>NC_060124.1:471349935-476349935 GCF_021461395.2 Schistocerca americana
AGAGAGAGAGAGCGAGCGAGAGCGCGAGAGAGAGAGAGAGAGAGAGAGAGAGAGAGAGAGAGAGGAGAGCGAGCGAGGAGCGCGAGAGAGATGAGAGGCGAGCGAGAGCGCGAGAGAGAGAGAGAGAGAGAGAGAGAGAGAGGAGAGAGAGAGCGAGCGAGAGCGCGAGAGAGAGAGAGAGAGAGAGAGAGAAGAGAGAGCGAGCGAGAGCGCGAGAGAGAGAGAGAGCGGCGCGAGAGAGAGAGAGAGCGCGCGAGAGAGAGAGAGAGCGCGCGAGAGAGAGAGAGAGCGCGCGAGAGAGAGAGAGAGCGCGAGCGAGAGCGCGCGAGAGAGAGAGAGAGCGCGCGAGAGAGAGAGAGAGCGCGAGCGAGAGCGCGCGAGAGAGAGAGAGAGAGCGCGCGAGAGAGCGCGCGAGAGAGCGAGCGAGAGAGCGAGCGAGAGAGCGAGCGAGAGAGCGAGCGAGAGAGCGAGCGAGGAGAGCGAGCGAGAGAGCGAGCGAGAGAGCGAGCGAGAGAGCGAGCGAGAGAGCGAGCGAGAGAGCGAGCGAGAGAGCGAGCGAGAGAGCGAGCGAGAGAGCGAGCGAGAGAGCGAGCGAGAGAGCGAGCGAGAGAGCGAGCGATGGAGAGCGAGCGAGAGAGCGAGCGAGAGAGCGAGCGAGAGAGCGAGCGAGAGAGCGAGCGAGAGACGCGGGAGCGACGAGAGCGAGCGAGAGAGCGAGCGAGAGAGCGAGCGAGAGAGCGAGCGAGAGAGCGAGCGAGAGAGAGAGCGAGAGAGCGAGCGAGAGAGAGAGCGAGAGAGAGAGCGAGAGAGAGAGCGAGAGAGAGAGCGAGAGAGAGAGCGAAGAGAGAGAGCGAGAGAGAGAGCGAGAGAGAGAGCGAGAGAGCGAGCGAGAGAGAGAGCGAGAGAGAGAGCGAGAGAGCGAGCGAGAGAGAGAGCGAGAGAGAGAGCGAGAGAGAGAGCGAGAGAGAGAGCGAGAGAGAGAGCGAGAGAGAGAGCGAGAGAGAGAGCGAGAGAGAGAGAGAGCGAGAGAGACGAGAGAAGAGGAGAGAGCGAGAGCGAGAGAGAGAGCGAGAGAGAGCGAGAGCGAGAGAGAGAGCGAGAGCGAGAGAGAGAGCGAGAGTGAGAGCGAGAGAGAGAGCGAGAGAGAGAGCAGAGAGAGAGAGCGAGAGAGAGAGCGAGAGAGAGAGCGAGAGAGAGAGCGAGAGAGAGCGAGAGAGAGCGAGAGAGAGAGTGAGAGAGAGAGCGAGAGAGAGAGCGAGAGAGAGAGCGAGAGAGAGAGCGAGAGAGAGAGCGAGAGAGAGAGCTGAGAGAGAGCGAGAGAGAGCGAGAGAGAGCGAGAGAGAGCGAGAGAGAGCGAGAGAGAGCGAGGAGAGAGCGAGAGAGAGCGAGAGAGAGAGCGAGAGAGAGCGAGAGAGAGCGAGAGAGAGCGAGAGAGAGCGAGAGAGAGCGAGAGAGAGCGAGAGAGAGCGAGAGAGAGCGAGAGAGAGCGAGAGAGAGCGAGAGAGAGCGAGAGGGGGGGGGGGGGGGGAAGGAAGACAGAATCACTCATATGATGCAGAATGCGAATTCTTATATTCTGTACAGAAAAGCAGAAAGATGACCTTACTGAATATACTGGAATTCAACAAACAGATGACACAGATTGCCAGCTTAGTATTACATGACCAAACTTAATTTTCTTTTTCCCTCTGTTAAATTAAGTTTAATGATCATGGAATGAAGGCTTTCGAAACCGGATGACATAGCTGCTGGTAACCTTTCGGATGTGAGGTCGTGGTCCAAGAACTCTTCTGTTCCTGACGTTTCGTCCAGGACTGCGGTGGATATCCTCAGAGGCGCTCCGCCGTTGAGTCTTGCCGACTGGTCGGACGTCCCGAGAGCGACAAATACTGTAGAAAATAGGGCGTGGTCAAAGTAACACGTGATGAGCGGAGTTAATCCTTGTCAGAGATAAAACTTAAGTATCGATTGTCGTCTTGTCAAAAATAAAACTGTCTAGCGATTCCACAGAGCTACTGTCCATATGGGGACAAAAGTTAAGTCCCATAGTGCTCAGAGCCATTCGAACCAGCTTCTCTACATAATCGTGGATAATAATGCGACGTTGTAGATAAAATTTCTGCTCCAGAAAACTTGACTTCGTGTTTACCTGACGGAAGAGCACGCTCTGGTAGAGTGAGGAAACCAGGAAGTGAAGTTCACCAGCAGCTAAATTAAGTTTTAGTTGCAAATACTAGATAGTAATTGTAACATCAACTTCTGTTTTTCACCACTTACTAAATGTTACTCCACATAAAAACTTTCTTTTTTTAGTTAATGTAACCAATTCTGTGGGACACAAAAAAACTTTTAGTACTTTCCTACGTAAACATGCCGCCTGTCATAATTTTTGTATGCTCTGTGAAAAGAATATCTGTGTAAGTCTCAAGTAACTTTATCTGTATGTTCGACATTTAACTGTCACCTGAAGATGACAGGTTTCACCCACTATTTTACCTCCATAGGGTTAAATTCCCAAAAAATGCTCAAACATGTAGATCTTTATTTCTGACCGAGAAGCCAAATGCCAACTTTCGCAGATTTAGCTTCAAAATTGCCTTGATAGCGATCTTTTCCCAGAGGACACGTTTCACTTAAGGAATGTTACGGATGCGAACTGAAGAAATCGTAATGTCCGATCCAGGTGTCTTACACCAATACTTCCATAAATGGAGGTTACAACCCATCTCCATGAAACCAAAGTTGCATGTTTTCATCTGTTCAATAGATTGAGCACAGAGCCCTTGATGTCTGTTTTGAGAAAGACAAACATCGTCGTAACATACGAGGGTTGTTTTTTAAGTAAGGGCTGTTCGCGCGTATAGTCCCGTAGTTCGCGCGGACGCCGCAACAAGCCACCGCGCCACTCTCCGGCATCCTTCCCGTTCACACTGATGCAAGTTGAAGCTCTGTAGCTGACGTGTATGCATCGCTGTGCTACTTTATAATGTTTACGATTATTGAATCGCCCCCCCGCGTGTGAGATACGGTCAGTGATACGTTTTTTGACTGCGAGAAGCCTATCAGCTGCAGAAATTCATCGTCAGTTAACAGAAGTTAATGGCTTGAATGCAATGAGTGAAGGTAAAGTGCGTCAGTGGGTTAGAGAGTTTAAAACTGGCAGTCAAAACGTCCATGACGAAGAACGCTCAGGCCGGCCCTCTGTGATCACTGATGATTTGGTGGCTGCAGTCGAAACAAAGATTCGTGAGGACAGAAGATTCACAATTTCCACTCTTTCTTTGGAATTTCCACAAGTTTCAAGATCGGTTTTGTACAAAATCGTGTCTGAAAACCTGAACTTTAAGAAACTGTGTTCTCGGTGGGTACCCAGACTCTTCACAGAGGACCACAAAGGGAAGAGATTTGCCACTTCATTGGACTTTTTGATTCGTTACGAGGAAGAAGGGGATGACATGTTGAGTCAAATTGTCACTGGAGATGAAACATGGGTACCCCATATCACTCCCGAAAGCAAGCGACAATCGATGGAATGGCGACACACAACCTCACCCGTCAAGGTCAAAGCCAAACAGACGCTGTCAAAGCGCAAGATTATGGCAACTGTGCTCTGGGATCGGCGCGGTGTTTTGCTAGTGGACTTTATGCCACGAGGAACGACAATCAACTCAGATGCCTACTGTCCAACTCTAAAGAAGCTCCGCAGAGCAATTCAAAACAAAATGCGCGGCATGCTGACAAAAGGAGTATTGCTCCTGCACGATAACGCTAGGCCTCATACCTCTCGAAAGACTCGGGATTTGATTGATTCTTTTGGCTGGGAAGTTTTGTACCATGCACCATACAGCCCCGACCTTGCTCCTAGCGATTTTCACCTTTTCCGGTACCTGAAACACCATCTTGGCGGGCAGCGCTTCAATGACGACAATGAAGTGAAAGCGGCCGTGAACTCTTGGCTGTCGGAGCAGGCGGCCGAATTCTTTGAAGAGGGAATTAAAAACTTAGTTGTACGGTATGACAAGTGCTTAAATAAACAAGGCAACTATGTAGAAAAATAGGTAAAAGTGTGTAGAACCAGAAAATAAAAGTTTTTGTAAAAAAGTATTTGTATCTTTTTTATAAATAAAAACGGCCCATACTTAAAAAACAACCCTCGTACATACAAACTGCCTTTGGATCACCTTAGAGAGGTCACTTTCTTTTAAAGAGTGCTTGAGGCGAACATCTGCTAAGCTCTAGACCATAGATAACACTGTTCATAAGAACTCTGGTGCAGTATCATAGTATGAAGGCTTTCACGACCGGATGACATCTTCTGGTAAACCTTCCGGGATGTAAGGTCGTGGTCCATGAAACTCTTCAGCTCCTAACGTTTCGTCCAGAGCTGCGCTGGACATCTTCAGAGGGGTGTTTCTCCTCCGGTGAGTCTTGCCAACTGACCAAGACTCACCGGAGGAGAAACACCCCTCTGAAGATGTCCAGCGCAGCTCTGGACGAAACGTTAGGAGCTGAAGAGTTTCATGGACCACGACCTTACATCCCGGAAGGTTTACCAGAAGATCTGGTGCAGTAGTTACGGATCATCAGCAGACCGGCATCTGCATTGGTGTACTCAACATCAGAGTACTGTGCGTCTGTCTTACTTACTAGTCCACGTGTGCACGTTGTTCGTGAGTCACTTCGATCAATTCCCGCACTGGTTATCTGTCTTGAGTCTCATTCCACCTCCTGACATCGGCCGGAATATCAGAAGACTGTTTATAGCTCCGAAGTTCCAATACTAAATGATACATTCTCCGTGGAGCGAGAAAGATTGAGATCAAGACGTCCAGCCAAATTGTAGCTGAAGATGAATTCCATGCCGTCGATGAATGTAAACGCTGCTAGCAACAAAATACCCTCGCAAATGCCTGAAACTATCCTGCATCCGGGAGAAACCCCTTGATTCGACAAGCCGCAGGCAATTTGGAATACTACGAATCTCATCAGAACGAGCCATTGAAGATGTGTAGACACCCTCCATAAGTGAGGAGATCTGCATCACCATTTAGTGACTGTGGTGCTCAACGACAGACAGTTGCTCACGTTGTATTAACACATACAGCACGTGCCTGCAACCGTCCTTTCGAAGAATTACCGACAGTTACGAGTAGAATAATGAACTATATAAAAGATCTTGATATTCGCCCACAACTATTATATCACACTACTGGCCATTAAAATTGCTACACCACGAAGATGATGTGCTACAGACGCGAAATTTAACCGACAGGAAGAAGATGCTGTGATATGCAAATGGTTAGCTTTTCAGAGCATTCACACAAGCTTGGCGCCGGTGGCGACACCAACAACGTGCTGACATGAGGAAAGTTTCCAAACGATTTCTCATACAGAAACAGCAGTTGACCGGCGTTGCCTGGTGAAACGTTGTTGTGATGCCTCGTGTAAGGAGGAGAAATGCGTACCACCACGTTTCCGACTTTCATAAAGGTCGGATTGTAGCCTATCACGATTTCGGTTTATCGTATCGCGACATTGCTGCTCGCGTTGGTCGAGATCCAATGACTGTTAGCAGAACATGGAATCGGTGGGTTCAGGAGGGTAATACGGAACGACGTGCTGGATCCCAACGGCCTCGTATGATTAGCAATCGAGATGACAGGCATCTTATCCGCATGGCTGTAACGGATCGTGCAGCCACATCTCGATCCCTGAATCAACAGATGGGGACGTCTGCAAGGCGACAACCATCTGCAAGAACAGTTCGACGACGTTTGCAGCAGCATGGACTATCAGCTCGGAGACCATGGCTGCGGTTACCCTTGACGCTGCATCACAGACAGGAGCGCCTGCGATCGTGTACTCCACGACGAACCCGGGTGCACGAATGGCAAAACGTCATCTTCTCGGATGAATGCAGGTTCTGTTTACAGCATCATGATGGTCGCATCCGTGTTTGGCGACATCGCGGTGAACGCACATTGGAAGCGTGTATTCGTCATCGCAATACTGGCGTATCACCCGGAGTGATGGTATGGGGTGCCATTGGTTACACGTCTCGGCCACCTCTTGTTCGCATTGACGGCACTATGAACAGTGGACGTTACATTTCTGATGTGTTACGACCCGTGGCGCTACCCTTCATTCGATCCCTGCGAAACCCTACATTTGAGCAGGATAATGCACCACCGCACGTTACAGGTCCCGTACGGGCCTTTCTGGATACAGAAAATGTTCGACTGCTGCCCTGGCCAGCACATTCTCCAGCTCTCTCACTAATTGCAAAAGTCTGGTCAGTGGTGGCCGAGCAACTGCCTCGTCACAATACGCCAGCCACTACTCTTGATGAACTGTGGTATCGTGTTGAATCTGCATGGGCAGCTGTACCTGTACACGCCATCCAAGCTATGCTTGACTCAATACCCAGGCGTACCAAGGCCGTTATTACGGCCAGAGGTGGTTGTTCTGGGTACTGATTCCTCAGGATCTATGCACCCAAATTGCGTGAAAATGTAATCACATATCAGTTCTAGTGTAATATATTTGTCCAATGAATACCCGTTAATCATCTGCATTTCTTCTTGGTGTAGCAATTTTAATGGCCAGTAGTGTATGTTGGATAGCTATGTCGATGTTTTGTACGTAGTAGTTTAGCAATCTTTGTCAAAGGAGTAATGGTGGTAATATTCAGTGATATGACAGCAACAATCATTTGACGCAAAAAATTTAATCTGGACATATGAATTACGCCGAGTGTTTTTCGAGACAGAACACATTTTATGTACGCTGTTATTTATTTTCTGTATTATCCAATATCTTGTCAGATTTACACATGTACAACAGTTAGTGAACATTATAACATGCGTTTTACAACGTATCAATCGAAAAGACACATTTTTAACACATTATCCTCTATGCATTATCGTCCATGTCACATTGCAGCTGTGTTCACAGTAAATGTTTGAATATCGCACAGTCAAATTCAGTTCATCTGTGCACTCTAGGGAGAACGCGTTGTGTTGCTTGCCCTTTGAGTTTCTCTCCACGTTTCTTAATGAGGGCAGCAGTGTCCCTGCTGTGACCATGCAGTTCACCTTGCATATTCTCCTTTCGTTTGTACACCGAAGACTTCATCCAGCTAAATAAACAAAAATCAAATGGCGGAAGATTTTGCGGCGTTGGTGCCCAGTTGATTGCACTACCACGGCCAATCTAGCGATTATAGTAAGTGCGGCTGAGATGTTCCCCCACACGTCTGATAAAATGTGGAGGGGCTCAGTCACGCTGGAAGTAGGGCCTACATTGCAGTCCGCCGTGACCAAAGGAACAACCTCAAGGTGTTCAACTGACGGATTTTGCAAAAAAGTGCAAGTGATCATGTCCCATCACTGGCTCTTCAATAAAGACTGGACCTATCAGCAACTTACCGATCATGATGTACCAACATTGATCGAAAAACTAACCTTGAAATTGTGTTTCACAGTAGCGTGCGGATTTTCCTGCGCCCGTCGATGGTTTTTATCTGTTTTGTTGTTTCCATTCCCTGTAAACGTGGCTTCATCAGTAAACAGTATTAACGGAAGCAAATGAAAACTGTCATTTGAAGTGACAAAACTCAAGTTCTGTGGCGTTGTCACCAATGTGATCACGGTGTATGTGGAGGGACACAAATTTTCTGCGTGTAATGTTCGCCATACACGCGTTTCTCGGACACTGATTCGGGCAGAAATACGCCGTGCGCTGGAAGTAGGATTACGCTGCACCATTTCGAAAATGAGCTGCTGTTCCCGCACAGGCTGTTGAACTACGCCTTCAGAAGAAAAATGGGGACTTTTAAGAATGGCTGTTGCACACAGTGTGCTGAAAACGCTGATAAATGCTTTACCATAAGGAATTCGACGTGTCGGAAAGTGTCAGCGGTATTCTTCGACAGCAGCAGGGGCACCACCATCGCGGAAGCCGTGAACATAAACCATATGTGCAAATCCTTCATTAGTGTAGATGCGTGGCATTTTAGACAGCGCGTGTACAAACACGGTTAATGTGGTGTCACCGCCAGACACCACACTTGCTAGGTGATAGCCTTTAAATCGGTCACGGTCCGGTAGTATATGTCGGACCCGCGTGTCGCCACTATCAGTGATTGCAGACCGAGCGCCGCCACACGGTAGGTCTAGAGAGACGTCCTAGCACTCGCCCCAGTTGTACAGCCGACTTTGCTAGCGATGGTTCACTGACAAATTACGGTCTCATTTGCCGAGACGACAGTTAGCATAGCTTTCAGCTACGTCATTTGCTACGACCTAGCAAGGCGCCATTATCAATTGCTATTTATCTTGTGATGCATGTACTGTCAGACCGATGTTCACCAATTGTGGATTAAAGTTAAGTATTCCAGCAGCTACGTACGTTATTGGCTATATTAATTACCTTGTCGTGTTCAGACCTCACGCCAGCCTGCGTGAGCTTAAACGCGTGCCTTTCGGCTACCCGTCATTGTGGATTGGCTGTCTTGCCAGTCCACTACAGTTACCCATGCTTCTGTCTGATACAGTCTCAGTCCCTCGCATTACTTCACTCACAACACACCGCCGACAACTGTGCTTTCACCGGACAAGTTTAATGGCAGAAAGACATTCCTAGCAAAGAGGATAAAAGTAACGAGGTAGTCTGGGCTGCAATAAAACGTCAAAGAGGTATGGTCAGGAGGAAATGCGCGCCACTAGTCCAAAAACAAACGTACAATAAAAGTGTTCTATCTCGGAAACCATTCCGGATAGGGTATACGTTCATATAAAGTTTTCTGCTTTAAATGAGCGTTCCCAAGACATCCTTGAATACTGACCATTCCCTCCCTGAGACACCCTGTACGTGAAGCCAGTCTTGTGACTTAAATACTCCGAATATACTGTATGTCATACGATAAATAAACAAACAATAAATACGAGGGTCACTCCAAAGGAAATGCACACTATTTTTGTAAAAATACAGTTTTCATTTTACATGTGTGAAAGTTTTACAGTGTGCAGATACATCCTTCCCGCTTGTTTTCAAACTTAGTTCAACCTGTTCCCGTGAGTGGCGCCATCACAGCATGTCTTCAAGATGGCTGCTAAACTTGACGTTCGTCAGAAGCGACGTGCTGTCATAGAATTCCTGTGCTATGAAAATGAGTTAGTGGGAAACATCCACAAGAGGTTGAAAAAGGTGTATGGAGATGCTGCTGTCGATCGCAGTATAGTTAGTCGGTGGGCAAGCAGGTTACGTGATGAAAGCGGGCACGGCAATATTGAGGATTGTACTCGCAGCGGCGGGCCTCGTACCGCACACACTCCAGACAAGGTGCAGAGAGTTAACGAATTTGTGGCTGCTGACAGACGCATCACAGTGAACGAATTGTCACGCTACGTTGGGATAGGGGAAGGAAGTGTTTGCAGAATACTGAAAGTGTTGGCGTTAAAAAAGGTATGTGCCAGGTGGGTTCCCAGGATGTTGACAGTGGCTCACAAAGAAACAAGAAAAACAGTATGCAGCGAACTTTTGGAACAGTATGAGGATGGTGGAGATGAATTCCTTGGAAGAATTGTGACAGGTGATGAAACATAACTCCATTATTTTTCACCAGAGACGAAGAGGCAATCAATGGAGTGGCATCATGCAAATTCACCCAAGGAAAAAAAATTCAAAACCACACCTTCTGCTGGAAAAGTTATGGCTCCAGTGTTTTTCGATTCCGAAGGACTCTTGCTTGTGGACATCGTGCCAAGTGGAACTACCATAAATTCTGATGCATATGTGACGACACTGAAGAAACTTCAAGCTCGACTGAGTCGTGTTCGACCACATCGGCAAAAGCAGGATGTTTTGCTGTTGCACAACAATGCACGACCACATGTCAGTCAAAAAACCATGGAAGCGATAATAAAACTTGGATGGACAACACTGAAACACCCACCTTATAGTCCTGACCTGGCTCCATGTGACTATCATCTCTTTGGGAAGCTGAATGACTCTCTTCGTGGAAAAAGATTTGAAGATGATGACTCCCTTGTGCACGCTGCCAAACAGTGGCTGCAACAGGTTGGTCCAGAACTTTACCGTGCGGGTATACAGGTGCTGGTTCCAAGATGGTGTAAGGCAGTTGAGAGGGATGGAAATTATGTGGAGAAATGAAAATATTGTTCCTAAAGGATGTATCTACACAATGTAAAACTTTCAGACATGTAGAATAAAAGATAGATTTTTTAAAAAAATAGTGTGCATTTCTTTTGGAGTGACCCTCGTACACCTATCAGGCAAGTTCCACATTCTCGACGACCTCGCCAGTACAGTTTCTATCCCGTGAGGACGTACAGCTGTTGACATTTTTTCGTATCACATGGAACCCGAGTGCCGCCACTGGGGAACACTATAAGGTTTCTATCCCTTCAGTAATAGGCTACCTCACGCAGTCCAGAGGCCCTCCCTTTGCTCTTTTTCCTAACCATTCAGTCATTCATTGACTCTCCCCAATTAAGCTTACACCTACATCAAGATATGCAAACATTTGCATACATACTCCACAAACCACTGTGAAGCGCATGGCAGAAGGCATCGCAAAATGGCGTGAACAGAAACAGCAACTGACTTAAAAATAAAAAATTGATAATTTTAAAAAGGAAAATCAAATCAAAATTATATGGCATTGTGGGTCTTGTGCCAAAAATTAAACGTGTAATTACTTTGGGGACTTAGCTCATGATTTTATAACATAATAAGATAAAAACTTGGTGTTTCTATTCACCCTGCAGGGAGGGGTGAATAGAAGTAGCAGTACTGACTTTAATATTTTTTCTCCATTTATTGCTCTTTGGAGTGAATTGGAACATGTCAAAATGCGTTTCGATTCTAAGAGAGTAAGAAACAAAATTTATCTGGTTGAAAAAAGTTTTATTCGGTACAAAACTAAAAATATTGCATGAATTGTGATATTTTCGTCTGTTTTCAAAATAAACCGTGTTGTATCTCTAATTACCTTATTGTAACATCCGGTTATTATTATTTAAGTCGTTGACATCTTTAAAAATGATCATGTCGTTGAATCTACAAGTCGTAGGTACCACCACAGCAACGGCGAGCTCTCCAACAACTTATTGACGAAAAAAATGATTCCTGATCTGTTAGAATAATCGTGTTTAAACGGCCTCGATTTTTTTGAAAAAAAGAGGACAAACTTTGCCTTCGAAATACAAAAATTTATATGCAGACAATGTTACTCATAAACTTTAATTACAGCATAACCTCCTGGGTTAAGAACAGTGCCAGGTGATTTTTCATTTTAGTCAAATTCTTGATCTTCTTCTGAAGAAACATTGACGATTAATGTTTTTACTCACCCCAAAAATTCCGCAAACCTAACCCTCCATTTCCACGTAGCCGGAACACAAGCCAGATTAAAGTATACACTTACTTTAAAACTGAACTGTTAATTAATGAAATGAAAATGTTTCCATGTACTTAAATTGAAACAACACCATTTAGTATGGCACCGTACTTACAGATGAACTTCGAAGTGAGTAAACTCAGCACAACATCCAATATTTGTCAGAGTATACGAAACATCAACTGGCATTGTCGCTGACATTGAAATTCATAATTTCTCTGTCAGACCGGTTCAATACCAACCCACACAAACAAATCTTCGAATGTTATTCCCATTTGTCGCCCAGCACGACTGCATAGAACTTCTTTGGAAGTTCCCTTTCTATTCACCCCATTCTGTCTACTCACCCCATCTTGTGGTACATGTTAGGGTTTCTCTTCGTTCCAATTGTGTGCGGAGCACGTGCAGAATGACTGCTCAAATGTCTGTGTGTGCCCTGTAATTAGTCTAATTTTGTTTTCGTGGGAGCAATACTGAAGGGGGTGAAGAATATGTCTAGATCATAATATTGTTTCTTAAAATTCTGTAGGCTACTTTTGCGAGATAAGGAGCGTTTATCTTCAAGCGAGATCCTATCCACGTTTAACAGCCTTCCTGCAACACTCTAGTGAGACAAAAAAGCTGCGACCACTGGTGCCCCCTCCTTTGCATTCGTTCTATATCCCGTGTTAGCCCTATTCGATACGGGTCCTACAAGCTTTGAGTAACATTCTGAGATAGGACCCAAAAGCGCTTTGTGAGCAGGCTCCTTTGTAGAGCGACCACATTTTGGCAGCAGAATACCGATGAACCGAAGTCTGCCAACTGTATTTACCTGCAATGGAGCCTATACGATCATTGCATTTCATACCCCTATAAGTTCTTAGATCCAGTTATTTGAATGATTTGACTGCTTCCAACTGTAGGGCATTGACGTTGTAGTCAGATGATGCTAGGTTTTCTGAAGAGCAAAGTTTTACATTTTTTACATAAAAGTATTTGCCATCTTTACAGTACCTTCAACCACCTTAAAATCTTATCCTAAGCTGAATGGCTATTTTTGCAACGCTTGTTCATATATTTCTACATTATAAATCACTATATCATCTGTGGTTGCTGTCACTATTGTCTGCCAGGCCATTAATATAAATATGAACAACAAGGGTCCCAACTCACTTCCCTGGAGTACGTCTGAAGTTACTTCTATTTCTGTTGATGAATCTCCACCCAGGATAATACGCTGCGTTCTCCCTGCCAACAAACCCTCAAGACAGCCTCCAATATTTTTGAAGCGTTACATAAGCGTAATTATGTCAAAACTTTATGTGGTATCATTTCCGAAGCCAAGAAATACTGTACCTATCTGGTTGCACTGTTCAATGGCTTTCATGATATGTGAAAAAAGCACATTTTAAAAGTAAATATCAGCTGGTTTCATGTTCCGAAATTGAGAAAGCGAACCGCTGCGTCAGCTGACAGCGATGCACGTGTCCCAAGTTACGCAGTTTATTACGCGACCGCACTGTCGTCGGCAGACACAGCTAACACACACTTAATTGAGCCAAAACCGGTCGCATGAGTAAAACTGCAGCATAACTGCCAACTGGAGCGTTCGATTCCGATAAAAATGCTGACCTGGTTCTTTCGCGGTTTCACTAAACTGCTAAGGTAATGGCTGGGATGGGTCGTTTGAAGCAGATTCTGTAGCCGTCCTTGTCCATTCATGACCCAGCGATCTGTCTCAAATGTCCTTTTCGTCGACGAGTTGTTAAATCAACATATTCTTCAGCAACATCTAAATCAGGATGCAGGAAATGAAGAGCAGCTTCTGCATTTGTGGACAGTAAAGAATCACAAGCAAAATGGTCGTCTTAAATCATTCTAGGCAAAAAGCAAGATGCATCCCAAACAAGTTGATATATTTTCTAAGGATCAGTCTTTACAAAATTTCTCTTGGTCATTTCAAAGAACCTCTGAATATGAAGCTTAAAGACCAAAGTATTTTTTTATGTTGTAAAAATAGTATTTGAGTATTTCGCTTTTGTCACAGTATACTCTTCGAACAAACAAGAAAAATGGGTGACGGGTTATGTACAACCACTGGCTATTCTTGAGATTTCAATAGAGGTTATCTTTAACAAACAATAACACGATAGCATGCCGATTCGTACATTATTCTCTCATAATAGTGTAACACTTATTTAGTGCTGCCTATGACTTTCTGCACGTAGAGCGGTTTTTCATAATCTACATCTACACCAAAGTACCGCAAGCCATGTTGGGGTGTGTGGCGGAGAATACTTTGTGTACTACCGTCACTTCTTCCTTTTCCCTGTTCCACGCGCGAATTGTTCGTGGGAAGAACGACTGCTGGTAATCCTCTGTATGCGCTCGAATATCTCTAATTTTATGTTGATGGTCTTCTAGCGACATACACGCAGGAGGAAGCAACATATTGGTTGACTCCCCTAGGAACGTTACGCCCTCGGAACTTTAACAATAAACCACAGCTTGATGCAGAACGCCTCTCTTGCACAGTCTGCCACTGGAGTTTGTTGATCATGCCTGTGACGCTTTGGCCCTTCCGAAAAGACCCTGTAACGAAACGCACTAGCCTTCTTTGGATTTTATCTACTACTTCGATCTGTCCCATCTCGTGCGAATCCTGTATGACGAGCAACATTCAAGTATTTGTCTAAAGATCATTTTATAAGCTACACTACTGGCCATTAAAATTGCTACACCACGAAAATGACGTGCTACAGACGCGAAATTTAACTGACAGGAAGAAGATGCTGTGATATGCAAATGATTAGCTTTTCAGAGAATTCACACAAGGTTGGCGCCGGTGGGGACACCTACAACGTGCTGACATGAGGAAAGTTTCCAACCGATTTCTCATACACATCCAGCAGTTGACCGGCGTTGCCTGGTTAAACGTTGTTGTGATGCCTCGTGTAAGGAGGAGAATTGCGTACCATCACGTTTCCGACTTTGATAAAGGTCAGATTGTAGCCTATTGCGATTGCGGTTTATCGTATCGCGACATTGCTGCTCGCGTTGGTCGAGATCCAGTGACTGTTAGCAGAATATGGAATCGATGGGTTCAGTAGGGTAATACGGAACGCCGTGCTGGATCCCAACGGCCTCGTATCACTAGTAGTCGAGATGACAGGCATCTTATCCGCATGGCTGTAACGGATCGTGCAACCACGTCTCGATACCTGAGTCAACAGATGGGGACGTTTGCAAGACAACCATCTGCACGAACAGTTCGACGACGTTTGCAGCAGCATGGACTATCAGCTCAGAGACCATGGCCGCAGTTACCCTTGACGCTGCATCACAGACAGGAGCGCCTGCGATGGTATACTCAACAACGAACCTGGGTGCACGAATGGCAAAACGTCATTTTTTCGTATGATGGTATGGGGTGCCATTGGTTACACGTCTCGGTCACCTCTTGTTCGCATTGATGGCACTTTGAACAGTGGACGTTACATTTCAGATGTTACGACCCGTGGCTCTACCCTTCATTCGATCCCTGCGAAACCCTACATTTTAGCAGGATAATGCACGACCGCATGTTGCAGGTCCTGTACGAGCCTTTCTGGATACAGAAAATTTTCGACTGCTGTCCTGGCCAGCACATTCTCTAGATCTCTCGCCAACTGACAACGTCTGCTGGCCGAGCAACTGGCTCGTCACAATACGCCAGTCACTACTCTTGATGAACTGTGGTATCGTGTTGAAGCTGCATAGGCAGCTGTACCTGTACACGCCATCCAAGCTCTGTTTGACTCAATGCCCAGGCGCATCATGGCCGTTATTACGGCCAGAGGTGGTGGTTCTGGGTACTGATTTCTCAGGATCTATGCACCCAAATTGCGTGAAGATGTAATCACATGTCAGTTGGAACGTCCCCTTTGAACAATTATACAGGACTGTGCTTAAACTGTCACACAATATTTTTAGCGCAACGCAATCTGACTTTCAATAATCCCTACAAAAGAATGGCCCTGACTAACATTAACCTATACGTTTCACAAATCACTTACCTCACAAAAATCTTCGTTACTCGAACTACTGCAATATAGCGAGCGCCACTACTGCCAGCTAAATGAAAGATTGTAACTACTGAGGGCACTAACTACTGATAGGCATAGTTAGCAAATGAAAGATTTTGATAGAGAACAAATGATGTATTTACCTTAATAGTCATAATATATATATATGGCTCTGAGCACTATGGCACCTAACATCTAAGGTCATCAGTTCCCTAGAACCAACCTAAGGACATCACACACACATCCATGCCCAAGGCAGGATTCGAACCTGCGACCGAAGTGGTCGCGCTGTTCCAGACTGAAGCGCCTAGAACCGCTCGGTCACACCGGCCGACTCGCGATTGGTTTGAAGAACATTGTGGACAATTCTAGCGAATGATTGGGCAACCCAGATCGCCCGACGTGAATCCCATAGAACATTTATGGAGCATAATAGAGAGGTCAGTTCGTGCACAAAATACTGCACCGGCAACGCTTTCGCAATTACGGATGATTGTAGACGCAGCATTATGCAGTATTTCTGGAGGAGGCTTCCAGTGACTTGTTGAGTCCACACCACGGACATTTGCTGCACTACACCGGGCGTAAGGAGGTCCGACACGAGATTAGGAGGCGTCCTATTACTTTTGTCACTTCAGTGTAATACAATGTCTTCAAGAAGGTTGTAGAATTTCTGTGTGTTTGCTTTGCTGAACCGAAGAGCCCTGCTATAGGATGTTCCAGTAGACTTTATTTCTGACGTTCCGCTTTTCTGGTGTTTAAGCAAGAGAATAAGCTACTTCGTCGCAGCGATTTCATTTTTGAAAGGGTGTTCCTTGTCATTTCTATCAGTGGCATGGCCATTCTCCAAGAGCCCTTATGAGTAACCTCAAAGAACGAAGCTTACCTTCCTGGAATCTGCAAGAGAATTCCGAGAGAAAAATAGTGGTACTAACATAGACTATAAAAATGAAAAGTAAGGAAGCTGATTAAGAAACTGAAGGGAACCCAGCTTACGAGACTAGTCATCATTTTGTTCACAGAATAATTTTTAACCAATCATCTACATAAAACAGTTTAGACATAAGCATTAAACTTCAACACTACTTTTCAAGAACACAGGGATTAGCGACCACAAGGTAGTTGCTGCTAGACTGAATACCGTAACACCTGTTGTTGTTGTGGTCTTCAGTCCAGAGACTGGTTTGATGCAGCTCTCCGTACTACTCTATTCTGTGCAAGCTGCTTCATCTCCCACTACCTACTGCAGCCTACATCCTTCTGAATCTGCTTAGTGTATTCATCTCTTGGTCTCCCTCTACGATTTTTACCCTCCACGCTGCCCTCCAATACTAAATTGCTCATCTCTTGATGCCTCAGAACATGTCCTACCAACCCATCCCTTCTTCTAGTCAAGTTGTGCCACAAACTTCTCTTCTCCCCAATCCTATTCAATACCTCCTCATTAGTTATATGGTACACCCATCTAATCTTCAGCATTCTTCTGTAGCACCACATTTCGGAAGCTTCTATTCGCTTCTTGTCCAAACTAGTTACGTCCATGTTTCACTTCCATACATGGCTACGCTCCATACAAATACTTTCAGAAACGACTTCCTGACACTTAAGTCTATACTCAATGTTAACAAATTTCTCTTCTTCAGAAACGCTTTCCTTGCCATTGCCAGTCTACAACCATCTAAAAGAAACGGTAGGTATATCTACTTAAAAAAGCAGATAAAAATGCCCTTAACGCCTTTTTAAGAGACAGTCTTCACTCCTTCCGGCCTGATCATATAAGTGTAGAAAAGCTGTGGAATGTTTTCAAAGAGGTAGTATCGACACCAATTGAGCCATATATACCACATAAATTAATAAGTGATGGTTCTGATCCCCCATGCTACACAAAACGGGTCAGATCCTTGTTGCAGAAGCAACGAAAAAAGCATGCCAATTTTAAAAGAACACAAAACCCCCAAGATTGACAAAGTCTTACAGAAGTTCGAAATAGCGCGCGTACTTCAATGCGACATGCTTTTAATAATTTCCACAAAGAAATTCTGTCTCGAAATCTGGCAGAAAACCCAAAGAGATTCTGGTCACACATAAAGCACACCAGTGGCAAGACGCAATCAATACCTTCAATGCGCGATAACAACGGTGAAGTCACTGATGACAGTGCAACTACAGCAGAATTATTAAACACGATTTTCCCAAACTCCTTCAACAAAGAAGACGAAGTAAATATTCCTGAATGCCAATCAAGAACAACTGCCAAGATCAGAAACATAGAAGTAGATATCCTCGGAGTAGCAAAGCAGCTTAAATCACTTAATAAAGGCAAGGCCTCCGGTTCAGACTGTATACCAGTCAGGTTCCTCTCAGAGTATGCTGATAAAATAGCTCCATATTTAGCAGTTTTATACAACCACTCGCTCACAGAAAGATCCATACCTAAGGACTGGAAAATTTCTCGAGTCACACCAGTACCCAAAAAGAGGAGGAGGAGTAATCCGCTGAATTACAGGCCTATATCACTATAGTCTATTTGCAGTAGGGTTTTGGAACATATACTGTATTCGAACATTATGAAGTACCTCGAAGAAAACGATTTATTGACACAGTCAGCACGGTTTCACAAAATATCTTTCTTCTGAAACACAACTAGCTCTTTATACTCATGAAGTAATAAGTGCTATAGATAGGGGATGTCAAATTGATTTCATAGTTTTAGATTTCCACAAGGCTTTCGACACCGTTCCTCACTAGCGTCTTCTAACCAAACTGTGTGCGTACGGAATGTCGCCTCAGTTGTGCGACTGGAGTCGTGATTTCCTGTCAGAAAGGTCACAGATCGTAGTAATAGACGGAAAGTCACCGAGTAAAACAGAAGTAATATCCGGCGTTCCCCAAGGAAGTGTTACAGGCTTTCTATAGTTCCTGATCTATATTACTGACATAGAGGACAATCTGAGTAGCCGTCTTAGAGTGTTTGCAGATGATGCTGTCATTTACCGTCTTGTAAAGTCATCAGATGATCAAAACGACTTGCCAAATGATTTAGATAAGATATCTGTATGGTGCGAAAAGTTGCAGTTGACCCTGAATAAAGAAAAGTGTGAAGTTACTCACATAATTTCTAAAAGAAATTAGCGAAAAGTCACACAAATCTGAAGGCTGTAAATTCAGCTAAATACTTAGGGATTACAATTACAAATAACCTAAATTGGAACGATCACATAGATAATATTGTGGGTAGAGCAACAACTTGCACAGTGCCTTGTCTGTAACTTGGGTCGATGGCTTTGTGCGGTCTGCGCCACGTACACACGGTACTGTGAGCTCGTGCCAAGTGAAATCGGGACTCATTTTACCATGCCACGATTCTCTAGTCGTCTAGGGTTGGTTGGTTGATTGGTTGTTTTGGGGAAGGAGACCAGACAGCGTGGTCATCGGTCTCATCGGATTAGGAAGTCGGCCGTGCACTTTTAGAGGAACCATCCCAGCATTTGCCTGGAGTGATTTAGGGAAATCACGGAAAACCTAAATCAGGATGGCCGGACGCGGGATTGAACCGTCGTCCCCCCGAACGCGAGTCCAGTGTCTAACCACTGCGCCACCTCGCTCGGTAGTCGTCTAGGGTTCAACCGATACGGTTGCGAGCGCAGACGATGGGCTGCAGGTGATGTCGTGCTCTTAGGCCGTTATTACACTATCAAATTTCTTTGTCAAAGATTTGATCAAATATTCGTCAAAAATATTTGACAAAAGGGGTATTACGTTATCATCATATTTTCATCAAATTTCAAGATGGCTGACAACAACTACTTATTAACCGCAGCAGTTGCATGTACCACAATTGCACTGTGTGTACATGCAGAATAGAAGCGGAGGAAAAAAAGGAAACGTACCTGGGTGAAGCCGTGGATTTTACAACGACACGATAAAAGCATTCAACAAAACTTGTTAAGTGAGCTTATAGTGGAGGACATCAAGTCGTACATCAATCATGGACGAGCATACTTTTCAGTATGTGCTCAGTGAAGTGTCTCCTCATATCGCGAAATGGGGGAGATGGTGTCAGACATGATACGTGAATCGGAGTGACAATCATTAAAACAAAGGCGTTTTCGCTGCGACGGGATCCTCTCATGAAATTTCAGTCACCAGTTTTCTCCTCTTATTGCGAAAACCCACCTTCATAGGGAGAAATGATGATCACGATAAAATAAGAGAAGTCAGGGCTCACACAGAAAAATTTAAGTGCTTGTTTTTCCAGCGTGCCGTTCGAGAGTGGAACGGTAGAGAGAGAGCTTGAAGGTGGTTCATTGAATCCTCTGCCAGGCACTTTACTGTGAAAAGCAGAGTAATCATGTAGATGTAGACATAGGTTCAATACATACCTGCCAGTATCTATGACAAATAACGAACAATGTAGCACGATGTATAAATTTCCCATTGTCAAAAAATGTAACAGGATGGTTCAAATGGCTCTGAGCACTATGGGACTTGACATCTGAGGTCATCAGTCTCCTACAACTTAGAACTACTTAAACTTAACTAACCTAAGGACATCATATACATCCACGCCCGAGGCAGGATTCGAACCTGCAGCCATAGCAGCGCCTAGAGCCGCTCGACCACAGCGGCCGTCTTGAACTTTGTCCCACTAGAATTCGCTAAAATGCAGGGCCAAGAGAACAGGGAGCTAACTTTAGGGAGGGAGTCCAGTTTAGAGCACTTTACTGTTTATCGGAGCTGATTAAACAAACAACCATCGTTTCTGTAACCTTTTGTGTATGCTCCGTTTTCTACCATGTCTGCAAGTGATTCAGAAAAAAAAGATGGATATAGTACAATGATATGAGGAAGGAACATGAAGTGAATCCGCGACCTCAGAATCTGACCAGGATGTTGTGAAGCTAATGGCCTCGACGGGTTCCGAAACCTGCTCCTCTCCTTGCTTATAGCTGCCATACGGCAGTTGTAAGCAGTCTGGCGCTACAGCAGTCTACAGTTTATGGGCGCCGTTTTTTATAGCAACAGCTGGTCGGGTTTAAGGGGGGTAGGACGCCAAACGGGCCGACTTGGAGCAGGAGAGGCACCACAGGACATTTTAATTTCCAGTGTCTATAATTTTACAAATCAATTCATAAAACTTTGTCAGCAACACCAGAAAGGATTCAGGATTCACACCCATTGCAGAGGAAGTTCGAAAACGTAACAAAATAATTTTTTTATGTGCGAAATTTCATCATTTTTTCACTTACTAATGGCTGCATTTGTTGCTATAGGTACACTTTTCTTGATAAGTTAGAGAGATTCTTCGATGAATTTTGTACAGCATACACACCATACTCACAGGTGTATGAAACTCTAGAGTTTATTCAATTTATGAAAAAACGAATGAACTGCTATATTTTAAACTTCATGTTTAGAAAAAACACAAATTTTATAGTTAATTACCTCAATTTTTACCACAGTTTTCAATAAATTTGGAAAATTCTAGAGTTTCATACAGCTTTAGGTATGGTTTGTATGCTGTACAAAATTCATCGAAGAATCTCTTACTTATCAAGAAAAGTGTACCTATAGCAACAAATACTGCCATTAATAAGTGAAAAAATGATGAAATTTCACATGTAAAAAAAATCATTTCGTTATGTTTTCGAACTTCCACTCCTATGAGTGTGAATCCTGAATCCTTCCTGGTCGTGCTGACAAAGTTTTATGAATTTATTTGTAAAAGTATAGACAGCTGAAATTAAAATGTCCTGTGGTGCCTCTCCTGCTCCAAGTCGGCCCGTTTGACGTCCTACCCCCCTTAAGCAGCCATCTTGTAGCGGGAGGTGGTCGCTCGCACGTAGGACAGCCAAGCTTTTCGCCCGCTGCTGTCTCTTGTTGCTGGAGTGTCGCGTATCCAGACGTCGCTGCCTGTCGGTCGCTTCTGACGCTTACGTAGGACACGGCCTAAGTTTCTGCCAATAAAACGCAGCCTATGGTTTGCTTTTCTCACAACACTATTTACGTGATCATTTCAGTTCAAGTTATTCGTCATTGTAATCCCGAAGTATTTAGCTGAATTTACAGCCTTTAGATTTGTGTGATTTATTCTGTAACCAAAATTTAGGTTATTTATTGTAGTACTCATGTGGTAACTTCACACTTCTCATTATTTAGATTTATTTTCCATTTTTCCACCATACACATATTTCGTCTAAACCATTTTGCAATTGGTTTTGATCATCTCATCACATTACAAAATGGCGAATGACTGAATCATCTGCAAACAATCTAAGAGGGCTGGCCAGACTGCCTGCTGTGTTTACACTATGTGATCAAAAGTATCCGGACACCCCCCAAAAACATACATTTTTCGTATTAGGTGTATTATGCTGCCACCTACTGCCAGGTACTCCATATCAGCGACCTCAGTAGTCGTTAGACATCGTGAGAGAGCAGAATGGGGCACTCAGCGGAACTCACGGACTTCGAACGCGGTCAGGTGATTGGGTGTTACTCGTCTCATACGTCTGTATGCGAGATTTGCACACAGCTAAAGATCCCTAGGTCCACTGTTTCCGATGTGATAGTGAAGTGGAAACGTGAAGGGACACGTACAGCACAAAAGCGTACAGGCCGACCCCATCTGTTGACTGACAGAGACCGCCGACAGTTGAAGAGGGTCGTAATGTGTAGTAGGCAGACATCCATCCAGACCATCACACAGGAATTCCAAACTGTATCAGGATCCACTGCAAATACTACGACAGTTAGGCGGGAGATGAGAAAACTTGGATTTCATGATCGAGCGGCTGCTCGCAAGCCACACATCACGCCAGTAATTGCCAAACGACGCCTCGCTTGGTGTAAGGAGCGTAAACATTCGACGACTGAACAGTGGAAAAACGTTGCGTGGAGTGATGAATCATGGTACACAATGTAGCGATCCGATGGCATGGTGTGGGTACGGCGAATCCTCGGTGAATGTCATCTGCCAGCGTGTGTGTCAACAGTGAATTTCGGAGGCGGTGGTGTTATGGTGTGGTCGTATTTTTCATGGAGGGGGCTTGTATCCCTTGTTGTTTTGCGTGGCACTATCACATCACAGGCCTACATTGATGTTTTAATCAACTTTTTGCTTCCCACTGTTGAAGAGCAATTCGGGGATGGCGATTGCATCTTTCAACACGATCGAGCACCTGTTCATAATGCACGGCCTGTGGCGGAGTGGTTACAGCCAATACCATGCCTGTAATTGACTCGCCTTGTCGTAGTCCTGACCTGAATCCTAGAGAACACCTCTGGGATGTTTTGGAACGCCGACTTCGCGCCAGGTCTCACCGACTGACATCGATACTTCTCAGTGCAGCATTCCGTGAAGAATGGGCTGCCATTCCCCAAGAAACCTTCGAACACCTGACTGAGCGTATGCCTGCGAGAGTGGAAGCTGTCACCATGGCTACGGGTGGACCAACACCATACTGAATTCCAGCATTACCGATGGAGGGCGCCACAAACTTTTAAGTCCTATTAAGCCAGGTGACCGGGTACTTTTGATCACATAGTGAATGTAGATCACTTCCTTGGGGAACACCAGATAATACTTCTGTTTTACTCGATGACTTTTCGTCAGTTTCAGAATGAGATTTTCACTCTGCAGCGGAGTGTGCGCTGATAAACTTCCAGGCAGATTAAAACTGTGTGCCGGACTGAGACTCGAACTCGGGACCTTTACCTTTCGCGGTCAAGTGCTCTACCAGCTGAGCTACCCAAGCTCGACTCACGCCCCCTCCTCACAGCTTTTGGAAGGTAGGAGACGAGGTACTGGCAGAAGTAAAGCTGTGAGGTGGGGAGCGTGAGTCGTGCTTGGGTAGCTCAGCTGGTTCTGGCATGGTAGCTCAACGTGTTCGGTCAGATGGTTTCGCTACCCTCAGTAATAAAAAAACTGAGTGAAAGGATGAACAAACAACCTGAACGGCTGTCTGGGGACGTCCGCCACGAACAAATTCAACTAATGTAGGACAAAATGAGATAAAAAAAGCTGGTAGAGCACTTGCCCGCGAAAGGCAAAAGTCTCGAGTGCGAGTCTCGGTCCGACACACAGTTTTAATCTACCAGGAAGTTTCCGTCAGTTACTACTGACAGGGACTCACAAATACAGTCGCATAACTGAGGCGATACTCCATCGGCACGCAGTTTAATTAGAAATCGCTTGTGAGGAACGATGTCAAACGCCTTCAAAAACTATAGAATCAATTTGGAAATTTGTGGTAAGGTCTTATTGGACCAAACCGCTGAGGCCATCGGTCTCTAACCTTACACACTACTTAAACTAACTTACGCTAAGGAGCACACACACACACACACACACACACACACGCCCGAGGGACGACTCCGACGCCCCAGACATCTCGGCTGCCATGCGCACCGAATCAATATGACGTCCCCTGTTCATAGCACCCATTACTTCGTGAGAATAAAGAGCTAGTTGTGTTTCACAAGAACGATATTGTCAACAAAACCGTGTTCTTCGTTGTAATTTATAATGTTCCAACACAGTAAATGCTGCAAAATTCTACTGCAAATCGACATGGGTATACGATTCAGCGGATTACTCCTATTTCCTTTCTTGGGTATTGGTGTGCCTTGTGCAACATTCCAGTCTTTAGGTATGGACCTTCGACGAGTGTTTGTATATGATTCCTAAGTGCGAGGCTATTGTATCAGCATACACTGAAGGGAACCTGACTGGTATACAATCTGGACCGGAGCCCTCGCGTTTATTAATGATGTTAGGTGCTTCGCTACATCGAGGATATCTACTTCTAAGTTAATCACGTTGGCAGTTGTTCTAGATTCGAATTCTCGAATATTTACACCGTCTTCTTTGGAGGAGGAGTTTCGGAAAACCTTGTTTACTAACTCTGCTTTAGTGGCACTGTCACCACTAACATCGCCATTGTTATCGTGCAGTGAAGTTGTTGACTGCATCTTCCCGTTGGTGTACTTTACATACGAGCAGTATTTGTTTAGGTTTTCTGCCTGATTTCGAGACAGAGTTACGTTGGGGAAATTACACTACTGGTCATTGAAATTGCTACACCAAGAAGAAATGCAGATGATAAACGGGTATTCATTGGACAAATATATTATACTAGAACTGACATGTGATTACATCTTCACGCAATTTGGGTGCATAGATTCTGAGAAATCAGTACCCAAAACAACCACCGCTGGCCGTAATAACGGCCTTGATACGCCTGGGCATTGAGTCAAACAGAGCTTGGATGGCGTGTACAAGTACAGCTGCCCATGCAGCCTCAACAAGATACCACAGTTCATCAAGAGTAGTGACAGGCGTATTGTGACGAGCCAGTTGCTCGGCCACCATTAACCAGGGGTTTTCAGGTGGTGAGTCAGTTGGTGAGAGATCTGGAGAATGTGCTGGCCAGGGCAGCAGTCGAACATTTTCTGTATCCAGAAAGGCCCGTACGGGACCTGCAACGTGCGGTCGTGCATTATCCTGCTGAAATGTAGGGTTTCGCAGGGATCGAATAAAGGGTAGACCCACGGGTCGTAACACATCTGAAATGTAACATCCACTGTTCAAAGTGCCGTCAGTGCGAACAAGAGGTGACCGAGACGTGTAACCAGTGGCACCCCATACCATCACGCCGCGTGATACGCCAGTATGGCGATGACGAATACACGCTTCCAATGTGCGTTCACCGCGATGTCGCCAAAGACGGGTGCGACCATCATGATGCCGTAAACAGAAACTGGATTCATCCGAAAAAATGACGTTTTGCCATTCGTGCACCCAGGTTCGTCATTGAGTACACCATCGGAGGCGCTCCTGTCTGTGATGCAGTGTCAAGGGTAACCGCAACCGCGGTATCCGAGAGCTGATAATCCATGCTGCTGCAAACGTCGTCGAACTATTCGTGCAGATGTTTGTCGTCTTGCAAACGTCCCCATCTGTTGACTCAGTGATCGAGACGTGGCTACACGATCCGTTACAGCCATGCGGATAAGATGCCTGTCATCTCGAGTGCTAGTGATACGAGGCCGTTGGGATCCATCACGGCGTTCCGTATTACCCTCCTGAACCTACCGATTCCATATTCTGCTAACAGTCATTGGATCTCGACCAACGCGAGCAGCAATGTCGCGATACGATAACCCGCTACCGCGATAGGCTACAATCCGACCTTTATCAAAGTCGGAAACGTGATGGTACGCATTTCTCCTCCTTACACGAGGCATCACAACAACGTTTGACCAGGCAACGCCGGTCAACTGCTGTTTGTGTAAGAGAAATCGTTTGGAAACTTTCCTCATGTCAGCACGTTGTAGGTGTCGCCACCGGCGCGAACCTTGTGTGAATGCTCTGAAAAGGTAATGATTTGCATATCACAGCATCTTCTTCCTGTCGGTTAAATTTCGCGTCTGTAGCACGTCATTTTCGTGGTGTAGCAATTTTAATGGCCAGTAGTGTATTAAAAGCATCTGGCAGGGAAGTTCGCCCTAAATTTCGAGGTTCTGTAAGACTTCGCTAATCTTGAGACTTGAGTTTCCAGCGCTGCGTGGCAGAAGAAGGCTAGAGCAGTGTGCACGGCACCTCAGCGCACCACTCAGAGCAGGTTGAGAGAGAACACGACCTAAGGCAAGCGGCGCCGCGCTGGCCGTGTAGCCGGCGGGAACACAGCTCAGGGTCGCTCCCGCACCGTGGCCAAGGCCAGCCTGCTGAGCGGGTAGCACCGGGCACGGCCAGGACCGCCCAGCGGACGACGAACCGGCGCCGCCCAAAACACCTGCCAGCGCCATTCGGCCAAACGCTTGCAAACCTGGTTCGCCAGGAGGAATAATTTTCCAAATGAAACTATGCTTTGCTACCTCTCCTCGCTTTCCTTCTTTTTTTCCCCCTTCATCTACATCTACATACATATTCCGCAATCCACCATACTGTGCGTGGCGGAGGGCACTTCGCACCACAACTAGCATCACCTCTCCCTGTTCCCCTCCAAACAGAACGAGGGAAAAACGACTGCCTATATGCCTCTCTACGAGCCCTAATCTCTCTCATCTTTGTGGTCTTTCCGCGAAATGTTAGTTGGCGGCAGTAAAATTGTACTGCAGTCAGCCTAAAATGCTGGTTCTCTAAATTTCCTCACAAGGGAACCTCCCCATCGCACACCCCTCAGATTTAGTTATAATTTGGCACAGTGGATAGGCCTTGAAAAAACTGAACACTGATCAATCGAGGAAACAGGAAGAAGTTGTGTGGAACTATGAAAAAATAAGCAAAATATACAAACTGAGTAGTTCATGGGCAACGTAGGCAACATCAAGGATGATGTGAGCACAGGAGCGCCGTGGTCCCGTGGTTAGCGTGAGCAGCTGCGGAGCGTCAGGTCCTTGGTTCAAGTCTTCCCTCGAGCGAAAAGTTTGCTTACTTTATTTTTGCAAAGTTATATCTGTCCGTTCGTTCATTGACGCCTCTGTTCACTGTAATAAGTTTAGTGTCTGTGTTTTGCGACCGCACCGCAAAACCGTGCAATTAGTAGACGAAAGGACGTGCCTCTCCAGCCGGCCGAAGTGGCCGTGCGGTTAAAGGCGCTGCAGTCTGGAACCGCAAGACCGCTACGGTCGCAGGTTCGAATCCTGCCTCGGGCATGGATGTTTGTTATGTTCTTAGGTTAGTTAGGTTTAACTAGTTCTAAGTTCTAGGGGACTAATGACCTCAGCAGTTGAGTCCCATAGTGCTCAGAGCCATTTGAACCATTGACGTGCCTCTCCAATGGGAACAGAAAACATTTCATCCAGGAAATCACGTCTGACATATTGTATACGACACTGGTGACAGCATATGCGCCACATGACAGGAATGTGTTGTCGACCCACCTAACTTGCACACTTGGCTAATAGGTAAAGAGATTCTTCTACCTTGCCCGATTTAGGTTTTCTTGTGGGTGTGATAATTACTCCCAAAAAAGTGATGAAAACATAAAAATGTGTCACAAACTGCAACAAATGAATGCAACAGTTTCACAGTCGCACAGTTCTCTCTGTGCTCTGTGAAAACATATGTTTTTAACGTTTTCAAATTTTTCCGTGTGTAGAGCGTCAAATCCTGCATATGTCCAAGCAAATCTGAACATGTCCTGGAATTTTGGAGAGCGAAGTTGATTATGTGTGAGTGCCTGAACTTTGATAATTGTCTGAAAATAAAAAAAAATTAAACTATTCACTCGAGGGAAGACTTGAACCAAGGACCTCTCTTTCCGCAGCTGCTCACGTTAACCACGGGACCACGGCGCTCTTGAGCTCATCACCCTTGATGTGGCCTATATTACCCATGGACTACTCAGTTTGTATATTTTGCTTTCCACACAACTTCTTCCTGTTTTCTCGATTGATCGGTGTTCAGTTTTTCAAGGCCTATCCAGTGTGCCAACTTATAACTAAATCTGAGGAGGGTGCGATGGGGAGGTTTCCTTGTCAGTAGCGATTCACGAAAAGAACGCCTCCTTTCCTCTAAAGACTACCACCCGAGTTCCTGAAGCATTCCCGTAACACTCGCGTTATGATCAAACCTACCAGTAACAAATCTAGCAGCCCGCCTCTGAATTGCTTCCATGTCCTCCCTCAATCGGACCTGATAGGCATCCCTAACGCTCGAGCAGTACTCAAGAATAGGTCGTATTAGTGTTTTGTAAGCGGTCTCCTTTACAGATGAACCACATCTTCCCAAAATTCTACCAATGAACCGAAGACGACTATCCTCCTCCCCCACAACTGCCATTACATGCTTGTCCCACTTCATATCGCTCTGTAATGTTACCCCCAAATATTTAATCGGCGTGACTGTGTCAAGCGCTACACTACTAACGGAGTATTCGAACATTACGGGATTCTTTTTCCTATTCATCTGCATTAATTTACGTTTATCTATATTTAGAGTTAGCTGCCATTCTTTACACCAATCACAAATCGTGTCCAAGTCATCTTGTATCCTCCTACAGTCACTCAACGACGACACCTTCCCGTACACAACAGCATCATCAGCAAACAACCGCACATTGCTATCCACGCTATCCGAAAGATCATTTATGTAGATAGAAAACAACAGCGGACCAACCACACTTCCCTGGGGCACTCCAGATGATACCCTCACCTCCGATGAACACTCACCATCGAGGACAACGTACTGGGTTCTATTACTTAAGAAGTCTTCAAAGCCACTCACATACTTGGGAACCAATCCCATATGCTCATACCTTAGGAGTCTGCAGTGGGGTACCGAGTCAAACGCTTTCCGGAAGTCAAGGAATATGGCATCCGTCTTATACTCTTCATCCATGGTTCGTAAGATATCATGTGAAAAAAGGGCGAGTTGCGTTTCGCAGGAGCAATGCTTTCTAAAGCCGTGCTGATGCATGGACAGCAACTACTTCTGGTGTAACCTGTCACATCGATGCATTCATTGTGACCACAACGGTGATGGAATAGAGGATGACACAGGAAAGGCCGACATACTAGCCGTCTTCTTCGGAAACTGTTCCACAGAAGAATATCACACAAACGACCAAACGGCTGATTTGAAAATAAGTGACTATGGGATAGTAAAACAACTGGAAACGCTCAGCACAGGTAAGGCTACTGGACCTGGTGGGATAGCAATAATGGTTCAAATGGCTCTGAGCACTATGGGACTCAACATCTGAGGTCATAAGTCCCCTGGAACTTAGAACTACTTAAACCTAACTAACCTAAGGACATCACACACATCCATGTCCGAGGCAGGATTCGAACCTGCGACCGTAGCGGTCGCGCGGTTCCAGACTGTAGCGCCTAGAACAGCTCGGCCACAACGGCCGGCGTGGGATAGCAATACGATTCTGTATAGAGTACGAGATCTGTTCAAAAAATTCCCCAACATTCGCAGTTTCGCGCCAATGATTTGTTGGAGCGAAATGCGATTGGCAAGCCCGCAAACACCTGTGTCTAATGCGTAACTGACGGAAGTTTCATTGTTGTATTTCTACACTCCTGGAAATGGAAAAAAGAACACATTGAAACCGGTGTGTCAGACCCACCATACTTGCTGCGGACACTGCGAGAGGGCTGTACAAGCAATGATCACACGCACGGCACAGCGGACACACCAGGAACCGCGGTGTTGGCCGTCGAATGGCGCTAGCTGCGCAGCATTTGTGCACCGCCGCCGTCAGTGTCAGCCAGTTTGCCGTGGCATACGGAGCTCCATCGCAGTCTTGAACACTGGTAGCATGCCGCGACAGCGTGGACGTGAACCGTATGTGCAGTTGACGGACTTTGAGCGAGGGCGTATAGTGGGCATGCGGGAGGCCGGGTGGACGTACCGCCGAATTGCTCAACACGTGGGGCGTGAGGTCTCCACAGTACATCGATGTTGTCGCCAGTGGTCGGCGGAAGGTGCACGTGCCCGTCGACCTGGGACCAGACCGCAGCGACGCACGGATGCACGCCAAGACCGTAGGATCCTACGCAGTGCCGTAGGGGACCGCACCGCCACTTCCCAGCAAATTAGGGACACTGTTGCTCCTGGGGTATCGGCGAGGACCATTCGCAACCGTCTCCATGAAGCTGGGCTACGGTCCCGCACACCGTTAGGCCGTCTTCCGCTCACGCCCCAACATCGTGCAGCCCGCCTCCAGTGGTGTCGCGACAGGCGTGAATGGAGGGACGAATGGAGACGTGTCGTCTTCAGCGATGAGAGTCGCTTCTGCCTTGGTGCCAATGAAGGTCGTATGCGTGTTTGGCGCCGTGCAGGTGAGCGCCACAATCAGGACTGCATACGACCGAGGCACACAGGGCCAACAACCGGCATCATGGTGTGGCGAGCGATCTCCTACACTGGCCGTACACCACTGGTGATCGTCGAGGGGACACTGAATAGTGCACGGTACATCCAAACCGTCATCGAACCCATCGTTCTACCATTCCTAGACCGGCAAGGGAACTTGCTGTTCCAACAGGACAATGTACGTCCGCATGTATCCCGTGCCACCCAACGTGCTCTAGAAGGTGTAAGTCAACTACCCTGGCCAGCAAGATCTCCGGATCTGTCCCCCATTGAGCATGTTTGGGACTGGATGAAGCGTCGTCGCACGCGGTCTGCACGTCCAGCACGAACGCTGGTCCAACTGAGGCGCCAGGTGGAAATGGCATGGCAAGCCGTTCCACAGGACTACATCCAGCATCTCTACGATCGTCTCCATGGGAGAATAGCAGCCTGCATTGCTGCGAAAGGTGGATATACACTGTACTAGTGCCGACATTGTGCATGCTCTGTTGCCTGTGTCTATGTGCCTGTGGTTCTGTCAGTGTGATCATGTGATGTATCTGACCCCAGGAATGTGTCAAAGTTTCCCCTTCCTGGGACAATGAATTCACGGTGTTCTTATTTCAATTTCCAGGAGTGTATTAGTTATTGTTCAGTGCTGTGATGAGTAGAAGTTATGTCGCACAGTTTGCCAATTTCGAGATGGCCGAGTTAGAGGAGCAATGCGTCTGCGTTAAATTTTGTGTGGAACTCAAGAAAACCTTTACAGAGACACAGCAAAGGATGCAGGAAGGCTATGGCGACGAGTGCTTAAGCATTAGTCGGTGTTACGAATGGTACATACGGTTTAAAAATGGTGGGACGGAAATTATAGATGACCCTCATTCAGGGCAGGCAACGGCCTTGCCGCAGTGAATCCACCGGTTCTCGTGAGCGCACCGAAGTTAAGCGCTGTCGGTAGTGGCCGGCACTTGGATGGGTGACCATCCAGACCGTCATGCGCTGTTGCCATTTTTCGGGGTGCACTCAGCCTCGTGATGCCAATTGAGGAGCTACTTGACCGAACAGTAGTGGCTCCTGTCAAAGAAAACCATCATAACAACCGGGAGAGCGATGTGCTGACCACACGCCCCTCCTGTCTGCATCCTCAACTGAGGATGACACGGCGGTCGGATGCTCCCGATGGGTCAATTGTGGCCTGACGACGAAGTTGTGATTCAGGGCGCCCCTCGACGCCTACCGACGACGCTCCTGTCAGGAGCGTCAGCGAAACTGTGCGTGCCAATCGAAGACTGACTGTCCGAGATATTGCAGAACAATGTAACATTTCAGTTGGATCTTGTCATGAAATCCTGACACGGCATCTTGGAATGCGTCGTGTTGCCTCCAAGTTCGTCCCACGGCTTGTGAGCCAAGACCAGAAAGTTCTTCGCCTTGCAACCTATCAAGAATTTTTGATCGCGCAGATGAGAACGAGATTTTCCTTAAGAAAATCATAACTGGTGATGGGACATGGGTCTACAGTTATGGTGTTTAGATCAAGGTTCAATCTTCACAGTGGGTCGGGAAAGGTTCTCCAATAACAAAAAAAGCTCGTCAGATCAGGTCAAATGTCAAAGCCATGCTGGTAATTTTCTTTGACTCTGAAGGATTAGTTCATCATGAATTCGAGCCACAGTGACAAACTGTTAATCGATTGTACTATCTGGTCGTGCTGTGACGCTTGCGAGATAATGTGAGAAGGAAACTGCCTGAAATGTGGCGAGACAATTCTTGGCACTTGTTTCGTGATAAGGCAGCCGCACATTCATCCATGTTGGTGCGTGACTACTGCGCAAAAAACGAAATCACTGTGCTGCCTCATCCTCTGTACTCACCAAACCTGGCCCCTGCAGACTGTTTTTTGTTTCCAAAGTTGAAAACCCCATTGAAAGGGCGAAGATTTGCAACGATAGACGAGATAAAAGAAAATGTGCAGTCGGCGCTTCACACGGTCCAGCAGGAGCTATACCAAGACTGCTTCCAGAAGTGGAAAGGCGTTGGGAGCCGTGTATCAATTTTGGAGCAGAGTACTTCGAAGGAGACCATGCACTATAGGTAAAAGGTACGCGTAGAAAAATTTGGTGGGGAAAGTTCTGGAATTTTTTCAACAGACCTCATACGCGAAAAACCTGCCCCTCTTTTGGCAGCATTACAAAGTAGGTCTCTGGAGGAGCGAAATGTTTATGATGATTGAAAAGGAAGAGTCATCCCCGATTTCAAGAACGCTTCTCGAAGAGAGCCAAAGAACTATAGGCCTTTATCTCTGCTGTTGGTCTATGGTAGAATTTTGGAACATGTTTTATGTTCGCAAATTATGTGACATCTCTGGAGACTGAAAATCTCCTCTGTAGGAATAAGTGCGGATTCCCGGAACCAACGATCGTGTGAAACTAAGCTCGGTCTGTTCGTCCAAGAAACATAGAAAGCAGTAGAGACAGGGTTCCTTGACTTCCGGAAGACATTCGATACAGTTTCTCACGGTCGCCCAATGAACCACATACGAGTGTACGTAGTAGCAGATCAACTATGCAACTGAAGACATCCTAGCAAACATCACACAGCATGTCATTGTGTACGGAAAGAAGTCTTCAGTCGTAAAAGAAACTTCGGGCGTGCCCGCAGAACTGTTAGTGCCATCACTTTTCACGATATATGGGGTGATTCACGAAGATTTGGAAATATTATAATATGTTATTCGACAAGCAAAACTAAAGGAAAAAGTTCAGATAAATGTAGGTTCGCAAATGTTTAGTTAAGGAGATACGCCTAATAAAAGATTTTGCCTAAAATTCTTCAACTTCGCTAATATGAAGCCATTGCAAAACAGTACGAGCTTAAATTAAAACAATGTCCATGTATTTTGTTATTGGTCTGGTGAATCTAATAAAACGTGTCCCAGACGTGTATCTGCAGTAGTTTTCCAGAACATCCAGAGAAGCAAAGATTATTATACAACTAAGCACCATACCATGGCCCGCACGTTCACCGGATCTGACGTCCCCGGTTTTCTTTCTGTGGGGAAAGTTGAAGGATATTTGCTATCATGGTCCACCGACAACGCCTGACAAAATGAGTCAGCGCGTTGTCAATGCATGTGCGAACTTTATGGAAGGCGAACTACTCGCTGTTGAGAGGAGTGTCGTTACACATATTGCCAAATGCATTGAGGTTGACGGACATCATTTTGAGCATTTATTGCATTGATGTGGTATTTACAGGTAATCACGCTGGAACAGCATGCGTTCTCAGAAATGATAAGTTCACAAAGGTACATGTATCACATTGGAACAACCGAAATAAAATTTTCAAACGTACCTACGTTCTGTATTTTAATTTAAAAAACCTACCTGTTACCAACTGTTCGTCTAAAATTGTGAGCCATGTGTTTGTGACTATTACAGCGCCATCTATCACAAAGCGAAAAAAGTGGTCCAACTACAACATTCATATTTCTTTACTTACTACACGAATATGTAATAAAAGATGGGGTTTCTATTTAAAAATACGCAGCTGGTATCCGTTTGACCTATGGCAGTGCCATCTAGCGGGCCAACCATAGCGCCATCTGGTTTCCCCTTCAAGCTAGACAAGTTTCGTTCTTTGTAGTTTTTTCGTTTGATGTTTATTTCGTGAGATATTTGGCCCTGTCACGATCAATGGACCACCCTGTATATTAATAATTTCTTGGTGTTGCGATTATTTTCCGTCAGTGTACTTCGCGGGATTAATATTGGAGTTCTGAACTGCAAGTTCCATAAACATAAGAAAAATTCAAAAATCCGATGGCCGTGCAGTCCCCTTGTTAGACAGTCTAGGGAATTGTTTCAACAATTAATCTTACATTCTGCAGAAGAGTGTGCGCTGGTTTTGAAGTGGTAAGAAGAAGGGTCGGGTGGAGAGGGGGTTGAATATTACGGCGAGGGGTTGGTTCTGTGAACAGTACTCGTATAGATCAGTCGGCATGAGCATTGAATTCAGAGTTCCGAGTTCGTGATTCGTTGTTACACACGCTTTCAATTTGCGAGGAAGTATCAATAAAAATTTAGTCTGTCACCAGAACAAATCACAGAAACTCAACAATTGACTATAGCCCATCCCGTTTTGATGACGTGGGACTCCAGACCTGTTCCAACACTGGAACATTAGCCCGGAATTGTACGCAGTAACTGCAGCGCTTGTCAGCCTCTACTTGTGATAATTGTGGTAATCGCTGCGTCCTTGGGAAGCAGTGTGGGCCGTAGCTCTGCGGTTATTTGGCACCACGCGCTGACGAACCAGCTGGCGGACAGCTGCATGTCTGCCAATTATAGACCTCGGCCGCTGTGGCCGCTGGCGAGGACTTACGTTCTGCCGCTCAAAAACACCTCCTTCAGCTCTGCAATCCATTTTCCGCGGGAAAAAAAGGCTAGTCATTAGTCATGTTTCACAGACGCTACTTGGAAATTTTGCAAGTTATAGTGTACCAATCCTTTTTATCGAATGTAGTGCACCTTAGGTCTTTTTTCTGGAGGGACCTCCACTTTTTCTGGAGGGACCTTGAAAAAGTCTTATTTCAGAAGCAGCGGGGGTCGTTTGTAAAATAAGTGATAATTAACTACTAGTTTCTGCCAACCTATATGGCAACATTCTTATTATGGCGTGGAAAGTAAAATGAAAAGCTATCCTCCCTAACAAAATCAATTATTCCAGACTAAATTAATATACTTAAACTTTAAGAAACTTCCTGGCAGATTAAAACTATGTGCCCGACCGAGACTCGAACTCGGGACCTTTGCCTTTCGCGGGTAAGTGCTCTACCATCTGAGCTACCGAAGCACGACACGGCCGGTACTCACAGCTTTACTTCTGCCAGTATCTCGTCTCCTACCTTCCAAACTTTACAGAAGCTCTCCTGCGAACCTTGCAGAACCAGCACTCGTGAAAGACAGGATACTGCGGAGACATGGCTTAGCCACAGCCTGGGGGACGTTTCCAGAATGAGATTTTCACTCTGCAGCGGAGTTCGCAGGAGAGCTTCTGTAAAGTTTGGAAGGTAGGAGACGAGATACTGGCAGAAGTAAAGCTGTGAGTACCGGCCGTGAGTCGTGCTTCGGTAGCTCAGATGGTGGAGCACTTGCCCGCGAAAGGCAAAGTTCCCGAGTTCGAGTCTCGGTCGGGCACACAGTTTTAATCTGCCAGGGACTTTCATATCAGCGCACACTCCGCTGCAGAGTGAAAATCTCATTCTAGTGAGGCCTTAACTTTCCCGGCGAATTGAATGTTCAAATAACTTAAGGCCCTGTTGGCGTCCGTAAAAGATGATCTTGGTTTGCGTAAGGCTGGGGTCTATCGTATTCCTTGCAGTTGTGGCATGTCGTATATTGGTCAGACAATCAGGACCGTGGAAGGCCGGTGTATTGAACATTAGCGTGACACACGCTTACAACAGCCGAGGAAATCCGCTATTGCAGAACATTGCCTTGACACCGGTCATCCTATGGAATACAACAACACGGAGATTCTGGCTTGCACGTCCAGCTATTGGGATAGTGTAATTAAGGAAGCTGTTGAAATCAGAGTATCAAGCAACCTTATTAACAGAGATGGTGGATTTTATTTAAATGCTGCTTGGAATCCGGCTTTGTGTCATCAAAAAACAGAGAGACAGAATTAGTGCTACCTCACCTGTTGATTAATAGTAACTATCGATATTTCTGATGTTGGTTATCTTTGTTTGTGTCGACACTTATTCTGTGTGTGGTGTCTTCCTTGTTTCTCCTCTGTGAACCGAGGTATTAAATTTGTTTGCACATTTCTTCTTCCTTGCATTTCTGCCTTGAGAATGACAGGATGTGCTCCTGTCGAAATATCGGCGGTGTTCGACGATGTTACCCGGCAGCAAACCCGTAAGTTATTTAAATACTTAATCTTCGACACTGTCATATTTAGGTTCGATCCTGAGAGTGACATTAGTTGATTAATGAGTGTAAATTTTGCATCAAGTTCTTCTGCTATCGAGTTTAAATTCTTTTTGCGTATTTGTAGACTTAGAGAACGTTTTTGACAATGTTGACTGGAATGCTCTCTTTCAAATTATGAAGGTGGCAGGGGTAAAATACAGGGAGCGAAAGGCTATTTACAATTTGTACAGAAACCAGAAGGCAGTTATAATAGTCGAGGGGCACGAAAGGGTAGCAGTGGTTGGGAAGGGAGTGAGACAGAGTTGTAGCCTCTCCCCGATGTTATTTACTCTGTATATTGAGCAAGCAGTAAAGGAAACAAAAGAAATATTCGGAGTAGGAATTAAAATCCATGGAGAAGAAATAAAAACTTTTAGGTTCTCCGATGACATTGTAATTCTGTCAGACACAGCAAAGGACCTGGAAGAGCAGTTGAACGGAATGGACAGGTCTCGAAAGGAGGATAGAAGATGAACATCAACAAAAGCAAAATGAGGATAATGGAATGTAGTCGAATTAAATCGAGTGATGCTGCGGGAATTAGATTAGGAAATAAGATACTTAAAGTAGTAAATTAGTTTTGCTATTTGGGGAGCAAAATAACTGATGATAGTCGAAGTAGAGAGGATATAAAATGTAAACTGGCAATGGCAAGGAAAGCGTTTCTGAAGAAGACAAATTTGTTAACATCGAGTATAGATTTAAGTGTCAGGAAGTCGTTTCTGAAAGTATTTGTATGGAGTGTAGCCATGTACGGAAGTGAAACGTGGACGATAAATAGTTTCGATAAGAAGAGAATAGAAGCTTTCGAAATGTAGTGCTACAGAAGAATGCTGAAGATTAGATGGGTAGATCACATAACTAATAAGGAGGTACTGAATAGAATTGGGGAGAAGAGAAATTTGTGGCTCAACTTGACAAGAAGAAGGGATCGGTTGGTAGGACATGTTCTGAGGCATCAAGGGATCACCAATTAAGTATTTGAGGGCAGCGTGGAGGGTAAAAATCGTAGAGGGAGACCAAGGGATGAATACACTAAACAGATTCAGAAGGATGTAGGTTGCAGTAGGTACTGTGAGATGAAGACACTTGCACAGGATAAAGTAGCATGGAGAGCTGCATCAAACCGGTCTCTGGACTGAAGACCACAACAACAACAACGTATTTTGAAGTCATCCAAATCTTGTCCTAAAGGGTTTTCATTGTGAACTGGTTTTGACATAGTGTGTGAGATCAGTGTGTCTTAATTTGACCACGAATCGGAATGGAAGTGAGGTTCTGCCCTGGGAGTACAGTGTTTGTGGACCGAACTGAGAATGAAGATAACATTGAGAATCGCTGTAACGCTGAAGCGATAAAGAATACGTGTTTGTTGCATAAGGTGTTACAAATACTTACAAAAGGCAAATCTGTTGAGCACTTATCATTCAGGAGCATCTTTAGTCGTCTGAGGACGGACATTGATGACGAAAGTTAGGTGAACTCTTGTGGAGAAGAATTTGTGCAGCAGATGAACTATCGAAGACGCGGCTTAAAGGCAAGAGCACGCATATGTGGACGCAGTGAGAGAAACAAGTCGAATCATGGTACAGAGATTAGATTTTTAGAGATTAGGTTAGTACTTGCTCCATAGATCATGAATACGACACTTTGTAATCATGTGGATCGTGTCTGGTTAATGAAAGGTGTCTGTACAAGATATTACATGGCACTTAATATCTTTAATTTTTTGTGGGGGTTGGGGAAATTATCCACTTACTATATTCAAAAATTCATCTAATGAGTAGAAGGAGTTGTCATTAAGGAATTCTTATGATTTCCTTTTAAATGCTATATGGCTATCTGTCAGACTTTTGATGCTATTAGGCAAGTGACCAAAGACTTTGTGGCAACATAATTTACCCCCTTCTGGGCCAAAGTTAGATATAACCTTGAGTAGTTAAGATCACCCTTTCTCCTAGTGTTGTAGCCATGACACTATTACTTTTGAATTCGTTCGGATTGTTAATAACAAATTTCATAAGTGAATATATATATTGTGAGGCTACAGTCAATATCTCTAGCTCTTTAAATAAGTGTCTGCAGAATGGTCTTGGATGAGCTCCAGTAATTATTCTGATTACACGCTTTTGTGCAATGAACACTCTTTTACGCAATGATGAGTAATCCCAGAATATGATGCCATACGAAAGCAGAGAAGAAAATAGGCGTGGTAAGCTAATTTACTGAGATGTATATCGCCAAAATTTGCAATAACCTAATAGCATAAGCAGCTGAACTCAAACGTTTCAGCAGATCTTCAGTGTGTTTTTTCCAGTTCAACCCCTCATCAACGCATACACCTAGAAATTTTGAATATTCTACCTCAGCTACAGATTTCTGATCGAGGTCTATACTTATTAATGGTGTCATTCCATTTACTGTGTGGAACTGTATTTTTTTTGGTAGGGTTTAAGGGCGCTCAACTGCTGAGGTCATTAGCGCCCAGTCACTGGTGTTAGAGCACAAGGAACCTGCTAAAACTCAAGGGGATGGGGGGACATCAAAAGGACCTGACAAAGATGCAGATGAAATAAGTAAAAAGGTTAAATGTCTTTGGTCAAGCCAGTTAAAGTTATAAAACGCAGAAGACGAGCAGCTGCTCGAGCGTCATCAGCTAAAACATCCGGTAAGGTAGATGGCAGGGACAGGACAACACGAAATTGACTAAAACGGGGACACGACAATAAAACATGGCGCACCGTTAATGCCTGACCACAAGGGCACTGCGGGGCTGGGTCACCAGAGAGCAGGTAGCGGTGGCTAAACCGGCAATGCCCAATCCGCAACCTGGTCAGAAGGACCTCCTCGCGCCGAGATGGTCGGGAGGATGTTGTCCAAGCAGTTGGGAGCGGTTTTACTGCCTGGAGCTTGTTTCCTTGGAGGGATGACCAAGCATCCCACCACAAGGACACAAGCCTCTTACATACATCCCCACAAACGTCAGATGACGGGACACAATGGGAGGCTGGCCGAGGCTGGAGGACTGCAGCCTTGGCTGCAGCATCCGCAGCCTCATTCCCAGGCACTCCTACATGTCCGGGGACCCACAGAAAGCTGACAGAACCGCCATTATCAGCGAAACAATGGAGGGACTGCTGTATTCGTTGAATCAAGGGATGGACCGGAGAGGGAGCCCCAAGGCTCTGAAGAGCACTGAGTGAGTCAGTGCAGAGGACATACGATGAATGGCGGTGGCGGCGGGCATACTGAATGGCCTGATGGAGAGCAAAAAGCTCGGCTGTAAAGCTGGAACATTGGTCAAGGAGCCGGTATTTAAAGGTGGCGGTCCCGACGACAAAGGCACAGCCGACACCATCGTCAGTTTTGGAGCCATCGGTGTAAATAAAGATGTGACCAGCAAGTCGAGCACGAAGTTCGACAAACCGTGAGCAATACACTGCAGCCGGAGTACCCTCCTTCGGGAGTGAGCTGAGGTCGAGATAAATACGAACCGGAGCCTGGAGCCAAGGTGGTGTCGGGCTCTCACCCTCTCTGAAGGTGGTAGGGAGGGCAAAATCCAATTGTCGAAGCAGGCGACGGAAGCGGACTCCGGGGGGCAGCAGGGCAGACACATATAACCCGTACTGACGGTCGAGAGAATCGGCGAAGAAGGACTTGTAAGAGGGGTGTTCAGGCATAGACAACAGCCGGCAGGCATACCGACACAGCAGTATGTCGCGCCGGTAGGTCAACGGTAACTCGGCAGCTTCAGCGTAAAGACTCTCGGCAGGACTAGTGTAGAAGGCTCCGGTCGCAAGACGTATCCCCCGATGGTGGATGGAGTTGAGCCGGCGTAAGAGGGATGGCCGAGCGGACGAGTAGACGAAGCTCCCATAATCCAGCTTCGATCGGACTATGGACCGATACAAGCGAAGCAGGACAGTGCGATCCGCTCCCCAAGATGAACCGCTAAGAACTCTGAGGACATTAAGGGAACGTGTACAACGGGCCGCCAAATAAGAGACATGTGGAGACCAACACAGTTTCCGGTCGAACGTGAGCCCTAGAAACTTAGTTGTGTCCACGAATGGGAGAACAACGGGACCGAGATGTAAGGATGGCGGAAGGAACGCTTTATATCGCCAAAAGTTGATACAAACCGTCTTCTCTTCAGAGAACCGGAAGCCATTTGCCACGCTCCATGAGTAGAGGCTGCCTAGACAACGCTGGAGGCAGCGCTCCAGGAGGCATTTTCTCTGGGCACTGCAGTAGATCGCGAAGTCATCGACAAAGAGAGAGCCTGAGACATTAGGTGGAATGCAATCCATAATTGGATTGATCGCGATGGCAAAAAGGGCTACGCTCAAGACGGAGCCCTGAGGCACTCCGTTCTCCTGGAGGAAGACGTCGGACAATACGGAACCCACACGTACCCTAAACTTTCGATCCGTTAAAAAGGAATCAATAAAAAGGGGCAGACGACCGCGTAGGCCCCACTTGTGCATAGTGCGGAGGATACCTCCTCTCCAACAGGTATCATAAGCCTTCTCCAAGTCGAAGAACACGGCTACCGTTTGGCGCCTTCGCAAAAAGTTGTTCATGATGAATGTCGACAAGGTCACAAGGTGGTCAACAGCGGAGCGGCGGCGACGAAAGCCGCATTGGACATTAGTAAGTAGTCGTCGAGATTCAAGAATCCAAACTAAGCGAGCATTAACCATGCGCTCCATCACCTTACAGACACAGCTTGTAAGAGAAATGGGGCGGTAACTAGAAGGAAGGTGTCTATCCTTCCCGGGTTTGGGTATAGGAACAACAACGGCGTCACGCCAACGCATGGGGACCTGACCTTCGGTCCAGACGCGATTGTAGGTACGAAGAAGGAAGCTTTTGCCCGCCGGAGAAAGGTGTGCCAGCATCTGAACGTGAATGGCATCTGGCCCCGGAGCAGAGGACCGGGACAGTGCAAGCGCACGTTCGAGTTCCCGCATAGTAAAGGGGGCATTATAAGTCTCCAGATTCCGCGAGTGGAAGGAAGGTCGCCGAGCCTCGTCTGCCTCTTTCCTGGGAAGGAAGGCAGGATGGTAATGGGCGGAGCTTGAAACCTCCACGAAAAAGCGGCCAAAGGCGTTGGAGACAGCCACAGGATCAACAAGGACCTCATTACCTGAGGTCAGGTCAGGTACTGAGGAGTGGGCCTTAATGCCCGACAGCCGGCGCAGGCTACCCCAAACAACGGAAGAGGGAGTAACACTGGTAAAGGAGCTCGTGAAAGAGGCCCAGCAAGCTTTTTTGCTGTCTTTGATGACTCTACGGCATTGCGCTCGGAGTCGTTTGTATTCAATACAATTCACCAACGTAGGATGGCGGCGAAAGGTGCGTAAAGCACGTCGTCGAGCACGGATAGCGTCCCTACAAGCCTCGTTCCACCAGGGGACGGAAACGCGACGTGAAGAAGTAGTATGAGGTATGGAACGTTCGGCAGCATTGATAACAACAGCCGTGAGGTATTCGACCTGACTGTCACAACTGGAAAAATCGCGGTCCGGAAAGGTCGCCAGGGAGGAGTAAAGTCCCCAGTCAGCTTTCAGTATGTTCCAGCGCGAAGGACGTGGGGATGGGGTGTGGTGCAGGAGACGAACGACACAGGGGAAGTGGTCGCTCGAATAGGTGTCAGAAAGGACATACCACTCGAACCGACGGGCAAGAGTGGTAGAACAGATCGAGTGGTCCAAGTGGGAGTAGGTATGAGTAGAGTCCGAGAGGAAAGTCGGGGCGCCGGTATTGAGGCAGACAAGATTGAGATGGTTCAAGACATCCGCCAAGAGTGAGCCTCTTTGACAGGATGCAGGAGAGCCCCAAAGGGGATGATGGGCATTGAAGTCGCCAAACAATAAGAACGGCGGGGGAAGCTGATCGATCAGGTGCATCATGTCAGCCCGACTAACAGCAGATGACGGTGGAGTGTAGACGGTACAAACTGAAAAAGTAAAAGCAGAAAGAGTAATGCGGATAGCTATTGCTTGGAGTGGGGTGGTCAATGGGATGGGATGGTAATAGACATCGTCCCGAACGAGCAACATGACCCCACCATGAGCTGGGATACCGTCCACAGGGGCGAGGTCATACCGCTCCGAGGTATAGTGGGAAAAGGCAATACGGTCAGTCGGGCGCAACTTGGTTTCCTGGAGACCAAGGACGAGCGGACAGTGCAGGCGGAGGAGCAGTTGTAATTCCTCCCGATTAGATCGAATACCTCTTATGTTCCAATGAAACAACGCCATTGCTAGTCAAAAAGTTGGGGGAACGAGACGGGGAAGAGCTGGTCACCTCGATGGCCGCGGAGGGCCAGGTTGCGAGGCAACAACGCTACAACTGACGGCAGGCGGATCCGGTTCCATCGACTCGTCGCCAGCTGCGGCCGCTGTCCCTGATTGTGTAGGAGGGGCCGCATCATTTGCCGACAAAAGGCCGGCGGAACGCCTGGCAGCAGAGCGTCCCGGCGAAACTGAGGACGGCCGGGAGCAGCGACTCATGGATGAAGCGTCAGATGAAACGCGCCGGGGTGGAGAGGGGGATAGAGATTTCTTCTTGGAGGCCTTCTTGGAAGGCCGAGGAGGCACAGGGATGGTGGGCTGGACCCGAAGAAGGTCCTCACGCGCGGGGTCCGTTTTGGAACGCCTGACCTCGGAAGCTGGGGTCCGCAACGTTTCCCCGATGGACGCCTGAGAAGAGGATCGCTTCTCAGGTGGCGTGGGGGGAGGAGGAGGAGGAAGGGTGGCCCCTGGGGCAGGGGGGGTGGGGGCCGCGGGGGAGGAGGAGTTGGAAGGGAGGGATTTGGGAGGCGGAGGCAGAGCCCCCTGACGGGCAGAGGAGGCGGAGGGGGGACAGGATAGAGGTGAGGATACAGCGGAAGGAGTGGACACAACTGAGGCAAACGGTCGTACTTCTTCCTGGCCTCAGAATAAGAGAGCCGATCCAAAGTTTTGATTTCTTGTATCTTTTTCTCCTTCTGATAGGCGGGGCAGTCTGGGGACCTAGGCGAGTGGACGCCAGGACAATTAGGGCACCAAGGTGGTGGGGTGCAAGTATGTTCCTCACGAAGAGGACGTCCACAGTCGCCACAAAGGGGCTCAGCCTCACACCGGGACGACATGTGCCCAAAGCGCAAACACCTAAAACAGCGCATAGGAGGCGGGACGTAAGGTCGCACGTCGCACCGGTAGCACATCACCTTTACCTTCTCCGGGAGAACGTCCCCCTCGAAGGCGAGGATAAAGGCCCCGGTGTCGATGCGACGGTCTTTGGGGCCGCGCTCGACTCGCCGGACGAAATGCACGCCGCGGCGCTCCAGGTTGGCCCTGAGCTCCTCATCAGATTGTAGCAGGAGGTCACGATGAAAAATAACCCCCTGCGTCCTATTTAGTGCCAGATGTGGGACAATGGAGACTGGGATGTCCCCTAGGCTGTCGCACGCCTGGAGTGCCGCCGATTGTGTGGCAGAGGTGGTCTTGATAAGAACGGACCCTGATCGCATCTTGCTGAGAGCCTCGATTTCCCCGAAGACGTCCTCAATGTGTTGAACAAAGAACATGGGCTTGGAGGTGGCGAACGTCCCCCCATCTGTTCGAGAACAGACCAAATAGCGGGGGAAGTACTTCGCCCCAAGCCGGCGGGCCTGTCCCTCCTCCCGTGGAGTGGCCAAGGGGGAAAGGGCAGGAGAACCAGAACTAGAAACGGTACCTTTTCTTTTGGAAGACTCGGCCGCAGAGCGAGCTGATACGTGTTGACGTTTCATGTGCGAAACGTCCGCCCCGATACCACCCACTCCGACCAGGGGCTCTCCCCACGGGCGCCACCCAGCCGCAGCAAGGGCCACCTGGCAGGATGACCATTGCCGGGAGTCCTGATGCCCCAAGGAGACGGGCATCTACTCCTTGGCCAACGTGGGGAGGGTGCAGCTCAGGTATCGGCAGTACGATCCCTGTGTTGTCAGGGGGCTACAACCTAGAGGGTACATGACGACCCCACCACAACGGGCTGGCTACCGTGCTGGATTTCTGGTGCCATGGAAAGTCCATCATGATCGCTGGTGCAGATGGAGATGCACTATGGGCGTAACTTGGACAACCCATCAGGCGTTTAGGCCCAATTTGAGGAATAATGGGTATGGTGACAACGCCGGTGCAATGCTGAGTGCCAAGGTCTTAGTGCACTTAGGACCAGTGGTACACCATGTAAGGTGTCCTTCCCCAAAAGGCTCGTACTTCTGTAGAATTTTGAAAAATGGAGGTCAAACCCCAAGGGGGACCATCACATTAAGGCCAAAACATTTGAGACTCCTTTTAGTCGCCTCTTACGACAGGCAGGAATACCGCGGGCCTATTCTAACCCCCGAACCCGCAGGGGGGTGTGGAACTGTATGTACTGTGTTTTGTCAAAGTTTAATGAGAGCCCATTTGCAGAGAACCACTTAATGATTTTCTGAAAAACATCGTTTGCAATTTCACCAGTTAATTCTTGTCTGTTGAGTGTGATAGCTACACTTTTATCATCAGCAGAAAGTACCAGCTTTGCATCTTCGTGAATATAGAATGGCAAGTCATTAATACATATTAAGAACAGCAGAGGATCCAATACCGAACCTTGCTGCACCCCATTCTTGATTGTTCCCCAGTTTGAGAAATCACCAGTTTTTCGCATATTATGTGAACTGCTTACTTCAACTTTCTGCACTCTTCCAGTTATGTATGATTTAAACCATTTGAACGCTGTCCCATTCATACCACAGTACTTGTGCTTATTTAGAAGTATTCCATGATTTACACAATCTAAAGCCCTTGAGAGGTCACAAAAAATCCTAACGGGTGACTTCTGGTTACTCAGAGCATTTAATATTTCATTGGTGAAAGTATATATAGCATTTTCCGTTGAAAAACCTTTCTGTAAACCAAACTGACATTTTGTTAAAACTTTACTTTTACAAAGGTGTGAAGCTACTCTACAATACATTACTTTTTCAAGAATTTTGGATAAGGCAGTCAGAAGAGAGACGTCAGACGTATCCTCTTTTTTATGCAGTGGTTTAACAATGGCATACCTCAGTCTATCTGGGAGAGTATCAGAGAGCTATTACATATGTGGCTTGGGAACAAGCTTTTATTGTCCTGCTGGAAATGCCACCAATTCCATGCGAGCTTTTATTCTTGAGAGAGTTTATTATCTTCCTAATTTCAGAAGGAGAGGTGGGTGGAATTTCAGTTGTATCAAATGGTGTGGTCAAGGCACAAGTTGACATAACAGAAGAAGCACGACCAGACGGTATTACCAGCGTTATACAGGCTCTTCTGTCCCAGGAGATTCAACAGCTGCACAGAGTACATTACAGAATTTCTTTCTGTTAACGTTGAACAGTATTAATGTAAAATAGTGAAGAGATCGCCGACGCGATAGAAATAGCATCATCAAGGAGTTTGGGTGTAACTATTTCACCAAAATGTTTCATTGCTGTGAGTGCAGCAGCGATTCCCAGTCAATCTCGCGAGGGCAAATTGGAAGTCAACTGTATGAGGGGTAGAAGCTTCGGTTCCAAATCAGACCTTTTGTTTCTTGCTACCCGCCATTTCATGCTGGCACAATCTTTTCATCTCTCAGTAGCACCTACAAGCAGTGTGCCAGTTATTTGTCGAATATGTTCTTGTGTGATCAATAAAGTTGCTCTCTGTATCGAATGTTAAGAAAGTATATGGAAGTGAGTTTCCGTGTTTGAGAGCTGTATCTGGTCATGGCCTGTTTACAAAGCGGGTGTTGCTGCCGTTCACAAATGACCTACCATCTAGTGCATAAGCCACCTTTCCTACGGCCAACGGTCACAGTATAGAAGTAAGTGCTCTAGGGCTCCTTTTCTCAACAGGAGGTTGATTGTCCCGATGGAGGACACGTATACGGTCTCTATGGAAAGGGGCAGCTTAGTACAGGGTGGAACAGCTAGCTAACTGTAGAGCTGTTTAATAAACGAAGTGGACTTTGTGAGGACTATGGGAAGATAGTAAAGTCCGATCAATTCCAGTGGAAATTTGAAGTGTGGAATTCTTGTGTACGTCCTTATAGTTTCTGATTAGACTGTGAACCTGTGATTTTTCTAGAGTGCAGTGACTGACTGCAGCGTCGTTTGCAATCCAGCGGTCGATTCTGGGCGTCTCCCCAAAGTAATTGGTTTGCTACAGGGCACTGATTAGCAGTGTAGAAAAACTGACTATTTTAAACCTGTCTCACAGGTCGACGTTAGGACGGCGACCCTTTTTCAACTTGATGGTGCATTATATAGCAGTGCACAGAAATAATCCGGGACCATCAACAAACGTTTCGGAAATACTCTACGGAGCAATAGGTTGAGGGATTCGCCTCGCGCAGTTCACGGTGCGAGTGCGGCTTTCCAGACGCTACTAAAGCTCTGTGGGCTGCACCGGTAGGAACGTTTCAATGTTCTTTCAAGACAAATACGGCTGATTATTAGGTTTCTCTACTAGAACAAAGAATAGGAATAGCTTTGAAGATTACATTGTACCTCTCACATCCTTCCAAAAAAAGGACATGACCAGTGAAGAAACAGCTGATTATTTACATTGTCCGTGGATCATGTCTGCGTACTCCACCAGGGAGCAGAACACGTCAACTGACTTTTTGTTGTTGTCGTCTTCAGTACAGGGACTGGTTTGATGCAGCTCTCCACGCTACTCTACCCTGTGCAAGCTTCATCTCCCAGTACCTACTGCAACCTACATACTTCTGAATCTGCTTACTGTATTCGTCTTTTGGTCTCCCTCTACGATTTTTACCACGGTGCACTCCAATACTAAATTGGTGATCCCTTGATGCCTCAGAAGATGCCTTACCAACCGATCCATTCTTCTAGTCAAGTTGTACCACAAAATTCTCTTCTCTCCAATTCTATTCAGTACCTCCTCATTAGTTATGTCATCTACCCATCTAATCTTAAGCATTCTTCTGTAGCACCACATTTCGAAAGCTTCTATTCTCTTCTTGTCCAAACTATTTATCGTCCACGTTTCACTACCACACATGGCTACACTCCATAGAAATACTTTCAGAAACGACTTCCTGACACTTAAATCTATACTCGATGTTAAATTTCTCTTCTTCAGAAACGCTTTCCTTGCCATTGCCAGCCCGCATCTCGTGGTCGTGCGGTAGTGTTCTCGCTTCCCACGCCCGGATTCCCGGGTTCGATTCCCGGCGGGGTCAGGGATTTTCTCTGCCTCGTGATGGCTGGGTGTTGTGTGCTGTCCTTAGGTTAGTTAGGTTTAAGTAGTTCTAAGTTCTAGGGGACTGATGACCATAGATGTTAAGTCCCATAGTGCTCAGAGCCATTTGAATCATTTTTTTTTGCCATTGCCAGTCTATATTTTATATCCTCTCTACTTCGGCCATCATCAGTTATTTTGCTCCCCAAATAGCATAACTCATTTACTACTTAAAGCGTCTCATTTCCTAATCTAATTCCCTCAGCATCGCCCGATTTCATTCGACTACATTCCATTATCCTCATTTTGCTTCTGTTGATGTTCATCTTATATCCTCAAGACACTGCCCATTCTGTTCAACTGCTCTTCCACGTCCTTTGCTGTCTCTGACCGAATTGCCATGTCATCGGCGAACCTCAAAGTTTTTATTTCTTCTCCATGGATTTTAATTCCTACTCCAAATTTTTCTTTTGTTTCCTTTACTGCTTGCTCAATGTACAGATTGAATAACATCGGGGATAGACAGCAACCCTGTCTCACTCCCTTCCCAACCACTGCTTCCCTTTCATGCCCCTCGACTCGTAACTGCCTTCTGGTTTCTGTACAAATTGTAAATGGTTTTTGGCTCCCTGTATTTTACCCATGCCACCCTCAGAATTTGAAAGAGTATTCCAGCCAACATTGTCAGAAACTTTCTCTAAGTCTACACATAGCAGAATCGTAGATTTGCCTTTCCTTAATCTATCATCTGAGGTAAGTCGTGGACTAATTACCAGGATTGGTTTTTTTGGTAGTAACAGCATAAGTAACGCTACCATGAGTGAAGTGTGCAAAGCTATCAAATTTAGTATGGTTTTGTAGTCCACAAGAGTAGAGGCTTATTGTTTCTGTTTATGCTTAAAAGACGAGTGTCCTCCTTGGCGTAATTGCCGGGTATCTGGTGGTCGGCCCAGACAAAGTACCGGAGGACGATGGGGTGCCCGTGTGTGCTTTCGTTGCACACAGCATGTATCTACTTCGCCTCCCACACATCGGTCCACGACACGTCTGAGCGCTCGGCCTTTTCGCTGCATCATTGTCAGACATCGTGCGTGGTGGCGGGACCTTCACTCTCTGAAAGGCCAGGTTGTGGAACTTCGAAGGTGAACGGGTCTCAATAGTCTTCTCCCACCACAAAGGCTGCCCAGATACGGTGGTCGTGGCTAAATCCGCAAACCGCACTGGACACTGTATACAAAACGCAACGACGTGATCTGCAATACCTTACGAAATGTTAGAGAACATATTCTCAGCACGGAAACTGTATGAAAAATAATCATATAAATCTTCATCCAAAATAAAATGTAATTAAAAAGCAGCAGTGGGTCTTCAGTATAGTCTGCATTCTTCAGCCAACCAAGGATACAGGTATTACGTGGATGAATTCTCTCTCGCCTGGCTACCACATAGGCTGGCCTATGCAGTGTTCGCGTTGCTTAAGCGCGCCTTATACGGTCAATAATATTACACAAAAATATCGCTCCCTAGACTGCTTCACAGTATTGTGCAACGCTACTGTGGTTGAGAATGTTGGATGGTTACATACAGACATCACTCCTTTGATAACTGCTCTACCTTTTTGGAAGCAGAAAAAAAAGGTGGATGCGTGAAAGATCACTCACAAAAATTTGCATTTTAATCATTACTGCAAATGGTTGTTCCCATACAGAGGCGCAAGCCTCCCTCACCCCCTCACTCTTCCCCCTTCTCTGGAATCTAGATTTATTCATCAAAAAATTCTCATAGACTTCTACAATTGATTTCCCGCGCTTCCGCTAAACCTCCGCAACGCGGCTGATCGCATTGAGACAAAATGGCTCTGAGCAGTATGGGACTTAACATCTGAGGTCATCAGTCCCATAGACTTGGAACTACTTAAACCTAACCTTAGGACATCACACACATCCATGCCCGAGGCAGGGTTCGAAACTGCGACGTAGCAGTCGCGCGGCTCCGGGCTGAAGCGCCTAGAACCGCTCGGCCAACGCGTCGGCAAATTGAGTCAGTACCGCGGCTTTAACAATCAGTTTGTTATTCTAAATATGGAAGTAATCTATCCAGCAGTAACAAATATTGAGTGGATAACCATCAGTTCTCTGGGTCATAATAAGGTTTTTTTGTATCACCATAAGATTTAGTTATTCTCGCATGACATGTCTCTGCACTGACCAGCTCATATCAAGAATGGTAATTTTAGTCAGATACATTTCTGGGGCGCTCCTGTGTCCTTATGATCAAACTAATTACTACCAAATTAGCGCCTGTATATTACAACGATACCATGCTACTGGCAGTTCTTTCGAATACTAGAAATACAGAATTCTGTAGAACCACGTCTCAACCACTTCGATTCTTTACGGTTTCCCCCATTGTGCTTAATTCACTACCATGCAATGCTTTGCTCCAAATGTTATTTCTCAGAAGTTCCTTCCCAAAATTACGGCCTATTTTTTGTATTAGTAGCCAACTTTTGGCCAGGAATGTCCTCTTTGCCTGTGCTAGTCCACTTCTTGTGTCCTTGTTTCGTCCGTCATGGGCCATTTTGCTTCCGAGGTAGCAGAATTCCTTAACTTTGTCTACTTCAAGATCACTAATTATGATGTTAAGTTTCTCGCTGTTCTCATTTCTGCTATTTATAATCACTTTCGTCATTCTTCGGTTTATTCTCAATCCATATTCTGTAGAACTTAGATTGCTCGTTCCACTCCACAGATCTAGTTATTCTTCTTCACTTTCATTGCTATGTTATCACCGAATCTTCTCACTGGTGTCCTTTCATCCCCACTGTTGAACCTTTATTTTATTTCCGTCATTGCCTCCTGAATGTATAGATTGAATAGCAGGCGCGAAAGACGGTAGGCGTGTCTTACATCCGGACACTTCGTTCTTGGTCTTCCAATCTTATTATTCCCCTTGGTTCTTGCGCACATTGTGTATTACTTGTCTCTCCCTATAACGTACTCAGAATTTCGAATATCTTTAACCATTTTGCGTTGTCGAACGTTTTTTCCAGGTCGACAAATCCTGAGAGAGAGTTTTGATTTTTCTTCAGTCTTTCTTGCATTACTAAACGCAACGTCAGAACTGGCTGACTGCTGCCTTTACCTTTCCTAAATCCAAACTGATCGGCATCTAACAATTCTTTAATTTTTTCGATTCTTCTGTACATTATTCTTTTCAGAAACTTGGATGCACGAGCTGTTAAGCTGATTGTGCAATAGTTCTAGCACTTCTCTGCCGTTGCTATTTTCGGTAGTCAATGGATGATATTTTTCCGAAAGCCTGATGGTATGTCGCCAGTCTCATAGATTCTACACACTAACTTGAACAGTCGTTTGGTTGCCGCTTTCGCCAACGATTTTAGAAATTTCGATTGAATAATATTTACCAATGGCAGTATTTAAATTTGGGTATGCAGAGGGTAGGAAAAATACAAGGGTGATCAAGAAGTTTACGTCTGAGGGCGTCGCAACAGCGTGTATGCAACGCGATGCGACTCCGATGGGGAAATATGGGTATAAGCAGCGACATGCAGGCAGGAAATCAGTGTGGCATTCGTGTCTTTACGCCGTGCCTCCGGTAAATGCCAAAACATGAACTACGGTGAAGTTACACTACTGGGCATTAAAACTGCTACACCAAAAAGAAATGCAGATGATAAACGGGTATTCATTGGACAAATATATTATACTAGAACTGAAATGTGATTACATTTTCACGCAAAATGGTTCAAATGGCTCTGAGCACTATGGGACTTAACATATGAGGTCATCACTCCCCTAGAACTTAGAACTACTTAAACCTAACTAACCTAAGGACAACACGCACATCCATGCCTTTTAGTTCTAATTCCAGAAATTTCTGATCCCGCTTCATTCCGACGAGTATTCTATATTTATGTAACAACTTACGAACTGGGTGTCTTAGTTTTTTCAAACTTACAATATTTGAGGATCGTTTCCGTGAAATCAGTTACCCACAGCAATACGAGGTAAATCTAAAAAAAAAGAAAAATGAAAGAGCGAATAATCTAATCACCAGCAGATGAGTATGAGGTTTTACAACTATAAGTCACTGGTTCCAATCTCACAAAACCAATCAACTTTACTTTTCAGAATGAGATTTTCACTCTGCAGCGGAGTGTGCGCTGATATGAAACTTCCTGGCAGATTAAAACTATGTGCCGGACCGAGACTCGAACTCGGGACCTTTGCCTTTCCTGGGCAAGTGCTCTACCATCTGAGCTACCCAAGCACGACTCACGCCCCGTCCTCACAGCTTTACTTCTGCCAGTACCTCGTCTCCTACCTTCCAAACTTTACAGAAGCTCTCCTGCGAACCTTCAGGAGAGCTTCTGTGAAGTTTGGAAGGTAGGAGACGACGTACTGGCAGAAGTAAAGCTGTGAGGACGGGGCGTGAGTCGTGCTTGGGTAGCTCAGATGGTAGAGCACTTGCCCGCGAATTTATTTACAGTCCGTATGTATTAATAAATGAGAATCTTAACTAAAAAGTTTTGAATTGCAGTCTTTAATAAATATAACTTTTTATTTTTAATTATTGGTCATATGTAAATAAATTTAAATTACGTACAAACATGACAAACGGTGATGAGTAAAAATGAACGGGTCCGGAAAAGGAAGTCATTAGTGAATTAGTTCCCAAAGACGAATTAGTTTGCTCATCTCTAAGCAGTACAGATAAACGAATATAAGCGAAGACCCAGGCTTGCGCTTCACCTTCTGTACCTCTTTCTTCAGATCATGTGAGCCGATCATTAAATGTGCACTCATTCTTACAGGGCATTCTGTGTTCAGTATGAAGACAAAGTACCCATACACAGAGAATCAATTGTAAAGGATTTCATGCTTCGCGCCCGTTCGTTTCCGATGTAGGAGGGACCTTCGGAAGGTAACTTAGAGGGCAGGCCAAGTAACTTTCACCGAACACTGCACTACACTACACTTCAGAGTGACACAGATACATGACACTTATGCCGTGTATGGCATTATGGGTTTAGGTTGGCACTAGTCGCCTAGGTTGGTCATGTTTCCTCTCGTCGGTGAGGCGAACTGTCATGGGGTTCCGGAGGATTAGGGTTGGGGGGGGGGGGGGGGGGTGAGAAAGAGAGTCCTGGAGGCGGCGCCTGAGGAGGAAGTGAGCGGCGGACGCAGTTGAGTGCTGGAGCTGTGTTGTGGACGAGCGAGTGGGATATCGGACTGCTGGACAGGAGTATAACCCGCCGGCTGGACGTGAATATGGCTCCTGGATGGTGCAGTGTCACTGAGCTGCTGTGTTCGGCCAACGTTGCCACCCAGCCTGTTCTATGTCCATTCGTCTGTAGCACGCCGCTTATGGATGACTGATTTGCTCCTTGTGGGACTTAAATTATACATCCCACGGAGGGCGCTTATTAACGAACAACAATAAAGTTCTGTTTGCCTTGTTGCGTAGGCAAGTCGCGTGTGCATATTGATACTAACTAATATTCACAAACTAGCTTCGTGCCCTGTCATTGCTTATAGAAGCGACTGTGTTTATGCGTTCTCCGTCGCTGGTGTCTAATACTGCCCTGTTGCAGGTCCGACTTGGGTTGTTGTTTTTTGTTTTTTGTTTTTTTTTTTTTTTTTTAATTGAAGGGGCTGGTACGATCCGTATCCGAGGACTGGATGAAAAGGGAGCGCCTCCAGGGATCCAAACCTACATATATTTTGAAACGCCCCCTTAGAAAAATTATACTTTACTGTGTGCTGGTAAACTTCAACGTTATTTGATACTGAGACAGCTGAGTAAAACTGAACGTACTCAGACATTTCTCTCTTTACTTATTCTGATCATCAATAAAGTGACACACAATATTTTTATCGCAACGCAATCTTTCAATAATCCCTACAAAAGAATGGTCCTGACTAACAAAACCCTATACCTTTCATGAATCACTCACCTCACAAAAATCTTCGTTACTCGAACTACTGCAGTACAGCGAGCGCCAATACTGCCAGCTAAATGAAAGACTAACTACGGATAGGCATAGTTAGCAAATGACGGATACACGTCCATATCGTCCGCTCTCAAAACTCTGCCATCTCTCTCCCCACTTCCACCACTGCTGACGGCTCACCTCCAACTGCGCAACGCCACGCGCTGTTCACATCCAACTGCCCAACACTACACTACCGAATATTCCAACAATGCCAAGCAGCCACAGACTGCACACAGCACAGTCAGTGATTTTCATACAGAGCTCTATGTGGCATTACCAACATAAAAAGCTAAACAGCCTACTTTATATGGGTTGTTACATCTGTGTAATCCGTAATCCTGTTCCTGATTGGAGTATGTTAATTTACTGCGCCTGGAACGTATGTCATGTCTTATCTGTTATGATAAATCCCTGTACTGGAGAGGACGAAGCGTAGTGGCTAATTATCTTTTTATGTGTTATCATTGTTCAAAGGCGTGTAGCCTTATATTCTTACTTTGCACATTTTTCGGGGATATTTATTGTTAAAACGGCCGATGGAGCTCCAATCAATATTTTGCGGAAACTGAACAAATGTTTCTAAGATTATTAAGGGAAACCCTCCTGATTTCATGTATGAGAAGAGTCATATTTTGTCTTTAGTGGCTTCTGTACGTGGTAGCTTACTTGTGTAATAAAATTGATTTTGACATATCATTGCACTCAGTGGAATGTTCCATTCGGATTCCTGTGTGATGTTTCCATTAACGCGCTTGATACTCTTTAACAACATAGTCACCAAACCTCGGTAAACAGTGGTCGGAACTTTCTACCAAATATTCATTTGTTGGACGACAAAAATCTACTCCAGAATCAGGAAGCCATACGAGAACCGCTGTGTGTATGCCCTCACCGTTAGAAAATCTCTTCCACCCCCCACCCCCCCTGACGTCCTCAGCTTGCCGAAAAAACTGCCAGGCCATTGTCTGCTGTGGTCATGTCGACTGCCTTCGCTTCCGATCAGCAACAGCCACGTCTTTCACGTCTGTTTAGAGCGTTGGCACCATTTCACCTAGGCTGGACGCGACATTTCATTTGGCCCACATACTACCAGAATTTTACGGATAATGTGTGTGCAGTTTAGATGTGTCGCCCAAAAGAGTCTTACTTTTGCTCGTATTTCAACACTGGAGTACGTTTCCTGTTGCTATGCCATTTCACTCCACAATGTGATGCACTTGTTATCCGTAACACAGCAGAACTGTGTCTGCAGGAAACTGGGGACACGAAGTCTCTTCTGACAATGCGCCACTCTTGTTGCGTAGTGGTCCTATCTGTACCGTGACGTAGATTACGATCCTAGGTACTACACGTTGCAGGTATTCATCCTAAAGGGGTCTCTTTTGCGAGTAATAGATGAAAAAAATTCAGATATTTGTATGACACTCAATAGCGATAAAAATGGGGTGTTGTGCAGTGTGGTTGCATTGTATAATTGTAGAATACCTGCTACACATAGAGGAGGTTGTGCCTTCGAATCTCTTCGGATGCCGTAGTAATTCTCTACTTTTAAATCTTTATCGAAATAACTGCGATCATTTTTGTTCAGTTAATTTGATTTAAATGGAATTTTTTAATTCTATAGCTTCGTCGCATTATTTTAGTCCCTATATGAACTTTTTCATTTGTTTCATTTTTTCTTTTATCATTCTTTTTCCAATCGGAATTTTTGTGAATATGAATTACATATCTAATCTTCAATTATTTGAAAATTCCGATCTATCAGTTAAAAAACAAAAACGAAATAATCTATATTTTGGCAGTGGTGTGAAAAACGTATTTTTGTTACCAGAAGTGCAATTTTTTGCGCGATAATCGTCAAACAAACAATTAAAACATAACCTCAATACAAACTGCACTATGGACAAAAGAAAGATTGAAATGGAAGACGAGTTCATAAGTAAAACGAAATTCAAGCAAAATGAGAAACAGATATAATGAACGCAATAACGTGGACGAAAAAACAGGGTAATAAAACAGAAATTAAATCTAAATTAATAAATAAAAATAATTAAAAACACATGAACAAAGATTTCAAGTGGAGAAATAATGATAGGAAGAAAAATGAGGGCGAATGGAGAAATTGGTATTATGATTAAAATAATGTGGCAAAGGAGTATAATTAAAAATTACGTTTTAATCAATTAATTGAATTAAAATGATGATGAAAGTCATATCGATAAATATTTAAAAATAAAAAAACTTACTGCATCTGACAGGATTCGATCTCAAGACTAATTACATGTGACGCTGTTATCCTACCACACAAGTGACTAATACACACAACATTTTTACAGCTACCGAGTGTCAGACGAACTTCCGAATCTTTTTTCGTCAGTTACTCGCAAATGAGGGCCCACCAGTGTGAACGGCTGCAGTGTGTGATACCTGGGATCTTAACCTACATCACCGTATAAAGTTCCGAAGAGTCGACCACACCGCTGGGGATGTCTCCTTGTTAGTCTGGCATGATATTCGTAACTTACTTTCTAAAATCCCCACATTCGTTGTGCCTCATGGATTATATTTAACAGAGGCGACTGACAAGTGATTTACACAAATTTCTCCCTAGACAGCCTTGTAGCATTGAAAATGGGAATGCCATAACCCCGATCGCAAATTCGCAAACGACATTTGAGTATACGATTGCGTCACAGGGAAGCAGACAATGACTAAGTAGAACTCGTCTTTGTCCTAGTCTTTCGCTCTTACACAATATCGTGTCGGACTCTGTACCGTTTCGCCGAAATTGCGTTATCAAAGCATTTCGCGACATTCGATACAGCAGCAAGAGGTCACGGCCAGACGTTATAGGGCGAGACGGCAAGCGGGTGCGCTCTGGTGATAGCCACGTATGACATCAGTAAGACGTATGCCGCGCAAGACGCACTGGCCCACAGCCCGAATCAGCTCCGGACCTAGGCGCAGCTTCTGCTGGCGAGGCAAGTGCAAAAGCCGTCACGTCCGAACTGTGCACACACACCCGTTTCTTTTGAATTGTTAGGCTCATACAGTTTTCTTTTTTCTTAAGTATTCTGACAGGTCTGATGCAGCCCGCCACGACTTCATCTCGTGAGCCAACCCCATCATCTCAGAGTAACTTTCACAACGGCCATATCGATAATTTATTGGATACACTGAGGTGACCAGTCATGGAATCCCTTCTAATATCGTGTCGGACCTCCTTTTGCATGCCGTAGTGCAGCAACCCGACGTGGTATGAACTGAACGAATCGTTGGATGTCCATATTGAACAATGGTACCTCTATCATCTTCTTCTTCTTCTTCTTCTTCTTCTTCTTCATCATCATCGTCGCCTTGTCCCACGTCACGTAGGATCGGCGTTGCTCTTCTAGATCCTTCTGCTCCATAGTACGCTATCCATTGCCCCTTCCTTCTTCCATCCTGTCTCCCTTAGGTCCCCGGATATCTTATCCTTCCACCTCATCTTCGGTCTTCTTCTTCTCGCTCCTTCAATCTTTGTATTTCAACACTGTTTCCGATGTACTCTTCTCCTTTTCTCTGTAGGTGTCCGTACCACCTTAGTCTGCTCTCCTTTATCTTTTTCCCCATGGGTCCCACTTTCACAGCTCCTCTAACAAATTCATTTCTAATCCTGTCCTTCCTTGTTACCCCACACATCCACCTCAGCATCCTCATTTCCGCCACTTCCATCTTCCTTTCCTGGGCTGCTGTGATTGGCCATGTCTCTGCCCCATATATCATAGCATGCATTACCAGCGACTTGTACACTTTCAACCCGATTCTCATCTTCTTGTCACACAACACTCCACTCATTTTCCTCCAGTTATTCCAACCGCAATTTATTCGGTGTTGTATCTCGCTTCCCAGTCCTCCGTCCCTATGTATGTACGACCCCAGGCATTTAAATTTGCAGACCGATTTCAGCTGCCTCTATAGCCGTCCATAATTGCTAAAGTGTTGCCGGTCCAGGATTTTATGCAGCAGAACTGACTTCTCGATTATGTCCCACCGATGGGATTCATGTCGGTGAATCTGGATGGCCAGATCATTCGCTCGAATTGTCCAGAATGGTCCTCAAGCCAATCGCGAACAATCGGGGCCTGGTGGTCTGGCGCATTCTCATCCATAAAAATTACATCGTTCTTTGGGAACATGAAGTCCATGAATGGCTGCAAATGAACATAACCATTTCCAGTCAATGATCAGTTCATTTGGACCACAGGACCCAGTCCATTCCACGTACACACAGCCCACGCCATTATGAAGTCACCACTAACTTGCACAGTGCCTTGTTGACAACTGAGTCCATGGCTTCGTGAAAAAAATGGTTCAAATGGCTCTGAGCGCTAAGACTTAACATCTGAGGTCAGAAGTCCCCTAGACTTGGAACTACTTGAACCTAACTGACCTAAGGACATCACACACATCCATGCCCGAGGCAGGCTTCGAACCTGTGACTGTAGCAGCAGTGCGGTTCCAGACTGAAGCGCCTAAAACCGCTCGGTCACAGCGTGGTTTCGTGAAGTCTGCGCCACACTCAGACCCAGCCATCAGATCTTATCAACTGAAATCGTCACTCATCTGACCAGTCCACGGTTCTCCAGTCGTCTTGGGCCCATACGATATGGTCACGAGGTCAGGAGAGGCGCCTGCAGACGGTGTAGCACAGGCACTCGCCTCGGTCGTCTGCAGCCATAGCCTATTAACGACACATTTTGCCGTACTGTCCTAATGGATACGTCTGTCGTACGTCCCACATCGACTTCTACGTTCGTTTCACGCAGTACTGCTCGTCTGTTAGCACTGACAACTCTACGCAAACGCCCTGCTCTCGGTCGTTAAGTGTTAGGCGTCGGCCTGTGTGTTGTCCATGGTGAAACGTAATACTTGAAATATGGTAACCTTGGCACATCCTTGACGCTGTGGATTTCGGATTATTGAATTCCCTAACGATTTCGGAAATGTAATTTCCCATGTACCTAGCTCCAACTACCATTCTGTGTTGAAAGTCTGTTAATTCCCGTGGTACGCAGACAATCAGGTTGGAAAATTTCTCACGTGAATCACTTGAGCACAGATCACAGCTCCAGTATTGCACCGTCCTTTTATGCCATGTGTACGCGATACTATCGCCATCTGTATATAGGGTGGTCAACTGATCATGACCGGGCCAAATATCTCACGAAATAAGCGTCAAACGAAAAAACTACAAAGGACGAAACTCGTCTAGCTTGAAGAGGGAAACCAGATGGCGCTATGGTTGGCCCGCTAGATGGCGCTGCCATAGGTAAAACGGATATCAACTGCGTTTTTTTTTAAATAGGAACCCCCATTTTTTATTACATATTCGTGTAGTACGTAAAGAAATATGAATGTTTTAGTTGGACCACTTTTTTCGCTTTGCGATAGATGGCGCTGTAATAGTCACAAACGTATAAGTACGTGGTATCACAGAATATTCCGCCAGTGCGGACGGTATTTGCTTCGTGATACATTACCCGTGTTAAAATGGAGCGTTTACCAGTTGCGGGAAAGGTCAATATCGTGTTGATGTATGGCTATTGTGATCAAAATGCCCAACGGGCGTGTGCTATGTATGCTGATTGGTATCCTGGACGATATCATCCGAGTGTCCGGACCGTTCGGCGGATAGTTACGTTATTTAAGGAAACAGGAAGTGTTCAGCCACATGTGAAACGTCAACCACGACCTGCTACAAATGATGATGCCCAAGTAGGTGTTTTAGCTGCTGTCGCGGCTAATCCGCACATCAGTAGCAGAAGAATTGCACGAGAATCGGGGATCTCAAAATCGTCGGTGTTGAAAATGCTGCATCAACATCGATGACACCCGTACCGTATTTCTATGCACCACGAATTGCATGGCGACGACTTTGAACGTCGTTTACAGTTCTGCCACTAGGCACTAGATAAATTACGGGACGATGACAGATTTTTTGCACGCGTTGTATTTAGCGACGAAGCGTCATTCACCAACAGCGGTAACGTAAACCAGCATAATATGCACTATTGGGAAACGGAAAATCCACGATGGCTGCGACAAGTGGAACATCAGCGACATTGGCGGGTTGCTGTATGGTGCGGCATTATGGGAGGAAGGATAACTGGCCCCCATTTTATCGATGGCAATCTAAATGGTTCAGTGTATGCTGATTTCCTACGTAATGTTCTACCGATGTTACTACAAGATGTTTCACTGCATGGCAGAATGGCGATGTACTGCCAACGTGATAGATGTCCGGCACATAGGTCGCGTGCGGTTGAAGCGGTACTGAATAGCATATTTCATGACAGGTGGATTGGTCGCCGAAGCACCATACCATGGCCCGCACGTTCACCGGATCTGAAGTCCCTGGACTTCTTTCTGTGGGGAAAGTTGAAGGATATTTGCTATCGTGATCCCCCGACAACGCCTGACAACATGCGTCAGCGCATTGTCAATGCATGTGCGAACATTACGGAAGGCGAACTACTCGCTGTTGAGAGGAATGTCGTTATATGTTTTGCCAAATGCATTGAGGTTGACGGACATCATTTTGAGCATTTATTGCATTAATGTGGTACTTACAGCTAATCACGCTGTAACAGCATGCGTTCTCAGAAGTGATAAGTTCACAAAGATACATGTATCACATTGGAACAACCGAAATAAAATGTTCAAACGTACCTACGTTCTGTATTTTAATTTAAAAAACCTACTTGTTACCAACTGTTCATCCAAAATTGTGAGCCATATGTTTGTGACTATTACATCGCCATCTATCACAAAGCGAAAAAAGTGGTCCAACTAAAACATATTTCTTTACGTACTACACAAATATGTAATAAAAATGGGGGTTCCTATTTTAAAAAATGCAGTTGATATCCGTTTGACCTATGGCAGCGCCATCTAGCGGGGCAACCATAGCGCCATCTGGTTCCCCTTCAAGCTAGACGAGTTTCGTTCTTTGTAGTTTTTTCGTTTGCCGCTTATTTCGTGAGATATTTGGCCCGGTCACGATCAATGGAGCACCCTGTAAATGCATATCTCTGTCCCGTGGCTTTTGTCATATCAGTGCATATTCCAGTCCTGGTCTTATTCTACATATATTGCCCTCTGCTACTCCCTTAACTACCGTTGGGGTTACTCCCTAATGTCTTAACACATGTCCTATTATCTTGTGCCTCCTTTTTTCCGCGTATTCCCTTCCTCTCCGATTCTGTGGAGATTATCATTTCTTATCATTCCAACTAATTTTCAACATCCTTCTGTAGTACTACATCTCAAATGGTTCTATTGTCTTCTTTGCCTGTTTTCCCAAGGTCCATGAATCACTTTCATTTCGTGATGTGCCCTAGACGCACACTCTAGGAATTGTCTTCGTCAAACTAAAGCAGATTTTTTTTTTTTTTTTTTTTTTTTTTTTACAAGGTATGGCCGCCTTTGCCTGTGCTAATCTGCTACTCATTCCCTCCTTACTTCGTAGGTCATGTGGCATTTTGCAGAATTCCTTCGCTTCGTCTACTTCGTGGTTCGCAATTTTAATGCAAATGCTATCACAAATCTCGTTTAATCTACACGTCATTACTTCTGTCTTCCTACGGTGTACTCGCAGTCCACATCAGACTGTTCATACCATTCAACAATTCCTGTAATTTTTCCTCACTTTTACTAAGGATAGCAATGTTTTCAATAAATCATGTCATTGACATATTTTCACACCTTATTTTAAATCTACACCTCAAACTTCGTTTTGTTTCCGTCACTACTACTTCGCGGAAATGGCACAGTGATCGCCAAATGTTAGTCACAGGGGAAATGGATAGCTACAGAAAGAATAATTCATGCACCTACTATCTTGACAGAGTACATGTTGAGTTCAACATTGTTAACACTCTAAGCGCCAAGCCCGTAAAATTTACGGGCCTGGGATCGCGCGAAAATCACCAAGCCCGTAAAATTTACGGGCCGCTACATTTAATTTCATTCAAAACACTGCAACGTTATTTCTACGGGTTTGGCCAGCGCTATACGTTTTTCAGATGTTTATTAACAAAATGCGTCCATAGATGTCACGGCAGCGCTGTAATTCATGTTAAAACTTATCTTTGCGTTCTCAGTCTGTATATCATTCAGTTGTTTGTCATCATGTTTCGGCGCGGTTTATCAGACGCAGAAATTGCGGATTTGATCAATCATAGCGACACTCTGGATAATGTAGAGAGTGATTCAGACGATTCTGAATGCAATGGTGTGTTTGAAGGTACGTATTTCCGAATTTTCCACGTAATTGTGCAGTACGCACATATCTGTTGAACATGTGTAAACGATGTATGTAGTTACACATAATGTGATATTCTTTTTAGAAGACGAGATTGATGACAGTTTGTCTTCAGATGAAGACGAGAATGATGTTGAAGGTGTTGCTTCAAATCCAGCAGCTGTGCCGTATCCGAAAGACAGTGAGTGGACTGCAGTTGACACCTACCGACCTCTGCCTGTCAACACGACACCCAGGCAGATACTAGTGGATATTGATGAGTCGAGTTCTGTACTGGATTGCAGTAAAGTGTTCCTTACTGACAGTGACGTAAATGAACTCAAGAGACAGACAAATTTGTATGCATCACAGACAATACAGAAGAAAAGAAGAGGAAATAATCTGAAGCCCCATTCAGTTTTGAGTTCGTGGAAGCCAGTGACTATAAGTGAGATGAGGCGTTTCTTGGGTATTATTTTCCACATGTGTGTTTCGAAAAAGCCAAAAATTGCGGACCATTGGAGCACTAATCCTGTTCTTAGTTGTAACTTTTGTCCCCATGTCATGAGCCGTTTGCGTTTCACTCAGATACTGTCATGCTTGCATCTTGTTGACAATTCAAATCAGAAAAAACCAGGCGAAGATGGATTTCATCCACTTTACAAAGTTTTGCCATATTATAATAATTTGAAGGAGCGATGTATCCAGGCATATCGTCCCTCAGAAAAAGTGACAATTGATGAAGGAATTTGCCCATTTCGAGGTCGTGTGAGTTTCCGTGTTTACATGCAAAATAAGCCTCATAAGTATGGACTGAAAGTATATGCTGTTGCTGAAGCCAGTAGTGGCTATGTTGTAAATTTTGAAGTTTATGCTGGTAAGCATATTGTTGACAATTCTTCGTCTGCGGTTATTTTGCGATTGTTGTCTGACAGCAGCTTGCTGAACAAAGGCCACACTGTGTATTTAGATCGATTTTATTCCAGTCCAGAGCTATTTCAGCAACTGGCAGAGAAAGGCACTGGAGCTGTTGGTACTGTGAACAAATCCAGGAAAGGATTGCCTAAAGATTTAGTATCTGCTAAGCTGAAAAAGGGCGAAATGTCTTTTCGGCGTAAAGATAATGTATTGGCAATGAAGTGGAAAGATAAGAGAGATGTGTATACATTGTCTACAAGGCATCAAGCAACATTTGGTACGCATACTAAGAGAAATGGGTCTGTAGTATTGAAACCACTTCAGGTACTTGATTACAACCTCAATAAAATTGGAGTGGATATTGGAGACCAACGCCTGCAGTACAATCCGTTCCAGCACAGAACTGTGAAATGGTGGCGAAAATTATATTTCCATTTGCTGCTTATGGGAGTATCAAATGCATTTTGGCTGTACAATGCAGTGCACAGGAAGAAAATTACAATAACAGACTTTATAACAGTGCTTGCAGTTCAGCTTGTTGAAGACGACACACTTGAATTCATTCCAAGAAATGAAGGAACTGTAGGTCGGCTAACAAAGAGACATTTTTTGCAGCACATACCTGCAACTACTAAGAAGTATGCTGCTCGTGTGTGTCACGTGTGCAGTTCCAGGAGCAAGAAACAGAGTGGCAAGGCTTCTCGCAAAGAGACACGATACGAATGTGAACAGTGTGGCGTTGCACTCTGCCTGGAACCTTGCTTTAAAATTTTCCACACTAAAAAACAATATGATTCTGTGTGAAATTTATATGTAATACTGTATACTATCAGAAACATGTAATGTAGTGCCACAATTTTGGTTAAAAATAAATCACAATTGTATTCCCTTATTCGTATGACTTTTTCTAAATTCTTAAAACATCTAAGTGATTTCTATAACTGTACCTTAAAGCTGTGCATTGTAAAGTAGTTTCTTTCACTCAGAATTAAAGTAGAAATGTGCAGCTTCAAGATGGTACCAAATTTGCCACAATCCAAACAGTAGATTTGATGCAGTAATTTTTTTAATATTGGTAAAATTGCCCGGTTTCTAGGGACGGGTGCATAAAATAGGCCTGGTACAGAGAGTGTTAATGAACGTACTTGAATCAGGAAAAAAGTAAAAACCCTAAAATCATTTAGTTTGTGAATGCTATAGTAGCTCGCCACACTTAGCGTTTGGTGCCTCCGAGTAGTGGCTGTCGTGGCTAAAAATTCTACATCGTCTGGCCTGCACTAAAGCCCGCTCTCTCTCACAGTCTGGAATCGAAGTCCACCTCAGGCTCAGGGCAGAAACGACCCGTGGGGGAGGGGGGGGGGGGGGGCTTTGATGGAAGTAAATTCACCAGACTACTCGCAGCATGAAGCAGATTTTTTTATTCTACCTTTTAGCGTGAGCCTTGTGCAAGGTTTTGAGCAATAATGGCAGTGATTATTCCGAGTGCCGACCAATCAAATCCGTTTTAATATTGCAACCTTCCTTTGATGCTCAATTTAAAAGTACACTACTGGCCATTAAAATTGCTACATCACGAAGATGTGCTACAGACGCGAAATTTAACCGATAGGAAGAAGATTCTGTGATATGCAAATCATAAGCTTTTCAAAGCATTCACACAAGGTTGGCCCCGGTGGCGACAGCTACAACGTGCTGACATGAGGAAAGTTTCCAACCGATTTCTCTTACACAAACAGCAGTTGACCGGCGTTGCCTGGTGAAAAATTGTTGTGATGCCTCGTGTAAGGAGGAGAAATGCATACCATCACGTTTCCGACTTTGATAAAGGTCGGATTGTAGTCTATCGCGATTGCGGTTTATCGTATCGCGACATTGCTGCTCTCGTTGGTCGAGATCCAATGGCTGTTAGCAGAATATGGAATGGGTGGGTTCAGGAGGGTAATACGGAACGCCGTGGTGGATTTCAACGGCCTCGTATCACTAGCAGTCGAGATGACAGGGCCGGCCGCGGTGGTCTAGTGGTTCTAGGCGCGCAGTCCGGAACCACGGGACTGCTACGGTCGCAGGTTCGAATCCTGCCTCGGGCATGGATGTGTGTGATGTCCTTAGGTTAGTTAGGTTCAAGTAGTTCTAAGTTCTAGGCGACTGATGACCACAGAAGTTAAGTCCCATAGTGCTCAGAGCCATTTGAACCTTTTTTTTTTTTTTTTTTAGATGACGGGCATCTTATCCGCATGGTTGTAACGGATCGTGCAGCCACGTCTCGATCCCTGAGTCAACAGATGGGGAAGTTTGGAAGACGACAACCATCTGCACGAACAGTTCGACGACGTTTGCAGGAGCATGGACTATCAGCTCGGAGACTTTGGCTGCGGTTACCCTTGAAGCTGCATCACAGACAGGAGCGCCTGCGATGGTGTACTGAACGATGAACGTCATTTTTTCGGAGGAATCCAGGTTCTGTTTACAGCATCATGATGGTCGCATCCGTGTTTGGCGACATCGCGGTGAACGCACATTGGAAGCGTGTATTCGTCATCGCCATACTGGCGTATCACCCGGCGTGATGGTATGGGGTGCCATTGGTTACACGTCTGTCACCTCTTGTTCTCATTGACGGCACTTTGAACGGTGGACGTTACATTTCAGATGTGTTACGACCCGTGGCTCTACCCTTCATTCGATCCCTGCTAAACCCCACATTTCAGTAGGATAATGCACGATCGCATGTTGCAAGTCCTGTACAGGCCTTTCTGGATACAGAAAATATTTGACTGCTGCCCTGGCCAGCACATTCTGCAGATCTCTCACCAACTGAAAACGTCTGGTCAATGGTGGCCGAGCAACTGGCTCGTCACGATACGCCAGTCACTATTCTTGATGAACTGTGGTATCGTGTTGAAGCTGCATGGACAGCTGTACCTGTACACGCCATCCAAGCTCTGTTTTGACTCAATGCCCAGCCGTATAACGACCGTTATTACGGCCAGAGGTGGTTGTTCTGGGTACTGATTTCTCGGGATCTATGCACCCAAATTGCGTGGAAATGGAATCACTTGTCACTTCTAGTATAATATATTTGCCCAATACATACCCGTTTATCATCTGCATTTCTTCTTGGTGTAGCAGTTTTAATGGCCAGTAGTGTAGTTAACAAATCGTGTGGCTATTTAGTACTGGAGTTCAGAAACAAGCAGTTCTTACTCCAGCTATCTGTCCTGTTTCGCGTTATAGCTAACCAGGCCTTCTTCCACTCTGGTCTTCATTTATATTATTCAGTAGTAGCAGCTTTTAACTTTTTTTTTACTTGATACTAGTCTGACGACTGTGGGTGCTGTGTTCTTAAACACAAAAGACGCGGCTGGTGTCAGTCCACTTCAGAGACCTTATCTATGCACTGCCCTGGGCCTAGCATTTCCCAGATTACTGGCTTCCTGCAGAGAGCGATACTCTACTTCATGTCACTGCATGCTCACGACGTGTCTCCTTAGCGCCAGTAGACTCTCCAAGTTACCCGTCGTTTAGGACTTAAAACATACGGCGCCTCTTTGGCAGAGTTTGGCCACATGCAATATACTAGTTCCAGCTTTCTACCTGCCTTCCTTCTTCCCCTGGCGGTGTCTATACTTCGAAAAGCCATTTGGCCCCTCCTAATGAGCAGATGCTCACTCTCTCCTCTTCAGCTAGCCTCTGTTCAACATGCAGAGTCGTAAAACTACCGTAGGCTACTATACACTACCGTAAGTAAGCGTAGACGTAGTTTTCTTAGTAACTTTGGTCAGTTAAGATCGTATCCACATTACTTGTATATTAGGTGTGTTTCATACCTATCAAGCGTTGTCCGCCGCCGGTAGCTGAACGGTCAGTGTGACCGATAGTCTGTTCTCTGGGCCCGGGTTCGATTCCCGGCTGGGTCGGGGAATTTTCTCCACCCAGGGACTGGGTGTTGTGCTGTAATCATCATCATCATCATCATCATCATCATCATCATCATCATCATCATCATCATCATCATCTGCAGGTCGCCGAAGTGGAGTCAAATTGAAAAGACCGGCACCCGGCGGAATGTCTGCCCGACGAGGGGGCCCTAGCCATACGATTAAATAAAAAAAAAAAAAAAAAAAAATCAAGCCTTACCTCATTACGATCGCTTTCTTTACGGGTCTTACTAGGTTCCCCCAAAAACTTGAAATAGTGAACCGTCTAAAAAGTGAGTGAGAATATATAAAGGGCCGGGTAACCTGTGGAACATTTATCTTCCTTCTGTTACTTATGAAGAAACAGTATTTATAGCAAAATTGAAATTGTCCATGTCTAATATAGGTTTCATTCGAAAATTATTGATTTGTAATATGAAATAGGGGGTTGTAGTAAAAATAAAGAAAACAATACAAATTTATCGAATAACACTAGAAAACGCAATTTCCTCAACAAAAAGGTGAAAAAAACGCGGAACAAAAATACGGCCAACCCCGCTTCAATACTTCGTCGCACTTATACAAAACACCTCCCTGTTATACATAAACAACTTTCGCCTTTTGTCCACAATAACAGGAAACTCTTGCTTTTGATCATGATGACGAACGTCCCATTGAGTACAAAATAACTATAAATACATAATTTTTTATGTTTGTGGATGTAAATTGTAATTGAATCAAAAATAATTTCTTTGGTTACATAAAAGTGCAAAAGTTAAGCGATCAACTAATTTTTGTTACTGATAAAAAGCAATTTATATTCTGTAAGGATATGAAATGAAATGATCATATGGCATTGTTGGACAGGAGCCCCATTCGGGGGAGTTCGGCCGCCGTATTGCAAGTCCTTTTTAAGTGACGCCACGTCGGCGACTTGCGAGTCAATGATGATGAAGGACGCAAAACATCCAGTCCCCTGCCGGGAATTGATCCCGGACCCCCTGCGTGGTAGGCGGAAACGGTACCGCTACGCTATAAAATACGCGATGGAACAACACTGAATGATGTGCGGCTCTAATTACGTGCAAAGCAAGCAACCAACCAACCAAACAAACAACGAAAAGCAAAGAGAAGTCTTCAGTTCCCTTTTTCTCTCGTACACATTCATTTGTGCTACTTTCCCCTACCACTACTGCCGGTGATCTTACTCTTTACTACGTCGTTTATGTATCGTACCAAAATTACCGAACGGTATTTTCGGTAGAGCGCTACTCTACCAACATGTCCTCAAAAAGGTTCCCAAATACATTTAAACAACTTTCATACGATCGAATTGATACGGAAATGTAGTAGTTAGATACGGTACTCACTGACATTAAATTTAACCATTCTCGTATTCTTATTTGCAGCTAGAGCTTCGTTTAGATCGACTGGATTTATTCGAGTTTGATCATGGTAGGTGGCAGTTTTGATAATAAAGTTCGTGTAACACAGATATTCTTGACCAGAATCTATAAATATTGTAAGTTAGACACCCAGAGAGTTTTTCTGCCTGTATCTTACGGTTAGCCTCAAGAACCACTGTCGGGGTGTTGACAGAGTTTTCAGTAATAGATGGACTAATTCACTGTGAATACATATTCACTATCAGTACATATTATAAATTGAAGATCTCGTCCTGGTGGTGTTTCAACCGCACGATCCAATTTCGGTCACCCTTTCTTTCAACTTTAGTACATTTCTCGGTTACTTTCGGGAAAAGTTTCAACGACAACATTCACAAGCATTAGGAGAACTTACGTCATACACTCGTCGCATCAAGAGTTTTCGAGTGCCTTTAGGAAGTAGATGAATCTGGAAAGAGAGAGAGAGAGAGAGAGAGAGAGAGAGAGAGAGAGAGAGAGAGAGAGAGAAGATTCTTGCTTCAATATCTCGGTTGGTACACGAGCACAATCCAAATAACAAAATTAAATGCCCCTTCTCCCACTATAACACGATGAAAAATCTCGTTTATTTAATTTTAACCGTTCACAAAACAAGTAAGGATCTAAGTTTAAGGCTATTATTACTTGCCCCCATATTATTAAACCTGGCAGTGAGGACGCTTCGGTCGTTATATCATGAGGTTTTATCGTGGTATGTGATGAGGACACGCTGACCTACTTTATGATATATGCGCAACTGTCCTGAAAACATTTACAGTGTGATGCATTTTCCTTGCCGGCCGCGGTGGTCTAGCGGTTCTAGGCGCTCAGTCCGGAACCGCGTGACTGCTACGGTCGCAGGTTCGAATCCTGCCTCGGGCATGGATGTGTGTGATGTCCTTAGGTTAGTTAGGTTTAAGTAGTTCTAAGTTCTAGGGGACTGATGACCACAGATGTTAAGTCCCATAGCGCTCAGAGCCATGCATTTTCCTTAGCCACCAGTGTACTTTTCCACGGCAATGTCCCCACGTGTTTCCGACAACGGCCGCGGTAGGGCAAGGGCAATTATGTCGTAGTCCGGTAGTATACCTGTGTATTACCCGGCTTTCCCTATAGCTTATACATATTTTAAGATTGAATTAAAACAGCCTTGAGTTTATTAGCAATGGTAACCGATTTCGGTCAAAACGTGATCATCTTCAGGCACACCGTGTGACAGGTGGCGGCTGTGGACACATCAGGTATCGTGGTTCCTCGAACGTCAACTGCTGATATACATTTTTCTGAGAATTATTGCTTTGTCGAAGGCTTTCTAGGATTGATATTTAAAGGAGTTAAATCCTCGCCTCCCGAACCCTCCCCTCACATGCAGAAGGAAAAGTATTTAAAGTGAGACTTGAAACGGCCTGCTTTTCTCTTTTATAGGCCAATCGCTAGGCACCGGCCTCTGTGGCCGAGCGGTTCTAGGCGCTACAGTTTGGAACCGCGTGACCGCTACGGTCGCAGGTTCGAATCCTGCCTAGGGCATGGATGTGTGTGATGTCCTTAGGTTAGTTAGGTTTAAGTAGTTCTAAGTTCTAGGGGACTGATGACCTCAGACCATGCAGCAATGTCTTTTTTTTATTCGTTATTTACATAGAACACAAAAGTACAATACTTTTGAAGGCTTCACGTACGCACCGCAACTAGAATCTGTTGTTGAATATGGTTTTAAAGCTGAAGCTTATCACAGAGAACGTATCTGTCGTCTGTTCTGTGGAAATGTATCACACAGTCGAATAAGGAGTGAATCATTTTCTCGAGTAAAGTATCCCGTTCAGCGAAAATTTCGTTATAGCTTGATACTAATTTCTAACTGGTTATACACTACTGGCTATTAAAATTGCTGCACCACGAAGATAACGCAAAATTTAACCGACAGGAAGAAAATACTGTGATATGCAAATGATTAGCTTTTCAGAGCATTCACACAAAGTTGGCGCCGGTGGCGACACCTACAACGTGCTGACATGAGGAAAGTTACCAACAGATTTCTCTTCCACAAACAGCAGTTGACTGGCGTTGCCTGGTGAAACGTTGTTGTGATGCCTCGTGTAAGGAGGAGAAATGCATACCATCAAGTTTCCAACTTTGATGAATGTCGGATTGTAGCCTATCGCGATTGAGATTTATCGTATCGCGACATTGCTGCTCGCGTCGGTCGAGATCCAATGACTGTTAGCAGAATATGGAATCTGTGGGTTCAGGAGGGTAATACGGAACGCCGTGCTGGATCCCGACGGCCTCGTATCACTAGCAGTCGAGGTGACAGGCATCTTATCCGCATGGCTGTAACGGATAGTGCAGCCACATCTCGATACCCGAGTCAACAGATGGGGACGTTTGCAAGACAACAACCATCTGCACGAACAGTTCGACGACGTTTGCAGCAGCATGGACTATCAGCTCGGAGACCATGGCTGCGGTTGCCCTTGACGCTGCATCACAGACAGGAGCGCCTGCGATCGTGTACTATACGACGAACCTGGGTGCACGAATGGCAAAACGTCTTTTTTTTCGGATGAATCCAGGTTCTGTTCACAGCATCATGATGATCGCATCCGTGTTCGGCGACATCGCGGTAAACGAACATTGGAAGCGTGTATTCGTCATCGCCATACTCGCTTATCACTCGGCGTGATGGTATGGGGTGCCATTGGTTACACGTCTCGGTCACCTCTTGTTCTCATTGACGGCACTTTGAACAGTGGACGTTACATTTCAGATGTGTTACGACCCGTGGCTCTACCCTTCATTCGATCCCTGCGAAACCCTACATTTCAGCAGGATAATGCACGACCTCATGTTGCAGGTCCTATACGGTCCTTTCTGGATACAGAAAATGTTTGACTGCTGCCCTGGCCAGCACGTTCTCCAGATCTCTCACCAATTGAAAACGTCTGGTCAATAGTGGCCGAGCAACTAGCTCGTTACAATACGCCAGTCACTACCCTTGATGAACTGTGGTATCGTGTTGAAACTGCATGAGTAGCTGTAGCTGTACCTGTACTCGCCATCCAAGCTCTGTTTGATTCAATGCCCAGGCGTATCAAGACCGTTATTATGGCCAGAGGTTGTTTTTCTGGGTACTGATTTCTCAGGATCTATGCATCCAAATTTCGTGAAAATGTAATCACATGTCAGTTCTAGTATAATATATTTGTCCAACGAATACCCGTTTATCATCTGCATTTCTTCTTGGTGTAGCAATTTTAATGGCCAGTAGTATAATTTCACGTATTCCTTCAATATTTCGCTTGTGTGAAATAAAATCGAGATAGAACCAGAATTTCTCTGTTCTTCACTACCAATACATTGGTCAACGCCACCACGATGATAGTCATTCGCCGCCCAATCTACAGGGAGGCCGGAAACAGTCTGAAAGGCTTGTAAGTGTGTTGCAGGATAAGCTGTGCTGAGAAATAGTTGTTAAGAAAAAAATTCTATACGTTCTGCCGTTCCCGAGTTAATTAGTATTAAGTTAGCCAATTAGGTCGGAAAGCACGAAAATTCAAGCGGCACGCCACAGACGGGGTCGCCAGGGGGATTCTTCGTTTGGTTTCCGAAAAACGAACAAGAGAGCGACACGAAAACTTGATATGGAACGGTAGCAAGGATCGAATCCATTCCAGAGGCTGAGCAGTCTCTTGCGCTATCGTCTGCGCTATGAGACCAACTGATAGTAACCGTATCTGGTGGGAGGGGCCTTGAATTGCGAGCAACGGCCTGCCTGACTAACTTCAAAGCTAATTAACTTTTAAACGGCGCAACGTATCGAACTTTTTCTTAACAGCTATTTCGCAGCGCAATATGCCTTGCAACACCCTTACAAGCTTATCAAACTGTTTCTGGCCACTCTGTATAGACACAATTCAGATTAAAGAAGAAAAATAACAAATTTTTCTTTATTACCCATGGCACCTAACTACTACTACGCTACGCGTCAACAACTAGACGCGGGGAAAGTTATTTACAATGTTACACATGTCGTAACCCTTAGAAAAGAAACAAAGTTAACAACATCGACTGTACCTTAGTTTCTCTCATCACAATAGGTGATATCGTTATTCGAATGCCACGTTACAGCAGAGGAGTTACTAAATAACAAGAAATATTGTAACTTCCCCTTAGAAAATTATGAATGACTGTGCTGGTAAATTTCTACGTTATTTGATTTTCAAACAGCTGAGCAAAACTGAGCGTACTCAAACATTTCTCTCTTTACTTATTCTGTTCGTGACTAAACTGACACAATATTTTTTTTAGCGCAACGCAATCCGACTTTCAATAATCCCCACAAAAGAATGGCCCTGACTAACAATAACGTATACCTTTCATGAATCACTTACCTCACAAAAATCTTCGTTACTCTAACTACTGTAGTACAGCGAGCGCCAATACTGTCAGCTTAATAAAAGATTCTAAGTACTGAAGACAAACTACTGATAGGCATAGTTAGCAAATGAAAGATTTTGATAGAGAACAAACAATGTTCAAAAGTCATCAATTCATAACATCCATCTTTACAAATTTCCTTTTTCTGGAGGACACACGTCCAGATCGTCCGCCTATAGCAACCTCTCGAAACTCTGGCATCTCTCTCTCCACATGCACCACTGCTGCCGGCTCACCAACTGCCCAACGCTATGTGCTGTTCACATCCAGCTGCCCAACACTATACAAGCGAATATTCCAACACTGCCAACCAGCCACAGACTCCACACAGCAGTCAGTGATTTTCATACAGAGCGCTACGTGGCGTTACCAACATAAAAACCTTAACAGCCTATTTACAATATGAATTCTTGTTACTTCCATTTGCTGAATATTCCCCCCCTAGGCCTTACATGTGCGCTTGATTGCAGAACTTTTAGCATTTGTGGAAGAAAGACATTATGTGTGTCGCTACAAGCTGTAAACGTCCCTATTGTTTCTGGTGTTAAAGAAAATGTTATTCTTTCAAATGAAAGCGCATTTAGAAACTTTGCATGCCATTCGTTAAAAAACGAAACGACATCCTGTTACTATGTGAATTCCAAAAGGACCAAACTTTGAGGTAATCGGCTCCTAGACTTACATACTACTGAAACTTAAACTAACTTATGCTAAGAACAACACACACACAGCCTTGCGCGAGGGAGGACTCGAACCTCCGGCGGAAGGGTCCGCGCAATCCATAACATGGCGCCTCAAACCGCGCGGCTGTTACTATACAACTTCGGATCCATGCATTTCTCTTTAGTTCGCTGTGGTCAAGATATTCAGAGAAAACTAAGAATTTATCAGCGTCTGTTGTGCAATCCGCCTTACAGAACGTATTTATCAGCCACATGCGGGGCCTTCGTATAACGCTCTTAAAAAACTTCAACCAAATGATCATAATTGGAGGTCAGAAACCCCGAGCGCGAAATGTTTACATACATTTCCTCCAGATTAGCGCTTTCGTAGTACAAGGGCGCGATATCATATACATACTCTCTGTATCTCCGCTACTTCAAGGCAGTGGCTCTTGAAACTCAGCCAGCCGTGAAGTCTGCGTTGCTCAGTAATTAATTAATGCAATATGAGATAGTCCATCTTAACACAAACAAATGAATTAGTTACACACTAGTTTATCAATACAGCTGCTACTGCAGGGTCTGTAACTGGATTTTAAAAACACGAATAACTCATTTCATACTATTGTCATTGCCTATTACAACAAAATAAAATACTTTACAGTACGCTGTCTTTTTTTTGGGGGGGGGGGGGGGAGGGGGAGGTTGAAATACAGTTTCACTGATAGCTCAGGGTAATACTGTGTTAGTGGACGGTGAAACTGTTCCATTGTCCATTTGACAGTGATACCATTCCAAAGACATCACTGGGGTGCACTTTGAAGGTGTGGTGGTGGGACTTCAAGTCCCATACCACCCACCTACGGTGGAAGTTCAGGTTGCACGCAAGAGGTAACATAGCTACGAACAACATTAGGTAGCGACATTGGTGGTTTATGATGGTCAAGTCGATACTGACGCTTCGTGAGTGGCCGTAAGAAGGCTATCGTTAACTATGGTCGGAACCGGAGTTTAGGATGGTGAGAAGAACAGCATGTCGGTGCCAATGCCGGGGTGCCGTGGTGTCAATGTTTTGTAAACCAGCGACCGTGTCCGGTAGGGCTTCTACTTTGGCATAGAGACGCCTTGCCTTTTCTCGCATGGACGTCTTGAGAATGGCCATGTCCGTTTCCTCGTGGGGGGTGACTACCCTCGTGAGGGAAGGGTCATGCAGGCTCCACCGAAGGACCTTATTCTGCAGGCGATGGAAGGTCTACATGAGGGAGGCACTAATCGTAGCCCACACAATGGAGCCATAGGTGAGGGAAGAGTGGACAACCATCCAGTACAGCCGGAGCTTGATGTCGAGGTTCAGTTCCCTGCTCTTGAATATTGGGTACAACGCTTTTATCACCTTGAATCCTTTTTGGGTTACATATTTTGCATGGCGATGAAGAGCAGTTTTTTATCCATCCGGACACCTAGATATTTGGTATCGGGGAACCATGAGACCTCGACGCATGCAGTAATGTTGCGGTGGAGGATGGTGCGCCGACTAGTGAAGTAGACTGCAGTAACTTTGGCGGAATTAAGGGCAGTCTTGTTGGAACGACACCAGGTCATTGTCGCTTCCACCTGCCTCTGGAGGTGAGCAACGAGCTGGTCTGTGTTGCTGGCAGTGGTGTAGAGCGCCGTTTGATCGGCGTATTGCGCCAGGTGGCAGTGTGGGAGGACTGGCATATCGTTAACATAAATGTTTTTATTCTTTCTCGTCAATATAAATGAGATATGCAGGTGCAGCATATCTTCAGAGCGCGGTTAGCTGGACTAAGTGTATCGATGATGAAAAACCGTGTTATGCATCTAAAACAGCACAAAGTGCTTCCGGTGAGACAGTGTCATACAGGGAATTCCAAATAAAGAAGGTCATCACAAAGAATCTCAACAGTGTGGCGATACCTCCAACGTTCTGAATGTCCGGACACCACGCAATCTAGAATTGACCTTCAGATGTGACGAGAGACGCACTCACCAATATAAAAGAAAGCGGGGAGTATTGCGTTGTCAGTAGAGCTGCTATAACAGCAGGCTGGCTCCGTCAGTAGAGTTCAAAGACTTCGAAAGTGGGCTAGTCATTGGATGTCACTTGAGTTATAAATCCGTCACGGACATTTCAGCTCTACCAAATATGATAAATGGAGACAAGGCAGATCACATGTACGGACCGACAGGGCCCGTTGAGCTTTGTGTACAGTGGTTGTAAGACATCGCACTAAATCACAGGGTGGATTAACTCGTGAGTTCCAAAGTGTTACCAACAGTTCTGCTAGCACAACGGCTGTGCATATGGTGTCAAAATGAATGGGGTACAAGATCAAGCAGCTCCACTTGTGACACATTTCTGTAGTCAATGCTAAGGAATGCTTGATGTGGTCTTAAGAGCGACGACACTGGACACTGTAAACGAGTGGTTTGAATGATGAATATTGGGTTCAAATGGCTCTGAGCACTATGGGACGTAACTTCTGAGGTCATCAGTCCCCTAAAACTTAGAACTGCTTAAACCTAACTAACCTAAGAACATCACACACATCCATGCCCGAGGCAGGATTCGAACCTGCGACCGTAGCGGTCGCGCGGTTCCAGATTGTAGCGCCTAGAACCGCTCGGTCACTCCGGACGGCAATGAATATTGCTATACCTTGTGCCAATTTGATGGAAGCGTTTGGGTTTGGCGAAAGCCTAGAGGTCGTTACTTGCTGTCATGTTTACTGCCAACATTGGAGTACAGAGTAGCTGGTGTTACGGTGTGAGGGTGTTTTTCGTGGTAAGCGTGTGGTCGCCTTATTGCGCTTAACTACACTGAAGAGCCAAAGAAATTGGTACACCTGCCTAATATCGTCCAGGGCCCTCGTGAGCACGAAGAAGTGCCGCAACACGACCTGGCATGGACGCGACTAATGACTGAAGTAGTGCTGGAGGGAACTGACACCATGAATCCTGCAGGGCTGATCATAAATCCGTAAGACTATGATGGGATGGAGACCTCTTCTGAACAGCACGTTGCAAGGCATCCCAGATATGCTCAATAATGTTCATGTCTGGGGAGACTGGTGGCCAGCGGAAGTGTTTAAACTCAGAAGAGTGTTACTGGAGCCACACTGTAGCGATTCTGGACGTGTGGGGTGTCACATTGTAGTGCTGGAATTGCCCAAGTCCGTCGGACTGCACACTTGACATGAATGGATGCAGGTGACCAGTCAGCATGGTTACATACGTGTCATCTGTCAGTCGTATCTAGACGTATCAGGAGTCCCATATCACTCCAACTTCACAAGCCCCACACCATTTTTAACAGTCCCCTGCTGACATGTAGTACCCTTGGATTCATGAGAGTGTCTCCATACCCGTACACGTCCACCCGCTCGATACAATTTGAAACGAGACTCGTCCGACCAGGCAACATGTTTCCAGTCATCAACAGACCAATGTCAGTGCTAATGGGCCCAGGCGAGGCGTAAACCTTTGCGTCGTGCAGTCATCAAGGTTACGCGAGTGGGCCTTCGGATGCGAAAGTCCATATCGATGACATTTCGTTGAATGGTTCGCACGCTGACACTTGTTGATGGCCCAGGATTGAAATATGCAGTAGTTTGTGTAAGTGCCGGCCGGAATGGCCGAGCGGTTCTAGGCGCTACAGTCTGGAGACGTTCGACCGCTACGGTCGCAGGTTCGAATCCTGACTCTGGCATGGATGTGGGTGATGTCCTTAGGTTAGTTAGGTGTAAGTAGTTCTAAGTTCTAGAGGACTGATGACCTCAGAAGTTAAGTGCCATAGTGCTAAGAGCCATTTGAACCATTTGAATTTTTTTGCGGAAGTGTTGCACTTCTGTCACGTTGAACGATTGTCTTCAGTCGTCGATGGTCCCTTTCTTACAGGAACTTTTTCCGGCTGCAGCGATGTCGGAGATTTGATGTTTTACCGGATTCATGGTATACACGGTACACTCGTGAAACGACCGTACGGGAAAATCCGCACTTCATCGCTACCTCGGAGATGATGTGTCCCATCGCTCTTGTGCCGACTACAACACCATGTTTAAACTCATTTAAATCTTGATAATCTGTCATTGTAGCAGCAGCAACCGATCTAATAACTGCGCCAGGCACTTTTCTTATGTACGCGTTGCCAACCGCAACGCCGTATTCTGCCTATTTACATATCTATGTATCTGAATACGCATACCAGTTTCTTTGGCGCTTCAGTATAAACGCCAAATGCAGAAGGATATGAACACATTTTACAGCAGAGGAACAGTAGGAGACAATTTTTCCCAGCATCACAATCCACCCTGTCATAAACCAGCATCTCTGAGGCATTGTTTGGGGATAATAACGTTAGTGAAATGGACTGGCCTGCCCAGAATCTAGACCTGAACCCAATGGAACATCTTTGGGATGAGTTTAACGTCGATTTCAAACCCAAGCGTCCTCTGCTGACTTCGGCTGTTGAGGAAGAATGGGCTGCCACTTCTCCACAGATATTCAGACACCTCACAAACGGTTTCCGGAGAAGAGTTCAAACCATCACACTGGCGAAGGGTGGACACACCCCATAGTAATGTGTACGGATACTTTTCATTACTTACTCTATCAGATAACTTGCTACGACTAAGAATGTACTCTGAAGTAAAGCCATGGGATACCTCACAAAATCTTATCGGATTTTCTTTTGCACGGCCTAGTTACCGGCCGTTGTGGCCGAGCGGTTCTAGGCGCTTCAGTACGGAACCGCGCTGCTGCTACGGTCCCAAGTTCGAATCCTGCCTCGGACATGGATGTGTGTGATGTCCTTAGATTAGTTAGGTTTAAGTAGTTCTAAGTTTAGGAGACTGATGATCTCCGATGTTAAGTCCCGTAATGCTCAGAGCCATTTGAAACATTTTGAATGGCGTAGTTCAGCAACTCGACGTGGCATGGACTCAACAAGTCGTCGTAAGTCCCCTGCAGAAATATTGAGCCATACTGACTCCATAGCCCTCCGTAAGTGCGAAATTGTTGCCATTGGAGGATATTGTGTACGGAATGGTCTCTCGATTATGACCTGCATATAGTCGATGGGATGCATGTTGGGCGGTCTGGGTGGCTAAATCATTCACAAACAAATGTGGCCTGATGATACAACATCGTTGTTTGGGCACATGAAGTTTATGAATGGCTGCAAACGATGTCCAAGTAGCCGAACATAACCATTTACAGTCAATGACCGGTCCTGCTGGACCAGAGAGCCCAATAAATTCCATGTAAACACGGCCCACATCACTATGGAGAATCAACAGCTTGCACAATGCCTTGTTAGCAGCTTGGATCCATGTCTCTGTGAGGTATGCGTCACACTATGAGCTCATGCCAACTGAAATCTTGACTCATGTGACCAGGCTACGGTTTTGCAGTTATCTAGGGTCCGGCCGATGCGGTCACGAGCCCTCGAGAGTGCTGCAGGCGATGTCGTGCTGCTAGCAGAGGCATTCACGTCGGTCGTCTTTGTCCTAACCGCTCGGCCAATCCCGCGCGGCCTAAAAAGCGTATTATTTGCCTCACATAGAAGGGTTTTCTTACCCAGGAAGTGTAGAAGTGGCTTACCCTCTAACCTAGCTCACTACACTTCAAAGGAAAGAAGACTACAGTTTAACGACCCGTCGACGACAATAATATTAGAGACGAAGAACAAGCTTAGAGTGGAGAAAGATAGGGAAGAAATCAGACCGTGCCCTTTGAAAGAAACCATTCTTGTATTTACGTTAAGCGATTGAAGGACATCTCGGAAAGCGTACGTGTCTGGATGGCCGGATGGGAGTTTGATTAGCTGCCCTCAAAAATATAAGTATAGAGTCTTACCAACGCAACAAAGTGTCTTATCAACGCAACCGACGGTGAAGGCCAATTGCCTTTGAAGGACTCAGCGCGTTGGCAGACGCAATCTGGTTTCGAAGGGGGGGCTGTCGCTGGCCCTGTTCACTCGTATCGAGATCCAGTGGTGCTCCGGCGTCGTGGTAGGGCTGTGCAGCGATGACCAAGTGCCCAAAGTGAATGACGTCCTATACTGAAAGTCAACCTCGTTTACATTCCGTTACTGCCTATTTGTTTCTCTAAAACTTGGTGTCTAATCACGAAGTCTTATGAACACAACAAAATAATAAGATTTCATAGAGGTGACAAAAGTCATGGGATAGCGATATGCACATATACAGATGGCGGTAATATGGCTTATACACTCCTGGAAATGGAAAAAAGAACACATTGACACCGGTGTGTCAGACCCACCATACTTGCTCCGGACACTGCGAGAGGGCTGTACAAGCAATGATCACACGCACGGCACAGCGGACACACCAGGAACCGCGGTGTTGGCCGTCGAATGGCGCTAGCTGCGCAGCATTTGTGCACCGCCGCCGTCAGTGTCAGCCAGTTTGCCGTGGCATACGGAGCTCCATCGCAGTCTTTAACACTGGTAGCATGCCGCGACAGCGTGGACGTGAACCGCATATGCAGTTGACGGACTTTGAGCGAGGGCGTATAGTGGGCATGCGGGAGGCCGGGTGGACGTACCGCCGAATTGCTCAACACGTGGGGCGTGAGGTCTCCACAGTACATCGATGTTGTCGCCAGTGGTCGGCGGAAGGTGCACGTGCCCGTCGACCTGGGACCGGACCGCAGCGACGCACGGATGCACGCCAAGACCGTAGAATCCTACGCAGTGCCGTAGGGGACCGCACCGCCACTTCCCAGCAAATTAGGGACACTGTTGCTCCTGGGGTATCGGCGAGGACCATTCGCAACCGTCTCCATGAAGCTGGGCTACGGTCCCGCACACCGTTAGGCCGTCTTCCGCTCACGCCCCAACATCGTGCAGCCCGCCTCCAGTGGTGTCGCGACAGGCGTGAATGGAGGGACGAATGGAGACGTGTCGTCTTCAGCGATGAGAGTCGCTTCTGCCTTGGTGCCAATGATGGTCGTATGCGTGTTTGGCGCCGTGCAGGTGAGCGCCACAATCAGGACTGCATACGACCGAGGCACACAGGGCCAATACCCGGCATCATGGTGTGGGGAGCGATCTCCTACACTGGCCGTACACCACTCGCGATCGTCGAGGGGACACTGAATAGTGCACGGTACATCCAAACCGTCATCGAACCCATCGTTCTACCATTCCTAGACCGGCAAGGGAACTTGCTGTTCCAACAGGACAATGCACGTCCGCATGTATCCCGTGCCACCCAACGTGCTCTAGAAGGTGTAAGTCAACTACCCTGGCCAGCAAGATCTCCGGATCTGTCCCCCATTGAGCATGTTTGGGACTGGATGAAGCGTCGTCTCACGCGGTCTGCACGTCCAGCACGAACGCTGGTCCAACTGAGGCGCCAGGTGGAAATGGCATGGCAAGCCGTTCCACAGGACTACATCCAGCATCTCTACGATCGTCTCCATGGGAGAATAGCAGCCTGCATTGCTGCGAAAGGTGGATATACACTGTACTAGTGCCGACATTGTGCATGCTCTGTTGCCTGTGTCTGTGTCCCTGTGGTTCTGTCAGTGTGATCATGTGATGTATCTGACCCCAGGAATGTGTCAATAAAGTTTCCCCTTCCTGGGACAATGAATTCAGGGTGTTCTTATTTCAATTTCCAGGAGTGTACAAGGAACAAAAGGGCAGTGCAAGACGGAGCTCCCGTTTGTAGTCAGGTGATTCCTGTGGAAAGGTTTACGACGTGTTATGGCCCCAATACGAGACAGACTTGGCAAGCGGAATGGTAGATGGAGCTAGATGCACAGGACATTCCATTACGGAAATCGTTAGGGAATTTAGTATTACGGGACGCACAGTGTCATGAGAGTGCCGAGAATACCAAATTTCAGGCATTACCTCTCAGCAAGGACAGAGCAGTGGCCGACGGCCTTCACTTAACGACCGAGACCAGCAGCGTTCGCGTAGTGTTGTCAGTACTAGCAGACAAGCAATATTGCATAAACTAACGGCAGAAATCAATGTTGCATGTACTACGAGCGTACCCGTTAGGACATTGCGGCGTAATTTGGCGTTAATTAGTGCCTTTGCTAACACCACAACATAGCCTGCAGCCCCTATCGTGGGCTCGAAAGCATATCGTTTAGACCCTAGACGAGCGGAAAACCATGAACTGGTTAGATGAGCACTGAATTCATTTGGTAAGAGCTGATGGCAGGGCTAGAGAGTGTGGCGCAGACGCCACGAAGTCATGGACCCAAGTTGTCAACAAGGCACTGTCCAAACTGGTGGAGCTGCGTTTATATGGATGGACTGGGTCATCTGGTCCAACCGAGCCGATCATTGACTAGGAATGGCTATGTTCGGCTACTTGGAGACCATTTGCAACCATTCATCGACTTCATGTTCCGAAATACGTCATCGAGCCGCAATTGTTCGCGTCTGGTTTGAAGAACTTTCTGGACCATTACAGCGAATGATTTGGTCAACAGCTTCTCCCGACATGCATCTCATCATCACTGATGGGGCGTAATCGAGAGATCAGTTCGTGCACAAAATCCTGCACCGGTAACACTTTCGCAATTGTGGACGGCTTTAGAATCAGCATGGCTCAATATATCTGCAGGGAACTTCCAACGACTTGTTGAGTCCATGCCACGTTAAGTTGGTGCACTACGACGGTCATAACGTGTCTTGCCCCACAAGTATCTCAGTGTGCTATCCCCTTACACGCACTCACCTCGCTGTTGAGCTCACGGGTCATGCGTCGGTGGGAGGATGAGTGGCTGGAAGTGACTGACAATAAGCTCCGTATAGTCAAGCCAACAACGCGTGTGTGGTGTACTTCCTTTCAGCCCCATCGACGCGACGAGGTTCTTCTCACTCGGCTTCGAATAGGCCACAGCCCTATGACGCATGGCTTCCTGTTCCGGCGAGAGGACCCTCCAATGTGTGGTGCTTGCGGCGTCCAGGTCACTGCGCGCCACGTTTTATTGGATTACGTTTTATTTTCTGACCAGCGGGTCGCGGCTGACTTGCCAGCGGACCTGCCATCTCTTTTAGGCAACACTCGGACGAATGTGGCTAAAGTTTTAAAGTTCTGTGCCCTGTCAAATGTTTTTACAAAGATTTTAGGGAGAGGATTTTAATTTGCTCACTGTGTGACAAGCTCGCCCATATTTTATGTAAGTGGCCAGCCAATAACAATTTCCTGTGACATTCTTGTTGCTATGTTTCCCCTTTCCTTAGGTTTTACTTTCTTATGTAGCATTTTCCTTCTTTTCCTGCTTTCTTTGAGTGTGTGCTTTAGTTTTCTTAGGTCTGTCCACATTCGTTCCTTTTAATGTGTGTCAGGGCGCTGATGACCTCGATGTTGAGCACCCATAAGCCCCAACACACCACCACCACACGAAGTCCGATAAATCGTTAGGAGGAATCCCATGACTTCTGTCTGTTCAGTGTATTGATTAAAGTTCCGTCGACAGCACTGGCGTTAGAATCGGAGCACAAGCTCGGATTACGAAAGGAAATCGGCCATGCATTTCTCAAGGGGCATGTACTACGCCGCTGCCATTTACCTGGAGCGATTTACGGAGAACACGAAAAACGTAAATCCGCACGGCCTGCGTCGCTCGGTTTGTCACTGTACCACATCTCTCGGTTATTTCGCTTCGTGCCATAAACTTCACTGTGACTTGACAGCGTCACATGTGGGAAGTTGGAAGCTGACAACTGCAAACGGATTAACTGATTATCTTCTTTTCAGGTGCGACTACCGACATAAATTTGTTCTGCTATTACTGACATTTTTGTCCCGGCGTACAGGTAAGGCTGACAATCTGCAAGCCGTAGCAATGGCACCACGTCACTCAAAAACTGAAAGTCAAGTCTGCTTCTCATTTTTCATTTCGATTGCTCAGTCGCAACGTGTAACACGTACCTTATGGATATGACCTACACACAAATAAGATCAGTTCTTTGGGAGAATGTAACAGAATATTTCGTTGTTGATGAGTGAGTCTAGCTGTAATGTTCACATATTAAAAATGCAACCTAAATACAGATCTTTTTACAAGGGCCATGCTGAAAGACGTGAGGAACCGAGTCTTAAATTCCAGTCCCAACAACGTAACAGAAACGACTGTAGGATCGTAATCTATAGACTTTTGACATATTGTCACGTCATTAGCGCTTATCAAGTGGCCACCGACTGTGCTTCAAACAAGAGTCGACATTAGTGTTTCGTTACGACAGAGTGCTCTTACTGAATTCCTTGTTAGAGGGGGGAAATGTGCTACCGAAATTAAACTCAGGCTTCAATGTGCCTGCATGGGCGCCAACAATGTTAGATGGGTGAAACATTTCAAAGATGGAAAGACGACTATCCAAGATGAGCGTCGGTAGCGGCCACCCTCGAACTAGGGTGCACACGGTTGCATTCTGATTGATTTTCTTGAACCCAGACAAACCGTGAATGCTCTAAATGGTTCAAATGGCTCTGCGCACTATGGGACTTAACATCTGAGGTCATCAGTCCCTAGACTTAAAAATACATACGAGTACTGAGCCGTGCTGTGGCTCGCGTTGGTGCTGTTGTAGGTTTCCGCCCTGAGTTGGAGGCCAGACCGTATTCTTTAGTTGACATGGTTGCGATTGTTTGTCTTCTTCTCATGTTGACTGGCGCCACTTGGTTTCGCAAGCGTCGCCTGTCCGCTAGTGGCAGCAGCGGCGGTTATCGATGTTTAGGAACTGTGGCCCCATCTTTGGGGCGACGTCGTGGTTCTTGTGGGTCGTGTCAGTGTGCAGTTCGGTTGGGGACTCAGGAGGAGCCACGTCCGCACAGTGCGTGAACATGCCGGGACCGCTGGTGGCATGCATGGACTGCCTGATCGAAGGCCTGTGGTCACGAGGGTGCACGACCTCGTAAACCGGATTCTGCAAGTTTTAAGTTTGGATTCAAGTAGAGAAACCTCCACCATTGTAAGGTCTTGCGATTCTCCAGTGACTTGGGTTCGTGTTGCTTCTCGTAGTGTTGCTGAGGCGAAGGATAGCGAGTGGAGTACTTGGGAAAGGCGGATCTGATTAGCTTTCCTGCACTTCTAATTACTGTTTATTGCGTTCGGTTTGTTAAGTTCAACCAGCGGTATTCTTCCTGTCTCGTGGCCGCTAACGCCCCAGTAACCTGCCCTGGGGGTTAGTGTATGTAACGGCAGTGTACGTTTCCTCGCCTTGCCGCTGCTGTCTGGTAAGCCGTGTAGTTTTGACAGCTTTCTTGATTGTAGGTTGGTTGGCGATTCTTCTTCTCTGGTGGTAATGATTCCTTTCTCGTTCCAGGTGCTCTGAGCACAGTATTCTGCGGGCGGATTCCAGATCGCCGGTTCCGGCTTTGGCGTATTTTTACATATTTGCATTTAGTTTATCGGACGTCAGGTAGCCTCAGCAAGATTATCATTAGTCATTCGTTGGACTGCCACTAGTCTGAGTTACCATCTTGTGAAGTGAATGCAACTCTTCACTGCCTATCTCATCGCTCACGGAAGCGTTTGTTTTGCCGGACCTACTCAGAGGTCGATTCCTGGTGCACCGTCTGACTGGCCCTTGTGTTTTATTATTGTATTTGCTGTTTTATTGTATGTTTCTAAATTTGTTATATTATTGCCATTCTTGGAGTTACAGCAGGTTTAAATGGTTGTGCTACCAAGTTTACCATCATTTTGTCTCACCCGTTTGGTGATCAGTTGCCTGGCTTTTTAAACTACGCTTGCTATTGCATTGCTGTTTTACAGTTTGTGTGTTAAATTTTGTACTAATTGTCGTTCTTGGTGTTAAAGGCCTTCAGGCGTGACTGTGGCTACTTGCCTTAAAATTCTAATTGGGATCATATTGGCTTGTTTTTTAAAATATTATTTGCTCCATTAATTACACAGTTGTTCATTCCTTCATTAATAACGTGTGATATCTTTATTGCTGAGTCTGGAATTACCGTTTTAAAATGTGTGTCATTGCAAAAGTGAACCAACAGTACCTGATTACGGCCCCGTTCCCAATCGTTACCGAATCCTGCCTTCCTTGACTACCAGTCAACCCTACAGTCCCAACTTCGCACCCTCCGACAACACCATTTTTGATTCTGTTAACGAACAGATGCAGGACCAGCGCTACGAGACGGTGGAGGATGTTCGGCGAACAGTGCTTAATTGCTTTTGGTAAGCTGAGACGGACTTTCAGAACCATGGGGAAAATTGTGGAAAGGAATGGAATGTGTTGGAAAATGTCAAAGTATTTAGAACAAGATTATATAGTTGATTTGTCTAAAAAAATATGGTTTAAAAACTGTTCTGCTGTTCATTACTTTTAGTATGGCCCTCGTCCTTTAGACAATACGCATTTACACTTTTGTCAATAAATCAGTGCTCAGCCACCTCAACAATCACTCCCCAAAGATGTATCTGCGATCTCTCGACTGGCTGGGGCTTAGAAATATGTACAGTGCTTATAATGTGGTCTCAGCAACGTCATCGACTGTATGGGAGCTGTGCCAGCATTGTATTCCAAGGCGTAAATCACTGCGTCTTAGAAGTCCAGTAAAGATTCTGGTTAGAATCTTCAAGAACCATGGCTCACGATTTGATTGAATCGAAGTGATGACAGAATACTAGCTCCGTATGTTACTTTCCCACAGACAAATTGAAACAGGGTGCACTGGAAGCTGTTCTCGTAGCAGCGATTTGCGATGATTTTATGACTTACTAGCTGACACGGCGTACTCTGTTCCGCCTTAAAGCCAATAAATAATCAGATTTTGGATGTTAAGTTCAATTTTTATTAGGAAATAAAAATAAAAAATTAAGTATTTTAATGATTCTTTATGTTTATTGGTGCATAGCTTCCACTCTTCAATTAAGTACCTTGTGATACACGACATTTTTTGTTTTATTATCAGGCGCAAGAACAAACAACCCAGATGGTCTTCCGACCCGTGAACATGCCATATATAATTGACCATGTGAAAAACATGGATATTCCAGATTTAAACCACAAACTTTCAAGGATTGGCCTTGTGATTTGTTAATGGTTACGGCGAATGCAAGACGGATCGGAAATTGAAGTCTTTTAAACTCAAGCGGCATATCGGTTGGGATCATCGGGATCCTCGGAATGAGAACTTCCTCACATTCGAATTTTCCTTTGAGTATAGGGAAGTGATCCTATAGTATACAGCCAATAAAGTGTGGTCATCAAATCTGTCCCTGGAAATGTCTTACAATTTAAAATCTGGTTCCAAAATCTCTGTCTTACCATTATATAATCAATCTGAAACCTTCTGGTGTCTGTCTCTTTCACATACACAACCTTCTTTCATGATTATTTAACCATGTGTTAGTGATGATTAAATTATGCTCCATGTGGAATTCAACCATGAGGCTTCCTCTTTCATTCCTTTCCCCCAGTCCACATTCACCTACAATTTTTCCTTCTCTTCCTTTTCCTACTGTCAAATTCCAGTCCCTCATCACAATTAAATTTTCATCATCTTTAACTATCTGAATAATTTCTTTTATCTCGTTTTAGATTTCTTCAATCTCTTCATCATCTTCGAAGCTAGTTCTTCGATACTGTCTGCCCCAAATGAGGTCATTTGGAAACAACTATTGTATTTTTGGGTGTTTGCAAGAAAATGACGTGATTCGGGTGTTTCGCCACAAAGCAATGAATGCAATGGCTCAGGTTGCGGAGCCAATAATGGCAATTTCACTTTCCCACTAAGGCAGCACAATCAGTGCGTTTCTCAGGAAAACTTCAATGTGCCACAATACTCGCAAACAACGTCCATCGGCCCAATGCAAACGCAAGGATGCAAGCAGTAATCAGTGCTGCAATCGTATCTGAAGGCTGCTCGATTCAAATCATCACGTGATAAATCTCTTCTTGTGCGTCGAAAATTATCTACATGTTGATCTGTTGTTCGCTCGACGATTTCGCATTGCCAACCAAGCCGTTTCACGGGCTGCCTCACTTTGCTCTTGTGATTGAGAAGCACAAAGTCGAGCCATACTAACGCGGCGCTCTTCACGGGCAATTTGTTGAATTTTTTGTTCTTCTTCAGTCCTTTCATTCGCAATGTTTTGTATCCTTCTTGCATTACGGCTTTGTCGAGAAATATTCGATCGTCTTTGTCGCGGCATTGTTAATGATGATTCAAAGAAAATACAAATTATTTCTTCAAATGTTTAATTAAAGACATATACCGATACTTAACCTTAGACGTTTAGCTGTCATTTGAGTTTTGTTACTCCATGTCAGATGCGTTTTTGTTATACCACGTTTTATAGTGACGTTTAGCTGACATTTGAGTTTTGTTATTCCATGCTAGATGCGTTTTTGTTATACCACGTTTTATAGCGGTCGAACGGGATAAAAAGTATCCTATGTCCGTCACCTGGTTCTAAGCTACCTCTCCACAAATTTTCAGCCAAATCGGTCCAGTCGTTCTTGAGTTATAAATAGTGTAACTTACACGACTTTCTTTTATATATATAGATTTTTTTATGCGTCAGGAAGACCAAGAAATTACATTCAGTGCATCATAGATGCTGCCTACAACTTCTTAGTAGGAACGATATTAACACTCATTTGAGTTAAGGCATGCTACCTCCATATCGAGAAACGCTATTACGGAATCAAAGAGCCATGAGAGATAAATACTATCCACGGGTGAGCGCTTATTACCGAAAACAGGTTTTCCAATACGGGCATTGCCCTCACATGTTGTATGGCTTGTCTGCCTTGAAGGTGCTACTGCTTTCATCAAGTAACTGCAAGCGTTCATTTTTGAGGAGTTAAATTGTGAGGTGAGTAACTTGAAATTGTTTCTGTGATTGTCATAAATGGCAGCATGTGCTTCCATTTCCTGTCCACTACAAGCATTAAGAAATTAATTTTAATGCAATACTGTTTTAATCAAACTTAAGCCAATGCAGTCGCTGAATCATATTTGGACCTGCTGGGGATCTCACAGTAGTTAGTGGCATTTAAGTATCTGTCCGCTGTCAGTTGTTTGTTGTACATGTGTCATTTAAGAATTAAGCATCTGAATAATAAAGTAACAGAAGCATTTAAAAATATGCTAAGTAAATCTGTTCTCTACGTTGGTTCATCATAAAGTACATCCGCTCCCGTCGTCGGAAGTGTGTCATCCTACACTGATGAGGGAAACTATGCACTGTGTGGCGCGACATACGGGAAACGCTAGGATGATTAAGCTAAAGGCAACAGTAACTCACTAGCGTCACACAAAGCCAACTCGAAGAAACAGTAAAACGTCAAGTAATGGAAATCGCACGCATCTGCTTCGAAAATTTACCTGAAAACTTGAAAAATTTATGTAGTCGAAAATGTTGACTATAATGCTGTAAACATGTTATCGGATATATTGAGGGGCCTAAACAGGGCGGTACGATGATTCCACTCCTTGAATATGCCCTGAACGTTGCCACTTACCAAGGAATTTACAGTCAGTAATGAGAGCGTAGAATCTTGTTGGCAACAGACTATATGAACATCAGAATTAAAGAAATACCTCCTCTGCTCTGTTTTCTTGAGTGTCTATTAGGCGGATCAGCACACGTACAGAGCAATAAATCCAGGATACCAGCGGACTGTGTTAATGGGATACGAATGCCTGTGCACAACTTGGCGGCACAATGCTGAGTCTCTTGCTGAAGATAGCGCAGTCCGAGGCTTGAACGTTTTCGCATAACACTCCCGAATAACACCTAATGGTAACGAGAAGCTGAGCACAATGTAGAACAGCGAGTTTATTGTCCGCATTTAGTAAATGCCGCAGTTTCGTCGCTTTCCGTCAGATACGCCGCGCCTGCTGCTGCTATCACACAAGTATAGGATGCCCTTGCCGTATCTGCTGGCGAAGGATTTCCGTCTCGGTCGCAGAAAATAGCAAGTAACAGCTGCGGGAAATAGAAATAACAGGCCACAGACGTGAAATGTTCACTTAGTCTGGGATTACTCGCGGCAGAAATATCGAGGGATATGGAGGATACTGCAGCGCATCTTTATCGTCATTAAATAGGTTAAGGTGTAGCAGAACTGGTGAACCAACTCTGATACCAAGGAATTGAATTTATGTAACATGACAGAAGCAAGGAAGATATCGTAATGAAGTGGTCGTTGGTGAAGAAAGTTTCCTTCAACAGGTTAACTATACCGGTGTCAAATATCGACACAGTTGAACTAGTTTTCAAAACTATGCAGTGTAAAATGGAAGTGTGGAACTTGAGAAAAAAAGAGAAGACAAAATTGGAAGCATTTGGAATTTGGTGTAAAGAAGTGTGATACATGTTACATGGGCACATGAAACAAAAATGACGCTAGAAATTATGCAAGAGGAAAGAAATCTGTTGAAAAACTTGACAAATGCGAAGGATAGTCTATACGACATGTATTTAGGCACTCAGAAATTGTTCTTTGACCCTGGAACAAGCAATATGTTCGCACGGAAAGATTTAAGTGTTCGTTTTTACCGCGCGCTGTTCAGGTGTGGAATGGTAGAGAAATAGCCTGAAGATGGCTCAATGAATCCGGTGCTAGGCACTTAACTGTCAGTAACAGGGTAGTCATGTAAATGTAGGTGTAGATGAATATGCTAGAACGTCTGAAGGATGGCACAAGTTAGAATAGGTAAAATGGCTTGGAAACATATTTGAATGTATTCCTGACATTGGCAGAATTGGGGCGAGAGTATAACAGATTACGGAAAAGCTTCTGTCGGCCAAGATCGCTAGTAATGTATTTACTTACATGACCAGTTTCTGTAAGACTATGTTACCATCTTCGGATCTTCAACTTTACAATTCATAGAGTCTCCGCCATCTGTGCTTTGTATCCGCGCTTTGTGATAAGACACGATACGAAGTGCAGGTGGCAGAAATTATATGAACTGTAAAATTGAAGATCCGAAGATGGCAACACACTATTATCGAAACCGATCATCTGAGTAAATAGTTTACTAGGGATCTTGGCTGTATGACTTTCTCCGAAGTTCAGATGTTGGAATATAGATACGGAAAATATTAACAGCATAAGAAGAGCAGGAGAGTACCTTAACTTGAGACAATTGGGAGCCTTGTACATCCTCGCGATGCACGCAACACGTGTGGCTGAGCCGTGACACCCAAATCTCGCACTATGAAAGGAGCGTGATTACAGATACCAGAAGGTCGGAGAACCGATGAAGGAGAAGGTATGGAGCATCATATGTGAGGGATGTTATCCTACTGAGGTGAATGGAAGTACAATACAAAGAAGATATACTGAACAGCTGGAATTCTGTTATTTTCTTTGGCCCACCTAGGAAAAACCCACAAGTCGCTTCACATACAAAAAAAATTATGTTAGAACAAAAGAGGAAATGTCTCAAGATGGTTCAGACCTGGTTTGATATTGGTATATCTCTGATAAAAAAAAAACGAGGAATTGCTTTTAATATGAATTTTATTTTTTAGTATAGCATCTTTCGACAACTATACATTTGACTCAGACATTTGATTACCCTAACGGAAACGTAGACTTTCTCTGACTTCTAAACGTGTAGAGGCAACTGTGTTTGCGTTAGATGAAGTTTTCCTCCATCAACCCAAATTTTTAAGGTAGGTGAAAGGAAGAAATAATTTAAGGGCAAATCAGGAGAACACAGTTGCTGACGAAGCCTCTTCCAAACTGCAACTGCTGCTGTGTAGAATGGAGCGTCGTACATGTGGAGGATCGGTTTCTTGTGTGCCAATTCGGGGCCCTTTTTGGTCGCTTTTCGACTGGAGGGAGAACAAAAGTCAAGAAATCACACAATGGATTTTTGTCCGAATTTTCATATCCAAGCGAAGAGTACGAAATGGACAAACGACAAGCGTGATCCCTCAATTCGAAGAAGAAAGAAAAAAAAAAAGATTTACTTGCTACAACGTTATCAGGGTAATTAAGAAAAATTTCGTTAGTGATCTGACGTAAAATTGGAATATTTCACGAACAGCTGTTGCTAGCTATGTAACTGAAGTGTCAAAAGTTCTTCTCTTCAAGGCCTAGGTCTTTTGCAGAAAAAAATTTTTTTCGTGTAGAAATAGTGGAATTCTTCCTTTCATCTTGAAAAAATAAAATAAACATGAAATTATGGCACTAATTGAAAGTTCTCTCTTTCTCTTGATTTATGTATTCTTAATAACAATAGAGCACCGATTGATATTTAAATGCATTATACTGCATTACTAGCTCAGTACCCGGCATTGTCCCTGTACGTATTTATTTCAACCTTCTGTTAGTCCATCTCCTCCTTTCCCCCCTGTCCATCTCCTCGTCCTCTCCACACTGTCCACCTGCACCTGCCCTTCTCTCTGTCCATCTGCGCCTCCCCCTCTCTCTGTCCATCTGCTCCTCTCTTCTCTCCATCCACCACCTCCTTCCCCCACTATCTCCTCTTCCCCCTCTAAGTTCATCTCCTTCCCCCTCTAAGTCAATCTCCTCTTATCCCCTATCTCCACACTCTCCTCGTCCAGTCTGTCAGTCGTCTCATATCCCTCTCTCTGGCCATCTCCACCTCCCTCTCTTTCCGTCTATCTCATCCTATTCGCTTTCTCTTACCAGTTTCTTCTTCTCTCACTATTCTCCTCCTCTTCTTCCTCTTCTTTCTCCTATCTCTGCCCACCTCATCCTTCCCCCCCTCTGTCATCTTCTCCTCCACACCTTCTCTCTCCATCACCAAGTTATCATCCTCGCCCGAACAGCAGGTTGGTCGATCGTACCCTCACAGTATTTCTTTCCAGGTAGTAAGTAATATGTCTACCAAGTCTGGTTGAGATCGATCCAGGTGTTTAGGAGGAGCTTTTAACCCTCGACTTTGCTACTCACATGTCACATATATTTAATATATTTCAACCATATTTGTACACATACTTCACCTCTATCTGTAGCGAACTATGCTCGGCAGTTTTGTTTTCACGCAGCTCAGTCTTATTACATCGTATCTCCTGAATAATGTGCCGTACAGTGACATGATTTTGCCAGTACATTCAGTGGTACTAGTAAATACTGTCTGAAAAATGTGTAGTGAATGCAGTTAGTTGTACAGTAGTAATAAATTAAAACGTCGAGCCTGACGCGGCAATATTATAGCATGAACAGCGAAAATCTAGTAAGGAGTAATAATTTTTCCTTTAATCATTTTGTGGGGACTGTCAGCGAGAAAAGGTTTCGTAAAGGTTTGAAGTGATATGTAAAGTTTGTTGCGTGTCACTAAGTCCTCTCATTCTCGTATACTGGATGAATACAGTCTGAGTATTGGCGCATCGTGGGCTACACTCAATTCCCACCCCCATCCCTTTGATAGGTAGGTGGCTTTTGCCGCACAGCGTTTCTTTCCAGTCATTAAACGATATATGTACCACGTTTCGCTGAAATCGGTCCAGTGGTTTAGGAGGAGATTTATAACATATATACATCCATAAATGCAAAATATACATACATAAATTTTTATAATATCTACGGATATATCCTTTCTGAGCAATACTTCGAACTTAAAAGAAATTTAAAAAACGGTCAAATGTTTTTTGAAATGTTTCATCTAATACTAAGAAATAAAATAGATTAGAGAAACATTTGACGCGCCTAATGTGCTGTTCATGATTTCGAGCACCATTCCACACTTCTGCAATTTTTTTTATGAACGACGACATTTTCTGCCTGAGCAGAATTTATTTAATCACGAACACAATTTGTGCCTATTGTGGCAGTTTCAAGTTACGGCTGTAACAACTTTAATTGCCTGAAGACGTGTTGAACTTAAAGAATAAATGCCCTCAAAATGTTTTTAATAATCTGTACATCATCTTTCTACACTATAAAATACGTCAATGTATATTGGTTACTTTTAATAGGTCATTATTCTCGTGTCAGCCATGTTTAGATATCACATACGCATAAATAGACAGCAGTCTCCGGTAGTGATATAAAAGAACGTAGCACTTCATTAAAACAACAATATTTAGTCTGATAAGGTGTCTAAACATGAATTCACGCAAAGTATTAAAATCACATTATTAACGGTAATGATTACTACCAAATTAATCTCATCTCGGCACTTAATTTTCGCTTTACATCCACCAGGTCTGGCACAGTCCGTGAGCCCTGATGGAGTCTAACAGCGCTGTCACAGTTTACACACAGTCAGGATCCACAAGTACTGTCACCTAACAACCCATTATCAGTAACGTCGCAGTTACTTTGCTAAGGTTTCATTAGTAATTCAAGGCCGGCACTGCTGCAGTAGAAATAAGACAACTTAGAAGTGGCTGGTAACAAGTAATTTAGCACAGTGAATTTCGTAGCAAATGTTACCGTGTTACAGCGTCAGAGAAAATACGTTTATCTAGCATGATTGAATCTGACATGCAATTCGTAAATCACATGCTTTCATATAATGAAGAAAGTGTGTTTCAAGCTGAACTGCAGTTTCCATAATTTTTTTATTAACCGTTAATGAGAATTTGAATCTGGGAACTTAGATTTTTATTTTGAAGTTTCAAAGGCATTTACGCTTGCTGTTGTACAGAGTACACGATGTAGGGAATACGAAACGTCTACAAACCTGTAGAGAGTAAAAACTAACACCATGACCGCGTCTTGTTTGTGTGTTTATTACACCTGGCAAAATTAGAATTAATAAGATGTTTTACGCAATTATGACATACATGAAATATCATAAGCAGTTTACTTTTGCAAATAAATCACAAACATTGCTGTTATATTTTATAAAAACCTTAGACCAACGGTAACGACTATAGTAATAGTAATACCGTAATAGAAAATGTAAAAGAGCGAAAAGAAAGGAAAAAAACAGAAAATTCAGGACTGGAGAGGTGGCCAGATATACGGAACTGATTGAGGATGGGAAAAAAGTCTATTCTAACGTAACTGAAGTAACATGGCCAGAAAGGAAAGCTAAAAGAAAATTACAAAATTCTCATTGTTGTACATCGCGTGGTGAAATGTCCACCAAACGTGGATGATAATAACAATAACAACTCAGATCCTGACAGAAGTCTGGGAAGGTCTGACAATAGAACTCCTTCAAGAGAATGGAATACATGACAAGCTAAAAAGTTACACCAGAAAAGATGACGAGAAAATACGATGAGATCAACAGAGATCACAAATTCCAGTATCTTGCGGACATGATACAGGTAAACAGGATAGAAAAAGAAACTCATGATCAGAAAAATCAAAAGATGACTAGTGCTTTCTGGTGGACTGGAGACATCTGCAATAAATCATGCCCACCATGTAATATAAAGTGAGACATTACAGGGCAACACTTAAACCAGAAACCTTATACGCATCAAAAGCATTTGTCATGGATCGGGTAGGTGCGCTAGGAAATATCAAGAGAGAAATATCATCACGAAAATCTTGTGACTCAATAAGACAGACGAAGCTACAGATTGCGGAGTAGAGACAATACGGTACAGATATCTAACATAATACCTGACATGAAGAAACGTTGACAGATATTTTACGGGTATGTCAAAAGAACGCCGAACACCCGACAAACTAAACGGATCTCTGAGTACAGAGGAAGCACTGAGAACATGAATTACATCACCGAACTCGGGAAAGACCCGCAGGATGGTGGCACAACAGATTCATATATCGTCGGTAGGCAATAAAAACCTCTTAACTCCAATTTGTTAAATTTTGCTGGTAAAACAGAAACAGTTTCTTAAAAAAATGATATAAAGTGATACAGAAAGTTGCTACTCGTGTAACTGCAAGTCTCTCTTTGATTATCAAGTTACTGGTTACTGGAATTAAGAGTTTTCATTGACAGACGGAATTACGAGATTTTCATTGCCTACCACCAATATATGAGACAGGAAAAACATTCACCTACGAAGTATACAGTTAGAAAGTCAGCAAAGAGGTCAATTAAAGATGCGAACAACTTGGTCGATATAAAGGAAGAAAATCCTTAGTGAGAAGATTAAAGAAATGAGGCGTCTGAGAAAATCTCATATCAAATATACACTTCGATTGGTCTCCTAGCGGCATATGAGCGTATAATAATAATAATAATAATAATGATAATAATAGAAATAAAGAACAATTATTATCATAAGGTAACAGTTTCATGTAGGCTGACGAAAATAATAATGAAAATAACATGGTTATTAATGTATACATTCGGCTGAAAGTTGATAGTCGATGTGGAAGAAGTTGGCATCCAGGAAGATCGAATCATATAGTGATACTGCTGGATATCAATGTAGTTCACGTTACACGAGAAGGTAGATGGATTTAGGTTTAATGTCGCATCAAGAACATAGGTATTAGAGACCGCAAGTTGGGACTGAAGAAAGATGAGAAAGGAAGTCGGTCTCGTTCTTTTCAGAGGAACCATCCTGGCATTCTACATCTACGTGGTTACTCTGCAATTCACACTTAAGTGCCTGGTTCATCGAACCATTTTCATACTACTTCTCTACCATTCCACTCTCGAATGGCGCGTGAGAAAAAGGAACTCCTAAATCTATCCGTTCGAGCTCACGTATCTCTCATTTTATTAAGATGATCGTTTCTCCCTACGTAGGTGAGTGTCAACAAAATATTTTCGCATTCGGAAGAGAAAGTTGGTGACTGTAAATGGATCTCGCCGCAAAGAAAACCGCCTTTGTTTCAGGACTCGAAGGACTAATCTCCGTCGGGACTAACCGCACAGTCCATGACTGTAGCGCCCTAGACCGCTCGGCTAATCCCACGCGGCTCTGATGATTTTACTAGTCGGTAAATTACAGCATCATCTGCAAACAATCTAAGGGGGCCTGTTCAGATTATCACCTAGATCATTTATGCAAATCAGGAACAGCAGAGGGCATATGACACTACCATGCGGAACGCCAGATATTTTTGTTCTACTCGATGATTTACTGTCTATCACTACAAACTGTGACCTCTCTGAGAGGAAATCACTAATCCAGTCACACAACTGAGACGATACAGCATGTGCACGCGATTTGATTAATAGTCGCATGTGAGGAACGGTATCAAAATCCTTCTGGAAATCTAGGAATATCGAATCGATCTGAGATCCCTTGCCGACAGCACTCACTACTTCATGGGAATAAAGAGCTAGCTGTGTTGCACAAGAACGATATTTTCTGAATCCGTGTTGGTTACGTATCAATAAGTCATTTTCTTCAAGGTGATTCATAATGTTCGAGTACAGTATATGTTCCAAAATCCTACTGCAAATTGAGGTCAGTGATATGGGTCTGTAATTCAAAGGGTTACTCCTGCTTCCTTTCTTGAATATTGGTGTGACCTGTGCTACTTTCCAGTCTTTAGGAACAGACATTTCGTCAAGTGAGCGGTTGTATATGATTGCTAAGAAAAGCGCTATTGTGTCTGCATACTTTGAAAGGAACCAGACTGGTATACCATCTGCACTGGAAGAATTGCCTTTCTTAAGTGATTGGAGTTGTTTCGCAACACCTAAGATATCTACTTTTATGTCACTCATGCTAATAGCTCTTCTGGTTTCGAATTCTGCAATATTTGCTTTGTCTTCTTTTATGAAGGAATTACGGAAAACTGGATGTAGTAACTCCGCTTTAGTGGCACCATCATCGATAACATTTCCATGGCTATCGCGATTAGAGCGATTTAGGCAAACTACGAAAAAGTAAATGTGGATGACCTGACAGGGATGTGAAACGCCGTGCGGCAGATAGCGAGTCGATCATCTTCCCACTGCGCCACCTAGATCGCGCAAGATCGTGGACCTGCAGCACAGCTAGTCGGATCCTGTAGCCGCCTGCTGACACTGCAACTCGCTGCACAGGAGAGTTGCGGCTCTGTATCACGTTTGGCCGTCAGCTGGCGTGCAACGGTTCCACGTCACGGTTCGGTTGCCCCCCTACGCTCTTCTCTGCCTGAGGCACACGCGAGGGGCAGACTCGGCATTCATCGTCATCGTAGAAAGTGCTAGTCTTTTTTTTTCATTTTTCTCATCGTGAGTTTCTTTTTCTATCCTATTTACCAGTGTCATCTTCACAAGATACTGGAATTTGTGACCTCTACTGATCTCTTAACATTTTTTCATAATCTTTTCTGGTGCAGCTTTTCGGATTGACATGTATTCCGTTCTCTCAAAGGAGTTCTATAGTCTGACTTTTCCAGACTTCTCTTTCAGGATGATTATTATTGTTATTATGTTATTATCATCATCATCCACGTTTGGTAGCTACTTCACTACGCGATGAACAAAAATGGGAATTTTGTAATTTTTTTACCCTTCCTTTCTGGTCATATTACTTCAGTTCTCTTAGAATGGACTATTTTCCCATCCTCAAATCAATCAGTTCGATATACCTGGCCAACAGTCCTGAATTTTCTGTTTTCTTCTTTCTTTTTCTGTATTTTATGTTACAGTATTAATATTATTATAGGTGTTACCGTTGGTCTAAGGTTTGCATAAAATATAACAGCAATGTTTATGAGTTATGTGCAACAGTAAACAGCTCATGATATTTCATGTATATCATAATTGCGTAAAACGTCTGATTAATTTTACAAGGTGTAGTAAATGCACAAACATATAAACAAAACGCGGTCTTAGCGTTACTCTCTACAAGCACGTCACCGTTTCGTATTCCTACAGTGTGTACTCTGTACAGCAAGCATAAATGCCTTTGAAACTTAAAAAGAAAAACCTAAGTTCCCAGATTCAACATCTCACTGATGGCTAACGGGAACTATAAAATGGTTCAAATGACTGAGCACTATGGGACTTAAGTTCTGAGGTCATCTGTCCCCTAGAACTTAGAACTAGTTAAACCTAACTAACCTAAGGACATCACACACATCCCTGCCCGAGGCAGGATGCGAACCTGCGACCGTAGCGGTCGCGCAGTTCCAGACTGAAGCGCCTAGAACCGCTCGGCCACTCTGGGAACTATAGCTTAGCTTGAAACACAAATCTTCTGCAGTATACAAATGCACGTGATTTGCGAATTATCACATGTAAGATTTAATCGTACTAGATAAACGTATTTTCTCTGACGCCATAGCCCTATAACATATGCTACGAAATTCATTGTGCTAAATTACTTGTTACTAGCCACTTCTAAGTAGTCTTATTTCTACTGCAACAGTGCCGACGTGAATTACTAATGAAACCTTAGCAAAGGTACGACATTATTGATAATGGGTTGTTAGGCGACAGTACCTGCGGATCCAGACTTATGTAAACTGCGGCGGCACTGTTGGGCTCTAGATGGAGTCACGGATTGTGCTAGACCTGGTGGATGGAATGTAGAAAATAAGATATCGATGTATCGGTAATTCTGCCAAGATATGTCTATTTAATTTATCGATACGTTTCTCATTGATATATCGGTACGACATCGATGTGTCATTACCGAGTGCCGATATTTTTATTTTATATTATATTTTTATTGCTTTTTAGCTCCTCACATCACTGTAACACGATTGGGCCTTGTGACACTGACAGTACCCTACTGGAAGACGACAGTGCAGTCGGGGAAGACATCAAGCATGAAGGTATGAAGGAAGGGGATGGTCCACAGTTGTCATGGTGCCTTCAGTTCTACGACAGAGCGATGGAAGCCAGGGTCCATGTTCCCCGTGGCATAATACTCCCCTGCGCCCCCTTCAAGCGTGGTGCGATGCGCGCTTCGAGCAGCCGTTCGCCTATATGACGGTACATTCGGCCACGATTATCGACCTGGTGTAACAAGAAACGTGAGTAAACCGACCAGGCGATACATTTCCATGATCCACGGTCCAATCTCGATAATCCCGCGCTTACTACGATCGCAACTGGCGATGTCGTTGGATCCAGATCACGTAGGGGTCGCCAGCTTTTCGAAAGCACCGTCACTGTACTGGTTCATCAGATCGCCTATCCTACTCTACAGAGCGGGTAAGCTTCAGACCTCCATGTTCTGTGACGTAGCGAGGACGTCCACTACCTTATCGCCCAGTTATTATACGGTCGTGCAACTACGTTCCATAGATACTACATCAGCATGCGAAAAGCCAGCCTACCAGCTTCGCTAAGATCATTCACAGTCGCGTAGCAGTATGAATCTGCCTTTTGACAAAACCGTTATGTCCGTGGATTACCCTACTTCTGGCCCGTATCGTCAGTAGAATGATTACCCAATCGTTTCTGCTCCACTTATACACTGAGTTGATAAATATCGTGGGATACCGATATGCACATATACACATGGCGGTAGTGTAAAAGGGCATTGTATCGGCGACGATATCATTTGTACTCAGATGATTCATGTGAGAGGTTTCCGATGTGATTATGGCCTCACGACGGGAATTAAGACACTTCGAAAGCAGAATGGTTCTTGGAGCTAGATGCAAGAGAAATTCCATTTTGGAAATCGTTAGGGAACTCTGTTCCAATCGCCTTGCCGCAGTGGTAACACCGGTTTCCGTCTGAGCATTGAAGTTAAGCGCTGTCGGACTGGGCTAGCACTTGGATGGGTGACCATCCGGCCTGCCGAGCGCTGTTGGCAAGCGGGATGCACTCAGCCCTTGTGAGGCAAACTGAGGAGCTACTTGATTGAGAAGTAGCAGCTCCGGTCTCGGAAACTGACGTACGGCCGGGGAGCGGCTGACCACATGCCCCTCCATATCCGCATCCAGTGACGCCTGTGGTCTGAGGATGACACGGCGGCCGGTCGGTACCTTGAGCCTTCATGGCCTGTTCGGAGGGAGTTTAGTTTAGTTTTAATTCAGGGGATTCTGTAATCCGAGATACAGAGTGTCAAGAGCAGGGCCAAGAATACCAAATTTCAGGCATTGCATTTCACAATGGACAACGCGATGGCCAAAGGCCTTCACTTAACGACTGAGAGCAACAGTGTTTTTTTAGGTCGTCAGTGCTGACACACAAGCAACACTGCGTTAGGTAGCCATAGAAATAAACGTAGGACGAACGATGAACCTATTCGTTAGGCCAGTGTGGCGAAATCTGGCGTTAATGAGCTATGACAGCAGACGACCGACGCGAGTGCCGTTGCTAACAGCATGACATCGCCTGTAGTGTCTCTGCTGGGCTCGTCACAATATCGGTTCGACCCTATATGATTATAGAACAATGGCTGGTCAGATGTATCCAGATTTCAACTGGCAAGATCTGACGGTAGGTTTCGAGTGTGACGCAGACCTCATGAAGCCATGGACCCAAGTTGTTCAAATGGCTCTAAGCTCTATGGGACTTAACATGTGACGTCATCAGTCCCCTAGACTTATAACTTGTTAAACCTATCTAACCTAAGGACATCACACACATCCCTGCCCGAGGCAGGATTCGAACCTGCTACCGTAGCAGCAGCGCGGTTCCGGACTGAAGGGCCTAGAACTGCTCGGCCACAGCGGTCGGCTGGACCCAAGTTGTCAACAAGACACAGCACAAGATGGTGGTTGCTCCATAATGTTGTGGGCAGTGTTCACATGGAATGGACTGTGTCTTCTGGTCCAACTGAACCGATCATTGGCAGTAAATGGCTATGTTCGCGTACTGGGGGACACATTTGTGGCCATTCGTAGAGTTCATTTTTATGACAATGCGCCATTTCACCGGACCTCAATCATTCGCTATGTGTTTGTAGAACATTCTGGACAATTCGAGCAGATTATTTGGCCAGTTCGTGCACAAAATCCTGTACCGCCAACACTTTCGCAGTTATGGACAGCTATAGAGGCAGCATGGCTCAATATTTCTGCAGGGGACTTCCAAGGACTTGTTGAGTCCACGCCACGTCCAGTTGCTGCATTATGACGAGCACAAGGAGGTCCGACACGATATTGATAGGTATCCCATGACTTCTCACCTCAATGTGTATCTTCCTGAACGTGTCGTTCAACGTGGTAGCGGGCAGTGGTCATAATTAATTGAACCGGCCGCGGTGTCCGAGCGGTTCTACGCGCCTTAGTCCGGAACCGCGCGTCTGCTACGGTCGCAGGTTCGAATCCTGCCTCGGGCATGGATGTGTATGATGTCCTTAGGTTAGTTAGGTTTAAGTTCTAGAGGACTGATGACCTCAGATGTTAAGTCCCATAGTGCTCAGAGCCATTTGAACCAGAATTATTTGATTTATCAGCTTATGAAGGTTTCTTCCCGTCCCACACAAACGATTGGGGAGTGTAAATACTGGCTGTTTGTACCTCTCTGTGGGAGGTGTTATTGGGCCCGTTCGACTTTGGAACACTTCTGTTATAATCTCTAGCCAGTCAAGCAAACCTATTACCATTCGTATCACCCATTTTTGAATTAGCTCGATATCTCCTGTTGGTCTAACCTCATATGGATACCATGCACATGAGTAATACCCAAGTACAGGCCGCAGAAGTGGTTTGTACGCAGACAGACTGCAGTTTCTTAGTATCCTATCAGTGAACCCTCATTAATGTTCTCTAAACTGTTGTGTACAGTGTGACAGAGGGTACTTTCCATTCCAGTGTCTAATGAGGGATCTTCCATTACATTTATAACTACAATCCCTAAATAATGAATGCCTCTTTTCTAGCTATAATTAATCTAATATTGTCTTCCAGATGTCTACATGAGCCAGAGTTACTTTTTAAGTTTTCAGTGAAAACATTCTTGAAATCGTTAAACTTATTTTTTACGATGAAATTACAATGAAATCACTACGCTTAGCTGCATACGGGCGTTGATATACGTCAACGGGGACAGTCGAAAAATGTGTGCCCCGACCGGGACTCGAACCTGGGATCTCCTGCTTACATGGCAGACGCTCTATCCATCTGAGCCACCGCGGACACAGAGGATAGTGCGACTGCAGGGACTTATATCCGTTACGCCTCCCGTGAGACCCACATTTCGAGCTTATCGTCCCGCGCTATATTCATAGTGCCCCTGCCCATTATACTCAATACTCGCGGCTTTTTTCCGATTCCCGTAAGAGTTTCGGCACTGTTTGTGTGCATCCACACAGAAGATGGTCAAATGGCCGGTGAGCCTTATTTGTTCTTTCGGACATGTCGGAAAGTACCGATACTATCTCCATATATATTATTTTTTACGGTTTATTCCATGTCTTCCCATCAGTATCTGCCTTATAACATGTCTCGTCTTTTCCTCGACATTTTGCGGCAGCACGCACCTCTGTGACAATCTTATTTGCCGTTTTTTGATGGTGTTCTGGAGTAACGACACGCGCCGGAACAAAGATGCGGAACGCGAGAGCAGAGAAGGCGGTGAGGAAAAGGCAGCCAATGGTGTGTGGAACTGGACTGTGCCATGTCAAAAGCGATACCTGGAAGAAGGGAATATAAGCGACGCTCCTGCTAGCCCCGGCCACGCAGATCGGCACCGGATTGCACAAGTTAGTTATCTACATCTACATTTATACTCCGCAAGCCACCCAACGGTGTGTGGCGGAGGGCACTTTACGTGCCACTGTCATTACCTCCCTTTCCTGATCCAATCACATACGGTTGGCGGGAAGAACGACTGCCGGAAAGCCTCTGTGCGTGCTCGAATCTCTCTAATTTTACATTCGTGATCTCCTCGGAAGGTATAAGTAGGAGGAAGCAATATATTCGATACCTTATCCAGAAACGCACCCTCTCGAAACCTAGACAGCAACCTCCATCGCGATGCAGAGCGCCTCTCTTTAAGAGTCTGCCACTTGAGTTTGCTGAACATCTCCGTAACGCTATCACGCTTAGCAAATAACCCTGTGACGAAACGCGCCGCTCTTCTTTGGATCTTCTCTATCTCCTCTGTCAACCCGACCTTGTACGGATCCCACACTGATGAGCAATAACACAAGTATAGGCAATCGAGCGTTTTGTAAGCCACCTCCTTTGTTGATGGACTACATTTTCTAAGGACTCTCCCAATGAATCCCAACCTGGCACCCGCCTTACCAACAATTAATTTTATATGATCATTCCACTTCAAATCGTTCCGTACGCATACACCCAGATATTTTACAGAAGTAACTGCTACCAGTGTTTGTTCCGCTATCATATAATCTTACAATAAAGGATCCATCTTTCTATGTATTCGCAATACGTTACATTTGTCTATGTTAAGGGTCAGTTGCGACTCCCTGCACCAAGTGCCTATCCGCTGCAGATCTTCCTGCATTTCGCTGCATTTTTCTAATGCTGCTTGATCAGTGACATATGTCAACTTGCCTGAAGACTTCACATATCAAGGACTCTCGATTATATTGCTTGTCGCCCCTCGTTACCAACTACTACTTGTAAACCTCCAAAGTTAAGTATTGTTAACTGCTTTATAGAAATAAAAATACTAAAGTTATTTGTTAGACATTAGTATTTACCATAAATTTCAACTTGATACCTACAATCATTTCTGAGAAAAAGGGACCTCAACAGACGGCCGTATCGATTGATTATATTGGCTTAACAGCTTAAGAGTTTTACGCCGCGAAGGGACTGTTGTCCTTAGAATTGGACACAAATATCAATTTGATACCTCTACTCGTTCCTGAGAAAAGGGGGTCTAAGGAGAAGGAGAGACAGACGGACAAACGGTAGGAATATTAAACTTCCTGGCAGATTAAAACTGTATGCCGGACCGGGACTCGAAAGCGGGACCTTTGCCTTTCGAGGGCAAGTGCTCTTCCAACAGAGCTACCCAAGCACGACTGACGACCCGTCCTCACACCTTCAATTCTGCCAGTACCTCGACTCCTACCATCCAAACTTCACTTGCCCGCGATAGGCAAAGGTCCAGAGTTAGAGTCTCGGTCCGGCACACACTTTTAATCTAACAGGAAGTTTCATATCAGCGCACACTCCGCTGCAGAGCGAAAATCTCATTCTGGATTAGGAATATTTGTTATCTGGTATAGTTACAAATCAACAATTTTCGGATTTCTTGTACTATCAAACCTTGCTTCTTACTAAATTTCTTGATTCTGTACCTATACCCTATACCCTACAGGTTTTGGTGAGTGAGTTTGCGAGTATCAAAATATGTGACATGAATGGCCATATCTTTTGATTTTATTGACGTAGATTCTGAAATTTGTTACGTCGCGATACCTCTACTCGTTGCTGAGAAAAAAGGGTCGTAACAGACAATAAAGTGATCCTGTGAGGGTTCCGTTTTTATTACTTCGGTACGGAACTCTAAAAAGATTATTACTTTTCGTTTCATATCTTTTGCAGTCGATTAGACGCTTACTTGAGCAAACTATGTGCACGCTGCGCAGTCATTTTCACGTGTCAGCGACGAAACATAGATTAACTAAAACTAGGAAAAAATATCACACTCTTCCTGTAGACTCTTTCAGGGCGGACGCAAGTCAAGAAGCAATTTTTGCCTGTTATCGAGAATGATAGTGGCAAGATATCGATACCAGTGATTCCAAGCCTTTCAAGAATCTTTCAGTTTCAATTTAGAAGTCGGATAATGAACAACAAAAGAAAATATTTTTACTGTGATATAATTGAAAATCAACAATTATAGGATTTTTTCCTTTGGTTGTACTGCGGAACCTTGCTTCTTGCCAAATTTCATGATTCTAGACCAACAGGAAGTACCTTTTAGGTTTTGATGAAAGGGTTTGCGAAATGTGACATATACGGCCGTATATTTTGACTGCATTGACTTAGAAGCCTACGATTATAATACCGCCAACGGACCAGACATTTGTGTGTGACAAATTTAACTTGATACGTCTACTCGTTCCTGAGGAAAAATGATCTTAACTGACGGTTAGGCTGATAAGAAATGGCAAAAAAATTTGTTTTCGTGTGATACAAAGGAAATAAAAGAAAAATTCGGAGTAGGAATTAAAATCCATGGAGACGAGATAAAAATTTTGAGGATCGCCGATAACATTGTAATTCTGTCAGACAGCAAAGGACCTGGAACGCTGAACGGAATGGACAGTGTCTTGAAAGGAAGATATAAGATGAACATCAACAAAAGCAAAGCGAGGATAATGGAATGTCGTCGAATTAAATCGGGTGATTCTGAGGGTATTAGATTAGGAAATGAGACGCTTAAAGTAGTAAATGAGTTTTGCTATTTGGGGAGCAAAATAACTGATGATGGTCGAAGTAGAGAGGATATAAAATGTATATTTTCTGACCAGCGGGCCACGGCTGACTTGCCAGCGGACCTGCCATCTCTTTTAGGCAACACTCGGACGAATGTGGTTAAAGTTTTAAAGTTCTGTGCCATGTCAAATGTTTTTACAAAGATTTTAGGGAGAGGATCTTAATTTGCTCACTGTGTGACAAGCTCGCCCATATTTTATGTAAGTGGCCAGCCAATGATAATTTCCTGTGGCATGTTTGTTGCTAATCAAGGGATCACCAATTTAGTATTGGAGGGCAGCGTGGAGGGTAAAAATCGTAGAGGGGCACCAGTAGATGAATACACTAAGCAGATTCAGAAGGATGTAGGTTGCAGGAGGTACTGGGAGATTAACAAGCTTGCACAGGATAGAGTAGCATGGAGAGCTGCATCAAACCAGTCTCAGGACTGAAGACAACAACAATAACAACAACGACAACAACAACAGTTAAAATATAACAATTTTCGAATTTTCTCCTTTGGTTATAGTGTAAAACCTTGCTTCTTGCCAAATTTCACGGTTCTAGGTCAACGGGAAGTACCCTTCAGGTTTTGATGAATGAGTTTGCGAGTATAAAAAATGTTCAAATGTGTGTGAAATCTTATGGGACTTAAGTGCTAAGGTTATCAGTCCCTAATCTTACACACTATTTAACCTAAATTATCGTAAGGACAAACACATCCATGCCCGAGGGAGGACTCTAACCTCCGCCGGGACCAGCCGCACAGCCAATGACTTCAGCGTCTTAAACCGCTCGGCTAATCCCGCGCGGTTTGCGAGTATCAAAATACGTGAGAGACATAGCCGTACTTTTTATTGCATTGACTTAGAAGCTGAACGTTTTTATATCGCCGAGAGACTGTAGATCTTAATATATGACATATATTTCAACGTGATACTTCTACGAGTTCCTGAAAAGAGGGTTTCGAACAGTCAGACAGACAGACAAAGCACAAAATGATTCTAGAAGTGTTCCGTTTTTATCGTATGAAGTACAGAACTCTAAAATAACTACATTATTAAAATAAGTATGATTTAGTTTTGTATCTTTCGAAGCAATAAAAGGAGCCGCAGTTCAGCAGCCGAAAGGGGTCCGCGTCAAACGCGCCGCGCTGTAGAGGCCCGGCTCTGGTCCAGGGAGTGGACGCTGCGTCTTTTTCTCGTGCTCGCCCCTTTGTGGGCGAGGAGCCCGGCGACGTGTGCGCAGCACTCACCTTGTCGGGGTCGGTGGCGCTGAGCAGCTGGGCGATTGAAGGCCCCAGCGAGTTCATGGCGCGCCGTGTTGTGTGGAGAATCCGGCCGGCGGGCAAGCGCGGTCGATAGCGACTGCAAGTGCGGCGTCAGCAGCGCGCGCGGCGGACTGACGCAGTCTGGCGACGCCCGGCGGCTCAGCGCACAACACGGAACAGCTGGCGGCGTCCGGCTCATGCGCGCCGCGCGCCACGCGCCACACTGCCCCCTTTCCTCGCAGCGGCGCCCTCGCCGACTTCGCCCACCGCACAATGCCTCACCGGAACTGCCTCGTCTACACTTCCTTCATCACACGAATAAACCTGATGTAAATAAACACAAGCGTGATGATTGGTCAGCAGCCGCAACTCCCGTACACTGATATCGCTTCGCTCTTGGAAGTAGGTCACACTTATGAATCAGATATCTTATTACTACGTCATTGTAAATGAAACTTAAGACAGTCTGATGTACTGGCAGCCGTCAATGTTTTTCTTAGTTATCTTTACCTAGAGGCTGTAGATGAATATGAAATGGGAGATATGATACTGCGTGATGAGTTTGACAGAGCACTGAAAGTCCTGAATCCAAACAAGGCCCCCGGAGTAGACAACATTCCATTAGAACTACTGTAGGCCTTAGGAGAGCCAGTCCTGACAAAACTCTATCATCTGGTGAGCAAGATGTATGAGACAGGCGAAATACCCTCAGACTTCAACAAAAATATAATAATTCCAATCCCAAAGAAAGCAGGTGTTGACAGATGTCAAAATTACCGAACTATCAGTTTAATAAGTCACAGCTGCTAAATACTAACGCGAATTCCTTACAGACGAATGGAAAAACTGATAGAAGCCGACCTCGGCGAAGATCAGTTTGGATTCCGTAGAAATGTTGGAATACGTGAGGCTATACTGACCCTATCACTTATCTTAGAAGAAAGATTAAGGAAAGGCAAACCTACATTTCTAGCATCTGTCAAACTCTTCACGCAGTATCATATCTCCGATTTCATCTTCATCTACATCCTCTTCCATTTCCATAATATTGTCCTCAAGTACATCGCCCTTGTATAAACCCTCTATATACTCCTTCCACCTTTCTGCTTTCCCTTCTTTGCTTAGAACTGGGTTTCCATCTGAGCTCTTGATATTCATACAAGTCGTTCTCTTATCTCCAAAGGTCTCTTTAATTTTCCTGTAGGCAGTATCTATCTTACCCCTAGTGAGATAGGCCTCTACATCCTTACATTTGTCCTCTAGCCATCCCTGCTTAGCCATTTTGCACTTCCTGTCGATCTCATTTTTGAGACGTTTGTATTCCTTTTTGCCTGCTTCATTTACTGCATTTTTATATTTTCTCCTTTCATCAATTAAATTCAGTATTTCTTCTGTTACCCAAGGATTTCTACTAGCCCTCGTCTTTTTACCTACTTGATCGTCTGCTGCCTTCGCTACTTCATCCCTCAAAGCTACCCATTCTTCTTCTACTGTATTTCTTTCCCCCATTCCTGTCAATTGTTCCCTTATGCTCTCCCTGAAACACTGTACAACCTCTGGTTCTTTCAGTTTATCCAGGTCCCATCTCTTTAAATTCCCACCTTTTTTGCAGTTTCTTCAGTTTTAATTTACAGTAATAAGATATCTGATGAGGAGGTATTGAACAGAATTAGGGAGGAGTTTGTGCCGCAGCTTGACAAGAAGAAGGAACCGGTTGGTAGACATGTTCTGAGGCATCAAGGGATCGCAAATTTAGCATTGGAGGGCAGCGTGGAGGGTAAAAATCGTAGAGGGAGACCAAGAGATGAATACACTAAGCAGATTCAGAAGAATGTAGATTGCAGTAGGTACTGGGAGATGAAGAATCTTGCACGGGATAGAGTAGCATGGAGAGCTGCATCAAACCAGTATCAGGACTGAAGACCACAACAACAACAACAGCAACAACAGGTCGCTACGCTTTTTTACATCTCTTTTACAGTAACTAGATTCAACAAGGAAGTCATAGCCTATATTGGTTCCACACTCAGGCTGTATTGTTTTTATTTTTTTTAGAGTACAATGGTTGAAAAAATACTGCAGATGTATCTAACAGAAGCAGACGAATTATGCAGTATGACGGAGGAGATGTTTTCTCACGACTTTCACTCTGAAGTTGCCTCCGTTGGTTGATATTCTCCCCCCTTCCCCCCCCCCCCCAATTGTAGGACACGACACAGGCTCAGAAATGTACAATTAGTACAAAAGTCGATCAACAACACCCAACTGAAATAAATTAGCAATCTCAATTCTGAGGATAAAGTGCTAGATGGGATACACACGGAATGTGACTGTCCAGATTTACTAGGTGTTCCAAATTCCTCTGTTAGTTTAAACTACGACTACGGAAGCGGCTCTGTCCGTATAGCTACAATATTCTGCGACTAATAAAACTTTGTTTGAACCTGATGAACTTTCTTTCGGAAATTGAATTAAAAATATCTTTGAATTTCAACACTTAATTCATTTTATATTTTCACACAAACCCCAATATTCAATAGTAGCTTAAAATACGTTAGACAAAAAAGATATTCACACCATAGGTGGACATTCCAACACCCTATCCGCCTCCCAGACAGATGGTCGCCGGAACACACTGTAAGACGATGTTGTTATCTGAGTGTTAAGACGACGAAGACATAATTATCAACACCACACTGAGTTTCAATGCGATCTTGTAGTAGGGCTACGAGAAGCTGGATGTTCCCGCTGCCATACTGCAGAAACATTTTGCAGGAATGTAACCACTGCACTTCATTGCTGGAAGCGGTAGTCATGGGAATGTACGGTCCCAAGAAGACCGAACTCCGGACGGTCACGTGGCACTACCGAGAGGAAAGACGATCGTCTTCGGTCTATGGGTTTGGTGCATCGTACTGTATCTGCACCAGCAAGCTGAGCAGCAGATGGCACCACAGTAAAACAACGAACTACCACAAATCGATTACTTCAAGGACAGATCCGAGACAGACGCCTTGTGATGTGCATACCATTGACCTCAAACCACCGTCATTTGCGAATTCAGTGGTGTCAAGCGAGAGCTCACTGAAGGGCAGGATGGAGGTTTGTGCTGTTTTCCGATGAAAGTTGGTTCTGCCTCGATGCCAGCGATGGTCCTGTGTGGGTTAGAAGGAATCCAGGGCCTGTATGCTAGACATATAGGGCCTACACACCTGGAGTTATGGCCTGGGATGTGATTTCGTATGACAGCAGGAGCACTCTCATGGCTATCCCACAAACCCCAACCACAAATTTGTACGTTAGTCTGATGATTCGACCTCTCGTGTTGCCATTCATCAACAGCATCTCAGAATATGATTTCCAACAGGATAACGCTCGCCCACATATCGCCGTTGTCACCCAACTCCCTTTACACAGTGTCGACATGTTGCCTTGGTCTGTTCGATCACCAGATCTGCCGCTAACCGAGTAAATGTGGGACATCATCGGAGGACAACTCTAGCGTCATCTACAAAAATCATTCGCGGCCCTGTGTTGACCGACCAAATGCAACAGGATGGAGCTCCATCCCACAAACTGACATTCGGCACCTGTACAGCATAATGCATGCACGTTTGATGCTTGCATTGAACATTCTGGGGGCTGCACCGGTTGTTTATGTACCAGCATTTCACATTTGGAGTGGCTTATCTATCACTTGCGTTAACTTGTAATCTTGCAATATTAATCACTTAAATACACTCCTGGAAATTGAAATAAGAACACCGTGAATTCATTGTCCCAGGAAGGGGAAACTTTATTGACACATTCCTGGGGTCAGATACATCACATGATCACACTGACAGAACCACAGGCACATAGACACAGGCAACAGAGCATGCACAATGTCGGCACTAGTACAGTGTATATCCACCTTTCGCAGCAATGCAGGCTGCTATTCTCCCATGGAGACGATCGTAGAGATGCTGGATGTGGTCCTGTGGAACGGCTTGCCATGCCATTTCCACCTGGCGCCTCAGTTGGACCAGCGTTCGTGCTGGACGTGCAGACCGCGTGAGACGACGCTTCATCCAGTCCCAAACATGCTCAATGGGGGACAGATCCGGAGATCTTGCTGGCCAGGGTAGTTGACTTACACCTTCTAGAGCACGTTGGGTGGCACGGGATACATGCGGACGTGCATTGTCCTGTTGGAACAGCAAGTTCCCTTGCCGGTCTAGGAATGGTAGAACGATGGGTTCGATGACGGTTTGGATGTACCGTGCACTATTCAGTGTCCCCTCGACGATCACCAGTGGTGTACGGCCAGTGTAGGAGATCGCTCCCCACACCATGATGCCGGGTGTTGGCCCTGTGTGCCTCGGTCGTATGCAGTCCTGATTGTGGCGCTCACCTGCACGGCGCCAAACACGCATACGACCATCATTGGCACCAAGGCAGAAGCGACTCTCATCGCTGAAGACGACACGTCTCCATTCGTCCCTCCATTCACGCCTGTCGCGACACCACTGGAGGCGGGCTGCACGATGTTGGGGCGTGAGCGGAAGACGGCCTAACGGTGTGCGGGACCGTAGCCCAGCTTCATGGAGACGGTTGCGAATGGTCCTCGCCGATACCCCAGGAGCAACAGTGTCCCTAATTTGCTGGGAAGTGGCGGTGCGGTCCCCTACGGCACTGCGTAGGATCCTACGGTCTTGGCGTGCATCCGTGCGTCGCTGCGGTCCGGTCCCAGGTCGACGGGCACGTGCACCTTCCGCCGACCACTGGCAACAACATCGATGTACTGTGGAGACCTCACGCCCCACGTGTTGAGCAATTCGGCGGTACGTCCACCCGGCCTCCCGCATGCCCACTATACGCCCTCGCTCAAAGTCCGTCAACTGCACATACGGTTCACGTCCACGCTGTCGCGGCATGCTACCAGTGTTAAAGACTGCGATGGAGCTCCGTATGCCACGGCAAACTGGCTGACACTGACGGCGGCGGTGCACAAATGCTGCGCAGCTAGCGCCATTCGCCGGCCTACACCGCGGTTCCTGGTGTGTCCGCTGTGCCGTGCGTGTGATCATTGCTTGTACAGCCCTCTCGCAGTGTCCGGAGCAAGTATGGTGGGTCTGACACACCGGTGTCAATGTGTTCTTTTTTCCATTTCCAGGAGTGTACATTGCCTAAGCAAATTTCTTCCAGAAATTTCATCACTCTACGTTAATTTCTTTTTAGTGTTGCGATTTTTTTGCCATCAGTGTATTATTATGCAGTGGCTCTTAACACAAATGCGCTGATTCGAGCCTTGATAGCAGAAAATCATCTTATCGTACGAATTTCGCTGACTCGATTTTATCTCTGCTTGAAGTCTGCTTGTGGTGGGGCGGGGGTAGGGGAGGGGGTGAGCTTTTCACGGAAGCAACATTCTCCAGGAATTCGCTAGACCGAAATCCTTCCATCGGATTGCTACAGGGCACAAACTGATTCATCGTTCCCAATCACTCGGTAATATATCGAAGTGAAAGATTTTTAAAAAAATACTAAGTCCATAAGTGGAAAATTCGAAGTAATTTTCTTTTTTACACGACGTACGAGATAGGTAAAGGCGCCAAATTTCGTCCCCCAGTGTGTTTTGGCCTCTGAATACCATATCTTTGATTCAATTATTCCCAAAAGATTTATGTAACACCACCAACTAATCCTACACATGGTATTTAGCTCAAAATATATCAGAAACGGTTTGTTATCTTTACAGAAAAAACTTTAAAAAATGTACTTTTACCAAACTTGAAAAGGTAGTCCTATTTTCGCCCCCTACTAATGCGTCTTGTAAAAGAGGTATTAACAGTTTATAACAAGGTAATAATAATAAAGATGTTATAATATTTATCTATAGTAGATAAAATATTGATTAGCAACTGCACAATTATTTTTTACATTTCCAAACAGGAGTCGCAAAAAAATTGTTTATCTTTGCTCCTGAGCACATTTCGTGTTGCCACACGGAACATTGAGTGCAACGCACCCATTTTTCCCCATGATTCTCTTGAGAAAAACGTTTTAGACAAATGGGGCACTGCGCATCATCTTTATTAACCTAGCTTCCACTTGAATATTGGTACGGGACATCACAGTTGTCATCAGAGTCACTGGATATTTCCAGTTTTGTTTTATTTTTTAACTGTTTCCTTACCTTTCTGGCAATGTATTTGGAATTAGACCTAACCGTTTTCTCACATTATGATTGGTTTTCTCTTGAGATTGTTGTACTTTCATCTTGTAAGGTGAGCCTGTAACAAGAGAAGCACTCAGATGAAGATGAATGGATAACAGGCACCCCTACGATATCTCTTGGGCTAACTGCTGTTAACGGTGGCATATGTGTCCTGCTGGAAGGTTGAGCGATTGGAAAGGCTGGCTGTATAACTGTGCATGTTGAGGGCTGATTTTTTGTATGTTGGTCAGGAGCTGAGGTGTCAGCAATCGCCGAAAAGTCTTCTGGGCCAACACATTCGGGTTGTAAGATAGTATCCCAGTTTTCTTAAAACCATTAACGGCAGTTTTTACACCGCTGCCTTTTCACAGGCTTCATTGAATAGCTGTGCAATCTGCAGGTTACCAGCAATCCTGCCAGGATGGTTAGGCAGCCAATTTTCTACTGCGTGTGCGTAAAATGTTTTAAAAGGAAACATGAACGACACATCGAGATGCTGCAGTTTTGAAGTGGAGTGAGGAGGCAAGCAGACTCTGGGGACGCCATTATCACGAGCAATGTTAATAACATTCATATTGCGAGAATGTGAATAGCGGCCGTCCAACAGCAACACAACAGGATCTTCCTTTGATGGCTTTACAATTGAAATGAAATGTCGAAACCATTTTTCAGAAAGATCACCAGTGATCCACCCAGGCTCATTCGCTGCTCTTATTGACCTAGGTGGAGCTCCATCCATCCATCAGCTTTCTGGGAAAAATCATACGAGGAGGCACAAATGTACCTGATGCCGACATGCACAAAACAACCGTCACTAGTACACCTCTCTCTGCAGGCGACATTTTGTGCACAGACTTCTTCCCTTTCATAGCAACAATCTTTCTTACTTTGTGTTGTGCCACTGTGTTGCCGGTTTCATCCACTTTGAACACTATAAGTGGATTAAATTGCATTTTCTCCAACTTGGGCTTGAAAATAGAGAAAAATAGCTTAACACTTTCCTCGTTGTAACCTTGTACCCCAGGTAGCGACAAAGATTGCGGTGTTCGTGTAGAAAGTGTCGGATGTCTCCGAACTTCCGTCCAGCTGTTTTTTGCCCGACTGAAAATAGGTGAGCAACATCATTGCGTACAGCAAGCTGAAAGGCCATTCGCCTAAGATCATTCAGAGTAAGGACATAGAAATTTTTCTCCATGTGCTTACAAAAAGACACTAACCCAGCCTCTAACTCAAGTGAAAATCTGGTCTTCTACCAATAGCTTTTCCAATTAACTCTTCAGTACTTTTACCTTCTCCCTTCTTTATATAATCCTTGAGAGTTGCCCTAGGCACACTAAATGTCTTACTCGCAGCTTTATATACCATTTCCTTGTTTCTCACTGCAGTTATTGCCGATTTCATCGCCTCTCTGTCCCACTTCTTCGTAGGCGGTATCTGAAACAAAATGAAAAAGTATGTTCTAAATTTCGTCCCCAAGACGAATTTAAGAACAGATGGGGGAACGAAAATAGGAACATCCTACTTTCCAGTACGGCGGTTTCCTAGACTACGTGAAGTAAACCAAACACAGCAAAACGCTCAGGTCATTCCCTTTACAGCTTACCATAATACAACTAAATAAACACATTATAATAATACGAAATGAGCATTTACAAATAGTATTTTGACAAACCACCTTTTGACAAATTAGAATACGTTTTCTCAAACGGCCCCACAGAGGACTGGACGCATGAAACTTTCACAGCTAACTGGTGGCCACGAGCACAACCAATGAAAAATATCATCGATGGCGCCCCTACCCGGCAGAACAGAGAACCTTAGGGGGACGAAATTAGGCACGGAGACGAAATTAGGCGCCTTTACCTTTTGAAAACAAGTATTTTTACCTCTGATCTTCCGTCACAGTTTGGCAGTTAGGTCTACGACCATGATATTCTAAAGGATTAGTAGCTATTGTTAAATGACTAAACGGAGACTATATTTTTAGAGCTGCAGATATGAATTTCCGATGTGTACTCAGTACATTCTAATGTGATTGTGGCTAATACTTCATACGTTGCAGTAATATTTCATAAAATGTACTTTCATAAAATGGCGGCTGATGCAAACATTGAAAAAATCGGTAAACTTGTTCGACAAGATCGCCGTTTAACAATCAGAGCAGTGTCTGAGTTAACAGGAGTTGACAAGGATTACCGATTTACCGATTTTTTCAATGTTTGCATCAGTTTTGGCTGACAATGGTCTGCCAGTGCGAGTGTCATCACTGGTGTCTTCGCGGCCATCTTTAAATCGTTTAAACCACTCAAACACTTGTGTTCGCGATAAACAATCATCGCCGTACACTTATTGTAACATTACAAACGTTTCACTTGCAGATTTTCCTAGTTTGAAACAAAATTTGATGTTAACACGCTGTTCTTTCTGTACACTCAACATTTTCCGACGCACAGACAAAACGTCAACTACTTAAAACAGACGCCACGGGCAGACTGAGTGCAGGAGGCAGATGAAACTCGAGCAGTAGGCAGAGCGAGAGTAACGTGACAGGCCACGCCACTTTCAGCCTCATTGCATTCGTTTTATTGTTTCACCAGTACTAGTCCGGTTTTTTTCTAGCCACACCTCGTATGCCGACATTAGCGACATCTGGTGAACTTACAACACAAACATCTTGTGGCTACTGTACGGCAGCTTGTTTTGAACAGTAGTGCTACTGACAGCATGACTCGTGCGTATGATGTTATTTACAGGGTGATCGAAAAGTCAGTATAAATTTGAAAACTTACTAAACCACGGAATAATGTAGATAGAGAGGTAAAACTTAACACTCATGCTTGGAATGAGATGGAGTTTTATTAGAACCAAAAAAAAAAAAAAACACACACACACAAAATGTCTGACAGATGGCGCTGGACAGCAGAACTGCTACCGTGACGGGTGAGAGGTACGCCGATATGTTACAGACTCGCATCATCCCCAGCCTGGCTGATAAACACCTGCTGGAACGTACGATGTTTATGCAGGATGGCGCTCCACCCCATACTGCTAGGCACGTGAAAGATATCTTGCGCGCGTCGTTTGGTGATGATCGTGTGCTCAGCCGCCACTTTCGTCATGCTTGGCCTCCCAGGTCCCCAGACCTCAGTCGGTGCGATTATTGGCTTTGGGGTTACCTGAAGTCGCAAGTGTATCGTGTTCGACCGACATCTCTAGGGATGCTGAGAGACAACATCCGACGCCAATGCCTCACCGTAACTCCGGACATGCTTTACAGTGCTGTTCACAACATTATTCCTCGACTACAGATATTGTTGAGGAATGATGGTGGACATATTGAGCATTTCCTGTAAAGAACATCATCTTTGCTTTGTCTTACTTTGTTATGCTAATTATTGCTATTCTGATCAGATGAGCCGGCCGAAGTGACCGTGCGGTTAAAGGCTCTGCAGTCTGGAACCGCAGGACCGCTACGGTCGCAGGTTCGAATCCTGCCTCGGGCATGGATGTTTGTGATGTCCTTAGGTTAGTTAGGTTTAACTAGTTCTAAGTTCTAGGGGACTAATGACCTCAGCAGTTGAGTCCCATAGTGCTCAGAGCCATTTGAACCATTTTTTGATCAGATGAAGCGCCATCTGTCGGACATTTTTGAACTTTTTTTTTTTTTGTTCTAATAAAAACCCATGTCATTCCAAGCATGTGTGTCAATTTGTACCTCTCTATCTACATTATACCGTGATTTATTCAGTTTTCAAATTTATACTGACTTTTTGATCACCCAGTACATATATTTGACGATGCTTGTGCAGATTCTGCATTTAACATTTGACGATACCACTATGGCTGCAGTGCATTAGGACTTTGTTTTTATGAAACAGGCATGCCTCTCCATACTTAAAGCGCACACATGCATATATCGTCAGTAGTACTTTTCATTATGATCTATGTATTCTTTTTAAGCTGTAGACAATCTGCGAGTGTATTTATGTTTTTCCCATTTTTTGCTGCAGATCTGATGATGGTCATTATAGACTGAAACTGGTAATTTGTTAACAAAAAGTTTGTGACTATAGACGTAAAGTAAAGGAGAATTGTTGCAATAGAGGGACGTTAATGGTGTTTGTAGGTAAAGCTGGAATTGTCATCCGATGATGTCCCACATGTACTCGATTAGCGGCAGATCTGATGATCGAACAGACTAAGGCAACATGTCGACACTCTGTAGAGCACGTTGGGTTGCAACAGCGGTGTGTGGGCGATCGTTATGTGCACCAGCAATCTGAGCAGCAGTTGGCACCGCAATGACACAAAGAACTATTACAAATCGGTTACTTCAACGACAGGTAAGAACCAGATGGTCTGTAGCCTACTGACCCCAAACCAGAGCGCCGTTTGCGACTTCAGTGGCCTTAAGCGAGAGCTCATTGTAGGGCAGAATGGACGTTTTCTGATGAAAGCTGGCCTCGAAGCCGGCGATGGTCGTGTGTTGGTTAGAAGGTATCCAGTTGAGGGCTTGCAACCAACCTGTCTATATACTAGACACGCTGGACCTACACTTGATGATGATGATGATGATGATGATGTTTGGTTTGTGGGGCACTCAACTGCGCTGGTTATCAGCGCCCGTACGAATTCCCAAACTTTGCTCAGTCCGATTTCGCTACTTTCATGAATGTTGATGAAATGATGAGGACAACACAAACACCCAGTCATCTCGAGGCAGGTGAAAATCCCTGACCCCGCCAGGAGACCTACACCAGGAGTTACAGTCAGGGGTGCGATTTCGTATTATAGCAGGAACACATTCGTGCTTATCCCCGCACCCTGACTGCAAATTTGTGCCTCAGTCTTGTGACTCGACCTGTTGTGCTGCCATTCGTGAAACAGTAGCTGTTTTCCAACAGGATAACGCTCGCCCCCATACCGCTGTTGTAACCCAACGTACCTACGGGGTGTCGACATGTTGCCTAGGTCCGCTCGATCAATAGGTCTGTCTCTAATCGAGTACATGTGGGACATATCCGGACAACTCCAGCGTCACCTACGAACAGCATTAACGTCCCTATATTGGCCGACCCAGTGCAATACGCATGGAACTCCAACCCACAAACTGACACTCGGCGGAACCTGTACAATGCAGTGCACGCACCTTTGCGTCCTTGCATTGAGGATTGTGGCGGTTGCACCGGTTGTTTATGTACCAGCATTTCAGATTTTCAGCGACTTATCTTACATTAAAAAGTTTCAAATGGCTCTGAGCACTATGGGACTTTTTTCCGTCAGTGCATTATTATGCAGTAGCTCTCAGCATAGAGTTGCCCGGTTCGAGTCACGACATGAAAAATTTGCTCATCGCTCGTATTCCGCAGCAAGGTGGGTAGGCGCAGCAGGAACCGTTTCGTGAACATCTATTACTGGACATTAACATGGGGTGAGTCCACTCGTAGAGTTTATCACGACCTGAACTCGCTTGGCGACACTTTCAGCAGGTGTCCAAATGTCAGTGAAAGAATCGCAGTCCATTCTTCCTCAAGGCCCAAAACTAGAGAGGGTACTCATGTTGGATGCTACAGACGGAAGCGAAATTGACTTTGTAGTTCAGCCCAAAGGTGTCCTATTGCGCTCATGTCGGTACTCCGGGCACGCCAGCCCACTTCAGGAATGTTACTGTCCGCAAACTATTGCCTCACGGATGCTGCTTTATAACATAGTATAATGTCATGCTGTTACAATCATTGTCTACGAACTGTTCCTCTACTGCACGCACTACACAGTGCTGTAAAATTTGTTCAGATGCTTTATCGTGTTTTCTTAAGCGCAGTAAGGGGATCACACAATCATACCCTAATATCTCCATTTCCACACTTCACTGTTGGCACTACACACGATGGCAGGTAACATTCTCCTGGCGTTCGTTAAACCAAACCCTTCCATCGGATTGCCACAGGGTACAGCGTGTTTCGTCATTGTTAATCACTCTCTCAAATCTCGATGAAAAAGGTTTGTTTTTTTTAACAAAGTTCACGAGTAGAAAGTGAGTAGTAATTAATATTTTGTCTTTTTCGACACCACTTACTAGATATGAAAACAATTATTTTACCTCTGATCTTCTGCAGTTAGCTCTGTGAGCATAAAATTCTAAAGGATTAGCAATTATCGTTGACTAACGAAAGGAAGAATGTGGCACCTTCTTCTTTTATTATTTTTGAGCACTGTAGATATTAACTTCCAACATGCATTCAGTACAAAAAATGGTTCAAATGGCTCTGAGCACTATGGGACTTAACTTCTAAGGTCATCAGTCCCCTAGTACTTAGAACTACTTAAACCTAACTAACCTAAGGACATCACACACATCCATGCCCGAGGCAGGACTCGAACCTGCGACCGTAGCGGTCGCAAGGTTCCAAACCATAGCGCCTAGAACCTCTCGGCCACCCCGGCCGGTCATTCAGTACATTCTAACACGATTATGACTAATACTTCATATGCCACAGTAATATTTCATTAAACTATTCTTTCATAAAATGGTGGCTGACTGCACAAACTGGGGCTTTCCAAAAAAGTTTCTACCTTATTCGAGTACTGAATCAGAACTATAGTCATATTCAGAAAAAAACAGAACACCTTGAACGACTAGAGACAGAAAGTTCATATCCAAGGGACTTATACATTAGCATGTTCTGCAGAAATGATTAGCAGGTTGAAAGTTGAGATCGATATCGCTGCGCAACACCACCTACCAGTAAAATGTGACTGCGGCTCTCTTTGTCGCTGTAAACAGAAGATAATGGGTCAGTGTGACTTGAGCAGACGTGCAGGATGCCTCGCAGACGTATGCGCGAATGGTACCGCCAAATCAGTGAGTTTGAAAGAGGGCGCATTATTGGCAGGAGAGAATGTGATGCATCCATCCGGGAAATTGCTGCTCGTGTGGGACGAACTGTTTCGGCAGCGCAACGGGTATATGCAGATTGGTTCACGGAAGGCAGTAGAACACGATGAGATGAGTCGGGTCGCACCACCACCTAGACCCCCCCCCCCCCCCCCAGACCCCCACCCCCCAAAGGAGATCGTTATCTCATCCGAATGGCACTGCAGGACGGGTCTGCGTCCTCCTCGGCTCTGGCGCAACAGTGGAACAGTATAACACATCGTACACTATCGACACTCCGTCACCATTTATTACGGCGTGGGCTACGTGCGCGTCGTCCACTTCTCTGCCTACCTTTAAGGAATGTGCAGAAACATGCTAGACTGGCAAGTGTGTATGGAACGACGTCAGTGAGGACAGGAATGGCGTCAGACAGTGTTTTTGGACGAGTCCAGATTCTGTTTGTTTGAAAATGATGGCCGCATTTTGGTTCGCCACAGACAGGGGGAGGGGCTTTACAGTGACCGCATTCGCACGAGACACGCAGCGCCAACTCAAGGCCTTATGGTGTGGGTTGCTATTGGATACAACTACAAATCACAGCTGCGTGACCAGGCACTGAGACCAATGTGACCCACGTGAATCACATCCTGCGACCTGTAGCCGTACCCTTTCTGTACAACACCCTAGACGCCACTTTTCAACAAGACAATGCACGACCACATGCTGCGCGAACGCAGTCCCTTGTTGGTGTGGCAGGATGTCAGCCTTTTGCCCTGGCCCGACAGATCACCACACTCGGCGCCAGTCGAAAATGAGTGGGATACGGTGAAATGACTTGTGCACCGCCGTGACCCAGAGCCAACCATCAAATGGCTTGGTTCAAATGGCTCTGAGCACTATGGGACTTAACATCTGTGGTCATCAGTCCCCTAGAACTTAGAACTACTTAAACCTAACTAACCTAAGGACATCACACACATCCATGCCCGAGGCAGGATTCGAACCCGCGACCGTAGCAGTCGCGCGGTTCCGACTGAGCGCCTAGAACCGCTAGACCACCGCGGCCGGCCAGCCAACCATCACAGATAAACTTTGGATCCGGATGAATGCAGCTTGGATGGCTGTACCGTAGGACGCCATTCGCGTCGCTGCCATCACGCATGGAACAAGTTGTCAGGGCCCATGGCGGACGATGTGTCTACTAGGCAACAGGACGCATCCTGAACCGAACCGAGGTGACTGAAATGCTGATCATTTCTGGAATCATACTGATGTACATGTTCTATGAATATGAACGTCCTGTATCTAGTCGTTCAAAGTGTTATGATTATTCTGTGCATGCGTAGTATCTGGCATTGGCTGAGTAGAAAATCACTGCCTTGCTAAAATTCACAGGGAACAACGTACTTAAAATATGACGTAGGAAAATGCCTTTTAACTACGATGGAGACGATAAAATGAAACTGAGATGTTAAAATTCATTTCCAGTATCCACTATTCAGTTGCGTCGCTTTTCACACCACTTAAAGCGTCGCTTAAACCATAGACAAAAGAGAAATGTGTGGCTTATGAGGAGCTGATGGATCATTGTACTGCATTCTTTTTAATTTCCTATACAGTCGTTGTGGTAGCTGGACAGCTGGTAGCACTTTACAACTCTTAAGTGATTCCTTCCGCCAATTCCATGCCATTGTTTACAAGCACTCTCCGCTATGCACTGCGGCCCTTGTCCTCAGTACGTAAGGTCTGCCTTGTCATGCTGTACACTACCGGTATGTGATCAAAAGTATCCGGACACCCCCAAAAACATACTTTTTCATTTTTGATGCATTGTGCTGCCACCTGCTGCCAGGTACTCCATATTAGTGACCTCTAGCAATTAGACATCGTGAGAGAGCAGGATGGTGCGTTCCGCGGAACTCACGTGGTCAGGTGATTCGGTGTCACTTGTGTCAATACGTCTGTACACGAGATTACCACACACCTAAACATTCTTTGGTTCATTGTTTCTGATGTGATAGTGAAGTGGAAACTTGAAGGTACACTACAGCACAAAAGCGGACAGGCCGACCTCGTCTGTTGACTGACAGAGAACGCCGACATTTGAAGAGGATCGTAATGTGTAATAGGCAGACATCTATTCAGAGCATCACACACGAATTCCAATGACAGGCGGAAGGTGAGAAAAGTCGCATTTCATGGTCGAGCCAAATGCCAGTAAATGCCAAAAGACGCCTCGCTTGGTGTAAGGTGCGTAAACATTGGCTGATTGAACAGTTGGAAACATAGTAAGGAGTGACGAACCACGGTACACAATGTGGCGATCCGATGGCAGGGTGTGGGTATGGCAGATGCCCGGTGAACGTCATCTGCAAGCGTGTGTTGTGCTAACAGCAAAATTCGAAGGCGGTGGTGTTATGGTGTGGTCGTGTTTTTCGTGGAGGGGGCTGCTCTCCTTGTTGTTTCGCGTGGCACTATCACAGCACAGGCCTACAATGATGATTTAAGCACCTTCTTGCTTCCCACTGTTGAAAAGCAATTCGGAGATGACGATTGCATCATTCAACACGATCGAGCACCTGTTCATGGTTCAAATGGTTCGAATGGCTCTGAGCACTATGGGACTTAATATCTGATGTCCCGAGTCCCCTAGAACTTAGAACTACTTAACCCTATCCAACCTAAGGACATCACACACATCCATGCCCGAGGCAGGATTCGAACCTGTGACCGTAGCAGCAGCTCGGTTCCAGACTAAAGCGCCTGGAACCGCTCGGCCACTCGGCCGGCTACCTTCATGATGAACGGCCTGTGACGGAGTGGTTACAGCCAAAAACAACCCTGTAATGGACTGGCCTGCACAGAGTCCTGACGTGAATTCTATAGAACACCTGCTGGATGTTTTGGAACGACCGACATCGATGCCTCTCCTCAGTGCAGCACTCCGTAAAGAACGGGCTGCCATTCCCCAAGAAACCTTCCAGCACCTGATAGAATGTATGCCTGGGAGAGTGGAAGCCGTCATTCAGGCTAAGGGTGGGCCAACACCATACTGAATTCCAGCATTGCCGATGGAGGGCGCCACGAACTTGTAAGTCATTTTCAGCCAGGTCTGGTTCAAAATGGTTCAAATGGCTCTGAGCACTATGGGACTTAACATCTGAGGTCATCAGTCCCCTAGAACGTAGAACTACTTAAACCTAACCAACCTAAGGACATCACACACATCCATGCCCGAGGCAGGATTCGATCCTGCGACCGTAGCAGTCCCGCGGTTCCGGACTGAGCGCCTAGAACCGCTAGACCACCGCGGCCGGCTCAGCCAGGTGTCCGGAGATTTTTGATCACATAGTGTAACTATGATTGTTCCTTCGCGTTTACACTGCACAAACACTTCACCAACAGTTGACTTTGAAAGCTAAAGGAGGGTTGAAATGTCCCTGCTGGATTTTTACTCAACTGACATCCAGTAAGTAGTCCACTGAGTTCTCCTAACCGACGCATTGTGCTGGTCCTGCTTCTCTACTGACAACAAAATACTCCCCGCCTACTTTTATACTGACAGGTCCGCCTCTCCTGACATATACTGGTGAATTCTGTCTTGCATAGGGGTTTCCAGATACTTGTGATCACATAGTCTACACGTAGAAATGCCCACAGAGAGCTATCTTAGAAAATTTTAGGTTTACAGCTCTCTACCGGTACAAAGTTGAAGTACTGACGAAAATTCTCACGTTACACCTGCATCCCGACCTCGTTGGTGTTAGCCAGAGGATCTCAACAAGTATTTACTCTCCTTATTGAAACTGAAGACTAGAGGGCTAGGTAGGTACACAGCGTAAAGTGCCCTATACACTCTGTGGTTATTATTGGAATTACACTTCACACGAAACCAGATAACCTTTTGCGCTCTATTACCTTTGACGTATGTCACAGATCTTTACCCTGCTAGCATTTTCAAGGAGAATGATGACAGCGTACTTTGTACGACCAAGCGCGATTCTTTATCTCGGACTTTGGCATTGTTCTCGCTAATAAATTTACGTTGCCCAAAAAGTGCAATTAGTCGACACTAGCCACATAATCACGAAATATACATCAGTCTTTTGTGAAGCGTTAATAATAAGTTCGCCACTCGGAAATAGTTTGAAAGGGAACAACTCCACGAGAATTATAATTGTAACTCACTTTTCTGCAACGCCATTTTCAAATAAAATCACAAGTTCATTTCTGTGTATAGCTCATATGTTCATACGAACTACGCTACCATTCAGCCGTTTGCTGTCATGCGTAAAAACACAGCAACGGCTTCTTTCCAAATGTGAACCTTCTGTCAAATAAGACTTCTGTCCTTCCTACACCGTTGCACATAAGCGTCTGAATCATTACAGTCCAGACATTATTTGTATGGGGTGACTGGGTGTTGTGTGCTGTCCTTAGGTTAGTTAGGTTTAAGTAGTTCTACGTTCTAGGGGACTGATGACCATAGATGTTAAGTCCCATAGTGCTCAAAGCCATTTGAACCATTTTGTATGGGGTGTTTGTGTGTTTGTTCATAATTTAAGATTTACTGCCGTCATAAAACTCTTTACTTCGAAAAATCACAATGGTGGTCAAAATTACGCAGTTGTAAACCAGCTAAGGCCTTCTTCCTTTTGCTTCTGCTTTGCTTCATACAGCAGCGTCGCCTTCCACCATCGACATGCGTATTGGACTGTACTTCAAGTATCACTGTGGGCCTTTAATAATATTTCTCTCCAGCTTAGCCTTCTAATGACTACCTATTAAAACACCACACGAGTTGGCGTTGTTGTTAAGGCAATAAATCGCAGTCGGCAGAAGGTGGCTTTAAATTCCTATCCGCTCGTTTCCGGATTTAGGTTTTCTGTAGTTTGCCTAAATGTACTACTGTGGTGGTTCTGTGTACAGGGTGTTAAAAAGTCTGGATTATTTTGAAAGGTGGTAGTACTCTCCGAAACAAGAGAATGAAGTCAAACATCGTTGTGGGAAAAAAAATCTGTGTCGGAATTAACTGTGAGACAGATCCAACCTTAAGAATCGGTGCTAGATTAAATGTGCACAACGAATTAAATTAACGCTTTAGAATACTGTGGCCCTAGCAGTGAAACTTATATGGGTCATTCACACTTTGTTATTCAAAAAAATGTTGATCATTATAGAGGATTTGCTAGCTCCGTTAACCAAATGCGTGATATGCGTGAACACAGAATTTATTACAAAAGTGTAAATGCATAAAAAATTAAAGAATTTGTCCAGATCGAGTAGGATTCACGGTCTGAGTGTTCCGTACATACTTAATTATGTATGTCGAGAGTTCATCCATCTCGAGATTTGAGAATTTCGACAATTTCAGGCTGCTATCATCATTGATACTGGCAGGACATAGGTCCCGGGAATGATTTAATTTTAAGTTTGAAGTCGGGTAACAAATGACAAAAGAATTTTTTTTCGTCTGATATAATACAAAACCAACAATATTCTGATTTTTTTTCTTTTACTTCCACTGTGGAACCTTACTTCTTGCCAAATTTCGTGATTCTAGGTCTACAGGAACTACCCTACAGATGTTAATGAGTGAGTTTGCGAATATCAAAATATATGACACAAATAGCCGTATCTTTTGATTGCATTGACCTAGAAGCTTCAATCTGTAATACCGCCAAGGGACTGTAGGCCTCAGTATGTGACACAAATTTCAACTTGATAGATTCACAGGTTCCTGAGAAAAACGTTTTTTAGCAATCTGACAGACAGACAGACAAACAACGAAGCGATTCTGTAACGGTTCCGTTTTCACCGACTAGGGCATGGGATCCTAAATAGGGATAACATGGAGTTAATTGATGCATATTTAAACACTCATTATGATGGAATTCAAATCATTTAAATAACATTGGAAAAGTTACTTAGTGCGGAATTGGAATTTGCTAAGCGCCATTTCCCCTTCCTAATGAATTTACTGCAGTCTGCCTACGCATAAATAACAGAGATTGTGTGGCTTGAAAGAAAGACTGAAGTTATCCATGCAACAGTGGCTGTGTCATCGAACATGGGAAGGCTAAACCGAAAATGATGTTGAACACCAACAGTCTCCGAGGAGAGCTGGTTCCAATATCCCGATAGAGAGAGAATCCAAGTTTCTGCCATCTCATGCTACCTCAGAAGCCCGAGTCCCTGTCTTTTGGAGGTTCTAAAAAAGTTTCCCTGCATTTTACAACCAGAAAATTTCAGTTAACAATGCTTAACAGGTTTCATTTTCTCCACCAATGGCGTTATTGATTTGTAGTTAAAAATCTCCAGCCACAAGGCGGCAAGGATGCCAAATCCACAAAAACTCGCTTTCCGCCACTCTATTCCGGAAAAATAAAATCAATCTCTACATCATATTGACGTCACACTACAGTCATCAATCGGTAGTATTTTTTAGCTGCTAGCACAGTTACCTCTAGCCATGTGAAAAGAATTACGAGGAGAAAAGTAACGTGGTTCCCTGGCAACAGCCTGCCAGCCACATGCAAAGCTACAATTTCTTTAGACTCCTGTTTCTACGTATATTAGGATGTCTAAGAGGTTAATTACTATTGGTTTTTTGTCTTGAGCTTATTGCAATTTAATTAAAGAGAATTACACCATGCGCGTTTCGCTTTCATTTATAAAACATCTTCTGTGGTTATTCTGCAAATTGGCTACGTACGTTTGTACACTTTTGGTTGCTCTTGTTTATGAATTTGGTGTGCAAGTTACTTACGGTGTTTCTTTACATATTCTGCTTCTTCCCTCCTTGCTAGCAGTTGTTGACGTCGAAGGACTTCGATTCACACATGCACTTGGCAGTTTTTGCCATTCTGTAGTATTTCTTGCGCTGCATTATTTACACTTCACTTTTGTAAATTGAACTAAAGCTATGTGTGTTTCTCACTCTGCACACTAACAATGTTTATGTCTGTTCGTTTGTTTTCGTTCACGTTGTGAGTGTTGCCAACCTGTGAAACTACATTTTGTGTGTGTGTTTTTCTTTGGGGGAGGAGGGAGGCGGGAATGAGCCTGGATGATGATTATAGAATAGAATCTGGGAGGATATGGTAGCGGTAAATGGAGCCTGTGGTTCTATGTGAATATTTAATATTATATTAAGTGATCAGTCAGTTTAAAGAGAGTGTAGTTTGCCGAGTTGGTCTGATCATTTATGAGCTGCTTCTTTTCTGTTATGGTTTTTAGAATGTGGTAGTTTTCTTGTGAGATAAGGAGGTGTTTTTTGTTGTTTTTTATTCTTACGATTTCCGTGTCTATGTCTCTGTTGGTAATTTTATGTTCGTGTTGATGTAAGCGTTCTGCAAAATTTGAATGATTTGTCCTATACTTCCATGCTCTTGCATGTCATTTGTCTGGTGTCATATGTCCTCCTGGTTGGGCCTATGTATCTTCCATCACATGTATTGCATTTCAGTTGGTATTTCCTGATTTCTGATATAGATCAGTTTTTCCTAATGTTTGTGGGAAGTATTTCTGAATTGAGTTATTGGTTTGGTGGGCTATTTTTATGTCTTCTTTCATGAAAGTACTGGATATTCTGTTTGCGTATTTGTAGTTTTATGTCGTAAACTATCTTTTATTTTCTGTTTCTTTCACACTTTGTGTTTCTCCTATTCATGTATTTTGTGTGTTTGTTTGTTTTGGACTTTGTTCTTGTGTTGGTGACAGCTGGGTGTTTGTTCTTTTCTGTTTCTTGATTTTCTTGTTCAGCTTTGTTATTAAGTTCTCTTTGCATCCATTCTTTGTGACAATTTGTATTACGTTATACATTTCAAAAATGGTTCAAATGGCTCTGAGCACTATGGGACATAACTTCTCAGGTCATCAGTCCGCTAGAACTTAGAACTACTTAAACCTAACTAACCTAAGGATAGCACACACATCCATGCCCGAGGTAGGATTCGAACCTGCGACCGTAGCGGTCGCGCAGTTCCAGACTGAAGCGCTTAGAACCACTCGGCCACACCGACCGGGCTTATGCATTTCCTTTTTGGATTTCTCTGTATCTAATGGTACTGTGTTTAATCTGTGGAGCTTGTATCTAAGTGCTGCCTCCTTTGGAGAATTGGGGTGTTGTGATGCCTCATGTATAACTGTGTCTGTTGTCGCCGGTTTTCAGTATATGTAAAATGTTTGTTGGTTGTTTTGAAGCTTTATGGTGATGTCCAAGAAATTTAACTGTCTATTTATCTCTTTCTCTACTGTAAAATGTATCTTATCATAAACAGAATATATGTCTGTGTGTAACTAGTCAATTTTATTGCTTCGTTCATCTAACAGGCACGAGATGTCAGCCATATGTCTAATCCAGTATAGGACGTTGTACCTATTTGGCACTATTTTGTTAAATATAATCTGTTCTACATGGTTCATAAATATGTTTCCAATGGTTCCCCACACAGGGGATGACATTGGTAATCTTTCACTTTGTAAATAGAATTCATTATTGAAATGAAAACAGTTCTGTTCTGTTATTAGCTCGCCGGACGAAGTGGCCGTGCGGTTAAAGGCGCTGCAGTCTGGAACCGCAAGACCGCTACGGTCGCAGGTTCGAATCCTGCCTCGGGCATGGATGTTTGTGATGTCCTTAGGTTAGTTAGGTTTAACTGGTTCTAAGTTCTAGGGGACTAATGACCTCAGCAGTTGAGTCCCATAGTGCTCAGAGCCATTTTTTTGTTATTAGCTCTAGAAGCGCGACTGTTTCTTTGATGTATTCATTTAGTTCTATAATGTTTATTGCTTCAGTTATTGGTACATTGGAATACATATTCTCTACATAAAATGATAGGAGGGAGACTGCGTCTGTAAACTGTATGTCTTTTATGTAATGAATCAATTGTGTCGTGTTTCTTATAGTTCTGTCATCTTGAAATTTGCAGTTTTCTGATAAGAGCTGCAACACGTAACTAATGGCCATTAAAATTACTACACCACGAAGATGACGTGCCACAGACCCGAAATTTAACCGACAGGAAGAAAATGCTGTGGTATGCAAGTGATTAGCTTTTCAGAGCATTCACACAAGGTTGGCGCCGGTGGCGACACCTACAACGTGCTGACATGAGGTAAGTTTCCAACCGATTTCTCATACACAAACAGCAGTTGACCGGCGTTGTCTGGCGAAACGTTGTGCTGCCTCGTGTAAGGAGGAGAAATGCGTACCATCACGTTACCGACTTTGATAAAGGTCGGATTGTAGCCAATCGCGATTGCGGTTTATCGTATCGCGACATTGCCGCTCGCGTTGGTCGAGATCCAATGACTCTTAGCAGAATATGGAATCGGTGGGTTCAGGAGGGTAATACAGAACGCCGTGCTGGATCCCAACGACCTCGTGTCACTAGCAGTCGAGATGACAGGCATCTTATCCGCATGGCTGTAACAGAACGTGCAGCCACGTCTCGATCCCTCAGTCACTAGATGGGGACGTTTGCAAGACAACAACCATCTGCACGAACAGTTCTACGACGTTTGCAGCAGCATGGACTATCACCTCGGAGACCATGACTGCGGTTACCCTTGACGCTGCATCACACATAGGAGCGCCTACGATGGCGTACACAACGACGAACCTGGGTGCGCGAATGGCAAAACGTCATCTTTTCGGATGAATCCAGGTTCTGTTTACAGCATAATGATGGTCGCATCGGTGTTTGGCGACATAGCGGTGAACACACATTGGAAGCGTGTATTCGTCATCGCCATACTGGCGTATCTCCCGGCGTGATGGTATGGGGTGCCATTGGTTACAAGTCTCGATGACCTCTTGCTCGCATTGACGGCACTTTGAACAGTGGACGTTACATTACAGATATGTTACGACCCGTGGCTCTACCCTTCATTCGATCCCTGCGAAACCCTACATTTCAGCAGGATAATGCACGACCGCATGTTGCAGGTCCTGTACGGGCCTTTCTGGATACAGAAAATGTTCGACTGCTGTCCTGGGCACCACATTCTCCAGATCTCTCACCAATTGAAAACGTCTGGTCAATGGTGCTCGAGCAACTGGCTCGTCACAATACGCCAGTCACTAGTCGTGATGAACTGTGGTATCGTACTGAAGCTGCATGGGCAGCTGTACCTGTACACGCCATCCAAGCTGTGTTTGACTCAATGCACAGGCGTATCAAGGTCGTTATTACGGCCAGAGGTGGTTGTTCTGGGTACTGATTTCTCAGGATCTATGCACCCAAATTGCGTGAAAATATAATCACATGCCAGTTCTAGTATAATATATTTGTCCAATGAATACCCGATTATCATCTGCATTTCTTCTTGGTGTAGCAATTTTAATGGCCAGTAGTGTATCTTGCAAGATTTTTTCCGCTCTGAGGCTCAAACTAAATGAAATCTTTCCTTGCCATGGCGCACCAAGCCTTCGGTACCGCTAGACGTGAGTTGCACAGAGCGACCCCTGCTTCTCTCATATTTGCCCATCCCATTAATTGCCCTTTATCAATTATCTGATCCATACATGATTTGTTGCCTAATGATATTAGCCCTGAGTTAATCATGGATAATTGGCGTAGAGCCGGGTCAAATATTCAGAGTGTCCATAAAAGGAAAGCGACGCGGTACAACCAAGGCCAATGTCCAGGAAACATTGAAGTCAGAGATTTAGTATATATGAGAAATTTTTGAGGTGGAGACTGCGAATAAGCGGTCCGGAAACTGTCATCCCACTTTGTGGGATCGTATAAGGTGTTTGATGTAACCACTCCGCTCACGCTTAGGTTCCGTAACGAAGAGAGCGGAAATTAGTTGTGGGTGCATCTTATCCAAGTTAAGAGAAGCAGTGTTAAGTTTCATTTGTGAGCCCCGCCCCCCCCCCTTCCCACCCCCCGAGGTTTTTCTCTGGGGTGGGGGGAGGGCTGAAATGTTGAGCGATCGATAGTTCGCACCACGTCCGCCATTGATATCGTTCTCTGGGTAGAGTGAAGCCTTCAGGGAAATGGGCTGGCTGTTCTGTTCTCCCATCCGTTTGACTTCCAGTTTAGGCTGGGTGAGAATTTTCCTGACACGAGGGACCTGCACCGGAAACGGGAGAGAACTCATTATTTCTTTGGCCCACCAGGTCTGGAGCGGCCGGTGGGCCGACGCCATCCACACATCTCCTGGCGGCTCCAAGTGTTCCCAAGGTTTGTCACCGCACAGCGGCTTTGGATGTTCGGTGAACTACATTTAAGTCGTTGCTGCCGAGCCGAGACCGAGCGGCATTCGTGAAGAATGGCCTTCCTATCCGATGTGAGCGTGATAATTGTCACTGGTTCGTTTGATGCGCGTGTTTGCACCCTATTTTTTCACCACACATCAAAAAAAGATTTGCATCACCTTGGTTCCCAGAGCTCCGGAACCTGTATAGAAAATTGGAACAGAGATCATCATAAACATGATTTCCGCCCTTATTATTGCTCATGAAAACTACTACACATTGCATGTTGTACCACCATACAGCGAGAGCTTCAGAGGTGGTGGTCCAGATTGCTGTACACACCGGTACTTCTAATACCTAGTAGCTCGTCCTCTTGCATTGATGAATGCCTGTATTCGTCGTGGCATACTATCCACAAGTTCATCAAGGCACTGTTGGTCCAGGTTGTCCCACTCCTCAACACCTATTCGGCGTAGATCCTTTAGAGTGGCTGGTGGGTCACGTCGCCCACAAGCAGCCCTTTCCAATCTATCCCAGGCATGTTCGATATGGTTCATGTCAGGAAAACATGCTGGCCACTGTAGACGAGCGATATCGTTATCCTGAAGGAAGTCATTCACAAGATGTGCACGATGGGGGCCCGAATTGTCGTCCATGAAGACGAATGCCTCGCCAATATGCTGCTGGTATGGTTGCACTATCGGTCGGAGGGTGGCATTCTCGTATCGTGCGGCCGTTACAGCGCCTTCCATGACCACCAGCGGCGTACATCGGACCCACATAACACCACCCCAAAACAACAGGGAAACTCCAACATGCTGCACTCGCTGGACAGTGTGTCTAAGGCGTTCAGCCTGACCGGGTTGTCTCCAAACACGTCTTTGAATCCTGAAATAACCGTCGAAAGGGTCCAGGCCGGAGAAGGGAGCGTTCTGGTCTGGAGAATGCTTTCGTGCCATTCCCTTTGTGATGTCGTCGTTCTGGAAGGCACAACAGTCAACACAGGTATGCGACTATCCTTGGGGACCATGTTCGCGGTTATTCCGCGTGTCTCATGGCGGGGAAGTGGCGTGTTTGTGTTAGTCGATTAGCTTAGTAATATGGATCAACGTGGAAATATGAGAGAATGGCAGGAAGGAGCTCGTGTGTTCGATGTGCCCAAACCGTAACATGAGTTGAATGGTCAGAATTATTGACTTATCAACGCGTACTTGCAGTGAGTCTATATGTATATGTGTACTAATCACAGAGCAACGTAACATAGCGTAAGAACTGTGGCTGTAGAAAGGTTCTAATCTACAGGGACCAGGGACACGTGTCCCACGTTGCCAATGGCTATCATTTCAAATAGCTATAGAAATCACAGCTTCTTCTCAACCAGTTTCCTTGTGAACACACTGTGAAGGCAACTACGTGGAATGGATATATGGAGGTGGGTACTTCTCAACAACGACATAAAGGTCAGCCTCTTCAGCGAGTCAAACAACATAGAAGCTGTACAGTTGCTGGCGGGAATGTGGAATGTGGTCTGCTAGTCGCCAATTTGTCTCTTTTAAAATCCTGCAAGGAATCAAGTGCACCGACAGCCCAATGAGACGGTCAACCCGCAGCTTTTGGAGGGTGGTTTACGACAGTCATGGTTCTGTGGTGTCTTGGGAGATTTTATCGTAACATGACTGGGGCCCACTCATTCACCTTACGGTGAACATCAATGACGACGTTTATTTCATCACTCTCGGTGAGCAAATCTTGTCCTTACTTCTGCATCGCCATGGCGAGGATGCTATGGATACTCCCGGCTTCCAAGATGACAACAGCTGTACTTACAGGGTTGCACGCATACGTTCCTGGTTTGAAGACCACTCTGGCACCTATCACTCCTTGACTGGCCCGCTCAATCAATTGCTAATCCAACAGAAAATGCCGGGGACTATTTGGGATAGTGGATGAAATGTAGCAATCACCACCCCCGCAATTTGGCAGCTCCACGTGATCGAATTATCAGTGATTGGCTTTTTTGGGATATGGCACACCTGAAGAAACTTCTGAACACCCACCATCGTGAGAATGAGGCGTTATCAAGTATAGAAGCCCTGTCACATTTATGGAAGGCTCTAAGCATTATGGGACTTAACATCTGAGGTCATCAGTCCCCTATAACTTAGAACTACTTAAATCTAACTAACCTAAGGACATCACACACATCCATGCCCGAGGCAGGATTCGAACCTGCGACCGTAGAGGCAGCGCGGTTCCAGACTGTAGCGCCTTGAACCGCTCGGCCACAGCGGCCGTCCCATGTCACACGGAATGAGCGTGATGTCACCTGGGAGAAGACTATTTGTCCATTGTGCTTCCACTGTTGGATACATCACATGGGAAGCCAAATTTGGTAATATGTATTAATAGAGAAACAAATATTGTAAATTAAGATTAGTTTTAATGTTTCAATGAAGACACAGTCAAAGACGATTTTCACTCCGTGCCATTCACAACACTCTTTTCGTACGTGATGCATTTCCCATCCTTGTTAACTACCTAACATCTTTCACGGCTGTAGTTACGTTTTGTCTAAACATGGCCTTGTATTTAGAAAACCAGTTCACGAAACGAATAAAAACAAAAGAACATACACAATATGTGTATTGATGAAGAAGTTTTTTGGAAATGAAATTTCTCGCGTTGGAATTCTTGTATCTTTTTTCTTTTACGTGGGTATGGTTTGCTTCAACTCCCACTAATCGCCGGCCGGGGTGGCCGAGCGGTTCTAGGCGCTACAGTCTGGAACCGCGCGACCGCTACGGCCGCAGGCTCGAATACTGCCTTGGGCATGGATGTGTGTGATGTCCTTAGGTTAGCTAGGTTTAAGTAGTTCTAAGTTCTAGGGGACTGATGACCTTAGAAGTTAAGTCCCATAGTGCTCAGAGCCATTTGAATCATTTTTGAACCCACTAATCGTCGTAATTACATGTATTAAGCTGTAAATGCATCAGGCCAATCTTCGGGCTGAAGAACACCACACTACTGAAACCGGTCAATAAAAGATTTTGCAACTTTGGAAACGTTAATAATGCATTCGACCTTCATGAGGTTCTAACTAGAAACCTTCCATATTTAAGAAACCTTCACCCGCTTGTAAGTACACAAGTGAGGGAAAAAAAAACAGCGGACAAATGCGAGTTAGAACACCCGATGTGAGGGCTCTCAACAAATTATGAGTATGTATAGTTCGTCTATATGTTCCCACGAGTGAGTCTGCGAGAATTAAAATATGTGACATAAATGGCCGTATCTTTTGACTGCATTGACTTAAAAGCTTAATTTTTTTACATTACCAGGGGACAGTAGACCTTAGTATTTGACATAAAACTCAACTTCATACCTCTACCCACTGCTGAGACCAAGGGGTCTTAATAGACGGAAGAACAGACAACGAAATGGTCCTATAAGAGGTCCGTTTTTATCGACTAAGGCATGGAACTCTAAAAGCCCAAAAAAAGAATTTTTTGTTCTCTGTTTTTGCCATTTAACTGAAATTCCGGTATTGCATGCTATATTACTTCATTTATCATTTCGAAATCACGGCATCAAGTCTCTATTTTTAACAGTCCACTAATTACTAGCTTCATCACTGTCAGGCAGAAACACGATAAACAGCACCCTAAGTTGTGTAAGAGTAAGCCGAACGCTCGGTGCAAGAAGTGAAGTGTGTAACACGTGTTGTGGAGACGCATTAATCATACGGTCGACTCTGTATACAGGGAATGAGAAAAGCTGATGATATAATCGCCTTGGACGAAGGCCAATTTGGCTGCTAGCCTGTGGCAACGAGTGTCAGTGAATCGAAAGGCCTTGTTCGTGTGCTGCTGTCATTAGCAAACTGCAGCAACTACTCGAAAGACGGTCGCTGCGAGTATGCACAAAGTGCCAGATATCCGAGGTTCGTCCAAGATCGGGGGTATCACAGGCTTATCTTGTTATGTACCGAAGGATATGTAACCCAACAGAGAATAGAGCCAAATACTGGAATAGGCCCAAGGCCTGTTGATGAGGCCGTTGTAAGAGGAACATTGTGGCAAATGTGCGCTGCTGCCACGAAAGAATGTTGTTCTTTATTCTTTGATAATTATAATCTACTTGACATGTGAGATAAATAACTCTTTTTACTATGTTGTATCTGTAGGGTTGACCATTAAAATTTCAACCATGCGACGACAGCACGCAACATTGGTAGGAGTGTACTAGACGCTGCGATTATTTATGTATTTATTTACTAAATTATTTCCCGTTACCTATAATTTAAACAGAAAGTATATTCATTCTTTCACAAATTATGACTATCAACAATAATATTATTTCCATACATCGGCAACTAACTGTACAATATACCGGGTGATCAAAAAGTCAGTATAAATTTGAAAATTGAATAAATCACGGAATAATGCAGATAGAGAGATACAAATTGACACACATGCTTGGAATGACATGGAGTTTTATTAGAACCAAAAAAATACAAAAGTTCAAAAAATGTCCGACAGATGGCGCTTCATCTGATCAGAATAGCAGTAATGGCATAACAATGTAAGACAAAGCAAAGACGATGTTCTTTACAGGAAATGCTCAATATGTCCACCATCAGTCCTCAACAATAGCTGTAGTCGAGGAATAATGTTGTGAACAGCACTGTAAAGCATGTCTGGAGTTATGGTGAGGTATTGGCGTCTGATGTTGTCTTTCAGCATCCCTAGAGATGTCGGTCGATCACGATACACTTGCGACTTCAGGTAACCCCAAAGCCAATAATCGCACGGACTGAGGTCTGGGGACCTGGGAGGCCAAGCATGACGAAAGTGGCGGCTGAGGACACGATCATCACCAAACGACACGCGGAATAATACAGCTTCACTAAAAGCGGCTTTTCAGGTAACGTCAACATACTGCGACTGCTGGCGCATCTGATTCTCTCTCTCATTACAGCTCCTTTTATACACGATTGTCATGCACATAGTCACTGACGTTTTGCTGTCCAGCGCCATCTGTCGGACATTTTGTGATTTTGTTTTGTTCTAATAAAACCCCATGTCATTCCAAGCATGTGTGTCAATTTTTACCTCTCTATCTACATTATTTCGTGGTTTATTAAGTTTTCAAATTTATACTGAATGTTTGATCACCCGGTATATCATTGTATCCAACACAATTCTAACGCTCATCACGATAATTAATTCTCTCATTGATAAAAACTGCACCTCCTACAAAATCATTCCACATCTACCACAATTGCACTGACAAGGGAACCTCCCCATCCCACCCCCCTCACATTTAGTTATAAGTTGGCACAGTGGATAGGCCTTGAAAAACTGAACACAGATCAATCGAGAAAACAGGAAGAAGTTGTGTGGAGCTATGAAAAAAAATAAGCAAAATATACAAACTGAGTAGTCCATGTGCAAGATAGGCAACATCAAGGTTAGTCTGAGCTCATTAGTGCCGTGGTCCCGTGGTTAGCGTGAGCAACTGCGGAGCCAGAGGTCTTTGGTTCAAGTCTCCCCACGAGTGAAAAGTTTAATTTTTTACTTTCAGACAATTATTATCTGTCCGTCCGATGCGAGGTAACTGCGCCGTAGTATGGGGACGTTACATCTAAACAAACATCGAAACATCCACAAGAAAACCTAAATCGGGCAAGGTAGAAGAATCTTTTTACCCATTCGCCAAGTGTACAAGTTAGGTGGGTCGACAACATATTCCTGTCATGTGACGCACATGCCGTCACCAGTGTCGTATACGTAGAATATGTCAGATGTGTTTTCCTGTGGAGGAATCGGTTGACCTATGACCTTGCGATCAAATGTTTTCGGTTCCCAGTGGAGAGGCACGTCCTTTCGTCTACTACTCGCACGGTTTTGCGGTGCGGTCGCAAAACACATACAATTAACTTATTACAGTGAACAGAGACGTCAATGAACGAACGGACAGATCGTAACTCTGCGAAAATAAAAAAAGTAAACTTGTCACTCGAGGGAAGATTTGAACCAGGGGCCTCTCGTTCCGAAGTTGCTCGCGCTAACCACAGGACCACGGCGCTCCTAAGCTCACACATCTCCTTGATGTTGCTTATCTTCCGCACGGACTACTCAGTTTGTATATTTTGCTTATTTTTTCATAGTTCCACACAACTTCTTCCTGTTTTCTCGATTGATCTGTGTTCAGTTTTTCAAGACCTATCCACTGTGCCAACTTATAACTAAATCTGACGGGGGTGCGATGGGGAAGTTCCCTTGTGAGATGACAGAAGACACAGGATAGCGATAAGCACATGTACAGATCGGTAGCTAGCGTACACATGGTACAAACAGGCAGTGCATAGGCGGAGCTTCCATTTGTACTCAGATGATTCATGTTAGAAGGTTTCCTCTTCGAACGCGGAGTAGGAGTTGGAGCTAGACGCATAGAACATTCCATTTCGGAGATACTTACGGTTTTCAATATCCCGAGATACACAACCTTTGGTTTGGGAAATTTGTGGTAAGTTCCTATGGGACGAAACTGCTAATGTCTTCGGACCCTAGGCTTACACACTATTTAACAACTAACTTACGCTAAGGACAACACACACACCCATGCCCGAGATAGGACTCGAACCTCGAACCTCCGACGGGGGGGGGGGGGGGGGAGGGGGGGCGGGGGAGGGGGGGCACACACCGTGGCAAGGCGCCCCAGACCGGGCGCCTATCCCGCACGACCAGAGTGTGTCAAGAACACCACTTTCAGGCATTACCTCTCACCATGGACAATGCAGTGGCCGATGGTCTTCTCTTAACGCCGACAGCAGCGGCGTTTGCGTACAGTTGACAGTACTAAGAGGCAAGCAATACTGCGTGAAATAACGCATAAATGGATGTGGGACGTATGACGAATGTATTCGTTGGGACAGTGTGGCGAAGTTTGGCGTTGATAGGCTATGTCAGCAGACGATCGACGCGACTGCCTTTGAAACAGCACGACATCTCCTATAGCGCCTCTCCTGGGCTCCTGATTATATCGGTTGCACCCTAGACGACTGGATCACCGTGACCTGGTTAGATGAGTCCCGATTTCAGCTGGTAAGCGCTGACGGTAGGGTTCGAGTGTGGCGCAGACTACCGGCGAGTAACTGCCACCGCGCGGCCGACGTCCAGCAATTGGTAAACAGCAGCCAACTTCTCAATCGACGGTGACCACCAGTCATGGCACATAAGAGCCAATAGACAACAGAGGTTACGTTCTCCCTCCACCGCAATACCCTATTAAAATAAAATTCCCTCTCCTTCTTCCTTAAGTGACCAATGAAACTAACTAACTTTTTAAAATTATGACGTAATGCGCAGTGAACAGTAACAACAAAATATAAAGGACACTGCATAGCTAGAACGCACCATTAGACCCAGAAGAAGGCCCCTGCAGCCGTGGTCGAAACGTTGGTTTTTCTCCAGCAGCAGTAGTTTTATTACATTATGACGCGGTACCAAACCCGGAAAACTTTTATGTCGACTGACTCTGGCAATGGAAGCCTACGCAATTATACCTACTTAATTGTTGGCTTTTACCTGCCATTTTTACTACTGGTTACAGTTGTTACTAGTCATTACCATTCCAGGGTGCGTCAAAAAAATGTATACACACTTTGAAGCGTCGTAGAAAATTTATTTCCCGTTCGACAATGTTAAATTTCTGGAAATGGAAAGCTTAAAGTCCAATTGGAAAAATAATTGTACTTTGCAAATGTGATTGATGTTCAAACTGGTGGCCTTCAGCATCAATACATTTCTGAGTACGAGTCACCACTGATTCCGCACATCGTACCAAAGTGTCCCATGTCATTTCTGCGCACACGGCCTGAATCTCATTCCAAAGTGTGTCCAGGTTACGTGGTTTACGTTTGTACAGCTCATCTTTTACTGTGCCCCATAAGAAGAAATACAGCGGCGTGAGGTCTGGAGAGCGTGCAGGAAACTCGATTGGTCCCCTGCGTCCTATCCACTGGCCTGGCACATTGTGATCCAGGTATGCTCGTACGTCCCTATGATAGTGAAGCGGGGCGCCATCTTGTTGGAAATAAAACTCATCATTACCGTATAATGCACGGAGTCAGCATGTATTGTTAGGTACGTTTCTCCAGTAACAGCACCTTCAAAGCGGAAAGGCCCAATGAGCCCCTTGCACACAAACCACACCACACGTTTACACCAAGCAAATTCACAGCCTTTTCAACTGTAATGTGAGGATTATCTTCAGCCCAGTACACACAATTGTGCCTATTGACAGTTCCATTGAGTTTGAATTGGGCTTCATCCGACCAAATTATGCTACCCATAAATCCCGATTCACGTCTCACCATCTCCTGAACCCATTCACAAAATTCTAACCTTCGATCTGGATCGTGTCAGTTGTTGCACCAGTCTTGGAATGTACACACGAAACTTGCCTTTCTTCAGAATGCGTAGCACACTACTAGCACTAACATTACTCTCACGTGCCGCTTGCCTTGAAGATTTTTGAGGCGAACGCTGAAACAGTTCCAAGACCGCAGTTGTGGAATCATCACGTGGTCACCCTGATCGACCTTTATGCACATCATACACTGTTCCATGAATTTCGAATTTGTGTCATAGGTGTGTAATTGTTAACCTTGAAGGTGGTTTTGTACCATACTCACTTCTCCACTGTCTTCGAACCGCAGCTACATTCTCAAACTTCCAGTACCACTTAATTATCTCCTTCTGCGCTTCATAGCGCAAAGGCACATCCGCCATGTTTCAGTTACTTCCTTGCCACTGCTGCCACCTGTTGAAGAAACATAACATTACTTTCTCACAGATATTTAACCTTGTAGAATGGGAAATAAATTGTCTATGACTGTTCGAAGTGTGTTTACATTTTTTTGACGCACCCTGTATACACTGACGGAAAAAAACCGCAACACCAGGAAGGAGTTGCGCGAGATAAACAAAAATTGGTAGGCGTGTTTATATACCAGAAAGATGATGTCTGTTCACATTTCGCGCCAGTCGCATAACAGTGGCGCTAGCAGCGCCTCTATGAGTGGTGCAAATCAGGTTCGCTTTAAGCACACGCTGTAAAGATCTTGAGCGTTAGCTACCTTTGAGACTGGACGTGGTGAATTGAAGCCAGTCAAGAATGCTTTTAGCTCTACAAATATGCCATTATCAACACCTCACTGACCGAGCGAGGTGGCGCAGTGGTTAGCACACTGGACTCGCATTCGGGAGGACGACGGTTCAATCCCGCGTCCGGCCATCCTGGTTTAGGTTTTCCGTGATTTCCCTAAATCGCTCCTGGCAAATGCCGGGATGGTTCCACTTAAAGGGCACGGCTGACTTCCTTCCCCGTCCTTCCCTAATCCGATGACACTGATGACCTCGCTGTTTGGTCTCTTCCCCAAACCAACCAACCAACCAACACCTCACTGACTATGAACGAGGTCGTGTAATAGGGCTACGAGAAGCTGGATGTTCCTTATGCGCTACTGCAGAAAGGTTTGGCACCAATACAGCTGCTGTACATGGCTGCTGGCAGCAGTGGTCACGAGAATAAACGATCGCCAGAAGATCTGGTTCCGGACGGCCACGTGACGCTATCCAGAGGAAGACCATCGTGTCCGGGGTGTGAATCTGGTGCAGCGTACTGCATCTGTAATTTGAGCACTAGCTGGCACCACATAGACACAACGTACTGTTATAAATCGGTTACTTCAAGGACACGTCTGAGCCGATGCCTTGCAGTGGCCATTTCACTGACTCCAAATCAACGCCTTTTACAACTTCAGTGGTGTCAGGCCTAAGCTAAGGAGGAGAGAGGTCTCTTGAATTTTCTGATGATAGCTGGTACTGCCTCGGTGCCAGTGATGGCCGTTTGTTGGTTAGGAAGAGGTCAGTTGAGGACCTGCAGCCATCGTGTCTGCGTGCTAGATACAAGGCCTACGCACAGCGGCCATATTGGCACGTGACGTCACAAACTGTTGGCCATCTTATCTTGAGTCGGCAGTCCTGTTGACGTGTATGTTGTGTTGAAAGTGTGTGCCACATGGAAGTGATATATATTTCATAAAGTATTCGCCTACAGTTCTTCGAACTATGGGATACAAGTGTTGCGTTCCCTTTTGCCAGGGAAATTATAAATCCCAAAATGGCATGAAAGTGCGCATGTTTCGATTTCCCAAATGTGTGAAGTTGAGAAATCGCTGGATTGCAGCTATTCCCAGACAGGAATTTGTGTCTACGCATCATTCAAGGGTAAGTAAATGACCTAAAATTTGTAGTGTGTTATTTGTTTCCATTGCACCACATTTTCCAATTGTTTTTGAGAGCAGTTATGTATCATGTACCAGTATAATTTGTTTCTTAATTCTGGACTATTGCTGCGAGGTTAATACGAAGCAACTATTGTCACACAGAATAGTTATATTAATTAGTGTGACACAAAAATGTTTAGTATTCCTTATCATTCCTATCAGATTATTGAGTTTCCAGTACTTTTATATGGAAGAGCTACAGAATGATTTTGTTCAGTTTTACATATACAGCTATTCTGAAATAATTTCAATTTGGGTAAACTACGTCAGAAAATTGCTTTAATGAATTCACTGTTCGACAGATTAAGCAGTATAGATAGCAGAATTTCGATGTAAGTGCAGTGATTAAATTAATAGCACTCTGTGACACGAATTTCAGTCAAGGATACAGGAGAAACAATGTTTTCATGTTTAAGGTTCTAAAGTTCTGCAGAAACAGGGAAATAAAACATTTTTTCGGTTGTTTTTTTATTTATTAAACATTACGTCAGGAGGTGCTCCATTTCGTCGAATGATTTGAGTTCCGTGTGAGGTCACCAAATTTTGAAGTGGAGAAGAAAATTTACGAAAATAACCAGGGAAACAAATTCTTAAATTCTGTAGGAGCTCCAGCTGCTTTATCTAAAACCGAAAACGTCTGCTTGTTATTGCATATTGCTGATTTTTTACTGCAAGAAAACATAGCTCCTGAGGTAAAAGACAGAATTTATAATTACAGTTTGTATTCAAGCCTAGAAACACGTATTTAAGGCAAATCGTCAAAATAATTTTACATCTTGAAATATCATAGGGCAGCTGTGTTCAGTTACTTTAAGCAATGATGTAAATTTCCATACTTCCATTACACGGCCATGTAGAAGAGGAAAGCCCGAGAATCCCTATGCAGTCTCAGATCTAAAACTCGTAAAGTTGGTATAGCTGCAGAGTGCTTAACAGGAGCGTTCCGATACAGACCCGGCCATCAGTATGTGACGTCACAAGTGGGCGCGCAGGCCTGTAGTCTAGGTGGTGTTGGCTAGACACGCTCGACCTACACCTCGACTTCTAGTCAGGGATGCTATTCCTTAAGACAGCAGGAGCACTCTCATCTTTATCCCACGCACCCTGACTGTACGTCAGTCTGGTGATTCGACTGTTGTGCTGCCATCCATGAACACCACTCCAGGGGATGCTTTCCAACAAGATAACGCCTGCTCGCATACAGCTGTTGTAAACCAACATGCTCTATAGAGTGTCGACGGTTTGCCCTGGTCTGCTCTATCACCAGATCTGCCTCCAAACGAGCACATATGGGGCGCCAACTCCATCGTAATCCACAAATAGTATTAACCGTCCCTGTGTTGACCGAGTAAGTGCTACAGGTATGGAAGTCCATCTCACAAATTCACATCCGGTATCTGTACAGCACAATGAATGCACGATTTCATCCTTGCATACAACATTCTGGCAATTCAACCGGTTATTAATGTACCAGTATCTCATATTTGCAATTGCTAATCTCGCGCTTACATTAACCTGTGATCCTGCAATGTTAATCGCTTAAATGCGTTACCTTGACAAATATCTTCTCCAAATTTCGTTACTCTACATTAATTATATTTTGGTGTTGCGATTTTTTTCCGTCAGTGTATGTTTCAAAATTACAGGTAAATAAATAAACGTCACGTGACTAGTTCGCTGGGTGTAAGTCTTTCGATTTGACGCCTCTTCGGCGACTTTCGTGTCGATGGGGGTGAAATTGTGATGATTAGGACAACACAACATCCAGTCCCTGAGCGGAGAAAATCTCCGACCCAGCCGGGAATCGAACCCGGACCCTTAGGATTGACATTCTGTCGCCTTCACCACTCAAATTATAGGTAATGGCCCAAGATATATTATGGTAAATAAAATAACTACTATGGCATGAATTACATCAGTGTCAGGACCAAAGTTTCTTTTTCTGATAAACATTTATTTGGGTCTGTGTTTATTCCCGTTATGCCTTCTTTTATGTTGCCAAATAAGTGATGCTTTCGACTTTCGAAGGTAGCTGAAAAAGTTACTGTCATATGCAGTAGACTGATAATCAGTGTACATTAAACGTTTACTCAGTCGAGTAACAAATGCAGACGTTTTCATATTTTCCTAATCCTTCGATTTACTTTCTTTTTAATAAAAATGCAAGGAGAAAAAGATCTTCATAGAACGCCGTTCCGTCAACTGACTACTCCGCGATGAGAAAGTGAACAATTGTTCAGAAGTTGCTCCACCAATGTCCACACGAGCACTCCGAGCTTCAAACTTCAGTGTTTGGCAGAGAGTTCACAGAACCACTTTAAGGCTCTATCTCGATCTTCCCACTGCCAAATAGCACGTGGGAAAAATGAACACCTAAATCACTCCATGCGAGCTCTGTTTCCTCTTATTTTATAACGATGGCCATTTCGCCGCCGGCCGGGGTGGCCCAGCGGTTCTAGGCGCTACAGTCTGGAACCGCGCGACCGCTACGGTCGCAGGTTCGAATCCTGCCTCGGGCATGGATGTGTGTGATGTCCTTAGGTTAGTTAGGTTTAAGTAGTTCTAAGTTCTAGGGGACTGATGACCTCCGAAGTTAAGTCCCATAGTGCTCAGAGCCAATGAACCAAGCCATTTCGCCGAAAGTAGGTGGGAGACAGCAAAATGTATCGAAATCCGAAGGGGAAGGTTGATGATTGCGATTTCCTGAAAAGGTCTAGCTGCAATGAAAGACGCCTTTGTTTTAATTATTGCCACCTTAACTCGCTTATCATATCCGTGACACTCTCTCCCCCGTTTCGTAATGAGACGTTTTCGATGTCCTCCCTAAATCCGATTTGGTAAGGATCCCGTACCGCACAGCAGTACTCCACAAGAGGACGAAGCGTAGCGTAGGTCGTCTTTTTAGTGGGTTTGAGGCATCTTTTAAGTGTTCTGCTAGTAAAATATTATCTTTGGTTCGCCTTCACCATTACGTTTTCAATGTGATGGGGTGCCAGTTAGTATCAAAACTAGTGACGTCACAAGTGCCCTCGGCAATTGGTGGAATGCATGTTTGAATGTAACTACTGGCAGAAGACATGTGAGAAAATGGTTTCGTAGTAGCTACGAATGATTAACACACTGAGCACCATGTGAATGGCTTTAAATGGGTAAAATAAATGAGACTGTCTTTTGTAACTCATCTGGCACGGTTTACGGTTGTCTTGGAATCGTATATACGAATTTTTTCTTCATAAAACATTCTTTAACATGCTGTCCTCCTATTAGATTTCCCTTTCTTTTCCTTGGTCCGTGCACATGCTGATGGGTAATGTGATTCGTCACGTTTGATGCGTCATAGAAAAGATTGACTCAAGCTGGGACTTACTATCTCAAAGCGGGAGAAAAGCAAGACTCCCTATAAGGAAACGCAGCAAAAACGATAGCTACGAGCAACAGATGATAAAACACGACCGGCGTACAAAGTTCTTTTCACCCTGTTTTTTCATTTGCAGTAGTTCATCCAGACGATAACATTGTTCGCGTTAGCGAATTTTTTAGACGTGTCGTGGACATCGTGACTCACAGGACCTGAGTTGTTCTAAGCGGTACTGTGGACAATAGTGCAAAGTAGATTCGGAAAAACCTTGTTCTGAGTACAGGTGTACACTAATGCGTCACAGAAAGCAGTATCCTACACACACACACACACACACACACACACACACACACACACACAAAATGTGTCCCAAATTTCTATGGGAAAAATTATAGGACACTACATCCTAAACTGAGTGTTTTAATCCAGAGAACAAAAATATGTGTATTTCAGGCTGTACAGAGTCCCAAATGAGGCACATGCTTACAGAATGCTTACGCACCGAAGAAAACCCTCAAACCAAGAAAATGTTCAAATGTGTATGAATTCCTAAGGGACAAAACTGCTGAGATCATCGCTCCCTAAACACTACTTAAACTAACTGAAACTAAATTCCGGTAAAAACAACGCACACACACCCCCATGCCCGAGGGAGGACTCGAACCTCCGGCGGGAGGGGCCGCGCAAACTGTGACATGGTGCCTGAAACCGAGCAGCCACTCCGCGGGTCCCTAACGCCAATGAATGATTAATGTAGAGTAATACAACTTCGGAAATACATTTGTCTAGGTAACATATACAGGGTGGTCCACTGATCGTGACCGGGCCAAATATCTCACGAAATAAGCGTCAAACGAAGAAACTACAATGTGTGTGAATTCCTAAGGGACAAAACTGCTGAGATCATCGCTCCCTAAACACTACAAAACTAACTGAAACTAAATTCCGCTAAAAACAACGCACACACACCCCCATGCCCAAGGGAGGACTCGAACCTCCGACGGGAGGGGCCGCGCAAACTGTGACATGGTGCCTGAAACCGCGCAGCCACTTCGCGGGTCCCTAACGCCAATGAATGAATAATGTAGAGTAATACAACTTCGGAAATACATTTGTCTAGGTAACATATACAGGGTGGTCCACTGATCGTGAACGGGCCAAATATCTCACGAAATAAGCGTCAAACGAAGAAACTACAAAGAACGAAACTTGTCTAGCTTGAAAGGGGAAACCAGATGGAGCTATGGTTGGCCCGCTAGATCGCGCTGCCATAGGTCAAACGGATATCAACTGTGTTTTTTTTAAAATAGGAACCCCCGTTTTTTATTACATATTCGTGTAGTACGTAAATAAATATGAATGTTTTAGTTGGACCACTTTTTTCGCTTTGTGATAGATGGCGCTGTAATAGTCAAAAACATATGGCTCACAATTTTAGACGAACAGATGGCAACAGGTAGGTTTTTTAAATTAAAATACTCGCTCTCTGGTACTATTGCGATAGTACCATGCATGTAAGGGCTACTAGACTGTTTTAAGCTAATCGGAAGTTTGAAAGTTTTGCTATATAGACTGAAGTATTATTCAGAAGTCATACAAAAGCAAAGTCATCTTTACCGTTAGCGAGATAACGGGATACGGAGATTCGCGAAGAATACAAATCGTGTGAGATTTGTGATGGGACTCAGCCTTCGTGATACTGAATAAGCACGAAGATTCAAGGACATTGAAAAAGAAAGATCGCAAACAGAAAAACAATTATTAGTCTCGAGTAGGTAACAAACAAACGCAAACACAAAAACGTACAATTGCGCCGAGTTGTCAGAAGTTGTCGTTAACGACAGGATTACTGATGCAAACGGAAACAATTACCTGAGTGAGAAATAGGTGTGCGCCCTTAGCGTAGGGACAATTAATTACAAGGAACAATAAAATTGGATTCAGACTTTAATTCTTCGTGTCGCCTACACAACTGAATATACATTATCATGTGTATTGGTGAAAATTAATTAACTATTAGAATATTATGAAGTGAAAAGTGAATTCATGGTTATTTAACAGGCCGGCAGTGTAGCCGAGCGGTTGTAGGCGCTTCAGCCCGGAACCGCGCGACTGCTACGGTCGTAGGTTCGAATCCTGTCTCGGGCATGGATGTGTGTGATGTCCTTAGGTTAGTTAGGTTTAAGTAGTTCTAAGTTCTAGGGGACTGATGACCTCAGATGTTAAGTCCCACAGTGCTCAGAGCCATTTTAACCATTTTGTTATTTAACAGTGAACAGTCATCGATTTGTCCCAAGATTACGACGCATTCTGAACATTGCTTAAATATATGTTATCTCTGAAATTACGTCGTTTAGTTAATGAACACGCGACGTAGCGACGTCTTGACGACGGAATAACAATTTATCAACTTAACATCCTCGCAATTCCATAATATGGCCACGACTTGGGTGAGGGATTGAAGATTCAAGACTTTATATTATTAATATTCAACAGCCATTATCTAACCCGGCACAATGAAAAGAAGAACTGCAGTTAACCAGTTCGCGCAAGCTGAAAAGTCTGTCGCGGACTCACAACAAAAGAAAACTGGTGGTCATCATTTCAGGTCAAGGGAGTCATCGCGTCATCGAGTGGTGCAATTGCCGTGTTTATCAGTGAAGAAGCAGGAGCGGCTTACACATTCTGACGCGCTGCTCTATCGAAATATTGACATTAATCACGAAAGACTGTATCGGAAATATGATCAAACTACGTGAGGAGTTTGTGTTTTTCTACTAGTTACAGGATGGCGTTGTCGTGAGCGACGGACGCCGTTCCACGTCATACCGACCGGGACAACCATCCCCACCGAGTGGTGTCAACTCTAAGGAGACGCAGACGCCACAGCAGCCCACCATTATGGAGCCGCCACCAGCTTGCACAGTACCTTGCTGACAACTCGGTTCCATGGCCTCGTGATGTCTGCGCCACACTTGAACCCTACCATCAGCTCTTACCAAAAGTCTGTTCATTCCTCTTGTCGTGCGGCAGTAATCATATCGGAAATCACTTGGATGGGTGACCATCCCGGCCGCCATGCGCTTTTGCCATTTTTCGGGGTGCACTCAGCCTCGTGATGACAATTGAGGAGCTACTCGACCGAATAGTAGCGGCTTCGGACAAGAATACCACCATAACGACCGGGAGAGCGGTGTGCTGACCCCACGCCCCTCCTATCCGCATCCTCCACTGAGGATGACACGGCGGTCGGATGGTCCCGTTAGGCCACTCGTGGCCTGAAGACGGAGTGTGGAATGTGTGTGTGTGTGTGTGTGTGTGTGTGTGTGTGTGTGTGTGAACCTGATCATCTTTTGTGATTTCTACTTTTTTTTATGCGGCCCACCACTAATTCCTTTCCTGCGCTAACTTCTCCATCTCAGAGTAACACTTGTAATCGATGTCCTCAATTATTTGCTGGATGTATTCCAATCTCTGTCTTCCTTACAGTTTTTGCCCTCTACAGCTCCCTCTAGTACCATGGAAGACATTCCCTGATGTCTTAACGGATGTCCTATCCTCCTGTCCACCTTTTCAGTATTTTCCACATATTCCTTTCCTCTCCGATTCTGCGCAGAATCTCCTCGTTTCTTACCTAATCAGTCTACCTAATTTTTAACATTCGTCTGTAGCACCACATCTCAAATGTTTTGATTCTCTTCTGTTCTGGTTTTCCCAAACTCCATGTTTCATTACCGTACGATGCTATGCTCCAAACGTACATTCTCAGAAATTTCCTCAAATTAAGCGCTACGTTTGATACTAGTGGACTTTCTTCGCCAGGAATGCCCTCTTTGCCATTGCTAGTCTGCTTTTGATGTTCTCCTTGCTCCGTCCATCATTGGCTATTTTACTGCCTATGTAGCAGAATCCCTTAGCTTCACCTGCTTCGTGACCATTAGTACTGATGTTAAGTTTCTCGCTGTTCTCATTTCTGCTACTTCTCATTACTTTCGTCTTTCCTCTATTTAGTCTCAATCCATATTCTGTACTCATTAGACTGTTCATTCCATTCAGTAGATCACATAATTTTCCTGCTTAGAAAGGCTGATGCACTGATTACTGCGCCATCCGGACACAGTGGTCAGCACAACTTCGTGGACTACCGTAGCACGCCTCACGCCAGACCCGAATTCTCAACTTATCCACACTGTTTCGGGCTGACACCAGATATGACGTGTTAATGGTCTAAGAACTTTCAGCATTGTACTCGATAATGGCATAAAAATCGAAATCTAGACAGTACAGAAGAAAAATACGATAATATACAGTCAAATGGCAGTTTCTTCTGTACAAAAAAAAACTATTAATGTAGGGTTCGAGCCTGGTGTGAATCTGCAGTGAAGGGATCATTGGCCGTCCTCATCTGTATTATATATATTGTGTCTGTTCTTTCGCACTGTCCGATGGATTTTAAGTCGGGTGAACGTGCAGGCCATTACATCCGCTGAATATTCTCTCATTCCAAGGGCTCCTCCACCCGTGCAGTTCGATGCGAAGTCATCCATAAAGGTGAAGTCGAGGCCGAATGGAACCCTGAAAAGATGTACATTCGTAAGGAGTACACTATCACAATAACGTTTGACCTGTTAGTGTTCTGTGCTCGGTCTCGGAAGTTATGCCTCCGCGCACCGTAATACCTGAACCACCAAAACGATCATGTGTTCCTGGGTGCATTACCCACCCTCATATGGCGAGAGGTGGTGAAACGTTCCCTTTGAAAAATTAAGAATGACAGTGCTGGAAAAACTCTTACGTTATTTGATTTTCAAACAGCCGAGCAAAACTGAACGTACTCAGACAGTTCTCTCTTTACTTATTCTGATCATCACTAAACTGACGCACAATATTTTTTAGCCGCAACGCAATCTGACTTTCAATAATCCCTACAGAAGAATGGCCCTGACTAACAATAACCTATACCTTTCATGAATCACTTACATCACAAAAATCTTCGTTACTCGAACTACTGCAATACAGCGAGCGCCAGTACTGTCAGCTAAATAAAAGATTCTAGCTACTGAAGGCACTATATATATATATATATATATATATATATATATATATATATATATATATATATATAATGACTTTTGAACGTTATTAAGGTAAATACATTGTTTATTTATTATCAAAATCTTTCATTTCCTAACTACGCCTTTTTGAACGTTATTAAGGTAAATAAATTGTTTATTCTCTATCAAAATCTTTCATTTGCTAACTACGCCTATATATATATATATATATATATATATACCTTAATAACGTTCAAAAGTCATTATATATATATATATAATTTTGTGACATCCAATTAAACAAATTTCCTTTTTCTGACGGGCACACGTCCAGATCGTCCGCTCAAAACTCTGGCATCTCTCTCCCCACATCCACCACTGCTGGCGGCTCACCTCCAACTGCACAACGCTACGCTGTTCACACCCAGCTACACAAGCAATTTTCCAACCATGCCAACCAGCCACAGATTCCACACAGCATGGTCAGTAATTTTCATACAGAGCGGTACGTGACGTTACCAACATAAAGACCTAAACAGCCTACTTAAGTCATAGTCAAGTCAATGAGACTGTCGAAGACCGTATAAAGCGTTTGGAGGCCTACTTACAGTGGGAACACGTGATGTCATTTTTGTCCATATACACTCCTGGAAATGGAAAAAAGAACACATTGACACCGGTGTGTCAGACCCACCATACTTGCTCCGGACACTGCGAGAGGGCTGTACAAGCAATGATCACACGCACGGCACAGCGGACACACGAGGAACCGCGGTGTTGGCCGTCGAATGGCGCTAGCTGCGCAGCATTTGTGCACCGCCGCCGTCAGTGTCAGCCAGTTTGCCGTGGCATACGGAGCTCCATCGCAGTCTTTAACACTGGTAGCATGCCGCGACAGCGTGGACGTGAACCGTATGTACAGTTGACGGACTTTGAGCGAGGGCGTATAGTGGGCATGCGGGAGGCCGGGTGGACGTACCGCCGAATTGCTCAACACGTGGGGCGTGAGGTCTCCACAGTACATCGATGTTGTCGCCAGTGGTCGGCGGAAGGTGCACGTGCCCGTCGACCTGGGACCGGACCGCAGCGACGCACGGATGCACGCCAAGACCGTAGGATCCTACGCAGTGCCGTAGGGGACCGCACCGCCACTTCCCAGCAAATTAGAGACACTGTTGCTCCTGGGGTATCGGCGAGGACCATTCGCAACCGTCTCCATGAAGCTGGGCTACGGTCCCGCACACCGTTAGGCCGTCTTCCGCTCACGCCCCAACATCGTGCAGCCCGCCTCCAGTGGTGTCGCGACAGGCGTGAATGGAGGGACGAATGGAGACGTGTCGTCTTCAGCGATGAGAGTCGCTTGGTGCCAATGATGGTCGTATGTGTGTTTGGCGCCGTGCAGGTGAGCGCCACAATCAGGACTGCATACGACCGAGGCACACAGGGCCAACACCCGGCATCATGGTGTGGGGAGCGATCTCCTACACTGGCCGTACACCACTGGTGATCGTCGAGGGGACACTGAATAGTGCACGGTACATCCAAACCGTCATCGAACCCATCGTTCTACCATTCCTAGACCGGCAAGGGAACTTGCTGTTCCAACAGGACAATGCACGTCCGCATGTATCCCGTGCCACCCAACGTGCTCTAGAAGGTGTAAGTCAACTACCCTGGCCAGCAAGATCTCCGGATCTGTCCCCCATTGAGCATGTTTGGGACTGGATGAAGCGTCGTCTCACGCGGTCTGCACGTCCAGCACGAACGCTGGTCCAACTGAGGCGCCAGGTGGAAATGGCATGGCAAGCCGTTCCACAGGACTACATCCAGCATCTCTACGATCGTCTCCATGGGAGAATAGCAGCCTGCATTGCTGCGAAAGGTGGATATACACTGTACTAGTGCCGACATTGTGCATGCTCTGTTGCCTGTGTCTATGTGCCTGTGGTTCTGTCAGTGTGATCATGTGATGTATCTGGCCCCAGGAATGTGTCAATAAAGTTTCCCCTTCCTGGGACAATGAATTCACGGTGTTCTTATTTCAATTTCCAAGAGTGTAATTGCGTATTTCTTTCAGTTACTTTCTGTACTACACTCCAGTAGTTTTTTGTGTGTATAGCTCTAGTTTCACACAGCTATGTTACTTGACAGTGACACGTCATGATAAAGTTAACCTTAAGTTTTGCACACCAGTGTATTCCTGTTTATTTGGCACAGCATTGTTTGTAACATTTTACATACTACACATTATTCTCCAAATATTAACTAATTACAAGTAAACTATGACCAGACACTAATATTTAGTTTATCACTAGTGGGAGCACTTAGTTGTGATATCACACTGAATAACGCCACGCACACAAAACTTGAATCGGTTCAAATGGCTGTGAGCACTACGGGACTTAACTTCTGATGTCATCAGTCCCCTAGAACTTAGAACTACTTAAACCTAACTAACGTAAGGACATCACACACATCCATGCCCGAGGCAGGATTCAAACCTGCGACCGTAGCGGTCGCGTGGTTCCAGACTGTAGCTCCTAGAACCGCTCGGCCACCATGACCGGCACTTGAATCGGAACGGACGTGTTGGCGGAATCGTGTGTGAACGACTGTGGCTGTTTGTGTTCGCTTCTGCGTACGTCGGAATTTGAGGCAACCGGTTCTAACCTCTGTGTTATGAGAAATTCATATCGTATGCATTTGGTCAGCGGCAAAGGTGTGAGACGTTCACGATCCCCAGTGTGTGCGCAATATCCTGGGCTAAAAATCTAAACTGTCTCCCCTGGAACGTGAGCATGCAAGGACGTTGATGGTGGACTTTTCGTCTGATTGGGACATTAAATCCAACAGCTCCCCTGCTCCTATTTAAGAGGAATAAGCAGTATGTCGACACCTGTGTTTCGCTCTCTACTTGCATCAACAACGCGCTACGTAAGAGACAGCCTTGAAATACTCGTCACAAATGTCTGCACTATGTATTAGGTTGGAAGTTTAACAAACACAAATGATGGACGTAATAGAGACTTTAGTCGTCAACAATATATTCTCCTTCACTATTTACAACAGTCTGCCAACGCTGGAGTAACTTTTCAATTTTTCGTTTAAAGGGACACGCCCATTACTTGTCCCCACTCTTTTTCAGTCCAAATACGTGTTAAGTCTCAAACAATCCAAATCTCAAGGAGACGCATTACGCTAATTTTCGCTTCTTCCATACGAAAAAGGCGTAGTAACAAGGCATTTGTCATACAGCAAAGTCCAAAACACAGTCACAAAAATTCTGGAACTTAAAACACATATTTCAATAGAAGTAACATGGCAGAAAAACATTTTCCATAGCAACACAACATATCGCCGATATGATTTCCCCAAGGTTTCATCATTAGCCCACTTCTGTTTTTACTCTACGTACAGGATACAGACGACATCTTTTCACCGTGAGTTAAAACTCCACAGTATCTAGGTTCTCTATGCCGATTCTCTGCACATTGGGGTGCTGAATTTCTCTCCCTGATTTTAGACATGGTTATTTGTGTGGTTACACGGCGGTTTGGTGATAACGCCTATCAATATCGAGTTTTTTCATTAATGCAGTGTCTATACAGTTCGATGCATTGTTCCTTCACACATGCACGCATGTCCGAAGGAACAACAGACACTGCTTACGATTTATAGCCGTATTAACTCTCAAATGTATTTGCAAACTGCGACTATGGTAACGTTCCGTGCAATGGACCTTGCGGACACGCATGCATCTCCGAAGGAACATTGCATCGAACGTTACAGAAACTGTCAAATAAAGACACTGCACTAACGTATTTCATACCAAATCAAAGCAGTCTGACTAGGAAATTAAATAGTCTCTCCGTGTGGGGGAATCGCGTAATTGTGCGAGCACTATGGGTGGCAGACATTGGGACATATGGAAGTTTGAGTCTGTCCGTGAAGCATGCTCAGACAGCCGAAGCGATAAAGGTGACCGCTCGCGTAAAGCGGAAAATACTGGTTCCAGTTTTGGTACAGCGCAAATTTTCATTTTCTCTAGTAAATTTTACAGCTGTGGTGCTACCGTATTCACAATTTGCGAAAACATTTCTGGAATGAGTATTTTTCATTAGTTAACTGCAGCTATAAAATTATATGAACGACCAGTTCACGCATTTCAATACGAGAAGTCACTTTACCTGTGCTGAATAAAACGAAATTTTACGGATCATACTTGACGTGGGATTAATATGGCCTGATTCTATCATACCATAAAGTAAACGGAAAACAATATTACCACAGTGACATTTATACCTGGAACATTGTGCGTACCACTTTCTTCATACATTCGTTTGACGGTAAATCATCGAGTAGACGTGATATCTGGCGTTCCGCAAGGTAGTGTCATCGGCCCTCTGCTGTTCCTGATTTATACACTCCTGGAAATGGAAAAAAGAACACATTGACACCGGTGTGTCAGACCCACTATACTTGCTCTGGACACTGCGAGAGGGCTGTACAAGCAATGATCACACGCACGGCACAGCGGACACACCAGGAACCGCGGTGTTGGCCGTCGAATGGCGCTAGCTGCGCAGCATTTGTGCACCGCCGCCGTCAGTGTCAGCCAGTTTGCCGTGGCATACGGAGCTCCATCGCAGTCTTTAACACTGGTAGCATGCCGCGACAGCGTGGACGTGAACCGTATGTGCAGCTGACGGACTTTGAGCGAGGGCGTATAGTGGGCATGCGGGAGGCCGGGTGGACGTACCGCCGAATTGCTCAACACGTGGGGCGTGAGGTCTCCACAGTACATCGATGTTGTCGCCAGTGGTCGGCGGAAGGTGCACGTGCCCGTCGACCTGGGACCGGACCGCAGCGACGCACGGATGCACGCCAAGACCGTAGGATCCTACGCAGTGCCGTAGGGGACCGCACCGCCACTTCCCAGCAAATTAGGGACACTGTTGCTCCTGGGGTATCGGCGAGGACCATTCGCAACCGTCTCCATGAAGCTGGGCTACGGTCCCGCACACCGTTAGGCCGTCTTCCGCTCACGCCCCAACATCGTGCAGCCCGCCTCCAGTGGTGTCGCGACAGGCGTGAATGGAGGAACGAATGGAGACGTGTCGTCTTCAGCGATGAGAGTCGCTTCTGCCTTGGTGCCAATGATGGTCGTATGCGTGTTTGGCGCCGTGCAGGTGAGCGCCACAATCAGGACTGCATACGACCGAGGCACACAGGGCCAACACCCGGCATCATGGTGTGGGGAGCGATCTCCTACACTGGCCGTACACCACTGGTGATCGTCGAGAGGACACTGAATAGTGCACGGTACATCCAAACCGTCATCGAACCCATCGTTCTACCATTCCTAGACCGGCAAGGGAACTTGCTGTTCCAACAGGACAATGCACGTCCGCATGTATCCCGTGCCACCCAACGTGCTCTAGAAGGTGTAATTCAACTACCCTGGCCAGCAAGATCTCCGGATCTGTCCCCCATTGAGCATGTTTGGGACTGGATGAAGCGTCGTCTCACGCGGTCTGCACGTCCAGCACGAACGCTGGTCCAACGGAGGCGCCAGGTGGAAATGGCAATGCAAGCCGTTCCACAGGACTACATCCAGCATCTCTACGATCGTCTCCATGGGAGAATAGCAGCCTGCATTGCTGCGAAAGGTGGATATACACTGTACTAGTGCCGACATTGTGCATGCTCTGTTGCCTGTGTCTATGTGCCTGTGGTTCTGTCAGTGTGATCATGTGATGTATCTGACCCCAGGAATGTGTCAATAAAGTTTCCCCTTCCTGGGACAATGAATTCACGGTGTTCTTATTTCAATTTCCAGGAGTGTATAAATGATCTAGGTGATAATTGAGCAGCCCCCTTAGGTTGTTTACAGATGACGCTGTAATTTACCGTCTAGTAAAATCATCAGACGATCAATTCCAGTTACAAAATGATCTTAGGGAGAATTTCTGTACGGTGCGAAAAGTGACAATTGGCACTAAACAAAGACTAGTGCGAGGTCATCCACATGGATACTAAAAGAAATCCAATAAATTTTGGGTATACGATAAATCGCACAAATCTAAGGACTGTCAATTCGACAAAATATCTAGGAATTACAATTACGAGCAACTTAAATCGGAAAGACCACAAGGTAATATTGTGGGGAAGGTGAAACACAGACTGCGCTTTGTTGGCAGACAAACCCACTAAAGAGACAGCCTACATTACACTTGTCCGCCCTCTACTGGAATATTGCTACGCGGTATGGGATCCTTACCAGGTAAGATTGACGGGGGACATCGAAAATGTGCAAAGAAGGGCAGCTCGTTTCATGTCATCGCGCAATAGGGGTGAGAGTGTCACTGATATGATACGCGAGTTGGGGTGGCAGTCACTGAAACAAAGACGGTTTTCTTTGCGGCGAGATATATTTACGAAATTTCAATCACCAACTTTCTCTTCCGAATGCGAAAATATTTTGTTGACTCCTACCTACGCAGGGAGAAATGATCATCATAATAAAATAAGAGAAATCAGAGCTCGAACGGAAAGATTTAGGTGTTCCTTTTTCCCACGCGCCATTCGAGAGTGGAATGGTAGAGAAGTAGTATGAAAATGGTTCGATGAACCCTCTGCCAGGCACTTAAGTGTGACCTGCAGAGTAACCATGTAGATGTAGATGTTGATCATGTTCAAGGGCTAGTACAATCACGGGTAACGGACATTTACTACAAAACGCTTCCAAACCCGCCACTCACAAACTTAAGTCGGTATAGCTATGTTCCTGGGAAAATGCCTTGAGACCGATTCATTCTGACGAACGTCTTATTAGGACAAGCTACCGAAACGACGCTGAATATTCGACAGTTTGTCACACGATTCAGCAGACTGATAGATGATTGATGTCCCGCTTATGGGAAACGAGAGACACCCTCCCGCTCATAATGTTTACTCCAGAAATATGAATTCTACTGGCAGCCTTGGACTCTGTGGGCAGAATCGACATAGCTGGTTCTTCAGGCACCCACGTTTTCTTATACAGCTGGTAACCAATTCACAAAGGCACATTGTCCGAGTGTAGAGATCTGAATGCCGTGCGACGCGTATCATTGACTGCAGTCATACCATGCCAGACTCCAGCATCATATTTGATCAATGGATCAGAGTGATATATGAATCCCAGTTGTCTTAGAGACACATTGCTGCTATAATAGGTTAATGTTTTTATCGTGATGGATCCATTGCGGTTAGATTGCCCTCTGCCGATCATCTTCAAAAGTTACATTCTTTTAATTTAATTATAATGTTGGTTAATCTTATTTTCGAGTATATAAATTTGGTACTTACGTCCATGTATCATCAGTGGTCGCCGTCACTCTGTATTGTACTGTAACGTGGTGTAGATATAGGACTTTTATGCTATATGCTGGTTTTTGGTTTGCTGCTGTTTTTAATTATTCAAAATGGTTCAAATGGCTCTGAACATTATGGGACTTAACATCTGAGGTCATCAGTCCCCTAGAACTTAGAACTACGTAAACCCTACTAACCTAAGGGCATCACATACATCCTTGCCTGAGGCGGATTCTAACCTGCGACCGTAGCGGTAGCGTGGTTCCAGACTGAAGCGCCTAGAACCGCTCGGCCACTGCGGCCGGCTTTTAATTGTTCTTTACTGTAATTTTTATAATTTGACGTTTTAACGTCAGATTTGACAGACTGATGGTTGGACAGATTCTCGAAAGACAACACCATCAAGCAGGAAATACGCAGGACACAGAAAGCATCCAACTTTCACAGTCAAATCAGCAATCTTCTCTGGGGAAATAAAATGCCACGAAAAGCAAAAGCGACCTTGTATATTTCCTACCAATCCTAACGTATGATTTAGAAAAGTGCACCCTACTAAACAAAGTCCTCAGCAGAATTCAGACAACAGAAATGAGATTCATTAGAACAGTGAATCAAACAACTGGTAAGGACAAAATCAGGAATGAGGTGAATAGAAAAGTAGTTGCTACTGAGTTTCCTGTTGCCACTGTCATAAAGAAACGCAGGCTTCAGTGGTATGGGCACATAATGAGAATGAACAAGACCTGCCAAAATGTATTTCAACCAGAGCCTCTTGGGGAGAAAGGACACAAATGGCAAGCTGTCCTGGAACAGAATATGTATGAAGACAGAAGGAGATGCCGAGGGTTTGTACAACACACCAGGGAAACTGGACTTCGTAAACGATTATGATAGTTGTTATCGTTTTGGGCTGTGTGTATCATCTTTGTAATCGATTTGTCTGCGGGTAGTTCATTCTGTCTATCCGTTGCATTTGGTTAGGAATTTAATAAAATGTTGTATGCAATGCACATGTTTTAAATCTGTTTGTTCATTTAAAATGTTAACAGTGCGTTGTATTTTGTGTTGGTAGTTCGCTATCTCTTCAAGTACGTTCGTTGTTAAATCTTAGATAATATGCGTAAAATTTTCATTGCTAACTACATTCGTTGTGCTTTGTGGTTAGCCGGCCGGAGTGGCCTTGCGGTTCTAGGCGCTACAGTCTGGAGCCGGGCGAATGCTACGGTCGCAGGTTCGAATCCTGCCTCAGGCATGGATGTGTGTGATGTCTTTAGGTTAGTTAGGTTTAATTAGTTCTAAGTTCTAGGCGACTGATGACCTCAGAAGTTAAGTCGCATAATGCTCAGAGCCATTTTTGCGTTGTGGATATCGTTCTTTAAGTAGCTGAGGAATGTAGATGAATTATTTTCATAAATTATCGCGTGTTCTCGATATATCTTATTTCGGAATTGCGCTCTGTCTGTCCTTCGTAAAATTTATTGCAATCCTCACATTCGATTTTGTGTATGCCGGGGTTTGTGTGTATTGTTAATTTTGTTTTTCCTTACTGAAGTCTATGCTAGATATTGTTATTGGTTCTGTGCACGAATTGGATACTTGTCTTTTTCATTAGTGCATTTAATTTGTTGATATTGTACCTAAACATGTTATAGGTATGGATTTTGGTATAGCTATTTTTGTTGCTTCTCTGTACAGTTTTATATCCTTGTGAATTTTTGGTTGCGTAGGTGTAGTTTCTCTTGTGTATATAGTTCTTGTGTAGGAAAGACAACGTTCAAGTCGCCATTGCCAATGCAATAGTTTGAAATGTCTTGTGAGTGAGATATACATTACTGGCCATTAAAATTGCTACACCAAGAGGAAAAGCAGATGATAAACTGGTATTCATTGGACAAATATACTAGAACTGACATGTGATTACATTTTCACGCAATTTGGGTGCATAGATCCTGAATCAGTACCCAGAAATCAGTACCCATAACAACCACCTCTGGCAATAGTAACGGCCTTGATACGCCTGGGCAGTGAGTCAAACAGAGCTTGGATGGCGTGTACAGGTACAGCTGCCCATGCAGCTTCAACACGATACCACAGTTCATCAAGAGTAGTGACTGGCGTTTTGTAACGAGTCAGTTGCTCGGGCACCATTGACCAGACGTTTTCAATTGGTGAGAGATATGGAGAATGTGCTGGTCAGGCCAGCAGTCGAACATTTTCTGCATCCAGAAACGCCCGTACAGGACCTGCAACATGCGGTCGTGCATTATCCTGCTGAAATGTAGGCTTTCGCAGCGACCGAATGAAGGGTAGAGCCACGGGTCGTAACACATTTGAAATGTAACGTCCACTGTTGAAAGTGCCGTCAATGAGAACAAGAGGTGACCGAGACGTGTAACCAATGGCACCCCATACCATCACGCCGGGTGATACGCCAGTATGGCGATGACGAATACACGCTTCCAATGTGCGTTCCCCACGATGCCACCAAACACGAATGCGACCATCATGATGCTGTAAACAGAACTTGGCTCTCTGAGCACTATGGGACTTAACATCTAAGGTCATCAGTCCACTAGAACTTAGAACTATTTAAACCCAACTAACCAAAGGACATCACACATATCCATGCCCGAGTAAGGATTCGAACCTGCGACCGTAGCGGTCCTGCGGTTCAGGACTGAAGCGTCTAGAAACGCTCGGCCACCCTAAACAGAACCTGGATTCATCCGAAAAAATTACGTTTTGCCATTCGTGCACCCAGGTTCGTCGTAGAGTACACCATCACAGGCGCTCCTGTCTGTGATGCAGCGTCAAGGGTAACCGCAGCCACGGTCTCCGAGCTGATAGTCCATGCTGCTGCAAACGTCGACGAACTGTTCGTGCAGATGGTTGTTATCTTGCAAACGTCCCCATCTGTTGACTCAGGGATCGAGACGTGGCTGCACGATCCGTTACAGCCATTCGGATAAGATGCCTGTCATCTCGACTGCTAGTGATACGAGGCCGTTTGGATCCAGCACGGCGTTCCGTATTACCCTCCTGAACCCACCGATTCGATATTCTGTTAACAGTCATTGGATCTCGACCAACGCGAGCAGCAATGTCGCGATACGATAAACCGCAATCGCGATAGGCTACAATCCGACCTTTATCAAAGTCGGAAACGTGATGGTACGCATTTCCCCTCCTTACACGAGGCATCACAACAACGTTTTACCAGGCAACGCCGGTCAACTGCTGTTTGTGAATGAGAAATCGGTCGGAAACTTTCCTCACGTCAGCACGTTGTAGGTGTCGCCACCGGCGCCAACCTTGTGCGTTTAATTTCGCGTCTGTAGCACGCCATCTTCGTGGTGTAGCAATTTCAATGGCCTGTAGTGTAATTAGATCTTGTACTGGCTACCGCTGTGACAGTCAGGTATAGGATAAGAGACGTCAGTGCATTCGATGGCGATCAGAGTGTGGCACGAAGGAAGAGGAAGACGTTTCGCGTTTCCATTAGGTAAGAAAACCAGTACGGAGGACAAGCAACGAACGGTTGACCGCTGACGCTGCAGGTTTTGTCAGCTACATCTGAAGCCCTGACACGACGCCAGGTAAGAATGTTACGCTGTCTAAAGAAACCGTACAAGATCCTGGAGCTGCGCGTTGACCGGCAAAAAGCTGCGCACTGTGAATGGCTGCTCACCGCTCGGTATTGTACCCCTACTACCTGTTGCCGCGGCTGCAGATTCTGACCGTGATCCTGCCTCTATTAATGGTATACCAAGACAGCTAGGACACTTGGTAACATTATTTTATAAGACGTTTTGATCGGTTGGAGAGAAAAGATATGAAGTGAAACACTGGCATCTTGAAGTGTTATTGCTCTGGTGTTCCGTTTGGAGACGGGTTTGATGCTGCTCTCCACGTCATCCTATCTTGTGAGTCTCTTTGCCTCTGCATAACCACAGTATCAAGCGTCCATTTCAACATCCTTACCGTGTTCAAGGTTTTATGACCAGAAGAAAATACAACCGTCTAGCCATAAAATGGTTCAAATGACTCTGAGCACTAGGCGACTTAACTTCTGAGGTCATCAGTCGCTTAGAACTTAGAACTAATTAAACCTAACTAACCTAAGGACATCACACACATCCATGCCCGAGGCAGGATTCGAACCTGCGACCGTAGCGGTCGCTCGGCTCCAGACTGCAGCGCCTAGAACCGCACGGCCACTCCGGCCGGCCATCTAGCGAGTTCTTTAATTGCTCCGGGAGATGTCTCGTTGGAATTACAACATTTGAAATATTAGTTCACTATATTACACAAATGAATAAAAAGATTTACCTTGCCACAGGAGTTCTTGATAATTTACAATTGTCATTGCCTAATAAAGCAGCACTTGATCTAATAATTAACAAACTGTTCTCTTGAAGTACAATGTTCAACATGTACTAAAGTACTGGGTGATCAAAAAGTCAGTATAAATTTGAAAACTTAATAAACCACGGAATAATGTAGATAGAGAGGTAAAAATTGACACACATGCTTGGAATGACATGGGGTTTTAGTAGAACAAAACAAAAACAAAGTTCACAAAATGTCCGACAGATGGCGCTGGACAGCAAAACGTCAGTGACTGCGCATGGCAATCGTGTATAAAACGAGCTGTAATGAGAGAGAGAATCAGATGACCTCGAACGCGCCTATGACCGTGTGTGGCATTCTGGTCTCCTCTTCAAGCTCCAAACCTTCGCCCTTCCTATTGACTACGTCCGTCTGATCGGGTCCTTTCTTTCCCAATATCCTTCCTATGTCACCATCCATAACACGGATTCCTACACCTTCTTCCCCTCCGCCGGTGTGCCCCAAGGTTCGTCCTCTCCCCTCTTCTCTACCTTTTGTATACGGCGGACATGCCGCCGCCTTCACCCTCCATCCACCTTCTCCAGTACGCCGATGACACCGCCTTTCTTGCCCTCGTCCCCACCCTGCAGCGCTCCCAACACCTTCTCCAGTCCCATCTTTTGACCGATTCACCACTTGGTGCAACCAGTGGTTGCTTAAGGTCAATCCTTCCAGAACCCAGGCGATCATAGTAGGCAAAACCACCCTTTCCTTATCAAGTATATAACAAATACAAAAAGAGTATAAAAGTATACAGATATATAACCAGGGCCAAGTAGTTTTTTATTTTATGAAGTCTTGGACCAGAACATGGCCAAGTCCAGCGCTTCCGGGGTGGCATTCATCAAATCCTTCATGGTGCAGGTGCTTGGGCACAGCACACACTGCGTGTGGTGGATGGTGGTTTGAGTGTGTCCACAGTCACACAGCGCCGGTTCATTTGAGAGGCTCCATTTGCTCATATTCTCTTTGGATCGTGTGACACCAGAGCGCAGCCTATTAAGAGATTTCCATGTCATCCATCCTTCCATATGGCCGGGAGGGAGTTCTTCGTTTGGGACTAACCATTCCCCAAGGTGCGCGTTTTCTTCTCGCCACATTGCCAGCCTCACTTACTGCGGTGTCCCGACGATGTTTTCTGCTGTGTGCAGGAAGCTTTTTCTGGATTTTAGTCGACGTCGGGCTGGCTGGTGTTTGTACAGCGGGTGGGCAGGTGAGGTCAACGCCTTTGTCTTTTCCTTCCTGGCCGCTACTTTCCCTCTAATATCTGGTGGGGCCACGCCTGCCAGACAGTACAGTTTATCAGTCGGGGTTGGTCTCAGACAGCCTGTGATGATGCGGCAGGATTCCTTAAGCGGTATGTCCACTTGCTTGGCGTGGCTAGAATTGTAGCACACTGGGCACACGTACTCCGCTGTTGAATAGCACAAAGCAAGAGCTGTCGTTCTCACTATTCCAGGCTCTGCCCCCCATGTAGTGCCCGTTAGTTTGCGCACAATGTTGTTTCTCGCGGCTACTTTGTGTTTAGTGTTCATGCAGTGCTTTTTACAGGTAGTGCTCTATCCAGGGTGACGCCTAAGTATTTTGGTGTTTCGCAATGTTCCAGGGGCACTCCTTCCCAGTTAAGTTGTAGTCTTCTTGCAGATTGTCTGTTCTTTTGGTGGAAGGCGCAGGTTTGGGTTTTCCCTGGGTTGGGTTTGAGATTGTTCCCCTTATAGTAGGTGGCAAGCTGTTCTAGGGCTTCTGACAGATTCTGTTCAACAGTTCCAAAGCTGTCTGCTTGAGCGGTAATGGCGCAGTCATCTGAATATATGAAGCTTTCGGTGCCTTGGGGGAGGGGCTGGTCATTAGCATATATATTAAAAAGTGTTGGAGCCAGTAAGCTTCCTTGGGGAAGGCCATTTTTCTGTATCCTCGACCGGCTTCTCTGTCCCTGAAAATCCACGAAGAATCTTCGATTCTGGAGTAGGTTTCCAATCAGTAAGGTTAGTCTGTAGTTCCTCCTCATTGCGTATATTTTCCCCAGGAGCAGTCGGTGGTTGACTGTGTCGCAGGCTGCTGATAGGTTTAGGAAGACAGCCCCAGTGATCTTCCCTTTTAGTGAAGCTGTATTATCAGAATAGGGAATGTGCTAGTTCAGCGTTACGATCGTATCGCCATAGGAAGGGGATTCGAACGGGGAAAGGTCCGTTCACAAATGCAGCTGTGGCGAGGATAAATTCTAAGTTCGAAGCCACGGGTTGTTTAGACGATAGACCCCGTAGTGGCCGACCGAGCACAAGGCGTAGTGCTGCTGAGACAGTTCAGGAAGAAATGGAAACTGTAGTGGGTCCGTCTATGCACGGGGAAGTCAGCGCTCGTGCAGTCGCACGTCGCACCGGCATTCCATACACTACTTTTTGGTTGGCACTTAGGCGTACCCTCCGATGCTATCCGTACAAAATCCATCGGCATCATGAACTGTTGCCTGGCGATTTAGTGAAGCGGAGGGCATTTGCAGTGTGGGCGTTTCAAAAGATGGCGGAAGATGACGATTGGTTGAGTAACGTGTTGTGCACCGACGAAGCTCATTTCACGCTCCGATGGTCTGTCAACGCCCACAACTGCAGAATTTGGGCTACCGAAAATCCTAGAACTTTCGTGGAAACTCGATTGCACGACGAGAAAGTCACGGTATGGGTTGGATTTACCACATCTACCGTTATCGGGCCTTTTTTCTTCGAGGAAATGCGTGATTCTGGTTTTGTAACTGCTACCGTGACGGGTGAGAGGTACGCCGATATGTTACAGAATCGCATCATCCCCAGCCTGGCTGATAAACACCCGCTGGAATGCACGTTGTTTATGCAGAATGGCGCTCCACCCCATACTGCTAGACGCGTGAAAGATCTCTTGCGCGCGTCGTCTGGTGATGATCGTGTGCTCAGCCGCCACTTTCGTCATGCTTGGCCTCCCAGGTCCGTGCAGTTATTGGCTTTGGGGTTACCTGAAGTCGCAAGTGTATCTTGATCGACCGACATCTCTAGGGATGCTAAAAGACAACATCCGACGCCAATGCCCCACCATAACTCCGGACATGCTTTAAGTGCTGTTCACAACATTATTCCTCGACTACAGCTATTGTTGAGGAATGATGGTGGACATATTGAGCATTTCCTGTAGAGAACATCATCTTTGCTTTGTCTTACTTTGTTATGCTAATTATTGCTGTTCTGATCAGATGAAGCGCCATCTGTCGGACATTTTTTGAACTTTTGTATTTTTTTGGTTCTAATAAAACCCCATGTCACTCCAAGCATGTGCGTCAATTTGTACCTCTCTATCTACATTATTCCGTGATTTATTCAGCTTTCAAATTTATACTGACTTTTTGAACACCCGGTACATTGACACTTGCGACTTGAATAACACTATAATCCCACTCAAAGATGTTGACTGTTTCAGGTGAGGTCAAGAACTGGGCAGAATGCTTCCATGCTCGGCCCTAGATTGACCTCTGTGCGAGGACGCTGCCATGCTGAGAGAGGGGGCGTGTCTTCCCTGGCATCTGCGATTCGTTATTGGGGATTGCAGCGAGACATCGGTAATGCCTGTGGTATCGATGAGCGTTGCCGACTGTGGCGTGGCACCCTGATCTTCGGAAGATACCTTGGTCTCTCTCTACGATTTCTACCTCACACTTCCTTCCACTACTGAACTGTCTATACCTGGATGCCTCAGAATGTGTCCCACCTTTGTGTACCACAAATTTATTTTTCCCCAATTCGATTCAGTATCTCCTCATTAGTTATCCAATCTAACAAATTTTTAAACTTCTTCTGTGGCATCACATTTCAAAATCTTACAGTCTCTTCTTTCTGACGAAGAGAATTTCGTTAACATCGAGTATAGATTTAAGTGTCAGGAAGTCGTTTCTGAAAGTATTTGTATGGAGTGTAGTCATGTATGGAAGTGAAAACATGGACGGTATATACTTCGGACAAGGATAGATTAGAAGCTTTCGAAATGTGGTGCTACAGAAGAATGCTGAAGATTAAATGGGAAGATCACATAACTATTGAGGAGGCATTGAATAGAATTGGGGAGAAGAGGAGTTTGTGGCACAACTTGACTAGAAGAAGGGATCGGTTGGTAAGGCATATTCTGAGGCATCAAGGGATCACCAATTTAGTATTAGAGGGTAGCGTGGAGGGTAAAAATCGTAGAGGGAGACCAAGAGATGAATACACTAAACAGATTCAGAAGGATGTAGGGTGCAGTACGTACTGAGTTTGAGCGTGGTGTTGTAGGCGGCGCACGAGCGATGGGACAAAGCGTCTCCGAGGTAGCGATGAAGTGTGGATTATCCCGTACGATCATTTCACGAGGGTACCGTGAAAATGAGGAATCCGGTAAAACATAAAATCTCCGAATCGCTGCGGCCGGAAAAAGATCCTGTAAGAACGGGACCAACGATGACTGAAGAGAATCATTCAACTTGACAGAAGTGCAGCTCATTCACAAATTGCTGCAGTTTTCAATGCTGAGTCATCAACAAGCATCAGCGTGAGAACCATTCAACGAAAAATCATCGATATGGGCTATTTGAGCCGAAGGGTCACTCGTGTACGCTTGCTGACTGCGCGACACAAAGCTTTACGCCTCGCTTGTGCCCTTCATCGCCGACACTGGACTGTTGATGACTGGAAACATGTTGCCTGGTCGGACGAGTCTCGTTTCAAATTGTATCGAGATTATGGACGTGTACGGGTAGGGAGACAACCTCTTGAATCCACAGACCCTGCATGTCAACAGGGGACTGTTCCAGCTGGTAGAGGCTCTGTAATTGCGTGGGGCGTGTGCAGTTGGAGTGACATGGCATCCTCGATACGTCTAGATACGACTGTGACAGGTGACACGTACGTAAGGATCCTGTCTGACCACCTGCATCCATTCTTGTCCATTGTGCATTTCGACGGACTTGTGCAATTCCAGTAGGACAATGCGACACCCCAAGCGCCCATAACTGCTACAGAGTGGCTCCAGGAACATTCTTCTGAGTTTAAACACTTCCGCTGGCCACCAAACTTCCCAGACATGAATATTATTGAGCATATCTGGGATGTTGTTCAGAAGAGATGTTCACCCCCCCCCCCCCCCCCACCCCCCGCCGCACTGCTAGGGATTTATGGACAGCCCTGCAGGATTCATGGTGTCAGTTCTCTGCAGCACTACTTCAGACATTAGTCGAGTCCATGCTACATCGTGTTGCATCGCTGAGGCCCTACACAATATTAGGCAGGTGTACCCGTTTCTCTGGCTCTTCAGTGTAAATACCTTTACAAAAGACTTCCTAACACTTAAATTTGTTTCCTATGTTGACAAATTTATCGTTTTCAGGACGCTTTTCTTGCTATAGCCAGTCTGCATTTTATATCCTCTCTACCTTGGCCACCATCAGTTACTTTGCTACCTGAATAGCAAAATCCTTGTAATACTTTTAGCGTCTCATTTCCTAAACTAATTCCCTCATTGCCCTTAATGCGAGTACTTTCCATAAATTTAGTTTTGTTGGTATTTATCTCATAGTCTCTTTTCGAGAAAATATCCATACCTTTCAACTGCCTTTCCTTTGCCGGTCTCGGACAGAATTACGTCATCGGCTAACCGCAAAATTTTTATCTCTTCTCCATCATTTTCATTCTCTTCCCAAATATCTGTTTGGTTTCATTTACTGCTTACTTAATGTGTAGGTTGAGTAACATCAGGGATAGGCTACAGCCCTGTCTCCCTTCCTGCACAACTACTACTGCTCTTTCACGCCCATCGCTGCTTACACTACTGGCCATTAAAATTGCTACACCACGAAGATAACGCGCTACAGACGCGAAATTTAACCAACAGAAAGAAAATGCTGTGATATGCAAATGATTAGCTTTTCAGAACATTCACACAAGGTTGGCGCCGGTGGCGACACCTATAACGTGCTGACATGAGGAAAGTTTCCAACCGATTTCTCATACACAAACAGCAGTTGACCAGCGTTACCTGGTGAAACGTTGTTGTGATGCCTCGTGAAAGGAGGAGAAATGCGTACCATCACGTTTCCGACTTTGATAAAGGTTATCGTGTCGCGACATTGCTGCTCGCGTTGGTCCAGATCCAATGACTGTTAGCAGAATATGGAATCGGTGGGTTCAGGAGGGTAATACGGAACGCCGTGCTGGATCCCAAAGGCCTCGCATCACTATCAGTCGTGATGACAGGCGTCTTATCCGCATGGCTGTCAAGGATCGTGCAGCCACGTCTCGATCCCTGAGTCAACAGATGGGGACGTTTGCAAGACGACAACCATCTGCACGAACAGTTCGACGACGTTTGTAGCAGCATGGACTATCAGCTCGGAGACCATGGCTGCGGCTACCCTTGACGCTGCATCACAGACAGGAGTGCCTGCGATGGTGTACTCAACGACGATCCTGGGTGCACGAATGGCAAAACGTAATTTTTTCGGATGAATCCAGGTTCTGTTACAGCATCATGATGGTCTCATCCGTGTTTGGCGACAACACGGTGAACGCACATTGGAAGCGTGTATTCGTCATCGCCATACTGGAGTGTCGCCCGGCGTAATGGTATGGGGTTCCACTGGTCACACGTCTCTGTTCGCATTGACGGCACTTTGAACAGTGGACGTTACATTTCAGATGTGTTACGACCTGTGGCTCTACCCTTCATTAGATCCCTGCGAAACCTTAGATTTCAGCAGGATAACGCACGACCGCATGTTGCAGCTCCTGTACGGGTCTTTCTGGATACAGAAAATGTTCGACTGCTGTCCTGGCCGGCACATTCTCCAGATCTCTCACCAATTGAAAACGTCTGGTCAATGGTGGCCGAGCAACTGGCTCGTCGCAATACGCCAGTCTCTACTCTGGATGAACTGTTGTTTCGTGTTGAAGCTGCGTGGGCAGCTGTACCTGTACACGCCATCCAAGCTCTGTTTGACTCAGTGTCCAGACGTATCAAGGCCGTTATTACGGCCAGAAGTGGTTGCTCTGGGTACCGATTTCTGAGTATCTATGCACCCAAATTGCGTGAAAATGTAATCACATGTCAGTTTTAGTATAATATATTTGCCCAATGAATACCCGTTTATCATCTGTATTTCTTCTTGATTTAGCAATTTTAATGGCCAGTAGTGTATAACTGCAGTCTGGTTTCTGTATAAGCTGAACATAACTTTTCACACCCTGTATGTGCTATCTTCAGAATTTCAAAGAGTATATTCCAGTCAACACCATCAAAACTTCTAAAAGTTTACAAATGTTATAAACGTAGGTTCGCCTTTCGTCATTCTATCTTCTAACGCAAGTCGCGGGGTCAGTATTGCCTCCGTCTTCCTATATTTCTCCAGTACCCAAACTGATCTTTCCCAATATCTACTAGTTTTTCCATACTTTATTATAGGATTGTAAATCACAGAATGGATTTGTAATCAGTAGACTGCGAGACAGGGTGGGCTTCCTACATTGCGGGTACCGTAAGCTGTCTTTCCTCGCGGCGACCGTTGGGAGCGGAAGCACGTGACTCCTGCCTCGCGTAGACGATCGTGAGCAGATACAAGTGTCCACCGCAGTACACCTGGTCGAGGAATGAACAGCGTTCGCTGCACAGCAGAACGAAAACTTCACCCACGATGGTTGGTACACTGCCGCGTCCCACAGTATTGTTTGGTAGCTAGGGTTCCCAATTACCAGAAACAAGTCAGTCGGTGACACATCATGCGAAAGTTAACTCCCGTCCTTAATTTTTGCTTATCGCTGTAGATATAACGCAGATTTAGCCTGATAAGGTACGCGGAAGATGTCAGATGTGACGTCAAATGGTTTAGAAACTGAAAAAAGAGTGCTGGCAAGGCATAAGATTACGGTCTATTAACTTCTGTACGTGCTTTCCGGGAATCTTTACTTTGTGATTTACTTGTTAACGCCATTTGCGTTGTAGTACGCAATTTGTTACATCACTTCTCGAAATTAGTTAATGTGTTGATGGATTTATTACGTTAATGACAGCATTTGAGCGCGGAATTTGCAATCAGTAACAAAGAAATTACGTGTGCCAGCTCTAGGAATGTGATTAAACTGCATTATAGTTGCTTTTATTTGCACAAAATATATCTGTTTTCCCCCCATGAACCATGGACCTTGCCGTTGGTGGGGAGGCTTGCGTGCCTCAGCGATACAGATAGCCGTACCGTAGGTGCAACCACAACGGAGGGGTATCTGTTGAGAGGCCAGGCAAACGTGTGGTTCCTGAAGAGGGGCAGCAGCCTTTTCAGTAGTTACAAGGGCAACAGTCTGGATGATTGACTGATCTGGCCTTGTAACAGTAACCAAAACGGCCTTGCTGTGCTGGTACTGCGAACGGCTGAATGCAAGGGGAAACTACAGCCGTAATTTTTCCCGAGGGCATGCAGCTTTACTGTATGATTACATGATGATGGCGTCCTCTTGGGTAAAATATTCCGGAGGTAAAATAGTCTCCCATTCAGATCTCCGGGCGGGGTCTACTCAAGAGGATGTCGTTATCAGGAGAAAGGAAACTGGCGTTCTACGGATCGGAGCGTGGAATGTCAGATCCCTTAATCGGGCAGGTAGGTTAGAAAATTTAAAAAGGGAAATGGATAGGTTGAAGTTAGATATAGTGAGATTTAGTGAAGTTCGGTGGCAGGAGGAACAAGACTTCTGGTCAGGTGACTACAGGGTTATAAACACAAAATCAAATAGGGGTAATGCAGGAGTAGGTTTAATAATGAATAGGAAAATAGGAATGCGGGTAAGCTACTACAAACAGCATAGTGAACGCATTATTGTGGCCAAGATAGATACGAAGCCCACACCTATTACAGTAGTACAAGTTTATATGCCAACTAGCTCTGCAGATGACGAAGAAATTGAAGAAATGTATGATGAAATAAAAGAAATTATTCAGATTGTGAAGGGAGACGAAAATTTAATAGTCATGGGTGACTGGAATTCGAGTGTAGGAAAAGGGAGAGAAGGAAACATAGTAGGTGAATATGGATTGAGGCTAAGAAATGAAAGAGGAAGCCGCCCGGTAGAATTTTGCACAGAGCACGACATAATCATAACTAACACTTGGTTTAAGAATCATGAAAGAAGGTTGTATACATGGAAGAACCCTGGAGATACTAAAAAGTATCAGATAGATTATATAATGGTAAGACAGAGATTTAGGAACCAGGTTTTAAATTGTAAGACATTTCCAGGGGCAGATGTGGACTCTGACCACAATCTATTGGTTATGACCTGTAGATTAAAACTGAAGAAACTGCAAAAAGGTGGGAATTTAAGGAGATGGGACCTGGATAAACTAAAAGAACCAGATGTTGTACAGAGATTCAGGGAGAGCATAAGGGAGCAATTGACAGGAATGGGGGAAATAAATACAGTAGAAGAAGAATGGGTAGCTTTGAGGGATGAAGTAGTGAAGGCAGCAGAGGATCAAGTAGGTAAAAAGACGAGGGCTAGTAGAAATCCTTGGGTAACAGAAGAAATATTGAATTAAACTGATGAAAGGAGAAAATATACAAATGCAGTAAGCGAAGCAGGCAAAAAGGAATACAAACGTCTCAAAAATGAGATCGACAGGAAGTGCAAAATGGCTAAGCAGGGATGGCTAGAGGACAAATGTAAGGATGTAGAGGCCTATCTCACTAGGGGTAAGATAGATACCGCCTACAGGAAAATTAAAGAGACTTTTGGAGATAAGAGAACGACTTGTATGAATATCAAGAGCTCAGATGGAAACCCAGTTCTAAGCAAAGAAGGGAAAGCAGAAAGGTGGAACGAGTATATAAAGGGTCTATACAAGGGTGATGTACTTGAGGACAATATTATGGAAATGGAAGAGGATGTAGATGAAGATGAAATGGGAGATATGATACTGCGTGAAGAGTTTGACAGAGCACTGAAAGACCTGAGTCGAAACAAGGCCCCCGGAGTAGACAATATTCCATTGGAACTACTGACGGCCGTGGGAGATCCAGTCCTGACAAAACTCTACCATCTGGTGAGCAAGATGTATGAAACAGGCGAAATACCGTCAGACTTCAAGAAGAATATAATAATTCCAATCCCAAAGAAAGCAGGTGTTGACAGATGTGAAAATTACCGAACTATCAGTTTAATAAGTCACAGCTGCAAAATACTAACACGAATTCTTTACAGACGAATGGAAAAACTAGTAGAAGTTAACCTCGGGGAAGATCAGTTTGGATTCCGTAGAAACACTGGAACACGTGAGGCAATACTGACCTTACGACGTATCTTAGAAGAAAGATTAAGGAAAGGCAAAACCTACGTTTCTAGCATTTGTAGACTTAGAGAAAGCTTTTGACAATGTTGACTGGAATACTCGCTTTCAAATTCTAAAGGTGGCAGGGGTAAAATACAGGGAGCGAAAGTCTATTTACAATTTGTACAAAAACCAGATGGCAGTTATAAGAGTCGAGGGACATGAAAGGGAAGCAGTGGTTGGGAAGGGAGTAAGACAGGGTTGTAGCCTCTCCCCGATGTTGTTCAATCTGTATATTGAGCAAGCAGTAAAGGAAACAAAAGAAAAATTCGGAGTAGGTATTAAAATTCATGGAGAAGAAATAAAAACTTTGAGGTTCGCCGATGACATTGTAATTTTGTCAGAGACAGCAAAGGACTTGGAAGAGCAGTTAAATGGAATGGACAGCGTCTTGAAAGGAGGATATAATATGAACATCAACAAAAGCAAAACAAGGGTAATGGAATGTAGTCTAATTAAGTCGGGTGATGCTGAGGGAATTAGATTAGGAAATGAGGCACTTAAAGTAGTAAAGGCGTTTTGCTATCTGGGGAGCAAGATAACTGATAATGGTCGAAGTAGAGAGGATATAAAATGTAGGCTGGCAATGGCAAGGAAAGCGTTTCTGAAGAAGAGAAATTTGTTAACACCCAGTATTGATTTAAGTGTCAGGAAGTCATTTCTGAAAGTATTCGTATGGAAGTGAAACATGGACGATAAATAGTTTGGACAAGAAGGGAATAGAAGCTTTCGAAATGTGGTGCTACAGAAGAATGCTGAAGATTAGATGGGTAGATCACATAACTAATGAGGAAGTATTGAATAGGATTGGGGAGAAGAGAAGTTTGTGGCACAACTTGACCAGAAGAAGGGATCGGTTGGTAGGACATGTTCTGAGGCATCAAGGGATTACCAATTTAGTATTGGAGGGCAGCGTGGAGGGTAAAAATCGTAGAGGGAGACCAAGAGATGAATACACTAAGCAGATTCAGAAGGATGTAGGTTGCAGTAGGTACTGGGAGATGAAAAAGCTTGCACAGGATAGAGTAGCATGGAGAGCTGCATCAAACCAGTCTCAGGACTGAAGACCACAACAACAACAATATCTGTTTTACATTAGGCCCAAAACTGATTGTTGTTGCCCATTAGAAGAGTTATTCTGAAACAACTCATTTCCATCATACTCTAAGATCAATAAGAAAACAATAATGTGCAGACTGTAATAATTATATCAGGTTCATTTTACTTGTTGTTTACTTAGAGAGAAACGGTACACTTGCAGTGGTGCGTTTGCGGGAGTTCTTTAGTGCTTGTCGTTAGCAGGCTGTAGTGCAGCGTCAGTTAGTAGTGTAGCTCATTGATCTGGTGCAAGTCTTTCAGCTGAACGCCATTTCGGTGATTTGCGTGTTCCTAACCAATTCAACCTGTGAAAGGAAACCGCAGTTTAGCGTGGAGTCCGAAGCATACGTTGTTTCTGATGACTCCTCACATCGTTGAGAAGTAAAGGCTAGGTTAAAACGCAGACTGAAAAATCTGTGGGCCGATTAGGATTCGACCCCACGACCTCTCGGTTTACAGACATGCGCTTACCGTTAAGGGGCCCTCACACGATCAATAACATTTTCAAATCATCAATATATTGACCGTCTGAGGGTGCGTGCTGACAGTTTGTCAGTCCAAGAAATAATGTTGAGAAATATTGATAATCAGCAAAATATTTCAAGTATTGTCAACACATACTGAGCGTGTGAGGTCGTGTATTGGCGGTTTGACAATACTCTCCTTTCAGATGTTGACACAGCTTCATTAACCAGCCACATGGTGCTAATGTGCAGTCACTAGTCACTGTAGTGTTTGCGTTTTCAGTTCATCCACGTTGGTCTTTGTTTATAAGTTCCGCCGAAATCTTCGTTTCACAAAAATGGCTCTGGGCACTATGGGACTTACCACCTGGGGTCATCAGTCCTCTAGAACTTAGAACTACTTAAACCTAACTAACCTAAGGACATCACATACATCCATGCCCGAGGCAGGATTCAAACCTGCGACCGTAGCGGTCGCGCGGTTCCAGACTGAAGCGCCTAGAACCGCTCGGCCACACCGGCCGGCCTGCGCTTCACAAAATGAGGCGGCCTATGATCGTGGAATTTATAGAGTGATACCAGCGTAATTAATTGCTGTGGAATCACTCCGCAAAAGAAAACATGGACAGGAATAAGAAAAATGCCGCCTCCGAGGAAATACTGAAAAATTATTGAACTTGTTTTGCTAATGCAAAACTAGAAAACGCGAAAAATAAAAAAATACTTAAGAACAAACTTCACAAAAGAATTTTTAAGAAAATAGAAGATGATAAGCGCTCCGAAGCTGGAGTTTCAGATGTTTACATACCGAAGTGCTGGACGTTCGAGGCGCTTCATTTTCTGATTGACACCGAGAGCTACGTGGCTTCATCAGTTTCGTTGGAAGTGGTAAGCTACATTAAAACAAAGTTGTTCTTTATGGTATTTGTTTATTTTATTGCAAATAATTACAATATTTTGACTAAGCTTTAGATTACTTAATTAATACAAGAGGACTTTATTTTGCTAGAAGTTTTCTCCTTATTATCTGCTGCAGTAAGCGCATTCATAAATCGCCCCCTTTGCAATTACAAAAGATCTCGGCGCACTCGATCAGTACCTCTTGTGATAGTGGCTGTTGTATAGTCTTCAATGACTACCAGTTCTTGTACAGAACTTGCTGGAGTTTCCTGGATAATGCAAATGTGCAGAATACTGTGACTTGGTAATTGTATTTACTTTTTCAGTCTCCATGTTAAAGTATTTGGAATATCACAAGTTTAGATACTAATACTCGGTATGCAAGCTCTTTTAATGAAATTCATTGTTTCTTTCTACAGGTATTCGAATTAGACGATGACGAAAGTGTTGCAAAAATTTTGTCATCTGCCTCATCACAACCTTCTGCCTCACCACCGGTGGCCGAGCGTTTCTAGGCGCTTCAGTCTGGAACCTCGCGACCACTACGGTCGCAGGTTCGAATCCTGCCTCGGGCATGGATGTGTGTGATGTCCGTAGGTTAGTTAGGTTTAAGTAGTTTTAGGTTCTAGGGGACTGATGACCTCAGATGTTCAGTTCCATAGTGCTCAGAGCCATTTGAACCATTTTTGCCTCATCACCAGCTTCTACCTTATCACCAGCCACCTCATCAAGAGGTGCAGGCAGACCACAACTTGGGAAATCAACAAAGAGATCAAGAAGTGAGCTGAGTGTTCGTGGGAAAGCATATGAATTCCTAAACCACCAGGCCCGGCGACAGGAAAATCGATAGTGTGAGACTCGTGGTACTGCAAAAGATGGCCCGGCAGGATATCCGTGTGACCGGCAATGTTTGTTAATGCGAAAAATGTCCAGTTGCTGCGTGGTTCGGAGTCCACATTAAGGGGAGGTTTACTATCTTTGGCCCGAAAAAAGCATGTTCTTTGAGAATTTTTTTCTCGGGATGTGTTACAGATATCAATGTCAAATTTGTTCAATTTGTTTATTGATATTTCCTCTACAAAATGTAATTTTTTCGACCGGAAATGTCGAAGAGTAAAGGCGGAGTGCCGTCGGAACGAAACAAAATTTCGATGTAGACCTCCACGCGCGGTATGTCACAGGTTAGCCCGCTAGTCTGAAATCAAAATTGCGTTGACGTTAGCGAAGTATATAAGATCCTTTAGCAGTTGCACCTCGCTTAAGTTATTTGGACCATAGGAAACAAAATGGCGACCATTTGAAAAAAATAGGGTTTTTTTCTTCAATTCAAGTAAAAATATTTATAGTTAATGGATCAGAATAAATGTGGTGCAACTCCTAGACAATTTAGTTAGCTTCGTCGGAAACAAAGAATCATGCCAAACGGTTCAGTAGATTTGAAGTCACCAAACCGCGCAATAAAAAAAATTTTTTTTTTAATTTTTAAAAAAACGTCATTTCGAGAAAAACGCGTTTGAAGTTTTGAGTACATATAAATGCAATATTATGCAACGTACTTTCAAATTGCTATTCCAGGTCCATAAATTATTCCTTCCTCTTCCTCACAGAGGGCGTTCTGCTTGATCTGGGCCATCCTGCGCTGCTCCAGAACCACTCGTACGGCCGGTGACAAGCGGTTTTCGGCCGCTTGAATCCGGTGGTCGTCCAAATGCTTGGCGAACTGCGTCGAATAGAGTCCCAGGGTGACGTCCATCGTTGTCATGGTCTTCGGAATTGCTGAATACCCTTCGTTGAAGCTGCTCACTGCCAGGAAAGTCGCAATATCCACAGTCTTCGCACCTGAATAGAAATGCTTGTGGGCTAACTTCGAAACACACGCGTTCAAACTTTCATTTGAATTTTGTATGGTTTTTCCCAAGCACCGGTACAACAACTCGCCCTCCGAAAGAAAAAAACTGGTGCGTGAAAAAGGCAGATTTCAGGCAGGTATATGTTTTTGTTCAACCGCGAATAACAAAAATTTCCGTTCCGTACTCAGAAAAACCGTTTCAGGGTTGGATTCTAAACACTTTTATGGGTCCAAAAATGTAAATTAAAAAAGTCGTTTTTTTTAACCAGAAGATAATAAACCTTCCCTTAAACTGTAGGTCCCCCCATAACGGGCAGGGTAAACCAGTTCAAAGACCGAAGAAAGGCAACAGCATACCATCTCTACAGAGGCGCCGGGTTGGCGCCAATTTCACGACAGCAAAGCGTTGCCATTTAGTCTCCATCGGTCGCCACACTCTGCGTGTCTCGGTTGGACGCCTCGCGATGTAGCCGCGCGGTCTCAGGCGCCTTGTCAGGATTAGCGAGGCTACCCGCGTCGGAGGTTGGAGTCCTTCCCCGGACATGGGCGTGTGTGTGTTGTTCTTAGCGTAAGTTAACTTAAGTTAGGTTAAGTAGTGTGTAAGCTTAGGGACCGATGACCTTAGCAGTTTGGTCCCGTAGGACCTTACCACAAATTTCCAAATTTTTTTTCGGTGGGACAGCGATCTTAGGTGGTAGGTACTTCACACCGCCAGTGAAAATGCGACGGGTGCTGGCTCTGCGGCCTGTATTGCTAACAAGGCAGGTGGAAGGCATGCCCAGCCTTGGCAGTGCAAGCATAGACGTCAGGGATGGAAACCCCGGCTTGGACGTCTGGCTGGCGGCGCCTGACGATGGTGGACGCCCACAGATCAACGCCTGGGAGGGTCTCACTGCGGCCATCGATTCATTGGTGAGGAGGCAGGCGGGCATGTAGAACAGCGAATGTAGATGGCTGCTCCAGAGAATGGCAGGTGAGCAACGATTCTTCCTCACCATCATGGCTGTAGCCAGCTCCACAGTGGTCTCCAATTCAGTTCCACTAGCAGCTTGAAAATTCAAATGATTCTGAACACTATGGGATGGGCGCTGATGACCACGCTGTTTAGCGCCCGAAAACCTCAAACCACACACACACACACAACACTATGGGACTTAATATCTGAGGTCATCAGTCCCTTGAACTTGGAACTACTTAAACCTAACTAACCTAAGTACATAACACACATGCCCGAGGCAGGATTCGAACCTGCTGCCGTAGCGGTCGCGCGGTTCCAGACTGAAGCGCCTAGAGCCGCTCGGCCACCCCGGCCGGCAGCAGGTTGAACTGACGGTATTTAAACGTACCAAGGTCAGGTATGTTGGTATGCAGACGCCCCCGCAGTTGATCATCGGCCGAGGTGTCGTGCCGGAGTACCGAGGTATACTATGGCGAATTTGGCGATATGCTGCATTAGCTAATTACTGTGCGACATTATTGTCACATATACATTACTGGCCATTAAAATTGCTACACCACGAAGATGACGTGCTACAGACGCGAATTCAACTGACAGGAAGAAAATGCTGTGATACGCAAATGATTAGCTTTTCAGAGCATTCACACAAGGTTGCCGCCGGTGGCGACACCTACAACGTGCTGACATGAGGAGAGTTTCCAACCGATTTCTCATACACAAACAGCAGTTGACCGGCGTTGCCTGGTGAAACGTTGTTGTTATGCCTCGTGTAAGGAGAAAAAATTCGTACCATCACGTTTCCGACTTTGATAAAGGTCGGATTGTAGCCAATCGCGATTGCGGCTTATCGCATCGCGACATTGCTGCTCGCGTTGGTCGAGATCCATTGACTGTTAGCAGAATGTGGAATAGGTGTGTTCAGGAGGGTAATACGGGAACGCCGTGCTGGAAACCCAACGGCCTCGTATCACTAGCAGTCGAGATGACATGCATCTTATCCCCATGGCTGTAACGGATCGTGCAGCCACGTCTCGATCCCTGAGTCAACAGATGGGGACGTTTGCAAGACAACAACCATCTGCACGAACAGTTCGACGACGTTTGCAGCAGCATGGACTATCAGCTCGGAGACCGTGGCTGCGTTTACCCTTGACGCTGAATCACAGACATGAGCGCCTGCGATAGTGTACTCAACGACGAACCTGGGTGCACGAATGGCAAACCGTCATTTTTTAGGATGAATCCAGGTTCTATTTACAGCATCATGATGGTCGCATCCGTGTTTGGCGACATCGCGGTGAACGCACATTGGAAGCGCGTATTCGTCATCGCCATACTGGCGTATCACCCGGCGTGATGGTATGGGGTGCAATTGGTTACACGTCTCGGTCGCTTCTTACTCGCATTGACGGCACTTTGAACAGTGGACGTTACATTTCAGATGTGTTACGACCCGTGGCTCTACCCTTCTTTCGATCCCTGCGAAACACTGCATTTCCGCTGGATAATCACGACCGCATGTTGCAGGTCCTGTACGGGCCTTTCTGGATACAGAAAATGTTCGACTGCTGCACTGGCCAGCACATTCTCCAGATCTCTCACCAATTGAAAACGTCTGGTCAATGGTGGGTGAGCAACTGGCTCGTCACAATACGCCAGTCACTACTCTTGATGAACTGTGGTATCGTGTTGAAACCGCATGGGCAGCTGTACCTGTACACGCCATCCAAACTCTGTCTGACTCAGTGCCCAGGCGTATCAAGGTCGTTATTACGGCTAGAGGTGGTTGTTCTGGGTACTGATTTCTCGGGATCTATCCACCCAAATTGCGTGAAAATGTAATCACATGTCAGCTCTAGTATAATATATTTGTCCAATGAATAACCATTTATCATCTGCATTTCTTCTTGGTGTAGCAATTTTAATGGCCAGTAGTGTAACCACTGAGCTGGTGCGCTGATCGCGCCAGTCTCCATCTATTGTCATCCCGATCGTTATGAGTCGATTTTCGATGCCTGCTTGTCTTCTTCGCATCTTTGGCGGATGATTATTTAACTGCGGCGCGCGCTCTGCTGGGGTTTTTGCGTTCGGGTATCAGCTGTGTGAGCGACTAGTGACGTGTGGCGCTGGTGAGTGACCGAGTCGGTACGACGAAGGAGCGTGGGCAGCTGCTGCGGCGTGTTTCACCGTTTGAATGCAGATCTGCTGCCGATGGCGACTGGGATTTCCTGGAGATTTGAAAGACTGATTTCCTTCACGTCTGTTACATGTTACTCAAAGTCAACGAACTGGAGTCGTCGAATTGTTTCTTGGTGGGTTCTGTTCACGTTAATTGAATACCCGAGTGCACTGAAAACTATCTTGGTTGTTTCAGTGATTTGTCACTGTACTTGGTCGGAGCGCCTGATATGTTGATGCTATTTAAGGGAGTGCTAGCTGCGCACAACCAATAGACATGAAGCCATGCTTAATACGTAGCTAGAGGTCATGCCAAGTAGTACGTAAGTCTGTGCATGACGTTCAAGAGCGGGCCGAAATAATTTTCCTATTTCCTTTTCCTGTGTTATTATTTTATTTCTTTATTCTAGAGAATTGGCTAATCAGATTTTGAGAGCCGTTACTGGGCAAGTGCTGATCTGGGTTCATTGGTGCCGTGTATAATTAAAGGTTTATTTCAAATGATGTGTGCAATCTTACGGGACTTAACTGCAAAGTCCCGAAGCTTACACACTACTTAACCTAAATTATCCTAAGGACAAACACACACACCCATGCCCGAGGGAGGACTTGAACCTCCGCCGGGACCAGCCGCGCAGTCCACGACTGCAGCGCCTAAGACCGCTCGGCTAATCCCGCGCGGCAAAGGTTTATTTATAACCAGTTGGGTGGATATGTTTGTCTATCTGATCCGTCAGAATGTTGTCTGCCGCTAATGTGTTTATGTTTCAGATAATTGGCAGTGGTCAACGCGAGTAAACTCCGATCGGGGTATCACGGTGGAAGAGGGAAATTTAAGGACCTGCATCGGTGTCTGTGGTTACGTTGCTAGTGTCCTGCAATTCCATCTTTCCAGTGGAGCGTTGTGGTTTTCTGGAAGCTTAATTGTAGCCCAAAGTTGAGTATAGCTCCATTTTACCTTCTCGTCCGTGAATCTCCTCTATCTGGTAGCACCTTTCGGTCTGCTCGCGTCCATCACTAATGTCCACGTAAAAACAAAAAAAAAGTAACGGCTCCATGTTAAGACTATTTAATATACTATTGTTAGGTATGTGAACCTTGTACCTGTAAGTAATACTAAAGAGAATCTCAGTCGAGTGCATTAATCTGATAATACTTTAATTTGTTACAATTGATTAAAATGAGTCCATGGAAGCAGTTTTAGAATTTGATATGGAAGCATTCAGTTATGTCAGTTAAATTTCATTAATAGGGTTTTATGGACATTGTTTGTATTAATGGAAATTGCTTGAGTAAATTTTGAAAGTTCCGTATCGGTGTTTGTAATAAAGAAGTATATGGCAACTACAAACTGGTTATGTGTTTAATTTCGATGTGTCGAAAGGAACGATGCATCAACTACGCGACATCAGTTCATTTTTCGGTCATTATTTTGCAGTCACATTGGAGAGAAAGCTTTGCACCTCCCAGTGGTGCAGGTAGGCCCTAGTATGACCTCAGGCGTTCTTTGTCGACAGAGGGCAGTCTGTGGTAACTGGCTCCCAGGGCAGACAACTGTGGTGAGAGGTTCCCAGGGCAGACTAGTAACTAAGTTAAAGGGCTCATTAGAGCAAGCACGCCTCCCTGCTGTGTTGAGCAACTTTTGCGGAAGCCAGGCTGCAGGCCGCTCTGCTGCCACTATGTGAAGAGCAGACACTGGTTCGCTTGCTGCATAGTGTACACTGTGCCCACATTGTCATCCCCCTCCCCCCCCCCCCCCCCGGAGATAATAAGAGCACATCATTTTTGATTTTCTGCACTAACTTCAAAATCCCAGGCACCATGGTGCCACTCAGCTGGCATGGTAGTATCGGTTCCGTTTCGTTCAAAGAACTTTGTTTATGCAATGAAATTGTGTCGTGCCACGGAGCGCATAGTGTGGTTGGGCTGACCAACGAAAGTAACACTGCTTCAGTCCAGTGCCAAACACGTGATGGTAAAATGTGGATCTTTTACACAAAAAAGTGGGAAGTTCGCTGTCCTTTCTCCTATTTTTCGTACCTCCCGTTACATTTCTGGTCCATTACATTGGCAGTAGCTAGTAGTCGTCACCTCCACGACGAATATTTGAAGCACTCCGTCTTCAGGCCACAAGTGGCCCAACGGGGCCAGCCTACCGCCGTATCATCCTCAGCTGAGGATGCAGATAGGAGGGGCGTGTGGTCAGCACACCGCTCTCCTGGGCGTTATGATGGTTTTCTTTGACCGGAGCCGCTACTATTCGGTCGAGTAGCTCCTCAATTGCCATCACGAGGCTGAGTGCACCCCGAAAAATGGCTACAGCGCATAGCGGCCTGGATGGTCACCCATTCAAGTGTCGGCCACGCCCGACAGCGCTTAACTTCGGTGATCTCACGGGAAGCGGTGTACCCACTGCGGCAAGGCCGTTGCCTTTGCCGAATATTTGCACACCTGTCTTGCACAGACAGGTGTAAAGTTTCATCGTCTGTGCTGTACGAAAACCTTCTCCATCATGTTATCAGTCACAGGAGAGGGACCCTGTTTCGTTGTTTGATACACCGCTTTTGCTGCTGTAACCTGCTTTGTACACTGCCATCCCTTTTTTTTTTCGCCACGACTTTGACGGCTGTGCCAGATTCTAAACTGGCTTTAACACGTTTGGTCCACTGACTCCCCAAGGAAACTACACATCGCGTGGTGTAAATCACATTATGTGGTAATCTACAGCATACCTGGACTGTTGGGATGGAAAAGACACTGTTGACGTACTGTAATAATAAGCATCATAGTTGACAAATTTTAGCAATTTTATCATAATTTCAACACTGACCAATGACACGGCAGCATGCTTACCAATTTATGTATCATCGCTAAACAGTCCCTCCAATACTTCGCAAGTACCATCGCGAATGTAAGTAGGTGACTGTGCAGTATGTTCATTCATTGTTAATTTTCGAACATATGCACCAAAGTATACCAGACACTGACCTACATATCTCCAGCACTTTGATCATACTGCGTAACTTATGATCTTTCTCTATGTGAATGAGAGTCCCAGGTCATTCTCGCATTCTTAGGATAAAGTTAGAGACCGAAAGATCTCCTCACATTGTCTTTGACCAACGCTCCCTGCAGCTGACCAGAAGTAGACCGCTACTTTCCATGTTTCGTGTAGGAACAGTGCGAACCGAGGCTGTAATTACTGTCCGCACCCATCCAAGAGCACAAGATTTCTCCAGATGCACGAATGTCGAGGAGGTTAGCACCCCTTATCGGAGTACAGTAGATATGAAACCGTTGTGATGATATAACATACTATTAAGAACAAGAAACGGGCGGTTTTTATGCATAATGGAGCTCCAGACAGACGGAGTTTGTTGCGTTTTACGTAAATCAACTGCGCTAGCAGTTCTAAAGTATTATTCTAGTGTCTGCGGTCCTTACCAAGAAGGTATTGGTAAGAGAGAACATAAATACAGGCACTCCTAAGGCTACAATGTTCTGCACTTGGAACACACTATAATGTTAGATCGTTGCAGTTTCAGACCAATTAGTCGTATGGAATGCAACACTGTTTCTATCCCAATGTAAGAAATATGTTTCCAGCGCATGACATACATTCTCCTCGCAGGTTTCTCTACGATAAACTATAATGATAAACTGTAAAATGAAAAACTACTTCCTTAAAACATCAATTCCATGTGATACACCTACAATATATCTTTTCAGAGGTGTATATCCCCCACTATTCACATCCAATGACGGTTCAGACACCTGTATGCTGTGTACTGGACTATTTCGGTAATTTATGAGTTGTCTGCGTCTCTGTACATCGATGTACTGCATTATTTGCGAGTAGTTTCCAGGCCTGTAAACTGTATATTGTGACCCCAATTTGTTTTGCATCAGCATAATAAATAAACTACGTGAAATTCGTCCCTAAGCAAATTGTTGCAAAAATAAATCAAGTACACTCCGTCCTCTCTCCAGCAGCCCAGAATAGGACGATTCTTTTTCCCGCCAATTTTCCCCTCCAGACCGGTGGGGGGTGAGAGGCTGGGGCACACGTGCATAAAAACATATGATGTCATCATGATGCTGTGCTCCTATTGACTGAACTGCATGATCATGTGACCTATTACATCGCCCTCTAGCGGGGAACTCGCGAACTTGCTCAGTTCTATGGTTTGCTGGATCGGAGGCAGTTGTCTCTTGTGTGGTGGGAGCTTATACGTAGGTTTTTAGAAATGACAGACAATTCCAGCAGAGACATATGTTTCCATAAGTTGTGTAATGCAACTTAAATGCAGCTCGATGCAAAGCATTTATTTGCAGGACTGTATTCTTCCTCTTCATATGTTCAAGCATTAACGCTCACTTCCATTCTTCATGTAGGAGGCTATGTGTGCAGTCCTCAGCTGAATGAGTGCATGTAATACAGCTATTACAACTCCCCCTGTCTGGCACCAATATCCCGCTAGTTGAAGACATGCTCCTTTCACACCGACAGCTCAACAAGCATTGGTATCTCAGCCTCTTGTGGTGGTAACACCACACTAAGCCGCTACTGCTGTAGGTACATAATAAATTTAAACAAATTTGAACAAATTTAAACAAAAAATATTATTCGAATTGAATGACGTTGTGAGCAGTCTCTAGTGGGGGCAACATTATACTAACTCCCCTCAGCTGCAGGAATTCGAAATTCCCGCCCATTTTCCAAGAGGATGGTGCACCATCATGCGAAAAGTCGGAAAAGGGGGGGGGGGGGCAGGGGACTGCCGGGTGACCCGGAGAAGGACATAATTCAATTTCCCTCCAAAATTCAAACTTCCCGCCAGGGAGATGTGGCACTTTCCCGCCAAAAATCGCCATGTTGGATAACGGTACTCATGTCATCAGCTGACATCACAACCGTCAGCTTGGGTGACGTCATGCACTGTTGCCAAAGTCTATAGGCCACCATCTTGGATGATGTCATCGCCATCATCTTGGATACATCTGGCAACAATGCACTCTGTGCTCACCCCCCCCCCCCCCCCCCAAACACACACACACACACACACACACACAGTCACTCTACTACTCATATACAGTACCTTGGCAGTTTATTCGTCATCTGTACACTGAGTTATCTCATTACTGCCTTTTTCACTTTTAAACCACGAGTATTTGGAGGATGACAAATATCTCTTAACAATTTTTGGTTTCACAACATGTGTTCATAAAAGCAGCTCAGGTGGTTCAAGTGTTTAAAATTGAATTGGACACACACAGCACCTTGTATGTTTTCTGTTTTAAATCTATTCTTATCTTTGGTCCATTGTGTGTTTACAAGAGAAAAAAGACGTTCCGTTAGCATTATAACTAGATATAGGAAAAAAAAGAATTCTACCATTGTCAGCAATTCGGAATAACAAACAACACTCTCTGACTGAATGAAATATGTTATGATGGCGACAAACTGCACGAAAAGCCAGAGTACTGTTTACCTACATCAAGTCGTTCTCTTTGCTTTGATTCGGAACAAAAAATTTATAAGTTTGGAAGATTAGCTTACACCATAAGATGTGCCTCGTGTTTATAGCTGCCTTCATGTGCTTCTAGATCCAATGCACCTGAAATAACGCGAAGGTATTAAACTCTATATTTATAAATACTCCTTCAGATTAAGAAGATCCAATTTAACTCTTACTGTAGTTTTACAACTTACCTTTATGAACAACTGATAGGACATACTGAACATTCTGCTCGTGTTGCTTTCTTCCTCTTTTGAAAGATTTGCATTTCCGCATGAGCTCATCGTGAAACACTGATTTACTTTTCGGCATTTTGTATTGACATTTGTAACTTAATTTGATGAAAAAGACGCACCACTATCTCAAATAAACAACAAAGCTTTAACCTCAACCTCAAAGGCATGTAGAAGCAACACCGACGATCATAATGTGGAAGACAGAACATACAGGTCGAATACAGGATAGGCAACTTCCTAATGATTATGCCAACGACACAAAAATAAACTTACCAAATCTAAGATAGATTTTTTTGTCAAAAGTACAGCAGTTGCATTTATTTACGATTAATTACAGCGACGACTGATTTCCTGTTTTTAAAACTCACGTTTTTTTCTTCTTGTAGCCCAAAATAGAGAGCTTTTGTAGGTTTTTATCAAATCCGCCTGGACACATTTCCTTGATTCAAAAAGAGGACGCGTGGGGGAAAATTAGAACGTGTGGTAACCCCATCAACAAATGTTGCAGAAGTTACGCACTGTTGTTACTTGCTGGAGGACACATGCCTTTACAGTTGTTCAGTTGCTTCCAGGCGTCGACCTTGAGGCACACGTGAGCTACGCAGCCACAAGCCGTTAGAGGGGTGCAGTGGCGGCTGTGACGTCACCCGTCACTGTAAGCGGCGCTTGCGCAACGCCTGGTGCGAAGATTAGAAGCCCTCGGGGTGCCTGCCGCCCGTTGGCTGTGCCTCGCTTCCTGGCAGCCAGCTGCACGTGATACACGACAGGCGGGCGGGAGGTTGCGTCATTGGCCGCTGCAAGCCGAGTAGCGCGCACGTGTGCGCCCTTTGAGCCGCGTATCAGTTGCAGCTTGTGCGTGTGACACCAGCTCTGTGTTGTTCACCGCTGTGTGCGCGCTGTTCTTGAAAGTCTGCTGGGAGCACTTATTTGTTTACTAGCGTCAAATGCTGTACGACAGGAATGGCATGGTACACATCAGAGATCAGAATTGAGCTCCGGATACTCCATTTAAACTCGGCAGCCAGTCGCACGACGTCATCGACGAACTCGCCGTCTCCGTGTGTTCGTAATCAATGGAAAATGTACTGAAATGCAGGAGGATCTGCAGCGAATTGACGCATGGTGCAGGGAATGGCAATTGAATCTCAATGTAGACAAGTGTAATGTGCTACGAATACCTAGAAAGAAAGATCCTTTATCATTTAGCTACAGTATAGCAGGTCAGCAACTGGAAGCAGTTAATTCCATAAATTATCTAGCATTGGCATTGGGAGTGATTTAAAATGGAATAATCATATAAAGTTGATCGTCGGTAAAGTAGATGCCAGTCTGAGATTCATTGGAAGAATCCTAAGGAAATGCAATCCGAAAACAAAGGAAGTAGGTTACAGTACCCTTGTTCGCCCACTGCTTGAATATTGCTCACCAGTGTGGGATCCGTACCAGATAGGGTTGATAGAAGAGATAGAGAAGATCCAACGGAGAGCAGCGCGCTTCGTTACAGGATCATTTAGTAATCGCGAAAGCGTTACGGAGATGAAAGATAAACTCCAGTGGAAGACTCTGCAGGAGAGACGCTCAGTAGCTCGGTACGGGCTTTTGTTGAAGTTTCGAGAACATACCTTCGCCGAAGAGTCAAGCAGTATAATGCTCTCTCCTACGTATATCTCGCGAAGAGACCATGAGGATAAAATCAGAGAGATTAGAGCCCACACAGAGGCATGCCGAAAATTTTTCTTTCCACGAACAATACGAGACTGGAATAGAAGGGAGAACCGATAGAGGTACTCAAAGAACCCTCCGCCACACACCGTCAGGTGGCTTGCGGAGTGTGGATGTAGATGTAGATCTAGACTCTTGAGTCTCCGCCGTAGCCCACTCGTCCCCTGCGTGTGCTGTCGGGTACAAGTGGACTCGTCTCGCTCAGAAAGGAGAACGAGCACAAGTTCGCAAGCACAGCAACGGAAGTTTCCGCCATGAAACTTAAACTACTGTTTATTCATTCTCGTGATTTCGGGTTCGTAGACATTCTAAAGCGCAAGTCACAAAATTTCCGGCCAGGCTAAATGACAGAAGCATGTTATATACCAACATAACGACTGATCGGTTGGCAATTAATATTGTTCTGTTTACGCTAGCATTTCATCATCATCATCATCAGCCAATTCAATCATTAAATGATGTGGCCTCTTCGAGTCGTGGATTCAGGTAGGCTTTCAGCAGTCTCCTCCAAGTGGGAAGGTCTTGGGCAGTTCTCTGCCAGGTGTTACCAGCGATCTCCTTGATGTCTTTGTCCCATCTGTCTGGTGGTCTTCCTCTAGGCCTCCGGTGCTGTCTCGGACTCCACTCCAGTACTAGCTTCGTCCACCTGTTGTCTTTTCTTCTTGCGACGTGGCCAGCCCACTGCCATTTCAAGGAACCTACTGTCTCTAAGATGTCATTAACCTTCGTCACAGATCGGATGTCATCTGCCCTTTTCCTGTCCTTTCTTGTATAGCCCAGCATTGATCTCTCCATGTCTCTCTGTGCTGCCCTAAGTTTCCCTTTTGTAAATGAGTTCAGTGTCCATGTCTCACAGCCATACATCATCACAGGAAGAATGCATTGATCAAATACTGCTTTCTTCAAATTTACTGGCATTTTTGATCTGAATACTTTTGAATTCTTGCCAGCCAAGCTTGATGCGTTGATAGATTTAGTATTTATATAGATAAAAAGTTTTCAAAGACTACTGTAAATATATTTTAATATTTAATATCTACTCAGAGAATGTCTAACAATTAAGTGAAATTATGTGAACATAATATACTTTCGAGGCCATATCGAGTGTGTAACTGCAAAACCAGAAAACATGAAACGAGGATAAAATGCAATCTAGAAATGATGATGAATTGTTAAAATAAATTACAGAAATGAATAATAAGCTGCGCAACTCCCTGTTAGCTCATAAACGCAAGTTGCCATCGTCAAACGAATACACAAATAGCGCCATTTTTTTGTGTCAACGTGATATAACAGTGACGTTGCTCTGTGCGCAGTTTTCGTTTGATGCAACACAAATGTTTTCTCGTGGCGGAGGTGGGAAAACAAGAATAGAACCATTTCGTTTGACTCGACGAAATTAGTGTGTTCTTTGTCCGAAGCGTGAACTATAGCGCAAAGCTTATTCCAGATGTCAGTCCTCCTCTAATGGATCACATTTACAATTGCTTAATTTGCATTAATTAATTTTCGTCTTACTCCCTCCACAATCTCACAAAACACACTTTCATTGAAAGGCCGTCTGGTGCCGATAGTCGGTCATTTCGCCTTACGATCCCTTGTGCTTCAGTAAGAGAGAATCTGTCACCGAGTGTCAAGCAACCGCAGCACCAAAGTTCTGGGTGCGTATTCTGCATCTTTCCGTTATTGTGCCGATCGTTTCGGTACTCAAGAGCACCGAACGGTCTAGTACTCGAATTAGAGCCCCAGCATTATTCAGTATATGCATTTCGGTAGCGATACCGTTCGGGTCTAGAGAAACCGAAGCGCTGTTGTCGGTTCGCGTCGCACAAGCCAATCAAAAGCAAGCTGCCGCTGATACGCGCATGCGCATTGCAGCGTGCACAGCGCCACGAACACAAGGCGGCTAGAAGACGACACAGGCGCGCTATTCTTCCAAGTACCGAAAATTGCGTTTACGTTGCCATAACGCATGACGCCACATTCCATCGGGCTGACGTGCCCGCCTTCATCGCTCTTGATTCCTCCTTAACAGTATCAGGCGCAGTATATCCATTTCCATGATTCTCAGTTGGAATGCATAGAAATTTTTACAGTTTCCCTGACCGCATGTTTCCATGCATGCATAATAACGACAGCGTATTTGACTGTATTTTGCAGATTGTCGTAAATGCTGCATTATGTCATCTTATTCTCATTCACACTGACATCGTGTTTTGGATTTTACGTTTCAGAAAATGAGTTAGGAATAGTGTGTAGTACCACATTGTATTAATACATCTATAAAACACCCTAAAAATTTATTCTGAGAGTTTCAAAGAATAAGAAGATAAACAAAATGTGGTTATGACTCGCTCCTAGAGATCCAGATTATTAAGTAGCCCACTTCCCTGTATGATACGTCAACAATTTGGGTCTTAAAAACAAAATTGAAAAAAACTCATTTTCGAGAGCTCCTGCAGTTCGTCGAAGTTTATAACATGCATCTCATGAATGAAAATGTTTTGTATATGGTGCTACAGTCCAAGAATATTACGGCGGAGATCTTTCATCTTTGTCTATTGCTGTTGAGGATTCGATCGCAGATAAATACTTGTGACCAGCAAGATTATGAATATTATTGTTGCTAGTCATATTTAGTAATTTAAGTTGTGGTCCTAGATTCCTGTCTAGCCGTATACTCGGAAATCGTACATATTCGGAAGAAATGGTGAGTTATTTCTGATAAGAAAAAACATAAAGGTCACTGTCGGTTGTTTCACTCACAGCAATTTCTTCTCCAGCAATTTCATATTTCGGTTTTTAAACACACAGAAATCACGAAATCATTACGGAGGAATTGCGCTCTTACATGTAAGGAATAACGAATGTTGCAGAAAAATCTTAACTTACACAAATAACAATGTCTCAGAACGCGTTGCATATATGAAGAGGGAAAAAAAATTTTTTGGACCCATCCATGCGCGATTCCGTATCCTTTCGTGTCGCGCTAACCACTTTTTTTCTCTCATTTTGCTCGATATAGTTCGTTGCGTTGGGTCTGGACGGACGTCACAAGACATCCGTTCAAGTTGATCATTGATTCTTTGACTCAGTTTTTTTAATCATTATTATTACAGAGAGCACGCAGCCCTCTGACCGAACACGCTGAGCTACCGTTCTGGCTACCACTTGGCCACGCCAAACAATAGAGACAGGGTGCTCAAATCTCTTGCTATTCCGTTGAGGAACGTAGTCTTACTTCGTTGCCAAACGGTGCTGCGTCAGTCATAAATGTGTGATAGTTTGGAAGTTTTCCAATATCAGGCTTCAAATAATTGCTATCCATTGTTACTTGAAAGATGTAAACACGTTTCGATAGTTATTAACTCAACCATTTGTGGGAAAAAGCTCACAAAGTCACCAATAACGTCAATTCACACTCATGTAATATACATAAGCAGAGCCGATGTCTTGATATTTAATGATCTTTAAACTCTTATTTGCATAAAAATAACACGTATTTTGAGAGAATATTAACCGAAAACTTTTTTTTATGTAATCATTCACAGTAACAACCTAACCTAACCATAATTCTAACAAAGGAAAATAGTCTATTATGAACTCACTTTCCAACCGGATGCGTCCTCTGGTGATTCTTTAGGATAACACAATCACTAAATCCAAAGCTAAAACCGCTAAATATGTTTAAAATAACAAATTATAGGTGTACATAAACCACAGCTCACCGATCGACAGGGCCACACCGAAATCCAAAACCTCTCGGTACAATTGTCGTAAAATCGGTGGGAGGACCATTCGGTAACAGGTCTCAGAAGCTTACTGAATAGGATATTTCGATAAAGAACCGAAAATGACGTCACTACCGAAACTGACCTACTACACCGATCGATATGAACGATATAAAAGGGCCCTTGATTCGTCAAACTGACAGAACTAAGTGGGAACGAAGGAGGCCTATTAGCATTGACGTAGCTGCGGCGCCTTGATTTGTGAAGTATGCCACCCGAACATTATGCTCTGACTCTGCCCATTTCTGATCTCTAGTACACAGGCTAACCAAAAATACTTTTTGATTGCCTGCAGTGGGACAACTTTGACACGTCGTACAACTTTGGCAGTTATCGAAAAAGATTATATTTGGGACTGTGCCAAGTTCCTGAGCTACCCATCGGTGACGCTTAAAAACGGCAATATTGCGCGTTTCCAGCAAGATCACGTTTTTGCTTCCGGTTTGGAGCAGATGGTTTTTTTTTTTAGTGGTGTGCGAAGCTGTCTTGTTCTACTCACTCATTCACATCATATTTGACTGGAAATTGTTTGTTTTGCTTAATGAACTATACTGAGTGTGCCAGGAGGAATGCTTAATCTTCAGGTCGATAACATGAACGATCATTCGAAACAAAAACGTCCAGAAAACATGGGCTCTAAAATTCATATCTTAAGAGCTTTGAGCACTTGTTCAGAGGAATAGATGTGTTTCACAGTAGCGAAGATGAACAAGTGCTCGTAACCCCTTTAGAGCCCACCCTTAAGTGCACCTTTTTTCTTGTTTGATTCATACTACTACCTCTCAAAATATGGAAACGACGGAGCTTGCAGCAGAGAAATTAGTTTCATAGTATCGAAGATGAAGAAGTGATGATGGCTCTTACTGTGTGCATTTTAGAGCCCATGTTTACTTAGACGTTCATATCAGGTGCCTCGATATTGACCATTCCTTCTGGGACTCTCTGAATAATAGTCTTCCAGAAACACTTTTAAATGTAAATATGTCATTCCATTTTGATTTAATAATATACGAGGGCCGTTCAGAAAGTAACCTCTGGTTGATTTAAAAAAATACACCAAGTTAAATAAAAATATTTTAATATATACATCTTACAACTACATCTTTGCACTATTTTTCTACATAGTCTCCATAGCGATTGAGGCACTTATCGTATCTCTTCACAAGCTTTGAAATTCCTTCTGCATAAAAATCGCCTGCTTGTATCTGGAGCCAGCCTGTGACCGCATCTTTGAGCTCTTCGTCGTCATCAAACCGCTGTGACCCGAGCCATTTCTTCAAATGCATGAAGAGGTGATAATCACTTGGCGGCTGGTCTGGGCTGTAAGGTGGATGGTTGATAACGTCCCACTTGAAGGACTCAAGAAGGGCCGTTGTTCTGCGAGCAGAGTGAGGACGGGCGTTATCGTGCAAAAAAACGATACCGGAAGCCAGCATACCACGGCATTTGTTCTGTATAGCCCGTCGTAACTTTTTTATTGTTTCACAGTGCACGTCTTGATTAATGGTCGTACCACGTTCCATGAAATCAACCAACAACACCCCTTTGGCATCCCAAAACACCGTTGCCATCAGTTTTCTGGTAGAAAAATCTCGCGAGGCTTTTCTTGGTTTGGTAGGCGAATTTGAATGTGCCCACATCTTTGATTGTTCTTTTGTCTCAGGGTTCACGTACTTAATCCAGGTTTCGTCACCGGCCCGCTTCTGTTTAACAATGGTTCTCCTTCGTCCTCATAACGTGACAGAAAGTCTAATGCAGAGGCCATTCTTTGAGTTTTGTGGTGGTCGGTAAGAATTTTGGGCACCCATCGTGCACAGAACTTACGGTAACCCAATCTTGCTGTCACTATCTCGTACAAGAGAGTCTTAGAAATCTGTGGAAAACCAGTAGACAACTCCGACATTGAGAAACGTCGATTTTCACGAACTTTTGCATCAACTGTCTGAACGAGTTCGTCAGTCACCAATGATGGTCTACCACTCCTCTCTTCATCATGAACGTTTTCTTGTCCACTTTTAAATAAACGTACCCATTCACGGACAACTCCTTCACTCATAACTCTTGGTCCGTACACGGCACAAAGCTCACGATGAATAGCTGCTGCAGAATATCCTTTGGCTGTAAAAAACCTTATGACAGCACGCACTTCACATTTGGCGGGGTTTTCTATTGCAGCACACATTTCAAACTGCCACAAAAACTAAACTAGCGCAGGTACGACGTTCACTCGACCACGGCTTGATGCCGACTGACCTGTTGAGTGCGTGAACGCACAGATGGCGTCGCTACTCCCCCCACAACCCGCACTGTGACCAATCGGAGGTTACTTTCTGAACCGACCTCGTAACATGGCAGTAGCATACCAGTAAACTTTGTGGAAACAACACAACTTTGGCAACTTTTTTCATATCTATTTTCAAATTATTAATGCCAAGATACCTTATGACCAACCGCATCTCACAGTTATGACGACATAACTCTGAACCGGCTTTGTCTGCAACAGTTAGTAAAGAAATGACCAGTGGAACGACTGAAAATAAAGTATCTCCTATCAGAGACAACAGGGCGTCTGGCTGCGTTGAGGAATGATGAGAGAGAAGAGAGATTGAAACAAGTCCTTGTCGGTTCTATGGAGATGGAGAGTTCGAGGTAATATATCTTCAAACAGCTGACGGGTGTCCTAATGAAGATTTACTTAATGTGCAGGACATTAAGTATACAGGGTGTCCAAAAAGAACACCGACAAGCTTACAGCAAAACAAAAAAAGTCCAGTAAACTTCGGCTCTAAAATGCATACCTTAAGAGTTTTGAGCATTTTCTTCGACACTATGAAACACATCTCTTTTACTTCAGGCTCTTTGCCTTCCATATTTTGGGACGAGGTAGTATGGATCGAAGTAAGAAAAGAATGTGTAGTAAACATGGGCTCTAAAATACATACTTTAAGAACTATGAGCACTTGCTTACAAGGGAACATCCCCATCGCACCCCCCTCAGATTTAGTTATAAGTTGGCACAGTGGATAGGCCTTGAAAAACTGAACACAGATCAATCGAGAAAACAGGAAGAAGTTGTGTGGAACTATGAAAAAATAAGCAAAATATACAAACTGGGTCGTCCATGCATAAGATAGGCAGCTTTAAGGGCAATATGGTCGAGGAGCGCCGTGGTCCCGTGGTTAGAGTGGACAGCTGCGGAACGAGAGGCCCTTGGTTTCAAATCCGCCCTCGACTGAAAATTTTAACTTTTTATTTTCAGTTTATGTGAAAAACTCTTATGTTTTCATCACTTTTTTTGGAGTGATTATTACATCCAGAAGAAAACCTAAATCGGGCAAGGTAGAAGAATCTTTTCACCCATTCGCCAAGTGTACTAGTTAGGTGGGTCGACAACATATTCCTGTCATGTGACACACATGCTGTCACCAGTGTCGTATACAAAATATCAGACGTGTTTTCCTGTGGAGGAATCGGTTGACCTATGACCTTGCGATCAAATGTTTTCGGTTCCCATTGGAGAGGCACGTCCTTTCGTCAACTAATCACACGGTTTTGCGGTGCGGTCGCAAAACACAGACACTAAACTTATTACAGTGAACAGAGACGTCAATGAACGAGCGGACAGATCATAACTTTGCGAAAATAAAGAAAGCAAAATTTTCAGTCGAGGGCAGATTTAAACCAAATACCTCTCGTTCCGCAGCTGTTCACGCTAACTACGGGACCACGACACTCCTCGCCTCACATTGCCCTTAATGTTGCCTATCTTATGCATGGACGACCCAGTTTGTATATTTTGCTTATTTTTTCATAGTTCCACACAACTTCTTCCTGTTTTCTCGATTGATCTGTGTTCAGTTTTTCAAGGCCTATCCACTGTGCCAACTTATAACTAAATCTGAGGGTGGTGCGATGGGGATGTTCCCTTGTTAGTAGAAGAGACATGTTCCACACTTGCGGAGATGAATAAGTGCTCATAGCTCTTGAAGTATGCATTTTAGACCCCATATTAACTGGACTTTTTTTCTTGGTTTGGTCCGTACCACCGCCTCTCAAAATATGAAAACCATAGGCTTTCCGGTAGAAGAGATCAGTTTCATAGTATGAAGATGAAAAGGCAGTCATGGCTCTTGCATTTAGAGTCCACGTTTAGTGTAGTTTTTTTCCTTGGTTTGGTGTAAAGAACCTGTCTCTAAAGCTTGTCGCTGTTTTTAGCGACATCCTGTATAATTAATCTTCCTCGCAGTGAAATCTGGAGAAAAGTACTACATGTCTGACAAAAAATTTCAAAATTTGTTTCAAGTCCGAGGTGTCTGAATTTAAAACATTCTGTTTTAATATTTTCAATATTTATATGTCCCTATCTCTCCAATAACGAGTTTTCTTTGTACTGCATAAAAAATATTCTCTCTTGCACTGCTGAATTCCGCTGAACACAGTTCTCATCTGTGCCCTATTCCCATGGTAACTTTAATACAACAGATGAAACAAATAAAAAAGTGGCGTAGTTGCGTGTGTTGAGGGTATTTTTTTGTTAAGTATCAGCTCAGTTTCATGGATTTTTGGACACAAATTCCAATCTGACCTCTTTTTTTTATATCAAGGCAGTTTAGTTACTTGTGACTTCATAACAACTCAAAAAATAAGCAAATGAAATAGAAAAGAAGAAGAATTTCAATTTTCCGATCTGAACAATAGTTTTATTGAATTATAAACTTTAAAAAACTTCTTCATTACATTGTAATTATATATCCACTGGCTTGAAAGCCTTCTACTTACGTTTCAAATCTAGGCTTTAATAATAAAATGGGAAGGTACTGTTAATCAGAACTCATGGAGAAGCTGTGATCTAAATGACAATAGATTTATTCATCCTTAACATCACAAGACAACAAAAATGACTAAAGAAAGGTCACACAAACGTTTTTCGACAAACGCTTTCACTAACATGGGGTCTACGGTGGACAAAGTGATCAGCTGGGGATCGACACACGACACTAACCGGAACACTAAACGCTTTATCTGACTTCATACAGCCGCGCGGGATTAGCCGAGCGGTCTGCGGCGCTGCAGTCAGGGACTGTGCAGCCAGTCCCGGCGGAGGTTCGAGTCCTCCCTCGCGCATGAGCGTGTGTGTTTGTACTTAGGATAATTTAGGTTAAGTAGTGTGTAAGCTTAGGGACTGATGACCTTAGCAGTTAAGTCCCATAAGATTTCCCACACATTTGAACATTTTTTGACTTCATACACGTGAATCCGAGTTATGGCACTAAAACTACGCCACCATCAAGCATCCATATTCTACCATTCCAAAAAGAAAAATACGGTGAATACCTTACCCTCCTGCTGGTCAGGGAGGCACACCACGATGCGTTCGGCGATCTGTTATTAATGGCGCGCGCCCGAAAAATGCAAGTACGGGGTCTCGCGTTCGGTTAATTCGGAACGCCGGTACTTCTTCTATGATCCTCTGAAACCCTGGCGGATTCCAGTGTGCAGGTGGACCCGTTTGCTGGTCTGCCAAACCAATTTGACTCCGTGCCACGACTATGCGTGACTGAATATGTCAAATGTTTAGACGGCCGACTCAAGACAAATACCTACACACACACGCTTTACTCGTTGTGTGTGTGATGCTAGAAGAAGAACCTCTGACTGTTCAGAAGATGACTGGCACAGGCTCTAAGTGGCACACTAGCAAAGGACACAAGTCTCACCATTTAGGTAGAGACCTGCAGATCTTTACTAGCGAAGCGCCAGTACAAGAGTGGGCTTCTCTTTCTGTCCGCTTTCCTCCTCAGCTTAGTGGCAAAGCGCATTTACATCTTAGACTTCCCCCACTTTAGCAAAAGCCAATCACGAACTGGCGCACGGCATTCGAAGCTGGGAGAGCGCCCTTTGCTTTGCATACACCGATTTGACCAATCAGAGACTTTAAAGTTAATTGGGAGAAAAGGAAAAAAAAGATTCAGCTTCGCGGCCTCTTTCCCACTTACGCCATGTCTTTGCTCTCGTCACGAGTCAGTGCAAATGTCTCTGAGCACTATGGGACTTAACATCTGAGGTCATCAGTCCCCTAGAACGTAGAACTACTTAAACCTAACTAACCTAAGGACATCACACACATCCATGCCCGTGGCAGGATTCGAACCTGCGACCGTAGCGTTCGCGCGGTTCCAGACTGAATCGCCTAGAACCGCTCGGCCACACTGGCCGGCCACGAGTCAGTTAACGGAATAAATTTGTTGTCCCACATGTAGGGCTTTTTGCCGTGTACGTATCCACCTCCTTTGAATCCTCTGTCCAAAATTTTACATCCCTTTTATGAAAAAATTAATATATACAATATATGGAGAATTAGTTTGGTTCTTTTACAGTGTAAGTAACGTAAAAATTGAAAATAAGAAGGTTGCCCCAATAGGGACTCGACCCCAAACCTTGTTTACATTCTGCAATATTTCCGCTGCGCCAACTGCTGTCTAAAGCTATCCCAACATAAACACCTCATGTCTACAACTACATCTACATCTACATCCATACTCCGCAAGCCACCTGACGGTGTGTGGCGGAGGGTACCTTGAGTACCTCTATCGGTTCTCCCTTCTATTCCAGTCTCGTGTTGTTCGTGGAAAGAAGGATTGTCGGTATGCCTCTGTGTGGGCTCTAATCTCTCTGATTTTATCCTCATGGTCTCTTCGCGAGATATACGTAGGAGGGAGCAATTTACTGCTTGACTCTTCGGTGAAGGTATGTTCTCGAAACTTTGACAAAAGCCCGTACCGAGCTACTGAGCGTCTCTCCTGCAGAGTCTTCCACTGGAGTTTATCAATCATCTCCGTAACGCTTTCGCGATTACTAAATGATCCTGTAACGAAGCGCGCTGCTCTCCGTTGGATCTTCTCTATATCTTCTATCAACCCTATCTGGTACGGATCCCACACTGCTGAGCAGTATTCAAGCAGTGGGCGAACAAGCGTACTGCAACCTACTTCCTTTGTTTTCGGATTGCATTTCCTTAGGATTCTTCCAATGAATCTCAGTCTGGCATCTGCTTTACCGACGATCAACATTATATGATCATTCCATTTTAAATCACTCCTAATGCGTACTCCCAGATAATTTATGGTATTCACTGCTTCCAGTTGCTGACCTGCTATTTTGTAGCTAAATGATAAAGGATCTATCTTTCTGTGTATTCGCAGCACATTACACTTGTCTACATTGAGATTCAATTGCCATTCCCTGCCCCATGCGTCAATTCGCTGCAGATCCTCCTGCTTTTCAGTACAATTTTCCATTGTTACAACCTCTCGATACACCACAGCATCATCTGCAAAAAGCCTCAGTGAACTTCCGATGTCATCCACAAGGTCATTTATGTATATTGTGAATAGCAACGGTCCTATGACACTCCCCTGCGGCACACCTGAAATCACTCTTACTTCGGAAGACTTCTCTCCATTGAGAATGACATGCTGCGTCCTGTTATCTAGGAACTCCTCAATCCAATCACACAATTGGTCTGATAGTCCATATGCTCTTACTTTGTTCATTAAACGACTGTGGGGAACTGTATCGACCCCCGACAAAACTGCTCTTTTTCTAATCGGTTGGCCATCTGGAGCTCACACTTTCGTCGCTTTCGTTTATACCCAAGTTCTGCAGGTACCATAAATTTGGACGAAATCGGTAATGACGAGCAGGCGCTGTAAAGTTTGTTGCTGCTCACAGTCAGTCCTGTGTCCTCTCGCGTCAACAGAGTGCATTTGTTTTCGCGCTGCGGCACCCAGCCGTCTACGCATTCACAGACTCGTGGCCGTTAAGATAACTGGTATCACATAACAGTTCCAACCTACACGTAACTGTCACACATATACCGGCCCCACATGAGGACTGTAGCTAACGATCTGCGAACAGTCATAGCGAGCCGTCCTAAAAGTGAACCTCGGATTGGTCTTCATAACAACCCAGTCAAAAATTCAGAACTGATAAACCTGTCTTACAGCGACTGAAATCTTCAAGTTACAGAGCATGCATTCTCAATTTTAGACGTAAATTTTGTGTGTTTTGATCGCAAGATAGTATCCTTGAGACGGCCTGCTAAACCTGCAGAACAGGACAGGCAGTTTAAAGTGTGGAAAGGGGCTGTCAGCTACACTCGAACATACAAGATTATTTATTTGACCAAACATCACAAGAGCCCAGAAATTAAAAAAAAAACAGCATTAATTTTAGGAACTTAATAACCGGCTGAATACGCCATACAATCTCATACCTTAAGGGCAAGACCACTTTAATTTAAAATCGGCTGAAAGCCAATGACTTAAAATTCAAACCAAAATCAGAAATTTAAAAAGCAGAAGGCCTTATCTTAAATCTGTTCTTTCAATTAGGCTGAAGGCCCAAACGATCTGACACCCCGAGCGGTCTAGGGCGCTGCAGTCTAGACTGTGCAGCTGGTCCCGGCGGAGGTTCGAGTCCTCCCTCGGGCATGGGTGTGTGTGTTTGTCCTTAGGACTTACGGACTGATGACCTTAGCAGTTAAGTCCCATAAGATTTCGCACACATTTGAACTTTTTTTTTGATCTGACACCTTTAGAGCAAAACAACTTTAGTTCAAAATCGACTGAGGGCCATCACTTAAGACTCAACAAATCATTAAATTAGGCTGAAGGCCCAAACAATCTCTCGCCTTAAGGGCAAAACAACCTTAATTTAAAAATCAGGTAGAAGCCATACAAAAACAAACAACAAGAACAAATAAGAAAATGCAGTACACCCAACGGCGCTCAGGAGTTTCCGAGGGTCGGCCTGGAATTCAAACACTAACGCTCACTTAGGTGAGACAGGCAGTCGGCCCGACCGTTCTCGATCCGACGACAGCCCAACCGACAGACAGTCAACGGACCCACCGACAAGATAACTTCCGCTCCACCCGACCAGCACACAACAGGGAGTTCAATGGAACAACGTAGAAAGTATTGGTGACCACAACCAATTTTACACATTTAGCTGTCAAACTACACACCGTGCTGGACAGCGACACCTCGATGAGGAAAATACACTGCCTGAATTTACGTCAACGGCCAAGGCAGGTAACCGGAACATTAACGGCCTCAAGGCAGAAGATTCCGCTGGTGCACTTCAATTCAAAATAACCAAGTACAGTTAAACACCACTGGAGGGTCGCTAAAATTTGCCACCCTGAAAACACACGTTGTTGCTCGCGGGAATGTCCCAACAAGTGACAACGAAATCCGAACGCCACAATGTGAACAGTCGTGACTTGCTGGTAGATTAAGTGAAAACTAAACTTTCGTGTCCAGGATCGGTGGGCCACGGACCTCGTAGCAATGGGAACAGCACCACACACTCCGACCGCGCGTGGACGCCGACAGCGGCCCCGGCCAAACTACGCACCAGAGAGATTTCCTCACTGCTCCACTACCTGGATGTAGAACTTCTGATCGTGCCAGCCTTAGATGCACATATCTAGTTTCTTGCCAAACTACAACATGGCTGCTTAGATGTGTCACTAGAACACGAAAAGAAAATACATGTCGATTCCGCCCCACATGAGCCTATTACATCACATGTTGACGTAAAGTTCAAGACAAGAAATAAGTCTCCAATTTTTCGTCACATACAGCCCGATGTAAATTTGTTTGCCAAACTACAACATGGCGGACGATGCAGAGCACACGAATCTGCAGACACGTTGCAGTTCTATACTTCTACATCCAGCTTGTATAGAGATCATTGACGCCAACCGACCAACTGGTCGCACACAGCACAGCTGGCAACTGTAAGCGCCAGGCCAAATATAGTACAGGGTGCGAATATCGATACACACCACTGCTGCGACTCGCGGAGAGAGAGGATAACAGCATAATAGCGATAACCGCGGGAGACTAAACACAGAATAGCAACCAAGGTTTAATCCAACGCATAACATGAGCCAGCCACGGCTCAATTCTGATGATTGGCTTCCCTTGTAAAACTAACGTCTTCATGTCATAATATTCTTAGGAATGACTAGCGAAAGTAAGCACGCACGACAAAATAATTACTCCCCCTCACCCAGGAGACATCAAGCCAATAGTTCATAACACCACCTCCACCCTTGATAATGGGGTCATATGGGTCAGGAAGTGAGTCCACAAGTTTCTTCAGACATCCCATATCCAGCTGAAGCCACTCATTGATTATTAAATCCAGAAGAACAACCAAACCGAGAATCACAGCAGTCAACGTATAGAGGATAAGTTGGTTGCTGTGATTCACCTGCTGTTCCAAATGATATCGGACGTTTTCTGTAGGTTTAAGGTCGGGTGATCAAGCGGGGTCATTGATGAGCGATAGGCTACTTGAGTATGGTGTCGTCGAGTATCGAGAGAGGTGCAAAAAGTATCGACCACCTCTGAGATAGTGCACAACAAAGCGGTATGAAGAGGCGCCAGTGAGATGCTAGGAAGAAGCCGTGCCTCCCGTAGTTGCTAGGCGCCACAGCCATGACTCTGCCTTGAACTGGCAGGCCCCAGGAAGGCACTTCTGTTCGAGCTCCGATCCTGCCCACTTCCAGGAAGTTCCCGCCGGAGTAACGTCGTTGCACTGCGTACTCGCCGTGACACAGCCCTTGTCAACCGTCTCGTCTCCAATAAACCGTGCCTACGCGTTAACACTATCAGAACTGTGTCAAAACATGTCTATTAACTTGTGTTTTCTAGTGGTTGTAGTGAAGCCACATTGCGACCATTCTGAACTTGTATAAATCCGCCACTCAGTAATCGTGGCTCATTTAGTGTATTCTGAACCGTAAGTCCATGTTTGCAGTTTTATAGATACATCCCGGCCTGGTGAGCAAAGATAAGTGTCTTTGTAATTAATAAGGTATTATGTATTCAGAGTAATCTGATTAACTGTATAATTACTTGTATTATTACTAGCCACCTCATTGTCTAAGAAGGCGGACACAACATTGAGTATTCACTAAAGAGAAACATATGCGTACATGCCTGTCAGCACAGCTGTTGTCACTGTCGAAGACAGAAGTGTCCCCAGCACATTCATCATTAAGATGTAGACGAATGGGCAACAGTAGGTCAACGAAAATGCTGAAGTAAACATGCTTGTTCATGTTCAACTTTGACGTTCTGGGTCGGTGAACCACGAATCTCGTAGCGATCGGACAGCTCCACACACGCTCCGACACTGTGCAGGGACCTCCAGCGGACCCGACAGACTGCACCGCGCGGAGACAACTTCCCTGGTCCGCAGCAACCGACCGACTCCCTGCAGACCTCCCAGCTGGAAACTATGTACACAAAACCAAAGATGGTACATGGTGCAAATATGGATACACATCGCTGCTGCCACACGTAGAAGGAAGAAGAACCACAACATAACCGCAACAAGGGCGGGAAACCAAACACAGATAGACAGCGAAGTTCACGAAAATGCATAGTTGGGAGTGAGTATGGCTCAGCAACTATTTATGCACGACCGATACAAAAGAGTTACATATTTGCACCTGTTCCTGTCCTTCAAAGTAGTCACCAGCGTTGTATAGAACCCGTTGCCAGCGATGTGGAAGGCGCAGTATACCGTTAGCAGAGCCTGTTCTGTTGATGGTGCGAATGGAGCGGTCTACTGCCTGTCGAATCTCTGGAACAGTTCTGAAGCGAATGCCACGACGTGGTTTTTTCATCTTCGGAATCAAATCAAAGTCACAAGAACTTAAGTCCGGGGAGTGTGGTGGTTGGTACAGTACTTCCCAGTCCCATCGACCGAACAGAGCAGAGCAGCCACAGCTTGCGCTGTATGCGCCCGAGCATTATCGTGCAAAATGATGTTTGGGTTGCGCTTCTTTTGCAAAGCTGGTCGCAGGTGATGCTCTTATAACGAACAGTAATACTGTGCATTGACTGTCTGCAGTGGGGAAACGTAATGCGTTTGGATTCACCATCACAGTCGTACACGAGAATCATCATAACTTTAGACCGCTCCATTCGCACCATCAACAGAACAGGTTCTGCTAACGGTATACTACGCCTTCCACATCGCTGGAAACGGGTTCTACACAACGCGGGTTACTACATCTACATCTACAGCTACATCTACATGATTACTCTGCAATTCACATTTAAGTGCTTGGCACAGGGTTCATCGAACCACAATCATACTATCTCTCTACCATTCCACTCCCGAACAGCGCGCGGGAAAAACGAACACCTAAACCTTTCTGTTCGAGCTCTGATTTCTCTTTTTTTATTTTGATGTTCATTCCTACCTATGTAGGTTGGGCTCAACAAAATATTTTCGCATTCGGAAGAGAAAGTTGGTGACTGAAATTTCGTAAATAGATCTCGCTGTGACGAAAAACGTCTTTGCTTTAATGACTTCCATCCCAACTCGCGTATCATATCTGCCACACTCTCTCCCCTATTACGTGATAATACAAAACGAGCTGCCCTTTTTTGCACCCTTTCGATGTCCTCCGTCAATCCCACCTGGTAAGGATCCCACACCGTGCAGCAATATTCTACAGAGGACGAACGAGTGTAGTGTAAGCTGTCTCTTTAGTGGACTTGTTGCATCTTCTAAGTGTCCTGCCAATGAAACGCAACCTTTGGCTCGCCTTCCCCACAGTATTATCTATGTGGTCTTTCCAACTGAAGTTGTTCGTAATTTAAACACCCAGGTACTTAGTTGAATTGACAGTCTTGAGAATTGTACTATTTATCGAGTAATCGAATCCAATGGATTTCTTTTAGAACTCATGTGGATCACCTCACACTTTTCGTTATTTAGCGTCAACTGCCACCTGCCACACCATACAGCAATCTTTTCTAAATCGCTTTGCAACTGATACTGGTCTTCGGATAACCTTACTACACGGTAAATTACAGCATCATCTGCGAACAACCTAAGAGAACAGCTCAGATTGTCACCCAGGTCATTTATATAGATCAGGAACAGCAGAGGTCCCAGGACGCTTCCCTGGGGAACACCTGATGTCACTTCAGTTTTACTCGATGATTTGCCGTCTATTACTACGAACTGCGACCTTCCTGACAGGAAATCACGAATCCAGTCGCACAACTGAGACGATACCCATAGGCCCGCAGCTTGATTAGAAGTCGCTTGTGAGGAACGGTGTCAAAAACTTTCCGGAAATCTAGAAATACGGAATCAGCTTGAGATCCCCTGTCGATAGCGGCCATTACTTCGTGCGAATAAAGAGCTAGCTGCGTTGCACAAGAACGATGTTTTCTGAAACCGTGCTGATTACGTATCAATAGATCGTTCCCTTCGAGGTGATTCATAATGTTTGAATACAGCATATGCTCCAAAACCCTACTGCAAACCGACGTCAATGATATAGGTTTGTAGTTCGATGGATTACTCCTACTACCCTTCTTAAACACTGGTGCGACCTGCGCAATTTTCCAATCTGTAGGTACAGATCTATCGGTGAGCGAGCGATTGTATATGATTGCTAAGTAGGGAGCTATTGTATCAGCGTAATCTGAAAGGAACCTAATCGGTATACAATCTGGACCTGAAGACTTGCCCGTATCAAGCGATTTGAGTTGCTTAGCAACCCCTAAGGTATCTACTTCTAAGAAACGCATGCTAGCAGCTGTTCGTGTTTCAAATTCTGGAATATTCCATTCGTCTTCCCTGGTGAAGGAATTTCGGAAAACTGCGTTCAATAACTCCGCTTTAGCGGCACAGTCGTCGGTAACAGTACCATCGGCACTGCGCAGCGAAGGTATTGACTGCGTCTTGCCGCTTGTGTACTTTACATACGACCAGAATTTCTTTGAAGGACAGTAGCAGGAGCAAACAGGTAAATCTTTTGTATCGGTTGTGAATAAATAGTTGCCACTATTTAAGTTCCAACCCTCGTACTATAGTCCGATCCACGAACGATGGCGGTTCGGCACATGTCAATGCATAGACGAGATTGCATTATTGGCGATTCCGAATGACAGTTGCGGTACGCTAATGCGCGTACTTTTCGCTTGAAGAAAGCGTTTATCCTGCAAATTATGTCTTTCGCTTGCTTCTGCAGAATTTATCAGTTACCACCACTACTAGCGATGACAACTCGCAACAAGTGGAATAGAAATTCACTAAACAGCTCACTACGATCATTTAATGCTCGCATTAGTTACGGCATTACCAGCAGAGCGCTCACAGTACTACTGAACACTCATTGGCTTTCGGAGAATGCGTGACGTAGGTGCGCAAAACAAGCCTAAATTCGACAGCCCTCGTTCGTGACTCCAACTATACAAGATTACTGGTTCAAATGGCTCTGAGTACCATGGGACCCTAATATCTGAGGTCTTCAGTCCCCTAGAACTTAGAACTACTTAAACCTAACTAACCCAAGGACATCACACACAGCCATGCGCGAGGCAGGATTCGAACCTGCTACCGTAGCAGTCGCGCGGTTCCGATCCAACATTACTGTCCTCAGCAAACAGGAAATGCATTTTACGAAATGGTTCAAAGGGCTCTGAGCACTATGGACTTAACATCTGAGGTCATCAGTCCCCTTGAACTTAGAACTACTTAAGCCTAACTAACCTAAGGACATCACACACATCCATGCCCGGGGCAGGATTCGAACCTGCGACCGTAGCTGTCGAGCGGTTCCAGACTGATGCGCGTAGAACCGCTCGGCCACAGCGGCCGGCTGCATTTTACGCAAAACTTCGATCTTGCCACTACATTGTCTCTGCAGTGTACTAAAAATTTCTGAATCAAAAACCAAGTGAGTGGAGAAGACAAAGAATTTACGAAATTTAACATTGGAAGACTGTATTTTACGAAACTGTTTACGGAAAATTTGTTTGTATTCTGCTGAGCATGCTGTTACGCATAGATAATTTTACAGAAGTTTAATAGAAAGTATTAATTATAATAACATTGTAAGTACCATGTGTCGTCGAGATGTTACATAAGTGACTGTATCTATGGTAGGTAGGACCGCTGTTGGAGAGTAGTGCTGTTTATCAAGGACTTAGTTGAAGTTAGTTCTGAGTCAGTGCGGCTCTGTTTGATTGTCAGGTGGAACGAACAAATGAAGAAAATATATCGGTATATTTCTGTCGGATATTTTCACTTTAAAAAGTTACTCAAAGAGAACTGCAAAAGAATTCAGCATCATTCAAAATAGCAATGAAACCAACACATCGGCAGCGAACACACGTGAACAATGAATATCACCCTCGAATCCTTGAAGATAAGCAACATTTCCTTCCCTGAAGCTAATATGATTAGAAATATTCCTCAGTTCATTGTCGAGGAAAATGTGAATGTAATTAGGACTAGGAAAAATATGGTTAGCACTTCTACCTAGCCAGCAAGAAGACCCGGGATCGAGTTCCGGCCGCAGCACAAATTTTAGTTCATTTCGTCTGCTTCGATCATTTTTACTATTAGTTTGAGTGTAAGAGCGTTGTAAGGTGAAGGTGAAGAGTCAGCCTGAAGATAGCCCCAACGTGTGTCAGGAGCTGGCAAGCTGACTTCTGAACCGACCAATGACAGTTTTGAAGCAGCAGCTACAGCCGATATCAGCCCGGCTCACCGCCTTGCCTCGCAATCTGGCGACGTCGGTCAGAACATCACGACAGAACAAACATGATCAATACCATTTTTGCCCGTGAATGAAGAACTGTAGCTTAAAGTTTGTTCGGTTTTAACTAAAATGTAGCAATGGTGTCATATATTGCAGCCAAATCGCGATCAGTTGTACTCATCCCCAAGATGCATAATGAAGGAAGGAGCGGTGAAGCTGCAGGCTCCCAGAAGTTAGGAGCTGTAGTCTTTCAAAATCGTACAAAAAGTGGAGCAGACGCAGAGAGTACACGTGTCTGCCTTGAATCCATATATCCTTGCGCGTCATTCGTGATGCTGTTGATTAACTGAAGAGTCTGGACTGCCGACTATGACGAAGATTGGTGCTAATTTTTAATTCTATTTCAGCTTTAGTTAAATATTGATTTGAACATTTGGGGCCTTGTTTTTTTGTATGTTTTTGAGTGGCACGCGATAATTCCTTTGTGGTGCGACGTTATTTTTGCGTTGGAGTATAAGTGCATCGAAGTGGCCGGCAACATTTTTCATCACTTATATTTAACAAAGTCTCACAAATAAGCACCCCACTGGTGAGAGCTGACAAGACACACCCCGTTGGCGAGAGATAAGAGGACACGCCTCAAACAAGCGTTTTTCACCATTACTGAACACATCTGGTTTTTCTTTTTATTGCGTTTTCCTCGATATAGTACCGTTTCGGAACTCAGTTGTGTTATTTCTTGATAACAGCGCTATCTGTCGCACAACGACAAAAGTGTTACATGCAAAAAGTGCGTATTTTTTCTCGTAGAATTCGAATCTACAATAAAAATGGGATGTTCCCCCTGGGACTGGGGCAGGGTGTCAACATTGATATCACCGTATAGCATTTTTAAAAATACTGAAAACGTATTTTTCCGTTTTCAATTCGAGGCGTCGTTTTTGAGATACTTCATTATCTCAAGACACGAAAGGCATCCTGTATATCTAAATCTACGACAAAAAAAAAGCCTCATCTAGCACGGAGAGAAAGTGGTGCCAGCACGCAAGGATGTAAGGAACAGGATCAGCTAGCACCGCCCACCAAAAGAAGGTGTCACATATACTCAAGTTCAAATGATAGCAAGCATTCCACAGTATGTGCGATTTGTTCCAAACATGTACCGGTAGTCGGACGATGTGGCCGAGCGGTTCTAGGCGCTTCAGTCTGGAACCACGCTACCGCTACGGCAGCAGGTTTGAATCCTACCTCGGGCATGGATGTGTGTGATGCCCTTAGGTTAGATTAGGTTTAAGTAGTTCTAAGTTCTAGGGGACTGATGACCTCAGCTGTTAATTCCCATAGTGCTCAGAGCCATTTGAACATGTACCGGTATCTAGAAGTAGGGAGGTACCAAATGCTACGCAACAGGAGCAGTTCTCGTGCAACATCTCAGTCACACTGTTAAAAGTGCGCAGCAGGCAGCGGTGTGTGCGCATGTACGGACAAGACTGTTGCGCAGATGGACAGCGTCACGTGACCTCATCAGGGGGTCAGGATACTGACACAATAACCGACGCATTCCCGAGACAACTCATTCTGCCACTGGCGCTGAGTGATATCTGCAGTTCGCGAACAACATATGTCACGACTTTTTATAACACCGACGAAACAAGAGTGGATAGCCTACTCTTACATGTTACTTCACTGATGAACGTATGAACCAATGCTAGGACTTCCGTCAGACTTCATCAGGATAGCGAGGTATTTAGAATTGAAAGAGGTGTCAGAAGGGGAAATTCTATCTCACTCACTAAAAATATACTCAGCAGCACAGTATGAAGTTTCCAAATCATTGGAAAGGGAAAATGAAGTAATGTTAGGGGGTGGAAATTGGGAGCTATTATCCGTGTGACCAAGGGGAGTCCTATAGAACACCTAAAAAGTCTGCAAAAACAAAACTATTTCACTCTCTTTTACATTTTCTGTAACTCTTATCCATGTATCGCTATGCATTAAATATACTGCCGGAAAAAAATTAGTACACTTTTCTAGATGTTATCACATTACTTCTTGTTGCAACAGTGCATGTTGAATTCATGAAATGATTACATTTACAGATCAACAGCACACCAGTATTGGCCAGCCGGGGTGGCCGAGCGGTTCTAGGCGCTACAGTCTGGAACCGCGCGACCGCTACGGTCGCAACTTCGAATCCTGCCTCGAGCATGGATGTGTGTGATGTCCTTAGGTTAGTTAGGTTTAAGTAGTTCTAAGTTCTAGGGGACTGATGACCTCAGCAGTTAAGCCCCATAGTGCTCAGAGCCATTTGAACCACACCAGTATTAGGATGTTCAAATGTGTGTGAAATCTTATGGGACTTAACTGCTAAGGTCATCAATCCCTAAGCTTACACACTACTTAACCTAAATTAGTCTAAGGATAGACACACACACCCATGCCCGAGGGAGGACTCGAACCTCCGCCGGGACCAGCCGCACAGTCCATGACCGCAGCGCCTTAGACCTCTCGGGTATTAGGATGTGTTGTAGCCTCCACGAGCAGCAATGTTGGCGCTGACTCTGTGATCCAGTCGATTGAACATATAGCGAACAGTGTCCTGGGATAAGTTATGCCACACCTGCACGACCTGTTCACGTAATTTTGTAAGAGTTGTTGGTTGAAAGTGGCACGAGTCACTTCTCGTCCCATTGTATCCCACACATGGCTCGATTGGAGACTAATCTGGAGATCGTGTTGGCCAGGGAAGTTGTTGCGCAAGTGTTGCAGAGCACGTCGAGTTTCATTGGCAGTGTGTGAATGATCATTATCCTCTTGGAACAACTCATCACTTTCCTGCTGGAAGAACAGTAAAAGAACGGTTTTTCAACATTCTGTACGTACCACGCGCTGCTTAGTGTCCTTTACACAAACACAAAAGGTGAATGAGAGTTGTAGCTTATCAGACTCTTAGACCGTGAGGCCTGGTGTGTGGTCAGTGTGTGTTGCGCGAATGCACTCTACGAGCCAACGCTCACCAGGTCTAGTCGTATGCGCAAAAGAGCATCACTTGCATGCACCAGAATCTGCTTTCATTGCTGAAGAGTACCACGCACTGTTCTATCTTCCAAGTGATACTCGTCCATGTCAATGCTGTGGCATGAGTGAAAGACGGCCTAAAGGTGTGCGTACCCCTAGTCCGACTGCTAATAAACGGTGGGCAAAAGTTTGTGCTGATACGATTGGGCTGAAAAGGCCTCGCATCAGCATTATGGCAGCAGTACGATCTGCCACTGCTGCCCCTACAATACGACGTCCTTGCCATGTAAACGTCTAGAACCTTGCCTACGGATGTGAGAATTTTCACCTCACCACTAATACCACACTCACGCTTATAAATTAAGGATAATTGCAGAATTCGGTGCCACACAACGTGGCACTACACAAAACTGGCGTTAATAGCGTAGGCACATAGGGAACACGCACGACACAGATCAGTAAGTCCACGGTAGTGGTGATAAGTTGAGAAAACCGTCCCGAAACACATGTGCTACAAAACGCCACTGTTTCCTGCGCGTGTACCCCGAAATCAATATGGGACATGATCACCACGCACACGTACAAAGGCCGCACAATGGGTTGGCATACTCTGGATCACGTGGTCGAGCAGTTGCTGGGGTATAGCCTCCCATTCTTGCACCAGAGCCTGTCGGAGCTCCTGAAGTGTTCTAGGGGTTTGAAGACGTGCTGCGATACGTCGGCCGAGAGCATCCCAGACGTGCTCGATGGGGTTTAGGTCTGGAGAACAGGCAGGCCACTCCATTCGCCTGATATCTTCTGCTTCAAGGTACTCCTCCACAATGGCAGCTCGGTGGGGCCGTGTATTATCATCCATCAGGAGGAAGGTGGGACCCACTGACCCCTGAAATGGAGGACATACTGGAACAAAATGACGTCCCGAGACACCTGACCTGTTACAGTTCCTCTGTTAAAGACATGCAGGGGTGTACGTGCACCAATCATAATCCCACCCGACACCATCAAACCACGACCTCCATACAGGTCCCTTTCAAGGACATTAAGGGGTTGGTATCTGGTTCCTGGTTCACGCCAGAAACCCGGCGAGAATCACTATTCAGACTATACCTGGATTCGTCAGTGAACATAATTTGGGGCCACTGTTCCAATGACCACGTACTGTGCTCTCTGTGTTCTTGACACAAGGCTTTACGGGCTCTCCTGTGACCAGGAGTCAGTGGAATGCATCTTGCAGGTCTCCGGGAGAATAAACCATGTCTGTTCAGTCGTCTGTAGACTGGTTGTCTGGAGACAACTGTTCCAGTGGCTTCAGTAAGGTCCCGAGCAAGGCTACCTGCAGTACTCCGTGGCCGTCTGCGGGCACTGATGGTGAGATATCGGTCTTCTTGTGGTGTTGTACACTGTGGACGTCCCGTACTGTAGCGCCTGGACACGTTTCCGGTCTGCTGGAATCGTTGCCATAATCTTGAGATCACACTTTGTGGCACACGGAGGGCCCGTGCTACGACCTGCTGTGTTTTTTCAGCCTCCAGTCGCCCTAGTATTCTACCCCTCATAACGTCATCAGTGCGTATTCTTTGAGCCATTTTCAACACAGAGTCACCATTAGCAATTCTGAAAAAGTCTGCACACTCACTCGCTGCACCGTACTCTAACATGCACCAACACACCTCTGCGCCGGCCAGAGTGACCGAGCGGTTATAGGCGCTACAGTCTGGAACTGCGCGACCGCTACGGTCGCAGGTTCGAATCCTGCCTCGGGTATGGTTGTGTGAGATGTCCTTAGGTTAGTTAGGTTTAAGTAGTTCTAAGTTCTAGGGGACTGATGACCTCAGATGTTAAGTCCCATAGTGCTCAGAGCCATTTGAACACACCTCTGCGAATGTGGACTGCTGCCAGCGCCACCGTGCGACGACCGCAGGTCAAATGCACCGCGTGGTCATACCCCGAGGTGTTTAAATCCCGCAAACCGCCCACCAGAGAGTTGTTTCACCATGTATCAGCATTATCCTTAATTTATGAGCATGAGTGTAGTATCGTTGCACAACTGACGCAGCACTTCCAGCTTGTGTGGCAATTCTCTGAAAGGAGAACCCGCCACTCGGAAGGCCACTGTTTGACCCCTATCAAATTCGCTCAGTTGGCTGCAGGAAGCACGAGTGCATCTTCACTGCTTGGTTTCCGGCTTGCTTCATACTTGCGCCACACCACACCTTCTGGCTGTGATCATTCCCTATTAAAGAGTAAACGCAGATGGCGCTCTGGTAGCCATGCCACTACGCTATCTGTTGGCGGACGGCAGTGAAACCACTAGCAGCTAATCCCCAGGTGGCATTTGCCGTCATCGGATCAAAATCGACAACGTCTTTCCAGGTGTACTAATTTTTTCCGGCAGTATAGTTACAGCCGTTTGTATTCGCTGTATTCATTTTCAATTGCGTTGTATTTATGTAACACATATGCTCCACCCTCGTTTTGCTTATGACACTGTTTGCCCCGAGTGCCGGAAAACAACGGATGGAAGAACTCTGAAGACCAGTTGTGAAAGAAGACTTGAAAATCAATTACAATCAGACTACAATAATATATAATCAATATATCGAGAAGAAATTAGTATAACTTAATAATTAAGTGACAGAGCCACTCGTGAGTTAAAGACAGTGACTTGATAGACAACGAAAGAAATTAACGGGAGAGTAAAACTGGCCCGGAGAGCTATTGTTAAACTAAATAGGGTTGTCAGAACTAAGCACCATTTGATTTCCTTTAGTAGGTAGCACTGAATTACGAGCCTACTGAGTTGACGGTAAAAAGCCCTTTTAAGGTACCGTCCATGTTCGTGTGTGATGACCACTGCAGTTGTGTAAAGCAGTCTGCTCGTTAGTCACGACAACATTGCAACAGCCATGCCTGTTCAGACTGACAGCAGCTGCCTCGCACTAGTCCGTTCCCCCGAGAAGAAAAACCTCGGCAAACGATACTCACACGCTACCCTGCAAAACCGACACACGTATCAGGTCAGTATGACTATCAAGAAAACAGAAGACACCGTGAAAAGTGATTAGCAGCAAGTGTGCACAGAGCAACAGCGTCGTCGATCCCTGCTAAACTCACATCAGTGAGTCTCCCTCCCCTTTACCACCCATTCCATACCGCACCTACACTACTGGCCATTAAAATTTCTACACCAAAAAGAAATGCAGATGATAAACAGGTATTCATTGGACAAATATATTATACTAGAACTGACAGGTGATTACATTTTCAAGCAATTTGGGTGCATAGATCCTGAGAAATCACTACCCAGAACAACCACCTCTGGCCGTAATAATAGCCTTGATACGCCTAGGCATTGAGTCAAACAGAGCTTGGATGGCGTGTACAGGTACAGCTGCCCATGCAGCTTCAACACGATACCACAGTTCATCAAGAGTGATGACTGGCGTATTGTGACGAGCCAGTTGCTCGGCCACCATTGACCAGACGTTTTCAATTGGGGAGAGATCTGGAGAATGTGCTGGCCAGGGCAGCAGTCGAACATTTTCTGTATCCAGAAAGGCCCGTACAGGACCTCAAACATGCTGTCGTGCATTATCCTGCTGAAATGTAGGGTTTCGCAGGGATCGAATGAAAGGTGGAGCCACGGGTCGTAACACATCTGAAATGTAACGTCCACCGTTCAAAGTGCCGTCAATGCGAACAAGAGGTGACCGAAACGTATAATCCCATACCATCACGTCGAGTGATACGCCAGTATGGCGATGACGAATACACGCTTCCAATGTGCGTTCACCGCGATGCAGGCAAACACGGATGCGACCATTATGATGCTGTAAACAGAACCTGGATTCATCCGAAAAAATGACATTTTGCCATTCGTGCATCAGGTTCGTCGTTGAGTACACGATCTCAGGCGCTCCTGTCTGTGGTGCAGTATCAAGGGTAACCGCAGCCATGGTCTCCGAGCTGATAGTCCATGCTGCTGCAAACGTCGTCGAACTGTTCGTGCAGATGGTTGTTGTCTTGCAATCGTCCCCATCTGTTGACTCATTGATCGAGACGTGGCTGCACGATCCATTACAACCATGCAGATAAGATGCCTGTCATCTCGACTGCTAGTGATACGAGGCCGTTGGGAGCCAGCACGGCGTTCCGTATTACCCTCCTGAACCCACCGATTCCATCTTCTGCTAAGAGTCATTGCATCTCGACCAACGCGAGCAGCAATGTCGCAATACGATAAACCGCAATCGCGATAGGCTACAATCCGACCTTTATCAAAGTCGGAAACGTGATGGTACGCATTTCTCCTCCTTACACGAGGCATCACAACAACGTTTCACCAGGCAACGCCGGTGAACTGCTGTTTCTGTATGAGAAATCGGTTGGAAACTTTCCTCATGTCAGCACGTTGTAGATGTCGCCACCGGCACCAACCTTGTGTGAATGCTCTGAAAAGCTAATCATTTGCATATGGCAGCATCTTCTTCCTGTCGGTTAAATTTCGCGTCTATAGCACGTCATCTTCGTGGTGTAGCAATTTAAATGGCCAGAAGTGTAGATCAGATCTGGAGTTCACTATTGGAGATCCCTTATCCTTACCGATTATTGTAAGCCACGTACAGTCCTGGTTCGTTACAATATTTCACTCAGACTCAAGTCTTCTTCTTCTTCCTCTTGCAGACAAGGTTGCGTAAAAATTCCTGCACCGAAACTAATGGATCTACCGACTTAGGCCTGACAACGCGTCGTCTTCTTTCGAATTTATAAATGTATGCTCGCAACAAGAGACGGTCCCGGGTCATCTGTTGTAAATTGTGAGAGTCTCTGCCTACGGTAGTTGTGTATTTCATCGGTCATTTAACTGGCATCGAGTTTCTTACGGTTAACATCACTTTTCGTATTATTTCGTAAAATCACTTCCTTGACCTGTTGCCAGATCTCATTTCTGACGTCTCTCTCCTTTTCACTTTTCGTTGCATTAATTCCCATATCTCACTTCCACAAACGAGAGCACGTTTAGAGCTGATGTAACGCATTCTGAAAGTGAGATCTTACCTGATGTGTTTTCCAAAATGTTCATTAACGCATCACACAACTTGTTGTTTCCAGAGATCGTCTTCTTGTTTAGCGCCACATCTGTTAACTTCATAAACGAATGTACTACCCGAGCAATGTTGTATTTGACGACGAAGGGTACCTTTGCAATACCTTCCATACGTTGCAAGTATCAGACGTGGTCAGAACAGTGTTCGGGGTAGCTGGGAGAGCATTAGATTGTTGGTGCTCGTGTGGTGGATGCTTCCGCAGCCAAGATACCGCGTCCGGCCATCCTGATTTAGGTTTTCCGTGATTTCCCTAAATCGCTCCAGGCAAATGCCGGGATGGTTCCTTTCAAAGGGCACGGCCGACTTCCTTCCCCGTCCTTCCCTACTCCGATGAGACCGATGACCTCGCTGTCTGGTCTCCTTCCCCGGAACAACCAACCAACCAACCAACCAGCCAAGATAGCCGAAGTGTTTGGTCTTCCCAGAGACACCGAATAGCTATACCTAATACAGGTAAAGCGGAGGAACATTGAAAGTATCGTTGATGAGATTGTTCTAAATTAATTATTCAGCAAACCTGCATATCTGACTGTGTCTATGAACTTGTTTCTTGCGCTCCTCCATTTTGCCAGAAATGCAACATGTATTTGACTCAGCAATAAAATTTAAGAGAATAATGTCGTTTGTGCAATGGCATTAAGATGGTACTGGAAAATTAACTTTTGGCCCTGATGTTTACTTGGTTCTTTCATTGGTGGGTAACTGTACTCTACTTCTCATTTTCATATTCAGTTTAAGCAAAGAATTTGGATTATGATTCAGGCTGTTAGAATTAAACACATTGTTGATCTCAATATATATATTGTTATAATTTTAAGTCATACACAAAACCTACCATAGTATGAAACACTCTTACAAAAAATTTTACCAAGCGCTTACTGAGTCAAACTTTGGACATACAAATCCTAACTCTGAATGTTATCTAACAAAAACAATTTGAAATCATTATACATCTTCTCTCATTTACGTGGTAAGGTTTGATCTGGGGCAGCGAGCGCGACCTACCTTACAGATGACACCACACATCTGCTTCCTCCGGGCACCTAGCTGCGACTCCTCGGTTTTTTACTGCACGCGCCCGGCTGTCTTAACCATCAAAGAACCTCCTACTCAAAGATATTATACTCGTTCCACCTTGTGGTTGGCAACTACCGACTACATTCTGGAGCTACCCTGATCAGACCTTAGCACATACCTTTCAACATCAACCATTAAGTCACAAAGCGGACGAGAGTGTGTGTTGAGTGATCGTGACAAACTGTCATTGAAGAGGACTGTGACGAAAAATAAGAGAACGACAGCTGCAAAAGTCACTGCAGTACTGACTGCCGCACTCAAGAATCCTGTGAGCACCAAAACAGCACGAAGGGAGCTCCATACGCTTGTAATTGCAAGGCAAGCTGGAGTTCCAAAAACCACACATCGATGTCGGAAATGCCCACGACAGGATAACACGGTGCCAAAGCCATGAAACCTGGACTACGGAACAATGGAAGAAAGTAATTTGATCGGAAGAGTTTTGTTTCACACGGCTTCCAGCTTATGGCTGAGTTTATGTCTGGCGTACGCCGTGCCAAGGCTACGATGCAGAATGCTTGCCACCAAGAGTGAAACATGGGGGAGGGGGTTCAGTGACGATTTATGCAGCCCCATTGTTCCTCTGCAAGGTCGCATTACTGCCAAGGATTATGTGACCATCTTGACTGATCTGGTCTATCCCACAGAAAAATGTTTACTCCCCAACCGTGATGCTGTCTTCCAGGACGACAGGACCAATGCTCAAAAGCTCACATTGTCCAGGACTAGTTTTAAGAGCACGATGATGAACTGTCGCCCCTCGCCGCCACAGTCACCAGATCTAAATGCTATTGAGCCTTTGAGGTCTGCTTTGGAGTTAACGATGCATGATCGCTATCCACCTCCATCATCGTTGCCTCAACTTGCCACTATTTTGCAGGAAGAATAGCATCAAATTCCCTTGAAAACTGTACAGTACCAGTATTTCTCCATTCTGAGATGACTAGAAGCTACACTATGTGATCAAAAGTATCCGGATACCTGGCTGAAAATGACTTACAAGTTCGTGGCGCCCTGCGTCGGTAATGCTGGAATATGGTGTTGGCCCACCCTTAGCCTTGGCCGGCCGGTGCGGCAAAGCAGTTCTAGGCGCTTCAGTCTGGAACCGCGCGGCCGCTACGGTCGCAGGTTCGAATCCTGCCTCGGGCATGGATGCGTGTGATGTCCTTAGGTTAGTTAGGTTTAAGTAGTTCTAAGTTCTATGGGACTGATGACCTCAGATGTTAAGTCCCATAGTGCTCAGAGCCATTTGAACCATTTGAACATCAGCCTTGATGACAGCTTCCACTCTCGCAGGCATACGTTCAATCAGGTGCTTGAAGCTTTCTTGGGGTGTGGCAGCCCATCCTTCACCGAGTGCTGAACTGAGGAGAGGTATCGATGTCGGTCGGTGAGGCCTGGCTCGAAGTCGGCGTTCCAAAACATCCCAAAGGTGTTCTATAGGATTCAGGTCAGGGCTCTCTGCAGGCCAGTCCATTACAGGGATGTTATTGTCGTGTAATCACTCCGCCACAGGCCGTGCATTGTGAACAGGTGCTCGATCGTGTTGAAAATACAATCGCCATCCCCAAATCGCTCTTAAACAGTGTAAAAGCGGTGGCTCGATTTTATTTTACAGGTTACTATCCTTTGCTGTAGGGGCTGTAATTTTTGATATTTTTTTTAAACGAGCAAGGTAAAACAGAGGCCACTACTTCCACCACACCAAGTGGATTTAGTGGTCACGTACTCACACTGAGCCGTGAACACTTCCCAGTTTATCATTGGGGGATAATTGAAAATTATTATTACTATTACCGGTGCCATGCGTGCAATGGTCGTGCCAGGCGCGCGATATTGAATCTTGATCCTATCATTAATAGCGCGAGACCTGCACGACCTTGTAGCAACCGTTATAGTTCTTCATTATTCTACTGTGACACTACGGATGGTTTCACGTAATGAAAAGGAGAATGTACAGATTAAAGGACTCATTTATTCAACAGTTGAATACTGAACAATTATACAATCAAATGGGTGTGGGGGAAGAAAGAATTGAGTTCAGTAGCCTGCCCCAACGCTCGTTCATAATAAGCCACGATAGCAGGAGAAAAGGAATTTTAGGAACGATCGCCGTATTATCAAATGGGGTTCAATTTACTAAAGGAAGGGGTTGCAGGCATGCAACGACCGCCACCATGAATCAGACAAAGACTAAGAAAGATGCTACTGTGAGTGAATCGCTAGGTAGCCTTCTGTCCTAAAGGAATAAAACCAGCAAGTCGCGAAACTATTCATACGAGCGATACTAGATAACTTTGGCTCGCGGTCCGACTACGTTAACGAAACATGAGGGGGCACCAGACACTCACCACGTGGCGTAGGACAAAGGGCACAAGTTTTCAAGCTAGGAAGACCTAAATTCTGAGACGAATTTTACACAGAAGAACTGAAAGAGCCACTGCCAGACGAAGCGGAAAAGTGACCAAAATGTATGCACTTTAGTGCCGTACTGCAAGCTACTGTGACTAGCCAACGCATCTCGCACATTACGCCCAACTGTGCAAGGAAAACCTACAGTCTTATAACACGGAAAAATTGCGTAAACCGTAATTCAAGGAACGCACATCAGTACAATGCCCTATAAGGTTCCCTCTGGGCTGCAGGACGCGAATCTACACTGCACGTCGGCGCTCATGCTTACCGAACTTCATGGAAGCAGAACCTCCGGTCTCCAGCACGGCCACACTAGAACTGACTACCGCCCCTTTGTCCACTGTCCACCCGCGGAGGGCAGTTGGCGCCTACCGGCGAAAAACAGGCGCGCACCTGAACGGGCCAATCAGAGGGCCGGAATCTCGCAGGGAAGCGAGCAGAAATAGCATTTACAAGGTTACTAAGGCAGGTTGGGGAACTGAAAACAGGAGAAACTTTGGCCACTACTGAACTTTCAAACGACACCACGTGCTACCCTGGCGATCGGAAAAGTATGGGAAACGGGGAGCCATCATGGCTGCTAGGAAGACTGTTGCTCTCGCCCATAAATAAAGAAAATTCCTAGCGCCAAGCTCCTCTCACAGATCAGTGCGAGACAAACTGTAAACATCTTCAAATAAATTAGGAAACCCATAGAAATTATTAACAGGGCCTGAATTATTATTTTACCGAATACCAGAATGTTGGGATTACGAATATGAAATACGAGAATGAGATTTTCACTCTGCAGCGGTGTGTGCACTGTTATGAAACTTCTGGCAGATTAAAACTGTGTGCCCGACCGAGACTCGAACTCGGGACCTTTGCCTTTCGCGGGCAAGTGCTCTACCAACTGCAGTTGAGTTCGAGTCTCGGTCGGGCACACAGTTTTAATCTGCCAGGAAGTTTCATAACAGCGCACACTCCGCTGCAGAGTGAAAATCTCATTCTGGAAACATCCCCCAGGCTGTGGCTAAGCCATGTCTCCGCAATATCCTTTCTTTCAGGAGTGCTAGTTCTGTAGGGTTCGCAGGAGAGCTTCTGTAAAGTTTGGAAGGTAGGAGACGAGATACTGGCAGAAGTAAAGCTGTGAGTACCGGGCGTGAGTCGTGCTTCGGTAGCTCAGTTGGTAGAGCACTTGCCCGCGAAAGGCAAAGGTCCCGAGTTCGAGTCTCGGTCGGGCACACAGTTTTAATCTGCCAGGAAGTTTCATGAAATACGAGCACTGAATGGTGAATGAAGTGCAGTCTGCTTTCGGCTGCGGTGGGGCGAGGACGTCCGCTGCGCCTCGCCGTGCGCGACCGTGAGCGCTTGCTTGTGTTTACCTTCTCGCGGCGCGAGTTGTATTTGTTCCAAGTTCAGTCCGATTATGGCACACACATGGCGCCACGATACGATCAAAATTACTTTCCAACCTGATCACGCGCGTCCTCGAGCCTATGAAATAGAACAGTTCATACGCGACGATCTACATTTAGATCCGGCGACTGTCGTCGGAATACATTTTTCTATAACGGCGAGCGTGGTTTATGTTAAAATGACCAGTGCAGAGGTCTGCACGACAGTGGTTTCTAAATACTCGAACTCTCTCCGATTCAAACATTCTGACGGGCATATCGGTGCGGTGACGGTGGATCATGCTGGCATGGGCCTAAGGACTGTAAGAGTTTTTGAGCTCCCCTTCGAGGTCCCAGAGGAAGTTGTCAAGGACGCCTTCCGACCATATGGCAATGTTATCAGCCACGTTGCAGAAAAGTGGCAAACTTTCTCGACGTATAAGGTCTACAATGGTGTGCGCCAAATTAAACTTGAGCTCAAGAAACATGTGCCGTCCTATTTGAACATCGGTGGCTGTCGTGCAATCATCATGTACGACGGTCAACCGCGTACCTGTTCCGGATGTGGGCAGGAAGGCCATGTTCGATCGAGCTGCTTACAACGTAGAATTACGCAGATACCAGTGGGAGACTCCGTTTCCCCGACGGGGACGACAATCCTGCCCCTCACGTACGCTCAGACGACGATGCGCACCATAGTTGAGAACGCAACGGGCGATCAGACAAATCCATCGACGCCAGAAGTACCACGGGAGGAAGAGGAAGGACCCTCGGTGCCAACCCATATGTCGCCCCCTCCACAGCAACAACAGCAGCAACAGCCCCACGGACTCCAGACGCAACATAACATTCAGAACGCGATGGACGTGGACGCGAACATTGTCCCGACCGCGGCTTTCCTAGCGGAAGGTGATACGACGCTGGATTGCCTCCCACATTCGGATACGGATGTCCACGTTCGTAAGCAACGTTCGCCCCGACGACGCAAGCGACGTCGGCGGACCCCTTCTGACGATTGCCTCCTACACACGGCCGGTCAAGAAGGTGACATCTCATCAGACGGCATGGATGCTGCGCCTGCTGAGGATCTAAGTGGTGTAGACGGTTCACTTGCCCATACTACGAGTGCGCCGTTACTTCTTGCACCACAAACGCGGCAGGTCGCGTCGATGGATGGCGATCCGTCTACCTCTACCACAGACGACGTACGTGAGAGAGATTTAGGTGCTGATCAGCCACACAGCATCGTGTTGCACCCACTGTGGTCGGACGATGTTGAGGTACTTCCTGAAGAGGGCACGGGTGACAGGGGAGGGGGCGGCATTGGGGCTGCCACTACTAGCGTGAACGACTCATAATTTGTAACGGGTTTGGTGGGTCCGGCATCTCTTGCGGTTAGCTTTTATTGCCATGGCGTCTACCCTAGGTGAAGAGGCTAGGCAGCACACCTTTCGCCTTGCCACAATCAATATCAACGCGATAAGGGCACCACACAAACTGACAATGCTACAACGCATGCTTGATGCGGCGGACATCGACGTGGCCCTCTTACAGGAAGTATGTGTCGCTAGTTTCCCTGACTTCTACGGATATACCGCCCACATCTCCCACGCCTCTTCCACCGATTGTGGTGTGGCTGTTCTGTTAAGGGACGGTTTGGCGGCTACAGACGTACTGTACTTACCGAGTGCAAGAGCCATGGCAGTAACTGTCAACGGTGTACGACTCATCAATGTATATGCCCCTTCAGGATCAGGGAGACGGAGAGATCGGGCCCGCTTTTTTTCGGAAGATATTACGCGTCTATTTATGGGCCACATAGACGATATGGTGATCGGAGGAGATTTTAACTGTACATTATCTCCATCTGATCAGCAGCCACATCACGTCCCGTGTGCGGAATTGGAAATGCTAGTGCGTGACCTCCACCTGATTGACACGTGGCGCCACATCCATGGCCCAGCTCCTGGTTACACCCATTATACAAGCCATTCATCAAGTCGGTTGGACAGGATTTACGTCACAAGCACCCTTTCGACGGCGACGAGAGGAGCAGAGCTCTGGCCCACTGCATTCACCGACCACACAGCCTATATTTGCACCATTGCCCTCCAACCTGCACGTGTGTGGCGCAGTAGGCCCCCCTGGAAACTGAACGTCGCCCATCTGGACGAGCCGGCATGTAAAGGTGCTGTCGAAGAGTCGTGGACCGCGTCCTTACGGCGTCGTGGTCGGTACCGATCGACCCTCAGTTGGTGGATTGAATGTGCGAAGCCTGCTCTTAGACGCACCTTCATGGCTTACGGCCGGGAAGCAGCGGCATGGAGGAGGAGCACGGAAAACTTTTATTACACCGTCCTACGGGAATGTCTTGCTATGGAGCCCTCACCTGACAGGCAGATCATAGTCAATCGCGCGAAAGCGCAGCTCGTCTCCTTAGCACGCCATCATTTACAAGGCGCTGTTATACGGTCGCGTGCTCCAGACATGATACAATCAGAAAGGCCATCTATGCACCACGTGCTCATAGAAATCAGGAGGCGCCGCAGGGCACTGGTAACCGACATGATAACCGACGACGGTCGACATGTGGTAGAACAAGCAGATATAGCAGAAGCCTTCTATTGGCATTACGCTCAACTTTATTCAGCAGTGCTCCCTGATATGGCAACGGTAGACACCGTTTCAGCACATGTCCACGGTACAGTTCCACCAGACATGGTACCGAATTTACTGGGAGAAGTGACAGAAGAGGAAGTGCTCGACGCCATTGGTAAAGGTGCTCCCCATAAATCACCAGGAATCGATGGGTTACCATTAGAGTTCTATCGAGCCTTTACACAACTGTTGCTACCGTGTTTGATTGAAATTTGCCAGGAATTGATGTCCCCGGATATAACATTGCCTGCACCATTCTTGGAAGGTCTGATTGTCCCCATCCATAAACCGAAGGGACGGAATCATGTCCGCGACTATCGTCCCTTAACGTTATTGAACAGCGACTTCAAGATCTTTTCGAGGCTGCTATCAGGACGTATTCGCGGCACACTATTGCACGTCTTGTCCGGCGATCAGACGTCCTTGGGGGGACCCAACAACATCAGAACTGCGTTATGTCGTTACCGAGATCTCATCTCCCTTGCACGGGTGAGACGTTTGCCGGCAGCCCTCGCGTCTATCGACTTTAGCCAGGCTTTTGACCGTGTGGGCCACACTTTCCTCACGGCCGTTCTACGGCGCATGGAATACCCCGACCCCTTTATCACAGTGCTGACACGACTACTACATGGTGCAACTTCTCGAGTTCTTGTCAATGGAAGACTGACGGCACCCATGCCGATCCGCCGATCAGTACGACAGGGATGTCCATTATCAACATTGTTATTTGCATTGGCCTTAGAACCCTTGTTGTGTGGTCTCCGAGACAGGCTCACTGGGATACAGTTCGGCGGCTCCATCTATCGCTGCACCGCATATGCGGATGATTTGATGATCGTCATACGCGGAGCTGACGATATGGCCGCGGCTTTGGACTGGATTGCAACCTACGGTACAGCTTCTGGTAGCCAAATCAACGTTGACAAGTCCGTCGCCTTGAGCATCGGGATTGGGCTACCGCAGGAACACATTGCCCCCTTACGCTTCAGTGATACTGTACGCTGCTTGGGCTTAGATTTCATGAACGACATGCGACGCGCGACGACGCTCAATTATCGACGCCTTCTTAACCAAATTAGGGCCGGAATTGCAAATCAGCGCTTGCGATCCCTCAACATCGTTCAGCGGGCGTATTATGCCAATGTATACCTTGCGTCCCGCATACCGCATGTCGCCCAAACGCTACCCATTCCGAAGCCCTTGGCTCGTAGCATTATGGCAGCGCTGGGATGCTTCGTCACCACTGGTATGTTACTGAAGATCAGATACGTATCTCTTACCCTCCCCAAGGAAAAAGGTGGTCTCGGCCTAGTTAACGTCCATGATAAGGCCATTGCCCTCTATGTTAGCTCACATTTAAGTCTGCTGCGCCGTTGTCCTACGAGCCTCACGAGTCTGCTTCTGACGGCGCTACGTCCTGCTTCACTAAGAGCGCCGGTGCCACTACAGGACATCCCAGCGCCCCTCTTTTATATAGGACGTTTCTATTTAGAACAAAGTTATTGCAGTGTCGCGCTCACGACACCTCAAATGGCCACAACTCGACGCCTATATCATGACATGCTGCAACGCCGCCCCCTAAATGTGGTCGAACTAAAATATCCTGACGTACGGTGGCGCGTGGTGTGGAAGACTGTACACGATGCCATGCTTGATTCCGATGTTGTTTCTCAATGGTACGTCGTCGTGAATGGGAAGCTCGTGACGCAAGAACGTCTCTACAATATCCACATGACAGAATCTCCCAATTGTGTGGGTTGTAATACAGTAGATTCTGACGAGCACCGCCTCAGCTGTGGAGAGGCGGAACCGGTTTGGCACCTAGTGCGGCAGATGCTGGCTTATCTCTTGCGAGTTAGGCCGGAGCATATATCTGCACGCACGTTATTGTTTCCGGATGAGACATTTTACCCCAAGACTCGAACCAACTCTGTCACCTGGATACGTGGACATGCCGTCCATTACCTCTGTCGTGACGGACACAAGGATTTCCTTGACTTCTGGCTCTATTTGCAAGAAAGACATCATGCTATTTCCCGGCATACCAGATATCGACAGTGCTTCGCAAACTACCTATGGAGTGCCTTTCATAGCCCGCCGTGTAGCTGGAATGTTCCAGGCAGTGGCAGATGAGGTCAGAACGAACTGCAAACGACCATATATTGAACAATCTTATCAGTGGGCGCAGTCGCTGGGAAGCCTCACTACGACGTGGTAGCTTTCTTTTCATGCCATTTATGTCTCATATCTTCGATGGCGCCTTCATTCTGTTTTAGTTTTCCAGGCTTGGTTAACTGTGACTGTTCGCACATTAAAAAAATAAAAAAAAAAAAAAAAAAAAAAAATAAAAAAAAAAAACAAGTGGGCAGGAGACCTGCTTTCAAATCCACATAAATACACAAGAACAAAATAAGAACAAAATGAACAACAAATAAAATTTAATAAAGTATTATACCCTTTCCTTTCTTCTTTTATTTTATTTTTTTTATACAAAGTTCAGAGGCATATTTAATTTTTGTCCGTTGGCGGAACCTGAAGTGGCGGCGAACGGCCGTCCTAGTTAGCTTCAGGATGAAAGTGGCGGTGGCACTAGCTTTGTTTTTGTTTTTAGGCTAGATAGGTTTTTGTGGGTAGTATGGACGATAGGGGCCAACGCCTGAAGTGGAAGAGGTAATTTTCTAAAAAAAAAAAAAAAAAAAAAAAAAAAAAAAAAAAAAAGTGGCCGTGCGGGCAAAAAAAAAAAAAAAAAAAAAAAAAAAAAAAAAAAAAAAAAAAAGTGGTCAGCGTGACGGAATGTCAATCCTAAGGTCCCGGGTTCGATTCCCGGCTGGGTCGGAGATTTTCTCCGCTCGGGTTTAAAAAAAAAAAAAAAAAAAAAAAAAAAAAAAAAAAAAAAAAAAAAGTGCACGTCTTTCAAGTGGGAAGCAAGAAGGTGCTTAAAACATCAATGTAGGCCTGTGCTGTGATAGTGCCACGCAAAACAACAAGGGATACAAGCCCCCTCCATGAAAAACACGACCACAACATAACACCACCGCCTCCGAATTTTACTGTTGCCACTATACACGCTGGCAGATGACGTTCACCGGGCATTCGCCATACCCACACCCTGCCATCGGATAGCCACATTGTGTACCGTGATTCGTCACTCCACACAACGTTTTACCACTGTTCAATCGTCAATGTTTTCGCTCCTTACACCAAGCGCGGCGTCGTTTGGCATTTACCGGCGTGATGTGTGGCTTCAGAGCAGCCGCTCAAACATGAAATCCAAGTTTTCTCACCTCCCGCCTAACTGTCATAGTACTTGCAGTGGCTCCTGATGCAGTTTGGAATTCCTGTGTGCTGGTCTGAATAGATGTCTGCCTATTACACATTACGACCCTCTTCAACTGTCGGCGGTCTCTGTCAGTCAACAGAACATCTCGGCCTGTGCACTTTTGCGCTTTACATGTCCCTTCACGTTTCCACTTCACTATCTCATCGGAAACAGTGGACCTAGGGCTGTTTAGGAGTGTGGAGATCTCGCGTTCAGACGTATGACACAAGTGACACCCAATCACCAGCCCACGTTCGAAGACCGTGAGTTCCGCGGAGCGCCCGATTCTACTCTCTCACGATGTCTAATGACTATTGAGGTCGCTGATATGGAGTACCTGGCAGTAGGTGGCAGCACAGTGCACCTAATGTGAAAGCATATGTTTCTGGGGGTGTCCGGATACTTTTGATCACATAGTGTATTTGAAATGCCAACGGTTTTGCTACATCGTATTGGGTATGTTAATGTATTGTGGGTTTGTGTTTCGACAGTTTTGTTCACCCCCTGTACATGTCGTATTATTTCCTCATTAACCACTGATTTAGTCTCCTGTAGTTGTAGCTACCATTGTAGGCCTTATTTATCTTCTTGCCTAGCCATTATTTTCGATTTGCTGACCGGTACTTTCGTGCTATACGTCTGTAATATTTAATCTCTTCTGTTAGACTGCTTTGCGCGTTCTCTTCTGAAGCCGCTATTAGTACATGGTCGTCGGCAAACAAGATTGCCGTAATATCATCCCTATACCCCAATTATATTCCTTTTGGTATCGTCTCTTGTCAATTTAGTAACTCATGTTTATGTGCAGGTGAAATACTAAACTCGACAGGCGAAGGACCTGTCTTAGTCTTTCGTTGACAACTAATGATTTTCCATATTATTGTCTATAAATGCCGGCCGGTGTGGCCGAGCAGTTCTAGGCGATTCAGTCTGGAACCACGCGACCGCTACGGTCGCAGGTTCGAATCCTGCCTCGGGCATGGTTGTGTGTGATGTCCTTAGGTTAGTTAGGTTTAAGTAGTTCTACGTTCTAGGGGACTGATGACCTCAGATGTTAAGTCCCGTTTTCTGGAAATACTATGCCTTTCTGAACATAAATAGATTTAATGGCGTTGATTAAATTAAATAGGACGTTACAATCTCGAATAATATTCCACGTCTTAGTTCGTCTTATTTCGTCATAAGCTTTTTTTGTAAGGTAAAACTAGCATATAGACTCGATACATTCTGTTTCTCTAACAACCTGTACAGATTGTATCTGCGCAACATCTTCCTATTTTTTTAAAGTTGTACTAGTTTGCTAAGACCTACAAATTATTTTTAATTATTGTGGTGTAAATTGAATATGCGGCATTCATTATTGTGATTCTTTAATAACCCTTGCAGATGCTTTAGCCGCCCTTATGAACTTTGACTGTCTTGCCACTTTCCATTCAGTTGCTCGTTTTTATATATCTCTCAGTTTTCATAAACTGTCAATAGCTTTGACAGTTATGGTAAGTCCTTAAGCGTAGAAGGTTGCGTCGTTAAAGTCTCTTCAGGTGAAGGGTGCAACATACTTGATAATGGTATGTAAGTTAGTTAAAAGTCACAGTGTATCCACTCACTATATAGCTTCACTCCTGGAGCCAGCAACAGTCAGTCGCCAGTGTTCCATGCGACCGCGTGCTCGTTCCAAGCAGGTGCGGCAGTTTTAAGGCCAGCAGATGCTATGCGTGCTGCGGAAGTTTCAGGCGTGGCAAGTACTTCCGCCTGGGTAGCGACGCGCCGCAGCGAAAGAAGGGGTAATTCGTGGATGTGTTAGGAATATACACCTATAAGGCAAAATTACACTACTGGCCATTAAAATTGCTACACCACGAATATGACGTGCTACAGACTCGAAACTTAACCGACAGGAAGAAGATGCTGTGATATGCAAATGATTAGCTTTTCTGAGCATTCACATAAGGTTGGCGCCGATGGCGACACCTACAACGTGCTGACATGAGGAAAGTTTCCAACTGATTTCTCATATACAAACAGCAGTTGACCGGCGTTGCCTGGTGAAACGTTGTTCTGATGAATCGTGTAAGGAGGAGAAATGCGTACCATTGCGTTTCCGACTTTGATAAAGGTCGGATTGCAACCCATCGCTACTGCGGTTTATCGTATCGCGACACTGCTGCTCGCGTTGGTCCAGATCCAATGACTGTTAGCAGAATATGGAATCGGTGGGTTCAGGAGGGTAATACGGAACGCCGTGCTGGATCCCAACGGCCTCGTATCACTAGCAGTCGAAATGACAGGCATCTTATCCGTACGGTTGTAACGGATCGTGTTGCCACGTCTCGATCCCTGAGTCAACAGATGGGGACGTTTGCAAGACAACAACCATCTGCACGAACAGTTCGACGACGTTTGCAGCAGCATGGACTATCAGCTCGGAGACCACGGCTGTGGTTACCCTTGACGCTGCATCACAGACAGGAGCGCCTGCGATGGTGTACTCAACGACGAACCTGGGTGCACGAATGGCAAAACGTCATTTTTTCGGATGAATCCAGGTTCTGTGTACAGCATCATGATGGTGGCGTCCGTGTTTGGCGACATGGCGGTGAACGCACGTTGGAAGCGTGTATTCGTCATCGTCATACTGGCATATCACCCGGCGTGATGGTATGGGGTGCTATTGGTTACACGTCTCGGGCACCTCTTGTTCGCATTGACGGAACTTTGAACGGTGGGCGTTACATTTCAGATGTGTTACGACCCGTCGCTCTACCGTTCATTCGATCCCTGCGAAATCCTACATTTCAGCAGGATAATGCACGACCGCAATGTGCAGGTCCTGTGCGGGCCCTTCCGGATACAGAAAATGTTCGACTGCTGAACTGGCCAGCACATTCTCCAGATCTCTCACCAATTGAAAACGTCTGGTCGATGGTGGCCGAGCAACTGGCTCGTCACAATACGCCACTCATAACTCTTGATTATCTGTGGTATCGTGTTGAAGCTGCATGGGCAGCTGTACCTGTACACGCCATCCAAGCTCTGTTTAACTCAATGCCCAGACGTATCACGGCCGTTATTACGGCCAGAGCTGGTTGTTCTGGGTACTGATTTCTCAGGATCTATGCACCCAAATTGCTTGAAAATGTAATCACATGTCAGTTCTAGTATAATATATTTGTCCCGTGAATACCCGTTTATCATCTGCATTTCTTCTTGGTGTAGAAATTTTAATGGCCAGTAGTGTATTATCACCAAATACTTAATAGCGCATTGTTCCATCTTTGGAACGTAACACAGCACCGATTCTGTGTTGCATAGATTCGATAAGTTCTTGATAGGTTTCCGGACATCTGTGGCGCCAGATATTCAAGCACAGTTCACTCTCTTCCCATAAATTACGGGCCTGTTGTCTGTGGTTGCGGAGCTAGTGCACCATAGCCTCACGGTTATGATCCATCGGGTTCAGATCAAGTGAATATGGCACCCAAGAGATCAACGTGAATTCCCTATTATGCACCTCAAACCACTGTAGCACGATTCTGGCATTGTGACACGGACAGTTATCCTGCTAAAAGAATCCATCACCGTCGGCGAAGACATCCAGCATGAAGGGTTGCAGGTGATCCGCAGCAATGTTCACTAAGTCCCCAGCTGTAATGGTACCTTCAGTTGTGGCCAGTGGTCCTATGGAAGTCCAGCATAACACTGCCGTCTGCCGCTTGCATCCGGAACGCAGCGGATGTTTTGAGCAGCCATGCTCCTGGATGATGGCATATACAGTCACGACCATCGACCCTGTGGAACGAATAAAGTGATTCGTCAGACCAAGCGACACGTTTCCAATAACTCAGGTCGAAAGTGGATGATCCTGTGCCCACTTAAACTGTAATTGACCATGTCGATGGGTTGACAATGGGAATACGCATGGGTCGTCTGCTGGTCAGCCCCATGTTCAACAATGTGCTCTGAACGGTGTGTTCAAAAACACTGTACGCTGTCGTCGGATCCGCCACAGATCACAACCCATCCTTCATTCAGCCCGTTTTACACGAGAGGCTTTCTGGTCAGAATCGACTACTGAAAGTGCGTGCTCCTTTTGTGCTTGCATGCGAATTAGCAACCAACCACTATCAGTGATCTACAGGGTGGTCCAATGATCGTGACCGGGCCAAATATGTCACGAAACAAGCGCCAAACGAAAAAACTACAAAGAACGAAACTTGTCTAGCTTGAAGGGGGAAATCAGATGGCGCTATGGTTGGCGCGCTAGATGGCACTGCCATAGGTCAAACGGATATCAACTGTGTTTTTTAAAATAGGAACCCCCATTTTTATTACATATTCGTGTAGTATGTAAAGAAATATGAGTGACAGATGACGCTGTAACAGTTACAAACATATGGCTATCAATTTTAGACGAACAGTTGGTAACAGGGAGGTTTTTTAAATTAAAATAGAACGTGGGTACGTTTGAACATTTTATTTTGGTTGTTCCAATGTGATACATGTACCTTTGTGAACTTATCATTTCTGAGAACGCATGCTGTTACAGCGTGATTACCTGTAAATACCACATTAATGCAATAAATGCTCAAAATGATGTCCTTCAACCTCACTGCATTTGGCAATACGTGTAACGACAGCTAGTAGTGCGCGTTCCATGTTCCCACATGCATTGACAATGCGCTGACGCATGTTGTCAGGCGTCGTCGGTGGATCACGATAGCAAATATCCTTCAACATTCCCCACAGACGGAAATCCAGTGAACGTGCGGGCCATGTATGGTGCTTCGACGACCAATCCACCTGTCATGAAATATGCTATTCAATACCACTTCAACCGCACGGAGCTATGTGCCGGACATCCATCATGTTGGAATCCTGTCATGCAGTGAAACATCTTGTAGTAACATCAGTAGAACATTACATAGGAAATCAGCATACATTGCACCATTTAGATTGCCATCGATAAATTGGGGGCCAGTTATCCTTCCTCCCATAATGCTGCACTATACATTGACCCGCCAAGGTCGCTGAAGTTCCACTTGTCGCAGCCATCGTGGATTTTCCGTTGCCCAATAGTGCGTATTATGCCGGTTTACGTTACCGCTGTTGGTGAAAGACGCTTCGTCGCCAAATAGAACGCGTGCAAAAAATATGTCATCGTCCCGTAATTTCTCTTGTGCCCAGTGGCAGAACTGTAAACGATGTTCAGAGCCGTCGCCATGCAATTCCTGGTGCATAGAAATATGGTACGGGTGCAATCGATGTTGATGTAGCATTCCCAACACCGACGTTTTTGAGATTCCCGATTCTCGCGCAATTTGTCTGCTATTGATGTGCGGATTAGCCTCGACAGCAGCTAAAACACCTACTTGGGCATCATCATTTGTTGCAAGTCGTGGTTGACGTTTCGCATGTGGTCGAACACTTCCTGTTTCCTTAAATAACCTAACTATGCGGCGAACGGTCCGGACACTTGGGTGATGTCGTCCAGGATACCGAGCAGCACACATAGCACACGCCCGTTGAGCATTTTGATTACAATAGCCATACATCAACACAATATCGACTTTTTCCGCAGTTGGTAAACGGTCCATTTTAACACGGGTAATGCATCACGAAGCAAATACCGTCCGCACTGGCGGAATGTTACGTGATTCCCCCTACTTATACGTTTGTGGCTATTACAGCGGCATCTATCACAAAGCGAAAAAACTGGTCCAACCAAAACATTCATATATCTTTACGTACTACAAGAATATGTAATTAAAAATAGGGTTTCCTATTTTAAAAACGCAGTTGATATCCGTTTGACCTATGGCAGCGCCATCTAGCGGGCCAACCATAGCGCCTTCTAATTTCCCCCTTCAAGTTAGACGCGATTCGTTCTTTGTAGTTTTTCCGTTTGATGCTTATTTCGAGAGATATTTGGCCCGGTCACGTTCAATGGACTACCTTGTGTAGATTGTGCCGAGTGTGGAGATCTAACTTTCCGAGTTGCTGCAGAAAGAGGGGATTGTGGAGACTTTTGCTAGCATCGCCTACCCTGGCCGAGCTGATTCCAATTGTAGAGATGGATTTAAGCTGTCGGGTCTTCTTAATCTTCATTGTGTTGTTTACTTTGTTCTCGCGACACATTGAAAAGTTACACAAGGTCCTAATATATTTTCCTATCAGTGACCTTCTACAAGAGCACGAGATTTGTGAAAACGAAAACGTATTTCCGTTTTACAGAGAAAAAGCGTACGCTATGCATAAATAAAACGTAAATGGATAAACTTGTTTTAATGAAAGTTATTTTCACAGTGAAAATGTCAGAATTATTTCACGAGAAAAACAATTTTCGATGTTATTTGGCACTTACCAAGGAAACAAGACACATAAAGAAAAAGGCGCTGTTTACCGCTTTCTAGGGATTCTTTTATGTGTTTCCAAGTATTCATTTTCTCGAGCATATATATAGGGTGATTCACCAAGATATGCATATATTTTAATATGTTACTCTACAAGTAAAACTAAAGAAAAAACTTCGTATAAAAATAGGTCCGCAAATGTTTAATTACGGAGTTACGGCTAATAAAAGATTGTGCTTCAAGTTTAACAACTTCGCTTATATGAAGCTATCGCAAAACTGTACGAAGTTAAAGTAAAGCACGATTTCCATTTATTTTGTTGTTATTGATCTGGTGAATCTAATAAAACATGTTAATATTTAAGAATCTTCAAACTGTTTTTTTACTAAAAAAAAAGGCCTTTTCAATTTAAGAGTCACGGCGAATGAAGACTCTTCAAGCTGCATTAGCTGTTTTGTAGTCCTTTATTGGGAACACTACCCATTTCACACCGTTTCAGATGCATTCTCAGGTGACGCACTGTTAATTAAGATGCGGTTCATATATTTTCATAACGTTTCATCACAGGGTGTCGCATGATTCATGGTATATGAGCTTCTAGTATAACATTGGCACTGGCATTACAAACAGTCGCCGTCCTCACATTTGTCTAATTAAATTCATTAGTACGTTTGGTAGGTTGCTATTTGTTACTTTTGTAAAACCCACGCACCTTACATACTGCGAACATGAAGTTTTTTGCAAGCTTTAGCCTTAAGCTTTAATGGCTGTAATTATTTTTACAGTTCCGTACATCAGTCAGTAGAAACGGAACCGCTATAGCATCACTTTATTGTCCGTCTGTCCGATTGTTCGAAACCCTTTCTCTCAGGAACGGTTGGACGTATCAAGTTGAAATTTATGTCAGATATTAAGGACTACGGCCCCTTGACGATGAAAAAAAGTGAAGCTTTTAAGTCAGTACAATCAAAAGATACGTTCATTTACACTCCTGGAAATGGAAAAAAGAACACATTGACACCGGTGTGTCAGACCCACCATACTTGCTCCGGACACTGCGAGAGGGCTGTACAAGCAATGATCACACGCACGGCACAGCGGACACACCAGGAACCGCGGTGTTGGCCGTCGAATGGCGCTAGCTGCGCAGCATTTGTGCACCGCCGCCGTCAGTGTCCGCCAGTTTGCCGTGGCATACGGAGCTCCATCGCAGTCTTTAACACTGGTAGCATGCCGCGACAGCGTGGACGTGAACCGTATGTGCAGTTGACGGACTTTGAGCGAGGGCGTATAGTGGGCATGCGGGAGGCATCCAAACCGTCATCGAACCCATCGTTCTATCGTTCCTAGACCGGCAAGGGAACTTGCTGTTCCAACAGAACAATGCACGTCCGCATGTATCCCGTGCCACCCAACGTGCTCTAGAAGGTGTAAGTCAACTACCCTGGCCAGCAAGATCTCCGGATCTGTCCCCCATTGAGCATGTTTGGGACTGGATGAAGCGTCGTCTCACGCGGTCTGCACGTCCAGCACGAACGCTGGCCCAACTGAGGCGCCAGGTGGAAATGGCATGGCAAGCCGTTCCACAGGACTACATCCAGCATCTCTACGATCGTCTCCATGGGAGAATAGCAGCCTGCATTGCTGCGAAAGGTGGATATACACTGTACTAGTGCCGACATTGTGCATGCTCTGTTGCCTGTGTCTATGTGCCTGTGGTTCTGTCAGTGTGATCATGTGATGTATCTGACCCCAGGAATGCGTCAATAAAGTTTCCCCTTCCTGGGACAATGAATTCACGGTGTTCTTATTTCAATCTCCAGGAGTGTATGTCACATACATTGATACTCGCAAATTCACTTATCGAAACCCACAGTGTACTTCCTGTTGACTAGAACCATGAAATTTAGAAAGAAGCAAGGTTTCACTCCGCAAGTACGACAAAAAATTCGAAAGTTGTTAATCATCCGATTTGGCATATCTATATTTCTGAAACTTATGAACATATACAATGAATTCTGGTTTTTGATGAATGGGAAACACAAAAAGTTTTTTTTTTCATACCTTTTCATACGTGTTCAATATGCCTCCCTTGAGATGCACGACATATGTCAATGTGGTATTCAAATTGTTACCACACTGCAGCTATCTTATCTTGAGTCTTCCACAGCTGGTGTTATGCCATGTCTCAGTTCATTTATTGTTGTTGGTAACGGAGGTACATAAAAAGTCTTTTATAAACTCCCACAAGAAATAATCACACAAAGTCAGTTGCCTGACCTTGGAGGCCAGTAAAGTAATGCTGAATCATTTGGTCCAGTGCGACCGATCCATCGTTCAGTAATCCTCTGATTTAAAAATTCCCGCACTTCCAGATGCCAGTGTGGCGGTGCCCCATCCTGTTGGTAAATGAAGTCGTTCGAATCAGTCTCCAACTGTGGGAAAAGAAAGTTCTCAAGCATATCTAGATATGTGTTTCCTGCAACAGTGTTCTTGCAGAGAAAAATGGACTATATACACCTCTCCCTGTAAAACCGCACAAAACACATTAAATTTTGGAAAATCCCTCTCATGTTGTATAACTTCATGTGGTTCATATTCACACATTATGACAGTTCGCCTTTCCATTTAAATAGAATGTTGACTCGTCATTAAACACTAGGCGTGGAAGAAAACTGTTATCCTCCATCTTGCCAAGTACGGAAATTACGGAACTCCACATGTTGTTGTTTTCATCTTCATGAAGAGCTTGCAGTAGCTGAATTTTATATGGTCGCATTTGACTTCTGGGTCAGACACTCGGGGACGGCCCATGTTTCTCGGAATTGTTCTTTCCATCGTCAAATGCTCTGTGCTGTAAGAGGATTCACACCATACCTAGAACGAAAGTCACGCCGAGCAGTTATTACTGTCCCGCACTGCGCAAAACGTAGAACACAAAATGTTTCTGTTGTCCCCGACACCATTCTTCCTGGAAATGAAGTGGGCGCACACTGCTGCTACCTAGCGGGAACTGTGTAAAACTCGAGAGTTTGCTGTTTCCAACAGTACGTTGTTCACGCACATATCTCAAATAACATAATAGTTATGACTTTTTTAAATCGGGTGATTCTTTTTTACACACACTGTACAGATGGAGGTAGTACGACCTAAACAAGGTATAAAAGAACGGTGCATCGACAGAACTTATCTTTGTACACAGGTGATTCATGTAAAACCATATCTGACGAGATTAAGGCCACACGACGCGAATTAACAACTTCGAACGCGAAATGGTAGCTGGAGGTAAAGACATAGAACATTCCATTTCGGAACTCGTTAGGAAATTCAATACTCCAAGATCCACAGTGTCAAGAGCATGCCGAGAATATCCGATTTCAGACATAGCCTCTCACCACGGACAACGCACTGGCCGACGGCCTTCACTGGAAGACAGGGCAGCAGCGTTTATGTAGAGCTGTCAGTGCTGACAGTCACGCAACACTGGGCGAAATAACCGCAGAAACCAATGTGAGACGTACAACGCACGAAAGTGTCCGTTAGGACAGTGAGGCAAAATTTGGCCTTAATGGGCTATGGCAGCAGACGAGGCCTAACAAGGGAACCTCCCCATCGCACCCCCCTCAGATTTAGTTATAAATTGACACAGTGGATAGGCCTTGAAAAACTGAACACAGATCAATCGAGAAAACAGGAAGAAGTTGTGTGGAACTATGAAAAAATAAGCAAAATATACAAACTGAGTAGTCCACAAGCATGATAAGCAACATTATGGACGCTTTAAGCTGAGGAGCGCCGTGGTCCCGTGGTTAGAATGAGCAGCTACGGAACTAGAGGTCCTTGGTTCGAGTCTTCTCTCGAGCGGAAATTTTAATTTCTTTATTTTCGCAAAGTTACGATCTGTCCGTTCATTCATTGACGTCTCTGTTCACTGTAATAAGTTTAGTGTCGGTGTTTTGCGACCGCACCGCAAAACCGTGCGATTAGTAGACGAAAGGACGTGCCTCTCCAATGGGAACTGAAAACATTTGATCGCAAGGTCATAGGTCAACCGATTCCCTCCACAGGAAAACACATCTGATATATTCTATACGACACTGGTGACGGCATGTGCGTCACATGATAGGAATATGTTGTCGACCCACCTAACTTGCACACTTGGCGAATGGGTAAAAAGATTCTTCTACCTTGCCCGATTTAGGTTTTCTTGTGGATGTGATAATCACTCCCAAAAAAGTGATGAAAACATAAGAGTTTGTGACATAAACTGCAACAAATGAATGCAACAGTCTGACAGTCGCACAGTTTTCCCTGTGCCCTGTCAAAACATATGTTTTTTACGTTTTTCAAATGTTTCCATGTGTAGACCGTCAAATCCTGCATATGTCCAAGCAAATCTGAACATGTGCTGGAATTTTGGATAGCGAAGTTGATTATGTGTGAGTACCTGAACTTTGATAACTGTCTGAAAATAAAAAATTAAACTTTACACTCGAGAGAGGATTTGAACCAAGGACCTCTCGTTCCTCAGCTGCTCACGCTAACCACGGGACCACGGCGCTCGTAAGTTCACAGACTTCTTGATGTTGCCTACGTTGCGCATGGACTACTCAGTTTGTATATTTTGCTAATTTTTTTCATAGTTCCACACAACTTCTTCCTGTTTTCTCGATGGATCTGTGTTCAGTTTTTCAAGGCCTATTCCTGTGCCACCTTATAACTAAATCTGAGGGAGGTGCGGTGGGGAGGTTCCCTTGTAAGAGAAAGACAGGTCGCGGCGCGTACGTCACGAAGGTGGTCCCGCGCTCGCTCGCTGGCTCAAATCAGCAGAAAAACTACGTTTCTGCACCTGTTATCTCGTAACTAGCCATGTCCATACAAACGAAAACTGAATCTTCTACTGGAATCCGCTATTATGGAATCTTACTGTTATTAGTCCTACAATGATGGGAAGTCCATGGGCCTACTTATGATCTGTTGCGGCTGTACTGGCGTACAACAAAATAAATCATGCTATAAAATGATTATCAGTTGCATAAGGCGCCACTTCCAGCATGTAATGAGTAGTTTTAAGCGGAAGAGACTAAATGCTATAAACAAGCCGTTATACCATTTATATCGAGTATTGATCTTAAATTAAATTTTGCTGTAGTACTTTTAATCAGTAAGACTTCATACTGGCAGATTCCAGTGGAAGATGCAATTCTCGTTAGTACTTACACGCCCAGCTGCGAGTTAATAGGTTTAGAAACGCATTTTGACTGCTGAGCTGAGCGAGTGAGCGAGTTCAGGACTACCTTCGCGACGTACGAGCCGCGGCCTGTCTTCCTCGTGGGCCTCGGGCAGCAAACGACCTATGCGAGTGCCTTTGCCAACAACAGGACATCGCCTGCACCGCCTCTCCTGGGCTCGTGACGATATCAGTTGGACCGTAGACGACAGGAAAACCGTGGACTGGTAAGATGAGTCCCGATTTCAGTTGGTAAGAACTGATGGGAGGGTTCGAGTGTGACACAGACCTCATGAAGCTGTGGACCTAGGTTGTCAACAATGCACTGTGCAAGCTGGTTGTGGCTTCATAATGGTGTGGGCTGTGTTACATGGAATGGAATGGTTCCACTGGTCCAACTGAGCCGATAATTGACTGGAAATGGTTATGTTCGGCTGCCTGGAGACCATTTTTTTGTGGTAAGGCCTTATGGGACCAAACTGCTGTGGTCATCGGTCCCTAAGCTTGCACACTACTTAATCTAACGTAAACTAACTTACGCTAAGGACGACACACACACTCATGACCGAAGGAGGACTCGAACCTCCGACGGGGGGAGCCACGTGGACCGTAACAAGACGCCTCTGGTCGCGCGGCGGAGACCATTTGCAGCCGTTCATGAACTTCATTTTAGAACATTCTGGACAGTTGGAGCGAATGATTTGGCCGCCCAGATCTCCCGACATCAATCCCATCGAACATTTGAGGGACATAATCGAGAGGTCAGTTCGTGCACAAAATTCTGCACGGGCAACACTTGCGTAAATATGGACGGCCATGTAGGCAACATGGCTCAATATCTCTGCAGGGAACTTCCAACGACTTGCTGAGTCACGCCAGGACGAGTTGCGCCCCCCAGGGCGGGCAAAAGGAGGTCCAACGCCATGTTAGTAGGCTTCACATGACTTTTGTCACCTCAGTAGACACCCACTTAGGCTCAAATCGATCCAAGGATCTAGGAGCAGGTGTTGAACATATGTAAACAACAAAAATGTTCAAATGTGTGTCAAATCTTATGGGACTTAACTGCTAACGTCATCAGTCCCTAAGCTTACGCACTACTTAACCTAAATTATCCTAAGGACAAACGCACACACCCATGCCAGAGGAAGGACTCGAACCTCCGCCGGGACCGGCCGCACAGTCCATGACTGCAGCGCCTCAGACCGCTCGGCTAATAGTTGTTTTGTAAATAAAACTGTCTTTTCTTGCTGTAACTAGTAGCACGAAAAGGCAGTTTTATTTACAAAACAAGTATAAATACGTCACGTACCTATCAGTCCGGTTGAAATTGCTCCGGGTGTCCCCAAGCTACACTTCAATGCAACCGCTGTCCATTCCCACCCCTGTGAGATGTAGGTAGTTCTTAATTCCACTGTACTTCTTTCCAGGCAGGAAGTAACCGGTAAACCCCCCATTCTTTAAAGGCTCGACCTCCCCTGTATGAAAAAGCTTCAAACTCCTAGTTACCGTACTTTACAAATGAGTTAATGTGTTAAATATTCGACGTGAGGCATGTAAGCGAGAAAAAGTTTAGAAAAGGTTCCAAATTATGTTTAGAGTTCGTTGGAAGTCGCTTAGTACTCTCATCATTAAACACTGGATGAGTACAGACGGGTTATTTGAGCTCCGTTTCGAGAAAAACTGGTTTTTCGCGCACCACAATGTTTATGGCGTCATATGTCCTGGACTACGTGTCGTACAGTGAGATAATCTTGCAGGTACATTCAGTGATATATGTGGACACTGTCTGCAAAAGTAAATGATAGACTTTTCTCCTTTCATAACTTTGTGGGGGTGTTAGCGCGAAAAGGTTTCGTAAAAATTTGAAACTCTGTGCAAAGTTCGTTACAGGTTCTCTGATTCTCAAGTACTGGATGGATACTGCCTGGATATTTGCTCACGGTGCATTACGCTACTTTTCCACCGCTAACCGCACCCCTTAGAGAGGGGGGTGGTTCTAACGCCACAATGCTTCTTTTGAGATGGGGGTGGTTCTAACGCCACAATGCTTCTTTCCATATAGCAAGTGATATACCAAGTTTGTGTGGAACCGATCCAACAGTTTAGAAGGAGATGTTAAATGCACATACACACATGCACACACACAAATTTTTATACACTCCTGGAAATGGAAAAAAGAACACATTGACACCGGTGTGTCAGACCCACCATACTTGCTCCGGACACTGCGAGAGGGCTGTACAAGCAATGATCACACGCACGGCACAGCTGACACACCAGGAACCGCGGTGTTGGCCGTCGAATGGCGCTAGCTGCGCAGCGTTTGTGCACCGCCGCCGTCAGTGTCAGCCAGTTTGCCGTGGCATACGGAGCTCCATCGCAGTCTTTAACACTGGTAGCATGCCGCGACAGCGTGGACGTGAACCGTATGTGCAGTTGACGGACTTTGAGCGAGGGCGTATAGTGGGCATGCGGGAGGCCGGGTGGGGTGGACGTACCGCCGAATTGCTCAACACGTGGGGCGTGAGGTCTCCACAGTACATCGATGTTGTCGCCGGTGGTCGGCAGAAGGTGCACGTGCCCGTCGACCTGGGACCGGACCGCAGCGACGCACGGATGCACGCCAAGACCGTAGGATCCTACGCAGTGCCGTAGGGGACCGCACCGCCACTTCCCAACAAATTAGGGACACTGTTGCTCCTGGGGTATCGGCGAGGACCATTCGCAACCGTCTCCATGAAGCTGGGCTACGGTCCCGCACACCGTTAGGCCGTCTTCCGCTCTCGCCCCAGCATCGTGCAGCCCGCCTCCAGTGGTGTCGCGACAGGCGTGAATGGAGGGACGAATGGAGGCGTGTCATCTTCAGCGATGAGAGTCGCTTCTGCCTTGGTGCCAATGATGGTCGTATGCGTGTTTGGCGCCGTGCAGGTGAGCGCCACAATCAGGACTGCATACGACCGAGGCACACAGGGCCAACACCCGGCATCATGGTGTGGGGAGCGATCTCCTACACTGGCCGTACACCACTGGTGATCGTCGAGGGGACACTGAATAGTGCACGGTACATCCAAACCGTCATCGAACCCATCGTTCTACCATTCCTAGACCGGCAAGAGAACTTGCTGTTCCAACAGGACAATGCACGTCCGCATGTATCCCGTGCCACCCAACGTGCTCTAGAAGGTGTAAGTCAACTACCCTGGCCAGCAAGATCTCCGGATCTGTCCCCCATTGAGCATGTTTGGGACTGGATGAAGCGTCGTCTCACGCGGTCTGCACGTCCAGCACGAACGCTGGTCCAACTGAGGCGCCAGGTGGAAATGGCATGGCAAGCCGTTCCACAGGACTACATCCAGCATCTCTACGATCGTCTCCATGGGAGAATAGCAGCCTGCATTGCTGCGAAAGGTGGATATGCACTGTACTAGTGCCGACATTGTGCATGCTCTGTTGCCTGTGTCTATGTGCCTGTGGTTCTGTCAGTGTGATCATGTGATGTATCTGACCCCAGGAATGTGTCAATATAGTTTCCCCTTCCTGGGACAATGAATTCACGGTGTTCTTATTTCAATTTCCAGGAGTGTATTACTAGCTGACAAACCCGGTATTGCCTGCGTAAACAAAAAATGAACTGTGTTTGTATTTACGTACCCAAAAAATTTCATTTCCATGTATTTTTGAAAACACCTTTGCAATTATGAAGCGCCGGCCGGAGTGGCCGAGTGGTTCTAGGCGCTACAGTCTGGAACCGCGCGGCCGCTACGGTCGCAGGTTCGAATTCTGCCTCCAACATGGATGTGTGTGATGTCCTTAGGTCAGTTAGGTTTAAGTAGTTCTAAGTTCTAGGGGACTGATGACCTCAAAAGTTAAGTCCCATAGTGCTCAGAGCCATTTGAACCATTTTTGTATGAGAAATATGATGCGAATAGAATTAGCAGCAAAGAAGTAATAAATTTAAACGTCATGCCCGAAGCGGGAATTTTTCACGCCTCTCAGTGTTTATGACGTCTTGCAACTTATAAAAGGAATGGACCTGTAATAGGTTAATGCGTCACAGAAGTGACTCGAAAGTTGATGGCGAGTCATTACAAGGACCACGTATAGACTCTTCCCTATCTTTTATAAATGATATTAACAATCACTACGCACAGCATCGCACACAAATCACCGAGCGAGGTGGCGCAGTGGTTAGCACACTGGCCTCGCATTCGGGAGGACGACGGTTCTATCCCGTCTCCGACCATCCTGATTTAGGTTTTCCGTGATTTCCCTAAATCGTTTCAGGCAAATGCCGGGATGGTTCCTTTGAAAGGGCACGGCCGATTTCCTTCCCAATCCTTCCCTAACCCGAGCTTGCGCTCCGTCTCTAATGACCTCGTTGTCGACGGGACGTTAAACACTAACTACCACCACCACCACCACACAAATCAACACTATATTCATAACATTTGCTTATCGTTACGGCGCACTGTACTAATGTTGGCAGCGACTGTTAAACATTCTGGAGCGGCACGAAGCCAGCCTTCTTCCATCGATCACAAAGGGGCCCGGCAAATGTGCGCCATCAGTAGTAGGTGGATCTTGACCCCACTGCGAGTGTTGCCTGACGGTATGGGATATATTCACCAAGTCTAATTGAGACCGGTCCAGTGGCTTAAGCGAAGGTGTGGAACATACACACGCATACAGGGTGCAAATTATTGAACTACCGTATTTTTTTTTTACCGTATTTACACCAATCTAAGCGCCTTCGAATGTAACGCGCACCCCAGTTTTAAAAATTAAATTAATAAAAAAAAAGAAATTTTGGTACATCGCTGTTAGGATATTTTTGTATTGTTGAAATTTATTTTACAATGCTAATTTATTTCAAACAATAGTGAATGTATAGATGAACTATAGAAAACAACAATAATTCATTTGTAAGTTACTCATTATGGTAATAAATGCACTTTCATTATTAAAAAAGAACGCCTAACTTCATTACCTACATGACATACAAAAAACTTACTGTAAATTACAGGCGTTATTCATCATTATTCACTAATGTCATCGTTACTGGAATCCTCAGAAGCGTCTGCATCAGAAATAGATTCATTTCCTCCTTCCCCGTCATTCCAGAGCGCATCATCTTCACTTCGACACTCAAGTCGTCGAAGTGCCATCAAAAAATGGTTCTGAGCACTATGGGACTTAACTACTGAGGTCATCAGTCCCCTAGAACTTAGAACTACTTAAAACTAACTAACCTAAGGACATCACACACATCCATGCCCGAGGCAGGATTCGAACCTGCGACCGTAGCGGTCACGCGGTTCCAAACTGACACGCTTAGAACCGCACGGCCACACCGGCCGGCGAAGTGCCATCAATTCGAAAGACTTGCACCTGGTGAACGGTCCACCCGACGGGAGGCCCTAGCCACACGGCATTTCCATTTATCATCTTCTCTGCCATCCAAAGTATTTGAAATACAGCATTTCTTGAATAATTTTACGATCATTGGTGCTGCGATACGTTTCCAGGCAGCCGAAACCCAGTGCGCAATTATGTAGGGTGCCGGACGTTTAATTTTTCTTTTCGAAGTCCGTTCACGATTTGGTTCGCAAAACCATTTTTCGTACTGTCCCTGAACGTAACCTTTGAAAGGTTTATTTATATTAACGTCCAGGGGTTGTAATACAGAAGTCATTTCTCCAGGAATAATAACAAGGTCATTGGGAAGGCTGTGAATCTTCTTTTTTACGTCTTCAGTGAGATGACCACGAACTGCATCAAGACATATCATTGATGGTTACTTGGAAAGCACACCAGGGCGGAGTTCCCACGCGTTTAGAAACCAGTCAAGCATCAAAATTTCAGTCATCCATCCCGTCTCTTGATTCCGAACAATGACTCGATCAGGGAATAGCTTTACATTTTTTTGGTGTCTTGGGGCTTGTTTTTCGCTTGAAGATTAAAAAAGGGGGAAGTTTGTTATCATCTGGCTGTGATTGCCAGCATTACTGTTACGCGCTGTTTTTCACACAACTCGTCAATCGTTTAATTACGAGTCATATCAAACCAAACTGGAGTCTTATCAGCGTTGCCTATTTGGCCCATCGAAAAATTCTTCTTTCCGAAGTGTGATAACATACCGCTGAAATTCTTGAAGTTTCTTCTGAAAATTCTGTGGAAGCTTTTGGTATATTGTTGTACGGCGTCGTAGAGATAAGCCTGCTCGTTTTCATAAAGCTATCAACCTATCCCCCGTTCAAATGGCTCTGAGCACTATGGGACTTAACATCTGAGGTCATCAGTCTCCTAGAACTTAGAACTACTCAAACCTAACTAACCTAAGGACATTACACACATCCATGCCCAAGGCAGGATTCGAACCTGCGATCGTAGCGGTCGCGCCGTTCCAGACTGAAGCGCCTCGAACCGCCGGCCCCATCCCCGGCTAATCTTATACTCTAGCTTCGGTATAATAAGAGCTGCAGCCACCTCTTTTGCTTTTTTTATTGTGGTGTCACTGGTCACAGGCTGCCCATTCTTCCTCCTTTCTCGGACGAATTCCAAAACATTTACTTTAACATCAGTATGTCTTCCTTTGCGAGGTCCAGTGGATTTCTTTCTAGTAGCGGCAGTTCCAAATAATCCTAATTCCTGTTCCTTCCAGAAGGGAAGCATAAAGAATTACTTTACGCTTGAAAGTAGCTTCATACGATATTCTTCTCTGCTTGCCTTCCATTTCGTGACTACCTAATGCAAACACAATGCGAAGTACTGTAGTAGACCGACAACGATGAAACAAGGTTGAGAAGTACAACAAAGCATTGTAATGTACTGGACAGTACCTGAATTTCAACGAGGAAATAAAAAACAAACAAAAAAACAAATACGGCACATTCCATCTGTACCGACAACTAAAGAAAATTTCCACTTGTTGCACTAATAGATTTTGTTCTGACGCCTGCATACAGAATTCAGAACTGGAAATATGTACCAGCTCTTTTAACTCGATAACCTCTTACCTGATTTACGTCTTCCTTCCTTTAATTCACAGATAGCACTCCGTCTTTAGGCCAAGAGTGGCCTACCGGTACCATCCGACCGCCGTGTCATCCTCATGGAGGATGCGAATAGGAGGGGCATGTGGTCAGCACACCGCTCTCCCCGGTCGTTATGATGGTATTCTTGTCCGAAGCCGCTACTATTCGTCATTGGCATCACGAGGCTGAGTGCACCCCGAAAAATGGCAACAGCGCAAGGCGGCCTGGATGGTCACCCATCCAAGTGCCGACCACGCCCGACAGCGCTCAACTTCGGTGATCTCACGGGAGCCGGTGTATCCACTGCTGCAAGGCCGTTGCCAACTCACAGATACCGTACCTATATTTTCTTGGCAGAGTTTAATAAATGTTATGCTACTTCAAATCGCATAGGGTAAGAAATACCGGTGAACGATTCAAGTTTGTACTCCAATCTAATGCGCCATCAAATCTTACGCGCACCCCAATTTTGAGTACCGGTATGGGAAAAAAAAGTAAATTAGGTGCAAACCACGATGTGCACACACTTTATTCAACATGTAAACGTCACTATAGATATACAAATTTACGTTATGATATGTTCGATATGCCTGCCGTCACTGGCGATGATGTGGCGCAGACGAATAGAAAAATTCTGCATGACCCGCTGAAATGTCGGAACATCGATGCTATCAGTGACCTCCTGAATGGCTGTTCTCATCTCAGCAATGGTTTTGGGGTTATTGCTGTACACCTTGTCTTTAATAAACCCCCCAAAAAAAGGAGTCGCATGTGTCCAGATCCATATTCTCGGGAGAATAGGGTGGCCAATCGAGACCCATGCCAGTGGCCTCTGGGTACCGCAGAGGTAGAATGCGGTCCCCAAAGTGCTCCTCCAGGACATCAAACATTCTCCTGCTTCGATGGGTTCGTGCTCTGTCTTGCATGAACCACATCTTATTGAAATCAGGGCCACTTTGGATAATGGGGATGAAATCATCTTCCAAAACCTTCACGTATCGTTCGGTAGTGACCGTGCCATCAAGGAATACCGCACCGACTATTCCGTGACCGGACATTGCACGCCACACACTCACCCCTCGAGATATGAGACTTCCCGATCGCGAAATGCAGATTCTCAGTCCCACAAATGCGCCTGTTTTACTTGTTAACGAACCCATCCAAATGAAAGTGGGCTTAGACAAGCCAATAGCATTATGCCCCGCCGCCGACCGCGCAGTTTTGAACGTCCTAACGCAAGCTGTTCAGAAGCTATGACGATTTTATTTCATATAGTTCAATAACTGTCACCCTCTACTAACTTCAATATTCGTGAATATTTATGGATTTATTGATAGAGATATAGAGATTCTCAGTGGCTTAGTGTTGCTTGGCTCATAATCTTCATTATGGGTAAGTTGTGGACACTCCCATCTTCCAAGGCGCCTCATTCGTATTCATAGAACTGTAAGCATATGTTTTTGGGCTTCAGCTGGGTATGGGTTGCCTACAGAAACTGTGAACTCCCTCCCTCGCCGAACCGAGTCGTGGCTTGAGACGTTGTTACGCGGTGTTAGCGTGTGTCTCCTGGCAGTGACTAATGTTTTATCCAGCGGCTGTACTGTGTACTGTAAACACTAAGAACTATCTCCACGTGGAGATAATGCTAGCTATCACTGTGTATATAATGAAGCTGTGCCTCTTTCTTTCTTTAGGGAACGAGGAAGCCGATTCGTAAACAAGTAGGTACTAATCTCTGTGTCATGCAACTGTAGAATGGTAAAAGTGAAAAAGAACATTTGGATAATGTCGGTGTTCTCTGACGAAGATTTCATGTGGAGTGCGTATTATTACCTCCCATAAACACACGTACATGCCCTTGCTAGTCACGCAATGTCACTGTCGCAATGTCTTACACGAAACAGCGAGGAGATTTCTGCCCTTCTGCTTCCTGGCAGTTCCTTTTTACTAGCGTCTGCAGCAGACGTGAATACGTTAGCAAGCCCGTCTGCATTGACCAAGTAGCTTGTCATTCATAGAAAGCTCTTATAGCAGAAACATCCACACAATAACGCTTGAGACATGGTTCGCTTTCATTAATATGATAAGAGAAACAATTTTTTTAATCTACATTCTGTTATTCTGCTTCCTTATTCGATGTGCTATAGCGACAGCTAAAATCGCAGTATTTTCCGTTGCTGTAGCAGCAACGTTGCCAAATCAGCTCTTTGAGAGCTAACTGTTCTGTATATGTTTAGCTGGCAAGTGAGTGATTCACCTGGGGTACGGAAGTATGGATTTTTTCGCAATCACTTGGATTCTTTTCTAGATTTCTTTTTTACGTGACAACAGGAAAGCATTAAAATCCAAGTTGATTAAAGGTAAATTAATTGCATTTAACTCAGATTTCAAAACTCGCTTCAACATCCCATGAAAATTTATTATTAGACTGAATTAAAAAGAACAATAAAGTAAACTAAATCTGTGTTGGCGACGTTCAGGGCTCGTCAGCATACACGTACACAAGACCAAAAACATAACTCCGAAAAATAAACAGCTGAGAGACTTTCTGGAAACGCTGTTGCAACATAGCGTAGTATCACAACTTAACAATAACGAAGGAAGTTGTTCTGAGCAAAGCTGTTTTTGATGTATGCAGGATGACTTGAAAGTCAGGTGCATCCCAGTTGCAATAAACAGTATGCCAGCGGAGAGGAACAGCGAATTTATGCAGGGCAATAGTTCGCTACGAATAAGAAATGATATTATGGAGCAGATATAGCCTGTTTAAGTGCCCAGCAGAAACTTTATTAATATATTTCTTCCAAGAAAAAAAAAGTTATGCGAAAGAAACTGACATGAAGGAATTTATTTAAATACAATTTTGCGTCAAAATATCGAGGTTTTACAACTGGGCTGGAATATTATTTGCATATCACAGAAGTAAAATCTCATATTGTTACATCTGCATTCGAAGTACGGTGCTAGTGTAACCAGAAATAATCTCTCTAATGAGATGTACACGGTACATTTCTAAATTTTTATTCTTTTGTGCTTTTCTCACCATCTCTTAAACCCATTAAAAAATGAGACGTTGTACTAGCACTTCGGATATGATGCAAAATCCTGTGGAACAGATATGTAATGAAATAGTTTTAAACTGAATTACATACGTTACATAAATTTCATGCATTTGTAGGACATTTCAGTGTTGGCATTGTGAAATGTAGAGATTTGTAGGGCTTGTCCACTACACTCTTAATCTGTTCAGCCCAGTTTAGGTTTCTTGCAACTATAACATGTAGATATTTGCGTATGACTGAGGTATTGTTCCTTTTACCAAAGGAAAATTCTATAGTGAAAACTAGACTAGAAAGTTTATTGTTGCTTGACATGGCTCCTCCACAATAATTTTATTGAAATGCTGGTGATTCGTCAGTGAATACAGCTTTATGCCAAACAATACATATGTGCATACATTGAAAGAGAGTGCACACTTGCATGCACCCATGCATAGCCCTCCCCCCCCCCCCCCCTCTCTCTCTCCACACACACACACACACACACACACACACACACACACACACACACATACAGAGAGAGAGAGAGAGAGGGGGGGGGGGGGGGAGGGAGATTACAACATCAAAATCTAAATAGGTGTCACATTTCTTCTTTCTTAAAATCTTCTAGTTAGCTTTTGTAATGAAACTTGAAGGTTTGAGATGGTACCGGTATGTGATGTTATTACACTGCCAAAATAACTGAGTCAAATTTACAAAGAACATGGCTGTATGAGCTCACTTACCTGTGTGAATTTACACCCTCTGTGGTCTTGATGTATACACTGACTCAGTTGGGAAGTGAGTCATAAAGCCACTGGACCCTCTCCAGAGGAAACCAGGTCCACAACTGTTAAACTCCTTCTTGATATGACACTAGAACAGAACTGGCATCCAAGCTAGTCCCAAACATCAGGAACAGATCTGGGGATCTTGCAGGCAATGTGAATACCCCAACTTCATGCAGACAGTTCATACAGACATGTGCCATGTGTGGATTAGCATTGCCCTGATGAAAAATGACACTATGATACCATCACATGGGAGGTAATGCATGAAGATGCAGGATGTCTGTCACAGACTGTTGTACCTACGTAGTTCCCTCAATCACTACCAGCTGCAACCTGAAGTTATACCCAATGACCCCTACACAATGCCACCAGGAGTAACAGTGCCTCTCTGAAACATTAGAAATGAGACCCTTCTCCAAGCTGCTTCTATACTCATTGACAATGGCCATCTGGGATAGTGCAGAAATGCAATTCATTGTTAATCACAATAATGATGTCATTCTACATATGTACTCCACAAGACACTATGGTGGAGGGTACCTTGAACCACTACTAATCATTTCCTGTCTTGTTCCACTCCAAAATTGAGCAAGGGAAAAGCAACTGTATATATGTTTCCATATGAGCCCTATGGTCCTCCAGTCCTTACGCAAAATGTTTACTGGTGGCAGTAGAATTGTGCAGTCAGCTGCAAATGCAGTTCCCAAAATTTTCTCTATAGTCTTCCCTCAGTGAATTCCCATTTGAGATGACAAAGCATCTCTGTAATACTCATAAGGTGATCGAACTCACCGGCATGACTCTGAATGAATTACTCGATTTCTTATTTTAATCCAGTCTGGTGGAGATCCAAAACACTCAAGCAGTACTTGAGAATGAGTCTGTAGCAAATTATTATGACTCACTGTCAAAGACTTGTACTGCAAAAAGTTTACGTCTTTTGTGTATTCTAATATCTGTTGGAATTTCATTTTTGTAATGTTTTGAAAAATGTGAAAACAATGTACAACCCACCCTTATTCTTTTTCCTTTTCGAGATACTACATAAGAATGTCATGTAGCATGACTTTTAAAATGAAGTAATAAAGACATATTTACAATTCATTATGTTTTATTTAGTAGGAGTTCAATCAACTGATCAAAAATCTTTTATACATTTTTCAGCCTGTTAAATTAGTTGGAAGTGATTGGGTTGGTGACTCAGTGAACATATGCCATAAGTGTGCTATTGTTTCTAAATTGCAGTTTATATTATTCAAGCCTACTGCTTATAATTTTAACTAAGTCTGATCATAATTGTTATTTTCATGCAAAGTTGACTTTTTGCATTAACAATAGCAGCTGCACAGTCTGGCATCAACAAGCTTACTTGTTTCCAACTACAACCTCTGGCTATGATAATCTCAACTTCAAACTAGACAAGGCATCTTATGACAATGAAGATCAACTTGCATGATAGTGCTGAATAAACAGCAAAACATTTTACTTTTCTTGTTGGCTATGTGACTTGTCCCTCCTTCATCAGCAATTTTAATTTCATACATGTTAACTTCACAGGACATACTGTCACATAACAGTGGGATACATTACACTGGTGACACAGTTACAGGACAAGTACTTGATGTTCATTTGTGTATATAATTGTATTATCATTACAATGTTACAGATTTTTTGTGTTTGTTTGGGGTACCATGAAAACTATAAACAATGGACAAAAATTAAAAAAAACAGTATAATTGTGAAAAGGAATTAATGTACCAATAATGAGAATTACAATGGTGCAGCAACACTCAGTTGTTTCAGAATGCTAATGTCATCTTTCTGGAAAGCTCATTTCAGGAATATTGTCATTTGTATGCGGATATCAAAATAAAAATACATGATTTAAATTCAGTCACCTTTTATATTATGGCATAAATAAGGAAATCTACAAAAATGGTACCATGAAAACTACAAACAATGGACAAAAATTCAAAAAACCAGTATAATTGTAAAAAGGAATTAATGTAGGCCTAATGAGAATTACACACTGTTTACATGTGCAGACAAGTTTTTCAAAGAAATTGTGGACAGTGATCTACATTACAAGATAACACGACAGGTAAAGGCAGTTTTGGTTATACTCCTTTGCCTATGTGTAGATTAGAACCCAATGAACAAATCTAATCATTCACTGTCCAGTTTTATTGGATATTTGATTATTTAAAAAATTCTGTAGTCATAATTTCAGCAATAGTGAAGTTGGTTTGCACAAGATGGTTGATTTTACATTGCGTGTGCACAGAATGGTGCACCAATACTCAGTTGTTTCAGAATGCTAATGTCATCTTTCTGGAAAGTTCATTTCAGGAATATTGTCGTTTGTATGTGGATATCAAAATAAAAATGCATGATTTAAATTCAGTCACCTGTTATATTATGGTAAAAATAAGGAAAGCTACAAAAATGGAAACTGAAATATGGGGTGAGATAGAATCAAATGCTGGTGACAGTGAATTTGCTGATGCAAACATAGAGAACACTGAAGCCTCATCTTGCAAAACTGAATCAAATGCTGAGAGTGAGAAAGTTAATCCAACCACCAACATCTTACAAGATCCATTTGCTGCATTTTATCATAAGTTAAAAGCACTTATGAAATCAAGTGTTGAACAATTCAAAATTAAACAAAATGAAATTTCAGCTAGATGTGCTGGAATATCACCCAATCAAAGTGAAATGTTAACTATGCTGAATGGTACACTGTCTGCACAAGAAACAATTTCTTCTGAGATGTTGACTAACCATAATGAAAGATTAGATTCAGAACTGTCTCATGTAGTATAACAGTGTCACTGTAGGAAAGACCAAAATTGTATTAAAAAATCCGCACCCCTGTAGTTGGCAACTTCACCCGCCTCTGTCTGCAGCATTTTGCCTGCCGTCCAAGGTTCTGCCAACAGTGGCAGTTTCCCTCTACTCACTGCTGTTCTGTGAAGTTTCAAACATCCTGTGTGCACGGGAGACACGAGCACAATTCATGCAAGAATCCATGGAACCTGTGAGTCAGTAGTCTCATTGCGAACTGGTTAGCGCTACTTGCATCTGCAGATAGCACATCTGCAGTTTGTGGACTAGCCGGTAGCATTGCTACCTCTGTGTCACAGGTTCGATTCCCAGCCGGGTCGGGGATTTTCTCTGCACGGGGCTGGGTGTTTGTGTTGTCCTCGTTATTTCATCATCATGAAGAACCAGTGGCATGACTGGACTGTTAAAAGATTGGAAATTTGTACGGGTGCTGATAACCGCAGTTCAGCAGCCCACAAATCAAATATCATCATCATCATCATCATCATCATCGTCGTCATATAGCATGAGGGCAATAAAAGTATCTGCTCAAAGCACAAAATTGCCTGAATTTTTCTAAACAGCTCTAAATCCTACAGGTATTTTTGTCAACAGTTTACGAAGCAAAATTATACTTTGTTGGTGTCTTTATTATTATAAAATGGCCGAGCAGTTCTAGGCGTTTCAGTCTGGAACCATGTGACTGCTACAGTTGCAGGTTCGAATCCTGCCTCGGGCATGGATGTGTGTGATGTCCTTAGGTTAGTTAGGTTTAAGTAGTTCTAACAAGGGAACCTCCCCATCGCACCCCCCTCAGATTTAGTTATAAGTTGGCACAGTGGATAGGCCTTGAAAAACTGAGCACAGATCAATTGAGAAAACAGGAAGAAGTTATGTGGAACTGTGAAAAAATAAGCAAAATATACAAAATGAGTAGTCCATGGGCAAGATAGGCAACATCATAGGACACTATGAGCACAGGACCGCCGTGGTAACGTGAGCAGCTGCGGAACGAGAGGTCCTTGGTTCAATTCTGCCATTGAGTGAGAAATTTAATTTTTTATTTTCAGTTTAACTCTTATGTTTTCATCACATTTTTGATAGTGATTATCACGTGCAGAAGAAAACCTAAATCGGGCAAGGTAGAAGAATCTTTTTACCCATTCGCCAAGTGCACAAGTTAGGTTGGTCGACAACATATTCCTGTCATGTGACGCACATGCCGTCACCAGTGTCATATAGAATATATCAGATGTGTTTTCCTGTTGAGGAATCAGTTGACCTATGACCGTGCGATCAAATGTTTTCGGTTCCCATTGGAGAGGCACGTCCTTTCGTCTAGTAATCGCACGGTTTTGCGATGCGGTCGCAAAACTCAGACACTAAACTTATTACAGTGAACAGAGACGTCAATGAACGAACGGACAGATCATAACTGTGCAAAAATAAAGAAAGTAAACTTTTCACTCGAGGGAAGACTTGAACCAAGGACCTCTCGTTCTGCAGCTGCTCACACTACCACGGGTCTACGGCGCTCCTGGGCTCACATTATCCATGATGTTGCCCATGGACTACTCAGTTTGTATATTTTGCTTATATTTTCACAGTTCCACACAACGTCTTCCTGTTTTCTCAATTGATCTATGTTCAGTTTTTCAAGGGCCTATCCACTGTGCCAACTTATAACTAAATGTGAGGGGGGTGCGATGGGGAGGTTCCCTTGTAAGTTCCAGGGGCCTGATGACCTCAGATGTTAAGTCCCATAGTGCTCAGAGCCATTTGATTATAAAATGAAACATTTTTTAAGTGCCCAGTTTGATATGGCTACAAAGAAGAAGTAAAGGAGAATGGAATGAATTTAAAGTTGAACTGAGAGAGACTTTCATGTTTATTCAGAACTTAAATGGACTTCCAAGCTGTTTTATTTGTCAGGAAAATTTGGCTGATAACAAGAAGTAATTTGGAAATAGACATTACACTTAAAAATCTGTCACTTAGTACTAAATAGCCTCCCTGTGATGCAATGAAGAAAGCTGTTGAGGAGCTTCAGAAGAGTCAAGAAAAATTAAGTTCTGTATTGAATGACCAGAAGCAGCCTTCCAACAATGTTAATATTGTAAGTTTTGTTGTTGGTCAAGAGATTGATAAGAGAGGAAAACCACATACAGATGGTGAATAAGTACAAAAGACTTCAAAGAGTGAGTTACACATGTCATACCATGCTAAGACCACTGCACAACAGGAACAGCACATTGTCGGAGTGAGTGCATGTTCTGGGTTTCCTGTGGAGACAGTTATGCTATGGTACAGATAACCAGCAAATTAACACAGCCCAAACAAATAACATTTTTGTGTTTAATAAAATACGTGTGCATATTAATTTTTGTTCCTGTCAGTTATCAAAATCACAACAACAACAACAAAATCAAGTATACAATATGAGTGTGGATGGGAGACTTAGAAGAGGTTGACCTAAATGAATGTACATCAATCACATGAGGATGTTTTTAGCAAAGGACAATTTAGGAATACTCTAATTCATTGTATCTACCTATTTAGATTAAGTTTAAAAATTTTGGCTCTCAAAAGAAATTTCAGTCATTGTACTGTTGATTAATGAGTTTGCTGATCACTGGTCTAGACCAAGCAGGTTGGTTGACCCCAGGATTACTGCCACCAAAATCCTAGCTGGGGTTGCCTTGGCTCGTTGGTAGAGCCTGGTCTGGAAGCATACCACCACAGAAATGAGGTCGTTACGAAAACTACATAATTCGGCCTCAAAAGGGCACAGCACAGGAGACCTGATGGGAGACCTGATGGTTTGGTACATGGTCCAGTCAATAATTATAGCAGACAATGTGGTGTCAGTCTATAAGATGACTGGTTTGTTTTCCATCTCGGCCTGTACATATGTCAGCTTAATATGCCATGGGAGGACAGTCTGTACAAACACTACATCTGAAAAGCTGGGCTGGGGAAGATCCTCCTCAGAATGATAATCACATCTTGTTTATATATTGTAATTATGACTGTCTCTATTGATTACACTTGTATCTTCATTCTCTTTCACAAACATAATTTCCTTATGGGCATATAAAGAAACTTGATGAAGTCACAAAAGGACTGGCATTTGATTATATTAGCAGTTATTCTAATTGCTCTATTCCATCTATGTAGACTGTGGATGTGCCATCCCAAATTTTAATCATATAGTGGTTAGATTAATCCATAGTAGATTTTTTAAGGACAGGAAGAAATTTCATATTTGTGATGAGCTTTAATAAGTAAATGCTGCAGCTAATCTTTTTACAAGTGTAGCTGATATCTTCTTTCTACATAAGATTTTCTTCAATCACAATGACTAAAAGTTTGTGTTTGTCAGAGGTTACATTCATAGCCAGCGATTCAGTATTTATGTCCACTTGAGACTGGTTATGATTTAACAAGAACTTCATCACAACAGTCTTCTCTTTATCCAAAGTAAGCTAATTCACAATTAGATTTTCTATGATCAGATCAGAGTTATCTCTATTGGTTTGTGATGCTAGCTGTTCAGTACAGCAGAAACTAACCAATGATGCATCATCATCATAGCCCACTAGCAGTGAGTTTTGTGGATCTGTTATGACATTAATACACTCAATTTCAAGAAGAAAAAGAAACTGAGCAACTTGAATGACTAGAGATAGGATGTTCATACTCACAAGGCATGTACATTAGTATGTTCTGCAGAAATGATTAGCATCTGAACCATGCCAGGGTGGGCAACACCATCTACCAGCAAAACATGCCTGTGGCTGTCATTCTTGCTATCAACTGAAGGTAATGGATCAGTGTGACTTGAGCAGATGTGCAGAATGCCTCACAGATGTATGCACTAACCGAACCATCAAGTCAGTGAGTTGGAAAGAAGGCATTCTATTGATATAAAAGAAGGTTACTCATCCATCCAGGAAACTGCTGCTCATGTGGGATGAACTGTTTAGGCAGTGCAATGGGTGTGTGCAGAATGGTTCACAGAAGCTGTAGAACATGACAAGCTGCATCAGGTCGCACCACAGCAGACCACCCCCTGAGAAGATCAACACATCATCTGAATGGCATTGCAGAACATATCTGTATCCTCCTCAGGTCTGGGACAACAGTAGAACAGTGTAACACATTGTACACTATCAGGGATGACAGTTTGTTGCAGTTTATTATGGTATGGGTTACATACACATTGTCCGCTTCTCTGCCTACCTTTGACGAATGTGCAATGGTGTATGCAACAACATCACTGGGGTGGGAATGGCATCAGATAGTGTTTTTGGACGAATCCAGGTCCCATTTGTTTAAAAATGATGGCCACATTTTCGTTCACCACAGGCAGTGGGGTGGCATCACAGTGACTGCATGTGCACAAGACATACAGCACTAACTCAAGGCCTTATGGTGTAGGGTGCTACTGAGTACAACCACAAATCACAGCTGGTGCTTTTCCTGGGCATTGTGACTAGTGTGACCTAAGTGAGTGACATCCTGTGACCCTTAGTCATCCCCTTTCTGCACAACACCCCAGACGTCATTTTTCAGTAAGACAATGCACGATCACATGTTGCTGCATGAACACATGCCTTCTTCGTGTCACAGTATATCAGCCTTTTGCTTGCCCTGGCCTACCAGATCACCAGACATTGTTGCCAATCAAAAATGTTTGGGATACAGTGAAACGATGGGTGCAGCACTGTGACCCAATGCTAATCAGCACACACGAACTTTGGAACCAGTTGAATGCAGCACGGATGGGTATATCACAGGACACCATTCATGCCTTATTCATGCCAATGTCTTCATGCATGGAACAGGTTATCAGTGTCCATGGTGGACCTTGTGCCTACTGGGCAAGAGGATACATGCCTAAGTGAGGTGACTGAAATGCTAATCATTTCTGTAGAACATATTAATGGACACGCCCCGTGAATAGGAATGCCTATTTCTAGTTGTTCAAAGTGTTCTGTTTTTTCTGAACATGAGTGTACATCACAAGAACAAAAATATCTCAAGAATACTTCCCTGTGGGAATCTACAGCTGACAGTCTTCTATTCTGATTTTACTGTTAGGATCTTACCTTTGTTCTTATAATACACTCTAGCACAATGTCTTCTGTCTCAGAGATAAGAACTTAAGAAATTTAGTGTGAGTCCTTTTCTCCAGATATGTTTTTATTTTGGATAAAAATACTGCTTGATTAACAGAATCAAAGGCCCTAGACAAATCTAGAATAGTTCTCAGTGACTTTGTTTCCTGTCTGCTTAACAGGTCAGGAGTAAAGGCTGGCACTGTTGTTACTGTGGATCGTCTTTTTTGGATCCTGTGCTGCAGTTTGTTTAGTAGGTCATATATGTGGAAGAAAGATTCCATCTGATCTACAATTACTCTTTCAACTAACTTGCTAAGTGCTGAAGTCAATGAAATTGGCCTGTAATTATTTATGTCAGCGGTTGGTCCCTTTTTACACACTCGCCATATGTCTGTGATTTTTAAAATGTCAAGGAAAGGTCCTCTGCCAGTTCAACTGCTTATTAAATTGTGTTAGTGGTTAATTAATTTATGTATTCTTCGAGTAATGTATTTGATGTGACATCCCAGCCCAACATGTTTTTGAGTTCATTATCTCACATTGTGTTACAGTCCGGAGGAAAATGAATATCTCATTTTAACTGAGTTTATTTCTAGTATTAATTCATCAATTTATTCTCTGTATGGCTTAATAAAATAATCTATAAAGGGCTCACTCATCAACATTCCATTTTCTCCTAGTGCTGTGTTATTGAAACTTGGATATTCTCGTTCTTCACATTTATTATTCACTATCTTCTGGGCTGTTTTACTATCAACATTGGATTTGCTGATCTGTTCAGCATAATAACATGCTTTTACAGACTTCAGGGATTCCTTGAATGTTTTTCTGCTGCTTTTGTATACTTTTAGGAAACAATGCAATTTGGTTTCCATGTACAGAATATATAGGTCTTTCATATTTTCCTTCAGTTTGTGGATTTATGAAGGGATTTTAAGATTATTTGTATAATCTGATGTCTTTGGTTGTTTTACTACAGGAAATGCTCAATTAAAATTTGGTTTCATGTCTTAAATGTTTGGCCCCACTTTCCATTAATATCTGATTTGCATATCTGCATCCACTCCGAGTGTGAGAGGCCCTCCTTACACTTATTATGGTCAATTTTTCTTTCATAAGTGAGTAAGTCACTATGCATAATTATTTTTTGGCCTGTATTAATCTTCATGGATAGAGCTCTATGGTCCAAGAGATGGTTTTCAGTAGTTCTTACCACTAATTCTCCTTTGTTTCAATTCATAACATTATGGTCAGTGAATGCTTGTGAGTCAGGTGTTATTCTGGTTCATGACAAATTTATATGAACATGCTTACAGCACTTTTATTATGAGGTCAATGCCAAATGTAAGAGCTCCTGTATTTTTAGATGCACAAACAACCATTTATTTTCTGTAATAGGCAGAAGAATACTTGTTTTTTCTACATTATTGCCATTTTGGTTGTTGCAGAGAATGCTTATACCCTTGCTCATCACTCCTCTTCTCCAATTCTGTATTGCCCTTCTGAGTTTTCTCAGTGTTTCACAGCACCTGTCAGCATTTACTATTGTCCCTGCAGGCAGAAAGCTAGCCAACTGTACCCCCTTCTGGTCCCAAAACACAGTTGCTGTGATTCCACTGGCAGACTGTGTTTGTCTGATATTTTGCAGCTTGGGTGAAGAGGCACAGCACCACTCACATGGCTGTTGTTTTGCCTCAGGTGTAAAGTAGAACACCCTGGTTTTGATGACTGTGACAACTGAATCTAAGAAGTTGTCCTTTTTGTCTGCATAATGGTGAAGAAATTCACAGGAAGAATCAACTCATTGCCATTAGCAGTCTTCTGTCAGCATACATGGCACCCAACTTGTTTCACCTTCCAATATTGCAACTTTTGCATTAAAATCTTGTGGATGTCAGTAAATGTTAGAAACTAAAATGTGGAGAGCATTCTGGGTGATCCTCTGATCTTTATGCTTGATTTCCTCAATCTTCTCTTGTTGGAAATTCACTGCTTACTGCTCCTTTCCATGTTGTGAATTTTAGTGCAACCAGCTGTAGACTCCCTTGCAAATGTTTTTGACATCCATGAATGACTGCCCACTCACTTCTGTCAATTGGTGGTGAATATCAACCAATTTAAGGCCTATCGAATAATTACAAAAAATTTGCATTTGACTATAGTATTCAATGGGAACCCCATTTTGAATGGCTGCATCTGAGCAAAGTAGGGGAAGCATCAATCACAATATTGTGGATACAGTAGCACAAACAGTTTCTCTCTCTGCTACCAATGCTTTGGAGACTTTATGTTATACCTAAAATAACAAACATTATAGCACAGAGTGTCTATGCCCACATCCCCCACTACTTAAAGACCTGTTTTTTGTTTGTTGAGAACTGTGTCTCTTTCTCTAATATACACTCACTATTTTGTAATTTTTTGACTTAGAACTACAAGTATTTTAGTTCTTGCATCTAAGATCATCCACAATATATAAATGTGGTTTACTCTCTCTCTGTACTGTAGTCCTAACAAAAATAGTGGGTAGACTCACCTAAAGAAGATCCCATGTGTTGGGGTACTGGTCAGACAGCTGCACATGTAGATTAGCCTTCTCGCATTGGTTGTCTTTGTCATGCCTGTGGGTTTTAATCCATAGTTTGATGTAATCCTCAGGGATCCAAAGATATAGTGGAGGCCCCACAATTGAAATAAACATTGAGGGTGAGAGATGGCAAATAGAAAGTGAATTCCACAGTGTTATTATAACCAAGTTCATTGTGATGAAGCTTCTTTCACAGTCCATTGTGAAATTGTGTATCAACACAAAAAAAACTGGTTTCAGGTTTCCAGAAATGTTCTCTCTGCTGTTGTCTACATAATCTCTGAAACCTTCTCTTACATTTGTATAAGAAAGAAGAAAACCATCACACATTTTTCTTAGATTTTCTTCCCCTTCTATCCATGGGCTCACAAAGTCTTAGGACCATTTTTTTACTGTCCAACATATCAATCTCTTGCATGAAGGATTTGAATTCTTCACTGTCAATTAAAATTAGCCTTTGCCTCAAATTGTCACTAAGACTCTGACAGAACTGCTTCCCTCATGCAATCACCCAGCATTTTCTTCAATTGTTCAATGGCTCTTATTGATCTCATAACTGCCGCATGTGATGAGGGAATGTTAACACTGTCCTTACAGAGGTACTGTGAGAGGTTACTAATCTCTTCAAGAACATCAGATAATAGTGCAATGTTGCTCACAACTCAGATCTTAATAGTGTTTTCTGCAATCCCTTGAACTCTCTCCTTACAGTTGATTTTCTAGTCATGTTATTTGAATGGCTATTGAAATGAGTATTCAGAGCCTGGTAGGACTTCCATACTGCTTGCATTGCTCTAAGGCTTGAGGTCACCCAATGCACTGAGAAAACTTTAGATATTTTCTTACGTTCTGCACCTGACTCTCGTGCAACAGCTCTCGTGCAACAGCAAACAGTTCATGCTGATTGTTTGGAATTGATGATACAACACAGAAAGCTTGTTAAAAAAATGATAATATGATTCCTCCTCAATCACATCAATTCAATCCAGTGGCATAAACACCACCACCTTAATAGTGAACAGTGTGTTGTACTTGTTCTTAAGTCATTCTAAAACACATGAATTCCTATTTGGTATTACACTAGCACCATCACTGCATGCTCCAATCACATTGTCATTCAAGTAACGTGAAGAAAAGCCATGCTGCAAGAGACATTTTAGAAGTTTTGCTTCTACTGTTTCTGCATCTGTACTTTTAAGTTTGATAATATCCAAGAAGATGGTATTTACACAACCATTACTTATTTCAGACCTTAAAACACACTATTAAAACTGATTGTGAAACAACAGATATAGACTCCTGAAATTTTCCCGGCGTATTTCTTCTTCTAATAATTTCCGGGTATGCAGCCGGATCCCGTCGACATTCTGCCACGATAGTTCATGTGGTTCTAAAAAATGTGAAGTTTATAATGGTCCATCTTCTTCATAAATGAAGAGTAGCACCAGATCATGTATTGTTGAAGATAAAAGACAATCACATGAAGTAATTCCTTGTTATTTGAATCCCTAAAACATATCTAATTGTCCTGTTTGCTGGGTTCCTCAGTGTTTAAAGATGTGCAGAATATTGGAGTGAATATGTCACACAAAGTGTGCATTTCGAAAGAGTGGAGTAGTATTTGGGTGGGTCTAGTTTGTGGCAGTAAACAAGCTCGGTTAACATCATTGAGAAAGGACAATCACAAACACAGAATTCCAAAATCCATTTCACCTCATGCAGACAATGAAAAGAAAGGCATGACAATGTACTAGAAAACCTTCTCATTGAACAGCAGAAAGACATTTTTAAAAGTACAAGGAAAGTTTTTTGCACAGCATATTTTGTAGCAAAAAATAACAAACCGTGCTTAGACTTCCACAAGCAAATTCAAAATGGTCTCCACGTGGGCAAAAAACTGCATATTAAACTTAGTTGTGCCAACATCATAGACTGCATTGTGGACATTATGAGGAAGAAGCTTTGTTCACCCATAACATTGAGGAATTCCAAGGTCTCTGAACTTATTGATGAGTCTATATCTTCTTCTAATAATTTCCGGGTATGCAGCCGGATCCCGTCGACATTCTGCCACGATATTTCGGCCCAGAGACGTCCGGCCATCATCAGGTGAGTACACAACTACTGAAGAGCCCAGGTGCAGTCACGGTATTTATGCCGAATCTCGCGCATGTGAAATGTACTGGCATCCTACAGCGCATGCGTCAGGTGTTGACATGCGCAGCATAGCCGAGTTGTACGTGCTGCCCTCGGTGGTGGAAATAAAGGTTCATCTAGTCATTGAGTATCGAATGACACTGTCGATTCCGCTGTGATTGTATAATTTTAATAACAGGATTCCAATTTTTATCCAGCTGAAAGCCGTTGTCACGATTTATAAGATTATTGGCAAGACGTATTTCCACTGATTCCTTGATTACGGTATCCCAAAAACCGGAAACCGGGGATAAAATTTTGGTTACATTGTATTCCATTGAATGTCCCAAAGAAATACAGTGCTCTGCTACTGCCGATTTTGACAGTTGCCGCAGACGGGTGTATCTTTCATGTTCTATACATGGTTCATGGACAGTTCTTGTCGTCTGGCCAATATATGCAGCGCCACATTCACAGGGAATTTTGTAGACGCCTGCCTTCTTCAGTTGTAAATCGTCTTTAACGGATCCAACCAGGGCCCGGTTCTTTGCTGGTGGACGGAAGATAACCTTGATTTTATTTTTCTTCAGTAATCGACCTATTTTCGACGACACATTCCCGGCGTATGGAAGGAACGCAGTTGATTTAAAGTCATCATCTGCGTCCTCAGTGCGTTGCTTCTTGTTTTGATAGTTGCGCATGGCCTTCCTTATTTGGCGAGAAGTGTAGCCATTCTCTTTGAAAACCTTCTCCACGTGTTCTAATTCTGCGTGGAGGTTTTCATCATCCGATATTATATGCGCTCGATGTATTAAGGTACTGAGAATACCGGCTGTTTGTGCTGGGTGATGGCAGCTTGACGCCTGGAGATACAGATCTGTGTGAGTCGCTTTCCTGTACACAGAATGTCCTAATGACCCATCATTTTTACGGCGTACTAGCACGTCTAGAAATGGTAAAGTGCCCTCTTTTTCAATCTCCATCGTAAATTTGATGTTCTCATGTAATGAGTTTAAGTGATGAAGGAAATTCTCCAGTTCCTGTCTGCCATGAGGCCATACAGCAAAAGTATCATCTACGTACCGCCAGAAGACCGTAGGCTTTAAAACAGCAGACTCAAGTGCTTTCTCCTCAAAGTCCTCCATAAAGAGATTAGCTACCACAGGCGACAAAGGGCTCCCCATGGCGACGCCGTCTGTTTGTTCAAAGAATTCACCATTGAATAAAAAGTACGTTGAGGAGAGTATATGTTCAAACAAGGCCGTCATTTCTGCACTGAATAAGTTACCAATAAGATGTAATGATTCCATTAAAGGCACTTTGGTAAAAAGTGAGACCACATCAAAGCTGACTAATAAATCCGAGCTGCTAAGCTTAACTTCCTTCAAGCAACTGACAAAATCCTCGGAATTACGTATATGGTGGCAACATTTACCCACATACGGCTTTAGTAATGAGGCCAGATATTTTGCTGTAGAATAGGTCGCAGCACCAATATTACTCACTATTAATCGTAGTGGGGCACCATCCTTGTGTATCTTCGGAAGACCGTAGAGTCTTGGTGGTACTGCATTGTGTGGTCTCAATCTCTTGATAACTTCTTCAGGTAGAGAACAGTCGTTCAAAAGGGTAGTAGTTTTCCTTGATATTCGGCTTGTTGGGTCCTTTTCAATTCTACGGTACGTAGAATCATTTAGCTGACAATATATCTTCTCGTTGCAGGCTTCTCTTGTCAGAAGAACTGTGGCGTTGCCCTTATCCGCAGGCAGTACGACTGTGCTAGTATCTTCTCTCAGGCTGCGGAGAGCAGCTCTTTCAGCTGGCGAGATGTTACTCCGTTGTGGCGCACATTTCAACAACATTCGGCAAGATTCACGTCGAATTTCGTCTGCAGAATCCACAGGGAGATGTCTAATGGCTTCCTCAATGGAACTGATGAAATCCGTTAAAGGCAGTGAGGCAGGTGTAGGAGCGAAGTTTAAACCTTTCGCAAGCACTGACATCGTCGCATCGTCAAAAGATTTCTCCGTGAGGTTCACCACGGATCGTCCAGAGATAGCTTCTTGCGGTTTTCGTGTTACGAGTTGGCTAAACTTCGCACTTTGTCTGTTCGTACTGTCTCTGTGAGCCCAGTCTGCCTTGGCCCAGGATACGCCGTCAATCCAGTCCCAACTAAGGGAAGAACATCTTGCTGAAATCTTCAGATGTAAATAATATAAATTCCTGGCGACAGTGTCTAACTCACGACACGTAAAACGGATTCGTTCTCTTACTAAAGCCAGACTCGCCTTGCGTTTTATATTGTTGGCGGCCACACTATTAATAAAATGAACAACTCTGGCGAAAGTTGGAATCAAGTTATTGTCTCTACATTTCAGTAAAAAATGTAGTGAACACAGCAACCTGGCTCTTTTCTCACGTAATTTATCCAATACGTGGATATCCTGAACCATCTCCTCCCCGTAAAGGTATTTGATGTGACTTCTGAAATTTTCCCGGCGTATTTCTTCTGAGGACGCAGATGATGACTTTAAATCAACTGCGTTCCTTCCATACGCCGGGAATGTGTCGTCGAAAATAGGCCGATTACTGAAGAAAAATAAAATCAAGGTTATCTTCCGTCCACCAGCAAAGAACCGGGCCCTGGTTGGATCCGTTAAAGACGATTTACAACTGAAGAAGGCAGGCGTCTACAAAATTCCCTGTGAATGTGGCGCTGCATATATTGGCCAGACGACAAGAACTGTCCATGAACGATGTATAGAACATGAAAGATACACCCGTCTGCGGCAACCATCAAAATCGGCAGTAGCAGAGCACTATTTCTTTGGGACATTCAATGGAATACAATGTAACCAAAATTTTATCCCCGGTTTCCGGTTTTTGGGATTCCGTAATCAAGGAATCAGTGGAAATACGTCTTGCCAATAATCTTATAAATCGTGACAACGGCTTTCAGCTGGATAAAAATTGGAATCCTGTTATTAAAATTATACAATCACAGCGGAATCGACAGTGTCATTCGATACTCAATGACTAGATGAACCTTTATTTCCACCACCGAAGGCAGCACGTACAACTCGGCTATGCTGCGCTGTAGGATGCCAGTACATTTCACATGTGCGAGATTTGGCATAAATACCGCGACTGCACCTGGGCTCTTCAGTAGTTGTGTACTCACCTGATGATGGCCGGACGTCTCTGGGCCGAAATATCGTGGCAGAATGTCAACGGGATGCGGCTGCATACCCGGAAATTATTAGAAGAAGATATAGACTCATCAATAAGTTCAGAGACCTTGGAATTCCTCAATGTTATGGGTGAACAAAGCTTCTTCCTCATAATGTCCACAATGCAGTCTATGATGTTGGCACAACTAAGTTTAATATGCAGTTTTTTGCCCACGTGGAGACCATTTTGAATTTGCTTGTGGAAGTCTAAGCATGGTTTGTTATTTTTTGCTACAAAATATGCTGTGCAAAAAACTTTCCTTGTACTTTTAAAAATGTCTTTCTGCTGTTCAATGAGAAGGTTTTCTAGTACATTGTCATGCCTTTCTTTTCATTGTCTGCATGAAGTGAAATGGATTTTGGAATTCTGTGTTTGTGATTGTCCTTTCTCAATGATGTTAACCGAGCTTGTTTACTGCCACAAACTAGACCCACCCAAATACTACTCCACTCTTTCGAAATGCACACTTTGTGTGACATATTCACTCCAATATTCTGCACATCTTTAAACACTGAGGAACCCAGCAAACAGGACAATTAGATATGTTTTAGGGATTCAAATAACAAGGAATTACTTCATGTGATTGTCTTTTATCTTCAACAATACATGATCTGGTGCTACTCTTCATTTATGAAGAAGATGGACCATTATAAACTTCACATTTTTTAGAACCACATGAACTATCTTCTGTAGTTGAAATCCCAGAACTAGATTTCCTGAAATAATCTGCTATACTGCACTTCATACTGAAAAATTACACTTTTCAATTTCTAGCACAGTTTATACATTTTGCACTTAAAAATACTGTAAATAAAATGTAATACTTAGAACCAAAGGAATCAACAGAGCTGTTCACTACAATGCCTTATTTCACTGAAAACAAAGCTGAACAACAATACCAATGCCAGCCAGTTAACAATTGGAGTGTAAACTTACAAACAAAAGGCACAACAATGACTCGAAATAGGTCTACTGTAATACTATCATAGCAGAAGGTCAAGTCAAGAGCCGACATTCAGTATTATGGTTGGATAATTGAAAATTGTAATATCAGCATAAGTAAGAGGGAAATGTTTTTATTTTATTTATATCTTATCTTACAGATTATCTTTCTGATAGGAGCCATGTTTTGTTATATTATTAACCTTGAGGCTCTCACGCAATCTGAAGCACGTTTGCGCTCAAGCGATGGCATTTACACTGCCATAAATTTGTTTTTGTTTTTGATTGCTCATATATTATTACATCAGGCTATAGAGTCAAATCAATTATTGTCAAGATCACGTGCCATAAGATGAGCCGATAGATAATCAGCGATTACCTGAGGATTAAGCATGTAAACAGTAACATGTTCAAGCTGTGGTGTAAATACCACCCACGCAAGCACCTTAAGGTTAAAGAATACAAAATCAGCATACCGAATAAGGGAATTAAGCGTTTTCAGACATTATTATCATGTCACAAGATGTGAGCACCTACAGTTAAGTCAACATCAGATATGCACCACCGCACAGCACTGCTCAGGCTGGCACAGAATGGCACAGAGAAACCCAGACTGCAAAGAATGGAGTAGAGTATCTGTAAGTGCCCAGCAATGCTCCAGTGTGTGGGAAACAAGAAATGCCATCCAGACAGAGTGTGCATTTCCTCTGATGTTCCAACACTGCACAGGACTTTTCATTGTTGTGCAGAGCAGTGCGGTTTGACATCTACACCAGCCACGCTGTGCTGGAGTTCGTTCACGTTCTGCACAGATACTCGACCCCAAGCACCTGATGTCCACAGTTCTTTTTTATTGCACTGTTTGTCCGGGCCCTTTATCAATGCTCAGTTGACTTCACAGCTAATATATTCTAGGAGCTATAACTCAAGATTGATGGTAATTTAACTTAAAGATACAACAAAATAGAACTACTGCACAAAAAAATAGTCTCCAAGTAAAATAACAAGGTGATGGTGTGGCCCTCGGAAAAAAAGTGGGGGGCGGGGGCAGTGTCCTCCAACACGACCTTGCTCCCTGCTATAAGTTCATCAACTTGTTTTACTTTATTAGTGATGTACTGGAGATTTTGGAAAATTATTTTATATTTTTGTCTTCTATGGTGCTATCAACACATGCTTTTCATTCTCATGGGTGCACTGAAGGTTACTTTACACTTCCAAGTTCATTTGTGAACAAACTGTTTTCATATGTTAGCCTATTAACCCCTTAATACCAAGTGTTGTGAATTCGTATCATACCAAAGCACACTAATAAATGAAAAGTTAATCATTTTTGAGTGTTGCTGACAGTAGGTGCCAATTCTACACAAAGACTCTGACTTGTGCTTCCATCTTGAGAGTGTTTTGGGTACTTCTAGATCAACTTCCTCCCGCAAATACATGAGAAGTTATCATCATTGTCTGGACCATTACAACTAGATACAGAGGTTAAGTTGATTTTGAAAATTATTTGTTTATTCTTAAGTATCTACGATGTGACACAAATCGCATTTTGATGTAATAAAGTTGTTACTCATACAAGTGAATTCGAAAATACTGTATGTGTAAAATACACATCATCACGTATTTGTGAAACTTTGTGGGCACATGGAAGAGATGAAATCAAGTGAAGTGAAAGCATATATTTCCATTGATTTTTGCACCAGAATACTTAAATGACCAATTGTGTTCATCTAACCTCAACACTGGTTTGATAATTACACAGGCCAACGAAAAATTTTTTTTTAACTTTTTTCTTTGATAGCTGATCTTTATAGATTTTTATGAGCTGAATCCAAATCTAGGCTTAGCTTTTTTGGATCACCCATAGTTTTCCAGCAATACACTTTTTACTATATAATATAAAAATCATATGCTATACGGTGAACAGGGAAATTAATGAAATGCTTTGTTAAAACATAAGCAAGTTTTGCATTTACAGTAGGCTCCTTAAGACAATGATATGTGTTAATAGAGGTTACACTTTTCAGCTGGAATTGGTTTGTATTTTCTTTTTCTTTCTTTCTTTGAAGCTTCTTGTGTAGCTTTTTCTATGATGAGTTGCTTGCTGAACTTCTCGGTGAAGAGACCAACAGCAGTCCCTCCTCATGTTGGTGTTCCACCAGCCTTGGTAGTGTTTTTCCATCACTTTAATGTCCTGGTGAAAATGCTCTCCTTGCTCCTCACTAACATCTCCCTTATTGTCCGGGAAGTAATCAAAGTGACTGTTCAAAAAGTGAACTTTCAGGCCCATTAAACATCCTAAAGTTTTAAACTTCTTTAACATTGTAGCTATAATAGAAACATATTCTGGGTCTTTTTCATGTCCTAAGAACTTTGTAATGACTTGCTTGAATGATACCCATGCTTCTTTCTCATTTAAGTCATTGTGGATTCGAAGTTAACATCAAACATCAATTTTCTAACGTCCGACAAAGACGCCTTCTTTTAGGTTAACTTTTGAAAGGTGCAGAAACTTTTGGCAGATATACTTAAAACATGGTCCATCTTTAGGCAAAGCCTTAAAAAACTGTCTCATTAGGCTGAACTTTATATGTAGAGGTGGTAGGAGTGCATTCTTTGGATCTAAAGGTTGATAGAATATTCTTCTCACCGGTTTTTAAAGACTCCCTCACAGGCCAGTTCTTTCTGCACCAGTGTTGATCCCTAGCCCTACTGTCACACAAGAAACATGGAAATTTGGTAAAACCACCTTGCTGACTAAGGAGTATGCATGATTTTAGATCGCTACATATCATCCAACCATGAGCAGAATACCCTATTTTATTTAGCACTATTTCTAGGTTTTCATAGCTTTCTTTCATATGTACAGAGTGTCCAACAGGTATAGTCCATCTGTAAACTCAAGATCGAGCAGCGCTTCTGGTGGGGGAAGTGGCCTTTCCCAGAAGAATCCTGCCACTGGCCTACAGGGACACCCAAAATCAGTTGCCCGTTACCTGCCTAGTGCTGTAGATCGGCATGCAGTGATACACGTCGTTCTGTTTGTGGGATCTTAATTGCCATTGTTAGTCAGTTAATTTTGTATGCATACTGATATACATCGGTATCCGGAAGTGATTGATAAGCGACATGCATTGCAAGAAAATGTGCAGAATATGGAGAAGATGAGGTATTTATGGAGAAACGAGCGTTTGATCGTCTCTAATGTTACAACATCATGTGTTAAAGAGGCGGCACAAATAGAACTGTTGGCTAATATTACCAGTCCTAGTCAGAGGGATGCAATTTATGCTAATGTCAGCCTCGCCACAATAGGACGCGTAAGGAAGAAGCGCGAAAATAAACTGTGTGGTTTACTGAAACCGTCACGAAGAAAAACTGATAATTTTGGGAGGAAACTCATCGTTACAGGCAGTTTCACAAAATTGGTCATTGTCGAATGAGCGATTTTGTGAAACTTTCACAAAAACCAAAAAGAATGCCGACGTTACGGCGTTTCTTACTGCTATGAAACAAAAAATCGATTTTCTTTGGCAGAAAGATGTTGTACATATAACACTGCTTGAAATGAGATTTACTTGGAAAAGATCTATAAGTAAAGGAAAGATTCTGATAGAGGGAACAGATATAATTGACTGGCGATTAATTAAGGGGGCTAGGCAGAAAATTTCTTTTATATTGATAAAACTTGTGTGGACAATAATATTACTTACAGAAAATGTTGGCGGGGTCCTGGCGTTGATAGCATTATCGACAATGTTAGCTGAAGCAATAGGATTATAGTGGTCAATATTGAGTCAAAATTTGGGTTTTTATCCAACGCACAGTTAATTTATAAAGCGGGATATGTAATAGGGGACTACCATGGGCAAATGAACTACGAAAATTTTTCAAATGGGATACCGACTAAAGTAATTCCGAATCTGCCACTGAACTTTGTTATTGTAATGGACAACAAGGAGCATAACAAAGCTCTGACTAGGACCTCGAATAAAAGGGAAATGATTGAATTATTATTAAAAAAATAAGGTGAAAGCTGATTTGTCAATGATGAAAACAAAATTATTTCATTTAATTAAACAATATAAGCTGAAAGACAAAGTATTTGAAATTAATAAAATACTTGAAGGTTATGGGCACAGTGTGCTGCGACTTCCACCATACAACTGTGATTTAAATAAAATTGAAAGGGCGTGGGCAAAGTTCAAAATTTCATCAGAGGAAGAAATACGCCACAGATTTAAAGCGCGCCGCGGCAGGGCCGGTAGTATGTTGTGAAACAGCCTGTGGAAGCACCTCGTGACGTAGCTGGGTAGGCAGAGTGGGGACTCGCTAGATCGCTCTTCAGTTTACCGACAGACTATATAGATGCATACATGTTACCATTGTGTAATAAAACAGCCTTTAAAATAGTTTTGGGTGAATCAATAAACAGCCTCCAGTCTTCCTTTTTGTATTCAATACTAAACTCACTTTTACAACCACGTTTAGACATTGTACTGAGCACATGTACAGGAAATGGGAAAGTGAGGTTAGATTGACAGAACAAAACACCATCACAAAAATAGAATCGACTTCTTTTTACCAGCAAATGTTTTTCAGCAGTGATACCAACGTCATCTACATTCATTACACCTCCTTTTTAAATTATTTTAACTATATAAAAGCTGTTAAATTCTTTAAAAATCCCCTTAATTTAATAAATTTAACTGTAAAATGTGGCAATGTGTAAATTATAATGAACTGCTAATACTCTGAAGCTTTTATTTGATTAGCAATGAATCCCCATATATGTTTCCTGAAATGCAAACAGAGATTTCAAAGCTTGTGTTCCATGTACAGAGAGGGACTGTGACAGTTTCAAGATCCCCTTTATAAACAAGACGGTCTACCAGCATTCAAATCAAGAATAGCAGATGCACTCTACAAGCAGGGAAAAGAAGTGACAAATAAAAGGAGAGATAGGCCTTCAGCCAATGTAGATGCAAAACAGTTATACAAGGAGCATTAGGGTCCAACAAAACCAGTTCCTGACAAGCCTGCCTAACTCAGATTCTTTATTGGTCATTCAGCATTATTACATGCAATAGACTTCGTCAGTTCACTTAACCTATTAATTTTACAAAATAAATTTTTACATATTTAAATTGATATTGGGCATTTCTAAAAATTCTTCTAATGAATAGAATGGATTAGTTAACAAGAAGTTATGAACATTGTCTTTAAATAATTTGTCAGGCTTGATTGACCCATTTTTAGAAAATTTGTTATATATTTTAATTGCCATATACTTATGACTATTCTTAGTTTTAGCTAACCTATTTTGTGGCAACAGCAGAGAAGTACAGGTTCTTGTATAGTAGTCGTGCCTTTGATTTGTTACACTTAAATTAGGTAGTTCAGCAAGTATGTAGTTAACACTGTCAAGAATATATAAATTAATAACTGGTAAAATTCTATATTTAATGAACAATGGTTTACAACGTGTTCTATTATCTACCTTAGCCATTACTCTGATTGCTTTCTTCTGGATCATCATAATTTCATTTATTTTTCTGCTGTTTCCCCAGAGTATTAACCCATACCTTAAAACAGATTGAAAAAAGGCAAGGTAGGCTGTCTTTACGTACTCAAATGTCAAACAACACATCAGCCTCTTCAACAAATATATAACTCTTGACAACCTAACCGCTATGTGATCAACACGAGAGTTTCATGTTAGACTGTTGTCAAGTACAATACCTAAAAACTTTGCCTTTTGTTTTTCTATTTTTGTAGTCTTTGATAGACTGAACCACATATTCTGGGTCTTTTCCTCATTTAACAGCAGACCATTGGCATTAAACCATGATGTTGCATTTTCTTTTGCCAGTTTCATATCACTTACAAGGTTATCAAGTACATGGTTTACAGATAGAAAAGTTGTGTCATCTGCATACATATTTGTCTTTACATCTATATTTCCTGGTAAGTCATTTATGTGTACAAGGAAAAGAAGTGGTCCCAATTTAGATCCCTGTGGCACTCCGTGTTGAACCTTGAGTATGTTTGACAGGTGACTTCCTGAACTCACCACCTGTTTCCTTTTATTGAGGTATGATTTGATGAGTTTTAAACTTTTATCACATATTCCATAGTACTCAAGTTTAGAGAGCAAAAGTGAGTGGTCAACACAGTCAAAAGCTTTGCTCAGGTCACATAAGGTTTGCGCATGGACCTCAAATGCTGCTAGAATGTCTCTGACTAAGAGCTGTATGGCACGTATAGCTGACCATCCTTTTCTGTAACCAAACTGTGATGTACTTAACAAACCATTTAGTTCTAGGTACTCATACATCTGCTGATATATTATGCCTTCAAAGACTTTTACTAGTACTGGAATTAGTGAAATTGGTCTGTAGTTTGCAGGATCTGATTTGACACCCTTCTTAAAGACTGGAGTTATCTTGGATAGTTTGAGAGGATCAAGAAAAAAACCCTTCTATGAGACACAGGTTTATAGAATATGTTAATGGTGCTGCAATGTAATGTATGATTTCTTTCAATGGATTGTTTGACATATTAAAAATATCTGTACTGTATGAATTTTTCATTTCTTTGACTATTTTAAGAACTTCATGTTGGCGGCATACCTCTTTAAAGTGTTTCAATGATGATCTGGCCCTATTATGATTTAGGTTTGCTCTCTTAAGATAATCTATACATGTTACATTGGGTTTACTGATCAACTTTTCGATATCATCAGCACAGCTTACAAAATATTTATTGAATGTATCTGCTGGTATTGGGACTGTCTTGTCAAAGTTGTTGACTTCACCTTTGACAGTATTAATTACTGACCAGGCTGTTTTGCATTGGTTTTTACTATTTCTTATGAGATTTGTGTTGTATCTTTGTTTTGGCCAATTGCAACTCTTTCTTATACAGTTTCTTAGTGATTTTTTTGAGATCCTTAATTTAATTAGAACTGTTTACTTTGGCAAGGCGCTTCAACAGAAGTAGCTTATTTTTTAGATTCTCCAGTTCTTTGGTGTACCAAAATTTACCCTTTCTTGTTTTATGGTATTTCTTTTGAACAAGATGGGCTTTTAAAGTACCTGATAAGTAATTGTGGAATGTTTCATAAACTGTTTGGGCACTGAAATCACAGTTTTGAAATAATTTGTCCCAGTTTGTTATGCTCAGGTGGTGTGTTAGTTTTAAGCAATCGTGTTTTGTTATTTATTAAGGTATTAGATTTTGTTAACTTTTGTGCAGTCTTGCTCTCATCCCCTTTTATAAAATGTCTGAACTCTACTGTTAACATGGAGTGGTCTGAGAAAACAAATTCCTTTACCTTGGTGGAGTACATATCACGAGCACAGTTGACAAAAGCATTATCCAAGCACACTTGTAGTTTTGTTGGTTCTGAATTTACATGGTGGAAGTTGTGCTGCCTTAGCATATTCAGTAACTTATTTACACTGGGTTTGTTACATGTTACATCAAAGCTTGAATTAAAGTCTCCCCCAATTACAGTTACATACTGTTTCCATTTCGTTATGTAGCAGAGTACACTGTCTAAATTATCTAAAAAAGTTTTACCATCTGAGTCAGGGGAATGGTAGATACATACTATGATAAGTTTCATTATATCACATATGATCCCGGTAATTTCAAAGTGTTTCTCTACACATGTCCAACTAAGATCTAGTGCTCTACACTCTATTTCATTTGAAACATAGATAACAGTACCACCATTACGGTACTGAGACATGCAAAAACTGTTTCCATGTTAATAACCTTCTGGTACCTAGTATTGTATTTGTTCTGGTTTAAGCCAATGTTCTGATAGACATAAGAAGGAATACTTATTCTGTGGCAAATGACTCCTACAGAATTTCAACTTTACTTTCAAGACCCTGGATGTTTAAAAATAGGATGTTGTTGTGACTTATCTGTGAGTTAGCAGGCTGGTTTTTCACATTCTTATTTTCTTCTTGGCTTGAAACCATAAAAAATTATCACTGAATGACACAGATGTATTTTTCTTTTGGCTCCTCCTTAAGCATTGCTGTGTTGCTGCTCCAGTTGTTGTTGGTTCTGCTACTGTTGCTGCTGATAATGATGGTGCTGCTGCTGTTTCACTTATTTCTGGTGTTTGTTGTTCCACAACTGTTGTGCCTTTCTGTGAATTATTAACACTTGCATTAATAAAATTTCACATTTGTCTTGGAGAGGTATAGCTTCACTTACAGCAGATTTCACATTTGAGTCTACAGTAACACACACTTCCTGTCCATGAGATGTATGACTTTTCTATCATCACACTGCACATTTGAGATTTTATTTACTAGTTCTAAAATTTTTGTTACTATGATGTTTTTTCCAAGTACATTTAGATGAGAACCATGTGTTGTGTGAAATCTTTTCCTTAAATTGCTGATGTTCACAAATGTTACATTTTCAAACCGCTTGCAAATATTTTGCATCTCTTTATTTGCAGTTTCAATTTCTTTATTTACACAGGACCATTCTATCAAGTCGTAACGGCGTGGCACTGAATAAACAATAACGTTTGTTCCTCTCAGCTCATACAGTTTTCTTTTTAGCGAGATTAAGAGATCGTTTGTTTCGTTCCTAGCTACATCATTTGATCCCGCCAGAAAGATGGAAAAGTCCTTTTTGCTCAATGAGGAAATTTTTTCTTGACTCATTGACGTAGCAGCACTGAATTTTGCCCCTGGTATTATTGTACAGTTAAAATTAAAATTCTGACTACTTGTACGCTGAAATTCAGTGGCTATATTTCGTCCTTGGCTGTCGCCATACAGTTCAATTTTACCAGTACTTACTGATGTAGGCTCGCCGGAGAGGCTGTGTGGTTCTAGGTGCTGCAGTCTGGAACCAAGCAGCCGCTACGGTCGCAGGTTCGAATCGAGCCTCGGGCATGGGTGTGTGTGATGTCCTTAGGCTAGTTAGGTTTAATTAGTTCTGAGTTCTAGGCGACTGATGACCTCAGAAGTTAAGTCGCATAGTGCTCAGAGCCATTTGAACCATTTTGCTGATGTAGAATGACATTGCCCTCATGTTACAGACACAAGGCAAAGATATAAAAGACCTGGTTGTAAAAGAGATAGTATTAATGTGTAGTACATGCAATGTTCATCAGCATCTAAACAATAGAATAAACTTCCTGCAATTTTCATGAATAAGGCTATATTATATTACATATAACTATTTAAAATGTATGTTTTGATGTGTTTTTCATTTTTAATAATATAAATCCTATCAGTGAATTGTCAAAACACTGAATAAAAATCTTTTACTAAATTAAATGTTGTAATTTCTGAAATACCTTTTCTCTCAGAAATACCTTTTCTCTCAGATATGCAACATGCCCAGTTATATCTGAAGATATAACACATGTTGGGTGGTTGGTTGGTTGTTTTGGGGAAGGAGACCAGACAGCGTGGTCATCGGTCTCATCGGATTAGGGAAGGATGGGGAAGGAAGTCGGCCGTGCCCTTTCAGAGGAACCATCCTGGCATTTGCCTGGAGTGATTTAGGGAAATCACGGAAAACCTAAATCAGGATGGCCGGACGCGGGATTGAACCGTCGTCCTCCCGAATGCGAGTCCAGTGTCTAACACGTGTTAGATCTGACCTTATGTAGTCTGTAACACTTCATTACTGGTTGCAAATTATGATTTTTGATTTTTTTACTTCAAGTAGAAATTTTTTCCTGTGTTTATGGTTGAAGTTTGTCCTATAATGTAATTATTTTGCTTAATTTTCCACAAAAAAACCACTTACCCTCATAGTTACAATGTAATTCATGTTATCCCTGTTTCGTGTCCATGATTTTGTTTAATGTGCCCATACCTAGAATTATCATTTTCATAATGTGAGCATAATTGTTATAACCTTTAATCACTAATAATTTGTGTGGATATACAAAAGTAGAAACACTAGCGGGCTACATGTTACTAACTCCGTATCTGTCATTCGACTGCCGTGCCGTGACATGCGGCCGGCGCTGTTCATAGCCAGGTGGCGCTCCCGTGCTCGGCTGAGCGCCTCTATCGCCGTGTTCGCGTACTAACGTAGCGGCACTTTTGAATGTCGTGGCACTGTCACAACACTTTTCCCCCCTTGAAAAAAAAACACCCACTTCCTTGGAGACACGGACAGTGCGGAGACATCCATGGCCTCTTGGGAGGCCCCGAGAAGATCCCGCGGAGAAACACGAGAGTATGGTCGAAAATGTCCAGGACGGAAGCTTGCGCATGGAATGTGCCTCCTGGACGAGATGATGGGTGAAAACTCCGGAGCAGCATCCATAGGTGTCGTGGACCTGGGGGTGTGCTCCAGCGAGATGGGTCCCGGAGAAGGCGGCGTCGGGATTGGGGGCGGTTCTGGCGTACTCGGAAGCGGCAGCAGCAACATGCCCGGAAGATCGGCAGCAGCGACAGGACTGGCTTCTCGGGCTGGTGGAGACGAAAGAAGGGGCGGTGGTACCGGCGTGGCCACCACTCGTGGGCGCATCTGGTCGTAATGGCGAACAACCATGCCGTCGTCCGTACGTATTTCACAAAGCCGGCGGCCGCGAAGAGCCTGGACCACCCCTGGAATCCATTTAGGGCGAGATCCATACCCCCATGCCCACACGTCGGCGCCCACCGGGTATTTTCCCGCACTAGGGGACACAGTACAAGGCCTGACAGGGTGAAGCAGGTGCAGTAGAGTGCGCGGCTGGCGGCCATGCAAGAGTTCAGCAGGGCTGCGATCACCCAGAGGCGTGAAGCGATAAGAACTCATAAATTGCAACAGAGCGTCATCTGTGGAAAAATCACTAAGGAATTTTTTCATTTGGCTTTTGAAAGTGCGGACAAGGCGCTCGACCTCCCCATTTGACTGCGGATGGAAAGGCGGTGCTGTAACATGATGAATCCCTTGTCCAGTACAAAAATCACGGAAGGCCTGCGAAGAGAACTGAGGGCCATTGTCCGTGACAATCGTGGATGGAAGACCTTCTAGCGCAAAGATTTTGGACAAAGCCAGCGTCGTCGCCGCAGTGGTGGGCGACGGACATCGAACAACAAACGGAAACTTCGAGAAGGCGTCAATCAACAGTAGCCAATAAGTGCCGAGGAAGGGGCCGGCAAAGTCAGCGTGCACCCGTTCCCATGGCTGCGCCGGATCAGGCCACGGAGAAGGCAGAGTACGAGGCGCAGCCAGTTGTTGAACACACTGACCACACACAGCGACCATGTGGGCGATGTCCGAATCAATACCGGGCCAATAAACGTGCCTGCGGGCCAGGGACTTAGTCCAAGAAATCCCCCAATGGCCCTCATGCAATAGTTGGAGAACATCTTTGCGAAGAGAGGCGGGCACCACAACCCGTGGAGATGCGCCATCCGTGGCCAGAAGAACAACACCCTCACGAACAGACAGAAGAAGGCGCAAGGCATGGTAGTTGCGAAGGGGATCCGATGCCCGGCCCTTGGTCCTGTCCGGCCAACCCCGCTGAACAAAACCGATCACCTGACGTAGGACAGGGTCCCGCGCAGTAGCCGACGCGACCTGCGAACCTGTAAGTGGAAAACCCTCGACCGCACGACGTTCTTCCTCATCAATGTGGAAACAGAGTAGTTCATCTCAATCAAAAACGGGTCGGGGCCCATCGGCAAACGCGACAACGCGTCAGCGTTGGCGTGCTGGGCCGTGGGGCAATAGTGAATCTCATAGTGAAAACGAGACAAGTATAAGGCCCAACGTTGCAGGCGGTGAGCTGCCTTATCCGGAAGTGACGCCGAGGGGCTGAACAGAGAGACCAGCGGCTTGTGGTCGGTGATGAGGTGAAACTTAGAACCATACAAAAAAACGCTGAACTTTTTGAGAGCATAAATGATAGCGAACGCCTCCTTTTCTATTTGAGAGTAACGCCGTTGGGCATCGTTGAGGGTCTTGGAAGCGTAGGCGATGGGTCGTTCCGACCCATCCTCATACCGATGGGCGAGAATAGCCCCTAGGCCATACTGTGACGCGTCAGTCGCCAGAACCAAGTGCTGACCCGGACGGAATGTGGCAAGACAAGGCGCCGACTGCAAATGAGCCTTCAGGCGGACAAAAGCCTGCTCACACTCGTCGGACCAACAGAAAGGAACGTTTTTGCGTAACAGCTGATGCAGAGGATGAGCCACCGCCGCCGCGGAGGGAATGAATTTGTGATAATAAGCAACCTTGCCTAGAAACGCCTGAAGTTCTTTGACCGTAGACGGCCGGGGGAGAGCGGTAATGGCCGCAACGTGCTGTCGTAGAGGACGTATACCCTCACGGGATAAGTGGAAACCAACATACACAACGGAGGGTTGGAAGAACTGTGACTTGTCCAGATTGCACTTCAACCCAGCTGAATGCAGAACCCGAAACAGTGAACGCAAATTGCGAAGGTGCTCCTCAGTGGAGGCCCCTGTGACAACAATGTCATCCAGGTAGTTGATACAGCCGGGAACAGAAGCCGTGAGCTGTTCCAAAAACCGCTGAAAAATGGCCGGCACGCTAGCGACGCCAAATGGTAACCGCTGGTACTGATACAACCCACAAGGAGTGTTGATGACGAGAAATTCCTTGGAAGATGCATCCAACGGCAACTGATGGTACGCCTCCGATAAGTCAAGTTTGGAAAAGAACTGGCACCCAGCGAGCTTGGTAAATAACTCCTCAGGACGGGGAAGAGGATAAGTGTCAATGAGGCTTTGAGCGTTGACAGTGGCTTTAAAATCACCCCACAATCGCAGACTCCCGTTTGGTTTAGAAACCACCACGATGGGCGATGCCCATTCGCTGGAGGTAACAGGAAGGAGAATCCCCGAAGCTGTTAACCTGTCTATCTCAGCTTTGACAGGTGCACGCAACGCCATCGGAATAGGGCGTGCCCGGAAAAACTTAGGGCGAGCCGTAGGTTTAAGAGTAATGTGGGCTTCAAAATCCTTGGCACGACCCAGACCAGCAGAGAACACGGACGAGAATTCAGAACACAAGCCATCCAGCTGTTGATAGGGAATGTCCTCAGATATGAGGTGCACATCATCATCAATGGAGAACCCGAACAACTGGAAAGCATCATAACCGAACAGGTTTTCGGTGCCCGCATGATCCACCACATAAAACGTGAGGGGCCTAACAACAGACTTGTAGGCAGTGGAAGCATCAAACTGGCCAACGATAGGAATTTTCTGCTTATTATAAGTTCTTAGATGTCACGTAACTGGAGACAAGGGAGGGGAGCCCAACTCCAAATACGTGCAAGAATTAATGAGAGTTACTGCAGAGCCAGTGTCCACTTGCATGCGAATGTCTTTGTCCAGAACACGAACAGTAACAAACAACTTATTCGTTTGAGAAAGCACACAGTTAACATCCATGACCGATGCCTCGTCCTCGTCGACAGGAACTTTAGGGGACTGACACACAGAAGCAATGTGGCCTTTTTTCCTACATGAATTACACGTGGCCCAACGTTTTGGACACGCAGCTCTGTCATGCTGTACGAAACAACGTGGACAAGAAGGAAGGGCGGAACGAACCTGCTTCTGTGGTTGCTGTTTTCGCTGCGAGCGTGGCGGCCCAACGCGACGTTGTTGACACGAGTGCACCACCGCCACATCGTCGTTTCCCTGTGAAACAGGCAAATTGTCTGCATCGAAAGTGGTTTGTACAGCACCTACATCACACCACGCGTCTATTTGCGCACCAGCAGCGTGAGACACTTCAAACGATTGAGCGATGCTGAGAACTTCTGACAACGACGGGTTTGGCAATTGTAAGGCACGTTGCCAAACTTCTTTATCAGGAGCAAGCCGTAAAATAGCGTCCCTAACCATTGAATCAGCGTAAGACTCATGATGAGTGTCCATGACAAACTGACATTTCCGACTCAGACACACTGGACTCGCATTCGGGAGGACGACGGTTCAATCCCGCGTCTGGCCATCCTGATTTAGGTTTTCCGTGATTTCCCTAAATCACTCCAGGCAAATGCCGTGATGGTTCCTCTGAAAGGGCACGGCCAACTTCCTTCCCAATCCTTCCCTAATCCGATGAGACCGATGACCACGCTGTCTGGTCTCCTTCCCCAAACCAACCAACCAACCTAACCGACTCAGACCGTGTAGTTCCGCCACCCAAGCCCGGTAAGATTGATGGGGCTGTTTACGACACCGGTAGAACGCCACGCGGGCGGCAACGACATGGGTGTTTTTGCGGTAATAGTTAGACAATAAGTCACACATTTCTTGGAAAGACAGAGAGGCAGGTTCCCGCAGAGGGGCTAACTGAGACAGCAGCTGATAGATCCGTGGGGAAGTCCAAGAGAGAAATAACGACTTACACATAGGAGCGTCGACAACGCCGAAAGCCAAGAAGTGTTGCTGCAAACGCTTCTCATAATCCTCCCAGTCTTCAGCGGCCTCGTCATAAGGAGGGAACGGAGGCGGAGAAGAGGAAGGCAGACGATGAGTAAGCGACGTCGACAACGCCTGAATAGCAGCCGTCAGCTGTGTTTGTTGTTCAATAAGCGCCTGCATAAGTTGTTCCATGTCTGCCCCGACACGAACACACAATTCCACAACGCAGGAAAAAAAATATCCCATCCTCGTCGCCAAAAAGTGTTATAACCTTTAATCACAAATAATTTGCGTGGATATACAAAAGTAGAAACACTAGCGGGTTACATGTTACTAACTCCGTATCTGTCATTCGACTGCCGTGCCATGACATGCGGCCGGCGCCGTTCATAGCCAGGTGGCGCTCCCGCGCTCGGCCGAGCGCCTCTATCGCCGTGTTCGCGTACTAACGTAGCGGCACTTTTGAATGTCGTGGCACTGTCACAACAATAATAATTTATGTTTTGCATTTGTTTTGTTTTATCTCTCTGTTAACACATGAGTTGTATATTAGATCATGCTGTAGAAGAATGGTAGCAAAATGTATTTTCAATTTGTTTCATTCTAGGAAATTAGTCAAACTGCCAATACAAATACAATTTTCATTCTATGCCAATTCAGATGCAGCTGTTATACTGATGACAAAAACATTACTATGAAACATTCTGCCTTTTAAATCTGTCTGCTGTGATGTTTTTTGTTCTCATTCCTGACTTCACCATCTTGGTAACTTGGATTTTATGGTTTACACTTTGTAGAGTACCAGCTAACTTTCTTCAGTGCCTGTGCATTGAATAAAAGCAGTGAGTCTGAGTGGAGCAGGGAAGGGGGAGAGATAGGGGACAGGTGGGGGAGAGAAGAGTGCTGTCTGACAAGGCATGCAGGGACCAGAGGGCAGCAGGACAAAGATGCCTGATGCAGTGTCAGGAGGCTGTGGGGGAGGGAGGGGAGCAGAAAAGGAGAGGAGAAGAGAGGTGAAAAGACCAACAAGTGCATGGCAGACAGTGGCACACAATGAAGGTGAGGGGACACAAATTGGGAAGAGCTTGAAGGACAGAGGGATGGAAACTGTTGGGTGGAGAGTGTGGGGACACTAGGTTATCATAGGTTGAGGCTGGGGTAATTTCGGGAGCAGAGAATGTGTTGTAAGCATATTTCCCATCTGCACAGTTGAGAAAAGCTGGTGTTGGAGGGGAGGATCCAGATGGCCTGAGTTAGGAAAGCAGCCACTGAAATCGAGTGTGTAAAGTTCAGCTGCATGTTGTTCCACATGGTGGTCCACTTTGCTTCTCCACTGTTGGCAGTGGCCGTTATTCCTGGTGGGTAGCTGACTGGTAGTCACACCAATATAAAAAGCTTTGCAATGATTGTGGAAGAGCTAATATATTACATGGCTGCTTGGCTGCTTTCACAGGTGACACGGCCTCCGTGGGGGAATGATAAGCCCGTGACAGGACTGGAATAGAAAGTGCTAGGTCTGTGAATTAGGCAGGTCTTGCTCTTGGGTCCTCCAAAGGGATTGGGAGTGGCATAGGGACGGACTAGGGCATTGTTGCAGGTTGGTTTGGCAATGAAAGACCACTTTCGATGGGGTGGGAAGGATCTTGGGTAGGATATCGCTCATTTCAGGGCACGATGATAGATAATCAAAGCCACGATGAAGAATGTGGTTCAGTTGTTTCAAGCCTCAACCGATCATCAGGCAACCTTTCTGAACACACACTACATTACTATACTAAGTTTGATCAAATTCTATGACATCATTAATTTGATATTCTGTGGCTTGAAGCTGATAATTCACTCATGTTATTTGCAATTTGGTTGCTGGCTGCAGTTGTTGATGCAAGCTGATGTTTAACCTTGTCAGGTATATTTTCATACACATGATTTAATATTGCAAGATTTGTTACAGCATACAGAATGTAATTTTATTCCCCACAATCACCACTGATGTTCTGAAGCTGGTATCAGTGTTGTTAAGACTTATGTTTCATTGTGCAGTTTCCAGGCTCCCTAGAGCCTAACATAAGAGCAGATTTTTATTGAAACAGATATACTATGTTGCATCAGTTAATTCAAAATGATTTATTGAAATCAAATTTTGCCTACAACTCCAAAATCTCTCCCACAACAAATGGCTGGATGGGAAGTCACTTTCATATACTGTAGGAAATACCAAACAAAGTGCTGTATTAAACAATATTTTCAAGCAGTCTGTAGTACAATACCTATCTTAAATGTGAAATCATGTATTTTCATTCTATATTTATTTACACAAAGCAGTAATACATAGCATTTCTTCTATATTGAAGAGCTGAAATATCAATGCAGGTTTACTCCTCACGCAGTTTTGCTGGGGGCATATCTGCTTCCTCCTTCTTGCTGAGTCCAACTAGAAGTTTTTTGATTTCAGCTATTGCTTTGCCAGGATTCAGGTGCTGTACAAATACCAACAATTCCTTAGTCATGTCTAACAAAGAGATGTATGATTTAGATGGACAATAAAACTGAATATTCCCTTACATCAGTTAGGGCTAGAATTCTTTTTTTTCCCCCTTACAAATATGAATTTTAATGCTCATGAATAATATAGCAATATTAGCAGCCTAAATATGATCCAAACTGCTCTACAATTCATTTTCACAGTTGAAATCAATAACTTGAGCATAATGAATCATAAAATCTTTCCAGACAAGGCATACAATCATTGCTATGCAGAGTATTAATAACAAGAAAATCTTTTCTGTAAAAGGCAAATATATTAATATTCAGTATAAAGTGAATTGTTAGGAAGTCGTTTGTGAAGGTATTTTTGAGGAAGTGAAACACTTACAATAAACAGTTCACACAAAATGAGAACAGAAGCTTTTGAAATGTAGTGCTACAGAAGAACAAAAAAGATTATATCGACAGATCAATTAAACAATGAAGAGGTACTGAATTAAATAACAGAGAAAAATTGTAGGGTAGTAGTAGTAGTAGTAGTAGTAGTGGTGGTGGTTATTTTATTCGCCTGTAGATCTCTTTTACAAGGTATTGGGCATGTCTTGGCATTCCAATTTAAGAACAACAAAAATAATTCACATTTATATACATCTATGTACTTCCATGTCTAGTATGACAAGGATGGGACAAGTAGTCAGCTGTCATCTTATAGTAGGAACCATCCCGTAATTTAGGGAAACCATGGAAAATCTAAATCAGGATGGCTGGATGGAGATTGTAGCCTCCACCCTCCTGAATACAAAGCCACTCTGTTTAAAACAGTGCTACCTCTTTTGGTTTGTCCCTAGTGTACAATACTGTTCGATAGTGTGAAATGCTAATGCTATACTGTTCACTCATACCTCACACTACAATTCAATACACACTACACACTTCCTACCAGCTGACATCAGGTTCATTTTGTGTAACACAACCTCCCATTTGCTGGCCTGAAAAACTGAGTCAGCATCCCTCAACAAGTGAGGTGTTGAGCTCTGGGAGTAAGTTTTTCAGAAGAGAGAAAAAGAAAGAAAAATATGGTATGAAAATATTATGGGGAGTGAAATGATAAATGTTTTATCACTATTATTATTTGTTTGTGTTACATTTTTTACCAAACACCTACTCTGTGATACATAAGTAATACTCCAATTTATAGAATGTATTGTTTAACAAGTACTTTTTAACTCCTTTTCAGCAATTTCTTTAATCTCCTTTGGCCAGTTGTTGTGCAGTTTTATTCCTTGGTAGAAAATCCCTCAATATAGTAAGCTGGTTCAAGTGAATGTAGGTTGCAGTAGTTATGTGGAGAGGAAGAGACTTGCACAAGATAGTGTGGACTATTGGAATTTGCGCAGCTGAATAAGTATTAAGGAGAAAAAAAAGGACATTTTACTGATAACTATATTTGCACATTCAAGAACAAAAAAATTTACAGTGAACACAACAGAATAATTAGCGCATACAAAGAGTGTTAGACAATGCCAAAGAGGTCTATTTTACACAGTGCACTTTGCGCCGACACACACGAAATATATTGTTCACACACCCCTCCTTGAACTTATATTTTGTGTGTTGCTTCCACAAGATAAATCAAATAGTCCCACAATCTCCTCAAATTTCTCCCTTTCCAAGGGTTTGGTCAGAAGGTCAGCTAACATGTCTTCTGTGTGCAGATAGTCCACGGCAATGTTCTGTCGCTCTATGTGGTCCCGAATGAAATGGTGCCGTGTATCAATATGCTTTCTCCTAGCACTAGTAACATCATTTTTAGCTAGGTTTATGGCTCCCTTATTGTCACAGAAGATGGTTGTAGGTTCCTCAATTAAATTGGGTTCTATTTCACTAATTAATGTTCTTAGCCATAATGCTTCCTGTGTGGTGTAAGATAGTGCCATATACTTGGCCTCTACGGTGCTCAATGCAACAGTTTTTTGCTTTTGACAGGACCATGATGTGAGGCCCCCCATTAATTTAAAACAGCAGCCAGTGGTGGAATATCTGTCTCCCAATTCACTCCCCCAGTCCGCATTGCTCTAGTTTTGCGTTACCATCTCTATGGTATTTTAACTCATAGTTTGAGGTTCCTCTTAGGTATCGGAATATCCTCTTTACAGCTTTACAGTGCTTTTCCTTTGGGTCTCTGCAATATCTGCTCACTGCATTGGTGGCAAAAGCAGTGTCGGGTCGTGACGTTTGAGACAAATATAACAGACTCCCTACTGCTTCTAAATAAGGAACATTCTTGTCACATTCCACATCAGTCTCATTTACACTTAACTTCACTCCTACTTCCATTGGAGTACTTATGGGTTTGCAATCACTCATGCCAAATTTCTTTAATATTTTTTCCGTGTATGATGATTGACTTATGCTCAATTCTTGTCTTTCTTCATCCTTAGTAATCTGCATACCTAAATAACGTTTGACTTCTCCCAAATCATGCACCTTAAACTTGGTTTGCAGCTGTTTCTTGAAAATTCTCATTTGGCCTTCACTTTCAGTCAGGATAAAGAAATCGTCCACCCATATCGCCATTACTATTATTTCTTCTTTTCTCCCTTTATAGTAAATGCTGGGATCTGCCTTGGATTGCTTCATATTCATATTTATTAGAGTTTCATGTAGACATCGATTCCAGCAACGTACATTGTTTTCTTAATATATTTTCCCCCAGAAATATTATTTCACCAAACACAACACAGGATGTGCAGATCTCCAATAAACCTCCTTTCTTGCTAAGAGATTTTTCCATGTATATCATCAGTCTTTGCCAATGAAATAAAGCTATTATTGGCATAAAAAAGGCTTGGAAAACTCACAGAAATTAATTACACTGTTAGAACAAATACATACATAAAAATATCTAAACAGACATAATTATGAGAAGCAAACTAGTGTACCTATCTAAATATGAGACACATGTGCATACCCATAGATAACATAAATAAATGCAATACAATACAACACATGTATATATATGAAAATAACTCATATTTTTCAACTGTGATTGGTAATCATGCATAACCCTCAAGTATCTAGGAGTTCCTTTTCTGAGCCATTTAAAGTGGGATGACAATGTAAATACTGATGTGGGGAAGGAAAAAACTGAATTCAGATTTATTGAAAGAATATTAACAGAGTGTGATTCACACCAAAAAGATTATACATAAAAGATGTTGCTTACAAAACCCGCAATCAACCAATTCTTGAGCACTGCCCGTTAGTCTGGGATGCTTACCAGATTAGATTAATAAAGGAGCATTGCTGAGTGCCTTTTTACCTAAATGAAAAGATCCCCATATTCCTAAATGAGTCAAGAAATATATTACTTTCTTCTTGATACATCTTGCACAATGACCATAACAGTGATTTCAGAGCCCCCAGGGGGCTCACAGCTTAGTTTGTGGGACGTGGCACACATGGAACCCCAAGATATTGCAGCCCATTCTTCCCTCCTGGACTGTGTGTCGTCCCCTGTGCCCATCCCTTCCTGTCCTCAATCCTTCCCCTCTGCCCCTCCTTCCTGTCTCTTGGTATTCTTACTTATGTCGACTTGACTATCCACCTATTTTCTTGTATGCCCTCCAGCTTTTTCCCCTTGCTGTTTTGAAATTTTTGGTCCCCCTCTGGAGTTTGACCTCCACTTAGCAATTTTCTCTCTGTAGTGTGAGCTATTTGGGGAAAAACTCCCTTCCCAGGATCTATGCTGATCCCTCTCCCTCCTCTTACCCCTCTGCCTTCCCCACTGTAGCCCCATCCCACCCACTAGGCCACCACTATATGTAGCCAGCCTGTGTGGTGGAGCTGTTGTGTACCCAACTGGCTAAGCCCCCTGACAACACTGGGGCCACACTTCTGATACCTGAGCTGTTGCCTCCATGTGTATGCCTAAGAGTGATTGCTTGTCATTATGGAGCATCGGAAGTTCAAGCAATGGTCACTGTGCCAGGCAGCCCTTGCTGTGGTTGGGTTGTGCCCACGGGGAAAGCCCCTGATCAGAGTGGGTCATATCAGGGTTGATTCTTTTCACATTAAATCCATAAAACTCTAGAAAACAGGCTGCTCTTTTACGGCCATCTCTTTGATTGGCAATGAATTATTTAATGCTGCTTCTTATGACCCTGCAGCCCTCCCTTCCTGGCTACACCCTGTGAATAAGGCCAGGCTCACTGGCTTGGTATGATACACATTCTCTGCTACCCTGTCTACACTAGGATTGATGGGGATATTTTCACCGCCACCAAGCTGTTATTTTTTGTGGAAAATATCGAACACAAGTTTGGTGACATGGAGTCTCTCAGTAAAATACATTTGGGTTCACTGTTGATCAAAACTTCTTCTGCTGCCCAATCTGCAGCCTTTCATGCTTGCAACCATCTTGGCGACATTCTCGTGTCCATTACTTGTTATCAGTCTTTGAATTGGCATGTTCAGAAAAGTTGTAAGGACAATTCCATCGATACCACTTCCTTTACTCGCAAATTTGAGGGAGATACGCTCCTGGAGAAGGTCAACGTTATGGTTTACTGGTGTAATGTGAAGCTGTATGTCTCACACCCATGAGCTGTTTTCAGTGTTTGCATTTCTGGCATATGCCTTCCCACTGCAGTGAACATGGACAACCGTCCATGAGGGGAGCCCCTGTTGTCCATGTGTGTTAACTGTCACAACCATCACTCTCCTAGCTCACCAGGTTGCCTGGTTTATAAGAAGGAACAGAAGATACAGGAGTACAAGTCCCTTCATCGTTCATCCTACGCTGTGGCTCATCAGAAATACCACCATCTTCACCCTGCGTCGATGACATCTAACTTTGCCTCTGTTATGTCAGTTCCCCCTCCCCTCTCCTCCTTGCCCCAGTCCTGCCCCCCTCTCCTCCTCCCTTCATCGGTGCCACTGATGGAGATTCCTCCCAGGACCAACCCCCCCCCCCCCCTTTCTCTGGCATCAACAAGGCCAGAGGTCTGCTGCCACAACTCAAGCTGTGGGATCCACAGACCACACGCCCCTTGTGTCTAACCTCTTATTTATGGCTGTCACCCCCTCCTCATTTGTGACAGATGGTGACTCAGTTATATGATTGGCTCCAGCTTGTTTGCCTCCCATTTGGATCCACATATCATGCTTATTCAATGGAACTATAGTGGATACTACCGTCACTTCATGGAGTTGCAGCCACTCATTTCCTTTTACTCAGCAATCTGCATCATTCTCCAGGAATTTCATTTTCAATGCCCAGTTACTGACCTTTCATGCATTCCATGCATTCTATCAGAACCAGGTCAGCCATCTGAGGGTTTCTGGTGGTGTTCGCATGTTGGTCTGTACAGAAATTGTTAGTAAATGGATCCCCCTTCATATCACATTGGAAGCATCTGCCATCCAGGTCCACTTACACTCTGCGGTCATGGTTTGCAATCTCTATCCCCCTCCTGACAGGCCACCTACACCCACTGCCATAACTACACTTCCTTCAGCAGCTCCCATCCCCCTTCCCCCTTCTTGGGGATTTCAATGTCCAGCACCCTTTAGGGGTCAGTGCTTTTTTGTCTAGTCGCAGGCTCCTCAATGACCAGTTTCCTGCAGACCACAACCTGTGCCTTCTTGATGATGGTTCCCCTACTCATTTTAGTGCCACAAATGGTATTTTTCCTTGCCGTTGATCTTTCGCTCACTTTCCCTCCCCTTTTTCCTTCCTTAAACTGGTCACCACATGATGGCCTCTGAGATAGTGACCACTCCCTGCTGATTCTCTTGTTCCCTGCCCACCTAATGATGGTCAGGTAACCCCTACTGGACTTTCTGTCATGCTGATTGGCTTCTATATATCTCCAAGGTTGTCTTTAAACCTTACTTGGCAGGTTGTATTGATGAAGCCATTTGTGATCTGTCTGATAAGATAATTCACACCACCAGCATTGCCATACCATGGCCAACAGGCTCTGTTCGCCGCCGGTCAGTTCTGTGGTGGGGCATAGCTATTACCACTGCCATCCAAGATCACTGACAAGCTTTTCAGCATGTTAAGAAGCACCTGTCCTTCACTGGTCTTATTAGTTTTAAATGTCTTCAAGCCAAAGCCCATTACTTGAATCAAACAGAGCAACTGAGTGTGTTTGGAATGCTTTGTCTCCTCCCTATGCTATGTTCTTCTGTCCTTCGTCACAGGTGTAGGCTACACTCCACATCCTCCAAGGTTGTCAGCAGCAGTCTTCCATTCTGGGCCTTGCCCTTCCAGGTGGCCTTCGTACAGATCCACCAGTTCTTGCAGAACTCCTTGCGACCCATTTTGCAACAGAATTGGCATCAGTCTCCTACCCATACACTTGCTCCTCCAGAAACAGGGGGCTGAAGCTTCCAACTTACGTTTTACTCCTTGTCAGGCATCATCCTACGTCAACCTCTGACTGAATGGGAACTATTTCTGACCCTCTCTTCTTCCCATGATTCAGCCCCTCGCCCTGATTCAATCGATAACAAATTGCTCCAACACCTTAATCCTCCACAGCAATAATATCTCTTCCAGATATTTAACCATATTTGGCTGCAAGGCATTTTCCTCTCTTGTTGGAGGGACAGTATGGTGGTTCCTGTCCTTAAGCCCAGCAAGGATCCATCATCCCTTGATAGTTAGTGGCCAATGAGTCTGACCAATCTCACCTGCAAGTTATTTGAACAGATGGTGGCTAGTCAGCTCACTTGGGTCCTCGAATCTTGGAACCTTTTATCTCCTTACCACTGTGGCTTTCAGGATGGATTGAGCTGGCCAGTGTGGCCAAGCGGTTCTAGGCGCTTCAGTCTGGAACTGCGAGACCGCTACGGTCGCAGGTTCGAATCCTGCCTCGGGCATGGAAGTGTGTGATGTCCTTAGGTTAGTTAGGTTTAAGTAGTTCTAAGTTCTAGGGGACTGATGACCTCAGATGTTAAGTCCCATAGTGCTCAGAGCCATTTGAACCATTTTTTTTCAGGATGGATTGTCTCTGATCAATCATCAGCTTCAAATGGAAACCACAGTTCGGCAGGCCTCTTGTCAGTGCTGCCATTTAGTCACAGTGTTCTTTGATCTCCATAAAGCTTACGACACAGCTTGGTGCCATCACATCCTACTACACTCCATTGAGTGGGATCTTCGGGGACCCCCTCCTGATCTTTACTTACCAGTTCCAACCCCACTGGTAGTTCAGAGTTTGCGCTAGCACAGTTCTCAGCTCTCTGCAGGCCTAGGAAAATGGTGCTCCGCAGGGCTCCATATTAAGTTTCCTTTTTCTCATTGCTATTAATGGACTTGCAGCCTCTGCCAGACCATTAGTCACTCCTGCTCTGTATGTGGACAATTTTTGTATTTGGGCTAGCTCCCACTTGGTGCCATCCAGTGCACTTCCACGTGGACACACACACACAATTTTCAATTATATCCTCTTAAGTTGAGGGTGGTGCATTTCTGTCACTATACTACAGTCCATCCTGACCTGCAGCTGTACCTCAATGCCTGTCACCTGACCATGTTCCCCCAGTTCCGTTTCTTGGGTCTTTTTTTTTTTCATGAACTTAATGCTTAATGTCCTTCGCTTCCTTACCCACACCTCTTGGGGCACAGGTCATTCAACTCTTCTCCGTCTTTATTGGGAATTAGTTCCATCTCATTTGGGCTATAGCTGTCAAGTTTATGGATCAGATGCCCCTTCCATGTTGCTCCTCTTGGACCCTGTTCACCAGCATGTTATCTGTTTAATCACCAGTGCCATTAGCACTAGCCCTGTTGACAGTCTTCCAGCTGATGCTGGGATCCCTCCCCTATCGGTTCAGTAGTCCCAGCTCCTGGTTTCCTATGCCATCACAATCCGCTCTTCCCTTCGTCACCCCTCTAGTTCTATTCTTTTGGTGCCTACAGGACATTGCCCACTTGCTGTCCACCATAGGGTGAGTTTACTGGCTGGGCTCCACCTTGCTTTTCTCTGCTGCAGTTTCCATCTCCCCTCATTGTCCTCCCCCCAACATTCTCTCCTAATCCCCGCCCTCCTGGTTAGTTCCTTGACCCCAGATTCAGATGGATCGATTCCAGGGTTCGAAAGGCTCCATTGCTCCAATTGTGTTTCATTGTTCGTTCTGCCCACTCTTGTGGCAGCTTCAGGATGCTACTGATTTTTACACCTTTCACATCTTCTTTTAGGACAGAACACCATCTCTTGCCTGCCACATGTGGGGTGTTTACCACAAAACTGATGGCCATCTATTGGACCATCCACTTTAGTAAACAGTTCTCCTTCACTCAAGTTTTGTTATGCATGGACTCAATGAGTGGCCTTCAGGCTATAGCTCAGTGTTTTTCCCATCATCCCTTGGCATTGGCTATCCATGACCTTTTCACCGATCTGGGCAATGCTGCTTGTTTTGTTGACACCCTTTGGGTTGCTGGCAATGTGGGTATCCTGGGTAATGAACTTGCTGATCACCTGCCTGGGAGCAGGTCCCTCCAGGGACAGATTTGCAGCTTTGTGTCCAATCCCTTTTCTTGAGGAGGTATCCCCTTGTCTCATAAACTTCATACAATCAAGGAGACTTCCATCACATGGTGTTCTTCCTTCCATCTCTCCTCGTGGGAATGTACCATCCTCTGCCATCTTTTTATTGGCCATACTGTGTTGACTCGTGGTTTTTTATTCTGCAATGTGCCACCCTCCCCCCCTTTTGTAGTTATGGGGCCCATTTCACAGTGACATAGATTTCTAGACTGCCCCCACCTTTTGGCCCTGCTAAGTACACCATCCCACATTTCTTGTCCCAGGTGTCAGTAGACGACTCTCACATGGTTACTCCTGTTACTCCTGTCCTCGGTTTTCTATATGAAAGTGGTTTGTCCTCCCAGGTTTAAGTACCTGAATTTCCATCTGGAACTGGAATCCCTTGGTTAGTGTTTGCATTAGTTGTGGACACCTTAGCCTTGCCTTCATACTGGCCAGGTTCTGCCCCCTTTTCCCTATAGTTTGCCTCATCTTTAGTGCCATTTTGTTTCTCTTTGTCTTGTGTCTTCTTCCCCTGTGCCTTTTACCTCTTTGTTTGCCCTTTTTCCTTACCCCTTGATTGGATTGGCTGTTTGTGCTGTTCCTCCCTTGGTTTCTGCCACCACAGATCATGAGACTGATGATGACCTCACTGTTTATTCTCCCCCCCCTCTTCCACCAATCAATGAACCAACTAACATTAAAGAATTCAGGCTCACACACAGAGGTATTGCCTGTCTTTCTACTTGTATACCATCCATGAATAGAATAGAATGGGGGATAGTTATGCTGGTAAACTATGCACCCTTCTCCAACATTGTAAGATGACTTGTGGAGTACAAATGTAAGCCCAGGTGTACGTCTAGAAACATATGTAAACAGTGTGGATCACAGTGATATTTTTACTAAAATATATGCTTACCTTAGGGCATGCAACAGTACAGTTCATGATCGTGTGACATCGAAAAACGGAATAACTATCATTAATTCTTCTCAGTCGGTGTTCACTGTATTCATCACGTGAATCAATTATCCATCTATATGCCTGCAATGAAACATGATTAGCAGCCCCTGCCAGAAAATTGTGAGAATGTGTTTTATTCATAACGTCATCCACAGAAGCTACACCACATTAAAAAGTTATGTACATAAAATATAAGCAGTATCACAGTCACATTGGGTGTACTCCTTTATAATATTATATTAAATGAAAACAAGCATCCAGTCTTTAACATGGAGTGGAAATCCAAACAAGAATTGTGCCGGAGGAAGGGAAAAACAAGAAAGAAGGTAAGAGTAGAAACATATTATGGTTAAACATAAATAATTTGGGAGTAAGGGTAACAGCTCAACAAACAGTAGTGGCATTGAGTCATCGACAGGTACATAAAAAACTGCACAAGTTCTCAGACAAATCCTTTTTTGAGGTAGAATATGCCATGACTGCAATTCTGAAGATAGACTAGTGTGAGGAGTTGTGTCAGATGGAGTGGGCAAGAAGAGAAGGATATAGGCAGTGAGAGGAAGGTACAAAAAATTAACTTCATCTTTTGTACTTCCCTTCTGAGTAACTTATATTTCCTGCTTTCATAGACTGAAGCAGTACACTGCTTGATGACTGTGTTGTCAATGAGTATTGCTCTACTCTTACCGCAACAGTCTCAGCACAAGGGATATGCAATTAGTAATCCTGAAAGCACATGTGCATTCAAGCTGCCTTAGTGAAATATGATGATTCCTTGAATGCACATGTGCAGATGTTAGAAATTCACAAGTTGCTAGTTAAGCATTTTTACTTGCTTGAACACCTTCTGACTTGTCAAACAGGTCTTTCAACTTGCTATGGTACAACAGATCTGAGACCTTCTCCTCCTCGATTATACAAACATATATAAAAAGTTTATTTCTTTTATTAGTTCACTTACTCATTTATTTATTTATTTACACTGGTCTGAGTTTCACTCTTTGGGATTCCCCTTACATTGGCTCAGACACTATCATTTTGCAATGTTGGCATTTATATTTTTACGTAATACTTAAAAGTAATTCCTGAACATACACTATTAATTTACAATACAGTAAGTGTTACACACAGACAATACTTATCCTAGGAAGGAGAGGGGTGAAAAAAGGAGAGAAAAGGTGGAGAGAAAAATAGTCTTTGAGTGAAGAGGAAAAGCAGTTAGGAGGTTAAAATGTGCCTAAGAGTTTGGTTAATGACCTTGAAGCTGTAGGATGTAATGTATACATACTCAGCAAAAAGAAAAGATAGAGTTACCATTATTTTATTAGATAAGTAATAAATTCATTTTATATGCAAAAATTTGTAATTTCTCCGTTGTTGTGAGGCATGTCATTCCATCATCTTGATAAGCATTTCTGGTATAAGAGAAACTTAAAAAATCATGTAGAAAGTAAAGATCAAGTGAATTGTGAGTCACTATTTGTGATGTAAAAATGTTCCATTCATGAACAGATAAAATTTGTAGTAACTCAGGAAAATACAGAGCAAATGCACAGCATGGTGATAATGTCTTTGGACTGTGTATAACCAAGGTATTTCTCCATATGAATAAATCATATAACTAAAGCTTACATTAGTTCTATGTCCTTTTTTGCCATCCAAGAACAACTTCTCAAGTTAGCATTCCACAAAGCATTCTTATTAACCAGTTAGTTGAATCAGACAGATTAAGGTATCATTATGAATCACAATACTGTGTGGAATCAGATGGAGAAAGGTGAAAGAGAGAGAGAGGGGGGGGGGGGGGGAAGGGGGCTACTCCACTATATTCTTTGACAATGTGATCTACTATACTCTCGCTGAATAATCAGTGTTTAAAGTTGCATATCAGACATGTCATAGAATGCTTAAAAGGAGTTTTCCGAATTTAAACTGTAGGGATATTCAAAAGTACTTCATAAACCACAGAGCATGAATATATAAATACATACTGTCTCATTATATATGAATGATCCCGCAGCTGCTGCTTGCTCCTTTTTTTTATTATTCTGGGTGCTTTAGATAGACAAGGTACTACTAAGTGAAATTTCCAGTGTGTGCCGGGACTTACCACAGTTCACTACTACCAGCACCACATCATCACAAGGTGCCTGTGCTTAACCGATAAAGGAGTGCACCATAATCTAAGAGTGAAATTAAAAATTAAAATTACTTTTCCAAACTATGTGAGTGTATGCTTCAGTATATTAACGTTAACATTGTGAAATCTCAGAGAATGACCTAATGAATATGTTTTACACAATTTGTGCTACTTACAGCACTCGATTACAATAATGCTATAATACTGCTGCACCAAGTTTCAAGAATTTATTATAAATAACTATGAATACAAGAACTCTTAAAGAGGCAGTTCAGAGGTCATGTTCTGCTGCCAGTTCCATTATAAAAACTTTAGCTTGAAAAGTTTACATCCAATTGAGCTAAAACTTTTTCACTAACTAAAGCAAATTCAACTCCTATAACAATTAGGAAAATTGTAAATTATTAAACAACAGAGATATTAATCAATATGTGTCTGAGAAAGGGGCCATTTAGATGCTGCAACCTGTGCCTAGAGTGGATGATAGTAAATATTCCATTTGACAGTCGCTGCACCTATATATAAATATGGCCTAGAGGCAGTAAAGTGGAGACATTTCACAAAGAGATACCAATCTGACTGTATGAGTTAAATGCCTGCTTGCAGTGTGCCTTGAATGATGTCACAGTTGGGCAGTTACCAAAAGCATTTTTGATAAAAGTAGGAAGTGAATTTGTGAGAACTGTACATCAGCCCAGATCACTTAGATTTCACGCAAGTAACTGTTCATGTGCCACCTGTAATGTCGGCGAAACTATGTGGGGAGTGGCAAGACTGTTTTCCACTTTTAAGTTGAGCAATTAACTTTTGGTGATTAGAGGCCACAGCAACAGACCACTTTACCAGGAACTTTCCATAGAGGTCACCTCTGAACTGTTAATATGCTGTTTCTGATAGGTACATTAGTATTATTATTATCATGAATGTTATCATATTTTGTGCATGTGAACTTTTACTGAATATATCTAGCAGTTAAAATTTATAACTTTAATTTGTAGTCATTGTTTCTGATCCTGGTGAGTAAATAGCAAGTAGGAACATTTTCTTTCAGTGAACACAGTGAGTAATGTGGACTTGCAGACTGGAAATTATGGTCAGTATGTTCTCCATCATTTTCTGGCTGACCACAACGATAGTTTTCATGCTCTTGTAAATGGCGAAGATAATTTACCCACCACCCCACATATGGTGCCAAAGCTCAGAAACTGAACTGCCAAAGCTCAGAAACTGAACTGTGAAAGTGTTCAGTACAAAACACGGAACTCGGTAGGCACTAACATGATACTGAAGTGAAATATGACAAAATCAGCACAACAACAGTGTTAAGATTTGCTCACAAGTGTGAAAACTGAATTTTGAAGGTCAACCTCAGTATCCTTGAACATGATGGAAGGAGGTAAGAAGGCGACACTACACTGCAGCTACCACTGGCACTGAGATTAGAAGAAGATGGTGCATTATCATGGAGCTGTGTGGATCTACAAGTTACCTGCAAGCTATTGTGTGTGCTCATCAGTGCCTAACTCCCTGCTACCCCCCCCCCCCCCCCCCCCCCCCCCACCCCCCCACCCTTGTGCTACTGCAGTAGGCAATATTCACCACCATCCTCAGCACCACAGCTGTTGCTGCTGATGCTGCCTGCATTACATTGTAACACGTCACATCACATTTGCTTGTACACAACGCCAGCATCACTCATCAAGGTCAAGCAATTAAGTTAAGTCATGAATATTTAAAGGATTTGTTAATTGTTTCTAACAGGCTATTAAAGATGGAATCTAATGATAGGAATGATGGGAAAGCTATGATGGAATCACGCTCTGACGATGAATCCTCAGAATTAGAAACTGAAATTAATAAAGATGGTTCTGTGAAAGTAATAAATCAAAAATCTGAATGTGATTTGTCAAAAGTAGAACTGTAGGTAAAATTCAATGTTACTGCAAAGTCAGAACTAATCTTTGATGATGATGTAAATGAAGCTGAGGTCAAAAAAGAAAAAGTGGAATTAATAGAGTTATCAGACAATGAAACTGAGTTCAATATTTCTGAAATTCAGCTAACTCAGGGAATACTAGAACCTCCTTTAAAACGAGTGGAAATGCCAATTGGGAAGGTAGAGGCATCAAATTGGATGCAATTATTGTTTCTAAACTTAAATCGCTTCATAAAGAGCTAAAGGATACTAGTAAAAAATTGAACAGTACGACTGAATCTAGTAGTAAAGAACTAAAGGATAATAGTAAAGAACTAAAGGGTAGTAGCAAAGAACTAAAGGATGAAATGACCTCAAAATTGAATAGCTTAAATTACAAAACTGATTCTAAGTAAAGTACTCTGCAAGTCAAAGTAGGGCAACAACTAATTAAATTGCATAGTATTTTCAGAACCAAACTTGGTGAAGTTCATATAGATGTCAAAGATGTAGATGATCTTATGGAAGTGAGGTTGTCACAAAGAATAGCAATCAATCCAAACTTTTCTCTAATCAGTAAGAGGGAGTAACTAATAAAGTAATTGTCTTTCAGAAGGATATTAAGAAACTAATATCTGACTGAGAGAAATTACGTGAGGATGTTAATAAAAAAATTTCTGATTGAGTGGAAGCAGTAGAATACAGGTAGAAGAACTAAATACTAGTATTACTAACACAGAAAATAGAGTAATCTCTGGAAGTTCTTTCAGTGCTACATTACAGCCTAATGCTTCAGTTGACACAGCTTTTATCGGATGTTGCCAATTTCTATGTTTTGATCCAGATAAACAAATTCACCCATTAGAGTTCTGCAATGATTTTGAGGATGTTTTACCAAATGCATGGACAGAATGTGAGCAAAATTCCTTTCATAAGAAGTCATTTGTCAGGAGATGCTTTGCAATGGCCAGCTGAAATAACGATTAGATGCAAAACTCTTTCTGAATTTAAAACTGCATTGTTTAATGAGTACTGGTCACACAACAAACAAAACAAAGTTTTGAGACAACTTTGGACTGGTACAAAGTTTACTACAGATCGTGAATCAGTTGAAGAGTTTTCTAGAAGATGGGATTCATGGCTGTCACATATGACAGAAAAAGTACACTGGAAATGACAGTCATGCGACTAGAAGGTAAACGGCATTTGTACTGACAGAAAAGAATCACCTCCATACCCAGATGTAACATGGATAGGTTCATTGAGTATCTGGAGTGAGTGGAAAGAATAGCTGCTGTTGAGGAGCAGGTGCAGAATAATAATAGATCTTCCAACAGTCATATAAACAACAAAAATAATGACAGTGGGAACATGAATGTTGGAAATATGGGCATTCATAATACATGACCTAATTATCATGGTCAAGGCCATGGCAGAGGGAGAGGAGGCAGAAAGCCACTGTGCTTTCGCAATAATTATTATGATGAAGGCAGAAATGAAAGCAATGTCCATTGAGACAAGATGGAGAGCAGAATGCTACCCAATCTGATGCTGAATTGAATGAACACAACAGGCTGCATGTGGCAAACTAAGTCCTGTCTATGAAGGAACTGGTGCTCACAAAGTAGAAACAGTAACACAGCCAGCAACAAAAACACAGACTACAGTCAGTCAGCACACGCAAGCCGATAATAGGGATGATAAAATAGGAACAAAAAGTACCAGTGATGTGCTAAACCACTCTCATTATAGAGCTGACAGCATTTTGGACACATTAGAAAAATGTATCAAGAAGAAAAAAGAAAATGCTATATACAATAGGGAAGAACAAATTGACTGGTCTGAATCAGATAAGGATGAAGATGAAGTAAAGCCTTATATCTTCAACAATAATGGCAATCCAAAGGCTTAAGTTTTGGTAGAAGAAGTAGAGTCAGTTTCGCAAAGTTTTCAAGAGGAGGAGTCATTAGATGAAGGACCCTATTAGCTGTATTGACTTGCCACAAACTGTAAAAGTTGACAACAGTATTATAGACAGCAATGTTGTGCATGGACACAGTTGCTTAGAGATAGAGAGCAGTTTAGCTGATTTGTAGCAAACGAAAGTTGAGGAAGTCGTTATGTGCTTTGATTTAAAATTGGTGTAATGGTTAGAAAAGGCAACTGTGAATGTAGAGATTGATAACCCTGTGAATCTGAGTTAAAATACACCTGCAGCTGAACATAATTAGTTTAACTGGAAACATATTGAAAAGGATTATTAGAAGCCTTTTAAGAGGAACCTGTTCAAGTAAGAATAATTCACCCTATTATAAAAACTAACATCTCAAGAGTAACAGTGGATTGTCTTCTTGATAGTGGCAGTGATGTAAGTGCTTTGTCCCAAATATTCTTTGATTCTGTTCCTAGTAAGAATGAGTTAACTGCCATGAAAGTAAGTGATTTAAGAATAATGGCTGCTACAGGAGAAGTTTCTAGACCAGTAAAGCACAAAGCTTTGATAGCAGTTGGTATGCACAACATAATAATAGAGCATCACTGTTTAGTCATGCTCGGTTTAAGTGTCAAAACGTTAATTGGTACAGGTGTTTTACTGAAATATCAAGGAAAGATTGACTTTGATCAGAGCCACTTAGTACTAATTTTACCAGAGTCTCAAGCGATTATAGAGCCTTTCATTGGAAATTATGTTGGCAGTAATAATTAAGCATGGGAACTTCCTATTAGAGTAATAAGAAATAAGGGATACTTGCAAAATGATACTGAGTTCGAAAATAATGTGTGATATGCTGGTGCAGAAGAGAACTATATCTTCGATGAAACGGAGGCTAAGGGACAGTCAATACATCAAACTTCTGGTGAAAGAGCCTTGGACAGGAAAAGAAGGTATGACAGAAATCTTCCCCCACATTGGTGAACTAGTGTTAGTAAGAACTAAAGAAGAATCTAAGAAAATTTCAGCAGAAACAAAGGAGTTTATGCACGTTTATCAATGATGATTCAGGACAACAGGTAAGCCTCATGCAAATGCATACCATTTGGAATACTCAAAAACTAAGAAAGAACTAGGTCTATGAAACATTGTAGAGCTGAGGCCTTTCAAAACTGACAATAATTACTAATTAGATTCTGTATGAAGCCTGCCACTCTTTGGTGGATACACAGTTTGGCGCACTGTGTGGCCCAGCTGGTTGAAACTTTATTTCCCTTTCAAGTTTCATTCTCTTCTTCTGTTCTAGCATTAGAAAGTAAGGTGTTACGGTGTAAAGTCAGCACTGGCATGCCAGTCGGGAATGACAGGGAAGAGAAGGATCTGAGAAGAATTCAGCCAACTGCGTGCTGACTGACCTCCCTTCCAGGATGACAATGCAACAGCAGTGGCCCCCTTGGTGAAGAAGACATAAGCAACATGCCCGACTGGTGGCACCCCACTTTGATAGTAGTGTCAATGTTAGCCACTTCATTGGGAACCTATGTAGCACAGACTTGTTTCTCTATTCAGGAGAAGACATTATTTTGTATGTCACCCTTTGTTTGTGACACATATCTAAGTTAAGTATTGTAATTGTCTTTTGTGCTGAAACTCATTACTACAAGTTGTTTGACTGCTTGTTTAGCAAACCGAGGATGCAGGGCTCCTAGACACAACACTGGCAATGAGATAAAAAATAAAAATAAAATTAAAAAAAACACTGGCGACGAGGTGAATGAATACCGTAGCGACAACCTGTTACCAGAGCCAACCAGCTGCCAGAGATTTTATTTTGTCGTGGGCTTTTATGTTTTGCTGGCACCTTAATTCTACTTTGTCTTTTCTCTGTGGGATGTGTTAACATGTTTTAACAGTGTCTATTATAGTGTTTTTTCTATGCAGTGTTTTCAGGTGGGTTTGGAGAAATTTTCTTTGCCTGTGTGCTTATTTTTATTGCTTGCATTGTCTGTTTATTGCATTTGCCTGTTTCAAAATGAGCAACCCACCTCCTCCACCCCCTGCTCAAACACCTCAGCTGCAAGCAATAGATGCAATGCAGCTAACACAGATGTTTCAGTTTCAGATGCAGCAGACTGAAACCCTTCTAAACACAGTACTGCAGTTACTCGCCAACCGAGCACAACATGCCACAACTGTAGCTCCGAGTGCCATACCGTGTGCCATACCGCCTTTTTGCCAGTTTAACAAAATGGAAGAGGAATGCTCAAGTCGGTGCAACAGTATGAAGCCCGCACCATTGCTCATAAAGTATCAGGTACTGTGAAACTACATTATTTTTTGTCAATGGTAGGAAGTGCAGTCTTTCAGCTCATTCAGAAATTGTTCCCTAACACCATTTGTATCACCCCCAGAATTTTACAAAAGTCTGGAGACACTTGTGTTCCAGCCATTTTGAACACATGTTATTTTAAAGCAGGGCGTAAGTATGAGCATGGGATACTGCACCCATTTATTGTTTGTGCATGCGGAACTGGAAGGGAGATAATTGAGATAATTCATCAGCGCTGGCAAGTTTTCAGCGCAACCTGCCAAGAATAAGCAAATATGGCCCGGAAGCTCCGTGGCCAGCTGCAAAGAGTATTGTAGCATTGTATTGTTAAAAAGCAAATGGAGAGACTCGAAATAGTGACTGTTTATTAGACGTTGAACTGCTGTTGAGAGTATATGGACTAGACGTGGATAGTCAGCCACCATAAAAGCTTATTTATTAATTGTGTTCAAAAATGTGTAATTAACTGATTCTGGGTGCCCGGTAATGTGTGGGCTTATGTCATAAAGTTTAGTTGTTTTTTTGTACAAAGTGAAAATAAATATGTTCTGGTGCATTGAATGATATTCCAAGAGTAGCGTATTTTTTAAATAAGAAGAGAGAGACTGAGAGAGTGAAAATTTCCCCTTCCTAGCAGTGAAATCTTCGGAGAAGCATCCGGTGCTAGCAGAAGACATCGGCGCTGCAAGAAAGCAGAACCAGCATTCTTCAACAACTAAGTCCACAAAAATGCTTAAGCTGTAAAGAGAGAGCTTAACATTACACTGGGCCACCGTACATCCCAAGTGAGCTTTCCTATGATCAGGTTGCAGATTCTCTAATTATTATGACCAACAAGTGAGTGTGGGAGCAGCTAGGTACCAATTCTTTCATTGCAAGAAAAGGTCAGAACAAACTTATTGCAAGTGGATAACAGATTTGCAGGGTATGATGAGGAAATGCAAATTCAAATGTGCTTGTGGTGCTTTATATTCAGATGTTATGTTGCGTGATGCAATTGTGTACAATGTAACTGATGTCAACTTTAGAGAATAGATGCTGAAACAGTCAGATCCATCACCTAGTGCAAATTCTAGATCAGTATGATTCAGGTGCCATAGTGGTCGATAAATTTGAGCAGCCACCAATTTGTCAGGTTGAGTCGTCCCTTCCTCATCACCATCCCAGTAGGCAGCAAGAGCATGCATGCACCAAGCTGTGTAAACAGTTTTCTCTAAACAGGTGACTACATCAGTGAATTCACGGCACAAATGCCAAGATTGCCCATCCAGACAAGCACAGTGTCATGCTTATGGCAAGAAAGTTCATGTTCAATTCACATATTTGCAATGGAACAAACATAAGAATTCTGCCCACTCACAAAAATCTAGTCACAAGGCCCATGTAATCAATGCAGTGTATTCAAAGGCTGCTGCAGGCATTAGCAAAACTAGCAAGCAAACAGTTTCTTCAGTGCTATGTCAGTCCAACAAACTTTTTGTTCATTTGCATCTTCAGCTGGACATGGGTGCCCCTGTTACATTGTTGAATTGTAACATATATGAACTGTTAGGCTACCCACACCTGTCTAAAATAGTATGCACCTGACGGCTTATGATGTACAGGACATTCCCATTCTTGGAGAATGCATTTCGCCTGCTGTTTATCGTTTATCGGTCAGATTAGATTAGATTAATACTTGTTCCATAGATCATGAATACGACACTTCATAATGATGTGGAACGTGTCAGGTTAATAAAAGATGTCTGTACAAGATATTACATTACACAAAATATTGCATGACACTAATGTTTAAGTTGTCCCCCCCCCCCCCCCCAATTTATATCTAAAAATTCAAACAATGAGTGGAAGGAGTTGTCATCTAGAAATTCTTTTAATTTATTTTTAAATGTTAGTTGGCTATCTGTCAGGCTTTTGATGCTGTTTGGTAGGTGACCAAAGACTTTTGTATCAGGGTAATTTACCCTGCATAGTGAAGATCGTCCTTTTTTCTGGTGTTATAGCTATGCACACTGCTATTACTTTTGAACTGGATTGGATTATTAACAACAAATTTCATAAGTGAATATATATACTGTGAGGATCCCTAGATCCTTAAATAGATGCCTGCAGGATGACCATGGGTGGGCTCCAGCAATTATTCTGATTACACGTTTTTGAGCAATGAATACTTTTCTACTCAATGATGAATTACCCCAGAATATGATGCCATACGAAAGCAGTGAATGAAAGTAGGCACAGTAAGCTAGTTTATTGAGACCAAAATTTGCAATAACCCTAATAGCATACGTAGCCGAACTCAGACGTTTCAGCAGACCATCAGTGTGTTGCTTCCAGTTTAACCTCTCATCAATGGACACACCTAAAAATTTTGAAAATTCTACGTTAGCTACAGACTTCTGCTCAAAGTTTATATTACTGTATGGAACTGTATATACTGTGTTTTATCAAAATTTAAAGAGAGTCCGTTTGCTGAGAACCACTTAATAATTTTGTGAAAAACATCATTTACAATTACATCACTTAGTTCTTGGTTTTTGGATGTTATTACTATACTTGTATCATCAGCAAAAAGAACTAACTTTGCATCTTCATCAATGTGGAATGGTAAGTCATTAATGTATATCAAGAACAGTAAAGGACCTAAGACCAAACCCTGTGGGACCCCGTACTTGGTAGCCCCCCCAGTTTGAGGAATCAGCTGTTGTTTTAACATTACATGAACCACTTATTTCAACTTTCTGCATTCTTCCAGTTAAGTATGAATTAAACCATTTGTGCACTACCCCACTCAAACCATAATGATTTAGCTTATCTAAAAGAATTCCATGCTTTACACAATCAAAGGCCTTTGAGAGATCACAAAAAATACCAATGGGTGATGTCCAGTTATTCAGAGCATTTAATATTTGATCAGTGAAAGCGTATATAGCATTTTCTGTTGAAAAGCCTTTCTGAAAACCAAACTGACATTTTGTTAGTACTTTATTTTTACAAATATGGGAGGCTACTCTTGAATACATTACTTTCTCAAAAATTTTTGATAGAGCTGTCAGAAGAGAGATTGGGCACATTACATGAAGTGTAACTTTCACTGTGCTACAATTGCGCAATTGTGAGAACATATTTTGCCTTGATTTGTTTGGCTTTCAAATTCAGGACAATGTGTTGTCAGTGACTGCATTCAATGTTAAAGAAAGTGTAGCTAGCTTGTTGAAGGAATTCCCTGGACTCTTTTCTGAAGGTTTAGGCAAGGCTAATTATTTTGTTGCACATATTACCATGAAAGACAATGGTCAGCCAAACTTTTTCTGGGCCAGAACTGTTCCCATTGCATTACGGAACACTGCGGCTGCTGAACTTAATGAATTGCAAGATAGCGGAGCTATTGTGCCCCTACAAGCTATTCATTGGACATGTCCTCTGGTTTTGCTCCCCAACTTTCAGGTCGTATTCACCTCTGTGTTGACTTTAAGTCTATGGCCAGCCCACAAACTGAGATTGATTCCAATCCATTGCCATGCCCAGAGGATGTCATGGATAGATTAGGCACTGACCGCTACTTTTCAAAAATTGTTTTGCGTGATCCATATCTTCAAATACCGCAATGAAGAATCTCAAACTATGTGTGTTGTGAACACTCATTTCGGCTTTTTTAAATATTTGTGTTTGCCTTTTCACAGTGCTTGTGCACCACCCTTTTCCCAATGGAACAGCAGACTCCTCAAGTACCAAACTGTTCAAACTATTTGGACGATATTGTTGTAGCAGCTCATACACCTGAAGACCACATTGCAAATTTGTATGCTTTATTTTGTGTGTTATCTGATGCAGGATTAAACAGTAGAGTAGACTCAACAAGTGTGATTCCTTTAAACATGAGTTTCAGTATCTTGGTCATGTCATTAACAGTCAAGGTGTACATCCTCATCAGTCACATTTGTTAGCCATATGTGATCTGCCAGTTCCTTGCAATGTCACAGAATTGCAGTCAGTCTTAGGGAAAATGAACTATTATATTCGGTTCATACTGAATGCTGCACAAATTGCAGCTCCATTGCATCACTTGCATCGCATGAATGCCCCCTTTGTTAGGACGGATGAGTGCCAGGAAGCTTTTCAAAAACTTAAAGATGCATTGCTCAGTGATTGATGCTTGGTTCACTTTGATCCTGACAAACCAGTTGTGTTGCATGTTGACGCTGCTTCTCACAGAATTGGTGTGGTGTTTTTGCACAGATTTGGTGATAAAGACAGGCCTATTGCTTTAGCAACAAAAGTGTTGTTCAAAGCTCAGTGTAACTATTCAAATAGAGAAACGGGCATTGGTTATGGTGTATGGTGTTATCATATTCCATCACTATTTGTATGGCAGAAAATTCTATTTGGCAATGGATCACAAGCCATTGCCAGCCTTGTTTCATCCGATGAAGCCGGTTCCTGTACGAACTGCACAAAAATTGCAATGATGCCTTTGTTGTTGTCTCAGTACCAGGACGAGATTGTGTATCATCCGACAGCTTAACATGCTAATGCAGATGCACTTTCACGTCTTCCAATTGGCCCTGATACAGACTTAGATGCTTCTGCTGCATCTTGTTGTCACAATTCTGAATTGCTCCAATCCTTTCCTCTGAACTATAGGAAAATTCCACAGGTCACAGAAGCTGATTTAGATTTGAACATTTTGCTAAAATACATATGCACATCTTGGCCTCGCTCATTGTATGGCATAACGATCTCTGTAGTTTGCTGATACTTTGCGCGATGGCATAGCCTTGCTGTACAGCAAGGTGTGATTATTGTTCAAAATTGTGGTGTCACTGCCAGACACCATACTTGCTAGGTGGTAGCCTTTAAATCGGCCGCGGTCCGTTAGTATACGTCGGACCTGCGTGTCGTCACTATCAGTGATTGCAGACCGAGCGCCGCCACACGGCAGGTCTAGTCTAGAGAGACTCCCTAGCACTCGCCCCAGTTGTACAGCCGACTTTGCTAGCGATGGTTCACTGTCTACATACACTCTCATTTGCAGAGACAACAGTTTAGCATAGCCTTCAGCTACGTCATTTGCCACAACCTAGCAACGCACCATATTCAGTTACTATTCTGAACAGATAATATTGTGAATCATGTACCATCAAGAGCGATGTTCATCATTAACGGATTAAAGTTAAGTATCAAACTAATTACGTCCGCTTTCTGAATTCTAATTCCTTATCATGTTCCAGACCTCACGTCAGTATAGCTCTTCCCTCCTCACGCCAGCCTGCGTGAGCTAAAACGTGTGCGTTTCGGCCTCCATTCGTAACACAGTGTTCTGCCAACACAACAAAAATGACACTGGACAGTCACTTCTTTGCAAAAAGAAGTGTTGCAGTTACGTCACCAAGGACAGTGGGGGGACTGTTTGTATGAAACAGTTAGTGCACCAACACTGTACTTGGCAGAGTATTGACACCCAAATAGAACAGATGATGTCACAGTGTCATGTGTGTGCAGAAAATCAGTCTGTTCCACGACAAAATTCTCTGCTTGACCTAAGTTGCAATCATCATGGCAACATGTGCACATAGACTTTGCAGGATATTTTTGGAACATTCATTGGTTGATTGTGGTAGACCCTTATAGCAAGTTTCCTTTTGTTGTACCAATGAACTCGACAATCTCACATAGCACAGTTCAGGCATTGTCCTCTACTTTTTGCCTCCAAGGTTTTCCTGAAGTCATAGTGTTGGACAATGGCACTCAAATGAATTTGAATCATTCTGTGAATACAATGGCATACAGCATCTAACTAGTGCACCATTCCATACACAGTCAAATTGTGAAGTGGAACATGTTTTCAGAACCTTCAAGCAGCGGATGGCCAAACTTCGCACTGTACACACCAGGGATCAAGCACTGCAACTGTTTCTCGCCTTCTGTTGCTCGCATCCACAAGATGGACCATTGCCAGTGGAATTGCTTCACAGCTGCCACCATTGGACACTGCTCCACCCTCCTCACCATCCGGCACCAACAGAAGGCCGCAAGTATCACTTCATGCCCCACGATATTGTGTTTTTCAGGGTTTTTAGCAGCAGCACACAGTGGGCACAAGGCGAGATCCTTTGAGAACTTGGTGCATGCATGTATCTCACTTCAGGCCCAAACAGATTCCAGTGCCGACATCACAATCAAATTCGCCTCTGTCATGTGCACAGTGATCCTTGTGTATCTCTTCCCCCTGATTCATGGATTCAGAGGACAGCACGGCCACAGCAGCTGTCAGGGGATGTCATCACGATACCACAGGACGACTCCATGGAGATGGAGCCTTTGCCGCCTCTGCCTCCTCTCGTCTTACCAATTGAGCTGGACCCACCCACACTGTAGCTGCCAATGCCTTTGACATCTGGATATGGGCCTCAGGAGGTGGACACGTACCCTTTCCGGGGAGACGTTTCTACCAGAGCAAAGTCCAGAGCAGGGTATCACCAGAAGTCTAACATCTGCTGCATCACAGCTTCCAGTCCATCAGAGCGTCCAAGCTCCTGCCTCACCCCCCCCCCCCCCCCCTCCCCCACACCCTCGTTGTCATGCTCCATATATGATGACAGTCCATCATGAAGTCAGCAGCAACACTCCAGTTGGAAAAGACAGGAAAGAGAAGGCTGTGAGAAGAAGTCAGCCAACTGCATGCTGACTGACCTCCCTTCCAGGACAACAATGGAACAGCAGCGGCCCCCAGGTGAAGACAACATACGCGCCGCACCTGATAGCAGCGTCAACATTAGCCACTTCGTTAGGAATCTCTATGTAGCACAGACTTGTTTCTCTATCTTGAAGAAGACTGATTATTTTGTATGTCACCCTTTGCTTGTGACGCATGTCCAAGTTAAGTATTGTAATTGTCTTTTGTAATAAAACTCATTAACACTAGTCGTTTGATTCTTTGTCTAGTGAACTCAGGATGCAGGACTCCTACATACAGATCAACGAAAACAAGCAATTATTGACAAAATTATTTAACTGGATAGATAAAAAATTCTACTCACCAAGCGGCAGCAAAACACACACATAAAAGAAGGTTGTAAATGCCAAGCAGAAGGATTGAAGGGTAAGACAGTAAGTCTCCCCTGACCTGCAGTTCTGGATGACTTTCCCAAAACCTACCCCTGTTCCTAGACCTCTCCAGTCCTTTTCCTTCACCCTTCTTCCTTCCCCTTCAACCCTTCTGCCTGAAGAAGGAGCTACTGGCTCCAAAAGCTTGCCAATTAAACAGTCTTTTATGTGTTTGTTCTGCCAATGTTTCGTGAGTAGATTTATTATCTATCCAACATAAGGACACACAACATAAGTAATATATGCCTTAATGTTATACATATGCTATTACTTTGTAATATCTTCCTAGTAAATAAGAATGATTCCTGAAAATGACTAAACCCGAACAATGACTAATAAGTGTATATGAGAGGTAGTTTGCAGTAGCAAATTCAAAATGTTGAAATAACAATGGGTAGCACTAATGGTAGAAAAAATAATGGCTAAAGTTAACAAATAGTAAATCAGATCCATAAAAAGGATTCCCCCCCCCCAAGAATCATGGACCTTGCTATTGGTGGGGAGGCTTGCGTGCCTCAGTGATACAGATAGCCGTACCGTAGATGCAACCACAACTGAGGGGTATCTGTTGAGAGGCCAGACAAACATGTGGTTCCTGAAGAGGGGCAGCAGCCTCTTCAGTAGTTGCAGGGGCAACAGTCTGGGTGATTTACTAATCTGGCCTTGTAATACTAACCAAAACGGCCTTGCTGTGCTGGTACTGCGAAAGCCTGAAAGCAAGGGGGAAACTATAGCCATAATTTTTCCCGAGGGCATGCGGCTTTACTGTATGGTTTACTGATGATGGCATCCTCTTGGGTAAAATATTTTGGAGGTAAAATAGTCCCCCATTTAGATCTCTGGGTGGGAACTACTCAGGAGTACGTCGTTATCAGGATAAAAAAGAAAACTGGTGTTCTATGGATCGGAGCATGGAATGTCAGATCCCTTAATCGGGCAGGTAGGTTAGAAAATTAAAAAACAGAAATGGATAGGTTTAAGTTAGATATAGTGAGAATTAGTGAAATTCGATATGGCAGGAGGAACAACCCTTCTGGTCAGATGACTACAGGGTTATAAATACAAAATCAAATAGGGGTAATGCAGGAGTAGGTTTAATAATGAATAAAAATAGGAGTGCATGTAAGCTACTATGAACGGTATAGTGAACATATTATTGTAGCCAAGATAGACATGACGCCCACACCTACCAAAGTAGCACAAGTTTATATGTCAACTAGCTCCGCAGATGATGAAGAAATTGATTAAATGTATGATGAGATAAAAGAAATTATACAGACAGTGAAGGGAGATGAAAATTTAATAGTCATGGGGGACTGGAATTCGATAGTAGGAAAAGTAAGAGAAGGAAAAATAGCAGGTGAATATGGAAGGGGGTAAGGAATAAAAGAGGATGCCACCTGATAAAATTTTTGCATGGAGTGTAACTTAATAATAGCTAACACTTGGTTCAAGAATCATGAAAGAAGGTTGTATACATGGCAGAAGACTGGAGATACTAGAAGGTATCAGATAGATTTATAATGGTATGACAGAGATTTAGGAACCAGGTTTTAAATTGTAAGATATTTCCAGTTGCAGATGTGGACTCTGACCACAATCTATTGGTTATGAACTGTAGATTAAAACTGAAGAAACTGCAAAAAGGTGGGAATTTAAGGAGATGGGACCTGGATGAACTGAAACAACCAGAGGTTGTACAGAGTTTCAGGGAGAGCATAAGGAACAATTGACAGTAAGGGGGGAAAGAAATACAGTAGAAGAAGAATGGGTAGCTTTAAGAGATGAAATAGTGAAGGCAGCAGAGGATCAAGTAGGTAAAAAGATGAGGGCTAGTAGAAATTCTTGGGTAACAGAAGAAATATTGAATTTAATTGATGAAAGGGGAAAATATAAAAATGCAGTAAATGAAGCAGGCAAAAAACAATACAAGCATCTCAAAAATGAGATCGACAGCAAGTACAAAATGGCTAAGCAGGGATGGCTAGAGGACAAATGTAAGGATGTAGAGGCTTACCTCACTAGGGGTAAGATAGAAACTGCCTACAGGAAAATTAAAGAGACCTTTGGAGAAAAGAGAACCTCTTGTATGAATATCAAGAGCTCAAATTGAAACCCAGTTCTAAGCAAAGAAGGGAAAGCAGAAAGGTGGAAGCAGTATATAGAGGGTCTATACAAGGGTGATGTACTTGAGAACAATATTATGAAATGGAAGAGGATGTAGATGAAGATGAAATGGGAGATATCATACTGTGTGAAGAGTTTGACAGAGCACCAAAAGACCTAGGTTGAAACAAGGCCCTGGGAGTAGACAACATTCCATTAGAACTACTGACAGCCTTGGGAGAGCCAGTCCTGACAAAACTCTACCATCTTGCTCACCATCTGGTGAGCAAGACGAAATACCCTCAGACTTCAAGAAGAACATGATAATTCCAATCCCAAAGAAAGAATGTGTTTACAGGTGTAAAAATTACCAAACTATCAGTTTAATAAGTCACAGCTGTAAAATACTAACATGAATTCTTATGAGACGAATGGAAAAAGTGGTATAAGCCGACCTCGGGAAATATCAGTTTAGATTCCATAGAAATGTTGTAATACATGAAGCAATACTGAGCCTACAACTTATCTTAGAAGATAGATTAAGGAAAGGAAAACCTAGGTTTCTAGCATTTGCAAACTTAGAGAAAGCTTTTGAGAATATTGAATGGAATACTCTCTTTCAAATTCTAGAGGTAGCAGGGGTCAAATACAGGGAGAAAAAGACTATTTAGAATTTGTACAGAAACCAGATGGCAGTTATAAAGAATCGAGTGGCATGCAAGGGAAGCACTGGTTTGGAAGGTAGTGAGACAGGGTTGTAGCCTATCCTCGATGTTTCCAATCTGTGTATTGAGCAAGCAGTAAAGGAAACAAAAGAAAAAATTCGAGTAGGAATTAAAATCCATGGAGAAGAAATAAAAACTTTGAGGTTTGCCAGTGGCATTGTCATTCTGTCAGAGACAGCAAAGGAGCTGGAAGACCAGTTGAATGGAATGGACAGTGTCTTGAAAGGAAGATTAAGATGAACATCAACAAAATGAAAACTATGTAGCCAAATTACATCAGGTGATGCTGAGGGAATTAGATTAGGAAATGAGACACTTAAAGCAGTAGATAAGTTTTTCTATCTGGAAAGCAAAATAACTGATGGTGGTTGAAGTAAAGGATATAAAATGTCGACTGGCAATGAGAAATTTGTTAACATTGAGTATAGATTTAAGTGTCAGGAAGTCGTTTCTAAAAGTATTTGTGTGGACTGTAGCCATGTGTGGAAGTGAAACATGGACAATAAATAGTTGAGACAAGAAGAGAATATAAGCTTTCGAAATGTGGCGTTACACAAGGATGTTGAAGATTATATGGGTACATCACATAACTAATGTGGATGTCCTGAATAGAACTGGGGAAAAGAGAAATTTGTGGCACAACTTGATTAGAGGAAGGGATTGGTTGGTGGGACATGTTCTGAGGCATCAAGGAATCACCAGTTTAGTATTGGAGGGCAGCGTGGAGGGTAAAAATCATAGGGGGAGACCCAAAGCAGATTCTGAAGGATGTAGGTTGCAGTAGGTACTGGGAGATGAAGAAGCTTGCACAGGATATAGTAGCATGGAGGGCTGCATCAAATCAGTCTCTGGATTGAAGACTCCAACAACAACAACCAAAAGAATTGTTAACAACAAAATACAGATACTTCACATTAAGAGAAGTAACTGAAGCTGAAAATTCTTAGAATCTGAAAGAATCAACTCTGCATAAACAAATAGTTTGTCATGCTGGAAGTAAGGTTGTCTGTAGATAAAAGAGAGTAATAATATGGTGCCAACTGAGGCAAGCCAAAGCATCATGATATTAATTAAAGGAGACCAAAAATATGTGTAAATGACGTCAGTGTGCTAACGAAGATAAAAGAAAGGAGAAAGAAGTGTCGAAATATGTAGGAAAGTGAAATACATGGGTAAATGAAAATAGGGAGAAATAGGAGAAATGAAGTCAATAGGCTGATTATATGGTAAAATGGTGAAAAACTGGTGGATAGTTCTGTTACGTCTCATAAATAAAAGTGTTGGGAAATGTGTAATCTTGCCTAAGGCAGATGGTCAATTAACAGATAAATATTGACTGGTACAGGTAACAATACAGATATAAAAATGTGTTAAGAAAAGCAGATTGTACAGTATTGGTAGGTCATATTAAAAACAGGTTTTCAATGGTGTGTGTAACAAAGCACAGTAACTGCTGTCAACTTTTTAGCATACTAATCCATACAATAATTCAGCCATAAGAAGATAGAACTTACAAACGCCATTTGATTTTCTAGGTAAAGCAACATCTTTGGTAATGTAGTAAATTATGAACTAGCCCAAAATGTAACTATTTGAAAAACCTATATTGACTTTCAGAGCATAATAGCTATGATTTTTTTTTTTTTTTTTAATTGTGAATTTTGTAATTCAAGCTTAATAATGATGTGACTGGTAAAAGTGAGCTAGAGTAACATCACGATTCTATGAAGCAACGAATGTCAACAATCATTTTGAAAAACTTAATAACAGTTTTCCAGATAATAAATTTAAAAAAAGAAAAGAAAAATTCTTTGTGATAACTTCTCAATTGTTCATTTTAATTATAGAAGAAAAATAAAATACAGAATGTGTTTTGTCCTCCCTTAGATGTAAGCTGAGAACAGAAGCTTAGGCTATGTTATCTGTTTCTCAGAGATGTGGAGGCTTCATGAAAGGCAGCATACAAGCTGTATTGGAGAAGAAAGTGAGAAGGAAATCAATGTCCTCCTATTTCCCTTTTGTAGTAGAGTGTCGTAAAGAACATCTTACACAGTTAATTCCCACCCTCTACCTTAAGTGTTTTAGTGAAAGTGGTTTGTAAGGACACATGCAACACTGCCTACAGTTGTGATTAAATAAGTGACTACTGAAAAGTGAAATGTTTTTGTGTATTTCTCTTTCAGGTAAAGACTGAAAATTCTAAATCACAAAATTAATTTTGAAATAATCGAAATTTTTATTTCATGTTTCTCTGTTATTTTATGTGCATAATTTGTAAGAATCCACTATATTATGTTTTTCTATGGTGTATACATATGGTTAATTCAGTGTGGGAGTAGTATAAAGGAAAATTTAGCCATAATCAATTTCCTTTAATGGCTGTCAGCTATAGTAATATCAGTTGTTTCTCATATTTAACTTTGTTCAAAAATAAATTTTTGCACAAAAATAAATAAGGGGTGATGTGGCAAAACAAGGATTGTATCACTGTGAGAGATACAGAGGCAAGCAAGTGTTCCATGACTTACCCCAGTTCACTACTACCAGTGGCATGTCATCAAAATGCACCTGTGCTTAACAGACAAAGGATTGCCCCATAATCTAAGAGTGAAATTAAAAATTAAAATAACTTTTCCAAACTTTGTCAATGTATGCTTCAGTATATTAATGTTAACATTGTGAAGTCTCAGAATGATTCTATGAATATGTCTTGCTAAATATATTATTTTAAGAAAAAATAAGAACTGCTAAATAATGAAACTAGAAAGCTAAAAATTATGCAAAATGTGCAAATGTATGTCACAATCAAAAGTTACAAGTCTCAACTTGATCGGGGAAATATTTTGGTCAAATTCAGCATTTTTATGATAAATTGAAGGCACTAAATATTAGACTCAGAAAGTTGAAAATTCATGTGTAGTCTCAGTTTGATATAACTACATTAACAATGTGAGTCCGTTACACTATATCTAATAGTTTTCGAGTAATTTATTAAAAACAAAACAGATTTGGAAAGGAAATGTCTTTATTCATAATATATTATTTATTGTTTGTATTTGTGATAGAAAGTTCTACTTGCAGCACTGTATTACAAAAATGCTATAATACAGCTGTATCAAGTTTCAAGAATGTATTATAAATAACTGTGAATACAAGGTCTCTTAAAGAGGTAGTTCAGAGGTCATGTTCTACTGTCAATTCCATTATAAAAATTCTGGCTGGCAAAGTTCACATGCAATCGAGCTAAATTTTTTTTTTTTTTTTTTCAATAGATAAAAGAAATTCCACTCTATTTATATAATAATTATGAACATTGTAAATTGTTAAACAACAGATAAATTAACTTGTATGGGTCAAGAAAGGGGCCATTTACATGCTGCAACCTGTGCCTAGGGCTGTTGATAGTGGATGTTCTGTTCAGCAGTCCACTGCACCTATATGAGGACTGTATACCATCCTGGATCGCTTAGATTTCATGGAAGTAATTGTTTGTGTGCCATCCATCATGCTGACAAAACTGTATGGCAAGTGGTGGGATTATTTTCCAATTTTAGGGTGAGCAATTAAGTTTTGGTGATTCGAAGATAGGACAACAGATCATTTTACCCGGAACTTTCTACAGAGGTTGCCTCTGGGTTTTTAATAGTGCTGTTTCTGGTAGGGACATTATTATTATTTCTTTCCTTTCTCAGATGTTATGCCTGGTTAAAAATGGAAAGTGACACAGACCTTGATCAAGCGTGACTTCCTTTTAACTGTACAGTATATGTTACATTGCATTTAGGAACTTTCAGGTAATTGAACAATTCAATTCAATTCAATTCAATTTATTAGCGTCCTTGTAGTACATCATCGAAATGATATAGGACTTGTCAATAAACAGTACAATTTAAAATACATATACATGAAAATTTGTAATTGAATTTACTTGTCACTTAGACATTACAATTTTAATAGAACTTTTAGAACATTAACATAAAAATATACAAGTAGGATAACAACGCACAAAAAAAAAAAAAAAAAAAAAAAAAATTGTGATTCTCACATCAAAGATTATTTACATTCTTACATTAACAGTTTCACACTTTCATAGAAACAGCAAGTATTTAAATGTGAGCAATTATACATATTTATTATGTCAGGGAAATATTAACTGCGCTTTTATTGTCAACGATTCACAAACTCTTCAATACTGTAAAAACTATTGCTCAATAACATCTTTTTTAATTCTCTTTTAAATATGTACAGTTTTGGTATCATTTTTAGTTCTTTGGGGAGAGCATTGTAGAGGATTTTGGGTTGGTATAGTACACTTTTGTGATACATAGCTGTTTTATGAATTTCTCTGTGGAAATCATTCCTATTCCTTGTTTCGTAGCTGTGAAATTCTCTGTTTAATGAAGAAAATTCCTCGTGTTCTTTTAAGAAACAAATGCTTTCATATATGTATAAAGATGGTAGTGTCATGATTTTTAATTCTTTGAAAGCTTGCCTACAAGAGTCTCTATATCCTATACCTTTTATTATTCTGACTGCCTTCTTTTGTAGTCTAAATGAGTGTTTTGTTAGACTGATGTTCCCCCAAAACTGTACGCCGTATCTTAATAAACTGTGCATGAATGAGAAATAAACACATAACACTGTTTTAATATTACATGAGCTTTTAAGCATTCTAAGTATATAACATGTTTGACTTAATTTTTTGTTCAATGATATTACATGCTTTTCCCATCTTAAGTGTTCATCAAACCATACTCCCAAGAATTTAGTGTATGATGCTTGTTCAATCTTACACTTACCCAGTTCTACTGTAAGGTTAGTTTTTATTTTATTTGTAATATGTCTGAAGTTGATCCACGTTGTTTTTTTGGCATGTATCAATAAGTACAGATTTCTGTAGTTGTATAGATACGTTTGGATGTAGCTGTATTGTGTCGATGTACTGGTGGATACTGTGTGGTATGACTCCTGTAGTTGACAGTATAATTGGTATAATGTCAACTTTATCCTGATGCCACATGTCCTTGACTTCTTCAGCCAGTTGGATGTATTTTTCAATTTTTTCTCCTGTTTTCTTCTGTATATTTGTTGTATTGGGTATGGATATTTCGATTAGTTGTGTTAACTTCTTCTTTTTATTGGTGAGTATGATGTCAGGTTTGTTATGTAGTGTTGTTTTATCTGTTATGATGGTTCTGTTCCAGTATAATTTGTATTCATCATTCTCCAGTAGATTTTGTGTTGCATACTTGTACGTGGGAACGTGTTGTTTTATTAGTGTATGTTGTATGGCAAGTTGTTGATGTATTATTTTTACTACATTGTCATGTCTTCTGGTGTATTCTGTATTTTCTAGTATTGTACATCCCCTTGTGATGTGATCTACTGTTTCTACTTGTTGTTTGCAAAGTCTGCATTTATCTGTTGTGGTATTGGGATCTTTAATAATATGCTTGCTGTAATATCTGGTGTTTATTGTTTGATACTGTATTGCAATGATGAATCCTTCCATCTCACTGTATATATTGCCTTTTCTTAGCCATGTGTTGGATGCGTCTTGATCGATGTGTGGCTGTGTTAGATGATACGGGTGCTTCCCATGTAGTGTTTTCTTTTTCCAATTTACTTTCTTCGTATCTGTTGATGTTACATGATCTAAAGGGTTGTAGAGGTGGTTATGAAATTGCAGTGGTGTAGCCGATGTATTTATATGAGTGATTGCTTTGTGTATTTTGCTAGTTTCTGCTCGTTCTATAAAGAATTTTCTTAAATTGTCTACCTGTCCATAATGTAGGTTTTTTATGTCGATGAATCCCCTTCCTCCTTCCTTTCTGCTTAATGTGAATCTTTCTGTTGCTGAATGTATGTGATGTATTCTATATTTGTGGCATTGTGAACGTGTAAGTGTATTGAGTGCTTCTAGGTCTGTGTTACTCCATTTCACTACTCCAAATGAGTAGGTCAATATTGGTATAGCATAAGTATTTATAGCTTTTGTCTTGTTTCTTGCTGTCAATTCTGTTTTCAGTATTTTTGTTAGCCTTTGTCTATATTTTTCTTTTAGTTCTTCTTTAATATTTGTATTATCTATTCCTATTTTTTGTCTGTATCCTAGATATTTATAGGCATCTGTTTTTTCCATCGCTTCTATGGAGTCACTGTGGTTATTCAATATGTAATCTTCTTGTTTAGTGTGTTTTCCCTTGACTATGCTATTTTTCTTACATTTGTCTGTTCCAAAAGCCATATTTATATCATTGCTGAATACTTCTGTTATCTGTAGTAATTGGTTGAGTTGTTGATTGGTTGCTGCCAGTAGTTTTAGATCATCCATGTATAGCAAATGTGTGATTTTTTGTGGGTATGTTCCAGTAATATTATATCCATAATTTGTATTATTTAGCATGTTGGATAGTGGGTTCAGAGCAAGGTAGAACCAGAAAGGACTTAATGAGTCTCCTTGGTATATTCCACGCTTAATCTGTATTGGCTGTGATGTGATGTTATCTGAATTTGTTTGAATATTAAGTGTGGTTTTCCAGTTTTTCATTACTATGTTTAGAAACTGTATCAATTTAGGATCTATTTTGTATATTTCCAATATCTGTAGTAACCATGAGTGGGGTACACTATCAAAGGCTTTTTGGTAATCAATGTATGCGTAGTGTAGCGACCTTTGTTTAGTTTTAGCTTGATATGTCACCTCTGTATCTATCATCAGTTGCTCTTTACATCCTCGTGCTCCTTTGCAGCAGCCTTTTTGTTCTTCATTTATAATTTTGTTCTGTGTTGTATGTGTCATTAATTTCTGTGTAATGACTGAAGTTAATATTTTGTAGATTGTTGGTAGGCATGTTATGGGGCGATATTTAGCTGGGTTTGCTGTGTCTGCTTGATCTTTAGGTTTCAGATAGGTTATTCCATGTGCAAGTGTATCAGGGAATGTGTATGGGTCTGCAATGTAATTTTTAAATAATTTAGTTAGATGTGAATGTGTTGAGGTGAACTTCTTTAGCCAGTAATTTGCTATTTTATCATTTCCAGGGGCTTTCCAATTGTGTGTAGAATTAATTGCTCGGGTGACTTCATGTTGCAAAATTATCACTTCAGGCATTTGTTGTATCATCTTGTATGTGTCTGTTTCTGCTTGTATCCACCGTGCATGCCTGTTATGTTGTACCGGGTTTGACCATATGTTGCTCCAGAAGTGTTCCATGTCTGTTATGTTTGGTGGATTGTCTATTTTAATGTGTGTGTTATCTATTGTTTGGTAAAAATCTCTTTTGGTTTGTGTTGAATGTTTGGTTTTGTTCCTTCTAATTTCACTTTTTTTGTATCTTCTAAGTCGTTTGGCCAATGCTTGTAATTTATGCTTCTTTTCATCTAATTGCTCTATCGCTTCTTGTTGTGAGATTTTACCTAACCTTTTTCGTTTTTTGTCTGATATTTCATTTCTTATAAATTGTGTTAGCTGTCCGATGTCTTTTCTCAGTTTTTCTATTCTGATCTGTAGCCTGTGTTGCCATGCTGGTTTTGTGGGTTTCTTCTGTGTGTTGGTTTGTTCTGATCTCTGCCTAGTGTGTATATTTAGTGTAGTGAGTGCTCCTATATAAACCAGTAGTTGTAACTCTTCCATAGTTGTATTTTCATTTATTTTGTTGTGTATGATTGTGTTGATAGTTTTTATTGTTGTTTCGACTTGTGGGTTATTTGGCGGTCTATGCAAGAATGGTCTGATGTCTGTATTTGTGTCTTTGTATTCTATATATGTCAGCTGAAATTTCTCTTCTATATCTAACACGTGTGTCTCTTCGTGTTCTATTTGTGCTTGTTCTGGTGGCTGTCTTAAGATTTCGTTTTCCTCTGATTGTTTAATTGATGCGTGTTGGTCTTTGTTTGTTTGCTCTGGGATGTTTGAGTCCATTACTGTATTTTCTTCTTCTTCGGATTGCACATTATTTTGTTCCAGTATTTGTTGTACTTGTTGTTTAATGTTTTCTAATTCTGACCGGGGTATCCTGTTATTTTTTATTATTACACGGATCTGATCAGCTAGTCGTTGTTCTGTTAAAAATTTTAATTCCGGGTATCTGGTAATAAATGTTGTGTATACTTGTGATCTGTATCCAGTTGTGTTGGTTCCTAGGTTTGTTGCTTGATAATAACAGAACATGAGGTGTCGATTAACTTCATCTGACCATCTCATCCTCTGTCTTTGTTTTCCTTCTAGGGTGGTTGCAGGAAGCGTATCCTGCAAAACACCTCCATTTGGATTTAAATCATTTTCCAGTTGGCTAGCAGTGTCGTTACCATTGTGGGCGGGCATAGGGTTCAAGCGTCGTCCCCGACCATGACGGCGCTTGTCCGAGGCTTCTTTAGTTCTGTCCTGAACCAAGTAATCACACTAAAAGGGGGGTTAGCCCTATTAGTGGTTTGTTCTTTTCGTCACCTTTTACGACTGGCAGAACATACCGGAAGCCTATTCTTTTCCCGGGCCTCCACGGGAGTTGTTATTATTATTATTATTATTATTATTATTATTATTATTAGGAATATTATTATATTTTGTGCATGTGTATGTTTACTGAATATATCTATCAGTTAAAATTCAAAACTTCTATCCTTCAATATGCACAATGAGGGAAGTGGCCTTGCCGACTGGAAGTTGTGGTTAATATATTCTCCATCATTTTCTGGCTGACAGAAAAAATAATTTTCAGGCTCTTGTAAATGGTGAAGATAATTCACCCACCACCCCACAAGAGGAGAAAGTTGTTGATTGAAATTTTGTGAAAATATCCTGCCACAATAAAAGACACCTTTCTTTTAATGATTTCCACCCCAAATCCTGTATCATGTCTGTGACATTCTACCCCCTAATTCTCGATAACACAAAAGATGCTGTGCTTTTTTGAAATTTTGCAATGTACTCCATTAATCCCATCCGGTAAGGATCCTACCCTGTGCAGCAATATACCAAAAGAGGATGGATAGCATAGTGTAGGCAGCCTCTTGGACCTACTGATAACAAACAGACCCGAACTTTTCGACTCTGTAAGTGCAGAACAGGGAATCAGTGATCATAAGGCCATTGCAGCATCCCTGAATATGGAAGTAAGTAGGAATATAAAAAAGGAATGAAGTTGTATCTGTTTAGCAAGAGTAATAGAAGGCAGATTTCAGACTACCTAACAGATCAAAACGAAAATTTCTGTTCCGACACTGACAATGTTGAGTGTTTATGGAAAAAGTTCAAGCCAATCGTAAAATGTGTTTTAGACAGATATGTACCGAGTAAAACTGTGAGGGATGGGAAAAACCCTCCGTGGTTCAACAGCAAAGTTAGGAAACTACTGCGAAAGCAAAGAGAGCTTCACTCCAAGTTTACACGCAGCCAAAACCTCTCAGACAAACAGAAGCTAAACGATGTCAAAGTTAGCATAAGGAGGGCTATGCTTGAAGCATTCAGTGAATTTGAAAGTAAAATTCTATGTATCGACTTGACAGAAAATCATAGGAAGTTCTGGTCTTATGTTAAATCAGTAAGTGACTCAAAACAGCATATCCAGACACTCTGGAATGATGATGGCACTGAAACAGAGGATGACACACATAAAGCTGAAATACTAAACACCTTTTTCCAAAGCTGTTTCACAGAGGAAGACTGCATTGCAGTTCCTTCTCTAAATCCTCGCACAAACGAAAAAATGGCTGACATCGAAATAAGTGTCAAAGGAATAGAAAAGCACCTGGAATCACTCAACAGAGGAAAGTCCACTGGACCTGACGGGATACCAATTCGATTCTACACAGAGTACGCGAAAGAACTTGCCCCCCCTTCTAACAGCCATGTACCGCAAGTCTCTAGAGGAACGGAAGGTTCCAAATGATTGGAAAAGAGCTCAGGTACTCCCAGTCTTCAAGAAGGGACATTGAGCAGATGCGCAAAACTATAGACCTATATCTCTGATGTCAATCTGTTGTAGAATTTTAGAACATGTTTCTTGCTCGCGTATCATGTCATTTTTGGAAACCCAGAATCTATTCTGTAGGAGTCAACATGGATTCCGGAAACAGCGATCGTGTGAGACCCAACTCACTTTATTTGTTCATGAGACCCAGAAAATATTAGATACAGGCTCCCAGGTAGATGCTATTTTTCCTTGACTTCTGGAAGGCGTTCGATACAGTTTCGCACTGTCACCTGATAAACAAAGTAAGAGCCTATGGAATATCAGACCAGCTGTGTGGCTGGATTGAAGAGTTTTTAGCAAACAGAACACAGCATGTTGTTATCAATGGAGAGACGTCTACAGACGTTAAAGTAACCTCTGGCATGCCACAGGTGAGTGTTATGGGACCATTGCTTTTCACAATATATATAAATGACCTAGTAGATAGTGTCGGAAGTTCCATGCGGTTTTTTGCAGATGATGCTGTAGTATACAGAGAAGTTGCAGCATTAGAAAATTGTAGCAAAATGCAGGAAGATCTGCAGCAGATAGGCACTTGGTGCAGAGAGTGGCAACTGACCCTTAATATAGACAAATGTAATGTATTGCGAATGCATAGAGAGAAGGATCCTTTATTGTATGATTATATGATAGCGGAACAAACACTGGTAGCAGTTACTTCTGTAAAATATCTGGGAGTATGCATACGGAACGATTTGAAGTGGAATGATCATATAAAATTAATTGTTGGTAAGGCGGGTACCAGGTTGAGATTCATCGGGAGAGTCCTTAGAAAATGTAGTCCATCAACAAAGGAGGTGGCTTACAAAACACTCGTTCAACCTATACTTGAGTATTGCTCATCAGTGAGGGAATGTACCAGATTGGGTTGATGGAGGAGGTAGAGAAGATCCAAAGAAGAGTGGCACATTTCATCACAGGGTTATTTGGTAACCGTGATAGCATTACGGAGATGTTTAGCAAACTCAAGTGGCAGACTCTGCAAGAGAGGCGTTCTGCATCGCGGTGTAGCTTGCTTGCCAGGTTTCGAGAGGGTGCGTTTCTGGATGAGGTATCAAATATATTGCTTTCCCCTACTTATACCTCCCGAGGAGATCACGAATGTAAAATTAGAGAGATTGGAGTGCGCACGGAGGCTTTGCGACAGTCATTCTTCCCGCGAATCATACCTGACTGGAACAGAAAAGGAAGGTAATGACAGTGGCACGTAAAGTGCCCTCTGCCACACACCGTTGGGTGGCTTGCAGAGTATAAATGTAGATGTAGATGTAGATGTAGATGTAGATGTGTTGCCTCTTTTAAGTGTTCTGCTAGTAAAACACAGTCTTTGGTTCACCTTCCCCACAACATTTTCTATGTGGTCATTCCAATTTAAGTTGTACATAATTGTAATTCCTAGGTATATAGTTGAATTTGCAGCCTTTACATTTGATTAATTAATCATGTAACTGAAGTTTAATGGATTCCTTTCAGCACCCACGTGGATGACCTCACATTTTTCATTATTTAGAGGTCAATTGCCAATTTTTGCACCAAACATACCTAACTTGTTTTGCAGATGGTTTAGATCTTCTTATGACTTTACTAGATAATAAGTGAAGTATTGTTTGGTTTTATCTCTACAGGTCTTTACAAAAGATAAACTGACAGATAGTTAACAAGCTCTACTGAGAAAAATGAGTAAGTCTTCTTTCGAAGGCCACTTTATCAAAACCTTTGAAAAGACTTGAAATAGTAAAATTAATCTGTAATTACAGGTGGTATGCTTACCTCCATTTTTTAGATTGGTGCTACTACAGAATAGTTAAGTCTCAGATGAAATATATGCTGAGTCATTGACTGATTGCAGAGATAGCTGCTATCAAATCAGCACACAGTTTTGATCCTCTGCTAGAAAAACCATCACATCTAGCAGAATTTTCACCTTACAGCGGCCTGATAAATCTTGTAATTCCATTAGATCTTGTATTTCTTCAATTAAAGTGTACTGGTTGTGGATACAGTCAGCTCAGAAAAAGTATATGAAAAACATGTTACTGTTGATAAGAACAGATTTGATGCATAGTTGCAAGAAGTCACACAAAATGACTGCTGGCTTGAATTTCACACAAGAACATTCTTATTTTTATTTCTTATTTTTATGAGATTTGTTCAAATAAAAAATTATACCATTTATTTAATAACTAATTTTGTATTCAGTGTGAAATAAAAATTGTGGTGTGGCAAAACTCTATATGGTGCTCTCAATATTCATCTGGTGTCAACACACACAATTGATGCTTTCTGTCATTTTATACATCCATTTATCTTTTTCTCTTGAGATGGTTTGATACAATTAAACCTACGATATATTTTCTATCAATCAGTGTCTCAAGGTATGTTTGCTAATACACTCGATAACACCCATCTACAAAACTGGAGATAATCAAGCCACCTCCAACAACAGGCCTAAATATTCTTTCCAGTCTTTTCAAAAGTGTTTGAGAAAGTGGCCTATGATAGAATACTGACCCATTTAATTGATCAGAACTCATTAACCACTTTTCAGTATGGCTTCTGTAACAGATTCTCCACACAGAAAGGAATACAGAACCTAGCAGAACTAAACACTCAAAATTATGCTTTGATTGTGTGGATCACAAAATTGCACCAATGAGAACCCCTTCAGTGTGAGATTGCAAAATGCCAATGGTGTTTACGGCCTTCAACACCCCACATATTGTCTTTCAAGCAACCACAATAATGGCTGATAATGGCAACAGGGGGCAGGACTTGCAGGTGTGCAATGGCGAGCATGAGACTACAGTGCATAGTTGAACTGCTTAGTCGACGAGTAACTCACAACAGTGCTGTAGTGCTAGTGGTGTTGATACAAAGCAGAGCAATAGCAATGATAAATAAAGCAAACATTACATTATATCTACAACAACAGTTGCCAAAGTTGACATTTTGTCAGAGAAAAAACCAAAGAATTTCACAAAGTGAGAAAGAAGTGGCAGATGAAACATTAGTGTTTCTGCGACATCAGTCAATGGAATGTGTGGTCTCGTGTAGGCTCGACTGTGCGGACAATGTAAATGAGGAGTACAATGAGGACAATACATGCTTGATATTGAAACAAGTGTCGAGACATGGAGCTCATCCTCGTTTTTGGACAGAGAGCCACAAATCCTGATTCCAGTGAAATGTAGTAAAGGACAGCCATTGCCCAAGGAGTGAGTACTAAACATAATTATGTGCATGTAAGATCATCCGCGGCATAGTACAAAACAATTATGAATGGATTTCAAATAAGTGTGCAGTAACATCACCATGTAGTGCATAAGAAAAACTATGGGTGTTCAAGTGAGGACAAGGCACACTTATTACAAAAACTGGTGTTTGTGCATTTCAAGAATGCTCTATAAAATTTACAAGATGTGCATGATAGTGACCTACTACATTATGCACATCACATTGCATGTGATATATATAGATTACAGTAATTTCAAGGGAACTAGAGGAGGGTAGCATAACATTAAACAATGCTATAGAACTGGAAGATGTAAGATAATGAAATGTCAAACAAACCATCAACTTGACGATGCGGAGAAAACTGTGGAATTGGCATAAAATTTTTAGATGAGGTAAATAAACATATCCCATCATTCAGTAAGGAATTTGGTTTGAATTTTGACCAATCAGGATTTGAAGAGGAAATCCACATGTTGAAAGGAACCCTGGAAATTAGAGGTATCATGAGAGTTGTTATCAAGATAAACTAACATCAATGTCTTAAAGCATTAACATACAATTATGCTGACTGTTAGCTGTGTAGTAAATTGGCTGGAAAGTTATTTATTGTGCTGTGAGAAGTTGGAGATGCTCTGCCCCCTATGATTTTTTCTTGTGTGAGTGATCATGCAAGATCAGTAGCGAATATTTACATCACAGCAAGCAAGAGTGGGAAAAAGGCCTAAGAGAACTACAGCTACAGTATGAGCACTGCTTTTGGCCAGCAGCTGGTCAAAATAACTTGCTTTTCCTTGATTCCTGGTCTACATATAAAAATCATACTCTTTCAGAGCAAACTATCCCTCCTCAAAAGTGTGTGTCATTGCAATTCATACCACCTGGAATCACTGGACAAATTCAGCCTCTGGATGTTCCCCCTCCCCTTGCCTATAATACATATTATTGCATTACTTGCAGGTACACTTTAAAATAGCCAGTTTCATCATAAGCTGCACGACAAACTGTTTTGCATTCAGCTGTAAGCCATCACATTCCATCAGTTCTCACCAACCCATTACACCAACACGCATCCTTAAGGAGTGGATACCTAGCGGAACATTCTGCATGGTTTCATAGCTCCCGAGGAGTTCACCTTTGATCTGGATGGTGTGATCGTTCATGATCACTCTGGCGCACCATTTTTCATTCAGTGTTCCCGGTGCAAGTTTTGAACATTTCTTGATTGTTGAAGATGTCCATTTCGTGAAGTGTAATAAATACATCCCATAGAAGATTGCTCTGCACCTCCCAGACACTCATTTTCTGTCACCCTCCTGATGCACATTGTCTGTCATTAGCAATTGATATTTTTCCTGTCATGACTGTTAACACACCACCTTCAAATATGCCTTATTAAAGATTGAACATGTGACCTCACACTCAAGGAGTTCCATATCAGTAATCTTAATGTTGTGGCATTACTGGCATCCCTCTTGCAGGCATGGAATCTTGCCCCTACAGCAGAAAGCAGAGGGTCTCAGAAAAAGACTGTATCTCAGGTGTGAAAATAACCTCAGGTGTGCCACAGGAACTGTACTGGTCCCACCCTTGCTTCTAACCCACATAAATGACCTTCCAATAACTATAGGACAATTCTAAATCTTTAATTTTTGCTGATGACACAAGCATACTAATCAAGGGCCCAAACTCAACCCTAGCAAAAACAGTTCAGATGACAGCTGAACAGTGATTCACAGCTAACAGTTTAAGTCTTAACCTCACAAAGACTCATGCTGTATTATGCAATTTCAAACCAACAATAGTGGCATGCTAGCACCAGGAGTAAACATTAATGAGGCACAGTGTGTGAAATTCCTTGGCGGCCAGCTAGATGAGAGGTTAAAATGCATAAACTAATCAAAAATCTCAGCTTGGCATGTTATGCTCTTAGAAGCATCTCCCATTGTGTTCACTTAAAGACAAGTGTAGTGGCTTATTTGGAATACTTTCATTTCTTGTTGTCTTATGCTGTTATCTTCTGGGACCTGCAACTGAAGTAAATTAAGTGTCTGTTCAGCAGAAGCGAGTTGTAAGAATATTATGTACAGTATATCACAGTACATCTTGCGGAAGCCTTTTTAAGCATCTTGAAATTCTTGATCTCACTTCTCAATATATTTACTCTTTAATTGTTTTTGTTGCTGTAAATAAAAATCACCTCCATGAACCATGGACCTTGCCATTGGCTGGGAGGCTTGCAAGTTTCCGCGATAAAGATATCCATACTGTAGGTGTAACCACAATGGAGGGGTGTCTGTTGAGTGGCCAGACAAGTGTGTGGGTCCTGAAGAGAGGCAGCAGCCTTGTCTGTAGTTGCAGGTACAAGAGTCTGGATGATTAACTGATCTGGCCTTATTACATCAACCAAAACGGCCTTGCTGTGCTGGTACTGCAAATGGCTGAAAGCAAGGGGAAATTATTGCCGTAATTTTTTCTGAGGGCATGCAGCTTTACTGCATGGTTAACTGATGATGGCATCCTCTTGGGTAAAATATTTTGGACGTAAAATAGTCCCTCATTCAGATCTCCAAGCAGGGACTACTCAGGAGGATGTCGTTATCAAGAGAGTGTGAAGAGTGTGGAATATCAGATCCTTTAATTGGACAGGTATGTTAGAAAATTTAAAACGGGAAATGGATAGGTTAAAGTTAGATATAGTGGGAATTAGTGAAGTTCAGTGGCAGGAGGAACAGGACTTCTGATCAGGCAAATACAAGGTTATAAATACAAAATCAAATACGGATAATGCAGGAGGAGGTTCAATAATGAATTTAAAAAAATAGGAATGCAGTAAGCTACTATGAACAACATAGTGAATGCATTATTGTAGCCAAGATAGACACGAAGCCCACACCTACCACAGTAGTACAAGTTTACATGCCAACTAGTTCTGCAGATGATGAAGAGATTGAAGAAATATATGATGCAATAAAAGAAATTATTCAGATAGTTAAGGGAGATAAAAATTTAATAATCATGGAGGACTAGAATTCGATAGTAGGAAAAGGAAGAGAAGGAAAAGTAGTAGGTGAACATAGACTGGAAGTAAGGAATAAAAGAGAAAGCCACCTGGTAGAGTTTTGCACAGAGCATAACTTAATCATAGCTAACAATTGGTTTAAGACTCATGAAAGAAGGTTGTGTGCATGGAAGAGGCCTGGAGACACTGGAAGATTTCAGATAGATTATATAATGGTAAGACAGTGGTTTAGGGACCAGTTTTAAATTGTAAGACATTTCTGGGGGAACAGATGTGGACACTGATCACAATTTATTGGTTTTGAACTGAAGAAACCACAAAAATGTAGGAATTTAAGAAGATGGGACCAGGGTAAACTGAAAGAACCAGAGGTTGTAGAGAGTGTCAGTGAGAGCATTAGGGAATGGTTGACCAGAACATGAGAAAGAAATACATTAGAGGAAGAATGGGTAGCTTTGAGAGATGAAAAAGTGAAGGCAGCAAAGGATCAAGTAGGTAAAAAGGTGAGGGCTAGTAGAAATCCTTGGGTAACAGAAGAGATTGATGAAAGGAGGAAATATAAAAATGCAGTAAATGAAGCAGGGAAAAAGGAATATAAACGTCTCAAAAATGAGATTGACAGGAAGTGCAAAATGGCTAAGCAGGGATGGCTGGAGGACAAATGTAAGGATGTAGGAGCATATATCACTAGGGGCAAGACAGATACTGCCTACAGGAAAATTAAAGAGACCTTTGAAGAAAAGAGAACCATCTGTATGAATACCAAGAGCTCAGATGGAAGACCAGTCCTAAGCAAAGAAGGAAAAGCAGGAAAGTAGGAGGAGGATATACAGGGACTATACAAGGGCAATGCACATGAGAACAATATTATGGAAATGGAAGAGGATGTAGATGAAGATGAAATGGGAGATATGATACTGCATGAAGAATTTGACAGAGTACTGAAAGACCTAAGTCAAAACTAGCACCTGGGAGTAGACAGCATTCCATTAGAACTACTGATAGCCTTCCATTTGGTGAACAAGATGTATGAGACAGGCGAATACCCTCAGACTTCAAGAAGAACATAATAATTCCAATCCCAAAGAAAGCAGGTGTTTACAGGTGTGAAAATTACCGAACTATCACTTTAATAAGTAACGGTTGTAGAATACTAACACATATTCTTTACAGATGAATGGAAAAACTAGTAGAATCTGACCTTGAGGAAGATCAGTTTGGATTCCATAGAAATGTTGGAACACGTGAGGCAATATGGACCCTACAACTTATCTTAGAAGATAGGTTCAGGAAAAGCAAACCTACATTTCTAGCATTTTTGACTTAAAGAAAGCTTTTGATGATGTTGACTGGAATATTCTCTTTCAAAGTCTGAAAGTGGCAGGGGTAAAACACAGGGAGCAAAAGGCTTTTTACAATTTGTACAGAAACCAGAGTCAAGAGGCACGAAAAGGAAGCAGTGATTGAGAAGGGAGTGCGACAGGGTTGTAGCCTATCCCTGATGTTATTCAATCAGTACACTGAGCAAGCAATAAAGGAAACAAAAGAAAAATTTGGAGTATGAATTAAAATCCATGAGGTTTGCCTAAGACATTGTAATTCTGTCAGAGACAGCAAAGGACCTGGAAGAACAGTCGAACGGAATGGACAGTGTCTTGAAAGGAGGATTAAGATGAACATCAACAAAAGGAAAACAAGGAAATTAACTCAGGTGATGCAGGGGGAATTAGATTAGGAAATGAGACACTTAAAGCAGTAGCTGAGTTTTCCTATCTGGAAAGCAAAATAACTGATTATGGTCAAAGTAGAGAGGATATAAAATGTAGAATGGCTATGGCAAGGAAAGTGTTTCTGAAGAAGAGAAATTTATTAACATTGAGTATAGATTTAAGTGTCATAAAGTTCTTTCTGGAAGTTTTTGTATGGAGTGTATGGAAGTAAAGCATGGACAATAAATAGTTTGGACAAAAAGAGAATACAAGCTTTTGAAATGTGGTGCTACAGAAGAATGCTGAAGATTATATGGGTAGATCATGTAACTAATGAGGAGGTACTGAATAGAATTGGGGAGAAGAGAAATTTGTGGCACAACTTGACTAGAAGAAAGGATCAGTTGGTAGGACATGTTTTCAGGCATCAAGGAATCTCCAATTTAGTATTGTAGAGAAGCATGGAGGGTAAAAATCATAGAGGGAGACCAAGATATTGAATACACTAAGCAGATTCAGAAGGATGTACATTGCAGTGGCTACTCAGAGATGAAGAGGCTTGCACAGGATAGAGCAGCATGGAGAGAATCATCAAATCAGTTTCTGGACTGAATACCACAACAACAACAACAACAACAATAAAAATCAGTTTCAACCTAATTGTGATATACACTGACACAATAAAGATACTGGCTACTGCAATACAGGCCATAAAAATTATTTTCATGTTGATTTTGCCAACTTCTTCAGGTTTCAGACTAGAGTTATGTATCTTCTGGTAAGGTATTCAGCAAGCTCCCATTTAAGGTAGGGCAAGAAGATGGAAATCCCTGCTCATCATCATCATTTGCATCTTCTTTGTTTCCTCTTTATCCAGGATCAGCCAGTTTGGGACATTTATGGTACTTCTCCACTTTCCCCCATCTTTCCACCATTCTTCTTCTAAAACTTTTTTTGTTCCTGTCCAGATTCCTTCTTTTTAACAGGATACTCTCCACCATGCACCATACAGTGACTTGCGAAATATCAATGTAGATGTAGAGGTACTTATCTGAGGCTGGTTTTGAAGTAACTTTCCATAGATAGGCTATTATTACAATTTAGTTGCCACTCCCAAAGACATTTTAGAGCCACTATGAAACCTTTGCTATGTGAAAGAAAATTAAAAATGTACCTCATTAGCTACTCATTGTAAAAGTTATCTGAATATCTTGATTCTGGACTGAAAGGTTCTGTTGGCTATGTGCCGAGTATTAGTGCTTGTTACACACCTGAATGACAACTAATAACACACTATAATTAGAATCATTATTTATAGGTGTAAAAAATATTTTATTTGAAAAATACCATTGTATTCATGTAATTATTAGGCTACTAATAGCAGACGAACAGCATCAACATAACAAAAACTGAGGAGGCAGCATGTTTCTCAAGGTAGCAGCTTTCTTACTAATTTATTTGGTTGAATTTAGATCATAATAGCATAAATAGCATTAAGCAGTATAATGATAGTTTATATTGTAACCCCACTGGATGAATCAATAGATCAGTTGATATAATTATTCATACATGTAGTGAGGTGACTTTTTGTGAGGTAAAAGGTTACATCTGCCACCACCATGTCATGGGGCAAAATACCCACAACATATTTAATGGCTCCCACGGATTGCCTGCCACAGACTCACTTGTTGCAAACAGGCAATGTTTACTGCAGTTCTCCCATGTACCTACTCACAATGATCCTGTGCTAGGCAGTTTTCTCCTGGACTGTGATTTGGACTTCGTTATTATCTACCATTGATTTTCGAGTAGCACATGGACTTGCTTGTCTGCATAATGTGATACTGTCTTTGCTCACCATTCAACTGACTGTTGCATTCCCAGTAAACTAACTGATGGTATACCGGTGCACTGAGATGATGCTTTGTATCTGAGTGCTTCCTAATTGAATCTGCAAACAATGTTCTCCTGCACTATCATGGGAGTTATTCAAAAATTTTCCAGGGTACTGTATTGGTCAAAAGCTACCCACCTCCAGAGGATTTTAATTTTGTATGTTTCCAGGAGAGTTAGGAACTACTACTTCCTCTGATGTATTTGTAAATAATCTGTGCTTAATAAAATCTGTGTTGTTGAAGAAGCAGACTTGCAACAGTGGCAGTGATGATTTTTGGAACCATAACCCAACCCGTGCTTGTCAGGGTGTTTTGCTGCTTGTTTCAACCACTATTGGCAAGCAGCTTTTTGAACTATGGAAACAACAGCTCAATCAGTAGCACAAGATCATACAGAATCTGACAAACTGGGCACATTTACAATTATATTAAAAAACTAAAAACCTGCCTCGATTGCGAAAAAAGCACCTAGTGTTAAGTGTTAACCCAGGCTTCGTCGTAGGTAACTACACCTTCTTCAGAAAAACAATAAAACCCGCAAGTGCCTAAGAAGACCTTTGTCAATGATTAAAAGAACACCATAGCTATACATTTATAAATGAAAAAGAAAAGGAAAACACAAACAGTACATATGTGCAAAGTCAAAACCAGTATTTAACTTAATGGTGTACGCTCCACCTCACACCAGCCTATGTTTGATGGGCCAATGACCCGCCATAAACTGCAGCTACAAATGGTTGCTCACTTACAAGCCTCATGCGCTATGTATGCACATGCGCAAGACAAGGGAAGTTGCTTGAATGCATGTGGGCGTACAAATACGAGAAAGTTTTACATGGGTTTGGGCTAAATAGCCCATATATTCCCAACCGTGGATCAATGTATATAAAAAAATGAAATGGATAGAACAAGAGATGAGCTAAATAGGAGATGAAACCTAAATATAACTGCATAGGTAGCTTCATATATAAGTTTCTTTACTAGCGTAAGTAACCGTGTGCAGTTATATTTAGGTTTCATCTCCTATTTAGCTCGTCTCTTGTTCTATCCATTTCATTTTTTGATATACATTGATCCATGGTTGGGAATATACGGGCTATTTAGCCCCAACCCATCTAAAACTTTCTCGTATTTCTATGCACATGTGCATTCAAGTAACTTCCCTTGTCTTGCGCATGTGCATACATAGCAAGTGAGGCTTGTAAGTGAGCAACCGTTTGTAGCTGCAGTTTATGGCGGGTCATGGCCCATCGAACATAGGCCAGTGTGAGGTGGAGTGTACACCATAAAGTTAAGTAGTGGTTTTGACTTTGCACATATGTGCTGTTTGTGTTTTCCTTTTCTTTTCGTTTATAAATGTATAGCTATGGTGTTCTTTTAATCATTGACAAAGGTCTTCTTAGGCACTTGTGGGTTTTATTGTTGTTCTGAAGAAGGTGTAGTTATCTACGCCGAAACCTGGGTTAACACTTAACACTAGATGCTTTTTTCGCAATTGAGGCAGATTTTTAGTTTTTTAATATATTAACCAACAATTGCTGACGTGCTGCGATGTTGAAGGTTTTTACATTTACAATTGCTTCCAATATCTTGGATTCCCAGCCATTCAGTAGAACTGGGTGGTGTACAAAACATTTAGGACTTCATTTCTAGACAAGTTATATTGAGTGCCCTTAGCAACTGCAAGCCTATCTATTATCTTCAGACCTACAATTCTATTATCTTGTGCAAAAATTAACGACTTTATTTGGCCCATCAGTGCTGCCCATCGCCACTACTCAGTTACTTTTAAGTGAACAGTTTGATGTAAAAATGCATGTGGTGGTCATTTCTTATAAAAATGCATGTGGTGGTGGGTGGTGGTTAGTGTTTAACATCCCGTCGACAAATGCATGTGGTGGTCATTCATTTTGAGTTCCTGCAACATTGTAAGGCAAAATCAGACAATTATGCATCTCGGAATGCACACCTAGAAGGTCTGAGTAGAAAATGCAAGTTTATGTGTTCTTGTAGAGTATCATATGCAGAATCATTAATATGTTATGTGCTGATTAGATTAGTGCTGGGCATTGATGTGCATGCTGGAGTGTTATGGTAGTCAGAGCCTTCTTTAGCTGAGTCTTGCATATTGCTAGAAGTTTCAAGATTCTGCAAACAGCTCAGGTTTCCATTTCTATCGACTGTGAGGCACCAGAACTGTCATCTCGATCTGTAAATGCAGCATGACCTAGTTCATCTAATGGTGAAAAACACACCACCAAAACAATTTTTCCTGTCAGCCTCGGCAAAACTTTGCCCAACTGCCTAGCTGTCCAGATGGTTTTTCTATAACCAGTCTTGTATAGTATTATGTTTGTCAGAGCCAGTCGTGCCATCATCAGTCAAGTGTGTTGATGCAAATAAATGACATCAAGAATCAAAGGTATTATTATGCCATCTTATGCTGTCAGCAATAATTCATGGTACTTCCATTTTATTTCTTTTTGATACAGGGGCAAACAGACTTCATTATTAATCAGCCTACATATCTTCTCTCAGGTTCCCCATCCTTAAAATTGGTATCAGCTAAGCTATGGGATTAAGCTCATCATGAAATTGTGATACTAGGCCATGTAGATCTGTAATTAACGTGTGAGCATGTATCTGGAACTCTTCCTTTCTTTGTAGTAACACAACCATTGTGGAAGGTATCTTTGGTGTGGTTGCAGACACAGTCTTTGGGTTTTATATCCGACATCAGTATACGCAATTCAAAATACTATTCCATGTGCAGAAGTGCACCCTTTATGGCTCCAATATGCTGCCTTGTTTCATCTAGACCAGGGAATTGCTTCTAATATTTTTGCCTATATTACACTAAAACAGTTGGCAGTACAGAAATTTTTAGGAACCCACCCAATACTTTTAACCTTGCAGGATGAAATTAAAGTAGGACTGGATCACTTAAAGGAGCTGAAAGTGCCATCCCCATTTCTATGTAGCGGATGGATATCACCTTTAGTCATTGCTCACAAACCAGGTGTGCTAATGCAAGACTGTGAAGATTTAAAAAGTTCGGGAAATTTTCAGTCAATTGTGGACTCATATGCCCTTCTGCATCTTGATGAATTATTTTCAAAATTAATAGGGTCTGTATTTCCCTAAGGCCGCTCTCTTTTGGAACCTTATTTTCAACTTCCTTTGGACAAGTTTTTCCAAAGTCATACTGGTATTAAATACTCACAGCCTCTATCAATACAACAGGTTACTATCAGCATTGCTAGCACACAAGAAATCTGTAGAACAAACTATTGCCAATATTCCACCACATATCAATTATCTGGATGATATAATTATTGCAGGATGGACTCAGAAGGAGCATCTCTCAAATCTCCTGTGGGTATTTTTAGTCCTTTCACAAGCCGGACTAAAGTGTAACTAGAAATGCTCCATCTTTCAGCCTTCCATCAAGTATATAGGATATATCTTTAGCTGTGATGGCCATAAACCAACATCAAAAAATGTAGTAGCCATTTTTCATGTTCCTACACCAAAGAACATAAATGAATTGCAGGTTTGTATGGGCAAGGTTATGTATTATGCACAATTTATCCCCCAAACTGTAATGATAGCCTATCCATTGAATTGACTGCTGAGAAAAGGCAAGTCTTTTCAGTAGTTCCAGACTGTCATTAGATACTTGATAAGCCGAAGCAATGTCTTAAACTGGTTCTTGCCTGACATTGTATCAGCTTCATTTACCTCTTGCTTTGACTTTGAATGCATCAGCATGCAGCATCGGGGCTCTTAGATCACAAAAGTACCAAATGGTTCAGAATGGCCAGTCACATTCACTTCTTAAACACTCCTTACACCACAGAAAATTATTTCCAGATAAGGAGCCACTGGTTACTGCAAGTTTCACAATTTTCCATATATTTATTTATATTATTGTGACTGTCTATGTATTCCGTAAGTTCTGTTGTTTTATAATACATACATTTTCCTTGTAGTTTTTCCACCTTCTGTACATAATACCACTTCAAGCTATTCTTCAGCACTCTTGTCTTGTATCAATTTCATTTTATTGTGATTGTTAGTTTAATTTAAACTGTTATAAAGGCACTGTTTTTTGTGTTTTTATATCAACATTTTTCTGGCTTGTTCCCTCCATATTTATTTGTCATTTAACTTCAACATTTTTAATTTCATTGCCACTACACTTTCAAGATGACATTTACTTCATACTCATATGTCACTCTGGAAGTCAAACATGTTTTTCAACGTTGTTCACTAAAGTTGTGCCTCTTTGTCCATGATAGTTAAAGTCAGATGATGGCCTGGTAATATGGAAACCAGTAAATGAAATAATACTGTAGTATATACACATTATTTTGATTTTCATTTATAATTATTTTTACTTTCTTATTCATGGCAACCAATCATTGCGTGGTCACCTAAATCAGTAAACACATGTCCCAAAATATCTCTGTGTAGCTCAGACACAAAAATTGCTAACAGGAACTGCATAATTTAAAAAGCTAAGAATTTTATTTTTAATGCATCTGCCATCCTCTCTGTTGTGTTGTAAGTTTCATATGTGATTAGCAACTTTTTCCAGTTATCTCACAGAAAATATGTTGTACAAATGCCCTAGAAAGAGTGAAAGTGAATTTTCTTGGAAAATAAAAGGAACCCGAAAAGCAATGTGAAGAGGACTTCAGACACTTACGTGCAGGAGTGCTGCTGGTCCCAGAAATTTAGTGCCATTCCACCAGTACGAAGGGCATGACGTAGAGCAACAGGCACACAAAATGCATTCATAGAGATTTTCCTGAAAGAAAAAACACAACATAGATGGACTTCAATAAAGGGACAATCTTCAGACTCAGTTTTTGAAGCAATAAAGTTGTCAGTTTATCTCAATACTAAAATTAAATTCATGGCAAATTTATTTATGAAATAAGATATAAGCAGTTTCTACTCTGGAAAATACAAGATGGAAAAAAAGTAATATTATGAAAAGATTAGATTGCTACTCACTGTATGGAGGAGATGTTGAATCACTGACAGGCTCAGCAAAAAGACTGCTATACATTTGAGCTTTCAACCAAAAGGCCTCCTTCTAAAGTAGAAAACACACACACAAGCACAATTCACACACACATGACCTTGTCTCTGGCCACTGAGGATGGACTGCATACAGCAACTGCACCCGATAAGAGAAACAATCTCCATATATTTTTATTGCATCCATAACAGCACTGACACAATCTTCTAATGACATAAAAATGGATGCATAAATCTTACTTGACTTCATGTCACACCTGTTAAAATTATTGAAGACAGGGAGTGACAATCATGTCTCTATGCAAATTTATTTGTGGAGACTTTGAGAATAATATCATCCACACAACCCTAAAGATGGCAAGGGCAGATATGGGCATGAACTATCACACAATCACCTTGTATCAACGAAAATACTCAATTTTTGAAAATATAATGTAGTTGGGTAGATCAAAAATCTATTCATCAAGCAAAGACAACACACATATAAAAAAGGCATTACGTATGCAAGCTTTTGAGGCCAATGGCTCCTTCTTCTGGCAGAAGGTTGAAAGGGAAGAAAGAGGGGTGAAGGAAATGAACTGGAGAGGTTTAGAAAAAGGGGTAAATTTCAGAAAAGTCACCCAGAACGCCGGGTCGGGGGAAACTTACTGGATGGGATGAGAAGGAAAGACTAATTGTTGGCGCTGCACTATACAAGATTTGAAAACCTGAGAGCTTGAAGGTGGAAGATATGGTAATATTCAAGATAGAGATTACTGCTAAAACATTGTGCACACATTAACAAGAGCAAAAAGATAAGTACATTGCATGTGATTAGAAGTGGGAGGAGGATGGAAAAAATAGACTGTTCAGAAAATGAAAGATGTAGAAAACTAAAATGGAGTGAAGGAAGGAATAGTTAATGTAAATTAAGGCCAGGTGGGTGGCAAAAACCAAGGACATGTTGTAGCACCAGTTTCCACCTCCAAAGTTCTGAGAAATTGGCATCTGGGGAAGAATCCTGATGGTACATGTGGTGCAACAGGTGTCAAGGTCACTACTGTCGTGTTGTAGTGCATATTCTGTAACAGAATATAGTGTGTTGGCAGTATACACCCTCTGCCTATGCCTTTTCATCCTAACTGATAACTTGATGGTAGTCATCCTGAATTAAAAGGCCAAACAGTGTTTACATAAAAGGTGGTATAGACGTGTCTCGTTTCACAGGTGGCTCTCCTTTGATAGCCAGTTACAGTGTTGGTAGAATGGTGCAAAGTGTGAGTCTTGCAGTGGAGGCAGTCACAGGGGTACGAGCCATAGAGTAGGGAGACGGGTACAGAAGGAGCATAGTGTCTGACAAGGATATTGTGGAGATTGAGATGGCGACACAAAGCTATTCTGGGTGTGGTGGGCAAAATATCAGACAGAATGGACCTCATATCAGGGCATAATCTTAGGAAGTCATGGCCTTGTAGTAGTAGCTGATTAATACATTCAAGATCAGGATAATACTGAGTGACAAGTGGTGTACTCCTAGTATGTTTTTTGGAGGGATCAGCAGTATCAGAATTGGATGTGATGGCCCAGGAAAACTGTTTCTGAACTAGGCTGGTGGGGTAATTATGTTCGGTGAAGGCTGAGGTGAGAATAGAAGTGTATTGTTGTAAAGAGTCTGCATCTGAACAAATACGTTTGTCTCAAATGCCAAGGCTGTATGGGAGAGAATATTTGACATGGGAAGTATGGTAATTGTAAAAATGTAAGTACTGTTGTTTGTTAGTAGGTTGAATGTGGACAGAAGTGTGTAGCTGGCCTTTGGTGAGGATGAGATCAACATCAAGGAAAGTGGCATGGGATTCGGAACAGGTGAGGGTGGGTTGTTTGGATGGGGTAATAAGTTCTATGGATTGAGGTGTTAGTCCCTGTGAGGGGCCTGAGGTTTCAAGGAGGGACTGCAGGTCAGTTTTAATCACAGGGATGGGATCTTGATGGCAGATGCTGTGTGTAGAGGTGTCAGAGAGCTGTCATAGACCTTCAATGACACTTTCCTGTTAGTCAAGTACCACAGTGGAAGATCCCTTGTCTGCTGGAAGGATAATAATGTAGTCATCACCTTTTGGGGTACGAAGAGCTTGGAGTTGTGCAGAAGACAGGTTAGGCTCACGTTGTAGGGACCTAAGGGAGTGCTGTGAAGCAATGCTAGATATGAGAAATTCTTGGAAGGCTTGTAATGGATAACTTTGAGGTAGCAGTGGTGAATCGAGTTGGGACCATAATTGGAACTTTTTAAAGCAGGGTTCAATGTCAGGTTTGCTGTTTGAAAGGTTTTGGGATTGGGTTGAAAAGTGATATTTCCCATTGACATTGTGTGTGGAGGAAAGTAGGTCCTTCACCATAATAGCATGATTAAATGGAGGTTTAGGGCTGAACATGAGACCCTTGGATAATACAAGGTAATTTAGGAGAGGACAGTGCTTTAGACTAGCGGTTGAGAACACTGTACTGTTGTGACTTACTTTAACAACTCATGTTGACAAGAACAATGGAAAGGAAAATCAAGGATTTGTTAGATGATGATTAGTTTGGCTTTAGGGAAGGTAAAGGCACCACAGAGGTAGATCTGACTTATACCTGATAATGGAAACAAGATTTAAGGAAAATCAATACATGTGTATAGGATTTGTGAGCCTACAAAAAATATTTGGCAATGTAAAATGGTACAAGATGCTCAAATTCTCAGGAAAATAGGTGTAATATTTAGGGATAGATGGATAATCCATACATATTATAAAATTGTGTGTGTGCATTCCATATGTGTGTGTGTGTGTGTGTGTGTGTGTGTGTGTCTGTGTGTGTGTGTGTGTGTGTGTGTGTGTGTGTGTGTGTGTGTGTGTGTGTTTTCCACATCTTCTAAACCACTGAACAGATTTCACCCAAACTTGGTACACATATACCTTACTGTCAAGCAACAATTGCTATGGGGGTAAGAACCATGTAAGTATCAAAGGGGTGGTGGTGCTGAAAAAGAAGCTTAGCCCACAATGTGTGAATGCCCAGACTTCATTCATCCGGCATTTGAGAATGAGAGTTCCTAGTGACTTGAAACAAACTTTAAACATAATTTCAAATCCTTGCAAATTTTTTCTCACTGTCAACCCCTATAAAATGATGAAAGAAAAAAGGTTTATTGCTTAGTACTTTCCTACTGTTGATGCAGTAATAGTACTGCATGAGGCACAACATTATAATTTATTACTTCTTTAGTACTAACTGTATTTGTGAAACATTCTGCAGATAGTATGCACTTATATCACTGAATGTAAATTACATCACTGTAGGATACAGAGCTCATGAGATATGACATAATAAACAATGAGATACATGAAAAACTGCTGCATCATGTATGACCTTTAAATTTATTACTTCTTTGGTACTAATTCTATTTACAATAAATTTCACAGACAGTATGCACATTTGCCACTGAATGTGCCTACAATATTGTATCACTGTATGACACATAGGTCAGGAGGTACGATATCATAAACAGTGAGATGCATGACAAAGTGCCGCATCGTACATAATGTTTAAATTTATTACTTTGTTGCTACAAACTCCACTTGCAACACAAGCTGCAGATAGTATCCACATATGCCTCTGAATGTATCTACAACATTATATCTTTGTACAACACACAGTTCAGGAGATGTGACATCATAAACATTAAGCACAAGGCCATCCACTGTGTGGTATGGGCGTGGACACAGGGCTATAAATAAATATCTGTGCAATCTCAGATTTCTCTACAGTATATTTATGAGCACCAAGAGGGAACAATAGGAGTGCAAGACCTAGACTGAAGTGCAAGTATTAGAAAGACCATAGGACTAGGATGTAGTAAGATAATGTACAATATGTACAAGAACAAAGAGGTAAAAATAAGAATTGAAGACCAAAATAAAGTGCTAGGATCAGAAAGGGTATTAGACAGGGATGTAGTCTTCTGCTCTTACTGTTCAAGCTACACATCAAGGAAGCAATGACAAAAATATAAGAAAGGTTCATGAACTGGATTAATATTCATAGTGAAAGAATACGAATGATAAGATTCACTGATGAGATTGCAATCCTCCATGAAATTGAAGAATTACAGGGTCTGTTGAATGGAATGAACAGTCTAATGTTCCCGAATACGGCTTTAGAGTGCACTGGAAAAAGAGACCAAAAAAAATGAGAAGTAGCAGAAACGAGAATAATGAGAAACTTAACATGAGAACTGGTAGTCACTAAGCACACGAAGTTAAGGAATTCTGCTATTTTGGAAACAAAATAAGCCGTGATGGGTGAAACAAGGTCATAGAAAGCAGACTTCCACAGGCAAAGAGGGCACATCTGACCTAGAGAACTCTAATGGTGTCACACATAGGACTCAATTTGAGGAAGAAATTTCTGAAAATGTACTTCTGGTGCAGAGCATTCTCTGGAAGTGGACTGTGGAAAAACTGGAACAGAAAAGAACTGAAACATTTGAGATGTGGTGCTACAGATGGATGTTCAAAATTAGTTGGACAGATAATATAAGGAGCAAGGAGGCTATCCACAGAAACAGTGATGAGAGGAACTTGTGGAAAAACTGACAGGATGAAGGGGCAGGATAATAGGATATGTGTTTAAGACACCAAAGACTGACTTCTGTAGTGCTTGGGAAATCTATAGGGGGCAAAACTGTAGCAGAAGACAGAATCTGAAATATTTTCCGATGATAACTAGAACAACTAACAGGGACCAGTCCTTTGTGCAAACTTCTTGGACAGTATTGTAGTTTGTGGAGCTTATAAAGAAGAACATCTCTGTAATCTTCGCAAATTATCCTGAATATTACAAACCAAAGGTCTGCACTGAGCAGCTAAAAAATAATAATTCTTACATAAAAACTAAATCATAATGTAAATGAAGCTTGAAAGAAATTGAAAAATTATGTTCCCCACACTGAAGGAAGGCATTCTGCCCTGAGATGCTGGAGTTGGCAGGCACGTGCGCATGAAGTGTGGTTGCCTGTGTGTATGAATGGGGTGTGTCTCTCTTTTAATGATGAAGCCTGTGGTCAAAAGCTTTATGAAAGTGTCTTTTAATTGTGCCTGTCTGCAACTTAATGTCTCTTCTTTATGGTAAGTAGCAGTCTGTCTTTTCCTACATTGTTGATATTCCTACAGGAGTTTCCATTGTTCCAAACTGAAGGAAGATTAAGATTTTAGATCCCTTCAACAATAAGATCACTGGAGGCAGAGAACAAGCTTCCACAAGGATAAACTATAAAAGGCATTCCACAGTTTACAGATGATACAACTATTGTTGTCAGAATAGCAATTTACTCTGCAAAATTAATTTTACTTGAATAAATAATAGAATATATTGAAAAAGAATAATAGTTCTTTCAAGTTTTTGGAAGTTATGAAGAAGAGTGAATATATTAACAAACATTATAGCATTATGAATGTTTTCTCAGTCTGAATTTAGTTTTATTCTGTGATGCAGTTAGTCAGTATGACCCCATGCTACAAGCTTTGAAGATAAGACTCCTTTTTTGCAAGAGGGATGCAATTTAAGTTTGATGGGTACAATTATGGTCCACATAATGAAAGTTCTTGATAAAGTCATAGTCTAAACCAACAAGCTGGATTTTCTTGCTTAGAGCACTTGCCTACGAAAGGCAAAGGTCCCGAGTTCAAGTCTCGGTCGGGCACACAGTTTTAATCTGCCAGGAAGTTTCATAATAGGCTGTGTCTTGAAAAAGGGATAAATGGTGTGTATCAATAAATGGTTCAAATGGCTCTGAGCACTATGCAACTTAACTTCTGAGGTCATCAGTCACCTAGAACTTAGAACTAATTAAAACTAACTAACCTAAGGACATCACACACATCCTTGCCCGAGGCAGGATTCAAACCTGCGACCGTAGCGGTCACGCAGTTCCAGACTGAAGTGCCTAGAACCGCACGGCCACACCGGCCGGCTGTGTATCAATAAAACTGAAACATGGGCAATGGAGTCTAGCAGAATTAAGTTAGGTGATTCTGGGTAAATTAAATCAGGGAGTTACGTCCTAAAAATAGTAGATGAGTTTTGATATTTTGGAACAAAATAATAAATGTCAACAGAAATAAGGAGAATAAGTGATGTATATTGGCAATGGCAAGAAAAGGTTTTCTGAAGAAGAGAAGTACATTAATATCACATAAGAATTTAACTACTAGAAGTCTTTTTTTAAGTATTTGTCCTAAGTGAAACATGTCCAATAAACATTATAGAGAAGAACATAGCATCTCTTTTGTCATTTCATGTTACAGAAGAATGTTGAAGATTAGTTGCATAGTTCAAATGGCTAATGGTGATATATTGCGTAAAGTCCTGGAGGAAAGTAGCTTACTATGATGGCGATTCTAGGAGAGTAATAAAAAATCTTGTAGTGACTTGATGGGGATATCACTGCAATCCATCAGTGACTCCAGACATGCTTTCTGACAGGCTAAATACATTGCAGTAACATCAGTCAATAAAAGCGAAGATAAGCAAGCCATGTCTAATCACAAGGCTGTTTCACTATTTACAGCCTTTTCAAAAGTTTTGAGAAAGTGGCTGTTGTGACAGTGCCACGAGATTTAAAAGTGCCGCTACATCAGTACGCGAACACGGCGATAGAGGCACTCCACAGCTCGGCCGAGCGCGGGAGCGCCACCTGGCTATGAACGGCGCCGGCCGCATGTCACGGCATGGCAGTGGAGTGACAGATTCGGAGTTGGAAGCATGTAACTCGCTATTGCTCTACGTTGTATATCCACGCAATTTATTAGGATTAAAGGTTATAACACTTTTTGGCGACGAGGTCGGATATTTTTTTTCTTGCATTGTGGAATTGTGTGTTCATGTCGGGGCAGACATGTAACAGCTTATGCAAGCGCTCATTGACCAACAAACACAGCTGACGGCTGCTATTCAGGTGCAACAAACACAGCTGACGGCTGCTATTCAGGCGTTGTCGACGTCGCTTACTCATCGTCTGTCTTCCTCTTCTCCGCCTCCGTTCCCTCCTTACGACGAGGCTGCTGAAGACTGAGAGGATTATGAGAAGTGTTTGCGGCAACACTTCTTGGCTTTCGGCGTTGTCGACGCTTCTATGTGTAAGTCGTTATTTCTATCTTGGATTTCCCCACGGATCTATCAGCTGCTATCTCAGTTAGCCCCTCTGCGGGAACCTGCCTCTCTGTCCTTCCAAGAAATGTGTGACTTATTGTCTAACTATTACCGAAAAAACACCCACGTCGTTGCCGCCCGCGTGGCGTTCTACCGGTGTTGTAAACAGCCCCATCGATCTTACCGGGCTTGGGCGGCGGAACTACACAGTCTGAGTAGGAAATGTCAGTTTGTCACGGACACTCATCATGAGTCTTATGCTGATTCAATGGTTCGGGACGCTATTCTGCGGCTTGCTCGTGATAAAGAAGTTCGACAATGTGCCTTACAACTGCCAAACCCGTCGTTGTCGGAAGTTCTCAGCATCGCTCAATCTTTTGAAGTGTCTCACGCAGCTGGTGCGCAAATAGACGCGTGGTGTGATGTGGGCGCTGTACAGACCACTTTCGACGTGGACAATTTGCCTGTTTCATAGGGGAACGACGATGTGGCGGCGGTTCACTCGCGTCAACAACGTCGCGTTGGGCCACCCTGCTCGCAGCGAAAACAGCAACCACAGAAGCCGGTTCGTTCCGCACTTCCTTCTTGTCCACGTTGTTTCGTACAGCATGACAGGGCCACATGTCCAAAATGTTGGGCCACGTGTAATTCATGTAGGAAAAAAGGCCACATTGCTTCTGTGTGTCAGTCCCCTAAAGTTCCTGTTGACGAGGACGAGGCATCGGACATGGATGTTAACTGTGTGCTTTCTCAAACAAATAAGTTGTTTGTTACGGTTCGTGTTCTGGATAAAGACATTCGCATGCAAGTGGACACTGGCTCTGCAGTAACTCTCATTAATTCTTGCACGTATTTGGCGTTGGGCTCCCCTCCCTTGTCTCCTGTTACGCGGAATCTGCGAACTTATAATAAGCAGAAAATTCCTGTCGTTGGCCAGTTTGATGCTTCCACTGCCTACAAGTCTGTTGTTAGGCCCCCCCCACGTTTTATGTGGTGGATCATGCGGGCACGGAAAACCTGTTCGGTTATGATGCTTTCCAGTTGTTCGGGTTCTCCATTGATGATGATATGCACCTCATATCTGAGGATATTCCGTATCAACAGCTGGATGGATTGTGTTCTGAATTCTCGTCTGTGTTCTCTGCTGGTCTGCATCGTGCCAAGGATTTTGAAGCCCACATTACTCTTAAGCCTACGGCTTGCCCTAAGTTTTTCCGGGCACGCCCTATTTCGATGGCGTTGCGTGCACCTGTCAAGGCTGAGATAGACAGGTTAACAGCTTCAGGGATTCTCCTTCCTGTTACCTCCAGCGAATGGGCATCGCCAATCGTGGTGGTTTCTAAACCAAACAGGAGTCTGCGATTGTGTGGTGATTTTAAAGCCACTGTCAACGCTTTGAGCCTCATTGACACTTATCTTCTTCCCCGTCCTGAGGAGTTATTTACCAAGCTCGCTGAGGGCCAGTTCTTTCCAAACTTGACTTATCGGAGGTGTACCATCAGTTGCCATTGGATGCTTCTTCCAAGGAATTTCTCATCATCAACACTCCTTGTGGGTTATATCAGTACCAGCGGTTACCATTTGGCATCGCTAGCGCGCCGGCCATTTTTCAGCGGTTTTTAGAACAGCTCACGGCTTCCGTTCCCGGCTGCATCAACTACCTGGATGAAATTGTTGTCACGGGGGCCTCCACTGAGGAGCATCTTCGCAATTTGCGTTCGCTGTTTCGGGTTCTGCATTCGGCTGGGTTGAAGTGCAATCTGGACAAGTCACATCGGATCCAACCCTCCATTGTGTATCTTGGTTTCCACTTGTCCCATGAGGGTATACGTCCTCTACGACAGCACGTTGCGGCCATTACCGCTCTACCCCGGCCGTCTATGATCAAAGAACTTCAGGCGCTTCTAGGCAAGATTGCTTATTATCACAAATTCAACCCATCTGCGGTGGCGGTAGCTCATTCTCTGCATCAGCTGTTACGCGAAAACGTTCCTTTCTGTTGGTCCGACGAGTGTGAGCAGGCTTTTGTCCGCCTGAAGGCTCATTTGCAGTCGTCGCCTTGTCTTGCCACATTCCGTCCAGGTCAGCACTTGGTTCTGGCGACTGATGTGTCACAGTATGGCCTAGGGGCTGTTCTCGCCCATCGGTATGAGGATGGGTCGGAACGACCCATCGCCTATGCTTCCAAGACCCTCAACGATGCCCAATGGCATTACTCTCAAATCGAAAAGGAGGCGCTCGCTATCACTGATGCTCTAAAAAAGATCAGCGTTTTTTTGTATGGTTCTAAGTTTCACCTCATCACCGACCACAAGCCGCTGGTCTCTCTGTTCAGCCCCTCGGCGTCGCTTCCGGATAAGGCAGCTCACCGCCTGCAACGTTGGGCCTTATACTTGTCTCGTTTTCACTATGAGATTCACTATCGCCCCACGGCCCAGCACGCCAACGCTGACGCATTGTCGCGTTTGCTGATGGGCCCCGACCCGGTTTTCGATCGAGATGAACTACTCTGTTTCCACATTGATGAGGGAGAATGTCGTGCGGTTGAGGGTTTTCCACTTACAGGTTCGCAGGTCACGTCGGCTACTGCGCGGGACCCAGTCCTGCGTCAGGTGATTGGTTTTGTTCAACGGGGTTGGCCGGACAGGACCAAGGGCCGGGCATCGGATCCCCTTCGCAACTACCATGCCTTGCGCCTTTGTTTGTCTGTTCGTGAGGATGTTGTTCTTCTGGCCACGGATGGCGCATCTTCTCGGGTCGTGGTGCCAGCCTCTCTTCGCAAAGATGTTCTCAAACTATTGCATGAAGGCCATTGGGGGATTTCTCGGACTAAGTCCCTGGCCCGCAGGCACGTTTATTGGCCTGGTATTGATTCAGACATCACCCACATGGTCGCTGCGTGTGGTCAGTGTGCTCAACAACTGGCTGCACCCCATACAATGCCCTCTCCGTGGCCTGATCCGGCGCAGCCGTGGGAGTGGGTGCACGCTGACTTTGCCGGCCCCTTCCTCGGCACTTATTGGCTACTGTTGATTGACACCTTCTCGCAGTTTCCGTTTGTTGTTCGATGTCCGTCGCCCACCACTGCAGCGACGATGCTGGCTTTGTCCAAAATCTTTGCGCTAGAAGGTCTTCCATCCACGATTGTCACGGACAATGGCCCTCAGTTCTCTTCGCAGGCCTTCCGTGATTTTTGTACTGGACAAGGGATTCATCATGTTACAGCACCGCGCTTCCATCCGCAATCGAATGGGGAGGTCGAGCGCCTTGTCCGCACTTTCAAAAGCCAGATGAAAAAATTCCTTAGTGATTTTTCCACAGATGACGCTCTGTTGCAATTTCTGAGTTCTTATCGCTTCACGCCTCTGGGTGATCGCAGCCCTGCTGAACTCTTGCATGGCCGCCAACCGCGCACTCTACTGCACCTGCTTCACCCTGTCAGGCCTTGTACTATGTCCCCCAGTGCGGGCAAGTACTCGGTGGGCGCCAACGTGTGGGCACGAGGGTACGGATCTCGCCCTAAATGGATTCCAGGGGTGGTCAAGGCTCTTCGCGGCCACCGGCTTTGCGAAATACATACGGACGACAGCATGGTTGTTCGCCATTACGACCAGATGCGCCCACGAGTGGTGGCCACACCGGTGCCACCGCCCCTTCTTTCGCCTCCAGCAACCCGAGAAGCCAGTCCTGTCACTGCTGCCGATCTTCCGTGCATGTTGCTGCAGCCGATGTCGCTACCGCTTCCGAGTACACCAGAACCGACCTCAGTCGCGACGCCGCTTTCTCCGGGACCCATCTCGCTAGACCACACCCCAAGGTCCACGACACCTATGGATGCTGCTTCGGAGTTTTCACCCATCATCTCGTCCAGGAGGCCCATTCCACGAGCAAGCTTCCGTCCTAGACATTTTCGACCATACTCTCGTGTTTCTCCGTGGGATCTTCTCGGGGCCTCCCGAGAGGCCATGGGTGTCGCCACACTGTCCGTGTCTCCAAGGAAGTGAGTTTTTTTTTCAAGGGGGGGAAAATGTTGTGACAGTGCCATGAGATTTAAAAGTGCCGCTACATCAGTACGCGAACACGGCGATAGAGGCGCTCCACAGCTCGGCCGAGCACGGGAGCGCCACCTGGCTATGAACGGCGCCGGACGCGTGTCACGGCACGGCAGTGGAGTGACAGATTCGGAGTTGGAAGCATGTAACTCGCTATTGCTCTACGTTGTATATCCACGCAATTTATTAGGATTAAAGGTTGTAACAGTGGCCTTCAGTAGGAAACTGAGACCCCCGCCCCTTTTTTTTTCCTCCAGAAGGACTTACTAACTGCCTCTCATAAGGAAATGTCACCAACTCGACCTCACATTTTAAGCAGAAAAAAGCACACTTGCAAGTATCAGCCTCAGCAATTGATCCTGTGTAAATATTTGGGCCATAATTATGACAGTATGCAGTCATGACCTTCTGAATATACAATGGTTGTCACTCTCTCCCACCTACTATAGCCACCTAATGCCCGAGTGCAAAGCACTGTACAGTGAAGTGAGTAAAAGGTTTGTGAAGTACTGTTTGGATATAGGTAACAAGGTTTGTTCACTGGGTCACAATGCATGGTTTATAACCTGTAGATGGTGCCAGAGACTTCTTTTCTTTTAACATTTTTATGCTTCAACTCACAAATGCTGCGTAAGTTAATGAAATGAATGAGTAGCTCATCATAACTGCCGTCTGCTTCACGTTTGCTGTGCAGCGAGCTACGTTAATTTAAGAATTAACTGTATTTTCCTCACTTGTCACTTCTTATTCCGTGTGTTTTTGCTTTTAGGAAGCGTTAATTGTCGAGTGCTAGTAATAGTGTTCCATAGATTTCGTGTTTGTTTTGAATACAGTCAGAGAGAGTCCCTTTAGTCAGCCATGGTGCCAGTAGTGGCAGTGTCATCATAACTGCCGTCTGCTTCACGTCTGTTGTGCAGCGAGCTACGTTAATTTAAGTATTAACTGTATTTTTCTTACTTGTCACTTCTTCTTCCATGTGTTTTTGCTTTTTAGGAAGTTTTAATTGTCGAGTCCTAGTAATAGTGTTCCATAGATTTCGTGTTTGTTTTGAATACAGTCAGAGAGAGTCCCTTTGTCAACCATAGTACCAGTAGTGCTAGTGTTTGTTTTCAATACAGTCCAGAGACAGGTACTGTTATTTTCATTGTTTTCTGCAAGAAGCATCTAGCAACCACAGTTAAGTCAACAATCAGCCGCCTTTAGTGAATTAGCAGTCTAGTAAAAAGTTGATTAACACTCTACAGTAAATTGATATCTTAGGATGGATAGGATGTGTGACTGCTGTGTACGGACGCAGGAGGAGCTGGCTACTGTTTGCGAACAGCTGAACATGTTGATGGCCGTGGTCAGCCATCTTCAGGCTGCTGCCTTGGAGTGTAGTGGCAGTGGGGAGTCTGGTGCGTCGCATGGTACACCCCAGGTGTTACATGCTTCACCCACTGTCCCTGCTGTCGAGACATGTACACGGGTACCGGGCGCCGTTGGGCCACCCTCTCCCCAAGGGGTGTGGCGGGTTCAGCGGCGCACGAGGCGGAGGGTCAATGTGGAGGCTGGCCGTGTGGCATCGCCCACTCTGCCTGTGAGTCGACATGTGGCCGCTCCTTCAGCAAGGTCCGAACAGGCACATGGGGGGAGGGGTTTATTAGTTATTGGGAGCTCCAACATTAGGCGGGTGATGGGGCCCCGTAGGGAAATAGCGGAAAGGTCGGGGAAGAAGGCCAGTGTTCACTTTGTCTGCTTGCCGGGGGGTCTCATCCGAGATGAGGAGGAGGCCCTGCCGGCGGCGATAGGGAGCACTGGGTGCACTCGACTGCAAATTGTTGCTCATGTTGGCACCAATGACTCCTGCCATCTGGGTTCAGAGGTCATCCTCAGTTCGTACAGGCGGTTGGCGAAATTGGTGAAGGCGGAAAGCCTCGCTAGCGGCGTGGAATCTGAGCTAACTATTTGTAGTATCGTTCCCAGAACCGATCACAGCCCTCTGGTTTGGAGCTGAGTAGAAGGCTTAAACCAGAGGCTCAGACGATTCTGCGGAGATCTGGGGTGCAAATTTCTCGACCTCCGCTATCGAGTGAAGAAATGTAGGGTCCCCCTGAATAGGTCAGGCATGCACTACATGCTGGAAGCAGTTACAAGGGTAGCGGAGTACGTATGGAGTGAACATGTGGGTTTTTTAGGTTAGAGAATTCCCTCCCTAGGCCTGACAAGACGCCTCCTGAGAAGCGGTAAGGTAGGAGTAGGCAAAATGCAACAGGGAATAACAATATTAATGTGCTAATAGTAAACTGCAGGAGCGTCTATAGAAAGGTCCCGGAACTGCTCTCACTAATAAACGGTCACAATGCCCATATAATACTAGGGACAGAAAGTTCGCTGCAACCAGATGTAAACAGTAATTAAATCCTAAACTTAGATTGGAGTGTATACCGCAGAGACAGGCAGGACAGTGAAGGGGGAGGCGTGTTTATAGTGATAAGAAGTGCAATAGTATCGAAGGAAATTGACGGAGATCCGAAATGTGAAATAATTTGGTGAAGGTCACGGTTAAAGCAGGCTCAGACATGGTAATTGGATGTCTCTATAGGCCCCCTGTCTCAGCAGCTGCTGTGGCTGAGCACCTGAAGGATAATTTGGTAAATAGTTTGAGTAGATTTCCCCACCATGTTATAGTTCTGGGTGGAGATTTTAATTTGCCGGACATAGACTGGGAGACTCAAACGTTCATAACAGGTGGCAGGGACAAAGAATCCAGTGAAATTCTTTTAAGTGCTTTATCTGAAAACTACCTTGAGCAGTTAAACAGAGAACCGACTCGTGGCGATAACATATTAGACCTTCTGGTGACAAACAGACCCAAACTATTTGAAACAGTTAACGCAGAAGAGGGAATCAGCAATGATAAAGCGGTTACTGCATCAATGATTTCAGCTGTAAATATAAATATTAAAAAAAGTAGGTTGATTTTTCTGTTTAGCAAAAGTGACAAAAAGCAGATTTCAGAGTACCTGATGGCTCAACACAAAAGTTTTGTCTCAAGTACAGACAGTGTTGAGGATCAGTGGACAAAGTTCAAAACCATCGTACAATATGCGTTAGATGTGTATGTGCCAAGCAAGATCGTAAGAGATGGAAAATAGCCACCGTGGTACAACAACCGAGTTAGAAAACTGCTGCGGAAGCAAAGGGAACTTCACAGCAAACATAAACATAGCCAAAACCTTGCAGACAAACAAAAATTACACAAAGCGAAATGTAGTGTGATGAGGGCTATGCAAGAGGCGTTCAATGAATTCAAAAGTAAAGTTCTATGTACTGACTTGGATCAAAACAAAATGTCCAGACACTCTGTGACCAAAATGGTACTGAAACAGAGGATGACAGATTAAAGGCCGAAATACTAAATGTCTTTTTCCAAAGCTGTTTCACAGAGGAGGACTGCACTGTAGTTCCTTCTCTAGATTGTCGTACAGATGACAAAATGGTAGATATCGAAATAGATGACAGAGGGATAGAGAAACAATTAAAATCGCTCAAAAGAGGAAAGGCGGCTGGACCTGATGGGATACCAGTTTGATTTTACACAGAGTACGCGAAGGAACTTGCCCCCCTACTTGCAGCGGTGTCCCATAGGTCTCTAGAAGAACGTAGCGTTCCCAAGGATTGGAAAAGGGCACAGGTCATCCCCATTTTCAAGAAGGGACGTCGAACTGATGTGCAGAACTATAGACCTCTATCTCTAACGTCGATCAGTTGTAGAATTTTGGAACATGTATTATGTTCGAGTATAATGACTTTTCTGGAGACTAGAAAAGTACTCTGTAGGAATCAGCTTGGGTTTCGAAAAAGGCGGTCGTGTGAAACACACCTCGCGCTATTCGTCCACGAGACTCAGAGGGCCATAGACACGGGTTCACAGGTAGATGCCGTGTTTCTTGACTTCCGCAAGGTGTTCAATACAGTTCCCCACAGTCGTTTAATGAACAAAGTAAGAGCATATGGACTATCAGACCAATTGTGTGATTGGATTGAAGAGTTCCTAGATAACAAACCGCAGCATGTCATTCTCAATGGAGAGAAGTCTTCCTAAGTAAGAGTGATTTCAGGTGTGCCGCAGGGGAGTGTCATAGGACCGTTTCTATTCACAATATACATAAATGACCTTGTGGATGACATCGGAAGCTCACTGAGGCTTTTTGCAGATGATGCTGTGGTGTATTGAGAGCTTGTAACAATGGAAAATTGTACTGAAATGCAGGAGGATCTGCAGCGAATTGACGCATGGTGCAGGGAATGGCAATTGAATCTCAATGTAGACAAGTGTAATGTGCTGCGAATACATAGGAATATAGATCCCTTATCATTTAGCTACAAAATAGCAGGTCAGCTACTGGAAGCAGTTAATTTCATAAATTATCTGGGAGTACGCATTAGGAGTGATTTAAAATGGAATGATCATATAAAGTTGATTGTTGGTAAAGCAGATGCCAGACTGAGATTCATTGGAAGAATCCTAAGGAAATGCAATCCAGAAACAAAAGAAGTAGGTTACAGTATGCTTGTTCGCCCGCTGCTTGAATACTGCTCAGCAGTGTGGGATCCGTACCAGATAGGGTTGATACAAGAGATAGAGAAGATCCAACGGACAGCAGCACACAGGATCATTTAGTAATCGCGAAAGCGTTACGGAGATGATAGATAAACTCCACTGGAAGACTCTGCAGGAGAGATGCTCAGTAGCTCGGTACGGGCTTTTATTAAAGTTTTGAGAACATACCTTCACCGAAGAGTCAAGCAGTATATTGCTCCCTCCTACGTATATCTCGCGAAGAGACCATGAGTATAAAATCAGAGAGATTAGAGCCCACACAGAAGCATACCGACAATCCTTCTATCCACGAACAATACGAGACTGGAATAGAAGGGAGAACCAATAGAGGTACTCAAGGTACCCTCTGCCACACACCGTCAGGTGGCGTGCGGAGTATGGATGTAGATATAGATGTAGTTGTAGATAGAGGTAGTGCTGTTTAATTATTATTATTGATTTTGTGAGTGTTTGTTTTGAATTTTAAGACTGACACCGCTAAAGTGAAGTACATTAGAAGAAGATTGCTATTCTTAAATATGATTGGTTTGATTAAACTGTTAGTTGAAAAATATTAACACCATATCATAATAATTCTTCAGTTGCTTTGGTTTTATCATTTTGATTTTGAGGCACATACAGAGATGCAGAATATCAATATGAGAATACTGTTAAACTAATATTGAACACATATCTGGGTGAGGTTAACATATTATGCACTCATACTTGCTTACCTGTTTTTGACACAGGATAATGTGTGTTCAGGAAAAATTTAAAAACATTTTGGACAGTTGTGTCCACCTCCCCTCTTCTCTCGCCTGCAACACACTGCGAATAGGTTAGCTTTGGTTGTCACTCCACTGTACACTACTCCACACTCGGATATTATGTGGCTGCATTGGGGCAATGGTCTGGTTTAAGGCTCTTCCAACACAAGTGATCACTTTGGACACAAAGTTAAGAGGGATGCCAGAGATTGTTCCTGGTGAAAAATTTGTACACAGGAAGTATCATAATAAGTACCAAAAACAACCCATTTCCATGCTCACTAGACTGGTTTATTTTTATAGGCATGCATCTAAAGTATGAGTGAGGACAGGACAGGAAAGGGAAGGGGTGCCATACTAAATGTAGTTTGTATGGAAAATGGTGGCACCAATTTAGAGGTCACTTGTGCGAAAAAATGTTCTCAGACCAGCCCTGGTGGGCACATCAAGTGACAAACAACCAGTGCACGTGAATTCAAAAGCTGTATATTCAGACTGTCATAACTGCATATTAACAGAATTATGGCTGAAATTTTCCTATGGGGTCAATTGCTGGGGTTAATTTTTGCAAGTGTACTTTTTTCTCCTTAAAATATGAGGTAAAGTTGGTGTAGTTTCCTTGTCAGTTCAGTTTCTGTAAAGGATTCTCCACAGAGAATGCTGCACAGGAACTCACTTATGAAGTCCTAGCTGAGCCAAACAAGAAAGTTTATCCTGATGGGGCTTTCTGTGGTTTTACTGAAGTTCTCGAATGAGCGGACTATAAAATTCTACTTGGAAAACTAAAATGTTATGCCACTAATGACATCCCTGTTGCGTAGTTAGAGTTTTATCATAATAGAAAGAAGAGGATCATACTGACAGACTGGGACAGAACTGAAATTAACTTCAGAACATGACAACATAGCAAGTATGGCCCTATAAGGACCAGTGCCTCATTCATTCTTGTTCTTAAGCTACATAAATGATCCTCCAATAGCTTTAAACAATGGTCCAAAACCTGAACTGTATACTGATGACATAAGTGTACTAATCAAAAGTCCAAACTCAACATTATCAGATTAAGCTCAAATGACAGCTGAACACACTTGATTCACAACAAATATTTTACATCTCAATCTCACAAACACTATATTATGAAATTCAAAACAAGAAAAAAATAAAATGCTATTAACAAAGATCATTTTCAGCTGAACTTTGATTGTATGATCACAATACAAGACACAAAAATAATTTTCACACAAACTTTGTCTCCTTGTCTATGATTCACAGTGGAGATACATACTCCGGTATAAAGGTATTAAACAAACTACTGTATAGCACACATTAAGAAATTGAGGATTGTTACTAACCCAAAAGAAAATTCTACAAATTATCTGCTTATGGTACCTTGATTCAAGGATTGAAAATTCCTATTAGCTACAAGGCAAACAGCAGCATTCAGTGTAAAACTATAACAAAAGTAGTAGTGTATTATCATCAGGCTTGTTTTGTTACAAATTTGTGTAACCATTTTCTTTGAAAACTACCAATACAATTGTTGTGACTAAACAAAACTACAATCATCCAGCCATAAATGTGGGTTCTTTGACTGCTCGGTGAGGTGGCACAAAGCAATTGTAACTTATGAAGTATTAATTCACTCTATTACATAAATAAATGGTTTACTTAACTTTGGCACACTTCCTTGCCACAGGATTGTTGGATAAATTACAACTGTCATTGATTTTTAATTAATCACCTGATTCACTAATTAACAAACTGGTCTCCTGAGGTACAATGTTCAACCTTTGCTAAAGTACAAGTTCATAAGAAACTTCAATGGCTCATTGGCCCTACAATATGATTTTGACTCCTTGAAGTCTGAGCTCTTGCATCCTCAACACTATATTGACCTCAGTGTGAAAGTACTGCTATACTGAGAGGGATGCGTGGTCTTCTGGAGTGCCTCCAATTGTTGTGTATTGCAGCGAACCATCACTAATGTCTGTGGTATTGATTCGCATTTCCAACTTTGGTGTGGCACCATGATCTCTGGATGATACCATATTTCTCCTTGTCAAACCTCCACACCATTCAGAAATCCCAGGTGACTTAATGTGTGAGCATAAACACTGTAGATTTGCAGACTCAATACTTGCTGCTTTTTTGTCTGAGCTGCATAATTTTTATCTATGATTTGTGCTGCTGGAGTGCCAACTTATGTTAATTTTACTCCACAGTATATCTATTTACCTTATAATTTTGGCATTTCCACACAGAAACAGGCAAACTTGGACACTGGTAACTCAGAACTATCACTGACTCATTTTAAAAATTGATGAATGGTTAACAGCTGAAATATTCGAATATGAGTTATGCTGTCCTGTATTCAAATCTGAAATATGATGAAATATTCTATCTGATGGGAAAACTCCAAGAATCACAAATACTGGATCTCCTAAAATAATATTTATTACAAATATCAGCCTCAGGTCACACATGTTTAATATTATGGAAGCCTTGGATAATTTGGGTCAGTGTCATTACTTTACAACAGTGGATCTCAAAAGAGGTTATCGTTAGTCAGAAGTAGCACTTTAGGATAGACCAAAAACAGCATTTATGGCACTTTGTGGTCATTACCAGTGTAAGCGGAAGTCATTCAGTTTGAAAAATTCACCTGCTACTTTTAAGCAGTTACTGGATGGAGTTTTAAGAGGGTTGAGGCCTAAAACCTGTATTGTATATTTAGATTACATAATAGTTTATGACAAGGATACATTAGAGCAAGTGAGACAGTTGGAGGATGGGTTCAAATGATTATAATCAGCATGGTTAATACTAAGCATTGACAAGTGCCATTTTGCTCAAGCTGTCTAGGACACAGAATTAGTGAACAAGGTGTTCAGACCAATCCTTGTCTTACAGAAGCAATTAAAATTTTTCAACACCACAAACAACCAAAAAAATACATTCATTCATCGGTTTGTTTAACAACATTTCTAAAGGATTTTGTGAAAACAGCTGAACCTAAGAACAGATTACTCAAAATTGGTGTAAAGTTTCAGTGGACAAAGGAGCATGAGCTAGTAATTGGGAAACTGAAGGCGGTGCAGGTAGCGGGGAGCGGGCGTGGTAATTACGACAATAAATAATCACTCACACTCCTGTCACTTTTATTCTCGCACAGTATACACAATGCGTACAGCATAAAGCACACACTACAGAGGATGATCTAACAAAGATACAGTTGTTCTTGCTGTGATAGGGCAGCAGGCAGCAATATTATTGGGGGTGGGGTGGGGGGGGGGGGGGGAGAGAGGAGAGAGAGAGAGAGAGAGAGAGCCAGTGATTCTACATCCCCACAGAGGCATTGATTTTTGGATCCAGTATTGGTTTTTCTACACTTTGAAAATGAATTCATCCTCTCATTTGCTGCTTCTAACAAGTCTTGGCTGTATTTTTGGTCAGAGTAACATATGAGTTGTGGCTATAAAATAATGGGACCATTTTTGTAAAACATTTCACTTCAAAAGCATACATATTTATCGATTTTCGCTCTCACTATACTCTCCTCCTATATCCCTATAATGCTCTGTGAGAATTTTGCTATGATGGAAACAGTGATGGAACTCTTCCTCTGTGAGATCCTTGATGACATATGCTGCTTTTTCTTTCACTGCTTCAAAGGACTGAAATTTTGTTCCTTTTAATTCAGATTTGACCCTGGGGAATAGATAAAAGTCACATGGTGCTAGGTCAGGCAAATAAGGTGGGTGGCCTAATGCTAAGATGCTGTACTTCACTAGGAACCTCTTAATGGACAATGCAGTATGAGCCAGTGTGTTGTCTTGATGCAGAACCCATGACTTGTTCTTCCACAATTCAGGTAACATTTTTTTTCTTATAAACTCACAGAACTGAGTGAGAACCTCAATCTAGTACTATCAACCAATAGTTTGACCTTCAGGCACCCAGTGAAGCATCATTTTGAATCTCGATTTGCTCATTCGGGCTTCTTTTGCTGTCAGTGAAGTTGGGCCTTCCAATGATTGATTGGTGCTTAGTTTCTGAATCATACATGAAAAACCAAGATTTGTAACATTATCACTGTTTCCAAGGATCGTCTTCAATGGTATGACTGGTGCTTAGTTTCTGAATCATATGTGAAAAACCAAGATTTGTCACATTATCACTCTTTCCAAGGATGAGCTTCAATAGTATTCAAAGTGTGAGTACAAACATTTTCATGACCTTCTTTTGTTCAATCATGAGAATTTACAGCACTAGTTCACACAATGTTCTCATGTTAAACTAGTTATGTAAAATTTGCTTTCTCCATTCTTTATTAATTTGTACAGTTTCAGCAATCAGTCACATACTTAACTGATTGTCATATCGAATCAGATTACCTACTTTTTTTATATTTTCATAATAACATTTTGTTGGCCATATTTGAAACACTTGAACCACACAAAAACTAGCATATATGATAAACAGTCTTCACCATTCACTTTTTTTAGTAACAGGTAAGTTTCAGTAGCAGTTTTTCCAAGTTTCAACTGAAACTTCAACAATTCATTGCTCTACTATTACACTTACCATTTTTCTAACAAGACAAAATAACAGCTCTTACACAAAGGAAGGTCATGGCCACAATGATCTGTCTACAGACACCAGAGATGATTCATTCCAATGAGAAGTCTTCAAGCTTCACAATCATTTGTCATTCACTTTTGGCACATGCATACCTACTCTGTGACAGTATCAGTCCTGTTATTTTACAGCCACAATTCATATGCTTTTAGGCAGTTAAATAAAGCAGAATGTAGCTACTCAACAACTGAGAAGGACATGTTAGCGGTCATACACTGCATTAATGTAATTATAATGTTACTTGTATGGTAGAAGATTTAATGCTCTGACTGATCATGCATCATTGAAATGGTTGCTTGGTCTGAAAGACCCACCTAGTCATCTAACACACTGCGTTCTCAAGCTTAGTGAATTTTATTATTAGGTACCCATTAGCCAGGCAGAAAAGGTACGAATGCAGACATGTTAAGTTGCAAATTGGCTGTGCTGAGCACACTGGGCAAGAGTGTGTTGGAATGGTGACAAGTATAGGTGAAGGGTAAAGATTGTTAGGCTTTTAAGCCACAGCCGCTCTTTATCATACATGAGGATTTGTTGTGCAGAGTCACAAAATGCAGACTAAGTGTCATGGCCCCAGCTATTTCCCAAAAAAAGGCTATACCATGTGCTGTCATGTCATGGTGGCCAACAAGCAACAGATAGGTGAGTTGCTAAACAGTTTTGGTGGAGGAATAGGGAGCATGATGTAGCACAGTGTGTCGGAGAATGTGTACCATACACACAAAGACCAGATATTTCGCATCAGAAAATCCCTTTGCAGAGGTTACCAGAGGCGTTGAAGCCATTTCAAATACTTGGCCTTGGCTTTTGCGAGCCATTCAACAAAACACATGCAGGGAATAGGTACATGCTTCTGATCATTGGCAATTTTTTATGGTTTCTGGTAATGATAGCAACAGGCCAGTACTGTGGCAGAAGCATTAGTTAACAGTTAGGTATTGAAGTTTGGAGTGCTTTAGTCACGGATCAGGGTACAAACTTCATTTCAGAACTAATGACATGAGTTACATATTCCACCCTCAGAGCAATGGAATGATGAAGCCTTCTATGACACTACTTTAAATATGCTAAGTAGCTGCATGAGCACTAGACACAATGACAGGGATATCAACTTCAGTATGTGGTTTGTGTGTACAACTCGAAGACTCATATAGGAACAAGCATGTCACCCTTTGATGTGGTGTACGGGATGAAGATGCCATTCCCCTCTGATATTTTATGCCCTAAATTAGGACAAGACTGTAAATCAGTAAAGAAGTTTACAAGCAGAATACAGGAAGTATGGAGAAACAGATAAAAGGCAAACACAAAGGCTCTGGAATGACAGGAACAGCCAAACAGGCACATGGGAAAACTACTGCAGTATCGTATAGGGCAATGGGTATTGGTCACTAATCCCTATATGCTGAAGGAAAAGACAAAGAAGTTCCTGACCATATATCATGGAGCATATCAGGTCACAGAGATGACCTCACCAGTTAATGTAAAGCTACAGTTCCCTATTAAAACGTGTAATGTTCACATCAGTCATGCAGAACCATTTAAAGTTACAATGGATGCAGTACCACAATTATCCATGACCAACCCTGTATGTGAAGGTGCAGCAGGTAAGGAGAAGGAACTTCTAAAGGTCAGATAGCACAAATTACATGACATGCCTTATGCTGTAACGAGTTAGGTTCTTAATAATAAACAAAAAGCACCAATTTGCTTTTGTTCTACAGTTAGGTTCTTTGCAATATTTTGGTGGTGTTTGATTTATTCATGTTATTTGAATTTATAAATATGTTTCACACTGTGTTGCGTGATTCAGTGTTTTCATATCATTGACAAGTGTATTTTTCTTTTATTGTTGCAGGTTATTGTCAGATTTATTTGGTGTTGTTTCTTATTTCTGGTTGTCATTAGTTACTCATTTCAGAAGGTAGGAGGGGACAATTTTTTTCCTCATGTGACAAGAATGTGGGGACATCCTGCATTATACGGTACAGGATACAAATAAGGCAGCTGGAAGTATCGTTGACTTCGGATAATAGGGAAGCTCATGTAGTTATGTCATAAGTGGATTTGGAGAAGTGCACCCAAGGGAGTACTGTTGAGTGTCCAGACAGACCAGTACAGAGTTATATGCACACATGTGAGGCAAATACTTTTATAGGGAAAATAAATGAGACTATTTGCAAAAAGGAAATGTTGTCCACATGTTCTTATTTCCAAAAGGTAGGAATATAATGGCTGTACTCAGTATTCTTACCAGAAACTGTGTTGACAACATGCTATGAAAAATGGAAACTTAAGGGATTGAGGAAATTAGAGTTGTAAGGAAGTGGTGATATCATTAATAGCACAGCATGTGAGATCATCAGGAAAGCTTTCCATCTTCAGCTACCTTCACTGATATGACTATTAAGGCATTGATGTGGAATATGTTGCACTGTACAGAAGGGTCTCTGAGGGTATTACCAACACAACATTTAATTTACCTTTACACCAGCCTTCAGCCTGAACTTATGCATTCATTAGACAAATTTATCAAGTCTCAGCAAGGAAACGTTTCAATGGAGCAGATGTTACAAAATGTTCAAAATTCTCAAGGACACTGTCAGCAGAAGATTACATCAGTAATCATTTCAGCTACCAGTTGTGGCATGTTTCTACTAGGTACTTGCATATTGCATTTCTGTAATAAACACAGACAAGCACAGTCTATGGATCCATTGACACATCAGTTGCCAATTGAGTGGTTAACCAGCATGGGCTGAGGCAATAGTTGATGGAAGTAAACCCACTGCATTTAAGTAGTGTAAGCATTAGATTAAGGATTCTATTGCAATAAGGACCTGGAAACTGCACTTTAAGAATAACCCCATGTAGTAGTGGATAAGGTAGAAACCCATTTGGGACAAATATTGGCTAAAACTAGCTTTTGCCATCCATGGTACAGAGTTCTGTTGGTTAAGAGTAATTTTAAGGGAAGACTAGTATTGAAAGATACAGGACAAATTGGTCACACCAGGGGAGATGTGCTGTAACCCAGAAGAGTTTGGTATGTGAATTGTAAATTGTTACAGTTGAATTCCAGTCACAGCCAGGCAGTATGGGTGAGCTCAGGTGATGTGCTAATAGAGTACACCACTGAGCAGTATCGCTGACCATTCCAGCCAGACAAGCTTAGGGTCTCAAGGCATTCACTCATAGTGCCATCTGCATCTTAAACTGGAGAAAATAATGGGCTTTTGAGTTTCAAGGATACCATGTTTACTATTGGGTGATGATGATTGGCTGACTACCTATACAGTGATTAATTTATCAAGTTCTAGCATGAGGCATGCAATATCTTTGGTGTGGTGACTGCAGGACTTGGGGAAACTTCACCGATGGGGCAGCTGGTGTCCAGCCAGGCAGTGCCCTCTGAGGGATTTTGGCCGATGGACTGCAAGCTGTCTACAATCCCGCTGGGGAAGGTGCACCCTTGTGGCCTCCTATCCACCTACATATCATTGGTCACCGTCCTGGTCCACCGCTGGAGGATGAATGGGGCATTGTTGCTTGGCATCAGGGCACCTAGTGTCAGCTATCACATCCAAGCACATGACATGGGGACAATGATGAGCATGCGTGGGGGTTCCTAACTGCTATAGCTCCAGAGGCCTGGATGAGCCACACTTTTCTTCACCTGCTAGTGACCCACATGGTTTTGTGGCAGTTGCCACCAAAAAATCCAGGACAATGAATGTCACCAGTGTGATCAGGGCCTCAGTGCATTCTGTAATTGGCTGCACTTGCATGCACATAGTGTGGCCTGGAGAGTGTTATACAAACCTGCATGAATAAACACCCGTCAATATTACCACAGCTTAAATGAACGCCCTGGCGTGAATCTACAATCTGCCCCCTCCCTCACCATTTCTCTCATCCATCCCAATGTTAGAGAAGTGATTGCTGGATAACTCTTGACACCCAAACACTGTGGTGTGGTAGTAAGATTGGATACTTTGCTAATGTGTAAAACTAGTGGTACATGGCATATCTCCAGCTCGGTAGTATTGGCTTAGCACAATGGGGTGTCATTGTGTGACAAGTCCCATTTTGTTTATGTTTGATTCAGTATCTGTTCTGAGTTATTAGATTTAGTTTGTGATTACTAGATCAATTAAGTTTAAGGTTAAATTTGCAAAGCCAGTGGACTTATTATTATTTATGGGTAATGGTAGACCCAATAACCTAGTACCAGTAAGGTGTCAGTCTTGTGTTAAGTTTAAGGTAAAATTTGCAAAGCCGGTGGGCTTATTATTATTTACGGGTAATGGGTGACCCAATAACCTAGTACCAGTAAGGTGTCAGTCTTGTGATCATGCAGGGTACGAACTGCTGTGCACTAAGGTTGTGGCAGCCACATGTTTTACTTGTAGACGCGTTGGTAATTTGGCTCACAATTGTTCAGAGATTCTCATTGCAGTCCGCCAAATTCTCAGGTCTCCACATGGGTAGCATGGTTAGCTGGGAACATAAAGTCCTCAAGATCATGAAAAAGTTGTTGTCAACTACTTTTGCCTTTAGAACAATCTCACATACTGGAAACATCAGTGTCACAATGACCACTTACTTTGGATACTTCCATCCTATTATTTGCTCCCTATGCTGAAAAATTATATTTCATAATTTTTTTAAGTAACTTGTGATACTTATGATGACTCCCAACTTATCCATTATGAGCTTCATGGTTGACAAACCCTGTGCTCTATGGAACTAATTAATGTACCATGATAATCGTACAAGAAGAATGGTTGACCTCCACTGTGATTTGAAAAATCAAAGGTGTAATATATTCCAGTACTAAAATATTTAATTCCTGTCCAACAACATCAAAGGTCTATGCAGTACCACCACATTATTTTAAAATAAGATAACTATGTATTTACGTGATAAAACTTTTTATGGGTATTCATTAGATGAGGTTTTATCAGACATATACACTTTTTTACATGTATATTTTTATTGTTTGATATGTAGTGTTGTGGAATGTGCTCTAGTGCCTGTATGATATCTTTTTTTCACTTAGCTTCTGTTTTTGTTATAGTTTTATGTTTTTATTTTTCCTGTAACTGGTTTATGAATTAACTGTACTTTCCTCGTTATATGTTATATGTAATTTTTTACATTTACATATTCTTAAACTAGTTCCACATCCTAGCATCTCACACATACAAAAGGATCTATGGTATATGTAAATAAATAAATAAATAACTGTTAATCACTTTCTACTGAAAGGATTAAAAGATATGTTTTGCACATTTCCATGATGTGCTCAGCTTCTGCTGCCTGCAACCAAACAAATATTCTGTAGAAATTAAAAATTTATGTCAGTACTAGGTATGAGAGTGATTATTTTTTTTAAAAAAATCATTAATTTAAAAAGATGGATGCTTGCATACCATTTTTTTAGCATCTCGTTGAGACTGCAAATACTGTATACCACAGTATGTTTGTTCATCTTCTTTCCTCATTAGCCATGGCTCTATGTAAGCATATTGTTTAAAGAAATGGTTCATGTCAACCACAAGATCTTTAATGACATACATGTGTGGAAGAGGATATATTATGGTTGGCTTTTTTAAGTTCTGATCAATAAAACTGAAAACAAGTGATAAAAGATATTTGTTTACAGTACAGAACACAGTGAACCACTTTGTTTTATAACTATTTAATATTCTTTCATAACATTCCTACAAAACAATTTACAGGGTGACCATTATTGAACTATATGAAATAAAATCATCATAACTTCTGAATGGTTTGTGTTGCAATGCTCAAACTGCATAACTGGTGTGCATGATGGGAATCAGCACACCCATGCACATGCACCTTGTTGTTGTCAGCCATTTGCACATGAAAATGTCACGGTACAGCATGCCTGAGCGTATAGCACTTGAGAAGCAATAACAGCCAAGCTGCATCTCAAAGGAAGTTTACAACCAAGTTGAAGCTGAAGATGACTGGTCCAAGTGTGCTAACAATCAAAATTTTATTCACGGTTTTGAGAGAATGGGTAGTGTTCGTGATGACAGTGTTGACAATGTTGGCCATCCAAAAAGGGTGAAAATGCCTGAAAACAGTGGGAATCACCCAGGAGACACTGAGACAAATTGTTGTTGAAGACCAGCATCTCTTCCCACACAAAATTCAAACCCATCAGCCATTAAGCCCCAGGGAACAGCGATTGTGTTTCACCAACACTATGAACCACAGAATTGATAAACTGGACTTTGATGTGAAAATGGTTTGGTTTAGCGAAGAAGCCCCCTTTCATTTGGATGGACTTATCAATACGCAAAATTGGCACATTAGGGGACTGAGACTCTACATTTTGCGATAGATAAGTCCCTTCACCCTCAATGGGTGACTGTGTGGTGTGCAATGTCCAGTCACAGAATAATTGGTGGGATATTCCTTGATGGTACTGTGACTACCAAACAGTACGTGAAGGTTTTCATAGATGATTTTATCCTCATTATATAAAGTGGCCCTGATTTCTACAAGATGTGGTTCATGCAAGACAGAGCTCGACCCCATCAAAGCAGAAGAGTGTTTGATGCCCTGAGGAGCACTTTGGAGACCGCATTCTGGCTCTGAGGTACCCATGGCCCACTGACATGGGGCTCAATTGGCCACAATATTTTCCGGATCAGAACACATGCGACTCCTTTTTGTGGGCCTATATTAAAGACAAGATGTACAGCAATAACTCCCAAAACCATTGCTGAGCTGAAAATAGCTATTCAGGAGGTCATCGATAGCATCCATGTTACATTACTTCAGTGGGTTATGCAGAATTTCACTATTCATCTGTGCCACATCATCGGTAAGGATGGCAGCCCTATCAAACATGTCATAACCTAAATGCAAATCTCTGTAGTGACATTTACATGTTGAATAAAGTGTGTGCATGCCACAGTTTGAAACCAATTTATGTTCTTTTCATATAGTTCAATAATTGTCACCCTGTATATAATGTAGATATGAAAATAGTACGTTAAGTGCAAACAAAAGAATTTGTAAAACTACTTAAAAGCAGCTTTAAAATAACATTACAGGATTTGAATGAGTTGTCTGAAAAGAGTTTTAATCACATATTATAACAGAGATTGAAATATTTCCACACATGTTCCTCATAGCTATTAAAACGTTTATCCCGTATAATTACTATATTCATCATTATCTTTAAAAGTAAACAATATCACAAGCAAACATCTCTACACAAAGGGAGTGTGTGCACATGTGCGCACACATGCATGCACACACACACACACACACACACACACACACACACACACACACACACACACACAACTAGAGAGAGAGAGAGAGATCCGCTGTTGTTTTCTATCTACATAAGTGATCTTTTGGATAGGGTGGGTAGCAATGTGCAGCTGTTTGCTGATGATGCTGTGGTGTACGGGAAGGTGTCGTTGTTGAGTGACTGTAGGAGGATACAAGATGACTTGGACAGGATTTGTGATTGGTGTAAAGGCTGGCAGCTAACTCTAAATATAAATAAATGTAAATTAATGCAGATGAATAGGAAAAAGAATCACGTAATGTTTGAATACTCCATTAGTAGTGCAGCACTTGACACAGTCACATTGATTAAATATTTGGGCATAACATTGCAGAGTGATATGAAGTGGGACAAGCATGTAATGGCAGTTGTGGGGAAGGCGGATAGTCGTCTTCGGTTCATTGATAGAATTTTGGGAAGATGTAGTTCATCTGTAAAGGAGACCGCTTATAAAACACTAATACGACCTATTCTTGAGCACTGCTTGAGCATTTGGGATCCCTATCAGGTCGGATTGAGGGAGGACATAGAAGCAATTCAGAAGCAGGCTGCTAGACTTGTTACTGGTAGGTTTCATCATCATGCGAGTGTTATGGAGATGCTTCAGGAACTCGGGTGGGAGTCTCTAGAGGAAAGGAGACGTCCTTTTTGTGAATCGCTACTGAGGAAATTTAGAGAACCAGCATTTGAGGCTGACTGCAGTACAATAGATTTTATAAAAGTAGCATCTTTGATTGTATGGGAAGTATATAACATTTTTCTGTCCATAGGAATATTACAACTAAAGGCTGGCAATGAATTCTTAATAACATTTCACATGTACCATGAAGATATATTTCTAAAGAAAGTGCCTCACACAAAGTGGACAACTCCTATAACTCATTATCGGTTCAAGATATGAAAAAAGATTTTTCAAAAGATCATAACAGTAAACTAAGGAAGAAATATTTGTCTGCATGATAACACTCAAAATATTTTTTATCAAACAATTAGAAGGAACTATAGTTTCCTAAATCAAACTATTTACTTTTTTAAATAACATTCAAGAGATCTTGTAAAGAGAGTACGGTCATACAGTTCTTGTTCATGCGTCAACAAAACTTATCAGTTTTGAAAATATAAGTAATTGGATAGATAAAAGGTCTACTCACTAAGCGATGGCAGGAGAAGCTTTTATATTTATGTTTTCTTGTCACTGCTTGGTGAGTGGATTTTTTATCTATTGAATCATTTATAGTTCTTGTTAACGGCATTCTCTGTATCACATGAGACTATAACTCAAACTACGGCCAGACCGATGTGCCTCACTTGGCACCTAGATACACTGTTACTTGCCTGGTGCCAAGTACTTGGATGCTTGGTGGCCACACTGGAGCAGCAATGCCAGTCGCCATAGTGCTAGCTCACACTGTCTAAATGTTTCTTCCAATGCTGAGTTAGAAAATGCTTCTGTCAGAAAATGTTTCTTTGAAATGAGGAAACTCCCATCATGTTGGGTACATAGTACTAACTGTGAGAGAAATTTATGTGGTAAACTTAATATGTTGTACAAACAACTTTGGGAGTTTCAAGGCAAATTTTTTGGTTATTTATGAATGACTGCAAAATCATTTAACATCTTTCTCATGGCTACTACAGAAAAACTACAAAAAGAAAATATTAATTACAAAGCTAGTTTATCTCCTGAGGAGTGTCTAGTGGTAGCATAAAGATGAATAAATATAAATTCAATATGTGAAAAACATGTGGCAAACTCTGGAGATTGGACATTTTAATACAGCATAGCACTTTCATATGCTGTTGTTTGCTTTCACTTTCTAAAATACTAGAATCTCTGTGTTCGGAGATCACTGTAGTATTTTCTTTTTTTTTCTTAAATTGTAACTGTTTGAAAAAGTGACAAGATGTTGTGGCAACATCATCAGCTACATTTCCATTTTGTGCTTTGCTGGTTGACTTGTGCAGTTCCTTAAGTTTATTATATCAGGATTAGAAACTGAGTGTACAATTGGTACCAAAGCGAAATAATAATGTCTTCAAAGAGTCCGCGGGTGTACTGCCAGTTCATAGTGTCCAATGGGTCACTAAGGACCTGCAGTAGACCTGTGAACTGTACACTGTAAGAAACCGAAGAATCACAATAATATATTCATTATTTTTAATTTCAGATTTTTAGCTATTGGACATAGTTATAGATCTCCTGGGTACCATTTTTGTTTAGGCTGCTCAGCTTAGTAAAGGAAACTTGTCAAATACTCTGGGGCTCACTGAAGGCTAAATACTTGCCATGCTACTATTGTGCAATGGTAAAACAATGCCAGCAACTTTTTTGTGAAATGGAATTTTCCAAGCTGCATTGGTGCACCAGATGAGGAACACATGGATGTAAAAGGCCAATATCACAGTGGACCTTTGAATTACAGCTACAAACAATACTCTTTTATTTTAAAGCAGGCTGTAGTAGATACAAACTGTAAGTTTGTTGTCATTGACACTGCCACAGAAGGGCAATAATGTGACTTGATGAACTTCTGAGATTTAGCATTGCTTCAAATACTAGACTCAAGTCACCTCAACATTCCCACGATAAGACAGATTCCAGGAACAAATGTCACAATTCCATTGCATTTAATTGGGGATGATGGCTATCCTCTGCTGGATTACTTGGTGAAACCTTTTCCTGAAAGGTATTCTGATGACAGAAAAAGAGTGTACAGTTACTTCTTTAGAGATCTCACTGAAGCATTGAGTGTGAATTTGGCATAATAGCAACAAAGTGCAGAGTACTGCAAAAAGCTATTCAAACTGATGTAAGTATTGCCATAATAACTACAAAAGCAGTATGTACTCTCCACAACTTTGTGATGGAGCATGAACAACTCGAAAAAACAACTGATACAAAATTTTTGCCGACATTCAGTTCCCAAGGACCTCAGCACAGATGCAAACACAGTGCAATACATATGAGGAAAATGTTGTTGTTGTTGTTGTTGTTGTAGTCTTCAGTCCTGAGACTGGTTTGATGCAGCTCTCCATGCTAATCTATCCTGTGCAAGCTCCTTCATCTCCCAGTACCTACTACAACCTACATCCTTCTGAATCTGCTTAGTGTATTCATCTCTTGGTCTCCCTCTACGATTTTTACCCTCCACGCTGCCCTCCAATGCTAAATTTGTGATCCCTTGATGCCTCAGAACATGTCCTACCAACCGGTCCTTCTTCTTGTCAAGTTGTGCCACAAACTCCTCTTCTCCCCAATTCTCTCCAATACCTCCTCATTAGTTATGTGATCTACCCATCTAATCTTCAACATTCTTCTGTAGCACCACATTTCAAAAGCTTCTATTCTCTTCTTGTCCAAACTATTTATTGTCCATGTTTCACTTCCATACATGGCTACACTCAATACAAATACTTTCAGAAACGACTTAAATCTATGCTCGATGTTAGCAAATTTCTCTTCTTCAGAAACGCTTTCCTTGCCATTGCCAGTCTACATTTTATATCCTCTCTACTTCGACCATCATCAGTTATTTTGCTCCCCAAATAGCAAAACTCCTTTACTACTTTAAGTGTTTCATTTCCTAATCTAATTCCCTCAGCATCACCCGACTTAATTCGACTACATTCCATTACCCTAGTTTTTCTTTTGTTGATGTTCATCTTATATCCTCCCTTCAAGACACCATCCATTCTGTTCAACTGCTCTTCCAAGTCCTTTGCTGTCTCTGACAGAATTACAATGTCATCGGTGAACCTCAAAGTTTTTATTTCTTCTCCCTGGATTTTAATACCTACTCTGAATTTTTCTTTTGTTTCCTTTACTGCTTGCTCAATATACAGATTGAATAACATTGGGGAGAGGCTACAACCCTGTCTCACTCCCTTCCCAACCACTGCTTCCCTTTCATGCCCCTCGACTCTTATAACTGCCATGTGCTTTCTGTACAAATTGTAAATAGCCTTTCGCTCCCTGTATTTTACCCCTGCCACCTTTAGAATTTGAAAGAGAGTATTCCAGTCAACATTGTCAAAAGCCTTCTCTAAGTCTACAAATGCTAGAAACGTAGGTTTGCCTTTCCTTAATCTTTCTTCTAAGATAAGTCGTATGGTCAGTATTGCCTCACATGTTCCAACATTTCTATGGAATCCAAACTGATCTTCCCCGAGGTTTTTCCATTCATCTGTAAATAATTCACATTAGTAATTTGCAGCTGTGACTTATTAAACTGATAGTTTGGTAATTTTCACATCTGTCAACACCTACTTTCTTTGGGATTGGAATTATTATATTCTTCTTGAAGTCTGATGGTATTTTGCCTGTCTCATACATCTTGCTCACTAGATGGTAGAGTTTTGTCAGGACTGGCTCTCCCAAGGCCGCCAGTAGTTCTAATCGAATTTTGTCTACTCCCGGGGCCTTGTTTCGACTCAGGTCTTTCAGTGCTCTGTCAGACTCTTCACGCAGTATTGTATCTCCCATTTCATCTTCATCTACATCCTCTTCCATTTCCATAATATTGTCCTCAAGTACATCGTCCTTGTATAGACCCTCTATATACTCCTTCCACCTTTCTGCTTTCCCCTCTTTGCTTGGAACTGGGTTTCCATCTGAGCTCTTGATCTTCATACAAGTGGCTCTCTTTTCTCCAAAGGTCTCTTTAATTTTCCTGTAGGCTGTATCTATCTTACCCCTAGTGAGATAAGCCTCTACATCCTTACATTTGTCCTCTAGCCATGCCTGCTTACCCATTTTGCACTTCCTGCCAATCTCATTTTTGAGACATTTGTATTCCTTTCTCCTTTCATCAATTAAGTTCAATATTTCTTCTGTGATTCTTGAGTTTCTCCCGGCGTATTTGATAGTCAAAATATCCACGGGTGTGCTGCCGGTCTATAGTGTCCAACGGGCACAATATTTCGGCGATCATACGTGTCGCCATCATCAGGTGAGCTGACGGACTGAGCTCCTGTGAACGTGCCGGCACGGAGATCCGTACGCTATGGCTGCTCAGAGGGAACTGGGTTCGGTCGCGGCGGCACACCCGTGGATATTTTGGTTATCAAATACGCCGGGAGAAACTCAAGAATCACATCATACACCTTTACGGGGAGGAGATGTATCGCAGCATGAAGAAATTTGAAAAGTTGCGCCACCGTAGATGTCGTTTGCTGAGTACTCTTGCCTTTCTAAAGAGATGTCGTTCCGAGAATGTTGTTCCAAATTTTGCTAAGGTTATGCATCACATCGATTCTGCAGCAGCTAAGAGAATCAAGAAACGAGCCAGCCTCGCATTGGTACATGAGAGAGTGCAATTCACCCGCCAGAGCCTTGAGTTTATCTCACAGGAATTACTCAAACTACATTTGCAACTGGCTAGTAAATTCACTTCTTGTTCCTGGGATTGGATTGATGGTGTCATCTGGGTGTCAGCTGATTCCGCCCATAAGAAGGCTATGGGACGTCAAACAGCTAAGTTCTCACGTCTCCTTGACAAACCATCTCTGCAGGTTCCGTGCAAGACTGTCATCAATTTGAGTGGCATGGTGTTGAGTGATGATGCAGTCTCGGTTTTACAGAAAGGTCTCAACTTCGCTCCCACCCCCAAGTTCACTTCGGTCGCAAAAATTGTTAGTGCTGTTGAACAGGTTGCAGCTCGACTTCCGCCAGAATCAGCCGAGGAAATACGTCATGAAACTTGTCGTGCGTTGACAAAATCCAAGCCGATGAAGTCAAATATCAGCAGTAAAGAGAGGGCGGCCATTCGTGATCTGAGGGAGCACTCTGAAATTGTTGTCTTACCATCTGACAAAGGCAATGCTACAGTTGTTGTCTCCCATAAGGACTACACTGATAAGATGCAGAGCCTGCTAAATGACGATTCCTACCGGAAGATCAGCGTTGACCCTACAAAGAAGGTGGAGAACAGGACGAGGGCGATTCTCAAGGACGCAGATTTACCAGAAGGTGACACTAAGAAATTGTTACCCCAAGGTGCGGTACCGCCTAGACTATATGGACTCCCGAAGGTTCACAAAGAGGGGGTACCATTACGCCCCATTGTCAGCAACATCAGGGCACCTACGTATTTGTTGGCCAAATACCTGACGGGAATATTAAGTCCTTATGTGGGTAAATGCCCTCATCACATCCATAATTCCGTGGATTTTGTTAAACGCCTTGATAGGTTCAGGTTGGATGAGTCAGATATCATGGTTAGTTTTGACGTCGTTTCCTTGTTTACGAGGGTACCCCTGCGAGAGTCACTAGAATTGATTAGTCAGAAGTTTGACGAGAAGACCACTGAACTTTTTAGGCATGTCTTGACTTCCACGTATTTTCTTTTTAATGGAGAATACTATGAACAAACGGAGGGAGTCGCCATGGGTAGCCCACTCTCACCGGTGGTAGCGAATTTGTACATGGAGAACTTCGAGGAGGAAGCCCTGTCGTCATCCGTATGGAAACCTACTTGCTTTTTCCGTTACGTGGACGACATGTTCGTCATCTGGCCACATGGTATGGATAAACTCCTTGACTTCCTTACACATCTAAACTCCATACACCCCAACATCAAATTCACTATGGAGACTGAAACGGAGGGTAAATTACCTTTCCTTGACGTCTTGGTCAAGAGAAGAGCTGACGGCACCCTAGGTCATGGGGTGTATCGGAAGACTATGCACACTGATCTGTATTTGCACGCAGACAGCTGCCACCACCCTTCACAGAGGAATGGGGTACTTAAAACTCTAGTACATAGGGCGCGCACTATCTCTGATGCAGAGAGTCTACCCCAGGAATTGGAACATCTGAGAACTGTATTTCGAAAAAATGGGTACTCAGAGTGGCAGATTCAACATGCTCTCCGCCCAACCACTGCAGCACAACCTGTTGAGATGGATGAAGTCACGGGGGAGGAGGTAGGCACTGCATTTATTCCATACACAGGCGCACTCTCGGGGAAAATCGCCCGCATTCTGAAGAAACACCGGGTCGGAACTGTGTTTTGTCCTCCAAATAAAACTCGTGCACTGGTGGGGAGCGCCAAAGATGACCTCGGTTTGAGGAAGGCCGGCATGTACCAGATTCCGTGTCAATGTGGCAAGTCATATATTGGTCAGACGATGCGTACCGTCGAGGATTGATGCCGTGAACACCAGAGGCACACCCGACTGATGTATCCGAGCAAGTTGGTGGTCGCTGAACATTGTTTGTCAGAAAATCACGCCATGGAGTATGACCGCACGAGGATTCTGGTACAGACTTCGAGATACTGGGACAGCGTTGTTAGAGAGGCCATCGAAATTCGCACCAATGACGACCTCATAAACCGTGACTGTGGCTATAATCTTAGCAAGACCGGCAGCACACCCGTGGATATTTTGATTAATATTTCTTCTGTTACCCAAGAATTTCTACTAGCCCTCATCTTTTTACCTACTTGATCCTCTGCTGCCTTCACTACTTCATCCCTCACAGGTACCCATTCGTCTTCTACTGTATTTCTTTCCCCCATTCCAGTCAATTGTTCCCTTATGCTGTCCCTGAAACTCTGTACAACCTCTGGTTTAGTCAGTTTATCCAGGTCCCATCTCCTTAAATTCCCACCTTCTTGCAATTTCTTCAGTTTTAATCTGCAGTTCATAACCAAAAGATTGTGGTCAGAGTCCACATCCGCCCCTGGAAATGTCCTACAATTTAAAACCTGGTTCCTAAATCTCTGTCTTACCATTATATAATCTATCTGATACCTTGTAGTATCTCCAGGATTCTCCCATGTATACAACCTTCTTTTATGATTCTTGAACCAAGTGTTAGCTATGATTAAGTTATGCTCTGTGCAAAATTCTACTAGACGGCTTCCTCTTTCATTTCTTAGCACCAATCCATATTCACCTACTATGGGGAATATCTGGATAACTATTTCAGTGGGAGTGGTTTGGTGCCCTGGTAAATTAACTGTCTGTCTCAAAACATTATTGAACATGATGGTCATGACATGGAATGTATTTAGAATTAAATTACCTACAAAATTAAAAATACTGTAAACCACTATGATTACTGCTGTGGAATTGCAATTGTTAATTAATTTGTAGTTGCTTTCATAAATAAAAATAAAACTGAAACTTACTGGAGCTACCAGTTTCCTTTGCAACACCTTCCTACATCTTTAGAACCATTAATTTTTATGAAGATCATGTGCTAGATTCCACAGATTTTCTCTTTTGACAATTTATGATATTAATGCTTCATCACACATGGTAGAGAAGAAAAAAATGCAATTATATATGCAGAAGTGTTTATCAGGTAGTATAATCTTTGAAGCCACTGGGTGGCAATCCAGGAAGAACCAACATGACTGTTCATCTAATGACACACCGAGCATCTAGCTTAGTCATCTAGTGCTCTGTGTGGCTGGTCTCAAAAAGTCACAGCTGTCTGCTTAGCAAAGTGGGTTGCCATCTGAGTAGCAAGGTACCTAGGTGCCATATGAGGCACATCCAGTGTGACTGTAACCTCAGGTAATTATCATTCTTCAGTGTGGAGTATTCTTTAAAATAAGTTCAAACTAACTCCAGCTGTATAAATTTTGCACACCTGTAGAAAAAAGTATGTGTGCCAACTCCCAGTGTGCTTGTGAACAAGCAGATTCTATTTGCAGTCACTGGGTTTTTTGTGCTTTTTTATACCCTGAGGTTAAAATATATATGACAACTGAGTGGACAACACTAACTGTTAAATATGGCCTGTAATTTGATTTTCAACAACAAAGAATTTGTCTGCAGCAGACATTCAACACCAGATACGAGAGATGTATGGCCCTAAAGCAGTGGGTGACAGTAATGTGTGTAAATGGGAAATGCCATTCTAAGATAAGTGAGACAGTGTTGAACAGTGATCAGGTTGACCTGCTGTAATTGGAGACAATTTATAACACGCAGTTGATACAGAAATTGTTGAAAACTTGTTCACGATTTCCACTGCTATTCCCACATCTGTGCAAGAGACTGCTACACAGAATGTCTGAAAAGATAAAGTTAAGAACATTTTGTTTGTGTCAGGTTCTCACACTGCTTTCAGTGAAGCATCTTAACAGGAGAATGGCCAGTGCTTTAAAATTTGTGATCCAGTTTTCAGTGAGGAAAATTAACTTCTAGACTACATTGTAGCTGGAACAGTGAGTGTCTTGCATGGCTCCATCAACAAAATATCAGTCAGTAGAATGTTGGCACGGGAATTCTCGAACAAAGTGAAAGCCAAAGAAACCATTTCAACGTGCAAGATTATAGCAACTTTTGTTTGGGCAGATTTGGTGCTCTGTTAGTTAACTTTATGTCACAAGGAACAACAACAAATTCAGCTGCTTACTTATGGCCTTGAGTAACTTTCAGCAAACCATACAGCATAAGTGATATGGCTTACTGTCATCTGGAGGGTTTTTTTTTCCTTGGATGCCAATTCATGACCTCATTCTGTCACTCATGCTCAAGAGTTAATCATATCATTTTGATGGGAGCAAATGGACCAACCCCTATAGAACCAAGATGTTGCAACAAGAGATTACCTCTTGTTATGCTACCTGACGGGATTATTCACTGGTTAATAGTTTGACAATGACGGAAGAAGTGAAAAAAGGTAGTTGAAGATTGGTTGTACTAGCAGGTGGATGGCGTCCATGATGTGGGCATAAGCAAATTAGTACAATACTACAATAATTTGTTAAATAATGGAGGAAACTGTGTAGGAAAAAGCTTATGGTTTAAGAAGTGGAATAGAAAAAAAAATTGGCAATACCTTTACTAGTTTCATTGTTACTGAAATACAGATATTACTTTAAAAAATGTGTAGGAAAAAAGGTTGAGGTATAAATGGTAAAATGAAAAATATTTGGTGATATAATTACTAGTTTTCTTGTTATTAAAATATAGACCCTACTTTAAAAATGATCCCTCCACATGTGCTGATGATAAATATCTATCACATATAGGTTTACCTTTACATCCAACAGCAGTATGTCCAAACCACAGTATCTGAATATCTAATGGTTTGTTGGTTTGGGATCAGGCATTGGGAAAGATAGTGTTCAATAGTGATAAGGTCATGGGCATTAGGGATGTTAGTGTAAAAGGAAGTGACATCAGTCGTGACGAGCAGGGCACCACGTGGTAAAGGAACAGGAACTGTGGAGAGTCAGTGGAGGAAATGGTCGGTATCTTTTATATAGGAGGGTAGGTTGCAGAGCAGAGATTCTCTCAATAGGGGCACATTAATGGGCCACAATGGAGTGCCCTGGTTGGTTGGGTTTATGGACTTTAGGAAGCATGTAGGAGGTTGGAGTGTGTGGAGTGGTAGGGGTGAGGAGAGAGATGGACTCCGAGGAGAGATTCTGGGAAGGACCTAAGGATTAGAGGAGCAACTCGAAATCCTGCTGGATTTGTGGAATGGGATCACCTGTGGTGTAGAGTCACTGTGCAGGGTTTGTATGGGGACGAATCTGACAACTGGTGGGGACAAAGTTTGGTTTAAATGGTCAAATCTAAAGGCATGCATACCGTGCCTTTACTTATGCCAGAACACAGGTGTACTGAACTCTGTTTTTAATAAATAAATAAATAAAATATTTTTTTTTGTTTCTCCCCTATAGCATTACTTGTTTCACAACACATCAGTCTTTCAATAATTCTTTAGCATGTGTGTCTGCAAAGCTACAGTGTATCCCAGGGACCTTACAAATGCTTTTTAAAATTCACAGGCTAATTGTAGAGTGGTCCTCATTCTTGCTATGAGTAATTTCATTGCTTACTGGAGTAAAATGATCTCAATCAGAAATTTGCTGTCTTGTGTCTTTTACAAAGACTTAAGGCAACCAGCTAACTCTTATAACCCTTCTTGGCTGTAAAAGGGCGAAAGATCTTCACTCTCTTTCTGAACAGTAATGGACTACTTTTGATGCAACCATTTTCCTGATGCCAAGAGGTTTGTTGTATGAAACAAAAGATTGCACTGCAATCTATAAAATAGTGCAAACAGAGACACAGGATAAGTAAGAAACATGAGGAGCAATAATGTGAAAAAGAAGATTGCTACTCACTGTAAAGATATCACATTGAGTTGCACACAGGTACAACGAAAATACTGTCACATCTGAGCTTTTGGCCAAAGACTTCTACAGAAAAAAAAGGAAAACACACACACGTTCACACAAGCAGGTACACCTCATGCCCATATGACTGCTATCTCTGGTCAGACTGCAACAGTCATATTGAACAAAAGCGCCAATCTGGAATGAGGCAGGGAAGAGGGAGGAATAGCAGAGTATGCATGGAAGGAGAGAAGAGCACTGTCTGGTGGAGTGTGTAGGGACTAGAAGGCAGCAGGAAAAGGCTGCCAGGAGCAGCACCGGGAGGCTGTGGCTATGGCAGAGGGAGGGGGGATTGGGAGCATAAAAGGAGAGATGTTCTAAGAAGAGCAAAGGTCGATGGGTGCATTGGCAGAGAGCAGCACACACAATGAGGATTAGGAGATAGGAATTGAGAGAGGCGATAGGATACAGGGGGTGAAAACTTGGGTGGAGGCTCTTCAGGCAGTAGGTTATCCCCACACACTCCACCCAGCAGTTCCCACCACCTCTGTCCTATCACCTCCTCCTAATTCACAACCCCTCACCCTCATTGTGCACCTCCTTCTGCCAGTGCACCCACCAATCTTTTCCCCCTCTCTGTTCCTCTCCTTCTCCACTCCCCGTTCCTCCTCACCCTCTCTCCCAGAGCCTTCAGGCACTACACCTGGCAGCCTTGGCCTGCCGCCTTCTGGTACCTGCACACTTTGCCAAACAGTGCTCTTCTCTCCCTCCACCTATACATTCAGACAACGGAAAAGCAAGGATGGAATGTAACAATATTATGAAAAGGATGGTTGCTACTCACCATATAGCAGAGATGGTGAGTTGCAGATAGGCACTACAAAAGAACTGCCAAAAAGTGAGTTTTTGGGCAACAAGGCCTTTGTCAAAAACAGACAATATACAGACATGCACAGACATGCAAATGCAAGCCACAATGACATGACCACGGTCTCTGCCAGCTGAAGCAAGACTGCGAGCAGCAGCACATGATGGGAGAGGCAACCGGGTAATGGTGGTAACAGGGAGGCTGGACGGGGAGGGGGGGAGTGACAGCATGGTGGGGTGGAGGATGGTAAAGTGCAGCTTGTGGAAGCGTACAAGGACAAGGTGGAGAGAGGGTGGGGAAGCTAGGTGCAGTCAGGAGGTCAGATGGAGGGCGGGGGAGGGGTTGACAACTAAGTTCACTCCTCCATCCAACCATGATCCACCCCCACTGCCCCCAAATCACCCACTGTTAACTTTTCAGAATTTCTTAACCTCAAACCTTGCCTCACTACCATTCCCCAAATCCCCCAACATGCAAATTAACTTTATATCCACAGAAAGAACTGCAATCCACCACCTAAAAACTGATCACAACCTTATAATCCTATCTGCTGACAAAGGCTCCACCGATCTTGTTTTGAACTGCAATGATTACCTGGCAGAAGGACTCCACCAGTTGTCAGATTCATCCACCTACAAACCCTGCCATAGTGACTCCACTCCACAGGTGACCCCATTCCACAAATCCAGCAGGATTTCTAGTCGCTCCTCAAATCCTTAGGTCCTTCCCAGAATCTCTCCCTGGAGTCCACCTCTCTCCTCACCCCTACCACCCCACACACTCCTACCTTCTACATGCTTCCTAAAGTCCATAAACCCAGCCAATCAGGGCGCTCAATTGTGGCCCGTTACTGCGCCCCCACTGACGGAATCTCTACTCTCTTAGACCAACACCTTCAGCCCATTACTTGCCACCTACCCTCCTATATAAAATACACCAACCATTTCCTCCACTGACTCTTCACGATCCCTGTTCCTTTACCACATGGTGCCCTGCTCGTCACTACTGATGCACCTCACTTTACACTAACATCCCTAACACCCATGATCTTATCACTATTGAACACTACCTTTCCCAATGCCCAACGGACTCCAAACCAACAACTTCCTTTCTAGTAACCATAACCAACTCCAACACCCACAATTACTTCTCCTTTGAAGGCATTACCTACAAACAAATCCAGTTTACAGCTATGGGTACCTGCATGGCACCATCCTATGCCATATAGAAGAATCCTTCCTAAGCACCCACAATCCCAAACCTCTCAGCTGGTTCAGATTCACTGATGACATCTTCGTGATACGGATCGAGGGTGAGGACACCCTGTCCACATTCCTCCAGAACCTCAACACCTTCTTCACCATTGCTTCATTTGGTCCTTCTCAACCCAACAAGCCATCTTCGTCATTGTTGACCTCCACCTCAAAGATGGCTACTTCAGTACATCCATCCATATCAACACCAACAGCCAGCAGCAATACCCCCACTTCAACAGTTGCCACCCATTCCATACCAAGAAGTCCCTTCCACACAGCCTAGCCACTTGTGGCCATCGCACCTGTAGTGGTGAGCATTCTCTCTCAAAATATTCTGAGGGTCTCACTGAGGCCTTTACTGACCATAATTACACTCCTAATCTTGTACAAAAACAGATCTCCCATGCGTTATCTTTCCAGTCACCCACCACCTGCCAAAGTCCCACCATCTGTGACAGAGGAGCATTCCCCTCATAAGACAGTGCCACCAAGGACTGGAGCAACTGAATTACATTCTCCACCATGGTTCCAACCACCTCCCATCATGTCCTGAAATGAGAAATGTCCTACCTACTACCCTTCCCACACCTCTCACAATGGTATTCAGCTACCCACCAAACCTAAACAATATCCTCACCCATTCCTAAACAGCCCCTGCTTCCAACCACTTCCCTCATGGCCCATATCCCTGTAATAGACCTAGATGCAAGATCTATCCCATATTTCCTCCAACCATCACCTACTTCAGTCCAATCACAAACATCACCTATCCCATCAGAGGCAGGGCTATCTGTGAAATCAGTCATGAGATCTACAAACTAAGCTGTAACCACTGTGCTGCATTCTATGTGTGCATGAGAACCAACAAACTATCAATCCACATGAATGGCAACTGACAAACTGTGGCCACGAAACAGCTGGACAACCCTGTTGCTGAGCTCACTGCCCAACATGACATTCTTCAGTTAAATTACTGTTTCGCAACCTTTGCCACCTAGATCATTCCCACCAACACCAGCTTTTCTGAACTGTGCAGGTGGAAACTTTCTCTGCAATATATCCTATGTTCGTGTAACCCTCCTGGCCTCAACCTTCATTAGTCATTGTCCTTACCCATCGAGCTCCTTCCCTGTTCCCATTCCAGCATACACAGACCTCTATTACACCTACCCACCCTCAGTCTTTTTACTTCTCTCCTTTTCCACTACCAACTGCCCTCACCCTTCATCTAACCTCCTGACTGCATCTATCTCCCCAACCCTCTCCCCACCTCGTCCCTGTACACTCCCATAAGCTGCACTTTACCATCCCCCATCCCTACCCTGCTATCCTTCCCCCTCCCCGTCCAGCCCCTCCTTACCCCCATCATCCTGTTGCCTCTCCCATCATGTGCTGCTGCTCACAGTCTGGCCAGAGACCGGGGTCATGTGTGTGTGAGTTGCATTTGTGTGGGTGTGTGTGTGTATGTTGTCTATATTCGACAAAGGCCTTGTTGGCCGAAAGCCCTCTTTCAGACAGTCTTTTTGTTGTGCCTATCTGCAATTCAGCATCTCCTCCTGTACATTGCTATTCTTTCCTCTTCCATGCCCAACTCTGGATTGCTGCTTTCACTCAGTGCAACAACTGAAGATTGGCCATAGCACCCAGAGATAGTGATCGTGTGTCCGTGAAGTGTGCCTGCTTGTGTGAAAGCTTTGGCCAAAATCTCAGTGTATAACAGTCTCTTCGTTGTGCCTGTCTCTAACACAATGTGTCGTCTTTACAGGTAGTAGCAATCTATCCTTTTCACAACAGTTTTGATGTTCCTGCCTGAACCTTCCACTGTTTCATAAGAGGATCAGCATCATATGTACCACAAACTTATTGAATTTTCATGTAATATCTATTTCACTCATCATCAGTTATTTTGCTGCCCAGCCGGCCATTGTGGCCAAGCGGTTCTAGGCGCTTCAGTCTGGAACCGCGCGACCGCTACGGTCACAGGTTCGAATCCTGCCTCGGTCATGTATATGTGTGATGTCCTTAGGTTAGTTAGGTTTAACTAGTTCTCAGTTCTAGGGGACTGATGACCTCAGATGTTAAATCCCATAGTGCTCAGAGCCATTTGAACCATTTTTTTGCTGCCCAAATAGCAAAACTCATCTATGGCTTTGAATATTTGACTTCCTAATCTAATTCAATCAGCATCACCTGATTTAATTTGATCAGATTCCATTATTCCTGTTTGACTTTTGATGATCATCTTGTAACTCCAGAATGAAATTTTCATTCTGCAGCACATCATGTGCACTTATGTGAAACTTCCTGGCAGATGAAACTGTTCGTGAAAGGCAAAGGTTCCGAGTTCAAGTCTTGGTCCACCACAAATTTTAATTTTTCAAGAAGTTTCATATTAACACACATTCTGCTTCAGAGTGAAAATTTCATTCTGTAAACATCTGCCAGGCTGTGCCTAAGCCATGTCTCCACAACATCCTTTCTTCCAGAAGTGGTAGTCTAGCAAGTTTTGTAGGACAGCTTCTGTGAAGTCTGGAAGGCAGGAGATAATGTACTGGCAAAAGTAAAGCTGTGAGGTTGTGTCATGAGTCATGTTTAGTTAGCTTAATTGGTAGGGCACTTGCCCATAAAAGGCAAAGGTCCCGAGCTCAAGTCTCAGTCCAACACACAGTTTTAATTTGCCAGGAAGTTTCATATGAGTGCATACTCCACTGCAGAGTGCAAATTTCATTCTGTAAACATCCTCCAGGTTGTGGCTAAGCCATGTCTCCACAATACCTTTTCTTCTAGGAGCACTATTCTATCAAGTTTTGCAGGAGAACTTCTTTGAAGTTTGGAAGGTAGGAGATGAGATATGCTGGAAGTAAAGCTGTGAGGATGGATCGTGCATTGTGATTGGGTAGCTCAGTCGGTAGAGCATTTGTCCACGAGAGACAAAGGTCCCATATTTGAGTCTCAGTCCAGCACACTGTTTTAATCTGACAGGAAGTTTCATCTTGTAACCCATTTTATAGAGACTACTGATTCAGTTCAAATGCTTCTTCAAGTTCTTTACTGTCTTACAAAATTACAGTTTCACTGGCATGCATGAATTTTTTAATTTCTTCTCCCTGAACTATAATTCCATTTCCAAATTTCTCATTTATTTCTTTCATTGCTTCCTCAATGTACAGATTAAATAACATTGAGGGTACACTACAACACTACAACCTTGTCTCATTCCTTTCTCAACCACCACTTCCCTTAGACTCGTACCATTCACCCTGTCTTCTATTCAAGTTATATATAACTTTTTGCTCCCTGTATTTTATCCTTGATACTTTCAGAGCTTCAAAGAGTTTATTCCAGTCAACATTACCAACAGCATTATTACAATTTGATGACCTAGGATCAAAGTGGATTGAATTTTCAGATCTACTTTCATCAGGCTTAGGGTGTGCAAATAATTACGTATCTCAAAAGTCTTCGAAGTACCTTGTTACTTTAAAGCTGGACAAGTGTCATTAGCATTGTGAAATGACCTGAAGATGGAATTAGATCATCTAGTGTAACAAGACATCCTCACAATCCTCACATTAAGTCAATAGACAACAGCACTGGTAGTTTTATACAAACCAAATGGTTCCTTTCGTCTTTACAATAATTCCAAAGCAACCATAAATATACACTCATTGTATTGCTTTCTATCCCATTCCATGGCCACAAGAGCCGACGTCACAACTATCTGGTGGCCAGCACTTCTCTAAAATTGTCTATCTTATCTGAACAGTGCCATCAAACCCTCACCCATTCCCCTCCCCCACTCTACCTCTCCTGCCTTTCCACGTTTTCTGTAAAACTATCTCTCTTCAACTGTTTCTATGCATAGTCAGCAAATTTTATGATTTTGTAAGTAGTTTAGCAAAAATGAAGGCTTATTCAAAAATATTACTTAAATGAACTTTACTGATGAAAAATATTGCTTATGACAAAATCTATGTACTATAGTTTATGGCAGCTACTGTGTATACATTTTAAATATCGAATTGGAAAGCTCTAGTAGAACATATATATAATTCAGGAGTAGAGGTAATAACTCACTGAATAGTAGAGGCATTGAGTCATTGACTACTAAACTGAATCAAAGACTTGGTGTATTTGTGTATGTGTGTTTATGTGTACTCTAGCTGGGAAAGCAATTTGTCCATAAGCTAGCAAAGTTTTCAGATTCATTAATGCGACTGTGAATGGTTTGACTTTTCTACTACTCAGTGAGTAATTATCTTTACTCCTGAATTCTGTACACTGGTTTTAATATAATGTATAATAAAGAAGAGATATGATTTGCTCCTCATAAATTAGTAATTAGGAATAAAACATTAGGGGTACAGCCATGAATTGAGAAAATTTCTCTCTCCAGGAATTGTGTTTCTATTATAATTTTACTTTGCATTTCCTTGATTTGAACAAAGCAAAATCATTCTTTACCTCTTTGAAGTCAAGTTTAGCAGCTGTGTTATATTTTGTGGAAAATATAGCTAAATTTGACAGTCTGTCTTGACCCATATTCAAACTTGAATAGTATTTTTCATTTTTTATATCCTGAAATTGCATTCACAAGATGCTCCACTCAGTGTCATTGTCATAAATATCCTAAATATTATAGTGATATTTGGATATAACCCATACTGTGTAAAAAACATTAAAATTCCCAAACAAACTTGGAAGCAGATACTTGGTACCAAAAGCAGCTGCATATTTTTCAAAATAAGACACAGATCTTTCATTTAAGGCATTTCCTGACAGAAAATCAAAGTCAGATAAATTATTGTGACATACTGAGATCTGTTTTTCATTTCTCTTTTTACTCTATGAAATACTTCCAAGCCCTCTAACACAAAACAGTCTTGCTCCAGTCCTCAGTAAACAGAAATTGCCAAAAATCAGAAGCCTTCATTGAAATAACATATTTGCTTCAGCATCCGCTTAATGATTTTTGAGATCCTACAAACTGGAGCAAATTAGCTCCAAGAACTCCACTGTTGAACATGAGTGAGCTCTGTAGGCAGCGGTCAGCAGTCATGTGACCTAAATGCACTGTTGCCACAGAAACCACATTAGTGACAGACATCTCTTCGGTAGCAATGATTTTTTCGCCGGATGAAATTATGGTGTTAGGATGGTACAATGAAGGCAGCATGAAACTTCCTGGCAGATTAAAACTGAGTGCTGGACTGAAACTTGAACTCAGGACCTTTGCCTTTTCATGGGCAAATGCTCTACCAACTGAGCTACCCAAGCACAACTCACAATGCATCCTGACAATTCCAATTCTGCCAGTACCTCATCTCCTACCTTCCAAACTTCACAGAAACTCTCCTGCGAACCTTGCAGAAATAGCACCTCTGGAAGAAATGATATTACGGAGACATGGCTTAGCCACAACCTGGCAGATGTTTCCAGAATGAAATTTTCACTCTGCAGCAGAGTGTGTGCCGTTATGAAACTTACTGGCAGATTAAAACTGTGTGCCCAACTGAGATTCAAATTCGGGACCTCTGCCTTTTGCAGGCAAGTACTCTACCTACTAAGATACCCAAGCACAGCTTGCAAACCATCCTCACAGCTCCAGTTCTGCCAATACCTCATCTCCTACCTTCCAAATTTCACATAAGCTCTCCTGCTAAAAGCATGAGTTTACAATCAAGGGCCAAGGGTAGGGGTTCTTCTCACATGCAGAAGATAGAAACTTGGGTACAATAACTGACACACCTCCAGGGCTGGTTTAAAGTCCAAGAGACACAAGTGGATGCCTAGGGTGTATTGCATTTAGCAGAGGCCGCTTGGGGCGCCAAGCTGAGAGAAGCACCTGACTACCCAGGTGCTCAATTTGTATGCTGTGCATATCATAATTACTGGCATGGATGAAAGTGTAGGAGGGGGAAGGAATGGGGACGGAGCAAGCAAATAAATTGCTTCTGTGGAAAAATTTACTCAAACTGGCCCTATGCACCTCTCCCAGTTAATTCCCAAAGCAAATATCTTCTTCTCTCATAACCCCCACCATCCCCTTCCTCCAGGTGGCCTACCGCATCATGCTTTTGGTATGGCCCTGTATCCAAAGCATATCTGCAATTACAATCAGACAAATGGTCACACCAATTCATGATTATTAACACACCATTAAAATTTTTCAGATATAACTGGTTGCCGTTAGGAATTGTGAGTGCACCAGAATTTTTGAGGGTTTTTGGTGCAATTGATCAACACATATCGAATTCAATCAACTACCTGGATGATATATTAGTAAGTGGAGTTACAAAAGAGCAGTATCTTGAAAACAAAGGCGTAATTTTCCAAATACTATAGCAAAATGGGCTTTGGTGTAATACTTAAAACACATATTGAGTCATAAAGGACTGTAATCAACCCAGCAATATGTAGAAGCTGTAACATCATGAAACTTCCTGGCAGATTAAAACTGTGTGCCGGACCGAGACTCGAACTCGGGACCTTTGCCTTTCACGGGCAAGTGCTCTACCATCTGAGCTACCCAAGCACGATTCACACCCCATCCTCACAGCTTTCCTTCTGCCAGTACCTCGTCTCCTACCTTCCAAGCTTCACAGCTCTTTCTTGCGAACCTTGCAGAACTAGCACTCCTGGAAGAAAGGATATTGCAGAGACATGGCTTAGCCACAGCCTGGGGGATGTTTCCAGGATGAGATTTTCACTCTGCAGTGGAGTGTGTGCTGATATAAAACTTCCTGACAGATTATAACTGTGTGCCAGACCGAGACTCAAACTCAGGACCTTTCCCTTTTGCAGGCAAGTGCTCTACCATCTGAGCTACCCAAGCATGACTCACACCCCATCCTCACAGCTTTACTTCCGCCAGCCCACTATTGCACTACCCATGTGTCAACCAAGTCACTGCCTCTATAACAACTCCACATCTGCCCAAAGCCATAGCACCTGCAGGAGCATGTACATGAGGATAGCCGTCCCATTCCTGCAAGAGATGAGGCTCGATGTCATCAGTGCCTGTTAATTCTCTTATGTCGGTCAATTGCAGAATACCACAGCAAGGAAAACCATCAGTGCCTTACAGAAAATATTCACCACTGTATAGTATCCAGAAAAAATCATTTCAGGATACTGTCCTCAATTTTCTTCTAGTATGTTTCAGTGTTTCTGCTGTTGTGTTTGCATAATGCATATAACAACAGCACCATTCCATCCCAACTCCAGTGGTGAAGCCAAGTGGTTCATTTGCACCTTTAAGGTAGCAAGTGTGAAAAAATGTATGGCTGACCTGCAGACAAGTTCCTGGCATCCTATAGGACAACACCAATCCAAAATAAATTCTGGCAGAACTGCTGCACGGCTGCCAACACCTCCTGTGACCAACAACATGCCCACACCAGCTCAGCTGTCACCCTTGCTACTCTCTGGGCACCAGAGGTCTGGGCTTTCACTTCTGGAAGTGCACAAGGATAGCTACCTAGCATCATCATCATAGCCATTGAGGATGACTAATGTTCACTGTGGAACCCAGTGGCACCATGTTGCTATGGGATGCAAACCAACTGAACTCACACCCCACAGATTCCACCACAAGCTCCCCCACTGGCCTGGAGTTGGCTCATTATAACTTTTAATGCCACACTAAGTCAAATTAACAAACACATCCCCAGAAACGTCAAAGTTGGTCCACCCCCATCGAGCTGGCCCCCTTATCTCCTTCAGTGCCAATGACTCTGACATCGAGATGACACCCTGCTACAACCAGAGGGAAGTGTGATCACTGATCCACAGCCACCAATACCAATCAATGTCAAGATGAACATCAAATCCCTCAATGTCCTGTCCCCTACCAGTACAGCAAGTCCACTACCAGCAAAGACACTTTCAGCCATACAGGCCAATTTAAGGGGGAAGGGAAAATATATCTCCGTCCTTAGCGAGGTCAATAAATTACTATCATCATTCCTGAGGACCACCACCAGCCAATAGAAAGAACCAAAAGACTATCGTGTGGGCATTTTCAGGCAGCATATAAAACTGACTGCACAAAAAGATTGTGACACTTCATATCATGCTGTGCTACAATACCATCCTCAATGTTTATGTGGATTTTTCTTTGGATACTCCAAGGATTGCCAACTACATTGCTGCTGAAATACTTGGTATCATAATGGACTCTTCAGAGCTATCTTAGCTTGCTTTCTACAAAGTCACTAAGACCCAGCTGACTGGTTTTGTGAATTGCCTGTTATTTCTGTAGCAATCCAAACTGAGCAGTAAGGGTTATTAGTTAGACTGTAACATGTGTTAAATATAAAAAGGAAAATTCATTCAAGAAAACCATAAAATTTTGATACAGAATTGCTGGCCAGTACCTACATGCAGGATGTGACATTTTATAGTCAGACTGAAATTAGCTGTCACTTGGCAGGTAGCATGCCAGAAGGCCCTCAACAGCAGTACATCAATGAGAGACTGGCACTATCAGCTCCCACTGTGTTGTCACTTCCGTTGCACTGTGCTATTCTCTGTAAAGCATTGTGTAAGCCAGTCCTCAGTGAGCCACTGTAGTAAAACAACTGGGTAACTTTCAATTTCACATGCCTTGCCATTTATGACAAAAGTAATTAAAAGAAGGGCAGATGAAGGGTCCACTCTCCTAGGATACTTTCAAAAAGAGTTGGAGAGTGGCTGACTAAATGCAGTTAATTGTGTGAATTTGTGTCTCTTTTGAGGTAATATTTTGAAAGACAGATGCAAGCAGGTCACATGGTCTTTTGGACAAAGTGATGGAGTGAATTTAAGTTGCTCTACAAATCAGTGAACAAACAGTAATAAGAATTAGCAAGGATAAATTCAAGATGAAAGAATTGGGTGAGTCATCTACACTAAAGTGCCAAAGAAACTGGTTAGGCATGCATGCTCAACTACAGAGATATGTAAACGGGCAGACGAAGATGCTGTAGTCAGAAACATCTATATAAGACAACAATTGTCTGGTGCAGTTGTTAGATCAGTTACTGCTGCTACAAAGGCAGGTTATCAAGATTTAAGAGAGGTTGAATATGCTGTTAAAGTCAGTGCACGAGCGATAGAACACAGCATCTCCAAGGTGGTGATGCAGTGGGGATTTTCCTGTACGACCATTTCACGGGTGTACCATGAATATCAGGAATCCAGTAAAAAATCAAATCTCCGACATCACTGCAGACAGAAAAAGATCTAGCAAGAATGGGACCAATGATGACTGAAGAGAACTGTTGAAAATGACAGAAGTGCTGCACTTCCACAAATTGCAACAGATTTCAATGCTAGGCCATCAACAAGTGTTAGCACGCAAACCATTCAATGAAAGATCATCGATATGAGCTTTCAGAGCCAAAGGCCCACTCGTGTACCCTTGATGACTGCATGACACGAAGCTTTACCCCTCACTAGTGTCCGACAACACTGACATTGGGCTGTTGATGACTGGAAACATATTGCCTGGTTGGATGAGTCTCATTTCAAATTGTATCTAGCAGCTGGATGTGTACAGGTATGGAGAAAACCTCATGACTCCATGGACCCTGCATGTCAGCAGGAAACTGTTCAAACTGGTGGAAGCTCTGTAATGGTGTGGGGCATGTGCAGTTGGAATGATTGGGGCCCCTGATACATCTAGATATGGCTCTGAGAGGTGACACATCCGTAAGCATACTGTCTGATCACCAGCATCCATTCATGTCCATTGTGCATCCCGACAAACTTGGGCGATTCCAGCAGGACAGTGCAACACCCCACACATCCAGAATTGCTACAGATTGGCTCCAGGAACACTCTTCTAAGGTTAAACACTTCTGCTTGTAACACCAATATCGGCTGTAAGTAGGTTATACTAGGTAAGTATGTATGTGTGTGGCTATGAAGTGATAGTTCTTTACTAATTAAGTTCACTGATTGGTGAGAGGAAATTTAAAGTTTATTATGTATGTATTGTAAAAGTTAAAGAATGTTTAAAAAATAATGACATTTTATAAAATATGTATGGTTGTAAAGAAAGATTAATGTTTTGGAAGCTGGTTCATGCTTAGGGAACTTGTATTGTACAGTATAAAAGCTGCGGGGAACCCCCTCTGCTACAAAAATGGCTTGGTGCACCATGAAAGGTGGTTTTGGCGGTCGATCTGGGCAGCTACTTGGTGGGAACGCTACGCAGTCAGTGGCTAGCCATTGTACTGTAAACATCGAGGCATTTGGAAGCCGTTTTATATGGAAAATTGCCTCGGATGTGGTTTCGGCTGTTGCATAGTGCTCTTGGTATTATGGAATGGCTCTAAAACGAGAAAAATCCATCACCAAGAAGAAACTGTATAGAGCATTCAACATCAAGAGTGTGAGACCAGTTGGCTGCCACATTGTTTGCCACCACTATTGCGCCACTGCTCCGCCAACTTCAGGAACACAGATATGTATTATAGCATGGACCAGTATATTTGTGTGAGTGTTTTTCAATAATAATACAAGTGCTGTAAACCTGTGTTTGAACCTTAAAGTTGTCCTAATCATGAAGCAATGCAGGATTCCATCCTAAATGTGCAGAAACTGAGTATCCTGTTTCTAACTAAATAGTGATTTACTTCCGGATTAAATGTGCTAAAGTGCAGTGCCAGAGTGTGTAAATATTGCTATCTAATATACCACTTCACAGGTGGTGAAAAAGGCACATAAATTGAACTTATATGAAATGTAATTTAGTATTGATTGTTAACGTGAACTATTTTCTGAGGTTAATTGAGCTTTCTGTTTGAGTAATTTGCTTTAAAGGAGGAAAATAAAATATAAACTATTCCAGGTGAGGTTAGGAATCAATATTAGTGAATTACACTTTGGTTCTGAAATAATCACAGAGTTTGCCTGGAGAGACAGTAACAGTTTATCGTTTCATTGTAGTTTTTCTCATATTAGACAGGTAACTGGGATATTTGTTGTTACTAAAGAAAACTGATGCATTCCCATAAATGAGAGCAGAAAAAGTGTCTATGTAGTATTATTTAATTTCAGTTGTGGTATTTATATGTTAGTTAAGTCAGAACTCTTTTCATGCCCAACTTTAGTCCAGTGTTTCATATAGTAACATCACAGTACTGTGTTGATTAATGACTTCAATGGTAACTATTATTATTAAGAGGGAAGTACCAGTTATCTTCCTATTATTACTGATTTGTGCTAATGGTACCTACTACTACCTGTAACTTAGTTCACCCTTTGCACAATTCAAAGGGAGTGTTAATGAAAGTCACTTTAGCTACTCATATTCAATTTCCTTGAACATAATGTTTAAAATTATTATGCCTAATTAGGCTGGTGACCATTTGTTATTTCATTTGTTTGCACTTCTCTACTTTCATTACCCCCAAAGTACAGCCTGTTAAGTTTTCTATTGATTGCCATATATATGAAATTATTGTTCAATACCCTCTATCCATTAGGTGCAAACACAGGGTCAAAACACTAAAAAAAATCCTCCCAGAGGGTAACGCGGTCTGTGAGCTTAGCGATATACTTGGCGCAATCTTGCAAAATGGTATTATATGCTGGCCACCAAGATCCCCAGACATGAACATTATTAAGCATATCTGGGATGCCTTGCAACATGCTGTTCAGAAGAGATCTCCATACCCTCATAGTCTTATGGATTTATGGACAGCCCTGCAGGATCCATAGTGTCAATTCCCTCCAGCATTACTTCAGACATAGATGAATCCACACTATGTCATGTTATGGCACTTCTGTGTGCTCGTGGGGGCCCTAAATGATATTAGACAGGTGTACCAGTTTCTTTGGCTCTTCAGTGCAAATAGGCAATACTTTGAAGAAGAGGTGCCTTGAGAGGAGGATTGTAAAACTCAACACCTTTCTGGAAGATACAATTATGTGATTCAAGGGAAGAGAATTTGACACTTAAAAAGCTAAATTCCACTCTTGTAGCAGCAGACCTGTTTTAGAGAAAGAAAATGTTCCTGCTACAAGCTGTGAAAAAAAGTTAGGATTTTGTTATAAATGTATTGTGGCCAAAATTTATTATGGGAACACCAAGACATTATTGACTGGAACTCCATTTTTTGCAGGAAGTAGTAGGGACAAATTCTGATGATGTCACTTGTCTTAATGAAACATGGGTATAAGTTGGACACAGTTCTTTAAAAAAAATGCTTTATAGTCAATACCATCACCAGTAGTATGGTAGCTCCAATTGGCAGAAGGAAGAAAATACTGCAGCACATGCCAGAACTTCAAAATGTCTCATTCCGATTTCTCCGTTCGACATACAAGATAAGGGCCCATAAAAGCAACAAGAAGAGACATGACTTGCTGGCTAGAGAAACTTAACATACCAGTTGACAGTGGCTTGAAAAGAGCTTAATTATTACAGATTGTGTTGCAACACAAGCCAAAATGTCCAGTTTACTTTGTGGATGAAATCGCAAAAAAATAAAAGTATAAAATTCTCAGGTTGTATCCCTATCTATCTAACAGAACTCATGTCAGCTTACGTCAAATGTCATATTGCTACACAACAGAAAAAAAATACATTGGCTGAAGTGGAATACATTTTTTAAAGGCAGGAACTGAAAAAGTGAGACCTGGTGACAGTCGAAAGGCAGTGAAATATGTGAAATGAATGATACAAGCAGCACAGAATGATAAAGGTATGTGGCGGTTATCAACTGCAAGAGTCGACCGCCTCATCTTTGAGAACGAACTTCTTTGAAAACTGTTGATCTCAGTGTGTTCCGAACTCTGTATTCAAGCGGATGTGTTTGTACCAACATGATCAAAATAAAGTTAATTCATTATATACGAGCGAATACTAATGTTGGGTTCGATATTACCATACGTAACATCTTGATTCCCACACTGGTGACCCCGACGCTCACGAACGCCACTTACGATGCCAGAAATGTGTACTGGAACATCACCATGGACAAACAATGCAGCAACCCTTTGTCCGATTTCTACGTCCATCGACTTCACATCGCGCCGCATCTGGATGCAGTGTACAGTAAGTGTAATTAGTGTGTAAATTCCCGAATCTTGTGTGAATCGTGCTTTTTGGTAACTTTCGTCACCTTCTCACACATCGAGAATGCGACTGAGGCACACACGTCGTCCATCAAAACCCACTCAACGCGTCAGTAATTTCACTTCCAGATAGTGCAGTGCTCCTTTGCTGATTAATTTGGACAATTTTGACTTGCTTTTGTGTAATGAATTAACTTTGTGTGGTGCTTCGACATTGGACAATCATGCCAAACAATGGACTGCAACAAACGGAGACTATGTTGCAAGTCCCAGTTCGCATGAACTCCGAACTATGGCTAAATCGCATGCCTGGTCGAATTCACAAACGCCCGTCATGGCTACCATGTCTTCCACGCTGCATGCAAATTCGTTCGACCCAGTTTCCGTACAGCCCGTTTTCCAGAGTTCGAATGTTCGCGCCAACTTTTCAGCTGCTTCTCCGCGCTTGTCTCTCATTTGCAGCATTCAACTACCAACATATCTCTTGGACCAACTTCCAATGTGGTTCATGGCCGTGGAGTATATATTCTCCTCTTATGGCATCACCAACGAAAGTGAAAAATACCTCGTACTCTTCAGGCACCTAAAGGACTATCATTATATAATTACAGACATTATCTGTGACAATTTGAGTGGCAAGTACACCAGAGCGAAATCTGCTTTAATTCAGCGCCTGTCACCAACATCACAGGAACAATTTCATCAAGGGCATCCTACCGATCAACGACAATGCACCAATTACACCGACGACAATGCCGGCTGTTTCTCAGTGCAACACGACATGCCACGCCTCCCTCTACGCAGCACCCGAGCCGCACAAACTCTGCTCGACTGCTACCGACAGCGACATCACGGTCGCCGCCTGCTGGCTCACTGACCTCGACCCAGTCAAAACAAACAGCTGCGTGACATACGATCCTGCCATGGCTACCGCACCTGCATCTTGTCAATAGCTCACCAACAATACGCTCGCTTACCGCCCAGCCGTTCACTACTCAATCATGCCCGCAACTTGTTCACCCACCCCAGAAGATGATTTCAGCCACATCAACGCTTCATACAGCAGTGAATGTGTTCTCACTCCACCGCCGCTGTGTACTGAGTTTCACAACTGCGATCGCACACACGATCTCTTCTACTCGAACTGTTACATCAACACTGTGCCGCCGACCTTGTCTTGTACGTCAGGTTACCCTTTGATAGAGACAGATTCTGATTTCGACCCCATCTTACACAGTGATACACAGCAGACTGCTTCACGACATACATTTTTGCCTGAACAACTGCAACAGCTACGTGAGCAAATTGTGACATACAACTTGATGGTACAAGATCAGTTACACATGCTGCAGCCAACACCGACCGAGCACGACATGCAACGAGATGCTCCTGTCATTGTTCCACCTCCGACTGCTGACAATCCTTCGCCGTTACATACATTTTTGCCTGAACAACTGCAACAGGTACATGAGCAAATTGCGTCATACAACTTGTTGGTACAAGATCAGTTAAATATGCTGCAGTCGACACTGACCGAGCACGACATGCAACGAGATACTCCTGTCATTGTTCCGCCTCTGACTGCTGACGATCCTTTGCCATTACTACCACCTACAACTAATACCCTGACGATCAAGCTACATGGATCTATGTCCCAGATGTCACAACTGTCATCATCACGCCGCCTCAAGTGGAAATTCTATGTTACTGATGTGATACAAGCAACTTATTTACGCCGCTGCCACCTTTCCTTGGTAGTTCCAGACACTTCATTTCTGTACCACGGCATAACCAGCCGCATTCCAGTGCTGCTTGCTTTGCCACCCTCTTCACTACCTCTGCTATGTACGACCAACATCTGCCATTTCTGCTTCGACGAATGAGCATCTTTCCGCCCCGACACACGACTGTGCAGCAGTTTCGTGCGAGCAGCTTGCAGCCTTACGACTCGAGCACAGCGCCAACAGCGACAACACACACGCAGCTCCAGCTCAATCGAACTGTGTCGCCTCTCCGCCACGGACCAGTAGTTCATCTGCCGATTTGACTTCTTCACATTCACATTACGTCTCATCGCCTTCTGCTCCGAACACGGTTTCACCGACCACGTCCGCCTTCCACCACCACCACCTCTCGCTGTCGCCATGCCTCATGCACAGGGCTCACGGCCACACCCCCCAAACTTCAATCACAGCTGTTTTGCACATCAAAACACTGACACTGTCAACTCCTTGGAACATCCTGCCATCAAGCGCTGTAACACACTCACCGTCCACGGACTCAAAGGTGACGCTTCCGTCTACACCGAAGTCATCCACCACCAAGGTCAGTCATGTGCAGCTTGCTGTTTTCTCCCCTGCTGCAACATCAAGCACCTCTATAGCTCTGTCATTACCACGAGTGTTGCTTATCCGGCATCTCTTACACAACCTGTTAAGCCACAGCATTCTTGCTCCTTTATGTCATAAGGCCAATAACAAACTGTTACCGGACAAGTTGCACTTACCGTGGCACTCACCAGCAAATTCTTTGGCAATACATCGCATCACCTCTTCGACGCACTCTGCACCTTTGATTGGATCAAAACCCTGCTGCCCTGCATGGCCTCAACATGACAATGTTCTCCGCACTGACACGCCGCCGCCTTCTGCTTCCACTGTGCCATCAGCAGCATGACACGGTCAACCTGAGGACGCCTTCTGTGCCTCCTTCCCTCCGCTGGTCATGCCTACCAAGACATCGAGAAACGGTCCGATCGCGCCTCACACAAGTGCCTGCCACGACACGATCGGTCACGCACACCTGTGCCATCAGCCGGCCAGGTGCACACACACCTCTCATAATCCTTGCTGTGCTCCGCACTACCGGCGGGGGCTCTGTGGCGGTTATTGACTGCAAGAGTCGACGGCTCATCTTTGAGAATGAACTTCTTTGAAAACTGTTGATCTCAGTGTGTTCCGAACTCTGTATTCGAGCGGATGTGTTTGTACCGACATGATCAAAATAAAGTTAATTCATTATAAACGAGCGAATACTTAATGTTAGGTTTGATATTACTGCATGTAACATCTCGATTCCCACAGGTATATTACAATGGTACATGAAGATTTAAATATATATATGTCACTACAAGCAGCAACACTGATAGTTTCACCGATTCAGACTGAATTAAGCTTTTTTCCCATTGTCTGACCAGTGTATAGAGTTTACTGCACTTAAATGAACCTATTGTTTGCATTAAGCCTTGTGTCTGTCTACTTACCTCAATCAATTTCTCTTTGACATTGTGAAACTAAGGAATACTGTTAAGCCTGCTGACATCATCTGCTTATGAAAGTTAGACTTCATTTTAAATGTATTTCATGTTGTGTAGACGTCAAAATGTTATCTCAATGCATGTAATAGTTTTAGAGATATGCAGTGGTTAGCAAAAAACTTCATTCATTCATGAAAATTTCTTTCATTTCAATAATAAACAAAACACAAATCATAATTAAAATTTAAAAAAATATATGCTACTGAGAGCTTTACCATAAATGAATGTCAGAATTTTTATGTTATTTTTGTAGTAGATGGAAACTTTAAACTTTATACTTCTTTTGAGTCAAATACAACTGCATAAAAATGCCATTCTCAGGAGCTTAGGTACAGGAAGTGCAATGTAATACACAACTTTCCAAAGATTTATTGTCGAGGAAGGTATCTAGTAATCAACAGAAAAAGTATTACCATGTGTTCAATAAATTTTTGGACAACATAGTTGTATGGAAATATACAGCAATTAATTTACTTGTAATCAATTATTCAAAATGACAGTCACAATCGCATTATTTATTTTGCCACCAACCGGTCTCAGCCCATGATGGGGTCATCTTCAGGACAATTTACACCATTTGGTCACTTGCTAGAGTCATCACCCTGCCTGTGCATGATTGGTAACTGTCCAGCCGTGCACAAGAAGGGTGACGACTTCAGCGAGCGACCAAACGGTGTAAATTGTCCTGAAGATGACCCCACTGCGGGTTGAAACCAGTTGGTGGCAAAATAAATAATGCAATTGTGACTGTCATTTAGAATAATTGATTATATGTTCAATAGTTTTCAAGTTTGAAGCTGTTTACGCAAACAGGAAAATTTCATCTGCTTTAAATGAGTTATCATAACTCTAGCCCTAATTAAAATTAAGAGCAGATTTTTGACATGCTTAGGGACATTATAGCGATCTACACTGTACATAAATTTGAGATGTGTAACTTGATCTTCGTCAGAGATAAACGATTTATGGCCATTTTCTGTAGCCACTGAGATCGAAGCTATGTGGCAGCTGCCGCACATGTGATACCATTATCAAACAAATTCTCAGCACTTGTAGCGGATGGTGGTAACACAATAGACATAAAAAAACCAGAAAGTTATCACAAAACTCCCGCTAAAGAACCAAAAAAGAACTTGCCAACCTTAAGATGCACCAAAGGGCTTCTTCTGTATGCCAACAGTCATGGAAAAGATCTATCCAAACGTTTTCGCGAAAGTATGCCTTCAAAGCATTCAGTTTTTGCGAAAATCAAGCCTGGTGCAATGTTAAATGCAGTGGTGGAGAATATTACAACAGAAACAAGTCAACTGGTCAAGGATACTCACGTTGTGATTATTGGCGTCGGCAACGACGTATAGAAAAACGAAAGCAAGACAGCCCTGCGAGGCTTCCGTAACATATTACCAAAACTAATTCAAATGAACATTGTCATCACAAACATGCCAGTGCGACATGATTTACCACTGTGGTCGTGTGTAAACAAAGAGATTCGACACTACAATTTTGAGCTAAAGAAACTCTGTGATAAATTTATCCATGTACATTTGATAGACTTAAGTAAGATGAGTCGTGAATTTATCCATGTACATTTGATAGACTTAAGTAAGATGAGTCGTGATGAACATACAAAACACGGATTCCACTTAAACAGGAAAGGGAAGGCCAAGCTAGTTTCCCACATAAGCAAACTGTGCGAGAAAGACAGTGTGGAGAAAGCTCCAATTGCTCTGGGCCACAACAGCGAGACTTTTTTAGAATAAAGGACCATAATAATAGTTTTCAGGGATGTATTTCGAATGTGACTGAGTCTCGTGCGCGCAAAGAAAAGCCAGGCTGTAAAGTAAGTGCTCAGTCATTGCAGGTCAGTTCCAAAAAACCAGTGTATGCAAAATGTTGTAAAAAGTGTAACTCAAACAATTTTGATTCATGCAAAATGGTAAATAAACAAGAAGGGATAACACCCTTAAAGTTAATGCACTTAAATGTGCAATATCTCAGAAACAAACTAGACATTCTATAAATATTCATAGAGGAACACTTGCCAGATGTACTAGTAATAACGGAACATGGGCTAAAATGCAGTGAAATAATATACTATAGATTAGAAGGTTACTTACTTGCAAGTAGTTATTGTAGGCAAAACCATAAAGGTGGTGGTGTGGCAATTTATGTTAATAAGGATGTAGAAGCTAAAAAAATTTTCTTTCTTGAACACCACACCAAAGAACGATCAATTGAAATGACAGGCATTGTACTCCACAATAATGATCTTAAGTTACCAAAGCATAAAGTGATTGGAGTGTATAAGCCACCAAATGCTGATGTAATGCTGTTTATGGATAAACTTAGTAGTGTTGCTGGTCAGGCTGGTTCTAATGACCTTACTATATTAGGTGACTTTAATAAAGATGCAAACTCAAATAGTATAGTAAACTTGACACTCAGTGATGTACTGACCTCATACAACCTTGTAAATATAGTGAACCCTGACACCAGAGTGACAGACACATATTCCACTAGAATAGATTATGCTATAATCAACAAAGATGTTATAGACAAGGTAAATTACAGTAACTTAGATTTTCTTTATTCTGGCCACTTCTGTCAGGTGATAGAATACAAAAATTCAGTTGTGCCTAAAATAACAAAAATTGTGCTACAGAAACGAATGCTGAATACCTCAAATATTAATGCTCTTAAAGACAAACTAGCAAATGGGAAATGGGATTCTATGTAGGAGGTAAAAGGGTCAGATGAGAAATGGAATGAATTCTATTCAACCCTATTGCATCATTATGAATATAGTTGCTCAGTCAGAGAAATCCAGAAGGTAGTTAAAAACTGTCAAAATGGAAGTATTCCTAGACTAAAACTCCCAACAAATCTGATTCGGCTCAGGCCACAAGTACATGATCTAAACCAGCTTTATAAAGGTACTACTATGCAGGTTTTCAAGGAAAAATACAATAGGGCCAAGCAAACTTTTGAAACTGAAATAGTCAATCTAAGGAATCAGCTTAACAGTAAAACAATAGAATGGTCTGACAACATAAGCAAAGCATCTTGGAAGCTGATTGACAAATACCGAAAAGGTCCCAGCATGATGAACATGGAACCACTCAGCATAAGACATGATGGTAACATTATAAAAAACCCAGATACTATATGTAATATTTTTAATAACTACTACATTTCTGGTGAACAATCAACGCATATTACAGATTCACAGATAGAGTTCCGGTGCCATCTCACCAAGTGTACCGAATTTGAAATTGTGGAAGTGAATGAGCAGGAGGTTCGCAGGGCAATATACATGCTAAAGAAAAAATTTTCATCTGGATGGGATAGCATATCCAGTGCTACTACTAAAGCATGCTTAATAGAAATTTCTAAACCTCTTACTCACCTGATTAATTGCAGCATTAGAGAAAACATGTATCCAACGATTCTAAAAATGAGTGTAGTGAAACCAGTGTATAAAAAGGGAAGTAAAGAAGAAGTCTCCAACTATAGACCAATATCATTAATTCCTACTTTTATCAAGATATTCAAAAGCATTATCCTTTCTCAGCTAAGTGCCTTTTTCACGAAACATAAACTGCTTGTAGATTCGCAGAATGGCTTCAGAAAAGAGGTAAGTACAACCACAGCAGTTACGCTGTTCATTCATGAAGTTTATTGTCTGTTGGACCAGAAGATGCAGACTGCAGGTATATTTTTGGACCTGACAAGAGCATTTGGTACGGTAAACCATAGGGTACTTCTTAAAAAGCTAAAACCTTATAGTATTGGGGATCAAGCCATGAATCTTTTAACCACGTACCTGTTGAATCATAAGCAAAGCACTAAATTGTCATACAAACTAGATAATAAAATCATGAACTCCCAGTCCACCAGTGAACCTGTATTACAAGGTGTACCACAGGGCTCAATCCTTGGACCCTTTCTCTTCCTTATATATATTAACGACATTGCACAACCCATTAACTCCCATATTGCAAGCTATGCAGATGACACATCAATCTTATTTATGGGAGCAAATCTAATGAGCTAGAATCGCTTGCTACTAGTGGTGTAACAGAAGTAACAAAATACTTCAATGATCAGGGACTCAAGGTGAATGTCACCAAATCTCAACTACTGACATTTAAAACAGGCAGTTCTCATCACAACAATATGAATAGTGCGTGTAATATCTCTGCAACAAAAAATGGTAACTGTAAATTCCTGGGTGTATATGTTGATGAAAATCTGCAGTGGACATACCACATTAATTTCATATGCGGAAAAGTCAGTAGTGCCATATATCTCCTCAGCCAGCTCGCAAAGATAGTTCCTAGCCAAGCACTGAAATTAGTATATTATGGAACACTTTACCCCTTTCTCAATTACGGAATTGAACTATGGAGCTGTGCAGCTGATGTACATTTAAAAAGAACACTACTACTACAGAAAAGAGTAATAAGACTTATACATGGGATGGGACATAGAGATTCATGTCGTGAAATGTTTGTGCAGCACGAATATCTGACAATATATTCTCTGTACATCTTCAAAATAGTTGTATTTTTCATAAGTCAACCAACAGAAGCAATCGAGGGCAGTGATGTACATGATCACAACACTAGAACAAAGTGTAACTATTTCTGTAACAGAACAATGTTAAAAATGACTGATAGAAGTCCATATATCAGTGGTCTGGTATAACAAGCTACCAAACTCTCTAAGAACGTACACGGGAACTGTTTTTAAAACAAAAGTAAAATCTTTTCTAATAGAAAAATGTTTATATTCTTTCAATGAATTTTAAGATAGTGATTGTAACATGAGGCATTAGCATATCAGTTGTAATGTGATAAATGTAAAAAATAGACATAAGAAGCAACAGCTACAGAATATAGTGTATTTTATAAGTATAAATATAACCATAGTATTAAGTCTGACATGTGCAAAAGCCATCATTATGATGGCTCCAAGCAAAGAAAATGTAAATAAATAAATAAATGTACTTGATGTGACAACATCACAACTTTGAAGCTTAAACATCAGATACCACACTTCCTAGCCTTTGGAACTGATAGCTCCTCTCCCATTCCTTAGATAGGAGATAGCTGAAAGTTAAAAAGGAAGGGTAGGTCATTCAGACTCCAAGATGAGAGGGACTCACAGACTGTGAGGGCATGTGAAAAGAAATCGCAGCCATAGATATGTTTTTCACAAGTGGAATATTGTTGTGGAGGTGAATGATGAATGCTGAAATGTAGAGGACATTAACACCAGAGGCATGGGTATTTATGTCATTGCACTGAACACAGGATCAGTTGGGATCTTCCTTCCAACAGTAATGCCTCTGCACTCTGTAGCAAGAAACTGACTCTTCAAACATGCACTTGGTTCTCACAAACATCTAGTATTAAATTATGTTGGTCATTTCACCTTTCATTCACTTATTTGCCCATTCATTCATTGTGTTCACTAAGAATACAAATGTTTTATTCCATTTTTGAGCATATTTACATGCAATTGGTGTTGTCAGTGTTTACATAATAATAATAACAACAATAATAATAATATAGACTTCAACATGACAAATGTTATTAACTACAATATAATAATCCAGGATGGATACAATACATATTTGTGCAAATGTCAATAACAACAAGAAGTTTCCTCCCTTAAAGTGTAACTGAGCCACAGTGCTAGAAAAATTCATAGCAGAAGAATATGAGTTCAAAATCTAAGCATAGTGTTTAATTGATTAGTCATGTGTCCATTGACTGTCCAGTACTTAACTATTAATTAGCTAGTAATACTTGAAAAACAGTAAATACATTCAGCAACATACCTGAGGCATGCTAACTGGTTTCTCCCATTGATATTCATTCCACATGACCCACATATCCCCTCACGACATGATCTACGAAATGTGAGGGAACCATCACATTCATTCTTAATCTTCATCAAGGCATCCAACACCATCCGTCCACAACTGCTTGCAACATAATAAGAACATGCTGTTGGTATACCGCAAAAAGCTAAAGAGTAGATTTTCTCAAAAAACCTATTCGAAACTTCCTCACTATGACATAGATTAAGATTAATCTTCTTGCTGATTCATATACACTTCTGGAAATGGAAAAAAGAACACATTGACACCGGTGTGTCAGACCCACCATACTTGCTCTGGACACTGCGAGAGGGCTGTACAAGCAATGATCACACGCACAGCACAGCGGACACACCAGGAACCGCGGTGTTGGCCGTCGAATGGCGCTAGCTGCGCAGCATTTGTGCACCGCCGCCGTCAGTGTCAGCCAGTTTGCCGTGGCATACGGAGCTCCATCGCAGTCTTTAACACTCGTAGCATGCCGCGACAGCGTGGACGTGAACCGTATGTGCAGTTGACGGACTTTGAGTGAGGGCGTATAGTGGGCATGCGGGAGGCCGGGTGGACGTACCGCCGAATTGCTCAACACGTGGGGCGTGAGGTCTCCACAGTACATCGATGTTGTCGCCAGTGGTCGGCGGAAGGTGCACGTGCCCGTCGACCTGGGACCGGACCGCAGCGACGCACGGATGCACGCCAAGACCGTAGGATCCTACGCAGTGCCGTAGGGGACCGCACCGCCACTTCCCAGCAAATTAGGGACACTGTTGCTCCTGGGGTATCGGCGAGGACCATTCGCAACCGTCTCCATGAAGCTGGGCTACGGTCCCGCACACCATTAGGCCGTCTTCCGCTCACGCCCCAACATCGTGCAGCCCGCCTCCAGTGGTGTCGCGACAGGCATGAATGGAGGGACGAATGGAGACGTGTCGTCTTCAGCGATGAGAGTCACTTCTGCCTTGGTGCCAATGATGGTCGTATGTGTGTTTGGTGCCGTGCAGGTGAGCGCCACAATCAGGACTGCATACGACCGAGGCACACAGGGCCAACACCCGGCATCATGGTGTGGGGAGCGATCTCCTACACTGGCCGTACACCACTGGTGATCGTCGAGGGGACACTGAATAGTGCACTGTACATCCAAACCGTCATCGAACCCATCGTTCTACCATTCCTAGACTGGCAAGGGAACTTGCTGTACCAACAGGACAATGCACGTCCGCATGTATCCCGTGCCACCCAACGTGCTCTAGAAGGTGTAAGTCAACTACCCTGGCCAGCAAGATCTCCGGATCTGTCCCCCATTGAGCATGTTTGGGACTGGATGAAGCGTCGTCTCACGCGGTCTGCACGTCCAGCACGAACGCTGGTCCAACTGAGGCGCCAGGTGGAAATGGCATGGCAAGCCGTTCCACAGGACTACATCCAGCATCTCTACGATCGTCTCCATGGGAGAATAGCAGCCTGCATTGCTGCGAAAGGTGGATATACACTATACTAGTGCCGACATTGTGCATGCTCTGTTGCCTGTGTCTATGTGCCTGTGGTTGTGTCAGTGTGATCATGTGATGTATCTGACCCCAGGAATGTATCAATAAAGTTTACCCTTCCTGGGACAATGAATTCACGGTGTTCTTATTTCCATTTCCAGGAGTGTATTTATATCTTGTGTACAATATATTTTCGAAGCATGAAGATTTTTTTTTCTTTATCATTAGATAGTGAATTTTAAGATGATAATATAAGTAACGATTTGGTCACCAACAGATTTTTCAAATAATATGGCATAGCGAACATGTGCTTTCTAAACAGAACATCATTCATTTCAGTACTCCAAAGTCAAGGAGTATAAAATATATAAATTATGAAGAACATGAACAGAAAGGAAAAAGTACAATAATGTACAAGGGTTGTGAAACAGTAATGGCTCCACCTTCATAACTTGCTTTTTGATAGGAATATTTCAAATAAACTAAAAACAGAGATAATCCTCAGAATGTGTTCTTTAATTATTGACATTCACTTTTCCACATAATAACCACACAACTGGATAAGATTTCTCTGCAGATCTTGTTCCATTACTGGGAACGATGGAAGTCACACAGTGCCAGTTGCGAATACTATGGAGGATGCTATATAGTGGTGAGCCTCCATCTCTGAAGTTGTGTTCAGATGGCATGTGATGAGCCTGGTCTGGTATTGTCAAGCAATAAGAAAACATTTCCTTTTACCTCTCAGGTGCTTGTTGTTCATCATATCAAAGGTATTGTGAAGCATTGTGAAGTAACACTCTAAATTAATAGCATTTTGTCTGTTATGTTTGTGAAGCATCTTCAGTGGCCTGTAAAATGTTTCTTTTTATATGTATAATAAATGTATCCCCCCCCCCCCCCCCCATGAACCATGGACCTTGCCGTTGGTGGGGAGGCTTGCGTGCCTCAGCGATACAGATAGCCGTACCGTAGGTGCAACCACAGTGGAGGGGTATCTGTTGAGAGGCCAAACGTGTGGTTCCTGAAGAGGGGCAGCAGCCTTTTCAGTAGCTGCAAGGGCAACAGTCTGGATGATTGACTGATCTGGCCTTGTAACAATAACCAAAACGGCCTTGCTGTGCTGGTACTGCGAACGGCTGAAAGCAAGGGGAAACTACAGCCGTAATTTTTCCCGAGGGCATGCAGCTTTACTGTATGATTAAATGATGATGGCGTCCTCTTGGGTAAAATATTCCGGAGGTAAAATAGTCCCCCATTCGGATCTCTGGGCAGGGACTACTCAAGAGGAAGTCGTTATCAGGAGAAAGAGAACTGGCGTTCTACGGATCGGAGCGAGGAATGTCAGATCCCTTAATTGGGCAGGTAGGTTAGAAAATTTAAAAAGGGAAATGGATAGGTTAAAGTTAGATATAGTGGGAATCAGTGAAGTTAGGTGGCAGGAGGAACAAGACTTCTGGTCAAGTGACTACAGGGTTATAAACACAAAATCAAATAGGGGTAATGCAGGAGTAGGTTTAATAATGAATAGGAAAATAGGAATGCGGGTAAGCTACTACAAACAGCATAGTGAACGCATTATTGTGGCCAAGATAGATACGAAGCCCACACCTACTACAGTAGTACAAGTTTATATGCCAACTAGCTCTGCAGATGACGAAGAAATTGAAGAAATATATGATGAAATAAAAAAAATTATTCAGATAGTGAAGGGAGACGAAAATTTAATAGTCATGGGTGACTGGAATTCGAGTGTAGGGAAAGGGAGAGAAGGAAACGTAGTAGGTGAATATGGATTGGGACTAAGAACTGAAAGAGGAAGCCGCCTGGTAGAATTTTGCACAGAGCACAACATAATCATAGCTAACACTCGGTTTAAGAACCATAAAAGAAGGTTGTATACATGGAAGAACCCTGGAGATACTAAAAGGTATCAGATAGATTATATAATGGTAAGACAGAGATTTAGGAACCAGGTTTTAAATTGTAAGACATTTCCAGGGGCAGATGTGGACTCTGACCACAATCTATTGGTTATGACCTGTAGATTAAAACTGAAGAAACTGCAAAAAGGTGGGAATTTAAGGAGATGGGACCTGGATCAACTGACTAAACCAGAGGTTGTACAGAGTTCCACAGAGAGCATAAGGGAACAATTGACAGGAATGGGGGAAAGAAATACAGTAGAAGAAGAATGGGTAGCTTTGAGGGATGAAGTAGTGAAGGCAGCAGAGGATCAAGTAGGTAAAAAGACGAGGGCTAGTAGAAATCCTTGGGTAACAGAAGAAATATTGAATTTAATTGATGAAAGGAGAAAATATAAAAATGCAGTAAATGAAGCAGGCAAAAAGGAATACAAACGTCTCAAAAATGAAATCAACAGGAAGTGCAAAATGGCTAAGCAGGGATGGCTAGAGGACAAATGTAAGGATGTAGAGACTTATCTCACTAGGGGTAAGATAGATACTGCCTACAGGAAAATTAAAGAGACCTTTGGAGATAAGAGACCGACTTGTATGAATATCAAGAGCTCAGATGGAAACCCAGTTCTAAGCAAAGAAGGGAAAGCAGAAAGGTGGAAGGAGTATATAGAGGGTCTGTACAAGGGCGATGTACTTGAGGACAATATTATGGAAATGGAAGAGGATGTAGATGAAGATGAAATGGGAGATACGATACTGCGTGAAGAGTTTGACAGAGCTCTGAAAGACATGAGTCGAAACAAGGCCCCGGGAGTAGACAACATTCCATTTGAACTACTGACGGCCTTGGGAGAGCCAGTCCTGACAAAACTCTACCATCTGGTGAGCAAGATGTATGAAACAGGCGAAATACCCTCAGACTTCAAGAAGAATATAATAGTTCCAATCCCAAAGAAAGCAGGTGTTGACAGATGTGAAAATTACCGAACAATTAGTTTAATAAGCCACAGCTGCAAAATACTAACGCGAATTCTTTACAGACGAATGGAAAAACTAGTAGAAGCCGACCTCGGCGAAGATCAGTTTGGATTCCGTAGAAACACTGGAACACGTGAGGCAATACTGACCTTACGACTTATCTTAGAAGAAAGATTAAGGAAAGGCAAACCTACGTTTCTAGCATTTGTAGACTTAGAGAAAGCTTTTGACAATGTTGAATGGAATACTCTCTTTCAAACTCTAAAGGTGGCAGGGGCAAAATACAGGGAGCAAAAGGCTATTTACAATTTGTACAGAAACCAGATGGCAGTTATAAGAGTCGAGGGACATGAAAGGGAAGCTGTGGTTGGAAAGGGAGTAAGACAGGGTTGTAGTCTCTCCCCGATGTTATTCAATATGTATATTGAGCAAGAAGTAAAGAAAACAAAAGAAAAATTTGGAGTAGGTATTAAAATCCATGGAGAAGAAATAAAAACTTTGAGGTTCGCCGATGACATTGTAATTCTGTTAGAGAGAGCAAAGGACTTGGAAGAGCAGTTGAATGGAATGGACAGCGTCTTGAAAGGAGGATATAAGATGAACATCAACAAAAGCAAAACGAGGATAATGGAATGTAGTCGAATTAAGTCGGGTGATGCTGAGGGAATTAGATTAGGAAATGAGACACTTAAAGTAGTAAAGGAGTTTTGCTATTTGGGGGGCAAAATAACTGATGATGGTCGAAGTAGAGAGGATATAAAATGTAGACTGGCAATGGCAAGGAAAGCGTTTCTGAAGAAGAGAAATTTGTTAACATCGAGTATAGATTTAAGTGTCAGGAAGTCATTTCTGAAAGTATTTGTATGGAGTATAGCCATGTATGGAAGTGAAACATGGACGATAAATAGTTTGGACAAGAAGAGAATAGAAGCTTTCGAAATGTGGTGCTACAGAAGAATGCTGAAGATTAGATGGGTAGACCACATAACTAATGAGGAAGTATTGAATAGGATTTGGGAGAAGAGAAGTTTGTGGCACAACTTGACCAGAAGAAGGGATCGGTTGGTAGGACATGTTCTGAGGCATCAAGGGATCACCAATTTAGTATTGGAGGGCAGCGTGGAGGGTAAAAATCGTAGAGGGAGACCAAGAGATGAACACACTAAGCAGATTCAGAAGGATGTAGGTTGCAGTAGGTACTGTGAGATGAAGAGGCTTGCACAGGATAGAGTAGCATGGAGAGCTGCATCAAACCAGTCTCAGGACTGAAGACCACAATAACAACAACAACAATAAATGTATCTTGTGGTAGTTACAATATGTTACTAAGTTACAGTTTTTCATGTTTTTCTCTTGTTTTCTTAGGTTGGAATCAACTTTTGTAGCACAAATTTCGTGACGTGAAATTATCATTCAGTGTTACTTACTTTGATTTCCAGTGCTGTTAGCCCATGTGTATGGTCCTGGAGATGTGTTCATTAGCCTCCATGCTCCAGTAGGCCAATTTCCAGTGTTTTTTTCATACACATTTGTCTTAACACATCACTTACATCACTTGCACTTTACATTTTGTGTTCAACATGTGTGTGTTTATGGTGTGTAGAATTGCCAGCTGTCGCTGCCTGTTTATCTTTTGTCTTTTGTTTATAATTTGTGTGTGTGTGCGTGTGTGTGTGTGTGTGTGTGTGTGTGTTTGTGTGTGTGTGTGTGTGTGTGTGTGTGTGTGTGTGTTTGTGTGTTTGTGTGTGTGTGTGAGGGTGGGTGGGTTCATATGTGTGACTTGATATTTTACTGGTACAGATATGTGGCTGACATAATCTATATGGTAGATGAACCAACAGAGAAAATTGATAAACTTCATAGCATGGAAAAAGAGATATAAAAGCAAATACATTTCTTGAATATAACAATAAAGAGAGACCACAATAAACACACGTTTGACATCTTTAGAAAGCTAACAGCGACATGTTTCATCCAACCACCTGCAAAATCAAAAAATTTGTGGACCTATGACACATGTTACACAGACTAAATAATGCCCCACTCAGGAAAGAAAACTATGATAAAGAATTAGAAACATTACAACTCATAGCCACAAACAATGGTTACAACACCCATGTAGTACAAGAACTTAACCAAAAAATTAAAACACAACTAAAGAAAAATGAAAATAAACAGAGAAAACAAATGCCAAAGAAGCCCACAGACACTACAGAACACACGGAAATACAAAACAGTGACCCTCTTGACATGACTGACAGAAGAAATGGTACACTTTAATGTACGGACACAAAGCAACACATAAGACAGCAAATATATTAAAGAAACGGGAATTTCACATTGCTTACAAAGCAAGGAACACACTTCAGTCACATTTACAAACAACAAACAAACCAGATAATTACCAAGGAGTAGGTATATATCAGTTAGAGTGCCAAGAATGTGAATCAATATATCTGGGAAGACAGGTAGGAACTTCAAAACTAGATATAAAGAACATATAAGAAGTTGGAAATATGAAAATAACCATTCTACCTTCGCCAAATATCTGCTAACACATGGACATAAACCACCCCACATGGCATAAGACGTGACAGTTATTAGAGTGAATAATCACAACAAAAGGTGTACTTTCACATATAAAGGGCCCTTGCAATGGAAAAGAAGGTACTTAATGACCAAATCCATACATACAACATAAACAAATGATGACAGATAAATACACAGCGACAGCCGGCAACACAACACACCTTAAACACACACATACTGACCACAAAATGTAAAGTGCAAGTGACGTAAGTAATCTATTAAAACAAATGTGGGTGCAAAAATGCCAGAAATCGACCAACTGGAGCATGGAGATTAATGAACACATCTCCAGGACCACACACATGGGCTGACACGTTGGAAATTGTAGGTAACACTGAACAATTATTTCACATCATGAAATTTGTACTAAAATATTGGTAACATGTTGTAACTGTCACATAATAAATTTATTATGTGTATAAAAAGAAGCATGTTTACAGGCCACTGAAGATGCTTCACAAATAAAAGCAGCAAATGCGTATGGCAATAAATGAACTGTCTTCAATTAGTTGCATACACAGAAAATACCTCCATGAATGGATAGTACTGCCTGTGTTCCAAAACAATGATGCTATGATTTTTCCAGCTCAGGACTGTGTCTTTAATTTTTTTCCCCATGGCACCTTTGTGTTGATATTCCATGAATTGACGTTTTGTCTCTGGTCTGTAGTGGTGTACCCACATTATCTCTGTAGTTACAACTGATTACAGAAAGCCATCACCTATAGTCTTGTAATGTCAGATGGATTCCTGGCAAATGTCAAGTCTGTAGACTTCAGTTGTCATCATTCAGGATGCCCACGGATCTTTCAATAACCAAGCAAAGCAACAATCTGATCTACATCTCCCTGCCCAAGGACCCCAACTTCACTCATTCTGCATACACACCCTCTTCCTCACAGTCTTCCCTTCATCAGTTCTGTCACACACTCACAACCCACTACTCCACATCTTCATCATCTTGTGCTACATGAGCCCATAGGTGCCTGCATCCATTTCCTATCCCACACACCTGCTACCTTTCTCCAAGCAGCCAGCCACACTTCCCCAATCCTCCCTCCCAATCTCCACCTCCCTTTTCCCCTCACCCAATTCACCCACCACAACCTCTCACCTCAGCCCACCTCCGAAACTGCAGTCCCAGTACTGTATATTCAGATACCATACTGTACCTTTACACGTGTGTGTGTGTGTGTGTGTGTGTGTGTGTGTGTGTGTGTGTAAGAGAGAGAGAGGGGGGGGAGAGGAAGGAGGGGAGGACAGATACAGTTTTGTGCGTGTGTGTGTTTGGGGGGGGGGGGGGGGGGGGATGGAGTTGGATGCTGGGTCTGTGTGTGTACTATAGCTCAAAAAAGGATTCATCCAAGAGCTAGTATCAGTGCCTATACTATTTGGTAACCAATTCACTTACATCTTTCTGTGAGGCCAACTGTGCTTGCAGTTTCGCTCTAAGAGATATGGTGATCACCCTGTGTCAGTTTGTCAATGTTTTTCTTTTTCAGTTCAGTTTTCCAACACTTTTTCATTAAGTCAGATGCCTCACCATGTTTATACTTACTGGACTAGCTACATACAATGTTCAAATGAAACAATCACCATACATGGCTTGCATTCCCTAATGAATTTCCTTCAGGGTAAGATCCACTGGTGTTTAGAATTCTATAGCAGCATGTAGCAACACTGTTCACATTTACGTAGTACTTCACTTAGCATAGACCGGGACTGAGTCCTAGGCAGGCCCGATGTTAACTGACTGGGCACGGCCCATGCTGCCTGAGTTGTTGTTGCTGTTACGCCGGCAGAGGTCGCGTCCGAATTCTCACGTGCCCTCTGGTGGACGGAACTCTACTTGCGGCAACTACTGTCCGTGATGCGCTGTGCCGATGTGCGCCTCCCGCGATCTGTTTGGTGGCTACTGCACAGCACTTTGTTTGCAATGCACTGACCAACAGTCTGTGCAAGGCTCTAATCTTTACATTGTAACAATACAACCACTCACTATCAAAGCTTCTTGCCAACTGAAGCTGTCTACTGAAGAATCCAGTACCTGCCACATACCAGTGCTGCCATCTGCCTAGGAGATACAAAAGTGGAAGCACTACTTTTCATTCAATGTTCATAAAATTACAAGGGCACAGAGAATGGTTGTCAATTATTTACTTTCAGGAGAAAATATTCCAGTACCATCAAAAGACAAAAGAAGAATGTGTCAACCAGCAGAACTGGAATTTTTCTCCTTAAAGAAAGTAGTGGAGAGCCATTCAGCCTCATTGTAAGTTTACAGATTTCTATAGTGATGTTTCCTTTTGATATATGACCACGAAGTGAAATATATTTAATTTTGAAAGACCATCTTCAAACACAACTTTCATTTGTATTACTTGAATTCACAGATGGTTCTGGAGTAAAGTCTTTGTTGACTCAGTCATACGGCAATGTCTGTTAGTACCTGTAGAATTTAATTGGATTCACTTTTGTACTGCATATCCTAACAGGACATATTTTCTTAGAAGCTGAAATCTGCTCCAGCACCTTAAAAACTACTGAAACAATCACTCACAAGACGGATTTTAACACTCCAAATATCACACATAGCAGATGTCACAAAGAAAAACAAACAATTGAAGAGTAACATGGGGCATTTCACAGACTTAACAATCCTCCATCAAAACATGCAATCAATATTTGAAGTGTTACAGAGCACTGGTGTAGAGAGGCATAAATCCAACACGTAGTGTTATTATCATATGAAAGGGCAAATTCTTACTGCAGAACTGCTTCAAGGGATAAAGGAACACAGTCCAAATCAAGACATGACCTCAGTACGGCAAGTACAATTAGTAGTAAGCTATCTAGAGTAATTTATTTATTAAGACAACTCAGAAATTGTGTACCTGAAACATACATCAGATCATCTTATTTTGCATTTTTCCAAAGTATAATATCATATGGCATTATCTTGTGGGGTAACTGTAGTCATATACATGACATCCTATTATTGCAGAAGAAAGCCATTAGGATAATTACATATTCTTCACATAAGGCTCACTGCAAACCCTTATTTACTAAACAAAAAATTATGACAGTAATAAACCTCTATATATACAATGTCTTAATCTTTATGAAGAAGAACCTACAAGATGTGAAACATAGAGAAAATGTACACTGTAACAACACAAGAAGCATCAAACACATATACACGCCTTACCACAGATTATCAAAATCAATAAATAGCTATGAAGTCACAGGGCACAAACTATTTAATAAGCTGCCACATGCTATACAGGATCTTCCTGAACATACATTCAAAGAAAGACTGCATGAATGGTTTATTGCCCACCCTTTCTATGATCTCAATGAATTCTTCAACTGTAAAATGCAGTAATCCAACAGATGACCCACTGTACATTTATTGTAATATAAGCTAAAATATTTCAGTAGTCAATACCTTATCACACTGTATTATAAATAGTAACTTCATTTGACGTTGTCAATTGCTGTAATGGCCTAAAGATAATAAAATCTTTATTATTATTATTATTATTATTAGTGAAGACAAACACTTTGAAATATCAGCTATTGAATTAACAGGGCTTGATATCACCAAGAAATTAATCATTTTATGTGTGTATAGATCTCCCAGTGGTAGTGTGGACACTTTTCTCAATAAATTAACAGAATTCCTAGATAAAGTCTCAAGTACAAAGGTCAACATAATTCTCTGTGGGGACATTAACATCAACACTAATATCATAAATGAATCCAGCAGCACCCTCATAAATATCCTTCAAAGTTTTGGCATGTCCCTATTGGTCAATAGTGCATCAAGGGTTACTACAATGACTGCATCAGTAATTGACCATGTGGCCACAAATATGAATAGGGAAAAATTTGATACAGCTGTAAAAGATCTCGGACTACCAGACCATCTCTGTCACATACCAACAGTAAAATCAGGCATCGAATCATTCTCTAAACTACAATCCTACAAACAACATCCATCAGAAATCAAAATAAAAGATTTTTCAAAGGAGCTAGCAAAACAGAGCTGGGATGAAGTGTATAAGGAAACCAATGTGAATATGAAATTCTCTAAATTCTCCACATTGTTTAAATTGAACTTTGAAAAGGCATTTCCAAAAGTATGCATGTCTGTATAAACATCTCACAAAAACAGATGGATAACAGCAGGTATTAAGAAGTCCTCCCAAACACTTAAATACCTGAGTTCCATGAAAAAGACTCACAGTGATCCAGAACTCTTAAATTTCTACCATAGACACAAAAAGATCTATAGGAAGGTGCTGACTGCTGCAAAAAAGTCATTTAATGACAAAATAATATATAATGCAGAGAATAAAAGCAAAGCTCTCTGGGATGTTATAAAAAAGGAAACGGGGAGAGGCAAAGAAATGCAGGGAGGGGGATAAGGTAATAAATGATCCACAACACTTAGTAGCAAACTATGTAAATAAGCATTTTCAAGTATTGCAGAAAAGTTCCAGTAAAAATTCACCACAACAAATATAACACCTGTAAATAATGTTGCACTAAATACAATGATGTTATTTCCAACCACAGAGAATGCAGTCAATAAAACTGCTCAAAAACTAAAAAATTAAAAGTCAGTAGGCTTAGATGAAGTACCAATGCATGTATGGAAACAATGCATAGAGATTATATAAGGCCCCTTAACAGATATAATAAATGAATCCTTCACATCAGGAACATTTCCAGAGCAGTTAAAACAGGCAAGAGTTGTACCTTTTTGGTTGTAGCTAACAATTTTGTGAAGTTTTGCTGGTATTGGTATCGGCTGTGTTGTAGTAGTATTAATACAAGTAGCTGCTTTCTTAGTAGGCAGAGAATTTCGAGACCATTATTGCTAATTCTTAAATAGTTCTACTGGTGTAACTGAACTTTGGTAACGTAGACGTATAGTTTATTTTCAGTAACTATAAAATTTACCATGAGTGAAAAGTGTGGGCTCTGTCGTAGCTTTGTGAGTAGTGGATTATGGTGTGGGATTTGTTCAAAGCATTTTCATTGGAGGGAATGCAGTGGGGAAGCCAGTGGTCATTTTAGGGAGATCCTCTCCTGGGAATGTAGAATCTATAGTAGAAACAAGTTAATAGAGGAGCAGGAGCGTAAGATCTGTGCCCTTCAGGTGCAGTTACAATGCACAAAGGAGGAACTAGATAGGTTGAGGAGGGTGAAGGGTGGTGGGGAATGGGAACTGGCAGTTGGCAAGAAGGTAGCTAGGAAGAGGAGGTACTCAGACAGTTTTACTTTGCATACATGCAATACATACGACCAACTGTCAGAGTTGAATGGAGAGGAGCCTCGTGTAGCCATAGATGTAGGTAACTTGCAGCAGTCCTCAGCAATTAGGAGGCCTAGGTTAGTTGCAAAGTCTAGCAGAAAGAAGGTTCTGCTGCTAGGTAGTTCCCACAGTAGAGGTGTGGGCCAGCAGTTGCAGGAAGTGTTGGGGAGTGAGTACCAGGTCACCAGCATTGTGAAGTCTAGTGCAGGGTTGGCTCAGGTGACTGAAAGCATAGGGGAGTTATGTAAGAATTTTACGAAAGAGGATCAGGTAGTGATAGTGGGTGGAGCAGGGAACAGTCTCAATAGGGACGGGGAATATGATGTCAGTGGTGACTTGGTTAAGATAGCTACTCAAACTGGTGGCACTAATGTGCATTTCGTGCAACTGTTTCAGCGTCATGATCGGCCTCACCTTAATGCGGCTGTTAGGTGCGTTAATGTGGGGCTGGAGAGGGCACTGATGGCGGAGGGCATGGATCACATCTCAGTGGTGCCAGTTGGGTCTATCAATAGATGGGGTTTCACTAGGCATGGCCTGCACCTCAATAGGTATGGGAAGGGGAGGCTGGCTAAGCTTATAGGTGACAGTGTAGTGGGTGGTGGTGGTGGTAGTGGTATCACTCATGGAAAAATTCCTATAGTAGTTGGTGTTAGAGCTGCACCTTTTTTTGACTGAAGTCAGCTGATAGATATACCTTCTTAAAGGAAGTGCCTCTAACTAAGGGCTCACCTCCAGAGGATGTAATGTTTCCAAGTAGAGTAGGAATTAGCATATTTCATCAGAATATAAGAGGTATTAGAGATAAAGTTAGTGAACTGCTAATAGATGTTAACTCTGAAATTATTGGTATATCAGAGCACCACTTAAATAATTTGATAATTCAGAGGCTTCCTTTACCAGGCTACAGATTAGCTGGCTGTTTCTCAAGGAGTTCCTTGCGGGGTGGGGGAGTGGCTCTGTACGTAAAAAACAGTATTTCATTTGATTCCATAGACGTATCACGACACTGCACTGAACAGATATTTGAAAGTTGTGCAGCATTAGTTGAATTTAGTGAAACTAAACTTCTAATTGCTGTTGTTTATAGGTCCCCTAACTCCGACTTCAGAGCATTTTTGCTTAAGCTAGAGAGGGTTCTTGATTCACTTTGTAGGAAGTACCAGAAAGTAGTTCTATGTGGTGACTTCAATATTAATTTTGTACATGATTGTGCAAGAAAAAAGATGTTGGTAGATCTCCTAAATTCATATGATCTGATGCAAACTGTGTTTTTTCCAACTAGGGTGCAGGGGAACAGTCATAGACAATATTTTTATTCATTCTTCATTACTAGATGGGCATTCTGTTAGTAGAAGGGTGAATGGCCTTTCAGACCATGCCGCACAAATTTTAACACTAAAAGGTTTTTGTACTCTAACCAATGTTGCATTTAATTACAAACTACGTAGGAAAGTTAATCCAACAGCAATAGAGAGTTTTTCAAAACTTGTCAAGGAACAAGAGTGGCAAGATGTTTATAGTGCCAATAATATAGATGATAAATACAATGCTTTCCATAACACATTTCTCATGCTCTTTGAGAGTTGCTTTCCATTAGAACATTCTAAACGGGGTACTAGCAATAATGGACAGCCCGGTTGGCTGACTAGTTGGATAAGGATATCATCTAGAACAAAGTGGGAATTATATCAAAATGTTAGAAGTAGTCACAATCAAGCTACAGTAGCCCATTACAAACAGTATTGTAAGGTGCTTAAAAATGTTATTAGACTGATAAATCAGATATATGTACAGTATTTAACAACCATTTTCTGAGCATTGCTGGTGAATTAAATAAAACTTTAGTATCTACAGGAAATCATAAATTTCTTAGCAAATGCCTTTCCGAGATTGACGTCTGAAATACTCCTCTGTGATACAGACAAGAGGGAGATTGAGACAATAATCAAATCACTGAAGACTAAGGACTCTCATGGTTATGATGGAGTGTCTACTAGAATATTAAAGTACTGTGCTGCACATGTTAGCCCTGTATTTAGCCATATTTGTAATGTTTCCTTTAGGAATGGTCAGTTTCCTGAGCGATTAAAGTACTCAGTAGAAAAGCCACTTTATAAAAAGGGAGAAAGGGATAATGTAGATAATTTTAGACCTATTTCTATGCCATCAGTGTTTGCAAAAGTTATCAAAAAGGCTGTGTATGTAAGGTTAATTGATCATTTTATATCACACGATTTGCTATCAAATGTACAGTTCGGCTTTAGAAGTCGTTTGACAACTGAAAATGCTATATTCTCTTTTCTCTGTGAGGTGCTGGATGGGCTAAACAAAAAGTTTCGAACGCTTGGCGTATTTTTTGATTTAACAAAGGCATTTGACTATGTTGATCACACAATATTGCTCCAGAAGTTGGACCATTACGGAATAAGGGGAGTAGCTCACAATTGGTTCCCCTCTCACTTTAGCAACAGGCAGCAAAAGGTCATTATTCACAATGTTGATAACGGCTGTGATGTGGGATCTGAGTGGGGTACTCTCAAGTGGGGGGTGCCCCAGGGATTAGTGTTGGGGCCACTCCTGTTCCTTATTTATATAAATGATATGCCCTCTAGTATTATGGGTAACTCTAAAATATTTATGTTTGCTGATGACACTAGCTTGGTAGTAAAGGATGTTCTGTGCAACATTGACTTGGTTTCAAGTAGAGCAGTACAAGACCTCAGTTCATGAAAATAAACTAATGTTAAATCACAGTAAGACTCAGTTTTTACAGTTCCTAATACACAAGTCAACAAAACCTGACGTTTTAATCTCACAGAACGGGCATATAATTAGTGAAACTGAACAGTTCAAATTCCTAGGTGTTCAGATAGATAGTAAGCTGTCATGGAAAGCCCACGTTCAGGATCTTGTTCAAAGACTTAACACTGCCATTTTCACTATTCGAACGGTATCGAAAATGAGTGATATTTCGACACGTAAATTAGTCTACTTTGCTTATTTTCATTCACTTATGTCATATGGTGTTATGTTTTGGGGTAACTCTTCCCATTCTAGAAGGATATTTTTGGCTCAGAAACGGGCGGTTCGGGCAATAAGTGGTGTGAGTTCACGAACCTCTTGTCAACCTCTTTTCATGAGTCTGGGTATTTTGACATTGGCCTCTAAATATGTATATTCCTTATTGTCGTTTCTTGTTACCAATATTAGTTTATTTCTAACAATAAGCAGCTTTCACTCGATTAATACTCGGCGGAAATCAAACCTCCATTTGGATCGGACTTCCTTAACTCTTGTGCAAAAAGGTGTGTAGTATACTGCTGCATCCATTCTCAATAAGCTGCCACTCGAATTAAAAAATCTTAGCAGTAATCCACGCGCTTTCAAATCGAAACTGAGGAGTTTCCTCATGGGTCACTCCTTCTATTCTGTCGAGAAGTTCCGTGAAAAATTAAAATGATTCTCATTGTATTGCTGATAGCGTTTGCTTAAACTTATGGACTGATTTTCTTTCAGGTTCATGAACATTTATTTTTATCTGTTATTACTTTTTATGTTGTAAGTTCATGTACTGACACGTTCCATGACCTTGGAGATTTGCTACTCAATTTGGTCCTACGGAACTTGACATTTAAATAAATAAAATAAATAAAAGAAAGGTAATGCAGAAGACATAGAAAAATAATCAGCCCATTTCCCTGCTGTCACCATTCTCAAAAATAATAGAAGTAATTATGAAAGACAGATTAATTAATTACCTAAATAAATACAATCTTTTAAGTGAATCACAGTTTGGTTTCCGAAGTGGCAAAAATACAGAATCAGCCACAGTAGTATTCACAAAGGTTGTATTTGATGCTCTTGACAAAGATGAGTGTGTCACAGGCATATTTTTGGATCTTTCTAAGTCCTTTGATACAGTTGACTGCAATATTCTATAAAATAAATCAGAAGAATTAGGAATAAGAGGGGTAGCTAATGACTGGTTTCAATCATACCTAGCAGATAGGGTACAAAGAGTAGAGACAACACATACTTCAAATAGATCTAAACATTTAGTAAAAAACTTATCAGAACTAAAATACATTAATATAGGGGTTCCGCAAGGTAGCATATTAGGACCAAAACTATTCATCATATACACAATGACTTTTTCAGCAGCGTTACTCATGGTGAAAAAAATCTCTTCACTGATGACAGCAAAATTATAGTCAATGAGAAAACAAGAGAACCCCTTGCAGAGAAAGCAAATGAAGCTCTCAAGGAAGTTTACAATTGGTCAATAAGTAACAAAGTGACACTGAACATAAAGGAAACTAATGTCATGAATTTCAGTTTGAAGAGGGAAAATGACAATGTTAAATTAAATGTAGATGGCACCTCTACAGAATGTGTAACAAATGCAAAATTTCTAGGAATGAATATTGATTGTCAGTTGAAGTGGTGTGAACACACAAACGTACCTGCAAACAGAATGACATCAGCATGTTATGCCCTTAGAATCCTATCATCAGTGTGTAACATGCAGTGTCTTTTAGTTACATGCTATTCATTTGTACACTCAATTCTTAGCTATGGCATTCTTTTTTGGGGAATAAATGCACAAAATATGAACACAATTTTCAAACTCCAGGAAAGAGCCATAAGAATCATAACCAAAAATGGTAGTCGAGCATATTGTTAAGATCTGTTCAAAACACTGTGGATTTTAATGGCTTCGTGTGAATACATTTACCAGTCAGTTGTACAACAAAAATAACAATGGTAATTACTGCACAAACAGTTCTGTCCATGACCATGGAACAAGAACAAGACTCATCTTACACTTGCCAAGGAAAAATAAACATAAAACTCGAAACAGCATTTTCTACCAAGAAATAAAACTGTACAACAAACTAGCAAAAGAGATAAGAGAAATTGCAAAAATACACTTATTTAAAAAGGCAGCTAAAAAGTACCTGTTATGCAATACATTTTATACATTGAAGGATCACTTAGATAAAACAGAGTAGGGGTTTGGTAAAAAAAAGTTATAAAAATAAATAATAATAATAATGATTATAAAACATCAAACATTCTACATAACACCTTCACACTATGTTTTTTTTCCTTCTTTTTTTCCTTTTCTAGAAAAACTTACCCCAAAGTTACTGGTACAATACTAACACCTCTCCCTCTTTCTGAGCTCAACATCTCACTCATTATAGAGGGATCCTGACTCAGTTTTTCAGGGTAGCAAATGGGAAATGGTGGTACAGAAAATGGCCCAGAGATCATCAGTGTGTGTGTGTGTGTGTGTGTGTGTGTGTGTGTGTGTAGTGAGTGAAGAGTTATGAAACAATGTGTGCATAGTGTGTGCAGTGACTGATAGTGGGATATGAATGAACAGTGTGGCATTAGATTATTTTATAAGTTATTTGTGAAAAAGTATTGTATACCAGGAGTAAATCTAATGATTGTCTCTGACAAGAAGTCTGTAAATGCATGTGTATACAAATTAGCTTATTTTGACATGTCCTATATCCTTGTAAAAAGAGATCTACGAATGAATAAAGCTACTACTACTACTACTACTACTACTACTACTTGGTTATTGTTTCCCCACCTCTTTCCTCAGCCTCACTTACATAGACCTTATACACTTTGTAAATTGAATGTTGAGGATTCTAGTACTGCCTCTTCAGTGTTTTGCAAGTTGGGCATAAATATTTCAGTAGATCTTCATCAGCTCATTTAACTTATTTTCTCTATTTTCCTAGTAGCATTAAGAATTAAAACCAAATAAGAAACTTAAACCTAAAGGAGCATCTAAACAAGTAGCATAATCACACAGACAAATGTAACTTCAGTATTATCTGCATTATAAGTTTTTGTTAAAGCACAACTCAAAGCCTCCATGAGTAATAATTCAAACTCACTTTCAAACAGTCTGTATACAATCTCATAAACAACTGACTGTGTGTCATTGTCTGCCAACCTCAAACTATGTTCATCTTTGCTAAAAATGAGAAAGTGCTTTGGTAATCTCAAACTGAAACGTTCCACATGAACTGTGATCTGCTATAATGTGAAAGTTGTTGAATGTCACATCCTTTGTTTCTCCATCTTCTTGTATGTACAGGGTGATTATAATTAAAGTTAAACTTTCAAACCGCTGCAGAAATAACACCACTGGTCAGAATGACGTCAAATTGCAATGGAATATTATCGGAGAATCATACAACAATGCCTAAGGTGTACGTTTGACATTAAACAAACTGTACTGGTCAGTGTGCACGAGTGTACCTATGTGTTACTGTTAGTTGCGTAAGCCCATCCACCACATCAAGTTCATATCACATAGCTTGAGAAAAATCGGTTTTTAATTTTCCTGGGGTCAAAAACAGCATAAAAAGCATCAATAAAAATCAAATCAAATTATTAATTTCCATGTGATTGGTGCAAAACATGTTCAGTATGCTGTCCACCGTTTTCTGCAACAAGCTGAAATCGAGAAACAGCATGTTCCACAACTGACTGAAGCGTTTCCGGGGTGATGTTCAGAATGTGTTGCACAATGTGTGCCTAATGCAGCTAACTTTGCAATCAGGACACTGAACACATCTTTCAAAATAGCCCTGCAACTCTACTCGGGCTCGTTCACTACTTTTTCTTTTTCTTTCTTTCTTTTTTTTTTTTTTTTTTGGATTGAACTATACACATTCATACTGAAACTTATTTATTCAAAAGAAACACTTTAACCTTGTGGCCATGCATTTTTAAGTTCACAAATAAATCTGATCTGAATAAGTAATAATAATTGGTGCAATTCATACACTGTTTATTGTTTCACACCTACACTTTCACACTGCTCCTTCACATGCACTGGCATCCATGCTTACACTCGTGGCACTTTGCCATTCCCAACATAGCACCACAATGGACAATGACCAAAGACCCCGATTTTCCCACTAATATCCACAGTCCTGGGTCGGGTCACATGACACTACATAGTCAAAAGAATCCCTAAACATGCCCACAATTTGTTTACAGTTTTTTATATGATTTAAATACTTACACCTAAATACAATATATAATTTTACACACATTTATCACCACAATTTTGTAATTCATTGCAATTAAAAGAAAGACAAAACACTATGCAACGCAACTACAACACCCATCAAAACACAAAACAAGTATTTTCTGATCTATTTTGCCCAACATATTATTCCTGCTGCTATGCTTTAAATTTAAATTACAAACTACTTGAAAGAGCTCCATATTATCCCCTGTTACCTTGCACACCCCAGTTTTATGGAGACATTAACTTAATAATGCCAACATGAAGTAGCACCAAACAGAGCCAACCCACATTACTTCATATATCAAAACATTTTAATTATAACTATAACGGCACCAAAACATGTGGAACAGTGTTACAGTGGTGAGTTAATCAGTGTGAGTACTGTCATCAGAAAACATACAAACATTATCCAACAATGTATCCAACATAAATATACTATCTAATAGTCTTATATTGAATCTGATTGGGCTGGCAAAATGCAAAGAAATTTATATTATATAAATGCCCATGTTAGTCTAAATGTAGGTTGCTCACTCACTGCATATTAACACTTCCACTTTTTTACACAGTTGTTTCTGTAGTTGCACGAGGTTGTTGTAACCAGATCCTTGTGTTCACAGAATTAAGCATTGGAATGCAGGCTTTCCAAACTTGTCAGCCAGCAGTACAGTGCTTCCTCTCGTTAGCCAAACCATCCTATCAAAATTTAATCAAATCCTCATAAATCTTGCTTAAACATGTAGACCCACATTTCCCAGGAATCAGGCTATCCAATCCCCCCCTCGGACATCCTGTGTTCACTCATCAGCTCTTACTGAGGTTTATACAAATGACAAACATGCACAAAAATCAAACACAAACATGGCATAGTTAAATATATTCTATTTCACCCCTCAAATGTTCCCAAATCAGGAGCTCAGACATATTTCAACCCCCGCTCCACCCCCCCCCCCCCCCCCTCCCAAGAGAATTTATTCCCAGATCCAGATTCTTATTTTTTTTAAGCACCCATACAGCTATATCACTGTACATAAATAAACACCAAATTTCCTTTTTTTAAAATTCCTATGTCATTTTTTCACATAATATTTGACAATATCTTGAAACCTATTGTTTTCTGCCATTTCCATGAATAACTAGATTCAATCATAAATGGCAAATAAACTCACTAAGGTCATAAACTTTTACATACATCCACTTAGCCATTAGTGTTCTTTCCCTTACTTCCCTTATTAACATCTTATAGTAAGCAAGCTAATTATTTTCCATATGCCTCTACAATTTGCATATTTAGTAAGTGCCCTATATGACTGTCTCAGCAACAATTGTACCCCCACGCAACAGTATCAACTCCAGGTGCCACAGATACATTAGATATTTTAATAAAATCTCAACTACTTTTAAACAAACTATTTGCAGATTTCCTTCCTCCTTCTATATTCTCCACACATTTATACAGAAATAGAGACTATATATGCAGTAGGTTTCAGTTCCCGTATGAGTTTTTCAACAAGGCTTCTATCACACCCACACCAGTTGTGCAAATCCATTGGACAGCAGATTCATTTAATGCAAATACATACAGTATAATGAAGTTTGTAGACCACCAAACAATGCCATTGCAATATACACAGTAACAAAAATATCCTCCAATTATAAATAAACATATATATATAGCCCCCAATTAATTTTTTATAACTGCATATAATAGTCATACCACACATACTATTTTTTTTTTTTTTTTAACTAGACAATAGTGTACATGGGAATCTCTCACTTCCTTACCCTTTATTCTTTCACCACATATTTTTTCAACTCCATTACATTTCTCAGTCCAAATGGCTTTTTGGACGCCTATATGCCAACCTATATGCATTAGGGTGTGGACAACCAGTTATCTCAAAGGGTCCATGGTATAATTCAAATAACTTTTTGATTTCGCCATCAGTGTCACTGGATTTTTTTCTTGTTCCTCACCAGCACCTTATCTCCCTCCTTGAACTTGGTTGTCTTATACCTTTCTCCATGCCTCCTCTGTCTCTCATGTCCTTTCTTTAACATTTGCTGTCTGGCCATCTGCATCTTCTCTTGACTTGTCAAGCCTTGAGATGTAGGAAAATCTATGTGTTCTGCTATTAGATTGTCTCGCTCGATATCTTTCATGAGCACATAGGGTGAGAAGCCTGTCACACAGCTCTTCACTGTGTTCATGAGATCCTCAAACACAGTTATACAGGGTGTCAAAAAAGTCTTTCCCTGATTACATAAATTGATAACGCAGGCTAGAAGTAAGATACAAATATGAAACTTGTGTCGAATTGTTTACAACTACCAAAGTTTTTTTTCTGTTTTAGGTTCACAGTACGTAAGTAGTGGATGAGGTGCAGTGCCCAAGAAGCCATGTTAACCAATCAGGAGAAGGCACAGTGTGTCCTGTGGTACCATGAGACACGATCACCAACCACAGTGCAGAGACACCTCCAGACAACATTTGGAAGGAATCCACTTGGTGTCAAGAGCATTAAAGCCTGGTATGAGAAGTTCAAGAACACAGGATCGATTGCTGACCTTCCGAGGTCTGGTCGACCAAGAACCTCAACAGACAGGGTGGAAGCTGTAAGGCAGTCTTTTCTGCAAAGTCCGAAGAAATTGGTGCTCAGGACCTCACGTGAATTACAGATGCCAAAAAGCTCTCTCCATGACATTTTACACAAACGTTTACTGTTTCGTGCATACAAAGTGCAAATCATTCAAGCCTTGTTGCCCAATGACAGTTCACTTTGCGGTCAAAATGCTATCACGTATTGAGGACGATAATGGTTATCTCAGACAAATTGCCTTTTCCAACGAAGCGACCTTTTTTGTCGGTGGAGCAGTGAATCACCATAATGTGCGCATTTGGGGTTCACAGCCCCCTGGCGAGGTCGTGGAGTGCACCAGAGGCAGTCCAAAGGTGAATGTTTGGTGCACGCTATTGCATGATCGAATTATCGGGCCATTCTTCTTCGCTGAGGCTACCATCACATCTGCAGTGTATCTGGACATGTTGCAACTGTATACTGTTCCTCAGCTGCTTCAGTATCACCCCGATGTCTTGTTTCAGCAAGACGGTGCACCGCAATGGATAACCACAGTCGTTGAATCAATCCCTCCAGTGATGTTGGCTAATGTTTGGACGGAAATTGAATATTGCCCAGATGTGCTACATGCTACTAATGGTGCTCATGTGGAAGTTTACTGATGTGTGAAAAAACTTTGTTTTGTAAACAATTAGACACCAGTTTCATATTTGTATCTTACTTCTAGCCTGAGTTATCAATTTATGTAATCAGGGAAAGACTTTTCGGACATCCTTATATTCTGCCCAAGTGCTATGCTTTTTACTGCAATATGTCCTACATCGCCTACCCAGCTCCCTCATATACCTCCCAGCTGGGTTTCCCACAGGGTGATATACTGAAATCCTTATATGCATTATCCTAGATCTTTGCATAAACTTCCCCCACACACTAGATACAAATTGTGCTCCATTATCAGACAGAACTTTCTCTGGTTTTATTTCATTCACAAAGTAATCTTTCTCTAGCTCATTAATTATGTTCTGGCTAGTGGCCTTTTTCAGTGGATAAGGCTTTACAAACTTGGAGAATACATCAACAGCTAAAAGAACATACTTCTCACCCTCTCAACCTGTTGGCAGCCTCCCAAATAAATAAATAGCCAGCAGTTCACCATTTCTTTTAGGAACAATATTCTGCATCTCTCCTTGTACTGCAATAGTATTATACTTCACTTTTTGACACTTGTCACAAGAAGCTAACTGTCTCTTTACCCTCCTGGCCATGTTGTTAAAACTAACATAGTCCTGCAGTATTTCCTAACATTTCTGAGCCCCATAATGCCCATGGCTAAGGTGGATGTAATTGAATAATTTTTCCACATGCTCATCTGGAAAACATACCTTACACTCCTCTTTGTCCAAATTTATTTGCCTAAATAAAATCCCCTTATAAATTCTATAATATTTAGCTATTTTTTCATGTTATTTACTTCCAAAGTTTGTTTTGATAAACTTCAAGATTTGGTCCCCATTCTGAAGTCCCCTCATGTCCTTACAGATGGATTTGATTTCCTTCTCTCCACCCTCCCCTTTCATATACAGTATCTGTAGCTCTTTCTTGTCTCCATTCCCTTCATGTTCTTCTCCAATGAAAGATAACCTTGATAAGGCATCAGCCACATTGTTGTCTGTGCTTTAAATGTATCTTATCTCATAGTTAAATTGCTGCAAAAACATGGCCCATCTCATGAGTCTATTATTTAACAGCTTAAATTCTTGCAAATACTTCAGAACCTTATGGTCTGTGTAAACAATCACTTTCCGACCTTCCACATATACCCTGAACTTCTGAAATCCAAAAACTATGACTAAAAGTTCCTTCTCTGAGATACCATACATTAATTCATGTTTGGACAGCATTCTTCTCACAAAAGCGATTGCCCTGTGCTCTGTCTTCCCATCTACTACTCTCTCCTGAAATAGCACTGCCCCTATCCCATAATCTGAGCTGTCTGCACCAATACAGAAAGGCAAAGGCAAATCTGGGAAGTACAAAATTTTGCTGTTTTTTAAGCTATTCTTTATGGCCTTAAATTCCCTGTCACACTCAGATGTCCAGCACCAGATTACACTTTTCTTTAATAGTCTACATAAGTTAGGTGAATTCAGGCTATAATCACTTATATATTTCCTAAACAATGAACATTGTCCTATAAATGATTTCAGTTGTTTCCTGTTTGTTGGCACCTTGCAGTCAACAATAGCCTTGATTTTCTCTTTATTGGGCAAAATGCCATCAGGAGTTAGCTGATGACCAAGAAATAGCAACGTTGCTTGAAAAAATTCACACTTACTTAACATAAGCATCATCACCCTTTAGATATAGCCTTGAATACATCCTCCAACAGCTAACAGTGCTCTTGCCAATTGCTTCTTGTGATCAAACTGTCATCTACATACACTGTCAATTTTCTCATTAGTTCATCACCCAATACATGACTTAAAGCCCTTACAAAAACTGCTACAGATATTGACAAACCAAATGGCACAACTGTAAACATATAAGTCCTGCCCTCCAGTGTACTTTCTGCTCTCTTCAGCCAATTGCACCTGCCAGAACCCTGAAGTCAAATCGACACTGGACAGAATTTTAGCATTATAAAATTTTGCAACAGCTCGTACATGTTCTCTGGCTGATCATTTTCCTTGACTATTATTTTATTTAGCTTTCTTGCATCCAATACTATTCTTATAGAACCATCCCTCTTTTTCACCACTACTATTGGATTACAATACTCACTCCTCCCCATTTACAATATGCCCCACTTCAACATCTTCTGTATCCTGGCCCTTACAGCCTCCTTATCAGCTATTGCTATAGGATAAGGTTTGGCCCTTATTACTTCATGTGGCAATACCCTCAAAACATAATGGAAATCTACAACTTTTCCAGGTCTCTCAGAGAACACATGCTTATGTTTGCACAATAAATCTGTAAGCTGCACCTTTTGTTCCTCACTTAAATGTCCCATTTCATTTACTTTGTCATATGTCTGCTGTTCAGTGCACATTTCATCACCTACCTCATCTATCCTTTGTAAAAGAGTCACTGTCTCACCCCCTTTTAATTCTCCTTTAAATTTTATTCTTCGTCTGTTTGAACCAGCATCAAATTCTACCACTCTGTCCTTTACAAAAATGCTACAGTCATATTTGTACAAGGAGTCCATACCCAAAATTACGTTCAATGCCAAACCCTTCACCACAAAGCAACTAATATCAAAACGATACTCATTACCATTAAATTCCAGTAATACTTCTCTGCTGATGGGCTTACTACATGTCCAGTTGCTGTCTTAATTTTGACTCCTGTAACTGGTAATTCTATTAATCCTAAATCTTTAATTTGCTGCCAGAAAGATTCAGAAATTGCATATAAATTTGAGCCAGAGTCTAATAATGCTATATCTTTAATTCATCCCACATTGATATCAATTATTGGCTGTATCACCTCTATTTCTATCTGTTCAACCCGGATTCCTGTAATAAATCACTTTCTATTTCACTCCTGCTTTCCTCTTGCATAATGCATATATCTGTGGTAGTTGGGTCGTGTAGAGATTGTAGAACCGAAACATACCACTTAATCGATTGAATAGTTTTATTGTTACTAGAAATAGCTACACAAAATGACACATTGAAAATCCGCAGTTGTTTGATTTGACAACATGGCGAACACTACTCTAAACATTTTTCAATAAAGTTAGTTCAAAGATGAGTTGGTCGATTGCTTACGGTCGATAACCGCCACAGAGCCCCCACCGGTAGTGCGGAGCACGGCATAATCGGTGAGGTATCCAGATCTGTGAGGGGGGAACAGATAGGCGAGGAAAAGGTATAGTCTCTATGCCAGAGAGGAGGTCGAAGCTGACGGCCTGCTCTGGACATGGGGAGGGGAGAGGGAGACAGAGATGTTGAGGAAGAGGGACACATGGGGATGGTGACAGTGAGGGTACTGGCTGTGTCGATGAATGATGTAATGCTATCGACATCAGCTTTGGGAGGAAGGGAGAGATGCCTGAGCAGTGTAACAGAGGGATGTGAATCATCGAGAGAGCGGGGAGGAGCGTGGAGAATGAAAAGGGAACCATCACCGACCTGGACTGCTAGATCATAGGCTGTATGCATGGAGACGTCGACCATGACGTAGATGCTCGACGGAGGAGCTGGCAAAAGGTGAGTTGCTGGCAACGGTGTGGGTGAGACACAATCACTCGACCTAAAGGGGGACGTAGCTGTGTCACGCTGAGGGGAAGAAAGTCACACAGGACACTGTGGCCTGAGTCGGAACACTCGCTCAGAGTGTGGGCATCACACGGCACATCAGTTAGAACACTGTTGTCACTCGGGTGAGTACACTCGACTGGAGTGGTGAAGTCACATGGAATAACGGATGCTGCTTCCGAGATGGTCCATGCCAGCTTTAAACGGTTCACAGACACGGTGTTTGGTTGTCCGTTGATGGAGATTTGGAACGTGTTTTGGGAGCGTGACAGTACCTTGTAAGGTCCTGTGTAGGGAGGTTGTAAAGCAGCTCACACGGTGTCATCCCAGAGCATTATATTCTCACATTGAGCCAAGTCTTTGTGTACGAAAATGAATGGAACCATGTGTGCACACGGAGGGGGTACACGGATGTGTGAAATACATGTGCAAACACGCTCGAGCAAGTTGGGGAGTTCATCCGATGAAAGGGGATGTGAATCCTCGATGAACTCGCAAGGAAGAACAAGGGGCTCATCATGGAGCACTTCCACTAATGATGCTTGCAGGTCCTCTTTGAAGGCCGAACGCACACCTGAAAGCACCCAGGGAAGGGCCTCCGACCACTGTTCCGCATGGCACATGAGGGCTGCTTTTAGTGTTCTGTGCCAGCGTTCGACTAAAGCGTTAGCTTGTGGATGATAAGTGGTTGTATGGAATTTATTGACACCACATAGTTGGCAAAGACTGGCGAAAAGGACGGACTCAAACTACCGGCCCTGGTGCATAGTAATCGTGGATGGACAGCCAAAGTGGGTGAGCCACATTTGGACAAAGGCGCGAGCCACAGATGCAGCTGAAATGTCAATAAGTGGTACAGCTTCCATCCATCTGCCGGTACGGTCGATCATAGACAAAATGTATCTGTAGCCCTCAGAAGGGGGGAGGGGACCGACGATGTCGAGGTGGACGTGGCGGAAGCGACCCTTAGGAACATCGAACTGTCCGAGTGGTGGCTGGGCGTGACGTCCAACTTTACTGCGCTGACAGGGTATCCACGCACAGACCCAGTCATGGCAGTCACGCTTGACATTAGGCCATACAAAATGTTCGGTTACAAGGCTTGTCGTAGCCCGAATGCCAGGGTGGTCTAGGTCGTGGAGGGTATCAAATACTGCTCGACGGAGCAAGGCAGGTACGATCGGGTGCAGTGGAAGTGTCACATATGACCGGGTAGTCAAACCCTGGTAGGTGGCGGTTCTCCAGGGTAAGAGATGTTTTGGTGTCCTGTAATAAGTCCTGTATGCTGGGATTGTTGTTGAAGGCGCACCAGATTAGCCATGTCAAACGGCAAAATAATGGCATTTATGTGTGACATATAATCTGCGATGACATTGTCTGCACCTTTTATATAGTGGACGTCCGTTGTGTATTGACATATGAGATCCATATGTCGGAACCTATGCAGTGTGAGGTCGGTAGCAGGATTACGAATGACATCTGCGAGCGGACAGTGATCGGTGAAAATAGTGATGTCGTGACCTTCGATATCTTCACGAAAATGTCTGACAGCTTTGTAAATGGCCAGTAACTCTCTATCAAACGCAGACCACTTGCGTTGAGAAACAGGCAGTTTTTCAGAGAAGAATTGGAGTGGTTGAGAGGTATCACCAACGTGTTGCTGAAGCACGGTGCTGATACAGGCGTCACTTGCGTCCATAGTAATAGAGATGCGCACGTTGGCAAGTGGGTGCGCGAGTGTAATCACGTTGGTCAGGGTGGACTTGAGATTGTCGAACGCGCGTGTCATATCCTCAGACCAAACTACTTTGCGTGTGCTCGAAGCGTTTCTCGCGTCCGTCGGCTGTCATAATTTAATATATATATTATTCTTGTTATTATTATTTTTTGATTGTTGCCGACTTACGTGGTGGGCCTTAATAAAAATGATATTTAAGTTGAACAATGTAATAAACTTTTCATATTAATTTCCTCGGCTAGTCATTTCACTTTAAAGCAAAAGATCTTTAGTTATTAATTACAATTGCGGCCCACACACGCGCGAGAGTATTTTTCTTACCTCCGTTAACCATTGTATTGTAGTCAGAGTCCTGGCTCTGGGTCTCGGCTATGGTACTGAAAATAAGAATCTTAAAGCTAAGTATTTCTGCAACTTCGTGTGGCTGTGGAGAAAAATTAATATTATGCTAATAGCGGGCGAGTTTTCCGCTTCCGCTAGGTTCTCATAAGTTAATATCGCCACGTAACGGCGTCGTTGGCTGCATCGGCCGCTGCAATTGTTGAACTGTAAATTACTTGAATGCAGGTTAATTCAAGGAAGGCGGATATGAAATCGGGATCACCTCTTACAAATTAAAAGTGCACAATAATATTAAATCGGTATGTTATATGCTTAACTCATACAAATATGCTTACATTTGCCAGCACTCGCAAGATGTTGTACGTACACACTCAAGACAAGAGAAGAAGTGAAGTCGACTAAAAAATTAACAAAAGAGCGTATCTTGTCGTCTCTTTAGATCATTCTGTCATAAATTATTTCAATGCAATCTAAACCTACACAGAGAAATTATTATTTTACGGCTACAGGATAAAAATTTGGCACTGGGGACGCTATATTGCCCCCCAAAATGTTTATGTCATAAAAAATGTTCATGTTTTTTGACGTAAATATTTCCACTTTCATGTCCACAGTGTCCACACGCAGATTTTTCTTTCACAGTCTATATATGTCACATCGTTAAATTACTGAGGTGTGTTGCGCACAAAGTGTAATACAGATGAAGTTATCTACATAACAATATAATATACCATTCGTTACGTATACAGTCATGTACAAAAGGACATAGAATACAACTAGTTTTATTTTGGCTGCTTCTTCTTAGGGTTGCAACTTTTGAAGTGTTCAAAGGTATACAATCACGGGTTAGTCCATAAACTTGAAGTCCCAGGGGTGTCAACTATTCGCTCCCCATTTGGCGCGGCCGTAGGGAAACCTGGGGAAAACCTCGGCGGAGCGACAGACTAACTGCTTTGGTCACTTTCACTTAATTGCTTCTGGAATGTCATTAGAGTACAGGATGTGCATACAAATATTTTTGTTGCACTATGCAAAAAATGAGGTCATTATAACAATTGATTGCGGTGTCGTTGATGATCTACGCCGCGACGTTTGGCTCGCGAGGCGTCAGTTGGTGTGTTCGGTGCTCGGCATTCGCGGCGGCTGCGGAGAGGTCAACGCCCGCCCGACGCCAGCGTGTGTCTCGCCGTCGCGGAATGTCAGAATCAGCTGATCGGCTGCACGGTTGGCGATGCGCTTCTGTCTCGGCCAGGCGTGGCGGAGTGGGATGATATCTGCCTCCCGCGCTTGTTGGCAGGAGTCAGCTCTGCTACGCATCTCTGACGTTGTACATGAAACATACACACAACCAACGTAATATTTGTTTCCCGCTGCAGATGGTTACGCTAGTGGGAAAGGACCACTTATTAGTGCGGCAGTTGTTGTTAAGTTTTCGCCAGTTTCCGAGTGTCAAGCTAGCACTGTCTTGCAGAATACATGACATGGACCTTCTCTCGTGAATGCAGTTTTGATGTAATACTGTTTCCATTACACGTCAGTTTTTGTCTTGACAAAATTATTTGTTTTCGCCGCACTCGCAGGCGCTGGTGAGTGTCCCAATACGAGCTTAGCACAAACATTCGCCATTTCTGCGGTCGCTGTTTTGCAACAGTCCACGCATCGCATTCCAATCTCGCATTATTGTGCTCACTGAAACTACAGTCTGTCCCAAAAATATTGACTGTGGGTTCACTTCACGTTAACAGTTCACATTTATAAGCAAATTCACAGTTTTTCGTGCGTAATATTGGCGTTTGGCGTCCTCACCGCTGTTGAACGTTCAACACTAGCACTTCACTGTCCATATTACAGTTTCACCTTCACAGTTTTTCACACTGCTTAAAGTAACTGTTTCAATTAGTTCACAAACACAAATGTATTTCATTCAGTCTGAACTGGATCTTGGCTCGTGCTGGATTTTACCAGTCTCTCGCACTAATTATCTCTTTTCATTTTCCACTTAGAGTCGTACTTGCCTTCAGATTTTTTTTTTTGACTATACAATTGTATTTCCGTCTCATCTGAGGTAAGTCCCCATGTCATGTCTGCCCACTCATTGCGTACTTGCCCTCCAGAGCCAGGCTCGACTTTACAAAACTTTGCCTCTCGCATTATCGTACACATTTTATAATCTAGGCCTAGCGTGCAAGTTCCTAGATTAGTGTTTGATTTGTGACTTTTGTTTACATGATAAATTCGTGTCAATCTCTGCCTTAGCAGATGGCAATATATTTTAACAGTGCTAAGCGGTAGTCGCATTTACTGATTTGCTTTGTACCTTGCCCACAACACATGAGGTACCTTGGGTGATGTACACCCTGCACTCATATTGTTAAATAAATTATGCTTGAGCATATTTCAAGATCGGTATAGACATAAATACATGGAACAACATATACATTATAATATTAAATTTTCATAAGTTTCATTACTACTACAGTTCAAAAATATTCATGACACTCTAATGAAAAACTCTGTCATCATTACATGCTATTGAATTATTTTTTTTAATATTTTTTTAGCATTTTTCAACACATAATTTTTAAAATATTCTTAAATCTACGTTCATTTTTTTTTTTTTTTCAAAATGCAATTGTTTAAAAATACTATTATTCCTTAACATCTACAAAATTGAATCGCACTAATCTTGTGTGCCTCATTGTCTTTAAATGTTACACTAAAATCTGAACATTTACTCACAAAAAAAAAATACACTATAAACTTAACCTATTATTCACATATGTAACAGTTGCTCTACTAAGCTAACTTCTTTAAGTCTTTGTAAGTATTTTTTTTTATTTCCTTGGTAACTGCCTCCTTATTTGACCACGGGATGATGTAGTTTGCGTGACATAAAGTATCGTGAGGTACCACTTCGATGTTATAGGTGTAGCCCTCGTTAACACCGGGTTTTTCCGAAAACACATTCTCGTAATCTGTAAGTAGCTGTGTCAATTCGTTTTGTTGTGCTTCAGTCAAATGTTCTGACTCCCTGACTTTCATGGCTATCAGTTTCCTTTTTTCCTCTTTATCTTCAGTAATAAATTCTTTATAATATGCTTGTCTTGTACTTAAGTTAGAATATAAATTCATTACCTGTATTCCCTCGAATCTCGACTGAAAGTTCCGGCAATATTTACCGTGCACTTCCCGTGTCCTCAACAATGGCAACATTACCCTTCTACCCTCATTCATAAGGCTTACTTCTCCGCACAAGAGGTCGATTTTTGCGTCCCTCTGGCGTAAAAATTCCATCCCCAGGATGCAAGCAACACCTAATCCCTTAACTACTAGGAACGAGCTTTTCATTGCTTCATTTCCTACCGTAAACTCGACTTGCACCTGGTGCTTTATGATATGAGATTGTGCACCTATTGCACCTGTAACACGACAATTCTTCACTGGCAATACTGGTATTCTATTATTTTGACTCAAGTACTTGTAAAAATTTGCGCTCATGACATTGGTTGACGCACCGGTATCGACTATTATGTGTATTGGTGCTCCATACATATCTGCTTGCAATATAGCCTGCACAACACTTTTGTCGGTTCGGTTACATTTCTGCGGTATGTTTACAAGTTCCTTTTCTATTTTTATTCCCTCATTGTATCTCAGCATACAAAGTTTTCGGCTGTCATCCGTGAATGTGCCCTCACTACACCATCCTGCAGCCAACAACGGAGAGCGTATTGTGGCTGTCTTTAGTTTAACGGATGAGCATTAGTGGGTTGACAGTTGTCTGTCACTTCCACTAACCTCACATTGTGGTTCTGGTTGTTGTTGTTGCTACTGTTGAATTGGCCGCCCTGCCTCCCCGATGGTGTATTTTGATATTGTGTATGGCTCTGGTTTTGCGGTGGTCGGTTGTAACTTCCTGACATGCTCTGTGATGGACCTGGGATGGCGTTCCATTGTGGCGCTGTGTTTTGTTGCCACTGTGGTGTCAGTTCGTTACGACCACGCCACTGGTTTCGGTTGTTCCGGCATTGCGGATTGCCGTTACCATTATATCCATTACCCATGTGTCCATCATGATGTCTCTTTCGATTTTGACGATTATAACCGTTGCCATTATAACCATTGCCACTGTTTGTGCCTCGATTCTGTTGCCGGTGCTCTTCCCTATTCCCGTTACCATTTGGTACTAAGTTACTACCATTACTGTGGCTGCTATTGTAATCGGCTTTTTGTTGATTACAGCCTGCATGGTTCCACTTGTTTTCGGTTTTCATATCTTCGATCAATAAGTCAACAGAATCCACTACTTCCATGAATTGTTCTATTTCGTATTCCGGCACATTGATGAAATATCTTTTAATTTCACTGGGCAACTTCATTTTTATTAATCTGATTATGTCACGATCGGACATTGGCTCATCCCAGTACCTGGTTTTGTTTATATACTTTTCGAAATATTTGCGTAACGTTCCCATCTTAGAATTGTACATTTCTGGACTGTACAACTCCTTTCGTAGTCTTTCTTGGACACTATCGGACCAGAATTTTTGCAAGAATGCCCCTTCAAACTGTTGCATCGTTAGACATTTTTCGGACACGTCAGTGGCCCACAGTGCCGCGTCACCTTGAATAAAGGAGACCACGAACTGTATTCTTTGTCTTTCCGTCCATGTCCTGGGAAACACATTCCTGAAGCTCTTAATAAATACAACAGGGTGGACATTTCGTTTTTCGCTATTGAAGGGTTGGAATGTCCTGTGTTTTATTACATTGTCCTCTTTTTTGCACATCTGATTGCTACATTCTGGGACATTCATCACTTCGTGATGTGCGCTGCACGGTATCGCATGTTGTTCGTGCTCATAATTTGCATTAGGTTGCGGTTGCGCACTCGCACCCTGCCTACCAACAGCGTTATTATAATAATCAGTACGCGGAGTCGGATTCATTACCTGTCCGCCACTGTTTACATTGCTTTCCAACGCAGACAGTCTTCGCGTGACCTCCTGTTGCCAATTTGGCAACTCTGCTGTCACACGGGACTTGATCTGTGCTAATTCGGCATGTAGGGCAGCAGCACTAGCGTCAATATTTACACTCACGGCCGCAGTCGCTTGTTGTACAGCTGTTTTTACATCGCTTTCAATCTTTGCAGGTATCTCGCGATCCTTTACTTCTAGCCATTCATTTAATTCTTTTTCTACTTTTTGAGCTTGTACTTCCAAATAGGCGTCAATACTTTTCCGTGCATCTATCTCCACATTATCCACGCGGTTGGTTAAAGTCTGGACATTGTCTTCAAGCCTAGCCTGTGATATCTGTAATTTTTGCATCTCGCCGGTTAAGCTTTGTACAACATCGGGTATTTCTTTGCACGCGTCCCGCATCTCGGCAAGTTCGCTTCGGATATTGTCTAGTTTCACTTCATTGCACTGTTCTTGCTCACGTAGCATCTGAGCCAGTTTCTCGTCTCTTTCTTTTTCCCTCTGTTCTAACATTCTTTCTTTTTCCCTATCTCTTTCTTCTAAACTGTGCAGAAATTCTGCAAATGGGTCTACAATCGGTGAGCATACTGGTGCCCCACTTAATCTAGCACTCGATTGGCCCCCCTGCCCAGGCAGTGGAGTTGTTACTCTATTCCCATTCTGCTGTGGAGCGTCATTCACCGTCCACAGATCCTCGCCCCCCGCTCCGGAAATTATGTTATCCGAGATGGTGGCTTGGGATTCGTTTACGTATTGCAAATGACCCTCACTTTCCATATTAACAAACTTTTGTTCATCTGGTACGGATGCTTTAGCTTGTCCTATCTTACCCATAATAAATTCACTTTAAGCCACTGACAAATCTTTAACACTGATACACACACGAATAATTATCCCCTCCAAAAATAAACACACAAATACACAAAACAAATAATTATCCCCTCCAAAAATAAACACATAAATACACAAAACACCGAAGGTATCTCATGTGCACATGGGTTCGATATTCCGCACAGAGCTACACAGGATGCTTGCACAATAGGCCTTACCTTTATTTTTCTTTATCGTAATCCCTTTTCTTTTCTACACTTTTTCTTCTCCAGATCTCCTCAGGGTGTGGTTTTGTTGTTGTACATGTAAAAGAATTCATATAAGCATTAATATTTTACAACAATTAGACACATACATAATTACATTCAATACAATAGAATCATATTAATCGGGCCCCAAAGTTGCGGCGCCAATCTCGCGTCCGTCGTCCATCGTAATTTAATATATATATTATTCTTGTTATTATTATTTTTTGATTGTTGCCGACTTACGTGGTGGGCCTTAATAAAAATGATATTTAAGTTGAACAATGTAATAAACTTTTCATATTAATTTCCTCGGCTAGTCATTTCACTTTAAAGCAAAAGAGCTTTAGTTATTAATTACAATTGCGGCCCACACAAGCGCTAGAGTATTTTTCTTACCTCCGTTAACCATTGTATTGTAGTCAGAGTCCTGGCTCTGGGTCTCGGCTATGGTACTGAAAATAAGAATCTTAAAGCTAAGTATTTCTGCAACTTCGTACAGCTGTGGAGAAAAATTAATATTATGCTAATAGCGGGCGAGTTTTCCGCTTCCGCTAATTTTTCATAAGTTAATATCGCCACGTAATGGCGTCGTTGGCTGCATCGGCCGCTGCGATTGTTGTACTGTAAATTACTTGAATGCAGGTTAATTCAAGGAAGGCGGATATGAAATCGGGATCACCTCTTACAAATTAAAAGTGCACAATAATATTAAATCGGTATATTATATGCTTAACTCATACAAATATGCTTACATTTGCCAGCACTCGCAAGATGTTGTACGTACACACTCAAGACAAGAGAAGAAGTGAAGTCGACTAAAAAATTAACAAAAGAGCGTATCTTGTCATCTCTTTAGATCATTCTGTCATAAATTATTTCTTTGCAAATTAAACCTACACAGAGAAATTATTATTTTACGGCTACATGATAAAAATTTGGCACTGGGGACGCTATACGTTCTTGCCTGCCAACACATCTGCGAGCGGTGCCTGGAGTGAAGCTGCAAGCAGGATGTGTCGGCAGAAAAAGTTCACCATTCCTAAGAAACGATGGAGGTCACGGTACGTTTCCGGAAGTGGCAGTCCTTTAATAATGGCGACATGCTCGGATTTAGGCCGTATGCCATTGGGGGTGACCTCACGACCCAGAAACGTCACACGAGAGCGGCGGAGCTGGTTTTTATCCTCGTTAATCGCAACGCCATTTTCTGAGAGAATTTGTAGCACACATGACAAATGTTCTTCATGATCTGTTTCGTGAGAAAACAAGGACATCATCGAGATATGCATAGCAAAAAGGCAGTGGGAGAAGGAGTGAGTCAATGAAGCGTTGCCAGGTCTGCGCAGCATTTTTGAGGCCGTACGGCATGGTACAGTATTCATAGAGGCCGAAGGGGGTGATAATAGCCGTTTTTGGGATGTCATTAGTGTGCATAGGGATCTGATGCTATGCTTTTTTACAGTCAATAACGCTGAAAACGCATGCACCATGTAGTTGTTGTGCAAAGTCCTGAATAAGTGGAATCGGATAATTGTCAATGAAGGTGGCCGCATTTAATTTGTGGTAATCTCCACATACGCCGTACAAACCGTCTTTCTTGGAAGACAAGTGAATTGGAGAAGACCACTTGCTGGAGGACAGACAGACAATACTGGCATCTAATAGGTCCTATACGATAGCTTTTGCCTGGCGAAGTTTGTGGGCCGACAGGCGCCTGGCTTTGTGATGAACTGGTAGGCCTTTGGTAGAACTCAGTCTGTGGCACATGCCGTTCAAAAACACTGCGACATGGGGACAATGGGAGGGTGTTGAATCACCCGCGGCCCTGACAGTTGAAGAGTCACTGACCTGTGGTGGCGGCTGTGGGAGCCGCATAGTCGGCGTCGTAACAGGAGCTGCGTGGGCGTGGTTGGTGGGGGCCTTCGTGCAAAGTGCCATTGCAGGAAGAGATCTGCGGTCCGTGGCTGTGACCTGTGATGAGGCGGGGTCGTGTGTCGGCTCGATGTGAGCAGGTCGCTCGACATGAGAGCGAGGGAATAACTCGAGCTGGAGTTCATCAGTAGAGTCCGCGACAGGTGCGGAATGTACGTGAGGTTGGCAATCACACTGCATGTGTGCGCCAGCTCACGTGATGCATCCACAATCATTTGTCATAGTCTGTTGTTGTCGTTACGAATAGCATCTATTTCATGACGTTGGCGGTTGACTTCGGCAATGGAGGCAACGAGTTGAGCCAACAGATAGGAGCAATTCACAGAAGTGTTGATGAGTGAACCATAAGGAGCCAAGGATGCATGTGCCTGAAGCATGGTGCACCAGTGCTGCAGACTGTAGGTCTGGAGAAAGTCCATAATGTCGGAGGAAATCAATCCCGAGCAGCGGCTCGTAGATATCTGTGAGGTGAAACGTACAAGGGAACAGCATGTTGGGTGCGAGGTGAAGCCGGGTCTCAACTGTTCCGTGAATGCTGATATTGGAATTATTCACCGTGCGGAGCATGGAAATGGTAGGTAGCAAGCTTGACGTAGCAAGTGTTCATGGCAGAATGTTGGAGTCCGTGCCTGTATCCACTAGAAGGTGGAGTTTGGAGCATTCCACGAGAATGTACAGACAGCCAGGTGTGTGTTGGAGACGCCCTGAAGAGCCGGCGCGAGACAAGGCGCCTAAAGTGGCTCGCGCCTGTAGTTTTCCCCTGTGCACGGCGGCCAGGCAAGAAGTTCCTGCCTCTGTCACGGGGCAGTGCAGGGCGCCAGTGGTGGGCGTGCTAGCCGTGTTGGGGACAAGCAGCGTTAGTAGTTTTCCCGTGTGGCTCCCAGGTGGGGACACCGTCGGCTCACGTGATGCGTTGGGAGTTCACACGGCTGCTTCTAGGCGGTGCTGGTGAGACACTGACACTTGCAGGTGTGCCACCCGTTTGCACCGTGTGAACATGGCTTGGAGGGACGAGGTGTCTGTGCGAATATAGCCGATGCATGCTGTCAGCGATCCATAGGCGCTGGTCCAAAGGTGCCATCGAGAGGGCGAGCAGTTGCATTTGGATGTCATATGGTAACTTGACTGACCAAATGGCCCACAGAGCAGTATCCAACAGGGTTTGCTGGTCGACCAGTGAGCGTAGTCGGTGCCACAGCTGAGATGTCGATCTGTCTTGAATTTGCTTGACATGGATGATTTGCTGCAGCACCTCATCTGTAGTGTGTGCTAAACATTCCACAATAATTTTCTTTGCCAAAATATAGCATGGTGGAGGTGGTGGTGAATTAATTACATCACTCACCAGCTCGAGCTCGTCATGTAGATGAGTAATCAAACTGGAGTAACGTGCGTCGTCCGAGATAGCACCATCAAGTTCAAACACATGCTCGACTAGAGCAAACCAAGTGACAGGATTGTCACAATTGAATGGTGGCATTTTTGGGGGCTTCTACGGCTGTGCAACTGGAGACAAGGTGGGGGCCCGGACATGGTATCCGGCTCGGAGTGAGATGCGACATCTGGCGTGGCAGCTGAAGGTGCGAAGTGACGTGACACGGTTGGTACGGAAGACGCATGGTGTGTTGCCAGCACGGATGAAACAGCCGGTGCTGCTGAAAACACGGAACGGTCCGAAATACGATCAGCATATGTCGCGGTAAGCGCGGCAGGGTGGTTGGTGCCGCTGGAACAAGCAGGTGGGCGATCTGGTCGTATTGCGTGGCCAGTGTGCCGTACGACGTAGGTAACACAGAATACACAGCACGTGATGCGTCGTCGACGTCTTGTTTCACACGAACACTGTAGGGTGGCATTGTCACAACACAAGTGTCTGTCACAAGCTGTGACTGTGGAGCATAATAATTTGTAAGAGATGCAAGCATAGGATGCGGTGTAAATGGTAGTTGTCCTGGAGCCATTCGTGAGGATTCACTCGCACTTACACAGGACAGTGGAATCGTAGGCATACTCGCTTTGTTGATCGGCCACATTGTTTATACATTGAATTGTATCAGAAGCGCACAACAAAACAAAAGTTCGGGGTCACCAGTGTGGTAGTTTGGTCGTATAGAGGTTGTAGAACCAAAACATACCATTTAATCGATTGAATACTTTTATTGTTACTAGAAATAGCTACTCAAAATGACACATTGAAAATCCATAGTCGCTTGATTCGACAACATGGTGAACACTACTCTAAACATTTTTCAATGAAGTTAGTTCAAAGATGAGTCGATCGATTGCTTGCGGTCAATAACAGCCACATATCTTAAGGTTTTTCTTCAAAATATACATCAGTATCCCCTTCAAACAGATCCTTAATAGCAAACTCAACATTCTCTTCTTCATTTAATTCTGCCAATTTTCTGGCAGTTTTAAATTTTATTTTACCCCATTCTTCAGGTAACAAAGCTTTATGTAGTTTTGCATAAGACTCCCAATCACTCCAATCATAATCAGCCTCCTCCTTACCTAACCATCTACGATTAACATCTTTTGGGCTTGCATCCTCATCAGTTAAGAAAACATAGGTTTCAATGTTATCTTCTGGGCCACCTACAGCAACATTCTCCATATCATTATATATTTCCATATCCACATTGAACTCATTGTCACGACCACAATTATCACCTGCACCCACAAGCACAGTTTAAATTATCAGTAGGTAATTTACCAGCATTTTCCACATTGTCAAATACACCACTCATATTTACCTTTACATCACAATGAATAATCCTCTCCTCACCTTTTCCACAATTCTCCATACTATTTCCAATAGACATCTCTACCCATTCATCACATCCATTATTACTGTGAACATTGCCCCTTAATTCCATATCCACTTCTGTTTCCCCTTTTGATTAAACTACCTCTGTCTCTGATCTTTCAATGAATTTTGCTGCACACAAACCAATATTGCCCTCCTCTGCTTGTATTTTCTCTTCCCTCTTAAACACGTCATCATTGTTAAACTCACACTGTTCATTGCTGATATTAGCCTTGTTCCATTTTTTCCTGTTATAGCTTTTATCTATATTTCTGTAATTGTTAAAACCTCCCCACAGATTTTCATTTCCTAAGACAGCATCCATGTGACACATCCCAATTTCCCTATTTTCCTTGCTGACTTTATCATTCATCCCATCATGTCCTTGTCGGGCCCTGTTCACATAATTACCAGCCTGCTTCTCCAATCTCTATCCTGATTATTGTGATCACTTCTATCTTCTCTCCACCTGTTATGACTATTACTGTACTCATAATGAATACTGTTTCCCCTTTCATGATACCTTCCACTCTCCCCCTGTTCCATGTATTTAGGTCTGTAACACAATGCCCTGTCCATATTATCCACAAAATTAAGAAATTCTTCCAGTGAATCTGTTGCACTGTGAATCAAATCCCATTGCAAATGCTCTGGTAATCTTCTCTTTAGTGTTGATATTTCTGTTAATATACCCAGTGGCCTAACCAGATGATTTAATTTATTCAGTTCTCTAACACAGAATTCTCTCATACTTTCCTTTCCATTCTTGTAACTTGGTCCATTCAAAAAATCATTTTGCAATCTTAATTGTTTTGCCTGGCCCCAGTATTTGTTCAAAAACAGGTTTTAAAATCACAAAATTCATCATCATTTTGGTTTGCCCATGTTTGAGTTCCCCCTTCCAACTGCCTCTTAACATATTTAATTTTTTCCTGCTCACTCATCCCAGTCATGAAGTTATCCTTACATGCAGCTAGAAAGTCAACTGCATGGTATTTATTCTCCCCACTGAAAGGTTTTGACTGAAATCCATGCCCCATAGGATATCCCAACAACAAATTTCCATTCCCTGCTTCTACAGTATCAACTGTTTCCCTCAAGACATTTATTTCCCCTTCTAACTCCTTTTTATGGCTATCCAGCACTCCTATCTTAATGGATTCAATGTCTGCCTCTGTTTGTTTCTGAAATAATGTGCATTTCTGTTGCTGTACCTGAATCTGCTCCAAAAGATTACTTTGCACAGTGTCCACCTTGGCTACTAGTCCTTTTTCAACCTCATCAACTCTCTCAATAATTCCCTCAACAATTTTAACTGTGGTTTTGACTTTATCTGTAATTTGAGTGAACTTGAGATACAGATGATCAAATTTGTCACTCACTAACTTTATTTTATCACTAAGCCTCAATTCCATATCCCCTATTTTCGAATCCATTTCTCCAACTATTTCAGTTTTTATATTCCCTATTTTTGAATCGATTTCTCCTAATTTATTCACCTTCACTTTGAGATCCACGCATGTCATCGGCCATGTCTTATGAAAGGGCACAATTTTGCAATGTAGCTGCTGGCGTACTTATCTTTTATATCCTTGTGTGACGCAATGTCTGCAGTCAGCGCCGGCAGCACAGCTATGCAATGAATTGTAGTCAGCGGTATGGATACGCAGCAAACTCGATTAGGAGCGAGAAAACATTGCATGGGCCCCTGGCAGCATGTAGTCATGTTGGTCGGTGGCACAGATGATGGCGTTGATCATTGGCAGCACATGGATACAGCTTCAGCTCCTATACTCGCAGCAACACATGGACACGGCATGGACGATGGTTTTTTTTTTTTCTGCGGCAACACGTGGACACAGCATGGACAACTATTTTACCCACGGCAACATGTGGTCAACTCATCAGGCTGTTAATGACTTACTCACAATCGTGTGGCCTTATATCAGCATAACCAAGGGGCAGTGCGTATCTTGTCCAGCAAAAACACGCCGCTACTGCTAATGCACCGATTTAGTTCAGAGCCCCCACACTGACTGCCCAAAAGCCTAAACATCAGATGGACACCCGATTCCAAAATACTATTGAATAGAGAAGAAAGTCCCATCCCAGCTGAGCCCCCAATTGCAGCTGTACTCGGACTCGTTCACTACCTTTTAATTTTTTTGCGTGGCTCATCTGCAAAGGGGGTTGGTAGTGAACGGTTGCATTTGCGCCCCTATTATTGAGTCATATATTGGCTAGCTTTTGAACAGCAGTGAATTGAACTATACACATTCAGACTGAAACGTATTTATTCAAAAGAAACTCTTTAACCTTGTGGCCATGCATTTTTAAGTTCACAAATAAATCCAATCTGTATAAATAATAATAATAATTGGTGCAATTTGTACACTGTTTATTGTCTCGCACCCACACACTTTCACGTTGTTCCTTCATATACACTGGCGTCCATGCTTACACTCGTGGCCCTTTGCTGTTCCCAACTTACCACCACAATGGATGACGACCAAAGACCCTGATTTTTCTGCTCATATCCACAGTCCTCGGTCAAGTCACATGACACTACATTAGTCAAAATAATCCCTAAACATGGCCACAATTTGTTTACAATTTTTATAAGATTTAAATACTTAAACCTAAGTACACTATATAATTTTATACAAATTTATCACAACAATTTTGTAATTCATTGCAATTAAAAGAAAGACAAAACACAATGTAATGGAACTACAATGCCCATCAAAACACAAAACAAGTATTTTCCGGTCTATTTTGCCCAACATATTATTCCTGCTGCTGTGCTTTAAATTTATATTATGAATTACTTGAAAGGACCAAGCGAGGTGGCGCAGTGGTTAGACACTGGACTCGCATTCGGGAGGACGACGGTTCAATCCCGCGTCCGGCCATCCTGATTTAGGTTTTCCGTGATTTCCCTAAATCATTCCAGGCAAATGCCAGGATGGTTCCTCTGAAAGGGCACGGCCGACTTCCTTCCCTAATCTGATGAGACCGATGACCACGCTGTCTGGTCTCCTTCCCCAAACAACCAACCAACGAACTACTTGAAAGAGCTCCATATTATCCCCTGTTACCTTACAGCCCCACAGCCAGAAGTCACACGGATTAAGATCAAGTGATCAGGACAGCCAGGTTGTAGGGAAATGGCAGCTGATATTTCTAGCATTTCCGAAATGGTGCTTCAACAGCTGTTTAACTGGATTTGCAATGTGCGGAGGTACGGCATCTTGCATAAAAATGATCCCATCCGTACATCCACGCTGTTGGAGAGCTCGAATGACATGGTTGCACAAAAGACACTCATAGTGCTTACCACTGATAGTACAGGCAACAGGACTGGAAGCACCTGTCTCTTCAAAAAAATGGTGCCGTAAAGCCACATCACACAGTGACCTTTTCAGGATGAAGTGGTACTGGTTGATTTGGGTGTGGATTTTCCGTTGCCCGTATTTGACAATTCTGCATATTGGCATATCCTGCCACATGGAAGTGAGCTTCATCTCTCCACAAAATCTTCCACAGCCAATCACTGTCCACTTCCATGCGAGCAAGAAATTCTAAAGCAAAGGTCTCTCTTGCTAGCAGGTCAACAGGAAGCAACTCGTGCACATGGACAATTTTGAATGGATAGCAAAGAAGGATGTTTCGTAGGATTTTACACATTGTGCTTACAGGTATGTCCAATGTTCGGGCAGTTCTCCATGCACTACACATTTCCACACCACCACTCGTCTCCTGCATTGCTGTGGCCTCTGCTTCCACTGACATTGAATCAATTTGTTCCCTCCCTCTACCAGGTTGCAAACCCAAAGAACCCGTCTTTTCGAATTTCTGAATCATTTTCTCCAGACCAGTCATTATTTCAAACCCTTCAGTGTCTGGAACTTCTGCAGAGCAACGTGTGCACAGTCATCATTCTTGTAATAAAGCTTTACAACCAGAGCATGATCCTGCCTTGAGACAGTCATGGCGAACGTCACAATTGCGAAAGAAGGAAAAGCCCTGTACCCAGCGTGTTTATACTGACTTCAATGGGTCGTGCACTTGACAGACATTTTCATTTATGTTTTCTTACATATACAGTGCCATTTATTGATCAACTTTCACACTATTTTTTTTTCTTCTGCTATAAATTTTTCCCCTTCTTCGATAATATTCCTTTGCAATTTGACATCATTCTGACCAGTGGTGTTATTACTACAGTGTTTTGAAAGTTTAACTTTAATTATAATCAGCCTGTACTCTGAAACTACTGTGAAGCATATGGCATGGAGTACTTCCCATTTCACTATATGTAAGGGTTTCCAGTCGTTCCTTTGTTTATGACAAATGGGAAGAACGCTTGTTTAAATGCCTCTGTGCACATTGTAATTTGTCTAATTTTATCTCTGCAGCCCTGTGGGAGTGGCATTAAGGGGGACTGCAGCATATTCCTAGATTCTTCAATGAATTCTTATTATTTGGACTTTGTAAGTAAGATTTTGTGGGATAGGTGGTGTGTATCTTCAGGCATCTACCAGTTCCCATATGTCATCATTTTCATGGTGCTCACCTGTGAGTTAAACATATGTTCAGCATCTTCTGTTAGTCTTTTTTGTCATGAGTCTCACACACCAGAACAATATTTTAGGATAGAATGCACAAGTGTTTTGTAAGCTGCCTCCTTTGTAGAATAACTGCATTTTCGCAGCATCCTACCAATGATTTGAAGTCTGCCATCTGCTTTATGTATAATTGATACTATATTATCATTACATTTCATATCAGTACAAATTGTCACACTCATGTATTTGTATAAGTTGACTGCAGTTCACTGATATGCAGTCATAGGATAGAGCTTTTTGTGTTTTGTGCAATGAACAGCCTTACATTTCTGCAAGATGCCAATCTTTTCTCCACTTTGAAATTTTACCACTCTAGTATTTCAGTGTAGACAGCTAAATCATCTGCAAAAATCTGAGATTTTATTGACATTGCCTGCCAGAAATCCTCAATCCACTCACAAATTTTGTCTGATATCCCATGTGACTAGAATCCATACATATTTTAAAAAATCAACGTACATATGTGTACATGTATGTATGTTCCATGTTTCCTCCTACATCACTGGACCAATCTCAACCAAACTTCATGCACATATCACCTACTGTCTCAAGAAATAAATTTTTGGGGTTCGAACAACATGCCTATGATGGGCAGGGAAATGGGGACAGGGGGGGGGGGGGGGCAGTGAAAGAGTAATGTAGCTCATGACGTGCAAATTTGCAGACTATTCAGCCAGTATTTGAGAATGAGAGCACTTAATGACTAATTTCAAACCTTCAAGAAACTTTTTCTTGTTAATAACCCCCACAAAATGATAAATGGAAAAAGTTCATCGCTTACTACATTTTCACTATTCAAGCACTAAAACTGCCACACCAGGCATGACGTTTAAATTTATTACTTCTTCGCTACCAGATCTAGTCAAAACAAAATTTAAAGACAGTAGCCACATGTTCTGTTAAATGTACCTACAAAATTACATCACTGTCTGACACATAGCCCAGGAGATATGACATCATACACACTTAGATGTTTGAAAAGTTGCCACATTATGCATGCTATTAGGAACAAATTTTACAAACAGTATAAAAATATACCACTGAATACACCTGTAAAATTATATCATTGTATGACACATTGTTCTGGAGATGTGACATCACACAGATTGAGCTGCATGAAATAAAAACTACATGTTGAATTGTACTTCAGATACAGGTGAAATATGTGTATAAATATATGTGAAATATGTTAAATAAATGTGAAATACGTGTGACACATGTGGACTTTGACAAAGCCATGGCTAAAAATCTCCTCCTAAGCCCCTGGATCGATTTCTACCAAATGTGATACACTTCTTACTATCTGCAAAGAAGTGCTATAGGGGATAAGAACCAGCAACCTCCTACCGGAGTGGATGTGATAACGTGGAAAGAGATGAGGGGAGGAGATAGACAGCAGAGTGGGGGAAAGAAGTCATGGACACAGATGTGAGGGAGGATCAATGGAAAAAGTGAGGGGGAGGAGGAAATAGACAGAGAAAAGGAAGAGGAGATGGACAGGGGGGGGGGGGGGGGGGGGGGGGTGACAGGTGGATAGAGGAAGGATAAAGGAGGAGATGGACAGAGAGACGGAAGGAGGTGATGTACTGTTGGTTGGTTGGTTGGTTTGGGGAAGGAGACCAGACAGCGTGGTCATCGGTCTCATCGGATTAGGGAAGAAAGTCGGCCGTGCCCTTTCAGAGGAACCATCCCGGCATTTGCCTGGATTGATTTAGAGAAATCACGGAAAACCTAAATCAGGATGGCCGGGCGCGGGATTGAACCGTCGTCCTTCCGAATGCGAGTCCAGTGTCTAACCACTGCGCCACCTCGCTCGGTGAGAGAGGGGAGGAAGAGATGGACAGAGAGAGAGGGGAGAGGAAAAGATAGACATAGAGAGGGACTGGAGGAGACAGACAGTTAGGGAGGGCAGGGTGGAGAAGGTGGACAGAGAGAGAGAGAGAGAAAGAGAGAGAGAGAGAGAGAGAGAGAGAGAGAGAGAGAGAAGACAAAGGGATGGACAGAGAGGAAGACTTAGAAGATGGACAAAGAGAGAGGAAGGAGATGTGCTAATGGAATCAGAATAAATACATACCTTGGAAATACCAGGTACTCTGCTAGTTCTGTAAACAAATATTGTGTGATACTGAACCAGATGTTTTTTGGAACTCAAGAAATACTGCAACCACATGACTTCCTTGAGCTACAGCTTTCATGGTGTCATAATACAAATAATTGCAAATTAGGATTTGTGTGACCAATGTTTTTGGAATTCATGCTAGTTTACATGAGCAAAATGATTCTATCCCAGATATGTCATTCAATTTTATCCCATCACATGTTGTAATATTCTACAACAAATGGATGTCAGTGATACTGGATGGTAATTTTGTGGAGCATTTCTGTTATATTTATTATAGCCAGGAGTAATCTGCACTTTCTTACAAAAACTAGTAACAGCTTATATTTGTGAGACCTACAACATACAGTGGTTAAAACTGGGGCTAACCATGTTGCAAATTCTGCAGAGAATATGACAGGGACTTCATCAGACCCCAAATGTTGTTTAATGTTAAAAGTTTCAATTGTTTCTCAATGACACTGAAACTAATACCTGTATCACTTCTTTGCAGTGGTGCAAGAATTAAACTGGGGCAGTATTCCTGTATCTTTCTTTGTAAAGTAACTACTGAAAATGAAGTTCACTGCTTCGGCTTTCCTAACCACTAAGAAATTGTATAAGAAAGTATTACAATTGGCAAAACAAAGATACAACACAAATCTCATAAAAAATTGTAAAAACCAATTCAAAACAGCCTGGTCAGTAATTAATACTGTTAAAGGTGAAGTCAGAAACTTTATCAAGACAATCCCAATACCAGCAGATACATTCAACAAATATTTTGTAAGCTGTGCTGATGATATCAAAAAGTTGATCAGTAAACCCAATATAACATATATAGATTATCTTAAGAGAGCAAACCTAAATCATAATAGGGCCAGATCATCGTTCAAACACTTTAAAGAGGCACACCAACATGAAGTTCTTAAAATAGTCAAAGAAATGAAAGATTCATACAGTACAGATATTTTTAATATGTCAAACAATCTATTGAAAGAAATCATACATTACATTGAAGCACCATTAACATATTCTATAAACCTGTGTCTCATAGAAGGGGTTTTTCCTGATCCTCTCAAACTATCAAATGATGTATATAAAAATGAAACTGCAAATGCTACACTTTATCTTAAACAGTGTCTGAAGAACCTCACGCATACAAACGTGATAATCGTGAATACACCACATCGGCACGATCTGGATAACCAATCATGTGTAAATACAGAAATACAAAAAGCCAACTATCAGTTTGCCAAAATCTGTAGACATTTTAAAAATGTTAAATGTGTTAATATAAATAATATAGGTCGTAGATTCCATACACAACATGGACTACACTTAAACAGTATTGGGAAAGAATATCTGGCGAACATGATAATGAAGGAATTAAAACTACTTCAAAACACCTTCAATGCAAAAACAACTGTTATACCACTATCAGTAATAGAACATTCCACAGTACAAGAAAAATCAACAAAGGCAGTCATCTCGTCAGCAGCAGAACTGACATCAGCAGAACCTTCACCACCACCACCAACAATAAGAACAGGAGACACAGCAACAGTGGGACAGACAACAGCAAGGCCAACAACAGCAGTAGCACCAGAAACGACAGTACCAATGGAGAAGCCATCAGCTAAACCACACCCCATCAGAAGGAGCCAGAGGACAAGAAAGTACATCACTCCAAAGGAGGATTTTTTATGGTTCAGCACCAAGAGGAGAAAAAAACTGGGACAAACTGGCGCAAAGCATCAGTCACTGTCAACAAAATGCAAACAAAAGATACAGGCAAGGTACGCTGTGCTCATTTCTCAGTTTTTCATCAAAATATACAATCTATCAGAAACAAAGTGCAACAATTAGAAGTGGAACTACAAACTTTAAACAGTTCAGTCACATGCATTACTGAACATTGGTGTAGAGGAACTGAAATAACACTAATAAATTTAAACTCATATATACTAGCATGTCATTATAGTAGAACCACCATTAGAGGTGGTGGATCATGTATATATGTTAAGCAAAGAATTGCCTATAAAATTAGAAATGATATTAATTCTGTAAGTGAGGAAAAACACATAGAAATATCAGCCATAGAGATAAGCAAGACAGATGAGGCACAAAGGCTAATTATAATATGTATTTACCATTCACCCAGTGATGATATAGATACTTTCACTGCAAAACTAATCCAGATTCTAGATAAGGCTTCGAATCCTAAAGGGAAGGTTCTCATTTGTGGAGACTTAAATATAAACACACAAAACTCAGATAGATTCTGTAGCTCATTCTTGAATATATTGCGCTGTTATAAGTTATCACCATTAGTTAACAGAGCCACGAGGATAGCCAAAAACTCATCATCAACAATTGATCACATCATCACAGACATAGATAAAGAAAGTTGTGAAATTATTGTAGATAACCTTGGGCTTTCTGATCACTCCTGTCAAATCCTAAAATTAAACATAAATATAGACAATGCAACTAAAACATACACATACAGAAGGGTTTTCTACAAACCAAACAGATCAGAATTTGCCAAGCAAATAAACAGTATAACTTGGGAAGAAGTGTATGCTGAAACTAGTGTAAATAAGAAATTTTCTAAATTCATGTCACTATTTAAACTCAGATTTGATGAAGCATTCCCAAAGGTGCAAACTGCAGTACACTCACACAAAAGAAATACCTGGGTGACCAAAGGAATAAGGAAATCCTCTGCAACACTCAAACAACTGAACAGGTTAAAAAACTACCATAGTGATCCTGGTTTCCTAAACTACTACCACACATACAAAAGAATATACAGAAGAGTATTACGAGATGCAAAAAAAGCCCACAATGACAGTATTATAGAAAAGGCAGAAAATAAAATTAAAGCAGCCTGGACTGTTACCAAACAGGAAACAAACAGTAATAAATTAAAAACAGTAAACATTCAAATTAAACATAATGGTGCTATTATACATAACCCAAATACACTAGTAAATACTGTAAATGAGTACTTCAGCAGTGTTGCTACCAAGCTACAGCAAAAGTTTGGCAAAAAACAGCCTGAACAAAAATTGAACTATATGGATAACTCAATGTTACTGTTACCGACTTCTACAGAAGAAGTAAGGATGGTTGTGAAGAATCTAAAGAATAAAACATCAGCAGGTTTAGATGAAGTGCCAGTGTGCTTACTGAAGGACTGCATTGACAGCATGCAACATCCTTTGGCACACATCATAAATGAATCTTTCACTGCAGGCTGCTTCCCAGAATACTTAAAATGTGCAAAAGTCCTGCCTCTATTTAAGAAAGGCAATCCAGAAAATATAGAAAACTATAGGCCCATCTCATTACTCTCATCCTTTTCCAAGGTAATAGAAAATATAATGACAAAGAGACTAATGGATTTCCTAAACAAGTACAACCTACTGTGTAAAGAACAGTTTGGTTTCAGGCCAGGAAGAAGCACAGGTTCATCAGTAGCTCGCTTCACAAATTTTGTCTTAGAAGCACTTGACGAAGGTGAACATGTAACAGGCATATTCCTTGACCTTAGCAAAGCATTTGACACAGTAGACCAGAAAATACTACGAAACAAAATGGAGGCACTATGAATAAGGGGAACAGTAAATAATTGGTGTCAATCGTACTTGGAAAATAGGGTACAGTGCGTAGAGATCTCACAAACGAAGTTCAGCAGATTGACAAAACACATTTCCAAACCAGAACATATTAACATAGGAGTCCCTCAGGGAAGTGTGTTAGGACCAATACTCTTCCTAATATATATCAATGATTTTCCCCAGAGTGTCAAATAAGGGGAAGCAATACTATTTTCAGATCATAGCAGCATCCTTATGAGTGATGAGTCACCAGACAAATTGAGAGACAAAGCTGAAGAAACTCTCGATCATGTATGCAAGTGGGTAGTAAGCAACAAATTAACCCTCAATATTAAAAAAACAAACAGTATTAATTTCCACATAAATAAAAAACATAATAGCATAGGCCTAAAAGTTAAAGATGAACTTACAGATTGTGTCACAAACACAAAATTCCTAGGAATGCATGTTGACTCACAGCTTAACTGGACTGACCATATTGCAGCACTAGAAAAGAAAATTGCTACTGCTTGCTATGCACTCCGGATAATTATGTCAGTATGTAATAGTTCATGTGCTAAGACTACATACTTTGCATATGTGCATTCAATAATTAGTTATGGCATAACCTTCTGGGGTACAAATGTGCAGAACATACAAGCAATTTTCAAGCTACAAAAGAAGGGCTGTACGAATAATAACAAAAAGCAGCAAGAGAGCTCACTGTACCGATTTATTCAAAACCATGGGAATCTTGACAGTACCATGTGAATACATCTTTCAGACTGTGATATATATAAAAAACACATTGACCAGTACACACAAAACAGATCTATACACCAACACTGGACTAGATCCTGCCACCATTTGCATCTCATACGAAAAAACAAAACAAAAACCCAAAATAGTTTATTATTTAATGGAATAAAAATGTATAATAGACTTCCAGAGGAGATCAAAGCTGAAACTGGAATACATGCATTTAGGAAAGCTGAAAAAAGTTATTTAGCAGATAAATGTTACTATACTGTCAAATAATACTGTAAACGACATGTGTTCGCCTCAATTCATGCAAGAGTACCTTTGTAAATTTATATTTATCTGTAATTAAGATTTGTGTGTATTTGTTTTGTGTAATCCATGCAAGAATACATTTGTAAATTTATATTTATTTTTAACTAAGATTGGTGTGTATTTGTTTTGTGTACAAACGATCAAGTTGCACCATAGAAATATGTACTACCAGAAGTACTATTATGTATATACTCATTCCATGTATACAGTTGACGACATCCATACAACACAAGTTGTCTACGGATGAATAAATAAATAAATAAATAAATCAAAGGTGACTTCAGTCTTTAAGAAGGGCATCAAATCAGATCCTGCAAACTACAGACCAATTTCACTAATTCCAGTACTAGGAAAAGCCTTTGAAGGCATAATATATCAGCAGATGTATGAGTACCTAGAACTAAATGATATGTTAACTGCATCACAGTTGGTTACAGAAGAGGAAGGTCAGCTGTACATGCTATAGAGCTCTTAGTCAGAGACATTTTAGCAGCATTCGAGGACCATCCTCACACACAGGTAACCTTACGCGATCTGAGCAAAGCCTTTGACTGTGTTGACCACTCACTTTTGCTCTCTGAACTTGAGTACTAGGGAATATGTGATAAAAATTTAAAACTCATCAAATCATACCTCAATAAAAGGAAACAGGTGGTGAGTTCAGGAAGTCGTCTGTCAAACACACTCAAGGTTCAACACGGAGTGCCGCATGGATCTAAACTGGGACCACTTCTCTTCCTTGTACACATAAATGACTTACCATGAAATATAAATGTAAAGACATATATGTATGCAGATGATCTGTAAACCGTGTATTTGATAACCTTGTAAGTGGTATGAAATTGGCAAAAGAAAATGCAACATCATGGTTTAATGCAAATGGTCTACTATTAAATGAGGAAAAGACTAAAAAAATAGAAAAATAAAAGGCAAAGGTTTTAGGTATCATACTTGACAACAGTCTGACATGGAACTTCCATGTTGATCACATATTGGTTAGGTTGTCAAGAGTTATACAGGGTGATTCAAAAAGAATACCACAACTTTGGGAATTTAAAACTCTGCAACGACAAAAGGCAGAGCTAAGCACTATCTGTCGGCGAATTAAGGGAGCTATAAAGTTTCATTTAGTTGTACATTTGTTCGCTTGAGGCGCTGTTAACTAGGCGTCAGCGTCAGTTGATGCTAAGATGGCGACCGCTCAACAGAAAGCTTTTTGTGTTATTGAGTACGGGAGAAGTGAATCGACGACAGTTGTTCAGCGTGCATTTCGAACGAAGTATCGTGTTAAACCTCCTGATAGGTGGTGTATTAAATGTTGGTATAAACAGTTTACAGAGAATGGGTGTTTGTGCAAAGGGAAAAGTTCTGGACGGCCGAGAACGAGTGATGAAAATGTAGCACGCATCCAGCAAGCATTTGTTCGCAGCCCAGGAAAATCGACTCGCAGAGCTAGCAGAGAGCTGCAAATTCCACAATCAACTGTATGGAGAGTCCTACAAAAAAGGTTAGTTATGAAACCTGAACGTCAACTACCCGAGGCGATGAATCGGCCGCCAGGAAGCCCGTGACAGAGCACTTCACACTGGCCTCCAAGAAGTCCTGATCTTACCCCCTGCGATTTTTTCTTATGGGGGTATGTTAAGGATATGGTGTTTGGCCACCTCTCCCAGCCACCATTGATGATTTGAAACGAGAAATAACAGCAGCTATCCAAACTGTTACGCCTGATATGCTACAGAGAGTGTGGAACGAGTTGGAGTATCGGGTTGATATTTCTCGAGTGTCTGGAGGGGGCCATATTGAACATCTCTGAACTTGTTTTTGAGTGAAAAAAAACCTTTTTAAATACTCTTTGTAATGATGTATAACAGAAGGTTATATTATGTTCCTTTCATTAAATACACATTTTTAAAGTTGTGGTATTCTTTTTTAATCACCCTGTATATTTGTTGAAGAGACTGATGTGTTGTGTGGCAATTGGGTACGTAAAGACAGTGTACTTTGCCTTTTTTCAATCTGTTTTAAGGTATGGGTTAATACTATGGGGAAACAGCAGAAAAATAAGTGAAATTATGGTGATCCAGAAGAAAGCAATCAGAGTAATGGCTAAGGTAGATAATAGGACACATTGTAAACCATTGTTCATTAAATAAAGAATTTTAACAGTTATTAATTTATATTTTCTTGACAGTGTTAACTACGTACTTGCTGAACTACCTAATTTAAGTGTAACAAATCAAAGGCATGACTACTATACAAGAACCTGTACTTCTCTGCTGTTGCCACAAAATAGATTAGCTAAAACTAACAATAGTCGTAAGTATATGGCAATTAAAATATATAACAAGTTGTCTAAGAATGCATCAATCAAGCCTGACAAATTACTTAAAGAAAATGTACATAACTTCTTGTTAACTAATCCATTCTATTCACTAGAAGAATTTTTAGAAATGCCCAATATCAACTTAAATATGTAAAAATTTATTTTGTAAAATTAATAGGTTAAGTGAACTGACAAAGTCTATTGCATGTAATAATGCTGAATGACCAATAAAAAATATGAATCTGAATCTACTTTCAATTCCTGTGTCATTCAGGACTGACTGTATACTAACTCTGGTGCCATTAATAGCCTTTATATATTTATTTGGTTTTGTGAGAGATACATTAGTAACATTATGCTGTGGTAGTTATTGAAGACTTCACTCATCGCTCATTTGCAACCAAACATTTTGATCAATTACAGAGACTGTACACCATGAACATTTCTCTATCTACAGCACTGTGCACTGTTTTACACCTATTGTGCAGTGCTAGCTATTTTGTTAGTGCTTGTCTTACAAGAAATGTATACTATCTATCCAGCATTTGATCAACTGTTAGTCTAAACCTGAGTTACTGTTCCTCCAAATGCTGCTGACTAAAGCTAAATGATTTGCATTCCTACTTGGGATATGACCCTACTGGACATGTAAATCTTTCTACTTGTTTTAGTTGTCATTTGTATTTATGTACTCACTGTGGTCACTGACACCAGTAACAATGTGGTCATCTGCAAAGAGATCTGGTCTACTTGTTGTCATTAGATCCGCTATATTCCTGTCATTGGTGGGCTTCTGAACTACCTGTTCTAGGTAGTTTTCAAAGAAATCATTTACTATTGTTTCTCAGGATGTGTTGCCACTTAGAAAACTGTTATTATCCCTAGCAGTTAGTGGAAGATTAAAATCTGCTCCAATGATGACAGTATGACTGGAGAACATATGCATTAGAAAGCTGAGGTTTTTTTCTCAAGTTGTCAGTTATATCTGAGGGAGAATCTGGTGGTCGCTACAAGGACCCAATTAAAAGTTTCTGCCCTTCCTCATATTTCTATCTTGGTGGATATGAGTTTCCTGTCTACTGCCACAATACATCAGATCAATTCCCCATACTTCCACTGTGATGAATTTCTAGTTCTAACCAGCTTTATGTACCTAGTATTAAGTGAGACCCCTGCATTCTACCAGTGCTCAAAGTTTAGACACGTTGTTGTGAATGCTTCTGCAGTTTATCACCAGGATTATAAGAGTCTCATCTGTGTGCTGCATTTCTTTTGGTCTTGCACTAAAACTTTAGCATTTCCAACCACAATTATCATAATAATGTCTGGATGGAGAGAGACACCTAATATAGAAATTCTTGTATGTACCCTGCATACAGTTAGTTAACTACTTAGCAGTCTCTGATGTGTAGTGCACCCCTGACCCATTTAGGTAGAACTTACTTTTTCATCCCTGTACATCAAGTCAAAAAAGTGACACCCTGCTTTGTCATAGTCTCTGATTCAAGTCTTCCACTCCACTCAGAGCCAGGGGACTGGGATCAGTTCTGGAGAGAATGCTGCAGTTTTTGAGTTTGTGAACCTTGTTGAAATTCCATTAGCAAGGTTGGTGTTTGAGCGCCATTTACCAATCGTTGGAATGATTCAGAATGGCCTTGCAGCTCAGAGAACAGGCATCATTTATTCCAACATGCACCGCAGCTCAATGGCTGCTGGAACAGCTGCAACCTGTTGAATGAGGCTCTCAGGCATACTCAATGAGTGCACAAGGTGATCCAACTTATCCCTTGCTGCCATTTCTTTAAGGGATACCATTCTTGTATTTTTGAAGAGTTTAAAACCACAATCTAACTTGAAACTAACCTTTCTGACTGTTCTTGTTGTAATTTTTGTTAGTATTTTATGCTCCAGTAACCACAAATTCCCTTTTAAGCACTGAAGCAACAATGCTCAATAAAGCTGTTTGTTTTGTAACAAGAGAAAAACTTTGGATAAAATTTACTGTTTCCCTCAAGCTATTTTGGAATTCGTGTCTGGAACTTTAACTTTTTGAAGGTTATGTTCACTGACAAACTAGTAAGTGGAATTTTATGACTAATGCAGAAAAGATACGCTGCTGCTGAATATGGAAATGCATTGGATAAACAGTGACACATTGTAAGAAATCATCCTTGGAGAATAATCATAGATGATAACTTGCTGAAATCACTAAAGTATTTTCTTCAATAAACGACTGGTGTGGGTATGATGAGTCTGGTATAACAAACACTAAAACAAATTTACTCATCAGACTGGTTGCAACATACTTTTAAACATGAATACAGCTTTGTGATAAGATGGGCTGCAATTTCATGGCATTTCATTGACTCTAATGTTGCTGCCCAAGGAAGGTAACAGTAAAGTAATATAGAGACATGTAAGTAACTAAATGGACCTTATATCTAAAAACACAGATGACGTGACTTACCGAACGAAAGTGCTGGCAGATCGATAGACACATAAACAAACACAAACATACACACGAAATTCAAGCTTTCGCAACAAACTGTTGCCTCATCAGGAAAGAGGGAAGGAGAGGGAAACACGAAAGGATGTGGGTTTTAAGGGAGAGGGTAAGGAGTCATTCCAATCCCGGGAGCGGAAAGACTTACCTAAGGGGGAAAAAAGGACAGGTATACACTCGCACACACACACATATCCATCCGCACATACACAGACACAAGCAGACAGGATTGGAATGACTCCTTACCCTCTCCTTTAAAACCCACATCCTTTCGTCTTTCCCTCTCCTTCCCTCTTTCCTGATGAGGCAACAGTTTGTTGCGAAAGCTTGAATTTCGTGTATATGTTTGTGTTTGTTTGTGTGTCTATCAACCTGCCAGCACTTTCGTTCGGTAAGTCACATCATCTGTGTTTTTAGATATATTTTTCTCACGTGGAATGTTTCCCTCTATTATGTTCAATTATTAAATGAACCTTATGACATATATGTTATTTTTTAATCCTGTTAGTTAAGGTGGGATATAGATAGAAATTGGAATAAAAAATTCAAATATTATCATGGACTATGGAGGAAATTAAGGAGTGTTTCTTCACCATGAGTCCAGACCACAAATATGTCATCTATAAACCTATACCAGGCCAGGGGAAGCAGCTGTTGGGTCTTCAGGAAAGCCTCCTCCATGCGGCCCATGAAGAGGTTGGCATAGGATGGAGCCATCCTGGTTCCCATGGCCGTTCCCCTGATTTGTTTGTAGGTCTGGCCTTCAAAAGTGAAGTAATTATGGGTGAGGATGAAGTTGGTAAGTGTGATAAGGAACGTCCTCACTCCCATTTACTCTTCAGTCTTATCCTCTTTCCCTTTCCTCTTTAGCCATTCACACATCTTTTCGTCCTACATAGTTGTGTTTATCTTTATACTATATACCTCTTTACTTCTGTATGCATCCTCTTTGGTTTGAAGCTGGCACAGTACTTACAGTAGAATATCTTTGGCTTCTCTCTGACAACCATGCCTCCATCCTTGCTACCCTCCCTATTTTCCTTTCCCTGTTGCTTCATAACCTGGGTTGTGAGTAACTGAATCTCCTTTCCCTTCTTCCCTTTCTTTCCCCTCTCTCCTCCCCAATGAAGGAACATTTGTTCCGAAAGCTAGGAACATAAATTTTCGGTTCTGTTTTATGTGTTTCTATCGGCTGTACTGAGCTGAGGTAAGTACTGGCCAGCCCCTCTATCTCTTGGTTAGTATTTGTTTCACATCTTTATATGAGATTTTCCATTAATCATTTAGATCACCTATATGGTCCACATCCTTCATTGTTTTGTCCCTTTTGTTAGCTATCACTTACGTCTGTCATCTTAACACTTTCTCTTCTTCAGTGTTTTATATATACATAAATAAATATTTTCGTCACCAACTGTGCTAGTTTCATCTTCCTCCTATTATCTTGTTCCGTTTATAGTCCTCTTCTCTTTTTTATTTATTGATTTATTTATTCAAAATTCCATAGTTTTAACGTTCGTTATTCGCTGTTTTCCAGCCAACAATCACTGCCAACAGTCTCTTCCACACTACCAGTATCGTCCATTTCTGTCGATTACTTGTTGCTGGCGATATTTTTGTGCCATTGGCTATCTTTCTCTGTCACAAGAAAATTTTTTGGGACATTTCTGTGCCACCCGCGAACTTTTTTGCGGCACGCACGATCTTTATGCGACACACGCGATCTCCTTTCTGCGGCACGCGCAATCCTTTTTTTCACCACTCGTTATCTCTGTTTTTGAGCAACGTGTGTTCTTTTCCCCTGATCTGGACATACTTGCTTGGTCTGGTCAACTTTTTCCGTATTTTTCTTATTTAGTGATCTTCCTTTGGTATTGAACATTACCAACACAATTAATTTCTTTCTTTCTCGTCCTTCCCTCCGCGTTTTATTCCTTCTTATGATTACTATTTCAACTTTAGTTATTTAATTTCCCTACCCATCAGTTACCCACTATGTACCCTAATCCTATACCACATTATTTACATTCATTCCGGAAACATGCATTCACCGTAGCCAAACTGTAATCCCACATACTTTTCCTCCGGTCCTGCTTAACCTTTGGAATTACCCCTAAAGGGCTTACCTTAAAAGTTCCCATCTCCGGGTGCAATTCCTCCTTCCACCAGTCTCTCCTGGACTTCCAGAACCTTCAATCCTTAGCCCTTACCCAACTTGTCCTGAATCTCTACACTACTTCATGTAACCACCACTCCCAACAGCTCCTATCTCTCTTCAAAGTCCTCCACCTCTCAAACCCTTGCTTGGAGAACACACTCAGGAACATCATCCTAGAAGCCAGCTGCAAACTTGAGTTCCATGCCACACACCACCTGAAAAAACTATCCACAATACTAGTGCAACGCCTAAGAAGTGGGGTCCCTCTCCCTATCCCTCACAAACACCAACCACAACAGAACCTTCAACAAACCCCCCTCATAGCCAGCAAACCTAGCCTAGCCACCCTACTTAATCTCCCCATCCCAGCACATACCCCACACAGACCAAATCTCAACTATAACCACAGTCAAATGCCACATATCACCAGTCCCAATTCAGTCCTAAACCTCTCATCCAGATCCCTCTCTCCTCCAGAGACATCTGTTCTATCAAAAGGCTTAACCTTTAGCCCCACGCCTAAATTCAACCACACTGCCCTGGTTAAAGATCTCCTCTCATTCACCCGGAACCTGAACTGGAAATATCACTTCACTACCCAAACACAGCCCCCAAATACTAGACCCAGTGTTGAACCCTGTCTAGAACAGTCCCGACTGCCTTCTCAAAGGGATCCTCCTCCCCTCCCCCAAAACCATCCCTTGCAGACATTTCAGGAATTCCTCACATCCAGTGTTGCCTCCCAGTCCTTCTTGAAGAACATCCCGACAACCCCCAACATCACCCCAGCTGAATCCCGTGCCATTAAGGAGCTGAAAATAGACCGCTCTATTGTCATCCTCCTGGCGGATAAAGGCTCCACAACTGTTGTACTTGACCATGTGGAGTATGTGGCAGAAGGACTGCGTCAACTCTCCGACACCTCAACCTACAAAGCTGTTACCCAGGATCCCATTCCCTCCATCCAGACTGAGCTGCAAAAAATCCTAAAAATCCAAGGTCCCTCACAAGGCCTCACAATGGCTTCCATAGACTTACTCACTCCACCTGAGCCACGTACCCCTACCTTCTACCTATTACCCAAAATCCACAAAGAGAACCATCCTGGCCGTCCCATTGTAGTAGGCTTCAAAGCCCCAACCGAACGTCTCTCAGCTCTGGTAGACCAGCACCTCCGACCTATCACCCGCAGACTCCCATCCTACATCAAAGACACAAACCACTTCCTAGAACGCCTCAAATCCATTCCCACTCCTCTCCCACCTGAAACCTTTCTTGTCACCATAGATGCTACATCCCTTTACACAAACATCCCACATACCCATGGTCTCTCTGCCCTTGAGCACTACCTCTCCCAATGCCCACCCGAAGATCTTCCAAAAACCTCGTTCCTTATCACACATACCAACTTCATCCTCACCCATAATTACTTCACTTTTGAAGGCCAGACCTACAAACAAATCAGGGGAACGGCCATGGGAACCAGGATGGCTCTGTCCTATGCCAACCTCTTCATGGGCCGCATGGAGGAGGCTTTCCTGAAGACCCAACAGCTGCCTCCCCTTGGCCTAGTATAGGTTTATAGATGACATCTTTGTGGTCTGGACTCATGGTGAAGAAACACTCCTTAATTTCCTCCATAACCTCAACTCCTTTTCGAATCTGAATTTCACCTGATCCTTCTCCAAAACCCAAGCCACCTTTCTGGATATTGACCTTCATCTTGTTGAAGCTCACATCCACACCTCTGTCCATATCAAACCCACAAACAAACAACAGTACCTTCACTTTGATAGTTGCCATCCTTTCCACATCAAACGCTCCCTTCCCTACAGCCTAGGTATTCGTGGCAAACGTATCTGCTCCAGTGACGAATCCCTCAACAATTACACCAATAACCTTACCAGTGCTTTCCTCTCCCGCAACTATCCTGCAGACCTTGCCCACAAACAGATTTCCCGAGCAATACATTCCTCCCCGTCCAACAACAATGTTCCTACCCCCAGACCACACAGAAGCAGCCCCCTTGTCACCCAATATTATCCTGGCCTCGAAAACATCAACAAATTACTCCGCCGGGGGTATGACTTTCTCAAGTCAACCCCTCAAATGAGATCATCCCTTGACAAAATTCTCCCCACACCACCCAGAGTTGCTTTTCGTCGCCCCCCTAACCTCCGTAACATCCTTGTTAAACCCTACAATATTCCCAGACTACCTGCTCTACCCAGCAGTTCCTACCCCTGTAACCAACCCCGCTGCAAAACCTGCCCCATGCATCCCCCCACAACCACCTACTCCAGCCCCGCTACTGGTAAAACATATGCAATTCAAGGCAGGGCCACGTGTCAAACTACACATGTCATTTATCAACTGACATGCCTGCACTGCACAGCCTTTTACATCGGCATGACAACAACTAAACTGGCTGAGCGCATGAACGGACACAGACGAACTGTCCGCCTAGGAGATGCCCAATACCCAGTAGCGGAGCATGCCCTCCAGCATAATTCTAGGGACCTAGGAACCTGCTACACCGTATGTGCCATTTGGCTTCTCCCACCCAACACCAGTCCATCTGACCTGCGGAGATGGGAACTTGCACTCCAACACATCCTTTCATCCCGCCATCCCCCTGGAATGAACCTACGTTAAACAACCTCACTCCCATTTACTCTTCAGTCTTATCCTCTTTCCCTTTCCTCTTTAGCCATTCACGCATCTTTTCGTCCTACATAGTTGTGTTTATCTTTATACTATATACCTCTTTACTTCTGTATGCATCCTCTTTGGTTTGAAGCTGGCACAGTACTTACAGTAGAATATCTTTGGCTTCCCTATGACAACCATGCCTCCATCCTTGCTACCCTCCCTATTTTCCTTTCCCTGTTGCTTCATAACCTGGGTTGTGAGTAACTGAATCTCCTTTCCCTTCTTCCCTTTCTTTCCCCTCTCTCCTCCCCGATGAAGGAACATTTTTTCCGAAAGCTAGGAACGTAAATTTTCGGTTCTGTTTAATGTGTTTCTATCGGCTGTACTGAGCTGAGGTAAGTACTGGCCAGCCCCTCTATCTCTTCGTTAGTATTTGTTTCACATCTTTATATGAGATTTTCCATTAATCATTTAGATCACCTATATGGTCCACATCCTTCATTGTTTTGTCCCTTTTGTTAGCTATCGCTTACGTCTGTCATCTTAACACTTTCTCTTCTTCATTGTTTTATATATACATAAATAAATATTTTCGTCACCAACTGTGCTAGTTTCATCTTCCTCCTATTATCTTGTTCCGTTTATAGTCCTCTTCTCTTTTTTATTTATTGATTTATTTATTCAAAATTCCATAGTTTTAACGTTCGTTATTCGCTGTTTTCCAGCCAACAATCACTGCCAACAGTCTCTTCCACACTACCAGTATCATCCATTTCCGTCGCTTACTTGTTGCTGGCGATATTTTTGTGCCATTGGCTATCTTTCTCTGTCACAAGAAATTTTTTTTGGGACATTTCTGCGCCACCCGCGAACTTTTTTGCAGCATGCGCGATCTTTTTTGCGGCACACGCGATCTCCTTTCTGCGGCACGCGCGATATTTATGCGGCACACGCGATATCCTTTCTGCGGCACGCGCAATCCTTTTTTTCGCCACTCGCTATCTCTGTTTTTGAGCAATGTGTGTTCTTTTCCCCTGATCTGGACATACTTGCTTGGTCTGGTCAACTTTTTCCGTATTTTTCTTATTTAGTGATCTTCCTTTGGTATTGAACATTACCAACACAATTAATTTCTTTCTTTCTCGTCCTTCCCTCCGCGTTTTATTCCTTCTTATGATTACTATTTCAACTTTAGTTATTTAATTTCCCTACCCACCAGTTACCCACTATGTACCCTAATCCTATACCACATTATTTACATTCATTCCGGAAACATGCATTCACCGTAGCCAAACTGCAATCCCACATACTTTTCCTCCGGTCCTGCTGAACCTTTGGAATTACCCCTAAAGGGCTTACCTTAAAAGTTCCCATCTCCGGGTGCAATTCCTCCTTCCACCAGTCTCTCCTGGACTTCCAGAACCTTCAATCCTTAGCCCTTACCCAACTTGTCCTGAATCTCTACACTACTTCATGTGACCACCACTCCCAACAGCTCCTATCTCTCTTCAAAGTCCTCCACCTCTCAAACCCTTGCTTGGAGAACACACTCAGGAACATCATCCTAGAAGCCAGCTGCAAACTTGAGTTCCATGCCTCACACCACCTGAAAAAACTATCCACAATGCTAGTGCAACACCTAAGAAGTGGGGTCCCTCTCCCTATCCCTCACAAACACCAACCACAACAGAACCTTCAACAAACCCCCCTCATAGCCAACAAACCTAGCCACCCTACTTAATCTCCCCATCCCAGCACATACCCCACACAGACCAAATCTCAACTATAACCACAGTCAAATGCCACATATCACCAGTCCCAATTCAGTCCTAAACCTCTCATCCAGATCCCTCTCTCCTCCAGAGACATCTGTTCTATCAAAAGGCTTAACCTTTAGCCCCACGCCTAAATTCAACCACACTGCCATGGTTAAAGATCTCCTCTCATTCGCCCGGAACCTCAACTGGAAATATCACTTCACTACCCAAACACAGCCCCCAAATACTAGACCCAGTGTTGAACAATGTCTAGAACAGTTCTGACTGCCTACTCAAAGGGATCCTCCTCCCCTCCCTCAAAACCATCCCTTGCAGACATTTCAGGAGTTCCTCACATCCAGTGTTGCCTCCCAGTCCTTCTTGAAGAACGTCCCGACAACCCCCAACATCACCCCAGCTGAATCCCGTGCCATTAAGGAGCTGAAAATAGACCGCTCTATTGTCATCCTCCCGGCAGATAAAGGCTCCACAACTGTTGTACTTGACCGTGTGGAGTATGTGGCAGAAGGACTGCGTCAACTCTCCGACACCTCAACCTACAAAGCTGTTACCCAGGATCCCATTCCCTCCATCCAGACTGAGCTGCAAAAAATCCTAAAAATCCAAGGTCCCTCACAAGGCCTCACAATGGCTTCCATAGACTTACTCACTCCACCTGAGCCACGTACCCCTACCTTCTACCTATTACCCAAAATCCACAAAGGGAACCATCCTGGCCGTCCCATTGTAGTAGGCTTCAAAGCCCCAACTGAACTTATCTCAGCTCTGGTAGACCAGCACCTCCGACCTATCACCCACAGACTCCCATCCTACATCAAAGACACAAACCACTTCCTAGAATGCCTCAAATCCATTCCCACCCCTCTCCCACCTGAAACCTTTCTTGTCACCATGTCACCATAGATGCTACATCCCTTTACACAAACATCCCACATACCCATGGTCTCTCTGCCCTTGAGCACTACCTCTCCCAACGCCCACCCGAAGATCTTCCAAAAACCTCGTTCCCTATCACACTTACCAACTTCATCCTCATCCATAATTACTTCACTTTTGAAGGCCAGACCTACAAACAAATCAGGGGAACGGCCATGGGAACGAGGATGGCTCCGTCCTATGCCAACCTCTTCATGGGCCGCATGGAGGAGGCTTTCCTGAAGACCCAACAGCTGCTTCCCCTGGCCTGGTATAGGTTTATAGATGACATCTTTGTGGTCTGGACTCATGGTGAAGAAACACTCCTTAATTTCCTCCATAACCTCAACTCCTTTTCGAATCTGAATTTCACCTGGTCCTTCTCCAAAACCCAAGCCACCTTCATGGATGTTGACCATCTTGTTGAAGCTCACATCCACACCTCTGTCCATATCAAACCCACAAACAAACAACAGTACCTTCACTTTGATAGTTGCCATCCTTTCCACATCAAACGCTCCCTTCCCTACAGCCTAGGTATTCGTGGCAAACGTATCTGCTCCAGTGACGAATCCCTCAACAATTACCCCCATAACCCTACCAGTGCTTTCCTCTCCCGCAACTATCCTGCAGACCTTGCCCACAAACAGATTTCCCGAGCAATACATTCCTCCCCGTCCAACAACAATGTTCCTACCCCCAGACCACACAGAAGCAGCCCCCTTGTCACCCAATATTATCCTGGCCTCGAAAACATCAACAAATTACTCCGCCAGGGATATGACTTTCTCAAGTCAACCCCTCAAATGAGATCATCCCTTGAAAAATTCTCCCCACACCACCCACAGTTGCTTTTCGTCGCCCCCCTAACCTCCGTAACATCCTTGTTAAACCCTACAATATTTCCAGACTACCTTCTCTACCCAGCGGTTCCTACCCCTGTAACCGACCCCGCTGCAAACCATGCCCCATGCATCCCCCCACAACCACCTACTCCAGCTCCGCTACTGGTAAAACATATGCAATTCAAGGCAGGGCCACGTGTGAAACTACACATGTCATTTATCAACTGACATGCCTGCACTGCACAGCCTTTTACATCGGCATGACAACAACTAAACTGGCTGAGCGCATGAACGGACACAAACGAACTGTCCGCCTGGGAGATGCCCAATACCCAGTAGCGGAGCATGCCCTCCAGCATAATTCTAGGGACCTAGGAACCTGCTACACCGTATGTGCCATTTGGCTTCTCCCACCCAACACCAGTCCCTCTGAACTGCGGAGACGGGAACTTGCACTCCAACACATCCTTTGATCGCGCCATCCCCCTGGACTGAACCTACGTTAAACAACCTCACTCCCATTTACTCTTCAGTCTTATCCTCTTTCCCTTTCCTCTTTAGCCATTCACGCATCTTTTCGTCCTACATAGTTGTGTTTATCTTTATACTATATACCTCTTTACTTCTGTATGCATCCTCTTTGGTTTGAAGCTGGCACAGTACTTACAGTAGAATATCTTTGGCTTCCCTATGACAACCATGCCTCCATCCTTGCTACCCTCCCTATTTTCCTTTCCCTGTTGCTTCATAACCTGGGTTGTGAGTAACTGAATCTCCTTTCCCTTCTTCCCTTTCTTTCCCCTCTCTCCTCCCCGATGAAGGAACATTTGTTCCGAAAGTTAGGAACGTAAATTTTCGGTTCTGTTTTATGTGTATCTATCGGCTGTACTGAGCTGAGGTAAGTACTGGCCAGCCCCTCTATCTCTTTGTTAGTATTTAAAACACCATATTACTCAATTTTATTCAAGCACTACCATTATTATAGAGATAACTACCAGTAAATGAGGTGAGGTCACTTATATTCTGAACTAGACATATACATTTATATTTAATATGCACATACTAATGATTTTGTGTATGTGTTGATTTGGTTTTTCTTTATCTTTTTCTTTTTTTAATTGTATCAAAAAGAAAATCTGGATTCACAGTCAATCATTTCAACATGTAGAATTCATCCTCCACCGTAACGAGCAGGATAGGACATTTCAGAATTAAATGAAAAAACCCTGAATACTGTTATGCTGGAGTACCTCTACAATCACATATTTTAATATGAAAAAATATTGCATTTTTCACATTATCAAAGAAAATAGCAACAACAATGTCCTTACTTAACTGCATAAGCATTAGTGTAATCTCCAGCTCACCTGCCCCTCTCTTACCTTTGGCCTTGTGCTTTTGAAATCAGGAATCAGTGTAAGGTTTTTCTTACTTCACTTTGGATGGATACTTAAGAACTAACTTTTAATTTAAAAGTTAACATGCTAACGGTCCTGGCTTGAGCATTTTATGCAGTGCCTTCAGTTTTATGTAATGTACCATTCTCTTCTACAGTGTCATATAAAAAAACATCTGCCTCTGTCACAAGGCACCTGTATATTAAAACTACAGTGGTGCTCAATCTTAACACAGCCAGTTTGATTACCAGTGTTGAGAGAATTTTTATTATTGTTGATTATTTATTTTATTTAGTCCTACAAATCCTATATGTATAGAATATATACAAGGATATTGGACATGGTTAGGTATTTACAAGATAAAATACAGTTTGTATTGCGATCCTGTGGACTAGATATTGAAGTAATTTAGCAAATATTCATAAATACAACCAACATTACAGGCAACATACAAAGTAGAATATTAATAATGCATCTTTATTTTTGTTGTTTGGCTTTTATATATTCAGTCAGACTGTAAAAGCAATGATCAATTAAATATGTCTTTACTTCAGCCTTAAAACTACAGAGTTTACCTATTGATTTAATGTGTTTAGGTAGATTATTAAAAATCTTTAGCCCAGTATGTAGTGTGCCTTTTTGGCACAATGATGTTCTCGTCTGTTTCATATGAATGTCAGATTTTTGCCTTGTATTGTGTGCATGTATATCTTCATTTTTTAATAAGATATCTGGGTGTCTATCGATATATTGTTTGATGAGAAGTGATGTTTCGTAGATAAAAATGCAAGGAAGAGGAAGAACTGACATTTTTTTGAATATGGGTCTGCATGACTTTGTATTATTTACCCCTTCAATAATTCTTAGTATTCTCTTTTGCATCCTATAAAGTTTAATATTTGTTGTATTGCCCCAGAAGATTATGCCATATTTAATTACATAATGCACGTAGGAGTAGTATACATTTAACAGGCTGGCTTTGCTGCAACAAGTTTTTAAGATCCGTATCATGTAACAGGTTTTTCTTAGTTTTCTTTGCAAATATTCAATGTGTACCTCCCATTTTGTGTTGTTCTGGAGCCAGAGTCCCAGAAATTTAGTGCTGTCAACACTTTCAAGAACTCTGTCCCTAAGTTCTATTTCTATGTTTGGGTGGTGTCTTCCTTTTACATTATAGAAGTTCAGGGCTACTGTCTTTTCTTTGTTTATAATTAGCTTGTTGTAGCTGAACCACTGTTCTACACTGTTCATTGTTTGGATAGTGGAGTCTTTTAGTTTTTCTTCTGTTTTACCACTAATAAGGAAGCTTGTATCATCTGAAAATTGGAGGGTAGTTTGGCAATACTTGTTGTACATAAGATTATTGACATAGAGGAGAAACAGAATGGGTCCTAATACTGATCCTTGAGGGACGCCATATTTCACATTTTCATATCCTGAATAGTAGTAGCTGATTTTGTTATGGTCAGTATATTGCACTTCAACCACCTGTTTGCGACCACATAGGTATGTCGTGAGTCACTCATTGGATATACCTGTAATTCCTAATTGGTCAAGCTTCTGCAGTAGGGCATTATGGTCAATGACGTCAAAAGCTTTAGATAAATCAAGAGATATGCCTGTTACAAACTCACTTGCATCCAGCTTAGTATAGATTTCATTAAGAAATTCAAATATTGCACTTTCAGTTGAATAGCCTTTCCTGAAGCCATGCTGTGAAGGAGACAGAATTTTATTTTTATTTAGGAAATCAGACAATCTCTTATAAAAAAAACTTTTTCTAAAATTTTTGAAAATACAGGCAGTAGGGCTATTGGTCTATAATTTGAAACACATTCCGGATTTCCTTTTTTGAACAGTGATTTCAGTTTTGCTGTTTTTAAGCATGAAGGGAAGGTTCCTGATGCCAGTGAGCTGTTGCACAAATGTGTCAAGGGTTCAGCTAAGGCAAGACAGCATTTTTTAATAATTGCATCTGGTATTCCATCAATCCCACATGAGTACCCCGTTTTCAAGGTTTTTATAACTGATAAAATTTCTTCAGTATTTGTGGGTGAAAGGAACAAAGATGTAGACACATTTCTCACACTATTGCATGATGGAGGTGATATTTTGTTGTGTTCTTCCAGTCCACTCACCAACTGTTCACTTACATTTGCAAAATATTTGTTGAAGGTCCCTGCAATTTCTGTTGGGCAAGAAATCATTTGTCCCTCATAACACAAGTTCATATTTTTGTATTGTTTAGTTTCACTTGTTTGATTTTTTATAACTTCCCATACAGCTTTAGATTTGTTTTTTGAATTTTCAATGTATTTGTCATTTGCCATTGTTTTAGCTTTCCTTACAACATTTTTGAGGATCCTCTTGTAATTCTTCAGGTACAAATGAAATTAATGAGGCATGTTCTGTGTCTTTGCTATTTTGTGTAATCTTCTTTTCTCTGCACAAGATATCCTAATACCTGTTGTAATCCATTTGTTCTTTTTGAAGTTAGACATTTTTGCTTTTTTAATGGAAATACAGCTTCAAAGTATGACATGAAGATTTCCATGAATTTTTCAAACTTTTTGTTAGTATTTTCACAAGTATACACTTCATACCAAGTTTCTTCACTTAGTCTCTGTACAAAAAGGTTTATTTGTTTGTTAGTGAATTTCCTTGCTTCTTTTGCAAGTTCCTCTTTCTCAGTTGTTTCACTTGGGGTGTGCAAAGCAATAAACTGTGGACAGTGATCACTGAAGCCAGTAGTAAGATTTCCGGCACAGAAATTGTGATTTACATTTGTGTTTATTATTATCTGATCAATTGTTGAGCTAGTTGTTGGTGTAACTCTTGTAGGAGAGTCTATGGTGGCTTTTATGTTATATGTTTCCAGTAGGGTCATCAAGCTTTGCTGGTCTTTTGAGATTTCCTGAAAATCAATATTAAAATCTCCACATATGATCACTGTTATGTTGAAGTTTTTTTATAGTATTTAAAGCTGCTTCTAGTTGACGACAGAAATCATTTAGGTTCCCATCAGGGCTCCTACATACACAGATGATTATTAATTTTAATGCAGAGTTCAACTGCGGATACTTCAAAAGCTTTCTCTTCAGCTAACAGTTCAATGGGTTTTATGTTACAATAATCAATGCCACTTTTAACAAATATACATGACCCTCCATGACTGGATGTAATTCTAGAAAATGATGATGAAAGATTGAAGTCTGCAAGTTTTGTGACTGACAATGCATCTTTAGACAGCCAGTGTTCAGCTATACACATTACAGAAGCGTTTTTTAGCTCATCAGTACATAAAATTTCAACTTCACTTAATTTGTTTAGCAATGATTGGACATTTTGATGAATCAGCATGAAATTAAAGGATTTGTTAGGCTTTGGCATATTGTTAGACTTTGGCATATTTAATTGATCACTTACCTTTACCTTGTCAATAAAACATCATCCAGGTGTGCTGGAAGTACTGCTTTTCTTTTCCCGACTGCACCTATTCTTCTATTATCATATGCAGCAGAATTTTCTTCTGTGTCTGGCTCCCCTGGTAGTTGTTCAGCTGCTGCTCCTACTGTTGATAATATTGCTGCTGGTGTTAGAGCTGGGTCTGCAATTGGTAGAGCTGTTACTACATTCATTGTTTTTGCTGTGCCTGAATCTTGGAGGCACCTAGTTCCTTCTTCTGTTGTTGATGTTGGTGAGTGAAGTCTTGCTGGCATTGTTTCCATCGAATATTTGGGGGGCCAATCCAGGATGATTTTGCTTTTGAGTGTTTGATGCCTCTTGATGATAATTTCTTCAATTTTTCCGACGAGCAGTTTTTTCCCCCTGTTGTTAATGTGCAATCCATGTAATGTGTGGAATCTGCACCCAATACTGTTAACATTTACGAGTTCTACATTTCTGAAATGTTTGCAAAGTAATGAAATTTGTTGGTTGGCATTGATTATTTCTTTATTTACGCATGACGAAGACGGTAAGTCATGCCGATGTGGGATGTTCAGCACTAAAACATTTGTGTGTGTCAACTGTCCTAAGCACCTTTTTAGTTCTTGTTTTGCTTTGTGGGTTTCGTTTTTATATACGTCATTTGACCCACCAATTAGCACAACAAAGTCTTCTTTGTTCTTCAATCCAAAGATTGGTTTGTTCCAGGTCTCCAGGTTGGTCTATTCTGAGCAAGTATCTTCATTTTCGCATAACCTACATTAACCGGAACCTACTTACTGTAGTAAATCCTTAGCATGCTGAGTTGCAGAAAGGCACAGCAAAATGACTGCCACAAATAAGCTTTCAGCCAGCAAGGCCTTTTAAACAGTCTTTTTGTTGTGCCTATTTGTGACTTAGCATCTCCACTATATATTGAGTAGCAACTGTACCTATCTGTGACTTAGCATCTCTGCTATATGGTGAGCAGCAACTTTCCTTTTCATAATATTGTTACATTCCATCTTGAAATTTCCATTGTTTGACTTAATATCTGTCTACTACTTTTAGCTCCCCTCCCCCCCCCCCCCCATGCCACTTCCCTCAGTTACCATACTGGCTTGGTGCCACAAGATGTATACAATTGATCAATCCCTTCTACAGTACTACAGAAAGAACAGATTACTACTCACCATAATGATGACACATTGAGTTGCAGACAGGCACAATCAAAAGATTGTTACACCTTGAGCTTTTGGCAAAACCTCATTCAGAAAGGAAAATGCACATGACCATTCACACACTCAAACAAACCTCATGCACACATGACCACTATCTCTGGTCCCTCCCATCAGAAGCCAACTGTCTTGCTTAGAGAAGAATCAGCAATCCAGGGTGGGTCAGCAAAAGGTGATGGATAGCCTGGTGTGTGGGTGGAAAGGAGTCAGCACTGCCTGATAGAGCATGCAGGGGTTAGGTGGAAGGATAAAGCTGCTAGGTGCTGTGTCAGAAGGCTGTGGGAGAGGGAGTGAGGGGCTTGCAGCAGAAAAGGAGAGGAGCAGAGAAGGGGAACCGGCCAGTGCGTGCACTGGCCGATGGTGGTGTACAAAGAGGCTGGGAAACAAGAATAAGGATGAGGCGGTAGGACAGAGAGGGTGAAACTACTGGGCAGTGGGTGTGGGGACAGCAGGTTACTATAGGTTGAGGGCAGGTTGACTTAGGAACCAGAGAGGAGGTTGTAAGGAGAACTCCCATCAAGATGATGAGACTTACCAAACAAAAGCGCTGGCAGGTCGATAGACACACAAACAAACACAAACATACACACAAAATTCAAGCTTTCACAACAAACAGTTGCTTTGTCAGGAAAGAGGGAAGGAGAGGGAAAGACGAAAGGATGTGGGTTTTAAGGGAGAGGGTAAGGAGTCATTCCAATCCCGGGAGCGGAAAGAGTTACCTTAGGGGGAAAAAAGGATAGGTATACACTCGCACACACACACATATCCATCCGCACATACACAGACACAAGCAGACATTTGTAAAGGCAAAGACTTTGTGTGAATGTTTGTGTGTCTATCGACCTGCCAGCGCTTTTGTTTGGTAAGTCTCATCATCTTTGTTTTTTTTATATATATATATATATATATATATATATATATATATATATATATATATATATATATATATATATATATATATATATATATATAAAACTGACATCTCTGCCCAAACTCTTTGCCTTTACAAATGTCTTCTTGTGTCTGTGTATGTGCGGATGGATATGTGTGTGTGTGCGAGTGTATACCCCCTTTTTTTCCCCCTAAGGTAAGTCTTTCCGCTCCCGGGATTGGAATGACTCCTTACCCTCTCCCTTAAAACCCACATCCTTTCGTCTTTCCCTCTCCTTCCCTCTTTCCTGATGAGGCAACAGTTTGTTGCGAAAGCTTGAATTTCATGTGTATGTTTGTGTTTGTTTGTGTGTCTATCAACCTGCCAGCACTTTCGTTCGGTAAGTCACATCATCTGTGTTTTTAGATATATTTTTACCACGTGGAATGTTTCCCTCTATTATATTCACATCATTAATTTGAACCCAACAATTACGTTTGTTATTGTCACTGTTGCATTTCGAAATCTTTCCTGTCGTCTTATTTTCTCTTTCTGTTTTTGCAAGTAGTTTCACTTTGTATTCACCTTCTCCTCTTTACCGAATCTACCATACTATTTTATCCCGCCTATGTATACTCAATAATACGTAACCCACTTCCAAACCATAAGCAAAAAAAAATTTTTTTTTCCTTCCGCCTTCAACAATACTGCTGCTACAAAATCCGCCATTTCCAGTTCACAAACAGTTCCTTTCAGCTATTAAACAGCCATTTCGGCTAGTTCCAATAACTTTCGCTTTTTTTCGCTTTTTTTCCATTTCCGTTTTTCCCACATCACTGATCTTTTTTAGCCGCTTCCCACAGGTTTTAACCTCATTATTTCTTCGTCAGACAATTGTTAGCCTCATTTTCACAATTTGTCACCACAAAACCACTCCTTTTAATACATTTGCACGCAGTTTTTTCGAAATTTTCCAGAATTGCTCCACCCTTTAACGTGTTTTGGCGGCAACACAACCACATAACCTTTGTGCACATCGTTGTCTACCAACCCAAGTTCACCACAGGATCAACATAGCCCAGCTATAACCAACACCTTTTCACCTGTTTTCACAGCAGATCTCCAGTTGCTTTCTATTCACCTTATCTCTCGCCATATATTTTTATTTTCATTTTCATTTCAGCCTCATGTTACACTTTCCACCTTCTAATACCATGTCACCCTCACAACATCCCCACAATGACCCCATTAAGTTTTATTTACATTACCTCCGCAAACATACCTTCGCCCTAGCCAGATTACACTCCCATATTTTATTTTCTCAGGCTTGTCTGACATTTGGCATTACCCCCAAAGGCCTCACACTTAAAGTTCCCATCTCTGGCTGTAATCCTTCTTTCTATCAGTCCCTATACCAGTTCCAAACTGAACAATCCATTGCCCTCACCCACCTAATCCTTCACCTACACATCAACTCAGCCAATGAACACACCCGTCAACTCCTATCCTTATTAAAAGTCCTCAATCTTTCCTCTCCCACATCCACACCAGCTGTTCAGGGCATCCTCCTACAGGCCAATCGCAAATTAGAACAGCATGCCACCCTCCACCTCAAAAAACTATCCAATCTCCTGGTTTCCCACCTCCAGAAAGGCAACTCACTCACCCTTCACAACCTTTCCAGCAAACCTCAACCTCCTCTCATTGCACACAGACCCAGTCTCTCCCATCTACTCAATCTCCCACTTCCAGCTCCACTCCCCCCCAAAACCTCAAAATTCCAATCAACACAATCTGGAACCACAACACCCTAATTCAGTAGTTAACATTTCCTCCAAACCTCTCTCCCAATCCGAAACCTCTGTCCTATCCAAAGGCCTCACCTTCAGCCCCACTCCCAGATTCAACCAAACAGCCCATGTCAAAGATTTTTTGTCCTACACTCGTACTCTCTGCTGGAAATATCACTTTGCCACGAAGAGAAATGATCCTAATCCTACTCCTAATGGTCCAACTCCCCAAGACACTATCCAAATTGAACCCTGCCTGGAACAGTTCTGTCCTCCGTCACAGTGGGACCCACCTCCTCTTCCTCAAAATCACCCTCTCCAAACTTTCCAGGAATTTCTGACTTCCAGCCTTGCCTCTCAATCCTTCTTAAAAGACCTTAATCCTACTCCCAACATCACCACTGCTGAAGCCCAGGCTATCCGTGATCTGAAGGCTGACCGATCCATCGTCATTCTTCCAGCGGACAAGGGTTCCACAACCATGGTACTTGATCGTCGGGAGTATGTGGCTGAGGGACTGTGTCAGCTTTCAGACAACACTACATACAAAGTTTGCCAAGGTAATCCCATTCCTGATGTCCAGGCGGAGCTTCAAGGAATCCTCAGAATCTTAGGCCCCCTACAAAACCTTTCACCTGACTCCATCAACCTCCTGACCCCACCAACACCCCACACCCCTACCTTCTACCTTCTTCCTAAAATTCACAAACCCAATCATCCCGGCCGTCCCATTGTAGCTGGCTACCAAGCCCCCACAGAACGTATCTCTGCCTACGTAGATCAACACCTTCAACCCATTACATGCAGTCTCCCATCCTTCATCAAAGACACCAACCACTTTCTCGAACGCCTGGAATCCCTACCCAATCCGTTACCCCCAGAAACCATCCTTGTAACCATTGATGCCACTTCCTTATACACAAATATTCCACATGTACAGGGCCTCGCTGCGATGGAGCACTTCCTTTCACGCCGATCACCTGCCACCCTACCTAAAACCTCTTTCCTCATTACCTTAGCCAGCTTCATCCTGACCCACAACTTCTTCACTTTTGAAGGACAAACATACCAACAATTAAAGGGAACAGCCATGGGTACCAGGATGGCCCCCTCGTACGCCAACCTATTCATGGGTCGCCTAGAGGAAGCCTTCTTGGTTACCCAGGCCTGCCAACCCAAAGTTTGGTACAGATTTATTGATGACATCTTCATGATCTGGACTCACAGTGAAGAAGAACTCCAGAATTTCCTCTCCAACCTCAACTCCTTTGGTTCCATCAGATTCACCTGGTCCTACTCCAAATCCCACGCCACTTTCCTTCACGTTGGCCTCCATCTGTCCAATGGCCAGCTTCACACGTCCGTCGACATCAAACCTACCAACAAGCAACAGTACCTCCATTATGACAGCTGCCACCCATTCCACATCAAACGGTCCCTTCCCTACAGCCTAGGTCTTCGTGGCAAACGAATCTGCTCCAGTCCGGAATCCCTGAACCATTACACCAACAACCTGACAACAGCTTCCGCATCCCGCAACTACCCTCCCGACCTGGTACAGAAGCAAATAACCAGAGCCACTTCCTCATCCCCTCAAACCCAGAACCTCCCACAGAAGAACCACAAAAGTGCCCCACTTGTGACAGGATACTTTCCGGGACTGGACCAGACTCTGAATGTGGCTCTCCAGCAGGGATACGACTTCCTCAAATCCTGCCCTGAAATGAGATCCATCCTTCATGAAATTCTCCCCACTCCACCAAGAGTGTCTTTCCGCCGTCCACCTAACCTTCGTAACCTGTTAGTTCATCCCTATGAAATCCCCAAACCACCTTCCCTACCATCTGGCTCCTATCCTTGTAACCACCCCTGGTGTAAAACCTGTACCATGCACCCTTCCACCCCCACCTGTTCCAGTCCTGTAAGCCGGAAGGTGTACACGATCAAAGGCAGAGCCACGTGTGAAAGCACCCACGTGATTTACCAACTGACCTGCCTACACTGTGAAGCTTTCTATGTGGGAATGACCAGCAACAAACTGTCCATTCACATGAATGGACACAGGTTAGACAGTGTTTGTTGGTAATGAGGATCACCCTGTGGCTAAACATGCCTTGGTGCACGGCCAGCACATCTTGGCACAGTGTTACACCGTTCGGGTTATCTGGATACTTCCCACCAACACCAACCTATCCGAACACCGGAGATGGGAACTTGCACTTCAATATATCCTCTCTTCGTGTTACCCACCAGGCCTCAATCTCCGCTAATTTCAAGTTGCCGCCAGTCATACCTCAGCTGTCATTCAACAACACCTTTGCCTCTGCACTTCCGCCTCGACTGACATCTCTGCCCAAACTCTTTGTCTTTAAATATGTCTGCTTGTGTCTGTCTATGTGTGGATGGATATGTGTGTGTGTGCGCGCGAGTGTATACCCGTCCTTTTTTCCCCCTAAGGTAAGTCTTTCCACTCCCGGAATTGGAATGACTCCTTACCCTCTCCCTTAAAACCCACATCCTTTCGTCTTTCCCTCTCCTTCCCTCTTTCCTGATGAGGCAACAGTTTGTTGCGAAAGCTTGAATTTTGTGTGTATGTTTGTGTGTCTTTCGACCTGCCAGCGCTTTCATTTGGTAAGTCACATCATCTTTGTTTTTTGATTTTTTATATATATATATATATATATATATATATATATATATATATATATATATATATATATATAAAAACAAAGATGAGGTGACTTACCGAACAAAAGCGCTGGCAGGTCGATAGACACACAAACAAACACAAACATACACACAAAATTCAAGCTTTCGCAACAAACTGTTGCCTCATCAGGAAAGAGGGAAGGAGAGGGGAAGACGAAAGGAAGTGGGTTTTAAGGGAGAGGGTAAGGAGTCATTCCAATCCCGGGAGCGGAAAGACTTACCTTAGGGGGAAAAAAGGACAGGTATACACTCGCACACACGCACATATCCATCCACACATACAGACACAAGCAGACATATATGTTGCGAAAGCTTGAATTTTGTGTGTATGTTTGTGTTTGTTTGTGTGTCTATCGACCTGCCAGCGCTTTTGTTCGGTAAGTCACCTCATCTTTGTTTTTATATATAATTTTTCCCACGTGGAATGTTTCCTTCCATTATATATATATATATATATATATATATATATATATATATATATATATATATATATATAGAGAGAGAGAGAGAGAGAGAGAGAGAGAGAGAAACATTGTACTCAGGAAAAATATATTTAAAAACTAAGATGAAGTGACTTACCATACGAAAGCGCTGGCAGGTCGATAGAAACACAAACAGACACATACATACACACAAAAATCAAGCTTTCGCAACAAACCGTTACCTCATCAGGAAAGAGGGAAGGAAAGGGAAACACGATAGGAAGTGGGTTTTAAGGGAGAGGGTAAGGAGTCATTCCAATCCCAGGAGCGGAAAGACTTACCTTAGGGGGAAAAAAGGACGGGTATACACTCGCGCGCACACACACACATATCCATCCACACATATACAGACACAAGCAGACATATTTAAAGACAAAGAGTTTGGGCAGAGATGTCAGTCGAGGCGGAAGTGCAGAGGCAAAGGTGTTGTTGAATGACAGGTGAGGTATGACTGGCGGCAACTTGAAATTAGCGGAGATTGAGGCCTGGTGGGTAACACGAAGAGAGGATATATTGAAGTGCAAGTTCCCATCTCCGGTGTTCGGATAGGTTGGTGTTGGTGGGAAGTATCCAGATAACCCGAACGGTGTAACACTGTGCCAAGATGTGCTGGCCGTGCACCAAGGCATGTTTAGCCACAGGGTGATCCTCATTACCAACAAACACTGTCTGCCTGTGTCCATTCATGTGAATGGACAGTTTGTTGCTGGTCATTCCCACATAGAATGCATCACAGTGTAGGCAGGTCAGTTGGTAAATCACGTGGGTGCTTTCACACGTGGCTCTGCCTTTGATCGTGTACACCTTCCGGGTTACAGGACTGGAGTAGGTGGTGGTAGGAGGGTGCATGGGACAGGTTTTACACCGGGGGCGGTTACAAGGATAGGAGCCAGAGGGTAGGGAAGGTGGTTTGGGGATTTCATAGGGATGAACTAACAGGTTACGAAGGTTAGGTGGATGGCGGAAAGACACTCTTGGTGGAGTGGGGAGGATTTCATGAAGGATGGATCTCATTTCAGGGCAGGATTTGAGGAAGTCGCATCCCTGCTGGAGAGCCACATTCAGAGTCTGGTCCAGTCCCGGAAAGTATCCTGTCACAAGTGGGGCACTTTTGTGGTTCTTCTGTGGGAGGTTCTGGGTTTGAGGGGATGAGGAAGTGGCTCTGGTTATTTGCTTCTGTACCAGGTCGGGAGGGTAGTTGCGGGATGCGAAAGCTGTTGTCAGGTTGTTGGTGTAATGGTTCAGGGATTCCGGACTGGAGCAGATTCATTTGCCACGAAGACCTAGGTTGTAGGGAAGGGACCGTTTGATGTGGAATGGGTGGCAGCTGTCACAATGGAGGTACTGTTGCTTGTTGGTGGGTTTGATGTGGACGGACGTGTGAAGCTGGCCATTGGACAGGTGGAGGTCAACGTCAAGGAAAGTGGCATGGGATTTGGAGTAGGACCAGGTGAATCTGATGGAACCAAAGGAGTTGAGGTTGGAGAGGAAATCCTGGAGTTCTTCTTCACTGTGAGTCCAGATCATGAAGATGTCATCAATAAATCTGTACCAAACTTTGGGTTGGCAGGCCTGGGTAACCAAGAAGGCTTCCTCTCAGTGACCCATGAATAGGTTGGCGTACGAGGGGGCCATCCTGGTGCCCATGGCTGTTCCCTTTAATTGTTGGTATGTCTGGCCTTCAAAAGTGAAGAAGTTGTGGGTCAGGATGAAGCTGGCTAAGGTGATGAGGAAAGAGGTGTTAGGTAGGGTGGCAAGTGATCGGCGTGAAAGAAAATGCTCCATCACAGCGAGGACCTGTCATTGAACATCATCTTTGCCTCTGCACTTCTGCCTCGACTGACATCTCTGCCCAAACTCTTTGTCTTTAAATATGTCTGCTTGTGTCTGTATATGTGTGGATGGATATGTGTGTGTGTGTGTGTGTGCGAGTGTATACCTGTCCTTTTTTCCCCCTAAGGTAAGTCTTTCCGCTCCCGGGATTGGAATGACTCCTTACCCTCTCCCTTAAAACCCACTTCCTTTCGTCTTTCCCTCTCCTTCCCCCTCTTTCCTGATGAGGCAACAGTTTGTTGCGAAAGCTTGAATTTTGTGTGTATGTATCTGTCTGTTTGTGTTTCTATCGACCTGCCAGCGCTTTCGTATGGTAAGTCACATCATCTTTATACTTGAAAAAATAGCACAAATGCACCTTTAAGTATTGGTCCCTTTGAGTGCTGCAAATTGCAGTGCATACATCCACAACAACTTTTGAAATGGTGGGCTGTGCTATTCTGTGGCTAAAAGCCAGACTCTTAAAATATTCCCCATTTGCCGGAAAACGTAATGTTTCAACCAGCCTGCAAATAACAGGGTGTTTACCAGTATTTTATCAGTGATTTAGGCTTGTATGATCTCAAAACGTAAAAACATATGATTTAATTCTTAATTTCAAGAATGTGAGATAGTCTCCCTCATGACTGTGTCATACTTGCTAAATCCATCCCATATCATAAACAGCAGCTTCCCTAAACAGGCCATGCCCATTCTCATGAAGTTCTGAAATTCTGGCAGATCTTTGGGCCTCAATTCTTTCATAAGCAGTGAATATAATCCCCTACCTTCGATCCTTCTTTTCAGCCAGGGTCGAACTCAACAACGTCTGGCTTTTTGTCTTTGTCGTCGCTGAGCCCCAATCCGAAGATTTACTGCCACTGCCAGAGCAATAGCTCCAAAAACAAGTGGCTTCTCTGTGCAAACTGGTGTATAAATGTAAATGTATATATACTTATACCTGCGTGACCAAGTGTTGTAATATAAAACTAACTGTTGTGTCCGTAACTCAAACAGTAGTAGCCTACATAAGAGAATAACAATCACTTAATAAATAGTGAAAAAAAAACTTCTTATGAAATAGGAACCTGAAGCTCACATAAATATTTTGAACGAATGATGTTCCAATATGTCACATGGTGCCCATTATGTTTCGCGCGGTAGAACGAACAACTTTACAAGAGATTAAACAGTTCTGTTTGCATTTCACGCATTACTGCTGCCTAATGCGCATGTGTACCAGGTATATCCCACGTGGCTGGTGTAATAGGTCTACGTGAACCAGTATGTAGTTACAGATATGCCCGCTTGGGGCACTGGTGCAGACGTGTACGGTTTAGGCACAACGTGTAATAGGGGCTTCAGTTATCCAGCTACTGAAATCCTACTGTCACCTTGGGGCCCCAGTATCGAATCCTTGTCCTATCCAGTGTCCCTCCTCATCAACCCCTGATAGCACCCAGACCCTACCTAACTGATCTTTTCAACTTGCCAAATCGCCCAAAACTCCCTGCCAACACTCCACTAAATCCAGAGCTGAAACAACCTTTCCATCAAAATTTTCAGCCACACAGAAGTTTCAGTCCTATCCAGAGACCTCACCTTCACCCCCACACCCAAATTTAACCACACTGGACCTGCCAAAGACTTACGTTCCTTCTCCTGATCCCTGCAATGGAAACATCCCACTTCATACCACCATTTAACTGTGATCCTCCCCCTCCCACCTAACCACCCCTGCTCATCTTATTGCTTACCTCCAACTTGGCCTCACCACCTTTCGCCAGGCCTCTTGTTAGGAAACCAAACTTTCAGCAGAGGAAAAGACAGCCTCAAAATAGACCTTCACAGAATCATCGTACATGCAGATAAAAGTTCCACAATTGTCATTATGAACTGCGCTGATTGCCTGGCAGAAAGTCTCTGCCAGTTGTCTGAATCCATCTATAAATTCTGCCTCAGTGATCCCATTCCAGAAGTCCAACATAACCTCAAATCCCTCCTTAAAGCCTGCATTTTGACAGCTGCCGTCCCTCCCCACAAAAAAATGCCTCCCATATGGCCTGGCTACCCAGGGACAGAGTACCTGCAGTGACAAGAACTCTCTTGTCCAGTATGCTGAAGGTCTCACAAACGCCCTCACAGACAGGCACTAATCTCAGACCTTGTCCACAAACAGATTTTCCATACCATATCCCCACAGATCCCCAATCCTCGCATCAACCCCGCAACTCACCACAAAGGAGTGCCCCTTTCATCACCTAATATCATCCTCTGTAATGGATTTGAGCATGGGTCACCCTGTGATATCCTACTCAAAATCCTTCCCACCACTTATTAAGTTGTGATCCAACCTCCACTGCACTGTAATCCATCCCTATGCCACCCCCAGTCCCATCCCTTGCCACAGGGATCATATACCTGTGAAAGACCCAGATGCAAGATCTGTCCAATCCACCTACCCAGCACTTCCTACTCCAACCCCCATTAGGGGCCAGGCCACCTATGAAAGCAACCATATCATATACAACCTCTGCTGCAATCAATGCACAGCTTTTAATATTGGTATTAAAAGCTGTGCATTGATTGCAGCAGAGCTTATATATGACATGGTTGAATACCAACCAGGTTGAATGGCCACTGCCAAACTGTGAACAAGAGCAAAGTGGACCACCCTGTGGCACAACATGAAGCTAAACATATCATGCTTGATTTCAATGGCTGCTTAACAACCTGGGCCATCTGGATCCTTCTCTCCACCACCAGCTTACCTGAACTGTGCAGATGGCACTTTTCCTTACACACACATTCTTTGTTCCAACAATCATACCAGCCTCACCCTATGGTAACCCACTGTCCCCACACCCTCCACCTAACATTTTCTGCCCTCTCTGCCCTATGATATTAAGCCTTGTCCTGCCACCTAGTCCCTGTACAGTCTGCTAAGCTGCACTGACTCCTCCCCCACCACCTATATACCCTGCTATCCCTAGCCCTTTGCCACTTCACTCCAGAATGCTCCTTCTGCCCGATGCAAGACAGTTGCCTTCTGGGCAGAGATATCAGCCATGCGTGCATGAAGTGTGCTCGCTTCTATGAATGTTGTTGCATTTTCCTTTCTGAAGAAGGCTTTTACCAAAGGCTCAATGTGTAACAGTCTTTTTATTGTACCCGTCTGCAACTCAGTGTGTCATCTTTACAGTGAGTAGCAATCCATCCTCTTCATAATGTTGATATTCCAACTTGGACACTCCATTGTTTGTTCAACGAGTCTAGTTGGACCATAAATTTCCTTCAGCCCTCATTCAATTCAGTACCTCCTCATTACTTACTTGATATACCCATATAATCTTCAGCATTATTCTGGAGCACCAGGAAGAAACAGCATTGATAATGTTGCATGAAATAATATTTACTTGTCATTAACCAAACTAGTATGAAGTATTTCCCACGTCGTCAGTGATTTGATGGAATACAATGGTCAAACTCCAATGATAAGGATAAAAATGAGTTAATGGGGAAAACAATGTTATTCCATGCAGTCATTAATCAATGCTTTCTCATCACTGTGGCTTTTACTGAATACTTCTGATATGCAGAGCAACAGTTTCATAAGGTATACTTATTCTTACTTATACTGTAATTTTAGTCTTATTGTTGTTGTTTTAGCATTATTTTGCTTTAGTATTTTAGGGTTCTAGATTTCATTATTTTGTTTTGTGTGCATTCAGTTAGTTGTGTGTATGATACAATTTCTTGTATGACTTTGTATCAATGACACTGATGTCAAACTGGATAACAGTTAAATTAAATAAACAAACAAAAACAACAGAGCACAGTTTCTTTTCTTTACTGCCTACATATTGTAGGGGAACAATACATATGTCATGTTTACATGGTTCAGCAGGTTAAAAAGCAAACAAAACAATGAATAGTTCGATCAAAGACAAAACTTACCAAGTCAGATCAACTTCAAAATGCTGCAAATGTGGCTTAACCTCAGGTGTTGCAGGATTCCACCGGTATATAGAGAATTTCTTAATACGGGGCCCCTTTACAGCAGCTTTTGTTGATGAATATATTGCCTGCTGCACCTGTTCATTGGTGTGTGTAATGAGTAGTAAAGAGCGATCATAGATAATATTAAAAATAACAAATAATGTACTTTGACCTACGTAGCAGAAGATATACAGAAAAACTACAACTAAAAAGAAAAAAGGAAAAAAATTTTATTCATAAAGAAACACCAAGCATAAGTATTGGGAGGTCTGTCATCTAGACTGGTGAAATGATGTACACAAGAAAAATTAAACGCCACTTGGGGGAGAAGAAGATCTTAAGTGAAAACAACTAAACCACAAAGACATCAAAATTTAATTTAGCTATGAGTGACAAGTAAAATGTTCTCGAGCTGGTAAACAGAAGGCACTAACAACATAGAAATTTTGTGCTCATTGCATTAGTATGGGTTACATAATAATGTAAGTCAGCTGTAAATTTGATCTGTGAAACAGTTTTCTTAATGTGGTTTTTAAGCATGTAATGTTGTATTTGATTCATTAAAATGCAATACATTGCCACCTGAAAATTTTTCATTTTTGGATAGTTTATCACCAACACAAAATGTTGCAAAATTGTTACAGATTTACAGGTTACAGGTATATGCTTCCTATTTTCAACAATTGAGAAATTGGTGGCTGAAATGAAACATGATCATACTTCTCTTCAAGATGATCAATATGAAGGAGCACCCTCAAATGCAGTCACACATGAAAACTTTGAGAAAGTGCATAATATGGTGTTTGATGACCTGCCATTAATGACATATGAAATACTGCATCAGAATATACAATGCAAAATCACTGTGTTGGTAATACAATTTTTAAATTCAGTAATGTGAAGAATAGTTGTTGACAAAATCGATCTTTTATCTGCTGTGGCACACTCCAACTTCCACCTGCTCCTAAACTGATAAAAAATAAATCAATAAATTCAGGGATGGATTGTACTCACTGAAAAATGTTGGACAAAGTGGGTTCATCTATTAGACAACTCTGTTGAAAAAGGAAAATAAGGGTTAAGAAGTTTTTTGAAATAATGACATTTTGCTTTCTGTGAATTTTATTAATGATATTGTCAACATTTAATTTTCACTTGACACAATCACAAAATGCTTAAAAACATTTTTAAAAATTTTGTGTTTGTGCTGAATAGCAATACAATGTTAAAAACATAGTCACTCACAATGTTCAATGACAAAATTCATCATTTCCTAAAACTGTGTACAGACATGAGTAAGGAGATTTCTTGAAATTAACTATGTGGCGCAGTTTTCCTCTTCAGTGGACAGATGTTAATATTGCTTTCAAGGCTGCAAATGCATGCAGGGCACAGCACCGGTACGGAGTATCCACTGGAATGGGCTGTGTGAATTTGCAGGTTCAGAACAGATTAAAAATGCCAAAGAATACCCTTAAAGCAGGTTGCTGCAGTGGACAACTACATCAGAGTGTTCAAATTAAAAGAACTCAAGAATGAATCTAAAACTAACTAATAAAAGGTGGTTAAATTTTGGCATAATTCCCTAATACGCACAGACAGAAATTAAAAATTGTTCCATGATCAATAGAAAAATATATAAAAAGAGTGTCAAGTCACAATGGCTGAAAGCTAAAGTATGGGAAGCATACAAAACACAATAGGTCTTTCATGAAAAAATAATGAATACATCAATGGTGGCGCATGCAAAATTTTACCAGTGTGCTATAATATTACAAAAATAAACAGAAAACAGATTCACGAAATATGTACAGGGTGGTGCAGGGGAACAGGAAATTTTGAACATTACAGTTGGCAGCACTGTAGCACCGGCAGAAGTTCGAAACTTTGCACAACTGATGTGAACGCATTGCCATTTAGTAATCATGGAGAATTGGACTGGTGCGGAACGTGCAGTAGCTGTGAGAGCGTTTTACAAAAATGGTGATAGTGCGACTGCCTCGCAGAGAACATTTCGACAGCATTATCAGTTTGGACGTCATGGACGTGTCCCACCTGCGAATGCGATTACAACGTGGGTGCATAATTTTGAAGAAACAGGATCTGCCTTGAAAAATAAACCTCCAGGTGGCATTCCAACGGTACGTACCCCAGAGAACATTGCAGCTGCTAGAGCTGCAATCGAGCTCTGTTCGACAGCATGCATCTTCGCTAGGGATTAAGCGACGAAGCTTACAAAGAATACTGCATGAATTAGACTTCCATCCCTATAAGTTGCAGATAGTGCAACACTTACATGAACGAGACCCAGCGTCACGTATGGAGTTTAGTAGCCAGATATTGGCTAAAATCAACAAGGACGCGAATTTCCTTGGTAACTTATGGATATCAGACCAAGCCCATTTCCACCTGAACGGATTCGTGAACAAACAGAATTTTCGTTATTGGGCACAGGACAATCCTTGTGAATTTCACCAGCGACCACTACATAGCGCCAAGGTCACAATATGGTGTGCTGTATCATGTCATGGTGTTATTGGCCCTTATTTTTTTGAACGTGAGGATGGTAGTGCAGTGACAGTAACATATGCTCGATATATTGAAATGCTTCAAACATTCTTTACACCGAGACTGTACGAGCTTAATCTTAACGTCGAAAACATGTGGTTTCAGCAGGATGGAGCCACATCACACACTGCTCGACAATCAATGGCAGCAGTTCGTCAATTGTTTGGAAGACGCATTATTTCACGTAACGGTGACATTGCATGGCCTGTGAGATCCCCTGAACTTGGCGTGTGCGACTTCTTCCTGTGAGGATATCTTAAAGGCAAGGTGTACCATACACGTCCTGCAACAATCCAAAAACTGAAGGAGAACATTGAAAACTGCCATTCCCCAAGATTTGCTACACCGCGCATTCCAGAGTTTTCATAACACGCTGTTAGAGTGTGAATGCCGAATGGGAGCACATCTTTCCGATGTCATCTTTAAAAAGTAAAGAGACACTTTTGGATATTTTGATTGTAAAGACATACTCAATAATCACATACTGAATGCATTCACTTTCATTAATAAATTACTAGTTTTATGAATTTATTCATGGAAATGACGTTATTTCAAAATTTCCAATTTCCCTGCACCACCCTGTATTGCAATAAGAAGAAGTATTCACTCAATGATGAAAAATGAAGTCCATACATCACTGTTTTCTGCTGCAGAATTTATCTATAAGTTTGGGGTTGAAAACCTCAACACTAGCTACCATATTCTTCTCAGTGGAGAGCATTGGAAGGGAATTAACTTGTTGCTTTGACAAGCTATTCTGGAGAAAGCTCTGGGTCCTCTTCACAGGTGAAAAACATCTTAAAGGTTCAGAAGTTGCCATCATTGTGGTCATTCCTATTTTCAGAAATTTTGTTGTCTGGGAGAAGGTGTTCTGCAGATAGTTGTTTGAAATGAACTGGAAAAGTGATACAGCTCCATAAATATTCCTGAAGTCTGGTCTTGGTACAATCCCAACAGCTCTGTCTTGCCAGAGGGAAATTCATGAACACAACACCAGGGCTAAGGGTAATTTAGATATACCATGCTACAGATTAGCAAGAACAGGAAATTCCCACGAAGTAAACCCACTCAAAATGTTCAATAAACAACCCATTCATGTTCAGTCTATGGTATTTTTTTTAATTAAGTGGTACAGCTGGCTATCAGATCATCCATTCTATCCATTCTATGACATTAAAGAATTCTTTGAGATGCCTGAGGAGGATATTAGCATTTCAAAGTTTTCTGTAGTTAAACATATTATTGCGTGCTGTGGTTAATCATGTGTAATTACATTGTGTGTACAATACACAATACAATACTGTATTATACTAGATTATAGTATAGCTTATTGCATTAAGTTTTAGAAATTATCTTGGTGTAATTTGGTACACTGCCATGCTTAAAATGTATTCTATAATGTACTGACACTAGTTTATTTTATTATTATATATGTACTACTACATCCTGCATGATGAAGCCAATATCATTGTAAAATGATCTATGATGAATAAAATTCTTGATTCTTGAACCTTTATTTCTCCAGTATGGTGTAAGCCTGGACAGCAATGTTAAGTTCTCTCTCTCTCTGGTAAATATATTGAGTATCTTTCTTTGAGAAATCCAACAGCATTGTTGCGTGTAGATGATCTAGGGTTTGCAAACAATAATGGGTTAATCCCAATGTAGATTTCTTTTGCATTGTAACATTGGCAAAGACTTACCTTCTGGAGCTTTCTCTGAGAGATGGCTGTCACAGTGACTGCATTATTACTGGCATTGTTTGAAACTTTTAAATTATTAAAAACCCATTATGAAACATGAAACTGAATTTTTTACTATTGCAGCATTGACCAACCTTGTCTGCAAATGACTGTATATGATATGCATATGAGGCATTACTTTTTGGAAGAAAGCTATCCAAAAGAGGAATTCTTCACCTTGTAGACTGAAAGAAGTCCAACTGCTTGACAACTAGTTTGGTCAGATGATGAGTTTTCCAGCATCGATAAACATTCCTGCAGCAAGAATTTATTTCCACACACCACATTTGAGGTCCATGACTTAAAATTCCACCATTTAGCTGTCCCAAAGGGACTTCAAGCCACCAATGCCTCTGACGTGCTATGTTGTTCTGCCAACCTTGAAAAGAAAGCTAAAAAATGTGACAAACTTAAAAAGAACACCCCCAGCCAACTGATTAGCATGTTCCATTGTTAAATTTAATTCATGCACATAATGATGCACATAATGAGCATTAGGATACAATTTTTAATTTTTGTCTACAGGCCACCTTTACAACCACTCATTACACTTGCCCCATAGTACATTTGTGCGATAATTTTTTCGTGTATCTTTGAACAAAAGATCTACAACAATCAAAATACATGTTCTTAGAGCAGTGGTTCCCAACCTGGGCGTTATTATTCCCTGAGGGGTAAAATGAAACTCTCTAAGGGGTAAAATGAAAGAATTTGATTGTGTTACGGTTATGAAACTACGGTTTTTTTTAAAGATCATTATTATTGTCACTATTTTATAAGACTGTAATATTGATTACTAAGTTACTAGTCCTTATCTTTGTTTCACACATGTGCACTAACCCACGACACAATTTGGTTGAGGTTAAAGATTATGAAACAAATGTATGAACATCTTCTACTCACATAGTCTACTTTTTCCACACAATTTTTTTACTTTGTGTCTTGCATCTGTGACAGCAAAATTGAGATGTATGCATCAAATATACTTTAATATCACATCAAAATTCATTCTCTGAGTTCTAGGTCGTTCCCTCAATGGACCACAAATTGCTTGATTACTCATTTGCCAACAGATAATCCATCTAATTGAGGGCACACAACAAACGTAACTATGTGATGGTTACTAAATTGCTGCAGGGCCTTCACAGTTTTACAGTCATTAGCAGTAGTCATGAGACATGAAGCTTTGGCAGCCAAAGGTCCTTCAATTTCAACCAGTTCAGAAGTAAGGAGTCCAGCAATGAAGTAATTTACAAACTGTAAATATAGCACACATAACTTAATTCAGTTGCTTTAATATGGCGTGTAGAGTGTGGGTAAAGCAAGAGTTGCTAGGAAGAGGAGTGGTGCAGACGAAGCATATTTTGTAACAAGTGCTTAGCCTTAATGTGGACATTTAGCTTCCATTTCTAAAGAGGAGTTAGTTCCATTAATCTACAACAAAAGATTGTTAGAAATAAGCAGAATCATTAGTTCATGACATAATAAAACACTTGCAGAAACTATCATTCGTCTTTCTAAAAATAATAGTGTTCAAACAGAATATTTCTTTTCATTCCAAAATTTAGTTAGGCACTGATTTTGAAGATGTTAGTGGTAAGGGGTAATAGGTAATATCTTATTGTACTCAGTTTTAGAACAAGTGCCCCAAATCTCTTTTTTTAGGCTGTGCTATAGGTCTTGATTTGTACCCTGTTATTGAAAATAAAATAGATAAATTCCAAGCTGTCTGTGGCACCATTAGCAGAACATAGGCCCATAAGTACAAAAAGAAACCATCATGAAATTCTATAGAGTAATGGTGGTTCTGACATTATCCCATGAAATTGAAAGCTGGGTTACCGCAAAAAAAAAAACTAGAAAATAAAATTCAAACAGCAGAGATGAGGTTCCTAAGGAAGATGAAGGTCTGCACAAGGAGAGATATGATTAGAAACGAAGATATTGGAAAAGAATTAAATATTTTCAGCATGAATGAAGAAATTCAAAAATATTGTGAACAGAATTCCCCAGAATATCCTGAACTACAAGCCAAATGAGGAAAGAGATATTGGAAGACCTACAAAAAGAAGGAAATGATTTTGTTTGTGAGTTTGGAACAGGCAACAGCATAATCTTGAAAGGAACACAAGGATGACGATGATGATGATGATGACTCAGGGGTAATAGCCTCAGAAAGGTTGGGAAACATTGTCTTAGAGCATCAGCATTATGCCTTCAGCACAGAAAAACCCCAGAACCTTTCATATGGTGCAAAACTAGTACTATGTCTTTTCAGAAACATCTACTGCTTCACCTGCCATTATAGCAGCAAACTCCATCTGCTTTATTTCTTCTGAAATAACTTCATGGCAAGTTTCCAACATACAGTCCAGCAGCTCATTTTGGACAGGTTTTCAAGTACCCTTATAAACCTGATTACCTTCTACATGTTCTTTCAGTTCATTTTCTACATCTTCAATTAAGTCAAGCAGTTGATGTTTCCATCTTTAAAAGTCAGCTGAAAAGTACCACAGAATTTCATACAATTACTAATTCTAGAGAATACATACTTTTCTTTTCTTTAAACCTGCTAATTATGTTTTGAAGTGTAGTGTGATGGATGGGGTTTTGGTATAATGTTTTCCACTCCATGCATGATCTGTCGCCCAGTTGATATGTGTACAAACTTTTACCTTACAAATATCTTGCGGTTGCTGTTCTTGAAGTTATTTGCTGTAGTGACCTGTTATGCAGTGCCACTAGACTGTGACATGAGGTTACTTCACCTTTTGCAGTGCGCAGGTGCTGAAATAGACCCCCCCCCCCCCCCCCCAAACTACTACGAGGCGTGTTTTTAAGTAAGTACCATTTTGAAATTTTAAAAAGATGTGCTAAGATATCTCAATAATTTTATTTTTACATGGAAGCCTGTACCTTAATCTACTTTTCTACATAATTTCCATCAATATTGAGGCACTTTTCATAATGTTGTACTAGTTTTTGAATACCCTACTCACAGAAGTCTGCCACCTGACTTGTTAACCGCTACATCACTACTGTTTTGACTTCGTCATCATCTTGAAGACGCTGACTGCCCAGGTGTTTCTTCAAGTGCAGGAACAGGTGGTAGTCACTGGGTGCGAGATTGGGGCTGTACGGAGGATGACCTAGAGTTTCCCATCGAAAAGATATGATGAGATCTTTGATATGAATATAATAGAGGGAAACATTCCACGTGGGAAAAATATATCTAAAAACAAAGATGATGTAACTTACCAAACGAAAGCATTGGCATGTTGATAGACACATAAACAAACACAAATACACACAAAATTCAAGCTTTCGCAACCAATGGTTGCTTCGTCAGGAAAGAGGGAAGGAGAGGGAAAGACAAAATGATGTGGGTTTTAAGGAAGAGGGTAAGGAGTCATTCCAATCCCGGGAGCAGAAAGACTTACCTTAGGGGGAAAAAAGGACAGGTATACACTCGCACACACACACACATATCCATCCACACATATACAGACACAAGCAGACATTTGTAAAGGCAAAGAGTTAGTAGCAATCTATTCTATTCCTAACATTGTTATTATTCCAACCTGAAGTTTCCATTGTTTAATTACAAATATCACATAACATGGGAAAATGTCAACCAAGTAACAATACTTTTATCCTCTACTCAATTATTATTATTATTATTATTATCTGTACTTAAAAGTCACATAAGACCATACCCACTTTTATTTCCTTAAATAATATGTATGAGCAGATTTCTTTACCCATTATTCCTTGCATAAACCTTCTTTTCATGTAGTTTACAAGAGTATATCTCTCCCCTTTGCATTTTTATTTTAGAAAAATATCTATCTTCTAATTCAGCTTGCTTAGGTAAATGGCAATGTGTCTCTTTAACAGCTTCATTTCACTTCATTCAAAATACTAATATATGGCTTTTCAACTACACAGCTGTTTATTGCACGCTATAATTTAGTGCAGTGATTCCCAACCTCTCTTAGACCATTACCCCTGAGTGCAATTAGACATTAGCCAGTATGCCCCTCCTGCCGTCTGTTCCCACCCCCTCCCCTACATTTTCGCAAACTTTAGCACCTAACTAAAGTGTAGAATGAAAGACTTTTCTTGGAACACTTTTACTTTTAAAATGATGAAAGATAAATTATATCTAGTTTGTGCATGGGGGACGAGGAGGAGGGGGAGGGGTGTTAGAATGAATGATGAAGGAAATTGTGGTGCATCACCAATGCTATCCACAACTCCTTCTCAGATAAGAAAGCTAACCTATCCACAGTGAGGACAGATTCTTGTTACAAAACATATTTCCCCTGCATTACTCCTCTTCGCTGCGGCACTTGCTTGACCTGCACACTGCAATCCCATTTAAAACCAAACAGATTCAGATGTGTGCACTATACTTACTGTTCATAAATCACTTGAGGACTCCTTACTTTTGAATTCGCAGAAATGGGAAGACTTTAGGATGTTAAAGCATTGTGTCTAACCAATCTAATAATAATAATAATAATAATAATAATACTGTTGACAGCACTATAGTAGCCATTACGTAGTTACTGCTGTGTCATGCTGGCAGTGTGAATTGTGTTTTATTCATCTCATGACGTACATTTGTAATCCATTTGGTTTGCGTACAGGAGACATGTCAAAAATTTATAATACAGTTACAATGATTTTTACATTAATAAATAATAGCACTACAATAAATAATAACACTATAAAAATATTTCTTGGAATGTGTAACACATTGTATCCAGTTCAAATTTCCAGTTTGTCCTGCATGAATTCATCTACTGAGTAATAACACTTCAGTGCCAGTACCTCATATAGCTTTCTTTTAAGTGAACCTAAATTCATCTGCATCAACTTGCTCCCTTTTAATTTATTACAAATTTTCATTCCTATGTATTGAGATCCCTGGGCATATAGTCTGAGGCGGTGAGTGGGGAGCATAAAATTTTCTTTGTTTCTAGTATCATTTGACTGGACAAAATAGTTTCCCTCAAATAATTCATGTCTGGTGTACAAAAATATTATAATCTCATATATGTATAAGAATGGCAGTGTTAATATTTTAAGTTTACTAAATAATGGTTGACATGGTTCTTTGTGATTTGCATTGCACATATTTCGAATGATTTTTTTCTGTATTTTTAGTATCCGCACTATGTTTGTTGAGTCACCCCAAAAAACAATACCATACTTAATAATGGATTTGAAGTAACTTGTATATACTACTTTTTGTGTGTCCATGTCAGTTGCAGCTGATAATATTTGCATTGTAAATGCAAAGCTGCTCAGTTTGTTTGCCAGTTATTCAATGTGTGCCTGTCAGCTCAAATTTTTATCTACATTTCAAGCTAAGTATTTGACTGAGTCAACGTCTTCTATATCTTGTGTGTTGTGTACAATCTTAATCTGCCCACATTTCGACTGTTTGGTTTTGAACTGCATCACGTGAGTCTTAGATATGTGTAGATTCAACCCACTTAGCTGAAACCAAGTTTCTAAGGTACTGAGGGTACTGATCACAGATTTTGGAAGTTTTTATGAATCCTGATCTTCAACTAACACAGAAGTATCATCTGTGAAGAGAACTGATGGGGAGCTGATATTTAATGGTAAGCCATTAACATAGAAGAGAAATAGGACTGGGCCTAATATGGAGCATTTTGGAACACACTGAGGTTTTTTTTTTTTTTTTTTTTTCAGTCAGAAAAATAATATGTGCCATTTGAAGAGATGTTAGCTCTTTGCTTTCTGTTGGATAAGTAGGATTTAAACAATTGTAGGGCACTGCTGCTAATGCCATAATTTTCAAGTTTGTAAACAAGTAATGCATGGTTTACAGAATCAAATGCCTTTGTGAGGTTGCAGGAAATTCCTGCCACCTTATTCCTCTTGTCTAATGATGTACTTATTTTATCAATGAAACTGTTTACTGCATCTACGGTGTTTTTCACCAGCTGAAAACCAAATTGATTGTTTACAATAACAGAATATTCTGCAATGAAGTTTTGGATTTGTGTAACAGGAAGTTTTTCAAATATTTTAGGTAGGGCTGGGAGGATCGAGATAGGACTATAACTTCCATGATCTCTCTTGATCCCTTCTTGAAGAGTGGTTTGTCTTCAGCATATTTCAGTATCTCTGGGAAGCAACCCTCTACAAATCATTGATTTATTATTGAGCTAGTGGGTTTGCAATTCTATTGTGTACCACTTCAATAAATTTGGTGGGTATTCCATCCCAACCTGCAGATTTTTTTGTTTTTTAATGTTAGAATAGCATTTTCTACATCCTCCACAGAAACTTTTAAGAATTTTGTGAAGTTTTCAGAGTTTTCACCTATGTCAAAGGGATTTACTTTGTTGTGATAATCTGTTACATCTACATCAGACTTTGCTACATTAATAAAGAATTCATTAAAGTACTCTGGTATTTGAGTTAGATTTACAATAGTATTTCCTTCAAGGTCAATTTTTGAAATTTCTTGGTAATGTGTTTTAATGCCTAACTCAGATTTAATGACTGACCACACAGCCTTTGTCTTATTTTTATGATTTACAATTACCCTGTTATTTGCCAGTTGTTTTGCTGCGTAACAACTCTTTTAAATACGGTTTTTTGGGGGGCCTAACATATTTAATGAAATCAACATCTTCATTATATTTTAGTTCTCTGTGCAGTTGCCTTTTCCTTACACTGGAAATTTTATGCCCTAGGTAACCCACTTTACTTTATTTGTTCTTTTATTGCTGCAGAGTCTAGGTGAAAATGTTTCGTTAAAAACACCAAGTAAACTATTTAGGAATTTCTCAAAGTTTTCATCACTTGAGTTACAATGATCAAAAAGCCATGTTTCCCCTTTTAGCTTCTCACTAACTGTTAGCAAGTTTTCTTTGCTAAAGTTCCTGCTCATATGGGTTCTCATATGTGAAATATTCCTGTCTGTCTGTGGTAGCTCAATGAACAATGGACAATGATCTGAATTCATTGATCTGTTTCAAAGCAAGTAATGAAGCAATACGAGTATATGACTACTGCAGATACTGCCTACAACTTGAAGAAGACATTGGCTTGAGATATTTAGCATTTGTTACATACATGTCTCACTTTTATCATCAGTGATGTACAAAGCACAACATACGTGCGTAGCGGGTGGACTATGTGAGGAACCTCTAATGTCCACAGCATTAACACTGCTACTTGAGAAAAATTAATTACTGATTGCTTATATAATCAGTATTACAATCTTACAAAATTGTGATAATAGTTATGATCTTTTGAAAGTAATTTAGTTTTGTGATTGAAATAGAATCAAATCATTTAGTTTTTACCCTTCAGAAAATTCCATTTTATGCCTCAGGGGGTATGTGTCATTATTCATTTTATTGCTCTCCTTGTATTACATTTTCCTTGCACTATCATCCAATTACTTTAAACATACACTGTTTCACTTTCATAGATAAAGCTAGGAGAGATATTTGTCCTGTATGACTAGGCTATATCACTATTACAGTAATCTTCCTCAAAGGTAAGTGCATTTACTTCATTTTCAGTTAACTGATTACAGTAGCACAAGTTTTTCAAATTTATTGAGGCAGAAAATGTTTAAGTTCATCTTTACCATATAGATTTACATACTGACATTTTAACCTGTACTACTCTCCACAACTTCAGATCTCAGATCTGTGGTAAGTCAAACATATGTAGAACATAAATTCAAAGACTCATCATTGCCCACGTAAGTCTATAAGCCTTTAACTATTGTGGAGAACAATTTAACAGTCTGACTAACAGTCAGCTTTGTAAGAGCTACACTTACATCTCAACCTATGGCGGATACGGTGTAAATACCATTTCATCTATACAACACAAGTGTCCCTTTATTAATCCCTCTATACAGAAAATAGTTCAGGTCATTCCATCTATGGATTCACCTGACCAAGGATTAGACCGTCCATTTCCTGGGTTTGTCTCCCCTTCTCTCCAATAGCTACAAAAAAATCAGGTATGTCCCATATTAAAATCCTTATGAGTATACACAGCCCCTGGCCCTTATCTTTATGCATCCCAATGAGAAAGTTTCTCCATAGCTCATCAACTCTACTCAGTTACTCCAAACATGTGTTTCCTGACTCCATCTTTTGTACCTTTTTACATACACTCTTTCTAATGACATAACTTACACACATTCTATTAAATTTTCTAACAATGAGCCTTCTTTTATGTTATTCCTCTTACATTTCTTTCACCATGCATTACTAATAACGTTCATGCACACTTCTCTAAAAACTCTTCAGCTTCCAATAAATACTTGTTCGCAGTGACTGTCCATCAGGAATCTATTCATTGCTACTAGATTATAAGATTTATCTTTATTCTTTATTATGGAAGTGGTCACATTCCTCTCACATCAAAAATTACTGCAAAAATGCATTTCTTAATGTCTGAAACATTTTTTAACTCATTCCTTTCACAAATGCTTGCTCTATATATAAAAAGGTAGCTTCTCGAGTTATGTTGAAAATAATTCTACGTTAGCTCTTTATTACTGTTAAGCATAGACCATAAATAACACAGACTACATGTGATGTCATTACACTGGAACCAACATCTAAGTCACATGCCTCAGGGCAGGACACTGAGTGTCTGTTATTACAAACTGGGTGGAGTGGAATTGACAATTACAGTTTTTCTCATTTATAGCTGAAATCAAGCACTGATTTTTACAAGAAAACAATTTGCCTTATTGGTGTCACACTTTCAGTAGTGCAGATAGTCCGATTTCTCTAAAATTTGTAATATTAATGCAATGATTATCATTTTTACATGTGGCTAGATGAAACATACTGACAGTTCTATTTACAAGCAACAAAATTACAGTTCTCCAGTGTCTTTGTTGCACTGTGATCCTTTGACTACACTATTTCCACAGAAGCTGAACACAAAATATCAGTTTGGCAGATTCCTCAACAAAACATCTGAAGTGTTTCGTTATACTTTTATAGGAAATCAGATCCATTTATAACCTAAGGTCTGGTTTTTAGGCAAAATAAGCATATACATTTTATGACTGTTGCCACTTAGTTATGACAGTATGTAAACCATGTAAAAGATTCCCAATTTAGTTAAAAGAATCTCCTGAGGGAACTTAACTGGTTCACTCAACAAGAGCAGATTTTATAGGTATAATTAACAGTCTATATTCATCTTCAGTTGTGTATGATACTGTTAGAAGTATATCTGCACCATAAAGGACTTTTGTACTGGCATATAAACTCACACAAGACCTGCTGGAAGTGTTTCTTTAATGCTATGAGAAGTCGTGGAGGAGCAGAATATGAATACAGCAGTATGAAGCAGCTTCCAAGAAATTTCTGGTACACATTCAGAGTGTTCCTTCTATTATTCCTGATTGCTCTGCCATTTTAGTAAATAATGACTATGTCTGCATACCCCATGCAGTATCTCACACTCTGTATTTGGCTGTGAAGCTGAACAAAAAACTAGAGTGCTGCATTTGGCAACTTTCACAATGTTCTAAAATTTGTAGCACCGGTATCTTGAACAGAAAAAAGAGGGATGGCTTATCTATTAATCCAATGATCATGTTTATCTGTGCAAAATGAGCCAGAAAGTATTAGACAAGTGTCCGTTTTTAACATGAAAAATCCTATTTAAGAAATTAGTTACCTCAGCTTTGCATGACATAAGGGATGATGTTTTCCTTCAGCTGAATAAACAAGTTTCAAACAGTCCTTCCCTTGATAATCACATACAGAAACTCAAAACAGCTGTGCTGCTTGAGTATTGTAAAATAAGGCTACATGATGAAGTGAGACCACCGCAAGAAGTTTCACCATTCTCTAATTAGAAGTGTTCACACAAAAACAGTTCTGTTTACTAATCAGTGATTTTGTGATTGCTTTGACAACAGAATTACATACACATATGGTGGCACCTACAGCTGCAGAAGTCAGGTCACCTACAGCTGAACTGTAGTTTTTGAGTTTGTCTGTGTAAAATAAAGTAATGAACTTGAGTCCCATTCTGAAAACCTTCTCTGTATTTTTTTAAACTCTGTTGCTGACAAGTGAGAAATCAATGCCTTGTATTTGTTTCAGTGTTTAATTCAGAATACCAGTTTCCAAATTTCTATTCCATAAAACTGTGTTATCATCTTAATTTTTAAGATGGCTGAACTATTTTTTTCTTCTTCCCTCTCATACAAAGTTTCCAATGCAGAAAAAATTACATTAAATAATGCTGATTCTGAAAGAAATGTTTTAAGTGACACAGTAATAAGTTTCCACAGTACAAGGATATAAGTTATGCAAAAGTGCTGTTTTTCTGCAATTAATTAAGATAATGTATTATTACCATCAGTACTTTCATTTCTCTTTTGTGTTAACTGCTGATTTTAGAATTCTGTTCAACATTTTGTCACCAGGTCAGGAAGTTAAAATGTTGCCACTAGAAATGTATACCCTCCTGACACTTCACCAGAAAAAGCCACAACCTTAACACACATAATATAGCCTATTGCAGATCCTAAAGAAGTTATGACACTGATAATGATCCAGTTTTTTTTTTCTTAAAAAAAGCTGTTTGCTTATTCTTCCAAGAGAGCAGTTCGTCTACAAGAAACATACAATAATATGAACACAAACACAGTGGTATGAAGCTTGATTAATGTCTGTATAAAGTATTTAGAGTGTACATTGCTGTCCATGTAAATGATGTTTTTTGGTGTGTGTGTGTGTGTGTGTGTGTGTGTGTGTGTGTGTGTGTTGTTGTTGTTGTTGTTCGGTTTTAGTGTTGGTATATTTTCACACAGCTGTAAATTAATCCTCTGGGCCAAGGCATTTTAAGTAAATAAAGTGTTTTGGCACATGTAGTAAGTAGTGTCTATTCACTAGAAGTGAGCACCAAGATTACTGTGTAAAGCACATAACCACACACTGTACAAAATGCTTTTGAAGGCTGTTGGAATTCTTACACGCCAATACCCAAACTCCTTAATGGTTTTTCTTACTGATGAAAAAAGTTTCAGCTGAACTATGATGTACTTAATACAAGGCAATAAAAATCATTTTCATGTGCACTTCGCAGTCTTGCCCAAGGTTCCAAGAGGAGTAATGGATTCTGCTGCAAAAGTATGGTATTCAGCAAGCTCCCATCTAACTTAAAGCAACAAATTGAGAGTTTCTACTAATTCAAAAGAAAACTGTACTTAAATTAGCTACTCTTTTTTATTAATTGAGGATCTAGAGTCAGTAATTAGAAAACTCTGTTGGTGACTTGGCAGGTACCAAAGTGTTTTGTAAAGCTATATAGTAAATAGTAATGCGCTGCAAGTGAGACAGTTTTTTGCAGATATAAGTAACTATTTTGTTTGAAAAATTCAAGTGTAATCAAGTTAGTATTAAGCTAACAGTGTGAGACAAACAGCAAGTATTTAGTGTAACTGTGGATGCAGCAGCTTTTTTCAAAGTAGCAACTTTCTTTTTATTTTAATTAATTAGCTGTTGTGGGTATGAATATAACTTTGCAGTATAGAGATAGGCACATTAATGTTAATAAAAGACTGTCTACAATTTGTGTGTTGTTACTGTAGTTCTTGACTCATTCCACATCCCTGAGGGTTCTCCACCTATAGTGTATTTTCATTACAGATCAAATCTTGTGCTTTGCATTAGCAGCATAATTAATGACCTTCATATATGTACAGGGAAGTCTTCTTTTGACCCTAAACACTTCACAACTGGATGAAAATCTCAATACTTGTTTCAAATTCCTTGCAGAGGTATTTCCATGAGTTGAAAGTTAGGATGGATATTGGTCATTGCATGTAAAACTTGATAAATGACTAAGATTTTGAGATGACATATTGTTAGTATCTGGCTCACTACACAAGTATAATCAACATATGACACTTGTCACATTTCAGTATCTGTACTGGATTAAGTGCAAGTCAGAAAATATATATGCACTTATTTTGTGTAAATACCTGACATTATGCATAAAAACAAAAGTCCTTTTTCACAAAAGTGTACTACAACATTTCACACATATTCTTGTGGAATCATTAGAAAACTAATTCTGAATGTGAAATTGTTACTTTTTTCCACTCCTGTGGAAGCCATGAACTACAAGAATTCACAGTGAAAAAAAAAAGTACTCACTACAGAACAGTTCATTGTTAAAATGAGCTGTAAATATGTTTCAATTTGACCACATGTAAAAAACAACAACCACTGCTTTATTATCAGGTATTTCAGAGAAAATAGATTAATTGCACTACTATACATGTAACAGCAGTGCTACAGTTCACTGAATTGTCAAAATCAACACTTGATTTCAGCTATAAATGGGGAAAAACTGTAACTGTCAGCTCCATTTTACAGGAACTCGGCTTTCTGCCCTGAGTCACGTGACGTAGATGTAGGTTTCAAGCTTTAACACAGCAGAGACAGCAACATGCACGGTCTATGTTATATATAGTCTCTGCTACTAAGTTTGTTGTTTCTCATTATTTAGCCTTTCCTGTCTTTACAAGGTAAGATACATCTACTTAATAACTCATCAATCCTTAAATTTTGTGCCTATCAATGTAATGCATTAATGACTAGGCTTACAGCCTTTTATTTCATTTACTTAAGTCATTTATTCTTTAACACTCTCTCCTCAGAGGTAATTTGACTCTTTTTTATGAAAAGGATAGTTGCTACTCACCATGTGGCAGAGATGCTGAGTCGCAGATAGGCACAACAAAAAGACTGTCACAAAATTAGCTTTCGACCAACAAGGCCTTTGTCAAAAAAAGAGAACAGAAACACACACACAAACACTCATACAAATACAACACACACACACACACACACACACACACACACACACACACACACACACACATGACCACAGTCTTTGGCAGCTGAAGCCATACTATGTGCAGCAGCACATGATGGGAGAGGCAACCGGGTGGAGGTAAGGGGAGGCTGGGATGGGGAGAGGGACAGTAAAGTGCTGCTAGTGGGAGCGTGCAGGGACAACGTGGAGAGAGGGTAGGGCAGCTAGATGCAGTCGGGAAGTTAGACAGAAGTTGGGGAAGAGAGGGGTAGTAGCAGAAAAGGAGAGAAGTAAAAGATTGGGTTCACTGGTGGAATAGAAGGCTGTGTAGTGCTGGAATAGAAACAGGGAGGGGCTAGATGGCTCAAGACAATGACTAATGAAGCTTGAAGTCAGGAGTGTTATGGGAACATAGGACATATTGCCAGGAGAGTTCCCACCTATGCAATTCAGAAAAGTTGGTGTCGTTGGGAAGGATCCAGATAGCACAGGCTGTGAAACAGTCATAGAAATGAAGAAGACTGTTTTGGGCAGTGTGCTCAGCAACAGGGCAGTCCATTTGTTTCTTGGCCACAGTTTGTCATTGGCCATTCATGCTGACAGACAGCTTGGTGGTTCTCATGCCCACATAGAATGCAACATAGTGGTAGCAGCTTAGCTTGTAGATCACATGACTTATTTCACAGGTAGCCCTGCCTTTGATGGGATAGGTAATGTTTGTGACCGGACTGGACTAGGTGGGGGGGGGGGGGGGGGGGGGGGGGAGGCGATGTATGGGACAGATCCTGCACCTAGGTCCATCATAGGGATATGAGCCATGAGGCAAGGAATTGGGAGCAGGGGTTGTGTAGGGATGGACGAGGATATTGTGTATAGTCAGTGGGTGGCTGAATACTGCTGTGGGAGGGGTGGCAAGGATAATGGGTATGTCATTTCTCATTTCAGAGCACGATGAGAGATAGTCGAAACACTGGCAGAGAATGTAATTCAGTTACTCCAGTCCTGAGTGCTGCTGAGTCACGATGAAATGCTCCTCAGTGGTGAAGGTGTTGAGGTTCTGGAGGAATATGGATAGAGAGTCCTCATCCTCGATCAAGATCATGAAGATATCATCAGTGAATCTGAACCAGGTGAGGGGTTTTGGATGCTGGCTGTTTAGGATTGTTTGACTCTTTTTTATTATTTTTGCACCTCAGCTGTTAAGCAATTATTGATTAGCACCCTCTGACCAGAGGTAACAATAGCCTTAGCATCATTTTACTACTACAGAAGGTACGCAACAGATTCACTAAACTATTGCTTTCTCTCTTGCATATTAGCACGTCATACTCCACTTAGGGAATGGTTTCCTTTCCCTTCCTCTTCCCTTGTTTACATGACATTGCTAACAAGTCATACACCTTAAGATCTATAATTGTGGTGAATACTATTTGTTTTATAACTAAACATTAAATAAACAGGTAATACGGCTATACAGCCTCAGGTACGTAATAAAAATAAATAAAATTGTAAAAATTGAACCTACAATTTTTTAATAAACCTTAGGCCTTTCTCCAGTTCAACAACAGGTTAACTTGAGGAACGTCACATCTATAATGATCTTTAGTTGCCCTCAGCACAATATATGATAGCCTCTTCTGGGGCCAGAAGAAGAGATACACCTTCAGCCTCTTCCTGCTTCCCTGCTAAATCATTTACCTCTTACAAGTCTACAAATCTCACTTACACAGCACAGATTGTGTGACTTTACCAAGCATCTATTACTAATAAACTTCATTTTCCCAACTGACAGTTGTTCACATACTAACTTAAGAAACACACGACCATAGCTTAAAGCCTCTTTAAATACCTGTTTATGTTTACACTCTTATTACAGCAAAATTTAAATCCAGTACAAACATCAATACCATAACTCTATCAGCCAGCATGCCCATCAGCGTACTCCAATCTCAAATCTTCATGAATGTAATCACTGCAAGTAAAACATTTATCATATTTTCGTTTACAATCATCATAATCATTAGTTAGCTCACTCAGACACCTAAATTCTATCTTAAAGGCTCCACTGAATGGACACAATGTCTTAAAATTGTTCTGATATTTGGAATCTCATTCTTCTTCTCACAATTTCTTAAATTCCTTCTGGTGTTCTACAGTTTCACCCATAGAATTAGTGGTGGCGCTAGTGGACTCAATCTTCTCTTGCACTTTTTGTTCAGATAGTTCCTGAAGACGTCCTTTCAAACTAGTCAAAGTGTTTGGGTCACCAAATTCTCTACTTTGTTCTAACACCTCATGTGCCTGAGATTTGATTGTGTATACTTTCATACTCATGGGCTGTCAACTCTTCTGTTTGTTTCATCTTATCATTTACTTCTTTAAATTGTTTTTGAACCTCATTTTTGATTAAGTCACATTGTTTACTATCTCTGCTTGTAGCTCCTTAAGTAACTTTAATAAGGTTGCTTCTATATTAGAAAATTTACCTACTTTTGTAGCTACCTCCTCCCCTTGTCTTTTGATTTCCTCCCCTTGTTTTTAAATTTGAGGAATTCATATTTAAGTTTTTTAGTTCCTCCCCTTGAGCCTTAATAAGAGATACTAATTCCTCCATCTTTCTACTCTAAACTGGCATACAACCTAAAAACCCTAAGTATATCTTTGTTCATATTTAAACAATGTCACTAGATTCTGATCTAAATACCCAAACCCAGCAATATGTGTCTTTCCAACTCTTCATAGAATGAAATACCAACAAAAAAAATCTCATTTCAGTGGTATTTACAGCTCACCTAATCAGCCATACTGCTAACTGCACTGTACTGCCGATGCGTTACATGACGGCTAAGTGATGTAGCAACAAGCCGCTGCATAGCCAGCTGATAGGCCAGTGCACTGCAAAGTGGGGCTGCACTTTTGTCATGATGGTCAGCCACTGCAGGGATACCATCATAGATAGTTTCTGGAACTGCAGTCTCCAAATCAAAATGTGGAAATATTCTGCGACGTTGATAAAATTCTTCTCAGCTCATGTGCCAAAGGTTACTTAAGCATGCAAATATCTTCCACTGTTGACCTTGTTACTATGGGCAGCTAATATCCTTCATCCAACTCTTCATAATAATTAAAACTTCTTCTGACTTAAAAAAATAAAATGTATTTCTTCTTAAATATTTAAATTAATTCGGGCAACCCCACTATGTGTGCCGGCTTATATTCTCTCAGCTATTGACTTGGTTTGCTCTGGGCAATGTCAATCTTCTTGTTATTTTCATTAAAATTCTTTTTTATTTTTATTAAAGCACTTTTTCTTTAGCACCTCTAATTCATATCTTGCACTAGGGTGCCAAATGGGGCTTTGGTATGATGGGTTCCACTCCGAGCACATGGCAACTTTTAGCTTACAAATATCTTGCTGTCTTGAAGTTATTTGCTGTAGTGTACATGTTATGCAGTGTCACTAGACCACGAAGTGAGACTTCTTCATCTTTTGCTGGGGGCAGGTGCTGAAACAGAACTCCAATCTATTCAAGCTACTAAAATGGTACAGTCACTTCTGTGGTAGCTCTTCTGAATTACAGTCATAATGTTTTGACTGTACAACTTTATTTACAATTGAGGATGTAACATATCTCTCTTAACTGATAGCTCTAAAAACAAAGATGATGTGACTTACCAAACGAAACCGCTGGCACGTCGATAGACACACAAACAAACACAAACATACACACAAAATACTAGCTTTCGCAACCAACAGTTGCTTCGTCAGGAAAGAGGGAAGGAGAGGGAAAGACCTAAGGATTTGGGTTTTAAGGGAAAGGGTAAGGAGTCATTCCAATCCTGGGAGCGGAAAGACTTACCTTTTAGGGGGAAAAAAGGACGGGTATACACTCGCACACACACACATATCCATCCACACATATACAGACACAAGCAGACATATACAGAGGCAAAGAGTTTGGGCAGAGATCTCTGCCCAAACTCTTTGCCTCTGTATATGTCTGCTTGTGTCTGTATATGTGTGGATGGATATGTGTGTGTGTGCGAGTGTATACCCGTCCTTTTTTCCCCCTAAGGTAAGTCTTTCCGCTCCCGGGATTGGAATGACTCCTTACCCTCTCCCTTAAAACCCAAATCCTTTCGTCTTTCCCTCTCCTTCCCTCTTTCCTGACGAAGCAACCGTTGGTTGCGAAAGCTAGTATTTTGTGTGTATGTTTGTGTTTGTTTGTGTGTCTATCGACGTGCCAGCGCTTTCGTTTGGTAAGTCACATCATCTTTGTTTTTAGATATATTTTTCCCATGTGGAATGTTTCCCTCTATTAATTCATATCATTAACTGATAGTTCAACAGAGATGGCAACATGTATTCATGTACTGATTTGACAGTACAGAATGACAGTTTCCATACACTCTTCAACTGTTATTATGACATTATTGCCTATGTTCTTTGCCCTTTGACTTCCAAGGCACTGCCAAGCTTCGACACCAAAGCATAAGCTGTCCTCCACAAAAGGTACAAAAGGTAGAGATGCTCACTAGTTGTGCCTTGTCAACGTTCTGATCTGATGCCTTCACACTCCAGCTCCACAATTGCCAAAACAGATTGTGCACAATAGGATGTTCCACATTTTACAACTACCTAAACAACATTTCTGGGTTCCATGAACATCTTTCATGAGCATGAGCGATTACATGGGGAACATGTTATTCAATAGAAACATGTTACACCACAGATTCACTATGTCATAATGATATGTGCAGTTAATACTGCTGTGAAATTAGCTTTACCTAAAGCACTAAGATCAAGTAAGTTGTTTATATGTTCAAGATTCCTGTTTTTTTAATTAATAATTAATGCATTAATATGTCCTAGATATTTTACTCCTCCTGCACCCCAAGTATCACTGTTCCAGAATAACAAATGTGGTAAGCAAAAGACTGCACTGCAAACATCACGCCCAGAAATCCAACTCTTTTTATACACTTTCATACTAAATTTCCTCATATACTGCCTCTTTTATCTTTTGACTTGTAAGAATAGTAACCATAACCAAACTGAATACATTAATTTTACATATATAAATTGAAATTTAAATATATTTAAATTTTATAATGAATAGTTTAAAGTCTCATTTCCTTGAGCTTGTTTCATTTTATATCATACTTAATGCATAAAGTTATCACAAAATCTCCACTTGGCTTACTTTCTTTTCATTCTAGAGTACCACTTCCCCTTTTATCAATCTACAGGTTTCTTTACTATTGTTGCCATACCCTTGAGTACAAATATGAAGAGAAATTAAAAAGCTCATTTTACTTTTCCACTTTACTTTCACCAAGTATGTGCAGTCTCTTTCTTCCACAAGATGTAATCTTAGTTATATTTCATAATTTTACTAAACATCCATGTACCCAGACAGGCACAACAGAAAGACTACTATTAAACTCTCTCTCTCTCTCTCTCTCTCTCTCTCTCTCTCTCTCTCTCTGCCAGGGTCAGAGCATCAAAAACAGTGGTCATGTACGTGCGAGTTGTGTTTGTGTGAATGTGTGAGTGTATGTCTATTTTGGAAGAAGGCCTTCTGGCCAGAAGCTTACATGTTTAAAAGCCTTTTTGTTGTGCCTGTCTGCAAGTCAACATCTCCACTATGTGATGAGTAGCAATCTATCCTTTTCATAATACACACATCAAAAAACATTTTGCATCACCTCAGTTCCGAGAGTTCTGGAACCTGTACAGAAAATTGGAATAGAGATTAACATAAACACCATTTCCACCCTTTTTATTGCTCATGAAAACCACACATTGCACGTTGTATCACCATACAGCGAGACCTTCAGAGGTGGAGGTCCAGACTGCTGTACACACCAGTACCTCTAATACCCAGTGGCACATCCTCTTGCAGTGATGCATGCCTGTATTCATCATGGCACACTATCTACAAATTCATCAAGGCACTGTTGGTCCAGATTGTCCCACTCCTCAATGGCAATTCAGTGTAGATCCCTCAGAGTGGTTTGTGGGCCACATCATCCTTAAACAGCCCTTTTCAATCTCTCCAAGATATGTTCAATAGGATTCATGTCTGGAGAACATGTTAAGCACTCTAGCTGAGCGATATCATTATCCTGAAGGAAGTCATTCACAAGATGTGCACGATGGGGGTGCGAATTGTTGTCCGTGAAGATGAATGCCTTGCCAATATGCTGCTGATATGGTTGCACTATAGGTCAGAGGATGGCATTCACGTATCGTACAGCCATTACGGTGCCTTCCATGACCACCAGCAGCATACATCGGCCCCACATAATGCCACCCCAAAGCACCAGGTAACCTCCACCTTGCTGCACTCGCTGGACAGTGTGTCTAAGGCTTTCAGCCTGAGTGGGTTGCCTCCTAACACGACTCCAACAAGACACTCATCAGTGAAGAGAACATGATGCCAATCCTGAGTGGTCCATTCAGCATGTTGTTGGGCCCATCTGTACTGCACTGCATGGTGTCATGGCTGCAAAGATGGACCTCACCATGGACATCAGGAGTGAAGTTGTGCATCACGCAGCCTCTTGTGCACAGTTTTAGTTGCGCATCACGCAGCCTCTTGTGCACAGTTTGAGTCATAACATAACGTCCTGTGGCTGCACGAAAAGCATTATGCAGCATTGTGGCATTGTTTTCAGGGTTCCTCCAAGCCATAAACTGTAGCTAGTGGTCACACATTGCAGTAGTAACCCGTGAGGCCTGAGCAAGGCATGTCATCGATAGTTCCTGTCTCTCTGAATCTCCTCCATGTGCTGATAACATCAGTTTGGTTCACTCCGAGACACCTGGACACTTCCCTTGTTGGCAGCCCTTCCTTGTACAAAGTAACAATGCAGACACGATCAAACCCCGATATTGACAGTCTAGGCGTGGTTGAACTACAGACAACACAAGCCGTGTACCTCCTTCCTGGTGGAATGACTGGAACTGATCAACTGTTGGACCCCCTCTGTCTAATAGACGCTGCTCCTGCATGGTTGTTTACATCTTTGGGCAGGTTTAGTGACATGTCTGAACAGTCAACGCCTATCTTCAGGAGTTCAGGGAACCAGGGTGATGCAAAACTTTTTTGATATGTGTATTATCATTATTCAATCCTGGATTTTCCATTGCATGATTTTACTTATATTCCTTTTACAAATAATTGGTTCCATCACAGTCAAGGAGCTACAGCATGAAAGGTAATCATAACCTGTTATTGTTAACTGCAAATCTCAGACAGCTATTATGTCAACCATTCAGCAAAATGTCTCTGTCATTATTCAGTACTATCCAGGTAAGTCTCTTTATACTCCGTCAGTTGGAGACTTCTTTGCAAATGGGAACTGCAATTATATTACAGTTTCTTATCTATGTAGGAACTGCTTATACCTTCATCTGCAGGAAGACATTTCTCAATCACCTACCATCCTTATAATGCTATTGTCCTCCTTCCAATCCTATTCCCCTAAAATGGCTTTGGTAATCCCTTCCATAGGTTCACCTAACCTGGTCAAAGGCCATCCCTTTCTTGAATTCACCTACCCTTTCCTCTCCAACACATCAGCTGTATGAGGTACACTGCATTCCAAAAACCAATAATAATTAAAGTATGCAACCCCATCCCATATCCATTAATTTGAAGAAATTTTCCCAAGGAGTTTCAGCTTCCCCTTGATGCCTATAAACTGATGTTTCCAAGCCCCTCTGCAAAAGTGCTTTACCTACACTTCCTTTTGTGTCTGTATAAACTCACACTAAAATACCTATAGTTTCCTTCTCATGGCATTGCATGGTAAATTTCTCAACCCTTTTGTTTCTATTCTGTCTCTATGGTTTGCTCATTACTTCTGTAGCTTCAGATTAATTTACAGGATGGATCATTTTAATCCCTAATGGGAGATACCTCGGGATAGAGATGAGATACAGCAAAATGTATCAGGTAAAAGTTGTAGGTGGCAAAGAGGGTCACAGATTGCTGCTAATGTCATGACCTTGAACATGATTTTCAAGTTGATTTGGAGGTTTATTTTATTTTATTTTATTGTTTACATTGGAACTCTAATGTTTTATTTAAGATTAGAAAAAAAGCAGCAAATTTTACACCTAAACTGATACATAATTCAAGGTTGGGACAAGATTCAATGAAGGTCAAATAAGCAAATATGTTTTTAGTTCTGGTAAGGATTAACTTGGAACAAATGAGAGATACAGCAAAATACAATGTTAGATACAATTTTGAAGGGGTGTAAGGGGTCATGTATCATTATTAATAACCATGCTCTTGAAGTTAGCTATCGAAGGTCATTCGAAGGTTGAGTTTTGTTGCATGGAAATCCCTATTTGTTATGTCGGGATTGGAAAGAGCGAAGAGAGATTTGAACTTTAAGTTTTAATTACCTCATTCATTGGCAAAAATAAATACATCACAACATATACATCTGATTTTGATATTTGCAAGAGAGAACAAACATAAATAAAATGCAGATCATTGACTTACAAATCAAGCCCCTCATTCTTCAGAATGTCCCTTCCATTTTGTATCTGACATTGTATTTTGTTGTATCCCTCCTCAGTTCTGAGTTCATCTCTACAGGAACTAAAAAACCCTCACCGCACATACTCCTATGCTGGCGCCACCTACTGCAGAACAATGGAACCGCCTGCAAATAAAAGAGGAAGGTTCAAGCATTACTACTACACCAACAACATCTGGTGCAGACATCCAAAGTCACCACAAAAAAATAAGAGACATTACTTTCAGAATGATCCTTGTATATCCTTTTCTTGTTGACGACCTCTGACAACCAGCCTGACCATATATGGACTATCCTCTTGGACTTCAGAGATCAATTTGCTTGTCAAGATCTCTTTCTCCCATTGCCTCCTTTGGAGTCACTAACTTCCATGTGTCACTCGGTTCAGTTGATTTTTTTTTTCTTCTTCTATTTCTTTTTGCCAATTTTTTTATGTGATAAGTATTAATTCTACTGGAATTTCAGACAGAAATTAATTATATAAAAGGGTCACAGAATAAAGTACCAGGTACACTATCAAGACTCCCGTAAAGTGTGAATGAAATGATTAGAACAGAAGGACCTGGGGTTGTTTTTCCTAGCTTTAAAAATAAAGCAAGATGTCTGGACAGGTGAGTATTTTGGAAAGAAACTTCAGAAACTATATGAGCCGGCATTGTGTCTGTCAGATGAAAAATCTTTATGGATCATGACAGAAGATATATTGTTCTGGGGTTAAATAAAAAGGGACTGCCTCCAGAAAGAGATTTTCACTCTGCAGCGGAGTGTGCGCTGATATGAAGGTACTGGCAGAAGTAAAGCTGTGAGGACGGGGCGTGAGTCATGCTCGGGTAGCTCAGTTGGTAGAGCACTTGCCCGCGAAAGGCAAAGGTCCCGAGTTCGAGTCTCGGTCCGGCACACAGTTTTAATCTGCCAGGAAGTTTCAAAAATGGATTGGCTTAGAAACTATGTACTCCACACACAAGAAATTATTTATTAGGGTTTATACAGGATGACACAGAAAAATGGGAACATTTCCACAATCCAATAAAACTAGAAGTGATGAAGGGAAGAAATTGCATTCATAGTAACTGAAACCTTACAACTTTGCCATTTACAAAACATTGATGGCATTTATCATTTTTTTTAAATTATGTCCTTTAGATGGTGTCCTCCTGTACGAATACCTTCGTGAAATCTGCTGTTGAGATTCCTCATTGACCTCTGCAACACCTCAGCTGGGATTCTGTGAATTGCATCCTGAATTCTCTGTTTTAACTCATCCAGGGTTCTTGGTCGAGTCGAGTAGACTGTCCTTTTGAGGTAGCCCCACAAGAAAAAAATCACAAACGGATAAATCTGGCAATCTAGGGGGCCAGAGAATGTAATCAAATCATGAAATCACATGGTTCCCAAACAATTTTTGCACATATGCCATTGATTGCCATGAAATGTGTCATGTCACTCCGACCTGTTAAAACATCACATCTTGAATGTTTGGAAAGTTGTCCAATTCAGGTGTAACAAAAGTTCCTAACATCTCCATGTAATGATCGGCATTGACAATAATTGTGTTTCCCTGTTCATTTGCGAGAAAATATGGTCTGATAATCCCATGTGATGAAACGCCACACCATACTGTCATTTTACTAGCATGTAAGGGTGCTCATGAACATCATTAGGATTTGTGTTTGTCCAGTAACAGTAGTTCTGTTTATTCACGTAATCTGTGAGATGAAAACATGCCTCATCTGACATCCACAACTTGTTTAGAAATTCATCATCATTGCTTATTCTTGTTATCATTTGTTGACAGAATCCTAATCACAATCGGAAATCATTATCCTTCAATTGTTGTACCATCTGTAGTTTGTACGGATGAAATTTTAAATCAAGATGAAGAATTTTGTGAACACTCTCCTGTGACATTCCAACCACTGTTGCTTGCTTACGGATTGAATGCCAAGGGCTGTGTAAGACAGACTCATGTACGACATCAATGTTTTTGGAGAACGCACACTTCCTGGTTGTCCTGTTGGTTTCTTCTTGAGGGCAGATCCTGTCTCTTCAAAGTTATTAATCCAACATTTTATCACATGTTTCAGTGGAATGACACCACGATTTTCTAAATTATAAAAATGTCGAAACTCCCTCTGTGCAGCTACCAAACTATCACTGTTTTTATAAAACATTTTTTTGGATAACACACGCTATTGTCCGTTCCAGTGATCCATGATTACTGAAATGGCGGACTATTTACTCACTAACTTTCATGAACCTGCAGTGCTGCCACCTGCCCATGGCTGCCAGTACTCATTTCAAACATTCCCATTATGCAGTGTCACCCTCTATGTAGAGGGTACTGACATTTTGGTATTCGTAAATGCATTAAGCATATGAATAAATTCTATTATTTTAAAAATCTAAGCAGATAGGTAATAAAGGTATTAAGAACCTGTGAAGTCTGTCAGAAAAATTAAAGAGGGCCACAATAGCATATCATATAAACTGTAACCAATAATATTGAAGGCATTACATGATCTCAACGCTGCAGATGTTTTTGACCATTTACATAAAGGTCGAGGTGTTAGCTATGTCTTGGCATGGATTAATACATTCTTCATATGAAAGTTCCAGTATCTTCAGTAGCGGTCAGGGTGTATGACCCACAGCTAGTTGTGATGTCAGGATGCAGTGTAGTTAACCTTGCAGTGTAGTTAACCTATCAGAGTGTGGCTGCAGTAGTGTGAAGGCAGGTGTTTTATGGTGACCTCCCACGGTAAAATTTCTAGTTGAATAAGCCTTTTACTACTTAGTAATCACTGTGGTGATATCGGAGCTGGACAACCAGTCAGTGGTCTCCAGGACTTGGATGGCCACAGACAGCAAAGCATGCCGGTGTAAGTGAAAGACCAGCAAGAGGAAGGTGCGAGACATGTACCCATGGCCAACGGCTGCTGTTGGTGGCATTCTGTGGTCAGCATGGCAGCAGAGGCACTGATGCAAAGAGGCAGTGGCTGGTAGTGATGGACAGCTGAAAGCCTTCTACAGTTCAGTGGGAAGCATAATGGAGCAGATGGGATCAAACCACAACTTACAGCACGTCTGACGATGGTGATGGCATGTGCCCTAACTGGGTGATGGACAGAAACACCGTATACCTGCCTGCCAAAGATGAGGAACAGTAACAGTTTGCCTGCTTGGGATGTGGTAACTGGGTATTCCAGACCCGAACCTAGGCCCACCAGGAAGGTGCTCATCAGCAGATGGTAGTCACCCTGCAGATGGGCCAATGATGCAAAGACGTCAAGCTGACAGCATTCTAACTCAGCTCAGGCAATGACTTACTGATGGCAACATCTGACAGTGCCAGCTTGATGGTTCATTTCGGACTGCAAGCAGACATGGACCTCTCTTCTCATAAAAAGTGGCTGGCACTGACTGCACAACTGAGCATACTGGGCAGAACTGAGAATGACAGTGTAAATTTGGTGGTGCATATACAAGCCAGGCTGTCTGGTGTTTCTCAGACAGCAACATCCCTGGCTTTTAAGTCACATAAAGCTGGAGTTGTTAGGTGTAATCATTGTGAAACCATGATGACATTTGTCCCAGATTTCCTATCTTCTCATCCTCCAGAAGCCCGGCTGTAATCTGTCACAACTCTGACTTTCAGAGCACTGGGCGGCATCATATGAATTGTCAGTGTACTGAATATGTCTTCTTACCTATTGGATATGTGCTCTTGTGCCATGGTTCTTCGTTTCCAAGCTTGTGATACCTTCCTTATGATGTTCTGCTGAACAGACACAGTACCCATGCGCTTCCCCAGGTGGAATGGTGGCACAGTACTTCATATTTTATATGTTTCTTCAAATTGATTGTATCCCTATAATTTTCTTCTTTCTGCATAGCACCCCCTTCCTTCTTGATTTTCTGCACCTTTCTTTTCTTGATATTGAATTTCATTTACTTGATTCTTAGGGTAATTTGATACTTCACCAACAACAAGATTTTTCTGTATAGTTTCTTTCATCTCTCTCCATTCAAATTCAATACCTCTTGACACAACAATAATTTCTTCTTTCTGCATCACAAAGTGTGTAGCCATTTGGAGCACATAACCACCAAAAATCTATAGATTATTTCTTCATTTAGTTTGTTCAAATGGCCTAGACGTTTTGCAAAAGGTCTTGATATAAAAGTTTGAAGTCTTGAGAGATCTAGTCTTCTTCCAAACCATTTTTCCTCTGGTATAGCAGTATGATTGATAGCTGGGCTCATACTGATTACATACATAGCTGTGAGCATTGCTTCTCCCAAAAGCTCTGTCTTCAGTTTGCTGTCAATGGTCATTGTGTTTTCTGTGTTCATTATTGTCAGATGTAGTCTGTCTGCTTTCCCACTGAGTTGACGACTATACACAATGCTACAACCGAGAACTGATTTTCATTTTCTAAAACACATTTTCTAATGACTCTTGCAGTCTCTGACTAATATTGTTACATGTTGGTACTTTTTCTTTTCGGGCATTAACTAAATAATGTCTGGCATGTGTTAATTCATTACTTAAAACACCTTATGCAGTGAAAGAAAATGCCAGCATATGAGACCATAATTCAAGTTCCTGCAATAAATATGGCAGAATCTCTGCTTTGCTTCATGTTATCATCAAGACCATGTAAGAGCCAGGTAAAATGTTTGTAATTGGTATGGAAGGCTCTAAACTCACCAGTAATATTTGTTCTCCTCTGTCCACAGGTGCTTGTCCATGGTATGAATAGAGGTGTATAGTCTAATAAAAAATTTTCCTGGTCTTTGTCCTGATGAAGTCCTGTATGATGACCTGGTGGCTAAACTGTCTGATCGTTTTGAATCACAGGTCCATTTTGCACCTTCTAGGTATATATTCCATCAGCTCAAACAGCAGCTGGGGCTGCCATACAAACAATGGGTCACAGAACAGCATGTGTTGAGAAAACAGATTCAGTTTAAGTGCTGATGTGGTTTCTGTTATAGTGATCTCATGCTTCATGATGCAATTACAAATCATGTCTTTTATGCTCATGTTTGGGCCTCCATTTTCAAGGATCTAAACTCAGACCTGAAAATTGTGTTGGCTATAACTGACTTACAGTACACAGATCATGTCATTATGAACATGTCCTGTAAGCTCCATTCACTGTAAAGATTAAGAAAGTTCTATGGGCAGTCCTCTCACTCAGGTCAGACATCACCTGGCATCACTTGTGCTGACAGGTCTTGCCATCGGAGCACCGCACAGCCTGCTCAAATGCAGAAGTTTTGCACATGTTGTTATTGAGCACATACGAGGGCACAGTGTCCACGCCAGCAGGCTAAGTGTTTCACTTCCAGCAAACAAGGGCACATACAAGCAGTGTGTCTGCAGCAATCTAATGCAGGAAAGTTTTCTAAGTTAATGTCAGACTCTATTTCACACGCCGTGTACATCATTTCTGCTGCACCTGTGGACACAAATCATTTAATAGCTCGACTTGATTGCCAAGACAAGCATTCTGCAATATAAATGTGAAATTTCAATTAGATACTCGAGCAACTGTTACATTGCTCAATCACGCTACATATGAACAGTCAGGTAGCCCACAGCTTCAGCAGCCAAGTGCCACATTGCCAGTTTTCAATAAACAAATTCTTCTTGTTTTAGATGTTCGTAATTTGCTTGTCAGTTTCCATGGTTCTGCAAAGACAGTTTTGTTTCACATACTGTGTTCTCATGACTGTACAAACATTTTTGGCGTGGACAGTTTTAATTTGTTTAGGCACCAATTCAAGGAACCATTTTGGAAATTGCTTCATCTATGCCACTTGCCAGCATTGTTGCTTTGTGTAATAACTATACTTCTTGGTTTTGATGGTAGTATAGGCAAGGCACAAGGGTACGAGCCCATATCATGTTAAAAGACACTGCACAGCCTAAGTTTCCTCATGGCCGTCCTGTCTCAAATGTTTTACTGGTAGCAGCACAGCTAAAATGGTTGCAGGATTGTGATGTGATTAAACTAGTGTCTGGCAGTCAATGGACATTACCCTAGGTCATTCTTTCGAAGCCGTTGGGTGAGTTGAGCCTTTCCAGAGATTTCAAAGTCACTGTTAATATATGAACAGTGATTGATTCCTTTGTCTTACTCTGCCCAGAAGACTTAATGTACAAGATAGGTCAAGCTCATTTCTTCTTGAAAACTGACTTATAGGAGGCACACCTGCAAGAGCATTTGGATGAGGACTCCAAAAAGATTTTTTTGATCAATATACACCTGGGTCTTTTACAATTTCAGCATTTAGCACTCGGTAGAGCATCAGCCCCAGATATTTTTCAGTGGTACTTAGAACAACTTATGCCACAAGTGCCCTCATGTGCCAGTTACTTGGATGGCATAGTTGTCTCTGGCCATAGCCCAGAAGAAAATTTACAGAACCTAGAGGCATTGTTTAAAGTATTACCAGAGGCAGAGTTACAGTGCAACCATTCAAGATGTTCATTTTTCAACACCAAAACTGGGTATCTCAATCATGTGATCAATGGGCATGGCGTAGATCCATTGCAGTCACATGTAGCTATCATTTGCAATTTGCCTTCCCCCATGAATGTGTCAGAAATGCAAGCAGTAATGGGATAGCTGATGTACTACATTAGTTCCATATCAAATGCCACTCAGACTGCAATCCTTTGAATTGTTTACACTGAAAGGGTGTTTCTTTGGTGTGGTCCAGTGAGTATCAGACTGCAATTCAGCGTTCAAAAGATGCATTTTTGAATAACCAGTATCTGGTCCACTTAGACCCCAACAAGCCTGTCATTCTCATTCTTGCAGTGGACACCTCCTCCCATGCTATAGGTTTGGTGTTGTCATAATGTGAAGGCTCCACTGACAGGTCATTTGTGTTTGCATCCATTAACTCTGAACAAGGTGACAGCCAATTAGAAAAAGAGGCACTGGCTATCATTTACAGGGTCACTCACTTCTACCAGTACTTGTATGCAACCGTTTATACTTGGTTATGGACCACAGGCCACTGACGGCCCTGTTTGGTTCCTCTAAACCTGTCCCAACCCAGAGAGTGCAGAAGTTACAGCAGTGGGCCTTACTGTTGTCCAATTATCAATATGATCCATAGTATCAGCCCACTACCAAGCATTCCAACGCAGACCTCCTATCACAGCTAGCTGTGGGTTCCAGGGCCACTTTTGATTCTTTGGAGGACTCCTGTTTTTACAAACACTCTGAGGAGATCCATCTGTTGGAATATTTTCCAATGACCTTTCACCATGTGGCACAGGAAAGAGCATAGGACATGGCTCTGCATGTGGTATTAGATTTTGCTTTCTGTGAATGGTGTCATAGAATTGAAAAATCCACCACCCAATGGTACACCACTACTCTGTGCACTGATGAACCATCTTGGTCAAATGGGTGTCCTCCTTATGCATTCCAAAAGTGGCAGTGCTCAGGTAATGGTCCCTCAGTCGCTCCTGCGGAAGTACTTCGATTGTTGCAGCAAGGACATGGAGGTGTCATCCAGACCAAGTTGTTGATAAGAACCATTGCACATAGCCAAGGATTGACACACAAATAGAGGCAATGATGTTGCAGTGTGCTACGTGTATGGATCATCAGCCCAATACCCCTCAGCATTACTTCGACTGATCGCAACCTGCTGGACCATGGCGTCTGCTGCAAATTGACTTTGCTAGGCCAAACTGGAACACACACTGGTTATTGGTAGTGGACTCCTACTGCAAGTTCCCCCTCCAACGACCCCATGGCCTCCGCTAAGTGGATCAGTACAGTGTCATACCTGACTTCAAGAAGCCTTAGTGTCAGATAATGAGCCTCAGTTCACATTGCATGAGTCTGTAGAGTTTTGCAGTGACAATGGTATTAATCATATTTTCACAATGGCCTTTCATCCCCAATCCAACAGTGAGGCTGAATGATTGGCAGGACCTCCAAAACAGATAGACAAGTTACAAGCCATCCACATAGGACCAGGCCCTCAAGGTGATTTCATCATCATATTGTTTCTTGGCCAGGGATGGCAAGTCACCAGCAGGGCTACTGCATGGCTGTCATCACAGGATTTTGCTTCACCTGATACACCCAACTCAGAGGATCTATGTCCCTTCACCACTTCCAAGTTTCAGCCTCAGCGATCTGTCCAGTTTAGAGTCTTTAAAGGTTGCACATAGGAATGTGGTATAGTGTCAGAGGTAATGTCCCATTCCACTTACACCACCAAGAGACCAACGGGGCTGCATAGGTAGCAATGGAAACAACTTCAGCCTATCAACTCTCGAGATTCGCCCATCCGCATTTAGTTTGCAGACCAATTTCATTGCTAGGCCCTGCTGCAGCCGCTGTTGCAGTCACAGTCACCTCCTCCTGCAGCAAAGTCATCCCCACAGCAGGTGACACATATGGAGGTTGACCTGGAGCTTCATCCAGCATCACAACTGTACTGGCAGCCTGTGCACATAGCAGCAGAAGTTACACTTCTGGTCACCTGGCCAGGCACCCTAGAGGTCCCCATTGCTGTCTTTGAGGACCACCTGCATGAACACACACCTCTGCACAATGGTGTGCAACCTGTGGTTAGTCTTCTGGTCAGCTGTCCCCACCATGCTCAGAGAGAATACCCAGGTGCGGGTTAATGCTTGACACCAACTGCACTCTCAGCACTCTAAGCACATGGGACAGTGTTCCATCCTCCTCCCCTATCTCTGTAACCGATGCTGGAGCAGATTTTTCTGGGAGAGGAGGCAGGGGGGGAGGGGGGGGTTGTGGCGTCATCAACAACCGACCATGGAAAATCAGCAGTTGACCATCACAGAGATGCTGCTCACCCCAGCAGCACCAAAAGCAGTAAGCCACACCTTCTAAAGTTACAATGCGCTGCCTCCATGTCATGCTCATCAAACACTGACACATAGGACAAGAGTGGCCAGTTCTGTTCTGTCCATTAGCAGTGTCTACAGTTCCATCTCGAGTGCAGTCACATGCTGAAGTTACACCTCCATCTCCAGGGGACTGTGTCCTGTTACCATAACTCAGTGGAGCCTAATTTAGTCTTAATAGTAGAGTGTGATAAGTGCCATCAGTGGACACATATTCATCATAGCTGTGGTAAATAGTCAAGAATTATCTGTAGACTTATACTGAAATGCTGTTCAGCATCTATGGCTGCCTGTTGTGTATTTGAACAGCAAGTCATTTAACCGTGTAATCAGTTCCACACATATTCTCACAGCTACAGCAGAGGAGAGCTAAAGATAAGTATATTTTTTGTATCAATAAAGTGTATTGTTATTTGTCTGTTCATTTAATGGACTGTTTCATTTGTTCACCTTTGTATGTGTTCCAAGCAGAACATCCCACTGCTGTCTGGGCAAAACAATGTCTGTTGCTATAGGCACTGTTGACTCACATTTACCTGCTGCTTGGTGTCCATTTTCACCTTGGGATCATCAACTATGGATATTTTAACCACAACAAACAACATGTATGTAAGAATGCTAACTGAGAACCAAAATTTATCCACCACCTGCAAAACACACCAAGACAGGGTGTGTGGTTGGTTACATTCAATGTGACTGCCCAATACGATACATCAAACTTGAAGCATGTCTACTCCCACACTGTATTAAATTGTTAACTCTTATTCATTATGGTTAACTCCCTTGGCATTTTGATCTCAGCTGTAGTATTCTTAATTATGTTACTGTCTTGATTTTGGCTAATATTGTACTGCAGTCCCTTATTGGACAATTGTTCTCTATAGCTGTTTAAATTCAGTCTGATAAATTTGCAACACAGTTAAAAATGTATGAACATCTTCCACTTTCCTTCCTGCTGTATGCTCCTTTCGAAATTTACATTTAAATTTTCTTTTGTGTGTTTCTTCTGTAGTAAGTCCTTCTCTTTCTACAGCTGATCCTGTATCATATTACATACATCATCAAACTGTAATGGTGAGAAGTGATGTATCAAATATATGTGTTCACTTCAGTGGCAGCTACAAATCTTGTGCTAGTATGCTACAGCATACTGCAAATATTGCACTTAAATTACACCATTTCTGTTGTAACGCAAGCTCGAAATCACATTAAAAGTAGGCCACTTCTCTTTGAATGTGTGCATGTATTTTAGCGCTATCTTCATGATAACTAGAAACCAGCATCAAGTGCTGAAATGATGGTCAGCCACACTGCAATCAGCTCAGAAATGGAACACAGCTGTCTGTTTTCAGCTGTACAGGCTCTAATGTCATGCCATCCCTTCCAGCACTATGAATGCCACATTTCTCACAGCATCAAGTCAGTATTTTTCTTTAAATGAGCAGCAGTTGGCATATCAGTGTTGTAGCCCAATGGGCAAGAGCACTGATGGGCAATTCATCGACTTGGGTTTGATTCACATTGCTACCATCAGTGTTTTTGTATTTCTCACAATGTTAAACTATTAATTATAAAACTTAAATACATTTAAACAGTTCAGTTAATATATGTATTATTAATATACTCAATTAGTTACAATTATTACCCTTGTAAGTCAAAAGGTTACAGATGGTGGTAAAAGAAGAAGGAAGGCTGGAAGATCATGTTTAACATCCCATCAACATTGAAGTCATTAGAGACAGAGAACAAGCTCGGATTGTGTCAAGGATGGGGAAGGAAATCAGCTGTACCCTTTCAAAGGAACCATCTTGGCATTTGCCATTTGCTTCAGGGAAATCATGGAAAACCATTATCTGGATGGCCAGACTTGAGCTTGAACCGTCATCCTCCTGAATGTGAGTCCAATGTGCTAACCACTGCACCACCTCACTCAGTAAAAAATGGTGATATACAAGGAAATGTAGTATGAAAGTGTTTTCTGTAGATCATCTGCTAAAGAGGCTCTTTTCCAGCAGAACTTTGCAGGAGAAAGTGAGAGTTAAGGAATTAGGCAGATCTACTTGCAATTTAAATCTAACAATAACAGTGTGTGGGATGGGACTCATTCATTTGGCTCAGCTTGCATGAGCAGATGCAGGTAAATGCTCCTTTCAAGTTACTAGAATATTTAGCCTTCGGAAAAGATAAAATGCTCTCTAAACATTTACGTGTAGATTATGAAGGATTTTTGAGCTGCAGTTCACATACTGATGTCATAGCCCAGTGGTGAAGTGCACCAACTGGCTATTCAGTGGCTTGTGCTTGATTCTCACAGATACTATCATTTTTTTATCCAGTTTACTCTATTCTTCACAATGTTAAACAATTGGCTATAAAATTTAAATCCACTTAAACAGATCAATTTATATGCATAAAATAAATATACTGAATTTACTTACGGTTACTAGTCTTGTAAGTCAAAAGACTATAAGTGGTAGCAGAAACAGTGAGTATAAGAGAAAATTTAGTATGAAAGTGAATGAAAGGAGTTGGAGCTGTGGGAGTGAGGTTCACAGTGCATTTTTTGCTTCCCGTGTGTTTTTATCGGGAACAGTGATATGTGGTGTACAGGAGAAGTAAAAGATCTAGAATATATTTATGCATTAATAAAAAATACATAGTGGAGATCATAAACATATAAACAAACAATGGAAAATCCAGGACTGAATAACAACAATATTATGTTGTGTGATCTACAAACTAAGCTGCAACCACTGTGCTGCATTCCACGTGGGCATGACAACCAACAAGCTGTATGTTAGCATAAATAGCCACCAACAAACTGTGACCACGACAACAGGACCACTGAGCTGCTTCATATGCTGCCCAACTTCACTGACTGCTTCACAGCTTGTGTCATCTGAATACTTCCTACCAGCATCAGCTTTTCTGAATCGCAGAGGTGGGAACTCTCTCTGCAATATATCCTATGTTTCCATAACTGCTCCCCCCCCCCCCCCCCAGGCCCCAACCTTTGCTATCCCCTCTCCTTCACACACCTATCCCTTTCCCTGCTCCCATGCCACCATGCCAGCACTACACAGCCTTTTATTCCTCCAATGCACCCACTAGTCTCTCTCCTTCTCTTTCTTTTCCCCCACCTCCTCTACTTCTCTCTTTTTTCTCCCACTGCTACTTCTCCCTTTTGTCCCCTCTCCAGCCACATCCTTACACCTACTACCTAGATTGTTTCTCCCATCAGGCACAGTTGCTCACAGTCCAGCCTTGGTGGCAAGAGACAGCGCTCATGCGTGCGCACACGTGTGTGTGTGTGTGTGTGTGTGTGTGTGTGTGTGTGTGCACGCACGTGTTTTCTACATTTGTGTGTGTGTTTTCTATATTAGAAGGTCTTTCAGCCAAAAGTTCCAGTTTTTTTTGTTGTACTTGTTTGGAACTCAACATCTCGTCTACATGGTGAGTGGCATTACATTACATTAACATATAAACAACATCTTTATCTTAGTGTATTATGTAAAGCTAGTATCACACCTATATTACTTTGCACCTATCTTGATGACATAGTGAAATACACTCAGCAGGAAAAAAAATGTATGTGCTCTCAAGAATTACTGATTGAAAGAAATCCTGTGGTGCTTTCAAACTGGCTCTGAGAGGGCACTACAAGATAGAACCATAAAAAAATCCAGGGTCTTTTTGGGTTTGACTGCCTTAATTTCTGATATAGGCAATGCAGTGAAAGAACACTTAGATGGTAATTCGGTTTTAAGTGTACTTCAAAATCCATCCAAAATCAGTTTCTAGATTATATGTTGGAAACTTCCCATGAAGTTATTTTGGAAGAAATAAAATGGACTGAGTGTGCTGCTATAATTGCAGATGAAACAACAGAAATTTGTAAAAAGACACTGTTAGTGTTAGTGTTGCACTATGAAAAGAATAGTGTGCAATATGAAAGGTTCCATTTTTTTCACACCAATCCTGAAGGGCATAATGCTGATGCTCTAACAACATGTTTTCCAAAGTTATACAACCTTTTTTCAAAGTTACAGCACAAAAATTATCGTGCAATCTGATGATGGAACAGGTGTAATGAATGTTTGTAAAGATGGCAAAAACACAAATCAAAATAGTGTATCCTCATGCTCATTCGCACATTGCTATGAGCACCAATAACATGTAACAGTGGAGTATATTGCTTCACAAAATCAGTAGCTTAATGTGTTCTTTTTAAATTTGTAAGGTTTTTCAGACTTCATTTTGAGGTTGCAGGAATGACTTTCCACGTTAGAGACATTGGTGGCATAAAGGATTTCTAGCAGGCTAGCTACTAGATGGAATTTTAAATGACAGGCCATAAATGTGGTGCTTGAAAATAAATCCTTGCTGCTGGAATGTTTATCAGCACTGGGAAAATCACCATCCAATAAACCTACTGTCAAGCAGTTGGACCACATCAGAGTCTACAAGACTCCTCTTTTGGATGGCATACTTCCAAAAAGTAATGCTCTTTATAGATACCACGTGTGGTCAGTTACAGGTAAACTCGGTTGATGCTGCAAGAGTAAATAGCTCAGTATCCTGTTTCATACAAGTCATTAATAATATGAGAGCCTCAGTCGATGACAATGATACTGCAGTCACAGTCACTACCTCTCTCAGAGCAAGCCCCAGAAGATAAGTCTTTGCTGACATTATGATACAAAAGAAGTCTGTGATAGGATTAGCAGACAAGCTCATTGCTGTTTCCAAGCCCTAGATTTTTTAGATACAACATTACAGTAGAATTCCTCAAAGTGTAAAGAATACTCAAGCTGCTTCCCACCAGAGAAATTACTGTTGCTGTCCAAGCGTACACCATGTTGGAGAAACAAAGGCTGAAGATGGAGCTCTTGGTATTATATCAATAACCAGATTTTAGGGATATTGCTGGAGCTGTATCATTACTCCAGTTCATTTGAACAACAATCTGCAGGACACCTTCTCTCAGATAAGAAAAGTTCCAGAAAGAGTAGTGACCACGCCGATGATAACTGCTTAATCTGAAATATATTTTTCATCTCTCAAGAGGACCAACACCTTTCTTCAGAAGATCACATCTGAGCAATGGCTTAATGCCCTTACAATGCTCTCCACTGAATAGAATAGGTTTGCCAATGATGAGTGTCTCAACTCCAAACCGATAGAAAAATTCTAAAGCAGAAAAGAGCAGTATGTGGACTCATTTTTCATCACTGAGTGAGTACTACTTCTTATTTCAATATATTTCTTGTGAATTTGTTTCTGGTTGGTGAGATGGGAACACTTTGGGTAGCATTGTAGTTCGGTGTTGTTTGAGTTCCTTGTTGAGTTGGAAGGGGCAGTTAAGGTGATGGTTGTTTCATGTGTGGCGTGGTGTTCAGTTATCGTGGTTTATGTTGTTGTTTGGATGTTTGTAAATTGGTTCATGAACTGTTATTTTGGCACAGTATTGTTCAGGAGTTTTAATCTCCCATTCATGAAAAATTTTATCAGTAAATTTCATTTTTTATTTTAATGTAGCTGCTTTTGTTATTTAAGTTTTTTCTTTTTTTCTTTTGGTGTTTTACTTTGTGTTACATGCCATCTCATCCAGTGTACCAAATTTGAATTTGTGGAAGTGAATGAGCTGGAGGTTCGTAGGGCAATATGCATACCAAAGAAAAAATTTTCATTTGGATGGGATGGCATATCCAGTGCTATTACTGAAGCATGCTTAAAAGAAATCTCTAAACCTCTTACTCACCTGATTAATTGCAGCATTAGAGAAAACATACATCCAATGGTTCTAAAAATGAGTGTAGTGAAACCAGTGTATAAAAAGGGAAGTAAGGAAGATGTCTCCAACTATAGACCAATATCATTAATTCCCACTTTTAGTAGGATATTCGAAAGCATTATCCTTTCTCAGCTAAGTGCCTTTTTCACAAAACATAAACTGCTTGTAGATTCACAGCATGGCTTCAGAAAAGAGCTAAGTACAACCACAGCAGTTACGCTGTTCATTCATGAAGTTTACTGTCTGTTGGACCAGAAGATGCAGACTGCAGGTATATTTTTGGACCTGACAAGAGCGTTTGATATGGTAAACCATAGGGTACTTCTTAAAAAGCCAAAATCTTATAGTATTGAGGATCAAGCCATGAATCTTCTAACCACATACCTGCTGAATCTTAAGCAAAGCACTAAATTGTCATAACAACTAGTTAATAAAATCATGAACTCCCAGACCAGGAGTGAACCTGTATTAGAAGGTGTACCACAGGGCTCAATCCTTGGACCCTTTCTCTTCCTTATATATAGTAATGACATTGCACAACCCATTAACTCCCATATTGTAAGCTATGCAGATGACATGTCAGTCTTATTCTATGGGAGTGAATCTAATGAGCTAGAATCTCCTGCTACTAGTGGTGTAAAAGAAGTAACAAAATACTTCAATGATCAGGGACTCAAGGTGAATGTCACCAAATCTCCACTACTGACATTTACAACAGGCAGTTCTCACCACAACAATATGAATAGTGTGTGTACTATCTCTGCAACAGGAAATGGTAACTGTAAATTCCTGGGTGTGTATGTGGATGAAAAGTTGCGGTGGACATACCGCATTAATTTCGAATGTGGAAAAGTCAGTAGTGCCATATATCTTCTCACCCAGCTCGCAAAGATAGTTCCTAGCCAAGCTCTGAAATTAGTATATTATGGAATACTTTACCCCTTTCTCAATTACGGAACTAAACTATGGGGCTGTGCAGCTGATGTACACTTAAAAAGAATACTACTACTACTACAGAAAAGAGCAACAAGACATATACATGGGATGGGACATAGAGATTCATGTTGTGAAGTGTTTGTGCAGGACAAATATCTGACAATATATTCTCTGTACATCTTCAAAATAGTTGTATTTTTTATAAGCCAACCAACAGAAGCTATCAAGGGCAGTGATGTACATGATCACAACACTAGAACAAAGTGTAACTATTTCCATACTAACAAAACAACAACGAATTTTAAGACAGTGATTGTAACATGAGGCATTAGAATATCAGTTGTAATGTGATAAATGTAAAAAATAGACATAAGAAGCAACAGTTACAGAATACAGTGTATTTTATAAGTGTAAATATAACCATAGTATTAAGTCTGATGTTTGCAAAAGCCATCATTAAGATGGCTCCACATAAAGAAAATGTAAATAAATAAGTAAATAAACATAGTTAAACTGATGTTGCCAATACTGCATCTTATCAGTTTTCGTGATCATTCACTAGATGTGTTGTCAAACTAATTTTAGGATTTCTTTATTGTATTGGCTTTTCAAGCAGAAATATATAGCTTAGATGAGGTTGTTAATACTGAATTTTCTTAGTTCTCATGATTTTTCATTATATGTGTAGTGCAATTTCTTTCAGGATTTATTTATTGGTATCGATCTTTCAAAGTAAGCTATTGTTGTTGTTGATGTGGTCTTCTGTCCAGAGACTGGTTTGATGCAGCTCTCCATGCTACTCTATCCTGTGCAAGCTTCTTCATCTCCCAGTAACTACTGCAACCTACATCCTTCTGAATCTGTTTAGTGTATTCATCTCTTGGTCTCCCTCTACGATTTTTACCTTACACTTTCCTTGCCATTGCCAGTCTACATTTTATATCCTCTCTACTTCGACCATCTTCAGTTATTTTGCTCCCCAGATAGCAAAACTCCTTTACTGCTTTAAGCGTCTCATTTCCTAATCTACTTACCGCAGCATCACCCAATTTAATTCGACTACATTCCATTATCCTCATTTTTCTTTTGTTGATGTTCATCTTATATCCTCCTTTCAAGACACTATCCATTCCGTTCAACTGCTCTTCCAAGTCCTTTGCTGTTTCTGACAGAATTACGATGTCATTGGCGAACCTCAAAGTTTTTATTACTTCTCCATGGATTTTAATTCCTACTCCAAATTTTTCTTTCGTTTCCTTTACTGCTTGCTCAATATACAGATTTAATAGCATCAGGGATAGGCTACAACCCTGTCTCACTCCCTCCCCAACCACTGCTTCTCTTTCATGCCCCTCGACTCTTATAACTGCCATCTGGTTTCTGTACAAATTGTAAATAGCCTTTCGCTCCCTGTATTTTACCCCTGCCTCCTTCAGAATTTGAGAGAGAGTATTCCAGTCAACGTTGTCAAAAGCTTTCTCTAAGTCTACAAATGTTAGAAATGTAGGTTTGCCTTTCCTTAATCTTTTTCCTAAGATAAGTCGTAGGGTCAGTATTGCCTCATGTGTTCCAACATTTCTGCAGAATCAAAACTGATCTTCCCCGAGGTCAGATTCTACCAGTTTTTCCATTTATCTGTAAAGAATTCGTGTTAGTATTTTGCAGCCGTGGCTTATTGAACTGATAGTTCGGTAATTTTCATATCTGTCAACATCTGCTTTCTTTGGGATTGGAATTATTATATTCTTCTTGAACTCTGAGGGTATTTCACCTGTCTCATACATCTTGCTCTCCAGATGGTAGAGTTTTGTTAGGCCTGGCTCTCCCAAGGCTGTCAGTAGTTCTAATGGAATGTTGTCTACTCCCAGGGCCTTGTTTCGACTTAGGTCTTTCAGTGCTCTGTCAAACTCTTCACACAGTATCATATCTCCAATTTCATCTTCATCTACATTCTCTTCCATTTCTACAATATTGTCCTCAAAAACATGAGCCTTGTATATACCCTCTATATACTCCTTCCACCTCTCTGCTTTCCCTTCTTTGCTTAGAACTGGGTTTCCATCTGAGCTCTTGATATTCATACAAGTGGTTCTCTTTTCTCCAAAGGTCTCTTTAATTTTCCTGTAGGCATTATCTATCTAGTGATATGCACCTCTACATCCTTGCATTTGTCCTCTAGCCATCCCTGCTTAGCTATTTTGCACTTCCTGTTGATCTCATTCCTTTTTGCCTGCTTCATTTACTGCATTTTTATATTTTCTCCTTTCATCAATTAAATTCAACATCTCTTCTGTTACCCAAGCATTTCTATTAGCCCTCGTCTTTTTACCTACTTGATCCTCTGCTACCTTCACTATTTCATCTCTCAAAGCTACTCATTCTTCTTCTATTGTATTTCTTTCCCCCATCATTCCCTAATGCTCTCCCTGAAGCTCTCTACAACCTCTGGTTCTTTCAGTTTATCCAGGTCCCATCTCCTCAAATTCCCACCTTTTTGCAGTTTCTTCAGTTTTAACTTACAGTTCATAACCAAGAGATTGCAGTCAGAGTCCACATCTGTCCCTGGATATGTCTTACAATTTAAAACCTGGTTCCTGAATCTCTGTCTTACCATTATATAATCTATCTGAGACCTTCCAGTATCTCCCGGCTTCTTCCATGTATACAACCTTCTTTTATGATTCTTGAACCAAGTGTTAGCTATGATAAAGTTATGCTCTGTGCAGAATTCTACCAGGCAGTTTCCTCTTTCATTCTTACCCCAAATCCATATTCACCTACTACATTTCCTTCTCTTCCTTTTCCTACTACCGAGTTCCATCCTATTATCTAGTTCCAGTGACCCATGACTATTAAATTTTCGTCTCCCTTCACTATCTGAATAATTTCTTTTATCTCATTATACATTTCATCAATCTCTTCCTCATCTGTGGAGGAAGTTGGCATATAATCTTGTACTACTGTGGTCGGCATTGGCTTCGTTTCTATCTTGGCCATAATAATGCGTTAACTATGCTGTTTGTAGTAGCTTACCCGCATTCCTATTTTCCTATTCATTATTAAACCTACTCCTGCATTACCCCTATTTGATTTTGTATTTATAACCCTGTATTCACCTGACCAAAAGTCTTTTTCCTCCTGCCACCGAACTTCGCTAATTCCCACTATATCTAACTTTAACCTATCCATTTCCCTTTTTAAATTTTCTAACCTACCTGCCTGATTAAGGGATCTGACATTCCATGCTCTGATCCATAGAATGCCAGTATTCTTTCTCCTGATAACAACGTCCTCTTGAGTAGTCCCCGCCTAGAGATCCGAATGGGGGACCATTTTACCTCCGGAATATTTTACCCAAGACGGCGCCATGATCATTTAACCATACAGTAGAGCTGCATGCCTTCGGTTAAAATTACGGCTGTAGAGTCCCCTTGCTTTCAGCCGTTCGCAGTACCAGCACAGTAAGACCATTTTGGTTAGTGTTACAAGGCCAGATGAGTCAATCACCCAGACTGTTGCCCCTGCTACTACTGAAAAGACTGCTGCCCCTCATCAGGAACCACACGTGTGTCTGGCCTCTCAACAGATACCCCTTCGTTGTGGTTGCACGTACAGTACAGCTACCGGTATCTGTATCGCTGAGGCACGTAAACCTCCCCACCAACGGCAAGGTCCATGGTTCATGGGTGGGAGGGGGCAAGGTAAGCTATATATTTCAATTCAGGTTGTTGATATTGTGTTTTGTTAGTATTGTAGTGGTGAATTCAGACTTTCAGTTTTAGGTACATAGATAGTTAGGCAGGCATTACAGGAATGTCCGATTCTGCCCATCTGCTTTGACCCATGACGTTATCAATATGGTGGAAACAGCTAGTTCCAGTGTATACAATATGGTGACAATGATATCACTACATACAGACGCCAGAAAACGTGAACAAAGATAAAAATGACACAGTAACGTCTCACTGCGAAAGTAAAATGCAACAAATGTGGCAACTACAGAAAATTGAGGGTTTTGGGGCAGTGACAAGCTAAATATACAACAATAAAAAACACTGCATTGTTTAAACAAACAATTTAAAAAAATTTAAATTACAACATTCCGCTACAGGAATCGGACATTTCCCTTAAACCTATATACCTCAAATGCAACTATAAATACCCAAAAAAAAGTGGAATCAGACGTGCCCATTAACCTATATAGTTCAACCACAGCTATCGATACCAAAGCACCAACACCCATAACTCTGAAACTTGGCAACAAAACCCCAACAACTCAAAAATCCAAATATCCCATATTCACTATATGAATTAAAACACAACTGACCTACCATAAATACAACACACAAAAGATCGCGGTTGCTACACACACACACACACACACACACACACACACACACACACACACACACACAAAATCACTGCACTAACCACCAAAACTCAAAACCACGTTAGCACAATGATAACTAAAACTCAAATGAACACAATACCACATGTTAAACTCAGCACGTCCACATCCATCACCAGAGGGCACCATCAAATACAGTTCAACAGGCGGGTGGAATCGGACACTTCCATTGGCCTGATAATTCTCATTTACTGTTCGATTTCAAACGCACATTTTTATTTGGATTACACATTTCGATCATTCAAAATCATCTTCAGATCTGACATAAAGTAAAATTAAATATACCACCTAATACTTTACAACAAGTAGAGAAAAGGAATTGTAGATAAATGTAGACTTTACCAAAGTAGTTGCATGAGCAACCCTTGCCACTATTCCTCCCTCCCCTCTCCCCTGCCTTCTTACCCCACTCTTAATCCCCCTCATTCTGTTTTATAGTTTTACTGTTTTATGCTGTTTACATTTTACATGCTCATGTTTGGACATATTTGGACTTTAAAAAAGAATTTTCACATAATTATGCATTCTATAATTATAGCAAGACCCCTCTCAAACTCATGATATCCCCATCATCCCCTCCCTGCTTCCATTCTCCTCCCCAAATCAGCCTAATTCCATTTCCCATTCGCTCCTCCCCCCCCCCCCCCCCTCCTACCTCCAACATATACCTATTTAAAACACTGACTACAGTTGCGAAACACTGTACTTTGATATGTGGTTCTGATTAGACATGACTGATTACGGATGCACCTACTTCTATAAATTCTATGTGTATGTACAATTCCCTTTTTTTCTAATTAGTGTAAAATATAAGATGGCATATATTTAGTTTTACTTTATTTTGGACCTAAAAATGATCTAACTGATCGAAACATGTAATCTGATTACAAATGTGCTACTGGGATGGAACAAAAGATGAGAATTATCATAAATATTAATACAGTTGCTGTTTCACACAAGACGACTATGTCATCAATAGTGAACTATAGGCCTATAGCTCAACCCAAATTGTCAATCTGCATTTTGGTAGTGTGTAGTGTGGCTTCCTTATTCGTCTTTGTCTTTGAAGCTGGGCTGCTTACTTACAGCCAATTGGCTTATGTATGGAATTCTTTGGTCAAAGTCTGTCTGATGATTTTTCTAACATTTCACCAGCACGAATGGCTGGCATAATTGAAGCTTCACCCTCCACTAATTGTGGCAACCTGAAGTGATTACCGCTGCAGTTCTCCCCTTGCTGCGTGCAACAGTCATTCATTTTCCATGTTAGCCAATTTCATTACGTGTTTCACACAGTGCAGAGGAACAATCTCTCCTTCAAAATGGAAGGAATTTCACTATCATCCACAGAAAATCATCTAAGGAGGAAATCATTGTTAACACCAAAGTGGCCATCCAGACCCTTCCCTATGAAAGAGCTGAGGTAAAACAACTGAAACTCCCAGGATATTGCGGTTAGCAAAACCACCAGCTTGCAGCTTGAAGAAAGAAGCATTACAAGCTATCAAGCACCTCACCACTGACAAAAGTATATACAGGGCTATTACAAATGATTGAAGCGATTTCATAAATTCACTGTAGCTCCATTCATTGACATATGGTCACGACACACTACAGATACATAGAAAAACTCATAAAGTTTTGTTCGGCTGAAGCCGCACTTCAGGTTTCTGCCGCCAGAGCACTTGAGAGCGCAGTGAGACAAAATGGCGACAGGAGCCGAGAAAGCGTATGTCGTGCTTGAAATGCACTCACATCAGTCAGTCATAACAGTGCAGCGACACTTCAGGACGAAGTTCAACAAAGATCCACCAACTGCTAACTCCATTTGGCGATGGTATGCGCACTTTAAAGCTTCTGGATGCCTCTGTAAGGGGAAATCAATGGGTCGGCCTGCAGTGAGTGAAGAAAAGTTGAACGCGTGTGGGCAAGTTTCACGCGCAGCCCGCAGAAGTCGACGAATAAAGCAAGCAGGAAGCTAAACATACCACAGCCGACGGTTTGGAAAATCTTATGGAAAAGGCTAAAGCAGAAGCCTTACCATTTACAATTGCTACAAGCCCTGACACCCGATGACAAAGTCAAACGCTTTGAATTTTCGGCGCGGTTGCAACAGCTCATGGAAGAGGATGCGTTCAGTGCGAAACTTGTTTTCAGTGATGAAGCAACATTTTTTCTTAATGGTGAAGTGAACAGACACAATGTGTGAATCTGGGCGGTAGAGAATCCTCACGCATTCATGCAGCAAATTTGCAATTCACCAAAAGTTAACGTGTTTTGTGCAATCTCATGGTTTAAAGTTTACGGCCCCTTTTTCTTCTGCAAAAAAAAACGTTACAGTACACGTGTATCTGGACATGCTGGAAAATTGGCTCATGCCACAACTGGAGACCGACAGCGCCGACTTCATCTTTCAACAGGATGGTGCTCCACCGCACTTCCATCATGATGTTCGGCATTTCTTAAACAGGAGATTGGAAAACCGATGGATCGGTCGTGGTGGAGATCATGATCAGCAATTCATGTCATGGCCTCCATGCTCTCCCGACTTAACCCCATGCAATTTCTCTCTGTGGGGTTACGTGAAAGATTCAGTGTTTAAACCTCCTCTACCAAGAAACGTGCCAGAACTGCGAGCTCGCATCAACGATGCTTTCGAACTCATTGATGGGGACATGCTGCGCCGAGTGTGGGAGGAATTTGATTATCGGCTTGATGTCTGCCGAATCACTAAAGGGGCACATATCGAACATTTGTGAATGCCTAAAAAAACTTTTTGAGTTTTTGTATGTGTGTGCAAAGCATTGTGAAAATATCTCAAATAATAAAGTTATTGTAGAGCTGTGAAATCGCTTCAATCATTTGTAATAACCCTGTAGGTACTGCCTGCCGACAATAGAAATGTAATCACTACAATGAAGATGGAAGATTATTTGCAAAAGATTCTGGAGCTACTCAATCCAATGGGGTACTGAAAGCTAAGTGCAGATCCAGCACAGTGGATCACAGGGAATATGGATCGATTAATCAAGCAGGGTGTATATATGGGCAAGAAAAAATCCTGGATTTCCCAGTTAAAAATATTTCTTCAAGGTGAAAATACACTGTATCCTTGGTGGAAGTGCATTTTGCTGTGTTAAGTGACAATATACTTTTCACCGAAGCTGTAAAACTTATCAATCCTTTGAATGCCGAATGTTTTATACACCGGTATAAAACTTCAAAGCACTTCCGGAAATGAAACCTAATAAAAAAACAACGTATTTTGGAAATATCTATGATGCGCGGCAACATTTACACAGCATATTTTTGTATTACAAGTGTAAACGCGAATTCCATCACATACAGCGCAGTAGCTTCCTGTGAGTAGCTTCTGAAGTACTGAAAATTGAAATCAAGACCACCAAGCGCTTTTGTCAGCCAATCATAGCTCACGTCACGTGACCTCACCAGCTTCATAAAAGCAGATATTTACTATATTACTATATCTTCGTCGTTTACCAGCCATGGCTGGACAGACTGCGTCACAAATACAATGTTTATCAACTAACATTTATACAACACCATATACAAAATTTATTTTAATATAATCCATTATGGAGTCGAGGTAGCAGTTGTCATTATACTGGTTATCACTGTTAGCATTCAACCGCGATTCTTATACATATATTTTAACAACGCGTTTCAAGAGACAATGCTCTCATCATCAGGTTGTAAAGTCTATGTCACGAAATTAAACGGACTAAAAAGACAAAATACCATCACAAATAGTTGGCAAGTCCATAGAGTAAAACAGAATTAAAAGTATATTGGACTGTGGGTCCTCGTCTTACATTGAAGTTGTTGACACAAATCGATGGCCGTCCCATAGGTAGTGGACTGACGTGCCTAGGTGTTGTGGAGTGGTTACAGCCGTGTGCTTGACGGTAACGCTATGCTATTGGGCGCCTTATTTCCTTATTGCATTGGTCTGCCATCGTTAGCCTCTCGCAACTCCGTCAGTGACATGCTACAAGTTTAAAGTCGCATACCTACCCTAAAATAATCCTAAAAACCCGCTAAAAAATCTCATTTCTTTAAAATTATCTTGTGCATTTAGAATATTGCTTTGTTTCTTTTCATGCATAGCTATCTCAAATTCCTCTAGTAAATCAAGTTTCCTCCCTTTCTTTTCTACATGCAATATTTCTACGTTGTCTTCTATGCTATTAAGGAGATGGCCTGTTTCATATATATGGTTCGCAACAGCTGATTTGTCATAATTTCCTAACCTGAACGCATCTTTATGTTCTTTATACCGGATCGCGAATGATCTTCCTGTCTGCCCTATATATTTTGCATCACAAGTTCTGCACTGAATCTTATAAACTCCCGATTTTACAAACTTATTTCTCTTCTCGCCAATATCGTGCTTAAGACTATACCTCACTAGGTTATTAGTCTGAAAAGCTATTTTAACATCGTATGGCTTAAAAATATTTGCTGTCTTTTGTGAGACTCATCCGATGTAGGCATTCACGGCCGGCGTCTTCATCAGTAAACACTTCCGGGTTAAGTTGCCGTGGTCGATCTGTAGAACTTCTTCTCACTGACGTTTCGTTCTCCACATCTTCCGAGGTGAGTCTGTTCCGTAGTATGGCATCGTGATAATTTTCACTTTCTCTCCATCAGGTTTTTTCTTTTTGCGCTTATTACTTTTCCGTAACAGTTTTTTAATCATATCTATTCTGTAACCGTTATTCATCGCTATTCTCTTAACGGTATTAATTTCAGTCTCCCTATCTTTCTCGCTCATAGGTATATTGACTGCCCTATGCACGAGACTACGGAAAGCAGCTTCTTTACAAGCCTGCGGATGGCGTGAATCATTCGGGATCACGGCATCATTCGTAGTTTGTTTTCTATAAACGGAGAACGCATGCTTGTTGACCTGCTTTTTTATATTCAGGTCCAGGAACTTTAAACAATTGTCAGTTTCATACTCCACGGTAAATTCTATTTTCTTATGTGCGTCGTTGAACTTTTTTACTATTTCCTCAGTGTCCTCACGGGAACCATCGACAAGTAACAGAGTGTCGTCAACATAACGTTTGTAATAAACAATTTTATCCATAATGTTATCGTCAGAATTTAGAACTTTATCTTCTAGGTCGTTGATAAAAATGTCCGCCATAGTTCCTGAAATACTGGACCCCATGGCTTACCCATCAGCTGAATATAAAATTCGTTATTAAACGTAAAATAATTAAAACTTGTAATGAGCTGTAGGAGTTCAATAAATTCAATTTTCTCTTGCGTTGAAATTTTACCGTATTTAAGGAAATTTCTCTTAATGATTTCTATAGTTTCGTTAACCGGAACACTGGAGTATAAGTTCTTAACATCCAACGAAACCAAACGGGAGGTGTCAGTGGCTGGCGTATCTTTAATTTCACCTATCATGGTCATACTACCACGCACCGAATAGTTATTTTTATACACGTAAGTCTTTTTCAGAATTTGGTTCAACAATTTCGTTATTTTATATGCCGGACTATTTCGACCGTTAACAATCGGACGAACCGGATGCAGATCTTTATGTATCTTCATCTGTGATCTTAATTTGGGGGCCGTTGAATTCATGATAACACATCTTCTTTTTTCGGCTTCTGTCAGCAGGAAGAGTGTGCGTTTAAGAACATTTTTTAGTTTAACTGTCGATTCTATAAATAAAAAACTTAATAAAGTGAAAGCTATTGCCACGAAAGCGGATAAGGGGAATACGGTCGTAATATTAAAAGAGGAGGAGTACGTTTCGAAGACCTTGGCGTTTTTTGTTGAAAATAGCATTACGGAAATTCCGAAAGACATAACAGCCAATTTCCAAATTAAACTAAAAAACTGATGCTGAAAATACTGAACTGGCAAACACCTGAAGACAGAAGCAAACTATCCTGTGAAGGCAGACTTATGATGTTTCAAAAACTTATGTCATTAATTTAGATATCGTGAGGATAAGATTGGCTAATTACACCAGGCGCAAAAGCCTTTAAACAACCTTTCTTCCCTTGATCCATACTTGAATGCAACGGGAAGAAGCCCTAATAAATGATACAATGCCATGCACTTTCCGAAATTAAGTGCACTTTCGTTGTCTACAGCGCCTCCGGTACATACTGCCGTCGGCAGTCTATTTCCGCAGTAAAATCCAATAGAGTGGTATAGAGGACAGAGTAGCCAATGGGAATCGGTGAATCTAATGACTTGTTTCAGCAGAAAATACGAACTCGTGACTTTTGTTTTCGACATGGATAGCGCGAGACTGACAGTTATTGATCTAAGGGCGATGTAGTTGAGGACAATATTATGGAAATGGAAGAGGATGTAGATGAAGATCAAATGGGAGATACGATACTGCGTGAAGAGTTTGACAGAGCACTGAAAGACCTGAGTCGAAACAAGGCCCCGGGAGTAGACAATATTCCATTGGAACTACTGACGGCCTTGGGAGAGCCAGTCCTGACAAAACTCTACCATCTCGTGAGCAAGATGTATGAGACAGGCGAAATACCCTCAGACTTCAAGAAGAATATAATAATTCCAATCCCAAAGAAAGCAGGTGTTGACAGATGTGAAAATTACCGAACTATCAGTTTAATAAGTCACAGCTGCAAAATACTAACGCGAATTCTTTGCAGACGAATGGAAAAACTGGTAGAAGCCGACCTCGGCGAAGATCAGTTTGGATTCCATAGAAATGTTGGAACACGTGAGGCAATACTGACCCTACGACTTATCTTAGAAAATAGATTAAGGAAAGGCAAACCTACATTTCTAGCATTGGTGGACTTAGAGAAAGCTTTTGACAATGTTGAGTGTAATACTCTCTTTCAAGTTCTAAAGGGAGCAGGGTTAAAATACAGGGAGCGAAAGGCTATTTACAATTTGTACAGAAACCAGATGGCAGTTATAAGAGTCGAGGAGCATGAAAGGGAAGCAGCGGTTGGGAAGGGAGTGAGACAGGGTTGTAGCCTGTCCCCAATGTTATTCAATCTGTATATTGAGCAAGCGGTAAAGGAAACGAAAGAAAAATTCGGAGTAGGTATTAAAATCCATGGAGAAGTAATAAAAACTTTGAGGTTCGCCAGTGACATCGTAATTCTGTCAAAAACAGCAAAGGACTTGGAGGAGCAGTTGAACGGAATGGACAGTGTCTTGAAAGGAGGATATAAGATGAACATCAACAAAAGCAAAACGAGGATAATGGAATGTAGTCGAATTAAGTCGGGTGATGCTGAGGAAATTAGATTAGGAAATGAGACACTTAAAGTAGTAAAGGAGTTTTGCTATTTGGGGAGCAAAATAACTGATGATGGTCGAAGTAGAGTGGATATAAAATGTAGACTGGCAATGGCAAGGAAAGCGTTTCTGAAGAAGAGAAATTTGTTAACATCGAGTATAGATTTAAGTCTCAGGAAGTGTTTTCTGAAAGTATTTGTATGGAGTGTAGCCATGCATGGAAGTGAAACATGGACGATAAATAGTTTGGACAAGAAGAGAATAGAAGCTTTGGAGATGTGGTGCTACAGAAGAATGCTGAAGATTAGATGGGTAGATCACATAACTAATGAGGAGGTATTGAATAGAATTGGGGAGAAGAGGAGTTTGTGGCACAACTTGACAAGAAGAAGGGACCGGTTGGTAGGACATGTTCTGAGGCATCAAGGGATCACAAATTTAGCTTTGGAGGGCAGCTTGGAGGGTAAAAATCGTAGAGGGAGACCGAGAGATGAATACACTAAGAAGATTCAGAAGGATGTAGGTTGCAGTAAGTACTGGGAGATGAAGAAGCTTGCACAGGATAGAGTAGCATGGAGAGCTGCATCAAATCAGTCTCAGGACTGAAGACAACAACAACAACATTATTGATTATAAAGTTGGTTACTGATTTTTGTACGTATTTCTTATAATGTACGTTTCTCGGAATATGACAGTATTTCTTGAGACATTATTTCGTATTCCAAGATTATAGTTTGGGAGTGAGTTGGCGATGCCAACGAACGTGATCTGTAGTGTAGCCCGACGTCTAGGTTAGGCTGAAATGTAACAGTTTGATTGTGAGCTGGCGAAACCAACAGATGTGAGTGTAAGAAAACAGGTTGTCGTGGGGTATTTTCGAAATGTGATTACCGAGTTTGTAGTTAGTCAACCTAACCTAACCAGGAGCCTTATTGTACATTTTAAATTTTACAGAGTAGTCTGTTTTATACGATAACATTTTGCACTATGTATTCCATTATGCCGCTACGTAATGTCATACACTCCGAATGACGACTTTTATCGAACACTACTCAGTGGTGGCACCGTATTCCCATCATCTGCCGCACAAACAGTTACCAGCTGCAGCATGCAAACACAAAAGCTACAGACACCGCAAGTGCACTTTTATCCGAACCTCAATTTACGTTTAACGACCTGATAATAGGCGCCAACACGAATTCCATTGAAGGGACAGGGTCTGCAACAAATCGACATGGCAATCTTCACCGCGCTTCGATTCGTATCTGATCAAATAGAAGAATTGTGAGAACCAGACTCGTTCATGAATTTCATGGTAAGTAGCTTAGTACAATCCACGTCAGTAACTATTTGTATTATTCTTCTGTTCCATTATGTAGGTCTCATACTGGGTGAAACGATTTTTTGATTTCATTTTTTTCGAACTATTACTATAACGTCGTGCGCGATTCTATTATTTCTGATCACCGTTTTTGTAAATACATTTATTATCTATTTCTTATGAAGAGGCTATTGGCAAATGGTGTTGGAGCGTAGCCTGCAGCGCAGCTCTGCTTGAAAAGTCAAAATGCTGTGGCAGTCTTGTGATGGTGAGTAGCCGGATAGGTCGGAATCTCGTAACACTTTTAAAATCATCTACATACTTATTCTGCAAACTATCGGTAGTACATACTGAAATCTTTCACCTCATAGCCAATTATAATATTTAAAGCAGTGTGAAATTATGATGGCTCCTGGAAGTATATTCCATTCAGTTAAACTCAGAAGTTCTGTAAGCTGCTCTATAATGAGGAAGGATTTGCCAGAACTATACCACGTTCAATGACATCAAATACCCACTTACCTGATACAAGTTCCCTTTGCATACCGGTAATTTCCTTTTACCAAACATTTATTCGACCATTTTTACGTAGACAGGCATCAATACAGACTTCTCTACAAAAGGAAAACTTCAAGTTTCATTTCGGTTCCTTAAGAATGGGTTAATTTGGCGAACACTTTACCAAGAATTATGACTGCCCCTAATTTTACATCTCTCCCTATGAATGCTATGATATTTCTTTCAAGAAAGCTAGCACTGTCACTTTCCTCAATAAAATGTTTGAGAGATACGACGTGACAGCTGGGTAACACTTTTTGTCTGCCAACTGGCGAACAAGCCCGTGTCAGAACCGTCACCGCGCCGTTAGGATTGCATAGCCGCCCACTCACGGGTGATAAAATTGTCACTCTCCGTGCATTCTCTATTCCCTATAAACGACACAGTGACATGCAAATACCAACATCTTCGCACGACGTGACTGTGCACGAAGACAATCAACAATGCCACACTTATAGAAGAAACGGGAAAAGACCAGCACTTCTCGACAAAAATTTGAAAAATTATTTGGATATAAATATAAAAATTAAAGGATGGAAACAAACCAGTCGTATAATATTTTCAAGTACTTGGGTCAACATGTGCTCAGCTGGGACAGAAATCTCATGTTCGCACTTTTGTATGTTAATGCAAGTAAAATGCGAAGTAATTCATCAAAACTTTCGACAATCATTCGAAAATACTGAAAAAATTTCATTGTCGATGTTTATGAAACACTGTTTAAAGCTTTCACTTATCATCCTAACACTCCAAGGGTAGTGTACTCACTATTCTTTTTATTATATTTTCTTTTTCGTGTCATTAGGTCACAAATAATGACCGTCTTTTAGGAATTCATATTGACAATTGACGTTTGGTTAAAAAAAGAAGTATCATCCTTCACGAGCGCACTCCAAATCAAAAATTACCGGTATCTTTAATCTGCTCGAAAAAAACGTGTATACAGTGCTGATGCTGTTGTAATGTCTCGATGTTGTCCGTTCGTACTTACTTGGATTTTCGGGTACTGATGTCGCAGCATGCGCGACAATAATCGCACAATAGCGTTCGTACTCATGCCGCGTGTACCTATTAATAAAAAGAAACATGTATCTTGTCTCTAACTCTCATTCACAATGTCAACAAAATTTACTTTGTCAAAGTTAATATACTGAGTTGCTTTGGAATTTATAATCCTTGTTTTTTCTTTCTCTTCGTCTCTTTTACAAGAAATCTGTAAACTGCGAGAGCATTATATGGTTTTCATCAATAGAAACTTACTTTCAACATGGCAACAAAAATATTGCGGAATGGTAGTGCAGAGAACAAACGGTACCGGTGCTGGCGATAATGATAATTCATCAGTTAATAGAACAGAAAATTTGAACGTAGCACTTGAAATTACAGACTGCTACTGATGTACAGTACCTTTGTTGACCCGTAACACTATAAACGTTTTCCGAGTTTGTACGACTTGAAATATGGTACCGGTATTGTAAGGAAATTATGCTGCAGTCAGGGCTAAATAAACGCTTGGATTCTGCGGTTGGTTGATATTTCAAAGTTTTGTACAGTGCATCAATTTCAACAGCTTTCGAACATCGCGAAAATCATTGACACAAGAGTTGTGATATATCATTGTGCATATAAACGAGCAGTGTAAGCAAATGGGGAGATCTTCAGTCGGAGTGTAGTTCAGTAGTGGTACAAAACAAATACATAAATAAGTTGAAGAAACATACCTTAAATTTTGATGGCAATAACTGCTTTTCAAAAAGCAGTTATTTCTTTATTAAATATTGCAACATATTTTAACTGTATAATACTAACCCTAAAACATTTTGTAATAACATGAAAGTTTGCAGTGATAATATCGTCTCTTCATGACATGCTGCTTCATGTGACCCACAATGTTTCAGTTTTGAAAAAGTCGATCATTATTTTCTCACTCATCTTCCGTGTATTTAAGTTCTCCAAGGCTGATATCGGCACTTCATGTCAACAGCCTGGCAGGCCGTAAAGACGCAGACGAGCATAAGACTTAATAGAAAAAGGATTTTTGTCACCTGAGCAATAACAATTTATTTTTAAAATCACATTTATTTCATTACATTGGGAGACTAAATTCAAACTGCTGAGTTGTCAAAAATTCCGAGCGTTATACGACAGATAATAGGACCTACATTTTTTTTTTAATTTACATGTCTAGTTCCATAGGACCAAACTGACGAGGAAATCTCCCCCGGCATGGAACTTGTCAGTACATGAAATAACAACATAAAAGTAATAACAGATAAAATAGAATTTTTATTAATCCCAAAAAAACAACCTTAAGTTTATGTAAACGCAATCAACAATGTAACCCAGGAATCAGCTTAATTATTCAAGGAACTCCACGACAGAATTGGAGGAGTAACCCATGAGGAAACTCTTCAGTTTCAATTCGAAAGAGCGTGGATTACTGCTAAGATTTTTGAATTCTTGCGGTAGTTTATTGAAAGTGAATGCAGCAGTGTACCCAGAGCCGCCGACTTGAAAATATTTTTTTTGGGGAGGGGGGGGGGCAAGAATCATTTTATTAGGTACTACATTTGACAGATAACTCTGCGTTTCCATCTAGGCTACTTGTTCGACACTCCAAACCAGTCCTAGTTGCAGATGACACCAGTGCATTGATTGAAGGTGGAAATAGAAAGGCTCTAAGGCTGTATGCTGAAGTCACAAATGAAAAGATTTCAGAGTGGTTTGTGGGGAATAAGCTACTTATTAACCCTTAAAAAAAAGAAAAAAAACGCCACTATACAATTCCACACACAGCAAAATTAAAAATCCATTAAAACCAAATATTTCTCTGGAAAACCAAAAAAATAAGTGTCACTGAAACAAAATTGCTTTGTTTACTTACAAGACAATCGGAAATGGAATTCCCACATCACATTCTTAAATTCTAAGCTTTCTAAAATGACCTATGCAATGAGAATTATGTGGAACAACACAAGTGCTGAAGGGAGAGAGGTGTATTATGCACGCTTACTTTCCCTTTTGAGTTAGACATCATATTCTTGGAAAATTCCCTCACAGCATAACAACTTTCAAGAAACAAAAAAAGATTGTGAGGATAATGAAAAATGCAAACAGCTGAAAATCATGCAAACTACGACTGGCTGGCGACTAGCCCCTACCCCTCGACTCGCTGAAACGTCAATCACAATGTCATTTCAGTCGGAGTATAGGACAGTAGTGGTACAAAACAAATATATAAGTAAAGTTAAAGAAACATACCTTCATTTTTGATGTCAAATGTACTCCTCCTCAGATCATTCCTGCATATGAACTCCACATATGGCATCAAGGTCGAGCTTCATCGATTCATCTCTATGGGCGTTCACAAGGGCGATGGCATAAGTTTATGTAAACGCATTATAGAACGAAGATACGTTTTCACGCATTATAGAACGAAGATAAGTTTTCACCCTCCGCAGACAAGAAAACGATCGCTCAGCGGTGCAGGACGTTACCGGAATCAAAAAAATGGTTCAAATAGTTCTGAGCACTATGCGACTTAACTTCTGAGGTCATCAGTCGCCTAGAACTTAGAACTAATTAAACCTAACTAACCTAAGGACATCACACACATCCATGCCCGAGGCAGGATTCGAACCTGCGACCGTAGCGGTCACGCGGTTGCAGACTGAAGCGCCTTTAACCGCACGGCCACACCGGCCGGCGGTGACCGGAATAGTCAGCATTACACGTATGAATTTCACTAGTTCAGGCAGTAGGTCAAACTGTTGGTTTTCCTGTTTTAGGTATTTCACTATGTCATCCAACGAACTAATATTCGCTGGATCACTACTTTGGATAATCTCTTGAAACATGCTTCGGTGGAGAAGCAAGCGTTCTTTGTCTATATCTGATTCGTAAAAAGATAAAATATCGAATGAATGTTTGTTATCACCAAGAAGAAATTGTTCAATTTGATTTACAAACATGAATGATTGAGTTTTGAACCGTGATTCCAAGAAGCTGATGGATGTATCCATTGTTTCATAATACATTCTTCTATATTTGTCACATACTTCAGTGAATGTTTCTAGAGATGAATTGATGGAGTCATCATATTTCTTAGGGAATTTTCTTCTACGGGGTAATTTTGGGGAATCAACATCCATATCTTGACATTTTGAAGTTATTTCAGCCCAGAATAATTCAAAATTGTTTCTCGTAAATTTAATAGAAGTTACAAGAGTGGAAATCATCTTATCGGCCTCCTCTAAGTGTAGGGATTTCTCTGTAGTGCTATGTTTACAGTATCAATGTGACCAAACAGTTTTATCAAAAGTGATATCATGAAAAAAGAAATCATATATCTGCATATTAATCAAAAGCAGTTTGCTTTGGCCCCGGTGTCTGAATTGTCATTTCTTGAAACATTTAGAAAAAATTCCTGAAGTTCTGTATACTTGGACAAAACTGAAGACATTGCCTTCAGGTGAGCAAAAAGATCTAATCTTTTGGGTGAATCTCTCACAAAATGCAAGTCCTTCATAACATTCAATGCATTTCGACATTCTGGAAATGCTTTCACCGTGTCTTGTAGTGTTAGATTTAAACTGTGTGCAAGGAAGTGCACAAACATAGCTCTCTTCTCCATTTCCGTAAACTTTGCCTGGACACCATTATATAATCCGGCCATGTTAGCTGAACCGTCAAAGCATTGGCTCCTACAATTAGATGCAGGCAAACAAATCGTCTTAAAATGTCGATAATAATATCAAACAGAGCCTTAGCTGCGGTACTTTATATTGAGTATAGCCCTAAAAAATATTCTTCTATCTCTAGCGAAGCATCAACAAATCTTATACAGATACTAAATTGCTCTTTGGTGCTATCTCTGTTGTTTCGTCTGCTATTATTGCAAAATACTCTGCGCTCTTGATATCCTCCAATAATTTTCTGAGAACTGTATGACTTAAAATGGCCAAAATTTCGTTTTGCACATAATGGGATTTCCATTTGAAGTTTCGCGCTGTAGCCATATTAAAAGTAGCTGGTTATCTTCACATCGAAGGCTAATAAATTGTCAAAGTTACTTGTTTCATCAGTATGTCCACGTATTGCAAGTCCCTGCACAGCTAAACAACGGAGGGAAGATATGATTGTTAGTAAACAACCTCGGTTTTCTTTCATTTGTGTCAGTTTTTCTTTGGAAATCTGGCTAAATACACTGATATTCGATTTTAAGGCTTTGAATTCCAGTACAGATTCTCTGTGGCAGCCCGATGCTTCATGCGCTTTAAACTTTTCTACCCCTTTCTTCCTGTTCGAAAAACCAGTTTCCATGAAAGTTTTTTCCAATTTGTGAGAAAACTGAAAACGATTTTCTTCAAACAATTGTCTGCAAATTTTGCAAAAAATAACATCTTTTACCTTATTGTTATCGATCCATGCAAATTGCTGTTTCCAAGAGGGCTGATAACAGCGTTGTTTTTTTCTGGGAACAGTGTTTTTTGTCACCGCCACAGTTCCGTCACTATCTGTGTCTTTGTTGTCACACACAGCACCATTAACACTGGGTCTAGCTCCACCATCGCTAACACTTGACACATTGTCACATTTCTTCCTAATTATAAACTTGTCCATTTTAAACTGGACAGTAAGGGACGAAAGATTAACAACTGAACCGAATCACAGCAAGACTAACTGACCACTGGCGATGCCCAGCTCCGGAAAAGTTACGTTCGCTGCAAACATTAGCTGCGGACTGAGTAACAGTATTGTGCGCCTAACAACAAGTAGCCATGTAGGCTAGGCGCAAATTGAGAAGCGTACAGCACGTGTGACGTGACACGACACTACAGCGCGACACACACGTGCCGCGCGAGTCGCGCGGGTGCAGCGCATACGAGGTGTGGCTAGAAAAAAACCGGACTAGTACTGGTGAAACAATAAAACGAATGCAATAAGGCTGAAGGTCGCGTGGCCTGTCACGTGACTCTCGCTCTGCCTACTGCTCGAGTGTCATCTGCCTCCTGCACTCAGTCTGCCCGTGGCGTCTGTTTTAAGTAGTTGGCGTTTTGTCTGAGCGTCGGAAAATGTTGAGTGTACAGAAAGAACAGCGTGTTAACATCAAATTTTGTTTCAAACTAGGAAAATCTGCAAGTGAAACCTTTGTAATGTTACAACATGTGTACGGCGATGATTGTTTATCGCGAACACAAGTGTTTGAGTGGTTTAAACGATTTAAAGATGGCCACGAAGACACCAGTGATAACACTCGCACTGGCAGACCATTGTCAGCAAAAACTGATGCAAACATTGAAAAAATCGGTAAACTTGTTCGACAAGATCGCCGTTTAACAATCAGAGCAGTGTCTGAGTTAACAGGAGCTGACAAGGAAAGTGTTAGGCAGATTCTTCATGAAAGTTTCAACATGAACAAAGTGTGTTCAAAAATGGTTCCAAAGTGTCTCACAATTGAACAGAAGGAACGCCGAAGAATGATTTGTTCTGACATCCTGGAAAACATTGAAAGTGATCCCACCTTCTTACAAAATGTTATTACTTGCGATGAATCGTGGTTTTTTACTTACGATCCCGAAACTAAACGCCAATCGATGCATTGGAAAACACCTGGTTCTCCACGACAAAAAAAGCACGAATGTCAAAATCTAAATTCAAGGCAATGATGATTGTTTTTTTTTAACATCAAAGGGATTGTGCACATTGATTGGGTACCAGAGGGCCAAACAGTGAATCAGCATTACTACATTAGCGTCCTGGCTACCCTACGTGAGCGAGTACGGAGAAAACGGAACGATTTGTGGAGAAAAAAGTCATGGATCCTTCACCAAGACAATGCCCCAGCTCACAGTGCGTTGTCAGTGAAGACGTTTTTGGCAAAACACAACATTCCCATCCTAGATCATCCACCCTACTCACCTGATTTGGCCCCCTGTGACTTTTTTCTTTTCCCTAAAGTCAAGTCAGCTTTGAAAGGAACTAGATTTGAGACTGTTGAAGCAGTAAAAGAAAAAGCGACGGAAGTAATGTATGGACTTACCGAAAATGATCTGCAGCATTGCTATGAACAGTGGAAAATTCGTATGGATCGGTGTAGAGACCAAGGAGGAGAGTACATTGAAGGATATAACATGAAATCGTAAATAAGTGTAAATAAATGTTTTTTCCAGCATCAGTCCGGTTTTTTTCTAGCCGCACCTCGTATTGCGACGCGTACACCATACTTCGCACGCGCCGACTGGCGACACTGCGCTGACAGAACAGAAGCGCGCGCAACCTCTTATCTTTCTCAAACGATTTTACAGAAACTATTCACTGAAAATATTTGATTTTTGCCTTACTTGTAGCGTTATATGTCAGCTTCGTGGCGAAATGCCCATCATCTTGCTAATGGCCATTCTTATTGTGATATACACATTTTAGCAAGACACTACACAAAACTCAAAAAGTTTGCAACGAAAATTAGGGGTCGCTATGATTTTGCGTTTGGTGCGTATTACATCATATGTTGCTGCGTATGAAATTTAGCTAACATGTTCAATTTTTGTTTAGACTTGGGAGGAGGTCTATATCTGCCTCCGATGTCGAGAAAATGGATCCCATGTAGCGCGCTCACTTCCGATCGCACGCCCGCGAGAATGAAATACTCGCAACATCTCTCATATCTCCTAAACCGCTCGAGACATCGAAACGAAAGTTTGGCGAATGATAGCACACAGGGAGGAGAGTGTTTTGCCAAATTCTTAAACACACGGAACTTTCTTATCTATGGCAATATATCAGTACTTATACTCCCCTTTTTATTTATTTCACTCCTGTGACTGTAATTTTTTGAGGGTTATCGACAGCTAGCGAAACAAGAGCTTCCTAGGATGAAAATAAATATGAAATCTCTTCTTTTATGTTTCTGCAAACCGACACAATGAAGTTTTTCATAAGCTTTGGAGCTCTGTGATTGCCAATTACTTGTTTAATGAGGCACTCAGTTTCAGAATACTGTCTCAATAGCTGCTGTGAGATGAGTTTGACAAATTACACTGTGACAAAGGAAGAACAATTAAACCAGCCACCAAGAGAAATGTGGCTGTTACTTACAAACGGTGATGCTTCTTCGAATGAGAAAAGGTTAACAACTCACACAAAAATAGATTGCCAATTCTGTTGGAATTTTGGTAGAATCTCCGTAACCCATCGTATTTTTTACACTGAGAGACTGGAATGGAAACTTACCAAAGAATTTTATTTCTTTTCTTGATCTGAGCAGTATTAAAATAATGACGAGCGTTTCTTCAGGCGGAATGATAGGCACATGCCAGATACTGGTTACTCACCTACGGCTTGACAAACTGACAATGTGTGATCGCGAATAAAATAGTTGTTATTGAGAAAAATAAACAATTGATCTGTCGCGCAACACAATGGTCAGTGTATTGTCAACAGCGGAGGATAATGCGCGTGACAGGAATACAGAAGCTAGCCATGTGTGCCTTGTGAGTTGGAGTTCGAAAAATATTTTCATGAAAGTAGATCTGCCTTTGTCATCTGTACATTTCAACAAATTAAATATATCGTATCATAACACTCTTTTAGGGTATTCCTACTTTCGCAATAATACCGATCATTTTCTTCATTTGTGTAGCCTGTTGTATAATTAGTTTATTGATGCTGATAATGTGCATGCAACAATTGAAATGCTTTTTCTCATCACGGCGAAACAATTAAAACATTGTTATTTGTGACTGCTTTTCGTCTCTTTCTAGCTTGCAGTGGAAATGTGATGTTCACATGCATGTAATACAGTGTGTCGTATTACACTATTACATTCATATCATAGTAATCACAGTGAGACTTGTATACTTCTTGGACGCTTTTTACCAGGAGCACAAAGGGATCACAACTGTGGAGATATCCCTTTCTAAATTTTTGTAACAGATCGTACAGATACGCCAGCATACTAGGCAGCGAGAAGATAACCTTGTTTTACTTTCCTGCCTTAATTCATAATCACATGATTTCATAATATTCCTTGCTTCCTTATTCACTACCCACTGTCCCTTCTTGCGATCGGAAAACATCGCGGAGGCATATGATACAATTCCAGCGGCCAATGGCTCATCAGTTACTGAAGTATGCATTTTTCTTGACAGAAGAAAAACAAAACAAAACAAAACTATACAGATATAAATAACAGAAAAGTATAATGTACTAACGAAGAAAGCTGGAGCATTTAAATGGGGAAAAAAGAAACACTACACAGTAAGGCAAAATTTCTCGTATGGGCAATACTACCACTGCTGATATGCGTCGTTCCGAAGTGAGCATATGGCCGGGCTACTTTTCCGCTCCGCGGCTCAAATTTCCCACGGTGCTAGCGAGGCACGCGCGACGCGCGGCGCGAGAAACTGTGCCTCAACCACAACGCCGCGCGACCTGGCACAGGCGCGTGTCGCGTCCCAGTCGCGTCGCGTCGCAATTTGCGCGGTCCCATTTGAACCTGCAATGTTACAAAAACACGCGCTGCGCTGCGTCGCGCTATACGCGTCTCAATTTGCGCCTAGCCTAACAATAGTGTTGATTATTGTCAGGGCCGGCTCTAGGGAGGGGGAGGGGCGAACCGTGCCATCGCCCAGGGCGGCAGATTTTTGGGGGCGGCAAATCCATCTTGCGTAAATGAAGGAATGTGAGAATAAATTGGAAATACAAATTATTCGTAAAACCAAGGGTCTTATTGAAAATTATCTGTTGTTGTTGTTGTTGTGGTCTTCAGTCCTGAGACTGGTTTGATGCAGCTCTCCATGCTACTCTATCCTGTGCAAGCTTCTTCATCTCCCAGTACCTACTGCAACCTACATCCTTCTGAACCTGCATAGTGCATTCATCTCTTGGTCTCCTTCTACGATTTTTGCCCTCCACGCTGCCCTCCAGTACTAAACTGGTGACCCCTTGATGCCTCAGAACATGTCCTACCAACCGATCCCTTCTAGTCAAGTTGTGGAGTCGTGCCACAAACTTCTCTTCTCCCCAATCCTATTCAATACTTCCTCATTAGTTATGTGATCTACCCATCTAATCTTAAGCATTCTTCTGTAGCACCACATTTCAAAACCTTGTATTCTCTTCTTGTCTAAACTATTTATCGTCCATGTTTCACTTCCATACATGGCTACACTCCATACAAATACTTTCAGAAACGACTTCCTGACACTTAAACCTATACTCAATGTTAACAAATTTCTCTTCTTCAGAAATGCTTTCGTTGCCATTGCGTCTACATTTTATATCCTCTACTTCGACCATCATCACTTATTTTGCTCCCCAAATAGCAGAACTTCTTTACTACTTTAAGTGTCTCATTTCCTAATCTAATTTCCTCAGCATCACCCGACTTAATTCGACTACATTGCATTATCCTCGTTTTGCTTTTGTTGATGTTCATCTTATATCCTCCTTTCAAGACACTATCCGTTCCGTTCAACTGCTCTTCCAAGTCCTTTGCTGTCTCTGACAGAATTACAGTGTCATCGGCAAACCTCAAAGTTTTTATTTCTTCTCCATGGATTTTAATACCTACTCCGAACTTTCCTTTTGTTTCTTTTATTGCTTGCTCAATATACAGATTGAATAACATCGGGGAGAGGCTACAACCCTGTCTCACTCCCTTCCCAACCACTGCTTCCCTTTCATGTCCCTCGACTCTTATAACGGCCATCTGGTTTCTGTACAAATTGTAAATAGCCTTTCGCTCCCTGCATTTTACCCCTGCCACCTTCAGAATTTGAAAGAGAGTATTCCAGTCAACATTGTCAAAAGCTTTCTCTAAGTCTACAAATGCTAGAAACGTAGGTTTGCCTTTCCTTTCTCTAGCTTCTAAGATAAGTCGTAGAGTCAGCATTGCCTTACGTGTTCCAATATTTCTACGGAATCCAAACTGATCTTCCCCTAGGTCGGCTTCTACTAGTTTTTCCATTTGTCTGTAAAGAATTTGTGTTAGTATTTTGCAGCCATGACTTATTAAACTGATAGTTCGGTAATTTTCACATCTGTCAACACCTGCTTTCTTTGGGATTGGAATTATTATATTCTTCTTGAAGTCTGAGGGTATTTCGCCTGTCTCATACATCTTGCTCACCAGTTGGTAGAGTTTTGTCAGGTCTGGCTCTCCCAAGCCCGTCAGTAGTTCTAATGGAATGTTGTCTACTCCCGGGGCCTTGTTTCGACTCAGGTCTTTCAGTGCTCTGTCAAACTCTTCACGCAGTATCATATCTCCCATTTCATCTTCATCTACATCCTCTTCCATTTCCATAATATTGTCCTCAAGTACATCGCCCTTGTATAGACCCTCTATATACTCCTTCCACCTTTCTGCTTTCCCTTCTTTACTTTGAACTGGGTTTCCATCTGAGCTCTTGATATTCATACAAGTGGCTCTCTTTTCTCCAAAGGTCTCTTTAATTTTCCTGTAGGCAGTATCTATCTTACCCCTAGTGAGATAAGCCTCTACATCCTTACATTTATCCTCTAGCCATCCCTGCTTAGCCATTTTGCACTTCCTGTCGGTCTCATTTTTGAGACGTTTGTATTCCTTTTTGCCTGCTTCATTTACTGCATTTTTATATTTTCTCCTTTCATCAATTAAATTCACTATTTCTTCTGTTACCCAAGGATTTCTACCAGCCCTCATTTTTTTACCTACTTGATCCTCTACTACCTTCACCACTTCATCCCTCTAAGGTACCCATTCTTCTTCTCCTGTATTTCTTTCCCCCATTCTTGTCAATTGTTCCCTTATGCTCTCCCTGAAACTCTGTACAACCTCTGGTTTAGTCAGTTTATCCAGGTCCCATCTCCTTAAATTCCCACCTTTTTGCAGTTTCTTCAGTTTTAATCTATGGTACAGAAACAGTGTGCTCCGATTTATGAAAGGAACGTTTCCGCCAACAAAAATGGCTTAAAATGTATTGCACTGTAAACGTGTCACTGACTGCTGCTTCGATCTTAAAGACATATTCACAACAGAGAGACGAATGAGTGTGATATGTGAAAATAAGGTGTCATGTATGAAATATATTGTGGGAGAAGTTGACGATGTCGAAAAAAAGGGGGGGGCGGGAGCGCTTGACATGTTCGTGCAGGGCGGCAAAATCCCTGGAGCTGGTGCGGACTTGTGTGGTGTTGTACCTAGTGATTGTCAATAGAATTTACAAAAATGAATGAAGAGTCTTTAACATTACCTAGTCCTTCTAGCGATCGCCATCAAATTCGGTGTCACTTTTGCTCATTAGCTCCTTTTACAAGCTGCCAGCAGGCTGCTGTGGGAGGAAGTGGAGCTCGTCCTAGCAGCCAAAGTGCTGCGAGCTTATGCTGAGCTTTCGTTCCCCGCATACCTCCATACAGTAAAAGTGCACGAATAGTACAGATGCAGGGGACAAACCCTGTCAGGACAGTTCGTCATATGCAGAGGTTGGAGGAGTAGCAGAAAGGAATACACAATAGCTCGTAAAATCGGTATTTTTTCCAACATAATCATTACATACTATTATGCAAAAATGTATGTGCAAGTTTTAAAAAATTTCCCAGTAAAGGATGAGGAAGGGGAAGAGAGCAGTGAGAAATGCACGTTTGAATATTGGGGGGGGGGGGGGGGGGAGGCCTCTACTTTTAACTATTGGGGGGGCACAAAGTACCTCCCCCCTCCCCCCCGCTCCCAAGTCGGCACCATTGAGTGTACCGCATACCTTTCTGCACAAGAGTCAAGGAAGTGCGATCCAAATGGAAATTAGATTTCTGTCTAGTATTAACTGAGTAAAAGCTGCTAATTCCTGGGAATAATGTGTTATTGTCGACAAGAAACGACGTAAAGAATATACATATTGAGTGGCCAATGTCAGAATACCCAGGCTAATGAACAGAGGTCGATAAGAGGTTCGCGAACTTACACCAGTTATTGCTCGAACCGCCCCTTTCTGAGCCAAAAACATGCTGAACATAATATAATGCCGTATGTCATAAGTGAATCAAAATAAGCAAAGTGGACTATTTTTTGCAATTTACTATCACTTACTTCAGATACAGTTAGAGCAGTAAAAATGGTAGCATAAAGTCTTCGAACAAGATCCTGAGCGTGGGCTTTCCATGACAGTTTACTATCTATCTGAACACCTAGAAATTTGAACTGTTCAGTTTCACTAAGCATATACCCGTTGTATAAAATTAAAACGTAGGGTTTTGTTGAATTGTGTGTTAGACAATGTAAAAACTGAGTCCTACTTTGATTTAGCATTTGTTCATTTAATTCATTTATTTTCTACAATCCATGAACTTATGTCATGAACTGCACTATTTGAAACAGTGTCAATGTGCAAACAACATCCTTTACTACCAAACTAGTGTCATCAGCAAACAGAAATATTTTAGAATCACCTTAAATTTTTTTCAACATTGTCATTTCTCATGCGGAACTTGATTTCGTATGGATCACACATTCATGAGCTCATTTGTCAGCAAGCTTTGTATTGAGATAATGAGAGTTATAATCGTTCTTTAGCTTTATCACCAGAGAAACTGTGCGAAACAGAATGATGAAAAACTTGCACAACCCAAACACAGGGACTGTACTGTTTATGCAAAATCAATTGACACTAGGCACGCTGGGTGATGGGAGTGATCATAAAGGCATTTCCTATTTACAGTCGCTCCCATCAGTCACTGCGCCAAGTATCAAATTGGTTTTCACATTCAATATGTTTTTTGGTCGCAGTGTACCCTCCTCCACATATCAAACATTTCTAGATCCAGCACCCCTGTAGTAGATGATATCAAAATGTTTTACATTATTTCTGATTTATTGTCATACTGTTGGTGAGCTGAACAGAACTGCACAGTAAACCAAGGAGCTGACACTTCATATAGCAGATCAATAGGAAAATTCTATTACTCATCAGAAAATGCTTACTTGAACTCCATCATCAGCCATTTGACACCCTCTGGCTTCTTTTGTTTTTACAGTCTTCAGATATAGGCACCTGTATTTTTCCGGCCTGTTTTCCAATTTCATTGATTTGTTTGTTAATTACATTATTGCCTTGCTCTTTTGTTTTCCCTTGGAATCCCACAAAAACTCCTTGTTCATATATCATCCATTTGTCAACTTAAATGTCCCACACACAGCCATTTCATTTTTATTACAGTCATTGAAACTGAACAAAACTCCATGGCCCAATGGAACCTCTTGTCAGATTCTATACTCAATTTGCGACCAACTACAACCTACTGTATATCTCTCAAACAAAAAACCGTGCTCAGTAGTTGGAAGGAGGCACAGGTCACACCTGTATACAAGAAGGGTAGCAGAAGCAATCCACAAAACTACCGTTCAATATCTTTGACATCAACTTGTTCTAGAATGTTAGAACAGATCCTGAGTCAAACAAAATGAGCTACCTCGAACTGACCTCCTCCATCTCAATTATCTCAATACACATTGATCATGTGAAAACCAAATTGCACTCTACATGTGACGTACTGAAAGCCATGGATCAAGGCGGGCAGCTACATGCAGTATTTCTTGATTTCCGGAAAGCATTTGACTTGGTACCCCATCTACACTTATTATCAAAAGCATGATCACATGGCACGTTAAGTGAAACTTGTAACTGGATTACTTCAAATTGTGTTCCTTCAAAACACACACACACACACACACACACACACACACTTCTTCCACAAATTAAACAAAGAAATATTATTCTTGTGTTGCACAAAAATTATATCTCTGTCCATTACCCGCTGGATATCCTACACTCTCTTTTGATTTTTCTCTTGTTACAGATCTTGCCTAGTAAAACACTGATGTGTTGGAGCCAACTTATGAATCAATTAGAGCTTTACCTTTCTTTTTGTAGACATCTTTGACCAGGATACTATTACTTTCCACAACATGAAACAAATCTATCAACTTTAAACATCTATACTGATATAATCATTGGTCATTGTAATGTATTCTCGACAACCGCACTGCAGCTGGTAGACATACAGAAGAACACAAACCATTATTGGTTTGTAAACATTGAATCCCATATTCTACACCAGAAATATCCAACAAAATTAGAGCAAGGCTATCTTTTATAGTCCCGTCCCTGCATGGGCCACAACAAAACTAATATTCCAACACTGCACTGTGACTGACAATGTAAATGGAGCTTGATTTTCAACCTAAACCCATCAACTGTGTTGGTGCTATTGGCTCATATGTCTAAAGCAGAACTGATCAAGAGCTCGTCTTGTATGTGGGGTTTGTGCATAGACATGACTCTCTCTTGCCCGCATGCACATTTGTCCCACTACCATGTCACACATTATGTGAATGGGAAAAAAGTGGGTGCGAGGGGGAGGGGGGACTGCGAAAGTGCCGCATATGGCATTGTTTCATATATCTCATCAACATAGATCACAAAAAAAATTAAACATAATAAAATTTTTATCTGGTACTAATTGTAGGCACATGGACCAATGCATTCAGTTCCGCAGATTTTTGTCACTCAGGTTGCCACATGATCATGACTTATTTAGTTTCATAATTGAAGAAAGCCTTTCGCACACATATCTTAACCGAAACATTGATAACATTTTTGCAACCTTGCTACGGAGACATCGAAACTCTCCCCAAGGAAAATGATGTAGAATTTCTGGACAGTTTTAATGTAAAAGAATTTGTCTCTTAAATGGGAATTACATTGCAGATTGACCATTTCCTTCTGCAGATGTCCAGGAGTGCTTTCAAATGAAACGGCAAAGGAACCCGAAAACAAAAGTGAGATCAGCATTGCCCTCAAATGTTTAGAAGGCTATTCGTATACTTCTTCCAACACCACAATGGAGTGGTCAAAATTCATATTTTTTTTTTTAATGCCAATGTGCTTAGGGAAATTATGTCAGAATTATGTCAGATTTGAACAGCATATTAATGACACATGGGGAAACGTCATGGAACAAAAAATCAACAAAAATTTTACCAATTGATGGCGCTGTAAGCATCTTGACATAAGAGGTCAGCTACAAATAACAGACAAATCACAATACGGCAGCTATGATTTGGTTGTTCAATGTGCGTGACTGCACAAGTTTGGCAGTAGACAGTTATGGCACTGTTACTTACATAAGCATATCCATGATAGCAAGGCTGTAACACATCTGATACGAAAATCAGTTTTTAACTATCCTGAGGACAACTACTGCACAAAAAGAAAATGACATCGATTTTTAATTGTCCTGGGGCCAAAATCCCATAAACAGCAAAATGACATTAGTTCCTAATTGTCCTGAGTTGGTGCAAGACATGTTTAGTATGCTGTCCAGTGTTTTCTGTCACAATTTGAAATTAGGAAAGAGCACATTACACATCAGACTGGAGTGAATCAAGATCACAGTCAGAATGTGATGCGCAATGCATGACTTCAATTCAGCTATGATTGTAATTGGAGCACTGAAAACATCTTTCAGTTAACCCCACAGCTGGAAGCCACACGAATTAAGACCAATTGATCTGCATGACCAGACTGTAGGGAAATGACAGCTGATAATTCTATCATTTCCGAAATGCTCTGCAGCAGCCGCTTCAATGGCTGTGCAATGCACAGAACAACACCATCTTGCATAAAAATTATCCCGCCCACACAGCCATGCTGTTGAAGGGTTGGAATGACGTTGGTGTGCAAACGACTCTCAAAGTATTTACTGGTGACAGTACATGGCTTATGTTCAAAATGCTGTCGACTTGTACCGCACAGTCACATTTGTACAATGAAATAGTACCAGTTGATGTGTGTGTGGATTTTCTGTTGCCCATATTCTGCATACTGACATGTCCTTGGAGATGGACATGGACTTCATCTGTCCATATAATGTTCCCTAGGCATTCATTGTCCACTTCTGTGTGAGCAAGAAATTCCAGATCAAATGTTTGTTTTCCTGGAAGGCCAGCAGAAAGCAACTCCTGAAGATAGCTGATTTTGTATGGATAGCAATGTGGGATGTTTCATAGGATTTTAAGTACTGTGCTCTCAGGCATGTCCAACATTCAGGCAATGCCCCGTGCACTGCATGTTTGCACAACACGCTTAACCCCTCCTGCAGTGACAACTTCGGATCAACTGCTTTCCTCCCTCTGCCACTCTGCACTTCAAAAGCACCTCTCTTTTCGAATTTTGTAATCTATGCCTTTTTTCATACACTTGAATGTCTGGAACTTCTGCAGGACTACTGACACAAAGTCACTGTTCTTGCAAAAAAGCAGCTTTGTCAAAATCCTTCATGGAGACTGTCATGTTGAGCATCTTGGATGCAAACTGAGGAACAGCTGTGTGCTGCACTTCAATTGGTGTGTATATTCTGACACTTACAGCGCCATCTATTAGTCAAATCTTAAATACTTTTCTTTTCTTTTTTCCTTTCCCCCGGCATCTATCATACACTGTTCAAATTAGATCTCATTCGGGGCAGTGGTTATCTTTCAACATCATTTTGAAACTGGAACTATAATTAGACACACCCTGTATATAGAGAATAAAGGCAGTCCTGTCACACTTCCCTGGGGCACTGCTGACTATACTGTGTTGTCTTCGATGTGCACCCGACATGGAGGACAATGTACTGAGTTCTAATATTTAAGAAGTCATTGAGCCACTCACATATCTGGGAAGCTACACTGTGGCCACCGTAAATGCAACACCCTGAAGGAAGCATCCGAATCAAGTGAAATTTACACCATGGGTTTGCAGTGATGAGATATGCAACTGCTTAGAATTTCAGCGCAGACGCACATCAAGCGCGCCTGTGGCGCCACCTCATAGCGCCATTTAAGGCTTGGCGATTTCGACGAATGTACGTTCGGCATGTGTGTTTACCTTGTGGTTGTTTCACAAGACGATCAGTTATGCCTCGTAGACAAAAGCGAACATCGTTTGATCAAGTATCCGAGTTCGACAGAGGAAGGATAGTGGCTTACCGAGATTGTGGATTATCATACAGAGAAATCGCTAGTCGTGTTGGACGAAACCAAACAACTGTAATGCGGATATGTGACCGTTGGATGCAGGAGGGTACGACGGACCGACATGGTTGATAGCATTCACCTCGGTGCACCACTGCACGTGCTGATAGGCAAATTGTGCGCATGGCAGTGACGGATCACTCAGTGACATCCCGAACCAAAGCACAGCACATTGTGTCTGTAACGCATCATCCAGTGTCTGCGCATACCATTCGATGCCGTTTACAGCAGAGTGGTCTGTCCGCAAGACGTCCATTGCTTCGTCTACCATTGACGCAGAACCACAGACGTCTCCGTCGCCAATGGTGTGATGACAGATGGATGTGGACGGCAGAATGGAATGACGTTGTCTTTACTGACGAGGCACGCTTCTGTCTGCAGCACCACAATGGTCGGATTCGAGTGTGGAGACACCGTGGAGAGAGGATGCTGGACAGCTACATTATGCACCGCCACACTGGTCTTGCACCGGGTATTATGGTATGGGGCGGTATTGGATATTATTCTCACACGCCTCTAATACGCATTGCCGGTACTTTAAATAGCCGGCGCTACATATCCGAGGTGCTGGAGCCAGTTGTCCTTCCTTACCTTCAGGGCTCGGCCACAGCCATATTTCAACAGGATAATGCGCGACCACACGTGGCACGCATTGTCCAAAGGTTCTTCGTCAATAACCAGATTGAAGTGCTTCCCTGACCGGCTCGCTCTCCGGATCTTTCGCCGATAGAAAACATGTGGTCCATGGTTGCTCAACGAGTGACCCAGATTACATCCCCAGCTGCCACACCAGATGATCTTTGGCAACGTGTGGAAGCTGCTTGGGCTGCTGTACCCCAGGAACACATCCAACGTCTCTTTGACTCAATGCCGAGACGTGTGGCAGTGGTGATCTCCAACAACGGCGGCTACTCTGGCTACTGATTCTGGCAGGAACCACATGTCACAGACGTCTGTAAACGTAATCATTTGATACTTGGTCAACATGTTATCTACAAAATAAATTTTGTTGTGCTACCTCTTGTCTTTCTTGGTGCTGCATTTACGGTGGCCAGCAGTGTAGTTGGCATGCTACTACCAATGTTAACTCTCTGCAGTCAGGCACTGTGTCAAAGCCTTTTTGGAAATCTAGGAATATGGAATCTGCCTGTCACCCCTTATCCATGGTTCACATCGTATCATGTGAGGAAAGGGCACACAGTTTTGCATGAGCAGTGCTTTCTAAATCCATGCTGATTTGGTGGACAGAAGCTTTTCCATCTCACGGAAATTCACTATATTCAAACTGAGACTATGTTCAACAATTTTGCAACAAACCTATGTTAAAGACACCTGTAATTTCGCAGGCCTGTTCTTTTAGCCTTATTCTATACAGGAGTCAGCTGCAGATTTTTCCAGTCACTTGGGACTTTCTGCTGGGTGAAAGATTCGCCATAAATGCAAGCTAAGTAAGGCACCAATTCTGTAGAATACTTTCTGTAAAACTGAATTGGGATTCCACCCAGACCCAGCGACTTATTTGTCTCCAACTCCTTCAGCAGCTTCTCTACACAAGAAATGCCTATTGCTATGTCCTCCATGCAAGAATCTGTGCAGCCGTCAAATGACGCTGTCTCTGTACAATCATCCTGCATCACTGATTTTAAAACGCAAAATTTAGAACTTCAGCTTTCCTCTTACTACATTCTATTGTCATGCCAGAGTGGTCACCAAGTGACTAGGTAGAAGCCTGTATTTATGTTGTATCATTAATTATTCTTGTTGCATCATTAATTACTTCATCTAGTTGCTTGAATTTTTAGTAAACAGATGCCATATATCATTCCATCTTCTGTTTGATTGAAGCATAGCCATAAAATAACTATATTTGTATGGTACAACAATGAAAATAATCAATTATTGACAATATAATGTAAACAGATAGGTAAAAAACCTACTCACCAGGAGGTGGCAGGAGAAAACACACACACACACACACAAGATTTAACTTTTGCAAGCTTCCAGAGGCAGTGGTTCCTTTTCCTGGTGGAAGAATTGAAGGAGAAGGAAGACAGGTGAAGGAGAAGGAAGACAGGTGAAGGAAAAGGACCGGAGAGGTTTAGGAAAAGGGGTACAGTTCAGAAAAGTCACCCAGAACCCCAGTTCAGGGGAGACTTACCAGACGAGAGGAGAAGGAAAATCTGATTGTTGGGGACTGCATTGGACGAGATCTGAAAACCTGAGAGCTTAACAGTGAAAGACAGGGTAGTACACCAAGACAGAGATTACTAGTAAAATATTGTGCATGAGTTAATTATAGTGAAAAGCTAAGTGCATTTGTGTAACAAAGGTGGGGAGGGGGGGGGGGGGGGGGGGTATGGCGAGAAATAGACAGGTCAGGAAATGACAGATGTAGAAAACTACAGTACAGTGAAGGAGTAGTTATTTTGAATAAATGCTGAGACAGAAGGAATTAATGTAAATTAAAGCCAGTTAGGTGGTGAGAACTAAGGACATGTTGTAGTGCTAGTTCCCATCTGTGGAGTTCTGAGAAACTGGTGTCAGGGGGAATAATCCAGGTGGTGTGTGCAGTGAAAGAGGCACCCAGGTCATGACTGTCATGCTGTAGAGCATGCTCTGCAATAGGATCTTGTGCATTGCCAGTATACACCCTCTGTCTTTGTCCATTCATCCTGACTGATAACTGGGTGATATGTTATGTAAACACTGTTTTGCCTTTTATGTTGGCATGACTACCACATGACAGTTAGTAATTATGAGAGCGGAATCTTATGTTCTCTATTACATTTCAACTGCTGACTGAACGACACATTAAAGTCTTTTTGAATACATAAGTATTAGTTTAACTTGAATCAGAAAGCCTTTACCATAAATTTCAATAGTACTTCAGGGTTTTTGAAAGTTTATTATTGGTTTACAGGTTTTTGAATTTGCAGCTGAACTGCTATTTTCACTTTACACAATATTTTGACTGATTGTTATGAAGTGTCTGATGCAGATTTCATTGGCCACTGTTTGGGGTCCTACCCAACTGTGAACAGTAGATGCTGGTGGCACCCAATGAGCTCAATACTAAAATGAAGAGATTATTCAACCAAGCCAAGCTGTGACACAATATGTCACAGCCACCATGATAGGTCAGGCAAACTATCGAACCATTCTACTGAACACGGGACATGAAATTACTGTTTAATGATACTGTGGGATGTTGTCTAGGTTTACTTTGTAGTTCAATAAAAGAATTTTTCGAAAGTTGCACCCACACACTACTAACTAACCAGAATGCCTTTCGCCAACATGGCAGATATGGCAAACATCACAGTTTTCTTGCAAAGACACATTTGAGTACTCTCTGTGATTGTTTCCTGGCACCATTACACAATAAAACAGTCAACATAAATTCAAAAGTAATAGAAAGGCTGCACCAAAATTTAAAAGAGTTTAAGACTGCAAAATGCTACAAGATGATACTCTTCATAAAAATAAATAAATACATAAATAAAAAACCACACCTCTCAATAGGCACTTATTTAAGACCCAAGAAGAGCACTGAGATGTTTTTTGGCACAATTTTAGCAAACCGAGTGCCAAGACCATGCTGTGACTTAAATAAGCCTCTGTCCCCATTGATTAAATTATTTGTCACTTTACTCTTGATTGCTTCCTTTAATACACTGCCCAAGTTTTGTCACCTGGACCACAGTTCTAGTATCTTTGCATTCCTTTTCATGTTCACTGCATCACCCTTTTCACGTTCATAGACATTGTAGCATTCACTTTCAGGTGATTTAGTTTGCTGCTTGTGTCAAGTGTAAAGCCTTTGTTTTTTACGTCTTGTTCAACAGTTCTTATAGTCTGTCTAACTTATGACACACCACAGTCATATAAGTGGTACACATTCAGTTTTTGGGACCCTACATAATCTTCTACACAACATAATACAGCATAGTTCAATACACTTTGTGCAAATGGTACCTCATAGCTCATATCTGAAAAAAGTCACATTTCAAAACCATCAGGAGATATATGTACAATGAAAACCATATTTCCAAATGTTCTCTTGATCTTCCTGGAAATGGTACCTGCATATGGAAGGAATAATATTCTGGCTGCTGCTTCATTGCTGTAGGCTCCCTCCGGAGGCAGTCTTTTGTTTATTACAGCATGCTTCATCTTTTGCTCTGAGTACACATTCTTTTTGAAAACTTTGCTTAGGTGTCAGAGTTCTTCACTGAGACTTACTTTGTCTCGCAGCATGCATGCTCTGTGACCAGTGTTCTAAGTGCTGAATTACTCCTTGAAGTTGATGCATGCAATTAACAAGTCAGTATGGATGGGCTTTGTATAGATTCAGTGTCACTGAGTTCCGTCCACTTTCCTCTTAACCAAAACATTGAGAAGAGGTGGCTGTTCCTCTTGTTCTATTTGTATTGTCAATTTTATATCTGGATGGATGGAGTTGAGGCACTGTAGGCATTCAAGAAGTTTGTCCATTACGTATAGGCAGAGTACAAACATCTTATCACCATACTGAAGAAACAGTTGGCTGATGGCTTGTCACACAACATTTGACAAAAACAACTACAGAAATTGTCGAAATACCATGTAAAGCAGAAATGACAACACGGCTGCAAACTCAAAATGTTGTAAACCTTCAGTCTTCTCAAGAAAGCCAGAAGGTTCACATTATCATTATTATTATTTTACTTGTTTGTTATTTTTCGGGTGGTGAATTATGTGTATATGTAATGGTAGTGAAAGCTGCATGCATATACATGTTGTTCTACAGTACAGTGCTCTCTGTTATATATGCATTGTGTGACCTGAATAATGCGATACACTACCCTTCCCCCATAGTAACATTAGCAGTTCCATGTAATATAGAAATAAATTACAGTTTTTCCAGCATAATCTTAGAGGTATTAAGTTTATATTATCAATACTTTCTGTAGCATGTTAACTTATCTGTTCTGAAACTAAGTATAACAGCAAACATACTCATTGACAGACTAAATTCCATAATCAAATTTCCAACTCCTAATGAAGAAAACCAGACATTGCAAAAAGAATTAAATGTGCCACAATTTGGGAGGAAAACTCAAGCTTAATATAAATGCTTAAACAACAACCAATCTTGTTTCTCAACTCCCAACATTAAAATTGACAGAAATAAAATGCAAGTAGGTAAAATTAATGATTTAGGCATTATAATTCCAAAAGACAGAGAGATAAGAGGTGGAACTGAGGGATGTGGAAATAATGCTAGGTGGGAGGCAATATAGCTGGGTCTCTGTATCAGAAGGCCTTCATCTACTAAATAAGACATAAGGTTTTCACTTGAGTCTTAGAACTTATTGGTTGGTTGGTTTTGAGGAAGGAGACCAGACAGCGAGGTCATCGGTCTCATCGGGTTAGGGAAGGACAGGGAAGGAAGTCGGCCGTGCCCTTTGAAATGAACCATCCCGGCATTTGCCTGGAGCGATTTAGGGAAATCACGGAAAACCAAAATCAGGATGGCCAGACGCAGGACTGAACCGTCGTCCTCCCGAATGTGAGTCCAGTGTCTAACCACTGCTCCACCTCACTCTGTGAACTTATTGGTGCCCAACACCTTCCATCTTACTGATGAACTGCTTAGCAGAATCGATGTATTTCAGTAAGTCTCAAAATTTGTACATTTTAGTTGCTGAAGTATTACTTAGAGCAACAGTCAATTTCTTCCTTTGGTTGTACGAAAGTACTGATGTTCAACAATATTGAACTCCACCCACTTTTTTTGAAATTTTCACTCATGAAACCATTGTTTAACTTTTTTTTGACATTGTTTGTCTATTTTCAGTGTGTGCTTTTACCATTGATGGACACTCCACAAGTTATCAATTGAATAACGTGAAATCTAAGAATACTGCTGGTAATTCTTGTGTGAAATATTTATTCTATTTTGAATTTTTCTGATATGTTCTGCTTCAATCCATTCATTTGTTCACTCATGGTGTTCCATAGACCCTTTTATGATGAAGCAAAATAAAGGATATTGTTGAAGTCAAGGTAGACCTATGCATTAACAAATGAAGCTACTACTGTAAACTGTGTAAATATTTAACTTTCATAAACTGCCACTTGGAGCTTGCCCAAGTTCCATTTAACATAGCAACAAGAATTATGTTACTTTGAAAAATTCGCTACAGCTTCCTTAGTTACAGTGGACAGTTCCAGTTTCTGTCCTACTCTTAACTTAAAATCTATTTGACATTACTGATATTTATACCAGAACAAGTTACCTACATTATAACAAAACAGGTTTGTTCATAATGGAAACAGCTGTTTGTCATGCAACTTACAGGTATCTTCAATGCTTGAATTTATAGAATCAAGAGGAGTACCTAACGAGTTTCAATTTTTTTTTTTTAATTTGGGGACACTACCAATGTCTATCTTTAAGGAGAAACAGAATGCTTGTTATCAAAACTGCCAGAAACAAAATACAAGACATACGTAAAATTCAGTTATTTTGGTAAAAGTGCACTAATGGTGGTAATAGCTTTTCTGTTGCATGTTGCAAGTGGTAACTGTTTGTGCAGTGAATGATGGAAAGTGAACATGATGATGATGAAGCATGAACCAGATGATTTGACAAGATGGCAGAACCAATGAGAAAATAGCACCTGATAAATTTTGTCAGTTTGTTGAGTGCACAAAATTACATGGTAGCATAATAGAATATATTGTGAAGAATGCTGTCACATAAGACAGAATATTCCATAAAATTTAAACTGTACTCTTAGGGTCTTACCTAAAAATCATCTCAACAATCAGAACATTCTATAAATATCCTACAAAGTTTTTGAAATGACCAGTTGGTCACCACAACCAGTTTTCCTCCAGTCACATTTACTGGCTTTTGTCAACTCACAACCAAACTATATAACAAGAATACAAAACAATATCCCAAGTAATCTTGTCATATTCTGATAAAAATACGAAACAGGAAGTAAATAAAAAATCAGTAAACAACTTCATAATCCATGATAGCCACATCAATAGTCATCTACCACACATTTTCCATGTCGAAAACAAATGTACTGTACTCAATCTATTTCTTCTGCCATAACAGGTCATTAGATTCATCGATTCTTTCTGGCTACAGTCAACTGAAATGAATTGCCAACAGCAAAATGCAGCAGAATAGTCACTGACTCCGTAAGTGCAGTTATTTTGACACGATAATTATAAAAGACATCATTCGCTGCACAAAGGCATCAAAAACACCTGAAATACGAAAACAAGTTTTTGCATATGGAAGACAACTAACTTATTAGCAAGTCTATCTTAACAGTCTGTATGCTGTGCTCGTCTACAACTCTACGTGTCATCTTTACAGCGAGTAGCAATCTATCCTTTTCTTTATATTGCTATTACCAAGTTAAGTCACTTCTTATGAAACTGAGGAGACTTAGTCTCAGGAGTGTGATGGTAAATGGCAGTGGTGATAGTGGGACCTGCAGAAACAGGAAAATAATCTCCAAGGAGTTGACGGAGAAATATCTACAGAGAAGATTTACAGAGATCATCTACTCATATCAATAATACAGTTTTAATAATAATAATTAAAAAAAAAAAAAATCTGTAAAAGTTACAAATAATGGCAGTGCAGTATCTTCACAATTTTGCAAGCCAATGACGATACATGTAGCAGGATATAAAATGGTGTTTGGAAGCCGGTTTTAAAAAACAATAACAAATTTTAGCTAACGTGTGTGTGTGTGTGTGTGTGTGTGTGTGTGTGTGTGTGTGTGCGCTTTGACCCATGACATCACAAATGTGGCAAAACCACACACCACGACTCCAATAGGGTGCCTGTGATGTCATTACGTAAACATGATAACAAACACGAAAATGCATCGAAAAACCAACACACACACATGTTCCACAAAAAACCTAATGACATTAATGGGACAAGCATGGGAAATTGGGGGTTTTTGGGTGGGAACAAAGTAAATACAAACAAATTTAGACACACACCCCCATACCAAATCACACAAAATGATGAAAAAACCTGACAACACAAAGCTCCCTAAATTCCACTAAACACAATATCCGCTGGAATCAGACACTCCCCTTGACCTATATAGCTCAACAGCAGCTCCCGATCCCACAAATTTGAATCGAACACTTCCCTTGACCTATATAGCTCAACAGCAACTCCTGATACCGGAACACCCACAGCCACAACCACAACCACAAATTAGAATCTAACACTTCCCTTGACCTATATAACTCAAAAGCAACACCTGTTACCGGAAAAGTGTGTGTGTGTGTGTGTGTGTGTGTGTGTGTGTGTGTGTGTGTGGTTTGGGAACTTATGGGCACCCAATGGCGGGGTTATTAGCGCCCTGACATCGATGAAAACAAACGAATGTGCATAAGAACTAAAACTGTCATACCACGCATGCACACAAAACGACCACACAATGACTATCGCACAGGCACTCTCACATGCATTAAAACCAACGAGGAGGCAAGATAGCTAATCAAGAAAGTAAAAGAGGGAAAACAAACCACAAAAGAGCGAAAAGAACAGCACAGGGAAATGAGACTGGCTGACCACATATGAAACACCAACAGCCACAACCACAAATTATAATCTAACACTTCCCTTGACCTATATAGCTAAACAGCAGCTCCCGATCCCACAAATTGGAATCGAACACTTCCCTTGACCTATATAGCTCAACAGCAACTCCCGGTACTGGAACACCCACAGCCACAACCACACATTGTAATGGAACACTTCCCTCGACCCCAACACTCAACAAATACACTAAGAACAAGAAAAATAAAAACTTACCACCACAACAAAGTTCCAGCGCCACAACCTGGTCGACCACCACAATATCTCTCTCTCTCTCTCTCTCTCTCTCTCTCTCTCTCTCTCTCTCTCACACACACACACACACACAAACACACACACTACAACTCAACAAAAACTGCAACAAAATTGATCCTCCACAACTAAATCACAAACCAATACAATGCCCCCCCCCCCCCCCCTAAACAATACCAACAACTAAACCCACCCCCTCAGGGACGTTCTTCCGCCAACAGTACTCATCTAAATGAGACTGAAGGTTGGAAGAGCGCTTCTTCCCCGTCCCAAGAACTGACTTAACGGCCCCCCACATCCCCTCTATAGTATTTGTAAAGCCCCCGCCTCATATTTTTTAAACTCTAAACTATGGTTAACAACTAAATGATTGCACCCCCTCTCACCCAACCCTCTATAAGAAAAAAAAAGCATCTGAAACTACAGTGGAACCCAGTTCTATAAACTCCTCAATTAACCCCACTAATTCTGTCTTAGATCGCCCCTCCACAACCCTGAAAACACATTCCGAACACCCACCCCCCCTAAAACAGTCCTCCCCCCCCACACCCAGAGACCAACCACAGACTTACCCCTGCAATACTTCCTTTTCCCAAACTGTGACTCGTCCACCTCCACCACAACCCCAGGGCCACCCAACTTACCCCTGTATTTAATAAACTCAGAACATACTTCACGGCAAAACGAAAACCAGTCAAGCACACTCCTCTCACTCACGCCAGTCTCATGCACACAAAAACGTTGAGATGATCTATAACAAAAGTAATACGTCAACAACACAATCTCGCGCATGCCCAACCGAGACTTCCTGAACCAGGAACCGCGACGTATGGAGCACCATAGGTTATCCCTATGGCTCTGCCACATATAACCGTCCCTGGTCCAAGACGCCAGAACTCTTGCCAATGTCATTTCCTTCCGACAGACAGTGCACTTGACCACCTCCGCAATCAACCCAAAAAGCTGTAGAAATTTGATCAGCTCCAACTGAGTTGCACCCATCGTAGCATGGAGTCTCACACTATTTATTTTATCGGTCATATCCATGCCTAACAAGACCAAAAACAAATTCATTTACTCACATTAACATACGACCTACAGCGAACAGCGCTACACTAACTTTCACACAAAACCACTAAATCATTAACTCACTGAAACCAATTCTGCTCGAAACAGCCAAAACGCGAACCAGCCACTAGAATCAGTAAGACCTAACTGAACCATTACACCACACAACATGAAACCCCAAGCACACCACCAGAGAGCACCATGAACCGCAACACGATGACACGTAGAAACACGTCACACTCACAAACCAAACTCCGCACCATCATGACGTCACACACCCCAAGAGCCTTATGTCAGGGGTCAAAGCCAACGGGTGGGATCGGACGCTTCGGTCGACCCCTGTATGCATCCGAACCATGATGCCATCAAGGTGGCAGGCACCCCTACTTCCAGCATATACAATATGGCGACCTTAACATCATAACATGCACACACAAACAAAAATATAAGACTGAGACTATTTCGCTCCAGCAATAAAGTAATGGGTCATCTGTAGAAAGTTGGGGGTCTAGGGTGGAGACAAGCTAAATATATCACAATACAAAAACAGCAGCTTTACAAAAAAAATATTATTCACAAAATCAAACACAAAAATTTCTCAACATATGACATAACGCTATTAACATGAAAACAAACAGAAGCTAAATGATGTCAAAGTTAGCGTAAGGAGGGCTATGCATGAAGTGTTCAGTGAATTCAAAAGTAAAATTCTATGTACTGACTTGACAGAAAATCCTAGGAAGTTCTGGTCTTACGTTAAATCAGTAAGTGGATCGAAACAGCATATCCAGACACTCTGGGATGATAATGGCATTGAAACAGAGAATGGCACGTGTAAAGCTGAAATACTAAACACCTTTTTCCAAAGCTGTTTCACAGAGAAAGACCACACTGCAGTTCCTTCTCTAAATCCTCACACGAACGAAAAAATGGCTGACATCGAATTAAGTGTCCAAGGAATAGAAAAGCAACTGATATCACTCAACAGAGGAAAGTCCACTAGACCTGACGGGATACCAATTCAATTATACACAGAGTATGTCAGAACTTGCCGCCCTTCTAACAGCCATGTACCGCAAGTCTCAAGAGGAATGGAAGGTTCCAAATGATTGGAAAAGAGCACAGGTAGCTCCAGTTTTCAAGAAGGGTCGTTGAGCAGATGCGCAAAACTATAGGACTAATATCTCTCACATCGATCTGTTGTAGAATTTTAGAACATGTTTTTTGCCGTGTATCATGTCGTTTCTGGAAACCCAGAATCTACTCTGTAGGAATCAACATGGATTCCGGAAACAGCGATCGTGTGAGACCCAACTCACTTTATTTGTTCATGAGACTCAGAAAATATTAGATACAGGCTCCCATGTAGATGCCATTTTCCTTGACTTCCGGAAGGCGTTCGATAATTCGGAAGTTTTTCGCGGATGATGCTGTAGTACACAGAGAAATTGCAGCATTAGAAAATTGCATCGAAATGCAGGAAGATCTGCAGCGGATAGGCACTTGGTGCAGGGAGTGGCAACTGACCCTTAACATAGACAAATGTAATGTATTGCAAATACATAGAAAGAAGAATCCTTTATTGTACGATTATATGATAGCAGAATAAACACTGGTAGCAGTTACTTCTGTAAAATATCTGGGAGTATGCGTACGGAACGATTTGAAGTGGAATGATCATATAAAATTAATTGTTGGTAAGGCGGGTGCAAGGTTGAGACTCATTGGGAGAGTCCTTAGAAAATTTAGTCCATCAACAAAGGAGGTGGCTTACAAAACACTCATTCGACCTGTACTTGAGTATTGTTCATCAGTGTGGGATCTGTACCAGGTTGGGTTGACAGAGATCCAAAGAAGAGTGGCGCGTTTCGTCACAGGGTTATTTGGTAAGCGTGATAGTGTTATGGAGATGTTTAGCAAACTCAAGTGGCACACTCTGCAAGAGAGGCACTCTGCATCGCGGTGTAGCTTGCTGTCCAGGTTTTGAGAGGGTGTGTTTCTGGATGAGGTATCGAATATATCGCTTCCCCCTACTTATACCTCCCGAGGAGATCACGAATGTAAAATTAGAGAGATTCGAGCGCGCACGGAGGCTTTCCGGCAGTCTTTCTTCCCGCGAACCATACGCGACTGGAACAGTAAAGGGAGGTAATGACAGTGGCACGTAAAGTGCCCTCCACCACACACCATTGGGTGGCTTGCGGAGTATAAATGTAGATTTAGATGAACTGTACATCGCACCTGACCTATATAGCTCAGACAATGTCCTTGATACCAAAAAACCAAAGCATGCATCTCCAAAATGTGGTATCGCAAAATTCCCATCACCTACATAGCTCAAATGAAGCAAACGATTCCAAAACTCTACACACAAATTGAAAACCCAAAACCCAAAGATTCACTTGACGTGTTAAAAGCTATACACTAAAACAAACAGACCATAAATAACGCATTAAAACTAGGTAACACGAGAATATTACTTACCAACCAAAGCCACCAAGGAATAGATTCAGGTCCGCCAACCCCCCCTCACCACACACGTATTATAAAACTGACGCAAATAATCCCAATCAGCGCCCCCCCCCCCCCAATTAACCAACCCCAACCCATCCTATTCCCCTCCTAAACACAATATCCACAAGAATGACAACAAATAAAAACTAAAACCATTTACACATAAAAAAAGTCCACCGAAAGCAAAATAAAATATCTCCACAAAAATGTATAGATGAACAATAAAAAAATAATACATATGTAAAACAGTCTCCCTCAATCTCTTGAGTCAGGTCTCCCGTCAGATACATCATCAAACTTCCAAATATTGTAATGGCAATACCACCACACATAAAGATCCCTGATCTGAACAGATCGGACTCTAGACAACTTCATACTCTCATTACACATGATGTACCATGTGGTCGCCAATCATACCTAACCACTGCAAAAACCTTATCATTGTCATCATATCATCGACCAGCACAAATCAGAGTGAATAACTATTACATTTTCGTTGTCATATCCATCTCTAACAAAAAACAACAAAAACACTATTATCCTCTGTTTCATAAAAAACAAACACTAATCACACCCAACACAAACACAAAAGCATAAACCCCCAAAACAATAAATCAACATAACTCTCTGATGACACAGCACATATTTCCAACAATACTTCACAGAATGATTACACAAAGCCAAATGGCAGAACACCTCTCATAGTACAAATATCTTCCAACATGAACATTGACCACAAGACCATGTTACCAAATACAATACACCATCTACAAACATGATCCAACTAAAAAACACAGCACCATAATGATGTCACACACCACAACACACTTGCATCACGAGCCAAAGCACACAGGAGGAATCGGACACTTCCTGTGACCCAAACTCGGGCTACACTACAAGTCAGTCTGTCACCAAATCCAAGATATCAACGAGGGGCAATCCAATATCACACCCCAACCTAGAATGGCCACAGCAGGTGATATCCTGGGTATAAGAAATGTCAAATTATGAATCAAGTAAAAATAAATACCTGACACAGCCAAAAGGCACATACTTTAGAAGACATCTATTATGGATTCCAGGCAAAATGTCAGATTCGCGTCTGACGCAAACAGAGTTGAAATAAGTGTATCACAGGATTTATATAAATGACCTACGGATCTTAGAAACTGCAGCTACTATCACGCTGTTTGTAGATGACACTACTGCAATAGGGAGCAATGTTAAGGAAACCCTGTATAAAACAGCTGATCAGGTCTTCAATGCCTTGCATTCACTGTTCAGTGCCAATAGACAAATCCTCAATATAAAGAAAGAAAGAAAGAAAAAAAAAAAAATTGGAAAAATGAATCCAAGATGTCAACACTTCCAATATCTCACCCCAACCTAGAATGGCCACAGTAGGTGATATCCTGGGTATAAGAAATGTCAAATTACAAATCAAGTAATCCAACTGGTAATGGGAAAAAAGAGTTAGGAAGAGTATGAGGTATACAACTTTTAGGAAAGATTAAAGTGCACAGACCACGTATGACAAAGGAACAGTTTTTTGGAGTAATATGAATAGGGTGATACCGCCAATAGTTGATCGATTAACAATTTGAGTTTACATTTATATTTTTTATAGAACATCTACTTGAAGGAGTAAGTTGATAACAACTCATATCACAGAGAAAAGTTTCCTGTAAAAAATGACATACATACAATTAACCTTGAAATGCTTATTCCCTACATTTTCTGAATTTCAGTTACAGTGGTCAGAAATTACCAATAGTTGATCATACAGTTCCACAAAATGATCGCCCATAGTCCAATAGTTGATCAATATGCAATAATAAAATCATCTGACATTAAATTGATAATTACACCTGGGAACTTAATTTTAATACACTTACATGAATGATTAACATATTGAACAATTTTTTTCAATGAAATAAAACAATATAACATAGTAGCCTACACACAACAATAGACTATACACAAGTCTGCTCAGTTTCATTCCAGTTTTCCAATATCAACAGGACGTTGAAACTTGTAACGCAGCCTGCCTCCTGTAGAGATAATAGAGGGTTCTGGAAGTATTGCTAAAATCTGTGAAGACTGAACAGTGCTTATATCATCTTCATCAGTCTTGAACAGTGTATTTCTTTCATCGCAGCTTTTCAAACCCATTACCTCAATGTCCTCTTCTGTGGTAACTCTTTGAACAGTGCACAGAAATTTATACTTAATATTCTTTTGGCCTGGAAACAAGATCAAAGCAAAATCTCCTTCTTTGAATGCAGGCCTTCCAATGTCATGCCTCTTCTCAGTGGTAGCAAGGTTTTTATTACAGTCAGACTCATTTTCTGATGTGTCTTCACGAGGGCTCCATTCATCACTGGTGGGTTCTGACTCTTAACTGTCTTTTCTTACAGGTTTCTTTTTTGGTGGTTTTTCCTTCTCAGCCTCTGGAAACAATTTCCTTCCTTTTCTTTTTTTCTCATTCGTCTGTTTTGCCATTTTACGTTGTTCTATTCTAGGTCGTTTGGCAGCTTCTGTGTTGGCTTTTAGTTCTTCCTTTGATTTGTTCCAGTCTAGCCACTGTTTGGATGTTGTCGCATATGGTATGTACTCTCTTTTCCTTCCAGCCTTTATAGGGGAGTCAGTAGGCCAAGTAATATGATTAGCAAAATGTGGACTGATTCTGTTTTTCTGAGATGATTGGGATGAACGGCGTTTTGGAGTGTCTGCTTCAGGGTTGACTGGATGTGAAGAGGGCTGAGGAGGACCTGAACTGTCATTTTCTTGTACTGAGTCTTGATCTCCTGACTTTTCATTATGACATGTGGATGATTCATCTTCTGAGTCACAAGATATTTTGCTGTTAGTACACACTTGAGGATCTCCTGCTGGATTTTCTGATGTAGGGATGGATTGCTCTGTACTACACAAATGCAGAGATAGCATGTTAGCATCTGTAGTTTTATTTGTTGAAGGTGATTTACAAGTAGCACGAATTTTACACCAAACCTGAAACAGTTCCTCTGCTCCTGGATCACCTTCCCATCCATTTTTCTCTGCTGCACGGAATTCTTCTGCTCTACCTCTCTTCATTAAAGATTCAAAATGCAAAAGATGTTCAACACCAAATGATGATGGTTTTATTGCATTACCACATGTTATAGCAGGTGCACAATGTCTAGATTTGCTGGACATACATCTAGCATAGTCCACTGCATCAGGATCATAATGGAAAAGACCACACTTCCTGAAACCATTTTTCACTGAATGAGATTTTCACTCTGCAGCGGAGTGTGCGCTGATATGAAACTTCCTGGCAGATTAAAACTGTGTGCCCGACCGAGACTCGAACTCGGGACCTTTGCCTTTCGCGGGCAAGTGCTCTACCAACTGAGCTACCGAAGCACGACTCACGCCCGGTACTCACAGCCTTACTTCTGCCAGTACCTCGTCTCCTACCTTCCAAACTTTACAGAAGCTCGCAGGAGAGGTCCCGAGTTCGAGTCTCGGTCGGGCACACAGTTTTAATCTGCCAGGAAGTTTCATTTTTCACTGTTTCAGGAGTAGCCTTTTCATCGAAAACGGTCTCAAGCAATGGGCCAAATACAGTTTTTGTTACAACTTTGTTACCAGTTTTGTGTTTCCAATTATATACAGCATCTCTCCATCCAGATTTCAGGGGACGAAATATTGCCACATCAGCTGGTTGAAGCACACAAGTCGCATTTGGATACAATGCAAATTGTATTATCCCATTGTTGGCACAAAACTTAGCAACTTTATATGATGTATGAGATTTGTGCCCATCTACCAATAAAATAACAGGAAATTTGACTTTCTCTTTCTTCAGCCATGGAAGGAAAATGTTGGCAATGTATTCAAAGTAGAGGGCTCCTGTCATCCAGCCTTTTTTTGACCGCCCAATTCACTGTTCAAATTCTCGGATATGTCCCTTGAAATTTTCTGAAGTGGAAATACGACCATTGGGGGTACAGTGCCTCCAGCAGCATTGAAATTTGCCATTACAGTAATGGCCTCCTTTTCATTGCCACTTTTGACTTCATACAGATTGTCAAAAGAAATCGGACCCAGAACTTTCCCAGTTTTAGGACATGTTTCAAATCCTGTTTCATCTGCATTATAAATTCTTTTTGGTTCATTTAAAATGTCCAAATTATTACCCTGCTGAAGATGCTGATGAAGTTCATTGAACCACTGCCTGATATTTTCCTCAGTAACAGCTGCTCTGGCAGTATTTATGCTCTCGGCATGCCGTTCTGATACATCGGAGTGACATCTCATGAATGACTTAAACCATTTTTCACCAGGCCTTCCATCTTTGAATGGTGTAGGTCTTCCATCTGCCAAAACAATGTCACTCACAGTTTCATGTTGGCATGGATCCAGCTAACCAATAAATTCTCTTCAGCCTCTGTCAAAACTGAACTTGGTCCCATCTTACGCTGCATAGGTACTTTTCCTTTAATTTTGTTATTTAGCGTACTAAATGGGATACCAAAATGTTTTGCAGCTTTCCTCATACTACTGCCACCCGCTTGAACTGCTTCTACTGCACATTGTAAGTCTTCCTCAAAATACTTAAAAAATTATTTTTTCGACTTATCTTCTTTTGGAGCCATTTATTAATTCAGTCTGCAGATTTCACTCCTGTAAATAGAGGGATGAAACTAATGACTGATAAAAATTTTATCTGTATGCCTCAATACTTGTTGGTTGATCATATGTAAACCAGTAGATGATCACCCCGATCAACTACTGGAAGCAATATAAATTTCACATTTCCATCAATATGGGACAGAAGAAAGGAATGCCTACTTGGTCTATGGCTAAAAGCAACTCTTTGTGAGAACATTCTAAAAATTACCAGTAATTGATCATTATGACCAACTACTGGAAAATATGCTTTCATGCACTCCAGTAGTTGATATCCCCTCCTTAAAGAAGACTGAAGCAATAATTTACACTTCCTTTATGGTGAATGATAAAATCAATCATTCATAATGAGTTATCTCTTAACACAGTTCATCATATTTCAGTATTTACTACTTGTGTCAATAAATATCTATCACTGTAACCTACCTTACAATTAGTCTAGACGCCCTGACACTCCACTTCTCAGCACAGCACAAAAGATTTTCTCAAAGCTATCAGTTCCCTCCAATTGTTGTAACAATAGAAGAAATAGGTTTGCCAACATATGTTCTTTATATGCTCTTGCATTTTTAAAAGTGTCAGTGCTGCCAACTCTTATAATTTAAAGATTAGAGTAAAACTGACCAACTACTGGGTGGTGATCAACTACTGGCTGGGGCACCAACAGACCAATCCTCAATATAAAGAAAGAAAGAAAAAAAAAGAAAAGAAAAATTGGAAAAATGAATCCAAGATATCAACACTTCCAATATCTCACCCCAACCTAGAATGGCCACAGTAGGTGATATCCTGGGTATAAGAAATGTCAAATTACAAATCAAGTAATCCAACTGGTAATGGGAAAAAAAGAGTTAGAAAGAGTATGAGGTATACAACTTTTAGGAAAGATTAAAGTGCACAGACCACGTATGACAAAGGAACAGTTTTTTGGAGTAATATGAATAGATGATTAAATGAAATTTTTACATTACAGAAAAGGGCAATTGGAGTCTTGCGGCTTAGCTCCAGAAGGGCTCTCTGCAAGCTTCTATTTTAAAAGTTGTGAGCACTTACAGGACCTTCCCTATAAATACACAAACGTGTGTCAATGGCAAGAGTTAATCTTGGAGACCTGCAGACTAATAGAGATTACCATAGTTACACCACACACAGCTGTGGTTTCCTCCACATGAGCCACATTGGTGCCATACTTTATAAAGCACTGTCAATACACATAAAGAAGTTGGACAAGAAAACAGCTTTTACATCACAGTTAAAAACATTGCTTGTTGAGAAGTGTTTCTACAGGGTAATTGAATATGTTGGCTTACAGAAATAAGAAGCCTTCATTTATTGATCAGTAGTTTTTAATCTGTTAACAGGTGTACCATTTATGCTGTGTGTCTTTGCACAAGAATGTTTCTGCTGTCGTTTTCCTATTTTCTCTGTTTCACATGGAACACAAATACAAAATCAGAGAAGGGAATTTGTTGAAAAGAACATTTGTGATGGATACTGTAAGCAGGTATTCACTTGTTTATATTATTCCACAGTATTATATAATGTTGTCACTTGCTTACATATTAAAGAAGTGTAATATAACAAAGTTTGTGTTCTAGTTCATTGATTATACTCCTTGTTAATCTTGTAGAGTAGGTACATATGGTTTTCTTTCCAAATCATTTACCAAGCAAGGTGGCTAAGCCAGTGTAACTACACTGAACTTTCTTTCGGAAACAAGATTCGTTCCCTTTCTGGCCATCCTGATTTCGTTCTTCCCAGGTTGTTATTAGGTGACTGCTGGAATGGTTCCTTTGTTAAGGCCATGGCTGAGTTCCTGCCTTATTGTCACCTAATCCAACCCACCTTGTAAATGTTTTATATACGTATATATTAATTGTCACATATCATATATTGTTACACCCAGTAGTCTAAGGATGAATAAACATACAGTTATATAGTTGCTGCTCCCTTTCATTTTTATAGTACATAGTTGATAAAGGTTATATGTAGGCTACACAATATGCAATGAAATACTCACCACAGATGTACGTGTTATGTAATACAGTATTTCTAAATTTACATTGCACTTCTAGTTTTTGTCATGAAAAATTCTGTAATTATGGTGCAAATGTAAGACATAGGGCTACACTACAAATAAATCTGTTGCCACAATCTTTATTTCTCAATCATATCCTTTGGCTTCACCAACTCAAAATCAAATTGTCAGCTACCCATCTAACACAGACCTTGAGCTGCATTATCAACCTGTCTATCATTATATTATTTCAACTTAGATTTCAAAAAGGGTAATGGAAAGGGGGGGGGGGCGCACTACCACCCCTGACCATTTCTAAGTCTCACAGCCAGACTAAGTCGTGTTCAGGAAGCAATGTGTTATTGTTTTGCTCCACTATTTATCAGACACTTATCTGCAAACCATTATGGAAAGCACAAGTCACTGTTGACAAAACAGCAGCCTCCATAATGGTATAGCACTTCATTAACTCACATTATGTAATCCAGCAAATAAAAATCTGTAATCTACACCACTCCTAAGCCTTTTCTAAGAGAAATGAGTACCGCACTGTTGCTTTCAGGTGTGATGGCAAAATTCTATGTTCAAATGTGACACAAACTTACAGAAATGTGGAAATGTTTCATCTAGAACAAACAGTATGCTACCAACATAAATCCAGATTTATTGCAAATTTTCCTTTTCACTTTATCAGAAAATCATTTCAAACAGAACAAAATTTGTACATTTGTCACACACCGCTACAAATGGCATAAATTATGGCGTCAAATCTGCCATGACATAGTTCTTCATAAATTTATAACAAAAGTCACTCGGTGTCACTGCACAACAATGAACTGACTGACTGGAGCTTTTAAGGTGCACTGCACTACTGTCTTATATCAAACTGTGGCTTACTTTTGTTTTTCTTCTGTGCTTCCTTAACTTTCTTTTTAAGAGCATTAATGTCCACATCAGTACTTGTATGAGGTTTCACATCCTTCCTTTCAGGTTCAGCAGGAGGAATAAACACTTTCTGTCGTTTTTCTTCACGTCGTTTAGCAGCTTCTGCTTGCTTATCGTCTTTTTCCTTGCGTTTCTTGGCACGACGTTGTTCTTCTTTTAGAAAGTATTCTCCTGATGCTAATAATTTGTCCACTTTACTCTCCGGCTGCGGAGGTGGGAATGGTGTGTATTCCTTCTTAGTCTTCTTTATTTTTGGCTTCTTTCTGTGGCTTAAATTCTTGCTATGGAATTTTGGAAGAAACCTTTCCCAGTTCTCATTTCTAAGTTTGGGATCCTTTGCGAGTTCACGCTTTATCATGAGCGCTTTAATGTTATAAACTGGGTGAATGTTTCGCATCGTATCTTCGGCAATCCTGCGAACTTGTTGAAGTCCTTTGTAAGGTCCAAGGGCTGCAACTGTTTGCCCTTGAACTAAAACGTAACAGTTAGTTAGTAGCTCAATAGCTTTCAAAGTGCACCCATCGGGACCTATTAGCCTCTGCCGCCTTTTAACGAATTTCTCTCTGTTTCTTACTAATGATCCAATTTTTATTATATCAGAACCTATGTCATCTTGAAGCACACGGACTGCTTGCTCATATGGTACACTGCGGGATAGCAACTTTATCATATCTCTAGCTTTAATTATTATATATGGATCCCAAGTATGTCGAGTTGTTCTTACTGTCATGCTACCCTCAATAAGGTCAAGTTCAGCCTTGATACCATATTCGTCCAACGATTTCTGCACAAGTGGCCAACATTCCCTTAAGTAATGTTCTCTGTATTTCGGAAATAACGTAGCAAATGAACTTTCTTCCAGCAATCGGTGAGGGTTGTCTTCTTTCTTAAACGATGGTATCTTCATAGCCCATGCGTTGTCAATCGGTCCCTTCTGGATCGGCATCTCTTCATCTTCATCACCAGCCATAGTAACTACACTTCTCCTCCCAACAGATGAAACGAGAAATTAAATGTACTTCACTAAGCAGCAACCATGATGCTTCGAATACCTTTATGCATTACTTTTCTAAACGATGATACACAAGGAAAATACGCATCACAACATACCGCACGCACACGACAAACCAAAACACTCCAAAGATCTTGCTACCATAGATGTGAGACTGATCAAACATCGCCCGCTATCCGTTAAAAGGTTGGTAATTTTGGAGCTATGTTGGCAACAAACAAGTATCACTCTGAGCAGCACCCCGTACTCTTCAGTATTCAGACTCCGAATATTTATGGGCACAGAAGTTGGGACACTACCTGTAATCGAATATTTCCTTACACACCTGCTCTGTACTGTAAGGAAAGCTTGGAACGGTACTATCACTCATTAAACAGTAGCCAATTTTTCGTGCCAGATGATGGTCAGTGGCCGAAACTGGTAGCAAATTAGTAAATTGTTATAATGCAGCCAAGTCTCATGAATATCTGCTGCTTACAGTTGCCTGAAGAACACATTTACAATGGGAAGTTCCCGGTGGCACTTCGCAGTAGGGATGGGACATGGATAGATAAATATCGACATTCTGCATAATCGAATATTACGCAACTAATTATCGATAGTGACTACAATTGAAAAAATTTCTATAAAAGTGCCAAAAACTTATGTTTATGAATTAATAACAAATTAAGGCAACCTAAATTTAATTATACATTATTTCACTAAAACTTTTATCAGATTGATGAAACCTTCTTTCTCCACAGTACAAAATGGCACAATCTCTTTCGAAATATGAAACAAAACCGCTTTATTTATTTTTTTTCGTTCTCCTCGTGCAAACGAAGCCACACTTTCTGAAGCAGCAGCCCGACATCCTTGCGTTCAGGTTGAATAAGCAGCTGATGACGTCGAAGCAACTGCCTGTGTCAACACTAACATGGTTCGATTTAGACGCCGTATTCCTCTATTGTAGCGACAGGTGGTTAGAGTATATTCCTGGAGTCATTTAAACCCGGTTCTCGGAACTTTGTTAGTAGACTTCCCACACTAATTGGTCATTTACTATCGTTTGATTGAAAACACATCACTTTTGACAGGCATTTCCTTCTTATTTTTTGTTGCACACAGTAAAATCACGAATATAAACACACAACGAACAACCAACAGGAGAGGTTGCCAGAACAAAGACAGCTGCCATCTCCTCACCACCAAAAATTTCCTCCCCTACAGCGTGGCCAACTGTGGATGATGTATCTGCAGTATTGCGAACTCTCTTGCGCAGTATGCTGCAGGTCACACAAAGGCCTTTACAGAAAGACACTACCCCAAAACCTACATTACAAACAGATTTCCTGTACCAAATCCTCATGCACCCACAATCCTCACACCATCTCCAAGAATCAGTTACAAACAAACGTCTCTCTCACCACCCAATAAAAAAGAGAAGAAAAAAATCATGTGGCATTATTGGCCGGGAGACCCCAACCAGGATTGTTCTGCCACCTAGTGCTGTGTCAATGATGATGAGAACAACCCAACACCCAGTCCCAGAGCGAATAAAATCTCCAACCCAGCTGGGTACCAAACCCAGACTTCCAGCATAGCAGTCAATCACGGTGACCACTCAGCGTCAGAGATGGACTCATCACCCAGTATCACTCAGGAACTGGAACAGCTGAACTATATCCTTCGTTGGGGTTTTGATTATCTATTACCATGTCCTAAAATGAAGGATACCCTACCTGAGATCCTACCCACATCTAATAAAGTGGTGTTCCATTGCCTAGCCAACTTACACATCATCATAGTCCATCCTTATGGCTCTCTCCCAACCAACTCTTTGCACATGGATCACATCTCTGTGCAAGACATGCACAAACCACCCACCCAGCCCTTCATACTTCATTGCTGTCATAGGCTTATCCAGCCAGAGGCCAGGACACCTGTGAAAGCAGCCATGTCCTATGCTAACTCTGCTACAAACATTGCACAGCTTTTTATGTTGGTACAACTACCTACCAGTTGCCCACCAGGATGAATGGCCACTATCTATCTGTTGCAAGAACAAAGTTGACCACCTGGTGGCACAACATGCAGCTGAGTATAACACACTCAGTTTTAATGATTACTTCGCCACCTGGGCCATCTGTATCCTTCCCTCCACCACCAGCTTCTCTGAACTATGCAGATGGGAGTTATTCATGCAAGACATCCTTCACTCTCGTTATCATCCTAGCATCAATCTCTGGTAGCCCTCTGTCCCTACACCCGCCATCCAACTGTTTCCCTTTGCTGTGTCCCACCACGTCCTCCCATTTCGTGTCCGTAAGTCATCTCCAGCAAGCATCGCTTCCCACCAGCCCCATCACATGTATAACCCATGCACCTGCCACCTCCTCATACCACATACTTAGCCAGCAAACCAATTGCCTTCTTCCAAACCAGTAGCCTTCCAACCCAAATCCCTCTCCTCGCCTCCTGCCTCTCTCTTACTCTACACACCCACCACGACACAACCCCAACTCCGATCTAGTCCACCTGCTGAAATGCACATCCAGCCAGCACCATGTAGGCTTAGGGTTAATGTGTGTGTGTGTGTGTGTGTGTGTGTGTGTGTGTGTGTGTGTGTGTGTATGCTTTTTGCTGAATGGTGTCATTAGCTCCTAAAGTACTTACATTTTACCTGACTTTCCTACAAAATTACAATCTACATTGTTTTCCATGTACACTTCATACGCTGCTGTGGCCAAGCGGTTATAGGCAGTTCAGTCAGGAATTGCGCTGCTATGGTCACAGGTCCGAATCCTGCCTTGGGCATGGATGTGTGTAATGTCCTTAGGTTACGTAGTTAGGTTTAAGTAGTTCTAAGTCCAGGGGACTGATGACCGCAGATGTTAAGTCCCATAGTGCTTAGAGCCATTTTTTTACACTTCATACCAGGATTGATTTGCCACTGCTCCAGGAAGTTATTACTAATTTTACTGTCAGCACCTGTGTTAATATTCATGTCTCTGCATATCGTTATGTTAGTTTAACTGGCAGACAATATTATTAGTAACCTCAAACATTTTGCAGATGATGCAGTTCTTAGTAATGACATATTGCCTGAAAAAGACTGCACAAATATTCAGTCAGATCTTGATAAAATTTCAGAGTGGTGTAAATACTGACCACTTGTTTTAAACATTCAAAAATGTAAAACTCTGCACTCCCCAAAATGCATAAAAGTACTGTTCCATGACTATGATATGACTGAGTCCCAGTTGAAATCACTCAATTCATACAAATATGTAGGTTTAACAATTTGTATGGATATTACATATAATGATCAAATAGGTTCAGTCATAGGTAAAGCATGTGGCCACATTAAAAAGGAGATTGCTTACAAAACATTAGTGTAACCCACCATAGACTATTACTTAAGCGTATGACACCCAATCCAAGCACAGACTATCAGCAGATACTGAATGTATAGAAAGAAGTGCAGCTCACATTGTCACATTTGTTTGACCCATAGATGGAACTTATTGAGATACTGGAAAACCTGAAGTGGCAGATGCTTGAAGATAGATACTAAAGCAGGCAAACTTAACAAAGTTTCAAGAACCAGCTGAAGTCAATGTGAATGGAATGGAAAGAAACCCAAATGAGTGGTTTAGTGTAAAGCACTCTGTGCCTTGTACCCTTGCAGTGGTTAGCAGGGTATATATGTAAATGTAATAGAGAAGCTACAAAAGTTTATTTTTGGTGAATCTAATGTGTAGAATAGAATCACACTAGAGAACAAGCTGCAAACTGCTGTTTCATCAAGGAAATCCTACACGGGGCCAACAGCTGAGAAGTATGCTGAGCTTGAATCTGCGGTTCTTTCTTTGTAACAGTTGAAAGGGAAGGTGGGATGGCTATCTCCCAGTTAAAGAGCTTGGAAATTATGAAGGCCTTAAACATGTCACGAACATATTTCCATGGGAGTATTGGTTCGTGCTGCAGGTTTGTGCACAGAAGTGGATTCTCTAACAAATGAAGTGCTTCAGTTGGACAGAGATGGCCATAAGACATCATTGAGAAATTCTTCAACTTCCAGAAGCGTTTAAGCCAAATGCAGCCATATGCTAGAAAGGTAACACCAATGAGACAGCTGTCTTTTGAAACATTCTAGTGACATTGCACTATAAAAGGATGAAAAGTACCTCATTAACAGCAGCTGGTAACCAAAAACAAATAATTTTGCTGGGACATTAGAAGTTACTACAGATGGAATAAAGCTACCCACTTATGTTATTCTGATGCATAAAAATTTCTCGAGGAGAATGACAGTGATGAAGCAAATACTAGTAGTGAAGTTACGAGTGACAGCAATGAACACTGTGATTCAAAGGTTGGTATTTCTGTGTATTTTACCTACATTACAACAAAAAACTGTGATTAGGAGTGAACAGTTTTTTTTAAATGGAAAATGTATCATAAATTTTTCTCAAAATTCAGCAAATGGCTTATATTTGGAACAGTGTAGTATTGCATCAAACTGATGTTAAAACTCTTCCTCTTCACTCAATGGCTATATCTCACATGCAATGAATTGGAAATTGTGTGATCTGAGATTTTCCCGGCGTACAGAGATCTTGAAAATTTCTCTGGTATTCAGCCGGATAGCGTCGTCCAAAAGATGCGATATTTCAGCAAGCTGACTTCTTGCCATATTCAGGCGTTCTTGATGTCTGATTGATCTCTGATGGATGCCAACTTTATATAATCTCCACCTGTCTCTCGCAGCCTCCATCTGGTCGCTTCCGAGCGGTCTGCGGCCGGTGGTGGGGGAAGGGCGGCGCTGGGTGGAGGGGGAAGCGCAGTGCCCCGCAATAGATCATGGGCTGCAGTCCTTCCGTGGCCACAGCCACTTGCAGAACTCTACCATCGTGGTGACAATGCTTCTTCTCTTCTTCTTCTTCTTCTTCTTCTTCTTCTTCTTCAGGTGTCCTGACAGGAGCAGATTTCCATGTAGACTGTCGTTGTATTTTAATCATACTCAGAGTTGGATCCCAGGCTTTGCTTAACTGGAAACTGCTGTCTTTATTTATTAGTTCATCATGCAGACAGATCTCCACTGCCTCTTTAAGGAGACAATCCCAGAAGGTGTTCAATTGCTGTAACACCATTGTGCCATCATAGTTCATGTCATGTCCATGTGAGATGCAGTGCTCTGCCATGGCGGACTTGGTCAGCTGTGCATTGTCTGTGTGGCATTTGTGTTCACTACATCTCTCCTGTACCGTCCGGATGGTCTGGCCAATATACATTTTCCCGCACTGGCAAGGGATGCTGTAAACTCCCAGTTTCCGGAGTTCTAAATCATCCTTGACTGATCCTAATAATGGTTTCGTTTTGGATGGAGGGCAAAACATGCACTTGACATTATGTTTTCTGAGTATTCTGCCAATCTTTGCTGATTTATTCCCAACATATGGTGTGATTTCTGTCGCAACTGGTTTGTCTTCATCCTCAGAAGGCTACGGTCTCAGCTTCTTCGGTCTTAAGGCACATTTTATCTGCCAGTTGTTGTAACCGTTCATGCGGAACATGACCTGTAAGTGCTGCAATTCTGCTGCTAGGCTGTCACAGTCCAATATTTTGTGTGCTCTGTGCAACAGTGTGCTCAGAACACCCTCTCTCTGTGAAGGAGCATGACAGCTGGAGGCATGCAGGTACAAATCTGTATGTGTACTCTTATGGTAGACGCTGTGTCCTAGTGTGCCATCTGGTCTTTGCTTGACAACCACATCCAGAAATGGAAGCTTGTTGTTTTCTTCTACCTCCATCGTGAACTTGATATTCTGGTGCAGCGAGTTCGGATGCTACAGAAAGTCTTGGAGGCATTGTCGTCCGTGTGGCCAGATTACGAATGTATTGTCTACATATCGAAAAAAGCAAGAGGGCTTGTAGGCTGCCGACTCAACACTGGAGAGATGTACTGAACATAAATACCACATAGACAATGCACAGCCAACTAAGTCCGCGGTGGCAGAGCAATGCATCTCACATGGACATGACATGAACTGTGATGGCACAAAGGTGTTACTGCAATTGAACACCTTCTGGGATTGTCTCCTCAAAGAGGCAGTGGAGATCCGGCTGCATGACGAACTAATAAATAAAGACATCAGTTTCTAGCTAAGCAAAGCCTGGGATCCAGCTTTGAGTATGATTAAAACACAATGACAGTCTACTCGGAAAACCACTCCAGTCAGGACACCTGAAGAAGAAGAAGAAGAAGAAGCATTGTCACCATGACGGCAGAGTTCTGCAAGTGGCCGTAGCCGCGGAAGGACTGAGGCCCATGATATGTCGCGGGGGCGCCGCCCTTCCTCCACCACCAGCTGCGGACCCCTTGGAAGCACCCAAATGGAGGCTGCAGGAGAGGTGTGGAGATTATATAAAGTCGGCATCCATCAGAGGTTAATCAGACAGCAAGAACGCATGAAGATGGCAAGAAGTCGGCTTGCCGAAATATCGTGCCTTTTGGACGTCGCTACCTGGCTGAATACCCGAGAAATTTTCAAGAATGTGAAATTGATATACATATGTAATATTTCAAATGTTTTAGATGGACTGTGTCGTGAATTTTAAAATATGTGTGATGATGTTTTAAAAAAATACTGATACTCATAAAGCACAATTATAATTGAAATGTGTACCTAAAAGTGTACTTGTTAACTTGTCAAAGCAAATGTGTACTTGGACCTGATGCATATTGTATATCTCAAGCTGCTAAATAACTAAAACAAATTGTATCAGCACAGGCATTTGCTCATTCGCACTGTTTAAGATTCAGAATGAAATAAGGACATTCATTAGTGCCCTGTATCTACTAGCAAATGACTATATTGCAAATCTAAAATTCTCCATGGCAAGTAGCACATTTCACTGTAAAGCTGTGTGACAATTAGAATTGTATTGTAAACTGGCCTTTATGGGTACAAATGTACAGTTCAAAATCCTTATTTGTCATTTTACTTGTTCTTGTCATGGTGGTCTTCAGTCTATGACTGGTGTGATGCAGCACTGCACTCTAGTATCCTGCGCAAGCCTCTTCATCTCCAACTAACAGCCACAATCTACAGTCATTTGAAGCTGCTTAATGTATTCATCCACTGGTCTCCCTCTACCAAGAATATCTACTCACACAGTCCCTCCGATACCATATTGACAGTTTCTTGATGCTTCAGAATGTCTCCATCACCAGTGCCTTCTTCGAGCCTAGTTGTACCACTAATTTTCTTTCTCGCCAGCTCAGTTCAGTACCTCCTCATCAGTTACATGATCTACCCATCTAATCTTCATCATTCTGCTATAGTACCACATTTCAAAAGTTTCTATTCTTTTTCTGTCTTGATTGTTTATCATCCATATTTCACTTCCATGCAAGGCTACACTCCAGAAAAATAACGGCTGAAAAGACTATCTAACATTAAAACCTTGCTGTAGCCAGTCTGCATATCATATTCTCAATACTTTGGCCATTATTAATTATTTCACTGCCCTTAACAGACATCACCTACTACTTCTAGTGTCTTATTTCTTAATCTAATCCCCACAACATCACCCGATTTAATTTATCTATGTCCCATTATCCTTGTTTTACTTTTGTTCATGCTTATCTTATAACCTCTTTACAAGACACTATCCATTCCATAATTGCTGATAATTATTTTATTGTTGTAAGTCCATGGTCCAAGGCATAATTCTTTGCCTGACATTTCCTCTTCCAATGCTGGAGGATTACACCTTGGACAAGGGCCTTATGCCCATAAAACAAGCCTCAGCGATTAAGCAAATACTTGCCATGAAAGCCTGCATTCTATGACCATCCATTCCATTCAGCTGCACTTCCAAGCCCTTTGCTGTCTCTGACAGAATTATAAAGTCATCAGAAAACTCAAAGTTTTTATTTCTTCTCCTGCCCTTTAATTCTTTTTTCAAATTTCTCCTTTATTTCTGTTACTGCTTGCTTAATGTACAGACTGAAAAGCATCAGGGATAGGCTACAACCCTGGCACACTTCTCAGCCACTGCTTCCCTTCATGTCCTTAGACACTCATAACTGCAGTCTGGTTTCTGTACAGGCCTTGTACATCCTCTTGTCCCCCGTATTGGTATATCTGATACCCTCGGAGTTTCAGTGTTTATTCTAGTCAATTTTATCAAAAGCCTTCTCTTAGTCTTACAAATGCTATTTGCTTTTCTTTAACCTGTCCCCAAAGATTAGCTGTAATGTCAGTATTGCCTCGCATATTCCTAAATTTCTCCGTAATCCAAAAATAATATCATTGTTAGTTTTCAGTCAACATTGTTAGCTCCTAGTGAGCATGTAATGCTTTGTAGGTTACATATATTTCTAGTTTGAAGTACGAAATAAACACAGCAATTGGCCAAAGTTAAAAGGCAAAAACAGTGGTAATTTTCAGGATATTTTTATTTATTTATTTATTTATCCATGAAATGATATTCATGATATGGGACACAAGTTATAGCAATACATGGCTGAAATAGCATAAATCTTTTGGTTACATATATCTCTAAATATACATGCACTTTGAGGGACAGAATGTACATACAGTTATATTACAATAGTTTCTAAGTAGTGGTCTCTGGTTTAAAATACGAAGTCAACATGAGAATGGCAACAAATAGACCTGACTCTTTGAGGATGTCCACATCAAAACTGGTTCAGTGACCGTGACATGGTGTGGCAACAATTATTACCGAAGCGCAAAGTACAAAGGCCAACTAAAGATGCAGAAAGATATATATGTTCAGTAAACTAGATAAAAAATCAGCAGTGTCATTGTTCAATGAGAAAGCTGAAACTTTCAGCACAGCACAGGAGCATGTAGAGAAACTATGGCCAAAGTTTGAAAGAATAGTTGACCATGCGCTGGATATATGTGTACCTAGTTCATACTTCCAAAGAAACAAAGATTACTGCATAATAGGTGTGAAACAACGCATAGGGTTATAGATAAAGGGATGCTGAATGAAACACATTTAACTGTCAAGACAGCAATGCATGATGCCTTCAGTGACTATCGTAGCAGCATATTGTTAAATGATTTTTCACAGAATCCAAAGAAATTCTGGTTGGATTTAATTGTTAGCGGCACCACAGTTAGTGCCAAAAAGTCCCTAGCAAACGAGACAGGAACTGAAATTGAGGGTAGCATAGCAAAATCTGAAATGCTTAACTTTGTTTTCAAATGTTCCTTTACAAAGGAAAACCTTGGAGAATTGCCCCAACTTAATCCTTACACCACTGAAAAGATGTATGAAATAAGTACACTCCTGGAAATTGAAATAAGAACACCGTGAATTCATTGTCCCACGAAGGGGAAACTTTATTGACACATTCCTGGGGTCAGATACATCACATGATCACACTGACAGAACCACAGGCACATAGACACAGGCAACAGAGCATCCACAATGTCGGCACTAGTACAGTGTATATCCACCTTTCGCAGCAATGCAGGCTGCTATTCTCCCATGGAGACGATCGTAGAGATGCTGGATGTAGTCCTGTGGAACGGCTTGCCATGCCATTTCCACCTGGCGCCTCAGTTGGACCAGCGTTCGTGCTGGACGTGCAGACCGCGTGAGACGACGCTTCATCCAGTCCCAAACATGCTCAATGGGGGACAGATCCGGAGATCTTGCTGGCCAGGGTAGTTGACTTACACCTTCTAGAGCACGTTGGGTGGCACGGGATACATGCGGACGTGCATTGTCCTGTTGGAACAGCAAGTTCCCTTGCCGGTCTAGGAATGGTAGAACGATGGGTTCGATGACGGTTTGGATGTACTGTGCACTATTCAGTGTCCCCTCGACGATCACCAGTGGTGTACGGCCAGTGTAGGAGATCGCTCCCCACACCATGATGCCGGGTGTTGGCCCTGTGTCCCTCGGTCGTATGCAGTCCTGATTGTGGCGCTCACCTGCATGGCGCCAAACACGCATACGACCATCATTGGCACCAAGGCAGAAGCGACTCTCATCACTGAAGACGACACGTCTCCATTCGTCCCTCCATTCACGCCTGTCGCGACACCACTGGAGGCGGGCTGCACGATGTTGGGGCGTGAGCGGAAGACGGCCTAACGGTGTGCGGGACCGTAGCCCAGCTTCATGGAGACGGTTGCGAATGGTCCTCGCCGGTACCCCAGGAGCAACAGTGTCCCTAATTTGCTGGGAAGTGGCGGTGCGGTCCCCTACGGCACTGCGTAGGATCCTACGGTCTTGGCGTGCATCTGTGCGTCGCTGCGGTCCGGTCCCAGGTCGACGGGCACGTGCACCTTCCGCCGACCACTGGCGACAACATCGATGTACTGTGGAGACCTCACGCCCCACGTGTTGAACAATTCGGTGGTACGTCCACCCGGCCTCCCGAATGCCCACTATACGCCCTCGCTCAAAGTCCGTCAACTGCACATACGGTTCACGTCCACGCTGTCGCGGCATGCTACCAGTGTTAAAGACTGCGATGGAGCTCCGTATGCCACGGCAAACTGGCTGACACTGACGGCGGCGGTGCACAAATGCTGCGCAGCTAGCGCCATTCGACGGCCAACACCGCGGTTCCTGGTGTGTCCGCTGTGCCGTGCGTGTGATCATTGCTTGTACAGCCCTCTCGCAGTGTCCGGAGCAAGTATGGTGGGTCTGACACACCGGTGTCAATGTGTTCTTTTTTCCATTTCCAGGAGTGTATTAGGAACTGGTGTTGAGAAACATCTGAAATCGTTAAAATTGAACAAAACTCCAGGATCTGATGGAATCCCTATCATATTCTATATTGAATTTGTGGCTGAGTTAGCCCCTGTTCTAACTATAACTATCACAGATCTCTCGAACAAAAAAATTTATCCAGTTCTCGGAACAAGTGCAGGTCACACATCTCTACAAGAAGGGTAGTAGAAATGATTCACAAAACTACCTTGGTTGTAGAATCTTAGAACATAGTCTCAGCTCAAATATAATGAGGTACCTTGAACAGAATAACCTTCTCAATGCCAACCAGCATTGATTCCAAAAACATCCCTCTTGTGAAACCCAACTTGCATGTTTCTCAGATGATGTACTGAAAGCTTTGGATCAAGGCAGTCAGGTAGATGCTGTATTTCTTGATATCTGAAAAGCATTTGGCTCAGTAGCACACCTATGCTTACTGTCAAAAGTACAGTCTTATGTGAATCAAGAGAAATTTGTGACTGGATTAGGGACTTTTCAGTAGGGTTAGTGCAGCATGTTATCTTGGATGGAGAGCCATCATCAGACATTGAAGTAGCTACAGATGTGCCCCAGGGAAATGTGTTGGGACACTTCGTGTTCATGATGTATATAAATGACCTTGCAGACAGTATTAATAGTAACCTCAGACTTTTTGCAGATGAAGTACTGTCTGAAGGGAGCTGCATAACTATTTAGTCAGATCTTGATAATATTTCAAAGTGGTTCAAAGATTGGTAACTTGCTTTAAATGTTCAGAAATGTAAAATTTTACACTTCACAAAATGAAAAAAATGTAGTATCCTATGACTATAATACCAATGAGTCACTGCTTGAATCAGCCAACTCATACAAATACCTGGGTGTAATACTTTGTAGGGATGTGAAATGGAATGATCACATAGGCTGAGTTGTGGTAAAGCTGGTGATAGACTTCGGTTTATTGGTAGAATACTGGGGAAGTGCAATCAGTCTACAAAGGAGATTGCTTACAAATCACATGTGCAACTGATTCTAGAATATTGCTGAAGTGTGTGGGTCACAGGTTTGTTTGATGCATGGGAGAGTGTCACAGAGATACAGGACTGAACTGTAAGACTCTTTACGATAGACGTAAACTATCCTGAGAAAGTCTGTTGACAAAGTTTCAAGAACTGTCTTTAAATAATGGGTCCAGGAATATACTACAACCCTTTATTGCTCATGTAGGGATCATTAGGACAAAATTAGAATAATTACTGCACACACAGAAGCATCAGACAATCATTCTTCCAACAATCCACACATGAATAATACAGGAAGGAACCCTAATAACCGGTACAGTGTGGTGTACCCTCTCTCATTCACTTCACAGGGGTTTGCAGAGTATAGATGTAGATGTAGGTGTAGAATTATTATTATCTAACCACCTTCAGATTCATGGTTAATACATTTTGTACAGAATTAAAGCTACAAGTGACATTAGTTAGTCTCTGCCTATTCAGCAACAGAATAAAAACAATGCTGGAGCCTTATGTTGGTGACATTATTCCTGAGAGAGTTTTTATTAATTTTGATCGAGTAAGGTAATTTATGATAGAGTATGCTGCATATATGCCTCACAATGTCATGGCATTTACTCAGTCTTCGATTTGTCAGATGATCATGCACATCATTATTTGCTGTAAAGAAATAGAGATTCTTATTTATACAGGGTGATTCAAAAAGAATACCACAACTTTAGGAATTTAAAACTCTGCAACGACAAAAGGCAAAGCTAAGCACTATCTGTCGGTGAATTAAGGGAGCTATAAAGTTTCATTTAGTTGTACATTTGTTCGCTTGAGGCGCTGTTGACTAGGCGTCAGTGTCAGTTGATGCTAAGATGGCGACCGCTCAACAGAAAGCTTTTTGTGTTATTGAGTACGGCAGAAGTGAATCGACGACAGTTGTTCAGCGTGCATTTCGAACGAAGTATGGTGTTAAACCTCCTGATAGGTGGTGTATTAAATGTTTGTATAAACAGCTTACAGAGAATGGGTGTTTGTGCAAAGGGAAAAGTTCTGGACGGCCGAGAACGAGTGATGAAAATGTAGCACGCATCCAGCAAGCATTTGTTCGCAGCCCAGGAAAATCGACTCGCAGAGCTAGCAGAAAGCTGCAAATTCCACAATCAACTGTATGGAGAGTCCACATTGGCACTTATCTGTCCGTAACTACCTGAACGTCAACTACCTGAGGCGATGGATCGGCCGCCAGGCAGCCCGTGACAGAGCACTTCATCACTGGCCTCCAAGAAGCCCTGATCTTACCCCCTGCGATTTTTTCTTATGGGGGTATGTTAAGGATATGGTGTTTTGGCCACCTCTCCCAGCCACCATTGATGATTTGAAACGAGAAATAACAGCAGCTATCCAAACTGTTACGCCTGATATGCTACAGAGAGTGTGGAACGAGTTGGAGTATCGGGTTGATATTGCTCGAGTGTCTGGAGGGGGCCATATTGAACATCTCTGAACTTGTTTTTGAGTGAAAAAAAACCTTTTTAAATACTCTTTGTAATGATGTATAACAGAAGGTTATTATTATTATTATTATTATTATTCGTTACAGTCAACTTTGGACTACACTAAGCATCAGTCATTTCTTGTGCTTTTTCTTGCGTTCTTCCCAGTACTTCTTCATTTTTTCTGAGTGGGCTTCTTTACGTTCTTGCGACCAGGTTGTTCCCGTCTTCTTTGATTGCGTTCGGTCTTTGAATCCCTGTATTTTGTTGATGGCATTCCTATATTCCATTCTGTTGTAAACTGTCTCTGGTATAATGTTCATTTCTGCAATGTCTTCTTTTACTTCTTTCAGCCAGTTAATTTGTGTCTTTCTGCTTTCCATGTATTCCAGGATTTTCTTTGCCGTTCTTTCTGGTGCCATTCTTTTGACATGCCCATAGAAACTCAGTCTTCTCTTTTTAAAGGATGTTGTCAGTTTTTCAATTTTCTCGTATAACTCTTTATTGGATCGCAATTTATAATCTTGTCCATCCTTTATAGGTCCTAAGATCTTTCTCAGTATTTTTCTCTCTTTTATTTCCAATTTCTCCAACAGACGTTTTCTGTTCAGTGGGATGCATTCAATCGCATACAAACTTTCTGGTTTTATTACCGCATTGTAGTGCCTGAGCTTGGCATTGATGGAGATCGACTTTTTATTGTATACATTTCGGCATAGCTGGTATGCCGTTTCCATCTTTATTGCTCTTTCCTGTAGTGAAACATTTGGTAACCCTGTCGGTGTAATCCATTCCCCTAGATACTTAAATTTATGAACTCTCTTAATTATTCCATATTTAGTTTGCAATGTCTGTGTTGGGTCTGTTTTGTCCTGTATCATCAGTTCTGTCTTTTCATACGATATTTGTAGACCTGTCTTCTCAGCGATCTCATGCAGCATTTCTATCTGAATCTTTGCTGTTTCGATGTCATCTGCCAATATTGCCATGTCATCAGCAAATGCCAGACATTCAATTTTTGTTTTATTTCTTCCTAACGTTATCCCATTTTTCACTCCAGCTTCTGCCATCTTCTTTCTCCATTCCCTGACCACTTTTTCAAGGACAATGTTAAACAACAGTGGGGAGAGCCCATCCCCTTGTCTAACACCTGTTCCAATTACAAACGGTTGTGACAATCTACCCAAAAACTTCACTTGCGATTTTGTTCCCGTAAGGGTTTCCTGGATTAGACTTCTGCTTTTATCCTCAATCCCAAATTCTTCTAATGTGTTAATCAGGGTTGGTCTATCAATAGAATCATATGCTTTTTTGAAGTCTATGAATGTAATTACTAGATTTTTCGATGTGCGTGCGCGAAGTTGTATTATGGAGAGTAGACTGAATATCTGTTCACTGCATGATCTTCCTTTTCTAAACCCAGCCTGATATTCACCCAGTTCTTTCTCTACCTGATTTTCAATCCTGTTTTGTAGTGCCTTGGATAGGATCTTATAGGCCACTGATAACAATGAGATACCTCTGTAGTTATTTGCATTTGTCTTGGCACCCTTCTTATGTAACGGATGAATCAATGCTGTCTTCCATTCCTCCGGAATCTTCTCTGTATTCCAAATCTCTTCAAACAGCACCTCGAAATTATTTATTAAGTTTTCTCCTGCGTATTTCAGTAGTTCCGTGACTAACGAATCTTTACCAGATGCTTTATTGTTTTTCAATCCTTTCAAGATCTCTTTAATTTCTTCTTTATTAGGTGGTTCAGAGTCTGGTAGCTTATTCTTAGGCTTCTCAAATGTCAAGGTTTCATCAGGTCTTTTGCAGCTTAGCAGCGTTTCAAAGTAGTTCGCTAGGTGTTGGCAATTTTGTTCCACGCTGGTGATCAGATTTCCTTTTTCATCTTTGAAGCAGAGTGTCGGTGGTTTATATCTTGTTATTGTAGTTCTGAATGTTTGAAAGAAATTGCGTGTATTGTTCTTAGAAAATTCATCTTGTATTTTCTGTATTTGTTGTGTGTCATATTTCCTTCGTTCACTTTTAATGATTTTCGTCGTTTCACGTCTTTGCGTTTTGAACTGCTCCCAGTCAGTTGGCCTTTTGGTTGAGTTGTATTTCTCCCAAGTTCTGGCTCTTTTCTGTAGTGCTTTCTCACAGACCTCATTCCAACAGGGATGCTTTTTCTTTTTGGTTAGTAAAATTGTTTGTTCTGCTGCGTCTCGTATTGAGGTTGCAATTTCTTCCCATTTGTGACTTTTGATTTTATCTGTCTTTTCCTTGTAGTCGTCTAAGACTTGCTGATTGAGCATTAAGTCCTGTACTCTATATTTGGCTATTTTTGTTTCGTCACTCTTGTGACTTCTTTCTGGTGTTAATTTCATCTTAATTTTGGTCAGATAATGGTCAGAATCAAAGTTGGCCCCTTTCACCACCTGTACATCTTGAATGTCCCTTGAATTATCATAACTTATTGTCACGTGATCAATCTGGAACTCGCCAAGTAATTTGTTCGGTGATTTCCATGTTGTTTGTTTTTTGGGATTCTTCTGGAATTTAGTTGTCATAATGTTCAATTTGAATTTCTCACAAAACTCTACTAATCTCTGGCCATTCATGTTAGTTTTAGTGTGTGCTGTAAACCTCCCTGTGCTTTTTGATAATTCGTTTCTTCCAATTTGTGCATTAAAGTCTCCTAACAGAATTGTAGTGTGTTGCTCAGGGATCTTCCCTATTGTTTCTTCCAGTTCCTCCCAAAATGTCTGCACTTTCTCTGGATTTTGTTGGTTGTCTTTATTTATTGGTGCATGGGCATTTATAAGTGTGTACTTTTTATTTTTATTTCTGAATGTTATCAATGATATTCTTGGTGATTTAGATTTAAATTCTAGTACCTTAGTAGAGAATGAGTTATGTATCACAAATGCTGTGCCATATACCCGAAGACCTTTTGTATTCTTTACTATCTGTGCTGGTTTCCCTTTATAAATCCTGTACTGGTCTGCCTGTACTGTATCCTCATCTGGGTATCTTGTTTCTTGTATAGCCAGAACTTTTAGTTTGTGTTCATCCATTAGTTTTGTCAGTTCTTTTTGTTTACCTGTTCTCAGCATTGAGTTCACGTTCAGTGTTCCTATGAACGTTTGATGTCTGTTCCTATGTTTAGCGTTAGGGATCCTAGGACCCTCCGACTGGTCTGTTGCGCAATGATGCTGGGCCCCCGGATCCGAATGCCCAGCTTCGGTGGTATTACCACCACGGGGAGGAAACTTTCTCATTGCACCTTCCATTTCTGATACTTGGTTAAAGCTGTTGTTTCCAGAGGTATACACCTCCTTCCACTAAGACTTAGTTCGCTACACTAAGAAGTTAATTCAGGCCGCTCCTCTGGAGTACAGACGCCTTTCGCAGCCGCTTCTCTGAAGTACAGACGCTGCTGATTGAAGATAACTCTTCCGCACCAAAAGCCGTTGGGACATATAGTGTCTTCTTCCGCCTTCTGGACCGTTGGTTAATCTTCACCGTTACCCTGGCAAGGGACCCTTACGAGGTACTATCACCCGGGCCAGGTGAACCAAGGTTTTTTAACGAGGTTGTTACTCCTCCCCCTCCTCCTTTTTCAACCGGGCTTGGGACCGGCTTTGGCGGAGTTAACAGAAGGTTATATTATGTTTCTTTCATTAAATACACATTTTTAAAGTTGTGGTATTCTTTTTGAATCACCCTGTATGTTAAACAGTCACTAAGATGAGAATTTATGCTTTCCCGGCGTATACAGCTGGCGAAGAGTTCTCGGGCTTCCAGCCGGGTGGCGGTGTCTTCAAACTGCAATGTTCCGACGAGTGACATACTCATCATCTTCTGGCGAAGATGAATATCACCTTCACGATGGAAGTAGAAGAGAATGGCTGTATTCCATTCCTGGACATACTGATCAGGAAGAAAGCGGATGGCACACTAGGGCATTCGGTTTATAGAAAGAAGACGCACACAGATCTGTACCTCCATGCAACCAGCTGCCACCATCCGGCGCAACGCCAGTCAGTACTGACCACCTTGGCACATATGGCGCGCGTCATTTGTGACAAAGAAAGCCTGTCAGACGAATTACACCACCTAAGAGAGGTATTTCAGAAAAACGGGTACAGTGAAACACAGATTGGTAGGGCCTTCAAGAGGAGACAAATTTCAGGAAGAAGAAGAGGAAGTTAACAAGAGACTCGCCTTTCTTCCGTATTTGGGGCCCATATCAGCCAACATCGGGAGGCTACTAAGAAAATCAAACATAAATACCGTCTTCTGACCACTGCCGAAGACGAAAGAGCTGCTGGGCTCAGCTAAAGACCCACTCAAACACAACACACCTGGTGTATACAGCGTTGCCTGCGAATGTGGTGTGCAGTACATTGGAAAAACGCAGCGCTGCATCTCTAAAAGGTGCGAGGAACACATCAGGCATGTCCGACTTGGACAGATAGAGAAATCTGCTATAGCTGAACATTGCATCAAAGTAAACCACACCTTTGATTTCGAAAACACCAGGGTGCTGTGCCGAGCCGGGAGCTATTGGGATAGCGTCATTAAAGAATCAATAGAAATACGGGTCCACGAGAATCTTGTGAACAGGGACGAAGGCTATCAACTGAGCGCGGCCTGGAATCCAGCATTAGCCGCAATACGCCAGGAACGCACCAAGAACCGTCCAGCTCATGAGATGCAACCGGAATGCTCTGACGGAGACATGAATGGTGCACCCGCTTCCCCCTCCACCCCGCCCGCCGGCTCCTCTGGACCCAGCCTCCCGCGGCCAAGTGGTGGGGGGCACGCCACAGGTATAAAGGGACCAGCATCCACAAAGTCTCGGCATTTCGCCAGAAAATGATGAGTATGTCACTCGTCGGAACGTCGCAGTTTGAAGACACCACCACCCGGCTGGAAGCCCAAGAACTCCTTGCCAGTCACTAAGATGTACATACTAAGGGCATGTAATATACCCAATTCTTTAAAGATGGGCTTGGTAGGTGTATAGGGTAGTACCCGAATCATGATCTTGACAATTCGTTTCTGCATAACAAATATTTGCTTGTTTATTGACCCACAGAATGGAATAACATATATGATGACTCAGTTAACTACTGCAAAGCACACAGTTTTAATGGTAGCCAAGTCACACCTTTGACTGAGATCTCTAAAGGCATGGAAGAGGCTACTCACTTTATTTATAAAGATCCGTCTCGACCACACGAATTTTACAATCCACCATTACCAGTTTCAGCCACTGCCATCTGTAGATCATAAAATATTCTTATGTACGTATCAATGTCAAAGTCTATGCAGAGACATTGTAAGTGTATCAGTTTCCTTACTAAAAACTTCATTGAAACTTCATTGAAAGTGCAGTAGGCAATGATGTCTCAGTTATTAAAACTTTCAAGGCCACCAGTACTCTCAATACCTTCACAGCGAGTAATAACCATGGTAACCCATCCATTACCATGACCAAATTTACCATTATTAAGCAGTGCAAAATTCGGAATACCACCTATAAAAACACAAGGACCATCAAAGACAGAGTGGGAACCAATACCTTTCACCATCACTTTATGTTTCTCCTTGGCCCCAGTTGTGATTTCAGTATTATCAATGGCCTTGTAAACAGTAGTGCAGGAGCACCGAACAATCCTAAAATGAGTCGTTCAAAGCGTTTGCCTGTGCAGCACCCAAATCCAGACTGCCAGCACAACTGGAAGTGGCTATGCTACTGTTTACAAGACCATTGATAATAATAAAATGACGACTGGAGCCAAGGAGAAACATAAAGTGAAGGTAGAAGGCATTGGTTCCCATACTGTCCTTGATGATCCTTGTGTTTTTATAGCTGGTATTTTGAATTTTGCACTGTTTAATAATGATAAATTTAGCCATGGTAATGGATGGCTTACCTTGGTTATTGCTCACTGTGGAGGTACTGAGAGGCTACTCACATTACACAGTAGTTTATCTCTGTGGATATTTCACTTTAATGTGTTGTTTATCCAGAGCCCCAGGAATTTAGTCTCACTGACCTGTTCAATAACTTTCTTGTCTATGACTAATGATTCTATATGTGATGTATGGATCCTTGATGGACAAAATATCATATGAGCTATTTTCCCATGATAAGTTAGATACTGTTTTCATAGAGCCAATATAGGAGCCTTTTAAAGCTGTCAACTAATTCAGCTCTCATCTGCTGTGGGAAATGTTACAAGAGAGAAAGTTCATATCAGCTGCGAATAATAATGGTATTGTTGAGGGAATGTGTTGTGGGAGGTCATTAACAAAGAGAAGGAAGAAGAGGCAGTCTAAGGTTGAATCCTGTGGGAGTCCTGATGTGACTGGTCTTATATCTGAACAGCTTTTTTCCATCATTTGTTGTTATTTCTACCAGCTGCTATCTGTTTGATAGATATGACTGGAACTACTCATTGCACACTCCTCATATGCTGTAAGCACCCAGTTTATGTAGGAGCAGAGTGTGATTCACTAGGTCAAATGCCTTCAATGCAAAGTCCAGAAGAGTAGTGTTTTTCATTAAGTGCTTGTATCATCTGGTCAATAAATGAGAAGAGAGCCTCATTGATGGATTTATTTTTATGAAAGCCGAATTGTTGTGCTGTTAGTAGAGAATTATTTTCAAGAAAGGACATTTCTCAAGTACATACACTTTTTTTCTGTTATTTTAGACACAGTTGGGAGGAGGGATATAGGTTGGTAGTTGTTGACCTTGTGCTTGTCCCCTTCCTTGTGTAACAGAACTGTCCTGGAGGTTTTTGGTGGTTGAGGGAAAGTGCCAGTACCCATGGAGCAGTTGATTATGTTGCAAAGTGGTTGTACTATTTTATCAGCAACCTATTTTTCACCTGATTTTCTCATAACAAGCAAGATGTATAGTAAAGTAGTAACCACTAGTAGAAAATGGTGTGGAGACTAGAAGAAGTAATTCATTGCCTGTTACATAGAGAGGATAGGTGTGGAAGGAACTAGTTCCAACTTTCACCTTCCTGTTACATTGAATGCTACTTTTGTTTGCCATACTGAACATCCAAAACTGTAGAAGTGTCGAAGAAGTAATTAATGCATCAATATTTTGTGAAAACATGGAGACCGAGGTAATGCCTGCAGTCAACCAGGAATTTCTTCATCACCCACTGTGAAATAAATAAACACTCCAATAGCATAACACAGTCATTATGTAATGACTACCTCAACTGTCAGTAAGTGTTTTCCAGCTTCTAACAATTCAAATCTGGAACACCCAGTGTACAAAAAAAGTGTGACAAGTAGTATTACAGAAACTGTTTTTCCTGCAGAGTGGTTTAAATGTATGGTTCCACATTCAATTGTAGGACACAAATAGGGTGGTTTCAGTAAGGCAGAACCCTCTCTTACTGTCCTAATGCAAAGGCAGATCTAAGTTTGTTGCTCAGCTTATCATTGTACTGGTTCAATTTACATTGTTGACCATTTGGATGAGTTTAGTGTATTACTATTAGTGTCACAGGTTTTGTCCAGGAAATGAAACACAGTTGCCCGTAACAATTTGGATTTATTCATTTACATATATTGGAAACATCAGATACATTCAAATTATATACAAAGCTGATATAAGTAATTTCTTTAACAACTCAGCAGCAGCAGCAGCCATTTGACATCAACTACTGGATGAAGGCCTTGTCCAGACTTTACCATCCGTTATGGTCTTCAGCTACAACATCCATTTTGCTTCTGTGTGTTTTCTAGAGTCACCTATCACCTCCCAAAAGAGACATCATCATCTTGATCTTGTCTAGGTATATGTTCTGTCCACCTCTATTTCATTTTCTGCCTAATCTTCCCGCTATCCTCATGAAACAGCCACAAAGAAGTGCTCCCCTAATCATCCCATATGAGCCAGACTGGAGCAACTGAACCACAGTCTTTGTCAGGGCTTTAGGTGCAAGAACTGAATGATTCACCCACCTAGCAGAACCTACTCTAGTCCTGTCACAGGTACATCCTACCCCATCAGAGGCAGGGGCACCTGTTAAAGCAGCCATGTCACATATCAGTTCTGCTGCAATTTCTGCACAGAATTTTACGTAGGCTCGCTGCCAGAATGATTGACCACCAACAAACTGTGGCTGTGAATGGAGTTGACCAGCTAGTGGCAGAACACACTGCTAAGCACAACACGCTCACCTTTAATGGCTGCCCCACAACCCATGTCATCTAGGTCCTTCCCTCCAACACCAGCTTTTCATAATTACGCAGATGGGTGTTATCCTTCTGACATATCCTTCACTTCCATAATCCTTGTGGCCTCTATCTGCGCTAACTAAAAGTGCACACACACACTCTACCCAACAGTCTCCCCTTCCTCTATTCTGTCACTCCCTTCCGATCCACATTTTCATCATCATATGCCACACAAACTCACTGGCTCTGGTGCCCATGTGTCACATGCAGCTGCTGCCTTTGCCTCCCTCATTCCTATCCCACATGCTTGATAGCTCCTTCTGAGCTGCCAGCTATCCTTCCCCAAACCCCACCTCCCACCACTTTATCTCTGTACCCACCCTACCCAAAACAGTATCTCATCCACATCCACCTGCCAAAAGCTAGCAAGTTCTCATTCTTTTTTGTGTGCCTGTCGACAACTCAACATTTCCACTATTCAGTGCCCTTTACTCCTAAATTATTTACATTCTGCCAGAACCATCCTTATCACATCTTTCTCAGTTTCACCTCTTATAAGTATGCCCAACCACTCCAGCTTGTTGCTGGATGCATTCCTTTCTATCCCAACGATTCCCCATATGCATCTCTCCAAAAACACATTTTTGAATGGTTTTAGAATTAAAAGTTCATGACTCACTGCTGTAAGTTAAAATTGGTAATATCGTAAACTCTCCTTTACAGAATAAGCTAATATCATAAGTTTAGTTTTGAAAACTCTGATTGGGTTACAGAAGGTGCACTAGTTTATTTATTTACTTTTTATTTAGTCGTTACTGTCAACTCCACTAAATAAACAACTCATTAATTGGTTGTATGAATATGTCTTGTTAAATTGTATTCTTCTTGGTGTGTTAGTTGTATATTATGTTAGTTTTGTTATATCTGATTTCAGATTGACTTGCTAATTTGCTCTATGAAGTTCTTTTGGTAGCTGTTGAAGTTTAACAGTACACTGTCTTTTGTAAAATGGAGGTGGCTCAGATAAATTGAATTAGCATGTATTCCTTCTCATTTTCCTACTTTAAGAAAGCTGAGAACTTCACCTAGAGGTGCTAAGAGTAGTTTTTGTAATCTACTTACCTGAACTCCTCTTTCAAATTCGAATTTTTCACAATCTTGAGGAAGTTTAATGGACACTGTGGCATTGACATAAAATTCGAATTTTTCACAATCTTGAGGAAGTCTAATGGACACTGTGGCACTGACATAACTGTTCTATAGTGCACTAACATAGGCTGAATCAATGGCTTGCTTCTTTGGTACACATTTTTTTGAAACTGAGTCAAAAGTTTTCTCATAATTTATGAATCCCATAAGAAGTGGGAACTCACATACTCATTGTTCTATTCTATAATTTCATCCATGATCTGCAAGTAGCCCATTGTTTCATATAGAGTTCTAATGCTAGTTTGTCCTTTTTCTTCACTGAAATCCACTTTTTTTAAATGTGATTAGCAATTTTTCTTGTTCATTTCAGAAGTAATTATTGTTTGTCTTTTTTCTATAGAAATGGTAAGTGGTAATTATATTGAATACATTGTCATTATGGAGAGTATTTACATCTACATATATATTCTACAAATCACTGTAAAGTGCCTGGCAGAGAGCACTTAGCATGATACCATATGTTGTGGTTTCTGCCCATTCCAATCAAATATGGAGTGCAGGAAGAACAATTGCTTATACACATCTGTGTGTGATGTAATTAGTCTAAACTCATCTTCACAATCCCTACAGGAGCAATAACTAAGAGGCCGATTTTTTGATTGATACTGGTTCTTGAAAATTTGTAAATAAGCTGTAATAGGATAACTGGCAAATATCTTCAAGGGTTTGCCAATTCAAGTTTTTCAATATTTCTGTGATACGCCTACCACGAATCAAAGAAACTTGTGATCGTTCATGCCACCTGTCTTTGTATATGTTCAATACCCTATTTTGTAGGAGTCTCACTCACTTGAGAAATATTCTAGGATGGAACACATGAGTTATTTGTAAGCAATCTCCTTTGTTGAGTAGAAAAAAGTGTACACCACATAATTTAGCAGGTGAGGTCCGAATGCGCAGAAGTGTGGATACATCATATGATTTGCCAACCAGTAGCAATCAGTCAGCCGTAGTGTGCACCTGAGTTCATTTGGTACTGTGCTGAGCAAGTTTACGATTGGTTTTAGCAGTGTGCATGGTGTTCTTTAGAAAGTTATTTTGAGGCAATATGATTAACATGAATGGAAAAAGCAATTCTCACCAAGTATTTCACAAGCATGCGAAAGGAATAGTGTTTTGCATGTATCAGTTCAGGAGTAGGAAGCAGCATCCACGTCTTATCACAAAGTGTCTCCTGGAGCTTTCAAGTGCAAAGAACTAACAGCTGAGAAGTGCAGTATCAGATTGAGAACTGTTAAACAGATCACAAGTGAAGCCAATGCATGGGCTGAAGAGATCGGCTCACTTATTTTTAAGTCACCTGGTAAGTACCTAAATCAAAAGAAATTTGAAAGAATGTACTGGCTGAGTCGAAAAGGGCTTTACATTTTTGGAATGAAATAGAAATTTATTGAGATAACTTACAGAATTGGTGGATGTGCTATTTTGTAGCAAACAACCTCAAGTTTGATTCATGGAGTGCATCGGCACCCTATTCCATCACCAGGAGCACCACCATAGTGCACAGTTAAAATTGCTACTTTCATTGGTACAGAGTGTGCTCCCTGTGTGTTTTTGTTTCATGAAATGAATTCTGCAACAACTGTTTCACATAAATTTTGCACTGAATATGTTAAAGAACCTCCAAGCAGGCCTACAATTTACTCTTGGCACAAGAACTTTGTTGAGATGGGTTGTTCACTGTGACATGATAAATTACCGGGTCACCTGCATGTTGATCACTATGTTGAAGAGGTTAGGGAGAGTTTTGCCCACAGTCCACAAAAATTAAAGTAATGTCCATCGTGCAACACTGGCAACCACAAAAGAGTGTTAAACCACACAGATTCACAATGGCACAACACATTAGTGATACAAGTAAGTTTTCTCATGGGAAATTCTGTGCAGAAATGTTAAATTGGATAGAGGACGAGACTTTCCTGAACACAGTAATTTTCACCAACAAGTCAACATTTCTTATCAGTGGCACATTGGACACCAACAACTGCAGAATATGGAGCAGCAAAAATCCATATGCAACCCTGGAACACGCACATGATAGCCATAAAGTTTTCATGTTTGTGCACTTAGCAAATTGAAAATGTATGGCCCTTTCTTCCTCATGGACAAAACTGTCATTGGTATTTTGTATTTGGATATATCTGAAAACTTTTTAATTCCACAGATCAATGAAGATGACTGAGATGGAATGGTTCACTACCAAAAAGACAGTGCAACACCTCATTTCCTCATGGAAGTTAGAGGTTTCCTTGCTAATTGCTTCCTAGGTCAATGGAATGGCCATGGACAGTCAATCGCATGGTGACCTCATTCCCTGAACTTGACACCACTGGATTTCTTTGTCTGGGGTTTCATTAAAGGCTGTGTGTATGTTCCTTCCCTAGCAAAAAATTTAGCTGACCTGAAAAATCAAATCTACGCTGCAATTAAACAAGTTACACCCAATTTGCTGTGAATGTGGGAAGAAAATGGATTATTGGTGGGACGGTTTTGCCACATCACAAATGACAGTCACATCGAACCAAAATGACACTTGTCACTTTTATGTGAAACTTGAGGTTGTCTGCCTACAAAATGACACATCTATCGATTCTGTAAGCTATCTCAACAAATTTATATATCAGTCCAAAGTTGTAAAGGCGATTTTGACCCACCCTGTATTACAGCACCAAATATTTCACAATGAAAACAATCAATTTTTACAAAATAAATTAACTGGATGGATCAAAACCTACTCACCACGTGGTGGCAGAACACTCACATAAAAGAAGATTATAATAAGGCAAGCTTCTCCTTCTTCAGGAACAAGGGTTGAAGGGAAAGGAAGAGAGATGAAGGAAAAGGACTGTAGAGGTTTAGGGAAAGGGTTAGACTTTGGGAAAGTCACCCAGAACCGTGGATCAGGGTAGATCTTTCCTTCTCATCCCATCTGGGAAGTCTCCCCTGACTTGCGGTTTTGGGTGACTTTCCCGAAATCTATCCCTTTTCCTACACATCTCCAGTCCTTTTCCTTCACCCCTCTTCCTTCCTCTTCAACCCTTTTCTCCTGAAGAAGGAGCCACTGGCTCTGAAAGCTTACCTAATTATAACCTTCTTTTATGTGTGTGTTCTGCCACCACTTGGTGAGTAGATTTTTATCTATCCAATTAATTTATTTTGGCAAAAATATTTGATATGTATAGTAAAGGTCAATATGCTATGGCAGATAAATTGTGTTCACTCATGAAAGAAGCCAACTGTATCAACGGCAGAAAATGTACAATGCTTAGAACATTATTTAATTATGGAAAGACCAATGATGGAAGAAAACTGCTCTTGGAGAGGGCTGTGTTCTTGATAACACTGCACAAGATAAAACTAGCTGGAAAATTATATATTTATTATCTCAATGAAGCAAACAAGAGCCAGAACCATTCAAGATCAATGTGCTGGAAGACAACTGAGAATGTTGGAAGTCTGAAGGTTCCTGTGGGAAAAGATAAATGCCTTATTGTGCCTCACGTTGGTTCTGCAGACAAACTTCATACCATAAAGTAAATTAATATTTAAAGAAGCAAGGTCATAGCACTGAGATGTTACCACTCTGAAATGACTTACACTATCTTCAAGCAGTAGTTGTACAACAGCTACTTCCATACCTAGTGAAGAATTCTATTATTATCATGGACAATGCAAGTGTGCACTCTGTGCAAGTAAATAAGGTCCTACTTCAAAACCAGAAAGGATGAAATTCCTTACACTATGTCACAACAAGGACAGAATTACTCATTCTCACAAATGCATACAAGCCTAAATACCGTACTCACAAGATAGATGAACTTCCAAGACAGCATGGTCACTGAGTAATCAGGTTATCACCATATCGCTGCTACTAAAATCCTATTGAGCTGGTATGGGAACAAGTTAAAACACATATCGCAGAAAGAAAAAGCAAATTCCAGATTCCTGATGTTGAAAGATTCACTCATGAAGCAGTGAACGATGTAACCATCTCTGCGTGGGTAAATTGCACCAGACATTCAGAAACTCTGCAGGAAGAATATTTTAAAAAGGAAATCAACAGAGACTTGGTGATGGTGTTAATGTTCACGATTCTGATTCATTGAGTCAGACAGTGAGGGTGAAGCAATGTCCTGGGAAAACTGTGTTGGTATTGCTTATTACTGCATTTAAAAATATAGCAGACAATTTGAGTGTGTATCATGTAACCTGAGACTAGATTTGTTTCGTTGCTAATGGAATCATAAAATATTTTAATTCCTTTTGCAGCACCTGCCTGTAACCCCCACCACTACCGCCCTCCCCATGCATGCTTTGTCAACTGCGCATCTACCAGCCATGGTATTCCATGCAGACTCTAGATGTATGAATTGACTGTTCCAGTTGTGAGTCGCTGATGTTATAGTAGACATCTTTTAATGATTGTCTTCCGTCTTCAACAACTTACCAATTTTGTTATGAACTCTATTTAAAGTTGCACTCGTAGCTGCAAAAATATAAAATTTCTTTTGTATTTTTCAAAAGTAGTTACTCGTTCATTCCACATTATGTCAGTTATGTCAGTGATTAAATATTCTAAAACCTTCTTTAAAACTTTGTGTTGGAAAGATTATCAAAATCTGTCCTTACTTTTCTCAGGATTAGCCCAAACAAACAATAAGTGAAAACTAGTTTTATATTATGTATGGTAATAACTGCATACAGTAAAAACAATAATGATGAAAGTTAAATTATTTGTTATAAGTAAGGTATCTAGAAACAGAAACACTGTTTTTTTTTTTTTAATGATATTTAATGTGTGACGGACCTTTTTCATATTTTCTGAAATAATATTCATTTAGCTGTGTGCCGAAAAGACACTATACATGTAGTTCGCTCAGACATTTGCTTAAGTCACTTAAAAAGGACAGATATAAATTTAATTTATGCAAATATTTCCTCTGCAACTTCAAATAAATGGCTGTGACAACAGTTTGTTGGTCATCACAAGGTGAACATAATCTGTCTATTATTGTTGTCACTGTTCATCCTATTACCATGCATTGTTATTTTTCTATGTTACACATTTTATGCAGCCCCATGTTTTAAACGCACACTGTTTGATGGTGTGCCCTTCCTCACAAAGGCATAAATCATTGCACTTGTCCCCTTTCTTTTATGCAGACTTAACATTAATTGGTGTTGTCAGTAGCCGATAGCCAAATGGAATGCAGCTAATGCACAGTATGGCTACATTGCAACAGATGGCTCGCCCATCACTAACTGCTGGCTGCACAGAAGCCTGCAGCCACCCATGAAGTTAAGTGGCGTGCACCCTAAATAAATTTTCTCAGTATTCTGTCAATGAACCAAAGTCTGCCTACTGCCTTACCTACAACTGAGGTTAAATTATCATTCCACTTCATACCCCTAAAAATTGTTACATCCACGTAGAGTCTGTGCGGGATAAGCTGGCCAATGCACAGTGACCAATTTTCGTCCAAAGCAGTGGGCAAGTTCGTTCGTTTGTTTGGAAGGGGAGGCCAACAATGTTTGCCACCTTTCAGCTCGCTGGCGATGACAGAGTCAAGGTGCATACCCTGCATTCTTTCTCAAACTATTTTACAGAAACTATTTGGTAAAAAAAATCCATTTTTGCATTTCTTATAGCTTTACATGTCAGCTTCATGATGATGGGCCCATCATTTCATTAATGGATATAGTTATTTTGATATTTACATAAAAGTGAAAAAAGTTTGCAATGAAAAATGGAGGTCACTAAGATGTTTTGTTTGGTGCATATTACAAACATGTTGCTGCATGTGAAATATCAAAATTTTCCTTAGATTTGGGTGGAGGTCTCTACCAGCAACCACTCTCAAGAAAATTGATCTGACATAGCACATTCATTTGTGGTCGTGCCACACCAGTGATAAAGCCAGAAAATTATATTGAAATGAGACAGCATGCAAAGAGGAGAGTATTTTGCCACATAAATATTATGCAAAACTTCATTATCATGTGTGTTATTCCATTAACAACAGATTTTTTCAATGAAAGAATACAATTTTTAGGGGCCACCAATAACTGGCCAAACAAGAAATGCTATTGGTTTTGAAACAACATAAGTGCAGACTTTACACATTTGTTTTGTACCGAGGATGTTCTTTTTCATACACTGCTAACCTTACTTTTTCTCAGTTCCTCACTTAATCAATTTAATAAGGCACTGTTTCAGAACTCTCTCAATTGTGTTTGTCGAGATCCTAGACAGGTTAATGTTGTGTTAACTCTGCTGTGTTTTGTCAAAAGAAGCAAATTTTAACATGGCAACAAGAGAAATATGTAGATTTTATTCAACATTCGCCACTCATGATGCTTCTCTGAAAGTTACAAATGGTTAACAAGCCAAGTGAAAATAAATTTTTGCATTTTCAGTGGAATTCTTTTTAGAAACTAATTGAAGCACAGGTGACAGATCTTTTCTGAATGGTCACAATGCAAGTTTAGGCTTGGAGGGTCTCCACTTCAATATTTACAAAAAAAAGTGAGTGTAGGCTTTTGTTTAAAATGGGGTTTTCTGTACAGCACCTGCCTGTAACCCCCACCACTACCGCCCTCCCCATGCATGCTTTGTCAACTGCGCATCTACCAGCCATGGTATTCCATGCAGACTCTAGATGTATGAATTGACTGTTCCAGTTGTGAGTCGCTGATGTTATAGTTACAGGATACAACATTTTTTCATTTTGTGAAGTGCACAATCTTACATTCCTGAACATAAAGCAGGTTGCTAATTATTGCACCACTTTGAAATCTTATCTTGACCTGGCTAGACATTTCTCCAATCCAATTTTTTCAGACAATATGCCACTGTAGATAACAGCATCAACTGCAAAAAGTCTGAGGTTACAGTTAATATTGCCTGCAAGGTCATTAATGTGCAATACGAATAACAACCATCCCACCACACATCTGGGGCACCCCTGAAGTTAGGTGCACACCTGTCAATGAGTGCTGGATGTTTCTCCCCCCCCCCCCCCCCCCCCCCCCCCTACACCATCACCACCAACACCACCAAGAAATCCTCAGTCCAGTCCCAAATTTCGTTTGATATCCCACATACGATGATTCTTTTACCAATAAGCACTGGTGTGGTACTGTGCCAAATGTTTTTCGGAGGTCAAGGAATACAGCTTCAACCCAGTTGCCTCAATCCATCACATCACATAGGAAAAGTTCAATCTGGATTTTGCTTGACCAATATTTTCAGCACCCGTGCTAATTGGCATGGAAGAAGGAGTCTTCTGTTCAAGATAGCTACACGATGTGATCAAAAGTATCCAGACACCCCAAAAAACATACAGTTTTCATGTTAGGTGCATTGTGCTGTCACCTACTGCCAGGTACTCCATATCAGCAACCTCAGTAGACATTAGACATCATGAGAAAGCAGAATGGGGCACACCGTGGAACTCATAGACTTCGAACGTAGTCAGGTGATTGGGTGTCACTTGTGTGCGCGAGATTTCCACACTCCTAAACATCCCTAGGTCCCATATTTCCGATGTGGTGGTGCAGTGGAAACATGAAGGGACACATACAGCACAAAAGTGTACAGGCCGACCTCTCATCTGTTCACTGACAGAGACCGCCGACAGTTGAAGGGAGTTGTAATGTGTAATAGGCAGACATCTATCCAGACCATCACACGGGAATTCCAAACTGCATCAGGATCCATTGCAGGTACTATGACCGTTAGGTGGGAGGTGAGAAAACTTGGATTTCACGGTTGTGAGGCTGCTCATAAGCCACACATCATGCCGGTAAACGACAAATGACGCCTCGCTTGGTGAAAGGGGCATAAACATTGGATGATTGAATAGTGGAAAAATGTGTAGAGTGACGAATCATGGTACACAATGTGGCGATCCGATGGCAGGGTGTGGGTATGGCGAATGCCCGGTGAATGTCATCTGCCAGCACGTATAGTGCCAACCGTAAAATTCAGAGGCAGTGGTGTTATGGTTTGTTCACATTTTTATGGAGGGAGCTTGCACCCCTTGTTGTTTTGCGTGGCACTATCACACCACAGGCCTACATTGATGTTTTAAGCACCTTCTTACTTCCCACTGTTGAAGAGCAATTCGGGGATGGCGATTGCATCTTTCAACATGATTGAGCACCTGTTTATAATGCATGGCCTGTGGCGGAGTGGTTACACAACAATAACATCCCTCTATTGGACTGGCCTGCACAGAATCCTGACCTGAATCCTACAGAACACCTTTGGGATGTTTTGGAACGCCAACTTTGTGCCAGGCCTCACCAACTGACATCGATACCTCTCCTCAGTGCAGCACTCCATGTAGAATGGGCTGCCATTCCCCAAGAAACCTCCCAGCACCTGATCGAATGTATGCCTGTGAGAGTGGAAGCTGTCATCAAGGCTAAGGGTGAGCCAACACCATGTTGAATTCCAGCATTATCAATGAAATTGTAAGTCATTTTCAGCCTGGTATCCGGATACTTCTGATCACATAGTGTAATTGTATTTGAGTTCAAAATATGTTCTAGAATACTACAACAAGTTGACATAAATGAGGTTTTTCATTTGTGTGGCCATAGTGCCTTTAGTTCAATGAGATTGGACTGTAGTTTTGTGGATTATTTCCGCTACACTTCTTGTAGGCAGGTGTGACCTGAACTTTCATCCTGTCACTGAGTAAAATTTCCCCTCCTCCCTCCCCCCTCCTCCCCCTATTCCCAAGTGATCTACTGCATATTATAGCTAAAATAAGAGTTAACTCAGCTGCAAAGCCTGTGTAGAATCATAAAAAGATCCAATTGGGCCCAGGAGCATTGTTTCATTTTAATGATCTTACTTGTTTCTGAATGCCACTGGCACTAATATCTACATCACTAAATTTGTAGTGGTATGATAAGTATTTTGGGACAATACTTTTGTGTCTCCCATAATAAAGGAATATTTGTAAACAGAGTTCAGCATTTATACTTTTGCTTCACTACTCTTAATTTCAGTTCCTGCATCATCCATGAGTGTCTGGCCACTAACTTCACTGCCACTGACAGCCTTTACATATGACCAGACTTTCTTTGTATTTTGTAAGAAATCTTTCAAATAAGATTCTGCTATGGTAATCATCGAGGCTTCATGCATTTTTTACTTGGCAGCAAAACTATTTTATTCAGCATCTGTCTATAGCCCTACGCCATGGAGGGTCCCTATGATCATGAACTGTAATGAATTATCTGTCCAGTGAATGATAAAATAAATAGTCTTTAAACCTGATCCACAACTCTCCTATGATTTTTTTTTTTTTTAGTACTGACTGTCCCTTTTCTTTTGAAGTAGAACAGTTGCACCATTGTTCCAGTTTTCAAGTATAGCCTTCTTTGGCAAATATTTCTTAAATAATTCAGGAGGTCCTTTTAAATTTGTCACTGTGGCTAAGTGTTGACTGTATGAACTAAATATGTTTTTGTGTTCGAGTAACCCAACCAAAACTAACACAAGAAACATGAACACCCATGTACCAGGAATAATAAACTTTTATTAACACAATGTAACAGAAAAGAAGATATAAAGTAAGCACTGCTTTAAGAATTTCTATTAGCAAGCAAATTCTAACATTGTGACTTTTCACGGAAGATCGCACGGAACTCCAACACCAAACCAACTGCTGATATGGAACAACAGTGCCTCTGGTGCCTGGCGCAAACTCCTTGACAGCTGTGAAGAACACAGTAATCGACGATCTTGGCTGCTACATCAGCCCCTTGGTGTAACTGGAGCATCATCCGAAAACCTTGCAGGAAAGTGCACTTGACATCCATAGTGTGTTCTTTGTTCAGATAGTTGATCTGTTTTGGGTAGTTGCACTTCTACTTAAGGCTGATTCTGCAGCATGAGTGTTGGCGGCACTTCTGGAAATATGTATGCAGGTTTCAGTCTGTCGATTGAGACCATAGTGGCCTTAACAGTATGTCCAGAGTTTGTGCTCCTCGTTTGATGACACAGTATGGGCCTGTATGTAGGGGCTGTAATGATGGTTTGACATCATTGGTTCATCATGACAAGTGTGTATTTTTGCTAGTCACAGTGTACATAGGCAGGCATTTTTTGGTGCCTTGATGCTTGATGATGGTGAACATGTGCAATATGTTCCCACAGGTGACAAATGAAGTCTGACTGCTCATGGTTAGGCAAGTGTATGGAATATGAGTTGATGAACTCCCCAACCTGTCAAAGTGCTTCACCACACACAAGCTCCATTGGTAATGAATCCAAGTCCGGTTCGTATGTGGTGCGGAGACCAGGAAAAACCATGGGTAGGCAGTTGTCCAATTAGTGCCATGACACATCAGTGGAGCCTTTAAAGAAAGATGCCAACATTCAGTCATATTATTGCTCGCTGGGTGGTACCTGGTTGTCCAATGATGGAGAGTGCCATATATTTACTAAGTTTAGTAAACAACTCTGACTCAAATTGCTGGTCATGGTCTGTAGTGATGTGCAGCGGACAATCAAAGTGCAAAACCTAATTTGTTGCAAATGCAAAGGCTATGCTTTTTGCCAATACATTGTCAACTGGCATAGCTTCTGGCCAAAGAGTGAAACAATCAACTTGTGTTAATTGCACTGACCGTTTGATGGTGGGAGTGGTCCTACTACATTGATGTGCACATGTGCAAAGCATATTGTCACATGTGGGAAATCTCTCTCTGGTACATGCATGTGAAGCAATATCTTACTGTGCTGACATGAGGACACACACAAGCCCATTCATGACAATCCCTTTGCATACCAGGCCAGATGAAACGTTTCGAAACCAGGCAAGTTGATGATCTGACGCCAGGGAGGCATAGACTGTGAAGGTTGCCAAAATCATGGGGGTCAGAATGTGGGTGGCAGGAAAGGACAAGACCTTCCTCTTGAAATGTCACAATATAGCTTCATGTATGAACCAGGCACATCAACCTGTTGTAAATGAAGGGTGGAAGACCCATTGTTCAGTAGTTTCTGATTAGTTCTTGTGCCTTTTCAAATGGGTCAAATAGCTCTGAGCACTATGGGACTTCACATCTGAGGTCATCAGTACCCTAGAACTTATAACTACTTATACCTAACGAACCTAACGACATCACACATCACATGCCTGAGACAGGATTCGGACCTGCGACCGTAGCAGTCGCGCGGCTCCAGACTAAAGTGCCTAGAACCGCTCGGCCACATTGGCCGGCTGTCTTTTCAAAATCAATAACATTGTTTCACTGCTAACTCGGGACTGACAGTCAGTGACCACATTGTCAAAGCCTGAAACATGGTAGACGTCAGTACTGAACTGGTCAATGAACTCCAAATGGTTATACTGTCATAGTGAACACTCATTCTTCCTGAAGGTATAGGGAAGCAGCTCATGACCTAAAATACAATAAACTCTCTGGCTTCCAACTGGGGACAAAAGTACTTGATTGATTCATGGGCAGCACATAGCTTCCAACTGTAAGTGCTCCATTTTTGCTGACTGAGTGGTTAGCACACTGGACTTGCATTTGGGAGGGCAACGTTTCAAACCTGTGTCCAGCCACCCTGATTTAGGTTTTCTGTGATTCCCTTAAATTGCTTCCGGCAAACACTGCAATGGTTCCTTTGAAAGGGCATGGCCGACTTCCATCTCTAAACCCGATGGTATCTATGACCTTGCTGTTTGGTTCCCTCCCCCAAATCAATCACTTCTGTTGTGAGTGAGTGGCTGCCAAGCACCATCGACTTGCTGTTGCAATACTAAACTGTAACAGGCTGACTAGCCTCAAACACGGGTGCAAGAGGTGCATCCAGTGTGGTGTGTACTAGGAGGACAGCATTTGCTAAGCAGAGCTCACTGCATCTGTCTATTGCGTCAGTGAATTCCCCTTAGTCTTAGGTCCAGAAACTGCTTCAGTCAGTGGTTCTTGCAACTCAGCTCAGCGGAGCAGATGATGCCAGTAATAAACCAAGAAAGAGTGTAATTCTTTGATGGTTTCTGACCACGGGATCTTCATAACATCTCCTACTTTCTCGGGTAGTGGCAATGACACTGCTGATAAAAACAGATGACCAGAAGGTAATCTGCGGTTTACAAAAAACACACTTTGACATTATTTAACATCAGGCCATCCTGTTCTAAGCATTTGAGAAGTTTCATCAAATGTTGGTGGTGCTGTTCTGCAATGGCTGAAATGATGAGGATGTCATCTAGGCGCACAAAACAGAATGACAACCCCTGCAACACATAGTCTCTGAATCTTTGCAAGACTGAGCAGAGTTCGTAAACCAAAAGTCATGAAGAGAATGATTATGGCTGTTTTTGGAATGTCTTTGTCTGTCATAGGAATTTGCATAAAAGCTTTTGCCAAGTCCAGCACACTAGCCACAGTTGCACTATGCAGCACGTGGGTGGAATCTCTTAACAGAGGTACTGGATATCTGTTCAGGATTGTCCTTGCATTAAGTGCACAATAACCACCACGCAGGTGCCACATGCCACACTTGTTGAACACTAAATGGTGAGGTGACAATCACAGAAGGGCGAATAATACCTTCCTTGATCATCAAGTCACATTCTGCTTCTGTGGTAGAAAGATGATCAGGAGCTGAACATCGAGAGTAACATGAAGCTGATGGCCCATTGATTTGATACAATGCACAGTGTTGTTACATACCTCTCTTGGATCACACAGTGTTCACATTGTCGTTGGAAACTTTTCAAGCAACTCAGTGTATTTCATTCCTTCGGCTACACGAGTGCAGCACTGTGTCAGAATCAAGCTGTTGGAAGTCCAGTGATGCTATTGACAAGTCTCATATTCGTGGCATCCCACAGTAGATGATATTGTGCCAGGAAGTCAGCAACAGTAGAATTCCAGGTGAAAGAACAGTGCAGTTGCAAGTCCAACTCAGTACACTGTGTACCGCATGTCACTATACATGACTTGCTTGTGTCAGAAGGAAGTTGGTGGCTAACAATTGTAGAGTAAAGTCTATGAATCAATGCAAAAGTTTTAGCCACAGTCCACAAGAAATTTTCACCCAGTCTTTCAATTGCTGACAAAGAGTCAATGGTACTTCAACCAGCAGTCAGATGTGCCTCTGTCCGACTGCCGCTGCAGTTTGGGTAGGTGCAAGGTGGTGTGCGCTTGTGTACCTACTGTCTAAATTCCCAGTGATACCAGCATACACCAAGTAGCTGCTTTGCACCATTCGGGGCCGACAAGTTCTTCATGGAATGACTAAGTTATCTCCTGTGACAATGCACTCTGGTGTTGCAATAAGAAAGCAGTTCACTTACCTGTTTAACCAGAGTGTGGACCTTATATGAGAGTCCTGAGGGGCAATCAAAATCTGCAACTGTCACCGCTGATGACAAAATGAATAGTGCTACTACTGCATTGACTGATAGCAGCTTCATTACTTCTCAAATATTTCAGCTAGATCTGCAAAAGTGTCTGATGGCAGTTCCGACTGAAGCACTATTATAGCTTTAACCTGGGCTATGAGATGGCTACTCCAGTGTTTGTTGCAGCGTGTGTCGGGTACGGTTCCTGTGTGCAGCTTTGCTGTGTGATGGCTTTCTGTTGCCTATATCTTCCTGTAGGCCAGAATGGAGATAATCTTACAGAAAGTCTCAATACTAACGGTTCTTCAGCAGGCACTAAGTCTTTCACTTTCAGGAAAAAACTCTTTGTTCATTCTTGAAAGTTTGTACTGCTTCTTTTGGTCCTTTTAGGCTGTTCACGTCATGTGGGATCATGTTGTGGGTCAAAAATGTTGGCACAGCCATCCAAACTAAACTTTTTCATGTTCTAGGAAGTCGACCAAAAATAGCACATGAAATATGAACACTATTACCAGGAATAATAAACTTTTATTAATGCAACACAGAAGAAGGATTTGAGACTACTTTTTGTGTTAGATCAGCACTAGTAGGGTTCTTTCTCTATTAGCAAGGAAGTTCTAACACTGCCACTTTTCAGGGAACACTAGGAACAAATCAACCGCCAGTACAGAACAGCAGCACCTCTGGCGACTGGCACGTGAACTCTTTGACAGCTGTGACAAACCCACTGTAGACTACTACTCCTTACGCTTCAATTATCTTCACTTTTGGGATGTTATTGGTTTCCTTAATAACAATCTGTGTTTCTTATAAATCTCTTGTACTTTACAAGCATCTAAACAAATCTTGTGAATGCTTGTAAAATTTTCTTATGCTCATTACTGTGCCAGCTTAAACTGATGAGCCACAGCTTCTGACCAATAGAAAGCTTTCTGGACAATGTGTGGCTGACTTTACCAAGACAGACATCCAAGGATAGAAGAGAAAAGCAGAGGCCCATCAAGGTCTGTAATGCCAAAGAAGAATAAGAATATAAGTTCAGCTATCTCTCTCGGGATTTTAACTGTGCCATCTCATTCTCTCACAGATATTTCTGGATAGTATTGTTTCACTCAGAGTAGGCCGACTATAATTTTCCCATCATTGTTTACTAGAAGCCATTGCCTTCTTTAATATTTTTTTTCTTTTGATATCTTCGCACTTGTAATACCTTTGCTGTTTGCTAATAGCCTTTGTTAAAAAATTGTATCTGTGCTCTGTTTACTATAATCTTCATTTTCTAACTTGCTCAATTTGACTTTGAGGAGCGTTTCTTCAGTCTTACTTGATAAATCTATTTCTCTCTACCTTTATGTTTATTTTTGTTTTGGGCATTATTAGTCTTTGATTTCTTGAAATTCTAAGCTGGTTTAAGATTACAATATGCTGTCATAAATTATAAATTCCCTACTACCTGAGAAAACATAGTTAATTTCATTATTACTCCTATTTGATCCTTGCCAAATCAACTCCATTTTCTTTTCATCAGTAAGTGTGCACTACGAGCAAACATGTGCCCCTTCACAATTTCTACCAATGCCTTATCTCTACCATACGTAGTTCCCCACTGAGGAATCATTCTTTAGTGTTTGTCTTACTTTTGCATTAATATTCTCCTTATTACCTTGTCACGAGAATTGCTGTCATCTACTAACTTCTGTATGTCCTTGTACGGGTATTCGCTGATCTCCTGAAAATGTGAGCAAGTAGAATTCAATAATTTCCATGAAATATTTTTAACAAGTGCAACTTTTCTGTCAGTCCCTCCAATATTTGTAATATTTCACAAAAGAAATTATTTGTTTAAGAAGGTACATGTGCTCAGAACAGTGTTTATTAAAACCAATATTACACCCAAACACTCAGGGCATCTAATTTTAGAAAGGACAACATATTCTGCTTGAACTTTTATTTAATGTAACAAAAAAAACAATCAGTCTAGATTGAAAATGGTGTCTTTTTTTCTGGTAACCCTTTCAGTTCCAGAGACACCATCTTCAGGCCAACATGTGTCTCCATTGATGACACATAGAGCCAATGTACAGAGCCACTGTACATGCTAAGAGGCAACTGTTGTCAACTGCCAGCATGTGAAATAGCTCCACATGTCAGCATGGCGTGCGCGTGCCCGCCACACACGCACACCCGCGCCCCCCCCCCCCCCCCCCCCCCCCCACACACACACACACACACACACACTGGTCTCAAGGTGGTCTATCTCTGATTGAAACTGGTTACCAGAAGAATAAACACCCTCTGCGATCTAGCTGATCGTTTTTCATTAAATTACCTACATGTTTACTGTTGTTCCAGTTTTGACTTTAAAAAAATATTCGGTCCTTACTTCATGTAAGGGTACTTCTTCTGTCATCTTGTACATACAGAATGTTTAAATATGAATTTCACAAGTGTCCTCTTAAATGGAAAGCTGCACTGATGCACTTCATGAGCTATCATTTGAAAAGGCAATGTAGGCCAAAGTCACAACTGTAATGACTAAATGAATTACAGCTCAGAACGAAAATAATGTACTTTCTAAAATACTGCAGGACTGTGGACCCAGTAAACAGAAATAATGACATCTAATTGTTCAGCATATCACACATCATTAGCAAACTGTTTATCGAAATGAATGAGAACTTTTTACTTTGCCCAGTTTTTCTAGACTTCTGCTTATACGTTTTTCAGACTGTGTAATATGTCACATGATTAGATGCACGCATTGCTTGTTGTAATCTGACATATACAGGGTGATGAAAAAAAAAAAAGTGTTCCATATTTTGAGAAGTGGTTGTGTGGACCAAAACATGCCAAAAATGGCCACTAAACATGGGCTGTAAAATGCTTACTTTATGAGCTAGGAGCACTTATTCATCTTCAGTAGCACGAAACACATCTCTTCCACTCCAAGCTCTCTGCTTTTATGAACAACCTACAGAATGCACTAAACAAACGACACATTCATCTATTAGTCAGTTGATAGAGCACGCAGTAAACGAGTTAGTGTTATTACTGTAAACTGTATTCATATTTTGGGTTAAGTGGAGTGCATTCCGTAGTTCTATTGGAACTAGTTTCTTGTTTTAATAAGTCTGTGAATTGCTTTTACAATGTATCTTTGCACTTACCTGCATAATGGAGGCCTATTATTCCACACAGCAAACGGCAGATATGCTCTCTGTTATGGTCTGGCAAATGGAAGCAACCGTCAAGCCTGTGTCCATTATGCTGGGTAATACTAGCAATCAGATTAACTGGTGCAAGATATCTCCAGTTTGTATCAAATGACTTGTCTGGTCTGCTAGAGGAGGTATCACTTCAACAACAGCTGGAGTTCATGCATAATGGAACACCAGTACATTTTCTCCTAAATGTACGAGAACACCTCACATTTAATAGAGGCAATAGATTGGTTGAGGAGGTCTACTGTCTTAGCCAGACCATTCCCCTCAAACCTAATCCACTGTATATTTCATTGTGGGGACACTTGAAACCTTTGGTGTAAGCATGTCCTATTAATGATGCACTAATACCAAAAGACTGTGTCATTACTGCCTGCCAGAGCAACGTGTCCAACTGGGAGTTTTTCAGAAAGTGTGTGTCTCCGTAAGAGTTCAAACAGAAGCATGCTTTACTATGACTCACAAGTGCAGGTTGTATGTAATAGCAAACAGATTACATTAAAGGCTCTGCTGTTCCCAAGTAATAGAGTAATGTTTTCTTGTTTGTTTACTCATTCTGCAGTCTTTTTTTTTTTAATAGCAAAGAGCATGCAGCAGAAGACGTGTTTCACAGTAGTAAAGATGAATAAGTGCTCATCACTTTTATGGTATGAATTTTGGACCCCATGTTTCCTTGTTCTGGTCCACAGTGCCTCCTCTTAAAATACAAAATAGTTTTCTTCAGTATCTTGTACTCTGAGACTTGTCCACTTGAAAATAGTTACCTAGATGTCATTAGTGAGTAATCTTTGCTATTGTTCACTTCCATTACCAACAGAAATGTTACCTTTCAAGGAAGTTTGAAGGCCTTGGAACCAACCCTGAAAGTACTAACTAAATTGTAATAGTTTAAAATTTTCTTGTTTACAACAGACCCTTCACACAATATGTTCTGCATGTACTTCAATGTACTTCAATAAAATCATCATTTAAATTTTAAACATATATAATTTAGCACCATCTGCCATAAAGTAATTTGCAGAATGCTGGTGTACTTACAGCTGTTAAATACGACTGCTGAATTTGGAAAAGGTGTTACAAGTGCTAACAGTACACTGTGATTCAGATAAGTGCTCAGGAATTTGCCTCAATATCCAAGTGAGAGAGGAATATTTGCTTGATCACAGTTGTTGCATTTCTCTAACCAATTTCTGTAAACGTGATTTCAATTAACAAACAATTCTTTGTCAGGAACAACTAGCAAACAGTATTGCACTGCTTCTTCAGGATGTATCTAGAAGAGTGTGTTACAACATAACAAATTTCAATTTATTTTAATTCAATTTTTCTTCTTACAAAGTTGTATAACAAAGTATGCTGCTGTGATAAGTGAGAAATTTTACTTGTACACTACAGCTCCTTGGTCTATTAACTGAGATACAAATAATTCCAAGCGATAAAAAGAAGCACTTACAAAGCACATTCAAACGTTTGTATTGTTTCTTCCTGAGGCTGTACCATATTGCTGAACATCCATTTTAATACTTTGTAACAAAGTTAATTTTGCTACGTTCTGTTGCACAAGGCACAACATTACATCAGGAATCAATATCACAGTTATGTTCATGCATAGGTTTCAAAATTACAAAATGACTCTTTTCTTATTAAAAAAGGCAGACTGAATAAATACAAAAATTTTGATTTAATACTAGAAACAGAACATATTTCAAAACAGTTATTTTAATGCAAAAATTCCCAGTCTTTTTCAACTATAGAAACTCAACAGAAATAAAATCGAATAATAATCCTTTCTACCGATGGTCACAGTTCTTCTTTATATATTCTAAACTTTCTCCCTTTCTACTTTTTAACATATCCTGAAATTAATATATGGTCCCCTGATTTTTTTTCTCAGATATCTTAATAATTTTTCACAGTTCTTTATAACCTCGGTTTGTACTGATAGACAAGTCTCCCCAGTTACACGAAAATACCTCGTACACAGTAACATGTAATTCAATTCAATTAAACCAGTGTTTTACAGCCCAACATTAACAAAAACAGGTACTTGGATGAAGAAGAAAGTAAAGAATATTCAAAGCCAAGAGGAGCCAAAAATATGTATGAAATTGTCAAACCAAAAATTCAATCAATCAAACAAACTCATAAAACTAGATCAGTAGATTTCAATCAAAATTAAGTCAAGGAACTAAATCAGCAAAGTTTGTAAAACAATTTTTACGGCAAAGTTTCTTACATAAAGTGTGAGTTTGGCTACTGAACTGCATTATACAATGTGATTAATCTCTCCCTTTTTATCATCCTTTCTTCCTTTTAAAAAGTTGTAGTTTTAAGCAGACACACAAATTACAACCACAGCACATTCAAATGTTTGTATTGTTTCTTCCAACTGTTCTTAAGAAACCCTTGGAACATAAATGCCACATTTCCTATTTTCTTGTAGATCAATAAGTAAATTCAGTTTCAAATTTTTTCGTCATTCAAGATTAATCTTCCATATTTTACACTGTTTGCCAGCCATCACTCCCCTCCCCACACAACCATCCTCTGCAACCCAGTATACAGTTCATTGCACAGCAATATTAAACGCAAAATACGAACTAGTGTTCACCACAGTTTCCACACTCCAGTTCAGTTCAATTCAATTCTGTGACCATACTGCAGTATAGGATGATTAAAATATCTACTAACACCCACCCACTTACATTCCCAAAGTTTCAACACTTTCTTTCAAATGCACTCATATTTCTCTACCAAACTTAACACTGGAACACACGTTACATAAAATTTAACTTTAGTATAATACACACATCTGGCAGCAGTGAATGACTGAAAACACAGACAGTAATTGTATAAATTATATAATCAAAACTCTTAATACAAGTAGTCATTTACTGCATTTTTGGTAACAATGAACATTATTAAACTCAGTTAATTAGACTAGATACATGAGTGACAGCACTTCTGAGACTAAAGGCCCATCCTCACACAACTAACTATTTGCTATTTCAATAAAGGAATGCTTCAAAGATAAAATGAATTACTGCTTCACAAACTGATTTCAGTAAGCAATTTTTCAGGTTCTCGGAATACTGAAAGGTCATTGCACAAATACTCTTGTTATGTTGAACATGAAAATTACCAAGATTTGTGAAGGGACCCCAAGTTAGGAAAAGGAAATATGATTAGATTCAAAACATTTAAAATGCAAATGAGTAAGTAGCTACTCATTTGGGGTAATACTGTATTTCAAATGTAGCACAATATACAGCTCATGTTTCGTACCATAAAACGCATTTCCGCATCGTGGACTGAGAGACGGAACCACACTGCTTAATGGAACATGATTCTCAGTGTTGTGCCATGAGAATTGCCACAGTCAGTTGTTGAGCTTTTCAGTTATATTAGAAAACCATTAGCAAAAGACACACTCTTTTTAAACTACTACTATGTCTGTATGCTCCACGAGAAAAATTTTAAAACACAGAGATCTTTGGCAGTGATGACTTGAGTGAAGTTTCATATAAAGCCTGTAGAACAATTCCTGTTACATCTGTTTAAAACCGGAGTCAATACAACAATCACTGGATTATTGTGTGTGTTTCACGTAATAGCCTTAGTATTGTACTTAAAGAGCCAGCTTCAGACTGCAGTAAATGTGCTGCAAATATTTTTAAAATAGTTGGTGGTGAACTGCACTATAACATTTTGAATGCATTATGGGAACAGCAGTGATCAATAAAATTGTAAATAATTACTATTAAAAACAGTCTTGATCACAATTTATTTTATAAGGTGACCGGTTTCGACCACTGCTGTGGTCATCTTCAGACCATTGAGTGGAAACCCCTTTCTGTTGGAGAATCACAACTCCAACAGAAAGGGGTTTCCACTCAATGGTCTGAAGATGACCACAGCAGTGGTCGAAACCGGTCACCTTATAAAATAAATTGTGATCAAGACTGTTTTTAATAGTAATTATGCACTATAACAGTTCGAAAATTTCTGTGTTTTCAAGTCAACTTTTTGAGGCACTCTTCTGCAATATATGACTTCTGATACTCCATCTTTTTCATGTTACCTGCTCAGAATGAATCTAATCAAGTTAGATGACAACACAGTAGTTAATGAATGGAAAATTTGGTTTCTTTCTGTTCCTTACTTTCGACTTTAAGATAATATGCTGTCCCAAATGTGGATACTTATTCAATGTCCTCACAAGTGACCATTATCACAAAAAATGTTACCTCGCAAATTCTGCACAATCGAGTCTCTAGTCCATACCAATGTGAGACACACACCAATGGGATCCCCTTTTGTAGACACACCATCCACATAAAATGCAACATTTCCCTCCAATTTTATTATTAAAATGACTTGAACCAAATATCAATGCAGCTTTTGTGGGTCTTGTCATTTGTAGGAAGACTTATCTGACCAAAAACCATACTCTTATGAAAAGAGATTAGTTGCATTAAAAAAACTACCAGGAGACACAAAAACAAGTATATGGAAAACAGAACACTCCCAGAGATGAATACTAAGCTGATAAATCCTACCACAATGAATTCAGTCTTGCAAAACAATGATCTTCAAGAATCTATGTGGCTTAAACTTTGAATTCTTGATTAGAAACTGCCAATGAAACAGCAAATGGAGAAACTAAGCTTTTACATGTACAGATCTGCAGGGTGGTGTTCTATAACATACACTGTGTTGTGTCACGAAAAATTACATTAACTTTATTGTGCACCTCATCTAAATCTAATTTCCTCCAGTATCTCTCCATAAAATTAAATGTAGACTTCTGTGGACCTATCTATCACAGACGCATTCTAAATCTAGTGGCAAAAAGTTCGTTAGACCAATAACAGAAACTGGTTTACTCCGCTAATTAATGACTGTTGAAATTAACAGACAAGCACAAAATCAGCCAAGTCACCAGTTGTAATGGATGCATGCTCAACATGCACATAATTAAGAATCTGCACTGAATTCTTAAGGAACATATCCAATGTCACATTTTCACTATCATACCAATTTTCAGCTCTCTCAAATTGTAATATACGACCATTTTGATTACACAGGCACCATTCAGGAAAGTATTGTCATCCAGTATACAATTTTAAAAAAGAAAGGGCAAATCCATAAAAAGTATTCTACATAATTAAAACAAAGGAGCAACAAAACAATCTTCCAGCTAGAACTTTTACTTCCACAATAAAGAACAATTTCATACTGTAAATATATATATGTATCTTGATGAGACTCAGAACTGAACACACATTCAAAACAGGAATTACAAACATTAGAGTTGTGCATTTCTATAATACTTTAGTATAATTTTCTAGACTTTTACAGTACAGCATTGCACTGCAATCTTTCACTCAATATTTTTTTTCAGTCAATCCAAATATGCACTATATGGGTATCAGTTAAACAACATGTCATATACTTCAAAAAGGCATAAAAATTTAAAAATACATGGATACAAAGTTCATAGAACTTATATGTATATGTACATCAATTCCAAGCTGGAAAACTTGTGGACAAATTACACTCAATAATAAAAAAAACTGCAAATAACACAAACAGATTCATAAAAAGAAACAAGAAATGCATGGCGCTGCAAACAGCTTATTTCATACAAAGGCAGACTCTGTATTAAATAACACAACAAAAACACACAGTTTATATAAAATGTGAAGATATAAATTACACTTTTTTTGATATGTATCATAGGTTATGACAGTAAACCAATGGAACTATCACTGAAGTGCACCAGCAGGATCAGCAAAAGCAACACCAACCACAGTATGAATAATGTGCCATGAATATGCTGAATATACGTCGCACATATCTATCGGGAAGTCAGTTCGTGATTACTGTAAGCATAACCTGAAACACATCTGGTGGAGCAATAAATGCATATTCATGAAAACAGTTTTACTATGCTCATTCCACTGCTTCATCTCCATACTGAATGGTGCCTTTCTCGCGAGGAAGCTGTGAATATCTTAATCCCAAATTGTCAGAAATTTCTTCAATCACTTTCAGTGCCTGTAACAAAAGGAGAAAAGTGAGTGTACATAATGGTACAGATAAGATGCTGCTTACATGTGGTATCTGGTCGTATGTTAGAATACTGCATGAAATTACTCAATGGAACATTCCCTCACTATCTGAATTCTAAATTACGACAGATGTGCTACAATTGTTAATGGCTTTGTATGAATACACCAGAGCCCAGCCTCTTAGAAACAAGGCTGAGCAAATGGTTATTTCAAAAATGTTTTTGTTTTTATACACAACATGGGCACTATGCCTCTTATCTACACTAATATTAATTTGTGTGTACTGAGAGGATAGCCACAATAAAAAAGCTACTAATTTTCATTTTAAAGTTATTAACTATTGTCATATTCATTACCATTTGTAAGGTGTAATGTCAAAAAGAACTCCTAGGCATAGCATAAAGCTCAATAATAATAATAATAATAATAATAATAATAAACCCCGTGGAGGCCCGGGAAAAGAATAGGCCTTCGGTATGTTCTGCCAGTCGTAAAAGGCGACGAAAAGAACAAACCACTAATAGGGCTAACCCCCCTTTTAGTGTGATTAGTTGGTTCAGGACAGAACTAATGAAGCCTCGGACAAACGCTGTCATGGTCGGGGACAACGCTTGAACCCTATGCTCGTCCACAATGGTAACGACACTGCTAGCCACACGGAAATGATTTAAATCCAAATAGAGGTGTTTTGCAGGATATGCTTCCTGCAACCACTCTAGAAGGAAAACAAAGACAGAGGATGAGATGGTCAGATGAAGTTAACCGACACCTCGTGTTCTGTTATTACCAAGCAACAAACTTAGGAACAAACACAACTGGATACAGATCACAAGTATACACAACATTTATTACCAGATACCCAGAATTAAAATTTGTAACAGAACAATGACTAGCTGATCAGATCCGTGTAATAATCAAAAATAGCAGGATACCCCAGTCAGAGTTAGAAAACATCAAACAACAAGTACAACAAATACTAGAACAAAATAATGTGCAATCAGAAGAAGAAGAAAATACAGTAATGGACTCAAACATCCCAGAGCAAACAAACAACGAACAACACACATCAATTAAACAATCAGAGGAATACGAAATCTTAAGACAGCCACCAGAACAAGCACAAATAGAACATGAAGTGACACACATGTTAGATATAGAAGAAAAATTTCAGCTGACATATATAGAATACAAAGACACAAATACAGACATTAGACCATTCTTGCATAGACCACCAAATAACCCACAAGTCGAAACACCAATAACAACTATCAACACAATCATACACAACAAAATAAATGAAAATACAACTATGGAAGATTTACAACTACTGATTTATATAGGAGCACTCACTACACTAAATATACACACTAGGCAGAGATCAGAACCAACCAAGACACACAAGAAACCCACAAAACCAGCATGGCAACACAGGCTACAGATCAGAATAGAAAAACTGAGGAAAGACATCGGACAGCTAACACAATTTATAAGAAATGAAATATCAGACAAAAAACGAAAAAGGTTAGGTAAAATCTCACAACAAGAAGCGAAGAGCAGTTAGATGAAAAGATGCAGAAATTACAAGCATTGGCCAAACGTCTTAGAAGATACAAAAAAAGTGAAAATAGAAGGAAACAAAACCAAACATTCAACACAAACCAAAAGAAATTTTACCAGACAATAGATAACACACACATTAAAATAGACAATCCACCAAACATAACAGACATGGAACACTTCTGGAGCAACATATGGTCTAACCCGGTACAGCAGAACAGGCATGCACGGTGGATACAAGCAGAAACAGACACATACAAGATGATACCACAAACGCCTGAAGTGATAATTTTGCAACATGAAGTCAGCCAAGCAATTAATTCTACTCACAATTGGAAAGCCCCTGGAAAAGATAGCAAATTTCTGGCTAAAGAAGTTCACCTCAACACATTCACATCTAACTAAATTATTTAACAGTTACATTGACCCATACACATTCCCTGATACACTTACACATGGAATAACTTATCTGAGACCTAAAGATCACGCACACACAGCAAACCCAGCTAAATATCGCCCCATAACATGCCTACCAACAATATACAAAATATTAACTTCAGTCATTACACAGAAATTAATGACACATACAACACAGAACAAAATTATAAATGAAGAACAAAAAGGCTGTTGCAAAGGAGCACGAGGATGTAAAGAGCAACTGATAATAGATGCAGAGGTGACATATCAAGCTAAAACTAAACAAAGGTCACTACGCTACGCATACATTGATTACCAAAATGCTTTTGATTGTGTACCCCACTCATGGTTACTACAAATATTGGAAATATACAAAGTAGATCCTAAATTGATACAGTTCCTAAACATAGTAATGAAAAATTGGAAAACCACACTTAATATCCAAACAAATTCAAATAATATCACATCACAGCCAATACAGATTAAGCGTGGAATATACCAAGGAGACACATTAAGTCCTTTCTGGTTCTGCCTCACTCTGAACCCACTTGCCAACATGCTAAATAATACAAATTATGGATATAATATTACTGGAACATACCAACACAAAACCACACATTTGCTAGACATTGATGATCTAAAACTACTGGCAGCAACAACTCAACCAATTACTAAAGATAACAGAAGTATTCAGCAAAGATATAAATATGGCTTTCGGAACAGACAAATGTAAGAAAAATAGCATAGTCAAGGGAAAACACACTAAACAAGAAGATTACATATTGGATAACCACAGCGACTGCATAGAAGCGATGGAAAAAACAGATGCCTATAAATATCTAGGATACAGGCAAAAAATAGGAATAGATAATACAAATATTAAACAAGAACTAAAAGAAAAATATAGACAAAGACTAAAAAAAATACTGAAAACAGAACTGACAGCAAGAAACAAGACAAAAGCTATAAATACTTATGCTATACCAATATTGACCTATTCATTTGGAGTAGTGAAATGGAGTAACACAGACCTAGCAGCACTCAATACACTTCCACCATCACAATGCCACAAATATAGAATACATCACATACATTCAGCCACAGAAAGATTCACATTAAGCAGAAAGGAAGGAGGAAGGGGATTTATTGACATAAAAAACCTACATTATGGACAGGTAGACAATTTAAGAAAATTCTTTATAGAATGAGCAGAAACTAGCAAAATACACAAAGCAATCACTCATATAAATACATCGGCTACACCACTACAATTTCATAACCACCTCTACCACTCTTTAGATCACATAACATCAACAGATACGAAGAAAGTAAATTGGAAAAAGAAAACAGTACATGGCAAGCACCCGTATCATCTAACACAGCCACACATACATCAAGACGCATCCAACACATGGCTAAGAAAAGGGAATATATACAGTGAGACGGAAGGATTCATGATTGCAATACAGGATCAAACAATAAACACCAGATATTACAGCAAGATCCCAATACCACAACAGATAAATGCAGACTTTGCAAACAACAAATAGAAACAGTAGATCACATCACAAGCGGCTGTACAATACTAGCAAATACAGAATACCCCAGAAGACATGACAATGTAGCAATAATTATACATCAACAACTTGCCATACAACATAAACTAATAAAACAACTGTTGTGACTCGCCGATCATTCAAAGCGCCGCCGCGCAATTACGCGCGTCCTCTATGTGCGGCGCTGTCTGCCAGCCATGCAGCAGCTGCGCCACCTAAGCGGCCAGCCGAGCAGTGGCCGCTAGACTGGGACTCAGTGCTCATTCGAATGCTAACTTGTACACATGTCTTGCTTGTCAACTTACTCTGTGACTTATATGAGTTGTGTCGTTCTGAAATATATTTGTTAAACTTGACGTTATGGCAATTGGCGACGAGGATGGGATTTTTCCTTTTCACCGTTGACCCACAGGGTTCCATGGCTACTGTCGAGCAACTATTGAAAAATCTCCTTGAACAGCATACGCTTCTAACAGCGGCGATTCGCGATTTCGTCGCGGCGTCAAATGCGGGGCGTTTCTCGGCGTTGGCTGTACCTCATTTTCCTCCTTACAACGAGATGGCAGAAGACTGATCTGATTATGAAAAACGTCTTCGACAGCACTTCTTAGCATTTCATGTCACGGACGAACAACCATGTAAGTCTCTGTTCCTTTCCTGGGTTTCACCTCAAATGTATCGGTTGTTGTCGCAATTGGCACCTTTGAAGGATCCTGCATCTTTGTCCTTTGCTGAAATGTGCTCACTTCTGTCTGTCTATTTTCAAAAGCAAACGCATGTGGTAGCCTCTCATGTTGCCTTTTATCGTTGTCAAAAACAGCCACATCAATCCTATCGCGCTTGGGCTGCTGAACTTCACGGCCACTGTTGAAAGTACCAATTTGTTACTGACGTTCACAAAGAATCCTATGCCGATTCTATGGTACGGGATGCTATTATCCGGTCAGCGCCCGACAAAGAAGTTCGGCAACGTGCCCTTCAGTTGGCGAATCCGACTCTAGATGAAGTTCTCTCCATTGCGCAGTCTTTTGAAATTTCTCGCGCCGCTGGGGCGCAAAAGAGGCGTGGGGTGATGTCGGGGAAATACAACCTCTGTGCGCTGTTGACGACGCGTGAGGCGCGTCCCCGCCGGCCGGCGTGGCCGCAGTGCGCTCCCACGCGCATTCTCGGCCTAGCCATAAACAACCCGCTAAGAAACTGCAGCAAAACCCCCGGCAACTTCCTTCATGTCCGCGGTGTCTTACGAAACATTCACGCGAGGATTGTCCCCAATGTTGGGCTGTGTGTCACAATTGCAAAAAGAAAGGTCATGTGTCTTCCGTTTGCAAATCCAGCCACATACATAATGTTCATGAACATGACGCTGATTCTGATTCTGTGTTGTCTGTCAATTGCACTTCTTCCCTTTCAGGGAAGTTATTCCTCACTGTCCAAATCCTTGGTCGAGATGTTCGCATGCAAGTGGATACCGGTTCTGCTGCCACTATAATTAATTCTCAGACGTATCGTCAGTTGGGTTCTCCACTCCTGTCACCTGTTACTCGGCAATTACGGATGTACAATAAAAAGAAGATTTCTCCCTTGGGACAGTTTAATGCTGAGGTATCTTAAAAATCCGTCGTTTGCACTGTTCCCATATTTGTGGTCAACCAGAGCAACGCAGAAAATCTTTTTGGTTTCGATGCCTTTCGCGTTTTTGGGTTCTCCATAGATGACTCTGTCAATATTGTCTCTGATGCTATTCCTTATGCTCAACTGGATTCCTTGTCGATGACATTTTCGTCCCTTTTTTCTCCTGGGTTAGGCCGTGCAAACGACTTTGAAGCTCATATCATGCTCAAACCCACTGCTCGGCCTAAGTTTTTTCGGGCTCGGCCCATTCCTGTGACCCTTCGTGATCGGGTAAAACGGGAGTTGGATTGTCTCACTACTTCAGGGGTCTTGCTTCCTGTCACTTCCAGTGAGTGGTACTCTCCTGTCGTCATCGTTGCTAAGCCACATGGTGATATTCGTCTCTGTGGCGATTTCAAAGCCACTGTAAATGCTCAATGCCTCATCGACACTTACCCTATGCCCCGTCCTGAAGAACTGTTCACTAAACTTGCTGGAGGCCAGTATTTTTCTAAAATTGACCTGTCAGAAGCTTATCATCAACTTCCTCTCGACGCTGCTTCCCGGCAGTTTCTGGTCCTTAACACGCCTTTCGGCCTCTATCAATACCAACGCTTGCCATTCAGGGTTGCTAGCGCTCCTGCTCTCTTTCAGCGATTCTTGGAACAATTATTGCTCCCTGTCCCTGGGTGTATCAATTACATGGACGACATTGTTGTCACTGGCTCCACCACTGAAGAACATCTTCAAAATCTCCGCACACTTTTCCATGTCTTACAGACTGCTGGTCTTAAGTGTAATCTTCAGAAATCACAATTTTTTCAGGTATCTATCACGTACATGGGGTTTCAACTCTCTCGGGATGGTATTCGTCCGCCTCAGCAAACTGTCGCTGTGATCGATGCCCTTCCTCGCCCTACATCTGTTAAGGAACTGCAGGCCTTCTTGGGGAAAATAGCATACTATCACAAGTTTTTACCATCTGCGGCTTCGGTGGCTCAGCCGTTGCATCACCTGTTGCATAAACACGTGCCTTTTCACTAGCCCGCGTCATGCGATGCGGCTTTCCAGAAATTGAAGACTATGCTGAAACAGGCCCCGTGCCTGGCTACTTATCGACCTGGCCAACATCTTGTTCTTGCCACAGACGCCTCTCAATACGGGGTCGGTGCAGTCCTCGTGCACCGTTTTTCTGACGGTTCGGAACAACCCATTGCTTATGCCTCCAAAACTCTCACGGATGTCCAACAAAAGTATTCTCAAATTGAAAAAGAAGCTTTGACCATTATTTATGCTCTTCATAAGTTTGGTGTTTTTCTCTATGGCTCAAAATTTCATCTTGTTACGGATCACAAACCACTTGTTTCCTTGTTTCATCCATCAACGTCACTTCCCGACAAGGCTGCACACCGCCTCCAGCGTTGGGTTCTTTACTTGTCTCGTTTCAATTATGAGATTCATTTCCGGCCAACGGCTCAACATGCAAATGCTGATGCTCTGTCTCACCTTCCCATGGGTCCTGATCAGGCATTCGATAGGGACGAACTTTTGTGTTTCCACCTGGATGTTGCCGAGCAGCGGGTTGTGGACGGGTTCCCCATCACTGGTGACAGACTGGCGGCTGCTACGGGTTTTGACCCTACCCTCTCCTGGGTTTTACGCTGTATTCAGAAGGGTTGGCTGGATCGCCCGTCCGCTAAGACTTCTGATCCATTGCGGAACTACTACGCTTTGCGCTACCGCCTCACGGCTAGGGATGGTGTTATCCTCCTCTCCACTGACAATGTTTCGCCGTATGTTGTTGTACCTGCGTCTTTGTGTGCTTCGGTCTTGCGCCTCCTTCACCATGGGCACTGGGGTGTGTCTCGCACAAAATCTCTGGTACGCCGTCATGTGTACTGGCCTGGCATCGACTCTGAAATAGCACACATGGTCACTGCCTGCGGCCCTTGTGCGTCCCAGGCCGCTGCCCCGAAGTCATCTTTGTCACCGCGGCCTTCGCCTGAGAAGCCCTGGGAGCGCATTCATGCTGACTTTGCGGGACCCTTTTTAGGTACTTATTGGCTCCTTGTAATTGATGCCTACTCTAACTTTCCTTTCATTGTCCGTTGCACGTCGCCTACCACTGCGGCAACCACCAGCGCTCTCGCCCGCATTTTTTCTTTGGAAGGCCTCCCCTCTACTCTTGTTACTGATAATGGTCCGCAATTTGCCTATTCCGAATTTGCGGATTTTTGTGCTCGTCACGGCGTTATGCATGTCACGGTCCCGCCGTTCCATCCACAATCCAATGGTGAGGCTGAACGACTGGTCCGCACATTTAAGGCTCAGATGCAGAAACTCCTGACTTCTTCTGCTGCTGATGATGCGCTTCTCCAGTTTCTGGCGTCTTACCGTTTCACCCCCATGGGCGACCACCACCCGGCTGAGCTCTTACATGACCGACAGCTCCACACGCTACTTCATCTTCTGTGGCCTCCCACCTCACGGCCGCGGGTGCCTTCACTTGGCCGGTTCACCGCCGACGACTTCGTCTGGGTACTGGGATATGGCAGGCGGCCAAAATGGAGTCCGGGCCGCATCTTAAGACACCGTGGCAGACGCCTGTATGAAATCCAGACGGACACGGGTGTTGCAGTGCGTCATTCAGACCAGCAACGCCTGTTCCGAATGCCGCTACACCACTTTTGGCCCTACCTGACGCTCGGGATCTTGGCATCTCTCAATACTCACAACGCAGCCCTCTCACCGTCATCACGATGCCAGCGCAAGAACGGACGCCACCAGGAGACGTGCCCATGCAGGAACAGCATGACCACCCTCTGTCAAAGCAAATCTACTCGCCTCCTCCTCCAACGGACGCCGACACATCGCCCATGTCTCCTGATATATCAACTGGACTTGCCGCAATGGGCAGATTGGTGCAGGGAGCCCCAGCAGATTCGACCCCTACGTCTCCTGTCATCTCTACCCGTTATCATCGGGGACACTTCCGTCCGTACGGGAAGCCTCCTCCTCGAGACTTTACGGCGAGTCAAACAACGCCTATGGACGTTAGCCATCTCCAGGACACCCCCATCAAGACCAGTGCAACAATTTCAAAGGGGGGGAAAAGTGTTGTGACTCGTCGATCATTCAAAGCGCCGCCGCGCAATTATGCGCGTCCTCTACGTGCGGCGCTGTCTGCCAGCCATTCGAATGCTAACGTGTACACATGTCTTGCTTGTCAACTTGCTCTGTAACATATGTTGTGTCGTTCTGAAATATATTTGTTAAACTGACGTTATAACAACAACATGTTCCCACATACAAGTATGCACCACAAAATGTACTGGAGAATGATGAATACAAATTATACTGGAACAGAACCATTATAACAGATAAAACAACACCACATAACAAACCTGACATCATACTCACCAATAAAAAGAAGAAATTAACATAACAAATCGAAATATCCATACCCAATACAACAAATATACAGAAGAAAACAGGAGAAAAAATTGAAAAATACATCCAACTGGCTGAGGAAGTCAAGGACATGTGGCATCAGGATAAAGTTGACATTATACCGATTATACTATCAACCACAGGAGTCATACCACACAATATCCACCAGTGCATCAACGCAATACAGCTACATCCAAACTTATATATACAACTAGAGAAATCTGGAATTATTGATACTTGTTCAATTACCCGAAAGTTCCTAAATGCAATGTAACATATACCGTACAGTTAAAAGGAAGTCACGCTTGATCAAGGTCCGCGTCGCCTTCCATTTTTAACCAGACATAACGTCTGAGACAGGAAAGAGAAATAATAATAATAATCACTATCACCTGTATGACAAACTGCTGAATAAAGGCTGCCTGTAGAGTTCTCCATGCATTATAGTCAATGTCTCTTTTCTTATTTCTTGCAACCCAACTAATAACTTCTTCGGTTCATCCACCATTCATTAATCTGGCTAACCATCCCACCCACAACCACTTCTCGTCATCACAGTTATAACTATTCTTTGTTTCATCCACCATTCACTTATCTGCTAGACATCTCACCCACATCCATTTCATTTTCATCACAGATTCCACTTCACTGAGTTCACTGACCCATCTGCTCATTTCCTATCTCTCTTAGTAATTCATCTCTCCATATCAGCTTCTGTTGTAGATGAAAATTTCACACTCATTACATTTCTGTAGCTTTGCTTCTAAGCAATATGACAAATGCCAATTGTGCAACAGAAAAAGCTTCACATTAAAAGTAATGCATGGAAATATTAATTGTATATGAAACCCAAATTAAGCAGTGTTACTACAGTCCTATTAAAATTACTTGATAGTTGACACCTGAAGCTTTCCCCTACAGTGTTGCCACATTGGCTGCCATCTACTGCTCGGCTATAGGTAACACACACATATATGATGGGTCACTTCATAAATGCTGTTAATGTGCAACACAGAGAAATGTTGGAAATGATTGCTGTGAGGTATGTCAGAAATGTGAGCTTTCAAGTGACCAATGACTGAACTGTGGCAGACGATGTGTTTTGTAGCCCTGAATTTAAAACTGTGACCTAAGCCAACAACAACCTTGTGATGTGCAACTTTTATTCAATAAAACGGCAGTCAACTATCTGCAGTGGAACTAAAATCACAATCTCTTCATTCACTGCCATTAAAGCTAATGTCTATGAGCAAAGTCGAAACAGGAAAAAAATCAGTTTCAGTGCTAAAAGCAAACTGTAATTTCTCCCTACTACTGGTTATCTGAAACTCTCCTCACATTAGCTACATGAGCTGCTGTGTTACTAATTACTGAGCAGTGCTCTCTGGCGCTTGGCTGGAGATTATATGTGACACAGGCAGATTCCAAGTAAGAAAGAACAACAGGAAGAAAAGTAAGAGCAAATAAAGTCACTACAATGATGAATATGATATGGCAAAAAATTAGAAAAAAAATACATTTAAACCAATTAACTGAAAACAAATAATAATCAAATGGTTTTGATTAGATTTAGAAATAAAAAATTTTCACTCCCTTTGACAAGAACCCATAAAGTTTCACATATGAGACTGATATGCAAACCATTACATTATACCATGACACTCTGATAATTAGTTACGACTGTGGTGCTCCATTCAAAATGTTGAAATTGCAGCTTTCAAAAATTTGGCTTGACGCTAAGTTGTGCAAAGCTTATCTAATGTAAGCCAATCTCTGTGATTATGATAACTGTATGCATGATGCAGATTCACATCTTGTGCGGACGGTATACAGTAGGGTTTTGTTAGTGCCATGTGTGAAACATGTACATTTCATCAGTTTGTTTGTTTGTGTGTGTGTGTGTGTGTGTGTGTGTGTGTTTCTTTGGAGTGGTTTATTATGAGTGATGACACACAAAATAGGTGTTAGGTCCATGAATCGGGATCCAAAAACATCAAGAAAGAATGCTGTAGAAGAAATTGGAAGTGAACTGAGCAATTGTTGTGGCAGTTAAGTTACATTTTACTTTAAATCTCTGCTAAATTTAACCATAAATGTTCCAATAACAGTTCTTAAAAAAAGGATATTGGAGATGATGCTAAATTCAGATCATGAGAAAGACGATCTTTTCTTATCACCTGGCATTAGACAATTGCAAACAAATACGTTCACATTCAAATCTGCACATTTCTTCCTGTGATAAAGGAGGATTGCTTTGAGGGAAATGAGATTATTCAAGAATGATGTCAATGAAGGCACATCAAGTCAGTACGAGACAGAAAACCATAACAAATGCTACCAACAATATTTGAAATCATGTGATGTCAGATCTACAATGTGGCAGTCAACAAGTAAGAGGTACAGAAGAACACTAAAAAGAGCAACTTGTCTGAGACACAAATGAGCAGCTACAGAAAAAAAGAAAAATGTACACAAATTGTATAGAATAAATTGTCAAGCTAAGAGAAGATCATAAGCTACAAAATATAAAAATATGGAAAAAATGAAAATGATTATAGTGTGAAGAGGAGAATTTAAAGGTGGACTATGTGACCAATTAATCAAGTACACAACAAGGAAGGAAGATTAGATTTTAACATCCAGTTGACATTGATGTCTTTACGGAGTAGGCAGTAAAACAAATAGTGCAAGCTGCACAACAACTTACTACCCCAAAGTTTTGACTTGCCACCAGTGGAGAAAAGTACTGAAGACAGTTTCGAATTCAAGCACTCACAAGTATCTCTGAACATTACCAGTGGCAGCATATTTGTAGTTGTTTCCCGCTGCCAACCCTCTCATTTGTCCCTTCAGTTTCTTATTTTTTATTATTCTTTCATTGCCTTCGTTTCATACATTCCATTTCTCTATAGCTTTCCTGCCTTTGGCTAGTTCTCCTCTATAACTTCCTGTGCCTTTTTTTAAGCCTCTGGTGACTCACCAAGCCAACTTTTCAAATAATCAAATATAGTTTTTCTGGCATGTCACTGTTCATCCCTCCCATATTGCTGAGTCTCACTTGATCTAGGCTGGTCCTTCTCTTACTCATCATATTACTTCCTTCGACCATTTCCTCAGCTTTGTTAGCCAAATAACCTTTAGTTCCACCTTTTGTTTAAGTTTAAATAAGAACAATCTACCTGTATTTGACAGTATAAATAATGCAAGGAACAAAACTCATTGTGTGGTTGAGGTAACAAGTGGCAAACAGATAAAAACAAGAGTAGAAAAAGCTTAGTGATAAATTACAAGACAGAACTGCTGGCCACTGCTTATGTTCAGGAGACAAAATGTTTGGTAATGCCAACAGACATGCATAAAACTGCTTTCTGAAACATTAGTGCCATGCTCACTACAGGTGGATCCATTTAATTCAGGGGTATGAGTGATCTGCCTTTCCTTTTTAATCTTCCCTAACCTTTCCTAATAGTTCCAAAAGCTTGGCAGTACCAAACATTTTGACACTGAAGGCAAGGACTGACCAATAATTGCCTCATACTTTCTTAGTTTTATAAATAGAATTTTCCTTTCATACAATATAAACTTAGTAACATTATCAACCTTGTTTATGTACCTCAATGCATCAACTAAACAGTGAGAGGTTACCTTCACTTTTCCATTATTTGTATTCCATCCACGACATTTCGGTATTAAATTTAACTAGCTTAGCACATGTTGCTTTGCTGTAGTAGACTGTATTGTCTGCACAACTTTTTTATGTTTTTCTTTAATCGAATTTTTATGTTGTTCATAAATTGCAACACCTTCTAAACTTTTCACACTAATTAAGGCCACTAGCATGGTCTTTTCCGAATGTGCTTCTGACCAAAATGCAATTCTGGTAGCTGGAATCCAAGGTATTTTTGTGAATTGTGGTTTTTGCATTCTTGTAGTGATATTTCCATAGAAACTTTCATCCTATAACACATATTTCTTTACATCTAACCAAGATGTGAAATATCAGTTTTATAGATTTTACTTTAAAATTTTTTTAGTACAACAAAGTATTTTTTTAAAAAATTTTCATCCCCTATTTCACAATCTTATGGGTTGAATCTCCAAAACCAGTCAAACACGTATTTTACTTATAACCACGAATTCAAATCCCAGTTTTCATAAATTTAACTTAAAAAAATGCTTTAATAGTTTTCATAAAAAAAGCACCCCCTATTTTACCCCATTAGTGACTGAATTTCCAAAAATGCTGAAAACACATTTCTTTTTATTTCTGACTGAGAACCCAAATACCAATTTTCATAGTTCTACATTTCTGCCTTAATAGTGACATATTTTCAAAAATTCTTTCATCCCCTTAAGAATGAAATTTTGAACAATCCCTTCTTAAACGATGGCTACAGTAGAAGGTCCACATCCTCTCCAAATTTCAAGTTTCTACCCTTAGTGGTTTGGGGCTGGGAGATGAGGAGTCAGTCAGACACGAACCTGCTTTTTTATACACAGTAGTTAAAAATAAATTTCAGCACAATAATGTTCACTAGTTTATCATATGTAAACTACTACTAATAGAAAGTCCTGGATGGAACAACAATATGGAAAGAATAGACTGCTAATCAATGCCACCTCTATAATTATGGCGAGTCACAATATGTTCTTCCCATATTGTTGCCATTACTAACAAAATATTACAAAAACTTCCCACATGCTGGATATGTTAAATCTATCTTCTTATATTAGAGCAGAACCAATATTCATTAATGTCACACTATTTCATCAGAAAACTTACCGCATCTAGCTGTTCTTTGGTGTGTGCTGCAGAAAGGCAGAAACGAATGCGGCCTTCCATTAGAGGCGTGGCTGGGAATCCTACACCAACAGTTGCAATTTTCCTTGCTCTCAGAGACCGAACCACAGCTCTAAAATTTTCAACAAAACAAAGTAAATTGCACAGATATACTGCAAAGCTTTGCAGATACTGTTTGAAAACTCAATGTTCACGTTATGCACTAAATATACCCAACTGTAAAACATTTGTTTAATAAAACATTCCTGTACATTTTTATAGTTTCATGGAAATTTGTGATTAGATAAAAATATGAAGTCAACAGGGCAATATCTGGGTGTGGGACACTTCCAAATTTTAAAGCTTTGACATTGCTGGCAAGGTATAGAGTAGTACAGCAGATCAAATATTTAATGACACAATACACACAAACAATTCAAATTTTCAGTTTCTATACTTGTAACTAAAAGCACTATTAACTTTTATATTTTTAGTGAATGGCAATGTAGAGAGAAGAGCTTTATGGCAGCTGCACTGATCATTAACAGAATGTGTAATGGCATGGAACATTATAGGAATTAATAGGATTTACTTATTACTTAACACATGTGTTAAAAAAAGGATAAAAGCAGACATGAATCTCGACTCATATAGAACAAGATACTGCATAACAAAGTTTAAAACTCCATCCATACACAACATTCCGTCATTTGACCACTGGACAGAATCTCGTATTATAAGAAAGTGGAATACCTACAGCCATCCTCATGCCGTTATTTATTGTGTAGCTAGCACTTTTGGCATCTAAGTGCATCGTCTTCAGGCCTTAGCTGATGCTGAAGGGGTTATCACGTTCCCTGTATATCGATGTATCAATGGGTTACAACATGATTACACAGACTATTTGTAACTGTGATGTTGCCTCTCCAATTATCAACTGTGAACTGATAACCCCTTCAGCATCAACTAAGGCCTGAAGATGGTGCATTGACTGCTGAAACTGGTAGCTACACAATAAATAACAACATACGGAAGGCTCTAAGTGTTTCATTTTCTTACAATAGAAGGATGGACATACAAAGGCTCCCATATGGACGACACACAGTAATAAGCATCCCTGGCATAGATATAAAACTGAAAACTTTGAAAGCAAATAAACCACGAGGTCCAGATGGCATCCCGATTCAGTTTTACAAAGAGTAATCTGTGACATTGGCCCCTTACCTAGCCTGCATTTATTATGAATCTCTCACCTAGCATAAAGTCCCCTGTGACTGGCAAAAAGCGCAGGCAACTCCAGTACACAAAAAAGGTGCAAGAAATGGATCCACAAAATTACAGACCAATATCCCTAAATTTGGTTTACTGCAGAAACTGAGACAAAATGTTTAGTTGGTGTGATGACTGGCAGCTAGCTCTTAGTGTGGAAAAATGTATGGTAATGTGGATGAATAGGAAGAACAAACCTGTAATGTTTGAACACGGTATGGGAAACAAGAAGTGGCACTAGCCATAGGTGACGATGGTCAAATCTTAGCCGAAACATCTTCCATGAAAGTTATCCATAAAAACATCATGCAGAATATTTAACACACATTAACAAGGACATTTCAATAAAACAGAAATGAAAATATCCCTACAATGCCTTTTAGATGTTTCCTGACTGCATGTTTGTCACCATGTCAGTTGTGTAGTCAAATACTGCATCAGGCACACTGACACAGTGCATATTCCAACCCCATCTATGCCCCACAACTACCTTACGACATGTGATGGGGATTTCTGGTATGCTGTATGCCTTTTCTCTGTTCCATTATCAAATGGTTCAAGGGAAAAACAACTGTTGGTAAGCAAGCCCCTGTATGAGCTTCAATTTTTCCGATTTTCTTGTTGCAGTTATATGTGAACAAACTCTTCTTGCATTGTACTCTCGGCATTTAAATAGTAAAGACCTCCTTCACACACAATGCCTGTCTTGCTCTCTGCCACTGGAGGTTGTTGAGCATCTTCATAACACTCATGCATTTATTAAATGATCCTGTGACAAAATGTACCGCTCTTCATTGAATCTTCCACATCTTTTCTATTAATCCACCTGATATGGAATCCCAACTAATTAGCAAGACTCAAAAATCAGTCAAACGACTGTTTTTAAGGTACCTCTTTAGTGGATGAATTATATATCCTTAAAATTCTGCCTATGAATCTCAGCCTGGTAACTGACTTTCCTGTGACTATCTATATGAAACCATTTCACTTTAGGGACTCAATAAGGCTGCTCCAAACTATTTTACCATTTTAATTATTTCCAATGATTTATTGCCAACAGCGTACAGAAATGGATCTCATAACCTTTTTATACTTAACATGCTACATTTAGATACATTCAAAGTTACCTGAATTTAACTACCAACCCCTGCACCAACTATCAATCCTCTGCAAGTTTCCTGCATTTTACTACTAATGTGTTGCAGCCATCCTAAAGACAACAGCATCATTCCCAAACAGCCTCACATAGATTATTTCTAATACATCATTTACATAAATGTACTGTAAACAATAATGGGCCGACAACACCCACCCAGAACACACTTGAAATTACATCTCTTAAGATTGATATGAAGATTTCTATCTGCAAGGAAGTCCGGAATACTATATTGTCTAAAACTGACATGGTGAGACCATGGCCGTGTACAATTAATGTAGGTTAATTCTTACAGAGTAGAAGACAGCAACTAGTGGCTGTACAAATTAACCTACATTAAGTCCTGAATACTTTCAGGAATCTAGTCCAATACTCAGAAGCTCTTCTTTTCTCCACTAAAGGACACTGAAGAACTATATCAAATGTCTTGCAAATGTTGCCCACGGCACTCTGGATTTCAAGATGGAATAGTCAAGTCTGTAGAATTCATGTTGATATCTATAAAGGACATTTTCATTCTCCAAGAAGTTTCTAATGCTTGAGGGTAAAACATGTTCCATAATTCTACAACAGTGATTTTAGCTGATTTTCTATTCTTCCATTGCTTGTTTCAATATCTGCCATTCTGGCATTAATGCAGTGACTGAAAGAAAGAACCGCATTACAATCTTCTACAGTGGAACAATTTTGGAAGGCCAAACTCAGTACTTTATCTCTGTCATCTTCTGTCCTGATGCCACTATTGGAACTGAACAGACCAGTTTCATCAGATAACTGATTTTATGTGTGATGAAAACTTATTAGGATTTTTGGTTGAATTTCTTACTTTTAAATTCACTGAATGCTTCTCACATTGCTCTGCTTATGCTCATTTGCCTTCGTTCATCTTTTGTTTGTCAACTAGGGTTTCACTTCACTTAAAACTGTAATGAAGTGCTTTTTTGCTTTCGTAGCAGATTTCTAACACGGCTACTGAACCACAGTGGCTCTTTCCCTCTCTCATACCCTTGCTATGCACATAAAGATCTACAATGTATTGTACAATCCTTTTTAATTTTATTCACTTGTGCTCCACACCTTTGCTTGTACACCTTCCTTTCGGCCATTCCTGTTAAGAAAAAAATAGTGTGTTTCCTTTCTTAAGAATCCTTTTAACACCCACAGTCAATGATGCTATCACAGCCTTACGATCAGTGATTCCCTCTTCATCATTAACTGGTTTAAAAAATTAGGTTTGTTAATTATTACGAGGTTTAAGATGTTGCCCTCACAAGTTAGTTTTCCAACTAACTGTTCAATTTTATTTTTTATTTTTATTTTATTTATTTTTTGGAAAAAAATCACAGATGAATACCCCTATTCGGCAACATTCTTAATTACATGGCTGTCCTGTTCTATTTCTGGCAATATGAAGTTTCTTCCTATTACAATAGCTCGAGCAGGAGACTAGTTCACTACATTCTCCAAGTTTCTTCTGAAGTGCTCTGCCACTATGGCTCTTGAAGCAGGAAGACTATAAAAGGATGTGATTACCATGTTTGAACTATCCGTGATGCTTGCCCTCGCCCAAATCATTTCAAATTCACAGCCTGTAATACAATTACTAGAGACTACAGAGTTCTTCATTGCAATAAATACGCCATCTCCATTAGTATCTGGCTTCTCCTGATTTGAATCTAAATTTAGAATTTCACAGGTATTCACATTTGTCATAATTGCTTATGGGGATTATTACCCCTATTAATTCTGGTATCTGACTGTGGATGCTTCAGCAGATTACTAGTATTACAGTAACATATTCTTGTTTTCATCTACAAGGACAAACTTTCTCTTCTGTGAGTAACATGGCACATCTTTCTATAATTACAGCATGTAACTCATCATTCACCCTATGGAAAGATACCTCTGGGGATCACTACACTTCTTGAACTATAGCAGAAGTCAAGACATCTGCCTCTAAGATCTTGGTAACATAATCTGAACCTCTGATTCATATCTTCCTCTTTGCTCCACAACAGGATCATCATAGATTGTGTGTACGATGGTACAAACAGTGGCTCCTGATTCCACCAGCATTTGAGGCTAACTGTCTCCACCAATTCACATTTAGAATGGAAGATGGACTTAAAACCAGGCAGCACGTGTAATTTGTGCCAACGAGAGCTACCAAAACCACCTCCAAACATTCGATGGACCTCCTATCCAACATACTGGATGCACCTGGCTTTCTTTCCCAACATGCCTGCTGTTTCCCTGACAGGTCTTCATTAGTAGCATAACATTGGAGCTCCTAGTCACAGACATACCTACCCTCTGTGCTTGTCCAGTCTTGGCAGGAAAATAAGCCATTCACCCATCAGAAGAGGCAATTTGTGCACCAACTAGTACAGGGTGTACATGCAGACAAGGAAAAAAAAAATTCCAGGATTTCCTGATTAAAAATATGCTTTTTCCCTGTTAACTGACAGTATATTTTCTCTCAGACTTGTATAACGTATCAATCCTTTGTATGGTTATGGTTTTATACATGGGTATTGAATTTCCTGGCAGTTTAGAAAACGAAACTCTGGGAAAAAAACACGTTTTGGAAAGATCTTTAATTTATAGCAACATGTACGCTGCATATTTTCATATTGCTAAAATATAAATTCTAATTCCACCAAACACCACATATTACTTTCCGAAGCATTGAAATCGAGATTTCGATGCGCTTTTGTAAGCAGTCATAGCTCATGTCAGGTAATCTAGCCAGCCGATGACAGAGGATATTCAGAGTTTAGGACACGTGACGTAGTCAGCCAATAGCAAAATCACTGTTTAATAGTGCGAACACACAAATAGGAAAAGTTAATGGTTTAAATTAATACACACAGAGTTGCTACAAAAGGTCCCACATATAACATTGATCTCTAAGGTTAATATGCTGCAAGAGAACCTAAGCTTTCACATACAACGCTGGTCTTTTATGCGTGTATTACACTTTAAGATATATCACATAAATGTGCCAGTAAAATTTTTAATAATGATGTAAATGTCTGATCTTCTGGGCTCAAATTCATCTAAATGGCTCGTCATCAACAAGTTGATTTTTAAATCAACGCTCTGTGATAGAAGGAATTCATCATACATTATCGCACATAGTTCAACTTGCATAAAATAAAATTTACTCTGAAAGAAACGATTTTCAAACCATTATTCGCAATATTTTCTTGTGACCTTTTAGAAATAGGTTTGTTTCAGCAGTTGCTAGAGAGCGCCAGATAACAGGCGCCACCGCCCTTGTGCAGCTACACTCCTGGAAATGGAAAAAAGAACACATTGACACCGGTGTGTCAGACCCACCATACTTGCTCCGGACACTGCGAGAGGGCTGTACAAGCTATGATCACACGCACGGCACAGCGGACACACCAGGAACCGCGGTGTTGGCTGTCGAATGGCGCTAGCTGCGCAGCATTTGAGCACCGCCGCCGTCAGTGTCAGCCAGTTTGCCGTGGCATACGGAGCTCCATCGCAGTCTTTAACACTGGTAGCATGCCGCGACAGCGTGGACGTGAACCGTATGTGCAGTTGACGGACTTTGAGCGAGGGCGTATAGTGGGCATGCGGGAGGCCGGGTGGACGTACCGCCGAATTGCTCAACACGTGGGGCGTGAGGTCTCCACAGTACATCGATGTTGTCGCCAGTGGTCGGCGGAAGGTGCACGTGCCCGTCGACCTGGGACCGGACCGTAGCGACGCACGGATGCACGCCAAGACCGTAGGATCCTACGCAGTGCCGTAGGGGACCGCACCGCCACTTCCCAGCAAATTAGGGACACTGTTGCTCCTGGGGTATCGGCGAGGACCATTCGCAACCGTCTCCATGAAGCTGGGCTACGGTCCCGCACACCGTTAGGCCGTCTTCCGCTCACGCCCCAACATCGTGCAGCCCGCCTCCAGTGGTGTCGCGACAGGCGTGAATGGAGGGACGAATGGAGACGTGTCGTCTTCAGCGATGAGAGTCGCTTCTGCCTTGGTGCCAATGATGGTTGTATGCGTGTTTGGCGCCGTGCAGGTGAGTGCCACAATCAGGACTGCATATGACCGAGGCACACAGGGCCAACACCCGGCATCATGGTGTGGGGAGCGATCTCCAACACTGGCCGTACACCACTGGTGATCGTCGAGGGGACACTGAATAGTGCACGGTACATCCAAACCGTCATCGAACCCATCGTTCTACCATTCCTAGACCGGCAAGGGAACTTGCTGTTCCAACAGGACAATGCACGTCTGCATGTATCCCGTGCCATCCAACATGCTCTAGAAGGTGTAAGTCAACTACCCTGGCCAGCAAGATCTCCGGATCTGTCCCCCATTGAGCATGTTTGGGACTGGATGAAGCGTCGTCTCACGCGGTCTGCACGTCCAGCACGAACGCTGGTCCAACTGAGGCGCCAGGTGGAAATGGCATGGCAAGCCGTTCCACAGGACTACATCCAGCATCTCTACGATCGTCTCCATGGGAGAATAGCAGCCTGCATTGCTGCGAAAGGTGGATATACACTGTACTAGTGCCGACATTGTGCATGCTCTGTTGCCTGTGTCTATGTGTCTGTGGTTCTGTCAGTGTGATCATGTGATGTATCTGACCCGAGGAATGTGTCAATAAAGTTTCCCCTTCCTGGGACAATGAATTCACGGTGTTCTTATTTCAATTTCCAGGAGTGTACGATGACATAGGAGGCCCGTATATTTGTAAGTGTAAAAAGTTAAAAGATCTTACATTATGTCATCAGACATCAGAGGATACTCCAAGAGCATCGGAATTTCGTGACCCATACTAAAATGCACATTTAAAGTGCACATTCGTATAACCAGATTCCCAGTGAAGCAGGCCTAGACCTGATATTAGGCTTTTCAATGTGGTATTAGGGATGTAAATTTTCTTGGAGTACCAGTACTGTGTTATCTCATGTTTGGTTCTTTATTATGGCATAATGCCATACGTGCTAGAAGATGAAAACGTGCACATGAAATGCATCATACAGTTGAAACTAACCAATAGTGTGGAATTAAACACTTCGTTTCAAATATATTGATTGCCTCAGTGGAAAAGATTAATAAAAGAAAATTTCTTTAGCAAACTGACAAACATAACATCATTGTTCTGCAAGGCAATTAATGCTTGACAGTCAGAAAAATTGAAATAAAATCAAATCTGAAACTAATAACATATTTTAGCCTTCCGTAATTAAGTGAATGTATTTTAATTCACTTGATAGCTCCCGGTCATAGAAATCTGTTTTGTTTTCATTTGATGTGAGAGTAGTAAACTAAGAGGAAATAGCAAAATCACTAAATGTAAACATGGTCACATGGAGACTACCCACTACCCCACTATAACTCAAGACTGCTCTGCGCATCAGCCTTGCTTGGATCAACGATATTTCTGAACTGGGGCAATACTAGATTGGCCCCCAGCCCCACCCTCGAGCATTTGAGATAGGACGTCAAAATTTTTTAAAAATGTTCATTCTGTAGTGCACATCGTTCTGAAGGGTCTGATGCATAAAACATATGTATTTGAAGGAATGTAAGACATGTTATTTGGTCTTAAGTGTGCCAAAGTGCAGTGCCATGCATCTTCACACAGCATTCTTATATCAAATGTTGCTGTATTTCGCTCTGTGGAATTGAAAAGCAAAAAGCTTTACGTTAGGAAATAGTTTCACACTTCATTCATACGCTCCAGTTTCTCAAGCATGAGACTGAAAAGTAGTAGTACGAAATTTTTATACAAATTTGGAATCGTCATATTCTTCCATAATTTGTGTGACGTCCCCATTTTTTCTCCTTCCTCATTCTAACAAACAGTCCTGTCATCACTAATTCTGTAACTATTCCTGCCAATGTCAAAGCTTATTTGTCGGTTAATTTCACTAACTCTGCCAGAATAACCGGTTAAGTTAACCCGCGATTTTCCTCGGCTAGGTGTTGTTACATGTTCATACAACGCGTTTTCCGCGCTACTTCCAGAATATAACTTAAAGCGGCTGCTACTTGTTGTTCCTGATAGTTGTTTATTTCCACTCTGGTAGTCTGAATCTACGGATTTCACTACGTAATTAGAACAATGCTAATCCTTCACAAAACCAATAAACCACATAATGAGACAGCGGTTGGTAATTCATCCGTTCAGCTTTACTCCACTCAGCTCGTACAGCTCCTTTTGTCTGCAGGGAAATTTGTTTCTAGATCGACGAGGATTCCCTTGACAGAGACATCACATACATTATGCATGCATTCACAAATCAACTTATGATACATTCAGAAATCAACTTAGAATGTGTTCAAAAATCGACAGGAATGTGTTTCAATGTCATATGAATAATCGATAGACCAATGTGCACTGGATGCTAGGCGCTTTGCGAAACAAGGTTTTTTGCCTCAAGAAAATAAATTTGCACCTCTCACCCTCCTAGATCCGGGCCAGCTGCGCATGCCTGAGTCTGGCAGCTTGGGCGCGCCGGTAAAATTTTTCCCGGTAGCATCTAGCTGCTTTCTGCGACTGCTTACACATCCTACAGCCACATTTCTGCAGCCACAAGAGTGAGAAGGTATTACTCAACTGTGCATGCGCATGATCCCACTCATAACTGCTAAAACAAATCTAATGCGAACAATTGTGACGTCACACTCATCGGAAGCAATTTGTTGTTATGAAGCATTGCATAGTCTTCCTAAAGCCTTCGGCACATTTTGCTGTTGGCAGATGCTTGTATGCGCACTGTGTTTTGTTGATGTATATGGCGTATTTCCTTTGCAATTTAAGTTTTATTTTCGTTTTTTCTCTCATTCACGTTTTATTGTTGCAGTATTATTCTGCAGAAGCGAGATACAGAAATATCCTTTGTTAGAATATCAGTCCTTACAAGTCAAAATTACAAAAACTGAAATCAAAAACAATGAAAAATTCCCGGAAATCTAAAAAATTCCCGGGTTTTTCCTGGTTTTCTCCCGGATAAAAAAAATTCGCGGGTTTTCCCCAGATCTCCCAGGTCATATATACCCTGCAGTACCTGTCACTTGGGCATAAGGAGGCAACTGTCTGGTTAGCTCCCACATTCACATTTTGGTCACATAAATGTAAACAAACCATTCTCTGCCACACAACCTTGAACAAGGATGAAAAGGGACTGCTGTTACACAGTGACATTAGGATTTCCGCAGATTCCAGCAGCACCAAAGGTGTCACTGGTTTCACCACAGCATCTTAAAACTATTGTGAACACAATCATGCCACAGGGCAAAACAAATCGTGAAAGACTTTATTCACTAGTAGCCTGACTCCCTTCCCATCAATAGTGCCTTCAAACTCTAAGAGATGAGAACCGATTTTGCAACATACATTTGCCTCTTTCCATTCCCTTGGTCAAAATGTATGGTAGTTTCTTGCCCTTCCCTCCCCTCCTCTCTCATTATTTGCAATTTGGGCGTTCACTTCAGGAAGGGAGGGGGGGGGTGGCGGCAAGAGGGGCACTAGCCCCTCCTGGAATTTGGGGTATAGATTTTTCATAAATTTCTAGGAATGATTGTCTGTGATTATACTACACCATAGACATGGTACTGCCAAGAGTGACAGGAAATGCGGCTTTAGCAATGACTGTATAACTTGGGCTTGTTTGATTGCTGGGTGTATCAAGGTGAATTACACCCTTACCTATGCACGTTGGTAGTTTCTGTGCAGTACTGCAATTACGGTGAATGTGAAGATTTACCGAACATTGCCAAGAAGTCCCCAATATATTCTTTCCCCATATGGTGCTGCAGAAAGGGGCTATTCCTATGCTCTGCAAACCACCGTGATGTGCATGCCAGAGGGTAAGTCCCTTTGTACCAGTTATTAGGGTTTTTTCCAGTTACATTTACGAATGGAGTGTGGTAAGAATAATAAACCGAAGTCTACCACCTACTTTATCCACGACTGGACCTCTGTCATCATTCCACTTCATATACCCACAAAGTGTTATGCCCAGGTATTTGTACAAGTTGACTGACGGATTCAAATATGGTTGATTTTAGGGAGGGGACCAAACAGCAACATCATTGGTCTCATCGGATTAGGAAACGATGAGGAATGAAGTCGGCCATGCCCTTTCGTAGGAACCATCCCAGAAATTCCTGAAGCAATTTAGGGAAATCGAGCAGACTCCTACAGTGACTCATTGATATTATAGTCATAGAATACTACATTTTTAATATTTTGAAGTGCAAAATTTTACATTTCTGAACATTTAAAGCAAGTTGCTAATCTTTGCACCACTTTGAAATCTTGTAAATCTCTGACAATCTTTATGCAACTCCTTTCACATAGTACTTCACCATAGGTAAATGCATCATCTCCAAAAATGGTGACTTTACTATTAATCTTGTCTGCAACGTCATTAATAAACAACACAAACAGCAAGGATATAAACACACTTCCCTGGAGCACATCTGTAGTTAGTTCCACATCTGATGATGACTCTCCACCCAAGATAACATGTTGTATCCTACCTACCAAAAACTCCTCAATCTAGTCACAAATTTCACTTCATACCCCATATGAGTGCACTTTTGACAATAAACGTAGGTGTGGTATTGAGTCAAATGTTTTTCGGAAATCAAGAAATACAGCATCTACCTGAATGCCTTGGTCCAAAGCCTTCAGAATGTCATGTGAGGAAAGTGACGAAAACACGAGTCGACTTTCACAAGACGGATGTTTTCGAAACCCATTCTGTTCAAGATACCTCACTATGTTGGATCTCAGAACAGGAGCTCAGAATATGTTCTAAGATTCTACAACAAATCAATGTGAAGGATACTGGACAATAGTTTTGCGGCACTTCTACTACCCGTCTATAAGATGATGTGACCTGTGCCTTTTTCCAAGAACTGGGCACAGTTTTTTGTTTGAGGGATCTGTGACAGATTATAGTTAGAAGAGAGGCTAACTCTGCTGCAAATTCAGTACAGAATATGTCAGGGATTCCATCAGGCCCTGGAGCTTCGTTCAACTTCAACAATGTCAGCTGTTTCTCAACATCAATGACACTAATACTTATTTCATTACTCTTTTCAGTGGTACGAGGATTAAATGGGGCAGTCCTCCAGGGGTTTCCTTTGTAAAGGAACATTTGAAAATGGAGTTAAGCATTTCAGCTTTTGCTTTGCTACCTTCAATTTCAGTTCCTGCTCCATTCATTCATTGGGAACTGAACATTAATTTTTACAAATAACTAATTTATTTGGGTTCTGTGGAAGACCACATGACAATATTCTGCTCTGATAGTCACTGAAGGCTTCACGCATTGCTCTTTGGACAGCCAAAGATGTTTCGTTCAGTATCTCTCTACATATAGCCCTACACTTGTTTTATACCTATTATGCAGCAATCTCTGTTTCTTTAGAAGTTTCTTTACAGTGACTGTATGCCATGGAGGTTCTCTCCCATTATGAACTTTTCTACTGTGTAATATCTGTCCAGCGTATGGTCAACTATTTTTTTGAACTTGACCCAGAGTTCCTCTACATGCTCCTGCCTTGTGCTGAAAAGTTTCAAGTTCCTCATTGAGACATGACACTAATGATTTTTATGATTTTTATCTAGTTCACTGAATATATGTAACTTTCTGCTTGTTTTAGCTGTCCTTTGTGTTCTGGCATAACCACAAGCACCGGAACGAAGAGGAAGAACGCAAGACCAGAGAAGGCAGTGCGGTGACGTCAGCCAATATCCTGCTAATGAGGACCGCACCACGACAGGAGCAACCTCTGCAAGAACTGAATACAAGCTCCGCCTCCTGCCAGCCTCGGCCGGACATTAGTGAAAAGTATTTGCGGAGTATTAGCACAGCCTAGCAGAGTGTGCTATGAGAACAGTTAGTAGTGATCCACAAACTGGGTGATAGGCTTGCCTGAACATTGCATACATCACAGGGCTCTGATTTATATTGCCTGTCACCCATTGCTTGCGACACTTGTTCTACAGCCAACGTTAAGTATTGTCAATCTGCTTTATTGAAATAAAAGTACTAATATTTGCTTGAATTGTTGTGTAGCATTCCGACAATGCAGCATCCTTTAGGCACCCTATATGAGACGAGTGGGCAAGACCCAACACTTTGTACTTTGATAACCATGATTAAGAATTCGTAAGTATTATGGGTGGTATCAAAGTTGTATAACCACTTTTAAAGTTCACATCCTGTTTTTCTACATACTACTGACACTGTCATTTCTTCTGGCTGTTTTGTTAATAACCAACACGACTTTCTCAAGTTTTTAGTCTTCTCTTTATAGTTTAGATCTTTAATTTTCAGTGTCAAAGTAACATTATTGGTATACAAACAAAACCATCTTTTGTGAATAGTTCTAGCTTTATTATCTAACTCATTTGATGTGCTGGATTTAATCATGTGGGGGATGTAATTTCATATTGTAAAATCATAAAAGGTGGAACCAATGTTCATCCTGATGATTCAAAAACATGTTTCCCTTTGGATATTAAAGTAACCTACCTTCATAAAAATCTTAAAAAGTTAAACTATTAATGTTTGACACACAAAACATTTAGTATATTTTCTGACAAGTTTAGTTCTTGAGCTATGGTATATTTCCAGACTCATGAAATCAGTTGTATAGTGATTAACAAGTTTTGAATCTTGCCCCCTCTTGGAAAATTTTCTGCGCACACCTATGGGCATGGTCACTACAGCGCAGACGACAACGAAAACACAGCAGGCAGCTGCAAGCACAAACAAACAAGAAATATGAATAAATGATTGGTAAGGATTGGTTGGGGAGGGGGGGGGGGGGGGGTGTTAACAAGTCACTCACTCATCTCAGAGGCCATCCAGCCTACACTTGTATTCTGTGTTTTCGCGAAAGCAGAAGTGACACACGGATCACTGATCCCTTCTGGTATTGTGATAGTTGTATACAATACATGACGAATCACAATTAATCTCTTTTGCTATTTCAAAATAAGAAAAGAAGAAAAATGAGCAATGGACAACACAAAGCATTTGGTAACGGCTACTGCGCAGCTGCTTACTGAGGTTGGCAATGTTGTAAACAAAACAGGTCAAAGCCATACTCCCATCAATATCTTATGCAACAGTAGTTCAAAACACAGCTCACCTAAAACTGCCACATCAGATTGTCCACAATTTTGCACAATACCAACTTCAGCTAACAGACAAATTTAAGCGTTTCCGTATTTAGTCCAACACTTGAGTCCTACTTTGCCATATGCGGTATTTATCTTAGAGACGATTCAATCGTCCACAGTCTAATGTGGAACCCAAATGTAACTTACAACCACATTGACATGTCACTGTGTTCGTGTATAGGTGTGCTCTTTATTTTGCGAAGATGTTCTTACATGCATTCTCCTTCCAAACTGGCCTTCGCCAGATATGCTGCAATACCAGTGACCAAAGCCAGTTTCCTTTTTGAACTTTATATGCATAAAATAAAGCTATTTCAAATTATCTTTTATAAGGTAATTCATCTTGCTACAATTCTCTTTGAAATAGTGTTTCCTGCATCAATTTGCATTTTTGCATTTTGAGGCAGAATTCACATCTATATTTGCATTTATCATGAAGGCAAATTTTTCTGGACCCTACCAGTACTCTAATAACCTTGAAACTTTATACAGCCTGTCAGAACAATAGCTACTTGCTGTAGAACATTGAGTTCTATACTTTAAATATTTTTGGAGATAGTGTAAATTATCTAAAAGCTAAATTTTATAACTTCCCATTAAAAAACAACCTCCAAGACATATCTTCATAAATACATCAAAAGCTGGTTTAAAACAAGCACTTTGTTGTTAAATAATGAATTAAACAATACTTTGTTCATAACAGTGTGAAAGTTACCTAAATGTTCTCGATTTTCAGCCAGTTGCCTTTCTTATTTTCATTTGTTATACTGCTTGACAGAGTGTAAGGCTGATTTAGTCCAGCATCTAAGCGAAGTATGATTCTTCAGATTCATTAATAATTAATTACGAAAAAGAGTGTGAATTTTACTGTGTAACTGAGCAGTGAATTGTATATATGCCTACCGTAAAGCAGCCATTTAAGGATTATAAAAGCCAGATCTTTACTTTTGTCCTTAAGACAAGTACAGATGAGATCATTTTCAACTTATATACTTTTTGGAAAAGACTAAGACTAGAAAGTGACTGAAGTAAATTTAGAGTTGAGGATTGGTCAAGGAGCAAAATTACCATGTTGTCTGCAGAAAGCTGAATGGGTACCTTATGTTTCAGCTGATCAGCAACAGGAATGACTGCACATTCTGTGAGCATGAGATATTTGTGTGTGTGTGTGTGTGTGTGTGTGTGTGTGTGTGTGTCTCTCGGGAAGTCATAGTTCAGATCTACTAGCATCAGGACCTATGCTTAGGTGTTCTAGTGATGTTGAGGAAATGTTATAATTTGTTTCCACCGAGACGTTCGCAAAATAATGAGATTAGGTTTAAATGACGTTTCTAGAAGTTCTGGGATTCTCAGAGAACTTGTTGTGAATTTTTTCTTCTGATGGGCCTTCCCTCTCCCTCTCCCTCTCTCTCAGCATGATGTGCAGTCAACAGTTGTGAAATTTCTTGAATAATGGTGAACTGTAGTATTTGAGCAAGGATACTGAACTGATAATCACTGTGTGAACTTTCTTACTGTTTACTGACTGGTGAATGTTACGGTTTTCAGACAGCAGGTCGCGATTTCTAAGTATACATCAATCAGCCGGACCATTATAACCACTGACCTACTATCGAATAAACCCATCCAGGTGATAGCAGCGCCACCTGACGAGAAATGACTGCTAGTCAAACACACACACACACACACACTCTCTCTCTCTCTCTCTCTCTCTCTCTCTCTCTCTCTCTCTCTCTGCATGCATTATCAATGAGCGTGCCATCCGTGTGTAGAAAGAGGAAGGCGCGCGGTTATCTGAGTTTGACCATGGGCAGATTGTGATGGTCTGGAGGCTCAGCACAAGCATTTCAGAAACTGCATGACTTCTTGGGTGTTTGAAGAGTGCTGTGGTGTCTCCAACACGTGGTGAAACCAAGGTGGAACCACATCTACACATTGTGGGGGTTGGGCGGTCACCTGTCATTACAGACATCAGATGTATGCTGGGCAGACAGAACAGACGGCAAACTGTGGCATAACTAACACCAGATTTTAATGCTGGGCAGAGTACAAGTGGGTCTGAACGCACAGTGCACCGAACACTTCTAACACCTTTGCAGCCAAGAACACATGCATGCGCCAATGTTGACAACAAAACATTGGCAACTACAGCTGAAATGGGCACAATGACCATTGGCACTGGATGCTGGTACAGTGACAGAGAGTTGCATGGTCTAATGAATCCTGATACCTTCTTCATTGTGCCAATGGGAGGGTGCAAATCCATTGTCTCCCAGGGGAACAGCTCCGTGATATCTGTTCTGCAGGACAGAGACAAGCTGGCAGCGGCTCCATTATGGTTGGGGAATCTTCACATGTGCATCCATAGGTCCAGTGGAGCTCATGCAAGGCATCATGATGGCCACGGATTATCGTACACTGGTTGTAGACCACGAACACCCATTCATGACAGTCATGTTTCCCAATGCCAGAGGCACTTTTTGACAAGATAATGCACCATACCACAAGGCCAGGAGTGTGATGGAGTAGTTCAAGGAACACAGTGGTGAGTTTCAATTGACATACTGCCCCCCCCCCCCCCACCCATGAACTCACCATATCTAGGATGTGATTGAACATGGCATCAGAGCTCATTGCTTTGGAACCCAGCGCGCACACAATTTCCTGTACCCTAACTTGACAGTCACATCATAAAGAGTTGTCATTGACACATCCGGTATGATCTGAAGCAATTCTTTCAATGCAAGACGTCTATTTGCATGAACCGCTTCCTCTGTTCTCCGAAGAAGGGCTTAAGAGATCACAGATGGCCGACCTGTTCTTTGTTCGTCATGAACATCGGTCCTACCTCCCGAGAAATGACACCACCATTTCGTTACATTTTGTCGATCCATAATGTTCCCATAAACAGAAACAATGTCTTTGTGAATATCTGCTGGTCGCTGACCTTTTGCATGAAGAAAACGTATGATGGAGCGCACTTCGCATTTGGCGGGATTCTGAATCGGCGCAGCCATTTTAAACACGATCTACTTCAACCAGAAGCAAGGTTCAACTGCCGAATGCCCGCGAGGAGAAAGCTAACAGTTCAAGGTTAACACCAGTGTTGCCAACTTGCTCACCAAAGCTCTTCTGTTCCTCTGGCGTACAGTGTATCTTTACTTTCCGAAATACCCTCGTATGAATGGTGTGTGTCTCTTATACTGATGAAGGCTGTGGCTGAAAGCTTTATGTAAGGGTCTTTTAATTGTGCCTGTCTGCAACTTAAAATGTGTTCCTTTGGTAAGTAGCAATGTGTCTTGTCCTACATGGTTGCTTGTCATGTTTGTGTTTGTGTTTTGACACCAATAGTGAGCTCTAAAGTGTCTAAGTATCTTCACCATACCTAACCTAACATGAAATCAATTCAAGGCATACCTAATTTAACATGAAATCAATTCAAGGCACCCCAAAGCACACACTACAGACTTATGAGGCACAATGACAGTACTGGCTGCAGCATCACATGGTACATTGCTGCTTGCCACTGCACCTCACCCCACACCACACCTTCTTACACACACATCTCTATAAGAAAGTCATGATGCAAGAAACACAGTTCTAGAGCTCCAACTGTGAAACCAATTAAGACAACATGTGAATATTTCAACCTTGACTTCAATATACCTGCTTCTTCCTCTGAATTCAACTACTATCCTCAAAAATGATTAAAACATTTATGTAAAGTGTAGTATTCCGGGTTTTTATAAAAAATGTTTATTACTATTTTATTGAAACATTTGATTCAACTACGACAAGATGTGTTCACTGGCACCAAATGTGAATAAAGTCCAATAAAATGAGTTTGTACATACTGCATTTTACAAGAAAAATCATCTGAAAATAATTTTAAATGGAAGGAAGTGAAATATAACAAATACTGAATCTCAATGTAGATACAAAAGAGAGACTGGACTACTGTTAAACATTCCTTGAACAATGCCAGCTAGTGACTGTTGACAAGCAAGCACTTCTAAGTGAGATTTCTGCTATGTACGCCAAGAAAATCTTTTGCAAATGCTATTTTCCTTTTTAATTTTGAAGAGGCCTGTGGGTTTACAAATGAAATTATCAATAGTACTGAATGTATCATTTAGTGTTGCCTTCAACAATAACTTTCTCATGTTCACAAAGACAGTCAATATGTCAATGACATTCTGTAGTAGATCTCAGATCTCAACCTCCTTTTTCAGTTTCATCTTCTTTTAGAGGTCAATTGTTCTTAGACTTCTCCTCTATTTACTGACATTTCTGATATTTCACCAAGCAAAGCTCAATGCATGTACAACACTGATTTGTTGACAGCAGAATATTTTAAATCAAACTGAATGCTCACAGCTTTCCGCTATCAAGCTACCTTTAAAGTATTTTTCATATGCTCTTTTCCTTCATATTCTCTTTTTTTGCCATTGTCTCCTCACTCCTAAGACAGGAAGCTTCTAACAAAACACTTCTTTATAATATGACAAGGACTGCTCAATTATTATATCATGAACAACACAAATTTACAATAGTTTTAAGTTATAGGGACAGTGTTGTTTAGCTTTGCTTACCCAATTTTTGAGAACATGTACACCAGTAATGGGACAACGGGTGAATCTTCATTACCATAGATAATAACTCCCATTTGTTTTAATCTACGGCGAAAATATCTTGTGTTATTTGCCAGCTGCTTAACGCGTCTCATTCCTGAAACCAGACAGACAAGCATGTTTTTAAAATATCTTGTAACTGAAGTCTGTGTAGCGAGACATCTTATATAACAAAGATCATACCATTTTTCAATTGCATTTACAGTTCTCCGTCAAATAAGTACCAATTTACTGCAGTAATTAATGCTTAAAATCACTTCTCTTCTGCCCCATGTTCCACAAAAGCAAAGTGTGTAGCGGAATAAAAATTGTAAACACACATGTTTCAATTCACACCTCAGCTCATTGCTATTCCCCTTGTAATAAGGGGAGTAGCAATGGGCTGAGGAATTACTTTGAACTGTTATCGAGGAGGGAGGAGTACTAGGGTAACATGCATATTTCTCTCGATATATGACTAACTCAAGTTAGTAAACACTGACTAGAATAATTAATGGTTCTATGACACTTCGCAAAATTAATAACTTCTCACACACTTTTTGAGGCTTCATGCTTTGACCGAGTAATGATGTTACTGACAGGCAACATTCATGTGGGAACATTTAAAAAGAAAGAGCAACTCATGCCAATAAGGGCAGAGAGGACATCACTACCTGACATAAGTGGCTAGCTGCTTTACACAAACTACTGGAAGGTATTTCAACCACAAATCCCTTGTGCAAATTGCACAAATGAAAATCAGTGCTGGATGAATAAAAAACTAACAGATATTTGTCACTGCTATTATTATTAGTCATATATTAATAAACTTCTATGAGTACACAACTTTGATACTGATGGGCAGAAAAAGGACAAATTTGGGCCAAAGATGTATTACGCACATGTACAAATGTTTGATTACAATGATTAAGTTGTCCTTTCCGTTCCCAACCTACAGGAAGGCAAGGTAGTTCACTAAACGTCTGGAAAAAAAAGTGGGTTGTAATGTGTTTTACAATGTTTACTCAAGGTCACCATCCTTGGCATCGGCGATTTCTACAGATTCAGCATTTTGGGCTGTTTCAACTCAGAATTTCTTGTGGCATCTTGTTAAGGGAAGCCCAAAATTTTTCTTTTCTGTTGGGTTATATAGTATTGTAACTTTATTCATCCTATTATTAGAAATGCATTTGACATGGTCTCTTCAGTTCAGTTATATTGTTCAGTTACAGTTGTAATGAGTTCATCAGTTAGTTCTTGTCTTATATCAGTGTTTCATATATGGCTCGGTAATGAATATCCTGCTACGACTTGGAGTAACTTTGTCATTGATAAGTTTGATTCATTGTAATTGATGAGATGTTCGTGTCCAGCATTTGCAACCACACAGCAGCAATTATGTTGTCAAGTTTATTTAAGGTTTCTTTCCATAAATTATGTTTTATGGAACACATTTTGACATACAAACCAGCCAGCAGCAGGCTGCCACAGAGTCTAAGTTGTGTCAATCACAACACAAGATAAATAACATGACCTCTCTGATAGATTTGTTCAGCAATCTGCACAATCTGGCAACACTGTAGGCTACTGCAGTTCCAACAGGAAGCCATTTCTTTTGTTCAAGGTGTTATGCTACATCTACATCCAAAGACTAGCAGTAACAACACATCATCTAAATGTAACATCTTGTGGTCGAAACCGCTCACTGTGTATTCAATTGTTGAGTAATACACTGTGACACAAATTTATCTTTCTTCACAGTGTTAATTCAACAGAAATTGTTGCAGAGTTCTGCCCACATCACCAGCCTCCTACCGTCGACTTGTTAGTGGGCTTTTCCTGTCGCCTTGGAAATCAGATACCACGGTAAATGTGCGTATTCTACAGGGGGAAACATTCAACATTTCATTTTTCCTGATTCACTGGTCATGTGCATCTGTATCAAATACGGATAAAAAACCTCTTGTGAGTGAACGAACAACATTAAAAGTAGCTTATTGAATAACAGAAGAAGGTCGAGAATTAAAATTCTGGCTATTTGCAGAGAAAAAAGGCAAATACTTTAGTGATACACGTCGGTAATCCAACAAGATCTGAACAAACAACTAGCCTTTCCTTAGATCACGTGACAAGCAGTGAGTAAATGTAAGTTTCATTTAGCTCTCTGTCATTGCTCTGGTGGTAGATAATGTAGTACAGTTCACAACATGAAATAAAAACCGTTGAAATTTAAGTGCAGAATGACCTCGCCAGGGTTGAAAAATTAAATTTACGAGCCCGACGTCATATACGTGTGATGGACTGTTCAGATTACTTCACCAGTGTGAAAAGAGAATATTACAACAATGTGGCAGGATCGACCATCACCGATTCTTAAGAGCAAGTGAAGAATCACGAGGTGCCAAATATAGTCACTAATATTGCCAAGTCTCAACTCCACTAGCATTATGAAGAACTTCATGGGCAGCTCACAATGTCATCACTGCCTGCTCCAATGAGCCCTCAATGCAGCTTCGCAACCAGATGACAATCTAGTGGGGCAGCTTCAAATCGACTGTAGAGTACACCACTGAAAAATGTAGATGAGTTGCAGACTTATCCTATTCAGCTTGGGATGAAAATTTATTTTAACAAAATTAAAAATGGGTGCAAAAGTATCTTGTTCAAAATGTTAATAAATAGTAAACTATTATGCAATGCTGATCTCAGTAGGCTGCATCTACGTCTGGTCTTGGGTCATACACAACTATAATGTCAGGAGTACCACCAAAATGAAGAGATATCATGGATAATAGAACAATAACTGATAACACAGAGTAATAAATCAGAGAGTGTATTCATAAGGAAAAATTGAATGTATGATTACAGAAGCAAAAACTAAACAGAGGAAATAGGCAAATGTGCAGTTGTGCACTTTCACATGTTTTACACCTTCAGATTTACCACAGGTGATGCATACTGACAAGCTTGTTCATTTTGTCTGTGATTTATCCCATCTTGTTTGATACTGAGATCATGAACAAAATATAGAATGTTGTCACTGACAGTTGCTTTGAAGCTGTTCAGAGAGTCTCTTGTTTTATTGGTGATGTAAGCTGGTATTCACGAAGCAGACAACTATGACTACTTCTACCAAGGCACCAGGAGACATATGACATGGGGGGAGGGGGGGTTAAGATCTGTCACTTACTTGTGACTTAGTAACTAAATTAAATTAGTACTAAAAGCAGATACAATACAGACTTCCAGTAAAATTGGAACCGATTTCGAAAGCACCTGTTGCTTTAGAAAGTTTGCACTTAACAACTGTGTGGACAAGGCATTTCTGCAGTAAACACACTCTCATTTCCATATACATAGCTGAGTAGATAGATTGTTATGTGAAAGGTAAGCATAGGGATAGCTAGTGCACGAAACGACCTTTCTGGAATTAAAAAAGTTTACTTTAGTAACACAGTTTACTTTAGTAACACAGAATTACTCAGAATATTTCGTCAACCTGACAAGCAGGATCAATCAGTCCCACACTCGCAAATCACCATTATGACAACCGAGTTGCCAAAACAATGCCTATGACGTATACTATATCACCCATTGTGTCGATGTCATATGTTTATTTGAAAACATAACTTGTGATTTCAGCAGCATGTATGCAGTCCATGACCTTATTTTATTGTTAAACAGCTTTTTTTACTGTCAAACAGTTTTTTCTAGTTGCAAACCAAGAAACAGAACTTGCCCATGAAAGAGCCGACGCTTTTAGAATCGACGCTCTTAGAACGTCAGTGCTACTCCGTGGAGAAAATTTCCTTGCTGAAGCAGAAATTTGATGAGCGAGTACATGTATTGGTATTAATCCCAATTTGTGTCGTAAGGGAACTGTTTGCAGTAGACAATAGAGTTTGTCAGAAGTTAATTCAGTTCCAACATTGCAAATAGTTAATATTTGGCTCCAAACTGATGTAAAATACTTAAGAATATATTTTCTTAGTACAAAAGGTACAAAATATTTTTTTTTGAACAGTGACTGGTTTACTATTATGGCTATGAACTACGCCCGTAGAATTTTCGTAATGATGTTAGCTGGATGCTTGAACAGCCAAATCTGCACACATTTCATTATTGTCCCATTTTTTTATTTATGAAATCTCATTGCAGAATTGCACTTGCACCACTACAGATTCAGTTAGTTCCGTGAGAGCAAGTAAAGCGTATTTCTAGACTACAGGTGACCAAAGAAATTTCGGCACAGTCGCTACTTAACAATGAGATCATTGGAACCCAGTACTGTGAATTCTAGTAAGTTTGGATATTTTTATTAGCTTCAACAAAATCAATGCATTACTCATGACATTAATGCACTTTAACTAACGAACTAAGCTCTAAATAAACTCTAAGCATTATGACAACAAACTTTTAAATAAATAATAAGTTTTTTCCTTTACATTTTACTTTACCCATGAGAGTCTTGAATACGCTAGTGAAAAGAAGAATGTATTTTCATACCTGGAATTCAACACTATCTGACCCAGACACTATCTTGTGTTGGATTGGATGTCCAGATTTGGTCATAGCAATGAAAATTCATTCTTCTTGCAACTAGTGTAGTCAAGACTTTACAAGGACATATCCATTATTTTGCAACTCTATTGTCATGACAGTAACTTGTGGGTGTGCAACTAATTGTCCGCTGAATTTGCATCACTACTTCTTGTCAACTTCGTGAAATATTCTGAATAATTCACACTAAAGATATCACATTGTCTTAGTAAATTAAACTTTTTAGATTCCAAAAAGATTGCTTCATGTAAAAGTTAGCCCTATTCTCGCATTTCACATTGCACTTTATCTACTCAGCTATGTTTATGGCAATGAAAGAGTGTTTATTGCAGCAACGCCTTGTCCACACAGTTGTTAAGTGCTCACTTTCTAAAACAATAGCTGTTTTCGAAATCACTTCCAATTTTGCTGCGAAAGCTGTATCTTATCACTTCCTTTGACCAATACTTCAATTGAGCTGCTAACTATCACACATACATCGTGAATCTTAAAGTCGCAGTTGTAGTCATAGTTGTCTGCTCCATGAGTATCAACTTACATCAACAGAAAACCGGTGGAAAGTGTCTGAACAAACTCAAAGCAACTATCAGTGACAATAATCTGGACATTTGCCTATTTCTTCTGGTGTGTTTCTGCTTCAATAACCATAAATTCAATTTTTCTCTGTGAATCCACAATCTGATTTATCACTCTGTGGCACTGGTTATTATTCTACTGTCCATAATGTCTCTACATTTTGGTGGTATTCTTGATATTATAGTTGAGTGTGACGCAAGACTGGATGTAGATACAGTCTGCCGAGGTCAATATTGCACATTATCTTACTGTTCGTTGACACTTTGAACAAGATCTTTTTGCACATATTTTTAGTTTTGTTAAAATTAGTTTTCACCCTAAGCTGAAGAGGACAAGTGTGCAACTCATTTGCGTTTTTCAATGGTGTAATCTATTATCAGTTTGAGGCTGCCCTTAGTTCAGCATCTGGTAGCGCAGCGCCAATGAGGGTCGGCAGAAGCAGGCTGTGGATAGCAGTGAGAACCCCGTGGGTTGCCGACGAAGTTCTTCACAATGCTAGTGCAACTGAGACTTGGAAATATTGCTGATGATGTTTGACACCTTGCGATCATTCACTCACTTTCGGGATTGGCAACTTCGATCCAATACCCTACCCTGTAAGCAGGCATAGTGGTCTGCTTTAAGAATACCAAGCAACGACACACAGACAAGGTCACTGGAAAGATTCACAGGAACCATCAGTGACACAGAATTGGATTCTTTACATCATTTATGGACCAAACAAGAAAGGAACATTACAAAAGTAATGAATAGGCTAGTTAATATCCATTATATACATAGACCACAAGGTGAAAAAAGCTCGAAGGAGCAGAATTTCACACATGCATAGTTTAGTTTCTGTGTTGATGAACAATAACTTTCAGCTTCTTCTCTTCTGAATCCTCAAATGACTTAATTACTGTGTGGCATCAAATAATTAGCTAACTGTATTTCTTCTTGCTTCTGTCCGCCAACATAATTCTGCATTCTGCGGGAGTTATGAAATTCTACTTGTTGTGGCACAAGACTGCACATTGACATAGTTGATTTCAAGACACAAAGTGTTTGATAACTTACTGTTTCATCACCTGTGGGTGAAGGTTGATTTCCAATTAGTTTAATTCCCCTGAAATAAGTTTTCATTCCACACTACCCAAGTAATGTTTTATTCATTTTTATTCTGGGGAATTCGTATTGTGACTGAAAATTATATACCTCACTATTTCAGGTGCTGTATGTTGCATGAGCGGGAACTGATATCACGAGCTTTGCTATCCCTGTGCTGAAATTATATAATGCTGGCATTAACAAGTGGAATCAGTGCAAAGATGAGCCGAACCATCAGGCTTTCATGGCACAAAGAAAAACAAAAGCGAGCATCATCCGCAAAACCAAGAGGAACTGCAACAGGTCTCAAATACTACAGGCAGAAGAAGACTTCAAGAAAAACAATTTAAGAGATCTCTACTAGCGACTCAAGAAACAGACTACTTCATACATAGCCCCAACCCTACAACTCAGAGGGCCAGATGGGAAACTCCAAATGAATAACAGGGACTGCACAAAAACCTTCGCAGAATACTTCCAGAAACTCCTCAATGCAGAACAAATGAAAGATACTTGCTTTTGCCGAGCGTGCTGTCAGGAACCAGGACTGTATACCACCCAACAGGGAAAAAATAAAGATCATCAAAGGCCTCAAGAACAGGAAGGCCCCAGGTGAAGATGGTATAGTTGTAGAAATGTGGAAGCACTGCCCAGATCATTCAGGGCATTTGGAGAACAGAGGTCTTGCCAGAGGGAAGGACCTCAGCTGAGATCCATCCACTACACAAGAAAGGATGTAAGACCGACCGTAACAACTACAGAGGCATCTCCTTGTTGCTTATAGCCTACAAGATCTTCTCTAACGCCCTGCAAAATAGTCACCGAACAGCTATACTCCCAACACGGTGAATACCAGGCTGGTTTCCATGCAAGTAGGTCCTGCACAGAACAGATTCAAAACCTCAAGACCAACCTCTTATATAGGAGCCAAGGGCGGGGGGAGGGGGACACCTGGGTTGACATTATGGTAGACTTCCAAAAGGTATATGACTAAATAGATTGACAGACCATCTTCTCTAACCTGTGGGAACTAGGCCTAGATGGGAAGACTACCAGACTGGTCCAAGCTACCCTGAAGAATACCACCTTCAAAGTCAAGTTCAGGGGAGAACTCTCCGAGAGCTTTCCCATCCAGACAGGAGTCAGGAAGGGGGATGGCCCCTCTTGCATCCTCTTCAACTGTGTTCTGGAGAAAATCGTCAGAATGGACTTCCACATTGTCCCCAGAAGCAGGACTGAAGTTGGGTACAAGAAAGATAACCTCAATCTACTCTGACTAGCCTTTGCTGATTATCTCACCCTATTGGCCAACAGCATTAAGGAGGCTACTCACCAACTATAGAGCCTCTACAGTATTGTGGCAAAAACTGGCTTGAGGGCCAACATACAGAAGACTGAGTTCACCACCAATATCGAGCAGGCTTCTTCTACAATCCCACTAGAAAACAATACTATCTGTAAAGTTCCTACAGTCAAGTACTTGGGAGAATGAATCTCAGCATGCGAGAGCAAAACCTTGACCATAGACGCCAGGTGCACCAAGTTCGAGAGGGCCTATCATTTCTGTAAGAACATCTATACCTCCAAGTACCTATCCAAGAACATACACTACAACTTGGAAGTAAAACCCTCTGCACTCTATGCCTCTGAGTGCCTGGGCCCACTCAGGACACTAGAACTTAAAAAAGAGAAGAAGATCCTGAGGAGAATACTAGGACGCATAAGAGAGGAAGGCAGTACCTACAGAATCAGGCACAATAACGAGCTCTACGAACATCAGGAAGACATAGTCACATGTATGAGGAAAAGGCGACTGACCTCCTATGGGCACGACCCGCCTGAATCACTTCAGGCTCACCAACAGGATCCTCACAGTGACAAGTAGGGGAAAAGTATCCAAAGCCAAGTGGATCACCTCTGTTAAATCAGACTTAGAGGAACTGCGGATCCTATTAAAGACAGACAAGAACGGAACTAAATACTGACAGGTCATCCTGCAGGGAGTCTTCCCACTGTTTCCCACAAGCAAGAAGTATACAGGCAACGCCAGACCTAAGTGGACAGGTGAGAGGAAGCAGGCTCACAGCCAGAAGATGAATGGATACTGGGCCAAGAAAAAGTAGAGGACCATAGCTGAGAGTTAAGACGAGCCCCATGGTCCCTAGTAGACCAAAAAGGAGAGAGAGAGAGAGAGAGAGAGAGAGAGAGAGAGAGAGAGAGAAGCACCTGGCATTAACAGCTCTGTTTCATGCTGGAAAGCTTCCAAAATGAGGATTTGTAGTTTAAATTTAATTGAGTGCCTTAAATAAAGATAGGCTGAAAGGAATGTTAGAAAGTAACAGGAGATTACACAGCACAAAAGAACAATTGCATTTAACACCACCCATCTGTGAACCTGTATAAGACAAGCATTTCACTGTACAGCTGCCCTTAGCAAGGCAAAGACTTGGCAATATGGTTGCAAGTATTTGGCAACAATGTGGCTGTGCATTTAGTTCCACATGTAGCCCTGAATTATTCTGTTAAATTCACTTAGCATTCCCTTTCCATTTCAATGACTTTTGCTACATAAACCTCATGTAAGATGAGAGACTGAGATAGAAAATTCAATTTGTGGACTACCAGAATGCTGTATTTCACAAAATCAGCAACTGTTCTTCTCTTTAAATTGCATTATGAGGCTCACGACCAATACTGTGATGAGAGAGACCAGCTCCCAGCAGCATCTCATCAGCCCCGTGGTTCCACACGCCTTGTGATGCACAGACGGCACGAGTTCTCAAATGTAATTGCAGTGCACAGCTGTACCAGCCCTACTTTCCACTTAATTCCACTTAATTTAATGGAGCTGCAAATTTTTAGAAGAAATTCTTTAACACAGTACGATGAAAACATTTACACATTAAATCTTCTCACAAGTTCAATACAGTAAGCTGTGTTAATAGTCACAGATGTCTGCTTTGCTGCGAATACCAAGCTTCTTCAGACGACTCTGAAGAACTTTGACCTGCCATCAATGACATGAATTTAAGTTTTCTTCATCATGTAGGATCCAGATGTCAGGAGAATAGTTACAAAATGAATATAGTTCCTATGAGGTAAATCTGTGCAATAGCAATTAGGCACCCATGTAGATGTTTGCTAACACCAAGCTTAGCAACTTCCTTCTTCTCTGAGTAGCTTCAAAAATGGGAACTTTTGTTGGTGTGAATTTCATTGAATACCTTCAATATCACTTTTGACCAGTGTTAAGTTCTCTACGAATCCATATGTGGACCTCAATATGTGCACTGTGCCAGTGTTGCTATACAGCACGCACTGCAAGATATTCTCACATAGTTTATGACATATATTTACCATACCAAGCCAAAAAACAGCTATAACAACACCACATTTACTCACTACAGCTGGGTGAAAGCATACAAATTCAAAATAAAAATTGTATGAAGAATCACTCCTAAAAAGAAAAGAAAAGACAGATAAAGTATTAACCTTTTCACTGCTACATATGAGCTATTTGGGTTCCATGCTCAGGCTGCATTTGTTACGGATGTACTGTTGCCAAATGCTGAGAGATGGCATTCCGGCTGATACAAAATACTTATCATCTGAATTTTCAAAAACCATCATGCGAAAAAATTTTATTTTTGCTCCTCTTATAGTCCGAGATCTTCACTCGATAAAGAACTGAATTTCTTTCCACTATCCACCATACTTACTGTGCTGCATCAAATTAAGTAAAACATTGTGCAAAATTTAAAGACTCTGCAGATGTAAAAACACATTGTGTAAACTTTGCGTATGGTTGATTTCAGCTCATACATTGCAGTGAATGAAATGTAGAGAAGATATTGGAATTCTATTTAAATATTAGAGCAACAGCATTTTGTTCTCAAGTTATTGGGTTTTATATCCAAAGGACAGTGGTTTGCAACAGACCCATTCACGTCCTTGCACACTGTGAATCGTGGTCATAACAATCGTCGTATCTCAAACAATTCAAAATACTGAAACAAGGTTTTCTGTAAATGATGGCATGCAATGGGGCACAAATGTTGTATGATAAACACTCGAAAGTTTTTTATTCACCAAGATATGGAAGTAACTCTTCTGCAGCAGTGAGACATCAGCGGCTCAGGACACATTCACATGTCCATTGCATTATAGGTAAATCCAAGCCGTGCAAGTATGCACGTCCACAATACTTGGGAAACAGTGTAGCAGGATGTGTACGCCTACAGCAGCAAAAGGGTTAATAACAAAGCTAAACAACATAGTGAGGTACGCCGACTGGATCACAAACTATAAAATCAATTTTGAGCCGTATTCATTTCTCACATATTAGTGTCATACAAAACTCACCACATAAAAATGGGTTGTTTGCCTCTGTTGCTATTGAGCGTGAAATGCAAATCATAGACATTTTTGTGGAGCATCATTCAACAACAGTGACGCACTTTATACTCTCCGAAGCAACGAGCAGTAGCTGATGCAAGGGAACACAGCCATTCCCAGGAGCCAGCAAGTGGGCCCTGCAGAGCCCTGGCAGAAGCAGTGTTCAAAGGCAGACAGTCTGCCAAGAAATCTGTCACAAAATGTCACTGGACTAATTGTTATTACCAATGTGTCAGAAAGTAGCTGTGCTACCATTACACTTAGGACTTCAGCACTGAGATGAAAGGCATTATAAAAATTAAGGCAATGAGTGGTTTCAAAAGCAAGACATCACATTCAGACGATGCACTATTTATCGCTGGACCACGGGTGTAGACAACTTGAACAGAAGACAAGACGAGTTCCTCCAGGAGTTGCAATGGCCTACAATGTTACCTTGTCAAACAGCTTTTCATGATCAACAAAACTGTAATGAGTTGGAAAGCTAAATTCTCTTCTTTTCTCAGTTACTTGTGACAAAGTGAAAAACAATCACAACACGACCCACATTTTCCAAAATTATTTTGTACCTCTAACAGTGCTTCCCCTATCGATATTAATACTTTGTTTATAATTTTAGCATCCAGTTTGTAGGAAGAATTTAACACACTTATTCTTCAGTAGTGTGCGCATTGTGTTTTATAACCTCCTTCATAAGTAGGGCATACGAAAAGCTTCATTCTATTCATCTGGCACATCTGCTTGACCAACAAACACTCAAAACAATTGAAATTCTATGGTTTACCTGATAGGCAAATAGTTAATCAGCTCTATATTTATATTATCAGTGCCGTGTGACTTTTTGTTTCTTGATCACTTTCACAGTTTTCCCACTGTTATAAATCTATATAGTCATTGGTTTTAGTGTTTACTTCTGGTTCTTCTTCATTATCAGTCCATGCACATTTAAAGTACTTTACCATTTTTGAGAAATTATATTTAGTTGTAAAGTATCTCACTCTTGTTTATTCAAGTGCTTCATAATTTTGTATGCTTTGTTTTGTCTTCCATTCTACTTCACCAACATGTCAACCCCAATTTTCCCATTTAATTTTTGATATTTCTTTCTTAACTAAAAAATGTTCAGAAGGTAACCATATGTACAAATTAATTTGTGACACGAACGTAAAATGACTTCATTCCACGGCATTATGAGTTGTCATGCAAAATGATCCACTGAACTAACTAACTAACTAAGCAGATTTACATTTATAACCCTATCTGCAATTCATATTTTTAAGCAATGACTAGGTTTCCAGACATGCCTCCTTTACATATTTTTAGTTCGCTAATATAGTATTTCCTTTTTAGAATATTTCTTTTATACAAGGACTTCCACAAAATTTGATTTCTGATGCACATATAGTAGAGTGTATTAAATTCTCTCACCTTCACTGCTGCCATCTTCTCCCATTATTATTTTCATTGAGGTGAGTATCTGCTGAATAACAGGTGGTGACATTGATGCTGCATAACATGCAGCATGACTGTGCACACGAAGATAACTGATAAGTTTCTGCCAATGAAAATATAGAAATTGTATTACAAAACAGCATTTTCGATTTATGGATTGATGCTTCCTTTCATCATTTTTTACTAATAAAACAGATAATCTCACCTTTGATCCCGCTATATACCCTCCAGCAGAACCAAAACTTTTAGTGAATGTCCCCATGAGAATATCAACATCTTTTGGGTCACAGCCATAGTAATCTAACACCCCTCTTCCTCTTTCTCCCATCGCTCCTATACTGTGTGCTTCATCCAAGTATAAGTAAGCCTAAAAATTGACAATAACATGAACATTTTTGTGAAAAATGTAAAAAGAAAAATATTTCAAAATTCATAATTTTATACCTTGTATTTCTTTTTCAATCTTATGATTTCTGGCAGGTGTACTACTGATCCCTCCATGCTAAAAACTCCTTCCACGACTATCAATATTTTTTTCCATGGTCTGTATGTTCTAGGCTGTCCATAAACAACGGCATCTTCCAGCAACTTTTCCAAATGTTTCACATCTGGGAAAAAAATTAAAATAGTTTGTTTAGAAATAATGAATCAAAGCAAGTCTCAAAGTCAAACTTTTCAGCTCATTTTGATGGATTTGAAGATAATGAGTCACTGAAATATACCAATTTAATCAAAAATTGTATATGGTAGATACATTAAAATAGTTTCCCCACATGACAAGGACTGTACCATGAATTAATGCAAAACTGAACTGCTACTTTCTATTTTGGCCAATATTCTGACAAAGACATAGACTTTTTTGGCTTAAGACTTTTCTTACAGTTTTTTGATTAAATATGATTGCAACTGCTCTGCATGAACTGACTCGCAGCTGTCATATTTATCTTCATCAACATGGAAGTCCCTTTCATTGTGAGGCCTGAATGACATTTCATCCAAACCAACCTTTCTCTATCAATCCCTCTCCCCTCTCCGAAGAAGGCTCTAATAGCTGCGAAAATTGGAACGTTAATTTGACTTCTATATGGACCTACCTGGAGTACTTGGAATTTTGCATCCTGAAGGAACATAATGGCCAGCCATTCTACCTTCTTAAAGTTGCACAAGTTTTTTTCATTGTCACACAAAGATAAGGGACATGAGCACTTTAACAAAATTACCACAGTAATCCACAGCTAATTAATTTGGTAATAAAAATTTCTAGAACGACACACTCGAAGCAAATAGATGGAGGAACAGAGGAGATTTTGGTGTATATGGGGCAAATGGAAATTGCAAGAGATGTTTGCTTGCAAATAAAAGTAAATAAATACATATGGATTGTGAAGGATTTTAGTGCATCTGTCAAGTACTGACGCAGAAAGCAAAAATATCAAGGGAGGTAACTTTCATAAAATTGTTTTCATACAAAAGTATGCACAAAACATATTTTATACTAGCTCAGTGATTTTCGCTACAAAGAAATTTTCCAATAGCAACTTGAACTTCTTAAATTAGGGCAATTTCATCTCAAATCATACAGGTCAAGAGCGAATGTGTAACATCATTATTTCAAAATTATCTGTAGAAGAAAAATTATATATGGAAGGAAACATTCCACGTGGGAAAAATTATATAAAAAAACAAAGATCAGGTGACTTACCGAACAAAAGCGCTGGCAGGTTGATAGACACACAAACAAACACAAACATACACACAAAATTCAAGCTTTCGCAACAAACTGTTGCCTCATCAGGAAAGAGGGAAGGAGAGGGGAAGACGAAAGGAAGTGGGTTTTAAAGGAGAGGGTAAGGAGTCATTCCAATCCCGGGAGCGGAAAGACTTACCTTAGGGGGAAAAAAGGACAGGTATACACTCGCACACACGCACATATCCATCCACACATACAGACACAAGCAGACTTTTGGGGTTCTTCTGTCGGAGGTCCTGGGTTTGAGGAGATGAGGAAGTGGCTCTGGTTATTTGCTTCTGTACCAGGTCGGGAGGGTAGTTGCGGGATGCGAAAGCTGTTTTCAGGTTGTTGGTGTAATGGTTCAGGGATTCCGGACTGGAGCAGATTCGTTTGCCACGAAGACCTAGGCTGTAGGGAAGGGACCGTTTGATGTGGAATGGGTGGCAGCTGTCATAATGGAGGTACTGTTGCTTGTTGGTGGATTTGATGTGGACGGACGTGTGAAGCTGGCCATTGGACAGGTGGAGGTCAACATCAAGGAAAGTGGCATGGGATTTGGAGTAGGACCAGGTGAATCTGATGGAACCAAAGGAGTTGAGGTTGGAGAGGAAATTCTGGAGTTCTTCTTCACTGTGAGTCCAGATCATGAAAATGTCATCAATAAATCTGTACCAAACTTTGGGCTGGCAGGCCTGGGTAACCAAGAAGGCTTCCTCTAAGCGACCCACGAATAGGTTGGCGTACGAGGGGGCCATCCTGGTACCCATGGCTGTTCCATTTAATTGTTGGTATGTCTGGCCTTCGAAAGTGAAGAAGTTGTGGGTCAGGATGAAGCTGGCTAAGGTAATGAGGAAAGAGGTTTTAGTCAGGGTGGCAGGTGATCGGCGTGAAAGGAAGTGCTCCATCGCAGCGAGGCCCTGGACGTGCAGAATATTTGTGTATAAGGAAGTGGCATCAATGGTTACAAGGATGGTTTTCGGGGGGTAACAGACTGGGTAATGATTCGCGGGGTTCGACGAAGTGGTTGGTGTCTTTGATGAAGGATGGGAGACTGCATGTAATGTGTTGAAGGTGTTGATCTACGTAGGCAGAGATACGTTCTGTGGGGGCTTGGTAACCAGCTACAATGGGACGGCCGGGATGATTGGGTTTGTGAATTTTAGGAAGAAGGTAGAAGGTAGGGGTGCGGGGTGTTGGTGGGGTCAGGAGGTTGATGGAGTCAGGTGAAAGGTTTTGTAGGGGGCCTAAGGTTCTGAGGATTCCTTGAAGCTCCGCCTGGATATCAGGAATGGGATTACCTTGGCACACTTTGTAAGTAGTGTTGTCTGAAAGCTGACGCAGTCCCTCAGCCACATACTCCCGACGATCAAGTACCACGGTCGTGGAACCCTTGTCCGCCGGAAGAATGACGATGGATTGGTCAGCCTTCAGATCACGGATAGCCTGAGCTTCAGCAGTGGTGATGTTGGGAGTAGGATTAAGGTTTTTTGAGAAGGATTGAGAGGCAAGGCTGGAAGTCAGAAATTCCTGGGAAGTTTGGAGAGGGTGATTTTGAGGAAGAGGAGGTGGGTCCCACTGTGACGGAGGACGGAACTGTTCCAGACAGGGTTCAATTTGGATAGTGTCTTGGGGAGTTGGATCATTAGGAGTAGGATTAGGATCTTTTTCTTCGTGGCAAAGTGATATTTCCAGCAGAGAGCACGGGTGTAGGACAGTAAATCTTTGACAAGGGCTGTTTGGTTGAATCTGGGAGTGGGGCTGAAGGTGAGGCCTTTGAATAGGACAGAGGTTTCGGATTGGGAGAGAGGTTTGGAGGAGAGGTTAACTACTGAATTAGGGTGTTGTGGTCCCAGATTGTGTTGATTGGAATTTTGAGGTTTTGGGGGGAGTGTAGCTGGAAGTGGGAGATTGAGTAGATGGGAGAGACTGGGTCTGTGTGCAATGAGAGGAGGTTGAGGTTTGCTGGAAAGGTTGTGAAGGGTGAGCGAGTTGCCTTTCCGGAGGTGGGAAACCAGGAGATTGAATAGTTTTTTGAGGTGGAGGGTGGCATGCTGTTCTAATTTGCGGTTGGCCTGTAAGAGGATGCTCTGAACAGCCGGTGTGGATGTGGGAGAGGAAAGACTGAGGACTTTTAATAAGGATAGGAGTTGACGGGTGTGTTCATTGGCTGAGTTGAGGTGTAGGTGAAGGATTAGGTGGGTGACGGCAATGGATTGTTCAGTTTGGAACTGGTATAGGGACTGATGGAAAGAAGGGTTACAGCCAGAGATGGGAACTTTAAGTGTGAGGCCTTTGGGGGTAATGCCAAATGCCAGACAAGCTTGAGAAAATAAAATATGGGAGTGTAATCTGGCTAGGGCGAAGGCATATTTGCGGAGGGAATGTAAATAAAACTTAATGGGGTCGTTGTGGGGATGGTGTGAGGGTGACATGGTATTAGAAGGTGGAAAGTGCAACGTGAGGCTGAAATGAAAATGAAAATAAAAATATATGGGGAGAGATAAAGGTGAACTGGAAAGCAACTGGAGATCTGGTGTGAAAAAAGGTGAAAAAGTGTTGGATATAGCTGGGCTTGTTGATCCTGTGGTGAACTTGGGTTGGTAGACAACGATGCGCACAAAGGTTAGGTGGTTGTGTTGCCGCCAAAACACGTTAAAAGGTGGAGCAATTCGGGAAAATTTCGAAAAAACTGCGTGCAAATGTATTAAAAGGAGTGGTTTTGTGGTGGCAGATTGTGAAAATGAGGCTAACAATTGTCTGACGAAGAAATAATGACATTAAAACCTGTGGGAAGCAGCTGAAAAAGATCAGTGATGTGGGAAAAACGGAAACGGAAAAAAAAGGCGAAACTTATTAGAACTAGCCGAAAAGGCTGTTTAATAGCTGAAAGGAACTGTTTGTGAACTGGAAACCGTGGATTTTATAGCAGCGGTAGTGTTGAAAGCGGAAAAAAAATTTTTGGTTATGGTTTAGAAGTGGGTTACGTATTATTGAGTATATATAGGCGGGATAAAATTGTATGGTAGATTCGGTAAAGAGGAGGAGGTGAATACAAAGTGAAACTACTTGCAAAAACATAAAGAGAAAATAAGATGACAGGAAAGATTTCGAAATGCAACAGTGACAATAACAAACGTAATTGTTGGGTTCAAATCAAATTAGCAACAAACTGTCCATTCGCATGAATGGACACAGGCAGACAGCGTTTGTTGGTAATGAGGATCACCCTGTGGCTCAACATGCCTTGGTGCACGGCCAGCACATCTTGGCGCAGTGTTACACCGTCCGGGTTATCTGGATACTTCCCACTAACACCAACCTGTCCGAACTCCGGAGATGGGAACTTGCCCTTCAGTATATCCTCTCTTCTCGTTATCCGCCAGGCCTCAATCTCCGCTAATTTCTAATTTCAATTTGCCGCCGCTCATACCTCACCTGTCTTTCAACAACATCTTTGCCTCTGTACTTCCGCCTCGACTGACATCTCTGCCCAAACTCTTTGCCTTTACAAATGTCTGCTTGTGTCTGTGTATGTCCGGATGGATATGCGTGTGTGTGCGCGCGAGTGTGTACCTGTCCTTTTCTTCCTCTAAGGTAAGTATTTCCGCTCCCGGGATTGGAATGACTCCTTACCCTCTCCCTTAAAACCCACATCCTTTCGTCTTTCCCTCTCCTTCCCTCTTTCCTGGTGAAGCAACTGTTTGTTGCGAAAGCTTGAATTTTGTGTGTATGTTTGTGTTTGTTTGTGTGTCTATCGACCTGCCAGCACTTTCGTTTGGTAAGTCACATCATCTTTGTTTTTAGATACATTTTTCCCACGTTTCCACAAGAAACCTCTCAAAAACTAAAATATTTTGGTTTTCCAGTGATTTTTTTTAAAACTTATAGAACTATCTAAATGAGGGTCTTTGTGAAAGTGTCATAAAAAAGGAAAAATTTTAAAAAATAAAAAAACTAGAAGCGACAGCACATGTCTGGTGTTTTATCCATTTTGGTTATAAGGAGTAGAATTTTGAGAGACCAAATTTTAAATTTGGGTTCTCCTTTCCTTAAGAAGATATGTTTCTTGCTTCTCTTACTGATCTTGTCATATGTCTCGGTATCTTTTTAACTTTTTCACCATAACATCAGCCTGATTACGACTTTTCTGGCTGCAGTGTAAGTCCTCACTTACGGAATAGTCCAGAGCAATATTAAGCATATCATCTCGCAATGGATGCCCGCAGTAGGAATCTGGGTGTGTCAATTTTCCATTCTTTATTTTCGAGCTTTTGAAATTAAATAATGTGAGGAAGTTTATATGTATTTCTGTATCTGCTTCTTGGAGTAGCTACCTGGTCTCAGTGTCCGTGAATGTACTTTCTCAGTATGGGTGGGTGCCTAGGCAGCAATGTTTAGGTTTTGAAAACATACATCACACTGGGTGCACATGTCTCTATCTTCAAGTTCTGCGCCAGGTGCATCTACATTATACACTTCACAAAGTTCTGAAGATGTTGCTTGTTTCAGGTTGTTCTACTTTTCTTTGTACATACCATTTTCTTCTTGTGCTTCTTATCTTGGCTGTGTGTTTAGGTGGATGTATTAGGGATCACAACAGAAGTGCTACCATCATTCAGGTGGGTTATCACTAAATTTCTTGTATAAGTGAGTATAGCAATTCCTGCACAATGCATGTGATGGTAACACAGTTACTTGAGGACAAAGACATTTCTACAATGCCTCTGACACATTCCCAACAATTGTGAAGTGTTTTTCACTTTTCTTAAACACCACCTTCTTGTGTCTTTTTTCACAGTCCAGAAACCTCACTCTTTCATTACTGTATTTCCTCACGGACACTGTACCAAACAAAAAGTTCAAATCAAACATAGCACCCTTTGCAGAATAATGCATGTGCAAGTTCTCACTTATTTGTTGTAAACAGAAAAAAGCTGGAAACAGTGTTGCTACATACATATTTTACACTAGAAATTCAATGATGCGAAATACGCAGAATGTTGAAAAATTTCTAACATTTTATTCAGAAAAATACTGCCCACTTTGATTACAGTAACTACTAACATATGAAACAAACAATATGGAAATGAAGTCCCATGCTTCTTGACAGAGCATAGGGGAATGATGCAGGGGACCCGCACCACGATACTCAGCAAGGTCCTAATGGAGGTGGTTTATTTATGTTGAAAGGAAGCCCATATGTGAGTGAGTGAGTGAGAGAGAACTAAATTTGAACACATAATGAGGGAGCTTTAAAGCAAAGGCATTCATGGTGATGAATTGACATGTCTTCTATGATTTGAGATAAAATTGCCCATTATGACTTAGGAAACTACTAAATAAGAAGTAGAACTATTTAAGTTATACAAAAGAAATTCCAGGACATAATAATGACACTATTATATAGTTGCTACTCACTGTATAGCAGAGATGATGAGTTGCAGATAGGCACAACAAAACGACTGTCAAACAAAGCTTTCAACCAAACAGGCCTTTGTCAGAAAACACACACACACACACACACACACACACACACACACACACACAAGAGCACAGTCTCTGCTTGCCAAGGCCAGACTAGTCACATTTACAATTTAAATTTATTTGAGACAAGGTAATGACAGTATAAAGGCTACAGTACACAACCATATTCTCAAATGAGTACGGTCATTTGATTAAAATATAAAGCATTAAAAAGCATCCTGATGCCAAAGGCGCTTGGATACTTCCAAGTACAAAGTTGTGGATAATTAGAAACCCACTACTAGTTCCATTGTGATGGATTGCAGTTCCAAGTTTACATAGACACTTCACTGAATATTTCGTATTTCTGTATCACCTAATACTTGGTATTGTAAAACCAACAAAAACTGCTGAACTGGGCAGTTAACCTGACTCTCAGACAGAGGAGTTGCACAGAAATTAAAATCTCAAAATTACATAATATAATGCCGGATATACTGCAAGACTCTATCTTAACAAAAGACAGGGAATCGTTTTACGTACTGTTGTGTCTGAAGACTCTGATGGTGGCACCAGAAAGACGTAAACCCAAAATAAGAGATGCATGGTTTTTCTCATCACTGAGCACCAAACATCCTTTTGATACAATACTGGGTAAATTAAGAGCATTAGTTGCAAAGCCCATCCCAAAAACAATGGCATCTTCTACTCTGAGAAACCTGGCTGTTGTCTGCTCCAGTTCCACGAGCAATGGTGTTGTACCTGTAACAGATGGTGATCATTAATAAACACAAAATCAACAGAGTACCTTTGAGAAAATAATTTTCAGCATACTTTCTACAGTCTTACTACGAAAATAGGTGAATGTGCCAGATGTAACACAATGGTTCTAATATTTTGAGTATTTACAATGATTAATCAATATAGTACTTTTTCTCTTAGACATTATGAAAAATTTGTAGAGATTTACAAGGCAGGTCAAGTATTGTTACCTAAAATGGCCAAGACTAAATTAAGATGAAGGTAGTGAATTGACAATACTTGGTATTAAACTATGTTGTAGCAACAAGAAAGAGTTCTATCTAATTCAAAGTACAAGCTGTGATCAAAAGTAGATACTCATTATCACCAGTACTGAGGTGTAAACTAGCTCGCATCCATAGCAGAATACTACACATGCACCCCGAGAAACGCTAAATGATCTAGAATGAATAGGCAGCCAGACCAGATACGAGATTTCCTAGCTAGAAACATGCAAAGCAAAAAGCTTTAAAAAAATGAATTTTCAGGACCAACTGATTAAAAGACTCGGCCCTTCAATCCGAGTAGGCCATTTAAACATGGAAGGCATTAGCCGAGCTAAAAGCAAGTACCTATCTAAACTCCTTGTAGATAATGATATTGACAAAGTTCTAATCCAGGAAACCCATGCTCCAACTGAGGAAGGCCTGCGTGAAAGAGGTAGGATCCATGGCTAAAATCTTACGGGTGCTACACATCACAGTATGTATGGTGTTTCCACCTATGTGAGGAGCAATGTCGAGCATGCTCGTCTCATTTCCACAAATACAGAAAACAACATCCATTATGTCTCTACACAAGTAGAGGAGACCTTTAGAAATAATATTTACAAGCCACCAAATGTGCTGTGGCCACTGGATATTCTGCCAATTACTGACCACCCACTGATTTATGCTGGAGGTTTTAATAGTCACCATGGTCACTGTAAGTATGCACGCGACGGCGAGTTTGGTATTGCGCTCAGTGATTGGGCTGAAAACGAAAATCTGTACCTGGTTTATGATGCCAAGGATTTAGGAACGTTCAGATTAGCCACTTGGCGAAGAGATTACAACATGGATCTCTGCTTTGTGTCCCAGGACTGCAGAGGGCACCCAGTGCCTATATCCAGAGAAGTCATATCTAATTTCCCACACAGCCAGCACAGGCTAGTAATCCTCAATATGGGGTTCTGTGTCCCAATAGAAATCTATCCCATAACCCAGATGGGACTTCCACAGGGCTGAGTGGTGGAGTTTGGCTGACCACCTACATAAATACATCTGTTTTATTCCACCAAAACGTAAAAACTACGCTCAATTCGTCTGAGCTGTTCTTACTGCTGGTAAGAAGTTTATCCCTCGTTGGTACAGAAAGGAATACATTGTGAACAACTTTATTAACTGTACAGCAAAACTGGCAACAGTGATATTGCAGACGAGCTCCTCCAAAGTCTTGACGCTGCTAGAAGAGTAAAAGGTGTGAGATGGTAGAAAATGTAAAATTCAGACATTCACGTAGAAACGCATGGAGACTTCAGCGTAAGCTTGGTAGAGTCTCCAATAAATCGGGGGGCAGAAACCATGTATTTCAGATAGCCACATCGCTAGCCTTATAGCTGAAATACCAGATCATCCCATGACAAACAACATACTTCCAAGTAAAACAAGAACTCACATCTCTAAAAGCTCAGAGCCCAAACAAATCCAATTTCTCTTCACCATTTACACTGACTGAACTAGATGAGGCCTTGAAAAAAAATTAACCATGATAAAGCACCTTGTCTGGATAATATACACCCAGAATTTCTGATCAACATGGGTAATGGTGGGAAAAAATGGCTGGTCCATTTCTCCAACATCCTAGATAGTAGATCACTGCCAAACGATCTAAAGAGAACAAAAATAGTGGCAATTTTGAAACCAGGTATACCAGATGACCACCCTCAAAAGTTTCAGACCAATTTCCATTCTGAGCTGTATTTATAAACTCTTGGAGCAGCTCCTCTACACTAGAATTAGTGGCTTCATTCTCGAATATATCTCAGCTGAGCAAGGGAGTTTCAGGCCACAGAGAAGTTACGGCGACCAGGTACTGACCCTAACAACTTTCATAGAGGCTGGTTTCCAAAAAAACGTGAAGACATCTATCATGTTCATAGACCTAACCACGGCATATGATACAAGTCTGGTGAGAAGGGATAGTATACAAATTACTAAAAACAATCTGATGACAAAAAACTGTAACCCTCATCAACACCATGATAAACAATAGATATTTCCATGTTTACTTGGGAGAAAATGTGAGCAAGGAGAGGAAATTAAGTAATGATCTACCACAGGGCTCCGTCTTAGCCCCTCTATTATTCAACTTAATCTTCGATCTCCCCAATACCAGGTCAACAAAATTCTATTATGCAGACAATATCGCTCTTGTCCATATAACCCAGGACCTTGGACAAGCGGAGACAATTCTCCCAGATGATATAGCCATTATGAGCGCCTATTTTAGAAAGTGGTGACTTAAACCCAGTACAAGTAAACCTGAAGTATGTGAATTCCATCTGACAAACAAACAAATTAATGCGAAGCTCAGAGTGAAACTTAATGGAAACTCCCTTTGCCATACCAAGTACCGTAAGTGCTTTGGTGTCACCCTTGACTGCTCCCTTTCATATAAAAAACATCTTGAATATACTGCTGCCAAGATAAGTCGTAACAATATTATTCAAAAATTGTGTGAAATGACATGGGGAGCTTCAGCAGATAAGTTTTGCAAATCCTCCATTGCGCTGGTCTTCTCATCAGCTGAGAAGTGTATGGCTAAACAGCTGCCACACCAACTTTATCAGTGTCCAGTTGAACCACACTAAGCAGTTAATAAATGGGGCAATCTGACCAACACCGATTTATTGGATTCCTCTGCTGAGCAACATCGATCCATCTGCAATCTGCAGAAGCGAGGCCTTGCTTAAGAAATACCACAAGCTAAAGGAGAACCTGGAATCACCCAAACACGAAGACATACCACGTTTACGACGAAATAGACTCGGTTCAATAACCCCACCATTTCGACAAGCAAAACAGCTAGATGCCAGTGATACCACGATGAAAGGCCTGTGGGACCAGAGCTGTCTACTTATTGAAAATTCTGAACAGCTTGAGTGGTTCTGAAAGTATAACTATGATACTGCTGGCACAAAACTCAACAGGAAACCGTGGGTCAAATTTAACAGTGCTCACCCTGGGCATGGTTGATGTGCAGACGCTCTTTACAAATGGCGTGCAACACAGTCTCCAGTTTGTGACTGTGGGGTTCCGAACCAGACTATCAGTCACATTAGGAATGAATACCCCCTGTGTTCCTACCAGAGGAGTTGGAATGACCTCATGAAAGCTGATGATATGGCTCTTATATGGATTAGGAACCTAGATATTGACATTTAGTTAGCTTTATATGTAGTTTTGTATGTTCATATTCCTGTTATATATATATTATTTCTAATGCCATATACCTGTAATTTTAAACTGCATGTGAGCCATAAAAATAAATAATAATAAAATCACCAGTGCTATGACCTTCCAGGATTATCAAAACTGTGAAACACATGTACTGTATATCAAAAGTAAAATAGGAAAGAAGCAACAGAAAATGAGATCTGGAGCAGTGATAGTAGTACAAATAGTTAGGTAAATGACACTGTTACCAGATAATAGTTGTGACAGAAATGATGACATACTGAAATCAATGACCACCATATTCAATGATTATTTTCTCACAATGTAAATAAATATTGCACGTGCCAACAAAGAACTACATACAGTTGTATTAGCTTTAATCAAGCAGACTTTGTTTGCACATCCAACCAGTTTAAAACTACAATTACTAACAAAATTAGCGAATATTATGACAACAGTAAAAATGGATACAGTAATTTTTTGGCTACAATACTGTTTCTAATGTAATAAACTGATATGCTCACTCTGGATCTTTCTTCATTAACTACTTTTCAGACCACCTTTCATAAAAGACCTGTTACAGGAAAAAGATAATTTGATCTAAAATATAAATAAAAGAGAAAGAAAGAAAGAGAGAGAGAAGAAGAAGAAGCGTCCTAGCAGAGCTTAACAACAAAAATCTTTTTTACTGGCACGTTCCATGACCTTGCCACAGCTTTTGACTTTGTGAGTCATAAAATTTTACTCTGAAAAGTAAAATGTTGCATTAAAGGCATCCAACTAGCATGGAGGCAGTCTTCTTTCATAATAAAAAGCTTAAACGTGCACTCACTAGTTGCATTTCTGAACTGAACTAAACTCAGAAACGAATAACCATAAAATATGGAGTCTCACAACGATTAATACTGGGATTATTCCCATTCTTAACAAACATAAGCCACTTCTTGATGACCTGTACAGACTGTTCAAAAACTGTCACACTTACTGATTATCCAGGCTTTCTAATGAATGGCCCGCATGATAGCTCAATAGGTCTACAACTGGGTCACAGTAAGGGCCTATCACACAGATTCACTCTCCCCACAATATCAAAAAAGCGGAAATAACCTAATGGACTGTTTGCCGATGATGCTGTAGTCTACAGGAAAGTAGTATCATACGAAAGTTGTGAACAAATCAACTAGGATTTGCAGAAAATAAATGTGTGTTGTAATGACTGGCAGTTATCTCTCAATATTAGTAAGTGTAACCTACTGTGTATAACAAGGCGAAAATCCCCATTAATGTACGAGTAAAAAATAAATGCTCAGTCTTTGGAAGCAATAACGTCCGTCAAGTATCTGGGTGTGGCTATTCGAAATGATCTCAAATGGAATGATCAGTTTACACGAGTAACGGGTAAGGCGAACTCTAGATTGCGGTTTATTGGTAGAATCCTGAAGCGATGCTGTCGTTCAACAAAGGAAATAGCTTACAATAAGTTAGTTTGTCCAGTCTTGGAGTATTGTTCGTCTCTATGGGACCCTTACCAGTTGGGTCTGATTCAACAGATTGAGAAGGTCCAAAGAAGAGCGGCAAGATTCGTAACTGGTACATTTAGCCATCTCGAGAGCATTACAAATCTCACAGAAAGTTTGAAGTGGGACACACTTGCAGATAGATGGCGTGCTAAACAGAAGGGGCTGCTCACTAAATTCCGAAATCAAATCTTCACCGAGGATGCAGAGCATATATAATTACCACCAACTTTCAAATTGCACAATGATCACCATTCAAAGATAAGGGAAATAAGAGCTTGTACTGAGGCGTTCAGACAGTCGTTTTTCCCTCGCGCGATCCGGGAGTGGAACAGAGAGAGGGTGAGGGGGGATGGGGAGAGGGTGGAGGGGGGATGGGGAGAGGGTGGAGGGGTAGAGGGGGGAGGGGCAGAGGGGGAGAGGTGGAGGGGGGTGGGTGGAGGGGGAGACGGGGGGAGGGGTAGAGGGGGTAGAGGGGGGAGAGGAGGGGGAGAGGAGGGGGAGAGAGGGGGGGAGAGAGGGGGGGAGAGAGGGGGGGAGAGAGGGGGAGAGAGAGGGGGAGAGAGAGGGGGAGAGAGGGGGAGAGAGGGGGAGAGAGAAGGGGGTAGAGAAGGGGGTAGAGAAGGGGGGAGAGGAGGGGGGAGGGGGAAGATGACTTTGGCGCGAACTGTGCCCTCCACCACACACCGCTTGGTGGCTAGCGGAGTATATATGTAGATGTAGATGTAGATGTAGAAACACACATATACTTTAATAATGATAAATTAAATGAAATGCAATGTAAATGTCTACACCTACATATTTATTCTAAATGCTGGTCTAACAGTGCATGGTAGACAATGCGCTATCCAGATACATTACATCTGTGCATGTAGGTGACTAACGGATGTGCACAAACAGTGTGGTCAAGAGAGCAAATAACCCAATTACACTCCTGGAAATGGAAAAAAGAACACATTGACACCGGTGTGTCAGACCCACCATACTTGCTCCGGACACTGCGAGAGGGCTGTACAAGCAATGATCACACGCACGGTACAGCGGACACACCAGGAACCGCGGTGTTGGCCGTCGAATGGCGCTAGCTGCGCAGCATTTGTGCACCGCCGCCGTCAGTGTCAGCCAGTTTGCCGTGGCATACGGAGCTCCATCGAAGTCTTTAACACTGGTAGCATGCCGCGACAGCGTGGACGTGAACCATATGTGCAGTTGACGGACTTTGAGCGAGGGCGTATAGTGGGCATGCGGGAGGCCGGGTGGACGTACCGCCGAATTGTTCAACATGTGGGGCGTGAGGTCTCCACAGTACATCGATGTTGTCGCCAGTGGTCGGCGGAAGGTGCACGTGCACGTCGACCTGGGACCGGACCGCAGCGACGCACGGATGCACGCCAAGACCGTAGGATCCTACGCAGTGCCGTAGGGGACCGCACCACCACTTCCCAGCAAATTAGGGACACTGTTGCTCCTGGGGTATCGGCGAGGACCATTCGCAACCATCTCCATGAAGCTGGGCTACGGTCCCGCACACCGTTACGCCGTCTTCCGCTCACGCCCCAACATCGTGCAGCCCGCCTCCAGTGGTGTCGCGACAGGCGTGAATGGAGGGACGAATGGAGACGTGTCGTCTTCAGCGATGAGAGTCGCTTCTGCCTTGGTGCCAATGATGGTCGTATGCGTGTTTGGCGCCGTGCAGGTGAGCGCCACAATCAGGACTGCATACGACCGAGGCACACAGGGCCAACACCCGGCATCATGGTGTGGGGAGCGATCTCCAACACTGGCCGTACACCACTGGTGATCGTCGAGGGGACACTGAATAGTGCACGGTACATCCAAACCGTCATCGAACCCATCGTTCTACCATTCCTAGACCGGCAAGGGAACTTGCTGTTCCAACAGGACAATGCACGTCCGCATGTATCCCGTGCCACCCAACGTGCTCTAGAAGGTGTAAGTCAACTACCCTGGCCAGCAAGATCTCCGGATCTGTCCCCCATTGAGCATGTTTGGGACTGGATGAAGCGTCGTCTCACGCGGTCTGCACGTCCAGCACGAACGCTGGTCCAACTGAGGCGCCAGGTGGAAATGGCATGGCAAGCCGTTCCACAGGACTACATCCAGCATCTCTACGATCGTCTCCATGGGAGAATAGCAGCCTGCATTGCTGCGAAAGGTGGATATACACTGTACTAGTGCCGACATTGTGCATGCTCTGTTGCCTGTGTCTATGTGCCTGTGGTTCTGTCAGTGTGATCATGCGATGTATCTGACCCCAGGAATGTGTCAATAAAGTTTCCCCTTCCTGGGACAATGAATTCACGGTGTTCTTATTTCAATTTCCAGGAGTGTATTTAAAAGGTTCTTGAGCTTCAATTTGTTTTATGAGCTATACAGAACTGTTACAATCCTACCTTAATGTCCCTGAATTCCTTCAATGTCTGCTTTATAAGAACTCCAGATGCTAACGCAGTCACTACTAGTGCATTAGTTGCAGATTGCTTTACAGATGTGACCCATTTCCCCCGAATCCTCCCAACAAACCTAAGTACAGTAGTCACCTCATCACATCCACAAATTACTTGTTAATCGTAATTCTGCTGAACTACTATTTGCCCAATCACATTACAACAAACACAATTTAGATACAGATTTTTGCCTGAGTTTAGAGTGTATTTGAGATTCCTTAAGATTTTGCTACAAAATTAAAATCACTTTTCTAAATCAGAGTTACAAATTATCTGATTATCCAGATTCTAGTCTTGAACATATGTGATAGTGGCAATCAAGTAGTAATGTTCGAACATAAACATGTCTCTTTCTTATGGCACATAGGTAACTGTTGTTTCACAATAAGGAGAAATGAGCTCATGAATATTAAGCTAACAATAGCAGGAAAAATGTAGCTATTTAATACAACTGAGGGAGGAGCAATTTACCTGCTAGTTTTGTGACATTAAAGTTAACTAAGTAAGCACAAACATTTGAAAGCAGTTTAATGATAGTTATTAATCAGTACAATTTCTAATTACTACTGCCCAAAGTTAATATACGAGGGCTATTCAGAAAGTAAGGAACGTTTCATATGACGCCACTGGGCGTGAGCCGATCGCATGTATTTTGGTATGTGCATGCTCGGCAGCTCAGTCAGTAACCATCCATGACAGCGGGAAAGTCTCTGCACATCTGGTTTTTTCGATATGTGAATTTGAAATGGAGGTTGCAATCGAAAATCCTGCCAGTTGTGAGGTGCAGTCTGTGATACAGTTTTGTTGGCAAAAAACCTGAAACCTATAGAAATTTATCATGAATTGTGCGAAGTGTATGGAAACAACATAATGAGTGAATGTTCTGTCCGGAAATGGTGCATTCGGTTTAAAAATGACCAAACCAAAGTTCAAGAGTGGGCACCTGAGCATTTTCTGTCCAACGTTGCACAGCCTTAGAAGAGCAGTTCAAAACAAACGCTGAGGAAAGCTGACGTCCAAAATTTTGTTTTTGCATGACAATGCCCGACCTCACATGGCAAACTGCACTAAAGAACTCCTTAATTCACTCAAATGGGAAATTTTCCCTCATCCGCCCTACAGCCCTGATCTTGCACCAAGCAACTTCCACTTGTTTCCCAAGATGAAGAACTGACTTGCAACGCAGTGCTCTGATGATGACGCGGAACTCCAGGCGGGCGTGACTCACTGGCTAAGTCTCAGGCGGCAGAATTTTATGACGAAGGTCTTTCAAAGCTTGTCCACCGCTATTATTTAAGTACCTCGATGTGTTTGGTGACAACGTGGAAAAGTAGTATGTCAGTCGCTCTTTCAGATGTACATAATAAAATGTATTTCTTGTACTTGTTTTTTTTTTTTTTAATGCAAAATGTTCCCTACTTTCTGAATAGCCCTCGTATAACTTGTCTCCTTCCACATCACCTAAGATGGTTTTTATTAGGGAATCTATGAAACATGATGAATCATCCGGAAAGAGAAATTAAACAGCCTGGAGTTTAATTAATGCTTCAGTTTATTAATAAAAACAGACTAAACTGTTACAATATTATGAGAAGGAAAGTTGCTACTTACCATATAGCGGAGATGCTGAGTCGCAGATAGGCACAACAAAAGATGACGTGTGTGTGTGTGTGTGTGTGTGTGTGTGTGTGTGTGTGTGTGCGTGTGTGTGTGCGTGTGTGTGTGTGCGCGCACACATTGTTGACAAAGGCCATTGGCCAAAAGCTTTGTGTGCGAAAATCTTTTTGTTGTGGCTATCTGCGACTCAGCATCTCCATTATATGGTGAGTAGCAACTTTCCTTCTCATAATACTGTTACATTCCATTCTGGATTTTCCATTGTTAGACTAAACTGATACGTAGTTTACAATAAATCTCGTATCAATGAACTAATAGCAATGATACAATTCTCGTAGCCGTTCATTAATGAATGATTTCCAACAGACATAAAATGAAACAGCTCGTACCTAACAGTACGCATTAAGACAACAGGACATATTATTATTAGTGTACTATACCTATCTCTTGTACAGGACTGCATGTGGAGATGCCACATTCATTTATAGACTTCTCAGCAGCATCAGCACATGGGCCTGTTTTTTCAGCAAATCCTAGGTAATTGTAAGAGCCCAAATTTAGGCACTGTGTTTCAGTACCTGTAAACCTAAAAATGTTATGATTATTGATTATTTGCTCCATTATTGCAAACAAACAAGAACACAAATTAACTGCACAATTACACGAAAACTGGTCAGAATAGGAAACATGAAAAAGCAAATGTGAGAAACAGACAATGAAGCCACACCAAACTGCTAACAATTCATGAAGAACATATTAATAGTAAGAGGCATCATCTGAATTCTAGATTTATGGCACAAAAAATATGTAAGTCTTGCAGCACATTCAAACACCATTAAAAGGATGTATGAGATGATCATATTGTAAGAAGTAATAGGTGCATGTAAGTAAATGTTAGTTGGAATCAGTGAATGAAATGCATATTGTAAACTTCACAGGCAGTCTAAAAGGAATGCAAAATGTGTGTACAACCCCCCCTCCCCATAACACAGATGCCTTATTTAAAAGTATGACCTTAAAATAATCACTTCCCAGACCCTCTCTTCTCAAACACACACAAAATTCTCATCCTCTTTTGGGCAAGCAGACCATCAAATTGGAACAGGAGGAGGAGGAGGAGATGGAGGAGAGGGAGTAGATTAGTGTTTATGGCCTGTCGACGAATAGGTCATTAGAGATGGACTAATTGGAATACACAATTTGCTTAAGCACCTGGTTTGTACCATTACTGTATCTGTAAAATTACTCCTAAAGGAACCAGTCTAACTGAAATGTTTATTGAGATTCAATCCAAATAAATAAACGTAGGATGCAAACTTTGTCTTCAATTACATTAAAGCACACACACATAATTTTGTTAAAATTTTACAATTCTTTTCTTAATGTCTTGCATTAACTGCTCGAATTTTTTATTGTATATGATCTTTCTGTTTTTGGATCTATGGTCACAATTATTGTACTATTTGTTCCTCAATATGTTCCTAATAAAGCATTTAGCAAGCATTAAACAGACCATAGGGGCTACTTCTGCTTCCATTCCACTTGTTGAGATATTTCTCACTAGCTGGTATTTTAAACATGAGTTGTTGCATCTTTTGTTAACAAGATACATTAATTAGTATATCATGCTTCCTATTAATAAATTATCCTCTAAAAGAAATATTTTGATTTACTATATGATGTGTCACCCCACATTTTAATATCATGTGAATGTAAAAGCTTTATAAAACTTTTTATCTTTCATTAAAATCCTTTTTAGTTGCGATTTGCTCGAATTAAATTCTTATACACTGTACGTGAATGAGAACAACCACTGTCCTAGTTATAAATTTCTTCTAATCATCTCAGAAACATTCACCTCAAAACGCAGAGCAAATGATGATGATGATGATGATTGGTTTGTGGGACGCTCAACTGTGCGGTCATCAGCACCCGTACAAAGTCCCAATTTTTACATGGTTCAATTTTTTACACAATCCAATCAAGCCACTGTCACGAATAATGATGATGATGATGATGATGATGATGATGATGACAACACAAACACCCAGACCTCAGGAAGAGAAAATCCGCAACCCAGCTGGGAATCGAACCTGGGACCCCGTGATCCAGAGGCAGCAACGCTAGTCACTGGACCACAAGCTGCGGACAGCAGAGCAGATGTAAATGCTTAGCAATATTACTATAATATGATGCATTCAAGCTGTTTGAAACTCTTGCTTCCTGTGGAGGAAGGAGGTGCTCAACATCTAATTAAAATTTCACATTTCTCCAGATCCCAATATTCTGCTTACAGATAAACCCATTTAAGCTATTAATTTAGATAAATGATAAAGAAGTGCATAATATAATGACCTGAACTGAAAACTGTGTCATTATAGCCTGATGTTTCTACCTACGCTAAGTAGCCTGCATCTGGATTTCTACCTGAGGCACAGTTATCCAAGGGGCCCACATCATCTTGTGCTGGATATGTCTAGAGCCCTTCTGCAATGTCTCCTTCTGTCTAAGATTTATCATCTCCATCTACACTCCACTAACCACCTAATGATTTGTGGCACAAGGTACCTCTGGCACCACTTAACTGATCCCCCCCTTCACTGTTCCGCTTGCGAATTATGTGTGGGACGAATGTTGTCAGTAAACTTCTGTATCAGCTCTATTTTCTACAATTTTCTCATTGTGATCATTTTGCAAGTCTTACGTGAGATGAAGTAATATGTAACAATGAAACACCTACGGCCATTGTTATTTCATCTACTGCATGGCTACCAGATCTTTTCCTTCAGTGCGCAATCTTCAGGACTTAGCTAAAGGGGTTAATACCATCCACATACACGATGCATCAGTGGCCAACGTAACTGGTTAATGCAGACTACCTGTAACTGGGATGTTGTCTCTCCAACCATCAGCTATCAACTAAGTCAACTGATTGTCAGAGAGATAACATCACAGCTGTAGGCAGTCTGCGTAAACCAGTTATGTTGGCCACTGATGCATTGTGTATACGGATTGTGTTAACTCCTTTAGCATCAGCTAAGGCCTGAAGATAGTAGACTGAAGCTCCAAAACTGGTAGCCATACAATAAATGACATCATAAGAATGGCTGTAGGGTTTCATCTTTTTACGTAAGTCAACAGTCAACATTCCTCAGACCTCCAATCACAAGGATGGACAAGCAAAAACTTGAAGTAATATGGTTTCCAACTCTTCCTAATGACGAGATTAACATTATAGTATGTGTAAAAATTAGTTAGCGACCTTGAAGCTTCTCTGTGTATTTACCCTTGTTGCAAATCTGTAGATATGTAAAGATGGATTTTTTCCTTAATAGTTTCTAATCCAATCCAGAAGTTACCATCACTGTCAGATTCTTTGGATTCAGAAGAACAATCAATTACATCATTTGTTGAAAAATATGACTGTAGTGCCACACCTGCTGACGTATACAGGTTAGGACTGTTGCATTAAGAATCTGTAGCAGTGTTATCACTTATGGTGACATCAAATAAGTCATCCTCACTGTTTCGTATTGTGGGTATTTCAGTTATTCTCAGTGTAACCAAGGTGGTGTGACATTTTCTTTGCAGAACATATGTCGATAAAAATACAGTGATGGACTGTAAGACATAAAGTGAAAGCTAAACTAGCATAACAAGATCACAACAAACACAGTATTCAAACACAAATTAGTGGCCACAGCTGTGAAAAGCTACCAAGATATGGAGCACAAAATCTGGTGTATGCTGAAACTCCTCAACAGCACTCAGGTATGTGGACTGGTTGCGTGTATATATTTGTTATCAGCACTCAGGGTCGGCAAGGAAGTAGCACTGAAAGAAAACCCAGAGGCCACACTTAAACTCTTCAACTGCACCTTGGGAAGGCAGAGTATGACGAGTTAACCTGACAACAGCAACCAAACAGTTAATATTATACAGATACCGAGACCATAGGCTGACTAAGTCTTGGAGCACTACCTCCCCTCCCTCCCCCCCTTTCTCCCATAACATCATCACTTTCTATAAATATTCCCTATCTGTTAAGTAATGTATCCACTGATGTAAAATTTCTTGGAAGATTAAAACTGCATAGCCCTTATCTTTCAGCAGCAATATTCTAATGGAATAAGGTTATCTAATGAAGACTCAAAAGATGGGTACAGAAAGAAGAAAGCTCTGAGGGACATTCAGAGTCATATTTTGGTAGCCTTAACTGTAAAAGCAACAAACAAGGGTTCAGGATTAGGTCATACAATATATACAGTTCTAATCTCTCTGCACGCTTAGTATGGATTATTATTACATTATGTTGAATATTTTAGAGATCTTGACAATTTTCATTTGAGAAAATGATGTTTCATTATATGATCAATGGTAGTATCAAAAATCGTATAAAATGTTTAGTTTCTCGAAGAAGTTTACTTTAAAGAAGGGTGTATACAAGAACATTTTCATCACCTCCTAAAAAACACTTATAATATTACACCCATGAGAAAACTGGGTAGTTAATACAACATATCTTCAAGACAAACTGGGTCAACCGAAGTTTACAGTATCACCCATTGGCTTCAACCCATGACGCAACACTTGCATTATGTGAAGTCACTGTGGTGTGGTCTCTGAAATGAGATTGTGTTTCAAGCGGCATGTTTAAGTAAGAAGTGGCGCATTCTAGTGTGGGATGTTTGTATTTCTAAACTGTTTGTGAGTGATGATAGTATGGCACTGGACTTAGTGCAGTGTGTTACTTGTGTTTTGGAAGTTTGCTTCTGTTGGCTTGTCTGGGCACCATTATAATGTCGTTTGTTATTGGCTCTAATCTGTCTTCGGTTTGGAAATTGTTATTCATTGTGTTGTCAATGGTTTGAAATTGACTGTACTTCTGTTTTTTGTTTGATGCTAGGTATCGATCTTACAATGAAATTTACTAGTCACTCATTAGGTGCTACTATGGATGCCAATATGGCTGCTAAAATTAAATTTCTCCAGTTATATGGCCTTGTGATGTAATGTGTGAGGTGTCAGCAGTGCATTATGTGTCAGCTGACTTTGGTGGTGAGTACATTTCTTTGGTGGTGAGCACATTTCTAAAGCGTTATTATTATTATTTCTTTCCTTTCTCAGACGTTATACCTGGTTAAAAATGGAAAGTGAAGCGGACCTAGATCAAGTGTGACTTCCTTTTAACTGTGTGGTATATGTTACATTGCATTTAGGAACTTTCGGGTAATTGAACATGTATCAATAATTACAGATTTATGTAGTAGTATATATACGTTTGGATGTAGCTGTATTGCGTTGATGTACTGGTGGATATTGTGTGGTATGACTCCTGTAGTTGATAGTATAATTGGTATAATGTCAACTTTATCCTGATACCACATATCCTTGACTTCCTCAGCCAGTTGGATGCATTTTTCAGTTTTTCCTCCTGTTTTCTTCTGTATATTTGTTGTATTGGGTATGGATATTTCGATTTGTTGTGTTAATTTCTTCTTTTTATTGGTGAGTATGATGTCAGGTTCGTTATGTGGTGGTGTTTTATCTGTTATAATGGTTCTGTTATAGTATCATTTGTATTCATCATTCTCCAGTACATTTTGTGGTGCATACTTGTATATGGGAACGTGTTGTTTTATTAGTTTATGTTGTATGCCAAGTTGTCAATATATTATTTTTGCTACATTGTCATGTCTTCTGGTGTATTCTGTATTTGCTAGTATTGTACATCCACTTGTGATGTGATCTACTGTTTCTATTTGTTGTTTGCAGTCTGCATTTATCTGTCGTTGTATTGGGATCTTTAATAATACACTTGCTGTAATATCTGGTGTTTATTGTTTGATCTTGTATTGCAACTGTGAATCCTTCTGTCTCACTGTATATATTGCCTTTTCTTAGCCATGTGTTGGATGCGTCTTGATCGATGTGTGGCTGTGTTAGATGATACGGGTGCTTGCCATGTAGTGTTTTCTTTTTCCAATTTACTTTCTTTGTATCTGTTGATGTTATGTGATCTAAAGGGTTGTAGAAGTGGTTATGAAAATTCAATGGTGTAACTGATGTATTTATATGAGTGATTGCTTTGTGTATTGTGCTAGTTTCTGCTCGTTCTGTAAATAATTTTCTTAAATTGTCTACCTGTCCATCATGTAGGGTTTTTGTTGTTGTTGTGGTCTTCAGTCCTGAGACTGGTTTGATGCAGCTCTCCATGCTACTCTATCCTGTGCAAGCTGCTTCATCTCCCAGTACCTACTGCAACCTACATCCTTCTGAATCTGCTTGGTGTATTCATCTCTTGGTCTCCCTCTACGATTTTTACTCTCCACGCTGCCCTCCAATACTAAATTGGTGATCCCTTGATGCCTCAGAACATGTCCTACCAACCGATCCCTTCTTCTAGTCAAGTTGCGCCACAAACTTCTCTTCGCCCCAATCCTATTCAACACCTCCTCATTACTTATGTGATCTACCCATCTAATCTTCAGCATTCTTCTGTAGCACCACATTTCAAAAGCTTCTATTCTCTTCTTGTCCAAACTATTACCGTCCATGTTTCACTTCCATACATGGCTACACTCCATACAAATACTTTCAAAACGACTTCCTGACACTTAAATCTATACTCGATGTTAACAAATTTCTCTTCTTCAGAAACGCTTTCCTTCCCATTGCCTGTCTACATTTTATATCCTCTCTACTTCGACCATCATCAGTTATTTTGCTCCCCAAATAGCAAAACTCCTTTGCTACTTTAAGTGTCTCATTTCCTAATCTAATACCCTCAACATCAGCCGACCTAATTTGACTACATTCCATTATCCTCGTTTTGCTTTTGTTGATTTTCATCTTATATCCTCACTTCAAGACACTATCCATTCCGTTCAACTGCTCTTCCAAGTCCTTTGCTGTCTCTGACAGAATTACAGTGTCATCGGCAAACCTCAAAGTTTTTATTTCTTCTCCATGGATTTTAATACCTACTCCGAACTTTCCTTTTGTTTCTTTTATTGCTTGCTCAATATACAGATTGAATACTATCAGGGAGAGGCTACAACCCTGTCTCACTCCCTTCCCAACCACTGCTTCCCTTTCATGCTCCTCAACTCTTATAACGGCCATTTGGTTTCTATTCAAATTGTAAATATCCTTTCGCTCTCTGTACTTTACCCCTGCCACCTTCAGAATCTGAAAGAGAGTATTCCAATCAACATTGTCAAAAGCTTTCTCTAAGTCTACAAATGCTAGAAACGTAGATTTGCCTTTCCTTAATCTAGCTTCTAGGATAAGCCGTAGGGTCAGTATTGCCTCACATGTGCCAATATCTCTACGGAATCCAAACTGATCTTCCCCAAGGTCGGCTTCTACTAGTTTTTCCATTCGTCTGTAAAGAATTCGCATTAGTATTTTGCAGCCGTGACTTATTAAACTGATAGTTCGATAATTTTCACATCCGTCAACACCTGCTTTCTTTGGGATTGGAATTATTATATTCTTCTTGAAGTCTGAGGGTATTTCGCCTGTCTCACACATCTTGCTCACCAGATGGTAGAGTTTTGTCAGGACTGGCTCTCCCAAGGCCGTCAGTAGTTCTAATGGAATGTTGTCTACTCCCAGGGCCTTGTTTCGACTCAGGTCTTTCAGTGCTCTGTCAAACTCTTCACACAGTATCATATCTCCCATTTCATCTTCATCTACATCCTCTTCCATTTCCATAATATTGTCCTCAAGTACATCGCCCTTGTATAGACTCTCTACATACTCCTTCCACCTTTCTGCTTTCCCTTCTTTGCTTAAAACTGGGTTTCCATCTGAGCTCTTCATATTCATACAAGTGGCTCTCTTTTCTCCAAATGTCTCTTTAATTTTCCTGTAGGCAGTATCTATCTTACCCCTAGTGAGATAAGCCTCTACATCCTTACATTTATCCTCTAGCCATACCTGCTTAGCCATTTTGCACTTCCTGTCGATCTCATTTTTGAGACGTTTCTATTCCATTTCGCCTGCTTCATTTACTGCATTTTTATATTTTCTCCTTTCATCAATTAAATTCAATATTTCTTCTGTTGCCCAAGGATTTCTACTAGCCCTCGTCTTTTTACCTACTTGATCCTCTGCTGCCTTCACTACTTCATCCCTCAAAGCTACCCATTCTTCTTCTACTGTATTTCTTTCTTCCATTCCTGTCAATTGTTCCCTTATGCTCTCCCTGAAACTCTGTACAACCTCTGGTTCTTTCAGTTTATCCAGGTCCCATCTCCTTAAATTCCCACCTTTTTGCATTTTCTTCAGTTTTAATCTACAGGTCATAACCACTAGATTGTGGTCAGTCCACATCTGCCCCTGGAAATGTCTTGCAATTTAAAACCTGGTTCCTAAATCTCTGTCTTACCATTATATAATCTATCTGATACCTTTTAGTATCTCCAGGGTTCTTCCATGTATACAACCTTCTTTTATGATTCGTGAACCAAGTGTTAGCTATGATTAAGTTGTGCTCTGTGCAAAATTCTACCAGGCGGCTTCCTCTTTCATTTCTTCCCCCCAATCCATATTCACCTACTATGTTTCCTTCTCTCCCTTTCCTATACTCGAATTCCAGTCACCCATGACTATTAAATTTTCGTTTCCCTTCACTATCTGAATAATTTCTTTTATTTCATTATACATTTCTTCAGTTTCTTCGTCATCTGCAGAGCTAGTTGGCATATAAACTTGTACTACTGTAGTAGGTGTGGGCTTCGTATCTATCTTGGCCACAATAATTCGTTCACTATGCTGTTTGTAGTAGCTTACCCGCATTCCTATTTTTTTTTATTCATTATTAAGCCTACTCCTGCATTACCCCTATTTGATTTTGTATTTATAACCCTGTATTCGCCTGAATAAAAGTCTTGATCCTCCTGCCACTGAACTTCACTAATTCCCACTATATCTAACTTTAACCTATCCATTTCCCTTTTCATATTTTCTAACCTACCTGCCCGATTAAGGGATCTGACATTCCACGCTCCGATCCGTAGAACGCCAGTTTTCTTTCTCCTGATAACGACATCCTCTTGAGTAGTCCCCGCCCGGAGATCCGAATGGGGGACTATTTTACCCCCGGAATATTTTACCCAAGAGGACGCCATCATCATTTAATCATACAGTAAAGCTGCATGCCCTCGGGAAAAATTACGGCTGTAGTTTCCCCTTGCTTTCAACCGTTCGCAGTACCAGCACAGCAAGGCCGTTGTGGTTATTGTTACAAGGGCAGTCCATCATCCAGACTGTTGCCCTTGCAACTACTGAAAAGGCTGCTGCCCCTCTTCAGGAACCACACGTTTGTCTGGCCTCTCAACAGATACCCCTCCGTTGTGGTTGCACCTACAGTACAGCTATCTGTATCGCTGGGGCACACAAGCCTCCTCACCAACGGCAGGGTCCATGGTTCATGGGGGGGTAGGTTTTTTATGTCGATAAATACCCTTCCTCCTTCCTTTCTGCTTAATGTGAATCTTTCTGTTGCTGAATGTATGTGATGTATTCTATATTTGTGGCATTGTGATCGTGTAAGTGTATTGAGTGTTTCTAGTTCTGTGTTACTCCATTTCACTACTCCAAATGAGTAGGTCAATATTGGTATAGCATAAGTATTTATAGCTTTTGTCTTGTTTCTTGCTGTCAATTCTGTTTTCAGTATTTTTGTTAGTCTTTGTCTATATTTTTCTTTTAGTTCTTCTTTAATATTTGTATTATCTATTCATATTTTTTGCCTGTATCCTAGATATTTATAGGCATCTGTTTTTTGCATCACTTCTATGCAGTCGCTGTGGTAATCCAATAAGTAATCTTCTTGTTTAGTGTGTTTTCCCTTGACTATGCTATTTTTCTTACATTTGTCTGTTCCGAAAGCCATATTTATATCATTGCTGAATACTTCTGTTATCTTTAGTAATTGGTTGAGTTGTTGCTGCCAGTAGTTTTAGATCATCAATGTCTAGCAAATGTGTGATTTTGTGTTGGTATGTTCCAGTAATACTATATGCATAATTTGTATTATTTAGCATGTTGGATAGTGGGTTCAGAGCAAGGCAGAACCAGAAAGGACTTAATGAGTCTCCTTGGTATATTCCACGCTTAATATGTATTGGCTGTGATGTGATACTATTTGAATTTGTTTGGATATTAAGTGTGGTTTTCCAATTTTTCATTACTATGTTTAGGAACTGTATCAATTTAGGATCTACTTTGTATATATCCAATATTTGTAGTAACCATGAGTGGGGTACACTATCAAAAGCTTTTTGGTAATCAAAGTATGCGTAGTGTAGTGACCTTTGTTTAGTTTAAGCTTGATATGTCACCTTCGCATCTATTATCAGTTGCTCTTTACATCCTCATGCTCCTTTGCAGCACTCGCGAGTGTACACCTGTCCTTTTTTCCCCCCTAAGGCAAGTCTTTCCGCTCCCAGGATTGGAATGACTCCTTACCCTCTCCCTTAAAACCCACATCCTTTCGTCTTTCCCTCTCCTTCCCTCTTTCCTGATGAAGCAACCGTTGGTTGCCAAAGCTTGAATTTTGTGTGTGTGTTTGTGTGTCTATCAACCTGCCAGCGCTTTTGTTTGGTAAGTCACATCATCTTTGTTTTTAGATATTTTTTCCCACGTGGAATGTTTCCCTCTATTATATTCATATGTTAAATAATTTATCTAAAAACAAAGATGATGTGACTTACCAAATGAAAGTGCTCTCAGGTCGACAGACACACAAACAAACACAAACATACACACAAAATTCAAGCTTTCGCAACAAACTGTTGCCTCATCAGGAAAGAGGGAAGGAGAGGGAAAGACGAAAGGATGTGGGTTTTAAGGGAGAGGGTAAGGAGTCATTCCAATCCCGAGAGCGGAAAGACTTACCTTAGGGGGGAAAAAAAGGACGGGTATACACTCGCGCGCACACACACACACACACACACACATATCCATCCACACATATACAGACACAAGCAGACGTATGTTTGTGTGTCTGTCGGCCTGCCAGCACTTTCATTTGGTAAGTCACATCATCTTTGTTTTTAGATATATTTTTCCTACGTGGAATGTTTCCCTTTATTATAACCATAATGTTAAATAATTTAGTTAGATGTGAATGTGTTGAGGTGAACTTCTTTAGCCAGAAATTTGCTATTTTATCTTTTCCAGGGGCTTTCCAATTGTGCTTAGAATTAATTGCTTGGGTGACTTCATGTTGCAAAATTATCACTTCAGGCATTTGTGGTATCATCTTGTATGTGTCTGTTTCTGCTTGTATCCACCGTGCATGCCTGTTCTGCTGTACCGGGTTAGACCATATGTTGCTCCAGAAGTGTTCCATGTCTGTTATGTTTGGTGGATTGTCTACTTTAATGTGTGTGTTATCTATTGTCTGATAAAATTTCTTCTGGTTTGTGTTGAATGTTTGGTTTTGTTTTCTTCTACTTTCACTTTTTTTGTATCTTCTAAGTCGTTTGGCCAGTGCTTGTAATTTCTGCTTCTTTCCATCTAATTGCTCCATTGCTTCTTGTTGTGAGATTTTACCTAACCTTTTTCATTTTTTGTCTGGTATTTCATTTCTTATAAATTGTGTTAGCTGTCCGATGTCTTTTCTCAGTTTTTCTATTCTGATCTGTACCCTGTGTTGCCATGCTGGTTTTGTGGGTTTCTTCTACGTGTTGGTTGGTTCTGATCTCTGCCTAGTGTGTGTATTTAGTGTAGTGGATGCTCCTATATAAATCAGTAGTTGTAACTCTTCCATAGTTGTATTTTCATTTATTTTGTTGTGTATGATTGTGTTGATAGTTGTTATTGTTGTTTCGACTTGTGGGTTATTTGGGGGTCTATGCAAGAATGGTCTAAAGTCTGTATTTGTGTCTTTGTATTCTATATATGTCAGCTGAAATTTTTCTTCTATATCTGACATGTGTGTCACTTCATGTTCTATTTGTGCTTGTTCTGGTGGCTGTCTTAAGATTTTGTTTTCCTCTGATTGTTTAATTGATGTGTGTTGTTCTTTGTTTGTTTGCTCTGGGATGTTTGAGTCCATTACTGTATTTTCTTCTTCTTCTTCTGATTGCACATTATTTTGTTCCAGTATTTGTTGTACTTGTTGTTTGATGTTTTCTAATTCTGACTGGGGTATCCTGTTATTTTTGATTATTACACGGATCCGATCAGCTAGTCGTTGTTCTGTTAAAAATTTTAATTCTCGGTATCTGGCAATAAATGTTGTGTATACTTGTGATCTGTATCCAGTTGTGTTGGTTCCTAAGTTTGTTGCTTGGTAATAACAGAACATGAGGTGTCGATTAACTTCATCTGACCATTTCATCCTCTGTCTTTGTTTTCCTTCTAGGGTGGTTGCAGGAAGCATATCCCGCAAAACACCTCTATTTGGATTTGAATAATTTTCCAGTTGGCTAGCAGTGCAGTTACCATTGTGGGCGGGCATAGGGTTCAAGCGTCGTCCCCCACCATGACGGCGCTTGTCCGAGGCTTCTTTAGTTCTGTCCTGAACCAACTAATCACACTACAAGGGGGGTTAGCCCTATTAGTGGTTTGTTCTTTTCGTCGCCTTTTACGACTGGCAGAACATACTGGAGGCCTATTCTTTTCCCGGGCCTCCACGGGAATAATAATAATAATTATTATTATTATTATTATTATTGTAAGAAGTGTAATGCAGGTGTTTATGCGTGCAATTTTCTTTGTGATGTGGGTATCAAAATTTATGTTGCAGTAGCCTGAAGTTCGTGTTTAGAGGTTTCTAGTGGTGGAGTTTGCTCTAGTTATTTTTGTGTGGTTTTGTTTGATAAAAGTTACTTCTGCTAGTTATGGTTGATGCATATTGTAGGCTTTGTTTAAGGTATGTACATCAAGTGAAATTTTCAGTACATATTTTCTAGAGGTTTTTGTTGGTTCATGGTATAACTGACTTTGTTTTAGCTCTGTAGGTCAACTTCTGATACCTTTTTTTAAGTTTTTTGGTATTGTAGCTTTTTGAAACGTCTTCATTATTAGGACTGTCATGTATTTAGTTTGTCCCTGCCCAAAACCCCCTAATGCCTGTGCTTGTCTCATTACTTTCACATTAGTTCCATAATTAAATATTTTTGAGTTGTTCTTATCTGCAATGTCATGGTCGCCATATTTTATTAACTTTATATAGGTGTAACTGCCACATTGATGATACCATGGGTGAAACACGTGTGGTACCGCAATCCCTGGTATTCCCAAGGACCTCTCAGTCTCATAAGGAACATTAGTTATGTTTCACTTGCATAGCATAAGGAAAGACAATTTTACTTTGCTTTACTTTTCCTTCACTGTAAGAAATAAATACAGGAACACTTTAGCCCAACACGAGATTTACTTTAATGAAAATTTGTAGGTAATTTTAATTCTGCAGTTTTATGATATCCATTTCAAACATTATAAACTTATTTGCAACAACAATAAATTCAGAACTAATATTTTCCTTTTAAATGTCACCCATCAGTTATTGATATATGTTCTAGTGTAGAATCTAGCCATCATAACATGTTGTTCATGAAGGGAAATGTATCTGTATTTGAATTCCTAAAACACTACCACCTAAAGCGAGGACAATATTATTAAAACAAAGTTATAATCAATCTCATACTGTAGAACTCAAATAACTTATCTGTGGTTAACAAGAATGCAAGTTCAACAGCTGACCTGTAACTTTCAGTCCCTCGCTTGCATGTATCAAATGCATGTATCAGATGCTTCACACAGCAAGTGGTTGTCTTCACCCATACCACTGCATTTGTTCTATCCACTATTTTCGTATACCACATTAAATTTCATGTTTCCACAAACATATGTGTCAGCTGACATTAAAGGAGTAAAGCAAGGGCTGATGAAGAGGCTGAGGAAACTACAAAAGAAATAACTCAGTAGCATTCTGGCAGCTATTGAACTCAGCACTCTTAAGTGAATTAGTAGCATGATTCCAAAATAAAGAATCTATTTTGTGAACTTCACTATTTTTAGCACTCCATGTCTTGTAACAGATATTCGAAATAGGCAGATCTCAACACATAAATATAATTATATCTACTGTCATCCATAAATCTAAAGTTCAGTATATCTGTCTTGATGTAATATAATTCTTGAACACTGCAGCAACAATTATTAAACATAATATGCATACCGTGGTGTCATGTTGTTAAAAAGTATCTATTTGGTAAGTAATATTGTTTCTAAAGAAATACAACAAAACCACAATGCAGGAGAGAGAGAGAGAGAGAGAGAGAGAGAGAGAGAGAGAGTATAAAATTTTAATAATAAAATAAATTGGCATCCTACCAAAACTGAAAACTTACTCAAATGTCCACCCATAATCCCTTGTAATTCTGTCTTTTAACATAACCTCAGCACCAGGAACACTGCAAATTGGTTGATTCCAACAATCACGCACTCTGCGATACACATAGAGCAAGTAAAAGCTTTCAAATCTGTCATATAATGGTGCATAGCCCTGGAATTCAAAAGACTGTTGTTAAACCACTATTAATTGTAACCCACAATGCAGCTTTAATGTGACAATATTTACAAAACACTTAAAGTACATTATCAATTACTTGAGACAAATAATGGGAAGAATACAATAAATGCTATACTTTTCTCACTCTTCCACAATAATTCACTTGGTTTTTAACATGACATTAAATACTGTCCGATAAAACTCTGGGACAAAGGTTTGACTTTTTTCTCTTTTTGCTTGCAAGCAAAAACAGTGAATGTAACATCATTTGCGCCACCTCTTACAAAGTAGGGAGCAATGGCCTTTGTAGTTTAGTCCCTTTAACACCCACAAACCAACCAACCATCTTACAAAGTATCTGATTAACTAAATCCAGAAATTGTAAATCACAATTAGTAACTGAAGTGACAACAATGCACTTTGTAAACATGCCCGTTTTTCAGTATGTCGATAACTTACCATTTGACAACTATCAGTGTGAATGTTAAGCAAGTGGGAATATTACTAAAACCAGTAATATTTTTGAAGATGGTAGTTTCTGTATTAAATGTGTGCACTTTCAACAAAAGCCATATTACATGTATATACATTGAATTACAGTAGTTATATAGCCTTTAGAGGCCATTGCCTCTTTTAATGTACAATTTACCCTATTCTTCATCCTTTAAGGTTCTCCATCAGGTTATATATTATGTCTTATGGATTAATTAATACACAACAATGGGGATAATTGTTGAGATCAGTAAACGAAGATATACTATACACACAGGCTGATAACACCATTAACATGGTGAAGATTTGTGCCTTAAAATATGAGCAATGAGTGACATCATAAACAACATTAAAACATTAGCCATATTAAAACCAACAATCTAAAGTCTCCTACTCACGAATAAGTGATTTCGGGCAGGAAGTTCTTGTTATTAACTCCTTCGAACACATTATAAGCTTAAAAATATCAGCCCAAAAAAAATTGAGTAAATATAACAAAGTAAGTGGATAGGTGTTTTTGTTAATAGCATTCATGTAACTGTGGAATGTGCAAAATTGTTATCAGACAATACGCCATACACATCAAGCTACACTACTGGTCAGTGTCACCAGCATCTACACTTAAATAGATAGTGTTTTTTTCCTGTGATGCAGTCATATGTTTTGCTAACTAACAACCGAAGTATCACTTTCCACTCTAACTTAGACCTTGGGCTACACTACAGGAGCCCACCAGCATAACCTTCACTTTATAACACTGGCAATGTCACTGGTCAAAGCAGAATAATAGTATCATGATATTCGACACATTAATAATCTACACCAGACCAGCCCAGTCTAATTAAAAACACAATCTAACCTAAGATCCAAAACAAATAAATGATGTTTGATAAACAAAAGTTACTAATGACATCTACAACCAAAACATATAAATAAAAACACCATCTATGCAACAGATTAATGACTTGCGTTGTTCATGATACCCTAATTGTTGCTGTTCCCTAAAGACTACACATATAGAAATAACACGATATGTTTCAATCTGAATTTTAACACACAGTATGGTATAGAATTCACATGAATGCTTCTCACATCATGTTGGAAGCTGAGGAAATTTGCAAGTTCACCACAAAGATAACTATTAGATCACCAGAGCTTACTGAAAACAAAAGTATCAAGTACTGCAATAGGAAGTTCATCCAGTCAGGCAAATCTGGCAGAAGACATAAATCCTTTACTACAACACAAAGAAACGTTTCCCCCTGGGTTGGTAGTGTCCAGAAATTGTTCACTTCTTCAAAAACTTACCGTGCATTTTATGATTTTGGTTAAACAAATTACCAGGGGTTTTCCAGTATTTTAACTACTTGTTGGTGCTTTTCATACATTGAACGTTAAATCCTCATTTTCGATACATGCTTACTATAATGCCTGTCCAGAACCCTAGTCAAAATTAAGTATCAATTTGTTGGCAGTTAATACTTGTCATTCTTTGGCGAGCATAATCAATACAGAATAATTCCCCAGTGGTAACATATTTCCTGTCCCAAGCAGCTTCGGGAATAAAACACAATAACTATTTTTTTATGATGAACATTTTACACAAATCAATTCATTGGAAGGAAGGTTATAACTTATATAAGTTGTAGTTTTAATCTCCCTGTTATAATTTCAATGTTATACAACTATACACGGAAAGGAAATTATACTATAAGCAGGCATATAAACTCACTCCACATTAGTTTCAGTTACAAAACAGTCACTCCCACACTTTTAATTATCACAAAAATAAGAAAAAACTAAACATTATTTGGTTTACTATACAGCAAACAATACAATTTTCTTCATACCTGATCTACATTAGACTGTTTTAGACTGAAAGAGCTGTTGCACTGTTTAATAAAAAAACATTTTCAGCAGCAGCACACCAATTGTAAAGAGAAACCTCACTACGGGGCGATGGGATGTCTTCTTGTATGTCCTAAATATCCACTGCAAAGCATCAATATGCAGGGACCTTATTTTTCTTAAGAAAAGTATTTTACTTATGATCTGACTTCTTGGAACTTAAGAGTGTCACATATAAAACTCCTGTTTTATGAGAGTATATCACTTCTATGGATTATGCCACACCCCAAACTTCACATATTCTCAATTACCAAATGTTCCCCAGTAACCTAAACTCTCTTGTGACAAATACTGTTTTCCAAGATAGTTCTTTTCTCTGGAGGTAACTAAATTTTGATATCTATAAATGCCACTCAAGAGTTCCTTAAATTTAAAAAGATATACAACATGAAATCACTGCAATTCATTACCTGCAAAGTGATCATTTGTTGAAAGTGCACAATAATATGAGATTCTGCAAATGCAAAAATGTTTTTTGCTCTTTCTTTTGAGGCGTATGTAATTCATATTAGGCTCCTATACTTATAAACAATGGTAGTAACTTCTGATTCTTAAAGTTTTGAAATCTATTGCAGGAGTTTACCACATCTTCATACTGCTCGTAAACAGAGTCTCAGAACACACACTTGTGTTGCAGTATTAAAATGACAAGTGCAACTTCGCATTTTACAATACTTCTGTATGAACCTACAAACTAAAAACTACCTCCCTGAAAGAGGAGACTTTTTAAGGACAAGAAAATAATTGAGAAATATCTACTGAAATGCAGCACAACTCATTCTATGTGATACACCTTGACAGAGGTCCCAATTTGTGTAAAACGCCGTTAAAATCTTCAGGATTATAACCCAGTGTATCAATCATAACCATTAAAGTTTTGGGTATAACAAATACAAGTGAACCAATCACAGGCACATTGATTTCAGGAGTGAAGAATAACACTGCTGTCACTTAGCTTCTGCTCCTGAAGGCAACACACATCTAACCTAAAATAACCTACCATGCCATTTCACACTATACGTACCTCTCTGTTGCTTTTCTCCTTGGCAACCTTTGGTGTGAAAAAAATTTGGTTGAAATAGCCGAGAAACATTAATAAATAAAATCCTATAAATGTCATAATGGCTGTATATAGTGGCACCTGTTCGAAAGACTCTTTCGATCTTTTTGGCTTTTCCTTATTAAATAATTCATCCACTTTCTTGACATCTTGCATATCCTGTAAAACAAACAGTGCTGCGATTAACAGTTTTCAGGTGTCGGTAAAATTAGCAAAGAATCAATCACAGAAAACAAACACCGGTATGACACCCATACAGTAACAGGAAAGCAACATAAAAGTCACTACAATGTGGTGTTGTTTCCCATAAACCTGCTCCGCGGTGACAGAAACGACGCGAAAATCTTATTCTGCACTTATCTGCAACGCGCTACATACTGACATGTGAAACTTCAAGTCCTAAGATGAAACCTCTTTAACTAGTAAATATTTTCAAAACACACAGTGTACACTACTCACCCGAATGAGGCCATTTTTCCTTTCCGTAAATACTGGTTTCCCATTTTGTTTACATACGTCGTATTTTTCTAGCTTTACATCTTCTTTGGAAGAACACACCACACCAGCAACACCATTCGTGGCCATATTTGAAATGAGTGTGGTGCGCGTGCGTCGATCGCCAGGGTTGGGCGGCATAACTTTGTGGCTCTCACTGCGCAAGCGTAATAATCAAAATAACAACTGAAAGTATGGATAAATTTTAAGTACAAACTAAACATCACTGTCCATTCAGTACTAAAATAATCTATTAATTATTCATTATTTCATAAATATTCTTTTGTTTTGCATGAATATGTATACTACATAAAGTGCTAGTGTGGACATCGACGCATCTGACTCATCCTCTGGATTACAGAGTGTGTGAATGAAATTGCCGGCGTTCGGTTGTGACATTTGACAGCTTCAGGTTAGCGGATGTGCAGTTCCGTTCTGTAACGTGAGTACGCCGAGTGGATAGTGATACAGTGACCGAACGACTCAGATTTCGCCAGCTTCTGAAGTTTTAACGACCAAACATGGAAACCTCTGCTACTAACGTGGAAAAGGATAAGGAGCATGCCAGCGAGATCGTGTCTTCGGCAGTTTCCACTGAAGCAACGGGTATGCGACGAGATCATGAATCTATTGATGATTTTGAGCATTTAGAACCCGAATCTTCTCCTTTGTCAGAAACACCCGGGAAGCATAGTTTTGATGTTAATCAGGACATGAAACCCGCTGTCAATTCTGGTAAGGATATTGTTTCTTCTACTATCGTTGGTAAAGCTGAAAACAACCAGAATTCTTCAGAGTTTTCGCTTTTGGGTGATTCAAAGGTAGGATCTGTCGAAGCCGGCAACACGCCGGAGACACTTGAAGAAATTCCGCAAGCTGAGTTTTCAAACAAATTGATAGATTTTGAATCGCATGATGAGCAGACAAAACTCAACCCGAAGTTAAACATGGAGCCTGAAAAATCCCTCTTTGGAACGACTGAATCAAACAAGCAGGCTCCCGAAAACTTGTTCGATCTACCCACACAGAAGGGTTCTGGTCTAGATTTATTTAACAGATTTGAAATATCACCCAAGGGGTCTGATGCAAGTGCTATGTCCCAAGCGTTTATGGAGATGGAGAGAGGGGGGATGCGGGAAGAGAAAAACTTAAGAAATGAAGATATTCTTCAACCTGAAGTGCAGAATATAGAACCAAAAACAGACGAATTACCAAAACAAAAAACTGAGGAAAAGAAGCCAGCGGAGCCAGAGTTTCACCCAGCTTTTGCACACCTGAAAGATGAAGCCCATGATGATGACAGCTTCAAAGATACGGATTCCATACCAGAACAAATAAAGGCAGAAGACAAATTCAAAGATTTTCCAGAAGAGATACACGCTTCAAAGCAGGACTTCGGTTTTCCAGAACCTAATGTACACGGTGATTTTCATGTGCCGGCACCAGCTACAAAAGGTAGTGAAGACAATTCTGCATCTGGCAGGCTAGAGGACAAAAAAGTTAAAGAAACAAAGCCAGATGACAATGTAACAAAGCATGACTTGGAACTTGGAATTCCTGCCAAAGTAACGGGAAAACAGAAGTTGGAAGAAAAATCGCCAGTCAAAACCAAACCCGAAGTAGTACCACCCACAATTAAGTCGGAAGCAAAGAAAACGCCCCCAAAAGTCGATGATGAGCCTGTAATAGCACCATTCGCATTGACATCAATTGGCTTAGGTAAGTGAAAAGTTTTTCAATGTTTACTGATTTTTGATTGCTGTCAATGAGTTGTATGTGCGCACCCTCTCATTTCGCAAGCAGTACTGTCAAAATTTACCCCGTTTTTCTGCCCCACTTTTTTTAAAGTTTTTAAGGGTTCTAAAATTTCTCGGATCTGTTTCCATTGCACTACCGGTTCTGTGAAAGGTTTTCTTAAGTTTCTTTTTCCGCAAATAACCCTCCTTGTTATGGTATAATGAAAGCCTACAGCTCTGCATCTCAGTATAAAAAAACTTTTTGTATTATACATCTACGTGTGTTAACTACACCAGTTCGTTGGCCTAAACAAATTCAAAAAGTTTACTTAAGTCTAATGATGTATAGACCTGATTTTAGTATTTGGGGCGGGGGGGGGGGGGGGGGGAGGGGAGAGAGACAGATTGGTTATTTCTTGCATCAGGAGTGCCATTAACTTGGGTATGGTAAATTGACAAAGACTGCTACACATCTACCAAATACTGAACAGATTGTTAAGTTTTGTGGTTGTCAAAGCATGTGGTAGACTACTAAGTGGTTCCATTCTTGTTTGTTGAACTAAACGGTTTTTAAACTGACTTTACCCTTGGTACAAATTCATGAAATGTCTTGATGGCTCAAGACTGAAGCTGCCACTATGAAATTTGATTTTACTCTTTCAGGAATCTATTATTGCTTAAACAAACTACATGTGACAGCTTCAAAGATTATGACTGTTTATTTACTAACATAGATTATCTCATTATTAATAAATGTAATAGTGTGCATTGCTATTTTGAGAAAAATCTTAATTATTGTGGAGTGATTCTGCTAATGTTGCAAAGTATGTTTTCCTTCACACTTTTTGTATGAACCAGTGCTATTTTTTTAAGAGCTAAGTTCCAGAATTTAAATATGCATTATAATGTAGCTGATCTAAAATTAAAAAGTAGGCCTATGACAGCTCAGAAAGTTAAAGCTAACTAGAGAAACTCTGTTAACAAAGTTTGCCTTGACTGTTACTCAAAATAATTTGCTTGAAAAAGCACTTTCCAAAAAATTTACTGTTAGATATCTCTGTTAAGAGATTAGCTGACACTTCATACATTATTTTAAAGAGAGTTGTTCAGTTCTTGTGGTAACTTCTGCCAAGTGAAAGAAAGAAATTTCAAGTAACACTTATTTCATGAATTTATGCTCCATGTATACAGCTGAAAGCTTCATTGCATGGAAATTGTTAGAGGAGGCATATATCTGGCAGTAGATGTCAAAGGACTGATGGGTGGCGATGATTTGTGGCATACTTGGCTTTCTTCACATTTGTACATGGAAATCTATTTTCGTGAACTTAGAAAAGTCTGAGCTTCGGTTCGTAATGTTGTTACAAAAGTTGAACCATAAGCATGTAATCATCATAAAATTGTAAGATAGAGATCTGTCATAGGAAACAAATTGAAAGTGAAATAATCTTGGTTGTAAGCTATGGGATCCACAAGCACAAAATTACCTTCATTTTTGGACTTGATTGAAATTTGCATAAAACTTCAGGTTATCATCAACCTAATGGAGACATGCCAGTCCCTGCAGATCATTGCATTTTACAAGCACAGAAACTTCAAAATGAGTTCCTAATTGTGATAGCAATTTTTAACAAACAAGCTGTTGTGTTGTTTTTCACTCTCCCCTTTTGAGTTTTGTGGGATCTACAGTATCATATAAAAATACCTCAACTGAAATATGAATGATCTGTGCATAAAAAATAACTAGCCTGGTGCCTGTCCCACTATATATATATATATATATACTGCCTTTATTGTTCTGAATGTGATTTTGGAAGTGGCATTGGACACTGTGGTTGTTTCAGTTCTACTAGTGACAATAAAAAAAAGCGCAACAAAAATCACTGGCTTGCCCAAGCGTTATACATTTCGATGTATCACAGACTTCCCATGCCATACAGTCTTATCTGAATGGAACTGAAACTCTGTTATCATGTAATGATTTTCTGAAAGTTACAATTGTATTAACTGGGATCCCCAAATGTGTGGAATTCCAGAGAGCAGTACCTAGTCTCTTGCCCTATTAAAAAAATACTATTTCTGATTTAAATATAGTGAAGTGCCCTTTGCACTCTCACTTCAGTATAGTTTCCAGTCGCCTATGACAAGCAAGGGCTCGAGTTAAAAAGTGACTAGGAAAAGCAGAAGCAGGTGTTCAGAGAGTATAGTATTGTATCGTTATCAGATAAATATCTACCGTCAGTATTGCGGGATTAAAACAGTCTTCTATAGCGAAAACCCACCGTGAAGGACATTGGTCTCACTTTAATACTTCTGAATACGCGCCAGCGATATGCTTATGGGCCGAATGTTGTGTAATTCTAGTTATAACGCGTACAAACGGTATGATTTGTCGATTGTGCTGAAACGTTACCGTTTGCATCCTTAAGACATCTCGTTGGATTTTAGTCTACAAATATCTATGACTCATTCCGCTGCGCACGGGATTTGTAGTCATCGCTGCGTTTGAAACTTACACGACAGCTAGGTCTTACTGCGAGGTGCGAGGGAGGTGGTTGTCTGAAGAGCAGTACTCGATTGTTGGCTGTTGATCTACATATTTATGGAACACTGCATGATAATGACGTGCACCACTATTTTAAAAGTACTTTAATCGGCTTTCATTTTTGCCGTAAGGTGGTACCCTAAAACGAGGACACCTGTACTGATGACCTGAGGGGATGTCTGTCTGAAATCTCAATGTGCAACTTTGATTTAAAGTATATGGCGCTTTGAAATTGCTGCTGGCGAAAACAGATGGAGGTTAGCAATAACCGAGACACAGGAATATTTGTCAAGCAATTAATCAACAATCTGTTTCGGAAATGAAGCATCCGGTTTTAAATTTCAGAGAGCGATGAAACATCCGAAACATGTCGTCAGTACCTTTCAATAAACGGATGAGAATGGATTCTTCACAAGTGCAAACGACAGTGAGGCACAATTGACATTCTATTTCGTCAGTCAACGGTAGTTGACGAACAGCAAATATTCTACTGTTAAGTGCTGTTTTCAGAGAACACGCGTGCTTAAGTCACATCCATACATGCACCTACTCTTTCGTATATAATCTCTTCACTAGTGGATTAAGGCAAATTTCGCGATGTAGTTCTTCAAAAAGGACACGGCCAATTTCCTTCCACCTTCGTGTCCTATATGAAAATGTGCCGCCTCTAATGACGTCGATGACATACCATTAAACCTCAATCAGCCCATATAATCCTTTCAGTTTTTGTCTTCAGAACAGTAAAATTGTCACGGTGGTTTTGCGACTGAACTAGCCAGGCACGACTTGCGGCCTGCTGTTAGAGCTACAGGTTTGCATTTTATCCTTTTTCCAAACAGAACAGAATTTATTCTGCAGTCTTCTTGCGAGAAATGCTGGATCTCCAAAGGATATGTAGAGGGAAGTGCGGTGCTGGCATATCGAAACTGTCCGTCGAGTTGTGATTCGTGCCTGCATTGATCAGTAGAAAAAGGGCGTTACCGACAAAGACAATACTTTTCATCCGATACATGTCTGGGCGCACAGTATCAAGAGCTTTTCTCGGGTATTCTTCTATCTACCTTGCCGCTTTACTGCATTGGTTTGCCTGTGAGAGATATGCCCGTGTACTCATTCATAGGATTTCTTAAAAAAGGCAGTGCTGGAATCTTCAGTATCTGCAGAAACGAAGTGATTTGTAGATGGACTGTCAACACGCCTTCATACGCGCAGTTTCTCGAAAATTCTACTGTGTTGGTTATTGAACGAGCAGAATTCTTGGGGAAGTAGGCTGCGTCTTTTTTTATTTATTTTTATTCGTGTTTGGAAGTAGGCTCCCGTCAATCCAACCTGTTATTCATTTGACTGACTAACAATACTAACGACATTTTATTTATCGAATACCTTTAGAAACCTTATCCAACAGCTAGGTTTATGTCCTTCATTAAACCTTTCAAGGCAGTTACTCCAGTGTGGAGGTGGTACGTCTACGTAAGTCTCATACGAGTTGCGAGTTTTCAGTCTATCGGCTTCCGAGGGCAAGAAAAATTTGATTTTCAGTATTTCGCATCACAATCTGCTCATTAAGAGGTATATTATAAGTTTAACACAATAAGATAAGTATTGCAGCTAGAAACGGTGTTTTGTCCTGAGGCTGCATAAATAACGCCGCGCAAATACCAGGACTGTATTCATCCAGTCTTCGGGAATGTGAACGTCGCAACTTCCAGCAAACTTTACATTAATTTCAAAGGTTTTCTAAACTTTTTGACGCTCAGACGCTTAACGTCGAATATTTAGCACATTAACTCGTTTATAAAGTAATCACAATTTGAAACGGTGTTTTATTCATGGGAGTTAATCTTCCAGGAATGGGGCATTACTATTTCTTTGCTAAGGCGGGAAGAATGTTACTTCCGTAATATCCCAAAGGCTGTATATAAGTCGCAACTAGGGACAAGTCCTGCAATATCGTTGAATACACGTATGTGGGGGTTTACAATATCGAGTTACTGACATTCGAGCAGTGTTGAGCATGGTAGAGAGCGGCGCTGTCGGTTCGCAGTTGCCGATCACGATGTGTGGCTACGTCAGCGAACAGCTATGCTGCCCTCTGATTATATTCACACGCGCCAGTTAACGTGCGGTATTGATTTTGCTGTGCAGGCCCGCAGTAACCCTATCGTTTTTGTGCTTCTCCCCACTGCTGACTTCACACGAAGTGGAGTTAAATCTACATCTACGTACAGGGTGTTTCAAAAATGACCGGTATATTTGAAACGGCAATAAAAACTAAACGAGCAGCGATAGAAATACACCGTTTGTTGCAATATGCTTGGGACAACAGTACATTTTCAGGCAGACAAACTTTCGAAATTACAGTAGTTACAATTTTCAACAACAGATGGCGCTGCGGTCTGGGGAAACTCTATAGTACGATATTTTCCACATATCCGCCATGCGTAGCAATAATATGGCGTAGTCTCTGAATGAAATTACCCGAAACCTTTGACAACGTGTCTGGCGGAATGGCTTCACATGCAGATAAGATGTACTGCTTCAGCTGTTCAATTGTTTCTGGATTCTGGCGGTACACCTGGTCTTTCAAGTGTCCCCACAGAAAGAAGTCACAGGGGTTCATGTCTGGAGAATAGGGAGGCCAATCCACGCCGCCTCCTGTATGTTTCGGATAGCCCAAAGCAATCACACGATCATCGAAATATTTATTCAGGAAATTAAAGACGTCGGCCGTGCGATGTGGCCGGGCACCATCTTGCATAAACCACGAGGTGTTCGCAGTGTCGTCTAAGGCAGTTTGTACCGCCACAAATTCACGAAGAATGTCCAGATAGCGTGATGCAGTAATCGTTTCGGATCTGGGCCAATGATTCTTCTGGAAGAAATGGCGGCCCAGACCAGTACTTTTTGAGGATGCAGGGACGATGGGACTGCAACATGGGGCTTTTCGGTTCCCCATATGCGCCAGTTCTGTTTATTGACGAAGCCGTCCAGGTAAAAATAAGCTTCGTCCGTGAACCAAATGCTGCCCACATGCATATCGCCGTCATCAATCCTGTGCACTATATTGTTTGCGAATGTCTCTCGTGCAGCAACGGTAGCGGCGCTGAGGGGTTGCCGCGTTTGAATTTTGTATGGATAGAGGTGTAAACTCTGGCGCATGAGACGATACGTGGACGTTGGCGTCATTTGGGCCGCAGCTGCAACACGGCGAACGGAAACCCGAGGCCGCTGTTGGATCACCTGCTGCACTAGCTGCGCGTTGCCCTCTGTGGTTGCCCTTACGCGGTCGCCCTATCTTTCCAGCACGTTCATCCGTCACGTTCCCAGTCCGTTGAAATTTTTCAAACAGATCCTTTATTGTATCGCTTTTCCGTCCTTTGGTTACATTAAACCTTCGTTGAAAACTTCGTCTTGTTGCAACAACACTGTGTTCTAGGCGGTGGAATTCCAACACCAGAAAAATCCTCTGTTCTAAGGAATAAACCATGTTGTCTACAGCACACTTGCACGTTGTGAACAGCACACGCTTACAGCAGAAAGACGACGTACAGAATGGCGCACCCACAGACTGCATTGTCTTCTGTATCTTTCACATCACTTGCAGCGCCATCTGTTGTTGAAAATTGTTACTACTGTAGTTTCGAAAGTTTGTCTGCCTGAAAATGTACTGTTGTCCCAAGCATATTGCAACAAACGGTGTATTTCTATCGCTGCTCGTTTAGTTTTTATTGCCGTTTCAAATATACCGGTTATTTTTGAAACACCCTGTATATACTCCGCAGACCACTGTGAAGTTCATGGCAGAGGGTACGTCCCATTGTACTAGTTATTAGCGCTTTATCCCTTTCCGTCCGCGGCTCATGGTCTCGCAGTCGCGTTCTCGCTTCCTGAGCACGTTGTCCTGGGTTCGATTCCCGGCGGGGTCAGGAATTTTCACCTGCCTCGAGATGAGTGTGCACATTAAATAAGCCCTGTTAATTTGATAGTGGTCCCACACACATTCCAGAGTGGCTCGCACGAGTGATTCATAACCAATCTCCTTTGTAGACTGATTGCATTTTCCCAGTATTCTGTCAATAAACTGAAGTGTACCACCTGCTTTACCCACGACTGAGGATGTGAGAGATCATTCCATTTTATATCCCTACAAAGTATTACACCCAGGTGTTTGTAGGAGTTGGCCGATTCCGACTGAGAGTCATTGACACTATAGTCCTACGATATTGCTTGCGAAGCGCACAATTTTAAGTTTCTGAATGTGTGAAACAAGTTGTCAATCGTTGCACCACATTGAAACCTTATCGAGATCTGACCGAATATTTATGTAGCTTCTTTCAGGCAGCATTTTACTACAGACAACTGTGTCATTTGCAAAAAGTCTGAGGTTACTATTAATTTTGTCCGCGACGTAATTAATATACAGCCGGCCGGTGTGGCCGTGCTGTTCTAGGCGCTTCAGTCTGGAACCGCGTGACCGCTACGGTCGCAGGTTCGAATCCTGCCTCGGGCATGGAGGTGTGTGATGTCCTTAGGTTAGTTAGGTTTAAGTAGTTCTAAGTTCTAGGGGACTGATGGCCTCAGATTTTAAGTCGCATAGTGCTCAGAGCCATTTGAATTAATATAGAACATGAGCAAAAGGGTCTCAACACACTTCCCTGGGATACACCGAAGTTAATTATACGTCCGACAATGACACTCTGTCCAAGATAACATGTGTCGTCCTCCGTACCAAAAAGTCCAGTCACAAATTCTGTTTGGTACCCCGTATAATCGCACTTCTGAGAATGATCATAAATGTGGTACTACTCGCAATTCAGACGAACAAAGAGCACAAAGAAAATGTGAACAGAAGCCAAGCGAGATCATTCCGATAGCTTTTTGCTGAGGTAACTACCCTTCAAAAAATTTGCTGTCAGTCACTTTATCCTCTGCCAATCGGAAGAGTTACGTCATCCCATATGGCGTCCTTGTTTGTAGTGCGCTGCAGCCGAAAGGTAGGGATCGATCCTGCTTCGCAACACAGTTGTAGCTTGCCAGTCATGTTCAACAGCAGTCTTGTACCATCCGTTGTTTTTAGATTGTTTCATTAGCTTTTAGCTGCACAGTTTCTCCAGGATACATAAAATGATCGTCTGTTTCAACACTTCCAAACTCTGAACTTAAAAATAATCAGGCACTAAATCTATGTTTGTTATTCCGTACCAGAATAAGCAGTACGAAATCTAAAATTGACGGACAGCCTTGGAAGGGAGCAGTATCATCGCTACCACAACACGCGGAGTCCAGAATGGCTTCCCCAGAGACTATGAGATTCAAAATCCGTTTAACCTACAGTAACGGTTTGCGTAGCAACATCGTAATAGCTTCATCACTTTACGACTCAGTTTTGCCACTAGCTTCCGACATCGCCCTGTAAAATTAAAGTAGTGTACTGAGAAACAGCACATCAGGAAAACAAAATACAATAATTGCTTTTGTGGCCGCAATTGCCTTCCGCAGCTGTCTGTAATAACAGACTCCTGACGTGGAAGAACTATAATGATAGGGCTCCGCTATAACAGTTGTCATATTGGATACTTTTATACTCCGACCAGTGGCTTTATAATGCTTTTTAACAGCATTTATTCTTCCATTAGCTATCGTTAGAGCCACTGAAACCTTATCTTCAGACGGTTGGTGTTTACACTCGGCACTTCACATTTATACCAGCTGCATTTAGTCACTGGAATCGCAGCGCTTCAATCCCATCTGCACCTTGTATAAAATGTGAAGTGCTGGCTGTATTTACCAGCTATCTGAAGATAAGTCTTCAGTGGTTCGGAAGCTACCTAATGAAAGAATAAGAATTTTGAAACGACCCGGTGGCACTATTAATTAAAAGCACCCGCTATTGTTTAGTGTCCCTAATGGACGAGATGAAAAAGAGCTAGTGTCAGTCACCACATTATTCTAAACTGGGCCTAGCCAGCTTTTCTCATGGTTCTTTCATAGCGTTTCACCCGGCTGCAGTTGTTGAGGCGAGATCGATCATAACTGAACACCGCCATAACTTCCCCGATGGTAACAGTAGTCCAGTGGTTCCACATCAGGAGATGGTTACCCCCCTGAAGTTCAAAATCAAAAGCGTTCAGTTGTTTAGATAACAAAATTTATTTTTAAAGTCTCGTTACAATTATCACTGTTTCGTATCTCTGTTACGAATAAATTATCATTAAGTTTTTCAAATATTAGCATTAACGATGCGGAGGAGAGTACAGCTTGTGAAAAGAATGTAGGAACGTGATATGCCCTGTTCCCCACGTATTCCTTACTGCACATACACTTCAAAGCGTGCACCTGTGACAGCGAAATTAAAACATATGTTTCACCATCTCATGAAAATACATTCACAGGGTTGTGTGTATAAATATATAGTGATTATCACACTGTTGTAGGATCTACAAAGTAGCATTATTATTATTATTATTATTATTATTATTATTTGTAGACACAAAGCATTGGCAACATGAAGTCTTCCAATTTATGCCAGTTCATAAGTGAACATTCCAGCTATCTAGTGATTGATAGTAACTATAGTGCACGACTTTTAACTTTGATTTTAAATGGGAGTGCAGTGTGTGGATAACTAAAGTGTCGCTGAGGTGAGAGTTGGTGTAGGTGACGCGTCTTTGTAACAAATATCTTCCTTTCCTGATATAGATAGCAAGCACTTACTATGCACTGAGAGTTGCTACATCGTTCTACAAAAATTGTTAACGTAAGAACCAGTTATTGTTGAAAGAAAATTATTTTTCATTCCAAAGCGTAGTTAGGCGTTAATGTTAATATTGGGAGAAAAGGGGGTACTAACTAGGGCTTCTAAAATTTGATCTTGGTTTTAAGGAGAATGACTAACATCTGACCATGAGTTTCAGGGAGATTTGATCTTAATAAATTTCAACTCTACAACTACATCGCATTTTCTTGGAATGAGTGGCAAAGACAAATGTCCATATATTTTCAAGAGCAGCGTTTCCGTATCTACATCTAATGCAGTATGTAATCTGAGAATTTGGTTTCACCAAATGCTTGTCTTCTTGAAGCAGTTTCAACACAGACTTATGCTTCCTATAATTTAAATTTCTGTTATCTACACAGTATGTATTGCGGTTGTTTACATCTTAATTGCGAAAATTCAGTGAAAATTTTATCAGACTGAGAACATCATTAGTTGTCTCATCAGCCAGTTCAGTGAAGTCTAAAAGTCTATTTCTTACAGTATCTTCAGGATCAGAATACCTTACAACCTTAGAGAACGTCTTATTTTTGTGGTTAGTGGCATCGGCTGCAGTAGAGGAAAAAGTTTCTTGATTTAGCTGCATCTTTAAAGCATCAATGCAGTTCTGAACACTTTTTGGCGCGAAAACCTTTTTCGGTATTGCTTCTGCTTAATTCGACTATAGTCATAATCTTAGCCAAATTAGAATCGTGGAAAACATCCTTCGATAATTTATTTCCACAATCCGTACATCTGTAACTGATAATATGTTTTAAAGTGTGAAAACTATTTCTAGCTCACCTGCAACGTTGGTAATGACCTTGCTGCCATTACAGAAGTATTTGAGTAAATTTGAGGACGCCTTCACTTCCTTTTCTTTTAGATTATGAACTTCTATGAAAGAATGTTGGCTGCTGTCGGGATTGCCCATATGAGCGATGCTGAAGTCACGCTTACACAGCACACAATAAGCTTCTGTGGGTCAGCTGATAAGTAAATAATGCAACGAGTATGTTTAGACACGAATGTCCTTACACGGTGATTTTTGGAACGCGTACAAACTCTAGGGATTGATCGATGAGAGGATACGGAGCAAAAAACGTCCGATGAACTTAATGTCCGGAAATGCAGGGTTCCCTATCCTAGAAACCATTTATTCAATCTTACTTTGTTTCAGAGACTGTGGTTTAATGCGCGCTGTACCATACAGCCACAGTTACAGTATGCTTTGTTTTCTCCTAGAGGGTGGTATTTGTAGTGTTGGCAGAAGAGCCAACACTGTTTTTCTAGAGGAGGCCGAAATGCACGCGTTTAATTACACGCTGACTGGCGTGAGGTCTGGAACAGGACAATATCTTGAGAATTGCAAATAAAGTAAGTAGTTGATATAATACTTAACTTTAATCCACAATTGTAGAATATCTCTCGTTACGGTACATGCTTCATAATATTATTTATCAATTGAATACGGCGCCTTGCTAGGTCGTAGCAAATGTAGCTGAAGGCTATGCTAACTATCGTCTCGGCAAATGAGAGCGTATTTGTCAGTGAACCATTGCTATGAACGTCGGCTGTACAACTGGGGCGAGTGCCAGGACGTCTCTCTAGACCTGCCGTGTGGTGGCGCTCGGTCTGCTATCACTGACAGTGGCGACACGCAGGTCCGACGTATACTACCGGACCGCAGCCGATTTAAAGACTACCACCTAGCAAGTGTGGTATCTGGCGGTGACACCACAGTATTGTTCCTCATACGTCATGCCCTAGCGCCCTCTTCTGCGATAATAATTCGTAACGTTGTGTCAGATTCACTTCTCGTGTTGCCTCTGCAGGTAGTGGATGTGATACAGCGTTGTATACAGTGGTTCCGTATTCGAATCGAGAGCTTGCCGGCATGGCGATGGGGGGCAAGGTTGTATGAGACCTATCCCCGCCTACAGCAACCAGAGCGTTCAGTGTTTTCAACAGTGTTTCGCCGTTTGCCAGAGACAGGGTTGTTTCAGGAAATCATGAAGGGCGTACCCGAAATGTTCGGACACTAGACTTGGAGGAAAACGTAAAGACGACTGCAGTGTCATTACCAGGCAGTTGGCCCGCCAATACAAGGTAAGACAGACGATTGTGAGGAACGTTCTCCGTGACAATTGGTACTACCTATAATCACTTGCAGCTTGTGCAGGGCTTACAGGCGAAGTACTTCCCACATCGGGAGCAGTTTCGTCAGTCGTTTCTTCATCCATCCTATTCACAGATCAGGCCACATTTACGCGGAGTGGTATCTTCAACTTTCATAATTCATCTGTGGGGATAGTATGCAGAACCCTCATATATGGTGACAGCGAATCACCGGCATCGGTGCAGCCGGAATTTGTGAGCCGGGATATTTGGCGACCGTATTTTGGGACCAGTCATCCTTCCACATCGTCTAACAGGCCAGAACTGTCAGCGTTTCATGCGGGTGACTTTGCCTCACCGCCGGCCGGAGTGGCCGTGCGGTTCTGAGCACTACAGTCTGGAACCGAGCAACCGCTACGGTCGCAGGTTCGAATCCTGCCTCGGGCATGGATGTGTGTGACGTCCGTAGGTTAGTTAGGTTTAATTAGTTCTAAGTTCTAGGCGACTGATAACCTCAGAAGTTGAGTCGCATAGTGCTCAGAGCCATTGGAACCATTTTTTGCCTCACCTGCTGGAAGAAGTGCCCTTGATGATTCGAAGGGTTTGTTGCTGCTACATCATGGATCTCCGCCCACTTCACCGTTAACGTCCGGACGCATCTCAATCACGTCTGGTCGATGAATCGGACGATGGGGTCCAGTTGCATGGCCTGTTCATTCACCGGACTCAACTCGTGCGATTTCTGGTTATGAGGCCATCTCAAAGGTATCTTGTATGTAGAGCCCATTCCAGATGTGGAGACAGTGGAGCAGCGTATTCATGCTGCCTTTGACACTGTTCAGATGCAGCCTGGCCAATGTGAACGTGAGAGACAGAACATACTACGGCGCGTACACGCATGCGGTGAGGCAGATGAAAACCATTTTTAGCATGTACTGTAACTGTGGCTGCGTGATACAGCGCGTATTAGACCGCAGTCTCTGTAACATTGTATGATTCAATAAATTGTCTCTAGCATAGAAAACATACATTTATGGACATACGTTCGTTAGACCTTTTTTGTTCCGTGTCCTCTCATCGCTCAATCCCTAGAGTTCTTACATGGTGGAAAAAATCGCCTTGTATTATCCTTCTCCGCGCGTCGGTGTCATTTCCGTGCCTTATTTATACCACAGCTACTGATCGGTGCGAGGTGATCCCTTCCGTTGGTTGCCAATACTGACCGAGGAAACATTACCCTTCGTACAACCTCTCATGACGCATCAGTTATGGCTTTTTTTCTCCGCTCCTCGCATTGCCTACAGCCAGAGAGGCTTCTTTTCGTAGTACACGAACAGAAAAGACCACCGAGAATGGTATCGATTGTTGCAAGAAGACAGAGATCTGTCGGACGGGGAATTCGAACTATCTATACTACTTCGCGGATTAATATTTATAATGGTGGTCACTGAGGGGAGTTGGCCCCCTTAGTACTAAAGAAGTACCTTGATAGCTGAAGTGTGCTTGACGGGGCTGCTTCACGCGCCTACTACAAGTCGCGTAACGCAGGTCTAGTTTAAGTTTCCATCGCAACTTGTTGCCGGCGACTGGCATCAGGCAATGCTGTGACGGCAGCCTCTTGCATTTCGCGCTTAAAAGCTTGTCAGTCGTCAGGGTTCTTGTTTCGTCTTCTAGAGCATAGGTCAGTGGTCCCCAACCTGGGGGTAATTACAACTTGAGGGGTAATGTGGAAATTTCCTGAGGGTCAAAAACTAAAAGATTCGTTTCTGTTTGTCACGAAATTAAATTATTTTCAAAAGATCATCACTATTATCAAAATTTTGTAAGACTCTAATACTGATTTATCTAACTTATCAAAAATTAGTTCTTCTCATTTTGGTAGCATTAATGCGGTGCAGGTTACAGGTTCCTCACATAGTCAACTCACTACATATATATGTTGTTTTGTCCCTTACGTCTCTGATGATAAAATTGAGATATATACGTAACAAATGCTAAATATCCCAAGATAATGTTTCTCCAAGTTGTAGATAATATCTGCAGTTTCCAGAAATTGCTTCATTACTCGCTTCGAAACAGATAAATGAATTGACAGCGCGGCACAGCAGTAACTACATAAGGGCTACTATAGTGCTGCACATTGTTGTTGTTGTTGTTGTTGTTGTTAGTGGCTGCGGTGAGATACAAAGAATTAAGCCTGCAATCTTCCAATTTCTGCCCGTTCAGATGTCAAGAGTGCAGCAATGAAGTGATTTATGGACGGTACAGTGCACACATTTTAACTTGGTTGATTTTACATGGGGTTGAGCGAGTGTCACAATGGAGAGTAATGCAGAGGAAGTATGTTTTGTAACAAGTGCCTGCCCTCACTGTGGATAGCTGACTTTCTTATCTGAGGAGGACTTACTTTAAAAGTAAGTGTTCCAAGCAAAGTCTCTCATTGTACAGTTTAGTTAAGTGATAATGTGGGGGAGGGGTGGGGGCAACAGGTGCCGATGGGGGGGGGGGGGGGGTGCTAGCTAATGTCTGATTACACTCAGGGGTAAATGGTCTAAGAAAGGTTGGGAACCAATGCTATAGATGAACCGATTATGGAGCTCATCGGCAAGTTAAGTATTTGTTGTTTAGAATGTGGTGGAAGTGCACGTGGAGGGGCTAGTGGCGACTGTTTCTTCAGCTGAGCTGAGGCTTAACGGGCGGCCTCTCGGCCAAGGACCCGCTCGATCCTCGAGGCTACGAGCACCCTCGGCGCGATGCGATGAGCCTCGGCTAATGAGCCCAGCCCTCAGAGCTCGTCCTCGCCCGTTACCCACCTTAAACTCCCTACTTCGCTGTCTCCACACACTTTCTTCTCGATCAGATTCGCAGAAAACTATTGTGTGATTAAAAGAGGGTATTTTGAGCCGTAGTCGCCTTATTTCGTCAGCCACGGTGTCAGTTCTTCACTTCAAGAAAATTCTTGTGACATGAGCCGAAGACTGTGTCTTAACTTACAATCGATATTCACTTGTTTCCACTCGCTGCCAACATCAGCTTTCAAAGGTGTTTTCTAGTATTCACATCGCTGTAGCCATTTTTTCGTGTTGACGTCGACCTGTGATTACGATCATCTATAAATGACATACACTTACCAGTGTTTGTGATAAAAGAACAATTCCGCATAAAGATGCACAGAGTACGTTGTCGTCTGCTACATAAAGCTCACTAGCTTGGTCGAACTGAGAAAGCTAACTGAGAGACCGACTTCAGTCGAAACAGCTACCCCTGTCCGCCAAGGGGCCATGATTTTTCTTAGAATGAACAATTAGTACGAGCTATGGCGAAATGTACACAAAGTAGCCTTACATGTTCAATTCCCTAAAGGTAGCTATTTAAGTAATTGCAAACTTGAGGAGCATAAATAAGCAAAAACTTTTTTCAAGCGTTCTTGATTCTCTCTAGAAGGGCGAGTTTCGCGGGAGAATTTGGACTGTTCAACTTGGCATACAGATGTGACATTCTTAGCAGAAAATTGCTGGAAAATTATGTAGGAAAAATAATACTGAGAGATAAAGAACAAAGTTCTCGGATTGAGAAGAGGAATGTAGTCGTTCACCCCTTCTGCTCCATCTATACATCGAAAAAACTAAGACGGAAATAAAAGTTGAGGAGTGGAATTAAAGTTAGGGTTGAAAGAGTATCAGTAATAAGATTTTCTGATGATACTGCTATCATCAGTAAACTTGAATTATAAAATTCGTTGAATGAAATGAAGTCTAATGAGCACATGTTATGGATTGAGAATAATCAGGAGAAAGAAGTAATAAAAGAAGAAATTTCACATTAGCGAATGCGAATGTGAAATAATCTGGGTTAAGTTAAGTATCAAAGGTGGGTCAGATATGATAGTCGGATGCTTCTATAGACCACCTGCATCAGCAACCGTAGTAGTTGAGCGCCTCAGAGAGAACCTGCAGAACGTCGTGAAGAAGTTTCGTGATCATACTATTGTAATAGGGGGAGACTTCAATCTACCAGGTATAGAATGGGATAGTCACACAATCAGAACTGGAGCCAGGGACAGAGATTCTTGTGACATTATCCTGACTGCCTTGTCCGAGAATTACTTCGAGCAGATAGTTAGAGAACCAACTCGCGAAGCTAACGTTTTAGACCTCATAGCAACAAATAGACCGGAACTTTTCGACTCCGTGAATGTAGAAGAGGGTATCAGTGATCATAAGTCAGTGGTTGCATCAATGACTACAAGTGTAATAAGAAATGCCAAGAAAGGAAGGAAAATATATTTGCTTAACAAGAGTGATAGGGCACAAATCGCAGAATATCTGAGTGACCACCATCAAACGTTCATTTCTGAGGAAGAGGATGTGGAACAAAAATGGAAAAAATTCAGAAACATCGTCCAGTACGCCTTAGATAAGTTCGTACCGACTAAGGTCCAAAGCGAGGGGAAAGATCCACCGTGGTATAACAATCATGTACGAAAGGTACTACGGAAACAAAGAAAGCTTCATCATAGGTTTAAGAGTAGTCGAATCATAGCTGATAAGGAAAAGCTGAACGAAGCGAAAAAGAGCGTAAAGAGAGCAATGAGAGAAGCATTCAACGAATTCGAACATAAAACATTGGCAAACAATCTAAACAAGAACCCTAAAAAGTTTTGGTCATATGTAAAATCGGTAAGCGGATCTAAATCCCCTATTCAGTCACTCGTTGACCACGATGGAACCGAAACAGAGGACGACCGAAGAAAGGCAGAAATACTGAATTCAGTGTTCCGAAACTGTTTCACTGCGGAAAATCGTAACACGGTCCCTGACTTCAGCCGTCGCACGGACGCCAAAATGGAAAATATTGAAATAAACGATATCGGAATTGAAAAACAACTGCTATCACTTAGTAGCGGAAAAGCATCCGGACCAGACGAGATACCCTTAAGATTCTACAGTGATTATGCTAAAGAACTTGCCCCCTTTCTATCAGCAATTTATCGTAGATCGCTGGAAGAACGTAAAGTACCTAGCGACTGGAAGAAAGCGCAGGTCGTTCCCATTTTCAAGAAGGGTCATAAATCAGATGCGAATAATTATAGGCCTATTTCGCTTACGTCAATCTGTTGTAGAATAATGGAACATGTTTTGTGTTCTCGTATTATGACGTTCTTAGATAATACAAATCTCCTTCATCATAACCAACATGGATTCCGCAAACAGAGATCATGTGAAACTCAGCTCGCCCTATTTGCCCAAGAAATTCACAGTGCCGTAGACACTGGCGAGCAGATTGATGCCGTATTCCTGGACTTCAGGAAGGCATTTGATACGGTCCCGCACTTACGTTTAGTGAAAAAAATACGAGCTTACGGAATATCGGACCAGGTTTGTGATTGGATTCAGGATTTCCTAGAAGAAAGAACACAACATGTCATTCTTAACGGTTCAAAATCTGCAGATGTAGAGGTAATTTCGGGAGTACCGCAGGGAAGCGTGATAGGACCTTTATTGTTTACAATATACATAAATGACTTAGTTGACAACATCGGTAGCTCCGTGAGGCTATTTGCAGATGACACGGTTGTCTACAAGAAAGTAGCAACATCAGAAGACTCGTACGTACTCCAGGAGGACCTGCAGAGGATTAATGCATGGTGCGACAGCTGGCAGCTTTCCCTAAACGTAGATAAATGTAATATAATGCGTATACATAGGGGCAGAAATCCATTCCAGTACGATTATGCCATAGGTGGTAAATCATTGGAAGCGGTAACGACCGTAAAATACTTAGGAGTTACTATCCGGAGCGATCTGAAGTGGAATGATCACATAAAACAAATAGTGGGAAAAGCAGGCGCCAGGTTGAGATTCATAGGAAGAATTCTAAGAAAATGTGACTCATCGACGAAAGAAGTAGCTTACAAAACGCTTGTTCGTCCGATTCTTGAGTATTGCTCATCAGTATGGGACCCTTACCAGGTTGGATTAATAGAAGAGATAGACATGATCCAGCGAAAAGCAGCGCGATTCGTCATGGGGACATTTAGTCAGCGCGAGAGCGTTACGGAGATGCTGAACAAGCTCCAGTGGCGGACACTTCAAGAAAGGCGTTACGCAATACGGAGAGGTTTATTATCGAAATTACGAGAGAGCACATTCCGGGAAGAGATGGGCAACATATTACTACCGCCCACATATATCTCGCGTAATGATCACAACGAAAAGATCCGAGAAATTAGAGCAAATACGGAGACTTACAAGCAGTCGTTCTTTCCACGCACAATTCGTGAATGGAACAGGGAAGGGGGGATCAGATAGTGGTACAATAAGTACCCTCCGCCACACACCGTAAGGTGGCTCGCGGAGTATAGATGTAGATAGATGTAGATGAAACGGCGATAAACGTAGCACCAAAATATGGGACCACTAAGGAGACGAAGCGAAGGAATTCTGTTAATTCAGAAAGCACAGTAACACAGGTGAAAGGAGGACAGAAAAAGCAGGGTAGCTCTGACAAAAAGGGCATTCCTCAAACTTAAGTCTTAATTTGATGAAGGTATTTCTGAGACTGTAAGTTTGTATCACAGCGTTGTGAGGTAATGAAACATGGACTGTGGGAAAATCCGAACAACGGGCAATCGAAGTATTTGAGATGTGGTGCTACAGAATGATGTTTTTTAATAGGCTGATTTCATCAACGTTTTTCATAATCGCGCTTTAGCTATGTAGTTTTTGTTTCAAAAATCGTGTACAGCCACAATCTCTGTACTGTTGTCCTCTGATTGTCGTGCTGTTAATACGCAATATGAAAGTGACTGAGGCTGCTTCCTGCTCCGTAGTGAAGCACACGTATGGATCTCGGTTAAAAACTGCCAAGAAGTGGGCTGTTCTTAAAGTTTTTCATAAATTTACAGGAAAAATAGGATTTAAAGTTTTACAGTTGAGTTGCAAATGCACACTGTAGGTGAGCGGAATCTGTAGCGTGCAGTTACGGGATCGCTGGTTCAAGTCTCGCACTGATCATCTTTATTTGCTCAGTTTGAAATACCTACATTTCGTAATTGTAAAATTCATCATTTTTATGAATAATGCACTTTTCTTGTGTGTAATTACATATTGCACGCGAAATTCCTGTTTCCATTTCAAATATAAATTTTTAATTATCGATGTTTTATGAAAGATTGTTAATGAAGTTTGCTTAAATTAAGGAAACATAATTTAATTTTTTAGGACTAAAATGAAAAAGCAAATACTCTTCATTTGGACTACGTCCAGTGTTTCATACCACATATGTAGTCTTATACGAGCCAGAGTGGTAAGTGTCGCAGAAATATGTTGCAACAGTCATTCTCACCGCATCAAGTACACCATACAAATTTCTGCAATTTTACGTTTTCCTCTGTAGCATTACAGTAGGAATCCAAAAGACCTGATTTGGAGCCAATTTAAGGGATTTGTCGCGATAAATAACAAAGACTGTTAATCTGCCAGATGTCTGGAACTAATGCACGTAGCTTTTTCCCATGTCATTTCCAAACGCTGGCGGGATATAGAACGGCACATCATAAAAAAAAGGAGAAAATGCGACGCCTGGTTGGCTTAGTGTATTCTGTTGTTGATAGGCTTGTTATCTACAGTTCAGAATTGAAATAATTTCTCAGATTCGGGTAAGGAAGGAGCTAAGAGATTACCAGACGACTGTCTTTAATTAATATCTTCGGTGGCTTCAGTATTCAACAGTACGGTGAAATCTCTGCAGTATGCTTTTGCGTAACACACAGCTCGCTCAAAAAAAATTACCCAGTTTTTTGGGAGTTTTCATCACTCATGTTTGTAATTAGAATACTACGTTAGGTGAGATCGAGAGCATTTTATTCTTTCCATCTGGTCACGTTCTCTTCAAAAATTAAATGACATTCGAAGCATCATTGTTTTCCTGCTCGTTTCTTTTTACAGTACGTCTGAATTGGAACTGCCCACATCATTGCAGGTTGTTTGGACAAGCTGGCCGGCTAGTGCTGTCAAAGCTGCTGTCCCACATTATCACTCAGGCTACGTGCTTGTAACACAGCAAAAAACGTATCCTTATGATGATACTTCTTGACTGTACTCGAAGCAGCTTGGCTTCCGCTCAAACGAAAACCAGTGAGATTCGAGCAAACGCGGAAGAATACGTGTAACGTTTGCATCAGGTTTATTCTTAGGACGAACACAGTATAGAGAAAGATGCGGGGATTGAAACGGTAGGTGAAGACGGAGTTGGAATATATCCAGCAAGTAGTTGACTTTGGATTCAAATGCTACTCTGAGAAGAAGAGGTTGACACAGGAAAGGTAATCGCGACAGGTCGTATCAGACCATTCAGAAGATTGACGACTGGCTGTATAAGCTTTGGAAGATTACTTTTCTGCATTTTTATCAATATTTAGTACACAACAAGCATGAAGTCACGTACAAATTTCGGTATCCTCGTGCGGTATAGAACTTAAGAACGTTTCCCGTATTCCTTTGGGTAAACTACTCTCATCGCACGTAGTAAGATAATTAAAATTTAGTGTCACACTAATCTACTACTGCAACGGCCTGCTGAGAACTGGCAAGCACGATGCTTTGCTCAGCAAAAATGGCAACACCAAGGGAGCAGGCAGTGCCAGACACCCGTCCATGTACTGATGACATTAACAGTTCAGTACAGTAGCTGACAAATGCCACTTAGTTCAGATCACACTATAACAACCTCTTCATCGAATGGACGTTAAACTTTTATCTTCCTTTTTCGATTTAATCAAATTCATAGTTTGTCAAAGTCGTCACACGATTTTAATGCTCAATCAAGCTGTCAGTGTAAAGTTATTACCTGGCCTTGTTTCCGTTCTGGTGTAATGTAAACCACATGCCTGCTCTCTACTACTAGTGATTTAATCTTCCGGTAAGCTTGACTGACGTTCAGTATCCTCTCAGCTACAACAGTTACTTTACGAGGAAGAGTTACAAGATAAGATTATTCCCAGAAGAGCGAGTGTTAAGTGACTGCAACTTGACGTCAATGGACGTGTGTGCTGGTGCCACGTTCATTTCTTTCGAAGAAGGGCATTTGATCTGAAAAATGCCTTTAGTACAGTATTTCTGTAAGCTTACTACTACTATGATTTTTTGACTGTTTTAAAGTACTAGGAAATCTTGGTTAGATTAAGCTAGGCCCGTGAGCGTCATTCCGCCTACATCTATTGCTGTCAGTTTGCGATTTAAAAATACACCATCAGTGTTCCAGGTCGAAAATCTGAGACCAGTTTTGAACTCACTGTCCAAAAGTCCCTGCACTGGTACCATTCCTCCTGAAAGAGTCATAAACGCAAGTGAAGTACCGGATTCAACTTTGTGGATAGCTGAAATTTCCGTAATATGTTTAGTATAGTTTTGGTCTTCGTGTCACACGCCTAAGGGAAACTGATGGAGTAGGTTAGCGGCAGTAATGCAGTCTGTAATTTGACAGTCTGAGATAAGTCGAAGGTTTCTTAAAGTAAATTATGGTGACGAGGACTCTGGATTGCGGGATTAAAGCGCGAAAGTTGCATCGAAACTGAAGGAACCTTCACGGCTGTATCATTGGGGGAGGGGGCTAAAAGTAAAATGCTTATATGTGCAGTGTCTCAGATGGTATACCTACGTTTATATTAAGGCAGTACAGCCAAAAGTGTATCGAATACAAAAATAACAGCTGTACAGGAACTCTTGACAGGAAATAGGGCCTGCAGGCTGTCAGATCGCTTCGTTCGCCTGCAGTGGGAGCTTAAACAGAAGCACTGCCAGAAGTCTCCCATACGCTCACAGATATTTCAGGCTTCTGATTCAAGCCAAATAAACGTCGGGAATCTTCCAAAGCGCTGTCAGCTGTACATCTTACCGAATACTGTACTCCGGTCAGTCCTATAAAAACAGGTAAGATTTGAAGGAATGTCAGAGCATTACTTCAAATGTATTGTTCACTTGGATGTAGAGGATTTCATGTTCAATAAGTTAAAACTATCAGGACGGAGATGTCATATGTGCGCGGATATGTTATGAAACAAGTAATTTTATTGGTTTTCCCTCATTATCCCTGACTAGTAGTTATCTATGAAATGTCAGAGGATTGTGTCGTCAAACAGAACAATTTTTTCCGTTGATATCAGTATAGAAATTTCTGATTGGATTCGATATATTTAGCAAACAGCAGTCTGCGTGCTGAAGGCGCCATTCAGTTGTTCATCCGAATGACGGTAATTAGCCACAATATTGATCATCATGGTCTGCTAGAAGCCGGCGTGAGGGAGGATCGCTTTGGGTTCCGAAGAAATGTAGGGACACGCGGAGCAATAGTTGAACCTATGGCAGCATAGAAGGTAGTTTAAGAAACGGCCGACCTACATTTATAGCATTTGTAGATTTAAGAAGGTTTTGTCAATGTTGAATGGAATACGTTCATTGAAATTCTGAAAAAAGCAACGATAAAATCAGGGAGCGATATTCTATTTGCAACGTGTAAAGAAGCCAGGCGGCAGTCGTTAGAGGGGCATGAAAGGGAAGCCGTAACTAAGAAAAAGAGTGAGACAATGTTGTAGCCCATCCCTTCTGTTGTTTCAGTCAATACATTAGGCAAGCACTAAAGGGGAAATTAAAGAAAAATTTGTAAAAGGTTTTAAAGTTTAGAGAGGAGAAACAAAAACTTCGAATATACCGGAGACTTTGTGTCTGTGTGTGTGTGTGTGTGTGTGTGTGTGTGTGTGAGAGAGAGAGAGAGAGAGAGAGAGAGAGAGAGAGAGAGATATTTTGAAGAGCAGTTGAACGTAATGGACGCTGTTTTGAAAAGAAGATATAAGACGAACATTAACAAAAGCAAAACTAGTGTAATTGATTGTAGTCGAATTCATTCAGGCGATGCTGACAGGATAAGAAAGGAGATTCTAATAGTAGTAGGTGAGTTTTGCTATTTCAGCGGCAAAATTACTGATGACGGTCGAAGTTTACAGAGTGGCAGTAGCAAGAAAACGTTTCTGAATCAGAAATATAATATCGAACGTACGTTGAAGTGTTGGGAAGTCTTCTGCTGAAGGTGCTTGTAGCGAGTGTAGCCTCGTACGGAAGTGAAACGTGGACGATAAGCAGTTAAGACCAGAAGGGAATAGAAGCTTTCGAAATGTGGTACTACCGAAGCGTGCTTAATAGTCGTCAACGTGGTTGTGGGGGAAGCCTCGGTATAAAAACTTCAGACGGATACCTATTCGCGAATATGGTAAGAAACTTCAATCGGTTGTATGTTGCATTAGTTACTCGGAGTTGAAGGGATAGACAGGCGTGGAGAGCTGCATCAAACCAGTCTTAAAACTGAAGACCACAAAAACATGGTATAGTTTGGATTCTGCTAATATGTTATCAAAATTTTTTCCTTTGCGCAAATATATAGACACACGAAAGTTTCAGGAGTATACTGCAACTAATAAAACATGCTGATATCGGATCTATACGTGCTCGAGACCGTCGTGTTTGGTTATTTAGGGTGTCGCACAAGTTGTTCTCTATAAAGCTGACTGGGGTGCTCGTGAGAGCTTTTATAGGGCTTGATTTGACATGACTTTTGCCCAACGTATACGAACAATTTATTGCCAATATTTGTTGAAAAGACACGTTTCTTCCGGTGTGGTTTGGTTACGTTCTGTGTCATTAGAAGTGTGGATTGAACAGCACTCTTAAAGATCAAAGCTCATAATCTGCAGGTTAATTCTGCTATACATGTACAACACAAGAAAAATGTACGATGTTTCGACCCAAAGCGTCGGACGTACGAAAATTTACAATGCACATAAGACTGTTAACAAAAGGATCGCAAGCGCTCTTACATATTTCGGGTAACTGAACATTTTTCACTTCTGCTTCCTCATACGTCATACATAAAATTGGTACAAGGAGAAGCATAATAAGGTGTGATAGCCTCATAGACTTGGAGCGCATGTTTTTATATTTGTTATAAATGGAAAAATAATGGCCACACCAAAGGATTTTCACGTACTTATCAAAAATATGTGTTGCTGAAGGCATATCATTCGGGTTACATGCAATATCTAGTTATCCACCTATTTCCCCCACATGGCCAGATTTAGAAAACATTAAAAGAATGTAGTGTCTTGTTGCCACTGTGTATAGCGATGACCGTGGTAATACTGCTTCTTTGAATTGAGTGCCTGACATCTCGTTGAGTTTTGGTTCCCAATACTTTTTTTGTATAAAAAACACTCTACGGACAAAGTGGTGTTTCACTAGAGATGTAAAGAAAGATGAAATTGGGTAGCCTACAGCAGCGCTTGTGTGATGTAACAGTTGCTGTTCGTTAACGCGGGATCTTTGCCAGACACAATTAATGGCATACATAACGCACACAAATAACTAGTTCATTCCATCCAAGCTTTTATTATACAAGACTACACAATATATGCGCTGTCTTCAGTGGAAAATTTTTCTAACGACCTGTTTATTTTTTGTTTCCTGAAAGTATGAATTCAGAGAGAGAGAGAGAGAGAGAGAGAGAGAGAGAGAGAGAGAGAGAGAGACGCTTACTACTACTCATTTTGAGAAACGAGCACAATAAACGTGTTACAGTGACGAAGTGAACGCCGAACGTCTTCATGCCATTGTTCGATGTCAAACCTGCGTCCCTAAAGTTTTACTGTATCTGAATGAATCCTTAACTCACGAGGTGTTCTCTCAGAACCGCGCGAAAATCCGTTCTGGCGGAATGCTCCTTTAACGCCCACCCCATACTCATCTTAAATCCTCAGCCCTACAATGCTTCGTTGTCGGTTACATTATCATCTTCTGTGTTTGTTGTTGACACGTGTTACTGTCTAAGATTGCCATATCTAGCTGTGACCTCGTCGGGACACAATGAGATGGGGTTATAGAAACGAAAGTGATACTTTTACACTCGTTGTTCGTATTACGTTTGGAAAGAATCGTCATATCAGATCGCTATTGAAATGCGAACTGCCCGATTCTTCCACAAGGCGCTGCTAAAATGCTACAGCCTATATTCCTAGAGAAAATAGTATTACATCTTACGATGGCGCTAGATCTAAGAGGTGCATGCATCGTCTGTACAGGATACGCAACATGTAACTTCACATGGGACGACCTTATTAACATAAAAAAACGGAGGCTGTATTTACATGTGGCATTACTTCAGTACGTGAGCCGAGCTTGTAACAGTATTTCGTAAAATCGTGGCAAAACTGGGTCTTGTTGGGACAAGAAGGTCCATAACGGTGAGGGGCCCGATATCTCGGAACGGATGGCAACGCTAGTTATTGTCACGTGTTGAGATCTCCTGGACCGCGCCTCGTGTACAACGTACCAGTTTTCTTCAGTATAGTAAGCAACTGAATCTCAGAAATGTCAGTTTTAAAGATACTAAGTTCGATGGAATTGTTAGTTCATGGATGGAGAAAGTTGTTAGTGATACAGATCAAGAAATGTACGAAAAAGACGATTTCACAATAGTAAGTAATCATAGTTCTGCTAGCGGAGGATAATTAAGTGCAAGTTTAATATGGTCACACAATGAAGAATTTAATCTCTGGAACTTTGTTTGACGTGAAACTTTACTTGCTAGAGAAGTACTATAATTTTTTAGGCTGTAAAATTCAGTTCTCTAAAAATTCGTTTAACTGGCCATTAAAATTGCAACACCAAGAAGAAATGCAGATGATAAACGGGTGTTCATTGGACAAATATATTATACTAGAATTGACATATGATTACATTTTCACGCAATGTGGGTGCATAGATCCTGAGAAATCAGTACCCAGAACAACCACCTCTGGCCGTAATAACGGCCTTGATACGCATGGGCATGGAGTCAAACAGAGCTTGGATGGCGTGTACAGGTACAGCTGCCCATGCAGCTTCAACACGATACCACAGTTCATCAAGAGTAGTGACTGGCGTATTGTGACGAGCCAGTTGCTCTGCAACCATTGGCCAGACGTTTTCAGTTGGTGATAGATCTGGAGAATGTGCCAGCCAGGGCAGCAGTCGAACATTTTCTGTATCCAGAAAGGCCCGTACAGGACCTGCAACATGCGGTCGTGCATTATCCTGCTGAAATGTAGGGTTTCGCAGGGATCGAATGGAGGGTAGAGCCACGGGTCGTAACACATCTGAAATGTAACGCCCACTGTTCAAAGCGCCGTCAGTGCGAACAAGAGGTGACCGAGACGTGTAACCAATGGCACCCCATACCATCATGCCGGGTGATACGCCAGTATAGCGATGAATACACGCTTCCAATGTGCGTTCACCGTGATGTCGCCAAACACGGATGCGACCATCATGATGCTGTAAACAGAACCTGGATTCATTAGAAAAAATGACGTTTTGGCATTCGTGCACCCAGTTTCGTCGTGGAGTACAGAATCGCAGGCGCTCCTGTCTGTGATGCAGCGTCAAGGCTAACCGCAGCCATGGTCTCCGAGCTGATAGTCCATGCTGCTGCAAACGTCGGACTGTTCGTGCAGATGGTTGTTGACTTGAAAACGTCCCCATCTGTTGACTCAGGGATCGAGACGTGGCTGCACAATCCGTTACAGCCATGCGGACAAGATGCCTGTCATCTCGACTGCTAGTGATAAGAGGCCGGTGGGATCCAGCACGGCGTTCCGTATTATCCTCCTGAACCCACCGATTCCATATTCTGCTAACAGTCATTGGATCTCGACCAACGCGAGAAGCTATGTCGCGATACGATAAACCGCAATCGCGATAGGCTACAGTCCGACCTTTATCAAAGTCGGAAACGTGATGGTACGCATTTCTCCTCCTTACACGAGGCATCACAACAACGTTTCACCAGGCAACGCCGGTCAACTGCTGTTTGTGTTTGTGTGTGTGTGTGTGTGTGTGTGTGTGTGTGTGTGTGTGTGTGTGTGTGTTTTCATCATCTTCGTGGTGTAGCAATTTTAATGGCCAGTAGTGTATTTAAAAACAGCAGAAAAGTGGTGTGGCAAGAATAATATTGCAGGCTTTATTTAGTGCAATAAAATCAACGATAAATATTTACAGGCTTGAATATTCGTAAAAATAAATGTTATATAACACTGATTAAAAATTTTAAATGATTTGCGCCTTGAGTCCCGGTTTAAACATAGGGGTTCCGGAGACTACACTTCATAGCATACGTTTCAGGAAAGTCACTTCGTGGCTTAAGCGTTAAAACAGCAGAGAGCATCCATATGGTTTAGTGGTAACTGCTAAACACCAAAGTCCATACGAAATGGTTGAAGATATAGTGAAATATCACGTGTCTAGAAGCTTCTCTGTATTAAAGTTCTTTAGACGGCTTAGGACCGCCTTGAGGTGGTCGGAGACACACAGCAGTCTCCGTAGACCAAAAATAGACTGGAAGAGAAACATGTGGAGACTAGATCCGGAGGAGTCTGATTTAGGCTCTTTTCAATAAACGCTAATTGTTTCACCGCAAAAGCAGGAGCGTTTTGTTTAAACACGATGTCGTACAAGCCCTCCATTTCCAGTTAATACTTGCGAAAAGCTTAGGAAGACATACAGTACTCTATTCTGCGTGTACTAAGCACCTTCAAAGTGTGCATGTGACAATCTTTCCACTTGCGTCAAAGAAAGTGTACTGCTTACTTTCGCCCACTGTCTTTCATCTCATCTCTCGTTGAACGATTGCGACAAAGGACTAGATTTATTAAACTGCGGACTCTTGTAACACTTCCTTTTGTAACACAGCTATGTTGTTAACGTACTCTCTACTAGTTTAAAGACTGAAGCCTTATTACCAAGTGTCGATCCGCGTAGAAGCTTAAATTTTACTGCCTGGCGCAAACACGCCAAATCGTATCTAATGTCTCTCCTTACCATGCTATAGAAGCTAGTAGTGAGCATATAAATAAAACGCGCATGGAAGAATTATTTCCAGAAAAAGTATTACTATAGACTAGCAGTAAAAGTATTTGAAGAATGTAGATTATTAAGAAGTAATCTTGGTGCTGTGGTTCGACAATGTAACTAAATGAAAAGCTTTATTGTGCCATAGACGTTTCGCTTTTTATTTATGAAACCTTTTCAGTGACCTCTAATGTAAGATTGTTTTATGTATACATTTGCTACATACCTAATGATCCCAGGTAAGTTTTTATATTACAGTTTTTTGTTATTCTTATTGTTAATAAATAACTTTTTTACCAAAGGTTTCGTAAGGTTGATTTGCTGTCTCGTTTTACAGACAATTTTGTGATCTTACTAGTCAGTATGTGTCTTCCTGGGTTTTATGTAGTGGGCTTGCGTACATCCATGTAGTTACATAGATGGACCACATGCCCAAGAAAACAGAAGCAACTGAGGAACGAGGGAAAACATTAAAAAATGAATGTTTAAAGCTGCGTGACTGTGACACTCTTGCAAGTGTAAGGCAACGCTGTTAGTGGGTGAGCGATCTAGGCAAACCTCACAGTACCCACGTCACAGCTTTGCCTGCCAGTACTCTCTCCTTTTCGAGCTACATTTTCCTGCATCTCTTGCCGGATTAGCGATGCTGGAAGAAAGACTTTTGGATTTGCTTTTGTATAGCTTAGTCTGTAGAGCAAAAGTTCTCGGTTTGAGTCCCGCCAGAAGATGATGGGTGCGAAACTCATTGAAACGTTGCGACAAGACGTCACTACTCGGCTGATAGCCCGAGAAGCATTCGTCATAAATAGGAAAATATCTTCAACATCGAAGTGAGAGCACACATCGCTCCAAGGCGGCAGAGAAGCAAAACTATAAACAAAGTATAGAAATGTTGAAATTTTTGTACCTCTCAGTAAAAAAACTTTAACCGAGCGAGGTGGCGCAGTGGTTAGCACACTGGACTCGCATTCGGGAGGACGACGGTTCAATCCCGCGTCCGGCCATCCTGATTTAGGTTTTCCGTGATTTCCCTAAATCGCTCCAGGCAAATGCCGAGATGGTTCCTTTGAAAGGGCACGGCCGACTTCCTTCCCCGTCCTTTCCTAAACCGATGAGACCGATGACCTCGCAGTTTGGTCTCTTCCCTCAAAACAACCCAGCCAGTAAAAAACTTTCTACAGCCAAGACGCATAAATATTTATCGACAGGCTTTGCGGTCATCTACTGGTCTTCAAAAATTGTTACAAAACGTGTTCATTGTGAGTTGGAACATCATGCCAAGTTGTGATATTAGTGGATAAAATTTAGCACATTATGCTAGGTTTGTCAAGATACCTTTGCTAATGTTCTGAATTTTATCCAGTAGTATGAGAACTTGGCATGAGGTTCCAGCTCACAATGAAAACGTTTGTAATAATGTTGGAAGACCAGAAGATGACAGCAAAGCCCATCTAAATCGGTTGTCAAAAATAAATATTTTTGCGATCTATAGGAAATTTTTTACCAAGTAAAACAGATCGCTCCTTCTCATTTCCCAGCATGAGAATTTTCAGTTTTCTACCTCTGCCTGTTACCCAACCATCAGGTGCATCTGCTACCTGGCTGAAATATTAGAAATAACACATTTTTATCATCGTTCGGCGCGTGCGTAACGTAGTGAGTACTTCGATAATCTGATAGTTAGAGTGAATTAAGTCATCTTTGTATTTATCGGGACTATTAGCAACACTGCAGTGCGGGCGGCTAATAGTACTGGTGCAGACTAGATGTGACTGTAGGAAATGTGGTGTAGCTCCCAGCAAGATAGGAAACGTGTTTTATCTGCAGAGGATTGACTCGGCTCAACTATGGATTACTGCGTGACGGCGCAACGCGCCTTGTTGACCACGTCATTGGCCAGACCTGCAGACGCCCGTCTCCGGAGCTTTCGTCGCTGACTCACTGCACCGTGTCCGTGACTGGACTGGCTCGTCGCCAGTGCGGGCCTTGCCGCAGCAGTAGGAGAGGTGCCGCTCGAGGTCGGAAGCTTCCCGAAAAACTGGAATATTGGTTGAAAGGCCAAGCGATGCAGCAACCGTTGTTCTGGGGCGAGACAAGAACAAGACAACGTTACCCTAAAGATATACGCTGGGAACGCACTCGCTGTTTTATTAATGTAGCAGCGGTAGCCAGGCGGTCTTTGATGGACCGAGTTAGCACTGAGTGCGCCCAACGATACCGTTCACAAAACCCTCCAGGGAGAGCTACACTGTTGGCCATAATAACTGCCACAACAGGAAGGATAGCAAACAACTACCAGGTGTACCGGTATGAAATGAGTGTTAAGATACAAATGTCGATTGTGAACGAGCCTTAACTTTTTTTGTTTCGTTGGTATGACATCTGTCAAAGATATTTAGTATACATAAAGTCATGGAACAAACATAATCATATGTTTTCATCGTGTTAACAATGTCGAATTTTGTACCAGAAAGTGACGATTTGCGGAAAGCATTATTTTTTTTGTTTTCATTTGAAAAAAAAGTGCTGCAGAGTCGCATCGAATGATTGTCGAGGCATATGATCATGCTCTATCAGAAGCAACATGCAAAAGATGGTTTCAAAGGTTCAGAAATAGTGATTTTGATGTAAGAAATGAACGTGGAAGACCCCCAAAAAAAGTTCGAAGACGCCGAATTGCAAGCAATATTGGATGAAGATTATAGTTTGAGTCAGAAGCAAATGGCAGGAATGCTCAATGTTGCACAACAAACAATTTCTGACCGTTTGAAAGCTATGAGAAAGATCCAAAAGTGTGGAAAATGGGTGCCACATGAATTGAATGAAACACAGATGGAAAACCGGAAAACCATTGGTCAAATTTTGCTTCAAAGACATGAAAGAAAATCAATTTTGCATCGAATTGTTACTGGTGATGAAAAATGGATTTATTTTAAGAATCCTAAACGGGAAAAATCATGGGTTAATCCGGGACAACCATAAACATCGACTGCAAAACCAGATCGATTCGGCAAGAAGACAACAAATGATAAATTTGAACGATGCATTGATTGAAAAAGACCAGAATGGGCAAGAAGACATGGCAAAGTAAGTTTTTTAGACGACACTGCACCTGCACACAAAGCAAAACTGGTTCAGTTACAATCGAAACTCTTGGCTGGGAGCTGCTACCCCACCCACCGTATTCACCAGACTTAGCCCCTTTCGACTACCATTTGTTTTCATCAATGGGACACTCACTGGCTGAGGAACACTTCGATTCCTACGAAGTAGTCGAAAGTTGGGTGTCTGATTGGTTTGCTTCAAAGACGAACATTTCTATTGGCGTGGTGTCCACAAATTGGCAGAAAGGTGGTCAAAGTGTATAGAAACCAATGGTCAGTACTTCGAATAAAATTTTTTAAATTTTCAATTCAAAATTAGTGTTTCATTTTCACAGAAAATGTGGTCTTGCTGGATCCGCATGACGTACGAATTCAATCTGGCAACGTCGGTTAGCCTCGGTGCCTCTAAACATGGATACTTACGTTGTAATGCTGTAAGCAGAACCGGGACTACACTGAGAAAGAATGTGGTGCGTCTCCTGCCTGCAGTGTTGACCTTGGGTGCGCACCTCTGTTGCCGCGTGTGTAGTAGCCGTTAACATGGTTATCGTTGTGACAGTCTGTGGTGCTCCTGACGTCGTACCGCCCGTGTGGATATTCACTTTGCTGCAAACCACTGCATCTCCTGAGTCAAAAGAAGAGGTCCCCAGCAGTGAGATCGAGTTTCTGATACCATCTACATCGCGATGTAGGTTGAGATCCCAGGTATCTCACCCTGCAGCCATTCACCCTAGTTTGCGATAACTGACGAAAAAAAATCGCAATTCTTGGCGATACTCAGTAGTACTAAAATGTAAGTACAATATTGACTGGTTGCGTGGTGTAATGGATAGGTTAAGCTATTGCAAGCAGAAAGTCATGGGTTCGAATCTTGTCAGGTACTACAGCTTTTTATTTTTAAATTTTTATGGAAATGGGTTTAATCATTATTTTCATTCAGTTAACTGATTTAAACGTAATTTGTTTGTCAATCATTTTAATCATTATAGCAGCTTCTTCATTTACTCTTTTTTTCTTCCTATCATTCATTAGACGTTCGAAATTCCTGTTAAAGTGATATTAATATCATGTATTAATTGAGATTTTATTTATTTCGTTTTATTTATGTTCATCATTTTGCTTGAATTTCGTTTTGCTTATACTCATTACTTTCGTTTAAATCATCTGCGTTATTTTGTCAATAGTGCAATAGGAATTTAGGCTATATTTTAAATGTTTGACGATTACCATCCCCGACTGACCCAAAAAATTGCATGTCTTTTAACGAAAAAATACAATTTTCCAAAACATTGCAAATTCAATATAGATTATTTCGTCTTTTGTTTTTTTAACCGATAGATCGGCAGTGTCATACATTTAAATATTAGGCAAACATAAATTCACATTTACAAAAATTCCGAGTGGAGAAAGTGATAGAAATAAAAAAGAACAAGTGAAGAAAATCATACAGTTATTGAAATGTGACAGAGGAATAGTTATAAAAAATACATGTAAACCAATTATTTCAATAAAAATAATGATCAAAGGGATTTCGAGAAAAACTTAAAAATAAATTAAAAGCACCGGAGGAGATTCGAAACCACGACCTTCTTCTCATGAAGGCCTTATCCACATCCATTGCACCATGCAACTAGTCGATATTATACTACTGTTTTAAGGCTATTGAGCGTCACGTAAAATTCCGAGTTTTTTCCCCTCATTGATTACTTGTTAACGAGAGCCCGCCAGGGGGAGTAGGCTATAGGGTGTGATACTTGCGATCTTCAACCTACATCAAAAATGCTTTCAAAAAGTCGATCCCACTGCTCAGTGCCTCTCCTTGTTACTTGTGTGACGAATCTAGAGCATTGCCGGTTTTCTCGGGTGCTAGTCACGTAAGGCTGTCGTGGTCCTGCGTGATGTTGAGGTGCTGAAACTGATTCCATATTTCCATATTCGCAAGGCATTCGGGGGATCACGACCAACGTGAGCAGCAGCAATTTTCGAGTAATAATAAAAGTAGTCTACGATCTCCCCCCCCCCCCCCCCCTCCCCCCGCCCTCCTCCGTCGCGCGCAAATATATATCTCGTCCGGCTTGCAGCCCGCTGAAGAGAGCGCGCAGCAAAAGGGGGCGGATTTGTCCTACTGGCTGGTGCCGTTCTTCGTCTATTACAGAAAATCAGCGGTTTCTTATATATATATCTCAAGGATAAGGGCCGCACACTGTATGAGCGGTAGTCTGAAAGTAGCACTGATTACGTATCATAGGTTCCTGGCAAACGGTACGGGCACTTCTTATGCAGAAGAGTACGTTGTCGAGAAGAGCCCTGTTGGAGAAAGATTCATCACAACGCAGTGCATTGGCGAGAAAACCTGATCTCGTGTAAAGGTACTACTGGGTAGTATATGGGCCGCTTCTGCTTTCAGCTCCTATGCAAACTGTCCAGTAACCTCGCGCAATATGGGCAAGTCACATTTCTATCACTTTCCAAGTAGCTCGGAGTCCCAAAAAATTAGTCGCTAATACTTCATCGCGAGCAGAACTGTTTACGCTTTTTCTTGCTTTCTTCTGCGCCATACAACTTCTTTGACAAGAGTTTTGTCTGGTGCGTGTAATAAACTAATTTTATCTAAATTCACGTAACGGCGTCGTAACATTTTCATTACCCTTAGATGTTTCGTGACATGATTCTGATAGTCCGTATCAAGCTTCTTTGATAGGGTATCAACAGAAGTGATGCGCATTGCGCGCACAGATTCTCCGCAAGCAAAACTTCATTCAAGACATAATGTATCCGTCCATATGAGCTGTTTATCTCCCGAACAGCGTCGAGAATCCTCCTCAGACATATTCTGTTTAATTAATTTCATCGGCTGATTATTTAGGAGAATCATCAGTTGGAAGTACAGAAAGAGCTAAATCTACAGTGCTGGAAAGATTACATTTAGATTTGCTTGCCGAGTAATGAATGGACTTGAGTGTTGTTGCACGAGTCCCAAGCCCCGTAAATTATGAACTGTCCTCAGTTCAGTTTTTTCTGCGTGACGTGGTCCATATTTTTAAAATTCTTAACCTATCACTTATGACACTTTTTATCCATATCTATGGAAATGTCTTACCGATGAGTTGGTTGGAAAGTGTGTGATGTTGCAAGACATAATGGTTTGAAAGCCACACTCACCACAAGGAGCCGCTGTCGCTCTTTCGCATACCAGAGGTGTTACCAGCAGCAGACAGTGCCATGAACTGCCAGCCAGACCAAGCAGCATTAGTGTGCTGATTCCTGCTTACGTAAAGGGATAATCTCGTCCGGCTTGCAGCCCGCTGAAGAGAGCGCGCAGCAAAAGGGGGCGGATTTGTTCTACTGGCTGGTGCCGTTCTTAGTGTGTTACAGAAAATCAGCGCTGTTTCTGCTGCTAATAGATGTCGTGGCCTCGCTATTGAGGATGTGGGGACAGTTTAGCTTGGAGCGGTGGGCCAGCAACGTTCAGCCTTGAGTGCGCGACAAGTGCAGCCGTCTGCTACATAATGTTCGCAGACTTTAGGAAACACCTTTATCTTGGTACAGTACGTTAAGATTGGCGTTCAGCTTATCAGTTTTCTTTTCTCGTAGTTAACACGTTCTGAAATAACACTTGTCACTGTGTGAAATATGTAATGTTGGGGTTTCTCACTACAAAGATCTCTGACTTCAAGGACTATGCTTGATGGGCAGTATAGTGTTTAACCAAACCTGCCAGTTGCGTTGAGTTTAGTTTGACAGTGTTTCTATTAGTAATAGGAGGAAAACAATCTGATCAGTGCAGCAAGTGGGCCATTCCATAGGATAGTCTGTGAAACGACGAAATCCAGTACGCTGCATGATGAACGGCCATCAGGATTGGCCAAGGCTCGTAAGCGTCTGTCATCAGTGGCGGCCAGGGTACGTTAGTGTACACCTGTCAGAGTATCTAGTTGTTACCAGATCAACTTAGTATTTCCAAATTACCATATTGCGCGTCTCGCGATAAGCGGGAAATGCGCGTTCGAGTCCCGGTCCGGCACAAATTTCCGTTGTCATTCCATTCTATAGCTGATGGTAGTCCATATTCGCAATTGCGAATTCATTTGATGTGTTAGATTTTGTTTGCTGACACGCCTCAAGGAATTTAAAAGACTGTGCTCGTGTTATAGAACTAATGTTTTGCATTATTGGTGTTGTGATTAATACGAGTAGGCTTAAATTCATTTTTGTGTTAATGATTTTAATCGTGTCTTAGAAGCAATGGAGAACACCAGAGCTCTGACCGCCCAATAGAGATCACCGCACGGAGATACTTAAAAAAATGCATGGTGTCGAAATGCAGGACAGATAAATGTAAATGTGCGGGATACCTGGCTGAGACCATATTTACCTCAACCGAACGAACACGCAATAGCGTCCACAAAAATCTGACATTGATAAAGCTATGTACGCGTTGGTTGGACAAAAACGCACTCGGAAGAGTGCTACAATGCGGTGTTTGACCATTTATTAATTACAGTTCACAGGCCTATTTGCACTGATTCATGGCTGTGGATGGAACTTGGATTCATCATTACACGGTAGAGTTGAAATAGTCAAAACATTGGATAAAGACCCGCAAGAGAGCACCGAAGCAGCAAAAGACCATTTTGTTAGCTGGTGACGTGATGGCTGTATCCATTGTTATTTCCAGCGTATATTCGTGATGATGGATGATTTGGAAAAGGGCGTTACCATAACCAGAGCCTATTTTTGAATTGTTTCAAACATGCGTAGACTGAAAAGTGACAAAGATCGGCATGCGGAAAAGTTTCTTTTCCAGGCTAATGCATCGTCCTTCACTGCAGCGCCAAGACAAAGTGAACATGTTGACCATCGAAATGGTCCCTTATCCCCCACCCCTCCATTTTCTATTTAGCTCGAAGTGACTACTTCCTGTTATTTCTAACTTCAAGATTTCCTTTGGCGGAAAGAAATTCGTATGAAATGGAGTTAATGATTGTTAGCATAAGATCATTTCGTAGAGTTGAAAAAAATAATTTTCACAATAGAATGGAAAAAAAGTAAACTAGCTGTTCCACATAGTCGTGGATGGATACCATTATGAAATATTTTGTTATCAAATGTTTCCTGTTTTACCACGTTCGTTTTTAACATTTCGGCAGGTCACAAGAGCTGGCGCGCGTTTAAATATTTACAACATGGACATCTTTAAGTAAAAGCAAGGGGCTTTAGCAATAGCTGAAGGTAGGGCATCGATCGATAAGGCATAAAAGGATTAACTGTAGCTAATAAAACGGAAGAGGAAAGTAGCTGCGAGTTTTCTTGCTAAGCAGAACAATAGTCTGTATTTTGGATAAATTTGAAGCCATTTATATTGCCCATAATGTTCGTGAACAATGGTATCAAGAACCACCAACTGAAAAAAATCCATCAGCAAGTGTTGCGGTTTTGCAACACTTACACACTCACCGGAAACATCTGTCGGTGTGCACACATCAGGGCAGACTAATCACGTGTATGGTGAATTAGGAAACCTTGTACTTCAGGAGTGTCACGTTGCAGTGACGTCGATCCATATCGAAGGCATCAGCGCCAAGTGGTTTGATAGCACGGTTCTCAAGGTTGAATTTGCGGTGTTAGTTGTCTTGTTTGAGCGGTGCAGTTGAAACTGAACGGTATGAAAACTACAGTTTTCTGCACTGTGCCCCTGCTTAACCATACGTTAGCGTGCACAAGAAAGTTCATATAATCAGGTCTCGACGTATAGTGTATACTGATATAATTCAAGATTTAATTTGCCGAAAGGGGTAAACTGAATAAGTTTTGTAAGTAGTTTTTCCCTTCATCGTATAGATGTTGCTGAGTAACCATCAGGGTCGCTTTAAGTCTGTTCAAAACTGCTTTAAGATTGACACTTCCGCAGGCACACAGTGGGCAGAGAGCGGAATTGGCACGTGTAGCACAGAACAGTCGTAAAGGTAAATTCTAGTCAGTTCACAAACTAGTTGATGTTCAAAAATGGAACTGGCGTCAGTATCTGCCGAAAGAGCTGCATTAGGTATTCATTATAGTTATATATGCAACAGCTATTTTTAAGCAATTACAATGCAAAAAACGTTATTTTGTGCTACTAAGACTTAGTTCCCGAGATGAACTTCAGACTCAGCTGCTGACACTGGCTGTTACTTAAACATCACACACACCGAACATTCAGTTGAATCCACCTGTTCATCTTTTGTATGATGACAGTCGAAAAACTTTGACATTACATTCCTCGTAAGAACACGTACTTGAAGCGACGCTGCCACTGCCGTTATTTTATGGTACGTAATTTCCCATAACGACCTTTTTAAATACTTTCATTCTGCTATGCTTTTTTTTCATGATACGCTGCGTAAGACTGACGGCTCTCTTCAGAGATGACTCCACTAACAGCTTCGTTGCCGAGTGCCCCAACTGCAGACTGTGTAATTTTGCAGATAGCGTAATTTTTGCTGTTGCTGGCAAAGCAAACTTTTGAGTCCATAACATTTTTACTGGATTGAAATTGCAGCGACAGGTTGGCAGCCTAATGACGGTATTTCCGTATGTCTTTGCGAGCGTGTCGCCTTTTTATATGGGGAACCTTGGTTTATGAAGAGAGATTTGATTCAGAAGCTCCACCTTTTTTAATTTATTATTTAGTTTCGACGCACAGACTAAATATGTCATTTTACAATGGTTGGGGTCTTGTCGACAACAAGAGAATGGATGGGAACATTATCAAGAGAATTGTTGACGATGTAGCCTCATAACGTGCATACCATTTTTCTCGGCTGGCCTCTTCCGACAGTCCCCTGTTGCCGATCGACGTCCGACATTTTGACTGAACAACATTTAACGAACATGCTAGTAAAGTTGATCAGTATCACACTACACGCAATTGTAGTTGCAGATAAAGTATTAATCCGGCGACTGTGAAAAATGAAAACATACAGAATCTCGGAGCGCAGTGGACGGTCCCATACGACTGCAAGCCGGCCGAAACTGCAGCACGGTGCAAGCAGGAATTGCGGTTGTGAGCGAGAAGGTGTTGTAAAAGCAGTTGGTTGCTGCAGCTACAGCTCTAAATACATGTCGTGCCTTCCTCGTGAACCGCACTCCACTGTCCTATCGCAGCTGTCAACTCGAAAGTAATTTTGAACAGACTATAGACGTCCTTGAGTGCTGCATGTGAAGAACATTGAAGGATTCACATCAGCTCCATTTAAGACGCGACGGCTACGTAGCGGAGGATATTGTGCTTCCATCGCACCGTACACTGTGACAGCCGTATTTCGCTTGCCGCTTACCGGCATCGAAAGTGTTAATTATTTTGATAGCAGCCTCTTAGGCTTTGAACACCCAGTAACTCTAAAATGACGAATAAGTTACTACATTTCATTTTCTTTCAAGGATATTATCAGGAGTTTGTACATCTTTTGTCACCGCTGTATTCTCTCTCACTCCCTACGTAGTCTCGTTGCACTGAATTTCATTGCTTGCCTGGTTTCCAGGTTCGGAAACTTAATGAGGTGACTTACAGTATCAGGTACACTACAGTATGCTGCGCGCAAGGCGACACATTCCTCTGGGAATACAGCAGGAGATGTGCCTGGTATTCCGCCGGATCCACGCTACACTGAACCGCCTCGCAGCTTGGCCTCCCGCCATGTTGGAGAACTTTCCGCCCAGCCGGATAGGGGAAGACTTGCAAGCCGGATCTGCCATCTGACCACGTTGCTGCTTTTCTGCTCTGGATTTACGTCGCGAGCCAGTATTTGTGCTAAGGAGATATCGGCTCAGCATATTTCTATTTACAGTTAAGCTACGATGTAACGTGACTCTAATTTTCACTATCTCGATAATTACAACCTGAAGAAATCGACTGTATTGATAAATACTCGTCCCTTGAAAAGGAAAATCTTGATAATTAGGTATGTTTTGGTGTGTGTGTGTGTGTGTGTGTGGGGGGGGGGGAAATCTTGATAATTAGGTATGTTTTGGTGTGTGTGTGTGTGTGTGTGTGTGTGTGTGTGGGGGGGGGGGGGGGGGGTCACAAAAATGTCACACATCTCCTCCTAAACCAGTGGATAGATTTCAGCTAAACTTGGTGCACATATCATTGACTGTCTCTTTATAGACAGTGCGTGAGTAAGAGCCACCTATTGTCCATAGGGGGTGTGGTTTGGGGGAGGGGGAGGAGGAGATTGAAAACGGGGTGACAAAGAAGCTTAATTCAGGAGCTTCTGGAGCGCTTTCGACCAAATGTTGTGCATACACGACAAATTTTTTTATTTAAGTGCTGTGGGAGTCAGGTACCCATACTATACAATGGGATGGTGATGAGAATGGAATGATACGAAAATCGTTCCAAAACGCCCTGTTGCTGTTTCTTGCCTGTGTTGACTTAAATTACTTTAAAAGCATGAATTATAATTTCTCTTTTTTCTACTCAGTGTGTCAGTGGAATCTCGAGAATGAGCACTGAAGCGAGCTACTTCAAGTCAACGTATTTTGCGACCTAAGATCGTGCCACACAGCTGAATGACAGATAAATGGAACACCGTCTCAGGATTCCTACGGTGTAAAACAGGGAGTCGGACACATTCAGGGATTCAACAAAAATATTCTATATTTTTAAAAACGAGACGCAACCTGGCAAACCAAGCACATTTCAAAAATAATTGTGCGTTTTCATGGGGGGGGGGGGGGGGGGGGGGGGATAGATTGTGCAGGAGGAAATCCAATAGTTAGAACCGCATTTCTAGCAACAAAATAGGACCGTTTACATGACCAACCAGAAGCGGTATTGGGAAATCGCGTTGCGAAAAATTTCTGATTCATTCTTCATCATAATATTTAAGGAACAAATTGCAGGGCGTATTACTTCTGTAATAAAATACTGTACATAGAGAATCTATTAAAGATGCCGATTAGGTACTAATCTCCCTATTTAATCTTGTCAGTGAGGATGAATTGGGACAATCACTTACGTGCATCGGGACCGTGTTTCAATATTTCTGCTTGTTTGTCATGTACTTTACATATTTATTCAAGAGGTATACTGGGCGTCTCAGGACAACTTCTGTACTTCGGATTATATCTTTCAAGTACATATCTACTACAAAACACTACTTTTTTCCCATAAACCCCTACACTTTCATGGCACCACTCCTTTCCCTTGCCTTGGCAATTAATCCAGCCTCCCAGCTTTGAGGATATGGGAACACTGTATTTTACACAACAAAATGCACACATTGTGTCTTCTTCCTGTGATTCTGAGGATGATTATTTTGGAAGCAGCCTTCCCTCCCTCTTTTTTCTCCACGTTCCCTTTTCGTTCTTCACTTTATCTCCTCTCTGCGCCAACACTTTCGGGAGATGTTGAAAGAACTCCCTGTTTATTTGGAGGTGAAAGGAGATCATTGAAAGATACCGAAGGTGACACGGATTCCGTCTGGTTTTCTGTACCGGTTTCTGGTGATGTAGCAGCAGAACTATTGGCACAGTAACATTTTCAGCAACTATCTTTTTTTTTGTAGCCAGGAAGAAAATCATGTTCAGAGAGAACATTTGCATTTAATAGTTAACTCTAGTTGATCTGAATCCACTCGATGCTTTCAACCAGGCTCCTGACTTCAGCGGCTGAAAAATGACCTTTCTAATGGCTGAAGTGGATGAGTTGTATGGCTATGTAAATAAATCGTGTGACCGTCATATTCCTCGCAAAACTCCAGTGCCTGTAAACTTTAATGGGAAGTGTGCCCATTCAGAAGTAACAGAAATCTCCCAGGAACCCTAGAACTCTGAAAATGATGCGACCATTTCGAAAATGAATTTTCATTTATCCAGCCTGAGTCCCATTGTTACCAATGAACCATTAAGCCTTAGTTCCAAAGGACTTGTTGTTACTTACGAAACCATACGAAAATGTAATTTTTTAATACCGTTACTGAAACCAGACACACCAAACATTCAGCTGAATTATAGAATTCAGTATGAATCCTTTTGCCTGTAAATTTGCCATTACTAAACGAAATTTCCTACAGGATTTGTCGAAGCAAGGATGATAAGTTTACCCCTCTCTCCACGTGTCTGAGAATATTCAGCTTTGCAAACTTCCGCTGCAAATATTTTTTTGTTTGGTTTATTACTCATTTGACAGTCTCATTAATGAGAGCTGTAAATCAATTGTCGCTTATCAAACGAATTAATTTGTTTCTTGGTTTTACTCGATAATGTAAAATATTACTCGACGTCATGCTTATGAAGGTCCTTGCAGCGATATGAAGAGACCTTCAGCCTTCCTGTATATTGTTTCAGGATTGCACTTAGGAAAACCAATAAGCCAACAAAATTTCTGCCATTTGATGTTATTTCTATAACTTAACTTCGATTCTATTTTGCTCTGCGAAGAAATAAGATTTTTTTAAAAAGTCTGAATCCAATCCAAACCCGAATGCTGAACACCTAGCATCCGTTGCTCTAATTGCTTTTCTTGTTCGACGTAAAAGTAGTTTGATCACCTTTGGTTACACTGAAACTATTTTCCATGAACAGGGCAAGACCTAGAACCTCATTTTAGATCTCGGATTTAAAATCCGCCACGAGCGAATACATAACGAGAGTAAATGTTAAATAATTACACGAAATTTAAAGAAAATATTAGAAATATGAAGAGTTTTGTTCCTTTAACAACTGGTATCTGTTTGAAGAAATTCAGAGCCCGACATTAGACTGGCTCTCCTGTTTGGCGGTTTTCTGATACATGAGGTACAGACGATTATCTGGAGATATTAGCACCTTCTTATTTGAAGTGGATTTCTAGGAAATCAGTGTTCTGAAAATGTTCGTATTCAGCAACTGCCCCGAGCTTACCCTGTCGTATAGTTGAGCCCTTGGAACTTAGTTTTGGTAAACTATAATTACTTTCAGACGCCTAGAATTTTTATGTTGTGCTATTTTCTTTACATCTGGGTCCTAAGATACTAATTCTCGGACCTAAGACGATAAGAATTTACTAAATGATTTCACACCGCCCGCAGCTATCAGCTTTTGGTTCATGGAAAATCTTCGAAAACGGTACTGGTGTGGAGTCCGTAGTTTTTCGTGCATTGACAACTTTTAACCCTAAAGGGTGAGGTTGTATGATATCCTTCCATGTTAAGTATAACCCTCGACGGCTGAACTAATTTCACCCAAAGTGGGTACGAATCTAACTAACCATATGGACATCACTAGCACTCCTAGTGAAGGAGTAAGGGAGAAATGAGTAATTTTGCAACGTAAGGTACAATAAAGTAATTTTTATTAGTGCTGACTGACAGTGATTTGGCGGCGAGTACAGCTTCCGGCCCCAGGCTTTTTCGGTTCAGGTGTACCTGCGCAGAGGCGCCGGGGTTTGCGGTACCAGTTAGAACTGCTGCGCGGAGGACGGGCGCCGGGTAAACAACCTGGCCTGTCCCTGAGAAACGCTGCTTCCCAGCACTGCTAAAAGAGGACGCCTCTCTGTTCACTCTTCTCTACACGTACTTATTGCTAATTCGCTGTTTCCAACCAGGCTGCTTTGAATATCTTTCCAAAAGAGAACTTGTTAGTTTTCCTTCCCCTGGTTGTTTGTCACGAAGGTATTACACTCGTTATCATAATGACTTCAGCGGCTTGAAAAATGACCTTTCTAATGGCTGAAGTGAAGGAGTTGTGTGGCTATGTAAACAAATCGTGTGACAGTCATTTTCCTCGCAAAACTCCATTGCCTGTAAACTTAAATGGAAAGTGTGTCCATTCAGAAGTAACAGACATCTCCCAGGAACACTGACTTTGAAAATGATGCAACCATTTCGAAAATACATTTTCATTTATCCAGCCTGAGTCTGTAATTGTTACCAATGAACCACTAAGCCGTAGTTCCAACGGACGTGTTGTTAATTACGAAACCATACGAAAATACAATTTTTTTGATGTAGTTACTTAAACTAGACGCACCAAACATTCAGCTGAACAGAAAATTCAGTATGAAACCTGTTGCCCGTAAATTTGCCATTGGTACAACGAAATTTCCTTCAGGATTTGTCGAAGTAAGGATGAGAAGTTCACCCGTCTCTCCACGAGTCTGCATATTACAGTTTTAGTAGTTTTTACTTGCAGCACTCGTCGAAAGTTCACCTTAGACTAAACCCTCAGTACAGTGTCACCAACTTTGATTCGTATGTAAAGCTTAAATCACGCACACGCACGAGCGCGCGCGCGCGCAACTGTAGAATAATTCAATGATTGAATGCCGGAATATATGTCACAGCTTATAGAAGCACACGTAGTTGTAGCTAAAACAGATAGTAGACTTGGTTTCGTTGGCAGGATACTGTGAAAATGCAGGAAATCTACAAAGGATACTGGTTTGAAGACACTCGTGCGACTCGTCTTCGAATATTGTTAAACTCAAACAAAATATTACTATCGGGGGTACACACTGAAGACCCAAAGAAACGTGCTGCTGCTTAATATCGTGTAGGGCCCCCGCTAGCACGCAGAAGTGCCGCAACACGACTTGGCATGGACTCCACTAATGTCTGAAGTAATGCTGGAGGGAAGTGACACTATGAATACAGCAGGATTGTCCATAAATTCGTAGAAGTATGTGGGGTTGGAGATATCTTCTGAACAGCGCGTTGCAAGGTATACCAGATATGCTCAACAATGTTCATGTCTATGGAGTTTGGTGGTCAGCGGAAGTGTTTAAACTCAGTGTGTTCCTGGAGCCACTCTGTAGCAATTCTGGACGTAAGGGGTGTAGCATTGTCCTGCTGGAATTGCCCAAGTCCGTCGGAATGGGCAGTGGACGTGAATGGATGCAGATGATCAGACAGGATGTTCAAGTACGTGTCACCTATCAGAGTCCATCTAGATGTGTCCGGGGTTCAAAATCGCTCCAACTGCACGCGCCCCCACACCATTATAGAGCCTCCACCAGCTTGAGCGGTCCCCTACTGACATACAGGGTCCATGGATCCATGAGGTTGTCTCCATACCCGTACACGTCCAACCACTCGATACAATTTGAAACGACTCGTCCAAACAGCCAACGTGTTTCCAGTCATCAACGGTCCAATGTCGATGTTGACGAGCCCCGGCGAGGCGTAAAGCTTTGTGGACGTGGAGTCATCAAGGTTACACAAGTTGGACTTCGGCTCCGAAAGCCCATATCGATATTTCGTCGAATGGTTCGCACCTTGACTCTTGTTTATGGTCCAGCATTGAAATCTGCAGCAATTTGCGGAAGGGTTTCACTTCTGTCACGTTGAAAGATTCTCTTAAGTCGTTGTTGGTCTCGTTCTTGCAGTATCTTTTTACCGGCCGCAGCGGTGTCAGAGATTTGATGTTTTACCGGATTCCCGATATTTGCGGTACAATCGTGAAATGGTCGTACGGGAAAATACCCACTTCATCGCCACCTCGGAGATGCCATTGTAGCAGCAGTAAACGACCTAACAACTACGCCATACAGCTGTCTTATATTCTGCTGTTAACATCTCTCTATTTGAAGGTGCAACAGGTCTACTAAAGAGACTGCTTACACCACGCTCGTCCGCCCTACTCTGGAGTATTGCTGTGCGGTGTGGGATCCGCATCAGGTGGTACTGACGGATAACATCGAAAAAGTACAAAGAAGGGCAGCTTGTTTTGTATCATCGCGAAATAGGGGAGATAGTGTCACAGACATTATACGTGAATTGGAGTGGCAATCATTAAAACAAAGGCGATTTTCGTTGCGACGGGATCTTCTCATGAAATTTCAATCACCAGTTTTTTCCTCGGATTGCGAAAACATTCTGTTGACACCCACCTACATAGGGAGAAATGATCATCACGATAAAATAAATTAGGGCTCGTACAGAAAATTCAAGTGCTCGTTTTTCCCGCGCGATGTTCGAGAGTGGAACGGTAGAGAGACAGCTTGAAGGTGAAGGTGGTTCATTGAACCCTCTGCCAGGTACTGCTAGTCAGTTCGATGTAGAAAACGGCGTAGCTGGTCGAATGTTCATGTCCTACTGTCGTGAGCATCTATGGAAAGTGGTAGGAAAGTGAAAATATCACTAGGCGCTAAATGGTTGGTCATCCACGACTCTTCATAGACCGTTGGGTTCGGAGGCTTGTCTGCTCTATAAAGTAGGATAGATGGTGACCTGTGGCATCTCTGCCGAAAGAGCGCAATGCTAATGCACGCAAAATTTTGTCGGATCACACAGTTCATTGTACAATGTTTATCATGAGGCTCCGCAGCAGACTACCTCTGCGTGTTCACATGTGGAGCAATGACATCAATTACGACCTCAGTGGACACCGGCGCAGTCATTGAAGTGAACGGCGGCTCGAAACGTGCAGCGCGCCACATACGCCGGCTGGTGGCAGATATTCTTCTGCGCTTGCGTGGTACCTCCGGTAGTAATCGAAGACACGCTGACAGCTGCGATCCACCTGCACCCCTTCATGTTTGATGCTTCCCCCCAGGCGACGTCATCTTTCAGCGGTATGATTGTCCGCTTCTCGGATCCTGATCCAAGCTACAGTGTTTTGAGGAGCATCGTAGTGAACCTAGGTTGACATCTCGTCGACCAAATTCGCCTGATTCCTATGCAGCCCATGTGGGTCGCTATTGGTCGCCATCGCCGCATACGCATATCAGCGTCCCGTTATTTACGCGAATTACATGACTTGTGCTTAGGCATCTAATGCCGCGTAACTCCATTTACCTACCTACAAACTGTCGGATCCCTGATACGCAGAATAAGTGACGTATTTCGTTCCAAAGACGGACTAACAAGCTATTAAGCAAGTAGTCACAATGGTTCGGCTCATCAGTGTACACTGAGGTGACCGGGACAGCGATGTGCACTTAAACAGATGGCAGTAGTACTGCGCACACAAGGGCAATGCTTTGGCGGAGCTGTCATTTGTACTCAGGTGATTTATGTGAAAAGGTTTGCGGCCTGATTATGGCCGCACGATGAGAATTAAGACTTTGAACATGGAATGATAGTTGGAGATAGATGCATGGGACATTCCATTTCGGAAATCGTTAGGGAATTCAATATTCCGCGATGCACAGTGTCAAGAGTGTGCCGAGAATATCAAATACCAAATTTCAAGTGTTACCTCTCACCACGGACAACGCATTGGCAAACGACCTTCACTTAATGACAGAAAGCGGTGGCGTTTGCGTAGAGTTGTCTGTGATAAGACAAGCAACTCTGCGTGAAATAACAGCAGAAATCATTGAGGGACTCAAGGATTTATGGGAGTCAAGGAGTTAAAATTTCAGTACGCGTCAGACTCTTGTTCGTGCGCATTACCCTGCTTTTATCCACATTTCTAGAAGTTTGTATCGGTACACGAAATGAAAAATACAGCTTAGGTCACCCTGTATTTCCTTCCGATCTTCCATAGGACGTTTTTACGTGGACAACATCTTGATCAGCAAATTAGATTAATTTATTTTCTTAAAATTCTTTTAAGCGGATTCGTGCATATCTGATGTTAGATTAGTTTTGTTGATCGTCCGCTATCCTGTGTAACGCACTGTAAATATTTCCGTTAAAAGTTTCACATTTATTTCAGACTCATCGTGTAGGTTAGCATTGTAAGCTTCTGAAAGGACAGGGAATCCAGTCGAGTAAGAGAAGTGCTCCCTACGCGCAATCGGTGAACGGCTGATGTAGCCGCGACAGAAGACGAAGACAGCTACTTCCGAAGGCAAATTAATCTCCAGATGAGGCACTTGTTATAACTGGCTGCGAAAGTGACCTTCAAACGATCACTATCGATTGGAGACGACTATTTCGTCTGGTTTTCCGACGCAATCTTTAAAATCTCCGCCGTATTCTCATTATCTTAAAACGGTCGCTTCAGTGACAGAATTCATTTTAAGAAATAAAAGATCAAGGTCATATCAGAAAAGCGATCGCGCATGTCGAGATAACATAGCTCGCTGTTATCTGTGGTTATTCCTTCAGGTTATGTGGCACAGTGCTCGCAGTATTCTTGTGGAAAAGAGTTCATATTCACGACAAGCCGTCATTATACTTTCTCCCTCATTGAAGGTGGCTGCCAGGTTGAACTTGGTCACTACAGATTGGTTTCGCCGCTTGAAGTTTTAGCGGTCAGCTTAAACACTCGTGGCATTGGTCCGTAGAGTGCGCTTATTAGTCATGCTTGGCGGCACTTCTTAGTTTCTCCCATGCGATAGAGGATGCAAATAGTGTTTCCAACCAGCTTTTCGTTACTAGAAAAAGAACAGATTTCTTGTGCGCGACAGTCCATTTTAAACACAGTCAGGGACTGTGCCCGCCGCATAATTTTTTGTAAAAATTTGTGCTTCACGAACGCCTCTGACCTAGTATATAGTATCCCCACACACCAGTTGTTAAAATAAGGGATTCGCACAGAATGCATGTATTAAAGTTGTCATAGCTCAGTAGCTCGGTACGGGCTTTTGTCAAAGTTTCGAGAACGTACCTTCACCGAAGAGTCAAGCAGTATATTGCTCCCTCCTACGTATATCTCGCGAAGAGACCATGAGGATAAAATCAGAGAGATTAGAGCCCACACAGAGGCATACCGACAATCCTTCTTTCCACGAACAATACGAGACTGGAATAGAAGGGAGAACCGATAGAGGTACTCAAGGTACCCTCCGCCACACACCGTCAGGTGGCTTGCGGAGTATGGATGTAGATGTAGATGTAGGTAGCAGAAATGTTTAACGAAGTAAATGAACTGAGCATTCACTCAAAAGAACGCAACAGGCCTCATCTTTCTGCTAAAAGCACTTTTCGGAGATAATATACGAGTAGAATGCTTTGAGGAAATAGCTACCTGAGCCAGATTGAAAAAATCGCGACCTGGCAGACAAGAAGTTTTTCTAGAATGAGATTTTCACTCTGCAGCGGAGTGTGCGCTGATATGTGTGTGCGGGTAGCTCAGTTGGTAGAGCACTTGCCCGCGAAAGGCAAAGGTCCCGAGTTCGAGTCTCGGTCCGGCACATAGTTTTAATCTGCCAGGAAGTTTCAAGAAGTTTTTCTAGATACAAAGTTAGACGTAGTCCTGTTTGTCAGTATGCTTCGTCAAACGTTTGCGTTGCTACTTATTCCATAAACTACGATTCAGCAATGGCTGAAAAAATATCCTCAGTACTGTTACCATATACTCTACTTCTGATACAAAACAATTTCCGGGTACAAATTTATTTAGTCACGGGACATAGCGGGTGGCAAATCTGGTAGATATGCCAACAATTCGTACTTCAAAGCCCTACGTCCACTGACTTGGCGTACTGTTAATTACAGTTTTAACTATTGCAATTTAGTCAGTAAGAATATGTTCCACATCGCAGAATTAATAGTTTGCAAACTTCCCGCCATATGAAATCGAAATTTCTTTTTCTTGGGGCGGTTTCAAAACCACTGCTCTGATAACCGCACAATTTATGGCGTGTAATGTAGAACCCACTGCTCATTCACACTAACGAATTTGTGCAGAAAACCTGTCTGGCCCTTTGTAAAACAGTATAAACATTGCTACAAAAATTAGTTTTCGCATTTGCGTTGCTCATTGTTCGACAAATGTTCCACCCATATTGTACGTAACTGCATCGTCGTCTGTCAGTAAGACTGGTTTACTATCTTAGTTCAGTTAATGTGTACGTTCTTCTCGTACTCCTGTGCCTTTAGCTATGTTACACATTTTTAATCACCGATTGTACAATATCATTTTGTAATCTTTATCGGTGTTTTTATCTGTGGTAGTTCTGGAAGTTCTTTGTGTTGATAATCTCAAAGAGAAGTACTCCACTTATGCGTTCAGCCACCAATTTCCTTAACTTTTGAAGGTGACCAAATAGGCTCCTTACAGCGTTTAGTAAACTTTGGATGAATTTCCGCCGAAAGCACACAAAGTGAGATATTTTTGTTACTGCACTCTATTTAGGTTTAGCCATTTGAACGTATTATATAAAAAAGCTTTGTAAATGAAAACATTCCGCAGATAACATTGATTTACGATATTGCAAGACTTGAACAAAAATTACAGAAAATGCATTTCATTGACGCCCACACCAACTCAATATTAGGTCGAGAAATATTATTTTGCCCTCGTATAAAAATAATCGTGGTGAAGAAAGCTGTCTTACACGAGGTGACCTCAACAAGTAAGTTATACATTATAATGGCAGACCAAGTCAACTAACTTTACTTGCATGCTGCATTACACTTCAGAGTGACAGAGGTACGTGACATAGTTTTCTAGTAGTCACGTAACAATTCTCTCTCTCTCTCTCTCTCTCTCTCTCTCTCTCTCTCTCTCTCTCTGTGTGTGTGTGTGTGTGTGTGTGTGTGTGTGTGTGTGTGTGTGTGTGTGTGTGTGTGTGTGTGTGTGTGTGTGTCCAGCCAACCCCCCTCCCCCCCAGCCCATGTTCTTTCAGCTTGCCGGAAATCAGGTTGACGGGACCTTGTCATCTGTGGTCAGTGTCGATGGTCTTCTTTGCTGATCAGTATATCACCCAAGTCTGTGCTGCCTAAATTGTGGATACCATTTCTCTACGGCTGGACAAAACGATGCATTGGTCCATACGCCGCAAGAATTTCACAGTTACTCTTTGTGCAATGCAGAAGTTCTACCCACAGTAAAAGTAAGGTCCCCCATACTCAGCTGTTGACTACGTTCCCAGTTGCCGCGCCATTTTACTTACACTGTGAGATACGTGTTATATGTACTGCAGTAGAACTGTCCCTGCAGCAAACGTGGGAAACGTGTACCATCTTGTGTCAATGTGCTACTCTTGTTACGTATTGGCCTTAGCGTGGGACTATGTGTACGACATACTTCTTGAAGGCCCTATGTAGAAGACGATCCGACAATACTTGAATTCTTAAAGTATTGTAAATCGCCTCCAACAAAAGTCAAATGATTTAAAGGGCATTAATAGAACTACGCAAAAGAGCAGCTCCAATTCATACTGTCTGTCGAACAAGATTGCTAGGTCGATACGTATTTACGGCCTGATGGTTTATCTGCGAAGCCAACACGCGTATTTCCTTACAGGTATATACGTAACGGGGACGCTATAGGGCGGGCATTTCTTCCACCACCTTTTATATAGCTTCCTGTCCGGAAGCGCGATACCACGCGGACCGCTGCGTGGTAACGAGCCTTTCCGCTTGGCGTCGCATGCAACAGTGCTGCCACATTTGCCCGACTCCAGATCAGTATCTACGGCCGTATTAAGTTAATCTTAAGTTCTCAACGGACTGACAGCAACGGACTCCGGCATTCTAAGTGGATCACTGCCACACAATTTAACGTTGACCAGCACTTGGCGCAAGAGAATTCTTACGTGGAAACTGTAACGTTAACAGCGGGTACAGTATGTTGTATGCGAATACTCTCCTCAACGAAACAAAACAAAACCTAAATTCAGGGGGTCCAGTTTCTTTAAAAAAATCTTATTTCTTTTTGCCATTCACATATAATCACTGGTTTATTTTGTCAGCGTTTGAATCCGAAAATCTTTGGCGTAATAATTTGTATCTTTCAGGTTGTTCGCTAACCATTAAGTCTGGTTGATGCAGCAAATTTTGTGAAATTTACGCATGGCATCTACTTCACCCGAATGAAATACGTTCAGATTGCATACGGCACAGGATAAATGATTAGACTGTGATGCATTTGTAAACTAGTAGAATGAAGCACGTGCCGTTGGTCGTGTCTGAGTACGGCATCTTCAGGAGAATCGCTGTTTGTCTCGTGCGCAACGAGACAATAGGTTGGTGTAGGTAATGTTACGTTGTGGTTAACATCTGACACACACGAGATTGTAACAGCAGACACCATCAAAGATGAGAACAAGGTAAATAATGTCCCTGACCAGTCTCATCTGTGATGGATTCCCGTTTTCAAGAAGGTTTGTCCGGACAGAGGTACATACACTCCTGGAAATTGAAATAAGAACACCGTGAATTCATTGTCCCAGGAAGGGGAAACTTTATTGACACATTCCTGGGGTCAGATACATCACATGATCACAAGGACAGAACCACAGGCACATAGACACAGGCAACAGAGCATGCACAATGTCGGCACTAGTACAGTGTATATCCACCTTTCGCAGCAATGCAGGCTGCTATTCTCCCATGGAGACGATCGTAGAGATGCTGGATGTAGTCCTGTGGAACGGCTTGCCATGCCATTTCCACCTGGCGCCTCAGTTGGACCAGCGTTCGTGCTGGACGTGCAGACCGCGTGAGACGACGCTTCATCCAGTCCCAAACATGCTCAATGGGGGACAGATCCGGAGATCTTGCTGGCCAGGGTAGTTGACTTACACCTTATAGAGCACGTTGGGTGGCACGGGATACATGCGGACGTGCATTGTCCTGTTGGAACAGCAAGTTCCCTTGCCGGTCTAGGAAAGGTAGAACGATGGGTTCGATGACGGTTTGGATGTACCGTGCACTATTCAGTGTCCCCTCGACGATCACCAGTGGTGTACGGCCAGTGTAGGAGATCGCTCCCCACACCATGATGCCGGGTGTTGGCCCTGTGTGCCTCGGTCGTATGCAGTCCTGATTGTGGCGCTCACCTGCACGGCGCCAAACACGCATACGACCATCATTGGCACCAAGGCAGAAGCGACTCTCATCGCTGAAGACGACACGTCTCCATTCGTCCCTCCATTCACGCCTGTCGCGACACCACTGGAGGCGGGCTGCACGATGTTGGGGCGTGAGCGGAAGACGGCCTAACGGTGTGCGGGACCGTAGCCCAGCTTCATGGAGACTGTTGCGAATGGTCCTCGCCGATACCCCAGGAGCAACAGTGTCCCTAATTTGCTGGGAAGTGGCGGTGCGGTCCCCTACGGCACTGCGTAGGATCCTACGGTCTTGGCGTGCATCCGTGCGTCGCTGCGGTCCGGTCCCAGGTCGACGGGCACGTGCACCTTCCGCCGACCACTGGCGACAACATCGATGTACTGTGGAGACCTCACGCCCCACGTGTTGAGCAATTCGGCGGTACGTCCACCCGGCCTCCCGCATGCCCACTATACGCCCTCGCTCAAAGTCCGTCAACTGCACATACGGTTCACGTCCACGCTGTCGCGGCATGCTACCAGTGTTAAAGACTGCGATGGAGCTCGGTATGCCACGGCAAACTGGCAGTCACTGACGGCGGCGGTGCACAAATGCTGCGCAGCTAGCGCCATTCGACGGCCAACACTGCGGTTCCTGGTGTGTCCGCTGTGCCGTGCGTGTGATCATTGCTTGTACAGCCCTCTCGCAGTGTCCGGAGCAAGTATGGTGGGTCTGACACACCGGTGTCAATGTGTTCTTTTTTCCATTTCCAGGAGTGTAGTTACAGTGGCGTCAATTTCTTGTAGAGTTATGGACATGTTCAGTGTTCACCTTGTGTGAAGTTTCCGGAGATACGAAATCTTCTCTGCAAAACCCAACATAGATTTTTACAAACAGCGATTTCGACGAAAGTCATCGCAGTGTTACTGCCGGCAATATCCAGAGTGCCGTAGACAAGGCGATCGATCAACTCGACACCGTGTTCCTTGCCTTCCGGAAGGCATTCGATGTAAGGACAAACTGCGAGGTTGCCTTGTATCTGATGAGATTGTGATTGGCTTCAGACTTTCATTGCCGACAGAACTCGACACGCCATTCTTACCAGAACGAAACCTACGAACCGAAGGTAATTTCGGGAGTACCCTAGGAAAGTGTTGTAATGTCGTTACTGTCTATAAGCTGTATTACAGATCAAGTGCGTAGCGTTGGCGGCCGTGTGGGACTACACACAGACGATGCCTTTGTGGGTCTGCGGGTTGCGACGTCAGGAAACTGTAGCAAAATGCGGGAAGACCTGCAGATGATCGAAGAGCGATGCAGCGACTGGAAGTTGACCACGGGCGTAAATAAAAGTAACGTATTTCGCATAAATAGTCGAAGAGATCGACTACGGTTAGACTATTCTATTAGGCAGTACACCAGTGCAAACAGGAACTGCCGTGAAACACATAGGAGTAAGCATCCGGAGCTAGAGTCCGCGCGCTGGATAAGACGGCCGTCCAAAGCGGTCGGCGAGTTACGACGTTTGTTCGGAAGAAGAGGCCGACATTGCGACATTTCAGCCTGTCAGCGATGACAGAACCGAAAAACGATTTTACAGAAACTATTGGGTAAAAAATTCATTTTTGCTTTACTTACAGCTTCATATGTCAGGTTCACGATGATATGCCATCATTTCGTTAATGGTCATAGTTACGGAAGTATTTGCGTATAAGACATGTCGCGAAATTCGAAAAAGTTTGTAATAAAAGGTACGGATCGCTATGATTTTGTTTGTCACCAATCTTGAGGAAAACTGATCTGAAAGTAGCACACTCATTTACGATCGCCCTACTCCAGTGATGAAGCCAGAGTGAAATATCCACAACATTCCTCTTTCCATAAACGGTGTGAGATATCGAAATGGAATTCTGGAAAATGATAGCACACGAAGAGGAGAATATTTTTCCATATGGTTGTTATGCAAAACTTCATTACCTAACGTGTTACGGACCATCGATAGCTAGTGGAATTAGAAATGCTATGGGCTTTGGAACAACACAAGTGAAGACATTAAAAGTTCATTTTTGTACAGAGGATGTGCCTTTTTGTAAGCTATCGACCTTACTTTTCTTCTGTTCCTTACTTTGTAAGCTTAATCACTTTTCAGAATTCTCTCGCAGTTGCGTCTCAACAGTCACAAGCTGTCGGTGAGGCGACACTACGTAAACTCTCTCGTGTTTGACAAAAGAAGCAAATTCTAACATGACAACGAGAGAAATGTGTGGTTTTACTTTAAATTTGCCACTCTTGACGCTTATCTGTAAGTTACAAATGTTTAACAATCCAGGAAAAAAATAAATCACTGCTTTTGTTCTATTTTCAGAGAAATTCATTTTTAGATAGTGACCAAAGCAGAGTTCACATGTTTTTGGTCACCATGCCAATGTGGGCGGTGAGGTGCTCCACTTCATATTTACAAAAAAATTTAAGTGTACGCTTCAGTGTAGAACGGCATTTCCCCTCTAGCGCTCAGCGTTTCTCCTACAGCACATGTCCGTAACCCCCCACCTCTACCGGTCTCCTCATGTGTGCCCTGCCGACTGCACATGTACTGGCCACTTGCTTTGTGCGCACTCTACCGAAAGTACTATGACTACATCAAACAAATTGTTGGAAACGCTGATGGCAGGTAAGAATCTTACGGAATTGCTATTAAGCCCCGTAGATTGATACTAGAGTAATGTTCATAGTCTCTGGCCCTTATTTCGTTGGATTAATAGAAAAAGGACTGGAGGTCCAAGAAAAAGTGGTCCATTTCGTAACACAACTGTTTAATCGGCGTAAGTGTGTTACAGAAATGGTCAACAGAATGCAGTGGTAGAAGCTACTATAGCGGTGTTGCCCATCACGAAGAGGTTTACCCTCGACATTTTGAGAGTGCACTTTCCAAGACGAGTTTCTCAATATATCGCTTCCATATAAGGCAGTGGGACCCAAATTTTGTCTGAAAGGTTGTGAAAAAGGCTGTAAATCTTTGTGTGTGTGTGTGTGTGTGTGTGTGTGTGTGTGTGTGTGTGTGTGTGTGCGTGTGTGCGCGCGCGCGTGTTTTTCCGGTATTTATCATCCATATGTAGGAAACATACAAGTACATTCTTATACTAAAACGCTGCAGAAACAGAAATGGAAAACAGTGTTCGGAGCTTGGTCTAAAAATTCTCAACAATACAGTTAATTGAAATGTTTTTTCCATTATAACGTTGCCAAAACGTTATCTGTTATAAATCACTTGAAGGCCATGAATGAACACTGTTTTCAGGTTATTTCCAGCCTTCTAAACGTGTCATACAGGAATTTGTGCGTCTGGGTAGAAGAGCTTGTTGCGTGATAACAAACCAAGCATTTCGTGCAACCAATCCATTTTTCCCTGCTTGCCGTTTTCAGTTGGAAAAAATGAAATAATAATTGTAAATAGCAAATAAAATGAATTTTAATAAGTTCCAAATTTCGTCCTCGGGACAAAAATAGGAACTGCAGGGGGGGGGGGGGGGGGGAGGAAGGACGACGACATTACGAACATCCCCAGATTTATTACAATGGCCGCTAAAGCAACAGAGGCCAGACCGTTGATAATAGCGATTAAACGCCATAAATTGAAACACACGACTGAAATAAAGCCTAATATTTGAATATGAACTAGTGCTCGCACTATGAATAGCAGACTGTTGACTGCTGCACTAGCTCACCTCATTGCTCATTCCTAGTAGATTCAACTAAACTGTGGACTGAGGTCACGTATGAACGCACGTTAAACATTTCTTGCCAACTGTGGAAACCGGAAATTCCTAGGGGGACGATATTAGCACCCGTTACCTTACGTCTTGCAGAATGTTCACGACGAGAAAAGCAGAGAAACTGGAGGTCTTAGGGAGGTCGTACACAGTCGTTCTTCGCAAGTACCAGTAGCAGATGTATCTAGAAAAAAAAAGTGGTCGGCGTGGATGTTTAGAGGTATTTATGGGGAAGGTGTAACAGTATTAGAAGCACCATCTGCCATTGTCAGCAAGGTGGCTTCCAGAGTATAGATGCAGACAAGAAAATGCCATTTCGAGTAGGACTGCTATCCACGCAAAAAGTCAGAATATTCTTTTCTTGCTTTGAGGAGTATAAAGATTAGTTAGGGATGCCCACGAATCATGAATAAAGCTTAGCGGCTGCTCCATCTTCCACTTTCCCAACACGCCACAGTGATTTCATGTTTTCCTTTAAAAACGTGGCTATTAGGTGATGGTCATAATGTTCTGACCGGTAACGATGTGGAGACCTAACGACCGCGAAGCTTTGTAAGATACAGACGACTTTCAATGGCCCTCTGACTTGGTCATCAGGCACGCAACTATTTTCTTACTTGTGACACAGATTTCTTATGCATTACTGTTATTAGTTTAGTGCTTAAGCCGGTTCCAAAGTCATTTGTACGGCATTTTTTGTGACACAGGTCAGACGGTTCGTCAAATAGCGGCGCAGCCATCTAAGATAGACAAAAACGTCATCAAATGAGATATTGTACCAAATTTAGAACTGTAGGCATTATCTCGCAAATCTTGTCCGTAGCGATCCTTCGCAGCCGGCTGAAGGACGTAAACTCACACACTTGACGGCGCTAATTCGTGGACCACCAGGTCCCAGACTAAAATAGTAACGTGGTATTAGGAGGAGGAGGTGGAGGAGGTGGTGGTGGTGGTTCAGACTCAGAGTGGTAGCTTGATTAGTGTACATCATCTACAATTTTTTCGGCAGTGCTTTACTGTTCTTAAATGTGGCTCTTTCGTTAACCGATTTGTGATCAGTACATTGATGCGTCATTGGACCAAGTCTTTACTATCTAGCGGATAAATTTTGTCTTTAATGAAAGGCGTACCGAGGACTCAGCTCACTTCTCGGCCGTTCCAAGGCCGTTTACTTCACGCCGCAGTCAGGAAACCGTACAATGGCCCTAACAGCGATGCCTAATCTGCTTAGGAGATGTAATGAAACAGGTGTGTCTAACAGTCTTCTAAGCCGAAGATACAGCGCAGGCCTGAACTGATGTTGTAACACTGCCGGCAGTTTACTGTTGCGGCCTGGAAGTGACAAAATAGTGCGTAACGAAGGAATTACATCGTAGTTAGCGAAAGAAGAGCAACTCATTTCCACATTGACTTAGCACTGCACCACAGACGAAATTTAATCTCGTTGTTGTTGTGGTCTTCAGTCCTGAGACTGGTTTGATGCAGCTCTCCATGCTACTCTATCCTGTGCAAGCTTCATCATCTCCCAGTACCTACTGCAACCTACATCCTTCTGAATCTGCTTAGTGTATTCATCTCTTGGTCTCCTACGATTTTTACCCTCCATGCTGCCCTCCAATGCTAAATTTGTAATCCCTTGATGCCTCAGAACATGTCCTACCAACCGATCCCTTCTTCTGGTCAAGTTGTGCCACAAACTACTGCCCAATCCTACTCAGTACCTCCTCATTAGTTACGTGATCTACCCATCTAATCTTCAGCATTCTTCTGTAGCACCACATTTCAAAAGCTTCTATTCTCTTCTTGTCCAAACTATTTACCGTCCATGTTTCACTTCCATACATGGCTACACTCAATACAAATACTTTCAGAAATGACTTCCTGACATTTAAATCTATACTCGATGTTAACAAATTTCTCTTCTTCAGAAACGCTTTCCTTGCCATTGCCAGTCTACATTTTATATCCGCTCTACTTCGACCATCATCAGTTACTTTGCTCCCCAAATAGCAAAACTCCTTTACTACTTTAAGTGTCTCATTTCCTAATCTAATACCCTCAACATCACCCGACTTAATTCGACTACATTCCATTATCTTCGTTTTGCTTTTGTTGATGTTCATCTTATATCCTCCCTTCAAGACACCATCCATTCCGTTCAACTGCTTTTGCAAGTCCTTCGCTGTCTCTAACAGAATTACAATGTCATCGGCGAACCTCAAAGTTTTTATTTCTTCTCCGTGGACTTTAATACCTACTCCGAATTTTTCTTTTGTTTCCTTTACTGCTTGCTCAATATACAGATTGAATAACATTGGGGAGAGGCTACAACCCTGTCTCACTCCCTTCCCAACCACTGCTTCCCTTTCATGCCCCTCGACTCTTATAACTGCCATCTGGTTTCTGTACAAATTGTAAATAGCCTTTCGCTCCCTGTATTTTACCCCTGCCACTTTTAGAATTTGAAAGAGAGTATTCCAGTCAACATTGTCAAAAGCTTTCTCTAAGTCTACAAATGCTAGAAACGTAGGTTTGCCTTTCCTTAATCTTTCTTCTAAGTTAAGTCGTATGGTCAGTATTGCCTCACGTGTTCCAACATTTCTACGGAATCCAAACTGATCTTCCCCGAGGTCGGCTTCTACCAGTTTTTCCATTCATCTGTAAATAATTCGCATTAGTAATTTGCAGCTGTGACTTATTAAACTGATAGTTTGGTAATTTTCACATCTGTCAACACCTACTTTCTTTGGGATTGGAATTACTATATTCTTCTTGAAGTCTGAGGGTATTTTGCCTGCGTCATACATCTTGCTCGCCAGATGGTATAGTTTTGTCAGGACTGGCTCTCCCAAGGCCGTCAGTAGTTCCAATGGAATGTTATCTACTCCGGGGGCCTTGCTTCGACTCAGGTCTTTCAGTGCTCTGTCACTCTTCACGCAGTATCGTATCTCGCATTTCATCTTCATCTACATCCTCTTCCATTTCCATAATATTGTCCACAAGTACATCGCCCTTGTATAGACCCTCTATATACTCCTTCCACCTTTCTGCTTTCCCTTCTTTGCTTAAAACTGGGTTTCCATCTGAGCTCTTGATGTTCATACAAGTGGTTCTCTTATCTCCAAAGGCCTCTTTAATTTTCCTGTAGGCAGTATCTATCTTACCCCTAGTGAGATAAGCCTCTACATCCTTACATTTGTCCTGTAGCCATCCCTGCTTAGCCATTTTGCACTTCCTGTCGATCTCATTTTTGAGACGTTTGTATTCCTTTTTGCCTGCTTCATTTACTGCATTTTTATATTTTCTTCTTTCATCAATTAAATTCAAGATTTCTTCTGTTACCCAAGGATTTCTACTAGCCCTCGTCTTTTTACCTACTTGATCCTCTGCTGCCTTCACTACTTCATCCCTCAAAGCTACCCATTCTTCTTCTACTGTATTTCTTTCCTCCTCTCCTGTCAATTGTTCCCTTGTGCTCTCCCTGAAACTCTCTACAACCTCTGGTTCTTTCATTTTATCCAGGTCCCATCTCCTTAAATTCCCACCTTTTTGCAGTTTCTTCAGTTTTAATCTACAGGTCATAACCAATAGATAGTGGTCAGAGTCCACATCTGCCCCTGGAAATGTCTTACAATTTAAAACCTGGTTCCTAAATCTCTGTCTTACCATTATATAATCTATCCGATACCTTTTAGTATCTCCGGGGTTCTTCGATGTATACAACCTTCTATCATGATTCTTAAACCAAGTGTTAGCTATGATTAAGTTGTGCTCTGTGCAAAATTCTACCAGGCGGCTTCCTCTTTCATTTCTTCCCCCCAATCCATATTCAACTACTATGTTTCCTTCTCTCCCTTTCCTATACTCGAATTCCAGTCACCCATGACTATTAAATTTTCGTCTCCCTTCACTATCTGAATAATTTCTTTTATTTCATTATACATTTCTTCAATTTCTTCGTCATCTGCAGAGCTAGTTGGCATATAAACTTGTACTACTGTAGTAGGCATGGGCTTCGTGTCTACCTTGGCCACAATAATTCGTTCACTATGCTGTTTGTAGTATCTTACCCGCATTCCTATTTTTTTATTCATTATTAAGCCTACTCCTGCATTACCCCTATTTGATTTTGTATTTATAACCCTGTATTCGCCTGAATAAAAGTCTTGTTCCTCCTGCCACTGAACTTCACTAATTCCCACTATATCTAACTTCAACCTATCCATTTCCCTTTTCATATTTTCTAACCTACCTGCCCGATTAAGGGATCTGACATTCCACGCTCCGATCCGTAGAACGCCAGTTTTCTTTCTCCTGATAACGACATTCTCTTGAGTAGTCCCCGCCCGGAGATCCGAATGGGGGACTATTTTACCTCCGGAATATTTTACCCAAGAGGACGCCATCATCATTTAATCATACAGTAAAGCTGCATGCCCTCGGGAAAAATTACGCCCGTAGTTTCCCCTTGCTTTCAGCCGTTCGCAGTACCAGCACAGCAAGGCCGTTTTGGTTATTGTTACAAGGCCAGATCAGTCCATCATCCAGACTGTTTCTCTTGCAACTACTGAAAAGGCTGCTGCCCCTCTTCAGGAACCACACGTTTGTCTGGCCTCTCAACAGATACCCCTCCGTTGTGGTTGTACCTACGGTACGGCTATCTGTATCACTGAGGCACGCAAGCCTCCCCACCAACGGCAAGGTCCATGGTTCATGGTGGGATTTAATCTCCACTAAGCCGAATGCAACGCACACTTCCGAAGGAACTGTCTCAAGGACGACAGAGAACCCGACTGCGACTTGGATCTACCGTTAAAGGAAAGATTAGGCAAAAGGAGGGTAATCTGAGTCGCTAAATGCGAAGTATCTTACGCTGCTAAAAAACTTCCTTAAAGTGTCTCGGTGACGTAAAACATTTCGAAAGCTCCTAGAATAATCACGGTACTAATGTAATGGGAAATCCCGCTAAGGGTACAAGGAAATCTTCGAAGATTGAGTCGTCAGCGAGCGAACGTTTGTGTTTGTTAATCTTGCGCCACAAGACTCGGAACAGTTTTGTGGTTGCTTTAGTTAACCACGTCGGTGCAGTAAGCGCCTTACCGTAGCACACTTGGACACACGGTGCCTTATATCTTCCCGGAAATTGAAAACTATGCAGCACAAGCGGGATTTATAGTATGAGAAATAGAGAATCCGGTGGCGGACTGTACGAGATTGCCATAAAGTTTTAATTATCACGTCGAAAACATAAATCCACGTAATTTTTTGTTTGGAGGTGCATACCTGTAGTCCTCGTACACAGTGAAATCCTCTCCATAGTATAGCAGCACATCGCGAGAGGAAGCCAAACAAAATAGTGCGGTCTGTTGATAATGTACAGATGGGAAGTAGCGGCGCGACGGCTTCCCAAAATACCTGGCTACGGATAAGTACATAACAACAAAGAGAAAAAGTAATTAAATAACTTTTTTCAGGCTACAATTTAAACTTTGACTACCTCTCGTGGAGTAGAGCCACTCCAGGTGTGAGATTTTTTCCGGAGTTACCGGAGCGTATAGCAGTGTCAGCTGGATGCAGGCGCTTCGCTGACGCAGGTAGTGTTATCGCTACCCGTGCGGGTCTTCTCCTGTATCCTGTCGCGTCGCTAATACGGTATGCCAGCGCCCTTGCCTCACGTCTTTTCCCTTTGGACTGCAAGCGTATTCGGCGTTTTTGTGTTGTCAGCTTCAAGCACAGTGTACAGTAATGCTGATCTTTATTATACACGGCGCGTTATTAGTAGAATGAACTGCAGCATCTACATCCAAATGGTAAAAATGGCGAGGGACCGGGGATGCTTTGCCTTTAGTGCCTGACGACGAAATTTGGAGATAACGTGCTCCCACCATGCAGCAGAGTTACGTAACTTGCACAGGATGACTAAAAAGGAATAAAATCAATCCTATCACACCATGAGATACCAGGCTTTTTCGTCTTATTTTGTATCGACAGTTATCCACTTTGAGCGCTAAGTCCGTTACGACAGCTTGCATCCTCCGTTTCAGCTCCTTGCGTAGATGGAGCGGCTTTTGGTACCACGATACTAAGTAGGCCGTAGTAATTTGTTTTTAACAGCCGGCAGCAGTGTGCACACTACATCCTCCGTTTTTCGTTAGCTGGTAACTGAACCATACACTCCTTACACTATGGCTGAAGGACCAAAATGCAGTGCATCAGCCACTTCAGGACCGGTAAAAATTGATAGTCTTGTTTGTTTTTTCTCGGCAATGCGTATTACTTAGCTGTCTCTCCGGGAACTAAATTGTGTGTGAAGACTTGAATTTGTAACCCAAAATCTCCTAAAGAAGAAAGGAAGAAAGGTGGACCTAAGAGTCTGCTTCGCTCAACAAAATACTCCTCTGGCTCTCCAACAAAGACCACCTTTTTATAACCGATTCTTCGTGAAAGTGCATCAGATCTACTGATAGTGTGGAATACTTCATAAGAAGAGACTGCGACTGGCTCCTTCCTCGCCTGTTGGATTCCTTTAATCTAACGTCCGATTTCTTCTTCGTGGCCTTTGCGCGGTCTTCACATGGTTAGGGTTTTAATGTGGATTTAGCGATGTTAGTGATCAAAGATGGACGGACACTCCTCCGGTCGCTACCCTTCCAGCCCCCCACCACCACCACCCTTGGGACGGAATTTACACACATTAAAAAAGGTTTTGCATCATCTCTGTTCCGGTACTTGCGGAACTTGTATAGAAAATTGGTATAGAGATAAACATAAACATCATTTCCTCCCTTTTTATTGCTCATGAAAACCACACATTGCATGTTGTACCACCATATAGACCTTCAGAGGTGGTGATCCAGATTGCCGTACACACCGGTACCTCTGCTACCCAGTAGCACGTCCTCTAGCATTGATGCATGCCTGTATTCGTCGTGGCATACCATCCACAAGTTCATCAAGGCACTGTTAGGCCAGATTGTCCTACTCCTCAACGGTGATTCAGCGTAGATCCCTCAGTGGCTGGTGGGTCACGTCGTCCATAAAACAGCCCTTTTCAATCTATCCCAGGGATGTTCGATAGAGTTTGTCTGGAGAACATGCTGGCCACTCTAGTTGAGCGATGTCGTTATCCTGAAGGAAGTAATTCACAAGATGTGCACGATGGGGGCGCGAATTGTCGTCAGTGAAAACGAATGCCACACCAATATGCTGCCGGTATCGTTGCACTATCGGTCGGAGGATGACATTCGCGTATCGTACAGCCGTTACAGCTCCTTTCATGACCACCGGCGGCGTACGTCGGACCCACATAATGCCACACCAAAACATCTGGGAACCTCCACCTTCCGTCACTTGCTGGACAGTGTCTCTAAGTCGTTCAGCCTGACCGGGTTGCCTCCAAACACTTCTCCGACGATTGTCTGGTTGAAGGCATATGAGACACTCATCAGCGAAGAGAACGTGATACCAATCCTGAGCGGTCCATTCGGAATGTTGTTACGCCCATCTGTACCGCGCTGCATTGCGTCGTGTTTGCAAATATCGACCTCGCCATGGACGTCGGGAGTGAAGTTGCGCGTCATGCAGCCTAATGCGCACAGTTTGATTCGTAACTAGACGTCCTGTGGCTGCACAAAAAGCATTAATCAACATGGTGGCGTTGATGTCAGGGTTCTTCCGAGCCATAATCCGTAGGTAGCGGTCACCCACTGCAGTAGTAGCCCTTGGGCGGCCTTAGCGAGGCAAGTCATCAACAGTTCCTGTCTCTCTGTATTTCCTCCATGTCCGAACAACATCACTTTGGTTCACTCTGACACGCCTGGACACTTTCCTTGTTGAGAGCCCTTCCTGGCACAAGGTAATAATGCGGAAGCGATCGAACCGCGGTATTGACCGTCTGGGCATGGTTGAACTACAGACAACACGTGCCGTGTACCTCCTTCCTTGCGGAGTGACTGGTAGTGATCGGCTGTTAGACTCCCTCCGTCTAATAGGCGCTGCTCATGCATGGTTGTTTACATCTTTGGGCGGATTTAGTGACACCTCTGAACAGTTAAAGGGACTGTCCTTCATAAAATATCCACAGTCAACATTTGTCTTCAGGACTTCATGTCAGACCGTGTGGAAGTTTTCGAAAAGTTTGCGAACCCTGTAACAGAGTAGGGGCATGGGTGCCAGGTATTTACCTTAGAGAAAGTGCCTAAAAACTACATCGAAGCTGACCGGCACTCTTGTCCTCGTCGTTAATTCGCTGGGCAGATTCGACCCGGGGCGGAAGTACCTCGTCGAATTTCGGAAACGGCTTTTCTGCCGGGTAGTCTACAGTCTGATCCCGTCATATCAAGCTTGAACTACAGCAGAGGAATGTTAAAAAGCAACATTTTCTTAAATTTGTGGTCAGTACTGAATCGCAGAGGAAGGGAGAACACTTATAAATAGAAGGGAAAACTAGCGGTGAATTTGGTAACACTACACAGAACACAAGAGACGTGTTGCCAGAAAGATACGTACTGCAGTGGCGCTGCTCTGTGTTGTTTCACATCAAGAAATGCATAGTTACGAAAAGCGATGGAGGAGGAGGCTAGAATCTATAGTGCGTTCCCGGATGTGACCGAAAACCAGGCATAAAATACCGTGAATATAGCAAATGTCTTTATAACAACTGTTTTCCGATTTAGGAAGAAAATAATACTGTAAATATCTTTTATCATAAACCACTAATGTTTTATTTTAATGAAACAGAACGCGTGTGTTAGTAAAAACATGAAAGTTTCGTGTAACTACAAAGAGAGAGAAAATTCCTTCAATGATTATAAAGCAAGTACGGACAATGTGGCCACAAATATGAAGAGTTTGTGCTCCATAATGTGAAACCCCCTGTCGTTCAGCGATTTCAGTGACAGTGTCCGTTAATCGTGTAGTAGCTAGCAATGTCAGATACTGATTGCCGGTGACCCCATTTTATTTATTTTTTCCCCTTGTGGGACGGGGACTCGTATAGTGTAGCGGAGCCCACAATGTATAATGACGCCAAATGTGAAGCTGTTTGGCTTAATAAATTGAGACACTGACGCATAGGCAATGAAATGGCGACGTATCATTTACAGCTGCATCATTAACGGACTGACTTCTTAAGAGGTGTTAAAGCCGAGGCAAAATACCCCGGTTTTTTGCTGTGGGGAACAATCATCTTTAGTTACAACTGTGCTATCTGTTTTTTGCGCATGTCGTGTAACACAAAATGAGCCGAGACGCCTTGCTTAGAAACTGGACGAAGGAACTGAACACGGAAAGCGTTATGGCAGAAGGCTTCTGTCATGTCATTAACAGTTTTCGATTAGCTTACTATCAACTAAGACCAGTGAAGTGATAAATCACAAACAGTCAATAGCCAGCGTAGTGGTTTCCCATATGTACTTGTCTTTCACTCATTTTCTGTTCTTTCGTCCTCCTCCTCCTATGGTGTCAACAGTGACATTACGAAGATAGCTAACGAAAATAATTGCAGGTGAAAGATAGTGAAGCAGTGTCTTGTTAGTGTTTTATATTGTGATCAACAAACTTGAATCAGTTCATAAAATGTTTGGATGGCATCGCTAACACCAGCTGTGTCGTCCTCTGGTTCTCCACCAGGTGGTGATATAGGTTCATCTTGATTATGCAAGTGACGCTCCTCGACCCAGTGTGTTCGGTAGAACAATACCCAGTGTGTAACGTGACCAGCGGAGGTTACGAAATTTCAACAAAGATAATACGTAGCGCGTGTCTACGAAAGCAGGAGGCTGTTGAGTAAGCCTTGCGCGATCTTTATGGAAACGTTGGGAATGGAAACACCGGAGGAAAGCCCGTATGTATGGTATGACGAGCAGCGCTGCTTGGACGGATGATCGGCAGAATTGTTCGAGTAATCTCCATGCAAAGTAGGGCGGGTGAAATGCGCCTTTTCTGATGTGACATATTTTGGCATTGTTCACTGTACTGCATTTGCTGCTGTGGGTGGGAGGAAAGTTATGCCAAGCCCGATAGCAGTAAGACGGAAATGGCACCTTGCATTCCTGGTATGAAATATTTGTAGGTCTTAGGCAGGCGCATACGCTCTGGTGTTATTTAATTTCACTTCCGTGTTTTCGGAGCAAGAGCTACGTAATCCCCATACGAGCGAGGTGGCGTTGTTCTAAGAGGAGCCGTTTATAAACAACAGTCCTGAAAAAGGAACGTGCTCGTCATTGTTATACGTAGGAGGACCCTCCCTCCCTCCTTCTTTACCCCTTATTTGCGCGCGCTCGCGCACACGCATTTCAGGTGCTTTGTACACATGCGTAGGCACGTCTCTTTGTGTTCAGTACAGGGTACTACACTGCTCACATTACTCAGGAATGTCTTGGCATTACTGTTTCTAGAGATTTAACTACGTACTTCGCCTGTGCCAGACTTTATCTGAATTGATCATAGCAATGTATGAGCAGTTTTATCACAGACGTTCTGTCTCTCCGGCGGAATGCAAAAAACGCTGGAGCTCAATCGTAGTCATGCGGATATCGATATGCAGAAAGGAAAGGAACAAATGCAGACTGACATGGGTTCAAATAAGTCATACTTCAAAGGCTAACACTACTAACAGAAAATATTTGGCAGGTGTCCAGATTTGCATTATTAGTCGTCCTATTGTGTCGAAGTTGTACAGCGTAACACAAAACAAGAAACAAATATATCTCTAAAAGTGGGGCACTCCAACTCTAAAAGTACTCTGGTGTACAACAGAGTAAGTCGACGTTGATTGTCAGCCTGACAATGTGTTAAATACCACGAAATAATTGTGTAACAGCTCTGTCACGTCAGTCCTCACCAAGTGATAATTTCTGCTGGGATCTGGTATCTAGTGTCCTACTGTAATTCAGACCAATTTTTCGTAAAAAGTTAGATACAAACGCCTGTCACTCTCGAGCACCAGCGGTAACAGGACTCCTAAAAGTTTCCTATTTTTTCTGTTCTTAAATACAAATATTCATTTGTAACTTTTCACCATTTTATGTTAGTCATAAAAAATCGTAAGTATATTATAAAGATAACGATGGAAGCTGACGAAATGAACTAAATTCTTTGCCATGCCCAGGACTAGAAAGTGTATCTCCTTGTTTAGTAGGTTTACACCAACACAGCCCTATAGCTAACAAAGCTGCACCAACTCCTCCTCCTCCTCCCCCCCCCCTCTCTCTCTCCATCATCCTGCCAAACATAAACTTCGATTCACATCTTGCTTCTATTCCCCTACTTGTATATTAAAAAGATACATCAAAATGAAAAGATAACGCTTGCGTACCTCCGTGTAGTGGGACAGTGTCAACGTCGTACGAATCTTGAGCTCTAAGGCCACGTTGAAGACTGATGCAAGGAATACGAGACGAACAGCGCAATAAGAACACTCAGCAATAAGAAACTAGGTGGCGGGTCGTAAGAAAACAGTAGCAGTGGAGCGAAGTATCAATCTTCGGAATTTCAGCATTTCTCAGTACTGCCATTTAAGTGCTAGTGGCTTTTGTCAAAACTAGTAGATTCCGATTAAGGAATGTGTTAGGAAGGAGTGTAATTCCTGCCAGACCACTGTAATTGAGTTATGTCGTAGTTTACCTAAATAGGTAGAGTCGAACGTTTATTCCACGTGAAGTTCTGGTAGCGTATCCTCTTCAAAAAGTGTGTTCGGTGTGTCACGACCTCAGTGTTGACACCTCACAGAGTCTAAACTTCCATTTATTTGCTGTTTCAAAAGGAGTGTCTAAATTTTCCTCCATTGAAATAAGCAGTAATAAATGAAATAGTAAAAACTCTCCATTATAACTGCCTTACTGATTTACGGGCAGAAAAGATTGTTGAACTATTTCGAAACTTCCTTTCTCATCACTGGCAGTATGTTTCGTGCTCATTGCAGTGGTGTAGTAATCAACTTGAACAGAACTGAAATGAAATGGTGTGGCATTTTTGGCCGGGAGGCCCCGTCCGGGAAAGTTCGTCCGCCGGGTTGCAAGTCTTATTTCAGCTGACGCCACATTGGGCGACTTGCGCGTCGGTGATAGGACAGCAGCACCCTGTTCGCGAGCGGAGAAAATGTCCAGGCCGGCCGGGAATCGAACCCGGGTCCGTTGCATCGTAGGCAAACACGTTACCACTCAGCTAAGAGGCGGACACTTGAATATAAGTTATCACATGTACAAGGGGAGAGGGGGTATTCACGTTGCCCTCCGGGGCTTGTGGATTAGGAGCTATACTCCGGACAAGGTTAATGTATCTGTGTTGTAGAGGTGCTGCAAGAGTATGCTGAAGATTAGATTGGTAGATGGCATAACTAAGGAGGCGGCTCTTGAATCAGGTTGTGGAAAAACAAATTTAAAACACTATTACAGTAAAAAGAAGGATCCATTGATGACAGGCCACATATTGAGACTTCAAGGAAGTATCAGTTGGTAATTGAGGGGCAGTAAAATAAAAATGAAAACTAGAGTTACTGTGCCGTCGATAACCAGGTCATTAGAGACGGAACACAAGCTCTGATTACGGAAGGAAATCGGTCGCGCCACTGCAGCTAAATTACCCGATTGCGTTGGAAGTTTCCATGTGAACGTGGCAATCAATACGGTGATACATTCCATCATAAATCGGCGTGCATCGTAGATAGTGTTTTCTTACTACGATATATCGACTGATAACCTAACGCCATCTCCAAGGTGCGTCGCTGGTAAAACTTACGACTATACATAGCACTGTAGAGTACATGCATGTGCGCCAGAGATAACTGTTATGCGTCTAAGAGTAAAAGACACTTACTTCGTCTTCTAAGAATAAAGCAAAGCAAGTGCAGAGTTGGCAAATCGACACTGCTAATGAATTACGTGGTTGATTATTGAAATGGGTGGTATTGTGACTTGGCGAGACAACCAAGTCACTATGAGAGGAAGCCGAAAGGCACGCGCTTAAGCTCACGCAGGCTGGCGCGAGGTCTGGAACAGTTAAGGGAATTAATAGTAGCAAATAAAGTACGTAGTTGATGTAATACTTAACTAGAATCCATAAGTGGTGTACATCGGTCTGACGGTACAGGCATCACAAGTTAAATATCTATTGATAATGGCGCCTTGCTAGGTCGTAGCAAATGACGTAGCTGAAGGCTATGCTAACTATCGTCTTGGCAAATGAGAGCGTATTTGTCAGTGTAGCATCGCTAGCAAAGTCGGCTGTACAACTGGGCGAGTGCTAGGAAGTCTCTTTAGACCTGCCGTGTGGTGGCGCTCGGTCTGCAATCACTGACAGTGGCGACACGCGGGTCCGACGTATACTAATGGACCGCGGCCGATTTAAAGGCTACCACCTAGCAAGTGTGGTGTCTGGCGGTGACACCACAGGTGGCATATGTTCGAATCCCAGGCGGTGAGAACTCGCGTAATCATTCCTCTAAGGGCAAAGATGAAACGACAGGTTTTCCATGATTTGTTGAGCTGGTTAAGCAGGTTGCTGTGAATTGTATTTCCAATGCTTCCTCGATCCCAATACGATGAGGCTGTGGCCAATATCTTCAAACCGGCAAGTCATGGAATGGCGAGTGGAAATCAGAATGTTTGGCCACTGCAGAATTGTTGGGTTGTAGAAGGCGGACGTACTGTTAGTGTTTGATGCACCTTTCTTGTACAGTGCGTATTGTTGGTCCTATATGACTTTTACCACACTCCCAAGGAATTTCGTATTTCCTAAAAGCAGGTCACTTTCCTGTCACCTCGTAGAATCGGGTGCACTGCGGTGGTCCGCGTCTTCCCAACAGGATATTTCGACGTCGTAAGGCGGTTTCTTCATCACGAATTTCTCGGGAAACTCTGATGAAGACGCATAGTTATGACGTCGAAATATCGCGTTGGGAAGACGCGGACCACCGCAGTACACCCGATTCTACGAGATGACAACTAATCACCGGGGAAGTGTACGAAATCTTATCTTTCTTCTTGCTTTTCCTTTGGTTGGTCTGGTGCTTTCGCATGCAGAACTCTCTTAATTTCATGTTTCGTGTATTTATTTGTACTGAACATCTCTTTCAGGTGTTCAAAAAAATGGTTCAAATGGCTCTGCGCACTATGGGACTTAACTTCTGAAGTCATCAGTCCCCTAGAACTTAGAACTACTTAAACCTAACTAACCTGCCCGAGGCAGGATTCGAACCTGCGACCTTATCGATCGCGCGGTTCCATACTGTAGCGCCTAGAACCGCTCGGCCACCCCGGCCAGCGCTTTCAGTTGTATCAGTGGTTAGGGAAGCTGTGTAAGTACAATTAGCAGATAACCTGCTCAATCGAGATAGGAGTTTCGAGCTCGACCAATTGTGGAAAACTACTCATTTCACGCGTGCGTCCTCTGAGCAATTATCGTTGTGAGCCTTCAGTGCCTGGCATTCAAACACACGCCATCTATTTTAATAATCAAGCACATAATTCGTAAACACTGTGGAAGTGCTGGCTGCGCTTAATTTGTTTTACTTAGTCACACAGTTCTATAACAGACGCTCTGGTTTCTGATAGTGTTGACTCCGATGCATGCGCGTTTTACTCGACACTATTGTCATGTGGTTTACAATTTGCCATCGACTCTACATCTACATCATTTCTCTGCAATTCACATTTAAGTGCTTGGCACAGGGTTCATCGAACCCCACACATGTTATCTCTCTACCATTCCACTCCCGAACAGCGCGCGGGAAAAACGAAAACCTAAAACTTTCTGTTAGAGCTCTGATTTCTCTTATTTTATTTTGATGATCATTCCTTCCTATGTAGGTTGGGCTCAACAAAATATTTTCGCATTCGGAAGAGAAAGTTGGTGACTGAAATTTCGTAAATAGATCTTGCCGCGACGAAAAACGTCTTTGCTTTAATGACTTCCATCCCAACTCGCGTATCATACCTGCCACACTCTCTCCCCTATTACGTGATAATACAAAACGAGCTGCCCTTTTTTGCACCCTTTCGAGGTCCTCCGTCAATCCCACCTGATAAGAATCCCACACCGCGCAGCAATATTCTAACAGAGGACGAACGAGTGTAGTGTAAGCTGTCTCTTTAGTGGACGTGTTGCATCTTCTAAGTGTCCTGCCAATGAAACGCAACCTTTGGCTCGCCTTCCCCACAATATTATCTATGTGGTCTTTCCAACTGAAGTTGTTCGTAATTTTAACACCCAGGTACTTAGTTGAATTGACAGCCTTGAGAATAGTACTATTTATTGAGTAATCGAATTCCAACGGATTTCTTTTGGAACTCAGGTGGATCACCTCACACTTTTCGTTATTTAGCGTCGACTGCCACCTGCCACACCATACAGCAATCTTTTCTAAATCGCTTTGCAACTGATACTGGTCTTCGGATAACCTTACTAGACGGTAAATTACAGCATCTGCGAACAACCTAAGGTAACTGCTCAGATTATCACCCAGCTCATTTATATAGATCAGGAAGAGCAGAGGTCCCAGGACGCTTCCCTGGGGAACACCTAATATCACTCCAATTTTACTCGATTTGCCGTCTATTACAACGAATTACGACCTTCCTAACAGGAAATCACGAATCCACTCGCACAACTGAGACGGTACCCCATAGGCCCGCAGCTTGATTAGAAGTCGCTTGTGAGGAACGGTGTCAAATGCTTTCCGGAAATCTAGATTTACGGAATCAACTTGAGATCTCCTCAACTCACGTTGAGGCTGGCTGTAAGGTTATCAACCGAAATATCGGGAGAAGAAATATTATCTCGCAAGCAAGTGCGAAAGATGGCGTACTCTATCTGCCGAGATAATTTGAAGAAAAACAGTACTGTGACGGTGAGTTGAAAGCTCTAGAGTGAGAACGGGTGTTATTCGGGGGGGCACGGTTGCAGCAGCCTCGTAGCTAGGGCGTCGCCTGCCCGCGGTGAGAGGGAGAAGAGTGTTGGGGGTTGTCTCTGAGAGTACTCACGTGGTGTGGAGGCGCCTCGCGCGGCGTATCCTGCGGGCCGACAGTGGGGGCTGACCGACGCTGGCGCGTGCGGCGACGCGACTGCCGGCCGTCCAGCCGGTCACGCCACGCCGGCCGTGCTACGTCGCGCCACAGCACGCGGTCCAGCGCCGCCCACCAGCTTCCTCTGTCGCCACGCTGCGCCGCGACCTCATCGGACAGTCCCAGTCCGTCCCGGTCCGCATAGTCGTAGTACAGTGTGGGGCAAATGCAGGGTGTCCAGAAAAGGGCTCCCTGATTTCGAAATTAAATATCTCGAAATCAAAGATCGATAGAGGAATGCAGTAAACGGTATGTTTATTGTGAAAGCTGTAAGAAGTTTGTACAGCACTTTGAAACAATAGTTACAAAAGCTGCTAACAGATGGCGCTGTACGCTGTACAGCTCGTATCAGCATACACAAGTGAAATAATCGCATGAAAACAATCTTTGCAAACAATTACATAACAATGTTTTCAAAATGTTCACCATTGGTACTACAGAGTTGACGCAAACGAAGAATGAAATTCGCCATCACATTTCGCCGATTCAAGCTCGTCCAGCGTGGCGGGATGCTTCGGGTAGACCATGTCTTTCACTGTGCCCCACAAAAAAGTCACAGGGAATCAAATCCGGCTAATATGGAGGCTAATCCATGCCTGCACCAGTAAATTTGGGGTATTCCTAAGCAATGACTAGATTCCCGAAGTATTCCTCAAGAAAGCGAAACACTTGTTCGGTCCGATGTGGTCGGGCTCCATCTTGCATAAACCATTCAGTACCTGGTCGATCGTCTAACGCTTGCTGTGTGGCGACAAATTGTTCCAAAATTGCAACTTAACGTGCACCAGTGACCGTTTCTGGAATGAAAAAAGGGCCAATAATGCGTCTGCTGCATACTGCAGCCCACACAGTAACTTTAAGAGAATACAGGGGTTTCGCTTCACACCAATATGGCTTTTCGGAACCCCAAAATCGCCAGTTCTGCTTATTCACTTATCCATTCAGGTGGAAGTGTGCTTCATCTGTAAACCAGATGCAGCCAACACCAAATCCTTCACTATCAATCGTTCTGAGCATCTGATTAGCAAAGGCAACCCTTTGTTGCACAGCTCGTACGGGTATGGACTGGTGCGTTTGAATTTTGAATGGAAATATGTGTAGGCTCTTTCTCAGTATTTTCTGCGTGCTGGAACGCTTCAAACCAGTCTCAGATGCAATTCTACGGAAGGATGACATTGGATTTCGCTGAATAATTCCAGAAACTGTGGCGATATTTTCAGGCGTAACTGCGGTTTGCTTGCGGCCAACATGCCCCAATAGATCATCAGTTACGCTGCCTGTTCGTTGAAATTTTGCGAAGAGCGTACGAATGGTTTTCGCATCGGGTCCTTTTGGAACATTAAATCGTGCTTGAAAACTTCGCCTTGTTTCCGTAGGACTCTTCTAACCTGTGGTACTCTAACACCAGAAAAACGCGTTGTTCAATGGAGTACATGGTTTTAAACTCTTCCTTCGGTACGCTAACCTCCTTCCACGTTTCAATAGTGGAACTGATCGCTCTGGGCTTCGGATCACTGTTTATACTAGGCATTACGTATGGCGATTACAGCGCCATCTGTTAGCAGCTTTTGTAACTATTATTTCAAACTGCTGTATAAACTTCTTGCAGCTTCCACAATAAACATACCGTTTACTGCATTCCTCTATCGATCTTTGTTTTCGAGATATTTAATTTTGAAATCAGGGAGTCCCTTTCTGGACACCTTGTAAGTGTCCCAGCGAACAGAGCTCCCGAGTACAAAGAAACACAGCAGAGGGAAGAAAATACGGCACTGGCCTGATTATAGCAGAAGTCGAAAGTGACCACCGTTCATCTCTTGGCACTTTTGGGCCCTGATCAGCAAGTTGCCGAAGGCAGACCTAAGGTGGACTCCTGGAATTGCTGCTGTCTCGACTGAAGTGTTCTTGAAGGCCGAGGGTTGTTGCGATACACCTTAGACTTCAGGGCTCCCCACACAAAGTAATCACACACTGATAGACCAGGTGACCTAGGTGGCGGGAACGGACTGACCTCTGCTAGAAACTCTGTCAGGCACCGAGATGGTGTAAATGTGCTCGGAGGTTCGGCCGGCTGTATGGGCAGTTGCTCCGTCATGCTTGGAAGTAACTGTAGCGCTTTCCCTCCTCTGTTAATGGTGCTACAGATGGTTTCAAAATGTCTGGGCCACTTTTATTTGCCCCACTTGTAACAGTAGGTATAGTCACAGCTAGGCCACCCCTAACTCACTTCAGGCAAAAGTCAGTTGGTTGGTTCGCATTGAAAAAGACACGCCAGACTTCTTTCCTCGTCATTACTCAGTGCGAGCTTAGAATACCAGGAACTGGCAACACCGCGACCAGAGTGAAGAAAATCGAGCAACCCTCAGCGATGTTTTCGGAATTCAAAACAAACGGGCATGGTAAAGGATAGTGCCTAAGGAAATTAACCTTTTTTTTATGTTAGCAGAAGAGCCAACACCGTGTTACGAATGGAGGCCGAAATGCACGCGTTTTAACTCACGCAGGCTGGCTTATGGAGGGAAGAACTATACTGACGTGAGGTCTGGAACATGATAAGGAATGAGAATTCAGAAAGCGGACGTAATTAGTGTGATACTTAACTTTAATCCATTAATGATGAACGTCGCTCTTGACGGTACACGATTCACAATATTATCTGTTCAGAATACATTCTTGAAGATAGTTCTTATAGTGACTGAATATGGCGCCTTGCTAGGTCGTAGCAAGTGACGTAGCTGAAGGCTATGCTAAACTGTCGTCTCTGCAAATGAGAGCGTATGTAGACAGTGAACCATCGCTAGCAAAGTCGGCTATACAACTGGGGCGAGTGCTAGGAAGTCTCTAGACCTGCCGTGTGACGGCGCTCGGCCTGCAATCACTGATAGTGATGACACGCGGGTCCGACGTATACTAACGGACCGCGGCCGATTTAAAGGCTACCACCTAGCAAGTGTGGTGTCTGGCTGTGACACCACACCTTTCGTAAAATAATACACACGTTCATTTAAACACGTGTATGTCACATTTATTTATGTCGAGGGTCAACTGCCAGACCCGTTAAACAATTGCATAACTGTCACTGGAGCCAGTCATTCAGTCATTAAATATCTGGAGCGAATTAAACTGGAACGACCACTTAAAGGTAATGGCAGTTACGGCAGGTGCGAAACTGAGATTCAGTGGAAGAAACAGGAAGTGTAGTCTACCCACAAAGGAGGTAGCTTACAAAACCCTCGTTCAACCAATACTTGAATACTGTACACCAGTCTGTAACCTTTCCCAGACAGAATTGATAGAGGAATTAGAGAGGATCCAAAGGAGAGCATCGCGTTTCGTTAAACATTCACGGATACGCTCAGTCATTCTAGAGGCTGCAGGAGAGGTGATCTGAATCGCGGTATGTTCTACAGTTGATAGTCACGGCTCGTATATGACTACAGGAGTTAACAAACATATTGCTTCCTCACACGTACGTGTCGAAAAGACCACGAAGATAAGAGGGATTAAAGCCCCTACGAAATCCTACCAGTAATCTTCCCTCCCGTGAACCATTCACGAATGGAACAGGAGGGGGAATCGAGACTGGCATACAAAGTACCCATTGCCACGTTTCGTAAGGCGATTTGCGGAGTATAGACGTACGTGTAGAAGGCATTTTCTTATTTCAAGACATCGACATCGACAACGATATCGGTGTGTTCATTTCAATAATTATGCACTTTTTTTTTTTTTTTTTTTTTTTTTTTTTACGAGTTACGTGTATTGGTGCAGTAACAAAACCCGCGACAGGGCTGCACACTTCCTCAGTTTTATAAGGGACTTCACACCAGTGACAGTTCTGCCCGTGCCTGCTGTCACTGTGCAGAATTCTTTATAAGTGATGCAATCACATGTTCGTTTTTCTCCTCACACTGATATGCGGAATACAACATGCTGCAAGCATAATTTTGTGATGTAGCTTCATAATGTCTAATGGAGGTTAAATTAACTAATTTTCAAATAATGAACCGAAGCGTTTATTTCGAAATAAGAGAACAGCCTACCTAGGAAACTGAGTACGTTTAAGACATTTTCTGCGGCTATGGACCCGCACATAAAAGGATGAACCTATTCGCATCAAACCACTACGGAAGATTTTAATAATGAACCCCGTATCCACATCTTCGTTGAATGGAGGTGATGTTTTCCCACATTTATTAGTTCAACAACTAGCTTGGACTTAAACAAAAAAAAAAGCTTCCATTCTGTATCCAAAACAAGGTGCCATACGCATGAAAATGGCAGCTAATTCTCACAGTTTGCTGCCTGTCAACTGAGCCCGTCTTCTAGTCCAGTGGTACCACAAATTTCTTCTTGCCCCATTTCGATTCAGTGCCTCACAATTACTCGATATACCCATCTAATTTTAAACTTTCTTCTGTTGCATCACATTTCAAAAGCTTCTTTTCTTCTCGTCTTCTTTCTGTTCATTTCCGTACAAACCAACACTCCAGATAAATAAATTCTTTCAGAAATGACCTCTCAACAGTTCTGTTTGTGTTAACAATTTCCTCTCCCTCAGAGATAATTTTCTTGCCAGAACAACTCTTCAGTTTATATCTTCTCGACCGCTGCCGTCGTCAGTTATTTTGTTTCCAAGATAGCACATTTGTAAACAATAACGAACGATAGCAGATCGTGTCAATTAGCTGCCATTTACGTGCATATGGCACGTTGTTGTAGGTACACTCGAAAAATGGTTATTTAAGCCCAAACTAGTTAGTTCTTAGCAACTATGTCTAACAAGTGAGAAAATGTGACCTCCATTCCATGGAAGATATGGCGAATGCTCAATCGTCTACGAGCAGGTGTGGCGACGGTGGAGCCCACTGCAACAAGATGAGGCATGAAGGATGAGGGCGACGTTTTTTCTCACTGGTGAAGAGTCAGACATATAGCATTATTTGGAGTGCTCTACTGCTCCGTTCCATTGGACCCTCGCCAGTCGACAGTAGTATCTGTTATTACAAGAAAACTTTTTGATATCTGTCGGACAGGAAATTTGGACTATCGAGTTTACTTCACGGGACTGATATGTATAACAGTAATCACTGTCGAAATATATGGAAGAAACGGGCAGTCAGCAAAGGAGTCGGAATGATTTTAAAAAAATTGCTGTAATACCGTGGAACTCGGAAAATACGGGAAGTTGGTCACTCTATCCAGCAGCAATTACGTTCCGAAAATCAAAATGGTCAGTTGTTTATAGAGATTATTGTATCACTGAAATTTATTCACGACTCAGTTTATAGGTTATACTGTGTTCATAACAACTTTAATATGCACAAGTCGTAAATTCTGACTAAATTTATTAAACTGCTTGCGAACACCAGAAATTGTAAATAGTTTTACGCAACAATTCACGTTACCCTTGCTGGTATCTGGGGTCTTTTCAGACCCCTACTCCCAAAGCTCATTTGTCTGCAGGTAAACAGTTTTATATGCATTTTATGGGCTTTTTATGAGAATAGGACGAAATATTAATGGTTACGTCACGGTTTGAAATTTTTTCCAATGTGGTATCAGAAAATACTCCCGTGTATAATGTGATTTTGAATGTTATATTTTAACATCATTACGAAAGTAATGACAACATTGCACCTGCTCAGCCAAAATTTGTATTTCTGTTGTTGTAACCAGTTCGTAGGCAATAAGTACATGTGCATCGTTGGAACAAATTCAGTTAGGAATAGCGTTTTGTTGACATATCGCGTGGTATAATATTTTATTTATAATGGATCATGATACACATTTCGAAAGGGGCTACAGGGTCGACCAGCCTTTTGGCCAACTATACGTAGGAGTGATAGTGATAATGGATCAATTTTTGGAAAAGGGGATCAGAAGATGCTGATGTATATGAGACAGAGGAAGATAAACGGGATGGAGATGGATGCGAATGAATGAAGTGGTACTCACTAAACTAGTGCCTCTACTTTTGTAAATTGAAGTGGGCAGATAAGCGACATAGTACCACATGAATTGTGCAAGCAGGATTCTAAGAGTATAATAAATGAAATGCACGTATTCCACGTCACCGTAGACCACAAATACAGACAAGCGCAGATTGTCTGACTTCTTATCGCATGCAGAGTGTAATAGTAATACATACTACCAATCGTGCAGATGACAGTAAAATTCTATACCCACATCTTGAACGCTAGATTGAACTTGACTCTACAGACGAGCCACGATGAGCTTTTCAAGATAACGTGGTGTTGTGATGTGCCTCCGGTTCGATCATAAACGAGACAAGGGAAAAAAGAAAAGCAGTTTTTGGATCAAAAGCTGAACCTATACGGGATGTGTTCGAAATGTTCATTGATGCACGAATTTCGTCTTACATCCCTGGGCGTTATATCACAGTTGATGGGCAACTGTGTACCTCCAGGGGACGGTGTCCAAGGTGTGTATTCCTTCAAAACTTGGACAGTACGGGATCAAAGTGTGCGCAGGAAGTCTGCTGAATAAATCGAAATAAATCAAGGGAAACGAGTGGTACATGTTATAGTTGATCACCTGAGAAGAACTGGTAGGAACATTTCCACTGACTTCTTCCTCTTTTTTTCCCAAGTTTTCAACTTAATTATAGCATGCAACAGTGGAGTTATAATTCATACAACGTGCGTTGGTCTCACAATGTCATTTTTGTGGAAATATTTTGTATTTTATCGCCCTTTAGTTGCTAGAATCACTTTAGGGTCCAAAAAGACCGCTTACATGTAAAATGTTTTCCAGAGCTGACACCATGCGCGGTTAATGATCGTTACACGAGCCGATACGTATAGTGAGTCGAACTCTAGAGGCCAAGGCCCATGCTTCTAATCTGGCCTTCCCAATTCTGTTTATAGTTGGTTGTCTGAGAGGGCTACGAACGACAAGTGTGATAGGGCCACACTGATAGTCTCCTCCAGGCTTCGTGTAAAATGTCTGTGGCGTAATACCCTGACCGGACCATCGGCTTGATTACAGCTAGAGTGCAGCCTTTCTATTCGCCCCTCGCAACAAGGGGCGAGGGGTAGCAGGCTTCTTGCCCCAGCCGCCTTTTATCTCCGGAAAAGATTTCCGGGTTCATTTTGACAGCAGACTGAGTTGACCTGGGGCCGTCCTAGAGAGACTACGGCGAGGAAAAATTGCCGCACATACCCGGGGGTTGAACCCAGGTCAATCGCATTGGTGAACAATAATCCACTTTTGATTGATAACTTTGATACACTTCAAAAAAAATCACTTCATTATATCCAGTTGGTCCCTCTCGGTGTGCGATCATTGATTGACCCTTCGAAATCCATATTTGGATGACTGAAGCAAATAAGCCCATAGTCAGTGTCTGCTACGTCTTCAGCCGTCGCAGGCGTGACAGCCGTGCTTATATAGCGGAATTACCAGCTGCAGCATCTGCTAGAAGACTTCGATTTCGTACAGCGGACACTGGGGTAACAAGACTGGAAATACTCTAGCATAGGGGCTGATTCAGCTCTCTCTCTCTCTCTCTCTCTCTCTCTCTCTCTCTCTCTTTCTTTCTTTCTTTCTTTCTTTTCAAGCACCTCGCAGTGTTACAGCTGGCCATAAACGACACGCGAGATTTTCATATTCTCTCGCTTGCTACGCAGAAACTGTTAGTTGTACGGAAGAAAATTAGCAGGACCTTTTGTAGGAAATGTAATGCTGCTGAATTTTCTATGGTATACATTTTCGCTGGAGGCCATGGTTATAGAGCTATTAAAGAAAAACGTAAAAGTGTTGTTCAAACGCACCTCCGCCCCCACAGTCATCCTTCACCAGTCAGGATTTCTTGTATGTTGTTAATGGAAACCCCTCTCCCCACCACCGCATAAAAAATTTAGACTACACCAACCATTCCCGATATCCCACCTTTCTTGATATCTCTTGATTGGGCTATTACGCCACCGGCGTAGTCGGTTATTTCGTTAACATTATTAATTTAAACACGCCAGTGACGGCTATGAAAGAAGACTTTTGTAAACGTTGCATTAAAACTAATTATTTTGACAGTTCGAGCCAAACTCTCACGAACATCAGTTGTAAAATTTCTAAGTGCTCGACTAAGTCGGTGCATAATCATCATCATCATCATCAGCCAATTCAATCATTAAATGATGTGGTCTCTTCGAGTCGTGGATTCAGGTAGGCTTTCAGCAGTCTTCTCCAAGTGGGACGGTCTTGGGCAGTTCTCTGCTAGGTGTTACCAGCGATCTTCTTGATGTCTTTGTCCCATCTGGCTGGTGGTCTTCCTCTAGGCCTCCGGTGCTCCCTCGGACTCCACTCCAGTACTAGCTTCGTCCATCTGCTGTCTTTTCTTATTGCGACGTGGCCAGCCCACTGCCATTTCAAGGAACCTACTGTCTCTAAGATGTCATTAACCTTAGTCACAGACCGGATGTCATCTGCCCTTTTCCTGTCCTTTCTTGTATAGCCCAGCATTGATCTCTCCATGGCTCTCTGTGTTGTCCTAAGTTTCCCTTTTGTAAATGAGTTCAGTGTCCATGTCTCGCAGCCATACGTCATCACAGGAAGAATGCATTGATCAAATACTGCTTTCTTCAAATTTACTGGCATTTTTGATCTGAACACTTTTGAATTCTTCCCAAATGCTTGCCAGCCAAGCTTGATGCGTCGATAGATTTCTGGCCTTATGTCTCCCTTCATATTTATAATCTGGCCAAGGTAGACATATTCACTGACCTCTTCTAGCAGACTGTCCTTGACCTTCACATCTCCAGCTGGGACCCATTTGTTGGACATTACTTTTGTTTTGGAAAGGTTCATGTTCAAGCCAACCAGCTGACATTCCGATGCAAGATCTGTAACTAAGTTTTGGAGCTCTGCGAAGTCTTTGGCCAGTAAGGCAATATCCTCAGCAAATCTCAAGTTGGTAAGCCTTCTTCCATTAATTCTAATTCCCTTACCTTCCCACCTCAACTTTGACATAGCCATTTCCAATAGAGCAGAGAACAGTTTTGGGGAGATGGGATCGCCTTGCTTGACACCCCTCATGATGCGCAATTCTTGAGTTGATTCGCCGATGTTAACATAAGCTGAAGAATTCTCGTAGATTTTCCTGAGCACTTCAATGTATGCTGCTCCCACTCCTTGCTCACTCAAAGCTTGGAGGACAGCTACATGGCTAACGGAGTCAAATGCCTTTTCAAAGTCAACAAAGGCAATGCAGAGAGGCAGTTGGTATTCATTCTCTCTGCTTATCACTTCACTAACGGTCAGAATGTGGTCAATAGTGCTAAAATTGCTTCGGAATCCTGCTTGTTCTATAGGTTGGGCTGAGTCTAGGGTGGAACTAATTCGGTTTAACAAGATCTTTGTGAAAATTTTGTACAAAATTGAGAGCAAGCTGATAGGACGGTAGTTTTTAATATTGTGAATACTTCCTTTCTTGTGTATCAAAATAATCTTAGTCTTGTTCCACGATAGTGGGATTGAAGCATAGTGCAGGCAGGAAGTAAATACTTTTGCCAAGTGATTTATTGTTACCTCTCCTGCCAGTTTGAGGATGTCAGCACTGAGCTAATCATCACCCGGCACTGTTCCCTTCTTCATGCTATTTAGAACACACTTTACATCCGATGGGAGTATATCTGGAACACTAGGTACACCATTTAATTTAGATACTCAAATTTTCCCTTGGATTGCTATACAAATTGCTATAAAAGTCTCTGATGAACTTCAAAACCTCGTCCTTTTCAGTGATTCGACTGTCATTTCCATCGAGTGCGATAATCTGCTTTTTACCGATTGTGAGTTTGCGTTTGGCTGACTTTAAACTTGTCTTGTTCTCCAAGCTTGCTCGTAAGGTGTCTTCAGTGAGCTTCTGTATCTCAGTTTTCATTTCTCTTCGCACTGCCTTACATAGTTCGCAATACGCTACCATGTCACGATCGGTTTGGATTTTCATTTCTCTCCTCTGTTGCAAAAGGGTTTCAGTTTTGGCACTGAATTTCTTTGGTTGTCTATTTTTTTGGCATAGGCCACCGACTTCTTGTGCATTTGAAACAATCATTTCCGCCAAATCACCATCTTTAGTTACATGGAACTTGCTTTGGAGGACTTCTTGGAATTTCGAGGAATGTTCTTCCAGGTTTTTGATGTTGATTACCCTTCTCTTCCCTTTCATAAGTTTATTCCTTTCATTTCTTACATTCAGTTCGACCCTTGCTCTCACAAGACGGTGATCACTGCCAGTGTTGAACTGATTTAGCACTGATACGTCTTTTACAATCTGCGGAATGTTTGACAGAATAAAGTCTATCTCATTTTTGACACTGAAATTTGGGCTCCTCAGAGTCCATTTTCGGTCAGGGTGCTCCTTAAAGAACGTATTCATGATAGACATACTGGTGTACTCAGCGAACTGGACTAATCTCTCGCCTCTATCGTTTCGGTCGTCAATCCCATAGTTGCCCACCACTGTGTCGCCTTGTTTCGTGGTGCCAACTTTTGCATTGAAATCGCCAATGACTATCTGGAAGTGACAATCGCTACCTTTTTTACAGGTGCTATCCAGACTTTCATAAAAGGATTCAATTTCTTCGTCAGGGTGACTTGAGGTGGGAGCGTACACCTGAACAATCTGTACTTTGTACCTATTCGACACCTTCAGGACCATTCGAGCTGTCCTGCAGGAAGTTCCTTCTAAGACAGATACTCTATCGGCAATATTCTTGTTGATCAAGAACCCAACTCCATTGAGTTTTCCTTCTGGGTCGCCACAAAAGTAAAACAAGTTGCCAGAGCGCAAACGGAGACAGTCTTCCCCTTTTCGGCGAACTTCGATTAAACCAACAATACTCCAGTTGATTTTTTTAAGCTCTTTCTCGATCTCTTCTAGTCTGTCGTTGCCTATTAGAGAGCGACAGTTATATGTACAGACTTGAAGAGTCTGTATCTTCTTCTCAGCACCACTTGGTGTTTGGGACATCAAAGTAGCTCCCACCCGGAGATCCGACTGTGGGGCTATCACTCCGGAAAATTTAACATTAATGTCACACAACATAACTCGAAGGTGAGAAACATAACCGCCACGCTTGCTTCAGAACGGATTGGCGATATAATTTCCAGGCCGCCCCTGACATGGTGTACAGACGCCTTTGGTAGGCCGCTCCACTAGAGTACAGACGCCACCACGCTGCTAGTTTTGGTCCACCCCGGGTATTTCATTTCCCCCGTGCCACCCATATCTGGGAGGCTTTCCCCTATCCGCCACCTGGGGAGGCGCCCGTTGGGGGTCTAGCAACCCCACACGGTGCATAATAACGCCAGTCAATGAAGGCGAAAACATGTCGAATATGGGAAATAACTCGTGTAGGTGTAAATTTTTGTACAGTGGTAGGACGGTGTGCCATGAACAACATGCTAGATATCCTGATCGGTGGGGGTCTGTGTGGGAGTTGGGGGTCTCGGTGTGGGAGTTGGGGGTTCGTCTGAAGATAGATTTTGTTAAGTTTTTCTTGAATAACTCGAAAACTGCGGAGTCTAGCGAAAACGCTTACCAGTACAAAATTTAACTCCATTACGTTACCTACAAAAGATCCTGTCCATAATATATTTTGCAGGAGCGCTTTGCGAACAAGAAAACACGAAAATCTCGAGTGTGCTGAATCACCCGGTATATCTACAGTGCCGCCTTCTAGTACTGCCAAATGATATATGAAACCTGAAGGAAAGCAGTGATTCGTGTAATAAACTCACAATCAACAGCAAAAAAAGAAAAACCGCCGTAATATTCTGGTTCTTGTATACAGGGTGGTCCAATGATCGTGACCGGGCCAAATACCTCTGGAAATAAGTCAAACGAAAAAACTACAAAGAACGAAACTTGTCTAGCTTGAAGGGGGAAACCAGATGGCGCTATGGTTGGCCCGCTAGATGGCGCTGCCATAGGTAAAACGGATATAAACTGCGGTTTTTTTTAAATAGGAACCCCATTTTTTATTACATATTCGTGTAGTACGTAAAGAAATATGAATGTTTTAGTTGCACCACGTTTTTCGCTTTGTGGAAGATGGCGCTGTAATAGTCACAAACATATGGCTCACACTTTTAGACGAACATTTGGTAACAGGTAGGTTTTTAAATTAAAATACAGAACGTAGGTACGTTTGAACATTTTATTTCGGTTGTTCCGATGTGATACATGTACCTTTGTGAACTTATCGTTTCTGAGAACGCAGGCTGTTACAGCGTGATTACCTGTAAATACCACATTAATGCAATAAATGCTCCAAATTATGTCAGTCAACCTCAGTGCATTTGGCAATACGTGTAACGACATTCCTCTCAACAGCGAGTAGTTCGTCTTCCGTAATGTTCGCACATGCATTGACAATGCGCTGACGCATGTTGCCAGGCGTTGTCGGTGGATCATGACAGCAAATATCCTTCAACTTTCTCCACAGAAAGAAATCCGGAGACGTCAGATCCGGTGATGGTGCGCGACATGGTATGGTGCTTCGACGACCAATCCACCTGTCATGAAATATGCTACTCAATACCGCTTCAACCGCACGCGAGCTATGTGCCGGACATCCATCATGTTGGAAGTACATCGCCATTCTGTCATGCAGTGAAACATGTTGTAGTAACATCGGTAGAACATTACGTAGGAATCAGCATACATTGCACCATTTAGATTGCCATTGATAAAATGGGGGCCAATTATACATCCTCCCATAATGCCGCACCACACATTCACCCGCCAAGGTCGCTGATGTTCGTGGATTTTCCGTTGCCCAATTGTGCATATTATGCCGGTTTATGTTACCGCTGTTGGTGAATGACGCTTCGTCGCTAAATAGAACGCCTGCAAAAAATATGTCATCGTCGCGTAATTCCTCTTTTGCCCAGTGACAGAACTGTACACGACGTTTAAGTCGTCGCCATGCAATTCCTGGTGCATAGAAATGTGGTATGGGTGCAATCGATGTTGATGTAGCATTCTCAACACTGTCGTTTTTGAGATTCCCGATTCTCGCGCAATTTGTCTGCTACTGATGTGCGGATTAGCCGCGACAGCAGCTAAAACACCTACTTAGGCACCATTTGTTGCAGGTCGTGTTGACGTTTCACATGTGGCTGAACACTTCCTGTTTCCTTAAATAACGTAACTATCCGGCGAACGGTGCGGACACTTGGATGATGTCGTCCAGGATACCGAGCAGCATACATAGCACACGCCCGTTGGGCATTTTGATCACAATAGCCATACATCAACATGATATCGACCTTTTCCGCAATCGGTAAACGGTCATTTTAACACGAGTAATGTATCACGAAGCAAACACAGTCCGCACTGGCGGATTGTTACGCGATACCACGTACTTCTACGTTTGTGACTATTACAGCGTCATCGATCACAAAGCGAAAAAAGTGGTCCAACTAAAACATTCATTTCTTTACGTACTACACGAATATGTAATAGAAAATGGGGGTTCCAATTTTGCAAAAACGCAGTTGATATCCGTTCGACCTATGGTAGCGCCATCTAGCGGACCAACCATAGCGCCATCTGGTTCCCCCCTTCAAGCTAGACGACTTTCGTTTTTTGTAGTTTTTTCGTTTGATGCTTATTTCGTGAGATATTTGGTCCGGTTACTATCAGTGGACCACCCTGTATAATTTTGGAGGTGTAGCGAATATGTGTAAAGTGCCTCTTGTGTTTCTCATTTCTGAATATTATCGCATTTCTAGTTGAAAAACGAGTTAATCGAGACAGGCTTAGTTTGTAACATCTAAAAAGTAATCGAATGGTATTGTTCACAACATATCACCTAAGCCTCGTTCATTTACCAAAAAAACTGTAGGTAATCCACTCCTAAGTGTGTCACCTAATTAGCAGCATTCCTTCGCGAGAGTGAGGCATTTGAACACTGTTGAGAATTAATGACTGTGTTGACTGCGTGTGTGTTGTAGTGCACTGTTATCTAATGCTGTGGGTGGGGGAACCTGAGAGGTGCATCGCATCACTAACAACTATATATCTTTATACGAGCGGATGGTTCATTGTAGACAATATCTTGGAAACGGAGGAAAGTAGGATTTTTAACGATATTGCTGTACGAAAATTTGTCGTCACCTGGTTTTCTGATCACGGCGTCGTTGCATCGTAGTATTTGGGCAACTTGTCGGCACGGGCATATAATTCTTTGTCAGCCATTTCGGACAGTGTACGACGGTGCAGTTACACTATGCGAGAAACAGGTATGCTGGATGAAGCAAAAGGATTAAACTAAATTTGACCTGTAGTCTTTCTGGGAAAGCAGCATACTTCGTACAAGAAGATAATAAAAAGACAGTATGAGTTTTACCGACACGTCTGTAAAAGTCAGAGAGAGAGAGAGAGAGAGAGAGAGAGAGAGAGAGAGAGAGAGAGAGAGAGAGGGGGGGGGGGGGGGGGGGGGCTGTTCGCTTTCGCTCTAGAGCACAGCAGATGTTAAACATGGTAAACGGACTGCAAAAACGTGATCGGATATTTCAGATTTTCTCATTGTTGAACGATGAAACTGATACAATGGGAGTTTTCTTAGCTTGTCACATTGAAAACAACTATACCGTTTCTACTCGTGTACGATGTTACTGTAACAGTAATTTCCAACAGTTTGTCTTTGCTAGACACGACCACTATATGTAGCTTAACGTTCGTAAACCTTAGGATGTCGAGATACTCGAACATTCCAGGAACGAATTGTTGGTGACTTAACAAATCTTTGACTTTCACTCAAACGCTGTTAGAAACTGGGTAGCGTGAAAAATCTTTTGAACTTAGTTTGCTCAGAGTTCAGCTCGTTGACTGTATGAGCTATGACCCTATGGATACTGCTGACGACTCTGTGTAGTACAAGATGACGGAGACAGCAGAATTCGAACTGAATGCAATGAGCAGTGTTAATGACTGCAAAGATAGCCACAAAACTGTCTGCTTGTCACCATGAAAAAGGGGGAAAACGTGTTTCCTGATTTTTATTCTGCAGAATGTTTTCCCTCAGAAACCAAATACCATTGAAAATAATTTCGAATTTGGTGAACTAAAATTCTTTAGTGTTTTAATCACATCTCAGGGAGTAATTAGTCCAAAATCTCACTGACAAAGGAACGTGCAACTCTAAAAATAAAAAACTTCTAAGCTCTACCTGTGAGACTTTTGCAGGGGAAGCATAGTCATTTATATGGAAATTACATCTGAGCCCACTGTAGTAGGCAGTATTGCATTTGTACACTTACATTATGTACAGCACAAGAGGAAGACCACGAAGCAGATCTCCGCTGAAGGCTGGGCATGCAGCGTCTGGAATACGAGGCCACAGAGCTCTTCATTTTGTTCTACCTTATCGGAGATAAGGAAAATTTCACCATGTAATTAACGTCTGATCTTGTCTCTCAAGTGGTTACCAAGTGGAGCACGTGTGTGTGTGTGTGTGTGTGTGTGTGTGTGTGTGTGTGTGTGTGTGTGTGTGTGGGGGGGGGGGGGTAGAGAGAGAGAGAGAGAGAGAGAGAGAGAGAGAGAGAGAGAGAGAGAGAGAGAGAGATTAGCCGCCCAGATTCATGCAGGCACCTTGAGAACTTCTGTATGTACCCTTATATCATGTTCGACAGTTCGTATGTGCTCAGCGAAATTTAGGCGTTGGCCTCAACTTGGAGACCGAGAACTATTGACAACGAACAAAGTGTCGGAGCTTGCATTTGTTTAAAACCTCCCGCAAGTGTGAGGCAACGCTTCATCTTGCCGGTAGGCAGATGTCGACGAGGCCAGTGCGGTGTATCTTCAAACCCGGTTGAGCCATCTTCAGGATACGGCTTCGATAAAATGTGACGCGCAGGAATGCGAAGGACTAAACCGCGGAACAACACTGAGAGATCTGAGTCATCTACGGGGATAAAACATTTCAGGGACGAGTCTTCTACACTGCAGAGTATAGGTAAAATTCCTGAAAATTCCTGTTCCGCTTTCGTCCAGAGAGTTGTTCATTTTACGAGGTTTTCAACGTCTCTTGCGTCCTTTAGCGCTCTCTCTCTCTCTCTCTCTCTCTCTCTCTCTCTCTCTCTTCTTCTCAGTTTTTCTATTTTTGGTAAAATTTTAATAACATCTTTCTAAGCCGTCTCATTTCAAAACTCTGAAGACAGCCGAAAGGACACGGCAGAAATTTTACAAATACTGAAGTTTGTACAGCTGCACTCTCGTAATTTAGTAAATCATTTAATTCCTGTTAGGTCACGTGCACCTAATTAACTAATAAGCATTAAAACAAACCGACAAATATTTTGTCAAACCTAATTTTCTTTGAGAATTTTGTCATGTGGAGAACCAGAGTAAGTGTCAAGTATGTAATATTGGTTTTCTTAGCGATAGTTGACAATGTAACTAAACATTTACAAGCAGTTCGTAAGATGTCTTACTGCATCTGTGGGACGTGTTACGAAAGGCGAGAAGACTGGGAGCGAAGTGGTAAAAGATAATAGCAGCGGATGAGGATGCAGTTGCATTGTCGCCTTGCAGTTCCTTTAGAGCGGATGCTTGCCAGGATTAGATATCGCGAATTCATAGGTCTTCAGAGTACAATGTGAAAGTAAAATTTGAAAATCTCTCTTCATGACAGTCTTTTCGTCGGAATATCTGTTTATATGGCATGTTGAGTATGATCTATGAAGAGTAAGGTGTATATGCTGCATAGGACGACACGAACAGAAGAGTGTAAGCAAAAATTTTAGCAACTAGTGGCAGTTCTTCTAATTTTCACCTTATTGCAGACATTATTCGCAGGAATGTCGCAACTATTTGAAGACAAGATAATATGGCAAGTTCAACTTCAGAAAATGAGTTCGCTGTTTAAAACGTTCGTACGCATTGACTCTTCAGGCAGGTGTTGGGCGACTGTAAGGCGTGCTGTGCCGGCTCTGCTAATTTCGTGCACATTGTATTGCAATTTGGTGTCAAGTATTATTACGACACTTGGCGGGTATCAGAGATAAGTAATGTCTGTACGTATAGCCTGTTCAGCGTTCCTTGACCTCTGAAATAACATACACGGCAGTGTTCAACAGCGGTCTTCTGTTTAATCTGATGCGGTTTTCTTACGGAACGTGCCCGTTGGTGGTAAGCAGAAAATTCGTCATTGTACTATCTTATTCGGCACTATCCAAGAAGAAAAAACCTGGGAAGATAAGAGGACAAAGTTCAATAAAACATTGTCCTTTCCGCTCCTCTTACATTGCAGGGAAAGCTGGTTAAAAATGTCGAATACAAAGTACCGAAATGATGATTCTACGAAGCAAAAAGTTGTTCTATAAGATGTGAAAATAATACGCAAAGAGCTATAGTGTAGAGCCATTCCAGGATAAAATAAACTATGGGAGCAATTAGTATGAGCGAATCTGTAAAAACGACTTCCGAGGTTAGCCCCGGATTATAATTTATGTGAGAGGAGAAACATCGAAAGACCTAAGAAGTGATAAAATAAATTTTAAAAGCTCATGAGGTGAAGAAAAAGACTTACTACCTGCTGTTTGTTTGTGAGAGGAGTGGCCCTAGAGATTAGTCTGTTCTCGGATTCAGAGCCGTACGATGTTTAAAATGGATATGTTTTAATAGTAGCAGCAGACAGGGTGAATGGAAGCTAGCTCACTGACGTTGTAGTGTCGCTCAGAAGAAATGGAAAAATTGTTTGTGTGTAGCTGCGTCGCTCTGTCTCGGTATGTGCGCATGCGTCATCCCAGTCACACCTTGCTGGGATCAACAGTCGCGGCAGCTGGCACTGTCTTTCAAGAAGGAAAGAGTCTGAGGAAAAAGCTGACATTTGGCGCCATAATGGATTTGTGAGTGGAGGTGACGAGGAAAATGGCCCAAAGTGTGCTCTTTAAAAACTTCTCATGTCTTGACGAGTAATTTCTAAAGATTTGATTGAGCAGTAGAAAGCGAATGAAAATATGAAATACATACAGCAAGTTACAGCTTTGGCACATCGGAATCCCAAATCTGCTTCCCATCTTAAAAGGGAAAGGCCTTGGATACGGCCAACCGATTGAGCTGTTCGGTAGGTCGCTTGTGAACCTCAAAGATATTTTAGCTCGCTACACCCCCGGCGCCACACAGTTTTTTTAAGAAAATCAACCCTGAAATTAATAACGCGCAATCTGATAAAAACTAACGTACTCTATAGGTAAGAGAGCAATTTCCAGGATCACGTATGGCGTTTTGCGTGAAGTCGAGAAATGAAACTTGTAAAACTGCCGCGTATTTTCCGGTACTGAAAAGGATAATGCCGTTCAAGGAAAGCTGTGCTGGACGAGCCGTCGAGGCAGCTGTCTGGGGAGCGGCGGAGGAGCCTTTGCGTTCTGAAGTTCTTTCTCGTGTGTGTCTTCTCCGTATAGAAATTGGTGTAGATAGAAAGGTAAATAAAGTAATTAAACCAATAACTTATAACAGTTAGTAATTCCTCACTTACCAAAGCTGCTTGAGAGAAACATAACATTTCAATCCTGGCCGTTCGACAGTCTTCTAAACTGTTACACATGCTGACATTTCCTCGGATAGATAGATAGTGGAACGACACAGTTTCCTCGTAAGATATTGCGGAAAGCTGACTTGTTTTAGGTTTAAAAACATTTCTTTGGTGTGAATTAATTTTGTTCCGCAGCACATGTACGATGACATTGCATCATGATAGCGACCTTGAAATTTAATAACGACTAATGTTACGGATCATTATCACATCCGCCCGGTTGTATCATTCTCTCTTGGTTTCTAGAAGCGAATTGCAAGTATGAAGCCACGAGGCTTTCCGTTGACCTATGATCGAATTCGGAACAGTTCTTCTCGGGGTTATCATACGAGGATTAAATTTTAGTTCTTCACTAATCAAGGTTGTTTGAGAAATTTACTTACCTTGTTCTTATTCCTCATTTATTTGTATTACTAACCCTCCTATTACCTACCACCAATTCCGACAGGAGAAAAATACGTATGAAAAAATACTACAAAGAATGCATGTAGGAATCGAACACAGGTCCTCCTCTCCAGTTTCCTTGGACGCTCAGCCAACGAAGCTTAACCTTAAGTGATGTAACAGTATGGGTACATAAACGGCAGTCTTAAAACTTTTTTTTTTCTCAGCTTCTCTGAAATACATGTATTTTTTCGGGCCCTAGTTTTGATCAGAAATACAGTCTTCAGCCATCTATCGATTCAACCGGTATAAAATAGATTGCATGTCATGAATGTTGGGGTGGTTTTCTCAAAAACAGTTGATAATTTAGCCCACTATCGTAGTCCCTCATGTTAGGTGATACACAACCTACCTGCCAGTTGTGGTATAGTCCAGATATACGATTAGACGCGGAATAAGTGTTCGCGCTAACTTACACGGGCAGAGTGCCAACAGGAATGTGGGAGATCGGCATGTGTGGGAGGCGCTCTTTACGTAAGAGACGCTGCGAACAGGTTCTGGAATAATCACGGTGTATTACTCCGCTGCACATCACACACTGCAATCCAGCATGTTCACAATCCAGCATGATTACATGCTGCTGGCCAAAGCGACAATGTCGATAAAAACGTTAACCAGGCAGTCAGTGAACTGAGCGTAATTTGTGTCTGGCTGTAATAGACAACACAAAACTCTTTCGTATCGAACTTTTCAGACGTTTTTCGTCCGCGTTCTTCGGCTATTACTCCCTATCTCAAGACACTGTTTTGATCAATATTTTGGTTTATGAAGTTCCTGGATTCATCCTGGCGCACACTGGCTACAGTTTCGTCGTATTTCATTGACATTTGAATATTTGGCTATCGTGGATAACTGTACCGTGTCTTTCGATGGTGTTCTAAACTTACCCAGCCTGACAAAGCGCGCTAACGGAGCCATTGACACGCTTGACTAGTACTCTGGCCCGATTGTTTGCGGAGTGTGTAACTGTATCGGGCCCTGTACGGGGAGAGCACTTGGGAATCATCCATGATAACAACGCAAGTGCGGCACACTATACAGTTGAGAGTTGGAAAATACACATTCTTATAGCGTGAAACTAGTTGAAGATATTTTACAGCAGAATTCAGAAATACCTGTACTTCTCAGACAGCTAGACAGAGACTCAATGTTGTCAGTTTTCTTTCCTAGTCCATTTGCGTACTGGGCGCAGGAAAAATGACTAAATGCGTCAGTACGGACACTAATTATTTCACCTTTTCCTCATGATCACACTGGACTCGCATTCGGGAGGACGACGGTTCAATCCCGCGTCCGGCCACCCTGATTTAGGTTTTCCGTGATTTCCCTTAATCGCTCCTGTGAAATGCCAGCATGGTTCCTTTGAAAGGGCACGGCCGACTTCCTTCCCCATCCTTCCCTAATCCGATAGAGACCGATAACCTCGGTGTCTGGTCTCCTTCCCCAAACAACCCAACCCCTCATGATCCGTACGTCAGATAACTCTAGTGGCAGCATAATGGTCAGTCATCCTCGAATACAGGTTCTCCAAATTTACCCGTCGGGGTTTGCGAGAACTCTACGTCTTTCTTCCACTGATTGCCTTGTAAGTTCCTCGAGAATCACCATCACACTCCTACATGGGCGATAGCGATCTGTTAAGAGCCTAGCAGCTCATCTCTGAACACGTCCTATGTTTGTTATCCTCCTATGTTGGTTGTCACGCCTACTTGATATGGACTTCAAACGCGAGAGCAGCACTCTAGAATCGGTCGCACAAGCACCTTCTCTGTGATTTACTTCACAGATGCAACACATTTTCCCAGAACCCTTACAACAAATCTTTCATTCTCCACCACGGATCCTGATTTTAGGTGATCACTCCGTTTCATACTGCTTCGTAGCATCACATGTAAATGGTTTCACTATATGACATTCTCACAATGTTCACCACTAATCCCATGGTCAGTACTGGGTTCCTTAACTTTGTTGTAGACGCTGTTACACACGTCCACATTTAAGAACAGTTGCCATTCTTTACACAATCCCTTACGACCGTGCAACGACGATGTTGTATAACCCTTCCATGAAACAGTCCAGGTGTTACTTTTTTGGAAAATTCACTGCCTTCTATAATATACTCAGCCCTGTTAGTCGAATATTCATTCAGCCAGTCATACATTTGCGAAAATATTCAGTATGAAGCCCTTTTAGGTATTGGAAAGCACATATCTCCTCTGTCTAAAGGCGTAATTTTGCGCTTCTGTAGAGTTTTTCAGCGTCCAGGTTGGTGATGGATGTCCGAATGCATGTTGGCATTCGCATCATCTTCTCAAACACCTCCAACCAGGTTTTGGAACAAACATTAAAAAAAAGTAAAATGAGTGGTAAGACGTGTATTTCCCATCGAAGGCACAAGAGGTTTTGGGATGTTCTATGAAAGACTGAGAGCCTCAGTTCGTGTAGAAACTGAGCTGTTACGCCGCGTCTGGCAATCTCGGTATCATCTGGATGGAAAGTCCTGTAAATGAGGAAAAATTGGTCATATGTAGGGGCTGCTGTTAAGACATCACTGGGGCCGTCGCCAGTCCGCGGTAAAGTGAGCTGACGCAAATCCTCGAACGACCTTCAGCTACAAACCAAGATAACTTTTCGGTTTCGAGAAGCTAATTTCTGGCCCCACCCAGTGTTCGACCATATATTTTCAGTTGTTTCCGTAAATCATTTAAGACTAATGCCTGGGTAGTGACGTGTCCAATAGTTTCCATCCGTGTGCTCTGACGTAGTGCTCAGTCTGTAGTGCCCTTCCTCTGACAACAGCGAGCCGTAGTCTTCTTTCAATTTTTTTATTTTTTTTAACCACAACAATTACAATGGGTGACATACTTATTAACTTACGAAACGTCACATCCTTTTTGGGCGAAATCTAATTTTCATCGCCTGCTTGTGACACGAGGAATGCTACTGCGCCAGAATTAACAACGTGCATTTAGTTTGGGACACATTGCAGAAGCGTGGTATATTAGTTTCACCGCAACGAGATGCATTTCTCCAAATCAATATGGACACTTTCGCTGGAGTGCCAGTACTTTCTTTCTGCATCACTCCATGCCTCTTCCAGTTCGCCAGTTTCGCATAAGTTTTTCGTATTTTTGTTTGAAATACACGATGTATGCGAAAAATAGAATGCTTTGCAGAGAAATAATCTTGGTTTTGCTGCTTGCTGCCTGTATCCCACATCGTGTACAGGGTCGGCAGGGTTAAGTACGGATTTGGCATGGTTAATTTTAAGGGGTGGCCGGATGCCCTTCGTGCCGCCACCCAATACCCCCCGGGACGGAATGAGTGCTCTCCAGCTGTCTGCGTCTAGTGTAAACCATGAAATAGTGGGAACGTGTTTCAAATGTCTGCGAGTTGTGTAGCTGAGGCGGAACGTGGGGACCAGTGCGGTATTCTTGTAGTGGGATGTGGAAAGCTGCCTAAAAACCACATCCAGGCTGGCCGGCACACCGGCCCTCGTCGTTAATCCGCTGGGCAGATTCGTTCCGGGGCCGGCACGCCTCCCATAGCCTAGGAATCAGCGCATTAGCACTCTCGGCTAACCTGGCGGGTTTTGCCATAAATAATATCCGATTATAAAAACACTATTTTCACAGACCGCGAAAAATGAAGTACTTGCTGGAAAGGACTGCTCTCATTTGAGGACGATGTGGAACCTACTCATCTGTACAAACATCAGAATGCTTCCAGTTCATAAATCTGTCAGATGTACGCTTGAAGTTATGTACACATTTGAAAACCACTTCCTCCTCGAGTGTGTCTCGTATAAATTGCGTGACATAAGCCTTATCTTACTCTAGTATTTCCTCCAAAGCAACATCCGACGTTAGCTAACTACATCGGGAATAGCTTCAGCAATACAGTGTAAAGTGTGTGTGTGTGTGTGGGGGGGGGGGGGGGGGTAATAATAGTAGAGACAGCAGCATCATCATCATGAAATCGCACTGTTTCTTAAATATGCGCCCAACTTTCTTGTGAGACTGTGTTTCAGAAGATAGGGTCATATTAAATTCATCTGGCTTCATATTCATGATAGCTTGCAAAATAACAGGTTAAATATTATTAAAACAAGAATTCTGTGGACGGTACAGTGCAGTTTATCGATTTGGGTGCAAAGCTATTATCAGAAGTGAAAGAAGCAGGGATTTTTTCCATGGAGGAGTTCGTTACCTCTTTCTAATAATATGAAACAGTTCGACGACCGGTTTTTTAAAGTTCCTTCGTGAAAGTCGTTGTAGAGAGAATTAGTACATGTTAATTGCAGTGGCTGGGCGCAGAATGGAAACGTAACAGTGGGAGATGCGATGATCTTCCAGAGTTCCAAATATTAATTCACTTTGTCGCAACTTTGTTTTTATTGAGTAGATGACAGATCTTTCTCCGACAAACAGGTAAAGGCACATGACTGCAAACACTACCTGGAATGCGTTGGTTGTCGGTGTGCCTATTCATACCTAGCAAAGCAGTATAACAACACGCTTCATCCGTATCATAGACAGTATGTTGAGAAACGTCAGTTAGTGTTTGGTGTCGATGAGGAATTTTTCGATTAAATTCGCCAATAAATGTACATAGATACCCAAGCTAATATTTTTTGCGTAGCGGAGTGTACTTCGTACAAGTGTCCATTCTCTGTCCTATTCCGTGGGCGTATTGAGAGCACGAAATGAATGTGTAACTGGATATGGTTGTCTACGTGCCCTGATGTCCCTCACCTTACTCTCACTATCCGCATGAGAGATAAACAAGGAGGCAGAATAATGGTCACCCAGTCTTCCTAGAATAGTGATTCTCCAGAGTTAATAGAACTGGTTTAAGATGACGAAGCATCTCTCTTACTCTCCTGCAAGGACCATACCAACCTGTTACGATCGTAACAGCGCTTCTCTGATTTCATTAGATGTCTGCTGGTATGCTTCCAATATCATGACTTACTTTAATGATGAATTTCACTTTCCCAGAGAGATTTAAACGAAACACATCTTCATTCGCCTTCATGAATTCTGCTTTTATCTAATTGCCCCATTTCATGTTACTTTGTGGTGCTAACCCCAAATACTTAAACGTTGTGATGTACTGCAGATGTTTGCCACTAGTCTTGTTGTTTAAACAAAAGTATTCCACCTGGTATGCAAGATGTGAGACTTGAAGAATAATTTAATAATTTCAATTCCGAACGATCCAGATGCCTACAGGTTTGAATGCCATACAACTATTAAATGTGTAAGTCGCGCTTGTAAGTTACTGACACGAATTATTTATTGAAAAATATTGTGTGTGCTGCATTACATTTGTGCTGAAATGTAGGAACACACGAGACAATATGACCCTAAGAGTAATCTTAAAAGAAAGGCAAACTTCCATTAATAGCATACGTAGTTTAAGAAGAAGCGTTAAAGAATGTTGACTGGAGTACACTTAGTGAGAGTCGAAGGACGTGAAAAGTATACAGTAGTGGAGAAGGGAGTGAGACGGATTTGTGGCCTACCCCCGATATCGTTTAATATGAGTATTGACCAAGCTGTGAGAGCAACCAAAAAAAAAATTCAAGAAGTAATTACTGTTCCTGGAAAAGACGTAAAAACTTCTAGATTTGCTGATGATATTGTAACTCCGTTAGAGACGGCAGAGGATTGGAAGAGCAGTTGAGCAAAACTGATAGTGTGTTGAAAGGAGATCATGAAATAAATGTCAACGAAGTAAAACAAGAGTAATGGCATGTAGTAGAATTAAATTAGGCTGGCGGAGGGGATTAAATTATGAAATGATGTACCAAAAATTAGATGACTACTGCAATTTTGGCAGAAAAATAGCTGACGACGGCCTAAGTAGAGAGGACATAAAAGGCAGATTGTCTGTAGCACGAAATGCATTACTGAAAATGAGGAATTTAGTAACATGTAATACAAATGTGTGTTACGAAATCCTTTCTGAAGGTATTTGTCTGGAGTGTAGGCTTTTGCAGAAGTGAAACTAGGACTATGAAGAGTTAAGAGCAGAAGCTTTTGAAATGTAGTGCTACGAAAAAAGGCCTAAGATCAGGTGGCTAGATTGGATGACTACTGAACAGGTACTGAATCAAAGGAGAAGATAAGTGTGTGCCACAACTTGACTAAAAGGATGTGTACTATTAACCGATCCCTACGGAGGGATTGTTTATGGCAGCAAATGCGGTGGAGGGTCTAAAATTGTAGTGGGAGACCCAGTATTGATTACAGTTAGCACACTGAAAACTATGTGGACTGAAAACTATGTGGATTGCAGTAAGCATACAGAGATGGTGGCTGTACGGAATAATTAGCGTAAAAAAAACTGAATCAAACTAATGTTCGGACTGAAGATTACAATAGGAATCCACAGTTGACGCATTTCTGAAAATTTTTGTTCGTTTTGGCTACTTAGGAAAGATATGATATTACTTGCACAGGTAAAAATTTTCAACTTTACCTAGGTTTCAACTGTCCTAAGGCAGCCTTCTTCAGAAGTAAAAAAATTTTACATTACATAGAGTAAATAGTTATGAAATGGTTTAGAGCAACAGTGCTCACGTTAAAGATAAAAATATATTTGTACATTATAAAATTTTCCTAGGAATGCACAACTTGATTAAGACGCGCCGCTAAGGGTCGCGTGTGCGGCCGGCACTGTAAGCAGCATCAGACAGGAAAGAAGTAATGACGAAGTAAGTGAAGGCGCGAGAGCTAACACCCCGCGTGTACAAGGGGGCGGGCGCGCGATTGCTCCTTTGGCCCGTGGCACGGCCCCTAACTGCGACGTGTTGTGAGCAAGCGGGCCTTTGTGGCGTCGCCTTATCGACCAGCCGCGGCGCCCGAGGGGAGACAGCCAGACCCAGTCGAGCACGCCGCCCAGCCAGTTCCTGTGGCACAACAAACGCACGCCGCCGATTAACAGTCCCCATCTAACCGCGTCTCCAGCTTCGTTAGCGGTGCCCCGACCTGGCGGAAAAACACGGCACTCTCCACACTTAATGGACTCGGTCGTTGCTGGTGATGAACTGCTATCATATCGCCACTCTGGACGACCGTCCAGGCTACTGACAAATACCATCAACGTCGGACTTCGCTTCTACTCACGCCGTGTCGAGCTCCAGCTGCAGCGATGGACTTCTCAGCTCGTGCTCCTAGATGTGTAATCGGGTTGCTCTGACTTCGGCTCATTAAAACTCCACAGTACATAATCACGTTTAGGCATTTCTTTCGTCAGTCTTCTGACTGGCACGCGATAGGAGTTAGTTCGTGGCCCACATCACTCCAATTTCTTTTTATGACTACTATGTATTACCAACGACATCGGCTATTTGTTGTATTTAGTGCCTATCATTAATTAGAGTTTCGTGTGACTCAGTGGACGTCTCGAGTGTCCCAATCTATTACAGTTGTCCAACTGCAGAAAGGGAACTTAGAGTTTAACGTGGAATAAGAACCACGTGTCGTTCCTGGCGACTCATCACATTGAGAGGTGAAGGCCATATTGAAGGTAAACTAAAAATTTAAATTGTCCGACCAGGATTAGGTCCTAGGACTTGAAAGTATAAGATACTACAAGCAAAAACTTCCCATTAAATATAGCTCCACAAGAGTCATTAGCGAGGTACGTACGAATGCCACTGATTTTAATGTGAAATATTCTCCTAGTTAACACAGATGATCTTGAAATGTTAACTTCACTATAAAACCTCTCATCTAAATGGGCACATTTCAGATAATAGTCGCACAGAGTACATTGAAAATGGGGTCTCTAAATTTACCGAACAGGGTTTCGCGAGAACGTAATCTTCCTGCAGGGATTTTAAATTCAGTTCCCTGAGCGTTTCTCTTATACATTCCAAGGACGAGACTGCCACTTTAATCTCTAACTTGGGACTTAAATGCCAAGGTTGGTATTAAAAAAACCGGGTGATGTCTCAGTAGGCTGCCATGGAATCGATGAGAGGAACGAAAGGGGTGAAAGTCTAGTTCAATTTGCTGAAGAAGATAAATTATTCATCATGAACACTTTTTTATTTTATTAATAAGAAACACCATAATAGGAAATGGAGAAGCCTAAATCATGAGACTCACAGTGAAATAGATTTTATTTCAAATCACACCAAAATAATCAGATATTTCGGTTCTATATCAGTTTAATACTGGTAGCGACCATAGACTGGTAAGAGTGCAAATAAACATTAATACTCAACAAGAACGAAGAAAACTAATATCACAGAAAAAGAAATTAGAGGTATGGATAAATTAAACGAAGGGGAAAAGTATTTTCGGTATGCCCTTCGAGTGAGATTAGAAGAGTCAACAGAAGAAAATACAGCTGAAACGATAATGGAAACTGCAAAACAAATAGGTGGACTGGCAACAATTACTAAACAACCAGGAAAGTTAAGGGCAGAAACCAAAGCTTCACTCGTGAAGACACGAGAGATGAAAATTAAAACTTCTTGTGACAAGATAGAATATTCAGAACTGTGTTAGCTTATAAGGAAGATTATGAAAGCCGACATACAAAAATACAATGAAAACACTATAAAATTGGCATTAGAGAATAAAAGGAGCTACAAGAAAGCTAAATAAAACCTTATGACTGGTAAAAACGAAATCCTAACAATTGACGGTGATACTGGGCGCATAACAGTAAGGAAGAAATTCTAAAAAAATTCTATAGTAAATTATATGAAAGAACACATGAACACTAGGAAAACCTTACGCAGATGTAGTAGTCCCTAAAATCCTCCCCGAAGAAGAAAGAAAAGCTATAAACGAGATGCAGAATGGCAAAGCAGGGGGTTTCGAAGGTCTGACAATTGACATACTCAAGCTTACATAGGAGGAAACAGACCAACATCTGGCTAAAGTCTTTACTTCGTGTATACAGAATAGCAGCATCCCAACCTGCTGGAACAAAGTAAACATAATCTTACTACATAAGAAGAGAACTATTCACGTTCTGAAGAACTACCGCCCCATTAGCTTACTTTGTTATATATAAAGTGTCACTAAAGTCATGTTAGATCGTATTAAAATGGTAGTGGAGACTGTACAGCCCATAGACCAAGCTGGATTCCGCAGTGGTTTCAGAATAGTTGACCATATAAACACACTGCTTGAGGTAATTAGTCGAGCCAATGAGTATGAAATGCCACCATGCATAACCTTCATTGACATCGAAAAAGCCTTTTATTCTGTCAGCCACACTGCAATCATACAAGCATTGGCCGAGCAAGGAGTGGAAACAAAATATATAAACACATTGTGCAACATTTATGACACGTCTGTAGCATCTATCAACATAGGAAAAAAAGTGCGAATTTGCCGTTGGAAAAGGAGTAAAGTAGGGCGATCCTATATCCCCGAAGTTATTTGTAGCAGTTTTCGAGACGGCTATGTCCAAAATTATATGGAACAACAGAGGAATAAGGATAAATGGTAAAAGGCTCCCCAACCTGAGATTTGCTGACGATATAGTGGTAGCTAACAGTAAGATGGAACTGCAGTCTTCTATAAAAGACTTAACAGATCGTTGTCGGGAAGTTGGACTTACAATAAATCGCTCTAAAACTAAGGTTAAGCATCGTAAGTTGTTAGCTGCAGGACAAGTAACACTGAACGCCAACATCCTAAACAATATTACAGAATATATTTAGCTGGGCAATTAATTGACACAAAAGGGGATTTGAAACCCGAAATTTTTCGTCGAATTAAACTGAGTTGGAGGGCTTACGGAAGGAATGCAACAGTTTCCAAATCTAACATGCCATTCTACTTAAAGAAGACAGTTTTTGATCAGTGTGTCCTACCGGTTTTAACGCATGGGTGTGAAACTTGACTTCAAATGAATTTTTCAAAAGAAAACTTAGAACTGCTCAGAGAGCTATGGAAAGGTCAATGTTAGGTCTCACTAAGAAAGATCGACAGAAAAGTGAAGACTATGAGCAATAACAGGAGTAAAAGATATTATAGAACGGGACATATTACACAACGAAAGATGGAAGATGGACAAAATCAGTTCTAGAGTGGAGTCCTAGAGAAAAACGAAGACCACAAGGGAGGCCACCTGATCGCTGGGATAAGAGACTCGGGAAAGTTGCGGGCTTCAATGGACACACCTTAAAAATGCATTTAACTTAAAGAGGCTACATCTTGTATAGATTGAATTAGCTGAACAATAAATAAATATAGAACTTTACTGATTGAGATGGTCGTACCTCTGTTGGGTAAGGCTTTGGATACAATGATAAGTAGAGGTGAGTTACAGAATGGTGCGGCAACTCTCGTCGTAGGAAAGCTAGACAGGAGTAGAAATGATCAGTGAACATGCTAACACAACAAACAGAAGTTTACTTGACTTGTATTTCTCTAAGTGAACTCTTTACAAATAATGCAGCAAAAAGCAGACTACAGCTATCTGTTTTAACAAGAATGAAGCAAGAACGATGGTATCGTAGCGATGAGGCTCCAAGTGCAATTGGTTTGAGTGTCTGCCGCTGGCCGTCCTGTATTGCGGCGGAAAGGGCACTTTTAGTACATAGCTGCTGGAGGTGTGACTCAGCGGACGCGCACCATTGTGTCCGCCAGAACCTGCGCGACCGCTGTCGCCGTCAAACAGAAACTTGTCATTCTGTTACCAACCTTGATACCCCATGGGGTGGTGTATATACATGATACCACAGCCTAAATTGTTTAATATAGGCTGTTACGATGCTTTGCAATGGCACGAAACGCTCCATCCCTTCTATAAAACTGGTCGCACTGGCGCTGTGGATGAGATTACCATGAAAAACTGTACTCGTAAAACTTCCTGTCAGCTTGAAACTGTGTGCCAGACTGGGACTCGAAACGGGACCTTTGCCTTTCGTGGACAGTGCTCTACCGAAGGCCTGCAAAAGGCAAAGGTTCCGAGTTCGAGTCTTGGCGTGCCACACAGTTACAATCTGCCAGGAAATTTCATATCAGCGTACACTCAGCTGCAGAGTGAAAATTCATTCTCAGTGCGACTCGTAATGTGCGTACTTACCTTTCGAGAATCTGGAGTTCAGTTTCTTTCCTACAGGTTGCAGGAAATAACAGGCAGTGTGAGATTCGTAATTAGATTTATCGTCAGAAGTTTGCCTTCAAGACTTTCTAGCGCAAGAAGTAGGACGTAATATTTGCGAAATAATTTGTGGCATATTATATTAGACACAGTTAAAGATCGAAACGGTGTGTAGTGGGTCAAATAATAGTTTCCCCATCGTGGCCACCATATTAAAAGCCCTCAGCTCCGGAAGCTAGATCTATCACTGTAAGATTTTGTCGATTCACACGTGAGAAAAGTGCAAAGTATTAGGGCTTAGAACGTCCTAGAGCAAATTTAACTTTGCACGGTAATGTGCTACAGAAACGTGAGCTCAGATTCTCAGATATGTCTGCTGTTGTATGGTCTGGTTGAAATTAATCTTAAGAGCCACAGCTGCAACATTGTTGCAACAAGCGCTGTTTGGAGGCAGCTGCCACAGCAGTTCGCTCTCAGCCACGATAGATTGAGAGTCTCTCTCTCTCATAAAATATAACATACAGCCCACAATTTCAGTATGATATAAATCTCGGTAGTGTTCCTAAGTATATAAAAAACCCACAATTATGAATTTTAATTTGGATCGTAGTTTTTTAAACAGGTTAGTTTCTTTCTTTTGGGAAAAAGCTTCGTTTGCCGCTTTATATCTGTAAAACTATCTTGCTGAAATACTTATTTGCTCACCAAAATACTGCACTTAGCAACAGATCTGTAAAGTTGCTTACCGCATTGTTGGTTGTGTAGAGGCGTGGAAAAACTGCGTGATTTTTTTTTTTTTTTTTTTTTTTTTTTTTTTTTTTTTTTTTTTTTTCCCTATTGGCTCGATGCGACCCGCCACAAATTCCTCTCCTTTGCCATCCTCTTCATCTCAGAATAACTCTTCCAACCTACGCCCTAAATTATGTACTAGATACATACCAATTTCTGTTTTTCTGTACACATTTTACCCTCTACAGCTTCCTCTTAGTATCATATAGGTTATTCCGTGATGTCTTCACTGATATTTTGTCACACTGTCCCTTCCTTTTGCAAGTGTTTTCCGTATATTCCTTTTCTCATCGATTCTGCAGAGAACCCCATCTCATTTCTTACCTTATCAGTCCAACTAATTTTCAATGTTCTTCTGTAGCATCACATTTCAGATGCTTAGATTCTCTTCTCCCACACTCCATGTTTCACTACCAAAGAATACTGCTCCTCAAACGCACTCTTTCAGAAATTTTTTCCCTCCTCGCCAGGGGACTCAAAAAATCTTTCGTGAGTAAATGCTTGGCGTAGATGGGGTCCCCTGCCCTGGCAGTACTCCTTACTTTTGCCGATCCTCCTCGTATTGTTTCTCTCCTCTGTAGAGGAAAATGTCTTGTAGAATCAGGAAAGCAAAACTTACGAAAGTGTCGAAAGACGTAAGTGGGTTTCATTTTTGCCATTCTCCTTTTTGTTCTGACTTTTCCTATCTTCATCCGATTCGGCGTTTGAGGTCTCCCTTTTCTTTCTTCCTCCTTGTGTCTGCCTGAAGGCCAGCTCACACATTTCACACTTAAAGGGCGAGTGGGCAATGTGTAACTGGCAGCACCTGGGTCGACAGATAAGACTTCGGCGTACCCCCTGGTAAACGTCAGGCCCAGGGACGGGCGATTGCCTGAGATGTTAATCTTCCCAACTGCCGGTTGGTCCCTCTGTCTGGAGTTCAGGTAGTGTGCCTTGAGGTGTGAACAATCACCTCAGGTGAATGTGCTGGTGGGGGTGGGGGCAGCAGAAAGAAGGGGCGCACCATCAGAGATGCAGGCAATTGTGGGGATCTAGCCGCGATGAGCACGTAAACTCCATCGGCGCAACCTCCTTTTAATAAACGGAATTAGACTGAGTCCAAAGACACAATGAATCTTACAGTTGCATGCTGCCACCTCACGGTGCCACGCACAGAAGCAGGTCATAACTTTGTTTTGAACCAGTTTGTCCCGTGGATAAAATTGTAGGCCCACTAAAGTCTTGCACTCGCTTACCCAGTGAAACTTTTCTTCTAGAGAGACACAGTGCCTTTAAAGCCCAAAATCTGCTCCCCCTGCAGGTCTGGGGGTTAGAATAGGCCAGAGGTATTCCTGCCTGTCGTAAGAGGCGAATAAAAGGAGTCTCTCACGTTTCGGCCTTCATGTGATTGTCCCCTGTAGGGTTTGACTCCTTTTTTTTCGAAATTTTGGCGAAGGGCGCCTTAAATGGTGCATCATGTCCATCGTGCATTGAGATCTTTAGCCCCCTTTCTCGTCGTCGCATTGCAATCCCGCTCATTCTCCATCTCCTGGGTGAGGATACATACCTGGGTGCAGTTTCCGCCATGCACTATGCAGTGTCTCTGCGCCGACAACGACAATGGTCTTCCTTGCACCTGATACCCAGCACGGTAGCCAGTCCATTGGCGTGGGGCCGCCATGTACCCTGTTGGTTGTAGTCCCCTGACCACACAGGGATCGCTCTGCTGATGCCTGCGCCGTTAACTCCTCATGTATGCCAAGGAGTAGATACCTATCTCCCTGGGGCATCGGGACTTTCGGCAATGGCCATCCTTCCAGGTGACCTTTGCTGCGGCTGGGTGGCGCCCGTTGGGAGGGCCCCTCGTCAGAGTGGGTGGCATCAGGGCAGATGACACGCAATGAAGTGTAGTCCATCATCTCTTTCTGGTAGTGAAACACCAGCAGTCTCTGAGCATTCACGAGCTCAATTGAACGCACAGAAGTACGACCCCAAATCATTCCCCTACCTGGCCACACCATGGGAGGAACGTCAGGCTAAGGATGGCAGCGGATCTTATTTGCCCCGGTACCTTGTATGTTAGAGAGCTGATGGGGAATGTTTCATGACGACAAAGCCTCTGTTTTTTGTTGACTATTTAGAAGACAAGTTTAGGGAGGTGAAGGGATTGTCCAAAATGAGATCTGGGTCAGTCTTGACCAAAACAGCATTCTCTGCCCAATCACGGACGTTACTCGCTTTGGACAGGCTGGAAGACGTTTCTGTAACCATCACGCCCCATAAGTGCTTAAATATTGTCCAGGGTATCACATTTCACAGGGACCTTCTGTTGCAGTCTGACGATGAGCTGCGCGCCAATTTAGAGTGGCGAGGTGTACATTTTGTCAGCGTGTCCACCGAGGTCCGAGGGATGATTAGGTTGCCAATAGTGCCTTCATCTTGGCCTTCGAGGGTGATACATAGACCGTCACCTTGACCTTCTCGGGCAAACACTGTGATATAAAGCCCTATATCCATCCCCGAAGTGGTGCTTTAAGTTCTGGAAGTTCGGCCATGTGTCTTTCCACTGTACTTCCCCTGCCACATGTCGAGATTGTGGACGCCCGTTACATTCCAATACTCCATGTGCCCAGCCTCCCATCTGTGTCAACTGCAGAGAGCACCATTCGCCTTGCTCGCCAGACCGCAGGATTTTCAAGACAGAAAGTAAAATCATTCAGTACAACACCCTGGACCGACTGACCTACGAAGACGACACCTGCCCCCTTGATGGTGGGGGGCATTACTCTCCCTCTTGCTCCCACGAAACCTACTTCAGGAGCACCCCCCCCCCCCCCCTCCAACCATCGGGGACGTCCGTCCCCACTTCTAAGCCGGAGAAGCGTAAGCCTTCTTCGGCTTCTCTCGCTAGGAAGAGGTCCCTTGGGTCACTCAGTTCCCAGGTTTCTGCTAGTGGGAAAGATGACACCCGCCAGTGGCTGAAGAGCTCAAAAGCAGCTGGTCGTAGGGCTTCACACTCATCCTCAGTCCCGGAGATAGAGCCAGTTAAGTCCTCCCAGCCAGGGAAACCCAAGGAGCAGCGAGAGAAATCCAAAAAGAAGACCCCTAAGACCAAGGAAATTTCTGTGGCACCCACAACACTGCTACCTACAAGCTCTGCGTCTGAGGATGGGGTGGAGATTTTGGCGTCAGCTGAGGACCTACATCTTGCCAGACCATCACACACAATGGTTACAGACTGCTCAGACCATACGTCAATGGCAGCAGGTGACTGCGGCGTAAACTGCCTCATTGAACGTTCCATGCCTTCCCAGTCTCAGGATGGTGTCATTCTCCAGTGAAATTGCGATGGTTTTTTCCACCGCCTTGCTAAGCTACGGCAACTGTTACGCTTTACACCTGCTATCTGCATTGCCCTCCAGGAAACCTGGTCCCCCGGCAATGCGGACCCTTGCCCTCCGCGGCTATAAGGGATCTTACAGGAACCGTAGCGACTACGATAGATTGTCAGGTGGAGTTTTCGTTTATGTCCTAAACTCAGTCTGTAGGGACACTGTGCCCCCTTCAAACCCATCTAGAAGCTATGGCTGTCAGAATAAGGACGATGCAGGAAATAACTGTCAGCAATGCATTATCTTCCTCCAGATGGTGCGGTACCCCTGGATGTATTAGCTGCACTGATTGATCAACTCCCTATACCTTTCCTACTTTTTGGAAATTTTAACGCTCATAACCCCTTGTGGGGTGGCACCGTGCTTACTGGCCAAGGCAGCGATGTCAAAACTTCATTGTCTCAGTTCGACCTCTGCCTCCAAATACTGGAGCCGCCAAACATTTCAGTGTGGCTCATGGTAATTACGCTGCCATTGATTTATCAATTTGCAGCTCAGGACTTCTCCCATCTATCCACAGGAGAGCACATGACGACCTGTGTGGTAGTGACCACTTCCCCATCTTCCTGTCACTGCCCCAGTGTGAGACCCATGGACGCCTGCCCAGATGGGCTTTAAACAAGGCGGACTGGGGAACTTTCACCTCTGCTGTCACAATTGAATCTCCCCCACACGGTAACATCGATACGATGGTTAAGCAGGTGACAACAATTGTTTCTGCGGCAGAAAACGCGATACCTCGCTCTTTACGGTGCCCGAGGTGTAAGGCAGTCCCTTGGTGGTCGCCGGAAGTCGCTGAAGCAATTAAGGAGCGTCGGTGAGCTCTAAAGCGGCATAAGCGGCACTCTTCCCTGGAGCGCTTCATACCCTTTAAACGGCTCCGTGCCCGCATTTGCAAACTTATCAAACAAAGGAAGTCTAGGCAAAGATCAAACGTGTTTTCGGGTACCAGACCCCAACAGGTGTTCCCGTTGTTATCATAAATGGACTGTTATCTACCGACGCAAACGCGATTGTCAAGCACTTTGCTCGAGCCTCTGCATCGGAGAATTCCTCCTCCCCCCCCCCCCCCTCCCTTTCGCACTCTCAAACGGCGGCTGGAAGGGAAAGGCCTCTCATTCACTACACGCCACAGTGAATCCTGTAACGCCCCATTTACAGAGTGAGAGCTCCTCAATGCCCTTGCACATTGCCCCAACACAGCTCCTGGGCCTGATCGGATCCACAGCCAGATGATTAAACATCTCTCATCTGACTACAAGCGACCTATCCTCGTCATCTTCAACCGGATCTGGTGCCATGGCGTCTTCCCAACGCAATGGCGTGAGAGCACCACCATTGCGGTGCTCAAATCCGGTAAAAACCAGCTTCATGCGGATAGCTATCGGCCCATCAGCCTCACCAACGTTCTTTGTAAGTTGCTGGAATGTATGGTGTGTCGGCAGTTGGATTGGGTCCTGGAGTCACGTGGCCTACTGCTCGCCAGTTTCGTTGCACACATTCATAACTCTCCTGAACATACGAATTACTATCTCCTTTTCCCGCCCGCGGCAGTCCATCTACCAGCTCTACTTGCGGTCCGTTCACATACGCCTCCATGGTGTACGCCTATGCTGCAGTTTCGTCTGGACCTTTTGCATGGCCCTAAGGACTCCGTTAACCCCGCCGCTCTCTGCTGTCACTTCCTCTCGATTCTTGATGTGTTCCGGGGCTCTGACGTGGTTTACACCGACGGCTCGAGGGCTGATCGTCACTTCGGCTTTGCGTATGTTCATGGAGGACATATTGAACAGCACGCCTTGCCACTTGGCTGCAGTGTTTTCACTGCACAACTGACTGCCATATCTCGTGCTCTTGAGTACATCCGCGTCATGCCCTGGAGAGTCATTTCTCCTGTGTACTGATTCATTGAGCAGCCTACAAGCCATCGACCAATGATACCCTCGCCATCCTCTGGTAGCGTCCATCCAAGAGTCCATCTATGGCCTTGAACGGTCCCGCCATTCAGTGGTGTTTGTGTGGACCCCAGGACGCGTCGGAATCCCCTACAACGAACTTGCCGACAGGCTGGCCAGAGAAGCGACGCGGAAATCGCTTCTGCAGCTGGACGTCTCCGAAGCTGACATGCGTTCTGTCTTACGCCGCAGGGTTTTCCGGGTTTGGGAGACGGAATGGCATAACAGTATGCACAACAAAATTGCATGTCATTAAGGGGACTACGAATGTGTGGATGTCTTCCATGCCGTACTCTCGTGAGGAATCAGTTATCCTCTGCCGGCTCCGCATTGGCCATACATGACTGACGCACGGGTACGTACTCCGTCGCGAGGACCCACCTCTGTGTCGCTGTGGCTCCCAAACGACAGTCGTTCACCTCTTGCTGGACTGCCCACTTTTAGCCGCCCTGCGGCTAACTTTTAACTTTCCCAGCGCCCTGCCTTCGGTGTTGGGCGACAATGCCTCAACGGCAGCATTAGTTTTACGTTTTATCAGTGAGAGTGGGTTTTATGCTTCTATGTAGGTTTTAGCACATATCCTTTGTCCCTCTGTGTCCTCCACCCTGATGCTTTTAGGGTGGATGTTTTAATATGTTGCAGAGTGGCTGGCTTTTTCCTTTTTATTCTCGTGGTCGGCCAGCCAAGCCACTGTAATCCGCTTTCTTGTTTTACTCTCTTCTGTTTCTAACGTCTCTGTCGTTTTTTTGTCCTCTTTTGTTCCTTTTAGTGTTTGTTGCCTTTCCTTCTTTCTTGTGGTTTTTACTTTCTTTACGTTTTGTGTTACATGTCTCGTCCGTTTTATTCTCACACTTTCGTAGCATTGTTTTATTCAGAACAAGGGACCGATGACCTCGTAGTTCGGTCTCCTCCACCCTCTTTTAAACCAACCACCAACCGCTGTCTTAATGGCGTGATATTCTCTTCAGCATATAAACCTGCCATCTGTGCTCTGTGCCAAACCATCCATCGTATGCGTCCTTTTTTGAAGACTCCCTTCACCGCCAATAAGGTGTAAGCGCAGCTTTGTTCGCTTTTGTATACCTCACACTACCTGCCACGTTCCCGATGGCCGAGAGCCCTTCACCACCTTGGGTTCGTGCAGAGGTCTGCGTTCATCATGGACTTCGTTCACTTTCAAAGGACACTACTCTGGATTCGACCTATCGCTGTAAGTTTCTTGAACTTTGCACACAACTGAGAGACAGCACTTTTGTCTACACTGATGGCTCTAAGAACGACAGCAGTGTCGGATGCGCCTTTGTCACTGGCAACGAACATTTTAGATACCGTCTTCTTGACCAGTGCTCGAATTTTACTGCAGAGCTTTCTGCCCTCTATCAGGCCACTCAGTACATCCGACGACACAGGCTTCTCAGTTGCGAATAATGTTCCCATTCAGTTAGTGCCCTCCATAGCCTCTGTGCACTGCACACATACCTCGAATCCACGAAGGACTCCACTCACTCACTGATGCTAGTCAACGTGATGTTCATGTGGGTCCCTGGTCACTCGGAGTGTCCGGAAATGAAGCTGCCGATGCTGTTACCATGGCTGCTGTCTACCTACGCGTTTTAGCTACTTTGTCCCTTCAGATGATCTCCGATGCTGCACGTACGAACCTTCTGTCCCTCTGGGCTGCACACTAGTCTTCTCTGTGTGGGAACAAACTCCCGGAAATTAAACACCTCCGAACAGCTTGGGCGACTTCCTCTCGCCACCTCTCGTCTCGAGAAAATACGAGGGTAAGTCAATTATTATCCGCAATGTAGTTGAAATCTGGTTTTGCAGGACAGAGCGGATCAGGTTGTGGAAAGGGGCACAAATCAGTTGTTGTTAATTGCACAAACATACAAACTTTATTTTGTTAAAACACTTAATCACACATGCCCGTAAAAGACCGTAGAAACAATACGGCTGAAGGCCAGAACACGAGTTATTAAAATTGCCTAAGGAATACACATGGCTGAAGAAGGCCTTAGTTACAAAATAGAACAACTGAGGGATTAAGGCCTGGATAACAAGAATTTCAGTATTAAATTTTAAAAGGTTTTAAACAAAAGACCTTTCAAATTTTAATTTAAGACGGCTGAAGGCCTTACCTTGAAATATTTCACATAAAATTCGGCTGAAGGCCATATACTGAACATTAAAACAATCTAAATTAATACACGGCTGAAGGTCTCGCATAGTACTTGAGACTAAAAGAAAATCGCAATCCAAAACAACAGAACAGTGGTGTTCAGAAGTGATCAAAGGGTAGGCCTGGGCAGGAAACTCTAACATAAGTTTAGGTGAGACAGGCAGCCAGGCGTAATACTAAAGAATCGGATGACAACACGACCTAGGGACGGCTGAAGAACCAACCAACAATCTAATCAAGTCCCTTCCACCCGACCAACAGCACGACAAACGAAAATACCATGGAGGACGAAGATACCAGCAGCACTAAATCTTGCCAATTGGCGTCTAAATACAGTCAAGGCACAATAACCACTAAAAAAAAAAAAAACCAAGTCTGTCGAACTACACGCCGTGCCGGACAATATCAACAAGGCGAGGAAAACACACTGTCGCAAAACTACGCTAACGACCAGGGCAGGTAACCGGAACGGTAACGGTCACAAGGCAGAAGATACCGCTGGTGCACTTCACTAATAAGGTACAATCAATTCAATAGTTACACCATACAGGAAGGCGGCTGAAAAATTTTGCCGACTCCAGCACACCATACGTTGCTGCTTGCAAGAACGGCCCAGGAAGCAACAACCGGCAATGAACGAAGATATGTCACAGCAGTTGAGGTTTCATAACAGGTTAACTGACGACTCAACTCAGTATCCAGGTTCGGTGGGCGACAAACTTCGCAGCTAGTGCCTCACAAATCCGACCGCGCGTGCACGCCTCCAAGGGCCGCGACCTGACCTCGAGCCGCGGAGACTTCCTCGCTGCTCTGTCGCAACCGACCGACTGCCTCGCGCACACCACCACACGGAAACAGCGGTCAGACCAAAGATGGTACAGCAGTACTAGTATCGAAAAGCGCTGCTGCTGCCACTGACGGAGGCAAGTCAGCAACTCAGGGAGCAATAAGTCGCCACTCGATTGTGAGAAAATGCCAAAGAAAAACGGCATCAACGCCAGCCGGCCACGGCTCATTGGTTATATTGTTGTTTATTTTGGTAGTACTGTCGTTTTACATTGATGACTGATACTTTTTGTTATATATTCGCTATTTTCAAGCTGTAAGGTTAGTTCCATTATCGCTGCCGTACTTCTTAATCATGGCTGCTCCGCTATCTATTTGCATCAAAGAAGAGCAACGTTCAGTGATCCGTTTTTTGTGGTCGGAAGGCGTATCAGGGGCCAAATATCATCAAAGACTTTCGTTACAGCCGGGAACAGTGTTTTCGCCACAACGGAGTGTCTACGAATGGATTGAAAAATTCTGAAATGATCGCACAAGTGTTATGCACGATGAAGGAGCCGGACGACAGTTTACCGCCACAAATGAAGAAACCGAGCGTTGACATGAAGTGATTCTCTTAGACGATTAACCATTGGCGAAGTTGCACATCGTCTGCAAATTCGTCACGGTTCTGCCTACGAAATCGTGCACAACCGACTTGGATTTCGTAAAGTTTGTGCAAGATGGGTCCCAAAACAACTCACACAGTTGCATAAACAAACGCGTTTGGACATTTGCAAAAACGATCGCTATGGTAACGAAGGGGACAACTTTGTAGACAGTATCATTACTGGTGACGAAACGTGGATCCATAGTCACGAACCGGAGAGTAAACGGCAGAGTATGGAATGGAAACATCCAAATTCTCCGTGCAAGAAAAAGCTCAAGACCCAACCGTCCGCAGGAAAACTGATGCTTACGGTTTTTTGGGACGCACAAGGTTCAGTACTAGTACATTCCCATGGGGAAAGGGGCACAACAATAAACAGTGTACGTTAGAGTGAGATGCTTACTGTCAGGCTAAAGCCTGCAATTCGAAGCAATCGCCGAGGATTGCTGTCAAAAGGTGCTGTGTTGTTGCATGACAATGCCCGTCTGCATATTGCTGGCCACACTGCTGATACGCCCCAGAAACTCAAATTTGAAATACTGGATCATCTCCTCTATAGTCCTGATCTTGCCCCCCTTCTATCGCTTGTTTAGGACACTCAAACAGTGGGCCACTTTCTAACGCAATGCCGTCTCTGTAACAGTTTACGTTTTAAAGTATGTTTGCCATCTGAATTATCAGATTTTTGCAGAAATAGCATGAGCTGTAGATCACGTTTTACTTTTTATTCGTCGTAGTAATATGGCGAAGGAAGTGTAATTTTCAACCGTTTGAGCATGCTCCTCAAAGGGGAGGTGATAGTTTTTAGCTGTCCCTATCCTGCAGTCGATTAGGCTCTGAGTATTATCGACATCAACTTCATCCAGTAATTGACCATTTTAAGATACCACAAATTTCTTCCTCGAATTAGGGCCTATGTTTGATAGTAGTAAACTTCTCTTGGCCAGGAATGCCCTTCTTGCCAGTGCTAGTCTGCTTTTTATGTCCTCTTTGCACCGGTCGTTACGGGTTATTTAACTGCGTAGATAGCATAATTCCTTATCTTCGTCTACTCCGTGATCTCCAATTCTGATAAGCTTCTCACTATTCTCATTTCTGCTACTTCTCATTAATTTAGCCTTTTTATCGATTTACTCTCCATCTATATACTGTACGGTTCATCCCATTCAGCAAATCCAGTAATTCATCTTCACTTTCACTGAGGACAGCAATGTCATCAGCGAATCTTAACCATATTATTATTATTATTATTATTATTATTATTATTATTATTATTATATAATAATTCCTCTCTTGATCCTTTCCTTTATTTCCATCTTTGCTTTTCTATATACAGCTTGAACAGCACGGGCGAAGACTACGTGCTTCTCTTACTCCATTTTTAATGCGAGCACTTCGCTCTTGGTCTTCCACTCTTATTATTCTCTCTGTCCGCCCCGATAGCTGAATGGTCAGCGTGACGGACTGCCGTCCTAAGGGGCCCGGGTTCGATTCCCGGCTGGGTCGGGGATTTTCTCCGCTCAGGGTCTGGGTGTTGTATTGCCTTCATCATTTCATCCTCATCCGGCGCGCAGGTCGTCCAATATGGCGTCGAATGTACGAGGGCTGTCCAGAAAGTAAGTTCCGATTGATCGCCAAATGGAAACCACAGTGAAAATCAGAAAAGATTTATTTGTAACAGTTAGTTACACCTTCCAGTTACTTCTCTACGTAGTCGCCGTTCTGGCTTAGACATTTGTCGTAGCGTTGTACCAACTTTCCAGTACCCTCATAGAAGACAGCCCCCAGTGCTTTCCACCAGTTCTCTACACTGGCCTACAGCTTGTTTTCTGTGCCAAAATGTCTTCATAGCCAGCGGTTCATGTGAGCACAGATGAAACGCAGAGGGAATCAATTCCGAGCTGTATTGTGGGTAATCAAACATTTCCAATTGAAAACGATGCAGGAGCATCTTCATTGCCCCTGCAGAATGCGGCTGAGAATTGTCTCAAAGAAGAAACCGCACGACAGTTACGTAACGTTGGCTGCATAGCTTCAGGCGAAATTTCTCACCAGGTCCTCGTACTTGGCGGGAGACACTGTTTTCTAGACATCTTGACAAGCTCACTGTGAGCTCAGAAATGAAAAGAGCGACGTGATGCTATCTAGGGCCATACTAGAGACACTGCCCAACACATCTGTGCAAAGCTTTATCGGATTATCATAGTCTTTTCCATTTCGCGACCGATCGGAACTTACTTTCTGGACACCCCTCGTAATAAGACCTGCGCCAAGGCGGCCGGACCTGCCCCGTAAAGGGCTTCCCGGCCAAAGACGCCAAACGCTCATTTCCAGTATTCCCTCTTCGCTCTTGTACATAATGTATATTACCCATATTTCGGTGTAGCTGACCCCTATTTTTCTCAGAATTTCGAACATCTCCTACCATTTCATATTGTTAAACGCTTTTTCCATATCGATAAATCCTATGAACGTGTTTTCTTCAGTCTCGCATCTATTATCAACTGCAACGTCAGAACTGCTTCTTTGATGTCTTTACCTTTCTTAAAGCAAACTGATCGTCATGTAACGAACCCTCGGTTTTCTTTTCCATTCTTATGTATATTACGAGTATTCTTGTCAGCAGCATGGATGTATGAACTGTTTAGCTAATTGTGCGATAATTCTCGCCCTTGTCGGCTGTTGGTATCTTTGGAAATGTGTGGATGATGTTTTTCGGAAAGTCAGGTGGTAAATCGACAGACTCATACATACTACACACCAACGTGAATAGTCCTATTGTCGCCACTTCCTTCAGTGAACCACATACCGTGCCCACAAAGCAAAATATTGTATGTCATTTCATAAATGAGTGTTTAAATTTGCATTTTGAACGTGGTTAAAATAATGAATCGCTAGACTTTTTGGATTTCTACGAAAGAAAGCAAAGTTTCAATTACAATGGAAGTAAAAACTTTTGCTGTGTGTTTGTGAAGTCCTGGATGGAGTCTGTTCCGAAAGTTTCAGTGGAGATTGTTATTGTATGTACTCCCATCAGTTAGTGGAAATAACCAATATAACATTACAAGATTGCCGATAATGGAATAGTAAGGCCACAACCGAAAGAAATGTGTGAAGTTGTCACGTCAAAGTTACTGTGGGAAAAGCTGATACTACAATAGATTGACATTCACTGCAAGAATTCTACGAATAGAGAGAGCTTCCAAAAATTTTTCGCCTATTCTTGAGTATTTATCTATAGTCCTGCGCCTTTACCAGGTTATTAGAGAGATAATACAAAGTCAGCGGCGCGTTTCGCCAAGTGTTCGTTTAGTAAATGCTAGGCGTCATCAAACTCTAGTGCCAGATACAGCAGAGACACATATGTGCCACAGAGGCGTATGTTAAAATACAGGTGTGTACGTGTTACTGTCTACCACGTACATAAAGGACACAGCTACTAAACTGGAACTCATATCGAGTCTTACGAATAGATCTTCACACACACAATTAAGGCTTTGAAGCGTATTTATATGCGGAATATCCTCCGTCTTATCGGTAAAAAGGCATGCAGACTGTAGATAAAGAAGTGAAGCGGATAATATAGTGGTTTTCTTCCAGTATTCGTAATCGATGCGCGTTGTTCTTCAGCGTTCGCTCTGGCTGTTGAACGTGTGAGTGGAAACGCTTCCACTTCGTGAGGAAGAGAAGTAAGAACTTAAAAGAAGCTGGTTAGACGTATCTTCACTCTGCCAATCTTCGATCTCAGCCCAGTTTATTCGCTAAAGGATGTCCAGAGGGCATACGACAAAAGTTCGTGGTGCTTACTAGGAGACGTTCCGAACGGTCGGATTGACTTCTTGAAACCATCTATATGGTGATTCATGTAAATGTCCCAGGTATCACACCTGGCAGCCATTCACCCTGGTGAGCACTCGTCTGCGTGTAATCGACGAAAAAAAGTTTAGGAATTTCGAGTGATGCTCTACGGTTTTAAAAACGAAATACTATACAAACAGATTGCGTTGTGAATTTTTTATAGTGCACGCCTCATAGGCTGGAGGTCGTGAGTTCAAATCTCATCAGGTGCTTCGATATTTATTTTTAAATGTTTTTCAAAATGGCTTTGGTCATTTTCTTCTATTAACTGGTTTGAATGTTATTCCTTTCACATTTTCATCACCGTTTTAACTTCCTCAGTTGCTCTCATTTGTGTTTCGATAATTGTTTTTCCTCTTGGAACCTCAGAGCGTGTGATGTTTAACTGTTTGTACGTAATAGGACGGATTTACTTTCTTCCGTTTCATCATCCTATTAGGCCATGTTATTGAATTCATTATTTCTAGCCAGCATCAGTAGCAGCACCATGCGAGCGACGGATTACTAAGCGAATGGGCCAGGGTCCGATTGGGTGTTGTATCGTCCTTACTTTCAAAGCATCATACTCGACATTACTATTGAGATAGCTGAATTGACACAGCCCGAAAGCCAGTAAATTGAAACAAAAGTAATTAGTTATTTCTAGTCCCAAATTTGCTTGAATTTAGTTTCTCTCACAATCACTTGTTTTGTTTACAAATTCATCTGCGCTATTTTGCCCGTAATAAAATAAAATTTTATGTCCAGAATGAGATGTCACTCTGCAGCGGAGTCTGCGCTGATACAATACTTCCTGACAGATAAAAACTGTGTGCCGGTCCGAGACACGAACTCGGCACTTTCGCCTTTCGCGGCCAAGTGCTCTACCAGCTGAGCTACCCAAGGACGACTCACGCCTGGTCGTCCCCCCAGGGGGTCCACAACTCTTTCGTGGCTACGTGCGTGGCGAGCACGGGGCCCCGAGCCATTGCAGCCTTCTTTCTCTCCCGGGCTGCATTTCCTTTCCCTTCCCCTCCTTTCCCCTCCATACCCCTTTCCCCTCGCCCTCTCCTCTCCCTCTATTGGTGTCCTTGCTTATGTTGGCCCCCGCTATCCTCCTGGTTCTGTTGGTTTTACACTCTGGCTTTGTTGCGTAATCATCTCCTCCTTTTGGCATTCCTTGGTCCCCCTCTGGGGTTTGACCTCCATTCCAAAATTTCTCTTCCGTAGTGTGAGCCATTTGGGGAAGAGCACCTTACCTAGTGTCTCCGACGTGTGCCCTCCTAGTATATTCCACCTTTTCTTCTACGTCGTTGTCTGATGCTAGGGTGCATAGCCAGCACGGTAGCCAGCCCGTGTGGTGGGGTCGCTATGTACCCTTTTGGTTGAGCCCCCTGAACACACAGGGATCACACTTCTGATACCTGAGCTGTGACCTCCTCATGCATGCCTTGGAGTGGTTGCTCGTCATCCTGGAGCATCGGAACTCCCGGCAATGGCCGCCGTGCCAGACGGCCCTTGCTGTGGCTGGGTGGCGCCCGTGAGGAGAGCCCCTGATCGGAGTGGGTGGTATCAGGGCGGACGCTATGCAGATGAAACGCATAAGGGTCCAAACCTCTGGCCGCTCTTCTGCGGCCGTCTCTCTGCGTGGTACTGATTCCTCAAGTGCTGCTTCTCTTGCCCCTTCGGCCTTCCCTTCCGTGGCTACCCCCTGGGAGGAGGGTCAGGCCCGTCGTCTAGGGGCAAAACCTTTCCCCTGTTATCTAGTTTGCACCAGGACTGATGGAGATACTTTCACCAGTGTCAAACCTTTATTCTTTGTGGAACACATTGAAGACAAGTTCGGCGAAGTGGACTCCCTGAGCAAGATGCGGTCGGGTTCATTACTGATAAAAACTGCTTCGGCTGCCCAATCTGCGGCCCTTCGTGCCTGTACCCATCTTGGCACAATTCCCGTGTCCATTACCCCTCACCAGTCTCTAAATATGGTACAAGGTGTGATTTTTCACAGAGACCTCATCCTTCAAACTGATGAGGAACTTCGGGACAATCTCGGACGGCGGGGTGTTCACTTTGTTCGGCGTGTTCAGAAGGGTCCAAAAGATAATCGTATTGATACTGGTGCCTTTATCCTGGCCTTTGAAGGGGATACCCTTCCTGAGAAAGTTAAGATTATGGTCTGTCGCTGTGATGTGAAGCCGTACATCCCACCTCCTATGCGGTGTTTTAAGTGCTTGCGTTTTGGCCACATGTCTTCTCGCTGTACCCAGGACCCTCTCTGTGGTGACTGTGGACGTCCACTCCATGAGGGGAGTCCCTGTGTTCCCCCTCCTGTATGTGTAAATTGTCATGGTAGTCATTCTCCACGTTCAGCAGATTGCCCAGTCTATAAGAAAGAAAAAAAGATACAGGAGTATAAGTCTCTTGATCGTTTAAGCTACACAGAGGCCCGTAAGAAATATGCACGATTGCACCCTGTGCCCATGACATCTAGTTACGCCTTGGTTACATCTTCATCCCTTCCTCCCCCTTCCTTACCCCCGTCCCGGACCCCTCTCCTTCCCCCCTCCCCTGCGGCTCCCACACCTTCTCCTCTGGGCGCCGCTCCCCCTCCCCAGCCGGAGAAGTGTCCCACTCCTTCGGCGTCTGCCGGTCAAGGGCGCCTCTCCCGGGATGCCCCTTCCCGGCACCTTCCAGGTCAAAGGTCTGCTGCAGCGCGGCGACCGCGAGAGCCGCGGTCTATCGGCCCCCAGGTCGCCCGGTCTCTTTCTGTTCCTGATCTTGCTGCAGCTGGCTCCATTATGCCACACAGTCCTCCTCGATCTCAGCCTGAAAAGAAGAAGAAACATAAGTCCCGGGACAAAGAGCCTCTGGTGTCACCGGAGGTCCCTTCCCCGGCTTCACAACCGGATTCTGACCTGTCGTTTATGGATGTCGCCCCCTCCTTGTCGGTGACGGGTGGGGACCCGGCGGTATGACTGGATTTAGCGTGTTCAGCCCTCATTTAAACCATCGTTCTGTGGTTCTCCAATGGAATTGTAATGGCTACTATTGTCACCTTCCGGAATTGAAATCCCTTCTTTCGTCCTACTCAGCAGCTTGTGTGGTTCTCCAGGAATCTCATTTTCCTGATGCTCACTCACCGACCCTCCGTGGGTTCCGTGTTTTCTGTCGAAATCGGGTCGGACCCTTGCGGGCTTCTGGTGGCGTTTGTACGTTGGTCCGTACAGACATTGCTAGTACGTGGATTCCTCTCCAAACTACATTGGAAGCAGTTGCTGTTAGGGTCCACTTAGACTCTGCAGTCACAGTATGCAATCTTTATCTCCCTCCTGACAGGACTCTTACACCTGCTGCCTTAACCACCCTTCTTCAGCAACTTCCTCCTCCCTTCCTCCTCCTTGGGGATTTTAATGCTCATCATCCTTTGTGGGGCAGTGCCTTTCCATCTAGACGAGGTCTTCTTATCGACCAATTTATTGCAGACCACGACCTGTGCCTTCTTAATGATGGCTCCCCTACTCATTTCAGTGCTGGTCATGGTACCTTTTCTGCCATTGATCTTTCTCTTTCTTCTCCCTCTCTCCTCCCTTCATTACACTGGTCGCCACACGACGACCTTTGTGATAGTGACCATTTCCCGTTGATTATCACGCTCCCTTCCCGCTCCCCGATGGAGAGGTTACCTCGTTGGTCTTTCCACCGTGCCGATTGGCCTCTATATACTGCACAGGTCGAGTTTTCTCCCTCTTTGTCGGGTTGTATTGATGACGTCCTACGTGACGTGTCTGACGCGATTGTTCGCGCTGCTAACCTTGCTGTCCCGCGCTCATCTGGACAATTTCGTCGTCGGCAAGTCCCGTGGTGGAGTACGGCCATTGCCATTGCCATCCGTGATCGCCGTCGAGCTTTGCAACACTTTAAGAGGCACCCATCTGTAGCCAGCCTTTCTACCTTTAAGCGCCTTCGCGCTAAAGCCCGTTATTTAATCAAACAGAGCAAGCGGATATGTTGGGAACGATTCGTTTCTTCCCTTGGTTCCACTGTCCCTCTGTCACGGGTATGGGCTACACTTCGCTCCCTCCAAGGTTGCCATCGGCAGTCCACCCTCCCAGGCCTTCACCTCCCAGATGGCATTTGTACGGACCCATTAGTTCTCGCAGAACATCTTGCGACCCATTTTGCAGTGGCATCAGCGTCGGCCTCCTATCCAGCTGCTTTCCTTCATCAAAAACAGCAGGCTGAAGCTGTCACCTTATGTTTCACCACTTGTGAGTCAGAATCTTACAACGAACCTTTCACTGAATGGGAATTTCTTTCTGCTCTATCTGCTTCTCATGATACGGCTCCTGGCCCAGATTCCATTCATAACCAGCTGCTTCAACATCTCAGTGCTCCACAACGGCACCATCTTCTTCGGGTGTTTAACCGTATCTGGCTCCAGGGTGACTTCCCTTCTCAGTGGAGGGATAGCATTGTGGTTCCTGTCCTTAAGCCTGGTCAGAACCCCCTATCTGTTGACAGCTATCGGCCAATTAGTTTGACCAATGTTGGTTGTAAGTTACTTGAACGGCTGGTAGCCCGTCGGCTCACTTGGGTCCTCGAATCTCGGGATCTATTGTCCCCTTACCAGTGTGGCTTTCGAGAGGGACGATCTCCAATCGATCATTTGCTTCGCTTGGAATCCGCAGTTCGGCAGGCTTTTTCCCAGCGCCGCCATTTGGTTGCAGTGTTTTTTGACCTTCGCAAGGCCTATGACACGGCCTGGCGCCATCACATCTTACTAACCCTTCATCAGTGGGGTCTTCGGGGCCCCCTCCCGATTTTTATCCGCCAGTTCCTGATCCATCGGTCATTCAGAGTTCGAGTTGGTACTGCTTTTAGTTCTCCACGGATCCAGGAGACGGGCATCCCACAGGGTTCTGTCTTGAGTGTCCTTCTTTTCCTCATTGCTATCGATGGACTTGTGGCCTCTGTCGGTCCCTTGGTCGCCCCTGCCCTGTATGTGGATGATTTCTGCATTTGGGTTAGTTCCTCCTCGATGCCATCTGCAGAACGGCAGCTCCAGGTGGCTATACGGCGTGCCTCTGCATGGACCCTCTCCCACGGGTTTCAATTCTCTCCTTTAAAATCGCGGGTGGTCCACTTCTGTCGCCGTACTACGGTCCACCCTGATCCAGAGCTCTATCTCGCTGCACAAAGATTGCCTGTGGTTCCACAGTTTCGTTTCCTAGGTCTTCTTTTCGACAACAAGCTCACTTGGCTGCCCCATATCAGACTCCTGAAGGTAGGATGTTTCCTTAAACTCAATGTCCTTCGCTTCCTTGCCCACTCCTCCTGGGGTGCGGACCGTTCCCTCCTCCTCCGTCTTTATCGTGCTCTAGTTCTGTCACGTTTGGACTATGGTTGTCAAGTTTATGGTTCAGCTGCTCCTTCCACGCTGCACGTGCTGGATCCAGTCCACCATCGTGGTATCCGTTTGGCCACCGGTGCCTTCCCTACTAGCCCTGTTGATAGTCTCCTGGTTGAAGCTGGGATTCCCCCCCCCCCCCTTTCTGTTCGGCGGTCCCAGCTTCTGGTGTCTTATGCCCTTACTATCCGTTCTTCTCCCGCTCATCCTTCCTATTCTATCCTATTCCCAGACCATGGACGTCGCCCGCCTGACTCCCGCCCTCGAGCGGGTTTACCGGTTGGACTGCGCCTTGCGTCTCTTAACCGTGATTTTCGGCTTCCTTCTTTGTCCTGTCTTCCTCGCTCCCTCCCCTCCACCCCTCCTTGGTTAGTTCCTCGGCCTCGAATTCGGATGGATCTCCGCCGCGGACCGAAAGATTCCATCCCCCCGGTGGTATTCCGTTCCTTTTTCCGCCAAATTTTATGGGAGTTTCGGGATGCTGTTGTTTTTTACACTGATGGCTCTAAATCTGCTGATCATGTTGGGTATGCCTTCACGTCCTTTGTTGGAACGGAAAATCATCTACTGCCACCCTCATGTGGGGTGTTTACTGCGGAATTGATGGCAATTTCCCGGGCCCTTACCTTTATTAAACAATCCCAACACAACCGCGTTTTGTTATGTACGGACTCGATGAGTGGCCTTCTTGCTATTGACCGGTGTTTTTCGCGCCATCCCTTGGTCTCTGCCATCCATGACCATCTCGCTGATCTTCACCGTGCTGCTTGTTCCATTGACTTCTTATGGGTCCCGGGCCATGTGGGTATCCCGGGTAATGAGCTCGCTGATCGTTTGGCTGGGGGAGCAGTTACTTACCCCCCGTTTTCTGTAACCCCTCCTGCAGCGGATTTACGGCTTCACATCAAATCCCACTTTGCACAGTCATGGGCCAATTCTTGGGAGGCTACTCCACTGTCTAATAAACTTCGTGCCATTAAGGTGAATACAGGCCCATGGCGTTCTTCCTTTAGCCTCTCCCGCAAGGACTCGACCACGCTGTGTCGTCTCCGCATTGGCCATACCAGGCTGACCCATGGTTTCCTTTTGCGTGATGAGCCACCCCCGCTATGTGGTTGTGGAGCCTTCCAGTCAGTGGCCCACATTTTGGTTGAATGCCCCCTTCTTTTGGCTCTGCGTGCTAAGTACAGACTCCCCCACACTTTACCTTTGATGTTGGCTGACGATTCCCGGATGGTCTCTCTGGTTCTAGGTTTCCTCCGGGAGAGTGGTTTTTATTCTCAGTTTTAAAGTTTTTAATCTCCCTCTGGTGTTGGGGCAGGGCGGTGAGTGTTTGGGTGTCTCCCACTGTAGGCAGTGTTCAGAGATTCCCGATTCACCTCCCTGACCGGAATCCTCTTTTCTTTCCCTTTTACTCTGTTTTTACCCCTTCTTTTTAAGGCTTGGTTAGTTTTTCTATTCCCATACGTACTTTCTGCATTATAGCAGTTGTACCTTTTAAGTCACAGATGGTCTTGCCTATGCTGTTTCAGCATAGTGTTGGGTTCGTTCTCTTGCCAACTTCCCTCATTTGTTTTTACTAATGACAACGTGACTGCTCTTTTACGTTTCCCCTTTTTCCGTTTTATTTTTCTGACTATACTGAGATGTCCCGTTAGCAGAATGCAGTCTATTTGAAATAAGGGACTGATGACCTTGCTGTTTGGTCCCTTTAACCTCAACCAACCAACCAACGCCTGGTCGTCACAACTTTACAAGTACCTCGTCTCCTACCTTCCAAACTTTACAGAGGCTCTCCTGCGAACCTAGCAGAACTAGCACTCCTGAAAGAAAGGATATTGTGGATACATGGCTTAGCCACAGCCCGGGGGATGTTTCCAGAATGAGATTTTCACTCTGCAGCGGAGTGTGCGCTGATAGGAAACTATAATCACTAGACTACGCAATCGGTCTGTACATAGCTTTCTATTTAATACTTATTTGCAAACTAGGGTCAACCAGGGTAAACGGCTGCAGGGTGTTATATCGGGTACGTTATCGTAGAGTACCGGACAGATGGTTTCGAAAACCCGATCCCTCCGCTAGGGATCTATCCTCGAGAGTCGCCGCCTGTCACGGTAAGACGTGAAGTATCGGGTGGTAGCCACAGTAGCGCACGTGTGGCGGCAGGAGGAGCGCGCGGCCCGGGCTGAGCTGGCGCGTGCCCGCAGCTGCCCTGCATACCAGCGGCGCGCCTGCAGCACGCCCTATAGAGGCCAGCAGGCGGAGCGGCGACACCCACTGCGCGGCGCCTCGGGTGGCCCGAGTGGCGGCTCGTGTCCCCAAGCGTTAAAAAAACTGTTTGGCGGCTAAATGTCTCGTTAGGGTGCAGACTTCTGTTGTGGTAATGGAGATATCTCCCATAATACACTACTGGCCATTAAAATTGCTACACCAAGACGAAATGCAGATGATAAACCGGTATTCATTGCATAAATATATTATACTAGAACTGGCATGTGATTACATTTTCGCGCAATTTGGGTGCATAGATCCTGAGAATTCAGTACCCAGAACAACCACCTGTGGCCGTAATAACGGCCTTGATACGCCTGGGCATTGAGTCAAACAGAGCTTGGATGGCGTGTGCAGGTACAGCTGCCCATGCAGCTTCAACACGATATCACAGTTCATCAAGAGAAGTGACTGGCGTATTGTGACGAGCCAGTTGCTCGGCCACCATTGACCAGACGTTTTCAGTAGGTGAGAGATCTGGAGAACGTGCTGGCCACGGCAGGAGTCGAATATTTTCTGTATTCAGAAAGGCCCGTACAGGACCTGCAACATGCGGTCGTGCATTATCCAGCTGAAATGTAGGGTTTCGCAGGGATAGAATGAAGGGTAGAGCCACGGGTCGTAACACATCTGAAATGTAACGTCCACTGTTCAAAGTGCCGTCAATGCGAACAAGAGGTGACAAGAGACGTGTAACCAATGGCACCCCATACCATCACGCCGGGTGATACACCAGTATGGCAATGACGAATACATGCTTCCAATGTGCGTTCACCACGATGTGGCCAAACACGAATGTGACCATCATAATGCTGTAAACAGAACCTGGATTCACCCGAAAAAATGTCGTTTTGCCATTCGTGCACCCAGGTTCGTCGTTGAGTACACCATAGCAGGCGCTCCTGTCTGTGATGCAGCGTCAAGGCTAACCGCAGCCATGGTCTCCAAGCTGCTGCTGCAAACGTCGTCGAACTCTTCGTGCAGATGGTTGTCTTGCAAACGTCCTCATTTGTTGACTCTGGGATCGAGACGTGGCTGCACGTTACAGCCATGCGGATAAGATGCCTGTCATCTCGACTGCTAGTGACACGAGACCGTTGGGATCCAGCACGGCGTTCCGTATTACCCTCCTGAACCCACCGATTCCATATTCTGCTGACAATCATTGGATGTCGACCAACGCGAGCAGCAGTGTTGCGATACGATAAACCGCACTCGCGATAGGCTACAATCCGACCTGTATCAAAGCCGGAAACGCGATGGTTCGCATTTCTCCTCCTTACACGAGGCATCACAATAACGTTTCACCAGACAGCGCCGGTCAACTGTTGTTTGTGTATGAGAAATCGGTTGGAAACTTCCCTCATGTCAGCACGTTGTAGGCGTCGCCACCGGAGCCAACCTAGTGTGAATGTTCTGAAAAGCTAATCATTTGCGTATCACAGCATCATCTTCCTGTCGGACAAATTTCGCGCCTGTAGCACGTCATCTTTGTGGTGTAGAAATTTTAATGGCCAGTAGTGTATAAGCACGACTATTCTCTATATGCGTCATTTACAGTGATTATACACTGACGGGAAAATAGTCGCAGCACCAAAAAATAATTGATGTACAATAATGAAATTTGCGAAATACTTTTGCATCGGTAACATATTTGTGATTAACATTGCACGATCACAGGTTAATGCAAGAGTGAGATGAGCCATAGAATATGTGAAATGCTCGTACATTAAAAACACGGTCCAACCGCCAGAATGTTGAATGCAAGCGAGGAGACGTGCTTGCATTGTGTTGTACAGGTGGCGGATGTCAGTTTGTGTGATGGAGTTCCATGCTTGTTGTACTTGGGGAGGGTGTTTGTCGGTGACGCGGGAGTTGTCGTCCAATGATATCCGATATATGCTCCATTGGAGACAGATCAGGTTCAACACAACAGATCGAATCACCAGATAGACGTTTATATTTGCAGTCATGGTGCGTGGGTTAGTCACGAGAGTGCTCTTGCTGTCGTACGAAATCGCACACCAGATCATAACTCCAAGTCTAGGTCCAGTGTGTCTATCACGCAGACAGGTTTCTTGCAGGCCCCCGACTGGCCTCTTCCTAACCAACACGCAGCCGTCACTGGCACCGAGGCAGAACCAACTTTCAACACAACACACGTCCACCCTGTCCTAATCGTACAATGAGCTCTCGCTTGACACCACTGAAGTCGCAAACGGAGGTTGTTTGAGGTCAGTGGAATGCACGCTACAGGGCGTCTGACTCGGACCTTTCCTTGAAGTAACAGATTTGTAACAGCTCTTCGTGTCACTGTGGTGCCTATAGCTGCTCAAACGACTGCTGCTGCAGATGCAGTAAGATGCGCCAGAGCCATACGCCAAACACGATCGTCTTCCCTCTCGGTAGTACCACGTAGCCGTCCGCAGCCCTGTCTTCTGCGACCGTGCCTTTTCGTGACCACCGCTGCCAGCAGTCTTGCACAGTACCAAGCAGTACCACAGAAGAAACATCCACATCGTAGTCCTGTTACACGACCTCGTTCAAACACATTGAGATATTGATAATGGCGTCTTTGCCGCTGTAAAGGCACTTTTGACTAACACCAACTCACCACGTCCAATCTCAAAGAAACTAACGCTCACGACCGGTACAGCATGTATTTAAAGCAAACCTGGTTTGCATCCTCAAAGTGGCGCTAGCCGCGCCATTCTTATTAGGTTACTCGAAATTTGAATAGAGATCATCTTTCAGATATAGAAACACGCCTACGAACTTTCGTTTATGTCGCACAACTCGAAACTTTTTTTTTTTCGTCAGTGTACTTTCTTTACTCCCTCCTCTTACGAGATTGACTTCTAACGCAAGTTATGATGTCAGGCGGTGACGGGAATCCTGATTTGCCAGCGCAGGTTGCGTTCAAGAAATCTAACAGGAAAAATAACACCGGGGTTGTTATGCTAAAACCTGCACAGCTGCCCGCAGACAAGCAGCCTACCAGCCAACGGCAGTCGCCATAAGAGCCAACAGATGAAATCCCTGCAAATAAAACTCTGACTGACAAAGGGTTACTAAAATGAGGTTTTCGCTCTGCAGCGGAGTGTGCGCTGATATGAAACTTCGTGGCAGATTAAAACTGTGTGCCCGACCGAGACTCGAACTCGGGACCTTTGCCTTTCGCGGGCAAGTGCTCTACCGACTGAGCCACCCAAGCACGCACGACTCACGCCCTGTCCTCACAGCTGTACTTCCGCCAGTGAGCTACCAAGCACCACTCACGCTCCGTCCTCATGGCGGAAGTAAAGCTGTGAGGACGGAGCATGAGTGGTGCTTGGGTAGCTCAGTTAGTAGAGCACTTGCCCGCGAAAGGCAAAGGTCCCGAGTTCGAGTCTCGGTCCGGCACACAGTTTTAAACTGCCAGGAAGTTTCAAAGGGTTACTGCTTGGGATTCGCAGCTGATTGCTTATAAAAATCGATCGAGGTGATCTAGAGGCTTGTTGCTAAATTTGTAACCAGCACGTCGCAATCTTCCGAAGAAAAATTTCCTTACGCGACGCTTTTAAGATCGACCGGTATGAGAGGCACAGTGTAAAACATTTTTATTGGTAGTAAAATGCAAACTTTCGCTACCGCACGCCTGAAAATTTTAAAATTCGTCTAGGCCTTTACGGTTAATCCCATGAATTCTTATCACGTTTCGTTCTTGTCTGCGGAGATCATAATCTTTGGTGGGGAGGGAGGGTTGTTATTTCGATGTGCACTGTAGCCACTGTCGAAATGTTGCTTACCCCACAACATAAAAATGAACTAGTGCTCAGTCTGCGATGACGTGACTCTAGAGATTGACGATAGCAAAGTTTCCCGACATCACATCAGTGAAATTTCGGGAATTCTCAGGAAAGAAATCGCGTTAGGTATTTTTGGCCTTGCCTTCTCGTCGTCAATAGCAAGTATTGGAATATTAGTTAGTTTAATCTTTCCTTATACGTAGAACCAAAGCGAGAAAATTGTAGCTGACAAAACGTACACACGTCCATAGACCCTACTATACCTTGCTGTACAGGTGTGCACGTAACTTGGGCCGTAACAAAGAAGCGCTGAGGAGCAGATAATAGTGATCTTGTACCGAATAATATTTGGGATTTATTTGATGCTACATAAATCATCTTCAGTTTAACCTGCGTAGGCAATCACTCCATTTCTTGGTGTATATGTGGATGGTGTACACGTAACGACTTTGCCAGAGACAGACTAAAGGCGTCAACCGTAGAAATACAAATTATTTGGGCGTGGTTATTACGTGCGGCGCACTGAAACAAAAAATTATTGTAGAAAGCACACGCAGTGCGTCCAAAATGAAAAATATCGGGGTATCTTCATGAGAGCTGTGGTGCATTACAAAGCACTTTTGTGGAAATACATGGTCTGTGGAAGTATAACTGAATTCGTCGATACAAGGTGGAACGATCAAGCTCACTTGTAACTGAAGGAAGAGCGAAAGGCTAAAATTCATTGGTGGAATTTATGGGTCTAAAAGAGTGATTGCGTACGAAACATTTGTAACGCCCGTTCTTGAATAGTGCTCAAGTGTATGGGATCCGTGCGATGTCAAATTAAAATGGGACGTAGTATGTATGTATGAAGAAGGGGGACGCAATTGTTGACTCGAAACCCTGGCGAGAGATTGTAGCAAATGTTCAAAACTCATAACCCGCAGGTACTCGAAGAAATACGCCGCACATCTCGCGAGCTTTTGCTTGGAAAATTAAAGACTCGTATTTTTCAGGTCAGAGACGCCGAATTTGCCCCCTTGCGTATCTTTTCCGTAGAGCTCGGACATACACGATTAGCCAAATAACAGCTCGCACAGAAACGTGTATCCAGACATTCTACCCACGCTCCCAGCGGGAAAGCAACGTGAAGAAGCTTAGTATATCATACTATAGAAAGTGTACTCTGCCGCCGCCCCCCCCCCCCCCCCCCCAAATTCACCGATTCGCAGAGTATAAATATAGATGTATTGTGCTGTTAATCTAATCTGTAAGAATGTAGATCCACTGTTCACAATATCCGAACCGGGGCTCAACTGAATTGGTCTTGAAGTAAACAGGAGTTAGCGTAAAGTGGTACAAGATGTTTTGAATAGTGTAGAACTGTCTGTACCTTTAGTATAAACTGTAGTAGTCAGTGTCTGAAGGATGCGTTCCGAATATTTCATCAGCAAGATGAAGAAAGAACTTGTTTCTAATAGGTTAGCATCCACAGGTGGCTTGGTCTATAGTACATCTTTTTTGGTTATGTTTGCAGGAGGTATGCAATTTGTTCACTGAAGCAGGTGCATGTAAATGCTCATCACAAAACATAAAATAAATACTATCCTGTAAGAAGAGAATATCTAATAGGTGCGCCATCTCCAGCAAAGTTTGTTGGTACACAGATTGAACGGCATACTTCGACACGTACATAAATCCATTGCAGTATGATATTCCGCTGTCGTTGCAGAAGATGCAGTTGACTGGAAGAGTGGGAGTGTTACTTCAGTGTGTTGCGACTTCGGCTCACTCTAGCCCGAGAGGGCGGTCACTCTAGCCCGGGAGGGCGGTAGGTCAACTAAATCTGCTGCTGGATCGGCCGCGGCAATTGACGTTCGTTTGCCACTAACAATAAGGGCAGTGGATCTCAGAAAGTCGGGCTGGTCCGAAGACGGAGACTACTGGGTAAAACCACTAAAGCAAGTCCAAGAGGGAAATCGATGGCTCACCACCCCGTAACGCAACAACGAGAACGGTATCGGGTGTCCAAAGAGAGTGCAGTGATGTTAGTCATGGAGTTATTGTAAAGTTTGAGGTAAACTGTTGAAACGTTTTGCAGTAGTTAGCTCAAAAGAAATTTGTCTACTCCTGTTTGGACTTTGAGTTTCTTGTTCACCGAATATTGAAGTTCTTTTATCTCTACTGAACACTTTTCATGAAAATAGAGATTTTTGTTCTATTTTACTTTCAGGTAAAGACAGTTAACCAGATATAATTAAGTCAGATAATTAAGGAAATTTATCTGACTGAATTACAAGATATAAAACGCAACTGCGCGAGATAATTAGTCTCTAAAGCACATTGTCACTGCAAAAACATATGGAAAGCTCAAATTTTGAATTTCCCCTTCACAAAGACGGATGAAATTGCAAATACATTTGGCAACGAATCTATCCATATAACTGAAAGTTAATCTAAGAGAAAAATACAGGAATTTTTCACCTTCTAAATCGTACCAATCGCTGATAGTGTTATGTAGTTCCACATAACGGGAATAGTGATTTGGAAGCCGATACCTGTGTGAATTTTCAGGAAAAGTCCAGAAGACGCCGTTTTACGTGCGCAACGTATTAGAAATTACAGAAATGTACAGAGGTGGTATGTCAGCGCACTGCAATCAATACAATAAAATAATTGTACATGAAAACAATCAGTTCGGTAACAAACAAATTGATTGCATCGTGGAGACGGTAAGTAGTTGAAGATGCAAGCAGTGCGGTGTTACGTTAGAATTGATACGGCCAATCTTCGAGAAACAATCTGTGCCGTCTTTTTGAGTTGCTGCTGCTATCAGTAATATTGGTTGTGCTCGCTCGAAAACCGTGTTAACTGCAGTGCGTTCCATGTTACAGGTACGGGCCACTTACACTTCAGATGATGCCTAGTGCAAGTGTAAGTTTACAGGTCTTCGTTCGGAGAAATGTTGGTATATTATTGGAATGCGTGTTAAAGCTATCGAGTGGAAAGTAGGACAAAAGAAAATGCGTTCAAGGCAGAAGCCTCTACAAAACCTCTTCATATGAAAGCAAACGGGACAAAGGCTGTGCACTCAGTTCGGGTCCGCATCGTCTATTTTCGTGAAAACATCGGGATAAAATCAGAATACGTGTTTCGTGTTAATATTTAATTTAATTATTAGCCGCGTTAATGCAATTATTTCGCAGAGTATCCAATGGTTACAAAATAGATAAATCTTAAGTTTATCGCATCTCCAAATACACATGCAAATATGTCAACATACTGATGTGGAGGAATAAGAGTATTATGGATAAACCAGAAACAAACTCCTGCATTATCGTAATGGGGATTTCTGGTAGGAGAGGAAAAGGACGGGGAGTGATGGGAAGATTTGGATTGGGAAATACAAGCGACAAGAGTGCAAGGTTGGATAATTTCTGCAGACAAAATTATCTTTCATTGTTCATAGAAGACGGTATACATGGATATCTACGTTGAACGACGATAGATACCAAATTAATTATGCCATAATTCCGAATAGGTACAAAAACTGCCTAAAAAGCCAGAGCATACCCTAGAATACACACACATTCGGACTAATGGCGGCGGTCTTGCAAATAAACTTGAAGAGAGTGATAGGAGGCAAAACCAGAGAAAAATTGGACCTAGAAAGATTAAAGGAGGAGTAAGGAGGCTGAGTTGGAAAACCCATTTTCAAAATGGGACAGAGGACCCAGTGAAAAGACTTCAAACGAGAAATGAAAGAGGATGAGACAAAAGCTTAAGGAATTTGCAGAAGTTATAGGAGTGAGGAAGTCTGAAAGAATAAGGACAGAGTGGGAATGAAGACAGTGCTGGGTAACATGGAAGAAAGAAGGAAATAGAAGACAGTAGGCACTGAGGAAGGGAAGGGAATATACAGAAAACTGAGTAATGAATTAAGGAGAGAAACAAAAGAAGCAAGGAAGACATGGGTGAAAGAGAGATGTAAAGAAATAGAGAAACTAGAAAAGGAAGTATGCTGACCTAGTCTTTGAAGCAAAGAAAAATTGAAAGAAGTGTTGGTACAGTGGTTGATAAAATAGTGTTGAGAAGGTGGCAAGAAAATGTAGAGTGCCTATAAGAGAACTATCAGAAACCCATCGACATTGAATCAGAAGAGACTGTAGTTACAGAACAGAAGAAAGGATGCTGCATCTTGGAAGGAGAAGTAAAAAGGGCTTTAAGGGAAATGACTCATAAAGCAAGTGGAATTGATAGATTAAGTGTATAGTTGATAAAGAGCTTTGGGAGTAGTAGTAGTAGTAGTAGTAGTAGTAGTAGTAGTAGTGTGCAAGAGTTAACTTACCTATGTGACAAGATACATGAAAAAGGTAAATGGCCAGATGACTTCCTCTCGGCAGTAGTGTTACAGACTGTGAAGAAAGGTAATGCCAAGAAATGTGAGGATTTTAGAGCCATAAGTTCGATTTCTCATGCAGCAAAATTTCTATCAATAGTATAGACTTCACGGAAGACTTGAGAAAATGATTGCAGAGGAATAGTATGCATCTAGAAGAGGGAAAGGTACAAGAGATGCAGTTGAAATGTTGAAAATTATAGGTGGGAGGTTAATTTAAAAGAGGAGAAGTTTATATTGTTTCCATTGATTCGGAGACTGTCTTTGATAGTGGACAATAAATTAGTGGATAGTCCAAGGAAGAGTAGAGGTAACTGGAGGAATAAAAAGCTGGTATAAGAATCTATACAGAAAATACGAGTACAAATTTGGAATGAGATGATAGAGCAAAGCACAGTTGGAAGGTGAGCGAGACAAAATTGGTCCCTCTCTTCCCAATCCTGTTTAACATATATTTGGAGCATATTATTCAGAAATGTAGAAAACGACAAAGAGGAGTGTGAATTGGTGGTAGGATAGAATGTACTAGATTTGTGGATGGAATGGTGTTGTTGGCAGAATGCGAAATATCTATTGTTGGAATGTTAAAAGAATTAAATAAGACATATGAGGCATTTAGAATGAAAAGTAGTAAGAAAAATACTAAATGTATGGTGATAAGTGCAAGGAAAGTAAGAACAACTATAAAGACAGGAAGATACAGAACAAATCAGTGCTTTCAAATATCTGGGAAACGTAATTACGGAAGACTTGAACGAAAACGTATATAGAAAATTCCAAGGAGAAGAGACTGGTGAAATGCTTTATAAGGAGCGTGGCATTAAACGAAGTTGAAACATGGACACTGAGGAAGGGAAAGAAAGAACAGAAGCATTTGAGATGCGAATTTGGAGGAGGATGGAAGAGAGAGAATGGGTTGACAACGTGAGAAATGTGATGCGAAGTGTGTGGGAAGATAGGGAAATTTTAAAGGTAATGATGAAAAGGTGACAAGGTTGTGGCCGCTGCCGCCGTCATCGCACATAGTCGGTCGACAACGCTACGCTACACATAGTCGTCCGGCGCTGTACGTTGCCATCTGTGTCTGTATTTTCACTATTTGTTGTATTGCATTCCAACGACGCCTACACGTGATCTGGCCGCTGTATGCCTGATGGGCCAGCTACACAAAGGCTTTGCTCATGGATTCGTTTCATTTGATGTTGCCGTGGTTCTCGCATTCGCACTGGGCAAATAAGGCTTTTTCGATTCCTTTCTACACGAGCCTATCTCTGACTTGGCCTTTTCTATAGTTCTGAGCATATTTACGAACCCTAGGAGACGACACGTTTCGTACTTTAATTCAAATTTACAAATTCCGATTTTCACTTAAATTGCAGCGAATATTTTTGTCTCCTTTGGGGTCCTCGCAAGCTCTTCACACCGACAACCGAATCAATATACCAGCTAAGGCGTTTCCGCGCTACACTCAAAGCTAATCCCCCCTCAGGGGATCCACAACTCTTTTGTGGATACGTGCGTAGCGAGCACGGGGCCCCGAGCTAATGTGGCCTTCCTTCCTTTCCTGGCTGCATACCTTCCCTTTCCGCATCCTTCCCCATCCCCTGTCTTCACCCCCCCCCTCACCTCTGGTTCTTTCCTTCACTTTCTCCCCCTCTGGGAGTATGGTTTGCGCCTACGTCCGGAGACGGACGCTTGTAAATGTACCACATTCTTCTTCTTCCTTGCTTGTATGTCTTCTTCCTTCCTTTGTCCTTCTCTTTTCCTTACCTCTTCTCTTTACCCTCTTCTCCGCTGCGGCGTTTGAGACCCCCTCTTCTTTCCTTTCCCTTTCTTCCTCCCTGTGCGTGTCTGAAGGCCGACCCACGCACTTCCATGCGTAGCCGGTGACGGGGTAACGCGTAATTCCCCGCCCCGGGTAGACAGGTAGGACACGTACGTACCCCCTGGTAAAGGCCAGGCCCAGGGAGGGGTGATTACCCGAGCTGATACCTTCCGAAAGTGCCGATTGGTCCCTCCGTCCGTTTGTCGGGAGGTGTGACCTGAGGTGTGAACAATCACCTAAGGCGGGTGTGCCCTCGGTGAGGGCCCCCACAAGGGAGGAGCGCGCCATCGGAGACGCCGGTAATCATGGGGGATTCTTCCGCAATGGTTTCCTCACCTTCCACTATGTCTGCTCACAAACGTAAGTTCACTGAGTCTCAGCCACAGACGGTTCTTCCATCGTTGCCACAGTTCCTTGCTGTTTCTCGGTCTGACGAAGGTCACGACTTTTCCACGGTCAACCCTTTCATTATTCAGAAAGGTGTCGACGCAATTGCGGGTCCTGTAAAGTCTTGTTCCAGATTACGGAATGGTACCCTGTTGTTAGAAACACACAGTGCCCTCCAGGCTCAAAAATTGCTGCGTACTTCTCTGCTCCACACCTTCCCTGTCCGGGTGGAACCGCACCGTACCTTAAATTCCTCGCGTGGAGTCGTTTATACACGCTCCCTCGATGGATTGTCTGACGAAGAAATTCAGCACTACCTGTCTGACCAGGGCGTCACCGCTGTTCATCGGGTTATCAAAAGGGTTGACTCGAACATCATTCCAACCCGCACTGTCTTCTTGACATTTGACAAAGTTCAACTCCCATCAAAAATCAAAGCAGGCTATGAGATAATTTCCGTTCGCCCTTATGTCCCAAACCCTACGCGTTGCTATCGATGTCAGCGGTTCAATCACACCAGCCAGTCCTGTTCCAATCCAGCCAAATGTGTTACGTGTGGCAAGGATGCCCATGAGGGTGCTTGTCCACCTCCATCCCCTCACTGCATCAACTGTATGGGTGACCACGCTGCTTCCTCTTGAGATTGCCCCGTTTTTAAGGATGAAAAGCTCATCCAGGAAATAAGAGTGAAGGAAAAGGTGTCGACCTTTGCTGCTCGAAAGTTACTCGCCAGTCGACAGCCCACCGTGCCTCAGAAAGGAAAATACAGCACTGTCCTTGCTTCTCCTCGGCCAACAAAGGAGGCGGCCACGCAGACTTGCGACCTCACATTTAGTACCACGGTCGTCAGATCGGCCAGCGCAAAGATCGCCCGTTCAACCTCACCCCTTTCGCCTGCCCACTCTATGGCTCACCCTTCGTCGGGTTCTGCTAAATCTCGAGCCCAAAAGTCAGACGCCAAGTCTTCGAAAAAAGAGCATTCTCGTGAAGAGTTTTTACGTACTGCAACTTCACAACCATCGGTTCCTCCTTCATCTAAACATCATACCTCCAAGAAGGCTACGAAGAAACACAGTTCCTCTCCTTCTCCGCCAAGGCGTGTCCCAACTACAGCACCACCTGGCGGAAATCGCCCTCGGCCATCTTCCGTGTCGCCGAGGCGCACTGCTGGTGGCCGGTCAACTGGCCGATCGTTGGTGGCAGGAGCTGCTCCTGACCAACCTATGGATCAGGATCTTCTGCCTTCGACTGAATGCCATTCCATGCTGTCGGTCGCAAGCTCTGAGCAGTCGTTGAGTTGACAGCGCCCTTGGTCACGTTTCTCCATTTTCTGTTGACCCTATGTCCATTATCCACTGGAATATCCGCGGCATTCGCGCCAATCGGGATGAATTGTCGATCCTCTTACGATCCTACTCGCCGGTCATCTTCTGTCTTCAGGAAACAAAGCTGCGTCCCCATGACCGCTTTGTTCTCCCTCATTTTCAGTCCGTCCGATATGACCTCCCCTCTGCTGAAGGCACTCCAGCCCATGGAGGACTCATGATTCTGCTCCATGATACTCTCCATTATCACCCAATCCCCTTAAACAGTTCCTTCCAAGCTGTCGCCGCCCGTCTTTCCCTTTCTGGATACACGTTCTCTCTATGTACGGTATACATTCCATCGTCTACACCAATGGCACGAGCTGATCTCCTTCATCTTCTTGATCAGCTTCCACCCCCCTATTTGCTGGTTGGGGACTTCAATGCCCACCACCCGCTTTGGGGATCTCCACATCCTTGTCCACGTGGCTCACTATTGCTAGACGTCTTCCACCAAGCGGATCTAGTCTGCCTCAACACTGGGGTCCCCACATTTTTGTCTGCCTCCACGGCAAATTTATCTCATTTGGACCTTGCGGTCGGTACTGTTCCGCTAGCCCGGCGCTTCGAATGGTTCGCCCTTGATGATACACACTCGAGTGACCACTTTCCATGTGTCCTTCGACTGCAGCCTCAACTGCCATATATGCGCTCGCGACGCTGGAAGTTTGCCCAAGCCGATTGGACACTTTTTTCGTCTCTAGCGACATTCGATGACCGTCGCTTTCCCAGCGTCGACGATGAGGTCACACATTTTACCGACGTTATTCTCACAGCTGCGGAACGTTCAATACCACGCACCTCCGAATTGCCCCGGCGCCCCCCAGTTCCTTGGTGGAACGAGGCATGCCGTGACGCAATACGTGAGCGGCGACGTGCTCTTCGCATTTTCCGTCACCATCCAACTTTGGCCAACTGTATCCGATATAAGCAGCTCCGTGCGCGATGCCGTCGCGTTATCCGCGATAGCAAGAAGGCAAGCTGGCAATTCTTTATTAGCTCATTTAACACCTTCACTCCCTCCTCGGAAGTTTGGAGTCGGCTTCGACGGTTCTCAGGCGCGCCTAGTTTCTCCCCGGTCTCTGGGCTCACTGTCGCGCATGATACCTTAGTGGACCCCGTCGCAATTTCTAACTCATTGGGTCAGCACTTTGCTGAGATTTCGAGCTCTTCAAATTACCCGCCAGCGTTTCTCCCGAAGAAACGTGCAGCGGAAGTGCGACATCTCGCTTTCTCCTCTCAAAATCGCGAAAGCTACAATACTGTTTTCTCCATGCGCGAACTCCAACATGCACTCTCTTCTTCTCGCTCCTCCGCCCTAGGACCGGATGGTATCTATGTCCAAATGTTGCTGCATTTATCAACCCATAGCCTGCGCTACCTCCTTCGCCTTTATAATCGCATTTGGACTGACAGTACCTTTCCCAGGCGATGGCGGGAAGCTATTGTCGTTCCCGTTCCGAAACCTGGAAAGGACAAACATCTCCCCTCTAGCTATCGCCCCATTTCTCTCACGAGTAGTGTCTGTAAGGTTTTGGAGCGTATGGTGAATTACCGTTTAGCTTGGTGGCTGGAATCCCGCAGTCTTTTAACACCAGCCCAATGCGGATTCCGACAACATCGTTCTGCCGTTGACCATCTTGTTGCTCTCTCCACTTATATCATGAACAATTTCCTCCGGAAACGTCAAACGGTAGCAATATTTTTTGATCTGGAGAGAGCATACGATACCTGTTGGAGGACAGGCATCCTCCGCACACTGTTCTCTTGGGGCTTTCGAGGCCGGCTGCCCCTTTTTCTTCGCGAATTTATGGCAGAGCGCACATTTAGGGTGCGGGTGAACACTACTCTATCCCGTACTTTCTCCCAAGAAAACGGGGTACCCCAGGGCTCCGTGCTGAGTGTTGTACTGTTTGCCATTGCCATTAATCCAATTATGGATTGTCTCCTTCCTGATGTCTCCGGCTCCCTCTTTGTGGACGATTTTGCGATCTACTACAGCTCTCAACGGACCAGCCTTCTTGAAAGACGTCTTCAAGGATGTCTCGATCGCCTCCACTCGTGGAGCATCGATACCGGCTTCCGTTTCTCACCCAGTAAGACCGTTTGTGTTAATTTTTGGCGACGTAAGGAATTTCTTCCGCCCTCCTTACATCTAGGTCCTGTCAACCTTCCGTTTTCCGACGTCGCTAAATTCTTGGGTCTTATGTTTGACAGAAAACTGTGCTGGTCCTCCCACGTTTCCTATCTTTCGGCTCGCTGTCTGCGTTCCCTTAACACCCTCCGTGTCCTGAATGGCACCTCTTGGGGAGCGTACCGAGTGGTCCTTCTCCGCCTCTATCGCGCCTTAGTGCGCTCGAAATTGGATTATGGAAGCATAGTCTACTCCTCTGCTCGGCCGTCTATTCTTCGGCGTCTCGACTCTATCCACCACCGTGGATTACGTTTAGTGTCTGGAGCTTTTTACACCAGCCCTGTGGAAAGCCTTTATGCTGAGACTGCTGAACCTCCGCTATCCAATCGGCGGGCAGTCCTTCTGAGTCGTTATGCTAGCCATTTGTCTTCCATGCCTGCTAATCCAGCCCATGACCTTTTTTTCGACGCCTCCCTTGATGTCGGGTATGCAGGCCGCTCCTCCTCCCTACTACCCCCGGGAGTCCGCTTCCGTCAACTGCTCCATTCCCTTTCCTTCCGCTTTCCTAAAACCTTCTTGACAACTTGGGGTACAGCACCGCCTTGGCTCCGTCCCCGGATCGACTTGCTCAGAGGCCTATGTCAATTTCCCAAGGATGGTACCCCTACACTTGTTTACCGTCGGGCATTTGCTGCTCTATGTGCACAAATGACGGAAGCCACATTTATTTACACCGATGGCTCGAAAACATCGTTAGGTGTAGGGGGTGCCTATATTGTTGGCGACACCCCAAATCACTTTCGGCTTCCCGATCAGTGTTCGGTTTGTACTGCGGAGCTTTACGCTATTCTCCAGGCTGTCCACTACATCCGCCGCCATCAGCGGATACAGTACGTAATCTGCTCAGATTCTCTCAGCTCTCTCTTAAGTCTCCAAGCTCTTTACCCTGTGCACCCTCTGGTCCACCGGATTCAGGACTGTCTGCGCTTGCTCCACCTGGGGGGCGTCTCAGTGGCGTTCCTCTGGCTCCCAGGACACGCTGGTATCTGTGGAAATGAGGCGGCCGATATAGCGGCCAAGGCTGCAGTCTCTCTTCCTCGGCCAGCTATTCAGTCTCTTCCGTTTACCGACCTACGGAGCGGTTTATGTCGCCAAGTTGCTCATTTATGGCATGCGCATTGGTCAACACTTCCCCATAATAAATTGCGGGAAGTGAAAGCCCTTCCTTGCGCATGGACCTCTTCCTCCCGATCGCGTCGTCGGGAGGAGGTAATTTTAGCTAGACTCCGGATAGGGCACTGTCTTTTTAGTCATCGACATCTTTTAAGCGGTGATCCTCCCCCACTCTGTCCCCACTGCTCTCAGCCGTGGACGGTCAGACACCTTTTAATTGAATGCCCCTATTTCAATCCGTTACGCTCCCATCTACAGCTATCGCCCGATCTCTCGTCGATTTTAGCAGATGACACGCGCTCAGCTGACCGCGTTCTACAGTTTATTAGTGACAGTGAAATGACGTCAGTCATTTGAAGCCTTCTTTTGGGGGACAACCAACCCCTTTCTATAGTGGATTTTTAAGCATTCCTTCTGCCTTTAGTTTCTCAAATTTTACGACTTTGTTCCCATTGCTGCTGATTTTAAATTTCGTTTTTTTCCTGTTTTCTACGTCACGGGCTGGGCGCTAATGACCATAGAAGTTTTGCGCCCTAAAACTACAAACAAAAAAAAAAAAAAAAAAAAAAAAAAAACTCAAAGCTAATCCAAAACAAGGACGCTCATGCTTCTACACTGATAGGATGATGCCACAAGCTATGGCGACGCCACGAGCAAAACAAAAACTGCGCGACAAACATGGAGGTATAATAAAAAGGATTTATCGTGACCCCAGAAACCTGAAGCCGACGTCCGTGATGTTAGTTGCCCCATAACATAAGCTACTGGTTCAAGTGTATTGACCAAAACTGCCAACTTGCGTCATTTACAGGTGTACTAGTCGTTCAGATAATAGTCGAACTCGTAAAGGAGTGGCACTTAGTTCGTAAATGGACTAGGTCAAGCGGTTTTTTTCTTTTGTACACATAAATTTTGGTAGCGCTGTTTACTTTTGATGTAGTGGTTTTATTTCTGTGATTTGGCTTAATTTCCTCTCAGTCGAACTCTGAAAATGCCATGTAGGCACTGTTATTTACGAAAGCACTGCAAGATTTACTATTTTAAACAACTGTTGACTGTACAGTACAGAAATACACAACAAGAAACAATCATAAACAGTAGTCTGGTATCTAACATGCCCCAGAGCGTAAGTATTTCGCGCCATCTCCCCTTATTATAGCTCCATTGAGAGACACTTGTAGACATGATCTATCCGTTCTGGGCTCAACTATTACTTGTGGATTATTAGTCTCGTAGTTATTCGAGGTTTACCTTGTCAAACAAGGCAGTTCGGCCGACTATCACTGTGACGAGAATATGGACACTTTGTCAGAAGTAAGCTTGAACCTGAAATAAGTAGGACACTATTGGGTGTAAGCCAAAGAAAACCAGCGGCAGTTTCTGGCGTAGACGGAGGTAGAGTGCGGACTGAAGCAGTCAACGGCGGCGCGCGATGCAGCCGCTGCGCCGTGCATCGTTCAGCAGGGTGCAGGGGAAAGTGTGCCAGTCGCGGCCGATGCTCCCGTCCAGCTTACCACGGCTTGCTGAGCGCGGATGCCTCCCGTCTAGCCACCTGGCGTCCCGTTACCTTCCCACCGGCGTCGCACTCACCTCGCAAACTTTAGACTGCGTCGATGCCGTTGATATTTCACAATCTTCTACTAATTTTGTCATATGGTCGTGACATCCTCTATTCTCTGCTTAGCATATTCATTTCTTTGCCTGTCCCTACTCTTCTTCCTTTCTGCATCTCTTTTTCAGCCTAAAGTTTACTTCTGTACGTCCGACTAAGCTGTCGCCAAATAAGCTCCGCATGGTAAAGTCGTCCTCGGCCGTATGGAACTCATCCCTGAGGAGCACGCGTAGGGACTCAGTTGTTCTCTGCCGTCTCCGAATTGGACATACACGGTTGACTCACAGCTATCTCCTTCGCCGTGAGAACCCGCCCAAGTGTCGCTGTGATGCAGGGCTGACAGTGGTCCGTCTTCTGATGGACTGCCCCCTTTTAGCCCCCTTGCGGCAGTCCTTTAATTTACCAGCTGCACTTCCTTTAATTCTAGGTGACGATGCCTCTAGAGCTGACTCAGTTTTACGTTTTATCCGTGCTGCTGGGTTTTATCACTCACTCTAGTGTGGCGCTCTCGCATGATTTCTCAGGGTACACCCACTCAAGCGACTTTTAATTGTAATGTGGACACCAAAATAGTGTCTTTTATGGTAACCCCTTGGTGTTGTGTTGGTACCTCTATCAACGCTTTCCAGTTGGAGTTTCTTCGTTTGTAGTTCAGTGGTTGACCTTTTACCTGATCCATCAACCACTGAAGTCTGTTTTACTCTAGTCAACTATTTGCTCTGCTCCTTTTAAGTGTCCTCTATTGTGTTATTGCAGTGTTCATTTTAGCTCTGTACCCCTTGGTGTTCTCTCCCTCTGGGTGCAGAGGTTACGCTTTTACTGTATAGGCCTTTCACAATTCTGGAACAGGGGACTGATGACTTCGATGTTTAGCCCCCAGAAAACCCCAAAACCATCCAACCCACTAAGCTGTTCCTTCCTCTGTTAGGGGCTTCTATACAGGGTGTTTCAAACCTTTGGCTTCAGATTGAAACATGTGACAGTGGTCCACAACCGATGATATTGAGATAGGGAACCAGTGGTCTAACGGTGTGGGGAACCAGACTGAATATGACAAAGCCAAGCACCTAGGAGTGACTCTAGACAGGTACCTAAACCTGGACGACTGCGTCAGAGACACTTAACAAAGTAAGATAACGTCAGTCCTTAGACGAGTCCAGGGAAAATTCCATGATTGCAATGATAAAACGGCAATTAACACCTACAAAACATTTGTCCGTCCCCTCTTCGAGTATGCAGCAGCCTCCCTATCATGTATGTCGCAAACAAAAACAGAAAGACTATATCAGACCGAAAGACGCATACTACGTAGTATACTGAACTGCCACCCACCACCCGCAGACAAGAAGCGTACGACGAAATGGTCACACCCTTGCAGACGAGACTCGCGGTCCTCCGCGCACGTTACGGCCGGCGCGTACTAACAAGTCGCCCTGATCTCACTCAACTCTTCATAGACAGACCTAGACATAAAAATATATCGAAGTTCAAATACACATTTCCGCCCCGAACAATCATACACAACATTCTAACAACACACCCAGACGTTATTCACGACCATGAACTCTCGGCACAGATGATGATAATAATAGCACAGGAAACACCAACACCACCGCACCTACTGGCACTAGATCCGAATCCCGATTCAATGTGAACTCCCACACATCTGAACAACCTAAATATTGCACAGCCTGGACTAACATCAAGCTGGTCACTCATTTCTTCGTAAACATAGTAATTCCAACTTAAATGGTTCACCTTGTCAACCATCGAAACATTTATAACCCTACTAATTGTGTACCAACTATGTCATAATTTTATCTAAATTCCAAATTTCTCTCTGTTAACCTTACTCTAGTTTTAATTGTTATTGTCAATCATATCACATAATTACAGTATTCCATAAAGTTCAAATACACAGCAGCAAACTGTACCCATGTCCAAATATCAAAATGTCCGATTGTGGAAACAATATACACAAGGACAGCTAGAACTGTAAATATATGAAAAATGTATAACAAGAACTGTATATTAGAATTAATTAGATGTAAGACGTAGCTGTAAGAACATTGTAAATAAAGAAAACAGGAACCAAAAATGTTAAGCTAAGGCCAAATAGAGCGAGCCGCTTTCAAGTGGCCCGCGCACCACCCCTCAGGTGTGGGAATGAAATTTGTAAAAAATAAAAAAAAGTGGTCGGAAATGCATGTTTGTCTTTTTAGATATACACGCATACACCGCATGACTACGTAGCTCATAGTAATAGTTTAAAGCGACAACTGCCAGTTTGAGTACGTGCACTGCAATGTGTTGTCACAGTTCTTGGAGACTGTATGCCTTGTCCGCAAAAGGATGTGCTTTCGACATCACTTTGCAACAGCCCACTTTCGTGTTAATATCCACGAGCACCGGGACAACACGTACCCTCATCGTTGGGTTGGAACGGGAGGTCCTGTCCCATGGCCAGCGCGATCACCGAATCCCACACGTCTGGACTCCAACCTCTGGGGTCCGTTGGTGTATGAAAGCCCCGTAGAAACGGATAAAGACCCGCTTGCTGGGGTCCAGGCTGCCTGTCTCAGTACAACATAAACCAGGCGTCTTTGAAAAAGTGCAGCAGAACTTCATGCGCCGTTGCCATGCATGCAATGAGACGCGGTCGTCACTTTAAACAATTACTGTGAGCTACGTTGTGGTTATACGGTGTTCGCTGTGTATGTCCATAACTCAATAAATACGCATTTCCGCCCGCTGGTTCCCCGTCTCAGTATAATCGGTTGTGGACCAACTGTCGTCTGTTTAAATTTGACGCAAAAGGTTTGAGACACCATGCGGACTTGGTCCATTACCTATTCCTACGAATACTTCATCATACCTCACTTGTCCGCTTAATCTGTAACTTCTTTAGATAACATCACTTTAAAAAGCTTCCAGTTTCATCATCTCCACATTTCCAGTGGTCCCCACTTCCATATAAACATCTGTGACACACATTGCTCTTCCATTGAAAGGAGGATTTCTCGCCTGTGACTGTCTACATCTGACATCTTCCTTGCTTTATCCATTCTGTGTAATGTTTCTTCCTGGGTAGAATTATTTCACTTTCTGAAAACTCATCACCTATCTACGCTAAAGTTGTACTTAATACGTTATCTGCGCTATCCATTTCTTTCATCATGTCTTTTAAGTACTCTCCAGAAGGGCTGTATCCTATGCTAACCTTCAATTTGCTTCCCGCCGATATACGTTTCTTTCAAAGTTTTTCACTTCGGGAATCGTGCTAAACTGCAACCTTTCTCTACACCCCTCTCAAAAACGAACTTGATTTCTGGAGCTTCCGGTTTTATTACTCTCAGCTGGATTCTGTAGATTATTCGTCCGCCGCTGAACTGTACCCCCAAGTTTCCAACGTCCGCAACTGCTAAGAAGGTACCAAGATCTAGGTCGATACCCCGCAGCCCTCTTACAGTGTGTAGAGGAGGGCCGGCCGCTGTGGCCGAGCGGTTCTAGGCGCTGCAGTCCGGAACCGCGCTGCTGCTACGGTCGCAGGTTCGAATCCTGCCTCGGGCATGGATGTGTGTGATCTCTTTAGGTTAGTTAGGTTTAACTAGGGGACTGATGACCTCAAATGTTCAGTCCCATAGTGCTTAGAGCTATTTGAACCATTTTGTAGTGGATGGTTTTTCTTCAGTCTTCCTTATGCTTTATGTCCAATGTCAGAAAGTAACCTCTCACACATTTCTGTAATTACGAATATATATGTCACAGACTCTCGCTGAATTGTTTGAACTCTGATCATGTAGAGCTCTGTCAAACTCTTTTAACTCAATTACTAAATCTTCTGTTCCGTTGACGTAAGATACAGTGTCTAGACACAAATCGTAGCAGAATGTGTACGCACCATGGTCTCAAAACTATTTTGCTAGATACAGGGAGGTGAGTTCTCTTCAGAATTTATTTCCCGTTGTAACTACTCAGATCTTTGGTTGGATAGACATGATAGTCTCGCATATCATTTCAAAATCTGTTTTCTGTATGATGTGCCCTTATTCGATCATTTCCTGTCAATGTAGAATTACTTCAGTGTGGGTATCAAGAGTGTAAGATTGTGTTCACACGTTTCCGTGTAGTGATGCTACCTTTAGTTTGACATTTATTGTTCTAATAAATCGATTTTAAGTAACCAGAAATAATGTACGTACTTTAATTAAACAGGATAGCTCTGTTTGAGAGGATAAAGTATTCAAACAACTTGTAGAAAAAGAGCACATAAAGCTCATTCTGAAAGCACAGCCAGCAAAACTATCTAAAAGGGCCTCAATTTTTAAGGCGGAGACAGTGTCAATTTGGATGCAATTTAGTTTGTATCTTCAACTTCCTTCTTAAAGATATTAATCATCTCCGACTGGCAGTGTTCTTAAAAGCATTAAACACCGAAGACGAAATAAAACAACCAACCGTTACATTTTGGATGTGGTGCTGGAGTATAGTCACTGTGAACGGAGAGGGCAGACAAAATTCTGCTGTGGGTGCAGTCCCACGCTGGCATCCGCTGTAATGAGGAAGTCGACGTCTTCGCGAAGCAAGCAGATTAAACTCTGGAGGCCACATAAAACAAACGAAATTAAGTCGTGAAAGTAGTAGTTCGTTTTGCTGTGTCATAGTTAATAGGAAATAGTTCTGTGCTTTGCGAGATCAAGTTATCAATCCTAAGGCTTTCCGCAGAATTGCGCAGTTGTGATTACAAATATTTCCTGCTTTCATATTTTTCTCTTTAAATACATTATATTGTTATAAATGTGTTTCGCAATTTATTGGTTTGCATTACGTTTAACGTAAGTTACTTTAGTTTCCTGGTTGGTTTACAGTATTCTTTTTTATGAAATTACTGGATTTCACGTCTGACAGTAATGGGCTGGTAAAAATTGTCGAACAGCAGTAAAATTCGTGTTCCATGTATAGCTGCAGTTTCCGTCATAATTGGCTGAGAAACTGTTGATACCAAGGAGACGGCATGGACTTTACTTCAGCTATATGTTGATATATTTTCAATTGGCAAGTGTGATCGCTTATGAGTCAGGGGGGGGGGGGGGGGGAAGAGAGAGAGAGAGAGAGAGAGAGAGAGAGAGAGAGAGAGAGAGAGAGAGATTAGATTTTAACGTCCCGTCGACAACGAGGTCATTAGACGGAACATAACCTCGGATTAGAGGAAAATGAGGAAGGAAATCACCCGTGCCATTTCGAAGGAACCATGCCGGCATTTGCTTGAAGCGATTCAGGGAAATAACGGAAAATCTGAGTCAGGATGGGCGGACGCGGGTTTGAACCGTCATCAAAGAGATGCGAGACACGCCGAAGTATTGACGGTTTCCGAACTAACACTCCCTCTTCGAGATACGCCAGAGACGCTGTGCAGTTTTTAATTGCTGGTTTAACAATACTCGAGTAAAGTATCAGTGTTTGTTGTATCGACCAAATTTTTTGGATTAGGATTGCAAAAATAACGAAAGAATATCATTGTGCTGGGTACGTGAAATTCTCTGGGAGTAGCGGAATGATACGTGAAAATGAATAAATCAGTAGTACCCCAGAAGGGAAAAAAGCTGATAGAATAGCTATAGCTATATATGCTGTGCCTCTGTGGACACTACACCGCAAACCGACTGGAAATTAATTATCGATCCATCTTTGTCTCTGGGTAAGCCGTCTTCCGCTACACCCTATTTCAAGGACTGCTTTTCGGAACGGGTGGTGCTAGTACCTCTGTAGAGTTTCTCAAATACACTGCTAGCCGTTAAAATGTGCAACGCTAAGAAGGAAATCAAATAATGAAATTATACTCATTGTGCGTAGGAACAAGACATGATTAAATCTGTACGTGATACGGGGGTAACACAGGGCGCAAAATTTAATACACAGTGCCTTCTCTGGCAACAACGATGGCTCGAGCCCGGCTAGGCTAAGAGTTTAATTGGACTTGGGTGGCAGATACGGGTGTGTCATTCCATGCTGATTCTACTGTCAGAGTTCAGTTGTAGTGGCAGACGTGTGCTTGCATATCAGTGTGTTACCCATGACCAGATGTTTCCAGCGGGTTAGAGATCTGGAGAACATGCTACTCTCGATATAGAGGTAGCTCGAGACGGCACGGACAGCGTCCGGTCTTGCGTTATCTTGTGGAAAGATGTCACGGAGACCTCGAAGATAGTGTACAGCCACTGGCCTGAAAAAGTCAAAAGCATAACGACTGTTGTCCATATAAACGGCCATGGGGAGCAGAAGTGATTCGTGTTGTGTATCCAGTGACATTGCATAGTCACGCGTTGGTGTTGGGTCCGTATGGCGACGACAAATGTGAAATGAAACGTTCGTTCTCCTTGGGGCTGCACAGACGGCTACGTAGTGCTGTATTGATTCCTATCGCTCGGCGCACCATTGAGGGTGCGCCTCTCGTTTCAGCTGTAACACTGGTGGTCGTGTTGACAGTTCGTGGTGCTCGAGACTTCATTCGCAGTATCCGTGTGGACATTCAGATTCTGCTCTGAAGCCTATTTCCTGTCTGAAGGTACATGACGTGGCTGTATGTTCCTGGACGGTCAAGTAAAAGTCCTCTCAGTTGGTAGTTTCTTGTGGTCGTCTAAATCTTTCATGGCGTTAAGTATTGCCGCCTCCCCCCTCCCCTTCTGATCCCAAACATTCATATATTAATATAACAGTCGGAGGGGGGGGGGGGGGGGGAGGAGCGGCTAACTTTAAGTGAGCAGCAGTATCATGGAACGAAAAACTACAATCTCTGTAGGCAACAAGTCCACCACTGTCGAATTCCGACACGTGCTGATTGAAATTTCTCCTTCTTACACGAAGCACAACATTGTCCTCACGCTCAAATCACATGCAAATGCAGATTTCTGGATGCGACACAAAGTGCGCATTCTTTCCTTACCACAGGGTAATCAGAAACGGTCTGAACCTTGTAATGGTGTTGCATGGTTGGTTGAGGTTAGCCAATCGGGCTGTTGCGCACGCAAAAATAGTGGCCTAACAGATACAATTGGTGTCCTCATAATGTTGATGATACTGCCGAAGCTGCTCGGGTTCGATCCTTACAACCGTTCCATGTCCAGTTTTTTCTCTCTCTTTCGGTTTTAGGAAACCAAGCGATGTATACATTTGGCGACACCATCTGTGGCAGGCCGCTTCAATTTGCGCGCGCAACGGCCTGAATAATTAACTGGGAAACAGTGCGGCGTATCGATTATTTTTCTTAACAGTTGCGTCTCAGCACATTTTGACATCTTTTTATGCTGTCTTCACAGTGTTGCACTTTTAACCCTTTCGATGATTTGCTCGTGTAAACAGGGTCGTCCATTGATCGTGACCGGGCCAAATATCTCACGAAATAAGAGTCAGACGAAAAAACTACAAAGAACGAAACTTGTCTAGCTTGAAGGGGAACCAGATGGCACTAAGGTTGGCCCGCTAGATAGCACTGCCATAGGTCAAACGGATATCAACTGCGTTTTTTAAATAGGAACCCCCATTTTTATTACATATTCGTGTAGTACGTCAATAAATATCAATGTTTTAGTTGGACCACTTTTTTCGCTTTGTGATAGATGGCGCCGTAATAGTCACAAACATATGGCTCACAATTTTAGACAATTGGTAACAGGTAGGTTTTTAAATTAAAATACAGAACGTAGGTGCGTTTGAACATTTTATTTCGGTTGCTCCAGTGTGATACATGTACCTTCGTGAACTTATCGTCTCTCAGAACGCATGCTGTTACAGCGTGAATACCTGTAAATACCACATTAATCCAATAAATGCTCAAAATTATGTCAGTCAACCTCAATGCATTTGGCAATACGTGTAACGACATTCCTCTCAACAGCGAGTAGTTCGCCTTCCGTAATGTTCCCACATGCTTTAACAATGCGCTGACGCATGTTGTCAGGCGTTGTCGGTGGATCACGATAGCAAATATCCTTCAACTTTCCCCACAGAAATCCGGCGACGTCAGATCCGGTGGACGTGCCGGCCATGGTATAGAGCTTCGACGACGAATCCACCTCTCATGAAACATGCTATAAATACCGCTTCAACCGCACGCGACCTATGTGCCGGACATCCATCATGTTGGAAGTGCATCGCCATTCTGTCATGCAGTGAAACATCTTGTAGTAACATCGGTAGAACATTTCGTAGGAAATCAGCATACATTGCACCATTTAGATTGCCATCGATAAAATGGGGGCCAATTATCCTTCCCCCCATAATGCCGCACCATACATTAACCCGCCAAGGTCGCTGATGTTCCACTTGTCGCAGTCATCGTGGATTTTCCGTTGCCCAATAGTGCATATTATGCCAGTTATGTTACCGCTGTTGGTGAATGACGTTTCGTCGCTAAATAGAACGCGTGCAAAAAATCTGTCGTCGTCCCGTAATTTCTCTTGCGCCCAGTGGCAGAACTGTACACGACGTTCAGAGTTGTCGCCATGCAATTCCTGGTGCATAGAAATATGGTACGGGTGCAATCGATGTTGATGTAGCATTATCAACACCGTCGTTTTTGAGATTCTCGATTCTCGTGCACTTTGTCTGCTACTGATGTGCGGATTAGCCACGACAGCAGCTAAAACAGCTATTTGGGCATCATTTCTTGCAGGTCGTGGTTGACGTTTCACATGTGGCTGAACTCTCCCTGTTTTCTTAAGTAATGTAACTAACCGGCCGACGGTCCGGGCACTTGGATGATGTTGTCCAGGATACCGAGCAGCATACATAGCAGACGCCCGTTGGGCATTTTGATCACAATAGCCATACATCAACATGACATCGACCTTTTCCGCAATTGTTAAACGGTCCATTTTAACGCAGGTAATGCATCACGAAGCAAATACCGTCCGCACTGGCGGAATGTTACGTGATACCACGTACTTATACGTTTGTAACTATTACAGCGCCATGTACCACAAAACGAAAAAAGTGGTCCAACTAAAACATTCATATTTCTTTACGTACTACACGAATATGTAATAAAAAATGGGGGTTCCTATTAAAAAAAATGCAATTGACATCCGTTTGACGTATGGCAGCGCCATCTAGCGGGCGAACCATAGCACCATTTGGTTTCCCCCTTCAAGCTAGACGAGTTTCAATTTGTGTAGTTTTTTCCTTTGATGCGTATTTCGTGAAATATTTGGCCCGGTCACTATCAATGGACCACCCTGTATAGACATCCTGTAGTGCCGTTCCCCAGGCATTGTGGGCGTGTATACGCACACCACTTGGTTTTCGTATAATGCTATGTATGTCTGAAAGCATCCAGAGCCGCCGAACTCTGACTGCTGCGGACGATTACTTCCATATCACGGCGAAAAAAAGTATTCATCATACAATTTACGTGTCTCAGTACGTGCTGCCATGTGCAAAAATAGCAAAGACCCCACGTTTGGACATGTTGAATCGTTTGAGATACGACAACATGACCAGCAGTGCGTAAGGACGCGAAAGGCATGTCGCACGCGAAGGTCCTTTTGCTAATGAAACCTAGTAACTCGAGAACTAAATGATATTCTTCTGCTCTCAATTTTAAATAAAGTTTCTGTAACTTATCCACATTTCATTCGCTGCAGTGTATCAGTTAAAATCGACTATATGCGAAGTTTACGTCACGCATTTTTACCTCTGCAAAATATTTAAATTTCGCGCCATGGTTTACTTAATTTGATACAGCACAGTAACTGTCATATAACGAAAAGTTGTCCTTTATCAAGCGACTATATCAGTCTGAAGACGTGCAAAAATCAACTTTTTGCAAAATAGTTTCGGAAAAATTGGGTGTGTTTCATATTGGCCGGAACGCCTTGAGCACTAGAGCCGTGACAAAAGCACCACAGCATGGAATGCGAAGATCCCCTCTGTAGAAGCCAAGGGGTTAACGGCCAGCAGAGGCGAAGAGACTCGGGCACCCATAAGCTTCGCGGTGCAGGTGCTAGAGATGTCTCTGCGAGCAGTGGGCAACGTTGTTTTAAGTGTAAAGAGCTTGCGACCGCGACAGTGCTCGGCTCGGCCGCCGCACGCCGCCTTACAAGGAGCAGCGACCGCCAGGTAGATGGGCGCTCGCTGGCCTGCCCTTGAAGCGGCTACGCGGCCGCCGCGGTCACCGTCTGCTTCAGACCAGACGCTGCGCTGGCGACGCCGCTGCAACTGCAGTCTGCACCGCCACGCGTATTGATCCCGCCCCGCCACCGCCTCTGCACTCCTGCACTACGGCCGCCCTTCCTGCCCACCACTCGCCACTCCGCCGTCTTAAAGTGGCCGTAGCAGCGTCCACTCTAGTGCGTGCCGTTGGGCAAATCCTTCAGACGACAGGTAGTGCTGTCTGGCATACGAGCTGTGTGAGAAAAGTAATGGCTGATTCTTTTACCTACTACAGTTTTTTTTAATCAATAATATTGACCCCTTCAAAGTAGATCCCTTCGGCAGCTATACACAGGCGCAGTCGTTGTTCCCAATCTTGGCAACAACGCTGAAAGAATTCAGCTGGTAGGGTCTTTAGCATGTCGGTCGCAGTCTTTCGAATGTTCTCCATAGTCCCAGAATGACGTACGTTTCTGTCATTTTTAAATTTCGGGAAAACAAGTCACAGGTACTCAGATCAGGTTAATAGGGGAACTGTGGAATAATAGTAGTACTTTCTGAGGTCAAAAATTCCATGTTGGAAGCCGCTGTGTGACATGGGCTGTTGCCATAATACACTACTGGCCATTAAAATTGCTACACCGAGCGAGGTGGCGCAGTGGTTAGACACTGGACTCGCATTCGGAAGGACGACGGTTCAATCCCGCGTCCGGCCATCCTGATTTAGGTTTTCCGTGATTTCCCTAAATCACTCCAGGCAAATGCCGGGATGGTTCCTCTGAAAGGGCACGGCCGACTTCCTTCCCCATCCTTCCGTATTCCGATGAGACCGATGACCACGCTGTCTGGCCTCCTTCCCCAAACCAACCAAAAATTGCTACACCACGAAGATGACGTGCTACAGACATGAAATTCAACCGACAGGAAGATGATGCTGTGATATGCAAATGATTAGCTTTTCAGAGCATTCACACAAGTTGGGCGACACCTATAGCGTGCAGATATGAGGAAAGTTTCCAACCGATTTCTCATACACAAACAACAGTTGACCGGCGTTGCCTGGTGAAACGTTGTTGTAATGTCTCATGTAAGGACGAGAAGTGCGTACCATCACGTTTCCGACTTTGATAAAGGTCGGATTGTAGCCTATCGCCATTGCGGTTTATCGTATCGCGACATTGCTGCTCGCGTTGGTCGAGATCCAATAACTGTTAGCAGAATATGGAATCGGTGGGTTCAGGAGGATAATACGGAACGCCGTGCTGGATCCCAACGGCCTCGTATCACTAGCAGTCGTTATGAGAAGCATCTTATCCGCATGGCTATAACGGATCGTGCAGCCGCGTCGATCCCTGAGTCAACAGATGGGGACGTTTGCAAGACTACATCCATCTGCACGAACAGTTCGACGTCGTTTGCAGCAGCATGCACTATCAACTCGGAGACCATTGCTGCGGTTACCCTTGACGCTGCATCACATACAGAAGCGCCTGCGATGGTGTACTCGACGACGAACCTGGGTGCACGAATGGCAAAACGTCATTTTTTCGGATGAATCCAGGTTCTCTTTACAGCATCAATGGTCGCATCCGTGTTTGTCGACATCGCGGTGAACGTGCATTGGAAGCGTGTATTTGTCATCGCCATACTGGCGTATCACCCGGCGTGATGCTATGGGGTGCCATTGGTTACACGTCTCGGTCACCTCTTGTTCGCATTGACGGCACTTTGAACAGTGGACGTTACATTTCAGATGTGTTACGACCCGTGGCTCTACCCTTCATTCGATCACTGTGAAATCCTACATTTCAGCAGGATAATGCACGACCGCATGTTGCAGGTCCTGTACGGGCCTTTCTGGATACAGAAAATGTTCGACTGCTGCCCTGGCCAGCAAATTCTCGAGATCTCTCACCAATTGAAAACGTCTGGTCAATGGTGGCCGAGCAACTGGCTCGTCACAATACGCCAGTCACTACTCTTGACGAACTGTGGTACCGTGTTGAAGCTGCATGGGCAGCTGTACCTGTACACGCCATCCAAGCTCTGTTTGACTCAATGCCCAGGCGTATCAAGGCCGTTGTTACGGCCAGAGGTGGTTGTTCTGGGTACTGGTTTTTCAGGATCTATGCACCAAAATTACGTGAAAATGTAATCACATATCAATTCTAGTATAATAGATTTGTCCAATGAATACCCGTCTATCATCTGCATTTCTTCTTGGTGTAGCAATTTTAATGGCCAGTAGTGTAGAACATACGCTGTAATGTACAATCTCAGTCGATTCGCCCTTGTCCTGAGCGTTTAAGGAAGATTTGAGTAAAACATTTGGTTGCGAGTTCGTCCTGGAGGAACAAATTATTTACGCACAGTACCTCTACTGTCAAAAAAAAGCAAATCAGTTGCTCATTCGTGCTTTTTCTGGTTGAAGAGATTTCTGTGTGCCACGCCTCACTTCGCCACTTTGTCTTGGGATCGGTCTCAACAACCTGTGTTGACACAACTGAACCATTCGTGGTTATTGACAATCTTGTCAAGATCATCAACGCGCACTTTTCTCATATTGTCATTCTGCACAGTTATGAAGGTTTTGAGCACCATTTTGGCAAAAACGGTTCGCATGTAAAAAAATCTGATGTACGGCAAAGGTGTTTTAACAGGCCGTCCTTATTGTTAAACGTTGATATGGTCCAACAAGAGCACGCATACGTTCGACGTTTTCGTCGGTTTTTGAAGTTGCTCTCCCTGGATCAGATTAATCTTCAACGTGCCCTCGGCCTACCAAAAATAACTTACGCGAGCGAAAAACTTGAATATGGGAAACATTTCTCATCTAGAACTCATGTTTCAACGTTTCAAAGATCACACTCGTGCATTCCCCATGTTCCGCACAAAAGTTGATGGCTTGACGTTGCTCTGAATTCAGCCTTTCCGTTTTCGTAACATACACAAAACCTACAACTTCACTGATGGCGCTCTAAAAAACCACCTGATGGCTGTGCGGAGCTGAAAGTCGGACTGAGCACGGGGAAGGCATGAACACACAGGTCTACACAAGCAGAAGAGAACAGCGTTGCCAGTCGGGAACCGCGCTGCTGCTACGGTCGCAGGTTCGAATCCTGCCTCGGGCGTGCATGTGTGTGATGTCCTTAGGTTAGTTAGGTTTAAGTAGTTCTAAGTTCTAGGGGACTGATGACCTCAGCAGTTAAATCCCATAGTGCTCAGAGCCATTTGAACCATTTGAAGCTAGATCACTCGCAGCGTTGTCTGTCTCATTCTTTCCTCACACACCTCGTATATAATGCGACTCCAGTTACCCAACCTAGTGTTCATTCTCTGATACGTAATTTTCCCTCAAGATCCTTCAAGAAAATTCTGGGATTTTCCGACAGTTAAACGGTGCGAAGTTAACCTGTAATTTTATGCATCCCTTCAGTTACCCCTACAGAAGTGCATTCCATTCACGCCACACGAACTATTTACCGGGGTAAACGAGATGGGGCAGAGAGTGGGGCTTAAACCCCCCACAGCCAGCCGTTCTAAAATTTTTCCATGGTGATCCAAAATCAGTCCAGTTCAATTCAGGGACGATTCAGTGTAAGAAGCCCTGGTGTCCCATTATTGCGCAGTCCTAGCTTAGTCATCAACGGGACGGTAAACGAAATTCATTTATTAGCTGTGGGAATGCTTTTCGATATAAAATTGCTGGTAATGGGGTTAATTGTACACCGTATTTGACATAACATTCCCAACCGTTTAACAAGAATTGACGATGCCTGTGTACGTATAAGAAAACACTTTCGTATTGCAGGGATCTGCAGATTTCGAAAAGTGAGCAGCGAAACAACTTGAATTGCACAGTTCAAAAATACTTCGAACGCCGTCCTTCACTAGTTCGTGCAACAGCCAGTCATGTTCCTGTGACGATCCACACACAACACAATCAGACTGTGGGCTCGGTGTAGACTCCTATGTAAGAAATTGTCCTACGTTGAATGTCGTCTTTCCTAGTGACGGATGTGACATTTGTTTAAGCATGACTTGAAAGCTGTTCTCGGCACACTTCAGTCAGTACCTAGTTCGCACTCTAAAGCATATTTCTTAGAACACACACTTCATTTGCAGCGTGTAGAGTCATAAGACCCCGCTGGGGTCGACGGAATATTTCAGTGACGAGACACTGCAGCGGGATCCCCCCGGTAATGATAATTGAAGGGAAAGAGTTGGTGTGTCAGATGCAGAAGTACTGTACGTATTCAACAATAGCATCACTTTCGAACGCCCTGAAACTACACTGACACCGAGCGCAAAGTGAATCCATAACGCAGGAACAGCGCGTATCAGATATGGTTTCTTTTTTGGCGGTGGTTGTCGCTGCTTTCCCCAGAGATAACTATCGCAACAAATCATTTTGTGATAGAGCTAAAGTTTCACTCAAAATACAAACCACAGGTGGAAGCTCCGTCATGTTACAGAGAAACGGCAGTGTTTCTTAGCTACTTCTTCTTATCACCAAATGTTGCCAAAGTGCAAATAAGTACAAGATGTTGTTTACTTTTTCTATTGCTTATCCATTAATGGGTGTTGGCGACCATATGTTGCATCTTTCTTCTGTATACCGCCGTATGTAATAGCTGGTCTACACTTCGTAGTCCCGTCCACTGCTTTATATTGTCCAACCTGGATGATGTTCTTCGCTCTTGTCTTTTTTCTTCAATCTTCCATTATTAACTGCAGAAGTATATATTTGGTGTTCCGTACTATATGTCCTAGGTATGCAGTTTTTCTTCTTTTAAGCATTGTCAACATTTTTCTCGCTGCTTGTTCGTTCGTTCTAGTACTTCGCTGTTGGTTATTCTTGCAGTCCACGATATTTTAAGCATTCTGCGATAAATCCACATTTCAAAGGCCTCTAACTTCTTCATTCTTGTCATATTTAATGCCCATCCTTCAGAGCCACATAGAAGCACGGACCACATGTAGCATTTTACAGATCGGACTCTAAGGTTTAGGTTTAGGTTTAGGTCTAGGTCTGTGCTTGTAAGAATATTAAATTTTATGAAGGCTTTTCGGGCGTTCTCTATGCGGCATTTTATTTCAAAGTCTGTGCGCCAGTCTTCACAAAGCTAGGTTCAGAGGTATTTAAACTTGTTGAATCTTTGTATTACAGATCCTTGAAATCATAGATTTGCATCTTCAAATGAGTCGGAATGTCGTGTGACTATCATAAAATCAGTCTTTTTGATATTAATATTCAGACCTAGAGTACTGCTGTAATCTTTTACTATGTTGACGAGTAGTTGGTCATATAAATTATCAACTATCAGTACCGTGTCATCAGCATAGCGAATGTTGTTGATATACACTCCGTTAACCTTCATACCTTTTTCTACGTCATCAAGTGCCTCCTGAACAAACAAGATGTTACACAGACAAGCAAAAACTGGCGTAGGCCACCCAGTACGTGGGTGCAGCATGTGGAACAAATAGGCTCACAACCTTGCATGAGTAATTACTTCCATGCTTCGGACAGTTTGCTACGCTCCACAGTGCTCGACCCTGACATGGCCGTTGGTCTTTGTGGGCTGCAAGATAGCGCAATCTGGCACATGGCTTCATTTCCGGCAGCTGCCTAGCTCACCTTTTTTGTGCGTGCTGTAGGCGACGCCTGCCTGGCAGATAGGTACTCCGCCGCAGCGCGCTGAAAGAGGGTTTGGTGTGATAATAAAAGCAGATGCCAAACTGAGATTCATTGGAAAAATCTTCCACTCACGGGGAATAAAAGCAGGCCAACCCGTTTTTGCCGTGGTTGCTTTTGAGTAAACTCGTAAGCGTTATGGACACGATCGTGCATCTCTTGTGACAGCCGCAGCACAGTAGTCGTTGTGCATCATGGTGTAGTTTACTATTAAAATACCATAAACTTACATCACAATCAGAATTCAACTTTCACATTGCTTTTACATCTCGCGAAAAAGACAATGAAAGTAAAATCGGACACACGAGCTCACACAGGGACCAACCAACGCTCGTTCTTTCCGCGTACCGGCTGCAACTGGAACAGTAAGCACCGTACTCAAAATACCGTAAGGTGGTTTGCGGCATTCAGATGTAGCAGTCCTAAGCGACATAGAGCTCATTCAGTAAATTACCTCACCGTCAACGTGACGTTGTAAACTGTACTTCCTTCCTCTCTGTAGTACAAAGACTATCAAATAAAATAAGTGGTATTTTCCAAACTTTGGAAACAAGGGAATAATGTAGCCTCATTTTAGAACAGGATTATTCGCAAATACAAAATTTTCAAAATATGAGCTTGAAAGTTCTGTGTGTTGTACCAATGTACAGAAAATCTCTTTCGAAATCCGCTTATAGTAGGACACTGTTTCCAAACTGTGTTTAAGTGCTCCGCGAAAAAGTATTAATAACATGGGATTTTCTCTCGACATTTTGGCTTCACTCATTATTTTTTTAAAATTGTACGAGTTACGAGTTATGAGTTATTAGTTGAGATTTACAATCGAAGTAATCACTGAAAAAAGTTTCCATTGTTTAAAATTTTATTGACCTTTTAAATAAACACGATACCACACACACACACACACACACACACACACACACACACACACACACACACACACAATTACACCTCCTTCAGGTTAGTTGATGACAGCAATGTAAATTTTTAAGTTTGGCGGATAACAGCAAGAGTATAAAATATGGACTTCTAAAATCTTTTGCCCCTGGAAGCCGTTACATAGGCAACCAGCATGTGGAATTACGCACGTGTCACCCGGTTAGTAATATAGACGTGAGGAACTTGCGAAAACAAAGGGAAAGTGAGGAAAGAGGCGTAAGCGGAAAATTATGAAGTAATTACAGTTACCTGTTTATTATACGGACCAGTTCGCTGGGCTCAAGACAGCAAGAAAGATCGACTTAAGGCAATTAGAAAAATCGGGAACGACGTTTCTTACATTATAAAACGCTGGAAGATGTGAAGATAAAATCAGGAACACACAAGCAGAATTCGGTGTGAAATGTGTCGTTGAAAAAGGCGCACAGAACAAAAACGAGAGTCTGCTCTGTTGACGTCGGTGTCCAGGACACTAAAGCAAGCCTTAAATTTTAAGTCTTCAGTGAAAGGCCAGAATTCCCGCCTTGCGTGAGCCTGAAACTGGAAAAATCGTTGAGGAGAAGCAAAAGGAGCTGGTTCTTCTGAGTCTATTACAGTATTACTGAACGGCTGATCCGGGGCACAGTGCTACTTGCACGTTGCCTGCGAAAGGGCTTCCAGGGCAACAAAAATTTGATTTCCATTATTTCATATAACTGACTGAATGTAAAATGCGCTCATAATCAGCTAATTAAGAGCTATGATGATGTTACGTCTACGGTTCAACACCGTAAGACAAGTATTACAGTCAGAATCTATATAATTTACGTCGTGAGACAGCTTGACTCGTGACACTCAAATTAACCAGACCGTAATCATTGTTTGATAATGAGACCACTTCGTGACTTCCAACAAATTACACTAAATCTGAAACATTTACGAAAATTTTTCTCGTTAATACCCTCACTAAGTGCTGAACGGGAGAAAGTTCATCGCTTACTAAATTTTCGCTGTTCATGAAGTAACACTTCGCGTCAAGTAAGACGTTTTAACCATTTCTTCTTTAGTACTAACTCTTCGCAACACATTATGCAATCAGCGTCCGCATATGCCACTGAATTCTTTGCACGACATCCAGTTCAGGGGATATGATGATATGAACACTGAGATGCTTGAAAAGCTAGCATTTTTGCTTAAAACGGAGGACAAATTAATCAGCAGTCGATAATGAGACAAACTATCTACTCCCAACAAACTTGAAACATAATTTCAAGCCTTTCCAAAACTTAGTATCACTTATATGTTTATCAGATACTCAAAACATGAACTTCTTTGTAAAGTAAGCCGAAATGGGGAGGATATAAAATACAGACTGGCAAAAGCGAGAAAAGGCTCCTGAAGAACATAAATTTGTTAACATCGAATGTAGATTTAAGTTTTAGAAAGTCTCTTCTAAGGTATTTGTGGGGCGTAGCCATGCCTGGAAGTAAAACCTTGACGGCAAACAGTTTACACAAAAAGAGAATAGAAACTTGGGGTGATGTGGTGCTACAGAGAAAGGAAGATTTTGGTCCTACGTAAAATCTCTAAGTGGGTCTGAGGCTTCCATCCAGTTACTCGTTGACCGGTCTGGCTTGGCAGTAGAAGATAGCAAAAGGAAGGCTGAAGTTGTAAATTTCACGTTTAGGAAACCGTTTACGCAAGAGACTAGTACAAACGTATCGTCGTTTCACCATTGCTGGGAGTCCCGTGTGTATGACGTAATAATAAGCATCCCTGGAGTAGAGAATCAGCTGAGAGAATTGAAAGAAGAAAAAAGCCAGGTCCTGACGGAATCCTAATTCGGTTTTACGGAGTTTTCTGAGTTTGCATTCATCGTGAATCTCCCTACCAGTATAAAGTGGCAAGCGACTGGAAAAAGAGCGCAAGTGACTCCCGTATAAAAGAAGAGTAAAAGAGAGGACCCGCGAAATTATAAACCTGTCTCGTTAAGATTGGCTCTGAGCACTATGGGAATTAACATCTGAGGTCATCAGTCCCCTAGAACCTAGAACTACTTACACCTAACTAACCTAAGGACATCACACACATCCATGCCCGAGGCAGGATTCGAACCTGCGACCGCAGCGGTCGCGCGGTTGCAGACAGTAGCCCTTAAGATTTTTTTGCTGCAGTATTCTGGAGAATATTCTGAGTTCGAATATTTTAAACTTTCCGGAGACGGAGAAGCTTTTGTCTGTGAATCAGAATGTTTTTAGAAAGCTTCGCTCATGCGAAACTCGACTTGGCCTTTTGTCACATGATGTACTGCGAACTATCTGCGGGCAGATTTCATATTTCTAGATTTCCGAAAAGCATTCTACACGGTACCCTACAGCAGACAGTTAACGAAGGTACGTGCGTACGCAATAAGCTCCCAGATATATGACTGGCTCGAAGACTTCTGAAGGGAAGTTGGAACGCCCTATACCGACAATGTTAAAATTAGTGACTTGGCTTCCCTGTATGTCAGGAACCACTGTAGCCATTGACAAGAAACTTTTACAGGACTTTAAACTGTGTGTTCTGAGTCTACTGAACTACAATAATTGCATTTCACCCACTGCTTTCGGAAATTATTTAATTACAAGGTTAAAATTTTGTGTGCTTTTTTGTACACCATTCTAAATAATTCTAATTATACATAACATTATGTTCTTCTTTTAGTTCAGTAGACTCAGGAATATGTTATTACTCCCTGAAAATTTGATACTCTACTCGAAGTGGTTTCTGAGATTTAGGAAAAAATGGAACAGAAAATGTTTTCAGGAACGGCTTCTAAAGTTTGAAGAGAGTGTAACTCGCTTAATAAGTGCTTAATTTTTTATTTTTAGTCACTCAGAAGCACCCTGCGCCAAACTGCATACATACTCTTGATCTTTTTCAAAGTTTTTTTTTCTTCTTTCTGGCCAACTGTGCTGCATGCTTTGCTTTATCAATGCGAACCTTGTCCATACATTCAAGTTCTCTGATGCAGTATGCTCCAGGATTAATTCCCATATGCTGTAACACTTTCATCCTACCAATTTCGCCATCATTAAAAGCAATAACGGTATCACTGACCTCCCATTTGTGTCTCCATTCCAACAAAAACTTTTTTTGGTAAGCGAGTCCATATAAGATTATTGAAAAACTCATTTGGATTTGAGTCTGACCATGCAGACACTACTTCAGTAATTCAGGATTTTACAGGTCTCTGTAAATTGGTTTTACGATATCCATGACTGCTGCTGGGATGGAATGTTTATGGTTGAATGAACTGTTTGAGTGCTGAGCATTGCGGTTATTGCACAATGCATCAGCTCCAGGAGGGCAAAGGCCGTGTAATGGTTTTTCATCAGCTGACAGTCTGTGGAAGAAAGTAGCCCATAATGCCTGCTTCATTTTCAAGAAATCCTCAGTTTTGGTTTTAATGGCCATCCCATAATACTGCTGTAATTCATCAATCATTTTATCTTTGAGCCTGCCTCTTACGGTTTTACCATCGGAAAGTTTCGTGTTTCTCAAACTTTGTTTCAGCTTTCTCAGCCTGGTGTCCATCCTCTTCTGAACATAACCTTTATAACAAAGCAATCCACAGCCTTCTATATAAAAAAAACCGATTTTATTAGATCTTGAAATTATGCACGTAAAAATTTTTTACATTTTCAACCGGTGTAGATTATATTCAAAAAATAAAATACGTGCCATGTGAGTTTAGAAGTGATATATGTATCATTTTATTGCGAAAATTTCAGATTTTATAATGAGATAAAAATCCGAAAATGTGAAAAATTTTCTTCCGTTCTAACTCCTCTTAAGCAGTATGTTGTCCTCGACGGCGATTGTTCATCGGAGAAAACCGAATTGTCAGGAGTGCCCCAGGAAAGCGTGATAGGGTAGCTGTTGTTTTTTTATATGCATAAGTGACCAGGCAGACAGGGTGGGCAGCAATCTGCGGTTGTCTGCTGATGATGCTGTGATGTACAGGAAGGTGCCGAAGATACGTGACTGTAGGTTGATAAAAGATAAAATTTCTAGTTGGTATGATGAATGGCAGGTGGCTCTTAATGTAGAAAAATGTGAGTTAGTGTGTATGAGTAGGAAAAGCAAACCCGTAATGTTCGGATACAGCATTAGTAGTTGATTAAATATTTGGCCATGACGTTGAGAAACTATATGAAATGGAACGAGCATGTGAAGATTGTGGTAGGGAACGCAAATTGTTGACGTCGGCTTATTGGGAGAATTTTAGGAAAGTGTAGTTAACCTGTGAAGGAGACCCTATATAGTGCGACCTATTCTTCAGTACTGCTTGACTGTTCTGGATCCGCACCATGTGGGATTGAAAGAAGACATAGAAGCAATTTAGCGGCGAGCTGCTTCATTTCGAACCCGTAGGTTCGATCGGCATGCAAGTGGTACGGATATGCTTCGGGAGCTCAAGTGAGAACCTCTGGAGGGAAGAAGACACTAACTTCCAAGAACACTATTCAGGAAGTTTAGAGAATTAGTCTTCGAAGCTGACTACGGAACTATCCTACTGCCACCAACATAAATTTCGCGTAGGTACCTCAAAGATTAGATACGAGAAGTCAGGGCTTTTACGGAGGCGTGTATAAAGTTGTTTTCTCCGCGCTCTATCTGCGAGAGGAACAGGAAAGGGAACAACTACACTACTGGCCATTAAAATTACTACACCAAGAAGAAATGCAGATGATAAACGGGTATTCATTGGACAAATATATTATACTAGAACTGACATGTGATTACATTTTCACGCAATTTGGGTGCATAGGTCCTAAGAAATCAGTACCCAGAACAACCACCTCTGGCCGTAATAACGGCCTTGATACGCCTGGGCATTGAGTCAAACAGAGCTTGGATGGCGTGTACAGGTACAGCTGTCCATGCAGCTTCAACACTATACCACAGTTCATCAAGAGTAGTGACTGGCGTTTTGTGACGAGCCAGTTGCTCGGCCACCATTGACCAGACGTTTTCAATTTGAGAGAGATCGGTAGAATGTGCTGGCCAGGGCAGCAGTCGAACATTTTCTGTATCCAGAAAGGCCCGTACAGGACCTGCAACATGCGATCGTGCATTATCCTACTGAAATGTAGGGTTTCGCAGGGATCGAATGAAGTGTAGAGCTACGGGTCGTAACACATCTGAAATGTAACGTCCACTGTTCAAAGTGCCGTCAATGCGAACAAGAGGTGACCGAGACGTGTAACCAATGGCACACCATAGCATCACGCTGGGTGATAGGCCAGTATGGCGACGACGAATACAAGCTTCCAATGTGCGTTCACCGCGATGTCGCTAAACACGGATGCGATCATCATGATGCTGTAAACAGATTCATCCGAAAAAATGACGTTTTTCCATTCGTGCACACAGGTTCGTCGTTGGGTACACCTTCGCAGGCGCTCCTGTCTGTGATGCAGCGTCAAGGGTAACCGCAGCCATGGTCTCCGACCTTGTAGTCCATGCTGCTGCAAGCGTCGTCGAATTGTTCGTGCAGATGGTTGTTGTCTTGCAAACGTCTCCATCTGTTGACTCGGGGATCGAGACGTGGCTGCACGATCCGTTATAGCCATGCGGATACGATGCCTGTCATCTCGACTGCTAGTGATAAGAGGCCGTTGGGATCCAGCACGGCGTTCCGGATTACCCTCCTGAACCCACCGATTCCATATTCTGCTAACAGTCATTGTATCTCGACCAACGCGAGCAGCAATGTCGCGATACGATGAACCGCAATCGCGATAGGCTACAATCCGACCTTTATGAAAGTCAGAAACGTGATTGTACGCATTTCCTCTGCTTACACGAGGCATCACAACAACGTTTGACCAGGAAACGCCGGTCAGCTGCTGTTTGTGTACGAGAAATCTGTTGGTAACTTTCCTCATGTCAGCACGTTGTAGGTGTCGCCACCGGCGCCAACCTTGTGTGAATGCTCTGAAAAGCTATGTTGTTGTTGTGGGCTTCAGTCCTGAGACTGGTTTGATGCATCTCTCCAGTAAAGCTGCATGCCCTCCGAAAAAATTACGGCCGTACTTTCCCCCTGCTTTCAGCCGTTCGCAGTACCAGCACAACAAGGCTGTTTTGGTTAGCGTTACAAGGCCATATCAGTCAATCATCCAGACTGTTGCCCCTGAACTACTGAAAAGGCTGCTGCCCCTCTTCAGGAACCACACGTTTGTCTGGCTTCTCAACAGATACCCCTCCGTTGTGGATGCACCTACGGTACGGCTATCTGTATCGCTGAGGCACGCAAGCCTCCCCACCAACGGCTAGGTCCAAGGTTCTTGGGGGGGGGGGGGGGGGGGCGCTGAAAAGCTAATGATTTGCATATCACAGCATCTTCTTCCTGTCGGTTAAATTTCGAGTCTGTAGCACGTCTGATGAAGAACTGCTTTCGGCACTTCGTCGAGTACGTGTTCGGGAATGCAATCCACGGTTTCCAGCCGGTGTGAGAGGGTTGAGTGCCCACTGCCGCACACGACAGCCGTGTTTGACAACGGAGAGTTTCCGTAGCTCGTGCGCCAGCGTGTTATCGTGGACAGAGCCTGAAGCTGAAGCTGCGGCGCGGTCGCCCCGGCGTGGCCCGGCGATCACAGCCGGCTTGCCCCTTGGCCACCGCGTGGGTGGGCGGGGGCGCGGCTCGCAGATCGATCGCCACCCCTAAGTGTGCGTCATTGCGCCACCTCCCGCCTTCCTTCCGCTCTGCCTCGCGGCCGGAGCGCGGCTGTCACGATTCGCATTGTTCTCGAAAGTGAAACACACTGCTGGAGGTGGGCTGAACGGTTATTCTGCGACGTCAGTTACCACTGTTGAAAATTGTTTCGGTACCAATCACTTGAAACAGTTATTGATAGCTGTCAGTTCTTCGCACTGCGATTGGGTGATCGAAGCGAATCGAGCTTGCCGGCCGTGGTGGCCGAGCGTTTCTAGGCGCTTCAGTCCGGATCCGCGTGACCGCTACGGTCGCAGGTTCGAATCCTGCCTCGGGCATGGATGTGTGTGTTGTCCTTAAGTTAGTTAAGTTTAAGTAGTTCTAAGTCTAGGGGACTAATGACCTCAGAAGTTAAGTCCCATGGTGCTCAGAGCCGAGCTGGGTTGTATTGGATAACATCTTTGTCATGGTAGTCTCGTATGTGTGGTTTTAGTATCTATACTTGAGTCGAGTGGCACGGAAGGGAAGCAGTGGTTGGGAAGGGAGTGAGACAGGGTTGTAGCCTTTCTCCGATGTTATTCAATCTGTATATTGAGCAAGCTGTAAAGGGAACAAAAGAAAAATTCGGAGTAGGTATTAATATCCATGGAGAAGAAATAAAAACTTTGAGGTTCGCCGATGACATTGTAATTCTATCAGAGACAGCAAAGGACTTGGAAGAGCAGTTAAACGGAATGGACAGTGTCTTGAAAGGAGGATATAAGATGAACATCAACAAAAGCAAAACGAGGATAATGGAATGTAGTCGAATTAAGTCGGGTGATGCTGAGGGAGTTAGATTAGGAAATGAGATACTTAAAGTAATAAAGGAGTTTTGCTATTTGGGGAGCAAATTAACTGATGGTCGGAGTAGGGTGGATATAAAATGTAGACTGGCAATGGCAAGGAAACCGTTTATGAAGAAGAAAAATTTGATAACATCGAGTATAGATTTAAATGTCAGGAAGTTGTTTCTTAAAGTATTTGTATGGAGTATAGCCATCTATGGAAGTGAAACGTGGACGAAAAATAGTTTAGACAAGAAGAGAATAGAAGCTTTCGAAATGTGATGCTACAGAAGAATGCTGAATATTAGATGGGTAGATCACATAACTAATGAGGAGATATTGAATAGAATTGGGGGAAGAGGAGCTTGTGGCACAACTTGACTAGAAGAAGGGATCGGTTGGTAGGACATGTTCTGGGACATCGATGGATCATCAATTTAGTATTGGAGGGCAGCGTGGAGGGTAAAAATCGTAGAGGGAGACCAAGAGATGGATACACTAAGCAGATTCAGAAGGATGTAGGCTGCAGTAGGTACTGGGAGATGAAGAAGCTTGCACAGGATAGAGTAGCATGGAGAGCTGCATCAAACCAGTCTCAGGACTGAAGACCACAACAACAACAAGAAGTTGTTTCCTACGGAAAAGATGTGTGGATGCAACAACGTATTACTTTCTCTAAAAAACCGCGTAGTTTTCCGTAAGATTAGTAGTACGGAATTGTCTGTCGGTGTAATGCCTACAGATAAAACTGATAACTGGTTATTTTGGCGAATGTGAACTAACAAGCAGACTATACTGGGGGTAAAATTCGAATCTGCTGCTGCTGGTGGTTACCTACGAAACTGTAGACGACTAACCAGAAATGAATAGAATAAAGAATGGCCACAACTTCGAAATCAAGAGACCGAAATTATGGAGTTAGATCACCAGTAATGCCAAGCAAACTTTGGTACGCGAAGAGCAGTTATTGCAGGATGTTTATATAAAATTTTGCTCGGATGAGCTTCAGTCATGCACACTTCCTACACTATCGGCATCGAGTTTATGCTGCGGAGTCAACCGATTTGTTAATATGGAATCACGGAGGATGTGAACCACTTGTTCTCTGAATAAGACAGTCGAAGAAAACAATCCACATCATTGATTCGGCGTCTGGTGCTGTTAATACGTTCTTTCAACGACTCTTCTGACTCTCCTGACGACAAAAGACTACAGGGTATAGAAAGAAGTCTTTCTATTCCTGTTTACGTAAAAAGTAAATATGTAATATAGATATATCAAATCAGGTGAATCACTTTTAAACTGAAATGGAAGAAACTTGTAAATTAGAATTCGCCTCTTAATTTAGACGATTCTTGTAGTCGAGTGACTCATCTAGGACCTGTGCACCACATGTATTGGTAGCACTTCTATCAGACGTGTAAATCCACTAATGGTCTACTTATGTAGTGCGTACCTTATATAGCAGTAGTGTTTCTCTCTGTTTTACTCTCCAGTTTAAATGACCACCAGTACAACGTACTTTCTGAACAAAAAACTTCGTTCTAACCAATCTCTCTGCATACTTAAGCGGAAACAACGTATACGACATACCTAAACCAGCTAAAAAAACATGCTACGAAATTGTAAGAATTCAGTTCAAATTATCAGTGGAATACAATACGAAACAAGTCAGGTATAATTGGACACTATAATAGTTCATTCCGTTGTCAGTTATATTGTGTTTGCGTTTGAGAAAAGCAACAAGAGGGGCTGAAAAGTTCTAAGTTAAACGCTGCTTTCTTTCATCATCTGAAGACTGTCATGTAGTAAATGGAGACAACTCTTCACACATTAAAATTTTTAAAGATTTCATATCGTTACTTTCCGCAGCTTTAGTGGGCGAGTGAATAGGTGTTGCACTCTGCACTGTTGTTAAGAGGTTGTTAGGTCACGTACATTTTATATAACACAATTTTCAAATGCAGAAACTGATACACCTTCTTGTATAAGACGACGAGACGTAAAAGAACCATGGAATACCTCCAACAAAATTTAATCCTGACACTTCTGGGAAACTGCAGTCCCCTCGCCAAGCGCTAATCTCCTAAAGGTCTCCCTAGATTTCGCGAAAATTTCGTGACCGTTCGACATGATTACTACAGCATCTGCAGAAAGGCAGCATACTAAGTTACGCACTTAGTTTTGTCAGAAGCCGAAGTAAACTCTACATTACGTAACTGTACCATGTTAACGGATAGTACTAAAATCCACAGTTTCCATAGTTCACATAATGAATTAAATGATGTTCGCCCGGACTTAAGAAGCAGCAGCATCGCATTTAGCATTCACCAGCTCTTCATCTCTGCACTACTCGGAGTAGCATGGACAGTGGCACAGGTGATCCGATGTCTGTCTTCCCTCCGCGCGTGCCATATTTCATCCACGCTTGAAGATGTGAAGTTGATCACATCTGTCTGCCCACATGTGTGTTCTTTGGCAGCACGTGTAGGTACAGTTAGTGCTGGCACTGAAGTAAGGAAACTCCTACTGGATTTCAACTCGGGTCTTGGTGATTGGTAGCTGTGGATTGATGTAAATGATTTGGTTCAGCCTTCTTTGTTTCAGCGTCTGCAGTTAATTTACGACGTCTGTCTGGTGGTGCAATAGCTGCGAAGCAATAAACGGCGGGTGCCGGTGTCGGCCATCCAGTTGTCACTCTTGCAGTTTCACTCACTCACTTGCATGGCGTAGGCAGAACTGTACAGGGTTATTACAAATGATTGAAGCGATTTCACACCTCTACAATAACTTTATTATTTGAGATATTTTCACAATGCTTTGCACACACATACAAAACTCAGTTTTTTTAGGCATTCACAAATGTTCGATATGTGCCCCTTTAGTGATTCGGCAGACATCAAGCCGATAATAGAGTTCCTCCCACACTCGGCGCAGCATGTCCCCATCAATGAGTTCGAAAGCATCGTTGATGCGAGCTCGCAGTTCTGGCACGTTTCTTCGTAGAGGAGGTTTAAACACTGAATCTTTCACATAACCCCACAGAAAGAAATCGCATGGGGTTAAGTCGGGAGAGCGTGGAGGCCATGACATGAATTGCTGATCATGATCTCCACCACGACCGATCCATCGGTTTTCCAATCTCCTGTTTAAGAAATGCCGAACATCATGATGGAAGTGCGGTGGAGCACCATCCTGTGGTACGTTTAGCTCCCTGCTTGCTTTATTCGTCGACTTCCGCGGGCTACGCGTGAAACTTGCCCGCACGCGTTCAACCGTTTCTTCGCTCACTGCAGGCCGACCCGTTGATTTCCCCTTACAGAGGCATCCAGAAGCTTTAAACTGTGCATACCATCGCCGAATGGAGTTAGCAGTTGGTGGATCTTTGTTGAACTTCGTCCTGAAGTGTCGTTGCACTGTTATGACTGACTGATGTGAGTGCATTTCAAGCACGACATACGCTTTCTCGGCTCCTGTCGCCATTTTGTCTCATTCCGTTCTCGAGCGCTCTGGCGGCAGAAACCTGAAGTGCGGCTTCAGCCGAACAAAACTTCATGAGTTTTTTTACGTATCTGTAGTGTGTCGTGACCATACGTCAATGAATGGAGCTACAGTGAATTTATGAAATAGCTTCAGTCATTTGTAATAGCCCTGTATCATACATGGCGCACGCTTACTTTTCAGCAGAGAAACGGAGTGCCACGGCAGAGACTCTTAATTACTTGTGGTTAGGGCCCCAGTTACTGACAGTGAGTGTCTGAATAGTGTTATTTCGGGCTGGCACTTTCAGCTTCGTGTTGATGCAGTGTTTTCGGTATGTTAAAGTGACGCCAAGTTATTTAGGCATAAAGCAGTGTTCCAACTTGGTGCCCTTCAAATTAAAATTAAAAGTTCTATTTGCCTGTGCGTTTCTGAGGATTAGGTTTCATGTAATTCGTATCATAATACTTAGTTCACAGAGCTGTTGTACGATCGTGTTCATCATACTCAAACTTACATAAAAGCTTCTACATGTGTTAGGTCATGGTTGGTTATTCGTAAATATATTTTGGGGGCAAAAAATTCCTTGGAGAATCCAACGATTTAGTCTTCCGTGAACAACACAGCTTAGATTGTGCAGTAGTGTGACAAATAGGTGCATGAAGCCATAATCCTGCGTCATACTGTAGATCTCATGGAACATAAAGCGGTGTTGAACAGTATCATAGAATGAAGATAAAGCAATAAAAATAACTCTAGAGGTGTCACCTCTTTGAAATCCGCCCTCTCTGCACTGGATTAAGTCGGCCACATCTGCTGTGCGGTTTCTTTGATATCTGAAGCCTGCTTGTTCAGGTATTAATAGACTCATGGTCAAGTGTCACACGGTTGAAAAGAATGGCGACAATTTGGGATACATCCTTGGTACATGCCTCTTTGACAAGGATATGTAGACGAACGTGTCAGTTGTTCCGAAACATCTATACTGAGAATGACTGCTTCCTCTGAACTATTTGCTTTAAAGGAAAATTTATCACGGAACTGTCGTAACGAAAAGTATAATCTGAATCGGGTTTTCTCTCTTGCTCTGCCCTAAGGGAATCAGGCGGAAGTGGTGAGAATCCAGTAGCAGCAACAAGAGAGATATAGTTGCAATTTTCCCGATCCCGCTACAGCGTTTTAGAGTGTTTCACACAGTCGGCTAGCTAGCGACATGTTTAGGAGATAGCTCACACATTAAAATAACAGTGCTGCGATGATGAAGGTAACATAACCAGATTTATCCTTTTTCGGTCGCTCATGAAGCATCGAACAGGCAGTGATGAGACGAGTAGAAAAGAATGATAATCACACGACACATTCTTCAATGAGGAGTGGTGGTATCAACACCAAGGGTGGCGCAAGAGTCACTGGGCACTTGGTTAAAGGAAAACAAAAGTAACAATCCGTTAACTTATTACCAAATAGTGGTAATTATGTCTTGTCAAGTTCGTATATAGTGCAGTGACAATCAAAACAAACACAATAATCCGACTAATGAAGTGTTGAAAATGTGATCTGTGAAACCTGTTTACAGTTATAGTTTCACGAATTGTCGCTATGTTAACGAAAGAAGAAAGGATTTTCCCTCTAAAAATAGAAAAGTGGTGCTACTGTAGTTAATGAATGGGGAAGCCAATTTAGATCATAACCACCGTCTAGACAAACAGTGTAGGACATACGAGATATTTGAATAACATCGATTTATTATGAATACCCCAAGATCTGGCCGCCCCACATCAGTCGCATCTGAGGCAAATGAATCGCGCGTATGTTTAGTTGTGACCCAAAGTCCGCGAAAATCAAACAGACGATTAGCAACTGAGCTGGCTTTATCACGAAGGTCAGTGCAAAGAATGTTAGACAAAAAGATGTTCAAAGTTTACAGTCAGTGTTTACGGGATGGGTTACATTGAAGATGATCCAGATCTACGTCGTCAGTTTTGTGAATTGATTCTTAAACAACAGAAACATAATTCTAACCTATTCAGTGAAACTGTGTGGTCTGACGAGGCCAATTTTAAGCCGCCAAGTTGTACATAACTTTACTTATGGTATATTGACAACCAAAATCTTTTGTTAGACCCTATGGTATATTGACAACCACAGTCTTTTGATAGACCAATAAATAAGTCTGATATGAGTGTTTAGGGGGCAATATCATCGTTTAGCGTACTTGCACGATATTTTTTTGAAGGAACAGTGACAGGATAGAACTACTTGGGTATGCTTCAGAATTACGTGGTACCAGGACTTTGACGTGTGCTGTAAACGTTGAAGAAATTTACTTTCAACACGATGGTGCTCCATCACATTATGTCACTGCCGTCATATAAATGAAACTTTCCAAAGAAAAAGAATTGTTCGAAGACCAGGTATTGACATGTCTCCACGTTCACCTATATCACGCTTTTGGATTGTTTGCTATGTGGTGTCGTCTAGGACACTGTTTATTCTCAAAAGCCTCAACCCATTGCTGAACTAAAAAGACTACATGGACGACGCGTTTCCTGATTTGGACAGTGATACCACACTGTGCCATAGAGTATGTAACACTGTTCCAAAAAGACATCAGAGATGTATTAATGAAGACGACGTTTGTATTTTTAATGAAACATAAATTCTAGCTTTCACTGTAAACTGAGCACTGATTTAAACAGACTTTTGCGCCACCCTGTATTGTGGAAAGCGTGCGCTCGACTGCGGTATTTCAAGCAACTGACAGATTTGCTAGTTCAACTGGTGCTGAAAGATGTGGCATACCAAACTGACGAAATCAGTCGGGGAAGTGGCTAGAATAAGCAAACAGAAGTATCGACTACCCCTACTCGCGGAGTACAGAGGCAGCTAGAACTCACAGACGCTTGCCTCTTAACAATGTTCATCGCATAGTCTTAGCAGAAATACTATTAAATGTTAAGAAAAGATTATAATTTTCATTTTAGTCGTTGTTTACGGAAGTCTGTCTTACTCTTTTTTTGCTGTCACCATAAATAGTGCAAGAAAACTCAGCCACTGCGCGAGTCACGGTTGCTTGTCGTCTCAAGTATCTCATGACCTAAGATAATCTCCTTCGATATCGATGAGTTACATCGAAGGGTTTGCCACAGCCCGTGCCACTTATCATATCGTTACTAATTATCGGTAACTTTTTTAGATGAAGACACTGATTTATTTTGTAATAGTTCTTAACAAGAAGAATTGAACGTCACACCACTGCAGAGTGTTAAAAACCTGTTTTGGAAGGTGGGCGCAGTATTGGTCGGTCTGAGCTTCGAGTAACAGGTGCTGTTAAATAAACGGCACGTGGCCGTTATCGAAAGTTATGTATGCGACCTATTCAAATTGACAGACCACCTACGGCCACAGAAGCTGGTGTGGGTGAATATCCATAAAAGCCCACGTAAATGTTCGGTTGCGCAAGTTTTCTTTGCTTTTATATGTACACTATATTCAAGAAAACGAGTAGAAGCTATAAAATATCATGCTGGAGACAATTGCTACTAGGAGAGGGAGGAAAATAAATGTAGAAAACTATAGGACAAAGATCAAACGTATTAATAACGACACTAATCATCCGGGTTGACTTTAACGATACTTGGGATTATTAAAAAATGGTGATTATACAAGATTTTGTCGTCACTGAAATGACATGAACGATCATCCATACGATGCAGCAGTGGATGACCACCATTAGTTACGGCGGTGTCTGGTTGATGCATGCGCTGTCTGGAGAGGTATCGTTGTTCATCAGGAAATTACGGATTATGCATACCAGAACACGGTTAGACGCGTTTTGTGTCTGCATCGTGCTCCATTCCGTCCCAGGTACGGTTACCAACTCAGTTGGTTGGGCCTTCGTGGCATGTAGGGATATTTCAAGCATGCTAAGTCATGCTGTGTCGGATGCCTGAACACAGAACACAGTGTCACTATTCCCGAAACAGCCTGTCCATAATTCTGGTAGTGGCGCTGAGGTCGGAAACTGTGCGGGGAAATAGGCAGAACAACCACCTAGTTAAACGATAAAATCGAGAAATCGTTCGTATTGTTAAGACATCAGGTTGCCGAGGTTAGTGACAGTAGCCTCTGTTTGTAAATAGTGATACACTTTATATCGACTTATCGAGCAATGTAATTTCTTTCTCTCTGTCTGTGTGTGTGTGTGTGTGTGTGTGTGTGTGTGTGTGTGTGTTAGAGCGCTTGGCATTCCCGCACAGGTGGAACGTTGTTGCACCACCGCAGGACACTAAGCTGCACATCATGTTGTAATATACAATCTTTTCATTGCCGAAGATGGGAGCGTTTAGTCACCCTTGCCGACGTCAACATGTGTTGTTCCGGCCTTTAGAACGCACACGAATAATTCGCGTTCAGTCGGTGTTACACTAAGGAATAAATCGGCTAAACTTCAGCACGATTTTTTGAGTAATTTGTGTGTTTATGTCAATTATAAATGAAGAAAAGTAAAATTCGCTTGTATTACGAAACTGTTAGTAGTTTATATATTGTTTAGTTTCCTGGTTTTGTAACAATTTCCGCCAAACAAATCGGCTTCATGGCTAATTCCAATTCATCTGTCGTTAATCCAACTTATTGATTCGATCGCAATCGCAAGCTAGCAGCACCCTATACTTTGGCTTTGGTTACCGTGGAGTAATGAAGAAAACGATAGAAGGGGGCTGTGTCAAAGCATTGCTGTAAATTGACTTCACACAGTACACGAGTGGGCAAAGTGAGGAGGAAATGTTCTTTAATAGCAGCTACGGAACTCCGCTCCACCAAAAGAGCTCTTAATGCGCGTCAGGAAACGAACGTTCGCATTAAGGTTTTGCTTAGACTAGGTGAAATGCAGGCGGGAGACGTTGAAGTAATGGGCAACCTGGAGATCGCAGGATAGGATGTTCCAGTTGGGAATATTCCAATAGAATATTGTCCTGCGTTGTAGGTACAAAGCAAAGTCTTCAGCAAGCCAAGTGATCATTGCCTGTAGCAAACCACAATCTTCCACAATAGTTCTGACACGAGAGGACTTACTTCTGGATACAGCTGCTGCGTAGGAAGAAACGAATACATCAGTGTGGAAAAGATTAAACACGTTTAACAAGTATTCTTAATGATACATTTACAGGTACGTTCCGCAAGCCACCTTGGGGTGTGTGGCAGAGGGTACCGTCACTTCCCCGTCCACCCTTTTCCCCGCTGGATGCCACCAGTAGTTTGCGGGAAAAGGTATTGCCGACAAGCCTCCATGTTGGCTCTGATACCTCTATTACCTTCATGGTCTTCTCGCGAGATATGCGTGGGAGGAAGCAATGCATTCGTTGACTCTTTTAGGAACGTACGCTCTCGGAACTTCAGCAATAAATCACATCGTGATGCAGAACGCTTCTCTTGAAGAGTCTACCACTGGAATTGGCTGATTATCTCTGTGACGCTTTCATACATGCTAAAGAAACCTGTAAGGAAACTCCCTGCTCTTCTTTGGATCTTCCCTATTTCCTCCATCAGTCTAAATGAAATTAACGCAGAAAACGTAAACGTTGCTGTATTTGTTCTATGTCAGTCTAATAAGAGTGGTCCAAGTTAGTAATATTTCTGACTTACAGGAAGGAATCGAACATAGTGTAGCGTTGCTACTGCCAGATGGCGTGTATAATCGACATGAGAGAATTCCAGTGGCGTAGCAGGCAGTAGATTACGCCTCGGCAGACAACTTCGTTTGAGTGTGAGGTAATGTAAGAATACCACGCCCTGTGAGAGCGGGTGGCTGTCTGTAACAGGTGTCTAGTGGCAATCAGATGAAGGCGGCGCGCATTCTTTCGTGCCAGCAGATTGAATGTCCTGTTCGCTCTGTGTAGTTTCACTGTTTTCTTATCTCTGCTACCGAAACTGAGGAGTTGTTTTTTCAGAGTTAAATTTTCCATACTTAAATTGTTTGAGGCAAATGTCATTACGCTTCCCAACTAGGTGGTCAGGTCAAAGCACAACAAACGCTCTCTGGGTGAACAGTGCGACTCCACTTGTGTTTTACTAAAAAACGCAAGCAGGCAGCATATTGGTTATATTACATCAATTTCATAAAAATGACATAAAAGTTATCGTCTGTGTGACGTGACACTGCGACTGTAGTCCACAGTTCGCCTTAGTTTGACGGGACTGTTGGAAGGGATATGTACTGATCTTTAAAAAGAGAACTTAATCAGTTTTCTGACTTTTCCCTAGGGGCATTCACATTACAAATAAGTACCGAAAATAATTACGTGAACTTAGATGACTGAATGAGGTAGGAAGGTCTGGAATGATTATTTCCAGTTGCGTCGGCCCTAGGATTTTTTTCTTTCACTTCTCGCCTCCGCGTACTTGGCAGTTAACGTTAATCTGTAGGTCCCCCCGTAAATGACTGGTCAGTCAGTTCAAAGGTCGGGGGAAGGCAAGGACAAACAACTTAAAATTGGACTTTGCCTAGTAAAAGATTGACATTAAAACGTACGTTCGAGTTGGACAGCTTTGTTTTTTGCCTACTAGCCTGTCTGTCGTTCCACAGACTGGAGTTGTACACACAGTGCTTAGCAGCTTCTAATATAATGCAGTATTCAGTGAAAAAAAAAGCATGTTAGACTGTAATGTATAAACGACTTTCCATTATGGTGGACTCACGTAAAGATAAGTAGGCCTACTGTTTTATTTTAATTTTAATTTACTGAACGAAATTACACTGGTATTGAGATTTAAAGCAACTCTAGAACGTTTGATACAGACTGCCGCAATTTCACTGACTAGCGAGGTGCAAGGCAAGTAATACGAGGATTGGTTGTGATTTAATTATCACCTCGAAAACAGCAAGCTACGACCATGAAAATTGGTAATTGTGTTAGGTTTTCTCTGCATATTCATCCTTCAGTGCAACGTATTTTTCCACAATAAAGTATTTGTCGTCAACCAAGCTAGGGAGAAACGATCATAATAATAAGAGAAATCAGAGCGCGAACAAAAAGTGTTCATTTTTTGCACTCGCTGTTGGGGAGGGTAATGGTAGAGAAGTAGACTGAAGATTGTTCGAAGAACCCTCTACCAGGCACTTGCTGATTGCAGAGTATTGATGTAGATAGGAGACTTTGGACGTAAAACTATTCCATTTGGCTGTTCAGGAAACGTTCCACCTCAAAAATAACGTCACTGTCATCTTGAAAACGCCTTCACGTAATTGTTCCTTCACCTGAAGAAAGATGGGAACGGCATTGGGTGGTATGACTGTAACCTGAGCAGGATGAGCTGGGGCTTTGTCACGGAGCAAAAAAACCGCTTTAAGCCGCCTCCGTGGCAGAGGTCGCTAACGCGTTCTTTTTCTTGGGGGAGTTGAGGGGTTACATCGGTTCGAATCTCGGTAGTGAAAAACATTTTCACTGCCAGTATTTGGCCGACAAGGGGAAGAGGTGGGGACGTAAAGTTTCTGATATGAAACCTCCTGGCAGATTAAAACTGCGCGCCGGACCGAGACTCGAACTCGGGACATTTGCCTTTCGCGGCCAAGTGCTCTACCAACTGAGCTACCCAAGCACGACTCACGCCCCGTCCTCACAGCTTTACGTCTGCCAGTACCTCGTCTCCTACCTTCCAAACTTTACAGAAGCTCTCCTGCGAAAATCTCTTTCTGGGAACTCCCGTAGGCTGTGGCTAAGCCATGTCTCCACAATATCCTTTCTTTCAGGAGTGCTACTTCTGCAAGGTTCGCAGGAGAGCTTTTGTAAAGTTTGGAAGGTAGGAGACAAGGTACTGGCAGAAGTACAGCTGTGAGGACAGGGCGTGAGTCGCGCTTGGGTAACTCAGATGAAAGAGCACTTGCCCGCGAAAGGCAAAGGTCCCCAGTTCGAGTCTCGGTCCGGCACACAGTTTTAATCTGCCAGGAAGTTTCATATCAGCGGAGTGTGCGCTGCGGAGTTAAATCTCATTCTGGATAGTTTCTGATTATGAGTCCGCGGCAATGTCCAGGTTAAAATACCAAACGTTTCCGCTGTGTGTCATGAAGTGACGGCATGTGACACGGTTGATGTTGATCCGTCCGTCGGAATGTTGTAATTAAATAAATAAATTAAAAATGCACTGCTTTGGACTGTTCCTCGCGACGCTTCACATTGACAGCCTCCCGTACTTCTTCAGATATTTCGGTGCTATGTTCCAAGGACAGTTTGTGCTGCTAATGAATTATGCCTGTAGGAGCAGAGTGACAGTCACAAAAGCCAGCATCACGTAGCCCGATGATTGTATCTCCACATTTTTCGGCGGTGGTGAATCCACATGTTCTACTCCTGGCTTTGCTCCTTTGCCACTGCGTCTATAATGATACACTCAGCACTCGTCCAGGACGATTAAAATACTACAGAAGGCATCTGGATTGGCGCGATACAGTTGTAGCAGTGGAACTGTTGCCTCGATTCGGAGGGCTTTTTTGAATGGTGGGTGTTATCAGTGGCGGAACCCAGCTGGCGACGGTGTTTGTCTCGATCAAAATGTCGTGCAAGACGTTGAAAACTCACCCAGGACTGATTTCCACTTCCTCCGCTATCGCATCGATCGTATTACACCTGTGTTCGAGATAGGGCCTCGCACTTCGATTGTGTCCTGATATACAGGGAGATACGGCTTGTCATTTCGTTCTCACTGATTCAGACTTCAGCACGCTGGGATTTTTTGTCCCACATAACCACGATCAATTCCACCATCTCAACGTTGTTCCGCTTCAAATGAAGAAAATGAATTACCACAAGATACCCCATTTAATTGGCTGCGCTATTTTTTATTTGGATCCTCTAACGGCGTTAAGTTTTTGACGCTCGGAGTTCTGTATGAGAGAATATGCAGGTATCTACTTGTGGAAAAACGTAAAAGGCGTTGACTATTTTCCGGAGATGATGGTGAAAGGCTGATGACGCCTCGTATATTTCCGTATGAGTAAATCAAGATTTCGGTAACAGGTACTGGACCGTGCGCCCAGGTAGTGCGACCACAGGCAGGTACACCTGCTGATACAAAGGAGCAAGGATGCAGTGGTAGAGGTGTACACTCTTGGGGGCCCCGTGGCGCCGCGGCGGCGGCCGCCCGGTGGGTGAGTCAGCGGCCGGCCACGCCCACCTGTGTTAGCGAGGTGCGCCGTCTGTCCTCCACGTCTACGTAATGGCGACGGCCGGTCAGAGCTGCGCAGTTAACACGCGAGCCTGCCGGAGGAGCGTTCACCACGTATTCTGCCGTGGAGCCCCCTATGTTACAACCCCCACAGTGCTCTAACGGCGTCAGCTACGGATATTCGAATATTACGTCCATGATCGACATCACGGATCTACGAACTCCGCAAACCACATTCCGCTGTACGACGAGAGTACGCCTATACCACGATTTCATCCAGGAGGGGGAGGGGGGGTGGGGGGAGACACGACCATTCTGGCAGAAACGCTTGTTATTAGATGGAGCCCCCCTGACGTCACTGTGAGGTTGCGTATCGTAGCGCAGGGCAGCAGTGTGGTTATACGACGAAGGCGCCGCACCACAGACGCTGTGGCGCGTTACTCGTTCATTTTAGTTTCGGTTTGGTTCAGTACACAGTTGCACAAATCAAGTGGAAATTTGTGGTTAGTTCCTATGGGACCAGACTGCTGAGGTCATTAGTCCCCAGGCTTACACCCTATTTAATCTAACTTAAACTAATTTACGCGAAGTACAACACACGCACACGCACGCGCGAGGGAGCTTAGGTTAGGTTATCCCTCGTCGGGGCAGCCACGCGAACCGTGGCAAGGCGCCTTGACCACGAGGCAAATAAAGTGGCATGACAGATATATTACATATCAGAAGCAAATATGATACTTAAAAAGATGAAAAATAACGTTTCATGAAGAAGCAGATTTTAATGTAGTCTGTTTCAGACTTTCGTTGCTGTTTACTAGATGAAGATGAAGCTCATAGCTGCTTACTCCTTACGGCACGTTTCTTCATGCCTTCCAACTGCTTCTCGATTCAGATACCCAATTCTTATAAATGTTCTTGTCTCATGAGCCTCAGGAAACTTTAGTTTCAAAGTAGAGCACAGAGACTTTCCATTTTTTATTTTCACAATCCAATTCTATGAAGACAAGCAAATCCTCCTTCAGACATTACATCTTTTCCTCTTGGAAAACTTAGCGGTTTATCAGTGTTTTGCCACACAAATGCAGTATAACGCATGAGGTACAGCGAAGAAAACCCATGCATTCCTGGTATTGTCAGCTGGATTTACGTAATGTTTTATCTGTATCGACATAACTTTCTTCCAAACTTCTATATTTTGTCTGCTCGTATTACATATCACAGCTGCAGCATTTATTCCCGATTCCTCAACTGCGCTAATGATACTCTGAAGAAAAATAAGTCGTCATTTTGTCGAAGTCGTAACAAACTGCTTGCTTCCACCGCTAATTTAAACCCACGGATCATGCAAAGTTGAACGTTGGAATGTGGACCGATTAATATGTCTTTCGACGAATCTTAACATATGAAAACATCAACATTCATTTCGCCAAATGTCAAAACTGCTAGTCTCTCTTCTCTCTTGCGTAGTGAAAGTGTTTGACGTAGCCTTCAGTAAATGTAGAATATCTTCGAGAGTACTCGGTGTGCATCCAAATTCCTATCTCCATTTTTGAAATGTTTCGCTACTCAACAAAAATGTTTGGCTTTCGCAAATAAGCATATGCTTTTGTCGATTGAGCTGTTGAAGTCGACGCATGGGCAGTTGCCTCTGAATTGCGCTTTATCCTTTGCTTTCGTTCAGCTGACATGGTATTTGCGGCGGTGTAAACATTTTGACAACACACAGGTCAAACGTGTAATTGGGATTTTTATTTAAAGTCGGGTGACCTTTTTGTCCACTTTAACAAAAGAACATGGCGAAGAGCGCTTATCTTCCTTCAGAAGACTGCGCCATATTTCTTTGGTGCTGCTTCTTTCTATGCATTTAGTTCTATTAAAAATTCAATCTCGGTCCTAAATTCCTTTATTTCTAAATCCTTACTCATCATTTCAATGAGCTCAAACTAGCTGTGGACTCGTCGACTTTATTTTTTCGGTGAGACAGTTCCTAAAATTGTCAAAGCTCGTCTTTTCAAATTTGCTGTTTCACAGCGTTGTGCAGGCCTTCCAGATCTCAAAGGAATTACTTTTATTATTCCTAGAATTATTTACTAAGTAATGTAAAGCAACATTTCTCATTATTAATGAAATAAATTATAGATTAAAGTGATAAATATCAGTTACATAAATCGCCGCGATAACTTACTTAGATAAAATTTAAAGACTGAGTTCGAAATCTATGGACTACTTTTTCAACCTTGAACACGTCAGGCTCACTCTTATCAACTTAGCTACGCAGCCAGTGAGACTTCTACTCTTATCGTTAAAGCTTTAGTGCAGCATGCGAAATTTGCAGGCATAAGAGCTCAATCGCGAGTTGTACCATATTATTACACTGAAATAGGTAGAACACATCTTGAGAACACGAAAAAAATATCTGCTAATTCCGCGAGAAATGAACCTATATAATATAGTGAATAGTTCACCGCCGTAGAGAAATCCAGTACCGCGTGAACGTGAACAAATCATTAAATTTATGCGAATTAGTTTATTTTAAGGTAATTTTTGAGTTATAACTACTTTGACTGTTATTCGCGTATTGACTTCTTATCTTTCCGCTTGCATCTCTGCTTTCTGTAATTTCTTCACCATTCCAGTATGAAATGTTTATGCTGGCGATTACTATAGGTAATAGCTTCTTATTCGAAGGTAACTCTAAAAGTTCGTTTCTCAAACCTTGTTCATATTCTTTAGTCTGAAAATGAACACGCACGTGCAGTTTTCATATTTTTTCCGCGCGTTTTCATCGAATTAGACATTAACGATGCAGGTGCTCATCTTTGGAAAATTATGATAAATAACGTTCGTAGTATTTTGAGCAGTATTAACGAATTATACCACTGCGTAATTATAGTGACCCTTCATCACCACTGACAAGAAACGCGTTATTTTCCTTGGATGTACATGATAATATAAAGCTACGAGAGTCCTCAAGATGACGTTACGGGCGTTTGGGAATTTTTTGCTCGCCAGGGGTTGGAATGGCCTACCTCCTTCTGTCTTGCATCATACTACCCCCATCCTGCTCCAGTGGTGAATGGTGAATGTGAAGGAACGTCTGCCGAAAAGTGTCATTAGGAATTTTAATTTCTCTCGTCACTGTCATTTCACGAGACACGTGAGCGAGGAATTAATGTTGCCCAGCTCTTGTTGCAGTGTACGCTGTCAGAATTTAAACAGTAAATCTTCGATAAGAAACGTTTATCTCGTAACGTCTGACGCTTGTGTTCGTGTAGCATTTCCGTGAAGCCCCTGCGTTTGCTAAACGATCCTGTAACGAAACACGTTATTCTTCATTAGATTTTCCTCTTATCATCTGTTAATCTAAGCTGGTAGTGGTTCCAGAATGGTGACAAATACTTAAGGTTCGATCTTGTTTTCTGAGCTTCTTGTTTCATGGAGGATGTAAATTTCCTTAATATTCTTCCGGTGATACTCTGCTTAGTATCAATTTTTCCTAAAAATTTTTTTTGGGGTTAATAGTCTTTGGGTCGCCCTCGCGGAGAGCTGAGCGCACTAACTCGCCACTTGCGGGACATGTTGAGTCGAGCCAGCCCGGGATCGAATCCACAGTTTTTAGGCGGTTTTCCACGTCCAACTACGTAAATGCTGTACCGTTACACACTTTGCTCCTGCACGCTGTACTCAGGCATTTACGTCGACAGGTGCGGTATACAAATTCCCTTCGAGGGGGGGGGGGGTGGGGGAGGAGAGAGAAGAGGGTGGGTCTTCGGCCACCCACTGCCACAAACACTGCCAAATAACAATGTTGGCTCCTTAGTGAAATGAGGAGGAAGGAGGAGGCGGAGGAGAAGACTGTTGGTCATTCTGGGCGGTTACTCCTTCGGTTTTCTGTGATTTGTACTTTGAGTGATTTATCGGCAATAAGGTAAACGAACAGTGAGTGTTTTCGCCTGTTTGTAAGCAGTGCGTTACATTTATTGAAGTTCAGCTTCAGCTGCCAGTCCCCGTAGCAGTCATCGATCCTGTGCAGGTTTTCCTGCATTTCGCTAGTATTCTGGCCTTCCAACGAAACGATACCAAACAGCACTGTCTGCGAACAGCCTCATACAGGTTTCGGCGTTATTCACTCGATCGTTTACATACATCGTAAACTGCAACAGCCCAAAAATACTGCCGAAATTACATCTGTAGATTCCGTCCCGTTAAGACTAAGGCGAGTTCTATATGCTAAAAACTCCTTAGTATTCATAAATCTGGTCCGACACTAAGTTCATATGGTCTTCTTTAAATGATAGTGAAGAGCTATATCGAATGTCTTCCGGATGTCAACGAACGTGGCATCAGCCTGAGAGCCTCTTTCTTAAACTTACTGTTACATAAGAGTGTACTAGGTCTAAGATTATCTAACGAATTTCATAAGTTTACTGTTTATCACCTTTTAATAGCAATATTCAACTCCCTACGACGCTTACCGTCGCCAGGTGACTCTACAATTATTCTTTTTCTGATCATATTTGCAGAAGAGCGATTTTTTTTTCTTATTGAGTATGCCAGTGGGGTTGGGAGATGAACTTTCGTTGGTTCTTTCTTCCATTTTGTTTCGTGCTCTGTATGTCATAAACAAAGAAGTTGTTTCCACCACACCTGACATAACACGCCCACAAGTACAGAATGTTGTAATACACAGGAAATTTATGGGCGAAAGCATTTAAACTTTTCCACCTAATCTCGTGGGCGCGCTCGACAATTACAACGGTTAAGTCATCGCATTTCTAGCAAATGTAATTCGAAAAAGTAATTCGTACATACTACATTGGCACGTGGTGGTGGTGGTCACCACGACCACCTGCTGCCGAATCACGTCGTACGAAACTACGTGTCGATACTGAAAAGCTATGAAAGTGTAAAACTTTGTTTAAAGAACAGGAATACATATTACTGTTTTACTCTCGACATACGACGGCGTCAATCCTTGAAACGCAAAGAAATGTACATAAGGAACAAGTATAAAAATTTATGTTGTGCTACAACTAAATACCTGAGTCTTGAATTAAACTCGTCAACCAGCGAAGTTCGAATCTTTTATCGAAAAAGACTAATTAGTTTTGAATTTGAAACCTCTATCTTCCGATACCTGTTACGGTTTTTTTCATTGGCATTGTGGCGTCGTTTTGAGGGTATTTTTCTTATTTTTGTACTGATTTGAAGAATCCTTCCCCGTTTAAACTTGTACTGTGAACTAGAAATGCGTTGTAAAATGAGTCATCGTACCCGAAATGATCCGACGTAACAGAAACTTAGTGAAACTTGTTGAGGTAGCCGTTTCATGGAGCCGCACTAAAAAGTGTGTTCAACAGTGCGCGCAATCGTCACAAGTTAAAAGTATGACTTCCAGGTCGTGATTTGATGTGCACGCACTAAATATGAAATCTGTCGATATACATTCGTATTTTCTCTTCTTTAGAGTCTTTCCTGTTCTGGTTCATCATTTTAACAAAGAAATAATTTTATTATGTTCCTATTCTTACCACAGCGTACTTCAGAAACTTTTTGGTGTTCTTTTTTCTTTCTTTTGAACTGCGACACTAATCTGTTATTTTAAATCTTATTATCTGTCGAGTTGTAGCATTTAATTTCTTGTATTTATGTGGATATACTAAAATTGATGTTTCTCTGTTGTAGGTGAGTACTCAGAATTGGAAGCCACGTTAAGTAATGGCGTTGCTGAGTTCGGTGAGTACAGCTGGGCGCGCTTAGCTTGGGCGTTCCCTAATGAAGTGTACTTGGAAGGGGAACGTGGGAGGGAGCTTGGAGAATTGACTTGTGGCAGCAGGGAGTTCGCTGAGTCGTGAAAGAATCCGACCAGCTGCGTCGGTATATTAGTGTAGCCATAACGTTGTGTCCCACGTAATTCAGCCCAAGGCAGACATTCATACTTGAAGCCAACTCGGCTGCTTACGGGTCAATTTCTGTGTTACCTTTACTCTAGTAGCTTCTGATTCATCCTCAAGAGGGGAAAATTTTTTTTTTGTTTTGTTTTATGTAGTTACAGGAACTGAAATAAAGGGCCGGCCGGGATGGCCGAGCGGATCTAGGCTCTACAGTCTGGAACCGCGCGACCGCTACGGTCACAGGTTCGAATCCTGCCACGGGTATGGATGTGTGTGATGTCCTTAGGTTAGTTAGGTTTAAGTAGTTCTAAGTTCTAGGGGACCGATGACCTCACCAGTTAAGTCCCATAGTGCTCAGAGCCATTTTTGAAATCCAGAACCTTGGCGTCATTGCTGCCGCCGAGCTTACCGTCAGATCGAGTTTTAGTAGTCGGTACGATATTAAATAAAGTTACAGTACGACATTAAAGAAAGTTACGGCATTGTATCGTCACATCAGTACATGGTAATTTTTAGCAAACTGCGGCACTTAGACTAAACATACGTGTTATGTAGTGCTACGAAATAGTGTAACGTTCGCAAGGAAAACGGAATATCATAATTAGGACATCACACAGAAAAATTCCTTAAATGAAAAAAATGTTGTGTGAATCTCCCTTTATATCTATCTCTACATATACTTCATACTTCGCAAGCTACTTCGCGGTGTGTGGCGGAGTATTAGCTCAAATTTCTCGAATTTTCTTGTCATGATCACTTCGTGAGCGTATGTGGGAGGAAGTAATACGTTGTCGGACTCTTCCCGGAAAGTGCCCACTCGAGATTTCAATTAATTATTTTGTATTGGTACGACATTAGAAGCAAGTAGTTCAATTTTTTGTGACACTTCATGCTCTTTATCCAGTAACGTGACACTCCAAGGGGACTTACATCGTGAAAAGTATACATGGCTCAAGTCCTTATCGTAAGCATGGTGGGTGTTACATTCTCGTTCAAACACCTTAAGATATCTCTACATATAACGAACCGGTAGAATGTACATATTGCAGCCTCGCCACACATTTACAAGATTCTGAAACGCCCAGTGTATGGTGTTTGTTTTTTCGGAGAAGTTGTGGGTGTCAGAAATATTTGACATCCTGGAGAAAGAGAATTTAAAATACATGTCCGTTATCCAGATTAACATTTTACGTCGCGTTCCAGACTTACTTAAAACGAATGGTGGGAAACATTTTTCTATCAGTCGCTCTGGTCTTCAGAAAGAAATGAACTATGTTATCGGATATTTAGTCAGCTACCGTGTTTTGAAAACTCGGAAGTATTGAGACTATTAAAATAGGCACTTTAGCTGCTACTAAAGTATATTAAAAGTTGTGTAATTTTGTGGATGTGTATTCAAAATGTCATAATAGAACAAAGTTATATTAAAAAGGAAAACAGCTTAATTTTCGAACCATTAGAAAAGTTTTAGTACATAACGTATTGTGCGGAAGGTGAACGAAGACTTAACCATAACTACCACCAATGATTTTATAATCTTAGTTAACTCTATACCAGTGCAGCCTCTGTTGGTCAGTGGGATACGTTGTCGTCTGTGGCTCAAATGGCTCTGAGCACTATGGGACTTAACTTCTGAGGTCTTCAGTCCCCTGGAAATTAGAACTACTTAAACCTAACTAACCTAAGGACATCACACACATCCATGCCCGAGGCAGGTTTCGAACCTGCGACCGTAGCGGTCGCGCAGTTCCCCACTGAAGCGCCTAGAACCTCTCGGCCTCAGCGGCCGGCGTGTCGTCTGTGTAACAAAACCCACATTAGTCCGATTCGCTTACCCAGTTTCTTGTTCCAGTGCAACATACGTTTGAAGAGGAGTCGAACAGCGCCAGCATTGAGGGAGACAATACAAGTGTGATATGTCGAGTTCGGTAATGAAAAGTAAACTACGCGTCAGAGAATGCAACTGTACGCTCTGAGAGTCCAACCAAGTCAGTTGGCCACAGCCTGAACATCATAGACATAGCATTGGGGAACCTTACGATAGAGAAGGAAGAAGAGGGAAAGTTAACAAGAAATTGTAATGGCTCGTGTCTACATCTGCTTAAAACGGCAGAATTGCAACGTTTCAGTTTGGAATTAAGAAACGAATTTGGGCAAAATAAAAGTGTGGTATCCACTAAGCTGTGCCTGTACGAAGCGATACATACTCATAAAAATTTCAGGTGTCCACATATCTTTCAGAGATTTTGTTTTTCCTACGAACTCTGGAAGAAAATAACAAATTTGTCCTAACAGAGACAGGAGCACCATCGCAAATAAAAATTCACTGTGACACGCTTTCCGCTGCGTTGAATTGGTAGGAGATATCAAACCGAAGCCCTTTCTTTCTGAGATTGCCATTTACTTTCCGAAAATTCGGACCTTACTACGTTCACTTAACTGTTGATACGCCGATGACGTATACGAATTAGAGTAGCATAAAACATTACTGTATATAAGGTCCTCCAATTACGCAACATTTTCCAGCACCTTTGTGCCAACCTCAGTGAGTTTTATTACAATCTTAATTTTACAGTAGAGGGTTATGTACGTAAAACTATGATTTTTAAATAAAAGAAAACCCATTAAGAATAGCACAAAGGTGTTGAAATATGTTTGGGTCTATATGGAAAACTGATTCGCATAACAGATGGACCTTATATCCAGTGAATTTTATCGGCAAACACGGCCATTGCAAGATCAGCAAAACCTAGTGATCAGTATGTAATAGCATATGTTGATAATCACACAAATCTGTCAGTTTGCACGTCGCCTTATTTTTTGTGTGCTAGCGTGGCTTTTAGCTTCGAGTGTATCTGCATCTACATGATTACTCTGCAGTTCACAATTAAGTGCCCAGCCAGCCATTTCTCGCTGTATAGGTGGACGCCAACGAAATATTTCCTCGCTCTGAGGAGAAAGTTGGTGATGGAAATATCATGAGAACGTTCTGTTGCAGTGAGAAAGCCTTTGTTTTAATGGCTGCCACCCCAATTCGTGTGTCATATCCGTGGCACTTTCTCGCGATAATACAAAACGAGTTGACAATCTCTAAACTTTTCGATGTCCTCCGTCAGTCCTATCTGATGCGGATCGCACATCGCACAGCAATACTTCAGAAGAGTCTCTTTAGGAAACCCGTTACATTTTCTAAATGTTCTGCCAATAAATTGCAATCTTTGGTTTGTTTTCCCCGCAACATTATCTATGTGATCGTTCCAATTTATGTTCTTGGTAACTGTAATTCCGTTAATTGAATTTACAGCCTTAAGATTTGTGTGAATCGTACAACTGAAACTTAGGGGATTCCTTTTAGTACTCATGGGTGACTTCTCACTTTTCATTATTTAGAGTCAGTTGCCACTTTTCGCACAGTAGAGATGTTGCAGTTGTTTTTGACCATTTGATCACTTTCCAAGACGGTACATGACGGCATCATCTGCAAAAAATCTAGGACTACTTAGATTGTCTCCTACGTCGTTCATGTAGATCAGGAACAGCAGAGGGCCTAAACCTTCCTTGATGAACGCCAAATGTTACTACTGTTTAACTCGACTTTCCGTGTACAGCCTTCAAAGAGGATGTTACCCGAATGGCTTGCGCGTCAAGTCCTTACACAGTTAGCAGTGGGCGAGAGTGCAGCGTAGTGTAGTGCATGGTCGCGTTTGTGTTAATGACGCCGCTTAAAATAGGTTCATATCGAAGTTTATTAACACGTGTGGAATGAAACGTTAGAACTGTGCCAAAAATTGTCATTGCATTAAGTAAAATATTTTGCTCTATTATGTTACGAATTGCAAGTACACAGCAAAGATAGGAGAGAATTAATCGAAAGCAGTTCATTCCTTTTGGATTCCGTTCCATCCATATCCAGGACGCATCTGGAGAAACGACTCACTCGTTTCGAAATGCGATTTGAGTTTAGCGAAAAATGAAATCGGTGCAAATTATTTTATTGGTCGTTATGGGTACTTTAAATGTTTGCCTCTCATAAAGTAAGTGTCGTGGAGTACCGAAGTTCCCGTGTTTTAGATTTTCTCTCTAAAAATAAGTCATAACTCGCTCCGGATTTGGGACTTGGTCTGGGGCATGCAGTACGAGGTATAATAAATGTATGGTCGCCGGCGCGAGGTCAGACGGCTGAAGGGGTGGAGGGAGCAGCCGGGCTGGCTGGAGTCCCGGGATCGTGTGAGTCAGCGCGCCGGATCACGGGACGTGGCGTGTCCGCAGCGCGGCGCCTCGCAGTGCCGCGTGGCGTGGTCGATACCAGCTGCGGCGGGGCCCAGTGACTCATCCGGGGTGTCTGGCGACCCCGCCGATCGTACTGGGGCACCACTAGCTGCCGCCCCATTACACCGGCGACTGGTTCTGTGCAGAGTAGGGGGAAAGTCCCACCTGTTAGGCCGCTATTACACTCATATTTCTTTGACATAAATATTTGACATATCAACTTTGACAAAGAAATTTGACGGTGTAATAGGGAACTTGGTCAAATATCGCCTGTCGTCAAATAAATACGATCAAGTATAGGGCCTCGTTGTAGATTTGATCATTAAAAGTCGCTTGTCTTATGTTCATTGCAGTGTGAAATGTTACCACTTGGAGCGCTAGCATCGCTGCAGCGTTCTGTCACCAGTAGTGTGTTTGTAAATATCGCTGCGAAGTTTAGTTCGTGTGTGCCGTCAACTACAAACTTAACAGAAATGTACAAAATTAACAGAAATGTACAAAGGTGATGAGGCTTTTCGACGTTAGACACCCTCAGTACAAAAACAGATTAAGAAGACTGAAGGGCTATAAAAATGGTTCAAATGGCTCTGAGCACTACGGGACTCAACATCTGAGGTCATCAGTCCCCTAGAACTTAGAACTACTCAAATCTAACTAACCTACGGACATCACACACATCCATGCCCGCGGCAGGGTTCGAACCTGCGACCGTACCGGTCGCGCGGTTCCAGACTGTAGCGCCTATACCCAATCGGCCACCCCAGCCGGCAGCTATTAAAAAATTGCGGAGGTCTCTAGCCGTGACCGGCAGCTATTAAAAAATTGCGCAGGTCTCTAGCCGTGAGATGCATCCCGGGTCCATGGCTGACTACATAAAACAGAAAATCAATTGCCTCCGCTCAAGCTACTCTCACGAGAAAGCAAAACACACACACACACACACACACACACACACACACACACACACACACACACGGGGTGAGTCAGGAGGAAAGGCACATGCTGTGAGGGGTGAAAGTATTAGTGATTCTGAACAAAAAAAACTCCACATGGACGTATGCACTATTCCGAATGGTTCTCGAGATAGAACCGCATTTAATATCACTTTCGTATGTTATTCTTGACTAACTCGAAAACCGCACCCTCCAGTGAAAACTTGTCGCAGTACAAAATTAAACTATATTAAATTTCCTGCAAAAAAGGTCACATTCATTTTTTTTTCTCTAGAACTAATGGTCTGTGCGAAGAGAGCGCGATAATGTTGAAAAACTCGCTCGATGCGCATGCGCTGTAGCTTACATAGTTTCTGAAGGCCATTTAGAGGTTGCATATTGAGATGGCAAGTCGAGATGAACAGTTTGATACGGGACACGTGTGGTCTGTCAAGTCAGGAAACTACCTCAAATTAGCTGTGTCGTCGTGTTCTTCGGGATAGCAAAAGAACTAGCTGGAGTTCGTTCACCAATTCTTTTAAAAGTTCCACATCTTCCTCTGTCGTGTGGACCAACCTCCGGCGGCTCTCTGGAACCACGATCCATTCCCCAATTTCCGGCCTGACAGTCGTTGACGATGTCTTTGTGGACCCTATTACTATCTCCAACACCTTGGGCGCCATTTTGCGAAATTTCGAGCTCTTCTCACTCTCACCCTGACTTCCTCCATCGGAAACAAGCAATGCCGCGTTCACTGTAAGGGAGCTACATAGTGCTCTCAGTTCATCCGGATCCTCCGCCCCAGGGCCAGACGCCATCCACTTTCAGATGTTGCAGCACCTTTCTCATGCACGCAAGCAATTTCTGCTTAACACACACAACCACATCTGGGCAGAGGGCACATTTCCTGGACGCTAGCGTGAAACCACAGTCATACCCATACCTAAGCCCGCTAAGGACAAAAACCTTCCTTCTGGTTACCGCCCCATCTCTCTTACCAGCTGCGTTTGCAAGGTGGTGGAACGTACGATTGATGCCCGACTGGTGTGGTGGCTTGAGTCTCGCCATTTACTAACGAATGCACAGTGTGGATTTCGAGCGCGGCGTTCTGCAGTTGACCATCTAGTTACTTTCACCACCCATGTCATGAATGGTTTTCTGCGGAAATCCCAGACTGTGGCCGTGTTTTTTTAGATTTGGAGAAGGCGTACGACACCTACTGAACTGGTATCCACCGTACTCTTTACACGGGGGGCTTCCGTGGGCGTCTGTCCTATTTCCTTCAGGCATTTTCAAGTTGCGTGTGGTTTCTGCCTTGTCGGACACCTTTATCCTGGAAAGTGGTGTGCCTCAGGGTTCCGTCATGAGTGTCGTCCTCTTTGCTATCGCCATTAACCCTATAATGGCCTGTCTCCATCGGGGCATCTCCGGCTCTCTTTTTTGACTATTTTGCCACCTATTGCAGTTCCCCACGGACCTGTCTCACTGATCGGCGTCTTCAGCGATGTCTTGGTCGTCATTACTCCTGGAGCATCGACAATGGCTTTCGGTTTTCCACTGACAAAACCGTGTGTATGAATTTTTGGCCGCGTAAATGGTTTCTACCACTATCTGTGCATCTAGGGCCTGTTGCCCTTCCGTTAGTTGAAACTACGAAATTTCTGGGGCTCATGATCTCTTGGTCCTCCCATGTGTGTTACCTGGCAGCCCGCTGTACGCGGCCCCTCAATCTCCTACGTGTCCTAAGTGGTACTTCCTGAGGTGCCGACTGAACCACCCACCTCCGTTTGTACCAGTCCATTGTCCATCCGAAAATCAACTATGGGTGCTTTTTTCATCTCTGCATGCCCATCCCTCTTATGCCGTCTCAACACTATCAACCATCATGGAATCCATTCGGCCGCGGGCGTCTTTTACACCAGTCCGGTTGAGAGTATGTATGCTGAAGCTGCTGAACACCACCACTATCCTACCGCCGTGACTTTCTACTCAGCCGGTATGCATGCCATTTGTATGCCATGCGTGGCCACCCCTCCTATGCCTCCTTCAATGATTCCTTTTATCGTCAGTATGGGGCTTGTCCCTCTTCTCTGTTACCTCCTGGAGTCTGCTTTCGCCACTTGTTATGGCGGCTTAACTTCACATTACCTGGAACTTTCCCAGTGGGTGTGAACCCTTCACCGTCTTGGCTTCAAGAAGCGGCCCATGCCAACCTTAGCCTTCATTCGCTTTTCAAGAACACTACTCCAGCTTCGGTCTATCGCCTTCAGTTTCACGACCATCGCATGGAACTTTGCAATAATAGTACCTTCGTATACACTGATGGCTCTCGGATTGACTGTGGGGTCGTGTTTGCCTTCGTCATTGGAACCCGTGTCTCTCGATATCGGCTTCCGGCACACTCCTCAGTATTTACAGCCGAGCTCTGCGCCTTGTATCAGGCCACGGAATACATCCGGCGACACAGCCTTTCCAATTGTCCCCTCACTACAGACTCACTCTGTGCCCTCCAAAGTCTCGGCGCTGTACACTGCCCATCCCTTAGAGCAGTGGGTCCAGGAAAATTGTCACTTGCTCACTCTTGGTGGAGCCAGTGTCACGTTTCTGTGGGTCCCTGGTCATATCGGTCTGCCAGGAAACGAGGCTGCTGACTCTGCTGCCAAAGCGCTGTCTTCGTACCTCAACCCGCGAGTACCTATATACCGTCCGATGATCTCTGCGTTGCCGTCTGTCAGCAGGTGGTGTCCCTTTGGCGTCGCCAATTGTCCTCCCTTCACGGAAATAAGCTTAGGCTTATTAAGCCTCTCCCAGCGCCTTGGACGACCTCCTCTCGGCTACGTATTGGGCAGTGCTTTTTTAGCCGAGGACTGATGACCTCAGATGTTAAGTCCCATAGTTCTTAGAGCCATTTGAACCTTTTTAGCCATCGTCATTTGCTAAGTGGCGCCACCCCACCATTAAATTTTAACTGTCAGCCACTTCCTGCTGAAATGCCCTTTTTTAATCATTCATGTTCCAGCTTGTGTATGCCGTCTGATTCATCAGCCGTTTTAGCGAATGACGCGCGGGCTGTCGGCCGCATTTTACTTTTTATCCACCGACGCAATATGGTGAAGGCCATTTAATATTTAGTTTTTTAGCCCTTTTTCCACATGTCTGTTTTTAGCTGTCTCGTACTCTGTCCATTGGGACTGGCTTATAGTCGTTTAACTCCTCTGTGTTTGTGTTCTATAGTTTTAACTTGGACGCGTCTGACCCCAGTTGGATTTTGCGCCTTAAAACAAAACAAAACAAATCACAACTCGTCGAGAATAAGCAGCCTGTTCACTCTTGTTTTGAATGGTGAGCTAGATCAGATAGAAGCTCCATATTGTGCAAAGTAATTCCGAGACTCTGTCAGTCTCTTCTTCTTCTTCTTCTTCTTCTTCTTCTTCTTCTACTTCGGCTTGTGTCTTGTCCCGCAGTTTTGGCATTGTTACAATCGCATTTGGCATGGTTAATTGAAAGGGGTGGCCAGATGCCCCTCCTGCCGCCACCCCATACCTCCTGGGACAGAATCAGTGTAACCCAGCTGTCTCCGTCGAGTGTAAACCATGAAATAGCGGAAACGTGTTTCAAATGTCTGCGAGTCGTGTAACTGAGGCGGGATGTGGGGACCAGCCCGGCATTCACCTAGTGGGATGTGGAAAACCGCCTAAAAACCATATCCAGGCTGGCCGGCATACCAGCCCACGTCGCTAATCCGCCGGGCGAATTCGATCCGGGGCCTGCGAGCCTACCCGGGTCCAGGAAGCAGCGCATTAGCGCTCGCGGCTAACCTGGCGGGTCTAAGACACACTGTCAGTAATAGTCATAATATATTACAAATGAAGTATCGCAGTAAACACGAAATATGACGTAAAATCATCACACAACTGGTATCATGTCTACCGTACGTCGCGGCAGCTTTATTGTGAATTTTCAAAACATAAAATGGTATAAACGGCGCCCCAGTCACAGCAAGAAACCAACATTCCAATCGAGAGGTAGACCGACGGGAAAGTTGAAACGACCGTGGAAGAGACGACGACGACCACCACCACCACCACCGCCACCACCACCACCATCAGGAAGATCTACAGCCGTCTCAAAGACGTATGATAAGGGTTAATGGGTACGGCACTGCAATATCTGCTCCAAATCCCGTACTCATCTTGGATCGCGGTCTATCCAGTTTTTATGAATCAGCAAAGAAACATGCCTCGATAGAAATTGACCGCTTTCTCTGCGTCAATAAAGGAATTCGAAAGTTTCATAGATGAGACCAGTCTATTGTTTTAAGTAGTTCCCTGTTCATTCTTTCATCTCATTAGGGAAAAACCAGAAGTCTGACACTTAAAACATCGCTAACTCTTTCTATATGAAACTGTTACCTAAATACGAATTTAACTGAAATAATGAAATTTTATCTTCGACAAAATATAAGCCAAAGTGATTAGGGACATTTACAGAAATGAGTTTTCTTTAAAGTCTGTAATCAAAACGATTTATGTAGAACGAGGGAGCATATTATAATGATCTTTCTTTGGACATCCGCTCGTTTGTTGGATTGATATGAGCCGATAAATATTACGGTGCAATGTAAATCTCCGCAAATAATTAATTTGTAACAAATGTCAGGCACATTTCATAAAGCTCACCAGAATTATTTGTTGTTGTCCGTTAAGTGCAGTGCACACAACGGCGGCGTAATCACACGTAACAAGTCTTCACGTCTTGCTAGGTGGAAGTTCCAACATACAGGGACTGCTATACGTGATTTATTCGTTTTCAAAGCTCTACACTGAGGTGACAAAAGCCGTGGGATAGCGATATGCACGTATGCAGACGGCGGTATTACCACCTACACAAGGTATAGAAGGGCATTGCATTATCGGAGCTGGCGTCTGTACTCGGGTGATTCTTGACAAAAGTTTGACTTTGAACGCGGAGTGGTAGTTGGTGCTACGTCCGTGGGATACTCACTTTCAGAAGACATTAGGGAATTATGAATTCCGAGATTAACAGTGTCTAGAGTGGGCCGAGAATACCAAATTTCAGGCATTACCTCTCACGACGGACAAAGCAGTGGCCAACTAAGTACACTTTAACGAGCGTGGACAAGGGCGTTGATGCAGAGTTGACAGTGCCAGCAGGCAAGCAGCACTGCGCGCAATAACCGCAGCAATCAGTGTGCGACGTACGACGAATGTATCCGTTAGGACTTACGGGGTCCCGGGTTGGGGATTTTCTCTGCCCGGGGACTGTGCGTTCGTGTTGACCCCATCATTTCATCATCATCCGTGAAAGTGGCGAGATTGGACTGTGCAAAGATGGGGATTTTGCACGGGCGCTGATAACCTCGCAGTTGAGCGCCCCACAAACCAATCATCATCATCATAATAATCATTCTCCGTTAGGACAGTGCGTCGAAATTTGGCGCTAATGCGCTATGGCAGTAGAAGGCTGATGCGAGTGCTTTTGCTAACAGCACATCGCCTGCAACGCCTCTCCTGGGCTTGTAACCAAATCGGGTGGACCCTAGGCGACTGGAAAATCGTGGTCTCGGCAGATGAGCACCGATTTTGTTGTTAAGAGCTGATGCTTGGGTTCCAGTGTGGCGCAGGCCCCAGGAAGTCATGGATCAAAGTTGTCAACAAGGCAGTGAGAAATATTGTGGTGGCTCCATAATGATGAGAGTTGTGTTTACATGGATCATTGGCAGGACATGGTTACGTTCGGCAACTTCGAGAATATGTACAGCCATTTATGGAATTCATGTTGCCAAACAACGGTGGAGTTTTTATGGATGACAATGCGCCATCTCATCGGCTACAGTTCTTCGTGCAATCCGGCCGATGCGAAGTTCGTTATTTAGGTATTGTCTTGGCAGAAAAAAATTGCTCATACAGCTTCGTGAAAAACTGCTCATATAGTTTACAGAGCCGTGAACAGTCCCCTGCTGACATGCAGGATCCGTGGATTCCACACCCGTTCCGTCCATCCGCTCGATAAAATTTGAAACGAGACTCGTCCGATCAGGCAACATGTTTCCAGTCATAAACAGTCCAATTTCGGTGTTGAAGGCTCCAGGCGGGGCGTAAAGTTTTGTGTCGTGCAATCATCAAGGCTAAACGAGTGAGCCTTCGGCTCCGAAAGCCCGTATCGATGATGTTTCGTTGAATGGTTCGCACGCTGACACTTGCTGATAGCTCAGCATTGAAATCTGCAGAAATTGGCAGAAGGGTTGCACTTCTGTTAAGTTGAATGCTTCTCTTCAGTCGCCGTTGATCCCCTTCTTGCAGGATCTTTTTCTGGTCGCCGCGATGTCGAAAATTTGATGTTTTACCTGATTGCTGACATTCACAGTACATTCGTGAAATGGTCGTATAGGAAAATCCCCACTTCATCGCTACCTCGGAGATGCTGTATCCCATCGCTCGTGCGCAGACTAAAACACGCAGTTCAGACTCGCTTAAATCTTGATAACTTGCCAGTATAGCAGCAGTAACCAGTCTAACAACTGCGCCTCACACTTGTTTGCTTATATAGGAGTTGCCGACCGCAGCGCCATATTCTGCCATTTTACATAATTCTGTATTTGAATTATGCATGCCTATACCAGTTTCTTTGGCGCTTCAGTGTACAAACCAATTTACAAAAGACAGCGCTTCCTAGCGAAACATGTGGAATTATTTGTTACCAGCATGAAGTGCATTGGATTTCAGTTAACATGATCTGAATGAACTAAAGGGTTAACACATCCTTTCGCTGACCTATTCAATTCTGTGTCAAATCTGATGGGAATTACATCGGGCTATGCTGCCTTGTTCCATTTTAGCGATTTCAGCGTTTTCTCAACACCGCTGACACTAATACAAAATCCAACGTCTTTTTAGTGTTGTGAGAACAACACTGGGGCAGCACTTGAGTTCTCAGTGTATAATACGCGGAGAAGTCAGTCAGGATCTCTCTCCTACAGCTCCGGACACTAGCTAACATCAATCATAAAATTGATGGATTTGACGTTTTAACGATTCTTGCGTGCGATAAATCGTTACCGTTTTCAGCTCATTTCTCTGTAACTTGAGCACTTCCGTATGCACAAACAAATAAGATGTCTCTATGGGAAATGAATGTAATATGTTTCCAAACGACGTCTTTCACACCCATTGTCGCTTGCCACATCTGACCAGGGATACTCGTCCAGTCTGCGTATGGCGCCTACTGTTTTCAAAACAAAGAAATCTCGTCAACCCTCCGCTGCATATTAATAAAATCCTCGATGATAGTTTCCTATAATAAAGCCACAGTACTGAACGTAGACAACCAGCCTTAATAAGACCGACAACTAATCCGTTTACCAAGAAGAAATAAGTATTTATAATTCACTTAAACAGTAGCGTCTGGATCCAAATGCGGCAGTTTTATAGCATCAGTAAGCGACTATATCGAAACTTAAGCAAATAGAAGACACCTGACAGAGGCGAGTAGACAAACTTCTGACATACATGCGAGAAGACCGTTTGCGTTCAAGCTGTGAGAACTGAACATCTTGGATTAACTTTGCGTCACACATGGCCGTCCATGTATGGTGGTCATGTAATATTAACTTGCAGGATAATTCCTTGCGCGTTTAATTTCGAAAACGAGGGAAATACCTCCTTTCCGGTGCTACTCCTTGCAGGCATATGGCGCTAGGCTCAAGAGTGCGTGTAACCACCGTCAAATGCCAAGTATGTTGCTCATTACAGCCATGGTGTGTTGGTTCACTAAGCAGTACTGAAATCATAAATAGCCGCGATTTTCCATTTAGGAAATACTCCCCTCTCGTATTTTGTATGTATACTAAATTCAGTTGTTGCGTGTTTCTATACAGCGTCTTACAAAGCGTGTCTTCGAAAGCATTTTCCCACTAGTCGTAGTATACTGAAGACCACCAAATTCGTGCGACCTCATAACTGACTTGAAATTATTCTATAAATTGTTCTTATTAAACGTTATTGGCGTTTAGATTGTCCTCACTTGGCCTCAGTTCAGAAAAGTATCATTTCGTCACAAGTTAGAACTTAAAGCAATTTCATATTTTTTGGCCACATACTGAATGAGACGCAAAGAAGTAAAAGGACTTAAAATAGTGTTAAAATGCCCATATTCTGTTAACTGTTGCGTAATGGCTCAGTTGTACAAGACCCGAGGTTCAGTCCTCGTTCGATTGTAAAGTGCTTTCTTCAGTCGGACTGACTTTCACCATCTGTGGATCTACGAAAATATGAAGCCGCATCGCGATCGGAGCTTCACGCCTTCAGCACATTTTTTCCTTAACTGACCGACGACCCCGTTAATTCACTGATGGTTAAGATGGCCTGCAAAGCCATGGGCATTATGGAAAAAAAATTCTGCTTCAAGCGATGGGACTTCGGAAAGTAAGTTAAAACATAATTATGACAGATCATGGAACTGCACTGCTCTTCAAAATGACACGGATACGTGACAACTTGTGAACAGTTCGCAGGCTTCAGCGAACGACGATCGAAACGTCGTACCACGATTTACGTATATATAATCTTACCAGTGTTATTTCCGCAGGTCAGTTGATAATGGCAATAAGCTGAAACAGGCTTGTCGTGTAAAATATTTAAAAAAATAAAATACAACCTTATGGCAGGTAGTTCTATAGCATTCATTTTCAATGTTTTGCCAGTCGTTTACGCGTAGAAATACGTTCCTTGGTCACGGAGCCAGCCGAGAACCGCTGTGTGAACGCCCTAATTGTTCGAAAACTGCTTCCCCCCCCCCCCCCCCCCCTCCCCCGCAAATCATCTTTCAGCTTGCCGAAAAGATTGAAATTTCATGGTAAAAGATCGGGACTTCCTGTTCAGCATCACCCACCTATGTGCAACTATGGTCAACTTTTTGGCGTCATTTCACTAGGACGGGACGCGACGCGACATTCTATTTAGTCAACATAATCTCAGAAGTCCATGGTGAATCTGTGTGTAATTTAAACGCTTTGACCAAAAAAATAAGTCTGTCCCGCGTACTTCGGATTACGTTTCCAGTTGCCGCTCCATTTCACTTCCTCTGCAGAAAACTAGGAAACTACTCATAGACTCTGCATCTCTCTTGTTACGCAATAATCTTAGCGTGGGACGACTTGAGTAACGTACTTTCTGAAGTCCCTACGTACAACTTACGAACGGCCGATAATAACCTACCTCCAATTATCACAGAGAAGACGTTACAGAATGAATCTTCTACTAATTATCTAACACACCGTCGAGTGTAAGTTGGCAATCAGTGAGAATGTGGAGAGTGTGGGAGGAAAAGCGTTCATTCGGTGTCAATGATAAGAGGGATAAGCTGTACCGTTAATGTTGTTGGAGTCGTTGTGTCGGTAGGGACAGCGAAATGGATTCAGCATTATGTGGAAAAACGAATATATGTATGCTTTACGCGAATTTGGCGCTTGTTTCTCCACTGAAAATGCCTGTGCACTTCCTGCAAAGTCGCCACCATTATATTGTTAAATAGGTTATTTTACGCAGCCAACGAAGACATAGACACTAAACGAAATGTGGTGGAATTCGTGGCAAACGTTAATGTAGACATTTGAAGATTTGAACAAGCAGCTGACGCACGTCGTGCACGAACGGAAAGTAACCGATCTGTTGTTAGCGGGAGAAACACGTTTACATAAGCTAATAACAACGGAAAGACCTCGGCAAGGTGGTTACTTATATAATTGACATCATTAAGGTAAACAAAATTCTACAATGTGAATAATGTCGAAAAGTGGTTAAAGGAAAAAAGTCACCTTCCCGGTTTTCTCCTAATCCTGTTTCCCAGAATTAAGTTGGCGTTGCTAGCTGCCGCGATAAATTGGACTTTGTAAAGCCACTGCGCTTTCCTCCGATGTACCGTGATGTTATCAGTATGGCGGACACTGCGGTCGTACGATACGGACTGCGGCATTGTATTATGATGATGCAATGCCGATATCTGGCAGGCTTAACCTTTCAGTCTGCCCAGATTAAATCATCCGTACCCTACTATTCAGTGTTGTTTTCATAGGTGTTACATACCTTAAGCTGCCGCCTTAGCGGCGTCTAAATTGTGTGCCAAGAGAAGGTTGCCGAGTTTGATGCCAAGTACTCGTCAAGCACATGCTGGAGCATCAGAGTGCCCTCCGACATGGTTGCTTGAAGGGAGGGAGCGGTCATGGCCTACTCTTTCTTCTTCAGTCGCGTCTAGGGCTCCTTCGTGGACGGGGCAGCAACCCGCAATCTTCCTTTCTTACTGCCTCTCGCACAGAATTCTAATTTCACTCGGCAAGCAGTAAGTGAATTATTTTCCCTTCTTTCGTTTGTGTGAGACTTTCTTACAAGCTTCACTGTTTTCGTGAGAATAATGCGTGAGAAAAAAAATCTGAAGTGTTATAAATCGTAGTTTCCGTCAGGTGTTTGGAACTGGACTATGACGCAGAACTCCTCGCCTTTAGTCTACAGCGATGTCTCTTAAATCCTAACTGAACAACGTCCAAGACAAGATTTGATCTGAGAGGAGGGTGTACAGACTTCGAGCATGGCATGAATGCACTGGCCTAAACGTGCGCAGAGGACGGTCGTGACGTCTCTAACTGGTCTCCGTCACGTCGAAACTTCTTTACTGTCCTCGTGTAGTAAGGTAGTAAATTTTAACTAGTTCCTCAATTTAGATAGAAAACAGTGTTTTGTGACACACATTTGCATGTAAACCACTTCGTAGCTTTATGGTACTGGAACCTTGCGTGAATCGAGAGAAAATATGTCTGTTTCCTGTATTAAAAAAAAAAAAAAAAAAAAAAATACTGCACAGTGTGTAGAAGTCTTGCAGGAAGTTGAAGGTCCAGTGTATCATTCCAACGAAAGACGCTACAGATATCTTACTCATTTAGAAACTTGTTCTACACTGAATTTTTTGAGCCATAAGTAATGAAATGGAGGGAGATTATTTTAGCGTTCGTAATAACATAGGACTTGGAAGGGTTTTTTATTTTTGTTTCCACGGTTATGGGCCCGTTAGATAAGTGTTTCTGCAAACAGGACTGTTGATAAGCGAAAAAGGTACCTAGCAGTATGGTAAAACTCGAGAATATCTAATTTATACTGACATTTAAAACACCATTACCGCCTTTCCTCAACCCCCTGCTTTTTTTTTCGTTAGATAAGCACCAGAAAATAAGTTCAACACAAACGCACTGCCTAATTAGTCAATAAACTTCTTGTTTCTAGGTAAAGCGATTACATGCAATCACAGAAATGTTAGGAAAGAGAAGAAATAGCAGTAATATTTTTAATTGTTAGTGGAATCGTATGACGGCAGTGAAACGAGAACGAGACAGAGTGAAAAAAGGTAAGTATACCGTTAAATTATTTCAAAAGTAATCGCATTAACTAAAGACTTTTACGCCACTGAGAGACGAGACGTTCTATGCCTTCATGAAACAATTTTTGCGGTAGCCTACGCAACCATGGTTGTACCCAGTTGCGCATCTCTTCGCCCGAAGCAAATAGATGGCCACGAATGTCTTCAGTCAGGGCTCCAGAAATATTGAATTCGCGTGGGAGATGGGGGGACTGTATGGATGGTGTGTAAGAGCTTCCCAGCAGAAGTTTTGTAGCGTAATCGAAACAATAATAGTACCAGGTCCCGGGAAAGTCATGATCACCTTTCTCTTTGGCTATCAGGGCTCGCTGCTCATTGGCTTTCTGGAATATGGGGCTACAGTTAAAGGAAAGAACATCGTGGATACTTTTCGGCTTATTCGACGTCTTCCACGAGAACAAAGCAAAACGAAGTTCTATTCAATTCCTTTCATTTAATTCTTCAGAAATATTATGATAATACCAGATTCCTGAAGAAGCGGTCGCAGCTGATTGATACATGGACAGTTAGCAAAAATTCACCATCTTGTCGCAGGATAATGCCCGCCGAAATGTTGAAGAGGCTCCGTCGACGACACTGCGTATGTTTTGCTGGGAAGCATTTACGTCATCCATGCAATTCCGATCTCTCCTCATCCAATTTAGATATTTTTGGAGCCCTTAAAATGACATTCGTGGACGTAGATTTGTTGCTTACGGAGGGGTGCACGCATCGGTACAGTCATGGTTCCGTAAGCACCCGCAAACATTTTTCCATGAAGGCATTGAAAGTCTTATTTCACAATGGGATAAACGTATTAACAGTTACAGTGATTGTTTTTGAAATAAAAACAGTTTATTTGGTTTCTTCTACCCGTCTCCTTTTCACTGACTGCCGCTTACAGAATAGGTAGTGAATGGTGCAAGTGGTGAAGACCTCTCAACACGTGTTCGGGAGAATCTGGCTATTATTTTTTTGTGGTGTTCTAATATCAGTTTGATGCTTTCCATTTTGCATATAGAGCAGTGGTCGTCAAACTGCGGCCCGAATCAAGTGTTCGTGCGCCCGCAATTCTCAGCCGTATTATATAATAGTGTGTGTGTGTGTGTGTGTGTGTGTGTGTGTGTGTGTGTGTGTGTGTGTGTGTGTGTTTTCCTAAGGAACCTAACTGCTGAGGTCTTCGGTCCCTAGATTAACACCCTCCTTAAAATAACTTACGCTAAAAACGTCACACACACCCATGCCCGAGGGTGGACTCGAACCTTCGACGGGAGGGGCCGCGCAATCCGTGACATGGCGGTCCTAAAAGCAAGGCTATAATAATATGCTTCTAACAACTAACAGCAGAATCCGAAAACGTCAACAAACGTTAAGACCCTCTTACGAAAGTGTATTTTTCTTGCTCAGTGACAAACAAAAATATTTACAGCAGCAGTAATATTTTAAGATCTACCTAATTTTAATTGACTTTGGTGAATTCGACCGCGGGCCAAGTGAAGCTTGTCGCTTACGTCAGAGGCAGCATGGTGCGTAGCGCGGCCACTGCGGGGATTAATAAAAGTGAAAGGGGGAATATTTCGGTAGTCTTCCAATGCTGAACGTTCGCAGTTAGCACCGATCAGCTGTTACGATATAAATGTCAAACACGGATCCGTGAATGCACATTCCAGAGACCGTCGTCATCAAGTACGGTACATGTTTGTAGTAAATAATACGAAATCAAATTACGGCTGTTGCAATATAATGCAGTGAGTAAAAGAAGAATGACACTGCCAACATATAATAAATATTTGTGGTTGTGCCCCATATTGTAGCTACTGTCAATTATTATTATGATAAATTTGTTGGTTATCAATTAATAGTGAGATAGCTGGGGAGCTATGGCAAAGTGTCTAGGACGGGGACACTGGCCCTGAACAGCTGTGCTGCTTGCCGAGAATTCGTCAGGTTGGTTCCGATATACATCGGTATTGTCAGTGAGATTGACAACGGACGCCTGTTCCGTTACTTTTTTAGTAAAAGTTATTTTTTTGTTTTGTTTTTGAATCGTTTGATTTAAAATGTCATTTATATTACTCTAATTCCTTCACTTCTTTGGAAGGAAATAATTGTTTACGGTATCTATGTTCAAAGAATGTCTTCTGGCGTAAAAATGTGGTTCCTTGTTAATTATTTCAGTTTGATAGTTTTTGTTGATCACTAAGGCAGACATGCGTCCGATCGTGAAAAGCTGCCTCACAACTTGTCTGGAAATGTGGCCAACGTATTTACCCCAATATGAGTAGTTACTTCCAAGAAACACGCATAATACAACAGATAAAACTTACTTCTAAGTCCTTGTGTATGCAAAGCTTTCCTCCACTAGCCTATCCATTTGTGACAATCTTGAATTGAGTTATGTTACTTAAAACCATCTCTGTTCTGTTATATTTAGCCTAATACAAAAGTCTGATTGAAAACTGTCTGCTGCAGCCGCTTGGCATGCTCTAAGATACTGTGGCGTGAGCATTTCAAGAAAATTTCCGGGAAATCAGAACAAGAAATATGGGATTCTGTTGTGGTGGCACTGGCCTCGGAACACCCTTAGCTGGGAAGGGGTGGTCACTATATAACCTTCAGTAAGTGTATACAGTTCCAGCATATTATATTAAAGATTTTTGGTTGAGATACCGTACAAAGTCTAGATTCAAAACGTGTAAAGGGTAAGCTTCCATCGATAATCATGGCTTGCTGAATTGAATATCTGTTTGACTCCCCCCGCGTCTCTCTCTCTCTCTCTCTTGTGTGTGTGTGTGTGTGTGTGTGTGTGTGTGTGTGTGTGTGTGTGTGTGTCTCTGTCTCTGTCTGTCTGTCTGTCTGTCTGTCTGTCTGTCCTTGTCCTTCCTATGCGGCCCGAGATGTCGCCCTACAAGGTCAATATTGGTTCTTAAGCAAAAACGTTTGACGACCGGTGGTATAGAAGGCACGTGTGTGTATATTTTAAAGGGAGTGGAAATGTGTTATTGAATTACACTTCCTTATTTGGAAGATTCACCCGGCGATCCCCACTAGGAGGGCAGACATACAGACGAAAGCCTGCCGTCTAATCGCCAATTGATATTAAAAAATTAAAACGATCTCGTGCGTTCCCCAGTCAATAGAGGCAAAAGCGAAGATGGTTTCTGTTGCAACGCGAAGTTTACTTCCTCCCCTAGACTTGTTTAGCCGGAGGTTGTGCTCCATCTCTAATAGCGACGATCTTAACCAGACGTTACGCACAATATCTTTAGTCCGCCACTGGCTATTTATCTGGCCAGTTAACTTTTTATGACAGTATTCCTCAAGCAAGTCAGGGATTGGGAATAAAACGTTGCTTCGTATACCCCCGTTGCCACAAGTGCAATTCCTGATCGGTATTACAATACTGAAACGTGATACGAAGCTGACAGCGTTGTGCGGCTAGCTTTGAAGCGGAGAAGCATCCCCATTTCTCCGCTGACTTGGGCAAGCATCCGGCGAGCGGAAGGCGGGTAGCAATTAGCGGCCGTTGGTGCGCGCTAATGGTCGGCACAACGCACACCAGCCCGTCTGGACGGCTCCTCGCAACTTCACAGCAAACATCTAACCACGGCTTCCTCCGCCTGCCGCTGTTCTGGAGGGTGCCGCGTTCTTTCCTGCACCCATCCCAGCTCTGTCGCTCGGCGACCCTTTTATTTTGGGTGACAGTCTCGCCTTTTCGGTAGCTTTTTTCATCCTGGATCGTTCTTGAATTATGAGCAGACTTGGATAGGAATAAAACCGACACAGAGAGGAAGATGCGGGGAAGGGAGGGAATAGTGAAGAAACTGTAGCTCAGCAAAGAGAAAATGCTATCACTAAAACGAAAAAAAGTCGTTTGAATTAGATAGAACACGCAGGGAGAGGGGCGGGGATCAATCTAAACTTCAAGGACGTGAACAACAGTGCTCGTGCGACAATAGTATACCGTTCGGTACCAGACCACTCCTCTGTGACGGCAAGGTCAGAGTTTGAAGAGAAACAAAACGAGGATATATCATAGTGCCAGTGTGCTTCGACGATATCAAAGTGCGCAATTTTTCCTTGTGAGTGCAGACGTGGCATAAAGACCGGCCTCGGAAAAGTGAATTCTTTCTGACCTGCACTTCGGAACGTAGGTGCAATCTTGCCGCGTTCTCCGGTTCAGAATCTACAGACTTCGCAACCGCCAACGGCCAGCCAATGCGGTTGGCAAAGTTTCCCGACAAGTTCAACAGTCCAGCTTGGCAGTGTCCCACACTAATGACCGCACACTCATTAGGCGCTACCGTGGTGACCCCAATCTGGCAGTCAGCGTTGTTGAGCGGCATAACCGACAAATGCAAAGTGTAATTAAGTGGGTGCGCCATTCTCCACAACACGCGAAATAGACACCTACATATTGCGGTGCGCACACACTGTTTCATATGTAACTTCTGATCCGATGTTACTGTGTGTCGATCAAGCAGCCCCTCGAGCCTCGTTTTCACTAGGACAGCGCCGCGCCACACAAGCCGAGGAATGTAGAAAGCCGTCTTCGAAGACTGACTGAGATCACTGTTTCTCTGGCCTTTACGTTCATCGACGTGCTCCCCCGTCAGAAACCCCTTTGACTTCATTGATAGGAAACCTGTCAAAGCCCTCCAACTGTTGATGCTTAGCGGACTCCGGTACAACGTGGAGAAAGATACCGTGCACACATGTGCTAGGGTTCGTAGTCTTTTGCCACGACGTTTGGAGGCTTCGAGAGTTCAACGTGGTTTCCAGTTACCACTTTAAGAAAGGAAAGGCAAAGAATGTGTACAGTTCTGTCATCGTCGGCTTCGGTGTATGATGAACGTGACGTTGGAGTGCTTTGCCACATGTATCGCGCGCGCATTCACACGCTCACACGCCTGAAGTTTAACCATCTTTATCCACCAGAAGCTTACCGATTTGTAAACCAATCGAGAGGCCCCGTTTACCGACTGACTTTCCAGTTTTCAGCAGATGCACTGCCGTGGAAGTACCATTGATTTTCTGTTTTGTACAGAAACTTTAAGAATGGAAAGAATAAGAATTAAAAAGTTTTTCATCTGTCTTCCACTTCCTCACCAACCTCACCTTTAAATAGCTTACACGATTATTGATTTGATATTCCTAATTGTACTTAGTGTTCATTGTTCACGTATTTGCCGTATTTGCCTTTTACTTCTTGATTCGTTTTGAGACTGATTTATTTCGCCCACCATCCGTGCGCATTTGTTTTGTATATTGTCATTTAACAGGTTCAAATGTAATACCGTATATTTCTCTGTATCTTTTAGCGAGAGTGACCTTGTGGCTTTCGAGGGAAATAAGGTGCAGTAGAGCTCCACGGCTCTGTCGTCCAGATGGCATAATAATGTGAGAAAGCAGTAGTTACAACAGCGATAGCGTTATCTACCGGATAAGGACTTCAGTTTATAATACCACCAGCTGTAAACCGTGCGGTTGATGTTTAATCAACCGGAAGCGCCAATACGGGGTAACCCCATTACGCCTCCGCGTAGAAGTCAGTAGTGTCTCCATCAGTGTGTTTTGTTCAGTCTTCTGACAATGGCTGTGCGAAATGCTCACCACAATGGCATACACGTACACCATCCTTCTGGATATAGTATCTTCTGAAGGGAGAACGAAAGCTCTGATACGGGTAGTTCCTCAGAATAGCCATTAAGGAAGTCTGTGTCCATCCGACAAAGGAACGTTCAGATATCGAAAACTGGTTATCCAAAACCGACGTACATCCAGTCCCGCAGAGGGGAAAAAAATTTTGGGCTCGTTCGCTTCGGTGGTTTTCGTGCTTTATAAGTAGCTTTATAAGTAGCTTTATGATAGAAGACAAGATTCGTAATTAGCATATTCTGCATTTAATAAATCGTAGTACTCATAATAACTGCAAAGGCATTTCTGTATCAGACACAATTTACTTTTTTCACGCATGCCATGACAAAAGAAGGCACTTTCCACGTATATTTGATCACACACTTTGAATATTTTGATCACATTCGATGCTCCACGGACGTATCGTAGGTACTACAGCTTGCCATTTTTACAAAAAAATTCTAGTTCACTTGCGGCTATCGATTGTTTGGGCACACGTTCTGTCGCACACGTAACCGAAAATAAAAGATAAAACAGCATACATGTTGTGCCAGTAATAAAGGCTGAACGCGCCTTGGCCACGTATGCCTCACGAACAATCAGCGGTGGGATCACGAACAGAGGGACGTTATGCTATAATTAAAGTGGAATGCCATATCGGCTACTGCGGAAAGCGACGCATGTTTCACAGTTACGGCACATTGTACACTCACGTTCAGAAAAAACCAGAACACTGTGAACAACTAGAGATACGGTGTTCATACTGACAGGACACTTACATTTGTATGTTGTGCGTTTGTCACCTCGCTTCAGCATAAATGTGTTGCCTAGCAGGGACACAGTCCGCCATGAGCCCTTACAGCTTGTCCCATTGCGTGATAGCACCGACGCCCATAAGACGCGAATGGCGTCCTGTGATATAGCCATCCATGCTGCACCACCTGGTTCCAAATTTCATCTGTGGTAGTTGGCATTGGGTCACAGCGCTGCAAAATGGCTCTGAGCACTATGCGACTTAACTGCTGAGGTCATCAGTCGCCTAGAACTTAGAACTACTTAAACCTAACTAACCTAAGGACATCACACACCTCCATGCCCGAGGCAGGATTCGAACCTGCGACCGTAGCGGTCGCCCGGCTCCAGACTGTAGCGCCTAGAACCGCACGGGCACTCCTGCCGGCACAGCGCCGCACCCGTCGTTTCACCATATCCCACACATTTTCGACTGGCAACAAACTGTTGATCTGGAGGGGCAGGGGAAAAGGCTGACATCCTGCGACACCAAGAAGGCAGGTGTTCGTGCAGGTCGTGCATTGTCTTTTTGAAAAATTTCGTCTGGGGTGTTGTGCAGAAAGGGTATGGCAACGGATCGCAGGATGTCATTCACGTAGGTCACACTGGTCACAGTGCCGTCGACACGTACCAACTGTGATTCGTGGTTACACACAACAGCACGCCACACCACGAGGCCTTGAACTGGCGCTGTATGTCTTGTGCGAATGCAGTTAGAGTGATGCCGCACCCCCTGTCTGTGGCGAATCAAAATCAGACAGACAGACAACCTGGATTCGTCCGAAAATACTATCTGATGCCAATTCTGTCCCCAGTGACGTCGTTCCACACACCATTGCCATATAGCATGTTTCTGCACGTTTGTCAAAGGTAGGCGGAAAAGTGGACGACGCGCACGTAACCCATGCCGTCATAAAAGGCGATGGACTGTCACCCCTGACAGTGTACGGTGTGTTCCACTGTTGCCCCAGAGCCGTGAAGGACGCAGGTCTGTCCCGCAGTGCCATTCGGATGAGGTGCCTATCTTCTCAGGATGTGCTCTGGGAGGTGCGATGTGACCCATCTTGTCATGTTCTACAGACTTCCGTGAACCATTCGCCACACACTCGTTATACTGCCGAAACACTTCATCCCACGGACGGATGCATCACATTCTCTCATGCCAATAATGTGCCCTCTTCCAAACTCGTTGATTTGACGGTACGGTTCGCACATACGCCTGCGAGGCATCCGGCACGTCTGCTCAAGTCACACTGATCGATTACCTTCGGTTTATAGCGACAAAGAAAGCTGTAGGTACATTTTACCTGTGGATGACGTTTCGCCGCGTTATTAATGTTGACCTTGAACCCACGTAGTCCGAATGCTAGTCATTTTTGCTGAACATATTGATATACATGTCCTGTAAATGTGAACGTCCTATCTCAAGTCCTCCAAGATGTTAAGTTTCTCATGAGCATGAGTGTGTTTAAAGAATTGCAGTTGATCGGCTGCTCAAAGTGTATTGGTAATTCACAGTGCTCCTAGTTCTACGCATTAACTACAGACTGTGATTGGCAGTAATTTTTAGAATTATATACAATTCTGGTGTTTAGAATTCTATTATTAAATTATCTTTCTTTGCCTGAAGATACATTTCTATCATCAGTCTTGTAACTCATGGATTCCTTATGTTCTTGAATGATAAGTCTCCCAGTAGCACTACGGCTAACAGGTAGACGGAAGAAAACTAACTACTGTAGATCAGTTACACACAAATCGTACACAGTACTACACACATGCAGTAAAATTACTAATGCAGAATGGAACGAAAATTGATGTTGAGGTGGGAAGGGGAAGTGTTAGTCGGAAATAAATATGTAATAAATCAATTACTGTTGGTTCCAGAACACTCTTAGGTGTAGTAAGATTCCTATTTCCCAATAAATGTAATAATAATAATTCTCTAAAAGGAATTCACACGCGTTACTTCATTCTGTGTGTGTATGCAACCTAATGTTCTGATTATATTTAAGGGCTATAGAGAGACTTACAAAAAACACCTTTTCCATGACCTTCCCAATATAAGGAATGAGATCATAAAATAATTCTGCATTTCGTACCATCTGCCAGATATCGCTTGAATACCAGTGCAGCAAAGATGTGAGCTGGATTATAATTAACGAGCAACCAGAAGCTGACACCTCAAATATGTGGTTCAAGTTGTTGGTAGCCGCATGACTCTCCGCTATGAGGTAAACCGTGTATGACTCTGAAATGTGCAGAAGGTGAGGCACCGTCGGACGCGCGGTGTATGTACGTACACAAATCAGCCAGAGCATTATGACCACCTACCTAATAGCCGGTATGTCCACCTTTCGCACGGATAACAACGGCGACGGGTCATGGCCTGGAAGCAGTGAGGCCTAGGTAGATCGCTGGAGGGAGTTGGCACCACGTCTGCCTACACAAGTCACCTAATTACCGCAAATTCCGGGGAGGCGGACGATCAGCTCTGACGCCACGTTCAGTCACATCTCGGATGTATTCGATCGGGCTCAGATCTGGCGAGATTGAGGGGCCAGTACATCAACTGGAACTAATCACTGTGTTCCTAGTACCACTACATAACACTTCTGGCCTTGTGACATGGCGCGTGGTCTTACTGAAAAATGCCTCTGACGTCGGGAAACATTATCGTCATGAAAGGGTGTACGTGGTCTGCAATCAGTGTACAATACTCCTTCGCCGTCACGGTGCCTTGCTTGTGCTCCACAGAACCCATGGATGCCCACGTGAACGTATCCCAAAATGTAATGGAGTCGCCGTCCCGCAGTACAGGTGTCAAGGAGCTGTTCCCCTGGAAGACTTCGCATTCGCGCCCTCCCATCGGCATAATGAAGAAGGTATCCGGATTCATCAGGCCATGCAATGATCTGCCACTGCGCCAACGTCCAGTGCCCGTGGTCACGAGCCCGTTTCATTGTAGTTGCCGATGTCGCCGTGTTTACATTGGCATATGCATGGGCGGTCGGCTGTGGAGGCCCATCGTTGGGAGTGTTTGGTGCACTGTGCGTTCAGACGCATTTGTACTCTTCAAAGCATTAAAATATGTTAGTAACGCCACAGTTCGCCGTCTGTCCTGTTGTACCAGTCTGCCCAGCGTATGACGCCCATCATTTATAATGAGTTTCCGAAATGCTCGTGCCGAGCTTCCGGGCCATCACTATCTTCCCTCGGTCGAACTCTGATAGATAGCGCACCTTCCCCATTATGCTACACAGGGGCAGCACGCTCACTGATACTAGATGCACCTTGCGTTTGTCTGATTAGCAGTCGTTCCTCGTTGCATCGCCCCCTGCGGGTCTGGGGGTTAGAATAGACCCGAGGTATTCCTGCCTGTCATAAGAGGCAACTAAAAGGAGTCTCTCACATCTCGGTCCTATCAGATCACGTCCCATTCTATGGTTTGACCTGCCCCTTTCAAAATTCTACAGAAGTGCGGCCATATGGGGAAGGACGCCATACGCGGTGCACGAGTTATCCATAGTGCCCTTAGATTCGACTTCCTGAATCTCGTCATGGCTTTGCATATCCACCTGCGATTCAACTATTTGGGCGCGGACACTCTCCGGGATATGTAATTTTCTTATCTCCTGTCCTCTTTCGCCCCCATGACTACTGGATTTCTCTGCGCCCAATGTCCAGCACGGTAGCCAGTCCATTGTGGTGGGGCCGTCATGTACCCATTTGGTGGTAGCCACCTGACAACACAGGGATTGCACTGCTGATGCCTGAGCTGCAAACTCCCCATGTGTGCAAAGGAGTAGACGCCTGTCTTTCTCGGGCGTCAGGACTCCCGGCAGTGGTCGTCATGCCAGTTAGCCTTCACTGTTGCTGGGTGGCGCCTGTATGGAGGGCCCCTAATCGGAGTGGATGGCATCAGGGCGGATGACCTGCAATGAAGCGGACGAAGCCATCTCTTGCGGGTGACCGTATGGCACCAGCAGTCTCTAAGAAGGGCAGGATCGAGTACAGTGCTGACAGATATGACCCTAAATCGTTTCCCTTCCTCGCTACACCATGGGAGGAACGTACGGCTACAGAACAGAGAGAGCCATATTTGCCTCGGTTTTTAGTCTGCAGCAGAACTGATGACTCCTTTCTACTTACGAAGCCTCAGTTTTTCGGTGAACACCTTGAGGATAAGTTTGGAGAAGTAACAGCATTGTCAAAGATGCGAAACGGCGCAGTCTTGATTAAGACAGCATCTCCAGCCTAACCCCGAGCGTTACTCGCCTGTGACAAGCTGGGCGGTATTCCTCTTTACGTCACTCGCCATAAAAGCCTCAACATGGTCCAGGGGATTATTTTCCATCGTGATCTCCTCTTGCAGTCTGACGATGAGCCCCGCGCCAATTTAGAACGGTGGGGTGTTCATATCATCCGGCGCGTTTACAGGGGACCCAAAGACAACAGGGTTGCTACCGGTGCCTTCATCTTGGCCTTCGAGGGTGATTGTTTACGGCTGTGACGTTAAACTGTCCGTCCCTCCCTCTATGCAGCGCTTTAAGTGCTGGAAGTTAGGGCCCATGTCTTACTGCTACACTTCTAGCGCCACATGTAGAGACTGCGGACGTCCATTGCACCTAGATACTCCATGTGCGCTGCCTCCCACTTCCATCAACTGTGGAGAGCACCACTCCCCCTGCTCTCCAGACAGCCCAGTACTCCAAAAAGAGCGGAAAATAACGGAGTACAAGACCCTGGACTGGTTGACTTGCACAGAGGATAAACATAAATTTGAAAGATTACACCCCATTCGGTTGACGTCACCAAAGCCGTCCCACTCTGTGACACGAACAGTGGGCCCTCTGGGCCACCAGAATACATCCGACCCCTTGGTGGTAGGCGGCAAATCTTCCTCCGCTGCTCCCAAAGCACCTACGTCGGGAGCAAGGCCCCGCCAAACGCAGGGGACATCGGTCCCCTCCCCCCTGCCAGAGAAGCAACAGCCTCCTCCAGCTCCTCTCGTGCGGAGGGGGTCCCTTGGGGCCCCCTCTAAGAGGGCTCCACTAACGCCACGGCGGACACTCGGCAGTGGCTCAAGGAGCCAAAAGCTGCTGGACGAAGAGCTTCATGGTCTTCCTCCGTGCCTGAAGCTGCTTCAGAGAAATATTCCCAGCAGGGCCCTAACGAGAAGCGAGAGAGCAAGCAAACTAAGTAGTAGTCTCTAAGAAACAGAACCCTCTGGTGGCCCCAACACCACCACTCTTTATCAATACTGCATCTGAGGATGTGGTGGAGATCTTGGCATCTCCTGTGGACCTGGATCTCACTGATGCCTCATCCACAATATAAATGGCTACAAATACTCGGTTGGTGGCAGCAGGTGACCTTGAGGAATAACCTGCCACCTTGCGCGCTTCATGCCTTCCCAGCCTCACGGCAACGTTATCCTCCAGTGGAATTGCAGCGGTTTTTACCACCACCTGGCTGAGCTGCGGCAACTGTTAAGCTTTACACCTGCTTTCTGCATTGCCCTTCAGGAAATTTGGTTCCCGGAAATGCGGACCCCCTGCCCTCCACAGCTTTAGGGGATATTAAAAGAACCGTAGTGACTATAATAGTGTGTCAGGTGGAATTGGTGTCGATGTCCTGAACTCAATATGCTGTGAACCTGTGCCCCTTCGAACCCCTCTTGAAACTGTGGCCATCAGGATAAAGACGACGCAGGAAATAACTGTCTGCAACGTATATCTTCCTTCAGATAGTACAGTACCCTGAACGCATTGGCTGCACTAATTGACCAACTCCCTAAACCTTTCCTACTTTTGGGAGACACAACGCTCATAACCCCTTGTGGGGTGGTACCGTGATCACTGGCCAAGACAGAGATGTCTGAAATTTACTGTCACAACTCGACCTCTGCCTCTTAAATACAGGTGCCCCCACACATTTCAGTGTGGCACATGACACATATTTGACCATTGATCTCTCGGTTTGCAGTACTGGCCTTCTCCCATCTATACACTGGAGAGCACATGACGGCCTGTGTGGTAGTGACCACTTCCCCATCTTCTTGTCACTGCCCCAGCGTCAGGTCCAAGGACGCCTGCCCAGATGGGCTTTAAGCGAGGCGGACTGGAAAACTTTCACCTCTGCTGTCACCGTTGCATCTACTCCATATTGTAACATCGATATCGTGGTTGAGCAGGTAACTAAAACGATCGTTTCTGCGGCGGAAAACGCGATACCTCGTTCTTTAGAGTGCCCCTGGCGAAAGACAGTCCCTTGGTGGTCGCCGCAGGTCGCTGAGGCAGTTAAGGAGCGACATAAGCGGCACTCTTCCCTGGAGCACCTCACACCCTTCAAGCGGCCCGTGCCGGGGTTCGCCAGCTTATCAAAAAACGGAAACAGGACTGTTGGGAGAGATACGTCTCGACCATTGGGTGCAATACATCACCTTCCGAAGTCTAGGCAAAGATCAATTGAATTTTCGGGTACCAGACCCCAACAGGTTTTTCCAGTGTTAACATAAATGGCGTGTTATCTACCAACGTAAACGCGATTGCCGAGCACTTCGCATGAGCACTATGCTCGCGTCTCTGCGTCGGAGAATTACCCCCCAGCCTTTCGCACTCTCAAAGGGCGGATGGAAGGGAAAGTCCTCTCATTCACTACACGCCACAGTTAACCCTATAACGCCCCATTTACAGTGTGGGAGCTCGTCAGTGCCCCTGCACGTTGCCCTGACACAGCTCCTTGGCCAGATCATATCCACAGTCAGATGTAAACTTTTCTCATCTAACTAAAAGCGACATCTCCTCGTCATCTTCAACCGGATCTGGTGCGATGGCGTCTTTCCATCGCACTGGCGGAGAGCACCATCTTACTAGTGCTCAGACCCGGCAAAAACCCGCTTGATGCGGACAGGTATCGGCCCATCAGCCTCACCAACGTTATTTGTAAGCTGCTTCAACGTATGGTGTATCGGCAGTTGGGTTGGGTCCTGGAGTCACGTGGCCTACTGGCTCCGTGCCAGGGCTGTTTCCGCCTGGGTCGCTCTACCACTGATAATTTTGTATCCCTCAAGTCTGCCATCCGAACAGTCTTCTCGAGACGCAAACACCTTGCTGCCGACTTTTTGATTTACGAAAAGCGTATGGCACCCCCTGGCGACATCATATCCTTGCCTCATTATACGAGTGGGGTCGCAGAGACCTGTTCCCGATTTTTATCCAGAATTTCCTGTCGCTTCGTACTTCCCGTGTCCAAGTTTGTTCCTCCCATAGTCCCCCCCCCCCTTCCCATATCCAGGAGAATGGGCTCCCACAGGGCTCTGTATTGAGTGTATCTCAATTTTTGGTGGCCATTAACGGCCTAGCAGCAGCTGTAGGGCCGTCCCTCTTACCCTCTTTGTATACAGACGACTTCTGCATTTCGTACTGCTCCATCAGTACTGGTGTTGCTGAGCGGCGTCTACAGGGAGCCATCCACAAGGCGCAGTCATGGGCTCTAGTCCATGGCTTCCAGTTTTCCGCCGCAGAGTCGTATGTTATGCACTTCTGTCTGCGTCGTACCGGAACCAGAACTTTGTCTTACTGAAGATGCCCTCACTGTAGTGGAGATATCTCGATCCTTAGGACTAGTTTTCGACGCCAGATTGACGTGGCTTTTTCATCCTCGTCAGCTTAAGTGGAAGTGTTGGCAGCACCTCAATACCCTCCGCTGCCGTAGCAACACCAACTGCGGTGCAGATCGCTCTACGCTGCTGCAGCTCAACAGAGCCCATATTCAGTCCCGCCTTGACTATGGGAGAGTGGTTCATGGTTCGACGGCGCCCGCAGCGTTGCGCTTACTCTACCCAGTGCACCACTGTGGCGTTCGACTAGCGACGGGAGCTTTTGCGTCTAGTCCAGTGACTAGTCCTGACGGAGGCTGGAATCCCTCCAGTGCAGGTCAGGCGTGCGCAACTGCTCGCCAGTAAAGTTGCACACGTTCGTAGTTATCTTGTGCATTCGAATTACCGTCTCCTTTTCCCAACCACGGCGGTTCATCTCCCGCATCAGCGGCCCACGTCATGGCTTACAATTGCAGTTCGCGTCCGATCCTTTCTATCTGAACTGGAGTCCTTCCATTTACCACCTACACTCGAGGTCCTACAAGCTATCGACCAGTGCTACTCTCGTCATCCTTTGGTAGCGACCATCCAGGAGTCCATCTGTTCCCTGGAACGGTTCGGTCGTTCGGTGGTGTTCGTGTAGACCCCAGGACACGTCGGAATCCCAGGCATCGAACTTGCTGACAGGCTGGACAAACAGGCTACACGGAAACCGCTTCTGGAGATCGGCATTCCAATAACTGACCTGCGTTCTTTTTTACGCGGCCGGGTTTTTCGGCTTTTGGAGACAGAATGGCATAGCCTTGGTACGCACAACAAACTGCGTGCAATTACGGAGACTACGAATGTGTGGCAGTCTTCCAAGCGGGCATCTCGCAGGGACTCCGTCGTTCTGTCGGCTCCGCATTGGCCACGCTTGAGCGACCCGCGGCTCCCTCCTGGGCCGTGAAGACCCTCCTCAGTGTCGATGCGGCGCCCAGTCATATTCTGGTGCACTGTCCCACTTCGACTGCCCAGCGCCGAAATCTTCGGTTACCGGGCTTGTTGCCGCTAATTTTATCTGACAACGCCTCATCGGCTGATTTTGTTTTAGGTTTTATTCGTGAGGGCGGGTTTTGCCATTTGAGCTAAGTTTTAGCGCGTGTTCTTTGTCCCTCTGTGTCCTCCACCCTAGTGCTTTTAGGGTGGAGGTGTTAATGTGTGGCAGAGTGGCTGGCTTCTCCTTTTTTTTCTCATGGGCAGTCAGCCATGGTAACCGGTTTTGTCGATTTAATCTCTTCTACCTGTTTCTTGCGTTTCTGTGGTTTTCTTCTCCCCTTTTGTCCATTTAAGTGTTTGTTGCCCTTCCGCCGTTCTTGTGGTTTTTCCTTTCTCTCCATTTTGTGTTGTAAGTCTCGCCTGTTTTATTCTCACGCTTGTGGCATTGTTTTATTCGGAACAAGGGACCGATGACCTAGCAGTTTGGTCCCTTCCCCCCTCTTTTAAACAAACCAACCAACCCACCAACCAACCTAGTTATATCGATAGTACGTCGATGGTCGTGGTGTTCTGGCTGATCAGCGTATACTGTATAGAGATACAATAAACGTTGGCACCGAAAATAACACAAGGACAACGTTTAATGCATTGCAAGCTGACAAGTTTACGTTCTGCATCCACTGTGTATAAAATATTTGTCTGTAAGGTGTTACGTTGCATGTAACATTAGATACACTGTATGACATACTTCCTCGTATTTTCTCTGCCTTTTTTCCGTCTGTACTGGAGACAGAGCATTTGCGAAACGGGAAGGTTATGGTTGTGACTTAACACGGCCTCTGTCAACCATCCCACTTCCTTGCGGTCTACACCCTGAGGATTATTTAGTCGTCGATGTTTGAACTGCTGTTTCGCGGATCTCTGTGCTCTCCAACAGCTTACTAAGCTTTTCATCCTTACATATGCATTGCGCTCAATGTCGTCCGTGCAACATACCATCATATTTCTGCGCGCTATTGTAGTTCCACTGAGCGAAGTTCTACCTGCAGTGGTGAAGACGCTGGACTCGTTAAATAATTCATAATAATGGTGATTGAGCTGCGTTCCTGTAGATTGAATTACTTGGCGAAATACAGCAACCAGCAACTTTTTTATACGTTTGTAATGCAAGGACGCGTTTCGGACTTATCCAGCTTCAGTTATATAATAATTTCTCTAGACTGCATTTTGGCCGCACCTACTGCCCCGTGAAAAATAACACTTCGTAAAATAGCATTAAATAACATCCAATATAATTCAGTTATTCTGTCAGTTCTTGTCACTACTCTAAAAGAAAGATTACCATTCATGTTAATTACACATATATTAAGCATTTTTTAACCATATGAGAGGAGGTATGTCTTTAAGAGTAGCAACGTTGAAGACGTAATTATCTTCAAAATTAGTTCTGGAATGTGTAAGAAAATTATAACTAGATGTTTGATATAATTTTCGATATGATCAAACGCAATAATCGGCCACATCGTGAATGCTGCACTCCATCAGTGATACGTGAATGTAAGTGTTCGTTCTATCAATATCAAAATGTAAAAAGGAGCCACTAATTATAGAACAAACGCATCTGCAGACTTCAGATACAGTCAAGAAAATCATTATATTGATGTTATAACTGTGTCGTGCAAGTTGACCATGAGCGATAGTCCGAAACGCATCCTTGTACAAAATAAAGCTGTACATAGAAGTGACGCCCGCATCTCGTGGTCGTGCGGTAGCGTTCTCGCTTCCCACGCCCGGGTTCCCGGGTTCGATTCCCGGCGGGGTCAGGGATTTTCTCTGCTTCATGATGGCTGGGTGTTGTGTGCTGTCCTTAGGTTAGTTAGGTTTAAGTAGTTCTAAGTTCTAGGGGACTGATGACCATAGATGTTAAGTCCCATAGTGCTCAGAGCCATTTGAACCATAGAAGTGACTATTTGCTGTACTTCCAGTATTATACAGGAACCTTACTCGGGAGGACGGCGGCTCAAAAACGCTGTCCTGCCATCAAGATTCAGGTTTCCCGTAGTTTCCCAAAATCGTCTAAAGCAAATGCAGTAGTAGTTTCTATGAAAAGAACGCGGCCGGTTAGCTTCCCCAATCCGAGCGTATGGTCAGTTTGTAAAGATGTCATCGTCGGCGAGACGTTAAAGCCTACGCTTCTATTCACTTTTCTTCTTTCCTACAATTTCTCCACTCTGTAGCTGTTTCGGATGTTGAGATATGTTCCTCATGGCTGTTGCACTGGTCCTACTAACGTGCACCTCTTCCTCGTGTTTTCATAGATCTTCTTGCGACCTATTTTTAGTACCTAACAATTGCGAAAAGTGTTTCACTGAAACGAAAAAGCTGGTCAGCGTAATCTTTCGTAAAATCTATCAAAATAGACTTCAGAGCTAGACCCTCCCCCCCCCCCCCCCCAAAAAAAAAAAAACAATCTAATGGTTTTCCTCTGTTGACACTGGACAAACATCCGGGAAGGTGTCGGTTGGAATTTTCTCCCTGTAATTCAGATTTACGTTCTGATGGTTCCCCTGTAAAGGCGACTGACGGCATGGTTCCTTTGGGGGGAAAAACGGCCGTAAATTACTTCTTTATCCTTCCCTAAACAGAACATGTGACACGGTCTCGATGACATTTTTTTAAATTGATTACCGGTTTCGAGCTTAATAGCAGATCATCTTTAGGTCTAAGTTGGATCTGAAGATGGCATGCTTGCCAGATCGGAAACAGTCGTCACTAACCAAAGAATAGTGTTGCAGGCAGCGCTTGTTCCTTTCATTATACCAACCTAGATAACATGTTTGCTGAGCCGCGTCGTCAATTATGATAGTGCCCTCATCATTGACGGGACGTAAACCCTAATGTTGCGTTTTAACAGGCGTTAAAATTTTAATTAAATACCTCGAAACGTAGCGCTGGCGACGTACACAACTACCATGAAACGAAAAAATAACCATTGATGATGTGCTATCGAGGGTACTTAACCAGGTTAAATGAGGTATATGATCAAAAATGTAGACTAGTCGAGAATACGATAAAGCGGTTGATATTATGCACCAGTCTGTTGGAGCGGAAAAGAGAGGAAAAAAGTAAAGCACGACCAAGCAGTTGCTACAAAGCTTGCATCGAACAAGTGCTGAAGGAAGTGACCCTGAAACGAAAAACGGTACTCACCAAAACAAGTGTCTTCTGTACAATTCCTTCATTTCTGTACCATGGACAATATTTTTCAGCTCTACCTTACCTTTCACCAATCTACTTCTGACTTCTAGTTTCGTAGACAACAAGAATCTCTTGTTACTGGACTGTATTTTCCTCAGTTTAATAGGTATACTTAATACTATATTATGTCGTTTGTTTCCGAAGTCCTGTTCAGGAGGAGGGTTCTCCAGATAGTTCATGAGTATTCTACATACACTTAACTTTTCTTTAGTTTGGTAATAACGTTCAGTCCAGAATTTTGTGGGTATTTACTAAACTGAACAACAAATTACATGCGAGGCATAAGCAGCGTCATTGTCATTGGACAGATCGATGTATCTCAATTGATGGTTCAAATGGCTCTGAGCACTATGGGACTTAACATCTATGGTCATCAGTCACCTAACTAACCTAAGGACAGCACACAACACCCAGCCATCACGAGGCAGAGAAAATCCCTGACCTCGCCGGGAATCGAACCCGGGAACCCGGGCGTGGGAAGCGCGAACGCTACCGCACGACCACGAGATGCGGGCATCTCAATTGATCCACCTGTAGTTGTGTACCATTATCTGTCTACACAAAACAAAAATTTAATGCTGCCATCACGGTTGCAAGTCACGACAGACTGAGACAACGAAACAACAGATTGTTTCAGTATTCAATAGCTATATCGTAGGCAATAATCCGAATTAACATTTTCGGTGGATAGTAGATATTATGCACGCCAAGGCAGAGGGTCTCTTCATGGCATACGCTTGGTAGCTCATTTGACATTAATAAATGGTACGTTCTCAGACTTCTGGCTATTGCTAAAAAAATTTCACATTTCATTTCTTTTATTTATAATTAAATTTAAAATTCATGCGAGGCAGTACTTTGTGTAACAGTGAAATAGTAAATGGAAATATGGTTAGCTTAAAATGCAGTTCCGCATGACTGGCTGATTTAGCTGATAAGTAGCCCGACACCAGTCTCCCGATTACTCAGTAAGCTTTTGCCGAAAAAGCAAAGTAATGGATAAGCAGGATTTGAGCTAATTATTATTTGTGAACAGTTGCAATCTCAATGCTCCAGACGAATAAATTTTTTGATGTACACTTAAAAGGGGAACTTCAGTTTACAGTACGCGCTTAAGGAAGGGAAGCACTCTGTAAAAGTGTCTGTAATTGCTTCTGTAGGGTCCTCGTACGTCTAGTCCGCGTGCTACTGGTTAATAATCTTCAATGTGAAACATATTCTGTTCAGGAGAGTAAAGACCTCGTAGGGATTTGATAGTCCATTCTTCAGGATGTGCCGCATGGATGGAAACAATCGTGGTTTGCAGTTGCGATGTAGCAAGAACATTGGATGTGATGAAGCAAGCTAGTTGCCAGCCGGTACTAACTGTAAGCTCATAACTCCCATGGTTACTGCGCATCAGGGTTCATTCAAAACCGTTGTTCCGTGACAGAACATTGGTGAACAAATCTGCTGCGGAATCCCATGTAGAATAACGAACTTACAACGTTACTGAAATGTTTGACCATAGATTTGATTCTCATATTGTCAGACTGCAGAATAGAGGTCAGACTTCCCGACGGGTACGGGACACGTGCAAGCCAACCATATGGACGAAATGTCGTAATTGATAAGTAGACATGTCACCTCAGCGTTAGTCAACATACAATGGTCACATAATCAACGGATTTGTTGGTTTCTGATATTCTTTGCCTTTTAGAATTACATTACGTGGATGGCCCGCACGACTCGTGAAAGATCGCACTGTAGTGTGCTGCTATATTTGTTGAGCGAGTAATTAATTGTTTGAAGAGTCCTAAACTCTGCATAAGAATTATCTGTGTATTCCCAAGATGGGAGACTGAAATCACATTCACATCATTACTCAAGTACCCGCCTTAGTGCATGGCGGAGAGTACATCTGGCACCATTACAATTTGCTACCTCCCCTGTTCGTTTAGCGAGTGGTGTGTTGGAAGGATGACTGCCCATTGATGAATGAAATATCCTGAAGATTCCCCGAGTGAATCTGACTGGCAAGTGCATCCCATTATTTGTGCATGGTTATTCTACTTAGGGGGGATGCGGAATGTTACAGTTATTAACGTTGTGGGTCAGCTGGCAGTCACAGCAGTAGACTCGAGATAAGCCAACAGTTACGGGACCGAGGAGACGTCGAATTAACAAACATGTCAGATTTCCAAAGGTAGACTTTTTAAACTTGAAGTTAGACTTCTACGCTAGAAAGTATTGAGTATCTACTGTACGTACCTTAATAAGCCTATTGTTACAATAGATGTTGAGTACATACGTATGTATTTTTACGGCCATTGGTGTTATAAAAAATATACATATTAGACAAATGTATTATGTATGTATCTACTACAGATGTATACAAATACGTACATACATACAAATGTATACAGAGGGCGTATTTATCACTGCATAGTTTTTTTTTCTTCTTTCGTAAAGAGTCCGTCATGGCTTTTTCTTAAATGTCTTTTAACAGCAAAGTTCCCTCCCTTCACACCAACGTGCCAGTGTTGGAAGCCACCATAACCTCATCGAAAGTTATAGTGCATTTTACGAGGGCTATCCACAAAGTACATTACGTTTTGGAATTAAAAATAAATAAAGTATTGGAAATTTTTTTATTATATACAGATTAAAGCAACACTTAAATACTACTTTTCTACATAGTTGTCATTTAAATTAAGGCATTTATCGTAGCGATGGACGAGCTTGGAAATTCCTTCGCCTGCGCCTTCAACCACGTGGTTACCTCTTCTTGAAGCTGTGCGCTGCATAGCCAACCACTTTTTCATTGCTGGGAATAAGTGGAAGTCGCTCGGCGCCAGGTCGGCACTGTACGGCGGATGAGGAAACAACTCCCACTTAAAAGATTCGAGAACTTCACGAGTGGCATTTGCCATGTGGGCCCGGGCGTTGTCGTGAATCAGCAAGATCTTTGAGCCCAACTTTCCCCTGCACTTGTTTTGTATTGCTCTTCTGAGGTTGTGCAGAGTTTGGCAATACCTTTGAGCGTTTATTGTAGTGCCTCTTTCCAGGAAATCCGCAAAAATCACACCTTTTCTGTCCCAAAAGACAGTCGCCATCACCTTCCTTGCCGACATTGTCTGCATGCATTTCTTGGGTTTTTGGGGGAATTTGTGTGCCCCCACTGCATTGACTGCAATTTTGTCTCGCAGTTCACATGCTTAACCCACGTTTCGTCATCAGTAACGATGCGATCGAGTAATGAGTCGCACAGCTTCAAGAAGAGGTAACCACGTGGTTGAAGGCGCAGGCGGCCGAATTTTACGACGAAGGAATTTCCAAGCTCGTCCATCGCTACGATAAGTGCCTTAATTTAAATGGCAACTATGTAGAAAAGTAGTATTTAAGTGTGGCTTCCATCTGTATATAATAAAAAAAATTTCCAATACTTTATTTATTTTTAATTCCAAAACGTAATGTACTTCGTGGATAGCCCTCGTACTTCCGTGGCCGCCTCACAGTTGGGTCGTCGTGTACAGCATGAGCCGTAACTTCCTGGATTATCTCCTCTTCTGTCGGTTCAGAATCAAGGTTATCAAGTGAACACCCATCTTCTCAACTCTCCTGCATCTTCTTGCGGAATGTTAATTTCATCAGAAAGTATAAGCGCAGCCTTGGTAACTTGGTTATTATCTTCAGATTTCTTATCTCTGTCGTCTTTCCTTGGAAGAAGTGGGTTCACTGGCCAAATATTTTCCCAAGATTTTATCGAAGTTCAAGGCTTGCCTTCACGCCACGCTAACGCCTCAGTGGCAATGGCATGCCTGATGTTAAATTTTTTCAAGATTGATGTGATGTCTGCGTCAGGTTGGCTGACGATATGTCAGTAGGCGCTTATTGTATTGTGCTTTTGATGTTTCGATAACATTTTGATCTATAGGCTGAATCAGTGCAGTCATATTTTTGGCAAATACAAAGCCTCCATGTAACCATCAGCTGTCTTAACTCTCAATTCGTCCGTGCCTTGGCATCCTGGAGCATAATCTAACAACAAATGGGGCCTTCTCCTCTTTAAGTGTTTTTTGACTTCTTGTACGAAATAATTGAAAAACCAGTCTCAAAAAACTTTAGTAGCCCATGTTTGGCTTCGGCGTTTGTGTATCACTTACAGGAATTCGACTTTTATGTTTTTAAATGCCCATGGGGACATGTATTTGCCCACAGCGAAGAGTTTAATATATGGCTTTCAGCGCATTTGCGCACACAGTTAACGTGATACGCTCTTTTTGAGGTTTTTCTTCCTGAATCATTTCTCCTTCCTCCGTTATAAAAGTTTGTGTTGGGAGCTGCTGCCAGTTGAAGCCTGTTTCATCAGCATCATACAGTTGTTGGCATAACGCCTAGTCCGTCGAATTTGGCGTTTTAATCTTGAATGAATTTAGAAACTAAGTCTTATCACCTTTCTCCGTTCATCTACAAGAAACGAGTGCCATGCCGCTTCTTAAAGTTTTCAAACCAACCATCGCTGGCACGAAAAATCATCTTTGTTTCACGATAAAAAAGGTGGGCTTTCTGTTTTCAAATATCTTCCGAAGTAGGGACATGTCTGCTTCTTTGCTGTTCAAACCAAACGCACAGAGCTTCCTCAACTTGAAGGTATTCGCTTAGACGAAGGTTTTTTTCCCCTCTTAGTCATCTTCTACAGTTTTGATATTGTTTTATTTTACCCTTATTTTTTCTATGTCGTAAACGGTAGATCGCACGATATCAAAAGCTTTACAAGTGGAGTTGGAGATTCACCACGGTCATACCTTTTTAATAATTACCCAGTAGTTAATAAGAGTTAGTTTTATTCTAACGTTTAGCGTCTCCACTTCTGCTCTCCATCACACAACGCTTCTCAACACAAAAATTAAAATAGAACAATTAATCCATGTAGCTGGATCCAAATGCACTAACAACATGGAAGGAGCACTATCAATAACGCATTAAATATATGTATGTTAAAAAAGACGAAATTCCTCCAGTTGTATTAAGGTGTTTGTTTTATTGGCAACTAGTTTCGTTACCTGCAGTCAACAAGTATGGGCCTGAAGATGATGTAACAACATCGAAACTAGTTGCCAATAAAATCAACACCTTAATACAGCTGGAGGAATTTCGTCATTTTTTAACATATAATACTAGCTGACGTCCCAAGTAGTCAGTTTCAATTATGGATATACGAAGGTTAAATTTACATGGCGTGAGGCATGGGGCAGACGGGAGCAGGCGCCTGTCGCGACAAGTGTGTGGCTGCCTGTGTCTCAAGCAAGTGCAGTGCAGGCATACGATGAGGCGTCGGACTACCGAGCGTGTCCGACTGTGAGACGTCGGATTATTGCGAGTCTACTGTAGTTTCCTGTACCAGTAGACGTTTGGATTCTTCACACCATAGTCCTTAGGAGGATTTACGTTATTGATGTTAGTAAAGAGCACAGATGCCTTTTCACAGCAGCAGACCAACTGCAAAACATGTTACGTTTCGTATTTTGACGTAAAGTAAAAGAAAAGAAATAGTACACGCTGTTCGTTGTATAGGTCCTTCGCGGTTCGTAATGTATAACGTCATCGTATGAGAGGCAGTCAACTGGAAACAGAACGTCGGCCGGAATGGTTACATTTAAAACTAACCAGCACGCGCATTAAGACATTTATCTCACTAGGAGACAAGACTATATCCTATTTTGCAGAACGCAGTCTGCCGCTGACTCACCCACACCCCAATTCTGCAATTCCATGTGGAACCGATGTTCACGCATGTCTGTTTACAGATCACCAAAGATGTGAAAACCACACGATGGAATATCTGGACTGTACGGAGCATGTTGCAGTGTTTCCCAAACCAAATCGCCGGATCCTAGCTTTCGTCGGATTGGCAGTGTGGGGGCGGTGGGCGTTACCGTGCAGCAGGATGATCCTGTCCGACGTCACTGCGAGAGCCCAAGGACAAGCGGCAGAGTCAGTATTGGAGCCATCCCACATTTCCCCCGACGAAGGAATTCCCGGTTGGATCATAATCTCCTTGTACGACTGCATGGGCCCTCTGCTTATCGAATTCAAAAGCGTGGAACCACAATTGATGCCCAGTGCTATGAAGACACTTCGCAGAAACGGTGACGCGCTGTTAAGTCAAGACGTCAAAGAGTGCTGTCAAACATAATCCTCCTGTTGCAAGATAACGCCCGCTCCCACACTGCCAATCGGAAGAAGGCGATCTGGCTGTGAAACACTGCAAAATCTTCCGTACAGCCGGGACCCATCGTCGTGGGATATTCACATCAGTGGCATCCTGAAGAAAGACATGCATGGACATCGATATCACTCGGACGAGGACGTGCATGAGTTGGAGTGGTTCTGAATGCGGACCATTTCCTGCGAAACGGGAACTGATCTCCCAGTGGCATAAGTGTCTAACGCCTATGGTGATTACTTTTGAAGAGAACATTCCATCGTCTCACTGTGACGGGTGTCTGGGCTACACTTGACTACCCCTCATACAAACGTGTTACACATTACGAACAATGGAGGACCTATACAACAAATAGCGTTTTTTTTTTTACGCCAGAAGGCGAAAGTTACCTTGTTGGGCTGCTGCAGTGAAATGGCCTCTGTATTCTTCACTTCAGTTTCCAACCTGAAAGTGATTATGTGAACCATCGGAACGCGTAGTGGTACAACAAACGAGTGACTGAAAAACAGAACTGTCACAGATTACATTAGGGACGTAATAATTACCAGGTGTACCGGTATGAAATGAGCGTTAAGACACAAATGTGTCGATAGGGAACATTTGTTGTGAACGAGCCTTAATTATTTTTTTGTTTGGTTGGTATGACATCTGTCAATGATATTTAGTATACATCAAGTCATGGAACAAACATCATCATATGTTTTCGTCGTGTCGAATTTTGTACCAGAAAGTGATGATTTGCGGAAAGCAATAATGTTTTGTTTTCATTTGAAAAAAAGTGCTGCAGAGTCGCATCGAATGCTTGTCAAGGCATATGGTGATCATGCTCTATCAGAAGCAACATGCAAAAGATGGTTTCAACGGTTCAGAAATATTGATTTTGATGTAAGAAATGAAGAATGTGGAAGACCACCAAAAAGTTCGAAGACGCCGAATTGCAAGCAGTATTGGATGAAGTGATACTTTGAGTCAGAAGCAAATGCCAGCAATGCTAAATTTGCACAACAATCAATTTCTGACCATTTGAAAGCTATGGGAAAGATCGAAAAGTGTGGAAAATGGGTGCCACACGAATTGAATGAAAGACAGATGGAAAACCGAAAAACCATTTGTCAAATTTTGCTTCAAAGACATGAAAGAAAACAAATTTTGCATTGAATTGTTACTGGCGATGAAAAATGAATTTATTTTAAGAACCCTAACCGGGAAAAGACATGAGTTAGTCCGGGACAACCGTCAACATCGACTGCAAAACCAGATCGATTCGGCAAGAAGACAATGCTCTGTGTTTGGTAGGATCAGAAAGGTGTGGTGTATCATGAGCTTCTAAAACCCGGTGAAACTGTGAATACTAATCGCTACAGACAACAAATGATCAATTTGAACTATGCATTGATCGGAAAAAGACCAGAATGGGCCAGAAGACATGGCAAAGTAATTTTTTTACACGACAATGCACCTGCACACAAAGCAAAACTGGTTCAGGATACAAGCAAAACACTTGGTTGAGAGCTGCTACCCCACCCGCGGTATTCACCAGACTTGGCCCCTTCCGACTACCATTTGTTTCCATCAATGGGACACGCATTGGCTGAGGAACACTTCGATTCCTACGAAGAAGTCGAAAATTGGGTGTCTGATAAGTCTGCATCAAAAGACGAACATTTCTATTGGCGTGGTGTCCACAAATTGCCAGAAAGGTGGTCAAAATGTATAGAAAGCAATGGTCAGTACTTCGAATAAAATGTTTACTTTTCAATTCAAAATTAGTGTTTCATTTTCACAAAAAAACGCTCTTTTCATACCGGTACACCTGGTACTTAACGTTAAAGCTATTTTAATAGAATTCTCATGGTAGTGAAGAAAACCACTCACCTATGGATGTTGCAAATCTACGTTGAGCTCCTTTCCGTAAGCGAGACGCAAAATCCGGGAGCATGCGTCTAGTGATTTAATACCATAGGAGAGGCTGCCCGGAAGACAAGTTAGTGAGCTCCGCCGCCGGCGCCATTTGTGAGTACCGTGGGCGAGCCCGCAATTGTTCTGCGCTAAATCCCGGCGGGCGCGCAGATTGTTGCGTCCTAAATCCGGGAGCCGGGCGCCGCCGGCCGCGTACTGATAAACTGCCTCCGGCCGGATCAAACCGGGTCGCCGACTGTCCACTGCACCAGCCGGGGCCGGGGGCAATCCCCCCCGCCGCTGATGGACCTCTGAATTATGGCCCGCCAAATGAGAAGCGGATTGTCGCGCTATCTAGCTCCGGCTGGCAGCCAGATGGACCCACGGCTTTGCGTCTCTCTAGGTGTGGGGTCGTCGCATTAAAAAAAAATCTTAGCATTATATTCACATAACCTTTCGCATTGCATACGCTACCGCATACGCGGGCGGGCGGGCGGGATGTCCTGCACATAATGGTCCGGACGTTGTCAACTAAGGAGAGCCAGCGACCTTGCTGACAAAGGTAGGATATGGCAAGCACAAAGGCGAGCAGTATAAAGTCTCACCGTCTGTGAATGGGCTATATTTTGCTGGAATGTAAGCCCAGGATGGGTTGCCATGAATGCCAAAACAGTGGCCACGAATCTCATGGACTGTAGTACAGGGTGACGCACGAAAAGTGTTACCAATTGTTTCTTTCACAATTTACGACGCACATTAGATATCCCGCTCGGATCTCTACAGCAGTACCAGCAGAGCTTGGAAAAACAAATGAGTTACGAAATGACGTGTAATTCACGATTCTGCCGCTAGGAGACTAGTAAGCAGCAATGGCTGACAATGGAAGACTGACGACACAGCAACGATCGGCAGTTCTGTTACTTTTTCATGAAACGAAAAACCTTGTTGTGACTCGAAGGCGTTTTCGACAACAGTTTCACACATGATGGGTTCCTTGCAAGAAGACCATCCACAGGTTGTGCGATAAATTTGTACAGGAAGGATCAGTATTGGCAGGGCCGGCCTTAGCCATCCAGGTGCCCCGGGCGAGTCGTCCAGTTGGCGCCCTTTATTGTATAAATAGCGAAGCTGGCAGTGCTTTGCAACATGGTATTTGACTGTTTTCTAGAAATCGTCTTAAGTGGTTAATGGCGTCATCTTATGATCATAAATTTGAGTATTTTATTTTTTTAAATGGAAATGAAATCCAAATAATCTGAAAGCCCGCCAAGACGCTCCATGTGAGTCTTGTATAGCCTGTGACGTCAGTCCAGCATGCTGCTGTCGCTGCCGTAACAGTCAGTATAGCAGTGATATATTGTTTGGGCATTCACGTTTTGGGAAATTGTCTAAAAATATTGCATAGTACTGCACTGTACATCTAAAAAAACTCCAGAAAATTGTTTTTGCGTGTTCCAAACAAAGAAAAGATGCGTTAAATGTGGTTGAAACAGGCTCGTATATCCCAAATATTTCTTTTCTTTTCTGAAGCACCCCTGTACTAAAGCGAACAAAACAAAAATTATTCAAATTGGTCAAGCCATTTCTTTGTTTAGGTGAGACTAACACACAACAATTGATTTTTATATATAGGAGGTAATATGTATAACGAAAAAACACTAATTTTGAATTGGGTAGCATATTTTTATTGAATTTAATATAACTGTAAGCCATAAACCTATATTTTCTGTCAGTCATCTGAACACAAAACATATTACACCTAATGAAAAACAATTACAAACGACTAAAATTTTACTTTTCTCGCTTTTCTGTCGGCAAAGTCTCTGATCAGATTAGCAAAGTCCAGGTTTTCTGCAACTTCATTTTCAATGGACAGTGAGGCCAAACTGGTTAGTCTTGTTTGAGACATTGTAGACCGCAAGTACGTTTTTATCAACTTCAGTTTGGAAAAACTGCGTTCGCCGCTTGCGACAGTCACTGGTATCGTTAGCAAAATACGTAAGGTTATCCAGATGTTGGGATATAACTCTTGAAGATTATGCTTTTTTATGAAGTTTAAGGCTTCAATAGGCGTTGCCTGGCTGTCTTCGAGATAGTGTTGCAGGCCTAAAATTTCGTCGCACAGCAAATTTCCATCAATATCTGACTTCATGTTGACAGTTAACTTTTATTGTAATTTAGAACAGCATTGTATTAGTTCTTCTTTATTTTGATTTTTTTTTAGTGTCAAACAAGAAACTCCACGTCGCAGAAAATTCTTGCATCTGTTCAAATCTTTCTTTCATGGATATGTGCACGGTGTCCAACAGCGCATTGAAAAACTGTACTTTAAACTTCTTTTTTGGGTCAGTTATTTGATCATAAACAGCCTCTTCACCCGGCCTGCGTTTAATACGTCTTAATCGCATTTGTGGTTTAAATGATGGCTGCGTATCAAGATCCAAAGCCAGTTCAGTTGCTGTTACAATAGCTTGTTCGAAACCTGTTTGTCTATATGTTTCCAAATAAGAGCAACATTTGTCATGGATTCCCATAAACTCGACAAAGTTGATTGTGGGTGACTGACTTGCTTTACTCACAACGTTAATTTGAAACAGAAGATCATACCATGTCACGAGAGAAACAATGAAGCTGAAGTCTTTTAATTGTCCTCCTAGTGTTGTCGCTTCGTGTGACACCGCAGCATCGCTTTGTTCAGTAGCATCGGCCAAGGAAACCAAAGCGTCATGCATTTCGCATAATTGATAACGGACCGCTTTGACGCTATCAATTCGAGCTTCCCAGCGTGTGTCACTTACATTTTTCAGGGTGTATATCTTCAAATGGTCGGTCAAAATTTTCCATCTATTTAGCGATCCAGCAAATAGATTAAACATTTTTTGTAACATTCCGAACAGTGTCACGGATTTTACTGATGATTTTGCCGCATCACACAATACCAAATTATAACTATGGCATCCACATGGCACAGAAAAAGCTAGTGGATTTAACTTCTTAATTCTGTTCTGGACGCCTTTATTTTTCCCCTTCACGTTCGCGCCGTTATCGCAGCCCTGTCCTCTGCAGTCATTAATGTTAAGGTCAAGATCACTCAATGTTTTTAAAATGCTTTCTGTGAGACCTTCACCGGTTGTATCATCTATTTGCAGAAAATGAGATGAAATGTTCTTTTACATTTGCGCCATCCTCTGTTATGTCGGCGCATCTTAAAGTTATCGAAAGTTGTACTTTGTGGCTTATATCTGGAGTACAGTCAGCTATGATTCCATAATACTTTGAACCCTTTATGCGGGATACGATTGTAGACATAAGGTGCGATGCCCTGAGTTCTATTAATTCATTTTGTATATTTTTGCCGCAATAATGGTCAGCCAAATCACCACTCAATGCCAGTCTGACGTGCTGTTCCATGATTGGATCAAACTTTGCCAATAACTGTAGAAGACCTAAGAATTTTCCATTATTTGGGGTAAATAATTTATCTGATAACCCTCTGAATGCCGTATTATTTTCAGCCAAATACAAAGTAATGTGCATCAATCTTTGAAGCACATTGCTCCATCGTAAACTTTCTTTAGAAATTTGCTTTTGTTCTTCCTTGTCAATAGTTAATCCAGCTTTAAACCTGATTTCAGCTTCAGTCCATTGAGTAAATGCTTTTTTGTGGTTAGGACTATTTTCATGCAGTTTCAGAGCTTCACTTAAATGTTTCCAATTTCTGAAACCCACAGTGGTAGTCAAATTAGTAGTTGACTTTAAATCAAACAGTCGACAACAAAAGCAAAAGACACAGTCGTTTGATACAGAATAAATTAGCCACCGTCGTCTGATAGTTTCTTCGTTTGATAGTTTTCTTGTGTAATGAGTTGAAGAGAAATGACGCCCATTTCCATCTTTTGGAAAGTTATTTAGACATACTTGTGAGGGTCCACATATTATAATGCGATCTATATCTCTAGCATTAAGTACTTTTGGCCATGTACCTACATCAGAAACATTGTATTCTTTTATTGCAAGAACGTTGATACTTTCATCGACCACAGATGTCATATGTTGATTTTGACTTGGAGAAATATCAGAGGATTCATGCAAAGATGTACTGCGCTGGTCAATTTGATCACCTTCAATAGGTGATTGTATATTTTTTGTGTACAACTGTTCAGTCTGAAGAAATATTTGCTGATACATGGACTTTTGATTCAATATCTGAAGTATTTGCCTTAGAATTTCCTTTAAGGTACTTATAAATATTCATATGCTTTTTAGTTTCTTCAAGAACTTTTTCTTTTTCAGCTTTTCTTTTCCGATTTTCTGAACCAGAAAGCTTTTTTTTAATCACTTCCTTCTCTTCTGGCATGATTTAATAATTTGACAAATTATTGCTTGGACACTACTCTATTTCGCGACCACAATATTCGATCTATAACAAATAAAGAAATTCACCTATCAGTAGACGTAACTAGAAAAAAAACCTGAACTGAAAGATAAAAATGTTTTTCGAACTTAAAAGAAAATTAAAATGTTGACACAGTCACGACACTCGTTTCACTCACAATTATTCAGCCACGAAAACATGACCGCTGCCTCCGACTCTTACTGATAATTACTGTCATGCGGGTGCAAATCGTAGCGCTGCCAACATATGCAGTCTAACAAACATTGTGTGGCGCTGTATTATTTCAGTACGTTAGGGGAGAATTCTCTATGAATGAAGTGCACGCATTGCATGATCTATTAATTAATGTACGTAAGTCATTAAGTCACAAATATTCGATATAAATACATTCGTATTAATTAAATCATAATGTAATGTATATTTCACAGTCTGTATTTTCTTTTATTTGGAGCGACAGGTAGTTTCTGTTGTGAACGAGAGATGGTGCGGCTGCATGGGCTCTTCCTTGTTGCAGTTCTTGAAGCAAATAAGAGAGGCGCTTTGGTAGAGCCCGTGCTAGCCTGCGTCAAACATGGATGGTTGCAGACAATACGAAGATTGCATTCAGCATGATTTCTCTTCTGCTACCCCGAATTCATCGCGCATTCGTGAGATTAGTGACGTATGTTGAATGAGACTGAATAATATTTTAGTTTCGCAAAATGGGTGATTGTAAATTGGATTTTTTTTTTTTTTTTTTTTTTTTTTTTTTTACATGCGTTTAGTACGTGGCGCCCCTTGGGCCCCGGCGCCCTGGGCGACCGCCCGAGTCGCCCCACCCTAAAGCCGGCGCTGAGTATTGGAAGCGAAGCGACCTCGGCCTAGGACTGTTCGCCGGAGAATATTGGAGCGGTACGAGTTGCTGTACAGAGAAGTCCCGGGAAATTGTGTAGAAAGGCAGCAGTGCAGCTGAGAATATCCAGACGCTCCGTTCAACGCATTCTTAAAAGTGACCTCCATATGTACCCATACAAGATGACCTGTGCACAGAAGCTCACTGAAGAATACAAGCAGCAGAGACTACTGTTTGCTCAGTGGACGGAGGATAGGGAAGAAACTCTCAACAACGTATGGTTTTAAGACGAGGCTCATTTTCATTTAGACGATGTGGCTAATAAAATGTACGCTTTTGGGCCACTGAAAACCCACAAGTGCTTCATGAACGACAACATTATGCTCCGAGGATTACAGTGTGGGCAGCAATTTCCAGTCACGGACTTGTTGGACCCTTTTTCTTTGAAGAAACTCTGACCAGCGAGCGTTATTAGAGCATGCTTCGCAATAGCTTCATTCCACAGCTTCTTGCTACTGCCTTGCCCTTCAACACACAGTGGTTCATGAAAGATGGAGCAAGGCCACATACTGAAAACACTGTGTTGGCGTTTTTACACGAGCATTTCGACATGCGGATCATTTCACTCGGTTTTCCAGGTCGCTTCAATGACGGTCAAAATTGGCCCCCAAATAGTCCAGACCTCAATCCATGTAATTTTTTTCTTTGGGGGGGGGGGGGGGGGGGGTACCTAAAGGAAAAAAATTTCCCGAAACGTCCACGTGATGTAATGGAGCTCAGAAGACTTATTCTTCAAGCTTGCAGTGAAATTACGGAAGACATGTGCCGTAGGGTAATAACTAACTTCAGTGTTCGTTTGAAGGAAGTTAGGAAACGAAATTGTGGACATATTGAGCATGTGTTGAGTTAGATCAAATCTCCATGTATGGCTCTTCATTGTAGTATATGTTCCTTTCAGATTGTATTGACAATGAAGTTTATATTAAAAAACAAAATGGTAACGCATTTCGTGCGCCACCCTGTAGAATTGTCTTCAGTGATGAGTCATACTTTGAACTGAGCCTCGATGGCCAGCGACGACATGTCTGGAGACCCCACCAACAGCGGTAGCTTGCCGGCCTGATTGTCGCCCGACGTACGGTCTGACAATCAGGACTGGTGGTGTGGGGGTCCCATTTCTTGTTTGTCATCCGCGGCAAGGTAACATCATAGCGGTACGTCAACGATACTCTACGCCCCGTTTTGTCACTCACCATTGCAAGCCAGCCTGGGCTTACATTTCAGCAAGACGATGGCCGCCCATACACGGCGAGAACGAGTGCATTGAGCTAGAGATCAATATAGCTAACGGCATTTCGTTGAAGGACAGCTAAGTGTTTCTTAAAGTAGAACGTTGTGACGTCCTTGAAAGAAAGGCTACTTCTGTTAATGAATAAGCAGCATTCAGGAAGGGAAAAAAAGCAGTGTCAAACACAGCTCAGTGTTCTCACAATAAATATTGCAGGCAAATGCAGATAAACTAGATTTCAAAAAATGTTGTACGATGTACCATCTCGTCGCGAGTAACCAAGGTGCAATCATCTTCACAGATACGTGATTGTCTCCACAAAATTTTGACTAAAGCAACTCGCAAACCATCTCTGCATAGTAGTTTTCTGCATGGGAATTGCACCAGTTCAGGACGGTGGTCTCGATTGGCCAGTTCGACTGTTGTCCAGAAGTCTTTGTTTAATCTGCATAGAGTCCTGTATAGTCGCAGGGTGCGAGGTGGGCAGTGTGGGTTAGGAGTTGGAAAGCTTCCTAACGGAAATGCCGAGTCCAATCTCTGGTACAGTCAGCGGTATCTGTACGCTCATTGTAGAGTACGATGATCCTACACCGATTTCCGACCTCGACTTCGGGAGACACACTCGTTCCCTCCACATTCTTTGTCCTTTGAGTTGTCCTGCAAGCATTTTCGGTACTTGCCTAGCGCCGAGTACAGTTTGACAGTTGTGTAAATAGTAGCACATTTTCCATGAGGAAATTCAGCGGAGAGACCATCAGTTTTCGGTCTGCTTGTGATAAGACTGTTTAAAAAGCTTCCATTCATGCATTTTACTCTTGGCGTATCACGCTTCCGCATTAATCTGAGCAGCTGTACATCATTTTGTGTCCATCTGCATACGTGAATGGTAAACGCGTGTGGCTGCCATTCGGAGGACCCGGCTTCAATTCCCAGTGTCGCCGTGGAGTTTTTTTTCTTGGTGGCAGGACTGGAACGTAGTCTCCTCGGCATCATGATGTCAATCGAGAGGATAATTTAATGAGAAGTAGCGGCACGAAGGTCTGAAAAGGCGACAAAATACCGGGAGAGCGACGTGCTTGATCCCGTGAGCCTCCATGATCCGAATCTACATCCATACTCCGCAAGCCACCTGACGGTGTGTGGCGGAGGGTACCTTGAGTACCTCTATCGGTTCTCCCTTCTATTCTAGTCTCGTATTGTTCGTGGAAAGAAGGATTGTCGGTATGATTCTGTGTGGGCTCTAATTTCTCCGATTTTATCCTCATGGTCTCTTCGCGAGATATACGTAGGAGGGAGCAATATCCTGCTTGGCTCTTCGGTGAAGGTATGTTCTCGAAACTTTAACAAAAGCCCGTACCGAGCTACTGAGCGTCTCTCCTGCAGAGTCTTCCACTGGAGTTTAACTGTCATCTCCGTAACGCTTTCGCGATTGCTAGATGATCCTGTAACGAAGGGCGCTGCTCTCCGTTGGATCTTCTCTCTCTCTTCTATCAACTCTATCGCTTTACCGACGATTAATTTTATATGGTCATTCCATTTTAAATCACTCCTAATGCGTACTCCCAGATAATTTATGGAATTAACTGCTTCCAGTTGCTGACCTGCTATATTGTAGCTAAATGATAAAGGATCTTTCTTTCTGTGTATTCGCAGCACCTTACACTTGTCTGCATTGAGATTCAATTGCCATTCCCTGCACCACCCGTCAATTCGCTGCAGATCCATTGTTAAAACCTCTCGATATACCACAGCATCATCCGCAAAAAGCCTCAGTGAACTTCCGATGTCATCCACAAGGTCATTTATGTATATTGTGAATAGCAACGGTCCTACGACATTCCCCTGCGGCACACCTGAAAGCACTCTTACTTCGCAAGACTTCTCTCCATCTGTTATCTAGGAACTCTTCAATCGAATCACACAATTGTTCTGATAGTCCATATGCTCTTACTTTGCTCATTAAACGACTGTGGGGAAATGTATCGAACGCCTTGCGGAAGTCAAGAAACACGGCATCTACCTGTGAACCCGCGTCTATGGCCCTCTAAGCCTCGTGGACGAATAGTGCGAGCTTGGTTTCACACGACTGTCTTTCTCGAAACCCATACTGATACCTACAGAGTAGATTTCTAGTCTCCAGAAAAGTCATTATACTCGAACATAATACGTGTTCCAAAATTCTACAACTGGTCGACGTCAGAGATATAGGTCTATAGTTCTGCACATCTGTTCGACGTCCCTTCTTGAAAACGGGCATATGGCAGTGGATGACATGACGGCTGGTCGACTTGGCGCGGTGCTCTGTCCCTGATCGTGGTAAACAGTCTGTACTACCGAATGAAAATAATTCCTGTCTGCTTCCAGAAGCACTTGTCAATACTTACTAACCCTAATGCGGTGGAGACATGCACGTGCTGTCTCCCTGAGAAGAGACGTAGCGTCGGGTGCCGGTGCCGGTGCTGGACCATTAGCCGCGGATGTCTGTTGGTGCTGGCCGGGCGCCTAGTCTAGCCGGCGCCAGAGGCTGCAGCGGCTTCGATCTGCCGCAGTGCGCGCTGGCGCATCGCCCTCTGCAGTAGCCTACATCAGCCTGCTGCCAGCTAGTGTACACCGACACACACTCATGTGTGCCGTACGTCAGTGCGAATAATTAATTGAGCTTATCTACACCGCCTCTTCACTAGCGACTATCGAACCGAATGAAACTTAATGCAGGCTGCCCGAAAATAATCCTCAGTCTTCCAAACAGAATATCTCTTTATTTAAAGCAGATAGAAACGAAGCGTTCTTGGTGTCCAATTAGCTGAGGTGATACATGCCCAAAATGACCACTTCCCACCGCATTATATCGTCGACAATAAATAAAATATATATGAGGATAGTAACTGTTCTCGAAAGAACAGATACCATTGATAACCGTGCAGCTTTTCTAGAATAAATCATAATTAGTTGAAACCCTCAGATGCCGACAGGTGTTGTTGATGTACCTCAATGGGGACAGCTGAAAATGTGTGCCCCGACTGGGACTCTAACTCGGGATCTCCTGCCTACATGGCAGACGCTCTACCCATTTTTTTTATTTAAATCTAATTTTGTTCGCATTTGTTCGTTGAATCTGCTCGTGGCGGACATCGTAAGACATCCATTTAAGTTCGTTGTCGATCGATTAACTCAGTTACTTTATTACAGAGGGCAGCTAACCCTCTGACCGAACACGCTGAGTTACCGTGCCGGCTCTGAGCCACCGAGGACACAGATGAATAGCGCGACTGCAGGGACTTATCCCTTGCACGCTTCCCGTGATACCCACATTCCCAACTGTCCACAATCTACATACGTCATGTACCTGATAGACTTTGCCCATCCACTCATTTCTCGCGCACACTAAAGTGACGATTCCCGTAAGAGTTAGAGAATGCTCACAGGTTGCCCGAACTCTTGAGTAATGAGTGGATGGGCAAATGTCTTAGGCACATTACGTGTGTAGATTGTGGACAGTTGGGAATGTGGGTCTCACGGGAAGCGTGCGAGGGATAAGTCCCTGCAGTCGCGCTATTCATCTGTGTCCTCGATGGCTCAAATGGATAGAGCGTCTGCCATGTAAGCAGGAGATCCCGGGTTCGAGTCCCGGTCGGGGCACACATTTTCATCTGTCCCCATCGAGGTATATCAACACCACCTGTCGCCAGCTGAGGGTTTCAACTAATTATCATTTATAAATTGAAATGGACCGGCGTATATGCTGGATTCGTCTTGATGCAGTAGTATCGCAGGCTTCCTCAATTTGCTCTGTTAGATCACAAAGTGCTTGTGGTTTTGCGGCGTACACTGTGTTTTTGACAGTACCTCAAAGATAGTCTTATGGGGTTAAATCAAGTGATCGAGCTAGATATTCCACAGCACTTCCTTTTTTTGCGCACCACCCTGTTGAAAGCAAAACTGTCGAAAGTGTTAGAACCTGGAGTTCTCATGTGCAACATTACTATAGTTCGGTTAAAATTACATTATAGTTGACACTTAGCGCGTTGGAGCCGGTTTCCTCCAATCAGAACGCTCAACGTCACGCCCGAACCGTCTGCCGTTGCCATACTGCCACAACAATTAGTTAGTTCACTTCAGCTTCCTTGTCCGGCTTTCGTTCTTGATGTATTTGAATCCTGAAAACACACACACACACACACACACACACACACACACACACACACATTTTCACACGTTCCATACACAGCGTTAACCAAACGTTACTGGACCCTTCCCCACAAGACACCATTCAGCGACATTTATACAATTACTATAACCACAGAGATCTGCTTACAGTAGACAAGCTTCGCACGACATTGCATGAAACATAATTTTTGAAAGCTGCCAGTTAATCGTTGTGACTGGGACGCCAGAGTCAAATACAGAAGCGTTTTCCGATGTAATGACCTAGCGTAGTGTAGAGCGTCCGCCGCTCTAATCTCATCAAATTCAGCTGTTTTTTATTTTTTAACTAATAAAAAGACTTCATCATTTTTATTCAATTACTTGATTTAAATGAATTTTTATTTCTAATTACTTCGCCGCTTCATTTTCATCATGGTATCGACTCTTTTATTTGCTGTAATTTTTTTCCTATCACTCGGTTTTCATTTGGAATCTGCTTGTTTCGCCTATAATTAGCAACAAAGTTCCAGCCAGAACTGCTCATCGTTTGGTAACGTTGCGTGCCGTGTAGCTAATATGAGGATAGTTTCACGTAACCAATGAGAGCCAAAAATGTTCGTCCTGAGTTTGCTCTTGGAGGTTAAACCTTAAACGCCGTGAACAGAGAGATCATGATTTTAGTTATGCCGCAGATTGTTGATCGCTGTTTTCTCGGATACAGTGCACATCACGATGTTGTGATTAGGTTAGGACGTGAGTTTAAATTTAGGATTACAAAATCCGTCTTCTGCTGCAGTTCAGTCATTGGTCATTTAAAATCAGCTGTTGACAGAGCATCTCCAATTTCCGTTATCTCCCGGCGGCCGCTTCCAACATTGTTCCGCGTTACCTAATAACAGTCATGTTTGAGTGTCTCCCACAACCTAGCGGTAGCCGGCAGCGGATGTGGCGATACTGTAGTGGCAAGTGACAGACGTCAGGTTATTTCAATCGGACTGGAGGTAAGAGTCACGTTTCACAGTACCACCAAAGAAATGCAGCCCTATTAACCATCGAGGCATACCACAACAGACGGATAATGCTGGTAAATCAACGTGCTTTTCTACATTTACGTGTGGATTTTCGTTAGCCCAGTATACACAGTTACGATGGTTAATTGTTCGGTTAAGTTTAAAAGTCGCTTCATTCGACCAAAGAATTAGATATTGGAAACGTCCATTTTCTTAACGCACGTTGAACAACCACTCACAAAATTTTCACCTATCGGTATCGTCCTCATACAGAGCATGGGAAAGTGTAAGAATGTAAGGCTTCCATATCTGAGTCCATACATGTCTGTGAAGGCTGGTTTTGCATATCCCAGTCTCACGGGAGCATTACCTCACTCTGACGGGAATTGTCTACACCCGACTAGCTCCATCAACACTTTCGATGTCTAACATCTCATTTTTCCTCTACGTCCCTTCACATCGTTCATGGTTTAATCTACTTCGAAATTCTCTAGATTTCTTACAATTGTTAACCGTGAAGTCGGTGGTGTTCGAAATTGAACTCACTCTTTTTCCATTCACATTTCAGCACCTGCTCCCGTTTCTTAAACCATAACGCAATGTTTATTTATCACAAAAACGTTTTCTGCTTTGGTTAGAGATTCAAAGAGTGTATATATTGATTTTTGGACTCCCTGTATTTGGAATGTTTACGCTACCAGTAATATATGATGCAACCTGCAATATACACTATGTGATCAAAAGTATCCGGAAACCCACAAAAACATACGGTTTCATATTAGGTGCATTGTGCTGCCATCTACTGCTAGGTAATCAACATCAGCTACCTCAGTAGTCATAAAACATCGTGAGAAAGCAGAATGGGGCGCTCCGCAGAACTCGCGGACTTCGAACGTGGTCAGGTGATTGGATGTCACTTGTTTCATACGTCATCATCCATCAGTCATTTAAGACTGATTATGCCTTTCAGCGTTCAGTCTGGAGCAAAGCCCCCTTATAAAATTCCTCTATGATTCCCTATTCAGTGCTAACATTGGTGCCTCTTCTGATGTTAAACCTATTACTTCAAAATCATTCTTAACCGAATCCAGGTACCTTCTCCTTGGTCTGCCCCGACTCCTCCTACCCTCTACTGCTGAACCCATGAGTCTCTTGGGTAACCTTGCTTCTCCCATGCGTGTAACATGACCCCACCATCTAAGCCTGTTCGTCCTGACTGCTACATCTATAGAGTTCATTCCCAGTTTTTCTTCGATTTCCTCATTGTGGACACCCTCCTGCCATTGTTCCCATCTACTAGTACCTGCAATCATCCTAGTTACTTTCATATCCGTAACCTCAACCTTATTGATAAGGTAACCTGAATCCACCCAGCTTTCGCTCCCATAGAACAAAGTTGGTCGAAAGATTGAACGGTGCACAGATAACTTAGTCTTGGTACTGACTTCCTTCTTGCAGAAAAGAGAAGATCATAGCTGAGCGCTCACTGCATTAGCTTTGCTACACCTCGCTTCCAGTTCTTTCACTATGTTGCCATCCTGTGAGAACATGCATCCTAAGTACTTGAAACCGTCCACCTGTTGTAACTTTGTTCCTCCTATGTGGCACTCAATCCGTTTATATCTCTTTCCCACTGACATTACTTTCGTTTTGGAGATGCTAACCTTCATACCATAGTCCTTACATTTCTGATCTAGCTCTGAAATATTACTTTGCAAACTTTCAATCGAATCTGCCATCACAACTAAGTCATCCGCATATGCAAGACTGCTTATTTTGTGTTCACATACATTAATCTCACCCAGCCAGTCTATTGTTTTCAACATATGATCCATAAATAATATGAACAACAGTGGAGACAGGTTGCAGCCTTGTCTTACCCCTGAAACTACTCTAAACCGTGAACTCAATTTACCGTCAACTCTAACTGCTGCCTGACTATCCATGTAAAGTCCTTTAATTGCTTGCAAAAGTTTCCATAATCTCGTAGAACAGACAATAACTTCCTCCTAGGAACCCGGTCATATGCCTTTCCTAGATCAATAAAGCATAGATACAATTCCCTGTTCCACTCATAACACTTCATTATTTGCCGTAAGCTAAAGATCTGGTCCTGACAACCTCTAAGAGGCCTAAACCCACACTGATTTTCATCCAATTTGTCCTCAACTAATACTCGCACTTTCCTTTCAACAATACCTGAGAATATTTTACCCACAACGCTGATCAAAGAGATACCTCTGTAGTTACAATCTTTTCTGTTTCCATGTTTAAAAATTGGTGTGATTACTACTTTTGTCCAGTCTGATGGAACCTTTCGCGACTCCCAGGCCATTTCAGTTATCCTGTGTAGCCATTTAAGACCTGACATTCCACTGTATTTGATGAGTTTCGACTTAATTTCATCCACCCCAGCAGCTTTATTGCACTGCAATCTATTGACCATTTTCTCCACTTCCTCAAATGTGATCCTATTTCCATCATACGTCTGTACGCCAAATTTCCACACTCCTGAACATCCCTCGGTCCACTGTTTCCGATTTGATAGTGAAGTGGAAACGTGAAGGGACACGTACAGCACAAAAGCGTACAGGCATACCTCGTTTGTTGACTGACAGAGACCGCCAACAATTGAAGGTCGTAATGTGTAATAGGAAAACATCTGTCTATCCAGACCATCACACAGGAATGCCAGACTGCATCAGGATCCACTGCAAGTACTATGACAGTTGGCGGGATGTGAGAAAACTTGGATTTCATGGTTGAGCGGCTGCTCATAAGCCACACATCACGCGGGTAAATGCCAAATCACGCCTCGCTTTGTGTAAGGAGCGTAAACATAGGACGATAGAACAGTGGAAAAACATTGTGTGGAGTGACGAATGGCGGTACACAATGTGGCGATCCGATGGCAGGATGTGGGTATGGCGAATGCCCGGTGAACGTCATTTGCCAGCGTTTGTAGTGCCAACATTAAAATTCGGAGGCGGTGGTGTTATTGTGTGGTCGTGTTTTTCGTGGAGGGAGTTTGCACCGCTTGTTGTTTTGCGTGGCACTATCACGGCACAGGCCTACATTGATGTTTTAAGCAACTTCTTGCTTCCCACTGTTAGAGAGTAATTAGGGGACGGCGATTGCGTCTTTCAACACGATCGAGCACCTGTTCATAATGCATGGTCTGTGGCGGAGTGGTTACACGACTATAACATCCCTGTAATGGACTGGCCTGCACAGAGTCCTGACCTGAATCCTTTAGAACACCGACTTCGTGCCAGGCCTCACTGACGGAGATAGATACCTCTCCTCAGTGCAGCACTCCGTGAAGAATGGGCTGCCATTCCCCAAGAAACCCTTCAGCACATGATTGAATGTGTGGCTGCGAGAGTGGAAGCTGTCACAAGGCTAAGTGTGGGCCAACACCGTATTGAATTCCAGCATTACCGATGGAGGGCACCACGAACATGTGATTTTCAGCTAGGTGTCCGGATACTTTTGATCTCATAGTGTTTCTGCTGTGCCTGCAGTTCCAAAATAACAGGTACAAGGTAATTGTGAAGCCATGTTGAGATCCCCTATCTGCAATCTGCTCCGAATAAAGAGAGAGAGGAAAAAGCTGTGCCGCCTCCAAATATATTTGCAATCTTTTCATACCTGTACGAAGGGTAGATATCCAAAGTCTTAAAAGGTGCATTACCAAAAAATCTATCAAGACAATAAATAGAACTCAACGAGAATTCTAAGAATTTTTTCAGCCGCAAACTTTTCTAAATTTCGCGAGTGAGCCCTAAATGTTGCACAGTGGGAAGATACTGGACTCGTACTCGGGAGGGCGACTGTTCAGATCTCCGCCCGACTGTCCAGCGTTAGGTTTCCTTCGATTTCCCGAAACTGCTAAAGACATGGGGACACGGCCGATAGTTCTTCCTCTAATCAGTTCGAGCTCCGTGTGAAAGGATCTCTCCGTGGACGCGACGATAAAGTCTGCACCTACTTTCGTAAATGCATAGTTGAAACAAGCTCCTCACTTAAGATGGTGTGAAATAACCTTAATATTTTAAATTTATGCAGAACAATTTAGACCTTGGGTCCCGAATACACCGTCCGTGAAAAAATTTCGGAGACTGAGTTTATCCCTGACGTATGAGCGAAGTCAGCGCAGTAGCTACGGAGGCAGCTTGAACTAACAACAGCTGTAGACAACAGGTGATGTCCATTCGCGAATCAGCTGAGAGCAGGCAGTGTTTATTATTGGACATGCGGCGCTAGCGTACCAACGTTGTTTCAAATCCGATATACACCTCCAAATCAAGTGTTAGACATTCGCCAGAATATTTTGAAGAAGGATGAAGTGTTTCCTGCACATCTTGACACCCGAACAAGATCGCAGCTCAATTGAAATGCAATTATTTTCTGGAAAAAATCACGATGACAAGATACTGACTGCTTTCAGTACCTACCTACCTAAAAAAAAAATTGAGGAGATTGATTCACATGAAAGGTCACTGATTTGACAATATAAGAAATTCAGGCCGGTGTTACGTGCGAATTAAACGTCATGCCAAAGGACTAAAACACCTGAAGCATTGAAGCCACAGTGTTAACGTTTCTGTGTTTATTAATCCATTATCGAAACCTATTGGACTAACTGTATGTAAAGATTAAAAGTTCCTATCGTTCATTTAAGTACCACTTAATTGTAGTAATTGATGTGCAAAGGTATTTTCTTTGAGTTAATTGGAACTGAATCTCTGTGATTTGATAACGGAAAACGTCGTATTCTGTTGTATATGATTTAGGGTTTTTCAGAGTTCCATTTCATTTACCTGTGTCAACAAACGCTTAACAGCATTTGAACTAACGGTATTCGACCCCCTTTCGCCTCAAGTAGGAGAATATTACCTTCAACGTGTACTCTGTTGATCAGTGCTTTTCGATAAATAAGATAAGCTTGAAGTACGCTTTGCGATGAAATAATGCAGATGGTTGTGAATTTTCTTGAGTAGCGTATCGCCATGGTCTTAAAAATTCAGTTTTCTAGGCTTTGGTAGCTATTATGGACGGGACTTGCTTTTGAATGAGTAATCGTCATTACCTTCCTCAGAGACTGCTCAGCGGAATCAATCTTGGATGTCTGTACACACAATGGTTTCCAGGCTCCGTGCATGTTTGCATCGTGTCAGATCGACGGTTTCAGCCTTCAGCGCGACAACCCTTACCACCTTCTTAAGGTCTGGCGCTAGCAAATTCGTACCAGTTATGTACAAGCGATGGTGCAAAATGGTGGCCGCAAAACCGATCTAATACTACCTAGCATTCTTTTTCGAACAAGTGCAGCTCCCGTTCTTCTTGAGTAAGACGTATTAAACCGCTGCGCATTGGTTGGCGCGTAAATTCGTCGTGGATTACTGACTGCTAAGTTCTTCCACATCTGTATCGTCACAGGACGTCTTCTGGTCGCCGCTGTTTTCCACTCGTGAATCATTGCAGCGTCTTTGTATTGTGGATGTCTGTATTGATTACGGATGGCGCAATTTCGCGTGAAGTATCAATTGCAAAGTCGGAGTGATATGGGCGTCTCTGCGAATCGGCTGATAAATTTTATCTGTCTGTTCTCCGTACGCCAGCTCAAGAGACGATAAGATCATCCTAGTATTAATAAGGTCGTAAGGCAATATAGGCAAGGACACCCAGAGGGATTGTTCAGTCCTTTAAGAGGAAAACTATTTCGTACTCCGCGCTTGTCAATTCTTTCCGACGATGAACGATATTGTTGCTATTTTCAAGAACATGTCATGGTCGATAGAAGATTCGCAAGTACTTACTTTGCCCCGTTAATTCGTATTAATTAGCTACATTTACGCTAATGGAATCGTAGCATTAATTTTTTGAAATTTTTTGCCCCAAAAGAATTTTTATAAACTGAGTCTATGCGTATTTATAGTTTGGGCGAGTGCAGGTCTGTTCTGTTGATCGGCTAGTTTTATCTCGTCTACTTTGCCTCATTGCAGTCAGGCAATGAATTTTCATGGATGAAAGTAGCGGCCATTAGCATGTAATGCAACAGTCTTATGGATGGTGCAAGGGGACGACGAAAGATTCGTCCCCAGTCTTTGCGAAGATGAATTAGCGTAAAGAGACTGCTGCCGGCGGACACTGAATTTTTCGACATCCTTCAAGAAAAATTTTAAATCCAGAGCACGGTGAGCAGTTCCACCATAACATCCAATCAAGCTATGCTACAGCAGATGACAGTGCTCACTATATAACCAAGTATTTCCATTTCAGGAATTTCTTCCTCATCTGCACGCAGCCCAAATGTTTGTGTGCTTCAGTGAGTCAGTACAGTGGAAGAAAGGAGAAACTTGAATAGTACCTATGTGCTGCCGTATGGGAGGTGGTGAAGTACACCAAAGTACTAACAACCCGGTGTATGCCCAAGTTCGTGTGGGGTAGATATGTGGTGCATACCACTTGGTTGCGTCTTCGATGCACAGCCTTTCAGATGATTGTACGAGAAACTAGTTTATTTTTTTGGTCGCTAAGGTGCTTAAATGCTGCACTCTGCCAGACGAGTTTACCTTGTCGATAAAGTAAGACTTTGCGGTAACATGGGAAGAAACAATCAGTTCAGTGCTAGCGCGTCGCGATAGTCTAGAGGCAAGGCAGAGGTTTCTTACGAGCTTTTCTTTACCTACAAGAAAGCGAAGTCAGTCAATAACGCCACAGAGAATATGCAGTTACACGATTATTGCAACTGTCACACAGCTGTGTTAAGCGCTTTTTAGTGAGCTACATGGATATTAGGGAAACGACAAACCAATTACCAAAATTGAGCCCGACAGCCCCAACAAATTTCGGTGATTCTTCTGCACTTCAAGAAAACTAGTGCCTAAAAGCTGCAGAACTGATTTTCGTATGGGTCCCCTGACGAGCATTTGCTACGTATTGGCCTTCCAAGACTGGCAAAGCAATGATCTGCGAGTGGTGCTGCAACTTATAAATAAAAAAATACTAAATTGTCAGACAATTGCATTGTTTTTAGCAGACTGGGTTTCTATTGAGGAGGATGGAAGCTTTAATCTTGGCCGGCCGCGGTGGTCTAGCGGTTCTAGGCGCTCAGTCAGGAGCCACGCGACTGCTACGGTCGCAGGTTCGAATCCTGCCTCGGGCATGGATGTGTGTGATGTCCTTAGGTTAGTTAGGTTTAAGTAGTTCTAAGTTCTAGGGGACTGATGCCCATAGATGTTAAGTCCCATAGTGCTCAGAGCCATTTGAGCTTTAATCTCCATACGGCCATCCTGATTAAGCTTTACCGTGGTTTCCCCAAACTTAGTGACTGAATAGTTGTCACTATAAGGGCATGGTAGATTAACTGCACCGTCGTTGTCAAGCTATACCTTTAACTCAGTAATGCTTATTTATATGAATTTTTCTTCTGAAACTGCAATACCATGTTATAGTCGGTATCCTTGTAAAATAACCAAGGGACTGAGACTACTACTATTAGTACTACGTTTTCGACGCGGTTTACTGCATTCCGGCAAGTCTGTCTACGAGCACATACACGGCATCCATTTTCACCGAGTTAGGTGGTGGAGTGGTAAACACACTCGATCCTCGTTGGGAGGAACGGGATATGAATACCCGACCGCCCATCCGAATTAGGGTTTGTCGTGGTCGCCCTGTGTCGATGACAGTGGATGCTGCAATGTTCCCATTTCAAAAGGAAAGGGCCGATTTCCTTCCACAGCTTGTGGTCCGTCTCTTAATGACCACATCATCGAGAAGCTAATAAAAGCTAATCTTTCTTTTATTTTACGTGCATTTACAGCACAAGTTTCTAGTAACCTAACCATTCGCAGAAGTTGTTAGTGATATATGTATTACAGAAACACAAACGTTGCTTGGGCGATTCACAACACCCAGTTTTGCTGTCTTGACCTCACCAGTTTAAGAAATCAGACTGCTTTTTAGCGGGGCCTCCACTTTGAATGTCTGCCTTCCACGATGTGCTGTTAATGCTCTAGCATACAGGAGAAAGGTCCCACTGTTCCAATTTCGCCTCACGAAAGAGAACGGTTTCACCGCCTTTTAGGGCATTTCCCGTACAACAACGTGGCACACAAGGAAGTGAAGTGCCGACTGCAGAGACTAGCTTTCACGCCGTCCCTGCCATCAGCAGCCGTGTCTGATTCTCTTCCCGGCTGAGCAAGCACAGAGGCTGTGCTGCTCGGGTGGAACGATGGCAGTTCTCCTCAAGAACAGCAGTCATCCGGTATTGGTGCAGCTAGAAGTATTTTTCTCAGGCCTTATTACTGCATTCATTTGTAAGACTAGACCAGAGAAGTGGACATCAGTTTTTAGCGCACGACCAGAAACAGAGGAGAAATATGCGTCACAGTATTAAGACGCTTAAAGAGAGGAGTGTATGATTCGTGCGTCGTCTGCCCCCACCTCCGCCCTTTCTCCTCGTGAAAAACAGTTCCATTTACCACCTAGGTGTTAGACAGTCACTATTGCACAGTCAGCTGCTTTCGACGATGTGCTATTTTCAACTGCTGCTCTTATCATCGTAATTTAACAGCCACTGTATGTGGATGTATACAAATCCACACCTGTCATTTATAGACACCACGAGGCCCTTGCGAAACTTTGGACTTCTGCAGTGCCATGCACATTATTTTTAACGAAATCCTTTACAGAACATTAAAATACCTTAGCCTGAACGATATTTGACGTTAATACGTAATCTTCGTGTACCTTTTCATTTTCTTTAATGGATACAGAAAAGTTAGTTTAGTTTACCTTGAAAAGGCTACGTACAATTGTCCTTGGGTAAAGACGGGACATGATAAATAGAATGCTGCTCTTTGAAGCGTTTGTCCCTGCGACTTCTTCATAGTGATAGCAAATGCAGCGAAATTCAGTGTTTCACTTAGTCACGTTCAAGCAGCTTTCACAAGTGAGCGAGTTGTCGACAGTGGATTGTGGCCGCCATGTTGGCCAGAGTTGTCTGCTTGCAACTTTTTTTCTTTGGGACTACGGCTTGTACCGTGGCTCATTCTGGATCCTGCCTTAGGGCGGCGCTTACCACCGGCGGCTCGCGCTCAACTCTACCAACTATGCTACCAGCAGTACGCTATCTCGTTTTATAAGGATGGGTTATTCCACTTTCAAAATAAGAGGTAAATATACAGGGTGTCCACAGTGAGACTCCAACATTTGAACTCATAAAATCTGAGAGGAAACACAATTTATTGACGAACAAATACAGGGAAATCATACAGCAGCTCATCAAGTTTTCATACACAGATGGACGGTTCAGTACACTTGAACGTGGGTGCCACGGGTAGCGCGAAGAATATCAAGTCTGTAATCGATTTCGTGCCATGTGTTGCGGAGCATCTGTTCTGTGACAGAGTTGATGACAATTCTTCTGCGCTGTTTCAAGTCTTGCAGGTCCTTCACTGGTGTAGCGTATACCCGGTCTTTCACATAACCCCACAAGAAAAGGGAACGCGGCGGCCAAGGAATTGGACCTCCACGGCCAATCCATTGTTGCGGGAATGTGTCACTTAAAAATTTTCGGACATCAAGGCTCCAATGTGGGGGTGCACCGTCCTGTTGAAACATCACATTTGGCTGCAGGTCTGTTATTTGTGGCACGGCAGATTGTACCAGCATGTCCAGGTAGATGGCGCCATCCACAGTTGGCTCCTGATAGAAAAACGGCCCAACAATGCGATTGATCATCAAACCACACCTCACATTAACTTTCGGACTGTCGCGCATGTGTTCCCTAGGTGCATGTGGATTTTCGAACCCCCAGATGCGCACATTGCGACGATTGACAGCCCCTGACACGTGAAAGGTTGCCTCGTTAGTAAACACCACGCGTTATAAAAATGACTCGTCTACGGCAATGCGATCTAGCATGACACATTTAAATTCTTCTCGCTTTGGTCGATCATCAGGCTTGATTTCTTTCACAACCTGCACTTTATATGCGTACAAACGTAATCGCTGATGAAGCAGTTTGTGCACTGTTGAACGTTTCGTACGAAGTTCTCGTGCTGCCTGTCGCACTGACTTCTGGGGACTTTGTTCGAATGACCGCCGCACTTGTTCCACATGATGTTCGCTGATCCCAGGCTTACCGCCACCATCCCCTTTCGCAACACTCCCAGTAGCCAAAAACTGATCACACCACGTCTTTATAGTCTTGAACGAGGGAGCGCTTTGTTGTAAACTCGACGAAAGTTTCTTTGCACTTGGGTCGCCGATTTTGTCTCTGCATACCACCAGGCCACTTGTGCACGCTCCTTCATATCCTCCATTTTGCTAAAACAACCGATTGCAGCTCCACTACGGCCACTTGGCGTATCAAATTTGCACACCACCAACTTGTTGAGTTGCTGTGTCTGCCCCTTCAGGATTCACAGGTCCATCATCTGAAATGAGAAAGATATAGGATATTAAAATATTGGAGTCCCATTGTGGACACCCTGTATTTAAATAGTAGCCTACATATTTGGAATAAGACTGCCACCCACGCATCGCCGGCCTGAAAGTGTTAAATGAGGCAGTTGCTGCAGCCAGTCCCCACAGTACAGATGCACTGGAGGTGAACATTCAACGAGAAATTAACGCAACTGATACTGTTTTGTGTGAGACGGCTCTGAGTACGATGATCGATGACCAGGGTGATAATTTTGATTACGGTTTGTACTAATTATGACAGAGGCAACTTTTAAATTATCTATCATTCAGAAAATTTCATTGTAATATGCTCTATTGATTCTGTAGCTGTTACGTTAGGTATCCGATCGCATGTTGATAGTTCCTGTTAAAGGACAGATGCACATTTGTATATCCCCAGACAGAATGACAGTGCTAAATTGCGCCGATAGGAATAGAACTTGAAAATCGTGCATCACCGAAATCAGCTGATCATTTGATAGAAATGACAATGATTGTCTAACAACCAAGGCGGAAAATTGAATTGTCTTTCAGTATCTTTTCACTTCGGTACCGATATGAAAAATTTTATGGAAGACGTAGCTTTAAAACCCCATCATGACTAGGAACGTTAGACAAACTCACGATGGCGCAATATGATGACCGTGTCCTTTCCTGAGGAACCTGTCGGCACCAGAAGTAAGTGATACAAGGGACACCACAGAAAAGATAAATATGGATAGTGGTACGAAGAGTCTAATACCGTTTGTACGTAGAAGAGTGCAGTGTGCTAGCTGTCGCGAACAAGGGTGTGTAGAGAACAAAGGGCGCGCCCTCCGCACCCAGCTGACTTGGTCTGGCGCTGCACGCTGACTGAGGTGCAACCAGACGTCCCTAGCCATAGTAGTAGCACCGGCTGCCACAAGCCCGCAGGAAGTCGCCTACAGTTTCAGAGCGATAGCATGAGTTGAAAGTCGCTAAAGGTTAGCAGAGGGAGAGATATTTCAGTATTGGTGCGTGGGGGGGGGGGGGGGAGAGAGAGAGAGAGAGAGAGAGAGAGAGAGAGAGAGAGAGAGAGAGAGAGAGAGAGAGAGAGAGGGGGGGGGGGGGGGAGAGAGACGGAGAGACATGGAGACGTTGTGAGTGGAGGGGGAGAGGGAGAGACGTTGTCAGTGGGGGGGGGGGGGGGGGGGGAGGAGAGACGTCGAGTGTGGAGAAGGGATACAAACAATTGTCACTAATCTTCTGGCTGTAAGAGAATCGGTTAAAAACTTCACCAACAGTATACTGAAGGCACTGGCTCAGGAACACAACTTTTTGTTTAAAGTACAAAACACAGTATTAATACCTCTACTATATGCTCAGTTTTTCAAAATATTGTAATCTAGTCAGGTACTTCATATTTTAAAAAAATTAAAATATATTTATTGTCTTTAATGAGATATTCTACCAGATTCCATAAATGTTTCAAAATTTTTCAGTTAAACATAGCTACGTTTGGTAGACTTTCACGACGACTCTCGCAGTCAATATTTTTCCGGTTCAGTACTCTTCTTGGACGTAATTATCTCTCTACAAAGTATGTTGTGAATTAAAGTAAAAACAAGTAACCCCCGCAATACACGTTGTTGACAATGCATTGGTATTGCTAGGATTGATGTAATGGTTATGAACAGAACTCGGTCAAGCCGATGGAAGACGGTTTCATAACAAAGACAGTGAAAGCACTACAGATGAGAACCATCAGAAAAACAATGTTTTTTTGTCTTGTTATCTTATGAATTTGTACTTAAGGTTACCACAGTTACCAACATTATCACTTACAAGAACTTGCCGGAGGTACTACAGAAATAGCATCAGACATGGTGACGAAAAGATCAGCCCTTCACAACATTCCTCCCGATTTTAGGATGCTGAGTGTCCACTACCACTGGTGTGACTGTTGGCACATTTCCTCGTAAAATCGTTTGTCCCGCGCGATCTCTTTAGAGATAACGACTGCTCGCCTGCCAGTTGCCTGAAAGTGCGCCGCCGGCCGCTGTGGTCTAGCGGTTCTAGACGCTCAGTCCGGAACCGCGCGACTGCTACGGTCTCAGGTTCGAATCCTGCCCCGGGCATGGATGTGTGTGATGTCCTTAGGTTAGTTAGGTTTAAGTAGTTCTAAGTTCTAGGGGACTGATGACCACAGATGTTAAGTCCCATAGTGCTCAGAGCCATTTGAACCATTTGAAAGTGCGCCACCCTACCCCCACGCCAACGTTCTGGCAGGAAGTTCCCGGCCGTGTCACGTGCCAGATATGACACTGCCCAGCTAGTTGCGGGAAACGAAGGTACTGTAAGAGTCGGCGAAAGATGATCCCTGACAGCTCGTAGCGCTGTTATCTTTCAGCTGCAAAGTGCAAACGGTTGCAGGCGATACAATAGTCTTCTACAGAGCTGCGTCCACACTGCGGCGTCGTCATAGCGACGTATACAAAATCACGTTACGTGATTATTGAGGTAGGCACGCGAAGCACCCACACCAAGCTCACTGCAACTGTAGGGGATCGCCTTTCGCCGACTCTACTATGGCAAAGCTGTAACGCCGAAGCAGAATCGCTGCACGAGGCGCCGCAGATCCTCCATGTCAGCACTATACAGGGCCCTGCACTCTAAGCCCTTCCTTCCTTCCTTCCTTTTTTCTTCTGCTGGTTATTGCTCTGTCCGCTATAATGATGGTGCAAGAGGACTTCAAAAGTAAGTTTGCGCGACATAGAACGCGTGACATACTGTTAACAAAAACTCAGAATGTTCGACAAGCGGATAGGAAAGTTGGTTCAAAACGCGGTGCTACAAGAAAGTAATCAACGTAAAATCGTCGCGTAAAACAGAAGTAATATTCGGCGTTCCCCAAGAAAGTGTTATTGGCCCTCTGTGGTTCCTGATCTGCACAAGCGATTTAGGAGACACTCTGAGCAGCACTCTTAAATTGTTTGGAGATTGTGCTGTCATTTACTGTAATGTAAAGTCATCAGATGATCAAAAGCAATTGCAAAACGATTTATACAATTTATCTGTATTGTGCGAAAAGTGCCAGTTCACTCTAAATAAAAGTGTAAAGTCATTCACATGAACACTAAAAAGAACCCGCTACATTCCAGTTACACGAAAAATCACACAAATCTAAAAGCTGTAAACTCGATTAAATACTTCCGGGTTACAATTACAAATAAATTAGAACGATAACATAGATGGTTCAAATGGCTCTGAGCACTATGGGACTTAACATCTGTGGTCACCAGTCCCCTAGAACTTACAACTACTTAAATCTAACTAACCTAAGGACATCACACACATCCATGCCCGAGGCAGGATTCGAACCTGCGACCGTAGCAGTCTCGCAGTTCCGGACTGAGCGCCTAGAACCGGATAACATAGATAACGTTGTGGGGAAAGCAACCAAAGATTGCGATTTATTGGCAGAACATTTAGAAAATGTACCAGTTCTACTGAAGAGACTGCTTACACTACGGTTGCCGCCCTCTTCTCGAGTATTGCTGTGCGGTGTTGGATCCGCAGCAGACGAGATTGACGCAGAACATCGAAAAAGTACGAAAGAGGGCAGCTCGTGTTGTATTATCGCGAAACGGGGGAGTGTGTGCCACGTATATGGTGCACGTATTGGGGTGACAGATATTAACACAAAGGCGTTTTTCGCTGCGGTAGGACTTTGTAATGAAATTCCCATCACCACCTTTCTCCTCAGAGTGTAAAAAATCTTGTTGGCTCCCACTTAAGTGAGGATTGATGATGATGATGATGATGATGATGATGATGATGATGATGATGATGATGATGATGATGTAAATCAGTGCTCGTTTTTCCCGCTCGCCTTTATAGTGGAACTGTAGAGAAGTACCTTACAGGTAGTTCACTTAATTGTAACCACCACTCTGTACACATTGCGCTCAAACTTCTGACGGTGCGCCATTTCGTGACTGAATGCCCCTTTTTTAACCGCTTAGGTTCTCGTTTGTATTAGCCATCAAAGTTTTCGGCCGTTTTAGCGAACGACGCGCAGACTGTCGACGTGTTTTACTTTTTATCCGTCGTAGCAGTATGGTGAAGGCCATTTAATTTTCAGTTCTGGCCCTCCGTTTCTCCTTGGCTTACTTTAGACTTTTCTCCACGTCCCTGTTTTTAGCTGTATTCTCTTCCGTCTTTTGACATTGGCGCGTATGACCCGAGTTTATTTTTGCGCGCTAAAACAAAACAACACGAAATTGTAAATTGCTGAGTTATCGTGTAGATATAGTATCGGAACACGTAACTAACATTCTTATGGCTGGAGTAAATAGGTCATCAATAGTACTATTTGCTCTTCAGTGGAAATGATTCCTTAAAACCATAGCTCCCACAATGACTACAGCACAGTTAGCGAGTTCAATATTGTTTTATTGCTAAGGTCAGTAACTGAAGAAAAAGCACTAACGACCAGAAACCTTCGGGCTTATAATTCTACGTGTCACAGTGCCGAAGGAAAAGCTCAAGTATAAACGAGGAGGTAGTGATAAAATTTTAATTATAATCTGGAAAAAATAGTACGTAACTGTCTGCTCTTTTGCATATATATATGTATGCAGTCCCGCTACGCGATGGAATTCCCGAGCCACAGTATCGTAACACGCCGCCAGAACCTCAAAAACAGAATGATGCAGCCAACTCCACTTTGTGGGCTGCAACATTTAGTTTTGTCGGCTCTAGCGGCAATTTTAAAACAGTAGTGTCACTAAAAAGGTCGAAAAGGAAAGAAAAGCGGTGTTATTAAGTTTTCCGCAGAGAACTTACTCACTTTCCGCGGAACACCAGTGTTCCGCGGAACACCAGTGTTCCGCGGAACACCAGTGTTCCGCAGAACACCAGTGTTCCGCGGAACACCAGTGTTCCGCGGAACACCAGTGTTCCGCGGAACACCAGTGTTCTGCGGAACACGGTTTGGGAAACCTTCCCGTATGTCTTGAACATACAGTACTTCATACTTACTGTCAGCGTGACGCCCATGTACATATAAAGTTGTAGTCTCAATCACTCCGTTCTCGATTTTTAAGTTACATTCTTCCGCTCCCGTGACTGTGGACTATGCTTTCGAACATATATCTATATACTTCACTCCTTGTATTCACCGAGCTTGTGCATTTCTCTTAAAATAATTTGCGAATTGGTCGTCTCTGAGTCTCCGACATACTGCTGTTACATACATGCTTTATGAGCTCCGTGTTCCTACCTACGAGTCTTCAGGACGTGGACTGCCTGCCTCTGTTATCACACGGAAGTTGCGGGAACAGTTTTCCCCCCGTCGGACAGAGCAGTCGCTGAGAGCCACCGGGTGCTCCGTCGCACGCAATCGTTGCATTGTCAGACCCAGTGGCCAGGAACGAACGGTAATATACTTGTACAACCGAATTGATTTGTTGTTGGAAGTATTACGTATCAAGAGGACAGGACGGAGCAACACAAGGAGCCAGAGACCATGACAATAGGTAGGTAATTTATTAACTAAAAAGGGAATGTGAAAAATGTATTTTCGCGCGCGAGCTTCACTGAAATCTGTGATGGTAATTGAAATCTGTGATGGTAATTGAAATCTGTGATGGCAATTGAAATCTGTGATGGTAATTGAAATCTGTGATGGTAATTGAAATCTGTGATGGCAATTGAAATCTGTGATGGTAATTGAGGAGCTATTCGACTGCGAAGTAGCGGCTTGAAGGTCTTAAAAGTAGACAAAAACGGGTGGGAGTGCTGTGTGCTGGCACCTTAAGCGTCCATAATACAATCGAACGACGTGGCATGGAGAGTGTGTCACGGCGACAGGTTCTTTCATCCCTCTTACGACACGCTAACCTGTGAAGGCTGTTAATAGTGTGTTCTCAAGTCTGCATGCTGGCCGTTTCTTGGTCACTGTGTATTGTAGGGAATAGGGCTTAATTATATGACGGATAGGCAATGAAAATGGAAGTTGATGCCACTTCCGCCCATACTACTAATGGAAATAAACATATTTAGTGCCTGATCACAGTTCAGTAGTTATATTGAATTAACATACCATGCAGTCACTTTTTTAATGTGTAAAGTGCTTATCTATTCCCTTCAGCCTAATTCTGAGTTTGTTCGTTAACGATGCCATGACCGCTTCTTTCGCCCTATCTTTTACGAACCGAGCAGTTGCTTTGTCTCTAATTACCTGCCTGTTGATAGCCTGTAATCTTCCTTTTTCAAGATAGTCTCGTCTTAACTTTCTTATGACTTAAGTTCAGGTTCAGGAAAAGGCGCGTAAGTGGATCATGAATATAATTTATCTTGTGGAGGGGGTCGTGTAGCCTCTGCGTGACGTGGAACTTGCTTTCTGTTTCAGGTGAGTATGGCAGTTCACTCAGATTTCACTGGGACGGAGGATCCGATGGAAACGGTAAGTCCGGCTTGAGCATGCCCTCGCCCAGCGGAGTGGAGCGTCTTTCTCTTCTGGTCCTGTCCATTGCAGCCGCGGAGGACGAATTGGTTACGGTGCCTGTCAGTATCCTCAATTTCTTTGGCGGTTTCCTGGTCGGTCAAGGCCTCTGGGTGGGAGCAGCGGCCAGAAATAGCGCAGGGGGGCTCTGAATAAATCACAATTAAGACTTCCTCGGCAGCCCGCCTCTGCAGCGCCGCCGGACTTGCGCACGCGAACACTGGCTGCAGACGCGATCGCGGCCGCGAGATAAGGCGACGCGTGCCAGACCCACGATGCCGCTGGCGTCGCCAGGTCGAGGCGGACACGGGGCAGGCAGGGCAGCGGGAATATTGTTTCTCTTGGTATCGAGCGGTTTCAATTCATGCATGATGTTATAGCAGATGGCGTCAACTGAGTGAATGCAGACATCTGGAGCAGTGCGCACAGTTTTTTTTAATAAGCTCACGGGACGAAAGCTTCGTCACCCCACCCGCAGGATACATCAAATAAATACCGTGTAACACCGCCTCTAAGTGGGTCCACAAGTTCCTTCAGGGACAATCACTCTTGTAGATTAGATCCCACACGGTTACCAAACTGCGGGGAAGTAGAGTGCTACGTTTCATATTTCATCCACTCTTCTATGCAGTCTCTGATATTTTCTATAGGATAACCATCGTGTAATTAAGTGGGCCATTTTAGATGGGATATGGCATCTGAAAGTTCGTCAGACAGGACAGCTCCGTGAAAACGACTGTTGGCATCTTGCAATATTGGAATCACAGCCACACATCATGAAGAGGTAGCAGGAAGGACAACACTTGGCCACCGAGAACGTTAAAATAAGGTCGTGGTTCATGTTCACTGTAACTCGGATGTGTGGGCCCGAGTCGTGGTAGGAAAAACACAAAAAACATTACATTTATCCCATACCGTGGGTTGAACTCTTCATTGCGCCGTCGATGCACTCGACACTTTCCATTCTTCGAAATAGACAACAGATGTTGAGCGACATTACAGGCCTCCACTCAGCTTCTGTACTGTTTGGGTTGTTCGGGTCACTGAAGCTGTGAAGCTTTGCCACTGTGGGCAATGACCTTCGGCGTGGTACCCTACTGCAAATGTCCATTGCACGCAGTTCCCCGAGCAAAGTTCATTCTGAAATTAAGATGGACCTATATTCGTTTACAGCAACAGTATATATGGGGTGAAAATTAGTGCGCACTCCAAATACACTTGGCATCCACTATGTATAAATATAAATGTGGCGAAAGGGAACACTCCCCCCCCCCCCCCCACCCCCACCCCTCCAATCGCCGAAAGTAGATACTGTTGTTGAGGTGGCTTTCTAAAACGCACCAATTAGTCCTCACAAGGCCAACTATGTTTGGGTATATTTTGGCAACACACATGAACAACACTTCATAATTTCTTAAAGGAATTAACACTACTAAATTTTGGCATGATAATGTGCGCGCAAATGTGGCTTAAAGTTCACTTGCACTGATGCACTGGGCTAATCCTGACTCTTATGAACGTTGACTGACATAGCTAGTAGACTGTCCAGTTGGGGTCTCCTGGCGGCGACGGCAGATAACGTCCTGATGCTGTCTTGGGGGCCACTGTTGTGAAATGACCATAAGGGATTATTGGCCAGGAGAAGCTGTATGGGATTCTTCGGCCGCCTGGTGCAAGTCTTTATATTTGGCGCCACTTCAGCGACTTGGGCGCCGATGATGATGATGATGATGATTGTAAGTCCCCGAGTGGACAAAATCTCCGGCCCGGCTGGTAATCTAACCCAAGTGCATGACAGTCAGCCACGTTTACCAGTCAGCTACGGAGGCAGGCGGGGAACTATGGACACACGCTCATTGCGACACGCAGCGGATATTGGGCGGATACTGCAACACCGATTGAGTGGAACCGCGCGCCCGCTAATGTCCGCGACTGGCGGCGGAATGTTAGCTTCACAAGTATTTGCGTGACGTCTAGCAGGAGCGTGATATGGTCAGTGTCAAGTTCGCCGTTTATGGCGTCTGGGCGTAACTGTCTTGTTACGCGGTAGTGGAGGCTGGCCCCGCCTTATCGCTTTACCGCTGTGAACATTTCTTCTATTAGACACAACAAAACTGTCACTGACAAGGTGAGACACTAGTCTCCGTTTCGATAAGCCCGCTTTGATATACCACATATTGGGACAGTTTCATTCACGGTGTAGTCATGGACACGCTTCTGCCATTCTGTCACGTCTTCAATTCGACGAACCTCCCTGTGTTGGTTCAATACAACTGACTGGCACATACGAACCATGTGGAGAATCACATTGCCGCATGGCCCCAACTGTACATCTGCCGCTCCAAACCAACCTATCTGGGGGTGACTAGTATTTTGTCCGGAGACCTGAGTTGTTATACTGTAGTTAAGTCATGCCCGAAGTTTTGCTTGGTGCAGCTCTCAATTCTTATTGCCTGCCAGCTATGCATTTCGGCATAAATATCACGCTTCAAATCGGCTACATCCTTTACATGCTCATATCCAGGAGTGTTCTACGAATCTCGTCCTGCACCATCCTTTCAATTATAGTTTCAATGGACGACTTACGTAGTGACTTGTTCTCAATCATTCTATCTTTCTTTGTAGACACACTGCGTGACAAACTAAGTGAAGCACGCAAGAAGGGGAGGAGACAGCAAAATGAATCTTAATGGGTTAAGACGGTATTTAGTATTTAAATTATTGCAAAATATTCAAGTTTTCAAACATGGGATTATGAGCTCATTTATCAGTATGACCTTACACCAGCTCTGGCCTATATGCATGTTCTGATTTGGTTGGGAAGGGTGCCATAAAGCCATTGTGTTATGTCCTAAGGTAAGCTGTTCTACAATTGGTCCTTGATGTCCTGGATATTGTCACTGGGGCATAGTTGACGTCCGAGCTACTCTGTACAAGCTCTGCCGGGGAAAGATCGGGGGATCTTGCTGGCCGCGGAAGTACCACAACATCAGCCAACTCATATAGACGCGTGACATGTGTGGACGAATATTGTCCTGTTGAAAAAATTGTCACATGAGAAGAAACACACAAGGACGCAGGATGCCCGTGACGTATTGCTGTGCCGTCAGACTTGCGTCAGTCACTACCAGCCCGACCTGAAGGTCCCCACATTATGAAAGCAGGAGTAACGCTGCTCCTCTCAAACATTTGATGAATATAACCTCTCCCCAGATCGCCGACATAATAGCGACGATGGTCATCTAGGGTAGTACTGGACCGCACTTAATCGCTGAACGCGATCCGAGTCAAAGCTTCTTGATCGTGGCAGTAGTTTGTTTCGTGGTGTTAACGGCAGCCTATGCAGTGAACGGCAATTCCCCAATCTGGCTGCTGCTAGGCTTCGATCATTGGTACGGGATGACGCAAGGTTTTAGGCAGTCCATTACTTGTTCTCGGACGGCTGTCGCTGATGTGAAGTGTTGACTGTGTGCTTGGTGCACGGTAAGGCGATCTTACCTTGCAGTGGTCAAGCGTGGTCGACTGGAATCTCGAAAACGAGTATGACGACTGTCACGTTCCCGTGCAGTCAAATACCGGACCAGACTCACATCCAATCTCCCCCCAGACTGCATATTGCGTGATTCGAGCAGCCGGCCAAATCGAGACGCACAATGAGGCCCCCTTTCTAACTGGGACGCTGTTCACGCCCCCTTATATAAGGTACCAGATTTGGTAAGAACACTAGGCATAAACAACACTAACGCACTGTAATCACAGTTCTATCACAGAAAATTGCGACTCTGTAATCATTTACAAACCGGCCGCTTTTTTTCGTTTGTTTTTCTTTTTTCTCCGTTGGCTCGTTCCAGAACGTCTTGATTGCTTACTCGACCAGTGCCTCATCTTCAGCAATCTGTGTACTGCCACACTTAGTTTCTAAACGTTTAATTTCTTTCTTCCCACTGTTTGACACCCATACATTGTTTCCCAAGCATAGCTTTTGATCAATTATTTTATGGTCTCCGTGTCCAGTGATGACGTTGCAGGCGGCGTTTCAGCAAAACAAATGGGCAAGTCACTGCGCTGTTATTGGGGATTTTGACAAAAAGCATTACTCATTGTCTTGATGAAACCTGAGGGAGGATCAGGCAGTTCTTAGAGATGTATGTACCTTGAATTTGTATCAGTATGAATTTATGGCTGGCTCAGTAACTTAGTGTCAGACTGCAAACGTAAAGGTGTATGGTCCGATCGACATTTTTCCCTAGATTTTTTTTGTCATTTGTCGCTTCTTTCAGCACGAGCATTGACGAGTATGTTCGAAAAATCGCAAGTTGCCGTGTTCGGAGTTAGTTAAACTATTAATACACCACACAAAAACTATAGCTAATACATTTGCAAAGGGCGGAAGTAGTTAAGGACACAATGACATACCGTCTGTGACAAGATCATGCCTCGTAACGCATTTCTGTATTCAAACCAACGTACGGGTTGGTGACAATTTACTAATTCCTTGCTGTGGATACCTGCATCTAAACACGATTGATGTTACTGTTCTAGGAACCACACATATCACAAACTACCCCACGCGCCTGAATGCAAAGAAAACAGTGCAGAATTCTTCAGTATTGGTATTACCTCTCGGTGCGTTCTATGCCAGCGCTGTACTTAATTTGTGGAGACAAATGCAAGTGTCGTAAAAATGGAAGATCGGTCATTTTTATGCAGACAAAAGCCTTTCTCTGTTTGAGACAGTTGTTTAGAGTGCAAGAAATTAACAAGCGTGGAGGGGCAGTTTGGGAGTGTAGGGTGGGTGATCGAAAAATTTCCAGTGGAACTGCTGAATCTTACCAGCGGTGTGGGTAGTGCTCTTGTTCAGTAAACATTGCAGGTCCCCACGTTGCATGTAGCGTAACAGAGCTTTAAAGTAATAATCGTGTAAGTAATGGTGCGTCCTACTCGACAAAATGTATCGACCAGAGCCCCTGTCTAAAGTGAGATTGCAATTTTTGGTCCACTTGGTGCACGATTAATGGGTGTGAATACTGAATCTGCCATTAGACTGTTCACGATGCACTTCTGTGCGGCCACTCTTAAAGGTTCGGTGCGGTTGTCTAAGCGTTAATTCATTTATTCATTCTCTCATTCATTCTTAGTGCCAGGTCAGCAGTTGGAAAAAAAAAAAAAAACTGCTGATGAATTTGGCCAACTGTAGATCCGTTTGCGCAGAAAAATGAATTTGCTGCACATATTTCACAACTGGATGGGTTAATTACTCTGGAAACCATCGTTGTTTGCATTGACCCACTTTCAAATGTCTACTGAATTAAAACAATAACTTCTGTGGCTTCAATAGATAACCATACATTCGCGCAGCTTCGTTCAAACGTGCCAACATTTAACAAACGTTCCTTTTCAAATATGCCTTGGAGTTGTCTTGTGCTTGACTCCCGGCAAAACCTCTATACAGGTCCGGATCATCGCCTGGTAAATTAAATGTATGGTTACGGAATATTGGAACAGTTACACAATATGATCGAAGAAGTTTTATGGACGGAAGTATTGCGTTCTTAACAGGGAGACAACGCAGTGCAGGTACAGACAGATGACCTTCTTAAAAAATTATTGCGCAGTGCCTGATAACTTGGATCAGTGTTTTGTATCTAGTGCAATAATTCCCGTAATGTGGATCGTTCCTATCAGTGCAAAAAGAAGTGCTACACGATTCAAAGGTATGACTCAGATATGTTTAACTTTTCGTCGGTAAGGATTCACTTAAATTTTTTAGTAATGGACTGGTCTCATGTGCATAGGTGTGACGCCATAAACATATGCAAAATTTTAAAGAAATTGTTGTTTTAATGTGTTCCTATTGTCTTACAAAATCTGCTTGCAGTGGCAAACATCTGTCTTTCACTTCTACCTGCGAACACTCGAAAATGAATTAAATTGGCTTTTTAAGTAGGTCTGCATTTTGACATTGACAGCATCTCACACCCCCTGGAAATTGCACATCTGGCCTGGTGTCTGCCTTTCCAATTGAATAGAAAGCTCTGCTAAGTGCCCATCGCCCGACACAGACCTTCACCCAGATCTGCGGAAGGACGCCGGGTGAAACTTTACCCACGCCTGGCAGACCTGGCTGAAGCCAGGCTAATGTCGTGCGGTGCACACAAGCGCTGCAGCTGCAGGCAACGTTGTCCAGCCTGCAGGAGGGAGTCTGTCCTTCCCACGGTGGCAGTCGACCCCTTTTTACTTTTTGGCGTAACCGAGAGGTCTCAGAGGTAAAATCTCTAGCTCTTTCCTGTTCCTGCATATGTGTAGCGAAAGATGCCTGCTTGCTAGCCATAACCCCGCACAGTACAAAGATAAACAGCATTCACAGATTTCCAGTTCCGTCAGAAGCGCCCAGCGCGTGCTTACAATCGTTGAAAACTTTATTTTTATGGTGGTATGCCGTGAATACTACTAAATCGAACACACTAACGGACAAGATCGAATAAAGCCTGGAAATAGGGGTTGACGTAGCGTTCTTCATACATAATTCTTAATGAGTGGTCGGATTTTGTAGACGAGAAAAATTTATTGGTTTCCTGTTACAAACTTACCCCCCCCCCCCCCCCCCCCCCCCCCAGTAATAGGACCACACTTTTATTATGATCTTTGTTTGATGTTGTACATGTTTTACAGTAGTAGACCCTCAAGCTATAAGAAAATGTACGTTACTACAGTTGTACACTGGACGTTCCTGAAGACTGGACGTTTCGGACAGAAATAAAACGTCTGAAGTCGTCCCTATTTATAAGTGTGTATCCACGCCACACATCCTGTGCCTGTGAAAGTATTCCCTGTCGTGCCAATGACGGTATTCTGCAGAACGGTTCTCACGCGAGGTTTCTTTCAGTGAGCAAAAGACAATATCAGTGAATGATATGCTATGGAACACCCTGAATGCGGCAAAATTTCGTAGTAAGAATTCGAACAGATGACTCTGACGATTGTGTGTGGGAGGGGGATATCGGTTGTCATAGATGGTCCGGTCTCGTGCCTCCTTTCCTTTTATGAATACAGGAATATTCTGTTCCAGTTCATATAAACTGCTAGGACAGCAAACATACTAAAATACATTTTAAACATTCATCTTTTGGATTGCAGCTCCAATCTTCCTTCCCGTATTTGCCAGTTAAGTTAAAAATCAAGGGATGTGTTAAATCGCCAATGAAATTCGTATTTACGACGTTTGGTTTGCAGATAAGTTATCAGTGCAGGACCCCTACAGATGGTCCTGCAAAACCATATAATGTAAAATCACGGTAAGAAGAAAAACGAAGAGAAGTTTTTTTTAAGGCCTCGCCCTGTTACAGCCTAAAATACGTTCACTTTTTACTGTTTTCAATAAACAAAACCCACTGATGATTGGACAGAGGTGCCGAAACAAATTTTTGGTAAAAATAAAACAGCGTTTTTGTAAAAATGGGAACGTAGATCCTATAATACGTTTTAAAACACCTAGCAACCAGAAAGTTTGGAAAAATGTACTCAACAGAAGGCTAACTTGCATTTATCGGACACTCTGTTAATCAGCTGTCGGATGATTAACGTACCGTGGTGCCCAATAGTGGAGAAAACTTTTGAATAGATAAATATTTGAAAATCAAATGAAAATAGAAGATAAACACAGCTTAAGAAATGTTTTCAATGTACCTGCTGTAAAAATGTCCCTTATATGTGTGATAACTTGCATTTTAGATTTTAGTGGAAGATAAGAGATCACCAGAAGTTGTCCATGGATAACCCCCCCCCCCCCCCCCCCCCCGAAGGGTATGAGAGTAATGTGCGTGCTCTGACAGTACGTATGTGACAGTGTAAAACGTAAGCCGGCCGAAGTGGCCGTGCGGTTAAAGGCGCTGCAGTCTGGAACCGCAAGACCGCTACGGTCGCAGGTTCGAATCCTGCCTCGGGCATGGATGTTTGTGATGTCCTTAGGTTAGTTAGGTTTAACTAGTTCTAAGTTCTAGGGGACTAATGACGTCAGCAGTTGAGTCCCATAGTGCTCAGAGCCATTTGAACCATTTTGTAAAACGTAATCATCATCAATGGCGATTAGTTCAAAGGTAAAATGTTTTCGATGGTCTGAGCCCCAGTCATGCAGAATTTGCACGCAAGCAATCGTCAGCAGTTAATGACACCTAGCATAAAGTTAACTATCATAGAATGATAATCGTATCTGTTAAGCAAGCTTAGTTGGAATCGACGTCCAGCCAGCTTAAAGCCACCGTTACTGCCGCAGGTGTCAGCTCTCTGACTAGATTTTGCACTCTGTACTTCCGCAAATCACCTTCAAATTTAATCGTGTATTGTTTCTACTACACTGTTAATGCACAAGAAGTAAAATTTCGTTACTTGATAGTCTTCTCATATTGCAATTTTAATGACTAGCAATGTGTGCGTAGACGAGAACATCGCGTGTTGCGCAACGATAGTGTCACGCCAGTGAACTGGTTGGGACAGGTTGCTCATTTGTGTGGGCTGAGAGAGAACGCGTCAGCTGATAAAACGAGCTTCCGCCGTGGAATGTACTCTTCTTCCCTTCTAGATAACTTGATATGGCCCACATATGATTTCCTAAATCTCCACCTGCGCTTCGCAGTGTTTGTATCAGAGCGTGCAGTGTACCATTCTGTTCCTTTCTTCATTCTTCACTAGCGGGTGGCTCGAAGGGAGGTTTCAGTATCAGTACCCCTATCCAATACCCCAAGGTTTTCTTAATTTTGCCTTCGCGGTGCATTACACGAATTGTAAGATCGAAGTAGCATGCTTCCTTAACCCGTGTTGGAATAAGTCATCTCGCAGTTTTGAGAATCACCATTTGCAGCGCACAGCGACTTTCAGTCTCTCTGCAGTTCGCGCGTCTGTGTGTCGCTCTCATGCAGACTATGCAAATCCGTCACGAAGCGCTCAGTAACTTTGGCAGATAGTTTTTAAAGGTAGGTAATCCGTCTATTTTTGACACGTAACATCAGTTGTACGAAAGTCGTGGGTGCGTACTAGAAGTAGCGAAAGAGTCACACCGATGTTGCGTCGACCACATACCTCATCCTGTCGGGACGGTTATATCGGTTTTTCAACGCCAAATTAAACCCGAATGTTAAAACTGCTCAAAATAAGCGGTTTCTGAAATAACCGATTTTCGGTTTTTTATTTCTATTATGTCTTGTAACAAACGTAGAAATCGAGGAAAGATTGACTCCCTCAATTTCAAGAGACGGAGAATCAAAATATTAAATAGGTAAATAAAACTTAGCTCATCCGCCGTTCATTGCTTTTCGAGGAAAGTGATGAATCATTGAATACTAAAAAGCATCACAAGTGTTTAATTTTTTTTGAATCTCTGCTCAAATATCATTTTGTAGTCGAGGATCATACCACTGTTTGGACATTACGAATAGGCAGCAAGTGTGCAAACAGAGGTTAATTTGCCATTTTAAAAGGCTACAAGCAGATAGTACGTAGATGCAGGCAGCAGATCAGACACTTCTGTTTTTATTGTAAACTTTGAAAGATCCCGTTCGTAACCTTGTAAAGCAAATCGTGCGTTGTGCTTCACTGACACCGCCCTTCGTAAAATACTTTCAGACGAGGGATGGTCATATTCTGTAATACAACTAATACTTGACAACAACGACGACAACAATAAAAACAACAAGACTCTGCCGTATAAACCAGATGGGTCAACTCGGATACTAAATTTTCTCTAGTACCATTAAATACGCTACGCCACATGGTAACAGGTACGGTATTATCTCAGCAATGCTGTACAAGTTCATACGCCATGCGTTCGTTGCTCATTTCTGTCCGTATTGTTGTTAAAATAGCGCTGATCGCTTTTACCATTTTCTATCATAACGCAGTGTTCCAAACGAATGGAAATTTTAGTAATATAAATTTCTCGTTTTTTAAAAAGGTTTATTTAATAAAAAATAATAGCGCTTCTGTTATGGATCATTGATATTTCGGTTTTTCCGCCGAGTTATTAGTAAAAACAAAAACAAAACAAAAAAACTCCTGTTATGACAGAGACCAAATACGGAAAATACCGGTTATTCAGAATTAAAAGTTAACCGGTCGGTTTTTCCTGTCTCTACTGAATAGGGACTCCCAACAGTTAGTGTGTGTTAAGGCCCGTGGCGAAATCATTGTTTCTGCTTATGATTCAGATCCCCCGAAGCCTTTGACCTCTGATAATGTGAAAAGGAGTCGTCAATCTCTATGCCGAAAATCTAGAGTACCAAACGTCTAAACTGGTGCACGGTCCCAGTTGCAGGTTGCCTGTCTTAACGGTTTCTGGGGGCACCAAACATTTGATCTTCAGTATTTCATATAATTATTGACATAATTCAAAAATTTGGAATGCTGTCATACAGAGGTATAACTTAGGTTAACGATTTAACATAGAAAGGAAAGTGTTACTGCCAGATATTGTGTTTATGTATTTGGGCAACTCACAGCACGCAAATACCTCGACTATATTCATCCAGTGTATTCGAAAATAAGAGCACTTCCTTTGTTGCAACAAACTTTACCCGTAATTTCAAACCCTTTGGAAACTTTTTCTCGCTGATATCCACACAACATTATGAAAGGAAAAAAGTTCATCGCTTACTGAATTTTAGTTTTTCGTGCTGTACAAAGGCATGACGTTCTAATTTATTACTCCTTCATGGTGTGGGTTCCTGGTATCATGTCCTAGTTCATGAACCACGGGCAACGTATGAATGGCCAAGTAAGTGGTCCTGACAGTCGGGATACCAGTTACTTTGGAATAAGGCTGGGCATCTCGGACATACTCCGAGTCGTGGCCACCTTTGCGCTCAGACGGCAAAGACTACCAAATCCACCGGTTAGTCCCTCGACCGTTAGGGGTAAAACTCAATGGGACACTGGGCAAGTAAGGCTAGCAACCTGCTTCCCTGGTACTATAAATACGATGCTGGCAACAATCAAAGCAAAATGCCTTGGACCTATGGAGGTGACGGAGTCCCACCTCTAATTGACAAACCAGGGACTCCTAAGATAAGACTCGGCAAACGAATGGTAACGAGATGGGGAGCTATTAATATCAATGGGGGCTACTCTGGGAAGAAGGTAGAGCTGGCAGAGGCTGCAAGTAAGATGGGGTTGGACGTTTTAGCTGTTAGTGACATTCGGGTAAGGGGTGAGAAAGAAGAGGAAGTGGGAGAATACAAGGTCTATCTGTCAGGAGTCAAAGCAGGAATAGGACAATGGGGTGTAGGGCTTTTCATCACGAAAGAAATGGAACCCAGCGTAGTTGCAATAAGGTATGTAAACGAACGACTGATGATAGATTTGACAGTGTCTAGCAAGAAAATTAGGATTGTGTCAGTATATTCACATTGTAAAGGGACAGATCAAGATAAGATGGATAGTTTTTATGACGCACTCAGTGATGTAGTTGTTAGAGTAAAGGACAAGGACAGTGTTCTGCTCATGGGTGAATTTAATGCCAGGATTATAAATCGAACAGAAGGGTATGAAAAGGTTATGGGTAAATTTGGAGAGGATATGGAGGCCAACAGGAGCGGGAAACAACTCTTGGATTTCTGTGCCAGTATGGGCTTAGTAATCACAAACTTCTTTTTTAAACATAAGAACATTCACCAGTATACTTGGGAAGGCAGGGGAACCAGATCTGTCATTGACTATATAATAACAGATCAGGAATTTAGGAAGGCTGTGGGGGACACACGTGTATTCAGGGGAGTCTTTGATGACACTGATCACTATTTAATCTGCAGTGAAATTGGTATTGTGAGGCCGAAAGTGCAGGAGGTCCATGTGTAGGAGGATAAGAGTGGAGAAACTTCAGGATAAGGAAATCAGACACAAGTACATAAGTGATCTCAGAAAGGTACCAGTTAGTTGAATGTAGTCAATTGCAGTCACTGGAAAAGGAATGGACAAGGTACAGGGACACAGTACTAGAAGTGGCGAAAGAATGTCTTGGAACAGTAGTGTGTAAAGGTAGGATGAAGCAAACAGGTTGGTGGAATGACACAGTCGAGGCAGCATGTAAAAGGAAAAAGGCATATCAATAATGGTTACATACATGAACTCATGTAGACAGAGAAAGTTATGTTGAAGAAAGAAACAAAGCCAAACAGATAATTACAGCATCCAAGACGAAATCTTGGGAAGACTTTGGAAACAGGTTGGAGACTATGGGTCAAGCTGCTGGAAAACCATTCTGGAGTGTAATTAGCAGTCTTCGAAAGGAAGGTAAGAAGGAAATGACAAGTATTTTGGACAGCGCAGGAAAACTGCTGGTGAATCCTGTTGATGCCTTTGGCAGATGGAGGGAATATTTTGAAGAGTTGCTCAATGTACGTGAAAATACGAACGGTAATGTTTCAGATTTCGATGTACAATGGGACAGGAATGATGATGGAAATAGGATCACATTTGAGGAAGTGGAGAAAATGGTCAATAGATTGCAGTGCAATAAAGCTGCTGGGGTGGATAAAATTAAGTCGGAACTCATCAAATACAGTGGAATGTCAGGTCTTAAATTGCTACACAGGATAATTGAAATGGCCTGGGAGTCGGGACAGGTTCCATCAGACTGGACGAAATAAGTAATCACACCAATCTTTAAACATGGAAACAGAAAAATTGTAACAACTACAGAGGTATCTCTTTGATCAGCGTCGTGGGTAAAATATTCTCAGGTATTGTTGAAAGGAAAGTGCGAGTATTAGTTGAGGACAAATTGGATGAAAATCAGTATGGGTTTAGGCCTCTTAGAGGTTGTCAGGACCAGATCTTTAACTTACGGCAAATAATGGAGAAGTGTTACGAGTGGAACAGGGAATTGTATCTATGTTTTATAGATCTAGAAAAGGTATATGACCGGGTTCCTAGGAGGAAGTTGTCTGTTCTACGTGATTATGGAATAGGAGGCAAACTTTTGCAAGCAATTAAAGGTCTTTACATAGATCGTCAGGTAGCAGTTAGTTGACGGTAAATTGAGTCCATGGTTCAGAGTAGTTTCAGGGGTAAGACAAGTCTGCAACCTGTCTCCACTGTTGTTCATATTATTTATGGATCATATGTTGAAAACAATAGACTGGCTGGGTGAGATCAATATATGTGAACACAAAATAAGCAGTCTTGCATATGCGGATGACTTAGTTGTGATGGCAGATTCGATTGAAAGTTTGCAAAGTAATATTTCAGAGCTAGATCAGAAATGTAAGGACTATGGTATGAAGGTTAGCATCTCCAAAACGAAAGTAATGTCAGTGGGAAAGAGATATAAACGGATTGAGTGCCACATAGGAGGAACAAAGTTAGAACAGGTGGACGGTTTCAAGTACTTAGGATGCATATTCTCACAGGATGGCAACATAGTGAAAGAACTGGAAGCGAGGTGTAGCAAAGCTAATGTAGTGAGCGCTCAGCTACGATCTACTCTTTTCTGCAAGAAGGAAGTCAGTACCAAGACTAAGTTATCTGTGCACCGTTCAATCTTTCGACCAACTTTGTTGTATGGGAGCGAAAGCTGGGTGGATTCAGGTTACCTTATCAATAAGGTTGAGGTTACGGATATGAAAGTAGCTAGAATGATTGCAGGTACTAGTAGATGGGAACAATGGCAGGAGGGTGTGCACAATGAGGAAATCAAAGAAAAACTGGGAATGAACTCTATAGATGTAGCAGTCAGGACGAACAGGCTTAGATGGTGGGGTCATGTTACACGCATGGGAGAAGCAAGTTTACCCAAGAGAGACATGGGTTCAGTAGTAGAGGGTAGGAGGAGTCGGGGTAGGCCAAGGAGAATGTACCTGGATTCGGTTAAGAATGATTTACAAGTAATAGGCTTAACATCAGAAGAGGCACCAATGTTAGCACTGAATAGGGGATCATGGAGGAATTTTATAAGGGAGACTATGCTCGAGACTGAACGCTGAAAGGCACAATCAGTCTTAGATGATGATGATGATGATGATGATGACGATTCACTGCTGACACTATCTGCAGTGCATTTTGCGGACGATATCCACATACATCACTGAACGTACCTGTAGAAAGCATCACTGTAAGACACATTTTTGAGTATGACATAAAAATTGTGATGCGTGAAAAACCAACTTTAGCTTAAAACGGAGCGCAAGTTACTCAGACTGTACCCATCCAGAGTTTCGTAATTACAGCACTTAGCAACTTCCAACAAACTATTCGTAAAATAATTAGAAGTTCCACGCAGTTCTATACGTAGGGGGTTCGATTATTTACAAAATCTGAGTTTTATTGGCTGTTTCGGTTAAGAATGAATTGTGCATTAGCGTCCTAGTATTCGTCCGTGTAATTCTGCTCATGTTCACTGGGCGCTATCTTAATTTTTGAGCCAAGCAACGAGTTACTTGCACCGGCTTCGTACTAGTATAACGCTACTGCAAGTTGACTGCAAGTCAAATACTAGATCTCGCTCATACGATTTCATTGGTCTTCTCTGTAGAAAGAGGTCAGTGGCATGTCGCATGTTAGTCAGATCGTGAAGACTTTCACATTTGCCTTCCCAGGACTTACTGCTTTGTCTCCTGTAGCAATTTCTTATCTGCTACGCTTCCTTACTCACGGCTAAGAAGTTACCTCGGGTGAAGGAGCATAATTACACAGTAAATCTCGTGACAGTATGGGAGGTACAAGGTCACACGACGTTGGCAAATTTACATAGCCTTCTCGTCATTGCACAGGTGGTGTCTGCATCGTTTCCCCGTTACGCAATTGTCTGCGTATTTAAAGCTTCTTATCTTCTACGTGTAGTGATCTGTTGCAATATTTCTAAGATTTCCAGTGACTATAATGAGTGATAAAGTCTATTAGATATCATTTTACATGGAAGTGCCCTAGTTTTTTTATCAAAATGCTTAACATGCAGTGTGTACTCGGATTTAAGCCATAACACATTTCCGCAGAAACGATTTGTCGCTCCACTGTGGTGAATAATGAAAGAAACAACTGAATTAGTTGTATAGCCATCCATGGAAAGTAACCGTTGAAAAAAATATGTAAAACTGTGTGTCAACGATTTACGGTAGGCCGTGAGTTCGCCAACGTTGCTCTTTTAGGAAGAGAGTGTAATGGCGAGTAAATGGAATCAGATCCTGCACAGGCTTTTCATAACCATTGCTATCTTATTTTTTCAGTGGTTAAAATACATCGCCGATTTTTAAAAACGGAAAAAGAACCTCGCCGAAATTAACAACATGACGCGGAACAAGTTTCACGTCCACGCAACTATTGAGTGACGAGCAAAAAATTGAGGCGATTGTAGAAATTTACATTGCGCGTAAGAAGAAATATTTGAATGAAAGAAGGAAGAAATATCTTCGGTCGGATGTACCAGTGACTGAATATATTAGGAAAAACAGGGAGAAAACAAGAACGTGATAAGAATATACGAGGATCTCATATGAGAGGTGCAGGAACAAATTAATAAAGTGTCCACACTCAGAAGCGAATTAGAGCACAGTCGGAAACGTATCGTCAGTTAAATGCCACTAAGGGTGTTTGTGTGTGGGTGGGGGGGGGGGGGGTGGGGGGGGAGGAGGAGGAGGAGGAGGAGGAGGAGGAGGAGGAGGGGCACTACCATAAATGAAAGAAATAGTAAAATGGCTTGGATATTCATTGAAATTTAAAAGAAAATGTAAGTATGTTACGTAACATCATGAAAAGGCTTCTAAGATTTATTATACTTGGACATTAATATTCTGCAAAATTGTAGTGACAAACAGTCCAGACGCGGAAACTGTGGGCGTGGCTCTTGGTCCTGGTGCCTAGTATTTCTCGACGTCGGCGGTAGGTGGCAGCAGCGACAGGGGACTGCGCCGCCATGATTATAGCAGAGACGGGGCCAACGCCATCTGTTATCAATAGACAGAACTGAAACAGAACAAGTTAACACAAACATCATAGTTTAATAGGATTGTGCAGGCGTCGGTCTTTATTATAGGAAACAACTCGAGAAGTTAGGTTTCGCATTTGAGGCTAGATAAGTGTAAGGCGTTTTCTTCTTCGCCAATTTTCCACTGCTGCGCTCTTGTTTGAAATGTTGCCAGTACCCTGCACCATGACAAAGTGGCTCATTCGGGTGGCTTGTCATTTAACATACCATTAACTAGAAGTAAATTGGCCATGCCTAAGTTAAGGTTAAATTAGCACGGTGCAGTAAATTGCTTTGTTTTGCGTGAGATAATACAAGATCTTCGTACTTAGAAAACAAACATGCCTTAATCATGGTAATTGTTTTTTTCAGTAACGTAGCGCTCCCAGGAATTTGTAAATTCATTCGGATGATCATACAAAGCAACACCCGTGTAGGTGGATACTGCAAAAAGTGCGCCCCTTACTATAAGAATATTATTAGTTTGATTTCTAGATTTCTGAAGCTAACGTAATTGTTCATGCGTTTAAGGTTAGCAGAAAGTTTATCAGGCGTCAACACTAAATTCAGTAGACACATTCTCTTACAGTGGCTCTCTGTGACCGTTCACACTTCACAAGCAGATACGCCAGGGAATATTGAGACAGTTGGAAAACACTTCCAGATCTTTCTTCGAAGATCGATGTAGCTAACACAAATGTCCGTGATGTACACTATAACACTACTTTCATCGACATATTAGGCACGCAGCCCAGCGGAGTTAGGGACAATATGTAGCGCGTGGCGTGGCACAATTCTTGCATCTAGCTTGCAACACACACACACACACACACACACACACACACACACACACACACACACACAGGGCAGCGCCTACCGCAGACACGACGTAACTGCTTCGTACGACGTGCCACGTGAATGACAGGTCAATGCGGCGTGCTCTACAGTTGACACGCACGACTGTGCTAGCGACACTTCACGAACGTTCCTGCTGTGATTGAGAGAGCCTCTCAACCTTGGAAAATGAGAGGAGATCCTGATTTCAATATCCATTATGTTGGTGTTGTCCAGAAATACCCGTGTATGTACGACTGCAAAAGTGCGGAATACAGCAACAGGAACGCTCAAGATATAGCTTGGGAAAGTGTCAGAAACAGGTACAGTAATTATAATTCGTTTAATTTATTTGTGCAATCGGAAGAAAATAGAAATGCGAATGTGGTTTCCTTTAAAAACACGTCTGCAAATCATTGTACGGATTTGCTGGATGAAATACTAAATCCTTTAGCTATGTAGCTGCATATTGTTGGCTTGCTGTGTTCCGTCAAGACAATGCTCCACTTGGGCTAACAATTAAGACAAATTACAGAGCCGATTTCTCAACTCTAGAACATTGTTTGTAGGTCTGGGTTTCCTTCATGTGGACTGGAGTTCTGGTAGGGCTGGTTACATTGTGCTTCACGGATGACAGAATATACACCATCGTCAATATGTATAAAAGTATGTATGTGGCTAACATACTGATTTTATTCGCGTCACAGTTTATTGATTTTCCAACACCCGAAACTTAAAAAGTATCGTATCGAAAGAATATTTTACATACCTAAGGAAGGAAAACCTTTGTAACCATAAAATGTTTGTACAGGTTTAGCGGGAGCTTTACTCTGATAAACTTTCCGTTTGTGCTACTAATACAGTTCGGTAGATTCTATACTTCCCAGGAAGATCGAATTTCTTGCCAGTTTCATGACTTGGTCAGATATTCAGCCTGCAGATTTTCCATTTTGCCTTTGGTGTTTCGACCACAATTCGAAGAATTGTATGTCCTCGGAGAACATAATAAAAAAAGCCGTGAGAAAGCATACAGTAGCAAATTATAACGGTGAAATGTTAGTACCAAGATAGGTGTACTCCAAAGTTTGTGTTTTCTATTTGTTGCAGTGGAAGATTGTCGAGAACGATGGAAGAATTTAAGGGGGAGCTACACTAGACATTTGAAGTCTGCATCTGGTTCAGCATTTAAAAAAAGAAAACCTTATTATCTTGCCAAATACATTAAGTTTTTACAGCCATTTACGAAGACTCGCAAAATGAAGAGCAGAATTTCAGTCGCAAGTGCGGTGAGCATTTCACCAGAACACAAACAAGAAGTTGCGCACGAGCGCACTGAAAGTGGTAGTGAATGTGGCGTTACAACCCAGTGTGACCGTGCCAGTCAGTCAAGAAATAAGTCACTGTCATGTATCGAACACTGTACATCAGCTACAATTGAACCAAAAAGACACAGAAAGGTCAGCAAAACAGATTCAATGTCCGTTACAGATGTCGACAAGTCATCGTATGAACATTTACAGCTGAAGAATCAGTCTGTAAAGATTGCATGTACCGAGAGTAACAAAAATGAAGATCCAGATTTGGCTTTTTTTATAAGTGTTCTTCCTGATATGAAAGAAATGAATGGGGATTAAAAAAGGCGCTTCAAAATTGGAGTTTTAAATTTGGCTGGGCAGATCTTAAGTGAGGATAAGTGATTGCTACCACAATCTTGTGCTCACCACAACCCACTGCTCTCTTCATCATTGTCATCTACATGAACTATATAAGGATATCCAGAAATTGAGGAACGAGATGTGGAAAGCTCTACTTGCACCGAATAACGGACGTCCGTATGAAATATCGCCGTAAATTGATGTTAGGATAAGCTTAAAATTTTTAAATCACCCATGGACGGAACTATACGAACTGATAAAGTATCTGGGCTTCTCCACAGTTAGTGATTCTCGAGGAAGACTCATTACTATAACTATATACAGGCCTATAATTCAGGTTTGTTGCATATACGCAAAAAGAGTACCTTAGCTGTATGTGCGGAAATGCTAAACTTCTACTTCGTCTGTGCATTGCAATACGTACTTATCATGTAATTAATCATCCTTATGTTACACAGTGTCTGTGGAAATTTGAATGATGCTGGAATTTGTACATTGGTAACCTTACGTAACGTCCCACCATAGCATCTGCTAAAATACTGTAATACAAAACCATCATTAAGATGACTGTTGACTGTATGTAAAAATTCAGAAACCAATAAAAATTAAATAAAAAGCTAGCTGCAGACCACAAATTTATATTTCAACAGCCGTAACCGTGACAGCCAAATCAGCATTGTCAAAGACAGCAAAATTTGGCACAATGAAAGAGTTCTGTAATAGAGCTATTAAATTACATTGCGTGGCCTTACATTTTTTGTAAATGTCCGCTGCATCTGAGCCATACTGTTCTATTACCCACTACCACTAGATCGAAAGTAAACCATACTTAGAAACATACTGCTTACTCAAAAATGAGGTAATGAAAACTTATTTGTCAGTTTAATTAGTGTTAATTATGACCATTAACAGTGGCGCGTAAATTACGCTTAAAACTAAAATTGAATATATTCTTGAAACTGTTTCATTAATATGTTCGCTTGCATGGCCTTCTTCTGCAGCAGCTGATAAAAACAATTATTACTGATTTTTCCGTCTTAAGCTTACTGGAATTAAAGAGAATTTTACACCAGGCGTTTTGCCTTTTATTTACAAAGTATTTCTGTGTTTCTATATTTTTGGTTGTTTCAGATTAAAAACGGCGTTTTGTGTTACAGCTTAAGATGGAGAGACCAATAATAATTTGTTTGTCATTAATTCTTGCTTTTCTTAAGTTATTAACAGCTGCTCTTCTGCATACGCTGAGACTCTGAATTTGGTATCATATTTGGAAGTCGATGCTCTAACATTTCTGTGCAACAAATCAAAGGTATCTCATTTCATTCTGTAAAATGACCGAAATCTTTCGAAAAGCATAAACTCTTTTAAGACACCTTAAAAGTACCAGTTTTTTCACAACGATGCCAGTTACGTTGTAACCAACATCTTTGCGGCTTTTGTTGATTAATCAAGTTGATTGAAGCCAGAACATCTTCAGCATCCTGCCACACTGCTATCACTCAATCACTTCTATTTTGCGTTGAGTCACACACATGTCATGCCTCTGCCATGTATCTGCGACGACGCGGCTTAATGTCACTTGTCACGCCACACGGCCGACTTAGATACTCTAGTCGGCCGTGTCAGGCCACGTCGGTTAGGTTCACTTTTCAAGCAAGAACTGAACGAATTTATTACTTAGACATTTACGCGCAAAATCGTTTGTAAGCTGGTAGACAGGCCAGAGGACAAAACAGAACGCTTGGTCTAAAATGTCAAATATTCGTTAGAAACTTCAGTTCTCGCTAGTGTGTTAAATATTGACATTTAGCAATTAACTGGAAGAGCTTTCTATTATACATCATCGTGCGGTAGTCTGTTTATTCCTTCTCAGAAATATTAACCCGAAGATGAGTATCGTAGCTGTTTGTACGAACAGCACTAAGGTACTCTGAAGCGCAGTACACTACAGTACAGACTTAGAGAAGGATGCAGTGATAAGTCGAAGTGAAGGATATACTGTATTTGGAGGTGATACAGCGTGTAAGGCTGTAGCTGTACAAAGAAAATGAAAATTCTGAGCACTGTTTTGTTTTGGTAAAACGGAGTGCACAGATATCGATTCTTATCGAAAATCAATAAGGAGAATCAGATTACGTTATGCATTTTATCAGAAAAGTTTTAAAGTTTTTCCCTAGTTTCCTCACGTTAATTGATAGATTGATTTCGTATGTTCATCCAAGTTATTTCCAATTTTGCTTAATAATGGCAAGGTCGACGTGATCAAACACACGAAGACGCATTTTTTGAGAGATTTGTGAGCTGTTACCTTTGGCTTGCTGGTGCACGTTAAATACTATCTGTGATGGCGGCAACTGCGTTGACAAAAATGTGGGTCTCTTCATACAGACATGTTGTTGAGGTGAAACTGTAGTGATCAGAATCGATGATGTTACGTGTTGTGTATTGTGTGGCCCTTGCGATGGGCTTCAATACCGTTGGAAATGCAGTAATGGAGAAACGATACGGTACGTAAACTGGATGAAGATTAATTTTTACGTTATAAAAATTACATACAGTAGATTTTCGTAACTTACTGCGTAACATCGGCTTGAACTGATTCCATATTCTCTATGGAGGACTAGTCTATTCTTTTTCATTATCAATAAAAAATATCTTCATCAAAAAGCAGCTAATTTCAGAATTCGTTAGAAACGTAAGTTAGTGCGTGCACAGGTCTAGGTACAGCGCTCTGGAAAAACAGTACATCGTTGAATGTGTCTTGGAAGTGACATTACGATCTGTAATTATATCAAGTTTAGTAACAACACTTTTGAATTAATTTTTTATCCATTGAATTGCAATTTTTAACATGATGTATATTTCATTTTTCGAATTAGAATTTTAAATATTTTTGTGCTTTCAGACTGCTCTACTTGCATAAATCCGTGTGTCCGATACGGTACTTATACTGACGTATACCTTATTGCAATGTTCATAGTTCTACTGTGCTGTGAAAAATATACACGATATTGGAAACGAAAAAGTTGAAAGAGCATATGTACCGTTGCAATTAATATTCAGAAAGTCACTTGTTAGCATTGCAGAATTTAAAACTTCCAGTCCATGTATTTGAAAGAGAGTGAGTGAGCTCAAATAATAATTGGTTCACTGTGAGGTCGATCTTTGCAATTGTACTTGTGTAAATCTACTAACATGTTGCAATACCGAAGTTACATTCTGTATGTTTCTAAAGATTGCAGAAGTTTGTATGACGTACTAGTTAAAATATTTGCCAGTCGATGAAGTCGTGAGCCTTACTTTTGAATATACAAAGCACGTAGGAAAATTAGTGATTTCAAAATGCTGCCGCTCATCGCATCAGGAAAGAGAGTACTGCATTTGCAAACCTTAACTCGACGAGGATGTGGTACAAGAGTATATAAAGGATTTGGAGGGTCATGACGACCCCTGTTTGTCATTTTTTCTTTTTTTTTAAGTATCTGACAAAGGACGGGAAGTAAACTTACGAATTAGTTATTAACTAAAGGATTTTCATAAAAACCAGCATTAATGCGTACAAATGTTTAAGAATTAGAATAATACATAATCTAAAAATAATACTTAGTACGATTTTTCGATACATATTTTCAAAATCAACAATAACAATTATTGTATCAGTAATTAGCATTTTTATAGATGTTTGACATTCCTTCAGTCACAGAATCGCTAATAAATTAGACGTATGAGATACCAATCATCTCTTGCCGTAGCAGAGCGGAATAGTGTGTTCATGGCTACTAACGTGCTTCACGACAGCATTCGCAAACGCGAGAGGTGTCTCACGATGTCTGGCATGGGAACACTCTTGGCACCTTCCTCGTACACCTGGGACAATGGCAGTCGATCAGTGTGAAGATTTTCCTCTGATTCTCTTACATAAAGTGCTCGAAACTTTAGTCATTTCTTTTCGGACACTCGTGTTTTCTCTGACGAGCGTAAGGAAAAATGTTTCGATAGAATTTCGATGTTTTTGGGTTGTACTGTTAATTCATCGATGAGCAGTATCAGTGTTTATGCCACTGATACATAATACTCCATAGAACATTGTCTGAGGCCACGGTTTTTTGTATCTGCGGTGTACATCAAATCTCGCAGACAGCTCATCAGCAACATCTCATCGAAATAAGAAAAAGAAGTCCAGTAAACATGGTTCCGGAAGCGCATACTTTCCGAGATAAACACGTGTTCATAGGAGGGGCTGCGCACCACATGGTTGCAGATATTAGCACAGTCGTTACATTGGCGCATGTGTCTTTGTCGTACTCACAGTACTCTGCCTACCAATACGCGGTCTGCAGCCAATTGTGTGGTCCGAGTCGTGTTGTAGGCTACGTTAGTTTTCGTCGTGTTCGTGTGCCCTATTGTATAGTACTGCCAACCCTGGGTACGTGTTTTATTTCTTCCAAACGCGGGTTCACTTACGTATTCACGTTATTGCGCTGTTTGTACGTACAAATGGTGTAGTACATTTACATTTTCTCCCCTCCACCAATTGTTAGCGAGGGAAGCCAACTGCAAGACAAGTGAAATAAAGCATATGATATTCTGCTATTGTGTGAGCCCGTGCGCTCTACGCCTGTGAGCCCGTGCCATCTGATGAGCAGTTAGACAGACTTTTTCTCCAGCGTCTGTCTTGCACCTCAGAAGACACAGGGGAAGGCCCCACACAGTCCTCACACCTGACATGGAAGAGCGTGTGCTACGTTCAGTGGAAGAAACCCCTGGGACCAGTGTGCGATCAGTAGCAGCAGCAAATTGCATGTCTCATTCTTTATGTGGGGGAGTATTTCATGAGCAATCGCTGTACATCATCTACAGCGCGTTCAGGCCTTGAGGCCACAGGATCATGGCAGACGGCGGTTCTGTCAGTGGCTATTACAGAAGTGTACCGCCGATCCACTATTCACATCCAAGATTTTATTTATGGATGAGGCAGAGTTCACAACAGATGGTATTGTGAATTTCCGTAACCAGCATGTATGGGCAAATATAAATCTCCAAGCAATTCAGGAAAGAGGGCATCAGCACAGATTCTCAATCAACGTATAGACAGGCATACTTCGCAATAGATTAATAGAGCCATACGTGCTACCACAAAGATAAAGTCGGGCTCATTACCTGGACTTTGTCATTAAGATATGGCCACCTTGCCGGAGGCCGTGCCATTGCAGCAACGAATACAAATGTGGTTCATGCATGGTGGTGCACCAGCACACTTTCGTCACAGGGTGCGCGAACATTTGAGGCAGACCTTTCAGGACCGCCGGATTGGTCGGAGGAAGGGGGGAAGGGTGTCCTTGGCCTGCTCGTTCCCCAGACCTCAACACCTATTTATTTATTTTATTTAGCGTATGGCTCCTAACATCACAGTAAAAATTACAGAAACAACATGATTTTTTAAAAAATCACATGTATAAACAGAACAATAAATAAGTTTGTATATAATGACTCCACTAATTGTAAATTTACACTCACAGAAGAGCAACCACAAACGAACGTCCAGCTTAGGTAATATATAGTCGATTGCCTCTTGAGTCGCCATTAGGAAATCCTGTGGGTCACCCTCATATGCCCTTAGTGGGCATTCCTGCACGATGTGTTTGACCGTCTGTCTCTCAGCGCTACAGTCACAAGCGGCCCAAGGAAGTTTACCCCATCTGTGTAAGGAGTCGGCGCATCTCCCACAGATGGTTCTGATGCGATTAAGAGTTGACTAAACTTTGCGAGAGCAATCAAATCCTTTTGGTTTACTAAAGATGCATGGCATACTGTGGCAATTTACTACTGTTTTGCTCTCCCATTCCTCTTTCCATCGGTCATTTATTTTAAAGTTGGTTTGGTGCAGCGCCTGTGCGGTCTTTAGTGGAGGATGCCTAGACCGCAGTCGGTTTCCTTGGATGTCGTGAGTATCTTCATGGATTTGTAATGGTCATGATTTTTTGAAATTCTCTAACCAGAGCGTGTTCTCGGCGCAGGTTAGGAGGGGCTATGTTACTGAGAACGGGCGGCCACACTGTGTGAGTTGGCCTGATTGTGCCAGATAATAATACGCATTGTTGCAATAAGTTGGCTATCTACTGTGTGTGTGTGTGTGTGTGTGTGTGTGTGTGTTTGTTTTCGCTGTTGAGCCACACTGGGGCACAGTATTCTGCCACTGGATACACCAAGCAAAGTGCGGATATTCTTAAGGTAGAAGCTGTGGAGCCCCAAGTGGTGTCACAGAGCTTCTGCAATATGTTGTTGCGTGTTTTAAGTTTCGCTGCAGTTTTCGTCAGGTATTCTTTGAATGTTAGTGCCCTATCTATGGTAAACCCGAGGTATTTTGGGTGGTTGTTGTGATTTAGTATTTTCCTAGTTCTCTGTTGCCCATTTTGTTGTTCAAATGTAAGGCAGATACTTCCGCCTTTGTAGCACTAGGTTGTAGCCTCCATTGTCTACAGTACTCGCTGAGAATCCCTAGGTCACTCGTAAGGATATCTTCGGCAGTTTCTATATTTCTGTGGGCTGTTGCCAGAGCCCAGTCGTCAGCATAACCAAATTTGCGCGATCTGGTTGCAGGCATCTCAGCGATATAGAGGCTGAAAAGGAGGCGCAAGGACAGAGCTTTGTGGGAGTCCATTATTAAGTTTCATCTGTTTACTTCTCTAATTCCCCATTATTACTTGGAAGGTTCTATTTGACAACATATCGTCAATGAGGTTAGCTATCTTCTTGCAGGGGACGGCACAGATTAATTTGTACATGAGTCCCTGTTTCCAAACTGTATCATAGGCTGATGTTAGGTCTATAAATGCTGCAGCTACATTACGTTTATTCTGCAACCCCGCCTATATATTTGTTGTCAGTGATAGGACTTGATCTGTACAGCAGCGATAGGGACGGAATCCTGCTTGTTCGATAGGGATTTTTTTGAGTGTAGTTTGGCCTGTTCTGTTGAGGAACAGTCTTTATAGTAATTTATAGACCATGCTGAGAAGGGCAATGGGGCGGCAACTCTCTGGTCTATCGCCTGGTTTATTAGGTTTCGGGACTGCGATGATCTTTGCTCGTTTAAGTGAGGGAGGAATGTTACCCACTTGGAGGATGTCCGTAAAGAACTTAGCCAGCCATTGTTTTGTGTAGGCTCCGACATGTATGAGGAACTCCGGGTGGATACCATCGAAACCCGGAGCTTTGCCTGGTTTAACCTTCTTCATAGCATTGGTAACCTCCTCGATACGAATATCTGATGAATATTCTGAGTCCATTGCACGGGTCCTTCTTCCCTTTTGTTGTGTGCTTTCTATCTCGTGGGGCTCTACACGCAGAAACTATGCGGGATGCAACCTTGTTGGGAGATATTTCGTCCTTTCTATGTTAAGGTGGGTTTGCGCAGTAGGGACCAGGCTTGTCGGCTTGACTTTCAAAAGTCTAGATTTTCAGCAGTATTCTCCCATTTTTGCCGTCTAATAAAGTCGATGTTATGTAATAGTTCATCCGCTGTTTCCCGGTCCCCCATTCTTGAGGAACTCCGCGTACAGGTCATCGCATATCCCAGTCCAACCGGGAATGTATTTTTTGCGCCACCTCTTGGGATCGCTGTTCTCGCAGAGCTAATGACCGCTCCCACAAACCTCTCATAGCTCTTGCTGGTTGGAGGATCCAGCTCAAAGTATAATCAAGTTGTTCAGAGAATTTTGCCCAGTCAGCTTTTGTAAAATTCCACCTTGGTCGAGGGTAAGACATTATCGGGGTGGATATACCGGTATTAATAAGCACAGGGCGATGCTGGCTATGGAGGAAATCCGTCAGGACCCTTCTAGACGCTGTCAGTGGTTTATCGTTTGTATCCCTCGAAAGAAAGCACAGATCCGGGTTATACTCGCAGTTCCATGGGGCTGATCTGAATGTCCCTCGGTCCTTGACATCAAAGACTAGATATGTATTTTGTTCCTCGGACCAATCGACCAGCACGTCTCCATTGCTATCATTCGTACTGTATTTCCACATTTCGTGGTGACTAATATAGTCCCCATCTAGACTTATGGTTATGGCGACACTTAAAGAAATCGGTCTACGCCACACCAATCAACGATGTGCGGACACTACAGTGTCGTGCCTTCAATGCGTGCCAGCAGGTAAGACAAAAACAACAACCACCACCTGGTATACGTCAAAGGGTTTATATTTCTTACGCCGAAGTCATGAATGGACGCCGCGTTGAACACCACCTGTAAACACTTGCTTTTCTCAGAAAAATACGCATTTTCGGATCTGTGTTTGACACTTCTCCCGTTTCGAAAATTACTATCACTTCTTTGAGCATTGTGGTAAACACTAGACATGAGCAAGACGACTTTGTTTTTCTTTCGTGTGAGAGATAAGAGTGTAAGATCCTTTTGAAAACCAAAGTGAGATGGATAGACATCTGTACCTCGAGTTTTGCAAAATTCCGGAGGGATTTTTCTCTTGTTGTTGCGAACTTTTCCCACAGAAGTCCATTTGGGTTTCTCGCACTCGGGAGGACGACGGTTCAATCCCGCGTCCGGCCATCCTGATTTAGGTTTTCCGCGATTTCCCTAAATCGCTCCAGGCAAATGCCGAGGTGGTTTCTTTGAAAGGGCACGGCCTACTTCCTTCTCTAATCCGATGAGACCGATGACCTCGCTGTCTAGTCTCCTCCCCCAAACAACCCAAACCTCCATTTGGGTTCTTTGAGCAGATGTGACAATAGTTTATAGCTCGTGAACCAATTATCGAAAGTCACATTACGACCAGTTTTTGAAATGGACTGTACCAGACGATTCATCACATCAAATGGGTTATTGCTAACGGAAACTGGTCCATCTGACTGTTTTCCAGGATATATTTCGTGGTAAAAGACAAACGTTCTTTGTGTCGACGAAGGATAATATTTTTACGCCGTGTTTGGCCGATTTCAGTGGTAATTTTTGTCTAAATTTGCATCTGCCTCAAAATGCAAGGAGCGTTTCGTCTAGGGTTGTGTATTCTCCTAGACCATAGGCTTGTTTGCAGTTTTCTTCGAACATTTCAAATACCTGACGTATTGGTGCCACGTTGTCCGATAACTTCCTTTCTTCGCGTGTGAATTTATGGTGAAAATGAAGACGGCTTTCAATAAAATGAAAACGCTGTCATGTCATTGTCAACCAAAATACACTAAGGACAGAAAAAGTAAAGAAAACGCATTACGGAGGAATTTTCAGAATGGGGCGGAAATCGGTAGATCTGTTTTACGTGTACAGACAAACAAATTACTGCAATTTCAGACAAATTGGGTGATTTGTTCAATAAAAAGAGCTTTACAAATTGGGCAAGCCAAAGCGCGTTATTCCACCTGTGGCCCTTTTACAAGCTGTTGCTCGGCTTGGCACTGATTGATGTAGCTATTGGATACCCTCCTGATGGATATACACTGAAGTGCCAAAGAAACTGGTACAGGCATGCGTATTCAAATAGACAGATGTAGACAGGCAGAATACGGCGCAGCGGTCGGCGACACATATATAAGACAAGTGACTGGTGTAGTAGTTAGATGGGTTACTGCTGCTACAATGGCAGGTTATAAAGATTTAAGGGAGTTCGAACTTTGTGTTATAGACGGCGCACGAGCGATGGGTCACAGCATCTCAGAGGTAGCGATGAAGTGGGGATTTTCCCGTACGACCAGTTTACGAGCGTACCACGAATATCAGGAATCCGGTAAAACATCAAACCTCTGATTTCGCTGCGGCTGGAAAAAGATACTGCAAGGACGGACCAACGACGACTGAAGAGAATCGTTCGACGTGACAAAAGTGCAACACTTGCACAAATTGCTACAGATTTCAGCGCTGGGCCATCAAGTGTCAGCGTGCGAACCATTAACTAAATATCGTCGACACGGCTTTCGGAGCACAATGCCCACTCGTGTAACCTCGATGAGTGCACGACACAGATCTTTACGCGACGCCTGGGCCCGTCGACTCTGGCATTGGATTGTTGATGACTGGAAACATGTTGCCTGGAGGGACGAGTCTCGTTTCAAATTGTTTCGAGTGGATGGACGTGTAGTGTGTGGAGACAACCTCATGAATCCATGGACCCTGCACGTCAGCAGGGGACTGTTCAAGCTGGTGGAGGTTCTGTAATGGTGTGGGGCGTGTGCAGTTGGAGTGATATGTGACCCCTGATAAATCTAGATACGACTGACATGTGACACGCAAGTAAGCATTGTGTCTGATCCCCTGCATCCATACATGTCCATTGTGCATTCCGACGGACTTGGGCAATTCCAGCAGGACAATGCGACACCCCACACGTCCAGAATTGGTACAGAGTGGCTCCGAAAAACTCTCCTGAGTTTAAACATTTCCGCTGGCCACCAAATTCCACAGATGCAAACGTTATTGAGCATACCGGGGATGCCTTGCAACGTGCTGTTCGAGAGAGATCTCCACCCACTCGTACTCTTACGGATTTATGGACAGCTCTGCAGGATTCACAAGTGTCAATTCCCTCCAGCACTACTTCATACATGAGTCGAGTCCATGCCACGTTGTGTTGCAGATCTCTGCGTACTCGCGGGGTCCCTGTACGATATTAGGCAGGTGTACCAGTTCCTTTGGCTATGCAGTGTAGTGCCAAATTCTGTGCAATCGGCAAGTTATATCGTTTAAAAAGCTTGAGCTAGGTGATGGGTCTTGTCCATTATGCTCCAAATTTTCTCATTTGGGGAGAATTCCAGCGATCTTACTGGCCAGAGTAGGGTTTGGCAAGCACGAAGACAGAGTAGAAACTCTCGCCGCATGCGGGGGGCATTGAGAGTTTCTTGCTTAAATGTAAGTCCCCGGAGGGCTTGCCATTAAGGGCAACAAAGGGGCCGCTGTGCTGTAAGGGTGCCGCGGATGACAATTAAAGGTGTCCTGCTATGAAAGAAGATGGAATGAACCATGAGTCACGGTTGTTTAGGCGTATGACGAGTATCCCACTGCTGTCCGGCGTGTCTCCAGACGTGTCTTCACTGATTATCGGGGATCAGTTCGAAGCGGGACTCATCACTGAAGACATTGCTGATCCAGTCAGTGAGATTCAATCTGTACCAAAATAAAACGAACTGGCTATCCGACCCCGTCGACTATTTCTGATAACATTGGATCCCCAGTAGTGTTTTGCAACTCGTACAGTGTTATGTTGTCTTCGCTCTCACAACCCGCACTTGCATCTTACTCGGTATGAGTGCTGTGACTCCGGCTCACATACATGATATTCATTTTCGCTACCATCTGTCAGGAGGTAGTCTTCACTGTCTGATGGCTCTGGCAGCTATCGATGTATGTGCTCAGCCTCCCGTTCTGATTTGTGCAGTACAAATAATAAATTGAAAAAGGCGCAAAATTATTACATGCGGTTGTGGAAGGGTCTTAATTACTCTCTTAGCGTTCTCGAGCCCTTCTTATCTCCTATCGCGGGCGGCAGCGACTTCGTGGTGGCGCGCAAAGGGAGAGGAGTTTAATAGGTTCCAAGTATTGAGAAAATAGCGTTCAACAGCGGAACAAAAATCATTTTCACAAAACAAAATGATCCTACCACATCATCCCCTGGTTAAACGTAACCACATCATCCCCTGGGTAAACGTATATACAGAATTGTTATTTTAATGTATTTGACTAATTGTTCGGAAGCGAACAAAAATAGACATTTCATGATCATCTAAAATGCAGCATGTAGCTCCGGCTGATGACGTGCCAGCAGGTCTTCCTCTGTCTCTACAGGAGTCTCGTAAATGAAACTTTGCATACGAGCCCACAAGTAGCAGTCCATAGGAGCTAAATCCGGCGATTTCGGCGGCCACGCGTTTGGACCAGCTCGGCCTATCCCTCTGTTACCATATCATCCGATGAGATGTCTCTGAACCGCACGTGAGAAGTAGGGTGGTGCACCAATCGTGCTGAAACCAAATTTCCTGACTGATATTGGGCGGCAAAGCTTCCAAGAATGGATCCAGTACGTTTTGTGGGATATAAAGTATGCAGGGCAACTTAGATTCCGTGGATGGAGGTATGTCCCAGTCACATAACCGTCCAGAATATCTGCCCACACATTAATACCAAACCCGTGCTGAAATCCATGAATATGCGTGGCCCGAGATTTTTGTCTGCCCAGACATGGCTGCTGTTGAATTCAGAACACAATATGTAGTGAACTTACATTCATCTGTGAACAGTGCTCGTTGTAGAAACAGGGAATTTGATTCAGCTGTGCAAGAACCCATGCAGTTAGGCAACGTGTTATGGAATTTGGGTTGGATCCATAGCGTGTAGCCTTTTAAGTGATAAGGACGTAATTGTTGCTCACACAAAAGGTCCCAGAAGATACTGTGACTGTCATTCACTGCACGCTCAATTGTTAGAGTACTCGTTGACGGGTTTTCTTCAACGCGACACGGTACATCATCTTGAAATTCAAGCGTGCGCCTTTGCCGTGGAGCACCACAGTCCTGTCTCCTCGCTGTGAAGGAACCTGTTTCTCGGAGCCGCTACATAACTTCGGCAAAAAGTTTGTGCGACGGCGTGCTGCGTTGCGGACAACGTTCGTCATACAGCCAAGCAGCTCTTCCGTTATCTCGAGCTTCGTCATAAACGAGGATGATGTCTGTATATTCCCTGTACCGAGTAATGTTTACTGCGTCGGAGACGTCCGTTGGAAACGCATAGGCAATGAGTATGTCTCACTGCAAGGCAGACATTGTCATCAGGTAACAGTCTAAGTAGTACACGTCTGCCATATTGCATACTAGGATAAGCAACTCTTCAAGTGCCCTCTTTCCCTCTGCAGATGTGGAAGCGTTACACATCGAAGCTGAAGCACATGGGTTCCTATGCACTCCCCTCTACACGTCCTACCAATTTGTAACGGGAACTTCCGAACACCATGTAGTCAGTCTTCATGCATGCATCGAATACATTTCAAACTGCTACTATGCAGGGGCTACAGGGGGAGTGCCAGTCAGTATTGAACGAACTTAATACTTGATACGAATATGTCCACTCGTCTCATATCTCATCTGGACAGCAGTGTGATTTCTGCATTGACAAATTAATTGCGTTCTATTAAGACGTTAAAGGACGTTTGTCAGCTATCAACAAATCTGTAATGCTCGTGTGAAAAAGTACGTCCAATTTCATTTGGAATAAGGCACTGTGTTTGAAGTTGACAACAACAGCTCAGGCTTTCTTTTTCATTTTTTCCCCAGACTTGAACTGGGGAAAAAACCGACCGTAGCGGTCGCGCGGTTCCAGACTGTAGCGCCTAGAACCGCTCGGCCACCCCGGCCGGCTTTTCCCCCAGTCCTTCCCGTTAAGCATTCTTTTCCTGGACTGCCATAGACGACATTTCAATCTTCTCCGCTGTAGTTGTAATTTATTTTGCTAACAAGTAACGTGGCTGTCTTCATCTTTCCGCATCATATCATTTAGCGAACTAGACTTATTCTGAAACAATAAGGTGCTAAAATTTTTCGAAGTCTTCAACGCGTTTATTTAGTTTGGTACAACAGAGTTAAGTAATAACCAATTTGTCATTTATAACGCATAAGGTCCACATCTTGTCGCTGGCAATTTTGACATCATGCTGAAGAATGTGTAATATTCATCCAAAACTCTAAAGCTTTAAATTAATATAGGAATAGTTCATGTATTACTTACATATGAACACAAATAGCCCAAGATAGATAAATTTCGTAATGCAGACGTTCCGGTTTTTTTGTCTGCTTTGGAGTGAGGCATTGTTTCAAAAGTTTGTCATATTTTCAGAATCTGACATAGGCTCTGTATTTCATATTACTCGTTTTTGAAGGACGCTAATCTGTCATATATAGCATTGCTGTATAGAAAATAAACCGTAATCTATAACAAGATTTTCTTCCAAATGTAGATTTGGAAATTTGAAAACTTCTGCTTAGATCGCTGCGGTCTTTCCTGAACTCACAGCGCGATATGCCTGATCCGGATAAGAAGCATGGTCTCGGACGTCTCACTTTCCTAACTTTATATTTCGTTTGTAGGCATGACGCTGTGACAGACATGCATCATTCATTGTCCGATGCATTTAAAAAGGATTCAGACCTACAATACGCAGAAACCCAATTAAAGAACTCAGTTTGCCACAATGGAAGTAGCTATTGAGGCTGAAAGGTATCAGTTAAAAGCATTGTAGAGTTCAAAAGAACATAAATGCAGCGAGTTAGCCACATTGCTCCTGCGCCAGTTTTTGTGCATCTGCACTATGCTGCAGCCTAGCGAGTATCTGGCAAATTGCTTGGAGTTTTCTTTGTAATTCACATTCTGTTGGTGTCATTTTTCGCAGTATTTGTGTTACTTGGATAATTGCGTATCGTATAAGTCATATTGTATTTCATTATGATAATTTAAGTACTTACTCCCTTTTATGAAATTCACTTCTTAAACAATCCTCGTGTTAATTCCGCATCGCATTGTATTCCCTACGGAGAAATCACTTACTGTATTTTTGGAGGCAAAATCACTTCAATACTTGCCTGTTGTTACGTGAACTTTACTATATCTTACAAACGACTTGTCCAAAAATGATTGCGGACCTAAATTGTATTATTTACAGTCTTCGGACACGCACGGATGTGTCGTACATTTTGTTTTATGAAAGCGCTTTTTTCTAGGAACAAGAGGTGATTTACGAATGAGGTTGTCATTGAGTGAACTGAGATACAGATGCTCATTGTTCACCGGTTCAGACCAAATGTATACATATTGAATTAGAGGCAACAGATTCAATTAATATCCTGTCCATCATATCACTTTCTAATACTTCAAATTCCATGGAGAGATAATTTGGGTAGACCATAGAAGAATCTCTCTTTGTACCCAGATTCAGTCAGGGTGGAATTGAAACAGCCTGTTTTTCCCTGTATTAAACTCCCGCAAGAAATGGAATTTTTTTTTCTGGAGTCAATGCTGTGACAGAAATGACACAGCCTGTTCGCTTGATGTTGCGTGTGAGCACGGAGGAATAACAATAAAAAACTTAATAAGATTAGACTTCGAGAGTGTCCAGCTTAACATGGTCTGTAATTTGTGGAAACCTTAGTTATTTCCTCGATTACATAAGACCCTTAGTTTACATTGGTGATACGCAGTGCGATCGCTGTAGTACACGTATCAGCAAAGATATCCTATTAAGACAAACTCATGAAAAACCTGAGGGAAGCCGTTACCTTACTGACTAGAAGCCATTGGACCGTGTCCGTTTGTCTTCGCTCCCCAGTGACGACTTAAGGGAGCGTTGACATCTGTGCGCCTTATGCATAGTTGTCGTGTGGCTGTGCTTGCCCCACACGCAAGTAGACGCATCTGTGGAAGTGCGTGTAGACTGTTGTTAATAGTGAAGAATATATTGTTGATAACTGTAGTCCCTATTACGTGTATATGTTGTGTGTGTTAAACTTATGACCAAACATAACGAACTTATCCACCAGCCCAATTCTTAGAAGGGGAGGTGAGATTGATTTTTTTTGTGTACTCAGTATAGTGATAGCTGAGTGTTTTGCTCTAGCGTAAGTTTTACTATACTGTCCGCGTGACCAATCACTCGTGTATTCGATAAATTTAACAGCAGCCATCACCACCATAAATCCACTGAGCGAGGTAACGAGCAGGAATCGAACGCTCGTCGGAGATCCACAATTATGTTTCCTGAGGTTTTCTAAGTCGCAAATCGGGCAAATGATTTCCTTGAAAAGGACACGACCTACCTTCTCCATCATTCTTGAGTGCGAGCTCGTGCTCAGTCTGACGATCTCGTCCTCGAAGGTACTTAAAACCCCAGTCTTCATTCATTCCACTCCCATCCCACCAAAATTGTTCGTAGGTACATGTTTTTACACACGGAAATTCCAGCGTCACAGTACCGTAGCAGGCTGCTCAAGGTGCCGAACAAAACGGCATAGCACATTGATAAAATGGGTTATCCTGTAGTGATTGCGGTTATCGCTAAAACAACCGGTTTTCGGTTATAAAGTTTTTTCAGCGCCAGTTTAACCTGAGCATCAAAACTGCTCAAATGACCGATTTCTGAAATAAGATGTTAGGTTTTTTATTCCTGTTATTTGCTGTAATAAACGCAAAAATCTAACAAAGATTGCAAAATTTGGACCCTCGTTTCATGATACATAGAATCAAAAATATTAAGTTAAAGAAGCAAATAAAGAAAGCGTTTCTCTCTCCACCGTTCGCTGCTTTTCTCGAAAATTGATAAATGGTTGTGTACTGCAAAAAATCACCATTTTCTCCTATTGATTCTAAGTTTTGGAAACCCTACCCAAAATCATGTTATATCGAGGATGTACCACTATTTGGGCATTACGAATATTCAGTGCCAAAGGGTGAAAACTGAAGTTGAAAAACACGTATATTTTGTGTTAATATGCCCGTTTTCATGGACTACCAGCCAGATAGAGGCATATTATGTAGACAGGCAGCAGAGTTGTGGAGACGAGGGATGGTGCCATTCTGTCATACAAATGATATCCGACGAAGACAGTTGAGAAACTACCATGTGGAGAAGATGGGGCAAGTCTTGCTCATTGCTTGTAGACGCATATCCTCAAAAAGGCCACGCCACGTGGTAACTGTTTATTACCTCACGACACTGCACTAGTTCTTCTGCCGTGTAATCAGAATAGTAGCTGGAGCCAACTCGAGATCACCTTGCAGACATTTATTTAAGGAACAAGAGATATTCACAGTACGTTACAATTCATATATTCAGTTAAGAAATTTGTTATTAATAACCCATCCCAATTCAGAAATAATAGCAAGTTCCATAGCTACAACAATAGAATAAAGGAGATCTTCACTATTATGGATTAAATCTGACTTTGGTACATCAAATAACACTGGCACAAAAGTCTTTAGTCATTTACCAAATAAAGTTAAAAGTATGAGAGATAGCCAACCAGTATTTAAGAACTAATTAAAGGAATTATTGAATAACAACTCCTCCTGCTCAATAGATGAATTTTTAGATATGAAGTAGTAATTGTAAATAAAAAAAATCGGTTATATCGTGTTAGGAAACCTTATGTTAAGCTGACCTGTTCCGCATCATTACGAAGTGCCATATTCGTGACGTATGGATCAAGTATTAATGTAATGTAATACTTGTTACTCTTTGCTGTCGGCATTTTTATTAAGACAGCACTAATCGCCTTTCCCATATTCTATTATAGGGCAATATTCCGAAGCAGTGAAAATTTTACGAATAAAAATTACTCGTTTTTAAAAAAAGGTTTATTTAAAAATCAAAAATTTTAGCACTGCTGCTATGGCTAATTGATACTTCGGTTTTTTACCCGGCTATAGTAAAAAATGAGGCACCTGTTAAAACCAAGACCAAACAAATACGGAAAAATAGTGGTTATTTAGAACTAAAATACCAGTATAGATTTTAACTGGTCGGTCTTTCCCATTCCTATTATCGTGCAGACGTTTGCAATGTGGTAAAACGAAACTAAGACGAAGGTAGTGGCAGGGCATTCTCTGTGGAGAACCGGGAATCGGGAGAGAAGTGGAGGTTGTAATGGTCAAAGACCAGCGAATCACAGTGGAGGCGACAGTGGAAAAGTGTAACAATCACTCAGTAATCATAAACACGTTGTACGGCTTTCTGAACATGACAACGATCTCCTCCCGTGCTGTTCTGCCACTGCTCACATCTAACCAAGGCCCGCGGGACTGGGCAACAATGGAAATGTTGCGGCTGTGTCAGGACAATCCAAATGACTTTATAGCCACCTAGCCCCCTTGGATGGGTACTAGGTGTATCACTATCAATACGTTTACATACGACACCCCTTCCGGAACACGAAACAGAATTTCGGAAAGTCGCTCACTGTCGTGCTTACATGTTACAGCCCGAAGCGATTTTGCTAGTCCTGCCAAATATTCCGATCGTCAATTGTTCTACAGAAACGTCCTCGTGAAATCAATTATCGCGGTTTTAATTTAATCGGCACAGTACCTGTTCTCTTCAGTGAATCATTCCGTCCAGGTTATTCGACGTTAAAGGGCGTCCCGTAAAGAACGCAATTTCTATACTGAGTGCCTCTTCCTTTTTGTCAGGTTTCCGGACCTGTAATTTAAGCGACTGTCATTTGTTGATATTGTGATTACCGATAGTCATTGTCAGTTGGCATTAGTGCGTATTATCATCAACTGGATCAACGCATTCAGAGTTTGAATGTGCGTTTCAGGTACGATGAATGCTGTTGTAGGAGACAGTTCGGAGACTTCGTGTAATTTTTGGAAGGCGAACTGCGCCTCATGTGCCAAAAGTAAGGAAATTTGAAGATGCAGCGAACATCAGTCGCCTGGACGCCTTCGTTACGTCGGTCGCTATAGAACGTTGCTCTCGCCAGTAAGAGCGTTGCAACGAGTCCAGTGAAATCGATTTACCGCCTTTCTCAGCAATTAGCCATTCCCAGAAGCAGTTTGCACTTTATTTTCACAAAAGATCTGCATCTGTAGTTGCATCCTTTTACGCTCAGACTAACAATAGCTGAACCCGATGGACCATTTCAAACGTCGAACATTTGCCGATTGGGTATTAACAAAATAATTTTCATAAGAAAATTCTCAGTGACCGGGCATACTTCAGCTTAATGGTTATGTGAATAAACAAAACTGCCGAATTTTGGGCACAGAGAACCACCGCCTGATCACTCATTAGAGTCGAAACCGGTTAACTATCACAAATTCATCTAATGCTGTCAGAGTTTTGCGAATAAAAATTAGTCTGGGAACCATTTCCAGAATAACGACGAGGTGATTTTCGGGTGGAAAGTTTCCTGTAGAGCCAAAATGCTGGAAAATTTCCTGTACAGCCAAAATGCAGGCTTCCGGAACCTAGATCTCCGCAAAGCCATCCGTCTTTGGGAACAATGTGTCAGATTGAACCGTGAATGCATGGGGAAGGACCAAGACCATCGCAAAGATTCCTGGTCACCGCTTGACCTTTCCTGGGTAACGAACTTCGTGACTCTCTCTCTCGTACACAGGCGCCGTAACGAGCAAGTCGTACGGAATGAGGTGACAGTACAAAAAAGTCGTTTATAGTAATGTAAATGGACGGCTGATCTTAATTCTGGAACAACATGACCACCGCCTCCGCAAGTACTGGACAAATAAGCAAGGCTTGATTGAGTATTGACCGAGGTATGTAAATTAAGTTCCTTAATACAGAAGAACGAAAACATACTAATTGAAATGAACTTCGACAAACTGCAAATATAGTGACTGTGTGGGAGCCAGAGTCGAGTAACGCTGATGTTTTAAGTGCTGCAATCTATAGCATATATACACTGGATCTAGGCCATCGATGTTCAAAACGCTAGTGGCAAAAAAAGTTATTCTTTCATTCCGTATAAATGAGAGAACGGAAACAGCGTTTCGGCCACAACCGTTGATCAAACATTGCACCAGATAAGTTGAAAGTGTGACTGTCGACATTAAGTAGAGATTTCAGGGAATACATGATGATGCTTGAATTGCGAAACAATGTAAACGCGTTACCTGGTAAGATGGTTGAACTTTAATGTTGCCATCACATTACAGGTTACTCAGTGTTCACCATTCTTGCATGCAATACGTACGTAGCCCATCAGATAGGCCTCACAGGGTACCTGTAGTTAAAGGAAAGCAACACGTCGGTGCTCAAGTTCAGCATTTACATCTTTCAAGGTTGGTTTTCTGTGCAGAACAATGTTTTAAAATATTTCATTTTTTGCCTCATCCCTAAAACAGTATTGAATTTCAAACGGGTAATGATGAATTACGATTAGTTTTGCCTTTCAATCCGCGTCCAGTCGAGAGTTCGTATACTGCCTCCTCGAAACGTGTGGAAATTGCTGTACAGTTGTTAGCTATCTCCCGCCCGTAAGAGACTGAAGATAAGGCTGCTAGTTAACATGTGTGCGCAGGTGTACAGCAGGTGACTAACGCCCAGGAATGCAGCTTGTCTGACGGCGTCTGCTGATATGGGAATTCTAAATGTGCGGCTGACAAATATAGAATATCATGCGTGTGCCATTAACTGATGGTTTTTGTGATGGAAATGTCGGTGTTGCTCACCATAATATACTGATTGGTGTAGATATCTAGCAAACTCGTTTGCCCTGTACGAGCAGAGGAATGAGATAGGGTAACAGAGGGAATCGTTTTCAGATGGAAGAATGCAGTCCGCGTGTCCGTATACAACATTCAGATGTATTACAAACACTACCCCAACGTGGAGAGGTGGAGCACGCACCTACAAAATTCAAATTTCTCCGAACCATAGTTGCTAGTAGCTGAATCGTTACGCAACCGTGTTCGCTGATAAAACTCTAGAAATGGTTAATCGGACCCAAATTTTCAGTACACAACTCAAACTTCTTTCTTAGATTGCTAGGCTTGGGAAGGTATCAACGAAGTTCAACTGCAGAAAATGAACTCTTTCCCAGTTTATTCACGAATCTGTGCCATTTGAACGCTGTTGCGCGATTTGTAAATGTTTCTTGATCACGCTTCACTTTTATTTTGAAACATTTGACTAGAATTTATATGAACATTTCAGTACCATGAAATACGAGTACCATGTGCATGCTTACATTCGCCGCTAATGAAGATGTGAATTAGCACAGATTGATTGTCTTTAGGTCACCGCTTCGTCATTCTGATCCCTGCAAAAGAGGTCCTTTAATTCTATGTTTAGAGAGAGAGAGAGAGAGAGAGAGAGAGAGAGAGAGAGAGAGAGAATATATTTCATTTGGAAGTTTCCTGGTTACTGTCTGAAATAGAATGTGCCAATAATTAGATTTTATTGTCGGTTTAGATTTTTTCCGTAGTTAATTACTATTTTCTGTTAGGTGTAGTTAGTGACAGCGAGGTCGTGAGAATTTTGAAATAGTTTAATGTACAGCCTTCCAATGAGACTAGCTCAGATACTATGTTTATAACTAAAAATAAAATTTTGTTTATCTTCCGCTTACTCGTTAGTATTTATATCTGGTACTTGAACTTTGTTAAACATTATCAGGATAGTAGCTAATCAGTTACATCTACTTGTTAGAGTAGAGACAATAGACGGCACATACGTGCAGCTGAAGTCAGTTTACCAGGCATCGTGTACCGCATTCACTGTCTGCATCTGCTCTTGCGATACTGCTGTATTTATGCACATATAACCCCCCCCCCCCTCTCTCTCTCTCTCTCTCTCTCTCTCTCTCTCTCTCTCTGCGTGTGCGTTTTCTTTCCCTTTTTTTCTCGCTCCCAAATTGGTGGTTCGGGGAATGGAATGTCTTCTTAGCACCCACTTCCAACATTCCTGAAATGAATATAAAATACTACTTAAAGTAAGGTAAAAAGAGTCAAAGGAATAGTATACCACCATTCATTCATAAAGTTCCTGTGGGGGGTCTCAATTTTACACCAACTCGTATGCTTAGTGCTAGAGACACGAGAATCACGTAATTAAAATTCTGCCTTCATAGAGAGAAACGAAAGTGTTCTCCCTCCTGTGAGTTTAGTACAGCTGCCGCATCCCACAATCTGTCGCCATCGATTTATCTTCCCCTACTTCCTCTTTTCTCATAGCTTCCTTTATCCATTCTAAATAGGCAACCATCAGTCTTCCTTTTGTCCTCCTTCCCCGAGGATTGCGCCACTAAAGTTTCTGCCCCAGTTCGAAAATATTGTAGAGCGGCGCCGATTGCATGTGCCCATACCACGCTGCCGCTCTTCTATCTGTGACGCTTTTTTGCGCCTGGGTCACTTCCCTAATCGTATTTTATACGTCTACATAGTCTTCTAAGATAGTCCAATTCTAAAACTCCGTTTTCACATTTTCCTGTAAGCTTCCAGCACTCGCATCCATAAGTTGTTACAGGCTCTCAATACTTCTATAAAGCATGATAAATAATAAGCAGTAGCGAAATGTATTTAAAATTCGACTTGGCATTAGGATAGTCAATTTTGCAAGAAAATTTCTGAAGAAAGTTAAAATACGTTATAAATGTAGAGCTAACGGCGTTTCGTTGAGAGTATGAATAATAATAATAAACAAGTGTGGCGAGGGTTATTGTAGTTCCGGTTTTGCCATCGGGTGTTCTTTAAATTTGCCAGTGCTGTTGGAGGCCCATTGAGAAGTGTGTTTTTTTCTCGCGATGTGTAGTATTCATGCCTTGATTGGATAATTCAAACGTTGTTGCTGAAAGTATTTGTCTGCTTCAGTTAAAAAATTTGTGAATACCACTAGCGCACAATATGGTTCCAGTCAACTAATGACAAGTACATTCCCAGGTCAGCCTGCTTCCAGGTACCGCATGAAGCCAATAGATGGCAGACGTGCTGGCGTGCACGTCGTCTTTCCTTTATCAACATTGGAGTTGGGGACACTGTGATTTTGTTTCAGAATTAGTGTATAGAAAAATCACACGTACTCCACAGCTCCTGGCATGACTGCAATACATTTGCTTTAAAGCGTATGTAGGTAGATGTCAGTAATCAATCAGTCATGGCGTTGCTGGGTCGCCGGGTAATTTGGCGGGAAAATGCCGTATCCGAGTCGTAGGTAGTGGGGAGGTCACGGGACGACGGCGTGGTGGGGGAAGGCCGCGCGGCTCGGGTCGATAGAAGCAACCGTCAGTGGCCAGTATTCTGTGTCTTCGCCGGGAAGTGGTGAGAGCGGCCAGGATTTCGTGTGTCCTCACCGACTGTCGACAGTGACTAGTGCAATCATCACACAGACAATGCAGTCCGAATCGTATACGGCCCCTGAACAGCTCGTAGCGGACACCGTGAACACGTTGCTGAGGAATGGAGCCTCTTCTAAACCGCTGTCGCCTCCGGTTGTATCCAGCTCAGATGGCAGCCACAAGTACCTGTGGAGTACGCTAGACCCACGTAAGTGTACTAAACCCTCTCACGTGACCAGTACCAGCAGATGTTGTTATGGGAAATACTGCCTCAGCAGTTACGATATTTGACTCCTTGTCCTAGTAGTAAGACAACTTCCTGCCTGGACAAGTCTGTTTTTTTGAACTGCGGGATCCCTTTTTTGACTTTGTCATGCTAAGACTGATGATCTAAGTATTTTAATATACAGGTACATTCGGGAAAACTTAGAGGAGATTCTTGGTTAGATTTGAAGAATGGAAAATCTTTCGTGAGGAAAAGCAAAGTGTAAACTGAGGGTGAGAGAGAGAAATTACAAGATTTCTAAGAATTAATTTAGTTAACTTCCTATTCGTCTAATTTCGTTTTGGAGCTAAGCGGTTTTGCTTTTTGATTACAGCATTCGTTGCGCCTAAACTGAAATCTGTAAATCATTTACGGAGTGAAACCGCATTGTCACTTGCCATTCGTCCAGGAGTCGATAACTACCACAGGGAACCGAAAAGGATTCGTGCCGAAATCGATAACTTCCACAGAGAACTGGAAAGGGTGCGGTTGAAGCACTTGCTGCATGCTAACTTTCAAGAAATTGCATTCTTACTTTTTACTAGTAAAAACACTTCAGAATTGGGTGTGTTAAATGGGACCAAAATTATTCATTCTACAAGGAATAACATGACCAAGTCGTATGACGTCACTGCCATGCGCATCCAGAGCGCTCAATAAGCGGTTGCGCGCCAAAATTGAAAACATTTGTGAAGCTTTGAGAAAGGTCAGTGCTAGCGAGTAATCAATTAGGAAGGTTCAGCATTGGCAACAAATACGTATTTCTTTGGAAATGCGAGGAGATAAATGAGCTTGTTATAGTCTCGTAATGGGAGTCGGTCGTTCGAAGTTCCAGTCGCACAGAAGGGGAAACTTGGAGTAACTATGATATCCGTTCGTAGCTGAATGTGTTAAATCTAGAATGCGTTATTAGTGTACAAAACTGTGCAAAACGTCTTGACTACGCTTCTTCTCGTAGTTGCCGGTCAGGACAAAGCAAGTGGAAGCGATTCGGTGGAAGGAGTGCGAAGGTTAAGGGAGACTACAAAAGTCAGAAACTGAGCATATCAGTAAGATCATTTAAATTTAAGTGACACAAGCATATAAGACATTTTAAAAATTAATTTTTCACTTGCAACATGATCGCAAACGAGCTCTCAGAAATGGAAATCTAGCATTACGCCGACTCTTAACCAATAGGTTGGCCACTGACAGGCTGCGTGATCCTATTCGTTGACGAGAAAAATAATTGTGGCTGTGTTTCAAAGTATTCTAGGTAAACTTGATAGGGTTCTATGATAGCAATTATTTGGGGGGAGGGGGACAGAGTTGCTACTTAAAATTTCGTGGAAGCTGTCAAAGCAAACTTACGGGCAGCGAACCTCAAAAATCTGCCTGAACCCATTGTAATACATTACACTCTAACACTTTGCTCTGATTTGGAAGTTTGTTTGGAGCTGTTACAGTAGGCTTATGATTTTGCCGGAAACTCCCAAACGCTGGATGCGTGAAATAGCGAATGACACTATTCTCAAATCGGGAGGTGCAGAATACGGTACATCAACTATCGGTTTCCCTAATTCACCTAAGCCGAATTGCCGTAAGAATTCATAATTGCAGCAGATTGGTTTCTGACTGGTGGTGGTGCTGCAATTGTTGAATTGCGTTCCTAAAGACATCACCGTAGGAGAGATGTTAATCTGTAGACTTTCCCATCTCCAAGCACTTCGTGTTCCTACCTACATGCCTCACCTCAAACTTGAATCTTGTCCAGGTTTTACGCGGACCGGGGAGACACGGAAGCTATGCCCTTTATAATACTGCCCTAAATCTTAGCATGATTGTACTTGCACAACTTGTATTTCGCTGTCGGTGTAATATTCGCGCAAACAAGTTGACTTTCGGCGCGGTGGCTGATGGGAGACTGTAAATGGGATGTGCATTTACGGCCTCTCCGGGCAGCCATTGCGCCGAGTGTCACCATAGTTTGCGCGTGTAGTATGTTGCATGCGACACATGAATCCACTTGGTGGTGTACTTCCAGGATGGGAAGGATGTGACCGTCATATCTTTGATCATTTGTGTGTGTGTGTGTGTGTGTGTGTGTGTGTGTGTGTGGGGGGGGGGGGGTGGGGGGGGGGGGTGGAGATAGCTTTTGAGGATGAATTTTGTTGCTCTGTTAACTGCTGGTTTTATGCACTCATGTTTTGCACGCAAACGTCGTCGCAATATACGAAACCGGCGCCTAGTTACTGGAAGGTTAGTCGGTAATTTATGCAAAACAAAGCCTCCGTGTGAACAGTTGACTCAATTGCGGCAGTGAAAAGGGACCGCGTCCTTTGTGATGAAGGGTGGGAAGTGCACGTACCGTTATGTCACCTTAGCCGCACAAGCTCTTGGGTGACACAAGTGGCTAGGGCGGGTCGGCGGCGCATTTGTGAGGGTTCACTGCGCAACTGGTGGGGATCTGGCTTCTGCAACGGCCGCGGAGGAGCAGGGGCTCGAGCAGGGAGGGCATGCGCGTGGCGCGATGTTGCAGAGGTCGTGGGTTCGAGTGCTGTCTCGCTCAAGGGGGTTTCCATGATGCTTCGTGCGCTTATTAGTGGGAGTGTTCGACGCTAATAGTAGGTTGATAGTGGTTGTGCTTCTTGATCCACAAAGTTTTTGGTGGCGGTAGTGGTGGTGAAAAAAATTTACGTCGTCGCATTACACATTACTCGTGTCATAGTTTCTGGTATAGGTTATTTAACTTCCCAGCACACACAAGTCCCAGTTTTTTTAAATCGCGCTTACAGATAGCTTATAAGGTGTGTGGCAGCTATTCGCGGTGAACTGGGATCAGTGGCGACAATCTTAGGTTTCCCCAAGTTGGCTGTGGAATTGATTACTTGAAAAAGCACTTACTTCTGCATTCTGTAACAGATTTTTGCTATACATTTCAGCTTCAGGTCACACCAATGGGTAGCGTCTCCCCGATGTTATTCAATCTGTATATTGAGCAAGCAGAAAGGAAACCAAAGAATAATTCGGAGTTGGAATTAAAATCCATGGAGAAGAAATAAAAACTTTGAGGTTCGCCGATGACATTGTAATTCTGTCAGAGGCAGCAAAGGACTTGGAAGAGCAGTTGAACGGAATGAATAGTGTCTTGAAAGGAGGGTATAAGATGAACATTAACAAAAGCAAAACGAGGATAATGGAATGTAGTCGAATTAAGTCGGGTGGTGCTGAGGGTATTAGATTAGGAAATGAAACACTTAAAGTGGTAAAGGAGTTCTGCTATTTGGGGAGCAAAATACCTGATGATGGTCGAAGCAGAGAGGATATAAAATGTAGACTGGCAATGGCAAGGAAAGCGTTTCTGAAGAAGAGAAATTTAACATCGAGTATGCATTTGTCAGGAAGTGTTTTCTGAAAGTTTTTGTATGGAGTGTAGCCATGTATGAAAGTGAAATGGACGATAAATAGTTTGCACAAGAAGAGAATAGAGGCTTTCGAAATGTGGTGCTACAGAAGAATGCTGAAGATTAGATGGGTAGATCACATAACTAATGAGGAGGTATTGAATAGAATTGGGGAGAAGAGGAGCTTGTGGCACAACTTGACTAGAAGAAGGGATCGGTTGGTAGGACATGTTTTGAGGCATCAAGGGATCACCAATTTGGTACTGGAGGGCAGCGTGGAGGTTAAAAATCGTAGAGGGAGACCAAGAGATGACTACACTAAGCAGATTCAGAAGGATGTAGGCTGCAGTAGGTACTGGGAGATGGACAGAGTAGCATGGAGAGTTGCATCAAACCAGTCTCGGGACTGAAAACTACTACTACTTCTACTACTATTAACTCATCAATTGAACAGTCGCGGAGAGGCGCCCGCGGTGTAACCGGTAATAGCATTTTTGTGACCTGTGGCTGAAATACATTTTTTACGAACCAGTCACTGTTTTTCCGCAAAGCAGTATGCCTAGCCTGTTTGATTTGATGGATTATATGTTCAGATAAACTGATGATTTTGAGACATTAGGAAGAATCCGTACTACAATAAAACCATGATCACTATGTCCTTGTAACTGATCTTACAGTAGAAGAATGGGCAGCAAACACCGTGGAGGCTGTCTACAAGGAAGGCTGTTGTCAAAATAGGTGTTTTGCAGGTGCACCCTTATGTTTATCAATGAAAAGTCAGCTACCTTTTCATATAGTTGCTTATTTTCCAGCAGCTTTGAACCAAGAGTCCTAAGTTTCAAAGTATAAAAACTTCGAAGATTTGGTGGGGTAATTAATTTCAACGCAATGTGACAAACTGTTAAGTATCTTATATGTATTTTTTCGCGACTGCCCCCTTAATCGAATGTCTTCATGTTTAGCACTTGCAGCTGAAATTTCTCGTTTTTATTTCTTATTTTCGCATAGTTTGATTACACTAGGCCTCTTCAGTGGGATTCTGTTAAGTGGCGATTGTTTTGGCTAGTGGGTGTTCATTTAGAAGAGGGTTACTCGTTTTACCAGATTATTTCAATGGGTTCGGGGGTTCGTTGGTTTTCAGGAACACAGCTTAGTACAAAGTCCATGATTATGGTCAGCCAGCATGACAACAATGAAAAGTATAAAGTATCTAGAGATAACTGCGTAATGTGTTGAAACAAGGTTGAATTGTTAAAAACATCTTTTGATTGCAAAACGATGGGTAAGTAGTACACACATTATCAGGGATAAAGTATTTCCTGGTTTTTTCTTATGGTGTCAATGTTGTGCATCAAAATTTCACTTTCGGATGTATTTGATTTCACTTTCGGAGATATTTGCTTCATGCTGGGTTCAGCGAATGATTCAGCAGGACGTGAGTCAGTAACGCGGCGCCATGGCGTCAGTCTCGTGTGAGTCAGTATCATAGGTTGGACGGAAACTAGATCGGACGCTTCAGAGTGCATCAGATTCCCCGCCATGTACGTACTTCAGGAGCGTTAACCATATGTAGGAAACTGATTTTCCTGCTACTAGTTCAATGTGCTCGTTCTATTTTTGTTCGCTCTGGCCTTGGTGATGTAAGGGGAAACGCTTGAAAGTGCTTGGTCTCAACAGTATCCTCTTCTGGGATCTCACGAATAACCAGAGATGACATCTGCGCTTTCACATGGTTTTGTGAGATATTCTTTGTTACGGTTTTCTGGTTGCTTCACTTCATCGGGCCTGATCTTAGGCGTTGCAACCTTGCGTATCAACAGACCCATCAGCTGGCACGTTCAACGTTGCCAGCTTGTGCAGCAGGGACTGAACTGCCCTTTTTCGTCCTTCCTGTTTGTAAGCAAGGTGCCCTTGAGGCGGTCAAGGGCATTGCGTAAGTATTAAGCGGTTCGACTGCGACTGACATTACGATCCGTTTTACAGACCGTGCATGAATTTCGATCGCCGTCAACTGATACCGAATAGATGTACGCCCACTGCGGTATTTTGAGACGGTCGGCTTTTTTTTTATTCTTTAGTGTGCACATTGATACTTTAGTTCCACTCTGCCATGCACACAGGTGCGGTTTCTTTTCTGCTGGTGGGGCTTTCGTGACATGTGTGTGACGAGGGGACCGGTTTTGTCAGCTGCTAACAAGACGCTGAGGCTTGTGAGTAGCGGGTAGTGTTACTCCCCGTGACGCAGAGCGTCTTAGACGTTGATCGGGTAACACGTAACCAAAGAAGTAACCCGTCGGTCAAGGCGGTTGTCTTAAGGTCTCCTTTCTTTGCCACTAAGAAGTCCGAATTATGCTGCATCATTACGTAACTTGCTTCAGCATGCAGCTTAACGTGTGTTCAACCGTCATTGTACCACAGTCACTCGTGCAGGTAGAGACTTTTCAGCTGGGTATAAGCTGTGATGAACATTGGTAACAACGAGAGTTAAGCGCCTCAATTGGTTTAGAGTTAGCGCCCTCCACCTGGTTTTAACACATTTATGTAGACAATAACCATCGTGGCAAGTTAAAGGGGGGGAGGGAGGGAGGGAGGAGGAGGAGGAGATGCTGCGCGAGTGACGACATGCGTCTTAATGTTACGTTAACAAGAATGTTTCCAGAATGTAAACAGATTATGTAGATAAATGGGCGTAACCGAATGTTTTGCAGCTAAGCTTCCCCCAGTTTATTGGAATTGTTAATTAGGAAATGAGACACTTAAAGTAGTAAAGGAGTTTTGCTATTTGGGGAGCAAAATAACTGATGATGGTCAAAGTAGAGAGGATATAAAATGTAGACTGGTAATGGCAAGGAAAGCGTTTCTGAAGAAGAGAAATGTGTTACGATAGAGTATAGATTTAAGAGTCAGGAAGTCATTTCTGAAAGTATTTGTATGGAGTGTAGCCATGTATGGAAGTGAAACATAGTTTGGGCAAGAAGAGAATAGAAGCTTTCGAAATGTGGTGCTACAGAAGAATGCTGAAGATTAGATGGGTAGATCACATAACTAATGAAGTATTGAATAGAATTGGAGAGGAGAGAAATCTGTGGCACAACTTGAGAAGAAGGGACCGGTTGGTAGGACATGTTCTGAGGCATCAAGGGATCACAAATTTAGCATTGGAGGGCAGTGTGCAGAGTAAAAATCGTAGGAGGAGACCAAGAGATGAATACACTAAGCAGATTCAGAAGGATGTATGTTGCAGTAAGTACTGGGACATGAAGCTTGCACAGGATAGAGTAGCATGGAGAGCTGCATCAAACCAGTCTCAGGACTGAAGACCACAACAAGAACACAGCGTTTATCAACTAAGTCCGATTATTATTATTAACAATTATTATTATTTTCTCTGTACTTTCTGTAGCCATTGCGAGCACATCATCCTGCTGCATCATCCATTGTATGGATTTTTTAAAGTTTTTGTAACTACTACTCGGTCTTCGACAAACTGTCAACTCTAGCGATTTTCTTCTCTCTCTCTCTCTCTCTCTCTCTCTTTCTCTTTCTCTTTCTCCCCCCCCCTCACCCTCCTCTCCCCCCCCCCCCCCCCCCACCATATGGCCATCAACATCGACGCTGCAAGAGTAATAGTTCAACGTAGCAATTTACAAATACTTTTTTATACGCATTACTCAGTCAAAACTTCACGTAGCTGTAATTATCAGTTACCAACCGTTGTTTGATTATCCAAAATATTTGAGTTTAGAATCAATTGTTTAACGCTAATTTTTGTGGAATCCCTCTGTACTTTCAGCTCATTAGTCACGCCGACGCGAAGTTGACTTCCAAAACAATACACACAGCAACCAGTTCGTCACCCATGGACCTTTGTTGGTGAAGCACCATGAGATTAGCAGGTCATATATTTAGCATTTCTATCGTGTTCCTATTTTAATTATTGTTTTGGTGTGCTTGCATAGTTCAATTCATAAATTCATTGCGTGTTTTTGTGTTTCAGGAATATAGTACCACATTTTAGTGACGGCAACGTGAAAAAATCGACCGCGCTATTACCGCACCTGAGAGGTCGCTTCACTCGGCTTATTGCCAGTTTATATCACGATATTTCAGAGAACACGATGAAACTTTCGTCAGTATCTCCAAACTGTGTTGAAACCTGTGTCATGCATTTTCTTTAGTCGCCACTGTACTTCTTTACAGTAAAGTCATCACGTCATTCCGATAACGGCCAAACAAATAAATGCAATAATGTCGTTGTCGAGTAGTACCTTCACGCAATCTGTGGCGCAGTTTGGCCAGCCAGTAATCGTTAATAACAGCCAATCAGCTGCCAGCCTCCGCTGGTGAAGCTCCAGGAAACTGGCAGGTCACGTACTTGAATTTTTCTGTTTCATAGTTTTAAGTTATTAGGATGGATAGGGCGTGTACGTGGTGCGTGCGGACGCAACAGGAAAGGTCTGCAGTTCACGAGAACTGAAGACGATTATGACCACTGTCATCCGCCTGCAGACTGCTGCTTCTGGGTGTCGCATGGAACACTTCAGGTGCCGATTGTTCCGCCCCCGGGCTCTGCTGGCGAGCCACCTTGCAGCGTACCCATCGCGGAGAACCTGCGCGAACCACAGGCTGAGTTGCGGGTTGTAACGCGTTCAGGTCGCTCGAGGATGTGGAGGCTGGCCGTCTGGCCTCGAGCGTCCACGTTATGAGTGGGCAGGTAGCCACTCTTTCTGCAGGGTCCGAGCAGGCACACGGGGAGAGGTTCACTAATCATCGTGAGCTCCAACATTAGGAGCGTTACCCCCTTAGGGAAATAGCGTCCAGGGTTGAAAAGAAAGCTATTGCTTGTTGGGTATGTCTTGCGGGACGCCTCATCCGAAATGTGGAGGCGACCTGCCTATGGCTATCGGGGGTCAGTAGTCTGCAATTTGTCTCATCGTGACCAATGAAGTCTGTATCTTGGCCTCTGAGGCCATCCTCGTTTGGTGCGGACAGCCGGCGGAAGTGGTGAAGACAGTTGGCTTTGCGCGTGGGGTACAAGCAGAGCTCACAGTTCCATAGAATTGATTGGGGTCCTTCGGCTTAGACCCGAATGAAGGGTCTCGACGAAAGGCTCCGTCGATTCTATGACGGTCTTGGCTTCGGATTTCTAGACCTGAGTTAAGAGATGAACTGTGGGACTCCCGTCGATAGATCAAGGGTGCTCTATACATAGGAAGCAGCTATTCGGCTGGCAGAGTACTTGCGGAGCGGGCGAACAGGGTGAATAGCAGACAGCTGTACACTGCTATGGTTTACGGTAAGGAGTCGTCCTTGAGTGATTGCAGGAGGATGCAAGATGACACAGAATTTAAAATTGATTTGGTTTACTTGCTGTAAATTTAGGAAAAACTTAATTCGGATGCATAGAAACAAAATAATATCGATTAAATACCCAGGCGTGACGTTGCAGAGTGATACGAAATGGAATGGAATAGCCCCTCATGTTGATGGTCGGGAAGGCGAATACTGGACTTAGCAAGTCGTCGCATGTATTACATATGCATGCTATTTTCTCAACTAAAGAGGCCAATGAATTTTCAAATATTTTTATGTATTGCCCATAGTAATGTTTTTAATAAACATTTCAAAAGTATACATATGTCGTCATATTTGAAAAAAACAAACTTCTTACAGCAAGTCACAATTTTAAGGAAGAGAGCATCATTTGCTTTGATTTACTTTCAGAAAACACACATGCGTATAAAAACAAATCTAATCATGATTTTCTGAACAATAAATGCAGACGATCTTGGAATGATCGGGTCAAACATCTTTTACACGTGTTACACACTTTTCTTGTACTTCTATTTCTTGATCTTCCGCATTCTTAGCAGCGACCCACAGAACTCCTGTCATTCCTGAAGTTGCTGGCTTACTTTCCACAAGAGGAATGCTAAGAAAGTCCTTTATTTTGAAGGACACACTTATTGGCAACAATTTTTGTCTAATCTCCGCTGAGCCAGAGGCTTCATCAAAGATAGGTGAACAAGAAAATCTCGACGTCGAATAACAGTGTGGTTTCGGTTCCCTGTATAAATGCATAGTGCATCGAGGGCACTAAGTTTCAGCAAATCATAAAATACATTAAGAAGCCATCTTCTAGAGTTTCTTGGCTACACCATAAAGCATACCATCAACTAGATCCACACCGTTCTTCGGACGGTTGTAGTGCGTTATTTCTGGTTTCTGTTTAGATCCTATATCGGCGACAATTTTTGAGTCTTTGTGCGTTGTTGACATCAAAATCACTACTTCTTAGGTTTTGGCACGTAAGAAACCAATGTGCAAGGGGGTGGAAGCAAAATTTTGATGAATTTATTGGATTCCCTTTCGCCACACGAAATTCTCTGGGCAGTTCTCTTTTGTCCTTCCGTATGGTCGCAACTGTGGTTGTTCTGTTTTCAAACAGCTGCTTGGCAACATGCAGCGAAAAGAACCAATTGCCCATTGTTATATTGATGTTTTTGCCGAACACAGGACGTAAGACTCTCAATAGCACATCACTCCTTTCGTTCCTCTAGCTATCCGGCCTTTCCGGTTGTTTTCCTGCTTATATTTCCAAGTTGAAAGTATAGGGGTAGTGAGCATCCACAAGCGCAAATACCTTCACAACATATTATGCTGGCTTGCTGGGAATGTACTGCGTAAATAGACTGCGTCCCCAGAAAGCCAAAAGTTGTTCAACGAAAGTCATTTCAGCACTTGGAACAAAGTACTGTTGAACATTTGTAAGGAACAGATGAAATATTTCACGCACTGGGGCCAGTTTGCCAATTTTTGCACGCACTTTACAATCTTTAATATCATCAAATCGCAAAGTCCTGATAAGAAATTCAAATCTTCGCACAGATAGCAAATAAATTGCATCAGTTCCAGTATGTTCGTGGTCAAACATCTGGCTTGTGCTCGATCGGCTTATTTTCAGCACTCCACTCAACAGAATCGCAATAAGTCCTTTTATTTCAGTTGGATCTGTATGTTCAACATTTCTAGAAAAATTATTCTTGATGTCTATTTTTATGTTAGTGTATTTGGTTATGAGATACATATTATCGTCCAAAAACAGGGGCATGTAATCTTGGATAGTAGTTTTCTGTCGTGCGGTTCCTTTAGGACCAGGAGGAACATATACAATGTTATGAGCTCTAGTTCTTCCTATAATGAGAAGAGTCTTTGACCAGATTGTGTCATCTACACCAGTATAAAAATCAACCTGTCTGCTTCTCTGGGATGGTTCATCACATGAAAATTCAGGACTGTTCTAGTTGCCTCACCTGGTACTTCTCCTTCTTGCTCAGACTCAGCCTGATGGTCCTGCTCTTCCAGGGCGTCATCTTCATCGTTGGAACTTGGGTCGGGAATATCTTTCTCATCCTCAGTCTCCTTCAGCCATGCCAGAATCAGAGCTTCTTCCCTCTGATCCAAATTTACCTAAAATTCAATTAAATTCTACTATTTCAAATATTTATATGTTCTAAAACAAAAATGAATAGATGGAATACGTATTCCAACAAATAAGTGGAATAAGTGGAAAAAGTGGACTACGAAAAAAACTGTTTTCGAAAATACGGTTGCGCGGCCTACAGTGGTAGACGGCCGACTTCGACGAGGTCCTGTGAGGCAACCACACGTGACATTGAGAGGGTCCCCAACAATTCGTTTTAAAGTACACAGAAGCTCGAAGCGTTGTCGCTTCTGGACTTCCAAATTTATTTGAATTTCCACAGGTGGATTACATATGTAATCCACGCAACCACTGCCGGGTTAACTACCGGTAGTATAGCCCATGGTCATAGAGAATCAGGGAGACTGGTGAAGGACTGTAAAGAGAGACTGAAAAAATAAAGGTGTAAGTTAAAAAGTTAGTGTACGTTATTTATGAAATGCCCCTGTTATGAGCTACACGTTCCCAAAATTCTCCCCATGAATGAAGTCGAGCATTCGCCTTCCCGACCATCAATCTGACGGGCCCACACCGTTACGTGTCGCTCTGCAACATTACGCATAGGTATTTAATCGATGGGGCTGTATCGAGCAGCACAACACTAATGCTGTATTCGAACATTACAGGATTGTTCGCTGTATTTTTTTTGTTCCATTTGCTAATTTTTCTTAATGGATCAGAGACGGACAAGTTGTTTCAATGTCGTGAACTTTAAATAAGACTCCTTGATTCAGCACAGACTTGCAATTTTCTGACCTATCAGACGTCAAGTCAACAGTATCCAATAAGTTAAGAATATTAATAAAATTTCTTACAACTATAAGAAAATACATTAATACAGTCTCTCTTTAGTATCCGATCACTTGTTGACTCGGCTTTCATATTTATTGGATATAAATAAAATACTATTCGTAAAGATGTTGTTTGTTAGAGACGTTCACTGAGACTACAAAGAGAACTGTGTGTCAGCTGTGGATTACCGTAGATAACTGGTTGTATCTTACAATACTGTGGTAAAATTCCAGAATGCAGAGTATTGTGGATTGTGCCATTCCGAAGTTACTCCTCCTCACGTTATCGGTGCGCCATGCCGTGGTCACGCAGTTGGCGGTCAGCGGGCACGTGAAGGGCAAATGCATTGAGCCAACGACTGTACCCTGATCCGTCGTTTGGTCCGCATTGTTCCGCGGCCACAAGTGGCTCGGCTTTGCCGAAGTCGCAGTCGGCGCCCGCGTGTTTTTTGCCGTAAACCCCTGTCACAGCAGGCAGGGTAAAACAGTGTGTAACACCTTCCTGTAATTCCAGCTTTTTTCCACTCAAGTGCAGAATGGGAAGTTGAGAACATCGCGAAGCACCCAGAATTGTCGTTCGCGGCCATTACCTATTAACGCTGGATTGAGGCGGCAGGGTAGCCACTGCTTGTAGCGAAGGACGGTACAAATAACTAATTTCACGACCATTACTCGAAGGCCACAAACGCAAAGTATCGACCCGATCGTAGCATTAATTGAAACATGTCACTTGACGGGACAGTCGCGCCAAGAGCGAAGTGTAGACGGACAGGTGCCACTGTTTGCTGTCGTCCGTGTTAGTAAATCTGCCGCTAGAAAGTGTCTCAACGGAAAAATGGAAGATAATGAAATTTTGAGCAAGTTTTTGGTGTACGGACTGCCACCCGGTGATAAGGAGTGAAAATGTCTGCGTAGAAGAAACAGGTTGTAAGATCGATATACGTAAAGGTGTATATTGCAGACTGAAGTGAATAAAAAAAATTTGTGCCAAGGCTGGGGCTCAAACACAGGTCTCCTGTTCACTAGGCCAATCCGCAAACCACCATGCCATCCTGGCACTGTGGCTTTGCACAAATGCACGGATACCCTAGAAAGTCTCCTTCCCCAAACCAAATTTTCCATTCATGCCTCAGCCCATTTCGTATTCCCGCAGATGCTATTCAGCTGTTTTGGAATAACACCTTGGCATCTAACGAAACAGGAGATCCTGTCTGAAACCCGGAAATAGATGCTATAATTTTTCATTCATCGCTTCAGCCTGCATATATGCATCATAGTTCTCGGACACTTCAAAAGTATTTAGATATTGTAAACACATTTAATATTTCTTCTTAATCCACTTCATTTAACATAAAGTAGTAATTTTATACCATTAAAACAATATCAATAAGCAGTAATTTTATACCATTGAAACAATATTTTTAATGGTGTGAGGTTTTCCATCTCCTGCAACGAGGACACTATTAGGCACAGAGAAAAACACATTTTTGTAGGAATTTTGATGTTCAGTTTCGTGGTGGGGAAACATTTTAACTAGAAGCCGCGGTTTTTGCGATTATACAAGAGAGGCATTAAACTCTCCACTTCCCACGCCTACACTCCATTGGTCAGGATATTTATTACGTCGTTCGTGACACTCCCTCCTGCCACTGTACAAAACTCTGCGACTACGCGAATGTTTTTCCCTATTCGAACATGGTCTTTGGCTGGAACGTGATGTCCTTCCTTTGTATCATTGACGGTTCCACGATCTCGTTTAAACTCGGCAGCCCATTTCTTCACGATACTGGCGAAGAAGGGTCACAAAAATTTAAAGAACAGGCGAATGTTCAGTATGAACTCCTGAACATAGTCTCCATACTTGACTTTAACCGAGCCATGACTTTTCAGTGGAAAAACTAATTTCACTAGATTTAAATGTGCTTTGCCGTGAATGGCAAGTAGCTGATGAGTGAGCGATAATACAGTGTCAGTGTAGAGCGCTCGTACGTTCTGCAATACTGCTTTATTTAATTTTTGCGAAGTAATTTCCGCCACACTGGATACTCCTCTCCATCCTCCGCAACCTGTCCCTAAACCAGTTCTCCCAAGTTTCTGTAGGGAGTAAGGCCCTCATGAGGTCCTCGTCACTTGAAAACTACATTCCTTTCAGCTTTATTTTCACATGCGGGAACAGTGCGAAGTCACAAGGAGCCAGATCTGGACTGTAAGAGGGTGCCCAAGAAGTTTGTCCTGTACTCCGCAAATATTCGGTGCGTACTTCGGCGCGGTGAGCTGGAGCGTTCGTGGTCTTGATAGAGGAACAGTGTGTCCGCTTTTTACTTCGGTCGCAGGTTCTTCGAAGATTGTATGACTTTGGGCAGCCGCTTCTGAGTGTACCACTTAGCTGTGACTGTCTTCTGCGTGTCCAAAACACTTCTCAACTCCGCTGCTTCTGAAAAAAAAAAGCAATCATTTTCTTCTTCACTGATTACGATTTTGTGACAGCTATGGATGTGTCATCTTCAAATACCCAAACTTTGTTTTGAATCTTAGCCGGCACGTCAAGTCTCGTCACCTGTCAAGATGTTATTCACATACTGAGATTATCCCTTTGAAAACTTCTTTAACATCTCCCGGCACTAAGTCACACGTCGTGACATCTCTCTTCCCGCAGTCTCAAAGGCACCCAGAGACTAAAGTTTCTGTACTTGCAAATGATCATACAGAATCGAAAGAATTGCTGGTGCATTTAGATCTAGGCTATCCTCTATCTGCGTATAGGTCACTCGCCTGTCTTCGTCAAGCATTTTTCTCATAGCATCATTGTTTTCTCCGTAACTGACGATCGTAGCCTTCTCGCCCACTCAGATCCCCAAGAGTGAAATTTCTTCATTGGAATTCTGTACCACTTGAACCTAGTTGTACGATGTGGACACACGCCAACGAATGCAAGAGTCATTTCTTCAACGCACTAGTCTGTGTTTAAACCACGCGCGAAGCTGTCCAGCAAGACTGCACGAATCTCACTCACTTCGTGACCGCGCTGCCATAGCAAGCACTTCGAATTGACGCTGCTAATGAACGAATGCGCCAACGGACTTAGCACAGCGGCTACAGTGTAAGTGTGAAGTATTCTCGGAACACAACATTCGGCCTCCTGCGACTTATTGTTGCGTCTTGTTACAAAACTTTGCTATCTTCTGTACAGTCTGCTGAATCGCGGGTTTTCTGTATTCCGAAATGGGCAAGCCCTGGTTTGGATATGAGAATCGCTACACGGTTTAAGCCCCCACGTAACCGCACACTTCGACTGGAACGCAAGCTCTTGATCAGAAGATAAAACAAATTGCAACTCTAAATTTCTCGTTAGTACCTCCATGATCCCTCTGAAAATGTAAAAAAACGTGGAATTTCAAGAGATTGCAATCCACACACATAATTATGGGGTACAGCGTGCTTTATATATACAAATTATCGTATGTAATTATAAGGTGATATCGGTAGCTAGCACACACAAAATGCCAATAAATAAAACACAATGTATGATATCTTTAAAATTGTCGCTTTCAATCACTTTGAATTGTGGACTTACGGACAAAGTTGGTCGATCAGCTAACTTCGGTTAGCATATGTGATGTGTGACACTGCTTATTAAAATTTTTAGACACAGGCCTGATAAAACTGAAATTACGCTTGGGGGCGTCATGTTAACACCGAAACATCAGCAATTTGCACAACTGTAACCAGTTACTTGCACTAATCCTTCGCTACTAAGGTATGATTGGAGTAATTTCTCTCTCTCTCTCTCTCTCTCTCTCTCTCTCTCTCTCTCTCTGTAACATTCGCGATCAGACCTAACCTAGGTTTCATTCAAACGAAAAAATCGTTTCCGCGTCAGTATAAAAGACGAGAGGATATTTCTACAGTAGAAATGGCGACTTCACGGGTCTTCGTAGGCGTAGTTTGGCGTTGAGTAAATGTTTGTCATAACATACATGGCTCGTTTGCCTGTGTAAGAAGCCAACCAGTGCGGTTACGTCAGCAGTTTGCAGTCGATTCGTTGTTTCTGCATTAAAATTCCTGATAATGAGTGTAAGTGCAACTTCCTTTGGTAGTTTGGTGCAGTTTTTCCCGTCGGCCTGTTCCGTAGTTATTCTACGTGTTGCATTCTTTCCAGTAAAATTGGTGCTGGATTTCACGCTGCTTATTAGTATGATAGACGGCTGCTTCTTGAAACCTGCATGGCGTGCTCTGCAGCTTCCACGGTTGCCAACAGTAGAACAAAGTCAGCTAATTTCAATGTTTATATAAGCTGTTTATAAGAAACAGGATTCATCTTAGACGCGACAATTCTTACGTAATCTACTTCACATATCCGGAATGGTGATGTGACTGTTGCACTAGCTACTGCATCCATTGTAAAACTTAGTTGGCAAACCTTCAGATAGTTTCCGAAGTCCATTTCGTTTGATGGTTTACGCCTATTATAAAGTTCATTCGTCCGTATATTTAAATTTCCGTATTTCCATACGCTTAATGTAAATTCTCTCTGACAGCTGTATTAACAAAAAGATAAAAGAATTATGAATGCGAGTGGGAAATATTCCGTATGAATTGCAGATGGGGTATTCGCGTTCTTCCGGACGTACATTTGTCTTGTTTAGTATGCACACAGTGATAGTGCAATTGGTACAAATGAAGAAATGCTAATAATTAAGTCATTTTCGCTGCAAGGTGGTCTGGTGTGGAGCTAGCGAATGAAAACCTGAGAAGTAATCGGTTTTCAGGAAGCTGAATGTCATACTTTGGAACCTGCAAAATATAATGAAATTTGATACTAAGAGTAAAGCTGGAAAAACTTGTTTCTGTAGTGATAGATGTAGTCACAGAGAAGTCTTGTAGTGTGAGGTGGCTTTGAAATTACCATACTTCACGGTATTTGAGCACATGTTTTGTCACCTTTGTAGAGAGATCGATTTCTCCGTTATAGCTGAATAAGCTGTCCACCAAATGTGCGGACTACAAAGTTATTAAGTACAGTTGCTTGCGCGCCAACAGGAAAATTCCCGGTGACTTCAGCGACCGTGTGATTTGCCACTGGCGGATCTGAACCGGTTCAGCCTCTCGTAGTCTTCCTGTTCTGATGACGCTGTCTTGTCTGTTACGCGGACTTGAAGCAAAGAGCAGCTGCGTAAGATAAGACTGCCCTGTCTTGCGCTGCAGAGTATGCCTGTGCCAAGGCCAAGCGAAGGACCAGCATTGGCCAGCTCATTATTGCCTGGTGACGTCACAGCCCGTTGTGCAACCTCAGCACGGGGCTCTCCAAGGCGGAGGGTACATCTCAGGCAGGCGCTTCGTGGGGCCACGTCTAATTAGGCCTCAGTGTTACCTTTGAGGTACCGTGGAAAGTCCACAGGGGAGAAAGTAGTAAGGGTTGATGATGGTGGTACGCTACAATAAGATCAAGCAAAATACCCATATCTGGCAGTAGGAACGATTAAACTTCCATATAGAAATAACTGTTTCCTTTTTCCATGTATGTTTGTGGACTTTGTCCTGATGAAAATTAGATTTTCTTTTGTAATTGTGGGTCTCCTCGTGGTTTTTTTTCAGCAAATTGGCCCAGAATAGCAGCATAGTAACAGCCAGTTTGTGTTACTCGTTACAGTCTAATCTCCCCATTCGGTATCTGAGAACACACTTAAATGAAACCTTTCCGACAGACTAGCTAAACGGCTAAAATTGGTTCAGGAATTGATTATTCTGCAGACGTACACATTCCGACGGGGTAAGGTGACTAAGACGCGTAGCAAATGTGCGAGGGTTAATTGTTCTAACATTGTTTCGTCAACAAAGAAATACAGGCGTGGATGAGACGGGAGATAACAAGGACTGGCCAGGGTAACCTTAGAAGACGGGAAAAGTGGAAGAAGTGTGAGGTTGCAAGTGAGGTTTTGGCACTCCAGACAGAAGTGTTTGAAACATCTTCGGTAAATACTGGGATGAATCTTCAGTAAGGACAAGAGCTAGTTTTGAGTCTAAATTACCTCTGTTCGACGGGAAGACAGTGTAAGAAGTAACAACCTATTGGTCATAGAATTTAACTGTTCCCGTTGGATCAAAGTTTGCAGTAGATAGAACATGTAGTAGTAGTGGTAGTAAAGTTCCGGCGTCAGTACAGATCGCTAAATTTCTCTTTGGTTTGCTGCATGATTTCAGGAGAAAAAAGAAGATTCTGGTAACAGGAAAATATTTTTCTGATGTTTTAAAACAGAAATAACACTTTCATTGTTCCATCGTAAATCCTGTCTGGGTCACTGCATGGCGCGTTGATTTACTGGTATAACTTCTACGAAAGTACGTGGAAAAAGTTTCCCACCGTAGGAATTTGTGTTAGATAGCTCATGGTACAAAATATTAGTCACTCTAGAAGAGCACACGAATCTCTTTGGAGTACAGTATATGACGTAGAACTCGTACCAGTCATATGATCCATTCCTAACTTAATTTACGGCTTGGAAGTGGGGGGGGGGGGGGGGGTGCGTGCTACAGTCTATTGCATTGAATCAGCAAGCGAGATCTGGAGATGTGACAGAAAGGAGGTATCGTGTGTAACTTGCCTACAAGGAATAGCGTGCCGCTCGCAAGTAGACAACAGCGTAAGAACAGTGGTTATAAAAAGATCATAACTGAAAAGCACCGGAGAGGAATGTCGTGCCTTGTTCGTCAGTGTTACGTCATTTAATAAACGCTAATCTTACGGTCCAGCCTGTGTACCAGCCAAGTTCCTTTCGAAGTATGCTGATGTAAAAGCCTCACATATAACAAACGTACCCAAAGACCGAAGGTTCCACAGGTTACACCAATGCACAAGAAAGAAAATAGATGTAATTCGCTGAATTATAGACTTGTATCACTGACTTAAATGTGCATTAGAGTTGTGGAACATACACAATTTTAAAACATTGTGTAACACATCGAACACTGATGTGAACAACCACAACTGTGAATCGTATAAGATCGGAGACTCCACTATATCGACTCAGCGCGGATGCTGTTTCCGTGACTTATCACTTCATACCCACTGAGTTCTTTCCACAGGAGGTTGTCAATTCGATTTCATATTTCTAAATTTCCAGGATGCTTTTGATGTCGCTCCTCACAAGCGGCTACCATTAAATAGCGTACTTCAGGAGTGACGTCGCAGTTGTGCAACCGCATTTACCATTTCCTGTGACAAAGGTTACAGTTCGTAATAACTAGTGGAAAAACAAGCAAATCAACAGAAGTGGTATCTGGCATTCCCCAAGACTCTGCTGCAGCGCCTGGGCTGTTAATAGATCTAAACTGATTTAGGAGACAATCTGAGCAGCCCTCTTAGATTGTGTGCAGGTGATACTGTCGTTTACAGTCCAGTAAAGTCAAAGCCAATTGCAAAATGATTTATGCAATATATCTGCATGGTGCGAAAAGTGGCTTTCGACACTAAAGAATGAAAAGCAGTTCATCCTCATGAGAACAAAAAGAATTGCGTTGTATTTCGGTTACACGATAAATCACAATCTAAAGGCTGTCAGTTGAACTAAATACCTACTGATTGGAACGACCGCATAGGTAACGTTGTGGAGAAGACGAACCAAAGACTTTGTTATATTGACAGTTCTCTTCGAAGATGCAACAAATCTAAAAGACTGGTTACACTACGCTAGTTCGACCTAATCTCTAGTATTACTGCACGGCATTTAATCCTTACCACGTAGGATTGATGGACATTAAGGTCAAAGAACGACAGCTTGTTTTGTAGTATCGCGGAATATGGAAGTGTTTCGCATTTGATAACGCGAGTTAATGTGGCAGTCACTAAAACACTTCTTTCGTTGCGGCGAAGTCTTTTACAAAATTTCAGCCACAAATTTTCTCCTCCGAATGAGTATATTTTGCTGACTCCCGCCTACTTACCACTACCGTAATGAAGTAAATCTGTGCTCTAACGGCAAGATTTACCAGTTAATTTTTCGTACGTGCTAGTCGAGAATGGGACGCTAGAGAAATCGGAAAGTAGTTCGATGAACCTTTCGACAACTAAATTCTGAATTAGAGTATTTATGTATATGTAGAAGATTAGTTTCGAAGTACCAGAGATCGTTGTGGCCAGTGAATGCAGGTCCATCTGAACTAATAGGCGAGCGAACCTTGCGAAGGGAATTGCGTGCAATGGACTTCGATCACAGCGCCACATGTAGCTGCCCTACTTCATGCACCAAACACCGAAGAGGGCAGTAGCTAGCTGGCGGCGTGTGATGCGCTCCGACGGTTTGCTATTTTTTTTCTCATTTTCAAATGACCAAGGCGTCGAATGTATCGACGACCCAATGAGGCATTTATGCTGCGTTTTCCTAAGGATCTACGAGGGCTATTCGGAAAGGAAGGCCCGATAGGTCACGAAATGGAAACAACAGTGAAAAATCAGCAAAGCTTTGAACAGGTGTGTCTGTAGTATACCTGTCGATCGCGTCACGTTGCTCTTTCCATTTCTGAGCTCACAGTAAGCACTTGGCTGCCTAGTCTCCCCCCAAGTATGGGTGCCCGTTGCAGGGTTTCGCTTAATTTTATGCAACCCAACGTACTGCACCTGTTACGCATTTCCTTCGTCACAGCTCTCGGTCTCTCACTACAGGGCCAATGAGGACTCCCCTGCAGTGTTTTCGATGGAAGTGTACGATCATCCACTATAGGGCCCGGACTAGGCTCCCTCTGACTTTCATCTCTGCACTAATGAATCGCTGTCTATGAGAACATTTTGTCACAGGCAACGAGCTGCAGTCCAGCGTACAAAATTGTCGAAAAACACAGGAGGCTGCCTTCCAAGGTTGTTGGGCAGTTGGTACAGCGCTCGACAAATTTCTAATCTGAGCAGCCACTAAGTTGCAAATAAGTTTTGATTGTCACTGTAGTTTTCGTTTCGCGACCGATCGTTGCGTACTTGTAGTTCAGGCTGGAGATTATTCTCCGATGTTTTGGGGGTGTCTTCCGTACCGGAATTTTGGCCCACTCACTAAGGTTGCAGTGAAGATGGAGGACGTTTATTTCAACGTTTTCGGTGACTATTGTGCAAACTACCGATATTGATCATGCTTTGGACACTCCAGTCCTAAGTCGATGGATTCTTGGTTTGATAAAAACTCTGGTATCTTGTTATACCTCGACTTTGCGCTAAACTCACCCGATCTTAATCCCATATAGAATATTTTCGACTCTTTGGAACGTGAGTGAAACGTACCAGTCAACATAGCCGCAATTCGGTAGCTCCGTGGGGTCTATTCATCGATTAGTGGATTCCCTTAATGTTACGTCTGCAGAAGCTTGTGATGGACTCTCCTTCGCTGAAGTGAGTCCATTACTAAAGCTAGAGACAGTGTTAACATATTATCGTGATGTTTCCTGGGGTGGCTACCTTTCTGTTCGGTGTTCTTACATGGAGACAGATGTGTTGCAGGTAACTCGTGCACGCGGACTTAGTCGTGAAGTAAGAGTAGGACCTCGTCAGTTTCTAGTCATTCGGGTAGTAGTACTCTGATACGACTGGACTGAACTTCCAAGGAATTTGTAGGCATATTTGTTAATGTTTATGGAAGGCTGAAACCGTGCTAGTTGCTAGGGTTACGCGTACTTCCGCAGAGCCTCTTCAACCCATTGGCTTCTACAGCCGGCTCACAGCTGGTCGAAGGTTTAAAGTCCGTTATTAAATTGTCGGCTGTGAGACGGGCAGAGTTAGTCTCTGTTAATAGATGGCTTGACATGTTGTATACCATTGGACAGCTGAGAAATCGATCTAGTTAGTGATGTATAGCACACTTGATTTATTTCGATATTTTGCGAGTTATAAACAGTGGTTTCCAGGCGTTATTAGGTTTGTAACCCCATCCCACCAAGAAAACATCCTCCAGAAACACTGTAGTGTGCATAGAAATGAAGAAGAAAAGTGATACAAAGTATGAGGTGAGAAATGGTCTGGCATTGCATATACCCGTAATTTTTTTTTTTTTTCTTCGGCTATACCACGCCAACAAACTTCTAAAACTGTATTACCCTAACTCCTCGTCACTTCAAAGAATGAATTTGTAAAGAATTCCTATCGAAGATTCTAATTAGAGAAAATTATGTAAACAAAATATGCTGATTTTCGTAAATTGAAATAGCAAATATAAGATAGAGTATGGGGAAAAGTATTATTAAGTCAGTGGTTTAAGTTGGGTCACATACCTTCGAAATAGATTGCGTTGTAAATAATAAAATGCTGAAGTTAAGCCTTTCACTGGTAGCCATTATGGACATAGTATTTGACGCTAGCTAGTAAGCGTGTCGATTCCTTGCCATTGCCACGACAGCTTCATTACAGATTCAAGAGAAGTCAAAAACTGACAAACAAATGCTGAACGAAGAGAAAATAAGCGTGAGAGCAATGAGAGAAATGTTTAATGTCTTTGAAAGTAAGATTTTTGCCAACCGACCTGACTAAAAATCCTAACAGGAGGTGGTCTTACGTAAAAACAGTAAGCGGATCGAAATAATCTGTCACTCGGACACTGAAACGGAAGATGACAGAAGGCCGAAATAATGAATTTGCGTAGATAATTGCACCAGGGAAGACAGTAGTATGGTCCTTCCGTTCAATCATCGTTCGAACGTCAAAATGGCTGGTATTGGGATAACTGATTGTGTAATAGAAAAGAGTTTAGTAGTGGAAAGGCATCAGGACCACAAGAGATGTACATGTAAGATTCTAAAACGGGTATGCAAAGAACTTGCTCACCTTCTAGCAGAAGTTTATCTAGAAAAGCACACGTCATTCCCGTTTTCAGTTGGGGTCGTAGGACACATGGACGTAATTACAGATCTGTATAGCTGACGTCAATCTGTTGTACAATTATGGAACGTGTTTCATGTTCACGTATTTTGAAGTTTTTGGAGAACGAAAACTCCATAAAATCAACATGGATTTTGAAAACAAATGTTGCGAAACTCAGCACGCTGTGTTCCTCCATGAAATTCACATTGCTATAGACGTCGGCACTCGCTTTGATACTGTTCCTAGACTTCCGGAAGCAATTCGACATAGTGGAAGAAAAATACGAGCTTACCTAGTATCGGACCAGATTTGCGACTGAATTAGACTTACCTGCAAAGAGAACTTAAAATGTCGCTCTTAACGGAGCAAAATCGTCATATTTAAAGGAAATTTCGGGAATACCCTAAGGAAGTGTGACAGTACCGTTACTCTCTATAACACACTCAAATAATCTAGCAGAAAGTTGTGGATGTTCCATAAAGCGATTCGCAGATCACGCGGATGTCTGCAAGAAGGTAGCAACGCCAGAAGACTGTGGTGGTCGGCAAAAGGTCCTGCAGAGGATCGATGAATGGTGCAGGGACTGGCACTTGAAGTTTAACCTGAATGAATGTAACATATTGCGCATATATAGAAGAAATTCCCTAATGTAAACCTACACCATTGACGACAAATTGCTGAAGGGAGTGAGGACCCTTTAGCTTGGTCCCTGTACTCTCCAACCCAACCAACAAATTGCTGTAGACAGTATACCCCATAAAACACCTAGGAGCAGGAAAATATGAAAAGACCTTAAGTGAAATGACCATGTAAAACAAATATGAGGAAAAGTAGATTCCGGACTGATTCAGAGGAAAAAGCGTAAAGATGAAAACCCACGAGAGAAATGGCTTAGAAAACAGTTGTTCGATTGATTCTTGTTCATGATTGTATGGCAGTTACCAGGTGGGACTAGAAGAGACAAGAGCCAACGAAAAGCAGTGCGTTTCGTCATAAGGTCGTTCTTGAGGTGCTCAACCCAAAAGAGTACGTTCCAGGAAGAGTCGGACGACATATTCCTTCGACATGCATAGCAAAATTACCAGAACAAGAAAATAGAGCTAATACAGAGTTTTTCTGGCAATCATTCTTCCCACGCGCCATGCGCGTTTGGAACAGGGAGGGAGGGGGGATCAGATAGTGTTATCAAAAGTACTCTCCGCTACACACCATAAGGTGACTTGCGGGATACTGATAATAGATGGAGGCGATGGGTACCTCAATGCGATGCTCTTTCACAGCAGCATATTTCGGTTAGACTGTAGTAAAAGCCGGAAAACTCGACAGCAGTAGCGTAGAATGTCAGCTGGAATCAAAAAGTGAAATGTCAGAGTGACAGGGAGGTAGAGGTGAGGCAGTGGACTTTCCCGTTCGTTCCGGGCGTCGCGTCGCGTCGGCGGGATCGATTGCCGCTGCCCGCGCCAGGCGCCGCCCATGGGATTGGGTTACTAGCGAATGCGGAACAGGACTGGCGTGCGCAAGCTAGCAGTCTGCCCTGATTGTGCTGCAGTCTGCAGCCTTCTGTTTTTCCCTTTTGATGATCAGAATTACAGAACATGCACTTCCACTGTCACAAGAGTCCATAAAGCATGGACAGTAGATGCACGAGGACCAGAACGGATACGTTGCTGAACGACGATATCCTGGACATGTTTGATGGACGATTTGACAGGTAAACGCGCAGGCAAGGGAAGCATTCGTATACGTCATTCTTGGAAGGCTTGCACATTCCTCGCCACATGTGACCTTGGCTTTGTCCTGTTCAGATATACGAGGGCTGTCCAGAAACTAAGTTACGATCGGTCGCGAAATGGAAACGGCTATGAAATTCCGATAAAGGTTTGCGAAGATGTGTTGGGGAGTGTCTCTAGTATGACTCTAAGCAGAATTATGTCGCTCTTTTCATTCCTGAGCTCTTAGTGAGCTCATAAAGATGTTATAGAAAGTAGTGTCTCCCGCCAAGTACGAGGACCTGGTGAGAATTTTCCCCTGAAGCTATGCAACCAACATTACATAACTGTCGTGCGGTTTCTTCTTCAAGACAATTCTCAGCCTCATTCTGCAGGGGCAATGAAGATGTTCCTGCATCGTTTCAATTGGAAATATTTGGTTACCCCCAATACAGCCCGTAATTGTCACCCACTGAGTTTCATCTCTGCTCAAACGAACCGCTGGCTATGAAGACAACATTTTGGCACAGACAACGAGCTTTAGGCCAGCGTAGAGAATTGGCGGAAAGCACTGGCGGCTGGCTTCTATGATGAGGTATTGGAAAGTTGGTACAACGCTACGACGAATGTCTGAGTCAGAACGGCGACTACGTAGAGAAGTAGCTGAAAGGTGTAGCTAACTGTTACAAATGAAACATTTCCGATTTTCACTGTGATTTTCATTTCGCGATCAATCGTAACTTACTTTCTGGACAGCCCTCGTATGTGGAGGTGCCTGCAAGCGTGTCAGTGTCTGACTTTAAAAAGTCCTTCATATAGCGGCTGCAACTGAGGTTGCCCTCAGTACTTCAGAGGCAACATATAATAGTTAATGGCATTCCAAAATCTTAACTCTTGGCTTTTGCGCGCTAGGCCGTAAAAGGATGCAGTCCGTCCCACTGTGTTCGCCATGTTAGCATATAACACGTACGTGGCCGTCAGTGTAAGACACGTTAGTGTGTGATTCTTCCAAAAAGCACTACATTTTCTTAATTTGCATGGCAGGACGACGTCACGTGCCCAATTCGGTCTGAGGTAGTGGTGCTGTCTGGTCACTGGAAGCCGACCCATTGCCTTGCGTGCCACCAGTCCAGACTTCCACAGGCAACATCCAACTGTGGACGAAGACATTTCTACACACATTACAGTAGTCAAACATCGAGCCAACACTGTTGGCAAAGCGGTTCTGTTGGTTGAGATCATGCTGACAAGAAGGCGGTCATCCCGCCCTGTGGTCACTTTGTGTGGTCGGCTTGCCTCTGTACGACCCTCTCAATGGTCGGTCGGTCTCTCTCTCTCTCTCTCTCTCTCTCTCTCTCTCTCTCTCTCTCTCTCTCTCTCTCTCATGTTTTGCGTGATCTGTCCAGATACACAAGGCGTCATTTCTGGGCTTATGTGGACGCCATCTCTCTGCAGTCTAAGTGACTTTCTATGGTGCCACTGTTCTGCTCATCTGATTTTGGAGTGTTTCAGACCACTACTTTTGGGTGCTGAAAATTTCGTAAATAAGTGTATCAAGTTTGCTGGTTTATGGTTACCGTTCCTTTATTCATCGGGTGCTGTTAACCTTGTCAGCAGATTTTGTCGTGTTGCATCGGGAGCTCTGAGGTGTCCCTCTTACGCCATGATTTTTCCCTTTTTTGTGAGAGTGCCTGGTTCTGATGGTTGAGACAGTCAAGCATCTTTTTCAAAGGATGCTACTGTCTCTCTAAAACTTTTTGAGAGAAAAGGGAGAGGAAGGAAACGCCTATGACTTAGCCGCAGTTGGATTGTGGGACGTCGCTTCCCATGTTGTGTTGTAGTCACAGTACAGGATTCTGGACAGCGTCACAGTCTACCACGTTAATGCTGTCTTCATTACAAAGATATCAACTGTTTGTTGCTGAAATGTGACGTCTTACGTACTTTGCTTATGTTCCCACTATTATCTCCCATATTATAGTTCAGATCAACTCCGTGCACTCAAGAATATTCTTGCCGTACATAATGACGCTCGGGCTGATCTGCTGTGTCAGTTCGCGAACTTCGTGTACGCCGTTGTTCGTGTATCTCAAAATTTTTGACTCTGCCTTTCCTGTACATGCTCAGTCAAGGGATTTATAGTTGACTGTATTGACTCATTCAGAAAAAACTAAACTTTCAGTCATCCCTTGAGAAGTGCACAGAAATACGTACACCATTCAGCAGGTTTCATTTACAGTAGCCTTCCTGAAGAAATGAAGAAACTGACAAACTCAAAGCATTCAAATCCAGCTTGAAAGATTTCCCTGTGGATGTTAAGGAGTTCCTCTCGCCTGTTAATGACTTCCCTATACCGTTATTCGTGTGTTCCATCACAATTATCGTGTTCTAGTAAATCCGTAGTTTACTTTGTTTATAAATTTTGTAATTATATATTGAGTTTGTGACAAAATAACATTGGCTCGCACTGTCCCTCGAAACCTGGCCCATGAATTACGGCGACATACTCCAGCGCCGGTCGTAGAACCACTCAGCAACTGTGTTCCATAATGCTGGTGAAGGGTTCAGCATCTGGTAGAGGGCTCTAGGCGTCCACTCAAGTCGTACTTCCTGCGCCAGATAAACCGAATGGCCATCGTTACGCTGGTGTAATGTGCATTACGGTGGTTTCAGAGAACACGAATTGGCCTCAAGTTGGCCGGGATGTTTAGGCGGCTTTGATAATGGTTTTGGTTTTTGTCCACGTTGAAAGCCAGGCACTACTCCAGGGCCTAAGCGGCTATGGGGTGAATCACGTCTTTTTAAGGTGTTCACCAATGAGCTGGGATTTAACGCTTCCTCCGAAGTTCGCAGAGAGGTTTCGTTAGCGAGAACCAAAACTGTGTAGATAAGTATCCTGGTTAATTTCATGTTTCTTACAGAAATCGACAGACACGTCCATACATTCATCTAGAAAATAAACCATGGCATATCTGAACAGGTATGTGATCGCACATCGAAGGCTTTTTGAACGCCAGCGCCCACCTTTGAGGGGAAGGCTTCGGACACGGCCAACAGTTCAGATTTATTTCGAGTACGTCGCTGGGGTAAACCTAAAATTCAGTTAAAATGTTTTGGCACAACGTGCCCGCGTTTTTAGGAAACCACCCCTGAAGTTCATGACGCGCAGTTGAATTAAAATGGACGGAATCGATATGTAATTGAGTATTTTCATCGTGTATATCCGTAACCCTCAATTTTCGTGGGAATCACGGAAGGAAAGTTCAGACTGCCGCTTCATGTACCTACAAGGTAAACGCGGTACAACGAAAGCGACGCTGGCGTAGTGACTGAGGTATCTCGCAGAGGAGGAGAGAACCTGTATTCCTCCCCAAATTGGTAGGAGTAGGGAGTGTTACTAAGGTAAGTAAAGGAATAATAAGGTAGGCGAAGAAATTTCTCAAACAACTTGGATTAGTAAGGAAGTAAAACTTCAATCATGGTCTCATTACAACGGTTCTCACACTTTCCTTCGAACACTTGTCATGAAGCTTACTAAGCAAATATACTCGCGCCAAGAAAAACACCTGATGAATATAATCTCCCCGCAATTACCTTCTTTCTGAAGGTTCGACGGAAAACAGACTTGGTTTACATTTAAAATATTTCTTTTCCGGAATTTAGTACTGATGCGTACCACGCATACGATGACCTAGCCACTATCGGTGCTGCAGTTGATCATGACTCGCGCCATGGGTCGTTCCATCCGCTCGGTTGGGTCATTTCCGCCACGTTTCCAGCTGCACATTGCAATTTTGAAGCCTCGAAATAGAGCTCTGTACCACGCCCATCTGGAAAGAAGCGTCGCGTGATCGACTGTCGGTGGTCCCTCGTTAAGAATTCGCAGCAGTCTTCCTCGGAATTTTTTTCAAACGAGGCTACACATTTTATTTCTTTACTAATCCAACTCGTTTGAGAAATTTGCCTACTTTGTTTCTTATTCATTTACTTATTAAACCCCCTATTCCTAGCAGTTTAGATTCGGAAAATAAATACAAATGTAAAAAATCTGCAGAATGCCTTTGGGAATCTAGCAGTCTCTGCTCCCCGCCCAGATGTCTCGGTTGCGACGGCAGCGGCTGTTGCAGAAGTTTCAAAAATGGCTCTGAGTACTATGGGACTTAACATCTATGGTCATCAGTCCCCTAGAACTTAGAACTACTTAAACCTAACTAACCTAAGGACATCACACAACACCCAGTCATCACGAGGCAGAGAAAATCCCTGACCCCGCCGGGAATCGAACCCGGGAACGCAGAAGTTTCTTTTGCCGATTTATAGGAGAACATGCTGATAAATGCTCAATTTTCGATTACCTATCTATCCCGTCAACTTTGAGTCGATTGCGAGTTACGAACTTCAGGGCTGCTTTTCTAAAAAAAAAGTGGATGTCGGGCCAAAATATCTTAGTCTTTCGTTTTAGGTTTCACGTATGGGACTTGTCAGATTGGCCGCGTCTGATGCCTTCCTCTTCTTAGTGACAAAGATTGCACACAAGGTAATTAAGGGGTCTCCCCGACCACTTACATGCACCCTGCCGAATGTTGTCAACTGAAACTTACTGCCGCCAAGTGTTCTTTAGGGTGGTCGTAATAAGAGGAAGCAGTTCTACGAATGAAGGTCAGGGGAGTACGATGGTTGCGGAAGTCGCTCAAACTTCAGGCATGTGGCAGTTGAAACTGTTAGATGGGCCAGAAGGCGGCCGTGCAGTGACATACTGCAGTGGAGATTTTGGATGGACTAATTAGTGAGAGTTCGATAGAAACCAGTTTGCCGTTGTGTGATATGGTAAGTGGCCGTCGTGATACGTAATACTGCATGCTGACGCCATATTTGTCTCAAAGGATCAGCGTAACATTCCCCACTCCGAGATATTATCGCAATTTCTTTCGTTTGTGTGAGGAATGGTGGCAATCGTTACTCGCTCCCTCATTTTTGGTTGATGGTATTGGATCCAAAAATCGTCCCTGATAGAGATTCTTAGTAATTCAAGAATGTGCAGAAGTTTGTGTTCATCATTTTCGTAGCAGCTGCATACAAATGTGCAGAATGCAAAAGAGCTTTCTCTTTCGAACTACTTTAGATACTTGGACATTTGAAATCAGGAACATTACCGGCCGATTCACTCGTATTGGTGTAATTGGAGCACATTATGCACGGTGTGTTGATGAACCAGGACTTGGGTTTACAATTACTGTGATGTTATGTATCAATTGGCAGATTATCATCACGATGCTTGAAATGGCAGCATCGTTTCCCGCAGTACCAATGCGATGTGCCCGACACGCTCCCTAGCTGACGAGACAGGGAGGTTAACAAGACACGGACTGAATCCGCGCATTGGATTAACGACCATTGGTCTGGTAGGCGGGCCAGCATGAGTGTGTTCATAGTGTTTTTCACGCTCGTTTAGGGTAATTGCTGGCTTGTCCCAGATGTTAACAATAATTTAAACTTTGGCACAAAATGCAAAACATAAAGAAATATTTTTCTTTTTATAGTGATGGAACAATATTCTTCAAATAGTTTTTCGTATAATAAAACATTTCGCATATGCACATTAAATTTTGATTTTCATGCGGTTAGTAATAATATTTTTCTTACAAAATGATTCAATATTACTGTCTCCATTTGAAAGTAATTACGGAATTGAAATAAAAGTAAATCAGAGCAGCAATATGCAGTCCCCCTCCCCGCAGTACTTTCCGAATACATAGCTTCAACAACATATTTAAAATCACGAAAGTAGGAAGCTGTCAAAGCTCAAAGTATAAACGTATCATGGTAAATTATTCCTTTATAGGTTATTACTTACAAATTCCTTGTCCTGTGCCACCAACCGCCACCCCCTCATTTTCATTTAGTGAGATGCATTTGGTGGCGCTGGATTAAGGAGAACTTCTAGAAATAAGAAAGCCATATCTGAACGTCAAAACGTAAGAAACATCTAAACCAAAAAGAAATCCTGATCCCTTGTGCTCCCTGATGTAGAGGTTAAACTGTATTGGCAGACTGATTTATCAGCTGCAGGTGCACGGTATCTTCCGACGACAATCGCACGTTACGTCTGTCAGAAATAAAAATTTCGAACAAAAGCACAGTAGTATGGAAAATAGAATGTCGGCGGAATATTTTTGGTGATGGAGATAATGTAAAATTTCCTCAAGTTGTGTAATACCGGGTGTGATACTTAGCTCATGACCTGATACCCGATATCTTGTGCTGTTGTGACACACAATTCCAGATGACAGTATCTGTTTCAGTTAAAGTTGCTCATACTACTTGACCCAAGACTGTGCTTGCTCAATCCAACTTACCTTCGTTGACACTCCTTAGTCGCACTGTAACACCGAAATGCGCAAAGAAATTAACATCGTGTGCATTATGCTGACGACGTGTTGCTATCTTAGAAATAATGTCTGGATACGTATGTCCCAGTCCCTTAGACGTTTGGGAAGAAAATTCATTGAAGATACAAAAAATCCATTAGGACTATAAAATTTTCTCTGGCTCTGGAAAACTTAAAAGCAACTTAAATGAAGAAAAAACTATCAACTGTGAATTTGCTTAGTTTCCTAACGCCTGACGACCTACTGCATGAGCACACTGTTTTGCAATTATGTTGGCGTACAAGTTTCGGTGCGCCACGTTATAACTGCATTTTACATACTAACAGTATGTTTGACATACATTGAAGAGAACCTTCTGAATGCGTACAATTTGTAACTGGTGTCAAAGGGAAACGTACAGTCGTCGTTACAGGGACAGTGCATTCGAACGTCAACGTAGAGCGTGCCTAGTTCCTGACACCACAGCGTGGAAAAAGCACGCTGCGGAATCTTACCAAATGTGCTGAGAAATATCAAGCATGTCAGGTATCCTGAACGCGCAATTGTACGTAGACGAATGGGGTCTAAAAACGCCACCTACGTCACGTGCAAACCATCTCTTTCCAGTACTAATTTACAATATTGGGAGACACTGTATTGGATTTCAGTTGAAGTCCATGTTTGGTGGGTTTTATGATACGAGTGTCCTCGTTTCTGAAGAAGAGAAATTTGTTAACATAGAGTATAGATTTGTCAGGAAGTCGTTTCTGAAACTACTTGTATGGAGTGTAGCCATGTATGGAAGTGAAACATGGACGAGAAATAGTTTGGACAAGAAGAGAATAAAAGTTTTCGAAATGTGGTGCTACAGAAGAATGCTGAAGATAGATGGGTAGATCACATAACTAATGAGCAGGTATTGAATAGAATTAAGAAGAGGAGTTTGTGGCACAACTTGACTAGTTCTAGGACATGTTCTGAGGCATCAAGAGATTACAAATTTAGCATTGGAGGGCAACGTGGAGACCAAGAGATGAATACACTAAGCAGATTCAGAAGGATGTAGGCTGCAGTAGGTACTGGGAGATGAAGCAGCTTGCACAGGATAGAGTAGCATGGAGAGCTGCATCAAACCAGTCTCAGGACTGAAGACCACAACAACAACAACCTATGCCGTCCAAAACACCAGCACATTGGCGGTGTCAGAAACACGTTGTTGGTGCTATGTTGTGTAATAATACGCGGGAAATATGTTTGTGGTTAAGAATTTTGATATGAAAAGTCGCGTGTTCTGTAAACACGCCTAGGGCCCGCTCTAGGGCCGGACATTACGGACTTCGTCGGGGCGGCATTTTGGGTGTGGATGGAAAATACATTTAAAGCCGAACCAAATCTTAAAACAATTTTTACATCGTGATGGCCGTTGGTTCGGCTAGTCGGCAGAACTCGGTCGCTTCGCTATGCTGTCCAAACAACGGGGTTCGGTCTGCTGTGAGGAATATCGTAGGAAGACTCCCTCCGCCGTTGTGGCGAAATCTTTTGTCGTCTCCGGGCCGCAAAGTCCATTTACTACCTGAGTTGGGAACCGATGTTTGTAATTAGGCTTTTGTATTCCCGCATACAACCTACTTCCTTATCCTCACCGCCCCGCCCCCTCCACTAAGCAATAATAGTAGTGTCTATGATTTCGTAAATCAGAAATATAAATACTTTATTATAATGTGTGGATCATGACTCCAACCCTCTCCCCCCCCCCCCCCCCAATCTGCTCCCACGGATGCGCGCTTGACAAGGGGCGGCATTATAACTCTTTTGTCCGGGGCGGTTTAATGCTACAGCGGGCGCTAATATGCCTTCAAGGCGTTGGCGCGTTGAAGATCCTTCAGGAAGTGTTCTTCGTGTGGTGTACTGTAATTAGCAGTTAATAACGTATCGGCGATTAAAGCCTGCAGGACATAACATAGACTAAGACGTAACGTTACGTAATTGATGTGTGCAGGGTGTAGCTCGTTCGCGTCTCGCTAATTTCCAAAAAGTTCCGTAATATCCGATGTGATGTAAATACGAGTGCACTCTCTAAGTATTGTTTGTTGGATTGGCTTTATGTAAAAAAGAGCTTTCATTACATCTTTAAGATATTTCGCACTTTGTTTAAAGTCTGGTGTTTCACATGTTCCTAAGATTCTGCTATTGTATAGAAGCAGTGGTAAAGAAAGAATGACCTTAGGGTATTACTGAAAAGTGTAAATGATGAAACAATTAACTTCTGTGGAAGATTGTAGTAAATTTTATCGTGCTGTCTGCAATGGATGTTATAATAAGCTGAATGTCCGTACAGACTGGACATGGAACTTTCGTTTTGCCTTACATCATGTTCTTACTTGCGTTTCCTAGAGACGGAACAAAACGACTATCATATGGACGAGGGAGGAAATGTGCGTTTTAATAGCGTAAACATGGGAATTTTACACCCGTCCATTTCGTAAACAAATTGTGCGATTTGGTTGCCAGGTACAGCCAACTGCCGCTGGAGCGCGCTGCGGTCTCGTTCATAGGGTGAGGCACACGTACAGTGTGCCCAAGCCGGCTCTTTCCTGAGCGTACAGAACCACGTTGAAGATAGCGCGTTGAATGCCACAGCCCGTGTGACGTCTTTACTAAACTCTTCGTTGTCAAGTATACAGGGTGTTACAAAAAGGTACGGCCAAACGTTCAGGAAACATTCCTCACACACAAAGAAAAGATGTGGACATGTGCCCGGAAACGCTTAATTTCCATGTTAGAGCTCATTTTAGTTTCGTCAGTATGTACTGTACTTCCTCGATTCACCGCCATGATTTCATACGGGGTACTCTGCCTGTGCTGTTAGAACGTGTGCCTTTACAAGTACGATACATGTGGTTCAGGCACGATGGAGCTCCTGCAAATTTCAGTCGACGTGTTCGTACGCTTCTCAACAACAGATTCGGTGACAGATGGATTGGTAGAGGTGGACCAATTCCATGGCCTCCACGCTCTCCTGACCTCAACAATCTTGACTTTCATTTATGGGGCATTTGAAAGCTCTTGTCTACACAACCCCGGTAGAGACTCTTCGTGCTCGTATTGTGGACGGCTGTGATACAATACGCCATTCTCCAGGGCTGCATCAGCGCATCAGGGATTCCGTGCGACGGAGGGTGGATGCATTTCCTGTAACAAAGTGCTAGAAGTCACGCTGGTACGTTCTGTTGCTGTGTGTTTCCATTCCATGATTAATGTGATTTGAAGAGAAGTAATAAAATGAGCTCTAACATGGAAAGTAAGCGTTTCCGGACACATGTCTACAGAACATATTTTCTTTATTTGTGTGTGAGGAATGTTTCCTGAAAGTTTAGCCGTACCTTTTTGTAACACCCTGTATACAATGAGGCCTGTCAGTTGTTGAGCACCCAATACAAAACACTCCCTAGCCAGTAAGTTTGGTCGATACTTAGCGTTCGTTTCGAATGCCACTTGGCAAGTTCACTGGCTGCTGGGCCCGTGAGACAAGATATTTCGTACCTGTTACTAAAAAAAGAAGCCAATTGAATCCGAAACTGACACCACTGCATTGTCAAGACTCAAGAACTTATCGACACGAAAAAGTGTGGAGTGAAAGGCCTAACTTCCTGTCGTTAAACTAAAGTTAACTTATATATTCATAGAGAAATAAATGACTCACGTGCAGGGACGACAGTGAATATTGATAGGCCCTGGCACAGTGATCTTGCCTTGTTTGATGAGAGTATTAGTGAGAAATCGTTAAAAGAGAAAGTCGGTAGGGATGGAAAGTAGCAAGGTGTGTTCTTTAAGTTTTATAGACTGTGTAGCCATGCTCTACACCGTGTTTTATTACCTGCTCTCGATTTTTCACTATTTTCACATATTGGTTTGAGAACACTGTATTTCAGTCTGCAATTGCAATCGCGTTCATTAACTTCAGAATGTGTTGTTGTGATGGTCTCTCTCTCTCTCTCTCTCTCTCTCTCTCTCTCTCTCTCTCTCTCTCTCTCTCTCTCTCTCCTCTTTGCGTAGCATGCAGAGGTATGTTTTTTAAGCGTTCCTAAGAGAACTAACGAGTATTGTTTATCGATATGAGATACTACGTGCAGCAGGTTATCAGAGGTATTTTTTTGTAGTTTTTATAAGGCATGACGAACGGTTTTGCTGCTCTCCGGCGCTTACTGTTTTTAGAGGTGTATCAGCCACTCCAGTGGTGTTTCGGAAAGCAGCGGAGCAAAAACTTAACTATTCACGTGCATCGCGACCGCAGGGAGTGAAAATCAATGGGACTGCGGCTGTAGCCACTGCAGCCAACGTTACTGCTACCTGACAGTTTGATGTAATGCAGCAGAGTTCGTTATTTACGGCACATCAGTGTGGGATTCTGTTATAACACAGCTGAAAATTAATCGGACACATTTTTAAGTGTCGTTTTTTCGTACTGTCGAATGTAGCTGGTCTTTATTTCTTAACAAAATAACGAATCAGTTGCCACCATTCGCGCGAATAGTCGTTCTAATAGCTTATTTTACATTTCATTTCGAAACCACATTAGTTTGTTGGAATAATTCAATTTCATACTACAATATGCTGCCAGATCAAATATTTTGTACTGAAGCGTGACTCGAATACTGAATCTTGTTTACTTACTGAATGAGCTATACATGGATGCCTCTCAACCCGAGTTCACAGCTTCACTTCCACCAGTAGGACAGGTCGGCAGTTATGCCTGGGTAGCTCATTCGACTAGAGCATTACCTGTGAAAAGCAAAGTTCCTGGTGCAAGTCGCGGTCTGGACACAGTTGCGAAGTATCAAAACATAGCGAACACTGCTGAAGAGTGAATGTGTCAGAATGATAATTTCATATTGTTGAACACAACCTGGAAGATGTTACCGATCAGACAGTAGATGTCTTAAGTTCATCGACCAAGGTGGTCGTGCATAGTTTGTCATGATCGGCCGCATATTCATTGGTCGTATTCGTTGATTGAATAAAACGTAGCCAATGAAACGCCTGAGAGCAATGATTGATAGCCTTCCTCGATTAACATTTCAAATAAATAAAAACTTTGCAAATATGAGAAGACATTCTGATTGGCATATGAGGTAAGAAAATTGCAAGTTACAGGACACAGCTGATGAAATACATAACAGAATTTTTGTTGGTGTGATTTCACTCTAAGACCTACTGCACTGACATTTTACATAGCTTGGTCTTATTGTTCCACCTAGGCAATCTTTTGCCCATTTCTTATGCCGTAATTTTATAAGTAGAGCGCAAACACTTCCTTCCTCTTCAAAATAAACTATTGAGCTATCCATAAATTGCACGTACGCGCGAACAAATCTCGCCCGATGTCCAGAATACTACGCTGATAAGTTTTGGAACGATTTGAAGTTGGCCGATTGAAAAATTTTTCGCGGTCGTTTTTCCTTAGTCAACTTGGGACTATGGTTCCCATCGCTGCTGAACTGTTGTTCACGTTTTTAGTCTATAGTATAAATACCGTCACTTCTGTATGAGCTTGTTACGCTCTTTAACCATGGCATGTTTTCGGAGGTTTGTTTTCAATTTGGAGTAGTTCTCTTTCCTGGTCGAAGTAAGAAGACCATATTGGTTCACGGTGTTCTACGTAACTTTAATGTTTTCTGCTTAGCATATAAGGGGCTGTCAAGTAAAACTGTAGTTGGTGGTGCACAAAGTTTGTGCTTCTTTCATGCTGTGTCGTTTACGTTAGTAAGGAGTGTCTTGGATGAAGTTACTGTTTCGGAAGTATAGATGACTAAGATGGACGTGGCCGAGATGAGCTACAATGGCATGGTTACAAATTGTGAATGTTACTGCTGGTTGCACTCCTAGAATTGAGTCGTCTGTTTCGTTGAACAACTCGCCGACAAGAAAAAATGCCTCACACACATACTGGTTTTATCTCTAAAGATTTACTCACCCACGGCTGAGTCAGCACTATTGTTTCACAGGGGACTGATAAGTGTTAGATACTCTGTACCCTACAAATTATCGCTTTGTTCATGGACATTCACCTAGTTTCTGGTATACGGTTGTCCTGGTGCAGATATGTCAAAGTTAAAATTTCCTCCATCTGTTTCTCCAAATCGTGAGCATGTGACCAGATTATGCATACAGTAATTCTACTGTTGTGGGATCAGTTTTACTTGGGATGTGTAGTGAAATAAGCTGTGTGCTATTCTAGATCATTTAAAAACACCTGTTGTAAATATAATGATCTGTTCACAATAAAGGATGGCAGCCAAATCTTGAAATAATGATCTGTGTTTAGAAGTAAGTTTGCAGGGCATTTAACTGAGAGTACTTTTGTCTTCTTTCAAACTGGCTCTTTAATATTGTAAATAAACGTCTGTATATATGCTATGCATGATTACTTTAGAGTGCATTTGAGGCTAAAAGCTTTTAATACTAAACCTGCTTTATCCTGTTGTGTTGAATACACTGAGGGGACTACTTACTTAGAACGCTGAAGTTGGAGAAATTATGCTCATGAGACACTGTTGAAGCATTCGATAGTGCCCTCAGTGTATTCCCGTAGATGCAACTAATTCTTCTTTTAATCTTTCTGTATCATAAAATCTTTTCGCTAACAGTTATCTTCACTTCTCTTCCAGACGCATGGTTTAAGCCAGACAGACTTCATCCAAAAGGTAATGTAATAAAGTAACATACATTGTCTTGGACTTGCTTTCCAGTGTCGTTAACTATAAAGTTTTGTTGTAACATACTTAAACTACCGTAACACCTACTGATTTCAAATTTAGTTATTTTACTGGTGCGTTGCAATTTTAGTAGTTTAACTATTTTATTATTTTAGTGATGGAAATGAACTTACTAATAAGCATGTTACACACATCACCGCCTACATTATTTCGTATTTTGGTTTGGTAATAAAATAGCTTCTTCAGCTTTTGTGTTGTCACATTTCAAGATAACCTTGTTTGTTAATTTTTAAGTGACGACAGTAACACGTGAATTTATTACTGAAGCTATAGTAGTGATATCACACACAAATAGAACACAGTATTCGGAACTTTTCCCAGTACTGATGCTGGAAGAAAATATGGACGTTAATAATTTAATGTGTCAAAAAGTGAAAGATAATTTTAAATAGTTGGCCAGCATTATCGTTCCGAACTTCAGTACCAATAGTTCCCAAATCTATACAGAAAACAGCAGCTTAAAATTTAAGTAACTTGGTTCATAGTATCCTCGTATAGGAAGGCAGTTGTCTTAAAGAGGAAAGCTTATTAATCTGAAAAACTTTCGTTGGCCGTCATTTTGTTTATTATTAAGGATTCTTCCCCCTCTGTGCTTTGAACATTCTCTTAAGTCCAGCTTCTGTGCCTGATTTCTTCCATGTACTCTGTCAATTCTCCAGTCAACCAAAAACATGTTTCTAGTTCACTATCACGTTCTTAATGTAAATTTTTGAGCTTTGCTCGTGCTGTATCTCACATGGCAGACCACAGGTGAGCCACATAAACAAATAAAATTGTAAAATATGTAAAGTTGTGCAATTTTGAAGACAAAAGGGTGGGAACTGGTTAAAAACAAGCTACCATATCTGGAACATTTCAGGCGTCAACGCGCTGCTACTTAACGAAATGATTGTTTGTTGATAAGTCAGCGCATACAATTATCTGACACTACACATTACGAATTGCTTGTTATTAGTCCGAATATGTTACTCATTTGTTCATGCATTCACAGCACACTTGCCTGTGAGGGAAAGGCATCTAACGTCGACGAGTAACTGGAGGAAAGACATGCTAAGCTACCCTGTAAATTTACGGTTCGTGCAGTACCAATCAATACATGTAAACTGTTTGTAGATCGCGGAGAACTCAGATCGAAAGGTAGGCAAGCTGTAGTTGCTCAGTGTGCTAACAGATGGCGCGAACGGCACCGATGGGCGAGAGCTAAGTTTCGTTCGGAGCTTCACAGTAATGCCGTAAAAAGCACCAGCGCTCTTACTTCGGTATTTCAGTTAACGTAGTTACTCTAAAATACTCAGTATTACTCACTGTATGATAGAATGTCGTAAAAGTGGACAGGTAGTGTGTAACAATGGACTTTTATAACGGAATACATTAAGAAACCTTCTCCGGAGCTTGCAAAGCATACTCGCGGAAAATTTGTGTACTATTATTCCAATAAAACCGACTTACCTTTAATAAAAGTTACCAAGAAAATACGTTCCTGAAGCTCCCTCGGTAGCAAGAGTGACACGTTCTAGTCGAGGATTTTGTGTTACATTGTCGTTCCGAGATAACATGCAGCCCGTCGTTATGTAGCGATTGTCCGCGCGCACATGTTGCACTGAAATTGAACTATGTGCGTGAGTGACTGAACAAGTTATCAGCCACGTACGCAGATCACGATTTACTCTGGAAAATTGCAGTTACCAGGTTACGATACGAACTGGTTTTCTCTCCTCCCGATCCCCCGTCGCTCCCTCCTCCTGGTCTCCGCGGCAACATTTGAGACTGCCAACGTATGCATGTGACCGTTTAGAAGAACGGCAAGAATTAAAATATACTCTCATATCCAGAACCTATGCCAACCGTCGTTCTGACCTGAATATGCGGATGCGCTGTACACATCAAACGGCTTCATTTGGTTAGAGTAACAACCACATCTGGTGATAAGATTGTAGGTGCGTTACAAAGAAATCACTACTAGTATAAGCTTGAATGGGGAATTACTGAACTGCCCTTTATTATTCATTACAGAAATTGCCAAAGTTCAGTTTTAGTGTTGTACTCAGTAGTTGTATGAAAGTTACATTGAACAAAGCGGTTCCGTTGTCACTTTTTTGGCTTGCTTTTGTCAAAACACGAAGCAAACATCTCTCATCAGTTTTTGTGAATAAAACGCCCTTCGCCATGGTAAATGACGCAAATAATGGAGTGGGGCAGAAATGTAGCATTTCCCCACCAGGTTACTTAATATGTACATTCAGCAAGCGTTAAAGGAAACATAGTAGTAGTTTGAAAAAGAAATTGCAGGAGCAAAAGAGGTTTGCTGATACGGTAAATCTGTCACAGACGGCAGTGGACTTAAAAGAGCAGTTAAAGGGAATGAATAGTGTCTTGAAAAGAAATTAAGACAAATATCAACAGAAAAGGTGTAATGGAATGTAGTGAATTTCGAACGCGAACCCGGATTTCCCGCTTATCGCGAGCTTTGGGTCGGTCCGGGATGCGTGAACGGATAGTCGTAGTGGGAAAGGCGATTACTGGCGATAAGCGGGACATCCGGGTTCGAGTCCCAGTCCGGTACAAATTCTCAAAGGTTATGGCGAGCGACTAATAAGTATTATGTTTATACCTAACAAGGCTGTTATAGAATACCTGTTCTACGGTCCAGAATCGAATCGGCGAAAAAATAACGTAATGGGGAAGCTTGACTTCCAAAAAAGGCAGTACTTCATAGGGCAAATCTTAAGACGAGTAGTAATTAACTTCGGTGATGGCGGGAAGTGGGAGAGCTGGAAATTGTAGAGGGGAAACGAAGGCTTTACTGCAGTAAGTTGGTTCAAATGGCTGTAGATTGGAGTAGTTACACAGAGGTGAAGCTGTTGTTGGCACGGGATGCGCTAGCACCAAGAGCTACATAAAGCCAGTTTACCGACTGGACTCTGCTACTACTGCTGATAAAAGTTGTAATGCTCTTGCCCTTCTCCGTACTGAAAACTAAGATTTCCATTTCGAAAAACGTATTCAGTCTTGCATTCGGAAGATGCAGCTATAGTTAAATTTTTAGGAACACAGGAGCTCTAATATATAAATAAGTTGCGGTAGCCGTCCAGCATTTTCTGCAAAAAAAAGTTGATTTCTACTGTTTGGTTCGTTGACTTTTATTTGAAACATTTTTACACAGTAGAAGTCCATTGTTTCTATCTGAACATGAATTATGAGTGTTCCCCAGCAATTCGCCTCAATCTATCTACTATAAATATTTTCGTTAGTTTTTGAACTTCAGGGTTAAACAGTTGATGAAAAAGCAGTTAATGTATTATAAACAGAAAATGCATGCGTATCCTCGAGTAGCAGGCAGTTGAATGCTCCCAGATTTCTAACAAATTCGAATCACCGTAAAATTTGCATGGCCTTGGTTCTGTCCATAGTGTGTTTGACTTCTTAAATGGTTTACAATAAAATGAAGTTGATATAAACGTACCACTAGTCGAGCAAATACGAGCAATCTTTACTAGGACTAAACATTTTAGTTCTACATGTCGTGGTTGTCTTGGAATGTTTGTCTGACCAGGACTTCGTCGTGCGTTCTATCTTGACTGATTCATCTATTCCGGCTGTCACGTGTGTGTCACCTGTGGAGTCATCCTAAGTCTGTGTTGGCGCTGCTCTGATAGTAAATTACACAAACGTACCATATTCCCTTAAAATTCATTTTAACATCCATGGAGAAGTCAGGAATTAGAGATACAAAATAGTAAATGCAACTATATTCACAGAGCACTGAAGTTGGGGGGTTAACTTAAAGCGCAGTACAGATCCTCTGAAAGGACATCCTCCATAAGAAATAACGAATTCTTGATAGTCGTGGCTTCTTCGCAGTCATTTGAGCGCAGATTATAGATTTTGAACGAATATATAGACTATGGGCCATGGCAACTGATACGGAATAGAGGCCTACGTACACCCGTATCGCACTGAATCTTGTTAACGTACTGTTATCTGGGTGTATATATAACCTAAAATATTCTTGCTGAATTAAGTTCGTCCGGTTCACACTGTAGTTCGTTTGTTTTCCAGAGTTCAAGATTGTCTTCTGCTGTGGTGCTTTCGCAAAAATACTTTCTCATAGATCTTAATCAGGATTTGTGACTAGACAATACGATACAGCTGTCTCGTAACACATTGTGGACGGAACGCGAGGACGACATGGGTAGCGATAATTAACCAAGCAGACAGCACCCGACTCTTCCCATTTCTTAGACAGAGCAGCCTCACTGGGAGACTCTTCGCCGGAAAGATAAGTCCTACTGAGGAAAAACTTGTCAAACACATCTGAAAGTCCTACGATGTTAGCAACGGCTAGAAGGGGAAATTGTGCTCAAAAGAAACGGCGGTGTCCACTTCGTAATATAGTGTTTCTCTGTATGGTTGTGCGTTTCAAAACAGTCGCAAACGGTGCGTAAAAGCGGTATGTAAATTTTTTTAAAACAAAATGATTCAGTGAAGCATATTGTGTAAGGGATAGCCAAATGAGACAGATCGAAAAAGTAAGTAGCCTGTTCGTTATTCCAAAAGTAATCGCCAAAACTGTTAGTACATTTATCCCTCAATGGGATTTTTCTCGGATACTTTTGCGGCTTGATTCTGGCGAGTCGTGCCACTCTTGTTACGAAGAAAACCGACGGCCGCGAGTGTCTTTCTCCAGGACACCAGAAATATGGAAATCGTATGGAAATCGTATGGAGATCAAAACTTAATGGAGGACGTGTAAAGGCTTCCCAGTAGAAAAAACGTAGGCAGTATGTGGTCCGGCCCACATGTTGCCAAGGTTGTTTAGAGTACGCTGCAGGAGTTCTTAAGCAGTGAAGAAAAAATACGTACACCAGGTTTCATTATTTCACATAAAACGTCACAACTTTTTTGCATTCAGTTACGAAGCTATGATTTTCGAAAAGCCAGCCTGGTTGGAGTAACTAGACACGGCTGTGGTCAGTAGATTCTCTAACACGTTAGAGACTGGCCTCAAAGAATCACAAACTGGGATTTAGCCTGTTTTTGCCCTGTAAGATCAGGATCGCAAAAGACTTACAAATTGTACATTTAGAAATGTGAAGTGGCCTCTTATGAAACATGCGCTCAATCATTCATGACATCGTGATCGATGAAAAAGTACACTTCAACGGTCGTTTACCTTAAAGGCTTTACTCTCTTTAGAGCTCAGGCAGACGGTAGCAAGTGTCACCAATTTCCACATGCTCCTTAAACGACTTAGAACACTGAGGGATAAAATATTTATAAATGATCCGGTTTCAAAGCAGCAAACGCATAGTCTTTAACTTCGTTACTGATGTACAGGGTCCTTCCAGGGCGAAGATCTTTAGTTTTACGATCTCAGCCGTATATGCAACTTTCTTCAGCAAACACATCTGAAGTTGGGATCCTCGCGTACCTATCATTATTGCGTTTGTCTAACATCTGTTGTTTCAGAGGCATTCTCTCATGATGCTGACAAGCAAACTTAAGAAGCAATCGCCGATGTATAACTGTTTTTTAAACGTATGTCATTTATTCTGGCGCGAAGCGCTTTAACCCAAAACAGCATCAATTTTATAAAGTTCTGAACACAACTTTACCGACATAGCTGTTGCGGTTAGTCCATCATTCACAGTAGCTCGGCAGTGGATTTACGAGGATGAAACCAACGCTTCAGACAGCGTATGATACACTGATACAGAATAGAGCCTGCACCATCTGATCAGAACTAACCGGACACCTATTAATGGAAGTCAGCGTGAGGTGTCCACCTTCCGCCTTTAAGATGGCTTGAACTGGAGTGGGAACACTTACAGTGGCGTCTGAATGTCTGTGAACAAATGGCTGCGCATTCTTAAAGCCAAAACCAGAGAAGCTAGTCAACCAGACGCTGGGGTCTGGAGAAAAATTGACGTTCCAACACTTCCCAAAAGTGTTGCATTGGGTTGTGGTTCGGACTCCGTACCGGTCAGTTTATTTCTGGAATGCTGTTGTCCGCAAACCATTGCCACCATAGATGCTTTGTCAGGGTGAGCTGAGATGCTGATAATCAATCATAGCCTCCCTTCCGAATTGTTCCTCTACTTTGCGCAGTACACAATGCTGTTAAATGTGTTGGTATTCTTCTGGGTTAAGCGTTTCTTTAAGCGTTATAATGGACCAAACCCTAACCACGAAAAACTGCACCTTCCATAGCAGCACTACCTCCGTACTCAACTTTTGACACTACACACGATGGCAGGAAACATTGCCCAGGCATTCGCCCAACCCCAATCCTTTCATTGATTTGTCACAGGGCTTATCACACCAAATCAATCGCTTCCAGACTTCTGCAGCACAGTGGTATCGCCTTTTACACCACTACAAACTTCGTGTACCATTAAATACAGGAAGATCGGGCTTATTGGAGCTGCTAGACTGCTGTTCTTTCTAATTCCTTACGCATCGTCATTGTGGAGGACGGACTTCTGAAAGCACTTTAAAACTCAAAGGTGATTACTTTAGCTGACTTCGTTTTTTTTTTTTTTTTTTTTTTTTTGTTTTGTTTTTTCCACCCTCTGCAGTGGGCGACAAGCCAAGCCCTGTCCGTCAGCACATGACGTCTACCTGGTGGTGATTTAACTTTGGTTATTTCTAGGCGTTTACACTTCGTCACATCACTAACAGTGGACCAGAGCAACTTGTGAAGGTTTACAATATCCCTAATGTATTTGTTGCTCAAGTGACATGAAGCCCACGTTCGAAGTAACTGAGCACATTGACACACATTCTGCTGTTACTTGCTTCTCTACTGACAATACAATACTCCATATATACTGGCCCGACAGTCTCCATTGTATGAGATGAGTGTTCAGATACTTCTGATCAGATTGTGAGTACACAGTAAAAGAAACTCAGTATGTCATTTCTGCTGTATTCTAACTGTTGCTATGCTGTTATGTATTGTTCTAACACTGTGAATATCGATTCTATCCTATATTATCTTCCAATCGAAGATAAACGTCTCATCTCATTGTCACTGAATTTAAAGTAATTTAAACTTTTGATGAGTTACTTGTTGCAAATAAGATGGCTTGCGTGCTTGTGGACGGGAATCTAGAGCCATGCAAAGTTTTTACGTTTATCTGTAAAAATAGAAGCGAAAATCACTAGCAAAGTGGAGTGCATCTGGCAAATGGAAACCGTGACAGACGTCAGTGGTATTTCTTACGACTTGGTTTACAATTGCGAATCCACTTGCTGTAAACATGCAGTTCCTTTCATATGGAAACGAACCATTTTCTTCTGTCATGGAATTTGTAATACCAAACAGTTTCCGTAGTAGGGAGCTTTTTATGTTACTAGGTCGGTATTTTGAGAGCTGTAGTACTGAAATGGTAACACACATTTGCTGTAGAACTGCAGCTCATGAATAACTGCTACTTTGTTGCAGAATGTCTTCATCAATCCGATCTAATTTGTTTTTCCCTTTACACAATAACTTTAATTTGTGATTCTCTTTGCATATTTTCGGCTTCGCGCGTGCGTCCATATAAAAGAGCAGCTTACAGATTTTACATTTTAATAATTCTAAATGCTAAATATAAGAATGTTATGAAGCCCCCCCTGTACATCATAGCTATTGCAATCTGAATGGAAACAGTTCGTCTCCGCACGCTAAATTGGACGATGACTTTCTCAGTAGGTAAAAGTGAAAGAGCTTATCGTATGTTGTACAAGTCAGCAGACACTTAGAGGTTTTTCCTTATATTTATAACCAAAATCGTGTTAAAGTGTAGTAAGCATCTAATATGCGCGAGAAAACTGTTAGTAAATGGAAGTCAAGTTATTTCTTGGGAGTTCGAGACGTTCCATGTTGTCGCGCATTCACTATTACCAACCGTATAAATGATGTATGTATTCTTGAACAAACGACGTTATTTTGACCAGGCCGTTAGTCCAAAAGAGTACTTTATTCAGCACTGCTGGCCAGTTTACTGCTAAAATGTCATTTTCAAGCGCACAAACGTGGGAACATCGGCGTCATAATCACATGAGATGATCGACAATGGACACATCCAAGAGTGCCAAAAAACGCGCTACTGTTTGCAGTTAATTCAATTTTTATTGACATCTGCATTCCACGGTTCACACACTTCACACTTCATAACAAGTTTTGACAATTGATACGCATCCTCCAATCAGGACTGGTTTTTCTGTATCGCCTCTTCAAGGCATTGAAGACACTATTAAACGACTCTAGCATACAGATCTATGTGGCTAATAGTAAAATGCCTAAAAATTGTAGGTCCCACGTAGAACTAGCTGTCAGTTGAAAAATCGGAGGACGAGGTCATCTCGAATGAGGTCATGCCTAGTAAAATACACAGATATTCAAATCAGTCTTCGGATTACCAGTTCTATCTTTCTTTATTGAAATCTGACATAACTACAGAAAAGGTGTACTGATCCGTAGATGGCTTCGTAAATGGCGAAGCATATTGTGAAAGATCCTCAGTGAATTCCACATAACATGAAGCGTGTAATATGTATATCAATTGTTTGGAAAGGGTGAAGACATCAAAGCCACATGTTCCGCATATAATGAGCAAATGAGTACGTAATTATCTTACATGATTAATGCTGTTAACTCTTTGTCAAACGAGACGAACGGCGTCGAAAGCTGTGGAGGAGGAGAGTAATATAACGATTGTGACGGAACAACGGCTAATCAAATATACAAGTCGTACAATTTGAGAAATTTTTTCACAGCCAGTTTTGGAAATTCAGTATGCCATCTTCAGGCCCCATACGCACCTCATGTATAGATATTCAAACGTGTCGATATTGGCATACTGGAGCCATTAGTATCTGGACTTCGTGAATACGTATTTGAAGTGAGACTTAACAACTTGAAGTATAAGATGATGGTTGTTGCTAAGTCTTCGAAGGAAGCACTTTAAATATCAATTTACGATATCCACATACTGATGACTCTAGTGTGCCAATATCGATACATTTGAATGGTACACTAAGTGCAATATGAGGCCTGAAGATCGCATATTGAACTGCCGAAACTGGTTGCGAAAGTATAACAACTTCTCAAATTGAACATCTATTCGGAGACTTTCCTTGTTAAATAATATAAAAGATTGTTATTGTTGCAGTTGGTGTTAAAACGCTTTACGAATCAACCTGAGAAATAGTATGAAATAGAGAGGCAAAGTGACTGAAATTCGTTATCAAGGTGTAAACACCGTCGAGCAGGACTCGTTCGATAAACTCCGCCATTGCAGGCAGCAAGAAGGTTGGAGGTATATATAAACAGCCAGTTCCAGCCGCCTGCCTTTTGTTTCGTCAAGTTTCTCAGTTACTTCAGCGAAATCTTACGCAACAACAAGCGTTACATCACGGAGCTCGTCTTTCCTAAGGGCTTTTCGAATTCAGTTGCAAAACATTTTCCCATTCAAAAGACCATATTTCAATAACAATCAGTTGCCATGTAGAACAACACGGGCCCCTCAGAGCACAACCATTTACCGAAAACTTTGCTCCTTTAAAGAAATAAGACGTTGGGTTTTATGCTACTAATCGGAGTGACCTCCAGCTAGTCACGACCCCGCCCCCCTCCCCTCTTCTCATTCAGCCATGTGCTAGTTCAGCGAAGAAGCAACAATCGTCGGCATTATCGACTAGCTTTTAAAACTGTCTTCGAAGGGCCCGATGAAAATGCAATTTGATCCCGTCACACAACAATCATACTTCTGTAAGTAAAATAACAAATGTACATGTAAGTCGACGGTTATTTCTTAAACAGGTGTTCCTTGCAACTGTCACGTGAGTTTTGCCATATCCCGGTGTCCGCAGAGACTGGAATCGGGACAGTATAAGCGACGCAGAGAGCTTTAACGTCTATCCTTAAATCATAATTTTTAAGTGAAATTCGAAATACGCAGTCATCTAGTGGGCGAAAGCACTACGACGTTCGTCGTGTGGAAAAGCCGTTCTGAGGTAATACCGACGACCAGTTAATACGAACCACGGTGATCATGAGTGTTAAAACGCAAACATTTGCAAAATGTGCCGACGACAGCAGTACACTACCTGAGATACACGAATCTGGTCTCGAAGAAGAGAAGCGTTCGCGGTCGGGCTTTGCGTGCCGGTTGCGCAGTGATATTTGTGCAGCCCGGGGCGGTCTGCGGCGGCGGTGCTGCCGCCCGTGGCGGGTCAGGGCGAGCTATTGATCGGCAGCGCTGCAGCACCTGCTGTCGAGTGGGGCCGCGCTGTCAGCAACGGCTCGCTCCGTTCGCATTTCTACGGAGGCACTAAGGAGCTAGCGCCCTACTCGACGATCCCTCTCCTCGCAAATCCCCCCGGGCGGTGGCCCCGACTTTGGCCGTCCCGTCGCGTCGCGGCGGTCCGGCGAGTCCACCTCCCTTTATATTTAGCAGAAGCGAGCGGCGCCGGGATCCTTGCCAAGGATGGCGGGCGTAGTGCCCGGCGCGGCCGCGGCAGCTGGCGCGGCGAGCCGTGCGGCCGAAGCGCCGCCGGCCGGCAGTGCGAGGGACCAGCGAACGCAGCGCCGCCCGTACACTCCAGTCGCGTCTCCCTACTCCGCTGAGGGAACGAACAGCTCACGACGACTAACTGACGTGCACTCTGAGGCGCCGGCATGAGGCCTATCACGAAGGAGGACTGTAAGTAAAGGCACGAGCGCGCTGGGAATGTCTCGTACCTGTGCCAAGTGACGGCGTTGACACCGTGCCAGCAGCGCGATTCTTTGTATCTTGCTACTGATTTAAGCCCTTGGGAGCTTAGATGGCTATTCCTTATATAGAATTAATAGAGGGACTTCATATTTTTTCGAAATAACCCAGAAATGATTCAATGGGGTCTCATAGGATCGCAGCAGTTGGAGGGCTTCGACGAGCATTGGAGTTCCCATACAGTATTCACGAAGCGAAATAAAAGGAAGAAAAATGTTATGACGATGTTCTGATTTGATTTAGGAAGTGTGAGGACAGTTTCTCAAATAGCATTTGCTGTTACACAGAATATCGCCCTCACCGGTGACTAGCGACGCCACAGAAGTCAATTGCTAAGGCCTCAATTTCTGCTACCTCGTTTTGTAGCTATGTAACGTAAGCGCGATGAAGAAAAGTTTAACAATTTGCCCTTTCACTTTTATGTTTTTGATAATGTCACTTCTGAAATAGTAAAGTGATGTAGTTTCGTCACAGTCTTAATTAGTATTCTCATAAGTCAGTAACTTCTGTATTGAATTTCCAAACTGGTCAGTATCAAGGTAACGTACGGTAGCTCCGTGCGTTGTGTATAAGGTCCACCAGTGTGTAACTGGTATTGCACTCCCGGTAGGTAGTCGTGACGAAACTGCCATTGCAAGCGTGGAAAATTCTGTAAAAGATCACCATTGATAATTTGGGAATAAAATGCGAAATTCTGACATCCTGCCTTTTCAGTTGTAACAATGACAATCCCCAAACCCAAATTTTTAGCTCAGTCCTGAAGTGGTAAACACGTGAAGAGGTTCGTATAGCTCTGCGAGTGGTATCTCCGACGCATGTCTGTTAAATCGGTTCAAACTAGTTTTAAAAAGTTAATATTGTGTGTCTGCGCCCTTGTCTATAATTGTCGTAGCCAGGACATCAGCACTGACACGGCGCTCATCTTTGACTTCACATATAGAAGTAAGACTAATATCCAGTACGAAGAACACGACGTTAATTTCATGGTCTCTCTCTCTCTCTCTCTCTCTCTGTGTGTGTGTGTGTGTGTGTGTGTGTGTGTGTGTGTGTGTGTGTGTTTTTCCGCTGCAATCTGAACAGATTTAACACTACGAAGAAGCAAAGCCACGTACATATTAAGGCTAGCTTGAGAGGTGACCCTCCGTCGCTGCTTGTTAGACTCTCGTTACGTCATAAGACGTGACATGAACACGGAACGACTTCCTGTGACTTCTTTCCTCGGAATGTTAATGTAGCAGTTGCCAGCGGCTCCCGCAGATACAAACTAGGCCCAACTATGTCCACATGGCGACACACAAATTTCAGTCCCCACAGTAAAAGTTGAACGAAAACTTATGGTGAAGGAGTGTTACGTCCTCTGTGAATGTTCAGTTTGGTTTCGGGCGGTACAGTGGGCTCTACTCGTGTACAGTAGCTATTTACGCAATGCGTGAGTTGTTTGGCATTTTACCCTTTTCCATATAGAACTTCACTGTTGATTTTGTTCTTATTAAAACCACAAAGCGGATGTTTGAGGATTTTCAGAAATAGGCATATTATATTTTATGAAGACTTTAAGTTACATCTACGAAAACTGCGGAAAAACTTGGGTCCGAGAGGCGTAACTCCGATTTTGCGGACGGTAACACCCATGTAAAATGGCGCCTGGTTTGCATGTGACTGCGCGGTGGAGGCTGCCCGCCCACGTAATGGTTGCGTCACCGACGGTGCGGCCAGCCGGGACCTTCGCTCTGTCGCAAACGACTTGTCTTCATTAATGAGTCGCCAAAGGGGGGGCGCACTTCATCAGGGAAGGCTAAGCATTGTACGGAAATGGTGTACTCCACAGCCAGTCCCGAGAACTATCGGAGAGCATTCTACCTCTCACAAATGGGGATATTTATTTGTAGCCTCTAACACGTATTTCCGGAATATTTTCTGATGTTAAAAGTTTATAAGCGGAAATTTTATAGAATCTGACTTGCAAAACTAGTTCGTAAACTAAGTATGCTACTGTATCTTACACGTATTAAAACAAATTTCAAAAAACATGTTCATGTAGAGATCTAGCGTTAACAGCCGTGAGAGTTCAAACAAGCACCTACTCCGTAAACTTGCCTATTTTCTGGCGCAGACACTGCCCCATAGCCTCATTGTTTCCAGAAACAACGTTCAGTACTATCGTCTCAACGAACTTAAGTGATGTAACAAGTCTACTTCGAACAACATTTCGACATTATCAAGAAACAATCTACGGCCAGTGCAACGTTTTGCATCATTCTAAACTATTTATGCTAGCAGATCATTCGCTTGACACTTCAACAAATGTATGAAGACTCTAAGGAGTGACTAGTCATTCCAAGATGTGTTGCCATACTCGAACTAGAAAGCCTGATGTTTTTAAAAACATCGGGAATCCGATGTATCTATATTTTAAAAAATTACAATGAAGTATCGGTATATCAACGGAAAAATTGGCTGCACATTGTAAAGATATTGCCGCGTTTGAAGCTGTGTATTTAAGTAAATATTATTGATATTTTGTATATCAACAAGCTATCACCCTTAGAGCAAGAGCTGAAAGGAAACGATGCACCTTCACGATTGGCGATAACCGCTTCCCTAACAATGGTAACAGCATGTAAGTGGCACAGTAATAGGTGTCCGATGGGTCCGTCGTTCGGTTTCGACACGTATCGGATTTGTCCGGAACACTTCATGGATACTTCTCCATTTTTTTATTTCTGCAAACGCCAGCGGCCTAGCAGTTCTGCCAAAATGCGAGATGAAGTTAAACGTTGCACTTACTGTTCGTACCGCCGAGCGCTGATTACGTCAGCGTTTCTCCTCGCACGTCTCCGCCCACCGCAAAGACCAATCTTGTCATTTAAATTTTTGTTCATTTTCAGCATCTGTTTTTGAAGAACGCTGATTTGAAGAAATACCACACTAGTTGCGTTAATTTTTTTTACGCAAGTGGTGTGCTATTTCTTCGCATGGGAAGTTTCGTTACTCCATTCACACCGCCGCTCCCTAGTGCAATTGGACTACTTTGTACCACATATACTTGCTTCACAGCCAGTGATAAAAGCTCAAAAAATGAGTAAGATTACATCAAACAGTGAAAGTAAAATAGTTGTCCTACAATTTCAAATATTTACCAATTGTGAAAAAATATAATATAAAGAGAGATATTGGCACACCATATTTCCATTTCGATAACGATGTATCGATTACCAGGATATAAGAAGTCGCGGATATATATACACTCCTGGAAATTGAAATAAGAACACCGTGAATTCATTGTCCCAGGAAGGGGAAACTTTATTGACATATTCCTGGGGTCAGATACATCACATGATCACACTGACAGAACCACAGGCACATACACAGGCAACAGAGCATGCACAATGTCGGCACTAGTACAGTGTATATCCACCTTTCGCAGCAATGCAGGCTGCTATTCTCCCATGGAGACGATCGTAGAGATGCTGGATGTAGTCCTGTGGAACGGCTTGCCATGCCATTTCCACCTGGCGCCTCAGTTGGACCAGCGTTCGTGCTGGACGTGCAGACCGCGTGAGACGACGCTTCATCCAGTCCCAAACATGCTCAATGGGGGACAGATCCGGAGATCTTGCTGGCCAGGGTAGTTGACTTACACCTTCTAGAGCACGTTGGGTGGCACGGGATACATGCGGACGTGCATTGTCCTGTTGGAACAGCAAGTTCCCTTGCCGGTCTAGGAATGGTAGAACGATGGGTTCGATGACGGTTTGGATGTACCGTGCACTATTCAGTGTCCCCTCGACGATCACCAGTGGTGTACGGCCAGTGTAGGAGATCGCTCCTCACACCATGATGCCGGGTGTTGGCCCTGTGTGCCTCGGTCGTATGCAGTCCTGATTGTGGCGCTCACCTGCACGGCGCCAAACACGCATACGACCATAATTGGCACCAAGGCAGAAGCGACTCTCATCGCTGAAGACGACACGTCTCCATTCGTCCCTCCATTCACGCCTGTCGCGACACCACTGGAGGCGGGCTGCACGATGTTGGGGCGTGAGCGGAAGACGGCCTAACGGTGTGCGGGACCGTAGCCCAGCTTCATGGAGACGGTTGCGAATGGTCCTCGCCGATACCCCAGGAGCAACAGTGTCCCTAATTTGCTGGGAAGTGGCGGTGCGGTCCCCTACGGCACTGCGTAGGATCCTACGGTCTTGGCGTGCATCCGTGCGTCGCTGCGGTCCGGTCCCAGGTCGACGGGCACTTGAACCTTCCGCCGACCACTGGCGACAACATCGATGTACTGTGGAGACCTCACGCCCCACGTGTTGAGCAATTCGGCGGTACGTCCACCCGGCCTCCCGCATGCCCACTAGCCGCCCTCGCTCAAAGTCCGTCAACTGCACATACGGTTCACGTCCACGCTGTCGCGGCATGCTACCAGTGTTAAAGACTGCGATGGAGCTCCGTATGCCACGGCAAACTGGCTGACACTGACGGCGGCGGTGCACAAATGCTGCGCAGCTAGCGCCATTCGACGGCCAACACCGCGGTTCCTGGTGTGTCCGCTGTGCCGTGCGTGTGATCATTGCTTGTACAGCCCTCTCGCAGTGTCCGGAGCAAGTATGGTGGGTCTGACACACCGGTGTCAATGTGTTCTTTTTTCCATTTCCAGGAGTGTAGATACTTCATATAGATATGTCGATATTTTATCAAAAGCCCTACTTCGAACCCCGTTAAGCTCGCGTCCACGTACAAGGATGTAAGGACAGCAGTGATTCGTAATCTCGACTCGTTGAGAACACTTTCAGGTTTAAAGTATCATTCATTATATTTTTTAGTGACGGTTCTAAGAGATTTTGTTGGTGCACCTTTAAAGCCCATGTCAAGACTCCCCGCCGTCTTAAAGCCACGCGCACGCGCTGTCGGGTGTTTGGGGACCTGGATCCATCCATTTGACTAAATGTTTGTGATGCTAAAGCAGAAGCAGTTTTTGCACTGAAGTGATCTTACTCGTAACTTCTGCGAGTATCATTGGACCAAGGTAGGTCTACTACAGAGGGGCAAACAGTAGTTCCTTTGACGCCGTGAGCGTAATTTTTGTAGCAGAAGTAGGTTTACACAGTTGGCCTACTTGGCAACTGGTGGGTGGACACGGCGTCGGAACGCTGCAACGCAGCGACTGCCCGGTACGACCTTGGCTTTGGCTAACCGGCGAGCGCCATGAATGGCAGGCAGCTCAACAGTGGGACGCTTTCGCGGTGCGCGGACTAGCTTTCTTTTCAGTATCGCCTCTTTTACACCAGCGTTTCTGTTCTAGACATGACAAGGTGGTTTCTCCAGCCCACGATGTCACATCATAATGTCTCAGACGGTCAGCTGTGTTACATTTGGACAGCCGGAAGAACGTTGTTCTTACGTGGTGGAGGAAGGACAGTCGGAGCAGAGCAACAAATGGGATACAGTTTGCCAAATATTGCAGGGTGCTGACAATAATGCTAAAGCTTCTGCTGTAGCATTAAATTGCCGCGAAGCAGCTTTCTCGGCATATTACGATACGCTGTTCGCAGAATTGTTGCTTAGTTATCGTCGATCTGAGGAGATCGGGCATATTGATGCGTCGGTTAATTTTTAGCTTCGGCAATGGAAACTGAACACACCGTACGAAAGTTATCAGAGACGTCCTCTGCATCAGAGTAATATTTCGGAGAATTGTGATTTGGTTAGGGGTTTTCTTGACGCACTTCTGTAAGGATCACTAACATTTCAAATAATACATGTTTGTTAGAATGTTACATATTGCGCGCGTCATACGAGTTACGTGCCACTGCAGAAAGTACGTCGTTATCAGGGCAACAGAGCTGCTAGATCATGTTCTGTGGTCTGGAATATAGGTAGTGTATTTTGTTTCTCCTTCAGTAAGATTTAAGGCTTCGCTATTAATGATTTTCTGTTCACTAGACATAAGTTAGGTGAAAGATGACTCACATGCGCCAGGGAAAAGTGTAATGAATGTTTCGTGTGTCATCAGCTCGCTGCGCTTGCGTTTGGGTTACGACGTCAGAACGTGTGTGGGAGGGAAAGCGCAGTGTGCGTCAGGCAGGGAGTGTACGCAGTCCAAGGTCACGTGGCCCCTGGCCGCCTGCGCAGAGGAAGTCGCAGGTGCAGGCGCTCGCTGTAGCTGCAACTGCCTCCAGGATTTCTGCAAGAGGCACACGATTCTAGATATAGGCAGACGTCAAAATTTAAATTATAACCCTTTCAGCTCACATTAAGGTTGAAACACACTAAACTTAGACGAACATTCTCGCGTCACATCGTAGTTCATAGATTCAGTATTATGAGACAGTGGTGTGAAGGGCTTAAACAAAATTTATATTAATAGTTCTAGTCGAAGTTGGTTTGGGGAATTACACTGTAAAGAACTGATCGAAGAGAAAAGGCTTGGTATAAACTATTTTAACTATAGAGTACAACAGTATTTAGAGGAAAGACTGTTGTTTCGGCTTGCTCTTTTTGCGACTTTGATAACGACGCCTTAAACTAACTTGTCTGTTGTACCAAACGAGATGGCACATCCATTTCGGAGAAACCGAAGCATTCAACAAGAAAACTGGGGGGGGGGGGGGGAGGAGGGGGGGGGGGGGAGAGAAAGAGAGATAGAGAGAGAGAGAGAGAGAGAGAGAGAGAGAGAGAGAGAGAGAGAGAGAAAGAGAGAGAGAGAGAGGGGGGGGGTTAGGGGGAGGGGGAACCGGATTCCTCCCATGTCACCCGATCAGTGTTCAGTCTGTAATGACACTGTCGTCGACGGTGCTTCGCTGTAAGTCGTTCGTTTTTCACTACTGACTACTTTTTTTTTTCTTTTAGGGCAATAATAAGTTTGTAACGCAGATTTTCAGTGTCGTAATACACTACTGCCCATTAAAATTGCTACACCACGAAGATGACGTGCTACAGACGCGAAATTTAACACAGGAAAAAGATGCTGTGATATGCCAATGATTAGCTTTTCAGAGCATTCACACAAGGTTGGCGCCGGTGGCGACACCCACAACGTGATGACATGAGGAAAGTTTCCAACCGATTTCTCATACACAAGCAGCAGTTGACCGGCGTTGCCGGGTGAGACGTTGTTGTGATGCCTCGTGTAAGGAGGAGAAATGCGTACCATCACGTTTCCGACTTTCATAAAGGTCGGATTGTAGCCTATCGCGATTGCGGTTTATCGTATCGCGACATTGCTGCTCGCGTTGGTCGAAATCCAATGAATGTTAGCAGAATATGGATTCGGTGCGTTCAGGAGGGTAATACGGAACGCCGTGCTGGATCCCAACGGCCTAGTATCACTATCAGTTGAGATGACAGGCATCTTATCCGCATGGCTGTACGGATCGTGCAGCCACGTCTCGATCCCTCAGTCAGCAGATGGGGACGTTTGAAAGACAACAACCATGTGCACGAACAGTTCGACGACGTTTGCAACAGCATGGACTATCAGCTTGGAGACCATGGCTGCGGTTACCGTCGACGCTGCATCACAGACAGGAGCGCCTGCGATGGTGTACTCAACGACGAACCTGGCTGCACGAATGGCAAAACGTCATTTTTTTCGGATGAATACAGGTTCTGTTTACAGCATCACAATGGTCGCATCCGTGTTTGGCGACATCGCGGTGAACGCACATTGGAAGCGTGTACTCATCGCCATACTGGCGTATCACCCGGCGTGATGGTATGGGGTGCCATTGGTTACACGTCTGTCACCTCTTGTTCGCACTGACGGCACTTCGAACAGTGGACGTTACATTTCAGATGTGTTACGACCCGTGGCCCTACCCTTCATTCGATCCCTGCGAAACCCTACATTTCAACAGGATAATGCACGACCGCATGTTGCAGGTCCTGTACGGGCCTTTCTGGATACAGGAAATGTTCGACTTCTGCCCTGGCCAGCACATTCTCCAGATGTCTCACCAATTGAAAACGTCTGGTCAATGGTGGCCGAGCAACCGGCTCGTCACGATACGCCAGTCACTACTCTTGATAAACTGTGGTATCGTGTTGAAGCTGCATGGGTAGCTGTACCTGTACATGCCATCCAAACTCTGTTTGACTCAATGCCCAGGCGTATCAAGGCCGTTATTACGGCCAGAGGTGGTTGTTCTGGGTACTGATTTCTCAGGAACTATACACCCAAATTGCGTGAAAATGTAGTCACATGTCAGTTCTAGTATAATATATTTGTCCAATGAATACACGTTTATCGTCTGCATTTCTTCTTGGCGTAGCAATGTTAATGGCCAGTAGTGTATAAACGTACAACAGTTCATGTCTGTAGGTAGTGAACATTCATAGTGAGGTAAGTAACGATCAGGACCCACATTATTTCGGCCAAATTTTGCCAAAAATGCATTTTTGTAGCGTATTTGTGGACACAGGAATAAAAACATGAAAGTGTTCCTCACATGACAATGTTTCAGTTGGTATTGTAACAAATAAACAAAAGTTACTACAAAGCCTTATTTATGAGGACTGCAGTGGACAAGCAGCGTAACACGCTCCTTGGTTCTCTGACGTACGGTTTTTACGCGGAATCGACAGAACTCTAACGAAGCCAACAAAGGCAGCTTCCGACGTAATAAATGATAAACAGGGTGACACTACTCAGTTCAAATAAAATCTCGGTGCGGTTCAACATGTCGGAAATAGTGTCAACAGCATGAAGCTTGCGTGATTTTGTTCATGATTTTGGAGAATAGTTCAGCACTGTTGGGATATTAATACTTTGTAATCAATGGGGAGTTGATACAGAAAATAAAGCGGTTCACTGTGCAACATCATTGCAATACCCCCACACATAGCAGCTCTGTGAAAAGAAGGGCTAAAAATAAGACAAATGCTGTTATTTGATCACAGGTCCCATTTCAAAACTCCAATCGTTCAAGGACTTGCCTGAGATGGTCTCCCTGGCAGCATTCCATTAGAGAAGCAAAAAAATCAACTCTTCAGACAGTTGGTGGTGAACTACACGACACATCCAATTCCCGATGAATCTACATTGAGAAACAACTATTTCTCGTGCTAGGCGGTGGTACTCAACAAAACACGCATTAGTGTTGCTGACCAAAAGATCGGGATTTACATAGATGAACACAACGATGTGGCATGGGCGTTGTTGCAAAGTGGGTGTTCTAAATGTTGACAGGTCTGGAGAAATGTTCCTCTTAACATGAGAAGGAAAACTCCACAAGGGTCATTTTGTTTCAGTCGTCAGAAACTACTGTGGCCGCTTGGTGTGACAGACCTTGCTTCATACACACTAAAGCAGCCAAGAGGCTTTAAGATTCTATATCCCGCTATGGTGTACGTAACTTGGCTTAGACAAGTGTTACACAGAGGTGCAGAAGAGCTGCGATTAAATTACGGTGGTGAGGGCAAATTCAATTCCTTTGGAAAGAAAGTCCATGTGAAAGTTCTGTTGTGGGTGCAGAAATTCAAGGACCGAACACATTCACTGCCCCTCAGCCTTACACGATGACGTTCGTGGCTTAATGCTGCTGAGTATTACTGCACCAAATACACCAAAATAAAGTCAATCTTTTGTGAGCTTGAAGCGACGAATCTGTTTGTCAAAACTGTGGGAGGGGTCTTGAGATACCTCGTCTGGAAACTTGGCACATGTCAACGCAAACGTTTCAGTAGTATCAAAAGCCATCACATGATTGGAAGCTGCTGGTACACAACTGCGTGACGCCCTGGATCTTGTGCCAACATGTACAGAGCAAGTTGGGTTCAGCTCATCGTCTTATGGCTGACAAAGTAAACAAATTTCAAAGTGGTCTTCAGCGACATCCTGGATATTCTAGTTCCCAGAATTAGTATACCTGCGAATGCCACAACATTGTAAGACAGTGGACCCAAGCTGGCCTGCAGTAACGTCACCTCCTTGAACTGCGTTCCTGTGTCGTCCTGTGATGATAGCTTTTCCAGGTACAAAACTGTCTTTAGCGAATAACGTATCATTGAAAACAGAAAACATGAAATAGCATCGTATGATACAGTGCAACTCTGCAGTGTTGGAGTGAGTGTTACGGTTTTCACTGTATTGTTTTTCTTCAGACACGTGCCGAAATTTCAAAAATAAGTGCTAGTTGGTTTCAGACACAGCAAAATGTATTTACTATACTAACAATCTGTTCAGAAGTGAATTTTCTTTTGGGTTGTATATAAAAACCCAACTAGAATGCTTTTAATAAACCATACATAGTATTTCATGGATATATTTATATGGGTTTTAAGTCATAAATGCTTACATATTTCGCTGTTTTTTGGGCCATTAAAATTCATGCAAGTAAGAGATAGTTAGAATTACTGTTTCGGAAATAATACATTAGGCAGCCGCTGTGTTAGATTGTGAAACCCGTGAAATTCATGCTACAGCGACAAACTTAACACGAACTGAGCAGCACTACCTTACAATGCACAAGAGGAAGAAACCGTACTCTGGCGTTAATTCCAAAAAGCTTTGTACCAAAGCAATATATGAATACAGGCCAGGGAGCGACAGTTGTTCGTGAGCGGCATATAAGGAACAAGTATTAAGATATTGTTTCCTCGTGGAAATAGTGCATTTGACAGCGAAACACCTTCGGTGGCCACCTCGTGTGGAACATCGTGTTGCCACGTGAGGTGAGGTGGCGTAGTGCTTAGCAGACTACTCTCGCATTAGGGAGGACATAGATTCCAATTCCCGCCCTTGCCCAAATGTGAGTTTTTCGTAGTTCCAATAGAACGTTTGTGCCAAATGCTGGAATAGCTTCTTTGAATAGGCCTTTTTCTTCCCTATGCTCCCTTCTTAAGTTTGTGCTTGGTCTCCAATGACTACGAGAAGTCACAGTAAACTTCCATGCCCTTTAGCAGTTACTTCGTATTCTGCCATACTTCCCCCAGAAGTTAGCGCCTTTTTATAAGGATTTCTTAAGTGTAGCAGCTGCATTTTGTAACTGCTATATGCACACTTTCCCATTCCCTAGCTTTCCTCTTCATCGATCGAAGCATGAGTACTGCGAACAAATTGGCAGGCTGCGACAACTGTGCTCTTGTCCACCGCAGGTACAGTCTTCGACACTTCGTAAGTTCGGTTACGTGGTAAATGGTCGTTACGAAACGTAGACTTCGCGTCTGTTGTCGAAAGCTCTGAGTTAAAGAGCGGTTACTCGTTTCAGGGTGTCGTTGGGCCGGCATTACGCTATCATATTTCTTTGTAAAAGTCGATATGTCAAATTTGGTGGTGTCATATGGAACTTCCACAAATCTCGCCTGTCGTCAAATGTTATCAAATATAGGGTCTCGCCGTAGATTTGATCGTATGTCCTTCCGTCTTCTGTTCATTGCAATGTGAAATGTAACTGCTTTGAGCGTTGGCGTTCCTTCGACTTTATTCCTGCTATTGTGTGTTGATCGGAAGGTGGAATACGCTGCAGGCGACTTCATGTCCACAATCACAGCCACAGCCATCCACCTTAACATCTGGAAACAAGCAGGCGCTTTTCAGCAAGCCGGACTAGTATGTGGTCACTCTCTAAAATATATTTTTTCATAGCTTTCCGTTCTACTTTGTTTTTGAACTCTCGATGGCCCAAATTAAAAAGCGCTTCATCTGTTCCAAAAACTACAAAATTAATAAAAAAGTACGGAACACACATTCCATTAAATTATTAAAAATAGTTCCTATTGACCATATAGTGTACTAAACATTTATTTACCTTCACAAATTTTGCCTTCAGTGCTTTATAAATCGCTTCAAACTTTCCTGGAATTGTTTTGTTTAATGTGCAATGTGATTTTAGAGTGCTATGTTATAAACTAGAGTAGTCCTCTCCCGTTGTCAAGAAATCGCAGTGTTGCAGTTTGCTTGTCTTCTGCACATACATTTCTAAAGTGTGTATTCCGTTTTTTAATATGAGAAACCATTTTACTGAGCAAACACTGAAATACTCTCATCCATTAGTAAGTAATTTATATGTATGACTTGACATCCTACACTTTTGCAGCTCTCGTAACAAATTTTGCCAAATGCTCTTATCTCGACCTAATACCTGTGGCGTCATCCAAGTGTGTTTTCTTTTCTTACGCCTCTTATCTTTCAAATACACACACAATCCAATTCTGGAACTAGCAACTGCACCGCATAACAACTTGTTGTCCGCCATCTTCAAATTTGATGAAAGTATGACAGTGTAATACCCCTTTTTAGCGCCACCTCAAAGATCTTTGTCAAAGAAATTGACGAATATCTGATGATATTTTTGTGTCAAATGTGATAGTGTAATACTGGCCTTAGATCAATGTTTTTCGATTATAACATTACAGAACACTTACGGAATCTTGAGTACTACTAATATGACACACACTGAAGCCGAAAGCTTCTTTACTTCGTCCAGTTTTCATTTTATTATGGGCTTTGGTAAGCTTTTTGGGGCAGTCAGTGCATTCAGGTGTGGTCTATTGACCAAAGAAACAGGCCATCGGAACTATCAGCTGTGAGATTTAGCGAGCTTGGTGTAAGCCATTGTTCACGCGTGTCTGAATACCAACTCTTGCCTCCCTGTACATGTTCTCAACGATTCGTTGTCAATACACTCATTCAGAAGAAATCCAGAAACGATTGCATATGAACATCGCTTAACTGACAACTGTTCCGAAAGGCGTGCACCATTTTTCAGGTTCCATAAAACAGACTTTCAGCCTTCGTGTACTCTATTGTGCATGAAAAGTTCTAAATAGAAAGCTGCATTTAATATCCCGTAAGAGTAATGATTCTGGCACATCCAAGGAAGCAGACCATGGTCCAAACGTCACCCACGTGTGCGGTTAGACTAGAGATAAGTGTGTTGAGGTACTAAGCTAAGCGAAACAGATCTTGCGAAACAAGTGAGACGCAGCTTTCTTGCTGTCAGCTGTGTGTCACATAAATCGGGTGTTGATTATTGGCCTTATTAATGCCATTTGATAAAAAGAAAGTTGTTTCAGATGTAAGAGGGCTGTAAGCGTCAGCTGTGAGGGAGAACTCGTGTTGAATACACAATTTGAAAGTAAAAGAAACTGAAAGTAACCCAAATAAGTGTAACAAAACGCTTGACAGTAAAAAGTTAGAGGGCATCAGAAAATGTTCACTTGGGATGAAGTTCATCGCATGGACATTGTATTTTTAGGTTTCTTTAGCACCGCGGAAAATAGTTACACTACCGAATAATGTTACATGAAACACGTGATTACGGAGGAATTATTATTTAACCAAGCACCAATCACAGGTTTTGGTAATACAGGTCAGTCCCAGGTAAATGTCTCGTAATGGAGGTGCATGCGTTCCTTCAACAACGCACCCAGAAATTTTTCCCTGTGGTTTGTCCAGGTTAGATATAACCAATTAAAATTGAGATCGCTAAAGAAGTCTCTCTCTCTCTCTCTCTCTCTCTCTCTCTCTCTCTCTCTCTCTCTCTCTCTCGTCAAATGTAACTGAAATGGCGGAAAATTGATATGCTTGGTTGGTAACTAGCTGACTGTGAAATACGGGAAGCCTGGCGATGGGGAGAAATTGCCGCGACAGCGTTTTTTGGGTCCGGGTCACGGCTCAAACGACCATTGAGCTCTTGCGACGATGCAGGCAGGCTTCCAGCTAGCGACGAGGAATGCCCTGCCGCTGGCTGCCGCATACGAGTATTGGCGGGCAGCGCTTTGCGTGGCCTATCTTTAGGACGGCTTGGCTCCCGAAATGTAGTAACAGGTAGCCGCTTTATTATTATTCTTGCTAGCGGATTCATCTTCTCGGCTGCCAAGACCGTCGCGGTTTCCGTGCCCGCCATCGTTTGTCTGCTAGGTAGTTTTTCTAGGTTGACACTTTCGAGGACAAGCATTCGTAGATCGGCGCTGTCAAACTTGCTTTTTGTTGTTGGCAGCGTCTGCGTTTAGAAAGTTTCTCCTGTTCATTTTGCAAGACAGTGAAACAGTACTGTTTATGTCGTGGTTCTACATGAACAGCGTGTGGCAAACGGTTGGAAAGTCTGTCCTGTCTGATCAGTAGTAGTTCTGTAGAAGCACGTTACCTGTAAAACTTCACGCGGTAATGAAGTGTGGCGTCAGGTATTTATTTGGGCTCTTGCTTGTCTTCGTCGTTACAGCACTGAGTGGCCCTCGCCCAAGAACACCCTACCCAGTTAATAGCCAGAAACACTGAGACCACAAATGCGTTCTGCAATGGTAGGTAAAGAACACTAAGTACAGCAAATGGTACTGAGAAACCTCCATCGCGAACCAACACGTTACTCTCTTATACAAGTACTTTTGTTGATATAGAATAGGGGTAAGCTGTTGCCTCATTTCTGATCAAGAAGGTAACCATGGGGAAGCCTGAAACAGATGCTTGTTGTTGTTGTTGTCTTCAGTCCGAAGACTGGTTTGATCCAGCTCTCCATGCTACTCCATCCGATGCAAGCTTCATCTGTGAATAACTGCAACCTACATCCTTCTGAATCTGCTTACTGTACTCATTTTCACCCCCTACACTTCCATGCAATACTAAATTGGTGATCCCTTTATGTCTCAATGTCCTATCGACCGATCCCTTCTTCCAGTCAAGTATTCTCCCCATTTCTGTTCCGCACCATCTCATTAGTTACATGGCCCACCCATTTGATCCTCAGCATTCTTCGATGGTATCACATTTCACAAGTTTCTTGCCTAAACAGTTTATCGCTTATGTTTAACTTCCATACTTCGATATACTTTCAGAAGAGAGGCTTCCCGATCCTTAAATCTATACTCGATTTTAACAATTTCTATTCTTCAGAAACGCTTTCCTTGCCATTGCCAGTTACTTCGGTCATCAGTTATTTTCCTGTTCAAATAACAAAACTCATCTGCTACAATAAATGTCTTGTTACCTAATCTAATTTCCGTTACGCAAATAACGGGTAAGGCGAACTCCAGATTGCGGTTTATTGGTAGAATCCTGAAGCGATGCAGTCCTTCAACAAAGGAAATAGCTTACAATACTTCAGTTTTGGAGTATTGTTCGTCTGTATGGGACACTTACCAGTTGGGTCTGATTCAAGAGATTGAGAAGGTCCAAAGAAGAGCGGCAAGATCCATGACTGGTACATTTAGCCGTCGCGAGAGCATTACAAATCTCATAGAAAGTTTGAAGTGGGACACACTTGCAGATGGCGCGCTGAACAGAAGGGGCTGCTCACTAAATTCCGAAATCCAGTCTTCCCCGAGGATGTAGAGCATATATTATTACCACCAACTTTCAAACCGCACAATGATCACCATTCAAAGATAAGGGAAATAAGAGCTTGTACTGAGGTATTCAGGCAGTCGTTTTTCCCTCGCGCGATCCGCGAGTGGAACAGAGGGGGGAAATAAGACTGGCGCGAATTGTGCCTTCCGCCACACAACGCTTGGTGGCTAGCGGAGTATATATGTAGGTGTAGATGTAGACTACATTCCATTACCCTTGCTTTGCTGTTGTCGATATTCATCTCAAAACAAGTGCTCTTCCATGTCCTTCGCTGTCTCCAACGGAATGACAGTGTCTCCGGCAAACCTCGAAGTTTTTATTTCTGCTTTCTGGACTTTAATTCCTACTGTAATTTTTCTTTGTTTTCCTTTGTTGCGTGCTAAGTGTACAGATTAACATTGGGATAAGCCACAACCTTGTCTTACTACTTTCGGAATCACTGCTTCCCATTTATGACTTTTGACTCTTGTGCAAGTTGTAAACAGCATTTCGCTACTTGTGTTCAACCACTGCTACCTTCAGAATTTCGACAAGTTTTCTAGTCAACATTATCAAAAGTTGTCTACAAATGCTATAAACATAGGTTTGCGTTTCCTTAACCCATATTATAAGAGAAGTCGTATGGTCATATTACCTCTCGTGTTCCTCACTGGTAATTATCATGAACTTAGAATGTCAGTGTCGTGCAGAATTGCTAAAATAGTTGACAGCAACCGCCGTGTTCACTTGCTAAAGTTGACAGTTGGCGAAATACTGTAAGAGCAGATCATTGTGTTAAGAATAGGTTTCAAGGGAAAGCAGGAAAATAGATTTCATAATGAAGATGTGAAGCATTAGTATCTCTTTCTTTAACCTTTAAAGTATCAAAATGACCAATACAAACTAACAATGAAATACACCAGTGTGTACTCTATGGGTATAATAAGCAGGGAAACAGCTCAATTTGTTATGTATCCCCAAGTCCGCCATGAGTTACGGGGGTGATAAATATTCGTACCAATGAATGAACACAAAATCGTACATGTTAGCTTCATTGGTAGATGTGAAAAAAAGCAGGAAGTTGTCAGCTTCAGTCAGTAAACACAAGAGGAAGACATGTCCCAAAGGACTGGAGTTCACAATCAACTTAAGACCATGTTTATAAACCGGCATTTGCAGCTACGACAGCATAAATAAGTTCAATGGCTTTCGTGAAATGCTTCAAGCACAGGCGATGTATAAGCAACCTGCTGACGTTTCAACACAGGTCCATTTGGTACCCGGACTGCCATCAGTCATTGTAGTGTTTGATATGGTAGAGGTAGTAGCTACATCTGCATCAGCCTCTTCTCCAAATCCTAAATGTTTGCGTCCTTTACTGTAACTTCTTACTAGCATTCATTGCAGTACCAGCCGGAACTTCATCTGACATGGAACTATGCCACCTCCATTAAGTCATTCTTACAGATTTAAACGAACTACTCACGAATGTCAGTGCGATCCTCCTCAAAGTAAAAAAAAGAGCAATTAATATACCTACTGCATTAGTGTTCCAGTAACTTTCCTGCATGTGCACTGTCAGCGGAAATAATTTATCCTTCGGGCTAACATGTTCGTGATAATTTGTGAAACAGTATTATGTGCAGTGTTCATTCTTTGTCAGAAGCAGCATTTCAAAGCATATAATCAGCGAAATTGTATGTAACTATGAACTGAATTCGGTCGTGTATATTAAAATCAGAAGGCTTAAGGAGTAGGTAGAAAATGCTAGTTAATCACAAAACCAGCTCTAATGACGAGTGCGCCTAAGGCCATCAGTTAATGCTTGTACCATTACTCACTTGTTACTTGATATGTCAAGCTAACCGAATTAGAAACAATACGTGTCAGAGCAACTGTTGGATGTATTAATACCAGTACAATTTGATTGTAGTAAATAAAGTCAAGACCAGCGATTATATATATTATCTACTGTTAAAGAGTTAAGATGCACGTGTCTAACGCACTGGTTTCCATTAGTCAGAAATTCGGTGAGTCAGTCGCATATCTAAAGATAATCGTATCTTGGTTACTAGGTGATACGGTACAAATTTTATTTCGAATTCCAGTTTATCTGAATGTGCGTGCAGTTTTTTTGCGAATAGAGGGCTGTTACGGAAGTATTTTTGTATCTGTAACTCACTGTACCCGTCCTTCTTTAATAAACAGGAATGACCTGCGCGATTTTACGGGTACGCGGGGCTATATACACCGCGCGAGAGATTCTAGATATTTAGGAGTAGGAAAGTTGATGGTGGTTATAGCACAATCAAGAGGGAATTTAAATGTGGCTGAAATGTTTAAAAGTACTTACCAAATATAAAATAAGAAATACAAATCACACCCATTCTCCTCCATTCTCAATCCATTGTAAAACCACGTAGACTAGAACTACCCAACATCTAAGGAAATGCGAAGGGTGGTAGGTGCAAGAAAATAGGATAGACCAGCCACTTAGAAAATACAGTAACTCTTCTACGTAATAAACTAAAATACATCACAAAAACGGTGAAATACGGTCCACATTCGTCTCATCACCTAAAATAGATGGCTGATGAGCTGGTAATGCCAGTTGCAGCCATCAGATGTGAATATCACACATTTGTTTACAGTGTGGTGTCAGATCTGTACACTACAACCACTGCACGTTGGTGGGTCCTCTCGTCAGAGACGAATCCATGCGCCCGAGGATCGGGCCTATCCCGAGGCGCGTTAAAACTTCATCCCGCATCAGTGGTCGGAAAGTGGAACGTAATAGCTTCGTCGTTTGTTTTGCAGCTTTTTCCTCATCCCGAGCCGTCACTCCTCCCGCAGTTGCATGACCCGTTGTCTAAACAGCAAGGTGACAAACCGCGGGTGTTAGAGTAGCACAGTGGGAAACTGTTTTCCAAGCCTGTGTCCTTAAGTGCACAGCAGTATAGCACCTCCTTGCGCTTTCTCTGAAAGGTGGGATAGGATATCGAGGATTGTCTGAATATATTTTTCTTCTGGTTGTATGTGATGGATAGCCTGAAGAGCTCTTCGTGCGCCATAGAGATCTTTGGTAGCATAGTTAGACCACATCTGGTCAAGCGCCCTCAAGATCGCATATACAGAAACGCCAAAACACCGATTGTTACGGGGTTTCCCACAGTTCCGTTGCTCGTCACAATACTAAATGGTCAGGTGGACTATTTGAAGAAATATTAGATCATTTATAAGCTCTTTGGACTTGGATGTGCAGCAGGATTACAAGATAGTTTCAAAGGAAGTGAAACTAGCAAATCTTTGAAATAATTGTTGAAAGATCACACTGTAAAGACATAAAAGCATCATAAAGTTATTAGTCTCTTTTTTCAGATTACTATACTTTTCTGAATGAATAAAATGAGAAAAGGAAAAGGAAAGCCATGTGTAAATGCTAAGAATCGTCATGAACGTAGAAGTAAACGAATTTGAAAAATTAGACTACAAATGAGTGGGGTAGCATGGATGGGGCACGCAGGAATGGTTTTGGATGTGCACATAAGAACCAGTTCGCCTAGAACAAAGAAATTTGAGTTTAATGTATTAGTATCCGTGGATGCAGTTTATGGTGGATGCTGAAGTCGACTGGACGTTCAGTGCTGAAACACTGTACAGGCTCAAATGTTCATATGCAAATAAAGTGCATTACTAATTTTGGTCAGTAATTTCGTAATATCAACATACAACAGAATTATCTTGTAAGGATATACACTCTAGAGAGGAGAAAGAAAACTGCACCACTAAGGAATTGTCCGAATAGGATGGGAATCGGTAGATGCGATGTAAATGTCAAACAAATGGTCACAATTTCAGACAAATTGGATAATTCAAGAGAAAGAGCTTCGCAAATTGGGCAAATAAATAATGCATTGGTCCACCTGGTCCTTACACAAGCAATTATTCGGCTTGGCATTTATTGTTGCAGTTGTTTGATGTCGTCCTGAGGGATATGGTGCCAGATCCTGTCCAATTGGCGCGTTAGGTCGTGAAAATCCCGAGCTGGTTGGAGGGTCCAACCCGTAATGTCCCAGACTTTGTAATTTGGGAAGACCCGGCGACTTTGTTGGCAAGCACGGAGACAAGCTATGGAAATTCTGTGTGTGGACGGGCATTATAAGTTTCTTGCTGAAATTTAAGCCCACTATGTCTTGCCATGAAGGGCAACAAAACAGGGCGTAGAATATGGTCGACGTACCACTGTGTTGTAAGGGTGCCGTGGATGACAACCAAAGAGATCCTGCTATGAAATCAAATGGCACCATAATTACGGTTGTCTGGCCGTATGGTGGGCGAGTCAGTTTGGTATCCTGCCACTGCCTGTGGCGTCTCCAGACACGTCCTAGTTGGATATTGATCAGTCCGAAGCGGGACTCATCACTGAAGGCAATTCCACTCCAGCCAGAGATTCCAGGCCTAATGTGGCAGACACCATTGCAAACAGGCTTGTTGTCAGTGGTGGCTGATTCGCTCCTTTTAATGTGTCAGGGCGCTGATGACCTCGTTGAGCGCCCATAAGCCCCAACACACACACTCAATGGTGGTTGGTGCAAGGGGCAGTCGTGAGCTCAGTGGCCTTTCTATGAGCCGCCTGTTAATGTTCCTTCTGGTCACTAAAGCACCAGTTGCACGTCGGGTCGATTATAATGGTGAATCCAGGGATAGAGTGCCTCTCTGATGGTTACTTGGCACTCACGTCCTGTCGTCTCTCCTGGTGCCGCTTCCGTCTTGACGCTGTGTTCGGCCATGGTGCACCCATTCCTGCCTACATCGTCGAATAGTGACATCGCTCCTATTAAAGTGTCGAGCGATTCGCCTCTTATTCCAACCATCTTCTTTGAACACAACTACACGCCCTCTCTCAAATGCTGACATCTGCGTGTATTGTTCACGCGCCTGTCTGCGAAGAGTACACGAAATGAGATTAGCAAAGACTTCACGCGCTGGCATCAACATGTCTTTTTCACTACCCCTTGCCAGCTGCGTGATCAAACTGCGCTGCCGCATCCATAGGTCGCTGAAGCTTGCGGTTTTGCACTTTTCCGTCGATACCTGTATGGATATAAAATTGTGGTCATTTTGCGTGTGGGTTTTTTTAAAAAAGCGTAAAAGCGCGTGCATTCGATGCACCATAGCAGCCGCTGAATTAGTTGGGAGTCCCTGCACACCACACGCCCGCTGAGAATGTTGGCAAACCCGCCTTGGCGGATGTGCGTTGATTGCAGTTTGGCAACACCTGTATTTGTGAAGTTCCTCACAAGGACACATTTCTGTATGAAATTCAGTGTTCTCTATAAATGGTGTTACATTTCCTGCAAATTTTAAGATACCATAAACGTTATCAAGCACGTATATAAAAGGAATATCAACAGCAAAGCGGCGGTTTCTCATTTGGCATGACAGGTGCTCTTTACTGCCAACAAGCTGGTTGGTGCTTGAATACGAAAAGAATCAGGACATAAAGATTTTGAAAAAGTTACGAAATGATTTTGAAACTTATTTGTATTCTGTACAGTCGTCTGTTGCCCATTCCATGTGGTGTAAAGATACTTTGTGTGTCTGTCAAGCGTCTCTAGAGGTACGCTGCACATACCGTTGACTACCTAGTGACCAAAATGTCTACTGTTAATAGATGCTGTAGCCAGTGTAATTTATTTTGTTCCTTTCGTAGTTACAAATGGAGAAAAGAGTGGCTGAAGTCTCTTCTGCTGTACGTGCGCTTAGTTGATCTATCTCAGAGAAACTTACAAAAATGTTAGGTCATAAAAGATCGTAACTAGCGGGTGAAAGAAATCTTGCCCGAAGTGAAACCGTATTACAAAAGCGAAATCAAGAAGACATGTTAAAATAATCTGTAAAAGTATATTGTTTCCTAGATATTGAAGCACGGCATCGTTTGCCCGTTACTTTCGGAAATTCTTAAGGACAGAATATAGTTTGTAGAAAATCATTTGATAAAATATAGATTTGTGGAGGACAGATAACTTGAATTGAAAAGTGGATGGATCTTGTACGTAAGCCCACAATAAAAATACCCGGATCTCCTTGTAAGAAGCATATACACATCACTGATTTGAGTGAAGGCTGTCAATGTAGGCACCAAAGATGAGTCAGTAAAATATGTTAACAAAAGCCAAATTGGCGCGCTCCGTTATTATAGGGAGATTCACGATTCATTTATCGAAGCTGACCTAGCTCAAGTTACATGTAGTGCATGAAGGCACCAGTTAGTATGTGGCTGTAGTTACACAACCTGGGTCCAGTGCGAGAAAAGTTCAGTAAGCTCCTCTGTAGTACAGCTGAATAAGTTGTCCTTAATGCTTTATTGCCCACTCTTGGCTCTAATTACCTCTTCTTGTACCAGCTTGTAATAATTGGGTGGGTTTCTCGTGTTGACCCACTAGCTTGAGTCGCTTCCGGGGTAGTACATGAAGGTTGCCCAGGTAGTCCCTTTCAGACTGCTGTCATATACACTGTGAAACACAGTGCTGTTACGTGGGTATGCTAGGCAGCTGGCAAATATTTGCTGAAAATAAACTGCCTAGTGTTCGTAGGATGGTTCCATTGTTTGTCCCCATCAGTATGATCACTGCGGGCCCTTACTTCCTGTGCTATGGTAGTATCGTGCATGCGAGACATAGAGAGTAAGGGATTCCCCTAAGCATCTCCCGAAAACTGTGCAAGCCGTTTTGCAAGGTATCTGCTCTCAAGTTTATTTTCGTTATGAAATGATGTGTGTGTACTGTTCATGTACAGATTGGCACGTCAGGTAGAGCTAAGTTGTGGGCCAACAGGAGCGTTGAAATAGCTGTCTTGATTCGCATTGATTTTATAACTGAAACAAACTACTGGAGTCTCAATACTTACAGGTGATAGAGACCAGGACAAACTGTAAATAAAATAATTGTTGAAAATAAACCACATGCACAACGCCTTACTTGTTTTTTAACACCAACTTAGTTTTCGCCTAAGAGATTCTTTATAGCATTTCTTTCCAGAAAACTGTTCAAATTTCAGTCGGCTTCTTCGCCAGTGACCAAATTCACCGACACCGTATTAAAGAGGAAGTTCGCTTCTCCTTTCTCAAGTCGTTTCGGTGTTTCTAACTAACATTCAAAGTCACAGATTTTGTTCCTTAGTTACAGCGCTCATTTTTAGGTGTACGAACAAAAGCAGTCAACAAACAAAACGAAACACAACACTGTACTGTACCGATATTGAAAAACACCTTCAGCCAAAGGTTTGCTTGTATAAACAAATAAAAACATGGAGAAGCAAATGCGTGGGGCCATTGACAGCGACAGAACTAAGAGGCATGGTTCGGTAGATGTTCTGGTTTGAGCAGGTGGGGGAAACTTAATCGACGAGGCTGTGAATTATGGGAAACTCGCAGTTCCGAGACTCGAAATTCCACTGTATTGTTTGTTTCACCGTTTAGTGGCTACTTGATACAGTTCACGCCAAAACTACTTAAAGTGCCTGCTCTAGTACGCATTTTCAATTTAGTTTGCCTACTAACACTTAACGGTTTGACCGCTAAGGGATGTCGACCAGATGACGTGGCAATAAAGTGCGAAAAATAAAACTGACTAAATTATCAAAGGGCTCTTCTCAAGGTCAGCCAAGAAACCTAGAAAAATCGCCGATACATTGAAAGTCTAGCGACTAAAAGTTTCATTGTGAATGTTCATGCTTCGAAGAAGGGGTGGAAGAAAGTTTCTGGGATATTGGGTGTGGCGGCAAATGCAAGTCGGCACTGGGGCGCTTCAAGTAATTCAAAGTAAGCGCCGCACGGTGGTTTGGGCTGTGATGCGGTGGCGCTGGAGTCGGACAGGTCCGGTCGCAGCCGCGGCTGGAGTGGGCAGCGAAATGTGGGGTCGGCGCGCGTAGCCGCAGTTCTGTCGAGCGCGTGCGTGTCGCAGGGCCACACGTGTTTGCGTGCGTGTTCATTATGGGTCGCAGGCCGAAGCAGCAGCTGTCGCAGGGCCAAATGGCCGAGGAGTACGTGGACAGGGGGCCAGGTAAGCCTCCCTCGTATTGCCATCCGCACGCCGCTATGGCACCGCACGTGTGTTTTTGACGGGAGACGCAGCTGCCACGTGTAGCGCACAACAGCTGCTCGTTTTCACGTGGGGTCACGTCTGTCTGTGAACAACTTGATTTCAGCGAAGACTCCAAATTTCCTGGTCTGGAACTTTCCTGGAGCAGTTTGGCGAACAGTGTCGAGCATTTGGAACATGAACATGAACTTCGAACGTAATACTACCAATTTGATTAGAGAGTTCTTATTGCTTTCACCTCATTTCTAGCTTCTCAGACATATTGACAGTGTTACTTGCATCTTTTCGTTGGTTTTTAGGAATTGGCTTCATGTTGGCAGATATGCATGTCTCAGAATAATACAAATTTGGGTCTTACGTGCTGTTTCCCTTTCGCTGCGTCGCCCTACGTGCAATATGTTGTACTAGGTAGTTCATTACTTAGAAATTGTCATGTTTACTCTCCAGTAACCAAATAAATTTTGTACTCGTTTATATTACTAACATGTGGGGAAACAACTTGTGTCAAACAATAAAATATTCATTTTGCCTGTGAAAAAGCACTGTCAATCCTCGTAGATGACATTGTAAATGTATGAATCATTCGTTTCAGATGTACTATCTATCTCAGTTTCAAAGAATGAAATATATTAAATCTTCAAGAAAAATAACATTAAAGAACTTTCACATAAACAGGAATCTGTGAATAGACCCAAACAGATACGTTCTGCAACTGAAGCTGTTGCAGAGTAACTGGTTTGGGAAACAAACTAACAACATATTAAGATACCTGCATATTTCACTCGGTCTATGATCTAGAGCAATAAATCACTTAGTGTGTAAGCAGTGATAATATTACAGCCAACCAAATTTATTTTAAATTTTAATATTAATTGTCAGATTACAATAAATCGAAATCTACAGCGCTAGAAGACATTCATTATTCATCACTGAAGTTGTCATTTGAAAACAGTGTTGGATGAAAAATTCTTTGTTTCCAGCTAACAAAATATAACAAGCAGCAAGACAGAAATATTCCTCATGTTTAGTATTGAAGGCAAACACGTTGAAGTTCTGCTTGTTTAAAAAGTTTTGTAAGGTCATCTGTCAAGTGTCAGTCATGCTATATTTCATAGACTGGGAGGACAATCTGCACTAGGATTAGAGAACACCATAGAAGTTTCAGATAAAAGACGGCAGATTCATCCAGTATATACTATTGCTTAAACCAGAGCCACAAATATGTATTACATGTGGGAGTCTTACTCAGAGGGAAAGGGTACAAAACTAACTCAATTAGAAATACTATAAATTAAATAACAGGTGTTAACATACAGATATCTGACATGTACACAGAACCACATTGGTGCCTTCATTTGTACATTGATATACAAATTCCCATGTATGTGAACACTTTTATTCATTTATAAATGCTGCACTAATGAATGTTGCAGAATTGTAACCTGTGTCCAAGTTGTCACTGGACAATTTTTATAGATTGTCAAGAAACAATAAGCTAAGAAGTTGACATGTTTGTGTCTCCTTAGTTACCATCTTTGAGATCAGTTATGTGCTAGAGAATGGGCTTACATCCCAAAACTGAATTTGTATAAAAACAATGAAGTTCTTGAAACAAGGCAAAGGTGTTCCTTTCGGTTAACTTTTGCTGTTGAATGTAAGGATGTTTCATTAATGACATACAGTATCACAGTGTTAGTAATAAAGAAAGAACAAACATGTAACCATACACACAAACTGTTTACATTTACTAATATAAACTGTTTTTATAGAAAATGTGCCATGTGGGACATGCAGTTAACTAGTTTGTTCAAAACACACTTCTGCGCTTTGTAGTCTTTCATTGGAACCTCTCTGGCTTCTGTTGAGAGGTTATTTGAACAGAGTGCAGGTCTGCGAGACCCCATAATTACTTTTCTTTCCATGTCGTGGGTAAGAAAACCTCCAAAGAACAAATGTTTCACCACTAAATGTGGGGCTGTCCTTCCATAACTTGTGAATTCTCTCTGCGCATCAGGTTCATGCACTCGCTCGGTTACTCCAAATTTAAAATAATAATAATTTATGATGTCACCTTTCTCTTCCTGGGTTTACTGTATCTATAAACTCAAATACTAAATTTGAGCCGGCCAAAGTGGCAGAGCAGTTCTAGACGCTACCTTCTGGAACCGCTACGGTGGCAGGTTCGAATCCTGCCTCGGGCATGGATGTGTGTGATGTCCTTAGGTTACTTAGGTTTCAGTAGCTCTAAGTTCCAGGGGCTGACGACCTCAGATGTTAAGTCCCATAGTGCTCAGAGCCATTTACTAAATTTCAGTGGGTATGCTAATATCTCTTCATGTCCAGTTCAACTACACAAGATTCCACAATATACACCATTAAAATCACATGAAGTAGCGCTTTGATTTTTTGTTACACCCTTTGTTACAAGACTTATAAGTAAATTATTAAATTAAAAATACCTTTTCAAGTTCTGAATCTTATGAATTGTTGTTTCTCCTTGCAGTTGTGGAGCTCATCTACTGGAGGGACCCAAAGAAGTCTGGCATTGTATTTGGAAGTGTGCTGGGAATTTTGCTGTCTCTGACTTACGTCTCACTCATCAGTGTCATTGCTTATCTCTCACTTGCAATTCTGACGGGAACAATTAGTTTCCGTGTTTACAAGACTGTGCTGCAGGCAGTTCAGAAAACCACTTCAGATGGACATCCATTCAAGTGAGATTATTATTATTATTATTATTGTAGTAGTAGTAGTAGTAGTAGTAGTAGTAGTAGTAGTAGTAGTGTAAAAGTAATTGCTCTGAAATATTGCTTGCGATCATAATCTGGTTTGTAGAATAGCACAATGTGTAGGTTAGGTTGCAAGGTGGTAATTTCATTTAGTTGGGGAAATCCAACAAACTTCAATACCAAATAAAATGTGTGGCAACAGACTGATGGGTAGCATAGCTTAATTTTTACATTCATACCATTTTTAATGCACTCTTGTCATAATCAAAATTGCAAAATAAATCCTGAAAACCTATATTACATGATCCATAAGTCTAAGTATTTTAATGCTTATGATCATACATTGTGCATGAACTACGAACAACACAAAGGGCATCCACTATATGAATTTAACTGGGTACTCTTTCAAAACAGACTTTCCAGGAAATGATGTTCTTTGTGAACTGCTAAGTGAAAAATGCGTGGCATGTAGCAAAGTCTGAAATGATTGTATAGAACCTAATGGGCAAGATTTGATTAGCAGGATTTCTAATTCAGGGGGAAGTTATTACAGGAATGGTGTTAACAAAATAGACCAGATACTAAGGTAGCTCATTCGATACAGGCCTGTGTTTGAGAATGTGGAAAAAAACTTGCATCAATTTGTTTGGCTCCTTTGCTTTAGAGGGGTGACAGAAATTTTGTCTGAAATAATCAGTAATCAAAGGATTTAGATTGACCGAAAATGCAGATCATGAGAAGTGTTCCGAATAAAGCTGTAGAGTGCTTAAATGATAAAATTGCACCCTGGCAGTTATTAGTAAATTAATGGAAGAGGAACGTAGGTGGTGAGCATTCGGTTTCATCACTGAGTTGTGGATGTACTGGTACTTATTTGAAAAGGGAATGTCATGGCAGGAGTGAGGATTATGATTACAGTCCATCTCGTACATTTGTGCCACTGGTCATATCAGATTAAATATGGTTTTTAGAATCTAAAGTTCAGTAATAAACGGTAATTATGCTGAAAGTCAAGAGTTATGGTGTGCTGTCTGGAGCCCTGCTGTGTAAATACTGCACGTGCTGCTAACCTTGTTAGCACTGGCTAGTACTAATGACGACTCGCAAGTCATACTTTCAAATACTGCAATACATTTCATATTTTGTTGCTTTAAAAGTTGGCTTCAGACTTTTCTGACTATGCTAATAGTATAGTCTCATTCCATATTTCTAAGAATGTACTGCCAGTTGTTGCACAGTAAAGAGTACTAATACTCTTCTTTTACTGTGTGCATTCCACTTAAGTATTCAGTTACTTTGACATTTCCTAATTACACTCAGTTTGTGTGTTTGAACATAATGGATGCTAGTAACATGGAGTTTTTGAAGATGACAAAATATTCCTTAACTCTCTTCCAGGATTACCACTTCATTAGATATAAGCTTACAAGCTTCTGTGTGCTTTATTGGACTGTATTGGTAAGGAGTCACAAAGTGTCATTCAGAAATTGACTTGAACTGTAAATAAGGTCAACCGTGCTGGAATAAATTGACATAGATTCTGCAGTATTGTTTAAAGGTTTCTTAATGTTAAATATTTCTCGTGGTGCAAATACTGATGTTACTGGAGGAAAGGCAAACATGAGGCAACATTACAGTTCACTGTTTTACTACAACCTTTACTTGGTTTTCACATACATTAGCTAGGACTCTCAACCAAATCGTCATCTTTCGACCTAATCTAGACCTTGGTTACGTTACAGATCAGTCTGTACCACAACCTAGATTTTGGGTGTGGGGGCTGTCTAATATCACACTTTAACCTGGTCTTCTGTAGGTGCTGTTTGCGTGAAGAAAACATTGCTTGTCATTGAAGTATTATATTAAAAGTAGAATTTTTAACTCTGAAACTATACAGCCAGTGCACAACATGTTCAGCTCCAGACTCCAAATCTGTAATAATTTCATTACTGCACTTCCATAAGTTAATAATCCTGACATGGTTAGTCTGGGCACAATCTGCAGTCTGTGGCAGCTGAAAGAGAATTCACAAGCCAAGACCGCTAAAAAAGTGGTTTATAGGATGATGACTGGTTCAGTAATACTGATGGATAATACGTTGTAAAAATTCAGAAGCATAAAATCAGATGACAGGATAGCTCTGTCGAAACCAGTCATCCAATAAAATGCTTTTTAGTGATCTTGGCTTGTGATGTTTGCATTAGTTACTTTCATTAGTCTTGGCGTGACCACCGGTGCGAGTGTTCCCATGTCTGTGTAGTTATGCATAAACTTGATGAGATGCAAATAGTATTTCCTGTTGTCATTGCTAAAATGAAAATGGACTTCTGTGGTTGTAATCAACTTAGTCCTGTTGTTCTCTCTTGTATTTTAAGTTTTCTTTCTGTTGGATAAGAATAAAGATAATTGTTTGAAAGATAATTTCAAGTTGCTTGAAGTTAGTGTGCAATGAACTTTTTTACTGCTTGCTGGAAAATATAAGTAAAATCATAGCGGTGTGCTGTTCCAGTAATGTGCCGGTCGTCAAATGATGTTATAGAAGGTAGCATTGGTTATTGCCAAATCTCACAGTGTGTTCTATACTCCATAGTATGTTTTACATGTGCAACTGCACTACTAGAATGCACAGGAATGAAACAATTTAAGCAAATGTTGCAGTTGAATTATTGCGCTCGAATAGTGCCGGGCAAATATTTCACTTGCTACAATGCAAAATGATGATGATTTTTACCATTCTATAATTAAAATCTCATAAGTCTTTTGTTTAATAATTCATCCCTTTTGAAGAAATGTTAACATTCCATTCGTTCGGTAAGTCACCTCATCTTTGTTTTTATATATATATATATATATATATATATATATATATATATATATAAACAAAGATGAGGTGACTTACCGAACGAATGGAACGTATATTTCATGTAAGGACCTGAAGGAAAAAGATAACGGGCTTGTACTGATGTCTAAAGACATTTGTTTTGCCCTTGCTCCTTAAAGATGGAGACAGGTTCAGAAGTTTAAGTTGCCTCATTCTTGTATTTTTGCAATTCACAGTTGAACAATGGTGAGGACCCAGTCTCTGTTGAACTGTTTGATTTCAAAGGACTAACAGAAAAATCATTGGAATTTTATTTTGCACATCGTGTTGGTCAAGATTATTCTTCCAGTATACCATTTTCTTCAAAAAATTCTCGTTTCCATTAGTATCTTTCTCTCAGAATTTCATAACCTTTTTATTCAGTATTTGTTCTATCATCAACTGGACTTTCGAGAATCCAGCCCTGATAGTTCTTTTTTTTTTGTTGGACCTAATGTCATTTTAAGACCCTTCCACATATTGAAGGTTGCTTCAACTATGTTGCAGAAGTTGCCTGGGAAGCCCTCACACATCCTGCGTACAGCCCCAATTTCTCCGCAAACGTTCCCATCTTTTTGGAGCTAAAGGAATACGTGGACATTGATGTGATGTGTTTCGAATGAATAGTTATATGCCTGGGTGCAATCATGGTTCCATAGGCTACTGCAAATATTTTTTTCTAGAGGGATTGGCAGTCTTGTCCCATAGTGGGATAAATGTATTAAGTTATTGTGATTACTTTTGAAATCATAAACAGTTCACTTACTTTTCCTCTCACATTTTCATTTCACTGCCCCTCATATTTAAGGTGTGGTAGCTGTACCATGTAATGTGACTACACCATGTACTGTGAATAGCGTGTAAGGTTGGCCCCAAGGAATGCTGCCATCTTCCATTCACTAAGGTGAAAATGACAGTTGTAAATCTCTCTCCCTCATTGCTCTACTTTAAGAACTATACAAATAAAATATTTTGACACTAGAATGTCCTAGGCACAGACAGGACACAAAGGAAAATCACAAAGTGAACTGTCTAAAGTTCTTGAATGAATTGTGAATTCTGATTGAGTTGTCGTACTCTGATCTGAACATGTCATTAAACAGTTCAGCCGCTTAGTTGACAAGCTATTCTACAGTATGAGGGAATTCTTTGATTTGCATAACTGGTTTAAGTAAGATACCTAATTTGTATGAGGGTGTGCTGAAAGGTAATGCCTCAGTCTTTTATTCCGATCTCAACACCATTTGAGTTGCTACATGTAGTGCTTACTACTCAGTCAACATTCCCACTTCACTGACGTAAGTTGCATTGCTCTGCTGCTAGAGTGCTCCCAGTTGAAGCATGTTGAGAAAGTGTGCTGCAATATTTTGAACATGTGGAGCACCCTCTCCTTCAATGTGACAATGCCGGACCACGTTAAGTGCCGTGACATCTGATATAGACACCTACCTTGTATTCACTACCATCAGTTGGCCTCCACATAGGCCCAAATTGGCCCCATCTGATTTTCATCTGTTTCCAAAACACCATTGCAGACTTCACTTTTGTAGTGATCCAGCATTGCAAGCTAAGGTGATTTTGTGGCTCCGTCAACAGTCAGACATTCTATGGTGATTGTATCAATAAACCGATCTCTCATTTGTAGAAATGTGTTCGTCAGAGTGACGGTTTAGAAATAAATATGTATACATGAAGGATAAAGGTATAGAAAGTTCATAAAGTTTTCATTAAAAAAAGCTTTGAGTTTCCACATCAAAAATTTGAAGGTATTACTTTCCAGCACACCCTCATACGTGTAACATGAATATTAAATTGAAATACTTTGTATTTGTAACATGCTGTCGCTGAGAGCCTATTCTACGATATGCGGTCAGTGGCAAATAAATAATCTGAATTTGTTTTATAGGGACATACTGGAACTGGATCTGACCCTGCCGCAAGAGAAAGTACGTGAGATGACTGACTTGGCTGTTGCCCATCTGAATGCAGCAGCCTGTGAACTGAGGCGGCTGTTCCTGGTAGAGGACCTTGTAGACTCAATTAAGTTTGGAGTTCTACTGTGGTGCCTGACATATGTTGGGGCGTGGTTTAATGGCATGACTCTAATCATCATAGGTAATTTTTGTCAGCAATTTAACATAGCTCATAGACCATTATGTGCAGTTGACCATTGGAATTCATCTTAAAGCTATTTTCTTACCATTTTTGTCGGATGCACTTTCACATTGAAAATAAACGATTAATTTGAGCCATATTACATATGTTATTGGAAAACATTTGACACTGATCTTTTAAAGTGGTGTAAACTCTGATGGGTGTGCTGCTGTTAAAAAGGAAAAGGGGGGGGGGGGTCGTATTGCAAGGAAGAGACCATGCAAGTTACACAGATGAACAGCCCGCCCCCCCCCCCCTCCCCCCCCTAAGGGGGGAGAGGAATGCCCTGAGGTCAGCTCCTCTGCAACATTCATATGGTTGACACATCCATAGTGTCAGAATTGGTTGTTATGGGTGCGAACAGGTCCTGGTCCATGTAAACTAGGGGGTAGAGGCAGAAATGGTGCTAGCATGGGGACACGCTACTACTTCTCTTGTAGGAAAGCAGGCAGTGAACTCCGGCACCCTGTAGACAAGGATCATGTCAACTTCGCACTCTGTGTGAGGGGCTGTGAGCTGGGCAGCTGAAGTGTCTGGAGGTGATGTAGCTGGCAGGTACCTGGGGAGTGGAGGCAGCAGCAGTGGTTGGCATAGGAGGCACCTGTAGCTTTGCCAATGAAGCCCCAGCATTCCTGCAAGAGAAGGCACTGCAGAGGTGTTGAGATATCGAGCCATGTTGCCAGTGTGTGGTCAATTTATGTCGGAGCAGCTGGTGACGACATCAGGAGGGTGGGCGGGCATGGCATGTTCTGCGCACAGTGAATGGTGGCACAAGTGGAAAAGATGACAGTCCGCAGAGGAAGCAGTGTTGCCCACCTGAGGGTGTAGCTGATGGTAGTGATGCGCCACAAGCCACTTGTCGACATGCAGCATGAACACGTGGTGCTCATAGTGCCTGTTGGTGTGGGTGATGCCCGGAGTCCAATGCAGTTGCTGTTCGAATCCTTGGGCTAGTAGCACAGTTCTGGGTGCAAACTGGCAGCAGCAGAAGATGGAGCAGCATCCATGGCTGCTAGCCTTGAAAGTGTTCAGCTGGGCTCGTTCCCAAATTGGATTCCTGTCTGCGTTTCCAGAATCCATACGATGGTTCCACCACACCATTAGATTCTGGGTTGGACGGAGGTGTCAAAATGCAGCAGCTGCCATTGTGTGAGCAAAAACCTTCAAAGGATTGAACGAAAAACTGAGGACCATTGTTCAAAACCACCATTTAAGGTAGGCACTTAATACAAAAAATTGCTGACAGCGTGTTGACTATTGCATCTGCAGCAGTAGCTGGACAACAAAAGGCATAAGAAAGATGGCAAAAGACATTGACAGCCAACACTCATGAAGTGTCTAGAGAAGTTCCAGCTAAGTTGATATGGATTCGTTCCCAAGACAGTGTGGGTGCTGCCAAAAGGGGAAAAATCGGTGCATTACACCTTTGTTCAGTGGCCGTGACCAGGCTCGCCATCTGACAATAAATACCAGGCCAGAACAAGTGCTTACAGGCAAATTGTTTGGTCAGGGAGCTCCCCAGTGACTTTCATGTAACAGGTTGGAGAACTTCTTACACAGCGTTGCTGGAATTGCAACAGGAGTAGTACTTTATTTTTATCGAGGAGAGACTGACCCCATCTTACAGGAAAAGACGATGATGGAAAGCATAGAAGTTTCACAATAGGTCAAATGGCCCAGCCCAGAGGTTGGTCAGGCCACCCGTGTTGAATCATTTTGAAAGCTGATCTTCATAGATGTTTGAGCTGAATCCAAATCTAGGGTTACCTTTTTTGGATCACCCATAGTTTCCGAGCCATATGCTTTAATTATATAGTATAAAAATGATATCCTATACGGTAAATGGGGAAATTAATGAAGCACTTCGTTACAACATAAGCATGTTTGCATTTACAGTAAGCTACTTAAAACAATTATCTGTGTTAATAGAGGTTTCACTTGTCGACTGGAATTGGTTTGTATATTCTTTCTCTTTTTTTCTCTGAAGCTTCTTGTATAGCTATTTCTACGATGAGTCGCTTGCTGAACTTCTCGGTGAAGTGACCAACAGTGGTCCCCCATTATGTTGGTGTTCCAGCAGCCTTGGTAGCGTTTTTCCACCACTTTAATGTCGTGGTGAAAACGCTCCCCTTGCTACTCACTAAAATCTCCCATTTTTGTCTGGGAAGTAATCAAGGTGACTCTTCAAAAAGTGAACTGGCTCATTAAACATCCTAAAGTTTTAAACTTCTTTAACATTGTAGCTATAATAGAAACATATTCTGGGTCTTTCTTGTACTACGAACTTTGTAATGACCTACTTGAATGATACCCATGCTTCTTTCTCATTTAAGGTCATTGTGGATTCAAAGTTAACATCAAACATCAGTTTTCTAATGCCAGGTATGACAAAGACTACTTTTTTAGTTTAGCTTCTGAAAGGTGTGGAAACTTCTGGCAGAGATACTTAAAACATGGTCCATCTTTAGGCAAAGCCTTTACAAACTGTTTCTTAGGCCTAACTTTATATGTAGAGGTGGTAGGATTGTGTTTTTTTTATCTACAAGGTTTTTGCATAGAATGTTCTTCTCACAAGGTTTTAAAGACTCCCTCACAGGCCAGTTCTTTCTGCACCAGTGTTGATCCCTAGCCCTACTGTCCCATTCACACAAGAAACATGAAAATTCGCTAAAGCGACTTTTCTGACAAAGGAGCACGCATATTACTTTTAGATTGCCACATATCATCCAACCATGAGCAGAATAGCCTATTTTATTTAGCACTATTTCTAGGTTTTCATAGCTTTCTTTCATATGTACAGAATGTCCAACAGCTATAGATGCATACATGGTACCACTGTGTAATAAATCAGCCTTTAAACTAGTTTTGGATGAATCAATAAACAGCCTCCAGTCTTCCATTTTGTATTCAATACCAAACTCATTCATCAGACTGGGAATGTCCGAGCAGTACACTAAATCACCTTGTTGGAAAAACTTTGGAAATTGCCTCTCTCTCTCTCTCTCTCTCTCTCTCTCTCTCTCTCTCTCTCTCTCTCTACATGTATATGCTGGTTCCAACTGCCAATACATTATTTTCTTTTAATCTAGAGCCAAGCAATTCAGCTTCTTCTTTCGTTAAGCCCATATCCCTAACCAAATTGTTAAGCTCGGTCTGAGTAAACAATTTGGGCTCTATACTTTCTGTATTACAATGGAATTCATCATCATCTCGTTCATCTAAATCAGAACGTACACCAGAAAATACTTCTGTTGGAATAGAGTTTAAATCATCTGCCGGTTTAGGAACCGGCAAATCTACACCATGCCCTACTGGCCGGATGGCGGATGGAAGGTTAGTGTAGCTTATTACATTCTTGTTTCTCGAATTGTGACCAGTAATATCAACACTACATAAGTAGCAATCATTGGAATCATTTCTTGGCTACACCCACATCATAGGAACAGCAAATCTAAAGGCTTTTTTCTTCTTTTTGGACAATTTTCTCAGACCTTCAACACACACACACACACACACACACACACACACACACACACACACACACACACACACACACAACCATATCTTCCGCAGTGCTCAAGATTTATCTTGATCACCAAGTTTAGATCCAAAGTATGATAATAAATCTTTTTCAATGTCTGTAATGTTTGTTTGGTGTTTTTTAATCACAAAATCACCACAAAAATAACAAACTGTCAGGGTTGTTACAACTACGATTAGACATTGTTCTGAACACATGTACAGGCAATGGGGAAAGTGAGGTTAGTTTGACAGTGAACAAAACACTATCTATTAACACAAAAATAGAATTGTCAGCAGTAATACCAACGTCGTCTACATTAATTACACTTCCTTTTAAAATTATTTTAACTACATAAAAGCTGTTAAATTCTTTAAAAAATCGCTTTAATTTAATATTTTGAACTGTAAAATGTGAAGAAATAGTGGGTGATACAGTTTTTTGAGTATCAAATTTGGAATTCCCACCCTAAAAACATAAGAATAACATATTTTCAGCAAAAGTTTTTCCATCGTTTGCCTGTGTAGTATGTCATGCTTTCGTGCCAGTTTGAAAACGACAGTTTTTCCGGGTCAGACAAGGGCTCTGACTGCATGGGCAGCCGTGACAATGTGTCAGCACTTGCATGCTGTGACATACATCGGAAATACATCTTGTAATTATATCTCGACGAAAATGAGGCTCATTGTTGAAGATGATGAGCTGCTTTGTCAGGTAAAGCAGCTGAAAGGTGAAACACACTAACTATAGCTTTATGATCAGTGACTAGGTCGAATTTGGTACCAAATAAGAAGACATGAAATTTTCTCATGCCATAAACAATTGCAGGGGGGTTCTTTTCGACTTGCAGATTCTGCTTCTGAGCTATGGTGAGAGTTTTGGATGCAGATGCGACACGTTGCTCAGAACTATACATGTAATGATGGGCCAGAACGGCTCCCACCCCATACTGGGATGTGTCCATGGTCTAGACATATAGGTTTACTCTGTTGGATGGTCGCAAGGCAAGGTGCAGAGCGTAATTCGTTTTTAAGCTGTAAAAATGCTTGCTGATAGGCCAGCTACTGCTTGAAATGGACATTTTTTACAAAGCAACAGCCAGAATAGCTCCACCCAGAAGAAACTTGTGATAGTATGATAACTCGGCAATGAATGCAGTAGTTGCTGCAGATAGGTAGGACGAGGCAAAGCTGTAATAGCAGCTTCATGCAGTTCCAGTGCTTCAACACCCTGCATGGAAAAATCAGGACAGAGATAAACCATAGTGGATTAAAAGATTGTGACTTAGTAAGATTACACTTAATGCCTATGGTTTGCTAAACAATAGAGAACAGAGGTTACGTGAATGTTAGCCTGTCAAGGTGTCCATTACTACAATGTCGTCAAGATAGTTAATACAGCAAGGAACCTCTGCCGAGATTTGCTTCAAAAAGCATTGGAAAAAAGCTGTACCCTCTCACCCTAAACATCAAATGTTAATATGGACAAAGATAGAAAGGTGTCTACACTTCAAGCAATTTTTTCAAGGCATCATCTAATAGAACCTCAGCTAAGTTAATTTTGGAAAAGAATTGACCCTCGGCAAATTTTGCAGGTAATTCATCAGTTAGAAGCAGAGGGTGTGTGTAAGTAATATTGTGCTTTTATGGTAACTTTAAAGTCTCTACAAAATCGGAGCTGACCCGATTGTTTTTTACAATCGCTAATGACATAGTCCACTCAATCACTGACATTGATTGAATGATGTGTAGTGATGCCAACTGATCCAGTTTGGACTCGACTTGCTTGCAGGACACTGGTATGGACTACGCCTGAAAAAAGTGCTGCAGAGCTACACAATTACTCTAGGACTTAGTGAAGGACATGATCTTATGATAAGAGTGACACTGTCAGTAATAGAATATTCAAAAGCAACGTAATCGTCTAAACCAGACAAATTCTCTGTATGAATTTAGTAGACTGTCAAATAGATGATTGGATGGGCTACAGATTTGTAAGCTGTGGTGGCAGTAAATGGATCAATAACAGGAATATGTTGTTTGTTGTAGCTTACCAGATAGTGCTGGACAGCTGTGCTTATGTTGGAGAATTGAAGAGTCAAACAGCAGCTCCGGCATGATGGATGTTTCAATAAAAATGTTTATTGTGATCTGGTGACAGCAATGAAACATTTGTTCAGAGGAAGACTGAATACGGCCTTCATTGCAACACTTGATGTGATGCCCATCTGGGTCATGCAGGTCTCTTGTCTTGCACAAAGCAAGAGGGGCATGATGGATGTACTGCATGTTGTTGTTGCCGATGGGGTTGCTCATTGCTGCCAGGTTTTCTGGTTGGTACGACAGACTTCCTCTTTGCTTGGCGAGCCCGTTGCTATGTTCCACTGTGGTGCACTATCAACAACAGCTGTGCTGAATTATTTGATTTATTGGCCTAATGCATGGGATACCTCAAAAGACGGAGCACTGTCTTCAAAGGACAGATACTCACATTGAAGGGCTCTGATGAACTTCCTTGTTGGGTGTGAGGAGGATGATCGTCACAAACTATGGCGTTTGCATAGGATTTTTCGGAGGTTTTAGCAACTATGTGATTCTTATGGCCCAAACCCAGCAGCTCTGCCGTCCAAGCCCAAGAAGATCGATGGGGCAGCTTGTGGCACTGGTAAAACTTTGAGCAGTAATAAAATAGGTGCACTTGTGATAAGAGGACGGCAAACTACACATTTTATCAAAGTAGTGCGAGGCAGTTCCAGTGAGAGGGCAAACTGACACAACTGGTAGACAAGAGGACACAGAAACAAAACAAAGCCTTAAATATCCCGTTTAGTCACCTTAAATTGACCAAGTGCTGGTGGAGCCAATTTTCATAAGCATCCTAGTCTTCAGCAGAGTCATGATACAGTGGAAGCAGCAACTACAGCAGCAGTTCCACTTGATAGTGGAGCATGAACAGTCAATGTAGCAACAAGTTTTTCCAAAGCAACTGTGGTAAGTTGCTGCTGGCTGACAAATGATTAAAGTACCATATCCATGGAGAAGTTATGTGAAAGTCACTGAAGTGGAGCACATGAAAGTTCTCCTAATTGGTACTTGTATTCCAACTCAGAGTGCAATAAGAAACATGTATTGAAAGTTCAGTACAACTTTGTGGCACAGGAGCTGGTGCCTGTCAGTATGAAGAACATTGCCCCACCGGGGCTGCTAGCTTCCTATAGGAGGAGATGGGGCACCATCAATGGTTGGCAGCCTGTGCAGGTGCTGAACAGTGCGCTACTCACGTATGGTATGTTCTGCGACTGTGGTGGCAAAGGTGTAAAAGTTACTACACCTTTCAGTGCCTAAATAACAGCTTTTTACTTGTGGCAGCTAAACACACATTTTCTCGTCATAATAGCCGTATAATATATTTATCTCATAATATAGCCACAAATTAAATTGAGCAAAATTATTGATATTATGATATAAAATGCAAAAAAGCTAGGATTGGCCACACGAATTTTACTTCGATTTTTCTCTACTTCCTTTCTTCCTAGTTGTTAAATCATTGCCCCTACTTAAGTCTGACTTGATTTGTCAGATTTTCACCATCTTCTCTGCAGGAAGGTTCAGGCAGTATACAATTAAAGTCATGAGGTACCTACTAATATTGTCGCACATCCTTTTGCTTGGCATAGAGCAGGAATTCAGTGTGGTATGGACTGAACCAGTTGAAGTCCTTTGCTGAAATATTGAAGGGAGGCCAAATCATTCACTCGAACTGTCCAGAATGTTCTTCAAACCAGTCGCCAACAGGTGTGGCCTGGTGACATGGCACATTGCCATCCATAAAAATTCCATCACCTTTTGGGAACATGAAAGCATGAATGGCTGCAAATAGTCCCAAAGTAACTGAATGTAACCATTTCCAATAAGTGATTGATTCAGTTGGACCAGAGGACCCAGTCCATTCCATGTAAACACAGCCTACATCATTATGGAGCCACCACCAGCTTGCACAGTGCCTTGTTGACAGTGTTGGTCCATGGCTTCAGGGTGTTTCTACCACACTCGCACCCTACCATCTGCTTTTACCTATTGAAATCGGCACTGATCTGACCAGGAAACAGTTTTCCAGTCATCTAGGGTCTAACTGATGTGGCCATCAGTCCACAAAAGGAACTGAACGCGATGTTGTGCTGTTAACAAAGGCACTCATATTGATTGTCAGCTGCCATAGCTCATTAACACCAAATTTTGTCCCACTGTCCTAACAGCTGTGGCTACTGCACACGGTGTTGCTTATGTTAGCACTGACAACACTAGCCAAATGCTGCTTCTCTAGTTCATTATTTGAAGACTGTTGGCCACTGCGTTGTCCACGATGAGAGGTGATGCCTGCAATTTGCTGTTTTTGGCACACTCTTGGCTCCGTGGATTTCAAAACATTGAAGTGAAATATGCAATACCATTGCCATCTCTATAAAAGTCCATATATCTACATTTTTAAATTCAGGCTTTAGCCTCAATTAATATTGTTGACTTTTTTCTTTCTCCTGTTTCCCTTTTTACTGTTGCTTTTGGAAAAACAGACCTCCATCTTCAGGTGCCCTCACTTTTACTTGCTTACAGTTCAGTGCTTTTTCTGTTGTAGGCCTTAGACTACAGTTAAAAACAGATTTGCTTTGCTTTTGGTAGGATCACATTCTTACACTGTTAACTTCAGTATGCAAAGAATGCCTAAAATATCATGGTTTTATATTTATTCTGCAGTCAGCTGAACAAATAGCACTCTTCATAATAGTTTAAAAAAAATTAAGATTTCTTTTATTAAAAGCCGTTGCTCTTGTTGATACCCATCAGGATTTCGTAAGTTTTATTGTTCTTTGCAAATGATTTCATCTCACTTTTGTTGCACAAATCGCTGAAGTGGTGTCAAATACAGAGACTTGCATTGGGCAGCTGAACAGCTCCAGATATGGTATCCTGACCAATGATCATTTCATAGCAGCTTATGAAACTCTTGGCAGTGAGTTTCAACTAGTTGATTTACATACCAACTGTCCGCATGCTTAGTGACTTTCAGTATATTACATCAAGAATCTTCTTACTAATTGTCCAAATAAAGCTCATTTACCTCTATTAAGTACCAAAAATGTTCTATTAAACACTTAAATGACATTTCATTTTGAACACCCCAGTATTTACTGAATAGCAGTTCTGTTACGGATAATAATGGAGAGGAACCTTTCATCAACCATTCTTTACCTTTTATCCAATTAAACTGCTGTTAAACTATTGAAATTCAGACTTTTGGAAGGTGCCCCTAATTAAAATGGATCTCTCCCCCCTTTCCGCCCTCCCCTCCCCTGTGCCTTCTGGATGCTGTGGAAATAATAAAATCACTAGTAACATTACTGCACATTGACATAAAAGAAGAAACAGAAATTTGTAAAGTAAAACTCTTCCCAAGAGTATTGTACACTGTTATTTATACTTTCAACACAGATTTTGCTACTTCCTGTGGATTTAATGTTAACTTTTAGCTTTTCATGACTAATTTGCAGCTGTGAGCACTGTTTTTTTGTGTTTGTTAGGTCTCCCCTCCAGCCAAAATTCATTCATGTGTTAATTGTAAATTTGTGTTGTTAAAAAACTAAAAAAACTGAGTAAGATGTTGAAGTTCTTAATGCACTAAGCTTACCTTGAAGAGGAGTGCAGTTCAAATTTGTTGTCATATCTCTGTATAGTATTTTTCCAAATCAGTCAAATGCTGTAATGGGTTCTTTCTAAAAATACTTCACCTTTTCCCTCTTTACCACATTTTTCTTATCAAACTTCATGCCAAGTACTCGGAAACCTTGTCGCCTGCTTTGAACATACCAAATTACTCCCTTCCTCCTTCCCCTTCCTCTAAAAAGCAAAAAAATCTGATCTTCAGACTGCAGTATATGTGACTGAAACAAATCCTTCAGAGGTTTCATAATATTGGCAGAGAAAAATTTTCAAATTGGCCTTTCACTTAAAAATGGAGGAAAAAAGATTTCCGAAGTGGTAATGATGATAGTCGTGTCAAGTGCTGGAGATAGAAGGGGTCCTTCAGTTGATAAGAGAAACAGTAAATGAGATGGATACGGAGTTACATGGAAAAAATGGCATTTGGTTAGGGGTAGACAACATGGAACAGTGTGAGAGGGAAATAAAAACTGAAATTCTTTTAGCAGAGTGTTATTGAGTTGTTGATCAGCTGGTAGTCACTGTGGAGGAATGTGACAGGACTCTAAATTGAACGTGGTGAGTCATTTGTTGTGAAAATGAAGAGATACGCTCTAGGGAGTCTACTACACGTCTATAAGCAGTCATTGTTTCCTCCCTTGAAAACAAAACAGTTATTGGTTATTCCTCCTCCTTGCCCAATTAATATTGCCTTATATGTTCTTATGATAGGTAAAGGAAAACGTTAAGAGAGAAGAGAGTTGTATTTGTGTGATTACACAAATTATATGCTGTCATTATAACATTTCAATATTTCTTGTTTCCAGCTTTTGTAGCCTTGTTCACCTTGCCAAAGGTTTATGAAACAAACAAAGTGCAGATTGATCAGAACATTGATTTAGTGAGGAGCAAAATAGCAGAGATCTCATCAAAGTAAGTAATTTGTAGATAATTCTAACAAAGTACTTTAGCTATTATGAACTGCATCTGTGTAGTTACTGGTTGTATTGTTATGAAAGATTAAATGCCAATAAATAATAGATATTTACAACTTTTTAAGTGTGTAAATATTAAATATCTTTTTGCTTTTAATATCTGGTTCTGTTCTTAATCGCAGTGACTATAGCCTTCAACATCACTTCATAAAATTAAGTCGAATATTGTTATGGAATTGTTTGTGAAACGTTGACAGAACTGATGGAATGTACCTCCCCCGTGTGTGTGTGTGTGTGTGTGTGTGTGTGTGTGTGTGTGTGTGTGTGTGTGTGTGTGTGTACGAAATAATAACAATTTTCATTTTCTTTTACAGGATTAAAGCAACCATCCGTGTTGGTGGGAAGAAACCAGAAGAAAAGAAAGAATAAATACTTACTTTTTCAGAGGAAATCATTTAAAAGTGAACTGCAAAAACAGCAATGAAATTGGAACAAAACAACCACTTTCTTCTGTGCAGTCATCATATATATTCCATGTGTATGAATGTCATCATCACACAGTAATAAACCTTGACCAACTACGTGATTGCTGTATTAATTTCATACGGTTTCTTAGGTTTCTAATTTATTCTGTCCATTCTATTAACATTGTAATTTATTCCACTTGGCTCAGACTACTGTAAATATTTCAATTTTGAACAGAAAGATTGAAATATGAGTAAGAGCATGTAAGTGTAAAACTCTTTAAATGTTTTCTCTCTACTGTAGAATGAAGAGTTGTTATCAAAGTTCCCCATGCTGCTTCAGATTTGTAGCATATCCTGTGAAAAATAAGTGTACATGTGTGAGAGAATGGTGTTTTTATTATCCATTTAACTAAGTTTCCTCTGAAGGATTGAGTCTGGTTGTGTGTGAACAGGCCCTTAAATTTTCACAGACTGGGTGCATTAATCCTCGCTTGCATGAAGTGTGGTTGAATGTGTGTCTTTGTAATTTTCTGCGTAATAGGAATAGGTACTGGACAAAAAACTGGAGAGAGAGAGATAACTAACTCGCAACTTTATTGTGTTTAAATGATGATATGGAAATTTTGTATCCTGTGTGTGTGTGTGTGTGTGTGTGTGTGTGTGTGTGTGTGTGTGTGCTTGTTAAAAGTAAGCCTGGATGCAATTGTTTGCATGTAGTTGTCGCTGTAAGCTGCAAAAATTCTTGTTTCATCTATTAAAGTGTTGCAAATATCTCACATGAAAAGTGAATATTAACAGAATATGTTGCTGTAAAGTTATTTGCTGCTTATTTGGTTTATAAAGCTCTTAATGGTGAACATTCATTAAATAATGATGCTTTTAACACAAATTTAAAACTGAATCAGTTGATTGGTGTAAGAAGATACTATTTGTGCCACAAATTTTTATATAAAATTGAGCACCTATGCTGCTATCTGTGAGATGTCACTTAAATAAATTTCTCACAGAAAATTGTTGTACATTGCTGTCTGTCTCTTTGTGACTGAAAAATAACAAAGCTACGTGGAATCTCTGCTATATGTACGAAAACTATATGAAATCTGGAGACAGTATCAGATGGCTTGTGAAATTGTTACTTTTATTGATCTTTTTACTTACTGCCCTCCGCATAATTCGCTTAATGGTTGGTGGGCGAGCACACGAGTATTCTGCCAAATGCACATGTATAGATGATTATTCTTAGCCTAATTAATTGTTGGGATTATTTAAATTGGAAAGATATGGTGATAATACTGCATATTTGTCTTTTTGACATAAATACACCCTAATGCTTTTCATACAGCATCTAGACTCGTAATAATGAAAGTAGCTGTTATTAATTCAGGTCTAGTGTTAAGAGAATTGGTGCAATGTTTTGTTGGAAGAAATATGTATTAGTTTCATTCTGGTTTTTGTCACGTATAATTTGGAGATATTAAGTTGTATTGATGTGCTTTGTACACAAATAAAAAGAAATCTACCTGGAACATGTGTAAGTTCTGAAATCTAAATGTAGAGTCTGAATTCTACAATGGTTTAGTGGATTTTAGTAATGCTGAAGTGGTTATTGTAAAAAACTGTAATATCTGTGTGGTCCTCACAACAGCAGATTTAGTGTTCTTCATAAATTCATCTACTGCTTAAAAAATACTCTGGTATTGTCTGGCAGTGTCTTGAGGATTACAAACACCTTTGAGGATCTGATTTAACAAGTTGTTTTCAATATTTTTGATATTCAGTGCATAAATTTAAGTTGGTAGAAATGCTATCAAAACACCGGACACAGAACACTGTCAATAATACCCTTACATACATTTGAACATCAATTATCAAACATTTTAATTTAGCTGAATTTTCTGTCTGTGCATCACAAAGGTAGACAATCATGTTAAATAGAAAATAATTTCCTGATAAACTGCACAATATTATTTATTCGGCGCAAACTAGCTTGGGGCGCATTAGGACATTGTCAGCTGACAACTGGATAACAATTTGCAGATCATGAAACTGTCCTATTTAATATTATTCAGTATTTGTTACAGTTGCTAATAGGGTTGCTTATGGGTTCAGAAAATAAATATCTGACAGTAAGGACATATTATATAAAAACACCACAATATTTCTCTAACGACTTACATCCCGTTAAACTGTAACCCAGAAGACTGTATCATTGTAGCTGCATCGTATGTGCTCCCTTCGTATTTCTTTGTAACATAAACATGTTAAATGTGAAGTGTGGGTACCTGACGTGGTGTGTACATTTACCGTAGGTAAAGGAGAGCTCTTGATTGATAGCAGAAATTTGAGTCACTGATAGGCACACCAGTACCCACCCACTGTCTTAAAGTGATATTCTATCACCCACCCTACCAGACACATCCTGGTCCATCCCTATGCAACTCCCACACACAGGCATCATGTCCCTGTGGACAATATGAATGCGAATCTGCCCAATCCACCCACTCAGCATATTTTACTCCAGTTCTATCACAGCTTTATCCTGTCCCATCATTCACCCCATTTATATTCTCTCTCTCTCTCTCTCTCTCTCTCTCTCTCTCTCTCTCTCTCTCTCTCTGTCTCTCTCTCTCTCTGTGTGTGTGTGTGTGTGTGTGTGTGTGTGTGTGTGTGTGTGTGTGTTTGGCCAACCACTTCAGATTGCCTTCGTGGGGCTGCCACCTCATCACCCAGGCACTGGCGATTTACCAGACGTTCGGCATATGGGCTCGCATATCCTCTGCACCCCTATACGTTGTTTAAGGCCGGTATTACACTATCAAATTTCTTTGTCAAAGATTTGATCAAAGGTGTGATCCAATATTCCGTCCAATATATTTGACAAAGATCTTTGACGTAGCGCTAGAAGGGGTATTACACTGTCATCAAATTTTTCGTCAAAGTTCAAGATGGCTGACAACAACTTGTTACTTAACCGCAGCAGTTCTACGTACTCCAATTGCATTGTGTGCACATGCGGAAAAGAAGTGGGGGGGGGGGGGGGGGGGAAATGGAACCATACATACGAGGTTGACTGTCTTAAAAGTCCTGGGATTACAACTTGATAATAAATTCAGTTGGGAGGAGCACACCACAGAACTGCAGAAAGGCCTTAACAAATCTGTATTTGCAATTCGTGTGTTTGCAGACAGAGGCAACATAAAAATGAAAAAGCTTGCATACTTTCATTCCATAATGTCATACGGGATAATATTTTGGGGGTAAATCTTGAAGTCAAACAAAAGTTTTCAAGGTCCAAAAGTGTGTAATACGTATTATTTGTGGAGTAAATTCACAGACCTCCTGCAGAAACCTCTTCAAAGAACTTGGTATACTAACTACTGCCTCTCAGTATATTTACTTCTTAATGAAATTTGTCGTAAATAATCTCTTTTTCCAACAAACAACTCAGTTCATACATACAATACCAGGAACAAAAATGATCTGCACAAGGACTTAAAAGCACTTACTTTAGTTCAAAAAGGGGTCCACTACTCAGGAACACTCGTCTTCAATAATTTGCCAGCAAACATAAAAAATTTAGTTAGAAATAAAGATCAGTTTAAAAGGAGCCTGAAAGACTTACTACTGGCCAATTCCTTCTACTCCATTGGCGAAATTTTTAATAGAAACAAATGATGTATTGTATTTATTCATACTATTAGTATTGTTATTTCAGCTTAAAAAAAAATCGACATGTTCCCCATCCACGAGGATCTCCTCAGCACGGATCTATGGAACGAAAAACTAATCTAATCTGGGTGAAGCCGTGGGTTTTACGACGACACGATAAAAGCATTCAACAAAACTTGTTACGTGAGCTTACAGTGGAAGACGTCAAGTCGTACATCAATTACTTAAGAATGGATGAGCATACATTTCTGTATGTGCTCAATGAAGTGTATCATCCTATCACAAAGCACAATATTCACTTAAGAACTGCTACATCTTCAGAAGACAGGCTCACTATAACACTCAGATTCCTTGCTACAGGAGAGGGTTGGGTTGGGTTAGGTTGGGTTAGGTTGGGTTAGGTCAGGTTAGGTTAGGTCAGGTTAGGTATCTTCTTAATCTATTTTTGTATTCAGGGTGCCTCACGTTGTAAAGCGCCTCATCAGCTTCAGACATCTCTTAATTTTGTAGTTGTCGGCACACACCAATGGTATTTACCGGCAATGGTTATAAAAACACTACAGACGACGGTACGCTGCAGCGATGCTAGCGCTCCATGTGGTAACATGTCACATTGCAGTGAACAGAAGACAAGCGGTTTCTTTGATCAAATATACAGCGAGGCCCTAGATTTGATCAAATATTGGACGACATTTGACAAAGTCCCTATTACACTATCAAATATCTTTGACAAAGATATTGGACAAAGAAATTTGATAGTGTAATACCGGTCTAACTGCCATCATCGATTGGGTCTCCCAGACTCAGATTTCATAAACTGATTTCCCAATACCACTTCTGGATGATCACATACACAATTCATAATTAATTCTGGAAATCTGCTTCTGGTTGTCAGTTCTTCAATTCTGCAGTAGATTTTCATTCCCATCCAAATGCATGCAGTTTTGAAACCTGTTTGCACTGTCAGGTTTTGTCTTGTTTCTAAAATATTTTGGCTAGTACGACGAGTGGCCTTCTGTACAGTGAAAAAAGGTAAGGAAAAATATTAGACTGAAGTCGTTTACACCTTGTCTGATTCAAGAGAAATAATGATTTTGTTGACTAAATCATAAACTGTATCAGTTGTTTTCCAGGCACTATATTTAACTGGGCTAGTAAATCTAATTCAAACCTTAACATGTAAACATGACAGTGGAAAACTGTTTCCAAAACTTGGGTTTTACCTTTTGTAAGATGTCGCATGTAAATGTAATGAGTGACAGGGCCACCTGTGAAAGCAGCCATGTCATTTACCTGCCAAGTTTGCTGCAGTCACTCCACAGCTCTTTGTCAATATGACACCAACTGTCCACCAGAGTGATTGGCCACCACTAAACTCGCCAAGAATACAGTTGACCACCCAGTGGCATAACGTGCAACTGAGAGCAACATGCTGGAATTTGGTGGCTGCTCCGAAACGCAGGCCATCAAAATCCTTCACTCAAGAACCAGCTGCTATGAACTTTGCAGAGGAGAGTTCTCCTTGCAACACATTCTTTGTCCTTGTAACTCTCCCTGTGTCAGTCATAGTTAGCGCACTGACTTCACATCTTCCATGAAGTTTACATTTTCTCTGTCCTCTCACTCTCCCTCAGTCTCCACATACCATCTTGTCCTGCACCTCTCCAACTGGTACACAAGTATCACATGCCTAGCATGTGCATGCTCGACAGAGGATGTATTCTGAAAGTTAGCAAACTTTATTTCCCTTTCGTGTGTGCATGTGAGGAGTGGTCTTCCTTACTCTTAAATTACTTGGGTTCTGCCAAACTTTTCCTCACTATATTTAATTCTATAAGACATGACCTGCCAAGAGTCCTCAATGGTAGCTTACCAGTCTAAGTAGTAAAGATGTATGCTTATTGCAAAAGGAGTGATGAACTTCGAAGTGAATTCCATTAGGTCATATGAGCACAAATGCAGCTGATACAATATTGTACATTCTGAAAGGAGCACAACAGATGCAGGTCTTGGTCTACAGCAGGCACGAGATTGGACTGTTTGAGGTAAACTAGAGCAATACATTAAGCTAAGATGGGAACAATGAAAGTAAATTGATGAAAAACCAGTCTTTGTAATAACAAATTGAGACCATTTAGAATATGAAACATTTTTACATTACAATATTTTCTTTTTGAAATGTAATTTATTGTAGGTCTGCATGATGATAAGCACTGCTATGCAGAAGGGATGTCAGTGTTAACTTCTGTGAGCTGTGTTGTAGTGTACCAGGATGATGGGGCCTGTGATATTTTGATTTGTGTTTTAATAGTCTTGGTGGAAAATTGGGAGTCTAGATGCAATTATCAGAGATTGAAACAATCATCTTTGTGATGGAAGTGGACACATTTTTGTGAAGAAAAGGAGGGGTTGTAGAAACCTGTGAAAATCCAATGCGTATGCATTAAGAGCTCTCCAGATTGGGTGTTCTGCTTGTTAGAGGGTGCCTGGTATACTACTCCAAATGTTTGGATCAAGCATGCTGCTTTTGAAAAGACCACTGCGCTGAGGGCAAAGGTCACCTGATCTGGCCCATTAGCTGCTTTATTGTGGCAGCAACTTTTTTCCTACACTGTCTTGTATTGCTTCTGATATTCCCATTAGCTGACAGACCTCTGCTCAGATCAATTTTGTGATCCTGTACATGTATTCCTGGATAATAATATCTAATAAAAACTTCATTATAACCCTTAATAGGAAATAAGCTTGCTGTAAACAACGAAGATTTGGTAACAGTATGTTTAATAGAACAAAGGCATTAATAGCTATTGATAGTTTTGTACGTCTAGGTGTTCAGTAAAATGTTGAAATGTGTGTGAATTCCTAAGGGACCAAGCTGTTATGTCCTAGAGTTGCTCTTCTCTAATTCATGCACAGTAGTTTAACAACTAATTCAGTTCTCTTCAGGTGCTGTAATTTGCAGTTCTGTGCATAATGAGATTTTCACTCTGCAGCAGTGTGTGCGCCGATATGAAACTTCCTGCAGATTAAAACTGTGTGCCGGACCGAGACTTGAACATGGGACCTTTGCCTTTCACAGGCAAGTGCACTTGCCCACGAAAGGCAAAGGTCCCAAGTTCAAGTCTCGGTCCGGCACACAGTTTTAATCTGCCAGGAAGTTTCAGTTCTGTGCATAGTCGCTGCCTGGCTGAGCCAGTTAGCTTTGCAAGTAATCAGGGTAATTACGAAAAACTTTGTGATTTGAGGGGAAAATATTTGTCTGAACTTTCATAGTCACAGTGGGAAGTGGACAACTGGGTATCAACTACACCAGTAACAGATCTAGTTTGGAAAACTATTTGTTTGACAGTAATGAGGGCAATTAATGTATCATATTTAAAGCTCACTGAAGTGAACTTAAAAATAAAAAGAATCAAAAGTTTTCGACATTTACATGATTACTCAGCAATTGACGATTAACTGCCTGGCAGACAGTTCATAGAACCACTATTTTTCCACCGTTCCACTCTTGAACGCATGTGGGAAAAACGAACATTTAACTTTTTCTGTGTGAATTCTGATTCTCTTATTTTATTATGATTATTTCTCTGTATGTAGGTGGGCACCAACAAAATATTTTTGCAATCTATGAGGAGAATGTTGGTGATAGAAATGTTGTGAGAACTAGCTGCAACAAGAAATGCCTTTGTTTGAATGATAGCCACTCCAATTTGTGTATATTATTGGCACTCTCCCCCGTTTCACAATAATAAAATTTGACCTGCCCTTCTTTGGACTTTTTCGATGTCCTCCGTCAGTCCCATTTGATGTGGATCCCATACAGCACACAAATACTCCAGAAGAGCGCAGAAAAGCATGTTGTAATCTGGCAGTTTCCGATGCTTAAGGGTGGCAGTGTGGTACTGGTGTGCAGGACACTCACTCCCACTTGGTTATCAAACTTACTTGGAGTTGCTTCACTGATCTTCATTTCAGGACAGCTGATTGCGATGTCCTGCACAACTTCTTCTCCGAAGATAAGATGCTACATTGGAGGAATTTTCTATAATTTTAAAATAACTCTGTACACTCGAGAATACTTTGAACTCAATCTCATTGTATTTTCATCTCGCACAACAGTTTTCGGGTCTAGTGAAACAAGGGATACAACCTGTTGGCTTTGCTCAATGATGTCAGAATTGGCCAGAGAGCATTTATTACACAGATGAGAGCTGAAAAGACTGTTCAGAAACAAAGGAATACGAGAGATGAAAAAGATAGTTGACATATATCAAGGCAAGTAGTATTTTCATGTTAAGGATATCACTTGTTTGTATCGTATTATTTGTGTGGAAAATAAGGGGAAAAATGGAAATATTGGTAGTGTAGAATAACTCGCGTCACATATCTGGGTTGTATCTCGAACCTCATTCGAACTGTATCGGTTAACTGCAGTACAGAATACAAGTTTAGAGTATGTCGATTTCTTTGTTTCCGTTAGCATCAATATCCTGTTGTTCAGTTTTATTATATAGGTCAACTGAAGCACAGGATAGCAATTTTACACGTGTTGTTTCTTTTGCCTCCACTACCACTAATAGTACGTTCTTACGTTGGTTGTACTACCAAAGGCAGAAGGGGCTACGTACACAATATTTGTATCCCATCCTTCAGTTGACCTATATGCATGTACACTAATGAAAACGTGGAAATGGACGTACATTACATTTCCAACCTGTACCTCAGTTGAACTACGCGAAGAGGCAATAACACAACAGACATGCAAGTTGTATCCCGTACTATCCCACTCTTTAGTTGAGCTATATAGCTTTACACACCATTTGCATCCTTCTTCTCTAGTTGACATATATAGGTAAATCTCATCAGTGTTACATATGTCATTCTTATCAAATAGGTAGTGTCAGTGCAAAGGTCACCTGAAGGATGGGATACAAATTTCAATTGTCGGGTGTTTCACCTTTAATATTGTTAGTACAGATTCGAAGAAATCGTACTGATACTAGGGCTGGGAAACGAAAGAACGACAGCTGCGAAATTTCTATTATGTACTGGAGTACATGGAAACATATGTAATGGTGTAATACAACAATGAAATTGTTGTATTACATTCAAATTCTTGAGGGGGAAAAAAACCTAGCATCCAGCGCATGTTGGTCTATTGATTATTCATATGATCTTGAAACGCACTCCTTTCGGTTTTTGAATACATTCTAAGTTGATTTCCGAATGAATCATAAGTTGATTTTTGAATGCGTGCATTGTGTATGTAATATGTCTGCAAGGGGAATACCTGTCGCATCTAGACATAAACTTCCCTGCAGACAAAAGGGGACGGGGCTATACGAGCTGAGCGGAATAAAGATGAACGGGTGAATGCCAATTGCTGTTTATGTGGTTGGCTGGGTTTGCGAATGGTAAGTGTTAATTAGTAGGGAAGTCCATAGATTCATACTACCAGAATGGAAATAAACGACTAACAGGAATAACAGGTAAGAAGGTTTACATATCATCTTCTCATTGTATCCAAGAAAATTAAATTCTGTCAGAAAATTTTTGGCTACACTAGTAGGGGCCAGTCGTACAGTCTCCGGCTGGCTGCCGCTAAGTTCTGTTCTGGGAGCAGCACGGAAAATGCGTTGTACGAACACTTATTAATGCCTAACTGCAGAATAAGTGTTGGCACTGGAAGGAATACTTCCAGAATTAATGATAAGATTGTTTATTAGAATGAGGAAGGAGATGAATTGGGGACGTCACACAAATTATGGAAGAATATGACCATTCCAAATTTATATAAAAAATTTGTACCACTACTTTTCGATCTCATGCTTGAGCGTATGAACTGTGAAACTACTTCCTAACATAAAGCTTTTTGCTTGTAGTAGGTCTAATAGGCATTCCGTATTGATACTTTCTGAATTATATTCTGCTGGGTTATAAAAATGACCATTTGTGCCAAAACAGTCTCATTTTGTGTGTGTGTGTGTGTGTGTGTGTGTGTGTGTGTGTGTGTAGCAACTGCTGCGATATTAGGCAGGTCTATTTAGTTTTATCCAACACAGTGGCAAAATACACGTAATCAGATCGAGAAACCACACCTGTCTTGGGTACTATTTGTATTAACAGCTTTTTCGGTATTGGAGAACATTTCGTTTTTTCATGTAGCAAAACGTTTGACGAACTTCGATGATTTAGTAGATTCTTTTCCAGAAAGGAAATTACGCTGTGTAAAGCTGTAACAAGATTAGGGAGAACAAAAAGCCAGGTCTCAAGAATTGAAGAAATGTGTACTGTCTTGCTTGTCTCTTGTCTTTACTGAATCTATGTACCCTATATTTAATTTTGTCAGACAAAACAGCATGTTATTAGCTAATGGGCAATAAAGTGTGCAAAATTTTTTGAAGAATTATTGTTCTGCCGGTTACAAATAATCCCATCCAGTATAAATTGCGTGTTTGTTTTAACAGGGGCAGAATGTCAAACTGGCCGACTGGAATCAGGAGAGACACCACAGGACATTATAATTTCCACTGTCCTTGAATATAGTTTGATGGCATCCATTACAAAATATTACACGTTTGAATTCCAGAGAGCGAAATACAGTGACATGCGATAGAACAATGCTGTGTAAAGAGGCATGGCACAGCACTTTGGCACAATTAAGACCAAATAACAAGTCTTACACAGGGTGACACATGGCAGACGGACGGTTTTTAATGAAATAATACTCAGCCAACTTTAAAATTAATGCGTGTTTATTTACACAAAATCAAAGCTCATTATTTGCCATTTTAGTTAAAGTTATTTATCAAAAATTATGCCAAGGTGATGTCCATTTCGAATGCAGGATTCAAGTCTCTTTCCAAAATCCTCCTCCACCCAGACTAAAATATCTGCAGGGACGGCAGCAATTTCTTGAATGATTGCATTCTTCAACTCGTCCAAATTTCGTCACTATCTGGTATTGCCCCGTCCGGAAATATCGTAGATCCAGGGCTGATGCACAGAGCAGTATTGAGTTGCAGTGGGGAGGTGGGTAGGCTCCACGTGACACGTGTTTACGTTTAGTGATTTTGCTGTTTCCTCTTCATTTATTGCTCTCACGTCAAATGAAAACAAAACTGATTTCTATGGACGGGAGCCAGCAAGTTAATTAAAATACATTCAAATAATTACGGAAGACTAAAATATGTTGTTAGTTTAATTATTTTATTTCCACCTTTCTGACAGTCGAGCATTAATCGCCTTGCAGAATAATGAAATTATTTTTGTCGGTTTGCTAAAGAAATTTGGCTTTTATTAATCTTTTCCGCTGAGGCAGTCAATTTATTTGAAACGAAGTGTATAATTCAACACTATTGGCTAGTTTCAACTCTTCGCTGCATTTCAAGTGCATATTTTCATATTCTAGAAACCAAACATGAGATAATAGTGTTGGTACACCAAAATTTAGCTCCGAATCTAAACTTTAAGCTGAATTATGCATTTCAGTATGGTTCACGAAATTCTGATGCTCCTGAAGTATCCTCTGTCTTCTTTCTTTTATGACATCATGTAAAGTCTTTCAATGTTTTACACGTACCAACAACGGGTTTCCTGCGTCATCGTAGCTGCGCAAGCGCGGTGATGACTATTATCTGGCGCTCTCTGGCAACTGCTGAAACGAATCTGTTTCTAACAAGTCGCGGGAAAATATTGCGAATGGTTGTTTGAAAAGCGTTGCTTTCAAAGTAAATTTCCTTTCACGCAAGATTTCCTAAATCACAGAGCGTTTGACTCTCATTTAAAAATCAACTATTTGAGGACGACCATTTAGAAGAATTCCAAGTCCAGAAGATCAGAGACATTTATGTCTTTGTTAAAAATATTACTGGTACATTTGTGTGATATATCTTAAACGTAGCACACCCAAAAAGATCAACATTATATGTGAACGCTTTTTTTTTCTCGTAGTAACACTATGTGTATTAAACCATTAACTTTTACTATTTGTGTGTTCGCGCTGCTTAAGAGTGATGTTGCTATGGCCGGTATTACACTATCAAATTTCTTTGTCCAATATCTTTGCCAAAGAAATTTGATGGTGCACTAGGGAACTTTGTCAGATGTCGTCAAATATTTGATCAAATCTAGGGCCTCGCTCTAGATTTGATCAAAAAAGTCGCGTGTCTTCTGTTCACTGCATTGTGACATGTTACCACGTGGAGCGCTAGCATCGCTGCAGCGTTCTGTTATCTGTAGTGTTTTTATAAACATTGGCGGTAAATACAATTAGTGTGTACCGACAACTTCAAAATTAATAAAGATGTATGAAGCTGATGAGGCGCTTTACATCGTGTGGCACTCAGAATACAAAAATAGATTGTAAAGATTTGAGACCTGACCTAACCCAACTCTCTCCTGTAGCAAGGAATCTGAGTGTTACAGTGAGCCTGTCTTCTGCAGATATAGCAGTTTGTTATGTGTGCTTTGTAGAGGTGGGCCAAACGGTTATTCTGGAGTAACCGTTATCACAGTTCCAGTTATTCTCTGATAACCGTTATTGTTAACGGGTACTAATAACTGCCAAGTTATTTTTCGATAGCGAATACTCCGAGAAGCTACAGTTAAATAACGGCGTAGTTGGAATCCATCAGTTTAGTTATCAATATAACTGCGAGTAGTGTGAAATGGCAGGAATGTAATATGAATCGTGTCATAACCTTAGGTTATTATATCCGGGTACATTTTAGTTGATGTTAGAACGATTATTAGTGTTTCATATTATATGTTTGTAGGTTATCGGTCGCTATTAGAAATATTATCTTAGCAGCTGCAACAGAAAGTACGCGGAATTTCGCCACAGCACTGTTTAAGTAAAATGTTAACAACGTGTGTTTTTAGGTATGAAGTAATATGTAAACTGAGTACTGTAGGTTAAATTATAAGCTTAATTTCTTGTGCTGTTCACATAATAGAATAAAGTGTACAGCCTTGTAATACAACAAAAAATCTACGTAATGTGACAGATTCGTTTACTCCTGTGCTGTAAAAGATAGTCCTAATGGGGAAAGTGTGAGAACGCTAATCTAAGTTTTATGTGAGATTTGGAAACTGCTCCATTTCTCCAGCTACAGCATATTTATAACATATGAAGACATGCAGATCGAAAAAGTTGACAGTGTTACATTTCTGGGACTACAACTCGATTATAAATTCAGTTGGGAAGGGCATACCACATTTTTTTACTCTATTATTTCGTAAGGGAGCATATTCTGTGGTAACTGATCAAACGTAGCAAAAGTTTTTCGCATGTAAAAGCGTGTAATAAAAATCGTTTGTGGTATAAATTCAAAAACATCATGTAGGAACCTGTTCAAGAACTTTGTATTCTAACCACTGCTTCCTAGTATATTTATTCCTTAATGAAATTTGTTACAAGTATTTCCAACCAATAGCTCAATACATAATATCAGTACTAGAAATAGGAACAGCAATCTACATAAAGATCGAAAATCACCTTGGTCCAAAAGGGGTCCAATATTCAGGAACATGGATTTTCAATAAACTGCCAGCAAGTCAGCAACCATTAAAAACTTGATTTCAGATAAAGCATGGTTTACAGTGTGTTTGAAAGACTTTATGATCATCAATATGCCGGAAATTGCTATTTTAAGTGTGTCTAGGACGTCACTACATACACATGGCAACAAACACGAAGATACTTAAGGATAATACAATAAGATCTCCCACCAAAAATATAATCAGAGCAACGGGACAACTGCGGGAAGTTGGGGGTTTTAGGGTGAGGAGAAGCTAGTAAAAAAAAAAAGAAAAAAGAAAAAACACACACACCATGATCCCAAAACACAAAATGAAGAACAAAAAGAAAAGAAATACAGCATTCTGCTACACCAACAAAAATCTGCAGGAATCGGACACTTCCCTTGAACACTATAGGCCAACCATAGGTGACCATACCAAAACATCAATGCCCACAACTAAAAGCACGAAAATTGGAATTGGACATTTCCCTTGACCTACGTAGGTAAAAATCAGATGACGATACCAAAACATCAACACGTACAACTATGAAAATGGGAATCGGTCATTTCTGGTGACCTATATAGGTCCACCACAGCTACTGATGCCAAAAAACGAACACCTACAACTGCGAAAAATATAACCACAATCCCAAAAGTCCACAAATCAATCATCCCTAAATAAATTAAATCACATTCAATACTCCATAAATACACAAAACATCACAGCTAGAAACAAAAAAATTAATTACCACCAGCAAATTCCAGCACTTCAAACTAGATCGGCGAGCCCCCCCCACCCCCACCCCCACACCCACACAACACACACACACACACACACACACACACACACACAAAACCAACTCATAAACACCGTGCCGCAATGACATTCACACACCACAACACCTTTTTACGTCGAAGCAGACGGGTGGAATCGGACGCTTCCATTGACCCCTTCTCCTACTCTGTAGATGAATATCGTAACAGAGACTGATAGACCAGCCTAGGTAAAAATTCTGCTGTATTTCAGTTTTGACAGCACTTGGTTGCAACAGTCAAGATCGGGTATTCTGTGTATGATGAATTTATTAAAAGTGCGTAACTGTGTTTTATTCTGACAGTGTATCAATTCTGTAAATATTAGCAGTTACTGTAATATATTCACATATTTTGACAATCTCCTGACAAATGATGAGGATAATAATTATTATATTCAACTGTATTATGTTATACTTTCTGACATGTTATTTGTCATTCGCGATGGCCAGTGGGTATTTCTGAAGAAGTACGTAAATATTTGTTCGCTCCAGTAACTATCGTCTCTGAAATATCACCGGGGCCTAAGACTGGAGTCACTGTGTCAGGAACACAGACACACAGTTATTCCGTTACCAACTTCCAGGTTACCTGTAGGCTGTAATGGTAGCCCGATAACTGCCAGAGAGCGAGAACGGTGAGCCAATAACGATAACTGCCAGAGGAAAATACCGATCTCTGACAGTTATTTCCATAGTCGCTCGAATTCCTTATGGTACCTCTCTTTATACTACCCGTCCAAGCTAAATTGACATGTGAGGCGGTGGCTTAAGGGAACGACCGTACTTGTTAGTGCCTGTACTGCATCTCCTATCAGCCACCGCTCGGACATTAACTTTATTTAATTGTTTGTGCTAAAAGTAACGAAGACGCACGATATAGTACACAGTTCTTATCAACAGATGGCGCGCAGTCTCACAGTTATTCTTATGGCCTATAGAACGCCTTCCAAATGGTCTGCCCTTTCCGTAGTTCCTAGCCAAAACTCCGATGAGTTGACGGGAAAGCGTAGTATGATCTTCGGTCAACAGATGGCGCGAGGCACTGTTGACATTAGACAGTTATTGAAATAACTGCCTGTATCAGAGGAACGGTTATCACAGTAACCGTTACTTCTCAGTAACCGGTTATTTCTATCAGTTACGTTATTTTTTGCCACCTCTAGTGCTTTGTGACATGAGGATACACCTCGCAGCACATACAGAGATGTATGCTCATCCATTGCTACGTAATTGACGTACGACTTGACGTCGTCCACTATAAGCTCACGTAACAAGTTTTGTTGAATGCCTTTATCATGTCGTCGTAAAACCCACGGCTTCATCCAGGTACGTTTCCTCCCTCCCATGCTTCTCTTCCGCATGTGCACACAGTGCAATTGTGATACATGCAACTGCCGCGGTTAATAAGTTGTTGTTGTCAGCTATCTTGAACTTTGACGAAAAATATGACGACAGTGTAATACCTCTTTTTAGCGCCACGTCAAAAATCTTTGTCAAATATACTTGACGAATATTTGATCAAATCTTTGACAGAGAAATCTGATAGTGTAATACCGCCTATTCGCTCACTACATCACGTGTCCTATGCTCTGAATATCCGTTGTCGTTGGCTGAAGAGATCACGTGACTTGAGCTGTGACTGGCTTACAAAAGCGCATCGCAATCTCAATTTCAATGCTTCGGAAAGCAACATGCTGTGTTTGGTGGAATTCGAATTTATACTTTTGTAATACGAAAATATGTCGTGTACATGTTGGTGCACATCAAAGATCTTTCCAAAACGTGTTTTTTTCCCCCCTTGAGTTTTGTATTCTCAAATGCAGGCAAGTTCTATGCCGGTGTATAGAACTGTAACCATTCAAAGGATTGAGAAGTTTTGCAGTTACGAGGAAAAGTATATTGTCACTTAACACAGAAAAGGTGTATTTCCACCCGGGAGAAAGTGTATTTTTAACCGGGAAATCCGAGATTTTTTTTCCGTATCTGCGTGTACACCGTGATTATATATGTGGTCTTCCCATTTTATTACTCAGAGTTGTAATCCCTAAGCATTTAGTTGAATTTGCAGTCTTTAGATTTGTCATATAACTGAAATTTCATGGGTTTCTTTTAGTACTCATGTGGATAGCTTCACGATTTCTTTATTTAGAGTTGATTGCCATTTTCACACCATACAGATACCTTGTTTAAATCAATTTGCAATTAGTTTTTGGGACTAGTGCAGCAGGGGATACAACCCGTCGGCTTTGGACAATGACGTCACAAGTGACCAATCGAGAAGCGATTCTTCGTAGTGTTGTAGCTCCCTTCAGTGGCTGATAAGTGTTTTTTGCCTTTTAAAAAAAAAAAAAAATCTCACGAGATAGAATAAACAGGTCCACTTTATTAAGCAATCAGTAAAAAAACGAAACTGAAACATAACAGTAAAAGCGAAAATGGTAAACTGCTCTCTGGCGACTTGTGACGTCATTGTCCAAAGCCGACGGGTTGTATCCCCTGCTACACTAGACCCTAGTTTTGACCGTCTGACATCTTTAAAGGATGATAAATGGCACTAGCATTTGCGAACAATTAAGAGGGCTGCTCAGTTTCTCATATGTCATTTATGTAGATCAGGAAGAGCAGAGAGCCTATAACATTTCTGAGGAAATGCCAGATATTACTGCTGATTTAATCTATGGCTTCCTGTCTGTTACTACGAACTGTGGCCTTTCTGACAGGAAATTACTGACAGATATTTCTTACACTTTGTTGTAGTTCCTTGTCGGTTTCTTTGTTGTGGTTGTTCATTGCAGATTTTTGTCTTCTAGCTGTTCAGTGCTAATTTGTTTACTGAAGAGGCTCCTAAGAAATCTGAGACCATCCAGTGAGTTCTGTGTTTTCGTGAGGAATTTGCCAGTTGACACAGTCGCAGTGTGTTCTGTGAAAAAGGACTTTGAAATGTTTTCTGACTGGGACCACAGGAGAGTGAAGTGTGCTGACTATTTGCATATCCATAAAAGAGTGATATATATAAGACAAACAAGAAACAGACTTTGTTCAGTTTGGGAATAAGTGTTCTCATTTGAAGACTGTTTCAAAGTGAAGATGTTTCCAGTGATAACTTGTTGTGTTCTAAGTGTTCTGACAGAATGACAACAATGATAGTAACTGAACAAGGTAAAGCTTCCCAAGGTGCAGGCGATGCAGATTTTGCATCAACAGAGGAAGAATTAAATACCTTGAATCAGTCAGCTACAGAGGTAGGTGTTGGTCCTGTTAAGAAACTGTGGTCAGTGAAGTCGAGTCATGAGCTCTATGCCTAAAGAAAGTGCAGAGAAATTACTAAAACTATGGATGAATACACTACAGCAAAACTGACCACACTTTCCAAAGTAAAAATTCCATCTTCAGAAAAAAATGAACCTTTTGCCCAGAATTTTTCACAAATATCAATTCAGCTGTTGAATATTGTGCATCCTACAGTGAAAAGGTGCAAGTTTTAGCTATTACTCCAGAGACATTTTCAAAGAAAACAATTTTGACCCACATTCCATCAGTATCAAAGTATGTGGTAGACAAATCAAGAAACGTGAGGTCTGTAAAAGGAGCCTTTGGAATACCAGATCCCTATTATGGTCATCCTGTAGAAGCAGCTAAAGTTCAAATAGTGCAGTCATTTTATATGGAAGATAAATGGGAGTGTTCTTGCCAGGGTGAATGTTCCTACCAATTACAGGACCTACACCCTTCAATACAATTATAATATAGTAAGTGGTTTCTTCGTATCCATTCCACAAGCACATGTTTACCTACACCCCTAAATCAGAAATTACTGTTTATGGTCGAAAAATACGTTTTTTAAATCGGTTTCAAATGGACTGTTGCATTTCAATACCTCCAAAAAGGTTTGTGCAACAAAAAATTGTACAAACCCCTTTCTGGCAGATCGACTTAACAGTACTCACTTTGCAATTAGTTGGAAGAACAAGCCATTTATGTAAGATATGTGATCAGATTTCTGCTTAATTTCCAGAATGAAGTGTACACATACATCATAATGATATTTGAAATATGTTCTCAACCAAATATGTAAAATTATCATAAATTATTTTGCATCAGATTCAACTAGATTAGGCAAAATATTAATTAATAGCACAAAGAAAGAACAAGTTAATTTTGCAGAATTTTCTGTAGCTTGTATTTCAGCATGAATATGAGGTGAATCTATTTCAATCAGAAAAATTATCCAGGGAAGTTAGCTGAATTGGCCTTGTTTCTGAATAATTATGTCTGTCAGTAGAGCCTCCAGGTTCTCCTGAGTGCAATGGAGACACTGGTGTGAATAACTCTTTCTCAATATTTTTGATGCATTGTGGAACAAGCAGTAGTATTGGATACTACAATACTCAAAAATCCATATTAAACTGTACTTGCAACCTCCTAATTGAGGCAGGTGCACAAAGTTGTTCTTAGTAATGCACAGCATTAGACCATAATATACCAAAGTGTTCAGTCTCCTCTATGTGCAATGAGGAGCACTGAACTGAAGCTCGGTGTAGTTCTCTGCTCATCGGAAGTTCTACGCTGGGAGGGGGGGGGGGGGGGGAATGGAATGCAGCTCATATTACACACTGTATGACCCTCATGTTTCATGTAATTGATTGTTTTGAATAGAATAGTTCAATTCAACAAAATTCCAACTGTTCATACTTGAACATTTCCTATCTTAAATCTCATTTTGCAATTTAACTTGTTCTTTGATAGAATATCACTAAAATTTGTACTAATACAAAATTCTCAAGTGCCACTTCACTAATATCTGCACTTTACACTATCATTTACACACAATACTGAACAGGTACACCTCCAAACATTGCCATCTGGGCCAACCAAATACAATTCTCCACAGAGTCCACTTGGACCATCTGTACAAATATTGACCAAGTCACAGTACACAGATTGTTTCAGGGCTCCCTGGTTCATCAAATACATTATTGTAATATAGTACAAGTAATTTCTTATACACAATAATTGAATCATAAGTGACTGGTACATCACGGCAAAATTATGGTTAGGCATTACACATTCATAAGTGTTCACCACTTTGGGTGTCAATACACAATAATTCATTCATAAGTAAGTGGTACATCATGACAGAAATATGGTTTTAAATCATCCATCTCAAAACAGAATTAGCAAAACTGTATCATCAATTATATCAAAGATTACCTATACATGTGACATTTTTGGAACTCAGTATATGTAATCAGTACATCCAGTTGAAAATTGTATACCTGCTCCCAAGTTATCTGAAAGTGTTACAGCAATTATATCAAAGATTATCTATACATGTGACTTTTTGGAACTTAGTATATTTAATTTGCAGAAATGTTGGCTTGTTTCCTGGATCCTCCTATACAATAGGCTTTAGTCAACAACAACAAGAGGTGACATGGTAAATGAAAAGGGTCTCAGCAATAGAGACGTATGCATGTGGACAGAGGGAAGGATAGCTTGTTACTCTGGTGAGAAGTAAGAAATGAAGTAGAAGATTCGGAGTGTTGGAGTTGAAGAAGAAAAGATGACAGACCCCAATGACAGGAACCCCCCACCCAGGACCCCCACTGTTCCAGTACTTCACTGTGGCGCCAGAGGGAGAAGTGTGTTCGGCATTCCCTGCAGTACGGACTTGCCACAGCTTCACCTTCCCAGTCAGCGAAAATTAACCCCAACTCTCCCTATTGACTGATCGACGAAGGGTAAACAATTATCATTCTGCAAGACAGAGTAATTGACATATTTAACACTGTGTTGGTTAATTCAAGTAACAAATGCCAGATATGACCAGCTAACTTACAAGCATTCTTCAAATATCTGGTTTAGAACAAACATAATTAATTACATATACATGAAAATATAGAAACCTGTGACATAACTGATACATAAACATGAAAAGACTAAAGTGAGGTATAGAAATACTGAGTTCCTCTGATATCTGTTGCAGCTCAAACATAATTAGTACATAAACATGAAAATATAGAAATAAGGAACACAAATATCATATCAAATCACTGCAAGTTTCAGATCCATAAATAAACAGAGTGGAATGCCTCTTTGGGCTGATCATCCAAGTGCAAAAAATGTTTTTTTACTTAAGTGTTTTTGTATGTCACATCCATCATTATCTTGATACTACAGTAATGATTTAAATAGCTTTGGGCTTACATCACCCACATTTACCCAGGATATCCCAATGTTCGTAGTCGATGAGGTACTAGCGAAACCTGCACATGGGGTGGAGGGTGACATGTCTGAGAAACCCACAAAAGGCGACGGGGCAGCGTCGGGTGAACAAAATGATCAGGTGGCATGAGGTGAAACATTGTCAGGCTCCTCGGTGAGAGGTAGTCTGGTGGGAGAGTTGTTAGGAGAATCCAACTGAGCCAGCAGAGGGAAGTCGGGGTCCACGAATGTTGGTTTGTGTCAGTGTAATGAAACAGTTTGTGGACAGCCTTTGACGATGATGTTGAAAGTTGTATCGCCCCGTCGGAGGACTTTAAAGGAACCGAGATAAGGTGGTTGCTGAGGTTGTCGGACTGAATCGTCTCTCAGCATTACATGGGAGCAAGTGTTGAGAGCCTTGGCACGTAAGTGTCTGGCGGGGAGTGGCTGATAGGTGGGTGCAGGTGTGCATGTTTGAAGTGGGTGTGGATGCGACTTATGAAATCCAGGGAGGGGGGTGGGGAAGCCCTCAGGTACTTGAGGTTGAATGAATGAATTCCCCTGGTAGGACGGGCTTCTCACCAAAAACAAATTCTGAGATAGTTCCCTGTAAGTCGGGCTTGAAAGTTGAACGGAGACAGAGCAGTACCCATGGAAGTGCTTCAGACCAGAGGCAGTAGTGCAACAGATGTTACATAAAATGGTGAACAGGGAGGACTCAAACTGCCGTCCCTGGTCGGTGGTGATGGTGGTCAGACAACCAAACCTAGCAATCCATGAGGAGATAAAACCCTTTGCCACGGTGTCGGCAGTGATGTTAGATAAGGGGACTGCCTCTACCCAGCGGGACGTGCGGTCAGCTGTGCGTAGAATCTATCTGTGGCCCTCTGATGGTGGAAGAGGACCGATAAGATCGATATGTACATGACGAAATCGTCCTGGAGGGATGTCGAACTTGCCCAGAGATGGGGTGGCGTGGTGGCCGATTTTGTGTTGGCAGGGGACGCAACTGCGTGCCCAGGTCTGACTGTCCAGTTTTATATTTTTCCAAACGAAACACTTGGAGATGAGCCGTGTAGTGGCGCAGATGCCAGGGTGAGTGAGGTTATGCAGAGCGTCGAAGACCTACCGGGCAGGGGGGGTGGGAGTAACGAGCGTAAGGTACCAGTAGAAGAGTCACCACACCTCGTCCACAACGCCGGGGAATTTAGCTTTAGTAAACACAAGGGATGTTTAAGGGCCCGTGAGGAGAGCTTGGGATTCCTCATCGGGGGCTTGTAGGGCGGCCAGGTTGGATAAGTCAATGATGTGTGAAACAGTATTGATCCATGAAAACAATCTGCTTTTGATGTAGCAAATGTTGGTTGTGAATTGGGAGACTAGGTAAAAGTGACGGAGGCTTGTAGGGCGGCCAGGTTGGATAAGTCAATGATGTGTGAAACAGTATTGATCCATGAAAAAAATCTGCTTTTGATGTAGCAAATGTTGGTTGTGAATTGGGAGACTAGGTAAAAGTGACGGAAATGCCGAGGGGGTGGATCCCTGTGGGAGGGGGGGGGGGGGGGGTTGTTGCAGAAAGCATCTGCGAGTTGTTTGTGATCCATGAGGATGAAGAATGAGTGACTCTCCACATTGGAGCGGAAATGTTTGACGGCCTCATAGACCGCAAGGAGTTCTCTATCGAAGCTGAGTATTTCTTCTGAGCTGTTGATAGTCTTTTAGAGAAGAAATGAAGAGGGGAAACCGTGTCTGCCTTGCGTTGCTGCAGTACCTCTCCCGCTGAATGGCACTGGCGTCCGTTGTGATGAACAACTCGGCCGAGGGGTTGGGATGGACGAGTGTCACGGTGTGAGCTTATGAAGTTTTGAATGCATTGAAAGCCTTCAGCATAGGTGCAGTCCAACGAATGGATTTGAGTCCTGAAGTCTGTTTACTCGACAGTGAGTCTGTCAGCGGGGCCTGCAAGGCGGTGGCAGAAGGCATGTGACGATGGTAGTAATTTATTGTGCCCAGGAAACATCGGAGTTCTTTGTAAGTAGCCGGGGGCAGCAGTGAAGTGATGGTATGCACGCGAGATTTGGAAGGTTGTATTCTGTTGGTGGAGACGGTGCAACCCAAGAAAGTGACGGAAGGCTGATGCAACTGGAATTTTTCTTTGTTGACCTCGATGCCGCTGGTTCTTCTAACTACGTCCTCTCTTTCAGCTGCTGTAATGCTTTTACAAGCTGGAAACTCTGCAAGTTCTTTAATTAAGTAAGGTGACTTTTGATCAAACATAATCTTGTAAGGAGAGTATCCTAACGTAGTATGTTGTAAGCTATTCATAACATCTTCAAAATCATTGATATAATTTAACCACTGAGTGTGATCCTTTTGACAGTAAGTTCTACATAATCTTCCAATTTCCCTCATATAACGTTTAGTCAGGTTACATTTGGGTGAATAAGATGAAATTAGGATATGTCTGATATTATATTCTTCTACAAATTCCTTCCAAAACTTTGAAGTAAACTGACTCCCACTGTCTGATAAAATTGCTTTTAGTACACCCTCTTTAATGAAGTAGTCTTTCACAAATTTGGTGGCTATTTTCTTGCTAGTTGCTTTCTTTAAGGGATAAAATTTTACATATTTTGAAAATAAATCTACAATAACAAAAATATACTGAAATTCTCCTTTAGCTCTCAGTAATTGCCCATAGAAATCTATTCCCACTAAATCTAACTGTTTATGAGGTATCACATTTTGTAAAAGACCCTTGTTGGTTTTGTTACTTACTTTTGTTCTTTGATACCGATCGCAACTGGCAAGAAAAGTTCTAACCGTTCTATACATGTTATGACAATATATACATTCTTGGATTTTTTTGAATACATTTCAATGCACCACAGTGTCTGAAACATTCATGTGTATATTTTATCAAAGTATTGATGCGAGAACCTGGATAGCAAACTTTCCATACATCACTGTCCGGGTGGTGTCTATAAAACAGAATACCTTTGAAGACTTGGTAGTACATTTGTACCTTTTCATCACCTTTCTTTCCTATATAACTCGTAACAAGCTTCCAATGATCATCACCGTTTTGGTATTTTCACAATTGATTACAGATTTTCCTAATTTCATTTTCTTCTTTCACATCTTTAAAGTACATAATTTTGAAATTTTTACCGTGACTATCATTTTCGCTATCATTTACATTTCCCACTGGCATTCTTGACAGGGCATCAGCAATAATATTTTCCTTTCCTTTTATGAAATGAAATGTATATCTAAATTGCTGTAAGAACATTGACCACCTGGTAATCCTCCCATTATACAATTTACATTCCTGTATGTAAGTTAATGCTTTATGATGTGTATGAAGTTTGACTTCATGCCCAAACAAATAATTTTTAAATTTTTTAAATCCCCGTACTATTGCCAAAATTTCCTTTTCTGTAATCATATAATTTCTCTCATGTTTCTGTAAGGTTCTACTTGCAAATGCTATAGAATGGTGTTCTATTTCCCCATTGACTTCCTTTTCTTGGAACAAATGTCCCCCCAAACCATAATCGCAACTGTCAGTCATCAAGCAAAATGGTAATCATAAATCAGACTTATAAAGGATTTTATTTTCTATCAACTCTTCCTTAATTTCCTCAAAAGCTGACTGACATTCATCAGACCAATCCCACAATGCATTTTTTCTTAGCAGGTTGTTTAAACATGGTACATTAAGTGCCTGATTTTCACATATTTTCGATAAAGGTTTACTAGTTAAAAAAAATGACTTCAAATCTTTTTTATTCCTAGGTTTTGGAAATTTTGTGATAGCCTCAATCTTTTCTCCATCAGGTAAAATCCTTTTTTCACTCTTGCAATGGCCAATAAATTTTAATTGTTTCATTGCAAATATTCAAAAAGTAAAGTAACAGAACTTAATTATAACTGCACAGACATCATAAGTAAACTTCAGACCAACTCTCCTCAAAAATCGTACATGTGTTGCCTTATTACATCTTCCAACCAGCTGTATTCATTTAAACATTTTCTCTCTATTAACTAATCATTGAGTTACTAACTATTGGAGGACATGGATAGTTTCTAATTTTAGTGTCATACCCCCCCCCCCCCCCCCCTTGCCTCGTTTTATCTCCATTTTCCTTTAAAATTTGTGTATGTTCTTCCCAGGTATTGCTTGATACTAAAATGTTATCCACATACATGATTAATTTTTCCAAGAATTCCTTACCCAAAAGTCTAATCTTCTAATGGACTCTGCTACAGACACATTTAAACCAAATTGTACAACACAGTACCAGAAACTTTTTCCATTAAACAAAAATGCAATCTGCTTTCTAGAATCTCTTTCCAGTTCAATCTGATGAAACCCAGAATTTAAGTCAAGGCTAGTCATATACTTTACATTTTCAAACTTGTTAAGCAGTTCATCTATACTTTCAGGATGGTCAGTTTCTCTCTGTATCTATTTAGATGTCTTGAATCCAGAATGAAACGGATACCCTCATCTCGTTTTGAAACCACTACTAGTGGGTTATTGTATGAACTACAACTTCTTTCTATTCTTTTCCACCTTTCCGTTTTCTGAAGCTCTCTTTCTACTTCTTTTCTTTTGCAGATGGGAATAGCATATGGTTTAATGAAGAATGGGTCATGCACTTTTAATTTCAGTTTACAACGATACCCCGTTACTCTCCCAGGTTTTACATGAAATATGTCGTAAAAATCCTCAAGTTCTCTTCTGTTCTCTACATTAAGGCTTTCAGTTCCAGACACTTTTTTAGCTACCAGTTCACTTTAGGAGTCAACACCATTCTCATTAATGCTCAATTCTTCCCCTTCCTCACAATAACCATCACCATTAGTCTCTTGCACCCTCCCTAATCAGATTACTTTGGCCACGATCTTCCATTACAATACTAGCTTCCCATGATTCCACTCCTTGGTTCAACAAATGTTATTTTCATGTCAGCCCAGATAAAATATACTTTTGCCTTAACTATCCAGTTCATACCCAAAATTTTCATTCAAATCATCAATTACTAAACATCCTTGTACAACTTGCACATCATTAATTTTAAATTCTAGTAAGACTTGTGTGGTAATCAATTTACTACTTTTTCCTGTTGCTCCTTTTATTCTTACCCCTGTTACTGGAAATTCTGTGAAATTCTCATTATTTTTGATCCTATCTCTTAGCTTTTTTGATAATCCTGTAATTGTGCTACCTGTGTCCAAAAGACAGTTTCCTATCCAATCAGAAATCTGTACTACAACATATGGACTTCCAAGTTCTTTAGCACTTACATTGACTTAATTTTCAAATAACAGATCCTCCTCTATATCCTGGAAATTCACCCCTTTGTCATAATCGTGACTTTCTTCTACAGTTTCAACGCATCCACTGGTTCCACATCTGTTACTATAGTCACCAACTACTTTCACTACTTTATCACTACTCAAATTTTCTCTCTCATTTTTATTAATACATTCAGACACAATGTCACTAACATCTACTGGCAAAATTAAACTATCATGTACTTTTCTACTTATTTCAAAATCATCACTCAAGCTTACATCATAGTTTCCAGAATCATTCAGCACACAATCATCAACCTTAACTTCTGCATAACTATTCCGTCCAATTCTGTGAGCAATACATTATCATCAACATCATCATCATTATTATCAGAAACATTATTATCACATTTAATATCATTCTCTGCACTAAATTCATTCTCATCTTCACACACTTTTTCAAATACACCAACAACTTCAACACTATGATCATTCTCATCTTTTTCCAGTTTATTGCTTACTGAAATTTTTTTGTGGAATGTCACTGTCATCCTCACTTTCATTTCTAAATACATGATCATCAGTTTCCACACATACTACACCAGTATCAGTTCTATCACTCATTTCACAATCACTCAACATTTTCACTGAACCATACTCATCAGTTCTGTTCTCATCACTATCAGTAACTACTACTACATTACTACTATCAAAGAAATTTGTCAAAATGTTTTCCGCTATTTTAAATTCAGATTTTCTTTTCCTTCTTTGTTTATCTTTGTTTTCAGATAGAAAATTTTCCCAAAATTCCCTATCAAAATTTATTCTGTTCACTTCAGGTCGTCTTTTGGTTACATAGTTTTGGTATGTTCTGTTTGTTCTACCCCTTCCCCTTCTGAAATCACCACAATGTGCCTGATCATAATTACCATTTCTGTTTGCCTAACTCCACCAGGCTCCAAAAGAGGCAGGTCTTAGTTTCCCAGAACATTCCTTCCATTATCAAAATTGTTACCATTATTTCCTTGACCTTGTCCCCACTGGCTACTTCTTGGTTCAAAATTTCTGTTTTCTGGTCTCTGCCTATCATTTCTTTCCTCATCTCTTCTGAATCTATTGTTCCCTTGGTATTCTCGCTATAATTTTCATTTCTAAAATCTCCCCTTCTATCCCTATGTTCGAAATTATCATTGAAAGCTCTGTTGTTTCTATTTCTACTGTCATCTTGCCTTTCATTTCTTTCCCAGGCTAAGTCTAATTTGTCTATATATCTTAAAAATTCCTCAATAGTGTTATCAGGCCCATAGACCAGACTCTACTGTATTCTCTGTGGCAGACGTCTCTTCAAGGTGTCAATTTGTATCATCTCATCTAATGGCTTATCTAAATGCACTAATGTTTTTAACTTCTGTTCACAAAATGTTTTCATACGTCCACTACCTTGCTTGAAATTTTGACCATTTAAGAATTCGGACTTGATTCTGGCTTGTCTAGTTTCTGACCAGAATTTGTTCATAAAAGCATGTTCAACATCAGAAAAAGACATATCAGGTTTGATTGTCTCGTTAGCCCACAAAAGAGCCTCACCATCCAAGAATTTTTTAAAGAATTTGATTTTTAATTTGTCACCCATATTACTTTCAAAATCGTCTTTAATTTGAAACATAAAGTCAACAGGATGTATATACCCTTCCTCTGAAAGGGTTTTGATATTGATATTATTCCAAAATTGATTGTTGTTGCTGAGAGATTTCATAGTAACAGTGTCCTCAGTTTCCTGAATTTTTGAATTGAAATTTGAAATGCGCCCTAAACATGTACCTACGCCTTCTTTTAGTTCGCAATTTTGACAAAGTTTTGTATGCTTTTATTGGTTTTGGTAAATTTTTTCACCACGTCTTTGTTAAACTTTTTTAATTGTTGAAATTCTGAGGTTGCAAATTCTTCAAAATTATCTTTTCTTTCTACAGAATCTAATCTTACTTCAAAATTCTGCTGTTCTTGTTTTAAGGTAGAAATTTCCCCCTCTGTAACTGACATGTTTTTGGTATTTTTGTCTACTTGTACCCAACATTTTTCTGAGCTATCTTTTGTTTTACAAATTTGGTTCCCATGTCCATCTAATTTCTTTTCAGTAGAGTCAAGTTTTTGATTGAGACAGATTTTATGTTCATCAGTCGACTTTTGCTGTTCCTCCAGCGACTTTTTCTGTTCCTCCATTAGTTGAACTAGTCCATCCAAAACAGACACACTTGATTCGAACCCACGAAAAGGTGAACGTACCCTTATATTATTGTGGACACTGTTAAGATCATCACTGATTGGTGCATAAATTGCCTCATTATCATCACTATTGTCCTCCATTTCAACAAAGCCAGCAAAAACAATTTTCAAACAAGTAAAAACAATTAAAGTTTTACACTTAAAGCACTTTTTCTCCTCTCAGTCAACCTCGCCTTTTGTCGTTGATCACTCATCCTTCATATTGTAATCCAGCCGTTTACCATCTCGATGTTTTTTGCATAACATTCAAATATGATAGGGGTTTTCTGAAACAAAAATGTAAGATTAAATACAGAATTATGACACATACCAGCTCCATACACTACTTGAAAAGTTTCTATCATGAAAACGCTACTACTAATTTATATCTAAAAACAAAGATGCTGTAACTTACCAAACAAAAGCGGTGGTATGTTGATAGGAGACAATAAAAAACACACACACAAATTTCAAGCTTTCGCAACCCAAGATTGAAAGAGGGAAGGAGAGGGAAAGACGAAAGGATGTGGGTTTTAAGGGAGAAGGTAAGGAGTCATTCGAATCCCGGGAGTGGAAAGACTTACTTTATAGGAAAAAAAGGACAGGTATACACTTGCGCACACACACACATATCCATCCACACATATACAGACACAGGCAGACATGTCACCAATTTATATTGTTATAAATTACAACTGGGTGTACTCATCCTCAATGGTTTGATCCGCTGCTGTAAGTCATCCTGTGGTACATGTTGTCTACTGTACTTGACTGTTAAGTCAAAATACTTACAATTTTTTTGTTTCAGATAACTTTATTTTTACTCAAAAAAGACGTACATGTTATGTGCACAAACTCATCTCATACAATGACCTCCTCTGCTAACATGGCTGCCCCTATATATGTATATAATTCCAAACAATCCTCATCCTCTGTATTGTTAAAAAGTTCTCTAACAAAATTACAATTAAAGCTCTCATTTTAAAGCCAATGACACGTCAACAACAACTACAATAGCTCTTATAGAGTAAATACAGTATTGAATTTTCAAGTATATAAATACTTAACCATGTATAAATGCTCAGATATGTGATGTTAACAATCCTCTTACTATTTTTATTAATTAAAAAGGTTCATGGTTCGGGGAATGTTCCTACCAATTACAGGACCTACACCCTTCAATACAATTATAATATAGTAACTGGTTTCTTTGTATCCATTCCACAAGCATATGTTTACCTACACCTCTACGTCAGTAATTACTGTTTATGGTCGAAAAATATGTGTTTTTTAAATGGGTTTGAAATAGACTGTTACATTTCACACTCGGCGCGGTGGCTGATGGGAGCAAGTGTCAACTTTGTTTGTGCGAACAATATATAACTGCACATATTGGAAGATCAAAATTTTATGCGCTATGATCTAAGTGACTAGTTCCACACCCAGCTATAGATGTCTATTTATGTGTGTACTGCATGAATTTTGAACTTCGTGTGGTAAATTTGAAGAACATATTGGAGCATGTTACATGTGACACCTTGGTTGGGTGTGTGAAGTCATTAGCAGTCTGCAATGTAAAGTGAGAGACTTGTTTGTTTCAAGAATGTGGTGACTGCCATGGAAAGGGAGGCCTGGAAGATGTGGCAGATAACTCTGCAGAAATTACATATGGGGCATGGGAGGAAAATAAACTAATAAACTGTTGCCTTTGACGGTTTCATTGATGAACCTGGTAAATGGTCAGTGAAAGCAGTAACACACCAGCATCTGAAGAAATTGCAACCCCCCCAATCTCCCCCTACCCTCCCTGCACCCAAAGAGCTGAGTGACACTTGACAACCAGGAACAGGAGCACCCATGGAAATGTGGAAATGTCACACCATGTCTCGAGCTGATCACCAGCAGCATGAGATACCTTGAAAGACTGAGCAGTATATAACACTTCAAAAATGGATCCTTGCATTCTTGTGTGTGCTGATGCACTTCATTGTCAGGAGTCAACTGAATGGTGACATCACAGACCATAGAATCAGCACACAAATCTTGATGAGCACTGGTAACAAACTTGCATTTCTGACTGAGGCCGTTGACCTCAGCCACCAATGCCCGTTGGGAATGGAGGGCCTGTTTATAACAGTGACAGAACTCTACACATGCTACAATGACATGTATGGTGTGTTTACAGAGGTAATTTGACTACAATTTAAACGTTTTATTAAACAAAAGTGATGGAGGTTACTGGAGTGGGGCAAACTTGCATAACTGGTAGCTCCGAGGAGAAATCGAAGAACGAAACAAAGCCTTACACTTGTTTGCATCAGTGACACAAAAAGTGAGGAAGTGACTTCTCATAAGCCTCCCAATCTTCAGCCCCATTATCATAAGGGAAAAAAAGGTGGCGGTGTGCTGATAGTGTGGAAACCTGCATAGTCAATGAAGCTGACAAGTTCGTGATAGCAATCATAACAGCCTGCAGCTGCTTGAGGAGGGATTGGAGCACTGCCTCCATGGACAGAAGAATCGAAGGAACAACCAAATAGACTGACTACGCATAAGTGACACCACAATCTTTGTCAGTTGTACGGTAAGACACAAACAGCATGGTCGCAATGAACCAAAGTTCATTCTTCTTCCACATACAAGTGAATAACAGTTGACAATGTACACACAAACATAGGAACAATCCAGGTACTGATACAAGCAGTTGCTGATAATAAGTATGAACAAAATATGAGGTTGACACACATGAAAATTATAATACCATGGTTAAAACAATGTTTCATGAAATTTGAACATAACAGGAGTGCCTAGCTTCATTTTTTACATTCAAATATTGATTTTTTCCCTGTGAACCTTGGTGATATCATTGAAGAAGAGGGAGAATGGTTGCACACCTAGGAGCTGGAAAAGATATACCAGGGAAGCTTGAATGCAAACATGATGGCTGACTAATGTTTTAATGCTAGAGAAAGATACTGCTGAAGGGAGATAATTGAGCAAGAGAAGTTTCACCCCATGTTAGAAAGAACTTGCTGAACGGAAATTAAATTGTCATACATCTGTTGTGTTTTTGTAATAAATATTACCATTTTTAAGATAACATATACCATTGTCTACTCTAATACAGTGTGTTGTGATTGTATAAAAAGTTATGAAATAAATAGTAACTTTTAGTGCAATTAAAAAAATCCCTGTTACAAAAAAATGAGATTTCAGCTAAAACTTCAGATGTGATTTGTACAAAAATGTGAGGTGATACAGAAAGAACCAAAATATTTGAAATCTGAATGAAAAATACTTTAAATTCCATCTGAGAGTCATACAATTCACTGGTCTTGGAATAGCAGAGCTCAGTTGGATGATACTTCCTTTGTTTATCAAGATGTTCATAAATGGTTGAAGGCAATGACTCAAACGTGTGTGTTGACTCCAGGCAGCAGTGTCTGCCTTGGCAAAATACAAGGGAACATGCTTGGTGGCAAAGTGGTCACTGACGGGGAGAGCAGCCTAGGTGAAGTAGCAACATCATCAGTCTTGTGGACGTGAGGGTGGTGACAGGCATTTCTGCAGCAGCAAGGTGCATGCGCACCAGAAAACCAGTGGCTCTGGCAGTGGGGCAGGTGTGAGATGCACTGGTGTGCAGGCTTCAAACCTGAGACCTTTTGGAGATGCCCACAGACCAGGTGAAGTCATTCCACATGTGGTCTCCTCTTGGTGGCTCTGACTCAAACCCATGAATCACCAAGTCAAGCAGTGTCACATAGATCACCAGATAGCAGATAAAGCAGTTGTACATAGATGAAGCTGGTTGGCTAATATGGAACCATCAGCAGCTTTCACATCTGCACATCACAGACCGTCACTGTCCAGATGGTACAAGGCAACCATGGTGCTGATTGGGTCTGCTACAGTGGTGGGTAGCAGCTGTAACATTGTCTTGGTGATGGATGAGATAATGGGAGCTTAGTACACATTGGTGACATCTTTCAGGCATTATGTAGCACGGCACAGCAGTCTCTGAGGCAACAATGTCTGCATCGGTTTATTCATTCTGCTGTGATTTGCTTTTCTTTTTGTTTTCATAACTTACTCTCATAGGCCTACACACAGCTTGGGAAGAATGGTGAGTTTTGTGGAATAAAACTCCAGAAAATTACAAGGACAGGGTTTATACAAAAAGTGCTTGGATCGATATATTCAAGAACTGAATGGGTTGTTTCAAATAAGAATGATAAGGAAAGAAAAATGAGTACAGTAAGTTAGTTATTCAAACACTTAAAGATGTTTCCTTGTACCATTTTCGAACATGTTTTTACTGTGAATGGAGTAATATCAATATTTCCAGAAATTCTATTTTAGAAAACTGCCAGTTTACAGACCCAGCTGGAGCCAAAAGTAATCCATCACTATGATTATTTGCTGAAATTCCTCCACTTATCTGTCTACCTGTCTGTACTCATTCAGGTCCAGTTATAATCAGGAGACAAGCTCAAAGAACTTTGAAAAATTTTCCTTTTGATGCTCAGTATCCCAAATGCACATTCTACATGCCTTCGAGCTCTGGAAAGACAGCAATTGAAAGTTCTCTTTGCAACTAAAACATATTCCCTCCTTATGGCTGAAGAAGGTGTCTATGCAGTCCAAAACCCTCATCCCTATAAAAAAAAATAATGTTTCTTGGGGACTGTTGGACCATGTCACTTCAGAAATTTCCAGTCCTTTAGTTTCTAGTAATTTCCGCATGGAACTTGCTTTGAATATGTCACAGTCCTTCCCCTAACGTACAACATTGGCATCTGTTGTGAATTGTGATGTAATAGCCTCAAAATGTACATAGTCTAAATCATCTGATTCAGGTATAGGAGATACATCCAAATTGTGATAAAACTTCACCATAAACATAGAACAGCTTATGTTAATAACAAAATCTTAATAACAATACAGTTTTGTTACATAAGTATAAATACGAGCATACAATAAAAAAATCTAACACTAAGTTACCTCTCACTCAAATTATCATTTAATCCTCTATGAATTCTACTGAATAGCAGCATTGCAGCATTACTCTGACAGACTCTTCTGTGGCTTTACATTTTGAATATCTATCCTAAAATTAAATAGATTTTTGCCCTTAATTTGTTACATATTGTTATCTCCATAAACTGTGGTATGGGTAGTGTAAAATTCTTTTTATTCCTTGTGTTGTATGTGGGTAAATGCAGTTTAAGTATAACTATGATATGCTATTTTTCATGTACTCATGTCAGTATAATTTGTCATCATTTGTACTATCAATGCAAAAAGCTTAACTTATTTGATAGAAAGTCAATATGTGTATTCCAGCATAAGTTCTTGTCCACATGTAGTCCAAAAAATTTGATTGTGTCAACCTCTTTCATAATTTGATTGTTATGACTTAAAATGCTTTGTTTTGAAATGTACCATACTTGATTTCACAATGTTCAGTTTCAAACTATTAACAGGACTGATGGGGGATTTATATTTATGGGTAAGTCATTTACATAGAATAGGAACATGTTTGGTCCTAAAATGAAACTTTGGGGCACACATTGTGGTACTGTACTCATTGCAGAATAATAATTTACTGCATCTGAAGTGACATACACCACTTGTTTTCTGTTCTGCACGTCTGTGTAAGCCATTTCAGAGCATAGCATGTAATTCCATATTTATCTACACACCTCAACTGAAGTTTGGAAAATCATAGTTTACTACAATGACTTCTTATAGAAGATCCATTTAGGTTTTTACAATTAACAACAACAACACAATTCTTTCTGAAAACAAGAATGATTATGGTGAGTTACAAAAAAATCATCACAAATCAAAGCAGGCTCTCTCCTAAGTGTACACCTTCAAAACAAAAACAGTGAAAATCTTTATCTCATGATGATGATTGTCAGTCTTTAGTACTGAGCATGTCTTCCCTGCACTCGGATGAGTTCTTCCACTCTGTGAGGCATGCTCTGGAGGAGACCACCAAGTTTATCTTGGGGTATGAGGTTCCACTCCTCAGTTGCAGCTTCAGTGAGGTCCTGAAGATTGGCAGGTGGATTCGGATGCTGTGCAATGGCCACCTTCAATAGGTCCCATGGATGCTCAGCTGCATTTGTGACTGGAGATTGTGCTGGCAAAGGTATTGGGTTGATGTGGCATCTTTGAAGATGCCAAGACACTGCTGGAGTACAGTGTAGTCTTGCATTGTCATCGACTTGGATGAAGCTGTCTCCGATTTCATATCTGTAGGGCCTTACAATTGTTTGTAGGACCTCTTGGGGGTATTGAGGACCAGTCAAATTGCTGTAGGTAGGAGTTAGTGGGGTCCACCATCCCATCATTACTGCTGCCCAAAACATTACACTACCACCTGCAAATGGATGGAATTCCTGAATGTATTGGTGTTCGTGGTGTCATCTAGCGGTTCTCCAAACCAAAACACGTCTAATGTTTGGTCGCAAACAAGTCCTGGTCTCATCAGCAAACATGACATTAAGCCATTCAAAATGGTCCAATTTTGATGTGCAAGACCCCAGGTCCTTCGATAGTGTCAGTTCTGTTGGTTCAAAGCAAAACTTCTCATTGGTCTTCTGGAATGAAGATCACCCTAATGTAATGTTTTACACACTGTTTGGTCTGATATATGAATCCCTGTTGCCTGGCAGAAGTCATTTTCAATATTTCTGGCATTTATGTTGGGCACCTGTGAGCTGACAGTTGGAGTCAATGATCCTGCATTGGTGTTGTCATATGGGGATGACCACTGTGAGTGTATCATTTACATTTTCCATCTCTCTGTAGCTTCTCCACACCTCAGACACACCAGTGACATGTAACCAATCAGCAACATCTCACTGTGTATGATATTCTGAAAGTCAAACCACTATCCTGACTCTACCAAAGTAGGCCTCTGTGTGGCATGTTACTGCAGTGCTCAATGCAAACTGAATGAAGCGGTTGTTGGTAGTGGATGGCTTGTGGTATGCCATTGCGGCAGTATCATGTTTGCATGACTGGGGAATGGCCACTAAGCACGACAGTAGTAAAACCTAGTATGTGAGCTCTAACTGGATAATGCATGAAGTGTCTAGGTTAATGAGATCTCTAGTATCGTAGGCTACATTTCTCGATAGTATTCCAAACTTTTGTTGAGCAATGTAATTTGTAGATAAACAGCATATTAGTTATACAGTCAAAGGGTTTTGTAAGATCACAGAAGATACCTACAACTTTACTCCTCTGATCCAGGGCTTTGCTTATCTTTTAAATGAAGTTATCTACTGCGTCTAGAGTTTTTTCCTTGTTGGAATCCAAATTGATTACTTGTAATAATAACACTTTTTACAATAAAATTTTGGATCTGGTTTTGCAGTTACTTTCTCTGACACTTTTGACAGGGCTGGAAGAATAGAAATAGGCCAATCATTTCCCATGTCTGCTCTTGCCCCTGTCTTGAATGACGTCTGACTCCGGCATACTTCAACACATCTGGAAAGCACACCTGTTCAAAAGATTGTTGATATTTGAGCTGGTCGAGGTACTATTATATGATATATTGTTTTAGTTCATTTTAGAGGGTGTCCCATCCCAGCCACCAGAGATTTTGTTTTTTGACGATAAGATAACATTTTCCACATCCTTTATTTAGACTTTTTTTAAATCTAACAATGAAAAGTATAGGTTGGAATATCAACAGTATTAGAAAAAGGACAGAGTGCTACTCACTGTAAAGATAACTTGCTGAGTTGCAGACAGACACAATTATTTTTTTAAAAATCTGTGGGTTACTCAGTTTCTTCATGGAGTCCAAACAGATTTGTTTTACTCTGATACTCTTCTACATTAATATCTGACTTTGAACTGGTAATCTGTATCTGCTACCATCAACACTAAGGATTAATATCCTTTGTAGTTGAAATACATCAAATTTGATGGATTCACATTTCAAATATGTTTTCTAGTAATAGCTCCAACACAGCATGGAAAATTTGCTTTCAGTAAGAAATTGTTGGCAGTTACTTACCACTGCACTTTTGTAGGCACCAGGGATGTGTCCCCTGTGCAGAACCAAATGCTTCTATGCACATCACTGATTGTTTGTAGCAGATACTCCCAGCCAGTCTGTAACTGTAGAATATAGTATAATAGAATCTTTATTGTCACATAACACATCATATTCAATCATTTGATGGAAACATTGGTGACTTATCAATGAAAACAGTTGTATGCCTACTTATGAATATATGAAAACAACATATACATGTTATACATATAGGCTTATTTAAAAAGAGCACATACCTCCATTAAAACGGAACACACACATACACAGAGATTATAATGAAAAAGTAGAGAAATAAATAAATTGCTATCAGCTACTTGTCTTACTCATTTGTTAAACCTTACACAGTGTAATAACATTTCCTTCACATGCATTTTTCAGTGTTTGCTTCTTTAGTTGCTAACTTGTGGCCATTCAACTTGGACCACATCCTATTGCTAAACTTCAAAACTATTTAATAAGACATATTTTTAAACAAGCTAAATCTGTTAAAACAATATGTAGTCTGATCTCTGCCTTGTTTCGTAAACATGTGTAGAATAGTTTCTTATGAAAAGTTGTTGGTTTTTTTAAAATGCAAAGAGAGGGTATTTTACATGCAAACACACAAGGAATTGTCATTAGGTCAAGGCTTTTGGGTAATTGTTTGCAGGAATGCTCATTGATAGCACTGATGATTTTTTCAATAGGTTGACCACTCCAAGGATGTTTGCTTTAGCAATACCCCCAAAGACTGAGATAAAATATCTATTATAACATTTTTTTCTTAACAGCCATGTCAGTTACTGTAACTAGAAGTCTCATTCCATAAAAAATACTGTTTAATTGCATCAGTAAACAATCCACATGGTCATTCCGCTACAAGATTTTGTTTATAGTAACTCGAAGAAATTTAACAAAGTCTGTGATGATCAGCAATTGTATTCATAATTTTACTGTGATATATATTAAGCAGATAGTTTGGTCCAGAAATGCACAGTTTGTATTTTTATAAGATTCAGTGTCGTAGTATTATTATTTATTGAAGTTTCAAGTTCTTGAAGAGTTTGTTTTGTATTCTGTGCCAGTTCTTCATTGTTTCTAGAGCAAACTACTGTACTGAGTTGTCAGCATGCAGAATTGTTTCTGAGGTTATCTTACATGACATGCTATTTATGTAATACAGGAACAGTAATAGGCCAAATGTGGACCCCTGGGGTATGGCTACTTGTATTTTCTTCCAATTAGAACAGGCTCTCTCACATTTTTGTTGTATACCCACTTTCTGTTTTCTATTTCTGAGATAGGTTGAGAACCAGGTTAAATATTTTCCATGGAAACCATAAACAGCCACGTTTTGAAGCAGCAGCTAATGGTTTACCATGTCAGCTGGTTTAGTGAAGTTACAAAATATACCGGATATGCACAGCTTGTTATCAAAGAATTCACTTATTTTAGTGATTTGTTCATTAACAATGTGCACAGTACTTTACCTCTTCCTCAGTCCACACTGATTATTCAGAATAACATTATGTTTTTTTTTATGACAGATTAAACACTGGTCACATATTTCAGGACGTTGAAAAAATAGCTTTCATAAAATGATTGGTTTATTCGGTGGCTTTCAACACTGGCCACAGATTTCAGATTTTTGTCAGAATTTTATAATGCTAGCTACCTCATGACAGACTACATGATTGAATTTAAATTCTTCATATCATTTTAGGACCCCTATTAGAATTTGCATAAGGAAGAGAGAAGTTATCCATTTTATTAGAAGTTATAAAGTACCTGTTGTATTCTTCACGGATGTGTTTGGAGTTTGTAGTAGTTTCCCCATAAATTTCAGCCTTGACAATCTGTTATAAAGCTCTTGATTTGTTTATGTCATTTGATAATAAATTCAACTGGGAGGAGCACACCACAGAACTGCTGAAGCGTCTTAACAAATCTCTGTTTGCAATGCGAATTTTGTCAGACATAGGGGATATAAAAATGAAAAAGCTGGCATACTATGCTTACTTTCATTCCATAATGTCATATGGGATTATTTTCTGGGGTAATTCATCAAGCCAAGCTAAAGTTTTCCGGGCACAAAAACGTGCAGTAAGAATTATATGTGGTGTGAACTCAAGAACATCCTGCAGAAGCCTGTTTAGGGAACTAGGGATACTAACTACAGCTTCCCAATATATTTATTCCTTAATGAAATTTGTCATTAAAAATATATCACTTTTTCAAACCAATAGCTCAATTCATGGAATCAATACTAGAAATAAGAATAATCTTCACAAGGATTTAAAGTCACTTAGTCTTGTACAAAAAGGTGTGCATTATTCAGGAACACACATTTTCAATAACTTGCCAGCAGCCATAAAAAGCTTAACAACCAATGAAATTCAGTTTAAGAGAAGCCTAAAGGATTTATTGGTGGCCAACTCCTTCTACTCCATTGATGAATTTCTGAGGAAAACCAACTGATTTGTATATAAGTACAACATATCTTCTGCACAATTTCAGTGCAGTAATGTGTTCACTGAAAATTTGTGTGTGTGTGTGTGTGTGTGTGTGTGTGTGTAAGTATAATCTAACTTCTGCACCATTTCAGTGCAGTAATGTGTTCATTGTAAATAAGTATTACAGTAGTTGTATTACATGTTTCTTACCTTATAAATGAATAAAAAACTTTTTTATTTTAAATTCAGTGCAATAGTATTTGTAAAATGACTCTTAGTGTTCATTAAAAAATGACGATCATTCCACTTGGGACCTGTGGAATGGTACATTAGCTTATTTGTTTTAGTTTAAATATTTGTCATGTATTGTTGTTTTTCTGACATGTTCCACATCCTGGAGGACCTCCTCACTACGGATCAATTGGAATGAAAGTAAATCTAATCTAATCTAATCTGAGATGAAGTTACTGTGTACCACTTGTTTTTCCTGTTTAACTTCTCTGTCAAACAATCTTTTGTAATTTGTTACACATGTTACAAACTGTATATCATGGTTGCTCTTTGCTTCTGCGTACACTTTCCTCTTTCTGATGCTGGAGATTGTGTTGCCTTATGTTATCCGTGATTTGCACCATGTGTCCCTAAGAAAAAAATGGTTCAAATGGCTCTCAGCACTGTGGGACTTAACTTCTGAGGTCATCAGTCCTCTAGAACTTAGAACTACTTAAACTTAGCTAACCTAAGAACATCACACACATCCATGCCCGAGGCAGGATTCGAACCTGCGTCCGTAGCAGTCATGTGGTCCCGGACTAAAGCGCCTAGAACCGCTCGGCCACCACAGCTGGCTGTGTCCCTAAGAGCTCAATAAAATGACAACTATATTTATCTGTTAAAACTGACAATTTGGCAATTGGTAACATCTCCCACTTGAAGGAATGGGCTTTTGTTCCAATAAATGACCATGGCTGGATTAATTATTCTGTAGAAAATAAGGGAGCATCAGGATAACAGGTTAAACAAACATAAGATGTTGATAGATGTGTGGAAAACATAACAACACAGTTATATTGTTTAAAACTAATGAGAACTACATAGAAAGTACGTCACTGACAAAATATTAGCACTTTACTGAACAGGCATTGCCTCCTGATTCTTCCAAATCTTCCAATCAAAATTTTAGTTAACAGTACAGAATAAGGTCTGTCCCCCTTGAGGATATGGTAACATGCTCAACTCTGTGTTGTATCTGCTCAATAGTGGGGAGAAATAGATTAACACACTCTGCTTTATAAAGTTAACCACAGTGTTCTTCCCATGATTTCCCTCTTAACACAGTCATAATTTGTTTATGATTCTGTGCTACAGTATTTTTCTTCTATGATTTGTGCCTAACTTGTCAATAAAATTTATTGTTAACATTTGATTATCATAGTCAGATAAACCATTGATTATTGTCGTACAGCTAAATCACTGCAGGTTATTGAGTCTAAAAACAAGTTGTCTGTAGATGCTGCACTATGCCCTTCGGTCCTCTAGGGGATTTTACAGTGAAAATAATCCAAAGTTGGTTACCAACAACTCTAGATGCCTTCTGTCAGCACTGTATGGCAGAAAATCATTGTTAAAATCTCGAAAAACAACGATTTTCAAATTAAGTCTGCATAAGCTAACCTGTTTCTAGATACTTTAAGAAGCTTAATATTGTGCTATCATAGATTGATACCAACCTCACCAGCATCTCACAGTTGGCAATGGAAATGCACGTTTGACAGATGCTGATAGCGGTTGTGGAAGACTGGTCGATCCAGTGACCACACCCACTGAGCCACACCTTCAGTGGCTCCAACTATCAGTGCCCTCTGCTGTTGCAATATAGATGGCTGGTGGCAGTCTCAGTCACAGTTTTCCATCTTAGTTAGGCTTCGAGAGTTCACTTGTGCATTATTAGCAGGAGCCTCACACTGCATGATGCTACGGTTTGCTTCTTGTAATAGGTAGACTTAATTGCTGTTTGGTCTTTTGTAAACTTTCTATGCAATTCTTGTAGAAAGTTACAAGTTAGGTAAAACTTCTGTTTGCTGTATTTACATGTCAACTAATCATTTTTCCTTCTGTCAGAATCACTACAAAGACAGCTGCTGCACCACTCTGTAGTCCACCCCTCCTTACCATTGTGTGCAAAGTAGTACACAATATACATATTGTCTTCTGGTGGTTTGTAAATTGTCAGTACTACAAGCTTGTGGCACATGATTCAAAAAAGCTTTTTAACACCATACTGATTAACATGATGGGCATGGGATTTTACTCCACCTTTTGCATTTGTAAGCATTCCCCTTTCTTTTTATTGGTTCTACAGTGGTATGATACTAGCTTGTATCCATCAAGATCAGTCTGTTCTGTTTCATTGATTTCTATATTATGTTCTGATATGCATAGCATGTGTGTTAAAGTTGCTTGACTTTGTAACCTCCCCCTTCCTAATCAGCCTACTGGATTGCAATATAATTGACCAAGATCACATATGCCTAATGAAATTTTACAGTGAGTAAGACCATCATTACCGAAGGAAAATAATACTGCTTCGTAGGAGGAAAATGTACAACACACCATTCTAAAGGAAAGATCTGTTCTAAATCTAATCTAAATACTAATGATAATTTTGAATGGGTGGAATATAGTGCAATCACTCATGAACCACACAATGGGGAAAGGGTACTATGTAATGTTTAATACAAAAAATGCTGATAATACAAAAAATACTCATTAGCTGCAAAAGGAATAATTAAAGAGTCGCCAGCCCCCTAGGGCAATGAATCCTCAGAATCTTAAGAACAATAATGGCAAAGAAATTTAAGCAAATAATCACTGGTGTGGCAACAGAAGGTTGTCATGGTTTTCCACAGCACAACAGTTCACAAGAAAATAAATGAATCAGAAAGCACTGAGTTTGCAGTTACTTATTCTGAAATACTAAATTTTGAAAGTAAAGTTAAATGAATTTACTCGTTAAATAAATATAACTAAAACTTTGTTACGTAACAAAAGACTTTCAGTAACCTCAGTGTAATGCAATGCAGAATTTAGAAAAAGGCAAGCAATTAACTTTTGGTTATTGAAAGATTGAACTGAATCCACTTTTAAGCAAATGAGCAACTGATTTTATTTTTAGTATTACAACAATAAAATGCATACCAAGCCAGCAGAAGTCAATCACTAAGCTTGATACAGAATAAATGAAATTGCACTCTCTTAATTTGTGCTGTATCTTTAGTTATTAATTTTGCTGGTGAAATTTTAGGTTACTTTAAGTCAATGAAGTTAATACTGAAAGTTGCAAATTAGTTCAGCCTCTATTATGCAATGCAAGAATGAACAGTTACTGAGGCAGAAAGTTTAGACTGAAACTGGTCATTAGCAAACATACAAAAGTGGCAGTAAATACTTAATCAGTTTTCATGTTTTCACAACACTCAGTTATTGCATGGGAAGGAAAGGGACTTTGCTTTGTAATAATGTCTGAGGACAATGACAACACAGGTGCCCTAAAAGTTTTAACTATTGCAGGGTATTATTCATGTTAGTCATACTTTGTGAAAGAAATATCACCGGGTAATGCCTCTACACGATTAGTTATTGTGGTGTCACCGCCAGACACCACACTTGCTAGGTGGTAGCTTTAAATCGGCCGCGGTCCATTTAGTACATGTCGGACCCGCGTGTCGCCACTGTTAGTGATCGCAGTCCGAGCGCCACCACAAGGCGGGTCTTGAGATACGGACTAGCACTCGCCCAGTTGTACGGACGACTTTGCTAGCGACTACACTGACGAAGCCTCGCTCCTTGGCCGAGCAGATAGTTAGAATAGCCTTCAGCTAAGTCCATGGCTACGACCTAGCAAGGCGCCATTAGCCTTACATAGCAATTGATACTTATCATATAAAGCATGTCTCATCAAGAACGATGTATACAACAAGGATGGATTAAAGTTAAGTATTCCAGCAGCTACGTACTTTTCTTTATAGCATTCATTACGTATCCTGTTTCAGACCTATCTCTAGCCTGCGTGAGTTAACGCGTGCCTTTCGGCTACTTCCGAGTGGCGTGGCTGTTAACCTATGCCACAACAGTTATATTTTGTCATTTAACATTCTTAGGATGCTGTAGCTATGCAAGTGATGAACAATGTAGCCAATGACAATGCTGAGCTGCCACCATTGTTATGGCTGTTGCTGCTGCTGGTTGAGAACCCCGAGTCATCTGCAGAGCCACTGATAATTATGGGGCAGGCAATAGTTACAATTGTAGCCTCTTCCCCCTGTCTATTCCTACCATGCTCTCAGTACTCAGAGGTTAATGAATTCTTCCACCAAACTCTTTGCCTTACGGTCTAATTTGATTTCCTCCGGAGTAAATCCTATCGATTCGTGCGTCAAAGCATTCATAATTTTTTCAAAATAAATTATATATTTGCCCCATGCCCTGTGATTGTGGTGACAATCGGCCCAGCTCATGCATGTTCATTCCACTAGATTTCCTGCCAGGCAATAGGCCGAGATGTGTATCACTTGAACCCCAGTATTTTCCATATCTTCATTCCATAATTTGGAAATAAATGTGCCTCATTATTAGACAAAATCACTTTTGGTTTGCTGATATGCACAAAGTAATCATTTGCTAGTTTGTTATAAGCCAATTTTTGGTGTTGCTTTTCTTATCAGATATTACTTAGGGAACTACGAAAAGGCTTCCAGCACTACTAAAATGTAGGCAAGATTACCTGAGGTCTTTGGCAGGGGGCCATATAGGGCAGTACACACTAAATCTAGTACAATGTCAGTTCTTCCCACTTATTGCAAGTCTTTATCCTATCCGTTATTCTCTTTAACATTTGTTAAAATTCAGAACTTCAGCCATTTTCTCTGTTCGTTTCTGTGGTAAGCAATGACCAAAGGCTAAGTGATAATAGTCTTCCATTTTGGTGATGTACTTGGTGGGCCAACACACCCGCCAAGTGTTGCTGTTCTCATCTTTGTGTATGTGTAGAACATTGTTGTATGTCCTGTAATACTTTCTCAACTTATCTCCATCTTTATTCTCTTCATCTTACTTGAGCTTCACTATTTTCAAGCATTTGTCCTGGCTTTGATGATGATGCATCTTGCTACAAATACTCTCTTCTTTCACCCTTCTGTGTCGTGAAGGTAGTACAATTTCAGTACACCTTAGGATTTTTTATCCCGTATCAAGTTCTCATCAAGGTCATTCCAGAAAAATCCATCCTGCTCTGATACTGACAGCGATTTATCTGGTGTTTTTTTAATTTTCTGTTCTTGGAAATTCTTAATTTGTATCTGACTGGTCTGTTATTGAAGCTGTTTTGACTCCAACACTGAAATCTTTTTATCAATTTCTTCGACTAATGAACACTGTATTACCAACAATTCACTAACTGTCAAGTCAGGTAAATTTTCATCAGAAAGATGGCTGTCATCTTCCAAACTGCTTGGAGAGATGTGCTCTATTTCTGCTTATAATTCTTCTTCTGAGCTCATACAACCCATATAACACTCGGCTGACTGTATGAGATCAATCTTAACCTCATAGATGTTGTAATCTATGTGACTGTCAATTAGTCATACCCGGTCATCATCGGCAAACTCATCTTGCCTCTCTTCAGAAATTTCACCTCGCATTTACTTAGGACCATTGTCATTGGGGTTGGTTACTTCGATTACTAAAGCATTTGGACAAGCTGCTTCTTCAATACAAGGCATTCCATTTCTTCACAAATTCTAATTTCATGCGGGTTGAGAAGTGTCATATATTGTCCGCTTTCCCATTAGTACACCTGCCAAACAATCCTTAGTACTCATAAATCTTCAGTTCATTGTATATCTGACCCAGTGGACCTAGCCACATCTCCATGCATTGCCCTGTGCTGTAACAGAAGTTTTATCCAACACTGGCTTCTTTAATTCCACCAGCAAATCACGATGTAGTGTAGCCTGCGGTACAATTGTTGCTTTACCAGCAGTGCCTCCTCCTTAATGACAGGTACTCTATTTTCATCATTATTATGGACAGCGATCGCTTTGTCAACTGCTGTTTCATCTTCAGTTATTGTTACTGTGGGTTTGTTACTCATTCTTCCTTCTTGTACATTCTCCCATCACTGATTTATCCATCAGAATGTGTCATAGCGACATTGCCTAGACTTTCTACTGGGCCACCAAAGTCTTCCCATGCCAGGTGGGCCCAAAATCCACATGACTAATGGTTTCCCTGATTGAGTACAACACACCTGTTTCTATCACACTGTTGCAGTTGTGCTGAGTTTGCTCCTGCCTACTATCGTTCTGCTGAGAACCAAATACCATATGCACTTGACACTGGCCTCTGCCATTTCTACTATTATTGTTCCCACTACAACTGTTATTATCACAGTGGTGAGAGTTATTATTACCATGGTGGTTGTTACCATTATTGCCATGGTTATTGTTATTATAGTTGTTACCATTGTGGTAACTGTTGCTATTACCATGTCCCTTAAATGTCCGCGGTTATTCTGCCAGTTGTCTTCATCTTCGAACTTCTCTAAGAATGCAGTAACTGGTCTGTAACTACCGGCTATGTACCTCTTGGAATCATATGGAAGCTTCTTGCACAGCTCCCAGACAATCTCTGATGCATTGTGTTGATCATGCAAATATTCTAAGCGGTGGATCCAATTTTTGCAAAATTCTATCATTAAACCACACCAGTTTGCATCATAGGATTTTGACACTACAAAATCACACCATTCACTCTCCTGCTTCTGTTCTGAGCAATATTCTTTCAAGAAAGCATTCTTAAATACTTGACAGTTGAAGTTCACAATATCAAGGTTTGAGCCCCATCACTTAGCCTCGTCTGCTAGCGAGTTCGGTTGCCTTTGTAACTTTTGTGGCGGCGTTCGTAGCAACAAGCAATTTGCTGTAGAAACGGCTTACGAAGTCACCGCCACACTTTTAATAGCGGGCCGACCGGTCCGCTGGAACAGTGAACAGAAAGATGAAAACCCAAACACTCTGATTAAATAAAAGTCGGTACTTATCTTTATTAACGAAGATACAGAACACAGTAGTGAACGCCGTGTCTACAGAGATCTGTCTAGTTCGAGTCGGAGGGCTAGGTCAGCGTCGGCTGACGACAAACAACTACTCTGCTGCGATGAACACACAACTGACTAGCAAGTACACAATTCGGTGGCGAGTATACAACTGAGCGGCGAATACAGAACTGTCCTAGCGCTCGCGACTCCAGCGCTTAAGAAGCCAGAAGCCAGCGGTGGCGCGCGCAGACTTGCGGCGATTTCCTGTCTCGCTGGCGCTGCTTATGCGGACGGCGTCCGGACTTTGATGCTGCCAACCTTTTGGCAGCGGGCTCGGGTGGCATTACTGGCTAGGACATAACAGTAATTATTTGGCAAGTGATCATTGCTAACGCTTCTACTCCCATCTTTTTGTCATTACATCCAGTCAGCTGTTTCCTCACTCTAATAACTATGTCTGATACTAAAGTCTGCACATTCGTAACCTTTCCCCTATCATCTTTTTGTGCTAGTTGTACCTTTTGAATTACTTTATTTTTCAATAATGTGATTAATAGTCTGTGCCAGTTTCTGTTCGATCCTCTCTACTTCCTTCTCAAAATGATGTTTATGATTCCTGTTTTTGATTGTTCCTCTGTCATATCTTGCTTAAGACTACCAATTTTGGTGTTCATTACAATTATTTCTTTCTTGATTTCATCAGCTTTCTTGTTAACAACTCCAATATTATTGCTAATAATCTTGATTGCTTTGTCCTGATCATCCGTTTTACTTAATTGAGATAAATTTTACTGTTATTTGATTTAGATTGACCATTAATTGATTTTGATAGAGCCTTTATTACTTTGGACTGAGCATTAATTGTACTGATTAACATTTTCAACAAATCATTTATATTTCCAGGTATTACTGGTTTTGGCTCTAACTCTGGTTCGTTCTTAATGATTTCCTCGTATCCACCATCAATGGTTTCAGTTTTGATTTTTATTCCAAATTCCATAGCATCTGCCAATGCCAGGAATTCTTTTTTCCTTTGTTCCTGTGTTTCATCAGTAGTATCTGTGATGCTAGCTGCCAGTTTCTCGATGATGGGTTCCACTGCCAGCGCTACTGATTGTTCTCTGTTAAGTTCAATCACATTATCATTTTCATTTGTGTCCATCATGTTACCTGTTTTACTGAATAAAGCAAATTTAGAAATTTTGTGGCTTATTTCCACCATTTACTAATGCGGTGCATGAGCCACATTTTTGTAGCAAAAGGGTTTAACTCACTATAAATCTGCACAATGCAAAATACTTGCCAGGAACAATAGCAAATTGATACTGTCCTGTCACTAACCTCCCCAAGTATAACCTCCACCTCCCTAATCGGCCTACCGGATTGCGATATAGTTGAAACTTCCTGGCAGATTAAAACTGTGTGCCCGACCGAGACTCGAACTCGGGACCTTTGCCTTTCGCGGGCAAGTGCTCTACCAACTGAGCTACCGAAGCACGACTCACGCCCGGTACTCACAGCTTTACTTCTGCCAGTACCTCGTCTCCTACCTTCCAAACTTTACAGAAGCTCTCCTGGTTCGCAGGAGAGCTTCTGTAAAGTTTGGAAGGTAGGAGACGAGGTACTGGCAGAAGTAAAGCTGTGAGTACCGGGCGTGAGTCGTGCTTCGGTAGCTCAGTTGGTAGAGCACTTGCCCGCGAAAGGCAAAGGTCCCGAGTTCGAGTCTCGGTCGGGCACACAGTTTTAATCTGCCAGGAAGTTTCATATCAGCGCACACTCCGCTGCAGAGTGAAAATCTCATTCTGGAAACATCCCCCAGGCTGTGGCTAAGCCATGTCTCCGCAATATCCTTTCTTTCAGGAGTGCTAGTTCTGCAGGTTCGCAGGAGAGCTTCTGTAAAGTTTGGAAGGTAGGAGACGAGGTACTGGCAGAAGTAAAGCTGTGAGTACCGGGCGTGAGTCGTGCTTCGGTAGCTCAGTTGGTAGAGCACTTGCCCGCGAAAGGCAAAGGTCCCGAGTTCGAGTCTCGGTCGGGCACACAGTTTTAATCTGCCAGGAAGTTTCATATCAGCGCACACTCCGCTGCAGAGTGAAAATCTCATTCTGCGATATAGTTGACTGTGGCCATGTATACCTAATGAAATTTTACAGTGAATAAGGCCATCATTACCAAAGGAAATTAATACAGAATGAAAAGATGCGTGAATGGCTAAAGAGGAGAGGGAAAAAGGAGAAGACTGAAGATTAAATGGGAGTGAGGTTGGTTAACATAGGTTCAGTCCAGGGGGATGGCGGGATGAAAGGATGTGTTGGAGTGCAAGTTCCCATCTCCACAGTTCCGAGGGACTGGTGTTGGATGGGAGAAGCCAAATGGCACGTACATTGTAGCAGGTTCATAGGTCCCTAGAATTATGCTGGACGGCCATCCCCCTGGACTGAACCTACGTTAACCAACCTCACTCACATTTACTCTTCAGTCTTCTCCTTTTTCCCTCTCTTCTTTAGCCATTCACGCATCTTTTCATCCTACATAGTTGTGTTTATCTTTATACTACATACCTCTTTACTTCAGTATGCATCCTCTTTGGCTTGAAACTGGCACAGTACTTAACAGTAGAATATCTTTGGCTTCCCTCTGACAACCATGCCTCCATCCTTGCTACCCTCCCTGTTTACCTTTCCCTGTTGCTTCATAACCTGGGTTGTAAGTAACTGAATCCACTTGCCCTTCCTCCCTTTTTTCCCGTCTCTCCTCCCTGATGAAGGAACAAAGTTCCGAAAGCTAGGAATGTAAATTTTCTGTTCTGTTTTGTGTATCTATCGACTGTACTGAGCTGAGGTAAGTACTGGCCAGCCCCTCTATCTCTTTGTTAGTATTTGTTTCACATCTAAACTCTCATGATAATTTTGAAATGATTGGATTATAGCGCAATCACACATGAACCACCCAGGGGGGAAAGGGTACAACATAAAATTTAATACAAAAAATGCTGATAATACAGAAAATACTCGTTAGCTAAAAAGGGATAATTAAAGAGTTGCCAGCCCACTAGGCAATGAATCTCCAGAATCTTAAGAACAATAACGGCAAATAAATTTAAGCAAATAATCACTGGTGTGGCAACAGAAGGTTGTCATGCTTTTCCACAGCACATCAGTTCATGAGAAAATAAGTGAATCAGAAAGCATCAGAAAGCACTGAGTTTGCAGTTACTTATTCTGAAATACTAAATTTTCAAAGTAAAGTTAAATGACCTTACTCCTTAAATAAATGTAACTAAAACTTTGTTATGCAACAAAAGACTTTCAGTAACCTCAGTGTAATGTAATGCAAAATTAAAAAAAAAAAAAGACAAGCAATTCACTTCAATTTATTGGAAGATTGAACTGAATTCACTTTTAAGCAAATGAGCAACTGATTTTATTTTTAATATTACAACAATAAAATACATACCAAGCTGGCAGAAGTTAATTGCTAAGCTAGATCCAGAATAAATGAAATTGCACACTCTTAATTTGTACTGTATCTTTAATTATTAGTTTTGCCAGTGAAATTTTAGGTGACTTTAAGTGAATGAAGTTAATACTGAAAATTGCAAATTAGTTCAGCCTCTATTATGGAATGCAAGAATGAACAGTTACTGATGCGGAAAGTTTAGACTGAAACTGGTCATTAGCAAATAAACAAAAGTGGCAGTAAATAGTTAATCAATTTTCATATTTTTACAACACTCGGCGATTGCGTGGAAAGGAAAGGGATCTTGCTTGGTAATAATGTCTGAGTACAATGACAACACAGGTGCCCTAAAAGTTTTAACTATTGCAGAGTATTATTCATGTTAGTCATACTTTGTGAAAGAAATGTAACCAGGTAATGCCTCTACAAGATTAGTTATATTTTGTCATTTAACATTCTCAGGACGCAGTAGCTATGCAGATGACGAACAATCTGGCCAATGACAATGCTAGGCTGCCACTGTTGCTGCTGCTGCTGCTGATTGAGAACTCCAGGTTGCCTCCAGAGCCATGGGTAATTATGGGACAGGCAGTGGTTAGAATTGCAGCCTCCTCTGCTTGTCCACTCCTAACATTGCCTCAGTACTTGTGGATTAATGAATTAGAGGCGGCAACACTGGCATGATCATAGCTTCACACCGCATCTTCGGGAACACCAACAAACAATTCCACACTCTTTCATCAATCAAGCTGCTCTGCTTCCACTCTGCTCGCAGCCTGTCAGAGATCGTGCATGTGCAAAGATTAACAACGGAATGTCTACTGCCATTTCATTGTTGCTGTCAATACCTTAAAATAAAGTTCCCTTGGCTGTTACCCAGCAATTCACAGTATTTGCATTCATAACTGCAATCAATTATACGCAGTCAGAAATAAATACACTATTACATCCATCATATATTAACTATAGTTTCTGTAATAAAGCTGACGGATTCAAAATTAGCAGTTCAGTACAAACTATCAACGAATATTAAATGCTGAAAAATTTGTATAGTGCAGAGGTATTTTATCTGCGTTTTTGGTGTTCTAACCTTCTGCATTTTCCTGAATGGAAATAACAAGTTCAACTTTTTTATTTGTTAGGCTTCTGATGGTTTGATGGAAGCATAAAAGAGCACTGATGGGGTTGACAGCATTTGTGTTGCATGCTGCATTTGGTAACCATGTGTACAGTGAATGATGGGAAGCGAACACAGCAAATGATGAAGCAGATGATGACACAATGGTGGAATCAATGAGAAAGTAGTGTTGATAAATGTCATTATGATGTGAAGTGTAAATATGAAATGATGTGGTGAAATAAAGGAATATATTGTGCAGAATGTTGTCATATAAAATAGTGTTCTGTAAAATTTAAATGCGTAACCACAAGCTCAAAAACTGTGACATTTTGAAAATACCCCACAAAGTTTTGGAAATGATCACTGGGCTACACTACAGATCTGCCCACTGCCATATCCAGTTTTCCTCCAGTCACATTCATTGGCTTTGTCAACTCATGACCAAACTAACATTTCAACCTAACCTATACCTTGGGCTGTGTCACAGATCAGTCCACCACCACAACCAGTTTTCTTACACCCATGTTCATTGCCTTGACCACCTCACATCCAAATGGTAACTTTTCAACCTAACCTATACCTTGTTCTATGCTACAGAACAGTCAGTCACCATAGCCAGTTTTCTCCCAGTTCAATTCATTGACTTCACCATGTCACAACCGAATTATAACATCAGAACATGAAAAGTGAAATTGATGTGGATGTTTACTTCAACACCATTACTACAATTGTGGAGTCGCCAACAAAATGATCCTCATGCTGGACAAGATATTAGTTCTTGGCTTTGTCCAAGTTGTAGTATTTCATTTTACGGATGGCTGTGGCCACTGTAACTATAATTTGGCTACAGTGTCTTTGACAAAAATTACAATTTTACAATAAAATATTTTTGTTTTGTTTGTTTTTTGGATAGAAAACCTTGCGTTTTTTTGTGTCAATTTTTTTGCTTGATATTTTCTTATGACCTCGAGAATAAGAGAGAGATGAATGTTGGAATATCCATAATTTTAAGTTCATTTTGTAAGATTAAAATTTTCACTGTGGTGTTTGTTTTGTTCATTTACTACTTGTTTTTATTGTTGACATGGCTTTTCCAGGGAGATGATCCTGGTTGCAAAATAGATTCTGGTTGTCCAAGTTTTATGGTGTATGTTATTACATGAAATGTAACAGGCCATTCATTTAACTTTCCCACACTTTATGTATAGTATTGTGGTTCCTTGTGCCAATGCAGCAGTTGTAGGCGGTGGCCGGCATGAGTAGTAGGTGCATCGGAAACTGCGCTGCAAGGGTCCCATGTGGCCAACTGCTGCGTATGCTGAGAGGCATCAGTTGAGAGCAGGTCAGCGGCGTCGGAAGACAGGGCAGCAGATCGGAAATGTCGGAAGGCAGGTCAGGGAGTGACCATACTGGTTTCAGGCAAATGAACAGACACGGTCTGTGGTCGTCCATGTAGATGAATTACGAATGTGTTCATACCTCAACATAAAACTCGGTGAGGCCCCAAATAAGGTGGTTGCAAGGCCACTTGCATGGAGTTGTCATGCAGCATCACAAATTTACAAGATGCAAGGTCCTTGTGGACCAATGTAGACAGGGTGGAATGAGGACGAGGCAGGGTGTGTGGAGGCATGTGACTTGTGCTCGGACCTGTTCAACCAGAGCCGGAAGGTTCATAGTATTGGCTGATGGTGAGTCCTCCATGAACTCTGCTGGAAGGAGGAGTGGCTCGCTGTATAGAATCTCAGCGAGTGATGTGTTCAAGTCTTCTTTATGTGCCGAGCGGATGCCCAGCAGGACCCAAGGGAGGGCCCCGGACCATAAACTGCTGTGGCACGTAATTGTGGCCTTGAGGGTGTGGTGCCACCATTTGACCAGACCATTCACCTATGGGTGGTAGGCCATGGTGTGGAATTTAGCAACACCACAGAGTTCACACAGCCGTGCAAAGAGGATGGACTCAGATTGTCATCCATGGTCAGTTGTGAGGGAAAAGGACAACCGAACAGCATGACCCAGGTGGATATGAAAGTGTGAGCGATGGTCTCAGCCTTGATGCTGACAAGAGGGACTGCCTCGACCCAGTGGGTTATGTGGTCAACGATTGATAAGATGTATCTATACCCCTCGGAAGGGGTGAGGGGGCCAACGATTTCCATGTGGACGTGTCAAAGGCATCCTCTCGGAACATCAAACTTGCCTAATGGATGTTGGATGTGCCTGCTGACCTTGTTACACTGACAAGGTACACACATGTAGGTCAAGTGCAGCAGTTGTGCTTCAAGCAGGGCCAGACGAAGCACTCAGTAACCAGCCTCATCATGGCCTGCGTTCCGAGGTGGGCCAAGCCGTGCAAAGCAGTAAAGAGCCCGTGTCAAAGAGCAGTAGGGGCCAGAGGGCAGGGAGTGCCTGTAGAGATGTCGCAAAGGACCAGGGTCATTGACCCATGTAGGATGTGGGGATGGACAGAGAGCGATGACTCATTGTCCAAAATTGATCGCTGTATGTCATTGTCTTCAGCCTGAAATCGGGCGAGCTCTTCCATGTTTAGTGGTGTGGTTAGCACGCAGATGTGGGATAGGTAGTCTGCCACAACATTCTCCGTGCCACAGATATAACATGTATTGGAATAGTGCTGACAGATGTAGACCATATGATAGAAACACCTCGGTGGAAGGTCCTTAGCTGGATTACAAGTAGTGTCCATGAGAGGCTTGTGATCTGAGTAGATCATGAAAGGTCGCCTCCTCAAGGTCACTACAGAAGTGTTTAATTGCCTCGTACACAGTGAGAAGCTCACAATCGAAAGCTGACCATTTACGCTGGCTCTTAGTCAGTTTCTTGGAAAAGTAGCAGAGCGGTTGGGTTGAGTCGGTGGTATGCTGTTGTAAAACAGCGCCCACAGCTGAGTCACTGGCATCAGTTGTGATTGATACACGGGCCTCAGGGTTGGGGTGGGCGTGAATGTAATGGCTTTGGGTGGGCAGTTTTAAGGTTACCAAATTCGCCAAGCATGGGTTTGGTCCAATCCAACTTCTGTTTCCCCATGGTGTTTTTCCGGAGAGGGCGTCAGTGAGGGCTAATTGGAGGAGGCAGCCTAAGGAATATGGGAGGCAGCCTGAGGAATATGGTGGCGGTAAAAGTTTGCCATACCCAGGAAACGACGGACCTGAACGTAATCTTCAGGAAGAGGGAGATCAAGTGTGGTTTCGACATGAGAACTCGAGAGAGGAGAGTATAGCCTAGGAACGTAATAGATGTGGAACAGAGTTGAGATTTATCATGATTGATCACCACATCATTGGCAGCGAAGGTCAAACGAACTGCATCGAGGTGAACTTGATGTTCCTCAGCAGAGGAGGAAAACATCAGTACATCATCTAAGAAAGCATAAGCAAATGGAAAAGGTAGCAAAATGGAATCAATGAACCACTGCCATGTCTGCGCAGCATTTTTCAATCTGTAAGGGTGTGATGACGGCCGTCTTCGGAATATCCGGAGTATGCATAAGGGATTTGATGGTATGCCTTGCAACAGAGAAAAACTTAGAACCATGTAGTAGTTGTGTGAAATCCTGGATATGAGGAATGGGGTAGTTATCGCTAATGGTGCGAGCATTAAGGGACCTATAGCCCCTGCACATGCATAAGGTGCCGTCCTTTTTAGGAACAAGGTGAATAGATGAAGGCCAGTTGCTATCGGAGGGGTGGAGCTTGCCCGAAGCCAACAGATCCTGAACGATTTCCTTGGTGCACAGAAGTTTGGAAGCGTTAAGGTGCCTGGCCTTATAACGTACAGGTCTATGGTGTGAATCCTGTGCCAAGTGCCATTGCTGATGGCCGATACTTGTGAAGGAAGGTTGGCAAGACGGGTCAGGAAGGGATCCGCAGGCAACTTTGGTTCACTGACCTTTGCTGAACCGGGATGGTGTAGGCAGTGCGTCAGCTGAAGTTGGCGATGGAAGACGCAGTACGGGAACAGAGCATGGAATAGCATCTTCTATTTTCGTTTGCAGCTGTGAGAAAATGACAGCAGGCAGAGGAATGCTTGACACAGGAGCAGATTGGTGAGAAGATGCAGTAGAGGCGTGCGTTGGTTTGCCTCGTTGCGGTTCTGCAGATAGGCGATGATTGTACTCAATGCAGGTGACAATTCAGTGGAAGCAGAGGCAATGCAGTTGCATAATGCATCATTGTGGGTGTGGAGTTCATCAATTTGTGTGCGCACATCCGACAAATCAGAGAGCTGTGTAGTAATGCGCTCGAGCAGTGATGCACATGTGGAAAGCGTAGCCAAGGAGGCAGAGAGTGAAGTTATGCTAAACTCGTTTGAGCACGGAACAGTAGAACCAGATGTGTGATGGAGTGCAGTGACCTGAAGGTCTGATGGAAGTTCGTAATGGTGTAGAAAGTCCAACCTGATCAGAGGTTCATCCATGTCGGTGACGTGGAAAGTCCAAGGGAAGGTGGGGACTGGTGATAGGTGAAGTGACATTGTGATGGAGCCAAAGACTGCAATAGGAGAATTATTTGCAGTGATCAAAGCTAGGTTAGCAGGTGAAAGTATGTTGCTTATGTGCTTGGGTGGGAAAACACTGACACCAGCGCCGGTGCCAACGAGAAAGTGAGTGCCTGATGACAAGTCAGTGGCGTAGAGACGTTGTGCTGCCAAAGCAAGTGTTGCGGGGTTGGACAGTAGGCTCCATGAAGGAACATGATGGGACGTGGCGCCTAAACTTACCCACTGGAATCATTTGGGTAGGCACAAGGCATGTGACAGTTGCGTGCGGCGTCCCCATAAGTAGTGTGGTACCAACACAGTGGGTAGGCTGGGAGGCAAGGAGGTGTGGAGAGGGAGGGGGCCACAGCTGGCTGCGTCGGTGCCGAGAGCTGCTCGGGCTGCTGCTCAGGCGAGGTTGGCTGCTGTCGGGAGGCCGCAGACATTACCTCCTGTGGGGCACTAGGTGGCAGCTCCTGACTGTCAGCTGAGGTGCCGAGGCGGGCATGCTGGCCTCTGCCGGCAGGGTGCGGAACCAAAGGTGCAGTTGTGCCAAATGATGGTGAAGGAAGAGTCGTCTGTGATAGGTGGTGTTGGTGACGAATGACAGCGTAAGCTTGATCAGCCATGTGTAAAGCAAACCTCAAGGGGGGGGGGGGGGGGAGGTAGCAACATGGAACAGCAGGTGGAGTCATTCATAGATCCGAAGGCATTTTGACCATCCACAATGTCAAAAGCGCAGCATCAGGTAATGCTTGATCATCAATTAATGCACGGAGGTGCCACCAAAGCTGCGAAGGTGTGCAGTTGTTGAGGTGCTTGTCATGAATAATGTGGTGGATAGCCTACGCCAGGGGGTGAGAAAGGCGCTCGATGATCAGTGCTTTTGCCATCGAGTACATGTGCGAGGTGTGCGGTGAGAGAAGCAGATCGCTGAGGAGGTCCAGATGTGTGTGGAGGTGACTCATCAGGGAGACAAAACGTGTGTCATCGTCTGACGTACCGTGGATATCCAGCAGGTGATCCACCAATGCAGACCAAGTCTTTGGGTTATCTTTTTGCAAAGCAGGCAGCTTAGGAAACCTGTTGGGTAACACATGTTGGTGCAGCACTGGCAGGCAGAGATCTGTGCGAGCTGAGCAGGAAGTTCCTGACACTGGGAGTGCACTAACGGTGGATGGTGCATCGCCTGAGGTCTGTGTGAGGGGGCGGCCACATGTAGTACATGGTGTAGAGTGTGTGGGTACAAAAGTCAGTACCATGTGTCTCATCTGCGGGCCCAACGATGAACACAGTGCGGGTGTAACAGGCGTTGCTGTTGCAGCAGCGGGCGGAAGGCGGCTGCGGTGCAGACACACGGGGGGGGGGGGGGTCCGACCTGGTAACCAGTGCAGGCAGAACAGCCGGTGCCGATATGAAAGTGGGTGGGAGGCGGTCATGGTGTAACCACGGAGCGACGGTCATGGAAACCAGTGCAGTTGAGGCGACTGGCATTGCCAAGACAGCATGTGGTGGGGGGCGGGGGAGGGTGGGGGGGTGCTGCAACACTAGGCATATAAGAATGCACTACCCTGTGCATAGGAATGTTCAAATCACAGTTCTGGAACTTCGTTGGCACATCAAACCAAACTGAAGGAGACTGCTTAGCTGAGGGGTAAACCACAACATCCTTAACTGGGTGATCATCCACGATGTGATTAGGTGGCGTGCACTATCCATGTTGTGGCCATTGTTGAGATGTCACACTTGACAGTGGCCATGTGTGGCCAGTTATGGTTAAGTGGCTGCCGGCATGGCCGGGTGTAGATAATTGTTTATTTTAACCAAACCCGCATTAGGTGCACTTGACCACTTGTGTTCACAAGCACATTTAATAGGATGTGTGGCACTAGCACTGAAAGACACTGGTAAATCCATAGTTCTGAAGGCAATGTGGGCTGCAACATGAAGTCCATTAATGATTAAGAGAAGCACAAAAATAACTTGCGATCATACAACGATGATGTCGGGGTCACCACTGTGACTATCCCATTATGCTGGTCGGTAATAACACACTTTAAATATCGTAAATGCATTTATTAGACTTGAAGTAAGAAGAAGAAAGCATGGAAGTACACAAGTTGCGTGCCAAGTGAGACAGAGAACAAAGCAGTTCAAAGAAGTCGGAGCCAAAGATAGGGCGTTCCGCACCAGAAATGCCACAATTTCTTATAATCACATCCAATAGATACGAGTTCCAATAAACAACACCATAAATGAGCATGCTCTACACAACATTGCTGTTCCCTGTCAAGCAACAGACTTCAAGGATCATGCATCAGAGACAGTAATCGTTAAAAAAAGTTTGTACTGCTCATTATTTCTGTTATTTTGTAAATGTTTCTTTAATAATACTAAAAATAATAGTAATAATGATAATAACAACAATTAATAATTAAGAAACCCCTGGAATATTCTTGAACCAACACCATTTGGATGCAGGTGCAATTTACATATGTAATTCACTTTGATACACATGTGTACTTGGCTTAAATATCATTTAAGTTATAAGCAATTTTTGATGATAATGTAATGCAATTGGATAGTTAAAAAAAATTACTCACCAAGCAGCGGGAGAATGTACACAAAAAAAAAAAAAAAAAAAAAAAAAAAAAAAAAAAAAAAACAGTAAAATCTTTTTATGTGTATGCTCTCCTGCTGCCACTTGGTGGCTAATTTTTTTTTTATCTATCCAATTACATTATTTAAGTGATAAGTACAGATAAAAAAGAAACTGGATGTGAAGCTTATTTGATCATGTTGTAAATTGAATGTGAATAATATTCTGACATCAGTATAATAAAATTGTCCAAATTTTAATTTTGGTTAAACTATAAAACTTATCTGATGGTACTAAATTCTACAATTAGTGAAATATCTAGTTCTTATATTTTGTAGAGAATGTGAATCTCTTAAATTTACCTCTATTGAATTAGATTAACAAAAGTTCAATTGATTTACAAGTAAATTTGAGTTTTATCACCCGTTTTTATACAAGTTTTTCTTTATTTTTCTGTCAAACAGAGAAAACAGTCCATTATTGAGTTAACTTCCTTGTTCCACAGTCCATTTTCTTCCATACTTTAAATGTACGTAGTGTTCACTTCACCATTAACGTCCCATTTGGCTTATCACCAGTATTTTTCAAGTCGTCATTCTACTGACTCATTTGATGCAGGCTGCTATGGAATTCCACACCTGTGCTAAACTCTTCATCTCACATTAGCACTTTCACCCTATATTCTCAATTATTTGTTGGATGTGTTTGAAACTCCATCTTTCCCTACAGTTTTTACCCTATACAACTCTCATCAGTACCATGGAAGTTATTCCCTCATTTCTTAATACAGGTCCTACTGCCATATCCATTCTTCTTGTCAGTCTTTTCCAAATGTTTTCTTCACTAATTCTGCAGAGAACACCCTCATTCATTATCAGTTCATCTAATTTTCAACATTCTTCTGTAGCAGCACATCTCAAACACTTCAGTTCTCCTGATTTTGCTTTTCCCACAGTCCACAATTCACTACCATACAATGCTGTGCTCCCAACATACTATTTCAGAAATTCCATCCTCAATGTTAGAGCTATGGTTGACAGATTTGATTTGGCCAGAAATGCCTTCATTGCTTGTGCTAATCTGCTTCTGAGATAGCAGAATTCTTCACTTTGTCTGCTTAGTGATCCACAATTTTGGTGTTAAGTTTATTGTTTCTTGCTATTCTCATTTCTGCTGCTCATTATTTCTGTTTTTTTTTTTTAATTTTTATTTTTTACTTCTGTCATTGCTTCTTTGGTGCATTATTTGAACAGTATGGGCCAAAGACTGTATCTCTGTCTTACACTCTCTTTAATTTTGGTGCTTCATTCTTGGTCTTCATATCTTATTGTTACCTCATGGTTTTGTACATATTGTATGTTATCCATCTTTCACTGTAGCTCATGCCTATTTTTCTGACAATTTCAAACATCTCGCACCATTTTACATAGTAGAAAACTTTTCTGAGGTCAACAGATCCTTTGAACATTTCTTGATTGTTCACAAGTCAAGTTTCCAATATCAACCGCAACATCAAAACTGCATCTCTGATGCCCTTATCTTTCCAAAAACCTTATTGATCATCACGTAAACAATCCTCAACTTCCTTCCTTGTTCTTTTGTATCTATTGTTGTCAGGAACATTGATGCGTGAGCTGTTAAGCTGATTTTGTGTAGTTCTCACACTTATCTGCCCTTTGCTGTCTTCAGCATTGTGTGGAAGGATATTGTTTCATAAGTATGGTGGCATGTCTCCAGTCTCAGAGTGTGCGTACCAACTTGAATAGATGCTTGGCTGCCATTTCCCCCAATGATTTTAGAAATTACTGAAGATTTTTATCTATCTTTTTTGCCTTATTTGATCACAAGTATGCCAAAGCTTTGCTGGACTGAGTAATACTGGATCCTGTATGACTTCTGTATTTACTCCCATTTCTTGTTGTATCACATCATCAGGTTAAGTCCTTCCACTCATAGAGGCCTTCAGTGTACACTTTCCACCCATCTGCTCTCTCCTCTGTGTTTAACATTGGAATTCAGATTGGGCTCTTACTGTTGATATTCTTGCATTTAACATCACTGAAGATTGTTTTGAGTTTTGCAGCCACATCACCTTGGCTTTCCTGCAATTCCTATTTATTTATTTATTTCATTCCTCAGTGACTGCTTGGTCCCATTCTTTCGGACCTTGTTGACCAATTACATTATTTTTCATTTCGTATGGTTTCTTCTCAGTTGTCTTGACAAATGTTTGCATGTCTAGCTTTGGTGACTGCCATCCCCCTCCTCCTTGTGGGAGTTGTCCATTCCTCTTCAGGTGCACTGCCTACTGTGGTATTCATTACTGCAGTACCCACAGCCTACAAGACACTCAAATGCAACTCACCATTCCTCAGTACTTGAATACTAGGTTCATTTTCAGAATGCTGTTGCCTTTTAGTTGAAACAGTGAGCAGGGAGCATAAAATTATCTTTATTTCTTGTATTGTACAAGTGGTCAAAACAATGTGAAAAGATATATATGAGGTAACTTAAAAATTCCAGATTTTTGAGTAATGGGTGAATTTTTCTTCCTTGGACATACAGCACACATTTCTAATGATTCTTTTCTGTAGCTCCAGTATGTGGAACATGTTGCTTGACTTTCCCCAAAAGAGACAATACCATACCTTATAACTGATTGTAAGTAGCATTTTCCTTGTGTTCATGTCAATGACACTAGTTAATATTTGAATTGCAAATTTGAAGCTTTGTAATTTGTTTACTAGCTACTGAACATGTTATTCCCATTTTTTTATCCTTGTGAGGTTCACAGCCCCATTATGTTGTAAGAAAGAAAAGATGGTCCAAACAGGCTGTAATATATTATTGACAACGTTATTAGATAATTTTAACTGTTAGTCATTTTCAGGCTCTTAACTATACTATATGTATTACTAATGGATGTAATGTGTATGCACTATTGGACTGTATTTGCGTGACACAGGCACATGAAAGTGATGTGCCTTTACATATGTACTGGCTGTTTAGTGAAATGTGATGTGAAGTTTGAGGCTTGTGATGAGTGTTTGAAAATGCTGGCATTCTAATTTAGCTATTAGCACAAATAGCCTGTTTAGATCATGTTTTCTTTCTTAAAAATGATTATTTGAATTTAAATTATTATCTAATTTTAATCTTAAAAATGTCACAGAATACACTTCTGCTAGTTCTTGCTTTTTAAGAATTACTTTAATTTTCTAGCATCTTGACTTGTTCAGAACTGGTTAGTATTGGTTTTTGGGATATTCTGGATTCATCCATTGAGCTAAAACCATGTTTCTAGATGATTTATTGTACTGGTGCTGCAAACAGGGATGTTTTCTACTGCATGGTCCTCAATTAATACAGATCTATCATTAGAAATAAAATATACGGGGCTTCTACATTTAAGGGTAATTTGTTAATGTAGAACAAACGAAGTAGGTACTAAAATACACCCTTGAGGGACACCTTGTGTTACTGTTTCCCATTTGGAAGAAGAACACAAGACAACAAAATATTTTGTTTGAAAAACTTTTTTTTACATTGATAGCTGATTTTCATAGATTTTTATGAGCTGAATCCAAATCTAGCCCTAGTTATTTTTTTGTATCGCCCATAGTTTTCGAGCAATATGCTTTTTACTATATAGTATAAAAATCCTATGCTATATGGTAAATGGGGAAATTAATGAAATGCTTTGTTACAACATAAGCATGATTTGTATTTACAGTAAGCCACTTACAACAATGATATGTGTTAATAAAGGTTTCACTGGTCAGCTGGAATTGGTTTGTATTTTCTTTCTCTTTTTTCTTTGAAGCTTCTTGTGTAGCTTTTTCTACAATGAGTCACTAGCTGAACTTCTTGGTGAAGTGACCAACAGTAGTCCCCCATCATGTTGGTGTTCCAGCAGCCTTGGTAGCATTTTTCCACCACTTTAATGTCCTGGTGAAAACGCTCTCCTTGCTCCTCTCTAACATCTCCCATATTGTCTGGGAAGTAATCAAGATGACAGTTCAAAAAGTGAACATTCAGGCTCATTAAACATCCTAAAGTGTTAAACTTCTTTAACATTGTAGCTATAATAGAAGCATATCTGGGTCTTATTCATGTCCTAAGAACTTTGTAATGACTTGCTTGAATGATACCCATGCTTCTCTCTCATTTAAGGTTGTTGTGGATTCAAAGTTAACATCAAACTTCAGTTTTCTAATGTCAGGTCTGACAGAGACGCTTTCTTCTAGTTTAGCTTCTGAAAGGTGTGGAAACTTTTGGCAGAGATACTTAAAACATGGTCCATCTTTAGGCAAAGCCTTTACAAACAGTTTCTTTAGGCCTAACTTTATATGTAGAGGCGGTAGACGTATGTTTTTTTTGGGTCTACAAGGTTTTTACTTAGAATGTTCTTCTCACCAAGTTTTAAAGACTCCATCACAGGCCAGTTCTTTCTGATCTAGTGTTGATCCCTAGCCCTACTGACCCATTCACATAAGAAACATGGAAATTTGGTAAAGCCACCTTGCTGACCAAGGAGCATGCATGTTACTTTTAGATCACCACATATCATCCAACCATGAGCAGAATAGCCTATTTTATTTAGCACTGTTGCATTCATGTTACCATTGTGTAATAAAACAGCCTTTAAACTAGTTTTGATGAATCAATAAACACCTTCCAGTCTTCCTTTTTGTATTCAATACCAAACTCATTCATCAGACTGGGAATGTCTGAGAAGCACACTAAATCACCTTCTTGTTGAAAAACCTTGGAAAATTGCTGCTCCTTCTTTCTGTACATGCATATGCTGGTTCCAACTGCCAATAAGTTCTTTTCTTTTAATCTAGAGCCAAGCAATTCAGCTTTTTCTTTCATTAAACCCAGTTATTTTAACTATATGAAAGCTATTAAATTCTTTAAAAATCACTTAATTTAATAAATTTAACTGCAACATGTGAAGAAATGGTGGGTGATACAGTTTCTTAAGTATCATATTTGGATTTCCCACCCTAAAAAACATAAGAATAAGGTATTTTCAGCAAAAAAGTTTTTCCATCGTTGGTCTGTGTAATTTGCTGCATTGGCAGAGACAATATCATTGCTTTTTGCTGCATAGGTATTAAGTAAGCCAATGTAGAACACCACGTCCTGATCACACACCTGTCAAGTTTATAGATAAGCAATGCATGATTTACTGAGTGAGAAGAAGCTTTTGTGAGGTCACAAAAGATTATTGTAACTTTATTCTTTTTGTCTAATGATGTGTTAATCTTGTCAGTTGCTTCCACAGTGCTTTTTCCAAACCAGAATCCAAATTAATTTTTCAAAATTGACTTTTTCACAAAAATTCAAAACTGGATGACAGCAGCTTTTACAAATACTTTCAACAGGACAGGAAGAAGAGATGTAGGATAATAATTTCATGTATCCTCTCTTGCCCAATTTTTGAACACCGGTTAAAACTTCTGCATACTTTTGTAACTCAGGGAAACATACCTGTTCAAAAGTTAAGATTATTACCATAATATACATATAGATGATGGTAGTAGCATGTACACAAGGTAAAAAAGGGCAGTGCATTGACAGAGTTGTCATTTGTAGTCAAGTGATTCATGTGAAAAGGTGTCTGATGTTGTTATGGCTACATGACAGGAATAAACAGACTTTGAATGTGGAATGGTACAACATTGGAGCCAAGCACATGGGACATTCCATTTCGGATATCATTAGAGAATTCAATATTACGAGATCCACAGTTTCAAGAGTGTGCTGATAATATTAAATTTCAGGCATTACCATTCACAAAGGGCAATGCAGTGGCCTTTACTTAATGACCAAGAGCAGCAACATTTGCGTATATTTGCCAGTGCTAGCAGACAAGCAACACTGCATGAAATAATTGCAGAAATCAGTGTAGGACATTATGATGAATGTATCTATTAGGGCAATGTGGCGAAATTTGGCATTAATGGGCTGTGGCAGTAGATGACTGATGCAAGTGCCTTTGCTAACAGCATGACATCAGCTGCAACACTTCTCTTGGGCTCGTGACCATTTCGGTTGGTACCTAGGTGACTGAAAAACCATGGCCTGGTCAGATCAGTCCTGATTTCAGTTGGTAAGAGCTGACTGTATGGTTCATGTTTGGTGCAAGCCCCACCAGCCATTGACCCAAGATGTCAACATGGCACTGTGCAAGCCGGTGGTGGCTCAACAATGGCTGGGCTGTATTTACATGGAATACACTGGGTCCTCTCGTATTTTTGGCTACTTGGAGACCATTTGCAGCCATTCAAGAATTTCATATTCTCAAACAATGATTGAATTCTTATGGATGACAATGCACATCATATTACTGGGCCACAATAGTTGGTGATTGGTTTGAAGAACTTTCTGGACAATTTGAACAAATTATTTGGCCACACAGATCACCGGCATGAATCCCATTGGATGTTTAAGGGACATAATTGAAAGGTCGTTTTGTGCATAAAATCCTGCACTAGCAATACTTTCGCAACTGTGGATGGCTATAGAGGCAGCCTAGCTCAATATTCCTGCGGGGGCTTCTAGTGAGTTTTTGAGTATATGCCATGCCAAGTTGCTTATTGGGCAAAAGGATGTCTGACATGATATTAGGAGATACCTCATGACTTTTTTCATCTCTTAGAAACCCACTGGAAACTTCTGGACCCTGAATATGCTGCTGTGCTCCCTGCATTTCCTCCAGTCTGTTCAGAAAACAGACTTCAGGTCTGTAAACATACAACTATGTCCCATGCATGTGTTCACTCTTCTCTTCAGTCCATTTGAAAACCTGATGTCAACACCCCTCCCATGATGATTCAGTTTATTATTGTTATTGTTATTGTTATTATTATTATTATTATAAAAATACGAGGTAGAAAGTACATGGTAGAAACTTCCATGTTTAAAGTTAACAAAATGTCAAAGGTTTTCGATTTTTTTTTTTTTTAGTTAAATATGTACTGAGAATGTGTAGGATATGAGGAAGGTTTGAAATTACTACTTCTGGGGAAATCCAAGAGAAATTCCAGTAAAACATCACATAAAGTTTTTAAATAATGAGTATAGTGAAGTGGCAGTACTATCACAGCAGCACTGTTTGTAGGAGGGAGGCAGTAAAATTGCCTGTGGCACAATTTGCATGTTGGATATTTCCTGCAAACTCCATTTCATCCATTCCTTCACCAATGTACTTGAAATTAAGAAACATCACATAACTGCTTAACGCATTAACATTTCTTTATTTTGAAATAAACAATAAGAAGCAGAACTAATTCTGACTCATGATCTTTTTTATTTGCATGGACCTGTGTCATTTTTTTTTTACTTTGCCAAGTACCATTTAATATAATTACAAATAATGTGTGAATTGTTGGACTGAACACACTGGTATCTGGTTGCACTGTGGTTGAGCTCTGAGAGGCAAATTTGTAGGGATACCAAATTCCTGAAAGAATATGAAAGCGTTTATCTTAAAGAAATAAGACTGAGCACTGCAGATTGCAGACTGTTACACTTATAGGTACTGAATTAATTGTAATATTACTGAAGTGGAGAATGATCAAGCGATGTCATCTTTAATAATGAAGTTCTCAAGTCATTTCGTTAGGATTATTTTCATTAAAACTTAACTGCATGCATTTTTCTCGTAATATCTAGGATATGTTTTTATTCAGTTCTTTCTAGGGTTTAATTTTGTTTTTGCAAGCATCTAAACTGCAATAATCTATGAAGATTTTTAAGACTTGACACTGCAACAGGAGGAGATTCTCTTCTGTGTTTATCTAGGGTTGGGGAGAATATACTTTAACCTTATTTGTTCCTGCATAATTTATGCTGCTTTCTGAATCTAAAAAGTAAACACCCAGGTTCTAACTCTAAAATTTTTGCTTATTTCCTCAGTAAACAGTCCTATTTTCTGCACACTTTGGGAAAACACACAATTTATCCAAACTCTCTGTGATCTCTGGTATGGATCATGCATATAAACACTTATTAATCATAGAGTTACTTTCTTTTAGTTCCATGTACCTTAGCAAAAGAAGCTATCTACAATCCAAATATATTTTAGCAATGTTGTTCATCTGGGGATGACATTTTGTATTTATTTGTTACCATGTATCTTATTACTTTTGTGGTCACAGTTTCTGTGGGAAACAGGACATTTTAAACTTCGACACAGAGTAATTTTTATGTTAATGATGAAAAGTATGATTACGTAACAAAACATTCCCAATGAAAACAAACGTGCTGAAATAGAAATGTAATGCTTACAATAGAAATTTACAAAACTGTGGTGAAAGGCATGTTTTGCTGAATAATAAATTGAATGCTATATTCTCCACAGAAATCAAGTTCAGGAAGGTATTAGACACGCAGTGTCGTTATTTGTCACTAATCATTTGCAGGTAAATGTTTCCCTTCTCCAATTTCTTGGTAATATTACTTACGTAGATGTCTGTAATCTCTCTGGTGATCAACACCAGCAGGCAGCATGAAACTTGTAGCTACAGGAGGCAGTTATGGTTGTATTATATGGAGTGTTCATGTTTCTCAAATTTCTACTTCCTGTCTTATGATCTTGTGGCAGACCCGAGTGTTAATATTTGTGAATTATATCTCTGAACTTTGTTTACATTCTTATTACTTAGAAACTGTTATCATCTCTGATCTTGTTCACATCTACAATGTTTTGAGTGTTCATTAAATGGATAAATACATCATTTCTTGTCTTTTATGGTCCTTCTAACACAGACCATAAACCATACTGGTGACCTCGACATGATTAATAAGAAGCAGAATACATTTGTGGTTAGGGAAGCGTAAAAATTATCAATGACAGCAACATCGCAAATCCAACGCCCGCATCAGCACAGAACAAAGCGGATATTGCTCATGTTTCAGTGAAGGTTCTGTCCGTCTGGAAGAAAAACATAAAGGTATGGTTCCTTCAAGTTCAAGCACAGTTTACCACATTGGGTATCACTAACAAAACCACAAAATTCAGTCATGTTGTTGTGTCACTGGAAGCGGATGTTGTAGAATTAATTTCTGACTTTTTGACTTGACCATTATCTACCACTCCATTCACAGAGCTTAAAACAAGACTAATTCAGGAATTTGAAGAGTCAGAAATAGAAAAGTAATGAAATTATTAATGGAAGTGGGATTATGTGAGATGCGAACTGTAGCTGGTATGCAAGTCAAGGGCGATTTTTTGAAAACTATATTTATGCAGCGGCTTCCTGTCACTGCATGTACTATACTAGCTACAAGTAAAGATCATCTTGACACCATAGCCACTATGGTTGACAAAACTGTCGAATTTTCACAAACAGGGTGGAATATATGTGCTCAAACCTTTCAGGCATCATCCACTATTGCAGTCAGTAATGTACATGATACCACTAACGATAGAATCTCAAAACAAGAAACACACATTGCAGAATTAACATTGACAATCAATGAATTGAAAACATTGTCATGTTCAAGAGGCAGCTCACATTCATTTCACTCCTCACCAAGTAGATGACGAGACAGGTCATGGTCAGCCGAGTGTTTTAATCCTAATGGAGCACTATGTTGGTATCATTTTAAATATCACCACAGGGCAAAGAAATGTCAGAGCCCAGGCTCGTTTCGACCACCTTCCACCCAAAATTCCGACAAACAGTCAGACTCAAACGCTCCACACTGGCAGCAGAAGGTGATTGAGCCATCTTTCACCGCATCTATTTCTCACAGACAGAAGTAGCGGAAGTTGTTACTTAATTGACACCGGAGCTGATATTTCTGTGATTCCGCCTTCAAATGGTGACCACCAAAAGAAAATAGATCATAAGGTTTATGCTGGAAATGGCACTGGTATTAATATGTATGGAGAGTATCTAGTATTACTCAGTTTGGGCTTCATCTTTACAACAAATCAGAGATAATAATTTGCAACTATTAGCATTGTTCTCCAAGAAACTGACAAAAACAGAGAGGAATTACTCCACGTATGACAGAGAACTTCTTGCTGCCTAATCAGCAGTGAAGCACTTTCAGTACATGCTTGAAGGGCATGTTTTTCCAATTTACACTGACCACAAGCCACTCACCTTCATGTTCAAGCAACATTTAGACAAAGCTCCTCCATGTCATATCCAACACATTAGTTTCATCGGACAGTTCACCACAGACATACGTTACACTACGGGGAAGGAGAACCTTGCAGCCGACGCTTGTTCATGAATTGCTTCAATTACTATACCTCCAACAGTTACCATGGAACAAATTGTGGAAAGCCAACAATGTGATGAAGAGCTTCCACACATCAAGAATACGATGTCCCTTGCACTTCAAACAATAATGTTGCCAAATGGTAAAGAACTTGTTTGTGGCATAGCTGGAGATATGATTCACCCATATGTACCTCAACAACTAAAACAAGCAATTTTGAACTCACTGCACAATCTAGCTCATCCTGGGGTTCAAGCAACCAATAATGTGGTGAGAAAGCACTTCATTTGGCCATCACTAAAAACAGACGTGAAGGCCTGGACTTCAGCGTGTATTCCTTGCCAATGAAGTAAAGTCTGGAGGCACATCAACAGCGCAGTGGGACATTATCCTCAAATGACAACAAGATTCAGTCACATTAACGTGAACATAGTTGGGCCCCTACCTCCATCACAAGGATATCTCTATTTACTAACAGTTATTGATTATTTTTCCCGTTGGCCAGAAGCAGTTCCATTAGCTAACATCACAGCAGAAGCAGTTTCATTTGCCATAGTGTCAATATGGATACCTTGTTTTGCAGTGCCTCATTTTATAACTGCTGATAGCGGAAGGCAGTTTGAATATCAACTTTTCAAATGTCTCACAAGCACACTGGGCATTGTCCACATTAAAACTACAGCATATCATCCAGCAGCAAATGGAAAAATTGAACGATGGCATCATCAGTTAAGATCTGTTTTAAAGGCACACATGTCTGATGATTGAGTTTCGAAGCTTCCTCTGGTCCTGTTAGGGCTTTGCTCCTACATAATCCTGCGAGTCAACACCTCATCAGTCGACATGACTTTCGGTTCAGCAATTACCTTACCAGGAGCATTTCTCAATGAACATAAATTAATAACTGACATCCTGACCTTCATCTTCAAACTGAAGGAACAAAATGAGGAGCCCAAGAACAGTTGCAACAGAACATCATGACCGCAAGAAGATCTTTATTCACCCACAACTGATGACAAGCTAGTTCATCTTCGTTTGGCATGATGCTGTCAGAACATCACTTCAGCCAGCATATGAAAGGCCATATCTAGTCCTGTAGTCCTGTCTTGTGATGACAAGTACTTCAAGGTGGAGATGCCAACAGAAAAACAAACTATTAGCATTGACCAATTGAAACCGGCCTTCCTTCTGACAGACTATTCATCGGACAACATGGAAGACACAGCAGGAGACACCACTTTGGTTATTCCATCACATTCCATTCCAAAGACTGTCAGTCTTCAGAAGACAACAGACAGCAATCAAGCCAGTGCACCTTCACCACAGATCACCAGATCTGGTTGACAGGTCACCTTCCCTCGAAAATGCATGGACGCTGTCACTGCGGAGGGAGTGGTGTGTGTTGGACTCTAGTGTTAATATTTTTAAATTATATCTCTGAACTTCATTTACATTCTTATTACTTAGAAACAGTTATCATCTCTGATCTTGTTCACAACTACAATGTTTTGAGTGTTCATTAAACGGATAAATAGATCATTTCTTCTCTTTTATAGTCCTCCTGCCATAAACCATAATCTTATCTGAAGATACCAGTTCCATATGATTAGGCACCACAGCTTGTGGCACATTGGAAGGTATTTGGAATTTGTTTTTGATTTTTGAAGTCCTCTTTTGAACCATTTCTTGGCATTCAAAAATACAACACTAGGACTCATGGCTTTAATAGGATTTTTGAGGAAAAATGTCACCACTTGTCTACTACATAGGGGTGTTCCATCAGAAGCTTCAAGTAATTATGTCTTGTATACTGTTAGTTGGTGCCTTCATGTGAACTAGTATCTGGCTTCGAATCCTCCCATTTGATTTTCCCAACTGGCTCAGAGCTACATAGGTAAGTGTCAGGCTATAAATGCAAGTCTTTAATTTGTTTTCCAGTCAATCTGAGAAGTTGTTCTGCCATTTATTTTTTCTGTCTCTGGCAGTAATGTTAATATTAAAAATTACAACTTTAATGTTTTCACAGGTCTGCAGTTTAGCAATGGCTGAATTGAAAGAGCACCTTTCTCTATAAAGTTTTGTTTAAACTTGGGAAAAACAGCTACAGGAATCCACCTATGTTTTAACAGGCTTTTAAAGAAAATGTTTTAGGTCAGTCACAGACTAATGACTGGTATAAGCATTTCAAAAAAAGGCAGACAGGCTGATGATGACTGTCCCAATTGGCCATCAAGTGACATCACATTAGAATGTTCAGAAAATGAAGGATTTGATTCTATGAGGTAGCAGACAGACCATCCAAGGTCTGGAAGTAAGTTATGGTACATGTTGAAGTCTATAAGAAACCCATCAAGTGCTTGAATATAATCTAAACTTTCTTTCAGTAACTGTCACTGGCAAACATTAGGTTTATGACTATTAATCTGAAACTAACCAGCAATTGTAAGAATGGAAGAGTTTTTCACCCTGGGCAAAAAAGAAATTAAGTCGTAAGGAACATACAGTCCTTGTTTATTGTTTATTTTTTTATATTTACAGGATCTTTCACCAAGGGTTCATTTTTCCTGGCAGACAGCTTGAGGGAGGACATGAAATGAAACATACAAGAAATGGCATGCAGACAAGAGGGTACTTGATCATGCAATGTGTGTCTGCAAATGGCCTACATTATTCAGAAATTTTTGACAAGATGGCAGTTGTTCTCCACATGACATACTCTTCTTACTTTGCCACATGTGATTTCTTTCTCTTCTCAGAGATAAAAATGATGTTGAAGAAGTGAAGACTAGATATAGCAGAGGAAGTTAAGAGGAATAACAGATGCTATCACACACCCTAACAGAAAAACTTCTATGGTGCATTATGGAAGTAGCAGAAATGTTGGGATTGATGTATCAACTCCTATGGGGACCCCTTTTAGAGTGGTGGTGTAGAATAAGATCTATGTAAACAATATTAATTAACACATTTGGAAACCACTTTATCATTTTATTAATCAGTAAGAACAGGAAACCTGTGCTAGAGAATGCTCTACTACTACTACTACTACTACTACTAGAGTACTAGTGCATGACTAAGAATTACATACCAGTGGAGGAAAGCATTCCTGCAGAACACGACAATAAACTGCTCAAAGGCTCACTTGGAGAGCTTCTGGATGGCAGTGGAGTTACCAATGAAGGTGGCAGATAACATGGTGGGGTGTCACATACTGTGATCTTGATGTTGTTGGGGATCTACTTGACAGAGTAGCTGCTGTTCTTGTTCTGCAAGTTGAGCATCTGCTGTTCGATCTCCTTCATGGACATGTGACCGCAGAAGTTGATGATAATTATGGGGTAGTGATCATGCCTGGGGTTGCAGGCAACCATCACGTTCTTTGCACCAAACATCTGCTATGTGAGCTCTGGCAGAGTTAGTGCACAGTACTGCTGGGAGCCTCATGAGATCAGAGGTGCATAGCCTGGCGTGAAATAGTGCAGACATGGGAATGGCACCATATTCACAGCCAGCTTTTACAGGTCTGCGTTCAGCTGTCTGCTGTTGGAACCTACAGCTGTCTTCTCAGCCTTTGGGCTTGCTCACAAAATCGTTGTCACATATCTTCAGCCAGAGGATGTAATGGGGTAAGATCATGCAACAGCCATCTTGTACAGCAAGCCTACGACTTTCCTGTTGTGTCCACGAATGGGAAACAGCAAATAACAGCAGGTGTGAGAAGAAAAGTTTATTCCACAACAAGGGAAAGCCAAATACAGCATAACACCACACTGCAGTAACTGGTTTAGAACAGCCATCAGGATCACGATCACCAGACACCGTGGATGGAACTGAGGTTGGAGTGCCATGGAGCAGAATCCCTGAATAGTCCAGTTTTGTAGTGGAGTTTAAATCAATGCTCATGAAACAAATGGTGTGGCATCTTGTTATCAGTAGCTGTGAGGTCCAAGGTAAGGCTGATGCACTGCATGCAATTATAAAACTGATGAGACTGATGTGCTGCATACACTTATACAACCATGAGTGGTGTTGGAACACGCCAGTGTCAGTGAGCCTACTATGGTCTGACAGTGTGGTTGGTGAGGTGCCACCATGTGACTCTTTGATGTGGGTATGCTGGCCAGGGGTTGCTACATTACTACTGAGAGGTCTATGGGCATGGGCTGTGCTTGCACTGTCCAGCTTGCAGGTGCTACACATGTGCTAAGAATGGCTGGCCATGGGCTTTATAACATGTGACCTGTGGCTGTATGGTGGCAGGTGCCGTGGTGTAGGCATTGATGATACCACTTTCCCACTGTGCTTGTACTGGTTATAATAATAGTTCACAATCAAGTTCTGTTTGTTAGAAATGGAAATGAGCGTATGGCATTGTTGGCTGGGAGGCCCCGTTCGGGGAAGCTCGGCCACCAAGTGTAAGCCTTATTTCATTTGTCACCACATTGGGCGACTGGCATGCCGGTGTTGAGGATGAAATGATGATGAGGACAGCACAACACTCAGTCCATGACCAAAGAAAATCTCCAACCCCGCTGGGAACCAAATCCAGGCCCACGTGCATATGAGGTAAGCACGTTACCACCGAGCTGAGCAGGCAGACTGTTTGTTAGAGAGCTATAATGACAAGGGTGGACATTCTAGAAAATTTAAGAGATGAGATGCACATTATTCAGAACAGATCTGGAATAAGCTGGGGTAGTTACAGCTGGGACAGTGTCAGTGTACTGATTGTTTAATTTTATTAGGAATTTGTATAATCAAACATCAGATGAATGAGATGCCCAAGCCAATGTTATCTGATTTTATGAAGTTTTACTTGTTCACTCTTACAAAGATTTAAAATGAGAATGACAAAGTTTATTTTCACACATGTTACAGTTTCTGATTGGTGGCATGGTAGAATTATAAAAACTGATTTATTTTTTTTTTGTCAATTGTCGTATTTAAATTCTTTGTTCAATATGAATCAAAAAACTGACTAAGGTTTGCAATTAGCTCCAGATAGTGTGTTATAAAATTAAAACAGAAGCTGGAATTTGTAATAAGTTTTTGGAACAGATTTGGAAGAATCTTTTCATTAGTCTTATCAAAGATTTTAATAATATTTCTTATTTACCAGAGGACCTCCTGGTGTTTAATCTTGGAACCATTACTGAAATTATCAGCATAATATTTTCATCTTTTCTTTTTCTTCTAGTTTAGCATAATTTGTTTCATTGTTTTGAAATGGCAAGAGAATGAGATAGGGAACTGTATTTGATAGAATACGCACTTAATAACATTATTTTTATTTCAGATAGTGGGTGAAAGTATTTTTAGTCCTGTGAATTATGTTCATCACCAAAGAGGGATTTGATGCACTACTCCTGCAACTTCTTTAAATATAATTCATTCCTATGAATGGTCATGAAATAACTTCATCAGTGTTGTTTGTAGCAACATGTTCAACAAATGAAAACTGTGATTGTATGATGCTTGTAAGCAAGTGAGGCTGAGAGTGAGGGGCGGGGGCGGGGGTGGGGGTGGGAGTGGGGGCGGGAGTGGGGGGGGGGGAGGGGAAAGGTCAGAAGTGTGAGGAGGGTGGGGGGAAAGTCAAGATCAAAATAGTGTGATAAAATAATCTAATCATTAAAGGTGTACTTGTATGTGGAGTTTTAATTGCAGGTCACTGATTAACAAACTTTGCCATGCTCCCGTTTGCTACAACTCCCCTCTCTCATGAGCTCTTTTACTCAGGCCAAGAGTTCCTTCCTACTCCACTCCTGAGCAGCTGCCAACTTCGTGATCAAAACATGAGCACAAGTGAATGAGCATTCAAAGACAATTTGCCAGTGTTCACTACCATCTGCTTATGCCTGTTTTCACTGGAGGGAATGGAAGTAAATGCAAGGGGATGTGCATAACATGGCAGCCCTGTGATGCTACAGATTTTTTCCTTACACTAACAATCATCACGTTTCACACAATATAACACTTTTTTATATTTCCGTGATGCAAACCTTGACTTGAGGGAAGTGTATGGGGTAAACATTGTAGAAGGAGACCAAGAGCAGGAAGCAGATTTAGAATGATCTAAGTTGCAGCAGTTATTCAGAGGGGAAGAAGCTTGTGCAAGATAGAGTAGCATGGAGAGCTGCCTCAAACCAGTCTTCAGACTGAAGACCACAACTACTATATGCAAACCTTTTGACATATGGTTATTTTGCTTGACAACCACACTTCTTTGATTAAGTAAGCAAGATGGTGTAGGAAAAAGAATTTAAGTGTGTCAGTTTGCACATAAACATGAAAGTGTGAGGTAGTGCGCTTGACACTAAATTCCTGCTCCTATTTTCCTTAGTACAAGTCCAAAACTTTATACATATGGCAGCTGATGCTTTCTGCTGGTTTCTCGTTACAACTGTGAAGGAAACTTAAAAGCAGATTACTAATTATCATTGACCAACATAATCTGAGGAAAGACGAGCATTTTCTCTCTGGTTATTAGCAACTGGAGACAATTACATTAACGATTTCCTCACATTTCAACAGCTGCTATATATCAGATAATTTCTGATGCCTCTAGTGACACCTGAAAAGCACTTTGAAGATTTTATTAAAATATGAATAAGGGAAGTAATATTTATAAAGTATGATTAATAAAATGGGAAATATACATGTGACCTGTCACATGGGCTGCTTGATAAAATACATTACATAGCATGTTACAATGGTAGGTAGCATGATCCTGGCTAAACTATTTTTTAAATCATCAATAATTTCTCATGTGACAGTGACACATACAAAATGTAATTACAGATACCATGAACATAAGCTTTGATAACCATTACAATTAAAAATATAGAAAATACCTTATCAGCATAATAGGTTCACATTTTTACTTCTTTATTTTCAAGGAAACTTATTGTGCTGTTCCTTTTAACAAAAGAAATACAAAGACTGTTTATTCATTCCATTTCCACCTGATTGAAACATCTTATGATTGTCATCTCTTCAGTGTGGTTTCAGTTCTCTGAAAATGCAGACATGTGTGCAAGTTGCGTTTGCGTGAGTGTGTGTATGCTTGTGTGTAAGTGTGTCTACTGCTGACAAAGGCCTTAATGGCCGAATGCTATAACTGTGTGAATCTTTTTGTTGTACCTATCGTGACTCAGCATCTCCGCTCTATGGTGAGTAGCATCTTTCCTTCTCTGGGATTGTCATCTCTTGTTAGATCTCACAAAGATCTACAATATATACATCATTCGATCAGCAACATTAATATTTCTCCAGATCACTCAATTGCTCACACAAAACAAGTTAAAGAAAACAAAAGTAGGAAAAATAGATGAAAGCTTTCTTCTATATTGCTATTGCTAAAGCAAACAAAGTGGAAACTTCCTTTGATGGTTTGCTAAAGACTGACAACCAGCAAAACACTAGCAAGTACTAGTGAATCCAAACTGAAAATGACTAAATGCTGTTTAGTCACATGAATCAGCCACTTACGCCAGAGATTTCTTGTTCACCTTTGTCAATTCTTTTATGTTTGCTCCAACATAATCTAGGTTTGACAAATGAGCTTGGCGCATGTACTGACCTCCTTTATCAAACATACTCAGCCCCTGCCATTTTGTTGAAAATTTGAAGTACTGTACAATGTGAGACAACTAACTTTTTCATACCAAATAATTTTTGACTAAGATATTTGTAATTTCATTTCACCTAGGTGGGACTGTTGCATATTTCAAGTATTTGTTGCTAAGTCATGGGTATACTACAAAACTCCAAGTACTGTTTCATTACATGTTTTCTTCACTGCATGCAGTTCATGCCATACTTTTGACAAACTCTGAAATATCGCATTCCTTCAATTTATTACCCTCCATGTGTAAACTAACTCCCAGCTGTTCTTTGTTCCCTCTCCCACCTACTCTCCCCTTTTATCTACTTTTTTTATTAACGAGATACACGACAAGTGTTTCACTGAAGATTACAACAGTTCAGCAAGTGAAAAAGAGTTTGTTAAATCAGATACATAGAAGACCATAAAACTGAACCCTATGCCAAAACCAACATGTGCACTGCATCCTATACGTGTGGGAAACTATTTTTAATGATTGCTTGGGGATGATAACAGCAGTTTATTTGTCCACTCTTATCAAAATTATGGACCCTCATCTGTCTCTTGAGTCCAGCATCACGCATCCTATTTAGCCACAAATCAGTTTATATGAACAATTTCATGGCATGAAAATTCTGCTTGTGTCTGTATGTGTGGATGGATATGTGCGTGTGTGCGAGTGTATACCTGTCCTTTTTTCCCCCTAAGGTAAGTCTTTCCGCTCCCGGGATTGGAATGACTCCTTACCCTCTCCCTTAAAACCCACTTCCTTTTGTCTTCCCCTCTCCTTCCCTCTTTCCTGATGAGGCAACAGTTTGTTGCGAAAGCTTGAATTTTGTGTGTATGTTTGTGTTTGTTTGTGTGTCTATCGACCTGCCAGCGCTTTTGTTCGGTAAGTCACCTCATCTTTGTTTTTATATATAATTTTTCCCACGTGGAATGTTTCCTTCCATTATATTAGTATGTATATATGTGTTTAGCATATAAGTGTGTGTGAAGACTGTTTTTAAGAAGAAAAGCTATTTGTGTGCATAACTATGGCAGTCAATGAAAAAATTCTGATAAAATGTTTATGTAAAACTTACATGCACTAAGTAATGGCAATGAACTAGGGGTAATAGCTTGGATCTGTGGCCCAGCAACTATAAGTTGTTAAGGAATGTGCTATCCATCCACTTCAAGTGGTGCTGGAGAAGAATAATGTATGGTGCCCATGTGGGAATTATAGACAGCTTCATACCAGGACTGTCCCTGATCATTATCTGGTACTGCAGACTCCACATTGGACTTGGTAACTGTGTTCCATCAGATACCTGTCATTCTGGTTGATATAGCTAAAATTGCTGTCTGCACCCATTTGGACTCTCCTAATGTACCAGCTGCCTTTCGGACTACGCAGTGGTGCACAGACCTTTCAGCAGTTGATGGATGAAGTCACACATGACCTTGATTTTTGTTATGTTTACACTGATGATATCTTCGTGATGTGAAGGTTGGAGCCAGAAAATCTAGCACAGTTATGTCAAGTTTTTACTCTCCTCTGTTCACATGATTACCTATCAATCCATCAAAGTGCATGTATGGAGTAGCTTAGGTCCAATTCCTGGGGAACATCATCAATGCCGAGGAATACAGGCACTGCAAGAGAGTCAAGGCCATAAAACTTTCCACAGCCATCAACAGTCCAAGAGTTGTGACAATATTTGAGCACAATTAACTTTTATCACCATTTCATGCACCACCATGCACTCTTAGCTGCTTTATTGAAGAACTTGCTGTGAGGTTCACTGAAACTGAATGATTATCTGCCATGGACTAGCAAGGCTGAGTTAGCATTCCCAAAGTGAAGACCACCATTGCAAAGGCTACTCTTTTAGAACACTTAGTTCCTCAGCTGCTTCTCGTCCTAATGGTCGGTGCATCTGCCATTACAATTGGTACAGCTCTGCAATGAGTAGATGAACAGTGGCAGCCTTTGGCATCTTCCAGCCAGAAGTTTTCACCCTCAAAACAGAGCTGGGCAATCTGCTATCATGAACTGTATGCAGCATAAATTACTATCAAGAAGTTCTGCCACATGCTTGAAGGACAACAGTTTGCACTGACCACAGATCACAAGCCACTGATGACCACTTTCTGTCAGCAACCAGACAAAGCATCACCATGCCAACTGTGCCACCTCGATCTCATTACCCACATAAAGGGAGAACTGAATGTACCAGCAGACACTCTCTCAGACAGAAGCAGTCACAGACACAGTAGATTTTGAAGCACTCTCTTCGGCCCAGGAATCTGACACCAAGCTATAATATTTGCTAACACAACCACCAGATCTGAAGCTGAGTGCATTGTTATAAAGCGACATTGCTGGGGCAAAATGCCACAACCATTTTTGACCAATGACTTTTGTCAACAGGCAATAGCATTATTACATGATTTAGCTCATGCTGTGGTTCATGCTATGATGAGTCTAGTGAAGTGAGCTTTTCTGTAGTCAAATTTGGACAAAGGCCATAAGATATCTGTGCACCAGTGTAAGGCATGTTTATGGAATAAGATCAGCTGTCAGGTCAATGCACCCCTTTGCACTTTTGTCCCACCGAACTAACTATTCAATCACGTACAGCTGGCAATTGTCAGCCCTCTACCACCATCCAAAGAAATATATGTACTTCCTAACAGCTTATGACTTGTCACTTGCTGGTCTGAAGTGTTCCACATGGTTGACACTACTGCTGACACAGTTATGACCACACTCTTTCAAGGATGGATTGCCTGTTTCTTCCATGGATGGATTGCCTGTTTCAGATATCACTATGTGTTACAGTAGACCATGGCAGACAATGTGAGCCGTGCCTATTCAAAGCACTCACCTATTGGGCATGAAGCATATTAGGACTACAGCATACATCTGGCAATGAATGGATTAGTAGAATGCATACACCAACAAAAGTATTCCATTGGTGTCATGACTCACAATAGTGAAGAGAATCACTACCAATCATCCTCCAGGGCCCTCACAGGTCTGTCAAGGAAGACATAAAAGCCATGACTGCAGAGACTGTCTGTGGCCAACCAATCTGGCTGCACGGTGAGTTCCTCAGCAGTATTCCAAAGACCTCATCGAGGCATCAGACTACATCCACAAGCTGCATTCATAAATTCAGTAGCTATATCCCGTTGCCCTCAGGGATCATCAGACTTGCCATCCCTTCATTTTCAGTGACCTATGGAAGTGTAATCCAGTCTGACATGATGCAGTACATAAGCCACTGCAGCCATGACATGACGAACTGTATCTAGTTATCAGCAGAGAACAGAAGATGTCTAAAGTTGATGTTATGGGAATGTCAACCACAATCTTTACTGATCAACTGAAACCCACCTTCAGTACACTGGTACAAACACATCACTGGGTAAACTTCTCCCAAATGGGACTGACTTGGCCGCTGCTCTGCCACCCACCAAGGAACAACCCCAATGGCCATCAAATGCTCACATCAAAAGCAGTGAATTGAACATAGCAACAAGTGTGAGCCAAACACAAAGTGTATACTCCACATCATATAATCTCTGACATACATTTATTCTTTGCTTTTCATTAGTATTCTGTTGTTTTTCGTATCCAATTGCTTGGACTGAAAAATGTCAAGTTACAGTCATGGTGTTTAATGTTGTGAATGAAATAAATCTGTTTAAATGCACAACAATCTTTTGTTGTTGCAGACATATGAGATGTCAATATTTTTTGTGACAGCATGAAATTAGGAAGAATTACTGACAAAAGAAATAACTATTTTAGATTTTATTAATAATAATTTTTATTATCACACATCTTATATAACCTTATTAACAATAATTTAAAATGAAAAACATATGAATTCTAGTATTTTAGTTTCCTTACATGATGGGTTGTTTGTTGATGAGCTGTGTAATGATTTTTAAATGTTACTACTTATAGTAACTTGCATTGGGCTGTGGTTCATCGATGTTGTGGATGTTGTGAATAATGAGAACATCACAAAAATTTCAAGCTTGACAAATTATTTATTGACATCAGCTGATCAACAGAACTGATGTAAGTGCTAAACAACTGACAAAACTGAGCTAAACTGAACTGAACTGCACTGACTCCTGAAGTAAACAAAATTTGACTGACTGTCCTGAGCAGCATTGGTGTGTCACTTTAAATACAGTTTTAAGAATTGCTACCGTTGTCAATTTATTACAAAATGTAACTTACAATTAAAAACAACTTCATCTAAACTGACTACTGTTACATTTGTACAGGTTATAAAATATAATGTCAAATAACATAATATTTTTATCATCATCTTGGTTTTATGTGTGAAAATTAATTCACAATCTGATTTCAGCAATTATTTTGATTTTACTTTAATTTCGTAGTTAGTGACTGTATGGATTTTATTGCTAGCATTTGTTCAAAGTATACACATCATGCTTCACCAGATTACATATATTAAATACACAAATGTTTTCTGAAATACCAGAATTTCGTAAATTTGGGTGGTGTAACTAACAAGAGGTAAATATCTGCATAATTTACAATTATCATTAATTACAATTAATTACATAAAAATGAATAATGAATGAAATTACATCACTGGATAATGATTGTTATTTTCATTTGAATCGTAATGAGGTTTTTGTGTTAGTGAATTTACAAATTGCAATTATGGTAATTAGAGGCATTAGTTATTTATGCTAACATTTCCACAGCTTCTTAAAGTTTGTTGTTAAACATTTATTACTTCAATTTCACAATCTGATATTTAATTTGGCATATGTACATATATTTGTTAATGACAACAATCTATTAACAATTACAAGAATGTACGTCATTCCAGAATATTCTATATGTATTTACAAAGAAGAATAGGGTTTTGGGCAAACTGAACTGAACGATACCTATAAAAATACACATAAAAGGCCGTAGGAAGCACTGAATCGTATGATAAATACACGGATGCATATTGTTGGGATTGTGTGAACAATATATTTCGTGAGAAACAGTGGCAAAGTGCACCATGTGGAATGTAATAGACCTCTCTGGTGCTATTGTATGCTCTGAGTTTTACGTATGTAATTAAATGTTCCTTGGTTATTGGGTTCAATGTATTTTACCTGGAATTGCAAATATAGTTACTGGCACAAAATGTATTTTACTCACTATTTCGTATTCAACTGTGTCCACTCTAATAGGTTATGGGCCCAGCAATGCATTTGGAATAAGTATATTGGTTACATAATAGTGAGAAAAGTTGTAAAAGTTCCTAGTAGTGAACTTGCGTGAAGTACGAGTTATCCTTACAAGATTAATGCAACTCTTTCATATTATTCTTCAGTATTATTCTTTTCATCATGAAACATCAAAGTTACCGTAAAATGAGTGCGGAACAAATTCCGCAGATTGAAAGACTTTTGTGTCACGAAAACTATGCAATGTGGAAATTTGCAGTAGAAGCGTATTTATGTTTAGACGACCTGTGGGATGTGGTGAATGGGACAATGAAATCTACAGATCAGAATTATTCAAGTAAGGACAGGAAAACAAAATCAAAGTTGATATTACTAGTTGACCCAGTGAATTATGTTCACGTTGAAAACGCTGCGATGGCGAAAGGAGTCTGGGACAAATTACGAAGTGCATTTGAGGATCGAGGTCTTACAAGGAAAGTAGGATTACTATGTGAGTTAATTACCACTCAGCTGGACAAATGCAAGAGTGTAGACAAATACGTCAACAAAATAATAGCCACGTCGAACCAACTGAGAAACATTGGGTTTGGGATCAGTGACTGTTGGCAGGACTGTCCGAAAGGGATGCACCTATGATTATGGGGCTGGAAAGCTTAGGTATACCGATCACAGGTGACAGTGTTAAAGTGAAAATCCTACAGGATGTAAAGAGAACTTCAAGCTTTCATTTATTGGAGAAAGAAACTGCATCTGCTCTTTATTCAAAAAACAAAAAGAAGAAATCAGTGAGGTACTATAGATAAGAGGAAAATGGGACACAAAAGCCGAAAAGTATATTTTTTTAGGCTATTGTGAGAATTCAAAGGGCTAACAATTAATGGATCCATTGAATAAAAGGATAGTTGCAAGCAGAGATGCAGTATTCTTTGATAATATAAATGAATCTGAAGAGGGCAAGACTACTAAGTTAACTGCACCTAGTTCTAAGAGTGAAACCTTATGTGAAGAAAGAGAAAGTGAAGAAGAGGAAGAGGACAGTCAAAGGCAAATGGAGACTATTTATGGTGACAATGAGTTTTAGGATGAACAAAATGAAGAGGAAAACAAGGTAAGGTGTTCTTCTCGTGTACCAAAACCGAAAGAATGTCCGGATTTTGAAATGTATGCAGCCCAGTCTTTTAATGATGAGCCAGCAACAGCAGAAGAAGCAATGAGCGGCCTGAACTCTCAAGAATGGAAAGAAGCAATGGATAGAGAATTGGAATCCTTATCTCAGAACAAAACCTTTGAGCGGGTAAATATGCCAGCAGATAAGAAGCCATTACAGACAAGATGGATATTCACTTTGAAGAGCTCCGAAAATTCATCACCAAGATATAAAGCATGACTTGTAATAAAAGTATATTAGCATAAATAAGGGGTACATTACAAAGAAACTTTTTCACCCGCAGTTAAACATGCCTCATTGAGATCTCTTTTGGCCTTGGCAGCAAAACGACATTTAACAATTCATCATATGGGTGTTAAAACACCATATTTAAATGGGAAATTTGTGGAGGAGATATATGTCATTCGACCAAGAGAAGCTATGAAAACCAGATAAAAAAGGGAAAAGATTTGGCATTGCGAAAAAGTATTTATGGACAAGATTTTAAACATGGCTGCAACAGCAACTGTTGAAATTCTTCACGATAAAGGATGACAGCCAAAAACAGTTGCAGGATAAAAATTTATTAAAATTCTTGACCAAGGTTTCGGTACATATAAATATACCTTCATCAGAAGTAAAAAATCTAAAATTATATCATGCAATGGAGATTAATAAAACAATTGTGCCAAAGGCATCGTCAATAATTAAGACCCTGTGCCCATAGTCATGTTGTAAAAATGGAGAAGATGGTCTTAATTATTGATGACGCTTTTGGCACAATTGTTTCATTAATCTCCATTGCATGATGTAATTTTAGATTTTTTTACTTCTAATGAAGGTATATTTATATGTACCGAAACCTTGGTCAAGAATTTTAATAAATTTTTATGCTGCAACTGTTTTTGGCTGTCATCCTTTATCGTGGAGTATTTATGGACTTAAACAGACTGGACATTGCTGGAATCAATATCTACATAAAACTCTAATAAATATGAATATGAAGCAATCTAAGGCAGATCTCAGTATATACTAAAAAATGAAAGAGAAGGGATAATAATAATGTCGGTATGGGTGGACGACTTCTTTACCCTGGCTGAAAACAAAAGTCAAATTAGAATTTTTAAGGAACAGCTGCAAACCAAGTTTAACCCTTTTAGTGCCAAATACGATCTGATCGTGATCCAGATTTTCGGCGAAAAATGCCAGTAACGATCTGATCGTGATGCCTTTCTCATTCGCTAGGAAATACTAACAACTTTGCCTTCAAGCGCGGAAAAAATGAATGAGAAAGGCATCACGATCAGATCGTTACTGGCATTTTTCGCCGAAAATCTGGATCATGATCAGATCGTATTTGGCACTAAAAGGGTTAAGATGCATGATTTGGGGGAAGTTAAACGTTATCTAGGTATGCAGATTACTAAGGATGAAGAGAGACAAGAATTGAGAATAAATCAGTTGTCATATACAGAAAAAATCTTAAAGAAATTTGTCATGAGTGATGGTAAACCCATAACTACCCTAATGGAAGTAGGTGTGAAGTTAAATATAAATGAGACGGATGTAGAATGCGATAAGAATGTTCCATATTTAGAAGCACTAGGGAGTCTGTTATATTTATCTCAAACGTCATGACCCGACATTGCTTTTGCTGCTAATGCAGTGAGCAGATACTGCAGAGACCCAAAGGAAAAGCACTGGAAAGCTGTGAAAAGGATATTCCGATACCTAAGAGGAACTTCAAACAACGAATTAATATACCATAGAGAAGGTAATCCAAAACTAGTAGGCTACAGTGATGCAGACTGGGGGAGTGAATTGGGAGACAGGCACTCCACTACTGGCTGCTGCTTTAAATGACTTTGGGGGGGGGGGTGGGGGGGGGGGGGAGGGGGGCTCATTTCATGGTCCTGTCAAAAGCAAAAAACTGTTGCATTGAGTACTATAGAGGCTAAGTATATGGCGCTATATAACACCACACAGAAATCATTGTGGCTAAGAACATTAATATGTGAAATAGAACCCGATGCAATAGTGGAACCCATAAAGATCTTCTGTGACAATAAAGGAACCATTAACCTAGCTAATAATGATGTCACTAGTGCTAGAACAAAACATATTGATATAAGGCACCATTTTATTTGGGACTACATAGAGCAACAGAACATTGCCGTGGAATACCTGTGCGCAGAAGACATGTTGACTGACCTTCTGACAAAACCCTTGGACAAAGAGAATTTAGGAAAGATTGTGGGACTATTTGATTTATCTTGTGAAGGCAAGCCACAAAATATATGTTCAGAGGAGGGTGTTGGAATTGTGTGAACAATATATTTCGTGTGAAATGGCGGCAAAGTGCACCATGTGGAATATAATAGACCTCTCTGGTGCTATTGTACACTCTGAGTTTTATGTATGTAATTAAAAGTTCCTTGGTTGTTGTGTTCAATGTATTTTACATGGAAGTGCAAATATAGTTACTGGCAATAAATGTATTTTACTTATTCAACTGTGTCAACTCTAATACATATAAAAAAGGTGGTGTCGAACAGTTCATAATGACCTTGGAGGAGGCTGTTGCATAATAACTGGAATACCAATGTGGTCATTAAAAGTAATTCTGTTAAAGTGTACACCATTGTGTCAAACCTTCAATGTATACTTTTACTGACAGGTGAAGAATTACATTCATTGACTGCAGAAGTGGCCTATTCTTAGAAAAAGGAAATCACATGTAGAAGTGATGTAATTAAAATACGCACCTTGATCCATTATCAGTTGCAGCTCCAACTTTCAAGAAAGTACTTTGATATTCATGACACACACACACACACACACACACACACACACACACACACACACACAATGTGGCTGTGGGATATGTGCCTTTGCAAGTTGCTCATGGTGCTACAAATTCTTTAAATGTTTTTGGACGGATATTAGCACGGGGAATGCACTGGTGTTATTGAAGTATAAAAGTAAAAATCACAGCAAAAGTTGAAATATTAGAATTAAAATATTTTTTATTTTCGTTTTACATTAATGATATCAGATAATACTCAATTTGTGACGATAAATTTCATTTTTAATAAGATTTAAAATATTTATTCCTTTAGTCTTCATTGTATTTCACAATGTCACAAAACTATTGATGTCACATACTTCCATGGGGGGGGGGGAACAAAAAAAAAAAAAAACATAAGATTGAATTTTGACGAGGGGCACAGAAGTAAAAATTTTGCTTTTACCCACTGAGCTATCTGACTCAGTATACACAGAACAAGCGGCTTGATGAAATGGAGTCAAAACTTTGTCCATCATTTTTTTAGAGACAATTTGGTGTTGGCACTTTAGCTAAAATAGGTCTCTCTTTACTGTCACCGTATGAAGTTTTGACTGTTCAAATGGCTCTGAGCACTATGCGACTTAACTTCGGAGTTCATCAGTTACCTACAACTTAGAACTAATTAAACCTAACTAACCTAAGGACATCACACACATCCATGCCCAAGGCAGGATTCGAACCTGCGACCGTAGCGGTCACGCGATTCCAGACTGAAGCGCCTAGAACCACACGGCCACACCAGCTGGTGAAGTTTTGACTGTGTCAGCGAATGATGTATGGTGGGTTCCCCTTGTCAGCCTTCGTGTGTTTACAGAGCTGCATATGTATTCTGCTATCCTTTTATCCTACTATAGGCACACAGTTGAAATACTCATACTATGCATGCATGCTGGTGGTGAACAAGATTCTCACAAACTTGCCACACAGCTTTATGCTGTCAGCAGAGTTTTCCATCAGTGTGGAGTGCTGTGCGGAATGTTTCTGAGTATCGGATTTCCTACCAGCATGCATGGATGATATGAGGATTTTAACCATGTGCTTATTATCATCTGTGTACATTTTACCAACTGTGTGTATTTTATCAATTGGATTTTTATCAAGATAACATAGGGGTGCCTTTTAATCTTTGATTTCATGTAATATGGCAATTTTGTGGTAAGTTCTATAAGATCAGGTGATGGCAGAATAATGTCATTGAAACTGGTCTCTTTGGAACAACAAAAGGGTCTACGCTGTGACTGTGGCATACACAGTGTGTTCATTTTCAACCATATCGATCACCCAACAACTCAGCATATGTACCTTACAAAATATTCAAAGAAAGTTCTTTCAGTAAAGCATTGTTAGGAGACATGCTCCCACTTCTGGAACCTGAACCTTTGCTGGAAGAACACTGCTTTTCTTCTCACAAAACACACAGTGAGACTACCTCCTCATAGACAATTAACTAATGAAAGGCATATGTTTAACTATGGGTTATCTGGGGGCAGTATATCTGTAGAACATTCTTTTGGTATGTTAGTGGTGAAGAAACATGTGTTGGGTACATCAAAAAATTGTGGCACGAATTAAATATTGTGGTAGTTCAACTTATGGGTTTGTTTCATAACTTTTATGGATTCATCGTGGTAAGTCATCTGTGCAGTATAATATGCACCACCCTACTGAGAACTCACAACAAAAACCACAAAAACAACAGCAAACTACAAAAAATTCTATGGAATTGAGTAATCCATTCTACTGTTTCTCTCATAGGGCAAGTGGAGCACAGTCTTTTCAGAACACTGTACGTATGTAGCTGTATACTGAAATGACCTGATATTATATTAGGTCCAGCAAATTGGTAAAGAGATTTGCAGACAAGTTTTATAGAAAACCACCTTATGTAATTCTATTTGGTTCTCTGTCTTCATTCTTTTCCAGAGTCTAATTAAATGACTTCCAATAACTGCATATGTCTATGATATTGCACTATCAGTCCTTTCCCATGGTTTATTTTGAGCTTTTCTGTGCTGTAGTCAGCACTGCTGCAATTGTAAATACATGAATATTTTTTCACTAGAGCAACAAAAATGAATACTGAACTAAGGATTATTTCTCATTTTCCTGAGTACAGAATCAATCACACAACCAATGCAGAAAAATTCGTAAGTAACACAGATGTGCTGCATGGTAAAAAGTGGAGCACGCAGCATTCATCTGACAGTGGTGTGGCATCCAATATGACTCAGTTACATCACGTCAGTACGGAAGGCACTGTTCCATTAGACTACACGTGTTACATCTAAAGTTGTAACCTAGATGCATGCCCTGTACCATGCCACATCTCCTGCCATTTGCCATGTCACTCCAGTGAGCGCCCTGCCTTAGAGTGACTAAGTAATGTTGCCAGTAGCAAAACTGTATTTTTAAATCACTGGCTACATACTCCAGAGCCACCCTCTGACCAAATTAAACAGTTAGAATTTTGTTGAAACTTAGTACAAACTTTTTCAGTCATTGTAATGTTTCATCTTTAACAAGATAGCAAGCTACAGTTTGAGTAGCAACATTAATAAAACGTATGAGAGTATAAATCAGAAAGTCGTAATATTTCAAACTTCATTTTCTAAAAATCTAAGAAATTTAAGCAGTTGAAATATCAGTACATTCCAAGTACACTACTGGCCATTAAAATTGCTACACCAAGAAGAAATGCAGATGATAAACGGGTATTCATTGGACAAATATATTATACTAGAACTGACATGTGATTACATTTTCATGCAATTTGGATGCATATATCCTGAGAAATCAGTACCCAGAACAACCACCTCTGGCCGTAATAACGGCCTTGATACGCCTGGGCATTGAGTCAAATAGAGCTTGGATGGCGTGTACAGGTACAGCTGCCCATGCAGCTTCAATACGATACCACAGTTCGTCAAGAGTAGTGACTGGCGTATTGTTACGAGTCAGTTGCTCTGCCACCATTGACCAGACGTTTTCAATTGGTGAGAGATCTGGAGAATGTGCTGGTCGGGGCACCAGTCGAACATTTTCTGTATCCAGAAAGGCCCGCACGGGACCTGCAACATGCGGTCGTGCATTATCCTGCTGAAATGTAGGGTTTCGCAGGGATCAAATGAAGGGTAGAGCCACAGATCGTAACACATCTGAAATGTGACGTCCACTGTTCAAAGTCTATGCGAACAAGAGGTGACCGTGACGTGTAACCGTACCATCACGCTGGGTGGTATACCAGTATGGCGATGACGAATACACGCTTCCAATGTGAATTCACCGTGATGTCATGAAACACAGATGTGACCATCATGATGCTGTAAACGGAACCTGGATTCATCTGAAAAAATGACATTTTGTCATTCGTGCAGCCCAGTTCGTCATTGAGTACACCATTGCAGGTGCTCCTGTCTGTGATTCAGCATCAAGGGTAACCGCAGCCATGGTCTCTGAGCTGATAGTCCATGCTGCTGCAAACGTCATCAAACTGTCCGTGCAGATGGTGGTTGTCTTGCAAATGTCCCCTTCTGTTGACTCAGGGATCAAGATGTGGCTGCACAATCCATTACAGCCATGCAGATAAGGTGCCTGTCATCTTGACTGCTAGTGATACGAGGCCATTGGAATCCGGCATGGCATTCCGTATTACCCTCCTGAACCCACCGATTCCATATTCTGCTAACAGTCAGTGGATCTCAACCAACGCGAGCATCAATGTCGCGATACGATAAACCGCAATCGCGATAGGCTACAATCCAACCTTTATCAAAGTCGGAAACATGATGGTAAGCATTTCTCTTCCTTACACGAGGCATCACAACAACGTTTCACCAGGCAACGCCGGTCAACTGCTGTTTGTGTATGAGAAACCGGTTGGAAATTTTACTCATGTCAGCACGTTGTAGGTGTCGCCACCAGCGCCAATCTTGTCTGATTGCTCTGAAAAGGTAATCATTTGCATATCACAGCATCTTCTTCCTGTCAGTTAAATTTCGTATCTGTAGCATGTCATCTTTGTGGTGTAGCAATTTTAATGGCCAGAAGTGTATAAAAATAAAATCATGATGTCAATAATTAGTGTGGTAAATGAAAGGAGTTTTTCACAACTGATAAAGGTTTAGTTAATACCATAACAATTTAACTGTTCCAGTATAAACAGTCCACCCACATTAACGTGAACATACAACAGCCAGTCACAGATGGCAGGTGGCAGCACTAGCAGTGGTGGGTACATAAATCGTGTCGAAGGATGCAAAAATCAGTGCAGTAGTTGCTATAATGTGGAAACAGATCGATTTATCTGATTTCCAAAAGAGCATAAGCATTGGCATTTGGGCCAAGGGTGGAAGCATTTCCAAAATGGCTAATATTATAAACTATTTGCATGCTGCCATGGTTAAAGTATGCCATGAATGGTTAAATGGCACTATCCAAAACTGGTGCCAAGGCAACTATGGCATAAATGACTGTGTTGAAAGATGTAACACACACACACACACACACACACACACACACACACACATGTTGATATGTTATGCATATTGTGAAACTGGAAGGAAGTGTGAGTATACCTGCAATCAATATGCAAATATGAGCTGGATTCCCTATGTTGGGAATCCAAGTAAAGTTGTGTGGAGTGGGGTCATAGATACTTTCATATGACATTTGGAAGTTTTGGTTGGTCCTGGAAGCATGCTCAGATAGCAAAGTAGTTAAGGTGGCCATTCATGACAAGTGGCAAACTCAGGTTCAAGTCCTAGTCTGGCATAAATTTTCATGTGTCACCAGTAGGTAATATCCTCATACCTATTTCAGCTACTGTCAGAAAGACTCTTCAATTATGAATAAATTACATAAATCTAGGACAGCCACAATAGTATCACCAATGACTGTTTTCTCAGACATAGTTAAAAATAAATATTTATTTTAAGTTTATTTTGGCTCAAAGATTATGCACGGACAAAATTAGTTGCGCAAAGTACATCAAGATGATATTCTGTTTCTTGTTGTGTTCACTGTAGAAGACTGTCATCACTGAGACTTGCTTGTGATCAATGATGTCTCAAACTTTTGTTCACTACACAATATCTTGAAAATAAACTATAGAATGAAGTCAAGAGCAGTGATTTCCTAACCATTTTGATTATACTCTCCAACAGCACTGATTATAAAGAATAATACACACAAATTTAATGTAATAAGTGCTCTTGAACACTGTAAAATTTCTTTTCCACTGGACAGTCTCTGATTTTCTTTGGAAAGTTAGCCATCATACAAGTTTTTTAGGCAAACTCTTTAGTAACTTGATACATGAATACTGAGATCTTTTCTCAAGCACTGTCAGTTGATGAACTACCCTTTCTATATTGTTCTTCCTCTGTGTGCTGTGGGCATGTACACTAACAGTTGTAACCAACTCCAAACTATCTTTTATGATGCATATTATTGTTTTATATCTGTACAAAGGGTGTAAAAGTTAAGATGCCTAGATTTTGATTGCAGTTTCTGCATGTTTCAGAATTCCTTCTTCATAATATGATCCTAAGTGCTTGTTCCATTTAACAGGAAAGCTGCCTCACTGCACAGATTTAGCTTGGAGCCCTTTGGTCTTTAGAGATGCTGCAATAACCTTATAATGTGAAATCTCTTTTCGTTTTGTGAATGTTTGAAATTCCCACATAGCCACTCCATACTGCAGGGATGGTCCAAAGCGCCCGTGGCATAAGGTGCACAGAAGTTGTTTGTCTGAATAATCATAAACATAACCAACATCATTGTCAGTATCCACAAATAACCTAAAATCTGTCAGTAATCCTAACATCTCATAATAATCTGCATTATTTCAACTCACAATTACCTCCCACCTAACTACAACTTGGTGAAAATAGGACATTAAAATTCACTTCATCACAGCTTCATTACTGACAAATTTCTCAATATTATCATTATTAAATTGTACTCTGACGTTATACAAAAACTTTTCTCCTCTTTCAGAAGTTAACAGATCTATGGAAGTATGAATGGGCTAATTAGTACAACAGGTCCTACATAACATTATTCCACCCAGAACCCCATCTCCACCACAAAACTTAAAAGCTCTTCTCTTCTTCCATAAAACTGATCATTAATGATTAACTGTAGAAACAATATCTCTTTCCCTATCTCCTATTCAGAACACTGTTCTGACCATGACTCACACTTCCAACATATTGAGGACATTGCATATCTGCCATTCATTTGCAATGCCACCCACTGACTGTTCGCCATTTGATGACCAAATCTCCCAGTGCAGTGTGGAAATTTTCTACCTTGCGTGGGCTGGTGTGACTCAGGAACTGCTCCCTGTTGGTGCTGTTCCAGCATTAGTTGCAATCCAGCACATTGTTTCAATGTTTTTCTGCATACCTTAGTTGCTGTGAAAGCAGCCACAGAACACTTTTTTGAAACAATTGTCTCTTCGCGAGGCCAGGAAAGTCTTATGTTTGTGCTTTGTCTAAGAATCTGCTGGCGTTTTTTATTTATAAGCAACATTCTTACTGAATTTTTTTGGAACACTGTCCATAGGAAAAACAGTGACCAATAAAATAATATTAAAATTATTTCATTGAAACATTCTTGATCATATGCATGTTGTATATATTTCATTTAGTGATTGGTTTCATTATTTACTAAACTGTCATCAGACCTCTTTTTCATTCTTGGTGACAGCAGGAGCCAGTGGCATGGAGCGGGCCATTCTGAATGTGTGTGAAACACAGCTCCACATGCCTCTGGAGCAGCCAGTTACACATCACTGGCTTCTGCTTTCACCTAGGAGAAGAGAATGGTCTGATAATGGACTGAAACCAGCTACCAAACGATATATATACACTGTAAATACAACCAAGACTGTTTTACTTAAATGACTTTAACATTCTTACAGTCTGGAGAACATTTTTTTAAGCAGGCTGTCTTCTTCCTCAGTTCCAGAGTTTCACCTATCTCCGTATGTGCATTCTTGCCACTTTTGTTTCTACATTCTGTCTCAGTGCCTGCAGGGGTCCATGAGTTACCAGCAAGTTCCTTGCTTTTTAAGGTAGACCAACACTGCTGGGGCAAGCCAGTAGTTTCACATACCTCCACATTTGAATTACTGATGCTTTGTGTATATGGTCTGTCTCAGTGTCTGCAGGGATACATGAATTATTTGCAAGTTTCTCATTATCCACTAGGCATATATTCTTAAGGGAGAGGAGGCCACTGCAGGCCTTCCACCTGAGTGGGTGCAGAATGCCCGTCTGTCTGCATCTGTGGTGGTCATTGTATGGGGCCCAAGTTTCCCCTCCTCAAGAGCTGCTGACACAGGGAGGTAATGAAGCATCTTCTGGCGGAGGTACTTCACAGCTGCTTGGCATGACTCTCAAGCTTTTGGCGTCTAGCACACAAATTTTAAAAAAAGAAAAGAAAACTTCACTCCCTAATAATGAAACAAATGCTTCACTCACTAATGTGAGGTTTTGTGGGGCTGTTACATTTTTAGTTGTGTGCAGCATGTTAAGCCCAGACAACTATTTACACAAATATTTGCCCTTGATAAATCTTTACAAGACACACACAAATGAACAAAGGTCAAAACAAGTGAATGACACATGACGAACACAAATCACACTGAACATGGTGATAATGTCACAGATGTATATGAGATGTGTACAAAATAAGCATGGAGCTAAGATGTGTGAAAATAAAATAAACCATACACAGCAATACTGCTCGTCACAGAGAATGTGTCACAAATGAAAATACTATAGGCCTACACATACAAGACACAAAGAATTAGGTTGTGTGCACCTAAATTGAACCTTATCCAGTAATGATGTTCAGCAATGAGTTACGTATTGCAAATGTCTACATGAGAAACACAAGACACTTAGAACTAAGACAGAAATGGACCTTACACAGTAATAATGTTCATCAGTGATTCTATAAAATGGATACTATGTGGGTGTCAGTCCAAATACTTGGTCACACAAGACAGTAAATATTGATGACATACATTCCTGGATTTCAAAGGGCCAAGCTGGATATGATGGTATGGATAACATCTTAACATTGTTACTGACAGTGAACCACGTTCCTCTTAAGTGAGTTTGATTCCCAGCATACTGTAACATAAAAATAAGATTTGTACCTTTCTTTCTGCCGTACAACTTACAGTCAGTATGAATAATGTACACATCACAAATCTTTTGTAGGCTTCCTCTTATTTAGCAGGTTTCATAGTATCAGCTGTGTGAGCCACACGAACAGGTCAAATAATGTCAGCAATAAAAAAAGTCATGCATGTACCTAAATCTGTACAGTCGAGCAATCTTAACCTGTCCTTAACTCTTAATAAAGAAAATAATCCTAATATACCTCAATCCATGTTCCACGCACTAATTTGTAAAGATAGAATTTCTTCTCCACTGACCACAAGGTACTATGGGGTGTCTCTGCATGCTGCAGCAGAAATCTTGTCAAATATTGGTGCATGTGTGGTTCTCATCTTCCACACTAGTATCATTCAATTTGACACATCATACATCAATATGATAAAACATGTAGTCATCATATTACAATTAAGTGTACATAAGAAAAGGAAAACACATACTCGAAAATGATAATGTACTAGCATGAGCTGCATTATAATCCCACGCAATGGGAAGTCTCATGCTACAGAAAGCAGATTGCTCCTCTCAGCCTTAGTGGCACATGGAACCCATGCTCACAAAAATGTGATCATCACTCCACATTCAAACCAAATGTCCCACAGTCCATGCACACAAAAATGACTATTTGGGCACAGTAAGTAAGTACTAACTACTGTGATAGAAAATATGTTCACAAAATTCAAAGTGTTGTTAACTGTTATCTATAACATGATACTGCAGTGCCTATGTTGTTCAGAAGAACAATGGAATGTTCCTTTGGACATACATGCATGTCCGAAGGAATATGCACTGCAGTGACTACAGCCATTACGAAATATGTGAAATGAATTCACTGTTGCAAATATGGGAAACCATCAGCTGTATAATGAAATGAAGACAGTGAAAATTTGTGCTGGACTGGGACTCGAACCCTGATTCCTTGCTTATCGCAAGCGGTCGCCCTATCATTAGGCTATCAGACCACGACTCATGACCAGACCCAAACTTCCATGTATCATCAATCATGTGCCTACAACCTGCACTCATACATTCATTTTGTATATTCCTTACAGGGGAGACATTTTAATTGAAAGTGGCTTGCCCAGTCTGGATAAATATGATATTTCAGTGCCTGTGTTGTTCAGAAGTACAACTCCACGTTACTTCTGACATACATGGAGGACATGGATGGGGATTGCAGATAGGTGGCTCTAGGTTGCAGTGTGGGTCACCCAGGGAGAATGCTGAGATCACCCGTTCGAGCCCTGATCTGGCACACATTTTCACTAGTAGCCGCTGATTCCGCATAAAGTCTCAATGCAGTTGATACCATTAGTTCCTTCCCTTTCCTTTTCTTTAGCCCTTTCCATCTTCTGTGTACATAATATGTACCACAGCTGTGGATTCTGTGAGGTGTCTGTTCTTTCCGACAAGTCCGAAAGAACAGGCACCATGACGCCATGCACTCATATAAGCCTATGCATTCTCATAAGGACTCAGTCTCCAACTTGAAAGTCTTCATACTTTCTCCCTCCTCCTTTTTTATTCTTTTCATCTCCTTTTCCATCAGTAACTCCCGAGCTTGGTTCACACATTGCTGGTGTGTCTCTGCTTTTCCTCCTGCCGGAGATTTGACAATCCCATCGGCCATAGGCTTCTCCAGTGTCTGGAACTGGAGGTATCCCTCACTGCAATGTCTGGCTCCATTGAAGTACCTTTCTGTCTCCAGTAGACACTGGATCCAGGAATTGTGTCTGTGAGAAACCAGTATACTAAAGAACACTTGCTGTGGCGCATATTTCGTTCTGTGGTGTTAGACTCAGGGTTTGTAATTGAGGAGAATGTCACTTCGATCCCTTTCTTTTCTAATCCTGCCTTCCACCTCATGGAAGAGAAAGTCGTAGCATGGTCTGAGAGGACGGTCTTGGGCTTACTACATGTGAGCAAATAATGGTCTATCAAAATTTATACCCAGCCTTTCGTTAAGGTGCGGTTCCTGGCTTAAAGTCTGACGTACTCCCTAGATGCTCCCACAACAACGGCAATGAACTGCTGACCAAACTGCCCCTTCGACAGAGGGCCTTAGTGATCAACACACACAAGATGATTTGGTGCTTCTGATGTGATGGTATACATTTCACCTCTCACAATCGCGTTCGATTGTTTTACCTGCTGTCACATACTGCATTTCCTAACTATTTCAAAAACCTTCCATCTGAGTACAGCACGTTCCCACTCCTTGGTGATTGTCACATACAATTTCGTCGCTCCCAAGTGTCCAAGGTGCTGATGATTACTCTTGATTAAACCCTCCACGAGAGCGTCAGGGAGCCCAGTTTTCCACTTCGTTCTTTTACATGCCTCCAGAAACACACCTTCCGCTCGACCATGCTCAACAGATCAGTGTTTCTGATTCACGTATATTCTCAGTCAACGCCTTACTGCGGAAAGTCCTTCACTCTTCGGTCTTCAGGCTGTTGATCTTGCGCTACAGTCATCTCCCTACGATATAGTCGGATGCACTCTCGGTCTCACTGTTATAACACTGCCATTATAACCTTATTATTTTCTCGCTGAACGTGTTCATCACCATGATCCCGCAATGGATTTTGGCTTAACCAGTCGTCAAATTTGCTATGTTGACTGTGGCAATAAGCGATTTCCAGGTCATACTACTGAATCTCCAGGGTCCACCGCACCACTCTGTTACTCGTGTATCTTACACAAATGTTAGAGTGGTCTGTATATAAACAAGGCTGAGGAGATAACTCCTGAACTGTTTTGTCTCATAGGAAATGACCAGAATTTCTGGTTCGGCAGTGAAATAAATGCCTCTGCGTTCAGTAGTTTCCAGCTACATGTTGCCACAAAGTGCAAATTCCCGTCCTTGCTTTGCTGTTGTAGACGTCCCCCAGTGCCTTCCACGCTTGCGTCTGCGAAAAGTTGGAAAGCTTGCGAGAAATCAGGGTCTACCAGACAAATACCGCCATGAAACGCAAACTTCACCTTCTCGAACTCATTTTCCTTCTCATTTCCCTTGTTACACTTCTTACCCTTCTTCAACAGTGTTTATGGAGGACTCAACACCTGTCCGAAGCTATGTGCCCCTGTAAAATGAAGTCAGTCCCAAGAACACTGCCTTGATTCTCGTATGGGGGATGGGCGTCTCATTTTTGTCATCTTCATCTATTTGTACTTTACCGAGCGATATTTTCTGGCGGAATGTCGACAACGAGATATACCACCCTGTTACCGCACAGGTTCGCTTTTTCAGGCTTGAGAGTTGTGGTATCGATAGCTACGATGCGACAACGTAGGTGCGCTCTGCTAGGTTGGCATTATGACACCGACACCGACGACAGCGACCTCTAGCCGGCGCTGTGCAGCTCTACGAGCGCCGCTCCGGATTCAACCCCATTGATTCCAAGGAGACGACCTAGCAACATTGTTTCTACTTCTTAGGGGGCTAGCCATTACAGACTTTGTTACTTCATTGATAGTTTGTCCAACTACTAGTAGCTGTTAGCGTTGATACCTGTACGGCTTCGCACCTACGTGCTCATCTTCAGTGCGAAGTTACGTATGTCATTGTTTGATATTCTCTATTAAATGTTCTGTTAAGTTAAACACAGTATCGAAGCATTTCACCTTTTCCTGCTCCTACTCACTTCCTACATTCGGCCTACCCCTCAGCTTACAAGAGCAGACCCACGTGCAGCCTTCCAGGCGTGATACACCTGCTGTTGATTTACGCGGGACATGTGTTCTTGAAATGTTGCAGACGCGACAGTTAGGTCGTCAATGCAGGCAACACAAAATTCTGGTGTGATTTTGTACGGTCGAGTCACACTAATGCGACCACCTGTCAGAAGTCTGAATTCCAGCTATTGCTTTACTGACAAGCAGGAAGCGAGTCAGCGAGATTCAGGATGATACCAACAGGGATGTTGAGCCATGCTGACTCCATTGGTGTGACCAGACGCTCTAGCTTTCTTGGTTGAGGATCGACGTCACGAACAGCTCAGTAGAGATGGACCTACAGATTCTAGACTGGGTTTAAATCCGGGAGTTTGGTGTCCAGGGGTGTACAGCATGCTCATTCTGGTGCTCTTCAACCCACGCATGTAGACTGCGAGCTGTGTGACACGTTGCATTGTCCTACTGGTATATGCCATTGTGCCGAGGGAAAACGAACTGTATGTGGGGGCGGACATGGTACCCAAGGATAGATGCACACTTGTGTTACCCATTGTGCCTTCTAGAATGACTACACCGCCCAGGGAATGCCACGATAACATTCCCAAGATCATAACACCCCCTTCTCCGACGATCGTTGCAGGGCCGTACACACCCACTACTGTGATTACGTAGGCTTTCCCGGCGTAATAAGTCTTGAAAGTCTCTTCGGGTTTGCTGCCGGATCCTAAAATCAACTTGACTCGATATTTCGGCGATCCAACTGCTCGCCATCTTCAGGAAATGCTGCTTCTGCTGATGAGTCCCGCTGAGAACTGACGCCAGGTTGCAAATCGACGTCCTACATAGGCCACCGTTCAGTACACGGCACATGCGCCGCCCATCACGGTTTCTGCCTTCCAAAACCGGGAGGTGGCGCCGCCCTTAGTGAAACACTGCTGGCAACGATATATCGCAATCAAGGCCGCACCGAAGAACGTTCAGAGATAATACAGGATTCCACGTTTTGCTAAGAGGAAGCCCATTGTCTCTGTTGATTAAATTATCAGCCAACCTAATTTCAATCGCCTCTTTATAGACACTGTTCCAAAAACCGGAAATGTTGGCAACCACAACAGTTTCCTCAAATTTCATTTTGTGTCCCTCATTTAGGCAGTGTTCTGCTACCGCTGATTTTTCCGGCTGTTGTAGCCTCGTGTGACGGCGATGTTCCACGCACCTGTCATGCACTGTGCGAATAGAACGCCCAACGTAAGCTTTCCCACATTGACACGGGATTTTGTACACCCCGGGTTTCCTAACTCTCAAATCATCCTTCACAGAGCCGAGCAGAGCCCTAATCTTAGAAGGCAAAATGGTTCAAATGGCTCTGAGCACTATGGGACTTAACATCTGAGGTCATCAGTCCCCTAGAACTTAGAACTACTTAAACCTAACTAACCTAAGGACATCACACACACCCATGCCCGAGGCAGGATTCGAACCTGCGACCGTAACGGTCGCGCGGTTCCAGACTGTAGCGCCTAGAACCGCTCGGCCACACTGGCCGGCAATCTTAGAAGGTGGACGGAACACACTCTTAATGTTAAAATTCCTTAAAATTCGTCCAATCTTAAACGATAAGCCTCCAGCATAAATGAAATTTGAGGAAACTGTTGTGGTTGCCAACATTTCCGGTTTTTGGAACAGTGTCTATAAAGAGGCGATTGAAATTAGGTTGGCTGATAATTTAATCAACAGAGACAATGGGCTTCCTCTTAGCAAAACGTGGAATCCTGTATTATCTCGCATCAGAACTGAACGCTCTTCGGTGCGGCCTTGATTGCGATATATCGTTGCCAGCAGTGTTTCACTAAGGGCGGCGCCGCCTCCCGGTTTTGGAAGGCAGAAACCGTGATGGGCGGCGCATGTGCCGTATACTGAACGGTGGCCTATATAGGACGTCGATTTGCAACCTGGCGTCAGTTCTCAGCGGGACTCATCAGCAGAAGCAGCGTTTCCTGATGATGGCGAACAGTTGGATCGCTGAAATATCGAGTCAAGTTGATTTTAGGATCCGGCAGCAAACCCGAAGAGACTTTCAACACCCACTACTATCTGTCCAATGGAGCATAAAATGTAATTCATCTGAAAAGGCCGCCTATCGCCACGCAGTGTACGTCCATTTGCGGTGGTGGCGTGTACAATCCAGCTTTCGTCGCCGCCCATTCCAGCTTTCGCCGCCGATGAACTGCAGTCAGCATGGGTGTAGGAACCATGCGCCGGTTGCAGACGCTCATGCGAAGCAACGTTCGCTGAAGAGACACTGTTGGTTAGCCCATTGGTTCATCTGGGTGGCCAGTTGCTCAAATCGTAATCTCCACACCTGCCACTCACCCCTGGCATCTATGGACCCTCGGTGCGCCACAGTTGCCTCAGCGACGGTTTTGGACCGTGGCATTTTGCCGTGGACGGTATACTTTAACAATGGCTGCGTGCGAACTGTTACAGATTTAGACCGTTTCCGAAATGCCCTTACACTTCGCCCGAAAGCCAATGGGTATGCCTCTTAGGACGTCAGATAAATCACTCCTTTTCCACAGTACGATAATGACTGCACTGTTTTCCACGTCCGTCTGACATGCTGCCACCTGCCATCTGTGAGTGGTTATTGCATGTTGACGTCGAACATAGGCGGTGGTAACATTAGTGTGACCGGTCCGTATACTATTCAGAGCCCTCACAAATGCCGAACTCGAATCTTTAAACTTGAGCCGTACACACATTGTTCCTCCTCGAACAGGAATGCAATTTACTTTCGGCAGGATGAATCGAGCTCGCCTTATCCGAAGCCTGCTGTAATGTCAAAGGTTGAAAGTCAAGATTTCCCTGAGAAAAGGCGCAGTATGCCCAGGAACGTCTCTGGCCTTGTTCCTTCTGCCTCATTGTGCTCATTTAACGTATTTGCAACGAGACAACAATGGATAGATCCGTCCTTTTTAGGCACAATCGCAAAAGAATTCACATATTCTGACGCGGCCCACAATATGATTCTACATCTACAACTACATCTACATCCATACTCCGCAACCCACCTGATGGTGTGTGGCGGAGGGTACCTTGACAACCTCTGTCGGTTCTCCCTTCTATTCCAGTCTCGTATTGTTCGTGGAAAGAAGGATTGTCGGTATGCCTCTGTGTGGGCTCTAATCTCTCTGATTTTATCCTCATGGTCACTTCGCGAGATATGCGTAGGAGGGAGCAATATACTGCTTGACTCCTCGGTGAAGGTATGTTCTCGAAACTTCAACAAAAGCCCGTATCGAGCTACTGAGCGTCTCTCCTGCAGAGTCTTCCACTGGAGTTTATCTATCATCTCCGTAACGCTTTCGCGATTACTAAATGATCCTGTAACGAAGCGCGCTGCTCTCCGTTGGATCTTCTCTATCTCTTGTATCAATCCTATCTGGTACGGATCCCACACTGGTGAGCAGTATTCAAACAGTGGGCGAACAAGCGTACTGTAACCTACTTCCTTTGTTTTCGGATTGCATTTCCTTAGGATTCTTCCAATGAATCTCAGTCTGGCATCTGCTTTACTGACGATCAACTTTATATGATCATTCCATTTTAAATCACTCCTAACGCGTACTCCCAGATAATTTATGGAATTAACTGCTTCCAGTTGCTGACGTGCTATATTGTAGCTAAATGATAAGGGATCTTTCTTTCTATGTATTCGCAGCACATTACACTTGTCTACATTGAGATTCAATTGCCATTCCCTGCACCATGCGTCAATTCAATGCAGATCCTCCTGCATTTCAGTACAATTTTCCATTGTTAAAACCTCTCGATATACCACAGCATCATCCGCAAAAAGCCTCAGTGAACTTCCGATGTCATCCACAACGTCATTTATATATATTGTGAACAGCAACGGTCCTATGACACTCCACTGCGGCACACCTGAAATCACTCTTACTTCGGAGGACTTCCCTCCATTGAGAATGACAAGCTGCGTTCTGTTATCTAGGAACTCTTCAATCCAATCACACAATTGGTCTGATAGTCCATATGCTCTTACTTTGTTCACTAAACGACTGTGGCGAACTGTATCGAACGCCTTGCGGAAGTCAAGAAACACGGCATCTACTTGTGAACCCGTGTCTATGGCCCTCTAAGTCTCGTGGACGAATAGCGCGAGCTCGGTTTCACACGACCTGCCACATGGCCTGTATCGCTTCCGCTTGCCTGATGGCTTTCCGGTGTTCCCAGGAGATTGAGTACGCTTTCCTTGTCTCCAGCCGATCACACGTTACTCTACACTCATGGACCGCTCCCCGAAATCTTCACAGTAGGAACGAGAATGTATCCCTGGTTTACACGACTATTTTCTCCAACTCCAGTCTTTGCACCCTGCTCAGCAATGGGTTATCTTTGACACCCTTTCTAAGAGTAAGATCAGCCTTAGGGTTCTTTACATCTACTTCTGGCTGATCGTTTGTATACGGGATCCATTTAAGGTCTCCCTTGTTTCTAAGTGAGAAGTGATCAGTATACACTGGAGAGCCAAAGAAACTGGTACACCTGCTTAATATCGCGTAGGGCCCCCATGAGCAAGCAGAAATGCCGCAACACGGCGTGGCGTGGACTCGACTGATGTCTGAAGTAGTGCTGGAGTGAACTGAAACTATTTATCTTGCAGGGATGTCCATAAATCCGCAAGAGTACGATGGGGTGGGGATCTCTTCTGAATAGCACGTTGCAGATATGCTCAATAATGTTGATGTCTGGGGAGTTTGGTGGTCAGCGGAAGTGTTTAAACTCAGAAGAGTGTTCCTGGAGCCACTCTGTAGCAATCATGGAAGTGTGGGGTGTCGCATTGTCCTGCTGGAATTGCCCAAGTGCGTCGGAATGCACAATGGACATGAATGGATGCAGGTGATCAGAGAGGATGCTTAAGTATTTGTCATGTGTCAGAGTCGTATCTAGACGTATCAGGAGTCCCATATCATTCCAACTGCACACGCTCCACACCATTACAGAGCCTCCACCAGTTTGTACAGTCCCCTGCTGACATGGATTCATGAGGTTGTCTCCATACATGTACACGTCCACCCGCTCGATGCAATTTCAAACGAGACTCCTCTGACCAGCCAACATGCTTCCACCCATCAACAGTGCGATGTCAGTGTGATGGGCCCAGGCGAGGCGTAAAGCTTTTTGTCATGCAGTCATCGAGGATACACGAGTGGGCCTTTGGCTCCGAAAGCTCATATTGATGATGTTTCGTTGAATGGTTCGCACCGTGACACTTGTTGACGGCCCAGCATTGAAATATGCAGCAATTTGCGGAAGGGATTCACTTCTGTCGCGTTGAATGATTCTCTTGAGTCGTCGTTGGTCCCGTTCTTGCAGGATATTTTACCGGCCGCAGCAATGTCGGAGATTTGGTGTTTTACCGGATTCTTGATATTCACGGTACACTCATCTAATGGTTGTACAGGAAAATCCCCACTTCATCGCTACCTCGGTGATGCTGTGTCCCATCGCTCTTGCGCCGACTATAGTACCACGTTCAAACTCACTTAAATCTTGAAAACTTGCCATTGTAGCAGCAGTAACCGACACATGTTGTCGAATGTAGGCGTTGCCGACCGCAGCGTCGTATTCTGCCTGTTTACTTGTCTCCTGTGTTTGAATACGCTTGCCTATATCAGTTTCTTTGGCGCTTCAGTGTATCTCGCTCATTCGACGCATGGAATACTCGTATACCTGCAGTCCTCTGACCACTATCTCGCTTTTGCGACTTTTCGACCGTAAGCGCAACAGTATTACCGTAAACGCGGGCTACTTGAGCCCAGATTTCGAAACTTCTGACATTATATTTATAAATGGGCACAACAGATTTTTTCACCAACATAATCACATTATATTATTAAACGATCGTTTATTATGGATACTTTAACGTGCAGTACGCATTGTTTGTGACTTAGAAAATATTTTTATTTTTCTATTTTATTTGGGCTCAAGTTAACCTTACGGTTGGGTTACTTGAACCCAGACTGTAATTCCCATAGATACTACCATTTGAAGGCAGTTTGGGTCCAAGTAGGTTGATGGTTATTTGAATAACATAATTTCTGAACATCCAGTAAACTTCCAAACGTTTATTTTAAGGATAAATATTAATTTTGAACATTAATTTTGAACAACACTTTTAGATATTGTACAAACAATAGAATGTAGGGATATAATTTTGGGGGTTCTATTCTCATTACCACATCTTCAAATTTGTGGAACAAGACATCCTTATTTTTGGGCCACCTCCAGGCTTTTATTGTAGGCTCTATGCAGTCGACTCTAACACCTTCTGCTTCTATAGCGAGGATGACTTCTGGGTATTCCTTCTCGTTCCATTTTACCAGACCAAACTTAGCTATTTTTAGGTCATCTTTCTTTACAGCCACCGGTGATGCTGCTGATTTGCCTTTGGTTTGGCAAGATGTCATAGACAAGTGTCCTATATGTTCCTCATCACTATTGTAGAGACTGATGTCGCTGTCACCTCCTGATCTCAAACTGAATGCGTCATGTTCTTCTGACGTGGAGTCTTCCAATTTTTGTTTTCTTTTTTGTATGGTGGTCTTGGTTGTTTTTGAAGATGCTTTCATTTTTGGACTTTCTTCCTGGTGTTGGGTGTTTTCCACGGAGGCACTGGTATTACTGGTAGAGCTGAAATCAGACACACCTACATTCTGTCCAGGTGGCACTTGGAGTTTTTTCCTCTTAGTAGAGTGAGGTGTAACAAAATCGCCCCTCTTCTCTTGAAGTCGTTGAAGAAATGCTTCCCCAATCATAGACAAGTCTACATTTGCCTTGGATTTGTCTTGATTTGGCAAACGGCGTATGATCTGATTTTCATCTAGAGGCACGAATCCAGCTTTCTTGAAACCTGCCTTTAGGTTGCTTTTCATGTTTGGACCAATGTCTTCTAAAACAGTTCGCAACAGCATTGGGAACTGATCCTTTGGAAGCACACCGATTCTTTTACCTGCATCTGATTGCTTCCAACGGTCAAGAACATCCTTCCACCTCATTTTGAGAGGCCTAAAATATGCCACATCCAGTGGCTGAGTGAGATGGGAAGAATTAGGTGCAAAACAAACAAAGTGCACATTGTTTTCTTCACAGAACTGAATCACATTGATGTGAGGTGTGAAGTAAGATTGTCAACAATTATAACCTTCTTACCTTTTTGTTTCTTAAGAATTGGAAGCAGATGACTGGTAAACCAGTCCTCAAAAATTGCTAGATCGATCCACCCGTCGTTACTGCGGTTATATCTAGCCCCGGATGGGCCACCTTCCGTCCAAGTTGACCATAGATTTTCGGTCTTATATATGATATAAGGTGGAATGGACTGTCCGGCTGCTTTGCCACAAAACATTACACTTTTGCTGGATTCTGTTGTGTTCATAATCCGCTCGGGGTATTTAGTACCCCTTCGGCAAATTGCTTCTTTCCTGCCCGGATCATGTCATATTGGTTTCGTCGTAGTTGTAGACATTTTCAGGACATTTTGAATGTATTCAGTGATGATTTGTGGCAGTGATATTTTTCATGTCTGGTGCAAAGTGATATTGAAAGTGCTCGAGAGTTTTTTTCTGGTCATGTGTTGTTTTTTTTTATCTTTGCCGTAAGACTATAGAGTCTCCTAGTTTTTGTTACTTCTCTGTTGTTTTCTTAGTTTCTTCTCATTGTAAGTTTTTGCGAATAAATATTTTTGCGTTAACACATTATACCGGACGGCTATGCAATTATTTGTTGTAGGCAAGTCGCCTACATAATTGGTGATCCCGACGTGATCTGAACACGCAACCTTCTGATCTTTTCATCGACAGCTGCTCTTGTTCTTTTTATGTTAGCTGCAAATCGAACTGAAAGACTGGGATACCTCTGTAGGAGGGACTTAACCCAATCTCTTCCAGGCAAGTTATTCTTAAAACAGCCAATGGTACGTCCCTGTCGACCTAAGTAAGCTTTTATGACAAATCTAAAATCAAGTTCGTCGGAAGGAAACCCAAAGCCACACAGCATGTGGAGGTGGGTAGCAAACGTAAGCTCCTCTTCGTCCGTAAAAACTCTCGGTTGCCCCAGTTTCCCTGGATGTTGATTTTTTAGTTTCCTCTTGATAGTGGCTCTGCAAATATTATAAAAACTCTCTGCTTCTCGCTGTCATCCTCCTACTCCTTACAGCTTCCAGGCATTCTTCCCACTTTTCGGGAGTAAAGTCAGCGTATGTCCGGTTTCCAAGTAGTCTTATATATTTATAAGGCATTGCGTCAGATAATTCTGAAAGAAAACAACCACAAAATTAGAATTTCCAGTGCGGAACCTTAATTCTTCTGGGCAACTTGAGCCCAAACTTATTAATACACTGAACAGCAAGAAAAGTGATTATTTGCAGATAACGTGTACCAGTTGTACTTAACCACATATTGGACATATTAATGAGTTATTCAGGACATGAACTGCCCTCAGTTGGCTTTGATGATAAACTAAATATGAAATATATGCACTTACCTCCAGTTTTAGGCTATTCCTGATATCTCTACAGAAGAAAGTTTGCAGAGTGAAATAAACAACAAACACGTGTCTAGGTAGCATAACCAGTGCAGCTACTAGTGGCGACTTCCCAAACCTCCTAGACTTACGCTATGGTCTGCTTAGTGTTGCCGCCTACCAGCGAAGCAGTAAACTACGTCGCTATACTGATGTTGAGAGTGCGCAGAGAACCAAACAACATTTTTCTGTTTTGGGCTCAAGTTAGCCTCCAGGGCTCTAGTAGCCCGTGTTTACGGTGCTACTGGCGATTGGACGTTTGCTATAATTCTTCTCAGCCACTTTGCAGTCTCTTTAGCATTTTCTGTTGCACTTGAAAGTCTTTGTTCCTGTGGCGGCTTCCTCTTCGATATTTGTCATTGTCTCGGCGCTCTTATCGTCACGGCATCTGATTGTGGTTTCTTTCTGCATGCTGTTATGTTCCTTTTGGAGTGTGTCATCTGAACTCGCATTGGCGGCGTGGGGTTCATGGGAGCGTATTCATTAACGGCCTCTGGTCCCTTAAATCACAGTTTCTAACCCATGATCAGTCATATTATATCCATCAGACTCTCTTTCGTCAGCTATGTGCTTGGAATTATCATCCCAACATGTGAACGGCAACTGATTTGTTCTGAAACCCCTGTTCCCGCCTTATACACTCCTGGAAATTGAAATAAGAACACCGTGAATTCATTGTCCCAGGAAGAGGAAACTTTATTGACACATTCCTGGGGTCAGATACATCACATGATCACACTGACAGAACCACAGGCACATAGACACAGGCAACAGAGTATGCACAATGTCGGCACTAGTACAGTGTATATCCACCTTTCGCAGCAATGCAGGCTGCTATTCTCCCATGGAGACGATCGTAGAGATGCTGGATGTACTCCTGTGGAACGGCTTGCCATGCCATTTCCACCTGGCGCCTCAGTTGGACCAGCGTTCGTGCTGGACGTGCAGACCGCGTGAGACGACGCTTCATCCAGTCCCAAACATGCTCAATGGGGGACAGATCCGGAGATCTTGCTGGCCAGGGTAGTTGACTTACACCTTCTAGAGCACGTTGGGTGGCACGGGATACATGCGGACGTGCATTGTCCTGTTGGAACAGCAAGTTCCCTTGCCGGTCTAGGAATGGTAGAACGATGGGTTCGATGACGGTTTGGATGTACCGTGCACTATTCAGTGTCCCCTCGACGATCACCAGTGGTGTACGGCCAGTGTAGGAGATCGCTCCCCACACCATGATGCCGGGTGTTGGCCCTGTGTGCCTCGGTCGTATGCAGTCCTGATTGTGGCGCTCACCTGCACGGCGCCAAACACGCATACGACCATCATTGGCACCAAGGCAGAAGCGACTCTCATCGCTGAAGACGACACGTCTCCATTCGTCCCTCCATTCACGCCTGTCGCGACACCACTGGAGGCGGGCTGCACGATGTTGGGGCGTGAGCAGAAGACGGCCTAACGGTGTGCGGGACCGTAGCCCAGCTTCATGGAGACGGTTGCGAATGGTCCTCGCCAATACCCCAGGAGCAACAGTGTCCCTAATTTGCTGGGAAGTGGCGGTGCGGTCCCCTACGGCACTGCGTAGGATCCTACGGTCTTGGCGTGCATCCGTGCGTCGCTGCGGTCCGGTCCCAGGTCGACGGGCACGTGCACCTTCCGCCGACCACTGGCGACAACATCGATGTACTGTGGAGACCTCACGCCCCACGTGTTGAGCAATTCGGCGGTACGTCCACCCGGCCTCCCGCATGCCCACTATACGCCCTCGCTCGAAGTCCGTCAACTGCACATACGGTTCACGTCCACGCTGTCGCGGCATGCTACCAGTGTTAAAGACTACGATGGAGCTCCGTATGCCACGGCAAACTGGCTGACACTGACGGCGGCGGTGCACAAATGCTGCGCAGCTAGCGCCATTCGACGGCCAACACTGCGGTTCCTGGTGTGTCCGCTGTGCCGTGCGTGTGATCATTGCTTGTACAGCCCTCTCGCAGTGTCCGGAGCAAGTATGGTGGGTCTGACACACCGGTGTCAATGTGTTCTTTTTTCCATTTCCAGGAGTGTAACTTCCATGACCCACTTATGAAAATTTCCTTGTCCTCCTTAGTTTTACTAAATTCACTGTGCCTTTAGTGCCCTCTGCACCCAAAGCGACCTGATATTGGAACAAATTAATCACAGTTTTAGTGGTCGGGTTCATTAACACCGCTCCATTCGAGAGTATACCATTAGCGATTATAAATCTATCGGCATCCTACCGATTACAGTTACATTCACTTTGGAAGCTACCTCTTCCGTCGCTTAGCGACATCGAGACCTGTTTTTCTATCTTCTTTCTTTTCGCCCCAAAAGTGAGAATTAATGTGATTCCTTTTATGAGTATGTCAGCTGATTTACTACAACTATCCACCAGTTTGGCGCAAAAAGCTGTCGGAAGTGCTGTCACTTACGACCCAGACATGACATGCTCTCGTCTCAATTCTTTGCGTGGTTATCTCAATGAGGGGACACCGACTGTCCACCTTTTCAGGCAATTCGGAGCCATCAAGATCCTGGGCAATGTCGTCTTGCACTCGCGATTCCCAGTGCCGCACGTTGTATATATCATGACCTTCCTCTACCGAGGCGTCCCCTGCGATATCTCTTTGTCTTTGCTCATTCACTTGTGCAAACTCACTCACTTTTGCCTCAGTTAGGGCCAGTGGCGGTGAACCTCCATTACCCTCTCTTCGTTTCTCATTACGCGAAGCTTGCCCGCAATGTACGCGGCGTCCGTGGTCCGGCGCTTCGACCCTGCCTACCTCTCCCTGGCGTGGACGTGTTCTCGCCTATTCCCGTCTTCTCTCCATCGTCTGTTGTTGTGCCGATCCTCCTTGTTATTGCGCTGCACAAACACATGTGGCGCCGTATTTTCTATCCTCTCTGCGCTAGCGTGTGACGTCCTTTCTTTCTCCTGCTTATCGGTGTCATTGAAGGACCTTAAAATATCGTGAAACTGTCCTCTCGACAGTTCTCCGGCGAATGCACGTTAAACATGAGCAGGAAAGTGAGAGCGCATCGCGCTGCACCGTTCCTAATTTGTCATTTTGAACTGTAAGTACCCCTCCACAACGACAAAGTGAGTACCGTATACCTATATTACCATGGACTGGTGTGACTGTGGCGCTTACTGTCCCCGATATATGCTCGTCTTCGCACTTGCCTGTGCGGCCAGGTTCCAGTATGCTGCCAGAAACTTACTTCAGAAATCCATGTAACTACTGCTGACGCAAACCTGGTCGAGCGTCTGCCGTGCAACATTTAAAGCACCGCATTCCGCCACTCTTTTCGCGCGCAGATATCCCGCATTCGGGTGGGTACTGCGTGTTTGACCGAACTCATGCAGTGGTATGTCCGCCCCGTGCATCGGGAATGCGGCTTGCAAATTCGTTGGCGTGACCTGCTTTATCAGGACATTCCCCTGTTGTACTGCATCCACTTCGTGCTAGATAACTGACACTGTTGTTTGTGTCTCGTTGGGTGATTTACTTCCGTGAGTTCATGAGTACCCGCCTTTCTAGGTTGTCATCGTTCGGTTCGCGTGCCTGTCTCACTTCGCTCAGGCTGTTCTGACCTCCGTCTATATGTTATTGGGCCTAGTCCCCAATTTTCGCATAATTTCAGCGATCTGCCCATCAGTAAGGTTTTAGCTCGGCTTCCAGTCTTTCAAATCGTGTTTCTCCTCCCTCATAGCGGTTAACGGAGATGTGTGGTTTCCTAATATCGCGACAATTCGATCCAGGGGACTTTGAATTTGCGTATCCCCCACAGACGTGCCTTGTATTTCCTTTCTCACCCCCGAACCTTCCTCACTTACCCTGTCGGTCTCTAGTGGACTCTGAATTTGTGTACTCTCCAAAGACGGCCTGGATTTTCCTCACTCTTCCACAAACTTTCCTCAGTTGACCTGTCGGTTTTCGTGCATGTCATGCTCTCAGACCTCAGCTGCATTGAAAACGCGACGGTAAACTATAAGTACTCCACAGAACGATTTTACACAGACGATACGACGCTGATGTCAACGCTGGTGTCAGCAAACAGAACAATGAAAACGTGAAACAACAAACTACTCTTTCTAAAACTACTTCACATGATACGGGTGAGACTGCAAAAACCGAAACTACACACACCAAAAAAAGTTTTGCATCATCCCGATACCCAGAACACCGGAAGATAGACACTGACTGTGAATATTGTATCACAGACACAGTTCCTTTGACTGTTCAAAGATGTCGCTAAACCCGCCCAATGATATAAACATGAGAAGCTTGAAAGGTGGCTACACTGAGACACAGCGCCAGAGATTGCACCAAAGAGTATTATTCAGCCGCCTCCACTGGCAGTGCTTGGGCAGAACTCGTAGTAGTCAGTGCCTGTCGAGGACTCGTAGTAGTCTGTGCTTGGGGAGAGCTCGTAGTAGTGAGTGCTTGTTGAAAACTCGTGGTAGTAAGTTCTGGTTGAGATGTGGTAGTAGCGAGTCGGTGTGGAGAGATTGTAATGTTTAGAGTGCTTTTCATCAATATAAACGAAGGCAAAAAAAAAAAAAATTTTTCTTTTCTCTCTCATTATTTCAGTGTCCTAAATAATGCGTCATTACAGGTTCAGTCAACAAAGCATCTGGCGTGTGTTCTTGTATTAGAGTGTAATTCTGGGTTTCTTGCGCAATTATAGTATTTCTAATTTTTTTTATCACGTCAGTATAAATGATATTTAAAATTTCTTGTCTTGTTGAAGAAGAACCGTGCCAGATGTGTACGTTGAGTCACACTCCCACACACAGAACAAATACACTTGTGCTTTGGTTTTGTAGGTTTTATAGTTGCTGGGGACTTAATTAATTAATTGTGTTGACAGGAAATTTTCATTTCATTGTTTGTTGTTGTTCTATGCAGTCAGATTGCGTACTAAAACTAGTCAGGGCCACCGTTTACGAAACAGCATAATCGGACATACAGCTACTAAAAATTTCAATGATTTTCAAATTTATTTAATGAAGCCCCCATGCACGTGGCGACCCTGCAGGATACGAACCTGGAATCTTCTGATTGTAAAAATAGTAGACAGTAGTATTGTTGTAGTAATTTGTAGTTTAGTAATTGTAGTCTATTTTGCATGTATAGATTTGGTAATTGTCATTCTTCTAATGGTATTTTTTTTTTCAGAATTTAATTTTGTTGTCTTGTATACGCGTTTGACAATTTAGTGCAATTATTTCAATTGTTTATTTATCGTGTTTGAGGGAAACATTTCGTGTGAATGGTATTGTTGGAGATGAGGAGTCATTGTGTGTAATTTTGTACAGTGACGAGTTTTGTATGTTTTGTAAATGATTACGCGATCGATGAAAAAGGCGAAAATGATGAATAGTGAGAATGACGAAATTGTTGACATGGCGAACTCGCCAACACAGGACAACAGTATGATGAATAATGGAGTTGAAAACAATTTAATAAGTCGGGAAGACAGTCCGGAACCATTTCAAAATTTTTCTCAATTAGAAAATTCACAGAATACGAGATTAACGATAGAAGATTCTGGAATAGTATCGAACACAGATAGCTTTACAGCTGTGACGAAGGAAGCTGGTTTTGTGGGAAATGTTAGGGGCGAAAGGAATTTCGAACAAGTTAATATGGAGCAGTTGATGAGTGTAATATTAAATTTTCGATCTGAATTTAAAACAGAGATAGGAACAATTAAAACTGAGATGGGAACAATGGGATCACAAATAGGAACAATTAAAACTGAGATGGGAACAATTAAAACTGAGATGGGAGCAATGGAAACACGGTTAGACTCACGAATAGGGACATGTTTCAAAAACATGAAAGATGAATTAAAGAAAGAAATCAGAGAAGAAGTACAACCGATTTTGAATGTTCACAATAATAGATTAATTGCAGTAGAGATTAGACAAAGGGAACAGGATAGAGAACAGGAAGAAAGAGATCGCGTGATAGTACAGAAATTTTCAGAGTTAAATTTACAACATGCAAAAGATAAGGAAGAAATATTTGAGAGAATCGAGGAATCCGTACCAAATGACAGATTAAATAACCTAACACAGCAGTATGAACAGTTAACTACTAAATGTGTTAATACTGAAACCCGAGTCGCGACACTTACGGAAGACGTAAATAAACAGAAAGAACAAATAGGTGATTTATCGGAAAGAGTTGAGGAGATTTCAGACAAATTGACAAATCTTAGTTTAAATGGGGACAGAGATTCAGATGATACAGCACCATCGCCATTTGCAGAAACCGAAGAGTACCAGAACATAAATAAACATGATGAAAATCAGGGAAAATTTAATGAACGCGTGAAAAGGGAATTTGAGGCTTTAAAAAAGCAAGTCAAACAGATTGAAGGCGAAATCGTAGGAAAAGACGGCAAAAGAAATTTCGAATCACAGATACTAGAGGGGTTTGAAGAAAATAATTTGTTTCATTTACGGGATGCAACAAGAGAGCGCCAGGCGCGTGAATTTAACAATAATCGTCATTGTGACTGGGACAGACGCGGTAGGTCTTTGTCGCCACAAGGCGAAAACTTTGACTATAAACACTTTTTGACTGTTCGGAAATTTAAGATCTTTCGTAATTCTAAGAATGACATACATCCATGTTCATGGTTAGATCAATTTATGTACGCACTTCCGCCAAATTTGCCACTAAGTCACAAACTGGAAATTACGTGCGGCTATTAAAGTCCTCAGGGGATTCACTACTCTAAGTGAATATGTGCAGTAGCGTGCATAGGGCCCCGAGCTGTAGTGGTGCTATTTCCCTTTTAGTTTTCTGTACCGCTGCCTACTCTTTTACTATTCTTTGCATCTGTCAAAACAACTCTTCTACTATCAATCTATCTAGAGAGTAAGTAAACATTAACCGGATATGACTGTTTTACCCAAAAGTGGCTTTGGAATTTACCGTTTGAACTTTACCTTCGGCAGCATTCATTCGTAGTTTAAAGGAAGTTTTACCTGTTTATCTTCGTGACAATATTACTTCTTATGTTGACGATATTCTTATTGCTAAACATTCTTGGTGTGAACACAACAAAATTTTGGATTCATTATTACGTATTTTTGCAAGAGTTGGCATTACTGTGAACTTAGAAAAATCTGAATATGGTCGTTCTCAGGTGAAATTTCTCGGTCACATTATTTCTACAGAAGGTATTCTTTCTGATCCAGAGAAATTAGACGCTATTCGTAATTATGCTGTTCCTACCACAAAACGTGAGGTTTGTAGTTTCCTTAGTGTTTGTAATTTTCTTAGACGCTTTGTTAGATTGCACGATTTGGCCACACTTCGTTTTTGCGAACTATCTGGAAAGTTCTTTTTAAACGAAAATCGCTCGACAACTCTGTTTGGTTAGTTTGTATTCCTGATGAGTGGGTTAATAAGCTGATTTGGTATACGCATTTCAGTTATGCACACTTTGGTCCCAGAAAATGCTTTTATAAATTACGAGAAAATTGCTACTTTAGTAATATGGAAAAGCCTATTCGATCTGTTCTGGCCAAATGCAAATTATGTCAAAAGGCTAAGCCGCCAACAATTTCTCACAGAGCACCGTTGTTTCCTACCATTCCAGCGAAATTAAAGGACATGGCTGCAGTCGATTTGTTCGGTCCAGTGGTTTGTTCTACTAATGGTTTTGCGTACATTTTCGTAGCAGTGGAGTTGACATCAAAATATGTGTGTTTTACACCTTTACGCAAAGCAACAGCTCGTTCAGTATCTAATGCTTTCATCAAACATTTTCTTAAAGAAGTGGGTCATGTTGATAAGGTTATATCAGATAATGGATCACAGTTTCATTCTAAAATTTGGCTTCATACTCTACGGCGTCGTAAAATTAAACCAATTTTCATTTCACTTTTTCACCCTCAATCTAACGCTTCAGAGAGATGGATGAAGGAAATCAATAAATTGTGTCGTCTTTATTGTCATCAGAATCACAGAACGTGGGATCAGTATCTTCATATTTTTCAAAACATTCTGAATGAACTTCCTAATGACTCAACTTCTTTACCGCCTATACTGATATTAAAAAACAAAGCACCGACAAATCGCATTTCTGAAATCGTTCCTTTTCCTCCTTCACGGAAACTGCAGCATTCTGAAGTTGTGAACATGGCTCTGCAAAATATTGCATCTGCGGCTGCTAGAAGAGAGAAATCAGCTAAGCGTCCTGGTCGTTTAAAAACTTTTTCAATTGGTCAAAAGGTATTAATTAAGTCTCATCGTTTGTCTCACAAAGGAAAGGGCTTGTGTCGCAAATTTTTTCTGCTTTATAACGGTCCATATAGAATTCGCAAAATTATTCATGATAACACTGTTGAAGTAGAAACTCTTAAATCACGACGCTCTAAGGGAATACATCATATATCAAACGTTAAAATTTTTGTGGAATGACATACTTGTGAGAAACTAACAGCTACATGTAAACACGCAGAGAGTACAAGGATACCGCGCTGTGTTTTGGCGGCGGCACATACTCAAAGCAACAGTCAAGTCTGCGCGCCACACAAGGCAGTCGTTGACCACAAACAATTGCTTCGTACGTCACGCGCCTACAGCTGATCGAGCGCTCAGTGCGAATGCACTGACAGCCGTAAACAAATACACAGTTTAATTTCTCCGACTAAATTCAGTATAAAGCTATAGTGACTTGATGAATTATGTTATTAACATTCAGTATTTTTCAGGATACGGTTGTATAAAATATTTAAAAACTTCAGGTACATTCTGTGTGTCTCCGACGTTAAGAGGACTTGCTATCGAGAAAATTTCAGAAAGAATGTAATTTCCAAGAAGAAACTAATAAACTAAAAAGGTAACTACTAATTGAGTTTATTTTTCAGGTAACATATTTCCACTTAGGTACGTACTTTAGACGTAATTTGCTGCTCGCTATTACGTGATTCATACTTTGTGCTAATTTCATGTTCTATGAATTTACTTGTGAAGCGACGTGCTTGCGTACCTTAACTGATTTTGACAATGATTATTAATGAACTGGGTTGTAACTTGTGTATATTATGCATCGCTTGGCTGCACTGCTTTTTCACTGATGTCATATTTTTTTTATTATGTGTTTGCCGTGCTTATTTATTTAAATTATAATTGTCACCTGATTTATTGTGCTGATGTGTTTAGGTATGTAAGTTATACTTTGTGATTTATCTGCTTGCGCCTTCATGTTTACTTATTAAGATGACATATGAACATTTATTTGCTTATGCTGATATGATGCTAATGACCTGTTTATTACGTAAGATATATGTGTACTGCTTTGCGTATGGATTGCATATTTACACATATCTGTTGTTGTCATAACTACTCTTTAATTTGGTATATAGAAATGCTGATATAAGGTGTACAAACATAGAGTTTAGGTCACACTATTGTATTAATTATAGATTGTTCGCTTGGCAGAGCCTCGTTGTAAGAATTGTGCTGCATCCACTTGTTGACATTCTGTTCTCTACTGGTATATTTACTCGCTATTGCATGTTTTGCTTACGCTCAGCGCCTTATATTTTTAAGATAGGAAAATGAACTGCTATAATTCGACGAACGACATTAGTACAAGAAACTTCATAGAAGTCACATGAGCTGAGGTTTTATGGAAGCTGTATAAATTTATGCTAATAGGAAGGAAGCTAACGACATGACATACCAAAACTAGGTTTAGACCATTGACAGTTATTGCACTGCATTTTTCGTGAGCACTTGAAATAGGAAGTGACACTTGACACAAGAAATACTCCACATGTTTGCTTCTGTTTGCCATAATTCTTGAAGTGGTGTACACACTGTGAAATATTATGATCATTCACACTCCGTAATCGTACTTAATTACTGAGAGTTATTCGAACTAAGTCTGTTAGAGGTCATGTATGCATTTCTTTTGTTTATAATTCATAATGAGTAGAAGATTTGGGTCAGATGGATTACACAGAGGTTGTGTGTTGACAATGTGTCTTCGGATTGTATGGGATGATGAGGTTTGCATTAGGATTTTATCTGTACTTGTTCGAGGAGACTGACTAGAGGAAAGAGTTGTTATGGAAGTGAAATGATATTGGTAATAAGGTTTATATGTATCGACGTATTGAAGAGGTATTATCGAGATTATGTGAAGTTGATGATTATTGGAGTTTTGGTGGACAAGAGGTAAGGTAAATGCTATTAATGATAAGTTTTATATGTATCGACATAAGAGGTATTATTGAAGTATTGAGATTATGTGATGCTAATGATTATTGGAGTTTTGGTGTATAAGAGGTAAAGTAAGAGAGGAGCATATTTTTTTTTTTGTTGGTCTATATGGAACAAGGAGGATGAAGATAGCAGACTAGAACACTAAAGTGGAAGGAAGATTGTCTACACACACTTGTTAAATCAATAAGCAGTACATATATATATATATATATATATATATATATATATATATATATATATATATATATATTTTTTTTTTGAGAGAGGAAGTAATTGCATATCTTGGCTCACTGACAGTTGTTCAGCAACAATACATTTTGATATGGCTTGGCAAACATTGGTCTTGACATGATGACTATGACGTTGACTTAACTATTATTGACTGTTATACATTGCTGCCACTACTACTTGATACACATGATGAACATCAAATTTTGACAGAATTGCATTTACACAGTTAACACTATTCAATTACACAGTAGTACTTAATGTGGATGAAAGATGAGTGAGTGTGTTTTGTGTGTTTTCCTTTCCTAATCCTACCCACCTATCTCCTAAATATTATTTTATTTGTTTGTAGTGGCTTGCACTGACACCCATAAATATTATAGGTTTACTGATGTTTATGTATTTGTAATAGTTAATATGACAATTATCTGACATCATTTGTGTGTTTGTTATGATTTGTATGTTTAGTGTAAAAGCATTTGTATGTGGATTCAAACTATTGTTCATGCCTGAACTGTCTGATTAGTGATGGTGGATATTATGAACTGTTACCTGCACTTTTTCAACATAATGGGTGCCACTTAGAAATGATTAATTTCTGCTGATGAACTGTGTGATTAGGATAGTGAATATTATGGACTGTTACTTGTACTTTTTCTACATGATTGGTGCCACTAGGACATGTTTAATAAACTCTGATGAACAGTGTGATCAGTGATAGTGAATATGATGGACTGCTCTCTGGACCTGCTCATCATTGCTAGGTGCAACTGATGGACTGCTTGTACTGAAATGATGTCACTTGTTGCTGTCTGCACCTGCTCAACATTGCTGGGTGCCACTGATGAACTGCTTCTATTGAAATGAAGTCACTTGTTGGTGTCTGCACCTGCTCAACATTACTGGGTGCCACTGATGGACTGTTTTTTACTGAAATAATGTGACTTGTTGCTGTGTGTACCTGTTCAACATTGCTGGGTGCCACAGATGGAACTGTTTCTACTGAGATAATGTCACTTGTTGGTGTCTGCACCTGTTCAACATTACTGGGTGCCACTGATGAACTGCTTCTACTGAAATAATGTCACTTGTCGGTGTCTGCACCTGTTCAACATTGCTGGGTGCCACTAATGGAACTGCTTCTGCTGAGAAATGTGACTTGTTGCTGTGTGTACCTGTTCAACATTACTGGGTGCCACTAATGAACTGCTTCTACTGACATAATGTCACTTGTTGGTGTCTGCACCTGTTCAACATTGCTGGGTGCCACTAATGGAACTGCTTCTGCTGAGAAATGTGACTTGTTGCTGTGTGCACCTGTTCAACATTGCTGGGTGCCACTGATGAACTGCTTCTATTGAAATGATGTCACTTGTTAGTTTCTGCACCTGTTCAACATTGCTGGGTGCCACAGATGGAACTGCTTCTACTGAAATGAAGTCACTTGTTGGTGTCTGTACCTGTTCAACATTGCTGGGTGCCACTGATGAAACTGCTTTTACTAAAATGATGTCACTTGTTGGTGTTTGCACCTGTTGACCATCGCTGGGTGCTACTACTGGAACTAATCATTGAAAGCATTTTATGTGAACATTTGTATAAACAGATTTTTTGTGTATTGTGTAAACTATTATGTAAAGCCACATGTATGAAAGACTTTGTATTGCTTACTGTATTTTATATATTAGGTTATTGAAAGGTCAGTGCAAAGCCAAAATTTTAACTAATTATGTGATATTTAGGTATTAATATCTTTTATTCTTGTCTGTATTTTGTGGACGAATTTGGTGGTATTTTCACCACCAATGCTGGCAAAAATACCATCAAATTCTGGCCCGTGGAGGAGGGGCATATGAAAGGTGGCTACACTGAGCCACAGCGCCAGAGATTGCACCAAAGAGTATTATTCAGCCGCCTCCACTGGCAGTGCTTGGGCAGAACTCGTAGTAGTCAGTGCCTGTCGAGGACTCGTAGTAGTCTGTGCTTGGGGAGAGCTCGCAGTAGTGAGTGCTTGTTGAAAACTCGTGGTAGTAAGTTCTGGTTGACATGTGGTAGTAGCGAGTCGGTGTGGAGAGATTGTAATGTTTAGAGTGCTTTTCATCAATATAAACGAAGGTAAAAAAAAAAAATTTTTTTTCTTTTCTCTCTCATTATTTCAGTGTCCTAAATAATGCGTCATTACAGGTTCAGTCAACAAAGCATCTGGCGTGTGTTCTTGTATTAGAGTGTAATTCTGGGTTTCTTGCGCAATTATAGTATTTCTAATTTTTTTTATCACGTCAGTATAAATGATATTTAAAATTTCTTGTCTTGTTGAAGAAGAACCGTGCCAGATGTGTACGTTGAGTCACACTCCCACACACAGATCAAATACACTTGTGCCTTGGTTTCGTAGGTTTTATAGTTGCTGGGGACTTAATTAATTAATTGTGTTAACAGGAAATTTTGATTTCATTCTTTGTTGTTGTTCTATGCAGTCAGATTGCGTACTAAAACTAGTCAGGGCCACCGTTTACGAAACAGCGTAATCGGACATACAGCTACTAAAAATTTAAATGATTTTCAAATTTATTTAATTAAGCCCCCATGCAAGCTCCTATTAGACGGAGGAGGTCCGACGCCGGCCTCGGTGGTCTAGCGGTTCTAGGCGCTCAGTCCGGAACCGCACGACTGCTACGGTCGCAGGTTCGAATCCTGCCTCGGGTATGGATGTGTGTGATGTCCTTAGGTTAGTTAGGTTTAATTAGTTCTAAGTTCTAGGGGACTGATGACCACAGATGTTAAGTCCCATAGTGCTCAGAGCCATTTTTGGAGGTCCGACAGCCGATCAGTTTCAGTCATTCCACCGGGAAGGAGGCAAACGGCTCGTGTGGTCTGTAGTTCAACCATGCCTAGACGGTCAATACCGAGGTTCGATCGCGTCCGCATTGTTACTTTGTGCTAGGAAGGGCTCTCAACAGGAGAAGTGTCCAGGCGTCTCGGAGTGAACCAAAGCGATGTTGTTCGAACGTGGAGCAGATACAGACAGATAGGAACTGTCGATGACATGCCTCGCTCAGGCCACCCAAGGGCTACTACCTCCGGATTGTGGCTCGAAGGAACCTTGACAGCATCGCCACCATGTTGAATAATGCTTTTGGTGCGCCACAGGACGTCGTGTTATGACTGAAACTGTGCTCAATAGGCTGCATGATGCGCAGCTTCACTCCCGACGTCCGTGGTGAGGTCCATCTTTGCAGTCCGACACAATGCAGCGCGGTACAGATGGTCCCAACAACATGCCGAATGGACCGCTCAGGGTTAGCATCACGTTCTCTTCACCGATGAGTATGGCATATACCGTCAACAAGACAATCGTCATATACGTGTTTGAATGCAACCCAGTCAGATTGACCGCCTGACAGACTGTCCAGCGAATGCAGCAAGGTGGAGGTTCCCTGCTGTTTTGGGGTGGCATTCTGTGGGACGCTTGTGGTCATGAAAGGCGCCGTAATGGCTGTACGATATGTGAATGCCATCATCCGACGGATAGTGCAACCATATCGGTAGCATATTGGCGAGGCATTCGTCTTCATGGACGACAACTCGCACCCCCTTCGTGCACATCTTGTGAATGACTTCCTTCAGGATAACGACATCGACTAGAGCGGCCAGCATTTTCTCCAGACATGAACCCTATGGATCATGCCGGGGTAGATTGAAAAGGGCTGTTTATGGGCGATGTGACCCACAAAGCGCTCTGAGGGATCTACGCCGAATCGCCATTGAGGAGGGGGACAATCTGAACCAACAGAACTTGTGGATAGAGTGCCACGACGAATACAGGCATGCATCAATGCAAGAGGACGTGCTAGTGGGTATTAAAGGTACCGGTGTGTACAGCAATCTGGACCACCACCTCTGAAGGTCTCGCTGTATGGAGGTACAACATGCAATGTGTGATTTTCATGAGCAATAAAAAGGGCGGATATGATGTTTATGTTGATCTCTATCCAAATTTTCTGTACATGTTCCGGAACTCTCGGAACCGAGGAGATGCAAAACTTTTTTTGTTGTGTATATTTACAGCTTTGTCTACTTCATACTGTTCATTTGCAAAACACTCAGCAAGCAAAAACACACCACCCATGCGCCTGACATCACACACGAAGAGGTTAGAATATTCCAATACAGCTAGTATTCCAGTACAGGTTAATTCTTCCTGAATATTTAGAAGAACTTAACAACACTTCTGTTCTTCCATGAAGCTAACCATGAATCATTAACTGTAGAAACAATAAGTTTGCTCCCCTACCTCCCACTCAGAACATTGTTCTGGCCAGAACTGACACTCACCACGTGTTGAGAACATCTCACAGCGGTCGTTCGTGGTCAAACACAAGAACACAATCTGCAGGCTTGGCTATCCCCTGCGTTTATGTTTAAGCATGGATTTTTTGCCTTGTTACTATATTTTTGTATAACATTTATAGGTGCTCTTTATTTGTTATTAGTAGCTGAATATTTACTTGATTAAAATGGCTTTTTGAAAGAGAACATGTACCAACTATTATGAACTCAAACCTCTCATCTGTGGCATGATAAGAGACGTAGATTAGTAATGAGATCGCCCCACTATAGGAGCCAATAATTAAGTAGTCTAAGTACTACGATCATACTGTGAAATCAACCAGCGAAAGGTTGTGAGGTTGAGGAATTGACACACGGATGGAACAGATTAATTTTTACTACAGTAGTTTTTACACAAATTATAAATCTGAGGACCGATTTGACTGTGCATGGACTCGACTCAGTTATTAACGGGAAGGAGGGGAGAATGATTCGTCTCACCATTTTTGGTAATTATTTATCTTGTGACGATGTCGACGGCAGACGCTGGGTTGGTAAGTTGCGCAGCGTCGGAGTTGTGCGGTGGCGAGTGGGCAGCTCGCATTGTGGTTCCGTGGCTTTGCGGCGAGTCCCAGAACGGTCTCCGCGTTGATCGAGCGCCGTGGGTTGCGCAGTCGGAGCAGTGTTATCACTGTGTTGGGAAGCGAATTTTAGGCAAGGAAATTGTACTCTTCAGTCGAGTGATTCATTCCCAAGCACTGGATCATAAGGATTCATCAGTTTAACATGGAACAGGAAGAGAATAGGTCGCAAAGTGACGATGAACGTTCAGATGGGAGTAAGGATCAGAATCAAAGTCAGCAGACTAACAAGGGAAACTCCTCACTGCAGTCCCCTCAGATTTAGCGGTAAGATGGCCCAGTGAATAGCCCGTCAAAAGCTGAATACAGATTGACCATGAAAACTAGAAGGAAAAAAAAAGCAAAATAGAAATAGTGAACGGTCCGGGCTTCAAATTTGCTTCTTCGAGAATATGCAAAGAGCCACAGCGTCGTGGTTCAGTGTTATGGTCTTGGACTGTGAAGGAGAATTTCCGTGTTCAAATCTCCCTCGTGCTCCAGTTTTTTATCACAAAATTATTCCGATCATGGGGGTTTCTGTTTGTTGTGTTCAAATGTGTGTCTGTGTTGTGCTGTAACGTCCGTTTGCAAACAGTGAGGTGCAACGGAGGGACCTCCAGGTGTACGTACTTCCTATTTGTTCTATACACTTGCGTTCCGTTTTGGAAGTTTTGACTCTTGAATTCTTTTGTTGTAACACAGTTCACAGCCATTTATATGTTGCTTTCTTTTCTGTGAGAGGTCTATACGGCATCTCGCCTTCTCTCACTATTCATCACATTTTCTTGAGACAGTCATATATTCTTACCACATGACTCATTCTGTAATCAGTGTTCTATCTATCTGTCGCTTGAGCCTTGTCCCGCAGTGACGCAGGGTCAGCCATCGTTAATCGGATTTGGCATGTTAATGTTGAAGGGGTGGCCAGTTGGCCTTCCTGCCGCCACCCTGTACCCCCCAGGACAGAATTAGTGTACCCCAACTGTCTGCGTCTAGTGTAATCCATGGAATAGTGCGAATGTGTTCAGATGTCTGTGAGCTGTGTAACTGAGGCGGAACATGGGGACCAGCCCAGTATTCACCTAGTAGGATGGGGAAAACCGCCTAAAAACCACATCCAGGCTGGCCAGCACATCAGCCCTCGTCGTTAATGCGCCGGGCGGATTCGATACGGGGCTGGCGCACCTACCCGAGTCCAGGAAGCAGTGCGTTAGCGCTCTCGGCTACCCTGGCAGGTTATTCTGTAATCAGTGTATAGTATGACAATTGCCAAGACTACAGATGGAGAACACACACATCAATGACTGGACGGACAGTTCATAATTTTGTGGAAAAAAAAAATGGAACACGAGAAAGATTTGAACACGGATCTCCCGCTGCACAATCCAACACCGTAACCACACAACCACGATGTGTGGTTCTGTGCATTCTGTAGAGACTGCGCATCTGGCACTTGGACTGTTCACTGTTTCTGTTTTGCTTCTTTTCCCACAGTTCAGTACACCTTCTTCCTGTTTTCATTCTTGATCTGTGTTCAGTTTCCGACGGGCTATCCGTTGGGCCATCTTACAATTAAATCTGAGGGGGGTGCGATGGGGAACTTCCCTTGTAAGTAGACGATGGGTGGACGAACCTCCATGTCCATCTGCCCGCAGCTCGTCGGCTAGTGACTAGCGTTGCTGCCTTTGGATAACGGGATCCCGGGTTTGATTCCAGGCCGTGTTGGGGATTTTCTCTTCCTGGAGACTGGATGGTTGTGTTGTCCTCAACATTTCATCACCATCATCATTCGTGACAGTGACTAGATTGGACTGTGAAAAAATGTGGACTGTGAAAAAATGTGGACTGTGTAAAAATTGGGACTTTGTACGGGCACTGATGACCGCGCAGTTGAGCACCCCACAAACCAAACATCATCATTGTCATCCATGTCCATTTGCTTTTGTGCTGTCTCACCAACTGTCTCTTCACTTCCCATGAGTCTCCTTAGCTCAAAGACTTCTCGAATTTTTCCTCTCCTCGGGTTTTCATTGGCGGACTAAATCTTCAATGGCACCCAATGAATGATCGCCGTTTCGTGAGCACCCCTCGCAATGTAGGATGGAAAATTTTCTTTGCGTGGGCTGGCTTATGACTCGGGAACAGGCGTTTTTCTCATGTGTTCATTCTCGAGGCTGTGGCCAGCGTTGATAGCAATCAATCCAGAGCGTTGTTCCGATGTTTTTCTGCAGTCACAGAACACTTTTTTATAACGCTGTCTCTGCATGAGGCCTGGACAGTCTTACGTTTACGCTTCGTTGGAGAATATGCCGGCGTCTGTTGTAATATATAAGCAGTCTTCTTACTGTCCACTATACATTTTTTTTCTAAGCAGTCTAATTCTCCTTCCAGAGATTCATAGCTTCACAAGCCTCCACATGGGCATTCTCGATGCTTATGTGTACAGGCTCTGTGTCAATGCCTGCAGGTGTCCACAAATTATGGGCACGTTTCTCATTGTCCGCCAGGCCCTTCGCACAGTGTCTATTCTTAGGCGAGAAGGAGGCATCCGCAAGCCCACCCCCGGCGTGGGCGCAGAATGCCTCGTGTTCGCATGTCTGGCGGCCAGTGTATGAGGTCGGACTTTCCTCTCCTCTTGCCGGCCTGTGTGGCCGAGCGGTTCTAGGCGCTTCAGTCTGGAACCGCGCGACCGCTACGAATCCTGCCTCTGGCATGGATGTGTTTGATGTCCTTAGTTAGGTTTAAGTAGTTCTAAGTTCTAGGGGACCGATGACTTCAGATGTCAAGTCCCATAGTGCTCAGAGCCATTTGAACCATTTTTTTCCCTCTCCTCTTGAGCTGCTGGGTCCGGGAGGCGGGGAAAGTGCCCGCCAGTGGAAGTATTTCACTACATTTGTCAACACTGAGTGCTATTTCCAGTCCGCTAGCACCTGTCTACAAACACTGCTCTTTATATGTTGGCAACAGAACTTTTCAGTTCCAGAGTCCAGACGTTCGCAAAAAGATTGGCTGCTTTTACTTTGCTTTTTAATTGGCAGGTATTCACAATTTCTTGCTTTGTATTGGACGAGGACTAGTTGAATGTTTTCCCATCTGTGTACACAAGTTTAGTCTGTGGGTCAACCACAGTACAACAACATAATCATTAGGGAATAAATGAATTGGGAAGTGAGTGTAAGAATTCTAATATACATGAAAAAGGTTTACCTACTGTACGCAATATTCTTACTGCTTGTTCCTTTTAAATAATTTCTTTTATTTTAAAATTTTTTAACATGGCTACGCTTCAGCAAAGGTGCACGTAGAATCTTAGTAGGACTAGAAAAGAACAGCCAACCAGGAGCATAACTATAGTGCGTTTAAAACTGATTGCGACTTTGGACGTTTGGTTGACCGGAGGGGGACGTGACGCCGTTGCCCAGGTAACACCAATGGCGAGCCGGCTTTCACTACCACGCCGCCAGCGGTTTGACTGGTATAGTTTAATTGTGCTTCCTCTGTATCATGCTCATTTCAATGCGACTGAGAATATATGGGCATAGTTGAAAAGTCATATGGCAAAAAATACCAAGAAGTTAAGGTTCAGTGGGGTTTATATGGTAACAAAAGAAGCCATTGAAAATGTTACACGATAGGACTGGTCTTGAGTTGATAGCCACACTAAGAATGTACTAGAGGATACAGTGATTCATGAAGGACTGTGACGAGTTTTGAGGAATACGTAATTTCTCTTGTTGCCATGTTAGCAGAATTTAGAAATATTCAGCTCACTAACTTTCTAATGGAGCTGAAATTGCGACAGAATCCTGAAGTAGTGTATTATTAAACTAACAACTGAGTAGAAATCTGGACAGTTTATGAAGCAGTCCATTCTCAGTATAAAAATAAACGTGTAACTTCTCCACTTATATTGTTACAACACCTCCACCAGTTCTTGTTTCACCAGCTAACGCTGGCCCTCAATTATTACAGTATTTCATTGAAAAAATCTGTAGTCGCTTTAATATCGTGGTGGATACGAAAGTTTGGCATATCAATCATATAGCAAAACACTCTGGTATTTACGCGCTATCATTTGTCAAAAGCCGGCCGGAGTGGCCGAGCGGTTCTAGACGCTACAGTCTGGAACCGCGCGACCGTTACGGTCGCAGGTTCGAATCCTGTCTCGGGCATGGGTGTGTGTGATGTCCTTAGGTTAGTTAGGTTTAAGTAGTTCTAAGTTCTAGGGGACTGATGACCTCAGAAGTTAAGTCCCATAGTGCTCAGAGCCATTTGAGCCAACAATTTGCCAAAATCCTGTTTCGATATCTCAAATCATTTATGATATACGAGGAATTTATAAGTATTTCATTCTAATTTTTTCACAGATGCACGAGTTCGTGACGGAGTACTGTACATACATTACATTTTCTCGAGACTGGAAACAGACAGCGGTATCCTTCCAAGTTCAAATAATAATTAAATATATTGTCTACATTTAATACGCAGCAACATGTAACTCAACATGCACCAAATAACCTATTTTCACTGCAAACTATGAATTTCTTGCAGTAGTTTACTTGCTATCGAAATATCACAATAACCACGACCATTAACGAAATAATAGGCGGTTCATCATGAAGCTGACGAATTAAAGTATAAGCGAATAGTTTCTTCAAAATCGTTTGAGAAAGATCGTAGATGGCCGGTTTGCTGTTCACGCACTCAAGCGATCCTCCAGGTTTCGCGACGAGTAGGCCTGGCGTTACTCTGTGGTCGCCTGATGTTCACCTGCTGACGTACTCAGCCCACGCTGCCACCTACGCTCCGCACTTATTTTAAACACGACATAAGGGTTTATTAACCGTCTATCAAGATTATTTACACTACTGGCCATTAAAATTGCTACACGAAGAAGAAATGCAGATGATAAACGGGTATTCATTGGACAAATATATTATACTAGAACTGACATGGGATTACATTTTCACGCAATTTGGGTGCATAGATCCTGAGAAATCAGTACCCAGAACAACCACCTCTGGCCGTAATAACGGCCTTGATACGCCTGGGCATTGAGTCAAACAGAGCTTGGATGGCGTGTACAGGTACAGCTGCCCATGCAGCTTCAACACGGTACCACAGTTCATCAAGAGTAGTGACTGGCGTCTTGTGACGAGTCAGTTGCTCGGCCACCACTGACAAGACGTTTTCAATTGGTGAGAGATCTGGAGAATGTACTGGCCAGGGCACCAGTCGAACATTTTCTGCAACATGTGGTCGTGCATTATCCTGCTGAAATGTAGGGTTTTGCAGGGATCGAATGAAGGGTAGAGCTACAGATCGTAACACATCTGAAATGTAACGTCCTCTATTCAAAGTGCCGTCAATGCGAACAAGAGGTGACCGAGATGTCGCCAAATACGGATCCGACCATCACGATGCTGTAAACAGAGCCTGGATTCATCCGAAAAAATGACGTTTTGGCATTCGTACACCCAGGTTTGTGATTGAGTACACCATCGCAGGCGCTCCTGTCTGTGATGCAGCGTCAAGGGTAACCGCAGCCATGGACTCCGAGCTGATAGTGTATGCTGCTGCAAACGTCGTCCAACTGTTCGTGCAGATGGTTGTTGTCTTGCAAACGCCCCCATCTGTTGACTCAGTGATCGAGACGTGGCTGCACGATCCTTTACAGCTATGCGGATAAGATGCCTGTCATCCCGACTGCTAGTGACACGAGGCAGTTGGGATCCAGCACGGCATTCCGTATTACCCTCCTGAACCCACCGATTCCATGTTCTGCTAACAATCATTGGATCTCGACCAACGCGAGCAGCAATGTCGCGATACGATAAACCGCAATCGCGATAGGCTACAATCCGACCTTTATCAAAGTCGGAAACATGATGGTACGCATTTCTCCTTCTTACACGAGGTATCATAACAACGTTTCACCAGGCAACGCCGGTCAACTGCTGTTTGTGTATGAGAAATCGATTGGAAACTTTCCTCATGTCATCACGTTGTAGCTGTCGCCACCAGCGCCAACCTTGTGTTAATGCTCTGAAAAGCTAATCATTTGCGTATCACAGTATCTTCTTCCCGTCGGTTGAATTTCGCGTCTGTAGCAAGTCATCTTCGTGGTGTAGCAATTTTAATGGCCAGTCGCGTATTTTAGGTTCACTGGCCCATGGGATAATTTCGTAAGACAACAGAGAGCGAAAATATTCAAAATGTATGTGAAAACTCTTGTCTCTGAGTCAGCAGAATGAGAGATGCTTCTAAAGGCATACCATGCTGAATTGAACTGAGCTTGTTGATCTACGCCTTGACTTCAGTTTAACTTATTATTCGACTGTCAACAGGACACACAGAAATTTACACGTGTATTTCATTTAGTGAGTGACCATTGCTGTCTACTTCTGGTGCTAACAAGTAGTTATTGCTGATTTCAAATGGCGTAATACGAGTCTTCATGAGAATTTTACATCTAGTGTTCAGCCTGTGAACAGTGTCGTCACCAAAACAGTACTACACGACCTCGATCTATCACTTTACGAGCCCACAAAACGGTGTTGCCAAAGCCGCTGAGAATGATGACGTATGTCCCCTTCAAGACTCTTCCACGGGAAGTGACCTTGGGAGCCACTTTACTGCAGGAGTGACCCCTCTGCTATGTTCAGCGTTGTTTACGTCCGAAGTCACCGGCAGACAAATATATTTGTCTGCGCTGGGAGTTAGATTAAGGATCCGGCCGGACTCCCCACAAATTGACCCCAGGCGCCTGAGAATGGAATGGAAGGTGGATGGACTGCTGGGAAGCTCTTCTACATCCCAGAACATTTATTGCGCGGAGTAGTTCCTCGGAACAAGTGTTCCAGCTTGAATTAGCAGAACTCAGTGGATCTGTGATATTTGTTAGCTAGATATTTCGCTGATAATGGGAAAACATTAAGTGTTATAATGATCACTGTGAGACATTTAACAACAAATTAAAGGAAAGAAGTAAAGAGTTCGCGTAGTAGTAAGACGCTGGACTCGCACTGTAAGAGCGCCTATCTACCGCGGCCAAGTAACCTGTCAGTCAGCCGATTTACAGTGCAGGGTCGACAGCGACTGGCGTGTTTCTGTTAAGACATCACAGTCTTTTGGGTCGCGAGGAGACAGGCAGAATACTGATTTGGTCGAGGAATAGTGTTACATGGAACAGTTGTGAACCGCAGATGCAGTGACACAAAACATAGGTTACACCAATCATATTTCTCCCACTTCAGCAACGTCCAGTAATGAGAACAAATAATTTGCATCTACGTGACGACTCCGTAGTGCCGGCCGGTGTGGCCGAGCGGTTCTAGGCGCTTCAGTCTGGAACCGCGCGACCGCTACGGTCGCAGGTTCGAATCCTGCCTCGAGCATGGATGTGTGTGATGTCCTTAGGTTAGTTAGGTTTAATTAGTTCTAAGTTCTAGGGGACTGCTGACCTCAGACGTTATGTCCCATAGTGATCAGAGCTATTTGAACCATTTTTGACTCCGTAGTTCACTCTTCAGTTTGTGGCAGAGTGTTCATAGAATCACTTTCAGAATATTTCATTATCGTTCCTCTGCACACCTAAAATCTGTCTGCGCAAACTCAGATTTCTCGTGTTTTATCACACTTGCCATTTCTCTCTACGTAGGTGGGAATCAGTCAACAGTATTCGGAGGAGAATGTAGATGAGTGAAATTTAGTGAAACAATCTTGCTGGAAAAAAATTTATGTTTTAATGATTGCCACCCTTACTAGCTTCTCGTATTCGTACCACTCTCTCCCCTATTTCATCAAGTTCAAAACGAATTGCCCTTCTTTGAACTTTTTCGATGTATTCCGCCAATTCTATAAGGTAAATATCCCATACCGAGTTTCAGTACTCCAGAAGAGATCGGATATGTACCTTCTAAGTGTTGCTGCCAACAAAACGCAGTCTTTGGTTTGCCTTACCCTCATCTAGGACGGCCAGATTAAACTGACAAAATTACCGAATATTGCCTGGCGAGAGGATTTGCTGAGATGAGGATCGAGGGTAAACATTATAAAATACATGATAAATATAAAAATATTTATTACTGCTAATTACAGCTTTCAGCAAATTTTTGTTACTTTTAATTTTTCGGTAGAAGTCGTTGCATGTTGCAAATTTCGAATTACAACGCATGCATAATTCCGCTTTTACCATTACGACGCTCAGTTTGTTTCTGTCATAGGACCATAAATGATTCATGAGACTGACGACTCTTTCTACATAGGCATTGTGCGTAGAACTGCCATTAGCCCTTTGATAATTTTTTAATGCCATCTTATTATTTGACGTGGTCAAATTTGGAGATAGTGATCTGTTGACTTGAAGCTATGGAATCACAAAAAACGTTTATAGTCAAGATCGCAAATATAATTTCAGATTACTAATTTCGGCTTAGTTATATCCATCTTCAGATCATAACAAAATACGTTGATTAGTGTATATCTGCCAGAAGGCTGAACATATCGTCACAATTTGTGTGATCAGTGTCATTTGTTATACAATACAATGCAGAAACGATGTAAACTATTGCAGAATAAAGGTTGTCAATGTAATGTATACTGAGAGAATTAGATAGCTTACACATCGCACTCTTGCTACAAAATTGACACAGCTCGAAATGTTAGGTTTTCTATAAGTGAACCAAAACATCTCTGGTAATAACGAAACATTATGAAGAGAAACAAATTTATCAGCATTAATGGGAATGGCCATAACATAAGGATCACAAAGTGTTTTAGTAATTTCTAACGTTAACCCTGAAGAACTGCCCTTTATTTTAGTTATATCACTTTTAGTGTCTTTATCAGACATATGACTGTTGATTATTTAGAGTGCTGACACTTTTCTATAGTAAACACATAGATATGTTACTTTTTATGTTCTTTTTGTGCTTCCTCTTTCGTTTCACCCTCTTTGGTGAACTCTGGATCAATCATTTCTTTGTGCGTTATTCTTTTCTTAGGGCCCAGTATTTCTTCATTCTTTCTGATCTTCTTTTCCTCTCTTCTTCCGAGATGAAGATGTTTTCATCTTTAGTAATTACTTTAGCTGTTCGATCGATAAGTGAATTTTCTGATATCTTTAATTCTACTAGGTCTTTCTCAGTTTCTTTAAACGAGTTGGGTTTCGTTTTGCGGTTACCGAAAAAGTCAAAGATTTGTTTGGTTAATCTGTTGAAAATCATTCTGGGAAGATGATCATAGAAATTTATCCTCCTTCTTCGCATAGTATCTGCAAGTTTTCCAGTTTTCTTGTAGAGAATTTAATTTTTGTTGTATATAATCTTATTGTCCTGAAATTTTGGTCCTATGATTTTTCTTAAAATTTTTCTTTCCTTTGGCTCAAGTTTCTCCATTTGGCCTTTGAAATTCGTGTTTAGTGTTTGTGCTGCATACAGTGCTTATGGCTTAATCACTGTCTTGTAATGTGTAATTTTGGACCCCCATGATAGAGATTTTTTGTTGTATGTATTTTTTGTTAGTTGGAAGGCCAATTCAAGTTTATTTTTTCTGAATTCCATTGTTTTCCTTTCCCCAGCATTCCAACTAATCCATACTCCGAGATATTTGAATACCTTTACTATTTCAATCTTTCGTTCTTGAACTTTGAGGTATTTACATGAGTGCTTGATGTTTGTCAATATCTTAGTTTTTTCAAAGGAGATGTGAAGATCTATTTTAGCTGCTTGTTTCTTTAGTTCAAGGATTTGCTCCCGTGCTTCTTCCATTGTTCCAGCAAACAGGGCCATATCATCTGCAAAAGCAATGCAATTTACTTTAAGGTTCTTCTTTTTGCAACCAAGACTTGTACCACTCTTAATATTTGGGTTCCATTCTGTGACTACTTTCTCAACCGCACAATTGAACAGCAACGGTGAGAGCCCATCCCCCTGGCGCACTCCCGTTTTTATTTCAAAGGGTTCCGATAATTCGCCCATAAATTTAACTTTCGAAAATGTATTTGTAAGGATCGCTTTTATAATATTAGTTGTTTTCTTATCCAAACCGATTTCTTCCAGGACTGATAGTAGATATTCTCTATCAATCGAATCATATGCTTTTTTGAAATCAGTGAAGCAGATTACGTATGTCTTTGCCCTTGATTTTTGGTATGCCATGTTGTTTTTGAGGTTTAGTATTTGTTCCGAACATGGTCTACCATTTCTAAAACCTCCCTGGTATTCCCCGATTTGCGGGTCCAATTGCGGCTCTGCTCAAAAGGACTTTAGAAAGAATCTTGTATTTTATATCCAGCAGAGATGTACATCTGTAATTGTTGGGGTCTGTCTTCAAACCTTTCCTGTGGATAGCGTGGATGAGAGCTGTTCTCCATTCTGTGAGGATCTCTTCTTCTTTCCAGATTTTATCGAAAACACACTGAAGGGATGTAAATGCATTTTTGTCAGCTATTTTCCAGAGTTCGGCCACTATTTGATTTTCTCCGGACGCTTTGTTGTTTTTAAGTTCTGAAATGACCTTCTGTAGTTCTTCAGTCGTCGATGGTTCTGAATCCGGCTTCTCACTGATTTAGGATGGATTCAAATTTTTCAGGGGTGGGTTCACAATTCAAAAGTTTCTCAAAGTACCCTGCTAGTATTTTGCAATTTTCCGCGTTATTGTGAGCGATCGTTCCATTTACATCTCTAAATTGGAGGGTGGGTGCTTTATATCTTGATAACCTTTGTTTGAAAGTTCCGTAAAAGCTTCTTGTATTGTTTTTAGTAAATTCTTCATTAATTTGGAGGAGAATTTTTTTCGTGTGTCTTCTTAATCCTTTTTATATTTTTATGTACCAGTTTTCTAACACTATTGAAATTCAATCTGCTTTCTTCTGTTTTCTGTGATTGCCAGTTTTGCCATGCCTGTTTTCTTGTTTCAATGAGGGCACCATATTCCTGCGACCACCAGGCATGTTTTTTACTTTTTATGTTAGGTGCCATCCGGTCGGCTGTAGTAATGAGGTTTTCCTTGATATCCTCCCAGCTTTGTGTCTGAATGGTTTCTGTTGCTTTTGTGACTTCATCTGATTTTAATATCTTCACCATGCTGTACATCCGACCCTTAATTCGTTTCATGCTCCGTTTCCTGTTTGGGATGACTTTGAACTTAATTTTAGAAAGGTAGTGGTCTGAATCCAAGTTTGCACCCCTGAGTACCCTAAGATTCATGATTTCTGTGCGAGAAGTCTTCTTGATTGCCACATGATCAAGTTGAAATTCCCCAAGGCTAGGATTTGGGGACATCCATGTCTTTTGTCTTCGTGGTAGTTTCTTGAAAGCAGTGGATTTAAAATTAAATTGTGTGCTTGGCAAAGTTCTATTAGCCTCACACCATTTCTGTTTGTTCTCTTGTGTGCAGGATAGTCTCCAACTATTTTCTTATATCTTTTTTCTTTACCAATCTATGCATTAAAGTCTCCAAGAAGAATGATGATGTTTTTATCTGGAATTTTCTGAATAATGTCATCTAGATGATTCCTAAAGGCGGCCAATTTTTCTTTATTTTTCCTATTGTCCTCATTTATAGGGGCATGTGCATTGATAATTGTGTAGACTTTGTTTGTGCTTATGTTTTATTTCTAATTAAGTCTCACATTGTGTAGGATATATTTTAACTGATAGATTTTTGGTGACTTCTTCAAAAGGCATAAAAGTCAAAACCTGGGTCGTAATTAAATAAACAACAATACAGTCAAATGGCGGTGTATTTATTTAAAAATTACTGTATGCCTGTTGCTCAGCAACATCAAAAACTGTTTAAGTCAAATGACGCTATTATTTAGACTTAAACAAGTCCAACAATTATCAGACACTATATTGATGGAATCTAATAAAGAGTTCAAATGTTCAATTAACTCTGAGGATGTCTTTATAATAAGAATTATGATAATTCTTTGGAATCTCTACATCTACATCTACATCTACATCTACATCCATACTCCGCAAGCCACCTGACGGTGTGTGGCGGAGGGTACTTTGAGTACCTTTATCTGTTCTCCCTTCTATTCCAGTCTCGTAATGTTCGTGGAAAGAAAGATTGTCGGTATGCCTCTGTGTGATCTCTAATATCTCTGAATTTACCCTCATGGTCTCTTCGCGAGATATACGTAGGAGGGAGCAATATACTGCTTGACTCCTTGGTGAAGATATGTTTTGGAAACTTCAACAAAAGCCCGTACCGAGCTACTGAGCGTCTCTCCTGCAGAGTCTTCCACTGGAGTTTATCTATCATCTCCATAACGCTTTGGCGATTAATAAATGATCCTGTAACGAAGCACGCTGCTCTCCGTTGGATCTTCTCTATCTCTTCTATCAACCCTATCTGGTACGGATCCCACACCGGTGAGCAATATTTAAGCAGTGGGCGAACAAGTGTACTGTAAACTACTTCCTTTGTTTTCGGTTTGCATTTCCTTAGAATTCTTCCAATGAATCTCAGTCTGGCATCCGCTTTACCGACGATCAACTTTATATGATCATTCCATTTTAAATCACTCCTAATGCCAACTCCCAGATAATTCACGGAATTAACTGCTTCCAGTTGCTGACCTGCTATATTGTAGCTAAATGATAAAGGATCTTTCTATCGAGATGTTGAATGTGTTTCTTCTCGTTTTCAGACAGAGGAAACTGATTAGAGTAAACTTTAATCAATCTATTTTCTATTCCACATGCAACAGTATAAATGTCGCTTCTGATCCCACCAGAACTTGCAGCAGCTATAGATCCTATTTCATTACAGTATAGGATTGCGTTATTGAAGATGCATTCCTATGGCAGTGTAGTTCATGAAGTATTTTATTATGTTCTTCCTTTCTGCCTCATCACTTGGGTTTGTTTCATGGGCTTCTTTTCTGTCCATATTATCCTGCAATATGATAGGCTAATACCCTGATGACATCATTATTCTGCATGAAAATGGAACAGAAAAGGATGTGTATATTCTTGAGATATGACACAATTAATATCACCGAAATCTGCTTTAAAACATGCAACTAAGAACATCAGAAAATAATTCTTCTAAGGTGAAGCACCTCAAAATAACAATGCATAGTCGCAAATAACACAATTCACACTATAATCAAGGGTATTCTGTTTTTTTGGAAGAACTAGCAACGGTTAAATTAGAAAATAACGAACTTTTCATAGAAGAAGCACAGGAATTGAACATCCCAATTTATGCACTAAAACTGACTTAACGCAAAATTTCTGAAGTGATTCTACAAAACTGTCATAACGCAAATTCTTTAACAAATATCACGCTGCTTTACTGTGATCTCAATCCAAAAGAACGACACAACTCAAAAAACCCTGTTTTGAACGTCTTAAAAACTACCTGCTTGCTATGGAATTCACTGCTTATCTACTGGCTGTCCACAATAAGTTGACGACTGGAGCGGTGGCTGCCGGGAACGACGTGTCCCGCAACCACAATCTTACTGCCGAGGAGAGTGGAACGGTGAAGGCAAGGCAGCATCGGTTGCTTGTAGCAATGCTGCCACCACTACCCGCGTTTTGTCCGAACACCAAATAGTAAGCGGCACTCACGGTAACATTGCCCACTTAAGTGTCACGTCGCGTCAGAAATCACCTAATTTGTTACAGATTCAAAAATAAATGGTTCAAATGGCTCTGAGCACTATGAGACTTAACATCTGAGGTCATCAGTCCCCTAGAACTTAGAACTACGTAAACCTAACTAACCTAACGGCATCACACACATCCATGCCCGAGGCAGGAATCGAACCTGCGACCGTAGCGGTCGCGCGGTTCCAGACTGAAGCGCCTAGAACCGCTCGGTCAAGCCGGCCGATGTTACAGATTCATGATCAACAGTTTTACCTGTAACTTGTGTATTATTTATCTACTGAAAATAACGAAAAATGAAAGTAGATGAAGGTACAATTTACGACACTACGAATTGAAAGTCCATAACTGATTTTCGGAATCTGTTTGCACATTGCATTTATTAAACACAGCACAGTAGCAATTTTTGCAAAGTGTAATTAAATGTGCCTGAAAGAACTGAAACCTCCCCTTAGAAAAATTAGTGAATTACTGTGCTGATAAATCTCTTACATTATTTGATTTTCAAACAGCTGAGCAGAACTGAACGTACTCAGACATTTCGCTCTTTACCTATTCTGATCAACACTAAACTGACACAATATTTTTTAGCGCAAATAAAAGATTCAAACTACTGAAGGCACAAACTGCTGATAGTCATAGTTAGCAAATGAAAGATTTTGATAGAGAACAAACAATGTATTTACCTTAATAGTGTTCAAAAGTCAAAATATATATAGCAGTTCACGACATCCATTATTACAAACGTACTGTTTCTGATGGACACACGTCCAGATCATCCGCTCTCAAAAATCCGCCATCTCACTTCCCCACATCCACCACTGCTGGCGGCTCACCTCCAACTGCGCAACGCTACGAGCTGTTCACATCCAGCTGCCCAACACTACAATGGCAGACAACAATGCAAACTAGCCACAGCCAGTGATTTTCATACAGAGCGCTACGTGGCGTTACCAATAAGAAAACCTAAACAGCCTACTTACAGAACTGTCAAATGATGTTCAGTAAAGATCACTGTCATATGTATTTGAATCAAGATCATCATCATCATCGCTTGAGGACGTGGTATTGATGATGACTTCGTTGATAGCCATTTCCGTTACTCCGTCTCGTATCCAATACTCTTACTCTAGCTGCTGAACTTTCCAGCAGTAACGTTGCCAGTCCCGCGCAGTAACTGAAAGGAAGGCAGCAGTAACAAGATACTGTAACCTTTACTTCGACATGACACCAGTAACAATGTTCTCTCTGAAATTCTGTTTTGGCCCATGCTACTTCTATCGGATTTAGATTACAGTTGCACGGCGGCAAATGGACTTAATCTGTGGCCTCTGCTCTCAGCGATTTTATCCATAACGTACTCTTCCACTGGCGGCTTGTTTTCCCTTGTTTTAGGTAACAGTTCAGCCTTCCTCATTCAGTCGTTGCAGTTTATTTGCCTGCCTCGCAACCGCTCTCATCATAACCCTGAAATAATACAGGCTGTTTATAAATGAATGTCGGGGTTTTAACGCTTTATAATATATATGTTCAATGTGAGCACCGTTTGTCACACGGCACACATCAAGTCTATAGCCGAGTTCTTCCCAATCGTTAATAAGTGTGTCTTCAGTGATTGTAACAACAGCTGCTTCAATCCAGTTTCTTAATTCAGGGAGGTCTGCTGGTAGCGGAGGCACGTACACACGATCCTTGATGAAGCGCCAAAGGAAAAAATCGCATGGCGTTAGGTCGGGTGAACGTGGAGGCTATGCAAAGCAAGCCCTGTCATTGGGCCCCTCTCGGCCTATCCGGAGCTTGATGTGTGCCGTGTGACAAATGGTGCTCACATTGAACGTTTATAAGGTTCTTGGTAAAACTGTTTGAGTTGCTCTTTCATTTGACATATCATTTATAACTGTAAGTCTAATGTGTAAATAAATAATGTAACCTCAAAATGGAAATAAAACGAACATTACAATACCTGGAAATTATTATTGTAATTTTTCTTCATTTATTCATGTAATGTATGATAATTACGAAAAATACAACATATTACTTGTGATAAAATTGTGTAAGGAACACTACTCCTTACTGCCCATCTTATGATGTATCATATCTCAATAATTTTACCCCTTACTGCCCACCGTATGGTATATCACACGAAAAAAAAAATGAATTTAAGGCCACCATCATAAATAAGAATGCAAACATGATTATTAACCAATGTGGGTAGTGCATCTGAAATTTTATCAAAATCTAAAAAAAGAAAATTAATTCTGGGATGTAATGGGTTAATGTAATAAATAAAATAAAGCGTTAAAACCCCGATATTCATTTATAAACATCCTGTATTTATTAAGCATTCTTAGAACTTCGTGCTGTGATACGGCACATTATCCATACAATCATAAAACTCGGTGGGATATTAGGAACCACCATACCTGCAAACCTGCTCCTCCCCCCCCCCCCCCCTCCCACCCCATCTCGATGACGTCCACTAGATTCGTCAGCTTCAAGAAGTTCACAATTTAGTGGAAACAGTTTCTTGCATGAAACATTCTGACAAATTAAAATTGTGTGCCAGACCGAGTTCCCAGTTTCGACTCCTGGTCAAACATACAATTTTAATTTGCCAGGAACTGTCAGTTTATAGGGTAAAAATTCGTTTTAGTTTCTTGTATCTTGCTTCCGACTTTGTTATTTCGTACAAGTTTTTGTCAAACTTACGGAAGTTGCGTGTGTTCAGCACCGGTGCGAAAATGCCAGTGTCGAAAAGGAGAATGGCACAAAGACAGATGGGACGAAACAAATGTACCACTGGAACCCCCAAAACACACATCACCATTAAAGGAAGTGCGAAATGAGTTTATTAATCAACTTGTTTCACCAGAAAATAAAGTAGAATGGCAGTACTGACGTCTCTAAATTTTAGCTGAATACCGTATACATAAATGCATTACATTTGTAATAAAAGTAATAAATACGGCTTGCAAAAATCGGAGAGTAATTAACACATAGTCTCTTGGTGAGATACGGCGCCTCCTTTTGGTTTCCTGTTGTGGAGTATTTGGTTATACAGCAGGAAGGGATGTTCGAAATTTGCCTGCGACGTCCTCAAAGCTTTTAGTCTAAGTGAAGTCTTCTGATTTTAGTTAATTGAGTAGTGTTCCTGGATAACATCAATATGTACTCCTCTAACATTTTTTCTACTATTATTATTCATTAATAATAAGGCAGCAACAACAGTGGCGGTTGCTCTGATCTTTAAGAATAACTGCACTACTGTAGCAAGTACTTGCAGCAATTTCCTGAAATAAACTAGCTGTGCTGACTTGATGAAGTAAGCTTCAGTAAGTTTTCCTTCTAATGTAAAAATCCCAGCAAGTGCTTACAGAAGTCACTTGCCAGAGAACACAATGAAATCATAAAAACATACTTTTGATAACTGGTCAAGTATTATTTCTTCAACTCTGTCACAGCAAAAACTCAAAAATGAAGATTTTTTTCAGTTGCGACACTTTTGTAGCGAGGGTGCTATATGTGGACAATGAGATCATGCTTATCGCATTACTGCTTCCGACGTCAGTTTACAATAACGTAATGTAGCAAGCACCATCACAGTGTCTGCCAGTTGCAGAGAAACCAGGAGACGGACCATGAGCAATCAAGGTCACGACCGCAGCACGCACTGGCTGGCAACAGCGCACAAAATGTTTATTGGCTTGATTTTGCAAATCAATAAATAAATTAGTGATATGAATGGAACTCTAAAACTACCGAACCACTCATACTTCGGTACCGAACAGCGAACACAGGGCTGAAATACCGAACCGTTCGGTAAAAACGGAACACCGGGCAACCTATCCCGCAACATTTTCTGTCTGATGGTTCCAATTTAAGTTGTTTATAATTCTAATCCCTTGGTATTTAGTTCAACCGACAACCTTTGCTTATGGGTGTGCAATTTATTGCGTAACCGAAATTTGACGGAAATTAAAGAGGGTTGCTCAGATTGTTTCCTAAGTCGTTTACAGATATTAAGCACAGCAGTATAACGTTCCTTTGCAAAACACTAACAATCAGTTTCACTAGATGACTTTCTATCACTTTGTAAGAACTGTGACCTTTCTGACAGGAAATCATTAATCCAGTTGCACAGATAATTTGATTAGAAACTGCTGCAAGCAGCTGTATCAAAATCGTTCTGGATATCTAGAAATACGCATAGAATCAATATGAGATCCACCAACCTCCATAGCCGTTGTCACTACCGCACGCACGTGTGATGGTGTTCGACTCGGAGATAAGGAGTTTCGAATCCTGGTGGTGGATGGAACTTTCACTGCCAGCATTTGGCCGGAAAGGGAAGGGGAGGAGGTATCCTAAACTTTCTGACCATCAGACGTGGCGACAATCTCCTGTATTAAATTCTTAACCTGTCCGCAGTGTCTCATGAAGTGATGGTGATCCATCCTTCATACAACACTAACGTAACATCACGCTCTAGACCAGGTTCTCGAGACCTTGTAGTGTAAGGGCCACACTGGCCCTTCCTCTAAGTCCCAAGGGCCAAGACCAAGCTGTGGTGTGTCTAAGTTTTCTTGGGGCCTGATACGATACTATTGCTGGGAACTCCTCAGTAGAACTCAGGATTTTTCGTGACCCTTATCACTGCTGCCAAATGGTTCAAATGGCTCTGAGCACTATGGGACTTAACATCTGAGGTCATCAGTCCCCTAGAACTTAGAACTACTTAAACCTAACTGACCTAAGGACATCATACACATCCATGCCCGAGGCAGGTTCGAACCTGCGACTGTAGCGGTCGCGCCGTTCCAGACTGTAGCGCCTAGAACCCCTCGGCCACTCCGGCCGGCCACTGCTGCCAATCTTCATGAGCTGACATTCAGTGGCACCACAGTAGTCATTACGTAGTGAACTGTTTATTGTTTGACCCTGATCTGTGGCCTTCACTTAATTTCATATACACTGATACAAATAAATACTACTCCTGAAGGCCGTTGTAACGCGCTTCAACGAAACCTTGTTACTCCCGCGAATCATTAACATCACAGCAAGAGTGCAGAACGTAACGCAAGCTTCATACGGTATCAGAACTGCGGGATATCTTCCCACCGCAACATTTCTCGCCACGCGGCGGGAATAGCGTTTACCCTTTCGTTCCCTGTAGTCACGGCAATTTCTGTTGGCAATTACGGGCAAGTGACCAGGTCATTTGATTGCCGCAATGACAGCAGATACTCGTGCTGCGCTTTACGTATTGTAACAACCACTTCCAACAAATATGTATAATTGTGACGTGTTCCGGAGAGTAGAGAAGCGCAGTAGTACAGCACCATCTTGTGGGTAATGGCAACACGTGTAATCTGAAAAGCAAAATATAGTGGGACTGGCGTGTTTTGTGACTACAGTATCTCAGTGAAGAAACAGCGAGCACTGAATTTACACTCCTGGAAATGGAAAAAAGAACACATTGACACCGGTGTGTCAGACCCACCATACTTGCTCCGGACACTGCGAGAGGGCTGTACAAGCAATGATCACACGCACGGCACAGCGGACACACCAGGAACCGCGGTGTTGGCCGTCGAATGGCGCTAGCTGCGCAGCATTTGTGCACCGCCGCCGTCAGTGTCAGCCAGTTTGCCGTGGCATACGGAGCTCCATCGCAGTCTTTAACACTGGTAGCATGCCGCGACAGCGTGGACGTGAACCGTATGTGCAGTTGACGGACTTTGAGCGAGGGCGTATAGTGGGCATGCGGGAGGCCGGGTGGACGTACCGCCGAATTGCTCAACACGTGGGGCGTGTGGTCTCCACAGTACATCGATGTTGTCGCCAGTGGTCGGCGGAAGGTGCACGTGCCCGTCGACCTGGGACCGGACCACAGCGACGCACGGATGCACGCCAATACCGTAGGATCCTACGCAGTGCCGTAGGGGACCGCAACGCCACTCCCCAGCAAATTAGGGACACTGTTGCTCCTGGGGTATCGGCGAGGACCATTCGCAAGGGTCTCCATGAAGCTGGGCTAAGGTCCCGCACACCGTTAGGCCGTCTTCCGCTCACGCCCCAACATCGTGCAGCCCGCCTCCAGTGGTGTCGCGACAGGCGTGAATGGAGGAACGAATGGAGACGTGTCGTCTTCAGCGATGAGAGTCGCTTCTGCCTTGGTGCCAATGATGGTCGTATGCGTGTTTGGCGCCGTGCAGGTGAGCGCCACAATCAGGACTGCATACGACCGAGGCACACAGGGCCAACACCCGGCATCATGGTGTGGGGAGCGATCTCCTACACTGGCCGTACACCACTGGTGATCGTCGAGGGGACACTGAATAGTGCACGGTACATCCAAACCGTCATCGAACCCATCGTTCTACCATTCCTAGACCGGCAAGGGAACTTGCTGTTCCAACAGGACAATGCACGTCCGCATGTATCCCGTGCCACCCAACGTGCTCTAGAAGGTGTAAGTCAACTACCCTGGCCAGCAAGATCTCCGGATCTGTCCCCCATTGAGCATGTTTGGGACTGGATGCAGCGTCGTCTCACGCGGTCTGCACGTCCAGCACGAACGCTGGTCCAACTGAGGCGCCAGGTGGAAATGGCATGGCAAGCCGTTCCACAGGACTACATCCAGCATCTCTACGATCGTCTCCATGGGAGAATAGCAGCCTGCATTGCTGCGAAAGGTGGATATACACTGTACTAGTGCCGACATTGTGCATGCTCCGTTGCCTGTGTCTATGTGCCTGTGGTTCTGTGAGTGTGATCATGTGATGTATCTGACCCCAGGAATGTGTCAATTAAGTTTCCCCTTCCTGGGACAATGAATTCACGGTGTTCTTATTTCAATTTCCAGGAGTGTAATTAAGACTGCCTTAAAGATAAATCCAACGCAGTTCTTTATTCAGAACCCTTGCTCTTAATACTATTAATTGGCATCATTTTGATATCGAGTTACATCCTTTTTGTGCGGATTTGCGTAAATATGGAAACGAAACAGAAGATAGAGTGCATAAATTATAAAGAGTAATGAGGACATTTCGTGACTGACTCAGGTAATAAGGCCACTGTGTGTAATTTGCAATGAAACAACAGCAGTTCTCAGTGAATACAACATAAGACGTCATTATGAGACTAAATACTCTCACAGGTATTCAAAATTTACCAGAAGCCAACGGTTAGAAATATATGTGTCTTTGAAAAGCGGTTTGAAATCTCCTCAAATGTTGTTTAAAAATGTACCTGTAAATGTTGAAAAAGAAGCAGCAATTCGTGCTAGGTTCCGCGTGGCTCACTCAATAGTAAAACACGGGAAATCATTTCCTGACGCTAAATTAATAAAGGACTGCATAATTGCATCAGTTGAAAGAGGGTCCAGAAAAAGGTAATTTATTTAAAAACATTAGTTTGTCAGCAAACACTGTGGCTCGAAGAGTAAATGTTATTGATGAAAACATATTAACTCAATCGTCTGAGAAAACGCAACACTTTAAGTTGTCCTTTTTAGCTCTATACGAGTCAACAGATGTTTCAAACACTGCGAAGGCATTAGCTTTTATTCAAGGGATAAACAAAAATTATGAAGTGTATGAAGAGCTTCTTGACGTTCGTAGCATTCGCGGAGAAGATATTTTTAAATGAGTGAAAAATGCTGTTAAAAAAAAAAAGAATTTCAGTAGAAAAACTTAAGGTATAACACAACTGGTGGTGGTAAAAACAAGTGTGGAAAAAATAAAGATGTCGTAGCTGTCGTGTCAAAGGCGGAAGAAAATGACGGTGGTTCAGAACCATTAATTGTACACTGCACCATTCATTAACAGTCTTTGTGCGGAAAATGTTTCGATATGTCAGAAGTTTTAAAGCTAAGTCATGTCAGCTGTTAATTGTACAAGATTACATGCTCATTGAAGAAAATGATTTCCACCGCCTAGCTGTGGCTAAGCTCTGTGCGATATTTGGAGTTCCGAACAACAATCGAAATTTTCTTGCATGAAAGGGAATCGTCCTCTGGCTGAGACACGAAACATTGAGTGCTTATGGAAGTCATAATTTTATACAAATTTAACTAAACATATCAACGACCGTAATTTAAAATTACAAGAAAAAAACCAGCTACCGCATGATTTGTACTCTCATATTAAATTCTTTCTACAAAAATTGATTTGTTTCAGTCTCAGTCGAAAAAAAAAATTTCACACGTTTCCACACACACCAGACATTCAGCCAGCAACCAGAGACTCCATTTCCTCTAGATTTCGCAACTGAAAGTTTGAGAATTCTAAAAATAAATTTTGAGTCTCATTTTGCAGATTTTGATGCAGTTGGAAACGATATCAATATTTTTCAAAACCTTTTAACGCCGATGTAGAAACTCTTGCCGCAAAACTTCTATTGGAAATAGTTGATTCGCAATTTTATTAAGACGAATATTTAAATTCGTAATTTCTGGAATTTTGTAAGAGTTTTGCACCGAGACCGTTTGATCCTCTGCAGAATTTTGCTCTTGGGCTTTTTTCCGCTTTCGGCACTACTTATCTCAGTGGAAAACCATTCGCCAAAATGAAATATACAGAAGTATTTACAGATCTAAACTGACTGATGAGCATTTGAGTCCGCCGCTGATAATTTCCACTAGTAAACTTGACCCGCAACACAAAACAGTTGTAGTTGGAAGTTACAGTTACATAAATCTCATTAATCATAATTATAATGCTTAATTTCGTTATGTGAATTGCTTCTGTATGTCGCTTACGTACGGTAAATTTTCAGGAAATCTTATATAATAAATTACATTTAAAATGTTCAGTTACATTAGATATGCCAGTTAATATGTATCTTAATTTGTGATAAAATGAAAAGAACTGATTATTGTACGTTCGCTTGATGATCGTGATTCGCTCCTGAATCTTACTCGTAGCTATTCATGTAGAATGGGTCAATGCGTACCATTTCAAAAATATAGGTAGGCATAGTCAGACAGATTGTAATGTTGTATTTAAAGGACAGTACATCTTATTTTAGAAGAAAATTGTCTAAAGATGCCTGTGCTTCAAAATTAGCCGAAAAAGAGACGTAACATGATAGTTAAGGAGGCATACTACTGTCTTGGGAGCTTCTCTAATAAATTCGTGTCAGCGAACGACGACAAATCAGAATTGGAATTCATAAAGAGGCACTGCTAGGTAAAGCATTACCATGCGACGATGAAGAAAAGATATTGCAACATCGTTCAGTGAATTTGTAACATCGTCGCGGAGGCCCGGGCTTTAGTCCGGGTGACAATAATTGCCCAAGCAGTACAGCTGACAAATTGCAGCATTGTCGGCGCCTCTACTTTACAGAGCGGTAGTTTATACGAGAACGCCTGGCTTATATGTTGTTCATTTAGTGGCCAAAGTCGCTGACCCAGGCTAGACAGTGGTTTTTGAAATGTTTATAAAAGACTGAGAAAAGTAACACTAAACGACTTTTATGCAAAGAATCGTTCGTTAAGTGAATCAGTTTCTCACATTTCTTATGATCAAATGGTTCAAATGGCTCTGAGCACTATGGGACTCAACTTCTGAGGTCATCAGTCCCCTAGAACTTAGAACTACTTAAACCTAACTAACCTAAGGACAAGACACACCTCCATGCCCGAGGCAGGATTCGAACCTGCGACCGTAGCGGTCTCGCGGTTCCACACTGTAGCGCCTAGAACCGCGCGGCCACTCCGGCCGGCTCTTATAATCGATTAACAAATCAGTTGTTACTGGAGTTGCTCTATTAGCAAGGTTTGACTGAAAAAAAAGACCGGCGGATTGATGGTGTTCGCAGGTCGGTGTTTGTTGACCACTACTCTGAACTTTCGCCTTACGTCCCACAATGATGTCTGCGGTTATTTACACAATGTTGATTTCCGTTACCACTGACAACTCTAAGCAATCGGTGCTGTCCTCGATCGCCAAGTGAAGGCCTACGCCACTGCGTTGTCCGCGGTGAGAAGTAATGCTTGATATATATAATATAAGGCACTCACTGCAAACTGTGTACAATTGGTATCATTATTTTTCAGGATGACTGTCTTGTCAGTGAGATCCCAGGGTCTCCCATTGATGTTAGTGAGGATTTCTTAATTGTAGACGAATGTGAAGTTGCACAAGATGGGCAGCCATTTCGAACAACATCATCATCGTCATCATCATACAGCACTCCACGTGGCAGAGGTACGATCAAGGGGACAAAAAGGAAGAGTGCTTACAATGAAGAGGAAAATGCTGTTTTGAAAAGAGCTGACAATATACTGACCAGCATAAATAAACCAAAAACTGCTCCAACTGAAGTTGAAGTATTTGGTTAATATTTAACTGCGTCTCTACAGCAAGTAAAAGGTAAAGCTCTGGTCATAAAAGCTAAGAGACAGATATTTAACATACTTTGTACTGTACAAGAGGAAGACCTGTGCAATAACGAGTAACAAGACTGTTTATTTATTTTTATTAGAATGTAATTGCTTAACATCTATAAAATACAAACTGAATGCAGTGCTTTATCTTGAATGTGGATTGTAATTATAGCAAATTCAAATTTCAAAATGTAGTGCTAATACCAATTTAATTTATGAATATCATACACTTTCCTGTATACCATATTAACTTTTCAGTCATAATTTACATTACTTATTTTCAAGATTTGGAACTGTATCAGTACTGAAATTTTTTTAGAGATTCCCACTGCCACTGTACAAACACAGTAGTGTTGAAATATTCCTGAGGAGTGTCCCTCACTTTCCTAGCTTCTTTAGCTGACCTGTGTTGATCTAATCCTCCTATGCCCCACAGATTATTTTGCTGCCATTCTCCTGGAATGGTAACACAGTGATTTGTGTCCTCTTTCTTTTCCAGTTGATCAACCTAGCTCTTCCCACGGTGTCCAGTAAAAATTATTATGTAGACACAAGTAGACAGTGTGCTTTTCTCTACTGTTTCAACAAGAAGCTCCATCTTCTTAAGGTCTGAACCTATTGCTCAGTATTCCAAAAGCATTTCCAGAAGTTCTTCTTGTCCCACTCAAACAGTAATTAAATATTTTCTGTTCCTGTGTGAGATTTCCCTGACATGGCTTAAGAGAAAAGCATCATCAGCTACAACTATAAAAGGCGCTGTAGTTTGAGTTCCTGGTAAGAATGTTCATTAAATTTTCAGCACCAGTAATAATTTCTCAGAGCGGACTGTTCTGAAACACTCCCCCATCACTAATCCTCCCACTGCAACCTACATGCACACATGTAAATTTATACTGTGTATCAACAAGTGCCAGTAATACAATGCTGTTACCTCCTTTGTAATTGTGGTAGTATGAGCCCATATATCTTGGTGATCGGAATTCCACATGCTTCCCATTTAAAGCATCAAGACAATTTGGAAAGTTCCACATGTATTGGAACTGTTTTGATATACGTTTCCATTCATTTTCTGTTGATGACATCTGAAAGACAGAAAACGTGCTATCAGTATGTCAGTGTGACTTTCATATACGTGAACTGAAAAATAAGTATGATGTTATAGTCTGGAATCACTATATATCAGGCACATTTCTTCCCAACAACTGAAAATGATGAATTATGAAGTGCACTGATTTTTTCTGAAAATTCCACTTGTAGCGGAGTAACAGTTTTGGTTTGTAAATTGTAAGTTTCAATTCTTACCATAAACTTTTACAATGCAGGGATACATTTTGAATATAATTGCCAAACTATAAAAATATGTGATAATACGTGGACACAGGCGTAGCTGAAGGTTGGATCAGAGGTACATCGTTCCCCCAAACAAAAATTTTTTGGAAGTTGTTAAGAATGCCACTTCAAAGTATTTGTTGCTATTTCTAATGAATTTAGCAGAATAAAGGGAATGATAGGGGATTGGCATCTAACGAAACGTAACAAATAAAACTGCATCAAACAGTTGTGGCAGAGGCATTCAGAATACACACCTACCCAGACATATGTTTCTTGCTGAGCGTAACACATCTGAACAAAAATGGTTCCTTTATTGTACTTTTCAGTTTATTTAAATGTGTTATATAATAACTTATTTTGGTCATGTTCTCATGAAATTTAACAAAATCAACATACCTTCATGTATAATTCCTTCAATCTCTGGTAAATTGCATCACAAGTTTCAGGAATAATTGAGGATATCGCGATTACAGGTGTTCTGAATGAAAACATTAGTCTTCTGTAGCTTTCTCCAGTAGCTAGAAACGTCAGTGTTTGAACTAACCTAAAGAAAATTATGGAGTTAGTTACAGCTTCGAAGTATGAACTGCACATACAGCAGCCTAGTAATACTAGGCTTATATAAAGGTACTTACTCAACTCTCAAGCTGAGATATATTCTCGCATAACTGTGTTTTGCTTCTTTATTCTTGGACCTACTAAATGAAGCATTGTCAAGAATTCCGTCTCTCTTATTCTCAGAAAATTTGTATATGATTGTCTGTCCAACCTCAGTTCAGGGTGTAATAGACTGTGCAATTCCCCTCGTCACGGTTTAAAATCCAGGGTCTACTCCACCATCTTCTATTTTGCCAACATAAGTTTCTTCGTCGACGTTACCGAGATATTGCTGCAATAATGAATGCATAAGCAGCAACTGCCACTTCCATTTCGTCATCAGCCATTTTCTAAAATAATGTTGCGCCATCTGCAGTCATTGTGCGTACAAACTCAGCTACCAGATGGCATGCCAGGTCTTGGAACAGGAAGTTGTACTACCTTATTGCACCATTAGTGGCGCAAGATGTGTCCTAGTGTGGACAGGACTTTCCACAACCACCGTCGCCTCCCTAGACGTGTCCAGATTCGTTGAGTTTATGGCGTGAACTTAATAGAGCTGTGCGGGATAGTTCAATTTGTCGTGTTATGCAGTCTTCTTTCTTACTCCGTTCTGTTTTCTGTGGACCGAGAGAAGAATAATGCTCTTAGCTACCCCTTGTTTTATTTGCGATAAGTCTGTTTCAGAAGAGAGACATTAAAACTGATGAAGGGGCTGGGAACTTTGATAAGTGTCACCAAGGAATGGAAGGATGAAGGTCATACTCTTCTACAGAACGTTGGAATGACTGAATGCGTAAGGCATGTCGAGAAATGTGAAGAAACTAACCAACCAGAAAGCTGCACATGTACTGATAGAAATTTAAGATCGCCTTCGTCTTGCCCGTTCAGTTTCAAAAAATACTTCTTCATATGTGCTGAAAAATGTCAATTAGAGACTGAAAGAAAAAACACTCCACAAACATCGTGCAGTATTTGAAGTTCCTTCTTGAACTTTGAACTCACAGTGTTTGGTAAAACAGAGGAACATGATGATCATTTCGGTAGAAAGATTTGCCGAACGCATCAACAATGTTTTGTGTTTAGTAGCTGCAGGTGTGTGAAAGTTGACTTAGCTGCGCAACAATGTGTAAAATCTGTCGACGACAAAGGTGCACTTACGTGGAGATTTGGAGAATGGTGGTTCAAATGGCTCTGAGCACTGTGGGACTTAACATCGGAGGTCATCAGTCCCCTAGAACTTAGAATTCCTTAAACGTAACTAACGTAAGGACATCACACACAACCATGCTCGAGGCAGGATTCGAACCTGAGACCGCAGCAGTCGTGCAGTTCCGGACTGAAGCGCCTAGAACCGCTCGGCCACCGAGGCCGGCTGGATAATGGTTTTCTGTAAATAATTATACACAATGCTTATTTGTTCGGCAGATATTGTGGTATTCACTAGTGAAGGTATTGTACATATGGTGATTGTCAGTGTACTATAAGGGCAGGAATTGTTGATTAATTCAATGATTGTTTTTAAGTGTCATGTTAAATGATTTTGATGTCAATATAGATATGAAGGAGTATAATTCTAAAAATATATTTAGCGGATTTGTTGTGAGTCAATAAATGTTATGTTTAAAAGGAATTTCACGCTCTCTCTCCCTGTCTATCTCTCTCTCTTCGCCTTGACATTTCAGAAGTGGCATTTTTGTTGGAAGTCCCCTGCAGAAATATTGTGCCATGTTGCCTCTACAGCCGTCCATAATTGAGAAAGTGTTGCCGCTGCAGGAATTTGTGCTCAAACTGCCTCTCGATTATGTCCTATAAATATTCGATGGGATTCAGGTCTGGCAAGCTGGGTGGCCAAATCATTCAATCGAATTATTCAGGCTGTTCCAATCGCGAATAATAGTAGCCCAGTGACATGACATCGTTGTTTGGGAACATGAAGTCATGAATGGCTGCTAATAATCGGTTCAGTTTGACGAGAGGACCTAGTCCATTCCATGAAAACATAGCCCACTCCATTATGGAACCACTACGAGCTTGCACAGTGCCTTTTTGACAACCTGGGTCCATAGCTTCATGGGGTCTGCTCCACAGTCGAAACCTACCGTCACCTCTTACTAACTGGAATCAGGACACTTTTGACAAGACCATGGTTTCCAGTCGTCTAGGGTCCAACTGATATGGTCACGGGATGAGGAGGGGTGCTGCAGGCTATGCCATGCTGTTGGAAGTCCCCTGCAGAAATATTGAGCCATGCTGTCTCTATAGCCGTCCATAATTGAGAAAGTGTTGCCGCTGCAGGAATTTGTGCTCAAACTGACCTCTCGATTATGTCTTATAAATATTCGATGGTATTAAGGTCTGGCAATCAGGGTGGCCAAATCATTCAATCGAATTATCCAGACTGTTCTTCAAACCAATCGCGGATAATAGTAGCCCAGCGACATGACATCGTTGTTTGGAAAGTCATGAATGGCTGCAAATAATCGGTTCAGTTTGACGAGAGGACCTAGTCCATTCCATGTAAACATAGCCCACTCCATTGTGGAACCACTACGAGCTTGCACAGTGCCTTTTTGACAGCCTGGGTCCATAGCTTCATGGGGTCTGCTTCACAGTCGAAACCTACCGTCAGCTCTTACTAACTGCAATCAGGACACGTTTGACCAGGCCATGGTTTCCAGTAGCTAGGGTCCAACCGATATGGTCACGAGCTCAGGAGGGGTGCTGCAAGCTATCTCATGCTATTGGCAAAGTCAGTCCCGTCTGTCGTCTGCTGCCATAGCCTATTAACGCCGTATTTCGCCGCACTGTACTAAAGGATGCGTTCGTCGTACGTCCCACATTGGTTTCTGCGGGTATTTCACGCAGTGTTGCTTGTCTGCTAGCACTGACAACTCTATGCGAACGCCACTGCTCTCGATCGTTAAGTGAAGGCCACCGGCCACTGCATTGCCTGTGGTCAGACGTAATACATGAAATGTATTATCTCTTTAAAGAAATGGTTCAAATGGCTCTGAGCACTGTGGGACTTAACATCTGAGGTCATCAGTCCCCTAGAACTTAGAACTACTTAAATCTAACTAACCTAAGGACATCACATACATCCATGCCCGAGGCAGGATTCGAACCTGAGAGCGTAGCGGTCGCGCGGTTCCAGACTGAAGCGCCTAGAACCGCTCGGCCAGATCGACCGGCTTCTCGGCACCCTATGGCACTGTTGAGCCGTGACTTCTCGCGATGCTCTTGGCAGGATAGTTTCAATTAGCGATGGGCAAACTCGTCCATCCTTGGGAACTAAATCACTGGTGATCGCTCATTTTTGGGAACCGTTAATTTTTACTAGCTCACCGTTCATTTGTGCTTGGTATACGGTTCTTATGAAAAATAGACAATTCGTAGCATAGGTGACTGAAGATGGAAGGCCCAAGAGGGGACTTTTTATCCCTAGCAGAACTGTCACACACTTGTAATTTTCGTGCCGGCCGCTGTGGCCGAGCAGCTCTAGGCCCTTCAGTCCGGAACCACGCTGCTGCTACGGCCGCAGGTCGAATCCTGCCTCAGGCATGGATGTATGTGATGTCCTTAGGTTAGTTCGGTTTAAGTAGTTCTAAGTTCTAGGGGACTGATGACCTCAAATGTTAAGTTCAATAGTGCTCAGAGCCATTTGAACCATTTGAAAGCTACATGCAGTATTGCTATCTATCGTAACTTCATGAAACTGTAGGGGCTGAAGCGTCATTATTTCATCATGTCCCAGTATGCAGGAGACTGGACAGGTTAGTGCGACCTTGCGATGTTAACACAGGCCTCGGTCAACGAGTCGCCGTGCTTTTGCTCACTGCCAAGACTCCACAGACATTGTGCAAGAACCAATGAATATCTGTGATGCCGTCTCTGCCTAAAACGCTCCTCCATTACAGACGTCATTTTGAAAGCTACACAGGCCGACCGGTGTGGCTGAGCGATTCTAGGCGCTTCAGTCTGAAACCGCGCGACAGCTATGCTCGCAGGTCACAGGTCGCGGGTCGAATCCTGCCCCGGGCATGGATGTGTGTGATGTCCTTACGTTTAAGTAGTTCTAAGTTTAGGGGACTGATGACCTCACATGTTAAGTCCCATAGTGCTTGGAGCCACTGTTGTAATTTTCGTGATTCTGCAAAACCTCTCGTTTAGCAAACTGTAGCGTAAGTGGCTGATCGCAGTGAAATAACATAAGGTGGCGCCGAGTACAGACTGCTCGCCAATTACGCAGGATTTGTTGACCACTACGAGCAGAATAGATAAACATGTAATAATTAGGCAGTCAAGAAATAACAAATAAGCTAATGCAGATAACAACTTCGAAACAGTAGATGACGACTGGTAGGCGACAATGAGCAGTCTAGCAAACAGGACCGATTTTTCGTGCGCCAGCCTGTACCACTGAAATAATATTGCAGAAGTTACCATATTTTCTTTACAGAATGTGACTCAAGACACTCGATTAGGAGACGTGAGCTTCATTCGGCTGTAAGTGGGTCTGCCTTCTGTAGTATTATTGCCACAGATACTAGTACAACGCCGCGCCAACGCAAGGTTGGCAGCCCGTCGTCTTCCGAGCACAGCGCGCTCTAGCGGGCTGTGCAGCTCGACGGAACTGGAGTGTGCCCCGTTCACTTCTTAGCTACATTTCAACCTAGGCAGACGCACTTTCATAATCGGCCCTCAGCCAGTTCTGTAATGTTTGCATTGATCCTCTGAGGAGGGCCCATCTGGCTTAGTCCCTGAGAATATGTTGTATTTGTTCATAGCCGCAGCTGCAGTCCTACAAACTACTGGAGATAAGTATGTACTATGTGTGTCTTGAGTAATAATCCTTCTCTCTTAACAGAGTGCCGTACCGCATATTATTGCAACCTGGACTCCTTCAGCTCCTATCAAATCGAACAGTGACACACAATGCATTCCATAACAATGAACATGCTCTTTTACCTTGGATCAAAAAAAGACGGAAAACTGCCACTCGTGTGTGCCGTGTCGACTTCCTTTGCATGTGCAATAAAAAAATCTTGCCTTTTTACAAGTATTTCTTCTGCTATTTATCGAAATAGTGAGGTAAGCTCATATGCCGTTTTGGTACCTGAAAAGGTGTATGTATTACCTATCACGTAATTTTAGTAATTTTTGCGTAATTATAAAATACATTTTAATTACCGATCATGGACTCTGAATAGAATACGAAAAGAACCAGAAGTTCAGATTTCAAAGAAGGTATGAAACTGATCTATAATGGGCGTGCGCAGCGAACAAAACGAACAACTCTATACCGAACTAACTATGAGCAGTCGGCAGTGGAACTGCGACGAGTGGCCACGCGAAGAAGGACGAGGCCGGCCGAGCGAGACCGACACGGAGACAGACGGGAACGGGACCGAGGCTGGAACGCGACCGGCCGGCGTGCGGTTGCGCGAACGAGACCGACCGTTTCCCGTTCCCGGCAACTATAAGTACACTACTGGCCATTAAAATAGCTACACCAAGAAGAAATGCAGACGATAAACGGGTATTCATTGGACAAATATATTATACTAGAACTGACATTTGATTACATTTTCACGCAATTTGGGTGCATAGGTCCTAAGACGGCTGAAAGCAAGGAGAAACTACAGCCGTAATTTTTCCCGAGGGCATGCAGCTTTACTGTATGATTACATGATGATGGCGTCCTCTTGGGTAAAATATTCCGGAGGTAAAATAGTCCCCCATTCGGATCTCCGGGCGGGGACTACTCAAGAGGATGTAGTTATCAGGAGAAAGAAAACTGGCGTTCTACGGATCGGAGCGTGGAATGTCAGATCCCTTAATCGGGCAGGTAGGTTAGAAAATTTAAAAAGGGAAATGGATAGGTTGAAGTTAGATATAGTGGGAATTAGTGAAGTTCGGTGGCAGGAGGAACAAGACTTCTGGTCAGGTGACTACAGGGTTATAAACACAAAATCAAATAGAGGTAATCCAGGAGTAGGTTTAATAATGAATAGGAAAATAGGAATGCGGGTAAGCTACTACAAATAGCATAGTGAACGCATTATTGTGGCCAAGATAGATACGAAGCCCATGCCTACTACAGTAGTAAAAGTTTATATGCCAACTAGCTCTGCAGATGACGAAGAAATTGAAGAAATGTATGATGAAATAAAAGAAATTATTCAGATTGTGAAGGGAGACGAAAATTTAATAGTCATGGGTGACTGGAATTCGAGTGTAGGAAAAGGGAGAGAAGGAAACATAGTAGGTGAATATGGATTGGGGGACAGAAATGAAAGAGGAAGCCGCCTGGTAGAATTTTGCACAGAGCACAACATAATCATAACCAACACTTGGTTTAAGAATCATGAAAGAAGGTTGTATACATGGAAGAACCCTGGAGATACTAAAAGGTATCAGATAGATTATATAATGGTAAGACAGAGATTTAGGAACCAGGTTTTAAATTGTAAGACATTTCCAGGGGCAGATGTGGACTCTGACCACAATCTATTGGTTATGACCTGTAGATTAAAACTGAAGAAACTGCAAAAAGGTGGGAATTTAAGGAGATGGGACCTGGATAAACTAAAAGAACCAGAGGTTGTACAGAGATTCAGGGAGAGCATAAGGGAGCAATTGACAGGAATGGGGGAAATAAATACAGTAGAAGAAGAATGGGTAGCTTTGAGGGATGAAGAGTTTGACAGAGCACTGAAAGACCTGAGTCGAAACAAGGCCCCCGGAGTAGACAATATTCCATTGGAACTACTGACGGCCGTGGGAGAGCCAGTCCTGACAAAACTCTACCATCTGGTGAGCAAGATGCATGAAACAGGCGAAATACCCTCAGACTTCAAGAAGAATATAATAATTCCAATCCCAAAGAAAGCAGGTGTTGACAGATGTGAAAATTACCGAACTATCAGCTTAATAAGTCACGGCTGCAAAATACTAACACGAATTCTTTATAGACGAATGGAAAAACTAGTAGAAGCCAACCTCGGGGAAGATCAGCTTGCATTCCGTAGAAACACTGGAACACGTGAGGCAATACTGACCTTACGACTTATCTTAGAAGAAAGATTAAGGAAAGGCAAACCTACGTTTCTAGCATTTGTAGACTTAGAGAAAGCTTTTGACAATGTTGACTGGAATACTCTCTTTCAAATTCTAATGGTGGCAGGGGTAAAATACAGGGAGCGAAAGGCTATTTACAATTTGTACAGAAACCAGATGGCAGTTATAAGAGTCGAGGGACATGAAAGGGAAACAGTGGTTGGGAAAGGAGTGAGACAGGGTTGTAGCCTATCCCCGATGTTGTTCAATTTGTATACTGAGCAAGCAGTAAAGGAAACAAAAGAAAAATTCGGGGTAGATATTAAAATTCATGGAGAAGAAATAAAAACTTTGAGGTTCGCCGATGACATTGTAATTCTGTCAGAGACAGCAAAGGACTTGGAAGAGCAGTTGAATGGAATGGACAGTGTCTTGAAAGGAGGATATAAGATGAACATCAACAAAAGCAAAACAAGGATAATGGAATGTAGTCTAATTAAGTCGGGTGATGCTGAGGAAATTAGATTAGGAAATGAGGCACTTAAAGTAGTAAAGGAGTTTTGCTATTTGGGGAGCAAAATAACTGATGATGGTCGAAGTAGAGAGGATATAAAATGTAGGCTGGCAATGGCAAGGAAAGCGTTTCTGAAGAAGAGAAATTTGTTAACATCCAGTATTGATTTAAGTGTCAGGAAGTCATTTCTGAAAGTATTCGTATGGAGTGTAGCCATGTATGGAAGTGAAACATGGACGATAAATAGTTTGGACAAGAAGAGAATAGAAGCTTTCGAAATGTGGTGCTACAGAAGAATGCTGAAGATTAGATGGGTAGATCACATAACTAATGAGGAAGTATTGAATAGGATTGGGGAGAAGAGAAGTTTGTGGCACAACTTGACCAGAAGAAGGGATCGGTTGGTAGGACATGTTCTGAGGCATCAAGGGATCACCAATTTAGTATTGGAGGGCAGCGTGGAGGGTAAAAATCGTAGAGGGAGACCAAGAGATGAATACACTAAGCAGATTTAGAAGGATGTAGGTTGCAGTAGGTACTGGGGGATGAAAAAGCTTGCACAGGATAGAGTAGCATGGAGAGCTGCATCAAACCAGTCTCAGGACTGAAGACCACAACAACAACAAACAACAACAGGTCCTAAGAAATCAGCACCCAGAACAACCATGCCTGGCCGTAATAACGGCCTTGATACGCCTGGGCATTGAGTCAAACAGAGCTTGGATGGCGTGTACAGGTACAGCTGCCCATGCAGCTTCAACACAATACCACAGTTCATCAAGAGTAGTGACTGGCGTATTGTGACGAGCCAGTTGCTCGGCCACCATTGACCAGACGTTTTCAATTGGTGAGAGATCTGGAGAATATGCTAGCCAGGGCAGCAGTCGAACATTTTCTGTGTCCAGCAAGGCCCGTACAGGACCTGCAACATGCGGTCGTGCATTATCCTGTTGAAATGTAGGGTTTCGCAGGGATCGAATGAAGGGTAGAGCCACGGATCGTAACACATCTGAAATGTAACGCCCACTGTTCAAGGTGCCGTCAACGCGATCAAGAGGTGACCGAGACGTGTAACGAATGGCACCCCATACCATCACGTCGGGTGATACGCCAGTATGGCGATGACGAATACACGCTTCCAATGTGCGTTCACCGCGATGTCGCCAAACAACGACGCGATCATCATGATGCTGTAAACAGAACATGGGTTCATCCGAAAAAATTACATTTTGCCATTCGTGCACCCAGGTTCGTCGTTCATCGCAGGCGCTCCTGTCTGTGATGCAGCGTCAAGGGTAACCGCAGCCATGGTCTCCGAGCTCATAGTCCATGCTTCTGCAAACGTCGTCGAACTGTTCGTGCAGATGGTTGTTGCCTTGCAAACGTCCCCATCTGTTGACTCAGGGATCGAGACGTGGCTGCACAATCCGTTACAGCGATGTCGATAAGATGCCTGTCATCTCGACTGCTGGTGATACGAGGCCGTTGGGATCCAGCACGGCGTTCCGTATTACCCTCCTGAACCCACCGACTCCATATTCTGCTAACAGTCATTGGGTCTCGACCAACACGAGCAGCAATGTCGCGATACGACAAACCGCAATCGCGATAGGCTTCAATCCGACCTTTGTCAAAGTCGGAAACGTGATGGTATGCATTTCTCCTCCTTACACGAGGCATCACAACAACGTTTCACCAGGCAACGCCGGTCAACTGCTGTTTGTGTATGAGAAATCGGTTGGAAACTTTGCTCATGTCAGCACTTTGTAGGTGTCGCCAACCTTGTGTGGATGATCTGAAAAGCTAATCATTTGCATATCACAGCATCTTCTTGCTGTCGGTTAAATTTCGCGTCTGTAGCACGTCATCTTCGTGGTGTAGCAATTTTAATGGCCAGTAGTGTAGAAAGTTGCGACCCAAGTGAACTATGAAAGACCGTTCCTTAGAATTCGTTCATCTCTCGTTCCGTTCATCTTGATGAACTGTTCCTTTGGACACGTTAGTTCGCGAACGACCCATCTCTAGTTTCAATGTCGAAGTTACGCGCTTTGCGGCGTCCTGATTGGGTAGGGTCCTCTATTTAGGACGGCCGCGGATCGCGAGGTGAGAGACTGGCTTGGCGGCAGTGACAGAGGGAAGACAGCGCACGGAGCATCGCGTAGTGAGTCGGCGCTTGGGGTAGTGCGAGGACGCACGGTGTTGTCATTCCGGTGTCTGGGCGTGGTGGCGCGCGGAATTGGGGTGCGGAAGGAGTCACCGGCCAACATGGGCTCTGTTCGAGAGTCGTGTCTATCTGGAGTCCTGGGGAGAGCGCGGGAGTTTACCCTGGGGTACATGTTAACGGCGAGCTCCCGGACTAACATTAAATGGTGATCCATTTTGTGGTGGAACCTTTGGATGTCACTGCTCCGTGGAGCCACTCTGATTTCGCTAGTCATTCCTTAAACGACTTGGACGTGGGTCCGGTATACTTGGCATTGCAAGTCCATCTAACTGCGCTGTGCCCTGGTTCCGTTGCATTACAAGTGTGACCGTTATTCGACGAATCCTTTTTTTAAATTTGTTATTTTTAATATGTTAAGTGGTGAATTTTATAAATCAAAGTTTATTCTCTGTATAAAACTTCAGCCGCCAATTTAAACTGCAATTGCAAAGCTCTTGTTGTCAACTATCATAGTAACAATTTTGCGCCGTCAAACAGTGCTTTGGTATTTAAAGTTGTGTGCGGATTGTCTGACCATTGGGGTTAGGGATTTTCTCTGCCTCGTGATGACTGGGTGTTGTGTGATGTCCTTAGGTTAGTTAGGTTTAAGTAGTTCCAAGTTCTAGGGGACTGATGACCATAGATGTTAAGTCCCATAGTAATCAGAGCCATTTGAACCATTTTTTGTCTGGACATTATCACCTTGAGGTAGTTGTGGTTTATAAATTTAACAAGTGAAATTTCACGTATTTTGAGATTGTTCAATGAACTATTGCTTTAACAAATAACTGCGGTTGTCACACTATAACGTTTAACATCTCTTCCTGCATTTTGCGCTACCCAGTGCTTGGCTGTTTGTTTCAGCATTTTAATGAACTGTGTATTAATACTGGGTTTGTGTGTTCTAGAAGCCGTCATTGTTGTGCATAGGCCCTCCTACCTGTTGTGGTCACTTGAGCTCTCGTGCACGGAATTCAGACGCGCGGCCGATGTGAACGCCAAACGTCGAGAATGTGCTGATTGCTGTGTAGATCTTTCAGGTTATCATAACTTCATATTACCGAATGTTATCCATGATAATTGATTCACGTATTTATGAGATATTGCTATTTGAGTATTTCTGAAACCTAATAACTTTTACTCAAGAAGAATATAATAATTCCAATCCCAAAGAAAGCAGGTGCTGACCGATATGAAAATTACCGGCTGCAAAATACTAACGCGAATTCTTTACAGACGAATGGAAAAACTAGAAGAAGCCGACCTCGACGAAGATCAGTTTGAATTCCGTACAAATATCGGAACACGTGAGGCAATACTGACCCTACGGCTTATCTTAGAGGCTAAATTAAGGAAAGGCAAACCTACATTTCTAGCATTTGTAGACTTGGAGAAAGCTTTTGACAATGTTGGCTGGAATACTCTCTTTCACATTCTGAAGGTGGCAGGGGTGAAATACAGGGAGCGAAAGCCTATTTACAATTTGTACAAAAACCAGGTGGCAGTTATGAGTCGAGGGACATGAAAGGGAAGCAGTGGTTGGGAAGGGAGTGAGACAGAGTTGTAGCCTGTCCCCGATGTTATTCAATCTGTATATTGAGCAAGCAGTAAAGCAAACAAAAGAAAAATTCGGAGCAGTTATTAAAATCCATGGAGAAAAAATAAAAATTTTGATGTTCGCCGATGACATTGTAATTCTGTCAGAGACAGCAAAGGACTTGGAAGAGCAGTTGAACGGAATCGACAGTGTCTTCAAAGGAGGATAACTGATGATGCTCAAAGTAGGATATAAAACGCAGACTGACAATTGCAAGGAAAGCGTTTCTGAAGAAGAGAAATTTGTTAACATCGAGTATTGATTTAAGTGTGAGGAAGTCTTTTCTGAAACTATTTGTATGGAGTGTAGCCATGTATGGAAGTGAAACATGGACGATAAATAATTTGGACAAGAAGAGAATAGAAGCTTTCGAAATGTGGTGTTACAGAAGAATGCTGAAGATGGGTAGATCACATAACTAATGAGGAGGTATTGAATAGGATTGGGGAGAAGAGACGGTTATGGCACAACTTGACTAGAAGAAGGGACCGGTTGGTAGGACATGTGCTGAGGCATTAGGTGTTCACCAATTTAGTATTGGAGGGCAGCGTGGAGGGTAAAAATCGTAGAGGGAGACCAAGAGATGAATACACTAAGCAGATTCAGAAGGATATAGGTTGCAGTAGGCACTGGGAGATGAAGAAGCTTGCACAGTATAGAGTAGCATGGAGAGCTGCATCAAACCAGTCTCAGGACTGAAGACCACAACAACAACAATAGCTTTTACAAATTTAATTTGTCGTATTCACAACTAATGAGCTCACATCATGCTGTTATGTTAAAAGTTATATTCGTGTAAAGTAATTTTTTTGTTATTTTAAAGTTGAGGCCATAAGGCTGTTGTTCTTTTAAAATGTTTTGAATTATTCTCATTGCTTTTATACAATTGAATAATCGATGTAGATCACCGCCATTTGCAAATAATAATTAATCATTGTGTTGTTGCCAATGCAGTTTTAATTAACGTGGTGAAAATAAATTTTTGCATCCTCAAATGGGGTCAGCTTTCCACTCCAACAGCCCATGTGCCCTGCTTACCAGTCCTAAACCTTAACAACTGTGTATCGCAGAATATTGAATTTCCTAACGATTTCCGAAATGGAATGTCCCACGCATGCAGCTCTGCGTTCAGAGTCTATTAATTCCCGTTGTGCGGCCATAATCACATCAGCAACTTTTTCACACGAATCACCCGAGTACAAAAGACAGCTCCGACAATGCACTGCCCTTTTATACCTCGTGTACGCGGTAGCATCATCAGTATATATGCACATTGCTATCCCATGACTTTTGTTACTTCAGTGTAAATGTTGTAGCAGTCTGCCATGAATCACTTAAACATTCTTGCATTACTTCCTGCGACCTACTCCTAACACAAAAATAAAATTTTAACGTGGCGAACCATGTATTCCACAAAACATAATTTTGTAATAGACTGCTATGATTAACAAAATCACAATCTTTCAGTAACTATCAGAAAATCCCAACTGGTGACATTTTATTACTTAAATTTATTTGTGTGCCCAACGAATGCACAAGTATGCTGTTTAAATAGAGGAAAGGATAGGTCAGTCCACTATTCATTCCTCAGACAGTCTCCTGGTTAACCCCATCTCTATCAAACACATCACCGCATACCAACGCAGATCGAGTTCAAGTCCATTTCAGTTTCCCTCATCTGGCACTATACAGGATGTCCCAGGAGGAATGGTTGATTTTGACAGATATAACAGGAACGATCAATCGAAACAAAAGTGTCTAGTAAACGTGCGCCGTAAAATGTATACTTTAAGAGCTATGAGTACTTATTCATTTTCGATACTGTGAAACACATCTCTTCAACTGGACAACTATTCATAGCTCTTGATGAATGCATTTTATGGCTCCTGTTGACATTTTTTCCTCGTTTTGGTCCATACTACCTCCTCTCAAAATCTGCAAAGCAAAGAGCTTGAAGTAGAAGAAACTTGTTGCAGAGTATCGAAGGTGAAAAAGTACTCATAACTCTTAAGGTACGCGTTTTAGTGCCCAAGTTTACTATACTTTTTTGCTTCGAATGATCGTTCCTGTCACATCCCTGAATACTGGTCACTGCTTCTGGGACACACTGTATTCTTTCTCGTTTTGTCAGACGATACAGCTACATGGTCACTGTTAGCATTCCTTCTCTTCCACATATGTTACCCTCCTGACTTTGTAATGACATGACCTACCTTGATTTCAATGCAGGCTGGTCACGTCGTCGACACCCGCCGATATTTTGAAACCTGCGTGGTTTTTTCGAATATGGGGACAATACTTTTGTTGTTTGGCATCATAGAAGTCAGAATTTGAACGAATTTGTAGAGCATCGGAATTCATTCCGCCAGAATATTTGTTTCACAATGGAGATAGAAAAGAATGGTTGTCTTCCCTTCCTTGATGTGTTCGTCAGGAGGACGGTTGACGGTACGTTGGGACGTGCCGTTTATAGGAAGGCAACTCATCCTGACCTGTATCCACAGGCTGGTAGTTGACATTATCCGGCTCAACGTGAAGGAGTACTTCGTACCTTGGTTCACAGGGCCCACGTCATCTCGGACTTTGAGAGTTTGTCAGCAGCGTTAGCCCCATCTCGAATTCATCTTTCGTCGGAATGGTTACAGTGAAAGACAGATCACACGTGCGTTGGGCTATCGATCAACCGTGCGCCAGGTGAGTGATGATAATACAGAGATGGCACCAAAGTCTACAGCCCTTTTGCCTTTTGCAGGTACCATTTCGAACAGGACTGGTCGTATTTTACGGAAATATGATGTGAACGGTGTGTTTTTCGTCCACTATCTAAGACCAGTGTCCTTTTAACTTCCCTAAAGGATAATCTCGCAGCCTTTTTGCCTTTTGCAGGTAGAATTTCGAACAGGATTGGTCGTATTTTACGGAAATATGATGTGAACGGTGTGTTTTTCGTCCACCATCTAAGATCAGTGTCCTTTTAACTTCCCTAAAGGATAATCTTGCAGCCTTTTTGCCTTTTGCAGGTAGCATTTCGAACAGGATTGGTCGTGTGTTACGGAAATATGATGTGAACGGTGTGTTTTTCGTCCACCATCTAAGATCAGTGTCCTTTTAACTTCCCTAAAGGATAATCTTGCAGCCTTTTTGCCTTCTGCAGGTAGCATTTCGAACAGGATTGGTCGTATTTTACGGAAATATGATGTGAACGGTGTGTTTTTCGTCCACCATCTAAGATCAGTGTCCTTTTAACTTCCCTAAAGGATAATCTTGCAGCCTTTTTGCCTTTTGCAGGTAGCATTTCGAACAGGATTGGTCGTATTTTACGGAAATATGATGTGAACGGTGTGTTTTTCGTCCATCATCTAAGATCAGTGTCCTTTTAACTTCCCTAAAGGATAATCTTGGTTTGCGTAACGCTGATGCTACTATATTCGTTGCTGTTATAGCATGTCATATATTGGTCAGACTATCAGGACTGAAGATTAGATGGGTAGATCACGTAACTAATGAGGAAGTACTGAATAGAATAGGGGATAAGAGGAATTTGTGGTACAATTTGACTAGAAGAAGGGATCGACTCGTAGGACACATTATGAGGCATCAAGGAATCTCCAATTTAGTATTGGAGGAAAGCGTGGAGGGTAAAAATCGTAGAGGGAGACCAAGAGATGCATAAACTAGCAGATTCAGAAGGATGTAAGTTGCAGTAGTTTCTCAGAGATGGAGAAGCTTGCACAGTATAGAGTAGCATGGAGAGCAGCATCAAACCAGTCTCTGGACTGAAGAACACAACAACAACAATATTAGGACTGTGGAGGACTGGTGTACTGGGCATAAGGGGCACACACGTTTACAATAGCCGAGCTAATCCGTCATTGCAGAACCTTGTCTTGACACCGGCCATCCTATGGAATATAACAACACGGAGATTCTGGCATGCACTTCCAACTACAAAAATAGTGTTATTAAGGAAGCACTGGAAATCAAATTTGAAAATAAACTTAAAAATAGAGGTGGTGATTTTAGTTTAATTTTATATTTCCGGAATTTCTCTGCAAACCGAGGTTTTGTAGTCCCTTGCCCAGCGCATACTTGCTGCACTTTGGCCTTGAAAATGGCAGGTTGTGCATCCATCGAAATACCAGCGGTTGTCGACGACGTCACCCGGCTGCATTCCCGTAAGTTATCTGAAGAATTAAGTTCTTTATTACTCTCTGCTTCTTCCCTCTGACTTGGGTGTTTAGAAGACCGTTATTACACATCTACATCTACATGCGTACTCTGCAAATCACATTATATGCCTGGCAGAGGATTCATCGAACCACCTTCACAATTCTCTATTTTTCCAATCTCGTATAGCGCGCGGAAAGAATGAACACCTATATCGTTCCGTACGAGCTCTGATTTCCCTTATTTGATCGTGGTGATTGTTCAGCCCTATATAGGTCGGTGTCAAGAAAATATTTTCGCATTCTGAGGAGAAAGTTGGTGATTGGAATTACGTGAGAAGATTCCGTCGCAACGAAAAACGCCTTTCTTTTAGTGATTTCCAGCCCAAATCCTGTATCATTTCTGTGACACTCTCTCCCATACTTCACGATAATACAAAACGTGCTGCCTTTCTTTGAACTTTTTCGATGTACTCCGTCAGTCCTATCTGGTAAGGATCCCACTCCGCGCAGCAGTATTCTAAAAGAGGACGGACAAGTGTAATGTAGACAGTCATTTTCTAAGTGTCCTTCCAATAAAACGCAGCCTTTGGTTAGCCTTTTCCACAGCATTTTCTATGTTTTCTTTCCAATTGAAGTTGTTCGTAATTGTAATACCTAGGTATTTAGTTGAATTTACGGTTTTCAGATTAGACTGATTTATCGTGTAACCGAAGATTAACGAGTTCCTTTTAGTACTCATGTGGATGACCTCACACTTTTCGTTATTTAGGGTGAACTGCCACTTTTCGCACCATTCAGATATTTTTTCTAGATCGTTTTGCAATTTGTTTTGATCTTCTGATGACTTTATTAGTCGATAAATGACAGCGTCATCTGCAAACAACCGAAGACGGCTGCTCAGATTGTGTCCCAAATCGTTTATATAGATAAGGAACAGCAAAGGGGAACGCCAGAAATCACTTCTGTTTTACACGATGACTTTCCATCAGTTACTACGAACTGTGACCTCTCTGACAGGAAATCACAAATCCAGTCACATAACTGAGACGATATTCCCTAAGGACGCAATTTTACCACGAGCCGCTTGTGTGGTACAGTGTCAAACGCCTTCCGGAAATCCAGGAATGCCGAATCGATCTGAAATCCCTTGCCAATAGCACTCAGCACTTCATGTGAATAAAGAGCTAGTTGTGTTTCACAGGAACGATGTTTTCTAAACCCATGCTGGCTGTGTGTCAATAGACCGTTTCTTCCGAGGAAATTCATAATGTTGAAACACAGTATGTGTTCTAAAATCCTGCTGCATATCGACGTTAACGATACGGGCCTGTAATTTAGTGGATTACTCCTCCATAACAGCCTAGTTCTGGCCGCTTTGTTCGTTCGGCCCAGATTTCTTCTAGCACACGGCAGCATATATACACAGGGCGCTGAATGCACCAGCAGTTAACTGGATGGTTCTGGCCTGCTGGATAAACACTGTACTGCCTCCCATTCCACTGAGCTGCAGACGATATATCGTCCGCTGTCGCTGCAGAGGCTATTTGTTTGGACCCACTGTTGCCGGGTGTATGTTTTCATTCTCCCTCCCACTGCTGCGAGGTTTTCGACGTGCCGGCGGCCGCGTTATTGCCACCGCTCGTCGGTGTTGATGTAAGCGAAGCGTGCCTCACCAGTGTCACACTTGCAGCTCGGTCTCTGATCTGCAGTCGACTCTATTGGCCTGGGGTAAGACTGCCGATGGGTCGGGACGGAATGCGGGTAGCACTCTACAGTACTATAAACAAACACCCGTCTCGTAGACTGGAGCTGCTGACACTTTGAGATAAATTTCCGCATGCCGCTTTGCACGTTCACTTGCAGCTCCACTAACACATATGGATGGCGATAAATGAAGATGGTTTCAGAGAGGCCAAAAACACGGTTCGCAACGCCCTTGCCAAATATGAGCCTGGTGATTAGCGTAATTGACTGCTGACTTGAACTTGTTGAGTTTGATTCCCACAGGTAAAGCAATTAAAGGTAGTTTAAAAACTTATTTGTTTTGTTTTTCCTCATCAGTCTTCTGATTGGTTTAATGCGGCCCCCAACGACTTCCTCTCCTGTGCCAACTTCTTTGTTCGGAGTAGCACTTGCACTATACGTCTTCAATTATTTGTTAGGTGTGTTAAATCTCCATCTTAACCGATGGTTTTTCCCTCCACAGCTCTAGTACCATGCAATGTATTCCTATGCTCTTCATACATGTCATATCATGCTGCCCCTTCCTTCAGTCAGTTTTCGTTTCCTCACCGATGCTGCGGAGAACCCCGTCTTTACTTATTTTATTAGTCCAATTAATTTTCACCATTCATCAGCAACGCCACATCTGAGACGTTACGATTTCCTTCTCTTTCGATTTTTCCTTAGTTCATGATTCATTTCCATACATGTCCGTGCTACAAACTTCATTCTCAGAAATTTCTTTCTCACATTAAAAGCTGTGTTTGATACATGTGTTGACTTCTTTTGGCCAGGAATGTCCTCTTTGTGCTAATTTGCTTCTTACAGGGTGACAATTATTGAACTATATGAAATAAAATCGTCATAACTCCTGAACGGTTTGCGTTAGGACATTCAAACAGGACGGCTGGCCGCGGGGCATGATGGGAATTAGTATGCACTGTTCGGTTTGGTTTAGCGATGGGTTCGTCAATAAGCAAAATTGGTGCATTTGGGGGACTGAGACTCCGCATTTCGCGATCGGGAAGTCTCTTCACTCGCAACAGGTGATTGTGAGGTGTGCAATGTCCAGCCACGGAATAATCGGTGCGATATGGCTTAATGGAACGGTGGCTAGCGAACGGTACGTAAATGTTTTGGAAGATGATTTCATCCGCATTATCCAAAGCTATCCCGATTTCGACAAGATGTGGTTCACGCAAGACAGAGCTCGAGCCCATCGAAGCAGGAGAGTGATGTACTGGAGGAGCACTTTGGGGACCGCATTTTGGCTCTGTGGTACCCAGAGGCTACTGGCATGGGCCTCGATTGGCCGCCAAATTCTCCGGTTCTGAACACATGGAACTCTGTTTTGTGGGGCTGTATTAAAGACAAGGTGTACAGCAATAGCCCCAAAACCATTGCTGAGCTGAAAACAGCTATTCAGGAGGTCATTGACAGCACTGATGTTCCGAAACTTCAGCGGATCATACATAATTTCGCTGTTCGTCAGCCCCACATCATCGCCAATAATGAAGGTATATCGAACATGTCATAACCTAAATCGGAATATTTGTAGTAAGGTTTGCATGTCGAATAAAGTATGTGCACGCCGTAGTTTTTAACTAATTTACGTTTTTTTTCATATAGTTCAATAGGTGTCACCCTATATGTCCTCCTTACTTCGTCGATTATGCTTTATTTTGATTCAAGGTAGCACAATTCTCTCAGTTTTTCAGCTACATGGTTCCCAGTTTTAACATGAAGTTATCGTTAACATGAATTCTGCTACTCCTAATTACACTCCTGGAAATTGAAATAAGAACACCGTGAATTCATTGTCCCAGGAAGGGGAAACTTTATTGACACATTCCTGGGGTCAGATACATCGCATGATCACACTGACAGAACCACAGGCACATAGACACAGGCAACAGAGCATGCACAATGTCGGCACTAGTACAGTGTATATCCACCTTTCGCAGCAATGCAGGCTGCTATTCTCCCATGGAGACGATCGTAGAGATGCTGGATGTAGTCCTGTGGAACGGCTTGCCATGCCATTTCCACCTGGCGCCTCAGTTGGACCAGCGTTCGTGCTGGACGTGCAGACCGCGTGAGACGACGCTTCATCCAGTCCCAAACATGCTCAATGGGGGACAGATCCGGAGATCTTGCTGGCCAGGGTAGTTGACTTACACCTTCTAGAGCACGTTGGGTGGCACGGGATACATGCGGACGTGCACTGTCCTGTTGGAACAGCAAGTTCCCTTGCCGGTCTAGGAATGGTAGAACGATGGGTTCGATGACGGTTTGGATGTACCGTGCACTATTCAGTGTCCCCTCGACGATCACCAGTGGTGTACGGCCAGTGTAGGAGATCGCTCCCCACACGATGATGCCGGGTGTTGGCCCTGTGTGCCTCGGTCGTATGCAGTCCTGATTGTGGCGCTCACCTGCACGGCGCCAAACACGCATACGACCATCATTGGCACCAAGGCAGAAGCGACTCTCATCGCTGAAGACGACACGTCTCCATTCGTCCCTCCATTCACACCTATCGCGACACCACTGGAGGCGGGCTGCACGATGTTGGGGCGTGAGCGGAAGACGGCCTAACGGTGTGCGGGACCGTAGCCCAGCTTCATGGAGACGGTTGCGAATGGTCCTCGCCGATACCCCAGGAGCAACAGTGTCCCTAATTTGCTGGGAAGTGGCAGTGCGGTCCCCTACGGCACTGTGTAGGATCCTACGGTCTTGGCGTGCATCCGTGCGTCGCTGCGGTCCGGTCCCAGGTCGACGGGCACGTGCACCTTCCGCCGACCACTGGCGACAACATCGATGTACTGTGGAGACCTCACGCCCCACGTGTTGAGCAATTCGGTGGTACGTCCACCCGGCCTCCCGCATGCCCACTATACGCCCTCGCTCAAAGTCCGTCAACTGCACATACGGTTCACGTCCACGCTGTCGCGGCATGCTACCAGTGTTAAAGACTGCGATGGAGCTCCGTATGCCACGGCAAACTGGCTGACACTGACGGCGGTGGTGCACAAATGCTGCGCAGCTAGCGCCATTCGACGGCCAACACCGCGGTTCCTGGTGTGTCCGCAGTGCCGTGCGTGTGATCATTGCTTGTACAGCCCTCTCGCAGTGTCCGAAGCAAGTATGGTGGGTCTGACACACTGGTGTCAATGTGTTCTTTTTTCCATTTCCAGGAGTGTAGTTTCGTCTTTCTTTGGTGTACTCCCAGCCCAAATTTTGTGCTCATTAGACTGTTCATTACATTCAGTTGGTTATATAATTCTTCCTCACTTTTACTGAATGTAGCATATATGTATCAACGAAACTGTGATAGATATGAGAAGGATAAAAGTATTGTACAGACTGGAAACATATGAAACGTGCGGAAGAAAGGAAGGACAAGCTTTAATGCCCCGTCCAAGACGAGGTCATTTGCGACATAGCAGAAATACGCAGGAGTAGGCTGAGCAAAGAAACCCGTTATGTCCTTTTAAAATAAAGCATCGAGACACTCATCTTAAATAATTTTCTGAAACCATGGGAAACATAGATCTGGATGGCCAGATGAGGATGTTAACTTGAATCCATCCGAATGCGAACCCAGAGCGTCAACCAATGTGCCACCTCTCCTGGTAAAACGCGTAGAGAAGGAAACAGTCTCTGTCACTACAGATAAGATCATGTGAGTGGATATTTTTAAACTTGGACCATGTAGCAATTGAATGATCTGATCTTGAGAATGGGCATATGGGCAAAAACTGGTAGTGGACGTAAGAGTTAAGATATTAAGGCGACATTTACGGAAAATAAATCTTTTTATTAAATGTAACCAGCTGCAGTGACAAAATCCATGCGTTAATTATTATTATGTAGGAGTACGTTTCTGGAGAGAGTGATCCTAATGTGAATGACGCTGCAATACTGTCTGGGTTACATGTACCTTGCTTTCACTTTGTGGTGATCCGGGTTGCTGACCATTACGTAGTAACCCAAGGATAGCAGGATGCCTGCCTGGCCGCCAGGATGTTGAATTTGCGTAGCCCCAGCGAATGAGGAATGTGGAGTCCGTGGCGGCAGCGAGGTCAGAGAATGCTCTATAAGCACCAGATAGAGGTCAAAATATTGCACAATATTTCATCATGCGCAGTAATATTGAACATTTATGGATGAGAGTGAGAGGTTGCGCAATAATACTACGAACGTCATAAACTTTTTAAATATACTGCGCTGCCCTGAAATATTGCTACATCTGTGATCAGTATTGACAATATCTTTGCCAGTCTCTCGCATGCTATGGCTATTATTGTGTTCACATTTCGTTGTTGTAGTTGTGGTGTGGAAAATAAGTTTAAAACAAGACGGAAGAGCGTTATGATTAGAGTGCAAAGAAATGTACAGTGTGATTATAATTAAACTTTCAAACCATCGCAGAAATAACACAACTGATCAGAATGACGTTAAATTGCAACGGAATGTTATCGGAGGAGGGGGAAAATGTATGAAAGAAGAAAAATACAAGTTACAAAATGTAGCAATAGATGGCGCTGTAAGCATCATAATTTAATAGTGGTCGACTACAAATGACAAATGAATCATACAACAATGCCTAAGATGTAGGGTAAGGTGGGGTAAATCCAACCCAGTGATTCTTGTGGCTATAAAACGCTTATCCGAGGTCGGATCTTAACGTTGTATACGTTAAATTATAGGTAATATAAAGGAGCAACTTTTTGCAAAATATTTTTGTTATACCATTAATAGTTTTTGACATATTCGTATTTTAAGAAACGTCCATTTTTGCCATTTGCAAAAATGATGGGGTAAATCCGACCCCCTATTTGTTTGGCTGATTTTGCACAGAAATAGTTCTAAATGAATGGTTTTTTGGGAAATAATTATCAGCAATTATATTTTTTTACATAAATTAACAAAATTTATTCAAAAAATAACATTTTTTAGAGTACTAAATGTACTGAAAGTTAAATGAACGTAAATTTTAATTGAAAACAGATGATTTCATTGCACGGCGGTGCAACAGTAATGTCGATCTCGGAATGTTAAAATCACGAGCGACAGCTCGTAAAGACATTCTCATTTGCATTGCAGCAACTGCTCGGCGAAAATCGATTTGATTGCGTTTTGTCGGTTTTCGTGTGTAATGCCGTACCTTTTTTCTAAAAATAAACAAAAATTCACTATGTTTACATAAATAAATAATTCTATACACATAAACGAAAAAAAATAAGCGGTCGGATTTACCCCACCATTTAGCGGTCGGATTTACCCCACCATGCCATTTTTCATTTAAAACCCATAGAAACAATTTACACTAAATTTTCAATAAAAACGATACATTCACTGAATAGGTCACTAAATGCACTACATAAGCACTAACCGTTTGTTTTGCGATCGTTTTATTTAATAAGGTAATCTAGTGATGCAATTTGCACAGAAATTAAATTGAAACAATCGAAAACACACTTGTTGTCTTTTGAGTGTCTTAATGTTAAATGCGGCAAAGCTGTCAAGGTGACGTTTTCGTTATTTCGAATGCTCTATATGGTAACACTAATGCGAAATCGCTCTGCTTTGCCGTTTCTCGCAAACAGAGGGCGGTCGGGTTTACCCACCCGGTCGGATTTACCCCACCTTACCCTATGTTTGATGTTAAACAAACTGTACTACCGTACTCAGTGTGCATGGGTGTACAGGTGTGATGCTGTCAGTTACATAAGCCCATCCACCACGGCAAGGTCATATCACATCGGATGGGAAAAATCAATTTTTAATTTTCCTGAGGCCAAAAACCACATAAAAAGCATCACTCACATCGGTTTTTAATTGTCCTGAGGCCAAAAACCGCATAAAAAGCATCAATCACATTGGCTTTTAATTGCCTGACGCCAAAAACCGCATAAAAAGCATTAATCAAATTCAAATCGGATTATTAATTTCCATATGACTGGCGCAAAACTTGTTCAATACGCTGACCACAATTTTCTGCAACAAGTTGAAATCGAGTACCACAACTGATCAAAGTGTTTCCGGGGTCACGTTCAGAATGTGTTGCGCAATGCGTGCCTTCAATGCAGCTGAGTTTGCAATCGGAACATTGAACACAACATCTCCACAGCCAGCAGTCACACGGATTAAGAACAGGTGATCAGGACTGCCGGGCTGTAGGGAAATGACGGCTGATAATTTTAGCATTTCCGAAATGGCGCTTCAGCAGTTGCTTAACTGGATTTGCAATGCGCGGCATCTTGCATAAAAATGATGCCATCCACACATCCACACCGTTGGAGAGCTGGAATGATGTGGTTGCACAAAAAACACTCACACCGCTTATCAGTGACGTTACAGGTAACAGGACCGGAAGCACCTGTCTCTTCGAAAAAATATGGCACAATGATAAATGATAACGTAAACCCGCACCACACAGCGACCTTTTCAGGATGACGTGGTACTGGTTGATTTGCGTGTGGATTTTCCGTTGACCATATTTGGCAATTCTGTGTATTGGCATATCCTGTCATATGGAAGTGGGCTTCGTCTGTCCACAAAATCTTCCATGGCCAATCGTTGTCCACTCCCATGCGAGCGAGAAATTCTAAAGCAAAGGTCTGTCTTGCTGGCAGGTCAACGGGAAGCAACTCGTGCACGTGGGTAATTTTGAATGAATAGCAATGAGGGATGTTTTGCAGGATTTTACGCACTGTTCTCACAGGTATATCCAAATGTTCAGGGAATTCTCCGTGCGCTACACGTTTGCGAACTACCACTCGTCTTCTCCTGCATTGTTGTGGCCACTGCTTCCACTGATGTCGAATAAATTCGTTTCCTCCATGTACCAGGCTGAACACCAAAGGAACCCGTCTTTTCGAATTTCCAAGTCATTTTCTTCAGACCCACGGCAGTCATCGGACCAACGCCTTTCTTCAAACCCTTCAGTGTCCAGAACTTCTGCAGAGTGACGTGTGCACAGTCATTATTCCTGTAATACAGCTTTACAAGCAGAGCGCTATTCTGCATTGAGACAGTCGTGGCGAACATCGCAGACGTGAAAGGAGGAAAAGCTTTTTTTTTCCTTTATTGTATTTCAATTCCCCATCGGGGTGGGCTGGCAGCAGCACATATGTGCTGCTCCTCAGCCGAAAGACATAGATCAAACAATACAAGACATTTAAAAGTAACAAAGGAGAAGACATGGTGAACATAGATATAAAGAGGGGGGAACATCATGGAAGACAATAGACAAAAAATGGGCGACTGTAAAATGGAGATAAAACGGTAAAAAAGTAGCGCACACAAAAAACCACACACTGGGACTATTAAAAGAACACAAGGCGCTGTATGACCGGAGCATAAAAGTATCGACGGATGGCGTAGCACATAACAAACACTGACAGTAACACTAAGTACAATACCAGCACACAATTAAAATCACACCTCTCAACACACAGCAGAAACAGCACTAAACACAACACTGATGTGGCACACTGACGACGATCAAAACGGAGGATCTGCCAGGCGCAAGGAGAGGAGGGAGAAGGGAAGAAGGGAGGGAGGGGAAGAGAGGGGAGGACATGGGCAGGGGGCGCGCCAAAGAGGGCCATGTAGGGAGGGATGTGGGAGGGAAAGAGGCAAGGATGGAGTGCAAGGTCTCAAGGGGGGGGGGAAGGAGGAAAATCCGCTCTGGGAGAAGGAGGGGACAGGAAAAAGGGGGCCCTGGGAGGGTGGGAACAAGACCAGATTATAGTTGGAAGTAAGGGTATATATCACGGCGATCATCCGGGAGGGGAAGGCGCTGGAAGTTGCCTTGATGAAGGAGATGGAGGTTGTGGAGGTGGAGAGAGGGAGGGATACAGCGACAGAGGCGTGGCAATGGGCAGGGGGTGGAGATGAAGGAGGAAACCAGGGGTTGGGGTGGTTCAAGCCTGTGGACAATGTAAAGAATGCGGAGATGTTGGAGGAACAGGAGAAGGTGGGGGAAGGGGATGAGATCATACAGGAGCCATGTGGGGGAAGGAAGATAGATACAAAAGGCATGGCAGAGCGCATGGCATTCAAGGATTTGGATGGCCTTGTAGAAGCAGGTGGGTGCGGAGATCCAGGCAACACTGGCATAACAGAGGATAGGACGGATGAGGGATTTGTAGGTATGGAGGATGGTGGAAGGATGCAATCCCCATATCCGGCCAGATAGGCGTTTCAGGAGGTGGAGGCAGGAATGGGCTTTTGGCTGGATGGTCAGGAGGTGAGGGGTCCAGGTGAGGTGACAGTCGGGGGTGAGGCCATGGTATCTCAGGGTGGGGGTGAGCTGGATGGGATGACTATAAAGGGTGAGGTAGAAATCATGGAGATGGAAGGAGTGGATGGTGCAGCCTATGATGATTGCCTTGGTTTTGGAGGGGTTGAGACAGAGGAACCACTGCTTACACCAAGTGGTGAACTGGTTAAGGTGGGTTTGGAGGGTGCATTGGGACCGTTGAAGGGTAGGATACGGAGCCAGGAAGGCGGTGTCATCAGCGTACTGGAGAAGGTGGACTGGTGGGGGTGGCTTAGGCATATCAGCTGTATACAAGAGATAAAGGAAAGGGGAGAGGACAGAGGCCTGGGGGACGCCAGCAGCGGGATAAAAGATATGGGAGTTGGTGTTGTGAAGGGTGACATAGGAAAGACAGCGCGAGTGGAAGGAAGTGACCAGATGGACGAAATTGATAGGCAGGGCGTAGGATTGGAGTTTAAAGAGGAGACCGGGATGCAATAAACAGTCATAGGCATTTTGGAGGTCGAGGGAAACAAAAATGGCGGAGAGATGAGAGTTGAGCTGGAGGGAGAGAAGGTGAACGAAGTTAAGAGGTTGGTCTTCAGCGGAGAAGGAGAGTTGGAAGCCACACTGGGTAAGGGGGATGAGATGGTGTTGATTGAGATGCTGATGGATATGGTGGGAGAGGATGGATTCGAAGACCTTACCGAAGATGGAGGTGAGGCAGATGGGACAATAGGAAGAGGCGACAGAAGGGGTTTGTTGGGTTTGAGGAATAAGAGGATGCGGGAAGTCTTCCACAGGTCAGGGTAGAAGCTGGTAGAGAGGATGACGTTACAGAGATGGGCGAGGACAGTCAGGAAGGAATAGGGGCTTTCTCTAAGGTGGTGGTAGGTGACACAGTCATGACCAGGGGCCGTGTTGCATTTGGACTGGAGGATAAGTTTAATGCCTTGTGCTGTGATTGGAATGTTGATGTCAGAGGGGGGTAACAGCCCCAAGTACTGGAGACTAGGAGCAAGTGGAGCGACCGAGGTATCGGCACGTTCCGTGATGATGGGGAAAAGAGAATAATCAAAGTGGGGATCATCTGGGATGGAGAAGACCTCGGAAGTGGAAAGCGAGGTGTTTGGCCTTACTGAGGTTGTCAGGAAGGGGGTGGTCGTTATGGAGAAGGGGGTAGTGGGGCGTGGAATGGAAACCAGTAAGGCGATGGAAGGTGGACCAGTACTTGGAGGAGTTGATAGGGAGGGTGGTGTTGAGTTGTGTACAGGTCTGGCACCAGACCCAGCGTTTCTTCACTGTAATAAGGTTCCGTACATGTCGCTGTATTTGCCGGTGTCTTTGGAGTGTATTCCTGTCACGAGTGCGCAGGAAGGAGCGATAGAGGCGGCGGGATTCACAGAGGAGGAGGACAGCCATGGAGGGAGAGTGGGACGGTGGGGGTGGATGGTTTTAGGAGGAACATGGGCCTCCACGGCGTTAGTAATTACCTTCTGAAGGAAGGATGAGGTGTGGATGATGGCATCAGGATGGCGATAGGTAAGAGGATGGCTTTCGACCTGGGTGGTGATGGATTCCCGGTAGGCATCCCAATTGGCACGGTGGTAGTCATGGACGACCTTGGGAGGGATGCACGGTTAGGAGCCGGAGGGGGGCGGTGAGCAGACATTATGGTGAGAAGGACAGGGAGGTGATCGCTACCTGTGGGGTCAAGGATGGCGACGGCGATACGCCCAATGAGGTTGGCGGAGGCAATGACAACATCTGGGGTGGTGTCACTTTCGGGTTGGGTGGGACGAAAAGCTGTGCACCCGACGTGTTTATACCAACTTCAATGGGTCGTGCGCATGACAGGGGTTTTCATTTACGTATTCTGACACATACAGCGCCATCTATTGATCAATTTTCACACTATATTTTTTTTCTTCTGACGTATGTTTTAGCCGGCCGAAGTGGCCGTGCGGTTAAAGGCGCTGCAGTCTGGAACCGCAAGACCGCTACGGTCGCAGGTTCGAATCCTGCCTTGGGCATGGATGTTTGTGATTTCCTTAGGTTAGTTAGGTTTAACTAGTTCTAAGTTCTAGGGGACTAATGACCTCAGCAGTTGAGTCCCATAGTGCTCAGAGCCATTTGAACCATTTGAGCCACGTATGTTTTCCCTCTTCTCCGATAATGTTCCGTTCCAATTTTTACATCATTCTGACCAGTGGTGTTATTTCTACAGCGTTTTGAAAGTTTAACTTTTATTATAATCACCCTGTATAAATCTTTGGCGGCATTGTGCAATGTTAGAGCAAATGATATAAAAATAGAAATGTTGAGAATGAATCGTACAAGTTATTGCTCAGAAAATAGCGGGAGAAGCCGTGGAGGATGAAGTGCTGTACCAAAGGTAAGGTAGTGTGTTTCGGAACAATGGTACGCACTTGCAACCCTAAAAAGATTGTCTGTGTTATCATATGTAGGACATGGAACGTTCCACGTGAAATGAACTTGCAGACATGCACCTGGACTTTGGTGTTGCAGGCAATATGGAAAGAGCACGGCGTTTGTTCGCAGAACGTTATCCAAACAGATGAAAACCAAATTAGAGAACATCTGCTGCTGTGGATCGTCTCTCCGTGAGGGGGGCACATTAGAGGGAGGTTTCCATGCTCGTGGTCGACCGCGCAATGTACAAATCCTGGTTTCGAGGAACGTGCACGCAAATGTTCGACAACAATCCTTCAGATAGCGTACGTTCCGTTGCTCATGCTCTAAATGCAAGTTCTAGCAGTGTTTGGAGAACTCTGCATGATGACCATCGTCATCCCTACAAGCTGCATGAGGTACAGGACCTTCTACCAGTGATCTTCTAATCCAGAACGACTTCGGCGTGTGGTTTCGGCAGCAAAGAACGCTAACTCCCGACTTCGCAAACTTTGTTCTGTGTACTGATGAATAGACTTTGACCCGCGAACGAATATTCCACAGTAACAACTCCCATGTATGGCCTCGTGGAAGTCTTCGAGGTAAAGCTGTCCATCACTTTCAGGAACGATTTTCAGTTAATGTTTGGGCAGGAATCAACCACAACCAAGTAGTGGGGCCTTACATTCTTCCACACCGTCTGACTGGTTGTGTTTACTGCGTATTTCTCGAACACGTACTTTCCGGTCTTATCGAAGAAATGCTACTTAAAACTAGAAGACGAGTGTTCTTTCAGCATGATGGGGGACCTCCCCATTTCACAAATCGAGTGAGAATATTCTGGGACAGGCGATTTCGTAGACGCTGGGCTGAACGCAATGGATCTGTTCACTGACCAGCAAGATCTCACACCACCTGATTTTCATCTTTGGAGCCACGTGAAGGCCACTGTGTATCAAACTCCTGTGGAAGAACTCGTAGTTCGAACTGCTGTTACTGCAGAAGACGTCCGAGATCAACTCAATGAAAGAATACCCAACGTCCACCGTCGTTCGGCGGCTTGAGTTATACCATCAATTCAACGGGCGCACACTTCGAGTATTTACTGCAGTAATCACACTGTACAGTGATGTTTCTGTGCTTTGGCGTTGTCTTGCGCACCAAATATGAGTCAGCGACCCCATGTTCGTTTCCTTAAAATGATTGCCTATATCCAACCTATCATACCATAAAAATTCTGTACTTATTTCTGAAACATTCAGTGTAGATATTTATGTGTGTGTATACATTACCTGCCCGAATATAATCGTTTAGTGCACGCGTCACTGTGTGACACGTTTCCTTAACTATGTCTCAAATAGTTTAAGGTGAAGCTGCACTTGAAAATTTCGAGTCTTTTAAAGAACTGCCAGTGGGAAGGTATTGTACTAGACGCTGATTTGTCGAAATTTCATCTGTCATTCTAGTATTTTGTTTTCGGGTTGTGGGAATATGGGCATTCATAGAAATTTATCTAGGGGAGTAGGAGAAGGGGATGGGGGCGGGACTCTAAAATTGCCATTCTTGACGTAAATCAGTTCATCAGTTTTGAGACGTATCATGCTACAACAACTAAATGTTAAAGGTGGCACAGGAAACAATATTCCCGAGAACTGATGCTTATCCACTCAATTTTTGAAACTTCCTGGCAGATTAAAACTGTTTGCCGGACCGAGACTCGAACTCGGGACCTTTGCCTTTCGCGGGCAAGTGCTCTACCAACTGAGCTACCCAAGCACGACTGACGCCCCGTCATCACAGCTTTACTTCTGCCAGTACTTCGCCAAAGGCAAAGGTCCCGAGTTCGAATCTCGGTCCGGCACACAGTTTTAATCTGCCAGGAAGTTTCATATCAGCGCACACTCCGCTGCGGAGTGAAAATATCATTCTGGTAATATCCCCCAGGCTGTGGCTAAGGCATGTCTCCGCAATATCTTTTCTTTCAGGAGTGCTAGTTCTGCAAGGTTCGCAGGAGAGCTTCTGTAAAGTTTGGAAGGTAGGAGGCGAGGTACTGGCAGAAGTAAAGCTGTGAGGACGGGGCGTGAGTCGTGCTTGGGTAGCTCAGTTGGTAGAGCACTTGCCCGCAAAAGGCAAAGGTCCCGAGTTCGAGTCTCGGTCCGGCACACAGTTTCAATGTGACAGGAACTTTCATATCAGTGCACACTCCGCTGCAGAGTAAAAATCTCATTCTGCACTCAATTTTTGTTACACATGCGATTACATTACTTCAGTACTTAAAACAAACGATTATACAGCAATTGCTAAAGCCGTAGTATTGTCTCACTGCATTAGGCACATGGTGCTACGTTTCGCTAAATGATAGGTTTAACTGAATCTTTGGAAATCACTTATGGAAATGTATAGGAATTTTGTAATGAATAAAAACACCATACCTCGGATTTCAAGGGGGGTGGGACGGGGCCGTGGGACAGGGGACGGGGGGGGGGGGGGGGACATGGAGCAAATAACTTTGTGTGGGGCCACCTATTATGTTGACAAGCATTTCCAGTAATCCAGTAATGTATCAAATGATGGACCATCAACACAAAAAAAGCCGTGATAATCTTTTTTGTCCTTTAACCTCCATTCTCTCAACATTTTTTCATGAGTGATATTTAACTGACTGTGACCTTTGTTTTGCTGTTTGAAACAAAGCAGACCAATTGTCACAGCGGGGGCGTCTTTATCATCAACATTCTGAACCAAAATATTAGTGCAGAGTATTATCGACAACATTATTGGGAAACCTAGGGAGAACTTCAATAAATTGCACAAAATTATTGTGCAATGTTATTGGCGGTCTAGGCAGCATTGGCTGATCAGAGAAGACAAAGGAGGCCAGGCATCCTCATTCTTCTGGTCGTAGTATAGTGTCGCGGAATAGTAAAGAGTTGGAAACGTGGAATATTGTCAAAGTTTCGTTGCCTATGCCGAGAGCCAGAGGCAGTAGGTTAGCCAAGACATAAGAGGAGTGCACAAGTATCAGAATGTGTCGTCACACAAGGGCAGTAGCCTGGTTACACACAACAGGAGAGAGAGAATTGGTTAGCATGCGGGTTTGTGTTAGATGGAGACTTTCGTAGAGTTTAAGACAGAGGTGTAGCGTCAGCTGTACCGTATTTCACAACTTCGCGTAAGTCTGCTGTAAGAACACGTAACTCTGTCGCAAGAACACCTAAGGCGCGAGTACGACAGATAAATCAGCGGTATAAGTGGAACGAATGCATTCATTAGAAACGAGCATGACGTCAGGACGTCGCTCGTGCTTCCTTTAAATACGCCAGCTTTGATAGCAACAAGGCACTCGCAGTTAGACTTGCAGTTAGATGTGTACTGGGACGCTGCGTGGCGCTCAGCTCGGTGATCGACATGTTAATCTTTATTAAGGAGATGTTGCAGTAAAGGTGGCCCATCCGGTAGCAGACGTGAGGGGACAGTACCAGCTCTGGTCCTCTCTGCTGCCGCTGTCACTCATCAACCCAGGATTAGCAGACATCGCGGCAGACTCGCTCGCCGCCAACGCTGACCACATCAGTGAGCCGTCGTCGAGATCGTGCGGGGCCTAGGCCCTGTGCATCCGCAGTCACAACTGGGTGAGCCGACGACACTGGGGGTTTGCAGCCCGTTCCGCCCTTCCACCGCGGACGAGCCATCAGGAGGAGCAGGCAAGAAGATGGGGTGGGATAGAGTACACTCCGCACTACGAGAACGCCTCTCGTGCTGACAGCGCCGGGACTCCAACCCAGACCCTCCTATGTGCAGCGGTCTGCTGTTCGCCGCCGAGCCGGCCGGCCAGCCTGGTGCCGCCAACCACGCGCGTCCCACCACTACGTCACCACATGTGGCACTGCACTAACAAGACTGGTGCGGCCCGAAGCTGGTGTCATTGCTCCGAGCCAGCGAGGACTCGGGGAAGGTCGTTGATATCACCAAGCTCAGCCAGCCCGTGTTACGTGGGCCACATTGTACTCGGCAGGAATAAAGGTATCATGAATTAATAATGTTTCTTTGGCGTTTCTGACGCGTCCACAGTCATTTCCTAGCATCCTGACAACTGGAGAGGTAACTGGTCGGCTTTCAGTCCTCCGTAGTCGACCGGGACCACCGGGGCGCCTACAGTAGTAATAGTAGTAGTAGTAGCAGCAGTAATTGTTCTTTACAGTAAACTTTTTTGCACTTTGGTCAGAGAGAGAGAAAGACGTTAGTTTGTGCTGTTTCTTCTAAACCGCCAGCACTAGAGAGCAAGTCAAAGTGCTAAAGCTTAACACTGACCTAAGGTAGACGGAGAAGCGAAGGATGTAACAGGGAGGCCACAGCCATTACAGGCCGCCCGCAAATGCTGGGTTGCCGTGGTAACCTGATGTCATTGCAAGGAATAGAAGTGCTGCGGTGGCATGGGAGACCAGCAGCTATGGTGTCGCCTCTCTAGGACTCTCTTCGTTAGCTGCTCCGCGTGCAGTGAATATGTCGAATTAAATAGGCTGCAAATTAAAGTCCGTGAAATTACCGCCCCACCCTTCCACAAGCAATTCTCGACAGTAATGTTGGTAAATGCATTACTAGATGGAAATGTAACGCCAGAATAGCTGCCATTCACGAGAACCGCCCTGGACTAACTGAGCTTTTAAGTGAAATAACTGACAGTCCAGACTCTAGTGCAACCACTAAAAGAGAAGCGTTCTTCAGGAAAAAAAGAACGATGATGCACAGTTATACGACAATGCTGTCTAAGAATGCATAGATTACATGAAAAACTTAACAAATGAGGGTAAATTGATCGATTTGCAAATTCCACAAAACGCTCGAGTAATTCGCAACCAGAAGCTTCCATGAATAGAACTGTAATGCTGGATGAATGCATTGGCAATCCATTGATGTTAATATACAAACAGATGTACTTTGAAGTATTGAATAATATTGTAACACAGCTGGAAACAAGATTTTCACATTGTGATGAACTCCTCTTGCCTTAATTAGGCGCTGTTGCTCAGTTGCCAATTACGCTCAGCATTTCCCTGGAGGCGGTTTTGATTCATTATAGCGCGTCCTTCAATCGCTCGCGGTTATGTGTGCAGCTGGAGACGGTATTTTGTTCCCAGCATATAGAAACATTTCACACTGTCAGTGTGGGAGGCGCTATCAAACGAATGACTGAGAATGAAATTGGTCAAATTCTTCCTGAACCTTTCAGACTATTTTGTCTAATTGCCACCGTTCCTGCAACAACTGTTTCAGTTGAAAGGAGTTTTTACTGTCTTAAATGAATAAAAACGTATTTAAAGAACGGTATGGCCCAAGATCGCTGATCAGCTCTTGCTTGTTTGTACCTCAGCTGGAAAACCAGTACTCCGAATGCAAATAACCGTATAAGGCGGGCAACCAGAGCTAAAGAATTTGTACATAACGTGAAAGACAATCAAACAATTTAAAATCAGAGGTGGTAAAATAGTATGTATTAAGCTGACTGACAGTCCAAATACGCAATAGTTGTTTACTGTGTTTTCACTGTATCACGACCGGTTTTACTCGAACTAATCAGGCATGATTCGGATGGGATGCCCCTCTGGCTTTTCATCCAAGTTTTTACCGAGGAGTGACGTATTTCTATGAGCATTTGCACCTTGGAAGTCGTGACACAAGAAGTATTAGTTTTGTATAACCTGAGGATATACCTCCAGGGTATGAAACCAGTCGTCATACACCGTCATAAAGAAAACAAATATTGAGGATTTGGATTGTCAAAAAAATGGTTCAAATGGCTCTGAGCACTATGGGACTTAACTTCTGAGGTCATCAGTCCCCTAGACTCAGAACTACTTAAACCTAACTAACCTAAGGACATCACACACATCCATGCCCGAGGCAGGATTCGAACCTGCGACCTAGCAGCAGCGCGGTTCCGGAATGAAGCGCCTAGAACCGCTAGGCCACACCGGCCGACATTTGGATTGTCACTCAGTTTAAAATAGGCTGTTTTCCATCATTGATTTTAAATTGTTTGATTGTCCTTGACATTATGTACAAGTTTTGGTTGGTTCAAATGGCTCTGAGCGCTATGCGACTTAACTTCTGAGGTCATCAGTCGCCTAGAACTTAGAACTAATTAAACCTAACTAACGTAAGGACATCACACACTTCCATGCCCGAGGTAGGATTCGAACCTGCGACCGTAGTGGTCGTTCGGCTCCAGACTGTAGCGCCCAAAACCTCACGGCCACTCCGGCCGGCTGTACAAGTATTACGAATAGTTGAAAGCCGAGACACGTGGCATAACGATGTCATCGGAAGATTCGGGAAGATGAAGGCTCATCGAGTTAACGTGTTTTACGAGTAAGAAAGCTCAAACGCTCAGTCTACCAGATCGTTTGTAAATAAAAATGAGTGTCATTATTATTATTAGCAGTAGTGGTACACTGAAGAGCCGAAGAAACTGGTACACCAGCATAATATCGTGTAGGGCCCAGCGAGCAAGCAGAAGTGGCGCAACACGACGTGGCATAGACTCGACTAATGTTGGAATTAGTGCTGGAGGGAATTGACACCATGAATCCTGCAGGGCTGTCCATAAATCCGTAAGAGCACGAGGGTGCAGATCTCTTTTGAACAGCACGTTACAAGGCATCCCAGATATGCGCAATAATGTTCATGTCTGGGGAGTTTGGAGGCCAGCGGAAGTGTTTAAACTCAAAAGAGTGTTCCTGGAGCCACTCTGTAGTAATTCTGGACGTGCGGGGTGTAGCATTGTCGTGCTGGAATTGCCCAAGTCCGTCGGAATGCACAACGGACATAAATGGAAGCAGGTGATCAGACAGGATGCTTAGGTACATGTCACCTGTCAGAGTCGCAACTAGGTGTATCAGGGGTCCCGTATCACTCCAACAGCACACGCCCCACACCATTACAGAGCCTCCACCAGCTTGAACAGTCCTCTGCTGACAAGCGGGGTCCACGGATTCGTGAGGTTGTCTCCATACCTGTACACGTTCATCCGCTCGATACAATTTGAAACGAGACTCGTCCGAGCGGCCAACATGTTTCCAGTCGTCAACAGTCCGGTGTCGGTGTTGACGGGCCCAGGTGAGACGTAAAGCTTTGTGTCGTGCAGTCATCAAGGGTACACGAGTAAAGGCAGTATCGATAATGTTTCGTTGAATGGTTCGCACGCTGACACTTTTTCATGGCCCAGCATTGAAATCTGTAGTAATCTGCACTTCTGTCACGTTGAACGATCCTCCTCAGTCGTCGTTGGTCCGTAATTGCGGCATCTTTCTCCGGACGCAGCGGTGTCGGAGATTTGATGTTTTACCGAATTCCTGATATTCACGGTACACTCGTGAAGTGGTCGTACGGGAAAGTCCCCACTTCCTCGCTACCTTGGAGATGCTGTCTCCCATCGCTCGTTCGCCTACAATAACACCACGTTCAAACTCACTTAAACCTAGATAGCCTATCATTGTAGCAGCAGTAACCAATCTAGCAACTGCACCAGATACTTGTTGTCTTATATAGGCGTTACCGACCGCAGCGCCGTATTCTGCCTGTTTACGTATCTATATTTGAATACAAATGCCTACACATGTTTGTTTGGCGCTTCAGTATAGTTTACATACAGGTATTGTACAAAATTTTATTTCACTTTAAAAAATCTCCAACATCTTTATGTTTTCGAGATTTTGTCACTCGGAATAAAAGTTACTTCTAATGATGTGTAAATCAATAAGTTCAGATGCATTATAATCAGTATTACGCTCAAAAAAAGTGCCGCGTTTTCTCTCCTTTTCTTCCTTTTCTTCATCTGAGTCACTCTCTCCAAGATTGCGAATAGGTTGATGGTTTACTCGATTTTGAATAATGCTCTTATTGTTAGCTCCTGCTCGGTAAGTTCATTGCTGTCCATTTGAATCCACTCTGCAAGTTCACCTTCAGATAAGTTTTCCAAAAGACTGTTGTTGTTTTCATTTCTTGAAACACCCAGAACTTCAGAGAACGATCCGGGACGTTAATCCTCCTCATTAGGATCTGCAGTTGGCCAAAGTTATCTCCAGCACCGTTGTAAAGTAACTTTTTGTTCTTGAACCCTAAGACAGGACGACAGCATAGACGGCATCTTGTACGATAAACTTTTTTTGAAAGTCTGTTACATCACACACAGCCTGTGAACGAGAAAACTCCTATAAAAACATTTAAGGTTCTGGATTACTCCTTGAACCATTGTTTGAATCAGTGATGTAACATTTGGTGGGCGAAATGTAGCAAATATGTTTCCAGAAACTAACTCAGCTCTTGGCGGATTTGCTCGACAGTTATTCAAAAGGAAGATGGCTTTGCTGTCATCTGTAGATCAAGGTTTCTGAAGCTTTCTTGGACTTCTGGTACAAGATGATAAATTACTAGTTTTTGAAAAGAGTGGCGGTCATTTGAGCATTTGAGTGTCATAACGAACAAGCAAGTTCGTAACATTCTTAAATGCCCAAGATTTTCCGGATTTACCAGATACAAAAGGAGTTATTCGGCGGCTTCCAGACTTATTAGCACATATCAAAACTGTCAATTTTTTTTGGTCCTTAGCCACCTATTCATCTCCCCTACTAGAGTAGATCTTGGTGAGCACCGCCACAATAGGCCTGTTTCATCGGCATTGCTAATGTGGTCAACTATTACATTATTATTGTTGTGTTGGCAGAAGAGCCAACACCGTGTTACTAGTGGAGGCCGAAATGCACGTGTTTTAGCTCACGCAGGCTGGCGTGAGGAGGGAAGAACTATACTGACGTGAGGTCTGGAACATGACAAGGAATGAGAATTCAGAAAGCGGACGAAATTAGTTTGATACTTAACTTTAATCCATTAATGATGAACGTCGCTCTTGACGGTAGATGATTCACAATATTATCTGTTCAGAATACATTCATAGTAACTGAATATGGCGCCTTGCTAGGTCGTAGCAAATGACGTAGCTGAAGGCTATGCTAAACTGTCGTCTCTGCAAATGAGAGCGTATGTAGACAGTGAACCGTCGCTAGCAAAGTCGGCTATACAACTGGGGCGAGTGCTAGGGAGTCTCTAGGCTAGACCTGCCGTCTGGCGGCGCTCGGTCTGCAATCACTGATAGTGGCGACACTCGGGTCCGACGTATACTAACGGACCGCGGCCGATTTAAAGGCTACCGCCTAGCAAGTGTGGTGTCTGGCGGTGACACCACAATTATGTTCGTACACCTGGCTGAAAATGAGTTACAAGATGGTGGCGCCCTCCATTGGTAATACTGGAATTTAATATGGTGTTGGCCCACCCGTAGCCTTGATAACAGCTTCCACTCTCGCAGGAATACGTTCAATCAGGTGCTGGAAGGCTTCTTGGGGAATGGCAGCCCATTCTTCAAGGAGTGCTACACTGAGGAGAGGTATCGATGTCAGTCAGTGAGGCCCGGCACGAAGTCGGCGTTCCAAAACATCCCAAAGGTGTTATATAGGATTCAGGTCAAGCCTCTGTGCAGGCCAGTCCATCACAAGGATGTTACTGTCGTGTAACCACTCCACCACAAGCCGTGCATTATGAACAGATGATCGATAATGTTGAAAAATACAATCGCCATCCGCGAGTTGCTCTTCAACAGTGGGAAGCAAGAAGGTGCTTAAAACATCAATGTAGGCCTCTGCTGTGATAGTGTCATACAAAACAACAAGGGACGCAAGCCCCCTCCACGAAAAACACGACCACACCATAACACGACCGCCTCCGAATTTTACTGTTGGCACTACACACGCTGGCAGATGACGTTCACTGGGAATTCGCCATACCCACACCCTGCCATCGGATCACCACATTGTGTACCGTGATTCGTCACTCCACACAACATTTTTCCACTGTTCAATCGTCCAATGTTTACGCTCCTTACACCAAGAGAGGGGTCGTTTGGCATTTACCAGTGTGATGTGTGGCTTATGAACAGCCACTCGACCATGAAATCCAAGTCTTCTCACCTCCCGCCTAACTGTCATAGTACTTGCAGTGGCTCCTGACGCGGTTTGGAGTTTCTGTGTGATTGTCTGGATATATGTCTGCCTATTACACATTACGACCCTCTTCAACTGTCGGTGGTCTCTCTCATTCAACAGACGAGGTCGGCCTGTACGCTTTTGTGCTGCACGTGTCCCTTCACGTTTCCATTTCATTATCACACCGGAAGCAGTGGACCTAGGGATGTTTAGGAGTGTGGAAATCTCGCGTACAGACGTATGACACAAGTGACACCCAATCAACTGATCACGTTCGAAGTCTGTGAGTTCCGCGGAGCGCCCCATTCTGCTCTCTCACGATGTCTAATGATTACTGAGGTCGCTGATATGGAGTACCTGGCAGTAGGTGGCAGCACAATCCACCAAATATGAAAAAGTATGTTTTTGGGGATGTCTGGATACTTTTGATCACATAGTGTATCTACGATTATTTTTTGAATTTCGTCTTTGTATTTTTCTGCTGGTTTGCTGATTGTGATTCTCCAGTTACATCAAATCTTCGAATTCCACGTCGAAACTAAAACTTCCTGAAGCAACCATTAGAAACATTGCATTCACCTTCTGCAAAATCTAAATCACGAGCAACTTGTTTGGCTTTTCTATGAACATTGGCCCCATTACCGCTTTCCTTCGGAGCATATAGCGCTGAACCACTTATCCGATACGCTATTGAACTGTTGCAGTTCTGATTTTTTAAATGTTTTGCTCGAAGCCAGTTTTTCAGTTGTTCCCGACTGACAGAAAATTTCATTAGTTCATCTTGTTTATGTCGTAAACGGTTGACAAGCCAATATCAAATTCATTCATCAAAATATTTCTGCTCTCACCTTTCTGCAAGCGTTTGTTGGTCTCCAGTTTCTGGTTGATGGTCAGAGTTATGTGCTTGCCTTTCTGTCCTGATTTGGAACGAGAAGAACATTGTCACCGTTGACCTTAAATAGTTCGTGCAGCAATGTTGACCGTAGTACTGCGGTGGTGTAATGGTTAGCATTATTTGCCTAGTGAATAAGAAGACCCGGGTTCGATTCCCGGCCGCAGCACAAATTTTAATGCATTTCGTCTGCTTCGATCATTGTCGTTGATAATAAAAAGGGACTTAAATGTCTCAGGGAAACATGTAATTATAAGATCTATTTATTTACCTTGTATAACAATGGCTGAATCAGAAATTGATTCCCTGATAACCTCCTGGTTTAGTTTCGTTACTCTTATAGCCCTAGAGACTTTTTTTGCACACAACATGTATCTAAACTTTGTATCTCTGCCTGGCGTGTGTGTTAATTTACGAGGGGTGTTCAATAAGTAATGCAACACATTCTTTTTGCTCGACCAGTTTCGGTTGAAAAAATTCAGAGTTTATTATGGTACGTCGTGGAGTATTCCCCCTTCAGCCCCTATAGTTTTATGAAGCTCCGGTAGGTGGTAGAACCATACGTAATGTAATGGAGGTGCGTTCCAAGCTGAGAACTGTCATTGAGTTTCTTTTGGGGGAAAACCAGAGCGCCGCGTATATTGACAGGCGCTTGCAGAATGTCTGCGGAGACCTGGCAATGAACAAAAGCACGGTGAATCGTTGGGCGAGGCGTCCGTCATTATAGCAACAAGGCTGCGCATACCAGTCCAATCGACTGCGTGCCGGCCGACCGCATATAGCTGTGACTCCTGCAATGTAGGAATGTTCGGACATTCTCATTCGAGGTGATCTACGAATCACAATGAAACACCTCGCTGCACAACTGGTCGTCTCTGTTGGTGGTGCCGATAAACACGTCTGTTGTTTGGGGTAGTCAAAAGTGTGTGGCTGCTGGGTTCCTCGCCTCCTAATAGAAGATCATAAGGACAAACGAAGAACCATCGGTGCGGAATTGCTTGTGCTTACGTGGCTGATCGTGACATTATTTTGTCGAGCATCGTCAGAGGCAACTGAACATGGGTTTGTCACTTCGAACCGGAAACAAAACGGCAATTCATGGAGTGGCCTCGCACCATCTGACCTCCGCAGAAAAGATTCAAAGCCGCGCCAGCAGCCGGTAAACTCACGGCGACGGCCTTCTGAGACTCCGAAGGGCTTATTCTCTTTGATGTCCTACAGAAGAAACTTCAGCGTGTTCGTCGCCACAAAAACGCAAACGAACTTCTGCTTCTCGGTGACACCGCAAGGCCCCACACACGTCTACGCACCCAGGAGGAGTTTACAAAACTCGTTGGCCTGTTCTTCTTCATCAACCACATAGCTGGGATCTCGCACCTTCTGTAGAATGCTATGATGAAGGCATACAGACCCTCTCAGTAAAGTGGCGTAAGGCCGTCGCATTGAACGAGATAATGTTAAAACATAGGGTTTTGTAGCCAAAAGAGTGGAGAATACTATGGTGTATTGGAATCCTGAATAAAACCTCACGTGCAAACACGATATTAAGAAATACATAATGGGTGTAACTCATTGTATTTCCACACCTATAGCATCTACCAAAAAGCGTAAACATCGAAAATTATGCCTCATCAGTATATTTAATCTCTCTCTCTGTTTTATACATCAGTAAAAACTGTTTGTGTCAAACGTTGTACTGTCTCATCAGTAAATTTCATCCCTCTCAGTAATGGTTACTTTCTGTATTAGTACGCAATACGTGTGGTTGAAAATAGCATGCTAAGCAGGCTGTTGACACTTTTTTTTGTCTAAATGGGGCTATGTAAAAAAAAACAAGTTTTGAGGAAGTTGCAACACATACCAATTAGAACTATGGTGCCAAGACTCTCTAAAAATTTTACAGACTGCGCTTTTTTCTTTTCTATAATCAAGTATTAAATAGTACCAAAATCTAACGATAATGCTCCAAATATAAGATGTAGGCACACAACATAACCAAAGACAAATGAATTGACGAAGCACCATTTTGACAAGATCTGTAACTCGATATATCATTTAAGCTGCGTATTTTGTAATACAGAAATATAACTTTGTAATACTCAGAATACGAGACATGAACACAGCATTGCCAAAGAAAATAATCGACAATGTTCCACACACAAATACGAAAGTTTATCCAAAAATATGATCTTTGAACCAAAATAAAATTATTTATCAAGCATGTAAAGATTTCGAGTAAAAAACACACGCAGGTTGCTTATTGTAATATACAAGTACAAATATAGAACTCTGATCACAAACAAAAATCTGAACTTGCAACAAATAAAATTATTTAACGAAACACGTAACGATTTTGAGTACGAGACACTTATGGCACTATTGCCATAACCTAATTGCTCTGTAATGTGAAAAAAACCACAGGTTTCACTCAGTAGAACTATTGATTTAAAATGTACAGGTTAACAGCACTCGTCGATGATTGAAGTTCAATATATGTACCACATTTTGCAAGCCACAATGGACCCTTAGTTAAATGTTTCCACATTTAAATTATCTGCATTACTTATCAAAATATGTGTGGCCTTCTCATTGACACTGTTGATATAATTTACAGATTAGCCAATGAGTTTAGTTCGATATCTCCACGACATGTTAAAGGATCAATATACGTGAAGATGTCTTCCATAGCATTGGAGAATATGTAAGGACACTACTGATGATCTAATTTACAACTTAAAGGGTTCTTATTGATGAAAATAGTGCAATAATTGTACCACTGTAAACAACGTTATTCCCATGAAAAACTCACCTTGGATCCGCTAGAACCGATATAAAAGTAAGCCAAACATCGTAGCGGCCCCAATGATAGCTTGTTAAATTATCTTGTAGTACAAAATGTTTGTCGTCTTCTGCTGATATGCTAATTTGTGCTATCACATAGTGGAGACTGCATGACAGCTTGCCATTATTACATCAATATTTTACAGCAAGACTGTAACATATCATTCATATTATAGCAAAATTGTAAAAATTGTTCCATACATATTGGAAAATTTTAATAAATTACCCTATACATTGACATGATACGGCAAATTGTAGCAAATACCCACATAAATTATCATGTTACACGAAATTCTAACAAACTGCCCCATACATTGCCATGTTATGGCAAAAACTGCTAAAACGACCCATCCAAAACGATGTTACAGCACAACTGTAACAAACAGCTCTACATCACAGCAGAAATATTGCCAACAGCCCCCTACATCCCTGTGTTACATCAAGCTTTTAACAAATTGTCCTATATATTCACATGTTATAACAAAATTGCAATAAATTACTCCATACATCATTGTGTTATACAAAATTGTGACAGTTTGCCCTATACATTGATATGTTATAGCGAAACCGTAACAAATTGTCCGATATATTGCGATGTTATAGCAAAATTATAAAAGATATCCTGATACATCGACATGTTCAAGAAAAATGTTGATAACTGCACCAAACATCGCTATGTAATAGCAAAAAATGTAACAAAACACTCCATCAAAAACCATGTTACAGCTAAACTGTAACAAACTGCTCCATGTTGCTCAAAATGTAGCAAATGACCCCTTACACTACATGTTGTAGCAAAGCTGTAACAAATCGGCTCATACATCGATTTTACAGCAACAATTGTAACAAAATATCACATCCGGAAAATGTTACAGAAGAAATGTTCCAAACTGCCCTACACAAGGTGTTACAAACAGGTCCGGCCAAACTTTCAGGAAACATTCCTCACACACAAAGAAAGAAAATATGTTATGTGGACATGTGTCCGGAAACGCTTACTTCCCATGTTAGAGCTCATTTTATTACTTCTCTTCAAATCACATTAATCATGGAATGGAAACACACGGCAACAGAACGTACCAGCGTGACCTCAAACGTTTTGTTACGGGAAATGTTCAAAATGTCCTCCGTTAGCGAGTATATACTCATCCACCCTCCTTCGCATGGAATCCCTGATGAGCTGATGCAGCCCTTGAGAATGGCGTATTGTATCACAGCCGTCCACAATACGAGCACGAAGAGTCTCTACATTTGGTACAGGGGTTGCGTAGACAAGAGTTTTCAAATGCCCCCATAAATGAAAGTCAAGAGGGTTGACGTCAGGAGAGCGTGGAGGCCATGGAATTGGTCCGCCTCTACCAATCCATCGGTCACCGAATCTGTTGTTGAGAAGCGTACGAACACTTCGACTGAAATGTGCAGAAGCTCCATCGTGCGTGAACCACATGTTGTGTCGTACTTGTAAAGGCACATGTTCTAGCAGCACAGGTAGAGTATCCCGTATGAAATTGTGATAATGTGCTCTATTGAGCGTAGGTGGAAGAACATGGGGCCCAATTAAGACATCACCAACAATGCCTGCCCAAACGTTCGCAGAAAATCTGTGTTGATGACGTGATTGCACAATTGCGTGCGGATTCTCGTCAGCCCACACATGTTGATTGTGAAAATTTACAATTTGATCACGTTGGAATGAAGCCTCATCCGTAAAGAGAACATTTGCACTGAAATGAGGATTGACACATTGTTGGATGAATCATTCGCAGAAGTGTACCCGTGGAGGCCAGTCAGCTGCTGATAGTGCCTGCACACGCTGTACGTGGTACGGAAACAACTGGCTCTCCCGTAGCACTCTCCATACAGTGACGTGGTCAACGTTACCTTGTACAGCAGCAACTTCTCTGACGCTGACATTAGGGTTATCGTCAACTGCACGAATAATTGCCTCGTCCATTGCAGGTGTCCTCATCGTTCTAGGTCTTCCCCAGTCTTGAGTCATAGGCTGGAATGTTCCGTGCTCCCTAAGACGCCGATCAATTGCTTCGAACGTCTTCCTGTAGGGACACCTTCGTTCTGGAAATCTGTCTCGATGCAAACGTATCGCGCCACGGCTATTGCCCCGGGCTAATCCGTACATCAAATGGACATCTGCCAACTCCGCATTTGTAAACATTGCACTGACTGCAAAACCACGTTCGTGATGAACACTAACCTGTTGATGCTACGTTCTGATGTGCTTGATGCTAGTACTGTAGAGCAATGAGTCGCATGTCAACACAAGCAACGAAGTCAACATTACCTTCCTTCAATTGGGCCAACTGGCGGTGAATCGAGGAAGTACAGTACACACTGACGAAACTAAAATGAGCTCTAACATGGAAATTAAGCGTTTCCGGACACATGTCCACATAATATATTTTCTTTATTTGTGTTTGAGGAATGTTTCCTGAAAGTTTGGCAGTACCTTTTTGTAACACCCTGTATATCATGATGTTACAGCAAATTGTAACAAATTATTCTAAAAATTAGCAGTTTACAGTAAAACTGTTGCACATTGCCCGATTCATTGATATCTTGCAGCAAAATTGTAACAAATGTCCCCATACGTCTTATGTTACATGAAATATAACAGTCTACTCTACACATCACCATGCTGCATGAAACTGTAAGAAAGTTGGGCAGTGATGGTCAGGTTATTTGTCAAAAAACTAGTTAAAACCTTTACAACACCTGACAAAACTGATCATCAGGGCACAGTATATACAGCTATCAGAGCCTTTCTCCCCTGTATTGGAATCTGCATAATACCAAACACAGTGCTTGTGTACATCCTGTATAACACTAGTGTCAGAGTCTGATGATCACGGTGTAGTGTGCGCTGTGGTCTTAATCTTCCTCCCTAATATGAAGTTTGTACAATGATCGGCCAAATACTTGTGTCCTCAATCACGATGGCTACTATTATTTGGGATACCTTTGTAGGGCAATGGTGGTTAGATGAAATATGCTGACCGCTATACCTCAGATACTACTGTGGGACAATGATGGTCATTTGACAAGGTGCCTATTACCACAGGTGTAATACTGGGGCAATGATGGTCAGTTGACATATGGTGACCACCAATGCACTGAATCCATGGTGAATACTATTGGGGCAATGATGGTCAGTTAGCATATGGTGATTGCCATTACTCCAAATACATGGTGGATACTACTGGGGTAGGACTATTATTACTCAAACATTATTTTGGAATGATGGTCAGTTGACAAGGTGACTGTCATTATTCCAAACACAACTGTGGCAATTGTGGTCAGTTGTCACAGTAACTGCTTTAACATCCAGATACTAATCAAGTGAGGCAGCACAGTTGTTGGTACACTGGACTTGCATTTCGGAGGATGAAGGTTCAAATCTGCATCCACGGATCCAGACTGAGGTTTTCTGTGATTCCCCTAAATAGCTCTAGGCAAATGCTGGGCTGCTTCCTTTGAAACAGCACAGCCGATTTCCTCCCCTGTCCTTGAAACAATCTGAGTTTATGCTCCATTTCTAATGATCTTGATGTTGATAGGACAGTAAATCCTAATTTTTCTTCCTTCCAGATACTATTGGTTAAGGCAACTGTGGTCTGTTAATATGATGACTGCTATTACTCTAATCATGGTCACTACCATTACGCGAACTGCATGGTGATAGTGGCTGACTATGGGTGTCAGTTACTGGATTTCAAGTAGTGTTGTAATAATAGAAGCTGACAATGTATGCACTATAACTTGACATTGGATGTCACCTACTGGCTCTTAAAACTGCACTGTGACACCTGAAATTGAAAGTGTAAATACCATAACTTGGCACTGTGTCTCAGCTACCAGATCACAAATGGTATTAGCAGTTACAGATAAGAATCAAAGAAAACTATAACGAATTGTTCCATTCTTCACTATGTCACAGTGAAATTCTAGCAAATCAGAGTTTATTACACCAAAATTGTGACAAATATGCCCAACACAAATGTAAAGAAAGTGGGGCAGAATGCCTGTAGCCATAGTACTAATAATAGTCAACAGAAAAACATTATTGTGATGACAGCTTGATTACTGCTGACCACAATTTATTTAAATAAGGTTGGCGTAATTGTAATAAATAGGGTATGTAACTGCACACTAACTAATCTTGTTGGTAGCAATCTGAATTGGGATGTAGGTATCTAATAAAGCCTACATAAATTTTTACGCTCTTTACATGTATCGAACTAAAAGAAAAGGTTCAAAGAGTAACTAAAGTGGTTCATCGTAGCAGAAAAAGTCTACCGCAGAGCACACGCATGTGTACAGGAAGATGAAAACTGTAATATTAAACTACTAAATATTAGAAAGGGACATTAGGACACTGTGAGTATCGGCAAACCTTTTAGGAACAGAGTGTTCAACATACGTAGCGTACTGTTAGTGATTAGGGCTAGGATTTTTTTTGTTCTGCATCCCAAATATTTCGCTATGAAAATTATCTACGTTCACAAAGTGGAAACATGAAATACGTTTTCCTGGCCACACTTTGGCTCCCAATTTTCTCACTTTTGTTCACTGTCAGCATATTTGCAGTATTTTTAGTATTTTGGCACACATTTACAAAGAAAATGTACTGTGCATCATGGCAGGTACTGCAGACCTCTCCTAAAACACACTATCGAGACTGTTTCATGACCACTTCATGATCACATGCAATCTGAAGGTCCCAGTAACATTTGTTATTGTTTGCAGAGTTGGTGCTTGGAAAATGTATGGCGTTGTGGAACTGATTAGAAATAACGGTATTCAGAGGAATTGACCTATTGTTTTGTATTGTTGAGAAACACCAAAGTTCTGAAATTTAACAGAATTTGAAGAGCGTATAGAAAGCACAACATTATACTTACTTATTTTCCGTGTCTGGAACTAGACTTCAAACTTCCAAAAATCAGCAGCCAATATGGCCTTGTCATTTGCCTCCCATAAGTCATTCATTGTGCAGGGCTGGTCTAAATATGGACAGATAAGCAGAAGTTGAGGATCCTGGACAGAACCATACAGACAGAGAGTGTTCTCATTCTCTTTCAGGAAACCCCATTGCTGCAGGTTTGTCTTGCACTTTGGTACTTCTACCCTCGTACAGTTTAGGGTTCTCCAGACTGTGTAACGCAGGTCTCCACCAGGCGCCAGTTCTTCTTTTACATCTTTATGGGGGTTTCTCAGGTCGATTCCCACCTTTTCAAACGATTCTCTGTAGCCGACCCTTCCAGGGCTCGGGTACGTGACAGGAAACTCTTCCTCGAACAAAGCCGTCGGTCAGCAGGCTGGTGTCCATATAAAGGGTTACGCATGTCCTTTTCTTGCTTGGTTTTTTCGGCTTCGGCAGCTATGTCACGTCGTATGATGGGTGGTGCGATCCCCATGATTAAGTACATCTTGTGCACTGGGGTTGGCCTCAAGCATCCGGTAACAATCCGTGCCATTTCATTCACCGCGCATCAACTTTTCTTGCGTGTGTTGATGCAGACCATACTGGAGCGGCGTATTCCGCGGCTGACACACTGAGCGCAAGGGCTGAAGTTCTCAGGACTTTTGGGTTTGCACCCCAGGATCCGCTGGTTAGTTTCCTGATGATGTTGTTTCTAGTTGAGACTTTTTCCCTTGTGGCATTACAATGATGTTTATAGGTCAGTGTGCGATCCAACGTGACACCAAGATATTTGGGCGTTTTACAATGCTCGAGGCGTTCACCTCTCCATATTACATTCAATTCACGATTTGCCTCCCTGTTCTTTAAATGGAATGCACATACCTGCGTCTTGGGAGGCCTCGGCCTTAGGTGGTTTGCCTCATAATACTCGAAGAGAGCTTCCAAGGTACTGGTTAATTTCTCCTCTACATCCATAAAATTGTTACCTTGGGCTGCAACTGCAGTGTCATCGGCATACATAAATTGGCGCGTGATGTTTGGCACTGGTTGGTCATTTGTATATATATTATACAGAGCTGGGGCGAGGACGCTTCCCTGAGGTAGGCCATTCCTCTGATTTCTCCACCTGCTCTTCTTGCGGTTCTCGGCTGACGCCCCCGGTTACAGGAGTCAAGGATGACACTTTATTAATAATTGTAGTGCAGAGTCATATCACCAACTACAGATACATTTTCAGCACGTACACCAATACCTTTCACTCATACATGAATCTTTTCATCATTAATAACTTTTCTACAGGAGCGAGTATACAAAGTAAAGGGTATATTACTATATACGTAACTAGGTCTAGATGAGTTAGATTATGAACTGTGACAAGAAAAAAGATGCAGATTTTCAGTGCTGTATGAGAGGCGTACAATAAGTAATGCAACACATCCTTCTCTCTACCATTTCCGATTGAAAAAATGCAAAATTTGTTCAGACCCCACGGTTTCATGAAGTTACGATAGATAGTCGCTTTCAAAATGATGTCTGTAATTGAGGTGCGTTCCAGGCAGAGATTTGCCATTTTGGTGGAAAACCAGGGCATCGCAGATGGTCATTGGCTCTTGCAGAATGTCTATGGACACTTGGCAGTGAACAAAAGCACGGTGAGTCGTTGACCGAGACGTCTGTTAACATCGCAAGGTCTCACGAAACTGTCCAGTCTCCTGCATACTGGATGGCAGCACACAGCGGTGATTCCTGCAGTGTTGGAACTTGTGAACACTGTCATTCGAGGTGATCAACAGATTACAATCAAACACCTGGCTGCTCAGTTGGAAGCCTCTGTTGCCAGTGCTGACGCATTCATCCACCAGTCGAGGGACTGTGTGCCCGCTGAGTTCCTCGCCGCTTAATGGAAGATCACAAAGAGCAATGACGGTCATGCGTACGGGATTGCTTGCGCGTTGCGAGGCTGATCGTGGCAACATTTTGTCGAATATCTTCACAGGCGATGAAACAAGGGTTCATCACTTCGAACCGGAAATAAAACTGTGATCCATGGAGTGGCGTCACACCTCACCACCATGTTCTAAGCTGCACCGTCAGCTGGTAAATTCATGGCGACGGTCTTCTGGGACTCTGAGGGGATTCTGTTTGATGTCATTATGATGTTCTCATGTTGCAACTACCAACTCTAAATCGTATTGTGCTACCCTCAGGAAATTGGAGAAACGACTTCAACATGTTCGTCGCCACAAAAATGCAAATGAATTTCTTCTTATCCATTACAGTGCAAGGCCTTACACAAGTCGGCACATCCGAAGGGAGGTCACAGAACTTCATTGGGCTGTTCTTCCATTCTAGAGCCTGGATCTGTACCTTCTGCCTTCCATATGTTTGGTGTACTGAAGGATGCACTCTGTGGGAAGCAGTTTGTGGATTGGCTCCGACAGAAGAGTTGTTCCATGCGGACCTGCAAGCCCCACCAGTAAGGTAGTGTAAGGCCATCGATTGAACAGAGATTATGTTGAAAAATTATAAAACCTACTTGCTTTCAGAAGAAAAGGTGTTGTATTACTTATTCAACACCTCTTGTAATCCTTTGCAGGTCAACGCCGTGACGTATTGTTGCGTGTGGTTACGATTTGCTGGTTAGATTTCTTTTAGTGTCATCTCCAGTCACAGGCTGTTATCAGCTGTCTCTTCATCTCAGGCAGTCGAACAATCTTACCTCCTTGTTGTGCAGTAGTCCTTCTGGCCGGATCCACGGTCACTCTTCCACACTGCTGTCCTCAGACCATCACGCCACCACTCGTTTTGGTTCAAAACTGGTTCAAATGGCTCTGAGCACTTTGGGATTTAACATCTGAGGTCATCAGTCCCTTAGAACTTAGAACTACTTAAACTAACCTAAGGACATCACACACATCCATGCCCGAGGCAGGATTCGAACCTGCGACCGTAGCGGTCGAGCGGTTCCAGACTGTAGCGCCTAGAACCGCTCGGCCACCTCGGCCGGCCTAGTTTTGGTCCTTTCACTACAGTGAACTGTGCGATCTGCTGCTATAATGCTCTCTTATCCCTCTTGCCAATGATTCGACCTTTCTCAAAGTCTTAAAGATGGCGATATGGTGACATCTCCCCAAGGCATGCCGTTATATGATCTCCACTAGATAAGTTCCGTTAACGTTAGACACACCCAACTGTCATCATGTACTCGCATCATCCTTCATCTGTAGGAGTGGCTTTTTCTGTACAGAAAATTCTGAAAATGAACTCACATAAGGATGAAATATTAATCAATATATATGGTATGCAGCTATTAAAGAATGTCCATAACCACCCACATGGATATATATTGATGACAGATTGCATCGCCGGCAAGTGTGGCCGAGCGGTTCTAGGCGCTTCAGTCTGGAACTGCGTGACCGCTACAGTCACAAGTTCGAATTCTGCCTCGGGCATGGATGTGTGTGATGTCCTTACGTTAGTTAGGTTTGAGTAGTTCTAAGTTCTATGGGACTGATGACCTCAGACGTTAAGTCCCATAGTGTTCAGAGCCATTTGAAACATTTTTTGACAGATTGCATCCATAATGCGGCTAACAGTAGATACACCGTCAAGTCACATTAATGTGGGCACAGGCTATGTTCGATGTCAATGTGAATTAACCAATCACAATTGGTAGACGGCAGGATTAGCAGTGATGGGTATATAAAGCGTGTCGAGGAGAGGGCGTGGAAAACAATGCAATCGTTATTGTAATAAGGAAACGGAAATATTTATTTCACTTCCGGAAGGTTATGATCATTGGCTCTTGGGACAAGGGTGGAACCTTCTGTGAAATGGCTAAGGTTGTAAACTGTTCACGTGTCGCTGTGGTTAAAGTATACTGTGCATGGCTATATGGCACTATCCAAAACCTACGTCAAGTGTGGTGCACCGAGGGCCATACATGACATGTGTGAATGACAGTTGCAGAGACGTGTATGGGGGAACATTCGTGTAGCTGTTGGGTTACCGATGGCCTAGATGAACCAAGGGGCAAACAACAGTGTCTTTTCAACGACCGTTCATCGAACGTTGCTCCATATTGGTCTTTGCAGCAGATGCCTGGTTCATACATCCATGCTTACTGCTGTTCATTGGCGATGAAGGCTGAAATTTACAGGTCACTGCTACAAGTAACTGTCCACTGAGTGGTAACATGGGGCCTTTTCAAATGCATCACGTTTTATGCTTCATCGGCGTGAAACGTCTGAAAATAAACACCCAGCAACAATCATCAGAAGTCTCCAGGCCAGAGGAGGGAACCTTATGGTCTAGGCAATGTTTTCGTGGCATTCTCGTCATTATGGAAGGGACAATGGATCTACATAAGTATATAACTATTGTAGTGGGAACTTCTGCCACCAAATGTATCAGGATGACCAAATGTAGCGGGAAGAGGTAGAAGGCACCGTATTAAGACTCGTCCGAGCTTTCCCAATGATTTATTGCTTCTAACCACAGTGCCCTGGTACGCCTTGGTCTGCTTCACAGGGCCCTGAAATGCTGAGGAAGCACCCCAGTGGCCTGTGCAATGCAATGCTGTGTTGAGCTCGCCTTGGCTAGCTGTGGAGTTCCGATGGCGTCAGGATGCTCCAGCTGCCGACTCAGCTGTCCCCATCTTCGTTGCCTCAGCAATGCTCTGAGGAGCATCAGAACAGTCCACTGACAACTGCAAGATGGTCCCTGCCATGCTCCCTCGCCGGCGTGGCTTAGGATGCGGCAACAACATGGGATGCCTCCAGTGTGTGTTGGAAGCCAGGACGCCTGCCCGGGGCTAATTAGCCGTGAAGTGGCCCGCTGCTGGCTGGCTACTGACCCCACGTCGGCCTCAGAGGGTCGAACCAGCGACCCGCCGTGGACTGGAATGCTGGCGCCCCATCTGTTGCTGTGTGTAGCTGGTGGTGTGACACGCCCCGCCCTTCAGGAGAGCTGCCACACTTGAATCAATCTCGTTAGAAACCCACACGTATTTATACGCAGCTCTGAACCTCTGTTTTGTCATGCGCATCAATTCGCGTCACGTACTCATAATGCATTAGGTTGGTCAGTGGGCCCCTTCTGCCTGTGATTTGTGACATGAAAAACTGCTACGTATATTCTTTCAGCAATCTGACGGCCCTGTGGGCTCTATTCTACTTCGCAACTGTTGGTATTCGTAACTCACTGGAATCTGGCCCACGCCTGGCTGTAACTTGTGCTGAGACTATTGCACAAAACTAACTTTCCCTATCCTAAACGGTGGTGCCGCTACATTTTCCTTGTGGACCATTTGTTTTTTCCCTCGGCACGATGGCATCTACCAGTAGGACAATGCAACTTGTCACACAACCTGCAGTGTAATGTGTGGTTCGAAAAGCACCAGGATGACGTTACTGTGCTTCAATGGCCACCCAAACTCCCCCTATTTATACTCAACTGCGGATGAGTGCGACCACATTAATTGGGCTGTTCGCATTATGGATCCTCTGCCGAGAGACCTATCGCAGCTGTCCACGGCATTGGAGTCGGCATGTCTCCACATCCCTGTCGGAACCTAACAGAACCTCACTGGCTCTCTTACTGTGCATCTCGCAGCAGTCCATGGTGCAAAAGGTGATATTTTGACAGCTGGTCACATTAATGTGACTGGACAGTATATTGGGTATAAAAGGCAAACGGCTCCATAGCTAAAAGAATGGACAGAATTGCTCTGTCAAAGAAACTGCTATGGGAGTGCGGATAAAAAAGTTAAATATAGCATACAAACTCAGTATGAAAAACTACTACGAGGATCACTCCAAAAGAAATGCACACTATTTTTGTAAAAATACATTTTTCACTCTGCATGTGTGAAAGCTTTACAGTGTGTAGATACATCCTTCCCGCTTGTTTTCAAACTTAGTTCAACCTGTTCCCGTGAGTGGCGCCGTCACAGCATGTCTTCAAGATGGCTGCTACACTTGACGTTCGTCAGAAGCAAGTGCTGTCATAGAATTCCTGCGCTGTGAAAACGAGAGAGTGGGAAACATCAACAAGAGGTTGAAAAAGGAGTATGGAGATGCTGCTGTCGATCGCAGTACAGTTAGTCGGTGGGCAAGCAGGTTACGTGACGAAAGCGGGCACGGCAGTATTGAGGATTGTCCTCGCAGTGGCAGGCCTCGTACTGCACACATTCCAGACAATGTGCAGAGAGTTAACGAATTGGTGACTGCTGGCAGACGCATCACAGTGAACGAATTGCCACGCTACGTTGGGACAGGGGAAGGAAGTGTTTGCAGAATACTGAAAGTGATGGCGTTAAAAAAGGTTTGCGCCGGGTGGGTTCCCAGGATGTTGACAGTGGCTCACAAAGAAACAAGAAAAACAGTATGCAGTGAACTTTTGGAACAGTATGAGGATGGTGGAGATGAATTCCTTGGAATAATTGTGACAGGTGATGAAACATGACTCCATTATTTTTCACCAGAGACGAAGAGGCAATCAATGGAGTGGCATCATGCAAATTCACTCAAGGAAAAAAAAATTCAAAACCACACCTTCTGCTGGAAAAGTTATGGCTCCAGTGTTTTTCGATTCCGAAGGACTCTTGCTTGTGGACATCATGCCAAGTGGAACCACCATAAATTCTGATGCATATGTGACGACACTGAAGAAACTTCAAGCTCGACTGAGTCGTGTTCGACCACATCGGCAAAAGCAGGATGTTTTGCTGTTGCACGACAATGCACGGCCACATGTCAGTCAAAAAACCATGGAAGCGATCACAAAACTCGGATGGACAACACTGAAACACCCGCCTTACAGTCCTGACCTGGCTCCATGTGACTATCATCTCTTAGAGAAACTGAAAGACTCTCTTCGTGGAACAAGGTTTGAAGATGATGACTGCCTTGAGCACGCTGCCAAACAGTGGCTCCAACAGGTTGGTCCAGAATTTTACCGTGCGGGTATACAGGCGCTGGTTCGAAGATGGCGTAAGGCAGTTGAGAGGGATGGAAATTATGTGGAGAAATGAAAATATTGTTCGTAAAGGATGTATCTACACACTGTAAAACTTTCAAACATGTAGAATAAAAGATGGATTAAAAAAAATAGTGTGCATTTCATTTGGAGTGACCCTCGTACAAGAAGAATTTTTCCATCACGCAAAACTGGCAGGTTACCGTGTAGTGATTCGCCCTGAAGCCTTATATGCATCAGGAAGTCTGAACTTTATAAGAACAGGACAGTCAAGAGGCTACAATTTGTGGAAAGAAGTATTACGAAGAGGATATTAGGACTTTAAAGAACAGGAGACGGTCAGTATATAAGACGATCGAATCAAGAACTGTATATCCAGATACAGAAACTTCGGACATCATCAGTAAAACGACTATGTTCTTTGGGCTCATCCACTGAAAATCAGGGAGGGTTGACACGTCAGATGTTACAGAGTCTTGTGAAAGAGAGAACCAAAGCACACTGGATAACATGTGTAAAACGATCTGGAGAAAAAGGAAATTTATAACAGGTCAAATTTCAAATAAAATAATACGGTTTTCCATAGGTTTCCAACTCAAACTTAGACCCAGGACAAAAACATCATGGACAGAGAAACGAAGGAGGGTTGCAAAATATGAGAATGAAAGAATGATGGTTGAGGATAGAGGCCAATGAAACGAGACTGATCCAAATTAACGTGGTTCTCAGGTGGTCAAAACGAAACGAAGAAGAGAAAGAAGAAGAAGGAGAAGAAGAAGATGATGATGAAGAATCAGGCTCCATCCGACAAGTGAAGATGTTGATACTTTTCCAGCCCACTAGACAGATGTATTAAGTTTGGAATATGTATCGAGTAAGGCTTGACATATTATTTGTTAATTCTTAACTTGCTGTATTTATATCTTTCTTTCACATCACATAGCAGGTTTTTTTTCTTTTAGAAGAGACAGATTCTTAGCTTTTGCACTTAAAGCTACGTTTATGCCAGGGGTTTTTAATAGTGTGTAGAACATTCACTGTCAGCTGTAATGGCGAACAGTTAACTGAAAGTTTGATCGGCTTTCGTAGACTTGTGACGTGTTTCCAGCATGCAGCTTATTGGTGCAACAAATGTGGAAAATAGATTCTGTCATAACGAGCTGCAAGCAACCGATTTGTCGATCAGTTTCGAAGGTCTGTTACAACTACCTCACGTTCTCTCTCCAGGCCGCCCTTTGTATGTCCCTGTATTGGATTTGTGTGTCCGCTGCTAGCATATTACTCCGCATCATTAGCGCAAGGCATTTGGACGACACGATTACCCGCAATTATGTGCCAATGATGACATAATTACAGTCTGTCTCATTTACAACCCCATGTTTCGAAATGTTCTATTGCTGGAAAGCTGAAAACCGTGTCGTACTGTGCTGTGATCGACGATAAAAGCTTCATCGAGTAACAGAATGGAAGGGTTGTTATAAATGTTTTACATCATTTGACGTAACATATTCGTATGACTGAAACTGCTTAAAACTTAACTGCTTAAAACTTAACGCTGTATTCTTGTTAACGGCTGTCAAAATTTTTTATTTATTGCAATGGCAATTTAGAATATTGCTCGTTTTCAAACAAAAGAACACAAAGACAAATATGCACACAGCCTTATATGCATTGCGGTCTTTGCCTGAAAATGAGAGCTCTCGAAATTGCGATCACTATAAATAAATATTTTTGAGAGCAGTAAGCTGTAAACGTAATGTTTCATAGTTCCGTGAAGACTGTGGGTCCATTTCACAACAAATTTCGAACAGAGTTCTTATGCTTTTCTGCTCGTTGGTAAACGTGACTCGTTCTGGGAGAGAAAATGTTCAGAAAAGAGCAGAATGAAGAGAAAAGTCCCTTCGAAGTAACCATTTCACATGAATAAAAACTTGCCAAATGCGAGTAGGACTCTGTACAAACATATGTATACATATGTGTGTACATACACACATCAAAAAAGGTTTTGCATCTCCCCGGTTCCCAGAACTCATGAAAACAGACGTTGACTGTGTTTATTTTGTCACATACACAGTCCCTTTGACTGTTCAGAGATGTTACTAAACCCGCCCAAAGATGTAAACAACCATGCATTAGCAGCGCCTATTAGACGGAGGGGGTCCGACAGCCGACCAGTTCCAGTCATTCCACCATGAAGGAGGTACACGGCTCGAGTTGTCTGTAGTTCAACCATGCCTAGACTGTCAATACCGCGGTTAAATCGCGTCCGCATTGTTGCTTTGTGCCAGGAAGGGCTCTCAACAAGGAAAGTGTCCAGGCACATCGGAGTGACCCAAAGGAATGTTGTTTGGACATGGAGGAGATACAAAGAGACAGGAACTGTCGATAGCATGCCTCACTCAGGCCGCCCAAGGGCTACTACTGTAGTGGATGACCTCTACCTACGGATTATGGCTCGGAGGAACCCTGACAGCAACGCCACCATGTCGAATAATGCTTTTCGCGCAGCTATGGGAAGTCGTGTTATGACTCAAACTATGCGCAAAAGGCTGCATGATGCGCAACTTCTCTTCCGACGGGCATGGCAAGGTCCATCTTTGAAACCACGACACCATGCAGGGCGGTACAGACGGAACAACAAGACACCGAATGGACTCCTCAAGACTGGCATCACGTTCTCTTCACTGATGTCGCATATACCTTCAACCAGACAACCGTCAGAGACGTGTTTGGAGGCAGCCCGGTCAGGCTAAACGCCTTAGACGCATTGTCCAGCGAGTGCAGCAAGGTGGAGGTTCCCTGCTGTTTTGGGGTGTCGTTATGTGGGGCCGACGTAGGCCGCTGGTGGTCATGGAAGGCGCGGCAGCGGCTGTACGATACGTGAATGCCATCATCCGACCGATAGTGCAACCATATTGGCAGCATATTGGCGAGGCATTCGTCTTCATGGGCGACAATTCGTGCCCCCATCGTGCACATCTTGTGAATAACTTCCTTCAGGATAACGACATTGCTCGAGTAGAGTGGTCAGTATGTTCTCCAGATATGAACCCTATCAAACATGCCTGGGATCAGTTGAAAAGGGCTGTTTATGAACGACGTGACCCACCAACCACTCTGAGTGATCTACGCTGAATCGCCGTTGAGGGATGGGACAATCTGGACCAACAGTGCCTTGGTGAAGTTGTGGATAGTATGCCACGACGAATACAGGCATGCATCAGTGCAAGAGGACGTGCTGCTGGGTATTAGACGTACCGGTGTGTACAGCAGTCTCGACTCGACCACCACCTCTGAAGGTTTCGCTGTAGGGTGGTATAACATGCAATGTGTGGTTTTCATGAGCAATAAAAAGGGCAGAAATGATGTTTATGTTGATCTCTATTCCAGATTTCTGTACAGGTTCCGGAACTCTCGGAACAGAGGTGATGCAAAACTTTTTTTGATGTGTATGTATATAGTTGATCCAACCCAAGACTCGAGAGCCTCGACGGTTTTTGATGTTATCTATTTCGACACTGGCAGAGATCGTCCCGTAATTCCAATATCGTATCAAAATCTCTACAATAGTTCCTGTGGCTAACCTGGACATGTAAAAAGAAGCGACCGGGAGATTTAAGTTTATACATTTAGAGAGAAAAGATTTATCAAAATACTTTTTGTTTACTTATTAAAACATGACTACTACTTACATTTTATGTTCGTTTGAGTAGTATATTTTAAGGATGCTTTTGACGGATGATGAATGCAATGTAAGTTCTAATGCCAAAAAGATTTTTTTATGTATTTCAATTACAATTTAATGATTTTCGGAGTTTTTCCTTTACTTGTCCTATGAAACCTTCACTTTTGCTAAATTTCGTGATTCTAGACCAATGGGAAGTATAATGTAGAATTTGATAGGTGAGTTTCGTGTCATCAATGGACGTTTCTTTTGACTGAATGGTCTTACAAGGGAACCTCCCCATCGCACCCTCTCAGATTTAGTTATAAGTTGGCACAGTGGATAGGCCTTGAAAAACTGAACACAGATCAATCGAGAAAACAGGAAGAAGTTGTGTGGAAGTATGAAAAAAATAAGCAAAATATACAAAGTGAATAGTCTATGCATATGATGTACAAAATCTAGGACAATCTGATCTCATGGGCGCCGTGGTCCCGTGGTTAGAGTTGGCAGCTGCAGTGCGGGAGGTCCTTGGTTCAAATCCACCCTCGAGCGAAAATATTAATTTTTTATTTTCAGACAATTATTATCTGTCCGTCCGATGCGATCACTTTTTTGGGAGTGATTATCACATCTACAAGAAAACCTAAATCGGGCAAGGGAAAAGAATCTTTTTACCCATTCGCCAAGTGTACAAGTTAGGTGAGTCGACAACATATTGTTGTCATATGACGCACATGCCGTTGCCAGTGTCGTATAGAATATATCAGACGTGTTTTCTTGTGGAGGAATCGGTTGACCTATGAGCTTGCGATCATATGTTTTCGGTTCCCATTGGAGAGGCACGTCCTTTTGTCTACCAATCGCACTGTTTTGCGGTGCGGTCGCAAAACACAGACACTAAACTTATTACTGTGAACAGAGACGTCAATGAACGAACGGACAGATCATAACTTTGCGAAAATGAAGTCGGTAAAAATGTTCACCCGACGGAAGACTTGAACCATGGACCTCTCATTCCGCAGCTGCTCACGCTAACCACGAGACCACGGCGCTCCTGAGCTAGCGCTATCCTTGATGTTGCTTATCTTGCACATGGACTACTCAGTTTGTATATTTTGCTTATTTTTTCATAGTTGCACACAACTTCTTCCTGTTTTCTCGATTGATCTGTGTTTAGTTTTTCAAGGCCTATCGAATGTGCCAACCTATAACTAAATCTGAGGGGGGTGCGATGGGGAGGTTCCCTTGTTAGAAGCTTAAAATTTTTACAGTGCCAAGGGACCATATAAAGTAATATGTGACATAAAGTTCAACTTGATACGTCGTCCCATCACTGAGAAACAATCTCAACCATGTAACAACACTTCTTAACAATCTTAACAATCGAAGAAGAACAGAAGAACATCAAAGCACTCCTATAAAGGTTTCGTTTTTACCGAGTGCGGTATGGAACCCTATAAATGAATAAAATTCGGACTCCGAATGGATGAATTCAGAATAAATAAAACTCAGATTCGGCAAAAATTTTTATTTGAATAATTTAAGCCCGATTTTCGAATGGATGTTAGTCTGCAACACAAAAACTAGAAAAATCTTTTCCAATACACAAATCTTTGGATCCCATATGGGCTATCCAACAGAGATCGTGACTCAACTAATAGATTCATGCAAAAAATAAATTCTATTTCGGTGTAGCTTTTGGTTTTCAACAGCAAGTTTTCTGCCTTTTAGCATCATAACTTAAAAATTAGTGGTATGAATTTTTCAACATCCGCAACAGATGGCACATGGGTTGAAGAAAACGGTGCCAGTATCTTGTCACAGAGCGGATCAGATGCGTCAAAGACAGTGCTAGAAAATTGTCACTAAAGGGTAGCTACCCTAGGACGATTTTCCTACAGTCAGATGAAGTGTAAATTTCCGATGGTAACGTTATTTGTAGAGGGATTTGTTTGGCAGATGAACAAAATTGGCACGAGCAAGCAAAGAATTTGGAATTCCAAATCCCATTGGATGGGGAAGGTACAAACCCAGATCACGTAAGTTCCTACGTGATTGGGGTTACAGTGGAGAAACCGCGCGAGTAAACTACGGGACAAAGACGAGTAAAAACAGAACAACACTGTCCCGCTGAAGTACTGGAGGAGTGAAGATGCGTCAGTAACCACAGGTGCTTTGAGGTGGTAGGCTTGCCGATGTCTGCCATTGCCGAATTGTCCGCAATGTGCCGCGTGGTTTTTCCATGCGATGGTCCGAGGGCAGTCCGCATGTTACTCAGGGTGAAGGGAGCAGGGACTGTCCTGGTCGCTGCTGATGAGCTTCGCCCAGCCGGCCCAGACCTTGCTGCTACGTGCCTCTGCACTGTAAACCAGAACTTGTAAACGCGTATAACATATTGTCTAGCGCCACGCAGGCAACAGACCCTAGGAAAAGTCTGCTCTCTTAGCAGCTGTTCAGCACTCGTTTCTTCTCAGCGACTCAGTGTTAAGATTTTGCCGCGCTGTTTATTGCCAGTGGTTAGGTAGATTTACATGCCAACGTCAATATTTCATTCCGTCATTTCCATGTCTCCATATTACATTTTTAAGATATTGTACTGGGGATTGTATCCATACTGTAGGATATTTTAACTACTACTACTACTACTGCGTGATCAGGCCCAGTGGACAGCACGCATCTACAAGTTTCCTCCTCCACTGTATTCGTCCATCGCTGCTATCCGCCATCCGTTCACATCTGTTGACACTTGGTTTAAATCTTCATGGAGTTCATCCCTCCAACGCTTCTTGGGTCTCCCTGGCGGTCTCTTTCCAGTAGGTGTGAAATCCACGAGCTTTCGAGGCCACCTGTGATCCTCCATCCGGGCCACATTGCCAATCCACTGCATTCGTTGGCTTTGACAGTTCCTGCTATGCTGGGCTACTGGTATAGTTCCTCAAGCTCTTGGTTGTATCTGATCCTCCATTCCCCTGTATCTGCATCCAGAACCGGACCGAAGATCTTCCGAAGCACTTTTCTCTCTAAAACAAGGAGCTTATGGAAGTCCTGTTTCCGGATACTCCATGTCTCACAGCAGGCTGGATCAGGGTTTTGTACAGTCGAATCTTGAACTGTCTGAAGAGATATCTGGACCGAAACAGTTGTGCTAGTCTGTGATAAGATCGATTTCCTGTTTGTATTCTGGCATTGATCTCTGCTTCACATGACGAGTTCTCAGTGAAAAGTGCCGCTAGGTATTTGAATTCTTGCACTCTCTTGTAGGACTGGTCCCCAACCTGGGTATTTTAACTGGCATCCAATAACCAGTCTAGTATCACGGACACCTGCTTCACTGAGTAAGCATCAAACCGGCTACCAAAGAAGCTGGAGTCTAACTTAGGATGGACGGATGGACGTGTTGGTATGAGCACACGGCAGCAAGGTCTTCAGCGCCCGCGCGAAAACAGTTTGAGACGAGTGTCGATAAAATACGCTAAACAGAAGTACATCTACATCTACATGGATACTCTGCAAATCACATTTAAGTGCCTGGCAGTGGGTTCATCGAACCACCTTTACAGTTCTCTATTATTACAATCTCGTATAGCGCGCGGAAAGAACGAACAGCTATATCTTTCCGTACGAGCTCTAATTTCCCTTATTTTATCGAGGTGATCGTTTATCCCTATGTAGGTCGGTGCCAACAAAATATTCTCTCATTCGGAGGAGAAACTTGGTGATTGGAATTTCGTGAGAAGATTCCGTCGCAACGAAAAACGCCTTCCTTTTAATGATGTCCAGCCCAAATCCTGTATCATTTCAATGACACTCTCTCCCATATTCCGAGATAATACAAAATGTGCTGCCCTTCTTTCAACTTTTTCGATGTACTCCTTGAGTCCTATCTGCTAAGGATCCCACACCGCGCAGCAATTTTCTAAAAGAGGTCGCACAAGCGTAGTGTAGGCAGTTTCCTTACCAGATCTATTACATTTCCGAAGTGTCCTGCCAATAAAACGCAGTCTTTGGTTAGCCTTCCCCACAACATTTTTTATGTTTCTTCCAATTTAAATTGTTCGTAATTGTAATACCTAGGTATTTAGCTGAATTTATGGCTTTTAGATTAGACTAATTTATCGTGGAACCGAAGTTTAACGAATTCCTTTTAGTACTCATGTGGATGACCTCACAATTTTCGATATTTAGCATCAACTACTTTTCTAAATCGTTTTGCAATTTGTTTTGATCTTCTGATGACTTTATTAGTCGATAAACAACAGCGTCATCTGCAAACAACCTAAGATGGCTGCTCAGATTGTCTCCCAAATCTTTTACATAGATAAGGAACAGCAAAGGGCCCATAACACTAACTTGGGGCCGCGCGGGATTAGCCGAGCGGTCTTAGGCGCTGCAGTTATGGTCTGCGCGGCTGGTCCCGGCGGAGGTTCGAGTCCTCCCTCGGGCATGGGTGTGTGTGTTTGTCCTTAGGATAATTTAGGTTAAGTAGCGTGTAAGCTTAGGGACTGATGACCTTAGCAGTTAAGTCCCATAAGATTTCACACACATTTGAACATTTTTGAACTAACTTGGGGAACGCCAGAAATCACTTCTGTTTTACTCTATGACTTTCCGTCAATTACTACGAACTGTGACCTCTCTGACAGGAAATCACAAACCCAGTCACATAACTGAGACGATATTCCATAGGCACGCAATTTCACTACAAGCCGCTTGTGTGGTACAGTGTCAAAAGCCTTCCGGAAATACAGAAATACAGAATCAATCTGAAATCCCTTGTCAATAGCACTCAACACTTCATGTGAATAAAGAGCTAGTTGTGTTTCACAGGAACGATGTTTTCTAAATCCATGTCGACTGTGTGTCAATAGACAGTTTTCTTCGAGGTAATTCATAATATTTGAACACAGCATATGTTCCAAAAACCTGCTGCATATCGACGTTAACGATATGGGTCTGTAGTTTAGTGGGTTACTCCTACTACCTTTCTTGAATATTGGTGTGACCTGCGCAACTTTCCAGTCTTTCGGTACGGATCTTCCGTCGAACGAACGGTTGTATATGATTGGTTAAGTATGGGGCTAATGCATCAGCATACTCCGAAAGGAATCTAACTAGTATACAGTCTGGACCAGAAGAGTTGCTTTTATAAAGTGATTTAAGTTGCTTCACTACTCCGAGGATATTTACTTCTACGTTACTCATATTGGCAGCTGTTCTCGATTCGAATTCTGGAATATTTACTTCGTCTTCTTTTGTGAAGGCATTTCGAAAGACTGTGTTTAGTAACTCTGCTTTGGCAGCACTGTCTTCGATAGTATCTCCATTGCTATCGCGCAGTGAAGGCATTGATTGTTTCTTGCCGCTAACATACTTTACATACGACCAGAATCTCTTTGGATTTTCTGCCAGGTTTCGAGACAAAGTTTCGTTGTGGAAACTGTTATAAGTACCTCGCACTGAAGTCCGCGCTATATTTCAAGCTTCTGTAAAAGATCGCCAATCTAGGGAATTTTGCGTCTGTTTAAATTTGGCATGTTTGTTTCGTTGTTTCTACAACCGTGTTCTAACCCGTTTTGTTTACCAAGGAGGATCTTTGGCAGTAAACGCAACCTTGTTCGCTGACGGCGTGCAGGTAGAACACCCTGCAATAGACATGTCAGCACTCTGGACGTTAGATGACGTCGGATGCGTCCATACCTGTCACAACAACACTGTAGAGACTGCTAACAGAAGTGGAGGCAGTGGCGAAAGACGAACATGTGCTGCGGAAATGCAGCACACATTCGTAGTTTGTCTCGTGCTGTTGTGCCACGTCATGGAGAACTTTACTTGGTCCGAGCAGTGTGATATGCATTTTGTTTATGGTGAGGCGAGAGGAAATGGGTGCGTAGCTATACAGATGAAAGACATATAAATAGGGCTCAGCCACAGTCATCGGCTACCTGTCAGCATCTGGGTGAAACAAGTGGTTTCAGAGGACGTCAAAACGGAGGTCACATGCAAAGAACGCAACGATTTGAAAATGACGTATTAGAGACATTCGACGTACACCTATCCACAAAATTCGCGCTGTGGTACACACGTTGCAGAGCGTCCACATAGCTGTCTGAAGGGTAATACCTAAGAAGAAAAGATCTCCATTCCATCTTCAGAAGACATAGGCGCTGACAGCCCACGATTTTGCTCTGCAAGTGGGATACTCGCAGTGGTTTTATGGACCGTTGAGCCACACAGCGGTATTACGGTGCATAAATTTCATTCACGGACGAGGCGTTGTTCAGCCATGAGAGTATGTTCAATGCTCACAGTTGTAATTCTTGGGTGGAAGAAAACACTTAAGCCACCCACAAATAATATCGTCAAGAAAAGTTTTGAGCCGTGCACGGTTCGTGTTCATCCCATTAATTATTTTTCTCTTCTATTACGGTAGCGCCGCCTCGTTTTCTTATTCCATTTACTGGTGTCACTAACTTCCTGCCTTACTTGTCCGTGAGTGGCAGCAGCAGCAGCGCGTATCGATAAGCACACTGTCGTACCATCTCTGGAGCGACTGATAGTATTTCAGGGTCGTCGTGTGTTGGGTAGTGAATGAGTGGGGGGCGCACCATCAGTGCATTTGCGACGGAGCAGCAGTCGCGGACGGACCAGCAGTCCAGTCGGTCGGTTGGCGTGGGCCATCAAGCAGGCCCCCATCATGCGGAGTCGGGCTGGAGCCGCTGGCGGCGTGCATGCGCGGTTTGATGGTGAGGTGCTGCTTGCAAGTGCTACGAAGGTTGCCGCCCACCGATCTTGGACATGAAAGTTGAGTCCTCACTTAACTTACGATCGAGCCTCAACTGTTTAATTTCTTCGTTTGATCCTGGTTGTCGCTTTTGGGACATTCCCGCGAGCAACAATGTGAGTGTATTTAAGTCGGCTAAGATTCCAGCCATCTTCCTGTGAAATTTAACTTAACTTAATTTATTCCCTGTGATGGAAGTTCATCAGCGGTATCTTCTGCCTTGTGGCCGTTGATGTTCCGGTTACCTGCCCTAGTCGTTGACGTAATTTTAGGCAGTGTATTTTCCTCGTTGTGTTGTTGCTGCCCAGCGCGGCGTGTAGTTCGACAGCTGAGGTGTTGTTGGTCACTGTGGGCAACAATATTCTGTGTGTCATGTATTGAAATCTTGTGGTCATTTTTCTGGTTGCATGGAGCGGAACTGATTTGGTTGATTGGTCGGTCGGCTGTCTGTCGGTTGGGTTACCTCCAGATTAAGAAGTCGTTGGACAGGCTGCCTGTCTCACCTAAATGGGTGTTATTACAGTGTTAAAATCCCAGGCCGACCCTTGGAAACTTCTGAGTGCTGTGCCTTGTGTCTTATGCAGTAATTTCCCTGTTTGGATTTTAGTTATTTAGCTGATGTGTGGATTTCAGCCGAGTATCAGTACCTCTTAAATTAATATCCTTGTTTTGCCCTTAAGGCATGAGATCGTTATTCTTTATTTTATGCGCAATGTTTTAAGAGACGGCCTTCTGCCCTTTAAAATTGAAACTCTTTTTCTAGGGCTTAAGCCGTTAAATTATTTATTGGTCAGCGGCCTTCAGCCGAGTTTTAGTATCTCTTAAATTAATCTTCTTCTTTTGCCCTTAAGGCATAAGATTGCTATGCTTTTGAATGGGACCTCCAGCCCAATTTACATGAATCGTTTTGAGGTAAGACCTTCTGCCTTGTGATTGAAACTCCTCTTATTGCTTAATATGCGAACTCCAGCCTAGTTCCATTAAAATTAAATTGCTAAGGCCTTCAGCTGATTAGATTGAAGATTTAGAAAATATGCTTGGGTAAAACCTCCAGAAGAACCTTGTATTTTAATTTGGCGTAAGCCTTGTGTCTTGAATTCTGAATGTGGCCTTCATCCGATCTAAAGTTAATCAAAGGAAGTCGATTAATGTTTTGAGTATTTTGCATCCTTGTTGTAATATTGTGTGTTGATGAAGTTTGTATGTTGAGTGCAACTGACAGCAACCATTTTTGGCCCCTTTCCACAACCTAATCCGCTCTGTCCTGCTAGCCCCGGCATTTCAAGTTTATCAAAAATTATGGGCACGATACACAATTATTTGTCTGGCCCCTACATGCTACCTTCTCAGCTCACAGGCGATAGCTATATAACGTTCGTCCGAGACGTGGTGCTGTGATTGAGGAGGTGCCACTTGCAGTCTGTAGACGTATGTGGTTCCAACACTATGGTGACATCCACACACTTCAGTGTAGCTGCCATAATCCAGATCGTACAGATGTTCCGAGATCGATGGACTGGTCGAGGTAACCCTGTAACTTGGCTGCCTTGGTCCCTGACCTCAACCCGCTGAGATTTTTGTTGTGGGGTCATCTGTAGAATGTGGTGTATAAGACCCCAGTGGAGTCAGCGGAATGAAACTTGCAGCATGTGAAGACGTTCGCAGCATGTCCAGTATCTTTGAACGGGTCTGTTAGTCAGTGGTACATAGATGTCACGCATGCTGCAATCATAGGAGAAGGCATTTTCATCACCTTCTCTCATTTTATTTAATTTCTTTTAACGATAAAATATAAATGTTTACTCCTTGAAATTTGTTTTCGTTTGTCTGCCACAGTGAATTCCCTAATGCTTCATCCTCTTTTCTTTGTATTCATGTTTCCTTTCCTTTAAAGGAAAAGGTAACGTCATAGTCACATAAACTCTGCCGTCATTTATTGAATGCAAAAATATGTAACTGATAGTCGCAGACTGCAGCGGAGTAGGTGGCGATATCTGCTGCATAGGCAGACGTTAGCTCCTATTTTTTTTGACGCTGTCAGTATCTTTCTGTAACACCTTGTAGACAGAAAAACACTGGAGATTTTAGAGGGTTCCTGATGGTAACCGATGTCCGAAACCGCCTTGCACCAAGGCAACTGAGAATAGCGTTCATAGGAAGCAAGGAGTGTCTACGCGGCAGCTAGCTCCATCTTCTGCACATACGAGCGTGGCAGTCAGTCGCGTTCGCTGAATAACAAAGCAACAAGGCCTATAGCGAGACGTTCCGCGTATGGTCCGTCAGTATACAAGATCACGTTAGCTGCCGAATGGGTGGCCTAGCAGCAGACGCCGATGCATACAATTTCGACGCTATGTAGTGTCGTTGGATGACGTTTCAGGCCGCAAGTTCCTGTCCTCAATTTTTTCGGCAAGACACCACGTACAACAGCTCGAAATTTGTCGGTTTAATTTTGCAACACCCTGTGTAAACTTTTCTCGACGACCTAATTCGCGGGTGGCTTAGGTGTTTTCCACCGCCCAAATATTACAACCGTGAGATCTAAACATACCCTCATGGCTGACGCCTCGCCCGCGAACGAAATTTAAGCAGCGTAATACATCTGCATGGCGCAACGTTGCAAAAACCACTGCCCGAACTCGATACGCGGAGCAAAATCATGGGCCATCACCGCCTGTGTCTTATGAAGATGGAAAGGAGACCATCCCTTCTCATGTATTACGCTCCAGACCGCTAGGTGGCTGCTTTGCAATGCGTGTACCACAGCGCGACTGTCTGTGGATGGGTGTGTATCGAACCTAACAGTCCTCTTCAAATCGAAGCGTGTCTACACTTTACTTGCGACCTCTGCCTCTTCGAAGTTCTTTGAAACCACCTGTTTCACCCAGACGCTGATGAAAAGCCGCAAACATAGAATGATGTGGCTGGCGCCTTTCTGGATATCTTTACTGCATAAAGCTGCACACCCATTTCCTTTCGCCTCACCATAAACGAAATGCATATCGCGCTGCTCGGGCCAAGTTAGATTCTCCATGATGTGGCGTAACAGCTGACCACCTGGTGTTGCCGATGCATTCATTTATTTCAATCTTCTATTAGTCGATCTCCACTTTCCATCTCTCTCTTGTCTATCTCCTCCTCTTCCTCTCTCTGTCTGTGTCCTCATGTCCCCCTCTCTGTCCATCTTCTTCTTCCCCTCTTCCTTTCCCACCTGCCTCCTACACCTCCACATCCTTGCTGTCTCTCTGTACATCTTCTCCTCAACCCTGTCTCTCCCTTCTTTCTGTCTGTCCATCTCGTGCTCCCCTTCTGTGTCCATCTCATCCTCCCTCTCTATCATCTTGTCCCATCTCTATCTGTCTATCTCCTCCTCCTCCTCTTCCTTTCTCTCTCTCTCTCACTCTCATTCTCCCTCCTCTCACTATCATCTAACCCTACTCTCTCTTTCTAATCAGTCATACCCATACACACATATATCCCCTATCCAATACTATCTGCACAACACACCTGTTGTGGAGGACTGCCTAGATATTGGGGTTTGCCAATCCTTTTAGCCCCAACGCCAATTCTGATGCGGTTCATACCACTGCAGTACTCCTTCCCAGGCAGTAAGTACTGTGTACGAAATTTGATATAAATAAATGGAGTGGTGTAGGGGGTAAATGTGGAACATATACAAATGCTCAAGCACATACAAGTACATGTATATGGTAGCATAAGACTTTGTGTAATAACGTGTTTGTGGAATAATATAATCACAGGTTTCTGCTTGAATTTGCCTCACAGACTTTTTGTCTAATACCGGCAAGGTTCGCCTCATGAAGTCTGTGTGTTGGGTAAGACTCGGATGCTTCCATCTTTGTATCCTTAAACAAAAATGTGTGTGAAATCTTATGGGACTTAACTGCTAAGGTCATCAGTCTCTAAGCTTACACACTACTTAACTTAAATTATCCTAAGGACAAACTCACACACTCATGCCCGAGGGAGGACTCGAACCTCTGCCGGGACCAGCTGCACAGTCCATGACTGCAGCGCCTTAGACCGCTCGGCTAATCCCATGCGGCATATCCTTAAACAGTATGGTGCCATATTTGTACCTTTGGGGAAAAATATTATTTCAACATGTACCAGAACAGTGACAGTGAGAGGTCCGCAGTTCAGGATCTAATGGCCAGCTTTGCTTCCTCTGGGTCCTGAGGTCGCGGGTTCGATTCCTGGCAGGATTGGGGACTGGGTGTTTGTGTTGTCCTCATTATTTCATTTTGGGAAAGTGGTGAGACTGGACAGTGAGAAGATTTGGAATTTGTGCGGGCTCTGATGACAACGCAGTAGAGTGCCCCACAAACCAAACATGATCATGAGATATGGCAGTGATGTTAGTATATTTGCTTGTAATGTTTCTATCATAAGTACCATTCATATAGTTCTTCGAAGGAATGTAAGGATATGTTACAGAATAAATGAAAGAGCGATTGTAAAACGACAAGGATTAAAATTTTAGTTCTTCGCTATGCCTAATCCAAGCTGTGGCAAAATTTTTTTACCTGTCTTGTTATAATTCCTTTTTGATTTATTTATCTTATTAAGCGTCTTATTTCCACAAATTTCGATACAGAGAAAAAATTATGAAAAAAATCTGCGCAGTGCATTTGGGGATTGTAGACAACTGGCTCTGTAGCGAGATGTCTTGGCCGCTTGGACAGAGCTGCTTTCGTTGAAAGGTGTAACCCTTGTGGGTAAATAAGTAGCAAGCGTAAATGTTCCTATCTTCGATTTTTCGGAAAATACGCGGTTGCAGATATCGTATATATTAATGAAAAATGCTCAGTTTTCAATTACCTATCAATTTTGAGTCGAATGCGTGTCATGACTCCCAAGATCCTGATTAATCTGTTTTGCTTATTCTAATATCTGTCAGGCTATATTATTCTTTGCCTCTAATGTTATTTCCTTGTGAAGTTCTGGATGACTCTAGAGATGTTCCACCAACATTGTAATAGATTTCTTTCGTGTCCTATTATTTTGGTATTCTTTTAAACTTTATCTATGTAGTTACAATTTTATAGCTTTCGATTGTTCCACATTTCAGCTGCTTTCAGTTTCATCGTCTCTAAATGTAACCTAATGTCTTCTTGCACAATGCTGAAAATGATTTAGTATTTTTTTCATCTTCAGCAACAGTAGTTGTATATCCCGAAATAATCAGCGACCAATTGCATAAAAGAAATTTAATTTCTTAACCAATTTCGGGCACTTACAGCATTTCTTCAGAAGGTTATACATATCGCATTATTTGCGAGTGTCAACAATATAATGCATACAGCATATTGCCGTGGTCACGTGGTTCATAATCCCTGTAGAAAATGTTGTAAAGAAACCAAACAGCTTTGTACCATTTTTATACAGGTACTATGAACCTGACGACCAGCATACTGCTTGTATGCATCTTACTGTTGACACTCGCAAATAATGCGATAGGTATTGTCTTCTGAAGAAGGCATTAAGTGCCCCAAACCTTTTAAGAAATTAAATTTCTTTGATGCAACTGGTTGCTGATTACTTCGATATACTTACAATGATATTACCTATCCACTGTGAAACATCCCCTTAGAAAAATTTATGAATTACTGTGCTGATAAACCTCTTACGTTATTTGATTTTCAAATAGCTGAGCAGAACTGAATGTACTCAGACATTTCTCTCTTTCTTATTCTGATCAACACTAAACTGACACACAATATTTTTAGCGCAATGCAATCTGACTTTCAACAATCCCTACAAAAGAATGGCCCTGACTAACAATAACCTATAACTTTCATGAATCACTTACCTCACAAAAATCTTCGTTACTCAAACTACTGCAATACAGCGAGCGCCAATACTGCCAGAGTAATACAAAGAGTAATACAGAGTAATGCAAAGTGAAATTCAGTAGCGCTGTGCCTGGCAAACAGCAGCAGCAAATGCAATAACTTATGTCTAAACATGACAAACCCACAAACAGAAAAAAATGTACACTAAAGACAACAATGCAGATAAGGGAAATGTCTATTCATATCTTAATGTCTATGTCATGAAAGTGGTGCACCACAACAACTTATTCTACAAAAAAAAATTACCAAGTACTTGAAAAGAAAATTATGTATGCAGTTACTGTTATTAGTCCCTTCTTATTGATCTTTCCTTTCCAAGTGCTCCTTTTTTGTAGAATGTGGATCATAAAATTATTATTTAACAGATCTGTTGACAGAAAGTGATCACATTAGCAAATGCATTTAATTTTATTTTATAAAACCAATGCTGCAACACAGTTGGAAACCAGATATCAAATGAAATAAGCAACTATCTACAAAGTAAAGCATAAAAACGTAATTCAATAGCCATGTGACATTTCATAAGTCGGTAGAAATTCTCTCAACTTTCGTAGAAAGACACTTGTCATATCCAGGTGTGCAAATGTAAGAATATTTCCCATCAATTCATAAACATTTCAGTAAGGGACAGAAAGTATGAGCTCAAAACTGTAATCATATGTTTCAAGTATGAGCGTGTCGTATTTGCGATGCTTTCTACACCTAAAGGCTATTTCTCCAGGCAACTGGCGCAGCTGGGGGCCCATAACCCGTCAAGTTCACTTAGCTTTCTTACCGACACAGTGACAGTTTCATATTAAAAAAATTTGACAGATCGAAAAATTACAGTAGATATGCGTAGAAACGAAATCTCATGGATAGTAGTGCTGTGATACATTCACGCATGGACACACAAGTCATAACTCGTAAAGTACGATTCTTGGTTTCCAGCATCCTTTTTTACAAACCAGAGTCCCTAACCACTACTCATTATTGCTTACCTTATTACACATATACATAGGCGTCGACACTTTTTCAATATTTCATCATAATAAATATGTGGCCTAATCAAATTCCTCATATAGTATCAGCTTATTGCTCATAAACATACCTTAACAGCATAATACACATCATCGTCATAATAATAACATCATAGCACATCAATCAAATCTCAAAATCGTTGTAGCTTCCTCCAATAATTTCAAAACCTAAAAAAATTCTCTGCTCATTTCAGTAGTGTCATCTACCTAAAAAGTACTTTAAAAATCATGATCCCATACCAAATACATCATTCAAAGTTCTCATAGTATCACAATGGTTCTGCAAAATATGAACAGTTCACAAAGTACAGACAAAATACAATTTCATAAGTGTGAAGTTATCCAACTGTGTATTTGCGTAAACATGTGTCACTGACGTAGTAAAAAAAGTTTTTCTCTCTCTCAGTTAAATGATCAGATAGATTTGTAATTCTGTGTTAGAGAAATACGGTACCGATGTGTAAAGTTGCATAAGCAAATAACATATTAGCTGGGGCTCCTAGCGCTCGCCACAGACATGGCACACAAGTATGATTGTACCCCCCTGAGAATTAATGTAATTGTACACTCAGGTGTTACGGATTACAGCAATGGAATGAAATGTATCACAGAAAACCTTTGTATCTTTGTAATTCAAAAATATTTAAAAGTAAATGTCTTAAGTACAAAATTAATCAGTCAAATACGTGTGCTGTAGTGCTAAACTGTGCATCTCGTTGTAAGATAATCTCTGTCATTACTTAAGGATAAAATATGTGGCAAGTGTCGTTATTATCGTCGTCTGTAAGCAAAGTTATGTAGAAGTCAATGTACTTACCTTGTAATAAACAAAAGTGAAATGTTTCCAGAATGATGAAGTAAGTACTGTACTGTAACGTATTGTTGTGTTACGGAAAAGGGTGTCTCATTATAGCTATACGACAAAAGTTACTACTAAAACATGTTTTACTTTCCAGAAGAATTCAGAAAAATTGTGCAGATATAAAACAGATACAGCTCAAAAGCAATAATGTAAATTGTGTCACTCATTAGTAGTGTTGCGATATAATCGTGTAGCTGTCAAATAAACTAAATGCTAAGTCATCTTTAATCTCACAGAATGTACTTCAGATAAAGAATGTCTTTTCAGTAAAACAAAATGTTGCATTAAAATCTCATTAGCAGTATATGTTCTAAGTATGTAAAGCCACATATTCGTTATGTAATCGTGCAACTAACAAGCAAGAATGTACAAATAACAACACTGTGTCGTCTGTTCACTATAACAATGCATTCGTAATTTCTATTTAAATAAGTTCTCTTGGTTCTTGACTGGATATTTAACTTCAAACATTGTGCATGTTAACAGTTTCTAAGTCTGACAAAGCATACTAGTAACGTGAAGTGAAAAGTTTTATGGCAAAGACTAAGTTAAAAAGCAGATTATCTCTCAATAAACAGTTTTATATGTGAAATGTGGTGCAATCCTTTACCCTTCCTAGTACGCAGAGTTTCAACTTCAAAGCAATTATCATGTTGCAGAGGTCAGTAAGGTATGCTAAAATTTTTCTCAAGGTTAGTGTCTATGTTATTTTTCACTGAGCCAGCCGGCGCACGTGGCTGCCTGCGGTGCGAGTCATTGTCTGTCTCTTTGTTGGCGCGCATCGTTAGGATTAGGAGCTCTAACTTCTACAAGTTCACCTTGTCGAGAGGGCCCTGCCCTGTTTGAAACCCGCCAGTTCTGATGAAATTCAGGTCTGTCGTTACGATTATATCGTCTGTCGTCATTTCTGTAGATTCCATAGTTCCTTTCTTGTCGGTCACGTGGTGGAGAATTTCTCCCGGAATCGTAACTGCACGGTGGACCGTTGCGTCTGAAATTGTTCTGTTTCCCTTGATAATAATTGTTTTGGTTCCCATATTGTCTATTTCTCTGAACGTCTCTGTCATAGTCATTACCACGGAGAGGTGATCTTTCCCTGTGATTATTATTACTCTGCCAGTGGTTGTCGTATGGGTGGTGTATGTTTTGGTCACGATTTGCGTTGTAAGATTAGCCTTGTCATGTCCAGTTATTGTTTCTGTCGTCACGGAATTGTGACGGATGCGACCTGTAATGATTGTTTTCCTGTTTTTGCGTCCCGCGATTGTCAGTGTCAATTTCCAGTTCTTGTAACAGTCCCTGAAAAACTTCAATGTCGTCTTTGCAACGTCCTGCCAAAATAATATGTCGTAAATGTTCAGGCAGTTTGATTAAGCAAATGCGGATGAGTTCTGAGGGGCTGTATGGGTTTGACAGGTACTGATTCTTGTGCAACATGTCTTCAAAATATTTGACAAGACTGGAAAATTCAGATTGTTCAAAGTATTTCATCATCATGATGCTATGTTTTACGCAATCTTGAGTAGCTTGAGACCAATATGCTAGAGGAAGGCATGGTAAAACTCTCCTTGACTGTGACAATCGTTAATGACCGATCGCATTCTTACAGCTGGTTCATTCTCTAAGTAGCCACACATAAATTCTAATCTGTGCTCTAATGACCATTTGGGAGGAAAACAATGAGAGAATTGATGAAGCCACGCTTGTGGATGAATGTCGTTGCCAGAGTTCTTAAATGTTTTGAATTTACGTGTAGTAATGAACAGCTTATAGTCGAAGTCTTCATGACGGCCAGTCGCATATCGGTCATTGTTACGTCGTGTCGGCGGTTCCATCTCAAAATTCGGTGCACCTTGCCAATTTCTTTCATAATTTCTGAAATGCTCTGTGTTATTATTTTGTGGCTTTTCCGTATTTCTGAGTCCCTCTTCCCGTGTTGGAGCCCGAGTCTCCTCTGAAATATGTAATTGTTATATTACTTGTGCCAACTGATCTTGTAGTTCTCGGATTTCTCTTTTGTACTGTGTATTAATTTGATTTTGGTTTTGTTTGAATTTCCTAATTTGTTCGGACTTTTCTGTGTCATTAAAGACTACTGGTCTTGTGTCATTCTGATTATCATCTACCTTCGTAGATAAATTATTTAGCTGATCCCAAAGTTCGACTATTTTCTCTGATAATGAACTAATTTCCTCCATGTGTCTTTCTGAACCAATTTTCAGAGTATATACAGTGTCCTTCAAGTTTTACTGAGTTTTTGCAAGTTGTATAACCGAATTAGTAGATGCAACTGAGTCAGTTTTAGCCCGCAAGGTCTCGTGATTTTCATGAACAATAATTTGCAGTTCTTTAATGGCTGCTTGGTGATTCTGTAATGCATTTTCATGCCACGAAAAAATTGGTTGAAAATGCCAACAAATTTGTGTTTCTACATCATTACAGACTTTTTGACATTTCGATTCGATTTTAAGTAACTCAGTAGTTAAAACTTCACGTTTTTGTTGAGGTGTTTCTTTAATTTGTTTCTGATTTTGTTCCATTTGTTGCTGCGAATGTTTTTGATTTTGTTCCATTTGTTGCAATAATTGCAATAATAATGTGTTAGTGTCTGGAACATGTTCCTTTATGCCTATTGGCAGTGCATTTGCACCGGCAGCATTCATATTTTGAAAATCACAAAATGTGTCTTGACTTAATTGAGAAAAAGGTGAGGACGCAAAACCTGAATCTACGGTATTTGCAAAATTTTGTCCTGTCATTTCGGATTCCTGAGGTGAGCTGTTGCCGGCCTATTGATCAACAATGCTTCCCTGTTCACTAATTGTTTCACTGTCTACACCATTATTTATTCCTGCTCCATTTCCCTATGCACAGTTACCAAATTGCTATTCTGAATATTTGTTAATTTATTACACAGTGGCGCTAACACACTTCTTACTTACTTTGCAGCTTAGTGTTATGCTTTTCACATAACATAATTGTCACAATATTTCACACAATAACACAGAAAAGCACAATTTGAAGAGCAAAAAGAGAAAACACATTAAAATAGTACTCAAAATAATATCCAATTAATTGGAAGCGCAGCTGTGAAATACTTGGTGCAAATCCACATGCATGCTGCAACTGTTTTACACTACAACAATGCAAAACTACAACTACAAAGAAAATTCTCTCTACAATTATGCACTAGCAATAAACAATAACTACATTAATTACTCAAAGTACAAGAAAAAATCAGAAGATTCCAGTTAGGTATCCTGGCAGGGTCGCCATATGAGACGTCCCCTTAGAAAAATTTATGAATTACTGTGCTGATAAACCTCTTACGTTATTTGATTTTCAAACGGCTGAGCAGAACTGAATGTACTCAGACATTTCTCTCTTTACTTATTCTGATCAACACTAAACTGACACACAATATTTTTAATGCAATGCAATCTGATTTTCAATAATCCCTACAAAAGAATGGCCCTGACTAACAATAACCTATAACTTTCATGAATCACTTACCTCACAAAAATCTTCGTTACTCAAACTACTGCAATACAGCGAGCGCCAATACTGCCAGCTAAATAAAAGATTCTAACTACTGATGGGCATAGTTAGCAAATGAAAGATTTTGATAGAGAACAAACAATGTATTTACCTTAATAATGTTCAAAAGTCATAATATATATATCAGTTCATGACATCCAGTCTTACAAATTTACTCTTTCTGATGGACACACGTCTAGAACGTCCGCTCTCAAAATTCTGCCATGTCTCTCCCCACATCCACCACTGCTGGGGGCTCACCTTCAACTGCGCAACGCTATGCGCTGTTCACATCCAACTGCCTAACACTACAATAGCGAATATTCCAACAGTGCCAACCAGCCAGACTGCACTCAGCACAGCCAGTGATTTTGATACAGAGCGCTATGTGACGTTACCAACATAAAAACCTAAACAGCCTACTCACAACTGTTCGAAACACATTTGTACAGTCTGTTGTACAAATAACATTCAAGTTTCCATTCCTAGTGTTGTGTCTAGGCAAGACAGCCTAGACACAATGAGAGGAAGCCGAAAGGCACGCGCTTAAACTCACGCAGGCTGGCGTGAGGTCTGAAACAGGATACGTAATGAATGCTATAAAGAAAAGTACGTAGCTTCTGGAATACTTAACTTTAATCCACATTTGTAGAACATCGCTCTTGATGATACATTAATAGAATCTCAATATCAATTGAATACGGCGCCTTGCTAGGTCGTAGCAAATGTAGCTGAAGGCTAGGCTAACTATCGTCTCGGCAATTGAGAGCGTATTTGTCAGTGAACCTTTCCTAGCAACGTCGGCTGTACAACTGGGGCGAGTGCTAGTAAGTCTCTCTAGACCTGCCGTGTGGCGGCGCTCGGTCTGCAATCTCTGATAATGGCGACACGCGGGTCCGACGTATACTAACGGGCCGCGGCCGATTTAAAGGCTACCACCTAGCAAGTGTGGTGTCTGGCGGTGACACCACACCTAGATTCCCAAGAAGCTTTTGACGGAGTGCGACGATAGGCTGTTAACAAAGATACGAGCATATGGAACAGGTTGTGAGACATATGACTCGAAGATAGTTTTGAGTTATAGAACAGAGTACGTTGTTCTGGACAGGGATTGTTCGGGGAAGTACAATAGGAACGCCCTCGTTCTCTTTACACATAAACGATCTGACGTTGTAGTGTGCTGTAGAGTGTCGTCATTGAGTGACTGTAGGAGGATAAACGAAGACCTGGATGAAATTTCTATTTGATATGGTGAATGGCAGCTTGCTCTGAATGTGGGGAAATGTTAGTTAATGGAGATGAGGAGTGGGAGAACCACTGCTGTATTGCTCGACTACCGTAGGGGGGATGCTGTTTGACACAGCTACGTCGATTGAATACCAATGCGTAACTTTACAAAGCGACATAAAAATGTACGAGCACGTAAGGTCGGTTTGTAGACAATGCGAATAGTCGACTTCGGTTTATCGAGAGAACTCAAGGAACGTGTAGCTCACGTATAAAGGAGACTACTTACAGAATACTTCTGCGACTAATTTATGGATACCGCTCGACTGTTTGGGATCCCCAGCAGGTCATATTAAAGGAAGACACAGGAACGATTTAGATGCGTGCTACCAGTAAGTTCGATCAGCAGGCGAGTATTACGGAAATGCTTGGGGAGCCCAAACTTGAGCCGGCCGGGGTGACCGAGCGGTTCTAGGCGCTACAGTCTGGAACTGCACGACCGCTACGGTAGCAGGTTCGAATGCATGGATGTGTGTGATGTCCTTAAGTTAGTTAGGTTTACATAGTTCTAAGTTATAGGGGACCGATGACCTCAGAAGTTAAGTCCCATAGTGCTCAGAGCCATTTCAACCATTTTTGAACCCAAACGGGAATTCGTGGAGAGAAGATGACTCTGTTGAGAACATTTAGAGAAATGACATATGCAGCCACCGTCACCAGCGTACATCTCTCGCAAGGACCACGAAGCCAAGATTAATCAGGGGCCTTACGGAAGAATATAAATAGCTGTTTTCCCGCCGGTCCATTTGTAAGTGGAATAGGAAGGCAAATGACTACAGTGGTGCAACATACCCTCCACTATGCACTGTACGGCAGTTTGCGGAGTAAGCAACTAGAACATAAACTTGAACACAAAGTAATGTCAGCAAAACGATTGTATCGAATGACTTAAAACACGGCAATGGTGACTTTACACAAGCTAGTTGACATAAACTCATTGTCACTATGTTTTCCTTGACGTTAAGCATTTAGATAATCAAAACTCCGAAAATTTTAATTTCGATAACTAGGAGATATAGTCACATTCTGCTGTTTCTGTCCATCTCTATGCAAATAAACGAACACGAAATTTATGAAATAGTGTAAGCGTCATAAATAATCCTTGTTGCTGAACGTAGCGTTTATTATCATACCGGAATAATAAGAACAAATCTGTGTAAATTAAAATCTATGAAAGATCATCACCTGAGAATGGCTTGAGCGATTGGTTGATTTTTTGTTGTGTTCGTTGTCAGGATAAGGTTTGTATGGAAGAAAAGTTTTGGAAAAAAAAAAGGATGTCAAATTAAACACCTTTCAGCTGTCAGATTTCAAACCTTATTTTATTTGGCAACCAGTTTCAGCTTTTTACCACGCCACCTTCAGGCCCCCGACCGACGTGTAGGATGAATCTACCTTGCTTGTGATCAAAACAGGTTCAAAATGGTTCAAATGGCTCTGAGCACTATGGGACTTAACATCTGAGGTAATCAGTCCCCTAGAACTTAGAAGTACTTAAACCTAACTAACCTAAGGACATCACACACATCCATGCCCCAGGCAGGATTCGAACCTACGACCGTAGTGGTCGCGCGGTTCCGGACTGAAGCGCCTAGAACCGCTTGGCCACCGCGGCCGGCATCAAAACAGGGGCCAGCAGTATCGGTATTAGTAGATATCCTCTATCGGTCAGCCGAGTCCCGCAACCGTCTCTAAAAAGATAGACATATGGAGAATTTTTGGAAAGTTCAACGGAAAAGTCAGAAATTAACATCAGTTGCCGCATATGTTAGTTAAGAACGGTTTGACGAACTTGGTTGATTTTCGTCTTTGTTGTGTTCGTAATTGTCACGAAAGCTAAGCATGGAAGAAAATTTTTGGTAAAGCCACGGGGAAGGTCGAAAATTGAAATCAGTTATGGAAGATCGTCGCTTAAGAACGGTTCGACCGGTTTGATTGATTTTTTTAAAACTGTGGTCATAATTGTGGATCGTAACGGTATTTTTGGTACGAAAAAGAAAATAAAAAAATTTGCTTTCAGTATGCTCTCACATGCTTCCATAACAAAAAATGAGTTTGGTTGTTATATATATATATATATATATATATATATATATATATATATATATATATATATATAGGGTGACAATTATTGAACTAAATGAAATAATATCGTCATAACCTCTGAGCGGTTTTGGTTATGACGTTCAAACTGCACGATTGGCAGCGGCGCATGATGGGAATTAGTATACACCTTGTTGGTTGGTTTAGCGATGAAGCATTTGGATGGGTTCGTCAGCAAGCAAAACTGGCGAATCTGGGGGACTGAGAATCCGCATTTCGTGATCGAGAAGTCTCTTCATCCTCACCGGGTGACTGTGGTGTGCAAGATCCAATCACGGAATAATCGGTGCGATATTCCTTGATGGCAAGGTGACTACCGAAAGGTATGTGAATGTTTTGGAAGATGGTTTCACCATTATCGATAGTGATCCTGATTTCGATCAGCTGTGGTTCGTACTTAACGGAGCTTTACCTCATCGAAGGAAGAGAGAGTTTGATGCCCCTGAGGAGCACTTTGGGGACCGCATGCAGGCTCTGGGGTACCCAGAGGCCACTGGCATGGGCCTCGATTGACCGCCATATTCTCCAGATCTGAGCACGTGCGACTCCTTTTATGGAGCTATATTAAAGACAAGGTGTACAGAATAACCCCAAAATCATTGCTGAACTGGAAATGGCCATTCAGGAGGTCATCGACAACATCGATGTTCCGACACTTCAGCGGGTCATGCAGAATTTCTCTACTCGTCTGCGTCACATCATCGCCAATGATAGCAGACATATCGAACATGTCATAATATAAATATGAACACCTGTAGTGACGTTTTCACGCTGAATAAATTGTGGGCACGCCGTAATTTGTAACTAATTTACCTTTTTTCGTGTAGTTCAATACTTGTCAGCCTGTATAAAGGGAAACGTTGTTACCCACAATATCGAAAAGTTCTTGACCGATTTACTAGAAGTTTCTTCATGAGAATCCAATGAGCATTGAGGCCGACATGGACTATATATTTTTGTAATATATATATATATATATATATAAGTACTGAATAAAGGAGAAAAGTAGCTACTACAAATCTCGAAAAGTTCTTGTCAGATTTACTTCCAATTTTTACACGATACTCTAATGAACATTCGGACCGACATAATCTGTATATTTTTGTAATAGATTACATATATAAACACATACCACGACATTCTACTGAACATTCAGACGGAAATGGACATAGAGGTGGCAGGGGGGGGGGGGAAGATGGGCAGAGAGAGGGGCAGTTCGAACAACGGCTGTGGTGGTCGGTCGGTAGAGTCATCTGTGGACGTGTAGCCGGGATGTGCTGAGGAGAGGACGCAGTGTGGAGGGGCTCCGTTTGACAGGTGGAAAGCTGTAGTAAAATGCAGTATCATCACAGAAGAAATTCGCGAACAAACGTCCCTTCTTTGGCTCATCTCACGAGCGCAGCTGAATATTGTGTGCTCAGTCATCACTGAGGGTAAGTCCCCAGCTCTGCGAGATCGCACCTTTGCTTTATTTTGTATAACAGCGGCATTTTGCGTAATTCTTGGTTGTGTACTTCAGCTTGTCGATGCATGGAAAGGTTATGCTCTAGCGTGTGATAATTAATTCCTTTCGGCCTCCCTGTAGTGTGACAATTAATAGGTCAATGGTACGAGACCTATTAGAAATTTCAGTACGTGTCAGCACCTATGATAGTGTAGACCGATGATTCAAGAGTATGTTCATGAAATCTGGGTTCGCAGGACAGAGCGGATCAGATTGTGGGAAGGGGCCCAAATCAGTTGCTGTAAGTTGCACAAACATACAAACTTTATTTTGCTAAAACACTTAATCAGACATGCCCTTAAAAGAATTGAGAAACAATACGGCTGAAGGTCAGAACACAAGTTATTAAAATTGCCTTAAGGCATGCACACAGCTGAAGACCTTAGTTACAAAATAGAAGAACTGAGGGCTTAAGGCCTGGATAACAAGAATTTCAGTAAGGAAATTTTAAAAGGTTTTAAACCAATGACCTTTCAAATTTTAATATAAGAGAGCTGAAGCCCTTATCTTAAAATATTTCACATAAGGTTCGGCTGAAAGCCATAAACTGGACCTAGAACAACTCAAGGCTTAAGGCCTGTACAACAAAAATTAAGAAAGAAAGGAAGGTTTTCAAATTTTCCAATGATTTTAATTTCAGACAGCTGAAGGCATTATCTTAAAATATTTCAGATAAGGTTCGGTTGAAGGCCACATACTGAACATTAAAACAAACTAAATTAATACATGGCTGAAGGCCCCAAACAGTACTTGAGACTAAAAGAAAAGCACAGTCCAGCAAAACAGAACAGTGGTGCTCAGAAATGTTCCAAGGGTCGGCCTGTGGAGGAAACTCTAACATAAGTTTAGGTGAGACAGGCAGCCAAGTGTAATACTAAATAATGGGATGGCAACACGACCTAGGGATGGCTGAAGTCCGGCCGCGGTGGTCTTGCGGTTCTAGGCGCTGCAGTCCGGAACCGCGAAACTGCTACGGTCGCAGGTTCGAATCCTGCCTCGGGCATGGACGTGTGTCATGTCCTTAGGTTAGTTAGGTTTAAGTAGTTCTAAGTTCTAGGGGACTGATGACCTAAGATGTTAAGTCCCATAGTGCTCAGAGCCATTTGAACCATTTGATGGCTGAAGAACAAATCAACAACCTAATCAATTCCCTTCCACCCAACCAACAGCACGACAACCGAAAATATCAGTGAGGGCGAAGATACCAGCAACAATACCTCTTGACAATTGGCGTCTAAATACAGTCAAGGCACAATAACAACTAAAAAAAATGAACAACACCAAGGCTGTCGAACTACACGCCACGCCAGACAGCATCAACACGGCAAGGAAAACACACTGCCGCAAAACTACGCCAACGACCAGGGCAGGTAACCAGAATGTTAACAGCCACAAGGCAGATGATACCGCTGGTGCACTTCACTAATAAGTTACAATCAATGAAATAGGTAAACACCACACAGGAAGACGGCTGCAAAATTTTGCCGACTCCAGCACACCATATGTTTCTGCTTGCGGGAATGGCCCAGGAAGCAACAACCGCCAGTGAATGAAGAGATGTCACAGCAATCGAGGTTTCATAACAGGTTAACTGATTACTCAACTCCGGTATCCAGATTTGGTGGGTGACGAACTTCGCAGCTCTCGCAGCTAGGGACTCACAAATCCGACCGCGTCTGCACGTCGCCAGTGGCCCCATCCTGACCTCACGCCACGGAGACTTCCTCGCTGCTCTGTCGCAACCGACCGACTACCTCACATACACCACCACACGGAAATAGCGGTCAGACCAAAGATGGTACAGCACCACTAGTATCTAAAAGTGCTGCTGCTTCGACTGACGGAGGCAAGTCAGCAACTCATTATGGCAGTAACTCAGGGAGGAATAAGATGCCACTCAATAGTGAGAAAATACCAAAGAACAAACGGCATCAACGCCACGGCTCAACCTCCCCCCTCAAACACCAACCCAGGGGAGGGGGGGGGGGGGGAACCTCAACAATAGGACTAACCAAATTTAACTTGGCTAAGGTGGATCCGGTACTGCTTACTGGTGCGGTTATCCTTAACCGGCAGATTCACCGGGCCTGAAATACGTACAATCGTACAAGGCCCCAAGAAACGGGGAGTGAATTTACTAAAATTTCCGATACGCACCTGCCTCCCGGAAAAATTACGGACATAGACCTGATCTCCTGGCCTTCCCCTAAAGGGGAATAATAAAATTTATCTCACGTAATATCAGTTTTGGAGTTGCAGACAGTTACCTTCCCTATCCAAAATGATTGTTACCAAGCTCAAATTCATAATTATAAAAGAATAAGAACCCTTTTATTACTTTATTAAATAATGCCAAATCAGCTAGCCATTCCCCGTTCTTGGTGAGATGGAACGAACATGTGAAAACTGTTGTAGGGAAGGCAAAAGGTCGATTTCGGTTTTTGGGAGAATTTTAGGAAAGAGAGGTTCACCTGTAAAGGAGACCGGGTATAGGACGCTGGTGCGACCGGGTCTTGAGTACCGCTCGAGTGTTTGAGATCCGTACCGTCGGATTGAAGGAAGACGTCGAAGTAATACAGACGATGGTTGCTGGATTTGTTACTGGTAGGTTCGAACAAAACGTAAGTGTTATAGAGGGGCTTCGGGGACTCAAATGGAAATCCCTGGAGGGAAGGCGGCGTTTTTTTCGGGAAACTCTATTGAGAAAATGTAGAGAACCGGAATTTGAAGCTGACTGCTGAACACGTCTACTGCAGCCGACATACATCGCGCGTAAGGACCACGAAGATAAGATACAAGAAATATGGGCTCATACGGAGGCACACAGACAGTCGTTTTCCCCTCGCTCTATTTGCGAGTGGAACAGGAGGGGAAATCACAAGTAGTGGTACAGCGTACCCTCCGCCATACACCTTACAGTGGCTTGTGGAGTACCTGTGCAGATGTAGGAATATGAAAGTACGCGTGAATAATGCTGGCAGTTACCGCACCACTTACTGATTGAGTTGGTTTTGTGTACGTGTCGCGTCATCTGTTGCATGCACTAGTGTTTTGTCAACAACTAGAAATTAGGGTTGTTGTTAGTAATCACATGACGAAAATCTCACGCACACTCAACCACGGGATGGAGTAGGGGAGAACTATAGATAAGAATAGATTGCCAAACTAGTGGTTGAACACGGAACAAGCAAGCAAGGTGCATAGGCAAACACGCACAAAATGACGGTTAAGCGCAATAACAAGACTAGTAACATTAAGGATAACTCACAACTCCGACAAACACTTAAACGAGTGTTAGGAAAGGTAAACACAAGACTGGGACTGATTATAGGGGAATGAATGTTTTACGTCCCGTCACTGAGTAGGACAATTGAGACGGAGGACAATATCCGACTGACGAAGGACGCACATCCATTATATCTCCACAATAATGGCCATGCTAAGATATCGCCTACAAACGCAGGTTTCCTATGCAGCTTTTCCATCCGTATCCAATATGCAACAAGTGTCAAATTTATGTTGTGACTTCATGACTGCAAAAGTCGATCTTTATTTCATCTTGATCAAAACATTTATTAATGTGATTCGTTTAAAGTTTAAAATATGTTTTTCCATGGGTTCTATTAATAAGCATACTGTTATTATTTTTCCTGATAGTGTTCTCTGACAGTGAATTCATGGACACCTAAATTATATCATAATCCGAGATAATAACTTTCATTACATAGTATTTCGAAACCTTTCGGAATGAACCGTCTTAACGGTAAGTTATCAGACGAAATTTTATTTTGGATGACGTAATTGCTTACTGTAAGTGCAGATGCGGGAACAACATGGACGCTGCTATTCTGCCATAGAGGGCAGGCATAGGTCTTCGGTCGATTTCCGGGCAAGTTGCAGTCCAGCACCGGTTGCCCTGAGATACACTTCTTTCTCTGCATATACCGAGCGCAAGCGGTGGAAAATCATAATCAGAATAGAGAAAATTGCGGTAAGGACTGAATTTCTGTGCAGAATATCGTGTATCGACCTGTGTGCCAGAGAATCTCTCGTGGTGTGGGTGAAGTTTTGCACGACGGTATTACTGTGTACAGAACAGCAACCACGTGTTATCCTAGGAGTGGTTGAAGAGTGGAAGTACCTGTAAGAATGTTCATGTCTCCGCAGGAAGTAAATGATCTTGTAAAAACTGATAATCTATATGCTGAAAAGTTTTCTGAATTTACTCTGTAGGCACATCTTGCGTACAGATTCAGAGAGTTATTTTTAGTGAGCTGTCATTCGGAGACACTCATTGTGTTACGACGCAGGGCTAGTAGCTCCCTCCAGACACTACTGTAATTAGAAAAAAAAAACTGGCCAAGTGTGGGTAGGACTAGCGCACTGAGGCTCCCGTACAAACTTTATATGTATATATATATATGGGGCGTTTGAAAAGTCCGTGCAAAGTCCGAGAGATGGTACCACCGGCGCGTATCGAGGTCATGTTTAGTTAGTAGCATCTTTGGCAAGAACTCACACCAAGTTTCAGCCATATTGGTCTATTTATTTGTGTTCGGCATTCATGTGAATCAAGGGAGTCGAGTGATTGTCAAAAAATGGACGAAAAAGAATTTCATGTGTTGATCAAACATTACTTTACGAAAGGAAAAACGCCTCAGGAGACTAAAGAGAAGCTTGATAAATATTATGGTGACTATGCACCTTCGATTAGAACAGTTTATAAGTGGTTTCAAAATTTTCGGAGTTGCCATATGGGGACAAGTGTTGCTGAACGTTCTGTACGCCCTGTGGAGGTTACGACTCCAGAAATGATTGATAAAATCAATGATATGGTGATGGATGACAGAAGAGCTAAGGTGCGTGAGATTGCTAGTGCTGTGGGCATTTCGAATGACGGGTACATAATATTTTGCATTAACAGTTGGACATGAGAAAGCTATCCGCAAGATGGGTTCCACGACTGCTCACGCTTGACCAAAAACGGAATCGTGTGAAGTGTTGCAAGGGTGGTTTGCAGCTGTTCAGGAAGAATCCGCAGGACTTAAAGCGTAACTGTGGATGAAACATGGATACATTAGTATATTCCTGAGAACAAACAACAATCTAAACAATTGGTTACCAAGGGAGAATCCGCACCAAAAATAGCGAAGACCATTCCTTCGGCCGGAAAGTTTATGGCGACTGTCTTTTGGGATTCGCAAGGGATAATCTTCATCGACTATCTGGAAAAGGGTAAAACTATTACAGGTGCATATTATTTACCGTTATTGGACCGTTTGAAAACCGAGGTTCAAGAAAAACGCCAGCGATTGGACCGCAAAACAGCTCTTTTCCATCACGACAATGCACCAGCACACACTTCGGAAGTTGTGGTCGCAAAATTAATGGAAACAGGATCCAACTCGTTTCACGCCCCACCTGTTCTCCATACTTGGCTCGCTCAGACTGCTATTTGTTCCCCAATTTGAAGAAGTGGCTGGCGGGACAAAGATTATATTCAAACAAGGACGTGATTGCAGCAACTAATAGCTATTTTGCAGACTTGGACAATTCCTATTAATTGGAAGGGATCAACAAATTAGAACAGCGTTGGACGAAGTGTATAAGTATAAAAGAAGACTATGTCGAAAAATAAGAAAGATTTACCCCAAACACGTAAGTAGTTTTTATTTTTGCTCGGACTTTATATATATATACAGTTCATCCATCCTGGGAATCGAGAATCTCATCGATTTGCTGTTATGATATAGATTCTGGCAGGATATTGGTCCCGGTAATTCCAAGACCTTATTAAAATCTCCTCTTACTAGCTCGGACATACAAAAAGATTTACTACGTTTATGTAGACAGAGAAGATTTAATGAAATATTTTGTATTTACTTACTAAAAAGGACTACTGCTTACATTCTGTGTTTACGTGCAGTAATGTTCGTCTATTATGCTTTTGACGGATGATGAATGCAATGTACGTTGAAATGGCACAACGATATTTTTTATGTGATATAATTACAATTTAATAAGTGCCAAATTTTTATCTTACTTGAACTGTGAAACCTTCCTTCTTGACGATTTTCTTGACTCTAGGTCAACGGGAAGTACGCTACAGGTTTTGATGAGTGAGTATGCGAGTTTCGAAATACGAGTGTTGTCCGGAAAGTAATGCACCGCATTTTTTTTCTCAGCCGAAAACAATGCTACGAAGGCGAAACGTTACTTATATATTATTTGAAGTCTGGGTGAGCGCGCCAAGTTTCCGTCACATCCGACAGCATAGTTGCAGGACAGTTGCAAAATGGTGTCTGTAGGTGATGTACGTTACAAGCAACGCGCTGTCATCGAATTTCTCACTGCAGAGAAAGAAACTGTGGGGAATATACACAAACGCCTGTGCGAAGTCTATGGATCATCTGCTATCGACAGAAGTACAGTTAGTCGCTGGGCACGGAGGCAGATGTCATCAGAAGGTGGTTCGTCAGAGCTCCACGTGCAGCGGTCGGGGAGACTATCCATGGCTGTCACTCCTGACAAGTTGAAGCGAGCTGATGCTGTCATTCTCGAGGACAGCCATTAAAGGATGCGACTCGTGGAAGACATTAGCCGAGCGCTCTAGGTGCTGCAGTCATGGACTGTGCACCTGGTCCCGGCGAAGGTTCGAGTCCTCCCTCGGGCATGGGTGTGTGTGTTTGTCCTTAGGATAGTTTAGGGACTGATGACCTTAGCAGTTAAGTCCAATAAGATTTCACACACATTTGAACATTTCGTGGAAGACATTTTGAGAACGATGAGGAGCTGATCCACGCAGTGAAGCACTGGCTCCGCCATCAGGACAAGAATTGGCACGGACAGGGTATACACGCCCTTGTTTCGCGCTGGAGAAAGACCATACATAGAATGGGACGGAGATCATGTGGAAAAATAGGGTGTGTGCATAAAACACTATTCTTTCGTGTGTGTAATTCACATTATATTCAATAAATAATCGACGAATGCTGTGCATTACTTTCTGGGCAACCCTCGTATGTGACAAATGGTCCAATCTCTTAATTGTATTGACTTAGAAGATTAAGTTTTTTACACCGCCAGGGGGCTGTAGAGTTTAGCATGTGAAATAACTTTCAACTTGATACGCCGACCGGTTCCAGAAAAAAAAATGGGTCTTAACAGACCCAACAGACAGACAGACGGATAAAAAAGGACAACCAATTTTTTTGTTTCGTGTGATGTAATTACAAGCTAACAATTTTCGAATTTTATCCTTTACTTGTAGAGTGAAACCTTGCTTCATGATTCTAGGTCAACGGGAAGTATCCTACGGGTTTTGATGAGTGAGTTTTCGAGTATCAATTTTAACAGTCGGACTCTCTCTCTCTCTCTCTCTCTCTCTCTCTCTCTCCCCCCCCCTTCTCCCCCCCCCCCCCTCTCTCTCTCTCTCTCTCTCTCACACACACACGCACACACACACACACACACACACACAGACAGGGTTCGGTTTGTACAGACTGAGGCACGGAATCCTAAAAACATATATTACGAAATATATTTAACTGCTTAGGAGCTGCGTAGTTTCTCTGAAAACTATAAGGTTTGTCTAAATATTTTAAATCTGAAATTTTGAATTATACAAGGAGTCAAAAACGTATAGGAAGTTAAAAACACATTTGGGGCGATGAATAATATTGAATAATATCCAAGTTAATGTTCGGATCTCAGCTTCTTGTCAGTGTTTCCAGGTAGGAAAAAAGTTAAAGTATGACTGCCGCCCCCTACACAAAAGATGTTAGAAGTATAGTAGTATTTTATGTTCATTCGGCTTGGACAATAAAACGTTTCCATCATAGACGGTGGTGCACGCTATGAACCAAAATCACGTAGAGAAGGAACACGGTAGTCTTCTTACATCGACAGGCTTATGTTGAAATTCTAATGATTACGATTCGTTTCGTTAATATGGCTACGAAAATGGTTCAAATGGCTCTGAGCACTATGGGACTTAACTGCTGAGGTCATCAGTCACCTAGAACTTAGAACTACTTAAACCTAACTAACCTAAGGACATCACACACATCAGTGCCCGAGGCAGGATTCGAACCTGCGACCGCAGCGGTCGCACGGTTCCAGACTGTAGCGCCTAGAACCGCTCGGCCACGCCGGCCGGCTAATATGGCTACGTTTGGAGTACTTTTTGGTATGAACATGATCTGGCACACTATCTGTGATGACCACTATTTACAAATAGAGAAGTCTATGGAATGACTTGCAAAGAATGAAGTTTTGTAACAAACAAGATGCCTAGTCTTGCTCATAATATACTTGTTCATGTCGTTTATAACGAGGAAAGAAACTAAAGAAATTCTACGACTGACGTATACGTTTCAAGCTTTGGAACCCCTCGAGTGCAAGGTCACAAGTTCAACATTCAGCAAAGCGCATTTGAATGTATTGCGTTAGCAATTATGACAGGAAAAATATTAACTGCTACTGATTTACTTGGTGTACCAGGAGCGGGACAGAAAATGATTGTCTGGAAGGCGCAGAGATCAGCCTTCTATGGGATATATGTATTACGCTCCACAAGATGGACAAAGCCGACGTTTAAGAAATGTTCAAAACAAACCATTAACATGCACCGTGAACACCGAACGAAAAACGGCGCGCCGTAGTGATCACAAAAGTTCGCACCATCAAGACTGAAAGCGAACTCCTTGGGAGTTACAAACTGTATAGGACTTTCGGCTAGGTACTCACTCTTAACGAATGCATATAGAATCGTAATGGTGAAACGGGGTGATGAGAACTGATGGAATGTGACGGCATGTAACCGAATGCGAAACAGCCTGCCGTGACCGTGGAAACTTATCGTGAAACTGGCTGTCCTTTAAGGCGTAGCTGCAGTTAGTGCGATAATATGCCTTACAGGCACGGAAAAACCAAACGTCTATAGGCTGAATTCGTCCAGTGGTTCCAGGTGGTATGAACTGTAGTATCACACAAATTTCAGGAGGGATAGTTTGCTCTAAGGAAGTACGATTCTTATATGCGGACGAGAAACAAAGCAAAAGCAAATCTTTTCACCAGCAATTGGCCAAAAGCAGTGTTGCAGTTCTCTTACGTCCATTTTGCAACTTTTGCCTGCTGTGAAGTAAAAATTCCCAACTGCCCTTTCAATATCACCCCTACGAGAGAGAATCGTAGCCGGCTGCTGTGGTCGAGCGATTCTATGCGCTTCAGTCCAGAACCGTTCTGCTGCTATGGTCGGAGGTTCGAATCCTGCCTCGGGCACGGATGTGTGTGATGTCCTTAGGTTGTTGTTGTTGTGGTCTTTAGTCCCGAGACTGGTTTGATGCAGCTTCCCATGCTAATCTATCCTGTGCAAGCTTCTTCATCTCCCAGTACCTACTGCAACCTACATCCTTCTGAATCTGTTTAGTGTATTCATCTCTTGGTCTCCCTCTACGATTTTTACCCTCTACGCTTCCCTCCAATACGAAATTGGTGATCCCTTGATGCCTCAGAACATGTCCTACCAACCGATCCCTTCTTCTAGTCAAGTTGTGCCACAAACTTCTCTTCTCCCTAATGCTATTCAATACCTCCTCATTAGTTATATGATCTACCCATCTAATCTTCAACATTCTTCTGTAGCACCACATTTCGAAAGCTTCTATTCTCTTCTTGTTCAAACTAGTTACCGTCCATGTTTCACTTCCATACATGGCTACGCCCATACAAATACTTTCAGAAACGACTTCCTGACACTTACATCTATGTTCGATGTTAAATTTCTCTTCTTCAGAAATGCTTTCCTTGCCATTGCCAGTCTACATTTTATATCCTCACTACTTCGACCATCATCAGTTATTTTGCTCCCCAAATAGCAAAACTCCTTTACTACTTTAAGCCTCTCATTTCCTAATATAATCCTTAGGTTAGTTACGTTTAAGTAATTCTAAGTCTAGGGGACTGATGACCTCAGATGTTAAGTCCCATAGCGCTCAGAGCCATTTGAAACGTCCTACTTCTAGCAGCACAATAATTAACTTTCCAGCCAATTTACCACAAGATTAACTGCCTGCATAATTGTACGAGGGTGAGTCAAATGAAAACCTTAAATTTGTAATAACAAATCGAAATTTCCCGCCGTTATCCTGTCAGTTGGTAAGCGTGCTACAAACAGCGTGCAGAATGTGCTGTAGGTGGCAGCATAGTGCAGATGCACACATACCGTCGCAGTACCAGTATAAATATGGCCGCCCCACTTGCGACTTGCAACAGGGAAGAACAGCGCTCTGTTATTCGGTTTTTGCGTAATGAAGGTGTGAAACCTATTGAAATTCATCTACGAATGAAGGTTGAGTACGGTGATGCATGTTTGTCACAGTAACAAGTCTACGAATGGAGTACGAAGTTCGCAGATGGTGTGACTTCAGTGGAAAATGCTCCTCGCCCAGGTCAGGCACAACGAGTTGTGACTCCACAGAACATTGCAGCAGTTGAAGCCATAGTGAAGGTAAACCGCCGAGTGACACTGAATGACATTGCAGCATGTTTACAGATTAGTCATGGGTCAGCACACCACATTGTGCATGATGTGCTCCAGTTTCACAAAGTATCTGCAAGATGGGTGCCATGGCAGCTGACTCCTGAAATGAGAGAACGACGTGTTGATGCTTGTAAAGATCTTCTTCGGCGGTTTGAACGAGAAGGTGACGGCTTCCTTACAAGAATCGTTACTGGGGACGGAACCTAGGTTCACTTCCACCAACCAGAAACGAAGAGAGCGTGCAAGGAATGGCGCCATTCCTCACCACCAAAACCAAAGAAGTTTCGAACAGAACCATCAGCAGGGAAGGTTATGCTGACTCTCTATTGGGACGAAAAAGGCGTCATTTTGGAGCATTACATGCTAGAGGATCCACTGGCACCAGTGCATCATACACAAATCTCCTAAAAAATCATCTGCGGCGTGCAATTAAATCAAAGCGACGTGGATTGCTGTCAGCAGGTGTCCTTTTGCAATATGACAATTCAAGGTCCCACACTACCCGCACAACAATTGCAACAATCACAGACTTGCATTTTGAGTGTCTTCCTCATCCACCATACTCACCAGACCTTGCCCCAAGTGATTTCCATATGTTTGAACCACTAAAAGACGCAATGGGAGGAAAGAAGTTCCGTTCTAATGAAGAGCTACGCCACGCGGTGCATGAGTGGTTGCGCGGACTACCAAAAGAATTTTTTTCTAAAGGAATTTATGCACTTTGTAAGCGCTGGAGGACTTGCATTGAGCGTGAGGGAGATTATGTTGAAAAGTGATACAGCTTTGTACCACTTATGCACAATAAATAATATTTTAAAAAAATATTTAAGGTTTTCATTTGACTCACCCTCGTTTACTAATGCGGTAAGCCACTGTTGGTGGCTGATCTTGATACAACTCCCTCAGTACCTCTAATCTCCACGGTTCTTTTCATATGCATTTCCTCTTCAAATCCCAATTGGACGGAGTTGAAAGTAAATTCTTACTAAACGGTGGGATAAGTTATCTTATCTCATGTGCAAATTTTCGGGCCGATTCCACAGTTTGCTGTGCACCGTCAAGTTGACGCTTTGTTTGAAATTTTGTTATCTTATGTCTTCCAATTCTGTAGCACTGTTCGACGCTATGCAACCATCCACTGCTTCTTTTGAAATCACGCGAAATTTCTAGGGCATAACGTAGCAGGTCACTAACATGCACATTCTGTACATTGTTCGTGGAGGTGTGTACCGTTGTGCAACTCAATGAAGGCACTTTGTTGCCGTACGCGTTTCGCTACATTTATTTGGGAAACATCATCAGTGGCCTGAAATACACGTTTCTTTTTATACATACAATAAACATATTATGTGATAAATATAATATGCTCAAATATTACATTTTGTCATGTTTTTCTCTTGTTTTTTTAGGTTAGATGCAATTTCCATAGCACAAGTTCCATATTGTGTTACTTGCGATTTCCAGCGCTGTTAACTCATTGTGTGTTCCTGGAGATGTATTTGTTGGTCTTCATACTCCAGCTGGCCGATTTCTGGCATTGTTTATAGACATTTTTCACATCGCATGTTTCACTTTCACTTTCCTTTGGTGATCAAAATATGTGTGATTTGGTGTTGTTGTGTGTTTGTCTGTCTTTTGTTTCAGTTGTGTTTGATGTTTTTCATTTGTTGTGTGTGTGTGTGTGTGTTAGAGATGGGTCGAACTCGTTCATTCCCGTGAAGTACTTCATTCATTTCACTCTTTGCCGTGAAGTGTTCAAATGAAGTAGTTCATTCATGAAGTACGGAAGCCTGGCGAAGTTGTCCAGTTCGCCGCTCAGCCGCGGCTACGCTCGCTTCGCCTCGCTCGTACAATAAAGCTTCGTAATACCTCATAATTTTACCAACAGATGGCCGAACTATGAAGTAACGTCCACGCAACTTTTTGCGTCTTACAGCGTCTGAGTTAACTTAAATACAGCATGGTCGAAGAGGACAAAGGAAAGATAAATAGAGAAACCTGTCACATATAAAGAAGGTATTACGTTTAACCTTGCTCGACATTTTCTCATGAAGCGCCAAAAAGAGTCTTCATCTGCCAAGTGAAATCTTATTTGTTGTATTTATGGACTAGGGCTACTAACGAAATTCAGTCCAATTTTATGTTCCTTTTAAAATTTAATCCAAAATAGAATGAGTATGTTTACCACTGTCACAAAGTCTATATACCTACGTTAAGTAATTATTCAGAAGTTTTCCTGTAGATTTTATTATTGTTGAGAATAATAACCCTCTAAATTCAAAACGTAAACTGTCACCTGTAGTCATTGGTACGATTTCAGGTAAAATCCCTCTTTATTTTATTCGGAAAGCAATTTTTGTGTCTGTTCACGCTTATACAATGGCTAGCAACTCGCGATCGCGTAGAAGTAGTGAAATTTTGGGTTTCTTTGCTGATTCAGGTGATGGGAAAGCAAAGTGCAACTGTTGTTGTCAGTGTATTTCACCGCGCGATTCGTCGACAGGCAGTAGAGGGAGGACTGAAGTGAAGGGAGAATGAGTGACGTAGCGCCAATGTAGTGGGAGAGGGAGAGAGGAAGAGAGTGAGTGAACGAACTAGAAAAAAAGTGTGGAGTGTGCTATCTGTGGAGAGTTTGAAGTACCAGTTCACTGAACTTGAGTGGTTAGTTCACACTTCACTGTAGTGAAGCGTTCATTTGAACGACTCATTCACGAGCTCCCCATCACTAGTGTGTGTGTGTTTGTTTGTGCACACGCTCGGACACGCTCGTGCGTGTATTCTGCTTTTTTTAAAAATAAATATGAGTTTATGTGTGTGTGTGTGTGTGTGTTAATTTTTTAAAATAAATATTAGTTTGTGTGTGTATGGAAGGGAGGGTGTTTTGCTGTGTGCAAATGGTTCTTTTTTTTTTTTAAAAAAAAGAAATGTGAGTTCATGTGTCTGTGCGTGTGTGTGTGTGTGGGAGGGGGGGCGGGGGAGAAGGCGAGAGAGAGAGAAGAGGGGAAGGAGATTCGTTCATTATTTATCCTGGTTACATTTCGGTTTGTTATTGTTTTGGTTGCTAGCATGATCAGGGAGTTATTGTTTATATGGATTTGGTCATTAAGTACCTTCTTTTCCATTTCAATGGCTCCTTGTATGTGAAAGTTTTCTTGCAATGTCAGGAGCTTTTTGTTGTGATTATTCACTCCGATAACTGTCATGTCACAATCCATGTTGGATGGTTCATGTCCATATTTTATCATGTGTTCAGCGAAGGTAGAATGTTTTCATATTTCCAACTTCTTATATGTTCTTTATATTTAGTTTTAAAGTTCCTGCTTGTCATCCCCAGATATACTGATTTACATTCTTGGCACTCTAGCTGGTATATACCTGCTCCTTGGTATTTATCTGGTTTTTCTGTTGTAAAGTAAATGTGATTGGTGTGTGTTTCGTGTTCTGTAAGGTATTTGTAATCCCTGTTTCTTTAGTATATTTGCTATCTTGTGTGTTGCTTTGTGTTTGTATGTAAGAGTGTACCATTTTCTTCTGTTATTCATGTCATGAGTGTTATTGCTTAGTGTTTTCGTGTGTGCTGTAGTGTCTGTGGGGTTTCGTGCTCTCTGTTTGTTTTGATTTTTCTTTAGTTGTGTTTTAATTGTTTGATTGAGTTTTTCCACTATATGGGTGCTGTATCCATTGTTAGTGGCTATGAGTTGTATTGTTTGTAACTCTCTTTTATAATTTTCTTTGCTGAGTGGGATGTTATTTAGCCTGTGTAACATGTGTAGTAGGGCCGCTAATTTTTGATTTTGTGGCTGTTTGGATGAAGTATGTGTGATTATTTCTGTGGCTGTTGGCTTTCTGAAGGTGTCAAATATGTGTTTATTGTTCTCTCTCTTTATTGTTATATCCAAGAAATGTATATGCTTTTGTGTTTCTTTCTCCTTGATAATTTGATTATTTTTATGTATGTTGTTTATATCTGTATGAAGTTTTTCAATTTTTTTCTCTTGGTTCATCTACCATACAGATTATTTCGTCCACATACCTGTAACCAGTAAAAAATTTTGTATCCTTTCTTTGTGATGACTGTATCAAAGATTGTGTTTTCTATGTGGTTGATGAATATGTTTACCAGTGTTCCTGAAATTGGGAATCCCACTGGGATCCCATCTTCTTGTAAGTAAAATTCCTTTTCAAATTGGAAGTAATTCTGGGATGTGATTGCTTTGAGGAATTTTGTTATTTTATTAATATTGTTTGCAGGTAGTTTTTTGTCTGTCAGTAAGTTTTCTTCAATTAGTTTTATTGTGTCTGCAGTGGGTAGTGATGTTTACACGTTCTCTATGTCAAAAGATTTGAGTGATGCTGTTTCTGGGATGCGTAAGTCTTTTATTTGTCTTATGAGTTCATTTGTGTTTTTCACTGTTCTGCTGCCTTTCGTTTCATAATGTTGCATTATGATTTTGTTCATGTGTTTTGCCACATGGTATGATGGTGCATTCATGAAATTAATAACAGGTCTCAATGGAATGTGTGGTTTGTGGACCCTGGGTTGGCTGCTGACTGTTGGTGCTTTTGGGTTCTTCTGTGTGATGTGTTGTTTTTGTTTCTCTGTTCATATGTGTCTGATATCTTTGAGGTTTTTTTATGTGTGTCTGGAAGCTTGCTGTTGGATCAGATTTTAGTTTTGTGATATTGTTAGAAGAGTTGAAATCTTTAGTTTTTTCTGTATATTATCCTTTATTGATCAGTACTGTGCTGCTCCCTTTATCAGCTCTTGTGACTATGATGTTGTTAGCTTGTAGTTTTGCTTTTAACTTCATAGTTGTGTTTTTTCTGTTTGAAGTTTATTATTTTGCTCTTTCTCTGACGTGGTGGTTATGTTATTTATTTATTTCTTCATTAGTTCTCGTGTTAGCCCAATATTTATAGTGTTATTTTCTTTTTTCTCTTCCTCTGTCAGGATGTTATCTGTTTCTACAATCAAGTTATATATATAGTGGTTATCTATTTTTGTACTGATGTTGTGTTTGAACCCTTTCTCTAAAAGCTGTGTTCCTTTCTCTGTTAATTCTGTATCTGTGAGATTTATTAATTTTGAATGAAATTTGTGGTGATGGATGTGTTGCACATTGTCATGCTGTTCTTTATGGTTATTTTTGTTAGTGAGTGTTCTAATTTTTCGTTTGTGTTCGTTGTGTGTGTGTTGCAATGTTCCTGCTGTGACGAGTTCAGTTTTCTTGTATTATGTTGATCAACACTGTTGGGTTGTTAATAAACGCTGATAACTCAAGCAGAAAGAACAGAACCCCAGAGACACTACAGCACACACGGAAACACAAAACAATAACACTCATGACATGAATAACAGAAGAAAATGGTACACTCTTACATACAAACACAAAGCAACACACAAGTTAGCAAATATACTAAAGAAACAGAGATTACAAATAGCTTACAGAACAAGAAACACACTCCAGTCACATTTACGAACAACAGAAAAACCAGACAAGTACCAAGGAGCAGGTATATAATAGCTAGAGTGCCTTGAATGTAAATCAGTATATCTGGGGATGACAAGCAAGAACTTTAAAACTAGCTGTAAAGAACATATAAGAAGTTGGAAATATGAAAGCAGGCAATCTACCTTCGCCGAACGCCTGATAAAACATGGACATGAACCATCCAACATGGACTGTGACACGACAGTTATCAGAGTGAATAATCTCAACAAAAAGCTCCTTACATTGCAAGAAAACTTTCAAATACAAAGAGCCATTGCAATGGAAAAGAAGATACTCTATGACCAAATCCATATAAACAATAACTCGCTGATCTTGCTAGACACCAAAACAATAACAAACCGAAATGTAACCAGGATATGTAATTAATGAATCTCCTTCCCCTCTACTCTCTCTTTCTCTCTCCCCCCCCCCCCCCCCCCCCCCAAACACACATATACAGACACACGTACGCATATTAAAAAAAAAAAAGAACCATTTGCACACTGCGAAACACACACACACACACACACACACACACACACACACAACAAATGAATAACATCAAACACAACAGAAACAAAAGACATACAAACATACAACACCGAAAACACACACATGTTGATCACCAAAGGAAAGTGAAAGTGAAACATGCGATGTGACAAATATCTATAAACAAAACCAGAAATCGGCCAGCTGGAGTATGAAGACGAACAAATAAATCTCCAGGAACACACATATGTGTTAACAGCGCTGGAAATCGTAAGTAACACCGAACGATACATTTACAATACGGAACTTGTGCTACAAAAGATGTTTCTAACCTAAAAAGCAAGGGAAAAACACGACAAAATGTAATATATCAGTAAATTACATCTCTCACATAGTATTTTATTGTATGTATAAAGAGAAACACGTATTTCAGGGCACTGATGAGGCTTTCCAATTAAACGAAGCGAAACGCGTATGGCAACAAACAAACTGCCTTCATTTGCGTAGACGATACATACCTCCACGAATTTAGAGCAACTAAAGGAAAAGACAGAAAACAGATAAAAATGACGACCTGTACGTTGTATCGAGGATCCTTGAAACACGTAAGGACCAGTTTCTGTAACAAGTGCGTTTTGCCTTCCATTGAATATCCTTAGTTTTTCGTATGCAATACACTGTCATATTTCTGCGAACTTATTAGAATCTTTACATAATTGTTACACTAGTATGTTGCGGATTATCCCGCTCATTGGACGACGCTTGCCCTTCCTATGTTTCACTTGAGACGGGATTTGCGGGCTCCCTGTCGGACAAGGATAATGAACTCAATTGACTGACACATGTTTCATTATCACTTTCACTTGTTAAGTACCTATCGTTATCATTGTACTCCTCATGTACATTGTCCGCACAGCCGAGCGCATACGTCACCACACATTTCATGGACTCAACTTGCAGAAATGCTAATATTTGGCCGGCCGGGGAGGCCGAGCGGTTCTAGGCGCTTCAGTCTGGAACCGCGCGACCGCTACGGTCGCAGGTTCGAATTCTGCCTCGGGCGTGGATGTGTGTGATGTCCTTAGGTTAGTTACGTTTAAGTAGTTCTAAGTTCTAGGGGACTGATGACCGCAGATGTTAAGTCCCATAGTGCTCAGAGCCAATTGAGCCATTTCTTTGGCTATTATTTCATTTGTCACTTCTTTCTCATTCTGGGACATTCCTTGTGTTCCTGTCTGACGAAATGAAAGCTTCGGCAACTGTTATTGCAGATATAATGCGTAGTTTTCCATTGCTCTACTTTGTATCAACACCGCTACCACTGGTACAGTGTTGTGACATACTTATCGGCTAAGCAGTTCAACTACGCTCCGTATCCTCGTGCTATGCTGACCACTGCATACATCCAGTCCCGCCCCCTGTTGCCATTAGCAGCCAATATTGTGTTTGCATGACTGACAATACACTGATCAGCCAGAACATTATGACCACTTACCTGGTAGCCAGTACGGCCAACTTAGGCACGGATAATAGCGGCGACGCGTCGTGGCTTGGAAGCAATGAAGCCCTGGTAGATCACTCAAGGGAGTTGGCACCACGTCTGCACACACGTCACCTAATTCCTATATGTTCCAGGCAGAAGTGCGATGAACTCTGCCTCTACGTTCAATCACGTCCCAGATGTGTTCGATCGGGTTCAGATCTGGCAAGCTGGGAGGCCAGCACATAAATTGGAACTCATCACTGTGTTCCTACACCGTTTCACCACACTCCTGGTCATCTGACATGGTGCATCACTTGCTTAAAAATGCCACGGACGTCGAGAAACATGATCGTCATGAAGAGGTGAGCCGTGCATGTCTCGCCGTCCCACCATTTGGTATTTTACACCCTGTTTTAGCGTTTTTCCATCTCACCACGTTGATTTAAATTACTGGCGTTACTGAGTTGCTGTTTTGCCTGACCGTCATCGGCGCTAGTAGCGCGTATCGATATATCCCCTCTGATAGGGATCTTTGCTCGGCTGCTGTTACTTCCCGGCTGTCATCTGTCGTGGAGTCAGTCGGACCGTGCGAGGAGGAGAGTTCACGGCGGCAGTTCGGGTCGTGAGTTGGGCCCTGGCAGTCAGTTGCAACGCGTCTGGAGCGCAGGCCGGGCCAGCCAGTCGCCGGCTTGCGGCAGCAGTAAGCCCTGCGTGGAAATCGCCCGCCCGACCATTGCTGCCACGCATCACTGAACCTGGGCCTGACTTTTGGTGGATTGTTGGTCGGTCGGTTGATTCGAGGACATCTCCGTGCGGCGCGGTCGACTGGGCCAGCTGGCGGTCTCTGCGCCGTGCCGGAGTCTGTCCGGAGCTGTCCAATCAGTACGATCATCGTCGCCCGCCGACCCAGGACGTGAAGGTTGAGTGGTTTTGAGCATTACGTTGTTGGTTCCGGCGTTGCTGTTGTGGAGGTTTTCCTGTGAGCCACAACGAGTGAAGTGTTCGAGATAGCCGCCGTCTGGTGGAAGTGATCAAATTAATTTACCCATAGTCAAGTACACCAGCGGAATTTTCTACCTTGTGGCCTTTAATGTTCTGGTTACCTGCCCTGACTGCTAACGTAGTTTTCAGGCAGTGTCATTTCCTCACCTGTTGTTGCTGTCCAACATGGTGTGTAGCTTTGGCAGCTCAGTTCACATACTCATTGGTTGGGGATAGTGATGCTTATTTTTTTTTGGGGAGGGGGGCCTTGAATTCTCGTGTACTCCGTCGTGGCAAGCAAGCGGTTAGTCGGTCGGTCCGTGGCTGTCCCTTGGTTGGGTTGCACTAATTAAATGTAGTTGGACTCACCACCTGCCTCGCCTAAGTGAAGGAGGGCAGACCGATCCACTGGAGACTCATGAGTGCCGTTCTCTTAATTATCCTTTTGGCAGTCTTAATGTTGTTGTAATTTAACTGTATTTTATATTTTTAATTTGGCAAGGTTAGTTGTGGGCCTTCAGCCCTGGAAACATGATCGCAGAGTTTCCTTCAGGTCCAAACGGTATCGCCCTCTCTGAAGGATTTTACAAGTTACTGTGGGCCTTTTGCCGTTGGTGTTGCAAAAAGGAAGTTTTTAAACTTAAGGTATTGTTTTACCGATTGCTGCAATATATATTTCTTCAACAATGAGATTTTCACTCTACAGCGGAGTGTGCGCTGATATGAAACTTCCTGGCAGATTAAAACTGTGTGCCGGACCGAGACTCGAACTCGGGACCTTTGCCTTTCGCGGGCAAGTGATCTACCAACTGAGCTACCCAAGCACGACTCACCCCCCGTCCTCACAGCTTTACTTCTGCCAGTACCTCGTCTCCTACCTTCCAAACTTTACAGGAGAGCTTCTGTAAAGTTTGGAAGGTAGGAGACGAGGTACTGGCAGAAGCAACGCCCTCGGCCCTTTCCAAAATCGTAATTACCTGCTAGCCCTGCGTGATTTAGTGGGCGTTTCAATGGGTGTACGTGATCTGCAACCGGTGTACGACTTTCCTTGGCTGTCACGGAGTCGCCATCAACTTGTGTCCGTCGCGCAGTACAGGTGTCAACGAGCTGTTCCCCTGGAAGAGGACAGATTGGCACCTTCCCATCGGCACGACGAAGAAGGTACCGGGATTCATCAGACCATGCTGTCCTCTGCCACTGCGACAACGTCCAGCGCCTATGGTCACGTGTCCATTTAAGTCGCAGTTGCCGATCTCGTGGTGCTAACATTGGCACATGCGTAGGTCATCGGTTGCGCAGGCATATCGCTAGAAGTGTTCTGTGCATTGTGTTTTCAGGCACACTTGTACTCTGCCAAGCATTAAAGTCTGATGTACCGGGTGATCAAAAAGTCAGTATACATTTGAAAACTGGATAAATCACGGAATAATGTAGATAGAGAGGTACAAATTGACACCCATGCTTGGAATGACATGGGGTTTTATTAGAACAAAAAAATACAAAAGTTCAAAAAGTGTCCGACAGATGGTGCTTCATCTGATCTGAATAGCAATAATTATCATAACAAAGTAAGACAAAGCAAAGATGATGTCCTTTACAGGAAATGCTCAATATGTCCACCATCATTCCTCAACAATAGCTGTAGTCGAGGAATAATGTTGTGGACGGCACTGTAAAGCATGTCCGGAGTTATGGTGAGGCATTGGCGTCGGATGTTGTCTTTCAGCATCCCTAGAGATGTCGGTCGATCACGATACACTTGCGACTTCTGGTAACCCCAAAGCCAATAATCGCACGGACTGAGTCTGGGGACCTGGGAGGCCAAGCATGACGAAAGTGGCGGCTGAGCACACGATCATCACCAAACGACGCGTGCAAGAGATCTTTCACGCGTCTAGCAGCATGGGGTGGAGCGCCATCCTGCATAAACATCGTACGTTCCAGCAGGTGTTTATCAGCCAGGCTGTGGATGATGCGATTCTGTAAAATATCAGCGTACCTCTCACCCATCACGGTAGCAGTTATAAAACCAGAATCACTCATTTCCTCGAAGAAAAAGGCCCGATAATGGTAGATGTGGTAAATGCAATCCATACCGTGACTTTCTCGTCGTGCAATGGAGTTTCCACGACAGTTCTAGGATTTTCGGTAGCCCAAATTCTGCAGTTGTGGGCGTTGACAGACCCTCGGAGCGTGAAATGAGGTTCGTCGGTCCACAACACGTTACTCAACCAATCGTCATCTTCCGCCATCTTTTGAAACGCAGACACCGCAAATGCCCTCCGCTTCACTAAATCGCCAGGTAACAGTTCATGATGCCGATGGATTTTGTACGGATAGCATCGGAGGGTACGCCTAAGTGCCAACCAAAAAGTAGTGTATGGAATGCCGGTGTGACGTGCAACTGCACGAGCGCTGACTTCCCCGTGCATAGACGAACCCGCTACAGTCTCCATTTCTTCCTGAACCGTCTCAGCAGCATTACGCCTTGCGCTCGGTCGGCCACTACGGGGTCTATCGTCTAAACAACCCGTGGCTTCGAACTTTGAAATCATTCTCGCCACAGCTGCATTTGTCAACGGACCTTTACCCGTTCGAATCCCCTTCCTATGGCGATCGTAACGCTGAACTAGCACATTCCCCCTTCTGAATATCAGCTTCACTAAATCGCCTTTTCAGGTAACGTCAACATGCTGCGACTGTTGGCGCATCTGATTCTCTCTCTCATTACAGCTCCTTTTATACACGATTGTCATGCGCAGTCACTGACGTTTTGCTGTCCAGCGCCATCTGTCGGACATTTTGTGAACTTTGTTTTTTTTTTTCTTGTTTCTAATAAAACCTCAATTCATTCCAAGCACGTGTGTCAATTTTTACCTCTCTATCTACATTATTTCGTGGTTTATTAAGTTTTCAAATTTATACTGACTTTTTGATCACCCGGTAAGTTGCGCCAAATTTCGCTTCGTGTTCTAACAGTCTACCCAGCCTACGGTGTCCGACATCTGTAATGAGGGGTGGTCACCCAACCCCACGACGTCTGGACGTTGTTTCACCTTGATTTTGCCACGTGTTCTAGATACTCCCCACAGCACTGCTCGAACACACGACAAGTCGGCAGTTTCCGAAATGCTCGTGCTTAGTCTGTAGGCCAGCACAATCTGCGTTCAGTCAGACTCAAGATACATCGCGCGCCTTCCCCATTCTACACACGGGCAGCATGCTTACTGATACTACATGCAACGTGCGCGTGTCTGACTAGGAGTCATTCCTTGAAAGATGACGCTGCTATCGCGTGGACGGGTTTACGTCAATAGCAGGTCGGTGGTCATAATATTCTGGCTGATCAGAGTATGTGGGGCGTCGAATGCCATAAACATCTTTGCCCTTTTGTGACCTTGCACTCCTTCCCAGTAACTACTTACGAGTTACGTGGATAGTGTCCAAGGCACGTTTGTCAGCCCGTATCGCAGTACTCGTGCAGGTAAAAACTTAACGTTTAGAAAAAAACTGTCTGAAACTATAATTTGTACACCGCATTCGTTATCAGGCTTATGTGCGTGTCCACGCTACACGCTTATGATAACGTCAAAGAATTTCGCTTCCTTTTCCTCGTTGGACAGTTATTAACTCTCATTTAAACGTGCTACTGATAATAAGAAGCAAGCAATAAGAAACTTGATGGAAATGCAGGTTGCAGGTGTTATCGCTACAGCTGATATTTTTTTTCCGCTTAAATTTGCATTCCGAAACAGTGGGCGCGTACTCGTACATAAAGGGTAACGTTGGCGACGCTCGTTGCAGACTTGTGACTATCAGTCGCCATGCAGAAGGCACTCTTCGCTGTCGTCGTGATCGCCGCCTGTGTCGGTAAGCGAGCAGTTCCAACAGCACGTAGTAACGTCTTGTGTGAGGTGAACCCACCTCCCTTTACACTAGAGTTGTACACACATCCTTGTTCTTTAAATGTGAGGAAAAAATTCAAGAATGATAAATTATCCTTAACTAAATATAGATTGAGTGATGAAGTGGGAATCAACTGTATGATGATAAACACTTCAGTTAAATTTTTTCTCCATTACATTAATTTACATTCACGCTTAACATGCAGCAACCCTTTTTGCGGCTACTCTGCGTGATTTCATCTCTAGAGCTGTCTGTTCCTCGGTTTTTGCTCTCTGTCGGAACAAACATTATTGTGACACGCGTTTTGCCCTTTCCTCATTTGAGATAAAAGAAAATTTCTGTCTGTGGCACCGTAGGGCAAATTTTATTAATCGTAAAGTAAGGAGGCGACTGAAAGGAGAATGAGAGAAGGATCACTTTAAAGTTATGCCAAACGAAGATAACACACACATCATTACTTAGGAAAGCAGGCGGGAAAAAGAGATTATTAGTCAGTTACTTCAGCATTGTAAGACAGGGAACCATCTGGAATTAAGTGCAACAAATAACTGAGGACGTAAGTTGCAAGTGCTATTCTTAGATGACGAGGTTGGCAAAGGAGAGGAATTCGTGGCTCGCCACTTGAAACCAGTCAGAAGGCTGAGGACTTAGTTCTTATGGAGAAAACCCGACGGACGATTACTTGAAGGGTTTTAAAGAACAATCTCAGTATTTTACTGTAGTTCATTTCATCTACAGCTGTGTTCGGTGAGAAGGAGGTGAAAATGACGTCTATCCTTAAAATAACTAGGCGATAGTAAAGTGGGGCAAGATTGCGCACTTGAGGTTTAAATAGCGATATACTGAAGGAAACGTCACAAATTACAATTATATTTTTACTGGCATTTCATCTGAATTTTGCCTCTTATATGACAGAGTCCGAAAGTCATAGAAACAATTTAAACTGTAATTCGCACTTAGTAAAAAAAGTTATGCAAATGCGCAGTCTTACCCGACCGTGGGGTAAGAGTGCGTTTCTAGTGGGGTAAATTTGCGCATTATTATCAAATGAGAAAAACATATGTGTCATTTAGTTCTTCGTCTTTTATTTAATTTATAGCGTACATAAACGTAATATACCTTGTTTCTCAACATATAACAGTTACTGTTGATACAATTTTTGACCTAATGTACAAATCTGGGCCTGTCATCATAAACATGCAAAAATATTCGTGTCCGACGAAAATATTTTTAACAGAGATCACAAGTGAAGTGTCCAGAACCTTTATAACAAGAGCAGGATTCATGCCACCACTCCTCGCACTTGAGACATTGAATCCATTCTTCTGTTGGTGGATTATTGTATATTTCAGTACAGCCTGGACAGTGAAAAGTTTATGAATTTTCGCTAGACGTATTTAAGTTTTGTTTTACTTTCTTTTTGTTTGCTTGATCAGAATCAAACAGTTTCCTCTTCGGTTTCTTTATTTCTTGTTTTGTTGATTGGGATTCCAGTTGCTTCTTGAATGGGGTCCCAGATACTATTTCTGACTTCTTTCCTTTCTTCTGTCTTTTATGGCAATCTTTTCTTCTTGGCTAAGGAAGTATGTCTTTTGGGGAAACGTAGGTACTTGGTCCTGGTTATGGTTCATTTGTAGCTGTCTCTGAACTTTGTCTCTGGAGAGATCCAGTTTCAACTGTGGATCCATCATTAAATTTGTCACTTTGGTCTGTAACAGTCGAAGGCAGGAAATCTTCCTCGGTGAATATCTGACGATCGATTGGCTAAATGCCACATATCTTGAACGCCTTTGTTGCCTACGTCACTGTGGCCGTCCTTTGATAAGCGTTTAGAAACAATTCAGCGATACTTTCTTGCGTAATTACATATGGTTAATGAGGCGAAATACCCTCAGACTTCAAGAAGAATATAACAATTCCAATCCCAAAGAAAGCAGGTGTTGAAAGATGTGAAAATTACCGAACTATCAGTTTAATAAGTCACAGCTGCTAAATACTAACGCGAATTCTTTACAGACGAATGGAAAAACTGATAGAAGCCGACCTCGGGGAAGATCAGTTTGGATTCCGTAGAAATGTTGGAACACGTGAGGCAATACTGACCCTACGACGTATCTTAGAAGAAAGATTAAGGAAAGGCAAACCTACGTTTCTAGCATTTGTAGACTTAGAGAAAGCTTTTGACAATGTTGATTGGAATACTCTCTTTCAAATTCTGAAGGTGGCAGGGGTAAAATACAGGGAGCGAAAGGCTATTTACAATTTGTACAGAAAGCAGATGGTAGTCATACGAGTCGAGGGGTATGAAAGGGAAGCAGTGGTTGGAAAGGGAGTGAGACAGGGTTGTAGCCTGTCCCCGATGTTATTTAATCTGTATATTGAGCAAGCAATAAAGGAAACAAAGGAAAAGTTCGGAGTAGGTATTAAAATCCATGGAGAAGAAATAAAAACTTTGAGGTTCGCCGATGACATTGTAATTCTGTCAGAGACAGCAAAGGACTTGGAAGAGCAGTTGAACGGAATGGACAGTGTCTTGAAAGGAGGGTATAAGATTAACATCAACAAAAGCAAAACTAGGATAATGCAATGTAGTCGAATTAAGTTGGGTGATGCTGAGGGAATTAGATTAGGAAATGAGGCACTTAAAGTAGTAAAGGAGTTTTGCTATTTGGGGAGCAAAATAACTGATGATGGTCGAAGTAGAGAGGATATAAAATGTAGACTGGCAATCACTCGCCACATTTGCGTCTGAACGTCGTTCTTAACTGCAGGGTGTTTAGCGATCTAGATTGCCTCCCTGTAGAGCCTTTCATAATATCCGCTTGTGGCCGCTAGTACGTGCGTCTCCTCGAAACGAATATGGTGGTTCCCTGGCTGGAAAGCATGCTCCTCAACAACTGATTGTTCCGTTTCTCCTCTTCTACAATTGCCCTTGTGCTCTTCCACACGTTTTCAATCGTAAGGAGGAGGGCCTAAAATTAAACGGTACATGGATGCCGGTGTTAAAGATGTGTACCGCCCGTCCACTACTGGGTGATGGCAACGGCGATCGACGGCAACGGACAGCGGCCAATTGCACTGACGTTTTCAAAACACGTGACGTCACGCCGCGGCACGGGAGCGCGCGGACTCGGAATTTAGCGGCAGTCAGTAGCGAGCCAGCGGGTGTGTTGGACCTTCCATCGAGCTACAGACCCCCTTGAAGATGTCTCCCGCAGACAGGGACGAAACGTTGGGAATTGACACAAAATTCATCAACCGACCACGGCATAACAGCCCAGAAATTATAAGGGACATGACATTTCCGCCCGTGAAAGTCTAGTGTAACTGTCGATCGCTTCACGTAACCCTTTTCAGTTCAGAGCGCAAAGTGACCACGTAGAAATGCCTCCCGCCAAGTATGTGCATCTGGTGAGAGATTTCGTCTGAAGCTATGCAGCCCACATAATATAAATGTCATGCGTTTCTTTCTTCAAGACAATTTTCAGACGCATTCTGCAGGGGCAATGAAGACGCCCCCAAAGCACTTTAGTTCTGAAGTGTTTGATCACCCACAATACAGGCCTTAATTGGCTCCTTGCGTTCGTCATCTTTGCACATATGAACCGCTGGCTACGAAGATATTTTGCCATAAACAACGAAAGGCAGACTAGCTTAGAGAATTGGCGGAAGGCACAGGCGGCTGCTTCCCGTGACGAGGCTCACCTCAACCTTTCGATACCAGCAATATTCTACTGTGTTTCTGTAAAATAGTTAACATATTTCTGTGACAACATTCAGATTTGATTTCATTAATGTAGAGGTACTTCGATACATCGATATGTGTATATTGCAATGATATCATTCTTATGTCTATTCTTTCTTTTGTCACTATGATCATTGACGTACTTGTAACTCTGATTTCTGGGCGCGTAAGCGTTTATTGGAGAGTCAAGCTTTGGTCGTCATGTTAAAAAGACGCAAATTGTAGTCAGTTTACGAAATGTGAACTTTAACAGCGAGGAAGATATTTTCGAGTATGTTTTATATTGTGAAGTGATGTTTTGGAACGAGTTACGTGATATTGCAACAAAAGTAATAAAAAAGAAGTGTAACTTAAATTCGGAGTGCTGATTACTTTTTTACATCACCATTGTCATAACTTTGCAAAAGTTTAATCTTCAAGAATGGTTTATGAAACACATCTATAAAACTTTTGAATATCGCAGAATAACACCTAGGCAACCTTGCATTCGAGCTTGGAATCATCACTACCTAGAATTTCGACGATTGAGCCATTAGTTCACAACGAGACCAGCGTGTGAAACACGAAAAGATGAGTGCCTAGTTTATCCATTATTTCAAGAAATTACTTTATTAACTGTGCTCTAATGACACCTGTCACATAATATAACTTTGTTGTTGCCCGAAAATGCAATATTTAGCATCGTGAGCAACTCTACAATCACAATTAATTTATGACCTTTGTTGTGGTAGGGTTGTTAGAACCCGAGCTACAGATCTTCGGATCTCGTATCGTTGAATACAGTCGAATGAGCATGCCTCATTTCGGCATTGCAGACGTGTTGCCCTTCCCAGTTTCAACAGGTTTCTGAATTCTTCGTAGCGTTCAGTGACCGTGTTTGACTTTACATACCTGTTGTTTAACGTTTCACGTAATTCTGCATTTTGCGCTGTTCGTGTAGGAATATGTTGTTGTTGAGCAAACTGAGCTTATCAATAAGTTTCTGAATTTTGCCTCCATTGTTGATTCACAGATTATTTAACACCACTCGGTTATTGGGGACTTTATTTTAGAGAGAGACGGTTAACATGATTAACGTTCCTACAAGTTGTGTGACGCAATTTGAGCTCTGAGCGCTGGGAGGAATAGACCATGGATGTTGCGGCGTCCAGTGAGAAGTCTGGAGGTCAAGTTTTACCGATATGTCACACACTGCTTCTCTTCTCTAGCGTATTTACATCTATAAGAATGTGACGGTATGCAGTGAGGTGTGTGGGGTGTAATGGAAGAACGCTCGTGTTGGTGAAACTGAATAATCTTCTTGTTGTGTACAAAGTGTGTACATTTACAACGATGTACTCGTATTACACGCGAGTGAATGTAATTTCTATAGATACGATGTTAATGCGCTAACTTTTTGCAGCTGATGGAACTATACTCACTTAGCTGGAAGGTCAAATGATAATGGTAAGTACAGGCATATCACTGAGTTGTCGCATCGTGAACCTTTTCAATCTGACAGTAAGAACTGTACTATCCTTTAGGTCTTTCCGACAAACCAAGTCTTTTTTTTGTGTGGTGTAAATCTGGAAATTTGTCGTAAGTTCTTATGGGACCAAACTGCTGAGGTCATCTGTCCCTAGGCTTACACGCTAATTAATCTAACTTAAACTGACTTACGCTCAGGGCAGAAGACACACTCATGCCCGAGGGAGCACTCGAAGCTCCGACTGGGGGAGTCGCGCGAACCGTGGCAAGGCGCCCTACACCGCGCGGCTACCCCGCGTGGCTCTGTCGTGTCAGATGAATAACATATAGAATATATATATATAACTCACATTTACACTATAACATTGTATCTTTTTGCAGGTGCCAGCTCTGCAGAAGTGACATGTTCTGATGAGTGCCTAGAGCTGGCAAAACAGGCTAATTCTGAACAAGACCCCTTTACGTGTGGTTTGTATATTACTCTTACATTTATCTGAACACCTGATGAGCGAAATGTTCTCAGTCAATTGAGAATAATAGCGTTCTAAAAGTTTCACGATTTTTGATGGCCATAATCTTTTCACTTCTTGATCACTCATGCATCTATCATTAAGGGCATCTGAATTTGTTGATTCTTACAAAAGTATCAAAAATTTAGTGTTAGGGTTTAAAAGTGCTTTTGATTTACCATTCTTAGAATGAAAAAGTATAAATGTTTACTTTATTTTAAATTTATATTCTATTTTTGATTGATGGTTATGTAAGTCTGCACACTTGGAATACTATTAATTAAAGAACACATGCACAATTACTGAAACGCAAGAAATGCCCTTGAAAGTATTCTTATAAATTGATGAGATACATATTTTGCAAAAGAGGAAAGTATTGACTCGTACGAAAGGAATATTTAAAACTTCGGCTATCGACAGGAAAAATTTAATGAAAATAAAATAAGCGCAACAACATATATCTACACATGTATTCCAGTCATTTAATGTGGTCATGAAACTTTAAAACCAATCACCATGATGAAGTATCAACATGTAATGAACACTCACTGTCATTTCAGTGTCCGATGTTTCACTGCGTTCTGTCATTTAGACTGCGATGGTAGGCAGCTTTTGATGCCCTCGTGGGTAGTATTGTTTGCAGTAGGAAATAATAGAAACAATTTTGTATTTTAATATTTGAACATGTGGGGCACTCGGTACTAGATAGCTGGACGGAATATTTTAGCCACTTCTCACTGCCATACTTGCTTTTGTTGGATTAATTATACTTCACGTCTGAAATTACTTTTAGTATTCTTACCTACGTACCATGTAACTGGCCTCAGCCAAATATCTTGTAAAACGTTTTGTTTTTCTTGGACAGATGACATAGTTGCTGAATATACGAATGCTGGCTGCGAAGACCATTGCCTGCTGTATCAGGTAAGATTAAGAAACGGACGAAATACCTGTAAATCTTTCTTCATGCAATAAAATACCAACAGCCGTATGTATTGTAGAAGTTGGTTCAAATGGTTCAAATGGCTCTGAGCACTATGGGACTTAACATCTGTGGTCATCAGTCCCCTAGAACTTACAACTACTTAAACCTAACTAACCTAAGGACATTGCACACCTCCATGCCCCATGCAGCATTCGAACCTGCGACCGTAGCGGTCACGCGGTTCCAGACTGAAGCGCCTAGAATCGCACGGCCACTCCGGCCGGCTTTTTATGAACTTCTTATGTGCTACCAGTTTCGGCATTACATTGATGCCATCTTGAGGCCCCATACGCCATAGTCGTCAAGTCGCTGTACACGGAAGGAGCCATATAACTGGATCCGTGAATCAAATCGTTATGCAACAACTCTTAGTGGGCAGGCTGTTGATAAATGATTGCATCAAGAAATACATGCCAGCCGTTGTCCCACATTCCATAATGGATCAACAAAGACGAAACAAATCTTTGTTGTGGAGCAGCACGAGAGTGGTAGGACTGGGTAGATTACATGCACAACGTTTTGTAATATATGTTACAAACCCCTTATAATATAAAATTCAAACTCGCAGCCAAACTGACGAATGAGATAAAAATTTAAGTTAAAAAAAAAGTTTCGTCACAAGTAAAGTTCTTGAACAGCATAATAACGTATAATAATTATTATACAAAATTTACTTAACTGTTTCACAGTGAATCAAATCAGTCAATACAAATTCCATTCAAAAAGAAACCATCGGTCAAAATAGATGTGCTCTTCCCAATATTAGCATTTGACCTTAGAGCACAGTGTTTGAACTGTGCAGTTCAAACACCAAACGATAATACACTGGCGGAAAAAAGAATCGCAACACCAAGAACGAGTTGCGCGACACGAACTAAAGGTTGTAGGCGAGTTTCTACATTTGAAAGATGACGTCTGTTGAAACTACTCAACAGTTGCACAACAGTAGTGCCACTATGACGATGCAAATCAGGTTTGCTTTAAATACACGCTTGAGTGGTCGTGAGAGTTGGTTACCTTAGAGACTGGACGTGGCGAATTGATGTTAGTTAGGAATGCCCTTCAGGCGACAAAGACACCCTTGTTAACACCTCACCGAATTTTAATGAGGCCATGCAACAGTGCTACGAGATGTGCTTCAGTTACACTGCAGAAAGACTTGGCAGGAATGTAGCCACTGTAAACGACTGCTGATAGAATGTTCGGCGTATGGCTCTGGGACATCGTACTGCATCTACAGCAACAATTTGAGCAGTAGTTTTCACCACAGTGACCAATGAACTGTTACACTCTGTGGTGTTCACCAGGTCTGTGCCATCGGCGGCGGAGGAACACAGACCTCTCCGTCGTTTTTGGGGAGGACCCGCTATTTCAGGTGTCCCAACTGTGAGGGCGCCGACACCGCCTTCAGGGTGTCTAACGAGCTGTTAGATGGTCACGGAGATCCTCTTCCTGTCGGCGGAGGCGGACACTGTCGTTGGGTCTTGGGACACGGAAGTGACAGGAGGCTCTCACGACAAGCCAGTAGAAGCCAGTTCTTATTAAGTGCAAGTTCACGACCATCGTCCGCGAGTGAGTTGCCGCCATTATGCACAAATGTACATCGGTACCGGCCATTGATCCCGCAACACAATACAGTATGGTCAGAAATCAGTTTCCGCGTGCTAATCGGTACTTCAAATGGTTGAAGTGGCTCTAAGCACTATGGGACTTAACATCTGATGTCATCAGTCCCCTAGACTTAGAACTACTTAAACTAACCTAAGGACATCACAAACAGCCATCCTCGAGGCAGGATTCGCACCTGCGACCATAGCAGCAGCGCAGTTCCGGACTGAAGCGCCTAGAACCACTCGGTCATAGGGCGCGGCTAATCCGTAATAATGTCGACGCGACACGACAACATGTATACCAAACGTTTCGTAAGGGAATCGTATTTTGTAACCTTAAAAGCAATTTCAGCTGCCCCTGTCTGGACTGGTCTCGTCATTTCTCATGATTTTTAGTATTTCAGCTATCTCTCGGTGCACTGTGTCTTAATTTATGGTTTGGACCATTCAATATTTTGTCCGTGATTAGGACTACTATATTATTAATGTGTCTTGACATGAACCAAGAAGAGTTCTTGCCAGTTTCTGAACTTTTTTTGGGGAGCAGTAAACGTTATTCATGTGCAACAAGCTACTCTTATTTAACGTGTTGTCTTGAACCAAAAGAGTGACATCAAATTTAGTAGGTACACAAATGCACACTGAACTCACTGTGGCATCTCTGACGATGGTTGGCAGAATGAAACAAATCTCTTCACTGCTTTATTAATTCACAGATGTGCAACCACACCGTATAATCACTGAGGCGAGTGCTTTTAACACAGTAGGGTCTTCCAAGTACTAAGCGGTATGCAGATCCACCAAATTGGACATGACGGCGCTATGATAATCTATCACATACGTAATACAAGGCCCACACGGGTGACTGACTCCGCTCTACTTGGATTGAAATGCACTCATCTTAAAGTTTACTGATCCCCTTTACGACAAGGTTGTGCACCCTCGTGACCACAGGCCTTCCATCCGGCAGTCCATGCGTGCTACCAGCGGTCCCGGCGTGTTCTCGCACTGCGCGGACCTGGCTCCTCCTGAGTCCCTAACCGAACTGGCGCACTCACACGACCCATAAAAACGACGACGTCGCCCAGAATACATCGCAACGGTTACTACGTATCGATAACCGCCGCTGCTGACACTAGCGGACAGGCAACGCTTTCGAAACGAGTGGCGCCAGCCAAGAGGAGAAGAAGACAAACAACAGCAACCATGCCAACTAAAGGATACGGTCTGGCCTCCAACAGAGGGCGGAAACCTACAAACAGCACCAACGCGAGCCGCAGCGCGGCTCACTATCTGATGGAGCATAAAACGTGATTCGTCTTAAAACGCCAACTGTCGCCTCTCAGTGTGACGTCCAGCTGTGGTATTGCCGCGCAAGTTCTGGCCTTCGTCGTCTATGAACAGCTGTCAGCATGGGTGCATGAACAAGGTGCCCACTGGGAAGGCAAATACGCAGCAACGTTCACTGGATAGTCATGGAGAAGACACTGCTATTAACCCAATGGTTCATCTGGACGGTCAGGTGCTCAACAGTTTGCACGCCTATTCGCCCAGACATATCTCCAATCCTGTCATCTATGTCCTGTGGTGTACCACAGTTGCCTCGGCGCGCCATTTGGATAGTGCAGTTTTCCTATGCACGGTGTACTTTACCCAAGGCACGTGAACAGTTTGCAAACTTAGCCATTTCTGATATGCTGCCGCTCTTAGTCAGAAAGCCAATGAGTATGCCCTTTTGGACGTCTGATAAATCGCACCGTTTCCGCATTATGACAACGACTGCACTGTATTCCGCGTCACTCCGACATGCTTTATATACCCCCACTCGTGCTGCCACCTGCCATCTGTGAGTGGTAACTGCACGTTGGCGTCGAACATAGGCGGTGGTCACATTAATGTGACTAGACCCTGTGACAGGTATGCACAGCAACTGTCAAATCTGACAACGTACTCTCTGTCGACGTCGCAAACCAGTGTGCGATTTGCAGGGGGGGGGGGGGGCGGGGTGGGGGGGATTTCCCCCACTCTGCATCAGACCATCCCCTGCTCTGGTTTTAGTTTATACATCCCAACCTGGGATGTTTATTTCCCACGCACTGCAGTAAGACTTTACGTATAATTTAAATTTGTGGAGCCGAACACTGAAAGTTTACTATTAATATGTTTGCTTATTAATTTTGAAAAGTGTTATGCAGTAGTTAATCATTCAAAACATTTAGAACTAAATGGCAGGACAATGTACGCCACATTTCCATAGCATGCCACAATCTTGCAAGACGTCGCCCCAGCGTAAACGAGGTTTACAGCCAGGTCTGTATTGTATGGTGGATGTGATGTGTTGCGTACGAAACTAAAACCTGCAATCAGATCCAAACGTCGTGGAAAACTATGAAGAGGTGTCATCCTGCAGCAAGATAACGCTCACCCACATTCTGCCAAACGGAGAGCCGGCGCAATAAAGGAGTTGAGATTCGAGGTGCTGGAACACCCAGCAAACAGTCCAGACCTGGCTCCAAGCGATTTTCACATGTTTGGACCCTTAACGGAAGCACTACAGGGAAGAAGATTTGAAACTGATGAAGACGTCATTGCTGCGGTGCAAAATTGGTTACAGATGCAACCGATAAACGTATTTTCTGATGAAATAAAAAAACTTGTAAAACTTCGGGAAAACTGCCATTGAAGTCCAGGTAGGTTACGTAGAAAAATAACGCATGTTTCAGTTTTCTGTCATCAGAATAAGTACAGCTTTTCACAAATGTGCCTTTAGTTTTTGAATTCTCCTCGTATACCTGTATGTAGATGATTTTGTAAATAAGCTTCACCTATAATGTACTTTTAAAGATACAATAAGGGATGGCTTTTCTGATAGTGCATACGCGTGAATAGTGAGTTTCGGCATTAACGTCTATTTATAAATAACTGTTTAACCATGGGTAACGCCACGGTCGAAGCTAGTAACATATATAATTATACTAACCTCATAAGTCATTCTCCCCCCTCCCCCCCCCCCCCCCCCCCCCCCGATGGTAAAAACACAAATCGTACACTGTCACAAACATATCCTAATAGCATGAATTCAAGGTGGTTTATTATCTACAATTTTTACGGTACATTAGCAGTAGTGTGATGTTAATCGTAAAATGTTATGTTGGTACCAAATTTGATTGACACAACGTAACCAAACAGTCATTTCTTCTCCTGCTCTCCAGTCTACGTCTGGTTCAACAGAGGAAGGCGGATCGGCTCGCATCAACGCGCGATCCCACTCGCGTAAATTGGCTGCACATCGTTCCAGACATGCTCCTCTGCACCGCCGCAGTAATCACCACTAGAGGCAGAAGTGGCTTGTATGATGTTTCTATAACTTGAGTAATATCAGCACCATATACAGAAATAATCTGCACAACAATTAAAGAACTTCCACAAATTACTTGTAAATTAACTATTTCCTTTCCTCACGATGTCTTGATTTATACTATTTGATTTAAGAAAGGCAATTTCACTGAAGGAGCTGCTCCTTTCACCTTTTTATTTACAGCCACATTAGCCGTACCAAGTACCATTTCTTCAACAGCAAAATATCGACGCTTTGACGCAAGTTCAGTCACAATGGACAGAGACAGTTTTTCTTTAACAACAACACTAGTTATCTGCTATTAATGTACCCTTTCACGGACTGGGAAGTATACTTACTAGTGACTGAATTTATTTACGGCGTTCATGGGAGTAGGCTGCACCACTTCTGTAAGCTCCTGACATCTGCTAGTAGACTGTGGCACCAGCTGTAATTTCTGTTTCTTGTGAAATATAGCATCTGGGGCAAAAACACGTTGTTTTAAAGACGTTTTGGGAATTTGCTTATAACCAATGTAGTTTGTCTATGGGACACCATAAAATTAATGTTTCTTATTTGGACTTTCTGAAGCATACCTGCCATCAACGCAGTGGTTTTAAAACGTTCATGGGGTATGTTTATCAGCTCTGGAAGCGTCTGACATCTCGTGCTAGTACTCTGTAGCAGGTATATAAAAAGTGCTGCGAAAATAACTTCTGTTTGTCACTATGGCTGTAACATGTGAAGCAGGAAGAAATTATTTCGCTTCTACAAAAGCGAAGTACATGTACCACAATAGTGTTCGATCCTAAATCACGAAAATAAAATTATCAAAAAATTAATGTATCAGTCGATATGAGACAAAAAAAAGATATCTCTGAGTCGCAACAATGCGTCACCAATTGTTAGATTACACAGGGCAAGTTAGTGCATTTATAATAAAGACAACATACAGAAATCAGAGAATTTTGACCTGGTTTTACACAATAACTATGCTTGTACACTGCAGGAATATTTTACAGTTTGGACTTTTACCGATGAAGATATGTAGATTTACAGATTTTTTTTACAGGGCGATGACGTTTCTTCCAGTTATGATAGTAATAATTTCATTCGTTACACATTCATCAGTTTACCTTGCTAAAAACAATGTCATATTAATTTACCTCATTGGTCTGTGTTCATTAGAACTTTCTGAAATTCAACATTAAGTAATTTGCTTTAATAACATGGTTATGTAAGACCACATTTAACACAGATGTTTACAATTTTCGCTCAGCAAACAGGTCAAATTTATGTTTCAGTGAAGTGTTCAGAAGGTTTTCGCTAAGATCTGTGTGATTTTAACGATCCTCTAGCAGTTTCTGTTGAAGTATATACAGTGATAATTAATTTTAACAGATTAAGTTTACATTTATGAAATGTGTTGAATTTGACGGACGGCCTCTCAGGTAAATGGATGGAGCAGGTGGTTGGTCTATTAGAGCTGTGTGCTGTTGGAACTGCCGATAATTTATCTCGTCTCAGTAGATTTAGCCGGATTATGACTAGTTGCCGTCACCATTCGCCATCAGCCGTAGAGTACATATAAGATTACACAAGGGCTTTCATAAATATACTGCATTTTTACAACATATTATTGCCTGAAAAAGAACATGTGCTATCACACCAAGTCACGTAGACACTGCACATGACATCATTAATTTATGTAATTCCTGGCACTGTCTATGCTAGAGTGAAGATTTTAGTCATCTGTATTTTAAATTGCGTCACACATATGCAGCGTGACACTTACTGTACTAAATGAAATAGTCATAACTTCGGAACGGTCTGCTTTAGGACGTTCAAACTGCACGGTTGGCCGCGGGGCATGATGGGAATTATTATGCGCATGCATGATTTGGTTTAGCGACGAAGCCCACTTTCAGTTGGATGGGTTCGTCAGCAAGCAAAATTGGTTGGCCCATGTGGGGGACTTAGAATTTACATTTCGCGATAGGGAGGTTTCTTCGTCCTCAACGGGTGAATGTTTGGTGTACAATGTTCAGTCATGGGATAGTTGGTGAAATATTGCTTGATGGCTCGATGACTACCGAACGGTACGTGAAGGTTTTGGAAGATAATTTAATCCCTTTTATCCAAAGTGACCCTGATTTCGACAAGACGTGGTTCATGCAAGACCGAGGTCGACCCTATCGAAGCGGGAGGGTGTTTGATGTTCTGGAGGAACACTTTGGGGACCGCATTCTGGCTCTGGGGTACCCAGAGGCCACTGGCGTGGGTCTCGATTGGCCGCCATATTCTCCGGATATGAACACATGTGACTCCTTTTTCTGTGGCTATATTAAAGACAAGGTGTACAGCAATAGCTCCAAAACCATTGCTGAGCTGAAAACAGCCTTTCAGGAGTTCATCGACAGCATCGATCTTCCGTCACTTCAACGAGTCGCGCAGAATTTCTCTACTCGTTTGCGCCACATCATCGCCAATGATGGCAGCCATATCGAACATGCCATAAGCGAAATCCCAATATCTGTAGTAACGTTTACATGTCGAATAAAGTGTGTGCAGCCGCAATTTGTAACTAATTTATGTTTTTTTTTCATATAGTTCAATAAATGTCACCCTGTAATTATGCGTTACGAATAGTTCGTTTCATGTTAACATGCATGCTCATGAGGACACGTACATAGATCAGGTGGTATGTTGTTATTCGGCCTCCCAAGGGCTGGCCGGGAAATTTGAGTTATTGTTGCTGGCGCTCTCCGAAAACAATTTGCCAATAATCACTTTAACCTCACTGCGCTTCGCCACCGTCTGCACACATCCATCACAGGCCGCGTCAGAAGTGTAGCTCACCATAATCACCACTATAAATAACACATTCACTGATATATCGGAACGGAATTCTCACATCCACAGTAATAATTTTATCCCTTGTCGTACTAACAGGGCGTGTTCGCTACTCGCCTATTACTGCCTGTTTAGCGCGTTTACAGTGTCCCGCTTCACTCACCCTCATAAAGTGGTCCAGATCGTTTACTGTTTAGTATCTTTCTAGTTCACTGTCTATATATATGTGGCCAAGCAGTAAGCAAAATCCTACATATGAACAATATTTACAACATTTACATACAATTTCGCGCTGTACACGGCGATCAGTTGTTATTCATATTTCTCTGTTACATTTGCTTCACAGAGGACATTAATGATCATCAAACTCATCACTTTAATCGGTATATTTTACGCCAGGTTTACATTTAATTTATGAGTTATTAATCATGGTCTTCGCTGGCGAAAGACAAGAATAACTTCATCTTGATATCCCCAAGAGTGCACACGCATTCGCTTGTGACCCTTTTACTCTCAGGTATTTACTTACAAACATAAACTGCCTACCACGGGCCAAGAAACTGCGACATAAAGTAATTCTTCTTATCAAAATTGTTCTAAGCATGGACCGTGCCCGTATTGCTGCTCTTCTATCAGTGTCATTTATGGGAAATAACTGCAGACCTCTGCACACAGCATTTTGGAGAAGTTCTTTTGAACAAGACACATCTCTTCATGGACCTCACATTAATTTCAGAACGAAAGAAAAAAATCACCTTGTCATATATATATATTTACAAGATATCTACAACTGCATCTCTGTAATATTATAGCGCTCTTTATCTAAGCCTCTCAAGTGTGTATCCTCTACTGAATACCCAAGACTCAAGTCCAAGCATACACTACAACCTATTATTTCCTACTTTTCATGGAACATTGATTTCTGCGGGGTAGGTAGTTTAAGTTACAGTCAAATCTATGACTTATTCTTAAACTTATTAAATGCAGCGTCCAGTGACGGCCATGGTTTCCCTGATCCTTCCTGTACTGTTACAAAAAAAATTTTAAAACTAAAGAGAGTTCTATTATATACATAATAAAAATATCTGGTCTACAAAGAATATTTATATATTAAGGTATATTTGTGCTACACCATTCCTTACTAGATTAGGTAAACTGTTCAAATGGAATAAAGTAAATCACTGAAAAAATACACTTTTAATAGCTAAGACTAAGTAGCCTTGATTGCTTAACTTTATATTTGGGCAATATCTCTTAAGATCCTGAAAGGGATATAGTTTTTTTTACTTTATTGGTGTTCAGTAAGGTCAACATGAAGCTGTTGCTATGTACGAGTAGTATTCGCAGAGCATGAAAAATTGGACCAAGTTTTAGTACGTACATAATTACATAAAATTACCTACGTGCATTGAGCTATGCGTAAATAGGAGAGTTGGGGCTTCAGTAAGACACATAACTGCTAAAATTTGAAATAAATCCTTAACTGATACTTTTCACTGAAAGTTAGAAAGAAAACTCTGTTTAATTTTTATCTATCTCTTCCTGGCCGGGCGTAAAATACATCGTTAGCAGTACGTCAATTATTGACTAGGCGCGGGTAATTTAAACTGCCGCGCTGAAGGTGAACATTGACTTATAAAATATTTGATTATAATCTGCTGCACAAAAGTAGATCTACCATTAGAACAAGAAGATTTGATCTGACAGAATGTACGAGTAGTCGAGGTAATGGTACCAAATTCTGCCCAGCTGCAAGGAGAGTCCTGTTAACATTTATCTATGGGATACAGCGTCAAACTCCTTGAAATAAGGCTACTATCTGAAGTAATGAATGAAATCAGATGCTTACATGCTTGGCTCAAGATAAGGGAAGAGAACAATATTCGGTAGTCGCATCTTATCGTCCGTCATTGATATTATGGAGTTCACTGATACTAGATCAATTACATCCTTACTTTGATTTTGATAGAATTGCAGTTCATGGTTGCAAGAAGTAATAAAACTAATAATTATCAGTGTCCAATGCAGTGTTCATAAACCATGATTTTGTAGAGAAATTTGTAAGTCCATTTTGAGGCGTTATAACATCGTGAAACATTCCCGCTTCAGCTCCTATAGTTCCATGAATTCTGATAGGTGGCAGCGCCATACGTAGCTTTCAAACTGGTGTTTGTAGCGGAGGTGTGTTCCAAGCAGAGAAAGGTCACTGAATTTCTTTCATCGGAAAATCATTGCATCACAGATATCCGTAGGCTCTTGCAGAATATCTACGGAGATCTGGCAGAGAACACAACCCGGGAGGATTGTTGGGCGAGGCGTCTTCCATCGTTGCAACAAGGTCGAGTAAACATGTCCGACATCCAGCGTCCCGGCCGACCGCACACAGCTCTAATTACTGTAATGTTGGAAAGTGTGGAAATTCATTCGAGATGATTGACGGGTTGCAATCAAACGCAATGCCACACCCTAAAGGAGCTCATAAAACACCATTGAACTGTTCTTCCTAATGCACCCTACGGCCCGGATCTCGCACTTTCCATCCTCTTGGCGCAATGTTGGATGCAATTTGTGGGAAGCATTATGTGAGCTATGATGAGCTACAAGACATTTTTATTAACATTTATCAATAGGATACAGTGTCGGAATCCTTGAAACAAAACACGTTATTATCTGAATTAATTATTATTCAACTTGTAAGTAGGCTGTTTAGGTTTTTATGTTGGTAGCGCCACGTAGTGCTCTGTATGAAAATCGCTGACTGCGCTGCGTGCAGTCTGTGGCTGGTTGGACTCATTGTTGGAATATTCGCTTGTGTAGTGTTGGGCAGTTGGATGTGAACAGCGTGTAGCGTTGGGTAGTGTTGCCAATTTAGCGACTTTGTCGCTAGAAATGGCGACTTTTGCCTTCGTCTTAGCGACAAAAAAAAACTTTTTAGCGACAAAAATTATTTAGCGACTTATCTGGCGACTTTTGGAGTACTGACGACTTTTGAAGTACAAATATCAATAACTATTTTGGGCCTGTATTTTCATTAATAAAACTAAGATTTTAACTACAGAATGGGTGCTACACTGACTTTGTTCTAGATTTAGTAAGTTAAATTATGTTCTTAGCAGATAATGTAGCATCGTTCAGCATTTAGTAAACCTGAATGTGGGAACTGCCTACAGAGTAAGAAAACCTTGACTATACAACAATTCATTATTCATTACCCACTAGCCTGTTATCGTCGATAGCGTATCGATCTATAATTCTTCAACTTTTGAACTCCCTTTATTTTTCGAATTGACAAAAAACATACGTAATATTAAGTATAATAAAATATATTTCTGCCCAGCAACCTCTAATTTATTTTCATTCATTATTCATTATTCATTACCCACTAGCCTGTTATCGTCGATAGCGTATCGATCTATAATTCTTCAACTTTTGAACTCCCTTTATTTTTCGAATTGACAAAAAACGTACGTAATATTAAGTATAATAAAATATATTTCTGCCCAGCAACCTCTAATTTTTCGAAATGTTAAACTCGCAATCAAATTATTACCACATGCACAGTGGTAACGCAAGAACAACTCGGTGGGGGCATCTCAGACATTATTACGTTTTAAACATTGAACAACAGGACTGATATCGAGTTACCGAGTGAGTAGATTGTTTCATGACCTCTAGTTCGCCTGAGTTTTAATGTATTTTCAGTGATTATAAATTGGTTAAACTTATGTTGTGGTGGCTTACATAATGGATTTACCGCAGAAGAAGAAGCAGTACGCTCAAAAATATCGGGATGCGTGGGAAGCAGAACCTGAATTCAATGGGTGGCTGAAACCAGTCGTTGGAGACTTATCCAAGGCAAGATGTCAAGTATGTGCAACAGAGTTTTATGCTAAATTGTGTGATATTAGAAAGTATTCGAAAACTATTAAGCATAAACAAAAAATTGATTTAAAAAAAAAAACACAAACCACCTTACCTGTGAAAATTGTTCCGAAAACTACAGTTAGAATAGCAAGCAGAGAGGAAGGTGCCCTTTCTTTATTTATTGCTGAACATTGTTCTATTTTAGCTGTAGATCATTTAGGAATACTCTGCAAGAAGGTGTTTTCCGGTGATGAGGGCGCTAAAAACATGCAATTACATCGTACGAAGTGCACTAACATTATAACTGAAGTTTTGGCTCCATATTTTACACAACCATTGGTTGAAGATACAGGTAACCAAAAATACAGTGTACTAATAGATGAATCCACAGATGTATCAATATCTAAAATGCTAAGTACCGTTACACGGTACTATAGTGTACACAACCAAACCATTAGATCAGCATTTCTCAAACTCGCTGTAGTAAAAACTGCAGATGCAAGAAATCTGGCTGCTGTTCTTGTGAATTCTTTGAAAGATCTCAAACTTCCAATCGCTAATATGGTAGGAATTGGCACAAATAATGCTTCTCCAATGGTTGGAATAAACAATGGGCTTTTCGAAAAACTCAAGAGAGAATATGGTTTGAAGCATTTGGTATTGATCCGTTGCATTTGTCACTCTCTTCAGCTTGCAGTTTCGCACGCCTCTATGAATACCATACCTAGAAACATAGAGTTTCTTGTACGGGAAACCTACAATTGGTTCTCCATTTCACCCAAAAGACAAGAGGAATATAAAAAGGTTTATGAGACAATAAATTGTGGAAAACAGCCACTAAAAATTTTGAAGGTCTGTGCAACACGTTGGCTTTCAATCGAACCAGCAATACGAAGAATTCTGGAGCAGTGGGAAGTCCTAAAGCTACATTTTTCGCTTGCCATGGTTCAAGACAATTGTTACACTGCCGATCTTTTGTACAAGATGTATTGTGACGACTTAAATCATCTTCACATGTTTTACCTTAAACATGCTTTAAAAGACGTACAAATAGCAATAAAAGCTTTTGAAGGAGAAGACAATGACCCCACTAAATTACTAGATACACTTGTATTTCTCATGCAGTCACTCGGACAAAACATAGTTTTTCCAACTGTTGATTTGTTGACAACACCAGTTCCAAGCGACTGTATGTACGCAAATCCGAAACTTGTCTTTATGTTTGAACAGAAATTGTCTGAGTCAAGTTTGTCTGAAAAAAATAAAGTTTATTTGAAGAAGAGATGCATTCAGCTTAGTCTGAAACTCATAAAAGAAATTCAACAAAGACTGCCAAGTAACGTTACGATCCCGAAAAAAATGTCAATGCTGAATGTTGAAGAAACACTAAGAGTGAATAAAAATAATGCTGTAGCGGATGTAGCCAAAGAATTGGGTTTTAGTGGCGATTTCATAGACGGTATGCTGCAAGAATGGCACAATATCAACTTCATTAGGTGGAATAACACTACTAACACTGTTCGATTTTGGAGTGAGGTTTTGCAGTATAAAAATGCAGGTGAGAATCCTTTTTCTTTGATTTCACAACTAGCAATGACTGTTATATGCCTACAGCTTTCAAATGCAGAAGTGGAAAGAGTGTTAAGTTCTATGAACATTATAAAAACTAAACAACGTAACAATTATCGTTAAAGACAATTAATGCTTTGATCATATTGAGAGACCAGCTGAAGAAACAAAATAAAGATTGTACATCTTTTGTCATACCGTCAGACGTATTGGAGCTTATTGGAACGTACAAAAGTTACTCTTTTGCGACAAAACCAGTCGAACTGCAACATCATCTCTTGAGCGACGTTCAACCCTCTACATCAATTACAGTTCTGTCAGAGCATGAAACAGAAGAGTTATTCGATCTTCTAAGTAACGACGATGAATAGCTCACATACCGGTATGTATATATTTTGTAACCTAATTTGAGTTCTTGCTTTCTTTTGTTACAAATATAGTTGTAGATTACTAGTATATTTGACTACTGTGATTGAAACAATAATCTATGTGTTGCGTCAGTTATGATAACATGTTTAATTAAACCTTAGCGTATTTTATACGTACGTTGTTGCAAGCGATGCGTCATTTAATTAAGACAATATAGCAATTACGTATGAAACAATTTTATTAATATTTTATTACCCCCCCCCCCCCCCCCCCACACACACACATGGCTTATTGCACCATTATTCACAGCACGAAATTTTCAGTACACCCCTAGTAAAATCACTTTTAGCGACTTTCTAGCGACTTTTGATATTGAATCTAGCGACTCGGGTTTTTTAGAGATGGCAACACTGGCGTTGGGCAGTTGTTGGAGGTGAGCCGCCAGCAGTGGTGGATGTGGAGAGAGAGATGCCTATATACAAGGTGTTACAAAAAGGTACGGCCAAACTTTCAGGAAACATTCCTCACACACAAAGAAAGAAAATATGTTATGTGGACATGTGTCCGGAAAAGCTTACTTTCCATGTTAGAGCTCATTTTATTACTTCTCTTCAAATCACATTAATCATGGAATGGAAACACACAGCAACAGAACGTACCAGCGTGACTTCAAACACTTTGTTACGGGAAATGTTCAAAATGTCCTCCGTTAGCGAGGATACATGCATCCACCCTCCGTCGCATGAAATCCCTGATGCGCTGATGCAGCCCTGGAGAATGGCGTATTGTATCACAGCCGTCCACAATACGAGCACGAAGACTCTCAACATTTGGTACCGGGGTTGCGTAGACAAGAGCTTTCAAATGCCCCCATAAATGAAAGTCAAGAGGGTTGAGGTCAGGAGAGCGTGGAGGCGACGGAATTGGTCCGCCTCTACCAATCCATCGATCACCGAATCTGTTGTTGAGAAGCGTACGAACACTTCGACTGAAATGTGCAGGAGCTCCATCGTGCACGAACTACATGCTGTGTCGTACTTGTAAAGGCACATGTTCTAGCAGCACAGGTACAGTATCCCGTACGAAATCATGATAACGTGCTCCATTGAGCGTAGGTGGAAGAACATGGGGCCCAATCGAGACATCGCCAACAATGCCTGCCCAAACGTTCACAGAAAATCTGTGTTGATGACGTGATTGCACAATTGCGTGCGGTTTCTCGTCAGACCACACACGTTGATTGTGAAATTTTTCAATTTGATCACGTTGGAATGAAGCCTCATCCGTAAAGAGAACATTTGCACCGAAATGAGGATTGACACATTGTCAGATGAACCATTCGCAGAAGTGTACCCGTGGAGGCCAATCAGCTGCCGATAGTGCCTGCACACGCTGTACACGGTACGGAAACAACTGGTTCTCCGTAGCACTCTCCATACAGTGACGTGGTCAACGTTACCTTGTACAGCAGCAACTTCTCTGACGGTGACATTAGGGTTATCGTCAACTGCACGAAGAATTGCCTCGTCCATTGCAGGTGTCCTCGTCGTTCTAGGTCTTCCCCAGTGGCGAGTCATAGGCTGGAATGTTCCGTGCTCCCTAAGACGCCGATCAATTGCTTCGAACGTCTTCCTGTCGGGAAATCTGTCTCGATACAAACGTACGGCGCCATGGCTATTGTCCCGTGCTAATCCATACATCAAATGGGCATCTGCCAACTCCGTATTTGTAAACATTGCACTGACTGCAAAACCACGTTCATGATGAACACTAACCTGTTGATCCTACGTACTGATGTGCTTGATGCTAGTACTGTAGAGCAATGAGTCGCATGTCAACACAAGCACCGAAGTCAACATTACCTTCCTTCAATTGGGCCAACTGGCGGTGAATCGAGGAAGTACAGTACATACTGACGAAACTAAAATGAGCTCTAACACGGAAATTAAGCGTTTCCGGACACATGTCCACATAACATCTTTTCTTTATCTGTGTGTGAGGAATGTTTCCTGAAAGTTTGGCCGTACCTTTTTTTAACACCATGTATATATATGTATGATGACTTTTGAACATTGTTAAGGTAAATACATTGTTTGTTCTCTATCAAAATGTTTCATTTGCTAACTATGCCTATCAGTAGTTAGTGCCTTCAGTAGTTAAAATCTTTTATTTAGCTTGCAGTATTGGCGCTCGGTGTATTGCAGTATTTCGACTAACGAAGATTTTTATGAGGTAAGTGATTCATGAAAGGTATAGGTTATTATTAGTGAGGGCCATTCTTTTGTAGGGATTATTGAAAGTCAGACTGCGTTGCGCTAAAAAATATTGTGTGTAAGTTTAGTGATGATGACAACAAGTAAAGAGAGAACTGTCTGAGTACGTTCAGTTTTGCTCAGCTGTTTGAAAATCAAATAACGTAGAAGTTTACTAGCACAGTCATTCTTAATTTTCGAAGGGGAAGTTTCAAACTCATGACAAGGTTATTGATGCAGCAAGACTTTGGCTCCGACGTCGACCAGCAGATTGGTACAATTCCAGCACACATGCCCTCTGATTAAAGTGGTCTAACGCAGTCGCATTGAACAAAGATTGTGTTGAAAAATAACCCCCTGTAGCCAAAAGTGTGGGGAATAATATGATGTATTTGAATCCTGAATAAAACCAACCTGCTTTCAGAATAAAAATGCGTCGCATTAGTTATTGAACGCCCTTCGTATCAATCAGCAATACAGGACTGTTTTCCCCAGGCGCTGCCAGCTCACTCGGGCCAGCGGTGTGCACGCCCACCCAGCACTGGCAGGCGTGCGTCGCCCGGCAGTATAGAGATGGCGCCCCTCCAAGCCCGCACCAACATGGTGACCAGACCAAAAGTTCTACTGTCACCTCCGTCAACATGTTAGTTATCTAATAGGTGGATCAGAGGATGCCGGCCTGTGATGTTATCCGTGCGTCTGGGTAAGACTACGCATTAACACGGTCCATCAGGTGATAGAAAAATAGTGGATGAAACGCGAATGAGGGTAGCAATTTGAAGAGCAGAGGGAAAAAAGTGCCAAGGCTCGTGCCGTGGGAAAAAAACCTCTGCGACAGTGGCATGGGTAGTAAGAGCAGAAGTGGCTTACTAGCAGCGATAGTTCATGTAAGGTTGGATTTGTTAGTATGGGTATCATGCATCGTTACCGTGGCAAGCGATGGCGATGTATCCCAGTTTGCTGCAGCCGCTACGTTCCTGAAACAATCGTTATATAGTAGTGGAAGATCGTACATAGATCATCTCACTTTGCGGGGTGTGTGTGTGGAGCTTGTCGGCATGCAGTGTACAGTACGGCTTCCCTGCGTGGTGCCAGTTATTCGGCAAGTGCGTTCCAGCTGGATATCCCGTAATGGCGCCTGATTAACAGGGGCTCACCTGTACCGTTGTGTTTGCGTGTACTTGGCCATAGATGTTAGGTCCTTACAAGTATGTCTTTTGGTCTTTTATGTTTCTATCTACGGTTGTGGTCGTAGTTTCCCAGATTCAGAATAAACGGGTTCTGCGAATGCCTTGAGTTTCTGTTTAGTCTTGTGGTGAGTTTGTTGATTACATCCGTGAGAGTCTCAAGTCGGTATTCCCGGTGAAGGTTCGCGATGCGTGTGTATCGTGGAGCATTGCTTATGATTTTGAGTACTTTCTTTTGTATGAGCTGCAGACGGCGCAGGCGTGCGGGCGCAGCGTATCCCCAGACAGGAGATGCGTACCTCATCAGGGGTCGAATAAGTGTCATGTACATGGACCTCGACACCCTTCTGTTCAGTGTGCTACGCCTGTTGAGCATAGGGTAGAGCTGTTTGAGCCTCGCGCTTGCTCGGTTGGTCATTTGTTGTATGTGGTCCCCCCAGAGTAATTTCCGGTCCAGCCAGACACCAAGGTATTTGACTTTCTCACGGAAACGTATTGGGCGTGCATCTAGAGTTATTGGTCTGCAGTATCGGTGCTTGCGCAGTTGCTTCGGTCTTCTAGTGAACAGAACGGCTTCGCACTTGTCGACGTTTACTCTAACACGCCATTTCTCCAAACAAGGCTCAGGCACTCTGAGTGCAGTCTGTAAGCGTGACGTAATGTTTGATGGTTTCCAATCTTGCGCGAGGATGGCTGTGTCATCCGCGTAGATTGCCATCGTTGAGTTGTGTGTGGTTGGGAGATCGTTTATGTAGAGGTTAAACAGTAGGGGCCCTAGGATGCTTCCCCGGGGTACTCCCGCGTGTATACCGTGTCGTGTTGGTTGTTTTCCCTGCACGTCAGTGTTGAAACAACTGTCTGTGAGGCATGAGTATGAGACGCAGCAGCCCGTCGGGGAATCCCGCGTCGCTGAGTTTGCGAATGAGGCCATTGTGCCATAGACGGTCGAAAGCCTTTTCGATGTCCAGGAACACCGCCCCTGTTGCTTTGTTTGTGTTGAAGCCATGTGTTGTATGTTCAACGACCCGTAAGAGTTGTTGTGTTGTGGTGTGGTGATCCCTGAAGCCGAATTGCTCCGGTCTCAGGATGTCGTTTGTTATGCAGTGCCTAGTGATGCGTTTGAGAATCACCTTCTCAACAGTCTTGCTGAGCGAGCTCAGAAGGCTGATGGGTCGTACTGCTGTGTCGACAGAAGGCTCGTGTTGCAGCTGTTACGTCACGGCTGGATGGTGGCCTCCACGGGCTGGCAGGCATGGCTGGCAATGGATGACACTGGTGGACAGCAGCTCTGCGGGCTGTTCTCCGAAGCGTTCTCTTTGAGGACTTGCAACCACTGGACTCGCCCTCCAGCGCTGCGGCCTCCAGCTGGGAGACAGAGTCTGGCAGCTCTAGAATCGGCTGCAGGAACGGGACAAAAAGCAACAGTGGCTCAACCTCCTGGCTGAGGGCGTACAGCTTCTTGGCCTTGATGGCCAAGCCTCCAGTAGGCCTAGCAGAATCATGGCAGTCTCTGCATCCCATGAGTGATGACCCAGAAACTGGCGCTACAGTATGCAGTGGAAGAGTCCCTCCTGCGAGCCTTGTGATTCCACACAGTGAACAGCCATAACATTATGACCACCTACGTAATAGCCAGTGTGTCCACCTCTCCACAGATAATAATGGCGACGAGATGTGGAATGAAAACAATGAGGCTTGGTAGGCCGCTGAAGGGAGTTGGCACCACATCTGCACACATATATCACCCAACTCCCGTAATTTCCGGGGGTGGGGGGAGGGGGGGGGTGATGAGCTCTGACGCCACATTTGGTCATGTCCCAGATGTGTTCGATCGGGTTCAGATCTGGCGACTTGAGGGCAGCATATAAATTGGAACTCGACACTGTGTTCCTCGATCCACTCCAGCACAATCCTGGTCTTCTGACATGACGCATTATCTCGCCACTGCCATCGGCAAACATGATCGTCATAAAGGGCTGTAGATGGTCTGCAACCAGTGTAAAATACTCCCTGGACGTCAAGGTGCCTTGCACGAGCTCCACTGGACCATGGATGCCCATGTGAATGTTCCCCAACTTGCCTCCAACCTGCAGTACAGGTGTGAACGAGCTGTTTCATCGGAGGACGACAGATTCGCTCCCTTCCACTGGCATGATGAAGAAGGTATCGGGGTTCATCAGACCACACAAATCTCTGCCACTGCACCAACTTCTGGTGCCAATGGTCACGTGTCCATTTCAGTCGTAATGGCCGACATTGTGGTACTGACATTGGCACATGCATGGGTCGTCGATTGCGGAGGCCCATCTTTAGGAGTGTTCGGTGCACTGTGCGTTCAGACACACTTGTACTCTGCCCGGCATTAAAGTCTGATATTAGTTCCATCACAGTTCACTGTGTGTACTGGCTTAGCAATCTGCTCAGCCTACAACGTCCGACATGCCCAATGACGCGCGGCGGCCTAATCCCATGACATCTGGACGTGGTTTCACCTTGTTTTCGCCACGTGTTGAAGACAATAATCACAGCATTCCTCGTACACCTGAAAATTCGAACACGATCCGAAATGCTAATGTCGAGCCTCTGGGCGATCACAGTCTCCCCTCGGTCAGACTCAGTTAGTTCGCGCAACTTCCCCATTCCATACAAGGACAGAAAGCTCACTCATACTACACGTACCGAGCGTGTGTCTGACTAGCAGTCATTCTTCGCCAGGTGACGCTGCTATCGCCTGCACAGGTTCAAATGGATAATAGGTTGGTCGTTGTAATGTTCTGACCGTCAGTGTAGACCATAGTAGACGACTATGCCCAAAGAGTGTTCACTGACGTAGCCTCTCCTCTATCAAGGGACAGCTGCAAATGAGAGTGAAATTAAGAAAGGGGGAGTATTTTTGTCTCAGCACCTGCAGTTTATGGATAGCGCCTTAGATTAATAATCAAAACGTCGTGTGTCCGGGGTTTGATCCCAGCCACTGCTTAAATTCTGAATAAAAATCATCAGCAATGGCGGCCAAACACTTCCGACTTAAGAAGTCACCATCGTTCTGCCAACGCCGTTTGTCAAAAAGACCGGAGGAGCGCACATTTGTTCAGGCCACTCTCTTGCCCTTGTGGCGGGAAACTCACCCTAAAAGGCAGAAGAATCAAAACGAACAACTTTATGAGAATGCAGAATGAAATGGAAACCACAGCATTAAAGACACACAATGTGTGTTGACAGGACATGTGGGGTGACACTGAAAAAGTGTCGTGATGACCTCTGCATTGGCAGAAGATTACAAACTACTCCCATGTTCGAAACTTTGGGAAGGGAGTGCAAGGGGGAGGTGACCATGAGAAAAAGATTGAATAATCAGAGAAAAGGTAATGTTCTACGAAGCGGGACGTGGAATGTCAGAATTTTGAAAGTGGTAGGGAAGCTAGAAAGTCCGTAAAAGGAAGTACTAAGGCTTAGTCTAGGTTTGGTGGGGGTCAGTGAAGTGAAATGGAAGGAGGACAAGGATTTCTGGGCAGCCGAGTATAGGGTGGTATCAACAGCAGCAGAAAATGGTATAATAGGAGCAGGATTCGTTATGAATAGAACAACAGGGCAGAGAGTGAGTTAGTGTGAAGTTCAGGTATGCATATCGATGTCGCAAACAGAAGATCAAGACATAGTGAAAGTATATGACGATGTCGAATGGGTAATTCAGCACGTAAAGGCAGACGGGAGTCTAATAGCTAGTCACAGAGACTGGAATGCAGTTATAAGGAAAGGAGAAGAAGAAACGGTTACGGGAGAACATGGCTTGTTAATAGGAATAAGACAGTGAGCAACTGAGTTCTGACATAAATATTAGATAGTAACTGTTCCGGGGTATCGACAAGCGCTGGCACGAAGACGAAGATCGCAAGAACAAAGATGGCGATGAGATGTCAGCCATTACCCTGCTGACAAGGACCGCATCACGACAGAAGCGCCCTCTAGCCGAAGAGAATATTAGCGCCGCTCCTGTCAGCCTCGTATGGACAGTATTAGCACAGTACTAACAGAGAGCACTACGACAGCAGTGACGTGTGATCCATATCAGTTGCTTACATGGATCTTCTTTACAGCAAAGGACTTCCATTGTTTGCATGTTCTGTGGGGCCATAGATACTGCTATAAGGAATAGCTTAGTAGGCAGGTCATTGTAGAGGAATGGCAATCTCTAAAAAGCGCAGTCACAGAAGTTGGAGAGAAACAAATTGGTACAAAGAAGCTAACCGCAAAAAATCCATAGATAACAAAGGAAATAGTTCTGTTGATGGCTGAAAGAAAGAAGTACAAACAGGTTCAGGGAAATTCAGGCATACGGAAATATAGGTCACGTGTGTATGATGTAAATAGGAAGTGCAGGAAGAAAAATGTGTGTGTGAAATCTTACGGGACTTAACTGCTAGGGTCATCAGTCCCTAAGCTTACATACTACTTAACCTAAATTATTCTAAGGACAAACACACACACACCCATGCCCGAGGGAGGACTCGAACCAGCCGCACAGTCTATGACTGCAGCGCCCGAGACCGCTCGGCTAAACCAGCGCGGCAGAAGTGCAGGCAACTAAGGCTAAATGGCTACATGAAAAACGTGAAGAAATCGAGAAAGAAATGATTGTCGGAAGGACTGAGTAAGCATATAGAAAAGTCAAAACAATCCTCGCAGAAATTAAAAGCAAGGGCGGTAACATTAAGTTCAAAATGGTTCTAAACACTATGGGACTTAACATCTGAGATCATCAGTCCCCTAGACTTAGAACTACTTAAACCTAAATGACCTAAGGACATTACACACACCCATACCCGAGGCAGGATTCGAACCTGCGACCGCACCAGTAGCGCGGTTCCGGACTGAAGCGCATAGAAGCGCTCGGCCACAGCGGTCGACTGGTAATATTAAGTGTGTAATGGGAATTCCAGTGTTACATGCAGAGGAGAGAGCGCATAGGTGGAAAGAGTACATTGAAGAACACTATGAGGGGGAGGACGTCATAGAAGACGAAGGAGAGGCCGATATAGAAGAGAGATGGTAAATGAAGCAGGCAAAAGGGAATACAAACGTCTCAAAAATGAGATCAACAGGAAGTGCAAAATGGCTAAGCAGGGATGGCTAGAGGACAGATGTAGAGGCATATATCACTAGGGGGTAAGATAGATACTGCGTACAGGAAAATTAAAGAGACATTTGGAGAAAAGAGAACCACTTGTATGAATAACAAGAGCTCAGATGGAAAACCAGTTCTAAGCAAAGAAGGGAAAACAGGAAGGTGGAAGGAGTATATAAATGATCTATACAAGGGCGATGTATTTGAGAGCAATATTATGGAAATGGAAGAGGACGTAGAAGAAGATGAAATGGGAGATATGATACTGCATGAAGAATTTGACAGATCACTGAAAGACCTAAGTCGAAACAAGGCCCCGGGAGTAGACAACATTCCATTACAACTTCTGATGGCCTCTGGAGAGCCAGCCCTGACAAAATTCGTCCATCTGGTGAGAAAGATGTATGAGACAGGCGAAATGCCCTCAGACTTCGAGAAGAATATAATAATTCCAATCCCAAAGAAATCAGGTGTTGACAGGTGTGAAAATTACCGAACTATCAATTTGGTAAGTCCCGCCTGCAAAATACTAACATGAATTGTTTACAGACGAATGGAAAAACTGTAGAAGCCGGCCTTGGGGAAGATCAGTTTGAATTCCGTAGAAATGTTGGACACGTGAGACAATACTGACCTTACGACTTATCTTAGAAGATAGAATAAGGAAAGGCAAACCGACGTTTCTAACATTTGTAGACTCAGAGAAAGCTTTTGACAATGCTGACTGGAATACTCTCTTTCAAATTCTGAAGGTGGCAGGAGTAAAATACAGCGAGTGAAAGGCTATTTAAAATTCGTAGAGAAACCAGTCGGCAATTATAAAGAGTCGAGGGGCGTGAAAGGGAAGCAGTGGTTGGGAAGGGACTGAGACAGGAGTGTAGCCTATCCTCAATGTTATTCAGTCTGCATGTTGAGCAAGCAGTAAAGGAAACAAAAGGAAAATTCCGAATAGGAATTAAAATCCATGGAGAAGCAATAAAAACTTCGAGGTTTGACGATGACATTGTAATTCTGTTGGAGACAGCAAAGGACCTGGAAGAACATTTTTGAAAGTCTCTTCGGGTTTGCTGCCGGATCCTAAAATCAACTTGACTCGATATTTCGGCGATCCAACTGTTCGCCATCTTCAGGAAATGCTGCTTCTGCTGATGAGTCCCGCTGAGAACTGACGCCAGGTTGCAAATCGACGTCCTACATAGGCCACCGTTCAGTACACGGCACATGCGCCGCCCATCACAGTTTCTGCCTTCCAAAACCGGGAGGTGGCGCCGCCCTTAGTGAAACACTGCTGGCAACGATATATCGCAATCAAGGCCGCACCAAAGAACGTTCAGCTTTGCTGCGAGATAATACAGGATTCCACGTCTTGCTAAGAGGAAACCCATTGTCTCTGTTGATCAACCTAATTTCAATCGTTGGCAGCAGTGTTTCACTAAGGGCGGCGCCACCTCCCTGTTTTGGAAGGCAGAAAGTGTGATGGGCGGCACATGCGCGTGTACTGAACGGTGGCCTATATAGGACGTCGATTTGCAACCTGGCGTCAGTTCTCAGCGGGACTCATCAGCAGAAGCAGCATTTCCTGAAGATGGCGAACAGTTGGATCGCCGAAATATCAGGTTGATTTTAGGATCCGGCAGCAAACCCGAAGAGACTTTCAAGACTTATTACGCCGGGAAAGTCTACGTAATCACCTGGAAGAACAGTTAAACGGAATGGACAGTGTCTTGAAAGAAGGATATAAGATGAACATCAACAAAAGCAAAACGAGGATAATGGAATGTAGTCGAAGTAAATCGGGTGATGCTGAGGGAATTAGATTAGGAAATGAGACACTTAAAGTAGTAAAAGAATTTCGCTATTTGGGGAGCAAAATAACTGATGATGGTGGAAGTAGAGAGGATATAAAATGTAGACCGACAATGGCAAGGAAAGCGTTTCTGAAAAAGATAAATTTTTTAACATCGTATATAGATTTAAGTGCCAGGAAGTCTTTTCTGAAAGTCTTCGTATGGAGTGTAGCCATGCATGGAAGTGAAACATGGACGATAATTAATAGTTTAGACATGAAGAGAATAGAAGGTATCGAAATGTGGTGCTGCAGAAGAATGCTGAAGATTAGATATGTACATCACGAAACTAATGTGGAGGTACTGAATAGAATTGGGGAGAAGAGGAATTAGTGGCACAACTTGACTAGAAGATGGGATCGGTTGATAGGACATGTTCTGTGGCATCGAGGGATCATCAGTTTAGTATTGGAGGGCAGCGTGGAAGGTAAAAATCGTAGAGGGAGACCAACAGATGAACAGACTAAGGGGATTCAGAAAGATGTACGTTGCAGTAGTTACCTGGAGATGAAGAAACTTGCACACGATAGAATAGCATGGAGAGCTGCATCAAACCAGTCTCTGATGACCACAACAACAACAGGGTATCGAGTATTATAATCAGAATTTAAAAGATTTTTGGTAGGGTTTAGATAGAATAAGGCAGAAGGGATAGACGACCTCCCATCAGATTTCTAAAATCATTGTGGGAAGTGCCAACAAAACGATTATTCACTTTGGTGTGTAGAATGTATGAGACTGGCGATATACCGTTAGACTTTCGGAGAAACATCAACCACCCATAACCAAAGATAACAAGAGCCGACAACTGCGAGCATTGTCACTCAATCAGTTTAACAGCTCATACACACAAGTTATTGGCAAGAATAATTTGCAGAAGAATGGAAATGAAAATGGAGGACCTGTTAGATAACGAGCAGTCTGGCTTTAGGAAAGCTAGAAGCAAAAGATGTTCATTGGACCTGTCGACATGGAAAAACCGTTCGACAATGTAAATGGTGCAAGGTGTGCGAAATACAGAGAAAAATAGGGGTAATCTACAGGGTAAGACTGTCCTTTGTGTGCAGTAAGACTAGAAGACCAAGAACAAAGTGGTCGGATTAAAAAGGGTGAGAAACAGGGATATAGCCTTTCGCCCCTCGTGTTCAGTCTATACACCGAAGGAGAAATTATGGAAATAAAAGAAATCTTCAAGAGTGAGATTAAAATTCAAGGTGATAGGATATCCGTGATAAAAGTCGCTGATGGCATTGCTACCCTCAGTGAAAGTCAAGAAGAATTTCAGTACGCGTTGAATGGTGTTGACAGTCAAATTGGTATCGAATGTGGATTGAGGATAAATCGAACAAAGACGAAAATAACGAGAAGTAGCAGAAATGAGAACAGCGAGAAACATAACCTCAGACTTGGGGATTACGAAGTAGACGAAGTCAAGGAATTCTGCTATCTAGGTAGCAAAATAACTCATGGCGGACAGAGCAAAGAGGACATAAAAAGCAGACGAGCACTTGTAAGAAGAGCATTCCTGGCGAAGACAGCTCTGCTAGTATCATAGGCCTTAATTTGAGAAAGAAATTTCTGAGAATGTATGTGTGGTGCACAGCATTCTGTGGTAGTGAAACATCGACTGTGAGAAAATCGGGAAAGAAGAGAAACGAAGCATTGGAGATGTAATGCCACAGAAGACTGTTGAAAATTAGGTGGACTGATAAGGTAAGAAATGAGGGAATCTTCGTAGAATCGGTGGGGAGAGGAATATATGGAAAACACTAGCAAGAAAAAGGGAGAAGAAGACATCTATTAAGACATCGCGGTATTAACTTCCTTGGTACGAGAGGGAGATGTGAAAGGTAAAAACTGTAGAGGAAGGATAGATCCAACAAATAATTGAGGACGTAGGTTGCAAGTGCTGCTCTAAGATGAAATGTTTGACACAGGAGAGGGCTTTGTGACGGGCTGCGTGGAACAAGCCAGAAGGCTCATAACCTCTCGCATCGCCTGCACAAACTCTGTTCTTCGATTTAGTATTTCAGATCTCGAAGTAGGTTATGTTAGTGGTTACTATTCACTATATGACCGTGGGTGTATAATGAATCAGCAGGTGACCTTACATATTCTAAATGAATGTTATCGTCAAATTTTCTGTCGAACTTTGACTTCTGAAATTTGCTGTTGTGTAAATAATAATAACAACAGTAAACACTCAAGATCCGTTCAAATTATCATACAAATTATAGGAATTAAAAGGCCAACAATGGTGAGTTGTTTCCAAAAGCCGCATAGCTGTACGAAAGTTGAATGGTTATTGAGTTTTGAGTGTTGTTATTGTTATTCATAATATCTCTGAGCAGTGGTAGCCCTCCCCAGAAAGTCGTTTTTCTGATGTAGATGAAGATGTATGTGTCTACACCATGCACTGGCACTTACTTCATGATTGTTAGCGATGATCCCACTTTTCAACAATGGTTACTATGCTATTGAGAAAGTGTTCTCCTTCCTGTTGAAAAAGCCTTAAACATGATTTCGACATTTCCAAACGTTCCTGTTTGTGCTTGTCTGGCAGTTGCGTATTACGGAAGGAGTAGAATGTTTGCGGCTGTCTATAGTTCAGGGAAGATTGCGTGTGAGTAATGTGCCACTCACGCACGGTACCATCTATTCCGGGATGACGATCACTGTAAAGCATTCCCTCAGTTGTCTGCATGTTCCTGTCTGTTTTCGAAGTGGATGGACTACCTAATCGCTCACCATTGTGTACTAATACAAATCCACTTTTAAACCAATCTAACCTCTTATAAATTATTCGTTCCTCTAAACTCTACGAATAATCTCCGCAGTTTCAGACCCTTCAGGATACACAAAAAGAATCATCGCCCTCATTTTTTTCCTGGTGCGTAATAAGAACAGGGCACTCATAATAAAATGCTCTGATATAACTGGGAATAGAGATATTCTCTGAGCCAACACAGTTAACGCGCAAGAGCAACAGTAAAGTTTTAGAATGTTGTTGTATCAGTGCAGTCAACCAATGAAACAAGAAAAAGAGTATGCAGCTTAAGAAGCGGATAAAATGCCATTATTTACTGACTTCTGCTTATATCATAAAAAACAAAACAAGCGCATGTTTCACAGTGGTTGGCATATCAATAAAACTACCCTCGCTGGGTGTCGAATCAATGGCCTCTGCCCGAGAACCCAGAGATGAGAGTGACTGCCATACTCTTCCTACTTATATCATTGTGTTTTACTTCAAACTGCATTGTCAGCAAGACTCTACAACCAGATAAATAACTATAAGAGACTAATAGTTAAATACCAGTGCAGGATAGTCTTTCGTGTGATCTGGAGCTTCCTGAATTTCACTTATTTTTTTGTATTTACTGCATCTCTGGAGCGGAAGGCTGTTAATGTCGTGCTCTCTTCTTATATCCAACACGTGTCACAACAGTGATAGTTATTACTGCCGTAAAACTTCTGTTCACTCCCCGTGGAACGGAGAAAAGTAAACAAGTATTTATAATTGGAACTCGTCCTATATATTATTTTTTTCATCTTGTCTCCTCGCCAGTCAGGGAAACGACCTACATCAAGACGTTGCAACCGAGCGTGGCCCGTGCGGTTGCTCTAAATTTAAAGTTCGTTCAGACGCACCGCATCACAACATTCGAGAAGAGAGAGAGCGTTAATAGTATTCCAAAACGCCGGAGAGTGTGTTTTTTCACACAATGAATTGCACTTTGTTCGTTTAATCACCTATCATATCCATACGGCGGAAAACATCACCATGTTTTAGTACCAAATGTGCGCTATTAACTTGCTCGAAATTGTTAGTTATCTCAGAAGACGATGTTCTGCATCGAAACTTACTTACTTACATTTAAAAAGAAATTTGCAGTCATGAACATTCAGTGCGTGGTTTCTTCAGGAGAAATGTTGCAGTTCTGTTAGTAGATTTATTGTAGCATCAATCATCTCGAACGATCCTCTGTCCACAAATTAACGCATCGTTGAGACCATGGAATAATCAACCAAAAGTAGGAAAACAGAGGCCAGTTTTAACATGTGGTACAGAGATTTATATTTTTTTAGGTACATAATCCGCAATTCAATCTTCATTTTTTCTTTTTTCTACATGTGCTATTGCTAAGCTACTTTCAGTGCCATACTTGTGAGCATAAACGTAAAATATATTTCAAATACTGATGTAATATCCAAAAAGCAAGAAATCATCACGAAGACAATAAGAAAAGCAAACGTATCATGAGTAAATGAAAAATGTGAATAAATAGAAAAAACTGAGGCTGAATCACTTTTAATCTTCCTAAGAAGATAACGGAAGTAACGCACACTACTAGTTAAAGTGCCACAGTTAAACTATTTGAAATAGTTTGGACAATAGTAGATAAAGAGGAGGAACTGATAATCATTATGGACTTCTTCTCTGAAGGTCGAACAGTGCAGTAATGCTGCCCGAGAACTAGAAGGCCCTGGAAATCTGTGTTAAGATCCAAGTAAACCCTTCAATCACCTGAAATCTGGAAAGCAGTCGGATCAGACGAACTGAGAGCAGAGTTTCTCAAATTTACATAGACATGGAGAAAGTTGTCATCCTCTGCAGTTGTTCAACAATAATTACAACGCCGGAACTTTATCTGAAGGATGGCTGAAGTCCACCTTCGTGAACCTGCAGAGATAACGCATTAATCAGCCTAATGTTTCAGACTGTAAAACTGTTTCTGAGGGTACTTCACAGTCTGGTATGAAGGGTAATAGAAGCAATCACGGCTTGGTTTCATGGGTGCTATTTGAATTGCCCCCTCTGTTTATTGATTGGATAGCCACTGAATTGCTATTTATTTATTTAATGTTTGACTGGACATCCAAGCGGGCTTATTGTCCTTGTCTGTTCTGTTTAAAGTTCACTGTGTTCTTTCACTTGGAAGCACGTGCTTTGTTTACTTTTCAGGCTCAGGGATTTTGAGTTACGCTCCCCCGTTCGGGCAAAGGTCAATGGGAAAAACCCCGGAAAAAACCACGGCGGAGCGAGCACATCTTCCACACCCTCTTTTTTAATGTTCAACATTTGAATATTCACTTCGTATGACATTTAATAATGGTACAATTTCGTGATAGTGCTGCTGGTGACGCCGACTGGCGACTTGGTGTACTGCAACACCGATGTCTCGCCCCATCAGGTATAAGTCTGCGATGGACTGTGATGACGTGGTAGGGTGCGGCAAGGGATGACGGATTATGTCGCTGCAGTATGCTGCCCTCACCGACACGTGTGCTCAGCATCCCAGCTTACAGTCACATGAAATTCAAACAGCAGTATCAGTTCCTTAAATTAACATCTAAATTACATCATATTTCACGCACTCTTTCACTCAACAAGAAGAATGTGTTTTTTTTGTGAGGTGTTCGACTGTTTGTGAGTTTCTTTATCATGATGCAAGTCCATTCGTCCTTCCGACGTAACTGACTGTCTCCAATTAAAGGTTCATGTAATTATGTTCCAACATTGATACAGTTCTGCAACGGGTTTAATGATATAGTCAGTAGCAGTTCCCAACACTGTTACGACTCACCACTGTTGCTGACTGATCGATGAAAACACTTGCTCTTGAGTTTTAGTTTGCCTGGAATGTTACGTCCACGCATGTGGTCCCAATAACACTCTGAATACTTGGCATTACTAAACACTCGTAGCACAAAATTTGAAAACGAAATCATGGTAACACAACGCACTCATTGACGGTCCAGTTTTGTGTTAAATTCCACTCTTTCGCCAGTGAAATAAAGTTCGTACGCGTAGAGGATAATGTTCACAGGAAGTCTTTGTTCATAGGTCATCTGTGACATGTTCACTCCACCACGTAGTCACTTGATCATAGTTATCAAGTCTGACAAGGTAAAGTCCTTGTGCTACCCAAATGTCTTTACACAGTCTAGTTATATAATGATAAATAACTGAATGATTGTACATATCAAATGAAGCACATAATTGTAGTCATTTACAAAATAAAAGCAAATCCTAAGTCATATATTTTCTCGAAAAGGTGCTCCTGGACTTACAAAGAATTTTGCAGTGATAAACACAAGTCTGTATATGTTTGTCTGTGTAACGATCTGTTCAGTCATGGACAACATCTTGTTCGACCTGGTTTATAGCTCATGCAAGTCCGAGCACTAACTTACGGTGGAAAATTTGTTAAACCCATACGTAATTCGCGTAAACTTCACATGTTGTAAGTGTATCCTGTACACAGTCTGAAAGAAAAAAAAAAGGACATAACCTGCTCACCCTAGTGAGTTCAATATAGTTAACAATCAACAAAATGAAACGTTTATTTTCTAACGTCACTATATCCTACTGTTGTGTGTTCGTAGTTTCACACGCATAAGTTCCTGAAAGTTTACTAAATCTCAACAAGTTTGTATTATGTTTGATTAACTGTCTTAGGGTGGAATCAACTTGAAGCAATTCTTCTTCTCCTTGCTGCAGCTCGGCGTCCTCTTCTCCGTCGAACTGGAGCTGAAATTTTCTTACAACTAATTGGTATTCTGTTACTGCTTCCCTTTTCGCGCTGGGTATTGAGTACGTTTGATGACAGTCAATTTCACGGGGAAACACTTGCATGTCGTACACGTAACCTTTAATTAGTCCAGGTTTTTTCAAAAATACTTTACGATAATTAGTAAGTGTGTCTAATAATTGCTTTTGTTGCAGACTGTCAAGACTATTTCAGAGAGGTGGATATTCTCCTCGTCCTTCACATCTTCCATTACCGGGAATGTACTGCAATTGAAACCGCCATAAATGTGCGCGAATCGGTTCTATCTTTAAAATTTGACAATATTTACCATGCAATTCTTTGGTCTTTACCAAGTCTAACCTGACTCTCGTGTCACCGAAACACATGCTGCATTCACCCTTTGCGAGATCGATTATGGTTTCCGTCTCTCGCAAAATATCTAATCCGAGGAGACAGTTCACGGCTAAATTCTTTACAATAAGGAAGGTGCACTCTTTGGCTCCCATTCCAAAATTAATACAAATCCGTGTCTGTTCCCGAACTAGTTGGGCTTTCTGACTATTGGCTCCTGTAATTCGACAATTAGTGACTGGAAAAACCGGAATCTTTCTAATCTTCTTTAAGTGAAGAAAGAACGATTCATTCAGCACAGAAACAGATGCTCCAGTATCTAAAATCACCGTAGTTTGAATACCATAAATATCACAAACTATAGCTGCTTGTACAACTTCCCGTTCAAACAAATTACACTTCTTCCGAAAATCTTGACATAATTCGTCTCGTATATCGACTCCGTCATTATATCTTAACATCTGCATAGTTGAACTACGTTGCTGAGCAACATCAACAGAATTATTCCTACACACTGCATCTTTTGCGTCGTTCGACCCGATCGCTGCTGATTCTATGCGACACACATTCTCATTGTTACTACAGCTGGTTGTCTGCACGCTTGGTTGCTCGGTCTTACTAACATCATTCATGCAAGTGCCCCCTAGACACCCTGCGACTGACGCACGGGAGCAGAATGTCGTCGCATCTAGTTTGACTGACTGGTACTGGTTGATGGTTGCGGTTCGCTTACCTCAACGATCTTGATATTTTGATTCGGTGGTTGCCATGGCTGCGCATTCATATGCTGCTGCATGTTATTTGACATATTTGTATGGTACAGGGGTTGTACATGATTGTTGTTGTGATATTGCGGTGGCCTAGGCTGCTGCCGCTGCTGTTGTGCATAATTCTGTGTTGACCAGTTATGTGGTGGTTGCATGTTTTGCTGATTATTTGAAAAATTACCGTTATTGTATTTGGCGTTAGCTCTAAAATCTCGTTTCCGTTTCTTTGAAAAGTTTCCGTTATTGTTTTGTCCGCTATTGTTCTGTGGATGATAATTGTGATTCGGTGCATTACTGTACTGTCCATTTGTGTTCATATTGTGGTTCTGCCCTCCTGAATAATTCGGACTACTACAATGATTTTGATTCCCATAGTAGGTGTTTCTGTTACTATTGTTCTTGTGGTTTCGCCCGTTGCCTTTACCATTACCATTATTCGACGAATTATTCCCATAATGGTGTCTGTCCTCTTCGATAACCAAATCTAAAGAGTCCAGTACAGATAGAAAATGTTCCACGTTGTCTTCAGGAATGTGAAACAATTTCTCCTTTAGATCACGCGGTAACTTCTCCTTTAATATCTTTAAAACATCACACTCAGGAATTGGTGTGGATAAATATTTCACTTTGTCCAGATACTTTTCGAAATATTTCCGTAAAGTACCGCCTTTTCTATTAAATAGCTCAGGACTGTAAACTTCTTTTCTCAATCGTTCTTGTACCCCACGCGACCAATACTTGTTTAGAAAAGCTTCTTCAAATTCATAGAAGGAGCTGCATTGTTCAGCTTTCTGTGTCGCGAACAACGCTGGCTCACCTTGAATATGGGTAATGGTAAAGATAATTTTCTCCCTTTCGTTCCAACTTTTTGGCATTATTCCGCGGAACCCTTTGATAGACACAATTGGATGGGGTCCGTTCTTATCATTGGTAAACTTCTGAAACTGTGAATTCTTCACTAAAGCATCCTGAGTCACCAATGATTGTGTATGGTCCTGATAAACGGATGTTACTCCACGTGTTGGATCGAAATTATTGCCCGTCTGCCCCCTACTTTCAGTTAAAGGCGTTTCATAATGATCAGGGTGTGTTTCTGTGATACTAACACACTCCGATGAACTGTTATGAGATGTTTGCATACGTGTTTCATGAGGCAGTTTCTGCACGTTTTGTAATTCAGTCTAGAGTTCATGAATCTTTGTGTTGTTTTCATGTACCAGTTGTGTTCCTGCTCGTTGTAACATCACAAGTAGTTCCTTCTGTATAACAGTACTAATTTGTTTGTCTTTGTTATTTAGTCATGTGTTGATGTGGCCACTACGCGTTCTTCTTGTTCTTTGCATTTTTGTTCTACTACGTTTTGATTATCAACCGTAAGATTTTCTAGACGTGTACTTATGTGTGTTTGTTGTAATTTGTCCACATCCTGGCTTACTTGCTCTACATTCTGTGGTAAGTCATGGTATGTTCGTTGCATACTTGAAATGTTGTTCTGTATAGCAGACAACTGGGCATCTATTTGCTGTCGCAGCTGGCGATCGTGTTCTTTTAACCGGTTTTCAAGCTTTTGATCTATCTCTTTTGAGAACTGAGAAAAGCTTAACTGCGTACGCTCATCTAATTGACTGATGCGTTCATCCAAGGTCCTAATCCGTTCATCTACTCTGCTAATATTATTATTAATCTCAGTTGCAAGCTGTTTAGCAGTTTCTTGTTCGCGCTGTATCTGTGATTGTTCCTGTATTTTAAACATTTGTTCAATTTTCATCATTAAGAGAGAAAATGGATCCATTACTGTTTGTGTTGGCTCTACCGGTGGTAAATCGACTGCAACTGGTGTTTCTTGTGGTTCTGCTTCAGTATGCACTTGAACTACCGTCTGTATTCTGCCTGAGTGTTGTACAGCAGTTGGATCACTGACTTTAATATTAGTGTCCTGTTCTATATCCTCTGTCTGATCTGAAAAAATATTACCAATTTCTACATCACTAGTTATTCCTTCCTCCTCTGAATGTTCTACAGTTACTTCCTGCTATGTAGCTTTTCTTACACGTCGCACTGTTTTCACCATGTTTGCAAATGTTTGGGTGCAAGTCTAACCGGGAATACGTCACACGCAACACATCAATTATTCCGTCACACAAAACATAAAAGAACTACTACACTGCACCAGATTGGAATCAGTACTATAAATGTTCACTTTCGTTTGAGTAAAATTCAGTTCCGATCTCGTTCAGTTAACCTCTACTGAAAACACTTGATGCTGTATTTTACTGATCCTTCTCGCAGTTATTTAAATATAATTGACTCTTATAGCTTCCTAAGAGAACACACTCACGAAACGTAATTTTTTTATGTTTCGTTGGTAAGATACAGCACCAGGTTGAAGAAGATGTGCCTAACTTATGCGGCGCTTCGTTCTGTTGCCGCTGGGATGGAATGGTACAGCAAATTTATCGTGCTTAGGGTCGTCGTAGATTTCCGCTTATTAGAGCATGAAACAAATACAAAAAACACACATTAGCACACACATATAAGATCGTCCTGTCATGGTCGCCACTGAATTGCCCCCTCTGTTTATTGGTTGGATAGCCACTGAATTGCTATTTATTTATTTAATGGGATAATAACAATTATTAAAAGGTGGCAATTTTATTTAAGCATTGACTTTACTCTTTCGATTGTTGCGAGTCAGCGATAGTGCAATGCTGCTCGCTTTGGAGAATACACATTTTATAAGAATTATTTGGTCCAGGAAACACTTTTGCGATCACGGTTGCGATTTAGACGGTATTCGCGTAATTGTACTGATTAAAAGTTATCGTTTCCGAAAGACGCAGGTTCGATTAAAGATATGTGCACTTTTGCGCGTATAATGAAAATATTCATAACACGTCGCGTAACAAAAAGAAACATGCGAATCACAACCGTGGTCAAACGAAGAAAATATATGATAACATAAATGTTCTTCGCTGTTATTCAGGACAGGCTCAGATTAGACCTTGCAAGTTTTAGTTATAGGAAATCATAAGACGTTGCAGTTAGGAGATATTTGTTTTGAATAACTTGTATTTACCTTCTCTCTCTCTCCTTTTTACAGCCTTTATACCTTCACATCGATTAAGGAACTTTTCCTTCTCTACCGACAAGTACGAGAACAAAATTCAGACTCAACAAAATGTCTTACATCGAATTATTACATGCTTAACCCTTAACAATCATATATAGTTTCGTAGTACAAACGATGCTAATTTATTCCGTGCACTGGAAAGTCTTTGATACACTGAGCACAAAAATGACAATAATAAAATTATAATTACATTTTTAATATCATGAATACTTCTTTAAATCATGAAAATAAGGTTTCACATCGTCGTAATATTAATTTTCATCATTGTAGCACTACGTATTCAAATAAAGGACGTCTTTCTATTCAGGTTATAGCGGAGCATTTACGCGTACCTTCTAACGTTGTACGAGGGGCGTTTGAAAAGTCCATGCAAAAATAAATAATACTTACGCGTTTGGGGTAAACATTTGACATTTTTCGACATAGTCTTCTTCTGGACTCATACACTTCGTCCAACGCTGTTCTAATTTGTTGATTCCTTCCGAACAATAGGAATTGTCCAAGTCTGCAAAATAGCTATTAGTTGCTGCAATCACCTCCTCGTTTGAATAGAAACTTACTTTCGTCAGCCATTTCTTCAAATTGGGGAACAAATTGTAGTCTGAGGGAGCGATGTCTGGAGAGTAGGGGGGATGTGAAACGAGTTGGAATCCTACTTCCATTAATTTTGCGGCCACAACTCCTGAGGCGTGTGCTGGTGCATTGTCGTGATGGAAAAGGACTTTTTTGCGGTCCAATCGCCTGCGTTTTCCTTGCAGCTCGGTTTTCAAACGGTCCAATAACGATGAATAATAAGCACCTGTAATATTTTGTCCTTTTCCAGATAGTCGATGAGGATTGTCCCTTGCGAATCCCAAAAGACAGTCGCCATAACCTTTCCGGCTGAAGGAATGGTCTACGCATTTTTTTGGTGCAAATTCTCCCTCGGTACCTCATTGTTTAGATTGTTGTTTGGCCTCAGGAGTGTAGTAGTGTATCCATGTTTCATCCACAGTGACGAAACGACGCTTTAAGTCTTGCGGATTCTTCCTGAACAGCTGCAAACCATCCTTGCAACACTTCACACGATTCCGTTTTCGGTCAAGATTGAGCAATCGCGGAACCCATCTTGCGGATAGCTTTCTCATGTCCAAACGTTTATGCAAAATATTATGTACCCGTTCATTCGAGATGCCCACAGAACTAGCAATCTCAAGCACCTTAACTCTTCTGTCATCCATTACCATATTGTGGATTTTATCAACGATTTCTGGAGTCGTAACCTCCACAGGGTGTCCAGAACGTTCAACATCACTTGTGCGAATATGGTCTCTCCTGAAATTTTGAAACCACTCATAAACTGTTCTAATCGAAGGTGCAGAGTCACCGTACTGTTAACCAAGCTTGTCTTTAGTCTCCTGAGGCGTTTTGCCTTTCATGAAGTAATGTTTAATCACCACACGAAATACCTTTTCCTTCATTTTATAACTATCACTCGACTTCCTTGATTCACACGAATGCCGAACACAAAGAAATAGGTCAATATGGCTGAAACTTGGTGTGCATTCTTTCCAAAGATGCTACTAACTAAACATGACCACCATACACGCCGGTGGTGCCATCTCTCGGACTTGGCACGGACTTTTCAGACGCCCCTCGCGTAAAGGTTCCTAAAGAAATCGAAACAGAAAGAATCAAGCTTTCCATAATGCGACGTGATTCATTTGTGAAATTTGTTGTTATATAATCAATATCTTTTCTTTAATTTCTACTGAGAGTACTGCATAGTTAACGGGAAGTTCTACGACGCAGGCATTCGCAGAATGTTATGTAGACAACGTTGTACGTCGCTATGGAACGGCAAGTCTATCGTATGCACATGAAGCCAAAAGGAATTTGTGTGTCCTCTGCTCGGGAAAAGAGTAATCTTCTCAAATGTCCTAGAGGGTTTTTGGCGTTTGTTTCCTTAGTGTGGTAGATTCTAGGAAAGACGCAGCCGTATGGGGTTTGATATTGAGGCTTGCAGAACAATATATCGAGATATAGATAACGTCAAGCAGTTATTCAAGGCTTAAGCCTGAAATATAAAAAGGGACATCAATAGGTAAACGCCACTTAATTATTGTTTCATTAGTTTGTTAGTTTGATGTCAAAGAACGTACACAACGTGACAGAGACGTACACTCAGAAGAAGGGCACTAGAGATCCAGCTTGCATAGCGTACAGACGTTTGAATAATCGCTCCATAACTAACTACCCCCGGTGCTTGTAATGACTTCCTGTTAACTTCCGCGGGCTGCGATGGCCGACCGGTTCTAGGCGCGTCAGTCCGGAACCGCGTGACTACTACGGTCGCAAGTTCGAATGCTGCCTCGGGCATGGATGTGTGTGATGTCCTTAGGTTAGTTAGGTTTAAGTAGTTCTAAGTTCTAGGTGACTGATGACCTGAGATGTTAAGTGCCATAGTGCTCAGAGCCATTTGAACCACTTTTTTGTTAATTTCCGATAAAGCGCTGAGACTAAGCCGGGTGACCAGAACTAATTTTAGATCTGCATTTGGACATCAGTGGACAGATCTATCAGGCTGTGACTTTTTGTGGATGAGTGTAATGTCATCTGTGAAATTATTTAGACCTTCAGTATTTCGCGGTTTTTAGTTATGATGATGATGCAGGTACATCGAGATTGGTAACTGGTTCTGACGCTTGGCTTTGCAACTGGTATTTTTCGATGTTGTTTAGCTTTCGCACATATTGATGACTGTTGGTCACGTGATGAAGTTCAATTTTCCAGTATGATGTTCAATAAGGATACGCAGGTGAGTAAATCTTATAATGCAATCCTCATTCAGTGTTGTAGAAATGATGTTGCTCGTTGAAATTATTGTTATAACATATATTTTAATTGTATTAACTAATGGATTATCATTTTGGTGATAACTCCGTGTGAGAATTACTCTCACGATCTCGATCTAGTACAAAAATGATTAACGGCGATCTCGTAAATGGAAAGCCGATACTTGAGCAGTGCCATTCATGAGCTCGTGCGATGAGGTGTCGAACGTGTCTGTACGCATCAAGCAGTTGAATACATGTACTGCTGATAAGATGACTATCCGCCTCACCAGTGAAAACTATCGTCTTCATTATCTCGGCAACATTCTTTTAGTGGCTAACCATCTCTTAATTACAGTCCTTAAAGGGCAATTAAGTGTACTCATTGTATCATCAGGGGCAGAGCTTCGGCGCAATTCTTGGATGTAACAATTATGGTAAATGCTCCGCCGTCGGTGTTAAAGATGTCAAAGAACGTACACAACGTGACAGAGACGTACACTCAGAAGAAGGGCACTAGAGATCCAGCTTGCATAGCGTACAGACGTTTGAATAATCGCTCCATAACTAACTACCCCCGGTGCTTGTAATGACTTCCTGTTAACTTCCGCGGGCTGCGATGGCCGACCGGTTCTAGGCGCGTCAGTCCGGAACCGCGTGACTACTACGGTCGCAAGTTCGAATGCTGCCTCGGGCATGGATGTGTGTGATGTCCTTAGGTTAGTTAGGTTTAAGTAGTTCTAAGTTCTAGGTGACTGATGACCTGAGATGTTAAGTGCCATAGTGCTCAGAGCCATTTGAACCACTTTTTTGTTAATTTCCGATAAAGCGCTGAGACTAAGCCGGGTGACCAGAACTAATTTTAGATCTGCATTTGGACATCAGTGGACAGATCTATCAGGCTGTGACTTTTTGTGGATGAGTGTAATGTCATCTGTGAAATTATTTAGACCTTCAGTATTTCGCGGTTTTTAGTTATGATGATGATGCAGGTACATCGAGATTGGTAACTGGTTCTGACGCTTGGCTTTGCAACTGGTATTTTTCGATGTTGTTTAGCTTTCGCACATATTGATGACTGTTGGTCACGTGATGAAGTTCAATTTTCCAGTATGATGTTCAATAAGGATACGCAGGTGAGTAAATCTTATAATGCAATCCTCATTCAGTGTTGTAGAAATGATGTTGCTCGTTGAAATTATTGTTATAACATATATTTTAATTGTATTAACTAATGGATTATCATTTTGGTGATAACTCCGTGTGAGAATTACTCTCACGATCTCGATCTAGTACAAAAATGATTAACGGCGATCTCGTAAATGGAAAGCCGATACTTGAGCAGTGCCATTCATGAGCTCGTGCGATGAGGTGTCGAACGTGTCTGTACGCATCAAGCAGTTGAATACATGTACTGCTGATAAGATGACTATCCGCCTCACCAGTGAAAACTATCGTCTTCATTATCTCGGCAACATTCTTTTAGTGGCTAACCATCTCTTAATTACAGTCCTTAAAGGGCAATTAAGTGTACTCATTGTATCATCAGGGGCAGAGCTTCGGCGCAATTCTTGGATGTAACAATTATGGTAAATGCTCCGCCGTCGGTGTTAAAGGCGCTCGTGGAATTTACTGTGCTTAGAAATTGTGTTGTCATGCTGCTCACACTGACGGTTAAATAGCTAGGTCCCTAAGAATTCAAGTTATTCCTAATAATTCAAGTTACTTAGCCGAGCCATCGAGAAAATATCAACTCTCATCCCCTGCGAGTTTAGTTTTCAATAAGTAAAGACTTTCGATTCAAAAATAGTGGTAGTTAAGCGACATCAAAAGGTAAACTGCATTTAATGATTCAGTACCGTTTCATTAGCTTATCAATTTCATCTTGGCACGTCTACATAACCTCGCAGAGCCATAAATGTAGAAGAAAGGGTGGCTGCTCACTCGTTGGCGTGCAGACAGTAGAGACTTGTAACATTATGTGATTGCCCTACCATTTTAATCACTCACTAACCGAGCAGTCGCTCGGCGACAGCTACAATTAACAAATAACGTTGCGAAAATGTAAGAAACGAACGTCCTGTGACGTGATGTGTTTATTGTGGAAGCGCCGTAGAGGTACAGTGAGCTATTGACTTTGAAAGCCGATGCGCGAAAGGCGGACAGAAGAAGAACACTTTTTTTTTTTGATGTAGGTGATATTCTTCTGTCTCTTGTAATTTGTTTCGGATACACATGTCTTGCCACCGTATTATTATTGTTTAAAAATATTAGTGTAATGTGAAAGTGCTATAGTGCATAGCAGTAGATTTGTGTGAGAAGCTATATTGTGCGACGTGTATCTGGAAATGTCAAAGGGTTTATTTTCATCATGAGAAGCGCCAGTCAAAACGGCATCCATGTGAAATCCTTCAGAGCATTGTAAATTCGTTATCTATTGATTGCCATAAATTCAAAGTTAAATGGAACTTGTGTATGGACTATTTATTTAGTATAGAACCTATGTCTCACTACTTCATGACCAAATGTATTTGATTTTATTTTATGTTTCTGCAAAGTTTGATGGTTCACAGTCACGAATTGTTTCGTCGAAATCGGACGGAAGTTGCATACGACGAAATATTTTCTCCGCACCTTATTCTACTGGTAAATGCATGACAGACTTTGCTCCATTAGGAAATTCAGGTTGAGCTATCCAAAAACAATTACATTTTCATAGTCATTTACCCTGCTTTGCAAAGCAATTTCCGACTGATCAGACGATTGAACAAGAAACAGTCGCACACATACGGCGTAAAATTCCTGACCAGTAAAGGTATTCAAAACCACTACAATAACTAGTTATGTCTCTTGGCCTAAAATACAATATATATCATTCTGTGCTTTTCTCTGCAAATATATTTCCAATGCCGATTATAGCTGTATGTTAATGCACAAAAGTAAACATATTGTTATAGACTTCTCTTCTTGTCTGCTTTAGCAGTGATGAAAACGGATTTGAAAACATCACACACCATATACTCTTTGATCAGCTAAAACTCATAGGACTCGACAGTAACTACATTAACATAATCGAAAAACTGCGCTGGAGATAGAGGATCACATCAAAGAAGAAGACCACGTTTCAGATTACATTAGAATGCTAAAAGATGTCAGACAAGTATGCATACTATATACGACACACTTGCACTTACGTTGTGAAAATATTTTTCGAAAGAGGTTGGTTGACGTCGACAAAAGAATCGAGATCAGCGGTAGCCACTTAAAAAACTTCTGTTACACATATACCGTGTTTGGGTCTAATATCAGTTTCAAGCAATATAAGTCAGTTAAAAATAATCACCGTAAAAGGGTTTTTAGAACTAGAAAAAGCCTCCCACAACTTAAAATGGTGTCGGAAGTTTGAAGTTCTAAAGAAAAAATTGTGTAAGCCATAGCGAAAGACGATCGATATACAATCAGTACAACAAAGAGGGAATAATAAGAATGAAAGACCAAGAGTGAAATACTCGGATGAAATGGGCGTAAGGCAAGGATGAATTCTTTCTCTGTTGCAGTTGAATCTGCTACATCGAAGAAGATACTAAAAGAAAGAATCAGGAGCAGGGTTAATAATCCGGATGAAAAGATATCAAATTAAAGATTCACTGATCGCTATCCGTAGCGAAAGTGAAGAAGAATTATAGGATCTTGTGAATGGAATTAACAGACAAATAAGTATACAAAATGGGCTGAGAATTTAAAAAGACGAAACTAATGAGGAATAGTAGAAATAAGATTTGTGATAAACGTAACACCAGAAATGAGGACAAGGTAGTAGGTGAAGTGAAGAAATTGTCCTACTTGGAAGCAAACTAACAGATGCTGAACGAAGCAAGTAGTAGTCTATGATACGAAAAGTGAGCATTCCGCTCAAATACGTCTACGCCTATCGAACGTAGGCCTTAATCTGAGGACGAGATTTCTGAGAATGTACGCTTGGAGCACGACAGAGATCGGCGAATAATATCGATGGTGGTAGGGGGAGTCATAGAAGGGATGTGCTACATGTCCTAACGTCCATATTAATGAGAATCGTTCATATTATTTAGAATATATGGCCATTAATAAAAAGAAAATAGATGACATTATCAAACTGATGATTACGTAATGGACTTAGCAAAATAAAGTGCCTTGGATTCTAGCTAACAGAATAATAGGATTCGCGAAGAAAAAATAAATACTAGAATTGGCACTGCAAATAAAGAATTCACGAAGACAAAATAAATACTACAATTGGCACTACACGGCCAGCATTTAAGGAAATCAGGCATGTAACATGCTATTAAAGTATTACCTTTAAAATAAGTGACAATCGTCTTGTTGTAGAACAAACGTGCGTCCTTACGGTACATTCTTGAAAGTTACATCTTAATGTAGAATTTTTTTTTATTGTAAATGTTTTTATGGAATCACACTAATGGTTAATGATTGTGAAAATCGTAAAACGAAGCATATACACGAAGGTTGGAACTTAAATAGTATACTAAGCCTTTCACATCGCTGGCAACGGGTTCTACACAACGCTGGTGATTACTTTGAAGGACACTTAAACAGGTGCAAACATGTAACTCTTTTGTATCGGTTGTGAATAAATAGTCGTCATATAACGTCATGGCCGCGCGGGATTAGCCGAGCCGTCTTAGGCGCTGCAGTCTGGTCTGTGTGGCTGATCCCGGCGGAGGTTCGAGTCCTCCCCTCGAGCATGGGTGTGTGTGTTTGTGCTTAAGATTTTTTTTGGTCATCAGTCTACTGACTGGTTTGATGCGGCCCGCCACGAATTCCTTCCCTGTGCTAACGTCTTCATCTCAGAGTAGCACTTGCAACCTACGTCCTCAATTATTTGCTTGACGTATTCCAATCTCTGTCTTCCTCTACAGTTTTTGCCCTCTACAGCTCCCTCTAGTACCATGGAAGTCATTCCTTCATGTCTTAGCAGATGTCCTATCATCCCGTCCCTTCTCCTTATCAGTGTTTTCCACATATTCCTTTCCTCTCCGATTCTGCGTAGAACCTCCTCATTCCTTACCTTATCAGTCCACCTAATTTTCAATATTCGTCTATAGCACCACATCTCAAATGCTTCGATTCTCTTCTGTTCCGGTCTTCCCACAGTCCATGTTTCACTACCATACAATGCTGTACTCCAGACGTACATCCTCAGAAATTTCTTCCTTAAATTAAGGCCGGTATTTGATATTAGTAGACTTCTCTTGGCCAGAAATGCCTTTTTTGCCACAGCGAGTCTGCTTTTGGTGTCCTCCTTGCTCCGTCCGTCATTGGTTATTTTCCTGCCTAGGTAGCAGAATTCCTTAACTTCATTGACTCGTGACCATCAATCCTGATGTTAAGTTTCTCGCTGTTCTCATTTCTACTACTTCTCATTACCTTCGTCTTTCTCCGATTTACACTCAGACCATACTGTGTACTCATTAGACTGTTCATTCCGTTCAGCAGATCATTTAATTCTTCTTCAGTTTCACTCAGGATAGCAACGTCATCAGCGAATCATATCATTGATATCCTTTCACCTTGTATTTTAATTCCACTCCTGAACCTTTCTTTTATTTCCATCATTGCTTCCTCGATGTACAGATTGAAGAGTAGGGGCGAAAGGCTACAGCCTTGTCTTACACCCTTCTTAATACGAGCACTTCGTTCTTGATCGTCCACTCTTATTATTCCCTCTTGGTTGTTGTACATATTGTATATGACCCGTCTCTCCCTATAGCTTACCGCTACTTTTTTCAGAATCTCGAACAGCTTGCACCATTTTATATTGTCGAACGCTTTTTCCAGGTCGACAAATCCTATGAAAGTGTCTTGATTTTTCTTTAGCCTTGCTTCCATTATTAGCCGTAACGTCAGAATTGCCTCTCTCGTCCCTTTACTTTTCCTAAAGCCAAACTGATCGTCACCTAGCGCATTCTCAATTTTCTTTTCCATTCTTCTGTATATTATTCTTGTAAGCAGCTTCGATGGATGAGCTGTTAAGCTGATTGTGCGATAATTCTCGCACTTGTCAGGTCTTGCCGTCTTCGGAATTGTGTGGATGATGCTTTTCCGAAAGTCAGATGGTATATCGCCAGGCTCATGTATTCTACACACCAACGTGAATAGTCGTTTTGTTGCCACTTCCCCCAATGATTTTAGAAATTCTGATGGAATGTTATCTATCCCTTCTGCCTTATTTGACCGTAAGTCCTCCAAAGCTCTTTTAAATTCCGATTCTAATACTGGATCCCCTATCTCTTCTAAATCGACTCCTGTTTCTTCTTCTATCACATCAAACATATCTTCACCCTCATAGAGGCTTTCAATGTATTCTTTCCACCTATCTGCTCTCTCCTCTGCATTTAACAGTGGAATTACCGTTGCACTCTTAATGTTACCACCGTTGCTTTTAATGTCACCAAAGGTTATTTTGACTTTCCTGTATGCTGAGTCTGTCCTTCCGACAGTCGTATCTTTTTCGATGTCCTCACATTTCTCCTGCAGCCATTTCATCTTAGCTTCCTTGCACTTCCTATTTATTTCATTCCTCAGCGACTTGTATTTCTGTATTCCTGATTTTCCCGGAACATGTTTGTACTTCCTCCATTCATCAATCAGCTGAAGTATTTCTTCTGTTACCCATGGTTTCTTCGCAGCTACCTTCTTTGTACGTATGTTTTCCTTCCCAACTTCTGCGATGGCCCTTTTTAGAGATGTCCATTCCTCTTCAACTGTACTGCCTACTGCGCTATTCCTTATTGCTGTATCTATAGCGTTAGAGAACTTCAAACGTATCTCGTCATTCCTTAGTACTTCCGTATCCAACTTCTTTGCGTATTGATTCTTCCTGACTAATGTCTTGAACTTCAGCCTACTCTTCATCACTACTATATTGTGATCTGAGTCTATATCTGCTCCTGGGTACGCCTTACAGTCCAGTATCTGATTTCGGAATCTCTGTCTGACCATGATGTAATCTAATTGATATCTTCCCGTATCTCCCGGCCTTTTCCAAGTATACCTCCTCCTCTTGTGATTCTTGAACAGGGTATTCGCTATTACTAGCTGAAACTTGTTACAGAACTCAATTAGTCTTTCTCCTCTTTCATTCCTTGTCCCAAGCCCATATTCTCCTGTAACCTTTCCTTCTACTCCTTCCCCTACAACTGGATTCCAGTCGCCCATGACTATTAGATTTTCGTCCCCCTTTACATACTGCATTACCCTTTCAATATCCTCATACACTTTCTCTATCTGTTCATCTTCAGCTTGCGACGTCGGCGTGTATACCTGAACTATCGTTGTCGGTGTTGGTCTGCTGTCGATTCTGATTAGAACAACCCGGTCACTGAACTGTTCACAGTAACACAGCCCCTGCCCTACCTTCCTAATCATAACGAATCCTACACCTGTTATACCATTTTCTGCTGCTGTTGATATTACCCGATACTCATCGGACCAGAAATCCTTGTCTTCCTTCCACTTCACTTCACTGACCCCTACTATATCTAGATTGAGCCTTTGCATTTCCCTTTTCAGATTTTCTAGTATCCCTACCACGTTCAAGCTTCTGACATTCCACGCCCCGACTCGTAGAACGTTATCTTTTCGTTGATTATTCAATCTTTTTCTCATGGTAACCTCCCCCTTGGCAGTCCCGGAGATCCGAATGGGGGACTATTCCGGAATCTTTTGCCAATGGAGAGATCATCATGACACTTCTTCAATTACAGGCCACATGTCCTGTGGATACACGTTACGTGTCTTTAATGCAGTGGTTTCCATTGCCTTCTGCATCCTCATGTCGTTGATCATTGCTGATTCTTCCGCCTTTAGTGGCAATTTCCCACCCCTAGGACAAGAGAGTGCCCTGAACCTCTATCCGCTCCTCCGCCCTCTTTGACAAGGCTGTTGGCAGAATAAGGCTGACTTCTTATGCCGGAAGTCTTCGGCCGCCAATGCTGATTATTTATCAAAATTTAGGCAGTGGCGGGGATCGAACCCGGGACCGAAGACGTTTTGATTATGAATCAAAGACGCTACTCCTAGACCACCATTTAAGTTCCAACCCCCGTAATATCACAGGGAAACAGGAATAAAAGCCACGCTTCTATTGTCTGGAGCTGCAAGCTTTTTCTCTCTTCTCTGATGTTTTGTGGGAAACATAGAAGTGCGATTTGCATGTTAAATTAAAATGAATAATTATTGTATTATATGATATATAACCGTGGGCGAAATTTTGGTTCCATTACCTATTCGTTGTCTTTTCATGCCGATAACTTCCATTGTGTTTTTAGAATTTTATTTCAGATAACAAATAACAGGGATTCAAGACGACTTATTGGATGGCGAACGACAAAATGCTAATCGCATTTTCCTTCTCAACTATTGGTCCTCTTCCACGTTGTTCCACTCTTATAACTGCGGTCTGGTTTCTGTACAGTTTGTAGACAATCTTTCGCCCTCTGTATATATCTCTCCTACCTCTAGAACTTCGAAAAGTGTATTCCAATCATCAATGAGCAAAGCTCCCTCTAAATCTTCAAATACTATGAAAGTAAATTTACCTTTCTTCAACTTATCTTCCATGATAAGTCGTAGGGTTAGTATCGCCTCGCGTGTTTCCTGCATTTCTCTGAACACAAACTGATTTTCCCCGAGGTCGGCTTCTACCACTCTTTCCATCCTTCACTAAATATTTAGCGTCAGAATTTTGGAAAAAAGACTTATTATACTGATGTTTGGATAACATTTACACTTGTCAGCAGCTGTCTTCTTTGGAATTGGAATTATTACGTGCTTAGTGATGTCTGAAGGTATTCCGCCTGTCTCATATCCACCGCATATCAGGAGGAATTGTTTGGTGTAGTATGTTCTCTGAAAGACCTTAATAATTCTGAACCAGTGGCGTCTATTCAAGGTGTCTCCTTTCGAGGGAGGTCTTTCAGTACTCTGTCAAACTCTTCTCGCAGAGTCTTATCTCCCAACTCATCTTCTTGTACTTTCTCTTTTTCATTCCATAATACTGCCTTCAAGTTCGATCCGTTTGTGTAGATCTTTTATATATTCCTTCCACCTATTACCCTTCTCTTGTTTGCTCAAAACTAGGTTACCATCTAAGATCTTGGCGTTCACATAACTGATTCTTCTTTTTCCCCAAGGTTTCTATAATGTTCCTACACATAGCGTCTTTCTATGACATTTCATGCATGCTTCTTGATCTTTTCATTTCTCCTTTAACCATTGCTGGTTTGTCATTATGCTCTTTCTGCAAAACTCATTTACTAGACGTCTACATTCCCCCATTGCTGCAATTTTATATTTTCTCATTTCGTCCATTAAATTGAATATTCCGTGTGTTTCCCAAGGGAAAGAAGAAGGAAAACGAGTATCTGATCAGAGAAGAGTTTTATGGTCACAGAGCTTTCGAGTGTTCTCTTTATACTGATGAGAATAGCTGAGAGCAAAAGAGTAACTCTTGATGGTTGCCATCTTTCTGTGGGGAGGTGACTCTCACAGAAGATGATTTCGTTTACCTAAAACTGAATGAGTACATAATAATAACCTTGTGCTGTCTTAAGGGCACTGAAATCTCAGAAAGTTTTCCACCTGACGAGTTTTACTTTTATTTGTAAGGAACCGAGAATGGTGATTGGCATGTACTGCTCCTTTCTAAATGTTTTTGTGAGAAGTTTCCTTTAGTCTCGTTGCTAACAAAGGTTGTAATCGAACAAAGCTTGATTTCGCTCTCAATATTTCTTTCTCTCCCCCCCCCCCTTTTCTTTGCTTTTAGAAACCCACTTTTTGTTTAGCTGCATTTGGTCGACTTTACTTTTGTAGAATTTCACAGAAGTTGACATCATACAAAGTCCACTGCAGAAAAGGTATTTCATCGTTAATTGTACGCACTGGTGAACCTAATGCTATTTTCTGATGGAAACATTTTAGTCATTGCAGGAGGCAATTAGTTAGCCTCTGGACATTTTTATCGAAAATATTTGTGGCTGAAAGTAGAGAATTTTTGTAATTTTAATCCAGCGTTGTCTTGATGAGCTTAGTTGGAGTACTGACAGTGAAATATAATGAGCAACAATAGTGCTGGTACCGAGCGGGGTGACGCAGCGGTTGGCACACTGGACTTGCGTTCAAGAGGACGACTCTTCAAATCCACGTCCGGCCATCCTGATTTAGGTTTTCTGTGATTTCACTAAATCGCTTCAGACAAATGCCAGGATGGTTCCTTTGCAAGGGCACGGCCGACTTCCCTCCCATCCTTCCCTAATGCGATATGACCGATGACCTCGCCGTTTGGTCCCCTCCCACAAATCAACCAATCAACAAATACTGCTGGTAATGCAGCCGCTGGACGCTTCCATGCATTAACGACGGAATCTCCACAAAAATAAATATTCTGTTAATAAACTGTTGATTCATTTTAAATGTTTTGTGTCGGTTTCAGTGGTTTAGTAGCTTGTTGCACAGTCTAACTGTCTTTCTCAGTTGAATGCACTTACACTATTAATCAGTACATGTTAAGAGCGGGAATTCACTCACCGAATACCCTTATTGCCAAGCTGGACTAAGAACTTTTGAAAGATAATCCACATTTTTAGTTCTCTTGAGGACATACCAAGATGATTGAAATGAACACTTTAAAAGTGCTGTAATATTTTTAACTGTAACAGTGAGCAAAAAACTAACAAGTTATTTTTCTACGTAGTCTCCCTGTCGTTGAATGCTCGTATTCCACCACTTTGGGAGTGCGTAAATACCACGATGAAGGAATTCTTTTGGTCGTATGTAACAGGCCGTGCACTACAGTTTTCACCTCTTCGTCACTTCTGAAGTGCCTGCCTCCAATTGCTTCTTCGGGTGCATCAAACAGATGAAAGTCACTAGGAGCGAGGTCTGGAGAATAAGGAGAGTGTACCAGACATTCAAATTTAATTTTCTGAATAGTCTCAACTGTCTTACAGGCTGTATGCCGTCCGGTGTTGTGGTGCAGCAATACTCCTGAAGTCAGAAGGCCTTGTCATTTACTCCTGATTGTAGGGCAAAGTTGATTTTTCAGCATGTCTAAATAAAAAGTACTGGTTAATGTCACAACACTATCCATGTAACGCTCCAAAAATGCTCTATTTGCCTCCCAGAAGAGAATGAGCGTGTCTTTTCCAGTCGATGGTTGAGTGTGGAATTCTTTGGCTTCGACAATGAACTGTGATGACTTTCCTTGCTTGACCTTTTCGTTTCTGATTGGTGATGACAAAACCAACTCTCGTCGCCTGTAACAACTTTTTGCACAAATGCGTCGCCTTCGACGTGCAAGCGATGCAAAATTCTTACAGGCATCAACACGACAGTCTTTCAGTTTGGTAGTCAACTGACGTGGCACCCATCTTGTAGACACCTTATTGAAGTGCAGTACATTGTGAATAATATTCTGTGCTGAAACAATACTAATATTCAAACTTGTGGCTATTTCGTTGAGAGTTATGTGTCTGTTCTCCTTTACAACTTCCTCCACTAACGCATGTTCTTGCCCGTCTCTAAACAGTGACCCTGCCCTGGTCCTCTACAGAAGCTACACTGCTTTCAAGTTTACTACATCATTTGTACACTTGCTGCAACGACAAACACGAACCATTGTACTGCACTGTCATTCTGCGCTTAATTTCGATTGGTTTGACACCTTCACTACACAAAAAACGCATCACAGATCGCTGTTCAGTCGCGGTGTACGTTTACAGTGGGGCAGCCATCTTGTTGTGAACGCTGTTGCCTTCTCCTGTGTTGTAGTATCACTCCGCCACCTGTCAGTTGCTTTATGAACCTCAAGGAACACTACTGTCACCTACCAACTCCGTCACACAACATTTCGGAATTTTATAGAACTTTTAATTCTTTCAGTTGAATCACCCTCGTATTATACACAAGATTTTCATAAAACTTCCTGGCACATTAAAACTGTGTGCCGGACCGAGACTCTTAACTCGGGACCTTTGCCTTTCGCGGGCAAGTGCTCTGCCAACTGAGCTACCCAAGCACGACTCACGCCCCGTCCTCACAGCTTTACTTCTGCCAGTACCTCGTCTCCTACCTCGGTCCGGCACACAGTTTTAATCTGCCATGAAGTTTAATATCAGCGCACACTCCGCCGCAGAGTGAAAATCTCATTCTAAGATTTTCATAAATTATCTTTGCAACTTAAGACTTAATATCATTCAGCTTCTTCTTAGTCTCTGAGACAGCTGCAAAATCTATCTTTTGTTATGAGAATATGTTATTTCTTCTTCTTCTTCTTTGTAAGAAATTCCACTTGTATTCCGTGTGGCTAATCGTACTTTCCCAGATATCCACTTTCTCTTATCGTTTTCTCTAACTGGAGTCGTCACAGAAAGTGTTAAAAAGAAACAGAAGAAATCTTTCGCTACTCTAGAATGAAAGTATTAAGGGCCTATATCTGTAGAAAACGAGAAAAGAATACTCAACTAACTGGGTCATCATTGAAGAAGAATCTACAAAACATTGACAAAAGCAATAAAAAAAGCTGCAAATGTGTCTGTATGAAAGAAGAAGAAATCGCTGGAGGCCTGTATAAAAAATTTGGACAAATGAAACTGCAGAAGCAATAAAAGAAAAACAAACATCACAAAAATATATTCCACAGTCTAAGCTAGAAATAAACAAATCTACTGCGTAAATGGAAAAGGAAAAGCGAGAGAACACTCCAAAAAACCAGAGACAAATGCATTAGTAATGGTAGAACATGATATTCATGGCCATCATCATATAGCGTATAAAGATTTGAAAACATTAAATAATTCCTTTGAATGATATTACAGAAGAAGAGAGGGATTAAATACTATAAAAACTTACATATGATGCTAACAAGAACGAAAATAAAGCAAAAGTCTAGCAAGAGAAGTAAAAGGTCTGGATGACACAGCAATAAAAGAACAACTCACAGCAGCTTTGGAAAACCACAAAAAATCAAGCCGACAGGTTTAGATGGAGTTAATGCACAATTAATTAAATATGTAGGATTATCACTACATGTTAAACTGTTACGTTTGTTTGACTTCTGTGGGAAGCAAAACGAAGTACCACAAAACTGGAAGAATGCAAAGGTAATATCGATACATAAGAAAAGAGAAAAACATATGTGAAAAATACAGAGGAATAAACTTACTTGACACAGCATATACACTTTGCGAAAGAATTTTAAACACTAGACTGAAAATAATAGCGGAATGTTTACTAGCTTGGAAGAACAGGTCAGATATAGAAAGTGCAGATGATCAACGACTGTTGCAGTTTTTATTTTACAACTTAAATTTTGAGAAGTTTTCTGATAATTCCGATAATGTGTTTAGAGAAAAATTATGAAGAATAGTGGAGCTTATATTGGGTATCACAACTGTATAAAGAAACGTGAGTAATCCTAGATAAACAAGGCGTATATACGGAATCGATATAAACAAATAATGGGGTGACGCAGGGCTGTAGTTATCTCCTACGTTGTTCAACAGTGACGATGCCATTCACAGAAGGAATTTTGGGATAAACAATGCGGTAGAACTAAACAATTCAGTAAAGCTACAATCACTCCTATATAATGATGATCTTGCACTGATTTTTTCAAATGAAGTTGCTTTATAAAAAGGAATTTTTGTACTAAATGACTTACATACAGAATATAATTTGAAAATATCTTCTAGTAAATATATGTCAATGGCATTTTGCGAAAAATGTTCACTGAGAACTAAGATAACAGTTAATAAAAAAAACCTATAAAACCGGTAAAATATTTTAACTATTTGCGATGTAAAATATCGTATGAATGAATACAAGAGTATAAGCAGATTACGTTGAATAAACCTGGGAGTAGCTGGGGAACTATTAATAGAACTAGAGAGCATAAAACATGGAAAAGAAGACAACTGAAATTCTATAAAACAGCTGCAGTGCCAACCCCATTATATGGAAATGGGTGGTGGATACTGAATAAATGAAAAAAATACGAGAAATAGAAATGAGATTTCTAAGATGGGTGAAGGGATGTGAAAGAATAAACAAAATATGAAATGAAGATATTCGAAAGGAGTTAAAAATTTGGAATGTGAACGAAAAACTAGATGAAAACAGAAAGAAATGGAATGACCATCTACAAGAAATGGATTTAGAGAGACTATCATGTCAGACGAAGCGCTTTAAATAAAATGGCAAGATATCTTGGCAGATCGAAAAAAGGATGGGAACAATGAGACCACAATTTTTCTAATATGCTAATTGCAGGGGAAGAACTACAGACTTTAATAATTTTAAAACTGTACTAGGTAATTGCAACTGGTTTTCAACGTGTGATAAGATAACTTAATGAAATTAAGATGAAATCTAGACTATTAGCTGCCTACATGCGGTGATAAATATCAACGGGAACAGCTGACCGCGACTTGAACCAAGGATCTCCTGCTTAGATGGCTGACGCTCTATCTGACTGAGCCACCGAGGACCCAGAGGATAGTGCGACTGCAGGGACTTATCGACGGCACGCTCCCCATGAGACCCACATTTCCAAAGTACTGTCCACACTGTACACTTGTACTGCCCCTCCCCACTGTACTCTTTACTCGTGCCAGTCAATCTACCGATTCCTGTACTTGTTCGGGCAATGTAAATGCATCCGCATTGAAGAAGATTATTGGCCGTAAAGCCTTATCCATATGAAGGTGGTACCTGTTCGGACATGTCCGAAAGAACAGATACCATTTTAAAGTTTCTGTTTTTTATTTTTCATGTCTCACAGATCTGACGAAAACTGTGGACGCCACAGGAGAAAGCTCTATGTGTAGCCTGATACAGACATAGTCCGATACCCAAGTGCAACTCTATGGAATGGAAACCATAATAAACTGTTCAGGTTGGTTTGTGGGATTAAAGGGACCAGACTGCAACGGTCATCGGTCAAACTGTTCAGGCTTGGCATACAGTATCTGTGGAGACAGGTAGCATTCTTAGTAAGCAGGTTCAAAAATGGTTCAAATGGCTCTGAGCACTATGGGACTCAACTGCTGTGGTCATCAGTCCCCTAGAACTTAGAACTACTTAAACCTAACTAACCTAAGGACATCACACACACCCATGCCCGAGGCAGGATTCGAACCTGCGACCGTAGCAGCAGCGCGGTTCCGGACTGGAGCGCCTAGAACCGCACGGCCACCGCGGCCGGCTCTTAGTAAGCAGGGGACGGATCACCCGCCAGTTTCAGATGCTAACGTGGCTAATGTACAGCATGCGCTAGGGCGAAGTCCGACAAAATCAGTGCCTCTGGCGTCCAGACAGTTGGAAATACCACGATCCACAGTGCACAAAGCCTGAGTCGAGATACGCAACCCACCAGATGCAGTTGCTTCAGGCAATGAAGTCGAAGGACAAACCTCTACGAAAACAGAGATTAGTGACCACAAAACCTTTGTAGCGAGACTGACCAGCACAACATCCAAATCCACCAAAAGCACATACAAAATACATTTATTTTAAAAAGTAGATAAAAGTTTGCTTGATGCCTTCCTAAGAGACAGCCTCCACTGCTTCCCAACTAACTATGAAAGTGTAGATGAGATGTGGCTAGGATTCAGAGAAATAGTAACTGAGGTAACTGAGAGATTTGTACCAAACAAATTAATAAATGATGGTTCTGATCCCCAATGGTACACAAAACAAGTCAGAACACTGTTGCAGAAGCAACGGAAAAAGCATGTCAAATTCAGAGGAACACAAAATCCCCAGTATTGGCGATGTTTTACTGAAACTCGAAACTTAATGTAGGTTTCAATGCAAGATGCTTTTAATTACTTCCAAAACGAAACTCTGTCTCAAAATCTGACGGAAAATCCAAAGAGATTCTGTTCATATGCAAAGTACACCAGTGACAAAACATAATCAGTATCTTCATTGTGTGATTCCAACGACAGCCCCATTACAGTGGAGTTATAAAACACAGTTTTCCCAAATTCCTTCACCAAGAAGACGAAGTTAATATTCCAGAACTCAAATCGAGAGCTGTGGTATCAGGACCGATACACCTCCATGGGTGTCATAGCAACAGGACTGCAAGTTTATGTGAGACGCTAGTAGTGGATGTGTGGGTCCCAGCGGAGGCAGTGGAGCATGCCCACTGAGTCATGCCTCTACTGGGTGCCTATTCCGTTAAAATGGTTCAAATGGCTCTGAGCACTATGGGACTTAACATCTGTGGTCATCAGTCCCTTAGAAGTTAGAACTACTTAAACCTAACTAACCTAAGGACATCACACACATCCATGCCCGAGGCAGGATTCGAACCTGCGACCGTAGCAGTCACGCGGTTCCGGACTGAGCGCCTAGAACCGCTAGACCACCGCGGCCGGCAGTGTGTAGTACCACATTGTACTAATACATCTATGAAAACACCCGAAAATTGATTCTGAGAGTTTCAAAGAATAAGAAGATAAACAGAATGTGGTTATAACTCGCCTCTAGAAATCCAAATGATTAAGTAGCCCACTTCCCTATATGATACGTCAATGATTTGGGTTTTAAAAACAAAACTGAAAAATAAAATGCATTTTCAAGAGCTCCGAAGTTTATAACATGCATCTCATGAATGAAAATGTGCTACAGTCTAAAATTATTATGGCAGAGATCTTTCATCTCTGTCTACTGTGGTTGAGGATTCGATCGCAGATAAATACTTGTGACAAGCAAGATTATATTCAGAAAAAATGGTGAATTATTTCTGACAAGAAAAAAACTAAGGGTCACTGTCGGTTGTTTCACTCACAGCAATTTCATCTCCAACAATTTCATATTTCGTATTTTTAACACAGAGAAATCACGAAATCATTACTGAGGAAGTGCGCGCTTACATGTAAGGAATAACGAATATTGCAGAAAAATCTTAACTTACACGAATAACAATGTCTCAGAACGTGTTGCATATATGAAGAGAAAAAAAATTTTTTTTGTATCCACCCACGGCCGAACCCATGTCTTTGGTATCGCATTCCCGCGCGCTAACCACTTGACCACGCCAAACAACATACACGGAGTGCTCAATTCTTGTACTACTGTGTTAAGGAATGTGGGCTGACTTCATTGCCAAACGGTGCTGCGTCATAAATGCGTGATAATTTGGAAGGTTCCCAATATCAGGCTTCACATAATTGCTTTTCATTGTTACTTGAAAGTTGTGGACACGTTTCGATAGTTACTAACTAACCCATTTGTGGGGAAAAGTTCACAAAGGCACTAGCGACGTCAGTTCACACTCATGTAATATACGTAAGAAGAGCCAATGTCTTGATATTTAAAGATCTTTAAACTCTTATTTGCATAGAAATAACACGTATTTTGAGAGAATATTGACCGAAAACTTTTTTTTACGTAATCATTCACAGTAACAACCTAACCTAACCATATTTCTAACAAAGGAAAATAGTCTATTATGTATTCACTTTCCAACCGGATGCATCCTCTGGTGATTCTTTAGTAACACAATCATTAAATCCAAAGCTAAAACCGCTAAATATGTTTAAATTACAAATTATAAGTTAGAGGACAAATGTAAGGATGTAGAGGCTTACCTCACTAGAGGTAAGATAGATACTGCCTAAAGGAAAATTAGAGAGACCTTTGGAGAAAAGAGAGCCACTTCTATGAATATAAAGAGCTCAGATGGAAACCCAGTTCTAAGCAAAGAAGGGAAAGCAGAAAGGTGGAAGGAGTATATAGAGGGTCTATACAAGGGCGATGTACTTGAGGACAATATTATGGAAATGGAAGAGGAAGTAGATGAAGATGAAATGGGAGATAGGATACTTGCGTGAAGAGTTTGACAGAGCACTGAAAGACCTGAGACGAAACAAGGCCCCAGGAGTAGACAACATTCCATTGGAACTACTGACGTACTTGGGAGAGCCAGCCCTGACAAAACTCTACCATCTGGTGAGCAAGATGTATGAGACAGGCGAAATACCCTCAGACTTCAAGAAGAATATAATAATTCCAATCCTAAAGAAAGCAGGCGTTGACAGATGTGAAAATTACCGAACTATCAGTTTAATAAGTCACGGCTGCAAAATTCTAACGTGAATTCTTTACAGACGAATGGAAAAACTGGTAGAAGCCGACCTCGGCAAAGATCAGTTTGGATTCCGCAGAAATGTTGGAACACGTGAGGCAATACTGACCCTACGACGTATCTTAGAAAATAGATTAAGGAAAGGCAAACCTACATTTCGGCCATTTGTAGACTTAGAGAAAGCTTTTGACAATGTTGACTGGAATACTCTCTTTCAGATTCTAAAGGTGGCAGGGGTAAAATACAGGGAGCGAAAGGCTATTTACAATTTGTACAGAAAGCAGATGGCAGTCATACGAGTCGAGGGGCATGAAAGGGAAGCAGCGGTTGGGAAGGGAGTGAGACAGGGTTGTAGCCTCTCCTCGATGTTATTCAATCTGTATATTGAGCAAGCAGTAAAAGAAACAAAAGAAAAATTTGGAGTAGGTATTAAAATCCACGGAGAATAAATAAAAACGTTGAGATTCGCCGATGACATTGTAATTCTGTCAGAGACAGCAAATGACTTGGGAGAGCAGTTGAACGGAATGGACAGTGTCTTGAAAGGAGGATGTAAGATGAACATCAACAAAAGCAAAGCGAGGATAATGGAATGTAGTCGAATTAAGTCGGGTGATGCTGAGGGAATTAGATTAGGGAATGAGACACTTAAAGAAGTAAACGAGTTTTGCTATTTGGGGAGCAAAATAACTGATGATGGTCGAAGTAGAGAGGATATAAAATGTAGACTGGCAATGGCAAGGAAAGCTTTTCTGAAGAAGAGAAATTTGTTAACATCGAGTATAGACTTAATTGTCAGGAAGTCGTTTCTGAAAGTATTAGTATGGAGTGTAGCCGTGTATAGAAGTGAAACATGGACGATAAATAGTTTGGACAAGAAGAGAATAGAAGCTTTCGAAATGTGGTGCTACAGAAGAATACTGAAGATTAGATGGATAGATCGCATAACTAATGAGGAGGTATTGAATAGAATTGGGGAGAAGAGGAGTTTGTGGCACAACTTGACAAGAAGAAGGGATCGGTTGGTAGGACCTATTCTGAGGCATCAAGGGATCGCAAATTTAGTACTGGAGGGCAGCATGTAGGGTAAAAATCGTTGAGGGAGACCAAGAGATGAATACACTAAACAGATTCAGAAGGATGTAGGTTGCAGTAAGTACTGGGAGATGAAGAAGCTTGCACAGGATAGAGTAGCTTGGAGAGCTGCATCAAACCAGTCTCAGGACTGAAGACAACAACAACAGGTGTACATAAACCACAGCTCACCGATCGACAGGACCAGACCGAAATCCAAAACCTCTCGGTACAATTGTCGTAAAATCGGTGGGAGGACTGTTTGGTAACAAGTCTCAGAAGCTTACTGAATAGGATATTTCGATAAAGAACCGAAAATGACGTCACTACCGAGACTAACCTACTACACCGATCGGTATGAACGATACAGAATAGGGCGCCCGGCTCGGTACCACGAGCGCCCTCTGCCGCCACGATGCAGGACGGCCGGCAGCAACTGCTGACCCCATTTTGCACTCTGGGCAACATCGTCACATGATGTTACACAGACGCCGTCTAGGCGTGGCTCCAACACCATACTTCAAGCCTAGTGCAATGAGGCTGTTTCTTGTTGACTGAAGAGCTGGACCCTGTTTCTTGTATTTTTGTATTAAATCGTCGTACTTCTGTTTGTTGTCCAACTTGTTCACTAATTATTTCTGCTCCTATGATGACAGTTGTACGAAGTCGTACACAATAAGAAGAACTGCAACGATGAGTAATTCAGAAACAGATATCCTGGGTGTAGCGAAACAACGTAAATCACGTAATAAAGGCTAGTCCTCCAGTCCAGGTAGCATACTAATAAGGTTTCTTTCAGAGAAATGCTGATACAATAGCGCCATTCTTAGCAATCATATATAATTGCTCACTTGACGGAAGATCCATACCAAAAGACTGCAAGGTTGCAGTGGTACACGAACACTCAAGAAAGAAAGTTACAGTAACTCGCTGAATCGCAGACCCATATCACTAACGTCGATTTGCAGTAGGAGTTTGGAGCATGTACTGTGTTCTAACATTATAAATTATCTTGAAGGTAACCATCTATTGACAGACAGTCAGCACGGATTCTGAAAATATCGTTCTTGTAAGACACAACTAGCTCTTTACCTGCATGGAGCAACGAGTGCTACCGACTGGGGATCTCAAATTGATTCCATATCTCTAGATATCCAGACGGCTTTTGACACCGTTCCTCAAAAGAGATTTACAATCAGATTTCTAGTCTACGGAGTATCGCTTCAGTTGTGCTACTGGATCCTGTCATAAAGGTCACAATAGGCACTAATCAATGTAAATTCATCGAGTAAAGCAGATGTGGTATCCGTCGTTTCCCTATATGCCCTCTACTGTTCCTAACCCACGTAAACGATTTAGGAGATAATCGATAATCTGAGTAGCCCTCGTAGGTGGATTGCAGATGATGCTGTGATTTACTGTCTAGTAAAGTCATCAAAAAATCAAAAACAAACGCAGAATGACTTATACACGATATCTGAATGGTGGGAAAAGTGACACCTGTGTCTCAAAAAGGAAAAGTGTGAGGTCACCTACATGAATACAAAAAGAAATCCGTTAAATTTCGATGACACGATGAATCACACAAATGTAAAGAGTGTCAATTCTACTAAATACCTAGGAATTACAATTAGGAACAAGTTGAAACTATTACATAGATAATGTTGTGGGGAAGGCAAACCAAAAACTACGTTTTACTGGCAAATCACTTAGGAAATGCAACAAGTCTACTAAAGACACTGCCTATACTATGCTTGTTCGTCCTCTGCTAGAATATTGCTGAGCTGTAGGAGATACCACATAGGATTGAGGGAGGACATCGAAAAAGTTCAGAGAAGGGCAGCTCGTTTTGTATTATCGCGCAGTAAGGGAGAGAGTGCCACAAATATGATAAGCGAGTTCGGATGGCAATCATTAAAACAAAGGCGGTGAAATCTTTCGCGAGATTTCAATTACCGTTTCTATTCTCTGAATACGAAAATATTTTACTGTCGCCAAGCTACATAGGAAGAAATGATCACCATAATAAAGTAAGAGAAATCAGAGCTCGTATAGAATGTTTTAAGTGTTCATTTTTCTCACGCGCTGTTCGAGAGTGGAACGGTAGAGAAATAGTCTGAAGGTGGTTTGAAAAACTCTCTGCCAGACCCTTAAGTGTGAACTGTAGAGTGGTGATGTAGATGTAGATATGCTAGCCAAAGATCGTGGAAACAATGACTTTTTAGAAAAGATCTGTTTCTCCTTTGAGCCGACTGTTAATGCTTCCGGTAAACAGAACAGTCATAACACTCACAAAAGGGGATCAGAGTGTCCTCTTGTTAAACGTGAAATGGAAAGAGACAGACCCAGTGTCTCTGTGTGGTGAGGTCTTCAGCACAACAGCATCACTGGTCCATCCTTTTTCAGCGGGTCTACTGTCAACAGAGGTGTTTACCTCGACATATTACAAGAGCTTGCCGTGTCACAATTGGAACATCTACAAACTGATTCATATTCCAGCAAAATGCGACCACTCCTCGCTGGTCCTCAAATATCTGTCGATTTCTAGATGAAACATTTCCGGAAAGGTGGATTGGGGTAGATAGACCGACTTCGTGGCCTCCGCGAACACCTGGTCTTCCACCACTAGACTGCTTCCTACGGCGTTTTGTAAAGGATCAGGTGTACAGGACCACGGTTCAGATCTACATGAATAGAAGACAGACATTCGCAATGCATTTTAACTTGTCGCGTCCCGGCGGAGGTTAGATTTCTCCCTCGGGAATGGGTGTGTGTGTTTGTCCTTAGGATAATTTAGGTTAAGTAGTGTGTAAACTTAGGGACTGATGATCTTAGCAGTTAAGTCCCATAAGATTTCACACACATTTGCACATTTGTAACTTGTCGCTGTAGAGTTTCTGGAGCGTACCGTGAAAGAAATTGAATACAAACCGGGAATTTTCTGGGCCAGTAATGGTCCTCATTAACGTCTATGAATAAGGAAACAAAATTTTGTCACATGTTGAAAATTAGTCTTTATTATCTAGGATTGTTTTAAAGTTTTTTGCAGTCTAAAATTGAGTAGTATTTTTATAAACACGCTGTATGTTCTTTTCATGGAAGACACATACCTAATAAGGATGTGAACTGTATGTCATTTCTCAAAGTCAAAGTCATATGTACTCTTTATTCACATTGTAGTTGTGGTCGCATTCTGTTGGGTTATTAGTTTCTCTCTCTCTCTCTCTCTCTCTCTCTCTCTCTCTCACTCTCTCTGTGTGTGTGTGTGTGTGTGTGTGTGTGTGTGTGTGTGTGTGTGTGTGTGCGCGCGCGTGTGTGGTGTTTGGGTGCACACGCGTTGTGTTCTTCATTAACATTTTTATCCATGTCTCTTGTAACCAAATGAGGTTTCCGCTCTACACCCACTCCATTGTTTTCTTTTAACTCTAAAAATTCCTGCCAATCATTAAGAACCATTGTAACAAATGAAGCAAGATGGCTAATAACATTGTCTACACACTTTAATAATGTGAAGAAGCAGTGTTCGTCTCCTGCGTTAGAATCTATTTCATTCGACATGCGTTGAGTCTTTGCTGTTATAGTTGGCTAATGATTTTGTTATTAGAACTGAATGTGAAAGCAGATCCCAGAAATCCACCGTACGGTCATCAGTTGAAATCTGCAGTGAACTTAAGACGCAACATCAGACATCAGGCTAGAGAATATTACAGAGACCAAAGAGAAAGTAGAAAGGAAATGACAAATGAGCGAACACTTGAGAGAACTCCCCGTTACTGGTGTTAGGGAATGCATCTTCTTTCACAGAATAATCGGCGATGTGCACGGAAATTACAAGTAATAAGGATAGTTTTCGAAGTACTTATTTGAGAGTATCTCACATCTACTGTTCTCCAATTTTCTGCTGATATCAGCGGACATGGACTTTAATAACGTACTTTTAGATTATTAGCATAAAGTTCCTTCATATTAGAGCGCCTGAAATGCGAGGATTGAGCCAGACACTGAAAGTTTCTAAAGTACTCCAGAAGAATTCGCTGCAAGGACGCTCCGCGAAGTTGAGTCGACCAACTCTGATATCCGATTTCCCAGTCAATACTGGCAGTCCGTAATTAATCCAGAATTTTCTCGTCCCGTGTTTTCAGGGACGAAACAAGAGGGAAAGGTCTCAGATCTGTCAGTACTTTACTCAGAAGACTCTTCAAACGACTTGACGACTTCATTGCGGTAGTCCAAATTGGGAATTACGCTATCAGCATAACGAAGCTTTTCTTCTATTCACGCTAAGTTGTTCCCAGTCCTACTCGTATAGGATGAATAACGAGATATTCAGATTCACTATATAACCTCACATATTCATGAAATCGCCACTAAAAGATATTTCACCTACAATTTAACGTGTCTGTAACGCATTTTCAATTTCCAACCTTCTCTTTGTCATGTATTTCACAATCGTTGTGGCATTTTTTAGTTACATTCTCATCATGTAAGCGCTTAGGATTGACGACCAGTGTTGTGGCACACTGGCCAGCATAAGTGGGCTGTTTGGTCGACTTTCCACATGCCTGGAGGCAAGTTACTGGTTGTATGGAAATAAAACACACAGACATTTGAAAAATACGAAGATCACAAAAAGTTTAGGGGGTTAGCTTAAAACTATACCTCGATCAAAATAACAAATCGAATGATAATCGAGCATGTGAGAGCCCAATGTTGAGGATTCACGTTTAAATTTCTATTTACCTTGCAAGAGATGTGGTTGCAGCAGTAACAGCTAGCCGTTACTGTTCTAGATAAATTCATGCGCTGTGCCTTAACTTGCAGTGTTGGATCTGCTTAGGAGGCTGATAAAGAGTCTTATCCCTTTTCTGCGCACTTTCACAACTAGTTTAAGATATCCTGTCGCGTAAACTAAACACGCCACACGGAGAAACATGCAAACAAAGGAAACGTATCACAACTGTTATGTTAGTGAACGGAAGCGAGGTCTACTACTTACTGGGCAATAGGCACTTTTTAACCTCCCCGCTATATTCGTTTCTGTATAAAATTTTGCCCAACTTTACCTCCCACTGTATAAAATCTGGGTATTACCTAAACTATGTCCCCACAAACTGTCATCCAGCTTGAACTCGTATGCTAAGCTTTGACTAAACAGAACTTAATTTGAACTAAACTGTAACTGGCCTGATTGCAATTTGTCTTTATATTAAATGCGGAACTGAAGTAAAACAATTATCTGGCCTTACCTCGCGTCTTGACGACATCGTTGTAGATTTCTCGGAAGCACAACAGCTAACATCAAGCAGGCAGAGGCTATGCTAAATTTCTATTTCTAAATAAAATTTCCAAACTATACTCAAACTGTTTCATACCGCATGGTACACTGTGGTAATGCGTAATGATAAACAGTGGGATGGGAAGAGTAGCTATTCCTATGAAATAATATTCCAAGACATTTTAGAATGAAGTATGTATTCAAAAAGACAGACTTCGCATGATCTTCACACATAACATAGGTCTGAACAGTGCTATGCTTATGAAAGTGAACAACAATTTAAAAAGAGTACAGTATCAACAGAGAATTTCTATAAAAATCAAGTAGCTTAATCAATTAATACCGGTATGTTAATGTATGACTCAGGGAAGGGGAGTGGTCCTTCTGTCAGCTCTGAGCAAGTCAACTAGCTGACAATAATTATTACGACAAACTAGCTGCGCAGTGCTGCAGTCTTACATCAAACGTTTCTTAAAAAATAATAACATTATTCAAAATTTATATTCTCTTCGCTTTCTAACATATCTTATTCACCTTTGCTGTCCTTTACAATAAATCTTTCTTCATCTAACAGATAGAATTAATCTTATAGAATCAATCTTTCTTCATCTAACAGATAGAATCACAAGTCCACACAGCACTACACACAGCGTTACCTACCAAACTTCAATCAAGAATGTATCATACTGCCCAGAGGCAAAGACTGTGCCACAACAAGACCAAAGATTGCTTAACAGCAAGGTAACTTGCTCTACCTCTGATGTGCACATCGATAACATACAAAAATCAACATAACATGACCATCTTACAACTTTAGGTAGCAGAGCGACATGACAACGGTGAACAGACTAGAAGGCATGAGGCATGTACGAGTTCATTCTGGTCTAGGTACAGTGCACACGTTTTTCTTTTCTAGTTTAGTTACTTATTCTGTAAAACACAAACACAACATAGTTCATCACTTGATTTGGTACGAATAAGTTGAATGAAAGTTCACACGTCTCGGTATAGAGCTACATGTTGCCCATTAAGAAACATGTGATTGATTACAGAATACAGTTAAGAGGAGAATGTATTTCCTATGTCCGCCATGTTAACTTGACCTTTTTCACTGTACCTTTTCTGAGGAACATTGACGTAAAATACTGATTCTTTGCACATAGATTTGCACTGTTTGATACAAGCTGGTTTTTTATGAATAATATATTGAAACATTAGTTCTGAAATTTTCTAATAATGTCCCTTTTTTGGCAAATTTGTAAAATAAAACAGGCCATAGGGTCCTTTATAATATAGCTAGAAAGCTGAAAAAAGTCACTTCATGCACTTGTGCTAAGACAACTATCTGTTAGAATTCCATTGCTCTGGGTTAAATGGTTTAAGAGGAAAGGTACATTAGGCTAGAAATTGTGTTTAAAGTTTCATTCCCCTTACAATGTCTCTTTCGCTGCATCTGTCAGACTCCTCTGCCACAGATTTCAAGAGGCAAGCAGTAAAGAATTAGATTTCTCAGATTTTGGAACAGGACTTTGTGCGTTCATAATGACATAGAATGTTTTCCCTGCTGTTCACCCCTTTCCAATAATACACATGCCATACACAAACCTAAAAGTGTCTTCATGACATTCACTATTTTGTTTATTCCAGGTTCTCCAGACTTTTTCTTGATAACTTTGGAGGTCGATCCCATTGGAAAACAACAAAAATATGTATGTTACAATATTATTATATTAAACAACTTAATACAACAAACAATGTATCCTATAACTGAAAGCTAATAGCAACGGAACAAATGTCCCTAAGCTTATGAATTCAAAGATGAGAAGTCACAGTACAACATGTGGACGTGTTTGACTGTGCAAGCTGACTTTTAAACTGACATTTAGGCCCTTAAATAAGGGTTTGGCCTAAAATACTTCTATATCTGCACAAAATAAACTTCTACTTCAAGAACTTCGGTTCCGACACGGGCAATGTTAAGTGTTTATGGAAAAAGTTCAAGGCAATCGTAAAATGCGTTTTAGACAGGTACGTACCGAGTAAAACTGTGAGGGACGGGAAAAACCCACCGTGGTTCAACAACAAAGTTAGGAAACTACTGCGAAAGCAAAGAGAGCTTCACTGCAAGTTTAAACGCAGCCAAAACCTCTCAGACAAACAGAAACTAAACGATGTCAAAGTTAGCGTAAGGAGGGCTATGCGCGAAGCGTTCAGTGAATTCGAAAGTAAAATTCTATGTACCGACTTGACAGAAAATCCTAGGAAGTTCTGGTCTTACGTTAAATCAGTAAGTGGCTCGAAACAGCATATCCAGACACTCTGGGATGATGATGGCATTGAAACAGAGGATGACACGCGTAAAGCTGCAATACTAAACACCTTTATCCAAAGCTGTTTCACAGAGGAAGACCGCACTGCAGTTCCTTCTCTAAATCCTCGCACAAACGAAAAAATGGCTGACATCGAAATAAGTGTCCAAGGAATAGAAAAGCAACTGAAATCACTCAACAGAGGGAAGTCCACTGGACCTGACGGGATACCAATTCGATTCTACACAGAGAACTTGTCCCCCTTCTAACAGCCGTGTACCGCAAGTCTTTAGAGGAACGGAAGGTCCCAAATGATTAGAAAAGAGTACAGGTAGTTCCAGTTTTCAAGAAGGGTCGTCGAGTAGATGTGCAAAACTATAGGCCTATATCTCTGACATCGGTCTGTTGTAGAATTTAAGAACATGTTTTTTGCTCGCGTATCATGTCATTTCCGGAAACCCGAATCTGTTCTGTAGGAATCAACATGGATTCCGGAAACGGCGATCGTGTGAGACCCAACTCCCTTTATTTGTTCATGAGACTCAGAAAATATTAGATACAGGCTCCCAGGTAGATGCCATTTTCTTGACTTCCGAAAGGCGTTCGATACAGTGCCGCACTGTCGACTGATAAAGTAAGAGCCTACAGAATGTCAGACCAGCTGTGTGGCTGGATTGAAGAGTTTTTAGCAAACAGAACACAGCATGTTGTTCTCAATGGAGAGACGTCTACAGACATTAAAGTAACCTCTGGCGTGCCACAGGCGAGTGTTATGGGACCATTGCTTTTCACAATATACGTAAATGACCTAGTAGATAGTGTCGGAAGTTCCATGCGGCTTTTCGCTGATGATGCTGTAGCATACAGAGAAGTTGCAGCATTAGAAAATTGCAGCGAAATGCAGAAAGATCTGTAACGGATAGGCACTTGGTACAGGGAGTGGAAACTGACCCTTAACATAGACGAATGTTATGTATTGCGAATACATAGAAAGAAGGATCCTTTATTGTATGATTATATGATATCGTAACAAACACTGGTAGCAGTTACTTCTGTAAAATATCTGGGAGTATGCGTACGAAACGATTTGAAGTGGAATGATCATATAAAATTAATTGTTGGTAAGGCGGGTGCCAGGTTGAGATTCATTGGGAGAGTCCTTAGAAAATGTAGTCCATCGATCATATAAAATTAATTGTTGGTAAGGCGGGTGCCAGGTTGAGATTCATTGGGAGAGTCCTTAGAAAATGTAGTCCATCAACAAAGGAGGTGGCTTACAAAACACTCGTTCGACCTATACTAAAGTATTGCTCATCAGTGTGGGATCTGTACCAGGTCGGGTTGACAGAGGAGATAGAGAAGATCCAACGAAGAGCGGCGCGTTTCGTCACAGGGTTATTTGGTAAGCGTGATAGCGTTACGGAGATGTTTAGCAAACTCAGGTGGCAGACTCTGCAAGAGAGGCGCTCTGCATCGCGGTGTAGCTTGCTGTCCAGGTTTCGAGAGGGTGCGTTTCTGGATGAGGTATCGAATATGTTGCTTCCCCCTACTTATACCTCCCGAGGGGATCACGAATGTAAAATTAGAGAGATTCCAGCGCGCACGGAGGCTTTCCGGTAGTCGTTCTTCCCGCGAACCATACGCGACTGGAACAGGAAAGGGAAGTAATGACAGTGGCACGTAAAGTGCCCTCCGCCACACACCGTTGGGTGGCTTGTTGAATATAAATGTAGATGTAGATGGTCACCAATAAAAGAAAATTTCGTATTTTCATTATTTACAAGGTACTTTTTGCCCTTGAAGAATTCCTATGTAGTATTAAGTCAAGGAAAAAGTCTTTTATATTATTAGTTGCTCCATGTTTGGAGAGTGTCTTCAAGTGGCTGTCACCTAGCAAAATTTCATTTCGTGGCTACATTATGAAGAAGTTTTATAGCTGACTGTTTCACTTCAGTTTATATTCTATGTACAGTAGTAGTAATCTCTTTTTCTTCCAGTTATGTACTTGTGAATATCCTTGTTGCTTTCAAATCCAAATGTGTGGTTGACGACACTTTAACAGAAAATAAACACAATTACTTACACAAACAAAAATGGCTCTGAGCACTATGGGACTTAACATCTATGGTCATCAGTCCCCTAGAACTTAGAACTACTTAAACCTAACTAACCTAAGGACATCACACAACACCCAGGCATCACGAGGCAGAGAAAATCCCTGACCCCGCCGGGAATCGAACCCGGGAACCCGGGCGTGGGAAGCGAGAACGCTACCGCACGACCACGAACTGCGGACTTACACAAACATCTACAAGATGTAAATATGTGAACGCTCCTACACACGAACACTCTGTTTACGCTAAATAAGTAAATTTTTACATGTGCGAGGAGTTACCTCAATTGATCGTATGGTTTGATGGACCCTCTGAGAGACACTTAAATGTGATTTGCAGAGTATCCATGTAGATGTAGATGTAGATGAGGTAGCATAATAATACTAGTAATAACAATATATTAATTCACAGTTGTCTGACTCTGCAGTATTGGCAACAATAAAAATGCTTATCAATCGTCATTGCAAGGCTGTATTACTATTAGTAACACAAGCTAACGATGGAAAAACGTTTGCTCAAAATACCTTATTCTTATGTTTTTTACGGTGGTAAATCCAAATATGATACTTAAAAAAAGTGTATCACCCAGAATTTCTTCACATTTTACATTTAAATTTATTGAATTAAGCGATTTTTAAAGGATTTAACAGCTTTTATATAGTTCAAATAATTTAAAAAGCAGGTGTAATAAATGTAGATGACGTTGGTGGCATTGCTGAAAAAGATTTGCTGGCAAAAAAAGGTCGATTCTATTTTTCTGTTAACAGATGGTATTTTGTTTACTGTCAACCTAACCTGAGTTTCCCGTGTCCTGTACATGTGCTCAGTACAATGTCTAATCGTGGTTGGAAAAACTCTGCTGACAGTTTTTGTTATATTTGTGGTGAATTTGTGATTAAAAACACCAAAGAAGCATTACAGACTTTGTGAAAAAGGTTTATCTATCATACTTTTGATTTAAACTTGGTGATCGAGATAAATCTTGGACGCCACATAAGGTATGTTACGTGTGTGTTGAAGATCTGAGAAAATGGTCCAAAAAGGAGAATAAAGCCTTTAGATTTGCTGTTCCTATGATATGGAGGGAGCCAAGAAATCATTCCGATGATTGCTACTTTTGCAGTGTTGATATTAATGGTCACAATTCGAAAAACAAGAAGGTAATAAACTACTCTAACCTTCCGTCCGCCATCCGACCAATAGGGCATGGTGTAGATTTGCCTGGCCCTGAACCACCAGATGATTTAAATTCTATTCCAACAGAAGTATTTTCTGATGTGCAGTGTGATTTAGATAAACCAGATGACGATGAATTCCACTGTAATACAGAAAGTCTAGAGCCCAAATTGTTTACTCGGACAGAGCTTAACGATTTGGATACTGATTTGGGCTTTGCCTAAAGATTGGACATGTTTTAAGTATTAAGCCAAAGGTTTCCACACCTTTCAGAAGCTAAACTAAAATAAGGTGTCTCTGTCTGACCTGACATTAGAAAATTGATGTTTGATGTTAACTTTGAATCTGGAATGATCTTAAATGAGAAAGAAGCATGTGTATCATACAAGCAAGTTCTTAGGACATGAAAATGACCCAGAATATGTTTCCTTTATAGCTACAATGTTAAAAAAGTTTAAAACTTTAGGATGTTAAATTAGCCTGAAAGTTCACTTTTTGAGCAGTCACTTTGATTACTTCCCTGACAATATGGGAGATGTTAGTGAGGAGCAAGGGTAGTGTTTTCACCAGGATATTAAAGTGATGGAAAAACGCTGCCAAGGCCGCTGGAACACCAACATGATCGAGGACTACTACTGGTCACTTCACCAAGAAGTTCAGCAAGCGACTCATCGTAGAAACAGCTACACAAGAAGCTTCAAAGAAAAAAGAGAAAGAAAATACAATCCAAGTCTAGCTGACAACTGAAACCTCTGTTAACACATATCATTGTTTTAAGTAGTTTACTGTGAATACAAACCATGCTTATGTTGTAACAAAGCGTTTCATAATTTACCTCTTTACCGTATAGCTTAGAATTTCTATACTATATAATAAAAAGCATATTGCTCGAGAACTATGGGTGACACAAATAAAACTGAGGCTAGATTTGGATTCAGCTGATAAAAATCTATAATCAGTTACCAAAGGAAAAAAAAACTTTTTCAAAAAAATTTTTTCATTGGCCTGTGTAATCAAACATCAAAATGATAACCGGTTTCGATCTTCAGACCACCTCTCTTAAGACTTAAAGATTAATATTCTTTGTAGAGAAACAGACATCGAAACTACGCAGTTCATATACATATATTGACAGACAAACTTTATCATCAGATGATGAACAGAGACCATGGGTGGAGCATTGGTAAGTGTCGAAGGACACCACTGGTAACTGCTAAATAGCAACAAAACGCTGCGCATTATAAAGAGGAAGCTCCACTTCTCGCCTGCTGCATGATGTCATTGACAGCCAACAGGACTTAACATACCATGGTAACATATATAAAGTATGAAACATCTATCTCGATATAAATAAAATAAAGTATTAAGGATTATGTAAAGTAAGTAGGACGCAATAGTAATTATTTTACATTGGTCAAATAATTGCGAACATTCGTAAACAACTAACAGCAATAAAAGTAAAAACGCAAATCCCCCATCTACGGGCGTTAAGTGCAAGTTCAGACCCAAATACTGAAGCAAAGATAAGCTTAGGGATGCCGACCGTTGCCTTGGAGACAGTAGCTTGGAACCTCTTGCGTCGATGGCGAGGAATATGGCGCACGAGGGATGTAACAGCAGAACTACGCCATCGGTCACCATGGAGACAAAGATCGATGAATGGAGACAAGGATTGATGAATGGCGATCAGAATTAAATATTAAGAGGTACTAAAGCTAAAACTTGGTAGTAAAACAATATAAGTGGTAAAAGAATGTCTGAACACATGTCAGAATGGTTAAACTTAAAACGATAAAAGTAAATGCACTGACAATTATACAAAATACACCATATGTGCAGCGACAGGCATAGGACTTGGCTCGTGAGAAAACGTTATCATTACCATCTTTACACATTAAAATCAGTCATATAAAAGCAAGTACAAAACAGAAAAGAAGTATATATTTTTTATAAAAAGAGGGGAAGACAAAAATTACAGATAATTTAAAAAATAAGAGAAGCAAAGGGGCAGACATGCATTACTGCAGATCGTCAAAAAGATCAAAGGAACATCTCTCCCTAAAATCTAACTGCTCATTCAGTAGGGTAGATAACAGTCTTTTCGAAAGGGTACAGATTTCAATCTCTTCCAAGGCGTTTAATAAGGGCCCTTTCGGGGCGTTAAGTAGGATTTTTAAATTCTCCTGGATAAGAACTCGTGAATGTTTGTTAAATATGAGAAGCAGCCTGAAAACTGATTTAGTATAGGCTACACCAGTTGAGTGGTTTTTGACGCGACTAAGAGAATTACTAACTGTTTGTCCTACATAACGACTATTGGAATCATTACAAAAAAATCTTGTACACAACTGTATTCAAAAATTTGTTGTCTCAACTACCAACAATATGTCTCAATTTATTTTGGAGTAGGTGGTTGGTAGTAATCCAGAGTTATATCTGTATTTTTGAAAAACCTATTTATTTTATTAGATGCGTTACCCATGTAGGTCATTTTTAACAAACTTCGATGTAGAGGTGGCATGGGGAATCTGATGATTTTCGTCTCAACTTATTAAATATAATTTACAATTTATTTCATTTAAGGTTCCATCAACATACATGTTCAGTTACTTGAACCTGCCTACTCAGTTTATTAGAGGTTGTTGTAAAAGTACTTTACTTGAAGGTACTGCATTTTTAAATGCACGAAACTGCTTAAGTTGTGTTTTTTTTAAACACCATTACTACTTTATTGTGTTTTATCTTAAAGCGACAGCCCAACGAAATAAATTGCTTTCGGCCACAGTAATAGAATAATATCAAATAACAGCCCGAAGGTTTTTAAAGCATTGGATTACTGCGATTTTTTTCCAAAATGGATGAAGGTGCACAGTGACTGTATGGTATATATCTGTGGAATGGATTGCAGCGACTATTTACGATAACAAATTGTCTTTATTGTCTTTCAACAGTTTTGGAGATTTTTCACAGAATGAACGGGTGGTACACACTTAGTTTTTTACATAAACTACGGTTTTCTGCAGTAACACAAGTGAGAACCTTAAACATATGGGTTAGAAAGCACCCCAAAACCTATAGTGGACAATAAAATAAATTTGTTCCTAAAAATAGCGACTAATTGCTGCAGTCCCTTGCACAGAAACAAAGAGATTAATGCCAACAAAGGAGGAAAAAGACATGTATCCCTAATTATTTGCGCCTCCCGCTGTTGGTCTTGTTGTGAGTATAATGTCCGTCTTCAACAAGGACCTTAATAGTTACACCAGTTTATGAATCATCTGACGAATGGCTGCGACGAAATGACAGATAATGTGAAAAATAAGTATTAGGAAGGTGGAAACTTGTGTGGATCATAGGTAAAGCAATAATACACATATTAAAAAAAAAAGTTTTGCATCATCCCGATTCCCAGAACTCCTGAAGATAGACGTTGACTGTGGATATTGTATCACAGACACAGTCCCTTTGATTGTTCAGAGATGTCACTAAACCCGCCCAAAGATGTAAACAACCATGCATGAGCAGCGCCTATTAGACGGAGGGGGTCCGACAGGCGATCAGTTGCAGTCATTCCACCAGGAAGGAGGTACACGGCTCGTGTTGTCTGTAGTTCAACCATGCCTAGACGGTCAGTACCGCGGTTCGAGCGCGTCCGCATTATTACTTTGTGCCAGGAAGGGCTCTCAACAAGGGAAGTGTCCCGGGGTCTCGTAGTGAACCAAAGCGATGTTGTTCGGACATGGAGGAGATACAGAGAGACAGGAACTGTCGATGACATGCCTCGCTCAAGCGTCTAAGGGCTACTACTGCAGTGGATGGCCGATACCTAAGGCTTATGGCTCGGAGGAACCCTGCCAGCAACGCCACCACGTTGAATAATGACTTTCGTGCAGCCACACGACGTCTTGTTACGACTCAAACTGGGCGCAATAGGCTGCACGATGCTCAACATCATTCCCCACGTCCATGGCTAGGTCCATCTTTGCAAACACGACACCATGCAGCGCGGTACAGATGGGCCCAACAACATGCCGAATGGACCGCTCAGGATCGTCATCACGTTCTCTTCACCGATGAGAGTCGCATATTCCTTCAACCAGACAATCGTCGGAGACATGTTTGGAGGCAACCCGGTCAGGTTGAACGCCTTAGACACATTGTCCAGTAAGTGCAGCAAGGTGGAGGTTCCCTGCTGTTTTGGTTTGGCATTACGTGCGATCAACGTGCGCCGCTGAAAGGCGCCGTAACGGCTGTACGGTACGTGAATGCCATCCTCCGACTGATAGTGCAACCATATCGGCAGCATATTGGCGAGGGATTCGTCTCCGTGGACGACAATTCGCGCCCCTATCGTGCATATCTTGTGAATAACTTCCTGCAGGATAACGATACCGCTCGACTAGAGTGGCCAGCATGTCCTCCAGACATGAATCCTATCGCACATGCGTGGGATAGATTGAAAAGGGCTGTTTATGGACGACGTGACCCACCAACCACTCTGAGGGAACTACGCCGAATCGCCGTTGAGGAGTGGGACAATCTGGACCAAAAGTGCCTTGATGAACTTGTGGATAGTATGCCACGACGAATACCGGCATGCATCAGTGCAAGAGGACGTGCTACTGGGTATTAGAGATGCGGGTGTGTACAGCGATGTGGACCACTACCTCTGAAGGTCTCGCTGTATGGTGGTACAACACGCAATTTGTGGTTTTCATTAGCAATAAAAAGGACGGAAATTATGTTTATGTTGATTTCTATTCCAATTTTGTGTACAATTTCTGAAACTCTCGGAACCGAGATGATGTGTATTATACAGGGAGAAGCGCAGTTCCTCACATACTAGCAATACAAAATAGTCTGTCACAAAATTTCGGCCGAGTGGTCTTAGGCGCTACAGTCCTGGACTGTGCAGCTGGTCCCGGCGGAGGTTCGAGTCCTCCCTCGGGCATGGGTGTGTGTGTTTGTCCTTAGGATAATTTAGGTTAAGTAGTGTGTAAGCATAGGGACTGATGACCTTAGCAGTTAAGTCCCATAAGATTTCACACACATTTGAACATTTTTGAACAAAATTTCGGCCTGCACATACTCGTATTTCCGCCCGTAAATGAATCTTAAAGATTGGCAGTCTGGTATCACTATAATTACATATGCGGTAACTATCCTTGTCAGGATTTTCGAGTAGCGCTGTGCAGTTGGTGCAGTGGATGGTGTATCGGGTTAGTCGGCAGGAAGTCGAAGGTTCGATTCTGGATCGAGGGTTGTTTTTTTTTATTATTTGCCGATTCTACCTGTTTCTTAAGCCACACGTGTCCGACATCTACTGTGTTTTGTAATGGTGAAGATAACAAAGACGTGGTCAGACAAGTCTGAACTCGCACTATCAGTTCTTCCACATGTGTCGGCTGAGTAGAATGCACATGCTCCTTCAAGAGCCCCCACAGGAAGAATTCCAAGTAAGGTGAACGCAGAGAACATACATCTGGATCTCCACATCGGAGCCATTTTCCCGGAAATGCTCTGTATAACTACTGTCGCACATTTATTCCACAGTGTGAGGTGCACCATCATGTTTGAACCGTAACCTATGCGGTAACTATCCTTGTCAGGATTTTCGAGTAGCGCTGTGCAGTTGGTGCAGTGGATGGTGTATCGGGTTAGTCGGCAGGAAGTCGAAGGTTCGATTCTGGATCGAGGGAGGACTCGAACCTCCGCCGGGACCAGCTGCACAGTCCAGGACTGTAGCGCCTTAGACCACTCGGCCGAAATTTTGTGACAGACTATTTTGTATTGCTAGTATGTGAGGAACTGCGCTTCTCCCTGTATAATACACATCATCTCGGTTCCGATAGTTTCAGAAATTGTACACAAAATTGGAATAGAAATCAACATAAACATAAACATGAAGTGGAACATCTTCCAGCGCATCAGGCAAATAGTTTGAGAGGAATGCATGATACCTTCGTACGTCAATCGGTCAGGCAACAAGTAGGGACTCAAACTCCTGTCTCCCAATATTCCGGCCCAGACGTTGATGCCAAAGCGAACTTGATGTCCACGGTCACAGGTGACGTGCGGGTTAACGCCACACCAATGGTGGGCGTTGTGCATATTGAAGACCCCCTCAGGAGTGAACGCTATTTAATCCGACCATATTACAATATTTAAGAAGTCGTCGTTAGCTTTCTGTTGTTGTTGGAACCATTCACGTGTACTTCGCTGGGGTTCTTGGTGTATGACCTCCAGAATAGCTTCCTCACAAGGGAACCTCCCCATCGCACCCCCCAGGCCTTGAAAAATTGAACACAGATCAATCGAGAAAACAGGAAGAAGTTGTGTGAAACTATGAAAAAAATTAGTAAACTATACAAACCATGCGAAGATCAACATCAAGGAGAGTGGGAGTCAAATAGCGCCGTGGTCCCGTGGTTAGTAAGAGCAGCTACGGAACGAGAGGTCCTAGGGTCAAGTCTTCCCTCCAGTGAAAATTTTAATTTTTTATTTTCAGTTTATGTGAAAAACTCTTATGTTTTCATTACTTTTTTGGGAGTGTTATCACATCCACAAGAAAACCTAAATCGAGCAAGGTAGAAGAATCTTTTTACCCATTCGCTAAGTGTACAAGTTAGGTGGGTCGACAACATATTCCTGTCATGTGACGCACATGCCGTCACCAGTGTCGTATAGAATATATGAGACGTGTTTTCCTGTGGAGGAATCGGTTGACCTATGACTTTGCGATCAAATGTTTTCGGTTTCCATTGGAGAGGCACGTCCTTTCGTCTACTAATCGCACGGTTTTGCGGTGCGGTCGCAAAACACAGACACTAAACTTATTGCAGTGAACAGAGACGTCAATGAACGAACGGACAGATCAAAACTTTGCGAAAATAAAGAAAGTAAAATTTTCAGTCGGGGAAAGATTTGAACCAAGGACTTCTTGCTCCGCAGCTACTCACGCTAACCACGGGACCACGACGCTCCTGAGGTCACATGTTCCTTGTGTTGCGTATTCTGCACATGGACTACTCAATTTGTATATTTTACTAATTTTTTTCATAGTTCCACACAACTTCTTCCTGTTTTCTCGATTGATCTGTGTTCAGTTTTTCAAGGCCTATCCACTGTGCCAACTTATAACTAAATTTGAGGGGGGTGCAATGGGGAGGTTTCCTTGTCAGTAGCTGGAGTACGGCCGCGCGGGATTAGCCTAGCGGCCTAAGGCGCTGCGGTCATGGACTGCGCGGCTGGTCCCGGCGGGGGTTCGAGTCCTCCCTCGGGCATGGGTGTGTATGTTTTTCCTTAGGATAATTTAGGTTAAGTAGTGTGTAAGCTTAGGGACTGATGACCTTAGCAGTTAAGTCCCATGAGATTTCACACACATTTCAACATTTTTTGAACTGGAGTACGGTGAGTTCGTGGACGACCTTTGTCACGCGATTGAGGGAAGGGTAGAACCTGTGTTGCGTAGGAAAAGTTCCAGGCGACGGAAGACATTTTTATCTGGATGACGTCGACCAGAATATCCAACTGCCTATTCACGAGCGGCAACACCACTCCGGTTATCACACGCACCAAGGACCAGACGTATATCCACATGTTCATTGTTTGTGTATACCATAAGTCTGACACTCTGTTTTAGAATAACACAAGAAGAAAATATGATATTTATGTGAATGTACATGGAGTCTTATCACGAACGCGCTACTCCGCTAGCAACTAGTCTCTATCCGGTGAGCAGCGCATATAGTATAAACAGGTCATTATTCTCAGCGGGCTGTTCCACCTCTCTTACAGCTTTTGTTCTGCACAATTCCTCCCGACACTGCTAATTGTGAAATGTTCGTATTCGAATTACATTTGTTTCCCTAACGGTAATGAATGTGATGTGTCCGCATTTCCATCGATAATAATAACAATAACAGTAACTTCTGTAGATACTAAACGGCATGCGCTTATCAGACTCATGTTGAAAGGCATAATTAATGATTCCATGGTGATAATACATACAAATGGCAACCCAGTTTGGAAATTATTTGCAGAGCACGTTGCTACTACTGCTGACATAATGCCCTAACGAAATATAATGGACCTGAACGTCACCAGAGTAAAAGTTGGTACTAATCGATGGGACCATTGAGGGAGGGTACATAGAAAACAGGTTTGAAATACAACAATACAGTGATGTGAAACAATTCGCGTCCACGCCGTGCATAAGAGTTCATTAAAAACTGACCAACGAAAACGGTTGTACTTCCATTTGTGTGAAAATGTGCAAATGTTTTGTAGTAGACCCACTGCAGTCGCTGTATGATAATTAAGACCACCGTACCACGCAAACAACATTTCAAAAATAAAAACAAATACACCTGTGCCCAGAATCGAACCCTGGGCCTCTTTCATACCAACCCAAAACGCTATTCACTGCACCAACTGCACAGCACTACTACAATTTGCTTACCGTACATGTGATTACAGTGTTGCCAGATGCCCAACGTTTACGTCCATTTACTGGCGGAAATTTGCTCGGGACGAAATTTTGTGAGAGACATTTCTTTATTGCTAGTTCTTTATTGCAGTTCTTCAAACTGTATATGTTGTGACTTGGCAAGACAGCCAAGCCACTATGAGATAGCCGAAAGGCACGCGTTTAAGCTCACGCAGGCTGGCGTGAGGTCCGGAACAGTTAAAGGAGTTGAGTCTAGTAAAAAAAGTACGTAGCTTCTGGAATACTTAACTTTAATCCATAATTGGTGAACATCGGTCTGACCGTACATTCATCACAAGATAAATAGCAAATGATAATGGCGCCTTGCTAGGTCGTGGTAAATGGCGTAGCTGAAGGCTATGCTAACTATCGTCTCGGCAAATGAGAGCGTAATTTGTCAGTGAACCATCGCTAGCAAAGTCGGCTATACAACTGGGACGAGTGCTAGGAAGTCTCTAGACCTGCCGTGTGGCGGCGCTCGGTCTGCAATCACTGACAGTGGCGACACGCGTGTCCGACGTATACTAACGGACCGCGGCCGATTTAAAGGCTACCACCTAGCAAGTGTGGTGTCTGGCGGTGACACCACAGTATATTTGCTTTTAAGTAACATGAGTCCCTTACAGTATAAGTTGTTTGTTCTCAGGACGAGTTGCGGATTGAGCTACTTACCCATTAGATCATTTTCACGTGTTGGAGATTATCACAGAAGAACACAAGAAGTGTAAGCGTAGGCTTCCGCGGCCGTTGTCTTCTTCAATAAAATTCTTCAGGGTATCAGACCGCATCGTCATAATTTTAAAATGCGCCAACGTTTCGGCCAGCGTTGCAGCTAGCCTTCATCAGGGCCTTACGTTAACAGCTAAATGAACTTTTTTTTTTCCCTTTATTGTAATTTTCAGCACCTCATACAAGGCGGGCTGGCAGCAGCTTAATACGCCGCTCTTCAGCCGTATGGGGTACAATAATATGAGATAGGTGACACAGAAAATACAAAAAATGGCGGGCAAAGAAAGTAGTTACAAATAAACAAAAAAAACAAGAAGCCGTTCACGTTGGACGAAAAAACACTAACACTTGTTGATACGGTGCACAAAACACGGAGAGCTGCGACGGCACATGTGAACAGTGGAGTTGTAACTGCACGAAACACAAAACGAAGCACACACACTAGACACTGACGGCGATGATCTCCGGCGCGCGAATGTTCACCATGCGTGTGCGAGTCCGGGGACCTGCCAAGAGAGGAGGAGGAGGAAGGGGAGTGGGAGAGGGAGAGAAGAGAGCGGAGATGCCACAGGCAGGGGAGAAAGGGGGGAGGGAGGAAGGGGGAGGGGAAGCCCGGGGGGGAAGAGTGGTGGAGGGAGGGGACGGGGGAAAAGGAAAGAGAAGGGGAGGGAAGGGACGAGAAGGGAGGGAGGGAGGGTGCCTAAAGGAAAGGACACAGGAAGTGGGTGGTGGGGCAGGGTCAAAGTTGATAGGAGGGGTAGATGGAGGGGAGGAGGACATCATCAGGGAGGGGGAGCTGGCGGAAGCCACCTTGGGAGAGAGTAAGGAGGGTGGAGAGATGGAGACCGGGCGGGACATGGAAATACAGGCGCGGCAGCGGGCGGGGATGGGAGAGGATTGGGGAGACGAGCGGGTGAGGAGGATCGAGTTTACGGGAGGTGTACAGGATCCGTATCCTTTCAAGGAAAAGGAGGAGGTGGGGGAAGGGGATGAGATCATACAGGATCCGCATGGGGGAGGGGAGACGGATGCGATAGGCGAGGCGGAGAGCATGGCGTTCAAGGATTTGGAGGGATTTATAAAAGGTAGGGGGGGCGGAGATCCAGGCTGGATGGGCATAACAAAGGATAGGGCGGATGAGGGATTTATAGGTGTGGAGGATTGTGTAAGGGTCCAGACCCCACGTACGGCCGGAAAGGAGCTTGAGGAGACGGAGTCGGGAACGTGCCTTGGCTTGGATTGTATGGAGATGGGGAGTCCAGGAGAGGCGACGGTCGAGGGTGACGCCAAGGTACTTAAGGGTGGGAGTGAGGGCGATGGGACGGCCATAGACGGTGAGATAGAAATCAAGGAGGCGGAAGGAAGCGGTGGTTTTGCCTACAATGATCGCCTGGGTTTTCGAAGGATTGACCTTGAGCAACCACTGGTTACACCAAGCGGTGAATCGGTCAAGATGGGATTGGAGAAGGCGTTGGGAGCGTTGCAGGGTGGGGGCAAGGGCGAGGAAGGCGGTGTCATCGGCAAACTGGAGGAGGTGGACGGGGGGCGACGGCGGCGGCATGTCCGCCGTGTACAAAAGGTACAAAAGGGGGGAGAGGACGGAGCCTTGGGGCACACCGGCTGAGGGGAAAAAGGTGTAGGAATCTGTGTTATGGATGGTGACATAGGAAGGACGGCGGGAGAGAAAGGAACCGATCAGACGGACGTAGTTAATGGGAAGGGCAAAGGTTTGGAGCTTGAAGAGGAGACCAGAATGCCAGACGCGGTCATAAGCGCGTTCGAGGTCAAGGGAGAGGAAGATTGCGGAGCGACGGGAATTAAGCTGTTCGGAAAGGAGATGAGTGAGGTGAAGGAGAAGATCGTCGGAAGAGAAGGATGGCCGAAAGCCACACTGGGTGACGGGAAGGAGGCGGTGCTGGCGGAGATGCTGGTGGATGCGGCGGGTGAGGATAGATTCCAGGACCTTGCTGAAGACCGAGGTAAGGCTGATGGGACGCTAGAAGGAGACGGCGGACGGCGGTTTGCCAGGTTTAAGGAACATGAGGATACGGGAGGTTTTCCACAGGTCGGGGTAGTAACCGGTGGACAGGACTACATTGTAGAGCCTGGCCAGGGTGGAGAGGAAAGAGACAGGAGCTTCACGAAGGTGACGGTAGGTGGCACGATCGTGACCAGGAGCGGTGTTGCGTTTTGTGCGGAGTGTATCAATGAGATCCTGTGTAGTGATAGGGGCATTGAGTTCCGTGTGTGTAATGTTGTCCAAGTACTGGAAACCAGGAGCAAGGGGAGGGACAGAGGGGTCAGTTCGATCGCGGATATCCGGGAAGAGGGAGTAATCGAACTGGGGATCGTCGGGGATGGAGAAGACATCGGAGAGGTAGGAGGCAAAGTGATTGGCCTTACTAAGGGTGTCAGGGAAGGGGTGATCATCGTGGAGAAGAGGATAGTAGGGGGAGGGTTTAGTGCCGGTAAGGCGACGGAAGGCCGACCAGAACTTGGACGAGTTGATTGGTAGGGTGGCATTTAAACGGGTGCATGTCTGTCGCCAGTCCCGGCGTTTCTTAGCCGCGAGCAAATTACGAACGTGTCGCTGGAGTTGCCGGTGGCGTCATAATGTGTCCGGGTCACGCGTGCGGAGGAAGGCACGGTAGAGACGACGGGATTCACGGAGGAGGAGAACGGCCTGTGGGGGTAAGGTAGGACGGTGGGGGTGGATGGCGACAGTAGGAACGTGGACCTCCACGGCCTCAGACAAGGTCTGCTGGAGAAAGGAGGCGGCATGGGTGACATCGTCAGGGTGGTGGTAGGTGAGAGGGTGGCTATCGACTGGGTGGAAAGGGTAGCCCGGTAGGCATTCCAGTCGGCTCGGGAATAGTCGTGGACATACTTAGGGGGAGGGTCAGTACGAGGGTCGGGGCGAGGGCGACGACCGTCTGAAACGGTGAGGAGGACAGGGAGATGGTCGCTACCAATAGGCTCCAGGACATCCACCGTTATGCGGCCAAGGAGGTTGGGGGAGGAGAGGATAACATCAGGAGTGGAGTTGGAGCTAAATGAACGCACTTGGATTCCTTAAATAGCTGCACGAGAAAACCGTGTCGTTACTTGATTGGCTGTACTAGGAGGAGGAGGAGGGGTGAAAGGTATGCTTTATTGGTGTTTCCTTTATTATCTGTCATTGGCTGAAATAGCTGTTTTCTATTGGTCTTTATATTAATCCACCCCATTGGAGGAGACGGACGAATAGCGAACAGGTGATGGCTGTGACGTCACACTGTTTCCATGCTGTCCAGAAGCCGGCTGCGGCGTGCCATTGCTTTGTGTGCTCGCGACCACTACAGCGGCTCTCCGCGTGTCTGCATGGGCCGCCACGGCTCTGCCGCCGCTCCGTAGCCCTGCTATTGCTGGCAGCCAAGACCTCGGAAGCTTGTACCCGTCCTCTCTATTCATGTTGGCGGGTCTTTTGGCTATTTCTATCGCCTCTCTAATCTTTCTTTTGAAAGTGAGAGGCTGTTTCGCCAGGACGCGGGCTTCTTGGAAAAATATTGGTTTCCCGCACTCTTCTCGGTGTTCCGCCACTGCTGACTTAGTGTGTTGTTTCAGGCGGATATATCTTTCATGTTCCGAGAGCCTAGTGCTGATCGGACGTCCTGTCTCACCTATGTAAACTAATCCACACGCACAACCAATTTCATACACGCCAGCTGTGTGTAGTTTGTCAACTGCATCCTTGTTCATGGAGGCATTTGAGGAAACAGCCCTCCAGTCCACACCATTACGTCCAAATTGTTGGCTTCGCTATGTCGATGATACTTTCGTCATCTGGCCCCACGGAGAAGAGGAGTTACAGAACTTCCACAAGCACCTTAACCAACAGCATAGGAAAATCCAGTTTACAATGGAAACAGAGAAGAATGGGGTGCTGCCTTTTCTCGACGTGGAAGTTTATCGAAAACCTGATGGTAAACTTGGCCACAAAGTGTACAGGAAACCAACCAATACGGACAGGTACCTTCACGCCTCCTCCCACCATCACCCCACGCAGAAGAAGTCCGCCCTGCACGCGCTAACGAAGAGAGCGTACAGGATAAGCGACGAAGAACATCTGAAGACAGAACTTGAACACCTCAGGTCCATCTTCGGAACTAATGGCTATGGGAAGCAGATGATAGACAGCACCATGTCGACAAGGGAGAAGACTAATAGGGAAGAGGAGAAGGAGGCACAGAGCATTGCTGTGTTACCATATGTACAAGGGGTCACCGAACGTATTGGCAAAATTCTACGAAAAGCCGACATCAAACCAATTTTCCGAAGCAGAAATAAAATATCAGACATGCTCGGTTCTACCAAGGATGCAGTTGACAAACTACACACAGCTGGCGTGTATGAAATTGGTTGTGCGTGTGGATTAGTTTACATAGGTGAGACGGGACGTCCGATCAGCACTAGGCTCTCGGAACATGAAAGATATATCCGCCTGAAACAACACACTAAGTCAGCAGTGGCGGAACACCGAGAAGAGTGCGGGAAACCAATATTTTTCCAAGAAGCCCGCGTCCTGGCGAAACAGCCTCTCACTTTCAAAAGAAAGATTAGAGAGGCGATAGAAATAGCCAAAAGACCCGCCAACATGAATAGAGAGGATGGGTACAAGCTTCCGAGGTCTTGGCTGCCAGCAATAGCAGGGCTACGGAGCGGCGGCAGAGCCGTGGCGGCCCATGCGGACACGCGGAGAGCCGCAGTAGAGGTCGCGAGCACACAAAGCAATGGCACGCCGCAGCCGGCTTCTGGACAGCATGGAAACAGTGTGACGTCACAGCCATCACCTGTTCGCTATTCGTCCGTCTCCTCCAATGGGGTGGATTAATATAAAGACCAATAGAAAACAGCTATTTCAGCCAATGACAGATAATAAAGGAAACACCAATAAAGCATACCTTTCTCCCCTCCTCCTCCTCCTCCTAGTACAGCCAATCAAGTAACGACACGGTTTTCTCGCGCAGCTATTTAAGGAATCCAAGTGCGTTCATTTAGCCTGCCACGTCTTCACCGTTGTGTCCCCCCTACCCTCCATCTCTACTCCCTCCATCTCCTTTCCCAAGGTGGCTTCCGTCAGCTCCCCCTCCCGGATGATGCCCTCTCTCCCTCCATTTATCCTTCCCATCAACTCTGATCCTCCCTCCCCCTCCTTTCCTCTGTCCTTTCCCTGGGCTCCCTCTTCCCCCCCCCCCCCTTCCGTCCTGTTTCCTCCCCACTACGGCTCTCCCTACCTCCCTTCTCCCCCCCAGTCCTTTTGTATTCCCCTCCTCTACCTACCCCCCTCCCTGTCGCGTCTGCCCCCTACCCCTCTTATGGGTCCTCATCCTCCATCAGCTCCTTTCCCGGTTCCCCCCCCCCCCCCTTTGCTTTTACTCTCCTTTCCCCCCTTTTGTTTTCCCATCTCCTGTCCAGTTTCCCCCACCTGCTCTCGACTGTGGTGTCACCTTTGCCGACTTTTTCGTGCTGTGTTCTAGTGCCTATTCAGTGTTGTGTTGCGAACAGAAACCATGCTGTCGCTGGGTGTGAATTTTATATACTTTGCGAACAGAATCCAGACTGTCGCCGTGTTTTTTTAACTGTCTGTTGTTTTCCCTGTCTGCTCCGTATGTATTTTTATTCGCTTCATCATCCCTCTGTTGCTTGTTTTAATTTCCCCATTTTCTTTTCACCTTGTTACTCAGCCCCGATTTTATCGCCTGTTTTTTTTTTATTATTATTTATTCTCCTGCTCTTTGTCAGAAAATCTGTAGGCTGCAGAGCGGCGTCCTAAGCTGCTGCCAGCCCGCCCCCTTTGGGGGGAATTGAAATTCAATAAAGAAAAAAAAAAAAAAGTTCATTTAGCAGTTAGCGTAAGGCCCTGATGAAGGCTAGCTGCAACGCTGGCCGAAACGTTGGCGCATTTTAAAATTATGACGATGCGGTCTGATACCCTGAAGAATTTTATTGAAGAACACAAGAAGTATTCAGCAAGGTAAAGGCCTTCCTATTCGGCCACCGCGTTGGAGCATATTAAGCTACCCTTGGCACCTTGACGTCTTGGCTCCTTCCGAGGATTACCGGAACGAATTCTGCTGAAATATGAGTGGAAGGTGGAATTTGCATAAATGGATCAGCAAATTTTAATGGATTACATAAAACAATGATTCTACTTCCCCACATTTGTTGAGGGAAAGAGTGACGGTTCAAAATGGTTCAAATGGTTCTGAGCACTATGCGACTTAACTTCTGAGGTCATCAGTCGCCTAGAACTTACAAGGGGAGGCCGCCAATTGTGAAATTCAGATTCGATTCATACTGCGCATAATAAAAGCTCATGGCCAGAGGTGTAATGTGGCAAAGCACCAAGATGCACTTCTCAACCGTTGTGGAGAAAATCGACAGTTAAAAGAAACGGTTGCGGTGAAATACTCTCGACGATTAATAAATTTCTACAGCGCCATGGAGCAGCGGTAAGCGCTCGGGTTCGTAATTCGAAGGTCGCCGGTTCGAATCTCGCGCCATGCAAATCTTTTTTATTATTAGTTTTTTGTAATTCACACACACACACACACACACACACACACACACACACACACACACACACATATATATATATATATATATATATATATATATATATATATATATATATATAACTATTAATGAATTGATTATGCATGTTGGTGAAGGCGGATCGCTCTCCAATTGTACCGCCTCCATTTTTCCGTTTGTTTAACAGGGTGTACCAAAGCTCTCCCGTCCGCACTGATTTTCGACGATGTTATAAGTTGCGTTAGGGACCGCATCTACCTTCTTTCGAAGTTAGCAGGCAACTACGCTGTTATGCGGCGGCTCGTTTCGGCCCATTCAACATCTGTCCTTCAAGTGTAACGAGCGAGTAACGGAGTTTATATTTCATACCTGCCACAGCAAGTTTGTGTTCGTGGGGTCTCTATTCTAATTCGAACGTTTGACTTACGCTATACGTATTCGTTTCGGAATATCGTTTCTACGTCTTCCGTTAACTATACGTGGTTAACATTATGAAGAAAATTAATAACATTTGTGAAATACAACTTTGTTTGCGGAAAACATAATGATGTTCGAAGTCGCCCGTTTTTCCACGACAAACGACTTTCAACAACTTATTATATGCATAATTGTTGCAACTGATTGCCGGGAATTATATATATATATATTTGAATTGAAAAAAACAAATACTAAAAAAAAAGGTAGCATGGCGCGAGAATCGATCCGGCGACCTTCGGATTACGAATCCGACCGCTTACCGCTGCACACGACGGGGTAGAAAATTAGAAATCGTAGAGAGTATATCACCGCAACCGTTTAACTGTCGATTTTCTCGACAACGGCTGAGAAGTGCATCTTGGTGCTTTGCCACATTATACCTCTGGCCTTGAGCTTTTATTATGCGCAGTATGAATCGAATCTGAATTTCACAATTGGCGGCCTCCCCATGTTAGAACTAATTAAACCTAACTAACCTAAGGACATCACACACATCTATGCCCGAGGCAGGATTCGAACCTGCTACCGTAGCGGTCACGCGGTTCCAGACTGAAGCGCCTTTAACCGCACGGCCACACAGGCCGGCGGAGTGACGGTAATATTATGATGTTTGTAACCGACTAACTAATGTGACAAGTGTCCATTAATTTACTCACGGTTCAGACACTGCCTGAAGGAGAGGAGGACACGAAACGAAATTGAGAAGGTACGTGATGTTTTTCAGTGATTAAAAAAATGAGTCAAATTTACAAGGAAGTAGGCAGAATGGGCCCACTTATCAGTGTGACGCTGCATCATTTCGGTCTGGGTGTATGCACTGATTCGGTTGGGAACGGTGTCACAAAGCTGTTGTATGCTCTCCCGAGGTCCTATTGCAAAAATGGCCTCGCAGTACTGTCACATTAGAGGAAGGATGTAGAATAAAAATTTCTTTTATTTCGCGTTTATGGTCTCAATTTGTAGGTTCTCAGACCACTGGTTTTGGTCAGTAATGTCCATCTTCAGATCTGCAGCAAAAAAAGGGGAAACACAAATACAGATAGTGCTTGTCTACAGCTTAAAACAAAAAGGCCATGATGAAAAATGTTACATACATGTGAAAATTATGCGCTTCAAATATGACAAGGCGTCCCTGTTTTATAAAAAGCACGTCCCAATATGCTGGAGCCATAGTGGCATCGTCAAATGCTAAACACGAAATCAGCGCCAGCATCGTAACACATATATAAATTATAGTATATTTAAGAGTCGTCTAGTCAGCAACGCTAACGTTCAAAACAGACTGTCGTAGAGTTTCAACGAAAGGTTGATTACCTAGATAATCTTCTTCAAGCACTGGTACAGAGTTTTATTGTACTTTTCTTGGAACGGCGTGCCGCAAGTTACGAGGGGCCCAGTGGCGATCACATTCCCATTCATTGGGCTTCTTTAGCTATTTGTCGTGTAATTTTTATTTTATTCTGTGTATTCCGAAATCTGTTTATTATTTATGTCATTAACTAAAATATCTGCACTTGAGCCTTTGAGAATAAAAAAAAAAGGCTCTAAGCACTAAGCACTAAAGTGAGAACTTCTTAAACCTAACTAATCTAAGGACATCACACACATCCATGCCCGAGGCAGGATTCGAACCTGCGACCGTAGCAGCAGCGCGGTTCCGGACAGAACCGCTCAGCCACAGTGGCCGGCCCTTTCAGACTCACTGTCATTCAACTTTTTCCTTTTTAACAATCTAACTTTTGTCATGTTTTAATTTATTGCATTTTATTACTATAATGTCTTTTACACCTTATAAGCCCACTACCGACTTTACTGATTGTATCCTTCTTTTTATTTTACGTCGTACAATTATCTCTGGAGAATATGTGTAGGCCTACTGTAGTGACATCTGTCGGGCTTGTGACAAAAACATTTTGTGGCTCCTGTACGGCAGTTTGTTTTGAACAGTAGCGCTGCTGACAAGATGGCTCTTGTATGTAATATACTATAATTTATATATATGTGACGATGCTGGTGCTGATTTTGTGTTTGCATTTGGCGATGCCACTATGGCTCCACTTATTAGGACATGTTTTTTATGAAACAGGTATGCCTCATCATATTTAAGGGGAGGTTTACTATCTTTCGCCCGAAAAATGCATGTTCTTTGGGAATTTTTTTCTCGGGTTGCATTGTAGATATCAATGTCAAATTTGGTCGAAATGTTTATTAATATTTCCTCTAGAAACTGGAATTTTTTCGACGGGAAATGTTGAGGAGCAAAGGAGGAAGTGCTGTCGGAACGAAACAAAATTTCGATGTAGACCTCCACGCGCGGTATGTCACAGGTCAGCCGACTCGTCTGAAATCATAATTGAGTTGACGTTAGCGAAGTATATAAGATTCTTTAGGCTTTGTACCTCGCTTAAATTATTTGGACCATAGGAAACAAAATGGCGGACATTTGAATAAACTAGGGTTTTTTTCATCGATTTTCGACTTCGTCGGCCAAGTAAAAATAATTTTTTGTTGATGGATCGGAATAAAAGTGGTACAACTCCTAGACAATTTACTTAGCTTCGTTGGGAACAAAAAATCATGCCAATCGGTTCAGTAGATTTGAAGTTACCATACCGGGCGATAAAAAAACGTCATTTCGAGAAAAACGCGTTTGAAGTTTTGACTATATATAAATGCAATATTATGCAACGTACATTCAATCTGCTATTCCGGGTCCATAAACTAGTCATTCCTCTTCCTCATAGAGGGCGTTCTGCTCGATTTAGGCCATCCTTCGCTGCTCGAGAGCCGCTCGTACGGCCGGTGACAAGCGGTTTTCGGCCGCTTGAATCCGGTGGTCGTCCGAATGCTTGGCGAACTGCGTCGAATAGAGTCCCGGGGTGACGTCCATCGTTGTCATGGCCTTCAGAATTGCTGAATACCCTTCGTTGAAGCTGCTCACTGCCAGGTAAGTCGCGATCTCCTCAGTCTTCGCACCAGAATGCAAATGCTTGGGGGCTAACTTCCAAACACACGTGTTCAAACTTTCATTTGAATTTTGTGTGTTTCCTCCCAGGCACCGGTAATATAACTCGTCCTCCGAAAGAAAAAAACTGGTGCGTGAAAAAGGCCGATTTCAGGTAGGTGCATTCTTTTGTTCAGCCGCGAATAACAAACATTTCCGTTCCGTGTTCGGAAAACCCTTTTCAGGGGTGGATTCTAAACACTTTCATACATTCAAAAATGCAGTTAAAAATCGATTTTTTGAACCAAAAGATAGTAAACCTCCCCTTAAAGCGCGTGATTTTCGGATGTATATCAGTAATACTTTTCATCATGACCTATTTTGTTTCAAACTGTAGGCAATCTACTGGTAGTATTTGCTTTTTTCCCATATTTTGCCGCAGATCTGAAGATGATCATTACTGACCGAAGCCGGTAGTCTGAGGACGTACAAATTTAGGACAATGGACGTGAAACAAAAGAAATTTATTCTGCTATTTCGGGCCACTGTTTCATTTGCGACGATGTCTCAGCCTATGAGACGAAGGATATCCGTGATGTATCGTTGTGCCGTCAGAGTTCCCTCAGTCACTACCAGACGTGACCCTAATTCATACCCACACTACGACGTCAGGAATGATAACACTGTGCCTCAGCAAAACATTAGAAGAATGGGATCTCTTCCCGAGGTGGCCGCTATGCTCGCTGACAACGGTCATCCTGGGAGAGTAGAACAGCGATTAATCACTGAATACAGTACGCCGCCATTCATCAGCAGCCCACGGCAGATTTGCAAACGCAACCGTTTGTGTTGTGGTGCTCCCGGCAGCCTACGTATGGGACCGAAGTTCTTTAGTACAGCTGTTGCTAGTCTCCGACCAATGGTTCGAGATGGCTTAGAATGTTGCAGGAAGTCTATTACTTGTTTCCGCATCGCAGGCACAGATGTCAAGCAGTTACAGTGTGCTTGGTGCACTGTATGGTGATTCTCCCTTGCGGTGGTCAGCCGTGGTCGACCGGAAGATTGATGATGAGCATACCTGTTCCCATGTTCCCACTCAGCCCAACACTGGGGCACTGTCACGTCTGAATGCCCGACTATTCCGTGTGTGGCACGATTCGAACAGCCGTCCAAATGGAGACCCACACTGTCTCACACGGGTACACAGTATCTCTGCATCCTTCACTATAATCACTCAGTATATTGACTCTGTTCACTCCTCTTGTATATCCTACCAGATCTCGTAGGAAGGCTGAACGCGAACAGCAACAAACACGAAAACTTTTCCATTCACTGCAACCCGGAAACTATTAGTCCTAAGAAAAAACGAACGGCTCCTTTTTGTAGGAAGTTTAATGTAGTTTAACGTATTAGCTAAAAGTTGCTGTTTTCGAGTTATTAATCAAAAACATTACAAGTTGACCCTTAAACGCTTCCCCGCCAGCACAACGCTTACATCACAGTGGTGGAGATTTGTAGTATGTTGTTCATGAGACTCCCTCCTATACCTCTACAAAAATTTGCGGCTACAAGATATTTTTTGCCCTATTTGACCTTCTTTGGTGTTGGTTGACAGCGCTATGCGCTGAATCTCGTCCGTCACCATTGGTCGTTTTCGTGTACGCGGCAATGCCATAAATGCGTACGTTGTCAGGGCTGCTTGCTGTGCAGTTTGGCACCTCAATAGTGTGAGTTTATGAGGGGCAGCTCTTTTTACGAAAAAAACCGAAATACAGAAACAGAATGAGGGAACTATGATGATAACGGAGTTTACTAATACATGAGCAAAATGTTCTTGACACAAGTCCTAAGGCAAATTCTCCACATTCACGGGAACTGGTAGAATAGGAACAGAGTCGTTCATTTATTTCAAAACATCTAAATTTATTTTCTCGAGATAGTATATACGAGGGACTTTCAGTAAGTGACGCAACGCATTTTTCCTGAAAGCAGTTTTGCCTTTATTCAGGATTCCAATTTACCATGTTATTTCACGCTCCTTAGGCTTCGAAATCCTATTTCTCAACATGATCTCTGTTCAATTTCACGCCCTTACACCATCTTACTGGGAGAGCCTGTATACCCACATACACTCTACTGGTCGGCGTTGGAGCCAATGTCCTGCTGCATCAACACCTTCCCCATCCTTCATTGGGCCAAACAGACGGAAGGCGGAAGGTGCGAGATCCAGGCAGTAGGATGGATGAGGAAGAACAGTCCAATTAAGTTTTGTGAGCTCAAGTGCAGATTTGTGTAATGTCCAGCTGATGTGATCTGCCGGTCACCTAGAAAGAGAGTGACCTCACGTTACAAAACTGCAGAGCTACAGCTGTGTGCGGCTGGCCGACACGCTGGAGATAGCACAGTTTTGAGCGACCTCGTTGCGATGATGACAGACGTCTTGCCCAATGACACATCGTGCTTTTGTTCACTTCCAGGTCTCCGTAGACATTCTACAAACGCCTATGAATATCTGCGATGTTCTAGTTTTCGCCAAAAGAAGCTCAACCACTGTTATCTGCTTGGAACACACCCCCGTTACAGACGTTATTTTCAAGGGTACGTGTAGCACCAGCACCGTCACTTATCGGAACTTCACGAAACTATAGGGGCTCCAGCGAGAGTTTTCCACGGTGTCCCGTAACAAACTGCTCATTCCCGAATGAGATTTCACTCTGCAGCAGAGTGTGCGCTGATATGAAACTTCCTGGCAGATTAAAACTGTGTGCCGGACCAAGACTCGAACTCGGGAGCTTTGCCTTTCGCCGGCAGGTGCTCTACCAACTGAGCTACCCAAACGCGACTCACGCCCCGTCCTCACACCTATATTGGGAGACGAGGTACTGGCAGAAGTAAAGCTGTGAGGACGGGGGGGGGGGGGGGGGGGTGAGTCGTGTATGGGTAGCTCAGTTGGTAGAGCACTTGCCGGCGTTCGATTCTTGGTCCGGCACACAGTTTTAATCTGCCAGGAAGTTTCAAATTGTTCATTATTTCAACAGAAATTGTCCGAGAAAATAAAATGTGTTGCATTACTTATTGAAAGGAGACAGAGAATGGAACCTTCTTGGTTTAACCTCCGTTTCTTGTATGCTTTCGAAACGTCTAAAACACCGAAAATTATAATCCTGCTTCAATAAATCTGACTTGTTCACTACTGAAATAATTTTCATTAAAAATGTTAAACCAGTTTACATTCTTATTTGCGCATATAGTACGCTTTTTCTTTGTCCAGGTATTGCAAAATGTAAAGTGTAAAATGTAAAGCAAAAAATTTTAGATATTTCGAATGTCTTGTGAAAGAACACTAGGAGGAAAAATTTCAGGCTACTGAGAAACGCCGGGCGCGGTGGTCTAGCGGTTCTGGCGCTGATTCCGGAACCGCGGGGCTGCTACGGTCGCAGGTTCGAATCCTGCCTCGGGCATGGATGTGTGTGATGTCCTTAGGTTAGTTATGTTTAAGTAGTTCTAAGTTCTATGGGACTGATGACCACATATGTTAAGTCCCATAGTGCTCAGAGCCATTTGATGGTTCAAATGGCTGTGAGCACTATGGGACTTAACATCTATGGTCATCAGTCCCCTAGAACTTAGAACTACTTAAACATAACTAACCTAAGGACATCACACAACACCCAGTCATCACGAGGCAGAGAAAATCCCTGACCCCGCCGAGAATCGAACCCGGGAACCCGGGCGTGGGAAGCGAGAACGCTACTGCACGACCACGAGCTGCGGACAGAGCCATTTGAACCATTTATTGAGAAACCTTCGCATTGTGTCCCGAAAACAAGCAACAACATAAAAATTAACAAGCTGCAAAACCTTTGGTATGACAAGAGCGAGTTCGCCGAGAACCGTTTACTTTCCTGTGTTAGGCCGGTATTACACTATCAAATTTCTTTGTCAATGATTTGATGAAATATTCGTCAAATTTATTTGACAAAGATCTTTGACGTGGCACTAAAAAGGGGTATTACACTGTCATCACAATTTTCGTCAAAGTTCAAAATGGCTGACACCATCAACGGGGCGGGGGGGGGGGGGGGGGGGGGGGAAGGAAACTTACCTGGATGATGCTGTGGGTTTTATGACGAGACGATAAAAGCATTCAACAAAACTTGTTATGTGAGATTGTAGTGTACGACATCAAGTCGTACATAAATTACTTAATAATGGATGAGCACAAATTTCAGTATTGGCTCAGTGAAGTGTATCCTCAAATCACAAAGCACAGTACTCGCTTAAGAACTGCTATATCTGCAGAAGACAGGCTCACTGTAACACTCCGATTCCTTGCTACAGCAGAGAGTTAGGTTAGGTTAAGTTAGGTGAGGTCTCCAATCTTCTTAATCTACAGGGTGTCCGAAAAGACTTTCCCTGATTACATAAATTGATAACTCAGGCTAAAAGTAAGATACAAATATGAAACTTGTGTCGCATTGTTTACAACTATCAAAGATTTTTTTTTCTGTTTTAGGTTCGCAGTACGTAAGTAGTGGATGAGGTTCAGTGCCCAAGAAGCCATGTTAACCAATCAGCAGAAGGCACAGTGTGTCTTGTGATACCATGAGACACGATCACCAACCACAGTGCAGAGACACTTCCAGACAAAATTTGGAAGGAAATCACGTGATGTCAAGAGCATTAAAGCCTGGTATGAGAAGTTCAAGAACACAGGATCGGTTGCTGACCTTCCGAGGTCTGGTCGACCAAGAACCTCAGCAGACGGGGTGGAAGCTGTAAGGCAGTCTTTTCTGCAAAGTCCGAAGAAATCGGCGCGCAGCGTCTCACGTGAATTACACATGCCAAAAAGCTCTCTCCATGACATATTACACAAACGTTTAATGTTTCGTGCATACAAAGGGGAAATCGTTCAGGCCTTGTTGCCCAATGACAGTACCCGTCGATATGACTTTGCGGTCGAAATGCTATCACGTACTGAGGACGATGATGGGTCTCAGACGAATTGCCTTTTCCGACGAAGCGACCTTTTTTGTCAGTGGAGTAATGAAACGCCATAATGTGCGCATTTGGGGTTCACAACCCCCTGGCGAGGTCATGGAGTGCACCAGAGCCAGTCCAAAGGTGAATGTTTGGTGCGCGCTATTGCACGACTGAATTATCGGGCCATTCTTCTTCGCTAAGGCTACCATCACATCTGCAGTGTATCTGGACATATTGCAACTGTATGCTGTTCCTCAGCTGCTTCAGTATCACGCCGATGTCTTGTTTCAGCAAGACGGTGCATCGACTCATTGGGGTTTGAACGTCCGTGCCTATCTCAACATGACGTTTCCTGGGCGATGGATTGGTCGTGATGGGCCAACGGTTTGGCCTCCACGCTCTTCTGACATAACCCCATTAGACTTCTTTTTATGGAGTTATGTCAAGGACGAGGTCTACCGAACACGTGTACCAGATCTTGAAACCCTGAGGCAACGAATAATCACAGTCGTTGAATCGATCCCTCCAGTTGGTTGGTTGGTTGTTTTGGAGAAGGAGACCAGACAGCGAGGTCATCGGTCTCATCGGATTAGGGACGGACGGCGAAGGAAGTCGGTCGTGCCCTTTGAGAGGAACCATCCCGGCATTTGCCTGGAGTGATTTAGGGAAATCACGGAAAACCTAAATCAGGATGGCCGGACGCGGGATTGAACCGTCGTCCTCCCGAATGCGAGTCCAGTGTCTAACCACAGCGCCACCTCGCTCGGTCGATCCCTCCAGTGATGTCGGCTAATGTGTGGACGGAAATTGAATATCGCCTAGATGTGCTACGTGCTACCAAGGGTGCTCATGTGGAAGTTTACTGATGTGTGAAAAAACTTTGATAGTTTGTAAACAATTAGACACCAATTTCATATTTATATCTTACTTCCAGCCTGAGTTATCAATTTCTGTAATCAGGGAAAGACTTTTCGGACAACCTGTATTTTTGTATTCAGAGTGCCTCACGTTGTAAACCGCTTCATCAGCTTCATACATCTCTATTAATTTTGTAGTTGTCGGTACACTCCAATTGTATTTACGGGCAATGTTTATAAAAACATTACAGATGACAGAACGCTGCAGCGATGCTAGCGCTCCACGGAGTAACATGTCACATTGCAGTGAACAGCAGACAAGCGACTTTTGTGAACAAATCTACAGTGAGGCCCTAGATTTGATCAAATTTGTTTGACGACAGACGAGATTTGACAAAGTGCCCTATAGACCATCAAACTTCTTTGACAAAAATATTTGACATAGCAACTTAGACAAAGAAATTTGATAGTCTTAGCAGTCGAAGAAACAGTCCCCCGCATCCTCGCACACGCAGTCTGCAGCACACTCAAGCTTTAAAACTCCACCCTCGACGGAGTCAATTGATCACGCACGTCACTGATCCACTAGTTGACGCCAGATTTACACGCAAGCATGTGACACTCACCCATAACAGTTTTAGCCAGAAAGTCGCTCGTGTAAAACGGGCTTTAAAGTAAGGCAGTATTCAACGTGGAGTGTAGAACTGGCAGCTCGAACAGCAGCAAAAATGTCTCCGTGTAGCCGACACATAGAGAGCATTTACTGTCCCCCAACGCAAATAAACAGACCCTGCGGAGAATATTTTGTCAGGTGGCCGCCTCGACCCACGTCAAATCGGAGTGCCTGGCGCCTGAAAACGTGGATCGCATCACCACCACGAACACAAACACGGTCTTGCACTCGGTGCGCTTATAAATATTATCGCAAGCAGCTTCTGACCGGCCGCGGAGGCTGGCCGGAGAGAGAGGATAGTGGGGGTCAATGACGCAGCCGTTGATGCGCCTCTACGAGTATTAATAAACGCGCGGCTGCTGCTCGGCGCGCTATTTTCGTGGTGCTGTGATAGCGCTGTCTGCTCGGGGGCTTCGCCGGCCCCACTGTACGCAACAGATGGCTTCGCGTGCTGTAGGAAACGTCAGCAACAGGTGCGTGTTTGCGAATGGCAAGCTGCCCTCCCACCGAAACGCGGTAGCACTCCGCCAAGTTACGATCTCTCGCAAAAGAGGAATGTCGCGCAAATGCGACTGCTAGACAAGGGGACACCTTGGAACTGATGAATCTTTTGAGCAAAAGTAACACGCTACAACAACCAGGACTAGAAATCACGGCTAAATAAACAATATGGTGCTGTGAACAGACTTCTCAGGTCTCCTCGGCGTGATCCGAGTATTCTGTCTGTGGTATCAACATTCGATACCACACTTGTTAAGGTTTGCAGTTATCGACCGCGGTCCGTACTAGTATCGCTGGGCCCGCGAGTCGAGACTAGCGCCGCTCCGCGGCTTGCAACAAGTCTCTAGCCTATATCTCTGACATCGATCTGTTCTGGAATTTTAGAACATGTTGTTTGCTCGCGTACCATGTCATTTCTGGAAACTCAGAATCTACTCTGTAGGAATCAACATGGATTCTGGAAACAGCGATCGTGTGAGATCCAACTCGCTTTATTTGTTCATGAGACCCAGAAAATATTAGATACAGGCTCCTAGGTAGACGCCATTTTCCTTGACTTCCGGAGGGCGTTCGATACAGTTCGTACTGTCGCCTGATAAACAAAGTAAGAGCCTACGGAAAATCAGTCCAGCTGTTTGGCTGGATTGAATAGGTTTTAGCAAACAGAACACAGTGTAAGTAGGCTGTTTTAGGTTTTTTATTGGTAACGCCACCTCTGTATAAAAATCACTGGCTGTGCTGTGTGCAGTCTGTGTCTAGTTTGCATTGTTGTCTGCCATTGTAGTATTGGGCAGAGGCAGCTGGATGTGAACAGCGCGTAGCGTTGGGCAGTTGGAGGTGAGCCGCCAGCAGTGGTGGATGTGGGGAGAGAGATGGCGGAGTTTTGTAATTTGTCATGAACTGCTATATATATTATGACTATTAAGGTAAATACATTGTTTGTTCTCTATTAAAATCTTTCATTTGCTAACTATGCCTATCAGTAGTTAGTGCCTTCAGTAGTTTGAGTCTTTTATTTAGCTGGCAGTAGTGGCGCTCGCTGTATTGCAGTAGTTCGAGTAATGAAGGTTTTTGTGAGGTAAGTGATTTCTGAAAGGTATAGTTTAATGTTACTCAGGGCCATTCTTTTGCAGGGATTTTTGAAAGTCAGATTGCGTTGCGCTAACAAAATATTGTGTGTCAGTTTAAGCACAGTCTTGTACAATTTTTCAAAGGGGACGTTTCAACAGCACATTTCTCTCAATGGAGAGACGTCTCCAGACGTTAAAGTAACCTCTGGCGTGCCACAGGGGAGTGTTTTGAGACCATTTCTTTTCACAATATATATACATGACCTAGTAGATAATGTCGGAAGTTCCATATGGCTTTTCGCGGATGATGCTGTAGTATACAGAGAAGTTGCAGCATTAGAAAATAGCAGCGAAATGCAGGAAGATCTGCAGCGGATAGGCACTTGGAGCAGGGAGTGGCAACTGACCCTTAACATAGACAAATGTAATGTATTGCGAATACATAGAAAGAAGGATACTTTATTGTATGATTGTATGATAGCGGAACAAACACTGGTAGCAGTTACTTCTGTAAAATATCTGGGAGTATGCGTACGGAACGATTTGAATTGGAATGACTATATAAAATTAATTGCTGGTAAGGCGGGTGCCAGGTCGAGATTCATTGGGAGAGTTCTTAGAAAATGTTGTCCATCAACAAAGGAGGTGGCTTACAAACCACTCGTTCGACCTATACGTGAGTATTGCTCATCAGTGTGGGATCCGTACCAGGTCGGGTTGACAGAGGAGGTAGAGAAGATCCAAAGAAGAGCGGCGCGTTTCGTCACAGGGTTATTTTGTAAGCGTGATAGCGTTACGGAGATGTTTAGCAAACTCAAGTGGCAGACTCTGCAAGAGAGGCGCTCTGCATCGTGGTGCAGCTTGCTGTCCAGGTTTAGAGAGGTTGCGTTTCTGGATGAGGTATCGAATATATTGCTTCCCCCTACTTATACCTCCCGAGGAGATCACGAATGTAAAATTAGAGAGATTCGAGTGCGCACGGAGGCTCACCGGCAGTCGTTCTTCCCGCAAACCATACGCGACTGGAACAGGAAAGGGAGGTAATGACAGTGGCACGTAAAGTGCCCTCCGTCACACACCGTTGGGTGGTTTGCGGAGTATAAATGTAGATGTAGACGTCAAGTAGGAAAGTAATATAGCCTTCAGCTGACAGGAAGCCACCTCTAACAAGGCGCTTAGTTAAAGTATGGCCTGCGTGATGTCTCTATAGCTCTCTGTTTGTGCTTATACTCCTCCTGACTATGAAGACCCCTGTACCACCATTTAAGTGCAATATATTATTTTTTACCAACGACTTCTAATCATTTTAGTCGTTGCAGACCCAGACCATGGAGCCAGCTCCTTATCGACTTCACTGACAAACCTGCTGTATATGCAAAGAAGAGATTTGTATGTTTCTATTTAGCATTGGCCACCAGTCATTCAACATCGGTGACGATACGTTCGTCTTCATCACAACACAGCCCAGTTTTGTTTCCATTTAATGCGTAATATATACGCGACCGATCCACACGACTTCTTCAGGTGCTGTGAGTTGAGTTGTTCCGTGTAACGCACTGCTTGGACTCCAACTATAGTGTGAACTATTGCTGGACCCACACTGCTACTGATAGCCAATTCTCGAAGCTCAGTACGCCTTTGGTTGCCCTCTTGGTTTTCAGAGCCCACAGCGATATTTCGTGAAATGCACATTCCCAGCTGTTAAACCTTTGGCTAGCGGCTAGGCCGTAATAAACTGAGTATTGGACACCCAGCATTTTTAAAAATGAACCAATATCTAAACCGGTTCCTTTCTGTTACCTTTCCATACAGCCGGCCGCTATGGCTCAGCGGTTCTAGGCGCTTCAGTCCGGAACAGCGCTGCTGCTACGGTCGCAGGTTCGAATCCTGCCTCGGGCATGGATGTGTGTGGTGTCCTTAGGTTCGTTAGGTTTAAGTAGTTCTAAGTCTAGGGGACTGATGACCTCAAGTGTTAAGTCCCATAGTGCTTAGAACCATTTGAACCTTTATACAGGGTGTTACAAAAAGGTACGACCAAACTTTCAGGAAACATTCCTCACACGAAAAGAAAGAATATATGTCATTTGGACATGTGTCCGGAAACGCTTACTTTCCATGTTAGAACTCATTTTATTACTTCTCTTCAAATCACATTAATCATGGAATGGAAACACACGGCAACAGAACGTACCAGCGTCACTTCAAACACTTTGTTACAGGAAATGTTCAAAATGTCCTCCGTTAGCGAGGATACATGCTTCCACCCTCCGTCGCATGGAATCCCTGATAGGCTGATGCAGTCCTGGAGAATGGCGTATTGTATCACAGCCGTCCACAATACGAGCACGAAGAGTCTCTACATTTGGTACCGGGGTTGCGTAGACAAGAGCTTTCAAACGTCCCCACAAATGAAAGTGAAGAGGGTTGAAATCAGGAGAGCGTGGAGGCCATGGAATTGGTCCGCCTCTACCAATCCATCGGTCACCGAATCTGTTGTTGAGAAGCGTACGAACACTTCGACTGAAATGTGCAGGAGCTCCATCGTGTATGAACCACATGTTGTGTCGTACTTGTAAAGGCACATGTTCTAGCAGCACAGGTAGAGTATCCCGTATGAAATCATGATAACGTGCTCCATTGAGCGTACGTGGAAGAACATGGGGCCCAATCAAGACATCACCAACAATGCCTGCCCAAACGTTCACAGAAAATATGTGTTGATGACGTGATTGCACAATTGCATGCGGATTCTCGTCAGCCCACACATGTTGATTGTGAAAATTTACAATTTGATCACGTTGGAATGAAGCCTCATCCGTAAAGGGAACATTTGCACTGAAATGGGGATTGACACATTGTTGGATGAACCATTCGCAGAAGTGTACCCGTGGAGGCCAATCAGCTGCTGATAATGCCTGCACACGCTGTACATGGTACGGAAACAACTGGTTCTCCCGTAGTACTCTCTATACAGTGACGTGGTCAACGTTACCTTGTACACCAGCAACTTCTCTGACGCTGACATTAGGGTCATCGTCAACTGCACGAATAATTGCCTCGACCATTGTAGGTGTCCTCGTCGTTCTAGCTCTTCCCCAGTCGCGAGTCACAGGCTGGAATGTTCCGTGCTCCTTAAGACGCCGATCATTGCTTCGAACGTCTTCCTGTCGGGACACCTTCGTTCTGGAAATCTGTCTCGATACAAACGTACCGCGCCATGGCTATTGCCCCGTGCTAATCCATACATCAAATGGGCATCTGCCAACTCCGCATGTGTAAACATTGCACTGACTGCAAAACCACGTTCGTGATGAACACTAACCTGTTGATGCTACGTACTGATGTGCTTGATGCTAGTACTGTAGAGCAATGAATCGCATGTCAACACAAGCACCGAAGTCAACATTACCTTCCTTCCGTTGGACCAACTGGCGGTGAATCGAGGAAGTACAGTACATACTGACGAAACTAAAATGAGCTCTAACACGGAAATTAAGCGTTTCCGGACACATGTCCACATAACATCTTTTCTTTATTTGTGTGTGAGGAATGTTTCCTGAAAGTTTAGCCGTACCTTTTTGTAACACCCTGTATACGCTACAACGTGAATGACCCAAATGACTGGTCTTAGACCGCGGGTGCTCATCCATATTAGACTTGAGATCTACTACAAGCAATCAGTCTATTTAGAGATCTACTGACGTAAAACTTCATGAAGTTTTAAACAAAAAACAACATCAAAGCCAAAACTGACCATTTTAATTACTCAAAATACATAAAATGTTATCTCTCCATCAAAGATAGTAGGCCTACTATTCAATATTTAAGATATTAGACACGTGAAAAAAAACCTCCGTCATAAATGTTGAAAGAAGTTTAGTGAGATATCTTGCTTTGCATATCATTGGCAACTTTAATTTCGTGAATAATTTTTCAGAGCCAACTTTGCACAATCCGTAAGATAAGGATTCGTCAGTTATTTCTGCTCTTACATTTCAATATGTTCATCACTGAAAACGCTGACTTTCGTAGATAAAAAACTGTAAAACACACGATGCATATGGAGAAGAAAGAGGAGCAGTCAGTGTTGTCTGATTTACCGCCCACAACCACCGTGCGAGCACTCATTGTCAATAAACTGATATTTTACAGCCGGCCGTAGTGGCCGAGCGGTTCTAGGCGCTACAGTCTGGAACCGCGCGACCGCTAAGGTCGCAGGTTCGAATCCTGCCTCAGGCATGGATGTGTGTGATGTTCTCAGGTTAGTTATGTTTTAAGTAGTTCTAATCTAGGGGACTGATGACCTCAGAAATTAAGTCCCATACTGCTCAGAGTCACTTTTTTGATATTTTACGAAAACAGCTCATTTTGGGCTAAGGGTTTGAAACATCTACGCATAAAGCTATTGCGATCGACAGGTCGATGGCGAACGATTGGTTGATCACCCCTGTCTTAGACCTACTACCGTTTACCAACTTGTGCCGAAATTCAGCTCGAAACTCTTGGCAATATTTTACTGCTTCGATGAGAAGTCCTCTTTGCTACTGATCTGGCACACTCCAAAACGCTGCTGTCAACTCTCTTTACGTTTGTTCAATAATTTAGAATTAGCTGCACTGATAAAGAAACTTACTGTTACTGCACTGCCACGCGACTTCCCTCGCTAATACAAGAAAAATAAATAGTCACATATATCCACATTCATACCATACAACAAAATCATGAAACGGAATAGTAAAATAAAATAACAATAATTACTTCATTAAATAATGTAGGTCTAGTTAATTACTGAACACTGTCTGTGTTTAAAGTTGGAGCAGAATCACATTGGTGTTGCTATGCGAATGATCCAACACGAAGTTACAATACTGTAACATCTGTCATGGCGGTATATACACAGTATCTGTACATCAAACATATGCGAAAGAAAGGATTATTGCTGTGCACACAGTAACAGTTCGGCTGAATACTAATGTCTCAATTTATTCCTACATCTTTAGTAATACAAAAAAGTTGTAGTATTTACTTTCTTAACATTGAAAACTGTTCAGTTACGTTGGTAAATCATTGTTGCTGTTTTGGATGTGAACTCAAAGATAAACTTCTGCGTTGTTCATACATGGAGGTATAAAAAGCAGGGAGATGGCGCTATAGACTTACTGTAGACGTACTTTGCTAGACCTGCAACAACGTATACAGTATCAGTGGTGTCACTGAAGCAAACACTTTAGTACAGCAATATGGCGGCGAGTGCAAATAACTTGTAAACACACCTTTATATACTCATAAAACAGTCGTAAGAAACGGAGATAACTTGATGTAACTACTTTATCTTTAGAGTTTTGACGAAATGGTTAAAAAAATGCATCGTGTTTGGCTGTAATTTCTCGTACAGCAGACGGAGGATATAACGAAAGGAACATGTCACAGTGCAAGAATAACTTGAGACATCTTCGAAATTTTGCTTTCGTGCTCTACGTAATCCAGATTAATTACATTGCAGTTTCTCTCATCTGAAATACGGGCAGTGATTAAATAGTTTATGTATATTTTACGGGGTTTCATAAATCTAATATTAACAGACGTAGCTTAATGATGTATTTTAAACCAGATTTGATCAACTTTGTCTTTTCTTCGAATAGTATGCTTGTTATGAAAGTGCTTCTATAAGTAGAACGCGCTATTTGTCGTTCAAACAAGTGTTTTTCTTCATTTAAATGTTCTAACGAAAACTAAGTCTGCTTCAAACGTGTGTATATGTAACTTCATGTTCTTCTCAAAGCACAATTCTACAATGTATGAGTTAACCTCAACTTGTACGCAAATATTTGGTCAACTGCAGAACGTGATTAGACCACATCGGAAACGTTACAACATCATCATCTGGGTTCAGAAAATCGTAGTAGTACAACACACAAATCTGTTGACTCTGCCATCTTACCTCACCAAACTTTAAGCTTCAGTAAAAGATGCATCTTTGCCAGTCTAGTAATCTATGTCTGTCTGACGTACGGTGTACTTTGTTTTGAAGCTAGTCCAAAACATTAACAGACTGCTGTTTGCGATTGCTTCTTGTTCGTTATTTCTGTCGTGTGTAAGCAACAACTGCTTCAAATACTAAAAGTTACAGTCTTACATGAATAATATAGCGTCAAGAAAGCAATTTCGAAATCTATTCTGTTCTTGAGTGTGTATTTGCTGTGGTAATACGACACATTTGGCCTCGTTAATGTAACCTTTTGTTGGTGATGTATTTCGAATAAGCAAAAAGAGAAGCCAGTGACGAGAAAAGTATGCCTTCGTAATCTATTTAACTCCACTTTCACTGTATTTGTATCGACAGCAAATGCCGGAACTCCGAAGCAAATGAATATTTGCTTAGTGATACTGCTTCTTGTTCGTTACATTTTCAGCTTTCAGTTCGTATGTACAATATTTTTAATGTACATGTCAGCAAAAAGACTTACCTACGTGTTCTTTGATAGCCTTTGTGTCCAACGAGGAAAGAAGCAAGGCATGTTTTCGTATCTTGTGCGTGTCAACAGAGTGAACGATTACTGAAATGTCAAAGAAACAGAACTTCATAGATGTATACCTCTATGCAAAATAGAGTTCTTCTTTTATTAGTTTCTCAGTGGATTAGCTTGACTGCAGTTACCACGTCTTCTTACTTTGAAATCTTACTTATGATATGTCATTCAGTGTGTGACCAATAAAAGTTATTTACAGGGTATATTGCATTGTGCGATGCTATAAATGTGACTGAGGGAATCGTCTCAAAAGCTTAGATCCCTTAAATTGGATATTTTCCTTTAACATTTATGTAAGTTATTTTTTTTAGTAACGATAGCCTAACCTGTGTAACATATAGCCCTATTGCTTCTTTTCTCGAAATATTTCTCGCCAGTAGCTCTGTCAGTTTCTCAGGAATAACCAAACTTATCAAAATTTGAATGTACGTCTACTTTGATTATCTGATTCATTTTATTTATGAATTTCATTTTGAGATTTTCAAAGTACTATATGAGTCTTCATCATGTTTTGTGATATACCAATAGTAAGTCAGTTAGTTTCGTGTTCCATGTATAATTTGCACAATAAATCTTAATGATATGGAACGAGTTATTTTACATTAACAACAATTTGTTTGTAAATATGCCTACATCCTGATCATTTGTTAGTTTTCTGTTTTTAATTAAGGACAGACAGATGTTATTGAGTAATTCCTACCCATAACCATTTACGCATTACAATAAGAGAAAGTCTTCTGTGGAGTAGGAGGAGTTGCCAAAGAGAAAAGTTTTCAGTATAATTAGAACTTTTACTTTGTTGTCTATCAGGGATTTTACATCACTGATTAAATGATCAAGACATCTGGTTGCGGCATTGTGAGCCCTTATGTGTGCTACATACGACTTCAACGTGGTGTAATGCACGTCATTTTTTTCTTCTGGTATTGTAATTATGTAAATCACTGTTCCTGCTGGAGTGCAGAGGGTTATTTACAGCAAACTTCATAAGGGAATAACTTTGCTGTGAAGCAAACAGAGCAGCAGGCAGGCACGACGAAAAGAGTGTTTGCATAAGCTTTCGGCAAAGCCTACTTCAGAAACGAAGCATAGCACACACACATTCAAACACTCATAGACAAAACTGACACACTCATACGCACAAAACTCATACACACGTGACTCCTGTTTGCCCGTTCTGCCTTGAATCTTTTTTAAAGAGTGAGGAAATGTAGACAATGAATAATTATCGGCAGGAGAAATTTAGGGCATGAGACGCTACACCACCGCCGCCATATAGCCATGTGCTGGGCAGCGACGAGACCGCTAATACAGTGTGGCTCGTACGTCGCAGCGTTTGCAGTTTGGAAGGCAATGAAAAAAAACAAGAAAGAATAAAAATAAACAGGGCAACGATATTGCATGTATCCAGAAGAAGACATTGCTTGAATGGCTCCATTTATGAATGGAATGTGATTCCTTCAAACTTTAGATTACAATCGAATTGATCAGCACACCCGCAAACAACACAAGCTGGCAATTATGGTGGACCAAGCATGTCTCCAGCACAATCAAAATTTGTGATACCATCACAGAAGTCGATAGAAATCCCCAAAAGTCGAGACTGGGTACGGGCGCATCAGAGTGACATGACGCTGAAGTATCACCGTGGTGAATAATGGAGGTATAAATGCGGTGAACCTAATGTTTTGAGCTATATAAGATGGCGGACGTCGGCGTAAAGTTTGTGACGTAATGACAACTCCCTTCTTTTTTTACCTCCATGTTTTCACACCAGAGAGTAGAAATATCTGTGGAGTGAGCACTGAGATGCCCAGAATTGATTTTGTATTCCACAATGGCCAGGTGATCTCCGAATGGTGTAGGTTTGTCAATAATGCGTCCTATAAACTGTGAGTGTCATTATATGACTAGCTTAGACACATTTCTTTCATAGGTGCTGTGGACTTGGTACAGGCGTATTGTACACATCATAACAATTTGCATTTGATACCTGGAATAAAGTGGACGCTTAGCTTTGAAGAGCCAAATGTACGGGCTTCGCTTCACGACACTGTCACGTTAATGTGTATTCACATTGTCCGTCACGTTATGTCACGTCACATCAAATCGCTTAGCCCAGTACCAAACAGCGAAAGTGTATCACAATCCGTGGTACAAAAAGTCATAGTGTACCATTGGGATTAAGGAACTAACAACGACAAAGCAAACTTCATAATATACGTTCTTGAACAGTTTTGTGTGGCAATGTGGTGAGAAGAGAAACATTTCAAAACATCGACATTTACTTGCAGTAGAAAAAAGAATTGTTCAAATGTGTGTGAAATCTTATGGGACTTAACTGCTAAGGTCATCAGTCCCTAAGCTTACACACTACTAACCTAAATTATCCTAAGGACAAACACACACACGCATGCCCGAGGGAGTACTCGAACCTTGCAGTAGAGACTGGATGTTCTGATCTCTGACCGCCTACATTCTGCTGGAGGAAGATGGCGACCTGTGTGAATTCTGCCTTTTGGAATGCATTGTGGAATGTTTTGACGTGACGTGATGGCCAATGTGAACTGGCTTTCTTTTTTTTTTCTTTTAAAAAATAAATAAGAAGAAGCGTCGTCCCGAGGTAGCATGACAATTGCAGCTTAACGTTGACGACATTCGCAGAAAGTAATGCTTATTCCAGAGATGTTTCTACTCTATGGTTCATACGGGAGATCGTCGTAGTTGCTGGAGGTAGAATGAGGAACCTCTTTGCGATAGAAACTGTGTGCTCTGATCTCTGACCGCCTACATTCTGCTGGGGCAAATTAGCGACCATACAAAATCAATAAAAAATACGCAGACGGAAAAAACCGCACCATCAAAATATAATTAATGCAGCGTAATGAAATTTCGGGAACACATTTGTCTAGGTAACATACTTAGGTGATTAACATTGCAAGATCACAGATTAATGTAAGCGTGAGATAAGCCATTGCAAATGTGAAATACAGATACATTAACAACTACTGTAACTGCCAGAATGTTGAATGCAAACATGCAAAGGTGCATGCATTGTGCTGCACAGGTGCCGGATGTCAATTTATGCGATGGATTTGCATGCCTGTTGCACTTGGTCGGGCAGTGCATGGACGGTTAATGATTTTTGTGGAGTTGTCACCCGATGGTGTCCCAACGTGCTCGATTGGAGACAGATCTGGTGATCTGTAGAGAGTGTTGGGCTAGAACAACAGTATGTGGGCCAGCGTTATCCTATTGGAATATACCCCCAGGTATGCTGTTTATTAACTGCAGCGCAACAGGTCGAATCATCAGACTGACATACAGTTTTCCAGTCAGGATGTGTGGGATAACCACTAGAGTGCTACTGATGGCATGGGCCATAACTCCACGTAACTCCAGGTGTAGACCCAGAGTGTCTAGGCTGCAAACCAGGTTGGTTGCAGCCCTCGCGTGGCCTCTTCCTAACCAGCAAACGGCCTCACTGGCGCCCAAACACAACCAGCCTTCATCAGACCTCTATCGTGCCCTCCAAAGAGCCCTCGCTTGACACCACTTACGTCACAGCTCGCGATGTGGAATTGCGGCTACAGGGCGTCTGGCACGGAGCTGTCCTTGAAGTAAGCGTTTTATAACAGTTCGTTGTTTCACTATGGTGCCACTTGTTGCTCAAATTTCTGCCGCAGGTGCAGTACGATACGGCAGAGTCATGAACCGACTACCGAGCGGGGTGGCGCAGTGGTTAAACACTGGACTCGCATTCGGGAGGACGACGGTTCAATCCCGCGTCCGGCCATCCTGATTTAGGTTTTCCGTGATTTCCCTAAATCACTCCAGGCAAATGCCGGGATGGTTCCTCTGAAAGGGCACGGCCGACTTCCTTCCCAATCTTTCCCTAATCCGATGAGACCGATGACCACGCTGTCTGGTCTCCTTCCCCAAACCAACCAACCAACCATGAACCGACTATGATGGTTGTCCTTATCGGTAGTGCCACGAGGCCGTCCGGAGCCCGCTGTTCTTACAACAGTACATTCTCGTGACCACCGCTGCCAGCAATCATGTACAGTGGCTACATTCCTGCAAAGTCTTTCTCCAGTATCGCAGAATGAACATCCAGCTTCTCGTAACACTATTACATTACCTCGTTCAAACTCAGGTAGGTGTTGATAATGGCGTCTTTCTCCCCTTAAGGGCATTCTTCACTAACATCAAGTCATCTCATTCTATCTCAAAGGTAACTAAAGCTCACGACCGTTACAGCGTATACAGGGTGGTCCATTGATAGTGATCGGGTCAAATATCTCACGAAATAAGCATCAAACGAGAACACTACAAAGAACGAAACTCGTCTATCTTGAAGGGGAAACCAGATGTCGCTATGGTTGGCCCTCTAGATGGCGCTGCCACAGGTCAAACGGATATAAACTGCGTTTTTTAAAATAGGAACCCCCATTTTTTATTACATATTCGTGTAGTACATAAAGAAATATGAATGTTTTAGTTGGACCACTTTTTTCGCTTTGTGATAGATGGCGCTGTAACAGTCACAAACGTATAAGCACGTGGTATCACGTAACATTCCGCCAGTGCGGATAGTATTTGCTTCGTGATACATTACCCGTGTTAAAATGGACCGTTTACCAATTGCGGAAACGGTCGATATCGTGTTGATGTATGGCTATTATGATCAAAATGCCCAATGGGCGTGTGCTGTGTATGCTGCTCGGTATCCTGGACGACATCATCCAAGTGTCCGGACCATTCGCCAGATAGTTACGTTATTTAAGGAAACAGGAAGTGTTCAGCCACATGTGAAACGCCAACCACGACCTGCAACAAATAATGCCCAAGTAGGTGTTTTAGCTGCTGTCGCGGCTAATCCGCACATCAGTAGCAGACAAATTGCGCGAGAATCGGGAATCTCAAAAACGTCGGTGTTGAGAATGCTACATAAACATCGATTGCACGCGCACCATATTTCTATGCACCAGGAATTGCATGGCGACGACTTTGAACGTCGTGTACAGTTCTGCCACTGGGAACAAGAGAAATTACGGGACGATGACAGATTTTTTGGACGCGTTCTATTTAGCGACTAAGCGTCATTCACCAACAGCGGTAACGTAAACCGGCATAATATGCACTATCAGGCAACGGAAAATCCACGATGGTTGCGACAAGCGGAACGTCACCGACTTCGGCGGGTTAATGTATGGTGCGGCATTATGGGATGAAGGATAAATCATCCCCATTTTATCGATGGCAGTCTAAATGGTGCAATGTATTGTAAGTAGGCTGTTTAGGTTCTTTTATTGGTAACGCCACGCAGCGCTCTGCATGAAAATCACTGGCTGTGCTGTGTGCAGTCTGTGGCTGGTTTGCATTGTTGTTGGCTATTGTAGTGTTGCGCAGCTGGCTGTTAACAGCGCGTAGCGTTGCGCAGTTGGAGGTGAGCCGCCAGCAGTGGTGGATGTGGGGAGAGAAATGGCGGAGTTTTGAAATTTGTAAGACTGGATGTCATGAACTGCTATGTATATTATGATTTTTCAACACTATTAGAGTAAATACATTGTTTGTTCTCTATTAAAATCTTTCATTTGCTAACTATGCCTATCAGTAGTTAGTGCCTTCCGTAGTTTGAATCTTTTATTTAGTTGGCAGTAGTGGTGCTCGCTGTATTGCAGTAGTTCGAGTAACGAAGATTTTTGTGAGGTAAGTGATTTGTGAAAGGTATAGGTTAATGTTAGTCAGGGCCATTCTTCTGTAGGGATTTTTGAAAGTCAGATTGCTCTGGGCTAAAAATACTGTGTGTCAGTTTAAGCACAGTCATGCATAATTTTTCGAAGGGGACGTTTCATATGTCGACCCTTAGCCGAGGATACCTCACTGCAATCTTCTGATTTTTTTCTTGTAGTTTGTGTAATTAGTGTAGCTATTGTTTATTGCTAGCGCGTAATTGTGGAGAGAATCTCCTTTGTAGTTGCAGTCTTTCATTGTTGTTGTGGCATGCATGTAGATTTGCGCCAAGTATTTCGCAGCTGCGCTTGCAATTAACTAGATATTATTTTTAGTGCTATGTTAATCTGTTTTCTTATTTTGCTCTTCAAATTGTGCTTTTCTGTGTTGTCGTGTGAAATATTGTGACAATAATGTAATACTATGTAATGACGTAATACTAGGCTCCAAAGTAAACTGAGAAATGACAGTGAAGACGAAAGCAGTGTGTTAGCGCCGCCAAGTAATGAATTAACTAATGTTCAACCAGTAATTTGGTAATTGTGCATAGGGAAATGGAGCGGACTGCAAATAATGGTGTAGGCAGTGAAACAATTAGTGAACAGGGAAGCATTATCGATCGATCGGTCGGCAACAGCTCGCCTCAGGAATCCGAAATTACAGGACACAATCTTGCAAATACTATAGAATCAGGTTTTGCGTCCTCACCGTTTTCTCAAATAAGTCAAGACACATTTTCTGCTTGTCAAAATGTGAATGTTCCCGGTGCAAATTCACTGCCGAAAAGCACTGAGGAACATGTTTCAGACACCAGTGCATTGTTATTACAATTAATACAACAAATGGGACAAACACAGCAAAAGCTTCAAAAGTTAGACACAATGGAACAAAATCTTCGAATGTTAGACACAGTGGATCAAAATCAGAGACAAACACAGCAAAAGCTTCAAAAGTTAGACACAATGGAACAAAATCTTCAAAAGTTAGACACAATGGAACAACACCAGAGACAAAACAGCAACAGTTAGACACAATGGAACAAAATCTTCGGAAGTTAGACTCCACACTTGAACAAACAGGTGAAGATTTAACTACTGAGTTACATAACATTGAATCGAAATGTCAAAAAGTCTGTAATGACGTAAAAACACAAATTTGTGAGCATTTCCAACCTATTTTTTCGCATCATGAAAATGCATTACAGAATCACGAAGCAGCCATAAAAGAACTGCAAACCATTGTTAATGAAAATCATGCGACCTTGTGGGCTAAAATTGACTCAGTTGCATCTACCGATTTGGTTACACAACTTGCAAAAACTCAGGAAAACTTAAAGGACACAGTAGATACGATTTCAACACAAATGGACACTCTGAAACTTGATTCAGAAAAACACACCGAGGAAATAATTTCACTATCGGATAAAGTAGCCGAACTTTCAGATCGGTTCACTAACTTATCTACAAAGGTAGATGATCTGAATGACACAAGACCTGTAGCCTTCACGGACACTGAAGAGTATGAACAAATTAGAAAATTCAAACAAAATCAAAATCAAAACAATACACAGGTCAAAAGGGAAATCCGGGAAGTACAAGATCAGTTGGCACAAGTAATACAAGAATTACATATTTCAGAGGACACTCGCACTCCAGTACGGGAAGAGGGACATAGAAATACGGAACAACCACAAAATAATAACACAGGACATTTCGGAAATTTTGAAAGAAATTGGCAAGGTGCACCTAATTTTGAAATGGAGCCGCCGAAATGACGTATCAATGACCGATATGCGACTCGCCGACATGATGATTTTGACTATAAGTTGTTCATTACTAAACGTAAATTCAAAACATTTAAGAACTCTGGCAACGACGTTCATCCACAAGCGTGGCTTCATCAATTCTCTTATTGTTTTCCTCCCAACTGGTCATTAGAGGAGAGATTAGAATTTATGTGTGGCTATTTAGAGAATGAACCAGCTGTAAGAATGCGATCGGTCATTCACGATTGCCACAGTGAAGGAGAATTTTATCATGCCTCTCTCTCAGCATATTGGTCTCAAGCTACACAAGACCGAGTAAAACATAGCATCATAATGATGAAACATTTCGAACAATCTGAATTTTCCAGTCTTGTGAAATATTTTGAAGACATGTTGCACAAGAATCAGTACCTGTCAAACCCATACAGCCCCTCAGAAATCATCCGCATTTGCTTAATCAAATTATCTGAACATTTACGACATATTATTTTGGCAGGACGTTGCAAAGACGACATTGAAGCTTCTCAGGGACTCTTACAAGAATTAGAAATTGACACTGACAACCGCGGGACGCGAAAACAGGAACACAACAATTACAGGTCACATCCGTCGCAATTCCACGATTAAAGAAATAATAACTGGACACGACAAGGCTATTCTCACAACACAAATCGTGACCAAAACAGACACCACCCGTATGACAACCGTTGGCAGAGTAGTAATAATTACAGGGAAAGATCACCTCTCTGTGGTAGTAACTATCACAGAGACAATCAGAGAAACAGACAATTTGGGAACCAAAATAATTATTATCAAGGGAGACAGAATAACTTTAGACGCAACAGTCCAGCGTGCAGTTACGATTCAGGGAGAAATTCTCCGCCATGTGACCGACAAGAAAGAAACTATGGAATCTACCGACATGACGACAGACGATATGATCGTAACGACATACCTGAATTGCATCAGAACTGGCGGGAGTCAAACAGAGTAGGGCCCTCTCGACAAGGTGAATTTGTAGAAGTTAGCTCTCCAAATCCCAATAACAACGCGCGCCTTCAAAGACACAATAGGCAATGACTCATACCGCTGGCAGCCACAAAACGTATTTATGAAACTGACGACGCAGTTGCCGTAGCTAGTAATTACGTAAAAATGGAAGACATTAGGGACATCTTGCTCCAGGAGCACGACGTAAAACATAACAACATTGCATATCCTGTGATTCACATTACTGTAAATGACGTAAATTATACGGCAGTACTTGACTCGGGCGGTCCCATTTCAGTAATTAGTGAAACAGCTTTTAGCAAATGCAACAAATCGAACGATTGTCCCACACTTCCGTTACGTAAGGTTCAATTACAAGGTGCAATCTTTGGAAAAAGTGTAGATGTACGCCAACAAACCAACTTAGAATTCTTTTGTCAAAGCCACAGCTTCTCTATGAACTTTCTTATTGTTCCATTATTGTCGACGGAAATTATATTGGGAGTAGACTTTTTAAATGAATACAAAGTAATCTTAAACTTTCACGATGCTGAAATAAGTTTAGAGAAAGAAGGTTGGTCAACAGCTTTGAAATTTGAAGATTGGCTCTCAAACCATGACGAGGAAATTAAGCGGCTTTACCTTCTGTTAGACAACAGTTCGGAATTTTCTACGGAACTAGACACTAACAATCACTCTGCAAGTACGGACAGGGATGATATCGACGGCATATTTGAAACTAAAGAGTTAATTCAGAATAAAATTCAAACAATTGAGAACTGTAATGACACTGATAGGCAGGACCTTTTTGAGATTTTACAAGCACATTCCACAGTTTTTACTCACAAAACAGGAACAATTAAGGGATTTCAATACCAATTTCGTGTTCGTGAGCATACTAAATTTTGTGTTAGACCATACGTAATTCCAGCACATTATAGGGACCGTGTTAGAACAGAAATACAATCTACGCTTGACGAGGGCATTATTGAGCCTGCAGTAAGCTCATACAACAATCCATTACATGTTGTTGAGAAGAAAAATGGATCGATCAGGCTTGACTTAGATTCGAGACAAATCAATACTATCATTATTCCTGAAACAGACAGGCCGCAAACGTTGGAAGAACTTCTTCAAAATTTTAATGGTGTTAAAGAGTTGTCTTCCATTGATCTCAGATCCAGCTTTTATCAGATCGAACTTCATCCAGAATGTAGAAAATACACAGCTTTCCTTTGTTTCATCGTTTGTTATCAGTTTCGGAAACTTCCTTTTGGTTTGAACATTTCTTCGGCAGCATTCATTCACGGGCTAAATTCCATATTACCTGAGTTCTTAAAACGTCACATCACCTTATATGTGGACGATAGTCTGATAGCAGAAGCCTCATGGGAACAACACAATCGCATCCTCAACAACGTGTTACATACTTTTGTAGAACCTGGAATTACAGTTAACTTGGAAAATTCTGAATTCGGTAGGTCAAAGGTGAGGTTTTTGGGACATATTATTTCTTCTGAAGGCATTCAGCCGGATCCTGAAAAGTTAGAAGCAATCAGAGCCATTCCAGTTCTATCCACAAAAAACAAGTCCGCAGTTTTCTAGGTCTCGTAAATTTTTACCGTCGTTTTCTGAATATGAAAATTCTTGTTACACCAAAACTTTGTTCTCTCACTGGAAAAAATACTATTTGGAACTGGGACGAACAAGCACAGTTGGAATTCAATTCTTTGAAAGAATCGCTACTTAACGCGCCAATACTAGCTCATCCAGATCTGTCACAAGATTTCTGCCGTAGCACGGATTCTTCTGTAGTCGGTCTTGGTGCCCATTTATTTCAAGAAGCCACAGAAAATGACATTACTGTTCAGAAAACCATTGCTTTTGCTAGCCAAGTGCTACCAAAATCTTAAAAAAATTATTCTGTTACTGAATTAGAAGCTTTAGCTATCGTTGGGGCATTTAACAAATTCCGTTTCTTTCTTTCTGGTAAGCATGTAAAAGTATACAGTGATCATCGTGCATTACAATTTCTTATGTCTTCAAAATTAAATCACGACAGGTTAAAACGTTGGGCATTGTTTCTGCAAGAATTCCACTTCACAATTGTCTACATTCCCGGCAAGGAGAACATTGTTGCGGACGCACTGTCACGTGCACTGGCGGGGCTTGAGAAAAGTAACACAGAAGGCAACCTCGAGTAAAATTTCAGTATTCCTTGCACTCAGAAAGTCGCCTTTGAAAACTTCATCACCACCTCTTTAAAGGACATTGCTCATGAACAACATAAAGATCCGATTTGGAAAGACATCAAGAGCAAATGGCATGAAAAGACACACACTCAGATTCGGCATTATTATCTGGTTAGAAACAACATACTGTTCAAACGCTGCACTGTTGATGACAAGCTATGGGTACTTTGCATTCCAGATGATTTTGTTAATAAGCTCATTTGGTACATTCATTTCAGCTACGCACATTTTGGTCCACGAAAATGTTATCATATTCTTCGGACGACATGTTATTTTAACAATATGGAAAAGAGAATTCAAAGAGTCAAAAAGCGAAACCATCTACTATCTCACATCGTGCTCCGTTGTTTCCTATCATTCCTTCTAAATTAAAAGAATTTGCTGCTGTTGACCTCTTGGGACCCCTTATCAGAACATCGAATGGATTTTCGTACGTTCTAGTCGCTGTTGAACTTACTTCAAAATTTGTTTCTCTCACTCCGTTACGTAAAGCCACTGGACGGCCTGTATCCAACGCCTTTGTTAAAAATTTCTTACGTGAAGTTGGCCATGTTGCAAAAGTCATTTCAGATAACGGACTGCCTTTTCCGTAGCACAACAATACGTTACAGCATAGTACTTTCTTCATCACGGCAATAAGCGTAATAACTAAGATATCTATATGCAAAGCATTTCACTTTTGTTTATCATGAGGTAAGTACATTGGCTTCTGCAGAACTTAGCTTTCGGAGGACAATAACTACGGCACTTCCACAGAGATTATCTTACAGCAAGACGCACATTTAGCGCTACAGGACACGTATTTGAGTGATTAATTTTGTACTTAAATCATTTATTTTTAAAGATATTTGAAGTACAATGATACAAAGGTTTTCCGTGATACATTTCATTCCATTGCTGTAATCTGTAACACCTGAGGGTATAATTACATTTATCCTCAGGGGGGTACATGCTTACTTTGTGTACCATGTGTTTAGCAAGCAGAAGGAGCCCTAGCTAATATGGTATTTGCTTATACAACTTTACACATCGGTACCATATTTCTCTAACACACAAATTACACAGCTATCTGATCATTTAACTGAGAGATAAACATTTTTTTACTACATCAGTGACACGTGTTTATGCAATTACACAGTTGTGTAACTTCACACTTATGAAATTGTATTTCGTCTGTACTTTGTGACTGTTCATATTTTTTCGGAACCATTGTGATACTATGAGAGCTTTGAATGATGTATTTGCTGATGGAGCATGATTTTAAAGTACGTTTGAGGTAGATGACACTATTGAAAAGAGCAGAGAATTTTTTTTAGGTTTTGACATTATTGCAGAAAGCTACGACGTTTTTGAGATCTGACTGAGGTGTTGTTATTTTTACGACAACGATGTGTATTGTGCTGTTGAGGTATGTTTATGATCAATAAGATGATGCTACTGTAAGCCGGCCGGAGTGGCCGTGCGGTTATAGGCGCTGCAGTCTGGAACCGCGTGACTGCTACGGTCGCAGGTTCGAATCCTGCCTTGGGCATGGATGTGTGTGATGTCCTTAGGGTAGTTAGGTTTAAGTAGTTCTAAGTTCTAGGGGACTGATGACCACAGTAGTTAAGTCCCATAGTGCTCAGAGCCATTTGAACCATTTGAACCATTTGATGCTACCATAAATGAGGAATTTGATTATGCTACGGATTTATTTTGATGAAATACTGAAGAAGTGTCGACGAATACGTATATGAATAATGAGTAGTGGTTAGGGACTATGATTTGTGGAAAAGGATGTTGGAAACCATGAATCGTACTTTAAGAGTTATGAAATGTGTGTAAATGTGTGAATGTATCACAATGCCGATGAAAACTTTTTGAACACTGTTATATTCATAGGATTTTGTTTCTACACATTTGCAACGCAAAATGTCGATCTGTGAAATTTTTTATATGAGACTGTCACTGTAATGCAAACTGGTGTTGTAAATATTTCAGTAAGAAAGTTAAGTGACCACCTTCACGTAATGAGTCGTGGGCACCCAGCTGCGCGACAGTCGCCTGGTAAAAAGCCATTAGTGTGTGCCTTTCAGAGGCACAGGTGGAGAAAAAAAGGGGCCATTATCCTCGCTATTGACATTCCTCTGTAGAAAGCATCGCAAATACGACACATTCAAACTTGAAAACATATGATAACACTGTGGAGCTCTTAATTTATGATATTTACTGAAATGCCTAATGAAATGACAAGAAATATTGTTATGTCTATACACCTGATTATGACTGCTGTGGTTCTAGTTGAGAGATTTTTTTACTACCTTATGAAATGCCATATGGCTAATGAATGATGTTTCATGCCTTCTTTTGTAGATATTTGCTCATTTTCTTTAATATCTAGTTTCTAGCTGCACTGCAGCATTGGTTATTGTAAAATTTAATAGATGTACTAATATCACTATTTTCTATCTACAGACCCAGTAAAGAATACGTTTATGATGTACTTTCTTAGAAAAGAGAGCACAAATAGACATTTCCCTTCACAGGAATTGCATAAATAATTGCCTCATCCATTAGTTTAGCATCTGAGCTCAGTAGATTTAAGTTAGCTTAAGACGGGGTAGGCCATGTAAGAGAACGAGTTGTGATGACTTGGAAGAAATGCATTCAGAAGCTATAAGAAAATAGTTTGGCCAAAAAAAGAATTTTGAAAGAGGATATGAACCAAAAAAGTAGGGTTTAGGGACAACAGGTTTAGGTAGGATTTTCTTGGAAATAAATGATGAGGTAAGATAATGGTAAATAAATAATGAGGTAAGAAATGTGTGAACATATAAATACAGAAAGCATGCTTGGATAGAATTTTTTTGGTGGAAACAAATGTTGAAATAAGAGGAAAGATATATGGAATCAAGTTTTGGGGTGGGCTGCAGTACCAAATTTCACACTGAAAACAAACCCTGGCCTGTATTTTTGTGTTATTACACTATGTGAATTTGTGTTTTTCCTGTCTTAATGTGTTTAGCTAATATGAGTTATGTTGTAGAATTTTTTCTGATAATATGTTATTTTCTTTGTAAAGATGTTTAGACATTATTTATTCTGTTCTGTTTTAATGCTCATGTGTGAAGTTGATGTTTCGGAAGTTATTCTGATCTTTTACGTATGTACTCATGTCATAATTCCTGTAACACTGATGTATATGTTATTTCGATTCTTTTGTAAAGCCTGTACTACAAATGTTATCTGTATTGTTATGTTCTTTAATGATGTATTTTTTACCTTTGTAATTGTATTCTTATGTTATAAAATTGTAATTGACACCAGTTCATCATATTATTAACTTGTAAGTTCCATTTCACTGCACACGTTTCTGTTGGTCATAGTATATGGACAATATGTGAGAAGTAGGGACTGTTAGTGTTTGCACGTGTGTTAATAATTCAGCAAGGGACTGGATAACAGCATTGCTGGTTCTAAGGACAGTTCCAAAAACTTTGTGAGTGCACAAGTGGTGGTTATGGACTTGCTATATTATCCGAAAGACTCTTCAATGGTGATTGTGCACCTGCACAGTCACAAAAGATGGCTGCTGGCCATCTCTACAAGGACTACAGTGGGTCTGCTCTGTGATGACCTACCTATCAATATTCCTCAAAACGTCGAATGACTCTGCTGTGGATTTGCTCTGTTGTGGACCATTACCTGTCTGCTTGTCAAGAGTCAGCACTGTCTTTCCGTTGGAAGGACAACACTACTTCTCCAAGACTGCATGGAAATCCACTACTTCCGTGTGCATTTTCTTGTACTGCTCAGACTTTGAGAAAAACACTGCAATTTTACTGTGATGAATGATCAGGACTGTCTTTATGGACTGTGAGAAAATTTTAGCTTTCGACCAACATTGTATCAATAAGTGTGTACATTTGATTTCTTTGTTATTGTAATTATGATTATGAAAAACTTTTTCAAATATGTATTGGCCACTGCCCAAAACAATTTGTAAAATTTTTTGTGGGGAGCATGGGGGCTATGTAAGTAGACTGGTTAGGTTTTTTTATTGGTAACGCCACGCAGCGCTCTGCATGAAAATCACTGGCTGTGCTGTGTGCAGTCGGTGGCTGGTTTGCATTATTGTCGGCTATTGTAGTGTTGGGCAGCTGGCTGTTAACAGCGCGTAGCGTTGCGCAGTTGGAGGTGAGCCACCAGCAGTGGTGGATGTGGGGAGAGAAATGGCGGAGTTTTGAAATTTGTAAGACTGGATGTCATGAACTGCTACGTATATTATGATTTTTCAACACTATTAAGGTAAATACATTGTTTGTTCTCTATTAAAATCTTTCATTTGCTAACTATGCCTATCAGTAGTTAGTGCCTTCCGTAGTTTGAATCTTTTATTTAGCTGGCAGTAGTGGCGCTCGCTGTATTGCAGTAGTTCGAGTAACGAAGATTTTTGTGAGGTAAGTGATTTGTGTAAGGTATAGGTTAATGTTAGTCAGGGCCATTCTTCTGTAGGGATTTTTGAAAGTCAGATTGCTCTGGGCTAAAAATACTGTGTGTCAGTTTAAGCACAGTCATGCATAACTTTTCTAAGGGGACGTTTCATATATGGTGCGGCATTATGGGATGAAGGATAATTCATCCCCATTTTATCGATGGCAGTCTATATGGTGCAATGTATGCTGATTTCCTACGTAATGTTCTACCGATGTTACTACAAGATGTTTCACTGCATGACAGAATGGCGATGTACCGGTACTTCCAACATGATGGATGTCCGGCACATACCTCGCGTGTGGTTGAAGCGGTATTGAGTAGAATATTTCATGACAGGTGGATTGGTCGTCGAAGCACCATACCATGGCCCGCACGTTCACCGGATCTGGCGTTCCCCGGATTTCTTTCTGTGGTGAAAGTTGAAGGACATTTTGCCACCAGTGTCAGCCCAGTTTGCAGGTGAATATAAGTTTAATTTAGTTTTGTTTATGTATTTTTTTAATATTTGTATTGGTTGTGAATTGTCTAAAGTTTTTGTATTTATTTTTTATGTTTCATGTACGGAGAGGGCGGCGCAACGAACGGAGAAGCATCTTCGCTGCCGGGACCAGAGAGAAAATTGCTGGCCACTATACGTCGCGGGTCGCTAGCCAAATAGCAACAGAAGATCCTGAAACCGAGTTGTTGCGTCGTGCTTCTAAAAATCAAGTAATTGAGTATTTGTAATGTTTTGTACAACAATGATGTCATAGGAAGTTTAATCTTATTGAAAATGTTAGTTTTTTCTCGTCAAGGCTCAGGTTCACGTCTGTATGTAGGAAGATAATAAACTAGTGGATGCTACTAAAGTTGAAATACGTGTTCCGAGGATTTATTTATGAAGAATTATGCGAATGAATTAATAATATATTTGAAAAGATTACTGAATTTTGACAGTGATCATCGCGACTTCGAATCTCAAAAGTTTATTCAATGTGGTTCTAATATCGATTAAATCAGATAACGTGTATAATATATTTTCCGAGGAGAAACAAACGACATCTAAAATTGAAAAAGTTTACGAAATCCAATTGGCCCGAGTGACGTAATTCTGTGCATACGACTAAAATGATGTTTTACAGATTCGTTCAAGAACCATTCTGAGAGAATTTAAAAATAATATAAATAATTTTGAAGTGGGTTCTAACTGACGTAGGTGACGAAGTCTACACATGGTCATATGTCAGATGAGAATCATTTAAACAGATCTATACGTCGTTACACTACAATTTACCATCGTGGTCCACCGACAACGCCTGACAACATGGGCCAGCGCATTGTCAATGTATGTGCGAACATTACGGAAAGCGAACTACTAGCTGTTGAGAGGAATGTCGTTACACGTATTGCCATATGCATTGAGGTTGACGGACATCATTTTGAACATTTATTGCATTAATGTGGTATTTACAGGTAATCACGCTGTAACAGCATGCGTTCTCAGAAATGATAAGTTCACAAAGGTACATGTATCACATTGGAACAACCGAAATCAAATGTTCAAATGTACCTACGTTCTGTATTATAATTTAAAAAACCTACCCGTTACCATCTGTTCGTCTGAACTTGTGAGCCATATGTTTGTGACTATTACAGCGCCATCTGTCACAAAGCGAAAAAAGTGGCCCAACTAAAACATTCATATTTATTTAAGTACTACACGAATATGTAATGAAAAATGGGGGTTCCTATTTTAAAAAAAAAAACGCTGTTGATATCCGTTTGACCTGTGGCAGCGCCATCTAGCGCGCCAACCAGAGCGCCATCTGGTTTCCCCCTTCAAGCTAGACAAGTTTCGTTCTTTGTAGTTTTTCGTTTGACGCTTATTTCGTGAGATATTTGGCCCGGTCACGATAAATGGACCATCCTGTATTTAAAGCAAACCTGATTTGCATCCTCATAGTGGAGACTTTCAGATGTAGATTCACGCCTACCAACTCCTTCTTGGTGTTTCAATATTTCTTCCGTCGGTGTATTTTTCTGCAACACACAAATTCAGAAATAAACTCGGTAATACGACATTTTATCTTTGCAGGGATAATTCCAGGTCAGAATTGGGATGTGGTATTTCAGAATACAAACACAGCTTTTTGGCAACAGTACACCCGCGTAATAGTTATATATGATGAGCGAAATGTACATTTATTCTAATGTTCCACTCAAACGTGCTACGTCCTCATACAATCGAGTTAAATTGATCAAAATTGAAGTTGCAAACGAAGGTCCGTCAAACATTCACAGATTCCGATGAATGCACTATGTAAACTGGCTATATCTCGTCTCTACTCAACAGGCTTTTACGTTGCTGAACTGTAAAGTACACGTAACAACACTCTCATTACAATGCAGTTCGCTCACATTCAAGTCCCTTTAGTTGCTCAATTCTTCATATCCGCTCCGCATCTGCCGTCCACCGTTAAATGCATCTTGATTCTTTCTCTCTTCTCTTCTTGCCTTGAAACTCTTCATCAAAATACTTACTATCTCTTCTTCTTCAGTCAGTAGATCAGCGTCTTCTCCTCTTGAGCCGTCGTCAACGCCTCTGTATACTTCATATACTGGATGTTCAGTTACAAGCTCGCATTACGTTGTGATAAGCGCCATTACTCCGTTTGTGACAAACTCTTTGTTGCATGTGACAATCTTCCACAACTGCTTCAACTTAACTTCTTCTCGTAACCGTACTTCTTTCTCCCTCTGTTCCACGCATCACTGTCCTACACTCGACTCAAAATCTTATTTTCGCCATAATCGCAGGAACCGCACTTTCACAAATGTCCCTTCATTCAAAAATCCAAATAATTGTCTCCTCCTTCGTTTAATTACACAAGTATAAATTTTGTTCTAATGGGCATTGCACTTCCTTTACATAAATTAACAAAGTTACTACTAGACAAAATTCCATAAACAGCATACATCTACAGACAGAACTACTTAATTGAAACACATATATGTGCCATTTGTGCATTTGTGCAAAGAAAATGAATAAAAAGACGAATTAAATCAACATTTAACCCACAGACATGGAATAAGCAAAGAAATCTATTGGAAACGATCAGTGTTAACTACAGAGGAGGAAATCTCCGCCACACCTCCCCATTTATTATGTTTTCCGACATATTCATTTCGGTAGATTCCTTCTTTAGGCTAACGCAAAAACTTGACGTTTGCCCCACGATTTCATTTCATGGCTGTATTCGAGACAATACTCAGAGACAGCTGAGATGGTTGTTTTTGTCCGGTGGGTCTCTCAAGTACTTTCTCCCTTCGACTATTGCAATGGTCTGTCTCAGGTAAAACAATCCACATTCGCATGGAATGCGATACACATCTGGCTTTTGGAGACCTAGATCGTCTTTATAAAGAAGAATTTTTTGTCTTTGCTGAGTGGTGCGAAAGAACTGAATGCCATTTTTCCGTAGGAGTCGACTCATTGTTCCGGATATACTGGACCAGCAGAGGGTAGATAAGCAGTCTTTGGCTTCTCGTTCTCAGGCGTTCTCGATTTAAACTGCAACGCCCTCTCAGTCTGATAATCTGAGTACCTATTCCAGTTTCTTTGTAACGGATGATGATGGCTCAGGTAGTGGAGATAGATGCCATAATGTGTGGGTTCTCTGCGTGACCCAGTGATCCGTCTGGTCTTCTTTTAACTGACACGCCGAGGATGTATTTGATTAAATAGTCAGAGATTCAAATGGTTCAAATGGCTCTGAGCACTATGGGACTCAACTTCTGAGGTCATTGGTCCCCTAGAACTTAGAACTAGTTAGACTTAACTGACCTAAGGACATAACACACATCCATGCCCGAGGCAGGATTCGAAACTGCGACCGTAGCGGTCTCGCGGTTCCAGACTGCAGCGCCTAGAACCGCACGGCCACTTCGGCCGGCAGTCAGAAATGTGTCTGACTTTCCAGGTAGTGTGTGATGGGATCTGTATTCCTAAACCGATCATCTATGTCGTGCGAGTAATGAGCGTCAATAAAGTACAGCCGTAGAAAACCTGTAATCTTTCACGTACAAAATGCGAAAGTGATTCAGCATTTTCTTTTACGTGGTGTGCGTGATTCTCAATAGAAGTCCAGAAGTCATTTTTTTTAATATGTGCGGGGATATGGGTGTCTTGCGTCTTTGACGTTTCCAACAAAATAAAACATTAGGTTCAATGTGTGAGTGTGTGTGAATTCCTAAGGGACCAAACTGCTGAGGTCATCGGTCCCTAGACTTACACACTACTTAAACTGACTTAACTCTAAGGACAACACTCACACCCATGCCCGAGGGAGGACTCGTACCTCCGGCGGGAGGGGCCGCACGATTAGTGACATGGTGCCTCTAACCGCTCGGCCACTCCGCGCTGCAACATTAGGTTCACTGGGGCCAAAGTTAATATACTGATGTCGCTAGCACCGTGGATGACATCATGGGTGGGCATGAGCTTTGGCTAGAAAAATATTTTGTTAGAAGTGCCCAATAATATGTTTGTGATGGTAGATTTCACTTGATTCTATGAATCGCTGTGTCCTTAGGATGAAACAGTCAAAATACTTCCAGCTGATAATGAAGAAAGTCAACTTGCTCCCTACTCGTCTGGTGTGGAAAGTTCTGTTTCGATGACTAATCGCGATGAATTTTTGCAATTTTGGTTGTCATTGTGCCTGTTCTGTTACTTAATAAATGAGAAATGTAGTTATGGAGCTGGTTAGAAGGAACATCTGAGGAATTTGTTTTGGAATTTGTTAACAAACTAACGGCATTCGGTTTACTGTTCTGAATCCCAACTAGTTGTGCTGCCGCATAAAAGAAGTATTTATCACAAGCAACATTTGTGTCTCCCATTTGCAGCCGATGGCCATAACCGATGAACAGTTACTTGAAAAGGAGAAAGACGATTTATTCCTCAGGATGTTAGTTACACACCGACACGAAAGGAAACCCAGTTAACGTTCTCATAAGACACTGAATATTGCACGACTGGTAGTCTGGAGTTCACTATTTATGTGTCTGTGATGTGTCGTAATACATGCGTACGATTTGAAAAAAGATACCGAATTTCGCAATAAGTGTCCCATTTCCTGGAAAGCGAGTTGTTTGTGGTCATTCAGATTTGACGACATCCGGCAGCGCGCATCGTACGGCCTAAACTTCCGACGTCTCGCAACGGGCCGCGTCGGAGATGTTTTCTACCAGACGGGTGAAAAACGAGGCTTCTGAAACTCATCACTAGCAAAGAAACACAAACATGGTTGTCAGTATAAACGAGAGTGTCTACTGTCAACGAATTCTGCGTCAGCCATGACGCTGGAACGATGACGAGCCACCTCTCATCATCCCACGAGATCTGCTAGCGGTGCGACGTGCGTACATGGCGAGAGTTGACCACTGCAGGCACTGAGACTGGAGAATCTATGGTAGCGCACCTTTCGTGGTTGCTGGGATACATATGTCTCAGTAAAGTAATACGCAGTTTTGGGCGTTGGGACGTCTATATCTCATATCTGCTAATGCTAACACGTAGTGAAGTGTTTTCCAAACTTGGAGAAAAATACTGCGGACCGCGGCATAAATATACAGAAGGCCGTGTGAGCGATCGAATGTGGCGGCTTGTATTTATGGGTGGCTCAGTGTATGTGTTTCACGAGAACCAAATTAATCTTCACCATTCCAAGAACGTCTGAAGTCTTTTCTTATGTATCATAGACATTGTTTTGATACATTACTACACACCTCAGTAATTCTACTGATTTGTGTATAATTTGTATGTAGTGGGACGTGTATACCTACTAGGGTCACTCCAAAAGAAATTCACACTATTTTTGTAAAAATACAGTTTCCATTCTGCATGTGTGAAAGTTTTACAGTGTGTAGATACATCCCTCCCGCTTGTTTTAAAACTTAGTTCAACCTGTTCCCGTGAGTGGCGCCGTCACAGCATGTCTTCAAGGTGGCTGCTACACTTGACGTTCGTCAGAAGCAACGTGCTGTCATAGAATTCCTGTGTTGTGAAAACGAGATATTGGGAAACATCCACAAGAGGTTGAAAAAGGTGTATGGAGATGCTGCTGTCGATCGCAGTGCAGTTAGTCGGTGGGAATGCAGGTTACGTGGTGAAAGCGGGCACGGCAATATTGAGGATTGTCCTTGCAGTGGCAGGCCTCGTACTGCACACACTCCAGACAATGTGCACAGAGTTAACGAATTGGTGACTGCTGACAGACGCATCACAGTGAACGAATTGTCACGCTACGTTGGGATAGAAGAAGGAAGTGTTTGCAGAATACTGAATGTGTTGGCGTTAAAAAAGGTTTGTGCCAGGTGTGTTCCCAGGATGTTGACAGTGGCTCACAAAGAAACAAGAAAAACGGTATGCAGTGAACATTTGGAACAGTACGAGAGTGGTGGAGACGAATTTCTTGGAATAATTGTGACAGGTGATGAAACATGGCTCCATCATTTTTCACCAGAGCCGAAGAGGCAAGCAATGGAGTGGCATCATGCAAATTCACCCAAGAAAAAAAAATTCAAAACCACATCTGCTGGAAAATTTATGGCTACGGTGTTTTTCGATTCCGAAGGACTCTTGCTTGTGGACATCATGCCAAGTGGAACCACCATAAATTCTGATGCATATGTGTTCGACCACATCGGCAAAAGCAGGATGTTTTGCTGTTGCACGACAGTGCACGGCCACATGTCAGTCATAAGACCATGGAAGCAATCACGAAACTCGGATGGACAACACTGAAACACCCGCCTTACAGTCCTGTCCTGGCTCCATGTGACTATCATCTCTTTGGGAAACTGACAGACTCTCTTCGTGGAACAAGCTTTGAGGATGATGACTCCCTTGTAGAATAAAAGATGGATTAAAAAAAAAAAAGTGCATTTCTTTTGGAGTGACCCTCGTAGAAAACTTCATAGAAAGTAGAAAACATTGAGGTGCGTTAGGTTGGTGCATGATTTCGTAGCGTTTTTGTTTTTGACGTTGGTATTCCGGTTGCTATGTGTTTATTTACCGATTGGCATTTTTTATTTGTAGTTCACTGTTACTATTTGAGCTTATACATTGTCATTTTGTCATATGGAGATAGTGAGTAGAGCTGTGGACGCCAGAAAATGGAGTGCCAAGTGGAGAAAGCGGAACATTTCCGACATAGTTTTCTGTTTTAGTTCAGCAGAGGGGTGGCAGCAGTGGGTGCAGCCAGAAAAATTTACGCCGTGTATGCGGATAATCCCACTGGACAGAGAATGGCAAGAAAATGGATCGTTTTGACATTAGCAGCTCTCCATGCTCAGTGTTCGAAGAAGATCGTTTAAAGATCCACGTCAGTGTACTCGAGAACAGTGATCATTCCATCATCGTGCGGTATTTGCACGCAAAGGGGAAGGTTAAAAAATCGGATATATGGGTACCGCGTGCTCGAAGTCAAGAATGACAAAAATTAGTAGGTGACAATATCTGCATTTCTGCTTGCTCGTCGTTAACTGGCTATTGAACAACAATGACCATTCCTATCCCGTATTGTTACTGGTGACGAGAAACTGTGCCTTTGCGCTAAAATAAGGAAAAGAAGGCAGTGGTTGAATGCAGAAAAAGCAAGAACTCTCCGTTCAAAGACCTAGCATCCAAAAAGATAATAATGGTGAACAGCCACGGTATGGTGTGATTCCCCGAGGTGCAACCGTCGCTGCTGACGTTTATTGTCAACAATGAGACGTCTCGCAGACGCAGTGCAAGAACAACGACCAGGAAGACTGCGTGAAGTGACGCTCCGCCACGATAACGCCGGCCCGCATTAAGATAGACTGATAAAAAACACTATACAGGAGTTGGGTTGGGAAGTCATTTCGCACCCACTTTATTCACCTGATCTTGCACCCTCAGATTTTCACATTTTCCGTTCTCCATAGAACAATCTTCAAGGAACTTCCTTCCCGGAGGAAATGCGCTCAGAACACGGGTCGACGAGTTCTTCGCCTCAAAACAACATGATTTCTATTTTCACGGAATAGAAAAGTTGCCTCAGCGTTGGCAGGCTGTTGTAAATAGTGAAGGAGAATATATTACTGATGAAAAAAGTATCTGTTGTGTGTAACTGTTTCGTTTATTAAAATTATGGAAAACGCCAACCCAATAATATGTCAAAACCACCTGCAAATGTTGAAAACTTATGTGCGACATTTCTTCATGTTTTTGATTGGCAGGAGAATAAATGTATTTTGGCACTGATTTGTTATATCTTTCTCCATAACTGCCATCCTGTTAAAGTAATTCTAATATTAAGGTTTTAACGCTGAGAATCCTATATTAATATGAAAACATAGACCTAGTTAGGTATGCGTGACAGAGTTTTTTGATAGTGAAAGTGTTAAAAAAAATGGTTCAAATGGTTCTGAGCACTATGGGACTTAGCATCTATGGTCATCAGTCCCCTAGAACTTAGTACTACTTAAACCTAACTAACCTAAGGACGTCACACAACACCCAGTCATCACGAGGCAGAGAAAATCCCTGACCCCGCCGGGAATCGAACCCGGGCACCCGGGCGTGGGAAGCGAGAACGCTACCGCACGACCACGAGCTGCGGACCGTGAGAGTGTATTGTTTATCACAAGGTAAGACAATTTTGACCTTTTATTTTTCAAATAAGTGAAAAAATTTAACCATGGAAGGGTTAACATCCGCCCAGTAACAAAGCTGTTTTCTGTCCGACAAAAGAAATACCTGTAGGAAATTGCTGTAGTGAGCAGACATTCGCATCCGTAAATGGGGATGTAGCAAATATCCTGCGTCAATGTCTGTCCCAGACTAAACTTGGACATGATGGAGTATAGCATAAGCACTCCACCTGTCGGTTTGAAAAGATTTTTAACAGTGTTCTATTTGGATATCGTAAATAAATAAAGATTTTTTCAGAGCGGTGAAAGTAGGGCCACATTGCTGGGTCCTCAGTTATTTTCCCCATGTATGTAAATTTTCTGTAATATGAGAGGTGGCAGTTTGGTTTATAATATTTGCCACAGACAATGCATTTCATGAATACATATATAGAGGAGACTCTTTTGATTCCAGAGCTCATGTTGATGTCGTGTTGTCAATTGGCACTGGCTAGCACTTCTTTGTCGAGTGATGGTAGGATCGGACGTATTGTCTTGGCAGTGCTCATATAGAGGCAGCGTGGAAATATGGATATGCAGTCGCGACCTATAATATTGAATGAAACGAAATTTTGTGTTTAGGTCGCGTTTCCAGCTTAAGCTTTTTCAATATTGTAACTTGTTTTTTGACTATTAGAATGTAACCGGTTAAGCATTTCATAATACGTCAGGAAAGCATCACATCACTGTTTACCCTTTTCTTTTTAAAGTATTGAATGTAAGAGGAAGTTTTGTCGAAAGTCTTCACTTCGTGAGCTATCTGTCTTAAATGCAGTTTACAGTGATTGTTAATAGCAATTGTCATCAATGTTGACATGTTTATATGTTCTAATTCTGTTCGTGTTAGTCGTTTATGGTTACTAAGCAACTCATTCACAATAGTTTTCAAGTTATTCCTTACTGAACCTTCACATTCAACTTACTTATTCAAAAGCTTTTAGGCGTGACTGTCTGGACACGCATTGCAGCCTGTGTGATTCGATTGTTAGTGAATGGTTTAATTGTGCTTGGCTTAACTCGCATTGCACCTAGCGATGTTTATTTTTGTTGTTTAAAGCAGCATGATTTCTTCCACCTCATTATAATCAAAGTAGGTATGCAGCTAATCCATATTATTCTTAGGGCCAGGTACAGAAACTGTTTAGTGCGTTTAGAGAACAGTGAGTGTTTATTCATTTTGCACAGCTTCATGTTACTTTCAACTGCAGTATGTTTATTCGGTATGTCTATCAATTACAGTTGTTAGGTCAAACGTACTATCGTATTCAGAGTATTGTGTCAAAAAATATCGTGTTGTTCTATACTCATAGCAGTGATTAGTTCAGTCACGATACAAGAATCTCGCACAGATACGCATGTAAACGCTTGTTTCGTTAACATATACACTAAGGTGACAAAAGTCATGGGATACATCGTAATATCGTGTCGGACCTGCTAATGTCCTGCACAGTGCAGCAATTCAACGTGTCACAGACTCAATAAGCCATTGGCAGTCCCCTGCAGAAATACTGAGCTAAGCCTCTATATCCGTCCATAAGCGAAAGTTCTGCCAGTGCAGGATTTTGTGCACGAGGTGACCATTCGATGTCCCATAAATGTTACATGGGATTCATGTCGGGCGATATGAATGGCCAAATCATTCACTCGAATTGTCCGGAATGTTCTTCAAACCAATCGCGAATCAATTGTGGCCTGGTGCAAATTCCATCGTTGTTTGGAACATGAAGTCCGTGAATGGCTCCAAATGGTCTGAAAGTAGCCGAACATAACCAGCCAATGTTGGATTCAGTTAGACCAGAGGATCGTCAATTCCATGAAAACACAGTCCACACCATATGGAGCCACCATCAGCTCGCACAGTGCCTTGCTGACAACCTGAGTCCATAGCTTCGTGGGGTCTGTGTCACACTAGAATCCTACCATCAGATCTTACCAACTGAAATGGGGACTCAACTGTCCAAGTCACGGTTTTCCAGTCGTCTAGGGCTCAGCCGATATGGCCATGAGCTCAGGAGAGGCGCTGCAGGTGATGTCGTGATGTTAACAAAGGCACTCTCATCGGTCGTCTGCTGCCACAGCCCATTAACGCCAAATTTCGCCGCATTGTACTAACGGATACGTTCATCGTACGTTCCACATTGATTTCTACGGTTATTCTACGCAGTATTGGCACCTGTTAGCATTAAGAACTATATGCAAACGCCGCTGCTCTCGCCGTGGTGAGAGGTAATGCCTGAAATTTGTTCTCGCCACATTCTTCACACTGTATATCTCGAAATAATTAGGTAACGATTTCTAGAACGAAATGTCCCATGCGTCTAGTTCAGACTAGCATTACATGTTTAAAGTCCGACAGGATAGTAGGAGGTTTCTCATTTCTTCCATCACCTCTGGTATGTTGACGTTTGCTGTTTTCTGCTGACAAGTGGGAAGCCTCTGCTGTATCAAGCGATTTCTTCTCTGATTTAGGCGATACTGAGATGATGGCATGAAAATTGATTCATCCCATTATCTGGGCCATGAAACAATGACAATCAGTCGATAACTATTTAATTAGTATTTTAAATACTTGACAATAGCACCATCAGAGAAGCTGACTAATTCACATACAACAAGATTTATACATAGGTAGTGTTTACCTCTAGTTTTCACAAATACTGCCGAGCGGTTCTAGGCACTACAGTCTGGAACCGCGCGACCGCTACGGTCGTAGGTTCGAATCCTGCCTCGGGCATGGATGTGTGTGATGTCTTTAGGTTAGTTAGGTTTAAGTAGTTCTAAGTTCTAGGGAACTGATCACCTCAGATGTTAAGTCCCATAATGGTCAGAGCCATTTGAACCATTTCTTCACAAATACTGAAACGACTCTTTCCGCTATATTGAGAACGAATGCTGATAACCTTACGTTTAGCACCTACGTCAAACCCATTCACCCATAGAATGATGACCTAATGATGTTGTTTATTGCGTTATATCAGAAGTTCTGCCCTGCGCTCAGCAATGAGCGCTATACGCAATTATTAAAATAGGAGAACACAACTTGTCCAAAAATTACCCTAAGCTTCTCAAGCATTTCATCAGCGGTCATTATTCTGGTATACTCTTTTGATCCTAGTGTGTCGCATCACTCTGTCCAAAGTAGTGTGGCGTTTTTCCAGCTCAATGAAGAGGTAAAACATTAATACCACTGACAACAGAGAGATGCTGTTTGGTGCCGTTGTGGTCAGGTGACGTCGTAAGGAAAGTGTATAAACGGAGCAGAGACGAATGGAGAGTTATTCTAACGATTATACGGGCCGCAAATGGGTACGTTCACTGTGTTGTTGTGTTGTGGTCTTCAGTACAGAGACTGGTTTGAAGCAGCTCTCCATGCTAATCTATCCTGTGCAAGCATCTTCATCTCCCAGTACCTACTGCAACCTACATCCTTCTGAATCTGCTTAGTGTATTCATCTCTTGGTCTCCCTCTACGATTTTTACCCTCCACGCTGCTCTCCAATGCTAAATTGGTGATCCCTTGATGCCTCAGAACATGTCCTACCAACCAGTCCCTTCTTCTTGTCAAGTTGTGCCACAAATTTCTCTTCTCTCCAATTCTATTCAATACCTCCTCATTAGTTACGTGATCTATCCATCTAATCTTCAGCATTCTTCTGTAGCACCACATTTCGAAAGCTTCTATTCTCTTCTTGTCCAAACTATTTATCGTCCACGTTTCACTTGCATACATGGCCACGCTCCATACAAATACTTTCAGAAACGACTTCCTGACACTTAAATCTATACTCGATGTTAACAAATTTTTCAGAAACGCTTTCCTTGCCATTGCCAGTCTACGTTTTATATCCTCTCTACTTCGACCATCATTAGTTATTTTGGTCCCCAAATAACAAAACTCATTTACTACTTTAAGCGTCTCATTTCCTATTCTAATACTCTCAGCATCACCCGACTTAATTCGATCACATTCCATTATCCTCGTTTTGCTTTTGTTAACGTTCATCTTATGTCCTCCTTTGAAGACACTGTCCATTCCGTTCAGCTGCTCTTCCAGGTTCTTTGCTGTCTCTGACAGAATTACAATGTCATCGGTGAACCTAAAAGTTTTTATTTCTTCTCCGCGAATTTTAATTCCTACTCTGAATTTTTCTTTTGTTTCCTTTACTGCTTGCTCAATATACAGGTTGAATAACATCGGGGATAGGCTACAACCCTGTCTCACTCCCTTCCCAACCATGCCCCTCGACTTTTATAACTGCCATCTGGTTTCTGCTCAAATTGTAAATAGGCTTTCGCTCCCTGTATTTTACCCCTGCCACCTTCATAATTTGAAAGAGAGTATTCCAGTGAACATTATCAAAAGCTTTCTCTAAGTCTACAAATGCTAGAAACGTAGGTTTGCCTTTCCTTAATCTATTTTCTAAGAGAAGTCGTAGGGTCAGTATTGCCTCACGGGTTCCAACATTTCTCTGGAATCCAAACTGATCTTTGCCGAGGTCGCCTTCTACCAGTTTTTCCATTCGTCTGTAAAGAATTCGTGTTAATATTTTGTAGCTGTGGTTTATTAAACTGATAGTTCGATAATTTTCACATCTGTCAACACCTGCTTTCTTTGGGATTGGAATTATTATATTCTTGAAGTCTGAGGGTATTTCGCCTGTCTCATACATCTTGCTCACCAGATGGTAGAGTTTTTTGAGAGCTGGCTCTCCCAAGGCTATCAGTAGTTCTAATGGAATGTTGTCTACTGCCGGGGCCTTGTTTCGGCATAGGTCTTTCAGTCACTGATGTAATTGATTTTCACAAATGGCAGATTGTTATGGCCTGGCACCTCGGAAGTGGCGAAACCGGTTGGCTGTTCGTGCCCCGCTGCCGTGAGAATCTATGAAAAGTGACCGAAGGATGGTGATACCACGAGCGGGCGACAAGGTTTTGGAAGTCCGTGCCTCATTACACAACTGTAAAGCAGGATAGGCGTCGTTCTGTGGCAGATCTGATGGCAGAGTACAAAGCTGTTCAGGTACACTCCGGTCAGCATACGTTGTTTTTACATAGGGCTCCACAGCAGACGACTTTTACGTGTTAGTTGACCTAACGACTTCGTCAGTTACGATTGCAGTGAGCACGGCAGCATCGAGACTGAACCGTGATTGATTGGAAACGTGTCGCCCGGTGTTATGAATCACGTTTCTGGCTACGCTGGGTCTGTGGCCATGTGTGGATACCTCGCCAGAATGGCTGCACGAAGCAACAGCGACTGGGTGCAGGCCAGTGCCAGCTGTATTAAGGTATGGGGGCTTCCATTGGATATATGACAGCACCATAACAGCTGTAAACTAGGTGAACATTATTGCAGAGCACCTGCATCCCTAAATTCTTGATGTCTTCCCCGACGGCGATGAGATCTTCCAGCAGGAAAACTATCTGAGTCGCGTTATCATGCCAAGTCCCTCATTTGCTATCGTTCATACTGTTTAACATGACCCTTCCAGGTATTTTACTAGCATATCTGTCATATTCAACATATGTTTAAAAATTTGGAAATTTGTGGTAAGGTCTTATGGGACCAAACTGCAGAGGTCAAGCCGCGCGGACCGTGACAAGGCGCCTGATGTGTTAAAGGTGGTGCTTCTAACGAGTAGTAGATTCATAGTGGGACCTTTGAAACGTATCACAGTGTATGGTAGTGAAGATGCCGAGTAAGCCCGGTAACAATCATGCGACGAACTTATGCTAACACATAGACGAGAGATTCAAAGCTCTAGAAGAAACAATTCTGAAAAGATATTGCAGGATCAATGAAGACTTCACTCTAATGTGTCTCAACAACCAGAGAAAGAATGGATGGCAATTTACACAACATATTAACAGTCTAGAGAACCAAATACAGAAATGCGACTGATTCAGACAACATCGTCTAGGAGGTAATTGAAAGTGGCGGTTTTCCCCTCAGGTCCAAACTTTTAAAACGTATTCGGACTACCAGAAAGTAGTTGCCTGTACAGAAAGTGTAGGGGATTGTGAATTACAAGTGAAATTATTGCTGGAATCTTGTTCAATCGTCTGTAAGCCTTACAGCATCCTCCCTGAGTCGCAGAGTTGTGTCCATCCATTCAGATGCATTGCTTATTTTATCTGTGAAACATAGCTGTATGAAGAATGTAGTGATCAAAAATAGTCTTTCACTTTAGCGTTCTTTGACCTGAATCCACCTTACGGGTTAATAAAAGTCGAAAGGATGACCTAAGACCAGTTACAAAAGAGAAAATGATTTTTGGAGACTGAGTTTTCATGTTTAAACAACGTGTAAAATAAATGCAGGCTGCTGACTTACTTGCTGTTAGAATTTGTCATCTTTATTCATATTACGTCGAATTTCAACACAAGACATAGTTAAATGCAAAAGCAGGAGCCAAATACCTCACACTCAAGCGTGATTTTGGAACGAAAACGAGTTTGGGTGTTTTGAAACGTCCCCTTAGAACAATTATACACGACTGTCCTTAAACTGACACACAATATTTTGTTAGCGCAACGCAATCTGACTTTCAATAATCCCTACAAAAGAATGGGCCCTGACTAACATTAAACTATACCTTTCACAAATCACTTACCTCACAAAAATCTTTGCTACTCAAGCTACTGCAATACAGCGAGCGCCACGACTGCCAGCTAAATAAAAGATTCAAACTACGGAAGGCACTAACTACTGATAGGCATAGTTAGCAAATGAAAGATTTTGATAGAGAACAAACAATGTATTTACCTCAATAGTCATAATATATATAGCAGTTCATGACAAATTACAAAATTCCGCCATCTCTCTCCCCACATCCACCACTGCTGGCGGCTCACCTCCAACTGCGCAACGCTATGCGCTGTTCACATCCAGCTGCCGCTGCCCAACACTACAATGGCAGACAACAATGCAAACTAGACACAGACTGCACACAGCACAGCCAGTGATTTTTATACAGAGGTGGCGTTACCAATAAAAAACCTAAACAGCCTACTTACAGTTTGTAGGGAAAGAAAAAGTTACTTGTCATCAATTTAGTCCTACAGTTCGTCACACTGAGTCACAGAACATAAGAAAACTCTCTGTCTTCGAAGATCTGATAACATCGTGACACATTTACTTCGACTCGAAAAGTCGATGAGAAGCGGCCGCGAAAAACGCGCGACACTGGTGTTAGAATGTGCTGGCCGGAACAGCAGAAATCGGCGCTGGTCAAAGTGCTGGTGGAGTGCGTGAAGCTGTTGTTTGTTTTCGCAAAACTGAGTTTTGGCTTGAAACAGCTAGTGTGTACACGAAAAAGTGCGTGTATGCTTTAAGATATTTGCGGCTGAACAGACCGTGATGTGCATGAGGACAGCCTAGCTTCGCAACGTTCATCTGAGGAAGAACACTTTACATGCTCGTCACTCCATTTACACCGTCTCATAGCCAAAGTCTGCTAGTTTACAACCGTAGCCCGAAGCGAAATACTGATTATGATGAGAGCACACATCGATTTCATATCCTGTAAATATGACGTTGTCACAATTGGGTGCGCCACTGCCAAAATTTTCATCTCAGAGTAACGCTTGCAACCTACGCCCTCAATTATTTGCTGGATAGATCACAATTCCCGTCGTCCTCTATACTTTTTATCCTCTATGGCTCCCTATAATACCATGGAAGTTATTCCCTGATGTCTTAACAGATGTCGTATCATCCTGTCCATTCCTCTTTTTAGTGTTCCAATATATTGCTTTCCTCGTCGATTCTGCGAAGCACCTCCTCATTCCTTACTTAATCAGTCCATGTAACTTCCAATATTCTTCTGTAACACCAAATCTCTAACGCTTTTCCCCACAGTCCCTGTCTCACTACCATAAAATGCTGTGCTCCAAATGAACATTCTCAGAAATTTCTTTTTCAAATTAAGACATATGTTTGGTACTAGTAGACGTATCTTGGCCAGAAATGTGCTTTTTGCCAGTGGTAGTCCTCTTTTGATGTCCTACTTGCTCCGTCCATCACATATTATTTTGCTGCCTATGTAGCAGAATACCTAGACTTCGTCTATTTCATGATCACCTACTATGACGTTAAGTTTCTCGCTGTTCTCATTTTTGCTACTTCCTATTACTTTTCTCTTTCTTCGATTTGATCTCAATCCATATTCTGAACTGATTAGACTGTGCATTTCATTTAATAGATCCTGCAGTTCTACACTTTCACTGAAGTTAGCAACGTCATCGGAGAATCTTCTCACTGATACACTCTCAACTTGAATTTTAATCCCGGGCTTAAACCTTTCTTTCATTTTCGTCATTGCTTCTTCGATGTATAGTTTGAGTGGCAGGGGCGAAAGACTACATCTCTGTCTCTCACTCTTTTTAATCCGAGCACTTCGTTCTTGTTTTTATATTCTTATTGTTCCCTCTTGGCTCTGGTACGTATTGGATATAACCCGTCTTTCCCTATATCTTACCCCTATTTTGCTCAGGATTTCGAACATCTTGCACCATTTTACATTGTCGAATGCTTTTTGCAGGTCAACAAATCCTTTGAACTTGTCCTGATTTTTCTTGCTTCCACTATCAGCCGCAACATCAGAACTACCTCTCTGGTGCCTTTATCTTTCCTAAAGCCAAACTGATCTTCATCTGACAGGTGGGCAATTTTCCTTTCAATCCTTCTGTGTATTATTCTTATCAGCAACTTAGATGCATGAGTTGTTAAGCTTGAGCTGTTAAGCTGATTGTACGATAATTGTCGCACTTGTCGACTGTTGCTGTATTCGGAATTGTGTGGACGATGTTTTACCGAAAGTTTGAAGGTATATATCCAGTGTCACGCATTCTACACACCAACGTCAATAATAGTTTAGCTGCCATTTCCCCCAATGATTTTAGAAATTCCGTTGGAATGATATCCATCCCCTCTGCCTTATTTGATTTTAAGTCTTCCAAAGCTCTTCTAAATTCTGATTCAAATACTCGATTCGCTATCTCTTCGCAATAGACTCCTGTTTCTTCCTCTATCACGTCATCAGATCTAGTGTTTTCCCTCATGAAGCCCTATTTCCACCTATTCCCTCTCTCCTCTGCATTTAACAGTGAAATTCCCATTGCGCTCTTAACGTTACCGCCATTTTTTCTAATTTCACCGAAGGTTGTTTCGACGTTTCTATATGCCGAATCCGGCCTTCCGACAATAATTTCGTTTTCGATTTCGTCACATTTTTCGTGTAGCCATTTCTTCTTAGTTTCCCTTGCACTTCCTATTTTCTGTTAATTCGTAAGTGACTCGTATTTCTGTATTCCTGAATTTCCATGAACATTTTGGTAAGTCCTTCTTTTGTCGATCAACTGAAATATTTCTTCTGTTACCCATGAGTTTCTTGCAGTTCCTTCCTTGTGCCTATGGTTTTCTCTCCCACGTCTGTGATTGCCATTTTTAGAGATATCCATTCCTCTTCAAAGGAACTGCCTGCTGAGCTATTCAGTACCGCAGTATATATAGCCTCAGAGAACTTCAAGAGTATCTCTTCATTACTAGTACTTCCGTATCCCACTTCTCTGCGTATTGATTCTTCCTGAATGGTCTCTTAAACTTCAGCCTACTCTTCAACATTAAGGAATTGTGATGTGAATCGATATCTGCTCCTGGGTGTGCCTTACAATCCAACATCTCATTTCAGAATCTCTGCCTGACCTTCTTGTAATCTATCTGAAACCTTCCTTTATCTCCCGCCCTTCTCGAAGCAAATCTCCTCCGCTTGTGACTCTTGAACAGAGCGTTCGCTGTTACCAGCTGAAACTTATTACAGAACTCAATTAATCTTTCTTCTGGCTCATTCCGTCTCCCAAGCCCACATTCTTCCTTAATCCTTTCTTCTACTCCTTTTACTACAACCGTATTCCAGTCCCCCATGGCCATTAGGTTTTCACCTCCCTTAACGTAATGAACTACCCTTTCAATACCTTCTTATGCTTTCCCTATCTCTTCATCTTCAACTTGTGACGTCGGCATGCATACCTGGACTATCGTTGTCGGTGTTGGTTTGCTGTCGATTCTGAACTGTTCACAGTAACTCACTGTCTGCCCTACCTTGCTATTCATAAAGAATCTTGTTCACGTTTTACCATTTTCTGCCACTGATGATTTTACCCTATACTCGTTTCACGAGCAATCCTTGTCTACTTTTCATTTCACTTCACTGGCGCCGACTGTATCTAGACTGAGCCTTAGAGTTTTCCTTTTCAGATTTTCTAGCTTCCCTACTGCGTTCAAACTACTGACATTCCACGGCCGTACTCGAAGAATGTTATCCTTTCGTTGCTTATTCCATCTTTTTCTGATGTTCACCTTCCCCCTGGCAGTCCACTCCCGGAGATCCGAATGTGAGACTAGTCCGGAATCTTTTGCCTATGGAAAGATTATCATGTCACTTTTCAATTACATGCCATCTGTCCTGTGGTTACATATTATGTCTTTAATACAGCAGTTTTCACTACCATTAATCATTGCAAACTCTTCCGCAATTTAGTGAAGTTTCCTGTCCCAAGGGCCAGAGAGTGTCCTGCACCTGCGTCTACTCCTCCGCCCTATTTGACAAGGCCGTTGGCTAAATGAGGGTGACTGCTTGTGCCAGAAGTCTTCGGTTGTCATTTCTTTTTATTCCAAATTTAAACAGGGGCTGTGTTTAAACTCTGAACCGAGGATTTTTTTAATTACTAAATAAAAAATAGTTTATGTTATTCATTCAGCCATGGTGTACAAGTATAAGCGCAGAAGAAAGAGTCAATCATGCGATCGATACGATGTGGTGAGAGCAATAGAGGCTTTGATGGTGGGCCTGGCTTTTAAAACTGCTGCAAGCTCCTATCGAGTTCTACGGAATATGTTGAACAGGAGAGATATGAAGGAAAATTTAAATGCTACTAACAACAAGAAGGTACATATTTCCAGAGCTGCATGATTTCAAGAAAAGGAAATTTACGATCATCTTTGTTGCTGAAGGAAAAATTTTTCAACATGGGACTTGCGAATACGCGACGCACAGTATTTGAACTGCGCGAGGGCAGGAATCGTACGCATGATTTTAATAACGATATAAGAATGGCAGGAAATAGAAATTGCAGCTTTTTAAAAGAAAAAACTAATAATTACACTACTGGCCAATAAAATTGCTACACCACGAAGATAGCGTGCTACAGACGCGAAATTTAACCGACAGGAAGAAGATGCTGTGATATGCAAATGATTAGCATTTCAGAGCATTCACACAAGGTTGGCGCCGGTGGCGACACCTACAACGTGCTGACACGAGGAAAGTTTCCAACCGATTCCTCGTACACAAACAGCAATTGACCGGCGTTGCCTGGTGAAGCGTTGTTGTGATGCCTCGTGTAAGGAGGAGAAATGCGTACCATCAAGTTTCCGATAAAGGTCGGATTGTAGCCTATCGCGATTGCGGTTTATCGTATCGCGACACTACTGCTCGCTTAGGTCGAGATCCAATGACTGTTAGCAGAATATGGAATTGGTGGGTTCAGGAGGGTAATACGGAACGCCGTGCTGGATCCCAACGGCCTCGTATCACTAGCAGTCGAGATGACAGGCATCTTATCCGCATGGCTGCAACGGATCGTGCAGCCACGACTCGATCCCTGAGTCAACAGATGGGGACGTTTGCAAGACAACAACCATCTGCACGAACAGTTCGACGACGTTTGCAGCAGCATGGACTATCAGCTCGGAGACCATGGCTGCGGGTACCGTTGACGCTGCATCACAGACAGGAGCGCCTGCGATGGTGTACTCTACGACGAACCTGTGTTCACGAATGGCAAAACGTCATTTATTCGGATGAATCCAGGTTCTGTTTACAGCATCATGATGGACGCATCCGTGGTTGGCGACATCGTGGTGAACGCACTTTGGAAGCGGGTATTCGTCATCGCCATACTGGCGTTATCAGCCAGCGTGGTGGTATGGGGTGCCATTGGTTACACGTCTCGGTCACCTCTTGTTCGCATTGACGGCACTTTGAACAGTGGACGTTACATTTCGGATGTGTTATGACCTGTGGCTCTACCCTTCATTCGATCCCTGCGAAACCTTACATTTCAGCAGGATAATGCACGGCTGCATGTTGCAGGTCCTGTACGGGCCTTTCTGGACTCAGAAAATGTTCGCCTGCTGCCCTGGCCAGCACATTCTCCAGATCTCTCACCAAATGAAAACGTCTGGTCAATGGCGGCCGAGCAACTGGCTCGTCACAATACGCCAGTGACAATACTCTTGATGAACTGTGGTATAGCTTTGAAATTGGATGGGCAGCTGTACCTGTACACGCCATCCAAGCTCTGTTTGACTCAATGCCCTGGCGTACAAAGCCGTTATTACGGCCAGAGGTGGTTGTTCTGGGTACTGATTTCTCAGGATCTATGCACCCAAATTGCGTGAAAATGTAATCACATGTCAGTTATAGTACAATATATTTGTCCAATGAATACCCGTTTATCATCTGTATTTCTTCTTGGTGTAGCAATTTTAATGGCAAGTAGTATATATTACGTAACTAGTTTTTTACTCTCATGGTGTATTTCGTACGGTAAATTAGCTTTTTCTTTCAATACAGTTTTTCAAAGTTAAAACTGTTTTCTCATTTTATTCAGCCCTTTTCACCTATGTGGCCACTATGCCCTACTCCGTGCCCTACTCCGTCGGGCACAATCGCCAATCACGTAGTTTTCAGGTTATTGATTATTTAGGTACTTTCCTTTTGTCCTAAAAGAATGAATAAGTCAGGAAGGTTGGAGGATAGTTTGACTGTACATCCTGTGATTTCGGTATTTCTGGGCCGACTGGAACTTATCACAAATAATCGCCAAACTTTAGGCTGGTGTTATGCCCGCCCTTCCTCTACTACCAGGGGCGGTTAATAAGTAATGCATTTTTTTTCTGAAAGCTTGTTGGTTTCATTCAGGATTCCAATACACCACATTATTACCCACTGTTCTGGCTACAAAACTCTGTTTTTCAACATAATTTCGGTTCAAAGCGACGTCCTTACGCCACCTTATGTCAGGGCCTGTATGCACTCATGGTACCATTGGTCGACGAGGGAGCCAACGTCTCGCTGCAGCAGTAACCTGCTCACCATCCACGAACTTCTCCCCACGAAGTGCATCCTTCACTGTGCCAAACAGATGGAATTCGGTCCAAGGAAGATTTGTGAGCTCCTCTCGGATACGCAGACTTGTGTGAGGCATTGCGTTCTCAATGAGAAGGACAAATTCGTTCGCACTTTTGTAGCGAAGAGGGCAACGGCCTTGCCGCAGTGGATACACTGGTCCCCGTCAGATCACCGAAGTTAAGTGCTGTTGGGCGTGGCCGGCACTTGGATGGGTGACCATCCGGGCCACCATGCGCTCTTGCCATTTTTCGGGGTGCACTCAGCCTCGTGATGCCAATTGAGGAGCTACTCGACCGAATAGTAGCAGCTCCGGTCATAGAAAATCATCATAACGACCGGGAGAGCGGTGTGCTGACCACATGCCCCTCCTATCCGTATCCTCATCTGAGGATGACACGGCGGTCGGATGGTCCCGATGGGCCACTTGTGGCCTGCAAACGGAGTGCTTTGTAGCGATGACCACGTTTGAAGTCGTTTCTTCAGTATCCTGAGGGTAGCACAATACACTTCAGACTTAATTGCTGCACCATGAGGGAGGACATCAAACAGAAAAACCCTTCAGAGCCCCAGAATACCGTCCCCACGACTTTACCAGCTGACGGTGCGACTTTGAACTATTACTTCGGAGAAGGCGTCGTTCATTTCATTCCCGTATCCGGTCATCTGCGATAGCTGTGTCATTTCCTTCGTAAACATCTTGTATTTTGCAGGGGTTGTCCAGGAGGGAGTATACAAGTAGGTGGTTTGGATCCTCTTCATCCTCGCGGTCGCAAAAGGTTTTGCGCTCGCTAGAAGGATTCTCCGTTTCTTCAGGTTGGTCTTGCATTGGCGGACGCCCACTCTTAGGTGGTTGAGGGACCTCCATTAGGGGATTTGTAGATTTGCGCCAGGAGCTAGTTCTTCTGTTGGGGAGAGGTCTACGAGAAGTGAGCTCTTCCATGTTGCAAGACGAATTGCCTCTGGTGCTCCCTCCAGTGGCGCAGTTCTAACAAGGAAACTCTTGCGGGATTTAAGGCTGTATCTTGATGCCTGATGACCATACAGAGGATGTCGGCGGTCATTCTCCTGCTTTGTTCTTTCATTGTCTGCAGCAATGCCCTCCGGATGTTGGGTGGGGCCATTCGAACAATCGCATACAATTTCTCCACTGGTGTTGGCTTCAAGCATCCTGTGACGATCCTTGCAGTATCGTTGACGGCAATATCGACTTGCATAGCAAGAGCTGCAGCGTTTCACACAGGAGCAGCATACTCAGCGGCTGATACACAACGCGCAAGTGCGGAAGTCCTTAGGAGGTGCAGATTGGCTCCCCAGCTGCTGCCAATCAGCTTCTTAAGTATCCCATTGCGAGCAATGACTTTCTGTTTCACGTTTAGACATTGCTGCCTGTACGTTAGGGTCCTGTCAGGTGTGACACCTAGGTAGACTGGTGTTGGGCAATGTTTCAGTTGCTCTCCTCACGATGTTTTGTCCAGCTTTTGCTGCGCTTCCCTGTTTCGTAAGTGGGAGGCGCTCACTTGATTTTTACTGGCATTGGGCTCATAGTACGAGGTGCATTCAAGCTTTAAGGCCTCCGATTTTTTTCTCCGGACTGGAAAGAGATAGAAACATGCGCATTGGAGGCAGCGTTCATTGTCAATACGTCCCAGAGATGGCAGCACCGTACAGCAGATGGAATTTTACCGCCAGTGGCGAGAATGAGGTTTTAAATACTTAAAATGGCGACGTTTTCCTTACTTGAACAGCGTGCAATCATTCGTTTTCTGAATTTGCGTGGTGTGAAACCAATTGAAATTCATCAACAGTTGAAGGAGACATGTGGTGATGGAGTTACGGATGTGTCGAAAGTGCGTTCGTGGGTGCGACAGTTTAATGAAGGCAGAACATCATGTGACAACAAACCGAAACAACCTCGGGCTCGCACAAGCCAGTCTGACGACATGATCGAGAATGTGGAGAGAATTGTTTTGGGGGATCGCCGAATGACTGTTGAACAGATCGCCTCCAGAGTTGGTATTTCTGTGGGTTCTGTGCACACAATCCTGCATGACGACCTGAAAATGCGAAAAGTGTCATCCAGGTGGGTGCCACGAATGCTGACGGACGACCACATGGCTGCCCGTGTGGCATGTTGCCAAGCAATGTTGACGCGCAACGACAGCATGAATGGGACTTTCTTTTCGTCGGTTGTGACAATGGATGAGACGTGGATGCCATTTTTCAATCCAGAAACAAAGCGCCAGTCAGCTCAATGGAAGCACACAGATTCACCGCCACCAAAAAAATTTCGGGTAACCGCCAGTGCTGAAAAAATGGTGTCCATGTTTTGGGACAGCGAGGGCGTAATCCTTACCCATTGCGTTCAAAAGGGCACTACGGTAACAGGTGCATCCTACGAAAATGTTTTGAAGAACAAATTCCTTCCTGCACTGCAACAAAACCGTCCGGGAAGGGCTGCGCGTGTGCTGTTTCACCAAGACAACGCACCCGCACATCGAGCTAACGTTACGCAACAGTTTCTTCGTGATAACAACTTTGAAGTGATTCCTCATGCTCCCTACTCACCTGACCTGGCTCCTAGCGACTTTTGGCTTTTTCCAACAATGAAAGACACTCTCCGTGGCCGCACATTCACCAGCCGTGCTGCTATTGCCTCAGCGATTTTCCAGTGGTCAAAACAGACTCCTAAAGAAGCCTTCGCCGCTGCCATGGAATCATGGCGTCAGCGTTGTGAAAAATGTGTACGTCTGCAGGGAGATTACGTCAAGAAGTAACGTCAGTTTCATCGATTTCGGGTGGGTAGTTAATTAGAAAAAAAAACGGAGGCCTTAGAACTTGAATGCACCTCGTACTGGGAGAGTTCATCCATTGCTTGAGACAGTTTTCCCTCTACTTCTTTAAAGGTTGGCCCCTGAACAGCTACTGCTGCGTCATCGGCGTAGATGAACAGCCTAGTACTTGCTGGTATTGGCTGATCATTTCTGTAAATATTGTACAGTGCTGGAGCGAGCACACTGCCTTGGGGGAGACCGTTCTTCAGCATTCGCCATCTACTCCTCTTACCCTGAAATGAAACTTGGAATCTTCTGTACTGAAGGAAAGTGCTAATAAGGGGTGTTAGTTGGTAGTCCTTAGTAAGGTCATACAACTTCTTTAACAGTTTCCTATGATTCACAGTGTCGTATGCAGCTGTTAGATCAACAAAAGCAACTCCAGTAATCTCACCACGCTGAAAACCGTCCTCGATATGCTGGGTTTTATTCAGGATCTGACTACAGCATGATTTGCCAGCACGAAAGCCTGCTTGTTGTGGGATAAACTTCACTTCGAGGGTGGCACCAATTCGGTTAAGTACCAGCCGTTCTAATATCTTGAAGGTGTGGCATAAAAGGGAGATAAGTCGAAAATTTTTTTGATCTTTTGTTTCCTGTCTGGGCTTAAGTATTGCAATGACTCGAGTCTTGCGCCACATTTTGGGGATGTGTAGCATGGCGACACATGTGTTTAGTAGCCACCCCATCGTTTTACAGCCGAAGTTCTTTATCTGTTCAACTCTAAGCTCATTGACATCTGTAGCCTTATGCATCTCAAGTTGGAGATGGCAGCTTCGAGTTGAGCCATGGTGAAGGGATCCCTAAGGAAAGAATGCTCTGTTTCTGAGTCGCGCTGAAGAGCTTCTTTGGGCGTCCTTCCTTTTATTTTGCCGTTCTGCAGGTGCTGGGTTGCCACTTTATCAGGAGTCACACTCGTAAAATTGTCTTGTGGTTTTACGGGGTCACCACTCAGGTTTTTAAGCAATTTCCAAGATTGTCTACTGTTCAGCTTCATGTAGAGGTTCTCTACCGGTTTACTCCACTTGGCCTTGCGAGTTGCTGAAATGGCTTGCAGCAATGTTTCACCAGCTTGGAGCGTTTCTTCTGCAAATGGATCCTCTTCATAGAGAGTTTGGTATCTTTCTAACAACAGTTTGTCGTCACTGGACATGCCTGGAACATACTGAGTTCTGCATCCTCTCGGAATAGTTTTCCTCGAAACTTGTTGGATGCATTTGATGAAGGTTTCGTACATTTCAGGTTGCAGTTGAGTGTTTATCAATTTTGAGTCAACCTCTTCACTGAACTTTTGCCAGTCAGCCTTCTTGAAGTTAAACCTCCTCTTGAATGGTACCTTTTCAGGCGCTACTACAGGATTCACAGTGGATATGACAGGTCTACGGTGGGTACGGGGGATGGGCTCTCCCACAGTCTTCATACATTTTACAGTTACCTTTGAAAAAACCAATATGTTGTCTGGGTTGTACCCTCTTTTCCACCCGCCACGGTTAAAAGAAGGTGGGTGCTTCGGATCATGGATCAGATGTAGGTCATGAGCCTCAGCCCATGTTTCTAGACTCGTTCCTTTTGTGTCGGTATCTGGGTATCCCCATGATGTGCTTCTGGAATTGAAATCGCCTATGACAAAGTTCACATCCTGATCGTTGAAGTTGGCTGGTGTTTTAATCCTGAAATTGGCATCGGGTGGTTTGTAGACCGATGTTACACAGAAGAGTGGAGTTCACACTTTGAGGAGCTCGATGTTGTTGTCTTTAGTCAGTGAGGCTGATGTGGTATTCACGTTAGGTCTGACAAAAGCTGCCGTATTTGTCGTCAGGCCTTTCCAGTATTAATTCCATAACAGCAATTCTCGGACGCTTTTTAGTACGAGGGTCACTCCAAAAGAAATGCACACTATTTTTGTAAAAATACAGTTTTCATTCTGCATGTGTGAAAGTTATACAGTGTGTAGATACATCCTTCCCGCTTGTTTTCAAACTTAGTTCAACCTGTTCCCGTGAGTGGCGCCGTCACAGCATGTCTTCAAGGTGGCTGCTACACTTGACGTTCGTCAGAAGCAACGTGCTGTCATAGAATTCCTGTGTTGTGAAAACGAGATATTGGGAAACATCCACAAGAGGTTGAAAAAGGTGTATGGAGATGCTGCTGTCGATCGCAGTGCAGTTAGTCGGTGGGAATGCAGGTTACGTGGTGAAAGCGGGCACGGCAATATTGAGGATTGTCCTTGCAGTGGCAGGCCTCGTACTGCACACACTCTGGACAATGTGCAGAGAGTTAACGAATTGGTGACTGCTGACAGACGCATCACAGAGAACGAATTGTCGCGCTACGTTGGGATAGGGGAAGGAAGTGTTTGCAGAATACTGAATGTGTTGGCGTTAAAAAAGGTTTGTGCCAGGTGGGTTCCCAGGATCTTGACAGTGGCTCACAAAGAAACAAGAAAAACGGTTTTCAGCGAACTTTTGGAACAGTACGAGAATGGTGGAGATGAATTTCATGGAAGAATTGTGACAGGTGATGAAACATGGCTCCATCACTTTTCACCAGAGACGAAGAGGAAATCAATGCAGTGATATCATGCAAGTTCACCCAAGAAAAAAAATTCAAAACCACACCTTCTGCTGTAAAAGTTATGGCTACGGTGTTTTTCGATTCTGAAGGACTCTTAATTGTGGACATCATGCCAAGTGGAACCATCATAAATTCAGATGCATATGTGATGACACAGAAGAAACTTCAAGCTCGACTGAGTCGTGTTCGACCACATCGGCAAAAGCAGGATGTTATGCTGTTGCACGACAATGCACGGCCACATGTCAATCAAAAAACCATGGAAGCGAACACAAAACTCGGATGGACAACACTGATACACCCGCCTTACAGTCCTGACCTGGCTCTGTGTGACTATCATCTTTTTGGGCAACTGAAAGACTCTCTTCGTGGAACAAGGTTTGAAGATGAGGATTCCCTTGTGCACGCTGCCAAAAAGTGGCTCCAACAGGTTGGTCCAGAATTTTACGGTGCGGGTATACAGGCGCTGGTTCCAAGATGACGTAAGGCAGTTGAGAGGGATGGAAACTATGTGGAGAAATGAAAATATTGTTCCTAAAGAATGTATCTACACACTGTAAAACTTTCAAACATGTAGAATAAAAGATGGATTTAAAAAAAATAGTATGCATTTCTTTTGGAGTGACCCTCGTACTTCCCCTGTGTGTTTCCTTGTCTAACAGAATTTCACGGATTGCCGTTTTGTTTCCGTTTCGAAGAGATGAAACCATTTTCATCGCCTATCAAGATGTTTGGTAAAAAAATTGTTACAATCAGCCTCGTAACGCGCAAGCAGTTCCGCACAGATGGTCCGTCGTTGGTCTTTATGGTCTTCTGTTATGTAGGGAGAAACCCAACGGGCACGCACCTTTTCGTACCCCAACAATCCAGTTGAACAGCGAGGTGTTTGTGATCTGTCGACCACCTCGAATGAGAGTGTCCTCACGTGCCAACATCGCGGGAGTCACAGCTGTGTGCGGTCGGCCGGCGCAAGGGAAATCGCACAGATTTCCGCGACCATGTTGCCGCCTCGCCCAACGACTCACCAGGCTTTTCTTCACTGTCAGGTCTCCGTAGACATTATACAAGCGTCTATGAATATATGTGATGTTCTGGCCCTCCGCCAAAAGGGTACATGTAGCGCACACATCACCAGGAACTTCATGAAACTATAGGGGCTGAAGCAGGAATATTCCACGTTTTTTTCAACCGAAATTGATAGAGGGAAAAATGTGTTGCATTACTTATTGAAGACCCTTCGTATATTTTGCCTCTTGAAAGAACAAAAATGCTTACTTTCTGTAGTCACGTCGTCATACACTTTTAGTAGCTTCTGTTTTTTTGTTGTTAGACCGAACTAAGTAAACAATGATTGCTGCTGCATCTTTCGGTTTTCTTACAGCTTATCTTTGGCTAGTGCCACTGTCAAAACACTTCAGCATCTAGAATTACGTGATGGTGTGTTGAAGTCAATAAATCATACGTCAAAATCAGTGAATTTTGTGTCAAGATTGTTCGTATTCCTTGTATTACGCGTAATAGCAGAGAAATCGGGACGGAAAAAATAGCTATTTCATATAAAATGAAGATGGAGCTACTTAAGGCATTTGATGAAAACAGAAAGCTGTAAAGAGGTTGGCATTGCTAACTGTAAAGTATTGATGATAATTAGAAATAGAGATCAAATAACAGCGATGCTTGAGCCCAGTATTTTCGAGCCAGAGAGAAAACGCGAGAGAATGGCTAACAAACATGAATATGAGGCGACTGTTTTGCTTGTTTAGTTCGAACAAAGTAGGTTACAGAATACTTCGATATCAGCGTCTTTACAACTGGGAAGACCCCGATGAATTTCCAGAACCGTTAGGTGCTGAGTTTTCTACAGTTGCAAGCTGGTGGACGGATCGAAGAGAAGGTATGGTGGAGTGTCAAAAATATTTGCGATTAAGCTATCCAGTTTTTTTGCGACTACTAACTGGTTATATTGTGCGTTGCCTTCAATGTTACAGGGTGTTACAAAAAGGTACGGCCAAACTTTCACGAAACATTCCTCACACACAAATAAAGAAAAGATTTTATGTGGACATGTGTCCGGAAACGCTTAATTTCCATGTTAGAGCTCATTTTAGTTTCGTCAGTATGTTCTTCCACCTACGCTCAATGGAGCACGTTATCATGATTTCACATGGGATACTCTACCTGTGCTGCTAGAACATGTGCCTTTACAAGTACGACACAACATGTGGTTCATGCACGATGGAGCTCCTGCACATTTCAGTCGAAGTGTTCGTACGCTTCTCAACAACAGATTCGGTGACTGATGGATTGGTAGAGGCGGACCAATTCCATGGCATCCATGCTCTCCTGACCTCAACCCTCTTGACTTTCATTTATGGGGGCATTTGAAAGCTCTTGTCTACGCAACCCCGGTACCAAATGTAGAGACTCTTCGTGCTCGTATTGTGGACGGCTGTGATACAATACGCCATTCTCCAGGGCTGCATCAGCCTATCAGGGATTCCATGCGACGGAGGGTGGATGCATGTATCCTCGCTAACGGAGAACATTTTGAACATTTCTGTTTGAAGTCACGCTGGTACGTTCTGTTACTGTGTGTTTCCATTCCATGATTAATGTGATTTGAAGAGAAGTAATAAAATGAGCTCTAACATGGAAAGTAAGCGTTTCCGGACACATGTCCACATAACATATTTTCCTTCTTTGTGTGTGAGGAATGTTTCCTGAAAGTAGGGCCGTACCTTTTTGTAACACCCTGTATAGCGATATTATGCGAGAGAAGTCTTCGATTCCGACGATACCTGCTTATTGTTTCGCATTTAACAAAAATTTATCATTTAAGGGACAATCGTGTGCAGGGGATACATCTGCAACGAAAGCATTACAGAATTGGTAGAATGTGATTCGGATGGATCTGAAAAGCTACGCTTGTTTTTTCTTGAGAAAATGTTTGGAAGAGCGGTGTTTTAAAAATTTGAGAACGTTACCAGTCGAATATACGGCGAATAAAAAGCACGAGAGGTGCGCGCAATGTTCACCGACTGAGTTCACAATTTTGCTGAATGATTCTCGTGAAGAAAAGCATAATGTAGGAGTTATTATTAACATCATCCGACACACCCCGTTCCAAAATTAAAAGCTATGAAGCTTATACTTTTGTCCCCGAACAGCATAACTGTTTTAAAACCATGTAATCGAGGCATTAAACGAGGGGCAGGAACGCATGTTTTTTTTCTGCCAATTTCGGTTGAGAAAAGGAGAAAATTTCTGCCTGACATCGTGCAATATTCCCGCTTCAACCCATATAGTTTCATGAATTTTCGATAGGTGGCGGCAGTACATGTAGCTTTCGCAATAGCGTCTGTAACAGAGATGCGTTTCAAGTACACTACTGACCATTAAAATTGCTACACCACGAAGATGATGTGCTACAGACTCGAAATTTAACCGACAGGAAGCAGATGCTGTGATATACGAATGATTAGCTTTTCAGAGCATTCACACAAGGTTGGCGCCGGTGGCGACACCTACAACGTGCTGACATGGGGAAAGTTTCCAACCGATTTCTCATTCACAAACAGTAGTTGACCGGCGTTGCCTGGTGATACGTCGTTGTGATGCCTCACGTAAGGAGAAGAAATGCATACCATCATGTTTCCGACTTAGATAAAGGTCGGATTGCAGCCTATCGCGATTGCGGTTTATCGTATCGCGACACTGCTGTTCGCGTTGGTCGAGATCCAATGACTGTTAGCAGAATATGGAATCGGTGGGTTCAGGAGGGTAGTACGGAAAGCCGTGCTGGATCCCAACGGCCTCGTATCACTAGCAGTCGAGATGACAGGCATCTTATCCGCATGGCTGTAACGGATCGTGCAGCCACGTCTCGATCCCTGAGTCAACAGATGGGAACGTTTGCAAGACAACAACCATCTGCCCGAACAGTCCGACGACGTTTGCAGCAGTATCGACTATCAGCTCGGAGACCATGGCTGCGGTTACTCTTGACGCTGCATCACAGACAGGAGCGCCTACGGTGGTGAACTCAACGACGAACCTGGGTGCACGGCCGGCCGCGGTGGTCTAGCGGTTCTAGGCGCGCAGTCCGGAACCGCGCGACTGCTACGGTCGCAGGTTCGAATCCTGCCTCGGGCATGGATGTGTGTGATGTCCTTAGGTTAGTTAGGTTTAAGTAGTTCTAAGTTCTAGGGGACTGATGACCACAGATGTTAAGTCCCATAGTGCTCAGAGCCATTTGAACCTGGGTGCACGAATGGCAAAACGTCAATTTTCCGGATGAATCCAGGTACTGTTTACAGCATCATGATGGTCGCATCCGTGTTTGATGACATCGCGGTGAACGCACATTGGAAGCGTGTATTCGTCATCGCCATACTGGCGTATCACCCGGCGTGATTGTATGGGGTGCCATTGGTTACACGTCTCGGTCATCTCTTGTTCGCACTGATGGCACTTTAAACAGTGGACGTTATATTTCAGATGTGTTACGACCCGTGGCTCTACCCTTCATTCGATCCCTGTGAAACCCTACATTTCAGCAGGATAATGCACGACCGCATGTTGCAGGTCCGGTACGGGCCTTTCTGGATACAGAAAATGTTCGACTGCTGCCCTGGCCAGCACATTCTCCATATCTCTCACCAATTGAAAACTTCTGATCAATGGTGGCCGAGCATCTGGCTCGTCACAATACGCCAGTCACTCCTCTTGATGAACTGTGGTATTGTGGTGAAGCTGCATGGGCAGCTGTACCTGTACACGCCATCCGATGAGTCAATGCCCAGGCGTATCAAGGCCGTTATTACGGCCAGAGGTGATTGTTCTGGGTACTGATTTCTCAGGATTTAGGCCCACAAATTTTGTGAAACTGTAATCACATGTGAGTTCTAGTATAATATATTTGTCCAACGAATACCTGTTTATCATCTGCATTTCTTCTTGGTGTAGCAATATCAATGGCCAGTAGTGTAGCTTTCGCAATAGCGTCTGTAACGGAGATCCGTTTCAGGTACAGATCTGTCACTGAGTTTGTTTTGGCGGAATATCAGAGCATCGCAAATAGTCATAGGCGTCTGCAGATTGTTTACTCTGTACTGGCAGTGAACAAAAGTACGGTGAGTCGTTGAGCTTGGCGTCTGTCTTCATTACAACAAGGTGGTGCAAACCTGTCACAGCTGCTGCAGCTGTGACTCCTGCAATGCTGGCTCGTGCCAACACTCTCATACGAGTCGATCGTCGGATCACAACCAGACACCTCGCTGTACGACAGGACGTCTGTGTTGGTAGCCCTGACTTAGTCGTCGACCTGCTAGTTACTCTGCAGTCATAGACTGTGCGGCTGGTCCCGGCAGAGGTTGTTCCTCGGGCATGGGTGTGTGTGTTTGTCCTTAGGATAATTTAGGTTAAGTAGTGTGTAAGCTTAGAGACTGATGACCTTAGCAGTTAAGTCCCATAAGATTTCACACACATTTGAACATTTGAACTAGGGCGCGCAAAGGGTTCCCCACCATCTAGCAGAATACCATAAAGAGCAACGAAGGACCATCTGTGCGGAACTGCTTGCGCGCTACGAGGCTGATTGTGACAATTTTTTTACCAAACATCTTGATAGGCGATGAAAATGGTTTCATCTCTTCGAAACGGAAACAAAACGACAATCCGTGAAATTCTGTTAGACCAGGAAACACACAGGGGAAGTACGAGGGTCACTCCAAAAGAAATGCATACTATTTTTTTTAAATCCATCTTTTATTCTACATGTTTGAAAGTTTTACAGTGTGTAGATACATTCTTTAGGAACAATATTTTCATTTCTCCACATAGTTTCCATCCCTCTCAACTGCCTTACGTCATCTTGGAACCAGCGCCTGTATACCCGCACCGTAAAATTCTGGACCAACCTGTTGGAGCCACTTTTTGGCAGCGTGCACAAGGAAGTCCTCATCTTCAAACCTTGTTCCACGAAGAGAGTCTTTCAGTTGCCCAAAAAGATGATAGTCACACAGAGCCAGGTCAGGACTGTAAGGCGGGTGTATCAGTGTTGTCCATCCGAGTTTTGTGTTCGCTTCCATGGTTTTTTGATTGACATGTGGCCGTGCATTGTCGTGCAACAGCAAAACATCCTGCTTTTGCCGATGTGGTCGAACACGACTCAGTCGAGCTTGAAGTTTCTTCTGTGTCATCACATATGCATCTGAATTTATGGTGGTTCCACTTGCCATGATGTCCACAATTAAGAGTCCTTCGGAATCGAAAAACACCGTAAGCATAACTTTTACAGCAGAAGGTGTGGTTTTGAATTTTTTTTTTCTTGGGTGAACTTGCATGATGTCACTGCATTGATTTCCTCTTCGTCTCTGGTGAAAAGTGATGGAGCCATGTTTCATCACCTGTCACAATTCTTCCATGAAATTCATCTCCACCATTCTCGTACTGTTCCAAAAGTTCGCTGAAAACCGTTTCTCTTGTTTCTTTGTGAGCCACTGTCAAGATCCTGGGAACCCACCTGGCACAAACCTTTTTTAACGCCAACGCTTTCAGTATTCTGCAAACACTTCCTTTCCCTATCCCAACGTAGTGCGACAAATCGTTCTCTGTGATGCGTCTGTCAGCAGTCACCAATTCGTTAACTCTCTGCACATTGTCTGGAGTGTGTGCAGTACGAGGCCTGCCGCTGCGAGGACAATCCTCAATATTGCCGTGCCCGTTTTCACCACGTAACCTGCATTCCCACCGACTAACTGCACTGCGATCGACAGCAGCATCTCCACACACCTTTTTCAACCTCTTGTGGATGTTTCCCAATATCTCGTTTTCACAACACAGGAAGTCTATGACAGCACGTTGCTGTTTGCGCGCTACGAAGCTGATCGTGATAATTTTTATCGAATATCGTCACAGGCGATGAAACAAGGAGTCATCGCATTGAACTGGAGACGAAACAGCAATCGCATTCGGGAGGACGACGGTTCAATCCCGCGTCCGGCCATCCTGATTTAGATTTTCCGTGATTTCCCTAAATCACTCCAGGCAAATGCCGGGATGGTTCCTCTGAAAGGGCACGGCCGACTTCCTTCCCCATCCTTCCCTAATCCGATGAGACCGATGACCACGCTGTCTGGTCTCCTTCCCCAAACCAACCAACAAAACAGCAATGTATGAAGTGGCCTCACATCACTTCTCCTCCGAAGAAAAAGTTCAAAGACGCACACTCAGCAGGTAAAGCCATGGCGACTGTCTTCTGGGACTCTGAAGGGGATCAAAATGTTCAAATGTGTGTGAAATCTTATGGGACTTAACTGCTAAGGTCATCAGTCCCTAAGCTTACACACAACCTAAATTATCCTAAGGACAAACACATACACCCATGCCCGAGGGAGGACTCGAACTTCTGGCGGGGTCAGCCGCACAGACCATGACTGCAGCGGCTAGACCGCTCGGCTAATCCGACGCGGCTCTGAAGGGGTTCTTCTGTTTAATGTTCTCACCAGTAGAGTCGGACCATGTGGAGATACATGCTCTGTCAGTAAGGTGGCGTGAGGCCGTCATATTGAACGGAGGTTATGTTGAAAAATAGGGTATTGTAGCCAAAAGACTGGGGAATAATATGGAGTATTGGAATCTTGAATAAAACCAGCTTGCTTTCAGAAAATTCACTATTGAAAGAAATTGCTCCAAACAGTTTTGCTAGTAATGGAAGCAACTGAGACACGAAGAACTGTAAAGAGCACAGAGGGGACTCATTTTGGTAGTGCGCTTCATTTTGGCTTACGCACCCAATAGCGCAAGGGCCGGCTGTTGCTCCACTGATGGCATGCAGGAGGGGTGTGGTGGTTCCTTACTGTGATAAAACGCTCACGAAGACCTATGTGGCATTGTACATATCTGCACGTTTGTGGCGCAAACCATTGTACTTCCGTAATGCTCGATGCACCATCTTAACCCCGCGCGGCATGGTTCTCACTATAGTGGACAGCTTTCAGTGGTCACCTCTCTGGCGCTTTCTTTTAGTCAAATGGTTCAAATGGCTCTGAGCACTATGGGACTCAACTGCTGAGGTCATTAGTCCCCTAGAACTTAGAACTAGTTAAACCTAACTAACCTAAGGACATCACAAACATCCATGCCCGAGGCAGGATTCGAACCTGCGGCCGTAGCGATCTTGCGGTTCCAGATTGCAGCGCCTTTAACCGCACGGCCACTTCGGCCGGCTTCTATTAGTCATGAGGCTGCAAATCCATGCAGCGCTCAACATCAGTGTGCATTTGCAGCCTTCAACGCTGACTGAAAACCCCAAAAAGAAGTGACCATTAACAGCTTTCCACTGCAGTGGACGGTGTGCACAACATGGTTAAAGTGGAGAAAGAGATGATTCAGCAGATATGAACATATACGAGGTGCTATCCAAAATTTTCGTGAGTGGTGCTGCCATCTGTTGAAAACCTCACCTTTGGACTAATGGTCACCATCACCCCCGAAGTAGTTCCCAACCGCACGTACACACCGGTCCCAGCACTTCCGCCATTGGTCAAACGTTTTCTGGAAGTCTGTTCTTTGAGGGTGTTTAACACAGCAAGCCATGCTTCATGAATCCTCTCTACAGTGTCGAACCGACGGCCTGAGTTACAGTTTTGGGAATAGCGCGAAGTCGCAAGGTGCCAAATCTGGCGAGTACATGTTGTTTTTAGCCAAAAAGACACACCAGCCAGTTCCCTTGACGGCAAAGATCGGGCCGTCGTCGCCGCACGTTTTCACGGAGCCGTCGCAAAACATCACAGTAGTACGCGGAATTCACTGTTTGGTTGGGTGGGACATGTTGTGGATTTGCAAGACAGCCAATCCACTATGAGAGGAAGCCGAAAGGCACGCGTTTTAGCTCACGCAGGCTGGCGTGAGGTCTGGAACAGGTCAAGGAAATGAGACTAACAAAAAACGTACGTAGCTGCTGGAATACTTAACTTTAATCCATAATTGGTGAACATCGCTCTTGACGGTACATGTTTTACAGCATCAATAGTAACTGGTAATGGCGCCTTGCTGGGTCGTAGCAAATGACGTAGCTGAAGGCTATGCCAACTATCGTCTCGGCAAATGAGAGCGTATTTTGTCAGTGAACCAACGCTAGCAAAGTCGGCTGTACAACTGGGGCGAGTGCTAGGAAGTCTCTCTAGACCTGCCGTGAGGCGGCGCTCGGTCTGCAATCACTGATAGTGGCGACACGCAGGTCCGACGTGTCTAACGGACCGCGGCCGATTTAAAGGCTACCACCTAGCAATTGTGGTGTCTGGCGGTGACACCACAGGACAAATTCTTTGTGCACAGTGTTTGGCGTTGTGCGGCTAACGGGCCTTCCAGTGTGAGCATCATCTTCGACGTCTGTACTGCCGGCTCTGAACAGAGCATGCCAATCAAACACACGCGTACGGCTCATGATCTGTTCCCCAAACACTTGTTGAATCATTGCAAGGGTCTCCGTAACACTTTTCCCGAGATTCGCACAGAATTTGATACACAAGCGCTGCTCTGTTCGCGGATCCATCGTAAAATCGCCACACACCAAACACTGAGTATTACGGAAATCACTGTGGAGACGCAACACGTCATCCCAGCTGAATGTCACTCCGCATACTGACTCATCAGATATGCAGCTCTCGTCACCTAGCGGTGCAAAGATCTACTACTCCTACTTTCCAGATGGCAGCACCAGTCCCGAAAATTTTGTATTCCACCTCGTATTATGCAAGGGATGTGTATGTTTAGACACGGAGCAAAGAAGGTTTCTGTAAGAATTTTTAGTAAACAATTAATAACAATTGTAATTTTATATCCGTAATAGACATCTACAATTGATTTTATAGCGGCCATTGACACGCATTAGATACATTCATGTCTGATTGCATATATAATCAACTAGTAAGGAGGAATTTAAGTGGATACTTATTTAAAGTCAGTTTAATTAATATACAAAAACAGGTACACGATCATCATGGTAAAGTGTATTGACGAACGTACACACGCTTCAGCTACAATATTTATATTAGGTATATAAAATGTATATTTGCAGTTTTAATCAATTATTCAATATTTTTGTGCGCCAGACCGAGACTCGAACTTGGGACCTTTGCCTTTCGCAGCCAAGTGCTCTTGCCCGCGAAAGGCAAAGCTCCCGAGTTCGAGCCTCGGTCAGGCACACAGTTTGAATCTGCCAGGAAGTTTCATAACAGTGCACACTCCACTGCAGAGTGAAAATCTCATTCTGGAAGCATCCCTCAGGCTGTGGCTAAGCCATGTCTCCGCAATATGTTTTCTTTCAGGAGTGCTAGTTCTGCAAGGTTCGCAGGAGAGCTTCTGTAAAGTTTGGAAGGTAGGAGTTTCCGTAGCATATCACACGAAAATGCCCGCTATATCGCACGCCGCAACTACGTAGCTTATTCAGAACGCAGTAAACAAGAGAACTAAAAATACCCGCGCATGGTTTATAGAGTAGAATTTAAAAACGAAAGTAGCCGCGGTCAACACTATTTGATTTTCCTGAAGCGCTTCTTTGCTGCTGCGTTATTCTGATGAAAGATTATATGTCGATAATTTTAATTAAAACTTTTTCAATGCTGTTAATTATTTCCGATTTATCGATCACCTCGCCCCTATATGGGAATAGGCCTGATAATATCGTTCGTAATTAAGAGAGCGGGCATATGGTACGTGAAGTTTGGAAGTCAAATATCAATCTTTTAAGGCAGTTCCATCCAATTCTCAAAAATTCTCGAAAAAATCGACCATGAAGTTTTCTAACAGACTTTAATTCCCTGAATCAACACCGATGTTTTTAACATTAACTGAATTTTCCGTCGTTGCGTGGAAGAACATGATTAAAACAGGGAAACACATCCTAATGATCTGCAAAATTGTATTTATTTGGTCTCGAACCAGCTTTCGGCCTCTCATGCCATCTTCAGGTCATAGCTGGATGTCACACACACACACACACACACACACACACACACACATATATATATATATATATATATATATATATATATATATATATATATAATTGGTGTTTTGCCCTTAAAGAGCGCAGTTGGACCAAACTACATGGCCAATTCTTTTTGCTGCCTTCCTTGGTGCCCAAACTTCCATCATTCGCTCGCTGTGTTTCTGTTTCCGGTCCACTGTCCATGCTTCTTGTCGGCTTCGTGTCTTCGGCTTTATCTTGGTTGCCTTTTTGGCTGCCCATATTTCTTTCAATTCCCGGCTGTGATCTTGTTTGCATTCTTTGGTCCATTTTACGCCTGTTCGTTTGTCACAGTGTATCTCATGTATTTTACTTTTCTTGATGATGTTTCTTAATTTTATTCTGTCGTTTATTGTGTCAGGTGTGATGTTGAGTCGGTTCAGGGCGTTTTTTACCTATGCCACCCATTTGTTGTTTCTAGTGGTTACCCCGTCAAAGATCTGTTTGGTCAGTCTGTGTGATGTTTTTTTGTATAGGTGTCCATAGAACTGTAGCCTGCGTTTTCTAATCTTTTCTGTGATTGTCTCCGTATGTTTGTATAGTTCCTCTGTAGGTTTCCTGATCCATATTCCATTATTGTTTGTTGCGCCAAATATTTTCCTAAGTATTTTCCGTTCTACTTTTTCTAGTTGTCTGATACGTGTATGCCCTAGGATTAGTGTGATCTCTACTGCATATAGTGCCTCGGGGAGCACCACCGTGTCGGAGTGGCGTAATCCGGCTTTTTGTGAGATAGACTTCTTGTTGTAATGATTCCACACTACTTTGTATGCCTTGTCCAGTTTAGTTTTTCTTTCTTCGTTTGAGTCTCTGTTATGTCCGCTCATTTGTAGTGTTTCACCGAGGTATTTGAAGTTTGCCGTGTTGTTAACAGTGCCGTACTTTGTGTTCAGAGATGAGGGTTTCTTTGTGCTCATAAACTGTGTCTTTTTGTGAGAGATCTGTAGTCCAGTTTTGGAAGAGATTTCGTGTAGTTTTTCAGTAGCTTCTTTTGTTTCGCTTATACCTTACGTGACAATCGCCAAATCGTCTGCAAAAGCCAGGCATTTAATCTGTAGCTATCCTAAGTTTATCCCCTGATATGATATTTCCCATTCTTTTATTAACTTATCTAACACTAGATTGAAAAGGAGAGGTGAGAGGCCATCGCCTTGTCGGACACCTGTGCGAATTTCAAAGGCCTCTTATAGTTCCCCAAAGAACTTTACTTTGGAGATCGTGTTGGTCAAGATTTGCTCTATGACAGTCCGTGTTTTGTTGTCTATTTTGTATTCAGCTAGAATTTTGAAGAGAGTTTTCCAGTCGATAGAGTCGTATGCCTTTTTGAAGTCGACAAAGGTAATGATCAGGTTCTGTTTGTGTTGTAAAATCATTTACATGTTCCAAATTTGTTCCGCACAAGAGCGCCCTTTACGGAAGCCTGCTTGGTATTCCCCAAGCAAGTTGTCGGTCTGGCATTCTAGTCTGTTTAGTAAAGCCTTAGAGAGGATCTTGTAGGTGATCGGTAGTAGGGATATTCCTCTGTAGTTGTTCGGGTCAGTCATATCACCTTTTTTGTGTAGTGGGTGTATCAGGACAGTTTTCCGGCCGTCGGGAATTTTCATGTCTCCTAGATATCTTCCAAGATCCTGTGAATGTCTTTGATGAGTTCTGGGTCTTGTAACTTCCAGATTTCTGCGATGATGCCGTCTTCTCCTGGTGCTCTAAGATTCTTGAGTGACTTGATTATTTCTTTAACTTCTTCTCGAGTTAGAGGTTCACTATCTGGAATGTACGTGTTCGTTTCTTTCATCAGTTCTTCCATAGGGGGGTCCATGTTGAGGAGTTTTTCAAAGTACTTCGCCATATGTCACAAATGTTTTTGGTACTGGTTGCTAGGGTTCCATCCCGTCTTTCGAAGCGCAAGTTAGGTGGTTGATATCCAGTCATATTTTCTCGAAACGTTCTGTAGAAGTTTCTTGTATTGTTCTACATGAAGTCCGATTCGATCTCCGTCAGTCGCCAATTATCATATTGTCTTTTTTCACTGCGAATATTTTTGCTTGATTGTTTCTGTGTTTTCAGGAAGTTCATCCAATTTTCTGTGGATTTATGGCTACTAAATTTTTTCCATGCACTGATTAGTTGGTCAATAGCTTGGTCACATGTGTGGTTCCACCAACGGTGTTTCCTCGTGCGTAGTGCTCGTTCTAGTTTCATGGCCTCTCGGATTCTTCCTGAAAGTTGTGTCCAGTCTGTCGTTTCCTCCATTTTAATTTTGTAAAATATTTGTGCCTGGTTTAAAGTAAGGTATTCTGGATCTGGTCTAACAATTTTGTTCTTTCGGAGCTTTTTCTTGGGCAAAAGACGAATCGTGATCTGTAGTAGGTGGTGGTCTGAGTCGAAGTAGCCTTTACGTGTGTCTATGTTCAAAATTCCTTTTTGTGAGTCTTTCTGGACTATTACGTGGTCGATTTGTGGTTTCTTCTTTCCGCTGGAGAATTTCCATGTGGTAAGTTTCCTTGTTGGTTTCTTGAATTTTGTTGACATAGTGACGAGTTTGTGGTTTTTTGCAAAAGTCTATCAGGTGTTTTCCATCTTTGTTTGTGTCCTTGTGTGGAGTAGGTTTTCATGTGGTATGTCTGTATTCGCCGGCGGCTGTGGCCGAGCGGTTCTAGGCACTTCAGTCCGGAGCCGCGCTGCTGCTACGATCGCATGTTCGAATCCTGCCTCGGGCATGGATGTGTGTGCTGTCCTTAGGTTAGTTAGGTTTAAGTAGTTCTAGGTCTAGGGGACTGATGACCTCAGATGATAAGTCCCATAGTGGTTAGAGCCATTTGAAAGATTTTTATGCCTGTATCCCTTTTCTTTTCCGAGTTTAGCGTTGAAGTCTCCCAGTATTATTTTGACTATGTGCAGGAATTTTCCTGATAGTTCTTCCATTGTCGTCCAGAAGTCATAAATTTCGTACGGGTTTTTCCTGTTGTAGGCACTGGTCGGTGCATGTGCGCTGATTATTGTGTAGGATTTGTTGGCTGATTTCACTGTGATGGTGCTGATTCTTTCGTTTGGTGACGAAAAGTCGATTATGCTGTCCGTGATGGACCTGTGTACTGAAAATCCTGTGCCAAAAAGCCGTAGGTTTTTCGGTTGTCTCGATGGTTTTCGTTTGTATATTCTAAAGTTCTCCATGATGAAATGGTCTTCGTCTGTGAATCGTGTTTCTTGCAGTGCACATACTTTGATTTGAAATTTTTCGAGAGTGTCTGTGAGTTGTTTCATCTTTACTGTCGGGTCGTTTATGGGTTGGCAGTGTGTGTCTCAACTCATGGTTCGGCCGTGTTATTGCATTGGGCTAGTGTTTTTGAAATCACTCATCACAAAAAAGTTAGAAATTTCCAAGGTCATTTGGCACAAAGCTTCCAAAACCAACCCATGAGAAGTGTTTAAAAAAAAAGATTCAATGAAGTTGAAACGTGGACGCAAGCGAATTTATTCAAAAAAGGTGTGGAGAAGGAAACCATAAAATCTTAGATCTACCCCAGCTTGAACCAACAGACAGACTGAAAACTTAGAAGATTCAAATGGCTCTGAGCACTATGGGACTTAACATCTGAGGTCATCAGTCCCCTAGAACTTAGAACTACTTAAACCTAACTAACCTAATGACATCACACACATCCATGCTCGAGGCAGGATTCGAACCTGCGACCGTAGCGGTCGCGCAGTTCCAGACTGAAGCGCCTAGAACCGCTCGGCCACAGCAGCCGGCGAAAACTGAGCAGGAGGACTTAAAAAAGATGATACCTTATCTCAAACAAGAAAGCAAACTGTTTTATCAAAATCTGACTGAGTAAACATAGCTGCTCTTTATAGACTGTATCATTGTAATATTTTGTTCGTAAAATAGTGGTAAATTAATACAAAATGCAACTTTTTAAACGCTGTAAAAGGCATTTATTTTGAAGCAAAACTTGTAAGAACACAGTAACGTGCTTTTTGTCTTTTGTCTTTGTACTTTAACCAGTTTGTTTGCTAACACAGCCCTTAACTGACTTTTCATAGTAATACAGTTATTATAGAAAAACTGTAAACAGTAGTTTCCAGGTTTCTATAATAGTAAAATTATTATTATTATTATTATCCTTCCCACACCCCTTTATTTACAGATATAAGTGGTAGACTTAGCCTAGTTTTTATGTTAGAGAGGTTGGCACATAACGTGGTTTTGTTTTGTTCCATTAACAATTTTTTGTTTTTGTTGTTAAAAGTTTTACAGTAACTTTACTCTGAAAAATGTTTGTAGATTAACTGTCTTCATTTTTTAGGCTATAAAAAATAAGGATATCAAAAAGGAATGCATTCTGGAAGATTTTTTTTTGCGATTTCCTCAAAACAGCAGTCGTGGCACTTACCACGGATTTTATGATTAGTCGACATTTGAAGGCATCATCCCCTACGCTGGCTCCACCTGGCGGCTAGAACTTATACCTTTCTACAAATTCTTGGACCAGCTGTTATTTCATACCCCGATTATATACAGGTTTCAGTACTGACAATGAACCTTATTCAGCAATTTATAAGCTCTTTCGTGACTGAACTTTCAAAAATATTCTTTAAATTTTAACTTTGCATTCTTTTGTAGCTTGTTGTTATATAACAAACGTTCCTCTACTCATCATTTCAGATATCTGATGGTGGCAGTAAAGGGTCTCTATGTGAGCATCTTCATGATTTCGCAGTGAAAATAACTTCATTTCTATAGCTCTCGCACCTCAGTTCTCGTTGCAGCTGGTCAATTGTCTCCAATATAAAAAAAGACTGAGGAGCTGAATGTATTAACATCGACGACAATCTAGTACATATTTTCAATATTTCATATTATATTTGTCTGGTAAGCGTCCGATCGTGATGAAGTAGTGAGAAGTTCAGTACGTTATTGCTGATCCTCGGAGGCCAAAACACGTGTTTAAGCTGTTTATGTACTATATCCCACTGCACGTTCCCTTTTTTCTTCTTATTTGAATAATTTGAAGTATAAATGAGAGTTGGGTTGGGTTGTTTGAGGGAAGAGACCAAACTGCGAGGTCATCGGTCTCATTGGATTAGGGAAGGACGAGGAGGGAAATCGGCCGTGCCCTTTCGAAGGAACCATCCCGGCATTTACCTGGAGCGATTTAGGGAAATCACGGAAAACGTAAATCAGGATGGCCGGACGCGGGATTGAACCGTCGTCCTCCCGAACGCGAGTCCAGTGTGCTAAAGACTGCGCCACCTCGCTCGGTAAATGAGAGTGTGGAAATAAGATTTGAATTGGTTATTCGCGGGAGTAATGTAGTCTGCTCCTGTGACAGTGTAGCCAACTTCATGAGACACGTAGTGGGTAGCGTAGTAGGAAGCAAAGAGGTTTTGTTTGCCTTGGTCAAACCTTTTGTGTAGGTTGACACAATACAGAAGGCTGGTTCTCTGGTTTCTTTCGCTGGAAAACAAATCCCGTTTTTCGCAGACGGAGCTCGCCACTGTTCCGAGGGATGAGAGATGGGTAAGACTGGGTACGCTTAAGAGTTCCTCTTCAGTACTATGTTAATGTTGTGTTTATCTAAGTTTTCAGATCTAGTCAACGTTAATGATTCGTTTCATCGTTCATAGTTTATTTCCTCGTGCGAGAAATTTTACTTTCTAGTTCGTTAGTATCAGATGCATTAGAATCCAGGGGCTGTGAAGGCTAAGGTTCATTTCAACCGTTTACTTAAATATGTGGAGCGCTGTTAATTGTATCTCTGATTCAGTTCATTTAGTTCACTGATCCTTTCGCGTGTGTATCTGCATTGCGTATGATTTCCTTGATATTGTGTCTGAATTTTCTGCAGTTCGTCTCACCTGATAATTTGCTTCTTCGGTATTTGCTTGTTCTGGTCATCACGCGTCAGCACTTAGACCTAAGAGCCTGAAGCTCGTAGATCTCGTTTCCTTATACTGAATTCTGTGCAGACTCATTCCTTCATTTAAAATCCCATACTTATTTTGTGCACGGCTCTGTTTATGAGGACCACGTGGTCATGTTCTAATGACAAAGTCTACAGTTCCATAGTGTCTGTAATTGTTCCCCCCAAAGAATACCTAATTTATTTTTGATTCTCATTTATGCTTTACTTTCTTAGAAATCCTTCGTAGTAGCATTTTTGCTCTTTTATCCTGCTTTTTAAAATCAAGGGAACAGTCCATCTTGCTAACCACGTGTGCTGTGGTGAAGGGTTTTAGTTCTTTTCCTTCCTGTTAGCCTCTCAAGTGCGTGTGCATATAATTGTTCGTGATTAAACCATCTTTCGATTATTCCTCTTCTATAGAATGTAAACCTTGTGAGCGACTCCGAAGTAAAGTTCTAGATTTCATTAGTATGCAACGTAGTAGGTCGCAGGCAACAGCGATCATCATATTACTTGCTATACATACCCATGTGTGGAATTAAATTTACCGAATCAGATAAATGTTCTTTTGCCAGAACTTGTGTTTGAGCCTTCACTGCTAAAGTTCTACTCCAGTCTTCAGCCAGGTCTAATATGGGGTACATCCTACTGCATTCCTTTTGCATGACAGTTTTGTTGACGCAAAAGTCTACCATTCGTGATGAAGTGTAAAGATACCCCACATAATAGTTTATTCTTCATATTCAAGTACGAGGATACCTTTTAGCAGTAGCAGAAATACGTAATAAATAAAGAAAATTTTTATTGTATCTAGACTTTTTCCTCAAAATATACACTACTGGCCATTAAAATTGCTACACCACAAAGATGACGTGCTACAGACACGAAATTTAACCGACAGGAAATGATTAGCTTTTCAGAGCATTCACACAAGGTTGGCGCCGGTGGCGACACCTACAACGTGCTGACATGAGGAACGTTTCGAACCGATTTCTCATACACAAACAGCAGTTGACCGGCGTTATCTGGTGAAACGTTGTTGTGATGCCTCGTGCAAGGAGGAGAAATGCGTACCATCACGTTTCCGACTTTGATAAAGGTCGGATTGTAGCCTATCGCGATTGCGGTTTATCATATCGCGACACTGCTGCTCGCGTTGGTCGAGATCCAATGACTGATAGCAGAATATGGAATCGGTGGGTTCAGGAGGGTAATACAGAACGCCGTGCTGGATCCCAACGGCCTCGTATCACTAGCAGTCGAGATGACAGGCATCTTATCCGCATGGCTGTAACGGATAGGGCAGCCACGTCTCGATCCCTCAGTCAACAGATGGGGACGTTTGCAAGACAACAACCATCTGCACGAACGGTTCGACGACGTTTGCAGCAGCATGGACTATCAGCTCGGAGACTATGGCTGTGGTTACCCTTGACGCTGTATAACAGACACGAGCGCCTGCGATGGTGTACTCAACGACGAACCTGGGTGCACGAATGGCAAAACGTCATTTTTTCGGATGAATCCAGGTTCTGTTTACAGCATCACGATGGTCGCATCCGTGTTTGGCGACATCGCGGTGAACGCACATTGGAAGCGTGTATTCGTCATCGCCATACTGGCGTATCACGCGGCGTGATGGTGTGGGGTGCCATTATTTACACGTCTCTGTCACCTCTTGTTCGCATTGACGGCACTTTGAACAGTTGACGTAACATTTAAGATGTGTTACGACCCGTGGCTCTGTCCTTCATTCGATCCCTGGGAAACCCTACATTTCAGCAGGATAATGCACGACCGCATGTTGGAGGTCCTGTACGGGCCTTTCTGGAACAGAAAATGGTCGACTGCTGCCCTGGCCAGCACATTCTCCAGATCGCTCACCAATTGAAAACGTCTGGTCAATGGTGGCCCAGCAACTGGCTCGTCACAATACGCCAGTCCCTAATCTTGATGAACTGTGGTATTGTGTTGAAGCTGCATGGGCAGCTGTAACTGTACACGCAGTCCAAGTGCCTGTTTGAATCAATGCCCAGGCGTATCAAGGCCGTTATTACGGCCAGAGGTGGTTGTTCTGAGTACCGATTTCTCAGGATCTATGAACCCAAATTGCGTGAAATGTAATCACATGTCTGTTCTATTATAATATATTTGTCCAATGGATACCCGTTTATCGTCTGCATTTCTTCTTGGTGCGGCAATTTTAATAGCCAGTAGAGTAGTTCAGAGGCTACAGTGTAATAAATTCATAAATAATAAATATCTGCACAGTTCGCGCTAATATCACTTCAGGTCATTACATCTTCACTGGTATCGTCTTTCATTGTATCCTGTCATTGCATTTTATTCAGTTGGCTAATGACAGCAACCGTGCGCTGTTTTCTCGTGTTTACGGAGACGGCGCAGTGCTGTCTGCCAATTTGTATCTGCTCTTTGCAGTTCTCTTCCCCTTCCTGGGTGTTTTGAGAAAGTAGACCACGGAGGGCGGCGGGCCGTTCCAGTTCGGCGGCTGTCATTTGTACGCAGCCGGTTCCTCAGAGGGCTCACAGACTCGTCGCGACCCCCTCGGAGCCCACGGCGGGACAAGAGGATGTTGATGAGGGCGCCCTCTGCCCTCTTTACATGCAAATAGCGGACCTGCGGCTCGGGCGGGGGCGGACTTCTTCCGGGCCACCGCTGCCAAACCAAACAAACACAGGCACACAGCGCGGCGATACTTTAAAGGTAGGTGCCGCCCGAACAGCGTATTTGCTACAATGGCCGCAATCTACCGTCTTCACTCACTGCGTATGGAAAATCTTTACCGTACTTTCCGCTGAAGTCACGTTGCCCTGCAGTACTGCTATACTGAAAAGAGAGTTTGAGTACTCCAGTTCTCCGGTCACAACAGACGGCATTGCTCTTCAAGTCTGCTTCAGGAGTTCAAAACTGCGAACAATGTGGCTTCCACCATATACAAGGTGACAAGTTAGTTTCACGCCTGTATGCAACAGCAGAACGCCACAACGACTACTGCTGAATAACAAAAGAATTTTGTATCCAGTGCTTGCAACATCGACGAGTCACAACTGTATTCGGTAAAGTCATACAAATACCTGGGTGAAACCATCAGTGAGGATATGAAATAGAACGATCGCACAGGCTGAGTCGTGTGTACTACTCGTGGTAGATTGGTTCCAATGGCTCTGAGCACTATGGGACTCAACATCTGAGGTCATCAGTCCCCTAGAACTTAGAACTACTTAAACCTAATTAACCTAAGGACATCACACACATCCATTCCCGAGGCAGGATTCGAACCTGCGACCGTAGCAGTCACGCGGTTCCGGACTGAAGTGCCTAGAACCGCACGGCCACCGCGGCCGGTACTCGTGGTAGACTTAGGTTCATTGCTATAATACACGGGTATGCAAAACTTAAAGACGAAAGCAGGTTTCGCTTTATGTGTTATTGCCAAGTAAAACAGCTCGATGAAACTTGGACCTTACATAGAAAGAACTGTTAGAAGGTAGTACAGACGGTAACCGAAAAAAAGCAATGAGACGAACAGAAATGACGCTTTCATTCAAAGACAGTATGTCCATTTCTGATAATATTATTAATCTCAGTTCCTGTCATCCAATGTCTCATAAGTAACATTTTTCTATTCAATGATTAAGAGATTAGATAACGTTGAAAGGTATGTGCTAAGGTCTGATCAGGATCGATCCAGAAAATGAAGTCAGTAGTTGCCAACCGCAAGGTGGAATGAGTATAATATCTTTGAGTAGGAGGATCTTTGATGGTTAAGAGAGCTGGGCGCGCGCAGTAAAAAACTCGTGAGTCGCAGCTAGGTGCCCGGAGGAAGCAGGCGTGTGGTGACAGCTTTAAGTTGGGACTCACGCTCGCTGCGCAGTTACCTTCAGCGAACTTTAGCACTTAAGTGAGAGAAGATATATAATGATTTCAAAATAGTTCAGATTTAGGATTTGTATGAACAGTACGCGTTTTGTAAAATATTTTTAAGAGTGATTTGTGCTACAAAAATGTTGCGAATGGTAGTTTTTGTGTATGACTTTATATATATATATATATATATATATATGAGAGTGAGAGAGAGATCAACATTGTGTTTAAATCTAACAGCCTGAATCACAATCCACATCCTTTGCTTGTACTGAATGTGAAAATGAGTAGTAAAGTTAAATTACCCACCAATGAAAGAACGTAAAGAAAATGAGGCCTCTATGTAATATATATGTGCAGTGCATGGTTTGAAATCGATTTTGGTATAACTAAAGTTATCAGAGCAAAGTTATTTCAAATATCTAATTTTATGCCATTGCACAACTGGCATTATTCAAGTTAAGATATAATTTCATTAATCGGGGCCAAAAGTTAATTTTTCAGTACCATCCTTATGCCATTGCACAAACGGCATTATTTGCTTAAACTTGATAGCTGAGTAAAATACATGTTTCATTACTGGCAAAATGGAGGAGTACGACAAAACAAATTCGCAGACACAGTCAGATGCGGGTTTGTTGAATAATTAATTTGCACGCCCGGGTTCCCGGGTTCGATTCCCGGCGGGGTCAGGGATTTTCTCTGCCTCGTGATGACTGGGTGTTGTGTGATGTCCTTAGGTTAGTTAGGTTTAAGTAGTTCTAAGTTCTAGGGGACTGATGACCATAGATGTTAAATCCCATAGTGCTCAGAGCCATTTGAACCATTTTTGAATTAATTTGGAAGAATCTTATCATTGATATTTCACCAATTAAAAAGGAAACAATTTTGGTTAGATATTTTCAACGTATCATTAGAATTGAAAAAGAACTTAACACATTCCATTATATAGCCTACACAAATAACTTTGGCTCCAACATAGTCACAAAATTATGCTACAACTGTAAAACACCAAAGCAGAACACAATGCATAGCGACATATACATTAATCAAAAAACACCACATAAACAAAATATAAGGTACGTGTCAACAGTCTGCCTTGGTAGAATCTATACCAGAATTAATGCACTCGTTAAAGCCACAGATAGTCAATTAGCCTATCGAACCAATAATAACCTTTCAATAAAATTACTTTCCACCACCAACAGAACAGCCCAATATGATAACCCATATACATATAAATTCAGATGTGGCAGCTGTAAGAGGTTTTACACTGGCAAAAAAGGAATAAATTTGTGAACATTAATAAGGGACACATTGGAGACAGGAAGAATAATCAGTTGAACTTATTTCTACATTTTTAAAATCGAAACCACACTGCTGATACAATAGAAAATACACTACAAATTCTGCACAGAATACCAAACGGTTTTGCAGTGGACATTACAGAAGAACTGGAAATGCATATACACACGACCAAATACCCACAAGGAATATTAAACGAGCATACATAATTTATCTGGCAAAATTTAATTAGTAAAATAATATTACTGTTCATATGTATAATCTTTGTAAACTTATAACTTCAAAAGGATGGAACAGTCAAACTACTGTCAAACCATAATTAACAAGTTATGTTCAATATTTTTATGTCATTTAACATCTTATCAAAACAGTGACAGTAATAAGACAGTTTACTAACCACGTAATATGGACGTCCCCTCTGTCTAGATTTGAGACAATTCATATTTATATACGTTCTCTCCAAAATTGTATTTGCCAGTACTTGACAATGGCGATAAATGCTGTGACAGTCTGTCATGAATGAAGATTAGTTATTATAAGTAGATAGTCTGGTGTGCCTTTCTAATAATAATCATTTAATTATCTGACATACATTATGTTGTTGGCCTTAAAGAAGAGAAATTAAAGATTATAATTGCACTGAAGTCTCTGGGATTCATGATAGTCCTCTGGGCATTACAAAAGGTGCAAAGTGGCTCTTAATAGGATGGGTAATCAGGACAGACGGTAGTGCAATCATAATAGTCTCCTCCCATGCTGGCCACAAGTCTAAGGAGTTCTTGTGCCAGGCATTCCATTCCTCAACAAGTGTGATTGAGAAGTGTTGGATGGTCGTTGGTGTTTGTGGATGCTCTGAAATATTTCTCACCAATACGTCGCTCACTTACTCTATTGAATTTAAGTTGGAGAAATAGGCAGGCCAGTCCATTCGACGAATATTCTATCGTTGCAGTCTCTCCTCCACCAACACCAACATTGTCCAAAGCGATCACACATTTTCATCCAAAAAAAATGAATGTAAGATCGATTGCACCTCTGAAAAGGCGTCCATGGGAAGGACTGCTTTGTCACAGTAACATTGACCTTTCACTAACCCATGCTGAAAGATTTCTAGGTCAGTACAGGTAGGAGGGCAAAGTGGGCATCACCTCACTGTTTGCTGTTGCCAAAGATATTCAAGATGGAATTTCGGTATCACGCCACCCTGCATTTTGCCAAATTTATAGTTCCCCCTTAAACCCATTGTTCAGTACTCATTAAACTCTGCTTGATTACCAAATTTATAATCCCCCTTAACCAATAGTTTTATTAAGTGGTGTTCCATGTCAACACCTCTCCCTCTGCGAAATCCCCCACCTGGAAACTGGCGGGAAAAAGACTCAGGTGATTGGCTATTTGGCAGGGAATCGATTGCAGTGTATGAAATATCGTTTAAAGAATTTCTGGCAGACAAGGCAATATGTGGAATATTGTTACGTAGAAGAAGGTGTAATTAGATGAATGACTTGCACATACAAGAGCGCGGAGCAAACTGCCTCTGACCAGAACACATACAGTGTATATACAGCTGCAAAACATTCCAGTACAATGATTCTTGACATTTTTGGATACTTCTAGAATGTACTCAAACTGAATATAGAAATTAAAATTGTAGAGTCCAGGTAAGCTTTGAACTCACAACCCTCCACGTAACAGTTTTGTATCATAACTACTGCACCACGGTGCTACTCCGCTTCTTCTGCGACACTGCTCCCTCCTTAAGAGAACAGCGTCTCGGTGTTATGTCGTCCTAGTCCGGGAATGAGTCATCGGTCCTGCATACTCCGACCCTCGATGACTAATACTCGCCCTGGCGGTGATCTGCTTACAACTTCTTTTGCCGCTACGCTCTTCGACACCTCTCCGCTTGTTGCCTGCCGCTGGAGCTTCTAATTTACTCTGGGTGGCAGGATCCTTGTAGGGCTTCATTCGAAGGACGTGGAGCTTATCTCTGATCTTTCGTCGTCTTGCGTCGGGTTCGAAATCTTCAACTTCATAAGTAACATCAGACAACTGTCTTACAACCTTAAAATGTCCAAAGTAGCGCCTGAGGAGCTTCTCAGAGAGACCAACCTTCCGAACAGGAGTGAAGATCCAGACAAGGTCACCAGGCTGGTAGACAACAGGGCGGTGGCTCACATCATACCTTCGGCGATCGTCTTCTTGAGCCCGCAGCGTGTGGAGTCGAGCTAACTGCCGAGCTTCCTCAGCTCTAGTTAACATCTGGCCGATGCAGTCTTCGTCCACGTCATCAGGATGTAACAGAAACACAGTGTCCATCGTTGTAGTCGCCTCACGCCCATGCACCAGGAAAAATGGCGTAAATCCTGTGGTGCCTTGTTTGACGGTGTTGTAGGCAAAGATCATGAAAGATAGTACCTCATCCCCGTTGCTCTGCTCAACACTGACGAACATTGATAGCATGTCGGCCAAGGTCTTGTTACGGCGTTCAGTAAGCCCGTTAGTTTGCGGATGGTAGGCAGTCGTCATGTGATAAGTAATGTTGCGCCGACGGTTTATCTCTCTCACAAGATTCGAGTGAAAAACTTTCCCTCGATCCGTAAATAACGACCTTGGGGCACCGTGTTTTAATACAATGTCTTCCACGATGAATTTGGCTACCTCGAATGCTTTGGCTGTTTTCATGGCTTTTGTAATGGCATAGCGTGTGATTATCAGTGCAAAAAATAATCCCTCTATTGTCACTAGCAGACGTTGGAAATCGTCCAAGGAGGTCAATCCCAACACCCCGGAAAGGTGTTTCGGCTGGTGGAATTGGTATGAGTCGGCCAGGTGGTTTCTGTGGAACTGCCTTTCTCCTCTGGCACTCTCAACAGTGCGACACATAGTGACGGACACACCTAAACAAGCCTGGCCAGAAAAATCTCTTGCGGATTGCATCTTATGTCTTAATAAAACCTAAATGTCCAGCCTCAGGCGTGTCATGGAATTTCTGTAGAACATCTGAGCGCATATGTTTAGGAATCACTGGTAGCCACCTCTTTCCAAACGGATCAAAATTTTTCTTGCAAAGTAATCCATTAACTACCTTAAATTGTCCTTTCACATCCTCTGACCGATTTAAGGCAAACATAATTTGAGATATCTTGGCGTCCTTCTTCTGCTCAGCAGAGAGATCCTGGAGAGCAGCGAGACAGTCACTATCTTCATCAAAGTCTTGATGGTCTTGCACAGGGTATCTTGAGAGACAGTCGGCATCTTGGTGTTTCCTTCCACTTTTGTACACTATGGTAATGTCATACTCCTGAAGACGTAGTGCCCACCTGGCGAGTCGTCCTGTTGAATCCTTAAGACCTGTGAGCCAACAAAGTGAATGATGGTCTGTAACAACTGTGAATGGCCTTCCATAGAGATACTGTCGAAATTTGCACATGGCCCAGATCACAGCAAGACATTCTCTTTCTGTAGTTGAGTAGTTTCTCTTGGCTTTTGTAAGTGTCCTAGAAGCATAGGCTATAACCTTCTCTGTCCCATCCGAAATTGGCACCAGAACAGCACCGATCCCATACCCACTGGCATCTGTGTGTAGTTCTGTAGGTGCTCTCTCATCGTGCACACCAAGTATAGGGTCAGCCGTCAGAGCTTTTCGCAGCACATCGAAAGAATCTTGTTGAGCACCACCCCAGATAAATTTAGCATTAGCTTTTAACAACTCTTGGAGTGGCCTGGCTTTGATACAAAAGTCTTTGATAAAACGACGGTAATCAGAAATAATCCGAGGAAGCCTCTAACATCTCCAATACTTTTAGGAATAGTAAATTCCGTTATAGATCTCACCTTTTCTGGTTCTGGCCGCACACCTTCGTTTGACGCAAGGTGTCCAAGTATTTTGATATCTTTTGCTCCAAAGAGACACTTTCTTGGATTAAGTTTCAATCCGCCTTGTTGTAGACACTTACGAACGGCCCTCAGTCTTTTTATATGTTCATAAAATGTCTCTGAGAAGGCTATAATGTCATCTAAATAACAAAGACACATCGTCCACTTCAGGTGAGGTAAAAGATTATCCATCATCCGTTCAAAAGTTGTTGGTGCTTTACACAAACCAAACGGCATTACCTTAAACTCATACAGGCTCTCAGGGGTGGTGAATGCAGTTTAATCACGATCAGCCTCATCTACTTCGATTTGCCAGTATCCTGAGTACATGTCCATGGTTGAGAAAAAATTAGCCCCCTTCAGACAATCTAGTGTATCGTCAATTCGAGGAAGAGGGTAAACGTCCTCTTTAGTTATCTTGTTAAGCTTCCATCCTTCTTCCTGACGATGACCACTGGTGACGACCCTGGGCTCTGCGAAACCTGAATGATAGCATTCTCCATAATTTTCTCTACCTCGTCGAGAATTATTCGACGTTCCGTTGCTGACATATGGTATGCTCTCTGGCTTATTGGTTGATGGTCTCCAGTGCTAATCGGGTGCTTCACCGTCGATTTGTCTAATTTGCTCTTCACCTGAGGACTGAAGGATTCAGAGAACTCTTGAAGAATGGCAGGTAGCTTCTTCTGTTGTTCCTTAGTGAGATCTGGTGATAGTCGAGCTAGAAGATCTTGTCTCGTAGTGGTAGCGCTAATTTCGCCCACAGACTCAGCATGGGAGGTTTATATTAGGCTCAGCTGTTCTTCAATTAACTGCTCAGCGTTTGCTATGCACATGCGTCTTGGAAGGATCTGCGGTTCTCGGCGACAGTTAACTATCCACAATTCACCGAATCCGTTCTTAAACGAGACGACAGAGGCTGGGATGACGAAGTTAATCTTCATTGGAATGCTTCTCTTACATTCCAGTACAAGATCCATGGGTTGATGCATGGCATGACACGTGATAGTTACCTTTCTAGCGCTGACTGCAGGAATGATCACTTCATCCAGCACACATAGTCTCCACAGACTCGGATGCGCGTCTTCCTGTCCATAGTATCTCATCTCGTCTAGCATTATCTTCGAGCGACGACAATCTATAGTTGCGTGAGAAGCTTTCAAAAAGTCCCATCCGAGAATGACATCAGGACTACACTTTTGTAAGATGATGAAATCGAAGGGCTGTGTTGGGCCCCTTATACCCACACGAATGGTACATCTTCCTGTAGGTTTTACATATTTGGCTCTGAGCACTATGGGACTTAACATCTATGGTCATCAGTCCCCTAGAACTTAAAACTACTTAAACCTAACTAACCTAAGGACATCATACAACACCCAGTCATCACGAGGCAGAGAAAACCCCTAACCTCGCCGGGAATCGAACCCGGGAACCCGGGCGTGGGAAGCGAGTACGCTACCGCACGACCACTTTTACATATTTCCCATTAGCCACCTTCGGAAGAGATGTTTTGCTGCCGACGAATACTGTTTTCTGCAACTGGCAACGGTACTTCTCCGAAATGACTGAATATGATGCTCCAGAGTCCACAAGAGCTTGGGCTGGTCGGCCATTCATGAGGATATCGACGTAGTTTCCTATCATTTTTATAGTGATCGACAGCGGAGGATTTTTCTCTTCGTCGGCCTCACTTCCAAGGAAAGTCGCACCCTTTAGTTTTCCAGGTTGCGGCGGCTAGATGACCGGTTGGAGCTTCTTAACAGCGATGGAGACCTCGATCGGCGTGTTTGGAAGCGTCCTCTTCAGCGGCTAGCTTGCGGCGATGGGTACCTACGTCGTCCTGCACCCCCACCTTCCTGTTCATATTCTTCGTCCCGGAGTTGGCGTTGGACTAAGATCGGTCTCCTTTCTGCCGCGGGCGTCATCAAATATCCGCCGCAATTCTCGACAATAGCGCACCATATGTCCTGGTCGTCCACAGTGGAAACATTCTGATTGGTTATCCTGGATCCTCCAGATGTCAGGAACGTAACTGCGCCTGGGTCTCGACTTTTTCACCGTTTTAAAGGGAAATAAAGGACGAGAGATTGTGTTCAATGTCTGTTCCACTTCCTCCCTTATGACCTCTTGAAGCTTCTCGGTGTTTTGCTCGCCGTGCAATCCAGGTGCCTTCTGAACTTCCTCTCTCACTATCTAACGAAGAACGCCTGTGAAATCAGTTGCTTCCTCCATCACAGACATCGATACGACCTTTGGAAGCCTTCAAACTTCTAGCATGTAATTCTTTTTTGATGGATTGTGTCGATATACTGGCACCATTTTATGAAGTTGTCTGCTTTCGAAGCCTCCTTCAGGAGTAGGGCTTGATACATGTCCTCAGCAACACCCTTCATGAGATGTGCAACATTATCTTCCACCTTCATTCTAGGATCCATTATTTTACACAGCTCCGAGATGTCTTGAATATAGGATGCTGTAGCTTCTCCTGGATGCTCTGCCCTGCACTTTAATTTATCTTCAGACTTGCACTTCTGTCGTTGTGTGTCGTCGAAATACTTGAGCAGTTCCGCCTGGAATACTTCCCAGCTTGTGAACGTCTCCTCGCTGTTCTCATACCATTGCTTGGCAGTGCCCTCCAAGTAGAAAAATACGTTAGCCAAACACACGGTGTCATTCCATTTGTTAAATTTGGCTGTACGCTCATATACCTTCAGCCACTTGTTTAGATCTTGGTCATCGTCACCAGAGAACCCAGAAGGATGCCTCATGTGGCGGCACACAGTTGCTGTCGTCGTAAAGTCCTCTTCTTCTCAATTGTGGCGCTTTCTTCTGAGCACACAAGGGACCATCAACATGATTCATCACACTGTTAAAACTAACTCACACTCTGTTAAAAATCGCTGTATCATGAAGCACAAACTGTTCACCGGTATGCACCTTGCGCCTACTGCCTCATGTATTCCTGCACAGGCAGGCCACACTACCACCACCCAGGCCCCATGACTGCTGTTGGGTGCACCACATACCGGACGCTGCACTAATCCCTGAACAAAGTGTCTGGTAGCAGCATCCCTTTGGTACTGGTACCTGAGAAACGCCTGCCAAAACACATGCTCTCCCTCTCTCCACCCCCCCCCCCCCCCCTTCTCTCTCTCAAGTGCATTTTTCCTGTTTGTGTGAACCAATATATGGAAACACACACAGACCAAGATGTACCACCCACCCCCCATCCCTTCCATTCCTCCCCCCCCCCCCCCCTATGCCCCCTCAACACTCATGCAGACCTGGTGTTGGTTGTCAGTACTTCCCTTTGTTCTCACACTTCCACTGCTATGGAAATCTGTAGCGGATGGGACAAGACATTCAAGAAGGAGTAGGCAGCATCTACCATGTGCCACACTAACCCCATCTTTGTCCTGAACAAAGTAGTTGATACCTGGTAAATCCCCAGCTGGTTATGTCTTGGAAATATTCCTTCACTCTACTGATTGACTAATTAATTAAATTTATACCCTTTGCGTACAGCCAATTTTTCCTTGCATCCTATTGGTGGATTTAAGAGCTGGTATATTTGGGGGATATGATCCCACAACTACCCAGTTTCCAAATCCATCCGGATTTTTTCACTTGCCTCCTATTGGTGGATACTGGACGAGTTAGGTCATTTGGTAGGGAGTCCATTATGTTGGAGATAGCTGAAAATTTCAAATTTCAGCTCAGTTGCATGCTACGTCCTTAAACAATTTACGGGAGTGGCTCGACAGGTACGTGCTCGCATTACCACTATTGGAAACAGTAATTTGATCAGTCGGGAATTGCGATTGGCTTTTTGAAGTGCTATAGAATTCCTAAATTGATTATCTTCTCTACATTCAGAACGAGGGTAGAGACAACAGCAACTACCACTGCAAGACAGTGTCCACACTGACGTACTGAGAAGCACTAAACACGACGCACTTAACCAGGATCCAGTCCATAGCAGTAGTTGTCATGGCTAGGTGGAGATCTTTGAAATACCCAAATATCCTGCATACTCATGGACCGATGTCCACATGCAGCGTGCATATCCCCTCATACACTGTCAGTGCCAACACTCAGAGGTGAGAGAAAACAGCTGCCTTGACCATGGCACCAGTCATGGATGCTTGATAATGCCAGAGTGCACCTCAAGTTGGGGATGACTGGAGTGGTAGGAATTCGGATGTTGTCAATATGTCCAGCACCAACACTTGGCAGTGATCGATATTGAATCGCTCAATTTTCCATGGAGAATACATGCAACACACGCGATTGCAGAGACAGCCCAATGCATACTAAGTATTAGTTCGCTATTTAGCTATCGAGAGGGCTCCACCATTGGGACTTTCTCCCTGCAGCTGCAGACAAGAACCGACCAGCCGGCCTGACTGGAACTTTTCTTTTATACCTGCAGCTTGGGAGAGCCTTAAGCTGGAAATGCCCATTCGTTCCAGCCACAGGCTACATCAGCCATGCGCCCTACATGGAAGTGGTGTCGTCCTAGGAAAGTAGGCAAGTATTTATCACTGTAATCACAATTAAATGTTATGATTGCAACCACAAATTATGACAGTCGACAATGAGCAAAGTATCGAAAACACCTCCTCCTGACAGCTGTGGCACTGAAAATATCATTATCTATATCCCTGTTATGACTGGACATAATTTCGCACACAAAATCCTTCATCCTCCTTACGGCTATCGGTGCACTAAAATCGCAGTCTCCCACTTCAAATCTATACCTCTCTTACGGCCGGACGTAGTAATTTTCTTTGCACATGTTGGCACAATGATCAGAGTAACTTTACACCCCAACACAAACTTTACAAATCATCTACTAAGTATAATACTTCACCAATAACTGAATGGTGCTGGCACCAAACGATATTGGGCGAGAATTCACGATGGATGGACATGCTTCATTTGCTTTTCTTATGAGTGGTACCAGTGTGACTTAGGAAGAGATATGTAATCGTCTTATAAGCGACAGGATGCTAAAAAGACGATCGCAAGGACGATGCTACTGTCACCCTGCATTAAAAAAGCGGTCTTGGTTCTATAGACACACGCAAGTATCACTAATGATCTTCATGCTAAAAATATTCATGCTTTATAAGAGGTATGGTATTGCTTCCGAATGAAGTGGTCTGCCACACAGATCCTGCGACACTGAATATAGTGATCGCAGGGTTTATATTAACAGATTGAAAGTGCGTGTACACGTCGCCAGAGGTGTCAGCTCGTAATATAATCATCCTTATCGCAGAATTTAGAAAGTGATTCGGTTAAGGGATGAGGTATTAGGCCGATATTTGCAATTCCCTCTTACTGCTGACAGATATTTCCCACGCTAACAAAAAATAGATCAAATGGCTCTGAGCACTATGGGACTTAACATCTGAGGTCATCAGTCCCCTATAACTTAAAACTACTTAAACCTAACTAACCTAAGGACACCACACACATCCATGCCCGAGGCAGGATTCGAACCTGCGACCGTAGCGGTCGCGCGGTTCCAGACTGTAGCGTCTAGACCCGCTAACAAGCAGTATTTGTAGGTTATTCTATCTTGTAGACGGTTTAACACGATATATCCACAGGGTTATAGGCGAGGGAAGATGATAGTTGATTGAGAATGACCACGTACAGTAGAAGGTGTGCTATGTGAGGAATCAAAAAATGCAACGCCAGATTGAAGTCGTAAATATGTACAAAATCCTACAACCACTACACTGGATTTTCAGATCTAAAGAGTTAGGCTTTCTGGTACAGATGCTGTCAGCGATTTGGAATCAAGTCTTTCCATTCAAACATATACCTGTGTTGGATCCTATAGAGATATCTTTTAGTGATTACAGTCACTGGTGAATCACATTTGTGGCACTCTCATATCTCGATAGGAGTCACCTTTTTCGAACCTGGCTGCTAAAGACCCCATCCAGCAGAACTCGAGCGTAGATTTAGAGTGTCTGCATCTTGTAACTCTCCCTCAGTCTCTGCCCCGCCCTACCTGAAGTTTTGTCCTTGTGATAGGTCTCATTTAAGTCGGAAGTGAGTGGAAGTCAGACAGCGCTATATCTAAGACCTTCTGCATCCTGTGGAGAAACAGGGTGAGCCGGTCCTAGCTCCACCAATCAAGTACAGTGTTTAAGGCTAGCGCCATACAAAGCTTTCTCCTGCAAAACGAGGTAGTAGAAAAGACAGCATAGGCACTTACAGTTGTATTTCTTTTTGGAAGATTAGGGAGACTCCACATTATATGACAACTGGAAGAAGGATGAGGATTTTGCTACTGCATTGTAGTACATCTCCAAACTACATACAGTTACTGCAGTCCAAAGGAGATCTGCATCTCTCAGGGTGCATTCATGTCTGTCGTCCAAATATTGTCTCTATCCTCGTTATTTTGTACCATCCAACAGAGAAAAACTATGAACTATGAAAACTCTGCTAACGCCACCTGGTAGAGAAGTCAGTAAGATATTACCACGTCTCTCTCTTCCAATATATCGAAAACAAATACCACCTGCGTGCAGACATCGAGCATATGTTGCACATCTTATTAAATATACAGGTACTGGTCCATTGGAGCAGGAGGGCAGTCATCGAAGTCGCTTGCTCAGACCAGATTAAAGTTTCGTCACCTGTACAGTAAGTGGACCATATCCCACAGACTATCAATCGCAAGAGAGAGCCTCTGAGCTGTTCTTTCACAAGCAGCTTGATACATTGTTTTTTTCTGCTGTTATACATCCAATAAGCGTATGACTACAGCTTTGTACACCACCATGCATTTTGCTTTTCACTGTGACTTCGAGGTCTGTGTCAGGCGCTAAACTGACATTAACACGTTTCGTTCCAGTGGCTCCCACAGTAAGCTGGACATCACATATGTGAGCTACACCACTGGCCATTAAAATTGCTACACCAAGAAGGAATGCATATGATGAACGGGTATTCATTGGACAAATATATTATACTAGAACTGACATGTGATTACATTTTAACAACAACATCTGGCCGTAATAACGGCCTTGATACGCCTGGGCATAGAATCAAACAGAGCTTGGATGGCGTGTACAGGTACAGCTGCTCATGCAGCTTCAATACGATACCACAGTTCATCAAGAGTAGTGACTGGCGTATTGTGACGAGCCAGTTGCTCGGCCACCATTGACCAGACGTTTTGAATTGGTGAGAGATCTGGAAAATGTGCTGGCCAGGGCAGCAGTCGAATATTTTCTGTCTCCAGAAAGGCCCGTACACGACCTCCAACATGCGGTCGTGCATTATCCTGCTGAAATGTAGGGTTTCGCAGGGATCGAATGAAGGGTACAGCCACGGGTCGTAACACATCTGAAAAGTAACGTCCACTGTTCAAAGTGCCGTCAATGCGAACAAGAGGTGACCGAGACGTGTAACCAATGGCACCCCATACCATCACGCCAGGTGATACGCCAGTATGGCGATGACGAATACACGCTTCCAACGTGCGTTCACCGCGATGTCGTCAAACACGCATGCGACCATCATGATGCTGTAAACAGAACCTGGATTCATCCGAAAAAATGACGTTTTGCCATTCGTGCATCCAGGTTCGTCGTTGAGTACACCATTTCAGGCGCTCCTGTCTGTTATACAGCGTCAAGGGTAACCGCAGCAATGGTCTCCGAGCTGATAGTCCATGCTGCTGCAAAAGTCGTCGAACTGTTCGTGCAGATGGTTGTTGTCTTGCAAACGTCCCCATCTGTTGACACAGGGATCGAGACGTGGCTGCCCTATCCGTTACAGCCATGCGGATAAGATGCCTGTCATCTCGACTGCTAGTGATACGAGGCAGTTGGGATCCAGCACGGCGTTCTCTATTACCCTCCTGAACACACCGATTCCATATTCTGCTAACAGTCATTGGATCTCGACCAACGCGAGCAGCAATGTCGCGATACGATAAACCGCAATCGCGATAGGCTACAATCCGATCTTTATCAAAGTCGGAAACGTGATGGTACGCATTTCTCCTCCTTACAGGAGGCATCACAACAACGTTTCACCAGGCAACACCGGTCAACTGCTGTTTGTCTATGAGAAATCGGTTGGAAACTTTCCTCATGTCAGCACGTTGTAGGTGTCGCCACCGGCGCCAACCTTGTGTGAATGCTCTGAAAAGCTAATCATTTGCATATCACAGCATCTTCTTCCTGTCGGTTAAATTTCGCGTCTGTAGCACGTAATCTTCGTGGTGTAGCAATTTTAATGGCCAGTGCGTATGTTGCTCCCACAGCACATAGGATGGTTGGAATAAAAGACAGAGGCGGTGTTTCTTATTGACAAAAATGTGGAAGACATCGCAATACATGGAAACTGGAAAAGTTTGCAGCATTGTGGAATGTTTCCAAACAGCTGCCTGAAGGTGATGACCTCTACGTTTAATCTCATCTTTCACAGTGATGGTGTAGCAGATATTTGAGGAGACCAAGAGCATTGATTCGTTGTACTGCAAGCATGTATGCAATGACGGTTTCAGTGCTGGCCATCCCCAGAAGTTATTGCTCTCACCAAGATTCTCTGCATGTCAGACAAGCAGTGTCAGTCCGTCATTATGTGGTAATCAACAGCACACCAGTGGATGGACGGGATGGAAAAGACACCATCGATGTACTGTATTAAGCATCATAGTTGATAGTGCGATCAATTGTAGCAATTTTACCAGATTTTCCGTAATTTCAACACTGGCCAATGACACAACAGCATGCTTCCCAGTTTCTGTATCGTCGGTAAACCACCCCTCCACTGCTCTGCATGTACCATATACTAGATTACAAATGTAGATAGATGACTGTGCATTACATCCATTCGTGGTTAATTCTCGAACATATAACCAAAGTATACCAGACAGTGTCCTATACTGATGCAGTCAGGTTATCTACATATTTCTAGCACTTCGATCATAATGCGTAATTTACGATTACGACTGCCCATCTTTCTCTATGTGGATGGGTGTCACAGAGTATTCTCACATTCACAGGATAATATTGAAGATTGCTCCCCACTTTGACCAACTCTCCCTACAACACTGTCGCCGATTTAATTTCCAGCTGGCCAGAAGTAGGAGGGTACTATACAAACTACATTTCACATCTCCTGAAGGAACAGAGTGGGTTGAGTCCGTATCTGCTCTTTAGCGAAGAATTTTCGGCATCAATCTTACTCATGGCACCCATCCAAGTGCACAAGATCTCTCCTGATGTTTGCTTGTCAAAGAGGTTAGCATCCATTATCGGCGTGTAGCAGATATGAGAGTGTTGTGATGATATAACAAGGTTAAGGAGAAATGCGTAGTTTATGCATGATGGGGCTTCAGACAAATGGGGTTTGAAGTATTTTACGTAAATCAACTGTGATATGAATTCTAAAGTGTTATTCTAGTGCCTGGGTCAATACTAAGAATATATTAGTAAGAGAGAAATGATCGTAGAACATATAAACACACACACTCCTAACGCTACACGATTCTGCGTTTAGACACGCTATAATGTTAAAGCCACATGGTTTCCAAAATATCAGGCATGCGATATTAGGTGGGTATCCTGTGACGTTTGTCACCTCAGAGTGCTCCATCTCCTCCATATGCGCCAATGGCCATCTAACAGTCGTCATTCGTGAGGGTTGAGGAATGGAACACCTACCACAAGAACTCCTTTTCCGATATGGTGCCAGCAAGGGAGCACTCCCTACTATGTCCTACCTTTTGTAAAGTCCAAGGAACAATAATGAATCGCGGTGACCTCAGTATAGCTATTGTCTTTGAATGAAAGTGTCAGTCTTATTCATCTCATTGAGTATTTCTCTCAGTTACCGTCTATACTGCAAATTGCGTTCCATAAGTAATGCGACCAAATTCATAAAAAATCATTTACTGAATACATTCGCACAAATAATCAAAAATTTTCAAAATAGCACCCTCTTACTTCGATACACTTCTGGAGGCGGTGTTTCCATGCCTGGAAGGCATCCTGGAAGGCCTTTTCCGGAATATCCTTTAGAGCTGATGTAACATGCGCCTGGAAGCTTTCAATCGTGTCCCAATGTTTTCCTTTCATGACTCCTTTAAACTGAGGGAATAAAATAAAGTCAGTGGGAGCCAGGTAGGACTGTAGGGGGGCTGGGGAACCAATGGGGTCCTGGTCCTGGCTAGGAAGTCGTTGACAATGAAGGCGCTGTGACTCGGCGCGTTGTCGTGGTGAACTTTCCACGTGTCCTTAATGTCGCTTCGGCGGCGCCAGACCCTCCTTTTCAGTCTTTCGAGCACTTCCAAGTAGAAAACTGAGTTCACTGTAATCCCGGTAGGTACGAATTCGTGGTGGACAATGCCTCTGCCGTCAAAGAAGACAATGAGCATGGTTTTGATCCTGGACTTGCTCATGCGTGCCTTCTTGGGACGGGGCGACGATGGGGTGTGCCTTTTTGTCTCAGCGTCGTACTCAAAACTCCATGACTCATCACCAGTGATAACTGAGTTTAAAAAATGAGGATCTTTTCACACATTTCCAACATTTCTCGGCACCGAAGCACTCGCATGTACTTGTGTTCGTCGGTCAACACTTTTGGGACAGTTTAGCACACACCTTTCTCATGTTCAAATCTTCGGCCACAATGCGAAAACGGTTGTTTTTGACATGTTTAGAATTTGTGCTATCAATTGAAGGCTCAGCCGTCTGTCAGAGTTCAAACAATCGCGCACACGCGTCACATTTTCGTCGACTCGTGCGGTTGATGGCCGTCCACTGCGAAGTTCGTCGGTGATCTCCTCTCGGCCCTCCATGAACGACTTGTGCCATCGGAAAACTTGTGATTTGGACAAGCAACCAGTCCCAAAGGCATGCTGAAGTAATGGAAACGTTTCGGTGGCGGACTTCTCAAGTTTAACGCAAAATCTGATAGCGTAAAGTTGCTCTACAGAATGATCCATTGTGCCGTGTTACATAAACTTAAAATAGGGTTGACAGAAACGCACGTCCTGACTCTCCGGCAGCTCGCAGCCGAATGAGACAAAGAGCGTTTTGAAGCTAAAACCCCCCTCTACTCAGCCCATCCAGTTACAACACGCTGTGGTGTACCGTTGCGTCAGAAAAAAATTGGTCGCATTAATTATGGCACGCACTCTGTGTACCGTAGCAGTTCTTCCTATGTAAAGTCGAAGTTTCATCGAGCTACGTTACTTGGCAGTGACATGCTATGTGGTAGTTACTTCCATCCTTCAGTTTTGCAAAGCATAGTACTAACGATATGCATTCGGCCTGTAAAGGAGACTCCTTGCAAAATAACTGTGCGACCTATTTGAAAATCATGCTGAAGTATGTGGCACCAGTACCAAATAGAACTATTGAACGTATAAAGAAAGAACAGCACGAATTGTCGCAGGTTTATCTGGCCGACACAATAATGTTTACACGATTCGCACTCGACTTCCTCGATTTCGCTTAACTGACTACCGTGCCGGCAGGAGGGCCACCTGCCCACCGTCATAGAATAAAAATACCCTGCTTGATAACTGCTAAGGAACAGAGACATTGTCGGACAGGAATAATCGCGGGCAATGATGGGTGACATGAAACACGTATATAATAGGGGCGGAGTGTTACATTTATAAGGAATAGTGGATAGATTTCACCACAAGGGAAAGCGGGATAACAGACACACACAAAAAATGGCTGTGGGCACTGTGGGACTTAACTGCTGAGGTCATCAGTCCCCTAGAACTTAGAACTACTTAAACCTAACTAACCTAAGGACATCACACACATCCATTCCCGAGGCAGGATTCGAACCTGCGACCGTAGTGGTCTCGTGGTTCCAGACTGTAGCGCCTAGAACCGCTCGGCCACTCCGGCCGGTTGACAGACACACACAACTTTCATGTTTGACACAGGTCAAAGCCCCAACATAACAGTCGACGTCGGTCTCTCAGTAAAGAATATGCCCTCATTGGGCACTAATGCACATTTTGCACCTATTACTAGCGCTGGCTACCAGACTGTTGAGGAGTCTTTGGGAGATAATGTCACAGTTCTTTCTGAAGTTGGTTTTCAGTTCTTACACCGTGCGGGGAGTGGAGTGTTCGTTGAGAAACATGTGTGCCTTCAGTCTCTTCACTTTCCAGTATATACTACACGTCGCCCATAAACAGAAAGTAGAGACCTAGCTCACCTCTAAACAGACGGACGCGATGCACAATAATTACCGTGCAACACTGCTGTGCTGCAACGGAAGCTCTCGCAAAGATGTGCACCGGTGTTTGGCAATTGTGGATAATGCCTGCCCTTACCATCACGCCTAAACCGTACCGATGACCTTCATGAACATTCTGTGGTATGTGCCACGTTCTCCCCCTCCCTCCCCCCCCCCCCTCTCCATCCTATATGTTGGCCAGAATATCTTGCCACGGTGAAGCTGTATTCGTTGGAGAACATCACTCTGAATCACTGCTGCTGACGAGAAACCTACATGTTCCCTTCACCAACGAACTCTTTCTCGACGACGGTGTGGGTGAAGTGGAATGCATGTAACAGGCTTCCGAGCACACAAACCTGCAAAATGGTTCTGCGAGAGACACGGGTACCGCTGGCAGTTGCAAGGTCTGCATCGGTCTTTCCAGGAGTGAGATATCTGTTCCTCCTCGCCATTAGGGTTATGTAGCGATCCTCTTGGAATGTCGCGGTCCGTATACGATTGGCATGCTTTTGCATAGCATTTCCAAATTCAGCGACCTTTTTCAATTGGAAGATGATACTTTTGGACACACCCATTCTGTGGCCACAGTAGTGACACTTCGAGCCGTCCAGCTGCTCGTCCGCGATCGTAAACATCCAGATAATGTCTTTTAGGCATGTTGTCGTACCACTCGGAGTGTCGCACTAATCAGTTTCACAACAAACTTCAGCAAACACTGTACTGCATGAACTGTCAAATGCGTACAGAGCGTTCGTGCACGGGCTTCACTGCAGTTAATGCATATCGCCCCCTATATTTCCTATTACTATCATTGTTGCGTAGCTGTTTTGTTCCTTAGAAAGTGTCAGCTGTTCCTCAGTGAGCTATGGGGCTCGATTCGATATACCACAAGCGGGCTGGTTCGCGGAGTTGTAGACACGTATGAGAAGCGACACTTGTGAGAAACTGGAATGTGGCTAGTGATGGGGAGCTCGTGAATGAGTCGTTCAAATGAACGCTTCACTCCAGTGAAGTGTGAACTAACCACTCAATTTCAATGAACTGGTACTTCAAACTCTTCACAGATAGCACACTCCACACTTTTTTCTAGTTCACTCACTCTCTCCCCCTCTCCCACTACATCGGCGCTACGTCACTCATCCTCCCTTCACTTCAGTCCTCCCTCTACTGTCTATCGACGAATCGCGCGGTGTTTGTGGGGAACGATAGGTTTACGAGGGGTTGGGGGGATGAGGGGGGAGGAGAATGCAGCGTCAGCTGCTTCCTGCAGTGCTGACGTCATTACCCGTGGCTATTTGTGCAGTTAAACTTCGCGTCTACGGGTAGCCTACCGTTGACAGCGCTTGCAGACAAACGAATATTAAAGATACATAGTACATACGTAGAGGCTGGCTGTGTGAGCACGCACAGCCAACATGAAAATGAGAGGTTTGTTAATAACACTGAAAGAGGGATTTTACGTGAAATCGTACCAATGACTACTGGTGACAGTTTACGTTTTGAATCTGAAGGGTTATTATTCTCAACAAAAATAAAATCTACAGGAAAACTTCTGAATAATTACTTAACGTAGGTATATAGACTTTGTGACAGTGGTAAACATACTCATTCTATTTTGGATTAAGTTTTAAAAGGAACATCAAATTGAACTGCATATCGTTGGTTGCCCTAGTTTTCAGTCCATGAATACAACAAATAATGTTTAATTTGTCAGATAAAGACTTTTTTGGGCGCTTCATGAGAAAATGTCGAGTAAGATTAAATGTAATACCTTCTTTATATGTGACGGGCTCCTCTGTTTATCTTTCCTTTGTCCCCCTCGACCATGCTCTATTTAAGTTAGCTCAGACGCTGTAAGAGCGTAAAACGTTGCGTGCACGTTACTGCATAGTTTGGCCATCTGTTGATAAAATTATGAAGTATTACGAAGCTTTATTGTACGTGCGAGGCGAAGCGAGCGCAGCCGTGGCTGAGCAGCGAACTGGGAAACTTCGCCAGGCTTCCGTACTTCATGAATGAACTACTTCATTTGAACGCTTCACGGCAAAGAGTGAAATGAATGAAGTAGTTCACGGGAATGAACGAGTTCGACCCATCTCTAAATGTGGCGACACTTGTGAGAAATCCGGGATACTGAGGGACCGGCACAGGGTGTGTCGCAAATGCTGCGCCACTACCTGCTCGGCCACTACCCGCTGCCGCTTGGTGCGACTGAGCGCTCGGCTCGTGCCGGCCCGGGCAGCTGCCGAGGGACATTCACACTCCTCCAGTGCAGCCACATTACATTATTTCAGAATTGTTTTGGGCAAGGAAGAGTAGCCTTAGTCAAATTAGAAATCGGAGCTGATTTTGCCCTCACGATGTCATGTCAACCATTAGTTGCAGCACAGTTATGCATAAGACCTTTCTCATTGGCATTTTTGTTCTGATCAATCTTACAGAGGGCATAACTTTCGCTCAACCTTATATTTAACGATGTATTTTACAGAAACTATAGATACCGAAAATGGTTTCCATCTTTCAACCCCCCACCCAAAATTTGATATGATAGGAGTGGCAACCTTTTACCATATATTAAGAGGAGCCAACTAAAGAATTTGGTTCTCGGTAGAAACCTTTTCTTTAATTATTTCGAAATAAACCTCAATTTTCCCGTACCACGCAGCGAAGTGTACTGAGGTCTAATGTGAGTCCTGCTAGCAGTTAGCGTTAAGGAATGCAATTTATGTATTGAAACAAGATGTACTCGTCGTCCACTCAAACAGACATTGTTTCCAAAATTCTCTACACTAAAATGCTGATTGTGATTGTTAGAAAAGCGATGACTTTTCAGACATTATTAGTGAATCTTTCACAATTTGCAAGAGACATTTAGCCGACTTTGTGTCGTTTCCACAGAACACCACGAGGAGGTAGTCTCTCTTCGTCCCGCATTACATTTATTTACAATATTTACAGGATGATTATACAGTTATTTACAATTTTTACAATAGGACTATCGGCGTGAACTGAACCCCTTTTTCAATATTTACAAGTGTTGCCGTAGCTCCAGCCATTTCCTTTTCATTGTAATTTCTGTGCATACGCCAAGCATATAAGAAATGATTTTATATTGCCGTCAACTTGGAGTCTTGTAAGGGTCTTAGAAACTATCTCATCTTTCTTAATTGCGGACATCTTTCTTCTTTTCCCACCTAGATTTAAAACTAGTCGGTCAAATTGGTGCCCGTGATATTCTACGTCTTTTCTGAGGATATTTACTAAGGAGTAAAAATTTGGATGAACCTTCGAAATTAATGTATTTATCCTCCGATTACATCCTTGTGAAACACTGTTGGCGCGGCGACGCCTTCCTGCGCAGTTCCATATATCTCTTGGCACGTCTTCATTATCCAGCCATTGTTCAACAAAATAGTATTAAGAATCCTGCAGTTTTTCATTATCTGGCGTGCTCTCTTGAATGCATAGCCACCCATCATCTAACATGTCCAGGGGAATGTGAACCAAAGCGGAACACAATCTTATGTGAAAACGAATCTCTTCGTTTTCCTTGTAGGCAGCAAGAAGGCCGCAATTCTGCATTTGCCTCCACAAGCACTGATTGAAATAGTAGTTGCAGCCATTAATCTTTGCATCAGGAAACAAATGTGTTACTGATTGGATGATTGCAACTTCAAAATCCATCATTATAGCTATAGGATTCCATCCAGGTACGTTACTCTTAACAGCTGTGAAAAATCGATCGTATGTTTCTCGCTTTTTATTGGATAGCAAGGTGCACACGGTTCGAACTGTGTTTGTTTCCTTCTGAGAACTAGAAATATTGGCACGAACAATAAATAACTGTCCAAACTGCTTGCTGGAGCTTTTGAACGTTCCATCGACAAAGAACGAATTGCAGTCTTTTAAACAGGATTTTCCCCTTTCGCTGGCAAACACCAATATCCTATCATTTGGTCCTTTGTCGTCATCTGCAAGTAAAAATTTGCTAACATCATTCACTGGCAAATTATTATTATTATGGGGCTACAGAACCACGAATGAAGATGGTGAGAAAGTATCAGAATGGGCTATAATGGAACGCCTTTTCTTACTATTTGACGGGAAGGACAAAGGGACATTCCGTTCAGATAGATGGGCTCAGGACTACACTCCCGATCTCTGTTTCGTTACCACTAATAACAAAGGATTACCCTTGCAGAGCAGTAGGAAGGTGCTCAGTGATTTCCCTAGAAGCCAACACCGACCTGTACTGGTAAAAATTGGACTCGAAATCTCAGTTGTGAAGTCTATACCAAAGCCACGATGGAACTTCCAAAAAGCCAAATGGGAAAAATTCTCTGAAGAGGTTGATCATATTATTCAGTTTATTCCACCTAAAGTTAGGCACTACGACCGCTTTGTCAGACTAATTCATTGTATTGCCAGAAAACATATTCCAAGAGGCTACAGAGAGAACTACATTCCTGGATGGAGCCCTAGATGTCAAGAATTGTATGACGAATTTAAAACGACTCGAGACACCAAGGTAGCATATGAATTGATTTCGGCCCTAGATTCAGCTAGGCAAAAGAAATGGATGGAACTAACTGAAAACATGTCTATCCAATACTCGAGTAAGAAAGCTTGGAATTTATTAAGAAAGCTTGGCAGTCCCACAAAAGTTAATATCTTATCAGGCAAAATAAATCCTAACAAAATAGCAGCCAGGATTGTTAATATAACAAGAACACCAAGCATCAACAACAAACAGAAAGCCAAAGAAATAAAACATGAGCTAAAGTCTAAAATGTCTCAAGCACAGCCTTCCGAATTTGCACAGAAAATCTCTGCAGCCGAAGTTGCTTCAGCCCTAGATACTCTGAAATCTGGTAAAGCGGCTGGTTGTGATGGTATATACCCGGAGTTCCTTAAACATGCTGGCCAAGGTGCAGTGCAGTGGCTAACTGCACAGTTTAATGAAATTCTCGCAACAGGAAGACTGCCAAATCTTTTTAAGAAAACTAAAATAATTGCCATCCTGAAACCGTCAAAATCTGGTAACAATCCTGAAGACTATAGACCCATTGCACTTCTAAGTGTCTGCTATAAACTGCTGGAGAGAGTAATCTATAATAGAATTGCACCAACTATCCTGAAACACATTCCTGTAGAACAGGTTGGCTTCAGACGAGACCGCAGTTGTAGCGATCAAGTGCTAGCGTTGGCAACATACATAGAGAAGGGCTTCGAAGACCTGAAGAAAACAATGGCCGTGTTTATTGACCTAACATCAGCATATGATACAGTGTGGCGGAAAGGCACGCTTCTTAAGTTCTTAAGAATAATTCCATGTAAGAGAATTGCACAACTACTCAATAACATGCTGTCCAACAGGAAATTCCAAGTTCACCTAAAAGGTCAAGTAAGCAAGGTATACAATTTAAATGACGGACTACCACAAAGATCAGTATTGGCCCCCCTACTTTTCAATTTATATGTCGCTAACTTGCCAGAAACGAAAGCAAGAACATTTATCTATGCTGATGACATAGCCTTGGTGACGCAGGCTAACGATTTTACAACTTCAGAAATGACTCTCACTCAGGATCTGCGAATTCTAGATGAATTTTTTAATGGATGGCGACTCAAAGTAAACAGAAATAAAACTGAATCCTCCACCTTCCATCTGAGTAATAGGCATGCTTGCTATAAACCGCAAATTTCCTTTAGAAATCAGTTGCTGTTATATAACCCATTCCCAAAATATCTCGGCGTGACCTTGGATCGTTCGCTAACATATAGAAAACACCTAACTGAAACAGCTTTAAAAATGAGAACCAGAAACAATATATTACACAAACTCTCCGGAACAAGCTGGGGAGCTAAGGCATCAGTACTCAAAACAACTGCCCTCTCACTTGTGTACTCTGTTGGGGAATATTGCAGCCCAGTATGGCTGAACAGCGCTCATACAGCCATGGTAGACACGCAGCTGAATGTAGCCATGAGAAGCGTATCCGGGACAATAAAATCTACACCCACAGAATGGCTACCTGTTCTGTCCAATATTGCACCACCGAAGTTACGACGTCAAGCAGCGTTGAAAAGGGAATGGGAGAAATGCTCCAAGAATCCCGAGTTACCGCTACACCAGGACTGTGATGCCACTCAAAGGCAACGTCTTAAGTCCAGGAAACCCTCCTGGGGACTTGGAAATAGGCTTACTTCTGAAGGATTCCAACTAGAAACAGCATGGCGGGAAGAATGGTTCGCAGCCAATCCCGATTCTGCAGGTCTCATTGCTGATCCTACACGAGTCCCTCCTGGATTCCACTTACCTAGGAGGTCGTGAACCACCCTAAATCGCATACGCACCAAGCACGTAAGATGACAGGACTTGAAGCATAAGTGGGGAATCGCTGAAAGTGCCAAGTGTGACTGCGGACACCAACGACAAACAATACACCACATAGTCACAGTGTCCCCTACGGAAATATGCTGGAACTCTGACCAGCATACTTGAGGTCTCTGAGGAAGCAATCTCCTGGCTGGATACTTTAGATATTAACCTATAGTTTTTATTACAACTTGAAGCTCTGTTTGTCAATATTACTGTTTATAAAAACCACATTTTCTCTTTTACATGTAACTCATCCTAGTGTTTTTATCCATATGTATATTATTGATTTATCGATATAATCTAGGACTTTTATTACCATAAATCAATGTAATCTATTTTACTTGTAGTATATGCATATTGTGTTACCAGTAACATCATTGCTGTTCAATTCGAGTAATGTATCCTTGATGCCAAACGAAATAATAAAAACTAGCAAATGATGTTCTTGTATAAATATTCCTGCAGCATCGGTCGGATCTCGTGTAGATCCCATGCTTTATGCCTGATGCGTTGCAGCGATCGTTTTGTACTCCTGTGTGACGGCAGTGATGTGACGATGCAGTACTGAACTGCGGTGCGCTACCTGTTTGGTGTCCCTGTAGACCGCCCGCTACGTGTTCGGCCGGGTCTCCTCACAAATGTCGCACCTCACAACTGTCGCTCTTCACAAGTGCCGCAATCCCGGTTCGCGACCCTTGCGTACACAATTGGTTAGCTGGTGGTATGAGGAAAGTCCAAAAAGGGCGCGACTGGTACGGCGGCGACGAGTGAGGCCACGAGATACATGGGGGCCTCGCACGGTGGAAAAGGGAGGAGGCTGTCTGGAACTTGAAGTGGATGCGGCGAGTGGCGTGTGTGGAGCTGAGGAGAGGAATCGTGCCCTCGTCGGTGGGGTCGCTGCCTTTGTGTTGGCATCTGTGGTGTTTGGACACCTGCGTCACCACTGGTGGTAGCGACAACCTTCAGGTGCTGATTTCCAACCAGGACTTCTTGGAAACTGACGTCGCCAGTTACAGTTTATGAATATGGTGAGGCATTTCGTCAGATAAGTGTGTGTTTCCTCATAAAGGACAACGTCTTGCACTGCTTGGAAGTTCTAGTGGAGCTTAGGTACAAGAATTCTACCATTTGTTGAGGTGCAACAAGCTCAATTTAAGACAGCCAATGTTCCGAAGCAGTGTGATATGTGACAGTCAAAACGTTGGATAGTGTTGACTATTAGACAGATCGCTGTGCCCTTAAAGCCCAATATTCTACCCTGAGTTTGGTGACCAGTGTTATGGAGCAGCATTAATTGCCTGACTTGTGGCTGAGTTCCCAATTTATTGTGTAACACGTGTATATTTTTATTGTCTATTGTCAAACCACAATTTATGAAAGATGTTTATATTTTATTGGTAGGAATAATTAATATTTGTCATTTTGTAAATAATTGTTGTAGCAGGGAATGTCTGCACCAAAGTACTGTTGGCAAGAGAGACTGCATATTGACATAATTTTAAAAAGGGCGGGAGAGACCGCTTATGGATACATTTTAAGAAAAGAGCGGGAAAGACCGCGCATTTATACATTTTGTAATGGTAGCAGGGATTGTCTGCACCAGAAAGCATTGTTGGCGGGAGAGACAGCACTTCAGCGTTCGTGGGAAGTCAGTAGTAAGCGAGATAAGAAGTGAGTCGGTAGCAGGTCTGAAGCGAGAGGTTGAGAGGAGCGATGTGCCTGCCAGCCACCAGCTGTGATTTACAAGAGATTATAAACGGATGTACAGAGACATCAGCTAACTACTATCATAAGAGGAACAAATTTTTTTTTTTTTTTTTTTTTTTTTTGAGAAACTCAAGACTACTGAAGGTATGTTTGCGCAACGCTAATTGTAAGATTATTGTAAAAAGTAAGTCCCATTTGAACGTTTGTAAAATCATTTCGTTACCAAAAGTAAATATTTGAAGTATCGTTTCAGAATATAATTAATTTTTGCCGGCAATATTGCATTACCGATTATAATCCATCCCAAAAACCATCAACGTAAAACTTAGCAAAATTTTATTGTTGTCAAGAAAAAGTTTAACTATGAATTTCGTAACTACAGTCAAATTAATTAAAGAATAACGCCAGCTTTGCTATTAAAGAATAACATCAGCTTTATTAATAAATACAGCCACTTATTGTGACAACCCACCAGCAGCTATTAGAGTATAGTAAAACAGAGTAAGTATATTCATGTCGCAGTTCGATGTAGCAGTCAGATGGCGATCCAGTAACAGTAAGAAAGGTAAGGAACAGTTTTGGGTTATTGCAGGTAACGGCTGAGGGCTACGGCGACGACACATTCTATGTTTCGTCGAAATAATCAGCAAATCACTTTTAATAAGCAGCATTTAAATTTGTATGCGAAGATTGCACTTATTATTATTATTGAGAAAGAGAATTAATTTCAAAGGGAAGATTTAATTTGTTACCATTAAGCAGGAGATAGAAATCCTAAGGGAAGGTTTCATAGGTTATTGTAGAAGGGAAGGTTGCGTAACAAAAGAGATATAGAGGAGATGGGAAGGTTTCAATTGAAGCTTAAATTCAAAGCCACTGCTAACGTTTATAGACACTGTTCGTGTGCTGGCCTATGTAGGAACCTCTCTCTCACTTCCACCGAGTGGAACTGGTTTGTTCTTCATTTGTAATTGTTCATCCTCGTGTTTAACAATTTGTTAATTTAGAATCTTACTCTGGTATGGATCAGCCCATCCATGGCCTGTGTAGTCTCCGAAGTTAACAGGTGAGACCCTAGCGCAGGTTTCCGATGCCCTGGTCGGCCACGGGTTTGGCGCCGCTCTCTTAGCGACAGATCGGTGTGCCGCTGTTAGAAAAGGCCGAGCCATCTCATGTCGGTCTGGTGACGGTTCGAGGCCGGAGCTGTAAAACAGTAATAACTTAACTCTATCTTACTTTCTTAAAGACACCTGGTTTTATTGTGATGGCTGTTAACATTTAAATTCCGAACCTACTTAGCAGTGACCTAGTGATATGTAATTAATCATTTATTGACGGCCGTGGTGCGTTTTGATGCTAAATATCTTGTAACCTGAACTGGTATCAGTTTAAGACTTAGTGGGCGAGGTGGCGCACGTTGCTTAATCGCAATTGTTAGCTGTAAGGTTGTTAACAGTGTTTGGTAAGCGCCAGATGCGCATCTTTCAAAAATTGCAGATATTATTCAAATTATTTTAATAAGATAAATTGTTGTTGATAGATGGTTAAGCACCAGGTGTCTGTTTTTCTAAGATTGAGCATTTGGTTCAAATTGTTTTGAAAAGATAAATTGTTATTGACAGATAGTTTAGTAAGTGCTAGGTGCATATTTTCTAAAATCTGAAATTTATTGAAATTCTTACGAACATCCGCTTTACTGAGTGTTGCGGTGCATTTTTCTTAACTGTACATTGTTTACTGTGTAAATCAGCATTTCCTTCGTGTATTTCATACAGGAAGAAATTTGCGTAATTTTGTCCATGCATTCACTGGTTAAACTTGTACAAATAAATAGTCATACTGCAAACTGTGAAGGATGTTGCTGCTGCTGGACTGAACTTCCCACTCCACAGCCTTGGGTGCTGACCCCTGTGACCTGTCTCTATGGCCATCACTTAATTTAGCAATTGTCAAGCAGTATAAATTTACCCAAGCTACAGAAACAACGGACTCCGTACGATTTAAAGAGGGAGAGTTAATAATAAAGGTGGAATCTTCTAATTTCTTTTTTGCACAGATTTAAACTGAAAAAGAAACACACCTGGATATTAATTAACGACTTAGTTCAACGGCCTTCTCGTATTATAAGTCTTGGACAGATGTAAACAAACTTATGAATGCTCCGTGGGTTGTTTTCACTTTTGTAAGACAGAGTTCCTGGATTATTTTGATATTCAGTTTTCCGCGCAAGAATAATGATGACATACTCGTGAGTTGTTATTCAAGAATTTTTCTTGAACAGGAGGACTATCAGATTCTTTGTACAACAAAGCCGTAAAATTCCTCGTTCAGTGAGCGAATATCATACTCAAGAGAATCGCTTTTTAATCCCCTGCCACGAGTTACAAACTGAGTTGGAATTATGTATACAACGTGAAATACAATCCTTATTATTTTCACTCCTCGCTATTCCACTCTTTCCCTTTCTGCTCTTGTGTTAATATTATGAACTGTAAGGCACGGGCGATATCACATCCAATCTCTTTCAAGTGATGTTCAACATTTTCTATACGGACACCGATTGATAATGCAAGCCCTTCCATAACCTTTTTCGGTAGATATTGCTCCACGTGACAAAAAACAAAAAAATACTCAATCTTTCTTGTGAGACTAATACCGTTTTATATTGCGGCTACAAATTCTCTAAAAGCGTGGTGGTACCACTTATTTTACAGGAAAATCCTTGCGATTTCAGAGTAAAAATGAGATGCGAAAGAATTGAAAATATTTCAAAATGAGATAAAACTTTATTTCTGTTCGAGAGAAGAAACGGTGTGAACAAAGACCTCATGAAAATTTACAACATTGTGTTAACTCCGTCCGACCGATGTTACGTGTCTGAAAGGGGTCCACCAAAGGGACAGAGCATACGCACACATGGAATCGTTGATTATACTCATGCACTCGCTCTCAAAGAACATACGCGATCACAGAGATAGATGGATGACGTACGCCTTGTGTTCTTATGTAGGCTCGCACCTTTTTTACGAGTGGCAATTCAGATAGGTACGAGTCCGACAGAACAAAGACCCTAGCGCTCTCTTCGCTCGCGAATGTTTGACATCTCCCTTTAGACTCACGGGAGTTGTTTTCTAGTCGCAATTTCCTGGAGATAATGTTAGCTTGTTTCAAGCAGTAATATAAAATATTTACAGATTTTTTAGATTAAGGCACAAACAGTCCGATAGGAATGTTGATATCATGTTTTTCCACCATAATGAATCTATGATCCAAAATTAAAACGGCAAGAATTTCCTGTCTCTCCTGCCACGACTTTCTTTGACTAAGGTTCTCGAAACTGTTAAAAATTTCCCATTCCTCGCGATGGGAGTCGGAAAGCATAACAGATCCGAATCTGAGACAGCTGCAACAGTCTGGTTTTGGCAACAGCATTTCAACCCTTCAGCGCAGCGAGTTTTGCGTCGTGTATATATTGTATGCGGAATTATCGAGAGAATAAGTTGATGTTCATGAATATGATGATGTGGATTCTCGGTGGTTGTATGTTAAATATCTACTTAAGTTATTTTGTACCTGGCCGTTCCCATTTACTACAAACATTCTGTTTCTCTTTAATGCAGGTCATATTAATGTTTATAAGCTGCCATGTGAAGTATAGAGCTTAGCAGAGTGTTTTGATGATGACTAAAAACTTGAAACTGAGCAATAGAAAATAAACTGAAATTTGTACAGCCCAAACAGACGTTCTTTTGTTCAGAATAATTTACATGGTTGTATAACAATCTCACGGCCCCTTATAGAGTGCTCTTAGCTGCTAAAACAACGTACCTGATGCGCACTGCTTATTTGTAAATTATGCCCCAGCAAATCATGTCCATAACATTTGTCTGGTTCTGGAGATATTTCATATCATTCTAATGAGATAATGTTTGAGATCTCAATCCATCCTGCATATGAACTGCTGTGGATCTACTATACGATAGAGAATGGAAAAAAGGGAAAGAGTTGAAAATGTGTCACTTTCCGAAATGTGAGTTCCGTACTAATAATAATACCTCTTACAAGACTAATACAGTTTCCGATAAATAAACCGAACGTAAGCTACTATTTAAAAATACACATTTGGAACTTTAGTAAATACGTATTTTGAGTTGTTTACTATTACAGGACTTAACTAACGCCGATGACAGAAACAAACCAGGATTCGAATGGGGCTGCTTTTGAAATGATGATGATGATGATTATTATTACTAGTGTTCTAGGGCGCACAACAGCGAGGTTATCAGCGCCCGTTCCCAAAAGTTCAATTCAGAGCCGAATCGTGAGAGAATTGGTATCGTTCAAATTGCACTTTTGAAATGAATTTCAGTCCAGCAAAATACGTTAACGAAACTGTCTATCAAGACGAGTACAGGAAGCTAAGCAGGCAAGGCGAACAACTATTCTTTCTGTAATCTCTCTCTCTAACACGACTTAATATTATAGTTTCAGTCTGATACATCAAATTTTGGATTTTCTATTTTATTGTGCGTTGGTTTTTTCCACTTTTTATTTGCAGGTTTTACCGAAGATGAGCTCGGTTTACATTGCAAATGTTATTTCCGAACAGGGATACTGTCTTCCTAGAAGACAACAGTGTAGCTGTATCTGTTAGCCCTGTCTATGTGTTACAATGTCTCAGATGGGGAACATACCCTTTCTTGATCAATCTCTTTGCTAGAGAACCGTCTATGATTATGCGTTGATTGATATGCGGATCTTCCCACCATGATTTGTAGCAAATATAAGTACAGAACATAACAATGAAGGAAATGCAGTTTCTACAGAAACAAGTAGCGGACGGTATTTAACTACTTTGTCGTGTAACTAAGAAATAAGAACGTATTTCCTTAACAGCTTATCAGAATGGTTACAGAATGAGATGATACTATGTCACAAGACATTCGACAGACAGCACTGCGCTCTTCATATAAATAAGAAAAAAATTGGAAACAGAACGTGGCAAAAACATTCCACAGCAACACAACAGTTAACAGAGGACGTGTTTACCAGTTGTTTTTAGAAACGCTCGTTAGTGATTTTTTTAATTCTAGGATGTTGGTCAAGACCTCTTTTTGCAGTCTATTCAGTTCCTGTGAAAGGGCCTGAGCCAGTTCGTCACTCTGATGGACAGTAAGTACGATCTGAAGCATCTACTGTGTCATCAGTTTACTCTGTAAAGGCATGCATATTTATGTTGAACTCTGACCATTAGCATGAGACCATATAACAAGGGAAAGCCCTAGTAATGCTGTTTTATTAAAATTATTTGAATCAGTCCTAAAGTCGGTGTAACCTCCCCCTTGAGATAGTTATGGCCAATCGATTGCTCTGGGAGACTGCAGGAACGAGCCGAATATTTACGGCTATCTTTGAACAGTAAAGCATCACTTGATTCACATAATTGCAAACTCTTCTCTTTAAGTACGAGGTCAACATTTACAAAAGTAAAGTTCCATCTGAGACATGAATAGCACTGATGTCCTAACTAGATGATGCTGACTGCTTCATCGGGGGTCACGAACTGGGCCATAGTGCTTCCATGCATAACTCTATGTTGACGTTCGTGTGATGCTGCTGCTGTGCTGAGAGAGAGGACGTGTCTCCAGGAACATCCAATTCTTTGTTGTGGGTTGCAACGAGACGTCACTAATGTCTGTGAAACTGATGCATGATGCCCACGCTGATGTGGCTCCATGATCGTTGGATGATACCATACAGATAATGCCCTGTGAACTCGAACCGCATTAAGATACCGTATTATTCAACAGTTCTTCATGTGTTGCTACTGCACACGAAGTTGTGATCGCTGACAGCTTCTGGAAGGGATGTATCACTTCAGAACAACATGTGTGTCCTTAAATATGACGTTCAGCACTGCTGAACTTTACCTCGATACATAATCCCATCAGTCTAAACAATATTTAATACAATTACAGGTCTGATTGGCTGTAATCGACTTTCTTCGCGAAGTACGCAATTTTTTTGTGTAATTTAGGACAGGACATTAAATGAACACAGAATGAACTTAAAATGCTATCATAATCTACTCGTTAAATGTTTAACACAGAAAGTCAAGTATTGAAGTTAGAAACTGTGGCAGTGTGAGTCATGGTGCACAACTTACCACAACTTACCCAGACTATATTCATCCAGTGTTTCAGACTGAGAGCACTTAGCGACTGGCAAAAAATTTTACACACAATTTCAAATCTTTCTGAAAATTTTTCTCGCTGACATCACCCACAAATAACATAAGAAATAAAGTTTCATTCACTACATTTTCGCTGATTATGCGATAACACTTCAGTTTCAGACATGACGTGTAAATTTATTAATTCTTTTCTAGTAACTCTATTTATAACATATCTTGCGTCTTCAGTCATAAAGATTTTACATCCTTAACGTCAAACACGCAACACATTAACTCATATGTAAAGCAATCTCACGTGTGGAACTGCCTTATACATGGGAGATCGATTCGTTAAAGAAACAGGGTTGGGGGTGTGAGGGTGGTCATTGGGTAAACATATTTCGTGAAGCGTTGTAGTCACTTTGCTAACATTTTCTAAATAGCAGTACAACCTTCGCACTGGTGGTTTATCATAGTTATACGCCAAAGTTGGTTACAAGGACGTTAGAAGAGCTGAGAATATAGTTGAGTTAATATGATTTTTAACTCTTACCAGTGGCACAGCCTACAACTAAACCGTGAATAAAAACAATCCTCAGCTGGATAGCTAATAGACATAATAGATAAGGCTAATGAGTAATCCAGTCTTAAGTAATTAATTTGCACTATCTGCCTTCTTATACCTACCTCTGTTGTCGAGGACGCTGAAATATACACAAATGCAAGGGTCTCGATCCGGATGTAACCGATTCATGTCACGTCCCTGGCTGAGTTTTCATAACTCAGATGTGGTCGGTAAATGGAGCGGATCTGTGAAGTTCTAAATTACCAAGCTATGCACCAGCGATATGTGCCAAGTCCTAGTTAGCTTCATACCACTTCATGGGCTGGGAGTATAACACTACCTCCTTGGATGTGTTTGTGAAGCTTAATAGATCACGATATCGTACGAATATTTCCCAGTTGAAGACGGACAGACGGGAAGACGGCGTTGACCTAATTGGAAGAAGGAGTGGATTTTAACATGGGTCCTGGGTAATTACAAAAAAGATCCGCCTATAACGTAAAGGGAGACATATCCGTAGCAGTTCTTTTTTATATACAACATTTTTCCACTCTCCGACATGTAACAATTTATACAGTTATATATTTATCATATTAACGTGATCAACTATATGCAACAGTTGTTATGTTACAAGAACAATTGGAATTTTAAATGATGATCAAGTGCCACAGACATTGGTACACTACAGGCCATTAAAATTGCTACACCAAGAAGACATGCACGTTGATAAACGGGTATTCATTGGACAAATATATCATACTAGAACTGATATGTGATTACATTTTCGCGCAATTTGGGTGCACAGATCCTGAGGAATCAGTACCCAGAACATCCACCTCTGGCTGTAATAACGGCCTTAATACGCCTGGGCATTGAGTCAAACAGAGCTTGGATGGCGTTTACAGGTACAGCTGCCCATACAGCTTCAACACAATTCCACAGTTCATCAAGAGTAGTGACTGGCGTATTGTTACTAGCCAGTTGCTCAGCCACCATTGACCAGAAGTTTTCAATTGGTGAGAGATCTGGAGAATGTGCTGGCCAGGGCAGCAGTCGAACATTTTCTGTACCCAGAAAGGCCCGTACAGGACCTACAATATGCGGTCGTGCATTATCCTGCTGAATTGTAGGCCTTCGCAGGGATCGAATGAAGGGCAGAGCCACGGGTCGTAACACATCTGAAATGTAACGTCCACTGTTCAAAGTGCCGTCAATGCGAACAAGATGTGACCGAGACGTGTAATCAATGGCACCCCATACAATCACGCCGGGTGATACGCCAGTGTGGCGATGGCGAATACACGCTTCCAATGTGCGTTCACCGCGATGCCGCCAAACACGGATGCGACCATCATGATGCTGTAAACAGAACCTGTATTCATCCGAAAAAATGACGTTTTGCCATTCGTAACCCAGGTTCGTCCTTGAGTACACCATCGCAGGCGCTCCTTTCTGCAATGCAGCGTCAAGGGTAACCCCAGCCATGGTCTCCGAGCTGATAGTCCATGCTGCAGCAAATGTCGTCGAACTGTTCGTGCAGATGGTTGTTGTCTTGCAAACGTCCCCATCTGTTGACTCGGGGATCGAGACGTGGCTGCACGATCCGTTACAGCCATGCGAATAAGATGCCTGTCATCTCGACTGCTAGTGATACGAGGCCGTTGGGATCCAGCACGGCGTTCCGTATTACCCTCCTGAACCCACCGATTCCATATTCTGCTCACAGTCATTGGATCTCGACCAACGCGAGCAGCAATGTCGCGATACGATAAACCGCAATCGCAATAGGCTACAATGCGATGGTACGCATTTCTCCTCATTACACGAGGCATCACAACAACGTTTCAAAAGGCAACGCCGGTCAACTGCTGTTTGTGTATGAGAAATCGGTTGGAAACTTTCCTGGTGACAGCACGTTGTAGGTGTCACCACCGGCGCCAACCATGTGTGAATAATTTGCATATCACAGCATCTTCTTCCTGTCGGTTAAATTTCGCGTCTGTAGCACGTCGTCTTCGTGGTGTAGCAATTTTTATAGCCAATAGTGTAATTAATTTCGTGATGTGGCCAGAAAATTTCGCGATAAGTATAAGATGATTTCGTGATGCTTGTAACGTAGTTTCGTGGCAATTCTAAGACGGTTAGTAGAGTGTACCTAAGTCAACAATACCTGCCAACAATGGTTTCCAAGATACTACACGCCAAAGTGGCGTGTTGCCCCTCCAGCACGTGTTGTCACAGTGAGTTAACAAAAAATACCACAAAGTTATCTGAACTGTCTGTATAACGAAACTACCTCCGGCCGGCCTCTGTGGCCGGCACTTCAGTCCGGAACCGCGCTGCTGCTACCGTCGCAGGTTCGAATCTTGCCACGGGCATGGATGTGTGTGATGTCCTTAGGTTAGTTAGGTTTAAGTAGTTCCATAGTGCTCAGAGCTATTGAACCAAACTACCTCCGTTTTTCCGTACTCCACGCTCGGTTCTAAGAAACTTACACAGGCACCTCGCTAGTCAATTCTTCTTTGATATTTTCGATATTTTTTTTTATTTTGGCGTATATTTATCTGAAATACGAAGATGTTAATGTCGTGTGACTAGGGCCTCCCGTCGGGTAGCCCGTTTGCCAGGTGCAAGTCTTTCGATTTGACGCCACTTCGGCGACTTGCGCGTCGATGGGGAAGAAATGATGGTGATTAGGACAACACAACACCCAGTCCCTGAGCGGAGAAACTCTCCCACCCAGCCGGGCATCGAACCCGGGCCCTTAGTATTGACATTCTGTCGCGCTGATCACTCAGCTACCGGGGGCGGACTGAAATACGAAGAAAGACGATAGGTAATTTCGTATTACGCTGAAACGAAAAAATGTACGTGCACATGAAGCCAATTATACAGCAATTTAATTTTGCTTAGTACAACACGTAAAGTAGACAGGAATCGAATTACGGAGGAAAACAGTGGGCAGCGAGTAAACTCCACTCCCCGTTAAGGAACTACGAATTTCCTTCAAAAAACTTGGGCTGTATCTTGTGTCACGTAAATTATGAAAATTAAATGCGGTACATAACACATTAGCAACAAAACGGTTCAAATGGCTCTGAGCACTATGGGACTTAACATCTATGGTCATCAGTCCCCTAGAACTTAGAACTACTTAAACCTAACTAACCTAAGGACAGCACACAACACCCAGCCATCACGAGGCAGAGAAAATCCCTGACCCCGCCGGGAATCGAACCCGGGAAACCGGGCGTGGGAAGCGAGAACGCTACCGCACGACCACGAGATGCGAGCGGATTAGCAACATTCTTGACTAAGAAAATGATATGTACTTTTTGCTCTTACCTTGACTGGTTATCTCAAATTTTCAGAAACAGGGCACTCACTATTACAACTATTGACTCTTACGGCGAACAACGACACAAACACTATCTTTTTTCTCTCTTGACTGAGTGCTTGCAGCTAGGTTAACAATAGCTTTTTCTGACAATAAAGATGTCCAAAGAAACTACAAGCCGAAGTTGCTCGCCTCTCCAACAGGTATGGTAATAGTGAGCTAACGAACAAATCTCACGAGATTACCTGTGTGATGAAAATACGTTTCATTACCTTACATGAGCAAAAAACACTGCTTTTACATCCATATTAAAATACTGACTTCTCTGAGGAAGTATTCACTTAAGATGGCTATCGATTAAAACCTCTCTCTCTCGTTTTAAAGAAGTTTCAGCGTTGCACTCGAGTTCTTATATATGCCCGACGGCACTAATGAAATTGATTAATGCATTCCTATTTCAATAACAAAAGAACGAGCCATTTCACTACCAGTAAGTCATACTTCAGAAATAAAATCCTCACACAGAAAAAATAGATCCTGGGCATCGCGAATGCTCGCAGAGCCCTGGAAGAGGACGTTCTCTGCCTCTCACAATTTTATTGGGAGTGCAGTTGGGAAGGAAGGTGGATGGAAGAGAGCCGATTTGCGAGACAGTAAGTCGCAGAATGGACTCACGAGTAATTTATTTTGTTCGCATTATAGTATACCAATAGAGCTCATAAAATGATCGGGTCGAAACGATCCATTTAAGAACGTTGCGTAGTGTCTCCCTTCCGTTTATACGTCCCGTTCCTCTCTTTTACGGCCTTTTATCCCTTTTATTGTTCCGGGAAGGGCAAGGGCAGGACTGTCAACTTGATGGCCGCCTGGAACTGCTTGGCTTTTGTGCAGTTCTGGATTGGTGATACGGCAGCAAGTGTTCGGCACCATCCAACGTCAGCAGCAAAGCACTATCGACAAAAGAATGTAAGAGAACCACTTGTAATTTCTTGTGCTTACTGCTATCAGTACAACTGTACACTTAATAAAATGTTCCCTACACTATACGCAGGATATGTATCGAAACGAGGATCGAGTCTGTATGGAGGCTATATAAACGCCATTTGTCTGTTTATGTGGCTGCACGCAGCCAATTTACAGGATACTATATAGTACACTGGCTTAAATTTAATAAACATTATCTCAAAACACTTTATTACTTCTCATTACCCAAGCGAAATACAGATGTAATGAAAAAGTAAAAGCATTTTTCTGTAATACTACTCATACCCACAGTGTTTAAGTAAATATTCATCTATGGAATAGAATTAGGTGCTCACAGAAAAGTGTTCAGATTAGACTTAAAATTTTCCTTGCTACCGTTTAAATGGTTTGTTATTGGGCAAATGATAAAATATTTTTTGGGTGAGTTTTCGCGGTGATTTTTCGGGTTGTGATGTTACAAAATAAAAGTGATGTTGTTATTCAATGGAAAGTTGGAAATTGAGATTTCGCTTACTGTTTTATCATTCACAATTGGCGTAAGAATCATGGATTGACCGTTGTCATAAAATATTGCATTATGAGATGTGAATAGTTTTTACTTGCAGTTTCGCGTGGCTTGAGGCAGTTACAACTAGCGTGCTATTGATTATGAAATTGCGTTATCGTCTTTCTAATTACTTCATGATCGTAGATACGATCATACCCGGTTGTGAAGTTATTGTTATGACAAAACAATTTCCTAAGGGACCAGAAAGTTCTTAAGGGCGCAGAAACAACTGTAACATCACACAAAAGGGAAATTCAATATTAAAGCTGATGCAAGATGATGATAAAACAGTTTTCTTTTTATCAGTGTAACACGCACATTGGACTGCTGATCTTGGTGTCTGTAATCTTAGTAAAATGCATAATTAAAATGAAAATAATACTGAGGAGATGACAGGAATGAGCACTGCTAAATGATTCAGTATTCCCAGAAAAAATATTTATTATAACTAAAACATATATCGTAGCTTAAGCTTAGTACTACAATGACGGTAGATTTTTATGTCTGTTTCATGTCCATTGAGCGCTCTTTTATATAGCCATTGTCCTCTTGAGTCGCTCGTGCGTCGTTACGATAAGTTATAATAGTTCTTTTCACACTTCACTCAAACTTAGACATAACACGTTTTTATACATTTAGTAAAAATTAGATCAGACTGCCACATATTTGCGTCCGTCTTACTTAAGAAAAACAGTACATGTCTTAAGCGCTTAAGGCTTCATTTGTTCTCCAGCGAACAAAATAGTGAAGGATCGCATATATATCCGTATTTTTCTGTTGATATTGTCGCCCAAAGACGACGAATTACAATATTTAGGAAATTCCACCGTCACTATGCGACGCCTTATTATACATTAATCATTCTTTATAAATAAGTATTTGTCTTCTGGCTGAAAGTATTAACTATTTGCTGTTTCAATGAAGTCAAAAATAGCGAATATCACAGGGTGCAGCTCCTTTCTAAGCCACAGACATATTTAACAATGAACTACGAAAGTAACATTTTCCCTACTGTAGTTACTGTGGACGTTACTATTCTTCTCTGAAATTGTGTTGAATTATTTAAGTTTCGTAGTGAGTGTTTCTGTCCATGCTGTACGTAGTACGCCGTGGTGAAGTAATTGCAGTTGATGGCTGGCGACTAGCGAGTCACCTGATCAATTCCCGCCCCGACATCAGCAGTTATTTATGATTTAACATTCCTGATTTCTAGATGGTCCTGAGACCTACTTATTTATTATATTTTGTGATATGCTACAGTTTTCTGTGTATGTATAAATAGATACCTTCTCTGCTTATGTAGAAGTTTAGGTTCGTCTACAAATGCCCAACAGACATGCTTTCTGTGTGACCCTACTTTCGTAAGTGGTAACCGAGTTCAGGTTCTACCCGACAGGGCTGTAAAGGTTGCGATACAATATCTAACTTTTGGAAGAGGTCCCTACAGGATGACTACATATTATTATTGCTGCTCTGTTTTGTGTAATCCATACTTTCATCGTACGTGATAAGTTGCCTCAGAAAATGATGCCATAAGATATTACAGAGAAGAAATATGCAAAATATGTTAAGGTGTTTGCCGGCCAGTGTGGCCGAGCGGTTCTACGCGCTTCAGTCTGGAACCGCGCGACCACTACGGTCGCAGGTTCGAATCCTGCCTCGGGCATGGATGTGTGTGATGTCCTTAGGTTAGTTAGGTTTAAGTAGTTCTAAGTTCTAGGGGACTGATGACCTCAGATGTTGAGTCCCATAGTGCTCAGAGCCATTTGAACCATTTTTGTTAAGGTGTTTATTTGTTGTTTTCAGAATTAGCAATTATACAAAGAGCAATACAACTGTTCGAGAAGTAAATAAACGGTAAATAAAACTACGAATTTCAGTGAATCTTCCTCAAGGACGAGAGAAACAATAAATCATCAACTAATGAGTGCCCATGAACCGGTTTCAAATTTCGAGGCAACCAGATACTTTTCCTGCAACTTTATTTATACCAAATCCGTTCCGGGCTTTCACCGATCTTCAGTAATTGGCGTAATGCTTTTATACACTGATCACCCTGAACATTATGACCACCGTCCTACCATCGATATAGCCACGTCCAGGCGAAAGCAGCGTCACCTGGCGAGGAATGACTGCTAGTCAGACACAAACACGTTGCAATATAGTATCAGTGAGCGCGCTGTCCACATGTAAAATGGAATATATCTGAGTTTGACCGAGGGCAGATTGTGACCACACAGAGCCCCTGGACGAGCATTTCGGAAATTGAACGAGGAGTGCTGTGGTGGGTGTCTTCAGCACGTGGCGGAAACAAGGTGAAACCTCGCCCAGACGTTGCGCGTTTGGGTGGCCACTCCTCATTACAGATGTCGGAAACCGTAGGCTGAGCAGACTGGCGGCGAAATGTGGCGGTAGTAACATCAGACATTAATACTAGGGAGCGTTCAAGTGTGTCTGAACACACAGTGAGCCGAAAACTCCTAACCCCCCAGAGCATTGCATGGTCTGATGAATCCCGACACCTTTTTCATCATGCGGATGGGTGGGCGCGCATCCGTCATCTTCCAGGGGAACAGGTTCTTGACACCTATAGTGCGGAACGGAGACAAGCTGGCGGCGGCTCCATTATGCTCTGGAGAACATTCAGGATATCCATGGGTCCAGTGCAGCTTGTGCAAGCCACTATGACGGCCAAGGAGTGTTGTACACTGGTTGGAAACCACGTACACCTCTCCATGACGAGCATGTATCTCGACGGCAGTGGAATTTTTCAGCACGATAATGCGCCATGTCACTAGGCCAGAAGTGAGATAGGATGGTTCGAGGAACACAGTGTCAGTTCTAGTTGATGTACTGGATCCCCAACTCGCCAGATCTGAACCCGATCGAACACTTGTGGGATGTGATTGAACGTGGCGTCAGAACTGATCGCCCAATCCCCCCACCCATCCCGGACCGGAATTTACGGGAATGTGCCTGGTGTGTGCAGATGTGTTGCCAGCTCCCTCCAGTGACCTACCAAGGCCTCATTGCTTCCATGCCATGACACGTCGCCGCTGTTATCTGTGCCAAAGATGGACATACCGACTATTAGGTAGATGGTCATAATGTTCTGGCTGGTCAGTGTATGTTAGTTAGCATAACGTTTTTGTCGACTGCATTTTGAGCTCTCCCGCTCAGTGCTTGTCACACTGGGGCCCGCGAGCAGAATCCGGCCCGAATCAATTGTTCGTGTGGCTCACGGTCCTCAGCGGTATTTTATAATAATGCATCTAGCGACTAATAGCCGAATCCAAAAATGCCAACTAATATTAGGAAGTTCTTAAAGGTACAGTATTCCTGTTCAGTAACAAAGATACTTACACAGACAATAATATTTTAAGGTATGCTGAATTTCAATTGACTTGTTGAATTTGGCCGTGACGTAAGTCAAGCTGGCCGCTTACCTCAGTTGCGGAGGGTACGTAGCGCAACGACTGCGGGGTTGGTGGATGTGACAGAATCTGTTTGGCTTTGAGAGAGGTAAGGGCACCAGGGAGGCAGTTCTGACCGTGCCCCTGACGCTGCAACTGATGTTAGAAACACGAATTCAGAAAAAAAATCGAGACACGTTAATAGGATTTGTCTACCTGGAAAAAACGATCGAAAATGTAAAACGATGCAAAATGTTCGAAATTCTCACAAAAAAGGAATAATCTGTGGGTGGATACGGTTAGCATATAATATGTACGAGAAACAAGAACTATGACCAAGAAGTGGCGAAATTGAATGTAAGACAGGGGTGCAGTTTATCGTCCCTTCTGTTCAAGGTATATACGGTGGAGAACCAATGACGGCAATAAAAGGAATGTTCAAGAGTGTGATTATAATTCAAGGCGAAAATGATAAGATTCGCTGATGAAATTACTATCGTCAGTGAAACTGTAAAAGGATTACAGGACGTACTGAATGCAATGAACAGCCTGAGTATGGAATTGGGTTGAGAGTAAACTGAAGAGGGAAGAAAGTAATGAGGAGTGGCAGATAGAGGTTGTCGATAAAGTCAAAAGTAGTGACCACGAGATACACGACGTTGAGGAATTCTCCTACCTTATAAGTAAGATAAAACATAATGGACTAAGCAAGAACGACTTGAAAAGGAGACTAGTACAGGCAAAGAGGGAGTTTCTGTCCTAGAGAAGTCTGCTAGCAAAAAATATCAGCCTTAATTTGAAGAAAAGATTTGTGACAATATACGTTTGGAGCACTGGATATGATGACAGTGACTCACAGATTATGTGAAAACCGGAAAAAAAGAGGAAGCTTTTGAGTTGTGTACTGTAGAAGGTTGTTGAATTTTAGGTGGACTGATAAGAAAAGAAATGAGGAGGTTCTCCGCAGAATTGGCGAAGAAAGAAAGTTATGGAAAAGACTGACGAGAAGAAGGGATAAGATGATGGAACCTGATTAATAGATTAGAGAGTACCTTCCTTGTTACTAGAGGGAGCTATGGAGAGTAAGAACTGTAGAGGGAGCTGTAGAGCAGGAAAACAAACACATGTTGGGAGCATTCACATACCCGTTCAAGCACTCATCATCCGAGGAAATGGAAAAAGCATAGGCCTAACGACCTTTATCATTTATGATGATTTTCTGATGCAAATAACTTTTAATTCTATCTTGCAGATGACCGTCACGGCGATTTTGTCAGATTCTCCAGAATGAATCAGTCCGTAGCTGCGTGTGAGCTGCTTTGAAACTTTCTATGAGATTGAAACTATGTGACTGAACGAGCCTGAAACACAGAACCTTGTGTTTCGGCGACAACACACTTGTCCGCTTTCTTTCACGATTTACGGCTCGTCCTCATAGCGAAGACAGAGCTCAGGGTTCGGGTCTCATCCTTTTTTAATCTGCCACGAGTTTGCGAGACTTTTCTTCAGGATATCTTTCAGTTGAGCTGTTCAGTGCGTAATAGTTTTCCTATGATCTACACCTTGGTCGGATTACGTTGTAACGAAATGCTAAAAAAAATATCTGGACTAGTTTTATTGTGACCGACCTGTATGTTTTACCGCCCCCGATCCTCGGACAAGACGATGACGTGATAAAGGAGGATCTTCACGCAAGCGGGTGAGGTCAGCTTCTGAGTGACACTATATGTGTTGTTTTCGGTGCTTGCCGCCACCTAATTCCATTCTACGACCACATCCGACGTCTACAAACTTACATCCAATAGTGCTCTGATAATTTATCACGTGTACCTTTGTCTGAAAGTGAGTTACGTGTGAAGCTGCACGAAGAGACACATTTGAAATTTGCTAGCTCAGGCTGCGATTCTATCCTGAAAATCACAGTACGCCAGGACCCTTAACCCAAAGCTAGCTTCTGCTCTATCAAAAGAAGGGTCAAATGCGTCGCGTAAAGACGTTGTAACCTCCCAACAGATAAATTCCGTAACCTCCCAATAAAACAGTGACTAACCTCCCAATGAAAATGTGACTCATATATATAACCTTTCAACATAAATCTCGTAATGTAACCTTTTAATAATTAACTAACTGTGAATCTAAACTGGTGAATCTGGACGTCAGCAGTGCTGCGTTATGGCCCTGAAAAATCGTTCTGGATAAACCGAAAATTCTTACCTAAATGATGTCGCCGAATAACGCGTATATATCTGCTCCAGTAAGAAATTTTTCTGGCACAGCCTAGTGTAATTGTGGCCACTAGATTTTGTTATGTATGAATAACAACTGATTTTCTTTACGATAATCGGCATGACTATGGATAGGAGAAATTTTAAAAACTTTAAATTCAGATGAATGACTGTCAAAAATTATCTTGATAGGAAAGTTTATTATTAAAAGATTTTTTGAAAAACATTTACATGGGACTTTGATATAATTTCATAACTCTACTGCTCTTCTCGAGCACTACTGGACTGCATTGTCCAAACTCGAGGACACAAGTGCTCTCTGTGAGCTTTACAACTCGACAACTGCTCTCTGGTCTACGATTCTATTGTAGCTTACATATCGCAGGCAGCGCATGAGCAATCCATCGAACTTACATCTGCTCGAGTGCGCTAGCGATAAATTCCTTAGTCATGGACCTCTTACAACGTGATCGCGGCTTTTGAACCTGTGAAGCGTTTCGTGTATTTAACATCTGAACAAACGTTGTGACGCTTTCTTATATCGATGTCCTTTAATGCGTCCAAAAATGTATTTCGGTTAAGATTCATATGAGTAAATCTAAGAAACTAAAGATACAATTTAACCGTGTTAATCACGTTTAAGAGTAGTGCATGTCCTGCAAAAGTATTTCATCTTAACCTTGTCAGCTCTAGACTCCAATGAAAACAGCTTACACACATTTGTGAACTGCAACATAAAAATGCTTAAACCAAAGAACTTTCCGGCGCCTGCTACACGTTGGAAACTTCGCTCTTTGATGCAATGAACAAAGCATGTTACCAATGTCACAGCAATATTTCACAAACCTCTCATCCACTCCGCTGTGCTCGAGCATTAAATGGCTGCAGTAGAGTGGAGCGAGTGACAAATACCAGCTGCGCGCGAAATTTAAAAATTGGAAATTTGTGGAAAGGTCTTATGGGGCCAAACTGCTGAGGTCATCGGTCCCTAAGCCTACACACTACTTAATCTAACTTAAACTAACTTACGCTATGGACAACACATACACCCATGCCCGAGGGAGGTCTCGAACCTCCGACGGGGGGCGAAATTTAAAAGTTGTACATTCAGTTCATAGCTGTGCACTGTCAGAATTATGGCCAAAAGTTCCACGAGGGTCGATTGCTGGAACTGATATCTTGCAAGTGTGTTTTTCCCTTAAAATTTGAAGCCAACTTGATTGTATAAGTTTGAAAAGAAAGCCAAAAGTTTGAAAAGAAAGCCAGAACGACTGCATTTTGCTATCCCATGAATTGGTGCATGGGACGGATTGAGGCTGCTGATCAGAGATGACTATACAGAAAAACAAAATAAAATATGGTACAGAATTCGCCCTCCAAGCATCGCCATGTAAAAGAAAAAAAGTTATTACCGAACAGTAACAAGTCAGTAAATGTCATAATTATGGAAGAGATCGAAAGTACCGTACGTCTTTCACATGTATTGAAGCACAGCACTCCGTCTTCAGGCCACAAGTGGCCCATCAGGACCATCCGACCGCCGTGTCATCCTGAGAGGGGGATGCGGATAGGAGGGGCGTGTGGTCTGCACACTGCTCTCCCGGTCGTTATGATGGTTTTCTTTGACCGGTCACATATAATGAAACTTTTGTTTTTATTTTCCACGTCTAAACAATGCTACAGGCGAACAGAAATCATATATGGTACTTCAGCTTTAGATAAATCGATTTGGCGATGGTGATTTAACCACCTGATACTAGTTGCATTTATATGTGTATATTGCTTAAGGATGGACGGAGCAAGCAGGACATAAAAAGCAGACTAGCACTGGGTATTCCTGGCCAAAAGAAATCTATTTACTATCAAATTTAAGTGTTAAAGTGCGGAAGAAATTTCTGAGACTGTAAGTCTGGATTACAGCATTTTATGGTAGTGAAACGTGGACTGTGAGAAACCGGAACAGAAGAGAATCGAAGGATTTGAGATATGGTGCTACAGAAGAATATTGAAAATTAGGTGGATTGGTAAGGTAAGGAATGAGCAGATTCTCCGCAGAATTAGCGAGGAAAGGGATATATGGAAAACGCTGACAAGAAGAAGTGACAGGAAGATAGGACATCTGTTTAGACAGCAGGGATTAACTTCCACGGTGTTAGAGGAAGTCGAAGAGAGTAAAAACTGTAGAAGAAGACAGAGACTCTAACACATTCAGCAAATAAATGAGGACGTAGGTTGCAACTGCCACTCTGAGGTGAAGATGTTGGCACAAGAGAGGAATTCGTCGTGGGTGTCATCAAACAAGTCAGAACACTGACGGAAAAAAAAGTTTGAGGCAATTTGCTGTTTACCTAAATTTCCATGACGATGCAAAAGTAACATTTGCCTGGTGGTTATAGTCACTGGCTGCAAATTTCAACGAAGAGTATACAAAACCTTATCCCAATCTACGATGCTCCCGCAGTAATTAATATAATGTATGAAGGTAGTGGGGTGTTATAATGTTGCTCTATTATCATAGTCAAAAGGGTAGACAGTTCAGTCCGACACCCACTTACGAAAAACACGTGTGTACACACACACACACACACACACACACACACACACACACACACACACACACACACACACACAGTATAAGATGTTTCAAATATATCAGACAGATATTATATTTCATTTATTTATGAGAAATAAATCGGAATATCGTTTTCGAAAGTTATAGCTGGAGTTGGCCCAAATACTGTTCATTACGTGTTTCATGCGACACTTCGTGTCAAACAGAATTGTCTGTTTAATTCTCATAGATAAATATAATATTTATTTGAAATATGTGATAGTGTATGTGTGTATGCGTGTGTGTGTGTGTGTGTGTGTGTGTGTGTGTGTGTGTGTGTGTGAGTGTGTGTGAGTGTGTGTGTGTGTGTGTGTGTGTGTATGTATGTGTGTATGTGTGTTTTTTCGTAAGTAGGTGTCGGACTGAAGTGTCTTCCCTTTTGATTCTGATAATAGAGCAACATCACGACGGTCATTACCTTCATAATTTATGAAAGTTTATTGTAACGTGAAGTAGTATCTAGTTGCAAGAAGGTATTTCAGAAACGAGTGAGATCTACTCGTATCTTTAGTAAATGGGAGTGAGCGTATGACATCGTTTTCTATCTTTAGTGACAGCAGAGCAAGGCGAAGGAAATCTGTTGGGAAACGTTTTCCGCTGCATGAATTCCGAGAATCAATGTTCCTTCGTCAGTCAAGTGAAGATTTAACTGAAATCTGGCTGAAATGTAATTATTTCGTATAAAAATAAGGTGAAGCAATTACGTTTTCACCGTTTCGGATTGCTTTGATCGTTTCCGCTGCTCTTACCAATGGGACGCCTCATCGACTGGAATAGCTTTCTCTTGTTATGAAGAGGCAGCTCATTATCTCACAGGCAGGCTTTCTATCTGACAACTGATTGCTGTATTTACTGTGACATTCGGAAACAAGCAAGGCCGTTGCTAACGAGAAGAATAAAGCGTCCTACATTTCCGGTTGACAGGCTGTGAAGTGGAAAGTTATTACGGCCGTGTAAAAACAACGGATACCATTGCGTGTCACACAGTGTATAAATGCTGACTGGTCCCATCGATGGAACGCGCGATTGGAAAAGTCATGAGAAGATAATCTTCCCCTTAAGTAGCAGAAAGTACCAGCTCTATGAACGGCAAAAATAAATAGTGCAGCGTAAATGGCGTGATAAAATTTGAAGAAAAAAAAGAACTAGGCGAAGCGGATGAAAACATACGTGGATATATCTATACCCATTACCTTCAAGTAGGGGCATTATATACACTTACCACTACCTGCATCTACTACATCTGCAGATTTTTTATTGTTCGTCTTGATTGCATTGATTAAAATAAAGTTGCGTCATCAGGTACATATTCAAATCATTCACAGCTGCTGCGGTTTTTGAATTTGCTTAAGAATTATGTACTTTTAAAATATATTCGGTTTTCGCGTTCGGGAAGTTGTTTCAAGGAACTGTAGCAAAGATGGTTCCGTTAGAAGCTGTTAGCTATCTTACGCCATGCTGTGTTGTGGTTTCAGCAGCTGTTGGAAGATACGTAGTGGAGGATTCCAATATGTTCCAGCACCGATCAGAATCCTTATTCCTAGATTTTCGGAAAGCATTTGACTAGATGCGCCACTGAAGTATGAACATACAGAATGGATTTCCAGATATGGGAGTGGCTCGAACCCAGTACGCTGCCCTTAATAGAGAGTATACATCAGAGGAAAGGCAATCGTCAAGAGTGAGTGTGATAGGGTCACTCTTGCTCTCTACTCAGGGTCGAATACTTTGAGAGGTGGTAGTGCTCATCGAAACAAGAAAAATAAGTCCACTGGACATGGATCCGGAAATGTCTACTTTCTGAGATAATTCCAATAAGAATGGGTCCAGAAACGCATACTTTCTTCGATAAACACGTATGTGTTAAACGTGGCTTCCATTTACGGCAATGCACACTTCCGCACTCCGGCGCAAGGAATGACGTACACTTTGAAGTATGCCCTGTTGTTGTACCTGCTGGCATGCACTGAAGACACGATCCTGTAGGGTCCGCACATCGTTGATTGGCGTGGCGTAGTGTGTCCCCATAACCAAAAGTCTAGCGGATTTAGGTCTGCGGAACGAGCAGAAAAAGATTGTAAGTAGGCTGTTTAGGTTTTCATGTTGATAACGCCACGTAGCGCTCTGTATGAAAATCACTGACTGTGCTGTGTGCAATCTGTGGCTGGTTGGCATTGTTGGAATATTTGCTATTGTAGTGTTGGTCAGTTGGATGTGAGCAGCGCAAGCGTCGCGCAATTGGAGGTGAGGCGCTAGCAGTGGTGGATGTGCAGAGAGAGATGGCAGAATTTTGAGAGCGGACGATCTGGACGTGTGCCCGCCAGAAAAAGGAAATTTGTAAGACTGGTTGTCATGAACTGATATATTACGACTTTTGAACACTATTAAGGTAAATACATTGTTTGGTCTCCATCAAAATCTTTCATTTGCTAACTATGCCTATCAGTAGTTAGTGCCTTCAGTAGTTAGAATATTTTATTTAGCTGGCAGTATTGGCGTTCGCTGTATTGCAGTAGTTCGAGTAACGAAGATTTTTGTGAGGTAAGTGAGTCATGAAAGGTATAGGTTACTGTTAGTCATGGCCATTCTTTTGTAGGGATTATTGAAAGTCAGACTGCGTTGCGCTAAAAAATATTGTGGGTCAGTTTATTGATGATCAGAATAATTAAAGAGAGAAATGTCTGAGCACGTTCAGTTTTGCTCAGCTGTTTGAAAATCACATCACTGGAATCTGACATTTTCTTGTAGTTTGTGTAATTACTGTAGTTATTGTTTATTACTAGCGCGTAATTGTAGAGAGAATCTTCTTTGTAGTTGTAGTTTTTGTTTGTTGTACTGTAAAACAGTTATAGAATGCACGTAGATTTGCACCAAATATTTCGCAGCTGTGCTTGCAATTAATTAGATATTATTTTGAGTGCAATGTTAATGTTTACATTTATTTTGCTCTTCAGATTGTGCTTTTCTATGTTATCGTGTGAAATATTGCGAAAATTATGGCTTGTGAAAAACGTAATACTAGGCTCCAAAGTACACTGAGAAATGACAGTGAAGGCGAAAGTAGTGTGTTAGCGCCGCCGTGTAATGAAGTAACTAATGTTCAACATAGTAATATGGTAATTGTGCGTAGGGGAATGGACCAGGCAATAACTAATCGTGTAGACAGTGAAACAGCTAGTAAACAGGGTAGTATTGTCGATCGATCGGTCGGCAACAGCTCACCTCAGGAATCCGAAATGACAGGACAAAATTTTGAAAATACTGTAGAGTCAGGTTTTGCGTCCTTACCGTTTTCTCAAATAAGTCAAGACTCATTTTCTGCTTTTCAAAATGCGAATATTTCCGGTGCAAATGCACTGCCGAAAAGCATAGAGGAACGGATTCCAATCACTAACACATTATTATTGCAATTAATGCAACAAATGAAACAAAATCAAAAACAGATGGAACAAAATCAGAGACAAACACAGCAACAAATGGAACAAAATCAGAAACAAATTAAAGAAACACTTCAACAAACACGTGAAGTTTGAACTACTGAGTTACATAACATCGAATCGAAATGTCAAAAAGTGTGTAATGACGTAAAAACACAAATTCGTGAGCATTTTCAACCTATTTTTTCGCGGCATGAAAATGCATTACAGAATCACGAAGCAGCCATAAAAGAACTGGAAACCACTGTTCATGAAAATCAAGACACCTTGCGAGCTAAAATTGACTCAGTTGCATCTACCGATTCAGTTATGCAACTTGCAAAAACTCAAGGAAACTTAAAGGACATAGTAGATACGCTTTCAACACAAATGGAAACTCTGAAACTTGGCTCAGAAAAACACACTGAGGAAATCAGTTCACTATCGGAGAAAGTAGCCGAACTTTCGGATCAGTTCACTAACTTATCTACAAAGGTAGATGATGATCTGAATGACACAAGACCGGTAGTCTTCACTGACACAAAAGAGTACGAACAAATCAGGAAATTCAAACAAAATCAGAATCAAATTAATACGCAACACAAAAGAGAAATCCGGGAAGTACAAGATCAGTTGGCACAAGTAAGACAAGAATTACGTATTTCAGAGGAGACTCGCGCTCCAACAAGGGAAGAGGGACTTAGAAATAAGGAAAAGCCACAAAATAATAACAGGGCATTTCGAAAATTACGAAAGAAATTGGCAAGGTGCACCGAATTTTGAGATGGAACCGCCGACACGGCGTAACGATGACCGATCTGCGATTCGCCGACACGATGACTTTGACTATAAGCTGTTCATTACTGCACGTAAATTCAAAACATTTAAGAATTCTGGCAACGAATTTCATCCACAAGCGTGACTTCATCAATTCTCTCATTGCTTTCCTCCCAACTGGTCATTAGAGCACAGACTAGAATTTATGTGTGGCTATTTAGAGAATGAACCACTGTAAGAATGCGATCGGTCATTCACGACTGTCACAGTGAAGGAGAATTTTATCATGCCTTCCTCTCAGCATATTGGTCTCAAGCTACTCAAGACCAAGTAAAACATAGCATCATAATGATGAAACATTTCGAACAATCTGAATTTTCCAGTCTCGTCAAATATTTTGAAGACATTTTCTACAAGAATCAGTATCTGTCAAACCCATACAGCCCTCAGAACTTATTCGCATTTGCTTAATCAAATTGCCTGAACATTTACGACATATTATTTTGGCAGAACGTTGCATAGATGACATCGAAACTTTTCAGGGACTGTTACAAGAATTGGAAAATGACACTGACAATCGCGGGATGCGAAAACAGGAACACAACAATTACAGGTCACATCCGTCACAATTCCGAGATGACAGAAATAATAACTGGACATGACAAGGCTATTCTTACTATGCAAATCGTGACCAAACCAGACACCACCCTTATGACAACCGTTGGCAGAGTAATAATAATTACAGAGAAAGATCGCATTTCCATAGTAATGACTATGGCAGAGACACTCACAGAAACAGACAATATGGGAACCAAAATAATTATTATCAAGGGAGACAGAATAACTTCAGATGCAACAGTCCACCATGCAGTTATGACTCAGGGAGAAGTTCTCCACCACGTGACAGACAAGAACGAAACTACGGAAACTACTGACATGACGACAGACGATATAATCATAACGACAGACCAGAATTTCATCAGAACTGGCGGGATTCAAACAGGGCAGGACTCTCTCGACAAGGTGAATTTGTAGAAGTTATGTCTCCTAATCCCAATAACGATGCGCGACAACAAAGGTAACAGACAATGACTCGCACCCCAGGCAGCCACGTGCGCCAGCTGGCTCAAAGAAAAATTTGAGCGTTCTTTACCAATGTATACCACATGATAATTGAGCTGAAGCTGAGACTCTACGTACTAGGAAGAGTAAACGATTGTACCACATTTCACATTTAAAACCATTTATTGAGAGATAATCTGCTTTTTAACTTAGTCTTTGCCATAACGTTTTTCACTTCACGTTACTAAGGTGCGCGTCATATATCTTGGCGGCCGAGTTTAGGTTCGTTCTGCGCATTTGACGTCACAAATCAGTCAGCCAATGAACAGAGAACGACGTTGCCAGATCTCGACTGCAGTGCAGAGCACGGACGAGTGTCTTCAGTTTTAGAAACGTTCAGTCATAAATAAAGTAATTGAACAAAAGCAATGTCTTGATAGCAGACTTTCTTTTATAGAAAGTTTGGAAAAAGCATTCTTTACACCAATTGCTTCATATTCTATTAATTAATTAAACCAAACAAACAATAAGCCTCCTAATTCAGGCGATAGCAAGGAAAGGTGTTTGTATCAGTCTCACGAACCGCTTTTTCGCAATAAAGAACAGCGGTAATTGTTTATTTCCTATTGTACTTCGACGCAACGTGAGTAATTCATAGTCATCCCAACAGTGTTTGTCGGTATTTTGCAAACGTTTAGAGTGCTCCAGGAGATGCTAGAAATGAGTACTGCGTTGGCGTAATGGTTAAGGTGTTGGGCTGCTAATCGGAAGATTCTGAATTCAAGACTTGTTGCATACTAAATATTTTATTTATTTAAAAACAATAGCGAAGTGTCTTACTTAATGAATTTTATTCGTTTGAATGTAATGTTTTGAAATTTCCTGTGCTTCATTATAATCATAATAAGTTTTCAGTTTTTGTAATTTTCTCCTCCAATATTTCTTTTCACAGCAATTAAAAACAACGAAAAGGCACACATACAATATTCATGTTATCCGTTTTGTTTGTATATCGCCTCTTCCGCAGTCGCTGTTTTACTATTCATATTGAGATATATTCTTTTGCGGCAGTATTAAAAGTATTATTTAGAGCAGAATTTCGGCTCGTACGTTGCCGAGCTATTTGATTGTCTGACGGAATTCTTTGCTTCGCTGCTTTGGCAACATCATATTCAATGGTTTCGTCGACTGATCTATGTTTTGGCAAGTATTTGCTGTCGGTTGTGACAAAAACAAAATGTTTGCGCACTGTGCCTCACTGGCAATATATTTTAGTTTTATGTTTTATTACGTCCAAAATTCAGTTTTGTGTACTTCGCCAACTTCGTTTTAATCAGAACGTTTTAGAAAAAAGCGAAATGACTCTGGTATAAAGAAAGTTTTGTTACAGTTGCTAAAGATAAAATATTTCCCAATTTATAAACACTGTTTATGTTATAAAGGGTGTTCATTTTATGGGGACATTGAAATCTCTTGAAAACGACACACAGAGCCAAAAGAAATCCTAATGAAAATTAGTTCCTCCCGGAAGGGGACATCCAATTATAACAAATTTGACTACAAATTCGTCGAATTTGGTATCATTGGATGTCCCCCTCTGAGACAAAAAAAATTTAGTTATAAATTTGTTTGATCCGATGTGTAGATTTGCGGATATTTCAATGTCTCCAATTAAAATGAACACTCTGTATAGTTGGAACCATGAACGACTGCGGTCGATTTAAGGCTCGTTCTACGCACCTGACGTCACGCATCCGCTGACAGCCAATGAGTGTTCAGTAGTTTTCTGAACGGTCTGCTGGGAATGTCTTGGCGAGTGCGAGTGTTAAATGTGATTGTAGTTATTCTTTGGTGAATTTTTATCGCATTTGTTGCAAGTTGTCATGGCTGATAATGGTGGTAAGCGACAAACTCTCCATAAACAGGCGAGGGACATAATTTACCGGATTCACGATTTTTTCAAGCGCGAAGCAGAAAACGATGGACCTATCACGGATGTCGCTAGATCTCAGGAACACACTGCAGAAGCGACAGGCGTTAGCTTGAGAACCGTTCAGCGGATTGCCAATGAAGGAAAGTTATCTACGGAGACCTGTGGAAGCCCACTTTTCAGATCGCCAGGGAAATATCGCACTCGTGAGAGGACTGTAACTAATTTAGATAATTTCGACAAAAATGTTCTAAGACGAGAAGTGCTCAACATGTACAACACAGGCGAATTTCCTACTGTAAAAAAAAATCACTGTGAAAATGCGTGAAACCATAAATTTTAAAGGTAGCATGACTTCAATGAATAGAATACTTAAAAACATTGGATTCAAATATGTACATACAAATGACGGAAGAAAGTTTTTAATGGAACGTAGTGATATCGCTGCTTCAAGGGCACAGTTTTTAAGACGTATTATTGAAGTAAGAAAATCCGGGAATAAGAACATTTTTTTCTTGGACGAAACATGGGTGAACCAAAATCACACAAGGAAAGCAGGTTGGAAAATGAGTGATGGTTCGGGTGGGTTTAAAGTACCAGTTGGTAAAGGTGGACGAATAATTGTGCTTCACGCTGGTTCTGCTTCTGGATTCATTCCAGAAAGCAAATTAGTGTTCCGGGCAAAAAAGAGAAATTCAGGGGATTATCATTCCGAAATGAACTCTGAGACATTTAAATTGTGGTTTAGGAATCAGTTTCTCCCTTACTTGCCTGCAAACTCGGTGATTGTAATGGACAATGCGAGTTATCACTCTGTTGTTGTTGACAAGACACCCACAACAAGTACAAAAAAAGCCGATATCATGTTATGGCTTGCAAGTAAAAATATTCCACACACTGCCAACGAAACTCGTGCTGAAATGTTGAATCTTGTAGTGCTTCATAAGCCTCGACAAAAGTTTATGAAATCGATTGTATTGCACAGGAACATGGACACACAGTTTTGCGTTTGCCACCGTACCATTGCCAATACAATCCGATAGAGTTAATTTGGGCACAAGTGAAAGGGTATGTCGCAGAACGAAACGTGACATTTAAAATTGCCGATACAGAAAGGCTTCTGCACGAAGCACTTGACAGAATTACTTCTTCAGCATGGGCTGAATGTGTTCGGCATGCACAAAGGCTACAGGAGGAGGACATGGACAGGGAAATTGTAATTGACAATCTGCTTGAACCCATCGTCATAACTCTAAGACCTGATGATTCGGACTGCGACACTGACTACAGCGATGCAGAAGACTATCGCAACGATTGACAACAATGAAGGGTAAGGCACATACACAATAATACTCATGTTCTCTTTCTTGTTTTTGTTCCACACTTGAAATTTTACCAATGGTATTGAAATATATTCCTCTTCTGCAACTGTAATAAGCGTCTTATTTAGACCAGACGCGTTTTTCTCTTTAGAAGCATCTTCATTGGACAGCATTTTGTCTCCTCCATTGCCAAGTCACCTTTCGTAGTTTTGTGCTGAGGTAACACAATATTCAACGTTTGTGTCGGCCGATCAGTGTTTTAGCAAATAAATGCTTTTTGTGTGTGCCATTGCCAAGTCACCTTTCGTAGTTTTGTGCTGAAGTAACACAATATTCAACGTTTGTGTCGGCCGATCAGTGTTTTAGCAAATAAATGCTTTTTGTGTGTGCCACACACAAAAATTATATTTGACATAGCTCAGAGCACTGATACACAGTATATTCAAGTCCTAATGTTTTTGTAAGTCCACAGTTTTGTTTAACGTATTTTGTGTACTTCCTTTTGATTGATTGAAGTGCTTTAAAATAAAGTCAAACGCGCCCGCTGTAAATAAAACTTTTATTACAGTCGCGAAAGACGGAATATTTCTCAATATTACATACGACACCAATCTGGTACTTAAATTAAATGAGATGTTGTCATACAGTAAATTTTATATGAAATTTAGGTATCTTGTCCACATTTAATTCTCAACATTGTGGTAACTGCAATCGAGCATACGGAAAGTATACGCTATGAACTTTACCTCTGCAAACTCTTCAAAATTTCGTGCGATGGTTTACTACATTTAATGCTGCAGTATAACTGCGTTGAAAATCGAAACAAAATTAAGTCATTTATGGGGGGAAGGTATCAGTCAAGAAGATGTGTCAAAATCAAATTTTTGGGCCAAATAGTTTTTGTGAAATCGAATGATAAGTGTGTCAAAGCAGTCGGAACACTATGTGGCTGCACAGGCGAGCAGTGCAGTGGTTACAAAATCGCGCACGGCGTGGAATGCGGGGAGCACGTCTATGTAGCAGCGAAAGGTTTAATGCGGCCGTGGTGGCTTTACTTCATAAACTGCGCGCTCCCCCCTAAACGTAAGTTTGAGAACTACACTGCTACGGCGCTGCTTCTCTTGGCGCGTACAACTGGCAACGCTGCAATCTCTCGCGTCTGGGCGGGCAAGCGCGAGCCGCCAAGATAAATGAATTGAACTATAGTACACTTTGTCACACTTAGACACAGCATGCAATAATGTTTTAAAGTTAACTATCCAGTCAAGAACCAAGAGAATTTATTTAGAGAGTAATTACGAACGCGTTGTTATAGTGAACAAACAACATAGTGATATTGTGCATACATTCTTCCTTGGTCGTTGCACAATTACGTAACGACTATAAGGCTTACATACTTACGATATATACCAGTACTGCTCATGAGATTTTGATGCAACATTTTGGTTTACTTGAAAATACATTCTGGATTCAAAGTACTTTCTGAGAGAGTACAGATGACTTAGTATTTGGTTTGTTTGGCAGCTATACGATTATATCACGACGCTAGTAATGAGTGACAGAATTTATATTATTGCTTTTGCGCTGGATCTGTTTAATATCTGCACAGTTTTTCTGTATTATTCTGGAAAGTAAAACATGTTTTAGTAGTAACTTTGTGGTACAGCTAGAATGAGACAGCCTTTTCTGTAGCACAGTACGTTACAGTACAGTACTTTCTTCATCATGGCAATAAGCATAATAACTGCGGTATCTATACACAAAGCGTTTAACTTTTGTTTATGACGAGGTAAGTACATTGACTTCTGCAGAACTTCACTTACGGAGGACGATAACTACGACACTTCCACAGAATTATCTTACAGCAAACGCACAGTTTAGCGCTATAGAACACACATTTTGTGGTGTCACCACCAGACACCACACTTGCTAGGTGGTAGACTTTAAATCGGCCGCGGTCCGTTAGTATACGTCGGACCCGCGTGTCGCCACTGTCAGTGATTGCAGACCGAGCGCCGCCACACGGCAGGTCTAGAGAGCCTTCCTAGCACTCGCCCCAGTTGTACAGACGACTTTGCTAGCGATGCTACACTGACAAATACGCTCTCATTTGCTGAGACGATAGTTAGCATAGCCTTCAGCTACGTCATTTGCTACGACCTAGCAAGGCGCCGTAGCATTTGATATTTATATTGTGAAGCATGTACAGTCAAGAGAGATGTTCTTCAATTGTGGATTAAAGTTAAGTATTCCAAGAACTACGTTCTTTTCTTTATAGGATAATTACTTTACCTTGTTCCAGACCTCACTCCAATCTGCGTGAGCTTAAAAGCGTGCATTTCGGCCTCCTCTAGCAACACGGTGTTGGCTCTTCTGCCAACATTTCACATTTTATTGATTAATTTTTGTACTTAAAACATCTATTTTTTAAAGATTTTTGAATTACAAAGATACAAAGAAAGTTTTCCATAATACATTTCATTCCATTGTTGTAATCTGTAACATCTGAGGGTATAATTACATTTATCCTCAGGGGGTACACACCAACTTTCTGTACTAAGTGTGTGGCAAGTGCTAGGAGCCCTAGCTAATATGGTGTTTGCATATACAACTTCACACATCGGTACCATATTTCTCTAACACAGAATTACACAGCTATGCGATCATTTAACTGAGAGAGACAAACATTTTTTTTTACTATATCAATGACACATGTTTACACAATTAAAGAGTTGGATAACTTCACACTTATGAAATTGTATTTTGTCTGTACTTTGTGAACTGTTCATATTTTTTCGGAACTGTTGTGATACTATGAGAGGTTTGAATGTTGTATTTGGTAAGGGATCATGATTTTTGAAGTACGTTTGAGGTAGATGACTTTATTGAAGGTTTTGAAATTATTGGAGGAAGCTACGACGATTTTGAGATTTAACTGATGTGCTTTGGTGATATTATTACGACGACGATGTGTATTACGCTGTTGAGGTATGCTTGTGATCAATGAGATGATGCTATATGAGGAATTTGATTATGCTACGTATATATTATGATGAAATATTGATCAAGAGTCGATGAATATGTATATGTGTAATAAGGTAAGGAATAATGAATAGTGGTTAGGGACTCTGATTTGTGAAAAAGGATGTTGGAAACCAAGTATTGTACTTTAAGAGTTATGAAATGTGTGTACATGTCTGAATGTATCATAACACTGCTATTTGTGAGATTTCGTTTCTATGCGTTTCTACTATAATTTCTCGAGCTGTGAAATTTTGTTGGTATCAAACCATCACTGTAGCAGAAACTGCTGCCATAAATGTTTCGGTAAGGAAGGTAAGTGACCTTGATGTAATTGTTGTGGGCCCCCAGCTGAGCGACAGTCGCCTGAAAAAACAAGCCATTAGGTGGAGAAAAAAGAGGCCATTATCCTCGCTATTGACATTTCTTTGTAGAAAGCATCGCAAATACGACATGCTCATACTTGAAAACATGTTATTACACTTTGGAGCTCGTAATTTCTGATATTTACTGAAATGCTTAATGAAATGATGAGAAACATTTTTACGTCTATTGCCTTGCTAGTTGAGAGACTTTTTACTGCCTTATGAAATGCCATATGGCTAGTGCATGACTTTTCATGCGTTGTTTTATGTATATATTTGCCTATTTTGTTTAATATCTAGTTTCTATCGGCACTGCAGCACTGGTTAAAATAAAATTTCATAGATGTACTAAAAGAAAAGTTTTCTGTCTACAGACCCAGTAAAAAATAATTTTATGATCTACCTTTAAAAAAAAATTGAGCACAGGTAGACATCTCCATTCACAGGAATTGCATACATAATTTTTTCAACGATTTGGTAACTTTTTTGTCAGAGTAAGTATTTGTGATGCATTACTCTGACATAGGTATTAGACATTTCATATATTTACTGTAACATTTTTTCTGCTTGAGCTTTGTCATGTTTAGGTATAAGTTATTGCATTTGTCGCTTTGTATTACTCCGCTAAGCCAGTTTTACTACAGATTTATTTTTCTTGTTACTGCTCATTGGCTCATTAGTTGTAATGTTGCATTTGCTTTGCTAATTTTGATATACTGCTGCTTGCTTTGCCAATTTGCATTCTTTTGTCACTACTGTTTGTGTTAATTGTTTTGTGATGCTGCATTGCCTCATCCCTTATATATCTGAGCTCAGTGGATTTAAGTTAGCTTAAGAGGGGATAGGCTATATAAGAGAATGAGTTGTGATGAATTGGAAGAAATGCACTGAGAAGCTATAAAAAAGTTCGAAAAAAGTAGTGTACAATGAAGAATAATTATTTTGAAAGAGGATATGAACAAAGAAGTTGGGTTTAGGGACAACAGGTTTCGGTAGGATTTTCTTGGAAACAAATTATGAGGTAAGATAATGAAAAATAAATGATCAGATAAGATAATGGAAATTAGACAAAGCATCAAAGCATTCTTAGATAGGTTTTTCTTTGTGGGAACAAATGTTGAAATAAGAGGAAAGAAGTTGTGGGTTGGACTGCAGTACCAAATGTTACACTGAAAACAAACCCTGTCCTTTCCTTTTGTGTTATTCCGCTATGTGTTCGTGTATTTGTGTTCTTCCTGTCTTTATATGTTTATCTGATAAAAGTTATGTTGTAGAATTTTTCAAATAATATGTTATTTACTTTGTAAAGATGTTTAGACATTATTTATTCTTTTCTTTTTTAATGCTCATGTGTGAAGATGATGTTTCAAAAGTTCTTCTCATGTTTTTATATATTTACTTATGTCATAATTCCTGCAACACTAATGTATATGTTTATTTCTATTCTTTTGTAAAGCCTGTATTACTACAAATGTTATCTATTGTCATGTTCTTTAATGATGTATTTTGTACATTTTTAATTGTATTCTTATGTTGCAAATTTATAATTGTATAGACACCAGTTCTTCAAATTAAGTTTCATTTCACTGCATACGTTTCTGTTCGTCATAGTATATGCACAATATGTGAGAAGTTAAAAAAAAGGGGACTCTTAGTGTTCGCACGTGTGTTAATAATTCAGCAAGGGACTGGTTAACAGCATTGCTGGTTCTAAGGACAATTCCAAAAAGTTTGTGAGTGTACAAGTCGTGGTTTATGGACTTGCTATTTTGTCCGCAAGACTCTGCGGTGGTGATTGTGCACCTGCACAGTCGCAACAGATGGCTGCTGGCCTTCTCTACAAGGACTGCTGTGGGTCTGCACTTTTGATGGCCCACCAATACCATACTCTCTACCAGGACTACAGTGGGTCTGCTCTGTGATGACCTACCTATCAATATTCTTCAAAACTTCGACTGACACTGCTGTGGGTCTGCTCTGTTGTGGCCCATTACCTGTCTGCATGTCAAGAGGCAGCACTGTCCTTCTGCTGGAAAGACAACGCTAATTCTTCAAGACTGCATGGAAATACACAATTTCCGTGTGCATTTCCTTTTACTGCTCAGACTTTGAGAAAAAAACTGCAATTACTACTGTGATGAATGATCAGGACTGTCTTTATGGACTGTGAGAAAATTTTTGCTTTTGACCCACATTGTATCAATAATTGTGTGCATTTGATGTATTTGTTATCGTTAATATAAAAAGATTTAGCAAATGTGTCTTGACCACTGCTCACAACAATTGGTGAAATTTTTTGTGGGGAGCATGGGGGCTATGTAAATAGGCTGTTTAGGTTTTTACGTTGGTAACGCCACGTAGCGCTCTGTATGAAAATCACTGTGCTGTGTGCTATCTGTGGCTGGTTGGCATTGTTGGAATATTTGCTATTGCAGTGTTAGGCAGTTAGATGTGAACAGCGCATAGCGTTGTGCAGTTGGAGGTGAGCCGCCAGCAGTGGTGGATGTGCAGATAGATGGCAGAATTTTGCGAGCGGACGATCTGGACGTGTGTCTGCCAGAAAAAGGAAATTTCTAAGACTGGTTGTCACGAGTTGATATATATATGTATATATATAATGACTTAATGATTTTTGAGCACTATTGAGGTAAATACATTGTTTGTTCTCCATCAAAATCTTTCAGTTGTAGTTAGTGCCTTCAGTAGTTAGAACCTTTTATTTAGCTGGCAGTATTGGCACTCACTGTGGTGCAGTGGTTCGAGTAACGAAGATTTTTGTGAGGTAAGTGATTCATGGAAGGTATAGGTTGTTGTTAGTCAGGGCCATTCTTGTTGAGGGATTATTGAAAGTCAGATTTGTGTTGTGCTAAAAAATATTGTGTGTCAGTTTATTGATGATCAGATTAAGTAAAGAGAGAAATGTCTGAGCACGTTCAATTTTGCTCAGCTGTTTGAAAATCAAATAATGTATGAGGTTTACCAGCACAGTAATTTACAATTTTCCTAAGGGGACGTTTCAAGATGTGCCCCCCCTCCCGCCAACCAATCCAGCGGTGCAGAAATGTATGCGTCAGATGTTTGCGCTCAATGTGATGGAATTGTGCTGGTGCGCCATAATGCATGGACCACATTTGTATTAGTTGCTGCAGTGGCACAGCCTCCAGCAACATAGGCAATCCATTAATGAGAAAGTCCAGATTAAGAGCCCCAGTTAACCTTTGTGGTAGCACGTATGGCCCTATTAATCTATCACTAAGTACGCCTCCGCATATGTAGATTGAGAATAGGTATTGACACCCACTTTCCTGAATTGCTTGGGGATTTACATCTGTCCATACATGTCAGTTAGGTATTTCACAACATCTCTTGCGAATCCTGCTTCATCGGTAAATGAACTCTTGGATGTGAACACTAGATCTGTGGCAGTGTTCTGCCGTCTGTCATGATGATCTTGTGGCCTGAACGCACTGCAGATGGTATGTGTGCAGTAATTGTTCATGAATTACCTGCCCCCCCCCCCCTCCCAGATAAGAGAAAGAGTCACACCTTGTGCTGCTGCTAATCGTCGCACACTGGTCTCAGAGTTTCTTCCATCTAACATAGCACATGCTCCTCCATGTCAGGTGTGCAGACTGTACTGGGCTTTCCACTGTCAGTCTTCCGAGGTGGAAGGGCACATGTGTCCCTCAGAAGCTGTAAAAGTCTGGCGAGTAGCTTATGAGAGGGCACTCTGTGCTGTGTATTTTTTCATCGTAGTGGGCACTGACTCGCAGGCTACGTCCATTTGGTAAACTATAGCAGAATATAATACCTGCCTTTTCACTTGTCGAGTAGTAGGCCTCTAACAAGTGGTGGAAGAGAGGAATACCAAGATATTGCTACACAAATCATTACCGAACTCCCGCCATGTTTCACCCTTGAGTAGAACGACCAGATGTTCAAAATCAAAATATGGGACAAAAATTATAAGTTGAAATGAATCGATATTTCGTGGAAACTTTCCTTAATATTATGTCTACACAGCAGATTTGTGTTCAGATGACAGAAGAAAATCGCAACACCAAAAAATAATTAACACGGAATAATGAAATTTCGGGAATACATTTGTCTATGTAACATATTTAAATGATTAACATTGCAAGATCACATGTTAATGTAAGTGATGTAATGCGAGGCAAGGCATTGCAAATGTGTAATGCTGAACCATGTAACCGCCAGATTATTGAACACAAGTGCATACACTGCGTTGTACAGGTGGGCTATGTCAGATTGTTGGGTGGAGTTCGACGCCTGTTACATTTGGTCGGTCAATAGAGGGACGAATAATGTTATGTGTGAACGACGCTGGAATTGACGTCCCGTTATGACCCTTATGTGCTTGATTGGAGGCATATCTGTGATCGAGCAGGCCAAGCCAACACGTCGATACTCTGTAGAGCATGTTGGTTTACAACAGCGATATGTGGGCGAGCTTTATCCTGTTGGAAAACAACCCCTGGAATACTGTTCGTCAATGGAAGCACTATAGATCGAATCACCAGGTTGTCTGAACCGTGACTGTACTTTCAAAACTTTTTCTTAAGAAATTACTTTATTTACTAGCGATTCATCAAGAATATTAACACATTTAATCACACTATGCGAGTGTGGAAGTTGTTGTCAGTGGGTAACTGATGAAAACAAATCAAGTTTCTTTCAACAAATGGAAATTTTATTCCTAAAAGCCCTTTTTTTCTAGAAACAGATTTAAAATTATAATCAGAAAGCACTCTCTAAATATCAAGTTACAATTTATTCAGTGGCAGAATGAACAAATTTTTGACTGTATGAGCTTTCGGTCTGAGAACCTTGCCACTCCCTTTTGACACGGCCATAGCCACGACCGCTCACAACAACCTCTGAAAGACTACACTGGTGCAAATCTGCAACACACCAGATTACTTTGTACAAAACACTAACATTAAAAGATTAACCTGCCAAAAGGTGCAACTTGATTTTAAAAAAAATTAAGAAAACTTATGGTGGAATGGTGGCAACTTTATATACTAAAATGATCATTTAAATGAAACCCATGAAATGTAGTCTTACATAAAATATACGAGGTTGGCCAAACATGCTCTACATTACACATATACCACCTCTCAAGATGATACGCAAGATAAAAACATATTTCAGGAAATCGGCCGTTACACTTCAAGCAATAAATTCGTTAACACGGAATCCGACAAACTTGACAGAGGCAGCTATTAACGTACGGCAGATTGACAGGGAGATTACCGAACAACCCGAACCGCAGGTTGTTCTAACCTGCCCCTATTCCACAAGAGAAAAGCGAACCACCCAATTAATAAATAACCACCTTCCCGCGGGTGGGCAAATGGAGAAGAATAGTGGGACGACTCCAAAAGAAAGCGGCTGGTGACCTCACCAAGAAAACAAGTAGAATTTAACAAATAAATGAAACAATATATCTCTAGTCACTTAACTTCTAATAAACTGATTTCTGGCGAAGACCTGGCGCAGCACCCACAAAGCTCTCCCGAACAGTCCGCTGCAAGCCGCTTCAACGGACGCAGGAAGGCTCGCCGATCTCCCGTCTCACGGCGTCGCAGCTCGCACCGGCCGGACCGACGTCGTGGGTTGACTCCTGTTGCTCTCGTGTCGGCCGCGAAGCCACTACCCCTCGCTATACGGCGCGGCCCACTGGACTCACGTGGCGACCTCACATGCGCCGACGCTCAAGGCAGACAAGTCATCTTGTGTCTCAGTGCGCGACCGACCAACCGATCGATCCAACCGCCAATGATCGTTGCCCGAGCAACTCGAAGAGCCAGGCGGCCTAATGCGCAGACTCAGATGCAGGAACTCAGCCCCGATCGGACGACCACTAGCTGACTTCTGTTACTGGCGGAGTGGCAAGACTCTCATTTTGCCGGCTTTAAAGTTTGATCCAAGCAACAGACATATTATCGCTCCGAACGACAGACAGACACTAACTGCCGCACAAATACGAACGAGAGACAGACTAGCAACTGGTGACGAGTGACTGATCCAGACTCACTCCGACTTGGCAGATCCAACTGACCGACTGCCGAGCTCATAGCGCCCCTTAAATGCAGGTGAACAGGCAACCTTTCCCACCAGAGGGAGACACCAAAGCTGCGATTGCCACAGCGGCGCCACCGCCAGAAACGGAGGGCGACTGCTTTACAGTACGCGCTGCGGAGCGCTCTTCAAAACAGCAGATTTTACCACGGCTCATTGACGTACAAATTTGCAGTCAGTGGAATAACTACGATAATGCTACTGCTGTCATACGAAATCGCACCCCAGCCCACAAGCCCAGGTGTGGATGCAGGTTGATTGCAGGTCCTCAACTGGTCTCCTCCTTACCAAGACACGGCCATCACTGGTTCCATGGCAGAACCAACTTGTAAGGGGTTCATTAGGGGCTCATTACTATTCGCTAGCGCACTTGAGCAGATGTAATTTCGATCGATTGCTCACGCGCTGCCTGCGATGTGGAATATATATGCTACAATAGAGGCGCAGGTCAGAGCAGTGTTGGCAGTAAGTCGAGTTTAGTAGCTCGGAGAGAGCAGTCGTGTTTTGTAGCTCACACAGAGCACTCCAGTTATGGAGTTCGTACAGGGCAGTGCAGCGGTTGACTTGTGTTGGACCGGTCATACAGAACGATGGCGGTGCCTGAGCGATGTGGTACAAAGTAAAAGAAAAAAAATTGTTCTTTGTTGCCGCATCCATATGTTAATTGCCACAACTGATTTAATCACAATTGCAATGTTAAAGTCCCATGTAATTCCTTGCACGCTACGGTCGCAGGTTCGAATCCTGCCTCGGGCATGAGTGTGTGTGATGTCCTTAGGTTAGTTAGGTTTAAGTAGTTCTAAGTTCTAGGGGACTGATGACCTCAGAAGTTAAGTCCCATAGTGCTCAGAGCCATTTGAACCATTTGAATTCCTTGCAGAAATGTGTCAATAATAACTTTTGTTCTGAAGAAAACTTTTGCCAGCCATTTATCTGAGCTTAAAGATTTTAAAAATTTTTCCTGTGCATACTCATGTTGATTAAGCAAAAGAAAATCAGTTGTTTTCCTACAAATGAAAATCTAGTGGCCAGCATTGCACTGGGCTGTGCCAAAAATTTCTTGTAGGAGCAGATATATAGATAGCGTTATCCGGCGACATCTTTGTGAGGTATTCATGATGACGTCACTGGGCCGTGACGCAGCGCTGCTGACGTCAAAACTTATTGATCTCGATATGCAGTCATCCTTTAACGGAAGGTCACATTAAAACTTGAAATTTTATTATTGGAAAGACATTTTTCTATTGGGAACTTAAACGAGATTTTTTTCTGTTGGGAGATTACACTAAACGTAAACATTATAATTATTTTCCTGTTGAGAGGTTACACTTGTCGACATCCAGCCAGGATTGTATTTTGAGAATTTTCTGAGGTCAGCTATATATCTCCTCTTATTTATCTAGTGTTAAATGTAGTTTGCATTTGGCGCAACGCATTTACTGATTTGTCACTCCTTTCTCACAGATCATCGGCAATTATTGCTCTTTGTTGTCATAGTATTTATTCCACTTTGTATCAGCTTTGTCTTGGTTTGGTTTTGTGTCCACCTTTAATTTATGAAAAATGCCGCGAAAAGCTGCAAACAGTACATCGCGAAGTGTAATGAGTGAAAACACTGACAATATTAGAGATACTCCGTGTCATAATTATAATCTCACAACTTTAGGCAATCAGTGTGTGCCAACCACCAATAACAATTCAAACAATGAGCAAACAAATTTAACTATGTCCGCTGTAAATTTAACAACAATTGATGACACGGCGCGTTCCATCACAACGAACGCTGCCCAGTTTGACACATCAAATGTGCAAAATTTACACAGTGAGCAGATAAATGTTAATAATCAAGATGAACAATTTACTCAAAATATGTCAGATTTATTTAATTTCGATGTAGTGACCAACAGTGCACAACCAATCAGCAAACCTTTTCATGAATCAGACAATGACCAAATGGTTACAGAACACATCCCAAATGCAGATGCACTATCACACAGCACAGGAAACAGAGCCGCTAAATTTGAAGTTGATCAAATTATGACAATATTGCTACAACTTAATGAATCGAACAAACAACTTAATGAAAATTTCAAACAGTCGAATGAGAAACACGACAGGTCGATCAAACAAACTAATGAAAACTTCAAACAGATTAATGAACAGATTGCAGCCATTGTCGTGCAATGTAATGAAACTAAAGAACAATTACGTGAGGAAATTAAGGCTTGCGACAGGAACAGCAGTGAAGAAATTAGATCCCTTATACGAGAGATACGCAATACACACAAAGCCACAACAAAATTACTTAGAGACGAAATCAGCGCAGCGCTAAACAATGTTCAGAAAACACAACACGGTTACAGGATGAGCTTAAAGCAGTAGCAGCAGAACTTTCACGCGCGTTGAATGCGAAAGTTGACGTGAAATTTGAACATCAGAACACCCAAATTGACGAATGTTTTAATCACCACCTACAAAACAACGAAACGCGTTACCGCAAATTCACACAGGAGCAGAATAAAGTAAAGAAACAAGTCACGGAAACAATTACTACACAGAGACAGGAAGACAACCGTACATTGTTCGCGAAAGTAAAAACATATGTAGACACAAACATTCTCACAATGTCAGATGAAATTAACACAGTCAAACAATCGAACACAGAACTACAGAATGTACTTACCGAACTGAAAACAAAAGCAGACACTAGTATTCAGACCTTAGAAAAGAAAAACATAGAAGACTTTCAGACAGTTAGCAACAGACTTGAACAACTGGAATTAGTACAGGATGCCAATACCATTAAAGCAGATGTTAAGAAATTAAACAAAACCACACGTAAAATGCAAGAACAAATTGGTGCTTGTGACACCAAAAATGACGATCACGTAAAATCACTGACTGAAAAATTTGATGAATTGGCCATTCGAATTGACGTTATTGAAAACAGTAATGATACTAAATCAGACGATACGTCACCAGTTTCCTTCAAATAGACACCCGAATTCCAAAATATAGAGCAAACAATCAGTGAGCTACTACGTTGAAAAATGTCATTTTTACAGCATGAAGTGACAGAAATTAGAAATGTTTCAGCCTCTAACACGTCACAGCATACGCCACATTCTGAACATTTGATACACTCCACAGCCAATACAATTTAGGCAGATTACAGAGAATATGTGACTTAGATTCCGAACAGACACAGACAAACAGATTCTTGTACAACCCCGATCTTCGTCAGACATTTAGAGAGGATAATTTTGAATACAATCCGTGAGGAAATTTAAAGTAATTAAGAATGACAGAACACAGATTCACCCTTTGGACTGGGTACAACAATTTACTTTTGCATTTACACCAACTTGGCCTGTAACACACAAATTAGAATTTATTTGCAGTGTTTTGGAAGGCGAGCCGGCATCTCGTATGAGACCGATCGCGAGGCGTTATTCGGTAGAAGAATTTCAAAATGCTTTTCTGTCAGCGTATTGGTCGAAGACGACACAGCGCGGAATTAAAGATCAGTCAATTAGCCTGCCAAATTATGAAAACTCAAATTTCTCCACTATCGCGCAATTTTTTGAACATAAGGTACAGCAAAATCCATATTTATGTGAACCATACAGTGAGTCAGCACTAATCCAACTACGTGTTTCGAAATTACCACGATCGTTGAAGTTTCGCTCTTAAATGGACAACAGAAAGAAAACATTTCGGCTTTTAGAGATTTATTACAGCTTTTGGAAGTCCAACAGTCAGATTATTCTTTCATCAATAAAAATTTTTCACGACATAACCAAGGCCAACAGGTATACGGCAACTACGACCAGCCACGCTATTTTAGTAGCAAAAGAAATAGACGCCCCAGAAATAACTACTACAACAACTTTAATAACAAACAAAATTTTAATCATCAAGATCCTCAAAATTATCAGCAAGCACAAACACATTTGGGGAACAATCGAGGCTTTTACCCACAACAGCAACTAAACCATCCAGCTCGCATACCCAGCCGACAATGTGGTTTACAAGGGTAGGCAGGCTTTAATGTTCTGCCGCCTGCACGTAGAGCATCGGCTCCGCCGAATAGTAACGCTCGGCAACAAGGAAGCCAGTACGTACAGTAAACACATTATTTCAACTCCCGTCGCAACGCGCCGTGTAGTAGCGACGATCATGACAGACGTAAAAGCAATGAGCACAGTTTTCAGCGCACGTTTAAGAACAGTAGGTGTTATCAGGAACGGCAACGACCTTGCCGCAGTAGCTACACCGGTTCCCTTGAGATTACCGATGTTTAGCGCCGTCGGGCGTGGTCGGCACTTGGATGGGTGACCATCCAGGCTGCCATGCGCTGTTGCCATTTTTCGGGGTGCACTCAGCCTCGCGATGCCAATTGAGGACCTACTCGACCGAATAGTAGCGGCTTCGGTCAAGAATACCATCATAACGACCGGGAGAGCGGTGTGCTGATCCCACGCCCCTCCTATCTGCATCCTCCACTGAGGATGACACGGCGTTCGGATGGTCCCGGTAGGCCACTCGTGGCCTGACGACGGAGTGTTTTTTTTATTTTTTTAGCAGCAGCATAATCATCCACAGGCACAGTTTATTATGAATAACCAGACAGTCGGTGTAATATTCAGCCAAATACGTCAGTATGAAGTAACAGAACAGTCGAACAGTCGAAATGGCACAGCATCCTCCTGAAAATAACAGTACGTCAGAAGAAACTTGGCTAGATACAGTACAGGTTGCATCTTCCAGCAACATAGACAGTACTTTTGGCACACACGATTTTGTTCACGAAAATGTTATTACTTTTGATTATACCCGAGACACGCTTTTACTTGAAAAACCAGTTATACAAAAAAACATTACCGACCCTGTTATTGAAGTAAAAACTGGATCATCCACGTTTTCAGCAGTAATCGATTTTGGATCACCTATGTCAGTATCAGATGAAGAGACTGTCAACAAATGTGACAAAGAGAGTACTTATCTTACATTATCACTAGGCAAAACTAAAGTAAGACGAGCAGTGTCTGGTAAAGGAGTAGATGTAAAATTACAGACATACTTATTTTTTTTATTGCAAGTCATATGTTTCACACAAATTTTTGGATTGTTCCTTTACTGACAACAGACGTTATTTTACGTACGAATTTTTTGGTGAAACATGACGCAATTATTGACTTTCAGAGTTTCTATTTGATGTTAAAGGATGAAAAGGTACACCTGGCACTGGAATTTCAGTACGCATTATCAGCAGAAGGACAGGCAATTAATCGAACAGAGGTCATTTCTATATCCCGTAACGTAGATTGGCATACCACATTTTTCGCAGGTACGTATGTACACAATTACAATACACCAGATGAAGCCGACTGCGACGTTATTCAAATGATTTCTGATAAAGTAAAACAGAGCAACGCAAATACAGATGGTGAACGTACAGAGCTACGCAAAATTCTTTTACAGCAAGCCCCAGTTTTTGAGAACATTCCTGGTACTATGACCGAATTTATTTATGAATTTCAAGTTAAACAGCACGACACGTTTAAAGCCAAACATTGTCCTTTTCCTCATATCCACAGAGAACAAGAAAGATTTACAAGCTATGCTAGACCGAGGGATTATTGAACCTTCAGTTAGTCCGTATGTAAACCCGCTCCATATTATTACGAAAAAGGATGGCTCACTTCGCCTCATACTTGGTTCCCGTCATGTCAACGACATTATTATTAATGAAACTGATCGCCCACAGTTACTAGAGGAACTTCTACAGAAATTTCAAGGTACTGCTATCTATTTCACCTTAGATTTAAAATCGTGATTTGGGAAGATTCAGCTCCATCCGAACTGCAGAAAGTACACAACTTTTCTCTGTTTTGATGGTTATTATCAATTTTGCAAATTACCGTTTGGTCTAAAAATTTCTTCAGCAGCATTTATTCGTGATCTGAATTCAATACTTCCGACAGAACTTAAAAATAGAATCACAACGTACGTAGACGACATCCTTATCGCAGAAGCTAACTGGTCTCAACATAATTTGATTCTTGAACAGCTGTTACAAACTTTTCGTCCACAAAGACTAACAGTTAATCTTAGCAAGTCGCACTTTGACAGAACCTCGATAAAATTTCTGACATGTAATATCAGCAGTAGGCATTGCGCCTGACCCGGAAAAACTTCAAGCGTTATGTGACATTACTGTTCCAACGACCAAGAAACAACTACACAGCTTTCTAGGACTGATTAACTTTTTTCGTAAATTTATTCATTACTCTGCTTTAAACACCCCTAGATTATGAAAGTTGACGGGTTAAAACGCTATTTGGTCCTGGGGTAGCCAAGCACATCTGAATTTGTTAATCTGAAACATGCCTTGTTGAATGCACCAACTTTTATCACACCCAGATCCCACCAGAAACTTCCATTGCCACTGACAGTCCTAACGCCGCTCTAGGCGTACATATTTTTCAGGAAATTGAAGAAGACGGTACCACAGTAATTAAAAACATCGACTTTGCAAGTCGCAATTGTTGTGGATTGGCTGTCTTGCCAGTCCACAAGGACGGGAGGCCGAAAGGCACGCGTTTAAGCTCACGCAGGATGGCGTGAGGTCTGGAACAGGTCAGGGATATGAGACTAGCAAAAATAGTACGTATCTGTTGGAATACTTAACTTTAATCCATAATTGGTGAACATCGGTCTGACGGCACATGCATCACAATATAAATAGCAATTGATAATGGCGCCTTGCTAGGTCGTAGCAAATGACGTAGCTGAAAGCTATGCTAACTATCGTCTCGGCAAATGAGAGCGTAATTTGTCAGTGAACCATCGCTAGCAAAGTCGGCTGTACAACTGGGGCGAGTGCTATGAAGTCTCTAGACCTGCCGTGTGGCGGCGCTCGGTCTGCAATCACTGACCGTGGCGACACACGGGTCCGACGTATACTAACGGACCGCGGCCGATTTAAAGGCTACCACCTAGCAAGTGTGGTGTCTGGCGGTGACACCACAGCAATCTCATCCGCAGAACGTAATTATTCTGTTACAGAGCTTGAAACATTGTGTGTTGTATGGGCATTTATCAGATTTAGGCATTTTCTTTATGGGAGATATATTACCGTTTACACAGATCTATACAGCTTTTACTTTCCGCTAAATTTACGCATGACAGGTTAAGCAGATGGAAATTTTATTTACAGGAATTTAATTTTACAGTTGTTCACATTCCCGGTACAAAAAATATTGTAGCAGACGCACTATCCCGTTCTCTCAGCAACAATCAGCAAGACGTCGCAACGAACTTCTGCCAAATTTCAGCCTCATGTATGTTCAACAAGTTAGCCCGCCTGGGTGGCCGTGCAGTCTAACGCACGGCTTTCCGGGCGGGAAGGAGCGCCGGTTCCCGGCACGAATCCGCCGGGCGGATTTGTGTCGAGGTCCGGTGAGCTGGCCAGTCTGTGGATGGTTTTTAGGAGGTTTTCCATCTGCCTCGGCGAATGCGGGCTGGTTCCCCTTATTCCGCCTCAGCTACACTATGTCGGCGATTGCTGCGCAAACAAGTTCTCCACGTACGCGTACACCACCATTACTCTACCACGCAAACATAGGGGTTACACTCGTCTGGTGTGAGACGTTCCCTGAGGGGTCCACCGGGGGCCGAACCGCACAGTAACCCTGGGTTCGGTGTGGGGCGGCGGAGGGGTGAAGTGGACTGCAATAGTCGTCGTGGGGTTGCGGACCACTGCGGCGGGGACGGAGCCTCTCCGTAGTTTCTAGGTCCCCAGTTAACATAACATAACATGTTCAACAAGTTGCATTTGAAAATTTTATTTCGTCGTCAGTACGAGACAGAGCGAAAGAACAGAGCAAAGACAACGTATGGAAAGAAATTAAACACCTTTGGCAAGATAGGAATAACGTTACCATTAGAAACCATTATACTGTACGCAACAACATTCTGTTTCGCCACTCTCGCCCTGACAGCAACAGCTGGTTACAAATTAATTTGGTATACTCATTTAAGCTACGCACATTATGGAGCCAGAAAATGTTTTCTTATCCTACGACAATTGATATTTTGCCAACCTGGAGAAACGTATTCGACGAGTTTTAGGGTCATATAAAATCTGCCAGAAAGCTAAATCAGACACGACTTCACATATTCCACCGTTATATCCTATTATACCCATTAAATTAAGACATATGGCCGCTGTAGACATTTTTGGACCGATTCCCAGATCTAGTAGAGGTTTTTGTTACATCTTTGTCGCTGTTGAACTCGCTTCGAAATTTGTTACCTCCACTCCGCTACGCAAAGCTAATGCTAAATCTATTTCAAATGCATCTGTAAAACATTTTCTCCCTCAGGAAGGGCATGTATTGAAAGTAATTTCCGACAATGGACCACAGTTCCGATCTGCAATATGGACACGTATGTTACGAGCTGGAAACATTTGTCCGATCTATATATCCAAGTATCATGCTTCTTCGAATCCTTGTGAACGACTGATGAATGAAATTGGTAAACTATGTAGAATGTACTGCCATAAAAGACATATTGATTGGGACAAACACATATTGCAGGATGTAATTAGCTCCATACCAAATGAATCTACTATGCTATCTCTGACTGTTATATTTAAAAACGTTGAACCACCCAATAAAATTAAGGAACTGGTATCTTTTCCTACATCTCGTCGACTACGCCACCATGAAATAATTGATATTGCGCTCAACAATATCAAGCATGCCGCACAGCGCCGCAGAAGACAGGAAAAACAGGTTTTTAAACGCCATGAATTTCACATAGGACAGAAGATATTAGTACGCACACATTATTTATCCAACAGAGGAAAGAATAGATGCAGTAAATTTGAGCTTCTGTATGCTGCTACCCCGATGTAGTACATACTGAAACTTTAAGAACCAGAAAATCCAAGGGCAACCACCACATTTCAAATATTAAACCCTTTATAGAATGAACATACTTTACGATTTATCACACTGTAATGCCATTTTTTCCAGATACACTTACATTTATATGACCACTTACTGATGATGATCGTATTTTTCTTGGCAAGTGCCCGGAAGGTAAGATTAGCAGGTCTCTTTTCTTGTCGTTATATATCAGACCATGCACATTTTTTAAATGACATAATTTTCTTGGGAAAGTCCCAATAAGTTGATCTTAGCAAGTAAATCCAAGTACTATAATCACAGACCTGAGACATTTTCCACTTTATAATGTATATATGATAGTTTTCCTATAGAAATTAGAATATTCTCTGTATGCACTATGTAGTCTTTAAGATATACCAAACTTCAGTTGACCTTGACATTTTGCCTTATGATATCCCACTATCTTGACTGTTCTACATTTTTATGCTACTACATTATGATATTGCGTATACGCTTCAGCAGTTGAAAATATTCTTGTCTAAGGATTTGACCTAATACATTTTTGTCATGCTATGCTGCATGCTTAGTTATATCATTAGAAATAAGAGTTCCTTCAATGAGTATATGATATAAATGCAAGATAATAATCCATATTCATCATTTTCAGAAAGCAATACCCTGTAAAAGAAATAAATTAAACAATCACAGTATTCACTGTAAAATGACGTGGATATTTTACCATCAGAATGAAAGAAAGAAGATGCAATACTTTGTCATGAAAAGTGAATGGATCGGAATTAAAAAGCATTAGCAAGAATATACTACACAAACTGTATGATAGCAGTCTTGATTAATTATTTTTCTTTCAGAATATGACGCAATTGTAACAGGCTGTCGGACAAAACCACACATGTAAATTTTAGTGATGAAATATGCTGGAAGTAAGAAACTCTATAATATATGAAATAATGAATGATGATGATAGTTGCGTGAAGAAAGAATTATGAATAACAAATAATGAAGTATTTATTTTTTTTGCAGATGATGATAAAAGATGGTGAATAGTTATATGAAGAATATGATATTATGAATAATGAAGTTTTTCTTTGCAGATGATGATAATGATGAAGTTTATATATTTTCTATTAGTTAAGAGATGCTATGTAGTTATTTCAGTATTTGTTGCAGCTCTTTTTGACAGTATGTCATATGTTGTGTAGTATAATGACTGGATGTTTTGGGAAAGACAGCTTGAGTACATACATATTAAGTACACATTTCATCACCTGTTAATTAAAAGTTTACTACTTTTCAGCATGATATGAATACTTTTTTTCTTTCAGCTCAGTAATTCACTTTGTATTTTTTCCAGGAGAAACATTTCATGATATTAAGATCATTTCTGAAATATGTCCTTATGTTATATGCTACAGGCACTTAGTTATTAAACCTGTTCCAGTACTTGCATTTTACCCAGTTGCCTATATGATTCACGAATGTGATCACATATACTCTACTTGTTTGCTAACCTTGCTGCAGCTGACTCATGACGGATGACAAACAACTTTCATTACTTTATTTCCAGCAGTACATAAAAGGCAAATATTTTCATGCTCCAGCAATTAAATATTAATTCCAACACAATGCATTGCCAGCACACAAAAATTTATTACTGGTTCCAACTATTACCAGTACACAAATAAATAATGTTACCAGTCTAAAAAATATTGCTAGTCCAAAATATAATGCAACATTCAATTCTGTCTGATGTATTGATTCCATTACCTGTTTGTATTATTAGGCTAAGCGCCTTGAGTACTAGGTCAAATGTCTTACATTTTAAACACATCTCACATCACTTGCATAATATCATATGTACTCACTAGCATCTTATTGCTACATGCAATAACTCCTGTTTTTGAAGAATGACTTCTATATCATTTGTAATACATAATGAAACAACAGGCCATTGAGTAACAACACTTATTTAATTAAGATGATATACCAATATGTACTTCTGAATGATGCTTCGTCTTTGTAATACATAATGAAACAACAGATCACTGAGTGCCAACAGCTATTCAACTTAGATGATATACTAATATGTACTTCTGAATGATGATTAGTATAAGACTCAATGTATCCTTCACCTTCTGGTGTAATTACCACCAGTTACTGAAGCATCCCTTTATCCTGTCCATCCTCATGGTCATGGAGCACTCTATTTGGTTTTTGCACTAATTCTACGTTGATGCAAGAGTATGGATTCTATAAGAATGTGATGTTGGCATATAAAGCTTTCCATCACCCTGAACGACAGAGATTTTATTATGGACCTACTGTTTGGTGAACCTAATGTACTACCAAATTGATAACATACAGTATTAATACAACATTTCAGTGACTTGGCTACACTGATAAATACCTCAGGGAAGAGAACTTCAGATTGTCTCCCTTGGTGTGGTGCTTCTGTAAAAAGATATGGACTTTCAGTGCAGCTATGGCAACCCACGTGCTACAACCATGATGCTATACTTCCCATTCCTTTCCTAGTTCTTGTAAAAATGCTGAAGATTTATACAGTGCGTTTGCACTTTATTTCATTTGTTTATGTGTTTAGTTCTTGTAAATATGCTAAAGACTTTTACAGTGTGTATGCACTTTATTTCATCTCTTAATGTGATCAGTTCATGTAAAGATGCTAAAGTCTTCTACAGCACATGTGCACTTAATTTCACCTCTTAATATGTTCAATTCTTGTAAAAACGCTAAAGACTTTTTACAGTGCATGTGCACTTTATGACATTTCTTAATATGTTCTGTACTTTTATTATTTATCAGTAATGTCACATATACTCTGTGACTGTAGACTTACTAAACTAAATATGTTATATCTATTTGCAATAGAAAAATTTATTGCTTGTGGCAAGTCCAACTGACTCACCATCACTGTCACATTTTTACCCCCCCTCCCCCCCCCACCCCAGTGGAGGGTTATGTAAGGGGTTCAATAGGGGTTATTACTATTCGCTAGCGCACTTGAGCATATGTAGTTTCGATGGATTGCTCACGCGCTGCCTATGCTACAATAGAATCGCAGGTCAGAGCAGTGTTGACAGTAAGTCGAGTTTAGTAGCTCGCAGAGAGCAGTCGTGTTTTGTAGCTCGCACAGAGCACCTGAGTTATGGAGTTCGGACAGGGCAGTGCAGCGGTTGAATTGTGTTGAGACGGTTGTGCGAACGATGGCGGTGCCTGAGCGATGTGGTATAAGGTAAAAGAAAAAAAAAATTATTCTTTGTTGCCGCGCGCATATGTTAATTGTCACAACTGATTTATCCACAATTGCAATGTTAAAGACCCATGTAATTTCTTGCAGAAATGTTTCAATAATAACTTTTGTTCTGAAGAAAACTTTTGCCAGCCATTTATCTGAGTTTAAAGATTTTACGAATTTTTCCTGTGCATACTCATGTTGATTAAGCAAAACAAGATCAGTTGTTTTCCTACAAATGAAAATCTAGTGGCCAGCATTGCACTGGGCTGTGCCAAAAATTTCTTATAGGAGCAGATATATAGATAGCGTTATCCGGCGACATCATTGTGAGGTAAGAATTTTTCAGTTTATCCAGGATGATTTCACTGCGCCATGACGCAGCGCAACTGACGTCAAAACTTATTCATCTCGATACGCAGTCAGTCTTTAATGGAAGGTCACATTAAAACTTGAAATTTTATTATTGGAAAGAAATTTTTCTATTGGGAACTTAAACGAGATTTGTTCTGTTGGGAGGTTACACTAAACGTGAATATTATAATTATTTTTCTGTTGGGAGGTTACTAACTTTCATCAGAAAACACAGCAGACCTCCACTCTGGCCTTCAATGAGCTCTTGCTTGACACAACTGGTCACAAATGCGATGGTCTGTGGTCAGTGCTACAGGGCATCTCGCTCGGAGTTGTCCTTGGAGTAACCGATTTGGAACAGTTCGTTGTGGTGCCAACTGCTGCTCAAGTTGCTGCTGCAGGTGCAGTATGATGAACCAGAGTCTTCCCTCTCTGTAGCCAAGTGGTCTTCCGACCGTACATTCTCGTGGTCAACGCTGCCAGCAATCACGTACAGTGGCTACATACCTGCCAAGGCTTTCCTCAATATCGCAGAAGGATCATCCAGCTTCTCGACTTTGATCAAACTCTGTGAGGTGTTGATATAGACTTCTTTGACACCTTAACTTTGACGGCAATTTTGGCTAACATCGGCTCACCATGTCCAGTCTCAAAGGTAAGAAACGCTTACGGCCATTACAGCGTGTAATTAAAGCAAACCCGATTTCCACTCTCACAGTGACAGTACTAGAGCCACTCTTATGCGACTGGCACGAAGTTGGAGAAGGCATCATCTTCCAGATGCAGAAACATGCCTACCAACTTTTGTTTATGTCGCACAACTTTTTGTTGGTATTACGATTTTTTTCGGCCGATGTAGACCAGTGTAGTTTTTTCTTAAAATTCACACTAAAATAAATCAGCAAAATACCTTATATTATATTAGAATATAATATTTTATTGTTTTATTACTATCAAATGCAAACACAATACAGCACTTTAATATAATAGGATATTTCACTAGGGTAGACAATAATTATTGATTACATAGATTAGTTACTTCTCTCAGTTGTATTTTGCAGAAGAATGCGTGCCATTCAGGAGTTCGATATTTTGAAATTGAATATTATAATAATCAACACAAGAAGTATTTTGAAAATGAGTTCTAGTTACAGTTATTTGCTTAACAGTTTCCTAGACCAGTCCATAAAGCAACTGTGACAGAAAACAATTTTTATGCAGCAGCATTAGCGCAGATACACTTGGTACGAAGACAGAAATGAACTGTAAATTTTTGCAGCAGACATCTTGAGACCAAGGGAGTTGAAAATGGTAGATCATTTCTCACCCCACACTTTGCGGTTTCTAATTCATGGTTCTTCACTTCACATACATTTTTAACATGGATAACTTCCTCACTCCAGTCCATTTATTTTATTTTATTTATTTAGCGTATGGCATCTACAGAGTAAAATTGCACAAATACTATTAATTAATATAATAAAGGAATTACAAATATATTATTAAATGATTGAGTGCAAACAACAATTTGCGAAAGATTAGGGAGACAGCCACTGCAGCTATTACAAGGCCACATCTAAGCAGGTCACCCACTGAACAGCACGTGGAGTAGCGTTCATGATATCCCTCCATCCTCCTTCGAACCTCCTCGCAGGACATTGGAAGATCAGGTGAAGGATTGTTTTTTCTTCTGCACCACAGTCGCATCGTGGGTCATTAGTGAGTTTGCATTTGTGGAGAGTGGCTTTACACCTGCCGTGGTTAGTCCTCACACGATTAAGTCTGCACCAAGTTCTTCTGGGCATTTGCATTCATTCCACCGGTATCGAAGGATTCTAGGCGGGTTGTTGGTAGATGTTCCAATATTTTTCGGATAGGTATATCTTCAGAGACAGAGGGGTCATTAATTATTCTCAGATAGCTCTTGTTGCCTTCTGAGGGAGGGAGGAGCTATATTGCAAAGGGCATGATGCCAGGGAAGTATGGGGTACCACCTATCTGCTTTTAGCCATGATGTCATCAACATGCCGAACTAAAAAAAAAAAAAAATGTTATTGGACTCTTCAGTTAACTTTACAGCTCAAATGAAGTAGGTGATACCGAGCAATACCCAAACATACAAGAGAATGCGGTATCGAACACTTCAGCTTACATCGCCTCAAATGAAGCATGTGACTCCCATCAACCCCTGAACAATAAAAGAAAATGGTATCATACATTTCAATTGATCTATAATATACGTCAAATAAAACAGGTGAGTCCAATAAATCGGTGCTCAGGTTTACAATTTCACTTTCATCATCCACTGATATTGAACTTCCTGGCTTTTCATTGGCACGCGAATTATTGACAGTTTTTTGTTTTTTAGATGCAGGACAACAAGTAAAACAGTTTGTTAGTTTTCTGCTCATCTCTCACCTCCAACTTAACTTACAAGTTGCAACGAAAGACAGGACATACTGTAAAACTTTGCACAACCGACAAGAATGGAACAGCAAACGCAAATGAATACAGAACAACAAAACAGCGATGGCAATGAATCGCGAAGGATCATGGTAGCGGGACCGTAGAGATATCTATCGGTAGCTCGGCGTTTGAGCGCACGCATATCCGTTTAGCACTACCATCACAAACTATTAGCGGGCGAGGGCACTACATGCTTGTCGAACTGGCTGCCAGCGATTCAGTTGTCGAAAACGGTTGCCGCAGCTTCGAAATTCTTGAAACAGTCAATGACATCGGTTTTCCCACCACAAACTGCACTGGTATCGTTCATATTGCAATTAGTAACACGAAAAAATTAAATAAGAAATTTACGTCCGTGAAACAAATCTTTGGCACTCTCCGAAGTTCTCAACATCGTAATAAAATTACTTTGTGAAGGAAAACGTTTAGAGGTACGCATCCTCCAGCGTTCCCCCAGGAAAACAGCTCTGCATCTGACCAAATGACAGAGTTCCATTGCTCCACAGTCAGAGTTTTATGGCTTCAGCACCACGTTTCCCTGGTGAGGGCATTTGCATAACCGAAGCGTGGGTCTGGAATTGCAGCTCGGCTTGCAATTCCCCGGCTATGGAACTCCCTTCGTGTTGTTCTGGTACTGACAGAATTCACAAGTGCGACATTCGGTTCTGCAGTGACTTTTTCAGCTGCCGTCCTCTTATTTTCCGTCACAATCCTCTTAATGCCTGCCCGTCACGACCACTTTACACACTCTGGCCCGCGTTGTGACTTGGCGGTTGATGTCTTTGCGAATTCCTTGTATGCGGTAGAAATCTTTGATAAGTTGCCTCTTGGAACACCAATCACTTCGGTGACCTGAATACTGAATTCGGTCTTCCGAAGATGTTTCACCGTGGAAGATCGTAACACGGTCCCTCTTTCCAATCGTCGTATGAACGTCGAAATAGCAGATAACCGATCGCGGAATTGAAAAGCAGCTGCAATGGCCTAATAGTGGAAAGTCGTCAGGACCAGATGAGATTCCTATAATTTTCTATAAAGATTATGCGACAGAACTTGCTCCCCTTCTAGCAATAATTTATCAGAGATCGCTTGAGCAACGAAAGGTACCTAACCATTGGAAAAAAGCGCAGGTCATTCCCGTTTTTAAGAATGGCCCTATGTAGTGGGACGAAATTAAGCGTCACCCATCCACCAAAGTCAGCCCAGTTTGCAGGTGACTATAAGTTTAATTTAGTTTTGTTTATGTGTTTTCTTATTATTTGTAATAAATGTGAATTATCTAAAAGTTTGTATTTTTTTATGTGTTTCATGTACGGAGAGGTCGGCGCAACGAACGGGGACAGCATCTTCGTTGCCGCGACCAGAGAGGAAATTGCTGGCCGCTATACGTCGCGGGTCGACAGCCAAGGAGCAACAGAAGATCCTGGAACCGAGTTGTTGCGTCGTGCTTCTAAAAATTAAAAATGAAGTTTTATACTCTTTTTGTACAACAATGACATCATATAGATCTTAATCTTATTGAAATGTTAGTCACTGTCTGTCAACGCTCAAGTTCACATCTGTATGTGTAGGAAGCTAATAAAATAGTGTATGCTACTAAAGCTGAAACACGTGTCTTGAAGATTTATTTATGAAGAGTTATGTGAACGGATTAATAATATATTTGACAAGATTATTGATTCAGACAGCGTTGGCCGAAACTTTGAATCCAAAAAGTTTATTTAATGTGTGATTCTGATATCGATTAGATCAAGATAACGTGTGTCGATATAATTTTCTGAGGAGAAACAAACGAAATTTAAATTCGAAAAAGTTACGAAAACCAATTGGCACAAGTGATGTAATTCTCTGCACCCGACTCAACTGATGTTTTACAGTTTCGTTCAAGAACCATTCTATGACAATTTAAAAAGAATATGAATCATTTTTGAAGTGGGTTGTAACTGACGTAGGTGACGAAGTCTGCACATGGTCATACATATATCAAACGAAAACTAATACGTCGTTACACCGCACCGTGGCGACCTTAGAAACAGGACTTGTGTGCAACTAAGGCACACAGGTACGAAACAAAGCATCAAGAGTCCTTCGGAAGTCAACGCGAGTTTCTTGGAGCCTTCACCAGCCAGCGGCGACTTCGTGGGTGTGGGCATCTGACGGAGCCGCAGCCAAGCAGTACGGTCACGCAGTTGTTCCACGAGAAGGCGCATCTGTTGGGCAGCAGCTGAACGCTGCAAACCCCGACAACCTTTTTTCTCCCTAAACTAATAGGCCCAGTACGTCAGCTGCGGGGCGTTCCTCCGGCTGGTATTAGAGGTGTTGCTGAGGGCTTCGCCTGTCTACGGCGGTGCCGGGCGTGGTTGCAGCTAGCGACGTTTCCGGTGTTCGACTCAGCGTCCTGCCGGTTGCGGAAGCGGGGTCGCAGCATCTCAGCGGCTGCATCGACGGCTGTTACATCTGCAGCCCATAGCAGCACACTAATCATCGAGAACTACAAATTACAATATTAGTGTCCGGTGAGTTTGTTTCAAGTTGGAAGTGGAGTGTTGTACATAGGAAGTGTGCTTTTACAGGATTGTTGATTACAAGTCTGCGTGTGTAAATAGTTAATATCTTACAATAATGTCGGGAAGTGAAATGTCAGACGAAGAGCAATCTATGTCCGATAGGAGCATGAGAGCCCTTTTTAGGGCGATCGCTAAATTAAAACAATCTAACGAGGAATCTACTGCTAGATTAAAAGAGGAACTAAAACAGGAATTAAAACAATCTAACGAGGAATCTACTGCTAGATTAAAAGAGGAACTAAAACAGGAATTAAAACAGTCTAACGAAGAATCTACTGCTAGATTAAAACAGTCTAACGAAGAATCTATGGCTAGATTAAAACAGTCTAACGAAGAATCTATGGCTAGATTAAAACAGTCTAACGAGGAATCTACTGCTAGATTGAAACAGGAACTAAAACAGGAATTAAAACAGTCTAACGAGGAATCTACTGCTAGACTTAAAGGGGAGCTAACAAAATCAACAGACAGGTTGCAGGAATATCTTAATGAAACCAGTCGAGAATTAAGTGATAAAATAGAGTCTTCTAAAGTTGAAATGCAGGAAAAATTAGTAGGACTTAGTAATAAGATTGCTGATAATTGTAAAAGATTAGAAGAACATATCCAGGAATCGCGCGAGGAAAAAGCTCGCATGCGAAACGATATCACTGACTTAACCGAGAGACTAGATAGTGTCAATATCTTAGTTGTAAATGAAATACAGAAAAATAACGATATGTTACGAGATGAATTTTCTATGCAAACAGAAACTGTTCGCAGAGAATTATTGAAATCTATTAAAGAGGTCTCTACCAAACCTGTAGAGATTTCTTCAATAGATAACGTAGAATTAGAGACATTAACTCATCAAGTAGAAAAGGACCATACCGAAATCGAAAACATGAAATTTTTAATTACTGAAATATGCAGTAATCTGGAGACTGCCAAAGATAATAACATTGATGAAGGTACAGAGCGTTCACATCGTGAGCACAGTGAAGAATCGATATTAGCTAATCGAGTATCCAATACAGAAATGCGGATACAGGAAATTACTAAACGGTTATCAGAATTAGATAATAACGAGAACATTTCAGGTAGCAGAGGTAATAACATAATCAGAGACAACAGTCGCATCGAATTTGCTAGCACGGAAGACAACAATATGAATAAAGCAATCACGGCAAGCCAATCCGATGCAACTCCGTCTCTGCAATCTAAACAAAATCCGACTATTTCTCTCGCAGAATGTCTGGATGACATAACGACAAATTCAAATGTAGCAAGTCGATTTCCTGTATTCAAACCAGGAGGCGAACTTCACCCTATAATCTTTATAAAAGCTTTTGAAACATCATTATCTCCTAAATGGAGTAATGAAAAACGCATTCAATTTGTAATAGGACATTTAGAAGCAGAAGCTGCGGAATGGGCAGTACTGCATAGAAATGAATTCAGGGATTGGGATGATTTTGTTAAGCAGTTTAAACAAAATTATTGGTCAAGAGGAAAACAACAACACTTAACTTTGGAGTTGTTAGACCCTCCTCCATATTCTAAACGGTGGGGAGGTTATAGGAATTATTTTGAATGGCATTTAAACCGTGCTAAATTAATTGAAGAACCAATTATTGAAAGTCATTTAATACGAGTCCTAATTAGTAGGTTACCGTATTACGTAAAGGAAAGAATGATAGAAAGAGAATGGTCACAGCCGTGCGAATTGTTAGGATATTTAGAGCAGTTAGATATACTTAATAGAGAAAGAGAAGACGAGAAGTTTAGATTTGGTAGAAATGACAATCCTCGAAATAATAATAATAATTCAGAACCACGAAAAGCTAATAACAACAATCATAGCCGGTTCTGTTACATAAAACGTCAATCCAAAGATAAAGAGAGCCAACAAAATCGTGGTAATAACTCTAAAGTGCGGAAATTACACAATAACGATCACGAGATAAATCATCCTCAAGTAGTTAATGAAGGTCAAGTGGTAGGTGACGTCATCATAGAAAGTTCGGAAAACTAGTGAAGTCCTTTAGTACGGGTCAACTAAAGGGAACTATTGGTCAAGATTATACAAGACCCAATTGCAATTTATCATTAAGCTGCCAAAAGGACGGTGACTGGCAACAAGATTTACTTCAGGAAGACAATCAGATAAGGGAGAATGTAACTTATAAACCCGTTATTAAAGGTTATATTAAAGATACCGAAGTAAATATTATAGTTGATTCGGGTAGCGAAGTAAGTATTTTATCCAAAGAATTATTTCAGCTTAAAAGGAAATATTGGAATTTCCCGACTTTACCTGTAACTGGGGTGAAAATTATAGGAGTTACTGGTAAAAGAAGTCAAAATATTACTGAAGAAGTTTATGTAACTTTTGAAATTGCTAAACAATTAATTGCTCACTCTGTACTCGTCGTAGCCAACTTAAATGTGGCCATAATTTTAGGTATAGATTGGCTGTGTAAATATAAAGCTATATTAGATTTTAAAGATTCTTCCTTAATCATCCATAAGGAGGCATGTACTTTTAAAGTGAGGTTCTCTAATAGTCAAGTACCTGAAAATTGCTACGAATCCTTACAGATTAAGTACGCACCGACCGTGAATCTATTAACAGATTTTAGTGATCTTGGGTATGCAGTATACCAATGTCAGGCTAGTAATAGTATCGAAACCGAAGTGAAAGAAAAATGTTTATCTACGAATTGTCTATCCGAGCAAGAAAAGGAAGAGTTGGAATCTTTGATGTTAGAATTTAGAGCCGTCTTCTCAGATGAACCGGGGAGAATTAAAGATTACGTTTGTAAACTTAAGATTAAAGATAAAAAACCATTCTTTAAGAAACCTTATCCCATTCCAGTACAATTCAAAGAACCGGCTAGTAGAGAAATAAGTAAGATGCTAGAACAAAACATTATCGAACGATCATGTAGCGCTTTTAACAGTCCGTTGTGGGTAGTTAAGAAAGCTACTGGTGGGGTACGACTGGTTCTGGATGCCCGTGAATTAAATAAAATTATAGAGATGGAAAGAGACAGACCTATTCCTATGGAGGACGTACTTCTTAAGATCGCTGGTTCTCGTTATATGAGTACAATGGATCTAACCTCTGGCTACCATCAAGTAACATTACACCCGGATTCACGGCAATATACGGCTTTTCTTTTTGAAGGCAGATCATATCAGTTCCAAGTTTTACCTTTTGGACTTAATATATCAGTGTCAACTTTCATTAGGGCATTAGATTCTGCTTTGGGTCAGCAATTGTTACAAAAGATTATTTTATATGTAGATGATATTTTGGTAGCTACTAAAACGTGGGAAGAACACGTAACGATATTACGGGAATTGTTTAACCGTTTAATTGACAGAGGAATTACTTTAAAATTATCTAAGTCTTACTTCGGAAAGGAGGAAGTGAGATTTTTGGGGCATATAGTGGACAGTAAAGGTATTAGGCCAGACCCAGCACGTATTGAAGCTATTGCTCGATGCCCGAGTCCTAGAAATCGGAAACAATTGAAATCATTCTTAGGAATGGTAGGATTTCTGAGAAGATTTCTTCCAGGGCAGGATATTGTTAATCCTACATTACTAGATTTATTGAAAGAGAAGTCAGTATGGCTCTGGGGACAAAAGGAAGAGGAAGTTTTTAATAAGATAAAAGGAGCGTTAACCAAAGCCAAAATGTTATACCACCCAGATTTCGATCAGGACTTTGGTATGTGTACGGATGCCTCTGATTATGGTGTGTCTTGTGTAATATTCCGAGGTGATCTGATCAATGAAGAGGGATTATATCGGCCTATTGGATTCGCTAGTCAGACTTTAGATAAACATGAAAGAAATTATTTTGTATCCGAGAAGGAAGCTCTCGCAGTGGTATGGGGTTTTCAACGATTTAGAGGATTATTAATGGGAAGAAAAACAATTGTATATACTGATCATCAGGCTTTAATCTTTTTGAACAATTGCCGGTTACTTCACCGTAGGCTATTACGTTGGGTATTATGCTTGCAAGAATTTCAGTACGAAATTAGGTATATAAAAGGATCTCAGAATGTAGTTTCAGATGCTTTGTCAAGGCTTCCCGTAGGAATGGAGAATATTAATATTGCAGAAGAACCAGGAACAAATTACCATGTTTATTTCCTTTTAACTAAGGATAACGAACGTAAGGTTAAACGGATAGTAACTGCTGTTAGATGCAATCAAAGAAATGACGATCAATATAGGGACCTTATACAAAACCTTAATAATGGGGACGAAACAGTTAACACCCGGGGTGTGTGGTTATATTTTAACGACTTGTTGTATTGGAAAGCACAGAGGGAACACCAGAGATGGAAAATCTGCATTCCGAAAACTGTTGTGGACGAGCTAATTACTTATATTCATGAAGGTTACGGGCATTTTGGAATTCATAAATGTATTAAACATCTAATGAAGTATTATTATTTCAAAAATATGTCCCGTATTGTGAGAAGTATTATTAGGGCTTGTGAAACCTGTCAAAAGGTTAAAGTTAATAACAAATCCAAGCGTTATAAATTATATGCTGTAATTCCTCGAGGTTTGTGGGATCTACTGTCATTAGATTTTTTCGGCCCTCTGCCTCGGAGTTCAGGAGGATTAACATATGTGTTTGTTGTAATGGAATGTTGGTCCAAACATGTGAAACTGTATACTTTGAAACGAGCGAATACAGCAAGCGTTATACGCTGCCTCACCCGAAATTACTTTGTTAACTGGGGAATTCCTAAACGACTTATGTCTGACAACGGTAGTGCCTTCATTAGCCAAAGATTTCAAGATATGATAAGACAATATGGAATCAAACATATCTTAATTTCGAAATATCACCCTCAAAGTAATTTAGTAGAAAGAGTCATGAAAGAACTAGGACGATTATGTAGAACTTATTGTGCACATAAACATACTCGGTGGGCCAAACTAATGCCTGAATTCGAAAAGATATTGAATGAATTGCCTCACCTAACGACGGGATTATCACCTATAGAAATTTTAGGCAAACGAATTATAGGTGAGCCTTTACTAGCTGCTTTACCTTGGCCACCAGTAAATGAGATCCAACAATGTATCCCAGACGAAAAAGTTTGCGAACAGATTGAAAAAAATGCCGAACGGAGAATTAAAAGTTATAATCAACAGGCTATAGAACCCTCATTTCAGGTAGGAGATCTTGTGTTAGTACGGTCTCATCCTAAAAGTTCTAAGATCGGTAAGGAATGTAGAAAATTCTTCTTTATCTTTGAAGGTCCATATGTTGTACATAAGATTGTACATCCCAAAGCATTACTTCTTATGGAACCTTCATCAGGTGTAATTAAAGGATTATATAGTGTTGATCAAATGAAACCCTTCATTCCTAAATAAGTTAATATTTAGTATATGTTACACACGGAAGAGCGTTCATAGTTTATTCATGTGAAGTTTTTCGTGATAGTTACGTATTATTTTAAAGAATAGAACAGAAAGCTTAAACAAGTGTTCTACAATAATCTACTGGTACTTAAAAAGAGGAAGATAACCAAAAGGGGGATTTATATGGAGGAAATTTTGCTCTTAGGTCTAAAGGAATTTTGCGTATTTTAAATTTACTCGGATAGTAGGAACCAAAGGGGATGGTTAATAGTTTTAGGGACCATGGGCGTCCAGAGCTATATGGCTCACGAGAACATAGCAGAGTGCCTTTAATAGAGGTTTGTAATAGTGTTAATATAGAACACACCAAATGGGGCTCTCTCGCTTGTTTCTCCTAAATAAATTGCCATTACTCAACAAGGTGTCCGAAGGTAAAGAAAGCCGTGCCGGGATTCCAAAGAAAGTTTTGCTTGATTTCTTCTTGACCTCAGGCATAAATAAGGCATTAGGGAAGAGGATGACGTAAAGTAAATAGTACTATTAGTTATTGTGAGAAACTTATTAGTAATATACATTCTTGAAAAGAATAACTCTAGTAAATAAATGAAACTGAAACTAATCTATCACAATTTGAACGCTCTGTCCTAATGTACAACGTTAAAGAACGTACTAAATTAGTATTTATTAGCAACTATTAACTGACGAGGAGCAATCTCCCTATATTCGGTTACGAATTACCATAAGAGCACAATTAAGAGTAAATGACAAATAGTCACAACGATATCGTATTAAAAGGATTAAATCTATCTAATAGCAAGGACTCTAGGTTACGTAAAATGTGAGGAAAATGTATTAACAGTTAAATATTGTATATTGAACAGTTTTAATTCCGGTTAAAACCTGACAAACTGAGCTTGTGGGTGGGGTATGTAGTGGGACGAAATTAAGCGTCACCCATCCACCAAAGTCAGCCCAGTTTGCAGGTGACTATAAGTTTAATTTAGTTTTGTTTATGTGTTTTCTTATTATTTGTAATAAATGTGAATTATCTAAAAGTTTGTATTTTTTTATGTGTTTCATGTACGGAGAGGTCGGCGCAACGAACGGGGACAGCATCTTCGTTGCCGCGACCAGAGAGGAAATTGCTGGCCGCTATACGTCGCGGGTCGACAGCCAAGGAGCAACAGAAGATCCTGGAACCGAGTTGTTGCGTCGTGCTTCTAAAAATTAAAAATGAAGTTTTATACTCTTTTTGTACAACAATGACATCATATAGATCTTAATCTTATTGAAATGTTAGTCACTGTCTGTCAACGCTCAAGTTCACATCTGTATGTGTAGGAAGCTAATAAAATAGTGTATGCTACTAAAGCTGAAACACGTGTCTTGAAGATTTATTTATGAAGAGTTATGTGAACGGATTAATAATATATTTGACAAGATTATTGATTCAGACAGTGTTGGCCGAAACTTTGAATCCAAAAAGTTTATTTAATGTGTGATTCTGATATCGATTAGATCAAGATAACGTGTGTCGATATAATTTTCTGAGGAGAAACAAACGAAATTTAAATTCGAAAAAGTTACGAAAACCAATTGGCACAAGTGATGTAATTCTCTGCACCCGACTCAACTGATGTTTTACAGTTTCGTTCAAGAACCATTCTATGACAATTTAAAAAGAATATGAATCATTTTTGAAGTGGGTTGTAACTGACGTAGGTGACGAAGTCTGCACATGGTCATACATATATCAAACGAAAACTAATACGTCGTTACACCGCACCTAATACAGATCCACACAATTATAGACCTAAATCGTTGACGTCAATCTGTTATAGAATTATGGAACATGTTTAATGCTCAAGAATTATGACGTTTTTGGAAAATTAACATCTCCTCTATAAAAATCAACATGGGGTCCGAAAACAGAGATCCTGCGAAACTCAGCTCGCTCTGTTCCTCCTTGAGATCCACGGCTCAGTGGACAACGGCGCGAGCCGGCCGCGGTGGCCGAGCGGTTCTAGGCGCTTCAGTCCAGAACCGCGCAACTGCTACGGTCGCAGGTTCGAATCCTGCCTCGGGCGTGGATGTGTGTGATGTTTAAGTAGTTGTAAGTTCTAGGGGACTGATGACCTCAGATGTTAAGTCCCATAATGCTCAGAGCCATTTGAACCATTTTTTGACAACGGCGCTCAGGTTGATGCCGTGTTCCTTGCTTTCAGTAAGGCATTTGACACCGTCCCGCATTCTCGTTTAATAATAATAAAAAAGGAGCTTACGGAGTATCGGAGTAGACTTGCGATTGGATTCAAGACTTTTTTGCAGATAGAACTAAACACATCGCTCTTAACGGAACAAAAATCGAAAGATGTCAATATCCGGAGTACCACAGGGAAGTGTGATAGGACCGTTTATGTTTACAATATACGTAAATGGTCTAGTAGAAAGCGTCGGATGCTCTTTAGGACTATTCGCAGATGATGCAGGTGTCTGTACCAAAGTAGCAACGCCAGAAGACGGTAAGAATTTGCAGAACGACCTGCAGAGAATTGATGATTGGTGCAGGCCCTGGCAGTTGACCCTGAACGGAAATAAATGTAGCATATTCGCATACATAGGAAAAGAAATCCACTGCTGTACAGCTACACTATTGATGACAAGCAGCTGGAGACAGCGACTGACGTAAAATATCTAGGCGTAACTATCCAGAGCGACCTTAAGTGTAATGACCACATAAAACAAATAGTGGTAAAAGCAAACTCCAGACTCAGATTCATCGGAAGAATCTTAAGGAAATGTAACTCATCCACGAAAGAATTCTTGAGTATTGTTCATCTATCTGGGATCCCTATCAGGTAGGACTGATAGAGGAGATAAAGAAGATCCAACGAAGAGCGGTGCGTTTCGTCACAGGATCGTTTAGCTGGCGAGAGAGCGTGACGGAGATGCTACATAAACTCCACTGGCAGACGTTGCAAGAGAGGCGTTGTACATCACGGAGAGATTTACTATTGAGATTTCGGGACAGCGCTTTTCAGGGGGAGTCGGATAACGTATTACTTCTCCCCCACATACATCTCGCGTATTGACCACGAGGATAAAGTTCGAGAAATTAGAGCCAATACAGAGGCCTACCGCCAATCATTCTTCCCACGCACTGTTCGCGAGTGGAAGAGGGTTGGAGGGATCAGATAGTGGTACCGAAAGTACCCTCCGCCACACACCATTAGGTGGCTTGCGTAGTATGATGTAGATGTAGATCTTGGTTACGGTAACAGGCGCTATTGAAGCAGCAACAATTTGCCCACGTGCGAATTGACATGGCTTTGACGTAATCCACTCACAGCTACACAGAGCACTGTTCTGACCACGTAAGACACTAGCGAACTACTGAGGACACTGCAGAGGATCCGTTCCTGGTCAAACGCAATAGTGCAACCTGCAGGCACGGATAGCATCTGCATTTATGTTCAAGCATACGCCATTCGCTGAGTAACCATATTTTTGTCCGACGCTTGTAGTTTAACAACTCATCATTCTGCTGCAGGCTCTGAAGTTGGTTGTTGATCAGAAGGCCAGGCATCAGTGGCAAGAGGAGGGGCCAGAGGTGACAGACAAAAGGTGGGAACTCCAAAATCTGCTGTCAGTCCGTGGCGTTTCTCCTTCCGGTGCCACTCACTGTTCTCTGCTTAGGCCGTAACCTGCTCACGGCTGTAGCGAGGGCATGGTGTCATAGTCCCTTGCACAGGGCGCAGATCTGGCACAAAATATGACGAAACAAAAAAAAATGGTTTAAGAATTGACAGGGCGGGTTATGTGAGTTCAGCTACAAGTCGTGTTTCTATAGCCCGGCGCGCGAAGATGCGTTTTGCTAGGCTTCCTATTATTATTATTATTATACAAATTTGGCCGTTAAAGACCGTGAAAACACTTATTTCTTGCGCTTCTGGGAAGTCTTCTTTCTCTCAGTCCACACTTCTTTCATTCTTGCGCTGAAGGCGGCTTTTCTCTCTTCAGACCATTTAGTTCCACAAGTCTTCTTAATTTTCACACCGAAACCCGTGAATGAATTCAGTTTTTTTCTAAAAAGGTTTCTGTTAAATATTGTTTCCTGATCTATGTCCATTTCTTTTAGATCTCTTTCTGTGTTGATAAACCATAAATTTTTATTTTTTAGATTTGCGATGTACGAAAATATTTGTTTTGTAAGCCTATTCGGGTTCATCCTCATGATGTGAGCATAAAAGGAGCATCTTCTTTTTCTAATTTCGTCTGTAATTTTGCTACACTTCGTATACACTTCTTTGTTGCTTTTTAGTCTGTATACAGGCTTGCCTTGATCATCTGTTATTTTTCTGTGTCCAAGAATTGTCCTCACAATTCTTCTTTCACGGTTTTCTATCTGTTCTGCGTATGTAAAATTTGCCAGTGTTTCTGATGCATATAGTATCTGCGGTCTAATGACAGTCTGGTAGTGTCTGAGTTTAATGTTTTTTTGGATATACATTTTTTTGAATACATTTGTCTGCAGTAGTGAGTTGCTGTCTCTAGTTTTTGTATTCTAGCACTGCAGGCTAGATGACCTTTTGCCACAGGCTGAATTAGTTCACCAAGATATTTAAAGTGTTTAGATACCTGTATTTTCCCGTATTTCATAGTTATTTTCTTTGGTGGATTTTTGATATTTGTAATGATTTCTGTCTTTTCAAATGAAATTTGCAAGCCTGCTTTTTCAGCAGTTTCTTTAAGTAATTCTATTTGTTTTATTGTGTCTTTTTGTGTGTAAGCTAAACAGGCGAGATCGTCAGCGAAGGCAAAACAATTGGTTTCAATGGCTTTGTAGCACTTCCCTCCAATTTGGACTTTCTCAACTCCATGTTTTTGCGTGAGTTTTCTCCATTCTGCTATGACTTTATCCAGAACACAGTTGAAGAGTACCAGGGACAGCGCATCTCCTTGTCTGACGCCGGTTTTGACCTCGAAATGCCGTGAAATTTCTCCTTGGAATTTTACTTTTGATGTTGTATTTGTTAATGTTTCTTTGATTATGGTGATTGTTGTTTCATCTATTTCATATTCTCGAAGTGTTTTGATGAGTGTGTCCCTATCGATTGAGTCATAAGCTTTTTTGAAATCAATGAATGTTATGAAATACTTCTTGCTCCTTGTAGATAAATAGTTCATTGTTGTTTTGAGGTTAAAAATTTGTTCGGTGCAGGATCTTCCTGGCCTGAAGCCAGCTTGATATTCTCCAAGTTTTCCCTCTATAATTGGTGATACACGATTGAGCAGGGCTTTTGATAGAATTTTGTATGGGACTGGGAGAAGCGATATTCCACGATAGTTGTTAACATCCCTTTTTTCACCTTTTTTAAACAAAGGGTGAATTAGGGCAGTTTTCCAGTGACTTGGGATTTTCTTGGTTTCCCATACTTGTTCAAGTTCTTTGTGTAGTGCTTCTACTGATGTTTCTCCCCCAAGCTTGAGCATTTTTGCTGTAATTGTGTCTTCTCCACATGCTTTCCTGTTTTTGAGATTTTTGATTATGTTTGTGATTTCCTCTCGTGTCGGAGGTGTTGAATGTGTTGGTAATGTTTCTGGTTGCGTAAAACTGAGAGTCTTGCTATTATAAAAGCACACTGGTGTCACAGTATCATCTCGTCCCACTAGCGTCATCAAGGAACGAGTACTACGCAGGATTCCGGGTCAGATGAGTATAAGCTAATATCAAAAGCAGCAGAAAATGGTATAACGAGACTAGGATTTCTTATGAAGGCAGATTAGAGTGAGTTACTATGAACAGTTCAGTGACAGGGCTGTTCTCATAAGAATCGACAGCAAGCCAACACCGACAACAATAGTTCAGCTATACATGCCGACGTCGCAAGCCGAGAAGAATAGATAGAGAAAATATTTGAGGATATTTAACGGATAATGAAATACATAAAGAGAGATGAAGTCTAACATTCATAGGGGATTGGAAGGAAAGCAGTAGAAGAAAGGGTCACGCGAGAATATGGGCTTGATACTAAGAATGACAAGAGTGAAAGACTAATTGAGTTCTGCAATAAATGTCAGCTAGTAATAGCGGACACACTGTTCACGAATCACAAGAGGAGAAGGTATACTTGGAAAAGGCGGGAGATACGGGAAGATTTCAGTTAGATTAAATCATGGTCAGACAGGGATACCGAAATCAGACACTGGATTGTAAGGCGTACCGAGGAACAGACCGAGACCCAGATCACAATTTAGCAGTCATGAAGAGTAGGGAGAGGTTTAATAAAATAGTCAGGAAGGATCATTGCGCCAGGAAGCGGGATATGGAAATATTAAGGAATGAAGAAGCACGCTTGAAGTTCTTTGAGACTGTAGACGCTACGATAAGGAGTACCTCAGTAAGCAGTTCAGTTATAGAGGAATGAACATGTCTAAAAAGGGCAGTCACAGTAGTTGTAAAGAAAAACATAGATGCATAGAAGGTAACTACGAAGAAACAAGAGGTGCCAGAAGATATACTTTAGTTGATCGATGAGAAAAAGGAAGTACAAAAATGTTCAGGGAAATTCAGGAATGCAGAATTACAAGTCACTTAGGATTGAAATAAATAACAAGTGCAGGGAAGCTAAGGCAAAATGGCTCCATGGAAAATGTGAAGAAATCGAAAAAGAAATTTTTGTCGGAAGGCCGTACTCGGCATACAGAAAAAAAACAGCCTCTGGTTAAATTAGAAGCAAGGGTGGTAACATTAAAAGTGCAACGGGAATTCCACTGTCAAATAGTGAGGAGAGAGCGGATAGGTAGAATGAGTAGAGTGAAAGCCTCTATGAGGGGAATGAAGTGATAGAAGAAGAAACAGCAGTCTCCAGAGAGGCGTTTTGGTTGAGAATGGAAGAAAGGCTAAAGAAAAATCAAGACACGTTCATAGGATTTTCCGAGCTGTAAAAAGCGTTCGGGAATGCCGAATGGTGCAAGATGTTCAAAATTCTGAGAAGAACAGGGGTAAGCTGGAGGGGAGCACAGATAATATACAGTATGTACCAGAGCCAAGAGAGAATAATAGGAGGGGAAGGCTAGGAACGAAGTGCTCGGATTAAAAGGGATGTAGATAGGGATGTAGTCTTTTGCCCCTACTGTTCGATCTAAACATCGGAGAGGCGTTGACGGGAATAAAAGAAAGGTTCAAGAGTGGAATTAAAATTCAAGGCGTGAGGATATTAATGATAAGATTCGCTGATGACTTTGCAGTCCTCGGTAGAGATGGTGAAGAATTACGGTATCTACTGAATGGAATGAAGTCATAATTACAGAATATGGTTTGAGAGAAAATTGAAGAAAGACGAAAATAATGGGAACTAGCATAAACGAGAACAGCGAGAAACTTAAAATCGGATTGGTAATGACGAAGTACGTGAACTTAAAGTGAAACGTGGGCTGTGTGAAAACCGGAACGGAAGAGAATCAGCGGCGGTGCGGGTTGGTCTCTCACTACCCTTTCATCAGTCCAAATACGTGGATAGAGTTCAGGTTGTCTACCCATTTACTCTGCGATGGTAGATACGGCTTCAGGCGACAAAAGCAGCGTTGACGGAACTTCGACTGAATACCTACCAAAAAATGGTTCAAATGACTCTGAACACTATGGGACTTAACTTCTGAGGTCATCAGTCCCCTAGAACATAGAAACTAACTAATTAACCTAAGGACATCACACACATCCATGCCCCAGGCAGGATTCGAACCTGCTGCCGTAGCGGTCGCGCGGTCCAGACGGTAGCGCCTAGAACCACTCGGTCACTCCGGCCGGCAATACAAACCACGCAAAGGCCATGTGCATTAGCTGAAAGTTGTTTAAATTATTGATCATTCGGGATTCTTGCATGAATCGTTTGAGAAAGGTGTCTAAAGTTTACGTTAAGTTGGTTTATTTTCTTCAAAACACGGAAAATGGCTATCAAGTCCGTATTTAATATCCCGACATCAATTATGCAATGTTACTGGTTGTCTCTGTTACAAGTTCACAACCGAAAGCATCCAGAAGATATTTAGACTGACCCGATATTTTAAACTTCCTAAACAGTCACTGACCCACGACTACTTACGAGTTAACACATTCAGTCGTTCAGTAGTCTTCTTGTAAAGAATGTTCGCCATAATGTCTCCTAATCTGCACGAAACACGCCACATGGAGTTTATCGACGATACGAAATGTTCACATTGCGAATATCTCCTAAAATAAGCCGCTCACAAAGCACAAACTTCCACAAAACTCAATACTGTAATCACCTTTCGTCAACGACACGAGGAACCGATCAAACGTTCGAATTTCTTAATTTCGGCACAAATTTGATCAGCGATGTGTTTACCAGAAGACGGCTCCCAAGTGACTCTATCGACTCATAGACATGAGTCACCCGCCCCCCTCCCCCTCGTCAAACGCGCGGGAAATGCTGACTTCTTATCGGCTAGTATGTTAAGTAGCCAATCAGATCATGTCAAGCTCTTCTGTACTCGCTGTATTTCTAATGTCAGCCAATCAGATTACCACAAGTAATTTAGATTAGAAATCTTGTAACTCCGAAACTAAATAAAATTTAATTGAAACAAAATACAGTTTCTTTCCACAAAACAAATTACTAATATATTTAATACTCTATGCTGCTTTTGGTTGGCTTTTACAAAATCATGCTCACTCAGACATCGTCACAAATTCCGCTACTGCACAACTTTCTCACTCATACATCTACATAGCTTTAATAAAGTATCACATTCTCACTTTACGTACGTCCTCCAGTCACTTTCCGTCTTTCCAAAACACTCGCACAGGCAAAACACGATGAAATAATAATTTTTTAAAGTACTTATAATTACGTCAGAAAACTGTGGTAATGAAACTAAAGAAAATTCCAAAAAAAAATTTATTATGTGAACCTACCCTCTTGGTTGTAGTTTCAATTGATATTACATATGAATACATTACAGTCCCTAACTCAGTTTCACAATGCCAGCACAGCTATTACGTATTTTAAGTAAAAATTTATATCTCCGAAAATATTGAAGTTAATGATTTGAAATTTTAACTGTACGGTTGGGTTATCAACAGAATTTGGTATACAAAGTATGGAAAAGGTGGATTAATATTTAATAGTACTTCTTCAGATTCACAGACAGTATGTGTAACGTATTGCACGCACCTTTAGGCAGGTACACTGCTCTCGCGGCTCAGTGGCCAGCGTCAGCTGTGAGAGCATGAGAACCAAAATCTGCTTTCCTCCCGGCTAAACGACAAAATACTACGTTAGAAACCGAAGCATTTAAGATTATGTGCTACAGAAGAATGTTGAAATTAGGTGCACTGGTAACATAAGGAATGAGGAGGCTCTACGTATAATCGACGAGGAAAGCAACACATGTAAAACGCTGACAAGAAGAAGGGACAGGATAGCAGGGCATCTGTTAAGACGTCTTGGTACTTACAAGGGAACCTTCCCATCGCACCCCCTTCGGATTTAGTTATAAATTGACGCAGTGGATAGGTCTTGAAAAACTGAACACAGATCAATCGAGAAAACAGGAAGAAGTTGTGTGAAACTATGAAAAAATAAGCAAAATATACAAACTGAGTAGTCCATGGGCAAGATAGGCAACAACAAGGAGAATGTGCGCTGAGGAGCGCCGTGGTCCCGTGGTTAGAGTGAGCAAATGCGGAACGAGAGGTTCTTGGTTCGAGTTCTCCTTCAGGTGAAAAGTTTACTTTCTTTATTTTCGCAAAGTTATGATCTGTCCGTTCGTTCATTGACGTCTCTGTTCACTGTAATAAGTTTAGTATCTGTGTTTTGCGACCGCACCGCAAAACCGTGCGATTAGTAGACGAAAGGACGTGCCTCTCCAATAGGAACCGAAAACATTTGATCGCAAGGTCATAGGTCAACCGATTCCTCCACAGGAAAACACGTCTGATATATTCTATACGACACTGGTGACGGCATGTGCGTCACATGACAGGAATATGCTGTCGACCCACCCAACTTGCACACTTGGCGAATGGGTAAAAAGATTCTTCTACCTTGCCCGATTTAGGTTTTCTTGTGGATGTGATAATCACTCCCAAAGAAGTGATGAAAACATAAGAGTTTGTCACATAAACTGCAACAAATGAATGCAACAGTTTCACAGTCGCACAGTTTTCCCTGTGCTCTGTCAAAATATATGTTTTTTTTACGTTTTCAAATGTTTCCGTGTGTAGACCGTCAAATCCTGCATATGTCCAAGCAAATCTAAACATGTCCTGGAATTTTGGAGAGCGAAGTTGATTATGTGTGAGTGCCTGAACTTTAATAATTGTCTGAAAATAAAACATTAAACTTTTCACTCGAGAGAAGATTTGAACCAAAGACCTCTCGTTCGCCAGTTGCTCACGCTAACCACGGGACCATGGCGCTCGCAAGCTGACACTCTCCTAGATGCTGCCTACCTTGCGCATGGCCTACTCAGTTTGCATATTTTGCTTATTTTTTTCATACTTCCACACAACTTCTTCCTGTTTTCTCGATTGATCTGTGTTCAGTTTTTCAGGGCCTATCCCTGTGCCAACTTATAACTAAATCTGAGGGGGGTGCGATGGGGTGGTTCCCTTGTTAGAAGGAACTGTAGAGGGTAAAAACTGTAGAGGAAGACAGAAATTGGAATACCTCCAGCAAATAACTAAGGACGTAGGTTGCAAGTGCTACTCTGAGGTGAAGAGGTTGTCAGACCAGCCAGAAGAGTGACGACTTAAAAAGAAATAGTGGCAAGAGGGGAGTTCGCACATCTGCCATGTACACAGCTCGCTAATATTCAGTTAAGGGGTTGTTGTTGCAACTTGTTTACGGTACGGTAGAATCTCAAAGATCGACGAGCGTGTGCTGAAATAAACATGCTGTTTGACGTAGAGTTCCGATTTTTGCCTACTGAGGACTACGGCTGCGCTGTTTGATCTGGAGTGCTTCAAAGTACTGGACACAATAATAAGTGCAATGGTAAACAGATTTCACGTATGCCAAGTTTGACGTTTGCTGCCAGGAAAGACCTTAAATGAAAGCTGTATGTCTTATCTTGAAAAATATGCCGCCTATTGTGCCAAATATAACAAAGATGTTGTAACGTTCTTTTTTTTTAAAAAAAAAGAGTGAGAAAGATTACGTTAAATTGATGTCTGATCTGTGGAATGGATACTGAACTCGAATTGTGCTGCTGCGTGTTGTAAGTGGAAGTGGTGTGCTTACTCTGTCTTATTGTTAGCACAACTTCACGAATCGACTGGGCAATGCAACTGCCAATATCAATAAAGAAATACAGTCACTGCAAAATACATTGAGGCCCTTAGGCACTGAATCATCTCGCCCTGTTCAAAACTGATAAATTGTCTTACCTCTAAAGCAGCAACGGTGGAACGCGATATATCCTGGTCTCTCACAAAAATAAAAAAAATAAAGAAATGAATATGCTAAATACAGACTCAGCAGTGTGTAATGCAAGCCATAATACTTGAAATGCACATGAAATTCATGTGGCTCATAAACGACGAGAACATTTGAGAAAATTCACCTTCTTTAACAATTATATGACCTGGATTGGGAGGCGGTACTGATTACGGTGAATCACTAACACTCAGTTTTTTAACAAAAGCCGGCCGGTGTGGCCGAGCGGTTCTAGGCGTTTCAGTTTGGAACGGCGCAACCACAACGGTCGCAGGATCGCATCCTGCCTCGGGCATGGATGTGTGTGATGTCCTTAGGTTAGTTAGGTTTAAGTAGTTCTATGTTCTAGGGGACTGATGACCTCAGATGTTAAGTCCCATAGTGCTCAGAGCCATTTGAACCACTTTTTTAGCAAAATTATATTGCAAGTTAAATTTGACTTTTCAAAAACAACTGACAACTGGAACCACATTACTCACAATTTATTCACAAACAATGAGATTTAAAAAGCGTTATCTAACTTCATTAATCCAACATAAATGCAGATCATCAAATTACACATAGCTATGCTAACAAATATTAAAAGCATTACAAAAATGAAATATTTAACTAGTCTTTTTCTCAAAACAGTTTACTCACATTCTGGGGTTACTCAACAATTACAAATTATCAGCCAAGTCATCTATACTAACGCGCTGGCAAAAGCAGAAATCATAAATATTAAATAATTTTACCTTATTCCCATGAAGATTTCTGCTTCGATGTTCAACAATATCGACATACCTAGATTAATTTAACTCTTGGTGGCTTCACGCAGCACACCCCAAAAACTGCCTACTCCAGCGTCTTTCCCTCACAGACAGCTACCTACTACTGTGCACCAGCTCTGTCTTACTCCAACAAAGCAGTATCTTTGGCTCTGCGGTCGCGCACAGTCAGCGATCCGCATTATCGAGCCTATCAGAGACATTCATTGTGTAGCATAATAGTTTCATTTTAATTTATTAATATTCTCGACTTGTGGGAGGCGCGGTGGCATGCTATGTGAGTCTTAAACATGCACGACTATGGGAAGTCTGGGGCGTAGTCGAGGGTTCTTTGAGCACAAAGGACGCTGGGAAGGCTAGCGTCTTACTGTATAGAACTTCGGACAGTGACGCTCCAAGGTCGTCTTTTTGTGCTGTGCAAACTTCGTCTTAATGACGTGATGGATTTGCTCCTACGGCAAGCGGGTGTGGCGGCGGAGTAGTGCAGTCTGTTCGGGAGGGGGAGGGGGAGCCAGAAGGATATCACTTATTCTGTCTTATGTTGCCCCATCCACGCGGCTTAATGAAGTGACGAATTTGGTGCCAGCACTAATGACGTCACTCGATGTGAAGATATTGTCCACGAAGGTGAATCCCAAAGTACGTTGGTTTGCCCGAAAAAGCAGTACTTTGACATGTGTTCTGTGGCCGGAAGATTTCCTGGGAGGTGTCAGAGATATTGTCCATATGCGGCACGACGTTATACCCGGGAGGCGATACAGCCAGCTGCATGCGTTCGGGAGCGCTCATGTTCGCGCACGGCGCGGTTGTCTCTTCGAAGGCGACTAAGCACGAATCCAACCTCGAGGATTGCTTTGGTTCGCAAGTAGCCCGATTTGCAAAGGGAACAGGGTCCCGTGCGAAGTACATTGTTTATTATCTTCCACTGTTCGGCGGTGTTACACACAGTCCAGGAGACTGTCACATCTTATGACACGAGTTGCGTGTGGGTTGTTATCCATAACGACCGATTTAGTGGTTTGAGTGAGAAACCGAAAATTGCGCTGCACATTGTGGTCACGTTGGCAGCTTTGTTGTTGTGCAATAATAGAAACTTTGAAATTTGCATGTGATCACGTCGGGGATGGCATTGTAGATCCACAAGGTATAGAAGACAATTACGATGAATAGTCACTCGATCCAGATACTGCCTACAACACTTTAATTGACAATACGAACTTACACAGGAAAAGCAACCGAAAATGAGAAAGTCAAGAGATCGATCGCTGGTCAAAGAGTTTCCTGCTTGGGAGTCATGTCGACCGCCAGTGATGTGACTTCGTGGAACATTGTTTCCACTAGATCTTACTTCTACATTTTCTTTAAAACACAATTAGTACGGGTAATCACATACCATCTTCGTAATTTTACACTTGGGAGATATATAGACAGATAGAGAGAGAGATAGATAGAGAGAGAGATAGATAGAGAGAGAGATAGATAGAGAGAGAGATAGATAGACAGATATAGAGAGAGATGTTTACATAAACTGATTTTATATTGACAATCAACAAAGATGCTTTCTCGTAATTTTTCTTTATTCTGCTCTGTAGCCATTAAATACTTGATTATTTCATCTCAGTTCATTCTTTTGGAGTTATAATATTACACTGAGGTCACATGTTGCCATCTGCCAATCCCTGATAACTCTCTGTTCTCCCTGCTTCCACTGTTAAGTTACCAATTTTGTCAAAATAACGCCCCAAAGTGTGTCCCTCTGCGTATTGCTCGGATGGCTCAAATCACGTAGTGTGCATGGAAAAAAAAAATCATACATCAGAAATCAGTCTTGTGTGAGGAACGTTAGCTCTTTATCATAAGGAAATCTAAAGCAAAAGAAGTAAATAAATAGATGAAATAAATGTGGGCGAATTATAATATTTTCAATATTTCGCGGCCCTGTCAGCAACTGTACAAATATTAATTTTAAATTAACAACAGACTCAGTTGCAATGTTTACCTAGATTTACCTAGGTTTCAGTTGGATAACCCAACGTTCTTCAGAATAAAAGGAACTACGATTTGTCCATAATGGACAGCGTCAAAAACTAAAAACTATAATATAGTGATGCATCGTCATATTGCAATAACTTATCTGGGAAACAGCCGCGGGCCCACTTCGCGACCGCAGTACGGCAGCAACGGCTGTTGTACTGGAACTGGCTGTAGCCTCGAGAGCGCATGGGCGATAGTGTGTCATGCGTACTTGTTAACACTGGTACCAACATGTACTTCTAAATTAAAATTTTTATGAATAACCAGGTGCGGCTAACGGAATTGACCTATACGTTATCATGTTAGGAACAAAGATATTTCGACTGTCTTAACATTTGAAATAATCTGTTGGACGTCAAAAGTGAAGGGAGCAATGCTTTACTATTTCAAGCCAACCTAGCATATTCGGGCTAATCATCGAACTTGACCGCTTGTGGATAACTACGGGTTTGAAATACCAGATAATCCTGGCTATTCAGCAGCTGGGAGTGCTAGAAACATGTTGGTAAGGGTATAATGATTACTCCCTAAGATTATGGCGGATGGAATAACGATTGAAAATCTTCAAAAACGTTTTTGTTTCGCTTCTGCGGCTGGTCGCTAAGAAGGTTATTTTTGTCATATAGTAAGTGTTTAAAATCTGCATTTCTTCCAAAATATCCAACCTCGCACCCTTCACTTCGCAATGCAAGATCTGACTATTATCCGGAAGGTTGGGTGCGTGAGCCGTTTGCATCAAGTGTTCAGCGAATGTCTCACCACGCGTGCCGTCTCCAACTTTAGTAGGGATATGTTCCTTGTATCTTGTTAGTAAGGCTCGTCCTGCTTGGTCGATGTAAAATTTCGTGAAGTTGTCACATGTAATCTTGTAAACTCCGGATAATGAGACTTTATCTTTAGGCTTTTTTAAAGTGTGAATCAGGTTCTTCTGAAGGCTATTATTAGTAGAAAAAATTGTCTTGAACCCCTGGTTCTTTAGAAGACGCCCTTTTTTATATGAAACTTTACCTATGAATGGAATAGGTATTATGGCAGATGGACTACCATCCGGCATGGTACCTAACACGGAATTTGTCGTAGTTCTATTATTATTTACTTTCTTGTTATAGAGCCGTCTCACCATTCCAGGCTCGTAACCGCTATTTTGGGCTATTGTTTCAAGGGTTACCAGTTCGTGTTCCAAGGCTTCTGTGGATAGGGGAATGGATATTGCTCTATGTATTGAAACACGTATGTAACATAGCAGCGATGGCGAGGCATTGTAGCATCTGTGACCAGAGAGTATGCGCTTGACCGCGCGAGTGTTGCGAGCGGTTCTCAGTCTGTCAGTCAGTCGTTGCGAGTCTGTAGCTCTGTCTAGTTGAGAGCAGTACTCTGTCAGTAGTCGTCGCGTGCAGTACGCCAATAGTCGTCATGGAGAGCGGTCGGCAACACTGGTCAAGATGGTGAATAAGGTATACTGTTAATTAATATAATTATTAGATAATGAAAAATTTTATTTATTGTAACTATTCTCCAACAAGTCCCCAATAATAATTTTTATTTCAAAAGCATTTTTTTTCAAAAATTTAATTTTTTATTGAACTAAAGATTTCGTTGCACTTCCCATTCCACTCCACTTCTTTAAAAGAAAATTTTTAGTAAAATCACAAAAAAAGAGAATATTATTATTTGCAATGCAGTTCCTCCAAGCGGTGCGCAACAACAAGAGCAGAAATGTGACATCCATTTATTGTGAGGTAAGACTTTAACTCTGATTGTTTTACACAGGGCCAAAGACCGATGTTTCGATTTAATTGTATTTTCTTGTCACTGAACGGACTTTAAATTTTGTGAAGAATTTATATTTGAGTCAGATTGCGAATTTCACATTTTTGTTGCCATTGTCAGTACATTTCATTGTGGGCAGGTTACGCATAGAGCAGTGTCCATTAGCATTTGTATTAAGTATTGTCTTTTTCCTTTTAAAATTTTTGTGGGGAGGTTACACTTGGCGACACCCAGTCCAGGATCGTATTTCGTTGAGAGTCTTTTGAACAACAGTCAGATATCTGCTCTTGTTTGCTTAGATATAATTAGGATTTGGCGCAACGCTTTTATTAACTTGTAACTTTTTTTCTACAGGTCAACGGCAATTCGTTGCTCTATTGTATTTGTGTGTTGCTTTTGCATTTGTGCTTATTGTTTTGTGAATATTTGTGACTGTTGCAAAAATGCCGCGAAAGACTGTGAATAGTGTATCGCGAGGTATTACGAACGAAATTACCGGCTCAAACGACTCTACCGATAGGACATGTGACACGCAGTGTAATGATGACAATCCTGCGTTCACTAACAATCTGTGCATTACATCCACTAGTGATGACTTTTATATTAATGATGAACAAACGAACTCAATTGTCTCGTCTGTTAATTTGACGACAATTGATGACGCGGGACGCTCTATTGTAATGAGCGCTGCCGAGCTTAACACACCCGATTTGGAAAATTCATGTAACATACAAACAAATTTTTCGAATGAAAATGGTCAGTGTAGTGAGAGTACGACGGATCCATTTAATTCCGAAATAATGTGTGACAGTGTACATCCGACGGACAAACCTTTTTGTAAATCTCAGAATAACCAAATGGTTACAGAAAACGAGACAATACCAGATCCACCACTAAACAGTACAGATAATATAAACGCTAATTTTGACTTGGTACGAATTATGACAAGTTTGATACAACAGCAAAGTGAGAAAATGGACAACAATTTCAAACAACTTAATGAAGAAGTCAAACAACAGAGTGTAGATAACAAACAATTTAAAGAGAATTTCAAACAACTTAGTGAACAGCTCAGACAACAAAATGAAAAATTAGACGACAATTCGAGACAGCTTAGTGAACAAATTAGAGCCGTTGCTGCGCAGTGCCATGACACTAAGGAACAGTTGCGCGTAGAAATTGAGGCTTGTTCACAAAAAAATAGCGAAGAAATTAAGTCTGTTGCGCAGGAATTAAGAGAAATGCAAACAGCCGCAACAGATACACTCAGAGACGAAATTAGCGGAGTCGCTAAACAATGCTGTGAAAAAGCTACACAATTACGGGATGAGTTTAAAGCAATGACGGTAGAACTTTCGCGCACTATGGACGCAAAGATAGACGCGAAATTCGAACAGCAGAACACTCAGATAAACGAGCGCTTTAATCAGCACATACAGAACAGTGATACGCGTTTCCGCAGATTTATTCAGGATCAAAACAAAGTAAAACGACAAGTCATGGAAACAATCACTGCACAAAGACAAGAGGACAAACGTAAAATATTCGCGAAAGCGAAGACGTATGTAGACAATAATATTACTACAGTGTCCGACAAAATTAATACCATAGAACAATTGAACGCGGAATTACGGGATGAAATTTCTGACCTTAAATCAAAAACAGATACTCACACAGTAAATATTCAAACAGTGACAGATAGATTCGAACAATTAGATCTAACACAGGATTGTGATGTTATCAAAGCTGATGTTAAAAAACTGAGCGAAACTACGCGCAAGTTGCAAAAACAGATTAATGCGTCTGATTCTAAAACCGACGATCAGGTTAAAATACTGACTGAAAAATGTGATGAATTGGCCAGTCGTATTGATGTTATCGGAAATACTAATGACAATAAATCAGACGATACTGCACCGGTTTCTTTTATCCAAACACCTGAATTTCAAAATTTACAGCAGACAATTAATGAGATCGATTCATCTAACAACACGTTACGTAGGAAGTTATCAAATTTACAACAAGAAGTAACAGAGATGAAAAACATTTCAGTTAATAACATGCCACAACAGACGCTACTTTTTGAACATGAGTCAGACTCACGCAGTGCGTATAATTTGGGTAATCTACAGAGAGTACGGGACTTAGATTCCGATCAACCACAGTTCAATAGATTCTCTTACGATCCTGAACCTGTTCCATCACACAGAGATGATAATTTCGACTACAAACATTTTCTGTCAGTGAGAAAGTTTAAGGTTTTCAAAAACGATAGAACGCAGATTCACCCATTGGATTGGATTCAACAATTTAGCTTTGCTCTTCCACCGATTTGGCCTGTAACACACAAACTTGAATTTATTTGCAGCTTTTTGGAAGGCGAACCGGCAACTCGTATGAGACCGATCGCGAGACAGTGTTACTCGGTAGAGGAATTTCAGAATGCTTTTCTGTCAGCGTACTGGTCGAAGACGACACAGCGCGGAATTAAAGATCAGTTAATTAGTTTGCCAAATTACGAGAACTCAAATTTTCCGAGTGTGACGCAATTTTTTGAGCACATGGTACAACAAAACCAATACCTGAGTGAGCCGTACAGTGAATCCGCACTTATACAACTATGCATCTCTAAATTACCACGGTCATTACGAGTGTCACTTCTAACGGGCCAGCAAAAAGAAAACATTTCAGCATTCAGAGATCTTTTACAGCTCTTGGAGGTACAGCAATCCGATTATTCTTTTGTAAACAAAAACTTTTCGTGTAACAACCAAGGTCAACAACAGTACTACAATTATGATCAGGGACGTAATTTCAATCGGAAAGATAACAGACGCTTTAGGAACGACAACTACCAAAACTTTAATAACAGGCAAAATTCTAATTATCAATACCGTCAAAATTTTCAGCAACAGGAACAACACTTTAGTAACAATAGAGGTGTTTCACAACAACAACATCAAAACCAGCCGGTTAACATACCTAACCAACAATGGAATACACAAGGTCAACCAGGCTTTAATGCTTCGCCGCGTGGACGTATAGCCCCTGGTCCAACAAATAGTAACGTACGTCAGCAAGGAAACAACTACGTACAAAGAAGACAGTATTTCAGTTCCTATCGCAATACACCGTATAGGAATGATTATTACGACAGACGTAAAAACGATGAGCACAATTACCAGCGTACATATAATAACAGTCGGTCTCACCAACAGCAAAATCATACGCAAGAACATATTCTCATGAATGAACCCGACAGTAGGTACCATCCAGAGCGTAACACGTCTGGAAGAAGTAATAGAACAGTTCAAATAGTAGAAATGCCACAGAATCCTCCTAGTAACAATAACACGTCAGATAGAATCTGACTAGATACTGCACAGGACGCATCTTCTAATAACACAAGCACTACCTTTGACACGCAAAATGTTGTTCACGAAAATGTAATTACTTTTGACAATATCAGAGACACTCTTTTACAGGAAAGACCAGTTGTTCAGAAAACTATTTCACATCCTGTTATTGAAATCAAAATTGGTTCTTCGAAATTTTCAGCAGTAATTGATTCTGGATCACCAATATCAGTAATAAATGAAGAGACTTTTAATGAGTGCAACAAAGAGAATACGTATCCGACATTACCATTAGGCAAAACAAAAGTGAAAGGAGCGGTACCGAGTAAAGGAGTAGACGTTAAACTACAGACGCATTTATCATTTTGTATTGGAGGTCATACTTTCCACTCTAATTTTTGGATTGTTCCTTTATTGACAACAGACATTATTTTAGGCACGAATTTTCTGGTACAACACGACGCAGTTATCGACTTTCAGAATTCTTATTTAATGCTAAAGGATGAAAATGTACAATTGGCTTTAGAGTTTCAGCACTCTTTATCTACGGAAGAACAAACAATTAACCGCACAGAGGTCATTTCCGCAACACGTAACATAGACTGTAATCCCACATTGTTCACGAATACGTACGTACACAACTATAATACTCCAGACGAAGCTGACTACGACGTAATGCAATTGATTTCTGATAAGGTTAAAGAGAGCAGTGCAAGTACAGACGACGAACGAACGCAGTTACACAAGATTCTTTTACAGCAAGCTGCAGTTTTTGATAACATTCCTGGTACTATGTCCGGCTTTATGTATGAATTTCAAGTGAAACAGCACGACACATTTAAAGCAAAGCATTATCCCATTCCATATATCCACAGAGAACAAGTTAAAAAAGAATTGCAGGATATGCTTGATCAAGGAATTATTGAACCAGCAGTTAGTCCGTACATAAACCCGCTGCATATTGTTAAGAAAAAAGATGGCTCACTTCGCCTTGTACTTGATTCACGTCACATTAATGACATTATTATTAATGAAACAGATCGACCACAGACACTAGAGGAACTTTTACAGAAATTTCATGGTACAGCTATTTATTCTACATTAGATTTGAAATCGGGATTTTGGCAAATTCAACTTCATCCGAACTGCAGAAAATACACAGCTTTTCTCTGTTTCGGCGACTGTTATCAATTTTGCAAATTACCATTCGGGTTAACTATTTCTTCTGCAGCTTTTATTCGCGGTTTGAACACCATACTTCCGACAGAACTAAAAGACAGAATTACGACGTACGTAGACGACATTCTTATCGCAGAAGCTAACTGGTCCGAACACAATCTGATTCTTGAACAACTGTTACAAACTTTTCATGCACAAGGACTTACAGTTAATCTTAGTAAATCGCACTTTGGCAAAACTTCTATAAAATTTCTTGGACACGTAATTTCAGCAGAAGGCATTGCACCTGATCCAGATAAACTTCAAGCTCTACGTGACATTACTGTTCCTACGATGAAGAAACAATTACGCAGTTTTTTGGGCTTAATTAACTTTTTTCGTAAATTTATTCATCACTCCGCTTTAGACACGCCTAGACTATGCCAATTAACAGGTAAAAACACTATTTGGTCTTGGGATAAGCAAGCACACTCTGAATTCATGAACCTGAAACATGCTTTGTTGAATGCACCACTATTATCGCACCCAGATCTTACTAGAAATTTTTCGATTGCTACCGACAGTTCCAATACCGCTTTGGGCGTACACATTTTCCAGGAAATTGAAGAAGATGGTTCAATAGTAATTAAAAACATCGCATTTGCAAGTCGCATTTTGTCACCCGCAGAACGAAATTACTCCGTTACAGAATTGGAAACATTATGTGTTGTTTGGGCATTTACGAGATTTCGGCATTTTCTTTATGGCAGACATACCACTGTTTACACAGATCACAGAGCGATACAATTTTTACTTTCAGCTAAATTTACTCACGACAGATTAAGCAGATGGAAACTGTATTTACAGGAATTTAATTTTACAATAGTTCACATTCCCGGCACACAAAATGTTATAGCAGACGCACTATCGCGTTCTCTCGGCAACAATCAGCAAGACGTAGCAACCAACTTCTGCAAAACAAATTTCAGTGTCATGTACATTCAACAAGTTGCATTTGAAAACTTTATTTCATCGTCATTACAGGACATAGCACAAGAGCAAAATAAAGACAATGTGTGGAAAGAAATTAAACAGCTTTGGCAAGATAAGAATAATGTTACGATTAGGAACCACTACACAGTGCGCAATGACATTCTGTTTCGCCGCCCTCATCCTGACAGCAACAGTTGGTTATTATGCATTCCTGACGAACTGGTCAACAAATTAATTTGGTACACTCATTTAAGTTACGCACATTACGGAGCACGAAAATGTTTTCTTATACTGAGACAGAACTGTTACTTTACCAACATGGAGAAACGTATACGACGAGTTTTAGCGTCTTGTAAAATTTGCCAGAAAGCTAAATCAGACACCACTTCACATATTCCTCCTTTATATCCCATTATACCTGTTAAATTAAGACACATGGCCGCTGTAGATATTTTTGGTCCGATTCCCAGAACTAACAGAGGTTTTTGCTACATTTTTGTCGCTGTTGAGCTCACTTCAAAATTTGTTACTTTCACTCCGCTACGCAAGGCTACTGCTAAAACTGTTTCGAAAGCATTTGTAAAACATTTTCTATTTCATGTAGGGCATGTAATGAAAGTAATTTCTGACAATGGATCTCAATTTCGTAGTAGCGTATGGACACGCATGTTACGAGCCAGAAACATTTCTCCGATCTATATATCCAAGTACCACGCTTCTTCGAACCCCTGTGAAAGATTAATGAAGGAAATTGGTAAACTGTGCCGAATATACTGCCAAAAAAGACATATTGATTGGGACACACACATATTCTCATTCCAAGATGTAATTAATTCCATTCCAAATGAATCCACTATGCTGTCTCCGTCTGTTATACTGAAAAATGCTGAACCACCTAACAAAATTAAAGAATTAATAACATTTCCTACATCTCGTCGATTACGACACCACGAAATAATTGACATTGCGCTGAACAACATCAAACGTGCCGCAGAGCGCCGGAGAAGACAGCAAAAACAGGTTTGTACACGCCGCGTCTTTCACGTTGGACAGAAGATACTAGTACGTACACACTATTTATCCAGTAAATTAAAAGGTAAGTGCAGTAAATTTGAACTTCTATACGCAGGTCCATATCGGATTCGCAGCATTCCTCACCCCAATGTTGTACACGTCGAAACTTTGAGAACCAGAAAATCGAAAGGCAATCACCATATCTCAAACATTAAACCGTTTATTGAGTGAAACCACTGTATGATTCAACACACTATGATGCCATTTACTAATGCAATTATTTCACGTGACTAATTACTGATGATTATCGTATTTTTTCTTGGCAAGTGTCCGGCAAGGTAAGGTTAGCAGGTCGCTTTTCTTGTCGTTACACATCAGACCGTGCATATTTTTCCAAATGAACTTACGTATTTTATGAATAATTATGCAATTCTATGTAATGACGTATTAATTTTATCAAATTCTCTCTCCATTAAAGTCTTTAATTCTCGCCTCGATTAACTACACTACATACAAGCTGAACACAACGAACGTCACATTTTGTCTTTTTATGTATGATTGTATTCCAGTTTCGTTTATATGCACTGTGAAATAGTTAAGATATAACACACACCAGTCGACTTTGACATTTTTTTTGCCTTATGACATCTCAACATCGTGACTGTTTCACATTTTTTTTTTTTTTTTTTTTTTTTGCTGCTGCATTGTATTATTCTGTGTATATTTTTGCATTTGAACACTGTCAATGTTTTTGACATATTACGTTTTCTGTCATGTTATGCTGTATGGTTAATTATGTTACCATAAACCAGTCATTATCTAGTGGGTATATGATTTAAATGCAGGACATTAATCTTTGTTCATGAATTTCAGAAAGGAATGATGATTCTAAGAAATAAATTTAACATAAATGGGAATTTCACCTACGGAATAAACGAAAGGAGATGCAATAACTTTATGAGGAAGAGTAAATGGATCAGGATTAACAAACATTAACAAGAATATACTATACTCATCACAGAATAGCAGTCTTAACTAATTTTTTCTTTCAGAATACAAGGTGATTGATGCAGGCTGTCAGAGAGAACTACACATCTTAGTTTTAGTGATGAAATATGCTAGAGATAAGGAATAGTTATGTAATGAGTAATGAAGTGATTTTTTTGCAGATGATAATGAATACTGATGAATAATGATGAAGGATATGGTATTATGAATAATGAAGTTTTTCTTTACAGGTGATGATAATAATGAAGTTTTGATAATATGGATAATGAATAATGAAGTTTTTTTTCTTTACAGATGAGGATAATGTTGAAGTTATGTATTTATGCTATGTAGTTATTTAAGTTTTTGTTGCAGTTTGCTTTGACAGCAGGTGTTACATTGCATAGTAGGATGACAGAAAGTTTTGGAAAGGACAGCTGTGGAACACAATTTATACACATTTGACTACCTGTTAATTCGAAGTTCACTACTTTTCAGCATAGTGTGCGTTTCTTCTTTCAGGTCAATAATCCATTTTGTATATTTTTGCAGGAGAAACTTTTCATGATACTTACTAAACATGTTACTTATTATACCTGTTCTAGTACTTGCATTTTTATTTTTTGCCCATTTGTATCTATCGTTTATAAATGTGATCACATGTACTGCCTTGTTACATAATCTTGCTACAGCTGACTCATGACGAATGACGTTACCTATCCTCATTTGCTGCAATAGGTCAAAAGCAAATAGTGTTATATTTCAGCAATTAATTATCGATCCCAACGCAATGCATTGCTACCAAAAAAATGTATTACCAGTCCCACATAATGTCACTAGTTTATGATAATTCTGAATAATACTGATCAACTCTGAATAGCATGTCACTTGAGTAATGACCTCTTAATGAGACTATATTCAAAATAATGCTTTGTCACTAGCTAATAACTGCCACTGTTTATTGTAATGATACTACTTATAATGCCTGTGATTACTAATGATTTGACTGTAATTAACTGATTTTAATAATGACTTTGTAATGATCTGAATACTACTGAAGGAGGAACACTGTTTATTGTAATGATACTACTTATAATGCCTGTGATTATTAATGATTTGACTGTAATTAACTGATTTTAATAATGACTTTGTAATGATCTGAATACTACTGAAGGAGGAACACTGTTTATTGTAATGATACTACTTATAATGCCTGTGATTATTAATGATTTGACTGTAATTAACTGATTTTTAATAATGACTTCGTAATAATCTGAATAATACTGAATGATGATTCTATTCAATACTTGCTGGCCACTGAGTGCCAATAATTAATGTCACTTGAAGAATTGTTATTAATTATGCCATTAATTAGCCCTTTTTTTTCCCATGTTGAGTTTTCATGTTTTGGTTAATGGCCAATGAGTGCCAATAATTTGTATCACTCAATGTATTATGTTAATGCTAGGCCAATAATTGACTCTCCTTTTCAATTAAGGCTTCTGATGAACATTATTCTGTCTTACTAAATATACTTTGTAACTGGCCAAGGACCGCCACTGTTTATTGTAATACGATTACCCATGATGCCAGCTAGTGATTCTTAATAGATTGTAATGACACATAATTAATTAACTATGGTACTGTTTAATAATGCTTTGTAATTAACTATGGTACTGTTTAATAATGCTTTGTAATTAATTAAGGCTAATAATTCATACTATATTGGAATGACAAATGATTAATTAATTAACTGTAATTAGACAAATGATTAGTTAAAGACAGATAATTAATTAACTGTAATTAGACATGATTAATTAACGACAAATGATTAATTAATGACAAATGATTAATTAACTGTAATTAGGAGAAGGTTAATGATTCTTAATTATACTCTGTGACAAAAAAGAATGCGATTATTTCATAATGCTTTGTAACCAGGAAAAGAAGGCTACTGATTCTATGTAAAACAATTAATGAACATTTTTCTGTAATACTACATACTTGGTACAGAAATGTTCAATAACTGGGCTATGAATGCCACAAACTGCTAATTAAGTCTGTAACTGTCAATATTATGTGACTTGATGTCCTTCACCTCATAAGCTGACTACCCTAAATTACTGCAATGTCCATTTGTCCTGTTTATCCTAGTGATCATGGAGCACTATATTTGGTTTTTGCACTAATTCTACGTTGGTGTGCCTTGTAAGAGCGTGGTGTTGACACGACATGCTGTCCACCACCATGAGCGATGAAGACGTTATTATGGTCGAACTGTTTGGTGTACCTAATGTACTGCCAAAATGAAAACGTGGAACATTACTACGACAGTTCAGTGTCTTGGCTACACTGATAAATTCTGATGGGAAAAGAACTTCAAGTTGTGTCACTTGGTGTTGTACTTCTGTGGAAAGATATGGACTTTCAGAACAGCTGTGTGCAATCTAAAGTGCTACAACCATGATGCAATCCTTCCCTTTCCTATCCTAATTCTTGTCACATAATGAAAATCATTTTTTTTTTTTGGTAACATCATTTATGTTCATAGGTTATACATTTTTTCGATTTGTTGAAATCCAGTGCGAATACACTTATGGCACTGGTCGACATGATTTTTTTTGCCATTATGTTTATTTGTTGTGAAAATGCTAAAGACATTTCTTCAGTGCGTGTGCACTTTGGACATGATTTTTTTGCCATTATGTTTATTTATTGCCAAAATGCTAAAGACATTTCTCGATTTGTTCTGAAGTACAGTATATGTACACTCTTGTCTTTTATATTGTATATACATTTTTTTATTTTCTGAACTACAGTGCATGTGCACTCATGTCACTTGTCAACATAATATTTTTTGCCAGTCTGTTTATTTGTTCTGAATATGCTAAAGAATTTTTCAGTGCCTGTGCACTTTGTTATCTGTCAAAAAATTTGTATATACATTTTTCTGATTTGCTACTATGTTTAGTATTCACATTTTGTCTTTGTCTGATATATTTTGTACTTAGTGCGTGTGCACAACATTTAAATATTCTGTAAGTTGTAGGATTTTGTTGATTAATGAAAAATTTTGCCGCGCTTGGCAAGTCCAAATGACTCACCATCGCTGCCAAATTTTTGCCCCCCCAGTGGAGGGTTATGAAACACGTATGTAACATAGCAGCGATGGCGAGGCATTGTAGCATCTGTGACCAGAGAGTATGCGCTTGACCGCGCGAGTGTTGCGAGCGGTTCTCAGTCTGTCAGTCAGTCGTTGCGAGTCTGTAGCTCTGTCTAGTTGAGAGCAGTACTCTGTCAGTAGTCGTCGCGTGCAGTACGCCAATAGTCGTCATGGAGAGCGGTCGGCAACACTGGTCAAGATGGTGAATAAGGTATACTGTTAATTAATATAATTATTAGATAATGAAAAATTTTATTTATTGTAACTATTCTCCAACAAGTCCCCAATAATAATTTTTATTTCAAAAGCATTTTTTTTCAAAAATTTAATTTTTTATTGAACTAAAGATTTCGTTGCACTTCCCATTCCACTCCACTTCTTTAAAAGAAAATTTTTAGTAAAATCACAAAAAAAGAGAATATTATTATTTGCAATGCAGTTCCTCCAAGCGGTGCGCAACAACAAGAGCAGAAATGTGACATCCATTTATTGTGAGGTAAGACTTTAACTCTGATTGTTTTACACAGGGCCAAAGACCGATGTTTCGATTTAATTGTATTTTCTTGTCACTGAACGGACTTTAAATTTTGTGAAGAATTTATATTTGAGTCAGATTGCGAATTTCACATTTTTGTTGCCATTGTCAGTACATTTCATTGTGGGCGGGTTACGCATAGAGCAGTGTCCATTAGCATTTGTATTAAGTATTGTCTTTTTCCTTTTAAAATTTTTGTGGGGAGGTTACAGTATACTAGAATCAAAAAATGCCATATTATGCGCTAGCAGGTGTTCAGAATCAGCGGGTATGACATTGTCAGAAAACGTACGCTTCCTGAAGATGTCATATTCTATGTGATCATCTACTATAGATAATGCAAAATCTAAGTAGTTCAGACTCCTATTGGGTGACTCGTTTTCAAGAGTAAAAATAATTTTCTCGTGGAGAGCGTTAAATAGTAGAAGTATCTGATCTATGTCTTCTTGGGACCCGTCAGTTACCAAGAGAATGTCATCCACGTATCTTGCATAGAACTTTATTTTCTCCGCTACCTCTATATTATTAACAAAAATTGAGATTTTATCGCATTCAAGAATATATCAGAAAGAATCCCTGCTAGCAGGCTACCCATTGCTAACCCGTACAGTTGTGAGTATATTTTGTCATTAAGAGAAAAGTAACTGTATTTCAAAACAATGCGCAGGAGATTCGTGAGCTCATCAATTTCAAGATCTGGTAATTTATTATGGAAGCGTAAGTTGCGTTCCAGAATATTTAAAGTCTAATCTACAGGTACGCTGGTATAGAGGCTGGAAACATCAAACGAAGCCAGCTTTGATGTGGCATGGTAGATTATATTATTCAGTTTGTTTACCAACTCGACAGACTTTTTTACAGAGTAATTTTTCCCGAAAACGAAGTTGTCCTTAATTTTGTAATGTAAACACCTAGCCAGCTTATGGTACGCACTATTTGTACTGTCCAAGATCGGACGAATCGGATGGAACTTTTTGTGAGCTTTGAATTGACTCCTTAGTATGGGCGACTTCGGGTTCATATTCACGAGCCATTTCTTTTCAAACACTCCTATTAGTTTATTAGTGTTCTGCAAACCTGTTCTTATCTCTTTCTGTAACGCTTGAGTAGAATCTGATTCGATGGAAGTAATGCCATTTTGATCGAAAAATGCCTCTGTTTTTTCTACGTATTCCGCTTTGGAAGCTATAATTAACTAGTTCCCCTTGTCGGCTTTCGTAAATAGGGAGCCGTTATTCTTCAGTTGACGATTAATACTTTTCTCGGTTCTATAAACGTAGTGCTCTGATTGATCAACAGACTATTCATTTTCTAAGATTTTGCAGGATTCATAGGCTAATCGCGTTTGAACATTCTTTGGCGTTTTGGCACATTGTAAACCTAATTTAAGGTCTACCACGTATGGTTCTTTAATCGAAGGTACGATATTGAATTTCACCCCTTTGGAAAGTAACGGGGCCTCAGCTGTTGAGAAGATTATATCAGATTTATTAATAACACCTTCACAGAACGCGGGTGTGAAACCTGGATTATTAGAACATCCTTGTTGGTTACCTCTGATAACACCTTTAAACAAATTAAAAAGTTTTTTCGCATGCCTTGCAGCGATTTCTTCTTTCTGTTTAGCAATAAAATCATTGCCTTGTGTCCAAAAATCATCTATTTGATAATTGTAAGACTTCGAACAGTGCATCGATATTTCAAGAAACAACGAACAAGCTTCTTCGTTTAACCTATCCTTCTTTGTATACAATTCCGCAATTCTGTTCTTGAGGGTCTGAGCTACGAATTTGTTCTTAAAAATAGGTGATTTTTAACATAACTTTCCCAAATATCCGCTTACAAACTTTGGGGTCACGGTATTCTGTTTACACTTATTAATAAATGAAATTGACATGCTAGTACTCGCAATTTTCGACTTGGTATCTAAATACTTGTCGCCCGCATCAGATACTTCGGCAGGTAGGAATTTCAATATTTTCAATATTTCGCGGCCCTGTCAGCAACTGTATAAATATTAATTTTAAATTAACAACAGCCTCACAAGGGAACCTCCCCATCGCACCCCCCTCAGATTTAGTTATAAGTTGGCACAGTGGATAGGTCTTGAAAAACTGCATACAAATCAATTGAGAAAACAGGAAGAAGTTGTGTAGAACTGTGAAAAAATAAACAAAATATACAAACTGAGTAGTTCAAGGGAAGATAAGCAACAATAAAGCCGAAAGGTACGACGGAGCGCCGTGGTCTCGTGGTAACGTGAGCAGCTGCGGAACGAAAGGTCCTAGGCAATAATGGTACGGAACGGGATCGACTTTGGCGGGACTAAAATGTTGTCAAGCGGCCGAGGGATAGCGCTAAGCATAGAAAAGACGCTCTTTATCAACATATACGCACCTTCTGGCACAGACAACAAGCGAGCAAGAAGCACCTTCTATAATGAAGAAGTAGCCGAACTGCTGATGCAGAACAATGACAATATCATCATTGGAGGAGATTTTAACTGTGTCGCCGCAGCTGAAGACCAAATACCTGTAGCAAACATGTGCCCAGAACTGCAACAACTGATCCGACGACTGAAAATAGAAGATTCGTGGCGCCTTCTCCATCCAACACACACTGAATTTACATACCACCACAAAAATGGTAAAAGCAGACTGGACCGTATATATATCAGCAGAGCAGCAACTAAAAATGTTGCGCACGTCGAAGTATATCCTGTCATATTTTCGGACCACTGCAGCTACGAATGCAGCCTGCATCTCCAAAAAGGAAAGAACGTCAGCAAAAGAAGCACGTGGAAGCTAAATACGGAACACCTGCAGGACGCGGAACTGCGCAAGCAAATAGTGGAAATGTGGCAAGAATGCCTGGCACAGCGCGCACGCTACAGCAGCACGACCGAGTGGTGGCTGGCACGAGCGAAGCCGACAATGCGCAGCCTGTTGATAAGATACAGCGCGGAAAAGTCATTCTGGAGGCGAACCACGGCCGAATTCTACCAGCAGTGCCTGAAAGACGCACTCGACGCACCAGCAGACGACCAGCAATACCTGCCGCGAGTGAGGAGAATCAAGGCAAAACTCCTTCAAATAAAGAAACAGCAAATAAGAGGCGTCCTCACAAGAAGTAAAACATATGGCGATGTGGATGAAGAGCCACTCACCATGCACCACCTAAATAGGGAAAGGGAGAGAGGCGCAGGAAAGTGCGTAAAAGAGCTTCAGGACAAGCAAGGGAAGACGCTCACGACGAAAACGGAGTTAACAAAACACATCGAGGACTATTTCCGAGACATGTTCCGTCGAGAAGCGACAGACGACGCGGCAACTGCTGAAATCCTCCAGCAGACGAGGAGCGTGCTCACAGACGCAGACAGGGCGTTGCTGACAGAAAATGTCGACGTGGATGACATCAAAGAAACGATGAGGACCAGCGCAAGAGGAAGAGCACCCGGCGCCGACGGCATCCCGCTCGAGTTCTACCTCGCATATTGGGACGTGCTAGGAGAGCAATTCACGGAAATGGTGAACGAGATACTCGATGGGGCGGAAATTCCACCTGGGCTGACCGAAGGGACCATAACACTCATCCCTAAGAAGAGAGCCGCCCGCCGCATTGAAGAGTTTCGTCCGATTACGCTCCTCAACGCCGACTATAAAATAATAGCGAAATGCATCGCAAACAACCTGAAATCGGTGATGAGGAAAGTCATCAGTCCGTGGCAAACATGTGCGGTACCAGGGAAAAATATATTTGACGCCACATGCACCTACAGGGACATAATAGCACAGGCAGCCACCACCAGAAGCGCAGGTGCCATAATTTCGGTGGACTTCAACAAAGCCTTCGACAGGATCGACCACAAATATCTCGTAGAGACACTAAATAGACTCGGGTTTGGGCAAAAATTCATCGCAATCATCCATAAGATACTAAGTACTGCAAGATCGACAGTAATAATCAATAGTTGGGAAACAAAACTGATAAAACTGGACAGATCCGTGAGGCAAGGCTGTCCATTGTCAATGGCTCTATTCGCTATAGCACTGGACCCACTCCTGCGGAAACTCACAAACGACATCAGAGGCTTCTCCGTAGGAGGCAAAGCAGTAGCATGTGTAGCCTACGCTGACGACCTAGGCATCTTTATTGAAGACCAGGAAGATATTGGGAGAGTAGAAACCATCATGAATACATTCCAAAAAGCGTCAGGCGCCCAAACCAACCCCAAATAAACAGTGCTACTGCCGATAGGGAATCAACGACTCAAACCAGACAGCCAATGGTATAAAATAGCAGAAAGCCATAAAGTTCTTGGAATATATATACAGTCTTGTCCACTTAGAATGGCCGCATACAACTGGAGGGACGTGCTACACACCATAAGAGGTCTCTCCAGACAGCACGCGAACCGGAAGCTAACAATCCACCAGAAAACAGAACTGATAAACACGACGATCCTGTCGAAAGCTTGGTACCTGGCGCAAATCTTAAGCATCCCGACAGAAATTGCGCGAGCACTAACGAGCGCAGTGTACTACCTGTTGTGGCGTCGAAATATATTCAAAGTGGCGCAAGCAACGTGCTCGCTGCCAACAAAAGAAGGGGGACTAGGTCTAGTTGATATAAAGACTAAATGTGCAGCCCTTCTACTGAAACGAACGCTCGCCATCCAGGACAAAAACCCTGACAGCGTCACAGCCAAGATAATTGGAAGATACAAGCCCGCATCACAAGAAGCGCCGGTCGACACGAGACACATTCCCTGCAAAATGCGACACGTCAGGCTGCACTACGCCAACAAAAGTTACGTTCTGGACACCGTGGCGAATCCCAGCCACAGAACAGCCAAGAGAATATACTGGGCCCTCAGGGGGAAGCCGGAAAAAAACAAAATTGAACAAAAAGTCCCGCAATACAATTGGAAACAAATATGGGGGAACGTCTCAGAAAACGTGTTACCTAAACATGCGAAGGAGACGTGGTACAAAATAATTAACAGAACGGTACCAACCAACCAAAGACTGGCGGAGATAAAACTCGTCGCAAGTGACAAGTGTGACGTATGTGGCATGACCGACACCCTCGAGCACCGATTCACGTGCGGGAATGCCATCAACATCTGGGAAGCGTGCCAGCAGATGGTGGCCCACATCAACAGAACGGCGCCGGGAAGCATCACAGTGGAAGCAATCACCGCCCCAGACTGCAACCCATTTCCACGACCCAAGCGACTGGCGACTCTCTGGATCCTCGCCATGACGGCACACGCCATCGTAGCGCGGAGGCAGACCGACCGGCTGGCCTTCCTGATGGACCTCTGGGAGGAGAACAAGACGGCCCAGCAGCACAGGCGATACCACGAGAACTTCAAAAACTTCCTGCAGATTCCACTGCAGACAGCAATCGCCAGAGTCCTCCCCAGCCTGTGACCCCCAGCACCGCCACCAGCCACCTCACCGCACTCACCACAAGAATAACGTGTGCAGTGATAGTGAACAAGTGCAACACAAAAGATAAAGAGCTTTCTCTTCTCGCATCAAATAGTGAAGTATAGTAGTATAAAGTGTTCCTTCCTAGTGGAATCAGTGACACAAAGTGCTCCCTAGTGGAAAGTGCCAACTACTCGTTATTATTAGATATTTGATTTCCTTTACTTTGTGCCTACAAAATTCTATTGATTACTCACACTATCCTTTCTGCTTCTCTTATGTAATATGACAAAATTTTCTCCCTTCTTCAGTTAGGTATATTCTGTAGTATATGTAAAAAAAAAAAAAAAAAAAGTTTCTTCCACTTCTGCTCCATCTATCATGGTGACGCTCCTTCATACTGTCCCACTAAACAGTGTAACTAGAGGAAGAGATCAAACCAGAATACACAATGTGCCTATGTCATCACAAGTGTATCACATACAGAAACATAAACTCAAATCAATGCAACGATGCCAAATATAAACTGTTATGCCTGTCCTGCAATGTCTACCCCCCTCAAAAAAAAAAAAAGACGACAAATGGCCATGTAAAAGGGTTTAAGGAACAAACAATAAGAGAAAAACGAAAAAGGAAAATATAAAAACGAAAACATATAAAATGACAATAATATTAACCATCACTAGGATAATAGATTAATAGAAAAATGTCTTTTTTTTTTAAATGTATCGTTGTTAAAATATTTAAATAAATATATATGGTTACAAAAAAAAAAAAAAAATCTTCCAACACGTGTAAGTTTTAATTTTTTATTTTCAGTTTATGTGACAAACTCTTATGTTTTCATCACTTTTTTGGGAGTGATTATCACATCCACAAGAAAACCTAAATCGGGCAAGGTAGAAGAATCTTTTTACCCATTCGCCAAGTGTACAAGTTTGGTGGGTCGACAACATATTCCTGTCATGTGACGCACATGACGTCACCAGTGTCGTATAGAATATATCAGATGTGTTTTCCTGTGGAGGAATCGGTTGACCTATGACCTTATGATCAAATGTTTTCTGTTCCCGTTGGAGAGGCACGTCCTTTCGTCTACTAATCGCACGGTTTTGCAGTGCGGTCGCAAAACACAGACACTAAACTTATTACAGTGAACAGAGATGTCAATGAACGAACGGACAGATAATAAGTATGCAAAAATAAAGAAAGTAAAATTTTCAGTCGAGGGAAAACTTGAACCAAGGATCTTTCGTTCAGTAGTTGCTCACGCTACCACGGGACCACGGCGCTTCTAAGCGCACTTTTTCCATGATGTTGCTTATGTGGCCCATGGACTACTCAGTTTGTATATTTTGCTTATTTTTTCACAGTTCCACACAACTTCTTCCTGTTTTCTCAATTGATCTGTGTTCAGTTTATCAAGGCCTATCCACTGTGCCAACTTATAACTAAATCTGAGGGGGGTGCGATGGGGAGGTTCCCTCGTCAGTTACAATTTTTATCTAGATTTACCTAGGTTTCAGTTGGGATAATCCAACCTTCTTCAGAATAAAAGGAACTACGATTTGTCCATAATGGACAACGTCAAAAACTAAAAAAATATAATATAGTAATACATCGTCATATTGCAATAACTTGTCTGGGAAACAGTCTCTGCTCCACTTCGCGACCGCAGTAGCCAGTTCCAGTACGACGTTACCGTTGAAAACTGCAAGAAATCTTCGGTGAGTAGCAACAACCTTGCAACAGCGCAGAGACTGTCAAGGAGACTACCGTTCATTGTAAACTACTGCCTGGACCAGTTTTCAGCCAGAGTCATTCTTACTGTCCGTGGAACAGACACAGTAGGCGTACTGTTTCCGCGAGGCGCCACTGGCTGCGCCGTGCAGATGACAGGCAGCAGTGTTTCCCCTGTAGTTGGCAGCGCTACTCGTGTAAGGGACTTAAAGAGCCCCTTGTCGCAGCCGCATCGCTTGTAGAGAGCGCAGCTACCAAAGGCAGCGGCCATGGCACCAGCGTCTTTCCTCCCCGCTAGCTGCCGTCTTCTGTCGCCGGCGCCACTTACCGCCGCGGCGCTAGCAAAAGCTGAGCAAAGTGGCGGCACTCTCAGGGAACGAACGCACTGACAGCGCGGCTGCTTTGTGCGAGATCTCCCAGTCCGTTTCCAGCGGGGCTGTCTCAGTCGCGGATCCTTTCAGAAAAACAAAGCTTTTGTTGGCATCGTTCCTCCCAACGGTGTCGCTGTTCCTTTCAAAGAACTCTCTCTCTCTCTCTCTCTCTCTCTCTCTCTCTCTCTCTCTCTATCACTTCACGCAACCTAGCGTTACCACAGAAAAACTAACACGACCTTTTTGTAGGAAATGTAATACAATTAAATTTTGTATCGGGATACTTTTACGCTGGAGGCCACGTTTTCCCTGTTACTCAAGAAAGACTCTTTTGAAGGTCAGTTTTGTACATTTATCTTGAATAATTGGAATCTACGGCCTCTAGTGAAAACTGATTCCTGCGCAAAATTTAACTACATTAAATTTCCTACAAAAAGGCCCTGTTCGTTTTTTCTTTCGGACCAATAGTTTGCACATCTTGAGCAAGAGAATATGAATATCTTGCAAGTGATATTTGAAGGTGTTGTGGGTTGCGTTAAATCCAGAGGTAGAGCAGCTGAATCACTCGGTAAAAGTAACTTCGCATAAATTACGTACAGGGAGCTGCTACGGAAGATAAGGGTGCATATATACAGGATGGTCCATTGATCGTGACCGGGCCAAATACCTCACGAAATAAGCGTCAAAAGAAAAAACTACAAAGAACGAAACTCCTCTAGCTTGAAGGGGGAAACCGGATGGCGCTATGGTTGGCCCGCTAGATGGCGCTGCGATAGGTCAAACGGATATCAACTGCGTTTTTTTTAAATAGGAACCCCCATTTTTTTTATTACATATTCGTGCAGTACGTAAAGAAACATGAATGTTTTACTTGGACCACATTTTTCGCTCTGTGACAGATGGCGCTGTAATAGTCACAAACACATGGCTCACAATCTTAGACGAACAGTTGGTAACAGGTAGGTTTCTTAAATTAAAATACAGAACGTTTGAACATTTTATATTAATCCTTGAACGCCATGCGCTCCGCCTTGCCTTCCGTATCCGCCTTCCTTCCCCCACACGGCTCCTGTATGAACTGATCCCCTTCCCCCACCTCCTCTTGTTCCTCCAACATCTCCGCATCCTTTACATTGTTTGCAGGGTTGATCCCCCCCCCCACCCTCTGGTTTCCTCCTTCCTCTCCACCCCCCCGCCCGTTGCCGTGCCTCTATCGCTGTATCCCTCCCTCTCTCCACCTCCACACCCTCCATCTCCTTCATCAGGGCAATTTCCAACGCCTCCCCCTCCCGGATGACGAACTTCGCCGTGACATATACCCTTCCTTCCAACTATAACCCGGCCTTGTTCCCCCCCCCCCCTCCCCAGGGCATCCTTCTCCTCTTTCCTCCTTCTCCCAGAGCGGATTTTCCTCCATCCCCCCCTCCCCTGAGACCCTGCACCCCATACTTGCCTCTCTCCTTCCCACATCCCTCCCTACCTGGCCCTCTTCTGCGCGCCCCCCATTCCCCTCCCCCATCTCTTCCCCTCCCTCCCTTCTTCAGGTCTCCCTCATCTCCTTGAACCTGGCAGATCCTCTGTATTGATCCTCATCAGTGTGCCACATCAGTGTTGTGTTTAGTGCTGTTTCTCGTGTGCATCAAGAGGTGTGATTTTAATTGTGTACTGCCTTGAGGTTCACCGTCAGTGTTACGTTGTGTGCTATGCCATCCGTCAACACCTTTATGCTCCAGTCATACTGTGCCTTGTGTTCTTTTAATCGTCGCAGTGTGTGGTTTTTTGTGTGTGCTACTTTTAAACAGTTTTTTATCTCCATTTTACAGTCACCCGGTTTTTTTCTTTGTCTATTGCCTTCCATGATGTTCTCCCTTTTTATATCTATGTTCGCCTTCTTCTCTCCTTTGCTGTTTTTAAATGTCTTCTATTGTTTTGTTCTATGTCTTTCGGCTGAAGAGCAGTGCATATGCTGCTGCCAGCCCACCCCGTTGGGGAATTGAAATACAATAAAGAAAGAAAAAAAACCATTTTATTTCGGTTGTTCCAATGTGATACATGTACCTTTGCGAACTTATCATTTCTGAGAACGCATGCTGTTACAGCGTGGTTACCTGTAAATACCACATTAATGCAATAAATGCTCAAAATGAGTCCGTCAACGTCAATGCATTTGTCAATACGTGTAACGACATTCCTCTCAACAACGAGTAGTCCGCCTTCCATAATGTTCGCACATGCATTGACAATGCGCTGACGCATGTTGTCAGGCGTTGTCGGTGGATCACGATAGCTTATATCCTTCAACTTTCCCCACAGAAAGAAATCCGGGGACATCAGATCCGGAAACGTGCGGGCCATTTGTATGGTGCTTCGACGACCAATCCACCTGTCATGATATATGCTATTCAGTACCGCTTCAGCCGCACGCGAGATATGATCCGGACATCCATCATGTTGGAAGTACATCGCCATTCTGTGATGCAATGAAACATCTTGTAGCAACATCGGTAGAACATTACGTAGGAAATCAGCATACATTGCACCATTTAGATTGCCATCGATAAAAGGGGGCCAATTATCCTTCCTCCCATAATGCCGCACCATACATTAACCAGCCAAGGTTGCTGATGTTCCACTTGTCGTAGCCGTCGTGGATTTTCCGTTGCCCAATAGTGCATATTATGCCGGTTTACGTTCCCGCTTTTGGTGAATGACGCTTCATCACTAAACAGAACGCGTGCAAAAAAATCAGTCATTGTCCCGTAATTTCTCTTGTGCCCAGTGGCAGAACTGAACACGACGTTCAAAGTCGTCGCCATGCAATTCCTGGTGCATAGAAATATGATACGGATGCAATCGATGTTGATGTAGCATTCTCAACACCGACGTTTTTGAGATTCCCGATTCTCGCGCAGTTTGTCTGCTTCTGACGTGCGGATTAGCCGCGACAGCAGCTAAAACACCTACTAGGGCATCATCATTTGTTGCAGGTCGTGGTTGACGTTTCACATGTGGCTAAACACTGCCTGTTCCCTTAAATAACGTAGCTATCCGGCGAACGGTCCGGACACTTGGATGATGTCGTCCAGGATACCGAGCAGCATGCATAGTACTCGCCTGTTCGGCATTTTGATCACAATAGCCATACATCAACACGATATCGACCTTTTCCGCAATTGGTAAACTGTCCATTTTAACACGGGTAATGTATCACGAAACAAATACCGTCCACACTGGCGGAATGTTACGTGATACCACGTACTTATACGATTGTGACTATTACAGCGCCACCTATCACAAAGCGAAAGAAGTGGTCCAACTAAAACATTCATATTTCTTTACGTACTATACGAATACGTAATAAAAATGGGGTTTCCTATTTAAGGCTGTGCTCCGCAATTGCCGATTTCTCCAGTTCTCTATTTTTAATACGGCGTTGGTATTCTGCACAGCGGCCGGAAACGGTACAAATGGTCTGACCTATATAATTGCTTCCACACTCCAGGGGCCCTGAGGCCGCTGTTCACGAAAGTTCCTGTGGAGGACACCTTGAAAATGCTGGTGGATCTTTATCCTCCTGAAACCATAAAGTTGTTCCGGCACGTGATGACAACCACCTACTTCTTGTACGGTAAAAAATTTATGAAATGACGGACAGTATGGCGATGGGCTCTCCGTTGTCTCCACCACTAGGTAACTTTTTTATGAAGAATTTTGAGGAACGTGCATTAAATTCGGCTCCCCTCCCTCCATCCTTATTTTATCGTTACGTTGACGGTACATTTATGATCTGGCCACACGGCGCAGAAGCTCTCGAACAGTTCATCGAACAAATGTACAGCATACATTCGAACATCCAGTTCACTGTCGAGATGGAGAAGGAAGAGAGACTGCCTTTCTTAGACGTTTTAGTACAACGATAGGTGGACGGGCGTCTTGGCCACTCTGTATACCGTAAGCCGACGCATACCGATTTGTTACTGAAGGCACAGACTTTCCATCATCCTGCTCAGAAGAGAGCCGTTTTGAACACGTTGGTATATAGAGCAAAAACGAGGACCACTTAGGGTCCGAGATTAACCATCTGAAGTACGTATTCGGAAAGAATGGCTATGGTGCACGAGATATAAAGGCAGCGTTCTCCAAAAAAAGGAAACGTGAAAATGCTGCACACTCACAGGATGAAACACAGATTGCAGTTCTTCCTTTTTATGCCGCTATTTCCAGCAAAATAGGAAGAGTCCGGCGTAAACGGGGTATAAGACCGATTTTTCGTCCTCCTAAGACAATTAAAGAGCTGATGCGCCCTGTTAAGGACAATATCGGCCTCAGGGTCCCTGGAGTTTATAATATCCCTGTGAGTGTGGAAGCAATTATATAGGTCAGACCATTCGTACCGTTTCCGACCGCTGTGCGGAACACCAACGCCATATTAAAAATAGAGAACAGGAGAAATCGGAAGTTGCGGAGCACAGCCTCACGAACAAACATAAAATATCGTTCGATGAAACAAAAATTCCATGCCTCCACGTACTGGGATTCCGTTATTAAGGAGGCTATTGAAATAAGAATGAGCCAAAAGAAGTTTAACCGTGATAGCGGATACCATCTGAGCTGTGCACGGAAACGAGCGCTCGATGCAGAGAAGCAGCAGAGACGTTCCTTTCAAGGTTTACGTTCCAACGGAAGCGGTGGCGCCACTGGCGCACACATTGACACCGTCTGCGACAGCAGTACGTAATCGCCGATCAATCATAAGCCGACCAATCAGAAACCGTCCACGGGCTATAAAAGAGGCTACCAAAGCAGCAGTGAAGATTCCTCTCCTCCCTCAAAGGCGACCTCGTCCCCATTCCCCAGCACACCTGCCCCGAATCCAACTCCACTCCTGATGTCGTCCTCTCCTCTCCTAACCTCCTTGGCCGCATAACGGTCGATGTCCTGGACCCCATTGGTAGTGACCATCTCCCAGTCCTCCTCACCGTTTCAGATGGTCATCGCCCCCACCCCGACCTCCATCATGACCCTCCCCCAAAGTACGTCCATGATTATTCCCGTGCTGACTGGAATGCCTATCAGGATACCCTCTCCACCCAGGTCGATAGCCACCCCTTCACCTCCACCAACCTGACGATGTTACCCGTGCCGCCTCCTTTCTCCAGCAGACCTTGTCTGAGGCCGTGGAGGCCCATGTCCCTTCTATCGCCATCCCCCCCACCACCCTACCTTACCCCCACAGGCCGTCCCCCTCCTCCGTCAATCCCTCCGTCTCTACCGTGCATTCCTCCGCACACCTGACCCAGACACACTACGACGCCACCGGCAACTCCAGAGGCACATCCGTAACTTGCTCGTGGCTAAGAAACGCCAGGACTGGCGACAGACATGCACCCGTTTAAACGCTACCCTTCCTATCAGCTCGTCCAAGTACTGGTCCGCCTTCCGCCGCCTTACCGGCTCTAAGCCCCTACTATCCTCTCCTTCATGACAACCAACACTTCCCTGACGCCATTAGTAAAGCCAATCACTTTGCCTCCTACCTCTCCAATGTCTTTACCATTCCTGACGATCCCCAGTTCGATTACTCCCTCTTCCCAGATGTACGCAATCGAACTGACACTTCTGTCCCTCCCCTCACACCTGATTTCCAGTACTTGGACAACATTGCACACACAGGACTCAGTGCCCCTATCACTACACAGGATCTCATCGCTACACTCCACACAAAACGCAACACCACTCCTGGTCACGATTGTGTACCCATCATCACCTTCCTGAAGCTCCTGCCTCTTTCCTCTCCACCCTGGCCAGGCTCTACAATGTAGTCCTCTCCACCGGCTGCTAACTCGACCTGTGGAAAACCTCCCATATCCTGATGTTCCTTAAACCCAGTAAACCACCATCCGCTGTCTCCTCCTACCGTCCCATCAGCCTTACCTCAGTCTTCAGCAAGGTCCTGGAATCCATCTTCACCCGACGCGTCCACCAGCATCTCCGCCAGCACCGCCTCCTTCCCGTTACACAGTGTGGCTTTCGGCCGTCCTTCTTTTCCGATGACCTTCTCCTTCACCTCACTCATTTCCTCTCCGAACAACTTAATTCCCATCATTCCGCTATTTTCCTCTCCCTTGACCTTGAACGAGCCTATGACTGCGTGTGGCATTCCGGTTTGCTCTTCAAGCTCCAAGCCTTCGCCCTTCCTATTAACTACATCCGTCTGATCGGCTCCTTTCTTTCCCACCATCCTTCCTACGTCACCATCCACAACATGGATTCCTACACCTTTTTCCCCTCCGCCGGTGTGCCCCAGGGCTCCGTCCTCTCCCCTCTTCTGTACCTCTTGTATATGGCGGACATGCTGCCGCCTTCACCCCCCCATTCACCTTCTCCAACACTCCGATGACACTGTCATCCTTGCCCTTGCCCCCACCCTGCAGCGCTTTTAACACCTTCTCCAATCCCATCTTGACCGGTTCACCACTTGGTGCAACCAGTGGTTGCTTAAGGTCAGTCCTGCCAAATCCCAGGCGATCATAGTAGGCAAAACCACTCGTTCCTTCTGCCTCCTCGATTTCTACATCACCATCAATGGCCGTCCTATCGCCCTCACCCCCACCCTTATGTACCTTGGTGTCACCCTTGACCGTCGCCTCTCCTGGACCCCCCACCTCTGGACGATCCAAGACAAGGCACACTCTCGCCTCTGTCTCCTCAAACTCCTCTCCGGCCGAATGTGGGGTCTGGACCCCTCTACCATCCTCCATACCTATAAATCCCTCATTCGCCCTATCCTTTGCTACGCCCACACTGTCTGGATCTTTGCTCCCTCTACCTTTTACAAATCCCTTCAGATCCTGGAATGTCATGCTCTTCGCCTCGCCTATCGCATCTGTCTCCCCTCCCCCAAGCGGATCCTGTACGACCTAATTCCCCTCCCCCACCTCCTCCTTTTCCTTGAATGGATACGGATCCTCTACACCTCCCGCAAACTCGATCCTCCCCACCTGCTGGTCTCTCCCATCCTCTCCCGCCCCTGTCCGCTGCCGCGCCTGTACTTCCATGTCCCACCTGCTCTCCATCTCTCTACTCTCCACACCCTCTCCCAAGGTGGCTTCCGCCAGCTCCCCCTCCCTGATGATGCCCTCCTCCCCTCCATCTACCCCTCCTACCAACTTTGATCCTCCCTCCCTCTACCTGTGTTTGTTTCCTTTGGGCACCCTCTCTCCCTTCTCTCCCCCTTCCCTCCCTCCTCCCTTTCTCCCCACTCCTCCCCCGGGCTTCCCCTCCAGCCCTTCCTCCATTCCTACTACCATCTCCTCCGCCATTGGCATCCTTGCTCACCCCTCTCCCTCCCACTCCCCCTTCTTCCCCTCTCGGCAGGTCCCCGGACTCGTACACACTATGTGGACATTCGCGCGCCGGAGATCATCGCCATCAGTTTCGCGTGTGTGTGCCGTCGTTTTGTGTTTTCTAGTGTCCGCCCTCACGCTCCTACGTTCACCTGTGCCGTCGAATTCATCAGTGTTATGTGCGCTGTGTCAACATGTTTTCAGTGTCGTTATCGTCGAGCGTGAACGGCTCCGTGTTTTTTGTCTTTCTATGTCCACTATTTTTCGCCCATCACTATGTATATTCTGAATCTTCTTTCTGTGTTATATCATTGTCAAATCTAAGGCTGAAGAGCGGCGTAGCATGCCGCTGCCAGCCTACCTGATTGTACAGGTATAAAAATGACAACAAAGGAAAAATAAAACAGCAGTGAAGACAGTCAGTTGCTCCTGACGATGACGATGGAGGTAGCCGTCGAAAGCTTGAGGTTTTATACCGGATTGACGCGGCAAGAAAACCGAGAATGTTTTACACAGGGTACATTTGTGTAAGGACCGCGAAGACAAGAGGAATTAGGGCTCCTATGGAGCAATGCACACAGTCGTTTTCTCCTCACTCCCTGAACTGTTTACATATAAAATAAGTCTGAAGATCGGATAATTTTCAAAATCCTTTCTTCACTGAACGCACATACAAAGTGAGAAGAGGACGTCGTCGCTTTTTTCTGTGGTAATTATGAGATCACATAGTATTATAGTCACACCACGAGAATGGTTGTGTGCGAGAAAATGGTACGTTCACAGTAATTGCTGCGGTGCTCCATTAACACGCGCCTGGGTGTGTGTACTGTGTGTATAAAGGCTCCCGTAAAGAGTAGCAGGGTAGCCACCTGGAGTATCTCCAATGGCACACATTATGTCCGCCGTGTGATTGCCGCGAAGCAGGGGACTCGAACGTGATCTCACCTTCAAACTTATTTTACATCCAAATGGAACAATTTTCGACTTGGGTTCCTCACCAGAACCTTATTTGCTAAGTCACCTCAACAAATCCTAGAAGCCCGCAATAGAAACTGTGAAACAACCTGTTTATTTCCAGACGCTTAGTTCCGGTAAAGGGGCCATCTCCAAGTCACGGATTAACATTACACAAAATTTAAGGAAGGTTCCTTGTTTTAACAGTTGCATATGTTTCTGAGTTTAATTGCAGTTATATGTCAACTAAATCTATGTTACAATATCTATGTTACAACACAGGGTCCAACAAAATTTTCTTTAGACTTAGAATGATACCTCGGGACTAGAGTTGGTATAATTTTAAGGTAAGACACATGGGACTGGGACCCACATATTTCGTCATTTGTTGTTTCATGAAATACACTTTATTGGTTAACAACATTATTAAAATCCCAATTTAAAAACTTGTTAAAAGAATAAGGGCGCTCACTATCATTTAAAAAACTTGAACAGGCTCAATTCATTAATAGCAAACATTAAGAATTTATACCATTAAGAGCAGGGCTTGAACACACGAATATGTAGTTCCCAAATAGAAGGAAGAAGTCACACCAACTAGGCGCGGCTGCAAGCGGGTTCAATAAACCATTTTATTAGTAAAATGAATTACAATGACAGCCACTAATTTCTAGGCATGGCTAACAGAGGATAACACCCATGCAAAATACAGAAAGGGCTGATTATGGCTGTTGGAAAGTACTTAACCGTGTATAAGCCTTAATAAAAATCCCGTAAGCAGTAAAATACACAGTCACCCAAAATACAGGCAAGGCTGGGAAGGCATACAATTTAAATATGAATCCCAACTGGAACACACAAGCAGAAACGTTGACAATGACCATTAATAAAAATACAATTGTTCAAAATAGAATGTAAGCTGAGAGCTACAGCAGACAGCTATCACAGCCAACAAGGAACAAACAGCAAGTTTCGCTATGAGTGGAGTTAGCTAATGATTGGATGAAAGGAAAGGTTCAACAGTTCATATTGATAAGTAAAACGCTTTAAAACTTAAAGCGCTCCTGAAGCAGCAGTAAGGGTTCAAGGTTTAAACGAGTAGTTAAAGAGCAGGTATACCTAGGAGGAACTTCGAGGTTGCAGAACGCGCTTTAAACTTCTTGAGTTTACAGAATTCACCAAACAAGGTAGACTGCTGGCTCCTGATTCATCGGCGACACCTCACCGATACACGCAATCAACCTGAGCTACCACGACACAGCTCGTAGAAGCACCAGATTGCCGGCTAACCCAGACATCGTGCGACTACGGAAGTGCAGCCACAGCAGAAACCAAACAAATCCCTGCTCAGGGCTCGGGGAACCGGAACTCGTCGTCCGCCGGAAAAGCTACCCTCCCAGTATACATTAGACTGGAACAGTAGTCTGCGCAAATAAGGCCACAGGCGAGAGTGCTAAAGATGTAGGAAATCTCAACTCGTTGCGCAGGCGACTACACATACAAGTTCTAAATTACTTGAAAATTAGAAGCCGAAATATGAGCGCCTGCTGATGCAATGAATAAGGCATACTCATCTACAACCTGCGCTGAGACGCTCGCTAAACCCGCTGGGCAGAACAGGCAATTAGGATTGTGGAAAGGGCTAAATAAGGTGTCGGTCAGTTTCACTTCAAAACTGTAATTTATCGTAATTTTATAGCACCTTTAAACCAAAATGGCACATAGCTGAACCTTTACAAGTACGAGTTTCAAAATTCAATTCTTTCACGGCTTAGAGCCTCCAAACAAGAAATCCTAAAAACCTACAAGATAAACTTCAAGTGACTGAAGACATGCAGTTAAAATTGCAAATATATATATATATATATATATATATATATATATATATATATATATATATATATATAATCACAGCTTGGCGGAAAGCCTCAAGACAAAAGTGGATAGAACAATCATATACAAGATGTAATAGAAACCGCTGAAGGACACAATTAAATTTCAAAATTTTAAAATATATTACCATTATCTTTTAAGGCAGAAGGCCGCGATGTTTTCGCTTAGTGGGAAATTTTGAGAATAAGATTTTAAGCGGCTGAAGGCCCACAGTTGATTTTCCAAAAATTCAAAATACCTTTAAGTTTTCAATGGCTGAACGCATACTTAATGAAAAGGCAACGCAACGACAATAACTAAATCTAAGAATAAGGTATTAAGCGGCTGAAGGCCCACAATTGATTTACATAAATTGATTTACATAAAACACAATAGAACTTATTTTCTTTTAAAGCGTTGGCTAGAACAGATTACCAACAGACCATTAAACACCCATGAAAAGAACACTATAGCCGGCCGGGGTGGCCAAGCGGTTCTAGGCGCTACAGTCTGGAACCGCGAGACCGCTACAGTCGCAGGTTCGAATCCTGCCTCGGGCATGGATGTGTGTGATGTCCTTAGGTTAGTTAGGTTTAAGTAGTTCTAAGTCCTAGGGGACTGATGACCTAGATATTAAGTCCCATAGTGCTCAGAGCCATTTGAACCAAAAGAACAGTATAGAGTCAGACGCCTGCGGGAGGGGGGGGGGGGGGGGGGTTGGATGTCTGCCCTCGAAACATAAACGTTGTTTACTTACGTGAGACAGGTGATGGGCAAAACTACACTTGATCCGTCGGTATCCCAACCAACCAACCAAGAGACAGTCACGGACCAACCGGCCAAACGACTTGTTAGCCACCAATCAGTACATAAAAACTCAAAGACCAAACTGTTACAGACGTGATTATTCACAATGAAATATGTATTAAGCTGGCAAAACTATACACTATGTTGGACAGTGACAACAGGTGAGGAAAGGACGCTGCCTGAAATTACGTTAGTGGCCAGGGCAGGTAACCGGAACATTAACGGCCAAAAGGCAGAAAATTCCGCTGGTACACTTGAATTTGAAATAAGGTGATATAATTAACTTCACCAAAAGGAACACTGCCTGAATTTTCGTCAGTGGCCAGGGCAGGTAACCAGAACACTAATGGCCAAAAGGCAGAAAATTACGCTGATGCACTTGAATTGTAGTGAATCAATATAGTTAATTCCCCCGCACAGCGGCTTGATTTCACCACTAAAAACACTCGGTGTTGCTCACAGGAAAAGCTCCCCAACAGCGAACCACCGAAACGAACGACACAACATAAACATATGTGGCTTGGGTACTTAACACACCACTCAGCTTTGACGTCCTGGGTCAGTGAGTCACGAAGTTCGTAGCGATCGGACAGCTCCACATACGCCCCAACACTGCGCAGGGACCGCCACGGACCCAGCCGAGTGCACCGTATGGAGACATTCTCCATGGTCCGCACCAACCGACCGACTGCCCGCAGACCACCTTGCCAGAAACTATATGCACAAGACCAAATGGTACACGGTGCAAATATCGATACACATCGCTGCAGCCACACGTAGAAGGAGGAAGAACCACGGCATAACCGCAACAACAGCAGGAAACCAAACACAGATAGATAGCCAAGTTGAAGAAAACGCGTAGTTCGGAGTGAACACGGCTCAGGTGCTTTGCCTCCCACACAGATTATGTTTCAAATTTAATTTCGTCGATTCAATTTATGACAGAGAATACGGGTACACTTTCACGGAATATGGCATGGAACAACAAATTGCGATCAGTTACACTGACCGACGATCCTACACACAGGCACTCGGAGGTGCATTAATATAACAGGTCCAATTCCTCTTTAACACAAACATGGCCTTGCAATATCAAGTACACTAAAAATAAGAAATCAAGACTTAACCCCATTCAAATGTGAAGGATTCGTGATTTCCAAGATTTCAATCCAGGGTGGTATTGTCTCCAATCCATAGAGGCGGTCTTCATAGTGCTGTAAAATTTAAGATTGCAGAGTAGATCAGGAACTTGCAAACCATCTCACACGCGACGTCCCTTGCTCTTCCCGCAACTCCGCCACTAATCCTCAAGAGAGCCGGCAAGGCTTACCTCTGACCGATTTAACCATTCGCATCTTCTCGTGGTCCCTACCAACAGCCAGAATTCCCCATTAGCCACAACTTGCCACCCACTTACCCTCCAGCGAACTGACAAGGTTCAAGTGGCTCTGAACACTATGGGCTTAACTTCTGAGGTCATCAGTCCCCTGGAAATTAGAACTACTTAAACCTAACTAACCTAAGGACATCACACACACCCATGCCCGAAGCAGGATTCGAACCTGGGACCGTAGCGGTAGCGCGGTTCCAGACTGTAGCGCCTAGAACCGCTCTGCCACCCAGGTCGCCCGGACTGACAAGGCCCAAACAAACCAACAACACACATCTCGATCAAAGACCCTAGCTCGCGACAGACGATCAGGTCGATATCGGCAACCCAAGTAGTCAAAGGCGCAGCTGAGTGCCATGGCACCAAGATTAATGCTGCCACGGCTCATTGAGGACTTGTAGTGTGGACCAAGAGAGTTAAGTTTATCGTAGTATTTCGCCCCTACTGTTCAATCTGTACGTCGGAGAAGCAATGACGGAAATAAAAGAAAGGCTGAAGAGTGGAATTAAAATTCAGGGCGAAAGAATATCCATAATGATATTCGCTGATGCCGTAGCTATCCTCAGTGAAAGTGAAGAAGAATTACAATATCTGCTGAACGGAGTGGACAGTCTAACAAGTACGGAATATGGACTGAGAGTAAATAGAAGAAAGACGAAAGTAATGAGAAGTAGCAGAAATCAGAACACCGAGAATCTTAACATCATCATCCGTGATCACGAAGTAGATGAAGGTAAGGAATTCTTCTACCTAGGCAGCTGAAAGGAGTATACTGGGGCACATTTGTATAAGACCGTAGATCCAGAGATACTACTTTTGGTCTCAGATTATTATAGTGTTGGTGTAAGAGAGCGCTGGGCGCTCAGTTGTAAATACCTGTCAGTGAGGGAAAGACGACGGGGTGGACAGTTTTTGTGGTTGTGCTTTATGAAGCCACCAAGTGTTAGATTAATGTAGCTATGCCAATATTGTTGAACATTGAAGCAGAAATCTTCATGAAACCAAGATAAAGATGTTAAATAATTATTATTTCTGTTTTTGCCAGCGCGTTAGTGTAGATGAATTGGCTGATAACATGTAATTGTTGAGTAATCCCAGAATGTACGTAAAGCGTTTTGATAAAAAGGCTAGTTAGATATTTCACTTTCGTTATGCTTCTAAGATTTGTTAACAGAAATACACGTAATTTGATGATCTGCATTTATTTTGGATTAGTGAAGTTAGGTAATACTTGCTGTTTAAATTTCATTGCTTGTGAATCAATTTTGAGTAATGTAACTTCAATTGTCAGATGTTTTGAAAAGACAAACTTAACTTACAACATAATTTTGCGAACAAAAATCCTCTGTGTTAGTAACTCAGCACAATCAGTAACGCCTCCCGGTCCAGGTCATGTGTTTTTCAGAGAAGTTAGATTTTTCTCAAATGTTTTCATTTATCAGCCAAGAAAATTTCAAGCGCATTTTGAAGTATTACAGCCAGCATTGCACTTCTCTGAGCCTGTAGCTAGCATACTCGTTTTTTGTGGGAGACCAGAACATATCGCGTTACTCCTCGCTGCTTTAGAGGTAAGACAATTTAATTGATTTCTTATGTGCACATGAACCTAAGTTATCAGTTTTGAACAGTGCCAGATGATTCAGTGCCTAAGGGGCTGAATGTATCTTAAGTGACTGTATTTCTTTATTGGTATTGGGAGTTGCATTGCCCTATCACTTCGCATAAAGCTTTTGCTAACAATAACACAGAGTAAGCACACCACTTGCAATTATAGCAGGCAACACGATAATTCGAGTTTTTTATCCATTCCACGGTTCAGACATTCATTCAACATAATCTTAAAGCATTAATTTTTTTCAAAAGAACGTTACACAGTCGGAGTAAGGAGGCTATCATAAGCAGACTAGCACTGGGAAAAAAGGCTTTCCTGGCCACAAGAAGAGTACTAGCATCAATATAAGCCTTAAATTGAGGAAGAAATTTCTGATAATGTACATCTGGAGCACAGCACTGCATGATAGTGAAACATGGACTGTGGGGAAAAAATAAGAGAATCGAAACGTTTGAGATATGGTACTACAAACGAATATTGAAGATATTGAAGATTAGGTGGCCTGATAAGGTAAGGAATGAAGAGGTTCTTCCTAGAATCGGCAAAAAGAAGAATATGTGGAAAAGCTAACATGAAGAAGGGACAGGATAGTAGGACATCTGTTAAGACATCACAGAATAACTTGCATGGTACTAGGGGAAGCTGTAGAGGAAAACGGAGATTGGAATACATCCAGCAAACAATTAAGGACGTAGGCTGCAACTGCTGCTCTGAGACGAAGAGATTGCCACAGGAGATGAATTCGTGGCGGACCGCATCAAAACAGGCAACGTACGGTTTTCATACAACGTGCAAAATACCACGAAATGTGTCTCTGATTCCTGCTGTTTGTCGTCTGGATCCACCTACAATTGGCGCTCAGTGTAACGGCTACCGTCGTTAACATAACTATTCATAGCGTTCCACTACACATCACCAATTCCCGGTGCTCCAACACCCGCCGCTAACGTAACCAAACCTAATAGTTCTTCCTCGTACGCCGCAGGGGACTCCTAAACAAAAAATTCCTTGTGACCCCACAGCTAGCAGTCAAGCGGGTTCAAATCGCGAGAATTCGCAGGCCAAGCAATAGGGCCACCACGACCTGTCCACTGTTGCCCAAACTGTTGTTCTAGATGATCTCGGATTGTACGTGAAAAATAGGGCGGTGCCTCATCGTCCTGCGCATTCCGTTCAAAATATGCTTAATTCTTCTTCCATTTCACTGAGGATAGCAATATTATCAGCGAATCTTATCGCTGATATCCTTTTACCCTGAATTTTTATCCCAGTCTTGAACTTTTATTTTCATCATTGCTTCTTTGATGTAAAGATTAAACAGTAGAGAAGAGAGATTACGTCCCTGTCTTACGTCCTATTTAGTCCGAGAACTTGCTTCTTGGTCTTCCAGTTTTATTGTTCAGTCTTGGTTCTTGTAGGTGTTGTATATCACCTGTCTTTCTGTATAGCTTACACTTATTTTTCTTAGAATTTCGAATATCTCGCACCATTCTACGCTGTCAAAAACTTTTGCCAGGTCGACAAATCCTATTAGCGTGTCTCAATTTTTCTTCATTCTTACTTCCATTATCAAGTGCAATGCAAAATTTCCTCTCTGGTACCTTCACCGCTCCTGAAGCAAAACCGTGCGGTTTCGTCCGAAGAATGAGGTCCCAGGATCACGACGGCACTGCAAGCTTAAGGGGAATACACCTTCCCTGTCTAACCCATGTTAATTTAGGCAAGTAATTGACCCATTTCCGAAAAAAACTATTTGATGCAGGACCTTAATATTTTTACTGTATGATACATGATGCTAATAGAGTCAACTGTACTAAAATATACTTTATCCGTTTTATAGATTTTAAGAAAGACTTTTTTAATTTATAACAATTTATTATTTTCTGCAGAAAATATTTTTTGTGAACTTCCTATTGGGGGAATATTAATGAATGTAGTACCAGAGGTGGCTTTTTATGTTATGCAGAGTCTCTGAAAATTTCATTCATTTATCTATGATAGTTTCTCATATAATGGGGCATATGTACCGAAAATTTTAGTTTGCGGGAAATTGACTTTAAAGGAAAACCATTTGAAAATTTGTTACTTACAGTTAATTAAAACTGTGTTGCTGCACATGATGGCCCTTCTTTGGCCTCTATCAAGTCTTCCAGCTTCTTTTTCACCTTCCTGGATGTTTGTCTTGCTTTCTTGGCCATATTAGATGCAGACCTGTCTGCATCGGCTATCCTCATTTTATGGCAATGTTGCAGCCCAGTGATCATATTTTCACCAGGATGAATTCGCAGCTTTTTCAGAACCCAACACTTTCCAATATTACCACAACTGAATGTAATAACAGCATCATGAACTCCTAGTTTCATTGTATGCATGCCTACAAATACAGTTTTAGGAAGGCGGTTCCAAATTATGCTGTTGAAACATTCATTTGGGTTCTGTGTCTGCCCATGCAGACATTTCCTTGGAAGGTCAGTATGAGTCAGATCTCTGAAAAATAGCTTTAATTGCTGTAATAACAGCAGGAGGAAGAGAATGCTGGTGAGAATAAGATTCTCGAGTTGCCTGATCCCTATTGTATTTGCACCACGAATTTTCTTCTGATGGACACAATCCATGACATGGCTTATCATCAGTAGAGGACTTACAGAAGAATATGGCCCAAACATCTCTCTTCATTGCCTCCAGATTTTCTTTATTTCTCCTAATTGCCAGCCCATAGTTTACCTGCAAGTTTTCTATTTCAGTTTTAGTTAACCGACCCTGTCCGGTCAACGGTTTTCCATCTTCTAATTTTTTTTCCTCTCATATCAACAGTTCTCAGTCTTGTTCCCAAACGTTTTTGAACATGGCCTACACATTCTATTTTGCTAATAATGGCATCTCTATACGGCTTACAGTTGACAGTGTGTGGGTTGACAGTGGGTGACAGAAAAGTGGGCGTGGTACATAAACACACGTGGTAGGAAAATTCTCTTTAAATGCTCGAAAAAATTTTTTCAGTAAAATCCTTTTCAGAGTACTTAAACAATCGATTTTTTTCGACCTGAAGCACGGTGTGGTCCCCGCAAGACAGTAGCTGCCAGACGCAGCAATGTGAGAGACACGCCCCCAAGTGCTTCCATCGCCGCCGCTGACGGTCGCTTACTTACGTCAGAGCGCAGCGTCGCTCCCACTTAGCACCGTGTTGGATCAGATCAGCCTGCGAAATTCGGAGTCATAACTTCGTATCAAAGTGTACAGTCAACTGCTTATAAATTGTGACTGTCATTTTGTAGTGAACCAAGTTACAACGGTTATAGTGTTCAGCGACAGTAGCAAGTATATGATATAGCTATGGACATGGATTGTTTACAAGTTAAGAATTCTGTTTTGTTCAATTTTTAATAAAGTGAATTAATATTGTTTGTGTGTTGCAGCGTCGATCGACCTCCTCCAGAAGTAAATCTAGGGTTGCTACGACACACTAAAACTGATCAGAGTCTCACAGACTCTCAATTTTCTTTTCCGTTTTTCTGTATATTCTTCTTGTCAGCAGGTTAGATGTACCCGCTGTTAAGGTAATTGTGCGTTATTTCTCTAGCTATCTTCAGAATTGTGTGGATGACATTCCTCCGTAAGTCTGATTGTATGTCACCAGCCTCAGAAATTCTACAAACATGAACAGTCGCTTTCTCTCCCCCCCCCCCCCTCCCCCTTCCGCCCCACCAATGATTTTAGCAATTCCGATGGAATGTTATATATCCCTTCTACCTTATTTGATCTCTAGTGCTCCAGAGCGTTTCTAAATTCTAGTACGGTGTCCCCTGTGTCTTCCGTATCGATTCCAGTTTCTTCTTCTATCAAATCATTAGACATGTACTCCCCTTCACAGAGGTCTTCAACGTACTCTTTCCACCTATCCACTGTTTCCTCAGCGTTTAACAGTAGAATTCCCATTATACTCTTAATGTTACCACTTTCGCTTTTAATTTCACTTAAGGTTGATTTAAGTTTTCTATATGCTAATTCAGTCTGTAGTGTAAAAATATAAAAACAGTGATATGTAAAAAATATACGGCAGTCTGCCAATGTAATCGCATTCTTAATGAGTCAACAGAAGCGGCTGTAAACACTTTTCTGCAAATGACTCACAAGAATGTTCTTAATACTCGTAGTGTAATATCTTTTAAGTAAGCCCGACACAGATCAGTAATTAATAAACTAGCTCAGTTCTCAGGGTAGTTACGTAATCGTCGATGGTTAATTATCCTTTCCTTTTTGCCAAACACCACAGATATTATTCCAGACTCGTGAGAAGTCGTGTGCTTTTTGCACCAGAGAATATTTCACAAGTCTGTTCGGTGTTAACCACTGCAATACGTAACTTAATAACGTGGTTTCGTCTCGATTCCCCAATATAAGATAACAAGAGTGGCATCTACAAATGAAACACTATAATGGAACTGGAATCCTGTGACCAGAGCTTTTCTGCCAGGGATGTTATCTCGTTATATAAAGAAAAGCTATAAGAAAAAATTGTTAAATCATTATCAGCGGGCGCCGGGCTCGTAGGTTCTGAAAGAAAGTGAGTTGTCCTAACCGACGGCACGTCTCGTAGCTGAGCTAAAAGAAATCCTGCAGGGGATATCCAACGACTTGCTGAGTCCATGCCAAGTCTAGTTGCTGCACTACGCTGGGCAAAAAGGATTTCCGATGTAGCCTATATTTAGAAAGCTTCTGTGTCTTTCCTCCTTGTAATTTGACACTATACATTAAAAATTATAGCTGGGCGCCTGCTATTTATATACTAGTAACCTATTTATTCTTGTAGACACAACTGCTCCAAAAATGAGATAACTACACTTAGTATTATACTGTACTATCACATTGAGTCTCTATTCTTAAGATTAAGTAATCAATTGTTCAGGGATTGTAGATTAAATCATATGTTTTGAAGCTTTGACTATGTATTACGAAACTCCCCGCAGTATGCGGGCAAGGAGGATACGATATCGTTGGCTGTATATACATAAAATACTATAAAGCTAATAGTAAATCATAATTATCGCGGGTGAAAAATCCAACACTGAGTTAATTATCAAAAACTGACATGAGAATTTATATACCATTTTTTTATTTTTAATAAAGCTGAAAACTGCGAGCGGTTCTCCATCTTTGTTCCGAGCTTAAAATTTCTCACGAACAAAAATTTAACTGTCGACCAGTCAGCAACGTTGTTATTCTTCGCTAGTTTCCGTTTTGACGGTTCTCTGGTACTGATTCCGTAGTAAAGTTGTTGACCGGAATTCTGGAAGTAAATATATGGTTGTCGTGCTGAAGATCGTCTTTTTGCGCAGTAGAGATTGTGCAATGAGCTTTACCTATAATGTTAATGAAATATTCATTTATTTAAGGAAATTAAAATAAAAAGTCGACTCTTAATTTTCTTATTCAATATTCCAAATCAAATGTGTTTTCTTCGGAACGAGTACCCATGTTCAGCCAAACCTATCAATGAGCTGGTCTATTAATCAACAAAAATAAATACGTATAAATACTAATTTGCCACCGCTACTTTGACTCTAAATTATTAGGATTTATCAAAGCTAAGCCTCTTGAGGCGTTGGTGTCTACTTTATAATACTTTTCTCCATTTTTGCACTCGTATGGACACTAAATACTAATTTGACCCTGCGCAAGATCTAACCTGAATTTGCTGCCTTTATAGTGAACTCACTCACACAAGTTACACTACGCAACCACTGTAAAACTTTGCTGAACTCCTCTGCTTATAGTGACTGAACAACGAATGCAATCAGTAACTGAACGTTCCGTTGGACTCCAAGGGAACGTGAGGGCAGATATAGTTATCGTCAAGAGTCTTTTCGACCAGAACTGTCCATCCCAAGGGAGTACCGCCATATGTGCGCCATGCTCCCCCTTCACATCTGCGCCTGAACACAAGTCGTATATATTAGCAATCCATTTCGGCCAATACTAGCCCCTACCTGATGGCGCATCACTTTTCACTCTCAGGTAAGAACAAATCACAGAACTTAGCGATACTTCTGATATGCTCAGATACAACTACAGCCCTCAGTACAAACGCAGCCACTGCTGTGGACACAGCGATAATTAATCTTTGTAAGGGAAGGTTATTAGAAGACGGACAGAGAGAAAGAGAGAGAGACAGTGTGTGTGTGTGTGTGTGTGTGTGTGTGTGCGTGTGTGTGTGTGTGTGTGAGAGAGAGAGAGAGAGAGAGAGAGAGAGAGAGAGAGGATTCGTCTTACTATTATGAACTGCATCGTAACCCTCACTCACCCAACCACCACTTTACTTTCTCCTTGAACTAAGTAGCAAATTAATACAACCGTGGCAATAATCACTAGCAGTATTCCATTTACTCATCTGCACGCTGCATGTAAGCAATGCTCATTTTATTCGAATCATGAGATATACAGTGGTACAATTTTTAAGAACAGTGCAAGATAATTAAGAGATTTTCTTCCTGGTAATATTATTTCATTATAGAACAAGTACTTTACTCCGAAAAAACATGACAGCAAACTAAGCTTATAGAACCTTGAAATCCTGAAGGTACATCTTTGTCAAACTTTGTTAGCTTGCTGTTGTGTAAAGATAATGTACTGTATCGCTCAAGTGGGACGGTTATTTTACACAGCAACGGCGTCAGGACTGTATTACGAGATGCGTAGATCGCTGACAGTAGTAATTGGTCATTGGTGTGTGTTCTCAAGGTTTCTCATCACCCGTTCACATTTTACGCATAATAAGTGTCACAGAAAACCATTTACACACCGCCGATGGTGTATGCGTACACAAAATTATGTTGGCATCCGACCTCGTGTTATGTTGTCGTCAGGCAGTGTATTTCTTCTTCTCTTTCACTGCACAAAAAGCCTTTCCTCCACATTAGCCGACATTTTTCAAAGCTCGCAGGAAACTGACAACAAACCGACAACCCTAGCACGTTTTAAAAACGATGGAACATCGACATGGGAGAGAACATCGATTGTGGAAGAGGAAATGTGGCCGCCAAAACTCCATTTCCGGGATCGATACTGGAGTGTTTACATAGTCAGCCAGATGCGATACTGAAAAACAGGTTGAAAGGTGGCTACGCTGAGCCACTGCGCCAGAGATTGCGCCAAAGAGTATTATTAAGCCGCCTCCACAGTGCTTGGGGAGAGCTCGTAGTAGTCAGTGCCTGTCGAGAGCTCGTAATAGTCAGTGCCTGTCGAGAGCTCGTAGTAGTCAGTGCCTGTCGAGGTCTCGTGGTAGTCAGTGCTTGTTAAGAACTCGTAGCAGAGAGTGTTTGTTGAGATGTGCTAGTAGGCAGTGCTTGCTGAGATGTGATACTGAAGAGTCTTGCTGAGATGTGGTAGTAGAGAGTCGGTGTGAAGGTATATTGTAAGGATTAGAGTGATTTTCATCAATATAAATGAGGTAACAAACTCCTTAAAGCTCAAGTGTAGCTGTTCTGTGTGTGGAAGTATGATTCAACGTACGTATCTGGCACGGTTCTTCTTCACTAAGACAAGAAATTTTAACTATCATTTATACTGAAGTAATTAAAAAACAGAAATACTATAATTGCGTAAGGAAAGCAGAATTACACTCTAATACAAGAACACACGCCAGATGCTTTGTTGACTGAACCTGTAATGACGCATTATACAGGACATTGAAATAATGAGAAAAAAAGAAAAAGGAGTTTGTTACCTCATTTATATTGATGAAAATCACTCTAATCCTTACAATATATCTCCACACCGACTCTCTACTACCACATCTCAACAAGACTCTTCAGTATCACATCCCAGCAAGCACTGCCTACTAGCACATCTCAACAAACACTCTCTGCTACAAGTTCTTAACAAGCACTGACTACCACGAGACCTCGACAGGCACTGACTACTACGAGCTGTCGACAGGCACTGACTACTACGAGCTCTCCCCAAGCACTGTGGAGGCGGCTTAACAATACTCTTTGGCGCAATCTCTGGCGCAGTGGCTCAGTGTAGCCACCTTTCATATGCCCCTCCTCCACAGGCCAGAATTTGATGGTATTTTTGCCAGCATTGGTGGTGAAAATACCACCAAATTCGTCCACAAAAATACAGACAAAAATAAAAGATAATATTAATACCTAAATATCACATAATTAGTTAAAATTTTGGCTTTGCACTGACCTTTCAATAACCTAATATATAAAATACAGTAGGCAATACAAATTCTTTCATACATGTGGCTTTACATAATAGTTTACACAATACACAAAAAATCAGTTTATACAAAGGTTCACATAAAATACTTTTAATTATTAAAAAAAACAAATAGTTGATAATTTCAGCCCAGCAATGGTCAACAGGTGCAAACACCAACAAGTGACATCATTTTAGTAAAAGCAGTTCCATCTGTGGCACCCAGTAGTGTTGAGCAGGTACACACAGCAACAAGTCACATTATGTCAGTAGAATCAGTCCATTAGTGGCACCTAGCAATGTTGAGCAGGTGCAGACACCAACAAGTGACTTCATTTCAATAAAAGCAGTTCCATCAGTTGCACCCAGCAATGTTGAACAGGTGCAGACACCAACAAGTGACATTATCTCAGTAGAAGCAGTCCATCAGTGGCACCCAGCAATGTTGAGCAGGTGCAGACAGCAACAAGTGACATTATTTCAGTAGAATCAGTCCATTAGTGGCACCTAGCAATGTTGAGCAGGTGCAGACACCAACAAGTGACTTCATTTCAATCAAAGCAGTTCCATCAGTTGCACCCAGCAATGTTAAACAGGTGCAGCCACCAACAAGTGACATCATTTCAATAAAAGCAGTTCCATCAGTTGCACCTAGCAATGATGAGCAGGTCCAGAGAGCAGTCCATAATATTCACTATCACTGATCACACAGTTCATCAGCAGAAATTAATCATTCCTAAGTGGCACCCATTATGTTGAAAAGTGCAGGTAAAAGTTCATAATATTCACCATCACTAATCAGACAGTTCAAGCATGAACAATAGTTTGAATACACATACAAATGCTTTTACAAAGCTCTTACACTAAACATACAAATTCTAATAAACACACAAATGATATCAGATAATTGTCATATTAACTATTACAAATACACAAATATCAGCAAACCTATAATATTTATGGGTGTCAGTGCAAGCCACTACAAACAAATAAAATAATATTTAGGAGATAGGTGGGTAGGATTAGGAAAGGAAAACACACGAAACACATTCACTCATCTTTCATCCACATTAAGTACTACTGTGTAATTGAATAGTGTTAACTGTGTAAATGCAATTCTGTAAAAATTTGATGTTCATCTTGTGTATCAAGTAGTAGTGGCAGCAATGTATAACAGTCAATAATAGTTAAGTCAATGTCATAGTCATCATGTCAAGACCAATGTATGCCAAGCCAGATCAAAATGTACGGTTCCTGAACAACTGTCAGTGAGCCAAGATATGCAATTACTTCCTCTCTCCAAAAAAGTATATACCGCTTAGCGATTTAACAAAGTGTGTGTAGACAATCTTCCTTCTACTTGAGTGTTGTAATCTGCCAACTTCATCTTCCTTGTTCCATATAGACCAAAAAAAAAAAAAAAAAAAAAAAAGTGCACCTCACTTACTTTACTTCTTATCCACCAAAACTCCAATAATCATCAGCATCACATAATCTCAATACTTCAATAATACCTCTTACGTCGATACATATAAACCTTATCATTAATAGCATTTACCTTACCTCTTGTCCACCAAAACTCCAATAATCATCAACTTCACATAATCTCAATAATACCTCAATAATACCTCTTCAATACGTCGATACATATAAACCTTATCGCCAATATTATTTCACTTCCATAACAACTCTTTCCTCTAGTCAGTCTCCTCGAACAAGTACAGATAAAATCCTAATGCAAACCTCATCATCCCATACAATCCGAAGACACATTGTCAACACACAACCTCTGTGTAATCCATCTGACCCAAATCTTCTACTCATTATGAATTATAAACAAAGAAATGCATACATGACCTCTAACAGACTTAGTTCGAATAACTCTCAGTAATTAAGTACGATTACGGAGTGTGAATGATCATAATATTTCACAGTGTGTACACCACTTCAAGAATTATGGCAAACAGAAGCAAACATGTGGAGTATTTCTTGTGTCAAGTGTCACTTCCTATTTCAATTGCTCACGAAGAATGCAGTGTAATAATTGTTAATGGTCTAAACCTAGTAATGGTATGTCATGTCGTTAGCTTCCTTCCTATTAGCATAAAGTTATACAGCTTCCATAAAACCTCAGCTCATGTGACTTCTATGAAGTTTCTTGTACTAATGTCGTTTATGTCGAATTATACCAGTTCATTTTCCTGTCTTAAAAATATAAGGCACTGAGCGTAAGCAAAACATGCAATAGCGAGTAAATATACCAGTAGAGAACAGAATGTCAACAAGTGGATGCAGCACAATTCTTACAACGAGGCTCTGCCAAGCGAACAATCTATAATTAATACAATAGTGTGACCTAAACTCTATGTTTGTACACAGTATACCAGCATTTCTATACACCAAATTAAAAAGTAGTTATGACAACAAACAGAAATGTATAAATATGCAATCCATACGCATAGCAGCAAACAGGTCATTAGCATCATATCAGCATAAGCAAATAAATGTTCATATGTAATCTTAATAAGTAAGCATGAAGGCGCAAGCAGATAAATCACAAAGTATAACTTACATACCTAACCACATCAGCACAATAAATCAGGTGACAATAATAATTTAAATAAATAAGCACAGCAGGCACATAATTAAAAAATATGACATCAGTGAAAAAGCAGTGCAGCCAAGCGATGCATAATATACACAACTACAACCCAGTTCATTAATAATCATTGTCAAAATCAGTTAACGTATGCAACCACGTCGCTTCACAAGTAATTTCATAGAACATGAAATTAGCACAAAGTATGAATCACGTAATCGCGAGCAGCAAATTACGTCTAAAGTACGTACCTAAGTGGAAATATGTTACCTGAAAAATGAACTCAATTAATAGTTACCTTTTTTAGTTTATTAGTTTCTTCTTCGAAATTACATTCTTCCTGAAATTTTCTCGATAGCAAGTCCTCTTTAACGTCGGACACGCACAGAATTTACCTGAAGTTCTTAAATATTTTATAGAACCGTATCCTGAAAAATACTGGATGTTAATAACATAATTCATCAAGTCACTATAGCTTTATACTGAATTTAATCGGAGAAATTAAACTGTGTATTTGTTTACGGCTGTCAGTGCATTCGCACTGAGCGCTCGATCAGCTGTAGGCGCGTGACGTAGGAAGCTATTGTTTGCGGTCAACGACTGCCTTGTGCGGCGCGCAGACTTGACTGTCGCTTTGAATATATGCCGCCGCCAAAACACAGCGCGGTATCCTTGTACTCTCTGCGTGTTTACATGTAGCTGTTAGTTTCTCACAAGTATGTCATTCCACAAAAATTTTAACGTTTGATATATGATGTATTCCCTTAGAGCGTCGTGATTTAAGAGTTTCTACTTCAACAGTGTTATCATGAATAATTTGGCGAATTCTATATGGACCGTTATAAAGCAGAAAAAATTTGCGACCCAACCCTTTTCCTTTGTGAGACAAACGATGAGACTTAATTAACACCTTCTGACCAACTGACAAAATTTTTAAACGACCAGGACGCTTAGCTGATTTCTCTCTTCTAGCAGCCGCAGATGCAATATTTTGCAGAGCCAGGTTCACAACTTCAGAATGCCGCAGTTTCCGTGTAGGCGGAAAAGGAACGATTTCAGATATGCGATTTGTCGGTGCTTTGTTTTTTAATATCAATATAGGCGGTAAAGAAGTTGAATCATTAGGGAGTTCATTCAGAATGTTTTGAAAAATATGAAGATACTGATCGCACGTTCTGTGATTCTGATGACAATAAAGACGACACAATTTATTGATTTCCTTCATCCATCTCTCTGAAGCGTTAGATTGAGGGTGAAAAAGTGAAATGAAAATTGGTTTAATTTTACGACGCCGTAGAGTATGAAGCCAAATTTTAGAACGAAACTGTGATCCATTATCTGATATAACCTTACCAACATGACCCACTTCTTTAAGAAAATGGTTAATGAAAGCATTAGATACTGAACGAGCTGTTGCTTTGCGTAACGGTGTAAAACACACATATTTTGACGTCAGTTCCACTGCTACGAAAATGTACGCAAAACCTTTAGTAGAACGAACCACTGGACCGAACAAATCGACTGCAGCCATCTCCTTTAATTTCGCTGGAATGATAGGAAACAACGGTGCTCTGTGAGAAATTGTTGGCGGCTTAGACTTTTGATATAATTTGCATTTGGCCAGAACAGATCGAATACGTTTTTCCATATTACTGAAGTAGCAATTTTCCCGTAATTTATGAAAGCATTTTCTGGGACCAAAGTGTGCATAACTGAAATGTGTATACCAAATCAGCTTATTAACCCACTCATCAGAGTTGTCGACCGATTTTCGTTTAAAAAGAATGTCATAGCGAACTAAATAATGCTGTCTAATCGCTACGCTTTCCTTTCTCCTCCACTTCTCCTTAATGTCCTTCCAGATTGGATCCTTATTTTGCTCCTTAGCGATGTCCTGGAGCGAAGACGAAATAAAGTTCTCAAACGCAACACCTTGAATATACATCAAACAATAATTGTTTTCTATGCAGTCCTCTTCAGCACTTTGTTTGAAACCCATAGGTGCACGTGATAAAGCATCAGCAACAATATTTGAAGAACCCTGTATGTAAACAATACTAAAATCAAATTCCTGTAGGTACAACGCCCATCGTGGCAATCTGCCGTGAGTTAATTTTCTTGACATAAGAAATTCCAGAGCTCGATGATCGGTGTAAACCTTAGTATGTCTGCCAAACAAAAATGTGCGAAATTTTGTTAAAGCCCAAACAACCGCCAAAGCTTCAAGTTCCGTTATCGAATAATTTTTTTGTGATTTAGAAAGAACACGACTTCCAAATGCAATAGTTTTCTGTACTACAACGCCGTCTTCTTCTATCTCTTGAAATAAATGTGCACCTAGGCCTTTGTATGATGAGTCCGTCGCCAAACAAAAATCTTTAGATAGATCCGGATGTGAAAGAAGTGGAGCAGCAACTAAAGCATCACGAAGCTGTTCAAATTCTGACTGAGCTTCCTCATCCCAACACCAATTAGATTTCTTTCCAGATAGATCACATAAACGAGGCGTGGCCAAATTGTCCAATCTAACAAAGCGTCTAAGAAAATTACAGACACCAAGGAAACTACGAACATCACGTTTTGTAGTAGGAACAGCATAATTACGAATAGCGTCTAATTTTTCTGGATGAGGAAGAATACCTTCTGTAGAAATAATGTGACCGAGAAATTTCACCTCTGAACGACCAAATTCCGATTTTTCTAAGTTTACTGTAATGCCAACTCATGCAAAAATACGTAATAATGAATCCAAAATTTTGTTGTGCTCACTCCAAGAATGTTTAGCAACAAGAATATCGTCAACATATGAAGTAATATTGTCACGAAGATAAACAGGTAAAATTTCATTTAAGCTACGAATGAATGCTGCTGAAGATACAGTAAGTCCAAACGGTAATTTCCGAAACTGGTAACAGTTGCCAAAGGCTAAAAAGGCAGTGTATTTTCTACAATCAGGGTGGAGTTCTATTTGCCAAAAACTTGCACGCATATCAATCGCGGATAAAACTTTAATTCCATGGAAATGTTGAAGAAGTTCATCTAAATTTTGTGGGCGGTCAGTTTCAGGAATGATGATATTATTTATCTGTCTGGAATCCAGAACCAAACGAATTGACCCATCCTTTTTAAGAACAACGTGTAATGGGCTAGTATAAGGACTGACTGCAGGCTCAATAATGCCCTGATTTAACATGTACTGAAGTTCATTCTTAACCTTGTCTCTGTAAGCCAAAGGAATAGCGTATGTTTTCCCGCGAAATGGTGTGTGTTCTTTTACTTTAAATAAATATTGTAAGCCTTGTATAGTTCCTGTGTGATGACTAAACACTGTAGCATGTGAAGTCAAAATGTGGTGCAGCTCTTCTCTTGCAACGTCATCTGGCACTTCAGCTTTCTTAACCTTTTCATTAATTAATTCTTCGCTATTAATTATACCATCCATCGCATCTCTGTATCTATTGTCATTGTCATGAATAAACACACTGTCGTCATAATGCTCAACGAAAACATCAGAAGTAAGAAACCTTAAACATTTTGTATCTGATTCAGATCTTGTTAAACACTCGAAAAATTTCAAACATTTTGGCATTTCGGCAACAGTCAAATTCACACTTCCTTCTTTAAAGTTCAAAATTGCCTTATGTGCGTTAAGAAACTCCATACCTAATATAATTTGTTTACTGAGTAATGGAACAATAATAAAATTAGCAGAAAATTCGTATCCTTGACAAATGAAATTTAAGTTGGTCTGTTGTTTAACTTCCACACTTTTTCCAGAAATCGCTCCTCGAATTTTAGTTTTTGAAATAGGTAACACAGGACAGGCAATAGTTCTTTCACATATACGAAAAACTGATTCATTAATGACGTTCAATGGGCTCCCAGAATCTAAAACTGCAGTGAACTTATTCTTACCCACACATACTTCAATAACAGGATGTAAAAATGCGTCTACATTATTTTCCTTTTCGTCTAGCAAAATGTCTCGCATGTCTTCCAGGCGTACGTAGTGTAAAGTCGTAGTGTCATTACTTTCTGAACCGTCTATATTGCTGCCAGAAGCCGAAGCTGCAAGTCATTGTCGATTGTTTGCGTCACGTCTTTGATTATTCCCGTCATTTCGCGGATCAATTTCTACTATTTGCACTTGTCTCTCTGAAGTTCTGTCACGTGGAGGATGCCAATTAGGTCCCTCCTGTCTGTTAGATGCAAATTCTTGGTTGTGTCTGTTATAAAAATTTCTATTTTCCTGTCTGTCTGCATGACTACTCCTTGTATAATTTCTACTGTCACTTCTGAAATTATTGTTGTATCTACTACCCTGGTTATTTCTGTAGAAGGAATTTCTATTATTGTATGAATAATTTCTGTCTTGATGGTACCGATTACTGTTTCCGTATGATTGATCATTCCGGTAGGAATTACCGTTATTATAACTGTCTGTGTAATTTCTGTTAGAACGTCTGTTATTGTCAAAAGGCTGGTATCTATTGTCCTGTCTGTTTCGTCTGTCATTCTCAAAATTACCGCTATAACGTCCGTTCCGACCACTATCCCTTTTCTCTGAAAATCTATTGTAATTACTGTTACTGAAAAAATTACAGGAAGTCCCGTCGTCATTGTCATACTCGAGTTCTTGTAGCAAAGTCTTAAAAGTCTCAATGTCGTCTTTACATCTTCCGGCTAAAGCAAATTGTCTTATGGATTGTGGCAGCTTAGTTAAACAAATTCGAATTAATTCAGTCGGGCTGTAAGGGTTTTCCAAGGAACTGATTCTTTCGAATCATGTCTTCAAAATATTCTGCCGGCGTGCGGAACTCAGACTGTTTGAAATTACGCTGCATAATAAGACTGTGTTTGACTCTGTCTTGCGTGTTTTCGGACCAATATGTCGATAGAAATGCATGATAAAAATCATTTAGATTATTACAATCTCTAATGAGTGCGCGCATCCGCGTCACCGGTTCGTTTTCTAAATATCCACACATAAATTCCAGTTTGTAACTTAGTGGCCAATTTGGTGGAAGTGCGTACATAAATTGATCTAACCATGCACATGGATGTATGTCATTCTTAGAATTGCGGAAGATCTTAAATTTCCGAATAGTCAAAAAGTGTTTATAGTCAAAGTTTTCGCCTCGTGGCGACAAAGACCTACCGCGTCTGTCCCAGTGACAATGACGATTATTGTTAAATTCACGCGCCTGGCGCTCTCTTGTTGCATCCCGTAAATGAAACAAATTATTTTCTTCAAACCCCTCTGGTATCTGTGATTCTAAATTTCTTGTGCCGTCTTTTCCTACGATTTCGCCTTCAATCTGATTGACTTGCTTTTTTAATGCCTCAAATTCCCTTTTCACGCGTTCATTAAATTTTCCTTGATTTTCAACATGTTTATTTATGTTCTGGTATTCTTCGGTTTCTGCAAATGGCAATGGTGCTGTATCATCTGAATCTCTGTCCCCACTTAAACTAAGACTTGTCAGTTTATCTGAAATCTCCTCAACTCTTTCCGATAAATCACCTATTTGTTCTTTCTGTTTATTTACGTCTTCCGTAAGTGTCGTGACTCGGGTTTCGGTATTGACACATTTGGTAGTTAACTGTTCATATTGTTGTGTTAGATTATTTAATCTGTCATTTGGTACGGATTCCTCGACTCTCTCAAATATTTCTTCCTTATCTTTTGCACGTTGTAAATTTAACTCTGAAAATTTTTGTACTATCACGCGATCTCTTTCTTCCTGTTCTCTATCCTGTTCCCTTTGTCTGATTTCTACTGCAATTAATCTATTATTGTGAGCATTCAAAATTGGTTGTACTTCTTCTCTGATTTCTTTCTTTAATTCATCTTTCATATTTTTGAAACATGTCCCTATTCGTGCGTCTAACCGTGTTTCCAAAGTTCCCATCTCTGTTTTAAATTCAGATCATAAAGTTCTCATCTCTGTTTTAATTGTTCCCATCTCTGTCTTAAATTCAGATCCCATCCGTGTTTCCATTGTTCCTATTCGTGAGTCTAACCGTGTTTCCATACGTGCTCCCAAATTTAATATAGCACTCATCAGCTGCTCCATATTAAATTGTTCAGAATTCTTTTCGCCCCTAACGTTTCCCGCAAAACTAACTTCCTTCTGCATAGCCATAAGGCTATCTGTGTTCGATACTATTCCAGAATCTTCTGTCGTTAATCTCGGATTCTGTGAATTTTCTGATTGAGAAAAATTTTGAAATGGTTCCGGACTATTTTCCCGACTTATTACATTGTTTTCCACTTCATTATCCATCATAGTGTTTTCCTCTGTTGGCGAGTTCGCCATGTTAACAATTTCGTCATTCTCACTATTCATCATTTTTGCCTTTTTCATCGATCGCGTACTCATTTACAAAACATACAAAACTCGTCACTTTACGAAAATTACACACAATGACTCTTTATCTCCAACAATACCATTCACTCGAAATGTTTCCCTCAAACACGATTAACGAACAATTGAAATAATTGCACTAAATCGTCAAACGCGTATACAAGGCAATAAAAAAGACATTTTGAAAAATACCATTAGAAGAATGCTAATTACCAAATCTACACATGCAAAATAGACTACAATTACTAAACTACAAATTACTACAACAATACTACTGTCTACTATTTTTACAGTCAGAAGATTCCAAGGGACGATCCGAAGCAGCGGTCGCCACGTGCATGGGGGCTTAATTAAATATAATGCAAATATTTTTTAAATTTTTTAGTAGCTGTATGTCCGATTACGCTGTGTCTCGTAAACGGTTGGCCCTGACTAGTATTATTACGCAATCTGACTGCGTGGAACAACATCAAAGAATGAAATGAAAATTTTCGTTAACACAATTAATTAATTAAGTCCCCAGCAACTATAAAACCTACGAAGCCAACAAAGCTCAAGTGTAGCTGTTCTGTGTGTGGAAGTGTGATTCAACGTACACATCTGGCACGGTTCTTCTTCACTAAGACAAGAAATTTTAACTATCATTTATACTGAAGTAATTAAAAAACAGAAATACTATAATTGCGTAAGGAAAGCAGAATTACACTCTAATACAAGAACACACGCCAGATGCTTTGTTGACTGAACCTGTAATGACGCATTATACAGGACATTGAAATAATGAGAAAAAAAGAAAAAGGAGTTTGTTACCTCATTTATATTGATGAAAATCACTGTAATCCTTACAATATATCTCCACACCGACTCTCTACTACCACATCTCAACAAGACTCTTCAGTATCACATCTCAGCAAGCACTGCCTACTAGCACATCTCAACAAACACTCTCTGCTACGAGTTCTTAACAAGCACTGACTACCACGAGACCTCGGAAGGCACTGACTACTACGAGCTCTCGACAGGCACTGACTACTACGAGCTCTCCCCAAGCACTGTGGAGGCGGCTTAATAATACTCTTTGGCGCAATCTCTGGCGCAGTGGCTCAGTGTAGCCACCTTTCAAGGTTTACGAAAACCGGACCTGGGAGCCTCATGTAAACGATTTGTTTATAAGGACAGGGTAGTATCGCTGTTCAATGACCGTACTATTGCTAAAACGAGTGCGCACGAAAGCGGCGATTCTCTGAAGACTGTGCAGAGTCGTGTAACAGAGCGGACGTGTACTGGCAGAGGGCTTCACCTTTGTGTGTATTGTGCTGCTGCAAGCTCGTTCTGCCCCGCAGAGGTACTTCGGATAACTTGGATCACGCACCAGCTCAATCGCACGTGGACTCTGTTACTAACTGGACAGTTTGTTTTCCTTACTTTCTTGACTGGCGTCGTTTCCAGCTCGTAGTCTAGTGGATAGCTTTGCTGCCTCGGAATCACGGCGTCTCGAGTTCGACTCCCAGCCGGGTTGGAGATTTTCTCCGCCTGGGGACTAGGTGGCTGTATAGGACACATCATCATGAATCGGCAAAGAGACGAGGTTGGGCACTGTAAAGATTGGAACTCGGTACGGGCGCCGATGGCCACGATGTTGAGCGACCCACAAACCAAATACCATCATCATTGAATGGCGTTTACACTTCAGTTACTGTTTGAAGTATGCATTTCTTTTCTGAAAGCAGATTCATTTTATTCAGTATTCCTGTCCATCGTATTAATGAACATTCTCTTGGCTGCAAAACCCTGTTTTTCAACACAATCTCCGTTCATTGCGATGGCCGTGCTCTATCTTATTGAGAGGGGCTGTATACCCAAATAGTACCACTCAAATGGTCGACGTCGGAGACAACGTCTTGCTGCATCAATAACCCCTCCATCGTCCAACTACTGCTTGATTAGAGTTCATTTTTCATTGGGCCAAATAGATGGAAGTTCTTTATGGTGTTCTGTAATGCGAGGAGGGACCCATTGTAATGCATACATGCATTCCCTTCACGTGTTTAAGCTGAGTATTAAGCACAGTTATGCTATCAGGGATGCTCAGTAGCAGCCAGGCTACATGTACATTTAACAGTTAAGCGTCAGCAAGGAGCATTAGTGATGAAATCATAGGAGGCAATGTTGTGCAACCTTAGTAGGGACAAGATCCGACTATTCGGGAGTAGGGTCTTACAATCTGAGACAGTGTTCCGAGACAAACTTCCGTCACAATGACCGCAAACGTGACGTCAGATCCGCCTAGCAATAGCGATCTGAACGCACATTGGCTGAAACTGTGGATATATATATGTAGGAAGCGAGAGAAGTGTCCGTATTGGCTGAGGGAGAAATGGGGTGGGCTCTCTTGTCCTTCGGGAACACGGGGCGAGTTGTCCTGAGGAGCCACGCAAAACGCACGGTCGAGTAAATGGGGTGGCTCTAAAAGAACGGTCGCATATTTCAGATGTTAAACAAGCTAGAAAGTGAAGTTATTAGTTATCAGAACGCCACGTGTCGTGGGCAGTGTCTATCATTATGTAAAGTTAGAAAACTGTGTTAATGTGTGTAAAGGGTCGAATATAACGGCTTAGTCCAGAGCCGCCATATTGCAAATGCTGATTCTGTGACGTGTGTGACAAAGCAATTTCTGTGTTAAACCAAGTGTAGTACAAACGTTGTTGACAATTAACAACTGGCATCCCTAAACACTCCACTTCAGCAGGATCACCACCTACATGGAACCTGGCGACTGAGCGCTACTACTGTGCTACAAGGGACTTACCGAAGCAGCAAGACACCAGCTTAGTGATACCGCCTAGAGAAGCATTCCTTCTCCCTACAACGCCAATGAGGGTGTTGTAGATGGGGGAGTGTGTCAGCACTACCAAGAGAGACGTCCAGTTGAGCAACGGGGAGTTTGATTGTGATCCGTCGATCATCTCGAATGAGAGTGTCCGCACGTTCCAACAATGCAGGAGTCAAAGCTATGTGCTGCCGGCCGGCATGCGGGAGATCGTACAGGTTTGTGCGACCTTGTTCCGACGATGACAGACACTTCACCCAACGACTCACCGTGCTTTTGTTCACTGCATTGTCTCCGTGGACAAGAAAACAGAGCACAACTGGTAGAGGATCGCAGCTTTTGCTTACTGATTCACAGCAAGATATTGGATGTATTTGTTAATGTTAGCACAATGTTATTGGGTGTACTAAAGGAAGAGGTTCAGCTTTTTCATCAATACAAGAGGTCACTGAACTGTGTGCTGAGTGTGGCATAGGTTACTGAAGAGGCGAACAACAGCAACAGAGAATGAGTTTGTGAAAGATTTTGTTTTAAGGGTAGACAGAGCTGGGGTACTATGAGGCGCGTTCAATAAGTAACACATTTTTCCTGAAAGTGCGTTGGTTTTATTGAGTACTCCAATATATCGAATTATTCCCAACTACAAAACCACATTTTTCAACCTAATTCACGTTCAATGCGACAGCTGTACCAAAACTTACTTTGATGGCCTCTGTGCCTCTATGGTATCACTCTACTGGTCTACGTCTTGCTGCATCAATAGCTTCCCCATCCTCGTACTTCTTCTCGCTGAGAGCATCCTTACTGGGCCAAAGAGATGGAAGTCGGAAGGTACGAGATCAGGGCTGTAGGCTGTATCAAGCAGAACAGTCCAACGATGATTTGTGAGCTCCTCTCGGGTGCACAGATATGTGCGAAGCGTTGATTTGTCGTGGAGGAGGATAAGTTCGTCTGCATTTTTGTGGCTGCGAACACGCACGTTCCAACATTGCAGGAGTCACAGCAGGCCAGCCAGCGTGTGGGAGATGGAACAAGTTGGCGCGATTTTGTTGCGATAATGATAGACACCTCGCCCAACGACTCACCGTGCTTTTTGTTGATTGGCAGGTCTCCGTAGACATTCTGCAAGCACCCATGAATATCTGGAATGCCCTGGTTTTCCGCCAAAAGAATCTCCATGACAGCTCTCTGCTTGGAACGCACTTGCGCTACAGATGCCATTTTTAAGGCTACGTATTGCGCTGCCACCCATTGGAACTTCATGAAGCTATAGGGGCTGGAGGGGAATTGTTCCACGATGTCCCCCAACAAATTCTGCAGTTTCCTAACCGAAATCGGCAGTGGAAAAAATGTGTTGCATTTACTTATTGAACGCCCGTCGTAGGTGTATCAGATCGAAACACGTTTAGTTGGAAGGTTGGTGGCGAAAATCCATAAATACTGGAAAAAAGAATATTAATTCAATGCGCCGCAAGGAAAATGAATGGAACGACGTATTTGGCTATGATAATTATGAAAGAAAAAGCGAGGAATCGAAAGAACTTGCAGCATATCTTATGATGTGTGGAGAGCGAACCAAACGTAGAGTATTAAGCAGTACTAACGTTCTAATTCGCTTATTTCTTACATCAGTAAATCATTAACCTAAAATCGAATAGTATTTGATTAAATATTAACTGAATATTATTTATCTGTTGTTATTCTAAAAGTAACAATGTTAATTACGTTTTTTTAATTATAAAGTTCAGTCGGATACTAAAACTTCTTGGGACTATTGGTTGAAATCTGGACCCACTGAGAGGAAGGTTACAAACTACTGTGGAAGAGCAATGAATCGACTGTTTGTCCACTGCAGGGTATCACTGCTGTCGTGAGGGGAGGGCACTAAAGTCATCGCGTAATTTCATTTCAGCGTTATATGGCTCCCTCTGAAATTTAATCGTTCCTTCAATAAGCGTCAATAATAGCAGATAGCAGCGTCTTTGGAAGAGGGAAACAGTTAACCGCCGCAAACTCAATTACGTTCAGACCGGAACTGTAACTGTGTAACTGGAGTGTCTGTCAAATTGCCTGTTAAGTTGGCAGAATCGTCACTAACTGTTTCCTGCTCCTTTGACGCTGGCTAAACTGATTATCGAAACTCGATTGACTAACAGCAACACAACGCAAAAGTCCATTGACTGGCCATCCAATACAATTACTCTGCCGCTCAGCGGGTGGAGTGGAACGAAATCGTATGTCTACACAAGAACTTTTTTATGACACATTAAACTCGAAACGTTCTGGATACAACCGCTACTATTGAAGAACGCAAAATTTTCAGATGAAATGAAATGATCTTCCAACATACAGTAAAAATATGAATAAGGCTACACCACTAACAACATGACAACAAAACAATTTAAAACAAAAAATGAATATGTACAATTCACTATTAAGGAAACTGAACTAGAGGAAAAGTATTATTAATGGATCAGAACGGAGTGGACAGATCCAATCATAATACAGAAGGAAAAGTATATGAACATCATAACGCTGCATATACAGGTTCGGAAGAGCTTCAAAAAGAAAGAAAATAAAGCTGCAAGTACAAAAATGTTTTAAAGAAGAGGTCTTGGAGGGAACGTAACATAAAGTCATAGTGCCATAAAATTGGCACTTCACTCACATGTTTGTTGCCTAACAAGGTCTTTGGAAAGATATCATTCAGTTATAATAAACACGCGCCTTCTGATGATACTGTCTTAGTATTAACTACGTACGACTCAGTGTTTGCCACGAAAGATTTTTCCAACTTCTTTAACATTTGCTGTTACAGGGAGCAAGAGATGAGGACAACATCACCGGTTTAAACGTTTCATGAGTATGCTCAGCAGCAGTTAATAGGCCAATGAGTGAAACAAGATGAAGACAATGGTAGTTTAATTTAAGAAAAACACGTTAGTATGTAAAAATCAGTTTCAACATTAACAAATAAACAAAAACAAAGAAAGTTTTCATGTACACATTTTATTATATCTACAGAATTTAAAAGGGAAAAAGTATTTGTCTAACATACGCTTCTGTAGAAAATACCACAAGAAAATGGATATCTGCGAAGCGTCCCAAACAAATCAGAACACTGTACTGGAGCAAAGGTGTACGGTATCTGTCCGTTTCAGTTTGTGGAGAAATTTGTATATACGTAGCTGCCGAACTGGAAAGTAGTCTCTCTCTCTTCCGCTTCTTGTTTTTCTATATCATGACAAATACAATACGATCCTTTAAAATAACACGCTGAAACTGACAAGAAAGGTAAGTTTTGAAAAAGGTTATTTAGTAGGAATGGGTGCAGCAGATCCACTGGAATTCTCAAATTGCAAATCGAAAAAGCTCAGGTCTGTCTATAATCTATATATTTTAAATAAATGAAGACCAAGTAATGCATTATACGGAAGGTAAACATGTAAATCAGTAACAATTACTGATAATAAGCAAATGAATACATTTTCCTCATTTATAATACTGGGTGTCTACAGCTCGTGGTCTTGCGGTAGCGTTCTCGTTTTCCGCACAAGGGGTCTCGGGTTCGATTCCCGGCGGCATCAGGGATTTTTCGTACCGCGAGATGACTGGGTGTTGTTGTGTCATCTGCATCATCATCATCATCATCATCATCATCCCCATTACGGTCGGAGGAAGGGCAGAAGCAAACTAGCTCCACTAGGGCCTTGACTAGTACGGCGGTGCGGGTCTCCCGCATCGTCCCCTACGCTCCTCGGAGTATGGGACCTCATCATAATATTGGGTGAATTATGTGTCTACTTAACTGCACTGTGCAGCTAAATTAAAGGAATACTTGTTGAAACCCCATACCTGTCACCCACTGCGACGCGGAAGCTTGCAGTTTGGCTCAGAGATGCCTCCAACTTTCCTCTGTAACTGTGAAAAAACACGGAGCCCTGAGACGTCACCCTCGCAGTCGGCGACGCTTAAAACAGCAAGGTGTTGACACAAGCAAGTAAAAGGCCAGAGCTCAGAAGTTCACACGAGCTATAATTGGCACCAAATTTCAGCACAATTCTGACCTGTCATACGATGGGAAGTTTACTACACCCACCCTTAACCATATTTCACTCCTTCCCTCGACGTCTCTACGATGGAGGTCAGAATCGCGTCGACCATCGTTGAAGTCAGGAGGGTTTCTTACAAGTGACCAAGGAAAACATTCCGAACACCCGCCGCTCGCAATCGACAAGAAATGGCCTCAGAAGGTGGCAAAAGGGCGACAATGAAACTAATGCTTCCCTAGGGGCGTTCATTATCACACATTTCTCGCTGAAAACGACAATTTGCAGTGCGATGTATAACAGGACGACGTTCTTGACAAATTCTCCCCCAGCTGACACCCCCACACGATTCAACTATTCCCTAACGACATCGTCGGGCTGCCATCGTATTGAACGTGACGGCGCCCCTTTGGAGTGTAGCACGACCTCAAGTTTTTCTGTGGTATACACAGTGGAACCACATGGGACAGACTTTCGAAGGGTGTCAGCAGAGAAGGTCATTCTGCTTTACATCACACTGCCAACTTTCATTTTCGAGTGCGACAAGTGTCAAAATGGACGCCCCTCGGGAAAGTGTGGTTTTATTGGCTCCCTTAATGCCACCACCTGAGACCTTTTAACGTCGATTATGAGCGGCAGCCTGATCAGAAGGTTTTCCTCGGCCACCCCTAAGAAACCCGTGTGACTTCAACACTAGGCGTCGCGATTCTGACCTCCATCGTGGAGGTGGCAAATGATGTGATGAAACGGGTATGAGAGGGGGTATAATAACCTTCCCACCTTTTGACACGTCCACAATGGCATTGGCCAGAATTGTGGTGAAATTTTGTGCCAACGTGCCACATTATGCAGCTAACATGGACATCTGAGCTTTGGCCATTTATCTACATGTGTCGACACTGGAATCTGGTTTCGCAGGACAGAGCGGATCAGGTTGTGGAAAGGGGCCAAGGTAAATTATTGTCAGTTATACAAGAATACATACAACATTATTCCTCAAACCAGTGCACAGGTTTCTCTTTAAAACAACAAAGATCAATTCACGGCTGAGGGCCCAAGTAACTTCTCCAGAATAAGTTTAAATGATTCCTTTTAAAACACCAGGATTTAGAGTAATGGCTGAAGACCTTACTTAAGTAAAATTACAATATCTTCTCGGCTATGCCGGCCGCGGTGGCCGTGCGGTTCTAGACGCTGCAGTCCGGAACCGCGGGACTGCTACGGTCGCAGGTTCGAATCCTGCCTCGGGCATGGATGTTTGTGATGACCTTAGGTTAGTTAGGTTTAATTAGTTCTAAGTTCTAGGGGACTGATGACCTAAGATGTTAAGTCCCATGGTGCTCAGAGCCATTTGAACCATTTCTCGGCTAAAGGCCAAAATAATGTGTCAGATCAGTTAAGGGAATTGTTTAAAAACCAAGCATTTAGCAATTCCGGCTAAAGGAGATATTAAGAAAAATTCAAGTTAATTCTTCGGATGTAAGCCCAATTAAAAAAAAAAATTCTTTACATAATAAAAGAGAGACTTTAAAGATAAGCTTTTACACAACACAACATGAAAACATCTTAAGAAAACTTGAAGTATCTTGTCGTCTGAAGGCCCAAACAATTACTCGAGAATAATTAAAGACAACCTTAAGATAAACATTTACAGAACACTGCTGAAGGCTGATTCAATAATTCAAGATAATTAAAAGAAACCATACAGACAAAGAAAAACAAGAGGTACAAATGGCTCTGAGCACTATGGGCCTTAACTTCTGAGGTCATCAGTCCCCTAGAACTTAGAACTACTTAAACCTAACTAACCTAAGGCCATCACACACATCCATGCCCGAGGCAGCATTCGAACCTGCGACCGTAGTGGTCACGCCGTTCCGGACTGAAGCGCCTAGAACCGCACGGCCACAGAGGCCGGCTACAGACAAGGATTTACATATTAAAGCCACAGATTCTGAAATAACCATGGCTGAAGGCCTTAATACAGAGCAACAAGAATATTCAATGAAACACGGCTGAAGGCCTAATCATAAAATAGTTGACATGAAGTTAGGCTGAAGGCCATATACTAAACATAAAACAGACAATATTAATACACGGCTGAAGGTCTGGCACAGTACCTGCGACCAAATAAAATGACAATCATAAACAGAAAAAACAGTGGTGATCAGAAATGTTCCAAGGGTCGGTGTGGGAAGGAAACACCAACCAGAGTTTAGTTGAGACAGACTTCCAAGCGTAACACTAAACAATCGGGTTGCAGCACGACCTATAGACGGCTGACGAAGCAACCAACCAGCCAATCAATTCCCTTCCACCAGACCAACAGCACGACAACCAAAAGTACCAACGAAGACGAGGATCACAGCAGGATTATGTCTTAATAATAGGTGTATAAACACAGTCAAGGCACAATAAATACTTAAAGAGAAAAGAGAACAACACCAAGCTGTCGAACTACACGCCGTGCCAGACAGCATCAACACAGTGACGAAAACACATTGCTGCAAAACTACGCTAACGACCAGGGTAGGTAACCAGAACGTTAACAGCCACAAGGCAGAAGACACCGCTGGTACACTTCACTAATAAGTTATAATCGTTTCAAAGGTTAAACACCATACAGGGAGACGGCTGCAAAATTTTGCCGACTCCAGCACACCATCACGTTGCTGCTTGTGGGGACAGCCCAGGATGCAACAACCAGCAATCAACGAAGAGATGTCACAACGGTTGAGCTTTCATGACAGGTTAACTGATTACTCAACTCCAGTATGCAAGTGCGGTGGGCGACGAACTTAGTAGTTCTCGCAGCTGGTCCCACACAACTCCGAACGCGCAAGCACGCCGCCAGCGGTCCTGGCCATCACACGCCGTGGAGACTTCGTCGCTGCTCTGCCGCAACCGACCAACTGCCCGCACCCGGAACGGTCAAAAGATCAAATACACGTCGGTCGATGACATGACCGAGCGGACGACCAACCAACGGTCATTCCCAGTCGAGTCTTCTTCAGTAGGACAGTCCATGTGTGTCCGTGCCTCAATGGCGCTCCGCCCCCAACCTCTGCTCTGTCCCCGACCTCTGCTCCATGCCCGACAGATGCTCCGTGCCCGCCTACTGCTCCGTGCCCGACTGACTTCCTGACACACCACGACTTTTTTTTTTTCTTTATTGTAATTTTAGCACCTCATACAGGCGGGCTGTCAGCAGCATAGTACGCCGCTCTTCAGCCTTAAGTGGTACAATCATATGACAAAGAGGCGACATAGACAATACAATGAAAATGGCGGGCAAAAAAAGTAGAGACAAAAAACAATAAACATGAAGCCGTTCACGCTGGACGATAAAAACACTAACACTTGTTGACACGGCGCACAGAACACGGAGGACGGCGACGCCACATGGGAACAGTGGAGTTGTAACTGCGAAAGAACGCGAAACACAAAACGAAGCACACACGCGAGACACTGATGGCGATTATCTCCGGCGCGCGAATGTTCACTATGCGTGTGCGAGTCCGGGGACCTGCCAAGAGAGGAGGAGGAGGAAGGGAAGTGGGAGAGCGAGAGGGGAGAGTGATGTGTCGACAGAAGTGCCGACACAGTGTTATTTTGAGGGGGCCGATAGGCACGCTATCTAACGCAGACGGGCGTGAAGTCTGGAACAGGATAACTATTGAATGGTAGCAAGAAAAGTACGTAGCTGGAATATACTTAACTTTAATGACTCCTTGTGATACATCTCTCTTGACTATACAAATGCGACTCGTAAGATACATGCACTGTTACAATTGGCGCCTTGCTAGTTCGTAGCCATGGACTTAGCAGAAGGCTATTCTAACTGACTCTCGGCAAATGAGAGGAAGGCTTCGTCCGTATTGTCGCTAGCAATGTCGTCCGTACAACTGGGGCGAGTGCTCTATCGTATATCGAGACCTGCCTTGTGGTGGCGCTAGGTCTGCGATCACACAGTGGCGACACGCGGGTCCGACATGTACTAAATGGACCGCGGCCGATTTAAGCTACCACCTAGCAAGTGTGGTGCCTGGCGGTGACACCACATTCCTCCCCCGCAAATCGGCGAACGGTCGTGTGATAAGGCTTCCGCCCGCCGTGGGGAGGACCCCATGTTGACGTATGCGATGAGGTAGGGAGCCCAACAACAGGCGAGGCTGTGCCACCCGCACCCGGCCATTCGGTCCGAGGGGATCTAGGAAACGCCTGAAAACCTAGTCCAGGGTGCACGTCAACATGCGGTGGATGCGCCCGTAATGAGACAGGAGGGGCCGAAGGGTCGACCTCCATTGCGTCGGAGTACCCGACGCGCGATGACGTCATGTGGTCCGGAGCGGGCAAGAGGTCCATGGCGGAGGACAGCTGGTCACGGGAAGCGATCGGCGGCGCGTGACCCAGGGAGGCGCTTGGCGGCTGCAGCGAAGCGTCGAATGCGGGCGGCGCCGGCGGGAGAACAGGGGGCGGCGGCGGCGGCGGCGGCGGCGGCGGCGCGTCGCCATGGGGCAAAATGGAAGGCAGCGTCGGTAACACCTGGGGATGAGGCGAGCCAGTAGATGGGTCCCCAGGGCGCTGACCGGACGGCACCGTCGCTGAAAGCAGAGGGGGAGCGGCAGAACCCGTGCGACGACAGAGGCGCAGCTGATTGAGATGCCGACGCACCTCACCAGAGGCCCCCAAAACCAAATACATCGCGCGGCCGAGGCAGCGAAGAATGCGCCCTGCGAGCCAACGCCGTGAACCTCGATAGTTGCGATAAAATACAACGGCGCCTGGAGCAAAAGCAGGAGTCTGCCGCTGCACATGAACCTGATGCGGCGGATGCAGCAAAGACATCAGGGTTCGATGAGGACGACCGTGGAGCAACTCAGCCGGCGAGCGACCATCTCGGGGCTGAGAGCGATATGACGACAAAAAGAGCAACAACGCGTCCTCCCGAGAATGCGACTCTTTCAACTTCAACATCTGTGACTTGAAAGTCCGGACCAATCGTTCAGCGGCACCGTTTGACTGAGGCGAAAACGGCGCGGATGTCAGATGTTGAATACCATTGGCCTGGCAGAATGACTGAAATTCTGCGGACATGAATTGTGGGCCATTGTCGGAAACAATAGTCTGCGGAAGACCTTCAATGCAAAAGATAGCAGACAACGCTTGGATGGTGGCAGATGACGTCGTGGAAGACATCCGGACAACAAAAGGAAAATTACTGAAGGCATCTACCAGAACCAACCATCGAGCATTCCAGAACGGACCAGCAAAATCAATGTGCAAGCGCTGCCAAGGGGAAGTGGCTTTTGGCCATGCAAAGACTTTCCGCGGCGGTGCGGATTGTTGTTCGGCACACGCCATGCAAGATGAACACATATTCGTAATCGCAGCATCGATTCCGAACCAAGTACAGTGCTGACGAGCAAGTTGTTTCGTCCGCACTATACCCCAATGTCCTTGGTGAAGAAGCCGTAAGACAGAGGACTGTAACGAACGTGGGACCACGACTCGGGACTGATCATTATCAGAACGCAACAACAAAACACCACGTCGAACAAAAAGTCTCTCCTTGTGAGCAAAAAATCGGCGAACCAACGGATCCTCGATCCGAGACTTTGACAAATGCCATTGCGTAGCAACAAAACGCAAAACAGTAGCAAGGACAGGGTCAGCAGCTGTGGCTGTAGCTACACGACGAAAGTCAATCGGAAACGATTCGACCACTTCATCGGTTTCCGAATCAATGAACATGCAAGCAAGTTCGGAAGAATCGAATGCTGTATCCTCAGCAACAGGCAAACGGGACAACGCATCGGCGTTTCCGTGCTTAGCAGTGGACCGATACAAGATATCGTAGCGGTACTGCGAGAGGAAAATAGACCAGCGAATGAATTTCTGCGCCGTACGTGGAGGTACAGGCTTGGTCGGATGAAAAAGCGATGTCAAAGGTTTGTGGTCGGTGATGATGGTGAAGTGACGACCATACAAGAAATCATGGAACTTAGTAACACCAAATACGAGAGCCAAAGATTCTTTCTCTATCTGTGAGTAATTTCTTTGCGCAGACGAGAGCAATTTGGACGCAAAGGCAATAGGGCGATCATGGGAGCCAACTTCGTGCGCAAGCACAGCACCGATCCCGAAATCCGATGCATCTACCATCAACAAAAGGGGTTTCTGGGGATCGAATGGCGTAAGGCAAGTATTAGAAAGCAACGCCGATTTCAACTGGCGAAAGGCGCGTTCGCATTCCGTCGTCCAGACGAACGGAACACCTTTACGGCGTAAGCGATGAAGCGGAGCTGAAATGGAAGAGGCATTGCGCACATATTCTTCTGTCTGTCCGGAGATCACTATATCGTCCAGATAGTTTGCTGCAGTAGGGACCGACGCACAAATAGTTTGTAAATATTGCTGAAACAATGCAGGGGCGGATGCACACCCGAATGGCAGTCTTTTGAACCTGTACAATCCAAGATGCGTGTTAACCACCAATACGCGCTGGGATTCGTCGTCCACCGGTATTTGCAAGTACGCATCGGCTAGGTCCAACTTTGAAAAATATTTTCCCGGGCACAGTTTAGCAAAAAGATCTTCCGGGCGGGGCAAAGGAAAAGTAGCAGTCACTAGTTGTGGATTCACCGTGGCCTTGAAGTCCACGCAAAGCCTCAATTTTCCGGAAGGTTTTGGCAAAATTACTAAGGGTGAGGCCCAGAGAGAAGCCTGCACACGTTCAATTACACCTTGTGATTCGAGATCGTTTAACGTTCTTGCGACCTCATCACGCAATGCGTGGGGAACATTGCGCGCTCTGAAAAACTTCTGTTGCGCGTTTACTTTCAGTTCCAAATGTGCTGCATAGTCTTTAGCGCAACCTAAGCCCGGCGCAAAAATGTCTGCAAAGTCTTCACAAAGCCTAGAAACACTGTCTGTAGGCACAGTCTGATTCACTGATAGGACCTGATTTACTATAGACATGTTAAACAACTGAAATAAAACTAAACCAAACAAGTTCACTGGAGTAGACGAACGAAGAACGTAAAATGACACAAGTTTTGTTTGTCCCTTATATGTTGCAAGAAGGCTGCACTGTCCTAACACAGGAATTTTCTGTCCTGAATATGTGGTGAGTTTAACATTTGCGGAACGCAACGGAGGTGTGCCCAGTTGTGTGTACGTGTCGTGATTGAGCAATGAAACTGCAGCTCCGGTATCGAGCTGGAATGGTATGACCTTGCCACGAATGTCCAAATCTACAAAAAGTTTATTGTCCTGCTGACGACAAGAGCGACTGTCTCGTGCAATTTGAACAGACACTGGTACAGAATCACTTGCTAATTGACGTGATTTCCGGCGACGTCGACGCACAGTTTTTGTGGGACGAACACAGGCACTGTTAGAGAAAGTGTCACTGGACGAAGTGGAATTAACGACATGAATGTCCATGGGCGAAGGTCCACTAGCCTGAGTGTCCTTGGTTCGATTCCGGCGCGAAGCAAAGGGCCTGGAATGATTGTGATTGTCTGATCTGAGCTTTTTCTGGCAAACACTTTGAACATGTCCTTTCCTATTGCAGAAAAAGCAAATAGCATGGCGTGACGGGCAATGTTCACGCGAATGTCTAGTAGCACACCGCGGGCATGATTTCACTGCATTTGTGTGCTGGCGCGGCACACGTGGCTTAGAGCGCGGCGGCAGCTGTGTCGAAGTGCGCGAGGCCCGGTTACCGGGCCGCGCAGCGCGTACAGCGGGCCGGTTAATGTTACACACGGCTGGCGAAGTTTCAAAAGATTCCCGAGCACAGTCAAGTGTGTCTTGTCTATCTAATATGTCTATCACTTGTTGAAGGGAGGGATTAGCTAGTTTCAAAATTTGCTCCCGTATGCGAACATCAGAAACGTTCTGTGCAATTGCATCACGCACCATTGTATCTGAATAAGAAAGGCCACAGTCACATTCAAAGGCACAGTCCCTAGTAAGTCATTGCAATGTTGCTACCCACTCCCTATTAGTTTGACCGGCCGTACGTTTTGTACGAAAGAACGTATACCGTTTGGCAACCACATTAACTGTTTCTTTGAAATAGGCATCTAAAGCAGACAAAATTTCCTCGTAGGACAGAGTTGCTACGTCGCGTCGGGGAAACAATTTCACTATCACACGGTAGGTGGACACACCAACACAGGAAAGCAAAAAGGCTGCCGTTCATTACCTTGAATTCTGTAGGCGGCGAGGTGAAAGGCAAACTGGCGTGACCACTCAGTCCAGGTCTCGTGCTGTGCATCAAAATTGCGAAACTGCGGTGCAACTGCACGTTGTGGCTGCGGGAGCGATGAAGCGGCGGCCGCCGCATCGGCTTGAATGGCACGTTGACCCTGGACGAGCTGTCCAAGGGCATCCAATAACGCCTGCGTCTGCTGATTCTGCAAGCGATAAAATTCGGACAGTACATCTGGAGATTGTGGCGAAGCCATGACACAAATAAATGTAAGCAATCAGAAAGAACTCTTTACTCGTCGCCATGTGATGTGTCGACAGAAGTGCCGACACAGTGTTATTTTGAGGGGGCCGATAGGCACGCTATCTAACGCAGACGGGCGTGAAGTCTGGAACAGGATAACTATTGAATGGTAGCAAGAAAAGTACATAGCTGGAATATACTTAACTTTAATGACTCCTTGTGATACATCTCTCTTGACTATACAAATGCGACTCGTAAGATACATGCACTGTTACAATTGGCGCCTTGCTAGTTCGTAGCCATGGACTTAGCAGAAGGCTATTCTAACTGACTCTCGGCAAATGAGAGGAAGGCTTCGTCCGTATTGTCGCTAGCAATGTCGTCCGTACAACTGGGGCGAGTGCTCTATCGTATATCGAGACCTGCCTTGTGGTGGCGCTAGGTCTGTGATCACACAGTGGCGACACGCGGGTCCGACATGTACTAAATGGACCGCGGCCGATTTAAGCTACCACCTAGCAAGTGTGGTGCCTGGCGGTGACACCACAGAGAGCAGAGATGCCACGGGCAGGGGAGATAGGGGGGAGGGAGGAAGGGGGAGGGGAAGCCCGGGGGAAGAGGGGTGGAAGGAGGGGACGGGGGAAAAGGAAAGAGAAGGGAAGGGAAGAGAAGGGAGGGAGGGTGCCTAAAGGAAAGGACACCGGAAGTGGGGGATGGGGCAGGGTCAAAGTTGATAGGAGGGGTAGATGGAGGGGAGGAGGACATCATCAGGGAGGGGGAGCTGGCGGAAGCCACCTTGGGAGAGGGTAAGGAGGGTGGAGAGATGGAGACCGGGTGGGATATGGGAATACAGGCGCGGCAGCGGGCGGGGGTGGGAGAGGATCGGGGAGACGAGCGGGTGAGGAGGATCGACTTTACGGGAGGTGTACAGGATCACACCACGACGACCCAGAAATACTGTCGGTCGCTCCAGAGATAGTACGACAGAGCACTTATCGATAAGCGCTGCTGCTGCCAGTCACAGGCAGGTAAGGCAGGAAGCTAGTGACGCCAGTAAATGGAATAAGAAAACGAGGCGGCAGTATGATAAGAGAAGATGACAAACAATAAATGGGATGAACGCTAGCAGCGCACAGCTCAGTCATCTTGCTGTTTGTAGAGTTTCCAAGCCCAAGGGTAATGCTGAGGCGTTGCGCCATACATCGTGCCTATTAAAATAGGACGTAACAGCGGTGAACAGGCGTGCAGTATGAGTCACGCGCAGGACAGGTGGCGTCAAGCGGCCAGGTCTATTCAGTTTCTACGCGATCTAGCTGACGGACACTGTTTGAGCTGCAGTCAAAATACTGTCATTTTTATTTGCAGTTCTATTTGTTTAATTTTCTAATTGTTTATTGATTACTATTATAATTCTGCTTGGTTATGGGAGTCAATGAAGGTGTGAATGTGAAATAATGTTTTATGTGAAGTTTTTATGCTATACACTAAACTAACTGGTCTAGTGTGGAATGTTCGAGAATGACGCTTGTGCTAGTCATTTGTAGGGGGGAATTTGCTATAAACTATTTCGTCAGTTTATGGTACTGGGGAAATGAGATTACGGCCGGCGGCTGTGGCCAAGCTGTTCTAGGTGCTTTGGTCCGGAACCGCGCTGCTGCTACGGTTGCAGGTTCGAATCCTGCCTCGGGCATGGATGTGTGTGATGTCCTTAGGTTAATTAGGTTTAAGTAGTTCTAAGTCTAGGGGACTGATGATCTCAGGTGTTAAGTCCCATAGTGCTTAGAGCCATTTGAAGCATTTTTTGAGATTATGATTTCGGTAAAGTAGTTTTTTGAGAGGGAGTTAACTTTATGTTTGTGGGTTTTCAAAATTTATTTATATTAATTTTCTATTTTGACGGAGCGGAAAATTTTGATTGGTTCTGTATATATGCGCGGGTTTGAGCGGGTTTGATGCTACTTTCCGACTGGCTGTGATGTTTCTCTGCCAATCACGAATTAGCATATTCGCGAGTGTTTTGGGAACTAGAAACTTCTTTTGTGTAGAGAGATGAGGAGAGTCGCTACTTGGATCTGATAGTGATGAGACCTACTGATACGTGCTCCTGTAAAAATTATTATTATTGTGACATTTCGTCATAAAAATGTTTGAGAAGTGCCGTAAAGTGTGGAAGAGAGTTCGATTTAATGCACAGTGTGAAATTCAGAACTGTCGATAACACTCTAAATATCTAAATTCCGCGTGGCATCTTGCTTACCAGCTAACATAAAAATTTTGTTCGTGAGACTGATTATAGCAAAATTTGAGTCAGGTATTCTGAAAGAAACACTGCCTTTGAAAATTTTCTGTGACCGATAACTAATAATTACCATAAACTGGCTACGGCTATGAATGATGTGTGCTTGTGGACTTCTCAAACATTCTACAGCTTCGTGTAACGCTTGGTAGTAGCTGGTGTATCCAAACCTACCGTAATTGAGTCACGTCTCATGCACATAAATACTTTCATTGAACTATTGCTAACCTTCCACCGACAAAACAATTCTGAGTGCGACCTGTGGTTGCGAGGCGGTTTTTTTTTTCTATAGCTGAGATCTGCATTTCAGTAACTTCAAGGAGGTGCGTGTGAAAAAAGGTTCAGCACAGGGTGAATGGAACCTTATTCGCAGCAGCGCAGCACCACGCCGCCGCAATGTCGCAGGGCGCCACGATTTTGCACCGTAAATGTACGAAGGTCACTCCAAAAGAAATGCACAGTGTTTTTGTAAAAATACAATTTTCATTCTGCGTGTGTGAAAGTTTTACAGTGTGTAGATACATCCTTCCCGCTTGTTTTCAAACTTAGTTCAACCTGTTCCCGTGAGTGGCGCGTCACGGCATGTCTCCAAGATGGCTGCTACACTTGACGTTTGTCAGAAGCAAGGTGCTGTTATAGAATTCCTGTGCTGTGAAAACGAGACAGTGGGAAACATCCACAAGAGGTTGAAAAAGGTGTATGGAGATGCTGCTGTCGATCGCAGTACAGTTAGTCGGTGGGCAAGCAGGTTACTTGATGAAAGCGGGCACGGCAATATTGAGGATTGTCCTCGCAGCGGCAGGCCTCGTACTGCACACACTCCAGACAATGTGCAGATAGTTAACGAATTGGTGACTGCTGACAGACCCAGCACAGTGAACGAATTGTCACGCTACGTTGGGATAGGGGAAGGAAGTGTTTGCAGAATACTCAAAGTGTTGGCGTTAAAAAAGTTTTGTGCCACGTGGGTTCCCAGGATGTTGACAGTGGCTCACAAAGAAACAAGAAAAACGGTATGCAGCCAACTTTTGGAACGGTACGAGAATGGTGGAGATGAATTTCTTGGAAGAATTGTGACAGGTGGTGAAACATGACTCCATTATTTTTCACCAGAGACGAAGAGGCAATCAATGGAGTGACACCATACAAATTCACCCAAGAAAAAATATTCAAAACCACGCCTTCTGCTGGAAAAGTTGTGGGTACGGTGTTTTTCGATTCCGAAGGACTCTTGCTTGTAGACCTCATGCCAAGCGGAACCACCATAAATTCTGACACATATGTGATGACACTGAAGAAACTTCAAGTTCGACTGAGTCGTGTTCGACCACATCAGCAAAAGCAGGATGTTTTGCTGTTTCACGACAATGCCCGGCCACATATCAGTCAAAAAGCAACGGAAGCGATCACAAAACTCGGATGGACAACAATGAAACACCCGCCTTACAGTCCTGGCCTGGCTCTATGTGACTATCATCTCTTTGGGAAACTGAAGGACTCTCTTCGCGGGACTAGGTTTGAAGATGATGACTCCTTTGTGCACGCTGCCCAACAGTGGCTCCAATAGGTTGGTCAAGAATTTTACCGTGCGGGTATACAGGCGCTGGTTCCAAGATGGCGTAAGGCAGTTGAGAGGGATGGAAATTATGTGGAGAAATGAAAATATTGTTCGTAAAGGATGTATCTACACACTGTAAAACTTTCAGACATGTAGAATAAAAGATGGATTAAAAAAAAATAGTGTGCATATCTTTTGGAATGACCATCGTACGTTGTCCAAGGCGCTACAGCGACTTGTGGTGAAACGGGCTGCCTGCTCGCTCGGGTACGCGGGGATGAGACAGAATTTCGTCAGTAGTGGCCGCTGTTCCCTAGGGTGCGCCCCAGCGGCAACCGGACGGAGAGAAGCGCGGCTAAATTGAATCCGACTTCGAACCACTTAGGTATTTTAATGCAAGACGAAAACGACGAGGTAAATTATCGTGGCTCCTCAATTTGATGAAGAAGAAGAAGATTAGTAGTATTTTTTCAGTACAGGGCAGTGAAATTTGTTATAAAATTTTGATTAACAGCCAACTTCTAAAAGATGACAGCAAATTCAGACTTCATTTAGTTTGCGCATATTTTGCACCTTACAGAAAAAAGGCGCAACCTGTTCGGGAAACCCTTCAGATTAGCTGAAAAACTTGCAGTGATGCTTATTTTCTTCTTTAATACACAAATTTTTGGCTAAAATAACTAACGGAATTCTCTTTGTCTCAGTTGTAATAGTTTAACAAGCCATAACGATTTAATACATCATGTAACGTTAAGTAATGCCTCATTTATTATTAAGAACGAATGTTTTCAGATGGTAATTGAACCCCTTCCTGCTTCATGCTGTCACGTTTGTCTTTTAAGGTTTAAACAGTGAAACGTTTGGAAAATGAAACGTTTGTAAAATAGCTGTTTATGAACAGTCTTGCATCTCATTTAGGTAATAAAGTCTACGTAGTTGAGCGGCTGATCCCGGCGGAGTTTCGAGTCCTCCCTCGGGCATGGGTGTGTGTGTTTGTGCTTGGGATAATTTAGGTTAAGTAGTGTGTAAGCTTAGGACTGATGACCTTAGCAGTTAAGTCCAATAAGATTTCACACATTCTACGTAGTACTGAATCACTGTGATAAAAGCCCTTATTTACTCTTCCACCATCGACAGATTAACTGCAACAGATAGGGAGACACAGGGAATTTGATATAAACTGTATTCATAAAAATGGTAAGCTGCTTTTCAGAAACTTACAAAATGTTGTAAGAAATTGAACAACACTTTAATTTTATTTTAAAAGGAAATACATCATGCCCCTAAGATTACCATTCTCAAACAATATCAGTGTGTTCTGACACTATTAACCTTCTCCTTTTTGAGTTTTGTATCCATCACTTAATTCATAAATTCCATATGCTTTTTTGACAGATAAAACGGAAGCTGTATGTCCATCTTCAAACAGTTAATGGAGCTTGTATCTTTTGTAAAGGCCTCGTCGCTACAGCTGTGGAGGCCGAGTTGCCACGGTTGTTACGATAGGCCGAGTTTGTAAGTTCGTGAAACGGCTTCAGCTGCAATTCACCGCTAAGACAATTTCTCGCTGCCACTGTTACACAGCTATTCCCCAGGGTTAGGTAACGGGATAGGAGAACGAAGGTTCTACAACACTCCAACAAATTAACAAGAAAGTCTCATAGCAATGCCCGTGCTCGTTAGAAGTAAGTTTATATATAACATTGTAGGCGCCTTTAGGTACTTTATTTTCTATTCTCTTTCTCCCTTTCAGTTCTTTTTTTTTTTAAGCATGAGATACATCTTGTCCTAAACACTCAGTTTCTTCCTCCTATGCGTACTTCGGATCAAGAGCATTGTTTATCTGATCTGCACGGAAGCTGTATGTCCATCTTCAAACAGTTAATGGAGCTTGTATCTTTTGTAAAGGCCTCATCGCTACAGCTGCGGAGGCCGAGTTGCCACGGTTGTTACGACAGGCCGAGTTTGTGAGTTCGTGAAACGGCTTCAGCTGCAATTCACCGCTAAGACAATTTCTCGCTGCCACTGTTACACAGCTATTCCCCAGGGTTAGGTAACGGGATAGGAGAACGAAGGTTCTACAACACTCCAACAAATTAGCAAGAAAGTTACACAAATGAGTGAAAGAGGTTTACATAGCTTTGTGACTGGTTGAATGATTAAGTCTGGAACACTGCATTTAATATGACACAAAAAAGGCCATAAATAGCTAAGTGCAAATAATCGTGGGTCAGCTTAACAGTACATAGTAAATACAGGTTTACAACAACTGTCTGTTCACTTCTAAGAGTTCACTAAACGACGTTCCCTGTCTAAGTCAGCCCTGGACGATGATCTATAACCAAGTGGGTGAGATCTGCTCTTCTGTCTTCCGAGTAGGCTTATGTCCACTGTCGTCCGGTCATTGGCGGATTGTATTCGGCCTGCAACTGGCCGAGGCGAAGTCGATATCTTCATCCTCAGCGCCTGATGGAACTCGCGCAAGTGGCGAGTCTCTATGGTACTGGCATCAGCTCGCATCTTTGCGCCTGTGGTGTCTTTACCCTGACTGAGTCTTGTTCGGACGACACAGCACTATCTCTCTCTCATCTCTGGTTCTCCCGGGTCTAGTGATACGGATATAACTCCTGCATTGACACTGTAATCACTCGCAATGTTTGAAACAATACTGTTGGTCTTTCATTCCGACTGAAAGAGTGAAATATTGGAGACAGACCTGGAACAAAATATATCCCGTATTAGTTCGTCAAATGTACGAGGGCAGTTCAATAAGTAATGCAACACATTTTTTTTTCTAAAACAGGGGTTGTTTTATTCAGCATTGAAATACACCAGGTTATTCCCCAATCTTTTAGCTACACAACACTATTTTTCAACGTAATCTCCATTCAATGCTACGGCCTTACGCCACCTTGAAATGAGGGCCTGTATGCCTGCACGGTACCATCCCACTGGTCGATGTCGGAGCCAACGTCGTACTGCATCAATAACTTCTTCATCATCCGCATAGTGCCTCCCACAGATTGCGTCCTTCATTGGGCCAAACATATGGAAATCCGACGGTGCAAGATCGGGGCTGTAGGGTGCATGAGGAAGAACAGTCCACTGAAGTTTTGTGAGCTCCTCTCGGGTGCGAAGACTTGTCTTGCGTTGTCATGAAGAAGGAGAAGTTCGTTCAGATTTTTGTGCCTACGAACAAGCTGAAGTCGTTTCTTCAATTTCTGAAGAGTAGCACAATACACTTCAGAGTTGATCATTTGACCATGGGGAAGGACATCGAACAGAATAACCCCTTCAGCGTCCCAGAAGACTGTAACCATGACTTTACCGGCTGAGGGTATGGCTTTAAACTTTTTCTTGGTAGGGGAGTGGGTGTGGCGCCACTCCATTGATTGCCATTTTGTTTCAGGTTCGAAGTGATGAACCCATGTTTCATCGCCTGTAACAATCTTTGACAAGAAATTGTCACCCTCAGCCACATGACGAGCAAGCAATTCCGCACAGATGGTTCTCCTTTGCTCTTTATGGTGTTCGGCTAGACAACGAGGGACCCAGCGGGAACAAACCTTTGAATATCCCAACTGGTGAACAATTGTGACAGCACTACCAACAGAGATGTCAAGTTGAGCGCTGAGTTGTTTGATGGTGATCCGTCGATCATCTCGAACGAGTGTGTTCGCACGCTCCGCCATTGCAGGAGTCACAGCTGTGCACGGCCGGCCCGCACGCGGGAGATCAGACAGTCTTGCTTGACCTTGCGGCGATGATGACACACGCTTTGCCGAACGACTCACCGTGCTTTTGTCCACTGCCAGATCACCGTAGACATTCTGCAAGCGCCTATGAATATCTGAGATGCCCTGGTTTTCCGCCAAAAGAAACTCGATCACTGCCCGTTGTTTGCAACGCACATCCATTACAGACGCCATTTTAACAGCTCCGTACAGCGCTGCCACCTGTCGGAAGTCAATGAAACTATACGAGACAAAGCGGGAATGTTTGAAAATATTCCGCAAGAAATTTCCGGTTTTTTCAACCAAAATTGGCCGAGAAAAAAAATGTGTTGCATTACTTATTGAACTGCCCTCGTATCAATACCTGCAGAAAGTTTAGGCCACATATAAATTTTGTTGAATTCACATGTCACCTAAGTAACAATATTTTGGTTAATGTTTTACATGATGTTATTAGAGATGAAAATTACGTGTTTATAGTTAAAATTTCACTGCTATAGTTCTATTACTTTTGGAGATTTAACGTTTTTCCGATTTGTAAACAGAGCTAAAAATCCTGTTTTCCGACAAAAATGTTTTTTTTTTTTCCCTCTAAAACTGCTGGTTGTAGTGCTGTTAAATTTTAAAAGCAGCTTCATTACACCGTAGCAATCACAAGAGTAATAATAAAACATGGGAAAAAATTCCTACTGATTGGTTACCTCTCAAACAAGATTATTTTTAAATTACATTGTAGGAAATACTGCAACTAGCCATAAGTATCCTTGAAATGATTTTATTGTAACGTTACTAGTTCCTGGCCAGAGTCCATCGTCAGATAGCAGCGATGACTTCTTTTACATTTGTGTCATCCCGAAAAGCCCTCCTACATATAAAGGAGAGCTTTTCAGGATAACACAAATGTAAAAGAAGTCATCGCTGCTATCTGATGATTGGCTAAACTGGTAATGGTCTAATAAAATCGCCGCGTAGGAGAAGCCGAGCGGTGTAGGGCGCTGCAGCCATGGACTGTGCGGCTGATCCTGGCGGAGGTTCGAATCCTCCATCAGGCATGGGTGTGTGTGTGTTTGTCCTTAGGATAATTTAGGTTAAGTAGTGTGTAAGCTTAGGGACTGATGACCTTAGCAGTTAAGTCCCATAAGATTTCACACACATTTTTTTCTAATAAAATCATTACAAGAATACTTGTGGCTAGCTGCAGTATTTCCTACAGTATAATTTACGAAAACAGCTGCGGTGTTCTCCAGCCATAACGGATAAAATAATACGATTATTTTTCCCCAGTGAACTGGGTGTCAAAATGGGTCAGTTTGTTGCATGGTAACTACTGATCTACAACACTTAGACGAATACTGACCACGCGTATGTTTTCTCTGTGTCTTGTTTATAATGGACCAGCGGTCAAAATGGGTCTAACTGTCGCCAGTTGGGAGTTATCGCGGAGCGAACCTGACTGGAATTCTGCCACCGAAAATATGGGGGAAAAATTTTGTTGAGAGGCGACGAAATGAGTAATTAGTATTTTTATGATTTCTGTGCTGTAATAAATTACCTGTAAAAATTTCATAGATGTAGGAGTAGCGGTTTTCGAGAAAGGTAACATTTTAGTCAGAAAAACAGGGTTTTTTACCTCCGTTTACAAAAAGGTAAAACATTCCATTATTAGGGATATAGCAATGAAACTTAACTGAACACCCTAATTAAGATGTCTACTATATCATGTAAAACATTGACTGAAATGTTGTTACGTTAGGGACACGTGCGGACTCAACGAAATTTAGACCTTTCCTTTAAATTTCCTGCAAGCGCTTTAACAGTCCAAATTTATTTTTCCCGAAGGCAGAGAAGTGAAAATCTCTGGCATAGGGAAGTAGTATCTTTAAAATAAAGGAATATACTCATTGTCTCCCGTGTTGAACTGTACCCAGGACAACTTAGTGATCATACAAAATCAATTTCTTTGGTTTCACTAAGACATTTGATCCTGTTCCATGCATCCTCTCTCTTCTATTTCGATGACTTGAGTCGCTACTGTTCCTCCGTAAGTTCTTGAAACTATCACTTAAATTCCATGAAATATAGACTTATTGAAAATAAAAGCGTACTATCTCAATCATCCTTTTTTTTTAGTTTTTAGCAACAGGAGCATCTTCCCCAACTCTAGTACCTTCCTTCCGAATCTATACAGAATACGTCAGCAAAACTGTGGAAGAGAAACTGTGCGCATTTGTCTACAAACTTTCTCTTATTTATTTCCAATTCCTTGAAGAGAAAAACTTTTGGAACAAGCAAAGGAATTTCTGACTAAATGGCTTTTTTCCACCTGTGACAGTGGATGAACAAAGTGCTCCTGTACATATAATTGAAATCTAAAGACAATGATGCAGAGAGACTAACTCACAGAGTGTTACTTTCTGTGAGTGTCTCATTGTAGTTTTCTTTGGGTAGACATCATGCGACAACAGTGTCAGATTTACATGTAGGCCTACTAGGCACGTGCCTAGGGGCGGCACCTTAAGGGGGTAGGGGGCGGCATTTTTTTGTCTGTACTCATTTTAACCTTTTACATTTTAAAATAACTGCGCTTACAAACGACAAAAAAATTTAATGTTGTTGAACAACCCGCTAGTTTAAAAAAGCCTTAAGAACAAAATTCGACAATACAAGCTTGGAAATATACATAGTTTACTTGGTGACTGAATGGAAATTTAGCATTGGGTTTCTGTCTGGTATCATCTTCATGATCGTCAAAATATTCTGAAGTAAGCTGTCTGGACGGCTATCTACAATGCAATGTTTGAAACGTTATTATTCCGAGAATGTTTTCGGCTTCTACTTAACCCTACCATATTTTCCCCATGAAAATACCGGTACCCCTGAAAAGCTGTGATAAACTAATCAGCAGTTTCTCAAATACAGTAACATGTGTGGGCCTCAGTATGTAAAACCCGACTCTACTTAAATTTCTTACAGAAACTACGGGGAAGTATCAAGTTAACCCTTCATTACTGTAATTAATGTGTAAGTGGTCTTCAGTATTTGCACTTTGATTTAATGACACCCCTTTGATAAAACATGTTGATACTTGGAATGCTTTACATTTTTAAACACGTGTTTATACCAAAAAAACATGAGCAGTATATCTAATAATGCGTGAAGTACACATCACAGCAGTTTAAAAATTTTAGGAAATTTGCGGTAAGGTCCTAGGGGACCAAACTGCTGAGGTCATTGGTCCCTAGGCTTACACACTACTACTTAATCTAACTTAAACTAACTTACGCTATGGACAATACACACACCCATGCCCGACGGAGGACTCGAACCTCCGACGGGGGTAGCCGCGCGAACCGTGACAGGACGCCTAAGACCATGCGGCTATCCCGCGTGGCTTAAAAATTTTATTTATTTATTTACTTAGTTACTTTTTTTGGCGAAAAAAGAAGAAGAAACCAAGTTTAGTTTGTCTCATTTATTGTGCTGCAGCCTGCACGATATCAAAGTTCCCACTCTGTAATCGAATAGTACGTGGCATTGCAACTTTTGTATTAAACTTCTGAACTAAGCTTTTTTTCTTCTAGGAAAGTTTATTTTTAGTTTATGATGGAATAAAAGGCGCATTTGCATGTAGACATAACAGCAGTGTTCACACAAATGGCAACATACCACATCAGCTGCCAACAAGACTACTTAAACTTTGCAGTCTGTCTTCTCTGCCCACAGAAACCGCTAAAATGTTATAAGAGTAAGTGGGATAAGAGTCGATCCAGCACACCTCACTGCAAGAAATTGCAAAAATTATTTGCTTTTTAAATTAGACCGACAGTGTCAAGGACATTCAGACATACACTCCTGGAAATGGAAAAAAGAACACATTGACACAGGTGTGTCAGACCCACCATACTTGCTCCGGACACTGCGAGAGGGCTGTACAAGCAATGATCACACGCACGGCACAGCGGACACACCAGGAACCGCGGTGTTGGCCGTCGAATGGCGCTAGCTGCGCAGTGTTTGTGCACCGCCGCCGTCAGTGTCAGCCAGTTTGCCGTGGCATACGGAGCTCCATCGCAGTGTTTAACACTGGTAGCATGCCGCGACAGCGTGGACGTGAACCGTATGTGCAGTTGACGGACTTTGAGCGAGGGCGTATAGTGGGCATGCGGGAGGCCGGGTGGACGTACCGCCGAATTGCTCAATATGTGGGGCGTGAGGTCTCCACAGTACATCGATGTTGTCGCCAGTGGTCGGCGGAAGGTGCACGTGCCCGTCGACCTGGGACCGGACCGCAGCGACGCACGGATGCACGTCAAGACCGTAGGATCCTACGCAGTGCCGTAGGGGACCGCACCACCACTTCCCAGCAAATTAGGGACACTGTTGCTCCTGGGGTATCGGCGAGGACCATTCGCAACCGTCTCCATGAAGCTGGGCTACGGTCCCGCACACCGTTAGGCCGTCTTCCGCTCACGCCCCAACATCGTGCAGCCCGCCTCCAGTGGTGTCGCGACAGGCGTGAATGGAGGGACGAATGGAGACGTGTCGTCTTCAGCGATGAGAGTCGCTTCTGCCTTGGTGCCAATGATGGTCGTATGCGTGTTTGGCGCCGTGCAGGTGAGCGCCACAATCAGGACTGCATACGACCGAGGCACACGGCCAACACCCGGCATCATGGTGTGGGGAGCGATCTGCTACACTGGCCGTACACCACTGGTGATCGTCGAGGGGACACTGAATAGTGCACGGTACATCCAAACCGTCATCGAACCCATCGTTCTACCATTCCTAGACCGGCAAGGGAACTTGCTGTTCCAACAGGACAATGAACGTCTGCATGTATCCCGTGCCACCCAACGTGCTCTAGAAGGTGTAAGTCAACCACCCTGGCCAGCAAGATCTCCGGATCTGTCCCCCATTGAGCATGTTTGGGACTGGATGAAGCGTCGTCTCACGCGGTCTGCACGTCCAGCACGAACGCTGGTCCAACTGAGGCGCCAGGTGGAAATGGCATGGCAAGCCGTTCCACAGGACTACATCCAGCATCTCTACGATCGTCTCCATGGGAGAATAGCAGGCTGCATTGCTGCGAAAGGTGGATATACACTGTACTAGTGCCGACATTGTGCATGCTCTGTTGCCTGTGTCTATGTGCCTGTGGTTCTGTCAGTGTGATCATGTGATGTATCTAACCCCAGGAATGTGTCAATAAAGTTTCCCCTTCCTGGGACAATAAATTCACGGTGTTCTTATTTCAATTTCCAGGAGTGTATTTGCGTTCCAGCTAAAATTCCGGCGACGGGGGAAACAGAAACCAAGAAAGGGACTGTCCTGTTTTCTTTAAGAGATGAATTCCAGCCAGCGGGTGTGCTTCTACTGTTCACTGAAAACAGAGGAACAGGCGACAATGAAATTAAATTATTTTGCATTGTCGTTCTTTCGTAGCACAGTTACGTCGCGTAATCCGAGTTGGTCAGGTCATCGCTCCGCGTTTAAAGGAAAAACCTTTGTGCTTGTGTGCCGTGTAGTACGATTGTAACTGGATACAGTCTTTTTTTCTTTCCTTTTACAAATTTTTTCTTTTGTTTTGACTGTTGGTTGACAATTTTGTAGGTGCCTTAACATGAATAACAGTGAAAAAAGCAAACGTGCAAAATTAACTGGGGCGACATTTCGGAACTTATAGAAGGAAAGGCAAGAACGAGAAGCCAATGTTCTAAAAACGCTTGGCAGAGGAGATACATTTTTCGCAAAAAATGTTGCTGGTTCGAGTTACAGTAGAACGAATGATATTCCTGGCACTGCAGCCGTTGTAAAAGAAGTGAATACAGACGAAAAAACGTAAAAATGAAGAAAAGCAAATTGTTCCTGATTTCGAGTTTCACGAAAAACTAAGTGTCGAGTGAGACATTACAAAAAGAAATAACATTGTTAGTGATGTTCCTGCACAATGGTGTGTCAATGAATCAACAATCGACATTCTCGTACAACGTAGCATTAACAAAAATTGTAATGGTGATTTTTTAATTCAAGAAGATCAGTAGGCGATAAAACCAGATACTTGAACAAAAATGTAATTTGCCGTAAACTTTTAAATGATGAATCAACTTTGTGTGATTTTCTAGTATACTCCTGTAGCATCGGTGCTGTTTTCTGTGCACCATGTAAATTGCTCGGAGGTACGGCCGCGATTGCTATTAATGGTAATTCAGATTGGAAACATATTTCTAACATTTTATCTCATCATGAGAATTCACTTGAACACAAAAAATACTTATTTATCACTCTTGACAAGAAAAAGTCACTTCGAACAATAGATAACCATTTCGAGTCACATGGTGTGATAGAAAATATGTACTGGCGGAGTGTGTTGAAAAGAGTTTCTGCGAAGAAGCTAACAAGCTGTGGACTTCCCTCCGTGGACACGTTGAAAGATTCTATTCATTACATAATGGTCGATTTATGATGTCTCTTGAACTTATAGCCGAGTTTGATCCTTTTCTCGCAGAGCACATTGAACGATGTGGAAATACAGGGCACTGACGTACAAGTTATCTTTCTTCAACAATCTGTGATGAAATAATAGACCTTCTTTCTGAAGGAATAAAAAGGATTATCGTAAGTGAAATAAAACAGGCCAAATATTTCTCTGTAATAGTAGATTCTACTGCGGATATTTCACATATTGATTTTATCTTTCATATTAAGGTATGTTGACGAGAAAGGTGAACCTGTTGAACATTTACTTCTGTTTTTACCAAACCCGGGACACAAGTCCGAAAACTTAGCTGAGGCAGTACTGAAAGTCCTGTCTAAAAATTCCATTGATGTTACTGACTGTGGAGGCCAGTCGTATGACAACGCAAGCAATATGTCAGGAACCTACACTGGTTTGCAGGCAAACATTAAAGAATGAAATCCGAAAGGGCATTATATGCCTTGTGCAGCACATTTTTTGAATGTAGTCGGCAGTAGTACTGCGAACTGTTGTCGGGAAGCATGTTCATTTTTCGTTGTAGTGCAAAACCTTTATGGTGTTTCTCTGCTTCTACACCTCTTTGGCGTTAAACACTTCTCCTTGCAGTTTCTCTTGAGAATATCATTAATGACTCTATGACTCAATATGACCACAAAAAAATAAACACAACTAGAAAGACCGACATAAAAATGCTCATTCACCGCACCGCATTGCTTCCGTTATAAGTCCAGAAGTGATGACGACGCATGCTGCACAGTTGGTTCCACTGTCACCGAAGACCTGAGGTGATAGCCAGTTCTGACACCAATAAATAAGTATCAGTGGGCTGCTACACTTGCGGATGCTGAATGACGAAGTGTGGAGTACGATGGTAAGAGCCTGTCATGCACCATGGGTGCTAACTAGACAGCATTAGTGGATAACACATTTTTTACATTCATGCTCATAAATTAAGGATAATTGCAGAATGTGATGCCACACAACGTGGCACTACACAAAACTGGCGCTAATAGCTTAGGCACATAGGAAACACACACGACACAGATCTGTAAGTCCACGGTATTGGTGATAAGTTCAGAAAACCGCCCTGAAACACATATGCTACAAAGTGCCACTGTTTTCTGCGCATGTACCCGACATCAGTATGGTATATGATCACCATGCACACGTACACAGGCCGCACAGCGGGTTGGGATACTCTGGATCAAGTGGTCGAGCAGCTGCAGGGGTATAACCTCCCATTCTTGCACCAGTGCCTGTCGGCGCTCCTGAAGTATCGTAGGGGTTTGAAGACGTGCAGCGATACGTCGAGCGAGAGCATCCCAGACGCGCTCGATGGGGTTTAGGGCTGGAGAACAGGCAGGCCACTCCATTCGCCTGATATCTTATGTTTCAATGTACCCCTCCACGATGGCAGCTCGGTGGGGCCGTGCTTTGTCATCCATCAGGAGGGAGGTGGGACCCACCGCACCCCTGGAAAGGGGGACATACTGGCGCAAAATGACGTCACGATACACCAGACCTGTTACAGTTCCTCCGTCAAAGACATGCACGGGTGTACGTGCACCAATCATAATCCCACCCCACACCACCAAACCACGACCTCCATACAGGTCCCTTTTAGAGGTTGGTATCTGGTTCCTGGTTCACGTCAGATGAAAACCTGGCTAGAATCACTGTTCAGACGTTAACTGGACTCGTCCGTGAACATATCCTGGGACCACTGTTCCAATGACCATGTACTGTGTTCTTGACACCATGCTTTACTGGCTCTCCTGTGACCAGGGGTCAGTGGAATGCACCTTGCAGATTTCCTGGCGAATAAAGCATGTCTCTTCAGTCGTCTGTAGACTGTGTGTCTTGAGACAACTGTTCCAGTGGTTGCGGTAAGGTCCCGTGCAAGGCTACCTGCAGTACTCCGTGGCCGTCTGAGGACACTGATGGTGAGATATCGGTCTTCTTGTGGTGTTGTTCACTGTAGAAGTACCGTACTGTGGCGCCTGGACACGTTTCCTGTCTGCTGGAATCGTTGCCATAATCATGAGATCACACTCCGTGGCACACAGAGGCCTCGTGCTACGACCTGCTGTGTTTGACCAGCCTCCAGTCGCCCTGGTATTCTACCCCTCATAACGTCATCAATGTGCGTTCTTTGAGCCATTTTCAACCCACAGTCACGATTAGCGCGTCTGGAAACGTCTGCACAATTACTCGCTGCACCATACTCTGACATGCACAAACACACCTCTGCGTATGTGGACTGTTGCCAGCGCAACCGTGTGACGACCGCACGTCAAATGCACTGCATGGTCATACCCCGAGGTGATTTAAACCCGCAAACTGCCCGCCAGAGCGTTGTTTCACCATGTATTAGAATTATCCTTAATTTATGAGCATGAGTGTTGATTTAGTTTATGCTTCAGTGGTCTTCTCCACAGAGCAGAATGAAGGACTGTGAATGAAGCATGCAGAGTGGAACGCGCTGACGTGCCCAGCTTTGCAGTTTCACGAGGCCTCTGGTGAGGTCACACTGGTTCATGCAACAGAGCAGCGCTGTGCGTGGTAAGCAACTCAGTTGGCTGTAGGCATTGCTCTTGCGGCGTCTAAGCATAACAGCTCGATAGCGCTTTTGTCTAGGGCACACTCGAGGACATCGTAGGGAGCGCCCCAGTCAACTTACGGTAGTTCTGCACGGGATGGTGATGATAATGCAGAGTTACAGCATAGCCTCTCCACCAGAGGAAGGCCATAGACGCCAGCGTCAGCCCACAGATGGGCAGCAGCAAGTGCGCCTCCTGGGTACAGCAACAGTGTAATAGCAACCGGGTGATGGTGCGTCAAGCAACATCAATTCGACGCCAGTGAGGCGGTGGTAGAAGGTTCATCAGCAGACGAGAGCCTGGCAGCTCGCAGCGGCTAAATCCAGCAGGCTGGGCCAGCTGCAGCCTCAAAAGTAGTAGTCGTCTGGCGAATAGTAGACAGCGCACCACAGATATGACTCGGGCTGGCTCACTGCAACTAGAAGACAGAGCAGCCCGGGAGCTCCAGTGTTAATATTTGTCTGTTGTGCGCAATTATGTAACGCCTCTATGAGGATGACCGAATGTGGCCTTGTTTTCTGTGTTCGTCAGCAGTCTCCACTGCATCTCGGTGTCTCAGCTGTGATTTTCAGCTCTTCAGCTTGATGCTTTTCCGAAATATCAGCTGGTTGAAAAATGTTGTTGTGTAAGAGTTACATGTAGTTAGGGCATCTTGCAGCGCTGTCAAAAGGACGCTAAGTTCCATCCACGTTGGGGTCACCTTGATGAACTGGTGATTCACACCTCTTGCTCAAGCGATGTGTGCCACAATAGTGCAGTATTGGCTCTCATGCCCTTTGTCATTCTGGTTTCAACGTTGTGTCACCCTAGCCTTCTCAGGGGCTGGTGCTAGCTGGGAAACACTTAAAAAATTTCACACATTCACCCAGTGTATCTGCCTGTAGTACAACATAGCAAAACTATATTCAGTTTAACAATCTATTTACAAACGGAGTCCAGTCTCATACATACTGGCAAATATCTTAATGAATCACAATGAACACAGAATTTTTGGATATATAGTGATGTGTTACACTGCGACACACACACACGCACACACACACACACACACACACACACACACACATATATATATATATATATATATATATATATATATATATATATATATATATATATATAGGGTGGTCCATTCATCGTGACCGGGCCAAATAGCTCACGAAATAAGCGTCAAACGAAAAAACTACAAAGAACGAAACTTGTCTAGCTTGAAGGGGGAAACCAGATGGCGCTATGGTTGGCCCGCTAGATGGCGCTGCCATAGGTCAAACGGATATCAACTGCATTTTTTAAAATAGGAACCCCCATTTTTTATTACATATTCGAGAAGTACGTAAGTAAATATGAATGTTTTAGTTGGATCACTTTTTTCGCTTTGTGATAGATGGCGCTGTAATAGTCACGAACGTATGGCTCATAATATTAGATGAACAGTTGGTAAAAGGTAGGTTTTTTAAATTAGAATACAGAACGTAGGTACTTTTGAACATTTTATTTCGGTTTTTCCAATGTGATACATGTACCTTATTGAACTTATCATTTCTGAGAACGCATGATCTTACAGCGTGATTACCTGTAAATAACTCATTAATGCAATAAATGCTCAAAATGATGTCCGTCAACTTCAATGCATTTGCCAATACGTGTAACGACATCCCTCTCAACAGCGAGTAGTGCGCCTTCCGTAATGTTCGCACATGCATTGACAATGCGCTGATGCATGTTGTCAGGCGTTGTCGGTGTATCACGATACCAAATATCCTTCAACTTTCTCCACAAAAAGAAATCCGGGGACGTCAGATCCGGTGAAAGTGCGGGTCATGGTATGGTGCTTCGACGACCAATCCACCTGTCATGAAATATGCTATTCAATACCGCTTCAACCGCACTCGAGCTATGTGCCGGTCATCCATCATGTTGGAAGTACATCGCCATTCTGTCATGCAGTGAAACGTAATAACATCGGTAGAACATTACATAGAAAATCAGCATACATTGCACCATTTAGATTGCCATTAATAAAATGGAGGCCAATTATCCTTCCTCCCATAATGCCGCACCATACATTCACCCGCCAAGGTCGCTTATGTTCCACTTGTCGCAGCCATCGTGGATTTTCCGTTGCCCAATAGTGCATATTATGCCAGTTTACGTTACAGCTGTTGATGAATGACGCTTCGTTACTAAATAGAGCGCGTGCAAAAAATCTGTCATCGTCCCGTAATTTCTCGTGTGCCCAGTGACAGAACTGCACACGACGTCCAAAGTCGTCGCCATGCAATTCATGGTGCATAGAAATATGGTACAGGTGCAATCGATGTTGATATAGCATTCTCAACACCGACGTTTTTGAGATTCCCGATTCTCGCGCAATTTGTCAGCTACTGATGTGCAGATTAGCCGCGACAGCAGCTAAAACACCTACTTGGGTATAATCATTTGTTGCAGGTCGTGGTTGACGTTTCACATGTGGCTGAACACTTCCTGTTTCCGTAAATAACGTAACTATCCGGCGAACGGTTCGGATACTTGGATGATGTCGTCCAGGATATACAGCAGCATACATAGCACACGCCCGTTGGTCATTTTGATCACAATAGCCATACATCATTCATCATATCGACCTTTTCCGCAATTGGTAAACGGTCCATTTTAACACGGGTAATGTATCACGAAGCAAATACCTTCTGCACAGGCGGAAAGTTACGTGATACCACGTACTTATACGTTTGTGACTAATACAGCGCCATCTATCACAAAGCGAAAAAAGTGATACAACTATAACATTCATATTTCTTTACGTACTACACGAATATGTAATAAAAATGGGGGTTCCTATTTAAAAAACTCAGTTGATATCCGTTTGACCTATGGCAGCGTCATACAGCGCGGCCAACCATAGCACCATCTGGTTTCCCCTTTCGAGGCAGACGAGTTTCGTTCGTTGTAGTTTTTTCGTTTGATGCTTATTTCGTGTGATATTTGGACCAGTCACTATCAATGGACCACCCCATATATATATATATATATATATATATATATATATATATATATATATATATATATATATATATGTTCTGGTGTATGTTACATAGCTACATGTGTAAACTGTTTATTTATTGTTGTGCTTTGTCTCTCAGGCATATTATAACACACACACAGACACACACACACACACACACACACACACACACATACCCATAGTACGCCAACATCGTCAAAGAGCGTGTATTCCCTGCTGGTAGAAGCTCTTGTCCTGTACTCGTAGCTATGTTTTCACTGCCTGACTGACACTCTCGTCACCTTCAAAGTGTGTTCCCCGTAGAGAATCTTTAAGCTCCAACAATTCAGATGAAATCGCCTTTCTTTGAATCTTGTGGTCCGCTGTAAGCACTGGTGGAACGCATTCTGAGAACCTCTTTGAATATCCGAGAGCCTCGATCATTGCAGACGCACTTCCAATTCTGACCGACAACTGTGGAGCCAATTGTCGAGTTGTGATGCGTCGGTCGGCGCGAATAATGGCATCCCCACGATTCAGCATGTCTGGAGCAGTGGCTGTGACTGGACGTCGCGAGCATGGCTGATCAAGGAACTCTGTTTCCGCATTTATTGGGGCTTTAAGTTTCTTTACCCGTCGCCCAACTCTACTCATATCAACTGCAGCATCGCCATACACTGCGCACCAACTTTTATGGATGTTCACCATTGTTTCTTTTTCTGCACACAAGAATTCAATAACAGCACACTGCTTGTAACGTGAGTCGTATGTAGACGCCATTTTGACTACGGCTCTGCCATCTGCCAGAATGATCCTAAACTTCACCGGAGCACAGAACAAACATCAAATGTGAAGCACGAACAATGACGTTTGTCTATGTACACTACTCGCCATTAAAATTGCTACACCAACAAGAAATGCAGATAATAAAGGGGTATTCATTGGACAAATATACTAGAACTGACACGTGATTACATTTTCACGCAATTTGGGTGCATAGGTCCTGAGAAATCAGTACCCAGAATAAACACCTCTGGCCGTAATAACGGCCTTGATACGCCTGGGCATTGAGTCACAGAGCTTGGATGGCGTGTACAGGTACAGTTGCCCATGCAGCCTCAACACGATACCACAGTTCCTCAAGAGTAGTGACTGGCGTATTGTGACGAGCCAGTTGCTCGGCCACCATTGACTAAACGTTTTCAGTTAGTGACAGATCTAGAGAATGTGTTGGCCAGGGCAGCAGTCGAACATTTTCTGTATCCAGAAAGGCCCGTGCAGGACCTGCAACATGCGGTCGTGCATTATCCTGCTGAAATTTAGGGTTTCGCAGGGATCGAATGAAGGGGAGAGCCACGAGCCGTAACGCATCTGAAACGTAACGTCCACTGTTCAAAGTGCGTCAATGCGAACAAGAGGTGACCGAGACGTGTAACCAATGGCACCCCATACCATCACGCCGGGTGATACGCCAGTATGGCGATGACGAATATACGCTTCCAATGTGCGTTCACCGCGATGTCGCCAAACACGGATGCGACCATCATGATGCTGTAAACAGAAACGGGATTCATCCGAAAAAATGACGTTTTGCCTTTCGTGCACCCAGGTTCGTCGTTGAGTACACTATCGCAGGCTCTCCTGTCTGTGATGCAGCGTCAAGGGTAACCGCAGCCATGGTCTCCGAGCTGATAGTCCGTGCTGCTGCAAACGTCGTCGAACTGTTCGTGCAGATGGTTGTTGTCTTGCAAATGTCCCCATCTGTTGACTCAGGGATCGAGACGTGGCTGCATGGTCCGTTACAGCCATGCGGATAAGATTCCTGTCATCTCGACTGATAGTGATCCTGAACCCACCGATTCCATATTCTGCTAACAGTCATTGGGTCTCGACCAACGCGAGCAGCAATGTCGCGATACAATAAACCGCAATCGCGATAGGCTACAATCCGACCTTTATCAAAGTGGGAAACGTGATGGTACGCATTTCTCCTCCTTACACGAGGCTTCACAACAACGTTTCACCAGGCAACGCCGGTCAACTGCTGTTTGTGTATGAGAAATCGATTGGAAAGTTTCCTCATGTCAGCAAGTTGTAGGTGTCGCCACCTGCGCCAACCTTGTGTGAATGCTCTGAAAAGCCAATCATCTGCATGCCACAGCATCTTCTTCCTGTCGGTTTAATTTCGCGTCTGTAGCACGTCATCTTCGTGGTGTAGAAATTTTAATGGTCAGTGTGTATAAATGCCTTGCATTGCTTACAGAACGACCCTCGTTCTTCTCCGTATTCGGGGAAAATTTTTAAACGTGGTGAGAACTAGTATGACGCAGCTGGTGTCATATTTACCAGTCAGTCTTTTAAAACGCGAGCATATTAGCATTTCTGTGCTCAGATAGTAGCATTTTTCCGCTGGTTCCCTTCGTTTTCCCACTACAGCAAGGGATGTCACTTATATGAAAAGAACTTTAGTTGTCAGCAAAATTTAGAAAGTTTACTTACGTAAAAGTCAAATAACACAAAACAAATTTTACACCTCAAACTAGATTTTAGATGTACAAAAATTTTGCATTTGCTCCAGTATTGCAACACAGCCTTCCCAGGTCTCTTCTGAAGATAAAGGAGACACTTTACAGTACATTTCTGCGTGCTTCGTCACTTTATAAACGACATTTTCGCCTGTTACCTGATATTATGTGCATATTTTACGCGCACAAATACACTCCTGGAAATTGAAATAAGAACACCGTGAATTCATTGTTCCAGGAAGGGGAAACTTTATTGACACATTCCTGGGGTCAGATACATCACATGATCACACTGACAGAACCACAGGCACATAGACACAGGCAACAGAGCATGCACAATGTCGGCACTAGTACAGTGTATATCCACCTTTCGCAGCAATGCAGGCTGCTATTCTCCCATGGAGACGATCGTAGAGATGCTGGATGTAGTCCTGTGGAACGGCTTGCCATGCCATTTCCACCTGGCGCCTCAGCTGGACCAGCGTTCGTGCTGGACGTGCAGACCGCGTGAGACGACGCTTCATCCAGTCCCAAACATGCTCAATGGGGGACAGATCCGGAGAGCTTGCTGGCCAGGGTAGTTGACTTACACCTTCTAGAGCACGTTGGGTGGCACGGGATACATGCGGACGTGCATTGTCCTGTTGGAACAGCAAGTTCCCTTGCCGGTCTAGGAATGGTAGAACGATGGGTTCGATGACGGTTTGGATGTACCGTGCACTATTCAGTGTCCCCTCGACGATCACCAGTGGTGTACGGCCAGTGTAGGAGATCGCTCCCCACACCATGATGCCGGGTGTTGGCCCTGTGTGCCTCGGTCGTATGCAGTCCTGATTGTGGCGCTCACCTGCACGGCGCCAAACACGCATACGACCATCATTGGCACCAAGGCAGAAGCGACTCTCATCGCTGAAGACGACACGTCTCCATTCGTCCCCCCATTCACGCCTGTCGCGACACCACTGGAGGCGGGCTGCACGATGTTGGGGCGTGAGCGGAAGACGGCCTAACGGTGCGCGGGACCGTAGCCAAGCTTCATGGAGACGGTTGCGAATGGTCCTCGCCGATACCCCAGGAGCAACAGTGTCCCTAATTTGCTGGGAAGTGGCGGTGCGGTCCCCTACGGCACTGCGTAGGATCCTACGGTCTTGGCGTGCATCCGTGCGTCGCTGCGGTCCGGTCCCAGGTCGACGGGCACGTGCACCTTCCGCCGACCACTGGCGACAACATCGATGTACTGTGGAGACCTCACGCCCCACGTGTTGAGCAATTCGGCGGTACGTCCACCCGGCCTCCCGCATGCCCACTATACGCCCTCGCTCAAATTCCGTCAACTGCGCATACGGTTCACGTCCACGCTGTCGCGGCATGCTACCAGTGTTAAACACTGCGATGGAGCTCCGTATGCCACGGCAAACTGGCTGACACTGACGGCGGCGGTGCACAAATGCTGCGCAGCTAGCGCCATTCGACGGCCAACACCGCGGTTCCTGGTGTGTCCGCTGTGCCGTGCGTGTGATCATTGCTTGTACAGCCCTCTCGCAGTGTCCGGAGCAAGTATGGTGGGTCTGACACACCGGTGTCAATGTGTTCTTTTTTCCATTTCCAGGAGTGTAGGATAACTTTGAACCTCTGTATATGGGAGGCCGATAAAAATAAAAGGAACATTTTCGACATTCAAATGAATTCGCAATTGTGAATGAGGACTACCATCAGCTGTAGAATGTAGTGACAACAAAAAAAGTTTGCGCTGAACCTGGATTTCTCGCTTATCGCTAGCGGTCGCCTTACCGTTTGGCTATCCGTGCATGACTCACGGCTAGATCCAGACTTCCATATGTCACCGACCAACGTATTTTCGAAATTGTTCGAGGTGAGGATCTTGAGAATGTATCGTAGAAATTACAGCCACTTGCAGTGCACAGCCGTCTTGCAATCTGCGGCTAGGTTTTCGTAACCAGAAACCATGTTTGGGATGTTTCTCGATAACGTATGAACATTTTTGATAACCGGAAAATGGCACCCTCTCTCTCTCTGATTCTCTCTCCTCCATCATCTTCTTCCTTTTATTTTTCTTAAGGTCTTTGATGTCCTCTATTTTTTTCTTTTTTTTCTTTTTTTTTTTTTTTGCCTTAAGCTGCATTGCACCTGACGTCTCTGTCCTGACATTGTTCATATTTGTGTACCCTCCTCCTTTCTGTAGGCCTACTTTACGTGCGACAGCATTTTGCAGTTCCTTCTTATAACGAGAACCTGTTAATACGACGGTTTTTCCTTTTCGTCTTGTAGTCCGCCGAGTATTTTGACAGATTACTGGGATTAGGATGACAGTCTCGAGCGATATCTGGAAAGCTGAGTTGTTCGGCGACAATAGCTGGTTGGGAGAGATAAACTGTGAAACTGCTACTTCGTTGAATCCCATTGCTCGAGCACCAGAAGTATTTTCTGGCTTGCTAATAGTGTAGGATGCCTCGTAATCAATCCTTTAACCCAGTCTTGCCCAGCTAGACAAGTCTGTTTGTCAAATATGTGTGGTAAGCCATTTCTTTCGGCTAGTTGATAGGCTAGTGATCTGAGATCTTTCATTGTTAGACCTAAAAGTCTGCTTTCCATTGACTTGAGATATGTTACCAACTCATGTTCTTGTTGTGCAGTGAACACTTTTTTAAATTTCCCATCTGATTTGTCAATTATGTAGTCAGGATTATTCGTAGCTTCAGGCACATATCTTTTCAATGTTGATTTCGGTACGTTGAAATCCTTAGATGCTATTAAAAATCCCATATGGCAATATAAAACGGCTGAAACTGTCATTTCCATCGCTTTTACGACCCATTGCTGTCTATCAGTCTTTTTCATGTACGTTAGCACCATCTGGAACAGCAAGAGGGAAAGAAAAAAGAGTATGGTTTGCTTTCTACTTGCATCAAAATATGACGGGGCAGAACGGGACACTATCCCATTCTCCCCCGTCCCGTTCCGCCCCAAGAGCACTTTTGAGGTTAACAAATTTTAAAGAGTGTTATAACTGACGGATTTAAACGCATTAAATAACTAAAGTATCACAAATGCCATGCACTTTAAGGGAATGTTTCATTTTAGGGTATACAATTAACAATTAACAGCTTACCTGGCGTTGAAATTCACCAAACGTTAGAACAACGCAAGCGGTAACGTGACGGACAACAATTCACTTAGATCTCGCACTTCAAACTAAATAAAAATGACTGCGCTAACTTCTCTTCCATTCGGAGAAATAGTTACATGCCCATACAACAGGTTGCAGCACTGTGTAGTCTAGAAAAGAGCAATTTCCCATTGTGCCCCGCTATCCCGTTCTGCCCCAGTTCCCCTATGTAACATTTAAATGGTTCAAATGGCTCTGAGCACTATGAGACTTAACTTCTGAGGTCATCAGTCCCCTATAACTACTTAAACCTAACTAACCTAAAGTCATCACACACATCTATGCCCGAGGCAGGATTCGAACCTGCGACCGTAGCGGTCGTGCGGTTCCAGACTGTAGCGCCTAGAACCGCTCGGCAACCAGGGCCGGCTAACATTTAAACTTTGACCCTGTACTTTAGGGTAGTTACAGTAAGACGATACTTCTGTTGGGTATAAGAATAGTCCCTAGCCCAAGAACTATACAAATCATCTGACGCTACCTTTCTAAGACAAATAGATATGAGCTGTGGAGGTATCCCATTTTAGTGCGTGGCTTTTTGGAACACATTTGGTGATGTCGCATGCATACCAGTAAGTATGCCACTGCATCTTTAACCGAATCTCTTAACGTAGTGCAAGGTAAGTTCATATTAATAGTATCATACAAAACGTAACAATCAGCTACACTGGTAAGTCAAGGCTTTGTGCCCATCTCCTTGATAGCGTGTTGATTCACCTTTAGATCGTAATACACAACGTTTCTGCGTGGAATGGATTGACAAGTCCTTGCTAGCTTTCTGGAGTTACTTGGGGCCAGATGTACAAGTGGCGTTCAATATGTATTGCAATACCTTTTTTCTCAGCCAATTTCGGATGAAAAAAGAAGAAGAATGTATTGCGGGACATCGTTGAATATTCCCGCTGTAGGCCCTATAGTTTCATGAAGTTCCGAAAGGTGGCGGCACCATACGTAACACTGAAAATGACTCATGTAACGGAGACAACTATCATTGAGTTTCCTTCGGCAGGAAACCAGAGCATCGCAGATATTCATAGGCGCTGCGGAGACCTGGCAGTGAACAAAAGCACGGTGAGTAGTTGGGCGAGGCGTCTATCGGCATCGCAACCAGGTTGCACAAACCTGTCCCATCTGCCGCGTGCCGGCCGGCCGCACGCAGCTGTGGCCCCCGCAGTACTGGAAAGTGCGGACACTCTCATTCGAGGTGATCGACAGGTCACAATCAATCACCTGGTTGCACAACTGGACGTCTCTGTTGGTAGTGCTGATTCACTCTTCCACCAGTTGCTGTACTCAAAGGTGTGTGCCGGCTGGATTCCTTGCCGCCTCACAGAAAACCATAAAAGTCAACAAAGGACCATTTGTGCCAATTACTAACGCGTTACGAGGCTTTTTGTCGAACATCTTTGCAGGTGACGAAACATGGGTCCATCACATCTAAACGGAAAGAAAATGGCAATCCAAGGAACGGTACCGCACCACCTCTCCGCCGCAGATGAGGCTCAAGGCCGCATCTTCAGCCGGTAACGTCATGGCGACTCTGGCTGGGTTACTCTGTTTGATGTACTCGCTCATGGTGCAGAGATCAACTCTGTCAACTCTGAGGTGTATTGCGCTACCCTCAGGAAAGGGAAGAAACAATTTCAGCGTATTCGTTGCCACAAAAATTCAAACGAAATTTTTCTTCTCCATGCAACGTAAGGCATCATAGAACTTTGCGGCCCCGAGAGGACTTCATAAAACGTCTTTCCACCCTACAGCCTGGACCCCGCCCCTTCCGACTTTCATCTGTTTGCCCCAAAGTAGGATGCACTCCGTCGGATGCAGTAAGTGGATGATGGGAATACAACTGATGCAACAACATGTTGGCTTCATCGTCGACCAGTAGAGTGGCACCATGTGGGCGTCCAGGCTGAGCCGTGCGTGGCTCATGTTCGTGCCATACCTCATTTGACATCCTGGTTTTACTGTACTACCACCTCGCTATGTTAATTTCATTTACTGTTAACACCGAGTTGCCTGCCCGTGAGCGGCAGCAGCGGCGCTTTTCGATATATACCCTGGCGTATTATATTTGCTGACTGCTATTACTTCCCGGTTGTCCTGTGTTTGGAGTTAGTTCGCCTCTGCCTGTCAGTTAGAACGCACTAGCAGTGGAGTTCGTACCTGGCCGTGTTTGAGTTAGGACGCGGCAGAAGTTCAGTCGGGGCGAGGCTGAAGTGAGGTCCGGACAGCCATGACTCACCCGACGGTTGCCGATACATATCACTTGAGTGCGGACCACCTTGGCTGGTCATCGGTCGGTAGTCTGGTCGGACGACGTGTGTGTTGGCCGGCGATCGCTTATGGTTTGGCTGCGTGTGCTGACTCGTGATTCGTCCTTGTTATTGCACTGTCACTGCAGTTAGTATTGTCTAGTTCTTCGTGCAAGTGTTCGTGAAATTGTGTGTAGTTTGTCTGATTTGACTGACAAGTTATTTCAAATGCTGTCGGCGTGCTGTTCTGTACCGAGTCGGTCGGTTGGCGTGGAGCAGAGAGGAATTCTCGGCGGGGCGTAGTTTGGCCGGAGCCCACTGGCGGTCTCTACGCGGTGTTGGAGAGTGTGGCGCTCTTCCCATTGCTACGAGGTCCGCGGCTCACCGACCCTGGACACGAAAGTTGAGTTTTGATTTAACCTACCACCAAGTCAAGACTGTTCACATCGTGTCGTTTGGATTTCGTTGTCGGCTGTTGGGACATTCTCGTGAGCAACAACGTCGTTTTCAGGTTAGAAAGTTTGGCCACCATCCGGTGGAGCTTAACTGTATTTTGGTTATTTGAAGTCTAAGTGCACCAGCAGAATTTTCTGCCCTGTGGCGGTTAGCGTTCCGGTTACCTGCCCTGGCCGCCGACGAAAAATTCAGGCAGTGTCCTTTCCTCACCGTGTAGTCGCTGTCCAACACGTGTATGTAGTTTTGGCAGCTTATGCATACTTGGTTGTGGGCGGCTACGCCTTTTACGTTTTGACATTGGAGTTCGTTGTGTACTGGTCGGGTGTAAAGCAAGTCGTCTTGGTTGGTTTTCCGGCGGATCGGATATAGTTGGGCTGACTACCTGTTTCCCCTAAGCGAACGTTAATATTTCAACTGCAGACCGACCCCAGGAAACTTCTGAGCGCCGCTGGCTGGACTACCTTTTCTTATTGGTGTTTGATTGTGTATTTTAATGGCTCATAGGCGATGGTCTGAATTTGTGTGCTTTTAGTTGGGTTTTAAATAATGGACCTTCAGCCGTTTTAAAACTGAAAGTTCCTTACTTGTCAAGTCTTTGGATTGTTTGGGCCTTCAGCCTCATTTAAAATGTTATTTAAGAATAAAACCTTGCGCTTTCTGCGTTTTGAAAATTTATTGTAGTTGTGTCTCAAATCATGGGCCTTCAGCCGTTTTAAAAGTTAAAGAGGTTGTGCCCTTAAGTCATAAGATTGTGTGAGATATTCAGTTGATAATTAAGGTCAAAATTTGCTCTGTAATGTTTGGGCAACTAAGTAAAGTTATATGTGTTCGAGTGTAACTGACAGCTGCTCATTTTTGGACCCTTTCCACAACTCCAACTACCTGTTCTGGCCTCTTTGTAGCTCAAAGAGTCCGTAATAACATGGTGTATTGGAATCATGAACGAAACGAACTTGCTTTCAGAAAAAAAGTTTTGCATTATCTATTGAACGCCCCTTATACATGGTCAGGTCACGCACTTTACAGGTAAGTGGTTTGTGGGTGCGTCGCAGAGAGGCGAATTTTGTGGACAGGACATCAAAGTGAATTTACTACCAGCTCCTCAAACCACAGTGTCACGATTCTGGGCTTGTGACACAGTGACACAATGGGAATGTATGAAGGGATGCATAGCACTCACTCATGTTGCCTTCGATTACTACCACACTACGTACCGTGGAGGTGAGATTAATATGTCCCCTTAATACAATACTGCCTGCCAATGGCCTGCGTCCATGGTGCGGTGGAGGTTGCGAGCTGCCACTCACCAGTGGATTGGGGGGGGGGGGGGGTGCAGGGGCACCCGATAGCGCCCCAGATTTGTACCAATGCGTTGAGAAGAGGAAAATATGGAGGACAAGATGTCAATATCAGTTTACTACCATACTCTTAAAGCCACTGTAGCACGAGTCTTGTCTTGTGACATGGACAGTTATCCTGCGGGAAGATGCCTAGCTGTCAGGGAATACACCAAGCATGAAGGGATGCAGATGGTCCACAATAAACTTCTCGAAGTCCACAGTTGTGAGGGGCCAACGATTAACTTCATACTACTACAGATTATGTGGAAGCCCTAGTGAATGTATTCCCTGACTCCCCCGCCCAAAGCATAATACTGCCTCCAAAGGACTGCGTTTCCATTGCGGGAGCACGTTTCGACCAGCCATTTTCCTGGATAATGGCTTATCCAATCACTACTGTCGTTCAAATAGCGCAAGAAAAGTGATTCATCCGATCAAGCGACACGTTTCCGTTGCCCATAGTGCAGTTTCGATGATCCCACACACAATGTAGTCGTAAGTGAGGCATTATCCGGAAGAAAGGCTCATAGTCTTCGTACATCCATATATAAACTGGATGATGGTGGGACATCATCTGGTATAATTTATTTGATTGAAAATGAAACCCCTCCAGCTGTACTTAAGAATTCATATTTATTTGGCTACTAGCTTCGACGTTGCATCATCTTCAGGCCGTAAACTTTGATTATATCAATTGTGCGTGGCTGAGTACTAGAAGTCTGCGTGAGACCAATACGAGCTCCACATGGATGGCTCCAAATGGATCGCCATCCATGTGGAACACACACCGGTCTCACCGCGGACTTCTAGTACTCAGCCACACACAACTGATATCATCAAAGTGTATGGGCCTGAAGATGCCGTCGATGCAACGTCGAAACTAGTAGCCAAATAAATATGAAATCTTAAGTACAGCTGGAGGAGTTCCATTTTCAATAAAAAATGATTAGTATATTTTAAGAGTGTGTGAACTACTCTCAAGTAGGCCCGCCTGGCTAGCTGCGCGATCTAACGCACTGCTTCCCGAGAGAGAAGGCGTGCCAATCCCTGGCACGAATCCTCCCAGCGGATTAGTGTCGAGGTCCGGTGTGCGGGCCAGCCTATGGATGGTTTCTAAGGCGGTTTTCCATCTGCCTGGGCGAATGCGGGCTGGTTCCCCTTATTCCGCCTCAGACACACTAGGTCGACGATTGCTGCACGGCCGTGCGGTTCTAGGCACTACAGTCTGGAGCCGGGCGACCTCTCCAGTCGCAGGTTCGAATCCTGCCTTGGCCATGGATGTGTGTGATGTCCTTAGTTAGATTTAATTAGTTCTAAGTTCTAGGCGACTGCTGACCTCAGAAGTTAAGTCGCATAGTGCTCACAAGGGAACATCCCCATCGCACCCCCCTCAGATTTAGTTATAAGTTGGCACAGTCGATAGGCCTTGAAAAACTGAACACAGATCAATCGAGAAAACAGGAAGAAATTGTGTGGAACTATGAAAAAATAAGCAAAATACACAAACTGGGTCGTCCACGTGTAATATAGGCGATATTAAGGGCAATATGTGTTGAGCAGCGCCGTGGTCCCGTGGTTAGCGTGAACAGCTGCGGACTGAGAGGTCTTTAGTTCAAGTCTGCCCTCGACGGAAATTTTGCTTTCTTTATTTTCGCAAAGTTATGATCTGTCCGTTCGTTCATTGACGTCTCTGTTCACTGTAATAAGTTTAGTGTCTGTGTTTTGCGACCGCACCGCAAAACCGTGCGATTAGTTGACGAAAGGACGTGCCTCTCCAATGGGAACCGAAAACATTTGATCGCAAGATCATAGGTCAACCGATTCCTCCACAGGAAAACACGCCTGATATATTCTATACGACACTGGTGACAGCATGTGCGTCACATGACAGGAATATGTTGTCGACCCACCTAACTAGTACACTTGGCGAATGGGTGAAAAGATTCTTCTACCTTGCCCGATTTAGGTTTTCTTGTGGATGTGATAATCACTCCCAAAGAAGTGATGTAAACATAAGAGTTTGTCACATAAACTGAAAATAAAAAGTTAAAATTTTCGGTCGAGGGAATATTTGAACTAAAGACCTCTCGTTCCGCAGCTGTTCATGCTAACCACGGGACTACGGCGCTCCTCGTCTCATACTGCCCTTAATATTGCCTATCTTGCACATGGACGACCCAGTTTGTATATTTTGCTTATTTTTTCATAGTTCCACACACCTTCTTCCTGTTTTCTCGATCGATCTGTGTTCAGTTTTTCAAGGCCTATCCACTGTGCCAACTTATAACTAAATCTGAGGGGGGTGCGATGGGGAGGTTCCCTTGTCGGAGCCATTTGAACCATTTGATTGCTGCACGAACACTGTCTCCACGTACACGTACACCGTAATTACTCTACCATACAAACATTTGAGGTTACACTCGTCTGGTATGAGACGTTCCTTGGGGGGGGGGGGGGGAGGAGGGAGGGGTCCACTGGGGGCCAAAACGCACAATAACCCTGTGTTCAGTATGGGGCGGCGGTGGGGTGGGTGGACTGCTGTGGCTTGTTGTGGGGTTGTGAACCACTGCGGACTATGGCGGGACGAAGCCTGTCTGTCTTTCTAGGTCCCCGGTTCACTAGACAATACATACACATACTGTCAAGTAAATCTTTCCATAATACTAGGTTTTTTATTTGTGTTTTTAATGTGAAAATAAAAAAATTCTGATAAACATTTACAGGCTCTTTTCCCAAAAATCAGTGTCATTATGTTATAATGAGTAAACATTTCTGTCATCAAATTTTATTTTAACCCTTAGAACACAATAAAACGTAAGAGTAATATTATTCTTAATAATAAGTGCGATCAGGGAACCTTCAGAAAGGTACATATTCTACAACTGTCATAATACTGTCGTCGTTTGATACCCACTACTGCTATTTACTGTTGCACACTTTCGACCGGTTTCTTCGTGACGTAAACACAGCGCTAACTGCCGATGCTCCAAGAAAGCTGACTGAGCCGTGGCGGCTCCAGTTCATTTTGTCTGTCTTCCCGGTGCCTTCTTTCACTGGCGCCCCGATAAGCGGCAAGGATTTATCTTGCAGTTTTCGTAGATGGTGGCTGGCTCAAGAGAGCTTGAAATAGGCCGGCAGTGGGTTGTGAGGTAACAACAGGCAGGAGGGCGCAGCGTAAGGGTATCACGCGTGGGTTTTCGCGCGCAACGGTTTCTTCGGCTGTTTGTTCTGTTTGTGGTTCAAATGGCTCTGAGCACTATGGGACTTAACAGCTATGGTCATCAGTCCCCTAGAACTTAGAAATACTTAAACCTAACTAACCTAAGGACATCACACAACACCCAGTCATCACGAGGCGGAGAAAATCCCTGACCCCGCCGGGAATCGAACCCGGGCGCGGGAAGCGAGAACGCTACCGCACGACCACGAGCTGCGGACTCTCTGTTTGTGCCGAGATCGACTTGTCACTCTTTTGGGTAGTGGAAGTCACACTCCTGTATCGACGGTGTCATTCTCTGACCTTCAGTGGATTTTCACTTCCATGTTTATCCATGCTGTGCGGTTCTGGACGCTTGCAGTTTCGCCGTCAAAGTATGCAACGACCGTTACTGAAAAATTTTGTTCAAGTGGTTCAAATGGCTCTAAGCGCTATGGGACTTAACATCTGAGGTCATCATTTCCTAGACTTAGAACTACTTAAAATTAACTAATCTAAGGACATCACACACATCCATGCCCGAGGCAGGATTCGAACCTGCGACCGTAGCAGCGGCGCGGTTCCGGACTGAAGCGCCTAGAACCGCTCGTGCACAAAAATTTTGTGGTTAGTGTTGCTCGCTCTTTGATATCTGTGCATCTCCGGCTGGTGCCTTATGGATCACTGGAAAATATTAATTTATTGCGATTAATCTTGGTCCCAACAGTGTTGTACCTTTGCACGTATTTCATTGGTGGAAATTTTGAGTGTAAATTAGTGACCGTCGCTGCGTTGGTGATAAAGTGTACAACTGAGACCTCTACTTGCTGTGGATTACCAAGACCATAAGCCGTGTAGCAATTTCAGTTCAGTGGCTAACTAGTGAAACACCTTTCGCATCATCTGTATTGGAGTTTGTTCTTCGAGCTTTAGTGTTTAAAAAGTCCTTACTCAGTTTTATTAACTTGGTCATGAGCTGTGCGGCATAAATCCTGTTCACTAAGTTCAAGATTTTTTATGTTTTGTAAGGTTTGTAATTTCAATTGTTAATTATTTTGAGGGGAATGCCTTGTATTAATGTGTGTTCTGAAACTAGGTTCTAGACGACTTTTAAGCCTGGGGACTGATTCAAAGGAACACTCTAATGTTGTAATACCTCTGGCTTAGTCAGCAAGCGTATTAGGCTCCAAGAAGCTGTTTCCAGAGCAGTGGAGATGCAAGAAGTATATAGATGACGACATGTAGGGTGAGACACCTGTGACAGATGTTAGATTCGGTACCATTCCCGTGAGAAAGACCGCCTGCATAATGCTACTGCTCTGTGATTGGCTGCTGTGTTCGGAGCAAGGGCGCTGAAATGCTAAAGTATAGTTATTATTATTAGTTAAACTACTCATGGGAATGACTACACTTTTAATATAAATATCTCTCAACAGCTGACTATCAATCAGTCATTTTAGAATTATTAAAAACAATTTAAATAAAAAACGAAAGACTGTGAAATTGCAGACGAAGCACTTCGGAAGCGTTCGGGTCACGCCTTTTCTGGTATGGCGCGCGAAGTGTTTCCGGCTGTTCTTCACTCTGGATTAGGCAGTCGAGAAGAACAGACGTGTTGTCTGTCGTAGGATGTGTTTCCAATTTTTATTTAAGTTCCTGTTCGTCACTCTGGATTAGGCAGTCGAGATGTACAGTCATGTTGTCTGTGGCAGGATGTGTTTACCAGTATTCAGTATTAAAAGATTCACTCCGGTAGTCATGAGGCACAGACACGTGCCGCAAACAGTGTAAAGATACATTTTCGTAAACATTGTGTTTGATCATGTACTTTGCTGTATCAGAAGGTGTTGTATTAAGATCATATAGTCTTCTCGTGTGGCTATATTAAAATACGCGAGTGGCATCCCAAAGAAGTGACACATTATTTCAGGACAAGCTCAAATGGGTCTGAGCACTATGGGACTTAACAGCTATGGTCATTAGTCCCCTAGAACTTAGAACTACTTAAACCTAACTAACCTAAGGACATCACACAACACCCAGTCGAGGCAGGGAAAATCCATGACCCCGCCGGGAATCGAACCCGGGAACCGGGGCGCGGGAAGCGAGAACGCTACCGCACGACCACGAGCTGCGGACATTTCAGAACAGTACCTCGATAAAAGTCAGTTTCAGCCTCAAGATACAGATCCTAGGACCTGCGTGCTGTTTTCTGCGCTGGGGACATCAACTTGAAGACAGGAGGTTAGTGAACTATAACAGAACCTTCCGTATTCCACACAGTGCAAACATCCAGGCGTCTCATGTGTACTGCATGCACAGAACAAATGTGCTCAGTGACACGTCATCTGCAGTAATGCAGTCGAGGTAAAGGAGGATGATTGTTATTAGCACCAACAATCAATTCATTCTTCCTTTCTTGCCATAATGTTTAGTCACCAAGTATTCACTCGGAGGGGTAAGGTTAATCATTTATTTGTTCTATCTGTTTGATTGAAGTAGGCATTGAGGCCGCGCGAGATTAGCCGAGCGGTTGCCGACACGGTAGCTCAGCGTGTTCGGTCACAGGGTTAGCAGCCCTCTGTAATAAAAAAAACTGAGTTAATCGATCAACAACGAACGTAAACGGATGTCTTACGACGTCCGCCCCGAGCAGATGCAAAAAAAAGAAAAAAAAAAAAAAAAAAAAAAAAAAAAAAAAAAAGCGGTCTGAGGCGCTGCAGTCATGGACTGTTGTGCGGCTGGTCCCGGCGGAGGTTCGAGTCCTCCCTCGGCCATGGGTGTGTGTGTTTGTCCTTAGGTCCTTAGGATAATTTAGGTTAAGTAAGTACTGTGTAAGCTTAGGGACTGATGACCTTAGCTGTTGAGTCCCATAAGATTTCACACACATTTGAACTTTTTTTTTTTTTAGGGATTGAGCCCTGCACTTTTGGCGTACAGTTTACCTAAATTGTTTTTTGTGGGTAATATTTGCTACCTTATTTTATGATGCGCATTTTTGGTCTTATAGCCGTGATCTCTTAAGAAGGTGGCGATTGTTATTCATGTAGTTTGTACTTCTGTAGCCTGTACCTAACGTGATGTTTGTTAGCAGCGCCTCTTAGTCTCGTGAAAGGCGAGCCCGACATTTCGGCGGCTGGCGGTCGCGAGGGCGTGTTGGTGTTGTGCCCCTGCATGTGCCTCCCGGCTGGATCTGAGGCGTGCGTTGTCCGCTATTGCCATAGTGGAAACGTGCACACTGGCAGCTTACCTTCCTTAAGTTAAGTTTTGCCTTTCCCTTCTCAAGACTTTGATGTACTTGCTTTAACTTTTAACTGTTCTGCCTAAAGGCCTGCATGTGAGCGACGTTGTAATTAAATTTTGAGGTCGTTCCTTTGGCTGTGCAGATATTTGCGTATATACTTGGTGTGCTGAGGGAAATTTTAATATAATTTCCATTCTGATTACCGTCTCCTTAGATTTCCATTTTCAATTATAACTCACTATTCTTTGCTTGAGCTTGATTTGTCACTGTATACTATCTACGGATGTAAGAAAATTTGTCAGATTTGCCATATTTGGGTGTTTATTCTAAATTACCAGTTCTTAATAGCTGCGACTATTAAAGAAGACTGTGCAAGAGTTATCCTCTACTTATTTATTGTTTAATTTTTTATTTTTTGCTGCACTGATTCCTTGGGATAGTAAGAATTATAAGTTTAGTCATGTCAGTTTGCGGATAAAATTTGAAAATGCTTATTTTCATTTAACAACGTCTTATGTTCAGAGATATTTGATGATTGGTGTGTCATGGGCATTGTAAACATATGTGATCATTTAAAGGACAAAAGATGTAAAAATTGTGGACCTTTCCATGTGATTCCTTTCCTATCCCAAACTGCATATTGAGGTTTCACTGGCCCACACATGAGCAAGCGCTACATTAAACTGAATGAGAAGTTCTGCACGCAAACGCGTAAAGAAAACTCTCCCATGACCTCTAGCGCTGAGATAATGAAACAAAATCTTGGTAGAAAAAGGCGCTATAGAAGGAAACTGCCTTAAGTGAAGATGTCAGGTCAACATGCGAACACATAGGGGTCGTCAGCTGTGTACCCCCATATTCAACAGTTTGTACTGAACAGTGTGCTCGGAAACACTCCTGCCTGTACTTGCATTATAGTCTGTCGTCATATGTGCCACAGATGGCTGTCTATTCTGCTTTGCAGAAACCACAGGACTACGAATTTCGCGTTCCGTGATGCGGTGTGCACATCTGACAATTTGGCCCCATCTTGTGGTTTCACCGTCCGACGTGGCACGGACACACCAAATATTTGAAGTCCCCTGCAGAAACAAAGAACCGTGCTGTCTCCTTAGCAGTCCATGATTGCGAAATTGATACCAGTGTCCCACAAACGTTCGATGGGATTCATGTCGGGCGATCTGGATGGTCAAATCATTCACTCGAATTGTCCAGATTCAAACTAACCCCGAACAATTGTGGCCAGTGACATAGCGAATGATCATCCACAAAAATTCCATCGCTCTGTGGGAACATCAAGTCCGTGAATAGCTGCAAAAGGTCAATGGTTGGTTCAGATGGACCAGATGGACCCAGTCCATTCCATATAAACACTGCTCAACCATTAGGACTCTCGCCAACTGAAATCGGGAGCCATCTTACCAGGCCACTGTTCTCCAGTCGTCTAGGGTCCAGGTGATACGGTCACGAGTCCAGGAGAGGCACTGCAGGCGATGTCGTGCTGTTAGCAAAGGCACGCGCGTCGGACGTCTGCTGCAATAGCCCATTAACGCCAAATTCCGCCGTGCTGTCCTAAGCGATACGTCCGTCGTACGTCTCACCTTGATTTCCGAGATTATTTCATGCATTGTTGCTTGTCTGTTAGCACTCACAACTCTACGCAAACCCCATTGCTCTCGGTCCTAAGTGAAGCCTGTCGGCCATTGCGTTATCCGAGGTGACAGGTAATGCCTGAAATTTGGTATTCTCGGCGCCCTCTTGACACCGTGGATCTCGGAATATTGAATTCCCTAACGATTTCCGAAAATGAATGTCCCTTGCGTCTAGAGCTGACTACCATTCTTCGTTCAAGGTCTGTTAATTCCCATCGTGCGACCATAATCACGCCGGAAACCTTTTCACGTGAATCACTTGAGTACAACTGATAGCTCCGCCATTGCACTGACCTTTTATACTGTGTGTGAGATACTACCGACATCTGTCTGAGCCCATATCGTTACCCACCACTTTTGTCTTGTACGAGTCGTTCATTCGTTGCACATGAAAATGAAAACGTTCTGCACGGAAGAGTGTGGTTGCCGAGTGACAAGTTGTGGTTGTTTATATATGGCAACCGGAAGTGCGACCGGCCTGAGTGGCCTAGCGGTTCTAGGCGCTACAGTCTGAAACCGCTTGACCGCTACGGTCGCAGGTTCGAATCCTGCCTCGGGCATGGATGTGTGTGATGTCCTTAGGTTAGTTAGTTTTAAGTAGTTCTAAGTTCTGGGGGACTAGTGACCTCAGAAGTTAAGTCCCATAGTGCTCAGTGCCATTTGAACAATTTTTTTGAACCGGAAGTGCGACTGCGTATCTTGTGAGCAAGAGCAATTCTACTTGTTAATTACACAATGTCAATGCGATTAATTGTATTAATACAAAAGTGGTGTATTTACAATATCTTGTGAACGTGAGTGCTGAGAAATCATGTTATTACTTGTTCTATGTGAATAGTCAGTTGTTTATATTGTTATATACGTATTTATTAAAATGAATGCGTTTGGAGTTTTTGTAGTGTTGAGTGTAGTTTGTTGTGGTAGCTGTCTGGTGATCGTGGTATTGGTACACCCATTTTTTCATCCCTTGTTTAACTGCTGAAGTTGTTTCTTGTGTTATTACTCGCCATGGCCTACAGCCAAGCATTTTAAATCGTTAACGTTGTTACATGGGTGTGTATGTTGGGACAAAGTTTGCATTTAATCCTTTAGTTTACTGATTGATATTTCTTTGCACTGAATGTGAGAGATCTGTTAAACGATCTTTTTGGGCTACAGAAGGATTTTGTGTATTGAAAGTGTATTTTTACTCTGAGAATGAAATCATGGTCTAAGTGTGATTGTATTGTGTGTGTTATCCATGTAATTCCAGTTTTAACTGTGGGTCATTTTCAGGCACATATTTTAAGCTTCGCGCTTCATTTGACATTGTAAAACAGCGCTTCTACAAGTGTTAAAATGTGGAGTGAAACGTGGAGCCTTATATATGTGCTTGAAAATGACCCACGGTTGAAATTGGCCAATTGCACAGATAATAAACAGAATACAGCTATATTTGGACCATGTCTTCATTCTCAAAACACTTTAAGGTTGTAGACCCCCATAAAACCACAATTTTGAAAATTTTCCATTTTGATATCAAAATTTTTTGTGATGTTAAATAAAAGGCCTGTGAAATTAAGACCAAAGTTTGCACAGCATGAACCCCACTCTACCTAAACCCTACATTACAGCTACAAGAATGCTTACTACAGGTCGTGTGCCACAAGTGTTGAATGTCGACAAATATCAGAAGTGATAACGATTTTGTAAGCAATTTTCGAACTGTTTGAGAGGGAATCCAACTGATTTCGCGTATCGGTTGACTCCTACAAAAGAGACGTGAGTCGAAGATTTCACGCCACATACGAAACCAAATTGAAGCTCGAAATCAGTGGCACAACACCGAAGTGGGTGAAATACATTTCATCTAGAGCCTGTACGAAGTTCCCTGTGTTTCGCTTCTTTTCCTGAGAAACTGTTAGCGCAAAGAATGGTTGCAGTAATCACGCTCCTGGATACTTTGGAGATACGACGTTTTACGCAATTTCGAGAACATTCCGAAAAATTCATTTATTTTTATAGATCGGATTACAAACGGATTGGTATCCGGCCACGCTGTGTTGTCGTGCCTCAGTCTGCTTAAACGGAAAAGAAAGAAAAGAGAAAGCAGACGTTTCTAATATGTCTGGGAATTGGATATACGTCCTGATCTCCTTCTCTCCCCTGTCTCTGTCCCTCTCCCTCTAACCCTATTTTTGTCCATCTCCTCTTCCTTCCCCCTCTTTCTATCCATCACCTCCTCCCCCTTTCTTCCACCTTCTACTCCCCCTCTCTCAACACTTCTTCTTGGCCCCCCCTCCTTCCCCCTCTGTCAGTTCATCACTACCTTCCCCTTTCTCTATCCATGTTCTCCTCTCTCCCTCTCTCTACATCCCCTCCTGCCCCCTCTCTCTGTCTGCTTCCTCATTTCCGTTTTCTCTGTCCGTTTACTTCCAACCCCCTGTCCATTTCCTCTTCACCACTCTTTTTTGACCTTGAGCCTTCTTTATTGTTATTGCAAATTCAGATACTGTAGTAGTTTCTAATCATAAACTAATAAGGATTAAATATAACTTTGTTTGCGAAAAACTTTTCATTATTTTACACTTTATGTATGTATATATATTCATATACTAAAAGGTACGTAGTCTACATGTCTCTAAAGGCTTATTGCTGTAAGGTGTAAAAATCTGAAGTAAATCGGACAGGTACATTTTGAGATTGACAGTATATACATATCAAAATACACATGTATTAAAGAATCAGGCACCTAGAAACACACCTGTATTAGAATTCAACGTTTGTCAAAATTTCAAAGCAATTGGTCAAGAGCTTTCGAAGATTAAGTATTTTGAACAAACGAAAATTTACATTTTTATAATGTTCCTCTTTTATTAGATATGTGTTACACATATATCAGATGGCGTTCCAGTAGGTACTTAAAACACGCTAGTACTTGAATGCAATGTTATGCCAAAATTTCAAACCAGTCTGTAAGGAATTTCGTAGATTTGAGATTTTGAAGAAACACACATCTACGTTTGTACTTATATAGACCTAATCTAGAATCTCCTAAAGTTACAGACTGAATACTTTTAAATTTTGACGCATTGTTGTACTGAAATATGCGTGTGTTTTTATTCACCTATTTTTATTATATGTAATATATAATATTTTATAAATTAATAGGGAAACATTGTTACAAAACACACACACACACAGACACACACACACACACACACACACACACAGTAGGCCAACGGAAAGTACCCTAGGTTTTAATGCATGAGTTTGTGGGTATCAAAATATGTGACATAAATTTCCGTATCTTTTGACTGCATTGACTTAGAAACTAACCTTCATTGCAGCGCCAAAGGACAACAGACCTAACTATGAGACATAATTTTCAACTTAACCTGTTCGCGAGAAAAAGGAGTCTTAACAGTCGGACGGACAGACAGAAAGACAGTCTTATAACAAATTACAAAAAAATTGTTTTGCGTGGTATAATTACAAATTCACAATCTTTTCGGCCTTTTTCCTTAACTTGTACAGTGAAACTTTACTTCTTGCCAAATTTCATGATTCTGAACCAACGGGTAGTACTATACAGGGTGGTCGGAAATTCCCGTTACCGACTTCTAGGACTTGTAGAGGGGAGTGAGTACATCGTATTTTGATTAGGAACCCATGTACGGAAACGTCATCCAACGAGACTATAGAGCGTCAAAGTTATACGCACGGGCATCTGTAAATGTACGTATACACGGGATGATTCCGTGATGATGTTACAGACTTTCTGGGATAATGGAGAACGATAAATGTATTAATTTGAAGTAAGGATCCCTGTACCGGAAACGAACGAGTCGAAAGTTATAAACGAAAACTGTTCTGATACCTCTGACAGTTGGATACACGTACCGGTTCTTGTGTTGTGAAGAGTGTAGGGTTGGTAACTTTCAGTGGTGGTAGTGTGAACAAAAACGAGGAAAAATGTCCAATAAACGTGGGCTCTAAAGTGCGTTCCTTAACTGAACACTTGCCCAGTAGAGGAGATGTGTTTCACATTAGCGAAGATGAACGAATGGTCATAGCTCCTCAGGTATGCAATTTAGAGCCCACGTTTTTTTCTCATTTTTGTCCACTCTACCACCACTGAAAGTTACCAGCCCTACACGCTTCTCAACACAAGAACCAGTACATGTATTCAACTGTCAGATGTATCAGAACGGCTCTCGTTTGTAACTTTCGACTCGTTCGTTTCCGGTACAGGGATCCTTACTTCAAATTAATACATTTATCGTTCTCCATTATCCTAGAAAGTCTGCAACGTCATCACGGAATCACCCCGTGTATACGCACATTTACAGACGCCCACGCCTATAAATTTGACTCTCTGTAGTCTCGTTGGATATCGTTTCTGCACACGGGTTCCTATTCAAAATACGATGTACTCACTCCGCTCTACAAGTCCTAGAAGTCTGGCATGGGAAATTCCGACCACCCTGTATAGGTTTCAATGACTGATTTTGCGAGTATCAAAATATATCACATAAATGGCCTTATCTTTTGGTTACAATGAGTTAGAAGTTTCAATTTTTTCCACCGCCAAGGGATCACAAACCTTAGTAAGCGACATAAATTTCAACTTGATAACGTCTACACGTTCCTGTGAAAAAGGCTTTTTAACAGTCAGGCAGACAGACAGACGGATGACAAAGTGATCCGACTAGGCTTCCATTTTTACTGAGTGAGGCACGGAACCCTAAAAAGTACGATTATTGTGAAAATAAAAACTTCGTGGCTCCATACGTAACTTCTAATTCACCCAAAGTTTTTATCCTCATTCTTGTGGGAGATGCAGACTTGTGAAATTGAATGGAGTTTGCCTTGGAAAATAAAAACTACAGTCTCAGGCTTTCTAATGTAACTGTCTATTTGTTTCATGCATATACGTAAATGTAATCGGCAGAGCATTAACGTCGTTGTAACATATTCAGTCAACAACACTGAAATTGGGAATTCCCTCGGCATTACTCAAGGTACAGTAAGAACTTATTGCAGTAAATGTACACTTTAAATGCACATTCAAATTCGAAATTATTTAGAGAATTACGACGAGTGCTTTTGTTAAATGTAAATACCACGATAAATTCCGATATTTTAAAATGCTCATTCACAGCAATTTTAATATGATTAAAAATTCTTTCCAATGTCAAATAGCAGCTTTTCGTTTGTACTGGGAAATGAAAATGCGACGATTAAATCAGTCAATATTTGAATTTATTAGGAGCAGCGTATTTTGGAAAATCCAATAATAGCGCCAGCCTGTAACGGTGAACTGACAGTTCCAACAACTTTGTACAAAAAAAAATCTTCAGATGTAATTACCATATGGCTCCAGATATTAATTATATTTTATTCAACAGGCACCAGATTTGTAACTAACATCCTGTAACACTTTCTGTTACTGCTTTTTTATGTGTTCAACCTCCTGCTTAGCTTCAATATTTATATTCAACAGTTTCAAATTTTCTCCCGCTACTTTAGGAAGAAGTCACGGAATTGGAATGGCGTACGACCTTTCATATGAGTGACAGTGATTCCAGTTTAATAACCACATCTCTTACCTGATGAGCATAATACGCTGCTTCTGCTGCAATTTATGAGTTGGGCGATGCAATTTGAGGCTTTTATTCACTCGTCTTCAGGTGGCCGATCTTGTTAAACTGAAGTGAGCTGTGCCGCAAGCAATGTTGTATAGCGCTCAGAAACGATGGCTAGCGTTCTGCGGATCGCCAGTTCAAATCCGATCACCATCTTATATTTATTAAAAATGGTTCAAATGGCTCTGAGCACTATGGGACTTAACAGCTTGGGTCATCAGTCCCCTAGAACTACTTAAACCTAACTAACCTAAGGACAGCACACAACACCCAATCATCACGAGGCAGAGGAAATCCCTAACCCCACCCGGAATCGAACCCAGGAACCCGGGCGTGGGAAGCGAGAACGCTACCGCACGACCACGAGCTGCGGACTTATATTTGTTACTTAGTATTTATCATTTCTAGAAGGTCTTCGAAATTTCTTATGTTTGTAACTGTTGCACATTCTGGAATACGCCATGTTTGTATAAATAGCACAACTCTGTCCAGGAGGCATTTCTGTTCTGTCTGTGCGTTGTTGTCTGTACTAGATGTGTTTTCAGTACTGTACATCATTGACAATGCTTATTTCAGATTTGCGCTTCATTGTGATTCAGTCGTGACAATATTACAACAATAGTATTGAACTTTAACTTTGCTTTGTAGTCTAGCTTGCCACAACAAATATTACATAAAATAATTAAAATTAATATGTTTTCTAATGATACTTAGATAATATTACTTACGGAACATAGGTAATCAGTTCTTAGCAATCAACTGAAGATGAGTGACTAAAAGCCTCAAAACACATTGTGCAGCTCACAAATTCCTTGCTAAAGTAGGCAGGCGAAAATTTGAAAATATTGTATGTGAGTAGTGAGGCAAAGATTGAGGTCGGAGACATAAAATGCAGAAAAAGTAGTTACTACAGGATGCTAGTTACAAAGCTGGCATACTTTGAATAGATTGCAATCAATATCTGGAGCCTCATGGAAATTACATTAAATAAATTGACTTAAAATTTTTCTGGGTATATGACAGTAGTTGGGCAAAGCCACTGACACCCCACTCTGCATTGCTGCCAAATTTATTCAAGATGGCGATTCCAAGATGGCGGCGATAAATATGGCAACGTCGCAATGATGTCATCGTGGGAAGTCCAAATTTTGGGGGAAAATAGGTCAATTGGGATGCCTCCACTAACCTAACATCATCCCCTCCCTCCTCACTCCCCACCCACCCCTTAGAAAATGGCAGAAAGTTCAAATTTTGGCAGGAAAAAAGGTCACTTGGGCTACCTCCACTAACATAAGTCATCTGACCGCCACCTCTTCCTAGGAACTGGCGGGAAAATGACTCAGCCTCTGCTGGATAGGATGGACCTAAGTCTTTATTTTCAGTCTTTATTTAAGCAATTTGAGGCAGTTGCCCCATCCAGTGTGTTCACCATGAGGTCTGGAGTCCAACTAACCTATTACACAGTACTGCCACCAGAGGGTACTGTGGTCCTTCCCATGATGTAATCCAAGATGGTGGTCTGGGGGAAAAATGGCAGGAAAAGGACAGCCTGTGCTGGCCTGCTGGAGAGAGGAAGGACTGTACTTTATTTATTTTGGAACAATTTATTTAGGGATGGATTTCATGTAGTTTATTACACTGATACAAAACACTCGCTCTGACATGCTTGGGGTCACAACACCCAGCCTACACCCTGCAAACTACCGGTCAATCACCGAAATAATGCAGTACACTGATGTGCAGACATGTAAACAACTCGTAAACTGTCAAAAAAAAACAGTGCCTGTAAAAGGCGCTGCAAACACGCTCACAAAGCTTAAACATCCGAAAATAATGCTGTGGACAAACACTCAGTGCACGTAAAAAAACGCTTTCGAACTATCATCAACTGTGATGCATCAGTGAACGGTTCCAATGTGCACACTTGCCGACACCGCACAGGCGCTTTTCAGGGCTAGCCAGATGCAAGCCAGTAACAGAGCCTACAGCAAGCAGGTGAAAGTCGCGTCTATTTTCGGGTATACAGTTAGAATTCATCAACTTCTGTACTGACATCAGATCTATATCTCTGAAAGCGCACGTGGTCACCTAACCACGGTGGCTGGCTTGATGACGTATAGCTGCGAGTCTAGTGCTGAGAGAGATGTTTGCATAGTGGTTCACTTTCGCAGACACAGCTAAAAGGTTCTCAATGTTGTACTGACGACCCTGCTCGCTCTATAGAAATCTGTTCCAATGCTTCCTAGAATGTTCAGTGGCAAAACTATTTTGTACATATCGCCATATTACACTGACAATTAAACCCTGCCAAATGGCCTACAGATCATCAAAGACTCTAACCAATTACGCTGCTCTGCCACTGAGGACGGAAGCTTGAATATTAGAGTGTGAAACCGATATACAATCCAACAATATATCACCGCATACCATGCTGACGTAGTAAGCATACAATTCGTACCCTGTGCCATACAAAATCGCTCCATTTGCTTCATTCATATAGCTATCGATCGCCAGACACTTGTACCTATACCGTGAAGACAGACGGCATAAGCACATGCACCATAGGTATACTCGTCACAGCAGTAGATATTTTCCCACAAGGTCGGGCGGTCATCCATCGCAGCCAATGGTCACAAGTCATCCACTCACAACGCATGACCAGAGCGCCCTCAGCAGACCAAAGTCACTCTCCGAACTGTTGTACGAAGATGGGCCCCTTTCCCCTCTGCATAAAGGTGTTACTGTTTCTGGCCCTGACCTCCATGCTTGCTTGCTTTCTAACCCATCTCCAGACTCTGGGATTACAAGAGCATATGTAATTTCATATGGTTTGCCAGAATATCATAACATTTACGCGATACTTCTCGATATCAAGCAAGCAAGAGGCAAATGGATTATCTAAAATGTTGCCATACCTGATAGGTTCGAAACAGGTGACTCGTTATGAGATATGAGAGTGCCAGAAATAGTGGCTGTAATCATTAAAGGACTTCTCCATTGGATACAATGCAGGTATGTGGCTGAATGGAAAGACTCGATCATGGACATCATTTCTACCAGAGAGTGTAGCACTAGAGATCTGAAAAGCCTGTGTACATTTCTTATGACCACAATCAGCACACCATCTACTGTTTGTGATGCTTCTCAATCAACCTTCACCTATAACCTGGTGGATATATTCCAGAACCTCTGATATAGCATGGAGAGAGAATGCATTACAATTACTGGAGAAATATCCAGTGGCAGCGTGAGGGAGCTGTAAATACCAATTTTGTACCTCGTTCCTTAGCCGAATTACTTTCTAAATTCGTTAGTTTTATTACAAGGTTGCACTGACGGCGACGTGTAACCGCACTGATGGTCTGGTAATATATGCTCCAGTGATAACCTTCTATATTCAGTGTCGCGGTATTTGTCTGAAAACATCGATAATTGTCTGCACCTGTAGAACCAAGACTGCTTGTAACAGTAATATGGTCGTTGCAATCATGTTTTCTTAACATATAGCGGTTTGTGAGATTATTACACCTCTCTTTCTAAGACACAGTGGTATCACTCGCAGGAAAAACTTATGAGACATATCCACCCATCGCCGATTTTCTCACAATATTGTTTCGCTCGCAAGAAAAACTTATGAGGCATGTCCACCCACAGCTGATTTTCGGTCAGTATTATTTCGTATCGCCAGCAATCAGTTATTGGTAGAGTATTATACTTACTAGTAGTGGATGAGTGATAGGTTCGCCTTGAGCATCAGGCTTATAAAGTATGTGTGTGTGTTCTGACATATGCAAAAGGACTGACTATATCCATTAGTAAGGAAGGTATGGATTCGACGTGGAATACTGTGGAATACTCCGCCATCGCCCATGGATGTCTCTGCTCCGCCTCCTCATCTGAGCATACCCAGTGGCGGTGTGCATCCTGGGCAGGTTTTCCACAGGGCGTTTTTCTCGCCTCCTCGCGAGCAATTCGGGAACATGGGTGGACAGCACGCCCCGGCAGTTCCGCTGTCCACCCTCTGAGTTGCACGGCCCCCGGGTCCCTCCACCAGTTGTCAGAAGCTCTACTCAATGTCGTTGCAGGGGGGAGCAGGGGGAAGGGATGTGGTATCGATAGCTACGATGCCACAACGTAGGTGCGCTCTGCTGGGTTGACACTATGACACCGACACTGACGACAATGCCCTCTAGCCGGTGCTGTGTAGCTCTACGAGTGCCGCTCCAGATTCAGCCCATTTGATGCCGAGCCAACGACCAAGTGACTTAGCTTCTACTTCATAGGTGGCAAGCCATTACAGACTTTGTTACTCCAGTTACTTCAGTGATAGTTTGTTGTACTATTAGTGGCTATTAGCATTGATGCCTATCCGGCTTCACACCTATGTGCTCTTCAGTGCAAAGTTATGTATGTCACTGACTACTATTCGCTATTAAATGTTCTGTAAAGTTAAACACAGTACTAAGGCATTTCACCTTTTTCTGCTGCTACTCACTTCCTACTTTCGGCCTACCCTTCAGTTTACAGAAGCAGATCCATGTGCCCCCTTTCCAGGTGGGATACAAAACATCTAGCAGGTGAAAGACGGGTGTAGGACACATATGATGGTTCTCTAGACATGAGAAACAACTTAGTTGACTTTGTAAATTGTAAGAATGATTTGGAATCTGTTTCATCACTGACATCAGTATTCACAAGTGAAAATATCAGTTTCCTTTTTTTTTTCGAGTTCTCATGTAGAGGTGTTCACAGACAGGATAAGTTTCTAGTTATCAGTGGTTTACAGCACGCTAAGTTCATCTTAAGTTCATCAGTGGAATACACCGAGAAAGACTGCAATGGTATATATCACACCTCTACGCGGAGGATGTCCAGCGCAGCTACAAGATGCTGGAGAATCTACGAAAAAAGGAGAGCTGCTCAGCAGATTGGCCTTCTTGCTGAGGTGTCGGGATAAGGAACTGATGCAGCAGTTTGCGAACTTGTGGCATCCTGTCAACAGGGCAAGGACAAAGTGCATATTACAACAGGCTGGTTCAGCCTTGGTATACAAACACATACGTGTTACCTGAATGGAACTCAACAAGAACGCCAAGGCTTTGCTCACTCACCACAAGTACCTGGCTTCCACTCTCCCAGCACACACCCAGGACTGGCTGGATGGCAACACGTACATCTGCAGTGAGCTCTACAAGAAGAAAGCCAGCAACAAACAATGCGAGTTCCCCACACTTCCATGTGGACGTCAACAGGAGGAGAAAGGCAGCAATATTAAGATTGTCATCAACCTGACGGAGAGAGCACTGGATGAGCCAACAATCTCAGTGCTGTCGAAAGGCCTGAACTTTGCTCCAACTCCAAGAACATTACGAAAACGGTACATCGTCAGCAACGTTGGGCAAGCCATACATGGACTCCTGCCGAGAGCAGCCAAGAAAGTGAGGAGAGAGACCAGCATGGTACTCGAGAAAGCAAGAATTCCGAAGAACAACATTACGGCAGAAGAGCGCAAGGCACTGTTGAACCTTCGCATTGACAAGGATATAGTGGTCTTAGCAGCAGACAAAGGGAATGCAACAGTCCTACTGAAGTCAGAAGATTACTGGCAGAAGATCGACACCTTACTACAAGATCCAGCATACAAAGAAGTGGGGAAAGACGCAACTGCTTCTGTTAGACTTCGCCAGAAGATCATGGGTACGATACTCATAGAAACGTTGCGAGAAGATGACGTCACCACCCGGCTTATAACCCTAGAAGAATTCATCAGAGCCCATATTTGTACAACAGTTCAGAGATTGACTCTGGTCCGCTGAGGGTGCTCTGGTCACTTGTCAGGAGCGTGACGCAACCGTTGGCTGTGATGGGTGACCCCTCCAGACCTTGCGGGAGAATATCTACTACTGCGAGGAGTATACCTACGGTGCATGTGCTTATGCTGTCTGTCATCGTGGTATAAGTACAAGTGTCTGGCGATCGATAGCTATATGAATGAAGCAGAGGGGCGATTCTGTATGTCACAGGATACGAATTTATGTTTATTAGTGCAACCTGTGGTCTAGGGGTAGCGTCTTTGATTCATAATCAAAACGTTTTTGGTCCCGGGTTCGATTCCCGCCACTGGCTAAATTTTGATAAATAATCAGCATTGGCGGCCGAAGACTTCCGTCATAAGAAGTCAGCCTCATTCTGCCAACGGCCTTGTCAAAGAGGGCGTAGGAGCGGATAGAGGTTCAGGGCACTCTCTTGTCCTAGGGGTGGGAAATTGCCCCTAAAGGCGGAAGAATCAGCAATGATCAACGACATGAGGATGCAGAAGGCAATAAACCACCGCATTAAAGACACGTAACGTGTATCCACAAGACATGTGGCCTGTAATTGAAGAGGTGTCATGATGATCTCTCCATTGGCAAAAGATTCCGGAATAGTCCCCCATTCGGATCTCTGGAAGGGGACTGCCAAGGGGGAGGTTACCATGAGAAAAAGATTGAATAATCAACGAAAGGATAACGTTCTACGAGTCGGGGCGTGGAATGTCAGAAGCTTGAACGTGGTAGGGAAACTAGAGAATCTGAAAAGGGAAATGCAAAGGCTCAATCTAGATATAGTAGGGGTCAGTGAAGTGAAGTGGAAGGAAGACAAGGATATCAGGTCAGATGAGTATCGGGTAATATCAACAGCAGCAGAAAATGGTATAACAGGTGTAGGATTCGTTACGAATAGGAAGGTAGGGCAGAGGGTGTGTTACTGCGAACAGTTCAGTGACCGGGTTGTTTTAATCAGAATCGACAGCAGACCAACACCGATAACGATAGTTCAGGTATACATGCCGACGTCGCAAACTGAAGATGAACAGATAGAGAAAGTGTATGAGGATATTGAAAGCGTAATGCAGTATGTAAAGGGGGACGAAAATCTAATAGTCATGGGCGACTGGAATGCAGTTGTAGGGGAAGGAGTAGAAGAAAAGATTACAGGAGAATATGGGCTTGGGACAAGGAATGAAAGAGGAGAAAGACTAATTGAGTTCTGTAACAAGTTTCAGCTAGTAATAGCGAATACCCTGTTCAATAATCACAAGAGGAGGAGGTATACTTGGAAAAGGCCGGGAGATACGGGAAGATTTCAATTAGGTTACATCATGGTCAGACAGAGATTCCGAAATCAGATACTAGATTGTAAGGCGTACCCAGGAGCAGATATAGACTCAGATCACAATATAGTAGTGATGAAGAGTAGGCTGAAGTTCAAGACATTAGTCAGGAAGAATCAATACGCAAAGAAGTGGGATACGGAAGTACTAAGGAATGACGAGATACGTTTGAAGTTCTCTAACGCTATAGATACAGCAATAAGGAATAGCGCAGTAGGCAGTACAGTTGAAGAGGAATGGACATCTCTAAAAAGGGCCATCACAGAAGTTGGGAAGGAAAACATAGGTACAAAGAAGGTAGCTGCGAAGAAACCATGGGTAACAGAAGAAATACTTCAGTTGATTGATGAAAGGAGGAAGTACAAACATGTTCCGGGAAAATCAGGAATACAGAAATACAAGTCGCTGCGGAATGAAATAAATAGGAAGTCCAGGGAAGCTAAGACGAAATGCCTGCAGGAAAAATGTGAAGACATCGAAAAAGATATGACTGTCGGAAGGACAGCCTCAGCAAACAGGAAAGTCAAAACAACCTTTGGTGACATTAAAAGCAACGGTGGTAACATTAAGAGTGCAACGGGAATTCCACTGTTAAATGCAGAGGAGAGAGCAGATAGGTGGAAAGACTACATTGAAAGCCTCTATGAGGGTGAAGATTTGTCTGATGTGTTAGAAGAAGAAACAGGAGTCGATTTAGAAGAGATAGGGGATCCAGTATTAGAATCGGAATTTAAAAGAGCTTTGGAGGACTTACGGCCAAATAAGGCAGAAGGGATAGATAACATTCCATCAGAATTTCTAAAGTCATTGGGGGAAGTGGCAACAAAAGGACTATTCACGTTGGTGTGTAGATTATATGAGTCTGGCGATATACCATCTGACTTTCGGAAAAGCATCGTCCACACAATTCCGAAGACGGCAAGAGCTGACAAGTGCGAGAGTTATCGTACAATCAGCGTAACAGCTCATGCAACGAAGCTGCTTACAAGAATAATATACAGAAGAATGGAAAAGAAAATTGAGAATGCGCTAGGTGACGATCAGTTTGGCTGTAGGAAAAGTAAAGGGACGAGAGAGGCAAGTCTGACGTTACGGCTAATAATGGAAGCAAGGCTAAAGAAAAATCAAGACACTTTCATAGGATTTGTCGACCCGGAAAAAGCGTTCGACAATATAAAATGGTGCAAGCTGTTCGAGATTCTGAAAAAACTGGGGGTAAGCTATAGGGAGAGACGGGTCATATACAATATGTACAACAACTAAGAGGGAATAATAAGAGTGGACGATCAAGAAAGAAGTGCTCATATTAAGAAGGGTGTAAGACAAGGCTGTAGCCTTTCGCCCCTACTCTTCAATATGTACATCGAGGAAGCAATGATGGAAGTAAAAGAAAGGTTCAGTAGTGGAATTAAAATACAAGGTGAAAGGATATCAATGATACGATTCGCTGATGACATTGCTATCCTGAGTGAAAGTGAAGAAGAATTAAATGATCTGCTGAACGGAATGAACAGTCTAATGAGTACACAGTATGGTTTGAGAGTAAATCGGAGAAAGACGAAGGTAATGAGAAGTAGTAGAAATGAGAACAGCGAGAAACTTAACATCAGGATTGATGGTCACGAAGTCAATGAAGTTAAGGAATTCTGCTACCTAGGCAGTAAAATAACCAATGATGGACGGAGCAAGGAGGACATCAAAAGCAGACTCGCTATGGCAAAAAAGGCATTTCTGGCCAAGAGAAGTCTACTAATATCAAATACCGGCGTTAATTTGAGGAAGAAATTTCTGAGGATGTACGTCTGGAGTACAGCATTGTATGGTAGTGAAACATGGACTGTGGGAAAACCGGAACAGAAGAGAATCGAAGCATTTGAGATGTGGTGCTATCGACGAATGTTGACAATTATGTGGACTGATAAGGTAAGGAATGAGGAGGTTCTACGCAGAATCGGAGAGGAAAGGAATATGTGGAAAACACTGATAAGGAGAAGGGACAGGATGATAGGACATCTGCTAAGACATGAGGGAATGACTTCCATGGTACTAGAGGGAGCTGTAGAGGGAGACAACTGTAGTGGAAGACAGAGATTGGAATACGTCAAGCAAATAATTGAGGACGTAGGATGCGAGTGCTACTCTGAGATGAAGAGGTTAGCACAGGAAAGGAATTCGTGGCGGGCCGCATCAAACCAGTCAGTAGACTGATGACCAAAAAAAAAACATCGACACGGTACACGTTGATGTTTTGTCAGGTTGGAGATCGGTTTTACGCTCTAATATTCAAGTTTCCATCCTCAGTGGCAGAGCAGTGTAATTGAGTAAGAGTCTTTCCATATTTGATGATCTGTTGGCAGTTTTGCAGGGTTTAATTGTCAGTGCAATATGTCGATCTGTGCAGTGATGCTGCTGAAAGTCTCTTCTGTAGAAAGAAAAGAAAAAGTGGACACTGCTTTGACACTGATGGCATCAGTAATCTGGCGAGTAAATTGAGTAAGAGCCGATCATAATGCTCCATTCATTCACAAGACATCGTTTGTTCTGGGATGTAGGAGCCCCTACATACTGATGAGAGCATTTGCATTTCAGAGATGTTTGTTGAAAGCAAGACTCAACGATTTCCAAGAAGGGTAATATGTGATGGACGGGGTGTCACGTTAGGACCATCAGCAGGAATGCATTCGGCGCTATTCTGGTCTATTTTTGTAAGCAGGTTCTATTAGGATAAGAATTTCCATGCAGAGAAGCTGAGATATCACTTTACAATTTCTGACAGGTCGGCTTGGCTCTTATTTACATAGCCATGTGACATCAGTATAACGTTGAGAACCTTTAGATGCGCCTGTGATGGTGAGTCACTACATGAACATTTCGCAGCGATCCGTCAGCCATGCTTGGGAGGTAGATGTGTGCATGGACAGATGCAGCTCACATGTCCCATTAGAATCGCTAGGAATAATGCACCCTGAGCTATTCTGGGAAGCATAGGGAGAGATTTCTATAGTGCTACCTGTGACATCAGTATAACATTGAGAACCTTTTAGCTGCATCTGCGAGGGTGAGCCACTATGGAAACATCCCTCTCATCACTGGACTCGCAACTATTCGCCATCACGCCAGCCACCATGGTTGGGTGACCATATGTGCGTCCAGACACATAGACATGTGACGTCAGTACACCACTTGAAGAATTCTAACTGTATGTCCGAAAATAGATGCGACTTTCACCTGCTTGCTGTAGGCAGCAGTGGTGTGAGCACAATGGCTTGCACTCCGGAGCTGGCTTGCGTCCAGCTGGTCTTGCAAAGCGACTGTGCGGTGTCAGCGCATGCACGCGTTGGAACAGTTCGCTGATGCGTCTTGTTTGACGATATATTCAATGCTTTTTTTACGTGCACTGAATGTTTGTGCACAGCATTATTTTTGGCTGTTTAAGCATTGTGAGTGTGTTTGCAGTGCCTTCTATGTGCACTATTTTTTGACAATTTTCAAGTTGTGTGCGTGTCTGTAGGCTGTGTATTGTGACCCAAGCACATCATAGCGAGTGTATTGTGTCAGTGTAACAAATAAACTGCGTGAAATTCATCCATAAACAAATGGTTCCAAAACAAATAAAGCACACTACTTCCTCTCTCGAGCAGCCCAGTGCAGGCTGAGTCCTTTCCCCACCATTTTACCCCTAGACTGTCATCTTGGATTGTGTCGTGGGAGGGACGACAGCGCCCTCTGGTGGCAGTTCTGTGTACTAGGTCAGTTGGACTCCAGACCTCATGGTGAACACACTGGATGGGGCTGCTGTCTCAAATTGTTTAAATAAAGACTGAAAATAAAGACTTATGTCCTTCCTACCCAGCACTGGCCAAATCCTTTTCCTGCCAATTCCTAGGAAGAGTTGGCAGACAGATGACTTAAGTTAGTGGAGGTAGTCCAAGTGATCTATTTCCCTGCCATTTTCTTAGGTTAGTGAAGGTAGCCAAAGTGATCTTTTTCCCCTGCTAAAATTTCAACATTTCGCCATTTTCTAGGTTGGGTAGGAGAAGGGATGAAGGGAAGCGGGTTACGTTAGTGGAGGTAGCCCAATTGACACATTTTCGCGCCCAAATCTGTAGTGCCTGCAATGATGTCTTTGCGATGTTGCCATATCTATGGCCGCCATCTTGGATCCACCATACTGAATAAATTTGGCAACAATGCAGAGTGGGGTGACGGCAGCTTTGCCCTACAACTTATGAGGTGGTACCATACCCAGAGAACCTTTATGTTGGCTGACTCTGGCGCTGAAGCCTCCTGAATTATACAGTTAACAAAACTGTTGAAACTGTTAGTTCACCATTACAGGCTGGCGCTATTATTGGATTTTTCAAAATACACCACTGTTGCGACAAACAGTTTATACCAATGGTAACAGCTCTGAGGTGAATTATTATAACGACAGTGGTAGTCAATTGGAATAAAAGCATAATGGATGATTCATACACAGATTTTTACATGACTATGAATATTGTCTTACACAGGATGTAGATCTTTGCAAATCTGAAGGTAGCAGGCATAAAAGATAGAGATCAAAAGATTACATACAGCTTACATGGAAACCATTCTGCAGTTGTGAGAGTCGATTTGTTAACTGAACAAGCAATAAGAGAAACCAAGAAGAGATTCAGAAGTAGTAGTAGTTCGGTATTCTGCCTTACGGCAGGTCTTGTCATGGGTTAAGCCTCTTCCACTTTTGTCTATCCATAGCCAGTCTTTTCATTTCTGAATGTTTGCCTCCTTTGATATTGTCCAGCATTTGATATCTTCTTTTCCCTCTTCCCATTTTTCCCTCCACCATTCCTTCTATTCCTTCCTTCAATATAGAGTCCCTCCTCAAACAATGTCCAATCCGGTTCCGCTTTCTCTTTCTGATGACTTTCAGCATGTTTCTTTCTTCTTCAGCTCTTCTTAATACTTCTTCCTTCCTTTCGCCTGTGTCATGCAGCCCACATTACACAACTGTCGAGCAGTTACTTCTTCATGCCAATTCTCGGCCGCACACTGCAGGGGCAATGAGGACGTTCCTGCAACGTTTCCGATGAGAAGTGTTTGACCACGCACATACAATCCGTGATTGGCTCCCCCCTGAGTCCCATCTCTGCTCACAAGGACCGCTGGCTCTGAAGAAAAAATTTTTCAACAGACAACGAGCTGCAGAGCAGTGCAGATAACTGGCCGAAAGCACAGGTGGCTGCATTCTATGACGAGGATCTTGGAAAGTTGATACAACACTACTACGGGACTCGAAGTTGGAGCGGCGACTATGTAGAGAAGTAGGTGGAAGGTGAACCTAGCTGTTGCAAATAAAACGTTTCTGGCTTTCACTGTGATTTCCACTTCGCGATCGATCGGTACTTTCTGGACGACCCTCGCAAGCCATGCATGGGTCGTGTTCCCGCCATCATGTATTTTACACCCACTACGTTAATTTAAATTGCTGCTGTCACTGAGTTGCTGCTTTGCCTGACCGTGACCGGTGCTAGCAGCGCGTATCGATATATCCCCTCTCGTAGTATCTTTGCTCGACTGCTATTACTTCCCGGTCGTTGTCTGTCGTAAGGAGTTCGGGTCGCGAGTTTGGGCTACCAGTCAGTTGGAACGTGTCTGAAGCGCGGTCCGGACCTGACAGTCAGGGAGTTGCAATGCGGCAGTCGGGTTGGAGCAATGAGGTTTGCATCGACATGGCTCACCCTACCATTGCCGCCACGCATCACTTGAGCCGGGCTTCGGTCTTCGTGGATCATCCATCGGTCGGACACCGGACACCGTTTTGGCTCGCCGATCGTTCATGAGTCGACTGTGTGTGCGTGCATCGACTCCCGATTTGTCTTCGTGCGTGCTTAGTTACTGTTGGGTATCGTTCAGGTCTTCGTGCAAGTGTTTGTCAGGTTGTGTGTGTAGTTGGCGTGATTTCTATTGACGACTATTTCAGATGTTGGCATTCTGAGGACAGTCGGACGGTTGCTGATGACCAGGGAAGTGATCTCCGTGCGGTGCAGCCGGCTGGGTCCTCTGACGGTCCCTGCCCAGTGTCGGAGCGTGTGTGGAGCTGTCCGATCGCTATGAGCTTCGTGTTTCACTGACCCAGGACGTCAAAGTTGAGTAGTGGTTTCAACTACCCAAACCACGTCCATTCATGTTGTGTGGTTCGTTTCGGTGGTTCGCTGTTGGGGAGGTTTTCCTGTGTTTGTATTGCTGAAATTTAGCCGGCATGTGTGGAATTAACTATATTGGCTCATTACAATTCAAGCGCACCAGCGGAATTTTCTGCCTTGTGACCGTTAGTGTTCCGGTTACCTGCCCTGGCCACTAACGTAATTTCAGGCAGTGTCCTTTCCTCATCTGTTGTCACTATCGAACACGGTGTGTAGTTTTGACAGCTTAATACATATACATATTTGATTGTGGATAATGGCGCCCTTAACATGTTGTGTTTGAATTCTCATTTAGAGATTGGTGGCAAGCAAGTCGTTTGTCGGTCGGTCTGTGGCTGTCCCTTGGTTGGGTTCCGACGGTTCAAGTGTAGTTGGGCTCACCACTTGTCTTGCCTAAGTCAACGAGGGCAGACCGATCCCCGAAAGGCTTCTGAGTGCCGTTTTCTTTATTGTCTTTCTCACCAGTGTTTAATTGTCTGTTTATAATCTATCATAGCCAATGATTTAAAAATTGTTTGGTTTTTCTGCTTTAATGTAAATTAAAGGCCTTCAGCCGCGTATAATTAAGTTTGTATTCCGGCAAGTCGATTGTCGTTGTGTTGTCTTTTCTTTTAGTGCGTTTCAGCCACCTAAAACTTAAGACTTACGGTTATTGTTTTTTTTAAATTTTGAACAATTAATTGTGGGCCTTCAGCCGCTTGGAACCTTATTCTTAAAACACATTTTAAGCTTAAATATTGCGGCTTTCTGCCCTTGAAGGTTTATGGTATTTTTGAATTTTGGAAAATCAATTGTGGGCCTTCATTTATCCTTTAAGTAAAGCATTGAGGCCTTCTGCCTTTGAAAGGTTATGGTAATTTTATTGTGGACTTTCAGCCGTTTGTATTGCATCTTGTTTATGTTTGTCTATCAACTTTTGCCTTGAGGCTTTCCGCTTAGTTGTCGTATATGTATATATATTTTAATTACTTTACAGGGTTATTACAAATGACTGAAGCGATTTCACAGCTCCAATAACTTTATTATTTGAGATATTTTCACAATGCTTTGCACACACATACAAAAACTCAAAAAGTTTTTTTAGGCATTCACAAATGTTCGTTATGTGCCCCTTTAGTGGTTCAGCAGACATCAAGCCGATAATCAAGTTCCTACCACACTCGGCGCAGCATGTCCCCATCAATGAGTTCGAAAGCATCGTTGATGCGAGCTCGCAGTTCTGGCACGTTCTTGGTAGAGGAGGTTTAAACACTGAATCTTTTACATAACCCCACAGAAAGAAATCGCATGGGGTTAAGTCGGGAGAGCGTGGAGGCCATGACAAGAATTGTTGATCATGATCTCCACCACGACCGATCCATCGGTTTTCCAATCTCTTGTTTAAGAAATGCTTCTGCTTTAGCCTTTTCCGTAAGATTTTCCAAACCGTCGGCTGTGGTACGTTTAGCTCCCTGCTTGCTTTATTCGTCGACTTCCGCGGCGACGCGTGAAACTTGCCTGCACGCGTTCTACTGTTTCTTCGCTCACTGCAGGCCCGAGGCATCCAGAAGCTTTAAACTGCGCATGCCATCGCCGAATGGAGTTAGCAGTTGGTGAATCTTTGTTGAACTTCGTCCTGAAGTGTCGTTGCACTGTCATGGCTGACTGATGTGAGTGCATTTCAAGCACGACATACGCTTTCTCGGCTCCTGTCGCCATTTTGTCTCACTGCGTTCTCGAGCGCTCTGGCGGCAGAAACCTGAAGTGCGGCTTCAGCCGAACAAAACTTTGAGTTTTTCTACGTATCTGTAGTGTGTCGTGACCATATGTCAATGAATGGAGCTACAGTGAATTTATGAAATCGCTTCAATCATTTGTAATAGCCCTGTATTTGCAATTTTAATTGCATGTTTTTACCACTTGAGATTAATCTGGTTGCTTTTAAGATTTCTTGTTTGGAGGCCTTCAGCCGTGAAAGAGTTGCTTTTTAGAAACTCTTAGTTGTAAAGGTTCTGCTATGTGCCGTTTCGGTTTAAAGGTCTTATTAAATTACAATAAATTACAATTTTGAGGTGAAACTGACCCCAAACTTATTTAGCCCTTTCCACAATCCTAATGTTGCAAGTCCGTTGTTATACTTGTGAACTCGTGTACTTGTTCACCCTTCTGAGCGAGTCGAATCCACTTGCACACGGCAAGAGACGCAAGTGACAAGCAGACAGTCGCGGAGAATCACGAATTTGTCTGTGAGCACATAGAGACGGCGAATTCGGATATGATGCCATAGCACTCGCAGGTGGGTTTAAAGTAAGTGTGCGGAACTCTTTCCTGATCTGTAGTCCTGATCCCCTACAAGTTCGTGTTTGAAGTGTACGGGCATTGACTGCGCCTTCTGCTTTGTGTGGAATTCTCAGGCCGGCCGGGGTGGCCGAGCGGTTCTAGGCTCTTCAGTCTGTAACCGCTCGACCGCTACGGTCACAGGTTCGAATGCTGCCTCGGGCATGGATGTGTGTGATCTCCTTAGGTTAGATAGGTTTAAGTAGTTCTAAGTTCTAGGGGACTGATTACCTCAGATGTTAAGTCCCATAGTGCTCAGAGCCATTTGAGCCATTTTTTTGGAATTCTCATATTGACAGCCATCTGTTTTCTTGTTTAGACACCGAATTGTCTGAATATGCCACCCGTAAATACTAGATGCCTGATTCACGAATGTGATTGCCTGTTGAAGGTACCTAACGCAATACTCTCGTTTTTAGAATTCCGTACCTCAGTCGCTAAAATCAAAAGCCCTAGTAGAAAAACTGAGACCAAGAACAAGGATCAGCATTTAAGGAAAAAACTGGGAAGGGTGATCCAATTTGATGCGTCATTTATCATTGCCAAACAAATATTTTTATTTATTAACGGTTCAATCGTGAGTCATCTGACAATTACCAAGATTCTTGCGAAATACTTACAAATAACAAATTCTTAGACTTCCCCGGCGATTTTGTGACATCTCGTTGAATCGGGTGTACTGCCGGTGGTCAGCGTTATTCTAACACAATATTTCGACGTCGTACCTCGGCGTCTTCATCAGGTGCTTACTGGCGTCAAAATATTGTGTTAGAATAACGCAGACCACCGGCAGTACACCCAATTCAACGAGATGTTTCTTACAAATAGTTAAGATTTCTAAATTCGTAATGTATAAGGGCATTTGCATTATAAAAATTACAAATACACTACTGGCCATTAAAATTGCTACACCACAAAGATGACGTGCTACAGACGCGAAATTTAACCGACAGGAAGACGATGCTGTGAAATGCAAATGATTAGCTTTTCAGAGCATTCACACAAGGCTGGCGCCGGTGGCGACACCTAAAACGTGCTGACATGAGGAAAGTTTCCAACTGATTTCTCATACACAAATAGCAGTTGAACGGCGTTGCCTGGTGAAACGTTGTTGTGATGCCTCGTGTAAGGAGGAGAAATACGTACCATCACGTTTCAGACTTTTATAAAGGTCGGATTGTAGCCTATCGCGATTGCGGTTTATCGTATCGGGACATTGCTGCTCGCGTTGGTCGAGATCCAATGATTGTTAGCAGAATATGGATTCGGTGGGTTCAGGAGGGTAATACAGAATGCCGTGCTGGATTCCAACGGCCTCGTATCACTGGCAGACGAGATGACAGGCATCTTATCTGCATGGCTGTAACGGATCGTGCAGCCATGTCCCGATCCCTGAGTCAGCAGATTGGGACGTTTGCAAGACAACAACCATCTGCACGAACGGTTCTACGACGTTTGCAGCAGCAAGGACTATCAGCTCGGAGACCATGGCTGCGGTTACCCTTGACGCTGCATCACAGACAGGAGCGCCTGCGATGGTGTACTCAACGACGAACCTGGGTGCACGAATGCCAAAACGTCATTTTTTTCGGATGAATGCAGGTTCTGTTTACAGCATCATGACGGTTGCATCCGTGTTTGGCGACATCGCGGTGAACGCACATTGGTAGCGTGTATTTGTCATCGCCATACTGGCGTATCATCCAGCGTGATGGTATGGGGTGCCATTGGTTACACGTGTCGGTCACCTCTTGTTCGCATTAATGGCACTTTGAACAGTGGACGTTACATTTCAGATGTGTTACGACCCGTGGCTCTACACTTCATTCGATCCCTGCAAAACCCTACACTTCAGCAGGCTAATGCACGACCGCATGTTGCAGGTCCTGTACGGGCCTTTCTGGATACAAAAAATTTTCGACTACTGCCCTGGCCAGCACTTTCTCCCGATCTCTCACCAATTGAAAACGTGTGGTCAATGGTGGCCGAACAACTGGCTCGTCACAATACGCCAGTCACAACTCTTGATGAACTGTGGTATCGTGTTGAAGCTGCATGGGCAACTGTACCTGTACACGCCATCCAAGCTGTGTTTGACTCAATGCCCAGGCGTATCAAGGCCGTTATTACGGCCAGAGGTGGTTGTTCTGGGTACTGATATCTCAGGATCTATGCACCCAAATTGCGTGAAAATGTAATCACATGTCGGTTCTAGTATAACATATCTGTCCAATGAATACCTGTTTACCGTCTACATTTCTTCTTGATGTAGCAATTTTAATGGCCAGTACTGTAGTACTCAAAAATGTCGACAGTACATTACAATGGTTCCCGGACTACAAACAGTTAATTAATAAATTAAACCTGCGGCAGCACTCTGACCCCGCAACTAGATCACAACTGTGTGTTAATCCCACAAAAGGACATGCTTATCAGTTCAACAAACATTAAATAAAATAACCTTAAAATGTATACATCGCCACTCGTTATTCTGCCCTCATATAGACAAGATACGGCCAAGCTGCCCAAAGGCTACCCACATATAAAACCGAACCAACAGTAGAGCTTCACTGATTGGCCACAAGTCTGTTCCACATAAATCACGGCAAGTACTTATGTAAACTAGTAGGCCCCTATAACACAATTAAATCGATAACGACAGTGAAGCCCTTAATATTTTTAAGAAAACAGGAACCTCAGTTCCACATAATTTCGGGCGAACTGCCAGATGTTTGCAACTTCCTGCCACAATATTTTGGCGCAGAGTCTTCTGGCCATATTCAGGTGATACTGGCAAAAATTCCCTGACTATTGTATTTAAGGCCCCTCCAGCACATGCGTGGTGGATTCACTTGGCGTTGCACGTGCGCTACTTGAGCGCGTTCGCTTCTGCTGCGCCGCGCGCCCTCCGTGGTGAAAACTCGCCGCATCGATATTAGGTTGGTTGGTTGGTTTGGGGAAAGAGACCGGACAGCGAGGTCATTGGTCTCATCGGATTAGGGAAGGACGGGGAAGGAAGTCGGCCGTGCCCTTTGAAAGGAACCATCCCGGCATTTGCCTTGAGCGATTTAGGGAAATCACGGAAAACCTAAATCAGGGTGGCCGGACGCGGGATTGAACCGTCGTCCTCCCGAATGGCATCGATATTACTTCGATTGTCTATATAGGGCAAACGACGCGTACTGTGCAGAATCGCATTGTAAAACATCAAGGGCATCCTCGCCTTCTTCAGCCTTGTAAGTCTGCCATCGCCGAACACTGTATTTTCACTGGTCATGCCATGAATTACAGTGAGACAAAAATTGTGGCCCAAACGTCTAACTTTTGGAGTTCTATTATTAATGACTCCGTGGAAATACCGCTGTCTGACAATGCGTCTCTTGTTAATCGTGACGGCGGTTACCAATTGAATTCGGCATGGAATACAATTGTCGAAAAATTTCGTGTACTCCGTAGCCGGCGTGGGTCTGTGATGGAATCGCAGGAAGACAGTCGAATTAATACCGATGCGGCGAGTTTTCACCACGGAGGGCGCGCGGCGCAGCAAAATCGAACGCGCTCAAGTAGCGCACGCGCAACGCCAAGTGAATCCACCACGCATGTGCCGGAGGGGCCTTAAATACCAGAGCTCAGGGAGTTTTCGGTAGTATCACCTGAATATGACCAGAAGACTCTGCACCGAAATATTGTGGCAGGGCCGGCCAGTATGGCCGAGCGGTTCTAGGCGCTACAGTCTGGAACCGCACGACCGCTACGGTCCGAGGTTCGAATCCTGCCTTGGGCATGGATGTGTGTGATGTCCTTAGCTTAGTTAGGTTTAAGTAGTTCTAAGTTCTAGGGGACTGATGACCTCAGATGTCAAGTCCCATAGTGCTCAGAGCCATTTGAACCATTTTTATTGTGTCAGGAAGCTGCAAACATGCGGCAGTTCTCCCGAAATTTTGTGAAACGATATGTACGCTGGGAAAGTTTTAAATCTCACAAGAACCTCAGTGCTCAGGTTGCCCAAAGACTTCCACCTCACGCCCACAAGCGCCTTGCAATAGCGGAAATATTGCGTCAGTTACTCGCTAATCCGGCGAAACCCCCGCCGAGGCACGATACCAGAAGAGTAACACCAAACTACTCGGCTTGAGGCGCGAACGGGAGATACGCAGAATCGTGTGTGACGTGCCTGCTGACCACCACGCCGGCGGCTGCGAAGCAGTCGTCGGAGTAAAGTGTTCCCAACACCGTCCGCACCGGAAGCGGAGATGTTGGGCCTGTCAGGTATCGCGACAGCAGTGTGCACCGGAGGCAGCACAGAAGAACACAGTCCTGAGAAGGGCAACGTGCTGACAACAACCACAAGTGAAGCAACACGTCTTGTGCACAGTGCACAGGTAGCTGTGGAGGGAAAGTAGGACTCGGCATACCGAGGAGTCGGGGAGCCCCTGATGAAGTCCGGTCTGGTCGAGGTCCACTGCTAACACTCTTGCGATGACCGGAAAGGCCACCGAAGCAGAACAGCAACGCTTCCGATGCAAGGATGTCAACGTATGCCAAATGATAAACAGCAAAACAAGTTTGATAAAAATTAACACACACAGTAATACTTAAATGGGCAATTGAAACTCAATTATTACAACTTCAGTATGGAAGCGGCCAGCTCATAACATTGCAAGTTAACCTTCCCAGCAATAATAGGAAACAATGTACAAGGTCGTTTGAAAGAATAATTACATAATAATTCCAATAAGATTTACAAAAATGAACGTATGGCTTTGCTGGGCCTCTTAGGGGCTAATAGACACTGTAGCGGGATACGCACCAAATGGCAGATGGCCGGTTAAACTGTACAACTATAACCCTAAGGGCTTCTCAGTAAGAGACGGTGCAAATACAAGCAGACATACACACACACACACACACACACACACACACACACACGCACGCAAACACACACACACACGATCCACACATGCGCACACAACTTTAGCTACAGGCCAAATCCATTAACTCGCCCCAGGAAGAGCCATAACGTCTGCAACAAACAGAAATTTCAATAGCTAATATTAAGTGCACAACGATAATAAACACAGATTTCAAGTACCAGATTAACATCGCAAAATACTGTGAGACGTCCATCACTAAGGAATTTATTGCTAGTACGCTCGAGCAGATGTAACTTCGATGGATTGCTCACGCGCTGCCTGCGATATGTAAGCTACAATAGAATCGGAGACCATAGAGCAGTGTCGGCAGCAGTAGTGGTAGTAGCTGGCAGTGGGGCGGTTGGGCCGGTTGTGGAGAGCGATGGCGGTGCCTGATCGATGTAGTATAAGGTAAAAGCAGCCGCGTGCATATGTAATCTGTAACAACTGATTTTGTACTATTGTTATATCAAGTTCCATGTAAATGTTTTAAAAAAATCTTTTAATAATAATCTTTCTTATAAAATTAACTTTTGACAATCACTCATCTGAATTTAAAGATTTTACTAATTTCTCCAATCCACTGTCATCCCAATTATCATAAAGAAAAATCAGCTGTTTCTTTTTTATACATGACAAATCTAGCGGCCAGTATTGCACTGGGCTGTGCCAGAAAGAATTTCTTATAGGAGCAGATACGTACGCGTTATCCGGCGACATAATTCAGGTAAGAATTTTCAGTTTATTCAGAATGACTTTTCAGGGCCATGACGGCGCATTGCTAACGTCCAGATTTACCAGTTGAGATTCACACGTGGTCGTGCGGTAGCGTTCTCGCTTCCCACGCCCGGGTTCCCGGGTTGGATTCCCGGCGGGGTCAGGGATTTTCTCTGCCTCGTGATGGCTGGGTGTTGTGTGCTGTCCTTAGGTTAGTTAGGTTTAAGTAGTTCTAAGTTCTAGGGGACTTATGACCACAGCAGTTGAGTCCCATAGTGCTCAGAGCCATTTTTTGAGATTCACAGTCAGGTAATTATTGAAAGGTTATATATGAATCACAATTTTATTGAGAGGTTAGTCACCATTTTTATTCCGAGGTTACGGAAACAGTTTAACTGTTGGGAGGTTACAGTACTAGCTTTGGGCTTACAGAAACCTCAGCCCAAAAAGAGGTCACTGAAAGGCATAAAGAAACTGGATTCCTGGCCAGCTCACACCGGACAGAGTTAACAGTCTTCAGGTACAGTACTTACTAAACAGTACCGAACGAGGTGGCGCATTGGTTAGTATACTGCTCTCTCATTCGGGAGGATGACGGTTCAATCCAGCGTCCAGTCATCCTGATTTAAGTTTTCTGTGATTTCCCTAAATCGCTTCAGGCAAATGCTGGGATGATTCCTTCGACAGCGCACGACCGACTTCCTTCCCCATCGTTCCGTAATCCAATGAGACCGACGATCTCTTGACCTCTTCCACCAAGTCATATGTACGAGGCGTGAAGTAAGTACCGTTTTGAAATTAAAAAAAGCCGTGCTAAGATGTCTCAATAATTTTATTTTTACATGAAAGCCCGTACCTTAATCTACGCACTTACGCCATTACAGTCTGATTCTTCCTTGTTTACGTTGTGTACTGAGTGTTTAAGATGCCTCCGATAATCGTGAGTCCCGCCGACTGTGAAGTACGGGCTGTTATACGATCTCTTAGTGATAAAGGCCTAAAAGCGATCGATATTCATCGTGAGATCTGTGCAGTTTACGGAGAAAACATTATGAGTGATGGAATGGTAAGAAAGTGGGTGAGGGCATTTAAAGGTGGCGGCACAAATGTGCATGATGAACAACGGAGTGGGCGTCCTTCGGTCGTTAATGAAAGTTTGGTGCAGGAAGTGGACAATAAGGTGAGAAAAAACAGACGCTTTACGATTTCCTCCTTGCGGGATGACTTTCCTAATGTTTCTCGTAGTGTTTTGTATGGCATTGTGACCGAGCACTTGAATTACCGAAAATTGTGCGCCCTTTGGGTACCGAAAATGTTGACGGATGTGCACAAAACCAAACGTTTGGACAGTGCACTGACTTCCCTTGAGCGGTACCACAACGACGGTGATGATTTCCTAAGACGAATTGTTACGGTCGATGAAACATGGGTGGCTTACGTCACACCAGAATCAAAGCAACAGTCCATGGAAGTTGAGCAAGTGCTTCGTTTTGCTGCAAGACATTGCCCGTCCGCATGTGGAGAATCAGACCAAATATCTCATCACATCTTTTCGATGGGAAACTCTAGATCATCCTCCGTACAGCCCCGATCTTGCGCACGGTGACTACCATCTGTTCCTGCACTTGAAGAAACACCTGGGCGGTCAGCGTCTTCAAGACGATGACGAAGTCAAAACAGTGGTGATGCAGTGGTTAACAAGTCAGGCGGCAGACTTCTATGAGGAGGATATTCAAAAACTGGTACAAAGTTATGACAGGTGACTCAATACTGACGGAAATTATGTAGAAAAGTAGACTAAGGTACAGGGTTTCATGTAAAACTAAAATTATTAAGATATCTTAGCACGTCTTTTTTTAAATTTCAAAACGGTACTTGCTTAAAAAAACACGCCTCGTATAATTTTGAACAAACGCCAAGGAGACCAATAACTTCAGGACTCCAGGTAGGCAACGGATAATACTGCCCCGCCGCTCGTGGCTGCTAACAAGTTAAATACACCTTGTCCAATTTAGCACACCACAACTGACTGATGTACTTCGTAACCAGGTTGCACGTGACGAAATGGTTTCCTTGCCCCCTAAACTCGCCGGTAGCAACGGCCAACGCTGCAGAAAAAAGCAAGTCCATTGGCCATTGGTGTTAACTCGCTGCAACCGCCCGGATGCCGAGTATCAGGCACACCCGTCCAGCACCGTGTCCGACACACCACCCTCCCGCACCGGCCCCAGAGGAACCTGGTGACGCAGTGGTTAGCACACTGGACTCGCATTCGGGAGGACGACGGTTCAATCCCATCTCCGGCCATCCTGATTTAGGTTTTCCGTGATTTCCCTAAATCGCTTCAGGCAAATGCCGGGATGGTTCCTTTGAAAGGGCACGGCCGATTTCCTTCCCCATCCTTCCCTCACCCGAGCTTGCGCTCCGTCCCTAATGACCTCGTTGTCGACGGGACGTTAAACACTAATCTCCTCCTCCTCCAGAGGAAACTCATAACCCAGCAAAAGATGATACGACGAGGGCCGGAGTCGATGGAACGAGTGCCCTAATGGCGCCTGTAGGATCACGCGCGCACCTCACGGAAGCCGCCAGGGTTCAAAAACACTTTCGTCCCTCTGTCTGTCTGTATCTTCGACTGTTGAAAACACTTTTTCTCAGGAACGGGATGACGTATCAGGTTCAAATTTATATCACTTACTGAGGTGAGGAATGACGAGATCCTCCGGAAAATCGGCGAGGAAAGGAATATAGGGAAAGCACTGACAAGCAAAGGGAAAGGGTGGTAGGAAATCTGTAATACATGACCGAATTTACTTACGTGGCACTAGGGGGGGCTGCAGAGGGTAAAAACTGTAGAGGATGACAGACTTGGAATACATGCAGCAAATAATTGAGGACGCAGGTTGTAAGTGCTACTCTGAGACGAAGAAGTTGGCATGTGAGAGGAATGCGTGGCGGGCACACGAAACCAGTCGCACGACTGATGACTCAAAAAAAGTAAGGTCTACGGTCCCTTCGTAGTGTATTGCTGTCAAAAGACACGACCATTTATGTCACAATTTTGATACAAACTCAGTTATCAAAACCTATAAGATATTCGCATTACACTTGCACTTAGAACTACCAAATTCCGCAAGCAGCAAGGTTTCACAGTACAAGTAAAGGAATAAATCAGATAGATAGATACACTACTGGCCATTAAAATTGCTACACCAAGAAGAAATGCAGATGATAAACGGGTATTCATTGGACAAATATATTATCCTAGAACTGACATGTGATTTACATTTTCACGCACTTTGGGTACATAGATCCTGAGAAATCAGTAGCCAGAACAACCACCTCTGGCCGTAATAACGGCCTTGATACGCCTGGGCATTGAGTCAAACAGAGCTTGGATGGCGTGTACAGGTACAGCTGCCCGAGCAGCTTCAACATGATACCACAGTTCATCAAGAGTTGTGACTGGTGTATTGTGACGAGACAGTTGCTCGGCCACCATTGACCAGACATTTTCAGTTGGTGAGAGATCAGGAGAATGTGCTGGACAGGGCAGCAGTCGAACATTTTCTGTATCCAGAAAGGCCTGTACAGGACCTGCAACATGCGGTCGTGCATTATCCTGCTGAAATGTAAGGTTTCTCATGGATCGAATGAAGGGTAGAGCCACGGGTCGTAACACATCTGAAATGTAACGTCCACCGTTCAAAGTGCAGTCAATGCGAACAAGAGGTGACCGAGACGTGTAACCAATGGCACCCCATACCATCACGCCGTGTGATACGCCAGGATGGCGATGACGAATACACGCTTCCAATGTGCGTTCACCACGATGTCGCCAAACACGGATGCAACCATCATGATGCTGTAAACAGAACTTGGATTCATCCGAAAAAATGACGTTTTGGCATTCGTGCACCCAGGTTCGTCGTTGAGTACACCATCGCAGGCGCTCCTGTCTGTGATGCAGCGTCATGGGTAACCGCAGCCATGGTCTCCGAGCTGATAGTCCATGCTGCTGCAAACGTCGTAGAACTGTTCGTGCAGATGGTTGTTGTCTTGCAAACGTTCCCATCAGGTATCGAGACGTGGCTGAACGATCCGTTACAGCCATACGGATAAGATGCCTGTCATCTGGACTGCTAGAGAGTGATACGAGGCCGTTGGGATCCAGCACGCCGTTCCGTATTGCCCTCCTGAACCCACCGATTCCATATTCTGCTAACAGTCATTGGATCTCGACCAAAGCGAGCAGCAATGTCGCGATACAATAAACCGCACTCGCCATAGGCTACAATCCGACCTTTATCAAAGTCGGAAACGTGATGGTACGCATTTATCATCCTTGCACGAGGCATCACAACAACGTATCGCCAGGCAACGCCGGTCAACTGCTAATTGTGTATGAGAAATCGGTTGGAAACTTTCCTGATGTCAGCACGTTGTAGGTGTCGCCATCGGCGCCAACCTTGTGTGAATGCTCTGAAAAGCTAATCATTTGCATATCACAGCATCTTCTTCCATTCGGTCATCTTCGTGGTGTAGCAATTTTAATGGCCAGTAGTGTAGATTGATAGATATTCAGCGATCACAGGCCCTGCAGACCACACGCTGCTTCCACAGACTGCCTCCATTCCTTCCTGTTTTGTGCCCGGTTCCTCCAGGTGTCTTCAATTCTCAGGGCTGCTAGATCCTTCGCCAGGTCGTCCATCCAGCGCTGTCTTGGTCTTCCAATGGGGCATTTGGTGTTTGGTTTCCCCGCTAGTGCCATCTTCGCCTGTCTTCCATCTGGCATACGGGCTGCATGGCCCACCCATTGTATTCTTTTGCTCTTTATCTTCTGTAGGATAGTTGGTTGTCGCATCAGAAGGAAGATTTCCTCGTTTTCCCTCCTCCTACATTCTCTGTTATCTATAACTGGTCCCCATATCTTCCCAATTACTCTTCTTTCAAATATTAATAGTTTTTCCCTTTCTAGCTTAGTCATGCTCCATGTTTCTGAACCGTACATTACTGCTGCGGATATCTTAGTGTTCACTGAGATCGATTTAGAGCCGAGCGTCTCTCTGAGGGAATACATGCATTTCATTCCCACTGCTATTCTTTCCTTGATGTTCACTTTTATGTTGTTGTCCGTGATAAACCAAGACCCCAATAATTGAACTAGTATACTCTCCTGAACCTCGTGACATCTCTCTCAAGAAATTCTTCCTGCTCTTGTCTTCTTCCTAATTGCATGAACTCTGTTTTGTCTCGATTCACTTTGAGCCCTACTTTCTGTGCATAATTGTCCATTTTCTGGTACATTTCTTTCAACTCGTGCTTTGATTCACTTAAGAAAATGTTCAAATGTGTGTGAAGCCTTGTGGGACTTAACTGCTAAGGTCATCAGTCCCTGAGCTTACACACTACTTAACCTAAATTATCCTAAGGACAAACACACACACCCATGCCCGAGGAAGGACTCTAACCTCCGCCGGGACCAACCGCACAGTCCATGACTGCAGTGCCTTACACCGCTAGGCTAATCCCGCGCGGCTACTCACTTAAGACGATTGAAGTTACCGCCCGTCTCTTCTCCAGCCCACTCCTGCTGCCTACACTTACTTTCTCTAAGATGACATTGAACAGAACACATGAGAGATCATCCCCTTGTCTGAAGCCTGTCTCAGTCTCGATGTTTCTGATGTGGCTCCTCGGAAACGTACTGCTGCCTTTGACCCTTCCATACAAGCTTGCACCATTCTCACTAGTTTCTCAGGGATTCTGAAGTCAAGCATTGCATTGTATAGGCTATTCCTGTGGATGCTGTCATATGCACGTTGAAAATCGACTAACAGGCTGCAGATATCTTTATCATATTCCCAGTGTTTTTCAAACAATTGTCTTAATGTGAAAATGTGATTTATTGTCGATCGGTTTAGTCGAACGCCAGCTTGGTACTCCTGTATGTTGTTCTCTATGAATGGTTGCAATTTTCTGAGGATAATGATGGACAGCACCTTATACGTTACATTCAGCAAGCTGATTCCTTTGCAGTTACCGCATTCCATTTTGCTTCCCTTCTTGTATATTGGGCATATTTTAGCCAATTTCCATTCTTCTGGCAGTGTCTCCTTCTCCGATTTCAACTGGATCAGTTTATATATCTCTAAGTGTAAGCTCTCACCTCCCTCCGTGATTAATTCTGATGTTATTTGTCCTCCCGTGGGGCTTTGTTGTTTCTGAGTCCTTTGATTGCGATCTTCACGTCTTCTTCACTAACTGCCAATTCTTCATCATCCTTCCTTTCTTCCGTAGTGTTTGCAGGTAATCTCTCATCTTGGTCTGGGCGATTCAACAGTTCTGAGAAGTATTCTTTCCGTCTTTCTACAATTCCTTCCTTGTCATTTATCAAGTTGCCGTTCTTATCTCTAATGAAAAAAGTTGGGCTCTGAAATCCACGTTTCCGATTAAAATCAGAAAATTGTTAATTTGTAATAAATAAGACAGCAAAAACTTTTTTTATTTGTTATCCGTCTGTGTGTCTGTCGGTTAAGACCCCTTTTTCTCGAGCATTACAGTAGCGAATCCGAAACCATGCAAAAAACTAATTTTCGGGAGCTTTGGGATTCCTGTGACTGATGTCTTCCCAGTATCGATATCGATAAGAGCAAAACCGTCGAGATTTGCGATTCTCTGGATGGATGAACTCTGTATGTACGTGCATAAAGTTGTACGGAGTCCTCAGAGCGCGAATCCTGATCTCATTTGGCCAATTTCTTCATTATTGCTGTTGATCTTAGAAAAGTTGAGCAAGTGCTATTTATTCTACGAATTTTTGTAACGTTTATTAGAAGGTTAACTTTTCTGTTATTGGGATAATAATAATAATAATAATGGCGTGTGACGAGGGCCTCCCGTCGGGTAGACCGCTCGCCTGGTGCAAGTCTTTCGCTTTGACGCCACTTCGGCGACTTGCGCGTCGATGGGGATGAAATGATGATGAGTAGGACAACACAACACCGAGTCCCTGAGCGGAGAAAATCTTCGTCCCAGCCGGGAATCGAACCCGGGCCCTTAGGATTGACAGTCTGTCGCGCTGATCACTTCTTTTTTATTTTTTATTTTTATCTCACTTTGTTCGCTTTCGTTCGTTGCATCTGCTCGGTGCGGACGTCGTAAGACATCCCTTTAAGTTTGTTGTTGACCAATTAACTCAGCTTTTTTATTACAGAGGGCTGCTAACCCTCTGACCGAACTCGCTGAGCTACCGTTCCGGCGATCACTCAGCTACCGGGAGCGGACTGTTATTTGTATTATAGGTGGTGACTGTTCACTCATGTCCGCAGCTCGTGGTCGTGCGGTAGCGTTCTCGCTTCCCGCGCCCGGGTTCCCGGGTTCGATTCACGGCGGGGTCAGGGATTTTCTCTGCCTCGTGATGACTGGGTGTTGTGTGCTGTCCTTAGGTTAGTTAGGTTTAAGTAGTTCTAAGTTCTAGGGGACTGATGACCATAGATGTTAAGTCCGATAGTGCTCAGAGCCATTTTTTTGTTCACCCACACTTGCCCAACTGACCTGAGAATTTACCGAGCGAGGTGGCGCAGTGGTTAGCACACTGGACTCGCATTCGGGAGGACGACGGTTCAATCCCGTCTCCAGCCATCCTGATTTAGGTTTTCCGTGATTTCCCTAAATCGTTTCAGGCAAATGCCGGGATGGTTCCTTTGAAAGGGCACGGCCGATTTCCTTCCCCATCCTTCCCTAACCCGAGCTTGTGCTCCGTCTCTAATGACCTCGTTGTCGACAGGACGTTAAAAAACACTAACCTAACCTAACCTGAGAATTTAATTATAAGGAAACCAGTTCAGTTTTCTTTAACTACGGATATGGTTTTTTGTTACTTACTCGTGCCTTTGATATTTCTTCACTTTATATTTGGTTATTGTGTCCTTTGTGAAAAAGATTTTGTTAGTGAAAGTATATGCCTAGTACAATATATTTGCGGCCCCACAATCTCCTCCCACTTCCATTCTGCAGCCAGTGCTCTTGCTTAGGCCGTCGAGTCAATCGTGAGATCGGTAAAGTACTTGTAGCCCCTTTGCAGGACCTCCTGTATCGGCGCCCCACGGATTGTTAGCCAGTGCAGGGTGCGGCAGGAATCAAAAGCCCGCCTCTCTTCTCACAAAGGCCGGCCAGATCAAAGTTGTCCAAACGTATGCGGAGTGTGGGGGCTGTCTGATCACGGCGCGACGCCCGGAAAATTGGCAATATAGGGGGCGCCACACAGGTTGGGGACTTGGAGCGTGTGAGATTACTCATCCGAGCAGGCACTCCCGGTGGGTCGTTCACCTACTCCGCTGGACGCCAGGTGCGGTTGCTAGGCAACAAGGAGCTACGTATGGAGGGCCGCTCTCGTCTGGAAGTACGTCGAGAGGACAACAGAACGCACGTTATCGAACATTTTACGCTTTAACGAAACTCTACAGCTCTTCACGAGGAGGTCGTTGATCCAGACACGTGCCACGAATAGATCAAGCAACGCAGCATTTATCCATCCTGTTTCATACGTTTCAAATATCCCCCCCCCCCCCCCCAAATAAAGTATTATATTAACTAGCACGAAGGAATCTACTGAATGTTATGTAGATGTCGCGTGATGAGAAAAGGCCGGCAAGTGGAAAAATCCATTTATTAATATTCTTGAGGGTATTTATGTTCTGTCGTCGCAACTACAAAATATGCGTGCCTTTTTTTTTCACCAGACGCGTTTCGCTTCATCGAGGTAAAGCATCATCAGAGGTCTGCAATTAAGCTATTCACATTTTGATTTCATTTAAGGTCGATAAACAGTTCGTTAGCAATATGTTGGTTTTTAATTACGGTGATTTCCGCTTCATTTCTAGCCTACATTGGGAAATGCGTCTGCTAGCACATCGTTGATGTTTTTCTACTTTAGACACTGATGGATGTAGACTAATTTTTAGTTGCTCTACAGAACTATGCATTTTTTATGTTTTACACAGTATACTTTTTCGCACACTACTGTTTCTGTTGGCTTTTATGCTAGGTGTGTATTGTGTCTTGTGTTTTGTAGCGTTGCCAACATAACATTGCCATTAGTTTGTCTTTGACCTATGCCTTTTTTTGTCTGTTGTTTCTGGGTAATTGTATTTAATTACGGTGTTGTGTATTTATATACTGTGTAAAAGTAGTGAAGTAACAGTGATGGAGTTTTTGTTGTGGGAGGGAAATATCATGGTGAGTGGACATAAGCGTATTGTAGTGTGTTGGAGTGTGTGATGACCTCAACCCACAGGAAAAATAATTATCAAAATCTGAACTGTGAAGTCATCCAAAATTCTAGTTGGAAAACCACACTCTTTGTTACACTTCTCAATTGGTCACGATCTCACTTTGTTTATGAACTGAAAACTCTAATATTCACGAGAAACTGCTCAGACATTAACCTGAACCGACAAAATTGTGTATATATTCTCTGAAACTTCAAAGGAATTAGAAAAAGTGACAAAATTTCGTGAATCACACACAATACTGTTAACAATCGCATGAACACTGGGGGGGTTTCACCATACATCTACCCACTTTTGAGTATAACCAGTGTCTCTTAATACTACGACTCGTAGCAATACAATATCAAAAAACTTTTATTACTGGGTAAAGAGTCACTACGTGATTTGACAGCTGACATTTATAATTCCCGCTCACGTCAGGAAAAGCACCAATACGGGAATAGCAGCTTTTACATTATTGGTCAGAACGCAAGCAATTATGGCAGTCGCCGTAATTTTCGCGCGAAGCCATATTTCGCGACAAAATACTCTTATTAGTTACTGTCATATATCTAGTCTCATAACAATACATAAAACTACATAAAATAACTACAATAATTTTGACATGCAAGGAGAATTAGTCCTAATGAGAGGAAGAAGTTTATATTTACTGGTGTTTCAACAATGACTACCAGGCAACTTTTAATTCACTGATTGTAATTTTATTTTCGTTAGCAGAAAGCAAACAAACTAAATAAAGAATTTAATTAAACAGAGTCTGTAATTCTTATACTTTTAATAGAGAAAGAAAGTTTCTAGTTCAATGGATAGCGTTCAGCGAAATCCCTTAACTTTTTGTTGCATACGAAGCGTTGCGTTAGGCAGCACAATGTCGGCGGCTTACGATGATGAGAGCAGGATACAGACAGTTCCGCTGGTTAATCTTCTCCGGCGAAACGCAAATAAAGTTCCAGCACAGCTGTATCATTAACCCCGTGGTGATTAACAAACCACAAGACGCCAGTATACGAACGTTGTTGACATGTCCTCTCTTTCAAAGTACATGACGTAGACATCGCTCGTTTTTACACTTTATGCACTGTCCGTGACGCTATCGTCCATAATTACACGGTTCGTCACATTCATATAGTCTTAGCCACAAATACACAGTTCATAGAATTGTTCATGTATGTGAAGCACACCGTAAAGAATGTCCACTCTGTTCTCTTCGACAACGTCACTGAAAGCCATTTATATTGCACAGTTAATTAGTCTTCACTTTCATGGCTTGATAGAATGTGATATACAACAGTACCACCACCCAAAACCAATACCAGCAAAGATCATTCGAATAAAGGCACAGATCGTGTCGGCCACAACAAAGTAATGTTAGCGGCACTTTCACAGTCCGGTTTATTTGCTCTTAAAGTTCGCTGGCGATGGCATTACATACCGCAGTGGTAAAGAGAATTAACAATCTGATAGCTCGGTATCACTGTCCATACAATTACGTATGCTTTTCATGGAACACAGTACTATTTTTCCCGCGCACATTTCACAGACACGCCATCCACCATCCCCTCTACTACGCAACAACCTTTCAACTCTCGTATCACTATCGCTGTCCCCTGTCTATAGATGTTATATCGTTATCGTAAATTACATAAACCTTTATAAATGTCATTGACTGCATTTTTCACAATTAATAATATTCCAAAAGAGAACTTTAGAAACTTTACCACAGGTACAAAGCAAGAAAGATATTTATCCATTGGCAAACGAAATAATCACAATTACATCTTTACATTTAAAAACCACAGTAAAATGTTACATAATCACAATTAGAAATGCCCATATGAACAAAAAAAAAAAAAGAATAGAAATCTAAAGAAAATCACTAAAAAAAATTTTATAGGCGTAAATAGCAATGCCTTCACAAGTGTAATTTGGAGCAGAAGATGACAAGCAAGAAGTGTAATGAAATTGGGAGGTCGGGAGATTCGGCGGGAGAGTGAGAGAGACTGAAGGATGGAAAAGTCTCTTCTTTTTCATGTATTTTCACCAATTACTTTTAGTGGAGTCTGGTTCCCAATATTTATTTGGTCATTGAGCAACTGTTTATTTTGTGTTAATGGTTTGCGTATGCGGAAATTTTCTTGGAAAGAAAGGAGGTGTCTGTTTTTACTGATTCTTATTATGTTTTATCTTTTACAATATTGCTTAGTCTCTGGTGCTCTTGTTTTAAATGATCTGCAAATGTTGAATGATTTTTTTTTTTTTTTTTTTTTTTGGTCATCTGTCTACTGACTGGTTTGATGCGGCCCGCCACGAATTCCTTTCCTGTGCTAACCTCTTCATCTCAGAGTAGCACTTGCAACCTACGTCCTCAATTATTTGCTTGACGTATTCCAATCTCTGTCTTCCTCTACAGTTTTTGCCCTCTACAGCTCCCTCTAGTACCATGGAAGTCATTCCCTCATGTCTTGTCCTATCATCCTGTCCCTTCTCCTTATCAGTGTTTTCCACATATTCCTTTCCTCTCCGATTCTGCATAGAACCTCCTCATTCCTTACCTTATCAGTCCACCTAATTTTCAACATTCGTCTATAGCATCACATCTCAAATGCTTCGATTCTCTTCTGTTCCGATTTTCCCACATTCCACGTTTCACTACCATACAATGCTGTACTCCAGACGTACATCCTCAGAAATTTCTTCCTCAAATTAAGGCCGGTATTTGATATTAGTAGACTTCTCTTGGCCAGAAATGCCTTTTTTGCCATAGGGAGTCTGCTTTTGATGTCCTCCTTGCTCCGTCCGTCATTTTACTGCCTAGGTAGCAGAATTCCTTAACTTCATTGACTTCGTGACCATCAATCCTGATGTTAAGTTTTTCGCTGTTCTCATTTCTACTACTTCTCATTACCTTCGTCTTTCTCCGATTTACTCTCAAACCATACTGTGTACTCATTAGACTGTTCATTCCGCTCAGCAGATCATTTAATTCTTCTTCACTTTCACTCAGGATAGCAATGTCATCAGCGAATCGTATCATTGATATCCTTTCACCTTGTATTTTAATTCCATTCCTGAACCTTTCTTTTATTTCCATCATTGCTTCCTCGATGTACAGATTGAAGAGTAGGGGCGAAAGGCTACAGCCTTGTCTTACACCCTTCTTAATACGAGCACTTAGTTCTTGATCGTCCACTCTTATTATTCCCTCTTGGTTGTTGTACACATTGTATATGACCCGTCTCTCCCTATAGCTTACCCCTACTTTTTTCAGAATCTCGAACAGCTTGCACCATTTTATATCGTCGAACGCTTTTTCCAGGTCGACAAATCCTATGAAAGTGTCTTGATTTTTCTTTAGCCTTGCTTCCATTATTAGCCGTAACGTCAGAATTGCCTCTCTCGTCCCTTTACTTTTCCTAAAGCCAAACTGATCGTCACCTAGCGCATTCTCAATTTTCTTTTCCATTCTTCTGTATATTATTCTTGTAAGCAGCTTCGATGCATGAGCTGTTAAGCTGATTGTACGATAATTCTCGCACTTGTCAGCTCTTGCCGTCTTCGGAATTGTGTGCATGATGCTTTTCCGAAAGTCAGATGGTATGTCGCCAGACTCATATATTGTACACAATATCGTATGTAAATGCTCTGGCGTGTTATTTATGTCTTGTGTCGAATGTCCTGTCAGTCATTCCAGTGCATATCTTTTCACAACCTGGGCACTTGAGCTGATAGGTACGAGACTGTTGGTATCTGTCTGGTATTCATTTCGACTTTGGAATATGCCTCTGTATTGAGATGTTTGTTTTTTAAGTTACCTATTTCATGTGAGAATTTGTTGTGGTAGGTCTTTGTATGCCATTTTTAGTAGTAGTGAATGTTGTATGTGTTGGTGTTGTTTGCTTAGTTTTTTTTTCTTTATTTGCGTCGTTATTTTTCTGTTAGGTAGTCTACCATTGTTTCCTTGCGTCCATTTTTAATGCTGTATTATAATAGCTAGCTCTTGCTTGTAATCAGAAGAGTTTAGGGGGATGATGTTGAGTTTGTATAACATGTTCTGACTGCAGACTGTTTCTGATTCTGCGGGTGGTTTGAGGTTGCATTTAAGATAGTGTCACTCGTGGGTTTTCCATATATGTTGGTTCAAATGGCTCTGAGCACTATGGGACTTAACTGCTGAGGTCATCAGTCCCCTAGAACTTAGAACTACTTAAACCTAACTAACCTAAGGACAACACACACATCCATGCCCGAGGCAGGATTCGAACCTGCGACCGTAGCGGCAGCGCGGTTCGAGACTGTAGCGCTTAGAACCTCTCGGTCTATATATGTCAAATGTGTGTTTGTCTTTGTCTTTTCTTATGGTTATGTCTAGAAAGTTAAGTGAGTTTTCTTTTTCTTCTTCTATTATGAACTTGTTGTGTACAATATTTACGTCTTTGTGTAGTTGCTGCATTCTGTTTTTAGGTTCATCTACGGTGCGTATTATGTCATCCATATACCTGTACCAGCAGATGGTGGTATAGCTTTTCTTTGTTATTGTGTCTTCAAGTATTAATTTTTTTGCATGCTTCATGAGAATATTGACAAAGACAGACCAATGGCAATATTATATTGGCAACACTACAAAACACAAAAAAAAAAAAAAAAAAATAATATCTAGAAATCTAAAAACAAACAAAAACAGGGGTGTGCTAAAACGTATGCTGTGTAAAACACAAAAAATGCATAGTTCTGCTGAGCAACTAAAAATTTGTATACGGCTCTGTCAGTGTCTAAACAAGAAAAACATGAAGGATGTGTTAGCAGATGGTATATCCCGATGTAGGGGAGAAATCAAGTGGAAATCACCGAAAATAAAAACCAACCTATTATTAACGAACTGTTTTTCGATCTTAAAGCAAATCAGAATGTAAATAACTTAATTACAGGCCACTGATGATGCTTTACCTCAATAAGGCGAAACGCATCTGGTGAAAAAAACACGCATTTTTTTATAGTTGCAACGACTGAACTAAAATACCCTCAAGAATTATAAAGCAACTACAGACTATATAGGGACACGACTAAACATTTGTTGATAGTTTTCGAAAAACCCGTGGCGTGTCTACTGCAAAGGTCATCCGAGCCACCTCGCAGCGTCGCGTTCCGGGCACTGGTGTTGTCTGCGGATGTGGATGCGGTGCAGATGCGGAACAATCACCATGGGACTACGGGCACCGCATATCCCAGCAATGGGTACTTTTCTGAGAAGAAACAAAATTTTGCATGTAAAATCGTTACTTCTTGTTTTGTGTTCATCTTAGATTGACATTTTGGAAATCTGCACCACCTCAGGACTATTGCAATTATTACTGCCACAATTTATTGAAAAAGATTACTTCTATGGTACACAGTGGCTATATATTAATGGATTGTTGTTATTATTATTATTATTATTATTAATATTCTTTTACGTATCAGCCTGCCGGCGGCTGTGGCCGAGCGGTTCTAGGCGCTTCAGTCCGGAACCGCGCTGCTGTTACGGTCGCAGGTTCGAATCCTGCCTCGGACATGGATGTGTGTGATGTCCTAAGGTTAGTTAGGTTTAAGTAGCTCTAAGTCTAGGTGACGGATGACCTCTAGAGGTGGGCAAAGTCGTTCATCCTTGGGAACTAGTTCACTGGTGATCGCTCTTGTTTGGGGACCATTCATTTTTACTCGTTCCCGTTCATTGTGCTTGGTACATGGTTCTAATGAAAAATTCAAAATTAGTAGCATAGGTGACTGAAGATGGAAGGCGCCAACAGGGGTACTTGCCTCCCCCCTGGAGTACAGAATTTTTATTCATAACAGAAGTATCACACACTTGTAATTTATGTGATTGTGCAGAACATCTCGTTTACACAACTGTAGCGTTATGTGGCTAATCGCAGTGAAATAATATAACTTAAAAGAGAAGTTAATGAAATAATATAAGGTGGCGCACGAAAAAACGGCCCCGAGTATAGACTGCTCGCCAATTACGCACGATTTGTTGACCGCTACGAGCAGAATAGATAAACATGTAATAATTAGGCAGTGAAGAAATAACCAGTAAGCTAATGCAAACAACATTGAAACAATTATAACGATTGGTAAGCGACAATGAGCAATCTAGTACTCGGGGCAGATTTTTCGTGTGCCACCCTGTGCCACTGAAATAATATTGTAGGAGTTATCATATTATCTTTACAAAATGTGACACCATACACTCGATTACGAAGTGAGGGCTTCATTCGGTTGTGAGTCGGTCTGCGTTCCATAACAATGAACATGCTCTTTTACCTTGGATCAAAAAAAGACGAAAAATGGCCACTCGTGTGTGCAGTGCCGACGTCCTTTGCATGTGTAATAACAAAAAAATCTTGCCTTTTTACAAGTATTTCTTCTGCTGTTTACCGAAATAGTGAAGCAAGCTGATATGCCGGTTTGTTACCTGAAAAGACGTATGTATTATATAGCACTCCGTCTTCTGGCCACAAATGGCCCATCGGGACCATCCTACCGCCGTGTCACCCTTAGTTGAGGATGCGGATAGGAGGGGTGTGTGGTCAGCACACTGCTCTCCCGGTCGTTTAGATGATTTTCTTTGACCGGAGCCGCTACCAATCGGTCGAGTAGCTCCTCAATTGGCATCACGAGGCTGAGTGCACCCCGAAAAATGGCAACAGCACATGGCGGCTGGATGGTCACCCATCCAAGTGCCGGCCACGCCCGACAGCGCTGAACTTCGGCGATCTCTCGGGAACCGGTGTAGCCACTGCGGCAAGGCCGTTGCCGTATGGATTATATACCACGTAATTTTTATGTAGTTTACGTAATTATAAAATACATTTTAATTACTGGTCGTGGACGCTGAACAGAACACGAAAAGAACCAGAAGTTCAGAGTTCAAAAAAAGGTTTGAAACAGATCTAGAATGGGCGTGCGAAGTGAACGAAACGAACGACAACAACTCGATACTGAACTATGAGCAGTCGGAAATGGAGCTGCGACGAGTGGCCACGCGAAGAAGGACGAGTCCGGCCGAGCGAGACCGACACGGAGACAGACGGGAACGGGACCGCGGCTGGGACGAGACCGGCCGACTTGCGGTTGCGGGAACCGTACCGACCGTTTCCCGTTCCCGGCAACTATAAGTGGAAAGCTGCGACCGAAGTGAACTATGAACGACCGCTCCTTAGAATTCGTTCCTCGCTCGTTCCGTTCATCTTGGTGAACCGTTCCTTTGGACCGCTTAGTTCGCGAACGACCCATCTCCAATGACCTCAGATGTTTAGCCCTATAGTGCTCAGAGCCATTTGAACCATTTGAACCATCAGCAGCTTTTGGGCTACGTTTAGTTCAACTGTTTCTCCTTTCTTTTCTCCACGTTTCTCTCATCATTTCTCGATGTTTCTCGCTTCTTTTTTCTGTCCAAGTGGCTCCAGTCTTCTACTTGAGTGTTTCCCAAAAACCTTTGGAGTCCTGTAACTTCTTTCCGAGTGGCAGTCGTTCCTCAATACCTTGTGGAATAATTTGGAGTTTATTCATGTCCCTTCCAAATCCTTTGCACCGTATCTTACCCATTTTTAATTTACCGTAAACCGTCTTTTTGTCAGTCTGTTGAGATTTATCCTTTGGATGTGGACGTAGAAAGCTATTCATCTCATCTTTTCCTAATCATGTCTGTAATTCTTTCTGTGTCTGCATCAAGTTCACTATTTTCTTGTCGCCTCCACTGCGATTGCTCTTTAACTGATCCAAAAAATTTCCGTAGTATTTTTCTTTCTGTTATTAACAGTGCTTCCATCATCGCATTTTTGTTTAGACTAAAAAATTTTGCTTCATAAAGTGCTTTTGGGCGAATTACTGTACAGAGGTTTGAGGTTTCCGGAAATTACTGTACAGTAGTAAGTAAGTTTACGGTTATTGATTTGTTATTAAGTAGTCCATAGTCAGGTAGTATGCTTTTTTCATCTTTTTAACTGTTTCTTCATTGGCTTCTTTCACCGAAATGTCTTGTTCAATTACTTTTCCTATATACCTGAACTTAGCAGTTTCAGTTTTCCCATATATAGTTTTCATTATGTTTTGGACTGCTTTAACTTGAGTCATAAATTTCGCTTTCTCAAAGGAGAGTTGTAACCCTGCTTTTTCAGCTTGTTTTCTGAGCAGTTCTATTTGTCTAGCTGGTGTTTCCACTGTGCCTGAAAAAAGAGCTAGGTCATCTGCAAACGCTAAATAGTGTATTTGTCGGTTGTCTCTTTTGGAACCTAATCTAATTCTCTCATTGGTTTGGCTTCTTCTCCATTACCTTATGACTTTTTCTATTGGATCATTCAATTTCCGGACTTTCCAAGCAACTCTCATGTTTTTTACGTGATTTCGTTTTGTTGGTACACAGCACTTTGTCCCTAGTGTGGTGGTAACTTCATTCTCTGGCAATACTTCCCATTTGCTAAATTCTTGTCTGTAGGAGTTTCTGTTGAAAATGTATGATGAACTTGTCTGAGCCTTTTATAAATTCTTTTGGATCTGTTAGCTCCAGGTTATGGTTATGAATTGTTCTACGTTTGTCGCTTTTGTAAATCCTTGAGGATCTGTCAGCTCCAAGTACAAGGGTATGAGCTGTTCTCCGTAAGTTACAAATTTTGCTATTTTGTAAGTTTTGTTGTTGGAAGTCCTTGCATACGCCCATAAAATTTCAGTTTTCTTTTTCTGATGTCTGCCACGAGATTATTCACTTTTTCGGTGGTTTTTCTGGACTGTAGTCTGTATCCATCTTCTTTTTTAGAATTTAGCGTTCTTCCTCTAGGATATCATTCAGATCACCTTTTCTTTTTAGTTTCACTGGCTTGTAAGAACTAGATAACTGTGTAACAATGCCTCACTTTCGTTTGTAATGACATAAATTTCCTGTAGATGTTTCTGTAGATGTTGCAGAATTTACTTAACCTCTCCTAAGTTCTCGGATTGGAATTTTCTGTGCCACTCCCCTCCCCATGTAGCCTCAAGTATTTCGCTCAAATACTTGAAGTATGGTCTTCTCTCGATCTGTCAGTATCTTTTGATCAATTCTAAGTAGATTTTTTTTAGGAGATGTAGGCTTACTTGTTTTTTTGATAGGATATTATGAAGCCAACTGTTTCTGCGCATTCCTTTCTATCTGATTTTTGTCCTGTCGTCGTCTGTAGTCTGCACTTCTCAAATCGCTGCATAAAATTATGGCAATCGTTTACTCCTTGGGTTTACATATTTTGTTCAGTTGCTTAGTTAGCGGCGTCGGAGCAGCGGGACACTTTTATTGCTGCCAGATCCAAACCCGGGACCACCGTTACAACTTTTATACTGGTAACGTAATTTTTGATTCGATCCCCTAATACGGTGGTTCACTCGAACCAAAGAATTATAACAAACTTTATGACGAAGATGAACGCTCGGAATGGCTATCAAATGTCATTTAAATAAAATTCTCATTTAAGAAAGTAAACCGCTACAACATTACAACTATCTCGCACATTACCTATGCCAGGGAAACAACATGCAGCTTCAAATACTATTTCTGAAACGGTCTATCCGAATGTTCGTTAGCAGTAAAAAGGTAGCATAAAAGAAACTAGCTCAAAACAATAATGAAAAGAAATAAAATAGAGGGCGGACAGAATAACTAATCTCTGAGCACATTTTTATGTAAACATCGTAAATGAAGTGATAATAAAAGAAAGCATACCTACGCTGTATGGCCTAAAGCTCCCTGATCACACTATACATGACCCATGCTATACATCGAGCCACGAGTGTGTACCAGGAATTTCTCTTGTGGTTGTCACAATTCCCCCTTTTACGTATCTCATACAACAGGTGTTCTGTCTGTGACCACCAATGCTTCCAGTTTCCGTCTTTCCCCGACGCAACCAGACACGAAATTCGTTATTGCATGACTCTGTCCCTCTTTTCCACCTTGTAACGATGTGCATGCAACATTCAGTCACATGAGATCCACAACCGAGATTTCGACTGTGCTCTCAACGCTATGTAATGTAGGGTCCCATAAGCTAGTGCCAACTATTGATAACTAGCGAAACTGACAAATGCGTAATGCATACCCTGACGTCTTTATTTTATGTTTAATTCATCCCGAAAGCTGTTAAATTGTGTGTGATATTTATTAAAATTTAACGAGTAGAGCGCATAGAGATAAAAATGCAAAAACAGTTGTGAAAACTTGATGTTACAGCTATGAGAGACTCGTGCTATAAAAATTAGTCTCGCAACATATGAGTCATCTTGAGTTTCAAGGTGTGGCTATTGACGAAGTCAATAAAGGCGTACTAAAGGACTAAGATAAATAATTTAATGATTTGTAGAACCGAAATCTCTCAGTTGTGTGAATCTTTGTAACTTTCATGTGCCGTTTCGTGAGCTCATTTCGATTCATACTACAAAACAGTATCGTTTTCACCATTTTGAATCATAACATTCCCCAGATAATTACTGATTTGCACTGAGGCTGAAAATCATTAACAATTACTGAACTGGCCTGAAGCTTACCGGGAAATATGCTATATGAATACCACGAAGCTGTAGCAACTAGAGTACTACAGAGATATCTGAGTTATACAGTGAAATTAATTCAAACTGTAGTGAAGTCAGTGAAAATACTAATGCCCACTTTTCAGTTTTCACTCCACATAATTTTTTGCAGGACACAGTACTTTTGTTTGAAATATTTTTACAATTTGTGTCGCGTCAGTTATTATGACCTGAACAAAGTTACACAGTGCTTGTTTTTATTTCCGATTGTTTTACTAACAACTGGTTCTTGCGAACAGTGGCCACGAAAGCAAACATTGAACCTTTTGTACAATGTGATAGCATTGCAATCAGTATCTTGCTTATATTATGATAAATGTTGTTGAGTGTCTCTTTAAGTTTTGTGACCTAGTATTTGTGGCCACATGAAAATGGTGTCTGGATTAACACTGTGATTGATTAGACATAATTCACACTGGTTCCTGGTGGTATAATGGTTTCATTTATTACAGTGACGAACTTCTTCCCTCCCTTTCTCATTGCAGACTGTCCAGGGATTCACTTAACTCATTAGTAAATAACTGTAATACTGCGCTAGGTAGTACGTGCTATATTGATAATACAATAGGATTTGTAGGTTAACTGAGTGACTGATTATTATAGTCAATGTGATGCTTGTCGTCCGATAGCCCATGGTGTACGTAAAATTGTTCTTCATTAAGAAGACAAACGTAAGGAGCGCGTTGCAAACTGTGACTACTGGAGACTTTAAAATCCCACTCTGCAAACAGTTTTTCGTAAGTAAGGCCATTATTGTGGTAACTGACGGTGTCTGATTCACAAAATCTTACCGTAGTAGTCATTATCCCAAACTTTCCTTTGGCCACTAGGAAAGCGAAATTTTTGCGACTTCAGTAATTCTGACAAGGAACTCCTTGACTGCTTGGTCGCAAGTTCAATCTTTAGTATATGTTGTGTTAACAGTTATGACAGGAAAAATATTAGCCGCTGATGGCTCACCATTTACAACGGAAGCGCGGCAAAAAATTTGTGTTCGGGAGGTGCAGAGATCAAACCTGTGGGATGTATGTATTACACTTCACAAAATGGACATCATAGACATTCAGCAAATGTTCGAATGAAATCATTAACTTGCACCATGAACAGTGAATGCAAAGTGGCGCGCCACAGTGATCATAAAGATTCGCACCATCAAAATCTAAGGCGAACTCCTTGGGTGTTACACATCGTGCAGGACGTTCAGATAGGTATGCACTCTTAAAGAATGCGTATGGTATCGTATTGGTGTAACGGGGTGATGAGAACTGATGGAATGTGACGGCATGCAACCGAATGCGGAGTAGTCTGTCGTGGAGTTTATCGTGAAACTGGCTATCCTCTAAGGCGTAGAAGCAGATAATGCAAGGAGAAAACAATCATCCAGAGATTGAATAGGGATAGTTTGTTCTAAAGGAGTATAATTTTTACACGCAGATCAGGAATCAAGCAAAAGCAAGTTATTTTGGCCAGCAATTGGCCAAAAGCGGTGGTCGTAGCATAGTTCTCACACGCCCGTTTTTGCACCCTTGCTTGTTGTGACGCAAACATTCCCTACTGTCCTCGCAAGATCACATACGCGAGAAAGAATCATAGTGGACAGAGCACCTCAAACTTCTCCCAGCACAATAAATAACTTTCCAGTCAGTTTACTACCCAGATTAACAGCCGTCATATTTGTAAACGAATGGTTACAATGGCTCCAAGCACTATGAGACTTAACATCTGAGGTCATCAGTCCCCTAGACTTACAACTACTTAAACCTAACTAACCTAAGGACATCACGTACATCCATGCCCAAGGCAGGACTCGAACCTGCGACCGTAGCAAAAAAATGGCTCTGAGCACTATGTTACTTAACATCTGAGGCCATCAGTCCCCTAGAACTTAGAACTACTGAAACCTAACTAACCTAAGGACATCACACACATCCATGCCCGATGCAGGGTTCGAACCTGCGACCGTGGCGGTCGCGAGGTTGCAAACTGAAGCGCCTTCAACCGCTCGGCCACAGCGGCCGGCCGACCGTAGCAGCCACGCGTTTCCGGACTGAAGTGCCTAGAACCGCTCGGCCACAACGACCTGCGTAAACTAATGCGTTAAGGCGTTGATGTCAGCTGATCTTGATACAACTCTCTTGGTACCTCTAATTTTCAGGTTTCCTTTCACATGCATTTCCTTTTCAAATCCCGGGTGGTTGGAGTTGAAATCAAATTCCTTACTGGGTGAAGAGATAAGTTTATTTATCTCATCTGCAAATTTTGGGATCGATTCCGCAGTTTTCTGTGCATCGTCAGGGTCACGCTTTGTTTGAAATTTCGCTATCGTACTTCTTCCAATTCAGTGGCACTGTTTGAAGTTATGCAACCATCCACTGTGAGCCGTGGCGGCTCGGTTTGCTGGCCTAACTACCTCTGGCACCGGTATCGATAGTCACTTCCCTTATGACTTAGCCGACCGCGGTGGTCTAGTGGTTCTAGGCGCGCAGTCCGGAACTGCGGGACTGCTACGGTCGCAGGTTCGAATCCTGCCTCGGGCATGGATGTGTGTGATGTCCTTAGGTTAGTTAGGTTTAAATAGTTCTTAGTTCTAGGGGACTGATGACCGCAGAAGTTAAGTCCCATAGTGCTCAGAGCCTTTTGAATGGATGTGTGTGATGTCCTTAGGTTAGTTAGGTTTAAGTAGTTATAAGTTCTAGGGGACTGATGACCGCAGAAGTTAGTCCCATAGTGCTCAGAGCCTTTTGAACCGTTTGAACCTTATGACTTATCTTTTAGTTTTCCTTGTTGAAGTGGAGACTCGGCGCGGCGGAGTGAGTTGTGAACGGCACGTGACGGAAGGTGGATGCTGAAGCAGCAATGCCTGGTGGCGGGTTTTGGTTGGGCCGATTTGGGTTCGACAACGCATGAACCCAGCCAGATCGCCGAGCAACTTGTGACGAAGGGTCGTGACCTGGAAATCTGGTGACGGAGACCTCCTTCTGTGATTTGAAGAGTTAAAAGGATAATTCACGGTGGGGAGACTGCACCGTAACATACTGCTTATGGACGTTCTGGCTCTGTGGTTTATAATATTTGAAGGACAATTGGCGCAATATTATTGCGTCATGTTCAGTGATTAATATGTACACTACTGGCCATTAAAAGTGCTACAGCAAGAAGAAATGCAGATGCTAAACGGTTATTCATTGGACAAATATATTATACTAGAACTGATTTGTGATTACATTTTCACGCAATTTGGGTGCACAGATACAGAGAAATTCGTACCCAGAACAACCAACCCTGGCCGTAATAACGGCCTTGATACGCCTCGGCATTGAGTCAAACAGAGCTTGGATGGCGTGTACAGGTACAGCTGCCCATGCAGCTTCAACACGATACCACAGTTCGTCAAGAGTAGTGACTGGCGTACTGTGACGAGCCAATTGCTCGTCCACCATTGACCAGACGTTTACAGTTGGTGAGAGATCTGGAGAATGTGCTGGCCAGGGTAGCAGTCGAACATTTTCTGTATCCAGAAAGGCCCGTAAAAGACCTGCAACATGCGGTCGTGCATTATCCTGCTGAAATGTAGGGTTTCGCAGGGATCGAATGAAGGGTAGAGCCACGGGTCGTAACACATCTGAAATGTTACGTCCACCGTTCAGAGTGCCGTCAATGCGAACAAGAGGTGACCGAGACGTGTAACCAATGGCACCACGCCAGGTGATACGCCAGTATGGCGATGACGAATATACGCTTCCAATGTGCGTTCACCGCGATGTCGCCAAACACAGATAATGATGCTGTAAACAGAACCTGGATTCATCCGAAAAAATGACGTTTTGTGATTCGTGCACCCAGGTTCGTCGTTGAGTTCACCATCGCAGGCGCTCCGGTCTGTGATGCAGCGTCAAGGGTAACCGCAGCCATGGTCTCCGAGCTGATAGTCCATGCTGCTGCAAACGTCATCGAACTGTTCGTGCAGGTGGTTGTTGTCTTGCAAACGTTGTTGACTCAGGGATCGAGACGTGGCAGTACGATCCGTTATAGCCACGCGGATAAGATGCCTGTCATCTCGACTGCTAGTGATACGAGGCCGTTGGGATCCAGCACGGCGTTCCGTGTTACCCTCCTAAACCCACCGATTCCATATTCTGCTAACAATCATTGGATCTCTACCAACGCGAGCAGCAATGTCGCGATACGATAAACCGCAATCGCGATAGGCTACAATCCGACCTTTATAAAAGTCGGAAACGTGATGGTACGTATTTCTGCTCCTTACACGAGGCATCACAACAACGTTTCACCAGGCAACCCCGTTCAACTGCTATTTGTGTATGATAAATCGGTTGGAAACTTTCCTCATGTCAGCACGTTTTAGGTGTCGCCACCGGCGGCAACCTTGTGAGAATACTCTGAAAAGCTAATCATTTGCATATCACAGCATCTTCTTCCTGTCGGTTAAATTTCGCGTCTGTAGCACGTCATCTTCGTGGTGTAGCAGTTTTAATGGCCAGTAGTGTATTTGTTTGATCTGCAGTGTGCCTCTGCTTGAGAGTGGCCAATCTTTGTTCGTGTGTCTCCTTTGAAGCCACGTGATTCTGTTAATTGGTAAACCGCTTGTGTGCACCCGCCGGGGAGCGATGTTACGAATTGTAGTGCTAACACCGGTGGGAGGCACTGTACCCGGTGGCAAAGTCAGGGTACTGTGCCAGGTACTGGGTATGAATTTTAAATCCAATTCTGAATTAGTGAAGTGTATTCATTCTAACTTTGGTTGATGTGTTTCAGTCATAATTGAATTATGTTGGGCTACTACTGAAATTTTCTGCCTTGCTTAAGGATTTAACTGCAGTTGTCCTGTTTGTACCTGCACCTTGTCAGTTACATGTACTCGCTTATTATCTTACCTAGACAGAGGCATATGTATTTAGTGTTTAACTATTTGTTTCATCAAAGGTTACGAGTTGTATTTATCTTGCTAAAGCGAGTATCATCATTTGTGAGTGTATGTTCTTTATAGTTTGAGGGTGCTGCTTTGCGTTTGACTTATGTTGACAGTTGATTGCAAAAAACGCGCGTATACCTGGGTGTTTGCAGCCGTGTCTTCTGGGCCGCTACCTTGGCGGCACCCTGCCCAACGCCCGTGGTCTAAGTTATTGCCGCGGGAGCACTTCGCCGCGTCCTCTGTCTTCTAGCAGAAGTTGAGTAGTTGTCTTGTTCCTTGGAGCTTTACCTGGGTTGAGCTACTGCCGCCAGGGTTGTGGGTTGTGGAGTTTGCCGGGATTAACTCATGAACTTTTGTAAATTAAGATTAAATTTCCATTCTTCCTGTTATAAACTCAAATGCTGTGTGTTTATTGAATACTGTTCTCTTTTGCTTATATTGGTAAATTTCAGTAGTTTTTCACTTTAGATGTCACTATAATTCTGATGGTTTTCATGTTATTAATCCGGAATGTAACTGATCAGTATCTTTTTCTTGAATAAATATTAATTCAGTGAAAACGACGAATTACGCAGGTCGCAAAAGAATATTTTTTGAAAGTTGTTTGAAATTTGATAACTGACTTTTGTGTACTTCTCAGCACTGATTTCAAAAATGCAATCCATTTTTTCCTATCACGTCAGGTTTTCTCACAAAAAAGGGAGTATTTATGGTATAATAACAAAATTTAAGCAATTAATCACATTTTTTCGAACGTTATAAAATTTTATTTTATGTATAAATCATGTTCTAAACTATACTTCCAGTACACTTCCACTTCTCTTTAAGCTCATAAGACCTTATAATAACGCTTCCGCTTTCTGTCGAAGCTTCTTTTATTGCTTTTCCGGCTGCGGACTCGTTGAAGATCATCTCTTTTTATCATCCAGCAGTAGTCCGCTATCATGTTGACGTTCCATCTTCCTTGATATCTTCTTTCCATTTCTTTGATGTCTTGCTGGAATCTTTCGGCCTGCTCTTCACTTACGTCGCCAAGGTGTTGCAGGGAAGTGGTCAAGATGTTAGCGGAGAAAATGAACTTTAATGCTCATGTTACAGCCCAGCTTCTTAAAGTTGTGGAACATGTCTGCGACGATTGTCTTGTAGTTGGATCTCTTTGTTTCCTAGGAAATCGGTAACAACTAATTTAAAAGCGGTCGATGCTGCCTTTTCTTTTGTTTTCATTTTGTCGATAAAGTTGGGATCTGTCATTAGTTTTCTTATGTCTGGTCCGACAAAGATTCCTTCCTTCAGCTTTGCCTCGGATAAACGAGGAAACTGCGCACAAAGATATCTGAAACACTCCCCTTTTTTGGCAATGCCTTAACAAATTGTTTCATCAGCCCCAACTTAATGTGAAGTGGTGGAAGTAATACCTTTTTGTGATCCACAAGGCTTTTCCTCTCAACATTTTTAAGTCCTACCTGTAAGGTTTTTCTCAAGGGCCAATCTTCTTTTATGTAGTGTTGCTTTCTGTCTCTACTGTCCCATTCACAGAAAAAGAAAGGGAAAGTTGTATAGCCACTTTGTTGACCACGCAGCACTGAAATAACTTTTAAATGAACACATAGTGTCTATTTGTGGTCTGAATAGCAGAGTTTGCTTAAAATCAGTTCAAGGTTTTCGTAACATTCTGGCGAGTTTATACATCCTCTGGTAGCCATTATCCATTGTCCATAAAACAACTTCACAACACAATAAAACAGTCCCTACTTTAAAGCAATAGTAACAACACAGAGAGAAGAGGTACTGCGAACTGAATGACAATAGCAGAAGCTCACTGCTTGGTGATGGCGGGGGAAGGGGCAGCGCGACAGCCAGGCACTGACATGAAAATACTGCTGGTTTCTCTTAATTACTCTGTATTTTACGTGTTTCTAGTATAAAAACGGCTAAATAACAGTTTTTGGAGATGCTAAAAACGAAAATTCAAACTCACAAGAGTGCTGAAATATCGAAAAAAGCTAAAACTAGACAAGCAGTTTGTGAAATAACTGAAGCTGATGGAATTTTTTCACTGTTTTTCCCGAAATCAGCGTTGGAAACACTATAAAAAAATCACTTAATAAGTTTGAAACAATTTTTATGTCGCAGACCTGTGTTATCTGATGGGGCTCCCTCCCACGTGTTGATGTTTGATCCTTTCCCACCCTGGGTTTCACACTGCTTCCTTTGAAATCACTGTAATCTATGTCGCGCGCAGTCTGATGTGCGTAACGTAGTAGCTCACTGTCATGCACATCCTGTAAATTGTATCGAGCATCCCCGGAATGCACAGGCATCAGTTTTTGTAACAAATGCGTCTTGTCCTCGGTTGAACATTCGTAATTTTTCTTGTGCACTACACGATTATATTGCTGCAGACTTATTCGAAAACTGTTTATAATTGTTTTTTTGATATGATACGCATGATCTTCCATGTACGTAATTATGGTTAGTATCCGCTCCTTGGACAACAATTCCCCTTTCTTACGTTTCACTGTATTATGGCCCCATGCCCGACAAAATGGCTCAAATGGCTCTGAGCACTATGGGACTTAACTTCTAAGGTCATCAGTCCCCTAGAACTTAGAACTACTTAAACCTAACTAACCTAAGGACATCACACACATCCATGCCCGAGGCAGGATTCGAACCTGCGACCGCAGCGGTCGCGCGGTTCCAGACTGTAGCGCCTAGAACCGCTCGGCCACCATGCTTGACATGGATGATGTGTGTGTGGTTTATGCTTGAAGAATAAAAATGTTGAAGCCCACCAGTCTTGGAGAAATCGAATTCTCTTAGGAAAAACTTAATTGTTGTGGCAAATGTATTCCCCAGGCATCAGAAATATCTAAACCTCTTAGTCTCCGGAGGAAAAAAGGCGCCAAAATCAAGTCGACCAGTGCTTGCCAAAAGGCTTTTGATTGCTTAAAGCTCGGCCTTACTCATGCCCAGCGCTCAGCCAAGTTTGACCCCAGTTGACCACTGGTCCTCGCCACCGATGCCTTCTAACATGGCATCGATTCAGTTTTATCAAATCTGTCTCTATGCTGTTCATTTTTGGAACACAACCTACGACCAGCTTAGGGACAGAAGTGATGACACTTTCTGCAGGACCTGACCAGCATTTTGCAGGACAGTGCTCAAACACGTACAGTGCAAGCTGTTACTGATTTGTTTGACTGACGGGGCTGCTATGTGCTATACCACCTACTGCACTCCCCTGACTTAAGCCCTCGTCAGTTCAAATCTATTTCTAAACTGAAGGGAACGCTTCACGCCGTTCGCTTCAGAACTGCTACAAGTTCGTCGGGCAGTAGACAGCGCCGCTCGAACTGTCAACACAACTTGCACTGCTAAGAGTATCCTACGACTTCCACATCGCTGGCAACGGGTTATACACAACGCTGGTGACTACTTTGAAGGTCAGTAAAACTTTGCAACACGTATCTATTTTGTACGAGCTGTAAATACACTCCTGGAAATTGAAATAAGAACACCGTGAATTCATTGTCCCAGGAAGGGGAAACTTTATTGACACATTCCTGGGGTCAGATACATCACATGATCACACTGACAGAACCACAGGCACATAGACACAGGCAACAGAGCATGCACAATGTCGGCACTAGTACAGTGGATATCCACCTTTCGCAGCAATGCAGGCTGCTATTCTCCCATGGAGACGATCGTAGAGATGCTGGATGTAGTCCTGTGGAACGGCTTGCCATGCCATTTCCACCTGGCGCCTCAGTTGGACCATCGTTCGTGCTGGACATGCAGACGACGCTTCATCCAGTCCCAAACATGCTCAATGGGGGACAGATCCGGAGATCTTGCTGGCCAGGGTAGTTGACTTACACCTTCTAGAGCACGTTGGGTGGCACGGGATACATGCGGACGTGCATTGTCCTGTTGGAACAGCAAGTTCCCTTGCCGGTCTAGGAATGGTAGAACGATGGGTTCGATGACGGTTTGGATGTACCGTGCACTATTCAGTGTCCCCTTGACGATCACCAGTGGTGTACGGCCAGTGTAGGAGATCGCTCCCCACACCATGATGCCGGGTGTTGGCCCTGTGTGCCTCGGTCGTGTGCAGTCCTGATTGTGGCGCTCACCTGCACGGCGCCAAACACGCATACGACCATCATTGGCACCAAGGCAGAAGCGACTCTCATCGCTGAAGACGACACGTCTCCATTCGACCCTCCATTCACGCCTGTCGCGACACCACTGGAGGCGGGCTGCACGATGTTGGGGCGTGAGCGGAAGACGGCCTAACGGTGTGCGGGACCGTAGCCCAGCTTCATGGAGGCGGTTGCGAATGGTCCTCGCCGATACCCCAGGAGCAACAGTGTCCCTAATTTGCTGGGAAGTGGCGGTGCGGTCCCCTACGGCACTGCGTAGGATCCTACGGTCTTGGCGTGCATCCGTGCGTCGCTGCGGTCCGGTCCCAGGTCGACGGGCACGTGCACCTTCCGCCGACCACTGGCGACAACATCGATGTACTGTGGAGACCTCACGCCCCACGTGTTGAGCAATTCGGCGGTACGTCCACCCGGCCTCCCGCATGCCCACTATACGCCCTCGCTCGAAGTCCGTCAACTGCACATACGGTTCACGTCCACGCTGTCGCGGCATGCTACCAGTGTTAAAGACTGCGATGGAGCTCCGTATGCCACGGCAAACTGGCTGACACTGACGGCGGCGGTGCACAAATGCTGCGCAGCTAGCGCCATTCGACGGCCAACACCGCGGTTCCTGGTGTGTCCGCTGTGCCGTGCGTGTGATCATTGCTTGTACAGCCCTCTCGCAGTGTCCGGAGCAAGTATGGTGGGTCTGACACACCGACGTCAATGTGTTCTTTTTTCCATTTCCAGGAGTGTATATAGTTGTCACTATTAAGGTTCCAACCCTCGTATATATAGAAATACTGTCTGAAGAAATCTGCTCAAATATTCAGTCGCATCTTGCTGACATTTCAAAGTGATGCAAATACTGGACACTTGCTTAAATATTCACAAATGTATAACAGTGCACGTCAGAAAAAGAAAAGAAGACAGTATCCTATATTTACAATATCTAACTGGCAGCTCACACAAATAACTGAGGGCAGCATTTCTTAAGGACATGAATGGGAGGATCACACAGGCCCAGTTGTAGCTAAAGCATGTGGCAGACGTTCATTCTTTGGTAGAATAATTGAGCCATACAATCACACTACAAAGAAGACTGCTTACGAAACATTCGACCGAACCGGTCTAGAATACTGCACAAGTATGTGGGACCCATACCAAACAGAACTAACAGAAGATATTCAGCGAGTGTCGAAGAGGAAAGAACGAATGGTCACGGTTGCTTTTTCTTCTACCTATGAGAAAGTATCACGAACATGCTGAAAAAAAATGAAGGCGCAAACGCTTGGAGAAAGGTGCAAAATAATCCGAGAAAGACAACTTTCAGCATTTCGAGGAAGACTTTTAAATGATGAATTAAGGATTTGCACAAGGTCGAAAAATAAAAATCGTCCGGAAAATATTTGTAAGATCGATATGGAATTGATCTTAATGAACCGGAGAAATGCCAGTCGCAGCTAATGCTGGCCACCCTGATTTCGGTTGCTGTCAAATGTCCACATATATGCGTCTTCCGCATTCTCTGTCACAAGTACTTCGCTGTGTCATTACCTTTGAGTGAGACGAGCAGATGTTTTTTGTGATCACATGAACACGACAGAAAATAGTGCTCACGTTAAACCAACGCGTGTTCGTTATCGAGTGTTATCCATGGTACAATTAATGGTAAACGTTTGCAGAACTATCTACACTGAATCGACAAGGAAACTGATATAGGTACGTGTATTGAAATACAGAAATATGCAAACAGGCTGAACACTGCGCTACAGTCGGCAACACCTATACAGGACAACAAGTGCCTGGCGCAGTTGTTGGATCGGTTACTCTGCTACAATGGCACGTTATCAAGATTTAAGTGAGTTTGAACGTGGTGTTATGGTCGGTGTACGAGCGACGGGACACAGCATCTCCGAGGTAGGGATGAAGTGAGGATTTTCCCGTACGAACATTTTACGAGTGTATCGTGAATATCATGAATCCAGCAAAACATCAAATCTCCGACATTGCTGTGGCAAGAAAAAGATCCTGCCAGAACGGGACCAACGACGAATGAAGAGAATCTTACGACGTACCAGACGTGCTACCCTCCCGCAAATTGCTGCAGGATTTCAATACTGAGCCATTAACAAGTGTCAGCTTGCGAACCATTCAACGAAACATCATTGATTGGGGTTTCGGAGTCAAAGGTCCGTTCGTGTACCCTTGATGACTGCACGACACAAAGCCTTACGGCTCGCCTGGGCCCCTCAACATCGACATTCGACTGTTGATGACTGGAAACATATTGTCTGTTCGGACGAGCCTCTTTTGAAAAATTATCGAGAGGATGGACGTGTACGGGTATGGAGACAACCTCATGAATCCATGGACCCTGCATGTCAGCAAGGGACTGTTCAAGCTGGTGGAGGCACTTTAATGGTGTGAGGCGTTTGTGGTTGGAGTGATATTGGACCCCTGAGAAGGCTAGATACGACTTTGGTTCAAATGGCTCTAAGCGCTATGCGACTTAACTTCTGAGGTCATCAGTCCCCTAGAACTTAGAACTACTTAAGCCTAACTAACCTAACGACATCACACCCATCCATGCCCGAGGCAGGATTCGAACCTGCGACCGTATCGGTTGCGCGGTTCCAGACTGAAGTGCCTAGAACCGCTCGGTCACTCCGGCCGGCAGATACGACTTTAACAGGTGACTCGTAAGTAAGCATCCTGTCTGATACCTGCATCCATTCATGTTCATTGTGGATCACGACGGACTTGGGCAATTCCAGCAGGAGAATTAGACAGCCCACACATCCAGAATTGCTACAGAGTTGCTCAAGGAACACCCTTCTGAGTTTAAACACTTCCGCTGGCCACCAAACTCCCCAGACATGAACAGTCCTGAGCATATCTGGGATGCCTTGCAACGTGCTGTTCAAAAGAGTCTACGAAGATGGTCGTAGACTGTGTTCCAAAAATGAACAGCATAGAGACAGAAGTGATGACACTTTCTGCAGGACCTGACCAGCATTTTGCAGGACAATGCTCAAGCACGTACAGTACAAGCTGTTACTGATTTGTTTGACTGATGGGGCTGCTATGTGCTATACCACCTACTGCACTCCCCTGAATTAAGCCCTCGTGAGTTCAACTAGATTTCTAAACTGAAGGAAACACTTCACACCATTCGCTTCAGAACTGCTACAAATTCGTCGGGCAATAGACAGCGCCGCTCGAACTGTCAACACAACTGGCACTACTAAGAGTATCCTACGACTTCCACATTGCTGGCAACGGGTTGTACACAACGCTGATGACTACTTTGAAGGTCAGTAAAACTTTGCAACACGTATCTGTTTTGTACGAGCTGTAAATAAATAGTTGCCACCATTAAAGATCCAACCCTCGTATTTACAATCAGATTTAAACATATAATAGCATGTAAATTAACTAACTTAACACGGTGAATTACATTTTCTATGGTACAATACACTTCTCATTAACCAGAAAATATGGATTCTCTGCAATCATTTGATAGTCCATAAGTGCTTTCCGCGCCGGATCCTCTACTATACACCAGGGGAATGAAATAGATAGTTCAGAGTGAAGCCAATCCACCAATAATCCGCAGAACAGCAATCCCAAATCTAGTCCAGTTGAAACCAGTACGGTGTAAGCACGGTACAATAATTTTAAGTGTCTTTCAGTCGCCCAGCGGCCAGATTTTTTTTTCTTTTTTGATGTCGGTAGCCAGACCCATATAACGCCTCCTGCCGCCTCTTACAGGCCGCAGGAATAGCTGATATCGGACGTCGCAGGGTGTCAATCTCATTATCGTATGACATACCACGAGGAGTACAAAAAAAAAAATATGAAAAGCTTTCTGGGAGCACCTCAAGTCTGTCGCTCACGTTGAATTTAATCATTTCGCTTTCTTTATGTGTCACACACTCACCGTAGCTCGTGCTCCCAGTGTACTCTTGTAATCGCACTGATCTTCATAATCATCATCATATTAACATCCTCTGTACAGTAATGGACATCCCTAGATTTAACTTTCATAATTGGTTTAAGCTATATGCAGCCTTATTGCTACTGTATATTTTCAGATGTCACCCAGTTGCCCACTATTACGTCGTCCTTTACGTATTTTCTCATCTCATGGAACTCAGCACACATCATTGGTCCACCAAGCATCCTTTACCCTGGGCACACGTAATGCTGCAACCATTACATTTTCATTACGTTCCCATTGCATTCCCCTCTCTAGTTTGCCCCCTAATCCACTTATTTTCGTTTATATCTCTACGATGAAATAAAAGAAATTATTCAGATAGTGAAGGGAGACGAAAATTTAATGGGCATGGGTGACTGGGATTCGTCAGTAGGAAAAGGGAGAGAAGGAATCGTAGTAGGTGAATATTGATTGGGGGTAAGAAACGAAAGAGAAAGCCTCCTGGTAGAATTTTGCACAGAGCACAACTTAATCATAGCTAACACTTGGTTCAAGAATCATAAAAGAAGATGTATACATGGAAGAAGCCTGGAGATACTGACAGGTTTCAGATAGATTATATAATGGTAAGACAGAGATTTAGGAACCACGTTTTAAATTGCAAGACATTTCCAGGGGCAGATGTGGACTCTGACCACAATCTATTGGTTATGAACTGTAGATTAAAACTGAAGAAACTGCAAAAAGGTGGGAATTTAAGGAGATGGGACCTGGATAAACTGAAAGAACCAGAGGATGTAGAGAGTTTCAGGGAGAGCATATGGGAACAATTGACAAGTATGGGGGAAAGAAATACAGTAGAAGACGAATGGGTAGCTTTGAGGGATGAAGGAGTCAAGGCAGCAGAGAATCAAGTAGGTAAAAAGACGAGGACTAATAGAAATCCTTGGGTAACAGAAGAAATATTGAATTTAATTGATGAAAGGAGAAAATATAAAAATGCAGTAAATGAAGCAGGCAAAAATGAGATCGACAGGAAGTGCAAAATGGTTAAGCAGGGATGGCTAGAGGACAAATGTGAGGATGTGGAGGCTTATCTCACTAGGGGTAAGATAGATATTGTCTACAGGAAAATTAAAGAGACCTTTGGAGATAAGAGAACCACTTGTATGAACATCAAGAGCTCAGATGGAAACCCAGTTCTAAGCAAAGAAGGGAAAGCAGAAAGGTGGAAGGAGTATATAGAGGGTCTATACAAGGGCGATGTACATGAGGAAATGGAAGAGGATGTAGATGAGGATGAAATAGGAGATATGATACTGCGTGAAGAGTTTGACAGAGCACGGAAAGACCTGAGTCGAAACAAAGCCCCGGGAGTAGACAACATTCCATTAGAACTACTGACAGCCTTGGGAGAACCAGTCCTGACAAAACTCTACCATCTGGTGAGCGAAATACCCTCAGACTTCAAGAAGAATATAATAATTCCAATTCCAAAGAAAGCAGGTGTTGACAGATGTAAAAATTACCGAACTATCAGTTTAATAAGTCACAGCTACAAAATATTAACGCGAATTCTTTACAGACGAATGGAAAAACTGGTAGATGCCGACCTCGGGGAAGATCAGTTTGGATGCCTTAGAAATTTGGAACACGTGAGGTAAGACTGACCATACGACTTATCTTAGAAAATAGATTAAGGAAAGGCAAACCTGCGTTTCTAGCATTTGTAGACATAGAGAAAGCTTTTGACAGTGTTAACTGGAATACTCTCTTTCATATTCTGAAGGGGTAAAATACAGGGAGCGAAAAGCTATTTACAATTTGTACAGGAACCAGATGGCAGTTATAAGAGTCGAGGGGCATGAAAGGGAAGCAGTGGTTGGGAAGGGAGTGAGACAGGGTTGTAGCCTCTCCCCGACGTTATTCCATCTGTATATTGAGCAAGCAGTGATGGAAACAAAAGAAAAATTCGGAGTAGGTATTAAAATCCATGGAGAAGAAATAAAAACTTTGAGGTTTGCCGATGACATTGTAATTCTGTCAGAGACAGCAAAGGACTTGGAAGAGCAGTTGAACGGAATGGACAGTGTCTTGAAAGGAGGATTTAAGATGAACATCAACAAAAGCAAAACGAGGATAATGGAATGTAGTCGAATTAAGTCGGGTGATGATGAGGGAATTATATTAGGAAATGAGACACTTGAAGTAGTAAATGAGTTTTTCTATTTGGGGAGCAAAATAACTGATGATGGTCGAAGTATAGAGGATATAAAATGTAGACTGGCAATGGCAAGGAAAGCATTTTTGAGGAAGAGAAATTTGTTAACATCGAGTATAGATTTAAGTGTCAGGAAGTCGTTTCTGAAAGTATTTGTATGGAGTGTAGCCATGTATGGAAGTGAAACATGGACGATAAATAGTTTAGACAAGAAGAGAATGGAAGCTTTCGAAATGTGGTGCTACAGAAGAATGCTGAAGATTAGATGGGTAGATCACATAACTAATGAGGAAGTACTGAATAGGATTGGGGAGAAGAGAAGTTTGTGGCATAACTTGACTAGAAGAAGGGATCGGTTGGTAGGACATATTCTGAGGCATCAAGGGATCACCAGTTTAGTATTGGAGGGCAGCGTGGAGGGTAAAAATCGTAGAGGGAGACCAAGAGATGAATACACTCAACAGATTCAGAAGGATGTAGGTTGCAGTAGGTACTGGGAGATGAAGGAGCTTGCACAGGATAGAGTCATGGAGAGCTGCATCATACCAGTCTCAGGACTGAAGACCACAACAACAACAACATCTCTCCGACTAATTCCAAAGACATATGTGTTCAGAGTAATTCTCCATTTTCCAAACAATTCTACACTCATTTAAAGCGTTACAAATAGCATTTCTCAGTAATTTTATAAGGACATGTAATTACTCAGTAATTTAAACAATACAAAATACCATTACTTAAGATGTTGCGAAACTTTTTCAAAATTTATTAAATATGGTTAAGGCACGAAACAAACCAAAGTAGTAACCTGACACCTATACTCCATTAAAACAATAACAGTAAATGACACTCACAACCAGTATAAATAGCAGCTTTACGATCTCACCAATCAGCGCAAAACGACCCCACATAAGGTGTGGCAGAACCTCAGTTTTGATAAAAATGTCCAGCAAAATATGTAACTTTAAAATGAATCTTAGAAGCAACTGACACTGCTGAATGTTCTTGAAGGTAATTCACAGTGACCGCCACGCAGCAGGTAACACAAGTCAACACGAGTCTCTTAGTGTCCACTAGTGATAAACGGCTAGAGTCTGCAATATACACATTCACCTTGTGTGATTAAACGCCAGTGTCAGGAACCCAATACAGCTTAGGTTGTGACTGTATAACATTCCAGAAAGCCAAACCTTACATATTGACGCAAGAAACAGAGCATACTGATGTCCCGACACCATATTCTGGATGGAAGATCCTTTAAGGATTTCCCGCTCGCGTCAGGTTAGCACATGCAGCAAGAGACGCCCATGCAGTCCAACTTGCTTCTGCCGTGTTCACTTACTGGCCACCACACGGGAATTGAGTGGACATGAGATGGCAGCAGCGCCGAAGCGCCTGCCGAGTGATTTCAGGTGTGCCGCAGGGGTGTGTCGTAGGACCGTTGCTATTCACAATATACAGAAATTGTAACAACAACAACAACACTGTACTATTGTACATATAATAATTTTTTTCTTCTGATTTTCGATAAATTAGTGTAATCGATGTTCTGATTTCATTTCTTTTTCTTTTCATGTCATTGTGTTAAGAAAACTGTAAACAAATTTCGATGTGAATTTTAATGTTTATGTCAAATTTCAAGCAATATTGCAATAGAATTGAAGTTTAACAAGTGTTGAGACTGCTGTAAGATGTTAAAATTGTAATTGTGCGTCTGGTCCATACGTAGGCAATGTATTAGAATATGTAGAATGCAAAACCTCGGGTGAATACCCTGTCTGTAGGGGAGCGGTAAAAGGTGGATGGCAGGCGAGCGCGGGAAAATGCACACGGGCGCTGCACGGCATAACGGGCTCAGCAGTAGTAGTCGGAGTTGGGCATCGGTCTGAGAAACACGTTCTGGATCGAGGAGGCTCTCCTGGAAAACATGATTTCGTTGAGCCTCGGATGTGCCGTTTCCGACGCCTATACAGCATGGTAGTATTCCATAGGCACTAAACTGAAAAGTATTGCGACGCTAAGAAGAAGCAAAGTGCCGATACATTAAGAGCCATTGCTGTGATTGTATGTGTGCTCTGTGCCTCGCCATCTCGCCGCCTGCCGACCGCCGCATCGATACGAACAGGTTGAAACTTTTAGTACTGTATTCGTGTGGACCAGTGTTACTTTTGTTCCATACTGTTCAATAACAACTTAAATTTTACCAGAACTGCCCTATCAGTTAATTATCCTGACTACTAACCTAGACAGGGTCCTTTCCACATGTTGTGCAATCCGAGTGTCCCGAAATGAAGATTTAAAGTTTATGTTAATAATAATTACCTGCAGACCTATCTATGTTAGAATGCTGTTTAAAGAACTTTGTTGTTAATGAATATATAGGTAAATAATATAGGTCTGACAAAGTTGGAAGATAATGTTGAAATTGGTTTGGTAATGAAGTTTAATTAATTTGAGACAAAAATAATGGTAGTTAAATGAGCAGGAAATAAGACAAAAAGAGTAGTAACTCATATATTGGAAATCTTGAGTGCTTAATGATTTCAATAACCAAAATTTATCAATACAGTGATCATAACAGTTTCAGGGTCCCCCCCTTTTTTCTTTTCTATTCATTTGAATTCTGAAGTGTACTGAACTGATTTGACCAGCAAAGTTAAAGTCAATATAAAACCAAAATTTATTAGCGTTTTACCTTCTTCAAAATTGACATTGTATGTGTGTTTCGAAGGTGCTATTTCTAGGGTAATCTAGATCAGATCAATAGACAGTACGAAGTTTGTAGTAAACATTATAGTGTAATGTTGTGTATTTATGGCTTGTCCATATTAGTACAGAAAGTGAAATTATTAGTTCAGTAGATTTTCTGGTTCTAAAATATACCATATTATGCATTATTATTACGTGTTGTTTGGCATGAACGTACATCAACTTGTACAGGGAAGAAACTTAGTTAATGCCTAATTAGGCTGGCGACCGTTTTATTAACAAATTGGTAGCATCTTCTGTGTTGTTTCTTGTCCGTCCTAGCGTGTAGTTGCACTTCGGACTTGCTTGACGTATCGTTGTTATTTCTGAGTGGGTGTAAGTCCGATTTTGCCTCCATTCAGGTACACGCGGTCAAAATCTATACAAAAATCCTTTCTCTTAAGGTGAAGCCCGTCAACTTACCATAGTACAGGCTTTAAAGAGTATCGTGTGCATTAGCGCAGCGTTACAAGTGGCTCCCGGCGACAGGTCATCCAGTTGTTGTCGGTCACAAATTAATGTGAATACCGAACAGTGGATGTTCAGTGGCACGAATTGCAATAATATTTAGTAATAATAAATAGCAGTGGACGTCAGGTACGGTAGTGTGGTGTAATTTGCATTCAGTATGGACAGGAACGTAGACACGGTAGATGTGCCGAGCGTAATGGAAAATGCGGCTGGCAATAGCAGGAGTTTAAGCGGCCAGATAACAGATGGCGTTAGCGGAAGACAATTGGCGTACATACAATATCACGAACATGTTAACGAACAGATTGAAATGTCGAGATCGTCTCGAACACAGCAAGGAATAAAACAGGAAGTAGAGGATGACTTTGTAGACGATAGTGGGTACGTGAACGAATCCACTGACATGTTTGATTCTCCACAGATAAAGAAAGAACCGAAACAAACTTTTGAAGCAGGATCGGAACACACCGATTCCGTAGAACAAAACAGCGTGAAAATTTTAAGCATGAACGATTTATTTCAACAATTAACCAAACAAATTGCAGGACAGAGTGATCAGCTTAAAACACATGTTGATGAGCTCAAAACACAGAATGATCAGCTTAAAACACACGTTGACGAGCAGCTCAAAACACAAAGTAATCAGCCCAAAACACAGAGTGATCAGCTTAAAGCACAGGTAGAAGAACAAGGAATTAAAATTAGTTAACAAATAGAACAGGCGGAACAAAAAGTGGGTAGTTTAAGCTCTGTAGTATATACTATGAAATTTGAAATTGACACAATTAATAAAAATTTGGATACTATGCAGGGGGAAATTGACAACATTAACAGTAGGTTTGATATTGAAATTTTCAACATCCAAGAGAAAGTAGAGCCTCTAGTTGAAACAAAAGTAGACGAAAACGTTTTCGGTCTTAAAACGGAGATCGTAAACGAATGTCAACACGGAATATCACAGTTGAAAAAGGCAGTTTCAGACACTGAAAGAGATTTAGGCGAGAAAGTTACCGGATGTGTACAAAAGTGTGAACAAAATACTTCGAAAATTCAAGGCAAAATTTTCGATCTTGAGAGTAAAATTAAAGATAGGCCTGGTGTTGTCTATAATGGTACACCACTTACGAAGCTATTGGAAGGTGAGGAACGCTTCGATCCCGCCAAGAAACATAACGGATGGCATCCGTTAGATTTCATCAAAAATTGCAAGAGGATGTTTCCTGAACACTTGTCTGGTCAGGAAAAAATAAACGTAGTAATTAGCGCCTTAGCAGGTGACGCTAAGCACCGGGGAATTAATTTGAATACCGAAAAAATGACGTTCGAAGAATTTAAGCAAAAGTTTACGGAAGAATATTGGTCCAAACAAAAACAGGATCATTTGTGGCGCGAGTTTATCATGGCCAAACTTCATGATAACAGGGGCAGGAATTCTTTGAAAGATTTCTGCGAATATTGGTACCAGAAGTTGACGCATTTAAGAGGAAGAAGATCCGATTCAGAAATCATCTGGGAGCTATATAAAAAGCTTCCAGAAGATTCAAAGAGATACGTGGGAAGCAATCATCGCAGCTTCCAAGCATTTCTCGAAAGGGTCGAAGACGAAGACCACTGGCGCGAAAGTCGTTCCAATTATCAAAATTTTGGTAACACAAATAATCGTAATAATGACGAGAGAAATGAGGGCGATGGGTTTCGCGTCAATATGATACAGAGAGGTAGAGGCAGAGGAAGAGGAAGTTATCTAGGTCGCGGTAGAGGGTACACCGCGAAAATAATAACGACGCGGGAAACTGATTTCCGCGAACGTTGTGGGCCAAACGGAAGCGGACAGTACATACCGGCCCCGATTTTAGAAATGTTACCGGACTGACAGTAAAGTTATGAGACAGGTTAGAGACAGGCGTGGAACGACGCAACGTGTTGTTGCGAAACAAGTGTCGAGTGCAAGCGCGGATGAGTCATATTCGCCGCGCAGAGCGATACTTGTTAACAGGCGAGTGGAGCATCAGAGGGCAACGGCCCTGCCTAACAGAACAGCTGTTCAGAGAGAAGTCGCTAGCGATGAGGCAGCATTAGGTACGAATATTGCCGTAAGAACTGGTGAATACATAACGAGTGATAATTCCGTGGTGAAGGAAATAGTAGATAAAACAGTGGATATACAGAGAGGTGCGGTTAGCGGTGTTAGCAATAAAGTAAATGGCGAGAATGAATTAGCAGAAGTAACTGATTGGCGTGTGCAGATCGACGATCTGTACAAGGGACTCAAGCAATGTGAGTGGGAGGATTTTACGAAGGAGTATGAGGCAAGGAAGTTAGTAAGTGAAAAAGGAGATAGTAGGGACGTCGATAAGGTGACGTGGCTCGAGTTTAAAGAGGAGAGAGTAAATAGCGCCGCGCAAAGTACGCGTGCTGCCGATAGGACAATGATTAAAGATAGGAAGGAATTGGAGGATGAAATCCTAAGCATTGACGAGGAAGTAACTTCTGTTAATGATCCGCCAACAGTACACGCTGCTACTGAAAGGCACCGTGGGGAAGGGGCAGGTAATTACCTGAAAGTAATTGAAGTCCACGAGGATTACACTAAATACGAAGTAACAGTAGATGTGAGTAAAGCTGATAATAAGGCTGTTTTGCCAAAAGAGGATACTGAGTTAAAATCAAAGCCTGACGAAAATGCAGAGGAAGAACTTAGTGCCTGTCTCAGAAAAGCTTTTATGTTAGAACCTGAAAGCGATCCAGAATGGTCGGATTCTGACGATAGTTCAGATAACGAGTATTTCGGTACTAGTGAAAATAATTGGAATACAGCTAATTGCGATATTGTACCTAATGATGACGAAGTTTCAAAACAAAATCCAGATGTTGAGACTGAACACAGAAAGAAAGAACCACCTGACGACTCAGTGTTTATTTTGCAAAGAGTTCAAGTAAGTAAAGACTTTGAACCCCAGAAACCGAAAAAGCCGCCAGATATAAATGGTTCACAGGTCAGGAACGTATCTTGGGACAATGTCACAGTCGACCAAGGTGCGTTGTGGAAAAAACAGGAAGGGGCTTGATTTAGAGTCTGGGGCAGGTTTATATTGGACTTTGAGAACGTCATGAACACAGTACATCATGAAACTACTGGGTTCCCACCGGAAGAAATTTTGTTAAGCAGCAGAAGTAAAAGTTTAATTGAGGAAAAACTAGAGTTTCCACCTTGTACAAGCTTGAGGTTGAGTCAAAAGAAAGAATTAGTCAGAAAAAGGGAAAAGGGCAAAGCAAAAAGCTGAATCTAGATCTGAAAGACACGATAAAAATCTGAAAGTTTCAAAATTTAAAATTGGGGATTATGTTCTTTTAAAAACCCACGAAAAGTCTAGTGAACTGAACCATGAAATTTCCAAATTTAAATATATTTATAATGGACTGTATATAATACAGAACATTCCACACGATAATGCTTACTACCTGATCTACCTAAAATCCAAAAGACCTTTAGGTGTAAGAAACGTTGTGGACCTGAAACTGTATGTTCCTAGGAGTGAGTGACCTAAGTACACTCAGAAAGCAATTTGCAATAAATATGCTATATTTTATACTGAAACTATTTTATTCCAAATGTAACAAATCTTTGTAAATATATGTGTACCAATATCAGTGTGCTAATGTACTTAGGTGAGTTTCAGATTACCAAATGTACTGTAAATGTAAAGATGGATGGAGAAAAGGGCTGAAAAGAAATAGCAAATGCTGCAAGCCAAATAGAAGATGGGACTGCCGAAAACCAAAGTGGGCAGTATATGAGTCATAATATAAAGGACTGCATAAAATCAAAGAGGGCAGATAAATAGTCAAAGGAGAATTGTAAGTGTGGTACAGGAGATGTGATAAAATGATGTGAAATGGACTGCCCAAATCTGAATAATAGGCAGCAAAAATATGTAGTGAATTTTCTAAATATTATTGTGTGTTTTTTTTAGTAAGTAGGGAAATGGACTGCCATTCAATGCAAGCAGCAACAAATTGTTTTATAGTATGTATAGGTATTTGTATATGCTTTTGTAGTTAAGTGTTAGTGTTCCAGATTTTGAAATTATTTCTTTGAGAAATTTAATAATAGTGAGTAATTTGCTATTTAAATTATATTGTGATAGGAGGATGGACTGTGCCAAAGGCACTTACGTAAATGATAGGTAGATATTCTCGATACATTAAAAAGTATAGACCTCTATAATGTGAGTGAAAGGGAGTTTGTGGTATAAAATTTTATCATGACACATTCATGCAAAGATTCAGAACCCCTGTATAAATATAAAGTTCAGTGTTCCCATCAAATTTGCACTTAGTGAAATTTACTGGAAACAGGGGCATGTGTAACAACAACAACGCTGTACTATTGTACATATAATAATTTTTTTCTTCTGATTTTCGATAAATTAGTGTAATCGATGTTCTGATTTCATTTCTTTTTCTTTTCATGTCATTGTGTTAAGAAAACTGTAAACAAATTTCGATGTGAATTTTAATGTTTATGTCAAATTTCAAGCAATATTGCAATAGAATTGAAGTTTAGCAAGTGTTGAGACTGCTGTAAGATGTTAAAATTGTAATTGTGCGTCTGGTCCATACGTAGGCAATGTATTAGAATATGTAGAATGCAAAACCTCTGGTGAATACCCTGTCTGTAGGGGAGCGGTAAAAGGTGGATGGCAGGCGAGCGCGGGAAAATGCACACGGGCGCTGCACGGCATAACGGGCTCAGCAGTAGTAGTCGGAGTTGGGCATCGGTCTGAGAAACACGTTCTGGATCGAGGAGGCTCTCCTGGAAAACGTGATTTCGTTGAGCCTCGGATGTGCCGTTTCCGACGCCCATACAGCATGGCAATATTCCATAGGCACTAAACTGAAAAGTATTGCGACGCTAAGAAGAAGCAAAGTGCCGATACATTAAGAGCCATTGCTGTGATTGTATGTGTGCTCTGTGCCTCGCCATCTCGCCGCCTGCCGACCGCCGCATCGATACGAACAGGTTGAAACTTTTAGTACTGTATTCGTGTGGACCAGTGTTACTTTTGTTCCATACTGTTCAATAACAACTTAAATTTTACCAGAATTGCCCTATCAGTTAATTATCCTGACAACTAACCTAGACAGGGTCCTTTCCACATGTTGTGCAATACGAGTGTCCCGAAATGAAGATTTAAAGTTTATGTTAATAATAATTACTTGCAGACCTATCTATGTTAGAATGCTGTTTAAAGAACTTTGTTGTTAATGAATATATAGGTAAATAATATAGGTCTGACAAAGTTGGAAGATAATGTTGAAATTGGTTTGGTAATGAAGTTTAATTAATTTGAGACAAAAATAATGGTAGTTAAATGAGCAGGAAATAAGACAAAAAGAGTAGTAACTCACATATTGGAAATCTTGAGTGCCTAATGATTTCAATAACCAAAATTTTCAATACAGTGATCATAACAGTTTCAGGGTCCCCCCCCCCCCTTTTTTCTTTTCTATTCATTTGAATTATGAAGTGTACTGAACTGATTTGACCAGCAAAGTTAAAGTCAATATAAAACCAAAATTTATCAGTGTTTTACCTTTTTCAAAATTGACATTGTATGTATGTTTCGAAAGTGCTATTTCTAGGGTAACCTATGCCCGATTTTAATCAGATCAATAGACAGTACGAAGTTTGTAGTAAACATTATAGTGTAATGTTGTGTATTTATGGCTTGTCCATATTAGTACAGAAAGTGAAATTATTAGTTCAGTAGATTTTCTGGTTCTAAAATTTACCATATTATGCAGTATTATTACGTGTTGTTTGGCATGAACGTACATCAACTTGTACAGGGAAGAAACTTAGTTAATGCCTAATTAGGCTGGCGACCGTTTTATTAACAAATTGGTAGCATCTTCTGTGTTGTTTCTTGTCCGTCCTAGCGTGTAGTTGCACTTCGGACTTGCTTGACGTATCGTTGTTATTTCTGAGTGGGTGTAAGTCCGATTTTGCCTCCATTCAGGTACACGCGGTCAAAATCTATACAAAAATCCTTTCTCTTAAGGTGAAGCCCGTCAACTTACCATAGTACAGGCTTTAAAGAGTATCGTGTGCATTAGCGCAGCGTTACAAAATGACCTTGTGGATGACATCGGAAGTTCACTGAGGATTTTTGCGGATGATGGTGTAGTAACCGGAAGATTGTAACAATGGAAAATTGTACTGAAATGCGGGAGGATCTGCAACGAATTGACGCATGGTGCAGGGAATGGCAATTGAATCTCAATGTAGTGTAATGTGCTGCGAATACATAGAAAGAATGATCCTTTATCATTTAGCTGCAATATAGCAGGTCAGCAACTGGAAGCAGCTAATTCCATAAATTATCTGGGAGTAGGCATTAGGAGTGATTTAAAATGGAATGACCATACAAAAATTAATTGCTGGTAAAGCAGATGCCAAACTGAGATTCATTGGAAGAATCCTAAGGAAATGCAATCCGAAAACAAAGGAAGTAGGTTACAGTACTTTTGTTCGCCCACTGCTGGAATACTGCTCACCGGTGTGGGATCCGTACCAGATAGGGTTGATAGAAGAGATAGAGAAGATCCAACGGAGAGCAGCGCGCTTCGTTACAGGATCATTTAGTAATCGCGAAAGCGTTACAAAGATGATAAATAAACTCCAGTGGAAGATTCTGCAGGAGAGACGCTCAGTAGCTCGGTACGGACTTTGGTTGAAGTTTCGGGAACATACCTTCACCGTGGAGTCAAGCAGTATATTGCTCCTTCCTACATATATCTCGCGACGAGACCATGAGGATAAAATCAGAGAGATTAGAGCCCACACAGAGGCACACCGACAATCTTTCTTTCCTCGAAAAATTCGAGACTGGAATAGAAGTGAGAACCGATAGAGGTATTAAACGTACCCTGCGCCACACACCGTCAGGTGGTTTGCGGAGTATGGATGTAGATGTAGATGTAGATGTGGCCGACGTGGACACTACCGTGGCGGCGCGCGGTTGGGCGGGAGTTCAAATGTGCTCGCGTCAGCGACGGAGCCGAGCCGTCACAATATAGTTAGTCAAATGTTCTGCAGGGAATTTGTATTCTTCTGTTTATTTCCTTCGATATCCATAGAGTAGTTGGATTCAGTTACCATAGATTCTGAGATTTATCAGCTGTTTATATGATCTCGCATTTAATATGTGCATTTTTCCTTTCGGTATGCTGGCAGCATATTACTTTGATGCGACTGTAATTGATACACTTCCTTTAATTTTAAAGGCTTTTCCACTCTTCAGCAGTTGCCCTGTATCCCATTCGCCAGGTTTCACGATCACGGCAGTCTTCCTCTTTCAGATCTCTCTTCTTCATCATTCCAATTATTTCCGCTCTCCGTGTTAATCGCTGCCGTCCATGCTTCTTTATTCCTGGTGGATTTCGGCATTGCTCAGTTTGACGTACATGGCCATACCACTCAAGAGCTCTATTCTCAGTTCTCTGCACGGCTGGTTGTTCCACATCCATTATCTCTCTAGTTTCCTCATTTCTTCTCCGCTCTATCCTGGATGTCCTGGCTGTCCTCCTTATTCCATCCATCTCTACTGTCGGTACTCTGCTTCTCTGCTGTTCCTCTGCTTTCTTTCTTTCTTTTGCTTGTGCCTGTTTTCCCGCAGATACGCAGGGTCGGCATGGTTAATCAGATGTGGCAATGTTAGTTGAAGGGGTGGGCCGATACCTTTCCTGCCGCCACCCGTACTCCCTGCGAAGGAATTAGTGTACCCCAACTGTCTGCGACGAGCGTAAACCATGGAATTGTGCAAAAGTGTTCAGATGTGGGGACCAGACCGGGATTCACCCGGGGGGGGGGGGGGGATGTGGAAAACCACCTAAAAACCACATCCAGGCTGGCCGGCACACCAGCCCTTGTCGTTAATCCGGCGGGCGGATTCGATCCGGGGTCGGCGCGTCTACCCGAGTCCATGAAGTAACGCGTTAGCGCTCTCGGCTAACCTGGTGGGTTCTTCTGTTCCTCTGCATCCTACATTAATTCGACTTCTTTTTGCAGAATCCTTTGCTTTGTTTCTTTTTATATTGCCCGGCACCACGGAATTCCATTAAGCATTTTCATTGATCCTCTTGCTGCTGAATCCTGAGTTTCCTATCTGCTTCATAGCTTCCCGAGGAATGGGCAATCGATCCTAAGTATTGAAAATGCTTTACAGCTTTAACAGTTCTTTTCAGCAGTACAGTACCCCTTCCATCTCCTCCATAAACTAGATATTCGGTTTTGCTCACATTTATTCTAAGCCCGCCTCGCTCAAATGCTTCTATTAACTTCTGCATCATAATTTGACATTCTCTCCACTTTGTGCTATCAGTACCTGATCATCGGTGAATAATAATGAGTAGATGGATGCAAGCGGGGAATAATTCCCGTACCTCCGTTCCAAAATATATATTTTATGTACATTCTGAACAGAGTCGGCGACATAATGGAGTCCTGTCTGAGTCCTTTCGATGTTTGGAATGGCACTCTAAACTTTCTCTCTACTTTAACTGCTGCCTAGGATTGGTGATATATTTTTCGAGTTAGTGATATTTGTTGTGTTTCTATACCTATATTTTTCATTGCTTCCCATAACGCGGTGATGAGTATAGAATCATACGCTTTTTCTAAATCCACTGATATTAGATGTGCTTCCTGACCCATAGAATACGTCTTCTAACATACCTGCCTAAGACTAAAAATATGATTTTCCAACCGTAAAATCTGCCTGTTTCAGATTTACTTTCTAAAATTTTCTGTATAAGTTCTTCCAACGGTTAGTAATGCTTATCTGAGCTAGAAGTAAGCTGTAAAAAGTTGTCACCGAAACGCAAGTGTTTCGATAACGTACACATCAATGTATCATCAGTCACTAATGAAGGGACAAGCGACTGGTTCTCACTAACTGTTCAGTCGTTTTTTGTAGTTGAATGAAACTAGTCTCTACTGTTACGTTAGCTACAGGAATGGTTTTCACTCACTCTCCAGGTCCGAGTGGTTTCACACAGTGTGAGAGAAGTCTCTGTGGTCTTACTTGTTCAGCCTTTTCGGTTGCACGTGAACCATGTATAAGTTGCCAACATTTTTAGACGCGAATCACGTATCTAATTTCCAGGAGAGGCAAAAAAACTCTACATATAAAAATGAAGCATTTTCAAAATTCGTGTATTTGTTTCCTTAAACACGAATTTTTCGTCCTGCTGCGATTAAATAACAGTTTTTGGCTGATTTTAAAAGCTTTGTTACTGATGCTTCATTGTAAACTTATCATCGAGACGAAAATAACTGTTACGTTTTCACGACTAAACGGCTGCACCGATTCTGATAAAATTTGATATGGAGATAGCTTGAACGCCGAGGAAGAACGTAGGCTACCTAAGAAAGTGTGCGAGATCTGTTCAAAAAATTTCGGAAGATTTGTAATTTCGCTCCAATGGTGAGTTGGAGCGAAATACGGTTGGCACCTCTGTACGCGCCTGTGTTTGATGTGTAACTGCCAGAAGTTTCATTGTTGTATGTCTGTTAGTTATTGTTCAGTACTGTATTGAGTAGAACGCTGTGTCGCAGAGTTTTCGAATTTCGAAATGGTAGAGTTAGAGGACAATGCGTCTGCATTAAATTTTGCGTCAAACTCATGAAAACCTTTACAGAGACTCACCAAATGATGCAGGAAGCCTTCCGCGATGAGTTTTTAAGCCGTACTCGCTGCTCGAATGGATCACACAGCTTAAAATGGCTGGACATATGTTGAAGATGACCCTCGTTCAGGGCGCCCTTCGACGTTTACCGACAGCGGTCATGTCAGGAACGTCAACGAAATTGCGCGGCCAGTCCAAGACTGTCTGAAAGGTTGCAGAAGAATGTAACATTTCAGTCGGATCATCTCATGAAATCTTGACGCTGCATCTTGGAATACATATTCAGGTCAGGTCAAGTGTCAAAGCCATGTGGTAGTTTACTTTGAAGGGACGAACTATCAATGGATGATACTATCGGGACGTGTTGTGATGCCTGTGAGAAAATGTGAGAGCTGCCCGAAATGTGGCGAGACAATTCATGGCTCTTGCATCACGATGACGTATCCACACATTCATCCCTATTGATGCGTGACTGCTGCACAAAAAACGAAATCACTGTGCTGCCTCATCTTCTGTACCGTCTAGACCTACTCCTTGCGGACTTTCGTTTATTTCTAAAGCTGAAAACCCCGTTGAAAGGACGAATATTTGGAATGATAGATGATATTAAAAAAAATTATCAGGTGGTACCTTACGCGATCCAGCAAGAGGCGTACCAAGACTTTTCGGGCGTGGAAACGGCTTTGGGAGCGGTGTATCACGTGTGGAGGAGAGTATTTCGAAAAGACCATGTACAATAAGTCAAAGGTAAGAGTATAAAAACTTTGTGGACTAAGTTCCGGAATTTTTTGCAGAGACATCGTATTTATTGATTTGAAGAATTTAACGTGAAATATGAAACAACAATTACTTTTACGAAAAGCTATTTACTTTTTGACTTTTGAACTTTATCATATTAATAGTGAAAATGCTTTAACTGTTTGTTATATTCCACATAATACGATTCAACGTAATAAATGCAACGCTTATACAGTCCTTTACGTGTTTAATCCACACTTCTGTACTAATGCCAGTAAATCACTCTGTTACGTTTTCACGACTCTACCGCTAAACCATTTCCGATGGTATTTGGTATGGAGATACCCTGCGGAAGACCATAGACTACTTTAGGAAGTTGTACCTTTTTGAGTATTATTAACGGTTTTAAACATGATATACGTGAGTCGCATGCAGATGACGCTGGCGCGATGTTCCACCAATGTTAGTGTTCATACAATAATCCGTGACGGTGCAAATACAAAGTTATTGCACTCGTTGTTTATGGTACTGAGTTGTTACACCATCTGCCATTTCTGGAAAGTTTTGGTGGAGACATAGCAATACAATCGGACGGTAAGGCCGAGAACTATATTTAAAACTATTACAACAAGCTCGCACACGAATGTCTGATTTAGCGCATGGCTCTAAGAGAGCTCAGGCTGCGAAAGTTACACGACTCCAACAAACCTCAGAGCAATCTCATATCCTCCGGAAATTGGATGCAGAACGTCACGCGGCCTTAAGAGCTGCAGACACACTAGAACAGTCACGAGCCCGTCGCATTTTAGACGCGAGTCTCTTACAGCTTCCGAGATGCTTCAAGACAGCGTCATGTAAAGGCTGTACTAAAAACAGAGAAGCTTTCGGAGAGGCTGCGTTTGATCATGCTCTATGAACTGACTATGATCGAGCGAGGTGGCGCAGTGGTTAGCACACAGGACTCGCATTCGGGAGGACGACGGTTCAATCCCGCGTCCGGCCATCCTGATTTATGTATTCCGTGATTTTCCTAAGTCGCTTCAGGTAAATGTCGGGATGGTTCCTTTGAAAGGGCACGGCCGCACTTCCTTCCCCATCCTACCCGAATCCGAAGAGACTGATGACCTCGCAATTTGGTCTCCTCCCCCAAATCATCCCCAACCCCCAGCTGACTATGTAAATCATAAATTAGTCATGGAAAGGGGATGGATCAAAAATGTAGGCACTATAATGCATTAAAATGGAAGGAAGAAACGGTCGTTACGGGTTGCTCTGGTTGCACATCCAATACTAGGTGATCCAGGGGAACCCCTAGAAGATCTACTTCTGCACGAATGTAATGAATCGAGGGATTTTCTAAAATATAATTAGAAAATATAATGCATTATTTCATAGTCGGCAAACAGCAAAATAATGAAAAACACATTCATTATATACTTATATGCCCGCATTGCATACACTTTTATAGATACGTCACTAAATCTCTAAATACGCAGACGTTTTGTAAAATTACTATATTACTTACTCACCATCGCCCATTATAACAAAGCTACTGATATGCGAGGGAAGCAGCGACTAACAGCTAGTTTTTAAATAAACGAACAATTAGTTTTTTATTTAAATTCTCCCATTAGTTTACAACGAGTGCCGATAATTACCTTTGCTGATGAGACTCGAGCAGGAAGCATACGTAATACAATATTTCTTCTGTTGATTCGTAACTTACGCAGTTGATTTGTAAGCGTATACTGCCATTTGTCGGAAGTATTTTTGGTGAAAAATATTCGTTTTCATTCGTCGTCATCATATTACTTTAATTAATACAGATTCAGAACATGAATCGTCCATGGCGATACTGTATATCAGATTGGATTTGTCTCGGCAAGTCTTTATGCAGTCATATGGGGTCTCGCTTTACTATGCCACGGAATGTCTCGACATTTTGATCCGGACATGCAGTACACTGATAAGTAAATGCGCTGTTCATAAACATGCACGAAAAACTGAACTAATAGACACTTATTGGCAAGAAATAGAAACTTATTTTTTTAACAATGTTTTGATGAAGCGGACATTGGTAACAATCTTGCAGCTGTACTAAATTTATAAGATTTATTTGCAGTTGCAGAATCTTTGTGACAGTAACTGCATTATGTATGCCGGTATTAGCTATTGGTGACACAGAAATTTGTGCCAGACTGGACTCGAACCCGGACTTCCTCCTTCTCACGAGCACTGGCTTTAACCTCTTCAGCTGTTCGAGCACGCTTCCAGCACTAACGAAAACTATCACATGTCATACTGTCTACGATCACGTGACTCGCAACTTAAACTCAGATTCGCGCCACAGGATTTGTCTCTTGCAACCCTTTGGCAAGAATGCACGTGAAGTTGCGAGTGATGGGGTCGTTGACGCTGCATCGCCAATGACACCCTAAGACCGGAGCAATTCGGCTTTAGGAATTACCACTCAACAACACAACAACTCACCCGCGTAGTAGAACATATAACACACGGCTACAACACGAACAAAGTCGCAGGGACAGGATGTCCTAGACATCGAAACAGCTTTCGACCATCTCAGGCACAACGGCCCTATACGCAAACTAAACGATGCTGGAATGAGATTTTCACTCTGCAGCGGAGTGTGTGCTGATATGAAACTTCCTGGCATATTAAAACTGTATGCCGGGCCGAGACTCGAACTCGGGACCTTTGCCTTTCGCGGGCAAGTGCTCTACCAACTGAGCTACCCAAGCACGACTCACGCCACGTCCCCACAGCTTTACTTCTGCCAGTACCTCGTCTCCTACCTTCCAAACTTTACAGAAGCTCTCCTGGTTCGCAGGAGAGCTACCCAAGCACGACTCACGCCCCATCCTCACAGCTTTACTTCTCCCAGTACCTCGTCTCCTACCTTCCAAACTTTACAGAAGCTTGGTCGTAGTGGTTCCTTCTGCTTCTGGATGTTCTAAACACCGGATTCTGAAGACGCAGTGCTGTCCGTCATTTCCGCCTTGCCTGGGTTATTCCATCGTTGTGTTCGTTACCAGATGTTAAGTACATTTTGCAAGAGTGTTGAACTGCGTTTAAACTAGCTTGAGTTGCCATGCAGTTAAGTGAATACAACTCTTGGCTGCCTGTCTCGTCGGTTACGAAGTTGAGTGACTTTTCCCAGGCCGATCCTTGACGCACTGTCTGTCTAAAGTATTCTTGATTTATTATTACTTCTTTTGTAACTGGTGAAAACGATAACTGCTGTTTGTCATATGGAATATGGTTTGTAATACACATGAAAAGCTATAAAATGAATGATCTGTTATAAAATGTAAGGCAACATGTCTCTAAATGAGCAATAAATCAAATCAAATCAAAATCTTCCATTTGTCATACTGTCAACGACCCTTTAGTATATGTGGAGCCCCTCCACGCGCACACTGGCGTGATGGGCAACACAAAAGGTCTCCTGCCATCTCTGCATAAGGGTTAGTATTCACTAAAGTGAGGTGTCGCAGGATGTGGGTACTGCGATGTTTGCGTACGTCTGGTTAGGGTTAACCATTAATACGCGCTCATCTGGAGGTAGATTAGATCGAAAGTTGAACTAAGGGTAGCGGTTTGGAGGGCAGAGGAAAAAATGTGCAAAGGCAAGAACCAAGGAAAAAAAAACCTCTACGATAGCTTGGTCACTTTGTAAGAGCAGTAGAGGCCTGCGACAGAGCATGTAAGGGTAGGCCTTGTTAATAGTGGGTATCGTGCAGGTCGATACCTTTGACGCTGTGCGGTGGTGTTACCCCGCGGCTGCTGCTGGGTGCCGGTGTTGGCTTCTCGGTCGGTCAGCGTCAGCATACCTGTAACAGGTTCATCATCGTTTTATGTCCGATAGGTCATATAACGGATTTACAGTGTAGGGTAGTGTTGGTGGTTTGTTGGTGCTTTGCGGAGCGAGGTTGTCGGTTTCCCTGCTATAGCCTGCTGGTCGGCTTTAATAGCAGCTGGCATATCCCGTCGCTGTTGCTGATTTGCAGTGGCTTGCCGATGTTGTCGCTTGTGGGTGTATGTTAGCTTCCATATGTGGTTATGCTCTAACTAGTAGAGTCTTTGGCCGCATATGCTGTCACCTATGGTTGTGATCGTAGTTTCCCAGAGTAAGGATGAAATGATTGTTGCCGGCCGGTGTGGCCGTGCGGTTTAGACGCTTCAGTCTGGAACCGCGTGACCGCTACGGTCGCAGGTTCGAATCCTGCCTCGGGCATGGATGTGTGTGATGTCCTTATGTTGGTTGGGTTTAATTAGTTCTAAGTTCTAGGTGACTGATGACCTCAGAAGTTAAGTCGCATAGTGCTCAGAACCATTTGAACCATTTTTTTGAAATGATTGTTCGAGTGTCTCGGGCTCCTGTAGAGTCGTGTGGCGTGTTTTTTTGAATATTTCCTTGAGGCTTTCAAGGCGGTATTCATTATGAAGAAGCACGGTGCGTGTGTAGCGTTGCTAATGACGTGTAACACTTTTCTGTATGACCTGCAGGTGGCGCAGGCGTGTAGGAGCTGCGTAGTCCCAGATGGAACCTGCGTACATCATCAGAGGTCTAATCAGTGTCAATGTATGTGGACCGCGACGCCCTCCTATTCAGTGTGCTTTCCCTGTTGAGCATTGGGTAGAATTGTTTGAGGCTCGCGTGCGCTCTGTTGGCAACGTATTCGATGTGGTCCCCCCATGTAAGTTTTCGGTCCAGCCAGACATCGAGATATCTTACTTTCTCTCGGAAACGTATTGGGTGTGCATGTAGTTTTGCCTGTCGACAGTGTTGATGTTTGCTCAGCAGTTTCGGTCTGAATGTGAACATAACTTCTTCGCACTTTTTGTCGTTTGCTTTAATACGCCATCGTTCCAACGAAGGCTCGCAGTTCTGGTGCCGTCTGTATTCTTGCGCAAGAATGGCTGTGTCATCCGCATAGATGGGTAAGGTCGTTGAAACATGGGACTTAGGGAAAGCAGGATTTGGTATGGACGGGGCCTTACTCAGTTGCCGTTGGTTCCTTTTTTTTTTTGAATCACGTACACTTAATTTGAAACCAATTGCAAATGAGGTTGACAATAAGGAACAATTATCAAATTTGACCATTAAGACACAATGTCTAATAAAAAGATTCTTGAACAAGTTGCACTCACGGCTGAAGGCCTTATTGACCAGAAACTCAAATCATTTGGCTGCTGAAGGCCTGGATAGAAAATTCTTAAGAACAGTTAAACTTCTCCAAGAGATACTAAAATATTTTCTTAAAAAAACACTATCTTCAAAATTTCACTATTAAGAGACAATATCCAACTAAAAATTCTCTAGACAAATTGCATTCACAGCTGAAGGCCTTATTGAATAGAAATTCAATTATTTTCCGGCTGAAGGCCCCAATAGGAATAACTCAAAAACATTTTAACGGATGAAGGCCTGAATAATAATCCTTAAGAACAGTTAAACTTCTCCAACACTGAAATATTTTTTTTAAAAAAAAACACAATCATCACAACGTAATCAAACCAAGAGATTAAAAACCCATGAGATTTCAACCGAGCTCTCCCCGGCCATTGTCAAGTGCATGACTGCCGTGTCGCCATGACCACGTTGTTATACAGCCTCGCCGATGGCTGTGGTGTTTTGTTCCTCGTCAAGTGTGGTAATGTTTTCATCCCACACCTGTCGCGCACACTTCAAACCTCGCGATGGCTAGGTCCCAGGCTACACTGAGCTGCAGACCGCCTTCCTAGTTGAATGGTTTTTCAGATTTTTCTTTCTACTGGTTCTTTTATGACGCTATCTCAAAATCCTTCATCATCATTACAGATGCTTCGTAGAACAGAATTCGGTGTCGATTTTCTAAAGAGTGTTCTGCCACGACTGATTTTTCGGGATAGCGTAGGCATGGTCACCTCTCGTGTTCTATCTGGCGTTGATCCACAGTGTTCACTGTTTGGTAGACATAGTAGCAGCCACACTTGATATGGTACTTTTCCCACTCCAGGTGTTCTAAGCCCTAGATCATCCTCAACATGCTTCATGAGCCATCGTATTTTCGCTGGGGGCCTGACCACTGATGGGATGTTGTCTCTTCAGGAGCTGGCTAATCTTTTCGACAGTGGGCTACAGTCAGGCAAAGGACCCAAGTATCTTGTTCTGTTCTTGCATTGTGTTTTCCCTATGTGTCTCGTCACAAGTAGTCTGCGATGCCTAGCGGTGAGTGCAGCCGTTTTCCGGAAGACTTTTAAGAGGTGGCTTTGTTCCAGTGGCCACCTCCGTCACATATGCAAAGTCTTCCCGGAAAACAGATAGAGTCACCACCAGGCATCACAGGGTACTTCTGGCGAGACACACGGAAAAAACACCACCGAGAAAGAGAACAAGAAACTTGCGGTTTTCTCCCGTTTGTTGCACCGTGTCGGGAAAGATTCTCATCGATGTTCAGGCCTCCAGCAAAAATACAATAGCTTATGAGGCATGTCAGGGATGATCTAGGGCTGAGAACTTCTGGCGTGTGCAGAACAGCATGTCAGTGTGGCTGCTACTATATCCGCCATCAGTACGTGCTGTGGAGCAATGCTGGACGGAACACGCTACGCCTACGCTGTCCTGAAAAATCAGCCGTGGCAGGACATGCTATAGAAAATAGACACCAAATTTTAGTCGACGAATCATCTGTCATTATGAGGACAGAGGGATTTTGGGATAGCGTCATTAAAGAAGCGGAAGAAAAAAATCTTAAAACAGTATCAACGAGAACGGCGATTTGCAGCTGAGTGTAGCCTGCGACCCAGACATCGAGAGGCTGAAGTGAGCGCCACGGACGCGGGGCGAAAACATTGACACATCTGGCGAGGAAGAGAGCTCCAGTGACGTCACAGCCAGCAGTGAGGCCATACAACGGCGAGACCACGGCGACACGACAGTCATTCACTACTTGACAATGGCAGAGGAGAGCTGAGTCGAAAGCTCGTGGGTTTTAACCACCTGAGGCGACTGGAGGCCTGAGAAGATTTTCTCTACGAATTAATTGAAAAATCTGTTTGATAAAATCATTTAATCTGCTGTATCTGAATACAGTGCACGCAGCCACTCACTCTGGAAAATACATCTAACTTTTTTTCACAAAAAGAAAAAGGCAATATAAATTACAAGTTTCAGGTACCGGTATGTATAGCAAGATATATTTCTACACAAAACCTTTACGTGACATGTCAGATGTTTGGTAATATAATTGTAGTTTTTTCATTGTTATTTCATGTTATTTCCAAATGAGGATAAAGTACGTCATCATATTCTTTCAGATGTCCACAACATTTTTCGAATGAGGAATTTCGGAAGAAACATTGAACTAGTGGCGTTTTTTTGTGGGATACTTTGTAAAACAGACTGAGAAATACTGTCTTCCGTATTTCCTGGTAGTCTGCTAGCACAGAATGTCTCTTTCGTTCCGCTTCAGCTCTATACTGTATCCCAAAATTCTAAGTAGCTCTTGAATTCAGTATCTCATATTATTTCTAATTGAACGCAATGTTTGCAAAACATTCCACGTAAATGTCAAGGTGACTTCTTCACTAGTCTTGTCGAAATGCAACATTGTCAACGCATGACTGAAAGGAAAGGCAAGTTATATTTGACATTTCCTGTCCGGAATTAGGAAAGATCGTACAAATTGTCTTCAAACAACTTACTACTGGTACACAATTTGCTTAGGATGTAACTGTTTCAGGTCTCATTCTCAAATATCACGGACACTTGTTGCGAAGCCATTAAGGAAAAAAAGATTCATAAAAGTGATCGTTGTCTCATTTGAGCATGAGAGACAAAATCTCGAAACTAGTAATGTCTGAAAATGGTATATTGATGAATGTTTGGAGGTAATCTAAATCACATTTTAAAATTTGATCACTCACTTAATCTGCTTCCACCATCATGATAAATGACACCGTAGAATGCTGTAAAAAGGCGACCTACAAAATAAAAGCCGTGCCGTCATATGGTTAAAGCTTCTTGAATATATCTGCGCCGCGGCGGCTGGCGCTAGGGTGTTCGACTTTCATCGCTGATATCGATATTCGGCTGTCCTGCTATCTTTGACTGCTCCCCGGCGGGTTTTCCGAGCGAAACTGTGACGAGTGAGTCTCCGGTCGGCGTTCAACGAACCACCTTGTGTTGAAAACAAACCCGCGTCCCTAACCGTGGTGCATGAGCCTCTCCGTACTCGCCGTCCTTGACTTTCGGCGCGCGCCGGATGTACGGTGCCGCTCAATGGGCGCCTTGACGTGCAAAGTTGTGGTGGGTTCGTCGTCTCGCGCTGAACAGCTTCCCAGATCGTAATTAGCAATCTCCAAGTTACGTGTGACTTTTATTCTGTGTTTAACTAAGCAGATTGTTGAAACTTATTATGGCGTGGGTAGCTGCCGGAGATGATTCTAAACTTGGTTCCACAGTGGCTATTTTAAGGAGGTTGATGTTCCTCATTCCGTTTTGATCAGCCGTGGAGTGTGTGTTTTAAGTGGTTTTCATGCAAATTTTAACTTGTTTTGGGACGTATTGTCCGATTTGGGACTGGCTGCCATTGTGTACGTGCCCGACCGCCGTAGAGTTAATGGTGTAATCATTTGTCACGGCAGCATTTGGTATGTTTATTTAATGTTGAAAGTGCCTTAAGGCAACTGGAAGTGATCTCTAAATTTCCCGCTAATTTACTGGAAGACGGGTTATGTTGGAGTATTGCTGTTTAAGAATTTGGGCTGTGATTTGACCTTGCTTTCATTGCAATCTATTTGCGCTGCAGGACATTTGTTAAGACTGCTCGTTCCCTGGCGTCGGCGCGGTTATGGATTGTCAGGACCGCTCATTGTGAGCCCGGTCGGATTATATATAAATATATACCACCTGCTATGTGACCCTGTGCCGTGGGGAGTGAACGCTCGTATTGGCTGCCGGCCGTAGCGTTATTGCTTCAAAATACAGCCATGGGCCTTAACGCTCTTTTCTAAAGTTAAGTGCAATTTGGAAATCTTTCTGAGTCATTATGTCTATTAATTAAGTGAGGCCACCTTGTTAATATTGGCGTTTCTGTAAGTCAATTTACTAGTTGAGTTATTACTAGCTCTTCTTATTTAACAATTATGTTAATGATTTGTGTATCTTTAATGAACGTGCAATTTGTTATTATTCCAGCTTGCAAGTTTTGCGACCTTGGTTGGCCCACTTCGTATTTGTATTTTTAGTATAAGCATGTTTCACTGTGGACCTTTAAGTGGGCAGTTGTTTTTCTTATTAAGCTTTAAGATCTCTTTGTTCTGTATGAAGTTGTGGTATTATGTGGCTGTGTAACTTTGGCTGGAAGTGTGTAATGTTACCAGTCTCTTGAGACATGGTTAAACAAGAACGATGGTTTGTGATTGATTATTCACCGTGCCTACTGTCAATGATTTTGGTTGGGGACGCAAAATAATATGATTCTTATTCGTGTTTATGTAATTCAATCAAAGTGAAGATTTTTATATTGCATCAGTAAGAGGGCAAATGTCTGAATTGAAGTTTACAATAAAGTCTGTTTTGAGTTAAATTAAAATTGTAAACAAATACAATCTTGTCCATCACAAGTGATCTCGGGCTTCCTATTTCCTTTAAATAACTGTGGTGAGATTGTAAATTTGATTTTCTAAAGAATTGGGTAATACCACGGGTCAATATCTGTTAATTAAATTTACCATCTGTAAAAATTATAACACCAAGAAGGATACATTCCCGTAACTAAACTTAATATCACAGGTTGGATACATGATAATACACACATTTAGGATTCTCTGACATTAAGCACCGTGGCAGTGGAAGAAAGAAAATTAAATATGTTCCTGGGTAACCTCTGTGTACTTGGTTTTTAGACGATTCACCTAAGTACCAATAGTGGTCGCTGAAAGATCGTGAAGACCAACTAGCCAGCCAAGCAAATCTCACACATCTGCGGTGGACAAACAGAGATGGAATTAGGTCAGAGCAGCTGCGACACGTGTCTTTTATCGAAGACGACTTGTATAGACCTTGCCACAAGTATCCTGCTGATATATGTCGCGAACAATTCAGAACGAGATGCAGTAGCTCGAGCTGTAAACCCTGCCTGACGTAGCTGTTCCAATTCAGATGACCCTTAGCATGTAGTTAGCGTCATCGTGGGTTACATGCAATGGCGCCCCACACAAGTCACTTGTCGTTTGTCCTCTACACCGGGCGTAAGGCTGTCGACAGCACAGTAGTGACTAGCACATACGCTACCATAAAGCATGACGGTTTCAAATGGAACTTGTTCGAAAACAATATGCTCTGGCTTCGTGATAGATAGAAACTGTGTTCACACACCATTTCAGAGGGAGACATTTCTGGATAATGGAAGTCAATGGAATAGCATGCGTTCCGAAGGGTTTGACCTGCAGCATCGATCTATCGAGACAGAAAAAACGTTACCTGGTAGTACATTACGAAGGCTTCCAGTTCAGTGCAAACAGAAATACTGCTTCCGGTTCAAAGCACACTCAAATTATAATACAGCAATCAGATAAAGAAACAACCATGAAATTCACGACCTTCGTTATTAAAGGATAACTGCAGTAGGAATAGACTCTAAATTATAAATGAACCCTCCGGTAAGCCAACATAAATTTTTAACGACGTGTAATATTCGCGTTGCTCGAGATTAGAAATGAGGGCTGTCTGTGGAATCCACGACTACCTGGCAGTGCTTTTGCGCGTTCTCGTTATCAGAGATTCCCAGTGCGAACCATACTGAGAAATAAAAGAACTTAGGTTAGTGTTTTGCATGCTTTGTGGGCTATATTCACGACAGCTTGTTGTAATGTGGGACGTGTCAGCAGGCCTACAGTTAAAATACATTTTCTCTGTGAAAACATGGCTACATGGCCATTTACATAGCTGGACCTTCTGTCAACTTTAAATTAAATGAACTTAATTTATGCAACACATACTCAAACCTCCTCTCTAATCAGGAACTCAGTTTTGGAGTAGAAAGTCATCAAGCAAATTCCATTTTTTACTAGCACTTTTAATTCGCAAATGAGGTAATCAGATATTTTTATGGCTGCATACTGTGTTCCATTTTGTGCAGGAGTAAACTAAGTTGTTGGTTCCTAGCGTTATAATTACAAATGAAATTATTATTTTGAAATTGCGCCTGATTCTTCACAACAAGTTTTGACAGGAGAGTAAATGTGTTGTGCTTCTATTGGTAGTATGCCTAACGTTTAAAAAGTTGTCTACATGATAGACTCTGGAAATTATCGTTAGACAATGTTTCTGCACGACGAATAATTTGTGTATATGTGTGAAATTGTCTCAGACAACTATTTCATATGACACCAGTGAATGGATGTACGCAAAGTAAGTTAATTAATGCTCACTCTGACAAGTTACCTATCCAGGCAGTATGCCATTGTTAGACCCCTCTTCAAGAAAATTTGTGAGACAAATATAATTAACTATCAACCCGATTCACTTTTAACTTCCTTCTCGGAAGTTTCAGAAAAGTAATGTAATCAAGAACGATTTCCTCACAGAAATCACAACCATACGTAAAGCAAATGTTGCAGAATTCAAGCATTCGAATGATGTCATTTCCAAGTTTTGATCAATATATCCAGGAGTAACAGAATATCAGTTTTTCATATTTCTTTTCCCACGTGCTGTGTTGTTGTTGTTCATGATCATATATTTAGCCTTGTACAGAACAGAATGTACTAAATGTTTCTATGTTAAATGATTAACCATTTACTAAGTATCAGTCAATAATACTTTGGAGTGTTTCAAGCATTGCTCTTTCTGTTGTTGCATTTCTGTTGATCCTTATTATGGTGTTCGCAATGTCAGTGAAGAGCAATATTTCTGTTCTATCTGTGTAAGGTGGAAGGCCATCTATGCATATCAAGGACAGGAGCGGTCCCAGAACGCCAGTAATAATTTGTCGTCGTTCACGATAGTTGCATGAGGTATTTCGCATAACCATCTGATTTCTGTTAATTAAAATAAAGTGAACTACTTACTAACTATATATTAAAAGTCATAAATATCAGGACTCTCCAATATAATTTTGTAATTTGTGCAGTCAGATGTCGTAGACAGCTAAAAAAAAGTCTGATGGGTGAAATCTGGTCATTCACGTACTGTAATACACGATCTGGCAACTGGCAGGTGGCAAGTTCAGTATAGGGACCTTACTGGAATCCAAATTATGGCTGACTCAGAATCTTGTATCTGCAGATACGCATAACCATCCTTAATTACGTTACCTTTCTCGAAACTTTTGACAAGGAAGTTAATAGTGAAACGGGTCGATAGTTAATTGCATTTGAAAAGGTGTGTCATAAAGTCACGTCGGAAGCTACTGACCATTCAAGTAAATATGAGTAAATCTGTACTTAAGCTGGCTAGCTCGAGCTGGCTAGGTCGCATAAAAGGTCATACAGCAGGGGAAAATCGGTTTAACTGATCACAATGGAATTATTTCCATCGTCCTAAATATACAATAAAAACATAATAAACGAATTGCTATACAGAAATACAGTGCAATAACTTTCCAGAGAGTATTAACTAAACAACGTTTAACAAACGTGCAAACAAAGTCCATCCCTACCTAAACAAGTACAAAGGTAGCACAAGGGTAAGAGCGTTACCAGAGCAGATCGTTACATGAGATGACAGACTGCTAAGCTATTTCTCATAAAATCGGCATAAGACAAAATTGCCACTAGGTGGCAGCAGGGTAAACATCATGGCGCCGTATCATATGTACCATGATAATGAATAAAATAAAATGACAGAATTGAGAGTGGTACATCATTGCACATGAAAATGCAATATAATGAGCTATTTTAATAACATAATAAAGGAAACGTTGGAAAAAGAACTTTTATACATAGATCATGCGATCTGTATTAGTGGCATTACGCTTTCAGAGACATAGCTAGATCGTTGACCAATCATAAGAATGGTATAGTTTACTGTCAACCGATATCATACCAACATCGACAATACGCTGTGGTAATATTGTTATATAAAGCGGAACAAAACCATTAACACAAAACTGACATTTGCAATACAGCAGGCGCATGGATGCGCGAATAACAGGACATTAAAATAACAAATGTCAGTAGTGTGGGTTTACAATGTTGCATTATAGATATAAATAGAAAAGCAAGAAATAAATAGGCAATAAAGTACACTACTGGCCACTAAAATTGCTACACCACGAAGATGACGTGCTACAGACGCGAAATATAACCGACAAGAAGAAGATACTGTGATATGCAAATGATTAGCTTTCCAGAGCATTCGCACAACGTGCTGACATGAGGAAAGTTTCCAACCGATTTCTCATACAAAAAAAGCAGTTGACCGGCGTTGCCTGATGAAACGTTGTAGTGATGCCTCGTGTGAGGAGGAGAAATGCGTACCACCACTTTCCCGACTTTGAAAAGGTCGGATTGTAGCCTATCGCGATTGCGGTTTATTGTATCGCGACATTGCTGCTCGCTTTGGTCGAGATCCAATGACTGTTAGCAGAATATGGAATCGGTGGGTTCAGGAGGGTAACGCGGAACGCCGTGCTGGATCCCAACGGCCTCGTATCACTCTCTAGCAGTCGAGATGACAGGCATCTTATCCGTATGGCTGTAACGGATCGTTCAGCCACGTCTCGATACCTGATGGGGGCGTTTGCAAGACAACAACCATCTGCACGAACAGTTCTACGACGTTTGCAGCAGCATGGACTATCAGCTCGGAGACCATGGCTGCGGTTACCCTTGACGCTGCATCACAGACAGGAGCGCCTGCGATGGTGTTCTCAACGACGAACCTGGGTGCACGTATGCCAAAACGTCATTTTTTCGGATGAATCCAGGTTCTGTTTACAGCATCATGATGGTCGCATCCGTGTTTGGCGACATCGCGATGAACGCACATTGGAAGCGTGTATTTGTCATCGCCATACTGGCGTATCACCCGGCGTGATGGTATGGGGTGCCATTGGTTACACGAGTCGGTCACCTCTTGTTCGCATTGACGGCACTTTGAACAGTGGACGTTACATTTCAGATGTGTTACGACCGGTGGCTCTACCCTTCATTGGATCCCTGCGAAACCCTATATTTCAGCAGGATAATGTACGACCGCATGTTGCAGGTCCTGTACGGGCCTTTCTGGATACAGAAAATGTTCGACTTCGGTCCTGGCTAGCACATTCTCCAGATTTCTCACCAAGTGAAAACGTCTGTCAATGGTGGCCGAGCAAATGGCTCGTGACAATACGCCAGTCACTACTCTTGATGAACTGTGGTATCGTGTTGAAGCTTCATGGTCAGCTGTACCTGTACACGCCATCCAAGCTCTGTTTGACTCATTGCCCAGGCGTATCAAGGCCGGTATTACGGCCAGAGGTGGTTGTTCTGGGTACTGATTTCTCAGGATCTACGCACCGAAATTGCGTGAAAATGTAATCACATGTCAGTTCTAGTATAATATATTTGTGCAATGAATACCCGTTTATCATCTTCATCTGCATCTGGAGGGTGGGAAGGACAGATAGGGGAAGGTAGAGAAGGAGGAACTGAGATCGATGCAGATGAGGAAATGTGTGGCTTGTGGGTGATTCCTTCGGCTGATTTCACGCAATTTTTTAGATCCACTCTCTGGAATGTTCGATGGTACCAGTCCGTCAGTACAGGAGATCTGCCTGGTCTCGGTTTAGCTGTAGTTGTTCCTTCACGTTTCCACTTCAGGCAAACCGACACCAGTCAGGCAGGGCAGCTTTAGGTGGGTTGAAATGTTCGTAATGGGTTTGTTACTCAGGTCTACTCTAATGCCTAGACCATGTTCGGAGTCACTGAGCTCTTCTCACCAACCCATTCTGCCGTCACTACTTCTCTACTCACAGTACAGTACTCCAAGTCTCCGTTTGCACTGGAGTGTCCGCCTCTCGTGACATGTGGTGGTCAATTACTCATCTGTAGGGACGTCCGGATACTTTTGATCGTATACTGTATTGCTAGTTTTGGCTTATGACCGTGGGATATAAACATTTGAAACTATTCTGAAACTGCAGGTTGTTGAGTGACAATGGTGAGAGACAGGCAGTCAAATGGATCAAGGATCTGACTGGGGTGGACAACATAACCGACCACAAAGTAAATAAAATGGAGGCGGAAGACACATGTAGGTTGGATAATAAACTATATGATCAAAAGTATCCGGAAACCCCCAAATTACGTTTTTACGTTGGGTGCAGTGTGCTGCCACCTACTGCCAGGTACTCCATATCAGCGACCTCAGTACTCATTGGACATCGTGAGAGCAGAATGGGGCGCTGCGTGGAGCTCACGAACTTCGACCGTGGTCACGTGATTGGATGTCACTTGTGTCATGCGTCTGTACACGAAATTTCCACATTCCTAAACATACCTAGGTGCGCTGTTTCCAATGTGATAGTGAAGTGGAAGGGTGAAGGGACACGTACAGCCCAAAAGCTAGGCTGGAGGTTAGAAAAATCTGTTTTCATGGTCGAGGGGCTGCTCATAAGCCCCCCATCACGCCTGTAAATGCCAAACGAGGCCTCGCTTGGTGTAAGGAGCGTAAACATTGTACTATTGAACAGTGGAAAAACGTTGTATGGAGTGACAAATCACGGTACAGAATGTGGCGATCCGATGTCAGGGTGTGGGTATGGCGAATGCCCAGTGAATGTCATCTGCCAGTGTGTGTAGCGCCAACAGTAAAATTCGGAGGCGGTGGTGTTTTAGTGTGGTCGTGTTTTTCATGGAGGGGGTGAGACGTCCTGCTAATCCCGCAGGACAGGACAGATAGTTAGATTGTGGAAAGGGGCCAAAATAAGGAGCTGTCAGTTGCACTCGAACATACAACTTTATTATTTGATCATACATTACAGGATCCCAAAAAATTTTGTTTTTTAAAACACACAGCTTTAATCTTTGCGACTTAATACCCTCTGAAAGCCGCTTTAATTTAAAAACAACTGAAGACCAATAACTTAAAATGCAAGCATAATCAGAAATTTAAAAGGCAAGCCCTATCTTAAAACAGTTCTTTAGTTAGGGTGAAGTAACAAGTTAAATTCAAATCGGCTGAAGGCCTAACACTTAAAACTCCATAACATAAATTTTTTTAATGCCAAAGGCCTTACGTGACATGGTTCTTTGGACTAGGCTCAAGGCCTTAAGAGCACAACAACTCAAACTCAAAATCGGCTGAAGGCCCAAGACTTAAAAAATCCAACAACATTAAAACTTTTAAAATGCCAAAGGGCTCACGTGAATCAGTACTTTAAACGAGGCTGAAGGCCTTAAGAGCACAACAACTCTAATTTTAAAAAATCAGCTGAAAGACATACAAGTACAAACAACAAGAACAAATTTAAAAAAATAGGGCAGTACACACAAGGGTGCTCAGAGTTCGAGGTTTGGCCTGTAATTCAAACACTAACGCACGCTTAGGTGAGACAGGCAGTCAGACCAACCATTTACGATCCGACGACAACCCAAGCGACCGACAGTCAGTGGACCCACCGACAAGATAACTTTCACTTCACCCTACCAGGGCACAACAGGGAGTTCAATGGAACAACATAGAAGATATTGGCGCCCACAACGAATCATACACGGAGCTGTCAAACTACACACCGTGCTTGACAGGAAACTACACTGCCTGAAATTTACGTCAACGGCCAGGGCAGGTAACCGGAACGTTAACGGCCACAAGGCAAAACCTTCCGTTGGTGCATTTCAATTAAAATAACGAAATACAGTGAAACTCCACCGGAGGGTGGCAACTTGAAAACCACGTTGTTGCTCGCGGGAAAATCCCAACAGCCGACAACAAACTCCAAACGACATAATGCGAAGAGTATTGACTTGCTGGTAGGTTAAATCATAACTCAACTTTCGTGTCAAGGTCTATGAGCCACGGACCTCGTAGCAATGGGAACAGCGCCACACACTCTGACACTGCGTAGAGACTGCCAGCGGGGCCAGCCAAACTACGCCCCGCCGAGAATTCCTCACTGCTCCACGCCAACCGAGCGACTGGTCGCACACCGCCCAGCCAGGAACTATAAGCGCCAGGTCAAAGATAGTCCAAGGTGCGAATATCCGCTGCTGCCACCCACAGAAGGAGAGGATAATAGCATAATCGCGATAACCGCGGAGACAAACCGGTTACCTGCCCCGGCCATTGTAAATTTCAGGCACTGTAGTTTCCTGTCCAGCACGGTGTGTAGTTTGACCTCTCCATGTATGATTGGAATCGCAAAGAAGGTTTAATCCAGTGCATAGCATGAGCCAGCCACGGCTCAGCGGGACTGCACCCCCTGTTGTTTTGTATGGCACCATCACAGCACAGGCCTACATTGCTGTTTCAAACAAGTTCTTGCTTCTCGCTGTTGAAGAACAATCAGGAGATGATGATTATATCTTTCAACACGATCGAGTACCTGTTCGTAATGCGAAGTGGTCACACGACAATAACATCCCCGTAATGGACTGGTCTGCTCAGAAACCTGACCTGAATCCTATAGAACACATTTGGAATGTTTTGGAATACCGACTTTGTGCCAGGCCTCACCAACCGACATCGATACTTCATCTACATCTACATCTACATCTACATTTATACTCCGCAAGCCACCCAACGGTGTGTGGCGGAGGGCACTTTACGTGCCACTGTCATTACCTCCCTTTCCTGTTCCAGTCGCGTATGGTTCGCGGGAAGAACGATTGTCTGAAAGCCTCCGTGCGCGCTCTAATCTCTCTAATTTTACATTCGTGATCTCCTCAGGAGGTATAAGTAGGGGGAAGTGATACGTATATTCGATACCTCATTCAGAAACGCACCCTCTCGAAACCTGGCGAGCAAGCTACACCGCGATGCAGAGCGCCTATCTTGCAGAGTCTGCCACTTGAGTTTATTAAACATCTCCGTAACGCTATCACGGTTACCAAATAACCCTGTGGCGAAACGCGCCGCTCTTCTTTGGATCTTCTCTATCTCCTCCGTCAAACGGATCCCACACTGATGAGCAATACTCAAGTATAGGTCGAACGAGTGTTTTGTAAGCCACCTCCTTTGTTGATGGACTACATTTTCTAAGCACTCTCCCAATGAATCTCAACCTGATACCCGCCTTACCAACAATTAATTTTATATGATCATTCCACTTCAAATCGTTCCGCACGCATACTCCCAGATATTTTACAGAAGTAACTGCTACCAGTGTTTGTTCCGCTATCATATAATCATACAATAAAGGATCCTTCTTTCTCCTCAGTGCAGCACCCCATAAAGAATGGGCTGCCATTTCCCAAGAAACCTTCCAACACCTGATTGAACGTATGCCTACGGGAGTGGGAGCGTCATCAAGGCTAAGTGTGGGTCAACAGTGTATTGAATTCCAGCATTACCGATGGAGGCCTTCACGAACGTGTAAGTAATTTTCAGCCAGACGTCCGGATACTTTTGGTTACATAATATAGTTGCTCGATTAGCGAAGAAATCTGGTTTCAATGTTCTAAAAAAAGACCACGACACCGACCTATCAGAAGGTGGGCAACGGCTGTAGAAAATTTCCATGATCGAAAATAAATGCGTATAGCTGAAAAGAGTAATGCATGGAAAACTGCAGTGGAGGCTTTTAATCAGTTGTGGCTGTCAAATGGATGAGTATGGTGATATTGAGAGGTACAGGGGTTGAACAAATGTATGGAAACATCACGATAAATGCATTCTTGAACATAACTTCGGATGGTAGCCAAGCACAGAGATTACACTGTTGTATATGACCAGGAACGACACCTGTGAAATTTCCTCATTAGGTTTCATTAGGTTTCGTGGTGGGAATAGTGTTCCGTGTTGATGTGAGTGCTCTGTGTCGAAGCTAAGTGAATTCGAATTTGGGAAAATTGTTGATGCTATGATTGGTGCATCCGTAGGCTAGGTGTTTAGTGTTTCCAGAGGAACCACAATGAAGATTTATACCGCAGACAGAGAAAAAGAACGACTGCTGCAAAAGTCAAACTGAATGTCACACTCACGAACTGCGTCAGCATCAAAACACTACAAAGTGAGCTCCATAAGCAGGGAATAGCAGGGTGATCTGAAATGCCAAAATCACTCATTAACGATGAAAATGTTCTTAGCAGAAAAACCTGGTGCTGAAGCCGTAAAACCTGGACTATGTTGCAAAGGAAGATTGTCATTTGATCGGATGAGTCTTGTTTTACACTGTTTTCAACTTCGCACTGAGTTTACCAACTAAGAATGAAACACGGCGGAGATACAGACCGCATTGTGGTGTTCTACAGACCCCACGGTTCTTCTGCAAGCTCGCATTGCTGCCAAGGGTTACATGACAGTTCTGGCTATCAGATGCATCCCATTCTACAACGTTTGCCCTCCACTGGTGCTACTGGACTCCAAGATTACGGTTGCCCCATTCACACAGCTCGCATCGTCCAAGACTGGTTTATGAGCACAAGAATGAACTGTCGCCTCTCCACTGGCCACCACAGTAACCTTGTAAGACGTCGTGGTCTCCTGACCCTCATTGCTTACATATTCCGCCCTCACAATCATATTCCGCACATTAAGACGCTTCATTCGAACCCAAACTCGATAAGATAAAGTCAATGTTGTATGAATTCGTGTAAACGATATGCAGTTAACAAGTAAGCGCACCATGGTTGAGGCTGGTGTACACACATACATTCCAGGCACGACAGTCACAGAAACTTTTAGTTCGGGAGAGCAACCGCAGAACAGGACGCCGGTCCCTTCAGAGGACGACCCAGCCTATGTCGGCCGGGGACCACCCGTGTAGCGGACAGTGTGGGCCCAAGTGAAAGGGGGGAACGACCCCGTGTTCGGCTTAGAAGCAAATTCTGCTATATTGTGTGGGAGTGGCCAGCCTATGCATTCTTTACATATAGCACACAATTTCAGAGATTTTCACAGGGAGACAGCAAACGCCAAACGCCACTGCTACAGGTTTCTGGATTGGTCGCCTTAAACGAAACGTCATTCTCCCGTTTTAGAAGAGCAATGCTGATTGGCAGACGATATTTCTGATGCCTTGAGCTGAAGGAATAATGGAAGAGACCGAAAGATATACCCCTTCACGTCTGGCGTGGAGAGGCAACGTTCCGTTGTCGCTCTTGGAGCAAGGAACAAGTCTCTCCTCAGAACTTCACTGGGAGAACACCTCTGTCGAGAGCGAATCGAAGTGCTACTCTATATTGAGTCCTTGTGATTAAGTGTTGTTCACTGTGTTGGCCGACACACTTATTGTGCAGTGTGAACGGACAGAGTTATAGTTAAACGCCTGCGAGCGAATTTTGAGTGGCATCGCGGTGGACTGGTTATCTGACTGGTGTACCACGCCAATAGTTAGACTAGGGGCGGATAGGAGTCCTTGACTTCATCAAGGCATAGGGAGAGTTTGATTGGCGAAGGTCAATCCAGATAGAACGAGAGTTATGTTATTTGTCAGCAGCGAGCGGCGCAGACAGCAGTCATCGCAGCTTATGGTATTGTGTGCTACAGCTATTGCGAGCCCCATATTTCCTCCACAACAGTACACTTCACTGCATTTCACATGCGACAGCCTCGACCGTACCTAGCAACATTCTAAAGGGTAATTATTCAAGTTGAGTAGGCGCGCCTCTCAGCCATTCTGCCAAGTCAACAACCATCTTAAACTTTGTATAGAAATTTCATTAGCGAATCCTATCCTTGAGAGGTAACTTCACATTCTGAAAAGAACCAGGATATAACTTGTTCAATTCATAACTAAAAGTGACATTGTGATTTCTCAGAATTTTTGCAAAATAAATAATAACTTTCATTAGTTTCATGTTTTTCTTACACTAACTAGCACTACTCCAGTACCGAAGTATCCCACTAGTTACATAAGAAATTTTGTGAATTTTTATGTCATTTCCTTACAGTGGGCGACTCCAGAAGATATTTACTGGTGAAAGTTTTTCAGGCATTTCTCTTTAGAACGTTAGGAGCGTCTGTCTGACTTCTGTAGTAGTGTGGGAGTGGAAATTGCATATTGCAGGAGCCACAGGGTAAAGGGTACATCTCAGATTAATCCGTTGCACAGAATAGCAGAATAATAGATCGACCCCACACCTCAGAACCTGGTCTCAACATTATTGAGCCTTTGTTGTCTACTTTGGAGGGAAGTGTGCCTGACCATTATTCAACTCCATCAAAGTGCTGTTTGCCACTTGCCACTTGCCACTATTTTTACCTTGAAACTACTGCAGGTTTATCCATTGCTGTTTTGAATAGCAACGGTTTTCCTACACGGTGTCAGGCATGGTAACGTGTTGTGAATTTGGTGCCTCCATATTTGCACCTATCCCCTGTAGAATTCTATCGTTAAAAAAAATTCACTGAAAACTACATCGACGACGGGTTTTCGAAAGTTGTTAATATGGTTTTCAATTCAGAATAATTAAACCTCAACAACACAATAGTTTTGTAACTTGACATACACGTTTCCACATACTCCCTATAAATATATACTAGTTTAAATAGACATTCGTTGTATATAAACAACATACCATTCAAAGACAAAGAACTCTTAACATTTTGCGGCGTATTATAACGTAGCAAACGCTTGTCCAATTTACTTTTTAGTTCCTTGATAAATTGAATTTTGCTCCCAATAATTCTTTTATTTGTGCTATAGTACTGACGGTTTTAAATAGCGAAGTTTGAGGAACAGAAGTGGTCTTAACATATAATATTCGTTTATTATGGACGTATAACTGTGTTTATTTGCGTTTGGTTTTATTATAATCCACGGGAATGTAGTTTTTAAAATCATTATATTCACAGTATTTGAATCTCAAGTGTGTGATATATGAAAATTTCAGGATCTCACGTTTATTAGTTTTCAGTGTCCGAATTGTTGGTGTCATGTCTTTCTCAATGGGACTGATTTATGTCCCGTAAAAACTGTTTTGCTCGGGAGTCCTAAAAATTTTTTACTCCAGAAATTTAAGTTTTCTAAACAGTCGAAGATTCAGTCTGTTTTAGGTAAGAATTACTCTTTTAGGTTGTACTGCATGTTCAGAGTTGATTAATCGAAACTAATAAGCTAAGAAATTTGCTTTCTACGCAGTGATATCTGATAGAGGCTCCTTCTGGGCAATAAAACAAATTAATTATGCCTTACGCATCACCTCCAATAATGTCAGTAAACTACTGCACGAAGAGTCTCTGCTGATTGAGGGAGGTCGGCTTTATGCCAGAAGCTCATCAGATACGCTCCATTGTGAGGGAGCTGTTTTGTCTAACGCCGTCTTGGAAGTATTTGGGGCCTGTTAGCGCTTCCTCGGTTCTACAAGCAGCGGACAGAGGAAGCTTTATGTTGTGAATGATGTTACTCCGCGGCTCTTTCCACGCTGAGTTCTACTAAGGATCACAATAAAAACAATAGAGTACGGCGGAATCAAATGTCAGAGGCTAAAAGCTAGAGACGAAACACCCACAGAGACTAACTCTATTAGGTCGAACAGTTGCAGACACAGATCAATACAGCTTCAAGACTTCAACAGAAATCAATAAGCAGCCAGTAACGATCGATCTCTGTTCTCCGATGCCTTCGAGGTAAACAGTGCGGTCCTCAGCTCGTGGTCGTGCGGTAGCGTTCTCGCTTCCCTCGCCCGTGTTCCCGGGTTCGATTCCCGGCGGGGTCAGGGATTTTCTCTGCCTCGTGATGACTGGGTGTTGTGTGCTGTCCTTAGGTTAGTTAGGTTTAAGTAGTTCTAAGTTCTAGGGGACTGATGACCATAGATGTTAAGTCCCATAGTGCTCAGAGCCATAAACGGTGCGTACTCGTAATCCGTTTGTTTGAACTGAGACGCATAAGTTTCAACTTTTAATATCTAAATTTAATTAAATACTAAACTGAAAAGCTGTAGTACGCTAATATCAATAATAAAAACAAAATACCAACTTCTAATGTATTTGTATCACTGTAAATTGGAACTATTTGGAACAATCTTCTGATATCTGAAGTTCTAATTTGTAGACTGGCGGGTTTGTCACTTCCTGAAATATCTATGAATAATACACAAAACACGAAGGACCCCGTACATGTGACGCTACACAATGAGCTAAAGACAATGATTTTTCAACAGCAGTCGGAGTACTGTCAAAGGGTTCTCCAGTAAGAAACTTATTCTCTGCATGTTATAAACTTTTGGCATATGTTGCATTTCAGATAGCAGTGCTTGCGGAAATACGTTAACAGCAGTAGTAACATCGTAATTAAAATATTGGGACTAAGTCAAATATACATAACACACATATCAGTGATGCGACACAAATGATATGCTACAAATATAATGGCTAATGTATCGAAAATAACTTCGTCATCAAAATGGCACATGTACAGTAAGAAAAATAGGAACTAATAAGAATGTGTCACGTATCTGTGTAGAAAACGGCTAAACAGGATCCAACTGCTGTCACCACGTTCTCAAGTGGAACTGTTTTAAAATGTTGTCTTTAGTGTCACTCTCAGAATATTTGCAGCTGAATCTTGTTTATTAAAATACGACACTAACCAACGATGAAAGCGCCCACAGTGACACAAACGTTATTCTTACCTTCACAGCACTACTTCTCTCACAGACTTGAAAAAAATTATCTTTTGTTAACTACATTAAAATATTTTTCTTTTATTTGTATCGTTATAAGTAAATAAAATCACTGAACGATATCTCGTCTCCTAGACACAATAACGTGCATTATCACAATTTAATCACCATTAATTAGTTTAAAATATAGTACCAGCTATTGAAAGAAAATGTTGAATTCCTTTAAATGCACTTCTTTATAAGACGTCCAACTGTTGTCTTACGTACTTAATTGTGTACTTTCGCGAAATATATGATTTAACTTATTTGTAGGTAATTAATTTTTCGAATAATAAAACAGCAAAACAATAACAAGTTAACCCTTCTTTTGATACGAACTGAAACGTCAAAGTTTACTCTTCATACACAGTCATACATAGAATAGCGACGAGCCAACTCAGAAACACCAGACTAGCATCTAAAGAGTGCGCCACAAGGCAAGATCTATTTTATGCTTCCGTGATAGGCCATACAAACAGTTTAGGCCAAACAGGGATATAAGGAGACACACACCACCACGCAGTCTATATCGCACCGTGTCACAGTACAGCGACGGTATCAGCAGTACCACACGGTACCAACAGAATCAACAGAACCTCAGCACAGCATCGGGTCTGTCCATAGTCAAGAAGAGCCTACTGGACTTGTTACAACTGATTGTACAAGGGGGTTGACCCGAGATCACAGATCCCTAAAACCCTTGGAGTACACCACCATTCTGATCCTGCATTCCTCATTCTCGTCTCTTACGAAGATCCCTCAACAATAGACCATCTCCTTCAGAATGGAGCTTTCATGTATCACTGTAAATACAAAGTGTAGTGTTTCCGATCCCAAGTCTACGATTGCCGCAAATTTCTCATCTCCAACGATAATTTAACTCCAGACTGAAAAAAAAGAAGAAAAAACCACCTACCTGCCACCACTGCAATGCCAACCACTTGTAGTAACACTTTCCCAGTTTTGAGTCCCCACCTACATGGAACACTTGTAACAAATCCCATCCCCCCAAACCTGAACTAACCGTCCCAATCGCCGTATCGACACACCACTTCACCGCAATAACTCCCTGCGTCCTTCTCCTACCTCTGAAGACATCATCCGATTCATCACCACTGTCCTTCAAAACATCCGCCCATTTGGGCGTCCACATATCCTCTATCAGGTCACCCTGGCGGCCCGTTCTCTATTTTATTTAAATGCCACTACTAGGTGTTCCCAAAACCACTTTCACTTCGTCTTTTCCCGAGTATCCACCCTCGACTAATAAATTCCCACTCAACCTTGATTAGTCCCTCCAACCCCTCGGCACCTCGATCCCTTCCGTCACTACACTCCATTTGCAACCACATCGACAACCTTTCCACTTTATGCACAACGTCAATGTCATTTCTCTATCCTGATCCGTTTCACTCTCCACTGTGCTACCGTGATCTCTTCCGTGTACCCCATACCTGGAACTGGCCATCAAGCAGAAACCACATCAGCATCATCTCCTGCAACTCATCGCCTCCGAGCAGCTCGCCATACGACGACAACTAGAACACATCAGCATATCCCGGAAATTTTAATACATTTTGTTGATGTTTCTATATTATTAATATAACTTATGTTCAAAAAACTGTATGCTGATAAGAGGGGCTACATCTCTAGGCCAGCCCACCCCAACATCGAGGAATGACATCGTGATTTAAAAAAAGGGACTTGCTACAATGTATTGCAATTATCGTCCACTGTACTCAGGAAGGGACCATAGTTAAAGACCGATTAGCGTTACTAAACTTGAAATTATCGCCCCCCCCCCCCTTTATACTGAAGTTAACTAGTATAAAGTTTTTTCTTAATAAATTGTCCGTTGTGGCTAATCTGTGTTGCCACCATTCGGCCGTCTGCCGTGGCTGTGTAGTACAAGGCACCTATAACAGCAACGATATTCGCTTGGTAAGAGGTCTCCTCCTGCCATCTTATTTATGTTTAAGACTAAGTGTATTTAATGTTTACAACAGATAACCTCCTCAGATGTGAATGTAGGCTTTCCCGGTGTATACTGCTGATGAAGTCTTCTCGGGCTTCCATCTGGGTAGCTGCGTCGAAAATCCGCGACGTTTCGACGAGTGTCATTCTCATCATCTTCTGGCGAAGTGTCGATGGACTGCGGCCCTCATCTACATATAGTTGGTCAGTGGCGCGCGGCGGCCATGGTGGTGGCGGGGTGGGGGGGGGGGGAGAGGGGGGAGGGGGGGGGGAACCGCGCGGGGCCGGGCGACGCCGGCCGTCTAGCTTAGAATCACGAAGTGTTAGCGGCTGAGCACGGTCCCGGCGTATAGCCGCTATTGCACGGTTCCACGTCGAAGAAGATTGAGATGGCTGATAAAGAGGGGCTGTAGTCTGCGACTGGTGATCCGTTGGACTGGCCGGGGCCACGTGTTCCGTCAACCGGATGTTCCAAGCCGTTGCTGGATCGAAGGGGCACGGAGATTCTTACGAAGGGGTCCGATAAAACTGCTGCATACCTCCATCCGTCGAATTCCGGATTCTGAGCGACGTTAAATAGCCACATAAAAAAGAGGAGACGCTGGTCGAGATGGCCGTTTGCAAAGGTTAGCCTGTGTGGATTCCTGTGGCTGTTACAGCTTGTAAAGGCGCTCTTACTGCTCAGATGACTGAACAATTAGGTTGTAGTGAAGTACGTTATCGGTGCATATTGAAATCACGTGGTTTTGGATGGGGTTCTTTCGGACATGTCTGACTGGCAGAGAAAAATGTGAAGTACCCAGAATGGGAGGATAAAACGGAGTGAAATTTCATGGGCTGACAGGGTACGTGATATTATTTCAGTGACTACAGAACGTAGTTAAATTTACAAAGAACTTGGCACTATGAACCCATTTATTAGCCCGACGTCACGCCCCCCTCTGACACGGATGTATGAACTGTTTCGGTAGGAGTGGTCTCGTAAAATGCCATTGCATCCTGTCCTGAGAGAAGCTGGCCCATAACTGTTCTAACTTGTCGTCGATATTCTGGATCTGGCACTAGACAGAGTTGATGTCCGAGCCCGATCCCATTCGTGACCTGTTGGATACCGTGTCTTGCTGGACACGAGAGAGCCTCAACATCTCGCAGACCATAGATACAAGTGCCATGTGTGTACGAGTGTTATACTGTTAATAAACGGCATCACTGTAGTATCGCATGACTGGTAAAACATGTGGCGTAACGTTGCTTTGTTATATTGCCCTCGTCGGCCGTTGTGGCCGAGTGGTTCTAGGCCCTTCAATCTGGAACTGCGCGACCGCTGCATCGTGCGTGAACCACATGTTGTGTCGTACTTGTAAAGGCATATGTTCTAGCAGCACAGGTAGAGTATCCCGTATGAAATCATGATAACGTGGTCCATTGAGCGTAGGTGGAAGAACATGAGGCCCAATCAAGACATCACCATCAATGCCTGCCCAAACGTTCACAGAAAATCTGTGTTGATGACGTGATTGCACAATTGCGTGCGGATTCTCGTCAGCCCACACATGTTGATTGTGAAAATTTACAATTTGATCAGGTTGGAATGAAGCCTCATCCGTAAAGAGAATATTTGCACTGAAATGAGGATTGACACATTGTTGGATGAACCATTCGCAGAAGTGTACCCATGGAGGCCAATCAGCTGCTGATAGTGCCTGCACACGGTGTACATGGTACGGAAACAACTGGTTCTCCCGTAGCACTCTCCATACAGTGACGTGGTCAACGTTACCTTGTACAGCAGCAACTTCTCTGACGCTGACATTATGGTAATCGTCAACTGCACGAAGAATTGCCTCGTCCAATGCAGGTGTCCTCGTCGTTCTAGGTCTTCCCCAGTCGCGAGTCATAAGCTGGAATGTTCCGTGCTCCCTAAGACGCCGATCAATTGCTTCGAACGTCTTCCTGTCGGGACACCTTCGTTCTGGAAATCTGTCTCGATACAAACGTACCGCGCCACGGCTATTTCCCCGTGCTAATCCATACATCAAGTGGGCATCTGCCAACTCCGCAGTCCGCAGCTCGTGGTCGTGCGGTAGCGTTCTCGCTTCCCGCGACCGGGTTCTCGGGTTCGCTTCCCGGCGGGGTCAGGGATTTTCTCTGCCTTGTGATGACTGGGTGTTGTGTGCTGTCCTTAGGTTAGTTAGGTTTAAGTAGTTCTAAGTTCTAGGGGACTGATGACCATAGCTGTTAAGTTCCATAGTGCTCAGAGCCATTTGAACCATTTGAACCAACTCCGCATTTGTAAACATTGCACTGGCTGCAAAACCACGTTCGTGATGAACACTAACCTGTTGATGCTACGTACTGATGCGCTTGATGCTAGTACTGTAGAGCAATGAGTCGCATGTCAACACAAGAACCGAAGTCAACATTACCTTCCTTCAATTGGGCCAACTGGCGGTGAATCGAGGAAGTACACTACATACTGACGAAACTAAAATGAGCTCTAACATGGAAATTCTTTATTTGTGTGTGAGGAATGTTTCCTGAAAGTTTGGCCGTACCTTTTTGTGACACCCTGTATACATCCACACAAATTATAATAGTATGCATGTATGTTCCATGTCTCCTCCAAAGCTACTGGATCACTTTCAACCAAACTTGGTACACAGATCCTTTACTGTCTGGAAAGCATAAAGGATCAGTCACCTAGCAATGAGGGGGAGGGGGACGGGGTGGAAAAGCAGCGTATCCCACGACGTGAGAATAGCCATAATTTAGTCATCCAGTATTTGAGAATGTGAGTACTGAGAGACTTGTAACAAATTTCACACATAATTTCCAACGTCTACGAAACTTTTTCGTTGACGACCGCCACAAAATGACGAAAGGAAAAGTGTTTATCGTTTACTACATTTTCGCTGTTCATGATGTAAAACTGCCGCATGAAGCTTGATGCTTTAATTTATTACTTGCTTACTGCTAAGTGTATTCGTGGTACATTTTACAGATAGCCTCTGGCGTGGATGTGTGTGATGTCCTTAGGTTAGTCAGGTTTAAGTAGTTGTAAGTTCTAGGGGACTGCTGACCTCAGATGTTAAGCGCTCAGAGCCATTTGATTAGATTTCCCTCACTCACTACTACGACACAAATACCGTGACGCCAGACGTAGCACCGCTATGCCTGTCCAGAATGGTACCAATTCCCAGGTCGCCGCCGTGCTACCCGATGATGGTAGTGCAGAACCGCGATTTTATCCCTGAACACAATGTGGCGCTATTCATCAACAGTATCATGTTCCCCGATCACGGCAGCACCCTAAACGCAGCCGTTTATGATGCGATGTTGACGGCTGCGTAGGCTTGGGACGGTAAGCCCACTAGTCCGGCAGCTGCTGGTCTCCGACCAATAGTGAAAGATGACACAGAGTGTGAACCCGTTTCCTGCTCACGGATTTGAGGCGCAGTGTAAACGGATTACGATGTGCCTGGTGCACAATACGGCATTCCTCGCTTGGGGTAGTCAGACGGTACAGAACCTTGACGAGTATGCTGCCAGTCACGTTCCCGTGCAGTCCAGTATCGAGTCTCTGTCATATCAGAATCCTCCAAAAATCAGGATATTGCACCATTCGACCAGCCGGCCAAATGGAGATCCACGAACTCTGTCGGGTGACGATAATGCTGTCTCAGACGAGTACGCTACATTTTCACGTCCTTCACAGTGATCATTCAGCATCTGACGCTGTTCTCATGTATTATACACACTACGACGTCCGGTAACACCACTAAACAGGAACAACAGTGTTCTGGCGTAACCACAAGCGCCGTAACGAAGAGGAAGAACGGAAGACCAGAAAAGGCGGTCAGGAAACGTCAGCCAATAGCCGCTGACAACGACCGAGCGGCGCCAGTTACGGCCCCTGCAAGAAGTGAATATAAGCGCCGCTCCTGCCAGAAAAAAATGGTTCAAATGGCTGTGAGCACTATGGGACTTAACATCTGTGGTCATCAGTCCCCTAGAACTTAGAACTACTTAAACCTAACTAACATAAGGACGTCACACACATCCATGCCCGAGGCAGGATTAGAACCTGCGACCGTAGCGGGCCCGCGGTTCCAGACTGAAGCTCCTAGAACCGCTCGGCCACACCAGCCGGCCGCGCCTGCCAGCCTCGGCCTCTCAGATCGGCTCCGTGTACAGAGATTAGTGGAACGTAGTTGCGGAACGTGTTACAAGAACCATTAGTTGTGATCCTTATCAGTTACTAGTCTCGACTTTCTCTATAGCGACGAATGTTACTGTTTGCATGTCACTTGCGCCACCGATGTAACTCCAAAGTTAAGTATTGTCAATTGCATTATAAAAATGAAACTACTAATGTTATTTGCTTGAATTGTTTTATAGCATTCCGAGAACGCTGTATCCCTTAGGCACCCTATAAGCGATGAGTGGGCAAGATCCAACAAACAGTACTGTACAAATGATAATATGGCTTTCGTGGCCACTTGTTGACAAACTGCCTATTGCCTTATGTCTCGGGGTCTTCGGCCGACGTTCATCTAATGATTTTTCTGACGTTTCGCCAGCACGAGTGGCTGTCATTGTCAAAGCTTCACCCTCCATTGCCGGTGGTGAACTGGAGCCGAGCTCGCGGACGCAGACTATATGCACCTGGCGCGCCAACGTCCGAGGGCTTCTCCGCGGTCATTTCCGGTGCGGTTCTCCTCTTGCTACATGCGACGGTCGTTCGCTGCAGTACGGAAAGCCAGGATCCGTTTACCTTAAGGCTTTCCTCTTTCTTGTTGAAGCTATTCGGTAAGCGGATCCTGGCTTCCCGTACTGCAGCGAACGACCGTCGCAAGTAGAATGCTAGCCACTCGTGCTTGCTGGCGAAACGTCAGTAAAATCGTCAGATGAACGTCGGCCGAAGAGAAAAATGGTTCAAATGGCTCTGAGCACTATGGGACTTAACATCTATGGTCATCAGTCCCCTAGAACTTAGAACTACTTAAACCTAACTAACCTAAGGACAGCACACAACACCCAGCCATCATCGGCCGAAGAACCCGAGACAGAAGCCAATAGTCAGTTTGTAAACAGTAATGTACTTTGTTGGTTGTTCTACCTGTCACAGAGAACAGCAACTCTAATTATGTACATACCCACCTAAGGTGCGTACGTGTACGAAGTTACACTGACATTCGACTATATCTTCTGGGCTGTCCACTTTTTTGTTATACAGCGTGTTACGTCCATCGTTGCCACATGTCACAGTTTTGCTCTGTGTAACACACGAGTAACGAACTAACTAGCTAGCTAACCTGTTAGATTTATTCATCGAACTATGTGTGTGACTATAACACGGACATTCAATGGTTGCTCGTAGTAACGCGAGTTTTGAAGAGTAATTGATGAAACCCGCGCAGCATCTGAAAGTTTTATCGTTCGTTTAGAAATAACAATTTTCAATAATTCGCATGTGAAAGGACTTTATCATGGTTTTTTATGTAAAATTCAGTGGCAACAGAGATTTGTAATGAATTTATGGAATTTATACACTAAACAATATTGATTTGACTGGTTTTCTACATCATTTTCAGTGTACTGGAGTAGAGCTCTGATCTTTTCTAAGAAGTTAATGACATATTGTGGGCTTAAGACTAGTGGATTGCGACAATATGGAATCTTAAATATGTTTGAAAACTTATCACTTCACAGTCATTCTTCACTAGCATCAACTCACTACGTCCTCTCAAAGACAACTGACGCTCACTACCGCTACAGCATGTATTTAAAGCAAACTTGATTTGCAAAGGTCATAGTGGCGCTACTAGCGCCACTTTTACTTGACTGACGTGACATTTCAATAAAAATCATCTTTCAGATGTAGGAACACGCGTACCAAATTTCGTTTAAGTCGTACAACTCCTCCTTTGTGTTGCGATTTCTTTCGCGTCAATGTATTTTGTAAGAGAGCTTATATCGTGTATGGAATACAAAACTTAGGTATAATTATGATGTAAACAGTGATAGATAAAGCGGAACTAGAACAAATCTTTTCTAATCTGTTACCTGAGAATTCCAAGGTTCCGCGCTGATCCGAGGACAGATCGTGAGACAGGAATAGGATCAGCGCATTGTGCATTGTGAAACGTAAAGTTTTAATTTGAAAGAGGACTGTGTATATTGCTATCCTAATCATAGAATTTGACAAAGACCGTTACTGAAGGTGTGGAACATTGAGCTCAGGTCTTTAGTGGCATACTACGTGAATTATTTCAGGTTCTACTTGTCACAGATGACTGACCTCTGTGCTCTAGTCAAAGAGCTGCATTTTCTTCTGAATCACTGTTGGATTGGTATTCACGATACACTGGACTGACACATAAATGAATGTGAACGAGCTGTTTGATGCGCGCCGTTTGAAAATTCAGCTACTTTAGCCGCAGTAAATTGATCAGCATGTGTCGCTTAGCACAAGACAGGATTATGCATGTTGCAGGTGTGTTTTCAGACAGTTGCTGGGAGGGCTTCAGTTCACCAAATATTTGCATATTTGCCACTGAAGACATGAGGAAAATTTATTATGCTTCACCATCCTTAATATTAATGACATGTAGTTGTAAAAAGATATGTAGAAAGGATGAGGGTCGCGGGGGCCTTACAAGATGTTAGGAAGGTGTACCAGTTTCTTTGGCTCTTCAGTGTAGTACATTTTGGAATGAAAAAAAAGAGAAATACGTCAGACTTAATACTTTTCGTTTATATCTGAAAACATTCGCAATGCAAATAGATATTTCTTCAAGCATTACGACAGTACTGTGATACGCTGCTCTTCATTGATTTTATTACTAAATGTAATACGACGGCGTTAACAGTGTTATGCGTTTCTATGCTCTTTTTATTTATTTATTTAACCTGATGTAACTATGGCCACCAGGACCTCTCTTACATCGGATCATGCCTCCACACACATACAGTACCTGTTGTACGTAATAGTTTCCTAAGAAATAACAGTTTTACTATGAAAAATTGCATAAAATGGTTTGAGAGTCTGTAGTGACAATGCGAGTAATACTTACTGTGAACTACCCAAGTTAATACTGGCAGTACTTGTATTACTCCTGCTGCTGCCACTAATAGTGATAATAGTAGTAATAGTAATGATGACAATAATAATAATGATAACGGCAGATATAAAAGAATTTATGAGTGTACAAAATAATTTTTTTGTATGCAGTGAGGAGGGAAATTTGAGGAGAGTGCACCAACTAAGAATACTGGAAAATTAGGAAGATCTGATTGCAAGGTAGGATGTACAAGGATAACGACTGGGTAGGGACATTGGTAATCCTTATTATTGCTTTGGTAGGTACCCCATGAACTGTCTTCTGAGGCTGGAAATGTTACTCATTTCGCTAATATAGTGCGGAAGGTGATTCCGAAGTCGGGTTCCTACTATTGATAAGTTTTTCGAGAAAGTGGCTGTACGATGGAGTGGGACAGAAAGGATTTTGCTCTGATGGGAACGGGTGTTTTACCATTTTGTTCAGGCAATAACGTTAAGGTCGAGGTCGGTGGCAAGATAGTAGAAAAGACAGCAGCTGTGGGAATGTCTGCGCTTGTATGGACGCAGCCCGTTCAAAATGGTTCAAATGGTTCTGAGCACTATGGGACTTAACATCGGAGGTCATCAGTCCCCTAGAACTCAGACCTAACCAACCTAAGGATATCACACACATCCATGCCCGAGGCAAGATTCGAACCTGCGACCGTAGCGGTCGCGCTGTTCCAGACTGAAGCGCCTACAACCACTCATCCACTCTGACCGGCCGGACGCAGCCCGTATAGCTGTGCATATGATAGTGAAATATGATGAAAGAGTCAAACATCACAGATATAACGGCCACAGGCACAGTGAACTTTCCTGACAAAGACCTTCTGAGATAACATTGCACCAGTAATTGGAAGTACACTGGTGTCCAAAATTAAAGCAACAAATGGAAATTTTGCAACGGTGTGTTTATTTTCGCACTTAACGGTAGAAACAGCCGATAGTGAAGTAGAAACAATGTAAAGAATGCAGAACGCTAACAACTGCCACCATGCATAGCGATAGAAAAAAACATTCTTCCTTTTTTTTCAATTTAAGGGATTTGCACACACATTCTGACAACTGGTTAATGGGTTCAGTATCGGGTATGACCACCTCAGGTACCGAATCAGGACTGACACATGCTGTGTATCATGTCATCAATCTCATATTGGCCGGCCGAAGTGGCCGAGTGGTTCTAGGCGCTTCAGTTTGGAACCGTGAGACCGCTACGGTCGCGGGTTCGAATCCTGCCTCGGGCATGGATGTGTGTGATGTCCTTAGGTTAGTTAGGTTTAAGTAGTTCCAAGTTCTAGGTGACTGATGACCTCAGATGTTAAGTCCCATAGTGCTCAGAGCCAATCTCATATTGAGGGAATAACGGCAGTTCTTCTTGCAGAGTTGCTCACAAGTCTTGGAGAGCGATGGGTTGATGCTGACGTGACGCGACCTGTCTCGGTAGTGTATCCCATGCTACTCTATGGGATTCAAATCCGGTGAGCGAGCAGGCCACGCCATGCGAGCAATATCTTCCGTTTTGAAATACCCATCAACGACCATCGCTGTATGAGGTCGAGTATTATCGTCCATCAGTACGAAGTCTGGGCCCACAGGACCTTGCAACAACCGCACATGAGATCTCAAGATCTCCTCACGCTACCTATCAGTAGTTAACGCTTGCTGATTCACCCGTATAGTTTCATGAAGAGGTGTTCGAGTGGTCAATTTTATCCCTGCCCACACCGTTAGGGATCCTCGCCGATATCGGTATCTTTCCACAATGTTTGGGTCCCGAAATCGTGTTCCACGTGCTCTCCAGATGTGAATCCGTCGAGAATCACTCTCCAGACCAAATCGGGACTCATCTGTGAAAAGAACATTGGCTCAAAGTTTGATCACATGTTGACGGCTCCACGCTAGACGTCCGCTTTTGTGAAGATTAGATTAGTACTTGTTCCATGATGTGGAACGTGTCAGGTCAATAAAAGGTGTCTATACACAATATTACATTACACTAAATATTTTTAATTTTTTTTTGTGGGGATTGGGGAAATTACACACTTACTATATCCAAAAATTCATCTAATGAGTAGAAGGAGTTGCCATTAAGAAATTCTTTTAATTTCCTTTTCAATGCTGTATGGTTATCTGTCAGACTTTTGTTGCTATTAGGTAGGTGACCAAAGACTTTTGTGGCAGCATAATTTACCCCCTTCTGAGCCAAAGTTAGATTTAACCTTGAGTAGTGAAGATCATCCTTTCTCCTCGTGTTGTAGCCATGTACACTACTATTACTTTTGAATTCGTTCGGATTGTTAATAACAAATTTCATAAGTGAATATATATATTGTGAGGCTACAGTGAAGATCTCTAGCTCTTTAAATAAGCGTCTGCAGGATGATCTTGGATGAGCTCCAGCAATTATTCTGATTACACGCTTTTGTGCAATGAACACTCTTTTACTCAATGATGAATTACCCCAGAATATGATGCCATACGAAAGCAGAGAATGAAAATAGGCATGGTAAGCTAATTTACTGAGATGCATATCGTCAAAATTTGCAACGACCCTAATAGCATAAGTAGCTGAACTCAAACGTTTCAGCAGATCCTCAGTGTGTTTTTTCCAGTTCAACCCCCCATCAAAGCATACACCTAGAAAATTTGAATATTCTACCATAGCTACCGATCTCTGATCGAAGTCTATATTTACTAATGGTATCATTCCATTTCCTGTGTGGAACTGTACATACTGTGTTTTGCCAAAGTTTAATGAGAGCCCATTTGCAGAGAACCACTTAACGATTTTCTGAAAAACATCTGAAAGACACGCCAGAGCTATAGAAACAGCAGGGCTCCAACAATAAAGGCCACTCTGCTGAAGCCTTTTGTACACCGGTTGCCTCGATACAACGCATCCAGGGGGATCTGCGAAGTCAGATGTCAGTTGCAGTCGAATACTAAGAAAAATGGCTCTGAGCACTATGGGACTCAACTTCGGAGGTCATTAGTCCCCTAGAACTTAGAACTAGTTAAACCTAACTAACCTAAGGACATCACAAACATCCATGCCCGAGGCAGGATTCGAACCTGCGACCGTAGCGGTCTTGCGGTTCCAGACTGCAGCGCCTTTAACCGCACGGCCACTTCGGCCGGCGTGGAATACTAAGGCGGCAACGTCGTGCCCTTCAGCCAAATAACGGTCCACTCTTTTCTTTATGTCACACGTGGCCGGCCCTGTGGTGGTCTCCAGGATACAGTTTCGTTCTCATCTGGTAAACAACAGAACGATTCACATCAAGCCATCGGGCCACATCAGTTTGCAACTCTTCTGCTTCCATGCTTCCTATGGCCCTCCACAGTAGAGAGTGTGTAGGGTCTTCTCTGTGCCATACTGCATCGTATCTCACTGTGTACTCAGCGACTGTAAATGTGGGACTACCCCCCCCCCCCCCCCCCCCATGAACCATGGACCTTGCCGTTGGTGGGGAGGCTTGCGTGCCTCAGCGATACAGATGGCCGTACCGTAGGTGCAACCACAACGGAGGGGTATCTCTTGAGAGGCCAGACAAAAACGTGGTTCCTGAAGAGGGGCAGCAGCATTTTCAGTAGTTGCAGGGGCAACAGTCTGGATGATTGACTGATCTGGCCTTGTAACATTAACTAAAGCCGTAATTTTTCCCGAGGACATGCAGCTTTACTGTATGATTAAAAGATGATGGCGTCCTCTTGGGTAAAATATTCCGGAGGTAAAATAGTCCCCCATTCGGATCTCCGGGCGGTGACTACTCAAGAGGACGTCGTTATCAGGAGAAAGAAAACTGGCATACTGCGGATCGGAGCGTGGAATGTCAGATCCCTTAATCGGGAAGGTAGGTTAGAAAATTTAAAAAGGGAAATGGATAGGTTAAAGTTAGATATAGTGGGAATTAGTGAAGTTCGGTGGCAGGAGGAACAAGACTTTTGGTCAGGTGATTACAGGGCTATAAATACAAAATCAAGTAGGGGTAATGCAGGAGTAGGTTTAATAATGAATAAAAAAATAGGAGTGCGGGTTAGCTGCTACAAACAGCATAGTGAACGCATTATTGTGGCCAAGATAGACACAAAGCCCATGCCTACTACAATAGTACAAGTTTATATGCCAACTAGCTCTGCAGATGATGAAGAAATTTCCAGGGGCAGATGTGGATTCTGACCACAATCTATTGGTTATGAACTGAAGATTGAAACTGAAGAAACTGCAAAAAGGCGGGAATTTAAGGAGATGGGACCTGGATAAACTGAAAGAACCAGAGGTTGTACAGAGTTTCAGGGAGAGCATAAAGAAACAATTGACAGGAATGGGGGAAAGAAATACAGTAGAAGAAGAATGGGTAGCTCTGAGGAATGAAGTAGTGAAGGCAGCAGACGATCAAGTAGGTAAAAAGACGAGGGCTAATAGAAACCCTTGGGTAACAGAAGAAATATTGAATTTAACTGATGAAAGGAGAAAATATAAAAATGCAGTAAATGAAGCAGGCAATAAGGAATACAAACGTCTCAAAAATGAGATCGACAGGAAGTGCAAAATGGCTAAGCAGGGATGGCTAGAGGACAAATGTAAGGATGTAGAGGCTTGTCTCACTAGGGGTAAGATAGATACTGCCTACAGGAAAATTAAAGAGACCTTTGGAGAGAAGAGAACCACTTGTATGAATATCAAGAGCTCAGATGGCAACCCAGTTCTAAGCAAAGAAGGGAAGGCAGAAAGGAGGAAGGAGTATATAGAGGGTTTATACAAGGGCGATGTACTTGAGGACAATATTATGGAAATGGAATAGGATGTAGATGAAGATGAAATGGGAGATAAGATACTGCGTGAAGAGTTTGACAGAGCACTGAAAGATCTGAGTCGAAACAAGGCCCCGGGAGTAGACAACATTCCGTTAGGACTACTGATGGCCTTTGGAGAGCCAGTCATGACAAAACTCTACCATCTGGTGAGCAAGATGTATGAGACAGGCGAAATACCCAGAGACTTCACGAAGAATATAATAATTCCAATCCCAAAGAAGGCAGGTGTTGACAGATGTGAAAATTACCGAACTATCAGTTTAAAAAGTCGCAGCTGCAAAATACTAACGCGAATTCTTTACAGACGAATGGAAAAACTGGTAGAAGCGGACCTCGGGGAAGATCAGTTTGGATTCCGTAGAAATGTTGGAACACGTGAGGCAATACTAACCTTACGACTTATCTTAGAAGAAAGATTAAGAAAAGGCAAACCTACGTTTCTAGCATTTGGAGACTTAGAGAAAGCTTTTGACAACGTTAACTGGAATACTCTCTTTCAAATTCTGAAGGTGGCAGGGGTAAAATACAGGGAGCGAAAGGCTATTTACAATTTGTACAGAAACCAGATGGCAGTTATAAGAGTCGAGGGGCATGAAAGGGAAGCAGTGGTTGGGAAAGGAGTGAGACAGGGTTGTAGCCACTCCCCGATGTTATTCAATCTGTATATTGAGCAAGCAGTAAAGGAAACAAAAGAAAAATTCGGAGTAGGTATTAAAATTCATGGAGAAGAAATAAAAACTTTGAGGTTCGCCGATGACATTGTAATTCTGTGAGAGACAGCAAAGGACTTGGAAGAGTAGTTGAACGGAATAGACAGTGTCTTGAAAGGAGGATATAAGATGAACATCAACAAAAGCAAAACGAGGATAATGGAATATAGTCATATAAAATCGGGTGATGCTGAGGGGATTAGATTAGGAAATGAGACACTTGAAGTAGTAAAGGAGTTTTGCTATTTAGGGAGTAAAATAACTGATGATGGTCGAAGTTGAGAGGATATAAAATGTAGACTGGGAATTGGAAGGAAATCGTTTCTGAAGAAGAGAAATTTGTTAACATCGAGTATAGATTTAAGTGTCAGGAAGTCGTTTCTGAAAGTATTTGTATGGAGTGTAGCCATGTATGGAAGTGAAACATGGACGATAACCAGTTTGGACAAGAAGAGAATAGAAGCTTTCGAAATGTGGTGCTACAGAAGAATGCTGAAGATAAGGTGGGTAGATCACGTAACTAATGAGGAGGTACTGAATAGGATTGGGGAGAAGAGAAGTTTGTTGCACAACTTGACTAGAAGAAGGGATCGGTTGGTAGGACATGTTTTGAGGCATCAAGGGATCACAAATTTAGCATGGGAGGGCAGCGTGGAGGGTAAAAATCGTAGAGGGGGACCAAGAGATGAATACACTAAGCAGATTCAGAAGGATGTAGGTTGCAGTAGGTACTGGGAGATGAAGAAGCTTGCACAGGATAGAGTAGCATGGAGAGCTGCATCAAACCAGTCTCAGGACTGAAGACCACAACAACAACAACACCCTGCAAACACTACCGTGCTTCATCGGTGCTCTGACGTCATTTCTGGCGTGGTTGTCCATTCATCGGAATGCCGTCTTCCGTGCAGAACACGATAGTAACGACATCAGTTGACAGTTTGTATGGTTTTATCGTGAATTAGATGCTTCAAATGGCTCTGAGCACTATGGGACTCAACATATGAGGTCATCAGTCGTCTAGAACTTAGAACTACTTAAACCTAACTAACCTAAGGACATCACACACATCCATGCCGGAGGCAGAATTCGAACCTGCAACCGTAGCAGCAACGCGGTTCCAGACTGAAGCTCGGCAATCCCGGCCGGCTCGTGAATGAGACACGAGACGGGGAGTAGCAGTTTGTCGCTTTAATTTTGGGCACCAGTGCATATGTGTTCGTACAAGTTTCTTTTTCAGATCAGAAGGGAACAGCTTTTTATATTTTTGTAAGTAATGGAGAGATGCTGATACCCTCTTGCACACTGCAGTTACGTGCTCGTCCCAGTTTAGGTTATCATCGATTATTACTACTAGACCCTTTGCGGAAGAAGAGAAGTTGATATTCGTCCCATTTAGCAGAAATTTTGTATTGTGGGCTTCAGAAGCTGTAGAATAGCACCATCTTGAATAAAAGGGCTTCAGCTGTGTAAAGTATCTTTATTTCTGATTCGGCTAATTACACTAACCTACAGCCACATCTTCAAAGATGCATAGTAATTTTACTATTTATTCCAAACGATAGGCTGTAGCCGCGCAGGATTAGCCGAGCGATTTAAGGCGCTGCAGTCACGGACTGTGCGGCTGGTGCCGGCGGAGGTTCGAGTCCTCCCTCGAGCATGGGTGTGTGTGTTTGTCCTTAGGATAATTTAGGTTAAGTAGTGTGTAAACTTAGGAACTGATGACCTTAGCAGTAAAGTCCCATAAGATTTCACACACATTTGAACATTTGATAAGTTGTAGATGACGCAACATTCTTTGTCCGATTGTGACAAAGATTTTTAGCCGTCAAGAGGTCGTTTATCCAATTTAAAACAGAACAGAATGCAGGGAAACATCATAGCGATAGAGGAAAACTAAGGCTTAACACCGTCGAGACAACACGAGATCCGCGGTGGTCACCTATCTCATCTCTGTGGCTGTCCGATGTAAGCAGGCGTCTGAAACAGCTACGTGGAGCTCTGAACTGAGCCGTGCCAAGGGCTAGCAGCAGTCGGCGATGCACCCTGTGTGCATTTCCCAAGTCGATAAGTGTCCTCTCAGCAAACGTTAAAGTCACCGGGGCTCACTTTACCCGTACACCTTCCATCCCCACTCTTCCTCCTACGAGCATTCGCTCGGCTCTCCCCTCCCAGCTAATCCCAATCCAGTGGCTGAAGCTAGCAATATGGTCCATTTAAAAATGGTTCAAATGGCTCTGAGCACAATGGGACTTAACTGCTGTGGTCATCAGTCCCCTAGAACTTAGAACTACTTACACCTAACTAACCTAAGGACATCACACACATCCATGCCCGAGGCAGGATTCGAACCTGGTTCGAGTGTCCAGACTGTAGCGCCTAGAATCGCTCGGCCACTCCGGCCGGCATGGTCGGTTTACTAGGAACTGAAGTTCAAATGACGTGTCAATCCAAGTGGCAGATATATCGTCGTATTTCGCTGCTTCCCTGTTACAACCGGCAGTATTTCGTTTCGGCGCAACAACGATGTATCACAAAAACGTCAACTTTGGTATGACTTTTTATAAATAAATGTCACCGGCGGTAAAAGCCTTTGGCAGATGCAGTTATAAATAATACAGAAGTTTAAATCTGCATGCTTTTGGCTTATCACAATGACCAAGAGTTCAGCTTAATGCGCCGAGCGGGAAGGTTCTTGTTTATTTCACTTTCCGCAGCATCGCTTGTGTGCAGTTTCCCTCGTTAGTGTTGTTCTGTCTGCCTATTGAGTCCTAGCTCCTCCGGTCCGCTTTTACTGTCTGTTTGTGTTCGTCTACTTGCAGCGGCGTCGGCCGCTCCGATATGGCTACCGTGGTTTCCTCGTGCATTCCATGAAAGTGCACTGTGAGCTTTACTTTAGATAAAACAACGCGACACGTGCAGCCCGGGTTTCTAGAAATCCACGACTGCCTTGTCGATACAATTCACGCGAACTCTGATCAGGTCACCCCGCTTATTTTGATGCAGATGAGTGTGTGTTTTGCGTGAAATATATGGATCCCCGTCATGTTGAAAGGTTATTGTCTCGACATGATTCTCAAGTCCAGTTCAAGCATCGCGACAATTCCGTTAGTACGGAGTCACATGCAGATGTTGAAATTCACAGTACCTATGTTCGAGTGTTCAACCTCCCGCCGGAACTGGATAACTATCAAAAGAACGTATTGACTCCTTATGGCAAGTTAAAAAACGTCCGTCTTGAACGTTGGTCTACTCAACACAGATTACAGTGTTATAGTGGAATTCGTGCCGTGGAAATGCATGTCAAATGCGATATTCCATCACAATTACAAGGGTGTGGTTACCGCGTTCGTGTTATGTATACTGGTCAAGAGGGAATCTGCTTCCTTTGTAATGAAAGTGGACACTTTCGGTGTAATTGCGCTCGGATGGTTTTTGCTTAGTGCCGTCATTAGTGCAGCGTCGAAAATTGACGGTTGCTGATCTTGTTCCTTCCACTCCTGCCATCGAATCTACTTCTGTTTCGGATCATAATGAACAAACAGTCAATTCTGATAATCGTGTCAATGAATTTCCGCCTTTCCTGTGCGACAGGTTCAGGATCCTTTTGCTCCCAGGACAGAACATGTAACTGTGACAAACAAGCGACGTGCCACTCAAGATGGCGATGGTGAGCATTTGGCTGTGCTTCTGCGCCAACCTCCTCCGCATCGATTGTGTCCCCTGCTCCTCTCTATGCTACGATACATCCCGTAGTACGTTCGAAATGGTTCAAATGGCTCTGAGCACAATGCGACTTAACTTCTGAGGTCATCAATCCCCTAGAACTTATAACTACTTAAACCTAACTAACCTAAGGACATCACACACATCCATGCCCGAGGCAGGATTCGAACCTGCGACCGTAGCGGTCGCTCGGTTCCATACTGTAGCGCCTAGAACCGCACGGCCACTCCGGCCGGCTGCCCGTAGTACGGTCAGTGGCGAAGAAGTTATCGCCGGATTGTGTGTCCCGGCCGTTGTGACCGTTTTTGGTCATCAGTCTACTGACTGGCTTGATGCGGCCCGCCACGAATTCCTTTCCTGTGCTAACCTCTTCATCTCAGAGTAGCGCTTGCAACCTACGTCCTCAATTATTTGCTTGACGTATTCCAATCTCTGTCTTCCTCTACAGTTTTTGCCCTCTACAGTTCTCTCTAGTACCATGGAAGTCATTCCCTCATGTCTTAGCAGATGTCCTATCATCCTGTCCCTTCTCCTTATCAGTGTTTTCCACATATTCCTTTCCTCTCAGATTCTGCGTAGAACCTCCTCATTCCTTACCTTATCAGTCCACCTAATTTTCAACAATCGTCTATAGCACCACATCTCAAATGCTTCGATTCTCTTCTGTTCCGGTTTTCCCACAGTCCATGTTTCACTACCATACAATGCTGTACTCCAGACGTACATCCTCAGAAATTTCCTCCTCAAATTAAGGCCGGTATTTGATATTAGTAGACTTCTCTTGGCCAGAAATGCCTTTTTTGCCATAGCGAGTCTGCTTTTGATGTCCTCCTTGCTCCGTCCGCCATTGGTTATTTTACTGCCTAGGTAGCAGAATTCCTTAACTTCACTGACTTCGTGACCATCAATCCTGATGTTAAGTTTCTCGCTGTTCTCATTTCTACTACTTCTCATTACCTTCGTTTTTCTCCGATTTACTCTCAAACCATACTGTGTACTCATTAGACGGTTAATTCCGTTCAGCAGATCATTTAATTCTTCTTCACTTTCACTCAGGATAGCAATGTCATCAGCGAATCGTATCATTGATATCCTTTCACCTTGTATTTTAATTCCACTCCTGAACCTTTCTTTTATTTCCATCATTGCTTCCTCGATGTACAGATTGAAGAGTAGGGGCGAAAGGCTACAGCCTTGTCTTACACCCTTCTTAATACGAGCACTTCGTTCTTGATCGTCCACTCTTATTATTCCCTCTTGGTTGTTGTACATATTGTATATGACCCGTCTCTCTCTATAGCTTACCCCTACTTTTTTCAGAATCTCGAACAGCTTGCACCATTTTATATTGTCGAACGCTTTTTCCAGGTCGACAAATCCTATGAAAGTGTCTTGATTTTTCTTTAGCCTTGCTTCCATTATTAGCCGTAACGTCAGAAGTGCCTTTCTCGTCCCTTTACTTTTCCTAAAGCCAAACTGATCGTCACCTAGCGCATTCTCAATTTTCTTTTCCATTCTTCTGTATATTATTCTTGTAAGCAGCTTCGATGCATGAGCTGTTAAGCTGATTGTGCGATAATTCTCGCACTTGTCAGCTCTTGCCGTCTTCGGAATTTGTGGATGATGTTATTCCGAAAGTCAGATGGTATATCGCCAGACTCATATATTCTAAACACCAACGTGAATAGTCGTTTTGTTGCCACTTCCCCCAATGATTTTAGAAATCTGATCGAATGTTATCTATCCCTTCTGCCTTACTTGACCGTAAGTCCTCCAAAGCTCTTTTAAATTCCGATTCTAATACTGGATCCCCTATCTCTTCTAAATCGACTCCTGTTTCTTCTTCTATCACATCAGACAAATCTTCACCCTCATAGAGGCTTTCAATGTATTCTTTCCACCTACCTGCTCTCTCCTCTGCATTTAAAAGTGGAATTCCCGTTGCACTCTTAATGCTACCACCGTTGCTTTTAATGTCACCAAAGGTTGTTTTGACTTTCCTGTATGCTGAGTCTGTCCTTCCGACAATCATATCTTTTTCGATGTCTTCGCATTTTTCCTGCAGTCATTTCTTCTTAGCTTCCCTGCACTTCCTATTTATTTCATTCCTCAGCGACTTGTATTTCTGTATTCCTGATTTTTCCGGAACATGTTTGTACTTCCTCCTTTCATCAATCAACTAAAGTATTTCTTCTGTTACCCATGGTTTCTTCGCAGCTACCTTCTTTGTACCTATGTTTTCAAAAAAAAAGAAAAAATGGTTCAAATGGCTCTGAGCACTATGGGACTTAACTACTGTGGTCATCAGTCCCCTAGAACTTAGAACTACTTAAACCTAACTAACCTAAGGACATCACACACATCCATGCCCGAGGCAGGATTCGAACCTGCGACCGTAGCAGTCGCGCGGTTCCGGACTGCGCGCCTAGAACCGCTAGACCACCGCGGCCGGCCCTATGCTTTCCTTCCCAACTTCTGTGATGGCCCTTTTTAGATATGTCCATTCCTCTTCAACTGTACTGCCTACCGCGCTATTCCTTATTGCTGTATCTATAGCGTTAGAGAACTTCAAACGTATCTCGTCATTCCTTAGTACTTCCGTATCCAACTTCTTTGCGTATTGATTCATCCTGACTAATGTCTTGAACTTCGGCCTACTCTTCATCACTACTATATTGTGATCTGAGTCTATATCTGCTCCTGGGTACGCCTTACAGTCCAGTATCTGATTTCGGAATCTCTGTCTGACCATGATGTAATCTAATTGAAATCTTCCCGTATCTCCCGGCCTTTTCCAAGTATACCTCCCCCTTTTGTGATTCTTGAACAGGGTATTCGCTATTACTAGCTGAAACTTGTTACAGAACTCGATTAGTCTTTCTCCTCTTTCATTCCTTGTCCCAAGCCCATATTCTCCTGTAACCTTTTCTTCTACTCCTTCCCCTACAACTGCATTCCAGTCACCCATGACTATTAGATTTTCGTCCTCCTTTACATACTGCATTACCCTTTCAATATCCTCATACACTTTCTCTATCTGTTCATCTTCAGCTTGCGGTGTCGGCATGTATACCTGAACTATCGATGTCGATGTTGGTCTGCTGTCGATTCTGATTAGAACAACACGGTCACTGAACTGTTCACAGTAACACACCCTCTGCCCTACCTTCCTATTCATAACGAATCCTACACCTGCTGCTGTTGATATTGCCCGATACTCATCTGAACAGAAATCCTTGTCTTCCTTCCACTTCACTTCACTGACCCCTACTATATCTAGATTGAGCCTTTGCATTTCCCTTTTCAGATTTTCTAGTTTCCCTACCACGTTAAAGCTTCTGACATTCCACGCCCCGACTCGTAGAACGTTATCCTTTCGTTGATTATTCAATCTTTTTCTCATGGTAACCTCCCCCTTGGCAGTCCCCTCCCGGAGATCCGAATGGGGGACTATTCCGGAATCTTTTGCCAATGGAGAGATCATCATGACACTTCTTCAATTACAGGCCACATGTCCTGTGGATACACGTTACGTGTCTTTAATGCAGTGGTTTCCATTGCCTTCTGCATCCTCATGTCGTTGATCATTGCTGATTCTTCCGCCTTTAGGGGCAGTTTCCCATCCCTAGGACAAGAGAGTGCCCTGAACCTCTATCCGCTCCTCCACCCTCTTTGACAAGGCCGTTGGCAGAATGAGGCTGACTTCTTATGCCGGAAGTCGTCGGCCGCCAATGCTGATTATTTATCAAAATTTAGGCAGTGGCAGGGATCGAACCCGAGACCGAAGACGTTTTGATTATGAGTCAAAGACGCCACCCCTATACCACGGGTACTCCCTAGGTTAATTAGGTTTAAAAGGTTCTAAGACTTGGGGACTGATGACCTCAGATGTTAAGTCCCATAGTGCTTAGAGCCGTTTGAACCATTTTTGAAGAAGTTATCTCCAGCATCCCTCCTGCTTGCGAAGTGGCTGCATCTAAGCTGCCTGTGTGTGGAGAGGGAGTGGAGTTCCCCCCTTCGTCTTTGTGTCCTCCGTTACAGTCTGAGACGGTGCAATGTCCTCCTGCTCCTTCGTCTTCAGCCGCCGAAGGTTTCCTGAATTTGCTGCCTACAGTAATTCCCGAGGAGAATAAAATTAGCTACCAAGTATTACCTGTTGCATTGGCAATTCCACAGAATGCTTCTGCCTTAGGACTGGAACTGCGTTGCATAACCCTTGTTCTGAGGGGCAGGAAGCTGTGCCTATGACCCCTCCCACGCCTCCGTCTGCAGAGGCCGCCATGACACCTTACCGACGGAAATAGCGTATACAACCTGAGCGTGTGGTGGCACGTAAGAAATCTAAGAAAAATGCTCGTGATGAAGGGGGTTCTGATTGCTCTGTGGATTCTGCAGTGGATCTTGACTCTCAGCTGTCTAACTTATTCTGCTCGGACTTCCCGTACATCCCTGCATAGCTGCGATCAATGACCCAAGCCTACATGTTCCTTTCCTTAAATGTTAAGCACGTGGAATCAGAAATGCGATTGGCTTCACTGTGTCACTTCATTTATGATTCGTGTGCGGGCATAGTCTTCTTGTAGGAGGTGTTATTTTGGCATTTTTCCTTATCTGGTTTTCGTTTTGTCTTTAATGTAGCATCCGAATTTTCCACTGGGGCCGCCTTATTTTTTCGCGAAGGCATTCCTATTGCTGAGGTGGAAATGTTCGATTCTGGCAGGGGCATAGGTTGTCAACTTTTTAATATTACCTTGGTTCTTTTATATGCTCCTTCTGGCACTGGTCGCGCAATGGATCGTTTGCGTTTTTACAAAGAGGGTAATGTTTATCTGTTGCGTAAGAGACCTCCAGGTATTCTGTTGATTGGTGATTTCAAGTGTGTGTTGAGTCCTGCAGATCAGTCTCCAAATTTTATTTTCTGTGGCGAATTACATGAATTGGTCCGCTCCTAACGCCTACAAGACCTTATGGATGTGTAAATACCCGACGTTAGTTAAATTTACCCACTTTACTGCGACTTCTAGTAGCAGGGTAGATAGGTTTTACTGATCAGACTACCTGCGCGATTGTATTTTTAATGTTGAAGTCCTCCCAGTTTCTAATGCGGATCACTGTGCTCTGACTACAGCCGCAATCTAGAACGGCAACCAGTTAAATTGTTTCGCACTCCGTGGATGTTGAACGTCGCTCACCTAGCTGACCCCTCTCTCGATGACGTGATGCGAGCCGTGTGGGAGCGTACTCTACGGTCCACGGGGAAGTACTCTTTCCTCCTTGACTGGTGGACACTGCTGGCAAAACAGAGGCTCAGGCTAACTTTGATACTTTTTTGTGCTGCCAAAGCGCGAGACTTTCGGAGGACTTAAGAATATTAGTATTCCATCCTACGTGAACTTTATGATGCTGCGGATCACGCCCTTCTGCGAATTGCGGACGTTAGGGGTGTAAAGTTATAAATTGTTGACATTGAAAAGAATGCAAATGGAAGGGTTGAAAATGCGATGCAAGACACGATCATTGGTAATGGAAGAACTGACTTCCCTGTATCATTTGCTTCGGCATCAGAGCCGTCGCCGACACACTTGTATTCATTCTCTCACGCCAAATGATGGACATGTCGTAACGGAGCAAGCTGATATAGTGCGTGCCTTACACCAATACTACGTAGACATCTTCGACATCGATGAGTCCAGTGCAACCTTTACAACCCACTTGTCAGCTTCTTGGATACGGAACTTATACCGGAATATAATGTAACGCTCTTAGGTGCATTTCAGCCTGAGGAAGTTTTCAAACTTATTGTGGGATTGCCTTCTCAAAAGTCTCCGGCTCTGGATGGAGTTCCCAAGGAATTTTACGTGCGCTTTTGGCAGTTGTTGGGTGCTATCTTTACGTCTCTTTTGAATGAACTGTTACAGAGTAGAGTTGTGCCGACCTCGTTCAAAGTGGGAAAAATTGTTTTAATCCCTAGACCGGCTTCCCCTGATAGCTATCGCCCAATTATTTTGTTAAACTTTGATTATAAAACTGTGGCGAGGGCAGTTAATAGTAGGATGTCGGCTGTGATGGAGATGATTGTTGCAAAACATCAAAGCTGCCTACCTGGTCGTACCATTCTTACCCTTTAGTCGAGTGTCGTGTTGTGGTTTCGATTGCTGCTGTAACGTCCACCCCTTGTGCCCTTGCTTTCCTAAACTTTGATAAGGACTTTTTGCTTCGGATTCTGGAGGCAGTTGGTTTTACTGTTGACACACGGCGAATGCTCTCGAATCTGTTTACGGGTATTTCAGATTCGGTTGCTGTTAATGGCCAACTGACGCCCCCGATAAATGTCCGCAGGGGAATGCCTGAAGGAAGCCCGCTGTCAATGACTTTGTGTTGTATCTGGAGCCCCTACTTCGGATGCTAGCATCCCATCTGTAAGGCTGGACGCTTTCCGTAGGGACTATAACTGTTCGTGCATACCCGGATGACGCGATGGTTCTACACCGCAATTCTGCGGAGATATCTCGACTGAAGGCTGTAATCGATGATTATTGCTGGCCACACTGGCAAGGTGGTTTGTAGATCCCAGGTGTCCTGAGACCTGCTGCGTCTTTAACTGGTCTCAGTAACTGACAGATTTTTGACAGAGGCCGATAGGTCGAGTTGATCTTGTGCCGTTTCAGCAGGCGGCTTATCTTGCCAAAACTGAGCCGCAGAATGGCAAAAAAGCAAGTTTCTTTTCCTTCTCCCTGGGGGTGGTGTTATTGCAATTACCGTTTGCAGCGACTTCATTTATTTGATGAACGTTTTAGCCGTTGTTCCAAGACCTTGCGTAGGTGCCTCAGCTCGCGGGGAAGGTTTTCTCATATCATTCTATTCGTGATGTTCGTAGTGTCCCACTTGTGGAGCGAGGTGATTGGCCAGGGACTTCGCAATCTTGTACGATGGTGAACCGACATCGTAGTGACATCATATAAAAAAGTGAGCAGATTTTATCAGCCGAATAACCGCCTTCGCCTTATGAGAGTTAATTCTGATATGGTGGCGCTGTTTACGAGTGTGCCTATCAAATACTCTTTGTACCTCGTATCCTATCTCTTTCAAAGTGACGTGGTCGAGCTATTTAGGCACATTCTTACGACTTCTTATTTTCTATTCAACGGTCAGGATTACGATCAGAAGGACGGAGTTGCATTGGGTAACCCGTAAGCTCCAGCTGTTGCGAACCTGTACGTGGAAAATTTTGAGGATATTTCCTTAATAATACACTTATTGTTGTAGTAGTATTTTTAAACACTTCAGTTATGTCTTAGGTGCTGTACTTCTCTTTCGGGTTCTCTGAGTAACATAGCCACGATGTTAACATGTTTCATAACACATCAGATTGGGCGGAGGCCGTTGCAGACCTGGAGAAGGAGCTTAAGTACTGTGGGCGGCCGGCCGAGTTGGCCGAGCGGTTCTAGGCGCTACAGTCTGGAACCGCGCGACCGCTACAGTCGCAGGTTCGAATCCTGCCTAGGGCATGGATGTGTGTGTCGTTCTATGTTCTAGGGTACTGATGACCTCAGATGTTAAGTCCCATAGTGCTCCGAGCCATTTGAACCAATTTTTTATTTTTATTTTTTATTTTATTTTTTTCTTTTTTTTTCTTTTTTTTACTGTGGGTGGGAATGCTTCACGCTTACCCTTCTGATATGCGCAAGCTTTAAGCTCGTGTGTCCGCTCTGTCTGCTCAGCAAGCAACACCAGCATCGCTAGAAGATGTCAACGCCGATATACGAATACTTAAAATATTCAATAAAGACAGTAAAATTAGTTCCAGAGTAGGTACAATATTTGTGGTTACATCTATGATGTTCCTATAATAAAAAACCTCATAACACAAGATGAGCGAGGTGGCGCAGTGGTTAGACACTGGACTCGCCTTCGGGAGTACGACGGTTCAATCCCGCGTCCGGCCATCCTGATTTAGGTTTTCCGTGATTTCCCTAAATCGCTCCAGGCAAATGCCGGGATGGTTCCTTTCAAAGGGCACGGCCGACTTCCTTCCCCGTCCTTCCCTAATCCGATGAGACCGATGACCTCGCTGTCTGGTCTCCTTCCTCACACCAACCAACCAACCAACCAACCATTACTAATGTTATTAATTTTCATAAGTAAAATGTTTGCAGTAGAAGTATTTTCGATCACATGCACCTTTCATAGAGAAATGACTTTCTGTCTGAAAGGAAATGAGTCTAGGAGAGAACTGCGAGGCGAAGTCTTTTCTTCTTTATATTCTGACACACAAAAAATTATCACCTTTTACTCGTTGCTACCACTAGAGACAAACTGTACTGAACTTGTTTTTCAGTAACAGGCAGAAAACTCAAAATAATAACTGTTGCCGGATACTTATCAGAAACTCAGACGTAGTTCCTCGACTTTGTTTAAACTTCTCGTAGTTTTTACTGCGTCAGCATCAAAGTGTCACTGTATGGCATGTATTCCCGATAACTCACCCGTTGCATTGCTCCTAGCTGCTTCCTGGTATTGGCTATCTTGCCCCCTGCAGCGGCCGTTTATATAATTTCTCCCTTAGGGCTGTTTTTCCCGACTCTTTCGAGTATTTTCCTAAAGATTGTTTCAGAACCTTCCAGAAGGTTCTCGAACATTCTGCTTGTACTCTATCATCCGGCAGGCCCTTTGGTTTCCTAGTGTGTTGTCGTCTCTCAGGCATTACAGCACCAATACTTCCTCAGCTGGTTGTCAACAAGTCTGGCTTCATGTGGAGCACTGACCCACTTTCTGACGTCTGTCTGGCACCACGCCTTGTCTGTTGTCTGAAGTATTACTCTTAATAAAGCATCTCTCCTTTCCTCACGGCCACTCCACTTCTTACATTAATGAAATTCAATAGCCACGGCAGTTCTAGGTGAATTCTGAATATGTTAAAATATACTGCAGACAGTATACAGCTAATATTATAAAGAAAAATGTTGCAGAAATTTACTTCTGTTGCGGTTTTTTCCACATTCTGTTCTAAACAAAATCTAGCAGCAGGAATGTACTTAATTGTGTGGCAATTTCTGATGAATGCGGTAGTTCCTCCCTTTTGTCCGCTCTTAAGTGGTGTACAGTTGCCTTGGCCTTCAGTCTAAAGACGGCTTTGATGGAGTTATCCACAGTAGTCTATTCTGTACATGTATCTTCATCTCTCTATAACTACCGCATCCCACAACTATCTGGAACTGCTCACTGTATTCGGGGCTTTCCTGCAATCGAAAACTTTCTGCCCACTCAATCTCTCCCCCCCCCCCCCCCCCCCCGCCTCCCCTCAACCCTCCACACTTTCCTCCATTATCAAATTGACGTTACCTTGATGCCACAGGATTTGTCCTGTCAACTGACCCTTTCTTTTAATCGGGTTATTTCATAATTATTACTGTTTCCCCAGTTCGGTTGTGTGCTTCATCATCAGTTATGCGATGTACCCGATCTACATGCGCAAACTTCAGCATTTTCGTCTAGTACTACATTTCAAAATTTCCTATTCTCTTCCTTTCTGAATTGTTTATTCCCCACATTTCACTTCCACACGCTAGAATTCCTAGACAGATACCTTCAGATAAGACATCTTAACATCTAAATGTGAGTTGTTAAGAAATTTTTCTTTTCGTAAATGCCTTTCGTGCTATTGCCAATCTGCATTTTATATCCTCTCTAATTCGGTTATCAGCATTTATTCTGATGTGCAATCAGGAAACCTGATCTACGTTTAGTGTCTCGTTTCCTAATCTGACTTCTTTATCATCGTCTGATTTAATTCGCCTGCATTCCTAATGATTTCCTGGCATTTTCATCTGTCGAGGCGGCGATCTCAGAATCTAAAAACGGTTGTTCTTCTTATAGCAGAAGTTTTTTCGCCCAGATTTCATAAAAATACAAGATTACTAGTTTCAACGGAATTAAATTGTCATCTTCACATCATTTGTATAAACTGTTAAAAAATTTCACAGGGCCAATCCATTTCGTCGGCTGTTCACATTAACTGGACACAGCTGTAAGGTACAGCAAGAAAAAATTATGGAAATTTCTAACGTCAAACGAACATAAAATGCATACGAATTCGAAACAGATGTACCTTACAGAGCAGTATTCCATAGTCGGTATCTCGTCGATAATAAGAGAATAGCTGCGCGAGTAGTGCATAATAGGCACAAATAAAATACGTAAGACATTTCTAAAACGTTTTCACGTTGTGTTCTTGTTGACATCTGATAAAAAACTTATGAGGCAACCAATGGAATACATTGTTATGACGTGCCACCAGATGGCAGCAATCTTTTACAACATACGATTATATCTTCGAAATAGAATGTAAAGAATTTTGAATTTTTTTATATTCTTGATACATATAGAAATCCATAAATGCAAAACGATTATATACCTGGTTTTCCAAAATGCACACGTCAAAAAATTATTACAAGAACATTTTAATGTGTCTTATATCATTGTTATGTCCATTATTACCAGATATGTAAAGTATAAACTATTAACGTTGCAATAATCAGTTCTTGGTGTAAACATAGTTTGGTCCGAACTTTTGTATGATGAGTAAATATGCAACGCATATCGTAACCTAGACCATGACTCAGACAACAGACTTAATACATTAGGACCACAACCTAGGCCTCGAGCTACTCAGCACGCATCAGCTCATCGCTGAAGACACTTTATTATACGAGACTCTACACTCCTATGTAGTAAAGTCACACAACACCGTTTTCGTATTTTTAATCTATATGTGTCAAGAATTTATTACTGTGACGTTAATACACACATAAAAAAAAGTTTTGCATCACCCCGGTTCCCAAAACTTTTGAAGATAGACGTTGGCTGTGGATATTGTATCACAGACACAGTCCCTTTGACTGTTCGGAGGTGTCACTAAACCCGCCCGAAGATGTAAGCAACCACGCACGAGCAGCGCCTATTAGACGGAGGGGGTCGACAGCCGATCAGTTTTTATGTAGTTCAACCATGCCTAGACGATCAATACCGCGGTTAGAACGCGTCCGCATTGTTACTTTGTGCCAGGAAGGGCTCTCAACAAAAGAAGTGTCGAGGCGTCTCGGAGTGAACCAAAGCGATGTTGTTCGGACATGGAGGAGATACAGAGAGACAGGAATTGTCGATGACATCCTTCGGTCAGGCCGCCCAAGGGCTACTACTGCAGTGGATGACCGCTACCTACGGATTATGGCTCGGAGGAACCCCGACAGCGACGCCACCATGTTGGATAATGCCTTTCGTGCAGCCACAGGACGTCGTGTTGCGACTCAAACTGTCCGCAATAGGCTGCATGATGCGCAACTTGACTCCCAACGTCCATGCCGAGGTCCATCTTTGCAACCACAACACCATGCAGCGCGGTACAGATGGGCCCAACAACATGCCGAATGGACCGCTCAGGATCGGCATTACGTTGTCTTCACCGATGAGTGTCGCATATGCGTCCAACCAGACGATCATCGAAAACGTGTTTGGAGGCAACCGGGTCAGGATGAACGCCTTAGACACACTGTCCAGCGAGTGCAGCGAGGTAGAATTTCCCTGCTGTTTAGCGGTGGTATTATGTGGGTCCGACGTACGCCGTTGGTGGTCATGGAAGGCGCCGTAACGGCTGTGCGATACGTGAATGCCATCCTCCGACCGATAGTGCGACTATATCAGCAGCATATTGGCGAGGCATTCGTGGACGACAATTCGCGCCCCAATCATGCACACCTTGTGAATGACTTCCTTCAGGATAACGACATCGCTCGACTAGAGTGGTCAGCATGCTCTCCAGACGTGAACTCTATCAAACATGTCTGGGATAGATTGAAAAGGGCTGTTTATGGACGACTTGACCCACCAACCACTCTGAGGGATCTACGCTGAATCGCCGTTGAGGGGTGGGACAATCTGGACCAAAAGTGCCTTGATGAACTTGTGGATGGTATGCCACGGCGAATACAGGCATGCATCAGTGCAAGAGTATTAGATGTACCGGTGTGAACAGCAATCTGGACCACCACCTCTGAAGGTCTCGCTGTACGGTGGTACAACACGCAATGTGTGATTTCCATGAGCAATAAAAAGGGCGGAAATGATGTTTGCGTTGATCTCTATGCCAATTTTCTGTACAGGTTCCGGAACTCTCGGAACCGAAATGATGCAAAATTTTTTTTGATGTCTGTAGTTTACCATTTATGTGTCTGGTAACAGTGACCATAACACTGACGTCAGATACAGTAAAAATAATTTTGTAATAAAATTTTTGACGTATACATTTGGAAACCAGGTATATAATACTTTCATTTTCGTGGGGTTTTAAATGTATAAAAATATAAGAAATAGAAAATTCTTTACATTCTATTCCGAAGGTATAATAGTATGATGTAAAAGATTGCTGCCATCTGGTGTACTATCTGAACACAGTGTATTCCTCTGATTTGTTCATACGTTTCCTTTCAGATGTCAACAAGAGTACAACATGAAAGGATTTTATGCATGTCTTACGTACTGTATTTGCGACTATTGTGCACTGTTCGCACAGCTATTCTCTTATTGTATGACGAGAGACAGTACTGTGGAATATTGATTTTAGGAGGTTTGTTTACTTTGAATTTGAATGCAAAAAATGGCTCTGAGCACTCTGGGACTTATCATCTGTGGTCATCAGTCCCCTAGAACTTAGAACTACTTAAACCAAACTAACCTAAGGACACCACACACATCCATGCCCGAGGCAGGATTCGAACCTGCGACCGTAACGGTCACGCGGTTCCAGACTGAAGGGCCTAGAACCGCACGGCCACACCTGCTGGCAATTTGTATGCTTTTTATGTCGGTTTGACGTTAGAATTTTCCATAATTGTGTCTTTATATACAATATAATTGTGTCCAGTTAATGCGAAGCGTCGAAGAAATGGATTGGCTCTGAAAAATGATGTGCAGATGGCGATTTAATTTCACTGAAACTAGTAATTATTGTGTATTTTAATGTGATCTGGGCGAAGAACAATGTGTTTCGGCTACATTCCATTACCGTTGTTTTACATCTCATTTTACAGTATCTTTCCGAGACCCTATCCATTCCTTTCATCCCACCTGCTCTTCTAAATCCTTGGCCACATGTGACAAAAATATAGTGTTTTTTTTTCGGTGAGCTTTAATTGCCTTTCTTAATGTCTCCTTCGATCGCTTCATAGTTTTCACAATGTGCAGATTGAGCAACACCAGGGACTAGTTACAATGGTAACTCCTTTCTTATGTAATGTCCCCATAAGAATACAGATATATGGTGTATGTGCCACCTACCTGCTTGACTAAGAATTGTTCGCTTGAAGTTGAGATGCTGGCGGAAAGACGCTTTTTTTAAATTTCGGTCAGATACAAAATGCGGAATTTAGGCGCCGTTCGCCGGCGTGTAAATTAATTTCATTCCGTAGAAGCGTTTTGTAAAACAATAAATTTTAAACTGGATTTGTTCCTTCCTCCTGCTCTCCCCCTAACTACATTACAGAATCTCTGAAAGCTAAGAGAATTAAGCAAGAAATATTTTGCAGTTATTTTATGGCACTCCCCGCATTGTACGGAAGTCGATTACGAGGAAATGAACTGTCAAGATGAAAATAAACCTAGCCACCTTCATTTAATTCGTTATTTCAGTGAAAACTGTTTTTTTGCTTGTGAAACTGTTCGGGGTAATTTTAGCAGAATGGAGTATTTTAATAATTCCATCTTTTGTTTGAGGTGTTGGAAAAACTCGAAGCCTTCAGGCTATAAAAAACTTAAAGGTCAAATACCATCAGAGAAGAATGTGATTTACGGAAATGAAAATTCATTCAGCTTCAAGAATAAATCGTAAAATCCTGTTCAAGATGGGATTCATTCTTACCGGCGAAGGGCTAAATTTACAATATTGTCTCCGAACGTAAAATTTAATTTCAGAAGACGCAAGACTACGCAGAATTTCAACAGCATTTTTCAGCGCACATGTAATGGATAGGAATATGATGCGTACAAAAATTTACAGAGAATAGGATTTTTTTAAATATAAGCAGACGTACTCTTGTTAGTCTCTCTCAACATGAAAAGTAACGCAAAATGCCAACAGAGATACCATGAGGTAACTTCCGCTGTACTGATAGAATTCTCACGTTAATCGTCTGTGCACTACCGTCATTGAGCAATACATCTGAGCAAACCGAGAACATCGCTGTAGTATCGCTAACAAACAATATTTGCCTCTATTCGCATAGATTTTTTTCCTTGTTCCAAGAAGCATCTCTGTTGTCCTGTGAGGCCAATCGCTGTATCCATCGCTGTTGTTATCATACATAATTATATAATTTTTCTGCATTAGTATTCGTCAGCTAGTAATAGCCATGTTCAATGAAGCTTGCATCCAAATGTATTATACGTCGGCTGTTTCTGAAACGTGTTGAGTGGTTTACAATTTTTTCAAAAAATAATTCGACGGCGTCCGACACAACTGAGAAAGACGCCCGCGTACGTGGGAACGCACACACACACACACACACACACACACACACACACACACACACACACACAATTTAGGGAGTGTCAGGTGATGGTTGAAACGGTTAATATACACTTAAACGCTTCTGAACATTTCACTGTTTCTGTTGTTCCTCGCGTAGTCCTGATGATTTTGCGTTTCTTTGGTATATATCGGGACTCTGTAAGAATATAATGAAGTCTTAACTTAAGCATATATTGTAGCCTTCTTATGTCAAAAAATAATTGTGTCGTGATTGGCGCTTGAAAATCTGAAACTCTACACAGGCGGATGTGATGTAGGGTTTCTTTTGATAGATTCTTCAGAATAACAAAGTGAATGCTAAAGACGGCATATGCATGATATCAAAACGTAAATTTCAAAATTCCAATTACTTGTGTACCTAAAGGGACGCAGAAATTTCTTCTACTTTTAAAATAAAATGTACGCCAACCTCATACAGCTATGTAGCAAAAGAAATCATGTATTGTTGTGTTGTGTTGTTGCTCTACATAATTACGGTTGAATATTTTACTTAATGAATCAAGCGGCTACAGACTCGGACGCATACTAATTCAGTCTGGTGAAATTTTCAGTATTTGCAAACTACATTGTATGACAGCCTATCTGTAAGCAAATAGTATAAATTACTGTTTAGTATTTAACTGACCTCCTACAAACAAATTTGGGCACGAAGGTATTTACAGAAACTGGAGTAATCAAGCTACATGAAGGAACAAGTAGGACACTTTAAAACGGAATGATAATATAAGTCCTGAAAAGAATACAGGCTATCAACACAAATAAACTCTTAAAAAGTAAAAAAGCTAAAATAAAATAAAAAATAACTTATTGTCACTATTTGTCTGTACAATCAGCGAACTGTCAGACCTGCTTTGTTTATTTGATAAACTATATTTAGAAAGATGATTTTTTTAAATTCTCTGTATAATACATAATTGTATTCGAATCAGCTGGTAAAAATCTGACAAGCATTCTGTCCGTACGCAACAAATTGTTACTTTACATACGAATACAGGAATGTTGTTTTGTACTGAACGAATGTTCACAGCATTTAAGACTGCAGGATATTGGCTCAGAACTCTTTACGCCAATATAATAACCTGTTACACTCCTGTTTCACGAAAAGAAAATTTCATTAGTAGGAAAATGTTAATAATTTCTGCCTGTGGGGTATGTAAATAAACGTTTCGCATCAATTTTATCGTGAAAATCTTTGCTTAAAATTTCTTTAAGAAATTGGTAATTAAAGTCTGACTGCTACCAGATCTCGTTATTCTTTTCCAGATAACGTTTTCGACGAAGAATACAGTCCCAGAAACAGGTTACGGAAGTTTTATCGATATTAGATCTACGGCAATCGGTAAACGCTCTCTAGCAGGAATCAGGTAAAACATCAAATATCCGACATCGCTGCTGCCGGAAGAAGATACTGCGAGAACGGGACCAACGACGACTGAAGAGAATCGTTCAACTTGACAAGTCAACCCTTTCGCAAGTTGCTACAAATTTCATTGCTGGGCCATAAACAAGTATCAGTGTGCGAACAATCCATGGAAACATCATCGAATGGGCTTTCGAAGCCGAAGACCAATTTGTGTATCCTTGATAACTGCTCGACAAAAAGCTCTATGCCTCGCCTGGGCCCGTCAACACCGACAAACGACTGTTGACGACTGGAAACATGTTGCCTCGTCGGATAAGTCTCGTTTCATATTATATCGAGCGGGTGGACGTGTACGTATGGAGACAACCTAATGAATCCATGGATTCTGAATGTCAACTGGGGACTGTTCAAGTTGGTGGAGACTATGTTATGGTGTGGGGCGTGTGCCGTTGGAGTGATATGGGACCCCTGATTCGTCTAGATACGTCTCTGACAGGTGACACGCATCCATTTATGTCCATTGTGAATTCCGACGGACTTGCGCAATTCCAGCAGGACAATGCGACACCCCAACCATCCTGAATTGCTACAGTGAGGCACCAGGAACGCCCTTCTCAGTTTAAATGCTTCCGTTGGCCAGCAACTCCTCAGGCATGAACATTATTGAGCACATCTGGGATAGCTTGCAACGTGCTGTTCAGAAGATATCTCCACCCCCTCGTAGTCTTACGGATTTATGGACAGCCCTGCAGAATTCTTGGTGTCAGTTCCCTCCAGCACTATTTCAGACATTTGTCGAGTCCACGCCATGTCATGTTGCTGCACTTACGAGTGCTCGAGGGATCCCTACATGATATTAGGCAGGTGTACCGGTTTCTTTGACTGTTCAATGTATTACAGAATACTATTCGCTAAGGGTCGCAGGAAGACGAACAATAGTCAAGCATCCATTGAACGGTTTTGCAGCTGTTTGCAACTACGCTGACAGAAAAAATCGCAACGCCAAGGAGTTGTTAGACATAAACGAAAGTATGTATCTACACCTGAAACCTGATGTCTAGTGAAATTTCGCCAGTCGCTGTAACATCCCAAATATAGAACCCATAATGACCACCCTTTTGTTGCAGAAGAAATAGCAAAATTAGTCATCCTGACAGTGACGGCAGCTACTGACAACAAAATTTACGCTCTTGTCAGTTTGATTAACGGGGATGCTATATAAATACTAACGATTATCGTCAAAGAAAACCGTGTGAAACAAAACAGAAACTTTAAAGAAAGAATTCAAAAATTATTATTTACGAAGGTTAAAGCCCAGACCATAAATCGATCAAAGATAACATTTATCCTAGAAGAGAGTTGTAGCCGCATCGAGCTGCAAGTTCGCTGTGACTACAATGTAACTCGTTAATGGATTGGATTGTTTGGGGGAAGAGACCAAACAGCGAGGTCATCGGTCTCATCAGATTAGGGAAGGACGGGGTAGGGAGTCGGCCGTGCCCTTTCAAAGGAACCATCGCAGCATTTGCCTGGAGCGATTTAGGGAAATCACGGAAAACCTAAATCTGGATGGCCGGACGCGGGATTGAACCGTCGTCCTCCCGAATGGGAGTCCAGTGTGCTAACTACTGCGCTACCTCGCTCGGTCGGTAATGGATATTAACTTCAGTTCTCTCTTGTACTAGGGCAACAGTAGTGCGCATATTAAGCGCTGCTAGATTGTTTCAAAACTGATTTGAAGTTTAAAGTTTTACGATATAGACTGGGATATTAGTCGGAAGTGGACTAAAATAGGATCGTCTTTGCCGTGAGACAAATAACGGGATTTTGATGTATGTGACAGAAAAGTGAATCGTGTGATCACTGATTTGTGATGGGACTTTGCCTTCGTGATACTTAATGGTCACGAACAACGAAGGACACAGAAAGAGACTGATCACCGACGTAAACTCGATTATTAGACTTGAGTTGGCTACAACTAAACGCAATCACGATGAAATTACAAATTCGCCGTGTTGTCAGAAGTTATCGTCAAGGTCAGAATTACTGATGTTAACATATTAATTCCCTGAATTACATATCGGTGTGTGTGCTCAGCTTAGGGACAAACAATAGTTACGAAAGACAATAAACCTTAAGTCAGCTTTAATTCTTCGTGTCGCCTTCATCATTTAATGGACATTTCAAGAGTACTTCTGAAATTGACTGAGTCTTATGATAACATAAAAATGCCAAGTGAATTAGTGATAACTTAAATGTGAACAGCAATAACTTTACACCAAAATTACGAAGCATTCTGAACATTGGCCGGTGGTATGTTATCTCTGGAGTTACGTCGTGTAGTTGTTGAATATGCGACGTAGCGACGCCTTGACGACGGAATAATAATTAACAACTTAATATCCTCGCAAATTTCATAATGTGGCCTCGGATTGGGTGATAGACGCTATTTGTTAACGTTTTAATGACCATTCTCAAACCGGGTATAAGAACTATAGTCAGCAAGTTCGGGTAAACTGCAAGTTCTGTCGCGAACACGCAAGGGACTTTTGGTTATTTCAGGTCAATGGAGGCATTGCGTTATCGAGTGGTGCAGTCGCTACATTTATGAGTGAAGAAGATCGACAGACAAAGAACACAATTGCTTTCATTGAAACCAAGGGCGGCGCACACACTCCGGGGTGCTGCTACATCGAGACAGTAGTATCATTTTCGAGATACAGTATCTGAAAGTAACCAAACCACGCCAGGAGTCTGTATTTTTTTTAAAAATAGTTACAGACTGGCGTTGTCGTGATCGACGGACGCAGTTCCCCGTCATCTCGACTGGGACACCCATCACTGTCGAGTCGAGAGAGATCAGCGCCACATCGCTTAAGGGTGGCGCCAGTAGCACCACTTTGAGGGTGCAAGTCAGGTTTGCTTTAAATAAACGCTCTGACGGTCGTGAGCGTTAGTTACCTTTGAGATGGGACGTAGTGAGTTGTGGTAGTCAAGAATGCCTTAAGGCGACAAAGACACCGTTATCAAAACCTCACTGCGTTTGAACGGGGTCGTCTAATGGGGCTACGACAAGCTGGATGGTCCCAATATGATATTGCAGAAAGACTTTGTTGTGTCTAGACAAGACAGCCTAGACACAATGAGAGGAAGCCGAAAGGCACGCGCTTAAACTCACGCAGGCTGGCGTGAGGTCTGAAACAGGATACGTAATGAATGCTATAAAGAAAAGTACGTAGCTTCTGGAATACTTAACTTCAATCCACATTTGTAGAACATCGCTCTTGATGATACATTAATAGAATGTCAATATCAATTGAATACGGCGCCTTGCTATGTCATAGCAAATGTAGCTGAAGGCTATGCTAACTATCGTCTCGGCAAATGAGAGTGTATTTGTCAGTGAACTGTCGGCTGTCCAACTGGGCGAATGCCAGTCCGTCTCTCTAGACCTGCCGTGTGGTGGCGCTCGGTCTGCTATCACTGACAGTGGCGACACGCGGGTCCGACGTATTCTAATGGACCGCGGCCGATTTAAAGGCTACCACCTAGCAAGTGTGGTGTCTGGCGGTGACACCACAGACTTGACAAGAATACAGCCACTGTGCATGATTGCTGGTAGTGGTGGTCACGACATCGGACGGTCGCAAGAAGACCAGGCTTCAGATGGCCACATGGTACTACAGAGAGGGAAGATAACCTGTTAGGCATATGGCCTTGGCTCATCGTACTGCATCTGCAGCAGCGATTTGACCAGCACCACAGTGTTGTTGTTGTTGTTGTTGTTGTCTTCAGTCCTGAGACTGGTTTGGTGCAGCTCGCCATACTACTCTATCCTGTGCAAGCTTCTTCATCTCCCAGTACTTACTGCAACCTACATCCTTCTGAATCTGCTTAGTGTATTCATCTCTAGGTCTGCCTCTACGATTTTTACCCTCCACGTTGCCCTCCAATGCTAAATTTGTGATCCCTTGATGCCTCAGAACATGTCCTACCAACCTGTCCCTTCTTCTGGTCAAGTTGTTCCACAAACTCCTCTTCTCCCCAATTGTATTCAATACCTCCTCATTAGTTATGTGATCTACCCATCTAATCTTCAGCATTCTTCTGTAGCACCACATTTCGAAAGCTTCTATTCTCTTCTTGTCCAAACTATTTATCGTCCATGTTTCACTTCCATACATGGCTACACTCCATACAAATACTTTCAGAAACGACTTCCTGACACTTAAATCTCTACTCGATGTTAACAAATTTCTCTTCATCAGAAGCGCTTTCCTTGCCATTGCCAGTCTACATTTTATATCCTCTCTACTTCGACCATCATCAGTTATTTTGCTCCCCAAATAGCAAAACTCCTTTACTACTTTAAGTGTCTCATTCCCTAACCTAATTCCCTCAGCATCATCCGACTTAAGTCGACTACATTCCATTATCCTCGTTTTGCTTTTGTTGATGTTCATCTTATATCCTCCTTTCAAGACACTGTCCATCCGGTCAACTGCTCTTCCAAGTCCTTTCCTGTCTCTGACAGAATTACAATGTCATCGGCGAACCTCAACGATTTTATTTCTTCTCCATGGACTTTAATACCTACTCCGAATTTTTCTTGTGTTTCCTTTACTGCTTGCTCAATATACAGATTTAATAACATCGGGGAGAGGCTACAACCCTGTCTCACTCCCTTCCCAACCACTGCTTCCCTTTCATGCCCCTCGACTCTTATAATTGCCATCTGGTTTCTGTACAAATTGTAAATAGCCTTTCGCTCCCAGTATTTTACCCCTGCCACCTTTAGAATTTGAAAGACAGTATTCCAGTCAACATTGTCAAAAGCTTTCTCTAAGTCTACAAATGCTAGAAATGTAGGTTTGCCTTTCCTTAATCTAGCTTCTAAGGTAAGTCGTAGGGTCAGTATTGCCTCAGGTGTTCCAACATTTCTGCGGAATCCAAACAGATCTTCGCCGAGGTCGCTTTACCAGTTTTTCCATTCGTCTGTAAAGAATTCGCGTTAGTATTTTGCAGCTGTGACTTATTAAACTGATAGTTCGGTAATTTTCACATCTGTCAACACCTGCTTTCTTTGGGATTGGAATTATTATATTCTTCTTGAAGTCTGAGGGTATTTCGCCTGTCTCATACATCTTGCTCAACAGATGGTAGAGTTTTGTCAGGACTGGCTCTCCCAAGGCCGTCAGTAGTTCCAATGGAATGTTGTCTACTCCGGGGGCCTTGTTTCGACTTAGGTCTTTCAGTGCTCTGTCAAGCTCTTCACGCAGTATCATATCTCCCATTTCATCTTCATCTACCTCCTCTCCATTTCCATAATATTGTCCTCAAGAACATCGCCCCTGTATAGACCCTCTATATACTCCTTCCACCTTTCTGCTTTCCCTTCTTTGCTTAGAACTGGGTTCCCATCTGAGCTCTTGATATTCATGCAAATGGTTCTCTTCTCTCCAAAGGTCTCTTTAATTTTCCTGTAGGCAGTATCTATCTTACTCCCAGTGAGATAAGCCTCTACATCCTTACATTTGTCCTCTAGCCATCCCTGCTTAGTCATTTTGCACTTCCTGTCGATATCATTTTTGAGACTTTTGTATTCCTTTTTGCCTGCTTCATTTACTGCATTTTTATATTTTCTCCTTTCATCAATTAATTTCAATATTTCTTCAGTTACCCAAGAATTTCTACTAGCCCTCGTCTTTTTACCTACTTGGTCCTCTGCTGTCTTCACTACTTCATCCCTCAGAGCTACCCATTCTTCTTCTACTGTATTTCTTTCCCCCATTCCTGTCAATTGTTCCCTTATGCTCTCCCTGAGACTCTGTACAACCTCTGGTTTAGTCCGGTTATCCAGGTCCCATCTCCTTAACTTCTCACCTTTTTGCAGTTTCTTCAGTTTTAATCTACAGTTCATAACCAATAGATTGTGGTCAGAGTCCACATCTGCCCCTGGAAATCTCTTACAATTTAAAACCTTGTTCCTAAATCTCTGTCTTGCCATTATATCATTTATCTGATACCTTGTAGTATCTCCAGGATTCTTCCATGAATACAACCTTCTTTTATGATTCTTGAACCAAGTGTTAGCTATGATTAAGTTATGCTCTGTGCAAAATTCTACCAGATGGCTTCCTCTTTCATTTCTCTCCCCCAATCCATATTCACCCACTATGTTTCCTTCTCTCCCTTTTCCTACTCTCGAATTCCAGTCACCCATGACTATTAAATTTTCGTCTCCCTTCACTACCTGAATAATTTCTTTTATCTCATCATACATTTCATCTATTTCTTCATCATCTGCAGAGCTAGTTGGCATATAAACTTGTACTACTGTAGTAGGCATGGGCTTCGTGTCTATCTTGGCCACAATAATGCGTTCACTATGCTGTTGGTAGTAGCTTACCCGCTCTCCTACTTTTTTATTCATTATTAAACCTACTCCTGCATTACCCCTATTTGATTTTGTATTTATAACCTTCTATTCACCTGACCAAAAGTCTTGTTCCTCCTGCCACCGAACTTCACTAATTCCCACTATATCTAACTTCAACCTATCCATTTTTGTTAAATTTTCTAACCGACCTGCCCGATTAAGGGATCTGACTTTCCACGCTCCGATCCGTAGAACGCCAGTTTTCTTTCTCCTGATAACGACGTCCTCTTGAGTAGTCCCCACCCGGGCATCCGAATGGGGGACTATTTTACCTCCGGAATATTTTACCCAAGAGGACGCCATCATCAGTAAACCATACAGCAAAGCTGAATGCCCTCGGGAAAAATTACGGCTGTAGTTTCCCCTTGCTTTCAGCCTTTCGCAGTACCAGCACAGCAAGGCCGTTTTGGTTAGTGTTGCAAGACCAGATCAGTCAATCATCCAGACTGTTGCCCCTGCAACTACTGAAAGGGCTGCTGCCCCTCTTCAGGAACCACACGTTTGTCTGGCCTCTCAACAGATACCCCTCCGTTGTGGTTGCACCCACGGTACGGCCATCTGTATCGCTGAGGCACGCAACCCTCCCCATCAACAGCAAGGTCCATGGTTCATGGGGGTGACATAACGAATGGTTACAATGCCGTTAGGTCAAGGAAAGCTTCGAGACAGTCGCCCTGTAGCAAGCATTCTACGGATCGCAAACCTCCGCCATTTACGACTTCAGTGGTGCAAAGGGACAGCTCATTTGATGGCAGGGTGGAGGTCTGTTGTGTTTTATGATGAAGGCTGGTTCTGCCTCTTTTTCAGTGATAGCCGTGTGTTGTTTAGGGGATCAGTTGAGCGCCTATAGCCAACTTGTCTGCGTGCTACACACACTGGAGACACACCTGGAGTTATGGTCTGCGCTGCGATTTCGGTAGACAGCAGTAGCACTCTTGTGGTTAATCCACGCATCCTGATTGCAAATTTGTACGTCGGTGTGGTGACTCGACCTGCTACGTCGCCACTGATAAACCGCATTCCAGGAGGTGTTTTCCAACTGGATAACGCTCACTCACACACCGCTGTTGTAACCCAAAATGCTCTACAGAGAATGGCCATGTTTCCTTGGCCTGCCCGATCACCAGATCGGTCTCCAATCGAGCACATACGGAACATAGTCGGACGACGACTCCAAAAAAATGGTTAAAATGGTTCTGAGCACTATGGGACTTAACATCAGAGGTCATCAGTCCCCTAGATTTAGAACTACTTAAACCTAACTAACCTAAGGACATCACACACATCCATGTCCGAGGCTGGATTCGAACCTGCGACAGTAGCAGCAGCGCGGTTCCGGACTGAAGCGCCCAGAACCGCACGGCCACAGTGGCTGGCGCGACGAATCCAGTGCATCCACAACCAACATTAACCGTCCTTGTACTGATAGACCAAGTGCAACAGGTATGGAACTCCATCCCACAAAATCTCATCCGACTACTGTGCAATAAAATGCATGCACGTTTGCATGCTTGCATTCAAATTTCTGGCAATTACAGTAGATATTATCGTACTAGCATTTCACATTTGCAATCGCTTATCTCGCCTTAGGTTAACCTGCAATACTAATCACTTAAATATGTTACCTGTACAGATGTATTCGCGAAATTTCATTACTCTACATTAACTACTTTTGACGTTGTGATTTTTTTTTTCGTAAGGGTATTTCGTGTTGAACTACCTGCGGATTCTTCCTATGAATCTGTGTGGCATATCCACTTGCTGTGCTTAGTTTTATTTGGTCATTCCACTTTAAATCCCTCAGTATTTAAACTCTCAGATATAGATGTGACTACTTCCAGTGGTTATTCCTTAGTCGTGTAATCTTACAATAATGGCTCTTTCCGTCTATTTGTGTACAATATATTACATACCTTTTGTGTTGAAGGTCAGCTGTAAAACCTAGCAGCAAGTGTCGGTGCTCCGCTTTTTGCCTCTTGTTATGAATTAGTATGTCCTCATTTTCGGTCGGCAGGTGCACTAACACTTTCTGAACAACGAATCTGGATCTAGTTAAACTCGAGTGGGAGTATTAAAGCATCATTACCTACATTCGTGGATTGGATTCGAGTGACCTGTGCGGCTTTAGCGTCTGAACTCCATCGCACCCTGGGCCGACCGACACTCTTACCCTTTTTCGATACCTGCCTTGTTGCACTCTGCCTACACATTGCTCTCATTCTGCATAAATGCGTCGATTTTTTCCGTCATTGCAAATATTTTAAGCTCATTTCTAATACCTTTGTTTCTTGTTTTATCTTCCAGTTCACATTCTTTAACCGATACGAAGAATCAGTTTCTGACGTCATTACTCGATTTCTGTCTTCCTTATTTGCTATCCAAGCCTCACATTCGTAAATTAGCACCGGAACGCTAAACACCCTGAAATTTTGTCGTTTTGGTGTTTATACAGTTTTCGTAATCAAAAGAAATGGCGCAGCCCAGATAACTATAATTGTTGTGGCGTAACAAGCTAGCTACGCCACACTGAGAAGGGAGCCGAAAGGCACGCGTACACACACGCCGACTGGCGTCAAGTCTGGAACAGGATAAGTAGTGAATTCTAATAAGAAAAGTATGCAGCTCCTCGAATACTTATCTTTTATTTATCCTTGTGGTACATCGCTCTTGATAATACAAATAAGACTATCTTCAGATACGGTTAATGGCGCCTTGCTAGGTCGTAGCCATGGACTTAGCTGAAGGCTATTCTGTCTCTCGGCAAATGAGAGAAAGGCGTCGTCAGTGTAGTCGCTAGCAATGTCGTCGTACAACTGGGGCGAGTGCTCGTCCGTATCTCGAGACCTGCCTTGTGGTGGCGCTCGGTCTGCGATCACACAGTGGGGACACGCGGGTCCGACATGTACTAAATGGACCGCGGCCGATTTAAGCTACCACCTAGCAAGTGTGGTGTCTGGCGGTGACACCACAATAATAACCTATTTACTCGATAATTTTATATCACTAGTTTTGAGCACATCTGTTATGTCCCTCAGCATGCCATTACTTTAGTGTATTCTGTAGGTAATTTGAAAATATAATTTTGGCCGACTTGATTTAATTTGGAAATATTAATTTGTAAGACTTCTTCTGGAGTGGCTTTTACGCACTTGCTCGTCAGCATACATTAACGTTTTTATATAATGGGCATTATCTATTATTATTAGTTAGTTGCTTTTTGATTTCCTCACAAAATCTTTTAATCTCTCATCTATTTACAAACTGAATAAAGTGGGAGGAAGACTGCAGTCTTGTTTTCTCCCTGGTTAGCTATAATGCCGTTCTCACTTATTACGTTCCCTTCATTTATTACAAATTTAGTTTCATTGTATAAGACCCATCACAAATGTTATCTAATTGCGTTTTCTTCTGACCAGATTTTTGTCCTGTTTAATCTGTCAAATGCCTTGACGTAGTGAAGAAAAGCTATGTATGTCTCACAGTTAAAGTCTCTTCTTTTATTTATCAATATCTGCAAAGTAAATATATTATCCATTGTTTTTCGTCCAAATTTAAATCCATTCTGGTCTTCAGTTTCGGTTATTGACCTTACACTTAGTGTTAAAATTTTTGTGTATGCTTTATGTTCGGCTGTTAAAATATTTATTACCCTATAATTATTACAGTCTTTTCGACAACTTTGCTTAAAAACAGCTGCTGATCAGATTCCCGGTATTCTCACTTTCTCCAGGCATAAATGTAGGAAATGTAAAAATCTTAGTTAAATGAGAATTCCGTCGTATTTTAGTAACTCACTGTTAATTCCATCGATACCAGGTGCCTTTCTGTTTTTCATTGTTTTTAAAGCTTCTTCTAAATCTGCTAACATCAGTGCATACACCCGTTTCCCAACTTCATTAATTTATGCTTGTTCCATAAAGTTTTGGTCATACCACAATTTTTATTATGTTCTTCCCATTTTTATTTGATAGTGTTAACGATTAAGTTATCTTTTTCTTGTCTGTTTAAATGTGTGATTGCTGCGTGGGCAACTGTTTGTTTTCCACGAATATCATTCTGAAGATTACTTATGTACCTGTGCCAGCTTGCTCAGTGGCTTCCTTCATTCCTGTTGAGCAACTGCCCTTTTTCGATTACATTCTGCTCTTATTTCTAGTTTTTCTCTGCTAGTATTTTTAGATACGCTTCCTTTTTCTCTCTTATTACTGTTTCTAATTCTCCGTTCCATAATATTATTCCCTTCTTATTATTTCTTTATTTCTTGATATCTTGTATCCAGTGCTTCAGAGCTAACTTCTCAACATAACTAATTACAATCTCCCATTCTTCAGTAGTATCTTCAGTGGCGGATTTCATCAGCAAATCTTCGTTTATTCTCTTTTCGTATAAGGTTTCTACGTTTTTATACTGTAATAAATGTACTTTCCCTGTTTTTCTCTGTTTTAAAAGCGTTGTTACTCCTTCTCCATCTTGTTAAAATATTCATTTCAGAAATTGTTAAGTAATGCTCAGAATAGACGTTGCTTTCTCGATACGCTCTTGTATCGGTTATCAGTAGTGATACTTTCTTTAACTACAGTCCTGGAAATTGAAATAAGAACACCGTGAATTCATTGTCCCAGGAAGGGAAAACTTTATTGACACATTCCTGGGGTCAGATACATCACATGATCACACTGACAGAACCACAGGCACATAGACACAGGCAACAGAGCATGCACAATGTCGGCACTAGTACAGTGTATATCCACCTTTCGCAGCAATGCAGGCTGCTATTCTCCCATGGAGACGATCGTAGAGATGCTGGATGTAGTCCTGTGGAACGCCTTGCCATGCCATTTCCACCTGGCGCCTCAGTTGGACCAGCGTTCGTGCTGGACGTGCAGACCGCGTGAGACGACGCTTCATCCAGTCCCAAACATGCTCAATGGGGGACAGATCCGGAGATCTTGCTGGCCAGGGTAGTTGACTTACACCTTCTAGAGCACGTTGGGTGGCACGGGATACATGCGGACGTGCATTGTCCTGTTGGAACAGCAAGTTCCCTTGCCGGTCTAGGAATGGTAGAACGATGGGTTCGATGACGGTTTGGATGTACCGTGAACTATTCAGTGTCCCCTCGACGATCACCAGTGGTGTACGGCCAGTGTAGGAGATCGCTCCCCACCCCATGATGCCGGGTGTTGGCCCTGTGTGCCTCGGTCGTATGCAGTCCTGATTGTGGCGCTCACCTGCACGGCGCCAAACACGCATACGACCATCATTGGCACCAAGGCAGAAGCGACTCTCATCGCTGAAGACGACACGTCTCCATTCGTCCCTCCATTCACGCCTGTCGCGACACCACTGGAGGCGGGCTGCACGATGTTGGGGCGTGAGCGGAAGACGGCCTAACGGTGTGCGGGACCGTAGCCCAGCTTCATGGAGACGGTTGCGAATGGTCCTCGCCGATACCCCAGGAGCAACAGTGTCCCTAATTTGCTGGGAAGTGGTGGTGCGGTTCCCTACGGCACTGCGTAGGATCCTACGGTCTTGGCGTGCATCCGTGCGTCGCTGCGGTCCGGTCCCAGATCGACGGCCACGTGTACCTTTTGCCGACCACTGGCGACAACATCGATGTACTGTGGAGACCTCATGCCCCACGTGTTGAGCAATTCGGCGGTACGTCCACCCTGCCTCCCGCATGCCCACTATACGCCCTCGCTCAAAGTCCGTCAACTGCACATACGGTTCACGTCCACGCTGTCGCGGCATGCTACCAGTGTTAAAGACTGCGATGGAGCTCCGTATGCCACGGCAAACTGGCTGACACTGACGGCGGTGGTGCACAAATGCTGCGCAGCTAGCGCCATTCGACGGCCAACACCGCGGTTCCTGGTGCGTCCGCTGTGCCGTGCGTGTGATCATTGCTTGTACAGCCCTCTCGCAGTGTCCGGAGCAAGTATGGTGGGTCTGACACACCGGTGTCAATGTGTTCTTTTTTCCATTTCCAGGAGTGTATTACGTAATCAGTTAACACACTGAACGCCTTGTTGAATTCGTTTATTTCAACCTTTTATATTTTATTATATGTGATACCATTAGTTATTCTGACCATGCTATTTTACATTTTTTATGAATTTGTTTACACGTCCGCCTGTGGTTACCTGGTTCTTGGAAGGAAATTTGCGTCTTGGAACAAAATGACCACATGTGGGCATTTTGTCTTTTAGTTGAACACATTTAATTCAGGTCAGATTTTGAACTAAATTGGCTAGCAGTGGTTTCGCAGATGCAGAGTGTCTATGTGATCGCCGTAAGCTTATTGACACCAGTGCTTACTAATTTAAGTTATATATTACAGCACTGAAGATGGTCACTAAGTGACCGAAAATCGATTTTGCGATAATAAACAAAAATATACGACCAATGCTGTCTCTCCTTTCAAGTATGAACTATTGATGTTGCTACGAATATACATTATGTGTCTTTAATGGAGTGGTTTCCATTGTCTACTGGATCCTCATGCCGCTGATAATTGCCAATTCTTCCGCCTTTTAGGAACAGTTTCCCACTCCAAAGGCAAGAGGGGGTCCTGAACCTCTGTCCACTCCTACGCCGTCTTTGACAAGGCCGTTGGCAGAACGAGTGTGGCTTCTTATGCCGGAAGTTTTCTGCTGCCGATTGAGGTACAAGAAGCTCTTCTTAGAGCAGTTGAGAAGGCAACAGTTGCAAGATGATGTAATGTGGTGTGAGGTACCCATGACAGATGGTTTGTCCTGTACGAGTATCGTGAGAAATGCCACGTAAATTGTGGTGCATTCGGAAATTACGAGCCAAAATGACGATCTCCTATTATTAATATTAGACAAACTAAACAGCGTATTTAACAGCGTACTTAATAATAAACAACTGCGAAACGAAAAGTGTGCTACTTTAGACTTAATTAGCAATGTATGGTTATTTAGAATCTATAGATGAGAACAGTGTGACAGTAATTTCGGAAATACGCAGTTCATTAAGTTGTTGAAGAATAGAAACTTTTTGTGACTATAAAGTGAATGTAATTGTGCAGTTTCTCGAGTTCTGCTAATTAAAAGCTAGTGGCATCCCGTACACGCAAACTGATTGGAAATTTAATTATTTCTAAAGTAACAGTTCCTCGCTAAGAGTCTCTTACTGGCTCAAGATAACGGATTCACGACCTACGCTGTTTTCTGCGCCGGGGACAACCCTAGAACACTGCAGGTTGGTGAACAGTTATTAGAACTAAAGCATTCCACTCAGGGTGGTGGAAGCAAATAGGCACCTCACGTGTGCTGCAGTCTTAGTACAAATGAGATCAGTGGCACGTCTTCTGTGGTAACACAGAGGAGGTGTAAAGGAGAGAAATATTTCTTAGGAAAGGGCTTCATAATACGCACGTATATATCTCCGTTTCTCCCGCTTTGTCAACTTCACTTTTTAATCAAAATTTAAGCAGTAGATTGTTCGAACCCGAGATCGAGGACGATTGTATTACCAGTCAAACATTCTTCCCCGTAGTCCACGGTTTCACATTCCCCTGCTGCTTCCCAACTTAAAAATGTTAGGCCGTCATATGGCACCCACCACACCTGCTACCGAAGTCTAAGAGCACTCATGTATTTACGGTGACATGCGATATCTGCTGCATGTATCATTACTCACACTGGCAATAGTGCCGTTGGCCGGCCGGGGTCGCCGAGCGGTTCTAGGCGCTACAGTCTGGAACCGCGTGACCGCTACGGTCGCAGGTTCGAATCCTGTCTCGGGCATGGATGTCTGTGATGTCCTTAGGTTAGTTAGGTTTAAGTGGTTCAAAGTTCTAGGGGACTGATGACATCAGAAGTTAAGTCCCATAGTGATCAGAGCCATTTGAACAATTTTTTTTTCGCAGCACAATAAATAATCTTCAGGCCAATTTATCATTAACATTAACAGTCGGCATAATTATTTACGAATGTTTATGGCGTTGATGTTAGCTGATCTTGATACAACTCTCTTGGTACCTCTAATTTTCAGAGCTATTTTCACATGCATTTCCTTTTCCAATCCCGATTGGTTGGAGCCGAAAAGAAATTCCTTACCGATCGATGGGGTAAGTTTGTTTATCTCACGTACAAATTTTCGGGCCGATTCCGCAGTTTGCTGTACATCGTCAGGTTGTCGCTTTGTTTGGAATTTCATTATCTTACATCTTCCAGTTCTGTAACACTGTTTGAAGTTACGCCAACCATCCATTGTTTCATTTGAAATCACTGTAATGTAAGTCGCACCCAATTTGATGTTCATAACGTAGTAGATTCCTGATGCACATCCTGTGAATTGTACTGAGCATCCTTTAAACGTGGAAACACCAGTTTTTGTAACAAGTGCGCCTGGCCAGCTCCTGGACATCCGTAGTTTTCCTTAAGTCCTATACGGTCATATTGCTGATGGCTTATTCGAAATATGTTCATAATTCTTCCTCTTAGTATGCTGCAGATGATCTTGCATGTCCTTTATTACGTTTAGTACCCGCTCCTTGGACAACGATTGTCCTTTATTAGTTTCACTGCAGACAGGATTTGCGGCTATCTGTCCGACAAGGTGCTGAACAACATCTCTCGACACCTTGTTTCAGAATCACTTTCACTTGTTAAGCACGTGCCGGCCGGTGTGGCCGTGCGGTTCTAGGCGCTTCAGTCTGGAACAGCGTGACCGCTGCGGTAGCAGGTTCGAATTCTGCCTCGCGCATGGATGTGTGTGATGTCCTTACGTTAGTTAGGTTTAAGTAGTTCAAAGTTATAGGGGACTGATGACCATAGATGTTAAGTCCCACAGTGCTCAGAGCCATTTGAACAATTTTTTGTTTAGCACGTATCGTCAGCATTGTACACCCTATATACATTGTCCACACATTCGAGCGTATACGACAGCATACATCCGACTGACTCAACGTGCAGAAACGCTAATATTTCATCCACCACTTCTTCCTCACTCTTAGAAATTCCTTGGGTTCAACTTCGGCAACTGTTCAAATGGTTCAAATGGCTCTGAGCACTATGGGACTGAACTTCTCAGGTCATCAGTCCCCTAGAACTTAGAACTACTTAAACCTAACTAACCTAAGGACATCACACACATTCATGCCCGAGGCAGGATTCGAACCTGCGACCGTAGCGGTCGCGTGGGTCCAGACTGTAGCGCCTAGAACCGCTCGGTCACCCCGGCCGGCTCGGCAACTTTGATGTAGATATAATATTTGCTTTGTTTATCATTTACACTGCTTTGTAACAACATTACTGGCACTGCAGCAATGTAGTGAGTTATTCATCGACTAGGCTGTTCAACTACACTCCGTAGCATCATGCTGTGCCCACCATTGGGTACTTCCAGTCCCGCATCCTGTAGCCATTAGCAGCCAACTTTGTGGCTACATGGCAGATAACATACCGGACTTCGTATGCTGTGGCCGGCCGGTGTGACCGAGCGGTTCTAGGCGCTAGAGTCTGGAACCGCGCCACCGCTATGGTCGCAGGTTCGAATCCTGCCTCGGACATGGATGTGTGTGATGTCCTTAGGTTAGGTTGAAGTAGTTCTAGGGGACTGATGACCTCTCCTCTGAAGTTAAGTCCCATAGTGCTCACAGCCGTTTGAACCATTTCGAATGCCGTAAACATCATTGTCCTTTTGCGACCTCGCCCTCAAGAGCTTCCGTCTAAGTAACTGAATGTTTGCCGGTAGAGTTATCAACAGCTCAGTGTAACATTTGGTACCAACTAGGGACATGGGAGTAATCTCGAAGAGAAGTAACCTTGAACTACAAGACTGGTACCTAGGTGCCCGCTGCTTGTAAGACCGTCCTCCCGGTCTTCGTTGGTCGGTGACCTGTAGGTTCTACATCGGTTTCGATGTTCAAAGTGCCTCTAGCGGCGCCCGCAGAAATCTTCGAGGCACCAGCTCGGGCAGTATCGCTAGGCTACGATACCACAGGTATATAAAGCAGCTAACCAAAACAGGCTCCGAGACTACTATGATACATCACGGGGCATGTAAGGCAGGGGTGAACGTCGACTGCGGAGTTGTGTAGGGGCGAATAGACGTTCAAATATTGAGCAACTGTCCGCTCAGATGAACCAAGGGGCTACCAAGTCTCTTATCAACGACCATTCAGCGAACGAATCTGAACCGTGCTCGGGTCGTGTTCATGCCGTTTGTTTGTCATCTTCTCTTTACGGTACTGCCGCCTCGTTTACTTATTCCATTTACTGACGTCACTAAGTTCCTGTCTTACCTGCCTGTGAGTGGCAGCAGCAGCGCTTATCGATAAGAATACTGTTGTATTATCTTTGAAGCGACCGCTAGTATTTCCGGCTCGTCGTGTGTCGGGAGTTGAGTCGGGGACGGAGAGCCAGTGAGGCGCGGACAGCCAGTACTAGCCGACCGCTGGTGACGCACATGAACTGTCCGACGGAAGGAGCTTGGAGTGCGAACGACCGCTGGTTGGTCGTCTCATTGGCCACGTGTATTTGGTCTTTCGACCGTTTCTGGGCCTCGTCAGTTGGTTATCTTGCCGGACGTGGGACGGTTCCTTCCTTCTGCAGAGATGTCGTGGCCAATCGCCAAGAGTTACCCCTGCATGGTTGGGTCCGAGTCAGTGTGACCGGGTCGCCGTGTCTCCGAGTTCCGAACGGACATCGAGTTGGGTCGGGTTGGAGCTGTAGTGAGCTCCGGACAGCCAAGACTCGCCTGACCATTGCCGACACTCATAACTTGAGTGGGGACGACCTTGGTCGGTCGTTCTGTCGGTCGTCTCATCGGGCGACGTGTATTTGGTCGCCGAAAGCGTATGGAAACTCTGTGTGTGTGTGACTTGTCATTTCTCCTTGTTGTTCCACGGTGACTGGTTTTAGGATTGTCGGAGTTCTTGGTGCAAGTGTTTAAATGGAACTGTGTGTAGCTTCTGTGATTTTCGCTGAGCAGATGAATGCTCTCTGCGTACTGGAGTAGCCAGTTGGTCAGTTGCGATTGGAGCAGCGAGGAAGTCTCCATGGCGTGAGGTCAGCCCAGGGCCGCTGGTGGTGTGCGCGTCCGGGCGGAGTTGTGTCGCACTAGCTGCGAGAGCTGCGAAGTTCGACGCCCACCGAACCTGCATACTGGAGTTGAGTAATCAGTGAACCTGTTATGAAACCGCATCTGCTGTGACATCTCTTCGTTGACTGCTGCTGGTTGCTTCCTGGGCTGTTCCCGCAAGCAGCAACGTGACGGTGTGCTGGACTCGGCAAAATTTTGCAGCCGTCTCCCTGTATTGTGTTTAACTTTTGGAATGATTATAATTTATTAGTGAAGTGCACCAGCGATATCTTATGCCTTGTGGCCGTTAACATTCCAGTTCCCGGCCCTGGTCGTTAGTGTAGTTTTCTGGCAGTGTGTTTTCCTCGCCGTGTTGATGCTGTCCGGCACGAGGTGTAGTTCGACAGCTTAATGTTGTTCTCCCTTTTTCTTTGAGTGGTTATTGTGCCTTGAATGTGTTTAGACGCCAATTATTAAGACATAGTCCTGCTGTGATCGTCGTCCTCGCTGATATTTTTGTTGTCGTCCCATTGGTCGGGTGGAAGGGAATTGATTAGTTTGTTGGTTGATACTTCAGCTGTCCCTAGGTCGTGCTACCACCCGATCATTTAGTGTTACGCTTGGCTTCCTGTCCCACCTAAACTGTTGTTAGAGTTTCCTCCCTAGTCTGACAGTTGGAACACTTCTGAACACCACTGTTCTGTTGTTTAAGATTGTGATTTTCTTTTGTCCCAAGTACTGTGCCAGGCCTTTAACCATGTATTAATTTGGTCTGTTCTACGTTCGGTATATGGCCTTCAGCCGATCCTTATGTGAAGTATTTTAAGATTAGGCCTTCAGCCGTGTTTTATTCTAAGTTCTTGTTCATTCTGTAATTAGGCCTTCAGCCGCATTTGTTTTAAAATCTGTGGCTTTCAGCCGTAGAGTGTAAATTCCTCTCTGTAAGGTTTCTCTTTAATTATCTTGAATTCTTAAAATGGGCTTCAGCAATACTGTGTAAATGCTTATCTTAAGGTTTGCCTTTAATTATTTTGAATATTTGTTTGGGCCTTCAGCCGTCAAGATATTTCAAGTTTTCTTAAGATGGTTTTCTGTTGCACTGTGTAAATGCTTGTCTTTAAAGGTTGCCTTTCATTATGTTGAAATATTATTGGGCTTTCAGCTGAGGAATTAATTTGAATTTTCCTTAATATGGCTTTTAGCCGAAATTTGTAAATGCTTGCCTTTTAAACAATTTCCTTTGCTGATCTGAAATATTATTCGGGCCTTTATCCGAGAAGATATTTTAATTTCGCTTAAATAAGGCCTTCAGCCGTTTCTCTAAATCCTTGTATTTTTGAAAGGAATTATTTAAACTTTATTATTAAGTAGTTACTTGGGCCCTCAAGCGTGAATTGATCCTTGTTGTTTTAAAGAGAAAACTGTGCATTGGTTTCGGAGGAATAAAGTTGTGTGATCTTGTGTAACTAGCAGTAACTGATCTTGGCCCCTTTCCACAACCTGATCCGCTCTGTCCTGCTTAACGAGATTTCAGAAGCTGCCTGTGGTCCTCCGCAGGAGGCGTCTGCTTCGTGCAGCAATGCTGACTGCTGTTCACTGATGACGACGGATGGAATCTGCACGCCAGTGCCGTAACTAGACGCACACTGGGTGGCAACAGGTGGCCTTTTCAGATAAACCATGTTTTATTCTTCAAAAAATGGCTCAAATGGCTCTGAGCACTATGGGACTCAACTTCTCAGGTCATTAGTCCCCTAGAACTTAGAACTACTTAAACCTAACTAACCTAAGGACAGCACACACATCCATGCCCGAGGCAGGATTCGAACCTGCGACCGTAGCGGTCTCGCGGTTCCAGACTGCAGCGCCTAGAACCGCACGACCACTTCGGCCGGCCATGTTTTATGCTCCATCGGGCAGATGGCCGTAGGCAATTGCGGCGGACCGCATGGGGTAGCTGTGTGGTCTGAGGCGTCTTGTCACGGTTCGCGCGGCTCTCCCCGTCGGGGTTCGAGTCCTCCCTCGGGCATGGGTGTGTGTGTGTTGTCCTTAGCGGAAGTTATTTTAAGTTACACTACTGGCCATTAAGATTACTACACCAAGGAGAAATGCAGATGATAAACGGTTATTCATTGGACAAATATATTATACTAGAACTGACATGTGATTACATTTTCACGCAATTTCGGTACATAGACCAGTACCCAGAACATCAACCTCTGGCTGTAATAACGGCCTTGATACGCCTGGGCATTGAGTCAAACAGAGCTTGGATGGCGTGTACAGGTACAGCTGCCCATACAGCTTCAACACGATACCACAGTTCATCAAGAGAAGTGACTGGCGTATTGTGACTAGCCAGTTGCTCGGCCACCATTGACCAGACGTTTTGACTTGGTGAGAATCTTCAGAATGTGCTGGTCAGGGCAGAAGTCGAACATTTTCTGTATCCAGAAAGGCCCGTACAGGACCTGCAATATGCGGTTGTGCATTATCCTGCTGAAATGTAGGGTTTCGCAGGGATCGAATGAAGCGTAGACCCACGGGTCGTAACACATCTGAAATGTAACGTCCACTGTTCAAAGCGCCGACAATGAGAACAAGAGGTGACCCAGACGTGCAATCAATGGCACCCCATACCATCACACTGGGTGATACGCCAGTATGTCGATGACAAGTACACGCTTCCAATGTGCGTTCACCGTGATGTCACCAAACACGGATGCCACCATCATGATGCTGTAAACAGAATCTGGATTCATCCGAAAAAGTGACGTTTCGCCATTCGTGCACCCAGGTTCGTCGTTGAGGACACCATCGCCGGCGCTCCTGTCTGTGATGCAGCGTCAAGGGTAACCGCAGCCATGGTCTCCGAGCTGATGGTCCATGCTGCTGCAAACGTCGTCGAACTGTTCGTGCAGATGGTTGTTGTTTTGCAAACGTCCCCATCTGTTGACTCAGGTATCGAGACGCGGCTGCACGATCCGTTACAGCCATGCGGATAAGATGCCTGTCATCTCGACTGCTAGTGATACGAAGCCGTTGGGATCCAGCACGGCGTTCCGTATTACCCTCCTGAACCCACCGATTCCATATTCTGCTAACAGTCATTGGATCTCGACCAACGCGAGCAACAATGTCGCGATACGATAAACCGCAATCGCGATAGGATACAATTCCCCCTTTAACAAAGGCGGAAACGTGATGGTACGCATTTCTCCTCCTTACACGAGGCATCACAGCAACGTTTCATCAGGCAACGCCGGTCAACTGCTGTTTGTGTATGAGAAATCGATTGGTAACTTTCCTCATGTCAGCACGTTGTAGGTGTCGCCACCGGCGCCAACCTTGTGTGAATGCTCTGAAAAGCTAATCATTTGCATATCACACCATCTTCTTCCTGTCGGTTAAATTTCGCGTCTGTAGCACGTCATCTTCGTGGTGTAGCAATTTTAATGGCCAGCAGTATAGATTAAGTAGTGTGTAAGCATAGGGATCGATGTCCTCAGCAGTTCGGTCCCATAGAATTTGCCTCAAATTTCCAAAATTTTCGTGTGCAGTGTGAAACGCCTGAAAGCAGACATCCTGCAACAATTGCCAGAAGTGTCCAGGCTGGAGGAGAGACGTCCTGCTCTGCGGTATCTTTTCATGGTATTCCCTGGGTGATCTATGAGGTATTGTGCCACCTCACGGACGTCACAGCAACAAACTTTCCTATCAGACGCCGGTAGCGGTATCACGGAGTCTTGGAGGACCCAATCGTGCGCGCCCTCTGAACCACACCTCCATCAGTTCTGTACTTCGAGCGCCGTCTGCTGCCTCAGTATAGGATGATCGGCGTCAGCAACGCGACCCACTCGCGCTGTGAGCCTCTACGGGACGCCATTCAGACACTGCCTGGTCACGGGTCTGTCACCATCGTTGTTACTGTAGTAACAGCTGGACTTTACTTCATGCTGTATTATTTGCACTGTCTTAGTTCCTTTGGGAGACATACAAGTTAAGCAAATCTTCTGGGTTCTGTGTTACTTGTTTACTGATTATTTCTGCTCCTATCTTGCTTTCTACGACAGCACACACAGCAGCCTCGTCATTCGGGAAGGCATAGCGTACATACTCAACACGAGTACGTATCTATCCTTGCGGACCACGTCTACTCCAACATGCGGTTTGTTTTCCCTCGGCTCTATGTCATCTGCTAGGAGGGCAATGCAACGTATCACACAGCTCGCAGTGTATGTTTTTGTTGTGGTCTCCAGTCCAGAGACTGGTTTGATACAGCTCTCCATGCTACTCTATCCTGTGAAGCTTCTTCATCTCTAAGTACCTACTGCAACCTACATCCTTCTGAATCTGCTTACTGTATTCATCTCTTGGTCTCCCTCTACGATTTTTATCCTCCACGCTGCCCTCCAGTACTAAGTTGGTGATCCCTTGATGCCTCAGAACATGTCCTGCCAACCGATCCCTTCTTCTAGTCAAGTTGTGCCACAAATTTCTCTTCTTTCCAGTTCTTTTCAAGACCTCCTCATTAGTTATGTGATTTACCCACCTAATCTTCAGATTCGCAGTGTACGTATGTAGTTTAGAGAGCACGAGGACGAGTTTACGGTACGAACACAACACACAACAGAGCAAACTGCAGGCTTGCCTACCACCTGCGTTTACGTTGAGGCATACATTTCTTGTGGTATGTTTGTATGTGTAATGTTGTTTCATGCAAAATTAAAAATTCTCGTGGTTTGTGTTCAAGGATGCTCAATTACATCTTATTTGATGTATTAGCCGAATACATAACATTTTTCCTTCGATCGCAGTCTCACCCCTATAATAAACCTAATAAACCACATACAAATATTATGAAGTACCATAGCCTATGTGACAGGTCGTATTTCGCATACATTAGTCGTATTTTCACGCATATACTATAATCCCATATGAGTGCTCTGCATATGGAAAAGTAGACATCTGAAATAAAGCATGTATTGAAAGAAAGTGTAACATCTCTCAAGTTACTAAGACCCAAAGTTCAAAAGCTAGCTTTCCATTTGGCCTATACTGGTCGTCAGTAGTTAGTATCCTGGTTTGGAATTTTCCTCTCATTACAGTGGGAACTCAGGGAAAAGCGTCAGACGATACATGCGTAAGGTTTTCGAATAACGCTGAAAAAGGCTGGAGCTGCAGTCGAGTGATAAGTGCAGTTTATACACACGTTTCACACTTACGTATAAATATCGAAAACCTACATTTTCTCTTCCTAGGACATTTTGCTTACTTTGTCACCAATAGCGTGCTCGCTATACAAAATAATCCTGCCTGACTATAACAGTGATTGCACTGAGTGAAACCTTAGTGCCAAAAAGAACGCACAGTAGTCACATGGTTGGCACGTTTAAAGTGTGTGTCCCAAGGTTCGATTGTTGCCTGCCGCTCTCAACTTATGGTGTTGCCATAAGACATGTAGTCAGGAGTAATCGGAAGGAGTCAGTCACAGGACATAATTAACTATGGCTTAGTCTCACATCATCAGTGACTTTATTATTATACCCTTAATGTAATTCAGTGAAATTCGAATGACTTTCAATAGCAAAGAATAAGATTAAATTAAAAAAAAAATAAACTCACACATCCTATTTTACATTTATTTTTTCATTCTAACAGTATAAACCGAGAAGGCAAGTATGTTACGAAACGAACTAAATTAGCAAAACAAGTAGGCTACACTTCAAATTTTGAATTATTTGTTTCTAGTTATAACAGCTGCGAACTTCATATTCAGATTATTGTATTTTTCCTATTTACATTACTATGAGTTTGTCAATAGTGGAAGGGTAAATGGATTACAGGCTCATGCCAAAATTGTAACCAAACTAGAGAGTTATGTTCCCTAGACTTAAAACCCTTCCATTTTTCTTCAGATGTTAGCCAGTAACAGAATTACATATTGCCAACTTTTCCCTTGTTGTTATGTGAAATTCTGCTTCATTTACCAAAACAGTTGAAATTGAAACGGAATACAGACTGCTGAATAAAAACACTGCTGCAGCTGTATGTTACTTTATTACAAAAGCACATTATTCCACATCAGGTTTTTGTTATCTGTGGATGTCCGTTAAATAAACTGCTATGGACTACAGAGTGTGCTATTAAACAAGCCGCTGAAGACAGGACCACTCAATAGCTAACGAAAAAGATTCTGGTCGGTATAAAAAGACAAGTGCAATTTCTACATTTGGTTGTTGCAATACAACACAAATTACCTTTTCATGAGCTATCGGTGGTTCTTATAGTATTGCGTTATTCCGTTGAAAAACTATAGTTACTTTTTTCTCACGATAGATATGAAAATTTCGCATTTTAACTACTATCATGCTCATAAATTAAGGATAATTGCAGAATGTGGTGCGACACAACGTGGCATTACATAAAACTGGCGCTAATAGCATAGGCACATAAGGAACACACACGACACAGATCTGTAAGTCCACAGTATTAGTGATAATTTGAGAAAACCGTGCAGAAACATATGTGCTATAAAGCACCACTGTTTCCTGCGCATGTAGACCGACATCAATGTGGGATATGATCATCATGCACACGTACACAGGCCGCACAACGGGTTGGCATACTCTGGATCAGGTGGTCGACCAGTTGCTGGCGTATAGCCTGCCATTCTTGCACCAGTGCCTGTCGGAGCTCCTGAAGTGTCGTAGGGGTTTGAAGACGTGCAACGATACGTCGACGGAGAGCATCCAACACGTGCTCGATGGGGTTTAGGCCTGGAGAACAGGCAGGCCACTCCATTCGCCTGATATCTTCTGTTTCAAGGTACTCCTCCACGATAGCAGCTCGGTGGCGCCGTGCGTCATCCATCCATTCATCCATCAGGAGGAAGGTGGGACCAACTGCAACCCTGAAAAGGCGGACGTCCTGTTGCAAAATGACGTCCCGATAAACCTGACCTGCTAGAGTTCCCCTGTCAAAGACATGCAGGGGTGTACGTGCACCAATCATAATACCACCCCACACCATCAAACCATGACCTCCATACAGGTCCCTTTCAAGGACATTAAGGAGTTGGTATCTGGTTCCTAGTTCACGCCAGATCAAAACCCGGCGAGAATCACTGTTCAGACTATACCTGGACTCGTCCGTGAACATAACCTGGGACCACTGTTCCAATGACCATGTACTGTGTTCTTGACACGAAGCTTTATGTGCTCTCCTGTGACCAGGGGGCAGTTGAATACACCTTACAGGTCTCCGGACGAACAAACCATGTCTGTTCAGTCGTCTGTAGACTGGGTGTCTGGAGACAACTGTTCCAGTGGCTGCGGTAAGGTCCCAAGCAAGGCTACCTCCGTGGCCGTCTGCGGGCACTGATGGTGAGATACCGGTCTTCTTGTGGTGTTGTACACTGTGGACGTCCCATACTGTAGCGACTGAACACGTTTCCTGTCTGCTGGAATCGTTGGCACAATCTTGAGATCACACTTTGTGGCACACGGAGAGCCCGTGCTGCGACCTGCTGTGTTTGATCCGCCTCAAGTCGCCCTAGTATTCTACCCCTCATAACGTCATCAATATGTGTTCTTTGAGCCATTTTCAACACACAGTCACCATTAGCACGTCTGAAAACGTCTGCACACTTACTCGCTGCACCGTACTCTGACATGCACCAACACACCTCTGCGTATGTGGACTGCTGCCAGCGGCATCGTGCGACGACGGCAGGTCAAATGCACCAGCGTGGTCATACCCCGAGGTGATTTAAACACGCAAACCACCCACCAGAGCGTTGTTTCACCATTATCCTTAATTTATGAGCATGAGTGAATATGATAAAATAAAGCACCATTTGGCTGTTATCATCCACCCAGGTGTCGACTGACTATCTTGAACAATTGAAGAGCCCGCTGGAGTGGCCGTATGGTTCTAGGCGCTACAATCTGGAGCCGAGCGACCGCTCCGGTCGCAGGTTCGCATCCTGCCTCGGGCATGGATGTGTGTGATGACCTTAGCTTAGTTAGGTTTAATTAGTTCTAAGTTCTAGGCGACTGATGACCTCAGAAGTTAAGTTGCATAGTGCCATTTGAGCAATTGAAGAACTGCAATCGTTATTATGGAAAATTAGTCTCGCTGTATTGCGTTATGCACTTTCGGAAGTGGGATCAGTACGACGGAGTGCTGAAAAGTAATGCCTCCGAATTTTTTTATTCTGTTCTCACTATCGGTTGAGGTACTGCATGTCACACATATTACTCGGTCGACTTTCCAGTTTCGCTGACGCTAGTTGCAACCCTCTGCCGCCAGAGGCCTCCGAGTTATAGCTGCAGTAAGGCGGTGTGTAACGTAAGTATGTCGGTGTTCAAAAAATCTAAAAACACGAGTTCGAAGAGTTCGTCCACACATGCAGGACCTTCTGCATCAGCGTGACAAAGACAGAGCGCTTCGGCATCTGCAACAATCCGACGCCATGGGTTCACTGTGATCCGTCATTCTCCATAAGACTTTCGAATTGGTCCCATCCGATTTTCACCTCTTTCCAAAACTTAAAGAACATCTTTGAGGACTTTACTTTGATGGTGACGAAGGCTTGCAAGCAGAGGTGAGGCTGTGGCTTCATCAGCAAACATTCTGCAGTGGAGGTATAAACAAACGGGTGTCTCCTTGGGAGAATTGTGTTGATCGCCGTGGGAGTGCAGCCACGAATCCTCCCACGGTCATAAAAATGGTACCGAATCGTCCCAAGCCCGCAAGGTTCTGAAAAACGATGGGACCTAATCCTCCCATTTGAAGCAGGTAGCAGTTCTAAACGTTATGAATACTCCAAGCAGGCAAAGGAAAGCATATGAAATTGCAGTAGAAGATGTAAAAACTTTTCGCGTGTATTACATGTTTAAAAGTTTTATCTTTTATCTTATTCAGATAAAATCCACCCGGCACAGCGCCAGCAACTAAGTCCCGCTCAAGGTCACGAGGAAAGCGTGCATAAATGAGTCAATATTATTTTGTTTAAAACATGGGAGGGGGTAGGTGAAGGAGATAAAGAACATGGCAGAGATAGTTATATTATTGTCTATAATACAACATACAATGTGTCAGTTTGGGAGGATTCGGTCCTGTTACCTGCTTACCTGCCTGGTTTCGGGAGTATTCGCGGCTGCGCCCCGCCGTGGTGACTATGCTGAGAAATAAATATGTAGACGTGAAGAATAAAGATGTAGAATGTTAATAAAGTTTGTTTTATTTAAAGTGCTGTAAGAGTTTTCACATAAAAAAGTACACAGTCTTTACTTTATTGTCAGCAGAATTAAATTCCGGAGTTATTCCTTGGAAGACAGAGATGCGAAGTTTTCTGTACCCTCGCCATGTATAAATGAACAAATGTGTTGGTAAATAATTTTATGCTAAAAGTTACGCCTTATTAATAGTAAGCGAGCGTGTATTTTTACGCAAGTGATACTACTTGTTACTGCAAGTGTTTGTTTTGTTTTGTATCATTTATTTTATGTAATCTTTGGGTGGTACGCAGTAGCTGGAGATCGCCAGCAGATGCCTTTACCTGATAGCACGTCCGGCACGGAGCTTCCAACATCGCATGGACTACATCGTCGAGAGTCAAATGGTTCAAATGGCTCTGAGCACTATGGGACTCAACTGCTGAGGTCATTAGTCCCCTAGAACTTACAACTAGTTAAACCTAACTAACCTAAGGACATCACAAACATCCATGCCCGAGGCAGGATTCGAACCTGCGACCGTAGGGGTCTTGCGGTTCTAGACTGCAGCGCCTTTAACCGCACGGCCACTTCGGCCGGCTCGTCGAGAGTCGTTAACTCAGTAACGAAAGTATAAAAACGTTTTATAAAGTATCGGCTAATCATTTTAGTGTTAATGGTATCTCCACTCAGAATATCTGTACATGGTTATGTAATAAAAGTTCATAAATATATGAAGTAGTGGAAAGTTATTTTAATTAATCAGTTGATAGTTATTTTAAGAATATGGAAGAACAGTTACTAAGTAATAAGATTAAAATAGTAGTAATGTATTTTAACGATTTTTGCCACCCAGATTCCTCTCAACATATAGTCCATTTTCTCATAACTGGAGATTGATATACGTACCTGTATGCCTCCTAAATAAAAAAGGAAAAGTTCATTGCGTTAGGTACATTTCGTGCACGACAGTGTATGAGCTTAAGTGCATCAAACGTAAACTCATACTGACCCGTGTTTTTCTTTCCAAACGATGCAGATTTTGTACAGTAGGACACTTGATTTCGAATTATCAGAATGAGTATTAACAAGTATACACATTATTCACCATGTGGTTCCATGTGTGTCTACAAGATGCGGAAAAAACAGTTGTTTCACTATAATGGCGTCTTTGAAATTGAGAAAATTATTGGAGCAGCTGGCGAGTAGGGTAGGAAGGAGGTCACCCCACTGGGCTTCAGCAGTCTCGGAAGGGACGAGCTCGTGACGTCACCGTAAGGGCCGGGAGGGCCACCAGGCTGTGACCGGAGTACTGCTCGCCTGCGTTGCCCTCTCAGCCCTTTAAATCAGCCCGTGGCACTGCTCCTCAGCGGGGGGCAATAAATAGTCGGACGAAGCGAGACCATGACCTCACTGCGCAGGCCAGGCTGCTCAGCACAGTAGTTTACTCTTTATTCCCACAATTCGGAAACACATATTTTTATCGTTAAATAACGTAATTCTGTTTCACAAACTAAATTTTGCTCTCGCAATTCAATCAAAACTACATCTTGTGGGCGTCGCCTCACGTAATATAATTAATACTACGTCGGGAAGAACGTTTCAGTCAACAAATGCAACTCGGTGTCATAACTGCAGCATTTATACATCGCTGTCACGTCGTAAGGCTCAGTTTAATTTTTATAATAGTTTTCTACTAGGCTTTTCAAATTAATTTTAGCATACCACGGATTCTGAAACTATGTATAGTTTTTGTTGTGTCTGAACCTGGAATATGACGAAGCCAATTGTGAGAAATCGTAATATGGCGTCTTACGTTTATTTGGATTGAAAAAATTTCCAGAACTCTACTTTTCCCTTGCTGGTCTTTGTCGTTGTGAACTAGCAAATATTTGCTTCTGTTGGTGAAAGTTGTAGGTTTGGCCCCATGTGTACACAGGACTTTAAATAACCATCTTTTTCCCAATGATGTATGCGTTATTGGAATAGAAAAAAATTATAGAATTCAATACAAAATGTTTATACGTAATCAAATATGTAACACCTGAAATATCGCATGCAATGTGAAACAAAGATAATCTGGTCACAATTCGATAGTGAATGGTGGCCATGGTTATTGTTAAAGGAAGTCGAAACGATATACGTTGAAAAATTCTTGTGTAAAACAATAGAGGCAAAAACGTTCATTCAGGAAAATAAGTTGAGGAATTCACAGTTGGATACAAAGAGTCAAAGATATTATTTTGGTTTAATTTGTGAATTCAGAGTGCCGGCATGACAGTTGTGTCGCTACTTATCAAAGGAAATTATTTTTATTAACGACTTCGTGCCAAAACATCGATAAACTTATCCAGGTGCGGGTTTACTTCCTACTATAGCGAAGAACTACGAGGCTTGGAACTTTAATAGTGGCAACTATTTATTTACAGCTCGAAAGTGTTTCAATGTTTTACTGACCTTCAAAGTAATCGCCAGCATTGTTTATAACCCGTTGCCGGCGATGTGGAAGCCGTAGGATACTCTTAAAAATGGTTCAAATGGCTCTGAGCACTATGGGACTTAACTTCTAAGGTCATCAGTCCCCTAGAACTTAGAACTACTTAAACCTAACTAACCTAAGGACATCACACACATCCATGCCCGAGGCAGGAAGCGAACCTGCGACCGTAGCGGCCGCGCGGTTCCAGACTGTAGCGCCTTTAACCGCTTGGCCACCACGGCCGGCGGATACTCTTAGCAGAGTCAGTTGTGTTGAGCCGGCCAGGGTGGCCGAGCGGTTCTAGGCACTACAGTCTGGAACCGCGCTACCGCTGCGGTCGCAGGTTCGAATCCTACCTCGGGCGTGGATGTGTGTGATGTCCGTAGGTTAGTTAGGTTTCAGTAGTTCTAAGTTCTAGAGGACTGATGACCTCATAAGTTAAGTCCCTTAGTGCTCAGAGCCATTTTGAGCCAGTTGTGTTGACAGTTCGAGCGGCGCGGTCTATTGCCCGACGAATTTGTAGCATTTCTGAAGCGAATGCCGTGAAGCGTTTCCTTCAGTTTAGAAATCGAATTGAACTCACGAGGGCTTAATTCGGGGGAGTGCAGTAGGCGGTATAGCATTTAGCAGCCCCATCAGTCAAACAAATCAGTAACAGCTTGTCCTGCAAAATGATGGTCAGGTACTACAGAAAGTGTCATCACTTCTGTCTCTAAGCTGGTCGTAGGTTGTGTTCCAAAAATGAACAGCATAGAGACAGAAGTGATGACACTTTCTGCAGGACCTGACCATCATTTTGCAGGACAATGCTGAAGCACGTACAGTGCAAGCTGTTATTGATTTGTTTGACTGATGGCGCTTCTAAGTGCTATATCACCTACTGGACTCCCCTGACTTAAGCCCTCGTAAGTTCAGCTGTTTTGCTAAACTGAAGGAAACACTTCAGAGCTTTCGCTTGAGAACTACTACAAATTCATCGGGCAACAGACTGTCAAAACAACTGGCTCTGCTAAGAGTATCCTACGACTTCCACATCGCTGGCAACGGGTTATGCACAATGCTGCTGACTACTTTGAAGGTCAGTAAAACTTAGAAACACCTATCTATTTTGTACGAGCTGTAAATAAATTGTTGACACTATTAAAGTTCCATCCTTCGTATTAGTTATCTCATTAGATGAATCTGCAGCCGTCATTCAGTAATAAATTAAGTGGTTTTATTGCTTCGATGTACACAGTCATACAATAATACGTTCCCTGTCTTTTCTCGAGTTTCGTTATCTTTTTCTGCGTCTGTTTACTTTCCATGTGTAGGCCTATTCATATTATTTCATGTGCAATCTAGATTGTTACCAGACAATCAATGTCTTCCTTTCTCAAAGTATTGCAATTTTTGTGTTATTACTCAGGAACATACGTATTAGGTCTGAAATCTTGGAGTTTCACATTAGAGTTTAATCCAAAAGAGCATACGACTTTGCAGAAGCAACTGCAGTAAAACTGGCTTTCTGTATTTTGCAACATATTGCTTTTTAGTTTGTTGCCGTCTTTCCTCACATCGGCCACTTCACTGCCTTACCTAATGACACTGATTACTTCGGCCATTTTCGTGCGCAGGGTTTAAGCTGTTTTAATTTTTATAACCAGGATGGCAGCAATTGTGCGGCATTGTGACGACAACACACATCTAAAACAGCTGCTCCACCAGAATCAGTAGCAATAGTATTGCGATGGACACAGATAAATGAGGCGAGAATTGTTGATAAATTCCAGAGAGTTGTTTACAAAAGCCCTTATTTAAGAAAGCGGAAATAAAACAAACATTAATGGTTGGTGAGTACAGAACCATTGACCCTGATCCCAAAACTTCAGTTTGGCCAGTGTTTAAGCCTGTAGCAGACGGGTGTTGGCAACAGTGTTAACTATACTTGCCGTATGGAGTGCAACGAACTTTACTTGCGTGCTATTCGCTCTTGTCTAACAAACTAGAGGCACGGTTTACCAAAAACGCCTGCTCAGGGCAATATTATTGACACACCTGAGACTTTATGGAGCTATTGGACGTGAAGGATTTTTTGATCTGGCTCAGAGATTAATCGACACTGCAGCTATTCATGGAAAAGTGTCCGTAAACCTATTATGCCCCCCCCCCCCCATTCCGCAACTGTCTCACGACACATCTCCGTAAACATAAAAAACCTTAAAAAGGAAATTATGCCTGAAGTAATTTATTACGTGAACGGAGGTGAACACTGGGCGACACAGATATGTGGATATGCAGCGCAAAGAGGATTCATTGCCTGACACGTACAGTTCCTTATTTTGTTAATTGAGACCTAAAGCCGGCCGGAGTGGCCGAGCGGTTGTAGGCGCTACAGTCTGGAGCCGCGCGTCCGCTACGGTCGCAGGTTCGAATCCTGCATCGGGGATGAATGTGTGTGATGTCCTTATGTTAGTTAGGTTTAAGTAGTTATAAGTTCTAGAGGACTGATGACCTCAGAAGTTAAGTCTCATAGTGCTCAGAGCCATTTGACTTTTTGAGACCTAAAATCAAGCTTCCTGTGTACGATCCGGTTTGAAGACGAGTCTAAAACAGATGACAATATTAGAAACGAATTTTTGAGACGATTTATCTGAAACATGTACCTTTTACAACTGACCAAGGTGGCAACACTATCGGCACTCTTCGTGAATATTTTACTTGGAATTGTTTCTGTCATATGCTGAACACAGTGCTACGAAGTGCGTTTAATGTGCGATTTCCCGCAACTTCGTTTTTTCCGACTGCAGTGGAGAAATTTATGGCATTTGCAAAACAAAGTGGCCTTGTTCATAGCCTAGAGAGAACACTGGAGCAGTCGAACGATACTCGCTGGGACACACGACTGACCATAGGTCAAAAGGCAGTATTCGAAATGAGAAACAGAGCGATAAGAAGGACTAACAAAACGTTGATTGAGGAACTGATTTCTGTTCTAGCAGTATGTATGCTGTTGTGTTTTTATATTACACTCATACTGATTAGCACTTAATTTGTTTGAGGAATTGTGAAGCAGAGATTCATCTTAGATCCGTTCGAGACTTCAAAAGAACTGGATATGGAAAAATCACCTACACTGCACCTCATGTTCCAATGCAAGAGTGGCCGAGCGGTTCTAGGCGCTCCAGTCTGGAACCGCGCGATCGCTACGGTCGCAGGTTCGAATCCTGCCTCGGGCATGGATGTGTGTGATGTACCTCGGTTAGAAGGTTTAAGTATTCTGAGTTATAGGGGACAGATGACCTCAGAAGTTAAATCCCATAGTGCTCAGAACCATTTTCTTCCAATGCAAGATAAAGCTCCCGAAAGACTTAAGTAAAGATCCTCAGGACGGAGAAGCATCTGAAGTAAATATTGCCAATCTACCTCGAAGATTATATAGAGGAAAAGCCACCTAGAGCTAGCTACTTTCCCGTGGGGACCATTGCGCCATCTCAAACTGTTGTGTGAATCTTCAAGGTGTTAAGCAATGGGAGAGGTAACGCATACAGTTCAGTAACTACTACAAAAATGATTTCGACAGACCATTCATAAAAGGACGCTTCTTCGTGAAGCGCCGTCTGCCACATAAAACTAAATTCCGCCGCAGAAAAGAGCCAATCACAGGTATATTCTCACCTAAATAATATCCACATATACGTGAACTGTTTCTCAGACTGTCCACGTAGAATCTGAAAGCAACCTTGACGAAGTCCTCAAATTTTGGAAAATAATTCAAATATATTCAAGAACGGAACATTTTTTTCTCCCCAGTAGTACTTTTACACGTTGATGATATGCCAAACGGTATATTAGAAGTCTATGTTTTACACCACGAACAAAATTACGGAAGTTTGTCTTGTGGGCAGACATTGATGACAATACCACAGATGAGTTAGGTGGATACTTAAAGCAGAACTGGACGAAAATGTAGCTTATGACTGGAATGAAAATGGACAATGGTTCCGACTCTCCAGAGGATATTTAGAAAAATTTCATGTTTAGAGTCATCCAGCTTTGCATCAGAGAGAAATTTTAGTCCTGCAAGTTTAATTCTAAGTGCACGATGGTAACTTCTGGATCTGGACAACGATCATCCTCTTCTCTTTCCTCATAACAACTCCAGTATCAGAGAAAATGAATGAAGGAATATATTGTAAATGTTTTCCACACCACGATTTGTTTTATGTTCTCTCTAAATCGATTGTCGATTATTGTATCTGTTTGTCTTGTAGCTTTCATTTATGCAAACTATTCTCAAATTAGTGTTGGTTTATTGCAGCCAAACAAACGAATCCTCTGTTTGTGAATTATTATTTGAGATCTTATGAAGCTATTGGAGGTGAAGCATTCTTGGATCTGACTCAGAGATTAGTCGACACAGCAGCGACTTGTGGAAAAGTACCCACAAAACCTATTATGCCAACAGGCACACCAAGTAATCATATTTCGATGTTAGTACAGTGACAATCGTTTAAGACGAGAAGGCTTAATTTAAATAATCTGTTGACATGAAATAGTACTTTGGAGTTGGCTTAATGACATACGCAGTTATTCTTTAGCACGAAACAAAATAGTTTGACATGAGAATAACCCGCTTCTCAGCAAAATTAGATGTCCAGTCCATACTTTATGTAGTTGCATCAGCTCTCAGGAGTTTTGTTGTTATTTTTGTTTGTTAGACCGAACAGAATAAACAATGTTTCTTTTGGGCAGGTACATGTACTGCCAGTGTCAATACATTTCATTATGCTAGTCAGCCAGTTTTCGAACTGGATGTGATGAAATCTAATTTACATGTCTAATGGTCGAGAAGTTTATGTGAATACAATCTGTCATTTTGCTTGAAATGAAGCTATTCGAAGTGTAAACACACGTGTTTAACGAGATGTATTGGCAACTGCATGTGTACATTTTAGCGGCAAACAGTATTTCAAAAAAATTACTTCTGATACGTTGTTGAGCATAATTTAAAATCAATTTTTTTGAACGAATAAACTATTTTGGCCACATCAGTTTCGTGCTAAAAGCTTTTTATAGTATATAGGAAAATCTCTCACTGAGAGGAGATGACAGCAAGTCTCGGGTGGTAGAGGCTGGTACTCAGCGCGGGATGTATTGTGTATAGCGCTCTGCATTAGACCTTTGACTGCGCTTTCCTTGTAAGAGACTCTGTGGCTGGTTGGACTGGTTGTTGGAAGGTATTCGCCAGTAGTGTTGGGCAGTTGGAAGTTAGTCGTCAGCAGCGATGGAAAGTCCTGTTGGGCAGTTGGAGGTGAACAGCCAGCAGTGATGGATGTTAGATGTGAGAAGTTACCATTGATGGAGGGTAGAGGTCTAAAGTGTTAGCGTAGGCTAACTATCTGTAGATGTTCGACTTGGAGATTGAATATTATTCATGATCGTATACCTTTGTACTAGATGTCAATGGCGATTTACATTCGTGTCTGAACTGGATGTCACATTATTAAGGTAAAAAAAAAAAAAAAATACATTATTTGGTTTTAAACAAAATCTTTCCTTTGCTAGCCACATGCCTATTAGTAGTTAGTGGCTTTAGTACTTAAAATCTTTTATTTAGCTGGCAGTATTGACGCTCGATGTTTTACAGTAGTTCGCGTAATGAAGATTTTTGTGAGGTAAGTTCAAAAAAATGGTTCAAATGGCTCTGAGCACTATGGGACTTAACATCTATGGTCATCAGTTCGCTAGAACTTAGAACTACTTAAACCTAACTAACCTAAGGACGTCACACACATCCATGCCAGAGGCAGGATTCGAACCTGCGACCGGAGCGGTCACGCGGGTCCAGACAGAAGCGGCTAGAACCGCACGGCCACACCCGCCGGCTACTCAGCTGTTTCAGAATCAAATAACGTAGAAGTTTCGTCTTCTCAGTAATTCTGACATTTAAGTACAGAAACACTCATTTAAATACAGAAGTTTCAACCGGTTCCCGTCATTTCGCCGAAGTTAAGCGCTTTCGGGCTGGGATAGAACTCAAATGGGTGACCATCCGGTCTGCCGAGCGCTGTTGGCAAGCGGGGTGCACTCAGCCCTTGTGAGGCAAACTGAGGAGCTACGTGATTGAGAAGTAGCGGCTCCGGTCTCGTAAACTGACCTACGGCCGGGAGAGCGGTGTGCTGACCACATGCCCCTCCATATCCACATCCAGTGATGCCTGTGGGCTGAGGATGACACGGTGGCCGGTCGGTAGCGTTGGGCCTTCGTGGCCTGTTCGGACAGAGTTTAGCTTTCTGTATGATTGATAGGCGGCCCAGCCCATCGAGTGCGGTGGGTTGCGGCGAGCTGAGCAGCCCAGTGCTGCGGGCCGGCAGTGCTGCCGCCTCAGCTGAGGAAGTGCAGTGCTGTGCGGCGGGCAGCCGTGCAGGATTCTGAGTCGGCCACTACTGACTGTGCTCACGTCTTGGTAAACACTTCTGCTGTTGATAGAATATACACTACTGGTCATTAAAATTGCTACACCACGAAGATGACGTGCTACAGACCCGAAATTTATCCGACAGGAAGAAGATGCTGTGATATGCAAATAATAAGCTTTTCAGGGCATTCACACAAGGTTGGCGCCGGTGGCACACCCACAACCTGCTGACATGAGAAAAGTTTCCAACTGATTTCTCATACACAAACAGCATTTGACCGGCGTTGCCTGGTGAAACGTTGTGATGCCTCGTGTAAGGAGGAGAAATGCGTACCATCACGTTGCCGACTTCCATAAAGGTCGGATTGTAGCTTATCGCGATTGCGGTTTATCGCATCGCGACACTGCTGCTCGTGTTGGTCGAGATCCAATGACCGTTAGCAGAACATGGAACCAGTGGGTTCAACAGGGTAATATGGAACGCCGTGCTGGATCCCAACGGCTTCTTATCACTAGCAGTCGACATGACAGGCATCTTATCCGCATGGCTGTAACGGATCGTGCAGCCACGTCTCGATCCCTGAGTCAACAGACGGGGACGTTTGCAAGACTACAACCGTCTGCACCATCAGTTCGCCGACGTTTGCAGCAGCATGGACTATCAGCTTGGACACCGTGACTGCGGTTACACTTGACGCTGCATCGCAGACAGGAGCGCCTGCGATGGTGTACTCAACGACGAACCTGGGTGCACGAATGGCAAAATGTCATTGTTTCGGATGAATCCAGGTACTGTTTACAGCATCATGATGGTCGCATCCGTGTTTGGCGACATCGAGGTGAACGCACATTCGAAGCGTGTATTCGTCATCGCCATACTGGCGTATCACCCGGCGTAATGGTATGGGGTGCCGTTGGTTACACGTCTCGGTGACCTCTTGTTCGCATTGACGGGACTTTGAAAAGCGGACGTTACATTTCAGATTTTTTACGACCCGTGGCTCTACCCTTCATTCGATCCCTGCGAAAACCTACATTTCAGCAGGATAATGCACGACCGCATGTTGCAGGTCCTGTACGGGCCTTTCTGGATACAGAAAATGTTCGAGTGCTGCCGTGACCAGCACATTCTCCAGATCTATCACCAATTGAAAACGTCTGGTCAATGGTGGCGCGAGCAACTGGCACGTGACAATACACCAGTCACTACTCTTGATGAACTGTGGTATCGTGTTGAAGCTGCATGGGCAGCTGTACCTGTACACGCCATCCAAGCTCTGACTCAATGCCCAGGCGTGTCAAGGCCGTTATTACTGCCAGAGGTGGTTGTTCTGGGCTACTGATTTCTCAGGATCTATTCACCCAAATCGCGTGAAAATGTAATCACATGTTAGTTCTAGTATAATATATTTGTCCAATGAATTCCCGTTTGTCATCTGCATTTCTTCTTGGTGTAGCAATTTTAATGGCCAGTAGTGTAGTTCATTTAAATCTCGTTTCCTTTCGTTCTCTCCTGTACAGAAGCTTGTTCGCAGATACATCGAAATGAAAGCGAACATAGGCCAAATGTCTGCGAACACTAATTCACTTACGTTTGCTTCCTTTTGCTGCTGCGTACACGAAGCTGAAAAGGACGTCCTGCTCTCGTTCTTTAATAACACTGTGTCTATTGCCCTTATGGTGTCGACTTCTGATTTAAAGTTACGAAATGGAATGAAAAAAAAGGTATGCAAGTGGTGGAAAAATGTGGAAACACCATGGGAAACGCATGCTTGAGCGTAGATGCAGATGTTAGCCAACCGTGCAGCTTGCGCTGTTGTATTAGTCCCTCATACGGCATATGTGCGATGTCCTCAATACGTTGCAAGTGTTGGTCGTGGTCAGAACAGTGTTCTGAGTAGTTGTGCGTTATGCAGAGGATAAGTGAATCCCAAAGTGGCAGCTGGTTGTTGCTAGTATTATGGGTGGTTCTATAACCTACGTAGTTGAAGTGTTAGGCGTTTCAGGAAACATCGCAACGAAAATTTATGTGGGATACAGGGAAGAGCAAAAACATAATTCGCTAAGTCACAACGTAGATGACTGTGCGTGTTGAGTCATTGTGACGGATGGTCATTGAAGAGGATTGTGACGATAAATAAGAGGAGACACCTGCAAAAGTCACTGCAGACCTAAAGGTCACACTCGCAAACCTGTCAATACGGAAGCAACACGAGGGAAGCTCCACAAACAGGGAATTCCAGGTCGGTTGTAATTCTAAAACTAGTCATCCGTGATAAAAATGTCCGGGACAGAATGATATGGTGCCGAAACGACAAAGCCTGAACTGTGAAATCATGGACGAAAGTCTTCTGGTTGATTGAGTCTTGTTTCTCACAATTACTAACTTCTACCAGAGTTTTCGCCCCAAAAGAGAAAGATGACAGGGGTACGGTGATGATCTGGTTCAAATGGCTCTGAGCACTATGGGACTTAACATCTGAGGTCATCAGTCCCCTAGACTTAGAACTACTTAAACCTAACTAACCTAAGGACATTACACACATGCACGCCCGAGGCAGGATTCGAACCTGCGACCATAGCAGCAGCGCGGTTCCGGATTGAAGCACCTAGAACCGCTCGGCCACAACGGCCGGCGGTGATGATCTGGGCGGTCACATTTTGGTATTACACGAATCCCATGGTTATCCTGCAAGGCTGCATTACTGCCAAGGATTTTGGTTGATCAGGTCTGTAACGTTATACAGTGTTTGTTCCGCAACGGTTATGGCGTTTTCCAAGACGACAGAGCCCCTGTTTGCACAGCTCGCACCGTCCAGGACTGGTTTGGTGAGCACGAAAATGAATTATCGCCTCTTCTCTGGTCTCACCGTCACTTGGTCTCAATATTATTCAGCCATTGTGGTATACTTCGGACCGTGTTCGATAGCGCAGTGGCTAGCACACTCTACTCGCACTCCGGAGAACGACAGTTCAAACCCGCGTCCGTTCGTCCTGATTCAGGTTTTCGGTGATCGCTTCAGACAAATGCCGGGATGGTTTCTTCGAAATGGCACGGGTGCTTTCTTTCTCCGTCTTTCTCCAATCCGAGCTTGTGCTCTAATGACCTCGTTGTCGACGGGACGTTAAACGCTAATCTCCTCGTCCCCCTCTACTTCTGAGTGAAGGCTGCATGATCGATATCCACATCCATCATCGTTTCCTGAACTTGTCGCTGTCTTTACAATAAGAGCGGTATAAGATTACCTTGAAAAATATATAGGATCTATATTAAACCCTTCCAAGAGAACTGGGTTTTGAATGGGAAAGATTTTCCTAGACCATGTTAATCACGGTAATGTGTTGTGTTTTTGGTGTTTCCACCCCTGTAACTTCTATAATGTTGATATCATGCTCTGTTTAGGTAAGATAGTTCGAAAATGATGCCCATTTGCTGTCTCCATTCAGTAAGGAACGACCTTTGTTTTGTGCAAACATCTTATTACTTACCATTGAAAACAGAAGTATGCTTTCTATAGATAGAGAATCACCTAGGAGTTCAGTGGAAACGCATTGTCAGTCTCATGCTTTCTCCATTGGGCCATGAAATTTATATTAAATTTGCTCACAGTAATTTTCCTCTCGTTAACCTCATAGCTGCATCACCATTTGTAAGTTTACAATATTTCACCATATCTCTTGCCCAGAATCATAACATTACTGTACCTGCCTGGCATACCTACCGAGGGGGAGGGGAGGGCAGTTGTTATCCCGTCCTCCCCCTTTCTCCCCGTTCTGAAAAAAATGTCTTCGCAAACGAAACTCTCAAAATGCCGCCAAACAGACAGATAGACCTATCAATTCAATGTTATTTTGGATGGGGACTACATCAGGAGTTGCCTGCACCGCGACCACCCCACCAGCATTAATAACAAAAATGAAGTTTGGCATTGCTCGTTGAAACAGAAAGCTTTATTTACGTTGCAGATCAGTTTGTCACTACGTGATCATCATCGGTATTAGTATTAAAGCCCTGTGGAATCATAAATACAAGCAGTAAAATTGCAGTATCTGCACAGGTCAATGACAAGTACTCTTCACTGACATGTGCAGATATTTCAATTTTACTGCTTATATTTATGATTCCACTGGGCTTTAATACTAGCACTGATGACTATCACGCAGTTACTGAAATCGATTAGCAACAGAAACAGAGATTTGTGCATCGACGACCAATGCTGAACCTCATTCTTTATTAATTCAACATTAGTAAAAAGAAAGAATAATGGAAAGTGTATCCAATACTGCGAAATCTCAAAACTGGTCCGTCATTGGGAGCGAATGTAGAGCGAAATGTTCCTGCCACCTACCCCTCTATCTTCCTCTCTTTCTGATTTAGCCCCTCGGTGGATTCTTGTGCCTGGGTTACGTGCTTCAGGTAACCACCTGTGCCGGAGCGTCTTAGGAACCATGCAGCTGCGATAAAGTCGGAATTTAGATGGCAGTTCCGCCGGTTTTGTCATGAATATACAGTAGGTTTATTTTATACATCTCGAACCCCTTAACATCAACCAGTAGCTAGTACTGTTAGATCACCTCGTAGCTTTTTTGTCATCCTTCCATTCACCTGTTGCCGTCCTCCACATTTTAGATATATTGTGCCGGACGCTTTATACGTTTGTCTTATACATGTTCAGTAATCCGTGTCAGATATTATAATCTGTTCCACGCATTACGTTTCCCTCTCTGCTGCATTTTCCAACAATCTTGCACATCTAAATCCATCTTCTGTTCATAAGAAGTTAACGCCTATCCCTTGTTTCGCCCTTCTTGTCTAATACGACTTCATTTTGTACTTTCACATTTAATTTTTAAGAACACATTTGTATGTTAACCATATTCCTTGTTCAAAGATTTTCTAACATACTTCAGTAGCCGAGGTCGCTAACTCCTCTCGACTCGGAAGTAAGCCGGTTCGAATGCTGGCTTTGGAAAACTTTCACTGCCAGTATTTGGCGGGCGAGGGGAGGAGTGATGGCGACGTAATGATACTTGTAGGTGACACTGCAAATTGTAGATGTTGGCGCACTGTGGAGGATTGTTGGATGTGGATGGAAACTGTCAGGATGCGCCGTATTAAAACTCGGTCATGATCTTCAAATGTTTTATTATTCCCAGCTACAGTGCCACGTTTCCCCTCTGTCTGTGTTACAGTGTCCTGCGATGCCTAGGACGACACTTCACTGTTTGCAAAAAAGCTTGGCGCAGAATGGCTACCTCAGCAACCCATGCAATGTACTGCGGCGTGCCGGCCATGTACAGCTGCGGTGTTTGGATTACGTTAGGATGCGCCGGCAGCTGACTCAGCGACCTTCATCACTGGGAGCCGCAGGGCAGCCTACTGTATGCTTCTTCACTGTCGTAGTTAAGATCGCAGGTGACAACAAGTGCCTGCGATCCGACAGCCAAATCTGCGGCCCTCGTCTTGGGATGCCTCTAGCATGCGTTGGGAACCAACAAGACTGCCCACAGTAGCGAGCCATCGAGTGGCCCACCCCTGGCTGGCTACAGACCCCTCATTGGCCTCAGAGGATCGAACCAGTGACCTGCTGTGGACTGAAATACTGGCGCCCCATCTGCTGCTGTGTGTAGCCGGTGGTGTGACATGCCCCACCGACTAGGAGAGTTGCCACACTTGAATGCGCCTCATTAGAAAACCGGCACCTACTTATATGTGGCCGTGTGCCTCAGTTTTTCTAATGCGTCACTCCAAGTTACGTACTCATAACACCTAGGTTGGGCAAGTGGGCCCCTTCTGCCTCTAACTTGCGCCATGCAAACTGCTGCATTTACTCTTTTCAGTGGTTCGACGGCCCTGTGGCCCCCATTATACTTCGGAATCTCTGGTTACTGTAACTTACTCTCAACAGGCCCGCACCTGGTTGTAACTTGTGTGCTCAGAAATATTGTACCGAATCTATCTCTTTCCTATCTTAAACGGTGGTGCCTCTACATTATTCCCCCCTTCCGAAAGACCCCGTCCCTGGGTCGACCTCTAACTGCTCTTAAACTTGTTTGGGTCGGCATGTACTTATGACATATATACTACTACTCCTATTAGAAAACTTAGATGTGGTCTAGTCCTCTTAAAACACATGACATGAGACAAAACGTAAAAATTCCTTACTGGATGAGCACTCCACTTAATGCTTGATCAGCCACTTACCTACCCGTCTTATGCCCTCGGTATCCAATCCGCTGGGAATTGGACTACCGTCAGTTTCCTCTTGGAATTGGCACTCCACCTTATGAGAATGAAAACAACACACAACAAGGCTGCGATGGCATTTACACAGAGGTGCGCAAAACGATCGTTACTTGTCGTTGCCCTTTTCTGTATTGAGTGACATGCTACACAGGCTGTTTGGCTGATATGCGCCCCTCTTGCTCTGGAATGAAGTAGTTTATGGATCTCAACAGACCTGACTCCAGAGTCTGATTTGACAAGGTCAGATTCTGCCTTGGTAAAAACTCTAAAGTTGCTTCTGGACAGTACAGCTGAGGCTGTGTAACATTCAATTGTGTGACTCCTGAAATTAACGCTGGCAGATGGAAGGTTGCTCCTATTATGTTACACGCAGTTCCATTGATTAAAATAACGCTCCCCTAGAACTCTATATGTTGCGCTTCTGCAAATACTCCCTGCTCAAAACAACTTGCAACTACTATCAAATTTTCGTAGGTGGAGAAGATCCAATGCATCCCAACCCGTCGAAAATTCAATTTTGGCTCCACGATGTCCCTTGGACAGTCGATTTCTTTCCTCTTGGCTAAAAACAACTGCACCGTGCGTGTTTCTGGATTGGTGCTTATCACCCTGGCTGGACATACCATTACCTTGCCTCTATGGAAGCTCCGTAATTCCTCCCTTACCATCTCAGCGTACTGGCTGTTAACTGCTGTGATCAGCAATACCTCCTCAGTTTTTACTTCTACAAACTTGCTCAACGCTCCCCACTTCACAGGGATCACCATAACTCTTCCTCCCTCTTCAAAAAGACTGCTACCCCCAGCAGGCTCACAATACTCGAAAATTCATACAACATATGAAGTGCAATGCCTAATTAATCTACACCAACCCAATGATACGTAACAAGATAACAAAAAACTGCAAATACTCTACTACTTTCTGGATCGCAAAGCATATGGTACATCATGCTGTGCTCTATCTTCCTGGTTTTCCCTGCGCTTAACACCTCCCTCTACTCTCTCTTTCTTCTTCTTCCCATCCTGTGACATGACTGGAATGACATCCAGACAACCGTTATATGGCTGCAACCGTCCAACATGTACTATCGTTGTTCTAGTTGGCGGCTGAAACTTAACATTAATGGGGGATGTGGTTTCAACTACTTGGTATGGCCCTTGATACCTCATGACGAACTTCTTCGTTTTCTCTTTTGGCATACAGGGGCTGGATAGCATTACCCACTGCCCCACTGTGGCAAACTCCGTTTCCACTTCACTGCGTCTTTTTGCATTTACAAAGCCTTCGTATTCGCCTTTTGTACCTGTTTCCAAACGTCCTCAATTGTTTTTGCGAATTGACCTACAGATTTACCGGTTCTTCCATCCTGTGGTTTCTTTAAATCAAAAGGTGATGGCATTTTTTGCCTGTACACTACCTCAAACGGAGACAAACAGATGTTGGCATAGATTTTTGTATTGTATGCACATACAGTGTGCTTCAAATACTCGTCCCACTGATGGTGATGAGAATCCACATAAAAACTCAGCATCTTCCCGATTGTTGAGTGTACCCATACTGTCCTTCCATTCGCCTGTATATGCAAAGCACTCATCCTCAACTTCTTTATGTTCAAAAATTTACACAGTTCCTTCATTAAATCCGACATGAAGTTGGTCCCTTGGTCAGTAATTATTGTCTCCTGTACGCCAAACTTCAAAATCCAGTTGTTTATTAACGCTTGCACGACCATTGCTGCCTGGTGATTTGGCATAGCCACCATTTCCACACATACCTCGAAAAAATGGTCTATTATTGTCAGAACGAATCTGTTGCCCGATGGTGTTCGACTGAAAGGTCCTAAGGCATCAATTCCCAACACAGAAAACGGACATGTCGCTTCTGGCAATTGTTGTAGCTGTATCCGTTCCCGACACAAATCTGCTCTCTGCGCACATGGTATACAATTCTTGACAAACTGATCCTTAACTACTTTCCTACCTCTCCACCAATGCCTCTATGCCACTCTCCTATTCGTCGCTCTACCCTACCATGACCAGATCATGCGCTTCTTTTAAAACCTCATCTCTCAGCTTCGCTGGTACTACTACCCTTGGACCCAACTTCGTTTCTCTGCATAGAAGACCGTCGTACATATTAAATTGTGGCTGTGTCTGACACAATTTACAATCGTTATCAGCATCCTGTAATTCTTGCCAATCTGCTAGGTCATAACCTATGACTTCTACTTTTGCCACCTTTCTACTCAGTTCATCCGGATTACCGTGCTTCTACCCAGGCTTGTGCACCACCTCGTAGTCGAATTCACTAAGCCTCACAGCCCACCTAGTGAATCTAGTAGATGGATCCTTCAACCCCAACAACCACTTCGACGAAGCATGATCTGTCACTACCCGAAATCTTCTCCCATATAAATAACATTTAAAATATATTTTTCCATAGATTACGCTAAGCACATAGGTTACAGGATGTTCTTTCACATCGATTTCCTGACTAAGAACACACCCTAATGCTCGATTTGATACATCGCATGCTAGAATAAATTCCTTTTCAAAATCTGGAAACACAAAAACCGGACTTGATGTTAACACTTCTTTCTGTTTGTCAAATACTTTCTGACACTCTTCTGTCCACTCAAATTTCACACCCTTCCATAACAATCATGTCAATGGCTGTGCTAAATCTGCAAAACCCTTCATGAATTGATACAAAATGCAATTTCCGGCGAGTGATTGCACTTCATTAACTGTTTTGGGCTCCCAAAATCCCTTACAGCCTGTACCAACCTCGGATCTGTTTGCACTTCGTCCTTATTGATGATATGACCTAAATATTTCACTTCTTCCAATGCAAAATGACGCTTCTCCAGGCTCAACGTCGAACGAGCTGCTCTTAAACTCATAAAGACTTCCCTTAACCACTGTCTATGCTGCTCCATACTACTTGAAAACACCATAATGTCATCCAAATAGACAAGACACTGCCGTGGTTTCAAACCCCTCAACACACACGCTGGCAGCCTCTGAAACGTTGCCTTATCGTTTTCCAAACCGAATGGCATTCTGATGTACTGATAATGGCGTCCAGAAGTAGAGAAAGCAGTTTTTGGACGATCCTCTGGAGCCACATTTAACTGATGATAACCACTTGTCAAATCCATCGTACAAAAGTACTGGCACTGCCCTAAGTGATCCAAAGTCTCCGATATGTTTGGAATGGGGTATGCGTCCGTTACTGTCTTATTATTGAGGTATCGGTAGTCACAACAGTACCTATATTTCTTAGTTTCATCCATTGATCTTTTAGGCACAACGACAGTGCCTGCTCCCCAGCAACTATTACTATGCTCCATAATCGGTCCGCAAGCTGCTGCTCAATGAAATCCTCCACAATCGGCTGCAAATACCTCGGTATTGTGTATGGTTTATGGTAAGCCGGTGCTTCGTTCCCTGTTGGTATCCTATGTTAAACTAATGGAGTTTCTGGAAACGGCCCTCGCGGAAAAAACGAATCCTTAAATTTCCACAACAGTTCTTCCATATGCTCTTTTCCTCCTCCTTTCAAATGCTTTACTATGTTATGCAATGCACTTCTATCGGCAGTTAGTGGTTGATCGCTACGTCTACCTCTCGAACACTAGCCTTCGTCATCTGGTACATCCAAATTCGCTACTAAAACTCCTTTTCCCAAATTCGCGTCTACAGCGCTAAAATTATCCATGTTCATGGGGACTACTCGCCCGTCGTTTCCCTCTTGTACACGTACAATATTACGTTTCACAAAACAAACCAATGGACCAAAAACTTCATTATCCTTCAATGGATCAATAACACATACTGTACCCACAGGTAGATTTGACTCTACGCTTACCCAAAGCGACTTCCCGGTGTCACTAGACACACATTCATGCGAATTAAACCTTAATGCTAATGTACGCCATTCAATTGGTTTGTTCATTGCATTGAACGCCCCTCGCGACAGCACTGCATCGATAACAGCTTCCCTAGCTGAAATAACATTTCGTTGTGAAGACGCTCTGCTAAACCTGCAGGGCAGGACAGGTAGTGTAAATAGTGGAAAGGGGCCAAAACAAGCGGCTGTCAGTTACACTCGAACATCAACTTTATTTATTTGACCAAACATTACAAGAGCCAAGAATTTTTTAAAGAAACACAGCATTAATTTACCAACTGAATGCGCCATACAATTTCATGCCTTAAGGGCAAGACCCCTTTAATTTAAAATCGGCTGAAAGCCAATAACTTAGGACTCAAACCAAAATCAGAAATTTAAAGGGCAGGAGGCCTTATCTTAAATCAGTTCTTCCAATTAGGCTGAAGAGCGAAACAATCTCACACCTTGAGAGCAGAACAACTTTAATTTAAAAATGGGCTCAAGGCCCATCACTTAAGACTAAATTTTTAAAAGGCGAAGACCTTACCTTAAAACAGTTCCTTAAATTAGGCTGAAGGCCCAATCTTACACCTTAAGTGCAAAACAGCCTTACTTTAAAAATCTGGTAGAAGCCATACAAATACAAACAACAAGAACAAATAAGAAAAGGTTCAAATGGTTCAAATGGCTCTGAGCACTATGCGACTTAACTTGTGAGGTCATCAGTCGCCTAGAACTTAGAACTACTTAAACCTAACTAATCTAAGGACATCACACATATCCATGCCCGAGGCAGGATTCGAACCTGCGACCGTAGCGTCGCTCGGCTCCAGACTGTAGCGGCTAGAACCGCACGGCCACTCCGGCCGGCAGCATAAGAATAGGCAGTACACCCAACAGCGCTCAGAAGTTTCCGAGGATCGGCCTGGAATTCAAACACCAACGCTCGCTTAGGTGAGATAGGCAGTCGGCCCAACCGTCTCGATCCAACGACAACCCAACCGACAGACAGTCAATTGTCTCACTGACAAGATAACTTTTGTTCCACCCGACCAGCACACATTAGGGAGTTCAATCGAACCATGTAGAAGGTATTGGCGCCCACAACCAAGTATACATTGAGCTGTCAAACTAAACACCGTGCTGGATAGCGACAGTACGATGAGGAAAATACACTGCCTGAATTTACATCAACGGCCAGGGCAGGTAACCGGAACGTTAATGGCCACAAGGCAGGAGATTCCTCTGGTGCGCTTCAATTCAAAATAACCGAGTACAGTTAAACTCCATCGGAGGGTGGCTAAAATTATCCAACTTGAAACACACGCTGTTGCTCGCGGAAATGTCCCAACAGCAAACAACGAAATACAAACGACACAATGTAAACAGTCGCGACTTCCTGGTAGATTAAGTCAAAACTCAACTTTCATGTCCAGGATCGGTGAGTCACAGACCTCGTTGCAATGGAAACAGCACCACACACTCCGACCGCGCATGCACGCTGCCAGTACCCTTGGCCACTCTACGCGCCGTGGAGACTTCCTCGCTGCTCCACGACAACCGACCAACTGCCAGGCCCAGAAACGGTGAAAGGACCAAATATACGTCGGCCGATGAGACGACCAACCAACAGTCGTCCCGCTCCAATCTCCCTCCGTCGGACAGTTCATGTGTGTCGCCAGCGGTCGGCGTGCGCTGGCTGTCGGCACCTCACTGGCACTGCATCCCCGACTTCACTGCTGCTGTGTCTCGACTGCACTACTGGTCCGTCTCCAACTGACTACCCAGACACGCTACGAACCGGAAATACTACCGGTCGCTGCAGAGATGGTACGACAGTGCACTTACCGATACACGCTGCTGCTGCCGCTCACAGGCAAATAAGGCAAAGAGTTAGTGATGACAGTAAATGGAAAAAGAAAACGAGGTGGCAGTACAGTAATAGATGATGACAAACAATAAATGCCATGAACACGAGCCGTGCCCGCCTCACATTGTCCGGGGTCAATTTTGGCATGATGTTGATGCAAGAAATCTACTCCTAGGATCGTGTCGTAGCCCTCGCTTAGCCATGGTACTACCTTCAAGCATGCTTCACATCGGACTTTCCCTTTGTGAAAGTCAACTGTCACTGACCCCAAAGGTGTGACCTCCTTATCCCCCACTCCACGCAACCTATAATGTGGTGGATCTAACTTCCTTCATCCCACTAAATTGACACTTGTGGCCCTGTGTCCAACAAAATTTTAAACTTTTAAGTTCCTATGGATCCTACCACTGAACATTCCACCTCTGCATACGTATTCATAGCATTGAAATTAAATGGGAGCTCCCTTAGGTGGGTCTTGGCTCCCCCTGCCGTTTAACGATTATCCACCTCCACTAACTCCACTTCTCCATCCTCCACGGTGCTGATTTCCACCCCTTCCACTATTCCTCTGTGACTGGGTACATTGCCTCTGCACATGTCCCATACGGCCACACTCATAACATTTTATACCTACTGTAAACACTGTTTGTCTATCACGTACCCTCATTGTCACGTCCATTTCCTCACATTGGATTTCCAGCTGAATGGCCGAATACAAATCTTTTGGAGTCCCTTCACGCACTTTCCGCGCCATATGCGCCGGTAACCCCCTCAGAAATACATCAAGTGCCCCTTGCTCGGCCTCCTGCATCAGAACACGCTTCATCGCTCTGACCCAACTCGTAAGTATACTCGTTAATTTCTCTCATTCTGTCAGCAAATTTCTCTGCTGTCTCCCCTTGTCTCTTCGTAAGTGTACTCAACCACTCGCTAAAGTACTGTGCGCTATTCTGTTTCTTGTACCTCTGTAAAAGCCCCTCCTTCAACTGCTTAAACTGTCCTGCCTTCCTTAAGGCCTGAAAACACCTTACATATATCTTCGCTTCATCCGTTAATATATTGTTGGCTACATGTAACAACTGTTCATCAGAGCAACTGTTCATCACAGCTGAAGTTTCCAAGTCCTTCTAAAAACGAAGGCACATTCTCAGATGTCTTGCGAGAGAACGGAATAATCAAACTCGTGGTTGCTGGATCAATCTTCTGCTGCGGCACCCTAGGCGACAACGACTGATCAGATACGGTTTCCTGCTCACTCCTGGATGTTAATTCACTTCTCAACTGTGTATTGTCCACTGTCAGTTGTGCTACCTTTTCCAACAAAATCCGCAACGCTTCTGGTTCCAACATACCTTGCGTCCCTGACTCTGCCACTCTATTGCTTTCGTTCCCATTTAGTCCCATTTCAACCTATAAAATTTCAAAGAAACAAAACATTTAACTACAAAAATAAACTGACTTCCTACAGCTCAGTATCTCATCTTACATTTTATGCGATGCTGTAATAGGAGGAGATAAATAAAACGTAATACTCAACCCAATACAAAATTAATTAAATGCCAGAAGAAAAAAAATCTTACTGCCCCAAACACACTAACACTTAAGGTTTATAATTTATATAAAGAACAGCTACCAGCCACACAACACTTACTCTGACAACCCACAGAAAGAAAACGTCCAACATTCAAAAAGAAAAATTGGTCAACACTCACCACATTTTGTGACCGTAATGCAGGTGGTGGGCTCAAAAGTCGTACTGTACAGACGATGCCCGCTATTCTGACACCAAACGTAGCTGTCACTGCCAAATGTAGATGTTGGTGTGGGGTGGAGGAATGTTGCACGTGCATGGAAGCTGTCAGGATGCGCCGTATTAAAACTCGGCCATAATCTTCAAGTGTTTTATTATTCCCAGCTACAGTGCTGCGGTCCCCTCTGTCTGCGTCACAGTGTCCCGCAGTGCTGAGGACGCCACTTCACTGTATGCAAAACAGCTTGGCGCGCAATGGCTACCTCAGCGACCCATGCAACGTACTGTGCTGTGCCACCCGTGTACAACCGCGGTGTTTCAACGACATCAGGATGAGCCGGCAGCCTTTGTCCCTGTTGCCTCAGCACCGCTCACTGGGAGCTGCAGGGCAGCCCACTGTGTGCTTCTTCGCCATCTTAGTTAAGATCGCAGGCGACAACAAGCGCCTTCGTTCAGACAGCCAAATCTGCTGCCCTCGCCTCGGGACGCATCCAGAGTATGTTGGAAGCCAACGAGACTGTCCGCGGTAGCAAGCCGTCGAGTGGCTATCGACCTTATGTTGGCTTCAGAGGGTTGAACCAACGACTTGCCGTGGACTGGAATGCTGGCGCCCCATCTGCTGCTGTGCGTAGCTGTTGGTGTGACACGCCCTGCCGTCCAGGAGAGCTGCCACACTTGTATGCCCCTCGTTAGAATACCGGCACCTACACTCCTGGAAATTGAAATAAGAACACCGTGAATTCATTGTCCCAGGAAGGGGAAACTTTATTGACACATTCCTGGGGTCAGATACATCACATGATCACACTGACGGAACCACAGGCACATAGACACAGGCAACAGAGCATGCACAATGTCGGCACTAGTACAGTGTATATCCACCTTTCGCAGCAATGCAGGCTGCTATTCTCCCATGGAGACGATCGTAGAGATGCTGGATGTAGTCCTGTGGAACGGCTTGCCATGCCATTTCCACCTGGCGCCTCAGTTGGACCAGCGTTCGTGCTGGACGTGCAGACCGCGTGAGACGACGCTTCATCCAGTCCCAAACATGCTCAATGGGGGACAGATCCGGAGATCTTGCTGGCCAGGGTAGTTGACTTACACCTTCTAGAATAGTGACATTAAGCCCGGCGGGTCCTTGTTGCTATTCGGCAGGACTAGGCTATGTTTCACCACTGAGTTTCATCCTTTCCCTTCATCCTTAACAGCACAAACGCAGCACTATACTCTTATCAGTCATCCACACGACTCAGATACACTCTTGACAGGCGTGTTGTCATTTATTGTCTGCTAACATTATCGGAATATCAAAACCAATTGCAAAACGATTTAGATAGGATGTTTTGGGTGGCACGGGATACATGCGGACGTGCATTGTCCTGTTGGAACAGCAAGTTCCCTTGCCGGTCTAGGAATGGTAGAACGATGGGTTCGATGACGGTTTGGATGTACCGTGCACTATTCAGTGTCCCCTCGACGATCACCAGTGGTGTACGGCCACACCATGATGCCGGGTGTTGGCCCTGTGTGCCTCGGTCGTATGCAGTCCTGATTGTGGCGCTGACCTGCACGGCGCCAAACACGCATACGACCATCATTGGCACCAAGGCAGAAGCGACTCTCATCGCTGAAGACGACACGTCTCCATTCGTCCCTCCATTCACTCCTGTCGCGACACCACTGGAGGCGGGCTGCACGATGTTGGGGCGTGAGCGGAAGACGGCCTAACGGTGTGCGGGACCGTAGCCCAGCTTCATGGAGACGGTTGCGAATGGTCCTCGCCGATACCCCAGGAGCAACAGTGTACCTAATTTGCTGGGAAGTGGCGGTGCGGTCCCCTACGGCACTGCGTAGGATCCTACGGTCTTGGCGTGCATCCGTGCGTCGCTGCGGTCCGGTCCCAGGTCGACGGGCACGTGCACCTTCCGCCGACCACTGGCGACAACATCGATGTACTGTGGAGACCTCACGCCCCACGTGTTGAGCAATTCGGCGGTACGTCCACCCGGCCTCCCGCATGCCCACTATACGCCCTCGCTCAAAGTCCGTCAACTGCACATACGGTTCACGTCCACGCTGTCGCGGCATGCTACCAGTGTTAAAGACTGCGATGGAGCTCCGTATGCCACGGCAAACTGGCTGACACTGACGGCGGCGGTGCACAAATGCTGCGCAGCTAGCGCCATTCGACGGCCAACACCGCGGTTCCTGGTGTGTCCGCTGTGCCGTGCGTGTGATCATTGCTTGTACAGCCCTCTCGCAGTGTCCGGAGCAAGTATGGTGGGTCTGACACACCGGTGTCAATGTGTTCTTTTTTCCATTTCCAGGAGTGTATTTATATGCGACTGTGCACCTCTGTTTTGTTGATGCGCAACTCATAACACCTAGATTGGGCAAGTGGGCCCCTTCTGCCTGTAACTTGCGCCATGCAAACTGCTGCGTTTACTCTTTTCAGCGATTCGACGGCCCTGTGGCCTCCATTCTACTTTGCAACTGCTGGTAAGCGTAACTTACTGTCAACAGGCCTGCACCTGGCTGTAACTTGTGCGCTCGTAAATACTGTACTGAATCTAATTCTGTCCTATCTTAAACTGTGGTGCCGCTACAGCCTGATCATCACCTTTGCGCCAAATGTCCTGTATAAAATTTCAGACGTCTGCTCAGTGTCTCATGAAGGGAAGGCGTGTGACACTGCTGATCATGTTCCATCCGTCGAATAGTGACATTAAGCCCGGCGGGTCCTTGTTGCTATTCGGCAGGACTAGGCTATGTTTCACCACTGAGTTTCATCCTTTCCCTTCATCCTTAACAGCACAAACGCAGCACTATACTCTTATCAGTCATCCACACGACTCAGATACACTCTTGACAGGCGTGTTGTCATTTATTGTCTGCTAACATTATCGGAATATCAAAACCAATTGCAAAACGATTTACATAGGATGTTTTGTATTGTGCGAAAATTGGAAATTGACCCTAAAGAATGAAATGTGTGACGGCATTCATCATGAGTGTTAAAAGAAATCCGTTAAACTTCGGTTACACGATAAATTAACCAAATCGAAAGGCCGTGAAGTCAACCAGATACATAGAACTTACCATTATGAACAACTTAAATTGGAAAGAAAGGATACAAAATGTGGTGCAGGCGAACCAAACACTGCGTTCTACTGGGAGAATACTTGTAAGATGAAACAAATCTACTAGAGCGACCGCCTACACTACGGTTGTCCATCCTATTTTGGCATAGTGCTGCACGGTGTGGGATCCTGATCAGATAGGCTTAACGGAGTACATCGAGAAAGTTCGAAGAAGGGCAGGGAAAGTGTCATGGACATGATGCAGGGTATGGGATGGACATCATTAAAACAAAGGGTTTTTCGTTGCGGCGGGATCCTCTCACGAAATTTCAACCACCAACTTTCTTCTCCGAATGGGAAAATATTTTGTTGAAGCCGACCTACATAGGGAGAAGCGACCATCACAATAAAATACGGGAAATCAGAGCTCACACCGAAAGACATAGGTGTTCACTTCTCCTGCGCGCTGTTAGAGGGTAGAATAGTACAGAATTATTGTGAAAGTGGTTCGATGAACCCTCTGCCAGGCACTTAAGTGTGATTTGCAAAGTAGCCATTTAGATGTAGACGTAGATGTAGATGACACTTTATAACAGGTGGGAGGCAGACAATTGCGAACCACCTTGTGGCGTTTACCATATGCCACAAGGTTGTTGCTATTTTTTTTATGCAGGGTACAGCAACATTTTCCTACGGGAGGTTAATTAGTAGGTTGGATCAATAGGCTGACTCATCGAACGACGCACCGTATGGTCACACACCATGAGAACGGCCGGGAAAGAAAGTATCATACCCTACTGGCGCAAGGGAGGCAGTGGGGACCCACCTACCATGCTGAGCGCGAAGAAGCGAATCTTTTGTTATTTACCATTTCTGCTGATGACTTACTTGCACTCATAGAGTGTTAATTCACTCAATCCATCAGGAAATAATAATTACAAATTTTATTTACTGTCAGTGTTTATTGACGGAAAGGATGGACTAATCACAAGTGCGCGCTGAGACTACTAGTGTAGGATCGGTATCCAAGAAAGTAATACGTGAATGCGTGTATAGAACGTGATCGCCTGTAAGGACGGAAAGTTTGCCTCGGATGACGCAATAGTGCGATGCTCTGTCAATCCAAGGCAGAATACGATCGGTTTTCGAGGTGGCAACACGTGGTCTTGTGTGTGAAGTGCAACTCCACATAAAGACAGAAGTTATTGCTATAGTTGCCTCGGAAAACATATTTGTGCGAGCTAATATTGATTCTGAGATCGTGTGAAGTGTTTTTGTGTCTTTTGCGGTGCTCGGGAATTAATGATTAATGACCGGCAATCTTGCTATGCATATTAAATACACACTGACTCTAGAAATCGTTTTACTAATTTTACAATTAATGGAATAAAACAAAATTAGTTAGCGTCCTAACATTTTACGGTTCTTATTATGCTTAGCAGTACCAGACACTGATCAGGAAGAAACTGCCAAAGGAAGATCAGAGAACAGTGGAAGAAGAATGGGGAGATTTTAAGAGGGCTCTAGTTGAGGCAGCTGAGACTGTGTGCGGAAGAACTAGCACAAAGAGGAGAAGTAGGGAAACCCCATGGTGGAACAACATATGTAAAGAGGCAGTACTTCGAAAGAACAAAGCCTTCAGAGAATGGTTCCAGACCTGAACAGAGGAAGCTAGGGTAAAATATAAGGAAAGCAAGAAAGCGGCACAGACCATAGTAAGGGCGGAGAAGAAGAAGTGGATGGAAAAATGGACAAGAATGTTAGAAGAGGACAGTGAAGGGAACAAAAAAGTACTTTACACCATGGTAAGAAATAAGAGGAACGACAGAAGCGAGTGCCTGAGGATCATGGATAATTATGGAAGAGTTGTGGAGGAAATGCATGAGCTCAAAAAGATTTGGAAGGAGTACTTTGAAGATCTGTTGAATGCCGCCAAGCGGGTAACTAACAGCGATGGAGAGCCTAAGGCAGCAGACGATTATAATAGTGGGGAAATTGATGATCTAACTTGGAATGAAGTGGAAGAAGCCATAAAGAGGATGAAAGGGGGCAAGGCACCAGGTTGGGACGAAGTAACAGTGGATATGATACGAGCAGCAGGAGAAGTAGGAACCCAGTGGCTATACAGAGTGCTGAGGGAGGTGTGGAAGGAGAACAGAATTCCTGAGGATTGGAAGAAAGGAATTATAGTCCCGATCTTCAAGAAAGGGGATAAAAGGAGATGTGAGAACTACAGAGGAATCACCCTGCTATGCCACTGTGGAAAAATCTATGAAAAGATCCTGGAGAAGAGAATGAGAAGCAGTATTGAAAGTAGACTGCAAGAGGAGCAGTACGGTTTCAGACCGGGAAGATCAACAACGGACCTCATATTTGCGGTAAGACAACTGCAGGAAAGGCACTAAGAGTACGGGAAGGACTTAATCATGGCCTTTTTGGATATTGAGAAGGCGTATGACAGTATCTGTAGGGACAAGCTCTGGGATGTGCTGAACGCAAAAGGGATAGATGAAGAGATAACACGAAAAGTCAGAAAAATGTATGAGGGAAGTGAGAGTTGTGTGAAAGTGGGGAGGGAACGTACTGCATGGTTCAAGCTGGAAAATGGGCTGCGACAGGGAAGTGCACTTTCGCCTTTATTGTTTATTATTGTTATGGATGAAATCCTACAGCTAGTATCAGATGCAATTGGAGATCATAAAATGAAAGCAGTGCTTTTTGCCGATGACCTGATGTTATGGGGAAATTGCGAGAAGAAGGTGCAAGAGCAGTTAGATGCATGGGAGGGACGGCAGCACAATATGGAATGCATTTCTCTGCAAAGAAAAGTGAAATAATTGTCACAACAAGGAAGAAGAATAGGCCAAATGTGGATATAACTTGTGGAGGGGAAAAACTACAAGTGGTAGAGAACTTCAAGTACCTGGGAAGCGTGATTGAAAGTAAGGGGTGAAACGCAATGGAAATAAATGAAAGGTGCAGAAAAGCAGGGCAGTTCTTCAAATGCATTAGGGGGCTTATTTGGAGCAAGGAGGTGCCACAGAAATCCAAGGGAATTATATACCGAACCTACTTTGTCCCCATATTGGCATACGGAAGTGAGACATGGGTAATGCACAAAAGCGACAAAAGTGGAATACAGGCTAGTGAAATGAAGTTCCAGAGGAGCAGGTTGAGTGTTACAAGACGAGACAGATTGCGAAATGTGTATGTGAGGGAAAGACTAAAGGAGGAACCAGTACAGGACAGGATAGAAAAATCAAGACTGCAGTGGTATGGACACATGAAGAGAATGGATGAGGGAAGAATTCCAAAGAGGATGTTTGATCTGCAACTGGAGGGGAAGAGGCCCAGAGGAAGACCAAGAGATAGATGGGTGAAGGGAGTGAAGGAATGTGTGATGAGAAGAGGAGAGAACTGGACGAAGGTGGAAGAGGGGGAATGGTGGAAAGACAGAACACGATGGAGAGGCTTGTGTTCCCGACAGACCCAGCCAGCGGCTGGAAACTGTCCAAGATGATGATGATGATTATGCTTAGCATCTAAACCTACCCACTTGTCACACTACTATACGCCGTTTATGGCTCAAGCGTTAGAGTTCGCGACCGACGGAGAAGAAACTAAGCGGGGCAGCGGCTATGGGACGCCATTAGAAGACGCGAGGTCAACAAGTTGCCTCCAGTTGTGATGGGGAAAGTCCTCACAGACATTTGTTGTTAAAATCCATCGTGTTTGTTAACCCGGCAGATCTTGGAGGTGGGATTTACTGTAACCCACCGTGAAGTCTATGGGGATCAAAATTTTACCGCCGACTCTAACATTTGTTACACTTGGTGAACCGTGATTTGTTTTCAAAGAATATTCTTAAAAATTTATTTTATTTACTAGCGATTCATCAAGAACATTAAGACATTTAATCACACTGTGTAAGCATGGAAGTAGTTGCCAGGGAGTAACTGATGAAATCATAACCGAATTCCTTTTAACAAATGGGAATTTTATTCACTTTAATAGTGCCTAAAAGCATTTTTTTAAAAGAAACGGATTTAAAATTATAATCAGAAAGCACCCTCTAAATATCAAAGTTACGATTTATTCAGAGGCAGAAAGAAACAAGTTTTGACTGTATGAGCTTTTGGGCAGAGAACGTTGCCGCTCCCTTTTGACGTGGCCGTAGTTACGACCGCTCACAACAGCCTCTGAAAGACTACACCGGTGCAAATCTGCAACACACCAGATAACTTTAAACTAAGAGTGTTAACAATTTACATAAGCACACAAACTATGCTCCCCCCCCCCCCCCCCCCGTAGGAGGTATGGAAATGGTACAACACTAACGATTAAAATATTAACCTTGCCACTGAAGGTGCAACTTGATTTTAACTTCTAAGAAAAGTCTTACGGTGAAAGGGTGGCAACTTTATATACTAAAATGATCATTTAAATAAAAGCCTATGAAATTCAATCTTATATAAAATTCTACAAGGTTGGCCAACAATAGTTAAGATGCTCTACAGTACACAGATACCGCCTCTCAAGATCATAGGCAATCATATTAAAGTTTCCCAAGATCAAAACATATTCCACGTATCAGGTCGTTACACTCCAAGCAATAAATTCGTTAACACACCAAATCCGATAAACATGACAGAGGCAGCTACTAACGTACGGTAGATTGATAGGGAGATTACTGAACAACCCGAACCGCAGGTTGCTCTAACCCGCCCCTACTCCACAAGGGAAAAACGGACCACCCAATTTATAAACAATCACCTTCCCGCGGGTCGGCAAACGGAGAAGAATGGTGGGACGACCCCAATGCAAAACTGCTGGTGACCTCACCAAGAAAACAAGTAGAATTTGACGAGAGTAAATCAAACAAGATATCACCAATCACTTAACTTCTAATAAACTGCGATTTCTCGAGAAGACCTGGCGCAGGACCCCCAAATCGCTCTCCCGAACCGTCCGCTGCCAGCCGCTTCAACGGACGCAGGAAGGCGCGCCCATCTCCCGTCTCACGGCGTCGCAGCTCGCACCGGCCAGACTGATGTCGTGGGTTGACTCCTGTTGCTCTCGTGTCGACCGCGAAGTCACTACCCCTCGCTATACACCGCGGCCCACTGGACTCACGTGGCGACCTCACATGCGTCGACGCTCTCTAGACGGACAAGTCATCTTGTGTCTCAGTGCGCGATCGACCAACCGATCGATCCAACCGCCAATGACCATTGCCTGAGCAAACTCGAGCAGACTGGCGGCCTAACGCGCAGACTCAGATGCAGGAACTAAACCCCGATCGGGCGACCTTTCGCTGAGTTCTCTTACTGGCGGAGTGGAAAGACTCATTTTGCCAGCTATAAACGTTGATCCGAACGACAGACAGACACTAACTGCCTAAAACATGCGGACGAGAGACAGACTAGCAAGCTGGGAACGAGAGACTGACCCAGACTGACCGACTGGCGGGCTCATAGCGCCCCTTAAATGCACGTGAACAGGCAACCTTTCCCCTTTCCCAACAGAGGGAGACACCAAAGCTGTTATTGCCACAGCGGCGCCACCGCTAGAAACGGAGGGCGACTGCTTCACACTAAGCGCTGCGGCGCGCTCTTCAAAACAGCAATTTCATTACCACGCCGGCCGAAGTGGCCGTGCGGTTAAAGGCGCTGCAGTCTGGAACCGCAGGACCGCTACGGTCGCAGGTTCGAATCCTGCCTCGGGCATGGATGTTTGTGATGTCCTTAGGTTAGTTAGGTTTAACTAGTTCTAAGTTCTAGGGGACTAATGACCTCAGCAGTTGAGTCCCATAGTGCTCAGAGCCATTTGAACCATCATTACCACGGCTCACTTGGCATCCCTTATGTGGGGAAAAATACGTGCAAACTGCGGTTAATTTGAATAGGATGCATTAAACCCGCATAATATTCGTTACAACATCCAGTAGGATTCCTGCATCTGTATCTACACTTATGGGACCCTATACTTGTGTTTAGCGGTTTTTCTCTCAATCCTCATTTCAGTTTCATATCATTTTCTTGTCTAAGAGAATGCAGTTTCGGAAACTTCTTACGCGTTTATTTCTGATGCGATTTATAACGATATGTTTACGTAATGTGTATACATAAACATACAGTTATAAATGTTCCCGTTCGTAGTCGCTAATTATAACAATATATTTACTTTTGTGCTGTAACATATAGCTATAATCAGCGGTGGAAACATATTTACGAACGCCGACCGTGTGCGGCTGTTTCTTGTTGGATCGTCTGATCAGTCGGAAGTTGCATTGCAGAGTAAATGCCTATTCAAAATATAATTATTTTTGGATAGCTCAACATGAATTTCCTAAGGGACCGCATTTAGCAGTAGAATTTGGCGCGGAGAAAATATTTCGCCGCATGCAACTTCCGACTGATCAGACGATCCAAGAAGAAACAGCCGCACACGGTCGGCGTTCGCAAATATGTTTCCACCGCTGATTATAGCTATATGCTACAGCACAAAAGTAAACATATTGTTATAATTAGCGACTACGAACGGGGATATTTATAACTGTATGTTTATGTATACACATTACGTAAACATATCGTTATAATTGACGTCCGAACGTGGGACAAATTGCCAGGCGAATGTGTATACATAAACACACAGTTATAAATGTCCCCGTTCGTAGTCGCTAATTATAACAATATGTTACTTTTGTATTGTAACATATTGCTATAATCAGCGGTGGAAACATATTTGTGAACGGTGACATTTATAACTGCATATTTATGTATACACATTACGTAAACATATCGTTATAGATTCTTGCCTTCCACACTCCCCCTTTTTGCGTTGCGCTGTGATACATCCAAAAAACACGTTCCTTTATTTGGATAAGTCATCTTCCAACATTTTGATGTATGATAGTTGTCTTTTTTCTTTCCTCTCTCTAGTCATTACTGTAATTCTACTTCTTTTTATGCGATACTCATTGCAATGCTATAGTGATTCCTTTGACTAGTATTAGTTCTCAGATTCGTGTAGAAGGTCGAAAAATTCTACAGACTTAAGCAGTGGTATCGGTTTCCTGCTACTGATTTTCTCTGAACTTCTATTTAGGTTGGGAACGTATCTTTCAACTTCTGCGTTTGTTCTGCGACTAAACGTTGAACTTCGTATATTTTGGCCCAGTATACATAATACTTTTTCAGTTTTAGCTCGTCCTTACCAAAATTCCACTCTTTCTGTCTGCGCTCGACTATTGCAAATACTGCTAAGGCCCCTGCAGATACCCCAACGCTCGTCATCGTTCCTTGCCTTTGTTCTCTTTCTTGTGGTAAGGGAGACCTGGAGCGGAGTTCAGGCAACCTTGCGAGGTCAACGTAACAGCAGGTAGCACAAGCATGCAGTACACGTGTGTCTAAAACGATGCTACATCAAAAGATTTTGCATATAATCACATGAAGTCGCCTCTTTGTTGACAATATCACAGCCCGTGAGCTGAAACAGCATCTGGTCTCAAAGGCGTCGTTACGGCAGCAGTCGCTTTGGAGTCAATAACGTATTGGTAACTTGCAGCCTGGCAGAGGCATCCTCTGTCGTGTCCCCGCGCCTTTTGTTACGTACGTACCTGCTCCTCCCATTCCCTTACCCTCCCACCACCCCTCCCTCCTGACACTCCTCGAGGCAGCGCTTGTATACAGGGTGATTCAAAAAGAATACCACAACTTTAGGAATTTAAAACTCTGCAACGACAAAAGGCACAGCTAAGCAATATCTGTCGGCGAATTAAGGGAGCTATAAAGTTACATTTAGTTGTACATTTGTTCGCTTGAGGCGCTGTTGACTAGGCGTCAGCGTCAGTTGATGCTAAGATGGCGACCGCTCAACAGAAAGCTTTTGTGTTATTGAGTACGGCAGAAGTGAATCGACGACAGTTGTTCACCGTGCATTTCGAACGAAGTATGGTGTTAAACCTCCTGATAGGTGGTGTATTAAACGTTGGTATAAACAGTTTACAGAGAATGGGTGTTTGTGCAAAGGGAAAAGTTCTGGACGGCCGAGAACGAGTGATGAAAATGTAGCACGCATCCAGCAAGCATTTGTTCGCAGCCCAGGAAAATCGACTCGCAGAGCTAGCAGAGAGCTGCAAATTCCACAATCAACTGTATGGAGAGTCCTATGAAAAAGGTTAGTTATGAAACTACCCGAGGCGATGGATCGGCCGCCAGGAGACCCGTGACAGAGCACTTCATCACTGGCCTCCAAGAAGCCCTGATCTTACCCCCTGCGATTTTTTCTTATGGGGGTATGTTAAGGATATGGTGTTTCGGCCACCTCTCCCAGCCACCATTGATGATTTGAGACGAGAAATAACAGCAGTTATCCAAACTGTTACGCCTGATATGCTACAGAGAGTGTGGAACGAATTGGAGTATCGGGTTGATATTGCTCGAGTGTCTGGAGGGGGCCATATTGAACATCTCTGAACTTGTTTTTGAGTGAAAAAAAAACCTTTTTAAATACTCTTTGTAATGATGTATAACAGAAGGTTATATTATGTTTCTTTCATTAAATACACATTTTTAAAGTTGTGGTATTCTTTTTGAATCACCCTGTATATTAAGTAGGAAGCAGACTAGTGGCAAGTCATAACAGGGTATAACACCAGGCAGCTTTTTCAGCTGTTGCCGTAGCATTCATAGTGTTTGTACTGCCTTTCAGTTAAGTAAGACAGCAACAGCTCATCCTAGACTGTTTGCCACCGTGGTGATGAGACATATATTGATACATTGATCGTGACTCGACCAAATATCTCATGAAATAATCGTCAAACGAAAAAACTACAAAGAGCGAAACTCGTCTAGCTTGAAGGGGGAAACCAGATGGCGCTATGGTTTGCCCGATAGATGGCGCTGCCATAGGTCAAATGGATATCAACTGCGTTTTTTTAAAGTAGGAACCCCCATTTTTATTACATATTCGTGTAGTACATAAAGAAATATGATTGTTTTACTTGGACCACTTTTTTCGCTTTGTGATAAACGGCGCTGTAATAGTCACAAACGTATAAGTACGTGGTATCACGTAACATTCCGCCAGTGCGGACGGTATTTGCTCCGTGATACATTACCCGTGTTAAAATGGACCGTTTACCAATTGCGGAAAAGGTCGATATCGTGTTGATGTATGACTATTGTGATCAAAATGCCCAACGGGCGTGTGCTATGTATGCTCCTCGGTATCCTGGACGACATCATCCAAGTGTCCGGACCGCTCGCCGGATAGTTACGTTATTTAAGGAAACAGGAAGTGTTCAGCCACATGTGAAACGTCAACCACGACCTGCAACAAATGATGATGCTCAAATAGGTGTTTTAGCTGCTGTCGTGGCTAATCCGCACATCAGTAGCAGACAAATTGCGCGAGAATCGGGAATCTCAAAAACGTCGGTGTTGAGAATGCTATATCAACATCGATTGCACCTGTACCATATTTCTATGCACCAGGAATTGCATGGCGACGACTTTGGACGTCGTGTACAGTTCTGCCACTGGGCACACGAGAAATTACGGGACGATGACAGATTTTTTGCACGCGCTCTATTTAGCAACGAAGCGTCATTCATCAACAGCGGTAACGTAAACTGGCATAATATGCACTATTGGGCAACGGAAAATTCACGATGCCTGCGACACGTGGAACATCAGCGACCTTGGCGAGTTAATGTATGGTGCGGCACTATGGGAGGAAGGATAACTGGCCCCCATTTTATCGATGGCAATCTAAATGGTGTAACGTATGCTGACTTCCTACATAATGTTCTACCGATGTTACTACAAGATGTTTCACTGCATGACAGAATGGCGATGTACTTCCAACATGATAGATATCCGCCACATGAGAAACGTCAACCACGACCTGCAACAAATGATGATGCGATTGAAGACGAATTGAATAGCATATTTCATGACAGGTGGATTGGTCGTCGAAGCACCATACCATGGCCCGCACGTTCACCGGATCTAACGTACCCGGATTTATTTCTGTGGGGAAAGTTGAAGGCTATTTGCAATCGTGATCCACCGACAACGCCTGACAATATGCGTCAGCGCATTGTCAATGCATGTGCGAACATTACGGAAGGCGCACTACTCGCTGTTGAGAGTGTTGTGTCTAGACAAGACAGCCTAGACACAATGAGAGGAAGCCGAAAGGCACGTGCTAAGCTAAAGCAGGATGGCGTGAGGTCTGAAACAGGATACGTAATGAATGCTATAAAGAAAAGTACGTAGCTGCTGGAATACTTAACTTTAATCCATCCTTTTGGTACCTCTGGAGATTGTGGCGATACAAGTGAGACTCTTTAGATACATGCAATGTTATTAATGGCGCCTTGCTAGGTCGTAGCCATTGACTTAGCTGAAGGCTATTCTAACTATCTACTCGGCAAAGGAGCGAGGCTTCGTCAGTGTAGTCGCTAGCTACGTCGTCCGTACAACTGGGGCGAGTGCTAGTCCGTATCTCGAGACCTGCCTTGTGGTGGCGCTCGGTCTGCGATCACACAGTGGCGACACGCGGGTCCGACATGTACTAATGGACCGCGGCCGATTTAAAACTACCACCTAGCAAGTGTGGTGTCTGGCGGTGACACCACAGAGAGGAATGTCGTTGCACTTATTGCCAAATGCATTGAGGTTGACGGACACGATTTTGAGCATTTATTGCATTAATGTGGTATTTACAGGTAGTCACGCTGTAACAGCATGCGTTCTCAGAAATGATAAGTTCACAAACGCACATGTATCACATTGGAACAACCGAAATAAAAAGTTCAAACGTACCTAAATTCTGTATTTTAGTTTAAAAAACCTACCTGTTACGAACTGTTCGTCTAAAATTGTGAGCCATATGTTTGTGTCTGTTACAGCGCCATCTATCACAAAGCGAAAAAAGTGGTCCAACTAAAACATTCATATTTCTTTACGTACTACAAGAATATGTAATATAAGATGGGAGTTCCTATTTAAAAAAACGCAGTTGATATCCGCTTGACCCATGGAAGCACCATCTAGCGGGCCAACCATAGCGCCATCTGGTTTCCCCCTTCAAGCTAGACAGGTTTCGTTCTTTGTAGTTTTTTCGTTTGACGCTTATTTCTTAAGATATTTGGCCCGGTCACGATGAATGGACCACCCTGTATTTACTGACGAAGTCTTTGAATGTACATCCTTTTAATGTGGCCGATGAAGCACGTAAAGGAAATCTTAAGATGAAATTTTCTCAGTAGACACTGCGTGAATATGGTAACTGCAAAAGCATAATGACATTTGTAATTACGTATAACTTTTTGAGTTGCCTACCTTGAGTCGAAAAATAATTTCTGTCTGGAGGTGTTTGACTTCTTTTCTTCTTCTTGTATTAAAACCATTTAAAGTTTGTATACATTGCAAGTTTCTAAACATATTTTTGTACAGTATGATTTATTTTGTTACAGATAACACAGGCATTAAGTTCTGAGACTTGAATGCCTTGAAAGTCCCACAGATGATTTGCTGTGAACAGTTGACAATTTGAAAGGCGCCTTGGCGGTCATTGTGGCGGCAAACTTTCGTGCCTTTGCTTATAACACGTCTTCCTCTGACCTATGTCACAAACATAATGTCTCATTGAAACAAGTAACTACAATATAGCAATTTAATTTATAAAAAAACGCAAACCGTAACTGTTTACCGATTCTTCCTTTACGTACTAGAAGAAATTTGCCATAAATGTTTGTTCAGAACCAAATGCACGATATTTGTAGCATTTAGTTGTTTAGTACTCCTTATTTTTGGAGTGAAATGTATTTAGCATTACATGATTTTTTCGGTATCTGGTACACCACGTTACTACCGTTTTGTGCCATAAGCGGTATTCAGGTAATCACGATAAATATCCAGTGATGTTCTCACACACATCTGAACTATTTTACAGCGACACAAAATGGAAATTTTGTCCACCAGTGCTGTAAAAAAAAGCTGTTGTTAAAAAACTATAAAGTCAGTGATGTGTCCCTTCTGGGAATGTGTCTGCCTGAAAGTCATTAATATAAAATATTTAAGCATATCGATGTGCTTGTTGAACTTAATATTGGTTCTTTTGCCGACTTTATTCGTGCTGTTAAAAGCTGCACATCTCTCCACCATTTCTCTTTACGGAAACTGGAATGTATAGGCTATGTCCGCAGACCTAACCGGATCAGGTGCGCCCTGCCGTCGCTCAGGCCGGCCGCACATGCGCGGTGGTCGGCCTTGCAAGGGAATCGCACCCTCCTCAGATTTAGTTGTAAGTTGGCACAGTGGATAGGCCTTGAAAAACTGAACACAGATCAATCGAGAAAACAGGAAGAAGTTGTGTGGAACTATGAAAAAAATAAGCAAAATATACAAACTGAGTAGTCCATGCGTAAGATAGGCAACATCAAGGACAATATGAGCTCAGGAGCACCGTGGCCCCGTGGTCAGTCGTGTTCAGGCACTCGGCCAGTGCACATCGCGCGGTGACGGGCGGTAGCGCGGGCCAGTGTTTACGTCGCGAGCAGTGCTGAGCTGGAGAGCTGAGCAGCGTGTGCGAGCGCTGTTAACGTTTGTTTCTGTATAACTGTTGTAAGTATGATGTCGACAATTAACAGAGCGAACAGCGTTCTGTGTGTTTTCAATCGCGCTGCCTTGCGACCGACGGCTTTTGAAATTCATGAGTGGATCTTTGAGGATCTGAAATTGCCTGAAGATATAGTCGACACGTTCCAGTTGGACTTTGTGCAGTACTCGTTATTTATCAAATTTATTTCGAGTGACACTTATGAGAAATTCGTTGAGGAGCATGCTGGTGTGAGACCATTTCGTCATAATGATGGCAGTATTAGTAATGTCCAAATCGTGCCTTCGGGATACGGAGTGAGAACCGTCAGGGTATTTAATGTGCCACCTGAGTGCCCTAATGATCTGATTGCACGTTCTCTGTCACTGTACGGCGCTGTTTTGTCAGTTACAAACGAAACATGGTCGAGTGCATATCGCTACCAAGTTAACAGCGGGGTGCGAAGTGTACGTGTAGACTTAAAAAAGCATATACCTTCGTATGTTGCCATTGGCGGCTGTCGTGGACAGGTAACTTACATTGGACAACCCCGTACCTGTTCGATCTGCCATTCAACAGATCATCTGCGGATGAACTGTACACGTCGACGTCCATTTCAACTTCCACGGGAACGTCCTGCAGACGGTAGTGAAAAGCTTGTTCCGCTATTGAGTGAGGTAGTCGCGGGGACTGTACCACCACCCCGGCAGCCGGAACGTGTTAGCGAGGCGGAGATGCCAGCTCAGGTGGAATGCGGTGCCAAAGACATTCGCGGTAGGACGGACGTCGATTCGGCACCGTCATCCTCACCGGGACAGTTACCGCTGGATAGCAACTATGCGCCAGCCACCTCTGAAACTAAGCCGTGTGAGATACAGGAGCGGGTGTAGATCAGTTTGCCTGAACCACCCCTATCGGTACAGACTGCAGCAGAAACGAAGAAAGGCCGCCGAAGGAGAAGCAAAGGGAATAGTAGCAAAGAGGAGAAGTCGGATGATTTGAGACCCGCACACGTGTCAGAAAGTGGCAGCGAGACTGAACCTCAATCTTCCTGTTCCGTGCGCTGCGAGGACACCGCGAGGCAAGAACGCATTCGTGAACAAACCAAACACCTGAAAGCACTACTGAGCGCTGAGAGGGAACAGAGCACCGTAGCGGCTAAGAGGAAGAGCGAGCAGAGCAGCGAGCAGCTGCAGCAGCGCTCCCGCAGGAACTCGCTGACGTCAGTCGCAGCCGCGCGTGGTGGTCAGGTGGATGCGACCACGTTGACAGACTCAGCCGGCGGTGGCGGGCAGGGCGGCGCGCGCACCGCGCAGCACCCCGACAGCAGTGAGCCGTGGTGGCAGCAGGACGAGGTGATGCAGCAGTAGCTGCTCTCGCGCGTGTCCATCGCGCTGCGACATTTCCACTTCCTGACCCGTTATTGGTTTTGACATTTCGTTTCGTACTCCAGAAGTTCCCAACGAGTTTGGTTCAAAGCCGTCGAGAAGGACGATCCAACAATCAGAGCTCATTGTCCTCTGAACCATCACGTGCGATAGCCAAACCTACAACGTTACCACACTTAACGTCAATAGAATTCAAAGTGTGGCGAAACTCCGTTCGCTAACTGATTTCTTGTATGGTACCAGCGTTGACATTGCCCCCCTACAGGCGGTAGTCACAGTCTTAGAAGTGCCCGGTTACGTTCTCATTGATAACATCAATCTCCAGGATGCTGTAGGCACTGCCATACTTCTGCGCGACGGTATACTATTTACGGATGTGCAGCGGCTGCCTAGTGGTCGTGGCATTTCTCTTCGAGTGAATGGTGTGCAGGTTGTTAACGTGTACGCCCCCTCAGGTAGCACTCACAAGAGAGATCGTTCAAAATTTTATAAAAACGAGGTTCCCATTCTTCTTAGCGTTTATCGTGCACATCTCATCCTCGGTGGTGACTTCAATTGTGTGCTTAACGACAGAGACCAAACTCCTAACACGAACAGATGTATCGAACTTGAACATTTAATTCAGGGCATGCGTTTTCACGATACATGGCAACAACTGCACGGTGAACGGCTAGCGTACACCTTCGTAACCAGTCATTCTGCCAGTCGGCTGGATAGGATCTATGTGTCCGATGACCTCCAGCGACACACTGTGAACTGTGACATAGCTCCTGTCAACATCTCCGACCATTGTGCATATCAGTGTTACCTTAACCTACAACGCCAGCAAATATACCGCGGGAAAGGCTACTGGAAATTGAATGTCATCCTTCTGCAGGATGCCCAACTTGAAGAGGAGGTGAACATAACATGGCAACAGCTCCAGCGGCAACGAAGTCGTTACGATAGCGCTCTCCAGTGGTGGACTCAGTGTGCTAAGCCTAAATTACGCCTCACCCTCATGAGTTACGCCCGACAAAAAAGCTCTTGGCAGAAACAGACTATTGAGTTTTATTATCGCTGTTTGAGAGAACTGTACAGTCGCACTAACAATCCTTCTCGCGATATCGACGTAAAGATCAAACGATATAAAGCGAAAATCACGGCGATACAACGCCAACGAATGCAAGGGGTCATCGTGCGAGCCCACCCCAAGGACGTTGCCGCCGAAGAACGGGCCTCTCTGTACCACATCCTGAGAACGACAAAACGGTGTAAAGCCATGTTGATTGAAGCCGTCGTTGATGACGCTGAGAATGCCATCACGAAGCAGCGTGACATCATCTCGCACGTCTACGACTATTATAGTCAACTTTACAAGAAGCAAGCCGTTGATGAACACTCGTGCGACGATTTTCTTAGGACCTTGAGCTGTCGCTTGTCACAACAGGATAATGCAAATCTGGAATCTATCTTTACAGAGGACGAAATCCGACTGGCGGTCCACAGTGCAAAGAAAGGGAAGTCACCGGGACCCGACGGTCTCAGCGCTGAGTTATACCAGCGTTACTGGAACCTGCTCGGTCCGACACTCCTCGAGATAGCGAATGAACTCTGGCACCTGGAAGTTATACCCAAGGCATTTATGAAAGGTATCATCCCGCCCTTACCGAAAAAAGGGAACAGCAGGAAGGTCGAAAACATGCGACCCATCACACTCCTGAAAGCCGATTTCAAAATCATCACCAAATCGATTAAGCTAAGGATGTAAACCGTTATGTACAAAGTTTTAGGCAGTTACCAGTACAGTGCAGTGCAAGGCCGAAGTGCAATCTCAGCTGCCTGCGATTTGAGGGACATCATCTGTTCATATGGTGAAAACAAAGGACAGGGCGCTCTGATCTTTCTAGATTTTGAGAAGGCTTATGACCGTGTACGTCATGACTTCCTCTTTAAAAGCATGAAGAAACTAGGATTTGGACCTCATCTCATAGAATTCAAAAATGGCTCTGAGCACTATGGGACTTAACGTCTATGGTCATCAGTCCCCTAGAACTTAGAACTACTTAAACCTAACTAACCTAAGGACATCACACAACACCCAGTCATCACGAGGCAGAGAAAATCCCTGACCCAGCCGGGAATCGAACCCGGGAACCCGGGCGTGGGAATCTCATAGAATTAATTCGCAAACTTACTACAAACGCCTCTTCACGGATTCTCATTAATGGCCATTTTACAAAAGCAGTTTCCATTGACCAGTCCATCCGCCAAGGAAGTCCTCTGTCAATGATTTTGTACGCCATTGCAGTAGAGCCGCTACTGAACAACTTAGCGCATAGTGGGATCGGGATTAGCGTCGAGTCTGTCACTATCCCATGCATTGCGTATGCTGACGATATATGCATTACTGTGTCATCATCGCAACAACCTCTGTCAGCGGAAACTCTTTTACAAACATTCACATTTCTTTCAGGAGCAATACTAAATAGAACTAAAACCACAGCTTTGCAGATCGGTAGCGGTATCGGAGACATATCCCACGTTACCTGGTGCTAGCTCAAGGATTATCACACAGCCCTCGGTGTTACCTTTGAGGCCAAAGCAGACAAATTGCTGACGAAGAACTGGTCACACATGCTTAATAAATTACGTGCTGCTTTGATACTTCACTCCGACCGTGACTTGAACATACTACAGAAAGTTAAGACCATCGAGATCGCCATTACGCGCAAGATGAATTATTTGGAGCAAATTCTTCCAATCTCCGACCATCTAGCCGAGAGTATACAACAAGCGTTATGTTGGTTTCTTTTTAGGGAGCACATTTTCAAAGTCCAATTCGATACCTTAACATTACCTTCGTTCAAAGGTGGCCTTAACCTCATTAAAGTACACAAAAATGTGTCACCCTGCTCCTAAATCGCATCAGGAAGGAGTTTCGTACCCGGAGGACCAGTATCATTACAAACCTCATTCAGCGGTGGAAGCCTCATAGCCTTGACCCACCCGTTAATATCGCCGGAATTCCACTTTCTTACCGACATGTGCGACTGTACTACATGGAAATCAGCTACATTCGACACAACATCGTCGATAACGGAAGCCTGACGAACAGGAAGCTTTATGGCCTTCTCATGACAACAAACCACAGGAATCGTCTCGAAGAAAAACATCCACATACACATTGGAGTATAGTATGGCGGAATGTGCACAGCGGCGTGTTACCGTCACGCGTCATAGCCGACTGGTATCTAACAGTCAACGATAAAGTAGGAACGAATGAAAAACTACATAAAATAGGCCTTCATTCAACGCCCAACTGTGACGCATGCGGAAGAGTCGATACGCTTATTCATAGGTTCACGTGCGGACATGCAGAAGAAATTACTACATTTCTTCGTCAACGATTGTCGGTGATAGACCGTACGACGCCCTGTGGTGTATACCTTTCAGAGATCATTCAGCCACAAAAACTGAGATATCCACGAGCAAAAAACAACGCTGCAACGTGGATCATGGGCCACACAGCATCGTTTATTATGCAGAATAGGCATGCTACTTTCGTCGACTATTATTCTTACATAGAAATTGAACACTTTAAAATGAGCCAACATTGTGACTACAGGAGGATATTTGGAAATATGCTGAAAATCATAATTAACGGTGAAATGCTTCAAATACAATATTTCGGATAGCAGAGGTTGCCAGTGACCTGTATGTATGAATCCTATTTGCTTCCTGAGACTTTAGTTCTTGTCGGAATTTTACGATACTATTCAGGTGCCCACCAATGCAGAAGGCATTTTTTCTTTCCCATTTTCGTTTTCACATTTCCCCTCTCTCGCAGAGCAGCGGAGCAACTTTCCTTCAACTATGAAGTGATAGTCTTTTGTGCACCATAAAAATTTCTGTTTACTATTTGGCCAAAAAAAAAAGTTGGTAGAGCACTTGCCCGAAAAAAAATGGATTGATGCTAGGTTCATATACTTATGGTCTGGATTCGATTCCGACTTCTGCTGATAATTTTTGATAAGGAGAGACAGATTCTGTTCTCTTCTGGCTACGCCAATAAAAAAAAAGAAAAAAAAAGTGGTTAGCGTGAGTAACTGCGGAACGAGAGGTCCTTGGTTCAAGTCTTCCCTCCACTGAAAATTTTACTTTCTTTATTTTCGCAAAGTTATGATCTGTCCGTTCGTTCATTGACGTCTCTGTTCACTGTAATAAGTTTAGTGTCTGTGTTTTGCTACCGCACCGCAAAACCGTGCGATTAGTAGACGAAAGGACGTGCCTCTCCAATGGGAACCGAAAACATTTGATCGCAAGGTCATAGGTCAACCGATTCCTCCACAGGAAAACACGTCTGATATATTCTATACGACACTGGTGACGGCATGTGCGTGACATGACAGGAATATGTTGTCGACCCACCTAACTTGTACACTTGGCGAATGGGTAAAAAGATTCTTCTACCTTGCCTGATTTAGGTTTTCTTGTGGATGTGATAATCACTCCCAAAAAAGTGTTGAAAACATAAGAGTTTGTCACATAAGCTGAAAATAAAAAATTAAACTTTTCACTCGAGGGAAGACTTGAACCTAGGACCTCTCGTTCCGCAGCAGCTCTCGCTAACCACGGGACCACCGCGCTCCTTAACTCTTATTGTCCTTGATATTGCCTATCTTCGCATGGACTACTCAGTTTGTATATTTTGCTTATTTTTTTCATAGTTCCACACAACTTCTTCCTGTTTTCTCGATTGATCTGTGTTCAGTTTTTCAAGGCCTATCCATTGTGCCAACTTATAACTAAATCTGAGGGGGGTGCGATGGGGAGGATTCCTTGTTAGCTTCACGCCGCGGCCACCGGAGGTTCATGGCGTTATGTCCGGCTGAAGACGTCGCGCCATTCAATAGTTCTTTTCCTGCAGCTCCCTCTACGGCCACAAGACATAACGGGAGCACAGACCTGCCGCCAGGGCCACTCGCTGTCGCTCGCTAGCTGTGTTAATATCGAAGTGTTATTGTATAGATCTTATATGACAACCTTGGGCTTAGATCTTAGTTACTATTTGGATTGCATTGTGGATTTGTGAATTGTATTGTGAACTTAATTACGTAGCCACTTGGTATGAGAGCACTAGACGGTGCCTGCTTCAGTGTGGAGAATAAAGATAAGTAATCTTCCTGATCGCTGGCGCCTCACTTTGAGACTAATCTTTTCTCGGCCATGAGATCTTGCGTCACACCCCGGTCACGTCCTGCTACCAATTCCAACTTATGTTTGCCACTCCAGGCAGACATAAAAGTGTGTACAGTACAACTTCTCTTAACAAATATTGTACGTACGCACCGATCTGTGTCCCAACAAGTCACAATGCACTTCAACTAACCGGACTCTAACCGCAATGGGGTCCAGCCGAATGTTCAAAATAATACGCGTCCGCAGCATCCTCCGGGAACTTAGTTATTTTTACAATGTCTTTGCTGGGCGCGTGTGGTGCGCTACAGCGCATCAGTGAGGCCGTGGTATGGTACCTTGTTAACTGGTCTCTCGTCCGGGGGGGGGGGGGGGGGGAGGGGGGCGACACAGTTGAGTGTACGCGCTATAAGCAGAGCTATCGTTGTTATTTTGCCGTTGATCTGACTGCGCACGTCGGCACTCGAGTATATTGCAAGTGCAACAACGGACAAACATGAAGTTCTCTCAGAAATCAGGCAAAACCGCTACCGAAGCGTCTCAAATGATGCAGCAACTTTACGGTGACGACGCACTGACCCGTAATGTTGTGTTTGGGTAAAACCGGAGTTTTCACAACAGACATTTTGGAGGACGATGTGAGCACTGGTCCCTCAGCACGGTGTGCCACGCATGCTGACGTTAGATCAACGTGGTGATCGGATGACGATTCGTGGGGACCTGATAGGTAGTACTGCGATGATCTAACTTCTGTCAGCTGGAGACGAAACATGCTTTTCCCTGTGCGGTCTGCAACTGGAGCCACAACCCAGCACCTGGCAAACGCTAGAATCGCCACGACAGAACAAACCGCATCAAGAATGTCAAAGAGCAAGTTGATGCTTGAACTATTTTTTGATTGAAATGGAACTGTTCACATGGAATTTATCCCATATGGTACAACGGTAAACAGAACCCACTAAAAGGAGATCCTTGGCCGTCCACGCGATTCAGTTCATCCAAGAGTCCTAAGCTTTGCATGGGATGAACTGGCTGTTCCTACACGACAACGCCCCTGCAGCTCGCTCTGTTTACCTCGTTGAGGGTCTAGCAAGGCAACAGGTCGCCGTTTTGCCTTGCCCTTCGTACTCAGTCAATCTCGCAACGTGCGATTTTTGTCTTCTTCCTTGCATGATAGCACTCCTACTTGGGAATAGATTGTGTGAAATCGACCGAAGTGGTTATGACGGCCACAAGAGAAGCCATACGGGATCTTTCCTTCAACATGCTTCAGAGGTGCTTCCAGTATCTTTATTGATGTTGGCAGAAATGCATAGTGACCAATGGCAAGGCGACTGTCTTTTGACGGAGGATGTGGGACGTTAAAAAAGTGTGTGCTGTTTCATGCAGATCTTTGTGAGACATCCAGTTTATTGTGGGTGCCTACTCCCCAGGTGACAGCCTCAAAACGTAAGGGGACATCGTACATGAAATAATGTGCTTTGGACTTTCCTGAACACTTTGCTATATAATACATTAAAATCAGACAATTGTGTGGCCTTCAAATAATATTTTGACTGTTGATGTGTGACTGTCAAATTTAATGGCTACGCATATACTGCCACAGTTGAGCAGTCATATCTTGGGAACTACACAGTGTAGAAGGCTGTGGATTGCTTTGTTTTGTGCCTACTGCTACGTCTCAGATGTTGGCTCTTCAAGAAAATAGCTGGGTAACACAAAACTGTCTGATGGCAAGACAATGAAAAGTGCTGGAAGACTAACATACAAAGCAATTGATGAATTACAGGAATATTATGGGAAGGCCATTAGAGATAACTGTGTCAGTTTGGAGAAGATGAAAAGAGCTGTGTGGAACACTTTCCATCATAGAATATCAACCGATTAAAAGCCATGTCATGCTTTCTGTCCACCTCCACCAAACACTTGGTGTAAATATAGGCAAGCTGAATTTTCTGGCACCCTGCATGAATTTACACATAAACATTCTCTTCCTTTGCAATAATGGAGGCAATCAGACATATTTAAAGAGATGTGGTAAATCCTGATCTACTAAAGAAGTGTTTACATGAGAAGACCCAGAATGAGAATGAGTCCTTCAATAATTTTGTGAGTGCCCTGTGCCTAAAAATGTATTTGTTGGCCTTATGACTCTAAAGTTAGCAGTGTCTGATGCTGTAATAACTTTTAATGGTGGGAAGTATGAAAGACTTAGGTTTCTGGAGAAGTTAAGGGTAAGATTGGACAGAACACAGCTAAAGGACTGCAAGAACTGGATGAGCTTCGTGCACGTGAAGCACAGTTAGTTGCTCAGCAAACGGCAAAAGAAGCAAGAGAGAAAAGGAGGAGGCGAGCACTGGACTGATGGGGTAGGACAATTATATTGCATAAAAGATGCAGAAATTTGTCTGTATAAGAATTTGTAATAAAAAAGTTTTAAATCTCAACTTCTCTGAACTACATTTATTGCAATAAATGGCCCGTTTTCTAAAAAAAAAAAAAAAAATACTGATGGTAGAGACATGAAATTTTCCACAGCATGCCAAGTGTGAGATTCAACAATTATGAAACTAGAATAATTAAAATATCCTGAGCTGTTTTGTTTTTATGTTCATTCATTTACAAAATTCTGTCAAAAATTGTTAGAAAAAAGAGATAACATGCCCCACAGTACAATTTCAGTAATAATTCGAGTTCAGTGTATCTTGAAATATGCATTCAATAATTATGGAAAATTGTGAGTTAGTATCTTAAAAAGTTTCCAAGATAATGGGTCTCAAAATTCGATAATTTAACATTGGTGGCATAGGACATCCAATGTCCCCTTAATAACTGTAGTATATTCACAGCTATAATAATTTTTTTCATTCACCTGGTTACTTTTTTGCTCTTAAAAATGAGAACTAGTAGTTACAACTACGATAAAGTAGCCTCTGGATGCAAGGATGGTTTTACAGCCTCTCTCACACATGATCGATTTCGAGTCTGTCAGCCCCATCGTGTGATGCATTTTAAGTAACATCTGCATGTGTACTTAAGTTCCATCTGAAGATGGGGTCGGTGGCCTAGAAGTCTAGACATTGTAAAACCATCCATGCTACAAGAGGCTATTAAATTAATAATTACTGATCACGTATGGTTGCGTTCCCGCTATCCACTACCATATACAGTTATGAGTGGGTTGATGAGTCTAGTGTTGACATCATGCGCAAAAAACTGAGTCTGCTTTTTTCTTATGAGTCTAATATCTGAAAATGTAGCACGTTTTTTTAACCCTCAGCACGATGTGAAGTGGATTAGATTGGGTCGGACTGACTGTGCTACATTTATAATTTCTCATACATGGGAAAAGAAGAGCAAGGGCATGTGAGAGAGTACATTTCCGTTGGCACCTTGGAAAAGAACAGTTGGACAAAGGGTTCTGTTTTCTTGGTGTTTGGGAAGAGGCAAGATGCCTCACTAGCCACTGCTACTTAGGGATGATAGCTTTGCCAATGTCGGCCATTAATGCCTATACGCACTCTGTTGTTGACACTACTGCTGGATGCATCCAGCATGTGTTATTTCTTGGGATTACAGTTTGATAATAAATTCAATTCGGAGATGCATATCACAGAACTGGTGGAGCGCCTAAACAAATCCCTATTTGACATGCGAATGTTGTCGGACACAGGTGATATACAAACAGAAACGCTTGCATACTATGCTCACTTTCATTCCATAATGTCATATGGGATTATTTTCTGCGGTAACTCGACAGGCTAAATTTTTCCGAGCCCACAAACGTGCAATACGGATTATTTGTGGCGAGAGCTCAAGAACTTCCAGCAGAGGGCTGTGTAAGGAACTGCGGATACTAGCTACTGCCTCCCAATACATTTATTCATAAATGAAATGTGTCACTAAAAATTTATCTTTTTAACAAACCAGCACATCAATTCATGGAACAATACTACAAAGAAGAATAATTTTCACAAAGATTTAAAGTCATTTACTTTGGTTCAGAAACGTGTTCAATATTCAGGAATATACATTTTCAGTAACATGCCAGCATTCATGAAAAGTTTAATTAATAATGAAGTTCAGTTTTAGAAGTGGGAGCATCAGACCAGTAGAAAGACTGACAATTTAAAGAAAATAATAGTTGTGTAGCAGAAATTTTAAATATGACGGCCGATATAAAAATAGTGCCTGTATTATCCAAAGCAAGCAGCAGCATCAATATCTTGTCAGTCTCTGGACTGAAGACCACAAAACAACAACATGTGTTACATACCTCTTCAGTGCTGCATATTCAATGACTTGTCCTCAGACCGGACGTTCTTTGTTGTCACTACTCTGAAGTGAGATTCTTTAAAGGACGTGTCCACTTATTAAGATATAAAGTTTTTACTTAGCTGATTGCCTTGATTTTTTATTTCGTTGTCTTCTTTGAAGGGATGGTAATGTCCGCTTGGTGGGACAAGTACTTATAAAATTAACTGATGTGAGGATTGTGAATATCGGGTACACACACTACGCTTGTCCGTCCTCTTTTAGAATACTGTTGCGCGGTGCGGGATCCTTACCAGATAGGACTGACGGAGTACATCGAAAAAGTTCAAAGAAAGGCAGCACGTTTTGTATTATCGCGAAATATGGGAAAGAGTATCACAGAAATGATACAGGATTTGGGATGGACATCATTAAAAGAAAGGCGTTTTTCGTTGGGACGGAATCTTCTCACTAAACTCCAATCACTAACTTTCTCCTCAGAATGCGAAAATATTTTGTTGACACCGACATACATAGGGGAGAACGATCACCAAGACAAAACAAGGGAAATCAGAGCTCGTACGGAAAGATATAGGTGTTCATTCATTCCGCGCGGTATACGAGATTGGAATAATAGAGAATTGTGAAGGTGGTTCGATGAACCCTCTGCCAGGCACTTAAATGTGATTTGCTGAATATCCATGTAGATGTATGTCGATGTAAAGACATTTAATGATTAATTTTAACTGAAATAGTTTTGATGTTAACTTTTCTTTTGCCGGCCGAAGTGGCCGTGCGGTTAAAGGCGCTGCAGTCTGGAACCGCAAGACCGCTACGGTCGCAGGTTCGAATCCTGCCTCGGGCATGGATATTTGTGATGTCCTTAGGTTAGTTAGGTTTAACTAGTTCTAAGTTCTAGGGGACTAATGACCTCAGCAGTTGAGTCCCATAGTGCTCAGAGCCATTTGAACCATTTTATTTTCTTTTGTAAACCTACGATACCTCCAGGTATCGTAGGACTACCAATGTGTCCTGAGTTTGGTTACTTTGCACCTGGTGGCAGAAAGCGTTTGAACTTTAAAATGGTTCAAATGGCTCTGAGCACTATGGGACTTAACATCTGAGGTCATCAGTCCCCTACAACTTAGAGAACTACTTAAACCTAACCAACCTAAGGACATCACACACAACCATGCCCGAGGCAGGATTCGAACCTACGACCCTAGCGGTCGCGCGGTCCCAGACTGAAGCGCCTAGAACCGCTCGGCCACATCGGCCGGCGAACTTTTAAACGTTTGAATTCTGAAGCTCTTCACTCATTGCATGGCATAATTTGAATTCGAATAAAACGCCTACTTTCTACATTCTGACATTATGACTTGATCACCATTCCTCACACCTTCCTACCGAGGCTGTACACGATGAACAACTACTAAGATACTATACAAATCAAAGAGTTTACATCTTTGTCAGAGACAATCGCTGGTACATGTTTAGTAACTATGAATAGAATTGAATTTACAAAATTTCATACAGTGTAAGAAAGCTTATGATATGAAACGTTTTATTACCTTGATTGAGTTTAAGTACACTGGATCATTAGTTTCGACAGTATCAAGCTGCCATCTTCAGATCCACAGAGTACAGTTTATGAATTGATGCTGTGCGACAAAGAAAACGAACGTGTGGTTTATCGCACAGTGATTTCAGAACCTGTACTCGGTGGATGTGAAGACAGCAGTTTAGTCCCGCCGAAAGCAGAGATCCAGTCTACATGCACTCGATCAACGCAGTGTAGAACTTAATATCAGAAGCTTTCTTTACTTGAATCAGTTGATTGCCCTCCATCCAACAATATCATGTACGTACAAAATTTTATGTAAAAAGCTCGAACGTTATTTATTCACATGAAGTGCTGAGTGCTATTGGCAAGGGGTTTCAGATCGATTCCGTATTTCTGGATTTCCGGAAAGCTTTTGACACTGTACCAAACAAGCGGCTCGTATTGAAATTGCGTGCTTGTGGAATATCGTCTCAGTTATGTGACTGGATCTATGATTTACTGTCAGAGAGGTCACAGTTCTTAGTAACTGACGGAAAGTCATCGAGTAAAACAGAAGTGATTTCTGGTGTTCCCCAAGGTAGTGTTATAGGCCCTTTGCTGTTCCTTGTCTATATAAACGATTTGGAAGACAATCTGAGCAGCAGTCTTCGGTTGTTTGCAGATGACGCTGTCGTTTATCGACTAATAAAGTCATCAGAAGATCAAAGCAAACTGCAAAACGATTTAGAAGAAATATCGAAATCGTGCGAAAAGTGGCAGTTGACCTTAAATAACGAAAACTGTGAGGTCATCCACATGAGTGCTAAAATCAACTCGTTTAACTTCGGTTACATGATAAATCAGTCTAATCTAAAAGCCGTAAATTTAACTAAATACCTAGGTATTACAGTTACGAACAACTTAAATTGGAAGGAACACATTGAAAATGTTGTGGGGAAGGCTAACCAAAGACTGTTTTATTGGCAGGACACTTAGAAAACGTAACAGACCTTCTAAGGTGACTGCCTACACTGCGCTTGTCCGTCCTCTTTTAGAATATTGCTGCGCGGTGCGGGATCCTTACCAGATAGGACTTACGGAGTACATCGAAAAAGTTCAAAGAAAGGCAGCACGTTTTGTATTATCGCGAAATATGGGAGAGAGTGTCACAAAAATAATACAGGATTTGTGCTTGCCATCATTAAAAGAAAGGCGTTTTTCGTTGCGGCAGAATCTTCTCACGAAACTCCAATCACCAACTTTGTCCTCCGAATGCGAACATATTCTGTTGACACCGACCTACATAGGGAGGAACGATCACCAAGACAAAATAAGCGAAATCAGCGAAAGATAAGGTGTTCATTCTTTCCGCGTGCTATACGAGATTGGAATAATAGAGAATTGTGAAGGTGGTTGAATGAACCCTCTGCCAGGCACTTAGATGTGATTTGCTGAGTATCCATGTAGATGTATGTAGAAGTAAAGATATTTAATGAATAATTTTAACTGAAATAGTTTTGATGTTAACTTTTCTTTTGTAAACCTACTATACCTCCAAGTATTGTAGCACTAACAATGTATCTTGAGTTTGGTTACATTGCAGCTGGTATGTAAAACTAAATTCCGCTTAAAGCGAAATTCTCAAAAGTGTACTTGTTAAATGAAGACAGAGGTAAATAGAAAATTTTCCAATAGGCGTTAAAACATTTTTATGTGTAGGTGGGTCTTGTCATTAATCCTAACCATATATTCTCAAAGAAAGATTCGTTTAGGATATCACCATTGTAACAATACCTCCACTAACAGTTAATTAGTTCAAAAATTATCACGTCGCGCACTCAAAGTATGATCTTTTTATTGCGCAACTAAAAGGTCTTTAATGTGGCAGGTATTGCTACATCAATTGACTACAGTCAGTGAAGAAAATTAACAATAATATCAGTTATCTTGTATTTGCAATCCAACGACGATCTCGCTCTGGCTTTGGCTCGTAATTAAACATGTTGTCTAGGTAACATGACTGTCGCTGTTGATGCGAAAGGCGCTCGGGTGTTAATTACGCCGACTTGAAGAACTTACGAAGACAATCTTTCAGGATTAATCTGATGATTTATGATTTTCATTGCAATGTGCTTCACACTTTTTTAAACAATGGTCACTTGAAAATAATTCTTGGCACTCACTTTTCACAAAAATTCACATTTATTAAACTTTTTATACTTTCGCATGTTCAAAACATTACTTAATCATACAATTTCGCAGCCGTTACTGCTCTTAATGAAACTCACAACTTTTTTCATTGTCCACAACTCAGATTCATCTCTTCATTTCCAACACAAAGTCAAGACTGTTCATATTCAACACAAAAACTTGACTACTCTGTACGTTTCCGGGCCAAAAGTCACAAGCCAGCATCAAAGATAACAATAAGTACAAAGATATTCACACTATTTATTATATCGATTTCAACAACTCAAAATAACGACGTACATGCATATAAAAATGAGACCAAATTTGAATAGATTGAAAAATACGCGACATTACGCAGAAAAACATTCATTAATCTACGGTATCGAAAAGTAGGGTTGGCGGGTGGTAATGGTTTCGCAAATAAAGAACCTTTACACCATGCAGCCAGGTAAATACTTGATTTTCCGTCCAGGCTGATCAGAAGCGCCCTCTCGAGGCTGTGGTCGGGCCAGAGGGAGAGCAACGTGCCCCTGGCCGACGTTCCATTAGCGGCGGGACCGGCGCTACACGACTCTGCCAGACGCTCATTTGCCGTCATGGTCCACCTGTTGATGAAGGCGCGCCACCACCGCACCGCCCTCCCTACCAAGCCTCGTTCCTTGTTAGCGGCCACCACTTACAGGCCTCCATTTGCGTTCCACACAGTGGTTCGCATTTTACACGCGAACACACAACCGCGCTCCTGCTCATTCGTATAGCTTTATATTTGTTATCGAGACGCAGTTTGCGCTGCTTTTTTTGTTCAGTCGAAAAATACGTCTTCGTCCACTCTCGTCGTCCAAGCGTAGATTGTGTTCCACCTGTATTGCTTTCATCATGAAGGTGAAGTGATATCTGAAGAAATGTGGTTATGATTTTTCATTAATTTTTGCGTTAAGAAATCGAATCATCGTGGTGGATGAAATTTTCTCTGCCAGTATTTGACGGCAGTTCCTGTTCACCAGTCTGTTTCGATATATCCTGAATTAAATTCCAAACCGTTCTGCAGTGTTCCATGAAGTGAGGGCTCGTGACACTGTTGATTGTGTTCCATTCGCCGGATTGAGACGATAAGTTCAGCGCGCCCCGTCGTGCTAATCGAGAGGAGTAGGCTGTGTGACGGCACAGTGTTCCACACTCTCCTTTATTTCATCAACATCATCATCATCATTACCACACCGCACTATACACGTATCCATAACACTCACCTACATTCAGCAAGTACACACAACACCCAAGTTTCATAGCCATCCAGGGAAATCACTACTCTTTGGTGAGTCCGTGCTTGCCTACTACAGGGCATCAGCATTTGCAGCATCTTTCCCTTCCGTACTTCATGTCTTTACTCCTGCAATTATTTTTCTCCTCCCTTGTGGGGCATGTCTGGAACATTGTGGGAATGTGTCCTGAATTTCCAGTAGCTTATTATCAGAACAGTCTCTCCACTGTTTTCTCTTTCTTTCTTTCTTCGCTCTCCATCTCCTATCCTTCCTCTGCTTCGGCTTTTGGGGTTCCTCTTTATTTCTTCTTCCCGCTTGTGCGCTCTTCAAGGCTGGCGGACGCGTCTGCCGCGTAACAGGTGATTTGGTAACGCGTAATTCCCAGCCCCAGGTCGACAGGCTACAATATAGCAGGTCAGCTACTGGAAGCAGTTAATTTCATAAATTATCTGGGAGTAGGCATTAGGAGTGATTTAAAATGGAATGACCATATAAAATTAATCGTCGGTAAAGTAGATGCCAGACTGAGATTCATTGGAAGAATCCTAAGGAAATGCAATCCGAAAACAAAGGAAGTAGGTTACAGTACACTTGTTCGCCAACTGCTTGAATACTGCTAAGCGGTGTGGGATCCGTACCAGATAGGGTTGATAGAAGAGATAGAGAAGATCCAACGGAGAGCAGTGCGCTTTGTTACAGGATCATTTAGTAATCGCGAAAGCATTACGGAGATGATAGGTAAACTCCAGTGGAAGACTCTGCAAGAGAAAAGCTCAGTAGCTCGGTATGGGCTTTTGTTGAAGTTTCGAGAACATACCTTCCCCGAGGATTCAAGCTGTGTATTGCTCCCTCCTACGTATATCTCGAGAAGAGACCATGAGAATAAAATCAGAGAGATTAGAGCCCACACAGAGGCATACCGACAATCTTTATTTCCACGAACAATAAGAGACTGGAATAGAAGGGAGAACCGGTAGAGGTACTCAAAGTACCCTCCGCCACCGTCAGGTGGCTTGGGGAGTATGGATGTAGATGTAGATGTAGAGGGGAACCCCCAGTTGGAAGGAGCTCTCCATTTGAGACGCCGGCAATCATGAGGGATTTTCTCAAAATGAGCCAATCACCATCGTACTCTATGGCTACTAAACGTAAACGGAATGAGGCTAAGGATTCCACGACTCTCCCATCTGCACCTCAATTCCTCATGGTGTCATATACTGAAGGGGGTCAGTCCTTTGCTATGGTTAATCCGTTTATTATTCAGAAACGTGTTGACGTAATTGCTGGCGCTGTGACATCCTTCTCTCGTTTACGCAATAGCTTTTGGCGACTAATTATTATTCTCAAGCCTAAAAAATGCTGCAGCTTCGCTCCTCCACTGCTATCCTGTTTATGTCGAGGCCCATCGAACGCTGAATTCATGACATGGTTTTATTTACTCTCGGCTGCTCGATGGTCTGACCGAGAGAGAAATCCAAACTTACCTCTCTTATCAGCGCGTCACTGCAGTCGATATGACCATGAAAAATGTTGATGCGTTTTTAGTGCCTACACGCCCTGTTTTTCTCACGTTTATACACTGGTGCTTCCATCAAAGATCAATGCAGGCTATGAAATCATAATAGGCCGAGCGTACATTCTGATCCCGATGCGCTGCTACCAGTATCAACGTAACAGTCACATTCGAATGTCCTACCCAGCCAAATGTGTTACTTGCTGTAGGGATGCTGATGAGGGCAACTGCTCACCTCTTTCTCCCCACTGTATCAACTGCAATGACAACCATGCAGCTTCACCCCGAAAAGTCTCATGTATCTCGATGAGCGAGCTGTTCCAGGAGATCTAGGTGAGGGAAAAAGTGCTTTACCCTGTCGCTCGCAAGTTGTTGGCTCGTCGAAACCCCTGCATTTTACCATCTCACAGCTACAGTACCGTTCTTGCTACATCTCGCTGCATGAAGGACGCAGCCATGCAGACTTGCTATTTCAAATTCAGCACCGCTGTTGTAAAATCACCCAGTGTCACAGTAGCATCTCCGTCTCTTTTTCCTCTAGTTGGGCAACAAGCCCCCAAATTTTCGCGTCTGGCAGCGAAATCAACTGATACGCAACCGTCTGGCTGGAAAGGACAGAAGGAATACTCCAGGAAAGACTTGTTACGTCCCTCCAGACAGCAAACATCTGAGTCTTCATCTGCCAACCACAAAGGATCCATGAAATCAAACAAAGACAAACGGTTTTCTCCTTCGCCGACTTGGAGGTCCTCTTCAGTGGTGTCGCCACGTGATACCTTCACCAGGCTGACCTCCATTTCGTTGGTGTATACTGCCAACCGTTTATCTGCCCTGGAATCTGCAGGCCAGTCCAGTGAGAATGCCGACGCCTCTGTAGATTTCATGGAGCCAGTGACAATGCAGACGCCTCTGTAGATCTCATGGGGCAGGATCCCACAGCTTCTGCGCCCTGTAGCAGGGAGTCTTCGAGACTGGCACTTGGATCCTGTTGAAGTGACAGCCCTGCATTTTTTCCCTCCTGCCCTTTTCCCATCATAACTCTCCTCCAATGAAACGTTTGCGGCGTTAGATCCAACAGCCACGCGGGATTAGCCGAGCTGCAGTCATGGACTGTGCAGCTGGTCCCGGCGGAGGTTCGAGTCCTCCCTCGGGCATGGGTGTGTGTGTTTGTCCTTAGGATAATTTAGGTTAAGTAGTGTGTAAGCTTAGGGACTGATGACCTTAGCAGTTAAGTCCCATGAGATTTCACACAAATTTGAACATTTTGTTAGACCCAACAAGGAGGAATTACAGCAGCTCTTGGAATCACAGTGTCGGCTAGTTTTCTGTCTCCAGGAAACAAAATTCCGTCCTCGCGACTGCTTTGACCTCTCTCATTTCTTTCTGTTCCGCTTCGAGCTTCCCCTGAGGATGGCATTCATCTCGTGGAGGAGTCAATCTGCTCATCCGGGATAAACGTTCATAATTACACAATCTCAGTGAACACTCAGCTGCAAACTGTCACAGTCCGCATTTTCCTTCTTCGCTTAACCTTTCTCTTTGCAATGTGTACATTCCTCTGTCATTCGATGTCACTAGGGCAGGTTTCCTCCAGCTTATTGGGCAACTCTCTCACCCCTTTTCGCTGCTCAGTGACTTTAATGGGCACTATGCTCTTTGGAGCTCTTCCAGAATCTGTGAGAGAGGTGCCCTCATGGCTGACCTTCTCAATCAATTAAACCTCATCTGCCTTAACACTGGAGCACCCAGCTTCCTCTCAGACTACAGTCTCATTTGGACCTCTCGTTCTGCCCTGCCCAGCTTGCCCTTAGTCTCGAGTGGTCCATTCTCTTCGATACATACTCGAGCGACCACTTCCCGTGTTTTTTTGTTGACTCGTACCCAACCTATGTGTAAACCCAATTGGCAGCTTTCTAAGGCCGACTGCAGGCTTTCCTCTCCCCTGTCGATCGTCGGCGAATAATATTTCCCCAGATATGATAACTAGGTAGAATACCTCACGACCGTTATCTTTACCGCCGCAGAACGTTCCAGTCCTCGCACTTCACCTTTACTGCGCCGTGTCCGGGTTCCTTGGTGGTCTGAGGCGTGCCGCGATGCAATTCGTGCGCGGAAACGTGCTCTAAGCATTTTTAACCATTATCCTACGTTGGCGATCTGCATTTGTTATAAACATTTGCTTGTGCAGTGGCTTCTCATTCTTCGAGATATCAAAAAAGCTAGTTGGATTTCATTTACTGATTCCTTTAACAGTTCCACTCCCTCTTTCATTGTGTGGGCCAATCTCCGACAGCTCTATAAGAACAAGGTCAGTTCCCCAATCTCCTGCATGTCTATAGCAGATGATGTCATTGTGGACCCCATTGCTATCTCCAACACACTGGGCCACTATTTTGGGAAGATTTATAGTTCAAACTACTATCACCCTGCCTTCCGCCACTGGAAATGATTGGAGGACGTGAGTGATACCCTTCTCCTCTCAGAATCGTGAATGCTACAATGCCGCCTTGACTATGTTGAAACGATATCATGTTCTCACTTCATCGCGGTCTTCCGTCCCAGGACCAGACGATATTCACATTCAGATGTTGCAGCACCTTTCCCTTATGGGCAAGCACCTTGTCCTACATATGTACAATCGCATCTGGACGGATGGCAGGTTTGCCAGTCGCTGGCGAAGGCCACAGTCATACCCATACCTAAGCCCGGTAAGGCCAAACACCTTCCTTCTATCTACCGCCGCATTTGTCGCACCAGCTGTGTCTGCAAAGTGATGGGATGTATGATTCATGTCCGGCTGGTATGGTGGCTTGAGTCTCGCAATTGTGGATTTCGAGCGCGCCCTTCTGCGGTTGACCACCTCGTCATTTTGTCAACCCACGCTATTTCTGCGGAAATACCAGACTGTGGCTTTGTTTTTGGATTTGGAGAAAGCCTATGCCATCTGCTGGAAGACTCGTATCTCCACATGGGGCTTCGGAGGCTGCCTGCTTCATTTCCTTCAGAAATTTTCAAGGTACGTGTGGGTTCTGCCTTGTCAGACACCTTTATCAAGAAGAGCGGGGTGTCTCAGGGCTCTGTCGTGAGCGTCGTCCTCTTAGCACTCGCCACTAACCATGCTATGACCTGTCTCCCACTGGGTGTCTCTGACTCCCTTTTTGTAGACGGTTCTACGATCTACTGCAGTTCTCCACGGACTTGTCTCCTTGAGCGGCGTCTTCAGAGATTTCTCAATCGTTTTTACTATCGGAGCATCGCAGTGACTTTCGCTTTCCGCTGACAAAACCGTCCGTCTGAATTTCTGTCGCAGTGGGTTTGTTCCATCACCTTTTCACTTTGGGCATATTGCTCTTCCGTTTGCTGAAGCTACGAAATTCCTGGCGCTTATGCTTGATAGGAAACTTTCTTGGTTCTCCCACATTTCTTACCTGGCCACTCACCTGTACCTGAGCCCTCAATGTCCTACATGTCCTCAGCAGTACTTCCTGGGGAGCAGATTTGACCACCCTCCTCCGTTTGTACCAATCCCTGGCCTGTTCGAAACTAAGCTATGGGTGTTTAGTTTATGCATCTGCACGTCCGTCCATCATACGCCGCCTAGATACAATCCACCATTTTGGAATACGTTTGGCCAGTTGCGTCTTTTACTCTAGCCCGGCTGAGAGTCTCTATGAAGAAGCTGACGAACTACCGTTGTGATACTGGTGTGATGTTCTCTTCAGTGGGTACGCACGCCATTTGTCTGTCATACCTGGTCACCCATACTATGCTTCTTCCTTCACTGACTCCTATGACCGCCAGTATTGGGCTCGTCGCACTTCTGTTACCTCCTGGAGTTCGCTTTCAGCTCTGGCAGCTCAACTTCACGCTACCCGCCACGTTTCCGATGGGTGTGAGCCCTTCACCATCTTGGCTTCGTGCTGGGCCCCTGTTTACCTTGGACTTCATTCACATCCTAAGGACCTTAGTCCAGAGTCGATCTGTCGCTGTTAGTTTCCCGACCTTTGCACGGAACTTGGTGACAGTACCTTTGTGTAAAATGATGACTCTCAGACTGGCGGTGGTGACGGGTGTGACTTCGTCATTGGCACCGACTATGTTTGGTTTCGGCTTCCGGAACACTGCTCAGTATTTACAGCAGAGCCCTTCGCCCTGCATCAGACCACGCAGTACATCCAGCTCCACATGCTTTTCAATTGTGTCATCTGCTTCGATTGTCTCAGTGACCTTCAGAGCCTCCGTGTGCTGCATATGGTTAATCCCTTGGTGCAACGGGTTCAAGAAAACTTCCACTTGCTCACTCTTGAGGGAGCTACTGTGATTTTTATGTGGGTCCCTGGTCACGTCTGTCTGTAGTGAAACGAGGTCGTTGAAGCTGCTGCCAAGGTTCGAGTCCTCCTACCTCGGCCTGATAGTTCTTCCATTCCTTCCGATGATCTCCGTTCAAACGGTTCAAATGGCTCTGAGCACTATGGGACTTAACTTCTGTGATCATCAGTCCCCTAGAACTTAGAACTACTTAAACCTAACTAACCTAAGGACATCACACACATCCATGCCCGATGCAGGATTCGAACCATCGACCGTAGCAGTCCCGCGGTTCCGGACTGCGCGCCTAGAACCACTAGACCACCGCGGCCAGCTGATGATCTCCGTGTTGCCGTCTGTCGTTTTGGCATCAGCACTGGTCTTCCCTTCATGGGAACATGCGCTGCGAAATTAAACCTCTCCCCACTGCTTGGCCGACTTTCTCTCGGACTTCCCGCTGCAAGGAGGTTGCGTACTGGGAACCGTCGTATTAGCCATCGGCATTTTTGCTTATTGTCATCAGCCTTTGACGATTCGCCATTTCCTGACAGAATGCCTCTTTCTTAACCACTTACGTTCTAATGCATGTTTGCCCTCTGAGTTTTCGACCGTTTTAGTGAACGACGCGCGGGCTGTCGACGGCGTCTAACCTCGTATCTGTTGTAGCATGATGGCAAAGGACATTTAATTTTTAGTTCTTTGCCTCTGCGGCGTATTTTGTGGACCTTCCTCCAAGAGGATGTCCTTGTTCTTAATTCTTTCCTTCCATCGACTGGGCTTAACATGTTGTCCCTTTTAACTCCTTTTTCGTCTTGGTGTTCTAAGGCCCTGACATGGGCGCGTATGACTTTAGTTCTTTCTGCGCACTAAAACAAAACAAAACATGCTTAAGAAAAGAGCCTTTGCGCTCAGTAGAAGAAAAACTTCCAGACTAGGCTGCCTAACCTACCACTCGGGCTCTCCGAGCCAACTATGACATATGACGCTACTTTACTGTAGGACATATCCTACTAAACAGAGTTTCTGTTTGCAGATATTTTTCTACTTGAACACTTTCATCAAAGTGAGAGACCAGCATAGTAATTGTCATTCGTGTTGCAGCAGCTGTGAGAGGTAGTAAGATATTTCGCAGATTGTTTAAAGGCTAAAAATGCAAAACATCGCATGTAATGTGGTCTCTGTTATGTGTCTGATGTTTCATAAACCGATCAACGTATCAAAGAAAGGGTGTTTAAGGGTATGCATAGTGGTTGGTATTTGGTGTGTTCAATATTCGAAACTGCCTAGAGCAAAACCGTTCTCCGTCCAAGGGTTGGTCAGAACACCATAGAGCTATGCTATACTTGGTGCTGTTGTTGTTGGTGTACCCGTAACTCTCTCTGACCTTCGATCTGACTTAACCAGCCAGTTAAAGAGGCTTCGCGGGCTGCCTATCTCGTAACTAAAGTTCTTCAATATTAAGTCGTCTCTGCAAAAGTATCAGCATTCATCTTTTCCTTATATTAAAAATTCCATTTGTGAATGAAACCGTGTGGTTTTGCGTATTATCGACAAAAACTGGGCTTCTAAAGGTTCTTGATCCCATTTAACGGGTTTGTTTCAACAACAAATGCAATCACTTTCTACCGCCTTGCTTCATGCTCATATCTTACGCAATATATTTGCTCCGCGCTAACGAAGGGATTATACGAATTTCCTCTCACCGATTTCATTCGTATTGCCACGGGGTGTGTAGGTCACGGCTAGTAGGCGCCTGCTGGATAGGTTGTGCTGAGAAATGTTAAAGAAAACATTCGATACGTTTCACTGTTCCGAGTTAATTATCAAGTTAGCCAGTCAAGCTGGTGCACACGAAAATTCAAGTGACCCGCCAGAGAAGGTGTCGCCAAACGTGTTCTTCGATTGGTTTCCTAAAACTGAATAAGTGAGCGATACAAAAATTGGCAATGGGACTGTAGTAAGGATCGAATCTGAACCAAAGGCTGAGCGGTCTTGTGCGCTATCATCTACACTATGAGAACGACTGACATTACTTGTATGGTGGTGGGAGGGGATGCAAGAGTTTGGGGGCGCATCGTCTTGATTGGCTAACGTCGATGTTAATTAATCAGGAAATGGCGCAACGTATCGCATTTTTTCTTAATAGTTATTTTGTAGCAGAACCTACCTAGCAAATCCTTTGAAAGCTTTTCATGCTGTTTCTGACCATCTTCTACAAACAGGAAGATGTAATGAGTTCGTATGCTTCCACGGCCTGTGTCATTTTGGATAAAATAATTTTGGGTATTCCACTACACCATTGTACACTACTGAAACATCTAAACTGCTGATGTTTCGACCGAATTGCTGCGGTTCTCATCAGGGCGGTTTACTGCTGTGCACTGGCGAAGAGGACCTCAGCAAGTTGGTCGGAACTTCGGCAGTTTAGTTGTTTCAGCAGTTTACAACGACTCAGGCCACTACCCAAAATTGTTGCATCCTGGAAGTCGTAACCCTTAACCGTCTTCGAGAAAATCGAGTTTGAAAATTTTAGGCGTGGTTATATACCTAATATTGTCAGCAGTACTGAAGGAGTCCGCAGCCGAGCGAGTAAGCGCTTAGTTTCATAACTGGGAGGTCTCTTCATCGAATCTCACTGCCGGTACTTTTCAGTTTCATTTCCAGATAATACTAACAACAGGTTTAATACTACTGTCAACATTTAGTGATTCATTTATTTTTTGACACCCTTTATCCTGAAAAAAGTCTTGCAAAAGACTACTGGCGCATTTGGGCCAAGGTGAAAAAAAAAAAAGAATCAAACGATGAGCACGCACACAAATACAGAAATCACGACAACATCTTTAATGTACTCACAGCAGTTTTATGGAAGCAATTTCTAACCGATGTCTTGAAGACATACGTGAAAGAAGAAAAGTTTATTTTGCTCATCGGTTCATGTGGAGGTCAAACGAACGCGGGTTGATACGGTGAACTTCTGATGACAGAGAGGGCCTGTCCCCGCACAGTATTATAGTAATTCCTCCAAAATGTACATCGATGGAGCAGCCTTGCGACATTTTATTTAATGGGTTGGTGAGAAACCTTATAAATCGACAACAATATCCCAGTCTCCTTAAGGAAAATATTTGTTCTTTTTTTTTTTGGATAAAGATTACGAAAACAATAAACGTATCATTAAATATTGACAATCTGCATAGTATAAATTTGTTGTTAGAATTCCTTGGGAATGAAAAAAATAGCAGCAGCTTGTGCCTCACACAAGTCTGCGCATCCGAGAGGAGCACACAAAACCTCATTGAACTGTTATGCCTCATCCACCCTACAGCCCGGATCTCGCACCTTAGGGCTTCCATCTGTGAGGCCCAATGAAGGATGCAGTCTGCGAGAAGCAGTACTTGGATGATCGGGGCGTTATTTGATGCAGCAAGACGTTGGTCCGACGTCGACCAGTATAGTGGTATCATGTGGGCATGCAGGCCGTCGCAGTAAGGTGGCGCAAAGCCGTAGCATTGAGTGGATATTATGTTAAAAAACAAGATTTTGTAGCCAAAAGAGTGAGGAGTTATGTGATGTATTGGAGTGCTGAATGAAACCAACCTACGATGATAAAAAGTGTTTCATTACTTACTGAACGCTACTCGTATAATAACATGAGACTTGAAAACTTCAGGTTACACATGTCGTCCCACGCTAAGACCATGCGCGACAAGACTGACATTGTCAGAGGAGAGTACATGTTCCGGGTTTCCTGCAGACATAGGTCTGCTGCCTTACGGATGACAGGTGCATAATTGTATAGGAATGAAATGTACATCTGTGGCTTGTGCGAAGAACGTGCTTTAGAAACAACATAGGTTCAAAATGGCTCTGAGCACTATGCTGCTTAACTTCTGAGGTCATCAGTCGCCTAGAACTTATAACTAATTAAACCTAACTAACCTAAGGACATCACACACATCCATGCCCGAGGCAGGATTCGAACCTGCGGCCGTAGCGGTCGCTCGGCTCCAGACTGTAGCGCCTAGAACCGCACGGCCACACCGGCCGGCAAACAAGATATGGAGCTCGATTATTGCGAATTGTGTAAAGCAAACAACCATTAAAATCTTTCGCTGTGCAGCTGAGATACTGAGCCGTGCACAGCTCGCGTTTATCCCATTTACTGTTTGTCATCTTCTATTACGGTATTGCCGCCTCGTTTTCTCATTCTATTTATTGGCGTCACCAACTTCCTGCCTTACTTGGCCGTGCGCGGCAGCAGCAGCGCGTATCGATAAGTGCACTGTCGTACCATCTCTAGTGCGAGCGATAGTATTTCCGGGTCGTCGAGTGTCTGGCAGTGTCTGACGGACCAGCGGTGCAGTCGGGACGCAGCGGCAGTGAAGTCGGGGACGGAGCGCCGGTGAGGTGCCGACAGCCAGCGCACGCCGACCGCTGGCGACACACATGAACTGTCCGACAGAGGGAGATTGGAGTGGGAAGACCGTTGGTTGCTCGTTCGGTTGTTCGTCTTATCGGCCGACGTATATTTGGTTCTTTTACCGATTCCGGGACTGGGCAGTGGGTCGGTTTGCATGCAGCAGCGGGGAAATCTCTTCAGCGCGTAATTTTGACCGGACCCGCTGGCGGCCTCTATATGGTGTCGGAGTGTGTGGTGCTGTTCCCATTTCTATGAGGTTCGTGCCTTGCCGATCCTGGACATGAAAGTTAGTTTTGACTTAATCTACCAACAAGTCACGACTGTTCACATTATGTCGTTTGAGGTTAGTTGTCGGCTGTTGGGATATTCCCGCGACAACAACGTGTGTTTTCAAGTTGGCAAATTTTAGCCACCCTCCGGTCGAGTTTAACTGTACTTGGTTATTTGAATTGAAGTGCACCTGCGGAATCTTCTGCCTTGTGGCTGTTAACGTTCCATTACCTGCCCTGGCCATCGGCGTAAATTCGGGAAGTGTATTTTCGTCATCGTGTTGTCGCCGTCCAGCACGGTGTGCAGTTTGACAGCTCAATGTATAACTGGTTGTGGGCGCCAATACCTTCTACGTTGTTCCATTGAATTCCCTGTTGTGTGCTGGTCGGGTGAAGCGGAAGTTATCTTGTCGGTGGGTCCGTTGACTGTCTTTCGGTTGGGTTGTCGTCAGATCGACAATGGTTGGGCCGACTGCCTGTCTGACCTAAGTGAGCATTAGAGTTTGAATTCCAGGCCAACCCTCGGATCTTCTCAGCGCCCTTGGGTGTACTGCCTTTTCTTGTTTGTTCTTGTTGTTTGTGGTTGTATGGCTTCTAGCCGATTTTAGATTAAGGTTGTTTTGCCCTTAAGCGTCAGATAGTTTGGGCCTTCAGCCTAATTTAAAAACTGTTTTACGGAAGTCTTCGGCATTTTTAAAATTAATGTTATTGAGTCTTAAGTGTTGGGGCTTCAGCAGATTTTTACTTTAAGTTGTTTTGCTCTTAAAGTGTCAGATTCTTGGGGCCCTTAGCCGATTCCGAGTTAAAGTTGTTGTGCTCACAAGCTGTCAGATGGTTTGGGCCTTCAGCCTAATTTAAGAACTGTTTTACGTAAAGCCTGTGGCATTTTTTAAAAATCAATGTTACTGAGACTTAAGTGTTGGGAAATCAGTCGATTCTGAATTTAAGTTGTTTGGTCTTAAAGTGTCAGATTCTTTGTCCCTTCAGCCTAATTAAGGAATTGTTTTAAGATAAAGCTTTGCCTTATAATTTCTGATTTTGGTTGAGCTTTAAGTTATTGGCTTTCAGCCGTATTTAAATTAAAGTGGTCTTGCCCTTAAGGCATGAGATTGTACGGTGGATTCAGCCGCTAATTAAGTTCCAAAACTAAAGCTGTATTTTCTTTTCTTTTTTTAAAATTTTTCTTGGCTCTTGTAATGTTTGATAAAATAAAAGGTTGCATGTTCGAGTATAACTGACACCCGCTTATTTTGGCCCTGTTCCACAACTTAAACTACCTGTCCTGTCTTGCGGGTTTATCAGAGTGTCTCAGATATAATACGACGATATAAAGAATAAGCTAAAAATAAATAGAACTAGTCATGTTCAGAAAAAGAAACAGAACATCTTGACCGACTTGAGATACGGTGTTCATATTCAAACAGGACGTGTACATCAGTATGTTCTGCTGAATGATCAGCATTTCAGTCACCTCGATTCAGCATGTCTCCTAGTAGCCACAGGGTCCGCAATGGGCCCTGATAACTTGTTCCATGCGTGATGGTATCGGCGCTCATAAGGCGCGGATGGCGTCCTGTGGTGTAGCCATCCATGCTGCATTCACATGGAGCCAAAGTTCATCTGTTATGGTAGGCATTGGGTCACAGCGCTGGACACATCGTTTCACCATATCCCACATATTTTCGGTTGGCGTCAACTCTGGTGATATGGCGGGCCAGGACAAAAGGCTGACATCCTGTGACATCAAGAAAGCACGAGCTTGTGCAGGATATGGTCGTGCGTTATCTTGTTGAAAAATGACGTCGGTTGTGTAGTGCAGAAAGGGTGTGGCTGTGGGTAGCAGGATGTCATTCAAGTAGGTCACACTGGTAACAGCGCCCTGGACACGCCCAACTGTGATTTTTGGTTATATCCAATAGCATCCCGCACCATAAGACCTGGCGTTGGCGCTGTATTTCTTGAGTGAATGCACACACTGTGATGCTGCACCACCGATCTGTGGCCACCCAAAATGCGGTCATCATTTTCAAACAAGCATAACCTGGATTCGTCCGAATACACAGTGTGGTGACATTCCTGTCCCCAGTGATGTCGTTCCACACACCACTGCTGTCTAGCAAGTTTCTGCTCATTCGTCAAATGTAGTCGGGGAAGTGGACAAGGCGCATGTAACCCATGCCATGATGAACGACGACAGACTTTCACACCTGATAGTGTACAGTGTGTTACACTGTTCCACAGATCTGTCCTGCAGTGCCATTCGGATGAGATGTCAATCTTCTCGGGAGGTGGTCTTTATGGTGCGACGTAATCCATCTCGTCGCGTTCTGCTGTCTTTCGTGAACCAAAATGGTTCAAATGGCTCTGAGCACTATGGGACTCAACTGCTGTGGTCATAAGTCCCCTAGAACTTAGAACTACTTAAACCTAACTAACTTAAGGACAGCACACAACACCCAGCCATCACGAGGCAGAGAAAATCGCTGACCCCGCCGGGAATCGAACCCGGAAACCCGGGCGTGGGAAGCGAGAACGCTACCGCACGACCACGAGATGCGGGCCTTTCGTGAACCATGCAGCACACAGCCGCTGCACTACCGAAACACTTCGTCCCACACGAGCAGCAATTTCCCGGATGGATACATCACATTCTCTCATGCCAACTGTGGTGTCACCGCCAGACGCCACACTTGCTAGGTGGTAGCCTTTAAATCGGCCGCGGTCCGTTAGTATACGTCGGACCCGCGTGTCGCCACTATCAGTGATTGCAGACCGAGCGTCGCCACACGGCAGGTCTAGAGAGTCTTCCTAACACTCGCTCCAGTTGTACAGCCGACTTTGCTAGCGATGGTTCACTGACCAATTACGCTCTCATTTGCCGAGACGATAGTTAGCATAGCCTTCAGTTACGTCATTTGCTACGACCTAGCAAGGCGCCATTACCAGTTACTATTGATGCCGTAAAACATATACCGTCAAGAGCTATGTTCACCAATTATGGATTAAAGTTAAGTATTCCAGCAGCTACGTACTTTATTTGCTAGTGTCAATTACTTTACCTGTTCCAGACCTCACGCCAGCCTGCGTGAACTTAAACGCGTGCCTTTCGGCTTCCTCCTAGTGGATTGGCTGTCTTGCCAGTCCACAACACCAACAATGCGCCCTCTTTCAAACTCACTGATTTGATGGTACGGGTCGCTCAGTCACCTGCGAGGCATCCTGCACATCTACTCAATTCACACTGTCTGATAGCTGCAGACACGTTTTACCAATAGGTGGTATTGCGAGCGATATCGATGTTGACCTTAAACCCAAGGGCCAACATGGTTCAAACGCTAATCATTTCTGCAGGAGATACAAATGTGCATGTCTTGTGGATATGAACGTCCTATCTGTAGTCGTTCAAGGTGTTCCGCTTTCTTCTGAACATGACTGTACTTTCTGCGTTATAAATTATGAACAACAGAGTAATTGAAACTTCCTGGCAGATTAAAACTGTGTGCTGGACCGAGACTCGAACTCGGGACCTTTGCCTTTCGCGGGCAAGTCCTCTACCAACTGAGCTACCCAAGCACGACTCTCGCCCCGTCCCCACCGCTTTAATACCGCCAGTACCTCGTCTCCTACCTTCCAAACTTCACATGCCCGCGAAAGCCAAAGGTCCCGAGTTCGAGTCTCGGTCCAGCACACAGTTTTAATCTGCCAGGAAGTTTCATATCAGCGCACACTCCGCTGTAGAGTGAAAATTTCATTCTAGTAACAGAGTAATTTCTTAAAAAGCGATCATCATTTGTCTATGCACGTGAGAATGTGTGTGTGTGTGTTGGGGGACGGGGGAGGCGGGGGGGGGGGGGGGGGGGGGGTGGTTGATGAATGTGTGGGTGGATTTCGTACAGTGATAAACCTACAACTAAGTTACACACTTGCAATTAAAATATAAGGACAAGAAATGTTACTGTGTAGCACGTATTTCTTTGTACTACAATCTAAAGCACTGAAACATTCTGTATCACAACAAATTGACTCGCATTTGAGGCACTGTAAACCTCACAAATTAATATCAGATGGAAAGTCAATAATTACTCGGATGTACCTTTGAACTTTGATGCAACAATGTTCAGAATAAATAAGTACCTTAGTTGTCTACACTATCTCCTTACCTTTCGATGCGCATCCCACAAGCTTGCTAAACAGTCCAAAGAATCAATTTCGCCATGTCGCGCAACTATTTATTAAATCTTCCTCCGATAGAACACGTTTGGCACCAGCTGGGACGTCAGTTCCGTCCCAGCATCAGTATCCAGAATATCAAGGAAATATCAAAGAAATGGTTGAAATGGCTCTGAGCACTATGGGGCTTAACATCTGCGGTCATCAGTCCCCTAAAACTTAGAACTACTTAAACCTAACTAACCTAAGGACATCACACACATCCATGCCCGAGGCAGGATTCGAACCTGCGACCGTAGCGGTCACTTGGTTCCGAACTGCAGCGCCTAGACCCGCTCGGCCACACCTGCCGGCCCAACTACAACAGCTGTGGGCTACCTTGCCTTTCGAGAGGATACAGCGGCTTTATGACGTCGTACCCAACAGAATTAGTGGGTGCATCCAGGCCAGGGCCGGTGCATCGTCTTACTGAGACGTTTGACACATGGAGAGTATTTCTCTTAATAACAGAGCATCAATATTGTAAGTGGAGACAAAGTTGTTTCGAAACTCCATTCGCATTCCAGGTGCAAATTTTTAAATCCTTCACGCATTTTCCTGCCATGGTGTGTGCTACTTTTAGTCAACGATGTCCACTAGTTCGTCGACTAGATTATCTTCGTAATGGCGTCGGTGCTTTCTTCAGGTTCCTACCCAAATTGATTAATTTTTGGAGCAAGTTGCTGTTTTTCTTTTCAGCGTGGTTATCAGCTTAGCTATCTCTGATAGGGCTTCACCAGCTTACAGTTTTCCTGTGTTGTTGTCTGAGGTTGCTACCATCTCGTCCTCGCAGTTGCTCAGTAGACTTGAGTACAATTTTCCTCTTGAGGGCATTCTTCCTGATGCATCTTGGTGTTTGGTTTCACTCCTTATTCATTTACTGGCTTGTGTCGTCACTATTGGTTCAGTCGTCATTGTTACTATATTCACTACAGGCAAAGTTGTAGCTTTTAGTTTAACATTGGTTCGCGCCATGGAGGCTCGGATTGCTTCCTGGGCTTTCTTTCATCCTTCGATGACCATCCTCTTTGCAGTTTGCGCTTTTGGCTGGTTTGTCCTCCGATGGGTACAAGCTTCACTGTTGTGGGGTCCTCGGATTCTAACGCACCTTGCCGGAAGCAAGCATTAGTTTCTTGTATGCGCCCATGTTTGGCAATTTTTACACTGAGAGGAGATCGCTAGTGGAATATAATTTCATATTGTGACTTTTACGCAACTTGCATATGTTTGCGTCATAGATGGCATCCAGTTTCTGATTTTTTGGCGGAGTAGGCGTAAATACAAGTTGCGGAAACTGTTGTCCAGTTTCGGGCTCGTACGTGTGACACTGGTGCACTTGTCGGACCGTGAAATCTTTGTTTCGAAGTTTCTCTAGCACTTCTTTGTCTTCTGTATCTGGTGGGAGGTATTTGATGACCACTTTCTATTCAGTTTTGTCTGGTTACTGATGGGTGTAGAACGGTCTTTTGTTGACATGGCAAAAGTTGAATTTTTTTCTTTCGTGCTTTCGAAATGGTATGACATCTTGTCTCCTTTGAATATTGCTCTGAGGCTCGCCTCCGTAGCGTTTTTGATAGCCTTTGTAAGTTTTATATGGTTTGTATCGTAGTGGACGACCAGTGGCGGTACACATCGTATCTTCTCAATGTTTTCTTGTGGCTCTGTAGCCTGTTGTGCAAGTGGCTCGTTTCAGGTGGTTTCCCAGGCGTCGTTTTGTTAGTTGTCTCGATGTTCGTCTTTCTTTTTTTCTTCTCATGTTTCCTGTTCGCAGTCTTCCGACATGAGGATCTCCGAGGAGAGACTTTGATGAGTTGTTTGTCGTCATCGTCTTCTTCTGTGGTATCTTGGTTGGCATCTACTTGCATTTCATTTTTTTCATATGAGTTTGAAAACCTGCTCGATTCTTCTTCGCTGCATTCCTCTGAATTGCTTACATCCTGTAAAAGGTCTTGTTGGATTCTTCCGATTTCTTCTAATGCCGTTTCACTTCGTCGTCTTCTCTCTTCTTCTGCTTCATTTCTTGATCTTTTTCCCTTCGTTTAGGTGGATCTTCGTTGTGTCTGGCCTGGGCCATAATAGTGATTGGTTTCTCCAGTGTTCCTATTGTTGGTGGTGATAGTCTTGGTCGTGGGAGGCTGTCCCAATTGGGTGCTTGTTGGCGTCTGACACACCTTTGCCTGCAGGCCGCTGGTTGGTCCCGCCGCAGTAGGGGCCCTGGACCTGAGTTTTCCTGTACCTATGTCCTTATTTCCAGCTAATCTGGAAAAATCTCTCGCCTGTCACACACTAACATTCTGCCACCCGTCGTAACAGTAGAATCACGATACTTGTTCTGCTCAGCATTCGTAAAGGCTCCAAACTGTATGCACTACCAGGACTCCAACCTGATTGACGTTCAGAGTGGCTCCTAGGTTGGCTTAAATCGTCACTTTTCAGGAAGAGACGTGCTGCCCCCTCGTCACTCGTGAGCGGATGGAGACGTGGTTTTGCGGAGCGCCCAAAGACCATTTGGTGATTCATAGCGAGCTCCAGAGGTCCATAGCTCTCGGTGCACCTCTTAACGGTCTGGGTTAGAAATTGATGTTCTCGGCTGGCTGCAACGGAGCGTGCGAGCGTCGCCTACTTTTATCCACACTTGCTAACTGTAATTTATTACATCTCATTTCCGTTTATGTGATTGCTCAAGCACTAACATTAATGTTAGTATATTCGCTTGTTCTTTCTGTTTTTGATATGTTCCTCTAACACTTTGATGGTACTTGAATGTATCCGTTGATCTATTTTCGTTTGTCCTTTGTCATATCTGTGTCATTTATCTTTGATACCATCTTTTTCCGAGGGTCCCTGGACACTAAGAGTAGTGTATGGTTTGCGAGAGTTGGCTACCAACCACCTGCTCATCTCCATTTCTCTGAGGACCAGGAGTTTCTTTCAGAACTCTCTCGCTCTACCTCTCTCTCTCTCTCTCTCTCTCTCTCTCTCTCTCTCTTAACCGATATGTTCTCATTATTTAAAGGCGCCAGAAATCGCACCTTTTATTCTCTCCTGTTGGTTACATACAGTACATCCACTATACGACATGACTCATGTCTTTTTGGACATGAGAGTAAGGTTTGTTGGCAGTGCTCTTTTGAATTCTTCAAGGTATGATTTGTTCATCAAATTTCAGAGAACGTCTCTCAGAGCTTCGATTCGAAACAGGTCTAGGCAGCCGAGAAAAGACATCGGAAATCTACGGTAACATTCGACCGCTGGAAATTCGAAAGGAAAATGAAAGCCACACTCGGGCCTAGAAACTTAATACTGTTGGGATCAATGAAACAACGAGGAAAATTATAATAATAATATAGTAATAAATATTGTCGAAAGCTATGGCGTCATATCTTTCTTCGCATAAACATCGATTCAAACTGGGTGCAAGATCGAAATCACCCCGCATGATTCAAACCATTCTCGTTGTTGTTTACATTCATCGAATCATGAATAATTCATTACACTTCGCGCATGCAGCAATGTGAATTCCATTTCATTCTCTGATATTTCGACCACACACCTTCCGATCATCATCGGAGTAGTCTGTGAGACTGACGACACGCTGCCGCCGTGAGGTTCAGTGCTGGAAACTCTTAACTTCAAGTTTAAAACTAGGCTTTAACATTCTGTGTTTTACGTCCACTCTTCCTGTTTGGTTTAAAGTTCGTCCCTTACGAATGGTTGTCATTACTTTTAGCAGATTTGGTGGAAATAATTGCCGCTACAGAAATACTAGATATTTTTTCTATTTTCTTTTTATTTTTGATATATATATATATATATATATATATATATATATATATATATATATATATATATCGTGTGACTAGGGCCTCCCGTCGGGTAGACCGTTCGTCTGGTGCAAGTCTTTCGATTTGACGCCACTTCGGCGACTTGCGCGTCGATGGGGATGAAATGATAATGATTAGGACAACACAGCGCCCAGTCCCTGAACGGGGATAATCTCTGACTCAGCCGGGCATCGAACCCGGGCCCTTAGGATTGACATTCTGTCGCGCTGACCACTCAGCTACCGGGGGCGGACTTTTATTTTTGATAATCTCTTGATATGCATCACGAAGGTGATGTGGTCATCCTAGAGCTGTTTCCAGTTCTCGCCTTTGCTTCTCAGGTTTCTAATGTGTATATTTGCATATCTGGCAGTCTATGGAAGAACTTTCTAGGAGATTCTCAGTATCGTTCTTTCAGTTACGATACGTCGTCCAGTAGGTTCACGTCTCGAGATGGTGCAGAACCTGTCGCAGAGCCTCTTTCTGGACTCTTTGCAGCCTTCGGAAGTGTGTGCAAGTGCTGACTGCTCGAAAGGAGTTCGTATTAGGCACTTTGCAGATAACAAGATTGACGTGCTTGGGTAGCGTAGTGTGTGAATCATCCAAGGTCCCTGGCACACAATGCTGCTATGTGTTGGTGCCATGTTGACGTCCGTCCAGCATCAAGCCAAGGTATCGGGCGCATGAAGCACGGTTTTCTGATGTTCTCGTAACATCGACGGGCGGCAGAGCTGCTGGTTTCAACATCTTCGTGATAATGATGTCCTGCGTCTTCTTTGGGTTAAAAGTTAGCAAACCATATTGTCGTCCAGTCCTAAAATTGAGCCGGCCGGTGTGGCCGTGCGGTTCTAGGCGCTTCAGTCTGGCACTGCGTGACCGCTACGGTCGCAGGTTCGAATCCTGCTTCGGGCATGGATGTGTGTGATGTCCTTAGGTTAGTTAGGTTTAATTAGTTCTAAGTTCTAGGCGACTGATGACCTCAGAAGTTAAGTCGCATAGTGCTCAGAGCCATTTGAACCATTTGAACCTAAAGTTGATTTGTTATCTCAAGTCGCTGTAGCGTTATTTGTGCATCAAGGCCCCTGGTGCACAAGGCTGTTCAAGTTCGGCTACACCTGTGGTGTTGTGGGGATATCTGCTGTATACAGTGTGTATATGATACGGCCAAACGAAGACCCTTGCGATATCTGAGCAGCGAAAGGGCATGCTGTAACACTCCGTCGGCAGCACGTACATGGAAGATATGTCACTCCAAGAGTTGCACAGTAGTTCCACGTGTGGTATGGTGACTGAGGACACAATGCCAGTTGTCGGCTTCTTATATAGTTCCACAGCGGCGGCACAGTGGATGAGAGTTAGTGCCGCAGACGCTGGTTGGGGGTGAACACATACGAGGTGCGACAATAAAGTAATGAGACAGATTTTCTTTGCAAGATGGAGCAACCCTTCAGGTTTGTGTAGGCACAATATCTTTGACCTTGGTCTATAAGCTGCTTCTACTCCAAGTGTTACATCGATACAACCGCTCAGTCGTGAGTTGTGCTGTAGTAAGTTAACACATGTTTGTGTCTCTCGTCAAGGAAATAGAACCGTATACTATTGCGCAACGGTACGCCATTTCTTTCTGGGGTAAATTGGGTGAAAACGCGACGACAATTTACAGTAAGCATCAGAAGGCTTTTGGAGAGGAGGTTACGTCAAGAGCTCAAGTTTTTCGTTAGCATAAAATGAAGGCAGAACGAATGGTGAAGATGAAGACCGCAGTGGACGACCATCAACCTCACGGACGGATGTCAACTTGACCTGGGTGCGTGAACTCGTACGATCTGATCGAAGATTACTCTTGAAAATGATTGCAGATGAACTGAACATCAATCGAGAAACGGTTCGTCTAATAATAACTGAAGATCTTGTTATGACAAAGGTTTGTGCAAAAATGGTCCCCAAAAATCTCACACCACAACAACGAGAAACACGGAAAAATGTGGCAGCCGATCTGATAGAGCAAACGGAAATCAATCCAGAATTGTTGAGCCGTGTTATCACTGGTGATGAAAGTACGATCCAGAGACAAAACGCCAAAGTTCGCAATGGTGCTCAAAGGTATCACCCAGACCAAAAAAAGCTCGCATGTCAAAGTCAAAAGTGAAATGCATGCTTGTGTGGTTCCCCGATTCCAAGGGAATTGTTAATAAAGAGTGGGTGCCTCCTGGACAAACAGTTAATCAATATTACTACAAAGAAATTTTAGAAAGACTTCGTAAAAGAGTTCTTCGTGTCCGTGTCAACATTGCTGACAATTGGATTCTGCATCACGATAATGCGCCATCCCATACTGCTCTGTCAGTACAGCAATTTTTATCCTCAAAACAAATTTCAGTACTACCACAGCCACCTTATTTTCCAGATATCGCTCCGTGCGACTTTTTTTCTATTTCCAAGAGTCAAAACGGCGGTCAAGGGACACCATTTTCAAACAACACAAGATGTCCAAAATGCTCTGACGAGGGTCTTGGAGGATATTACAGAAGATAAGTTCCAGAAATGTTACCATCAATGGCAGAAGCGCTGGAAAACGTGTGTGCAGTCAGAAGGGAACTACTTTGAAGGAGACAACACTAAACTTGACTAAAACGGCAAGTAACATTTTTTCACATCAGTCTCTTTACTTTATTGTCGCACCTCCTATACCTTCTTGACACGTGTCTCCTGTGATGGACGGAAGAAGGTTTCACATAGTCAAGGTCTTTCTCGATGTGCCTTCACAGGGGACAACAATTTGGCGACTTTTCTCCGAATTAATTATAGCAGAGGCCGGTTCCGTATCCTGTCGGATGGAAACCACCACCATAATTTATTAAATGATTTGCCAATCGAATCTCCATAGCTTACATAAAAATTGAATACCAAAACGACGTGAAAGCTAAAATCTTCGTTTTTTCCAAGGAATTTAGAGTGGCTTATATTTAAGCAATGTTTCGGCTCTGCTGACGTGTCAGGTTGTATCAGATAACAGTACCGTTGATCCTGGCGAACAGTTTGGGTGGCTGGGCCGTCAAGTGAATTGACACAGCTTGTAAGGCACTCCTTCTGTCCAAGCCGCGTTTTGTTTCCTTATTTTACAGTTTTGTGTCAGGTCAGCAGATACCACGCAGCATTCGGTGAGTAAGGCGGTACTGAAGAACGCTAATATGATTTCAGTTCCCACACTGGCTGAAGAAGTCGGTGGACCATATGGCGTTGCCAGTGGATGGTGGTGTGAGACGCTGTGGCTAGACACGAGAATGCCCTGTACGTCAGCAGCGAGGTACGCGGGAAAAACAGTTATTTTAGCGCGAAGCAAGTAATATTGCTTAACAAGTATTTGCTATTAAAAGTCGCGTTTTTCAATACAGATATTAGAAGACTACGGGTCATGAGTACTCTCTAACAACAATAACATAAAGCCAGAAATCCATCATCTTATTACATAAGTGAATAATGTTTAAGCTAATGAAAATGTACGAACTACTACGAAATATCACGAGTGTAGGTACAAGGTACAGGTTGCGAGAAATAGTCGCCAGTCGCCAACAGGATGTCTTCCGATCAACTTCTGACGTGCGACCATACTCTCAGGAAATTGTTAGTTTTCATTTTAACATTAACATTTGAGTCGTTATTGTGGTGTCACCGCCAGACACCACACTTGCTAGGTGGTAGCCTTTAAATCGGCCGCGGTCCGTTAGTATACGTCGGACCCGCGTGTCGCCACTGTCAGTGATTGCAGACCGAGCGCCACCACACGGCAGGTCTAGAGAGACTTACTAGCACTCGCCCCAGTTGTACAGCCGACTTAGCCAGAGATGGATCACTGACAACTACGCTCTCATTTGCCGAGACAATAGTTAGCATTGCCTTCAGCTACGTCCTAGCAAGGCGCCGTATTCAATTGATATTTATTATGTGAAGCATGTATCATCAAGAGAGATGTTCTACAATTGTGGATTAAAGTTGAGTATTACATCATCTACTTACTTTATTTGCAATTCTCAAGATATTGTCCTGTTCCAGACCTCACGCCAGTCAGCGTGTAATTAAACGCGTGCATTTCGGCCTCCTCTAGAAACACAGTGTTGGCTCTTCTGCCAACACTACAGTTATCATTTTATGCTGTTACATCATAATGACATTCCTTTTGAACGTTATTCCGAATAACATAGCTTCCACGTCATCACATAGAATCACAGGAAGTACGATCGCACTTTACAGAGAACCCGACGGCGCTGATACTGCTTCTACGAAGGAAGTAAAATTCGAGAGCTTCTTTGCAAAATAGGAAGAAAGATCCCTACACGACGACTCACTAACGTAGTCCAAGGACGGACTGTCTTAATCTCTACAAAACTGGTATGGAACAGCACTACCAGTCGTACTGTACACCTCTTATACGATCCTCTACGTACTAAGTGGCTAAATCGAGACATTTCCGGGGATAAGTACAAACAGGGGGGTTCCTGAAAACTCCACAAGAAATCTAGTACACACTCGCCATTCGAAGCAACAAGTGATACTTCGAAGATCCGAGTGCAGATATAATCCTAATATGACGGCACAAGATCACTTTTACCATGTATTCCTCATAGATGCGCCCTATCTTAGAGGGACGAGCATCCGCGTAAACTAGAAATGGAACTGACTTCAAAGTATCACCCCTGTTATCCTAATCGTATGCCTGCCTCTTTCATTACACATAGAAGGTGTTTCGAAGCTCTTACGTTGTTTTAGCAATGACATTTACAACCAAGGTCAAATGAGAGCAACGTAACATCATGTCATGCCAGTCGTTCTTGGTGAGTACGTTTCGTTGATCAGTTCATGGGACGCTGAAGTCATATGACACTCTGATGAAGTGCAGACCCATTTCCTGTCAAGATCTGTTGTTCAATTTTAGTCTACCGCCTTTTTTTTGGTAGTAGTTTTGTGTACTTCTTGTTCTTTTACTGTTTTATTTTCTTGCGACAGACCTCAGTGGTTGAAGGAGGATTTCATGTTCTTTCAGTTACGGATGTCGGTTATCGCTGAAACAATCGATTTTCGGTTGCTTCGCTGTTTTTTTTTCGTCTCCAGTTTAAACTGACTATTAAAACCTCTCAAAATAATCGATTTCTAGGCTAATCGATTTTCGGTTTTTTGTTGCTTTTCTTTCCAACAATGAACATAGATATCGAACAAAGGCTGAAAAATTCTAAGACTCCCTCAGACTTTTGCATTATAAGTTTCATGATACATACAATCAAAATATCATATAAAATAGGTATTCGTTGCCTTTCTCGAAAAATAATGAGTTGAGTACTTTCAAAAAATACACTAATGTTTTGCTATAGATTCTTATTTTTAAAACAAATCTCTTTTAAAAAAAGGACCATCTAGTCGAGGATTATACCACTATTTAACATTACGAGTAGTCAGCGGTAAAGAGTGAAAACGGAGGTTAGAAAACTATTTTCGTGGTAAGTTGTTCGCCTCCAAAGCCTACAAGCAAAGAAAGCCATACTATGCAGAAACAGGCAGCAGAACAGCTACTTTCTATTTTTATTGTAAACTGTGCATAAAATGGTAAGTTTTTAATTTTTTTACGCTTTACTTCCTTCCTCTTTCATTATGTCACAGAAAAGACAGAGAAATAAGAAGCTTTTCTGTAAAAAATTTTAGTGCACCTTTTCTTTCACTCTTTCGGAGGAGAAACCCATTTTTAGTCAAATATGTATCTTTACTTTTTGTGAGAATTCGAATACCATTGATGCTTTACTGACAAGACTGAAAATGCTGTTCATAAAAATTGAAATGAACAGTTTAAATAGTAAGAAAAATATAACATTTACCAGGAAGGTTTACTTGACAATAGTTAAAATTTGGCGAATATTTATTTTTCACGCTGCTAATATATTTTTTGTATAATGTGTTGATAAGAAAGTTGACTCCTTTGATCAAAAACAATTTCATTCAAAGATGGTACCAATTTTTGAGAAGTCACAGAAGGCCCAATCCAACATTTTTTTAAAAACAGTTTCTAGAATGAGAAATCTTAGTATGACTGCTATGGAAAACTGATATTTAGGTTTTATACACGGTCATCAATAAAAAAAGAAAAACACCTGTTATAACCGAGGCAAGGTTATTCAGAACTAAAATTCCGATATCGGTTATAACCAGTTGGTTTTTTCCATCCGTACTTTCAATGATAGGAATAAAAATGCAGTGGAAAAGGTAGCCTTTAGTTTCTTGAATTCAAATATGGGCAGAATGCTCGTAAATAAAGAAAACTGACCTTAGTAATGCTTCAATAGTGAAATTACAGCGTGAGAACGAGCAGAAACAGCAGTTTCCTGAGGTTATTTTGCTATTAGAAATCAAGTGGAAGAACAGAAGACGAAGGAGCAGCAGAATGTGCCCTTTAGTTTTGTTTTCTCCTCTACAAATGTTTTTTCTGGAGAACGAAATGGTTTTTCTTTTCTTGAAAATTTTCGGTTCAAGTTATCTTCTTCCAATCTGCGCTCTGAGGTTTCCCTCAACAGACGCAACTGTAGGTGTATAGGTGCTAGTTTCATAATGCTGAGATAAAATTCCCATTTTAATTGAAGGGCTTATTTCAATAGTGGTACAAGTCCATTACCTCCACTTTTCTGTCTATAACGCTTCTGGAATTAATGGTCGAAACAAACAGAAAGAAAGGTTCATCTCTAGCAATAAGCCATATGCTTGAATAATTCTGGTATCTCAACTGCAGATTTTTCAGAGCTCATTTAACTTTAGGACTCCATATCTCAGAATGAACAAAAATGGACTTGTACCACTATTGAAATAAGCCCTACAATTATGAGTCGATCAATTGCTAGGTTACATTCTCCGATCAGCACTGTGTAAAGAGACACTGCAGCATTACTTGACGCTATTATGTGGATATTTCGAATTAAAAATGCTGAAACGTTGTCCTCTCTGTGACGTGCGTCCACTGTGAGTCGACTGTGAGTTGACGGAATCGTGGGAAGAAGCGCACAAGGTGCTTGTCCGAGAGGGCTGCGGGGGTGGCGGGGGCGGAGGCTGCGAGGGCGCTGAGTACTGTGGGTCAAAGGGGGTGGGGTGGGGGGAGGAAGGGGGACAGCCGCGCGACGGAGGCGCCCCATTACCTCCGCTAATTGACTTCTCGTCCCGAGGCGACCGAGTTTTCCAGAGGCGTCTCTGCTTTCTGAGGTCGCGGCTCAGGCCTCCCTGACCGCATAAGGAGGGTGAGTCTTGCCACACCTCCAACCAGCCGTGTAGCCTACTAGCAACTTGCCTACAGTTGTCGGCGCAACTGACGCCCTGATAAAACTTCAGTTTTTTTGAAGACATGAAGAAAAAAATCACAAAAGTAACTATGAATCGAAAAGTTATTTGTGGTTGGGAGTGAAAAACTGGACACGATCAGATTAATAAACGTTAGTAGAGAGGTAAAATTCGACACACATGCTTGAAATAAGTGGGTTTTTATTGAAATCAGAAACCAGTTCAATAACCGGCCAACAGATTGCGCTGGGTTACAAGCCGCGTTAAAATCATTTGAAAATGACGACTCAGTGCTTCGAAACGACTTACGTATGCTCTTAAAAATTTCATTGCTTTAATGACTGTGTGTAACAAAGTAAGAGCATATGGACTATCAGACCAATTGTGTGATTGGATTGAAGAGTTCCTAGATAACAGAACGCAGCATGTCATTCTCAATGGAGAGAAGACTTCCGAAGTAAGAGTGATTTCAGGTGTGCCTAGGGGAGTGTCATAGGACCGTTTCTATTCACAATATACATAAATGACCTCGTGGATGACATCGGAAGTTCACTGAGGCTTTTTGCAGATGATGATGTGGTGTATCGAGAGGTTGTAACAATGGAAAATTGTACTGAAATGCAGGAGGATCTGCAACGAATTGACGCATGGTGCAGGGAATGGCAATTGAATCTCAATGTACACGAGTGTAATGTGCTGCGAATACATAGAAAGATAGATCCCTTATCATTTAGCTACAAAATAGCAGGTCAGCAACTGGAGGCAGTTAATTCCATAAATTATCTGGGAGTACGCATTAGGAGTGATTTAAAATGGAATGATCATATAAAGTTGATCGTCGGTAAAGCAGATGCCAGACTGAGATTCATTGGAGGAATCCTAAGGAAATGCAATCCAAAAATAAAGGAAGTAGGTTACAGTACGCTTGTTCGCCCACTGCTTGAATACTGCTCAGCAGTGTGGGATCCGTACCAGATAGGGTTCATAGAAGAGATAGAGAAGATCCAACGGAGAGTAGCGCGCTTCGTTACAGGATCATTTAGTAATCGCGAAAGCGTTACGGAGATGATAAACTCCAGTGGAAGACTCTGCAGGAGAGACGCTCAGTAGCTCGGTACGGGCTTTTGTTAAAGTTTCGAGAACACACCTTCACCGAAGAGTCAAGCAGTATATTGCTCCCTCCTACGTATATCTCGCGAAGAGGCCATGAGGATAAAATCAGAGAGATTAGAGCCCACACAGAAGCATACCGTCAATCCTTCTTTCCACGAACAATACGAGACTGGAATAGAAGGGAGAACCGATAGAGGTACTCTGAGTACCCTTCGCCACACACCGTCAGTTGGCTTGCGGAGTATGGATGTAGATGTAGATGTAGATGTCTTCGGATCTTCGGTCTTGGCTAACACTCAGCGGTAGAACAATGAGATTGTTATTTCTTATGTATCGGTATCGACGTTACAAAACAGAGCATTGATGAACTGAACTCGCGACTTGTGCGAGATATTTACTTCACCAAATGTCGTAATTAAATCGTTTATAATCGATGGTTTATCAGTTGCTATTTAAATATTAATGATAAGTTCAAATTAGTTCCGGCGACACCAAATTGCCTACAGACTGGTTCTAATCTCAAATCTGTAATCAGTCGTAACAGTGTCATTAATTTATAAAGTCAAGGAGTTTCTATATAAGCGCCAAGCGCTTCAGTCAAATAATATCGCAGCACGTTATCTCTATAAATAATATTGTGAAACTTGAATGATAAATGCGTGAATTGACACGATATGCTGGTTCATTACACAATATTAGTCACTTCCTAACAGCCGTGAGGAATAAGCTTTCCCAAGTGTTGGGGGGAATTATAAATTATATGCTTCGTAACTATCGCCAAGTTCCATAGTCCATTAGTTATTACGAATGAAATTGTCTATCTGTGTTCACTTCCTAAAGAGTGTTACCTTCAGGTTATCTAATTAAAAGTCACTTCTGTCTAATACATGCATGTCCTCTATCTCAATTCTAAATAACGTAATATTTGAAGTCGAAGTATCATTTCACTGCGTCATAGTAGATCGCAATAATAAATTCTGAAAAAGCAATATAATTGCGCCTACATATACGAGCATTCAAAAGTATGACCTGCTTCGGCTAACTCTTGTAACGTAGTGACAATGGACTGAAATATCCTTAGCCATTACTCACGAATCTCAAAGAGTACTCACACGGAGTATTCTTTGGGAACGTTGGTTCTACTATCCGAATTTTAATTATAATGATTTTGCGATTTACTATGATTTTGAATTTTGAGTTTGATTTTACTGGAATCCTATCTTTCTTTCGTATGTTAATAAATTACTAAGAATTAGATTCCTGATTCAATTACTGGTTAATATCCAAATAATAATGTTAACTGGAAATTTGTTTGCTTGTTCATTTTTCATGGAATTTGGAACTTGTTTTAGGGAAATCTTTGGGAATTTTGGAGCTAATTTTTGATTTTCATTTCTCGTCTTAGGAAGTGGCATTACATGTGGCTTGACGACCGTTTATGGCATCAAATAAACATTTTAAATTTTATTCAGTCGCACTGCTTGATGACAGTGATGTAAAAATACAAAATCATGCATAAAATGATCTGTAGTGAGAGAGAAAGTCACCTGTGCGGCATGTTAACTTCACGAGAAAAGGGACTGTTAGTGGAAATTTGTGGAAGTTTGTGGTAAGTTCCTATGGGACCAAACTGCTGAGGTCACCGGTCCCTAGCCTTACACACTACTTAAACTAACTTACGTTAAGGACAACACACACACCCATGCCCGAGGAAGGACTCGTACCCCCGATGGGGGTGGGGGTGGGGGGTGAGGGGGGTGGGGCGTAAGGGGGGGGGAGGGAGACGCGCGAACCGTGGCAAGGCGCCTTAAACAGCGCTGCTACACCGCGCGGCGGACTGTTAGTGAAGCTTTGCTATTAGAATGGCGAATCCACTAATACAGCTTTTCGGTTATGTTCGAACGAGTAAAGAGCTTGTGATAAGTGTCGCCGTGAAGAAAATGAACACGAAGTTCGGTAAACACCTAATGGAAGGTATGACTTTTATGCAGAATGGCGCTGCATCGCGTGCTGAGCCGCCTCTTCCGTCGTGCTTTGGCCTTCCAGATCCCAAGCCCTCAACCCATGTGATTATTCGCTGCGGGGTTACCTGCGGTCGCAAGTCTATAGCGATCGTCCGACGTCATTAGGGATGCTAAAAGACAATATCCGACGGCAATTACTCACTATTCGTACTGATATGCTGTACGGTGGTGTTCACAACATTGTTCCTTGACTACAGGTGTTGTTGATGAACGACGGCCCACATGTTGAGCATTTATTTTAAAGAATACCGTCTTTTGTAAAAATCAATTGTTATTGTAATTATTGCTTTTGTATGGTATGGAGAGCAATTTGTTGTTCATATTGTTCACTTGTTTGTTTCAATAAATATGTGTCAGTTGTTCCTTCTCTACGTACTTTATTCCGTGAAGAATTTTCAAATGTTAACTGACTTTTGGGTCACTCTGTACTTTACTTGCATGTGAGAGTCGTTAAGAACAGTATTTATCGCCGAGAGGGGCATGTTAGTGGGAATTTTGGAATGGCTGGCTGACAGACTTCTGGTCCATCAGAAACAGAAGAACTTATTGTGTTGTATATGAAACATTTCAGTTCGTGGGAAGTGTGTGTTACACTACTGGCAATTAAAATTGCTGCACCAATAAGAAATGCAGATGATAATCGAGTATTCGTTGGACATATATATTATACCAGAACTGACATGTGATTACATTTTCACGCAATTGGGTGCATAGATCCTGAAAAACCAGTACCCAGAACAACCGCCTCTGGCCGTTATAACGGCCTTGATATGCCTGGGCATTGAGTCAAACAGAGCTTGGATGGCGTGTACAGGTACAGCTGCCCAAGCAGCTTCAACATGATACCACAGTTCATCAAGAGTAGTGACTGTCGTATTGTCACGAGCCAGTTGCTCGGCCACCATTGACCAGACGTTTTCAATTGGTGAGAGATCTGGAGAATGTGCTGGCCAGGGCAGCAGTCGAACATTTTCTGTATCCAGAAAGGCCTGTACAGGACCTGCAACAGGCGGTCGTGCATTATCCTTCTGAAATGTAGGGTTTCGCAGGGATCGAAGGAAGGGTAGAGCCACGGGTCGTAACCCATCTGAAATGTAACGTTCACTGTTCAAAGCACCGTCAATGCGAACAAGAGGTGACGGAGACGTGTTACCAATCGCACCCCATACCATCACGCCGGGTAATACGCCAGTATGGCGATGACGAATACAAGCTTCCAATGTGCTTTCACTGCGATGTCACCAAACACGGATGCGACCATCATGATGCTGTAAACAGAATCTGGATTCATCCGAAAAGATGACGTTTTGCCATTTGTGCACCCATGTTCGTCGTTGAGTATACCATCGCAGGCGCTCGTGTCTGTGATGCAGCGTCAAGGGTAACCGCAGCCACGGTCTCCGAGCTGATTGTCCACGGTGCTCCAAACGTCGTCGAACTGTTCGTGCAGATAGTTGTTGTCTTGCAAACGTCCCCATCTGTTGACTCAGGGAACGAGACGTGGCTGCACGGTCCGTTACAGCCATGCGGGTAAGATGCCTGTCATCTCGACTGCAAGTGATACGAGGCAGTTGGGATCCAGCACGGCGGTCCGTATTACCCTCCTGAACCCACCGATTCCATATTCTGCTAACAGTCATTGTATCTCGACCAACGAGATGGTACGCATTGCTGCTCCTTACACGAGGCATCTCAACAACGTTTCACCAGGCAACACCGGTCAACTGCTGTTTGTGTATGAGAAATCGATTGGTAACTTTCCTCATGTCAGCACGTTGTAGGTGTCGCCACCGGCGCCAACCTTGTGTGAATGCTCTGAAAACCTAATTATTTGCATATCACAGCATCTTCTTCCTGTCGGTTAAATTTTGCGTCTGTAGCACGTCATCTTCGTGGTGTAGCAATTTTAATGGCCAGTAGTGTACAATTACATCTACCTAGTTCGTCCCGTTAAAAACCATCTATTGAGATTTTTGCGGTAGGAAGTCTTGAATTGTGTCATAAATCTGTTCAGATAGCAGATAAGCCCATAATTTGTTCCCCAAACGTCAGCAAAAACCCATATAAAACAGATGTATGACGAAATTCAAGACTTCCTGCCGCAAAAATCTCAATAGATGGTTTTAAACGGGACGAACTAGGTAGATGTAAGAGTTTACTTCTTTGTCAGAGACAATCGCTGGTACATATTTAGTAACTTGGAATAAAATTGAATTTACAAAATTTCATACACTATAAGAAAGCTTCTGATATGAAGTTCTTTTATTACCTTGATTGAGCATAAGTACACTGGATCCCTAGTTTCGACAGGGCTAAGCTGCCATTTTCAGATGATGCTCTGTGACAAACTAAAGCGAACGTGCTGTTTATCACACAGTGGTTTCATAGCCTGCACTCTGTGGATGTGCATATAGCAGCTTAGCCTCGTCGGAATTAGTGATCCAGTCTACATGCACTCGATGAATGCAATAAAAAACTTAATGTCAGAAGCTTTCTTTACATTGAATCAGTTGATCGCCCTCCAGCCAAGACTGACATGTATTAACAAAATTTTATGTTAAAATCTCGAACGTTTTTCTAAAGACATTTAATGATTAATTTTAACTGACATAGTTTTCATGTTAAATTTTATTTTGTAAACAGAGAGATCGATACCTCCAGGTATCGTACGACCATGTGTCTTGAGCTGTGTTACGTTACACCTGGTATGTAAAACTAGGTTCCGCTTAAGGCGAAATTCTCAAAAGTACATTTGTTAAATAAAGACGGAGATAAATAGAGAACTTTCCAATAGGCCTTAAAACTTTTTTATGTGTAGGTGTGAAAATTTGTCATTAATCCTAACTGTATATTCTCATAGACGAACATAGCGAGATCTCTGTTTGAGAAATCCCTATTACTTCTGTTTCCAAAACGAACTTAATTTGTGTACATTAAACATTGTCCACAATACTGAGACACTGACGTCTATGGTACAGGCCATCAATTATGTGCATCTTCCTGCAGAACCAGCTAGAAAACGGGTATGATCTGCACATAAGCACTTTGTCCTGCGTTGGTTCAGTGACTTACTGTAAACCGCAGTTTCTTCGCATCATCTTTGTGGAAACCTACAGTATCTCATCAGGTGCGAATGTCTTACCTCTGTTGAGCCATTTTAGTATATTTTATATTTTTTGATAACGGGATATCCGCGAATTCGGCGTTCGTTCGAAGTGTGGTAGGCGAAACCAAAAAAGTCTTCCGCAATGAAACAATTTCACATGAATGAATTCAGTGTTTCTTCCTACTCTCCGTCACCTTCGGTTTCAGTGCCAATACAGCCACTGATGGAGTAAATACATTTTCTTTACTTTCTATTTTCGGATTTATTGAAAGCTTTTCGACTTGCTCGGCTTAATTTCTTTTTCGGTTCGTTCAGCTTCTGTTCGTCCACAAGGTTGTGACTCCGCTTAAATCTGTGATGAAGCTTCCGCTTTAACTTCCTACTGCTGTTACTGAATTGCGGTGTGTCTTTCCTATCTCTTTCACCCTTGGTCGGTATGTACTGATCTGAGATTTTTTTTAGAATGTTTTTGAGTTTTACTATTTGTGTTCAAAATTTTCCTCCTCCGAGCTCAATATCTGATTTTCAGTCCCCACAGCCACTGCAATTTGTTTCATACAACTCTTGTTACGCAAAAATATTTACCTCCTACATTTCTTAACAGCTGGAGTCATTCACGCTATAACCTACGAAACCACCATATCTTCTCTCAGCGGTACTTCTCCAAACAGGTACTGAAATGTGCCCTGGAGTTAACCCTCTTCAGAGTTGACCCATTGTCCCGCCTAGTGCCAAAGATACGTTATTATAATGATAAACACACACACACACACACACACACACACACACACACACACACACACACACACACACAGTCCCGACAGGAGAAAATGATCGACCAGTCTAGGTATCGAACTTGGGGTCCGTGATCGAGCATAGGCAATACCAACTACAAGACCGCGAGATACTGACATACGAAGTAACTGAGCTGTAATGCTCCTGCTTGTAGAGATAAGTACTTAATGGAGTATGTTCTACAAACGTAGGTCTTGGTAGCGTGTTCACAAATTGCAATGACTACTAAAGAAGAAAAGACTGTATTTGTTGTTCGAAAGCTAAATCACGACTTGAAGTGAATTTCTTGAGACTTCTTTATTATTCCACGTCAACAACACATTAATGTATGCCGGCCGCGGTGGCCGTGCGGTTCTAGGCGCTCCAGTCCGGAGCCGCGCTGCTGCTACGGTCGCAGGTTCGAATCCTGCCTCGGGCATGGGTGTGTGTGATGTCCTTAGGTTAGTTAGGTTTCAGTAGTTCTAAGTTCTAGGGGACTGATGACCACAGCAGTTGAGTCCCATAGTGCTCAGAGCCATTTGAACCATTTGAACCATTAATGTATATTGATAACTAAAGTAGCTCCACCCAAATATTTGCATATATAATTATGTGAAAATTTTTTATAACTATGTACTTATGACCATTGCAGAAAACTGCTTTGATGACTACTATCATTAGCCTTCCTCTCTCATTAGCATGCTCATTGAATTTACCATTTTTGTTTGTAAATTGTACATTTAAACCACCGTTCATTCATGATCGATTCTCGTCACTCGACCGTCCTGAAATTACTCCATGTCCATTACCCCATTCAGCCCTTCTTACTACACAGAATTTTCGGACTCCGTTCCTCCTGAAATCCAGACACTTCTGTTGCCACTTTCCAAGACTAACAGTGTATCATCTGCATATTGGTCTGACATCGAAGAATGGATCACTCCGTTTGCAGAAGAGTATGAATTTTACTCGTATATTAAAACCATGTGCCTGTTCAGATTCATTCAGGAAACAATCCTCTGGCTTGTGGCCAAGATCAGAATTCAGGTTTTCTGAACAGAGTTAAAATATACGTAAAATGATCCTGTGGGAAAACGCGCCGTCATTCTTTGGATGTTTTCTGACTCCTCTCCTAATCCTACCTCATATGGGTTCGAGACTGGCGATCGATGTGTGTTTTGTAAACTGCTTCTTTCGTCCATGTATTATCTCCCCTGAGGCTTATTTGGAATAAACGGAAATGGATTATTTCGTCTCGTCGATCCTCTGCATTTCGCAGCAGTTTTCTGATATTGCGACTTTCCACGGTGTACAGGGTGAACGTGAAATCCACCGAAAAAATTGTCGGAGTTGGTTGTAACGACCACAATAAGAAATGAAGTCCGTAAATGTGGGCTGTAAGACATATAAGTGAAGAGCTATGAGCATTTGTTCACGGGAAGAGATGCGTTTCACAGTATTGAAGAAGAACATGTGCTCATAACTCCTAACGTATGCACTTTATAACCGGTACAGTTCTGGCTCTGTAATCATGTTTTGTCAGCATGAGGAGTAAACGTGCTACGACTGCAATAATTCGAAGAACGTTGATGAAACATTTGTAGCTGTGCAGTTACGTACTTTACATTACATTCGTAACTCAGCACATTTCAAGAAAAGCCGTATTAACCTAGACAATAATTTCACAACGCTACACTTATGAAGGTATGTGGAGTTATAATGCAAGCTTGTTTTCAAGTCAACAAAGTCAGAGTTATTTTGGAAATGTAAATAGCTTAATTATTTATCTGTAATTTCTGCTACCAGTCACTTTTATTTGTTTTATGTTTAATCTAACATAATAAAACGAGTTTCGAACATGTTCTTTTCATCATCAGGCGTTTATACATACATACGGAGAAATGTTACTTAAAAATAATTTATCTTAAACTAAATTAACCTACAACTTACTGTCCATTGTTTGTTACTCTAGTGGCCGTTGCGGCATTTGTGGGCAGGGGAGGGGGTCATTGGAAGTCAGAAACCGATGTCACTGATCAGAATGACATTTTCACTCTGCAGCGGAGTGTGCACTGATATGAAACTTCCTGGCAGATTAAAACTGTGTGACGGACCGAGACTCGAACTCGGGACCTTTGCCTTCCGCTGGCAAGTGGTCAACCAACAGGTCCCGAGTTCCAGTCTCTGTCCGGCACATAGTTTTAATCTGGCAGGAAGTTTTTACTTGTTGTTGGTTATGTATGACATCACAGCCTCTATAGGATGCAGATAGCTTTGCATCAGTTGCTTGTTGCGAAAATCGTGTGAAGGACTTTTATGTGACACGTGATCACTTACGATTTTATCAACCACATGAAGTCCAGGCTGACCCCACACCAAAGTTTCAAGCTAAAACTAGAAAATGGCTCAACAACAGTAACTTCCTTTTCACTAAGAACGAAGTACGAGACCTTACTGTGAAGAACCCAATAGCCCCTAAACTCAGAGCACAATCAAAAGTCCATAAAACCAACACACCTATTAGGCCTATTGTGAATTCAATTAACATCCCAACCTACAAATTAATGAGAGGACTAAATGACATATATGTAGAAAAATACACGTTCGAAAAATCATATTCCACAAAGAACAGCTATGACCTTATTAACAGTATGAAAGATTAGACAGAATCTCCTCAAGCTAAGCTTCTATCCCTAGATATTGTAAAGCTTTACAGCAGTATACCTGTAGATGAAATAGTTGAGATAATAAGAATGAACCTACTGAGAAACAAGACAATGAGCAAACCAGAAATCATAAAACTTATAGATGTACTTAATTTAGTACTCTCACATAATTATTTCTCTTTCAGCTATAAAATTTACAAGCAGGACCTAGGAATAGCAGTAGGGAGTCCTCTCAGTTGCCTAATAGCTGAAATATTTATCAATCATATAGAAAATAAAATACTGACACTAAATGATAGTGTCACAAGCAAAGTTAAATTCTATAAGAGATATGTACATGACACCCTCATTCTATTTGGTGGAACAGAAGATGAAGTGATAAATCTTTTTTAACAAATTCAATGGCCTACATAATAACAATTCACCCTTTAACGAGAAGAGAACAACACTATACCATTTTGTGACATGAAAATATCAAAACAGAACCAAAAGGTATCTTTCAATATTTACAGAAAACCTACTGAAACTGATACCACTATAACTCCTCTACATATTCCTCCTCCCACAAAAAAGCTGCTTATAGATCAATACTTAAAAGAGCACACAAATTTTCACTTCAACATACGGAACTCCGCCAAGAAATAGAAACCATAACATACATCGCAACAAATAATGGGTATGATCGTTGACTAATTAATACCATGCCACAACAGATAAAAAATAAACTGAACAAACAACAACAAATTACATTCATAACTGACAGTGCCCCAGAAGTCATATATGTAAAAATGCCATATCTTGGAATAGTATCCGAAAAATTAGCAAGACTATTCAAAGACACAGGTGTAAAAAATCAGCTTCAGCAGCAACAACAACAACCTAAGTAGGAAGCTTGTTCACAATATAAAACCACCAGATACAAGTCTTGATGCATCTGGCATTTACAAAATTACCTGTATCCAGTGCAATAATTATTATATAGACCAAAGAGGCACAAGGTTCAGAACTCGAGTCAAAGAATATTTATACTGCTACAGACTTGATAAATGTAACAAATCAGCAGTAGCAACTCCCATTAAAGACACACGCCACCCTTTGAAAATCGAAGACAACCTCGAAATTTTAAACAAAATAAGAAAAAGTACAAGAATGGATATCATGGAAGAAATGGATATTTTCATTCATAATACAAAACATGGAGATAACATTCTTAATGAAATAACCGAATTGAAAAGCTCAAAATTCTTCAACAGTCATAAGCCATTTGTAACTCAATAGATTCAAGATTTGTCAATGGAAATAAACGACTACAGATCTGTCAGTACCATGGATATCGATACAAAATCTCGATAATCGATACTGACTCACATATATGTCCGCCATCTTGTATTAAGTGCATAACGTTTACATGTATGTCGAAACAATTTGTGGAGTGAATTACGTCAGAAAACAGTGACAAAATACAAAGTGCAGTAGGGTAATGTTACTTAACAGCTCCGCCGTTACACCAGTGATGCAAGTGAAGCTATAAGGCGATAAAATCGTAAGTGAGCAACTGTCATATAAAAGCCGTTCGCACGATTTTCGCAAAGCACAACTGATTGAAAACTATCTGCATCCTATAGGGGGTGTGATGCCGTACACAACCAACGACAAGAAAAACCAGCAGAAGACATCACTAATATCGATTTCTAACCATCCACTGCCCCTCCCCCCCCCCCCCCCCCCGGCCACTACAATAATGAACAGTGGACAAAAAGTTCAAGGTTAATTTAGCTTAAGATAATTTATTTTTCAGTAACATTCCTCTGTATGTATGTATAAACGCCTGATGATGAACAGAACATGTTCGTAACGCGTCGTATTATGTTAGATTAAACACAAAACAAATAAAAATGACTGTTAGCAGAAATTACAAATAAATAATTATCCCACATAGTCACGGTTCACAAACGTAGCCATTATGGCCGAAAATAAATAGCCCAAATTATTTCTAGCAGATTATTCGACTGTACATAAAGCGTTTTACACATAGTGTTTCATTTAACTTAGGCCCACTGATATCTTTTTCTGGCACAAGAAGGGCGCTATTGTTTCGATGAAAATTCATGAAGTTCGCCTCTATGAATCCAAGGTAAAAACAGTTTCCTGTGAAACAATTGTAGGTTTTTTTCAGGCACAATGTGGGTTGTGTCTGTTGCGATTGCATTTAAATCCCTGATTAGTAAAAACGTATCATCGGCAAACATTACAGTTTAGCCACTTACAATCCATTTACGTGGATTACGAACGCAACCGAATGGAGTAGTGCAGCTCCATCTTTTATGCTCCCTCATATTAAGTGCAGTTCTGTACCGTGGCATCGCTTGTCAGTGCGACCCTCTGCTTTATGTTATGACAAATACCTCGATACACTTGGGTGGTATGCTCCTAGAGCCATAAAACTTCGTTTGGCACATAGAATTATATAACCCACACAAAAAACGAGATGGTGAAGCTACAGACCATACAACAAAATAATTTCTGCTAATTAACTCTGCCAGTACTTAATTTGTGATTTTATTTTTGCTTTATCTACGGATCACACGTCATGAAGACAAAATGAGAAGCAGTTATACTGTGAAAAAGAATCACTATTCTATTACGGGCTGTATCCTCAAACTTTTTGGAAAAGAGATGACATTTTTGTAGATGTATATCACTATTTTGTGTTAAGGACTGGTAGGAAATGTTTTTTAAATCGCCGATTGCTAAAGATATCGCAAGCATGGTCCTATATGAAGTCATTAAATTATTTAACTTCTTGCTGGAAAGCGAAAACGTCACAGAAATTGCCGGTTTGAAACGAGTAGATTTCTCTGTTTTTAGTTTCGTTTGTCTTTGCGCTTTTGGGTTGAGTGGTTGTTATTGCTTAATACCATCTGTTGTAGTAAACCTGATCTGTAACTGATTGTTAATGTTTGTCATAGGAGGTACTTTTGGAGTAAGTGGCTAATGACTTCATTGTGGTATTCCAAGTCTCAGCTATTGTAAGAGAATCAATAATATTGTTTCCTTACTGATTTAGTTTGTTTCTTTATTAAAGTTGCTCCTGAGTGCTTAGCTTCTTATGAAGCGTTTGTATTTTGTGCCTTTTTGTAAAAGACTGAAGTATTTTCTTGCAGAAATTGTGTGAAGAGGTCGCACATTCTAACTCTAGCTTGTTCTCCGAAGCGGGTAAGACTTTCTCTTCCAAGCACAAAGCACTTGTACTCCCAGATCTACCCAACCACGCTACCATTTAACTTTCCCCTCGTGTTATTTAGCGAAAACATTATTGAAAGTACTATAGACTTAAGCTCAAAGAAGTCATTTTTTGAGTACTTGATGAGTAAGCCTGTTACAAGTGGTCTTCTCGTAAGTTTTCTCTAACAAGCATGTCGGAATCTCTGTTTACGTTGCTGTTGTTTTGTGATGTGAGCCTTCCAGCTGATATTTATTCTTATCGTGGAAACGGTATCACGACCATCAGTATACAGTCCCTATGCAAGAATTTTTTGGCTACATGGTACGAACACTAATCACGGTTAGAAACAAACCTAACTGGTCGGCACGTTTTGTTCTCAACATTTGACAGTAGTTAGATACAAAAGTCATCGCTTTTACTTTATATTCAAAAACTATGACTGCGAAATCTCGTTGCGACGTTTACTGCAGAAAATAATCCAAACAGGACATCTTAATGTGTTATATTCCACTGTCCTTCAACTCTCCAAGTCAAGATACGGAAAGTGCCGGCTTGTATTTTCAAATGGTTCAAATGGCTCTGAGCACTATGGGACTCAACTGCTGTGGTCATCAGTCCCCTATAACTTAGAACTGCTTAAACCTAACTAACCTAAGGACATCACACATCCATGCTCGAGGCAGGATTCGAACCTGCGACAGTAGCAGTCGCACGGTTCCGGACTGCGCGCCTAGAATCGCGAGACCACCGCGGCCGGCGCTTGTATTTTACTTGCCTTCCTTTTTTTCTGTACCAGTATTAGAAGGTATCATTTTTTATTAATGTGTCATTTTTATATTTTGATGGAGGATACTGAACAATGCTCTGTCACATCTATGATTTCAAAAATGGTTCAAATGGCTCTGAGCACTATGGGACTCAACTGCTGTGGTCATAAGTCCCCTAGAACTTAGAACTACTTAAACCTAACTAACCTAAGGACAGCACACAACACCCAGCCATCACGAGGCTCTATGATTTCGTGCTAGTTCCCGTTTGTTCTTTTAGTAGTAGTTGCTTTACTAGTAGCTCCTTCATCTGTAGCTGTGTCTACCACACTGTCTTTCGGAAGAATTCATACGAAAAAAATTCTTTTGTAAGATACAAAGCCGTTCAGCTTGCCGAGAGCAGATGCAATGCTGTGATGACCGTGATAACAAATAGAATTACTCCTCTTTCCTTAGTCTGAGCGTCTTTGATCATTCGGTTCTACAGCTGCCCACAGATGATCTGATAGTGATTAGCAGTTCATCTTTATTATTGTTCGTCTTTAATCTTCTCTCATTTTTTATATCTTCTGCCTATACATAGACACGAAAGTCCTTTCTACTTCCGCTTCGCGCGCCGCATTTCCGCAACTAATTGACCTCAATTTCCTACTGCCTCCTGCTGGGCGGCCAATGAAGGCGGGATGAGTGCTGTTTCGATCTTACCCTCCCACACATTCACCCACACGCCTACCCACGTACAGATACACGCAGCACGCACTAACACACGTCACCCAACCCCCCCCCCCCCCCGCCCCCCCTCTCCGCCCCACGCCCACGCTCCACACACACAGAGATAAATGGAAGGCGGAACTTGGACGGAACGTTAAGAAGTGGGAGGAAAACCGGAGAGCGGAAATAGTGTAGTGCGTGTAGCATGAACTACAGTACAGAGCTGCCAAACATTATATTTTTGCACAGACTTGTTTTACCTGTGTGGTTCGATTTCTACCAATTTAAATATGTGTAATCAGTTTAATTTATTGTTCATTGAATCGTACGTCGTAAAATTTATCTTTTGCCGTATGTTACGGAACAGTATATTTACGCAACTGAAGGTTATGATAAAGCTAAGCCGGCCGCTGGTGTCCGAGCGGTTCTAGGCGCTTCAGTCTAGAACCGCGCGACCGCTACGGTCGCAGATTCGAATCTTCCCTCGGGCGTGGATGTGTGTGATGTCCTTAGGTTAGTTAGGTTTAAGTAGTTCTAAGTTATAGGGGACTGATGACCTGAGATGTTAAGTCCCATAGTGCTCAGACCCATTTGAACCATTTGATAAAGCTAAAGAATGAATAAAAACATAAAATTCCTACACAATTTTAAAACTGTTTACTGAATCTAGTAAGATTAGGTACATTTTCTAGTACTATCATTTACATAAGTGGAGTGATTCGTTTTCAAAAGTGGGATGTATACTTTAGCTGGTGTGACTGAATGGTACGTTAACTTGCTATTTTATCATTATTTTACACTCACTGCTTTGTCATTCAGGATTAAGGTCAAGCACTCTCATGTCCATAGCTCTTCAAATACCGTAGTACGATATGGTTATTAAAGTTTTCCCTGTGGCCAAAATATTTTATCATTTCTCGTGCTTACATCCGGTACATCAATACTTCCTTTCGCGGTATTTCGTCTGTGAACCTAACAACCATCTTAATGACGAGTCGGTTCAAATGGTTCAAATGGCTCTGAGCACTATGGGACTTAACATCTATGGTTATCAGTCCCCTAGAACTTAGAACTACTTAAATCTAACTAACCTAAGGACATCACGCAACACTCAGACATCACGAGGCAGAGAAAATCCCTGACTCCGCTGGGAATCGAACCCGGGAACCCGGGCGTGGGAAGCGAGAACGCTACCGCACGACCACGAGGTGCGTGCCATGACGAGTCGGTGACGGAGTACCGAGTATCAAAGTGCACCTGTTAGATTGAGATGCTAAAAATAAGATGCTCTTCATAAAAAGTAGAACAAGGTAATGGAATGCTTTCTTACGCTTTCTATCGTCCGCCTCGATAGCTGAGTGGTCAGCGCGACAGAATGCCATGCTGCGGGGCCCGGTTTCGTTTTCCGGCTGCGTCGGAGATTTTCTCCGCTCAGGGACCGGGTGTTGTGCTGTCTTCATCATCGTTTCCACCTCATCGACACGCAAGTCGCCGACGTGACGTCAACTAAAATGACTTGCACCAGACGACCTGTCTACGCGACGGGAGGCCCTAGCCACACGATATTTCAATTAATTTCACTGTTTCTAATTTTTTTATTAATAGTGGTCGAGACTGCTCAGCATTTTTTGAAGCGATTACTTTATTTGCAGTTTTGTGAGAGAATGAAAGTATTTTATTATTAAAATCGAGTTAAGGCATCTTATCTTCTGACTATAGTTTGTTCTAGAAAGCTGGTAGGACTTTCCTTAGCAGGCACAATTGGGCCCAACTACTGTTAAATCACGATACTGTTTGATTTTTCCGTGGTATTATTTAGGGGACAACATTACTGAAATTATTGTAGGTTTATGTTTAAGAAAGATACTTTTTTAAGCATTTGGTTAGTAAGCGCAGTTCTAAGTGATCCTCCCGTAAGTTTTCTCTGAGAAGCATGTCGAAATTAGGTTAGGATATGAAACACTGAAAGCATCGGATGAGTTTTATTATTTATGCAGATAGGTAGTTACTGACGGTTAAAGTAGAGAGGATACAATATGCACACTAACAATGGCAAGACAAGAATTTCTAAAAAAGGGAAATTTCTTAACATCAAATATAAATTCCAAAGACTTTGAAATTTGGTGCTACAGGGCAACGCTAAAGATTGGATGGGTAAACAGAATAACCAATGACGAGATTCTCGGTCGAGTTTGAGAGAAAAGAAACTTACGTCGCATCTTGACTAAAATAAGGGATGAGTTGATGGAACAAAATCCAGAGGCATCAAGGAATCGTCAGTTTGACGATGGAGGGAAGTGTGAGGGTAAAAAGTGTTTAGGGAGACCAAAACTGGACTACAGTGCGAAGCTTCAAATGGAAGTAGGTTACAGTAGTTTTCCAGAGGTGAAGAAATGTGGACTGCATAGAGCAGCGTGGAGAAGTACATCGAACCAATCTTCGGAATGCAGACCATAGCAACAATGTATTAAAATCACGGGATTTAAAGCTATACTGTGAGTAAAATTGCATATGTAACGGAAAACACACAGGTATTCGGCAAAAAAGCACGTTACAGATAAAAATTACGCTTCAAAGACGAAAATGTTGCAAACGACGAGTACAAATAACCGTGGAGCAATTACAATTCGCCGGCCGGTGTGGCCGAGTGGTTCTAGGCGCTTCAGTCTGAAACCGCGTTACCGCTACGGTCGCGGGTTCGAATCCAGCCTCGGGCATGGATGTGTGTGATGTCTTTAAGTTAGTTAGGTGTAGGTAGTTCTAAGTTCTAGGGGACTGATGACCTCAGATGTTAAGTTCCATAGTGCTCAGAGACATTTGAACCAGTTACAAATAAACAGTGCTCATCAGCCTACTGGTTAATCGTAAAGTTGCTGGTACCTGTCAGAATACCAAGCACCAAATTCCTTTGAGAGCGCAGATATATAATTGCAGGTTTCCATGCATTGTCGAGATGTATACCCTCGTTTTAGCTGTTCTATGCCAGTTATCAGCTCGTAGCTGCACCTTTTTTAGATTGAAGTCAGCTGATAGGTTTTCCTGCTTAAGGGAAGTCTCTCTAACAAAGGAACCACTTTCGACAAAGCTTAGGTATCCGAGTAATGAGGGAATTAGTATATTTCATCAAAGTATACAAGGTATTAGAGATAAAGTTAGTGAACTGGTTATAGATGTTGACTCTGAAATTATTAGTATATCTGAACACTTCTTAAATAAGGAGATAATTCAGAGGCTTCCTTTACCAGGATACAGGTTGGCTGGCAGCTTTTCTAGGAGCTCTTTGCGGTGTGGGGGAGTAGCCATGTATGTGAAAAACGGCATCCCATTTGAGTCAATTGATGTTTCAAAGTACTGCACTGAAAAGGTGTTTGAATGTTGGGCAGGTGTGATTAAATTTAGTGGACCTAAACTTCTAACTGTTGTTATTTATAGATCCCCAGATCCCGATTTCACAACGTTTTTGCTAAAGCTAGAGGAGGTTCTTGGTTTACTTTATAGGAAATGCAAAAAGTACGTTATATGCAGTGACTTCAATATTAATTGTATAAGTGATTGTGCAAGGAAAAGGATGCTGGTGGACCTCCTTAATTCATATAATCTTATGCAAACCGTATTCTTTCCAACGAGAGTGCAAGGGAACAGTAGAACAGCAATAGACAACATTTTTGTTCATTCCTCATTACTAGAAGGGCATTCTGGTAGCAAAAAAGGTGAATGGCCTTTCAGATCATGATGCACAAATTTTAACTCTAAAAGATTTTTGTGCTGCAACACATGTCAAATATAGTTATCAACTGTTTAGGAAAGCTGATCCAGTTGCTGTAGAGACCTATGTAAACTTTATCAAGGAACAAGAGTGGCAAGATGTTTATAGTGCTGATACAGTAGACGACAAATATAATGCTTTCCTCAAGACTTTTCTCGTGCCCTTTGAAAGTGGCTTTCCGGTAGAACGTTCAAAACAGGGTACTAGCACAAACAGGCAGCCTGCGTGGCTGACTAGAGGGATGAGAATATCTTGTAGAACAAAGTGGCAATTATATCAAAACGTTAGAATCAGTCAAAACCTAAATACAGCAGCCCATTACAAACAGTATTGTAAGGTGCTCAAAAATGTTATTAGGAAGGCAAAACGTATGTGGTATGCAGATAGAATAGCTAAGTCTCAGGATAAAATTAAAACCATATGGTCAGTCGTAAAGGAAGTGGCTGGTCTGCAGAGACAGGTCGAGGATATAGAATCAGTGCGTAGTGGGAATGTCCGTGTTACTGATAAGTCGCATATATGCACAATATTTAATAACCACTTTCTGAATATAGCAGGTGAACTAATTAGAAACCTAGTCCCAACAGGGAATCATATAGCGCTTTTAGAAAAAGGTTTCCGAGACTGTTACCTGAAATGCTCCTCCATGACACTGACAAGAGGGAGATTGAGTTAATAAAGAAATCACTGAAGACCAAGAACTCTCATGGATATGACGGGGTATCTAGCAGAATATTGAAGTATTGTTCTATGTATGTTAGCCCAGTACTTAGCCATATCTGTAACTTTTCCTTTAGGAGTGGTCGGTTTCCTGACCGATTAAAGTACTCGGTAGTGAAGCCACTTTATAAAAAGGGAGACATTGATAATGTTGACAATTTTAGACCTATTTCTATGCCATCGGTGTTTGCTAAAGTTATCGTGAAGGTTGTATATTCAAGGTTACTGGAGCATTTAAATTCACATAATTTGCTGTCAAATGTACAGTTTGGTTTTAGAAATGGTTTAACAACTGAAAATGCTATATTCTCTTTTCTCTGTAAGGTTGCGAACGCTAGGTGTTTTCTTTGATTTAACGAAGGCTTTTGACTGTGTTGACCACAAAATATTACTGCAGAAGTTGGACCATTATGGAGTAAGGGGAGTAGCTTACAATTGGTTCGCCTCTTACTTTAAGAACAGAAAGCAGAAGGTAATTCTCCGCAATATTGAGAGTGGTAGTGATGTTCAGTCCCATTGGAGCACTGTTAAGTGAGGTATTCCCCAAGGGTTGGTGCTGGGGCCACTGCTGTTTCTTATTTATATAAATGATATGCCTTCTAGTATTACAGGTGATTCAGAAATATTTCTGTTTGCTGATGACACCAGCTTGGTAGAGAAGGATCTTGTGTGTAATATTGAAACAGTATCAAGTAATGTAGTTCATGAAATAAGTTCGTGGCTTGTGGAAAATAATTTGATGCTAAATCACAGTAAGACTCAGTTTTTACAGTTTCTAACTCACAATTCAACAAGAACCGATATTTTGATCAGACAGAATGGGCATATTATAAGCGAGACGGAACAGTTCAAGTGCCTAGGCGTTCGGATTGATAGTAAGCTGTTGTGGAAAGCCCATGTTCAGGATCTTGTTCAGAAACTAAATGCTGCTTTATTTACCATTAGAACAGTATCTGAAATAAGTGACAGTTCAACACGAAAAGTAGTCTACTTCGCATATTTTCATACGCTTATGTCGTATGGTATTATTTTTTGGGGTAATTCTTCTGATTCAAAAAGGGTATTTTTGGCTCAAAAACATCTGTTCGAGCTATATGTGGTGTAAGTTCGAGAACCTCTTGTCGACCCCTATTCAATAGTCTGGGAATTCTGACATTGCCCTCACAGTATATATTTTCTATAATGTCGTTTGTTGTTAGACATATTAGCTTATTCCCGAGAGTTAGCAGCTTTCACTTAGTTAATACTAGGCAGAAATCAAATCTGCATGTGGAATGCACTTCCTTGGCTCTTGTGCATAAAGGAGTGCAGTATTCTGCTGCATCCATTTTCAATAAGTTACCACAAGAACTCAAAAATCTTAGCAGTAGCCCGAACACTTTTAAGTCTAAACTGAAGAGTTTCCTCATGGCTCACTCCTTCTATTCTGTCGAGGATCGCCTGGAAGAGCTGAAAAATTAAGCAAATTCCAGTGTTACATTGTTGATTTTCTTTATTTAAACTTACGACTTGTCGCCTGAATATGTTTCTTATATTTTATTTCATCTGCTTCTACTATCGTATTATAATTTCATGTATTGACTCGTTCCTTGACCATGGAGACTTCTCCTTAATTTGGTCCCACGGAACAATAAATAAATAAATAGTAGTTTCGTTTGGCTGTAGCGGGTGGGCGTGCCGTTCTTGTGCAGCGTGTGTGGCTTGTCTTACACTATTTTCATCCATGTATAAAAGAAATTCCTAGACGCTTACCTTTCATAGAAACACATCATCTTCCAAATGGTTCAAATGGCTCTAAGTACTATGGGACTTAACATCTGAGGTCATCAGTCCCCTAGACTTAGAGCTACTTAAACCTAACATAACGACATCACACACATCCATGCACGAGGCAGGATTCGAACCTGCGACAGTAGCGGTCGCGCCGTTCCGGACTGAAGCGCCTAGAACCATCCGGCCACTGAGGCCGGCTAGCTGCTCTGTCATTTTACTCCTGTTTTAATCTCAGTTATACCATCTTTCACCTTTCTCCATTGTCTTAAGGCATGTGAAATGAGTGTTTGTGTGGGTCAAAGTGAGAAATGTGGGAGTGAGTGCATGAGTGTCATTCTAAGGGTTTCATCCTCACTGCGTGACAAAAATTTTCATAATTTTATCCACATTCGATTGTTTTAATGTGTACAACGGCTCTGATAGCCTCGCCGACGAGCGTCCGTAAACTACACACGCACACGCACTTCTTCATAATTCTAGAAGTGTTTTAAGAAATATTTCCCACGTACGCAAGAAATGTCGTAAGCTTTACATCTCTTCCCATTTCCTCTACCTTTTAATTTGTCTGACGTTTTTGCTTGCATAGCTCTCTTAACCTGAAGTTACGTAGATAAACTTTTCCTGAACACTGCCTCGTGGTCCTATAGGTTTCCAGCGAAGGCAACAAACAGGCCTTGTGAACTAAAATTTAAAGTACACTCATGAAGTGGCAAGCATGATGGCAGCTGGACGTTTGGAAGAATAAATCGGTGTGGCTGGACTTACAGTACTCGCAATGCTTTAGACATCCATCGTACTGTGTCCCGCGGAGCTAGTACATCAGGAAACAATAGTCAGGCATTGTTCTCCCGCTCTTGATATTGCATGAATGGTATTAAAATGCTCCAAAACCTCCAACAACTGAGTCTCACGTGAGGCGACATTGTGAAAGAATCGTCGACAAATTTCCACGATGTCGTCGGTTTTAAGAGCTTACTTTTTTCAGATTCATAAATAAGTTAGCTACCAGGGGGGAGAGAGGGCTACTCATGAACAGAACGTATTCCAAATACTGGTTATCAAATAAAAACTGAAGTTACCTCCCACCTAAATAACGCTGTTATGTTCTCTTCAGGCTTGTTGACAACCATCGGCAAAGGTCAGCAGTTTATATTTGGAGACGAGTTAAAGTTAAGTATGAAATCACAGTTGGGCAAATTATAGGTGACTGAGACATATCTAGAACCCTACTTCAGCTTACGTAAACCTCCAGCACATGACAATATCACATCACCAGTCTGATAGTGCTCCGTTAGCAAATGGAATATGTAGCCTCTTCAGATTTCGATGCACTCGTAACGTACGACAGGGATATGAGTTGATGGTAATTAAAACTATAACATCATGAAGGCGGTATGCAAGAAACATTCTGGGTTCTTTATAATGAGACCGTGTTGTGCCTCGTGTAAGAAGGAGAAACATTCACAAACAAGTGCCTATGAAGACTGCAGTTTACATGTTTTTGACACAACAGTTATGTAACGGAATGCACCGATAAGTACGTGGACAGACTTTCCCTGTTGCTACTTGTGTCACATGTAGTAGGCTAATGTGACACAAAGTGAGGGTGTGTGCCAATACGAGAGGCCTGACTGTGTTACTTCATTCCGTGATACTGCCGCTCGTTTTGGTTGAGATTCCACGACAGTCAACTACGTATGAGGCACCACAGACTGCATGTGGACCATTGTTACACTGCAGCAGTAAGAACAGCGGAGCACCCAATGACACTGGATACTGGAGTCGATTCAGACGAGCCTTGGTTCTGACTATAGCATCAGGACAGAAATGTAATGAGCGTCTGGGATTGTTGGCCGGGAGGCCCGTCCGGGGAACTTCGGCTGCCTAAGCAGGCGCACATCACAATAGACATATGAGCGAACGTAGGTTCCGAGAGAAGTGACGTGGACAGATGGTATTTGTCAGGCCCAGCACTTACTGGAATTGGATGCCAGTGGGTACACAAGATGATCATCTCGGGTTCACATATCCGGTGATTTGGACCGCAGGCGTTCCTGACGTGTTAAGGCCAGTGAAGAAGCTGGTCTCTATGACATTATCTTTCAGCAACACAAGACCATAAACTGAGATGATGAAAGTCATGGGATAGCAATATGCACTTGCACAGATGGCGGTAGTATCGCGTACACAAGGTATAAAATGGTAGTATACTCTGGTAATTGAAGTGAAAAGTTTTCATGGACGCATGACCGGAATTATCAGACGTTGAACGGAATGGTAGTTCGGGGATACACGCATGGAACATTCCATTTCGGAAATCGATAGGGAATTAAAAATTCCCAAATCCACAGTGTCAACAGTACGGCGAGATACCAAATTTGAGGCATTACCTCTCACACGGACAACAGTGGCCGACGGCCTTCACTTAATGACGAACAGCGGTGGCATCTGCTTAGATCTGTCAATGCTAACAGCCAAGCAACACTGCGTGAAATAACCACAAAAATCAATGTGGGACGTACGATGAATATATCCCTTAGGACAGTGCGGCGGAATTTGGCGTTAATGGAGTATGGCAGCAGACGACCGACGCTAATGCCTTTATTAACAGCACAACACCGCGTGCGGTTGAACCCTAGACGGCTGGAAAACCGTTGCCTGATCAGATGAGTCCCGATTTTAGTTGGTAAGAGCTGATGGTAGGATTCGAATGTGGCGCAGACTCCAAGATGCCTTGAACCCAAGTTGACACAAGACACTGTGGAGGCTCGTGGTGGCTCCATAATGGCGTGGGCTCTGTTTACATGGAATGGACTGGGTCCTCTTGTCCAACTGAACCGATCGTTGACTGGGAATGGCTACGTTCGGCTACTCGCAGACCTTTTGCAGCCATTTAGGGACTCAATGTTGCTATCAGTGATAAATTTTTATGGGTGACAATACACCATATCACTGGGCTACAACTGTTCCAGCGAGTGATTTGGCCATCTGATCGACTGACATGAATCTCGTAGAAGATGTACAGGACATAGTCGGGTGGTCAGCTCGTGCACAAAACCCTGAACTAGGGGACTCTCAAAGAAATACTGTGTCTATTCCATGCCACGTAGCTACACGCCACCAATCCCCAGTGACTACAACTGATGTGAACTTGGCATAGAGTTGAAACAACATGGAATGGCGAACCAGAATTCGTTATGCAAATTCATCTCGGCTCGATGCCCTTCTGGTTAGACCCATTGTTGCTGTCTGGGGTGTCAGTTTGAAAGGCAACTATTTTGCAGTGTGCGCCTTTTATACTTCGCGGAACAACGCTCTACATAAGTTCGCGAGAGCGATGCATCTTTGCCAAAAAAACAAAAAAAAGTGCAGACCAAATGTTTGACCGCAATTCGCCAGTCAGTGTGCAGCAGTATCCAGACATCTGTGTTTGATATGCACACATTCGACCAGCAACCTTTCCGTATAACAGTGAGACCAGCGGGGACTCAGATGAGTAGGATCCATGATAACAATGAAGACGGGTAAAATCCTGTCTTTTTCGCGTTAGCTTTACTATGTGGACTTCACGTGCAGAAGCCTGGGTCTTTGCTCTCGTTTTTTAACACGTAGTGGTCCGAATACGTCTCTGCGTTAATCATGTGCAAAGTCAAGTGTACTAAAAAAAGCTTGTCCCACACGCAACTACTTTTCGAAACCGTTTGGAACATAATATTTATTTACTTTTGTAATTGTGTGATATGATATTTGGAAGCGATGTTAGGCGAGGGTTGGAACTTAAATAGTGGCAACTATTTATTCACAACCGGTACAAAAGTGTTACATGTTTGCACCCGTTTTTGTCCTTCGAAGTAGTCACCAGCGTTGTGTAGAACCCGTTGCCAGCAATGTGGAAGGTGTAGTATACCGTTAGCAGAGCCTGTTCTGTTGATGGCGCGAATGGAGCGATCTACTGCCTGTCGAATTTCTGGAACAGTTCTGAAGCGAATGACACGTACCGGTCGCTCGGCTCTAGACTGTAGCGCCTAGAACCCCACGGCCACTCCGGCCGGCAAAATAAGAGAAATCAGAGCTCTCACGGAAAGTGTTCATTTTTCCCACTGAAAGTGGTTCTGAACCCTCTGCCTAAAATTAAGGTGTGAACTGCATAGCAGATGTAGATATAGTGCACATGTAGATGTAGACGAAGATGTAGAAGACCAGTGTGTGTATTTTTTCTTCCTGCATTATGGTAAATAATGAGGCGATAGAAATACTTTCAGCAAAGAGCATAATAGCTCTAAATCCAGGTCGATGGAGTTCGTATTCATAGTGGATCCCAAAATTGAGGATAACGCTAGAAAAAGAGGTAGACAGTTACAGGTGTGCTAAGCCGTATAGTAACAACTGACAATGTCAGGAGCTGTGAAGGAGAAAAAGAGGAGAAACAGGCAACGGCTGGAATGCGTAATACACATTACCAATTAACTATTCGTAGGTGGGGTTCAGAGTCTTTATTTTCTTTTTTCTAATTCATCATGGTTATCTTTGGCTGTAAAACTGTTTATTGATAAGATCATCCAATATTTCAGTTTCGATCGCGCGGCCATTAACAAATAGAGTATTGCGAAAATTGCGCCTCAGCGCATATCGAAACTTTAAAAGTATCTAACATGTACGTATATTGGCACCACGTGCACAGAAAGAGTATTTGTCAGCTTGCCGGCCGGGGTGGCCGAGCGGTTCTAGGCGTTACAGTCTGGAACCGCGCGACCGCTACGGTCGCAGGTTCGAATCCTGCCTCGGGCATGGATGTGTGTGATGTCCTTAGGTGAGTTAGGTTTAAGTAGTTCTAGGGGACTGATGACCTCAGAAGTTAAGTCTCATAGTGCTCAGAGCCATTTGAACCATTTTGTCAGCTTTTGCACAAATAATATTAAATCACTACAAATGGTCACTTAAATGCCATTAACACAGTAATCATGTGTAGTGGTTTAATGTTATTAATGCATTTATTCTGTGTGTAAATAGTTTTTACATTTAAAGGCGACCCTGCTGTCTTTTACAAAACACGTGGTTGTAGAAAACTTAGATGACGTACATGGGTTATGAGTCGAACCAATCGAAACACACAAGAAAATTTAATTCAAAGCAGACGCATAAAGCATGGTTCCAGAATTTCTGCTAGCTTCTGTGAATAAAACACTAAACATACAAGTTGACTTAGGGTGTCTCGCACCTTTTTTGGTTGTCCACTTTTTATACAAAGAGAATAAACATACAACAAATACTTTTAACAGTGAATTTGTTAAAATATAAAATTTTGTTAGGTGATTTGAAGTACGTAATACGCTTATTTAGATTCCATATACGGTACTAATGTTACGCGGTAGAGTAATAAACTGCTTCTCCAGTCGGGAGTTGCTGCGAAGTTTGAGCCTCCAGTCCGCTTAAAAACCGATCGTTGGGAACGCTTCCTGGAAGCTCGGAGCGTGCAGTTGACAACTAAAGTGGTGGTGGTGGGGGGGGGGGGGGGGGGGTGAGGGGAGGGAGGAGAGGGGATAGAGGGAGGGGGTACATCTGTAGGGAATTCCGTAAGACGAACTTAAGACGGTCCACAATTTCCTGCGCCCGCCGGGAACAGCTGCCGCATCCCGTAGCCAGCAGGGTGTCTCCTTCTGGTTCAACGGCGCACAAAGTGTATCCGCCGAGCCTGGCGGTGTTATCTCAAGGAAAGTGGTTCATTTAGCCTTTTAAGCGGGGCGTTTATTAGGCGGAAGAGTAGAATGAACTGAGAATAACGTCCATCAAGTGCGCTTATGTACCGTATCAGCGTTGTTACGAAATAAATTCCTCCCTCTGTTTCACAGACACGGATAAAATATCAGTATAATTAGGTTTTGGGTACATGGAAGAGCTTTTGCACGTAATGACAATTACATACTACAAAAATTTGTTGATGAACACGAAGCTATGCGCTGAGATCGTGAAAGTCTGAACTGGTATTGTAATGTAATAAAATAAAAATTTTAATTTGTTTTGTGACTATTAGTGTAATGTAATAAAATAAAGATTTGAGCCGTGACTTAATCAAAAAAGAAACACACATTAATGCAATGGCTCAGCATAAAAGAGAAATAACTAATGTAGGAATATTATTAACAGTGTAATATGTTGTTTAATTTAGCCCGACGTGTATAAGCACTCAGTAAACTATCTCAGTTCTCAGGGTAGTTACTAAATCGTCTATAATTAATTGTCCTTTTCTCATTTCCCAACACCAGAGATATTATTCCAGGTTAGTGAGAAGTCGTGTGCTTGTTGCACCAGAGAATATTTGCCAAGTCTGTTCGATAAACACTACTGTAATACGTAACTTATAGTGGTTTCGTCTCGATTCCCCAACATAAGATAACAAAAGTAGCATCTACAAATGAAATCCTATAATGGAACTGGAATCCTGTAACCACACCTTTTCTGCCTGGGATGTTATCTCGTTATATAAAGAAAATCTGTACATAAAATTGTTAAATTATTAGTAGCTGCCTCCGGCCTCGTGGGATCTGAAATAAAGTTAATTGTCCTAACCGACGGCACGTCTCGTAGCTGAGCTAAAAGAAAAATGTTAAAGATTTCTCTAAGATGGCGCCTAACAATGAAAATGGTTTGTTAAGGCCAATATCTACTTAAGACAGTCTAGTTATCAGACTAACAACAGATTGACCACATACACAAAATTCTTTTGACAAATTATCCATTATATTTTTCGGCTTTTAAGTTCACATAACTAATGAGGAGATGTTGAATAGAATTGGGGAGGAGTTTGTGGCACAACTTGACAAGAAGAAGGGACCGGTTGGTAGGACATGTTCTGAGGCATCAAGGGATCACAACTTTAGCATTGGAGGGCAGCGTGGAGGGTAAATATCGTAGAGGGAGTACACTAAGCGGATTCTGAAGGATGTAGGTTGCAGTAAGTACTGGGAGATGAAGAAGCTTGCACAGAATTGCATGGAGAGCTGCATCAAACCAGTCTCAGGACTGAAGACAACAACAACAACAACAACAAGTACAACTTACATTATCAGCTGGTACAGCAAGATGAGCTTTATACAAGAACGTCCTCTTAGGTCCGAATCCAAGCAGATAAGATAAGCGAATGACAAAGGAAAGATAATTCATGCATAGAAACGCTAGAGTCCATGGAATAACATGTCCATTGTAGTTCTATCTCTTCTTCTTTGGCGTACTTGTCGATTATTTATAAAATTTATCGTAATATTTATTTTACATTTTTTAAAAACCCAAGTCCACCCAGGAGAAACAGTAGAGCATGGAATGAATACATTCTTAGATCAGCCAGAAGCTCACATACATTGCCGGAAAAAAGGCGACACCCTCAAGGATAAGGCAGTTTTACTTGAGAAGTGAAGTGGCAGGTAGTAATGTAGTACATGATACGCATTCAGAACAAATGAAACACACATGTAAAGGGTGCCCAATCAATCACATCAATAGAGTGTATCCCCATCTGCCGGCAACGCAGGTGTGTATTCTCGCATGCCAAAGATCACAATGCTGTGGAATGGCATCTTGGGGTAGTCCCAACCATATAGAGACTTTTGTTGCAATGCGACAATAGTTCTCGCAGGGGCTGGTGAACAACTAAGATCCCTCTTCATCATGTCCCATACGTGTTAATTGGGGGTGAGATTTGATAATCTTTCTGGCCAGGGCCGTTGTACACCATGAAGAGCACGTAGCGTCGCAGCAGCCGTATTTGGAAGCGCATTGTCCTGCTGAAAAAGCACATCACCTTCCTGTCGAAGAAATGGCGGCAGCATGGGGGTAAAAGTCTGTGCAATGCAGCGGAAACTGGTTATTTTAACCTGAAGAAACGTCAGATGTAATCGCGAGTTGTAACTTATGGTCCCACACGCCATGGAGCTTGGGATCGCACATATGTCTCGTGGGCGAATACACTGGAATAGGCAGCTCATCAGATCTACGCGACACACGTGTACGTCTATCAACCACATACAGGCAACTTATTCTCATCACTGAAGACAACAAAGCGCCACTACACTCTCTACTCAACTTTTTCACGACAGCAGCATAGCCATACGTGGCGGCGTAGTGGTGCCAATGGCTGCAACTGCCGGTTGGACTCAGTTTGTGATCCATTCAGCAATAATGAATTGATAGTGCAGTGTTCATTACCACCTGGTTCGTTTTCGAGAGAAAGGCGATCCGCCGGCCGGAGTGGCCGTGCGGTTCTAGGCGCTACAGTCTGGAGCCGCGCGATCGCTATGATCGCAGGTTCGAATCCTGCCTCGGGCATGGATGTGTGTGATGTCCTTAGGTTAGTTAGGTTGAATTAGTTCTAAGTTCTAGTAGACTGATGACCTCGGAAGTTAAGTCGCATAGTGCTCAGAGCCATTTGAACCATTTTAGAAACGCGATCCATATTCTCATCTGGCAGCCCTGAATTATGTCTACCGTAATTTGTTTGCTGATGATGCTGTCGTTTATCGCCTTGTAAAGTTATCAGAACAACAAAAGCAATGACGATTTGGAAAAGATATCTGCATGGCGCGGAAATTGGCTGTTGAACTTAAACAACGAAAAGTGTGATGTCATCTACGTGAGTGCCTAAAGGAATCCGTTAAACTTCGGTTACACGATAAATCAATCAAATCTAAAGGCTGTAAATTCAACTAAATACCTACAAAATTACAATCACCAACAACTTAAACTGGAAAGAGCACATAGGAAATGCTCTGGGGAAAGCGAACCAAAGACTGCGATTTACTGGCAGAACACTCCGGAGATGCAATAGATCTACTAAAGAGACGGCGTACAATACGCTTGTCCGCCCTATTTTGGAGTGCTGCAGTGAGGTGTGGAATCCTTACCAGATACGTGGTTACAATTAAACTAACGGTACTCCAAGTGCTGCAGTGGGGGCTGTACACGTCGCAGGACACTGAAACATCGTAGGCATGTTCATTAATCGCCGCCCTCTCGGAGTATGCTGAAAAAATAATAATTCCACTTCAGCGCCGGCCGATGTGGCCGTGCGGTTCTGGGCGCTACAGTCTGGAACCGCGCGACCGCTGCGGTCGCAGGTTCGAATCCTGCCTCGGGCATGGATGTGTGTGATGTCCTTGGGTTAGTTAGGTTTAAGTAGTTCTAAGTTCTAGGGGACTGATGACCTCAGAAGTTAAGTCCCATAGTGCTCAAAGCCATTTGAACCATTTTTTTCCACTTCTGCCAACAGCTGGAACTATGGCGCTGTAAGCAGTCAGAATGTCTAATGTGATAGCGTCGATTTTCCCGGCGTATCAAATACTGATGATTTTCACGGGTTTGCAGCCGGCTTCCATCGTCCTGACGACAACACGATATTTCGGCGGACCATCTGGCCGCCATCTTCAGGTGAGATTGAGTGCACAATCAATCTCACCTGAAGATGGCGGCCAGATGGTCCGCCGAAATATCGTGTTGTCGTCAGGACGATGGAATCCGGCTGCAAACCCGTGAAAATCATCAGAATGTCTAATGTTTCCTGTTTTGACGTCAGTATACTGTTTGTTGCTTAGAGACGCTTATTGATTTATTTTGTGAAATGACTGTTGGCGTAAAGGATTAAGAAGGTAGAAGTTTTCATCTACATTTTCATCTACATGGATACTCTAAAAATCACACTTAAGTGCTTGGCAGAGGGTTCATCTAACCACCTTTAAAATGATTCTCTATTATTCCTCTCTCGAACAGCTTGTGGAAAGAACGAACACCCATATATTTCCGTGCGAGCTTTGATTTCCATTATTTTATTATGACGATGTTTTCTTCCAATGTAGGTCAGCGTCAACAAAATATTTTCGGATTCGTAGAAGGAAGTTGGTGATTGGAATTTCGAGAGAAGATCCCGCCGCAAAGAAAAACGCCTTTGTTTTAATCGTGTCCACGCCAAATCCTTTCTCTTGTCCGTGACAATCTCTGTTCTATTTCTCGATAATACTAAACATGCTGCTCTTCTTCGAACTTCCTCGATGTACGCCGTTAATCCTATCTCGTAAGGATCCCACACCGCGCAGCAGTATTCTAAAAGTGGACGGACAAGCGTAGTTTAGACAGTCCCCTTAGCAGATCTGTTGCATCTTCTCACTGTTCTGCCAATAAATTGTAATCTTTGGTTCGCCTTCTCCGAAAGACTTTCTATATGTTTTTTTCAGTTTAAGTTGTTCGTAAATGTAATTCCTAAGCATTTAGTTGAATTTACGGCGTTTAGATTTGATCGAGTTATCGTGTAACCGATGTTTAACGGGTTCCTTTTAGCACTCACATTGATAGCCTCACACTTTTCATAATTTACGGTCAGATGCCAATTTCCGCGCCATTAACATCTTTTCTAAATCGTTTTGCAATTCTTTTTCTTCTTCTGAAGACTTTACTAGACAGCATCATCTACGAACAACCCAAGACGGCTGCTCAGATGCCTCCTAAATCGTTCATATAGATAAGGAACAGCACCGTGGCCTATAGAACTCTCTTGGAGAACACCAGAAATCACTTCTGTTTTACTTGACGCCTTTACGTCAGTTACTACGAACTGTGGCCTCTCTGACCGGAAATAATGAATCAAGTCGCATAATTGAGATGATATTCCATAAGAAGGCAATTCGATTACAAGCCGCTTGTGTGGTACAGTGTCAAAAGCCTTCTGGAAATCTAGAAATACGGAATCAATTTGAAATCCCTTGCCAATAGCACTTAACATTTCTTGTGAGTAAAGAGTTAGTTGTTTAACTAGAATGTTTTCTAAATGCATGTTGACTGTGTGTCAATAGACCGTTCTCTTAGATATAATTCATGATTTTCGAAGACAATATATGTGTTCCAATATCCTGCTGCATATCGACGTTAATGATATGGGCCTGTAATTTAGTGGATTACTCCTATTCCCTTTCTCGAATATTGGTGTGACCTGTGCAGCTTTCCAGTCTTCGGGTGAGCACCTTTCGTCGCGTGAGCCGTTGTATATGGTTGTTAAGTACGGAGCTATCCGTACAAAACAGAATGGCTACTGAACGAAAGACGGTGCATTGCTGACGCATTGCGATGCATTGCAGGAATATCACCGACAGGAGCAGTTGTGAAGAGACCCCATGTCCATTAATGGGCTAAGAAATATGATCTTGGAATTTGGGGGAACACATGGTGCACCAGTGAGAGGGAGATGCTGTAATGCATCCTGGATCGTTACACATTATGCTCCATGTTGGTTTGACATACAATGCCATCGCTTTAGACTTGATGTCGATTAGTACCATTCCTCCATTGCTTGGATCCAAAACTGCTGTCTTCACCGGCACTCGAAACATTCCCCTTTCCACAAAAACTTTGCTAAGGCGGAACACGATCGTCTTCGCCACCATTTATGGAATGGGGAGAACCTGTGCTACGTAGTAGGCCTTGGATAAAGTATACGTGTTGATAAACAGTATTCTCTGGAACTGGTCTATGCTACGTTGACAGTTTTCAATCAAAGCTCCCTTGATTTTTCTTACCACCTCCTGCCAATTTATTGCTATCATCTTTAAAAGGGAAGTTGTCAATGCTATTCCAAGAGCCTTGTGTTTGTGGTGTCAGCGTTAGACACCACACTAGAGGTTGCGATAAGCGATAGCGGTCCAGCACTTGCAACCTCTGTGGACTCGCTGGAGCTTGCAGCGCCGCCGTATGGCACGGACAGAGACTCGCAGATCGCACCGGCCGAGTCCGCTACAGGTAGTGAGCGAAGTCAAATTAGAATAGCCTTCAGCTCGATAGGTTCGCAGCCTCTAGTTCGCGATTGTATTGCGTACATACTACCAGAATTGTGTTATCTTGTTTTTTGTATAATCCAGTTAATGTTTGTTAATGAGTCATAGTATGAAGGTTTACCAGAAGATATGTTAATGAGTCATTTGTATTCAAGAAAGATAGTTGTTATTAGTTATGTTCCTGGAGTGCAGTAGCAGGGAAAGTTAAGTAAAAGTTATTTACTAAAGTATTAGAGTATTAATTATTATAGAATGTTCCAGATTGATACAACCATAACTGAGATGATATTCCATAAGCAGGCAATTCGATTAGAAGCCGCTTGTGTGGTACAGTGTCAAAAGGCTTCTGGAAATCTAGAAATACAGAACCAATTTGAAATCCCTTGTCAGTAGCACTCAACACTTCGTGTGAGTAAAGAGTTAGTTGTTTAACAAGAATGTTTTCTAAATGCGTGTTGACTGTGTGTCAATAGACCGTTGTCTTAGATATAATTCATGATTTTCGAAGACAATATATGTGTTCCAATATCTTGCTGCATATCGACGTTAATGATATGGGCCTGTAATTTAGTGGATTACTCCTATTCCCTTTCTCGAATATTGGTGTGACCTGTGCAGCTTTCCAGTCTTCGGGTGAGCACCTTTCGTCGCGTGAGCCGTTGTGTATGGTTGTTAAGTACGGAGCTATCCGTACAAAACGGAATGGCTATTGAACGAAAGACGGTGCATTGCTGACACATTGCGATGCATAGCAGGAATATTTGTATTCAAGAAAGATAGTTGTTATTAGTTATGTTCCTGGAGTGCAGTAGCAGGGAAAGTTAAGTAAAAGTTATTTACTAAAGTATTAGAGTACTAATTATTATAGAATGTTCCAGATTGATACAACCACCCCACTCGTGCTAGCCTCTATCATCCCACTGCAAATCCCAGGGGTACCGATCGAAAAGCACCCTGCATTTGTGTGAGGTCATGACATGCTGCCATCGACCTTCACATCAGTGTTCATTAACATGGTTCGTCCACTCAATGCGCAAGTTAGCAAGCCGCTTTATATTTAGAAATTTACTTTTGTTTTCATTTATCCATGCACCTGATGCGGAACAATATTTAGCAAATACCGTATCTAGTTGTGTCACATCTGCTTGGTCTCTGATGATTACGCCTACATTGTCCGCGTAAGCACCTACCACGGTCTTTGTTCCTTGAATGGTAATGCCTGTCAGTCTGTGCTTTAGCTGTCTCAGGAAAGATTCCAGCGATATAACTAGCATGAGCATGGATAATGGGCTTCCTTGGGTAACACCCCTATTTATTTCAATTTGTTTTGTCAGTTGACAGTTAACGGAAATTTGTGCAGTAACACCCATTGCCAACTTCTTGATGATGTCAATGGTTTTTGGCAGAAAGTCCATTCGGCGCATTGTCTCTATCAGGTATTTGTGATTAATTTGATCAAATGCCTTACGGAAGTCTATGAAAAGCAGTCCACAGATTATGTTACTTGCCTGCGTTAGCGCAATGACATCGCGATACAAAGCCGCAGTTTGTAAAATCGTTCTTCTTAAAGCACAAGTCTACTGTTGGCCTATGATATCAGCGGTGCATGGTGTAAAGCGCTTATTAATTACTCGAGCTATAATTTTAAAATCCGAATTTAAAAGCGAAATCGGCCGTAGGCTTTCTATTTTTTTTGCAGCCTCTGTTCTTCGGGATCAACACGATTTTGCATTCTTTGAACTCTGCAGGCACTGGCTTTCCCTGTAAGACTTCATTGACATTTTCGGTGGACTTTTCTCCTATTAGGGTCCAAAATCGTTTATAGAACTCAATGGACAGTCCTTCAGGTCCTGGAGAGTTCCTAGCGGGGGAGCTGCGCACGATTTCTAATACATCTTCCATGGTGATGTCCGAAGAAATGTTCTCATCATCATCTCGCGATATTCGTGGAAGATATGTACCAAAGAGCTCATCGTATTCTTCTTCATTTGTTTCCCATGACGCATACATACGTTCATAGTAAGCTGAGATATCTTTAATTATTTCCTTGTGGTTGGTGATTATGGTACCATCATCAATTTGAAGTTCATCCATGAAACTTCTTCTTCTATTCTTGGCGTGTCTGACAAGGTGGTACAATGGAGCAGTCTCATCTTCAGTGACTGACTTTGCTCCAGTTCCTTACGTTTCAGACTTATTAGCTTTGATTTTATTTTCTTGATGCCTTTTAATCTTGTAGGGACAGTCATGGACTGTGCGGCTGGTCCCGGCGGAGGTTCGAGTCCTCCCTCGGCCATAGTTGTGTGTGTTTGTCCTTAGGATAATTTAGGTTAAGTAGTGTGCAAGCTTAGGGACTGATGATGTTAGCAGTCAAGTCCCATAAGATTTCACAGACATTTGAATCTTGTAGGAATTGCATCTGTCTGATCGTAGAGGTCCCTTAGTACGCTGTTGTAGAATTCTGCAGTCTGTTTCCTTTCTCTGGCCATATCTATACTAAAAGATATTGAAACTTTCCTTAGCTACGGTGTCGCTCGTTGGATCCACCATTCTATCACACTTGGAAAGTTGTTCAGTGAACGGAGACACATTTCCCAAACTCTGGTTAGGGCATCTTCTAAGTCTTTTTTTGATAATAACGATATATTTAAATTCCACTGGCTTCTTACTCTTCGGGTAGGTTGTGGTGTTAAATTTACCAGGGTCAACAAAGCATTGTGATCGGTAAAACTAACTGGAACAATTTCTGTTTTCAGTACTTTGTCTGCTAAATTTTCCGATACGTATATTCTGTCAGTTCTACTACAGGAATTCGCAACAATATGAGTGAAGTTCCCCGTTGCTGGGTATTTTATTTCCCATGCATCTTTTAATTTTAAATCAAGAACTAGGCCTCTCAAGTCAGTTGAGTAATTGAAGTTGGGGATTTGATCCTTTGGACTCAATACACGATTAAAATCTGCCCCGATTATAAGTTGGAGAGGGTTTTTCCTCAGTAAATAAATTACGCTTTCATTGAAGAATGTGGCTGTTGCAGCTCAATTACTGCTGCCAGAAGGCGCATATAAATTGACAATAGTTACACCTGCCACATTTATTCCAATTCCTCGCCCCGATTCTAATTTATCAGCGTTATGTACGGCGATGCCTTCTCTAACTAAAATGGCCGTGCCAATACTCATTTCAGAGGAAATATTGTAACAATCAATGTAATTAGAAAAATTTAATTGTGGGGATACCACTTCCTGTAGGAGAGCAATGTCCGTCGCTGACTCATACAGAATCTGTTTCAGAGCAGCTACTTTAACATCCGACTGTATCCTATTATTGTTAACGTGGAAATCGTATATGACTGTAACATAGGGGAGTGACTCTTTTTTTCTCTAGTCTATCATTTCATGCCATTCCATGCCGGATACTTCCTGAGAATCTGACGGGAGACTGCCGTCACGGTTTGCATTAGAACCTTTCTTTTTACTTTTATTACGGTTTGCATTGACACTGGCCTTCGGTGAATCTGAGGGGCAGTCTCGTGCCACCACCTCGTCTGCCAAAGGCGGCGCATACGCCCTTTGAAACATTCTTCCAATGTCCGCTCGCTTCTGTGATCACTTTCATTTGCTGTTTGTGTGTTATTGCTCTAAAACTCCGCTTCTTCGTCGTGGGATTAGGGCTGTGACGTCTCCTGTTGTTGACAATCGCTCGCTACCTCGTCATGTTTGCTTTCAGTTGCATCCGCGAGTGCATCTGTCTGCATTGATTGACGTACCGGCACTGCAGCGCGGGGTTGTGACGTCACCAAGACCCGCGCATTGCCATCTACTGGCGCGTCCAGAGCTACAGAATGGGACTGTGACGTCATTTCGACCTGTTCGGTTGATGGGGACGTAGTCGATTTGTCTACTGATATACTTGACTCAGAATTTGAATCTATGCTGGCAATATTGTCTGAAACAGTAGTTTCCAGTACTGTTTTCTGAATTTAACCTTCAGCATTCAGCGACAGGTTGATTTTCTCTTCATCTGTGCTACTGCCGTCACAGGTTCGACGTCTCTTGTTAGTGGCTATACTACTTTTCTACAGTGTCTGTGTTAAGTAAAAGTGGAAATGCATCAAGTGTATTTTGTGGCCTGTCCTCCACATTTCTCGTAATGCTGGAACTTTCACCACCCGTCATCTGATTTTCGGTCACAAGATCAGTCAGTGTTAACCTTTTACTCTGCTGTAAATCATTCTGCAATACAAACACCTTTTTTGGACAGTTTTGCCGGAGATGACAACTTTCGTTACATATGTGACAAGTCAAAGTCTGTCCATGGTAAATAGCGTGCGCTTTGTAACCACAATCCAAATTATGAGATGGAATGTTTTGTTTGACATGCATATCGACAGAACGAACATTACTAAAGCACTGAAATCTATGTTGGCTTGACCATAGTTCAGTACGAATTTGCTCGATGTCTCCATATTTAGATAATAAGTCTTTTAAGTATCAGTTTTCTACCTTAGGGAGCAAATTAAATACTCTGACTTGTTTATAATCAACATCAGCATTTGAAATGGTAACTGTACTCACCGAATTATCTTAAAGGCGGAATTCAGCTTTTCCTTCAAATCTCTGCAAAATCCGTTCCAGCACCAACGGGAAAAGCAGCTTCACAAAAAAGCAGTATTGCTCCAAGTCATGATAAGCAGTGTGCGTCTGATCGAAAGTAATGCCAATAACGTCAACGATCCAGTCATGAATTTCCAGTGAACTTCGCTGAACATTGGGGTTGCTTTGTCAAATCCAAATCTTAGGGTAAGCTTTCTGGGAAACATGGTTGCCATGTCAGCAGTAACAGCTCGCGAAAACGAGGAAACTAAAGTGCTGCACAATTTTACACAATACAGTAACGCAGAAACTGAATAGAAAGTCGTATCTTCCAAACAGAAGCGCCACAGCGCGTCTGCTCAGGACGGCCGCAAAAGCCGCTATTCCGGTCCCAGACAAACGAAACTTTGGTGTAATTGCTTGTCGAAAGACTAAGAACGATAATGGACTCCAATTAAAGTTCAACTGTCTGTAATACAGCTATATTTTAAAATTATTTCTCAGTGCGAACCAAACTGCGATCTCTATTTACGTTGCTGAGCAGAGATACTAGTGTGTATTGTTTAACAAGCAGTACGCAAGTTTCTCGATGGAACTCCATAAGAAACAAGTCGCATTCTTTCAAAATATGTCACCAGCACCGGACATGATGCGAGTTGAGTGCAGTATTCACACGCTTCACAATGATCCTCTCGTCACAGTCCTGTCAACTGACAAGAACAATACAGCCATCTCAGCGGAAGAAACTGACTATAATGTAAAGATTTTTTTGATGCTAGAGCTGTTGATGTTGCGGTCTTCAGTCCAGAGATTGGTTTGATACAGCTCTCAATGCTGCTCTATTCTGTGCAAGCTTCTTCATCTCCCAGTACCTACTGCAACCTACATCCTTCTGAATCTGTTTAGTGTATTCATCTCTTGGTCTCCCTCTACGATTTTTACCCCCCGCGTTGCCCTCCAATACTAAACTGGTGATCCCTTGATGCCTCAGAATATGTCCTACCAAACGATCCCTTTTTCTAATCAAGTTGTGCCACAAATTTCTCTTCTCCCCAATCCTATTCAGTACCTCCTCATTAGTTATGTGATCTACCCATCTAATCTTCAGCGTTCTTCTGTAGCACCACATTTCGGAAGCTTCTATTCTCTTCTTGTCCAAACTATTTATCGTCCATGTTTCACTTCCATGCATGGCCACACTCCATAGAAATACTTTCAGAAACGACTTCCTGACACTTAAATCTATACTCGATGTTAACAAATTTCCCTTCTTCAGAAACGCTTTTCTTGTCATTGCCAGTCTACATTTTATATCCTCTCTACTTCGACCATCCTGAGCTATTTTGCTCCCCAAATAACTAAACTCACTTACTACTTTAAATGTCTCATTTCCTAATCTAATTCCCTCAGCATCACACGATTTACCTCGACTACATTCCATTATCCGCGTTTTGCTTTTGTTGATGTTCATCTTATATCCTCCTTTCAAGACACTGTCCATTCCGTTCAACTGCTCTTCCAAGTCCTTTGCTGTCTCTGACAGAATTACAATGTCATCAGCGAACCTCAAAGTTTTTATTTCTTCTCTCTGGATTTTAATACCTACTCCGAATTTTTCTTTTATTTCCTTTACTGCTTGCTCAATACACAGATTGAATAACATCGGGGAGAGGCTACAACCCTGTCTCACTCCCTTCCCAACCAGTGCTTCCCTTTCATGTCCCTCGACTCTTACAACTGCCATCTGGTTTCTGCACAAATTGTAAATAGCCTTTCGCTCCCTGTATTTTACCCCTGCCACCTTTAGAATTCGAAAGAGAGTATTCCAGTCAACATTGTTAAAAGCTTTCTCTAAGTCTAAAAATGCTAGAAACGTAGGTTTGCCTTTCCTTAATCTTTCTTCTAAGATAAATCGTAGGGTCAGTATTGCCTCACGTGTTCCAACATTTCTACGGAATCCAAACTGATCTTCGCCGTGGTCGGCTTCTATCAGTTTTTCCATTCGTCTGTAAATAATTTGCGTTGGTATTTTGCAGCTGTGACTTTATAAACTGATAGTTCGGTAATTTTCACATCTGTCAACACCTGCTTTCTTTGAGATTGGAATTATTATATTCTTCTTGAAGTCTGAGGGTATTTCACCTGTCTCGTACATCTTGCTCACCAGATAGTAGAGTTTTGTCAGGACTGGCTCTCCCAAGGCCGTCAGTAGTTCTAATGGAATGTTGTCTACTCCCGGGGCCTTGTTTCGCCTCAGGTCTTTCAGTGCTCTGTCAAACTCTTCACTTAGTATCGTATCTCCCAATTCATCTTCATCTACATCCTCTTCCATTTCCATATTATTGTCCTCAAGTACATCGCGCTTGTATAGACCCGCTATATACTCCTTCCACCTTACTGCTTTCCCCTCTTTGCTTAGAACTGGGTGTCCATCTGAGCTCTTGATATTCATGCAAGTGGTTCTCTTTTCTCCAAAGGCCTCTTTAATTTTCCTGTAGGCTGTATCTATCTCACCCCTAGTGAGATAAGCCTCTACATCCTTACATTTGTCCTCTAGCCATCTCTGCTTCCCCATTTTGCACTTCCTGTCGATCTCATTTTTGAGACGTTTGTATTCGTTTTTGCCTGCTTCATTTACAGCATTTTTATATTTTCTCCTTTCATCAATTAAATTCAATATTTCTTCTGTTACCCAAGGATTTCTACTAGCCCTCGTCCTTTTACCTACTTGATCCTCTGCTGCCTTCACTACTTCATCCCTCAGAGCTACCCATCATTCGTCTTCTACTGTATTTCTTTCCCCCATTCCTGTTAATTGTTCCCTTATACTGTCCCTGAAACTCTGTACAACCTCTGGTTTAGTCAGTTTATCCAGGTCCCATCTCCTTAAATTCCCACCTTTTTGCAATTTCTTCAGTTTTAATCTACAGTTCATAACCAATAGATTGTGGTCAGAGTCCACATCTGCCCCTACAAATGTCTTACAATTTAAAACCTGGTTCCTAAATCTCTGTCTTACCATTATATAATCTATCTGATACCTTATAGTATCTCCAGGATTCTTCCATGTATACAACCTTCTTTTATGATTCTTGAACCAAGTGTTAGCTGTGATTAAGTTATGCTCTGTGCAAAATTCTACCAGACGGCATCCTCTTTCATTTCTTAGCCCCAATCCATATTCACCTACTGTGTTTCCTTCCATCCCTTTTCCTACTGTCGAATTCCAGTCACCCATGACTATTAAATTTTCGTCTCCCTTCACTACCTGAATAATTTCTTTTATGTCATCATACATTTCTTCAATTTCTTCGTCATCTGCAGAGCTAGTTAGCATATAAACTTGTACTACTGTAGTAGGCATGGGCTTCGTGTCTATCTTGGCCACTATAATACGTTCACTATTCTGTTTGTAGTAGCTTACCCGCACTCCTATTTTTTTATTCGTTATTAAACCTACTCCTGCATTACCCCTATTTGATTTTGTATTTATAACCCTGTATTCACCTGACCAGAAGTCTTGTTCCTCCTGCCACCGAACTTCACTAATTCCCATTATATCTAACTTTAACCTATCCATTTCCCTTTTTAAATTTTCTAACCTACCTGCCCGATTAAGGGATCTGACATTCCACGCTCCGATCCGTACTATGCCACTTTTCTTTCTCCTGATAACGACGTCCTCTTGAGTAGTCCCCGCCCAGAGATCCGAATGGGGGACTATTTTTCCTCCGGAATATTTTACCCAAGAGGACGCCATCATCATTTAACCATACAGTAAAGCTGCATGCCCTCAGGAACAATTACGGCTGTAATTTCCCCTTGCTTTCAGCCGTTCGCAGTACCACAACAGCAAGGCCGTTTTGGTTAGTGTTACAAGGACAGATCAGTCAATCATCCAGACTGTTGCCCCTGGACCTACTGAGAAGGCTGCTGCCCCTCTTCAGGATCCACACGTTTGTGTGGCCTCTCAACAGATACCCCTCCGTTGTGGTTGCACCTACGGGACGGCTATCTGTATCGTTGAAGCACGCAAGCCTCCCCACCAACGGCAAGGTTCATGGTTCATGGGGGGAGGCATGCTAGAGTAGGAAACACAAAACATTGCCAAAAGACCCGGTGCCCACAATAGTGATAAAAACGTTAGAGGTTCTCATACGGTCATCACAGGAAGAGAATGGCTTTAATAATCTTCCCACTTAGGCCCCTCGATCACTTACGTGTTATGGTCTGCGAAGAGTTCATAAGAAGCAGACACCCCGACAGCCCTCAGTAAGCACCATTAAGTCATCGCGATACAGACTTGCGAAACATTTGGCTAGTCTCGCTTCTCCATACTTTGGACACTTTGTGAATCATACCAATATTATCGTCGACTTCATCAACCCAGTTAGACGTCTACGTCTCGAAGCGGGACATATGATGGTGGGGTACGTTGTCTTATTATTCACGAGCGTTACCAACAAAAACTCTACAGATCTGCTTTCCCGGAACTTTGACAGAGGTTGATTTATTTAAGTAAACCCTCATGGCATCGTTTTTATGTGAATGGTGGAGAATATTTTACCCATACAGACGGCGTCGCCTTAGGAAGACCTTTAGCACCAGTCATAGTCAATTTGTTGATGGAGTACTTTAAGGGTATCGCCTTGGACGTGGCTGCTCCACATTCTAGTTTATTTTATCGTTTCGACGACGACATATTCGTTGCCTGGCCTCATGGACGTGAATATCTGGGAGAGCCATGTTAATAATATCCTTGGCCACATCCATTTCACGATGGGGCTGGGGACGGACGGTTCTCGCCGTGTCCACATCCGTCTGTGTCAACCATATCGTTTACCGGAAGTCTTTCCAAGCGGACCAGTATATGCGTGGCGCCAGCTATTACTATGCTGCATAGAAACGGTATGTTCAGTGATAAACATTTCAAAATTTAAGGTTTGGTGGAGTGTTATTAACGTCACTTTACTTAGCCACTTCACGTGTACCGAGAGAACAATCTTAAATACTCTCATACAAATGTTGAAGTAATACTTTCATACACTTTTATGACTCCTAAGCTTGACACGCAATTCTCCGCGTCCTGTCGAATGCATATCTATAGTTAGTATAGTAAGCATTCTCTAACCATTAAAAGGTTGTCATTTTTGCAACCCTACCTGAGTAATATCTCTGAAAGTCTCGTAACATTCTCATCTCATATGAATCACTCATTCATAATTAGCAGCATTCCTCTGAATGTCTTCTATATATTGCCATGCTAACACTATGCGACCCAAAATACGAGAACACTGAAGTGCCGGCTATGGAGAAATGATGCTAATTGTTACCTTCTCAGATTCATTACACTTAACACGTATTCTTCAAAAAGATCGAGGGCTCCTATTCACTGTTTGCCACTGTTCAGAAAAAAATCCTGAACCATGGAGGAGTTATAAAAATTTAATGAAATTTGATCTGCATATGTCCTTTTCGGAATCGAGAGACTTACATTATGGTAATAAGGACGATGTAGTGAATTTGGAAGAATAATAGCCTATTACTGAGGTGCTTTGGCGTTATATAAAAATTCGTGACCGGTGGACCTTACGCACCTTAAGCCTATATGCGCTAGGAAAACACATCCTTTTGCTAAAAAAGGATAATTAATTACTTCCTGTATCTCAGTGCAGTCGGTCCGTACACGACAGTGCACCGTGCCAATATCTTTCAAAATACCGCGTGCGAAAATGTGAGTTTTCAGGCATTCATATCTCGATTCTATTGATCAAAGATAAAGGGTGAAGTATTTAGAATAGCCCTTGGCCTAGATTCCATTTCTATTCCTGTCGGAAGAACAGGTAGCTATCTTCCAGTACAGGGCAAAATTTTAAACATTACACCCATTCTCCCGCCAAGGCCAGCTAAGCAAATCGGTTGGTTTCTCTCACATGAGATGTGGCCTGGGATGAGGCTCAGACGGCCTATAAGAACACCATTTGTTCGTGGGTGGTTCTTAAGGAAACCATCAAAAACCATGATTTTTAGATACAAAAAGTACCATTTGTGCGGTTGCCTTATCTATAGCGTCTATTTATCGCAAGTCGACGGAATTTTCTTATGTTCTTGTGGAACTTTGAAACTTCAGCATCACCATCCGTTACAGAAATCCAGACAGTCGACGTTACCACACTTATGCACGTAAAACATACACAAATTATTCGGCCTGAGGCGTAAATGTAGTTTTGACTCACGTAGTGGACACGTGGCAAGGATACTACATCTACATGGATGCTCTGCACATCACATTCAAGTGCCTGGCAGAGGGTTCATCGAACCACCTTCACAATTCTCTGTTATTCCAATCTCGTATAGCACGCGGAAAGAATGATCACCTATATCTTTCCGTACGGCCCCTTATTTTATGCCGGCCGGAGTGGCCGTGCGGTTCTAGGCGCTACAGTCTGGGGCCGAGCGACCGCTACTGTCGCAGGTTCGAATCCTGCCTCGGGCATGGATGCGTGTGATGTCCTTAGGTTAGTTAGGTTTAATTAGTTCTAAGCTCTAGGCGACTGATGACCTCAGAAGTTAAGTCGCATAGTGCTCAGAGCCATTTGAACCATTTTGAACCTTATTTTATCGTGGTAATCGTTCCTCCCTATGTAGGTCGGTGTCACCAAAATATTATCGCATTCGGAGGAGAAAGTTGGTGACTAGAATTTCGTTGCAACGGGAAACGTCTTTCTTTTAACGATTTCCAGCCAAAATCCTGTATCATTTCTTTGACACTCTCTCCCATGTTTCGCGATAATACAAAATGTGCTGCCTTTCTTTGAACTTTTTCGATGTACTCCGTCAGTCCTATCTGGTAAGGATCCCACACCGCGCAGCAGTATTCTAAAAGAGGACGGACAAGCGTAGTTTAGGCAGTCTCCTTAGTAGGTCTGTTACATTTTCTAAGTGTTCTGCCAATAAAACGCAGTCTTTGGTTAGCCTTCCCCACAACATTTTCTATGTGTTCCTTCCAATTTAAGTTGTCTGTAATTGTAATACATAGGTATTTAGTTGAATTTACGGCTTTTAGATTAGACTGATTTATCGCGAAACCGAAGTTTAAAGAGATCGTTTCAACACTCATGTGGATGGCCTCACACTTTTAGTTATTTAGGAACAATTACCAAGTTTCGCACCATTCAGATATCTTTCCTAAATCGTTTTGCAAATTGTTTTCATCTCCTGATGACTTAATTAGTCGATAAACGACAGCGTTATCTGCATACAACCGAAGACGGCTGCTCAGATTGTCTCCAAAATCGTTTATATACATAAGGAACAGCAAAGGGCCTATAACACTACCTTGGGGAACGCCAGGAATCATTTCTGTTTTACTCGATGACCGTTTTCGTGGAGGTAATTCATAATGTTAGAACACAATATATGTTCTAAAATCCTGCTGCATATCGACGTTAACGATATGGGCCTGTAATTTAGTGGATTACTCTTACTACTTTCTTGAATATTGGTGTGACCTGTGCAACTTTCCAGTCTTTGGGTACGGATCTTTCGTCGAGCGAACGGTTGTATATGATTGTTAAGTATGGAGCTAATGCATCAGCAGACTCCGAAAGGAACCTAATATGTATACAGTCTGGACCAGCAGAGGATATTTACTTCCACGTTACTCATGTTGGCAGCTGTTCTCGATTCGAATTCTGGAATATTTACTTCGTCTTCTTTCGTGAAGGCATTTAGGAAGGCTGTGTTTAGTAACTCTGCTTTGGTAGCACTGTCTTAGATAGTTTCTCTATTGGTATCGTGAAGAGAAGGCATTGATTGTTTCTTGCCGCTAACATACTTCACATACGACCAGAATCTCTTTGGATTTTCTGCCAGGTTTCGAGAGAAAATTTCGTTTTGGAAACTGTTATAGGCATCTCGCATTAAAGTCCGCGTTAAATTTCGAGCTTCTGCAAAAGATCGCCAATCTTGTGGATTTTTCGTCTGTTTAAATTTGGCATGTTTGTTCCGTTGTTTCTGCAACAGTGTTCTAACCCGTTTTGTGTACCAAGGAGGATCAGCTCCGTCGTTTGTTAATTTATTTGGTATAAATCTCTCAATTGCTGCCGATAGTATTTCTTTGAATTTAAGCCACATCTGGTCTGCAGTTATATTATTAATTTGAAATGAGAGGAGATTGTCTCTTAGGAAGGCGTCAAGTGAATTTTCATCTACTTTTTTGAATATATATATTTTTCTCTTATTTTTCGAGGATTTGGGGATTACAATATTCAATCTCGCTACGACAACTCTGTGTTCACTAATCCCTGAATCGGTTTTGATGTTCGTTATTAACTCAGGATTATTTGTTGCTAAGAGGTCAAGTGTGTTTTCACAACCGTTTACTATTCGCGTGGGCTCATGAACTAACTGCTCGAAATAATTTTCGGAGAATGCGTTTAGCACAATTTCAGATGTTATTTTATGCGTACCTCCGGAATTAAACATGTATTTTAGTCAACATATCGAGGGTAAATTAAAGTCACCACCAACTGTTATCGTATGTGTCGGGTACGTGTTTGAAATCAAACTTAAGTTTTCTTTGAAAACGTAAGCTTTATGAGTTCACCAAATTAAATTTTTAGTCGCCATTTGCTCATCAATAAGACTTTATGACGCGCTGTGTCCGTATAATGGGCACTTCACACTCATACAATCCGTCTTCATCTGGGAATTATTCGATGGTGCCACATGGCGGCGTAAGCATCTTACAAAATATTATTTTAGCATACGAAGTTCATTGTACTTGCAAATATAACACATTTCTTGGTAGGAGTAGCCTAAAATGCCCGTTTTTATGTAAAATAGTGTAAAGTGAATTTGCATTGGATTGGAGGCGATTTTGTTTATCCTTAAATTATGCGTACAAATTTTTTGTTTATATGTATCAAAGTATGTAATGTTTTGAAGTATAGAAATAAACTGTCAAAAATTTACTGACCCACGAAATACATTTTATATAAGCAGCATATCCTGCTGTAGCATGGGAAATGAGGGACCTATCTGAAATATGCTCCTGTAGGAGCTCAAATAATGCGAATATGCTGCTCTTTAAAAGAAGGGCAGAAATGCGGGGAACCAGCTGCCTCGTCAAAACTCTGGGCATGGAAACATATTCGTGCTTTTATGTTGTGAAAGAGACCAAAACAGTGACAGTGACGTAGAACTACTAGCAGAGAGAGAGTGACGGTGGAGAGAGAGAGAGTGAGAGAGAGAGAGAGAGAGGGGTGGGAGGGAGGGAGGGGGAGAGAGAGAGAGAGAGAGAGAGAGAGAGAGAGGAAGGGAGGGAGGGAGGGAGAGAGGGAGAGAGAAAGAGAGAGAGAGAGAGAGAGCAGCCAGTGAAACTGAAAGAGATCAGTGGAGACTAGAATTAAGAGCTCTGGAAGCCTGCTGACTGGCGAAATTTAACACGCAAATATGTGCCCACATTTCAAAAATGGTTCAAATGGCTCTAAGCACTATAGGACTTAACTTCTGAGGTAATCAGTCCCCTAGACTTAGAACTATTTAAAAATAACTAACCTAAGGACATCACACACATCGATGACCGAGGCAGGATTCTAACTTGCGAACGTAGCAGCAGTGCGGGTCCGTACTAAAGCGTCTAGAACCGCTCGGTCACAGCAGCCGGCGCCCACATTTCCCCATGCCCTCTATCCACGTGTGTTTTCCCGGTCTAGGGGTCAAAACCCCGAACAAACAATCTCGAAGGACATGTGTGAAGAGGAGACAATGGTGGTTGGAAAGAAAGGCAGCAGACTGTGAGCGAGAAAGACAGAGACAGTGGCAAATGGAGAGAGAAAATGGCATGAAGACAATGGTAGCAAGACAGAGACAGTGAAAGTGACAGAAAAGAAGACAATGGTGAGGAAGAGCGAGAAAAAAGGATAAAGGCAGTGACAGTGGGAGACACAGAGTAGAGAGTTCCAGTGGGAGAAAAAGGAGACAGTGGGGGACAGCCATATAGAGGGCGATCATTAATAAAACCGACCAAATGCAGGGACGGATACCTGATAGGAAATGGAGGAAAAAAGTCCTGCGAATATGTTTCCGGAAATGCATCGTTGCCATGACTGATGGCGCTGACGAATGAAAGATCCTCTGCCCACATGCCATATGTTCCTTGTGGTCGCAGGCTGTGTGATTTACGCATCGTACTGTGAGCAGCGAAAAGGTCCCGTAGTCATGTTGGGAACAAGCCCAGATGGTGTTTGTGTAGGCTAAGCAGATCAGAACGGCCTAGAGGTATCACGACTATACCAGAACAAGTACCTTCACAGGCATCAATAACATTACACAACATTTCAAGCACATTTTGGGCGTTTACTTGATAGTGGGTCCTTTCTGACAGACAAACGTGCAGAGAGGCTGAGGACTTTGAGGACACCAGATTTAGAGGACAGGGTTCTACAGGATACTAGTACAAGCTCAAGACAAGTGTGCCATCAACATGTTCATCTGTCTGAAAGGGTCCAACCGACATTATCACGAGCCCAGGAGAGGCGCTGTAGACTGTCGTGCTATTAGCCAAGGCGCCCTTGTCCATCATTTGTTGCCATAGGCCTCTAACGCCAAATTTCGCTGCACTGTCGCAGTGGATACGACCGTCGCGCGTCCCACTTTGATTTCTGCGGCTCTTTCACGCATTGTTGCTTGACTGTTAGCATTGACAACTCTACTCAAACGCCCTCGTCGTTAAGTGCAGGCTGTCCACCGAACGGCACTCGCTTCACAGTGAGGATTGCGAAATACTGAGTTTCCTAACGATTTTCGAAATGGGGTGTCTCATGATTCCAGCTCCAATTACCATTTCGTGTTCAGAATCTGTTAATTCCCTTCATGCTCCCATAATCACGTAGGAAACTTTTTCACATAAATCATCTGAGTATATGTGACAGAACCGTCAATGCACTGCCCCTTTATACTTTGTACACGTGATACTACCATTTTCTGCAAGTGTGCATATCGTTATCCCATGAGTTGTAATACAGTGGAGAGAGAGAGAGAGAGAAACAGAGAGATAGATATGGCTCTGAGCACTACGGGACTTAACATCTGTGGTCATCAGTCCCCTAGAACTTAGAACTACTTAAACTTAACTAACCTAAGGACATCACACACATCCATGCCCGAGGCAGGATTCGAACCTGCGACCGTAGCAGTCGCGCGGTTCCGAACTGCGCACCTAGAACCGTTAGACCACCGCGGCCGGCAGAGAGATAGATAGACAGATAGATAGAGAGAGAGAGAGAGAGAGGGGGGGGGAAGAGGGGGAAGAGAGCCTACAGTGTGATCTAATACATGGCAGTTTTGCTGTCCAAGCGAGGCTCGCTTCGTTAAATTAAGCAAACTGTGCGCAGCTTAACGGTCTGTGTTCCATCTCTGAAAAATCCCGTCACTCGTTGCTTCGGCCTTTCCGGAAGTTTGGATGTATTTTCCCAGGGCGAGTCGCTTTATTAGTCTCCAATTAACTGAGATCAGATTCCGGAGCCTTCGAGCAAAAAAATGTCCGGATCCTTAATTAATCTGCTGCCGGAGGGCGCCGTGATTAATCTAAGGCGAACGCAGCCACCGAAAGCGACGACTAACACCGTGTTCCCTGTTAATAAGAAACCCGGAAAAATGCGAGCCCGCTCCTCTGTGCTTTCCAGTGGAGGCGCCGCCTTCTGCTTTTATCAAGCGAGAGTTATAAATAAATAATTCCTCCCCACATGATGAAAGGCATTCATCAAGCAATGGGTCTTTGAAAGTAAAAAAGGTAAAAAAAATGGCTCTGATTTAAAATGGGTTGAACGTGTAATACATCACGTCGACGTAGTAGCCACTCAACCATCCACACAGGAAATGATCATATGTATCGTTAAGCATATACATCCATCTCATAGCCCGATAAACTCTGCGCTTATTGAGCGCGTGAAGAATGAGTGCTTGAATGCGTCTCTGTTGTCCTGTAATTCATTTAATCTTGCCTTCATGGTCCCTTCAGGAGCAATGCGTAGAACGTGCATTATATTGCTAGATTCCACAAGTTATACTGGTTCTTGAAAATACAGTTCCGGAACCGAGCAAGGTGGCGCAGTGGTTAGCACGCTGGACTCGCATTCGGGAGGACGACGGTTCAATCGCGCGTCCGGCCATCCTGATTTAGGTTTTCCGTGATTTCCCTAAATCGCTCCAGACAAATGCCGGGATGGTTCCTCTGATAGGGCACGGCTGACTTCCTTCCACTTCCTTCCCTAATCCGATGAGACCGATGACTTCGCTGTTTGGTCTCTTCCCCCCAAATAACCCAACTCAACATTCCGGAAAAAAATTAGTCCATTCTTGTAGAGGTTTCTAGTTCACTCAAGATTTATTGTTGCAACAGTGCATGCAGAGTATATGAAATTATTACATTTGCAGATCAAGAGCACAAGTGGTTGTGAGGTATCACGTATCGGCTGGTGTTGAAACATCCATATTAGTATGTGGGGTAGCCGCCGCGGGTGGCACTGCAGGCGCTGATTCTGGCATCAAGTGGATCGTACAGAAGGCGATTACTGTCCTGGGATACGTTATTCCACGCCTGCTCGACCTGTTCACGTAAGAGTTGTTGCTTGGCGATTCGCACGAGTCACTTCTCGTCTCATCATATCCTGCATGTGCTCGATTGGAGACATGTCCGGAGATCGTGTTGGCCAGGGAAGTTGCTGCCCGTCTATCAGAGTAGGTTGAGCTTCACAGAAAGTGTGTGGGCGAGCATTATCCTTTTGGAACAACATATCAGCTACCTGTTGCAAGATTGGCAAAAGCACGGATCTACACTACTGGCCATTAAAATAGCTACACCAAGAAGAAATGCAGATGATAAAGGGGTATTCATTGGACAAATATATTATACTAGAACTGAGAAATCAGTATCCAGAACAAACACCTCTGGCCGTAATAACGGCCTTGATACACCTGGGCATTGAGTCAAACAGAGCTTGGGAGGGGTGTACAGGTACAGCAGCCCGCAAAGCTTCAACAGGATACCACAGTTCATCAAGACTAGTGACTGGCGTATTGTGACGAGCCAGTTGCTCTGCCACCATTGACCAGACGATTTCATTTGATGAGAAATCTGGAAAATGTGCTGGCCAGGGCAGCTGTCGAACATTTCCTGCATCCAGAAAGGCCCGTACAGGCCCTGCAACATGCAGTCGTGCATTTTCCTGCTGAAATGTAGGGTTTCGCAGGGATCGAATGAAGGGTAGAGCCACGGGTCGTAACACATCTGAAATGTAACGTCCACTGTTCGAAGTGCCGTATATGCGAACAAGAGGCGACCGACACGTGTAGCCAGTGGCACCCCATACAATCACACCGGGTGATACGCCAGTATGGCGATGACGAATACACGCTTCCAAGATGCGTTCACCGCGATGTCGCCAAATACGGATGCGACCATCATGATGCTGTAAACAGATCTTGGATTCATCCGAAAAAATGACGTTTTGCCATTCTTGCACCGAGGTTCGTCTTTGAGTACACCATCGCAGGCGCTCCTGTCTGTGATGGAGCGTCAAGGGTAACCGCAGCCATGGTCTCCGAGCTGATAGTCCCTGCTTCTGCAAACGTCGTCGAACTGTTCGTGCAGATGGTTGTTGTCTTGCAAACGTCCCCATTTGTTGACTCAGGGATCGAGACGTGGCTGCACGATCCGTTACAGCCATGCGGTGAAATGCCTGTCATCTCGACTTCTAGTGATACGAGGCCGTTGGAATCCAGCATGGCGTTCCGTATTACCCTCCTGAACCCACCGATTCCATATTCTGCTAACAGTCATTGGATCTCGACCAACGCGAGCAGCAATGTAGCGATAAGGTAAACCGCAATCGCGATAGGCTACAATCCGACCTTTATCAAAGTCGGAAACGTGATGGTACGCGTTTCTCCTCTTTACACGAGGCATCACAACAACGTTTGACCAGGAAACGCCGGTCAAATGCTGTCTCTGTCTGAGAAATCGGTTGGAAACTTTCCTCATGTCAGCCCGTTGTCGGTGTCGCCACCGGCGCGCACCTTGTGTGAATGCTCTGAAAAGCTAATCATTTGCATATCACAGCATCTTCGTCCTGTCGGTTAAATTTCGCGTCTGTAGCATGTCATCTTCGTGGTGTAGCAATTTTAATGGCCAGTAGAGTAACAACCTTCTGTACGTATCAATTGCTGGCTACTGTCCCCTGCCGGCCGCTGGTGGCCGAGCGGTTCTGGCGCTACAGTCTGGAACCGCGCAACCGCTACGGTCGCAGGTTCGAATCCTGCCTCGGGCATGGATGTGTGTGTTGTCCTTAGTTAGGTTTAAGTAGTTCTAAGTTCTAGGGGACTTATGACCTCAGCAGTTGAGTCCCATAGTGCTCAGAGCCATTTGAACCATTTTTGCTACTGTCCCCTTCATAAACACCAAAGGTGTAAGAGAGATTTAAGTGATCGCACCTAAGACCATAAGGCCTGGGGTGGAGCCATTGTGTTCTGGACGTTTGCACTCTACGAGACATTGCTCACCATGTATACGCTGTTGACACAAACAACCACCACTTGCATGCAGGCAGAATCTTCTTTCATCGCTGAAGACCACGACACGCTATTCCACCTTCCAAGTCATCCTCTGACGGCACCAGTCGAGCCGTACTCGCCGATACTGTGGCTGAGTGGAGGACGCGCTAGAGTTGTGCGTGCCCGTAGTACCAGTGCTAATAACCTCTTCGTAACAGTTTGCGCTGACACGTCTGGGCTCACAAGACCTCTCCGAGCTGTGCGTGGCTCGTGTTCCCACCATCATGTATTTTAAACCCTGTTTTTAACATACTTACACCTCACTATGTTAATTTAAATTACTGCTGTCACTGAGTTGCTGCTTTGCTTGACCGTGAGCGGCGTTAGCAGCGCGAATCGATATATTCCCTCTCGTAGTATCTTTGCTTGACTGCTATTACTTCCGGTTACCGTCTGTCGTAAGCGAGTTCGGGTTGTGAGTTCGGGTCTGCCACTCAGTTGGAAATCGTCTGGAGAGCAGTCTGGAACTATCAGTCGGGGTGTGGCAGTGCGGCACTAGTGCAGTCGGGTTGGAGCAGCAGTGAGGTCTGCGTCGACATGGCTCGCCCGACCATTGCCGCCAAGCATCACTGGAGCTGGGCCACGGTCTTGGTGGATCGTCGGTCGGTCTCCCCACCGAACGGCACGTTTGGGCTCGCCGATCGTTCATGAGTCGGCTGTGTGTGTGTGTGTGTGTGTGTGTGTGTGTGTGTGTGTGTGTGCTCCCAATTTGTCTTCGTGCGTGTTTAGTTGCTATTGCGTATCGTCAAGGTCTTCGTGCAAGTGTTTGTTAGGTTGTACGTGTAGTTGGTGTTATTTCCACTGATGACTATTGGAGATGTTGTCGGCATTCTGAGAGCAGTCTGTCGGTTGGTGCGGACCAGGGAGGATATCTACGTGCGGCACGGTCGGCTGGGTCCGCTGCCGGTCCCTCCGCAGTGTCGGAGCGTGTGTGGGGCTGTCCGATCTCTACGACCTTCGTTGCTCACCGTCCCAGGATGTCAAAGTTGAGTAATGCTTTCAAGTACCAAAGGTTTTGATAGCTTAATACTATTACATATATCATTGTGGATTATCACGTTCGTAACCGTTTGTGTTTGAGTGCTCATGTAATGACTGATGGCAAGCAAGTCGTTGTGTCGGTCGGTCCGTGGCTGTCTCCTGGTTGGGTTCCGACGGATCAAGTGTAGTTGGGCTCACCACCCGTCTCGCCTAAGTGAACGAGGGCAGACCGACCTCCCTGGAAGGTTCTGCCACCGGTGTTTAGTTATATGTTTTCAGCTGCTTAAAATTTAAGGCATATGTTTATTTTTTCTCTTTTTTTTAAAAATTTAGCAAAATAAAATTCTTAAATTTATCTTTCAAGCTGAAACATTGCGGCCTTCTGCCTTTAAAAGATTATGGTAATTTATTTTGAAATTTTGAAACTTAAATGTGGCCTTTAGCCATTGGTATTGCACCTGCTTTGCCTTGAGGCTTTCCACTTAGCCGTGATATGTTTTTTTAAATTTATTTTATTTTCCTCTTTAATTGCATTTTTATCTTGTTGATTTCTAAAATTTATTGTTTTTAAACATTGTGGCCTTCTGGCTTTAAAAGTCTATGGTAATATTTTCTAAAATTTTGAAACTTAACTCTGGCCTTCAGCCATTTGGTATTGCACATTGCATATGTTTTTTTTATTATTTTATTGCGATCTTAATTGGAATTTTATCTTGTTGATTTGTTAAGATTTCTTGTTTGGAGGCCTTCAGCCGTGAAAGAGTTGCCTACGGTAAAAGTCCGGGTATGTGTCGCTTTGGTTGTAAAAGTGTTATTAAATTACTATAAATTTCTGTTAGAAGTTGAAACTGACCCCATCATTATTTGACCCTTTCCACAATCCTAATTACCTGTTGTGCCCAGCGGGTTTAGCGGGCGTGTCACTCTTATTTGTACTGTTGTAGCTGTTTGATCTGCCACTGCTGCCTTTGAAATACGATGGTCCTGGTGGGCTTCTGTATCGCGTGGTCTTCCAGAACCTCGTCTAAGGGTGTGACGAGACATTCCAGAGACCACTGGTATCAGAAACGTTGCGCAACTGACGCAGCATGTCCAAATTGTGTGGCAGTTCTCCGAAAAGACCATCCTCCACTCGGAAGGCCACAATTTTATTCCTTTGAAACTTCCTCAGTTGGCTGTAGGAATGATGAGTGCATCAAGAGTGTGGTTCACATGTTTGCACCGCAATGAGAAATGGCTCTGAGCACTATGGGACTTAACATCTGAGGTCATCAGTCCCCTAGAACTTAGAACTACTTAAACGTAAGGACATCGCACACATCCATGCCCGAGGCAGGATTCGAACCTGCGACAGTAGCGGTCGCGCGGTTCCAGACTGAAAGGCCTAGAACCGCTCGGCAACACCGGACGGCTCCGCAATGAGCTTTCTGTCTGTATTTCCTATCGAGTAAACGCAGATGGTGCTCTGGTAGCCATGCCACTACGCTATCTGTTCGCGGATGATGCTGATACCATTATCAGGTCCTTCACTACAACTCAGGGAGCACATGCCGTCATCGGATCAAAATCGACCTTGAGTGTATGCTACCAGGTTTCATGTGTAGTTGACGTCTATCTTCAGTCGCCAGTTCAAGTTTATTAGCATGCCTGTTAGTGGAAAACCTTGTGGCCGTTCGTGCTGTCTTTTTTTGTAATAATTACAATATGCCCTTCATCTCGAACACACATAATGAGTAGTCTAGAATGGGTCATACTAGTATTTTGTAAGAAAGCTGACATCGAGATGCATTTCAGTTCCCAGTATCCTGCAAAAAAACTGAAGTCTGCTACTCGCTTTGCCTTCGATTTAACCTGTGTGGCACTGTTACACCGAATGTGGCACATGAGTTGAGTGATTCTATCTATGACTCGCTAATATTATAGTTATAGGGTGCTACATTTTTGTGTTTGTAAAGTTGACAGTTTTACTCTTTTGATTCTTTAAAGCAAGTTGCAGATTATTGCACCGCTTTGAAATATTCTAAAGATCTTATTGGACATTCATGGAGCTAGAATGAGATTTTCACTCTCCAGCGGAGTGTGCGCTTATATGAAACTTCCTGGCAGATTAAAACTTTGTGCCGGACCGAGACTCGAACTCGGGAACTTTGCCTTTCGCGGGCAAGTGATCTACCATCTGAGCTACCCAAGCACGACTCACGCTCCGTCCTCACAGCAGAACTAGCACTCCTGGAAGAAAGGTTCACAGGAGCGCTTCTGCGAAGTTGGGAAAGTAGGAGACGAGGTACTGGCGGAAGTAAAGCTGTGAGGACGGGGCGTGAGTCGTGCTTGGCTAGCTCAGATGATAGAGCACTTGCCCGCGAAAGGTAAATGTCCGGAGTTCGAGTTTCGTTCCGGCAAACAGTTTTAATTCATGGAGCTCTCTTCAGATAGTACTTAAAAACAGTTAACTGCATCAGTTGCAGAAATCTGAATTTGCTGATAGTAATGCCGGTGAGGATATTATTATACCGCGTGAACAGCGAGCGTGTCCGCCCATGGTAGCTGAGTGGTCAGCGCGACGGAATGTCATACATAACGGACCGGGTTCGATTCCCAGCTGGGTCGGAGATTTTCTCCACAGAGGGACTGGGTTTTGTATTGTTCTTACCATCATCATTTCATCCCCATCTACATGCAAGTCACCGAAGTGGCGTCAACTCGAAAGACTTGCACCAGGCGAACGGTCTACCCGACGGGAGGCCCTAGCCATATGGTATTTACATTTACAACAGCGAGGATGCCGGCCGGAGTGGCCGAGCGGTTCTGGGCGCTACAGTTTGGAACCGCGCGAGCGCTACGGTCGCAGGTTCGAATCCTGCCTCGGGCATGGATGTGTGTGATGTCCTTAGGTTAGTTAGGTTTAAGTAGTTCTAAGTTCTAGAGGACTGATGACCTCAGAAGTTAAGTCCCATAGTGTTCAGAGCCATTTGAACAGCGAGGATCTGAACGCACTTCGCTAATCCTCGGACTTTGCAAGAAATCATTGTAAAAAACGAAGCCAAAAATGGAAAATAAGGTTAACATGTACGAGTGAGGAGCAAAAAAGTCTTTTCTTTTTGTTTGTGTATAACATTTTTAATACGGGCATGCCATTTGTTGTTTTCTTGTATTGCAGAGTACTGAAGTATCAGCATTAAAACGGTGGAGCGATTGATTGAGCTTGGATAATACATTTTACATGAAACATTTACCGAAACTTTCATTTAATTTAACATATCCCACTAAACACGCGAAAGCCAATTTTCATGGACTCACAGCGCAAAGAAATATGAATTTTAGAACAAGTCAGAATTATTTACGACAATTAAGCCTTCACGAATATGAATCAGTCAACAAAACAATTCGAAAATAAGCTCTCTTCAAGACAGCTTTAGCCAAAATGTCTTTCAGTAACTTAAAACAAGTTTGACAGTAACAGCGAGTCCAGAAGACAATATTAGAAAAAAAAGAAAGACTGGCACGTAATACAGCAATCAAAAATCATAATCTGAAGAATTAATGATTTAATTATTAACAAATTGACCAGTTATTACTAACTGTGCCGTAAAAACCACAATTTCCTTGAGGGAAATATACTTTACTTAAGACAGGCCGGCAAGTGCGGCTTGATTGTTAACCCTTTGTGCTTTAATGCAGGAACACGGTCTATCGGTGGTGTCAATATAGCTCACTACGATCAAAGATGGTTCTCAGCAAATATGACTGTACCTTTTAGCACAAAGAATAAGCGTTGCCCAGGCTCGCTACACACACCACAAATGCACACTGTTCCATAGTACAGGCCCAGCATGAAACCGACGTCAGATATACAATCTTTGCCGGCCGCGGTGGTCTAGCGGTTCGAGGCGCTCAGTCCGGAACCGCGAGACTGCTACGGTCGCAGGTTCGAATCCTGCCTCGGGCATGGATGTGTGTGATGTCCTTAGGTTAGTTAGGTTGAAGTAGTTCTACGTTCTAGGGGACTGATGACCACAGACGTTGAGTCCCATAGTGCTCAGAGCCATTTGAACCATTTTTTATACAATCTTTCAGAGCATAAACGTAAGGGCACACACCAAACCAGCTGCGGTAGTCTGTTTGCGAGGAGAACCGTCACGACTGTCCGCTTCCTCCTCGGTCCGCACTGTCACCGTCTCCTTCGTGCTGGCTGGCCTACAGGTTGCCGCGATCACGTCAAACTCAGAAGTTGGAAGTATTGCCAACTTAAATCATAAGTTGGAACACTGGCAACCGTGGCACACTTGGAAACATTTTTATTGGTCAGCTCGCTGGGCTCCATTTGGCTACAAGTGAAATGGTTTTATTTTATACTGGCTGTGAGGCCAAACCCGCTTATAACGTCAGCTCACGGATGTAGTTAGTGTAAATTTTCCAGATTTTTTCCCCAAACATTCTGCACCCTACCTCGCTGCTGAATTCACCTATACTACCGATTTCCATTTTAATTAATTGCTGATGGGCCAAGGTATTATGAGCACTATGCTTGATAGCGTACTGGTCCACCTTTGGAACGTATTACAACACCGATTTTGCGTGTTACGCATTCGACAAGACATTGGTAGGTTCCTGGAGGTATATAGCACTTGATTCCTACGCTCAGGTCTCCCAGTTACCGTAAATTACGGCCAGTTATTTTGCGGTCGCTGATCTGGCAACAGATAGCGTGTTAGATTTGTTCCATCGGGTTTACATCAGGTGAAATTGTTGGCCGAGACACCTATGTGCCGAAAATTATAAGGATGGTCAGCATTGGCCATAGTTTTGATGATTTATTAACAGTAAAATCGATTTTCGATCACATAATGATCATCTTCAGTGCTGGAAGTTAAACATTTCACATAGGAATCACTGAATAAGAAAAAAAGACCACAAATGCACCTGGGTGTAAACCAACTGTTGTTAAGAACATACCTTTAGCGTACAAATTAATGCTCGTAGGCACTGGTGTCTAGTTGTTAGCAGTAACAGAAGCTATGAAACGATCACAATAACTGAAGCCGCTATTTACATTCACCTCTACAATGTGCTTATATATCATTCTGATTTTCATTATTACGATGTTTTTGTAATTTAGCCTCAGAAAGAGTTATAATGTGTTACTATGTCCAAACGGGACGAATGAGATGTGTTGATCATCACGTCGTTAAATGCGATAAAAAATCGTTAGTCTGCGCCATAAAAAATTTTTAAAGAATATTGGGTTTCATGACATTTTCACCTGTTACATTGGGGCATATATTGTACAATCACCACTATTTATGTATTTGACTGGTTGTTCTCAACGTAATATTTTACGTAAATTAAGAACTTCCCACGCTAGATGGCGGTTACTGTGCTATAACAAATTCTGTTATATTTGATGTCATGTTATTTGCTTATTTTTCTTTTTTACTAGTCCTGTAATCTGGCACCTTATAATTTACCTGTTGATTTTTATTCTTGAATGTTTTTTTAAAATTGTTTTGAAAATAACACGCCAGTGTACGGTGGCAAGATGTGCATTTACCCCTTCCTTTTTGCTACGCGTTTTTAATGTACAATTTTAAATTTGAAATATTTAATTAATGATTTGCAAGGACGTTGTAGAGGTGAATGTAAATAGCAGCTTCAGTTATAGTGATCGTTTCATAGCTCCTGTTACTGCTAATAACTAGACACCAGTACCTACGAGCTTCAATTTGTACGCTAAAGGTATGTTATTAACAGCAGTTGGTTTACACTCAGGTGCGTTTGTCGTCTTTTTTTCTTATTCAGTGATCGCTATGTGAAATGTTTAACGTCCAGCACTGAAGATGATCATTACGTGAACGAAAATCGATTTTGTTGTTAATAAACCATCAAAATTACGGCCAATGCTGACCTTCCATATAATTTTATTTATCATATGATCGTTGTGCACACAGAACTCTATGGAATCGCCAATCAATAAATCTATGGGATTTCTCCATCATACTCCTCAAACCGCTGTAGCACAATTCTGACCTCGTGGAACGGGCAGTTATCCCGCTGTCGGGAAAGACATCCAGTATGAAGGGGTGCGGCTGGTCCACAATATTGTGAACGAAGTCCACCGCATTACCTAACGTCCCATGGAAGTCCAGGTGGAATGCCCCTAAGTTTAATACAGCGTTCGCGGCGCGGTCTGCGTTCCGAGCAACCGTTTGCTGGATAATGTCATTCTTCCGACTGAGCGACATGTTTCCTTTGATCCACGGCCCAATGTCTTTGATCCCGCGTCCACTGCAATCATAATTGACGATGAAGTAGAGTGGACATGGAACACCCAAATCTCTTCCTATGCGGAGCTGCATATTAAACCATGTGTGCTGGGCAGTGAGCTCCGAAAAATTCGTACCTACACCAGCATTGTACTTTGTCATCAGATCTGCCACATATCTCCGCCTATCACGCTTTACAGGGCGGGAAAGCTTCGGATATCAATGTTCTCTTACGAGATTTGGGGGTCCAACACCCTGTAGGGGAACCTAGGCTTACACCACCCTGCAACCACATTCCATAGATGCTCACGACAGTACCACGCGGACAGCAACCAGCATCATCATTCCTGAAATACTCGCTCCCAGGTGCAGGGCCGTTACAATTTGCCCGTTTTATAAGACCCTTATGTCTCAGGATTTCCTGACTGGTTGCCTGGGTCCTGGCTAGAATGATTCCCAGTCAGTGTCTGCACCGTTTATACACTTTCCCTACCGCGTCACTTGCCCGCAATGCCGCCACGTGGCATTCAGCCTCGTAGTGGGCAGTTGGGTAGGTTGTACGTAGAGGATAGAGTACCTACGAACACATCATGTTTTTTAGTCGTTGCTTTAGTCTAGTGACTGATTTTAGATTGAAGGAATGTGCACTAGAGATCGTCATTTGCAGTTCCCGCCGTTTTCTACAGTTCGTATTTTTAGACACGTGGTTGCATTTTGAGCAGCATTTATAAATATTTGACCTTCTACCCATTTAACTGCTGTATGATAAACACTGACTGGAAAAGATTGCAGCACCAATTAATATAGTGTACTGAAATTTTTGGAATGCTTTTGTCTCAGTAACTTTTTTAAGAGATTAACATTGGAATACCGCAGATAAATGTAAGCGCGAGAAAAGCCACTACAAACATGAAATTCAGCCACATTATATAACTTTATATGGATATGGTGTCTGTTCTTTCGGACATGTCCGAAAGAACAGACACAGTTCATGACCTGCAACCGTCTAGAATGAGATTAGAATTACATTAATACCGTTAGCTGCTCACGGGCGTTGATATACACTCCTGGAAATTGAAATAAGAACACCGTAAATTAATTGTCCCAGGAAGGGGAAACTTTATTGACACATTCCTGGGGTCAGATACATCACATGATCACACTCACAGAACCACAGGCACATAGACACAGGCAACAGAGCATGCACAATGTCGGCACTAGTACAGTGTATATCCACCTTTCGCAGCAATGCAGGCTGCTATTCTCCCATGGAGACGATCGTAGAGATGCTGGGTGTAGCCCTGTGGAACGGCTTGCCATGCCATTTCCACCTGGCACCTCAGTTGGACCAGCGTTCGTGCTGGACGTGCAGACCGCGTGAGACGACGCTTCATCCAGTCCCAAACATGCTCAATGGGGGACAGATCCGGAGATCTTGCTGGCCAGGGTAGTTGACTTACACCTTCTAGAGCACGTTGGGTGGCACGGGATACATGCGGACGTGCATTGTCCTGTTGGAACAGCAAGTTCCCTTGCCGGTCCAGGAATGGTAGAACGATGGGTTCGATGACGGTTTGGATGTACCGTGCACTATTCAGTGTCCCCTCTACGATCACCAGTGGTGTACGGCCAGTGTAGGAGATCGCTCCCCACACCATGATGCCGGGTGTTGGCCCTGTGTGCCTCGGTCGTATGCAGACCTGATTGTGGCGCTCACCTGCACGGCGCCAAACACGCATACGACCATCATTGGCACCAAGGCAGAAGCGACTCACATCGCTGAAGACGACACGTCTCCATTCGTCCCTCCATTCACGCCTGTCGCGACACCACTGGAGGCGGGCTGCACGATGTTGGGGCGTGAGCGGAAGACGGCCTAACGGTGTGCGGGACCGTAGCCCAGCTTTATGGAGACGGTTGCGAATGGTCCTCGCCGATACCCCAGGAGCAACAGTGTCCCTAATTTGCTGGGAAGTGGCGGTGCGGTCCCCTACGGCACTGCGTAGGATCCTACGGTCTTGGCGTGCATCCGTGCGTCGCTGCGGTCCGGTCCCAGGTCGACGGGCACGTGCACCTTCCGCCGACCACTGGCGACAACATCGATGTACTGTGGAGACCTCACGCCCCACGTGTTGAGCAATTCGGCGGTACGTCCACCCGGCCTCCCGCATGCCCACTATACGCCCTCGCTCAAAGTCCGTCAACTGCACATACGGTTCACGTCCACGCTGTCGCGGCATGCTACCAGTGTTAAAGACTGCGATGGAGCTCCGTATGCCACGGCAAACTGGCTGACACTGACGGCGGCGGTGCACAAATGCTGCGCAGCTAGCGCCATTCGACGGCCAGCACCGCGGTTCCTGGTGTGTCCGCTGTGCCGTGCGTGTGATCATTGCTTGTACAGCCCTCTCGCAGTGTCCGGAGCAAGTATGGTGGGTGTGACACACCGGTGTCAATGTGTTTTTTTTTCCATTTCCAGGAGTGTATATCAACGGGGACAGGTGAAAATGTGTGTCCCGACCGGAACTCGAACCCGGGATCTCCTGCTTACATGGCAGACGCTCTATCCGTCTGAGCCAACGACGACACAGAGGATAGTGCGACTGCAGGGACTATCTCGCTCACACCTCCCGCGAGACTCACACTCTCACCTTGTATGTCCACACACTACGCCCGTAGTGTCCCACCCCAACACACTCATTACTCGTGGAAGACATTCTTTCCAAGTCCCGTAAGAGTTCGGGGAATATGAGTGCATCTGTACAGAAGAAGAAGGCCGTGGCCGGTATTGCCAGAATTATATATTTATATGGATATGGTGCCTATTCTTTCGAACATGACCTTGTTCTTCTGTGCAGATGCACTCATATTCCCCCAACTCTTGCGGGACTTGGAAAGAATGTCTTTCACGAGTAATGAGTGTGTTGGGGTGGGACAGTACGGACGTAGTGTGTGCACATACAAGATGAGAATGTGAGTCTCGCGGGAGGCGTGCGCGAGATAGTCCCTGCAGTCGCACTATCTTCTGTGCCCTCGGTGGCTCACATGGAGCCGGCACGGTAGCTCAGCGTGCTCTGTCAGAGGGTTAGCTACCCTCTGTAATAAAAAAAAACCTGAGTGAACGGATCAACAAAGAACCTGAACGGGTGTCATCGGACGTCAGCCACGAACAAATCCAACGAACAATATAGAACAAAATGAGAGAAAAAAAAAGATGGATAGAGCGTCTGCCATGTAAGCAGGAGATCCCGGGTTCGAGTCCCGGTTGGGGCACACATTTTCACCTGTCCCCGTTGATATATATCAACGCCCGTGAGCAGCTGACGGTATTAATACAATTCTAATTACATTATATAACTCATGGAACGTTGAATGAAAGTATGTTGGTTCAAATGGCTCTGAGCACTATGGGACTCAACTGCTGAGGTGATTAGTCCACTAGAACTTAGAACTAGTTAAACCTAAGTAACCTAAGGACACCACAAACATCCATGTCCGAGGCAGGATTCGAACCTGCGACCGTAGCGGTCTTGAGGTTCCAGACTGCAGCGCCTTTAACCGGACGGCCACTTCGGCCTGCCTAAAAGTATGTAAACGTGCATACATTGTGTTGAGCAGGTGCCGGATGTCATTTTGTGGGTTGGAATTCCATGCCTGTTGCACTTGGTCGGTCAATATAGGGACGGTTAGTGTTGGTTGTTGAGGACGCTGGAATTGTTTTCAGACGATGTCCCATACGTGCTCGACTGGAGACAGATCTGGTGATCCAGAAGGCCAGGGCAAAACATCGACACGCTGTAGAGCACGTTCGGTCACAACAACTGTATGCGGGCGAGCGTTATCATCTCGGGCAACACCCCCTCGAATGGTTCAAATGGCTCTGAGCACTATGGGACTTCTCAGGTCATCAGTCCCCGAAAACATAGAACTACTTAAACCTAACTAACCGAAGGACATCACACACATCCATGCCCGAGGCAGGATTCGAATCTGCGATCATAGCGGTCGAGCGGTTCCAGACTGTAGCGCCTAGAACCGCTCGGCCACTCCGGCTGGCCCCCTCGAATGCTCTAATGCCATTCATGAATGGCAGCACAATAGGTCGAATCACCAGACTGACTTATAGTTTTGCAGTCAGTGTGAGTGGGATAACCACGAGAGTGCTCCTGCTTTCTTACGACATGGCACCCGAGATCATAACTCCAGCTTTAGGCCCAGAGTGTCTTGCACGCGGATATTTTGGCCGCGAGCCTTCAACTGGCCTTCTTATAACCAACAGACGGCCATTACTGGGACCTAGACAGAACCATCTTCCATCAGAAAACACAACAGGTCTCCACCCTGCCCACCAGTTAGCTCTCGCTTGACACCACTGAAGTCGCATGTGGTAGTGGTTTGGTGTCAGTGGAATCCACGCTGTGGGGCGTCTGGCTCGGAGCTGTCGTTGAAGTAACAGATTAGTAAAGGTTCGTTGTGTCACTGAGGTGCCAACTGCTGCTCAAATTGCTGCTGCAGACTCAGTACGATGCGACAGAGCCATACGCCGAACACGATGGTCTTTCCTCTCGGTAGTGCGACGTGGCCATCCGGCGCCCGGTACAGTCACTACATCCGGTACATTCGCGTGTTAACAGGCGCCAGCAATGATGTACAGTGGCTACATTACTGAAAGCCTTCCTGCAATACTGCAGAGCGAACATTCAGCAATGACACGGCCTCATTCAAACTCAGTGCGGTGTTGATAACGGCGTCTTTGTCGCCTTAAAGGCGTTATTGACTAACATCAATTCTCCACGTCCAGTCTCAAAGGTTAAGTGACGCTCACGACCGCCACAGCGTGTATTTAAATCAAACCTGATTCACTTCCCCATAGTGGCACTACTAGCGCCCCTCTTACGCGACCGGCGTGAGACCTGGCACTATCTTTTAGATGTATAAACACGCCTATCAGCTTCCTGTTGCGATTCTTTTTCGTCAGTGTACACTTATGCTCATAAGTTATGGATAATGCTGATACATGGTGAAACAACGCTCTGGTGTGCGGTTTGCGTGTTTAAATCACCTCGGGGTATGACCATGCGGTGCATCTGACCTGCGGTCGTCGCACGGTGGTGCTGGCAGCAGCCCACATACGCAGAGGTGTGTTGGTGCACGTCAGAGTACAGTGTAGGGAGTAAGTGTGCAGACGTTTTCAGACTTGCTAATGATGTGTGTGTTGAAAATGGCTCAAAGAACACATATTGACGAAGTTATGAGGGGTAGAATACTAGGGCGATTGGAGGCTGGCCAAACACAGCAGGTTGTAGCACGGGCCCTCTGTGTGCCACAAAGTGTGACCTCAAGATTATGGCAACGATTCCAGCAGACAGGAAACGTGTCCAGTACGGGACGTCCACAGAGTAAAACACTACAAGAAGACCGATATCTCACCATTAGTGCCCGCAGACGGCCACACGGTACTACAGGTAGCCTTGCCCGGGACCTTACCGCAGCCAGTGGAACAGTTGTCTCCAGACAGCCAGTCAACAGACGACTGAACAGACATGGTTTATTCGTCCGGAGACCTGCAAGGTGCATTCTATTGATCCCTGTTCACAGGAGAGCCCGTAAAGCCCCGTGTCAAGAAAATACGTGGTCATTGGAACAGTGGTCCCAGGTTATGTTCACGGACTAGTCCAGGTATAGTCTGAACAGTGATTCTCGCCGGGTTTTGATCTGGCGTGAACCAGGAACCAAATACCAACCCCTCAATGTCCTTGAAAGCGACCTGTATGAAGGTCGTGGTTAGATGGTGTGGGGTGGTATTATGATTGGTGCACGTACACTCCTGCATGTCTTTGACAAAGTGAAACGTCCCCTTTGAAAAAATTTGTACAGACTGTGCTTAAACTGACATACAATATTTTTAGCGCAACGCAATCTGACTTTCAATAATGCCTACAAAAGAATGGGCCCTGGCTAACATTAACCTATACGTTTCACAAATCACTTACCTTACAAAAATCTTGGTTACTCGAACTACTGCAATACAGCGAGCGCCACTACGGCCAGCTAAATAAAAGATTCAAACTACGGGAGGCACTAACTACCGATAGGCTTAGCAAATGAAAGATTCTAACAGAGAACAAACAATGTATTTACCTTAATAGTCATAATATATACATCAGTTACATCCAGTCTTACAAATTTCTAAACTCCGCCATCTCTCTCCCCACATCCACCACTGCTGGCGGCTCACCTCCAACTGCACAACGCTACGCGCTGTTCACATCCAGCTGCCGCTGCCCAACACTACAATGGCAGACAACAATGCAAACTAGACACAGACTGCACCCAGCACAACCAGTGATTCTCACACAGAGCGCTACGTGGCGTTACCAATAAAAAAACATAAACAGCCTACTTACAAAAGGAACTGTAACAGGTCAGGTGTATCGGGACGTCATTTTGCAGCAGTACGTCCGCCTTTTCATGGGTGCAGTGGGTCCCACCTTCCTCCTGATGGATGAATGGATGATAACGCACGACCCCACCGAGCTGCTATAGTGGAGGAGTACCTTGAAACAGAAGATATCAGGCGACTGGAGTGGCCTTCCTGTTCTCCAGACCTAAACCCCATCGAGCACGTCTGGGATGCTCTCGGTCGATGTGTCGCTGCACGTCTTCAAACCCTTACGACACTTCAGGAGCTCCGACAGGCACTGTTGCAAGAATGGGAGGCTATACCCCAGCAGCTGCTCTACCACGTGATTCTGAGTATGCCAAGCCGTTGTGCGGCCTGTGTACGTGTGTACGGTCATCATATCCCATATTGATGTCGGGGTACTGGCGCAGGAAACAGTGGCGTTTTGTAGCACATGCGTTTCGGGTCGGTTTCTCAACTTATCACCGATACCGTGGACTTACAGATCTGCGTCATGTGTGTTCCCTATGTGCCTTAATTTATGAGCATGAGTGTATTAAAGCTGTTTGGAATACATGCTTAATTTTCCAGGTAAAGACTGTTATGGCGAGTAAAATGGTCTATATTTTTTTAGAAGTATTTATATAATATTTGGTCAGTTAAGCCACATTTTGTCGATCATGCACCATCTTCTACCTTGAAACGGAAGGTACTTTACCACGGAACATGTGGCACTTGCTAACGAACTCAGTTTGTCTCATTCCTCTGTCGAAATAGGAAACTAGTTTTAAATTCCAGTGGCTTGTGTTACAAAATGCTTTTAACTAGTAACTAATTTTCGATAATACTTCTGCTTGATTTGATTTGACTTGCTGATTATTCGTATGTAGTGTGGCGCAGTGTAACAGAAGAGTAAATACAATACCGAGAACATATTCTCGATTTGAACCTTTCAAGTTGAACAGGATATTTGTACCTAAGCATAGTCCCATATCCTACCTTGCCGCATGTTTCCACGCTTGCAAGAACCTTAATTTTCCGGAGTAATTCTTGTCGGCCAGATACTGGCAGCGAAAATATTCATCCACCACTATGATTTTAACTTGAATGCCCCCGCTCCGACGTAAGTTAGCGACGTATGGAGAGTGCATTTTGCTTCATATGCAGTAGAAGTGTACACGTAACGGAAAATTATTACCAGTGAATTGGTACGAGTAAAAAAAGATAAAATAAATCGAAAGTAAATATCAAACTGATTTCATTGTAATGTGAATTTTATTAATAAAAATAAGGGACTTTTCCCAAGGCTGTACCCTGGGCGAAAATAACTGTTTGTCTGTTTATAACATTCCGAGTCAGGGAGAGAGAGAGAGAGAGAGAGAGAGAGAGAGAGAGCGCCTACGTGCCTACGTGGTCGAAAAAGTTATTTACTGGGACTGAATTAAAAGAAATTTACTTCGTAACCGGATGGCGGACAATTCCTTATTCCTACAGCACAAAATATGTATCACTCACCTACTATCCTCACGATGCATGGTCACAGAAATCTATTATAAAATATGAACAATTTGTTGACTCAGAACTTCGAAAAAATCTTAAATCACTTGTGTTGCGTATCTTTAACAAGTCTTAATACCATTCACGTGTTTTTGTCTTTTATACAGCAGATGAGAGAAACTATAGTTCCCTGCACAGCATTACAGTTCAGTGCTGTGATCAAATCATTATTCTTCAATTAGGTTCTTGAATAATGGTTTAGCATACTCTGTGTTATACAATAGTTATGTATAATATTACCTTACGGCAAACTATCAGAGATACTCTATACATATACTGCTAAGTACATTCACAATGCTGTACCCCTCTTAGATTTTTTGTCTTATTAAGTTACTATTTACTTTTTGCTATCAATAAGGATGTCAGCTTATATTAGTCTTGATTACAAACATGGAAGTAAAATCTCATTTTTTAACAGCTTGAACATGTAACTTGGCTGTTTGTTTCACTCCATTGTTTGCTTTCTCATAATTCCTACATGAATTGCTTTTCTTCTTTTACGTAAACTATTCTCCTTTTATGTCCACTGTCCGACCTAGGCCGATGTCTGACGTATACGCTATTCTCTATGGTTACTCATTGGTTCTCTAGATCAGTTTTCAAAGATATCCGAAATTATGCCATGCAAAATTAATTCTACGATTTTACATAATACCACTCGCTTATATTTATAATTACGGTGTTTTGTAGCTAGAAGCTTTCCCATTAATTTTCCTTTTAGTAAAATAGTGTTACGTAATAACTATATAAACATGTGCTACTTTGGCTTCCCTATCAACTATCACTCAAGTAGATACGGTATCGGTCACTTCCAGCAGAAGTGAGAAGAGCTTGGCCCTCGGATGCATTTCCTCTTCAAGTAACACCCTGACATATGCCTCTGCAAGTGACGTTGTAGGACCCGCTTATCCCACGAAACCATTGGTGCCCTTGTACCAGTTCTTAATTGCTATAGTGACATCCCTCTTCTCATCTATTCAACAATATATAATATCGATTACTTCTAAATGTGTGTGTGAAGTCTTATGGGACTTAACTGCTAAGGTCATCAGTCCCTAAGCTTACACACTACTTAACCTAAATTATCCTAAGGACAAACACACACACCCATACCCGAGGGAGGACTCGAACCTCCACCGGGACCAGCCGCACAGTCCATAACTGCAGCGCCTTAGACCGCTCGGCTAATCCCGCGCGACTTTATTACTTCTAGCCTTTATACATAAATTCGTAGGATTCGTAATTTAATATCATCTGTCTCCAATAATCTTATTTACTGCTATGAAAGATAAATATTATTATATCATCAATATCAAATACAACGTATTCATTATTCCAATGTTTTTTATTCCAGTCTTTGATCACAATGTAAATTCCTTTCACGATGACCGGTTTCAGTCAGTAATGACCATTCTTAGATCTCAGTACTGATTTGTTGCTTCAGTTTACAGAGCCTTTTGACTCTGTCGTATGCCAGACCTGGCACTAGTCTGACCAGCTGAAACCGGTCATTGTCAAAGGAATTTACATTGTGATTGGAATAAAAAAAACATTTTACAGTACCTGGATCATTGTTTATATTAGCGATTATGTCACAGCTGGTGATATTCATTATTGTTTCCGAGAAATCTTTGCTTACAGAAGAGCCAAGCTCATCAGCTACACACGTTATCCTAGCTGTATATGAGAGCCCATGTTATTAATAAAAATGCATATCGAATCACAAAGTTCCTTGTATGTTCTTATTACGATAGTTGGTTCTTGTTATCACCAGGAAGTTCCATATACTGGAAAAAAAGGTCATACCATCCCTGTGGGGTATGAGATGTGAGTGATATTTTTTGGACTGATAGTAGAAAACTAATCTGAATACCCACTTAATAACAGAGTACCAGAAAATGATTTACAGAAGTACAAAAAGTCTTCCCCTTAGTATTAGAACCAGTACACTGGTCGCAAAAATATAAAAATAACCATTTACTAACAGCACAAAGGAGTTAGAGTCATTGTATTGGTATCTGCAGGAGAGACAGGAAACCAAACAAATGGCACTGCCTAGACTGGAGTGAAAGACGTAATTGTGACCATAACATAACAGAAATGTTGGTGGATGAGATATGTAGCCATCTGAATCGACGATGGATGGACCACGCAAGTCTTTTATTAGATTCCAAGAGGCAAGGAAAGCCTGAAATGACAGTTTCATGGGAAATGTCTAGATGGTATTAGCAAATATGCAGAGGCAACAGAAGAACATTACGCATAAAAAATTGTGTAGAAGCATTCATCCAGTTGTGGACGGCGAATGGCTGTTAATGATGATGGTTATTAACAACTTCAGGGTGTCCCAGGAGGAATAGATAATGTTCAGGAAAATGACAGGAACGCTCATTTGAAACAAAAAGCTTCGCATGGACATGTTACCTGTTTCGTATTATTTCCGAAATAGAAGACATTTCATATGACGTGTTGACAGGTCCTGTCATTTTAGAAGAGCGAATGACGGGACGGAAAGTTCGTTTGCTGTACACCGTGAGGACGTTCCTTTGACCAAACGGGCTGCACTGTACTTCCAGTATACTGGAGACCCTCCACGTTTTACCAGACGTATCAAGGAAAATTTCAACCACACTTACCCTAATTGCTGGCTTGGCCATAGTAATACAATTGACTGACCAGCAAGATCGCCAGACCTTAAGCCATTAGTATTTTGTTTATGGGGCTGGATGATATCTGAGCCCTACAAAGGAAAGAATGAATACCCGAGATGCACTGCCTGGTCGCATCGCAGACACTACTGCCCTCGTTAGAGAACGTGCAGAGGCACTCAGACAAGCAACACAACACCTTCTCCCAATAGTGTACAAGTGAACTGAAGTCGACAGTGGTAACATTTATTGTGAGCTCTACAAGAGCTGTAAAGTGACGTGTACGGTAAAGCTTAGTCATTATGTTAGAAATACGAATTTTTCAATTTATACTTTGCAAACGCTTGTTATAATGTTCACTAATTGTTGACAGATGCACATGTGTAAACCTTGCAATGTTTTATGTAATACAGAAAATAAGTAACAATGTACATTAAAAGTGTTCTATCACGGAAACCATTCGGAATGGGGAAAACGTCCTTATGAAATTTCTTTTGCTTCAGGTTATCGTTGCTGTCATATCCCTGAATACTGACCATTCCTCCTGGGACCACGTGTACGTGAACAATCTTCATGCGGTACTATTGCTGCATAGTGTTTATTCGCCATCACTCGTTAATGGACAATGGAGGAAAGATGGAATTTATAAGTACAGTAGAGAGAAGAAGGGGCGGTGGGGGGGGGGGGGGGGAGGGGTGAGATCGGCGAGGGTAGCAGTCCTCCTCAGTAGATAGAAGGGACTCAACCGATGCACACCGTGACTTGCACAAGCACAAAGGGAATGCACAAATTCGGTATTCCTGCCCTCAGGAGTTACAGACCGTGTTATTGCATCGGCTGTGGGAAACTTGCGCTCTGGATGCAATATTTCAATGGAGGCCGTTGGGCGGAAAGACATTCTCATCGAAGTTTGCTCATTAAAATCAGCAGTATGTACATGCAAAGAAGCATGTGCGGGCATGCTTTAATTAGAGACACTGCGATCCCACAGAGACTTCAGCGATCGCTGGAAGACGTCACGAACGAACCCCTCTGAATCTCTCATGAACTAAGAGAGGAATATGAAACTCTAATAGTCATGGGGGACTGGAATGCAGTTGTAGGGGAAGGATACAGGAGAATGTGGGCTAGGGACAAGGAATGAGAGAGGAGAAAGACTAATTGAGTTCTGTAACAAGTTTCAGCTAGTAATAGCGAATACTCTGTTTAAGAATCGCGAGAGGAGGAGATATACTTGGAAAAGGCCGGGTGATACGGGAAGATTTTAGTCAGATTACATCATGGTCAGACAGAGATTACGAAATCAGCTACTGCATTGTACGCCGTACCCAGGACTAGATTTAGAATCAGATCACAATATAGTAGTGATGAAGAGTAGGCTGAAGTTTAAGACATTAGTCACGAACGATCAATATGAAAAGAAGTGGGATACGGAAGTAAAAAGGAAAGACGAGATACGGTTGAAGTTCTCTAAGGCAATAGATACAGCAATAAGGAGTAGTTCAGTAGGCAATACAGTTGAAGAGTAATGGGCTATTACGTAAGTTGGGAAAGAAAACATGGGTACAAAGAGGGTAACTGCGAAGAAACCATGGGTAACAGAAGAAAAACAATGTGTTCTGGGAAACTCAGGGATACAGAAATACAAATAGGTGAGGAATGAAATAAATTGGAGGTGCAGAGAAGCTAAGACGAGATGGCTGCAAGAGAAATGTGAAACATCGAAAAAGAAATGATTGTCGGAAGTACAGACTCAGCATACAGGAAAGTCAAAAAAACCTTCGGTGACATTAAAAGCAAGGCTGACAACATTAAGAGTGCAACGGGAATTCGACTGCTAAATGCAGAAGAGAGAGTGTATAGGTGGAAAGAATACATTGAAAGACTCTATGAGGAGGAAGATTTGTCTGACGTTAGAAGAAGAAACAGGAGTCGATTTAGAAGAGATAGGGGATCCAGTGTTAGAATCAGAATTTTAGAATCAGAATTTCTAAAATCAGTGGGGGAAGTGGCAACAAAACGACTATTCACGTTAGTATGTAGAATGTACGAGTCTGGCGACATATTGTCTGACTTTCGGAAAAGCATCATCCACACAATTCTGAAGAAGGTAAGAGCCGACAAGTGCGAGAGTTATTGCACAATCAGCTTAACAGCTCATGCATCCAAGTTGCTTACAAGAATAATATACAGAAGAATGGAAAAGAAAATTGAGGATGCGCTAGATGACGATCAGTTTGGCTTTAGGAAAGGTAAAGGCACAAGAGGGGAAATTCTGACGTTGCGGTTAATAATGGAAGCAAGACTAAAGAAAAATCAAGACACGTTCATAGGGTTTGTCGACGTGGAAAAAGCGTTCGACAATGTAAAATGGTGCAAGATGTTCGAAATTCTGAAAAACAGTATGGGCAAGCTACAGGGAAAGACGGGTCATATACAATTCGTACAACAGCCAAGAGGGAATAATAAGAGTGGACGACCAAGAACGAAGGGCTCGTATTAGAAAGGGCGTAAGACAAGGATGTAGCCTTTCGCCCCTACTGTTCAGTCTGTACATCGAGGAAGCAATGACGGAAATAAAGGTTCAAGAGTGGAATTAAAATTCAAGGTGAAAGGATATCAATGATACGATTCGCTGATGACATTGCTATCCTGAGTGAAAGTAAAGAAGAATTACATGATCTGCTGAACGGAATGAACAGTCTAATGAGTACAGAATATGGATTGAGAGTAAATCGAAGAAAGACGAAGCAATGAAAGTAGTAGAAATGGGAACAGCGAGAGACTTAACATCAGGAATGAGTAGTGCTACAGACGAATGTTGAAAATTATATGGACTGATAAGGTGAGGAATGAGGAGGTTCTGCGCAGAATCGGAGAGGAAAGGAATATGTGGAAAACAGCGATAAGGAGAAGGGACATGATGATAGGATATCTGTTAAGACATGAGGGAATGACTTCCATGGTACTAGAGGGAACTGTAGAGGGCAAAAGCTGCAGAGGAAGACAGAGACTGGAATATATACAGCAAATAATATAGGACGTATGTTGTAAATGCTACTCTGATGAATAAAAATGGCGGAAATGATATTTACGTTTGTCTATGTTCCAATTTTCTGTACAGTTTCCGGACCGCAACGGTCGCAGGTTCGAATCCTGCCTCGGCTATGGGTGTGTGTGATGTCCTTAGGTTAGTTAGGTTTAAGTAGTTCTACTTTCTAGGGGACTGATGACCTCAGATGTCCCATAGTGCTCAGAGCCATTTGAACCATCTTCCGTGGCCTGTGCAGGAAAGGACTGAAGCAATTCAGAATCCTGAGAATCGATGTGACAACAAGATGCAGCAGAAGCGTCGAAGTCTATACCAGGGCCAATCAGAAGACGTGAAAGCGCGTTCACATATCCATGTTCAACTGTTGGACGATACAGAATGTCGTGCCAGTATTGAGACAACAACAAAGCCCACCTGTGTAGTTTTTGGGCGGTTGTACAGGAATCTACTTCGTCGGATGAAACAAGGACTGCAGTGGCTTGTGATCCGTTACTAAGTAGAATTTCCTTTCATACAAATAGCGGTGGAATTTTGTGACACCATACACAATAGCCAATGCCTCTTTCTCTATTTGTTAGTAGTTACACCGAGCTTCGGACAACACTTTTGATGCGAAAGCAATAGGCCTGTCCGTATCACCAATTCTGTGCCAAAGCACTGCACCGATTCCGTAAGACGAAGCGTCCGCTTGCAGTACAACCGGTTTGGCAGGATCAAGGTGAACCAAGAACCGATCACTGACCAATGCATTTTTAAGTTTTTGAAAAGTTTATTGGCACTCAGCTGTACAAACAAAGGGGACATTCTTGCGATGCAAGCGATGCAATGGAGCTGCGATTTGTGCAGCATTCGGTATGAACCGAATATAATAGTTCATTTTCCCTAAAAGTGACTTCAGTTCAGTGACATTGCGAGGAACTGGCAGTTCACGTATGGCTAACAAATGCGTCTGAAGAGGCTGTACACCTTGACTGTTTATGGCATGACCAAGATACTGCAACTCAGGTTTCAAAAAATCACACTTTTCTAGTCTACACTTCAGTCCTGCATCAGACAACACGCGAAACAACGCACGCAAATTGCAATATGTTCTTCAGGTGTACGACCTGCTGCGACAATGTTGTCTAAATAGTTTGAACAGTATGGTACTTGAGCAAACAGCTGTTCCAAATACCGTTGGAAAAACGAAAATATTTAAACAAGCCCAAATAACTGTTCACAACACACACTTTTTGAGATTCTTCATCTAGTGGTATTTGAAGTCTTGCAAATCAGTTTTTGAAAAGTAGTGACCAGCGCCTAATCTGTCCATGAGATCCTCTGGGCGTGGCAACGGATAAGTATCAATCATAGTTTGCGGGTTGACTGTGAAGTCAACACAGAGGCGAATGCGACCTTAAGATTTTAGTAGCAAACCCAGTAGACTTGCCCATTGACTAGCTTGTACGGGCGCAATAGCTCCGGTATCCTGCAATTCTTTAAGTTCAGCAGCGATCTTTTCCCATAATACTATAGGAACAATATTGGCCTAGCAAAATTTCGGCTGAGCATTGTCTTTTTTCATAATACATGCAGCAAAATTTCTAGCCTTGCTAAAGCCTTCAGAAAGGATTCCAGGAATTCTTTCAGGAAGCTAGCGACATTGTCTTTTGCATTGAATGCAGTCACTGACAACACGTTGTTCTGAATTTGAATCCGAAACAAATCAAATGAATCATCGCCAAATATGTTCTCAAAATCGAGTGATTGTAGAAAAGTGAAACAGTTCGCATATGCGAGCGATACTTAGCAGGCTAAGTACATTTTCCAAACCGGCCGCGGTGGTCTACCGGTTCTAGGTGCGCAGTCCGGAACCGCGCGACTGCTACGGTCGCAGGTTCGAATCCTGCCTCGGGCATGGATGTGTGTGATGTCTTTAGGTTAGTTAGGTTTAAGTAGTTCTAAGTTCTAGGGGACTGATGACCTCAGATGTTAAGTCCCATAGTGCTCAGAGCCATTTGAACCATTTGAACATTTTCCAAGAACGGGAATGTTATTGTCCTTTATAGGTCGTCAGGTTCATGCTAGTTTTAGACAGGCGTGGGGAGCCTAACAGTTCATATGCGTTACGATTCAGGAATGTAATGGAAACACTTGTGTCCAACTGAAATTTCACACGTTTTCCACTAATATGCAAATGAACAAAAAGTTTGTTGGACTGAAGAAACTGTTTGCTTTCTAATGTTGCTAATGTCTGCAGAAGACTTTAAGTGCACTGCATTAATTACATGGGCCTTGCGACTAGATTTTTGTGAGTGGGCAGAATTCGTTCCATTGCAAACATACAGGCCTCTCCTGCCACAAGCGTAACACTGTACTTGTCTGGAGGGGCAGTCTTGACGTTCGTGCTTTGAGTAGCACCGAGGGCGTGACCGAACTCCGTTCGCCTGATTAGAGAGCTGTTTGCATGGTGTGGAGAACTGTTTACGCGGCGTTGCGCGCAAGCTGCCTAATGCGGTGGTCGCTAGCAAGGGACGACCTGACCCGACAAATTGGTGGCTGCTGAAATTTATCTACCGACATGGCACATGAATCGTACTGATCTAGTATTCAAAGTACGTGCTGAAATGATGGATTGGACTGTTTCATAATCTGTGACATCAGTTACATTGTACACGATCGAATCAACCAACGTAAAATCTGGACATAAAGCACCGAAAGCACTTTTGGATTTGCATTTCCTCATCATATCCTGCAAATCTGTTATCCACTCGTGATAAGTTTCTTCTGACCTTTATTTACAATTAAGGAATTGGTACCTAGCTCTACCACATTCACTTTCTGGTCATAATAGTTAGTGGATCTATAACCCAATCATAGGAAAGTTCGCAGTTACGTTAGGGATTAATTACTGAACGAGGGGAAAAACTGCACTTCCTAACGTTGACAAAAAGTATTGTAATTTCACAGTACCTGGTGCACTGTGAGCAGTTGCTTGGACTTCAAACTGTTGGAACCACTCGAGCCATTCCTCTTGTTGTTCATTAAACTGGCGAAATGGCGGTATGGCACTCGGAGCTACAGTCGTTGTTTTTTGCACTGTATTGGTGGCTTGAGTCATCAGGAGCTGCTGTACAGTATTTAGCAGCGTGGCTATTTGCTGGGTCTGAAACTGAAATATCTGTGTTAGCTGTGTTGCCTATGTCGCTTTCAGATGAGGCGCCTCTGCAGGGCGTGGGAGAGGTGGGTTGGTCATTTAGGACTGTGCGAATCCTATTTGACACAATGGGCACAACGGCATCTACTTGAATAGCACGATGAAATTTTAAAATTACCAAGTCCAAACGAATATCAGATGACAAGATGCCCTGCACACCAATACAGATTGTTAAGTCGCAGCGTAACGCCCTGGTACTATTCACGCTTACCAAATACTCGTACTTTTTCGTAAGTCGTAGTTTGTACTCGTTTCCAGTGGTTCACTAAATGTTCTTGATGACGTTAGTTTCATTCCCTCATACCCTGTGTCTCTACATCACCTCCTGACATTTTCTTTTCAGAATTGTATGCAAACTGTATCATGATTAACATGGCTTGTGATAACTGGCCTGGCGACAAGGTCTTCAAATTAAGTAAACTCTTTACTGTACACTAGCCCTATAGAAAAAAAATCTACAAATTCAAGCATCACTGTTCAGTTTATAAAATCACAGAATTTTTGTCTGTATGGCACACATAACATAATGTAATCCAACAAGGGGTGAGACAAATCATTTGGTGCTTAATTTGAGATAACACATAACACGTTAAGAAAAATACATGGATGAATGCCGTAATGGACGGGGGGAAGGGGTGGGAGGATGTCTAAAGATCATCTTCCTGCTGGAATGGATGCAAAATCACCGATGATAATGATGGTTACACACAATGCAATGAAAAGTATCAGTACACCCTTATGTAATCCGGGATTGATCACTAGATACCATGAGAGTCGGATCAGCCAGTATACGAGGTCTGTTCAAAAAAATTCCGTAACTTCGTTCACATAATTTTTCTGTGTTTACCTTTTGCTTATTGTGCATGGTCTCCTTCGAAATACTATACCACACAATTGATACACCGTTCCCAATCCGTCTCTTGGCACGCATCTTGCTGACCACGCCATGAGCTGTCTTTTCCTTTATCTCTTCTATTGTTGCAAATCTTCGTCCTTTAAACGAGGTTGTCAACTTTGGAAATGAAAAAAAATCCGAAGGGGCAGGTCTGGAGAGTACTGAGGATTAGGCAGCACAGTGATTTCGTTTTTTGTGCAGTAGCCACGGACCAACAGGAATGAATGTGCGAATGTGTTTCATGATGCAAGAGCCTTGAATTGTCTCGCCACATTTCGGGCCGTTTGCTTCTAACATTTTCTCGCAGTCACAACGTGTCCCGACAGCACCATAAATTAACAATTTATCCCTGTGGCATGAATTCGTGATGAACTAAGTCTTCAAATTCAAAGAAAACTGTCGACATTTTACCTGACCTGACGAGTTTTTTTTGTTTTTGGAGAACATTGTGAAGATTGATCCTTGGTCTCATCATAACCTTACACCCAGGCATCATCACCCGTTATGATTGTCTTAAGGAACATCTCATACTCATTTGCAAAATGCTCTTCACAGATTGTGAGGCGAAGTTCCTTCTTCTCTCGACACATGAGCCGAGGGACGAACTTACCAGCAACGCGATTCATTGCAGGATACTGCGTCAGAATTCCATGACATGATCCAACTGAAATGTTACATTCTTCTGCAATCTCTCGGACAGTCAGTCATCGATTGGTACGCACGGTTTCGTTGATGTTTCTGACATAAGCGTCGTCGGTTGGCGTCGAAAGGCGTCCTGAATGAGGGTTGTCTTTAACTTCCGTCTGACCATTTTTAAAGCGTGTGAACAATTTGTAACACCAAGTACGTCTTAAGCACTCATCACCGTAGGCTTCCTGCATTATTTCAAGAGTCCCTGTAAAGGTTTTCTTGATTTTCAAGCAAAATTTAATGTAGACGCGTTGCTCCTCTAACTCTACCATGTTGACGAGTTGCGCAACAGATTGATCTGACAAGTACCCTTTGGCTCCTGCAAGAAGCAATTTCCACCCCACACTACCACAGAAGTCAGACAGATGCTCCTAACATACCAAAAAGGCCTGAAAAACTTTCAGCAATAAATATCTTCTGGAGTCATCTGCTGTAAGGAAAAGACACAAAGATATTGTATTTTCTTACGTAACTAGTGGGATACTTGGGTACTGGAGTATTGCTAGTTAGTGTGAGAAAAACATTAAACGAACGAAAAATATTATTTATTGCAAAGTCTGCGAAAATCAAGTGAAACTTTTATTTATAAACTGATACACAAATTTCTGGGTTCGTTTCAGAATAGGAGGTTACCTCTTATAGATAGGAATACTGTTAATGAAATTTATATACAAAGTGAGGGAAAGCTCTTTTATCCCTTTTCTTTAAGACTGTTATTTATTCGGCAGAATGGCTGAGAGCCGCCCCTACTCAACGTGAATAATTATCCGACTGAATTTTTCTAAGTACAGTCGAGGCTGTCACGTGAAAAGTGTAATGGAGTGACGTGAATGAAGTATGTTATTTCTAATGGAGGAAAGATGGGACTTATCTACGCTGTAGCACACAATACCGTGAGCTGCGACAACTGCTGCCTGGGTCGTTCGCCGCTGAAAAATAACAAAACTATCTCTTTCTATCTGGACTAACCTTCACCAATCGAACTCTTACTATATGCCTTGATGAAGTCAAGGACTCCTATCTGCCCCTAGTCTAACTATTGGTGTGGTACACCGGTCAGATAACCAGTCCAACGCTATGCCACTCAATGTTCCCTCGCAGGCCCTAACTAATACTCTGTCTGTGTTCACACCACACATTAAGTGTTGCAGTCAACACAGTGAAGAAACGCTTAATCGCGAGCTTCGCTAGCGACAGAGGTGCTCTCTCAGTGCAGTGCTGAGTAGAGACTTTGTTCGTCGCTCTCTGTGTACATGCACGAGCGTACTCGCTCCTGCTGCGTGTTCCCACTTCAAGAGCAGCACCGGAACGACACCTCTCCACGTAAAAAGCGAAAGGGTATATCATCTGCTGTCTTTCCCTCACTCCTCCGGCTCATTGCGTCAGAAACAGTCCGCCATTCAGCGTTACTCTTACAAACGGGAGAATGGCGCTCCGTTTAAGCCGACCAATCCCGTAATAAATTGCATCTGCGTTAGGCGTATGATGTCCACCTGTGAGAACTCTGAAACTGCGCACTAGGTCCGTCAGAAAATGCATATGCTGGGGCTCTCCCAAACAATACCGCGGGTTTCGCTTTAAGGCGAACACGCAGGCCATTATCCCTTTTCTCTGGCAAAAAACTGTTTTGGTCCCTGGGCTGTCGGCAGGCCGGCGCAGCTGCTTGCTAACTCACCCTCCTGTGGGCTGGTTACCTCCGCCGAACAGAAACTCCTGTGGCTGTCGTGTCTTGAATGTTTGTGTATGCCAGGCTCGACTTCTTAATCTTGGTGCGCACTTTCGATTTATTTATTAGATTTGCATATCGATTAAATGGAAATATTTAGAACCGACTCTACCCTATCGAGTTTGGGCTCGAATGAAATGTCTTGATACGCAGAATACGATGGTGAGGTCGGAATATGTAAGAAATGAAGGTCAGGAGACCACGCCACCTTACCACTCGTTGACAGAAGCAGAGAGACTTCTGTTGTCAGTACAGTAGCATTAACAGCAGAATGGCTCAGTCAGAAGAGATTTCAGCCCTTCTAAAGCTGCCAAACTCGACTGTTACGAGCGGCAAACGAGAATGAACAACCACAGGTAAACAAAGAGCTGGCAGACACGCTTGATCGAGCCTTCCGAAGGATGAATGCAAGAAAAATCGCATGAAATCAGTGGAAAGCATCACTCATGAGTTCCAGAGTGTCACCAGCAGTCCAATTATCACAATATCTGTACGTAGGAAAAAGAATGAGGTGGTATGGTCGAGCGATGCCACTTGACAGCGGGTGAATGGAAGCGAGTAATTTGGAGTGATGAATAACTCTGTAGCCTGTGGCAGTCCGACTGAAAGGTTTGTGTTTGGCGAATGCTTGGATAGCGTTAGCTGCCACTATGTGTAGTGCCAGTTGTGAAGTACAGATGAGGTGGTGTTACAGTATGAAGGCGTTTTTCGTTGTTAGTGCTTGGCCCACTTATAGTGCTTAAGGAAGCACTAAATGCGGATTGATATGAACAAATTTTATGACACTGTGTGCGGCGTGCAGTAGAGTAACGTTTTGGTGTCGATGATTATATCAGGATGACAATGCACCCTTATGTAACGCAGCATCAGTGACGCAATTGTTTATGGATAATAACGTTTCTGAAATGGACTGGCCTGTCCAGAGTGACGACCTGAGCCTACGGGAACACCTTTGGCGTGAGTCAGAAAGTAGAGTGCGCTCCAGATCCTGGCGTCCAGCATCACTATTTGTTCAGGAAGACTGGGCTGCCATTGACAGTGTCTCCAGCAGAGTTCAAGCCGCCACAAAGGCGATGTGTGGACACATCACATATTAATTTCTACTAATTAGAGTTCAGATGACAACGGCCTTGCCGCAGTGGTAACACCGATTTCCGTCATATCACCGAACTTAAGCACTGTTGGGCTGGGCTAGCACTTGGATGGGTGACCCATTTGGTCTGCCGAGCGCTGTTGGCAAACAGGGTCCACTCAGCCCTCGTCAGGCAAACTGAGGAGCTTGCAGAATAAGATTTTCACTCTGCAGTGGAGTGTGCGCTGATATGAAATTTCCTGGCAGATTAAAACTGTGTGCCGGACCGAGACTCGAACTCGGGACCTTTGGCTTTCCCGGGCAAGGTAGAGCTCTTGCCCACAAAAGGCAAAGATCTTGAGTTCAAGTCTCAGTCCGGGACACACTTTTAATCTGCCAAAAAGTTTCAAACTGAGGAGCTACTTGACTGAGAAGTAGCGGCTCCAGTATCGTAAACTGACATGCGGTCGGAAGACGAGTGTGCTATCCACATGCCCCTCTATCTGTACCCTGTGACGCCTGTGGGTTGATGATGAATGGGCCTTCATAGCCTGTTCGGAGGAAGTAAAGTGTTCAGATATATTTGATCAGATAGTGTACAGACTAAAATGTACAATAAGTACTCGGTTAAGCTTATATTAACATTATTATTTTATTCATTCTCACGAAGTTTTCAGGTCAGTCTTACTACTCTACCCACATCGGATATACCACATAACCTGGATCGTACTTAATACGTCGAAAAACACTATATTACTGTTAATTTTGTTGGGATATATGTGTAACGGGTATACAGTGCAATGTTATCTTCATGAGGGTATTCACTGAATTAACAATGAGCATTTGAACGCATCCAGTACCGAGCCGCAAAGTACTTGCAGTTGCCGCCAAATCACGCACGGGCCGAAAATGTCGCTCTGATCTATACAGGTGAGTGCTACGAAACACTTAGCTTGTGAAAACCAACATCGATGCTAAATAAATGGCCTAAAACGCATCAGAGACCGGGTATCGTAATTTGAGCTCAACACAGTTCTAATGAACAGACTCAGAGTCTTCTTAAAAAGCAACATACAACCACACATTGTTGTAATTTTAATTCCAGGTCCACAAAGCGAGGTAAAAGGTGCATTCAGGTATCAGCATACGACGGGTTCAGTAATGATACACGTTTTACAGTGGAGGCGAAAGCGAAACCATGTTCAACACGAGTAACATCACTTCCACTCTCAGAGTTTCTCAGCATATCGCTGGAATGGCGGGTTGCTAGAGGGAGTTTTGATCCAGTGTCTGTTATTTCGTTGTTTTTGTGTAGCTATTGAAACTGCTGAGATATAGACTGTTCCAACCGAGCTCCAGGGAGCCGGAGTGCTCCGGAGCGCTCACTGCTGGAGCTCGGAGCCCGCGTGGAGGGGGAAAGCGAACTCACTGCCCCCTGGCCGCATGCAGCCGCAACTGACGCAATAATCCGTGTTCAAGGACACCTATGACTAGCCGCGGGAGCCCTGTACCTCTATTGGAGGATACTTTTCTATTCATTGAGAGGGATGGTCGTCCTCTGTGTCTTGTATATCATAAAGTATTTAATTCTGCGAAGAGGTACGATACACAACGACATTATACACGTCTTCACGCAGCGCACTACAATCAGGTAGAAGGCGTTGCACGCAGAGAACTGGAAGCCAGGCTTAAGAACGACATACCAGGAGACGTAAGTTTAAAAACGGTTTCATAATACGGAGGGTATCAAAACATGCAACATAGTTCGTGTTCTGTAATACGTTTATAATTTTCAGGTGAATGAGAGTGGAGAAAACACTACTGAATCTGGAATTCGAGCAAGCTACAGGGTGGCTCACATCATTGCGACGAGTGGCAAGCCGTTTTCGGTGGGACCACTCGTAAAATCGTGCATGGTCGCAGTTGCAGAATGTTTGTTTCCAAGGGAGGTGCAGGCAATTAGAGGAGTTTGCCTGTCGAAGCAAACAATGTTTCGTCGAATCCTGGACATGGCAGCGGATTTAGAGACATAGCTCAGGAAAAAGGTGGAGAGCTTTGTTGCATTTTCGCTAGCGCTTGACGAAAGCACCGACATATCGGACTGGGCTCAGCTTGCAGTCTTTATGCGTGGTGTCGACATGGAGCTGCAAGTAACTGAAGAACTCTTGGATGTGGTACCACTTGATTACACCACAACAGGGCGCGACATTTTTGAAGCTGCTTGTGAATCAGTGGACAATATGAATTTGCCGTGGGATAAGCTCCATTCTGTAGCGACAGACGGTGCACCACAAATGATCGGGCGTCACCAAGGTTTTGCTTCTCGTTTGAAAAATAAACTCAGGGACGAATTCGGGAAAGACATTTTGACTCTTCATTGTTGTATTCACCAAGAGGCACTGTGTGCTGAAACAGTAGAGCTAGGTGGCGTAATGAAACATGTCGTGAAGTGTGTGAATTTCGTGCGGCGGCACGATATGAATCATCGCCAATTCAAAGGATTGTAAGCGGAGTATGGGGATATACCTTACCACAGTACAGTTCGTTGGCTGAGTCAGGGAAAAGCTCTTGATGCTTTCTTTGCCATTCATGAGGAAATATCCCTTTTTCTCGAAATGAAAGGGGAAGAAATGCGATGTCTGAAAGATATAAAATGGATATCAGACCTTGCGTTCCTCGCTGACATAACTACGCATCTGAATAATTTAAATCTGTCACTGCAGGGCAAAGGGCAGCTAATCGTTGACATGCACGACCAGATCAAAGCGTTCATGGAAAAGTTACGTTTATTTGAGAGGCAGATGAGTAATGGACATTTAACGTTCTTCAATCGTCTTGCTTCTTTAAAACTACCTGAAGATACTACTTTCGGCGATTACTAAGCAAAGTTAAAGCAGCTCATCACGTCGTTTGAATCACGATACCGAAACCTCACTAGTTTGGAAATGGAACTTAAGGTGTTCAGCACTTCTTTTTCAGTTTCCCCCAATGACTTGTCATCGTCACTACAATTGGAGATTATTGATTTGCAAAATTCAACTTTGTTCAAAGAGAGTTACTACAACACGTTGGATTTGTCACGATGGTATCGTTCATTACAGCAAAAAACATTTCCCAAGTTTCACAACAATGCCGCTCAGATCATGTGCATGTTTGGATCTACGTATTGTTGTGAGAAGCTTTTCTCAGCAATGAAAAGAGTAAAAAGTAAGGAAGGATCGTTTCTTCAGGATGCAACAATGAAGGCCATCCTCCGCATTAACACTGCGAACACTTTGACGCCTGATATTTCCGATCTTGTAATGAAAAGAAAATGTCAAGCTACAGAGGCCCAATAAATTTAGAATGAAATTTCTTGTAAAACAGTTGTTTCTTATTTATTTCCTGAACATCGTATTTCCTGGTGTAGCATATCACCACGAGCATGAGGTTGTCGATCTTGTAAGAAACCTGGCACATCAAAACGCTCGCCCTGCCGCCTGCCTCAGCCAGCCGTGCCACGTGCCGGCCCACTTGAATGGCCACAGTGAGCGACACGGCTCCCTGGAGCAGGGAGCGCTCCGCGGCTCACAACGGAGCCGACGAGCTGGAACAGCCTGCCCCTGAGAACCTTGTGCCGCCGGCCGGGGTGGCCGAGCGGTTCTAGGCGCTACAGTCTGGAACCGCGCGACTGCTACTGTTGCAGGTTAGAAACCTGCCTCGCGCATGGATGTGTGTGATGTCCTTAGGCTAGTTAGGTTTAAGTAGTTCTATGTTCTAGGGGACTGGTGACCTCAGAAGTTAAGTCCCATAGTGCTACCAGAATGGGGTAAATATGTGACCATACAGTTATGTCGTATGAAGCGACATCAACCTAAAAGGGGTTGTTTTAGAGGATGCTGAAGCACTTCTTGTATCACCATGGTATCTGAGGATGTCCACCGCATGTCGATGTTACTGATACTGATTAACAGTTACTGAATCGGCACAGAAGATTCACTGTCAAGACACAACATGGCAGAAAACATGACAGATCCAGGACGATATTGCCGACGCTGTTTCAAGAATGGCTTGCGTAGCACATTACCGTAACTATCAGCTGAAGACATAAAGTCGGTAAATGAGTCTGCGATCGTGTTTTGGCACTTTATTTGTAAAGATACGTCTCGATCACAAAAACTGTACATTTCTTAATTACCGGTCATTGCCGTCTTCAGCTCTGTTACAAACAGAACGACAGTGGAGTAACTAAGTAAGTACAGTTAGCTCAAGCAAGATCTACAACAGGTCTAGCATAAACAAAAAATAAGAATCCTAACATATGGGCCATGCGCGGCTCCTGTTCATGTCGTTTATTACTTGACATCTTGTCTTTGCCGTACTGCCGTCCCGTTTCTTATTCGATTTACTGGCGTCACTAAGTTGCTGGCTTGCCTGCCCGTGTGTGGCAGTAGCAGCACTTATCAATAAGAGCACTGTCGTGCTGTCTTTGGAGTGATCGCTAGTATTTCCAGGACGTCGTGTGTCGTGAGTTCAGTTGGGATGGAGCAGCAGTGAGGTCCGGGCAGCCATGACTCGCCCGACCGTTGCCGACACACATGACTTGAGTGGGAACGGCCTTGGTTGGTCGTTCGGTCGGTCTTTTCATCGGACGACGTGTATTTGTTTGCCACTGCTTCTGGGTTCTCCGTGTGTATCCACTTGTGATTCGTCCTTGTTGTTCCACAGTCACTGGTTTTAGTATTGTTCGGCTTGTTTGTGGAAGTGTTTTTTTCGTGGAACCGTGTTTAGCTTGTGTGCGTTTGACTGAGCAGGTATTTTAATGCTGTCTGCATGCTGCAGGCAGTCGGTCGGTTGGGACAGAGCAGCGAGGAAGTCTCTGCGGCGCGAGTCCGTGCCGGGACCGCTAATGGCGTGCACGCGCCGTCAGATCGTGAGGCGCTAGCTGCGAGAGCTACAAAGTTCATTGCCCACCGAACCTGGACACTGAAGTTGAGTGATCAGTTAATCTGTTATGAAACCTCAATTGCTGTGACATCTCTTCGTTCATTGTCTGTTGTTGCTTCCTGAGACGTTCTGGCTAGCAGCAGCATGAGGTGTGTTGGAGTCTGCGAGATTTTGCAGCTGTCTTCTGTGTGGTCTTTAACATTTAAATTGGTTGTTACTTATCAGTGAACTGCACCAGCGGTATTTTCTGCATTGTGAGCATTAACGCCCCCGTTACCTGCCCTGGTCGTTAGCGTAGTTTTCCGGCAGTGTGTTTTTCCTCGCCTTGTTGATGCTGTCCGGCATGGTGTGTAGTTCGACAGCCATTTAGTTGTTTGTTCATGTTTTTTTCTTAAGAGTGGTTATTGTCCCTTGTCTGTTTTCAGAAGCCAATTTTGAAGACGTAGTGTGGCTGGCATCTTCGTACTCGGCTGATGTTTTCCATTGTCGTACCGTTGGTCGGGCGCAAGGGAATTGATTAGGTTGTTGGTCGGTCCTTCAGCCATCCCTGGGTCAAGATGCCAGCCGATTATTTAACCTTACTCTTGGCTGCCACCAGAGCTACCTCCTGAGGCTGACCCTTGGAACACTTCTGAGCACCACTGTTCCGTTGGTTTTAGATTGTGTGTGCCGGCCGCAGTGGTCTCGCGGTTCTAGGCGCTCAGTCCAGAACCGCGCGACTGCTACGGGCATGGATGTGTCTGATGTCCTTAGGTTAGTTAGGTTTAAGTAGTTCTAAGTTCTAGCGGACTGATGACCACAGATGTTAAGTCCCATAGTGCTCAGAGTCATTTGAACCAACCATTTAGATTGTGATTTACATTTTAGTTTGATGTACTATGGGAGGCTTTCTGCCGTATATTAATTTAGTTGGTTTTAATTTTAAAATAAGGACTTCAGCCGTCTTAAATTAATATTTCAAGACTTATTTGTTTAAAAACTAAATTCTGAAATTATTGTTATCCAGGCCCTAAGTCCAGAGTTCTTCAATGTCCAGTATGTGTCCTTCAGCCGAGTATTTATGTGAAATATTTTTTTAAAGAAGGCCTTCAGATGCGTGTATTATTTAAAATAATTTTTAGAACTTTTGTTCAGGCCTTCAGCCATTCTTATTTTTGGTGTAGTGTTGGGCCTTCAGTCCAGGACGCATTGCAAGTTTTCTTAACTAGGCTTTCAGCCGTATTGGTTTAATATCGTGTAATTAATTGGTTCTTAGAAAAATAAAAGTTTCTGTGTTTTGTGCAGCTGACAGTAACTGATTACGGCCCCCTCCACAACCATAACCTGATCCGCTCTATCCTGCGAAACCAGATTTCAACATAATTAACAGCCATGCATACGAGCCATACATACCATTAAAATATTTCAACGTCAAATCTATATATATATAGCGACATAGTAAATGCTGGTGATGGTCTGTTTACGTCCAGTATTTAAACAAGTAGCTGAGTCCGGTAGAGCGGACTTCCCTAAAGTGCATGGCTAACCAGTATCGTAAATTCAGTACTTAAAATGCACTCTGCGTAGTCATTAATTAAAAATATTTCATATGGACAAATGAGTATGTCACGATGAAACGACGACTCAGATAAAATGTGTGGAAACAAAACCCATACTTAAAATTCACATAAAACGTGTAAGGGGTAATAACAAAAAGCTACTAGCTGGGCAAAATAATAAAACTATAAAATCCAGAATAAAAAATTTAAAAGTAATATCACATATATAAATCGAACTTTTCAGCGTGGCAAACAAACATAACCGCAATATGAGATAATTAACAAGTCAGTGGCTCTTAATTAAAATCTCCACAGTCGAAGAAACATTGGGATTGGATTCACAGTGGTGCCGTGTGCTTTCCTGTGGCGGAACTTGTGGAAGAAAGCCCAGTCTCCTCGTCGTTGGTGGCCGACACACACCACCTCACACCAGGCTGCTATGGCTGTCGACGCTGCTCAAACCAGTAGGCCCCTAAATGCACTGAAGAACCAAAGAAACTGGTACACTTGCCTAGTATGGTGTAGACCCCCGCGAGCACGCGGAAGTGCCGCAAAACGACGTGGCATGGACGCGACTAATGTCTGAAGTAGTGCTGGAGGTAATTGACACCATGAATCCTGCAGGGCTGTCCATAAATCCGTAAGAGCACAAGTGGGCGGAGATCTCGTTTGAATAGCACGTTGCAAGGCATCCCAGATACACTCAATAATATTCATGTCTGGATAGCTTGGTGGTCAGCAGTTCCTGGAGCCACTACGTAGCAATTCTGGACATTTGGGGTATCGCATTGTCCTTCTGGAATTGCCCAAGTCCGTCGGAATGCACAGTGGACATTAAAAGATGCAGGTGATCAGACAGGATGCTTACGTGAGCATCATCTGTCAGAGTCGTATCTAGACGTATCAGGAGTCCCATCCCACTTCAACTGCACACGCCTCACACCATTACAAAGCCTCCACCATCTTCATGAGCTTGTCTCCATGCCCGTACACATCCATCTGCTCGATACAATTTGAAACGAAACTCGTCCATCGAGGCAACAATTTTCCAGCCATCAACAGTCCAATGTCGGTGTTGATGGGCACAGGCGAGTCGTAAAGCTTTGTTTCTTGCAGTCATCAAGGGTACATGAGTAGGGCTTCGACTTCGAAAGCCCATATCCATGATGTTTCGTTGGATGCTTCACACGCTGAACTTGTTGATGGCCCAGCATTAAAATCTGCAGCAATTTCCGGAAGTGTTGCGCCGCTGTCACATTGAACAATCCTCTTCAGTCGTCGTTGGTCCCGTTCATGCAGGATCTTGTTCCGGCCGCCGCGATGTCGGAGATTTGATGTTTTACCAGAATCCTGACATTCATGGTACACTCGTGAAATGGTCGTACAGGAAATTCCCTACTTCATCGCTACCTCGGAAATGCTGAGTCCCATCGCTTGTGCGCCAACTATAGCACCACGTTCAAACTCACTTAAATCGTGACTGCCTGCCATTGTAGCAGCAGTAACCGATCAGCTGCACCAGACACTTGCCGTCTTATATAGGCGATGCCGAACGCAGCCCCTTATTCTGCTTGCTTATCTGTACATTTGACTAGCAGTTTCTTTGGCACTTCAGTGTACATCGAAATAAGAATTCAGTTACGCTCATTCTATTCATTCAACATTAATCTCGATTGCCTTTTCCTATGTACATAAATTTCCATTTCTTCCAGTGTGTTCAACAACATACTGTCCTTTAGGTGCCTTATGCAACACTTACATATTTTCTCTCCCATACATTTCCATATCAGTGAGACCCGTCTACTGCACTACGGGAGGTTGTGACAGAACATCGTGGCAGCAGCGCAGTGGATAGAGTTGAGGTCACCATATGCGGCAGATGAACAGCCAATGGGGCATGCACAGCGATCGTAACAGCAAGACCAGTGTTGAAGCATTGACCGTGACTTGCTACCCAAGGAACTACAGTGAACAAGACATTAAAGAGTCAGTTATTAAAACTCTACATTATGTCCTGTAGTGATGCAGAACTGCACTTGTGTTGCTAGGTACATACAACCTTCGTCTAAGATGGTGCAGAAGCATGGCGCCTTATGGGGACACCCTCGGGCTCGCCGTCACTTCAGACAGCAAGCTGCCGACACGTATTAAATGAACACCAGCGTTCAGAAGCTCCGGTGAGGTGTAATATGAGTTAATGATGTGACGCTGACACCAAATTTCGCAATAATTCTACCCGATGCCACCGCAGACATGTCAGACGATCGGAAGGCTTTTAAAAAACTCAATGAAGGTGCGTGAATGGCACAGTTGGTCTTCCCTAATTAGAGGAATCCTTTGCTGTTTCATTAACGTGTAGCGGCATCACCTTTTAGTTTTGTGCAATATTCTGAGCATACGTAGTGGTTTTGCATGACGCAAGTTACGGGAAGAAGGTGCCCACTGGCGCAACCTACATGTTGTGAGTACATGACTCGGAGTGGCGCATTTGCAAAACAGAGGCGCACAGCTGCATATAGGTAGGTGAGGGTTTATAACAAGATTCATTCAAGTGTGGCAACTCTCCTGGATGGCGGGGCGTGTCACAACACCAGCTACATGCAGCAACAGATGGGGCGCCAGCGTTCCAGTCTACAGCAGGTCGCTGGTTCGATCCTCTGAGGCCAACACGGGGTGCCAGCCAGCGGTGGGCAACTCCATGGCTCGCTACCGCGTACAGTCATCCTGGCTTCCAAGACATGCCGGAGGCATCCTGAGTTGCAGGCAACAGATCTGGATGCCGGATCGTGTGTGCTTGTGGTCGCCGTGATCTCAGCTACACCTGCAAGGAAGGATGCAGCGGGCCACTCGGCGGCTTCCAGCGGAGGGGCGCTGAGTCAACGGGGAAAAGACGGCTGAGTCACCTGCCGGTACACCCCTGACGATGCGGCCCTACAGCACTGGGGCGGTGGCCTCAGGATTGCGGGACCCTGTGATGCAGAATGAGGTGAATGGGGTACTGTAGTGGACACAAATAAATCATTTGGAAAGCTCGGACGAGTCTTAATACTGTGCCTTCTACCTCTTCCCGCTACGTTTGGTCATCCTGATACATTCAGTGGCAGAAGTAGCCATTACATATGCATATGTAAATGTCGCTCCTTGACCCCCATTCCATCCCCCCCCCCTCCCCGCCCTCCTATGGTCTCACTACAGGACAGCTGAAAAAGAATAACCACCACCCACTGCTTCTTATCATGTTCACAGTTCGTTGAGTGGTTTCGAACAGTCCATAATGGTTCTGTCTTGTGCATCAGAGAAAAAATTGCGCTTGCGCTATTTTCCAAAGGGATAGATCATGTTCGTTGGGGGTTGCAGGCTCAAGAAGTCCTTAGAGGCGTATTGAATAGTCCGCACGGTTTCAGTATTGTCAAAGGTTGTTACAAACCTTGCTCTGTTGCACGTCGCCCTGTGGACTGTCGCTTGTCGCTTTTCACTGTGAGATATTAGTGAATAAATGACCCAGTGAAAGGGTGGTTGATTCCCCCTCCTGAGACCTCTTCATGTCGATTTCCATCGGTGGGGTGTCTAAAATGGTTTCCTCGGCCACCCATCAGGAAACGGCATGAAGGTTCTGACATCCATCGCAGTGGCCTGAGGAGAAGGAGTGGGATGGGCGGGAAGCGGGGAGTGCGAATGCCTTCCCATCGTATGACATGTCCACGGTGGTGTTGGGCAGAATTTTTCTGAAATTTGGTGACAATATGACAGCACTAAGGCAACTTACACCTCACTTGAGTTTCTGAGTTCTGCACCTTTTCGCATATGTCGACGCTTTGCTGTTTGAAGTGTCTCCGAGGCAGACAGCAACGTCTCAGGGCTCCACATGTTTGCACCATTACAGAGGAAGGTTGTATGGAGGTTTCTGCCAAATTTTACATGTCGTATCAGGGTAAATAACGGGGTTTCAGAGAAAGCGACCCTCTAATTCTTTTGCGCGGTGTAGAACCATGGTGACGTGGGTCGCCATGACGCTGATCTCTGCATCGGCAGTAACGGTGCTGCCTCGGCATCTTGGAGTTGTTCCCAGGAACCAGGGATCTGATAGATAACAGAAGAGGCAGATGCAACCACAACGTCCTCCGCAATGCGTGAAGAACAGGTACTGGGGAGCGATTGAGTGCATTGCGGAATACGGCGGGAGAAGAAACTGATATTACTATTTTCTATATATAATGCGCTTCAATTAGTTGCGATCTTTGCTGCTGACAAATAGGAGGGCGATAACGGTAGTAGACATAGTAATGACAATGATAGGAAGTAGTATTGTGGTGGATGTAATTACGCATACTGTAACGTTAGTTACATAATAATGAACGTATCCTGCACTTAAATTATTGGTAACAGGCCAAAAATAACAAATAAATAAATATCACCAGCGTACACACTGTAGCTTCGTACTGAACCATAGTAGGAGACTGAAGCAGACGGTGTATGAAATGAAATGTAGTCACAAATTAAACTGAGGTGTAGACATTTTAGTTCTCAGGGAAATATTTCTCCTAAAGACTGAATTGTTGACTCTAGCATTTTCTAAAAATATGGTAACTTATCAGAAATTGTAACTGTTGTAAATGGTTGATATCGTGCAGTGTAACTGTTTATTGGTTGTTCATATGTATCAATTTATTAACAGAAATAGTTTCTATTCTCAACGATTTTTTCAGTTACAGTATGTCCGTTCATAAAGGAAAGCTTTCAGACTGCTGAACCTTTTATGCTTCTACTTTGCCTCTCTGCAAAAAGCCCTTTAAATCCTTTTAAACAATGTGCTTGAAATCTTGTTTCGCAGGACAGAGCGGATCAGGTGGTGGAAAGGGGCCAAAGTCAATTACTGTTAGTTATACAAGAAGACAGAACTTTATTGCTGAAACCAATGCATAGTTTTCTCTTTAAATCAATAAAGATCAGTTCATGGCTGACGGCTCAAGTAACTTCTCCACAATAAGTTTGAATGATTACTTTTAAAACACCAGGATTTAGAGTAACGGCTGAAGGCCTTACTTAAGCAAATTACATATCTTCTCGACTAAAGAATATTTCAGCTAAGGAAATTTTTTAAAAGCCAAGAATTTACAAATTCCAGCTTACGGCCATATTAAGGAAAATTCAAATTAATTCTTCGGCTGAAGGTCCAATAAAAAAATTTTCTTTACACAATAAAGGAGAGGGCTTAAAGATAAGCTTTTACACAGCGGTATGTGGACTACAGTTACCCAGTTGGGAAACACACCCTGTAATGCTGTTCATGGCCGCGCGGGATTAGCCAAGCGGTCTCGGGCGCTGCAGTTATGGACTGTGTCGGCTGGTACCGGCGGAGGTTCGAGTCCTCCCTCGGGCATGGGTGTGTGTGTTTGTCCTTAGGATAATTTAGGTTAAGTAGTGTTTCAGCTTAGGGACTGATGACCTTAGCAGTTAAGTCCCATAAGATTTCACACACATTTGAACATTTAGTGCTGAAAACCTTGCAAGCATTTACATCCCGCGAACCAGTCACACAGACCTGTGTCTTTATGATATAGAGAACCTAGATATTTTCATCATCGTGACAAATGAAAATGATGCTTTAGCGTTTCACAAATTACTACACATTACATACCCTGACAACAACCTCTTTCAGTTCTATATCCCATGCTTCATTAACTTTAAGTGCCCTTTCCCCACTCAATTTGTAAGCAGTGTCTTTTTTTTTTTTTTTTTTTTTCACTACAAAAATCTTAGATTCATGGCTCGTCTTGAACATCGTAGCCAATTATGGGAAGGCATTATGATCACCAAACTCAAGAAAATAGAAGTATTTTACCCAACCGACACAGGAGAATGAAAATAGCAATATTGCCTCAATCTGAGTCAAACTATGAAGACAGAAGTATTCCTTGACACGAAAGTAGAGCATTACCTCAACGAGTGACGTTAGTGACTCATCAAGTATTTAAATACATCTGTGGACGCGAAATTACTGTTGGCTCGTGCTGTCGGCGGAAATATCTTACTTTCCTCAGTTTCGGTTCGCAGCTGTGTAGTGCTGGTGTATGTCATGGGGTAGGAGGGTTATACCCACAGAACGTAGCAGGAAAGCAGCAAGTGATGTTTCCTCAGACGCTGTACTTCGATTAAAATAACACTGTCACTGATTGTTCAACGAGTCGAGTGGTAAGGTACAGCCATCTCCCATTGCAGTTGCTTCTACAGTTTCACGGTCTGAAGGATCGCCTGTTTCGTACATACAAGAGAGGCCACGTTCTACTTAGAGTTACACAGGGGGGTGAGGAGCACGCGAACTGAATACTAACTAATTTTGTGTCATGTGTTCCACTTCTGAAAAAATAAACCGTAAACTAAGGAAAATTGAATCGATACCTGATGTTCTTTTTTTAAGGGAAAGCGTTAATTACTTATGTAAAAAGAATTTTGAAAGCAGTTTTTTAACGCATAGACGTTTTCACAGCTGCGCTGTTCTTATCAATAAATATTAAGGAAATTACTAGACAAAACAATCAACGTTTTCGCGTCTTATGGCCTCTCATAAGAAGCTGTAACAGACTGTCCTTCCGTTATTATTATTATAGCTGAAAAGGACCCACTTCGCTTGGTATGTTTTCCATTTGCATTCTTAATCGGATCAATGTCCCAGTAATCCTCTCATCTAATTTATTCATGGTATATTCTTTTAAACTATATTTGGTGTTTCGCTTTCGGGTGCAAAGACGAATAAGGGTTGTAGTTGTCCGACACTCTACGTGTAGTCGTCCGTGGGACTTCTTAAAATTCACTCTGCAACACTGTACTGTTGGCTCTTGTGCTTTGATATAATGCACGCCAACCTTGCTGGAAACTGGAACCCTTTGAACCTAAACTGAAGGTTGTACCTAAAATGACTGGAATTCGTGATACGAATACTGATTTGCCTTTTCATCTTCTAATTAATATTCGCTCTTTTGTGACGGTGTTTAGGAGATTTATGCAAAGACATACCGGAAAAACTGACGGAATCTGGGAATTCTGTTGGGAAATTTACGCTTTCGTCTTGGTTTGCAGTTGTACACACATCAAAAAAAGTTTTGCATCACCTCGGTTCAGAGAGTTCCGGAATCTATACAGAAAATTGGAATAGAGATCAACATAAACATCATTTCCACCCTGTTGATTACTCTTGAAGATCACACATTGCATATTGTACCACCACACAGCGAGACCTTCAGAGACGGTGTTCCAGTTTGCTGTACACACCGGAACCTCTAATACCCAGTAGCACGTCCTCCTGCATCGATGAATGCCTGTATTCGTCGTGGCATACTATCCACAAGTTCATCAAGACACTGTTGGTCCAGATTGTTCCATTGGTCCAGATTGTCCCACTCCTCAACGGCGAGTCTGCGTAGATCCCCCAGAGTGGTTGGTGGGTCACGTCGTCCTTTTCAATCTATCCCAGGCATGGTCGATAGGGTTCATGTCTGGAGAACATGCTGGCCACTCTAGTCGAGCGATGTCGTTATCCAGAAGGAAGTCATTCACAAGATGTGAGCGATGGGGGAGTGAATCGACCGTGAAGACGAATGCCTCGCTAATATTGTTGCACTATCGGTTGGAAGATGGCATTCTTGAATTGTACAGCCGTTGCGGCGCCTTCCATGACCACCAGCGACGTACTTCAGCCCCACATAATGTCACCGCAAAACAGTAGGGAACCTCCACCTTGCTGCACTCGCTGAACAGTGTGTCTAAGGCGTTCATCCCAACCGAGTTGTCTTCAAACACGTCTCCGACGATTGTCTGGTTGAAGGCATATGCGACACATCGATGACGGGAACGTAAGAGCATTCGTGAGCGGTCCTTTTGGCATGTTGTTGGGCCCATCTGTACCGCGCTGCGTGGTGTCGTGGTTGCAAAGATGGACCTCGCCATGGACGTCGGGAGTGAACTTGTGCATCATGCAGCCTACTGCGCACAGTTTGAGTCGTAACACGGAGTCATGTGACTACACGAAAAGCATTATTCAACATTGTGGCGTTGCTGTCAGGGTTCCTCCGAGCCATAATCCGTAGGTAGCGGTCATCCACTGCAGTAGTAGGTCTTGCGCGGCCTGAGCGAGGCATGTCATTGACAGTTCCTATCTTTGTGTATCTCCTTCATGTCCGAACAACATCACTTTGGTTCACTCCGAGACGCCTGAACACTTCCCTTCTTGAGAGGCCTTCGTGGCACAAAGTAACAATGTGGACGCGATCGAGCCGCGGTATTGAATGTCTAGGCATGGTTGAAATACAGACAACACGAGCAGTGTACCTCCCTCCTGGTGGAATGACTGGAACTGATCGGCTGTTGGACCCCTCCGTTTAATAGGCGCTGCTCATGCATGGTTGTTTAAATCTTTGAGCGGGTATAGGACATAGTCAACGTCTATCCTCAGGAGTTCTGGGAACGGGGTTGACGCAAAACTTTTTTGAGGTGTGTATCAATGGATTTAAATATTTTGTCTTCACCTGGTCATATTTTATTGCTGAAATTGTTCACTCACGTAACCACTCCTTGCTTACGTTTCTCTCTGTAAGCGGACACACTTTTGCGATGAGTTGTTGCCCTGCCTTGACTACGTGCCACAATCCATCAGGTAAGATGATTTTGCCACAGTGCAGATCATTGCCTTATATTCCATTGAGAAGTTGTATTCTAGAATATTAGAAAATATTCTAGAACATTCGAAATCATTCATTAACATTTAACAATATTGGTATAACCTCGAGAACGTTATAGAACGATCTCGAACTTTTCCGTTGAAAATACATAGAATCGAAAGAGATAGATGATTTTCTGGTGAGCATTACTGTGCGACCATTTCGGTATTTCAATTAAAATGCGGTGATTAGGTACTTCATACGTTTGGCGAGCCTTGGGCGCCAAGATGTAGCATACAAAATTAGACTAACCTATCGAAAGATACCCTTACGTTGCATGGAGGGAATATAAGTTCCACGGTGTATTTGTTACACCACAGCTGGCAATGTGTCTAAAGATGTCCTAGGGCGCTATTAGGAATTTACTAATGTTTCCCGTGTTGCTCTTTCATATACGGCCACTGTCACAGTTAACATTATTTGTCAATAAATCAGGGACAATCAACGCCGTAACGAAATCAAATGGCTCTGAGCACTATGCGACTTAACTTCTGGGGTCATCCGTCGCCTAGAACTTAGAACTAATTAAACCTAACTAACCTAAGGACATCACACGCATCCATGCCCGAGGCAGGATTCGAACCTGCGACCGTAGCGGTCGCTCGGCTCCAGACTGTAGCGCCTACCACCGCACGGCCACTCCGGCCGGCCAACACCGTAAGGAATCGCATATTTATATAGCTTGCCCTCCGAATGTTTTGTTTGCGAAACAACATGCAGGAACTGTCACCTTTAATGATGTGTTAATATGTGTAGGGTCTGATGTAAATAGTGTCGATACATACGTGATGTAACTAGCGCCGTCTCCTAACACATTCGGCATCTACCTATTCAGCGTTTATTTCGACAGTATTTCATCTGTTATTTTTTAAATTAAATCTCTTCTTATGCAGCACTTCACTCACGTCAGAACTCTCATCTCTGCTGCTTTTATTTTGCTGCCATGTTTCTTTTTTATGAAAAGTATATAAAATCTGTCCTTGCAACTACTAACAGCTGACGCGTTCCGTTTGATTGATTTAAAACATCGTCAATGGAAGGAAACATATTTGCAATTGTGGTTGGCTTTCTTGATCTACTACAGTTCGTTAGAAGACACATTGACTTCTGAATTTTGCTTGCAACTGTTTTTCCTGGTTTCTGTTAACATATGGAAGTGGCATCTGCTTGCACAGTTCCCAGGTATTTCTGATTTCAGCAGAGATGGTTTTTCATGGTCAACGAAAGAGGGATGATTTATCTTTATTTTTTACCTAACTCTCGCTTCCATACAACAGTAATGGATTCGTCATAGTTTTATAAAATGTAATGTCTGTTCGGGTTTTGTTGTCAAGTGTTCTGTTTACTATTTCATATACTGCGACGTTTACGCAGCGTTACCTATACATCATTATTATCAGAACGTCCAGAAAGTGAAGATGACCTCCACTTAGATCAGCTAAACCATATATGTTCAGATTTCGATCTCAAATTATTCATACAGAAAACGACAGTTAGGTCTTTCAGTGGTAAGTCCTCAACATGGTCAAAAGAAGTAGATACCAGTGAAAAAATAAAACATGTATCACATTTCAAATACATGGGCTGCTACACGAGTTTGGATTATGGAACAATGCAGCAAGTGTTAACATCTAAAGTTTGTTCCAGTTTGCTTAGGATTGTGGCTATGAAAAATAACAGGCACAGATTATGTTCATAAAATCACTGTATTTCGTGAAAATGGTCTCCGCCTGAATCAAGAAATCAACTGAAATCGTTTTAAAAGTGTTTTGAACAGTCACTGTAGTCCTTTTTTAGAGCTATTCTTTGTGCTGCAGTACAATTTTCTTGGGTGTCCTTAACTGCGTCGTAAGTGTCCTTTCACAGCCCGGGAGTCGGCTGGGGCCAAATCCAACGAATGCGGTGGGTGGTCCACAACTGTGATCCATTTGTTGGTCAAAAACTCGCACAAAATCTTCGCATTGTGCGCTGGGGTGTCGTTATGTACAAGCAACCGGGAGCCTGTCTCTCGGCGTTCGACGAATTCTAGCCGCAAACGGTGAAGGTCTCAAAAAACTTGATGTTACCTCACTGCTCCACTGCAAGTGGACGAGTGTCAGACACGTTTCATTATATTCGCAGGCAGGATGCTTGATTTGATTGTTTTCTTTTCTTTTTTTTTTGAAACTTCAAGAATCGTAACGCTGCAACTCGTCATGTGATAAAATTGCAGTTTGGAATTTCACAAAAGGAGTCCTAACGGAGCTAGAAAACACTGTATGTAAGTTACCTCAGTTTTAGAAAGTTAGTTAGTTACTTCCTAGCGGAACTAGGACACACGATATATAAGTTACCTCAGTTTTACAACGTTTATTAGTTACTTAATTATAAATATATATTGCGACACATTGGTTGACATGTGGCTGCTACTCAAGTTTAATCATTTAATTACACGCGTCACAATAACTATTGTTCCAGCTTCTTTCTACCTACATCGCTACTCAACCCACCTCGATGACGAGAGCTATGGTCTTTACGTATGTTACTTGTCTGAAGTAAATTTACTGCTGCGCAGCGATGATGGTGGTGTTTGTTGACCACAGGCCGCACTGCAGCTGGCGGAGGAGCATCTGTAGAAACCATAAGAATAAATGTACTGGCTACTGATAATGCTTCTTATTGATAACTATATGCAGTCGTATATTCTGTAGTGAACCAAATCGCTAGACAGCAATGTGGAAGACTTTATCTCCGCTTAACTGCTAGAGTCTATACCTACTTCAATCTGCTAACCGTTACTGAGCCTTTGTTTCTCTAAACAAGTATTTTCTCTCAAACTTATTGTAGTCTCACATATCGATACCAACCACGGGCATCAGGCAGTTGGCAGCGGCATTACAAGTTACCGTCAGATGCCGATCGTTTTTGCTCCTGTCCAGCTTTCCTATGGCGACAGTTGCCACATCACTCTGCAGACCACTTATCATTATCGTTGCGCTCCCTCCATTGCCAAACTGAGTCCTTGTTTCCTCTGGTTGAATCAGATCAGCCTATATATTATTTTAGTCAAATAATATCACAAAGCTATTTTCTCCCCCAACCTGGTACAATACCTTTTCAATAGATATGCTGCCTAGCACCAATTCCTCAGTAGTTTTCTGTACCACATTTCAAAAACTTATATTTTAATCTTGTCTCTACTGATTGTCGTCCATATTTCACTTACATTCAAACCTATACTGAAGAGAAATATATTCATAAGATATTTCCTAACTCATGGATGTATCTACAATGCATCTTGCACTCTGCAGTGGAGTGTGTGCTGATTAGAAACTTCCTGCCACTTAAAAACGGCGTGCCGGAGCGGAACTCGAACTAGGAAACTATTCTCTTTGTGAAGAATGCTGTATGAAACTGAGCTAACTTCGAACGTCTAGAGACACGCCGTCACATCTTTACTGCGATCATTACCTTGTAACAACAACAACTGTACATATAATAATTTTTTCTTCGGATTTTCGATAAATTAGTGTAAGCAATGTTTTGATTTCATTTCTTTTTCTTTTCGTGTCATTATGTTAAAGAAAATGTAAGCAGCTTTAGATGTGAATATTAATATTTATGTCAGATTTCAAGCAATGCTATAACAAAATTGAAGTGTAACCCTTGTTGAATCTATTGTAATATGTTTGAAATTGTAATTGTGCGCCTGGTCCATGCGTAAGCAATGTATTAGGATATGTGGAATGTAAAACCTTTGGTGAATACCCTATCTGTAGGGGAGCGGTAAAAGGTGGATGGCAGGCGAGCGCGGGAAAATGCACACGGGCGCGGCACGGCATAACGGGCTCAGCAGTAACAGTCGGAGTTGGGCATCGGTCTGAGGAACACGTTCCGGATCGGGGAGGCTATCCTGGAAAAAGTGGTTTCATTGAGCCTCGGATGTGCCGTTTCCGACGACTACACAGCATGGCTATCTTCTATAGGCACTGAATTGAAAAGGATTGCGACGCTAAGAAGAAGCAAAGTGCCGATACACCAAGAGCCATAGCTGTGATTGTATGTGTGCTGTGCGCCTCGCCATCTCGCCGCCCGCCTCGCATTCGGGAGGACGACGGTTCAATCCCGCGTCCGGCCATCCTGATTTAGGTTTTCCGTGATTTCCCTAAATCGCTCCAGGCAAATGCCGGGATGGTTCCTTTCAAAGGGCACGGCCGACTTCCTTCCCCGTCCTTCCCTAATCCGATGAGACCGATGACCTTGCTGTCTGGTCTCCTTCCCCGAAACAACCAACCAACCGCCCGCCAGCCGCCGCATCGACACGAACAGGTTGAATCTTTAGAATTGTATTCATGTGGACCAGTGTTAATTTTGTTCCTGACTGTTCAATAACAACTTTACTTTTACCAGAATTGTCCTATCAATTAATTATCCTTATCACTAACCTAGACAGGGTCCTTTCCACATGTTGTACAATCCGAGTGCCCCGAAATGAAGATTTAAAGTTTATGTTAATAAGAATTTCCTGCAGACCTTTTTATGCTAGAATGAATTTTAAGGAGCTTTATTGTTAATGAAAATATAAGCAAAGACCAAAGGTCTGACAAAGTTGGAAGTTAATTTTGGAACTGGTTTAGTAATGAAGCTTAATTAATTTGAGACTAAAATAATGGTAGTTAAATGAGGAAGTAATAAGACAAAAAGAGTAGTAACTCATATTTTGTAAATCTTGAGTGATTAATGTTTCCAATATTTAATAGTTGCAACACAGCGATCATAACAGTTTCAGGGTCCCCCCCCCCCACCCCCTCCACTCTTTCTTTCCTATTCATTTAAATTATGAAGTGTACTGAATTGATTTGACCAGCAAAGTTAAAGTCAATATAAAAAACCTAAATTTATCAGTGTTTTACCCTTATAAAAATTGAAATTGTATGTGTGTTTCAAAAGTGCTATTTCTAGGGTAACCTATGCCCGATTTCAGTCGGATCAATAGACAAATGCAGTTTGTAGTAATCATTATAGTGTCATGTTGTGTATTTATAGCTTGTCCAAATTAGTACAGAAAGGGAAAATATTAGTTCAGTAGATTTTTCTGGTTCAAAAATTTTCAATATAATGCAGTATTACTACGTGTTGTTATGCTTGTACATACATCCACTTGTACAAGGAAAAATCTCACTTAATGCCTAATTAGGCTGGCGACCGTATTATTAACAATTTGTAGCATCTGCTGTGTATGTTTCTTGCCCGTCCTAACGTGTAGTTGCACTTTAGACTTGCTTGACATATCATTGTTGTTACTGAGTGGGCGTAAGTCTGAATTTGCCTCCATTCAGGTACACGCGGTCAACATATTTACTAAAATCCTTTCTTATAAGGTGAAGCCCGTCAACTTATCATAGTACAGGCTTTAAAGAGTTAACGTACGCCCGAGCGTAGACGTTACAACCTTCCTTCTACTTTACAAACTTCAGAGTTCTCATGCATTCCTAGGTTGTGGCAAAGCCAGTTGCGCCCTTTCTATCAAGAGTATTTGTTGTGCGAGGTATACAAGATAACTTCCATGTAATTTGGAAGGTAGGAGACGTACTGGTATACGTAAAGCTGTGAGGACGGATCGTGTGTCGTATTCGGATAGCCCAGCAAGCAGAGAGCATTTTTCGACAAAAGGAAAATGTCATGAGTTCCAATATCTATCCCCTCACAGTTTTAATCTGCAAGGAAGTTTCACTTACGTTTATATTCGCTGTAAACAAGATATCAATTTTCTGATCAACCTTCCGTGCTATCGCAAATCTGCATTCTATAATCTCTTCAGTTCTACCACGATCAATTAAATTGGTGCCCAAATAGCAAAATTCATCTTTGTCTCATTTTTTAAATCTCATTTCCTAACCATCGTCATATTTAATTATTCTACCTTTCTTGTTTTCGTATTATGTGTAGCTTTAAGACAGTATCCACTCTGTTTGACTGATCTTTCATACCCTTTGACGTCTCTGCGAGAAATATAACGTCACTGCCAAATCTTAAAGTTTTTATTTCTCCTCCCTGAACTTCACTTGCCTTCCCGTATTGTGTTCAGCTTCCTTTACAGCCTGCTCAGCCTGCAGATGGAATTATATTGGGGTTGTGCTACAGCCCTGACTTACAACCTTCTTAATTCTGCCTCCTTTACAAGTCGTTTGACTCTTATCCCATCTTTCAGCTTTTCATTCCTAGTGTTGACTTGCCATCTCAGCTCTTGGTCTTCGCATAGCTGCTTGGAGTTTGTCCATAGGTTTCTTTAATTTTCCTACAGGCTTCATCGACTTTTGCAGCTTTACACTTCCTGTCAGTTTCATTATTTGTGGAACCCATTTGCCAGCTGTATTTACTCAATTTTAGTATTTTCTTTCATCAGTTAAATTTAATAGATTGTGTGCTAGCCAAAGATGTTTACTGGGCCTGGTCTTTTTTTTACCCTTTTCTTTGCTACATTCACAATTTCATCTCTCAAAGCTACTCATTCATTTTATAAGCTATACTTCGACCCATTTCAGTCAGTCGTTGCCTAATGCTCGCTCTGAAAGTCTCAAGAACCTCTTGTTGTTACTGTTATCGTTTAGGTTTGACGGTGTACATAAAAATAAAAGAAAATCCACTACAGAATGAAGGAAGTCGATTCTAACAGAATCCTGATCCGCTACTATTACAATTACTACATGATCCCTTGGTTCCTATTGCAAGTCAAGTAAGAAAATAATACGAAAGGGAAATAAAATACTTTCGGAATTTATGTAAATCACTGTTACGAGGGTTGTCCGGAAAATAAGTTCCGATCGGTCGCGAAATGGTAACCACAGTGAAAACCGGAAACGTTTTATTTGCAACAGTTAGGTTCACCTTCCACCAACTTCTCTACGTAGCCACCGCTCCAACTCCGAGTTTTGTCGTAGTGTTGTACCAACTTTCCAATATCCTCGTCATAGAAAGCAGCCGCCTGTGCTTTCGGCCAGTTAACTGCACAGGTGTGCAGCTCGTTGTCTGTGGAAAAATGTTGTCTTCATAGCCAGCGGTTATTGTGAGCAGAGATAAGACTCAGGGGGAGCCAATTACGGACTGTATTGTGGGTGATCAAACACTTCTCATCGGAAATGCCGCAGGAGCGTCTTCATTGCCACTACAGTGTACGGCCAAGAATTGGCATGAAGAAGGAACTGCTCGACAGTTGTGTTATGAGGGCTGCATGACAGTGGCGAAATCTCTAACCAGGCCCTTATACTTGGCGGGAGACGCTATTCCCTACGTATCTTTATGTGCTCACTGTTCAGTCAAAACTGAAAAGAATGACGCGACGCGATCGACGGGCATACTAGAGACACTGCCCAACACATCTGTGCCAAGCTTTACGGGATTTTCCCAGTGGTTTCCATTTCGCAACCGATCGGAACTTACTTTCTGGACAACCCTCGTATTACTGATTAATAAGATGTTCTTTAAAAACACCTCTAATTGGTGTTGAAATTACTGACTTTATTACTTGAAAACTGGTACATGTTAACACACAGAACCGGAAAGACTGGCAGGTGACACGTTGAAAATGTAAACACAACTGTCATGTACCAACTGTCAAAGTCAAACAGTCCGCTGTGTATGAACGTTCTAGGGATGAGAAACACTATTTTGGCCCGATTGTGTGAAGGCGTCCCACATAATGTCGAACGCAAAAGTGCCCTCGTACTTTGTTCGAATGCGACATTACGACACTGAGTTTCTGAATTAAATACCCCTACACACTCGCATATACAGAAGAGCGTCCTCCAGAACACCGGAATACATATACAGATTCTTAAAGGTAATGACAACGTACGTTGGAAAAGGTGTAAACAGTCCGAGAACATGTGGCACATGTCATCTCAAGAATTTTAAATATGAAAACTGTGGTGTCACCGCCAGACACCACACTTGCTAGGTGGTAGTTTTAAATCGGCCGCGGTCCATTAGTACATGTCGGACCCGCGTGTCGCCACTGTCAGTGATCGCAGACCGAGCGCCACCACAAGGCAGGTCTCGAGATACGGACTAGCACTCGCCCCAGTTGTACGGACGACGTAGCTAGCGACTACACTTACGAAGCCTCGCTCCTTTGCCGAGCAGATAGTTAGAATAGCCTTCAGCTAAGTCCATGGCTACGACCTAGCAAGGCGCCATTAGCCTTACATAGCAATTTATACTTATCGTATAAAGCATGTCTCATCAAGAACGATGTATACAACAAGGATGGATTAAAGTTAAGTATTCCAGAAGCTACGTACTTTTCTTTATAGCATTCATTACGTATCCTGTTTCAGACCTCACGCCATCCTTCGTGTGTTTATAGCGTGCATTGCGGTCCCCTCAAATCACACTGTGTCGGCACTTCTGTCGACACATCAAAAACATCACACAGTAAATAGATACTGGTAAATATGTACGTCTTTTTTACAATGCTTTCTGGGATATTTATACTTTTACTAGCATTCAATACATTTAAATTTAAGTGAGATCAAGTAAGTTATTTGTAATTACAATAAATACTCTTACACAAAGATTTATTGGAAAGACACACATTTTTAAGTTAAAAATTATTGCAAGAGGAGCTTCCTAACCACTTAAAAGTTAAGAGTTACTTAGGTGTAGCAGATAGGTGACGGATTCTCGCGTTGGTGGCTCTCAAAACAGAGCCACTCAGCGTGCAGAGTACGTGCATTTATACGAGAACTGCCGTTCTTGCAGTGTGCACATTTATCTTAACTGTGTAAAAATGGGCATTAATTAGCCAGTCCTGCAGTTTCCTGGAGCAGAAAGTGGAAAAACACGTTGTGAAGAATTATTAGAACGTGGCAGCGACTGCCACTTTGCATTCACAGTATGAGAAAAACATCGCTAAACAGAGTTCAGCGCTGTAGCACGCAAATAATCACTGTAGGATTTCGCTTGGATGCACTTGGTCGAAAGCATTTACGTATACTATAGGAGTGGCACATTTATCGCTACTGCTTATTAGTTGCACTCACTTGTTCGGATGCCCTTTGCTTCGACTCACATGTCGATAGCTACAATGATTTCGCTCTCTCTCGTCAAGTAAATCCACCATTACAAATACAAAACACAATTTATAGAAAATAATCATTTTTTAAATAAAGGCATGTATTGAAAAAATAGATTTCGCAGTAGTGCAGTTTTTAAAGATTTCCGTGCAGCTGGCGGCTACGTTTCCAGTGCCAGTTTGTGGCAGTTTATTCTTACGCCGTGTCGGTTATCTGTCTACGAATATCACACCTGAAAATTTAAGAGCCGTTGAAGTTCTCTACTCCTGAATCACGAAGAAACGCCAATAGCCTCGGGGGATCAAAAAACACATTATCTTCACTATTCAAAAGAAAATAGTTGTAAATAAACGTGTAAACAAACTGATTATTAGGATGTTACAGTATTTTAATCCATGCAGCCATCTCTTACAGTCTGTTGCACAAACTAATTATTAGGATGTTACAGTATTTTAATCCATGTAGGCATCTCTTACTGTCTGTTGTTTCATATTTCCCCCATTTTCCTGTATTCGTTGAGTCCCTTCATTTTATTGACATTCACATAGTCTATAGCCACAGTTGTTAAGTTTTCTTTTAACTGGTACTTGTCTTACTTTCCATGTTTACTACATCTTTAAGTTGTCTCGTCAAGTACTGTTTTCATTTTATTTGGTTCATTTATTTAATGCAAACTGTTATGTAGGCACGGGTTTTGAGTATAGTGTTAATGTTCTTCCTGTTTGGTTCCTTTATATTTGAGTATTGCTAAAATTTTTACTTTTTAAAATGCAGTACCATCACACTCTGAAAGATGGCATGTAGTGTATGTTCCCTCGCATTCCTCCATTTTACTGGGATTTATTCATTTCTGTTTATCTTATTCATATTGCTTACGTTCTCCATACAGTCTGTAGTCGCAACTGATAATTCTTTCTTTTAATTGGTTTGTGTATCACTCTCCTTGTTATATAACTCTTGAAGTAGCCTTGTCAAGTACTAATTTTATTTTATTTCATGGGTTTTGTTTATTAATATAAACTGTTATGTAGGCATGCTTTTCCAGTTCTGTGTTAATTTTTCTTCCTGTTTATTGCCTTCACATTTACTTATTGATGAAATTTTTACTTTTTACATTGCGTTACCACCACATTGTCAAAGATTTCGTGTACTGTGCGTTTGTGTTTCAGTGTAGATGTGTAACTACTTTTACAATGCCGTTTACAAACACTGTAACTTCTTTCGCGACAGTAGTCAGTAAATGTGCCTTGTAAGCCGAAAATCGGTTAAGACAACAAAATAATACTGCAGAACAAAAACAAACTAGCGCTTTTCATTTCTTATAATGTTGTTCTACAAAGAACTGACGAAAGATTGAGTTAACAAGAGTAATAACTAACCCAATGCCTCAAGCTCTAAAAATTAGATGCCTTTTAATTTAAAAGTTTAATTCTGTCTGCAACATATTTCAGCAAATCCCACACGAATGCTGTTGCATTGAAATGGCAATGACATGGTGGAAGGCGCAACAGTGTTTGACCACTTTCTTCCCCAGTTTGGTAGTTTTTCCTCTGTCGTAAAGGATATTACACGATTGATGCTCTTTCACGATTTCCAGCAAGCGTTCTGGTAGGCTTGCTGCACTTAACTTAGGATCCACTTAGCAACTAACAAATACACGAAACCCTCCGTTGCCAAATTTACCTTTACTGTAATTTAGTTAACGTGGAACCCATAAAAACACCAAACATGGAGGCAAAATGTACGCATCTAAAAGCTACTTAAAAAAAGGAATAAAATCACTAAAAATTTTTTTTTCCACAAGAGGATACAACGTCCCAGTTCGGACCTCGCTTACACTTACATTTTGCTGACATTAAATATAATAAGATAAATAATCATGCATGTGACGAGAACAAATGAATAACACTATTAGTCTTTACAGATGAGAATACGACTATATCCACGAAGGTTCGCGCCCTGGAAAGGGAGATACTTAACTTCAACATACAAGGTGATTACAGTAAGCCCTAATTCCACTAGACAAACGTAGTAACGATGTAAGCGAGACAAATGTACTGAAGGAGGATAGCTGGAGGATAGATAAGACTGGGTTTTGGCTGTCATGAAGAAATGAAGTGGCCTGCACAGCTGCATGAAAACAGTGGTTACAACGACAAAAGGGTTTAATACGGAACGTAGAACTGCGTAAAGATCGACATCTACGTCTGCATCTAAATGGATACTCTGAAAAGCGCCTGGCAGATCGTTCATCGAACCACCTTCACAATAATTCTCTATAATTGCACTCTCGAACAGTGCACGGAAAAAACGAGCACCTATATCTTCCCGTGCGATCTCTGATTTCTCTTATTTTATAATGATCGTTTCTCCTTATGTAGGTCGGCGTCAACAAAATATTTTAGCATTCGGAGGAGGAAGTCGGTGATTTAAATTTCGTGAGAAGATTTCGCCGCAACGAAAAGTCTTTGTTTTAATGTTGACCACCCCAAATCCCGTATCGTGCCCGTGACACTCTCTCTCCAATTTCGGGATAATACGAAACGTGCTGCTCTTCTTCAAAGTTTCTCGATGTACTCCGTTAATCCTATCTGGTAAGGTTCCCAGACAGCGCAGCAGAACTCCAAAAGAGGACGTACAAGCGTAGGCGGTCTCTTTAGTAGATTTGTTACATTTTCTAAGAGTTCTGTCAATAAAGCGTAGTCTTTGATTTACTTTCCCCGCAACTTTTTCTGTGTGTTCTTTCCAATTTAAGTAGCTCATAACTGTAATTCCTAGGTATTTAGTTGAATTTACAGCGTTTAGATTTGACTGATTTATCGTGTATCCTAAATTCAACGTGTTCCTTTTAATACTTGTGTGGAAGACCTCACACTTTTCATTATTTAGCGTCAGTTGTCAATTTTCGCACCAAACAGATATCTTTTCTAATTCGTTTTGGAATTTTTTTGATCTTCTGCTGACTTCACTAGACGATAGACAACAGACGACAGCATCATCTGCAAACAACCTAAGACCGCGGCTCAGATTGTCTCCTAAATCGTTTATATAGCTAAGGAACAGGAAAGGGCCTGTAACACTACAAAGTGGAAAGCCAAATCACCTGACTTTTCGTCAGTTACTACGAACTGTGATCTGTCCGACCGGAAATCAATAATCCAGTCACATAACTGAGACGATATTCCATTAGCACGCAATTGCACTATAAGCCGCTTGTGTGGTACAGTGTCAAAAGACTTCTGGAAATCTAAAAATCAATCAATCTAAAAATCAATCAATCAATTTGAAATCCCTTGTGAATAGCACTCAACACTTCGTGTGAGTAAAGAGCTAGTTGTGTTTCACAAGAACGATGTTTTCTAAATCCGTGTTGACTGTGTGTCAATAGACCGTTCTCTTCGAGGTAATTCATAATGTTCGAACACAATATAAGTTCCAGGATCCTGCTGTATATCGAAATTAATGATATGGGCCCGTAATTAAGTGGATTACTCCTACTATCTTTCTTGAATATTGGTGTGACCTGTGCAACTTTACAGTCTTTGCGTACGTATCTTCGTCTAGTGAGCGGTTGTATATGATTAAGTATGGAGCTATTGCATCAGCATACTCTGAAAGGAACTTAACTGATATACTGTTTGAACCGGAAGACTTGCTTTTGCTAAGTGATTTAAGTATATATACTTCTATGTTACTCATTTTGGCAGCTGTTTTTGATTCGAATTTTGGAATATTTTCTTCGTTTTCTTTGGTGAAGGAACTTCGGAAGGCTGTGTTTCGTAACTCTGGTTTAGCGGCACTGTCGTCCATAGTATTTCCATTGCATCGTGCAGAGAATGCATTGATTGTGTCTTGCCGCTAGCATACTTTACATGCGACCAGAATCTCTTTGAATTTTCTGTCGTATTTCGAGACAAAGTTTCGTTGTGAAAACTATTACAAGCATCTCGCATTGAAGTCCGCGCTAAATTTCGGGCTTCTGTAAAAGATCGTCAATCTTGGAGATTTTGCTTTCGTTTAATTTTGTCACGCTTTTTGAGTTGTTTCTGCAACGGTGATCTGACTCGTCTTATGTACCAAGGGGATTAGCTCCGTCGTTTGTTCGCCTCAGCCAGATACGAGTTACACTTTAATGACTCTTATTTAGTAAAGGAAGTGTTCGATGTGACGTAATCGCATTTGGATGCCATACTACATTCAGTGCCAGGTATTACAGATTTTTTTCGCTGTCTTTGACAAATTCTGAGCTTGTGCTGTCTCTAATGATCTCAATGTCGACCGGGCGCTAAACCCAACTTCCTTCCTTCCTTACTGCATTCGACTCGATACTTTCAAACGCCCCCAGATCAGCTAGAAAATCATGTCAAGGCTGTATAATTAGCTGCTCCAGTTCTTCAAATGCATAGTCGAAAGTCCTGAACACTTCGCCTTTACGTTGAACCCAGACAGAAATATCCCAGGGACTGAGCACCGGTCATCTCAGGGGCAACGGTCTGCCCAAGCACGAATGATTATGTTTTAAATACGACCAGTGGCGAACTTTCAAACGATTATTTGTCACTACGAGTAATTTTAGTAGTAATGTTTGGCAGTACTCCACATAGAGTCCACGGTGTAAATCCGTCTTCCGACCACAAATAATCATAATGTATGGGATCCAGGTTTCCTAAAAACCGACACCACTTTACGTCTTCTTGACATATATTGTGAATTTCCTCCACTCCACCATCAGCAATAACAAAACTCGTAACAACTAAAAAATCTCTCCGTTGCCTAGTAAAGAAACAGTAATTATTGTCTTTGCCAAATACCTTACTTAGAACTGAAAAAGATAATGACGATAATTCTGTACATGAAATAAATTGACGAATTTACATCGACGGATGTGAAGGTAATTTCTGGAGTACCCCAGGCAAGTATGGTAGGACCGTTACTGTTAACAATGTATATAGATGATTTAGCAGAAAGTGCCTATTGCCCTTTAAGTCTGTTATAGAACACCAAAGTAGCAACGCCAGAGTGAGATTTCCACTCTTCAGCGGAGTGTGCACTGATATGAAACTTCCTGGCAGATTAAAACTGTGCCAGACCGAGACCCGAATTCAGGACCTTTGCTTTCGCGAGCAAGTGTTCTACATAATGAGTTGCCCAAGCACGACTTACGACCCACCCTCACACCTTCAATTCCGCCAGCACCTCGTCTCCTAGCTTCCAAACCTCACAGAAGCTCTTCTGGGAACCTTGCAGAACTAGCACTCCTGGAGGAAAGGACACTGCGGAGATATGGGCTAGCCACAGCGTGGGGGATGTTTCCAGAGTGAGATTTTCACGCTGCAGCGGAGTGTGCGCTGATATGAAATTAGCACTAGTTCTGCAAGGTTTGCAGAAGAGCTTATGTTACAACGTACTGGCGGAACTGAAGCTGAGAGGACGGGTCGTGAGTCGTGCTTGGTGAACTCGTTCGGTGGAGCACTTCTCTGGGAAAGGCAAAGGTCCCGAGTTCGAGTCTCGGTCCGGCACACAGTTGTAATCTGCCAGGAAGTTTCAGCAACGTCAGAAGATAGTAATGATTTGCAGAATGACCTCCAGAGAATCGATCAACGTTTCACGCTCTGGCAGTTGACCCTGAACGTAAATAAGCTTAACATATTGCGCATATATCGGAAAAGAATTCCACTACTCTGCAGCTACACTATTGATGACAAACCGCTGGTAACAGAATCTACCGTAAAATATCGAGGAGTTACTCTCCAGAGCCACCTTCAATGGAAGGACCACATAAACGAACTAGTGGGAAAAGCAGATGCCAGACTCAGATTCATACGAAGAATCTTAAAGAAATGAAACTCATCCGCGAAGGAAATGGTTTACATCGAACGTGTTCGACCGATTATTGAGTATTGTTCAGCTATTTGGGACGCTACCAGGTAGGACTGATAGAATACCAGAGGTTGAAAATACCACTTCAGTTGTAAAGTTCTTTTATCATCACACGACCGATTTCGGCCTCATATAAGCCCATCTTCATGTGTCGTAACTTGGTGCTGTGACCCCCGAGCGCCGCGGTGGACGTGTACTCGGCGCGGTGTGCTACCTACGAGGGCAGCACCAAGTTACGACACCTGAAGATGGGCTTATAAGACCCCGACATCGGTCGTGTGATAATAAAAGAACTTTACAACTGAAGCGGTGTTTTCAACATCTGGTATAATGCTCAGTTGCGGATATTCCACCAACAGGATTGTTTACTGATAGAATAGGTAGAGAAGATCCAATGAAGAGCGGCGCGTTTCGTCATGGGATCGTTTAGCCGGCGCGATAGTGTTACGGAGGTGCTCAGCAAACACCACTGGCAGACGTTACATGAGAGGTGTTGTGCCCCATGGAGAGATCTATTATTGAAATTTAGAGAGAAAACTTCCCGTGAAGAGTGGGACAACATGTTACTTCCCCCTACATACATCTCGCGTAATGACCACAAGGAGAAAATTCGAGAAATTAGATCAATTACAGAAGTTTACTGACAATAATTCTTCCTGCGTGCTATTAGCGAGTGGAAAAGGGTTAGGGAGCTCAGCTACTGGTACAAAAAGCACCCTCCGGCACACACCATTAGGTAGCTTCCGGAGTGTGATTTAGATGTAACCATAATTCCGAATTCGTAATTTTCTGTGCAAAATACTCTATTCTATCTGATCGAATAATGCAAAATATAAAATATTGATTTCCTTTTTAATTACGAATTGACTTTTGTGGATAACGCTTTGATGATTTCCAGACATATTGCTTGTATCCTCAAGAAATTGGTCTTTTATTAAATGAGCAGATTTTGGCAAAATACGAAAAGATATCTAATCACAATACATTTCTTAAGCTTGTAAAAAAATGGCTCTGAGAACTATGGGACTTAAGATCTGAGGTCATCGGTCCCTTACACTTAGAACCACTTAAACCTAACTGACATAAGGACATCACACAGGGCCATTCCCCGAGGCGGGATTCGAACCTGCAAACATAGCAGCAGTGCGGTTCCGGACTGAAGCGGCTACAACCGCCCGGCCAGCATCAAGTTTTAACCAGAAGGTTCTGTACAAAATTGTTCTTACTACTACATCATGAAATTGGCCAATATTTCGACAAATTATCCGATTCCTGTTATAAGTTCGATACTATTTTGGATGACAATCGAGTCTGCAGAGGATGGTTAGTTTTTGTGACAAGCTGAGCGAAACATTGCTCGAGGTTGCTCGAGTTCACAGTGGATACAAGCTGCTGAACCAACAAGTTTATGTCTCTGTTAGCGGTATTTACCTTAGCTGCGATGAGCTGCCTGCTGAATTGCTGCTCTTGTCCTCAGAAAGTCCGATAAAAGCTAATCAAAATCTATGCTGATTTTGTCAGCAGAAACTGTCCTGTGTTTCTCGTTAGACAAGAAAATATGCACTCACCCTAGTCTTGAAATATGGCGATATGCATGTGCGTGGATGGAGCACCGTGTATATTACAGTGTCCTCTCTATTCTCGCAATAACAATTAACTATGTGGCTGTTTCGTTTCTCTGCTATTGGAGCTCAACGACTCTACAGCTAATATCTAGTTAAATGTAAGTTAAAGTAAATGCAGTGCTCATACTAAATTCTTCCTTTGCATCATACTGAGCGTGATGCACCCTGTTCTGCATTTGATACTGGTTCAGAGGAGAGTCCCCAAAATTTGCTGTCTTGCATCTCTCGTAGCAAAACTGTCCCCCACCTGGGTCCTTCCATGCTCCATGTCACAGCTTTTACAACCAATAGGAGCAATCCTTTAATCTTATGGAAACTATCTCTGCCAATCGCAAAGGGCCTACCATCAAACTGCGTAGAAATTTCGGCACTTTACTCCTTCCTAGCTCATTTCAGCCTATCGGATATTTTGTGCCTGTTCCAGATGCCTATAAGTTACATGCGCACCACCATGAGCGTACCACAAGTCTTTCACGTGATCAGCTGCATTGCTGGTCTGTTTGTATCCATCTGGAAATCCCCCACTGCAGTTTTCTAAAGATTCTTTCCATAGCACACAGTGCTGGCCCACTACCTGATCTCCTCCATGTGGCGTGTTCATTGTCCGTCTCCATGCGTGGCCTTAAAAGCATTCCATTGTACTCCGACCATGATGGCGCAACTCATGTCTGCCCCAAACTAAAATGTTTCCTCCAGCAGCTTTTTTCACCTCTTGCTCATTGACATGCAGGATTTAGGTTCACTGTGTTAATAGCGTCGAACTGAGTGTCATCCCTTTGCAATGCATACTGTACATTTTAAAAGGCAAATCTGCTCATTTTCGCTGAAATATGTCAGGTGACATATTCATCTTCTCATTACGATGTAAAAAATCTCTAACATAAGGTGCGAAATTGACATTCATTTAATCTGCCACCTTACATATTGCCTCAACATGAGATTGATGACATCACTCACAGCATACTCCATCGTTTGTTAGGCCTGTATTGTTGCCAGAGGTGGTCACACCCCATACTGAGTGCATTAACCAGTTGTCAGAATGTGTGTGTAAATCCGTTAAGTTGGAAAAAGTGAAGAACATTTTTGTCTGCCATTATGCATGTTTCAGTTGTTTATGTTCTGTATATTCTACATTGTTTCTACTTTACTATCACCTGATTATACTGTTTCATGGAAAAATAAACACAACCTTGCAACATGTCAGTTTGTTGCTTCAGTTTTGGGTACTGGTGTATTTTAACTACTCTGTGAGTGTCAGTTACTGAAACAATCAATGAAGCAGTATCACAATACACAGCTCCATTTCTAGAGTGCCATTAACATAGTTATAGCTGAGGCAGACAGAAAGCCAACATCTGCCCACCACAGTGGCACAAGTCAACATGCCTAACAACACCACTGATTGAAAGATTATATAAGATAAAAGAAATTATTCAGATAGAGATTGAAATTGGGTAGCAGGAAGAGAAAATAGTAGAATATGGGCTCAGGAACCAAAGGGGAAGCCACTTACTTGGTTGATTTTTGCTCAGAGCATAATTTGATGAACGCTAATGCTTTGCTTAAGAATCGTGAACGAAGGATGCACATGTGGAATACATTTTCGAAATGACATTTTATACTTAAGACATTTCCATATGCAGATGCAGACTGGCGATAATTTGTTATGAACTGCAGTTTACGACTAAAAAGGTTAGCAAAAGGTAGCAAAGCAAGGCGATGGAATGTAAATAAGTTAAGGCCCTGATTTTGACAATAACCTCAAAGGCATCATTAGGCAACGATTGACAAACGGAGGAAGGAATTCACTACAAGATGAATGGGTGCCTTGTAAAGGAGAAGTAGTGAAGGCAGCAGATGAGGCAAATGGGAAAAATATTGTTGTAGAAATCCTTGAACAACAAACTATACATTGAATTTAACTGACAACAAAGGAAAATATAAAAATGCAGCAAATCAAGTAGGCCATAGGGCAGACGTCTAAGAAACTGATACTGAAAGGAAGTTCAAAATGGCAAATCATGAATGCCTAGGAGGAAAATTCAAGGCTGTTTCAACAGCCGTCAGTTTTGGTCCTAGCCATTCTTGCTTTGCATTTTGCAATCGCAAAAGAAAGATGCTGCATATCCGAAAATTAAATTAAAGGAAAACAAAAACTTTGGAACAAAGAGAAGCAACTGTACGAACATCAAGAGCTCAGATGCCAAGCCCAGAACTAAGCAAAGAAGAGAATGCTGGGAGCTGGAAGGAATATGTAGAGGATAGGAGGGGGGTGACCTGTATGGGGTATCACGAGTACAGTGTCAGATACCTGTGAAATATCTCAACACGTGAGGCTGTACTTATCATATCACTTACCTTCGTAGACAGACTAAAGAATGGCAAATGCTTGTTTACAGAATTTGTAGATTTAGAGAAAGCTTCTGAAACTCTTGGCTGAAATACGCATTGTGAAGGTGTGGAGATATGAGGGATAAAACACAGGAAAACAAGATTACCTACAACTTGTACAGAAACTAGACTGCGGTTGTTGGACTTCAAGGACCTGAATGGGTAGCAGTAGTTGAGAAGCAGAAACAGGAAGGACACAAAATGTAGACCGGCAACAGCAATAAAAGCCTTCCTGAAAGAGAACAATTTGTTGACATCGAACATAAATTTAATGAAGTGAAATATAGACAATAAAAAGTTATGTGAAGAAGATAATTTATGATTTAGAAATGTGGTGCTAAAGGAAAATGCTTAAGACTGGACATGTTGATAGTATAATTAATGAAGAGGTACTGAACCAAACAGAGCAGAAAGGGAAATTATGGTACAACTGGTCTAAAAGAACGGATTTGTTGACAGACATACTTTGAGGCATCAGGGAATCGTCAGTTTGGTAATAGAGGTAAAATTAAGGAGGGATTAACAACAGTAAGCAGATTGTAATGGGTACAGGATGTAGTAGGTATGTAATGATGAAAAACTTTACACAGAGTAGCCTAGTGTGAAGCACTTTGTCAACAGTTTTCAGGCTGATGACCACAACAATTGTATTTATTCTTAACGCAACCCATCACAAACTAGCAACACTTTTGATTAGCTAGGTCAGTTGCATTATTTGTTGCCGGAATATTTTACTACATCCTCTAGAACAAATAACGTCTGATCTATTTGTGTATACATCTCTATTACTCACCGCAAATAGCCTAATTCAGGAAAAGTTACAACTTGTAATGCCGTTGTCTTATGGCGACTCTCAGCAAAAGATAATGTTTAACTACTGTGTTGGCCACTTTGACTTGTGTGGTGGTATTTCCATAAGACATCAAATACTTCATGAACAAACAGCCAATGACTGGTTATGTATTATACAAGACATTCGAATGCACTGGCAGTTCTCAAGCTTTGAAACAGTCATCGATGGCAAATATATCGTAATGCACTTCTGCAATTGCTGCCGTACATATCTGATGCATGTGAAGTTCATGTAGCCATTCACAAGGCTGTTCAATTAATTTTTAATTATTGTTTGACTTAGGGAAGTTAAATATCGAATTGACTGTTGTATCGTAAGAGTTAAATTAATGTGAAGCGAATTATTATGACTGATCCTGCATAATTGGTTCCCAGAGTGGGCTCAGTAAGAATGCTCATCTAGCACGATGTCTTGTCCTTGAAAGCTTGTTGATATTAAAGATGCTGCACAGAATATTTTATTTGGTGCTTTATACAAAGTGTTTTGGAGGGAAGCAATAGGAGATGTACAATCTTTCAGTAAGAAATTGACATATCAGAGGCTATATATCTGCCTATAAAGAACATTTGAGCGATGCTAAAGTGAATAATTGGCAAACAGGTTTTGGTTTAAGTTCTATAGCTGTATATAGAATATTGTAAAGATTACCATGTTTCTCATTTCAAGTGCTGTTAAATGTTTTTTAAAAAGCACTTCGATGAATTTAAAAAAACGATTGTTTCTTCCATAACCCGAAAGATAAAAATATCACACTTATTTATCAGGCAGGAAAATATGTGACTCCTTGTGAGCTATCATTTCCACGAATTCGCGTTTCGATATCTTGAACCATTTACGAAACCTCACGACAGCTGGACCCACAAGATCGTCGGCGAGCAAGGAATGAACTGGTCGCATCGCATCTGACCGGCCCAACGCCCGCCCTCTGACATATGCTGCAATATCTCGAGAATGGTGGTAGATAACGTTCTGCTCTCAACATTAAACACAATTGCGATGTCTTGGCTGCATTTATGAGATAAAATGAACGATGCAAAAAGTCTTCGCAATGCGTTTTTAGCTCCGAAAACTCAATAGAATTTTGTCTAGTGGTTTACTTAAAGGAGATATGGTTAATAACTACGATGGGTGACGAAAAGAATTTGTCATTTATCGAGCGAAGTTACGAGGCGTGTTTTTTTTTTTTTTCTTAAGTAAGTTCCGTGTTGCCACACTGCGGCCGCAGCGCTGCGGTCGGCGTTCTGCGCATGCGCACTGGGTACCTACATCTGTTGTCTACGCACTGACGCCATTACAGTCTGATTCTTCCTTGTTTACGTTGTGTACTGAGTGTTTAAGGTGTCTCCGATAATCGTGAGTCCCACCGACTGTGAAGTACTGGCTGCTGTAAGATTCCTAGTGCTTAAGGCCTAGAAGCGATCGATATTCATCGTGAGATCTCTACAGTTTACGGAGAAAACATTATGATTGATGGAATGGTAAGAGAGTGGGTGAGAGCTGTTGTGGCGTAGCAAGACAGCCACGCCATGGAAGTAGCCGAAAGGCACGCGTTTAGTTCACGCAGGCAAGAGATAGGTCTGTAACGGGAAACGTAATGAATGCTATAAAGAAAAGTACGTAGCTTCTGGAATATTTAACTTTAATCCATCCTTGTTGTATACATCGCTCTTGACGATACAAGGGAGACTCTTTAGATATAAGCTATGTAAGGCGAATGGCGCCTTGCTAGGTCGTAGCCATGGACTTAGCTGAAGGCTATTCTAACTATCTGCTCGGCAAAGGAGCGAGGCTTCGTCAGTGTAGTCGCTAGCTACGTCGTCCGTACAACTGGGGCGAGTGCTAGTCAGTCTCTCGAGACCTGCCTTGTGGTGGTGCTCGGTCTGCAATCACACAGTGGCGATACGCGGGTCCGACATGTACTAATGGACCGCGGCCAATGTAAAACTACCACCTAGCATGTGTGGTGTCTGGCGGTGACATCACATTCCTCCCCCGCAAATCGGCGAACGGTCGTGTTATAAGGCTTCCGCCCGCCGTGGGGAGGACCCCATGTTGACATATGCGATGAGGTGGGGAGCGTAACAACAGGCGAGGCTGTGCCACCCGCACCTGGCCATTCGGTCCGAGGGGAGCTAGGAAACGCCTGAAAACCTAGTCCAGGGTGCACGTCAACATGCGGTGTATGCGCCCGTAAAGAGACAGGAGGGGCCGAAGGGTCGACCTCCATTGCGTCGGGGTACCCGACGCGTGAAGACGCCATGTGGTCCGGAGCGAGCAAGAGTTCCATGGCGGAGGACGGCTGGTCACGGGAAGCGATCGGCGGCGCGTGACCCAGGGAGGCGCTTGGCGGCTGCAGCGAAGCGTCCACTGCGGGCGGCGCCGGCTGGAGGACAGGCGGCGGCGGCGGCGCGTCGCCATGGGGCAAAATGGAAGGCATCGTCGGTAACACCTGGGGATGAGGCGAGCCAGTAGATGGGTCCCCAGGGCGCTGACCGGACGGCACCATCGCTGAAAGCAGACGCGGAGCGGCAGAACCCGTGCGACGACAGAGGCGCAGCTGATTGAGATGCCGACGCACCTCACCAGAGGCCCCCAAAACCAAATACATCGCGCGGCCGAGGCAGCGAAGAATGCGCCCTGCGAGCCAACGCCATGAACCTCGATAGCTGCGATAGAATACAACGGCGCCTGGAGCAAAAGCAGAAGTCTGCCGCTGCACAGGAACCTGATGCGGCGGGTGCAGCAAAGACATCAAGCTTCGATGAAGACGACTGTGGAGCAACTCAGCCGGCGAGCGACCATTTCAGGGCTGAGAGCGATACGATGACAAAAAGAGCAACAACGCGTCCTCCCGAGAATGCGACTGTTTCAACTTCAACATCTGTGACTTGAAAGTCCGGACCAACCGTTCAGCGGCACCGTTTGACTGAGGCGAAAACGGCGCGGATGTCAGATGTTGAATACCATTGGCCTGGCAGAATGACTGAAATTCTGCGGACATGAATTGTGGGCCATTGTCGGAAACAATAGTCTGCACATGTTCAATCACACCTTGTGATTCCAAATAGTGTAATGTTCGTTCGACCGCATCACACAATGCGTGGGGAACATTGCGCGCTCTGAAAAATTTCGGTTGCGCGTTGACTTTCAGTTCGAAATGTGCTTTATAGTTCTCAGCGCAACCAAGGCCCGGTGCAAAAATGTCTGCAAATTCTTCACACATACGAGAAACACTGTCTGAAGGCACAGTCTGATTCACTGATAGCACCTGATTTACAATAGACAAGATAAACAATTGAAATAAATCTAAACCCATCAAGTTCACTGCAGAAGAAGAACGAAGAACGTAAAATGACACAAGTTGTGTTTGTCCCTTATATGTTGCAAGAAGGCTGCACTGTCCTAACACAGGGATATTCTGACCTGAATAACTATTTAAGTTAACATTTGCGGCACGCAACGGAGGTTTGCCCAGTTGTTTGTACGTGTCGTGATTGAGCAATGAAACTGCAGCTCCGGTATCGAGCTGGAATGGTATGACCTTGCCATTAAAGTCCAAATCTACAAAAAGTTTATTGTCCTGCTGATGACAAGAGCGACTGTCTCGTGCAATTTGAACTGATACAGGTACAGCATCACTTGCTAATTGACGTGATTTCCGGCGACGTCGACGCACACTTTGTGTGGGACAAACACAGTCACTGTTAAAGACAGTGGCACTGGACGAAGTGGAATTAACTACATGAATGTCCATGGGTGAAGGTCCACGAGCCTGAGTGTCCTCGGTTCGATTCCGGCGTGAAGCAAAGGGCCTGGAATGATTAAGAGTGTCTGATCTGAGCTTTTTCTGGCAAACACTTTGAACATGTCCTTTTTCATTACAGTAAAAACAAATAGCTTGGCCTGACGGGCAATTGTCACGGCAATGTCTAGTTGCACACCGTGGGCATGATTTCACTGCATTTGTATGCTTGCACGGCACACCTGGTATAGAGCGTGGCGACAGCTGCGCGGACCTGCACGAGGACAGTTTACCGGTCCGTGCAGCGCGCCCGGCGGGCCGCTTAATGTTACACACGGCTGGCGAAGTTGCAAATGATTCCTGAGCAAAGTCAAGCGTGTCTTGTCTATCCAATATGTCTATCACTTGTTGAAGGGAGGGATTGACGAGTTTCAAAATCTGTTCCCGTATGCGAACATCAGAAACGTTCTGTGCTGTTGCATCACGTACCATAGTATCTGAATAAGGGAGTCCACATTCACACTCAAAAGCACAATCCCTAGTAAGGCCTTGCAATGTTGCAACCCACTCCCTATTAGTCTGACCGGCCGTACGTTTTGTACGAAAGAAAGTATACCTTTTTGCAACTACATTAACTGTTTCCTTGAAATAGGCATCTAAAGCAGACAAAGTTTCTTCGTAGGACAGAGTTGCTACGTCGCGTCGGGGAAACAATTTCACTATCACACGGTAGGTGGACACACCGACACAGGATAATAAGTGAGGGTGCCGCTCATTACCTTGAATTCTGTAGGCGGCGAGATGAAATCCAAACTGGCGTGACCACTCCGTCCATGTTTCCACGTCTGCTTGAAAATTACGGAATGGGGGTGCAACTGCATGTTGTGGCTGCGGTAGCGATGAAGCGGCGGCGGCCGCATCGTTTTGCAGTGCACGTTGACCCTGGACGAGCTGTCCAAGGGCATCCAATGTGCGCTGCACGCGTGGGTTCGAATCCCATCCTCGTCGCCAACCGTTGTGGCGTAGCAAGACAGCCACGCCACGGAAGTAGCCGAAAGGTATGCGTTTAGTTCACGCAGGCAAGAGATAGGTCTGTAACAGGATACGTAATGAATGCTATAAAGAAAAGTACGTAGCTTCTGGAATACTTAACTTTAATCCATCCTTGTTATATACATCGCTCTTGACGATACAAGGGAGACTCTTTAGATACAAGCTATGTAAGGCTAATGGCGCCTTGCTAGGTCGTAGCCATGGACTTAGCTGAAGGCTATTTTAACTATCTGCTCGGCAAAGGAGCGAGGCTTCGTCAGTGTAGTCGCTAGCTACGTCGTCCGTACAACTGGGGCGAGTGCTAGTCAGTCTCTCGAGACCTGCCTTGTGGTGGCGCTCGGTCTGCGATCACACAGTGGCGATACGCGGGTCCGACATGTACTAATGGACCGCGGCCGATGTAAAACTACCACCTAGCAAGTGTGGTGTCTGGCGGTGACACCACAAGAGCATTTAAAGGTGGCTGCACAAATGTGCATGATGAACAACGGAGTGGGCGTCCTTCGGTCGGTAATGAAAGTATGGTGCAGGAAATGGACAATAAAATGAGAGAATGAAAGATGCTTTCCTTGTGGGATGACTTTCCTAATGTTTCTCATTGTGTTTTGTATGGCATTGTGACAGAGCACTTGAATTACCGAAAATGTTGATGGATGTGCACAAAACCAAACGTTTAGACAGTGCATTGACTTTCCTTGAGCGGTACCATGGTGATGGTGATGATTTCTTTAGCCAAATTGTTAGGGGCGATGCAACTTGGGTGGCCTACATCACACCAGAATCAAAGCAACAGTCCATGGAATGGCAGCATTCAGATTTACCCAGAAAAGTGAAGTTTAAGCAAACAATTTCTGCCCGGAAAATCATGTGCACAGTGTTTTGGGACTGAAAAGGAGTACTGGTTGTGGAATTTCTGTCTCGTAATGAGACAATCAATGCACCAGCTTACTGTAAGACATTGCACAATCTGCGCCGTTCAATTCAGAACAAAAGACGTTGCAAGTTGAGCAAGGGCATCGTTTTGCTCCGAGACAATGCCCGTCCGCATGTGGCGAATCTCATCACATCTTTTCGATGGGAAACTCTAGATCATCCTCCGTAGAGCCCCAATCTTGCGCCCAGTGACTACCATCTGTTCCTGCACTTGAAGAAACACCTGGGCGGTCAGGATCTTCAAGACGATGGCGAAGTCAAAACAGTGGTGATGAAGTGGTTAATAAGTCAGGCGGCAGACTTTTATGAGGAGGGTATTCGAAAACTGGTACAACGTTATGACAAGTGCCTCAATATCAACGGAAATTATGTAGAAAAGTAGATTAAGGTACAGGCTTTCATGCAAAAATAAAATTATTCACATATCTTAGCACGTTTTTTTTTTATTTCAAAACGGTACTTACTTAAAAAACACGCCTCGTAGCAGCCAGTAAGATGCAGAAGAACCAAATTATTTCATCCAATAAGCAGCGTGGGACTGCGGCCCTGCGCAACAGCAGTTCGACAACTACAAAGCACTACGCTGAGCTTGCTATGCCATGCCGCTGAGGGCATTTCTGACGGAACTTGCTGCTGCCGCAGAATTTTGACATGCAGTAGCCATTAATGAGAAGTGGGCCCAAAATCTGAACTCACATCTCTGCCTATCATTTCGTTAATGGTCATATTTACTGTGATATTTCACAATTAAGTGCTACAAGAATTTCAGAAAGTCTGCCTTGAAAATAGGAAGCTGCTATAAATTTGTGTTTTTGGATGGCTGGTCACATCTTTTTGCACATGAGATGTGGCTAACAACTAAATTATTCTTTAAACTTGGAACAGGTATTGCTATCTACTATCAGCAGTCTCAAGGAACTGCATCGTATGTAAAGCACTTCATCCCGATCTCGCATGTCAGTGAAAAAGCTAGAATGAAATAATCACAAAATTCCTCTTATCTCAGAAACGGTTTCATCCATCGAAACAAGATTCTGGCAAATTGTAGTATGCAAAGAGGACAGTATTTCACCATACGACTAACATGCGAAATTTCCATATCTATCGGAATTTTTTATAGATTAAAAATTTTTTCAATGATATAAGGTAGTATTTAAGCACCATCGATAGCTGGTGAAACTAGAATTTCCATGGGCTTGGACAAATGTATGTGAACAAATTAAAGTTTTTTTGTACACTGAGAATGAGTATTGTCAAACAATTTACATGTCTTACCATCAGTGTCCATATCATGATTGCGTCACATTTTCAAATCTATTAGAATGTCAACGAGATTAATATTTGCAAGTTTTGGCAAAAGAAGCTGATTTTTGTACAGCAGCAAGGGAGTTTATGTATTACTCAAAACGTGTCACTGATAACGTCTCTCTGAAGAAAGATAAGGGGAGTAAGATGTCTGTGCACAGTAACTCGTTAGTTTTACTGACATTTCGGCAGAATCCTATACCCCTGTGTATTTTTGATAAAGAATGATACTGACTGGACAACGGATTTTATTACCCATATCTCAATAATCGAAGAAAAAGGAAAACAATTCAACCCATCTTTTCGTTCCTATCTCTACACTGAATGAAATATTATGCTTTTTTCCTACAAATACGAGGCTTGTTTTTTAAGTAAGGTCCGTTTGAACATAAGTACACATCAGAAGGTTATTTGAAAAAAGTAAATTTATTTTCAGAAAATAAATATTCCACTCTATTTTTCGACATAGTTGCCAATTTTGCTGAAACACGTATCATACCTCCCAACCAATTTTAAAATTCCCTCTTCATAAAAACTTGCCGCCTGATCTGACAACCAAGAGTTTCTAACGCCGGAAATGCATATACTCCTATTTCCATCTATTGTACTATTATTTTTTTCCTTGTTTTGTTACCTCAAGATATGACATTTCTGTCTCTTTATATATTGTATTTGTTTTACTGTTTGTATATATATATTTATGCACTTATGTCGATGTATAATTGGTTTGTTTCGTAAATATTATTTGTATTTTTACGCTGGGTCTTGCCTAGGGAAAACTGCTATCGAACGATTACATCGATGGGTCGTGTGAAGACTCAAAGTGTGTAGGATCTTTGGTAGTGTTAACTCTGCCGCGTGAAGCGCGGGCAGAACTGTGGGAGTCTGGCGGGAGTAGCGAGTGGAGCAGGTGTTGTGTGACGCTCCCGCGAGTTGCCGCGCTTTCGGGGTTTGGCAGCATGTAATTGCGCTCGACTCGCGATGATAGTTTCTGACATGGTGTCGCGGACGGGAAGCATTAGCTGGCGCACATCAAGAGCCCGTTTCGCCTGGTGACCGTGTCGAGAAGAAGGCGCGCCAACATCCAGCTTCTGCAACAGCGACGGCCGACAATGAGTGACTGTCGCCACCTCCTCGATCGACGGCTTCAAACCTTCAATCAACCAACAAGGAAGACTAAAAGCACGTAAAGTTTCAGAACTGTATGGCAGACCTCAGCTTTTCAAATTGTTCCATTTGCCTCGCAAAATTACAGCAACTTAGCATGAACCTTTGTTGCTCATTGTCCCAATTGCATTGCCAAGCAGGGTCCCTTCCTTTTCCGAAATGAACCCGAGTGTCGTTGAAATTCAAACGCCAGCATTAAAATAATATAATTAGATTTCACTGCTTTAATTTCAAAGTTCAGTAGCTGGCTACAATATTTAGGTTACACGAGCACAAATTAAGAGTGCGAGTTTTGTTAGCATATTTTAGCTTACCTGTGACTGCAGCTCAGCTTGGTACGTACTAAATTTTACTATTGTTAATAGTTCAGAATCATTTAATTCAAGTTCAAAGTAAAATCTCTTGTTTCTAAATTGCGTAGAGTCAAGTTGCTTTTGAAATGATTGTTGAGGTAGTCCAAGACTAACCGTATTTTACTGGATATCGATGTGCTTCAGAAAGAAAGCTCACTATTAACTTCAGTCACTAAATTAACTTTCGATTTTCCGGTTTTATTAATTCTTTTGCTAAATTAAGTCAGAGTGTAGCGAAATTTATTACTTCTGACAAACTTTCAGTTTTCACACTACACGTGTCAACCTTCAGTTGCCACGCTTCTAGTGTTAATTATATGTGTAATAACCTTTCTTTTTCAGTTACTATAGTAATTGTCCTTAGGACTGGCGACCGTGATTTCCCCCAAATCTCAAATACCTAATTACCGCTAGTTAATTGTTAATGTAACGGCTGCACATTTACTTTCTTTATTAACTTTACCCCTTTTCAAAATTAATTTCCACCAGTTTCATTAGCACATTTCCTTTCATTTAGATGTAACCCTTTCCTCCCTCTTTACTGACAGGTTAACTTCGGTGACGATTGCTTTTCCAAAACTCCCATTAGGTACACGCGGTTTAATTTTTCACTGTCATTAAGGTCGGTAAGTGAGGGGGAGGTTACAAGTTCACTGCCGGCCGGCCGGTGTAGCTGAGCTGTTCTAGGCGCTTCAGTCTGGAACCGCACGACCGCTACTGTCGCAGGTTCGAATCCTGCCTAGGGCATGGATGTGTGTGATGTCCTTAGGTTAGTTAGGTTTAAATAGTTCTAAGTTCTAGGGGACTGATGACCTCAGATGTTAGGTCCCATAGTGCTCAGAGCCATTTTGAGTTCACTGCCGTTTTCACGTCGTCGTCATCATCGTAATGTTTGCCACTGAGGTGTTGTTTGAGATGGAGGAACAGATGGTAGATCAGGACCGTAGGGTGGGTGGTCTAAACCTTCCCACCCAAAATTGTCCACTAAATCTCAGGTCTGACCTGCAGTGTGAGGTCCTGCACTGTCATGGAGTAGGACAATTTCCTTTGTTAGCATGCCACTTCTTTTGTTTTGAATCGCTCTGCGTAGCTTTCTCAGGGTTTGGCAGTATGCTTCTGCGTTGATAGTGGTTCCTCGTTGCATGAAGTCGACCAGCAAAACACCATACCTGCCCCAAAGAACCGACGCCATGATTTTGTGCTTGGACAGAGTGTGTTTGGCCTTCACCTTTACAGGCGAGTGTGTGTGTCTCCATTCCATGCTCCATTGCTCCGATTCGAGCGTGATATGCGAAACCCATGTTTCGTCTCCAGTTACGACCTGACTCAAGAAACCGCCACCTTCTTCGTGATAACGAGTCAAGAACTTCATCGCACACTCAAATCTTTGGTTTTTGTGTTCCTCTGCTAGGAGTTTCGGACCCAGTGGGAGCACAGTTTTCTAAACCTTAGGAGTTCAGAAACAAAGTTGTAAAGCACTGATCTCGACACGTCAGGAAATTCGTTTGAGAGACCTGTTATAGTTTTAGTTAAGTTTTCGTTATGTTCCGTAGATCATTTTCCCGATTATTTTATCGATTTGGAACAAGTCAGATTACAGGATATCACATGAATAGTGCTATTATTAATATTACTTAAATTGTTATTGTGAAGCCCCTGTTGTCACGAATCCCCGCTTCAACTGAAGCCACCAAATCGTCTGTAATCAAAGAATGGCCCCCAGAGCGGTCCTCGTCATGGACGTTGTCACGGCCATCTTTGAATTATCGTACCCACTTACGCACTTTGCTTTCACTAATAACAGTATCACCGTACACTTCGTAAACCTGTCGATGAATTTCTGCAGCTGACAGGTTCCTTGCTGACAAAAACCGTATCACTGAGCGAACTTCACACGCAACGGGCGAGTTGATAATCTTAAACATTTTGAAAGCACAGAACAGAATCGTACAGGTTAGCTACAGAACTGAAACTGAGCACAGTTGTTCCCAAGCCCGCATCTCGTGGTCGTGCGGTAGCGTTCTCGCTTCCCACGCCCGGGTTCCCGGGTTCGATTCCCGGCGGGGTCAGGGATTTTCTCTGCCTCGTGATGGCTGGGTGTTGTGTGATGTCCTTAGGTTAGTTGGGTTTAAGTAGTTCTAAGTTCTAGGGGACTGATGACCTAAGATGTTAAGTCCCATAGTGCTCAGAGCCATTTGAACCATTTGTTCCCAAGGCATGCCGGTACACGACGCACGCGCTCGTTGCGGTATGCACGCGAACTACTAGTGTCTACGACAAAACGGACCTTACTTAAAAAACACGCCTCGTATCTTCTAGCTATTCAAAGTTCTTGGTAATCTGTTTACACCTTCATGAGTAGTTGACAGGATTTTGCAGATTTAACTGTTTCCACATTTCTCAGATCACTGAGATACAAAAATAAAATTCCTTGCACAGTTTCAGTCCACATCATTCGTTATTAAATGACTGGTTTATAGATTCTGCCGAGATTTGAACGGAGGTAGCGATTTATTTTCGCCAGACATCTGATTCGCTAGCAAGTTTTGGGTATATCTAAGCTGGCTTGTTCTGCCAAATGCAGCATAGTTTATAAATATTCATATAAACTAAACAATCATGAAACAGCAACTGGTGGAAAGCAAGTAAATTGTTTCTAAAAATATTCATTCCTGGTATAAAAATAAACTGTAATTTATTAACAATATCGTTCCAAACCACAGCAATTATCGTTTCGCCAGCTATCAATGACGCTTAAAAATTACATCATTCTGTTGAAAAAGGGGAACTTTCGCATATTAATTATACGGCGAAATTCTGTCTTCTTTACATATGAACATTTGCCAAAAATCTTGCTTCGGTAACTGAAATCATTTACGACACATGAGGAATTTTGTGCGTATTTCATTCTGGCCTTTTCCCTGGCGCGCGAGTTCAGGACGAAGCGCTTTATACAGAATCCATGTTCTCAAGACTGGTCATAGATAGCAATATCTTCCCGTTTAAAGAATAACTAATTTCATATGCAGCAACATATGATCTAACATGTACCAAAGGCAAATTCTTGGCGGCCTCTATTTTTCGGTGTAGAGTTCCAAAAATTCTGACAGTAATTTACTTAATCCTGAAATATCACAATAAAAATGACCATCAACGAAATGGTAGGCAATGCGTCATAAAACTGATGAATTAAACTATAAGATGTGAGAATAATTTATTACTGAGGAGTTTCTTTACAATCGTTTGAGAAATATCTTAGATCAGCCAGTGGGCACATGACATTCTGTTCGGTCTCAAGGGTTAACTGACACTGCCCGAGATTTCCCGCTCTGTAGGTTGTGGCTTCATACGGCAAACAAGACTCCTAATTGGCCGACACAGGTAGCATTCGGGGGACCTTACCAGGTCGCATAAGTAAAATAGCGCCGTAACTATCGCGGGAAATATCCACAGCTCCCTGCAAGGCAGCGGTATGCAGACGACAGACGCGACCGTGTGTGAGCCGGTAAGTAAGCTTGCAGATAATCTTATTCTAGAAGAGAGGAGCTTCGGTGGCGGCAAGTGCTGCGAGGGCACCTCACAGACTGCAAGAGCAGCGCTACACTCCAAAAATTCCTGGGGAGCGATCCACCTGGTCAGATCGCCCCAATGAGGGCGATAGTGCGGACGCACCTGGTGATGCATGGGCACATTTTATTGAGAAGCAACTGCACCGTGTATCCAGAGAAAGTTGTTCGTCCATGGATTGCCAGCAATTTCACTATACCATTCCTACTTATGGACACTGTGTTAAAACAGAAGATGAACATGCTGTTTTCTATGTTTTCTGGTTTCTGAGCAAGCGAAGTTAGAAAATTCTGTAGTCCTACTGGTGAGGCTGGTGTTAGTGGCCGATATCTAGTCCTTAGTTTCAGAAAGTTTTATCTGTTGTTTAAAGGAGCTCTTAGTGATGTCAATCTGTGGGTGTTATTTCTCACGAGTTGTGAAAGGGATTTATCTGACAAGTATCCTTGGGCTCCTACAAGGAGCAATTTCCACCCCACACTACTACAGAAGTCAGCCAGACGCTCCAACGTACCAAAAAGAAATGCCTGAAAAACTTTCAGCAATAAATATCTTCTGGAGTCATCCACTGTAAGGAAAAGACACAAAAATATTCTATTTTCTTACTTGGGTACTGGAGTACTGTTAGTTAGTGTTAGAAAAACATTAAACGAACGGAAAATATTATTTATTGCAAAATCTGAGAAAATCAAGTGAAACTTTTATTTATAAACTGATACACAAATTTCTGGGTTCTTTTCGGAATAGGAGGTTACCTCTTATGGATAGGAAACCAGTTAATGAAATTTTTATACATGTGTGGGAAAGCTCTTTTTTCCCTTTTCTTTAAGAATGTTGTTTACTCAGCAGAATGGCTGAGAGCCACACCTACTCAACTTGAATAATTATCCGGTTGAATTTTTCAAAGTACAGTTGAGGCTGTCACGTGAGAAATGTAGTGGAGTGACGTGAATGAAGTATGTTATTTCTAATGGACAAAAGATGGGGCTCACCTGCGCTGTAGCCCACAATACCGTGAGCCGCTGAAAAATAACAAAACTATCTCTTTCTATCTGGATTGACCTCCATGCAGGCGCTATTTATTAATCTGTCTGTGTTCACACTGCACATTAAGTGTCGTGGCCAACACAGTGAACGAACGCTTAATCACGAGCGGCTCAATATAGAGTATCACTCCGATTTGCTAGCGACAGAGGTGCTCTCTCAGTGCAGTACTGAGTAGAGACTTTGTTCCTCGCTCTCTGGGTACACACACGAGCGCACTCGCTCCCACTACGTGTTCGCACTTCAAGAGACTCACTGGAACGACTCCTCTCCGTGGAAAAAGCAATAGGCTATATCATATGCTGTCTTTCCCTCACTCCTCTGGCTCATTGCGTCAGAAATAGTCCGCCAATCAGCGTTACTATTACAAACGGGAGAATGGCGCTCCGTTTAAGCCGACCAATCCGGAAATATATAGCATCTGCATTAGGCGTTTACTGTCCACCTGTGAGAACTCTGAAACTGCACACTAGGTCCGTCAAAATTGTGTATGCTGGGGCTCTCCCAAACAATACAGCGGGTTTTGCTTTTAAGGCTAACATGCAGGCCATTATCCCTTTTGTCTGGAAAAAATTGTTTTGGTCCCTGGGCGGTTGGTTGACCAGCACAGGTGCATGCTAACTCACCCTCCTACGGACTTTCCTGCGGGCTGGTTGCCTCCGCCGAACAAAAACTCGTGTCTTGAATGTTTGTGTACGCCAGCCTCGAATTTTTAATCTCGGTGCGCACTTGCGATTTATTTATTAGATTTGCATATCGATTAAACGGAAATATGTAAAATTGAATCTGTCCTATCAAGTTTGGACTCGAATGAAACGTCTTGATACGCAGAATACGATGGTGAGGTCGGAATATCTAATAAATAAAGGTCAGGAGACCACGCAACCTTATAGTGATTTAGTCTCATCTGCTCCTTCACATACTAAGGGACATTCGTTCCTGAGTTCATTTCTTTTACAGCTGTGTTCAGTCAATATTCCACAGGCATATTTCCAGCTAAACGTTATTTATTTTTCGTAAGATTTATTGTTGTAAAGCTATTATGTTTATTATTAGAAATTTTTTAACATTTCTGTGTCGTGGTTCGCCAACTTTCAACAGAGTTTCTTGATACTATTTTAGTAATTGTGGCTTGTTGGTTTCTTAATAATAAAGTACAAAGCTAAGTCGGGAGCTGTCCCTCCTGATAAAGAAATAGTGTATGAGACTGTTTTAAGAAATAAATAATTGTTAAATTATGTTCAAACTGTCATGCGCACCTCTCAATTCCAGTACCACCACTCCTAAAATCGTTAGATATTTGGTCAATTTGTTGCATTGTCAAATTGCTTAGGCATTAGTTGTGTCTGGTAATATTGTCTGTAAATCATAATCGATTTAGTGGCCAGACAACATGGGCTAGTAATTACAATAAGTTTTCATGTAAGAATACTTACAGTTACAGCAAGCTTGTATCTTGGTCCAATACAGCGCACAAAAGTTTATTTTGAGTGCGTTATGCATTTCATAATTTTTCGTAATTACACTAATTTGGGTGGGGTGCTCTTTAAATTTATTATTGCAATTGTTTTAACATTGTGTTGAAATCCTTGGAGGGCACTACCTATTTCTGAATATTTTATATTTATTCTAACGCTTTCAAACTTCGGCCTGATTCAGAGACTCAGTCTATTAATACTATCGAATGTTGCTAGTTTAAAACAGTGTCACTTGAAATAGTGGCAATTCATTGTAAAGTTTTTTGTTTCATTAAACGAAAATTTTGAAAAGTATGGACCACTCACAGCTGAACCCAGTCCTGTCATTCCTTGTATAGCACAATCTTAAAATAAACTGAACCGATAGTTTTACTTTTAGAGTACTGCTTCTATATTGAACAAGACGTCACTTACGCTGCTTTGAAAAACGTCGACCTCTAATAATTCTGCACATTCATCAAATGTATCATGTTAAATGTACTGACATTTACATAACGCTGGCGATAATGTTAAGGAACACTATTCTGTACACACTGATTTGAAAGTAAAATAAATGCCATATGAATTTTAGCAGAATTTTGGGACTAAAAATTTTGGCTGAAGCCTTTATGATGAGCACTTTCTTAACAGTTCATTGCACATTCAACAGAACTGAAAATTCTTACTATTTATGAAAGCATTCTGGGACCAATCCGAACTTGTATTACGTCGTCGCAGGGACCCTTCTCAGATGATGAATTCTTCCAGGACGTCTTCCATCGAAGACTGGATCTAGGTTGTGCATCAACGTGTCGGCCACATTGTTGATAGCATGTCAGGGAGAGCCCATGTATTTTTATAACGTACACGGTGGTGCAACATGGTACTCAATAAAGCCAATCGGTTGTCTTTAATTTCGTAGATGTGCAAAGATTTTCACTTTGGAAAGGGCTGTTCTGTTATACTCTGATATGATAGCTTTGTGTTTGTGTCGGATAATGAATGTAATCATGCATAATACAGTTTGTTTTAGTGACACATGTACGTAGGAATACCATATATATCTGTACACATTTACTAGCCAATTGCAGATTTTTTTTATATCACGAATAACAAAATATAGCTTTTGTATTTTCTTGATGGAATTAGTATAAAGGCATTCACTACCCTATTGTGTTACAGCACCGTTAATACTTCGTCCAACCACCGTTCTTCCAAATTACCTAAAAATTCTTTTAGTATTGTTTTTCTTAAGGCTCGTAGTTCTTGCAGTGAATCTGTCTTCCACTCTTCTGGTATCCGTGTGTACAGCTCACATACGATCTCAAATTGCAGTCAACAGCGTTAAACAGGCCCTGCAAAGTATTCCTCAAAAGTTTCCACTGGGATAAAATCCAGGCTAAATGCAAGCCAGGGAAAGACATCGATATCTTTATCTTCAATCCACTTTTTCGTTGTGCAGGAAGCTGCACAGGATGCATTATCTTGTTGGGACATTAGACTTTCGTTCCCTAGCTCCTCCTATATTCCAATCCTTTCTGTCTCTAGCATCTCAGTGTACATATTAGAGTTAAGTCTAGCGTTCACCCAAGATTTCCCTTAGTGCAAAATACTGCCCATCAAAATTTCTGCTCACTCTTACCTGCTGCTCTGTTCTCAGACCATGCCAATCATATTGAAATCCATCCAGGCCATTTAATTTTAACTTCTTCTGAAGATCAGTTTATCTTGTTCTCAAGTCCATGACAGACGTCTTCCAGCATAGTCCAATCTAGCCTGTTTATGTTTGGGTGTTGGAGTAGGTTCCTGCTGTCGTTTCTTGAATGCAAGATGTTATCATTTGACAAAATTTGTCCTAAACGTCTGGCAGTTGCTAGCAACTGTAAATCAGCAACAAGTTCAGAAGATAGCTGTTTGTCGCCCTTGTGTTTTGCACAAAAGTAGCCATGCCTCAGATAATTTCTACTTTGCCTATATTTTCCCTTCTGTGCATATCGTGCTCCTAATCAAACGAAATTAGAAATCACTGTATCTGAAGTGTTCAAATTTTTGTCGATTAGAGTGAATTCCTTCTGCGCAACGATTTTTGCTTTTTCATCACATGATAACTATTTTCCTCATGGCTATGTCACATCGTGGTTTAGGTACACATTGCGCACTGTCACTAATGGCGTCTGTTTCCTGTCTGCAGGAAAGACAGGTACACATACTAACACCGCACAAAGACGACTGCCTTTATACCGACTCCCAAACTCTACCACCTGACTGATTGCTTCTATTTCATAGTAATTTTCTTGGTTTTGAAAAGTTTATTTTTCATTTCATGATGCTCCTGAAAATAATACGGAAGTGTTTCAGATGGTACATAACTTGTTTGTGCAGAAAGTAGGTTTTCACAGTAATATTTACTGGATTCATCAACGACTGACTTCATTTCTCATTAACCGCATATTTCTCATATGTAGATGGTATTTACTTCCTAATTGTTTACTAGGTTTAATAGACTAATCAAATTAGCGACCAATTGCATTGCGACTAATGCAGCGAACGGTACGGCTGATCCACCGCGCATTGTTTGCGGTGTATTTGACCAAAGCCAATTTGTATTCTAAAAAGGAAACAACACTCATAGCTCGTTGCGAACTATCGGAATATGATAGTTCAAAATTGAGTGATGAATACGGAATTATACTGTACGGCATAATTATCGATGTAGTTACGTAAATTGAGTGTTTGGCAAGTAGGTGAAAAATGTGCAGTTGTTGTTTTTTACTCGTGGCGCTTAAGTAAAACGACAGCACAGAGTAAATTAATTTTCTCCATCTTTCTGAATTCCGGTAACGTTCTGTCACAAATGTAGCCGTACTGCTTTCCTTTTTGTCTCCTTGAGTTGCAGCTAAGGAAACAGACGATTTCGATACCGTTTTCATAGTTTCTTAGATACTAACGAGCGACTTGGAGCAGTGTTCAAGACACTGGTCACGCTTTCTGAGAGAGAGTTGAAACCTCTGCAGCAATCAGTTTTCCATAGTGTCTTTGAACCATTCAAAACAAACTCGAGGATGCAACTTCCTGCAGATTAAAACTGTGTATCGGAGATAGACTCGAAGGTCATATCAGCGCACACTCCGCTGCAGGGCAAAAATTTCATTCTGAAATTTGAGGATGATTCTCTGAAAAGTGCACCATCGATTTCATTCCTTATTCTTATCCCGTTTCTCGTGACTTGGTTGCCGAGAAGACTTTGTACCTTATCATCCTTCCATCCTTCTAATGTAATCCTTATTTGCTTTATACATTACATGAGTGCCAACATACGGTATGTTTTCAAAGATGGGTTCCAATTCAAGATATTGCTACTCAGTCCCCTCTGAAAGTCCTAGAAGTTCCTAAGGGGAATAGTAGACATTTTGTATATTATTGTAAGATGTTAAAGGACTTTGATGTTAGACCTTTCACAAATTTTTATGTTCTTAAGAAATTTAAATGTAATTTATTTCCTTCTATATATACAAATTATTCATTAATTGTTTAATACATGCTGATAAGTGTTACATCTTCATAAAAACATTTATTTACTCTGTGCTGTCGTTACACTTTGCTTACCTTAACTTCTTATATTCTCGCCTGTACAACTGCACCATGTATGTCGCTAGGGTGAGAGTACTTCGTAACACTGCATCTTTTGTCTACGGCTGTCTGTACGTGCTTTTCCCTAAAATTCCTGGGGTTAGCAGAATTGTTCCCCTATTATTTTTAAGACCTTATTCTGATATTTGTTCCAGTTTGTAGCCGCTTCTTAAACTCTGTGGCTCTTTTCGTTCGCCTCCAAAGGACCCATACATTGTCAGACAATTCACTTTTATCACAACTGTACTCTGCAGTAGTGTCAATATTGTGATTACTAGGCCAATATTTTCTATTACAGTGTTATTAAACGGTTTGTTTTGCGATTCGGATTTGTGTATTGTACGGAGCGGTCGGTCCCCGTATGCAAATAGTGAAGCCATAGAGCCCGAAATAAAAAGGAACTAGAAAGTAATTAAAAGACAATACAATGATTATTTATATTACGGGTGGTTTTCGTATGGTGACTAAAGGTGCCCAATCCCTGAATGTGTAGTGTGTGATGAAAAACTCAGTAATGCTGGTATGGTTCTCAGCAAGTTCAAACGGCATTTGTCAATAAAACATTTGTCTCTATTAACTAGAAATGTGAATTATTTTCGTCAGGTGTTGGAACAAAATAGAAAAACAAATGAAGCTTATGACTACGTTAGGATGTGTTTCGCAAAATGTACAGGAAATCAGCTATACGGCAGCCAAATATAGCGTAAAGGGCAAAAAATCACACAGCAGCAAAAATGTTAATACATGTGTGAAAAAAAATGGTAAAAATAGTCAGGGTCAGAAAGTGCAACTGAAATTTCAAAAATTTCTCTGTCTGCTGCCACAATCACCACGCGCTGGTATGTGTTGCTTCACGTGAGCTGTCGTCCCGTAGCGCTGTTGTTGCTGGCGGTTAAGTCGGTACCCGTCTTCCCTGTTCATATTGGCCGGTCGCTGGCTATTTCTATTGCCCCTCTAATCTTCCGCCTGAAAGTAAGAGGCTGTTTCGCCAGTACGCATGCTTCGCCAAAACCAATCTGTTTGCCGCACTCATCCTATTGTGCTACCACCGCTGACTTGGTGTGCTGCTTAGTCTGATATATCTTCCGTGTTCAGGTAACCGTGTGCTGATGGGTTGCCCCGTCTCGCCTACATACACGAATCGACATTCGCACCTGATTTCGTAAACTCCAGCAGCATGTAGTTTGTAAACTATATTTTTCGTTGTGCGAAGAACATCTTTTATTCTGTTGCTGCTTCTGAAAATCGGCTTAATGCCAGCTCATCGGAGAATTTTGCCGACCTGTTCAGTGAGACCTTGAACGTATGGTAATAGAGCGATGTTTTGTGCGTCCTTTTGCTCTCTTCTATTGCCTTCATTCTTTGTCGCCATACTTTTATGTATTACTTTCATTCCATAACCATTGCCACAAAAAATGTACTTGAGGTTTTGTAGTTCACACTTTAGATGTTCCTCATCGCTGATATTGTGAGCCTTCTTGGTTAAAGTGTGCAGGGCGGATTTCTTCTGCGTAGGGTGAAGATGGGAGGAGGCATGCAGGTACTTGTCAGTACTGGTCGGCTTCCTAAATACTGTATGGCCCAGCTTACCATTAGGCTTTCTGTAAACTTCCACATCTAGGACAGGCAGCACCCCATTCTTTTTTATCTCCATCCTGAACTGGATTCTGCTGTGCTGCTGGTTGAGGTGTTGGTGGAAATTTCGTAGCTCGTCCTCCCCATGTGACCAGATAACGAAAGTATCGCCAACGTATCGGAGCCAACTTTTTGGGCGTAATGGGGCGGACTGGAGCACTGTTTCTTCAAATGCTTCCATAAAGACGTATGTTGCAATAGACGAGAGAGGGGAGCCCATAGCTACACTATCTTTCTGTACACAAAATTCCCCTTTACACCTGAAATAGCTGGCCGCTGTGGTCGAGCGGTTCTGACGCTTCAGTCCGGAACCGCAGTGCTGCTACGGTCGCAGGTTCGAATCCTGCCTCGGGCATGGATGTGTGCGATGTCCTTAGGTTAGTTAGGTTCAGGTAGTTCTAAGTCTAGGGGACTGATGACCTTAGATGTTAAGTCCCATAGTGCTTGGAGCCATTTGAGTTTGATTTTCCACCTGAAATAGGTGGTCGTTAAACAGTGGCGCACAAAATCGCAGACATCGGGTGCCATGGGTTCATCTAAGATGTTCATGGCGTCTCCCACCGGTACATTCGTGAATAAAGACTTCACGTTGAAGCTAACCATCAGGTCTGCGGCTGAAATACACTTTTCTTTTAAAAGTTCCACAAAATGGGTGGAGTCCTTAACGTACGAATTTGTGTGCCCCACCAAATGTCAGAGCTTGGCAGCCATTTCCTTTGCTAGACTGTACGTCGGTGAATTAATGGTACTCACAATCGGTCGTAAAGGAAAGGCCTCTTTATGGACCCTCGGTAGACCACATATTCTTGGTATCTGTGGAACTTGTGGGATGAGTCTTCTGGCCGTGTCGACATTGATTCTAGTTTGCTTTAGCAGTGGTTGCGTCGATTTGATTATCTTGGCCGTCGGATCTCACTTAAGTTTCTTATAAATGGGTTCACTCAGAAGATGCTCCATTCGTTTTTTATAATCTTCCGTGTCCAAAACAAAGGTCACATTTCCCTTTGCTGGTGTTATTACTAAATTAGTGTTGTTCCTCATTTCTGCGATAGCTTGACGCTGATATTTTAATTCGGAGGCTCTGCGTGTGTCAGGACCCGTACCGTTTCTTGTCTAATCTTCTCCGCCTCAGATGACGAACGATATTTAACCGCACATGATGTCCCAAGATCTATTCACGATACCTGACAGCAGTTAAACGTTGCCATTTCATTTGTGCAACTTCATGAAGAGGTCTTCGAGTGAACAACATAATCCCTGCCCACAGCATTACGGATCCTTCTCGACATCTCTTTCCACAGTGTTTGGCTCCCGAAATCATGTTCCAAATCCCATCCAGATGCGAATCCGTCGAGAATCACTCTCCAAACCAAGTTGGGACTCATCTGTGAAAAGAACGTTGGACCACTGTTCGACCGTTCACGTGGAATGTTGATGATTCCACTATAGACGTTCTCTTCTGTGAAGACGCGTCAGATGTACACATACAGCGATTCGCCGACGATGAAGGTCACTCTGCCGAAGCCTTCTGTACATCGTTCGCCTCGATACAACACGTCCAGCACTTCCGCTGTTACACGTGGTAAGCCATGCTCTGGTCTTCAGGATACAGTTTCGTTCTCTATAAACTGTCCCCAAATCCGAGAAACAATAGAACGATTCACATTAAGCCATTGGGCCACAACAGTTTGCGACTCTCCTCCTTCCATTCCTCCTATGGCCCTTCACCGTAGGCGGTCTAGTACGCAAGACTGTGCCATACTGCATCGTCTGTGACTGTGTACACAGCGACCGAAAATGTAAGACTCCCCGGCAAACACTACTACCCCGTTTTTGATAGGTATTCTGATGTCATTATTGGCGTGGTTGTCCATTGGCCGGAATGCTGTCTTTCGTGGAGAACACGACAGTAATGACATTTGTTGACCGTTTGTATGAATATCTCATAAATTACTCGCAGGGCGGGGAAACAGCCGCTCATTGTCTTAATTTTTGACACCAGTGTAGGTAGCGGCGCAACTCAACTCAGGACAGACCGAGCTGCCCGCGACTCGCCTGCTCCTGTCGCCTAGAGGCCAGAACGGCTTTATAAGCAAAGGCCGAGAGCTCCACAGACATGAGCACTACTTAAGAAGCAGCGACAAAATTTTCTCTGTGTAACGACAGCCTTACGAAAGGAACAGGCACGATACCACGTAAGAAGACTCAATGTAGAATACAACGTGTTAGAACATCGATCCATAAGGTTTCGGCGAACTGCCGGATGTCTGCAACTTCCTGCCACGATGTTTCGGCACAGAGTTTTCTGGGCATCTCCAAGTGAATAATAACAAAAACGTCTTGAGATCACCTACTTAAGATACTGCGGGCATATTTGTGGGTTTCTGGTGACACGTTGATGGCGCTTAATTATAGTTTGGCATTGAGCCGTGGCGGACTGACGCCAGCACCGGGTACGCTCGTTATATCGTTGCGATCGATTCTGGAGGTTATATGTGATCTTTGGATATCGTGTGGCATTCTTCCGGGTTGGCGGGCTTCAAGAGTCGGACGTCAGCTTTCGAAAGAAAAACATTGAGAGATTTGGGACGTCTCCGGAGAAAGGAGTGTCGACTGCGACCGGGTGTGCCCTATCAGCGTGATATGCCGCGGAGTTGTATTGGTCGGCAAGTCTGTGTTTTGGAGCAGCTCGGAGATCCAAGTTTCGTGATTTCTATCAAGGGAAAGGTCCCTGAAGGAAAGTGATTAAGTTGCTTGAGCCGCTGAGTTGTGCTGTGTGCACACATCAAGCAAGTTGGCCGTTAGTGTATGTGGCTGAGCGACGAGTTAAGAGGCGTTTCACTCGGTAGAGGATTGTGGAACTTAAACACAGCCGTTAATCGAAAAGTATGTGGATGAGCTCCGTGTGAGCTGGTTAAACTTTGGCTCCGCAGTGAAGTCTTAATTATAACTGCACTGGTTGTTCTCTAATTGGTTATTAAGGGTATTAAATGATTGAAAACTACACCTAAGTGACATTACTATTATCGGTGAACCGTCCTTAAATGGTTTCAATTTAAAGGTCAGTGATTGCTGTGGACGGAACATTTTCTAGACTGCTGCACGTATCTCTAGTGTAAGGATTCTGCCCTGTATTTTTGTGTGTGTTTCAGAGAGTTGTAATTGTCCTGTGTTTCTCAAAAGCTGCATTAAGTGCCAACGCCTTGACGGGGAGTGAGGTGTAACCCGCAGCCTAGGTCCTGCTGTGTTTACGTAACCCTGCCACGGCTGGACTGCTTTGGGCGAAGACCCCATACGAAAAGTTTAGTATATCTTTCCTTTCCGCCAAGGCGGGTAAAATGCGTATTGTAATTTAATTGTGATTTTCTGATGTTTAAACATATGTTAGGTTACACAAAGATAGACCTGCAACTAAGTAAACGTTAGCAAATAGAGCAAGTGTAAAGTAATTAATTTCTCTCTATCGATTGTCATGTAATTTTGGGCTAATTGCGTCTGTAGCAATAGACAGTCATGTAATTTTGGGCTAATTGCCTCTGTAGCAATAGAGAGTCCACAGTGCTTGTTGAGTCGATGTCACATCTCTATTTATGTTACAATCTGTAATCACGTAAAAGTTTAATCTGGGTTTGTTTCATGGTAATCCTTCTTGCTTTGTTACATATCCATGTTCTAGTGAATTGTGGTTAACCACGTGAGTTTTTAAGTGTTGTTTGGGTCGTGTTGGGCCGTGTAGTAATCAAAAGCAATTAAGTGGCTGGCCCACTCTGATAGGAACTGTACTGTCAGTTGTAAGCTTTTGATAAGTGTGGCGGAGCCACGGCAATAATGTGTTTGCTAGTTGTTTCTTAACTGATTGCATATGCATTTTATGGTTATACTTGTTGGGCTCTGATAACTGTCTTGTTTCAACAAGAACTTATGCTAAGTAACTGCTGCATTGTACTGAAGATTGTGGGGAATTATCGGAAGGAACCTTAAGTTAATAAAGTATGTGTAAATCAAAGTATGACTACCAGCCATGATTCGCCATCCAGTTTCCCGTTCGGATAATAGTTGTGTAATGGATTGTGCAAGGTCGTATTAAGGGGGCCACGTACCAGGCATCATGGTTTGGACAGTCTCCGACAGTTCCTTCAAGATCTGAACTCCATGGAAGAAAATGTAGGATTTACTATGGAGATGGAGAAGCATGGCTGCTTGCCGTTTTAGACGTACTTGTGCGAGGTGAGAGCGATGGCACACTTGGGCGTTCGGTTTCTCGAAAGCCCTCTCATACAGACTCATCTCAGATGGCGATAGTCTGCAAATGGAACTGGAACACCTGCAAACTGTATTCCTGAACAATGGACGTTCGTCCTAGAAAATAGAGAGTGGTGCAGGCGTACCAACGTCAGAACAAAGAAGAGGATGAGGCCTTCAAACCGACTGCCCATCTACTATATAATGGAAATGTTTCAATTAAAATAGGCAGAATATTAGGAAGACATAGTAATCTTTCGCTCTTCTTCCAAAATCTCGGTGCATTTAGGCTGGATCAAAGACTTGTTGCGCAAGGGAAGTGTTTACAGGATTCCTTCCGAAACCTGCAAATCGTAGGATGGTTCCCCAGAAAGCAATGCATCGCTTTTCTTTCAGCGGAAAACAATGATACGAATGCGAAACAAAACGTATATATTGTCTGAAGTCTCCGCAGTGAGCGTGCCAAGTTTCTTCACTTCCGAGAGATAGCGAATGTACAGGATGGCAGCCAGTCGAGGAATATTTTAGGGAATTGCTTTAAGAAATTTATTTCAAAGGTCCAGTGGAATCTTTACAAGTTTTATCCCAGAGTAATTCACGCCGTGTCTACGTGACACAAGTCGCTCGCCTTTCAAAACCGAGGCAGTTCTGTCCAGTTACAGCTGCTGACAGGAGACGCCCAGAGCCCTCTGCTGAAACTGCTAACGAATTCACGCCATTGATTTTACCCAATAGCGTGCACAGGATACCGATCACGTGTGTGGACGCCGGAGCGTCCTGCGGTGCAGAACACGCTTGCCTGTCTCTTGTAATCCAGACCTCGAGCAGAACAGACGTCTTTTCGGAAGGCTGAGCCTGTGGCTCTGCTTTTCACGACCGGCCACCAACGTAACATGAACTGCTTCCCCTTCCATTGCTCATTTTAATTATTTGTTCGACCTCTTAGACTGACCTCAACCTGCTAACTTCCGACCCTAGGAGCACCTTTGACAAAAGATTCCTCATACGTTTATATACGACCCTATGGCTTTTTCATACGAGAATAACAAGCCACGTTGGCCTTAATCTGTAGAGTCCTGTGCAGTGGGAAAATCTGGGGAGCACGTGGTCACTGCTCAAGTTTGTGAAGACATTCACATGCACTAATTCACACGTCAAACAAAATGTCGACAGCATTTATTAGTGGGAAGAATTGTATGCACCTCGTGGCTGGCATCGAGCAGGATTTTGGTGGCTGCATATCTTTGTATGAAGCGCTTGGAATCAAATCAATTTTTTTTTTTTTTTTTTTTTTTTTTTTTTTTTTTTTTTTTTTTTTTTTTTTTTTTTTTTTTTTTTGCTACCGCCTTTATCTCGCATTGTCCGCAGGATCGGCAGGGTTAAGTACAGAATTGACATGGTTAATTTTAAGTGGTGGTCTAATGCCCTTCCTGCTTCCTGCAGCCACCCCATACCCCCCGAGACAGTGCACCCCATCTGTCTGTGTCTAGTGTAAATCGTGAAACAGTGTGAATGTGTTTGAAATGTCTGTGAGTCCTGTAACTGAGGCGGGACGTGGGGATCAGCCCAGGATTCACCTAGTAGGATGTGGAAAACCGCCTAAAAACCACATCCATGCTGGCCGGCACACCGGCCGTCGTCGTTAATTCGCCGGGTGGATTCGATCCGGGGCCGACGCGCCTACCCGCATCCAGGAAGCAGCGCGTGAGCGCTCTCGGCTACCCTGGTGGGTCATAATGACACTGATTAACTGAACCAAAAATTGTAACCAGAACCTAAATGGCAATCCAACAAATGGCTAGGAGAAGAAATTGTTGAGATTAACAAATTATTATTAACAGATTCAAATACCTTTTGTTCCTTGTTCGGCACAGACGTTCTGAGGGAACGTCTGGTCGCTTACCTGTCTTCAGAACAACTCAACCGTCGCGCAGAGCTATCTCTCCGAACCGCCCGAGGTGGTGGGGGAGGCCCATGACCAACCTCTGCTACGAAAACGTTTTGCTTTACTCATCTTTGGCCAAGCCCTCCTGTTCCTGCTCTCTGCCTTACACCGACACCGTTTACGTTGGTAGAAGATTAAGAAACCCACCGCTTCTCTGGTTCGTCTGCTACTGCATTCAAATCATTCACACTTGACCACACACTTTCAGGAAGGGTGAAAAATGGAAATCAGGAGACAGGACGCGCACATAAGAATGAAAAAAAAAAGAAATGTGTAGACCCACATTGCTTCTACAGGCATGCGGTTGTTGGGGCTGAGATTAATTAGCTGCATCACTCATTTTTTAATCATGTAACGACACCGATTGTGATGTTACAAGCTGATGAAACCTGCGTTCATCATTTTGAGCTTGAAACAAAACGACAGTCGATGGAATGGCGCCATTAAAGGATGCCATTCGTGGAAGTCATTTTGAGGACGATGCGGAGGTTATTCACACAGTGAAGCAGTGTCTTTGCCACCGAGACGAGTATTGGTACCGACAGGGCATACACACCCTTGTTTCACGCTGGAGGAAGGCCGTAGAACGGGATGAAGATTAAGTGGAAAAATGGGGTGTGTATAAAACACCATTCTTTCGTGTGTGTAATACTCATTATGTTCAATAAAGAATTGTTGAACAAAAAATGCGGTGCATTACTTTATGGGCAACCGTCGCATTTGGGACATACGACGCGCTTTGTGCAGAACCACGCTGTAGAACATCAACGCCATACTCGTCTCCTTCAAGCGAATAATTCTACTATCGTCAAAAATTGTGTTTCCATGGGTCATTTGATTAAATACAATGAAACAAAACTGTGGTCCACACGTCAAACTTTTGGAGATCCGTCATCAATGAATCAATGGAAATATGACTGTGATTCCCTTGTTAATCTGGAGAGTGGTTCCCAGTTAAATTCTGCATGGAATCCTGTCGTATAAAAAGTTCGTGATCTGCGTAGCATGCGTCGTTCCGCGATCGTCCGATGGCAACCGAAACGACATCGATTGACGAGGTTTCACCACGGAGGACGCGCAGCTCACCGCACGGACTTCCACTGTTTGAATACTGCTCGCCGGTGTGGGATCCGTGCCACATAAGGTTGATAGAAGAGATAGAGAAGATCCAACGGAGAGCAGCGCGCTTCGTTACAGGATAATTTAGTAATCGCGAAAGCGTTACGGAGATGAAAGATAAACTCCAGTGGAAGACTCTGCAGGAGAGACGCTTAGTAGCTCGGCACGAGCTTTTGTTGAAGTTTCGAGAACACACCTTCACCGAGGAGTCAAGCAGTATATTACTCCCTTCTACGTATATCTCGCGAAGAGACCATGAGGATAAAATCACAGAGATTAGAGCCCACACAGAGACATACCGACAATCTTTCCTTCCACGAACATTACGTGACTGGAACAGAAGGGAGAACCGATAGAGGTACTCAAAGTACCCTCCGCCACACACCGCAGGTGGCTTGCGGAGTATGGATGTAGATGTAGATGTAGATGTAGAAGCGCATGCGCTCAAGTAGCGTGTGCGGAACACCACCTGCATGGGTGACGGATGTGCCGGTGCGTTCTTAAATACGTGAAGTCCATGCATTTTCATCAGTATTCGCCTAAAGATGGCCAGGAGACACTGCGCCGAAGTATTGTGGCGGGAAGATGCAGACATCCGGCAGTTCTATCGAAATTTTATGGAACAATCTGTACAACAGAGGAATTTTAAATTGTTAAAACTTCGCCTTAAAACTTAAGAGTTTCCAGTACTGAAGCTTGCGTCGTCGTCGTCCACAGACAGCTCAATCGCTGAGTGAAGACTGTTAATATCATCTTCGAGATGGGCCACTGATCCTGGCTGCCCTCTACATGATTTAGACTATGAGTTGCTATATGGAAGTTTCATTGCTGCTCTGATAACTTGACGAGAACTTACAGACTTTTTGGTATTATTCTTTGCTCGCTCACGGCGACCCATCTCTTTCAGACTTCTTTGACGTCAATTTTGTTCTGTACTCTTTCATTTGTGAACTAATAACAGCTGTTTGCACTTGGACACAGGAAGCCAATAACCTTTCACAAAAGAGATTCAAAGCGTTTCAGACGTAGTATTACAGAAGAGTAATGAAAATTAGATACGTTGATAATACACTAAATGCGATTCTCCGCAGACTTGGCAAGGAAGGGTTATATTGCAAACATTAATTGAAGGTAATGATGGACTGTTAATGCGTGAGGGCGTAACTTCCATTGTATCAAAGGTAGATGTAAAGCGTAAAATCTGTGGAACTGAGGTTAGAATATACAGAACGAATTAATGATGCCGCCGAGTATAGCAGAGACGAGGACACTTCTTAAACGATGTGACTATTAAAACACAGCTTTGCATGTCTTCTGTGTCCCACATTTTTGGCGTAAACCATTTTCAAAAGCGATATGACATTCACCAGTACTTGATAACTGCATTTATTTTTTAAATTAAAAGCAGTGCTGTTTAAAAAGTAATACGCCGCAGTCCCACACGAGATATTATTGGCTAACAAGGGGAGGCCGCCAATTGTGAAATTCAGATTCGACTCATACTGCGCATAATAAAAGCTCATGGCCAGAGGTGTAATGTGGCAAAGCACCAAGATGCACTTCTCAGCCGTTGTCGAGAAAATCGAAAGTTAAAAGAAACCGTTGCCGTGAAGTACTCTCTACGATTAATAATTTTCTTCAGCGTCGTGGCGCAGCGGTAAGCGCTCGGGTTTGTAATCCGAAGGTCGCCGGATCGAATCTCGCGCCATGCAATTTTTTTTATTATTAGTTTTTTGTAATTCAAATATATATATATATATATATATATATATATATATATATATATATATATATATATATATAAAGTATTAATGAATTGCTTATGCATGTTGGTGAAGGCGGATCGCTCTCCAATTGTACCGCCTCCATTTTTCCGTTTTTTTTTAACAGGGTGTACCAAAGCTCTCCCGTTCGCACTGATTTTCGACAATGTTATAAGTTGCGCTAGGGACCGCATCTACCTTCTTTCGAAGTTAGCAGGCAACTACGCTGTTATGCGGCGGCTCGTTTCAGCCCATTCAATATCTGTCATTCAAGTGTAACGAGCGAGTAACGGAGTTTATATTTCATATCTGCCACAGCAAATTTGTGTTCGTGGGGTCTCTAATTCGAACGTTTGACTTACGCTATACGTATTCGTTTTGGAATATCGTTTCTACGTCTTCCGTTAACTATACGTGGTTAACATTATGAAGACAATTAATAACATTTGTGAAATACAGCTTTGTTTGCGGAAAACATAATGATGTCGCCAGTTTTTCCACGACAAACGACTTTCAACAACTTATTATATGCATAATTGTTGCAACTGATTGCTGGGAATTATATATATATATATATATATATATATATATATATATATATATATATGAATTATAAAAAACAAATACTAAAAAAAAAAGGCTGCATAGCGCGAGATTCGATCCGGCGACCTTCGGATTACGAACCCGAGCGCTTACCGCTGTGCCACGACGCTGTAGAAAATAATTAATCCTAGAGAGTATTTCACCGCAAGGGTTTCTTTTAACTTTCGATTTTCTCGACAACGGCTGAGAAGTGCATCTTGGTGCTTTGCCACATTACACCTCTGGCCATGAGCTTTTATTATGCGCAGTATGAGTCGAATCTGAATTTCACAATTGGCGGCCTCCCCTTGTAAGATTAGAAAATAAATCCAGAAACCAGCGACCTGTTTGTTGACACAACAATTGTTCCATACGGTTACCATCCGCTCTCACACGTTGAGCCTTCCGTGTCAGACATGTAATGGAACCAGCCACGCTGGGTAGTGCCGACTACATTTAAGGATGGACGAGAAGGTGTGGGATTCTCAGGGTGGCACACCGACCGAGGGTTTCACCAGTGGGGAGCACGGAAAGTTTAGTATCGCTCATGTTGGAACGACATACGTATACGCTACCTGACAAAAAAAGTGAAGTACTCAGAAAACGTGGTCGAATGTCGACATGATTTCGTACACATACACGATGGAGATGCAAATTCTCTGTGGTGGATGGATTGGGCAACAGAGAGCGTCAATGTTGTTCGTGTTTGGTGGTTTTAACAGGCCGGACAGAGTATTTCAGATGCGCAAACTGCGTCAAATATTGATTAATCAGTATGAAGAACTCAGAGATGCTGCATACTCGTGTGAGTCAGAGTTAGCAGCACCTGATAGTGTTAAAGGGGCCACAACGTTGGTCTCCATTTGACCAGTTGGCCCAATCGCGCGTTGACCAGATTCGTGGGGCGTTCGGATGTGATGAATGGTATCGCGTGGGAAGGTGAGAGCAGGCATACTTTTCGACATGGTTTTGGTCGACATCTGACCACCACGACCTACTGTGCACCAAGCACATCGAACCCCTGCACATCTGCACCTACTATGCAGAACAAGTAATGGACTCCCTGCTCCAGTGGTCAGAGACTGGGGTGCGTTACCACCCCATGCGAAGTATGTCGTTAACACCACTACACAAACTGCTACGTCTGAATTGTTGCCACTGTTATATTGAATGCTGATGAATGATATCACATTTTGTGTACAGTGATGAACTGTTTCTGCACGACCTCGAATAACCATCGTCGGCTAGTATGGCGGTGACTTCTGGAGACTTCTGATTATTCCATAGGTTTTGGGAAGGCGCAATGGTGATACTGATTTTGTCATGGTGTGGGGAACCAACGGATTTGACTTCGCGTCATGGCTGGTAGTGATTGAGAGAGCTCTAAGGCAAGACTCAAACATCACCGACATCCTGCGTCCCCGTGTGTTACCTCTCATGTGGCAATGTCGTGGTACCAATTTTTAACAGGACTTTATTAGTCCACACACGATGCGTCTCTAGCAAGTGTTTGTCTCGTGTCGAGATACTCCAACAGCCAGCAGAAGCCCGAGATCTACCACTGATGGAATGTGAGTGGGACCAGGTCGGAAGCCAACTCAACCTAAGCGCCAGTATTTATGATATCAAGGACCATTTACAACGGTTGTGGAGCATCTTGAGCCGTGCGGGGGTCATGTTCCCGCCATCATGTATTTTACTCCATGTTTTTAACGTACTTCCACCTCACTACGTTAATTTAAATTACTGGTGTCACTGAGTTGCTGCTTTGCCTGACCGTCAGGAGCGCTAGCAGTGCGTATCAATATTTCCCCTCTCCTAGTATCTTTGCTCCATTGCTATTACTTCCCGGTCGTTGTCTGTCGTAAGCCACTTCGGGTGGCGAGTTCTGGCTGCCAGTCAGTTGAAACGCATCTGGTTGGTTGGTTGGTTTTGGGGAAGGAGACCAGACAGCGAGGTCATCGGTCTCATCGGATTAGGGAAGGACTGGGAAGGAAGTCGGCCGTGCCCTTTGAAAGGAACCATCCCGGCATTTGCCTGGAGCGATTTAGGGAAATCACGGAAAACCTAAATCAGGATGGCCGGACGCGGGATTGAACCGTCGTCCTCCCGGATGCGAGTCCAGTGTCTAACCACTGCGAAACGCATCTGGAGCTCAGTCCGGACCTCCCAGTCGGGGAGTTGCAATGCGGCACTAGTGCAGTCGGGTTGGAGCTGTGACGTCTGCGTCCACATGGCTCGCCCGACCATTGCCGCCACGCATCACTTGATCCGGACCGCGGACTTTGTGGAACGTTGGTCGGTCGTCCTACAGGACGACGCGTTTTGGTTCGCCGATCGTCAAGAGTCGGCTGTGTGTGTGTGCATCGACTCTCAATTTGCTTCGTGCATGCTTAGTTACTGTTGGGTATCGTTCAGGTCTTCGTGCAAGTGTTTGTCGGGTTGTGTGTGTGGTTGGCGTTATTTCCACTGGCGAATATTTTAGATGTTGTCGGTGTTCTGAGGCTACTCGGTCGGTTGATGCGGACCAGGGAGGATATTTCCGAGCGGTGCAGTCGGCTGGGTTTGTTGGAGGTCCCTGCGTAGTGTCGGAGCGTGTGTGGAGCTGTCCGATCGCTACGAGCTTCGTGGCTCATCGACCCAGGACGTCAAAGTTGAGTGGTGTCTTAAGTACCCAAGCCACGTTCGTTCATGTTGTGTCGTTCATTTCGGTGGTTCGCTTCAAGTGCACCAGCGGAATTTTCTGCCTTGTGGCCGTTAGTGTTTCGGTTACCTGCCCTGGCCACTAACGTAATTTCAGGCAGTGTCCTTTCCTCACCTGTTGTCGCTGTACAACACGGTGTGTAGTTTTGACAGCTTAATTCATATGTCATTGTGGACAATCACGTCCGTAACAGTTTGGTCTTCGAGTTTTCATGTACCAAGTCGTTTGGTCGGTCGGTCCGTGACTGTCTCTTGGTTGGGCCCACCACCTGTCTCACCTAAGTGGACGTTAATGTTTCGAGGGAAACCCTCCCCCCTTCCCCCCTCCCTCCCCTGGAGGCGTCTGAGTGCCGTTGTCTATTTTCATGGGTGTTTAATGGTCTGTTGGTAATCTATTATAGCCAATGCTTTAAAGGAAAAAAGGTTACTGTGTTTTATGTAAATCAAGGGCCTTCAGCCTGTACGTAAGTTTGAAATCTGGCAAGTGGATATTTTGCTGAAAGTTACAGTTTGTGTGCTATCTTTTCATTTAGTGCGCTGGCAGTCACTTAAAACTTAAAGGTTTAAAGGTATTCTGAATTTTTGAAAAATCAATTGTGAGCCTAAAGCCGCTCAAAACCTTATTCTTAAATTTAGTTATTGTCGTTGCGTTGCCTTTTCACTTAGTGTTCTTTTGGCCACATAAAACTTAAAAGGTTTAAGCTATTTTTGAATTTTTTGAAAATCAACTGTGGGCCTTCAGCTGCTTAAGGCCTTATTCTTAAAATTTCCCTTTAAGCGAAAACATTGCGGCCTTTTGCTTTAAAAGATTATGGCAATATATCTTGAAACTTTGAAATTTAATTGTGGCTTTCAGCCGTTGGTATTACACCCTGTTTATGTTTGTTCTATCCACTTTTGCCTTGAGGCTTTCAGCATAGCTGTGATGTACACATATATCATACATATATATTTTAATTATTTTTTTCCAATTTTAACTGCGTGTTTTCAGTCGCTTGAAATGTATGTTGTTGATTTTTAAGGTTTCTTGTTTGGAGGCCTTCAGCCGTGAAAGAATTGGATTTTGAAACTCGTAATTGTAAAGGTTCGGCTATGTGCCGTTTCGGTTTAAGTGTGTTATTAAATTACAATAAATTACAATTTTGAAGTGGAACTGACCGCCACCTTATTTGGCTCTTTCCATAATCGTAAACACCTGTTCTGCTCTGCCGGTTTAGCGGGCGTTTCACATCTAGCCTCAGAAGAGGATAGAACGGTTTTGACACCCTTTCTAGCTGAATCGAGACTTGCATCTACGCCAGATGGGGTGCAACGTTGTGCTGACAAGTCGGTCATGATACAGCGATGCTTTAAGGTCATATCCAACACGCATGATGGGTATCAAACTCACAGTCCTCGTCGGAGATGCGCTGTCAGTATCCCATTCATAGCTGTAAATAGCGCAGCAAGATTGGGAACGGAGCGCTCATGCCAGTCGGGTATCAGCAGCCCGCTGTTACATGAAACAGTCTACATCAGCATCTATATGATTACTCCGCAGTTCACACTTAAGTGCCTGGCAGAGGGTTCATCGAACCATTTTCATACTACTTCTCTACCATTCCACTCTCGAATGGCGCGTGGGAAAAAGGAACACCTAAATCTTTCCGTTCGAGCTCTGATTTCTCTTATTTTATTATGATGATTATTTCTCCCTACGTAGGTGGGTGTCAACAAAATATTTTCGCATTCGGAAGAGAAAGTTGGTGATTGAAATTTCGTAAATTGTTCTCACCGCAAAGAAAACCGCCTTTGTTTCAGTGACTGCCACCCCAACTCGCGTATCATATCAGTGACACTCTCACCCCTATTGCGCGATAACACGAAATGGCTGCACTTCTTTGCACTTGTTCGATGTCCTCCGTGAATCCTACCTGGTAAGGATTCCACACCGCGGAGCAGTATTCCAGCAGAGGACGGACAAGTGTGTTTGTAGCATCTTCTAAGTGTTCTTCCAACAAAGTGCAGTCTCTGTTTCGCCTTCCCCACAACATTATCTATGTGGTCTTTCCAATTTGCTCGTTATTGTAATTCCTAGGTATTTAGTCGAATTGACAGCCCTTAGATCTGTGCGATTTATCGTATACCCAAAATTTATCGGATGACCTCGCACTTTTCTTTGTTTAGTGCCTACTGCCACTTTTCGCACCATACAGAAATTCTCTCTAGATAATTTTGTACTTGGAATTGATCGTCTGATGATTTTGGAAAAAATGAAGTCCCATGCTTCTTTACAGAGCTTAGGGGAACGATGCGGAAGACCCGCACCGCCTTACTAGGCAAGGTCCTAATGGACTGATGATTTTACTAGGTAGTAAATTACAGCACCATCTGCAAAAAATCTAAGGGGGCTGCTCAGATTATCACGTAGATTATTTATGTAGATCAGGCAGGAACAACAGAGGGCCTATGACACTACCTTGCGGAACGCCAGATATCGCTTCTGTTCTACTCGATAATTTACCGTCTATCACAACGAACTGTAACCTCTCTGAGAGGAAATCACGAATCCAACTGAGACGATACTCCATATGCACGCAATTTGATTAACAGTCGCTTGTGAGGAACGGTATCAAAAGCCTTCTGGAAACCCAGGAATATGTAATCGATCTGAGGTCCCTTGCCGACAGCACTCATTACTCCATGGGAATAAAGAGCTACCTGTGTTGCACAAAAACGATATTTTCTGAATCCGTCTTGGTTATGTATCAGTAAGTCATTTTCTTCAAGATGATTCATAATGTTCGAGTGCAGTATATGCTCCAAAATCCTACTGCAAATTGAGGTCAGTGATGCACCTGTCAGTCCTATGAATTTTTCACAAGCACGAATGCTCCTGTAGCGTGTGAAAATGTCCTCTTAATGTGCCGTCAGGGCTATAAATCCAAAGGGGTGAGATTATTCTATCCTCTTCTAGTAGAGCGAGACTCTCTGAAGTGAGACATACACTTTGCAATAACAACTGTTTGTTACAAAAACTAAGTTAAAGACAACCTCTGAAAATAATGTCTACGAAACTTGAGAACAGCATTCTGTTGAGGAGCAGGGAAGATTCACAACGACGTAGTCCCAAACGGCTGGTAACTCGTAGGTGGTCTCCTCATGAGCAGCAGATGCTGTGGCGACACGGTCCTATGAGGCTGAAGAGCTCGTAGGGGCCGGCCGGAGTGGCCGAACGGTTCTAGGCGCTACAGTCTGGAACCGCGCGACCGCAACGGTCGCAGGTTCGAATCCTGCCTCGGGCATGGACGTGTGTGATGTCCTTAGGTTAGTTAGGTTTAAGTAGTTCTAAGTTCTAGGGGACTGATGACCTCAGAAGTTAAGTCCCATAGTGCTCAGAGCCATTTTTGAGCTCGTAAGCATTCTACTGGTAACGACACGGTCTCACAAGGCGATGAGCACATGGCAGTCGCAACAACTGTGCGGCGCGGTGCTCTCGGAGCGGCTAGCGTAAGCGCGGCGTCGGACAAGGATCAGGATGATGATGATTATGATGATGATGATTGGCTTGTGGGGCGCTCAACTGCGTGGTTATCAGCGCCAGTACAAAGTTCCAACCTTTGCTCAGTCCAAACTCGCCATTGTCATGAATGATGATGAAATGATGAGGACAACACAAACACCCAGTCATCTATAGGCAGGTGAAATTCCCTGGTCCTGCCGGGAATCGAACCCGGGACCCCGTGCTCGGGAAGCGAGAACGCGACCGCGAGACCACGAGCTGCGGACGGCTCAGGATGATGGCTACAGGATTCCTTGGCGGTCGGAGATGAGGCGACAGAGGCAGGCGGTGTCCTTAGCGCAGACTCGAGACGGCTGTCGGTTGCTTGGAGCTCGAGACGTAACTGGCTCTCCGTGGGCGGAGCACAAAATTAAGTACGTGCCTGCAGAAGGATACATGCGGGCTATCGCGAGAGCATGCGTCCGCGCGGACGTAAATTAATGCCCGCGACAGCAGTGCATTATGTCCCGACATGCACGCAATCTAGGCAAGACTGGCGCCCCAGACTCTACGGCTACTGCTGGCGGCTTCGCTGTATGCAGTACCTTAGTTTTCCCGTTTACAAATGAAGGGCTTATTTCAATAGTGGTACAAGTCCATTTTTGTTCATATTGAGATTGTTGTTGTTGTGGTCTTCAGTTCTGAGACTGGTCTGATGCAACTCTCCACGCTACCCTATCCTGTGCAAGCTTCTTCATCTCCCAGTACTTACTGCAACCTACATCCTTCTGAATCTGCTTAGTGCATTCATCTCTTGGTCTCCCTCTACGATTTTTACCCTCCACGCTGCCCTCCAATGCTGAATTTGTAATCCATTGATGCCTCAGAACATGTCCTACTAACCGGTCCCTTCTTTTTGTCAAGTTGTGCCACAAACTTCTCTTCTCCCCAATGCTATTCAGTACTTCATCATTAGTTATGTGATCCACCCATCTAATCTTCAGCATTCTTCTGTAACACCACGTTTCGAAAGCTTCTATTCTCTTCTTGTCTAAACTATTTATCGTCCATGTTTCACTTCCATACAAGGCTACTCTCCATACAGATACTTTCAGAAACGACTTCCTGACACTTAAATATATACTCGATGTTAACAAATTTCTCTTCTTCAGAAACGCTTTCCTTGCCATTGCCAGTCTACATTTTATACCATCTCTACTTCGACCATCATCAGTTATTTTGCTCCCCAAATATCAAAACTCCTTTACTTCTTTAAGTGTCTCATTTCCTAATCTAATTCCCTCAGCATCTCCCGACTTAATTCGACTACATTCCATTATTCTTGTTTTGCTTTTGTTGATGTTCATCTTATATCCTCCTTTCAAGACACTGTCCATTCCGTTCAACTGCTCTTCCAAGTCCTTTGCTGTCTCTGATAGAATTACAATGTCATCGACGAACCTCAAAGTTTTTATTTCTTCTCCATGGATTTTAATTCCTACTCCGAACTTTTCTTTTGTTTCGTTTACTACTTGCTCAATACACAGATTGATTAGCATCGGAGAGAGGCTACAACCCTGTCTCACTCCATTCCCAACCACTGTTTCCCTTTCATGTCCCTCAACTCTTATAACTGCCATCTGCTTTCTGTACAAATCGTAAATAGCCTTTCGCTCCCTGTATTTTACCCCTGCCACCTTCAGAATTAGAAAGAGAGTATTCCAGTCCACATTGTCAAAAGCTTTCTCTAAGTCTAAAAATGTTAGAATCGTAGGTTTGCCTTTCCTTAATCTTTCTTCTAAGATAAGTCGTAGGGTGATTATTGCCTCCCGTGTTCCTACATTTCTACGGAATCCAAACTGGTCTTCCCCGAGGTCGGCTTCTACCAGTTTTTCCACTCGTCTGTAAAGAATTCGCGTTAGTATTTTGCAGCTGTGACTTATTAAACTGATAGTTCGGTAATTTTTATATCTGTCAACATCTGCATTCTTTGGAATTGGAATTATTATATTCTTCTTGAAGTCTGAGGGAATTTCGCCTGTCTCATACACCTGGCTCACCAGATGGTAGAGTTTTGTCAGGACTGGCTCTCCCAAGGCTGTCAGTAGTTCTAATGGAATGTTGTCTACTCCCGGTGCCTTGTTTCAGCTTAGGTCTTTCAGTGCTCTGTCAAACTCTTCAAGTAGTATCATATCTCCCATTTCATTTTCATCTACCTCCTCTTCCATTTCCGTAATATTGTCCTCAAGAACGTCGCCCTTGTATAGACCCTGTATATACTCCTTCCAACTTTCTGCTTTGCCTTCTTTGCTTAGAACTGGGTTTCCATCTGGCGCTCTTGATATTCATGCAAGTGGTTCTTTTTTCTCCAAAGGTCTCTTTAATTTTCTTGTAGGCAGTATCTATCTTACCCCTCGCGAGATTACCCTCTACATCCTTACATTTGTCCTCTAGCCATCCCTGCTTAGCCATTTTGCACTTCCTGTCGATCTCATTTTTGAGACGTTTGTATTCCTTTTTGCCTGCTTCACTTACTGCATTTTCATATTTTCTCCTTTCATCAATTAAATTCAGTATCTCTTCTGTTACCCAAGAATTTCTACTAGCCCTCGTCTTTTTACCTACTTGATCCTCTACTGCCTTCACTATTTCATTCCTCAAAGTTACCCATTCTTCTTCTACTGTATTTCTTTCCCCCGTTCCTGTCAATTGTTCCCTTATGCTCTCCCTGAAATTCTGTACAACCTCTGGTTCTTTCAGTTTATCCAGATCCCATCTCCTTAAATTCCCACTTTTTTGCAGTTTCTTCAGTTTTAATCTACAATTCATAACCAATAGATTGTGGTCAGAGTCCAGATCTGCCCCTGGAAATGTCTTACAATTTAAAATCTGGTTCCTAAATCTCTGTCTTACCATTATATAATCTATCTGAAACCTTCTAGTATCTCCAGGGTGATTCCATGTATACAACGTTCTTTCATGATTCTTGAACCAAGTGTTAGCTATGGCTGAGTTATGCTCTGTGCAAAATACTACCAGGCGGCTTTCTCTTGCATTACTTAGCCCCAATCCATATTCACCTACTACGTTTCCTTCTCTTTCTTTTCCTACTGTCGAATTCCAGTCACCCATGACTATTAAATTTTCGTCTCCCTTCACTACCTGAATAACTTCTTTTGTCTCGTCATTCATTTCATCAATTTCTTCATCATCTGCAGAGCTAGTTGGCATATAACTTGTACTACTGTAGTAGGCGTGGGCTTCGTGTCTATCTTGGACACAATTATGCGTTCTCTATGCTGTTTGTAGTAGTTTACCCGCACTTCTATTTTTTTATTCGTTATTAAACCTACTCCTGCATTACACCTATATGATTTTGTATTTATAACCCTGTATTCACCTGACCAAAAGTCTTGTTCCTCCTGCTACCGTACTTCACTAATTCCCACTATATCTAACTTTAACCTATCCTTTTCCCTTTCTAAATTTTGTAACCTACCTACCCGATTAAGGGATGTCACATTCGACACTCCGATCCGTAGAATGCCGGTTTTCTTTCTCCTGATAACGACGTCCTCTTGAGTAGTCCCCACCCGGAGATCCGAATGGGGGACTATTTTACCCTCTGAATATTTTACCCAAGTGGACGCCACCATCATTTAATCATACAGTAAAGCTGTATGTCCTCGGGAAAAACTACGGCTGTAGTTTCCCCTTGCTTTCAGCCGTTCGCAGTACCAGCACAGCAAGGCCGTTTTGGTTAGTGTTACATGGCCAGGTCAGTCAATCATCCAGACTGTTGCCCTTGCAACTGCTGAAAAGGCTACTGCCCCTCTTCGGGAACCACACGTTTGTCTGGCCTCTCAACAGATACCCCTCCGTTGTGGTTGCACCTAAGGTACGGCTATCTGTATCGTTGAGGCACGAAAGCCTCCCCACCAAAGGCAAGGTCCATGGTGCATGGGAGGGTTTAAATACTTGAAATTATATAAATATTTCTACAGCTGGGCCATAAACACGCTCTAACACACGCTATTAAATACATAAACAATTTAAATAAACATATATCAAAGGATTAGAACAAAAGGTAGGCCAGTAGTCTAATGTCTTTGTGATTTCTAAAACACAGTAAATATTTAACCAATTTCTTCGTGAATATTATATATCGGATATAAGCAAAGACATAGATGAATAAATATATTTATAAGCATGTTGCTACCGTTTTTTAGTGTAACTGTGGAGTACTTATGGCCTGACGCGATCGATAGTAATCGGCCACTTTGACCTCCAGTAACTCATTTACTATTTCAGTTACATGCCTGTAATTCATACCAATTTACATTTACAGTAACAGCTTTCTAAATACACGTAGATTGACGAAATCGGATGAACCGTTTAGATTTTGGAAATTTGTTGCTGGGTGTTACTTGTATGATTAATCGTCAGATACTAAACTTTAAACTAAAAATATACAGGGTGATTCAAAAAGAATACCACAACTTTAAAAATGTGTATTTAATGAAAGAAACATAATATAACCTTCTGTTATACATCATTACAAAGAGTATTTAAAAAGGTTTTTTTTCACTCAAAAACAAGTTCAGAGATGTTCAATATGGCCCCCTCCAGACACTCGAGCAATATCAACCGGATACTCCAACTCGTTCCACACTCTCTGTAGCATATCAGGCGTAACAGTTTGGATAGCTGCTGTTATTTCTCGTTTCAAATCATCAATGGTGGCTGGGAGAGGTGGCCGAAACACTATATCCTTAACATACCCCCGTAAGGAAAAATCGCAGGGGGTAAGATCAGGGCTTCTTGGAGGCCGTCCAGAACTTTTCCCTTTGCACAAACACCCATTCTCTGTAAACTGTTTATACCAACGTTTAATACACCACCTATCAGGAGGTTTAACACCATACTTCGTTCGAAATGCACGCTGAACAACTGTCGTCGATTCACTTCTGCCGTACTCAATAACGCAAAAAGCTTTCTGTTGAGCAGTCGCCATCTTAGCATCAACTGACGCTGACGCCTAGTCAACAGCGCCTCAAGCGAACAAATGTACAACTAAATGAAACTTTATAGCTCCCTTAATTCGCCGACAGATAGTACTTAGCTCTGCCTTTTGTCGTTGCAGAGTTTTAAATTCCTAAAGTTGTGGTATTCTTTTTGAATCACCCTGTATATTGAAAATCTGATAACACCATCAGAATCGTTATGCAAATAATGGTAATGTACATGTTTCTTTTTGAGGTGTCATGATTAATCTGGATACTATTAATTTCTATATGAACTGTGAAATGTCTGCCATTAAGGTTTCACAAAGTCCGTCATCTTTGCGCTTTCGGCATACAAGTCTCTTTCATTGACGCAAGGCACCGTCCTGGTCACAGCGGAATTCCCAGCCACGCGGCTGGACCATGCGCTGGGGCTACCCCTGTCGTCAGGCTAACCTTCGGCACCACGTGTTTGCTGCCGGACCCCGGATGGCCGAGCGGCCGCCCCAACTCCGAACATATAATATTTCCAGGGCGCCACAACTCGCCCGTTACCTCACAACTGTATTGCTGTTATGGGCAACGTCATCTCCTGTAGAAATACACTGAAGAGCCAAAGAAAAACTCGTACACCTGGCCCCCGCCAACATGCAGAAGTGCCGCAACACGTCTTGACCTGGACTCGATTAATGCCTGAAGTAGTGCTGGAGGGCATGGACAGCATGAATCCTGCAGTGCACTCCATAAATCCGTAAGGTTACGAGGTGGTGGAGATCTCTTCTGAACAGCACGTTAGAAGGCATAAAGGCATCCCAGATATGCTCAGTTATGTTTATGTCTGGGGAGTTTGGTGGCCAGCGGAGGTGTTTAAACTCAGAAGAGTCTTCCTGGAGCCACTCTGTAGCAATTATGGACGTGTGGGGTGTCGCATTGTCCTGCTGGAATTGCCCAAGATCGTCGGAACGCACAATGGACATGAATGGGTGCAGGTGATAAGGTATGATGCTCACCTACGTGTCAGCTGTCAGAGTCGTACCTAGACGCATCAGGGGTCCCATGTCACTCCAACTGCACACGACCCATACCATTACAGAGCCTCCGCCAGTTTGAATAGTCCCCTGCTGACATGCAGGGCCCATGGTGTGGTATCGATAGCTACGATGCCACAACGTAGGTGCGCTCTCCTAGGTTGGCACTACGACACCGACACCGACGACAGCGCCCTCTAGCCGGCGCTGTGAAGCTATACGAGCGCCGCTCCAGATTCAGCCCATTTGATACGGAGCAGACGACCAAGCAACATTGTTTCTATTTCATAGTGGGCGAGCCACTACTTGTAACTTTGTAACTTGATGTACAGCTTCGAACCTACGTGCTCATCTCAGCCAAAGTTAAGTAAAACGACTTTTCATTGCAGTACGGAGATTTTTACCCCACCTGCTCCTACTCACTTCCTACATTCAGACTACCCTTCAGTTTACAGGAGCAGACCCATGCGTTGTCCTCCAGGCGGGATACAAAACATGGATTCACGGCGTTGTCTCCATACCTGTACACTTACATCCGCTCGATACAATTTGAAACGAGACTCTTCACTACTTTTCCTAGCACAAGCCTCAATTTCCTCACGTAATTGTTCTTTAGTATCATGACACTGCGCAGCAACAGCTGCAATCTGTTCACTAAGCTGTCTGGAATTGTTTTCTAACTTTTCATTCAACTGTTTGGAACAGTTGTCTAGTTTTTCATTAATGTTGTCATATTTTTCATTAAGTTGTTTGAAATTTTCACTAAGTTGTTTGTTCTGTTCACTAAGTTGTTTGAAATTGTTGTCTTGCCTTTCATTCTGTTGTATGGAATTTTCATTAAGTTTCTGTTTGAGATTTTCATTATTTTGATTAAGTTGTTTAAAATTTTCACTAAATTGTACCAATAATGCCATAACTTGATCCATGCCAATATTAGCTACTGTATTCTCTGTGCTGTGTGCTGGTGTATCTGCTTTTGTCGCGTTTTGTGTATCCATTTGGATATTCTGTGATTCACGAAAAGGTTTTCCAGTCGGATGTGCACTGTTAGTCACTAAATCGGAATCAAATAAATCTGACGTACTTTGAGTATATTGTTCATTTTCGTTGGAAAAATTTATCTGTTCATTACGTAAATTTTGCAAACCGGGTGCGTCAAGCTGGGCAGCGTTCATTGTAACAGAACGTGCCGCGTCATCCATTGTCGTTAAATTAACAGACGACACAATTGAATTTATTTGCTCATCACAACGATCAAAATCAATATTAGTGGTCGGTACGCACTGATTGTCTGTAAATGGAGGATTGTTATCATTACACTGAGTGTCGCAAGTATTATCTGTCAAATTATTAGAGTCGGCTATTTCGCTCATTACACATCGCGATGTACTGTTAACAGTTTTTCGCGGCATTTTCACTAATCAAAATTAAGCACAAATGAAACAAGGACAATGCAAAAATGCAACAAACACAATTACAAGAAAGAGCAACAAATTGCCGATGATCTGTGAAAGAAAGAGTGACAAATTAGTAAATGCATTGCGCCACATGCAAACTACGTTTAAGTAAATAAGAGCAGATTTACGACTACTTATCAGAAAATTCTCAAAGAAATGCGATCCTGGCCGGATGTCGCCAAGTGTAACCTCCCCACACAAAAAAAATAAAATGATTATTATGGAGCCAAGTGTAACCACCGCACAAAAATATAATAATTAAAATGATGAACCATGAACCAAGCGTAACAGTCATCAACAGTTCAACATCGGTGTTGATGGGCCGAGGCGAGGCATAAAGCTGTGCCTCGTGCAGTCATCAAGGGTACACGAGTGGGCCTTTGCTTTCGAAAGCAATAGCGATGATATTTCGTTAAATGGTTCGCATGCCGACACTTGTTGATGGCCCAGCATTGAAATCTCTAGCAATTCGCGGAAGGGCTGCACTTCTGTCACGCTGAACGATTCTCTTTAGTCGTCGTTGGTCCCGTTCTTGCAGGATCTTTTTCCGGCGTCAGCAATGTCGGTGATTTAATGTTTTACCGGATTCCTCATATGCACGGAACACTCGTGAAATGGTCGTACGGGAAAATACCCTCATCGCTACGTCGGAGATGCTGTGGCCCATCGTTCGTGCAACGACTGTAACATCTCGTTGAAACTCACTTTCATCTTGATAACCCGTCATTATAAGAGCAGTAACCGATCTGACAACTGCGCCAGACACTTGTTGTCTTAGCCGCGGGGGATTAGCTGAGCGGTCTGAGGCGCTGCAGTCATGGACTGTGCGGCTGGTCCCGTCGGAGGTTCGAATCCTCCCTCGGGCATGGGTGTGTGTGCGTGTCCTTAGGATAATTTAGGTTAATTGGGTGTAAGCTTAGGGACTGATGACTTAGCAGTTAAGTCCCATAAGATTTCACCCACATTTTTTTGAACTTGTTGTCTTATATAGGCGTTGCCGACCTGTGCGCCGTATTTTGACTGTTTACATATGTATGTATTTCTATACACATGCCTATATCAGTTTTTGGCGCTTCAGTGTATAAGCCACTGTTGTGAACATTCCACATATTTATTAATATTTTCTAGCATATCATAGCTTGACAGGTAAGTAAATCATCTGCTGACTACTAAAAAGGAAACTGATTATATCTTAATTTATGTATTAAGATAAATGAAGATGAGATGCAGATGTTAGCAAAAGATATAATGCGTTTCCAGTTCCTTTACAGAAAGTTTGGTGGAGGCAATAAATTACTCCGCTGCTGGAGTGTTTCAGGAAATGATTTATGCGCTTCGTCGAGTGCGGTCTGCTGAAGATCAGCGAGGTCACCGCCAGCAACCAACACTCGTACCGCGGCGTAGTGAAGGCGACGGCGGCCTCTGTCGGCTCGCCTCTCCACGGGATATTAATAATTCCCGAAGGCGGCTCTCGAAGGGAGCGTGCCAACCCCTTTTGAGTAATGGCAGCAAGGCGGATCTTCTGTAGCTATAAGCGCCGTTTCGTTCACACTTTTTTGCCACAGGCTTTTGCAGTCATGTGTCTCCCCAGTGTCGCCTTCTGAGAGGTAAGTTTGGCAACCATAATTTATTTTTGCTTGCAGCCCGTCGTTATTATGTACGACACTCGCAGTATATTTTTTCAGTCATAAGAGACACAGGAAATTATGTATAAGGTACAGGGAAAGAAGGGTGCATACAATATGTACAAGAAACAAGAGGAGGAAATACGAGGGTCGTTCATAAAGTAATGCAACCCTTTCTTTTATCGGCCGATTTCGGAAAAAAACAGAACTTGTTGTGGGACACCGTGGAATATTTGTGCTTCAGCCCTATAGTTTCATGAATTTTCGATACATGACGCCGGGCCGGGTGGCAGAGCGGTTCTAGGCGCTACAGTATGGAGCCGCGCGACCGCTACGGTCGCAGGTTCGAATCCGGATCCTGCCTCGGGCATGGATATGTGTAATGTCCTTAGGTTAGTTAGGTTTAAGTAGTTCTAAGTTCTAGGGGTCTGATGACCTTAGAAGTTAAGTCCCATAGTGCTCAGAGCCATTTGAACCATTTTTGATGCATGACGGCGCTATACGTAACTTCAAAATGGCGTCTTTAACGTAGGATCGTTCCGGAGCAGTCACTGCGTTTCCTTGGGGAGGAAATCCAAAGCATCGGAGATGTTCATAGGCGCTAACAGATTGTCTGTGGATACCTGGCAGTGAACAAAAGCACGGTGAATCGTTGAGGGAGGTGTCTGATCATCGCAGCAAGGTCATGCAAACCAGTCCGACTTCCAGCACGCCAGGCGTGTGCATACGGCCATGGTTCAAATGGCTATAAACACTATGGGACTTAACATCTGAGGTCATCAGTCCCCTAGATTTAGAACTACTTAAACCCAACAAACCTAAGGACATAACACACATCCATGCCCGAGGCAGGATTCGAACCTGCGACCGTAGCAGCAGCGCGGTTCCGGACTCAAGCGCCTACAACCGCTTGGCCACAGCGGCCGGAATATTAGAATGTGCTGGTACACTCATTCGAGGTGATCGACGGATCACAATCGAATACCTTGCTGCTTAATTGCGCGTCTTGGTGGTAGCGCTGACACCGTTGTCCACCAGTTCGGGTATTCAAAGCTGTGTTTCGGCTGCGTCTTCGCTGCATAACAGAACACCACAAAGAGCAAACAAGGACCATCAGCGCGGAGTTACTTCCGCGTTACGAGGCTGATCGCGAAAATTTGTCGAAGAAGCTTCTGGAAGGAAGGAAGGTCAGAAGGCAGCACGTGATCGCGTGGGAGGCGTGTCACGCGAGCCTATACAAGCGGCGCTGCTGGTAATTCCGTTATCAGTCTGCCTCGGACGCTGGAACTGAGTTATGCCAGTTTCTCGTGGCACTTAGCCGCACAGGGCATATGAAGGATTGCTGAGCATAGTCATTGTGTTAGTGCCTCGTAGGATTCGACAGTAGTTTCCAATCCTACTTTGGTGAGTCCACGCCACTTTTCCCACCGACTTTCCTGACTTGCAAGTATTTTCATCTTGTATCCTCAGGCATCGAGTCTACAAGTTGGACGAGCCACCTTGCAAGTGGATAGGGCGTCAGCTCCCATATCGATCCGCACGCAAGATATACACTGCTGGCCACCGTAAATGCAACACCAAGAAAGACAAGAGGTAGCACAACAAGATTTATTTTGTAGATAACATGTTGACCAAGTATCAAATGATTACGTTTACAGACGTCTGTGACATGTGGTTCCTGCCAGAATCAGTAGCCAGAGTAGCCGCCATTGTCGGAGATCACCGCTGCCACACGTCTCGGCATTGAGTCAAAGAGACGTTGGATGTGTTCCTGGGGTACAGCAGCCCAAGCAGTTTCCACACGTTGCCAAAGATCATCTGGTGTGGCAGCTGGGGATGTAATCTGGGTCACTCGTTGAGCAACCATGGACCACATGTTTTCTATCGGCGAAAGATGCGGAGAGCGAGCCGGCCAGGGAAGCAGTTCAATCTGGTTATTGACGAAGAACCTTTGGACAATGCGTGCCACGTGTGGTCGCGCATTATCCTGTTGAAATATGGCTGTGGCCGAGCCCTGAAGTTAAGGAAGGACAACTGGCTCCAGCACCTCGAATATGTAGCGCCGGCTATTTAAAGTACCGGCAATGCGTACTAGAGGCATGCGAGAGTAATATCCAATACCGCCCCATACCATAATACCCGGTGCAAGACCAGTGTGGCGGTGCATAATGCAGCTGTCCAGCATCCTCTCTCCACGGTGTCTCCTCACTCGAATCCGACCATCGTGGTGCTGCAGACAGAAGCGTGCCTCGTCAGTAAAGACAACGTCATTCCATTCTGCCTTCCACATCCATCTGTCATCACACCATTGGCGACGGAGACGTCTGTGGTTCTGCGTCAGTGGTAGACGAAGCAATGGACGTCTTGCGGACAGACCACTCTGCTGTAAACGGCGTCGAATGGTACGCGCAGACACTGGACGATGCGTTACAGACGCAATGTGCTGTGCTATGGTTCGGGATGTCACTGAGCGATCCGTCACTGCCATGCGCACAATTTGCCTATCAGCACGTGCAGTGGTGCACCGAGGTGAATGCGATCGACCACGTCGGTCCGTCGTACCCTCCTGCATCCAACGGTCACGTATCCGCATTACAGTTGTTTGGTTTCGTCCAACACGACTAGCGATTTCTCTGTATGATAATCCACAATCTCGGTAAGCCACTATCCTTCCTCTGTCGAACTCGGATACTTGATCAAACGATGTTCGCTGTTGTCTACGAGGCATAACTGATCGTCTTGTGAAACAACCACAAGGTAAACAGACGCGCCGAACGTACACTCGTCGAAATCGCCAAGCCTTAAATGGCGCTATGAGGTGGCGCCACAGGCGCGCGTGATGTGCGTCTTCGCTGAAATTCTGATCAGTTGCATATCTCATCGCTGCAAACCCATGGTGTAAATTTCACTTGATTCGGATGCTTCCTTCAGGGTGTTGCATTTACGGTGGCCAGCAGTGTACATGATTCCACCTCAAAACGTGACTGAATCGCCGCGATAAGAGTGCGGTTTGTGGTAAAGTTAGGGCGTAAAAGTTGTCTTCGTTGCCTCCACACATGAATATCAGTATTGTCAGGGCGGAGACTGATACGGATCTCAAAAGAGCGTTGTGTCACACTGCTGCCTAGGCCGCAGTGAGTGGTTTCGTGCCATTGCGACACGAGCCCCTCTCCGAAACCAATTTAGAGGAGAAGCCTTGAGAGGTCTTCCGGCACATAATCCCTGCTCGTGGGGTTCATTCCGTGCCGTCTGTGTTGACACCTACACTTCTGTAGCTACTTGGAACTGAAACTGTAGACATGTAGGATTGTCTTGAGGGTTTCTGCTTGCTGTTAAAGGCAGACACCGGCCACTCCGTGAAGATCCTCAACTGATCCTGTCGCTATAAACTGGTTTCAGATTCTAGAGACATCACTTTGACTCACAGTGAGATTTGCTGCGACGTCCACCTGCCTCATTCCATGCTCTGTCGCAATGACTATACGGAGGCTCTGATCCTCCGTTCATGTTCTCCGAACCATCCTGGAGCAACAAAACTCTCGCAATGACACGCAGCACAAGTACTGCTATGTTTACACGTAAAAAGGTTGCCATAGACTGCGCACATAGGCACTCTCATGGTAGAAAGATGGACTCTTTCCGCTAGAATTACATAAAAAACGAACCAATGTATTGATATCAAAGTATTTCTGGACCACAACATTCAATATTAAAGTTTCGGTAATGCACATGTAAGAGGTATGCGATGTATGAGCTGCCTGCAATAGGCAAGGCATAGGAGAGTGTCTGACCAGAGAGCAGTATGTAGTTAATTCTTGCTTGTCGCTAGTCGACAGTAGTCTGCGTGAGTCGGCAGTAGTCTGCGCGTGTCTGCGCTTGTCTGCAGTCTGCTCTGGTTGGGACTCTGGAGGATGAGTATTATTGTAGAAGGTAAAGAAGCAGCGTTGCGCATATCTAGTAATGTATGTTAACTGTCATCTAATTTCTTTTTTAAAAAAATGCACCAATAATAATTTTTATAATATAAAGTAATTTTTTTTTTAAAAAAAGCATTCATTTCAATTTAACGATTTTATCCAATGCATTATCATTCCTTTCAAGAATCACAAAAAATATAGGCCAGCATTGCACGAAGCTGTGCCGAAAATTTTTTTAGGTAAGAGCAGATATATTCGCAGTTTTTGTTGAGGTGCAGAAATGCATTCACATTTAATGTGCCCACAAAATTCTTTTCTCATTTAATGTTAAGTTCGAAACAAAAAAGAATTACTAAACCAAAAATAAAAAAATTCAGTAACCTGGTAAATTTTATGACGACAGCAGCGCTGCGCCACGGCCCTGTATTCTGAATAAAAAAAGCAAAAATTCTTACCTCAACAAAAACTGCGAATATATCTGCTCTTACCTAAAAAAATTTTCGGCACAGCTTCGTTCAATGCTGGCCTATATTTCTTGTGATTCTTGAAAGGAATGATAATGCATTGGATAAAATCTTTAAATTGAAATGAATGCTTTTTTTAAAAAAAATTACTTTATATTATAAAAATTATTATTGGGGCATTTTTTTAAAAAGAAATTGGATGACAGTTAACATACATTACTAGATATGCGCAAGGCTGCTTCTTTACCTTCTACAATAATACTCATTCTCCAGAGTCCCCACCAGAGCAGACTGCAGCCACGCGCAGACACGCGCAGACTACCGCCGACTACTGCCGACTCACGCAGACTACTGTCGACTAGCGACAAGCAACAACTAACTACATACTGCTCTCTGGTCAGAGACTCTCCTCTGCCTTGCCTATTGCAGGCAGCTCATACATCGCATACCTCTTACACGCAAAACTCGTTTCTACCACTGTATAATATTATGGTTACTTGTCAGCGTTCCAGTGCAAAGGCCTGTGCAAGGGTCTGTGATTACTGGCCTGGTAAGACAAATCTTCTCCAACTACGTATTAATTCGAGCCATGGCGTCACTGCCAGAGTCTAAGAATCTTGAGGAGCCAGCGTTGCACATACTTGACGATAATATTTTAAATTTATAATATGTTAAATTTTTATTTGCTTGGCTATTTAGAAACAGTAGAAAATAATTCAGTTAAAACTAAGAAACAAGTCTACTAGTCCTCAGCAAACGACGTGCTCTCTTAGCTGGCTAATACGATCACACAGTAATAATACACTGAACGGATATGGCAGTTCTGAACCGCGATGTCCATGTATCAACATACCAAACTTACAGATAGCATTATGACGACGTTGCTGAAAAGTAACGGTTGTTCAATATGAAGGAATGGAAACAAATCCAACAATGAAGGTACCAAGAACCAGAAAACTACATAGGTGCAGGGAGATTCAGCGTAATCGATTACGAGCGCAGAGTGAACACAATTGCTCGGGTACTTGAGTCAGAAGAAAAAGAATAAAAGAATATAATGTTGTGCAGTCCGTAACTGATAATACAGAGGAAATTTCATACGATTTCGTGCTCTAAAGCCGTACACATACAGGCAGTGTTTCACACTGATGACCATGAGTAGATGATGTCGCTGTTTAGCGTGACCTATGTGTCAGTCCATAAGAGAGCTTGTTGTGAGAAATGGGAAATTATCGCCTGGTTAAACGGCTCTTGTGCTGCAAGACAATGTCTTTGTTTTCTCTTCTTTTTTTCCTTGCAGAAGTTTCACCATCTGCTGCAGTATTCCGCAACATTTCATTGCTCATGGTAAATCCAGAAGGGTTTAGATTCAAAATGGAACACCAAAATACCTGCCCCTCCATAATGACGTGACTCTTAATATAATTACTAATTATTGTGTCATTATCTAATCAATTTGTATTATTATTATTGTTATTATCAATATTAATATTATAATAGAACAGGAATAGGCTCAAACATTTCTTGACAATATAACTTCAGTTCACTGCAAGAAATAGGAATTTCTAATAGGTGTTCTAAAATAAATTACTCATACTTTCAATGTAATACTTGAGCTTGGTTAGCTGCACACAGACGGCTGAATTGTGGCGGAATCTTTGGCAAATAAAGCCTCATTTCTGTACCGATGGATTTGAGACTCTCTGTCTTTGATGTTATAATTTTGGACAACATTTAGAAGCACAGTTCCCACAAATATGTAGCTGACATAATGATAACGCATTACCTGCCATCTTGGAGTGAGTTGGGATTCATTGCTTATAAGCAACCGAAATGTATCCAAAGGCACTTCGAAAAATTTTGATTTCAATGTTGTCTCTTTCAAATCTGACAGTTCCTCTTGTAGTCCTAAACCTTGAGAGAGGACAGGTTACTCTCTCTCCTATTTTTCGTATATGGAAAATTATTAAAGATTTTGTTACAACCTTATGCACCTTGAGCGAGACTCTAGAAATTTAACGGCCTGAGCAGACATTGATGAAACGTGGTAGGGCACTAAAGGCAAGAGCTATTTTTATGGTTCGTAGTTCGTAGACACGGCATGTTGGAAGTTGAAAGCATGTGGCGGCGAGCCAGTTCCTCAGTAAATGTTGCCGGACAGGCCCATGGCCGTACATCACAGACAGAGCAGCCCCTTGTCAAGACAGGTCTCCAGCAGGAGAATGCCACTATACCTGCATTGGCACCAGGCCAAGGCTGGGCTGAGGGCGACAGACTGAAGGGATGTATCTACACAGTGGAGTCATAATCTGAGCATTGTGTGCAGAGCCACATGTAATAACAGTTCACAAGTTTTTGTGTTCATTGATAATGCAAATAGGCCTGTGACTCACTTCCATTGGCCACCTTGGTTGTATAAGAAACTCTGGCGTCTGAGAAACGTTTAGAAATAGAATCTTTATTACAACTCATAGCTAGGACTAACATGCTCCAAGGTACAGGCGATTTAGATAAAGATCTTTAAGATTGTATCTGTTCACTTGTTGCCATGGGAAGCGACGCGACTCCAGAGAAAAACGTCTTCTCCCTCCACGAAAACTTAAAAAAGCCAGTAATTGGCGGTTTCTGTTTTTGCAGGGCTGCAGGTTTATTAAATCTTGCGCTGGTTCGACATGAGTTTGTGCTGTCGTGTAGGAGGGGAGATTTAGCGCCTCTAAGGCCCTGTGATTGGCTCAAGATGGGGTGAAGGCGGTGTCGTTCGTGCACTTTGCGGGAAAAGGGATTTTTTTTTCTATCTGGAGAGGTTTGAGGCACTCGGGTTCCGGACTTTGGTATGGAAGCATCTTCTGGTCGAATTTCTGGAATGTGTGGTTGGTGCTTGCTACCTGTCCCGAGACTGACTTCACTTGCAACTAGTTACACTGGAGATCCTGTGGTGAAGTTCCAACTGTACCGACAGTATGATTTCAAACGTCCTGTACACTCGTTTGCCGAGGGCACACTTATTCGTTTCTGGTTTACCAGTCTAGGCGTTTGGCATCCTTGTGCGCTCTGTCGTGTAAGTGAGCCAAATTGGTACCTCGTACGACCAGCGAAAGGGTGTGTCACACACTGAAATCTATCATGATTTCAGGGCTCTGGTCGAGAGTAAAGTGCTATCTGTCTGCCTGATCGCTAGACCTTGAGATTTTTCATTTCTTCCGTGGCCGCGATCCATTCATAGGTGGCGCCTTACACCAAGCCTCCGTTACACACATCTCGCCAGCTGCAAGTTAATCGCCGCACGAAACAAACAGGGTAACATACTGCTGCTCCGGCCTTGTCAGGGCGTACAGATCTCAATCACCACTTGCTCTCAGCTGCACCTATATAGACTATCAATCAAGGTCTGCTCAGCGTCTGATCAATTCAGATTGCCTTATCCAGATATTTAGGGCCAGAGTATTTGACTCACTTCCGCCGCCCAGGATCCTTGTCCATTTTTCTCTTAATCCAACTGCTATTTGTTTACGGTATTGAATTAATAACTATAATTTATGTGTGTTTTTCTTTATAAAAAATAAATGTTGTTAGTAAATTTTAGTACATTCTCAATCATTTTATACAGTCAGCACCATGGGCTAACTTTCAGTGTGGCGTCCCATGCCGTGTTAACTTGCAACCTAAACCATTCGGAGAGCATTCGAATCCACCAATGGATTACGAATCCACTCTTAATACTCAACACTCTATCCACTCAGTTACAAGAGCACCTCATGTTTCTTAATTACGTTCAACAACACCCTGTTATCGTCATTAATGGGCCATACAGTTGAGAACGTCACACACAATCCTTTTTCAATTGTCTGTATCCACAAATTTAACTTATTAGTACATTCTTGAATATTTTATATACTAGTCAGAACAGTTTAAATTTTATCTTGCATTTTTCAATTTAATGCATTTAAATGAACAAAGATATTGGAATGATATGCCAAGTTAGATACCCAGTCATCATCTGCAAATAAATCAGCGTACCAGTACCCCTCAACAGTGAAAAATGCAAGTACCTACCCCTACGTTCGTCTGTCACTGTTTTCAGACGTGACGCAGATTTAGCAACAATGGCCTACCCACGAATCGTTTCACTCAGCTACCATGGAAGCGGCCCTGGCTGTTCAAACACTCAAAAATGGCTCTAAGCACTATGGGACTTAACACCTGAGGTCATAAGTCCCCTACACTTAGAACTACTTAAACCTAAGGATATCACACACAACCATGTCCGAGGCAGGATTCGAACCTGCGACTGTAGCAGCAGTGCGGCTCCGGACTGAAGAGCCTAGAACCGCTCGGCCACAGTGGCCGGCGTTCAAACACTAATCCAATGTGTTCACGATAATTCATAATGGAGCGAATATTGATTAGTCTCACGAAATACATCTTCACCGGTCGCTTGTTCAGATAGTTCCTTGCAAAAAAGAATCACTTGCAATTAGATTCCCATCAACACATCTTATGCTGCAAAGGGGTTGTTCGTGGCCAGTAGTATCGGTGGACTCTTCGATCTGAAGTGAGAACTTAGAACTGCTCTTTATTTTCTCGTCTGATGTCTCTGGACATTTCACAGATTCAATCGCTGGCGGTGTTAGTAGAGAGAGGAATTTCGAAATTTCAGTGGCAGTTTCAGAACCAAGGTTTATTTTTACCGTTTCTTAACATTAAGAATAGCACCTGTGGTCTAGGGGTAGTGTTTTTCATTAGTTGTCAAAACGTCCACGTTCCCAGGTTCGAACCACGCCAGTGCTTAAATTTTGATTAATAATCAGCATTGGCGGGCGAAGACTTCCGGCATAAGAAGTCAGCCTCATTCTGCCAACGGCCTTGTCAAAGAGGGCGGAGGAGCGGACAGTGGTTCAGGGCACTTTCTTATCCTTTGGGTCGGAAACTGTCCCTAAAGGCGGAAGAATTAGCAATAATCAAAGGCATGAGGATGCAGAAGGCAATGGGAACCACTGCTTTAAAGGCACACAACGTGTTTCCACAGGACATGTGGCCTGTAAATGATGAAATGACACGATGATCTCCCCATTGCAAAAGATTCCGCAATAGTCCCCATTCGGATCTCCAGGAGGGGACTGCCAAGGAGCATGGGTCAATTAGAAAAAGACTGAATGACCAACGAAAGGATAAGTTTCTACGAGTCGGGGCGTGGAATTTACGAAGTTTGAACGTGGTAGGGAAGCTAGAAAGTCTGAAAAGTGGAATGTAAAGACTCACTAGAGTTATAATAGGGGTCAGTGAAGTGAAATAGAAAAGAAGACAAGGATTTCTGATCAGATGAGTGTAGGGCAATATCAACAGTAGCAGAAAATTGTATAACGGAATCAGGATTCGTTATGAACAGGAAGGTAGGGCAGACTGTGTGTTACTGTTAACTGTTCAGTGATATGGTTGTTCTGATCAGAATTGACAGCAAACCAATACCGAAAACGATATTTCAGCTATACATGCCGACGTCGCAAGCTGAAGATGGAGAGAAAGAGAAAGCATATGAATATACTGGAAGGGTAATACAATACGTAAAGGGAGATGAAAATCTAATAGTCATGGGGGATTGGTATGCAGTTGTAGGGGAAGGTGCAGAAGGAAAGGTTACATGAGAATATGGGCTTGGGACAAGGAATGAGAGATAAGAAAGATTAATTGAGTTCTGTAATAAATTTAGCTAGCAATAGCGACTACTCTGTTTAAGAATCACAAGAGGAGGAGGTATATTTGGAAAAGGCCGGGTGACAGGGGAAGATTTCAGTTAGATTACATCATGGTCAGACAGAGATTCCGAAATCAGATACTGGATAGTAAGGCGTACCAAGGAGCAGATGTAGACACAGATCACAATGTAGTAGTGATGAAGAGGAGGCTGAAGTTCAAGAGATTGGTCAGGAAGAATCAATACGCAAAGCAGTGGGTACAGAAGTATTAAGAAATGAAGAAATACGCTTGAAGTTCTCTAAGGCTACAGACACAGCAATAAGGAATAGCTCAGTAGGCTGTACAGCTGAAAGGAATGGACATTTCCAGAAGGGTATTCACAGAAATTGGAAAGAAAAACATAGTTACAAAGAAGGTAACTGCTATGAAACTATGAGTAACTGAAGAAATACTTCAGTTGATCGATGAAAGAGGGAAGTACAAAAACGTTCAGGGAAATTCAGGAATACAGAAATGTAAGTCATTGAGGAGTGAAATAAATAGGAAGCACAGGGAAGCTAATACGAAATGGCTGCATGAAAATTGTGAAGAAATCTAAAAAGATATGATTGTTTCAAGGACTGACTCAGCATATAGGCGAGTCAGAATAATCTTCTGTGAAATTAAATGCAAGGGTGGTAACATTAAGAGTGCAACTGGAATTACACATTAAATGCAGAGGAGAGAGCAGATGGGGGAAAGAGTACATTGAAGGCCTCTGTGATGGGGAAGATTATTCTGATGTGATAGAGAGAACAGGAGTAGATTTAGAAGAGATAGGCGATCAACTATTAGAATTGGATTTTAAGAGAGCTTTGGAGGACTTAAGATCAAATAAGGCAGAAGGTATAGATAATATTCCATCAAGATTTCAAAAATCACTGAAGCCAGTGGCAACAAAACGACTACTCAAGTTGGGGTGTAGAATGGATGATGCCATCTGACTTTCGGAAAAAAACCCGCAGAATTCCGAAGACTGACATCTGCAAGAATTATCGCACAATCAGCATCAACAGGTCATGCTTCCAAGTTGCTGACAAGAATAATATACAGAAAAATGGAAAAGAAATTGACGATGTGTTAGATGACGATCAGTTTGGCTTTGGGAAAGGTAAAGGCACCAGAGAGGAAATTCTGACATTAGGATTGACAATGGAAGCAAGAATAAAGAAAAACCAAGACACGTTCATAGAATTTGTCGACTTGGAAAAAGCGTTCGACAATATACAGCGGTGCAAGATGTTCGAAATTCTGAGAAAAATAGGGGTAAGGTATAGAGGGAGGTGAGTAATATAAAATATTTGAGAGCCAAGAGGGAATAGTAGGAGTGGACGACCGAGAACGAAGTGTTCGGATTAAAAGGGGTGTGAGATAGGGATGTAGTCTTTCGACAATACTGTACATCGAAAAAGCAATGATGGAAATAAAAGAAAGGATTAGGAGTGGAATTAAAATTCAAGGTGAAACGATATCAGTGATATGGTTCGCTGATGAAATTGCTATCCTGAGTGAAAATGAAGAAGAGTTACGTGAGCTGCTGAATGGAATGAACAGTCTAATGAGTGCAGAATATGGATGAGAGTAAATCGAAGAAAGAAGAAAGTAATGAGAAGTAGCAGATATGAGAACAAAAAAAAAAAAAAAAAAAAAAAAAAAAAAAAAAAAAAAAATTCAAATGGTTCTGAGCACTATGAGACTTAACATCTGAGGTCATCAGTCCCCTAGAACTTAGAACTACTTAAACCTAACTAACCTAAGGACATCACACACATCCATGCCCGAGGCAGGATTCTAACCTGCGACCGTAGCGGTATCGCGGTTCCAGACCGAAGCGCCTACAACCGCTCGGCCACACCGGCCGGCGGATGTGAGAACAGCGAGAAACTTAACATCAGGGTTGATGCTCACGAAGCATATGTATGAAATTCTGCAACCTAGGCAGCAAAATAGCAATGACGGATGGAGGAAGGATGACATCAGAGTAAGACTAGCACTGGCAAAAATGGCATTCCTGGCCAAGAGAAGTCTACTAGTACGAAACATAGGCCTTAATCTGAGGAAGAAATTACTGAGAATTTACGTTTGGAGCACAGAATTCAATGGTAGTGAGACACTGAGTGTGGGAAAATCAGAACAGAAGAGAATCGACGCAGGTTGCAAGTGCTACTCTGAGATGAAGTGGTTGGCACAGGAGAGAAATTGGTAGCGGGCCGCATCAAACAAGTCAGAAGACTGATGACTCAAAAAAAAAAAACTGAAATAAAAAAAGGCAACCAAGTAATTAAGGTGTATAGAATTTAAGCGTCTAAGTCAATGCCGTCAAAAGATATGACCATTTATGTCACATATTTTGATACTCGCAAACATGAATGTTTGAAATGATCGCTGTATCAAGCAAAAATTTACAGATAAATTTCTCATTTTGTTCCAACAACCGACACCAGTAATTCACATCTTTATTTAACAAGTAGGAATGTTTTGTTGACAAATCTCGTATCAATTTACTGGGAACCATATCATCCCTACTACGTTTTTCACCACATACAATTCACTCGTGTACTGGCCATGTTTTATCATCACATCGAAGAAGCTCGTGAGATAAATGATTGATACTATATTATCTTTGATGTACTGTACTTTCAGTTTCTTTGTTTCGGGCTAGACGGTGTCACTACTTGTATTCGAGATCTGAGCACTCCTTAATGAATTTGTTCACAACGAAAGAAGTGTAATAACACTGAAATAGAAAATATTACTGTAGTTATCACAATATTCGCACTGCTGCAGAGCACAGTTTTGTTAAAACTGAACTGAAATACTCAAATAGTGGAAAGCCCCGACTGGAGTAACAATAATACTGTTGAACTACAGTACTGTATTATTTTCTGAGATTGTGTTAAACCTTTGGCGATGAACGAAAGAAACAGTTAGGTTTAAGAAGTGGTTAGGTGCTGGAACAAATATCAAAATAAAGCAATGAAAGTAATAAGGTAGGGCCATGTTTGTTAATCCCCAAATGTTAGTGAAAAGCAATTATAATCAGCTGTACACAAAACATATGGTGTTACGTAGTACTCCCACCCTATTGACTGGGCCGGTACTGTGGTACAGGCTATAATGCAATTAACTGAAGATACGCTAAGTACAACAACAATATTAGGCAAGTTAATTAATTTTAATTTACATGATAATATAACAATTATCAGATTTACATGAAAATATAACAATTATCAGAATGCCTTAATTACTTAAAGTATAAACAAGCAAATTTTTACTTAAAATCGAAACAAACTACATTTAATTTCTTTACAAACACAAAAATTCGCAATGTCTAAAATCAAAATATCTTAATCTAAACGTTCGCGTCAAATTTATCACTTAGTGGTGGCACACCAGTTGCAGAACACATCTACTGAGACTAGGTGAATTCATTTGGACCGCGTTCTGTATGAACGTAGCAACACTCGAGAGAACCAAAAAATGCAAAAAACTGTTACGTCACCTTGGACAATATTTCTCAGTACATAAATCGCATTGGCTATTTTTGGTCACACGAAACGCTTTCCGAAACTGTATACTAGTCTTAGTAACTTCACTTGACATAATACTGTTTTGTTGTTCATAGGCGTTTTCTCATAAAAATAGATTTTTTTTTAAAGAGGAAACTTCTTCACTTAAAACTTCGGGACTGATAGGCCGTGGTCGATGTTTAAAACTCTCCCCTGACTTTTCATCTCGGACTGCGATAGACACACTTCGAGATAAAGCGGCGAACTGCAAATAGAATTCGAGGAAGCCCTGATTATGTAGACAGTGCAGAGGGCGCCACTGTCGATCACGTGGCGTCGGCTATGAGAGTGTCTCTGGTAATGCCCACATTCTCGATTGAAAGTAATCGATCGTCACGCTTCCGGTGCGACGCTGACATCCAAATTTTATCCAGTTTGACACCTTTCTCTTTCCTGTAAAAATTATTACCGTGTTTATCAGTTTCAATAGCCTCTCTATATGTGCGCATATAATAATGCGAGGTTTTAGATATAACGCTCGTCTCCCTGAATTTTATTTCATGATCACCTTCCTGGTAAACATGTTCTGCTACGGCCTATTTATCCGTGTGACCCAGGCGGCAATTCCTCTTATGTTCAACAAGCCGGGTGTTAACACTTCTCTTTGTGGTACCGATATAAACCTGCCCACAACCACAAGGAATTTTATATACCCCTGTGAAGCCAAAGGATGTCGCACATCTTTTGCCAATCTTAAGCATTCTTTTATTTTCCTGGTGGGTCTGAAAATAGTTTGCACCCCATACTTTCTCAATGCGATCTGTCACCTAATGAACGGAAGAAAAACCTTGCCGTTGGGGGCTGTAGTTCATCGTTGCTCCTGATTCACTCCCTAGAGCGAAGTGTTCGATCTATGCTTGTTGGCATAGCCATTCTTCACGAAAATCGGCCGTAGATGTCCAATCTCATCTTTCAAATAAACAGGTTCACAAATTTTGTACGCCCTGTCTACCAAGGTTTGTATTACACCTCTTTTTTGTCTAGGGTGGTGGTTTAAATATTTATGCAGATAAAAATCAGTGTGTGTGAAAAATGAGGACTATCATGGAAAGGTGAATGATATTTTGGTTCCCTCCAATTACAAAAAGAAGGATCCAAGTATGAAGCCGGCCGCGGTGGTCTAGCGGTTCTAGGCGCTCAGTCCGGAACCGCGTGACTGCTACGGTCGCAGGTTCGAATCCTGCCTCGGGCATGGATGTGTGTGATGTCCTTAGGTTAGTTAGGTTTAATTAGTTCTAAGTTCTAGGGGACTGATGACCACAGATGTTAAGTCCCATAGTGCTCAGAGCCATTTGAACCATCCAACTATGAAGATTTTAAAAATGACCAATCGACTGGGAAAACGTCTTCATTCTCCTCCTCCGACAAGAAGGTGCATTTTAAAACAGAAGGGTACCCAACTAGACACTATGGGTCCCCCGAAGTGCATAAACCTGAGGTTCCTTTAAGGCCAATTGTCAGAGCTGTAGGTGGTCACATCCACAAGTTAGCTAGACACGTTACCTCATTGCTGCAATCTTATGTTAAAATTTACCTCATTTCACTAACAAGTTAAGGGGCTCCGGAAAGGCTCAAAATCATTAAAAGTTCAATTTTTACTTTTTTGCGTTTTCTGAATCTGCAGACTATTACCTTTTTATAGATATATAATTTATTCATTTCCGAAGACTACAACTATTTTTAAATTTTTTTTGAAATGTGTTCTACATGGGCGTGACCCACTGTGGCGCTGTTAAACTGCTGTCAAATGGTGTTATTATTAACGTCCGTGTTCATCAGGTACATTTTATTGATGTGAGATAAAGTATGTGTTGTGGCTAACCTGTGATGGTTCAATATATATCGCTGGTGTGATTGTCGATTGTTTCATGTTTATTTACTCTGTCGTTATCTCGAAAATATTCGTAATTAATTCTGTTTCTTGAGTCTCTGTTTTGTTGAAGTATAATAATGAGTAAAAGTAAAGTTATTAGAAATCCTTTGAAGGCTTTTAAGAAAAGGAAAAATGTTGGAAAGCCAAAGGTATGTGTTATTACTGTAAACAATAAAGACGATAACCAAGTGAGTGAACCTAACCTCTCAAGTACACCTGCCCATAGCAGTCAAAGTGGGAAAGAAAATACTTCACAGAAGAAGCTTGGTTCAATGAGTGAAAACTATGAATGTTTTATGGGCGAATCGGATGTGAATGAAATATTTGATTTGTCGGTTCTCAAAGGAATTTTTTCAAACTGTGTAAGATGTATTCATTGTAGTGAAGTTGGTCTGGAACTCTCCATAATAAAGCACGTAGGACTTGCCAGTGAAATACAACTGAAATGTGATAAGTGTTCATACATGACCACCTTTTGGAACAGTGTTGCAGTAACTGCAACTGAAGAAAATGATAGCAAAATCTACGAACACAACAACGAGCGATGCTTGCTTTAGACAAGGAACGCCTTCGGGCTGCAACAGGGCTGTAAAGAGTCTAGAAATACAAGCAAGAGTAAACAGGAGGAGGAACAAGAGGAAGGTGGAGGAGGAGTTTGCAGAGGATGAAGATAATCCATCCTATGGACCTGGAATGCACTAAAAAGTTAATCCAATCTTTGTCGCTCGATTCCCAAAACTTTTATTTTCTCATACTAATTACATGTTTTCTAAGGATCTTCCAAACATATTTGTTTCAAACTTTCAGTAAATGTTACACAGTACCTTCTGCATAATTTAACACAGCCTTTTTCCAAAAAACTGTATATTTTTGAATATATAAATAAAAAATTGCAAAAAAATGTTGTGAATTTTCATTACAATTGAAAAAAATCATCTTTAATAACTGAACTAAAATTTTGTAAAATCCCTGTGTTAAGTTGTAGCCCATGTTCCAATAAATAATCTGTAAAAAGTTGAACTTCCTACCTCAAATACTTTGTGAGGAAAGATGTAATTTATAAGCGTTATTTTAACATTGCAAGTATAGGGCGTTCTGGAGCCCCTTAAAGGAAATGAACATGGGCCCGGATGATATCCTCGTTAGTTTTGATATTGTGCCATTATTTACCATGACTACGGTAAAGCGGGTATTTTTCCTACCGATATTGTGGCATTATTCCGACACTGCCTCACACAACCTACTTTCACTACAATAGTGACTTTTATAAACAGATCGACGGGGTGGCTATGAGCAGTCCTCTTAGTCCTGCTGGGCTAACTTGTTTATGGAGACTTTTGAACAACGGGCTTTGCAGACTGTCAGTAAGGACCTCCAGATGGTATCGATACGTCGATGACCCTTTCGTAGTATGGGCACACAGAGTAGAGGATATGGATGCCATCCTGATACATCTAAACAGCATTAATCCGAAAATCCAATTTACTATGGAGACCGAAAGTAATGGGCAACTGAATTTTGTGGATGTGTCTGTGCTTAAACGACGGAATGGAACGTTGGCCCATAATGTGTATAGAAAGGCCACACATACTGATCTTTATTTGCATAAAGATTCAAACCGCCACCCTACACAACAAAGAGGTGTAATAAAACCTTAGTAGACAGGGCGTACAAAATTTGTGGACCTGTTTATTTAAAAGATAAGACTTAACATCTACTCTCAACTTTCGTGAAGAATGACTATTCCAGCGGGGAAATAGATCGAGCACTTCGCCGCTCTAGGCAGAGAATCAGGAGAAACGACGAACAACAGTCACCCAAGGGCAAAGCTCTTCTTCCGTTCATTAGCAAGGTCACAGATCGCATTGGGAAAGTATTAAGCAAGTATGGGGTGCAAACTATTTTCAGACCCACCAGGAAAGTAAAAGAATATTTAAGATTGGCAAAAGGTGCACGACATCCTTTGGCTGCCCCGGGTTACATAAAATTCCTTGTAGTTGTGGACAGGTTTATATCGGTACCACAAAGAGAAGTGTTAACACCCGTTTTGTTCAACATAAGAGGAACTGTCGCCTGATTCACACGGATAAATCGATCGTAGCAGAACATGTTTACCAGGAAGGTGATCATGAAACAAAATTCCGCGAGACTAACGATACATCTAAAACCTCGCATCATGCGCGTATATAGAGAGGCTATCGAGACTGATAAACACGATTATAATTTTATTATCAAAGAGAAAGGTGTCAGCCTGGACAAAATTTGGATGGCAGCGTTGCACCGGATGCATGACGATCGATTACTTTCAATCGAGAATGTTGGTATTGCCAGAGATAGTCTCGTAGCCGACACCACGTGATGAACAGTGCCGCCCTCTGCCTATATACTCAGCGGTTCCTAGAGTTCTCTCAGCAATTCATCGCTTACCTCGGAGGATGTCTCCTGCAGTCAGAGATGGAAAGTCAGGGGAGAGTTTTATACATCGACTACGGTCTATCAGCCCCGAAGTGGTAAGTGAAGACTACACTGGCCGTGAAAGCGTACATTGGATGATCAGAGGAAACTTCGTTTTGTTTTTTAGTTAGCCCTGGTGTAGAGACGTTGCATGATGAGCTTCACGTCAATTTCTGTTCATATCCTGTAAAGTTGCGATTGATGAGGACGGAAGGTTAATTATTATTAGTTAATGCTTACAGTGCCTGAATTGGACATTATTACGGTCTGGTGTGTGAATACAGACTCGTCTGGTAGATTTTATTTTTGTAAAGTTATATGAGTAAAAAAATTATTCGGTTAGGAAACACTTGCCCCATCATTGTCATTTTGCTGTTTAGATGCTGTCAAAGCGTTCGGCCTTACAACAAAAAGGTGCAAATTAGTTTTGGAAAGGACATGCAGTAAGGCGATCAAGAATAGGAGTACTTTACGTTCTGCATATCGTAGTCCACATATAATGCTCCAATCAATACGGAATGTACGGTGTATCTATAGAAACAAGTAAATAATTAACAGAGGCCATCAACCTATTCCCGTCACCACTCCTCCACCCCCTCCCTGCTCCCTCCCTTATTCAGTCATGCCTGGGTAGCTCAAAGAAACTTCTCAACGTGGTGTTCAAACAAGAAAATCTATTTACCACAAAACACTGAAAATAAAAAAATTGGGTCATCATAAGACGTTTATTACCACAGAAGATCATCGACTGAGGAAGTAGAACTCAAACGCATATGCCAAGACATGCTGTTGAAGGATGCGTGAAAGTAAAGCAATTGCTGGTTGCTTGCGTTAAAAATAAATAGATTTTCTCAAAAGTAGAATTTTCCGCACTAGGTATTTAAAAATCCTTACTGTTGATAAGTACTTATTTTGAGGAAAAATACATATTGAGGAGCAGAACGTTTTTTCTTCTGTGGATTACTTCGGCGATGTGGGAACGCTTTACCGATGAGGCTCAAAATCGGTGATTTATATTCCTTGGTCATTCCATGTGAATTCTAAATTGAGCATAATACTGTTCGTTTGCATTAAATGGATATTGAGGAGGAAGATTAGAGCGGCGATAGAAATAGCCAAGCGACCCGCCAACATGAATAGAGAGGACTGGTGTGGGTTTCCGGCGTCCTGGCTGCCAGCTGTGACAACGCTAAGGGAGGACAGCACGCGGAAAGCAACTCACACACGCCGGTAGTCGTACGTACACACAGCACAGGTACACCGCACCCCGCACCTGACCACAGATAAACAGCGCTACGTCACAGCTACCACCCGTTCCTGTTTTCACCAGGCATCAAATAATGTACCCACCAACCTTGCACATCTTTATCCACCAATGACAAGGAATAACATATTGACCAATAAAGAACGCCTAACACCCCTCCTCCAATCCTCAAATATCCTATTACATAACGCAAACAGCTTCCTCCGCTACTATATAAGATTTAAAGTCTCATTCAGTAGTCTAGCTCAGCACATAGCCCTGAGGAAGGCCGTACGCAAAAGTGGCATAAACGTCGGACAATTGTACGTATTGACAATGCTGCCAACAGCCCATAAAAATTTTATTGTAAGTGACAACGGCTGCGGAAGCTTACGCTTACGTACTTGCGAAAGTGGTGAGCGGGACTTCCTTTGAAATTCATCATTGCTGTCCCACGGTAACTAATATATACACTACTGGCCATTAACACTGCTACACCACAAACATGACGTGCTACAGACGCGAAATTTAACCGACACGAAGAAGATGCTGTGATATGCAAATGATTAGCTTTTCAGAGCATTCACACGAGGTTGCCGCCGGTGGCGACACCGACAGCGTGCTGACATGAGGAAAGTTTCCAACCGATATCTCATACACAGACAGCAGTTGACCGACGTTGCTTGGTGAAACGTTGTTGTGATGCCTCGTGTAAGGAGGAGAAATGCGTACCATCACGTTTCCGACTGTCATAAATGTCGGATTGTAGCCTATCGAGATTGCGGTTTATTGTATCGCGACATTGCTGCTCGCGTTGGTCGAGATCCAATGACTGTTAGCAGAATATGGAATCGCTGGGTTCAGGAGGGTAATATAGAACACCGTGCTGGATCCCAACGGCCTCGTATCACTAGCTGTCGAGATGACAGGCATCTTATCCGCATGGCTGTAACGGATCGTCCAGCCACGTCACGATCCCTGAGTCAACAGATAGGGACGATTGCAAGACAACAACCATCTGCACGAACAGTTCGACGACGTTTGCAGCAGCACGGACTATCAGCTCGGAGACCGTGGCTGCGGTTACCCTTGACGCTGCACCACAGACAGGAACGCCTGCAATGGTATACTCAACGACGAAGCTGGGTGCACGAATGGCAAAACGTCATTTTTTCGGATGAATCCAGGTTCTGCTTACAGCATCACGATGGTCGCAACCGTGTTTGGCGACATCGCGGTGAAGGCACATCGGTAGCGTGTATTCTCCATCGCCATACTGGCGTATCACCCGGCGTGGTGGTATGGGGTGCCATTGGTTACACGTCTCGGTCACCTCTTCTTCGCATTGACGGCACGCCCAGGCGTATCAAGGCTGTTATTACGGCCAGACGTGGTTGTTCTGGGTACTGATTTCTCAGGATCTATGCGCACAAATTGCGTGAAAATGTAATCACATGTCAGTTCTAGTATAATATATTTGTCCAATGAATACCCGTTTACCATCTGCATTTCTTCTTGGTGTAGCAATTTTAATGGCCAGTAGTGTACTTTCAGTTCTATTCTAATAATGACGGAAGCAGAGTATTTAAACTAACTGATGGTTTACCTCAGGTATCTGTTCTGGTTCCCCTACTTTTCCGTCTGCACACATCGGACTTACCGAATCATCTTCAAGAAAATTTATTTATGCTGATGAGATTTGTTTGGTTGCCCAGAGCTACAATCGCTCTCATGCTGAAAGCACCTCATCCATTGATGTGGAAAGCCTGAATTTATACTTCAAGAATAGGTGCCTCGACCTAAATCCTCAGAAAACAATTCTATATGCATTTCACCTACGCAACAGACATACAAGTGGCAAAGTAGAAGTAAAATTCAGAGGCAAAGTCTTGTCATACTGCAGTACACGGAAATACCTAGGAATTACGTTCAGTACAAATCCAACATACAAGCAGCGTCTTTCATACACAGCTGCTAAAGGCAAAATGAGAAACAGCATTCTTCAAAAAATTGCTGGTATCTCGTGAAGGGCTAAGAATATGTATTTTTCATATAGTTGGTACAAATGTATTTCAAATATAATTTTTGATAAATCCTGCTCCACTTATACGTGAACCCACATTTCCATGAGAAACAATGTTTCTCATCTAATGTGTGTTTATGCGTACTAGGTGATAGTTTCAATGGAAGACGCATTCTTCTAGAAAACTTGATGGATGAGTGGACCTTAGGTTTCAGTGGCTAGATCTTTTCAGATTGCTTGAGAATTTTGTCCTTGCTTAACATTGGGGGAAACGTGATACCTTCATGGTTGGGATGCAGCACATTTTGCTGCTTATACGGAATGTTCTTTTTAACTTCGATCAACTAAATATCCCTAAAATACTCATTATACGAAGAAAAATGTTCCAGACGAAAAGTTAATGTTTTCAAATGGGATGTCTGTTTGTGATATAACTGGCCACCCCTCAAACCACCCTCTCCTCCATGGAGGAATCAGTTCGAGTGTTTTGAAACGGGAACCCTGCATTGTTACTGCAGATTCTGATTCTGCGCCAAAAAATACCTCGAGTTTACCCAAAGCATTTTTTCCATTCCTCGTAGGTGACGCTGTAAGCGGTAAAATCCAGTTTTTACGGTTATTGCAACTAACAACCGACGCATTTGATTCTACATTACAACTGCGATAAAAATATTAAATTTTTAAATGGAAACAGTTGATATTTTTAATTTTGTTTTGTAAATTTGATTATACAGTGAAACAGTTTGGTAGATAAACTACTTTTAGCATTATTCATAGACAAAGTGGACTTAGTAGTTTCGTATTACCATTAGGGTGCTTGATTTTGCTCAGTCCGCTTGCCTCTCACCAGCTGAGTGCTTCATTTCGATGAGTCCTGATGTCTCTCACCATCAGGGCGCGCGATTTTGGTGACCACCCATGGCTACAACCATTATTGTAATTCACGACAAATGCTCAAACTGAAAACCTTCAATTTCGATACGTTTATTAATTTGTGCTTCCAATTCATGTACACAAAAATGGTTCAAATGGCTCTGAGTACCATGGGACTTCTGATGTCATCATTCCCCTATAACTTAGAACCACTTAAACCTAAATAACCTAAGGACATCACACACAACCATGCCCGAGGCAGGATTCGAACCTGCGACCGTAGCGGTGGCGCGGTTCCACACTGAAGCGCCTAGAACGGCTCGGCCACTCCGGCCGGCGCTCATGTGCACAATTTACTAGCATATTTGGTGTAATTTTTGAGCTAGCATGTCTGATACTTTCAGTCATGTTCTGTAGAATAGCTGGTACTTCTGCGAACACTGTTTCCGTAATATTAAGTCCCCCGCAATAGGGATGGTATTTATGATGTTTCTGGATAACCAAATCCTTTGTGTAAGAAATTCCTGACTGGTCAAATATGTTGTGGATTGGCAGGAGCCAACCCACGGAGTTTGGAGAAAGCCGAAAGGCACGCGTTTTAGCTCACGCAGGCTGGCGTGAGGTGTGGAACAGGTAAAGGAAGTTAGACTAGAAAAAAAGGATGTAGCTGGTGGAATACTTAACTTTAATCCATTAATGCTGAACGTAGCTCTTGTCTGTACATTCTTTACAATATCAATAGCAACTGATAATGGCGCCTTGCTAGGTCGTAGCAAATGACGTAGCTGAAGGCTATGCTAACTATCGTCTCGGCAAATGAGAGCGTATTTTGTCAGTGAACCATCGCTAGCAAAGTCGGTTGTACAACTGGGGCGAGTGCTAGGAAGTCTCTCTAGACCTGCCGTGTGGCGGCGCTCGGTCTGCAATCACTGACAGTGGCGACACGCGGGTCCGACGTATACTACCGGACCGCGGCCGATTTAAAGGCTACCACCTAGCAAGTGTGGTGTCTGGCGGTGACACCACAAAATATTCATGATTCTGCATTGCGGGCCACTGCAGCTAGTACTGCAGTTTCACTATAACTGATCCAAGAACAATTGCCCTACGAGGTTTTTAAGCACCACGCTTCCTTCGGTGCTAAATTATTTTACAGCACGATAAATAGTCGTACGAGATAGTCATCTATCAGCTAAACGTTCGCCATGAAGGACAAGAATGGCGTCCAGATTTCTTGTAGCCTCCCCATCAACTAGAATTATTTCGATTTACTCTTCTACAGTTAAGACATTCATCACTTCAGATGTGCCTGAAACAGCTCCGGGGAGGAATGGTGCCGAGATTCTCGGTGTTAGTGCTTATAAAGGCTTTGGTGCTGCCGTTGGAAGCACCACGTGGTGTGACGCTCAGCGCTGGGACAAGAGTGAGGCAGGTGCCTCTATAGGTACGCATGCGACAGCATGCGGTACCATAGATGTGCCTCGGGTTCTGTTAGTGATAGAAAGGTAGGGTCAAGTGTTTTGGATAGTCCTTGGGCTAGAGACCATTTGCATACCCAGCAGAAGGGTCGTCTTATATAACTATTCCTAGAGTACAGCATCAAATATTGAACGCATTGGATATGGCCTACAGTGTGGCTTAACTGTCACGTGGAGACACGATTTAGTTCATGGACGCTTTCTGGGAAAATTCGTGAAAAGCGTTTTTAACTTTCGTTTCGCCGACAGCAGCGGATATCGATATATGTTACCGCAGCGAATTCCTCAAATTTTAACTGTATATTATCTGGACATTTATCAAGGAGTGCCATCTTCCCATTTAAAAAATCTTTACCCGTTACCTACAAGCACCGCAAAAATTGGGATTTTGGGTAACAAAACCGATCCGTTGGTTCCAAGACAGCTATTCGCAGCAAGTGGCTGTGGTGTCACCGCCAGACACCACACTTGCTAGGTGGTAGCCTTTAAATCGGCCGCGGTCCGTTAGTATACGTCGGACCCGCCTGTCGCCACTATCAGTGATTGCAGACCGAGCGCCGCCACACAGCAGGTCTAGAGAGACTTTCTAGCACTCGCCCCAGTTGTACAATCGACTTTGCTAGCGATGGTTCACTGACAAAATACGCTCTCATTTGCCGAGACGATAGCCTTCAGCCACGTCATTTGCTACGACCTAGCAAGGCGCCATATTCAGTTACTATTGATATTGTGAATCATGTACCGTCAAGAGCGAAGTTACCTCACTTCAGCATGAAAAATAAAAAAGAAACAAACACCGTCGGGAAAAGCCTTGCAGGCTCAACGGTACCGACCGGCCGCCGTGTCATCCTCAGTCCTTAGGCGTCACCAGATGTGAATATCATGGGGCATGTGGTCAGCACACCGCTCTCCCGGGTGTTGTCAGTTTCCGTGAGGGGTGCCGCTACTTCTCAATCGAGCAGCGCCACAATTGGCCTTACAAGAGGAGAGTGTACCCAGCTTGCCAACAGCACTGCAGACCCGGACAGTGACCCATCCAAGTGCTACCTACGTCCGACAGCGTTTAAATTCGATGACCTGGCGGGAACCAGTGTTGCCACTGCGGCACAGCCGTTGGCTCGGCATGAAAAATGAAAAGTACCCACGTAAAATCTGAACTGAGACAGAAACATAGCCTAAAATATATCATGTTGTTGTTGTGGTCTTCAGTCCTGAGACTGGTTTGATGCAGCTCTCCATGCTACTCTATCCTGTGCAAGCTTTTTCATCTCCCAGTACCTACTGCAACCTACATCCTTCTGAATCTGCTTAGTGTATTCATCTCTTGGTCTCCCTCTACGATTTTTACCCTCCACGCTCCCCTCCAATACTAAATTGGTGATCCCTTGATGCCTCAGAACATGTCCTACCAACCGATCCCTTCTTCTGGTCAAGTTGTGCCACAAACTTCTCTTCTCCCCAATCCTATTCAATACTTCCTCATTAGTTATGTGATCTACCCATCTAATCTTCAGCATTCTTCTGTAGCACTACATTTCAAAAGCTTCTATTCTCTTCTTGTCCAAACTATTTATCGTCCATGTTTCACTTCCATACATGGCTACACTCCATACGAATACTTTCAGAAATGACTTCCTGACACTTACTTCAATACTGGATGTTAACAAATTTCTCTTCTTCAGAAACGCTTTCCTTGCCATTGCCAGCCTACATTTTATATCCTCTCTACTTCGACCATCATCAGTTATTTTGCTCCCCAAATAGCAAAACTCCTTTACTACTTTAAGTGTCTCATTTCCTAATCTAATTCCCTCAGCATCACCCGACTTAATTAGACTACATTCCATTATCCTCATTTTGCTTTTGTTGATGTTCATATTATATCCTCCTTTCAAGACACTGTCCGTTCTATTCAACTGCTCTTCCAAGTCCTTTGCTGTCTCTGACAGAATTACAATGTCATCGGCGAACCTCAAAGTTTTTATTTCTACTCCATGAATTTTAATACCTACTCCGAATTTTCCTTTTGTTTCCTTTACTGCTTGCTCAATATACAGATTGAACAACATCGGGGAGAGGCTACAACCCTGTCTTACTCCCTTCCCAACCACTGCTTCCCTTTCATGTCCCTCGACTCTTATAACTGCCATCTGGTTTCTGTACAAATTGTAAATGGCCTTTCGCTCCCTGTATTTTACCCCTGCCACCTTTAGAATTTGAAAGAGAGTATTCCAGTCAACATTGTCAAAAGCTTTCTCTAAGTATACAAATGCTAGAAACGTAGGTTTGCCTTTCCCTAATCTTTTTTCTAAGATAAGTCGTAAGGTCAGTATTGCCTCACGTGTTCCAGTGTTTCTACGGAATCCAAACTGATCTTCCCCGAGGTTGGCTTCTACTAGTTTTTCCATTCGTCTGTAAAGAATTCGTGTTAGTATTTTGCAGCTGTGACTTATTATGCTGATAGTTCGGTAATTTTCTCATTTGTCAACACCTGCTTTCTTTGGGATTGGAATTATTATATTCTTCTTGAAGTCTGTGGGTATTTCGCCTGTTTCATACATCTTGCTCACCAGATGGTAGAGTTTTGTCAGGACTGGCTCTCCCACAGCCGTCAGTAGTTCCAGTGGAATATTGTCTACTCCAGGGGCCTTGTTTCGACTCAGGTCTTTCAGTGCTCTGTCAAACTCTTCACGCAGTATCATATCTCCCATTTCATCTTCATCTACATCCTATTCCATTTCCATAATATTGTCCTCAAGTACATCGCCCTTGTATAGACCCTCTATATACTCCTTCCACCTTTCTGCTTTCCCTTCTTTGCTTAGAATTGGGTTTCCATCTGAGCTCTTGATATTCATACAAGTCGTTCTCTTATCTCCAAAGGTCTCTTTAATTTTCCTGTAGGCGGTATCTATCTTACCCCTAGTGAGATAGGCCTCTACATCCTTACATTCCTCCTCTAGCCATCCCTACTTAGCCATTTTGCACTTCCTGTCGATCTCATTTTTGAGATGTTTGTATTCCTTTTTGCCTGTTTCACTTACTGCATTTTTATATTTTCTCCTTTCATCAATTAAATTCAATATTTCTTCTGTTACCCAAGGGTTTCTACTAGGCCTCGTCTTTTTACCTACTTGATCCACTGCTGCCTTCACTACTTCATCCCTCAAAGCTACCCATTCCTCTTCTACTGTATTTCTTTCCCCCATTCCTGTCAATTGCTCCCTTATGCTCTCCCTGAATCTCTGTACAACCTCTGGTTCTTTTAGTTTATCCAGGTCCCATCTCCTTAAATTCCCACCTTTTTGCAGTTTCTTCAGTTTTAATCTACAAGTCATAACCAATAGATTATGGTCAGAGTCCACATCTGCCCCTGGAAATGTCTTACAATTTAAAACCTGGTTCCTAAATCTCTGTCTTACCATTATATAATCTATCTGATACCTTTTAGTATCTCCAGGGTTCTTCCATGTATACAACCTTCTTTCATGATTCTCAAACCAAGTGTTAGTTATGATTATGTTGTGCTCTGTGCAAAATTCTACCAGGCGGCTTCCTCTTTCATTTCTATCCCCCAATCCATATTCACCTACTATGTTTCCTTCTCTCCCTTTTCCTACACTCGAATTCCAGTCACCCATGACTATTAAATTTTCGTCTCCCTTCACAATCTGAATAATTTCTTTTATTTCATCTTACATTTCTTCAATTTCTTCGTCATCTGCAGAGCTAGTTGGCATATAAACTTGTACTACTGTAGTAGGTGTGGGCTTCGTATCTATCTTGGCCACAATAATGCGTTCACTGTGCTGTTTGTATCATATATCATAGCACGGAGAAATATCCTGTGAAGTGTCTCTGTTGTCATAAGAAGAGATCTGGGAAGACCCTGTTCCCGGCCCCTATGGCTGAGCGGTTCTAGGCGCTTCAGTCTGGAACCGTGCTGCTGCTACGGTCGCAGGTTCGCATCCTGCCTCGCGCATGGATGTATGTGATGTCCTTAGGTTAGTTAGGTTTAAGTAGTTCTACGTCTAGGGGACTGATGACCTCAGATGTTAAGTCCTATAGTGCTTTGAGCCGTATGAACCATTTTTGAAGCCTGCCTTGTTGTACTAAAGCACCTGCAAATTTTTTGGGTATGTTAAAACCTGTCTGAGGTCTAATGTTAATTTTGACTTAGTTAAATTTTACATAAGTAAAATATCAGAATTTCGATGACTCATAAATATCTTGTCATATGAATGAAGTGCCCTGCTGTACCAGGGAGAAAAGGGAATCAGTGGGAAAAGTTCCTGTCGGAGCTCAAAAAAAACCGATATGCTCCTGCTGAAAAGACTCCGACTGAAAAGTGGGAGTACCAGCCGTCTCATTCTAGCTTCATCAGCACCTTTAAAAATTTCCCAAAAGTTTTGGCATGTGCACATATTTGCGCCTGTTAATGCTAAGACAGACTGAGACAGTGGCATTGGGAAATAGATGGAAAAGTAAGAAATACTGATAGATGGCCATTGTGGTATACAAAGAGCACAATGGCAGTGTAAGTGAAAAAGCAGACACAGTAGCAGTGGAACGTAGTTGACAGTGACGAAACAGTGCTAGGAGAAGATGAAGGAGACAGTGACAGTGCCACAGAAATAAAGAGAAACAGAGAATGGATGTGGCCAAGAGCCAGTGATAATGAGACACATGGTCTATGACAGTGACAGCTGGGAAGAGAGAGATAGTGACAGAAGAGACAGAAGCAGTGGGAAGTAATGAATGAGACAGTAGCAGTAAGAAAGAGTAAAAGGAAGACAGTGACATTGAGAGGAGACAGTAGTAGTAGTAGTAGTAGTAGTAGGAAAAAACTAAGGAGACTGTACCTGTGAGAGGGTACACAGTAACAGCTAGACAGACCTAAAGAGAAAATAACTATGATTTGGGCTAAAAGAGTGATTGAGAATGCGAAGTGGTAGTATCAGCGGCTTACAGAGATGAACTAGTGGGTATGAGCGAGTTATAGCTAGACGAACTTGTGTGAGTGAGAGGTTGGTTGCGTTTTAAAAAGAGGTCAACTATGTTCGCATTCCCCAATGAGGCAGGTGGTAGCCCACATTTCGGTCAGAATCTCTTAAATACGAACATAGTAGCCTTGCCTGCGCTCCAATAGGAGCATATTTTTCGGTGTTCACTACTTTCCTCACAATGGCTGTGGACTGTATTCCGCCAGTAGCCGCGTAACAGCCAGGCCAAGAGTTACAGTGGTTGGACGGAAGAACATGCCACAATCAGTCAGCCTGATGGTGACATTGGAGGGAACTCACGGAAATGAAGCATCCCGATGGCGTGTGGACTCATCGAAATTAAACCTGAATGGAACAGAAAACTATTACGTTAGAAGTAGCGTATTTGGCAAAGTTTAAATCAAATTTGGAAAACTAAGTTTAAAAAAAAATTTCAACTGTTTATAACATAACGTTTACATTTTTAGTGGAAATGTAATGCGGAAAAAGTGCGTCGATTTTTAAATGCAGTGATCGGAAAAACTGAATTTTGTGGTTTGGAGCGCCACCTAGCCACATATTGAAAATATGTTTTGGGTATTTTTTGGTGTAGAATCCAAATCTGAAATAAAACTTGGGAGTACTCATTTGAAAATAAAATGCTGACCACCTCTTTGCGGAGGATGTTGGGACCTTGTCAGTTGTAACGCAAACGGACTTCCTTTTGAAAATATTAATTTTTCTTGTGGAACATTTTTTTCGTAGGCTATGTATTTCTGGAAATACACATACACCATGCGTTAGACTAGATCTGACGCGTCATTATGTCCTAAGACGGATAAGTCAATCAGGGGACGTACCTCGGGGTCCAGGATCACCTGACTTCAGTCATGTCAACAGTGAAGTCTACAGCACACCTGTTCAGATGGCTGAAGAGTTGGAACAACGCTTCGTACCGTCTTGCAAGATTTACGAGATTATTCATCCCCAGAGTTCTAATGCTACCGTAGGCTATCGTAGACTGTCATAAGCAAGCCTTGGTCAGTTAGATTCCATCCGCGTTACCTGTGCTTATGTATGCTGTACACTTACCGGATTTTACCTCATCTCGATCGCTTTGTTTATGTATGCTATCAGTATCTTATTAGATTCCCTTAGAAACGGAAGAGGTGAATCGTAATCATTCCCTACAGCACTACCAATACAACCGTTAATTCTACCATTTACTATGTTATTTTTGTATTTTACCGAAACTACCGAACCGATATTTTGGTAGAGTGCAACTCTAACGGAAATCCATTGCAGAGACGAATACAGAATTGTTTCCAAAACAGAGGACGGCACGTGAAATACCTCTTTTAACACCAAATTTTAACACGTAATCCACTGAGGTACTACTTAATTTCTTGTTAATGTAGATAGTAGGTGATTTTCAGTCAATTATATAGGAAGTTTGAGGTCCGCTGACGATGTTGTAATTCTGTCAGACACAGCAAAGGACTTGGAAGAGCAGTTGAACGGAATGGACAGTGTCTTGAAAGGAGAATCTAAGATGTACATCAACAAAAGCAAAACGAGGATAATGGAATGTAGTCGAATTAAGTGGGGTGAAGCTGAGGGAATTAGATTAGGAAATGAGACACTTGAAGTAGTAAAGAAGGTTTGCTATTTGGGGAGCAAAATAACTGATGATTATCGAAGTAGAGAAGATATAAAATGTAGACTGGCAATGGCAAGGAAAGCGTTTCTGAAGAAGAGAAATTTGTTAACATCGAGTATTGATTTAAGTGTCAGGAAGTCGTTTCTGAAAGTATTTGTATGGAGTGTAGTCATGTATGGAAGTGAAACGTGGACGATAAATAGTTTGGACAAGAAGAGAATAGAAGCTTTCGAAATGTGGTGCTACAGAAGAATACTGAAGATTAGTTGGGTAGATCACATAACTAATGAGGAGGTATTGAATAGAATTGGGGAGAGGAGGAGTTTGTGGCACAACTTGACAACAAGAAGGGACCGGTTGGTAGGACATGTTCTGAGGCAGCAAGGGATCACAAATTTAGCATTGGAAGGCAGCCTGGAGGGTAAAAATCGTAGAGGGAGACGAAGAGATGAAAACACTAAGCAGATTCAGAAGGATGTAGGTTGCAGTACCGGGAGATGAACAAGCTTGCACGGGATAGGGTAGCATGGAGAGCTCCATCAAACCAGTCTCAGGGCTGAAGACCACAACAACAACATATAGGAACGTAATCCAAACGTTTACATTTAGAATACCTGTATATCTTTGATAACTACGCCAATATTTCGGTGGTGACTCTTACCCAGACATTTGCAATTATCACACAAAAGACTCTTTGGCGGGCCAATGTTCATGGGAAGGTTCTTTTATTCTCTCATCGTATAATTTCACATGTGCCAGTTTTCGCTATTGCCTACGATACGCCCTGTGTTAAAGTATAATTACTGAATTAAGATCTCATATTGTGAAGTCCAAGTGGAACGACGTGCGACTTGTGTGTACCTCTCATGCATCTCTTCTGCTTCGGAGAACAAAGCAGCAGCCGAAAAACTGGATGCATTTTATTTCACAGCAGCGGGTACATACTCTGAGTGAAAAACAACCATCAACAGTCATTAGCCTCGCAGGCACTGCTTCATATTACTGTTCGGTGTGCAGACCAATCAGTGTGTACATACTTGCCCTGTTTGTAGGCTACCGTTATGGACCATTGCCTGCTCACCCGGCCCTAGACAATATTAAGCAGCAACAGGTGCGGGTCGCGTGCAGCCCTCTACATCAACGCCCACCAGTGGCGGATGAGTAATCGCCGACCCGTTTGAGAGTAGTCCAAGTCGCGGTCTGCCGTACACAAGTCTCCCTGTGCGGGATTAAATAAAAACGGTGAAATCAATGTTCAGAGCTCAAGATTCTGGATCGCAAAGTGTAAATCAGATGTCCAATTTTCCGACGCTTAATTCCTCTGTGAACGTACGTCTAACAGGATTTATCAGCTATTATGTGGTTTCGATAAAACTTGATTTATGACTCATCGCCAGACATAAGTTGGCAACGAGTCATGTGAAAATTAGAGAAAAATCACTCATCAGTTTTCCATATTTATGCCTGCGGTGGGGGCTGGGGGGTATCATCTGGCCAAATAAATGTTAGTTACTACACGCTTTTCTGTTCTCCAGTAAACATCAACTCATATTATACTTAAACAAGTTCACAGTTTCCATTTATTTGAGAATAAAACAAACACCCTTTATCTGGTACACCGTATGTATTGTTTGCAACTCAGTTACCTACAGCTAGCAATAAGCGAAAAAATATTTATCCGTGAGTGACTTTTTCTGACAAGTATTTAAAGTGTATGGGAAAGTAATTCCTCTTGTGAGACTCCTTAAGACGCAGAAGACGAACAAAGGACAGGACACACGAACTGAAAGGCTCTTTTACGATACAATAATTGTAAAGCACGCTTAAGCAAGGGTAGTAAAGAGCACAGTAATCTAACTACCAAAAATCTTTTCGATATTTATTAGACGGAAGCGGAGTTTCTCCGGAAGAAAAATGGCTTCAAAATATATTCTAAGTGGATTAGATGCTCACACGGTCAGATGCCGAACCAGACCAGAATGGTGAAGGACGGAGAGTGGAATCGTGTTATTGGTGAAGGTACCGTCACAGAATTTGTTTGGAGAAAACATTTAAAATTAATTAATGATGGCAGAACGCCGATTTGTACAGCATTTATCGCGAATGCAGTACCAGCATGTTGAACATCACATTACTTCTGTCGATACTCAAGACGGAGTAGAAAATGGTCGCTTGGTGCAGCGTGGGCACGAACTTGTCAACCTTGTGTAGACCAACATGCCACTAAGACATCGACAGAAAGAAGATGCCAGGAAGACTGTGACAGCGGGAAAGCAAAAATACGTGTCATTCATTACTGACATTAGGCACCACTTCATGGGATACAATGGCAGGGCTTAGTGGAGGATGCCATGGCATTCTTTGCATGGTTAGGTTTCCTACAATGCCAAGTAAGCACATTGCATGTCTTGTGACAGCCAGAGCGAGAGCACCAGCAGCAGCGAGTACTGTTTGTATAAAGCGTTTTTGTACTTATTTGCTGCGCTTAGCTTTTAAATAGTTTTTCTGGGAAAACCTAGCGTAGTTTTCGCGTCTCGTATTTCAGTGAGTGTTTCTTGATTATCAGAGTAGCTCATCAGAAGATTATCTTGGGAATTTGTCACCGTATAGAGTAGGGTAAACATAGTCATGTGTAGGGACTGTGGTTGTTGTGAGCGGACGCAAGGAGAATTGGCCACTCTTCGGGGGCAGGTGGAGGCTTTGTCTGTTAGGCTCATCGAGCTCGAGGCGCAGGCGTCGGCTCGTAGTGGCGTTGGGGCAACTGTGGTGAGACCTATGCCTACTTCGGTGGCCTTGGAATCACATGGAACCCCTGATGTCGCTGCGTCTTCCGGCAGTGAGCATCTTACCGGTCAGCCATCACTCCAGGGTGAATGGCGGACAGTGGTGGGCTCGCGCGTGCCTGGCCGAAAGGCGAAGGTGGGATCTGGCCGCGTGGCAGCTGCCTTACCCCTTTCCAACAGGTACGGGGTGCTTCCTAGTGGTGATGACATCGTTTCCGAGCCACCACAGGATGCCTCGCCTGTTGGGCCAGTGGCCGATTCTCCGGCAAGGTCCCGACAGTCACAGAGGGCGGGCCTATTAGTTATAGGGAGCTCCGACGTTAGGCGGGTTATGGAGCCCCTTAGGAAAATAGCGGGTAGGTCGGGGAAGAATGCCAGTGTGCACTCGGTGTGCTTGCCGGGGGGTCTCGTCCGTAATGTGGAGGAGGCCCTTCCGGCAGCTATTGAACGCACTGGGTGTGACCGGCTGCAGATAGTAGCACATGTCGGAACGAATGACGCCTGCCGCTTGGGTTCCGAGGCCATCCTTGGTTCCTTCCGGCGGCTGGCTGATTTGGTGAAGACAACCAGCATCGCACGCGGAGTGCAAGCTGAGCTTAATATCTGCAGCATAGTGCCCAGAGTCGATCGCGGTCCTCTGGTTTGGAGCCGTGTGGAGGGTCTAAACCAGAGGCTCAGACGACTCTGCGACTATAATGGTTGCAAATTCATCGACCTCCGTTATTGGGTGGAGAACTGTAGGGCCCCCCTAGACAGGTCAGGCGTGCACTACACACCGGAAGCAGCTACTAGGGTAGCAGAGTACGTGTGGCGTGCACACGGTGGTTTTTTAGGTTAGAGGGACCCCCCCCCCCCCCTTGGGCGAAACGATAAAATACCTGACGGCTTACCAGAGAGGACATTATCATCGTTGATAAAGAACGTCCGTCCTCAGAGACCAAAAACAGGAAAAGTTAACGTAATATTGGTAAACTGCAGGAGTATCCAGGGCAAGGTTCCTGAATTAGTATCTCTTATTGAAGGAAATAGTGCGCATATAGTATTAGGAACGGAAAGTTGGTTAAAACCGGAAGTGAACAGTAACGAAATCCTAGACACAGAATGGAATATATACCGCAAGGATAGGATAAACGCCAATGGTGGAGGAGTATTTATAGCAGTAAAGAATTCAATAATATCCAGTGAAGTTATTAGCGAATGCGAATGTGAAATAATCTGGGTTAAGTTAAGTATCAAAGGTGGGTCAGATATGATAGTCGGATGCTTCTATAGACCACCTGCATCAGCAACCGTAGTAGTTGAGCGCCTCAGAGAGAACCTGCAGAACGTCGTGAAGAAGTTTCGTGATCATACTATTGTAATAGGGGGAGACTTCAATCTACCAGGTATAGAATGGGATAGTCACACAATCAGAACTGGAGCCAGGGACAGAGACTCTTGTGACATTATCCTGACTGCCTTGTCCGAGAATTACTTCGATCAGATAGTTAGAGAACCAACTCGTGAAGCTAACGTTTTAGACCTCATAGCAACAAATAGACCGGAACTTTTCGACTCCGTGAATGTAGAAGAGGGTATCAGTGATCATAAGTCAGTGGTTGCATCAATGACTACAAGTGTAATAAGAAATGCCAAGAAAGGAAGGAAAATATATTTGCTTAACAAGAGTGATAGGGCACAAATCGCAGAATATCTGAGTGACCACCATCAAACGTTCATTTCTGAGGAAGAGGATGTGGAACAAAAATGGAAAAAATTCAGAAACATCGTCCAGTACGCCTTAGATAAGTTCGTACCGACTAAGGTCCAAAGCGAGGGGAAAGATCCACCGTGGTATAACAATCATGTACGAAAGGTACTACGGAAACAAAGAAAGCTTCATCATAGGTTTAAGAGTAGTCGAATCATAGCTGATAAGGAAAAGCTGAACGAAGCGAAAAAGAGCGTAAAGAGAGCAATGAGAGAAGCATTCAACGAATTCGAACATAAAACATTGGCAAACAATCTAAACAAGAACCCTAAAAAGTTTTGGTGATATGTAAAATCGGTAAGCGGATCTAAATCCCCTATTCAGTCACTCGTTGACCACGATGGCACCGAAACAGAGGACGACCGAAGAAAGGCAGAAATACTGAATTCAGTGTTCCGAAACTGTTTCACTGCGGAAAATCGTAACACGGTCCCTGACTTCAGCCGTCGCACAGACGCCAAAATGGAAAATATTGAAATAAACGATATCGGAATTGAAAAACAACTGATATCACTTAGTAGCGGAAAAGCATCCGGACCAGACGAGATACCCTTAAGATTCTACAGTGATTATGCTAAAGAACTTGCCCCCTTTCTATCGGCAATTTATCGTAGATCGCTGGAAGAACGTAAAGTACCTAGCGACTGGAAGAAAGCGCAGGTCGTTCCCATTTTCAAGAAGGGTCATAAATCAGATGCGAATAATTATAGGCCTATTTCGCTTACGTCAATCTGTTGTAGAATAATGGAACATGTTTTGTGTTCTCGTATTATGACGTTCTTAGATAATACAAATCTCCTTCATCATAACCAACATGGATTCCGCAAACAGAGATCATGTGAAACTCAGCTCGCCCTATTTGCCCAAGAAATTCACAGTGCCGTAGACACTGGCGAGCAGATTGATGCCGTATTCCTGGACTTCAGGAAGGCATTTGATAGGGTTCCGCACTTACGTTTAGTGAAAAAAATACGAGCTTACGGAATATCGGACCAGGTTTGTGATTGGATTCAGGATTTCCTAGAAGAAAGAACACAACATGTCATTCTTAACGGTTCAAAATCTGCAGATGTAGAGGTAAGCCGGCCGAAGTGGCCGTGCGGTTAAAGGCGCTGCAGTCTGGAACCGCAAGATCGCTACGGTCGCAGGTTCGAATCCTGCCTCGGGCATGGATGTTTGTGATGTCCTTAGGTTAGTTAGGTTTAACTAGTTCTAAGTTCTAGGGGACTAATGACCTCAGCAGTTGAGTCCCATAGTGCTCAGAGCCATTTGAACCATTTTTTGTAGAGGTAATTTCGGGAGTACCGCAGGGAAGCGTGATAGGACCTTTATTGTTTACAATATACATAAATGACTTAGTTGACAACATCGGTAGCTCCGTGAGGCTATTTGCAGATGACACGGTTGTCTACAAGAAAGTAGCAACATCAGAAGACTCGTACGTACTCCAGGAGGACCTGCAGAGGATTAATGCATGGTGCGACAGCTGGCAGCTTTCCCTAAACGTAGAAAAATGTAATATAATGCGCATACATAGGGGCAGAAATCCATTCCAGTACGATTATGCCATAGGTGGTAAATCATTGGAAGCGGTAACGACCGTAAAATACTTAGGAGTTACTATCCGGAGCGATCTGAAGTGGAATGATCACATAAAACAAATAGTGGGAAAAGCAGGCGCCAGGTTGAGATTCTTAGGAAGAATTCTAAGAAAATGTGACTCATCGACGAAAGAAGTAGCTTACAAAACGCTTGTTCGTCCGATTCTTGAGTATTGCTCATCAGTATGGGACCCTTACCAGGTTGGATTAATAGAAGAGATAGACATGATCCAGCGAAAAGCAGCGCGATTCGTCATGGGGACATTTAGTCAGCGCGAGAGCGTTACGGAGATGCTGAACAAGCTCCAGTGGCGGACACTTCAAGAAAGGCGTTACGCAATACGGAGAGGTTTATTATCGAAATTACGAGAGAGCACATTCCGGGAAGAGATGGGCAACATATTACTACCGCCCACATATATCTCGCGTAATGATCACAACGAAAAGATCCGAGAAATTAGAGCAAATACGGAGACTTACAAGCAGTCGTTCTTCCCACGCACAATTCGTGAATGGAACAGGGAAGGGGGGATCAGATAGTGGTACAATAAGTACCCTCCACCACACACCGTAAGGTGGCTCGCGGAGTATAGATGTAGATGTAGATGTACTTCGTATTTGATATCGACAGTTCGCCATCTTCTAGAGAATTCACCACTAGCCTATCATGAATTTTAATGCTGCAGTTACTAAGGTTTCATCTCCGCGAGAGACGGAGTGCTGCCTCTGTTTTAATACAGATGGGCACTACCGTGTTGAAGAGAATTCAGCAGTTAGTATGACTGTCCTCATAGAGATGTTGGCAACTGTTGATTCATTGGCACCGATATTGAATGTTATAGATCCTGTAGGTGAGGACCGGTCTTCTTCTGAAAGGTATAAAGCAATGGAGTCAGATGGACAATGTATGTAAGCATTGCTGCAGTTAATTTGAGTAAAAGTTTTTTGTGTCTGACTGCGTCATAGCGTACAATACACCAACGACACGTTACCCTCTCATTGCCAACATGGTATATTTTGCTGCTTGAACCAGTCACCCACTCAGATGGACTTTTACTGAAAGTGGGTTGAAGCTCTATATTCCTGTACATGAGCTGTTTCTTTGCGTTCAGCGAGATGAGGCGTAAATGGACACAGACGGGTTGAGACTTCGTGGGGAGAACAATCGTGTGCAGTTAATTGTGTTTGTGACAGACCTACTTGCACATACTGCGACTTGCCGAGCCTCTTGCCAAATGATATTCCGTGAACAGTGAAATTTGACAAGTGATATGATGAAATCCGCACGTCACACAAGCTTACATTCTTGGTTCTCAGCTAACCTTTTTCTGCTTCCCAGAAGTAAGCTATCGCAGGAATAGCTGTGAGGTGCCACCAAGTTCGCAGCTTCTTTACTCTCCTGCCACTTTGATCTGCATCGATTGAACCCTATCGAGGCACTGATTGCTCCCCTCGGAATCAAATGTGAAATGAAAAGCTTCAATAAAATCTTCTCGGTTTAAAAGCCGCGTCATTTCGAATAAAATACACGAGGTTTGGACATATGGAGCGTCCGGTACCGTAACGAGTATTATGAGATGAGCTGTCGCGATCTTTTTCATGTTTTCATAGAGCACTTTGAATAGCAAGCTCTGACCGCTGCGAGGTTGTGACCGTCTTGCTTCCTACGATACGTTGACGAGAACTTCTTGATATGGCCTCATGGCGAAAATGGACTGCAGCAGTTCGTCGATCACAATAACGGTGTCCATCCAAAAGTTAAATTTACTGTCGGGTCGGAGAGGAATGGAAAGCTTCCGCTCTCGGTTGTTTTAGTTGTACAGAAGGCAGGAGGTCGGCTTGGCCATTTAGTGCACAGGAATCTACGCACACTGGCAGCTATTTGAATGCCAACAGTTGTCACCACCCTGTTGATCAGAAAGCGGCCCTCAGCCCATTAGTACACAGGACAAAGATTATTTCGGACGACGACCCTCTAGAATCTGAATTTCAGTATTTGAAGCGCGACTTCAGAGAAAATGGTTACAGCAAGAGAGAAATTGCGTAGACTTTCAAGTGCTACCGACGAAAGACGTCTCGTGAATCGATGGAAGAGGCGAAACCAGCTGCATTCCTTCAATACTGTGGCACAACTACTAGCAAGCTAGACCACGTGTTGAAGAGACACGGGCTGAGGCCAGTGTTCCGGCCCGCCTCCAAGATAAGAGATGTTACGCCCCGTTAAAGACAACAGATCTTTGAGTTCCTGGTGTGTATGGTGTCTCCTGTGAATGTGGTAGTATTTACGCAGGTCAAACTATCAGCACTGTTGTAGAGCATTGTGCAGAGTATTCACGACACCTCAAACAAAGAGAATTTGAGATGTCGGCCATGGCTGAAAATTGCCTAAAAGACTCGAGTAAAATAGAGTTTGAATAAACGAGAGTTTTGGCTTAAACATCGTACTGGGATACTGTTATTGAAGAAGCGGCCGAAATTAGAACAAACAGGAACACTTTTAACAGGGACCATGGGTACATACTTAGTAGGGCATTAGGCGAGCTTTGGACACTGAGCGGAAGCAAATACGCAGGAGCGGAAATTTCAAACGTGGCTCCGGAGCTCCCGCCATGTGACGTCACCCCATTTCGTGGTGGGACGGGGCCCTTAGGAGCTGCTCACGTTGTCTTACGCATATGCGCCACTTCGGCCCTCTCTGGAAGTTCCAGATGCTCCTTTACATCTCTATAAGCAAAACACCTGCTAGATCCGGTAGTCAGTGATTTGAACTCCTGATGACGACGGCGGAGACAGCTGATGAAGCTCTAGTGTTTTATTCGAAATGACTCCGTTCGTAAACCGAGGAGATTGAATTGAAGCATGATACCGCGAGAGACTCCGACGACACAAATGAAAAGCTGTTTCGCAACGAAAAAGTTAGAAAATTAATCATCCTAACATATGAGTCCAGAGCGTGGTCCTTACGAATATCATTTGTAATAATGGCTTATTCTGTTCACCAAAATATTAAAATTACAGAGCTTCCCAAATTGACCATTTTTAATATAACCATAAATGTACAGATGGGCCGAGACGAGACACCTCTGAGTGAAGTCGGGATAGCTGTTGGGAAGCTGTGAAGCGTCTTAGACGCTAGTGAAGCATTTGAGTTAAATCATTCATTGACAATGTTTACAAGTTGTCGCCCGCGCCTCCACGGCTGTTGTGCATTCAGTTGCTTGTCGGATACAAGCTGACGTCTATCCAGGCAGCTCAGCGGTCGCACCCCCAAGAGAAGTGGGGAGCGACGCTGGCCGCGCAGCGGGTTGCCGGCGAGCAGGGGAAGTGATCTCGCGCAGGCTACTGGAGTGTCCTCGGTCCCACTTCAGTTATTACGATGACCCTTGATGACCCATTCGCGTTGTACCTGTGTTAGTAGTCTCGTGGTGTTATTACTGTGAATTCCATCAATCACAATGATCAAATTACGATGAGAGCGGGAACACTCGAGTATTTAATGGGAACTAGAGTGAGGCTATGACGTGAGGCTCGGTTCGTAATGATGGCGTGTGTGTCAGTTCTGCTGTATTCACTTAACAGGCTGTTGACTGCTGTGTCAGTTCCTCGTTACGTGGTCTACTGTAAGAGCCTCTTGCACGCTATAAGTCTCACACGGCAGACAGTGCTGTAATTTGTCAAGGGCCTGAACCACTTGCGACATACTATCTCACTTCCTTCTTCTGCCTCTGTCTCTGGCATGACAGGGATTTGCCTGTGGCAAAGTGAAAGGGTATTAAGAAAAATTTCTAACTTTCTAAACCTTGCTATTCAGCGTCATAACAGATGAAAGCGAGAACAAAAAACTTTAAATAAAAGCACATTATCAGTTCCGAACAATAAGAAGTAAAAGACAAACAGAACATAAAACCGTTAAACGGACTCAGATATGACTATAATATGACAGAGCTCGCAAGGAGTATGTAAAGAAAAAGATCAAATTAAAATTTCATACCTCAACAAAAAAGGCCAAATGCACGATCCACTTTCGGACACGTTGACTGCTTAGACCTGCCATTGGATGTAAAGGATATCAAATGCGAAACCCCCATTGCCTGAATCATTAATGTTCCACCAAACGTTTAATGAAATTCTGAAATAAAATCGCATTTACTTAGAGAAACGTGCCTGAGTATTCCTTATTGCCGTCATCTCCCGTTCGACAGTTCTTACCATGTTGTCTCTCCGCTGCAACGTGTGTGTCCCATGGCCACTCAGAGGTGTTTGTTATTTGGTGGACACAAGCCACATCTGAAGATTACAACCTCTAAATGTGTTTCTTTCAACCGTTTCAATACCTCAAAGGCTAGCATCCTACTTTAAGTCTACCGCGTAAGTAAGTGCGTCTCTATCAACAGAACATACTCGTCTTCAGATTTAAAAATTTGTTATTCATACCTCCAATGGGTACTGAGACATCGGACTTAGGGAACGCAGGAACAGGTGTGGGCGGGGCCTAATCAGTTCCCGTTGGTTGCACAGTAAACACGTACACTTTATTTAAGGAAATTAATTTTTTAAAACAGCCATTTTAAAAAAAACTGCAACACAAGCTACACTGACGGCTGAAGGCCTTGTTAATAAGAATTCAAAATTTGTCGGCCGAAGGCCACAAGCGATGGGAATAATTTAAACAAAATGTTTTTTTTTAACAATTGACACAATCAGGCCAAATAAAGAAGGGAGTGATCCACAGACAGAGATTGAATGCCGCCTGATGGAGTTGGCAGTCGCGGTAAGAAAGGTATACAAACGGAACAGAGACAAGTGGGGATCCACTCTAGCGGTGGTATAGGGTGCAGACGGGGAAGTCAGCTAATATAACGACTTTGCCAAAGTTCAGATTTGCTGATCCGGCACTTGGGGACAAATATCTCAGAAACTATGAAGCCGGTCTGGTTCACACACTATTGTCGTGAGCATCTATGAATAGTATCTGAATGGCGGCGAATCGACTTCCATGGGACAAGGTGTTGGGGGTCCACGCCTCGTCACAGAACGTAGATCTCGGAGGCTTGCTCGATCTGTAAAGTAGGATAGGCGGCGCTCTATGGGAGTTCTGATGACATCTTACAATATCCGTGCACGCATAAGTGTTTTGGAGCACACTGTTCAGGTTGCATTGTTTAACATGGGGCTCTGCAGCAGACGACATTTACAATTTGACATGTAGCCCCAACTATAAAGTCAATTATAATTCCAGTAGAAACGGCGTCATCGAGGCTGGACCGTAAACCAATGAAAAGTGTCGCTTGATTACAAAAATCACGTATCTTGTTAACAGCAGGTCGATGGGTATGTCCAGATACGTCGTTATCCAGGCGTAAGGCTGTTGGTTACATGTGCTGCGTCAGGGCTGCAAGTCGCTGAGAGCAGAATAACGCTAGGAACGACACTTACGCGGGCTTCAATGAGAGCTGTGGCAGCAGTCGAAGGCAGGTGATAGGTGCACACTACACAAACATTACTGCAGCCAGGTGCGTCATTAAACGACGACATTTTCCAGCAGGATAACTGTCCATGTCAGAAGGCCAGAATCGTGCTACAGTGATCTGAGGAGCGTACAGTGAACTGTCGCTGATGACTTGGTCATCGAATTCGCCCGACATAAACCCAAAAACAGAAATCATGGATGCTATGGCACGTCAACTCAGCACCGACAAACCACCAGCCCATAATTTACAGGATCTGCATGACCTGTGCATTGACGTGTGCTACCACATACCATCGGAAACATACTAAGGACTTGTCGAATCCATGTCACGCAGAATCACTGCTGTTTTGCTCTTCAGACGTGGACCAACACGCTATGAAACCGGTGGTCTTAATATTTTGGCTACTCAGTGTATAAACTCTGGGGTAGCTCATGCATAACATGCAGTAACATACACTGCCTGACAAAAAGTGAAGCACTCAGAAGACATGGTCTAATGTCAATGTAATATTGCACCCGAAAATACAGGATGACACAGAACAACGGGAATGTTTGAAATGAGTAGTGGATGCAATGGACAGGTGGCAGCACTGCTGATTCGTGACAGTTAGCGAGTAAACAGTCTGCCATTTCAGTAATCATGGATCAGTGGAACGGACAACAGCGTGCGTTAGCCATAAAAATGTTTTATGAAAACAATGGTAGTCTGGTAGCAGCGCAGAGGGAGTTTCGACGTTTTTATAATTTAGGACATGATGATGCTGTGCCGTCAAAACACGCGATAAAAAGTTGGGTGAATGACTTTGAAGAGACTGGTTCTGCCTCAAGAAGAAACCAACAGGACGACCAAAAAGTGTGTGTTCTTCAGCGAACATTCGTGTTGTACGCGAGTCTGTCTTACGGAGCCCAAGGCCCTCAATTCGCAAGCAAGCAGCATTGGTTGGAATGCCCCGGGAGTGTGTTCCCAGAATTCTTCATCTTGATTTAAAATTTCATCCGTACAAACTACAGATTAATCAACAATTGAAGGATATGGATTACCGGTTACGATTAAAATTCTGTCAACAAATGATTCCAAAATAAACAATAACGATGAATTTCTAAAGAAGTTGCGGATGTCAGATGAGACACATTTTGATCTCATAGGTTACTGGGCAAACACAAATCCTAATGACATTCGTGAGCGCCCTGTACACGCTTTTAAAGTGACAGTATGGTGCGGTGTTTCATCATATGGAATTATCGGACCGTATTTTTCTCGCAAATGAACAGGGAAACAGAATAACTGTCAATGCCGATCGTTACTTGGAGAAGTTACGTACTTTCATTACAACTGCATTGAACAACTTTCCAAACGTTCAAGAAGCCTGGTTTCAACAGGACAGAGCGACATCACACACTGCACCTCAATCAATGGCATATTTGCGAGAGTTGTTTGGCAACCGTGTGATCTCACGATTCGGTAACATTTCCTGGCCTCCTAGATCGCCAAATTCATCCGTTTGTGATTTTTTATTGTGGGGCTACCTCAAGAGCGAAGTCTACACGTCTCGACCAAGAACCCCGGATGAGGAAAACAGAGAATTCGGGATGCAATTTACAGCATCCCAATTGAGAAGTTGCAGCGGTCAATAGAGGTATCTCCACAGCAGATTTCACAAAGGACGTACTTTTTTTAAAAAAATGATAAATGCCCTCAATGTTTCGTAAATAGCAAAGTTGTAAGGTTTCAATTACTATAAATCCAATTTCTTTTCTTCATCAGTTAAAGTTTTGTTCAACTGTGGAAATGTTCCCGTTTTTGTGTGCCACCTCATACCTTTAGCGGATATACAGGGTGGTCAATTGATCGTGTCCGGGCCAAATATCTCACGAAATAAGCGTCAAACGCAAAAACTACAAAGAATGGGAGGAAAGCAGATGGCGCTATGGTTGGCCCTCTTGATGGCGCTGCCATAGGTCAAACGGATATCAACTGCGTTTTTTAAATATAGGAACCCCCATTTTTTATTACATATTCGTGTAGTACGTAAAGAAGTATGAATGTTTTAGTTGCACAATTTTTTTCGCTTTGTGATAGATGGCGCTGCAATTGTCACAAACATATGGCTCACAATTTTAGACGAACAGTTGGTAACAGATAGGTTTTTAAAATTAAAATACAGAACGTAGGTACGTTTGAACATTTTATTTCGGTTGTTCTATGTGATATGTACCTTTGTGAACTTATCATTTCTGAGAACGCAAGCTGTTACAGTGTGATTACCTGTAAATACTATATTAATGCAATAAATGCTCAAAATGATGTCCGTCAACCTGAATGCATTTGGCAATGCGTGTAACGATATTCCTCTCAACAGCGAGTAGTTCGCCTTCAGTAGTGTTCGCACATGCATTGACAATGCGCTGACGCATGTTGTCAGGCGTTGTCGGTGGATCACGATAGCAAATATCCATCAGATTTCCCCACAGAAAGAAATCCGGGCACGTCAGATCCGGTGAACGTGTGGGCCATGATATGGTGCTTCGACGACCAATCCACCTATCATGAAATGTGCTATTCAGTACCGCTTCAACCGCACGCGAGCTATGTGCCGGACATCCATCATGTTGGAAGTACATCGCCATTCTGTCATGCAGTGAAACATCTTGTAGTAACATCGTTAGAACATTACGTAGGAAATCAGCATACATTGCACCATTTAGATTGCTATCGATAAAATGGGGGCTAATTATCCTTCCTCCCATAATGCCGCACCATACATTAACCCGCCAAGGTCACTGATGATACACTTGTCGCAGCCATCGTGTGGAGGCTTTCAGACAGTCGTTCTTCCCGCGAACCATACGCGACAGGAACAGCAAAGGGAGGTAATGATAGTGGCACGTAAAGTGCCCTCCGCCACACACCGTTGTGTGGCTTGCGGAGTATAAATGTAGATGTAGATTTTCCGTTGCCCAATAGAGCATATTATGCCGGTTTACGCTACCGCTGTTGGTGAATGACGCTTCGTCGCTAAATAGAACGCGTGCAAAAAATCTGTCGCCGTCCCGTAATTTCTCTTGTGCCCAGTGGCAGAAGTGTACAGGACGTTCAAATTCCTGGTGCATAGAAATATGGTACGGGTGCAGTCGATGTTGATGTAGCATTCTCAACACTGACGTTTTTGAGATTCCCGATTCTCGCGCAGTTTGTCAGCTACTGATGAGCGGATTAGCCGCGACAGCAGCTAAAACACCTACTTGGGCATCATCACTTGTTGCAGGTCGTGGTTGACGTTTCATACGTGCCTGAACACTTCCTGATTCCTTAAATAACGTAACTACCCGGCGAGCGGTCCTGACATTTGGATGATATCATCCAGGATACCGAGCAGCATACATAGCACACGCCCGTTGGGCATTTTGATCACAATAGCCATACATCAACACGATATCGACCTTTTCCGCAATTGGTAAATGGTCAATTTTTACACAGGTAATGTATCACGAAGCAAATACCGTCCGTACGTACGTATATGTTTGTGACTATTACAGCGCCATCAATCACAAAGCGAGAAAAGTGGTACAACTAAATCATTCATATTTCTTTACGTACTACACGAATATGTAATAAAAGATGGGGGTTCCTATATTTAAAAAACGCAGTTGATATCCGTTTGACCTATGGCAGCGCCATCTAGAGGGCCCACCATAGCGCCATTTGGTTTCCCCCTTCAAGCTAGACGAGTTTCGTTGTTTGTATTTTTTTCGTTTGATGCTTATTTCGTGAGATACTTGGCCCGGTCACTAACAATGGACTACCCTATATAAATGATTAGTGTCGCAGGTCTTTGTAAATTGCGTAACCACCAACGTGTGCTAGTGCTGGTAGTGTTTAGTATTGTTACAAGTCCTGGTAGGGCATGTAAGGGGTGTTAACCTCATCAGATCTTGGGTGATCATTGAAGGACATGGAATGCTGTGTACTCGTTGATTCAGCTTTATCAGCATCTGACAGAGCTTCAGTGGGGCCTCCTGTGGGTCTCCATTTGGCTGGCTAGTGGAATTGTGGGGCATTTGGCTGCGACAATGGTCCGACGTCGGACTGTCATGAAAATGTGAAGACAGGCATGCTTGTCCTCAAAGTTCCAGTCCAACACTTCTGATCACCACAAGAGAGAATCGCTGTATTGTGCACCAAGCACATCTTGTTCCCTTCACGCATGCGCTTATCATCTTAGTACACGTAGTGCGCTCTCTTTCGCAGCAATGCAGGCTGCTATTCTCCCATGGAGACGATCGTAGAGATGCTGGATGTAGTCCTGTGGAACGGCTTGCCATGCCATTTCCACCTGGCGCCTCAGTTGGACCAGCGTTCGTGCTGGACGTGCAGACCGCGTGAGACGACGCTTCATCCAGTCCCAAACATGCTCAATGGGGGACAGATCCGGAGATCTTGCTGGCCAGGGTAGTTGACTTACACCTTCCAGAGCACGTTGGGTGGCACGGGATACAAGCGGACGTGCATTGTCCTGTTGAAACAGCAAGTTCCCTTGCCGGTCTAGGAATGGTAGAACGATGGGTTTGATGACGGTTTGGATGTACCGTGCACTATTCAGTGTCCCCTCGACGATCACCAGTGGTGTACGGCCAGTGTAGGAGATCGCTCCCCACACCATGATGCCGGGTGTTGGCCCTGTGTGCCTCGGTCGTATGCAGTCCTGATTGTGGCGCTCACCTGCACGGCGCCAAACACGCATACGACCATCATTGGCACCAAGGCAGAAGCGACTCTCATCGCTGAAGACGACACGTCTCCATTCGTCCCTCCATTCACGCCTGTCGCGACGCCACTGGAGGCGGGCTGCACGATGTTGGGGCGTGAGCGGAAGACGGCCTAACGGTGTGCGGGACCGTAGCCCAGCTTCATGGAGACGGTTGCGAATGGTCCTCGCCGATACCCCAGGAGCAACAGTGTCCCTAATTTGCTGGGAAGTGGCGGTGCGGTCCCCTACGGCACTGCGTAGGATCCTACGGTCTTGGCGTGCATCCGTGCGTCACTGCGGTCCGGTCCCAGGTCGACGGGCACGTGCACCTTCCGCCGACCACTGGCGACAACATCGATGTACTGTGGAGACCTCACGCCCCACGTGTTGAGCGTCCCGCATGCCCACTATACGCCCTCGCTCAAAGTCCGTCAACTGCACATACGGTTCACGTCCACGCTGTCGCGGCATGCTACCAGTGTTAAAGACTGCGATGGAGCTCCGTATGCCACGGCAAACTGGCTGACACTGACGGCGGCGGTGCACAAATGCTGCGCAGCTAGCGCCATTCGACGGCCAACACCTCGGTTCCTGGTGTGTCTGCTGTGCCGTGCGTGTGATCATTGCTTGTACAGCCCTCTCGCAGTGTCCGGAGCAAGTATGGTGGGTCTGACACACCGGTGTCAATGTGTTCTTTTTTCCATTTCCAGGAGTGTACAACAGAAATAATCATTGAAAGATTATTTGATGAGACAGAGAATTTGAGAAGTATGTTGTTATACTTGTGTTCCAATGACATCAAGAACGTGTGTTCATGGAGGTGTCTTTCTGGTCACTCTGGTCTCCATCATTCAAAGATAACTTGAGACAAATACATAAGCTTACTGCTAGAACAGTTTCCAAACATTACACTTTAGTAGTTAGTTCTGCATTTTTTGAGCGAATCGCCCTTAGTTAGAACTATAGGGCGATCCGCCGAGCTCTAGCGGCGGCCGAGCGAAACTCGTTCAAGGTCACACGCCAATATGGCGGCGCACACAGCCAAGTGGAATTTAGTTCACTGCTTATACATATCTTAGTTCTGTGTAACTAGAAGTAATTTTCTCCCTGCCGTTGCTGCTGAAGTCGTCATCCCGGTCCATTTCATCTGCAAACTAAATCTAGTTACGTGAATTCCATGAAATAATCCAGGTCACAAGTCGTTTTAAAGTGGTTTATTAATGGCAAAGTGTACAATTGCTTCTTGGTGGGAGCCCACTGAAACAGAGGATGACAGACTAAAGGACGAAATACTAAACGTCTTTTTCCAAAGCTGTTTCACAGAGGAAGACTGCACTGTACTTTCTTCTCTAGATTGTCGCACAGATGACAAAATGGTAGATATCGAAATAGATGACAGAGGGATAGAAAAACAATTAAAATCGCTCAAAAGAGGAAAGGCCGCTGGACCTGATGGGAGACCAGTTCGATTTTAAACAGAGTACGCGAAGGAACTTGCCCCCCTTCTTGCAGCGGTGTACCGTAGGTCTCTAGAAGAGCGTAGCGTTCCAAAGGATTGGAAAAGGGTACAGGTCATCCCCGTTTTCAAGAAGGGACGTCGAAAAGATGTGCAGAACTATAGATCTATATCTTTAACGTCGATCAGTTGTAGAATTTTGGAATTTTGGAACACGTATTATGTTCGAGTATAATGACTTTTCTGGAGACTAGAAATCTACTCTGTTGGAATCAGCATGCGTTTCGAAAAAGACCATCGTGTGAAACCCAGCTCGCGCTATTCGTCCACGAGACTCAGAGGGCCATAGACGCGGGTTCCCAGGTAGATGCCATATTTTTTGACTTCTGCAAGGTGTTTGATACAGTTCCCCACAGTCGTTTAATGAACAAAGTAAGAGCATATGGACTATCAGACCAATTGTGTGATTGGATTGAAGAGTTCCTATATAACAGAACGCAGCGTGTCATTCTCAATGGAGAGAAGTCTTCGACACTAAGAGTGATTTCAGGTGTGCCGCAGGGGAGTGTCGTAGGACCGTTGCTATTCACAATATATATAAATGACCTTGTGGATGACATCGGAAGTTCACTGAGGCTTTTTGCGGACGATGCTGTAGTATTTCGAGAGGTTGTAACGACGGAAAATTTTACTGAAATGTAGGAGGATCTGCAACGAGTTGACGCATGGTGCAGGGAATGGCAAATGAATCTCAATGTAGACAAGTGTAATGTGCTGCGAATACATAGAAATAAAGATCCTTTATCATTTAGCTACAATATAGCAGGTCAGCAACTGGAAGCAGTTAATTCCATAAATTGTCTGGAAGTAGCCATTAGGAGTGATCTAAAATGGAATGACCGTATAAAATTAATCGTCGGTAAAGCAGATGGCAGACTGAGATTCATTGGAAGAATCCTAAGGAAATGCAGTCCAAAAACAAAGGAAGTAGGTTACAGTACATTTGTTCGCCCACTGCTTGAATACTGCTGACCAGTGTGGGATCCGTACCAGAGAGGGTTGATAGAAGAGATAAGATCCAATGGAAAGCAGCGCGCCTCGTTGCAGGAACATTTAGTAATAGCGAAAGCGTACAGAGATGATAGACTCCATTGGAAGACTATGCAAGGGACACACTCAGTAGATCGGTACGGGCTTTTGTTGAAGTTTCGAGAACATACATTCACCGAGGTCAAGCAGTATATTGCTCCCTCCTGCGTATATCTCGCGAAGAGACCTTGAGGATAAAATCAGAGAGATTAGAGCCCACACAGAGGCATACCGACAATCTTTCTTTCCACGAACAATTCGAGACTGAAATAGAAGGGATAACCGATAGTGGTTCTCAAGGTACCCTCCGCCACACACCGTCAGGTTACTTGCGGAGTATAAATGTAGATGTAGATGTAGATGACAGGCTACATAGTCACCAAAACCGTAGTACAACAATTAGAGGATTACATTGACGTGCGACACAGTGCTCGCGTCTGTGAACTGCCTCCAAGTGAGCCTCCTCTGAGCCATTTGCTCCCTCCTATTTACATGTTCTTAACGATAAAGTTGACAAAACTGTAGTGCAATGCTATAAATTGACAATAAAGAGTTCAAAGTTATTCTGAATGACTATATACAAAACCTTTCGTATTTTATGCCCAATCTGAAGTATACAATATAAAACATAAGATATACATAACATTATACAAAATAGTACGAAACAACAATGCCCACCTAACTTTTCTTAATTAAGGCTTAATTAGTGAATGCAAAATAATGCTAGCATATATTGTACGAACATGACATACAAGTAAAGAAATGAAATAACAAATTTTATGAAATTTAATGTATTATACGAAATCACTTATTTTGTGCTGGTATACTAGATACACAACTGGAATTACGAAACTTTCAATAAACCTTTCTTTGGAGAGTATTTCATTAGGGTATCGAAAAAGGAATGTAAAACAAGGGATTGTTTTATTTCGGTACATAGCCTGTAAAGTGGCTGGTCTGGAATCATGCAGACAATTACATCTAATAAACAGATAATCTATGTGAAAATACTGTGAGAATGGAGTTACTGGCGAGGACGCCACGTAACTGCTGGGCAGAGAGAACAAGGACCGAGAATAGGGGGAGATGTTTGCTCTTGGTATCCGTATGATTACACTGTACCTTTTTCCAGGAAAAAATTCTGAAACACGAACGAGTGCAGAGGGCACTCGTCTTCGGTTCTGCGAGACGTAAGCCAATACGTTACCCTCAGGCCAGTTCTCTGGTTGTAAGAGTGTAGCGAAGACGTGAGTAAGACAGAATCAGAAAGGAAAGAGCACGGAAGAGTCGGAAGAAAGAGAGATCAGGTCTTGACGTCTCTTCGTCTTTGAGGTCATGAGACATGCAACACAGGCCCCAAGGGCTGCGGAAAGAAATAGCCCTGCCCTTGTCGAAGGAGATAGTGGATAGGCGAATACGAGGACTTGTCTTCAGTCACAGCTCCATCGCACCCGATGACAAAATTCTTGGGACTGCATCTGCGTAGCCTGTGATATATGCTGTGGCAGCTGTAGAGTGTCGAGCAATTCGGATGAAACAGCACGCACAGCTGGACTATACACAGTCTCCGAGAGAACTGACACTAAACGTGAAGACACGTGAGCAACAAGAGCACGGCCCGATGAAGGTTACACCGCTAACGTATTCCAGCACAGCGGCGGCCAGGAATACCCGCGGCCAGTGTCGTCGGTCGACTAGCGACATTTATCGATCCGACGACAGCGATATGAGAGCACTCTGGAGACGTCATCTTTACGTATTCCGGAATAAACCGGGACGCTTTGGCTCTCTGTTTGTATTAAAAGCTTCTCTCAACTCTGGATGAATTCGTGCGCGCAAAAACGACCCCGGAAGGCAACTTGAGAACAAGCTTCTCTCAGTCCCGATGAAGTCAGTAGAAACTTGAACGTGAGAATTTTTGAAGGTGGTTCGTACTTTTAAAATACGCTGCACATAAGAAATTTCGCGACGTTGACTACACTGTAAATGTGGTTTCCTAGGAGACAAGTGAGGGTAAAATTAGAATTAACTATATTAAAATTAATTAATTAATTCCCAGATCAGGTTCTGTAAATACTTGTCATACAGTAGAGCTTTTACAGGCGTAGAAAGAGTTATACGAGGGATATTTTTTTTCAAGCTTCCTTCGATCGTGAAATCGAAATCACAGTGAAAATCAAACGTTTTACTTGTAACATTTAGCAATACAGTTCCAGCTACTTCTCTACACAGTCGCCAGTGCGCCTTAAATATTTGTCGTAAAATGGTACCAGTTTTCCAATACACTAAGTTTCCAATATTCTCGCCATAGAGGGCAGCCGCCTTTACAATCCACCAATTCTCTTCGCTGGTCTACAGCTCGTTGTATGTAAACTGCTTATCTCGTGGCCAGCGGTTCACGTTGGCAAAGAGATGAAAATCAGAATGAGTCAAGGCCGGCCTACATGCTGGCGATCAGACACTCCGAACTGACAACGCTGTAGCAACGTCATTGTTGCAACTACAGCGTGGGGCCGAACATTGTCGTTATCACGGTACACGGGTATTTTACTCATCGCAGTACTAAACAAAAATAAATATCTATTAAATACTGCAATATTATTTACTTTGTTAAATATTGTGGTCTAGCATGAGACTTTGAAATAACCCAATACCACGATAACATACGTATGGACCTCGGCTATTCCCAAGTACGTACGCAATAATATTTTAAACACACCGCGCGACTCACCGCCTTCTAAAGATAGTTCTCGTAAGCACTGCTATTTTGAAAAGAAAATGTGCGTGCTTTTACGACACCTGTAATTGGCTCTCAGGGGGCTACTGGTCATTATGTACAAAACCGCTACGGTCGCAGGTTCGAATCTTGCCTCGGGCATGGATGTGTGTGATGTGCTTAGGTTAGTTAGATTTAAGTATTTCTAAGTTCTAGGGGACTGATGACCTTAGCAGTTAAGTCCCATAGTGCTCAGAGCTATTTGAACCAAACTCCATAAAGTAACTGAGATATTGTTATGCTCGTTGAATGGAGTATTTTTCATTATATATTATTCATTATTTGGAAGGCAAAACTGGAGAGAATCTCATTTGCCGTTAAGCGACCAAGCTTAAAACATACTTGACTCATTCAGTATTCTAAATATTAGTAAATGAAATCTATTTTTACTCTGTTAACTCTGAAACTATTGGAAGATCAAAATAGGGAAATCTCTCACATTTACATTTAATATTACGACATTAATTTCTAATTATAAAATATCGTCAGCGTAGTGGACGACCAAATGCTGCTAGGGGAGATGAGCTCCCTGCAACACGAAATTATGAAAATAATTTTTTTAATTATAATTAATGATTACTATCATGAGAGGTGTCCACTAAATCTCTAACACACACTTTCTCGTAACAATTATAAGTATATTTTGCTAAATTACAGCCAAACTTACATTAAATACCAGGCTGTAATACAATGGCGGCCTTCCGCTAGACGAAACAAAATAAGAGAGAGAGTTCAATAAAACAATAGTGTCTGCTCATGTTCATTTTCATTACACAGAGATTATAGACAAAAAATGTTCTGTGTTAATCACAACGCTGTTTGTGAGCTTTGGTGGTAATAATTACACTTTTTAATATTTATTATACATCGCGCACACGTACGCAGTCTTGAAATAATTTATAGTTCACGTGTCACACAAGCAAGAACCCTTTTCTTTTTCAAAATGCCAATTTATGTGACGTACCGTCACATCGTGTACAGGGACAGTGCCAGATGACATTTCCATTCGCTTGTTCTGAACTGCCCTTCACGCACGCTTTGTTGGAACCGTCTGATCCAATCGCTGAATAAGATCGCCAGTTGACGCTCCCTTCCCTGACCGCCTGCATCATGAACGTCTGCACACCCTGATGGAAAGCTCCTGCACCATTGCCGCACTTTGCTGTCACAAATGACAGTTACGTTTCTTGCGCTGCCTGAAATCAGGTGCACTATGTGATCAAAAGTATACGGACAACCGACTGGAAATGACTAACAAGTTCGTGGCGCCCTCCATCGGTAATGCTGGAATTCAATATGGTGCTGGCACACACTTAGCCTTGATGACAGCTTCCACTCTCGCAGGCTTACGTTCAATCACATGCAGGAAGTTTTCATGGAGAATGGCAGCCCGTTCTTCACGGAGTACTGCACTGATGAGCGGTATCGATTCGGTCGGCGTGGCACGAAGTCGGCGTTCCAAAACATCCCAAAGGTGTTCTGTAGGATTCAGCTCAGAACTCTGTGCAGGCCAGTCCATTACGGGGATGTTTGTTATTGTCGTGTGACCACTTCGCATTTTGAAAAGGTGCTCGATAGTGTTGAAAGATGCAGTCGCCATCCCCGAATTGTTCTTCAACAGTGGGAAGCAAGCAGGTGCTTAAAACATCAATGTAGGCCTGAGCTGTGATACTGCTACGCAAAACAACAACGGGCGCAAACCCCATCCATGAGAAACACGACCACACCGTAACAACACCGCCACCTCCGAATTTTACTGTTGGCACTACACACGCTGGCAGATGACGGTCACCAGAAATTCATCACTCCCACACCCTGCCATCGGATCGCCACTTTGTGCACCGTGATACGTCTCTCCACACAGTGTTTTTCCTCTGTTAAAACGTCCAATGTTTACGCACGTTACACCAAACGAGGCGCCGTTTGGCGTTTACCGGCGTGATGTGTGGCTTATGAGCAACCGCTCGACCACGAAATCCAAGTTTTCTCACCACCCACCTAACTGTCACAGTACTTGCAGTGGATCCCGATGCAGTCTGGAAGTCCTGTGTGATCGTCTGGACAGATGTCTGCCTATTAGACATTACGACCCTCTTCAACTGTCGATGGTGTCTGTCAGTCAACAGCCAAGGTCGGCCTGTACGCTTTTGCGCTGTACGTGTCCCTTTACGTTTCCACCTCACATTTACATCGGAAACAGTGGACCTAGGGATGTTTAGGAGTGTGGAAATCTCGCGTGCAGACGCATGACACAAGTAACACCCAATCAATTGATCACGTTCGAAGTCCGTGAGTTCCGCGGAGCGCCCCATTCTGCTCTCTCACGATGTCTAATGACTACTGAGATTTGTGATACGGAATACGTCGCAGTAGGTGGCGGCAGAATGCACCTAATATGAAAAACCTATGTTTTGGGGGGTGTCCGGATACTTTTGATCTAATAGTGTAGAACCTCTCAGCACGAAGAAATCGAATGACATCATGAACTTCACATTTCAGACTATGTTGTAAGCGCCTATTTAACCTGCTCTCTGAGCGCTCAGAATTGAAAACTGCGACGTGACGCGGTCGACGGATGTACTAGACACAGTGCGAGACACATCTGCACCAAGCTGCATCCGATTTTCACTGTGTTTTTAATTTCGTGAACGATCGGGCCTTAAAAAGAAAAAAAGCCTCCATATATCAACAGACAGAACTGTCCACTGCAGACCACTACTGTGACATAGACTAACAACAAATTATGATTATGTCAGTCTATTGATACTGTCAAAAATTGGAATTCCTTGCTTTAATGTATTTACGTATATAATGAGAAAAGTAAAAACGGCTGATTTATAAAAAAGTGAATTCTCCTCCTATTATAAGAGCGGAGTTCAGTAAGTAATGGACAACTTTTTTTTCTCGGCCATTTTCGGTTAAAAAAATTCGGAATCTGCTGTGGGACGTCGTGGAATTCTCTCAGTTCGGCTCCTACAGTTTCATGAAGTTCAGATGTGTGGGGGCGCAATACCTACCCTTCAAAATGGCATCCGACACGGAGGTGCTTTCCCAGCGGAGAACTATCATTATGTTTCTGTTGGAGGAAAAGGAAAACATCTCAGATACTCATAGGCCCTTGCAGAATATCTATGGAGTCCTGGCAGTGAATAAAAGCGCAGAAGGCGAAAGGCTTCTTACAATTTGTACAGAAAACAGATGGCAGTTACAAGAGTCGATGGGGCATGAAAGGGAAGCAGTGGTTGGGAAGGGAGTTAGGCTTGTAGCCTATCCCCGATGTTATTCAATCTGTATATTGAGCAAGCAGTAAAGGAAACAAAAGAAAAATTCGGAGTAGGAATTAAAATCCATGGAGAAGAAATACAATCGCCGACGACATTGTAATTCTGTGAGAGACAGCAAAGGACTTGGAAGAGCAGCTAAACGGAATGTACAGTGTGTTGAAAGGAGGATATAAGATGAATATCAACAGAAGGAAAACGAGGATAATGGAATGTAGTCGAATTAAATCGGGTCAAGCTGCGGGAATTAGATTAGGAAATGAGACGTTAAAGTAGTAAATGAGTTTTGCTATTTGGGGAGCAAAATAGCTGATGATGGTCGAAGTAGAGAGGATATAAAATGTAGACTGGCAATGGCAAGGAAAGTGTTTCTGAAGAAGAGAAATTTGTTAACATCGAGTATAGATTTAAGTGTCAGGAAGTAGTTTCTGAAAGTATTTCTATGGAGTGTAGCCATGTGTGGAAGTGAAACGTGGACGATAAATAGTTTAGACAAGAAGAGAATAGAAGCTTTCGAAATGTGGTGCTACAGAGGAATGCTGAAGACTAGATGGGTAGATCGTATAACTATTGAGGAGGTATTGAATAGAATTGGGGAGAAGAGAAATTTGTGGCACGACTTGACTAGATGAAGGGATCAGTTGGTCGGGCGTATTCTGAGGCATCAAGGGATCACCAATTTAGTATTGGAGGGCCGCGTGGAGGGTAAAAATCGTAGAGGGATACCAAGAGATATGTAAGTTGCAGTAGGTATTGGGAGATGATGAACCTTGCACAGGATACAGTAGCATGGAGAACTGCATCAAACCAGTCTCTGGACTGAAGACCACAACAACAACAACAACAAAGTCGTTGGTCGAGGCATCTGTCACCACCGTAACGAGTTTGCGCAAACGTGTCCGGTGTCCGGCGTGCCGGCAGGTTATACACAGCTGTAACACCTACAATGTTGGAACGTTCGGACAGTCTCACTCGATGTGGTCGACGGATAACAACCAAAAAGCTGACTGCGTAGCTGGACGTCGCTGTTAGTTGTAATAACACACTCGTCCGCCAGGTGCGCTACTCAAAGGTGTGTGCTCGCTGGGTTCTTCGCCACCTAACAGAAGACATAAAGAGCAACGAAGGGCCATCTGTGCTTAAATGCGTGTGCACTAGGAGGCTGATCGTGGCAAACATCGTCACAAGCAATGACACGTTAGTTCATTACTTCGAACCGGAAAGAAAATGGCAGTCGATGGAGTGACGCCACACTACCTCTCCTCCGGGGAAAAAGTTTAAAGCAGCACACTCAGCCGGTAAAGCTATGGCGATGTCTTCCGGGACTCTGAAGAGTTTATTCTGTTTGGTGTCCTCCCTGATAGAGCAACGGTCAGCACTGAAGTGCACTGTGCTACCCTCGGGAAATTGAGGAAACGACTTCACCGTGTTCGTCACAACAAAAATTTAAACGACCTTCTCCATGAGAACGCAAGGCCTCACACAAGTCTGTCTATCCGAGAGGAGCTCCCTTCATTGGACTGTTCTTCCACATCCACCCTACAGCCGATTTCCATCTCTATGGCCTAACGAATTATGCTCTCTACGGAAAGTAGTATGGAGATGATGGAGAGGTTATTGATGCAGCAAGATGTTGGACCCGATGTCGACCATTAGAGTAGTAACAAGCGGTCATACAGTTTCTCCCAGTAAGGTGGCGTAAAAATCATCGCAATTGAAAGGAGATTATGTTGATAAATAGGGGTTTTTAGCCACAAGGGAGAGAATTAATGTGGTGTATTGGAATCCTGAATAAAGCCTGCATTTAGGGGGAAAAATGTGACGCTTTACTTACTGAACGCCTCTCGGATAAATTAGCTGTTGTTTGTAGGTTAAAGTCTGCCCCGATAGCTGCGTGGTCAGCACGGCGGTCTGTCACGCCAAGGGGCCCGGGTTCGATTCCAGGCTGCGTCGGAGATTTTCTCCGCTCAGGGAATGGGTTTTGTATCTTCTGGTAAACCTTCCGGGATGTAAGGTCGTGGTCCATGAAACTCTTGGTCGTGAAAGCTTTCATACAATGGATGTTGTGTTGTCCTCATTATCATTTCATTATCATCAGTGGAAGGCACCGGGAAACCACCACTGTAATCACTTCCCTAGTCTCTCATGCGGTGGACCTCTCTGACGAGGCTTCCCCCATGACTAGACCTGCCGTAAGGCAGAACACAAAGTATAGGTTAAACTTCAAACAAAGCGTTTACACAATTTTAAGCAGGCCACTATCAACTGGATTAAAACAGGAAAAGTCAAGATATGTTAAATAATAGTAGCAGAGTTATCTGAAATTATCATACCTGGGTGTAAATACTGAGATGAATTGTATGCGTGGCTAATGAAGTGCGATTACAACTTTTTTTATAATGAATACCTGAGAATTTTCAGTTCCCTGTCTGAATCTGCTGGCAACCGATTATAAATACTTACAGTAGAAAATAAAAAAAAGCGAGGTATAAAAGAAACCTCTTAGCCATAGGTGTAGCGCACAGGTACTAAAGAACAAAGTGCATTCAACGCTGCATTTGATCGAAGACAACGACGTGGATTTCCAAAGCAGAGAATTTGTAAGATTCACTGTTCACATTAGATTCTTATTTTATGCAAGCAGTACAGACTGTCCCAGGACTAATGGTCAATATTCAGAAACGCGACAGCAAAGGTCATCTGAAGCAAAAAACTTCATATGGACATGTGCCCTATTTCAATTGGTTTAACAAACAGAAAACATTTAATGTACATTCTTATATGTTTTCTGTACTATTCAGCACAATGTCAGGTTTAGACATGTACATGCCTAAAATAGTAAATATTACAAAATGCGTTTAATAAAATATTATTTAAAAATATGTATTTTTGACACATTCACCTCTATGAATTATCGTACACGCCACTTTGCACTGCTGTACACTTCGCAATAAATGTTCTAATATCCCACCGTTAATTTCAAAATGAATTTGTGCACTCTTGGAAGAATATGTTGTCTTGCTTGTCTGAATAACTTTGCCCGTTCCCTAATGAGGGTGGCAGCGTCAGCGGTGCGATCAAGCGGTTCATTTCACGTATTCACCTTTCGCTTTTACGCCTCGGACTTCACCCAATCCCGTAAGCCAGAATCTAATGGCGTTAACATATGGCGATCTTGGCGAATAAACGTTCTCAATAGGATCAAGAAACGAATTTTCAAATAAATAAAATAAAAAAAATTCGTCCCGTCATTCGCTCTTCTAAAATGACTGGGCCTATCAAAATGTCACCGATCCTACCGCACCAAACATTTATTGAAAAAGAAACTCTGAAACTGGTTTCCACCGTAGCGTGTGGATTTTACTGGGACCATCGATGTTTATTACGTGTTTTGTTGATTCCGTTCTGTATAAACTTGGTCTCATCAGTAAACAGAATTAATGGAAGTAATTGACGATTGTTATTTAACAAGTGATAAAATTCAAATTGTCTGGCATTGTCACCAATGTGAAGATTGTGGACTCACTTTGTGTGATTTGGGTACAAGTTCTCCGCATGTAATGTTTCCCATACACGTGTTCATCGTACACTGATAAGTGCAGGAATTCTACATGTGCTGGTAACAGGACTACGCTGCACCGCTTGAATAATGCTGCTGTTCCTGCGCAAGTTGCTGAAGTACATGTTTAGATGAATAAAGTGGACTTGGAAGCATACAAACTTCACACAATGTGCTGAAAACTCATGTAAACACTCTACGGTAAGGAATTCGACGTGTCAGAAAGCGCCGATGACATTCTTCGGCAGAAACAGAATCATTACAACCGAAGAAGCCGTGAACATAAACCAGATCTATATATTCTTAACTAATGAAGGTTTGTGGCATTTTAGCCGGCTTGTGTGCAAACAAAGTTAACCGATCCTTGCCTTTGATGAACCCTCAGTTCCTTGCACTACTTCACTCAAAACACACCACAGACAAATGAGCGTTCAAGGCACTGGTTTAGTGGCAGAAAGACATCCCGGGGAAGGGGATTGAAAGCAACGAGACAGGTTAAGGTGAAAGAGGTGGTTGGGGGGGGGGGGGGTCGTAGGACGCATACGTAAGTGCCTCTAGCCAAGAACCAAATGTACACTAAATGTCTTCTGTCTCGGAAACCGTCCGGAATGGGGAATATGTCCTTCTGAAGTTCTCTGTTTCAAATGAGCGTTCTTGTCACATACCTGAATATTGACCATTTATCTTGCGACACACGGTGTATGTGGCCCTCAGACCGAGGGTTTCTCGTTGTAGTTTCATAGATATTGCTGTTCAATATTTCATGCGCGTAACATAACTTTAGTTATCACGAGAAACTTCTTTCTCAGTGTTTGTCACATAAGATTTTTCAACGCAGATTGAACACTCTTCCGCGAATCAATTGGAACACTGGGGTTCCACGTCTTTGCGCAAGTTCCGTGTTCCCTGTTACCACAGCCTTTCGTGAAGTGACACGCAAGGCAGTACTTTGATGTTAACAGTAAGAGTTCTTTTTAAGAAGTTAGTTTCGTCGAGAAGATGCAGATTTCCATCATCATATCAAGGCATTTCGCCGTGCAACTAGAGACACCTACGACGGACCTTGTGTGGTTGGTCCTCGCGTTTCTACTCCTGGGTATTGATTCACAAGGCATGATCAAGATGCGTTTCGTTATTAGTAAATTCAAAGGCTGCAATACATATACATTTGACCATTGCGATATAGTGCGTTTATTTGTAGTGAGAAACGCATGTCAGTTGTTGCACCAGAATGATATCGTGTCGAAATAAGACTGTTCTCTATAGGTCTTATTACCTGTAAGACATCCCTGGCTCGAATCCCGATACAACACACTGTTTTAGATTCCCAGAATGTTTCAACAAGGTAAAACGATTGCATCATCCAATCTAAATACCGCTCTTGTTCAGTTCACCAAAGGGGTATAGAAGTATGAGTAAGTGATCTTTTCCCTCATAACCATCTTACTCTCCAACGTCCCAAAATAAAACGAATCAGGGAAGAACTATTTGAGCCGTGGCGGCTGGCGCTAGGGTGTTCTACTTGCATCACTGATATCAGTCTTCGGCTGTCTTACTATCTTTGACTGCTCCCCCGTCGAGTTTTCCGGGTGAACGTGTGACGAGTGAGTCTCCGGTCAGCGTTCATCGAGCCAAGTTGTGTGGTAAACAAGCCGGCGACCCTAACCGTGGTGCATGGGCCTCGCCGTGCTCGCCGTCCTTGCCTTTTGGCGCGCGCTGGATGTACGGTGCCGATCATTGGGAGCCTTGAAGTGCAAAATTGTGGTTGGTTCGTCGTCTCACACCGAACAGATTCCCAGCCCGTAATTTGCAAGCTCCAAGTTATTCTGTGTTTAACTAAGAAGATTGTTGAGACTTATTGTGGCATGGGTAGCTGCCGGAGATGGTTCTGAACTTGGTTCCACAGTGGCTATTTTAAGGAGGCTGATGTTCCTCATTTCGTTTCCCAACATTTGTGGAGTGTGTGTATTAAGTGGTTTAGGGCATATTGACCGCTTGGGGACTGGTTTCCGTTGTGTACGCGCCCGGCAGCCGTAGAGTTAATGTTTCAACCATTTGTCACTGTAGGATTTGGTATATTTATTCAATGTTGAAAGTGCCTTAAGGCAACTGAAAGTGATCTCTAAGTTTCCTGCTAATTTACTGGGACACGGGTAATGTTAAAGTGTATTGCTCCATTAGAAACTGGGGGCATGCTTATAATATATTCCAGTGTGACTGTATTTTACCTTGTTTTCATTGCAATCTATTTGTGCTGCAGGCCATTTGTTAAGTCTGCTCGTTTCCTGGCGTCGGTGCTGTTATGGATTCTTGTCAGGACTGTGCATTGTGAGGCCGGTCAGACTGTATATAAATATATACCGCCTGCTTGTGAGTCTGAGCACGAGCCGTGGGGAGTGAACGCTCGTATTGCCTGCCGGCTGCAGCGTTATTGCTTCCAAATACTGCTGTGGGCCTTAACGCTGTTTTCTAAGGTTACGTGGGGCCACTTTCTTAATATTAACGTTTACGTAAGTTATTTTACTGGTTATTACTAGCCATTCTTATTCAACACTTATGTTAATCATTTGTGTATCTTTAATGAATGTTCAACTTGTTATTTTTCCTGTCTTCCAGTTTTGCTACCTTGGTTGGTCCACTTTGCATTTTTAGTATAAGCATGTTTCATTTTGGACCTTATGTGGGCAGTTCAGTTTTATTAAGCTTTAAAATCTTTGTTTCTTAATGAAGTTGTGGTATTATGTGGCTGTGTAGCTTTGGGTTGGAAGTGTATAATGTTACTAGTCTTTTGAGATATGGTTAAACAAGAACCATTGTTTATGACTGATTATTCACCGTGCCTACTATCTCTGTTTTTGGTTGCGAATGCAAAATGTGATTCTTATTCGTGTTTATGTAATTCAGTTAAAGTGAAAATTTGTATATTGCATCAGTAAGAGGGCAAATGTCCGAAGTGAAGTTTATAGTAAAGTCTGTTTTGAGTCAAATTAAAATTGTAAAACAATCACAAGCTTGTACATCACCAGTGATCCCGAGCTTCCTATTTTCTTTAAATAACCGTGGTGAGATTGTAATTGTGATTTGCTAAAGAATTGAGTAGTACCACGGTTCACTATTATATACGTTTTCATACATTGCTTTCTGCAAATCGCCTGCAAAAGTGAACTTGTAGGTTTTGTGTTCCTGTAATTTTCAGGTATGTTGGACGTCGTCCCAAACGAAAACTGACGAGAAAAATGCGTGCACGAAGTGTGTAATCAGCTAACAGTACTTCCTACATACAGTGATCAGCCAAAACATTACGACCTCTGCCTACCGCGACGATGGATGCCACCTGGTGGTGTTGCGGGCAAGTGACTCGCTGGCAAAATTCCGTACGCGAAGCAGACACAGACGACGATCACCGTTGTGAATATATGGGCTGCGAATGGGGAAATCCTCCGAGATAAGACTTCGGCAAAGGTCAGATTATTATTACGCAGAGCCTGTGAACGAGTATCTTGAAAACGGCGAAGCTGGTCTAATGTGCACGTGCTACTGTCGTGAGCATATACGGAAAGAGGTAGAAGAACTGTGAAATTCATACTAGCTGCTAAATGGTTGGACGTCCACGACTCTTCGCAGAACGTGGGGTTCGGAGGCTTGTCTGTTCAATAAAATAGTATAGACGTTTATATGTGGCATCTCTGCCGAAAGAGCACAATGCTGGTTCACGTACAAGTGTTTCGGAACACACCGTTCATCGTACATTGTTGAACATGGATCTCCGCAGCAGACACCCTACGTGTCCACATGTTGACCCAACGACATCGTCAATTACGACTGCAGTGGCCACGGACGCATCGGGATTCGACCGTCGATCAATGAAACGTGTCGGCTCTTCGGGTGAATCTCATTTTTGCTACACTAGGGCTATGGTCGTCTCCACAAACGTCGCCATGGAGGTGAACGGCGGCTCGAAACGTGCAGCGCGCCACGGACGCAGGTTGGTGGGAGCAGTATTATGGTATGGGAGACATTCTCCTGTGCTTGCATAGGACGAGTTGTAGTAATCGAATACACTCTGACAGCTGCGAACCACGTGCATCCCTTCATGCTTGATGTCTTCCCCGACGGTAATGTCATCTTTCAGCAGTTTGATTGTCTGTGTCTCGTAGTCATAATCGTGCTACAGTGGTTTGAGGAGTACTTTAGCGGACTGATGTTGATATCTCGGCGATAAAACTCACCTGAAGTGAAACCTCTCGAACCCATCTGCGTCGCTATCGAGCACCATCACCGCGTACCCAAAGCAGCGGCTCGTTGTTTACACGAATCACGTTACCTGTGCGTAGACATCTAATGTTACCTACCTCAAGAGACCTACCAGCAAACTGTCGGATCCATGATACGCAGAATCAATTATGTATTTCGTTCCAAAGAAGGACAAACAGGCCATTAAGCAGGTGGTCATAAGGTTTTGTCTCATCAGTGTATTAACTACTATACGTAATCATGGACGGTGAGTGTTCAAGATTGAATTCGCGTGCCCATTGAAACGTGACAGGTTCGCCAGTTTTTTCATCATATACGTAAGTAATTTATTAAGAAAAAAGAGACAGAAGCACGACCTGATCGTGCAGTGACAACGTTGTAGTACAGAAGAAAGTGCTATTCCTGGATAGCTGAAAGCAATATGAAGTGACGAAGCTAATATTCACATTTAATGTAGAGTATGGGAGTTTCTCTTAAATATAAGTATGTGTATAATTTTTTCACACTATTAAGAAATATTTAACAAATGTTCCACTGAAGCTTTAGTTTGAAACTAAAGTTAATTATCTGGAAATAATACGAAGCGATTAACATCACAGTATCATTATTTAAGCGTAGCAAATGGAAGACGTCTGCTTTTGGGGGAATTATAGAGAAGTGCAGCACATCTGAAAAAGTTTTATGATCTGTACTTGACACTTTCTTATGTTTAGGACATCCTGAAGAAACCAAAAGAAAGGTATCGGATGAGAGAAAGGTGCTAGTAGATTTATACATCGCTAGCACAGTACTACAGGATAAGTTTCCTTTAATTTACGTCTATGGTCACAAACTTTTCGCTAACAGATTACCGGTTTCGGTCTATAATGACCATCATATCTGTTTTTATAAAAACAAAATCCTAATGTACTTAGCCATAGTGGCATCGTCAAATGTTAAATGCATTTCACATTTGACGTTGCCACTATGGCTGCAGTACATTAGGACGTTGTTTTTATAAAATAGATCTGATGATGTTCATGATAGACCGAAACCGGTAATCTGTTAACAAAAAGTTTGTGACCATAGACGTAAATTAAAGAAAACTTATTGTATATATGGGTCACTGTTTTATTCGCGGCAATGTCGTAGCTTGTCAGTACTATAGGTACAAGCTACAGAATTTGCAAAGTATATTCGATACTGGCTTAACTATATAATTACGAACATGGATGTTTTACGCACATGGAACATAAAAACGCGGAAAGGAACATTATGGTGCCTCCGGGGACAGACAATAATTTTTACACTTTTGTCATATGAGACTACAAAGAGCCTTACAGTGAATTCTGCAGTCTTACGAAGTAGATGTGTAAATTCAAATGTATTTTAAATAAAGAAAACACTCAGAGGATGGATAAGCACAATTTCCAGCCAATGAAGAGAACGCTAACGCTATTTGTTTAGGTACAAAGAGTAAATAACATACAAGTTCAAGGGGGCGTTTTCATGACAATTTCCGTAAGTGTCTTCACTTGTCTTATGAAGACGATTTTCCAATTCTCAATGAAGCTGTGAGTGGGTAGTTCTTTATGACATTTATATTCAATTTGGATCAACCTCTTTGAAAAGAACAGAACACTTCCCGGAGCACGGGCGTTAGTGAAATACATACAGAACCGCCAAGACGAACTGTTGACTGGTTGTCTGGTGCTTGAGCGCGTCGCCAGCACCCAAAGAAACTATGAAAGCAACCATGATTAATTAAGCACGGAGAGGAAATACGCGCTGTCTGAACGCTGCGTTTCTTACTTTCCTGCAGCTCGGAGGGTCGTCTCGCGGGGCAGGTCTAAGAGATGGAAAGCAAGAGGCCGGTAATTGATGTGCAGTTCAGTAAAGTTACTGCTAAGTAGATGTCATGCTTTATCACGTGTTCATAACTAGGGTCTTAATCGTACTGTCACAACACTGCAGTAAAACGCTCAATGCGCACCAGCGAGGATGGCCGAATTAATAGTTATGTTCCATTTGCAGTGACTGAGTGGCTGAATGGTTATTTCTTGCACCTCGTATCGAAACACTCGATGTTTTGTTTCACGATGATGCAACTGTCCTCTGTCTTTCTCCTTAATTTGGCTTTCATCTCTCATAATCCTTTACATATGGGCAAAACCGCAAGTGGAGCAGTTGTGGAAACAAACATGAGTTTCTTTGTGGTGCATCGTTTTCTTTTTATCTTAGGGGGTATTCTGTTGCCTGTCTTCACGAGAGACATCCGCCCTGTCCTCCGGTATAATGATGGTCATTAAGCCACGTTTTGCCATTGATGTATACCAAAACTTGACCGCCTCTGTCTTCTAATCACTCAGTTTTCTGAGACATTTCTTGCTCCATGACAAAATGAGCAATTAATTCCGCAACGTTTCCGCATTCCTAAGTTGTCTGAACAAAGCAATTACCCATAAAAATCGAATAACAGCAAAATTCCTAGCTCTTACTATGTTTATACCTCTTGATTACCGATACCTTTGGATGTAAAAGAAATGGATTAATACATCAGATAGGCTGATACATACACACTATCGCCAAGAGCGCAGGTGTTAGTGCCTAGTACGCCACAAAATCGATCTACACGGGTAGCGGAACTGGTCAGAGAAACCCTTGCCGCACCGTGACAAACACAACAGCACTTCGACCATCTTGCCCCACCCTAAGTCAACAGGAGATCTGGTTAAACTGGCACAGCAGTAGACGGAAACTACACTCACAGCCAAAAGCTTTCGAAAATGCAGAATACAGTCACATTCACTCGTTCTGTCATTGAAAGAGAGGAGAAATGGGAAAGGAACATAGGAATGCACTATTAAGACTTCATAAAAAATGGTGTGGGAGGTAGAGGAAATAAAGATACGTGTGACCAAGTTACTAAAGACACACAGTTACAGATAAAGGCTCGCTCTATATCCCGGTATGATTTACTAAATGCTCCGAATGTGTGACGTGCTAACGATTTGGAAGTTGAGTAAAACATATTTAGGTCTTTCCCTACGAGTAGTGGAATTTATACCGAAAGTTCTGGAAAGACAGCGACCGTGATAATAATGATAAAGACATCTCTGTTGGTTCAACATTAGATACAAGTTTCTTAGCGAGTCTTCCGGCATTTACAGTACACCACGATGCTGCGTCATCAGGCAAAATTGTGATAACTTTGCAAAAATGCGATTAGTAATTATCAGTCAGCAACTTTCCTATCTTGTCGTTGTTTACCACGAGCTTCTAGAGATATCCCCAGAAACTTCATCTCTTTCGCGGATGTGCATGTTGGACTCTTGTGCTAAGGAGGTGAAGGGGTAACTAGACATCGCTTCTCTGTACTGCATCAATGCGTTAAAAACATTTTGCGGGAAAAATTAATTTTTCCCTTCTCTTTTAATGAGCGTTATAATAAAACGGCACAGCTGTGTGTGTCCTATGTGACGTCAAGAGAAAGCCAATACTCGCTCGTAAGCTCCAGAGATAAATTGCACACCCATCGGGACACGCCCACCTAGGTGCACTTTTACTTCCTCACTGCATACAGCAGACGTGAAACTGGCTCTATTATTTCACTGATAAAACTGTTTGTCATTTATGGAAACACACAAATAAGTGTCACTTGCCATAATATACAAGTATAATTACAAACCTCTCCAAAAATTCCAGAAAAATAAAATTGTTATATTTTACACACTTTGCAACCATAATGGAGCGTCAGATTAAATATCTGCGCTTTTGAAAGCAATTTTCATTATTCTTCAGTCTCACCAACACATTTTTAATCAAATGACATGCTTCGGATCTAAAACAAAGTAAAAGTAACTAGCTGCAGTCTAACATTATACAATAAGTAGAACAGAACTGTTCACAAGTGCACAATTTAAAATTTACGCATGCAGTTGCGTCAGCAAGCCTCTTGTCTGTTCAGAAACTCGTATCACAGTACTATGTTTTGCAACTGCAGTCAATGAACGGCATCACAGTCATCATCTTGTTCTGCTTCCTCATCTCCCCTGATCATCAGCATTTTCCTCATCATGATGAACCTCATCTTCGTCGTCGTCTGCTTCTCCACTTTCTGCTTTCTTAAATTCATTGCCTTTAAGGGCTTCGGCTGTCTTCTTTCGGACTATTTGTCACAATCACTGTAGTTTCTGAGAAACGAGATTTAGTGATTTCTCCCGTATTCCCGTATAGTGGCAGTTTCAGGTAGCCTTTTTCTTTTTTTTCTAACTTTTTTTGTAGAAACAGTTGTTTCCTGTGGATATTTCATCGAGATTTCAACGAAACCTTACAAGAGTTTTGGAACCAATATTATAAACAAATGGATTACTGTCTGAAACTGGGAATAATATCTACACTTAGTGATGGTAAGAGATTGTACAGCTACCATAATTTTACATTTTTTCACTGAATCTGTTGGGGAGTTGTAGTGCAAGGGTCTTGAACTGCATTTTCGATCAAACTGAAGCTTCAGATGATTGTTTCATGTATTTAAAATCTCCAATAAAGAAAATACTCATGTGAGAATTCAGTACTCATGCTGCGGTGTTTGAAATTTTTTGTTGTAAGACGATGTTGAATGTGCGAGTAGCCTGCTGTCAGTTTTTCTTAACAGGAATGGTGTTTACACGGAAAAACCAGACGGTCACATGCTGCTTGCCCCATGGTGGGAGCCACAAAAAGTTTATCAGTTTGGTTGCAGTAAGCTCAGTGGCGAAGCATCCATTAAGAATCTAAGGCTGAGCCTACCCAAAAATTTCAAAAATAATTAGTCTAAACTAATTTCAATCCGATATGATCATGTAGGCTTGTAAATGTTTTCAAATATTTTACCATAGAACTTCGAATACGCGCCCGCCAGTATAATGCATCGCTCCTCCAGCTCTGCAACCAATAACTGCTCAGAAATCAGTGCTTGTTAGGAGCATGTGCAATAAACCCATTTGTTTCGAGTGGCACACTGGGGTTCGACACAGGGTTGATACGATTTTTAAAAGCTGGCACTTGATTTGTTTCTGCTTCTCGCCAGCAAATAGATACATGGCTGAGTGGAATGTCATTAAGCTTTTCCCTAATGGCGCAACTTCGCATCAGCTAACCGCCAGCCGGGCAGTAACATAAACAATTAACTCTTAATTTAAGTGTTTGTTTCAAACACATAGAACAAGAAATTCATAATTCATAGAAAATAAATGTGAATGCATCTCAGGATGTTGTTGCAAGAAGATAGAAAATAGCCTATGTACTTTCATTGTTCCTCAAATTAAAATTTAGTTGCCTTACTTATTTCAAATGTTGGTAGTTCCGTGGAATGTCGCTAGTTATTCGTATCGACAATACATGCGTTTGTGGTGGAACCTGGCACATTAATTTTGTAATTGAAATGTAGTGGGTAGTGTTAGTGATTAACAGATTAGTGAAGTATATTTCGGTGTGACCTGTCAGACGTTATGCGTCATCGGTTCGTCACTTCACTGTGTTGTCGAAAGGAAAACTGTAAGTAGCCTAATATTTAAATTATTATCTTGTAAAGCATGGTATCGCAAAGTACTTCCAATTGCCACGGACATGTTTAATGGATCACAAGACTCACTGAATTTTTTAACTGTGAAAACACGGCAGTCTTCTCTCGTCTTCCTTTGGAAGACAAACTCCTGGTGAAAGAACGAATTCCGACACCTTAGTCAGTCCATTGAAAGATCTTATGGAAAATTTATAAGACGTTTCCAAACACAATGGTACAATTCGAAAGAGTGGTTAAGTGGCAGCTCAAATGAAGGCGTACGGGAAGAGAGTCTTCAAAATTTCCCTTCGAAAGCTAAAAAGCATGAATGCTCCATTTCACTTGCCGCAGCAGCTGTTAAACACAGTCAGCTAGGTGCAGTAAAAATTGATCATTCTCATTCGGAAGCAGTGCACCGGGTAGCTTTAAAATATAACGAGAACTTTGATCGAAGCCATACGATAATGTAAAGAATTATGTCGACTATCTGTTTTTAGCACTGCAAGAGTTTGCTCTTCAAAGTCATGACGAATCTGAGGTGTCAGTAAATAAAGGACGTTATTGAAAACTTTTGGATTTCTTGGCAGAAGAATAACTGTACATGCAACATTTTTCGGCATCTGATGGACTATTTAAAGACACTTTCTTTGACACACAGAAGGAATTAATAACTTATATCACGGATATTATTAGAGAAAAACTTTCAAGTGAAATTGAAAATTAATAGTCCTTTTATGTCAGTACAAGCCCATGCAACAACGGATGTCTCAACTAGAAGTCAAATGCGTGGAGTTTTTCTTTATGCAAATAACGAATTAGGGGAAATACGAGAGAGATTCGTTGTGTTTTATGACATATCCAAAGACCAGAGTGCACAAGACACAGCAACCATTTTGTTACACCTGCTAAGCAGTTGGAATATTGGTAAGAAAAATTCGTGTCGCAAACATACGACGGCTGCAGTGCAATGGCAGGAAATAATTATGGTGTGCAGTCTATTGTGAAACAAGCATATCCCCTTGCTATGTTTGTACACTATTATGCACACCAGTTCTCTTCTATTCCTGTAACAAACTCACGCAAGTAAATACAAGGTGACAGTTATTGAATTATATGAAGTAAAATAGTCATAACTTCTGAAGGGTTTGCGTTAGGACCTTCAAACTGCACGGTTGGCCTCGGGGCGTAATGGGAATTACTATGCGCATGTATGGTTTGTTTAGGGACGAAACCCACTTTCATTTGGATGGATTTGTCAATAAGCGAAATTGGCGCATTTGGAGGATTGAGAATCCGCATTTCGCGATCGAGAAGTCTCTTCATTCTTAACGGGTGACCGTAAGGTGTGCAACATCCAGTCACGGAAGAGTCGGTGCGATATTCCTTGATGACACGGTGCCTAACGGACAGTACGTGAAGGTTTTGGAAGATGATTTCATCCCCATTACCCAAAGTGACCCTGATTTCGACAAGTTGTCATTCATAAAGACGGAGCTCGACTCCATCCAAGCAGTACCCACAGGCCACTGGCATGGGCCTCGATTGGCCGCTATATTCTCAGGTTCTGAACACATGCTATATTAAAGACAAGGTGTACAGCAACAACCCCAAAAGCTTTGCTCTGTTGAAAACAGCCATTCAGGAGATCATTGACAGTATCGATGTTCCGATACTTCAGCTGGTCGTGAAGAATTTCGCTATTCGTCTGCGCCACACCAACGCCAATGATGGCAAGCATATTGAAAAATGTCACAACCTAAATCCGGATATCTGTATATAGTTTACATGTTGAATAACGTGTGTGCACGCCGTAGTTCGCAACGAATTTTCGTTTCATTTTGCACATAGTTCAATAACTGTCATCCTGTATTTTGTAGCAAATCTCCAAGGATGTGACGCAATTTAACCTTTGTAGTAAAAACAGCGAACTTCAGAGGGAAAGGGAATTTAAAGTACCAAATCCTTGCGGAACAAGGTGGAATTTTCGTTCACGCGCTGCACAGACCAAGCAACATTTAATGACGTGATAAACAATGGCGGGTGCGATGATAATTTCTTAAATCAAGCAACTGGGCTAAATAATGTACTAGATGATCAAACTTTTCTTTTTCTACTGCAGCTGTACAATTGGATTTTACAATATACAAGTACCTTGTCTGGCATCCTGCAAAGCAAAAATGTCGATATGACACTGCAAGCTCGAAGCTGAAAACTGCTTTAAAGCTGTTGAAAAATTACTATGTGTAGAAACGATTCTGAAATGCGTAGTGGAAGCTAAGAACCATATCAATTCAGCAGGAGTATCTGAAATTAATTTTAAGGAAACAGAAACAAGTATTCAGGAATTAAGACGGACAGGATTCGAAGTAACTGACATAGTAACAGTAAGCATGGAAACTAGATTCATGGGTTTTCAAGAAACGGATTTCACAGAACATGTAAATGGGAGGTAGTGCTCAGGTTACAGTAAGCCAAACAATTTCCCATACAAATGAAGTTGAAAATATGCTTGAAATGTATTACTTCTTTGACAGTGAAAACCCAAAAGTAGAACTTACGTTTATGTACGTCTGTATGGAAAAAAATAAATAGCCTCGCGGTCTCTTTAAATCCATTATAAGCAATGAATTAAAAAATGTTCTTTGTATATGAGAGATTACTGTCGTTGGTTCTTGCAATTCTAGTGATCACCGCTTCGTGCGCAAGTAACATGATCACAATAAAACGTGCTAAAAGCTACCATCGCAACACACTGACAAATGACAGACCGTCAAACTTTACGATTTTGGCGATAGAGAAGCGAACTGTGAAATCTTTAAACGAAAGGCAAGAGTTCATTTCTCGTGTCATCTTTGTCTATCCGCAAATGGTCAGGAAGATAGCACAAATTTACAAAAAGATGTAGAGGTGATTTTCTATGCGCTTTTTTTATTAATGTGTAGCTGTTTAATATTTTTATGTATTTATTTATAACAATGTCTGTAGTAGTTTCATGCAATCGTAGTAGAAATGTATAACTAAGTTGCTTTTGCAGTGTTTTTATTTTACACTTTTTGGTTTTAGACTTTTCTCTTTTTTCGAAATTCGCAACACTCATCGTACTCTACAAAAAATGTCACTCTTCGCCCCTGGTATTGTGTGATGATGTTAACATCCGTAGAGGAATTCTAGGTCGCTCACTGCTCTAGTCCGACTGCAAATCAAATTAGGGTTTCGGTAGGGCAACTCATTTACGTTTTACAAGAAATAATCTCATGAAATAAAACAGCATCCAATCTGGAATGTCTGAGAATCGTCCACGTGTTTCATTAACCAAAACGGAACCAAAAATATGAAAAACAGCATATAATCATGTGCGAACACAGAGCAATGGCTTCGATATGTATCGGGAGTCCTTATCAACAAAATGAGACTTTGGCTTGCTGGAAAGCCGTTCATGTTACGGTCGACTCTGTGGTCACCTGGTAAACACAAGAATACTAATTATACGTTATTAACTTTAATGCTTTATTAAATCTATGCGCTTGAGAGGCGCAGCTATAATTAAATGTGCGCTAGTTGCAGGACTGTGTGCACCAGCCTTTTGATTGGTTTGTTAGGACGCACCACTAGTTCCTCTCTTGTTCCATTCGACTCTTCTCAGGTAGTACACCTATATTCTTGAATTATTTGTTAAATACAGGGTGTTTATAAATTAGTTACGCAAAAGTAACCTTTAATTGTGAAAATAGCAAGAAAAGTACAGAAATGTTTGCTAAGGACTGAGTGCAGTACACCGTATATTCAAGTTTTATTCCCACCCAACACTGTTAGTTACCGCTAGGTGGCATGCGTGAATGAGTTATTCTAACAGTCGTCATGGAGTCGTATAATGGTGCAGAACGTGTACGGTGTTGTTTACGTTTTCATGAATCCAATTCCTTTACTACAGTTCAGAGACTATTCAGGACTAGATATCGCAAACCATCACATCAAAGACAAACTGTTATTAATTGCTACAATATTTTCACCGAAACTGGTTGCGCATCACACGGGACGCCGGGTCAGGGTCGGGCAGCAGTCTCTGACGCAGCAGTTGAACAAGTTCGGCAGTTTTACATTCTTTGTCCCGGTAAATCGACGTTATCTAATGCCTCAATTACAACAGCATATGGGTACAGAATTATTTTCCAGTCAGATGGTGGGCCACCACATTATCATTGTGAGGTTGTCGCGTATGTCCATAGGAATGTGCCATCTCGGACTGGACGTAGTGGAAAAATATCGTTGCTAACACAACCACCTAATTTATCCCTGATGGCCTTCTGCGTAAGGGGTTACATTAAAGAGAGAGTGTTTGTTGCTCAGCTTCTGGGAAAGATCGACGAGAAGCGACGACAAATAACACAAGCAGTTGCCACCATACATCAATAATTGCTTCATAGGATTAGTTGCGAAGCTGATTACAGATTGAGCATTTGTCGTGTTACAGAAGGTAGCCACACTGAATATTTGTGAACAACACTTGAAGATATACTGCATTCAGTGCTGTACAAAACATTTCTGTAACTGACCTTTTTCACAATTAAACATTATTTTTGTTCAACTAATTTATAAACACCCATTCCCATTCTCTGCCTTCCGCTTCAGTTCTTGCCCCCTAAGGCGTCCATCTGATATCATGGACGTTATTCCCTGTCCATTATTTTAGTCAGAACTTTCCACATATTCCTTTCCACTTCAATCCTGTGGAGAGCCTCCACTTTTCGTATCGCATGAGTTGACAAAATTTTAAGTATCCTTCTACAAAACGGATTTTCAATAGCTTCTGTTCACATCCTCTCTGATGTTCCCATATTGCATTTTTAACTTTCGTACAAAACTCTGTTCCAGACGTACATTATCAGAAATTTCATTCTCAAATTAAGGCCAAGTTTGATACTAGTAGCCATCTTTTAGTGAAGAATGTTTTCTTTGCCTGTTCTATTCTGCTTAGGTACTCCTTACTTCGTCCCTCATATGCCATTTTCCATCTAAGCTCGCAAAATTCGTGCACTTCCTCTGCTACACAGTCCCCGATTACTGTTAAGTTTATCACTAACCTCGTGTCTGCTACTCGTCGTAATTCCTGTTTCTTCGGTTCATTTTCAATACACATTCCGTGCTCTTAACATTGTTCATTCCATTCAGCAGACTCTTGACATTCTCTGAGGATAGTGATGTTATCAACTAATACTGTCATTGATGAAGTGTTGGCAGAAGAGCCAACACTGTGTTGCTAGAGGAGGCCGAAATGGACGCTTTTAAGCTCACGCAGGCTGGCGCGAGGTCTGGAACAGTTAAGGGAATTAATAGCAGCAAATAAAGTACGTAGTTGATATAATACTTAACTTTAATCCACAATTGGTGTACATCGCTCTTGACGGTACATATCAAATGCTATGGCGCCTTGCTAGGTCGTAGCAAATGACGTAGCTGAAGGCTATGCTAACTATCGTCTCGGCAAATGAGAGCGTAGTTGTCAGTGATCCATCTCTGGCTGAGTCGGCTGTACAACTGGGGCGAGTGCCAGGACGTCTCTCTAGACCTGCCGTGTGGTGGCAATCACTGACAGTGGCGACACGCGGGTCCGACGTATGCTAACGGACCGCGGCCGATTTAAAGGCTACCACCTAGCAAGTGTGGTGTCTGGCGGTGACACCACAATTGACATTCGGGAAACTGGACTTATCAAGAATAACCAGGCAAGAAGGACAGCAACTGGTACGAGGATTGCAACAAATATTTGCAGTTACACACTATCTGCGTGACACTACAAGGCAGTTTGAACGTGCAAGTAAGACGATCCAAAAGATCGTTTCGCGAATACCATATTCCACTGAATTTCATTTCCACCTTTAGCTCCATCAACAGCTTTATCACAATAACTTTCAAAACCGGATGTAGTCTACAGATTTTGTAATCTTATCATTGATATCCAGTTACCTTGATTTTTAATCCAACAACAAAGCCGTTCTTTTAGTGTCGCCACTGATCCTTCGGATGTCCAGGTTGAACTATAGGGGAGGAAGACTATCTTTTCTATCCGTATGCCTCTCTCTTGATTTTCAATTCGAATTTTATCACCTTAGATCTTGTAAATAAGAACGAGGGGTAGTAAGGTAGCGACATCTCCTCTTTTTTCTTCTCAGTTAAGTTGGTAATGTACTAGTCGTGAACGTGGCGTATGTTCGCAAAACCTTCTGCAGCTCACTCCAGTGACAGCGTCTTACATCAACAGATGGCAGCCCTGTATAAGTTTAGCAAATGGGCAATTTTCACGAACGTATAAGACAGCGTTCTGTGAATTCCTTACTGCAGAAGGTAAAATGCCCAGTCGAATTCTCGAAAGACAGTAGAAGCTGCGTGGAGATGCTACGATGTTAGCAATGTGGAATTACTAGCCAGTGACTGCAGTGATTTCAAACCGTCCTGCGTGTCCATCAAAACATCCGTGATGACGGCCGGGAAATAACTGACGAAATTTGTTGTCAGTTGGGCTACTCCAAGGTATGTGAACACCGGGTATCGAAAATATTGACCGACCAGAATAAAGAGACTAGGTAAACAATTACATCCAATCTGTTGCACGATCAGACTTTCATCTTTTCGGTCTACCAAAAGAAGCTCACCGGGCGCATCACATCGAAGATGCAGAATCCTTGAAACATTCTGTGCACCAGGGGCTGAGAAAGCGGGACCATGATTTTTACTGCACAGGAATAGATGCTCCTGTCTCAAGGAGGAAAAAAAATGTCCATAAATATGGTGATTACATTTAAAAGAGGCAATCGTCAGTGTTGTAACTGTTATCCTGTGTAAATGGCGTTTACTTTTCTTGTAAAATAAAAGAAGTAGGTGGCATTTTTTTCTGACATACCCCCATGTGATAGACCTCTTTTCCCATAACTTATTGCTTTTCTTTTGTACGAGGGTAATCCCAAAAGAAAGGTCTCCTATTTTTTCATAAGTACAGAACTCTGTTTGCGTGGCAGTTGGTCACACTGTTATGAAGAGTGCGTCACGCGCTGTGTGTAAACATGCGCACGCCGCGCTGAGGCGCTCAGTCTTGGCTTGGCAGCCGTTGAGAATGGAGCTCCCGCTGGATATTACCGCCAAGTGCGAATTGTGTGCAGTTACTCGGTTTTTAAACGCAAAGGGCACTGCGCCGATTGAAACCCATTACCAATTGACGGAAGTGTATGGTGAGTCGTACATGAATGTCAAAAATGTTCGTAAGTGGTGTAGAGAGTTTGCAGCTGGTCGGACCGAAATTCGCGACGAACAAAGGAGCGGGAGACCGACAATTTCTGAGGAGACAATGTTGAAGGTTGAGCAAAGCATGCGTGAAGATCGGCGGATCACCCTGGATGATGAAACTTCCTGGCAGATTAAAACTCTGTGCCCGACCGAGACTCGAACTCAGGACCTTTGCCTTTCGCGGGCAAGTGCTCTACCAACTGAGCTACCGAAGCACGACTCACGCCCGGTACTCACAGCTTTACTTCTGCCAGTACCTCGTCTCCTACCTTCCAAACTTTACAGAAGCTCTCCAATTGGTTCGCAGGAGAGCTTCTGTAAAGTTTGGAAGGTAGGAGACGAGGTACTGGCAGAAGTAAAGCTCTCCAATTGGTTCGCAGGAGAGCTTCTGTACAGTTTGGAAGGTAGGAGACGAGGTACTGGCAGAAGTAAAGCTGTGAGTACCGGGCTTCGGTAGCTCAGTTGGTAGAGCACTTGCCCGCGAAAGGCAAAGGTCCCGAGTTCGAGTCTCGGTCGGGCACAGAGTTTTAATCTGCCAGGAAGTTTCATGTCAGCGCACACTCCGCTGCAGAGTGAAAATCTCATTCTGCACCCTGGATGATCTCTGCACGTTGGTTCCTGAGGTTTCCCGAAGCACCGCTTAACAGAAACATTGATGTACCGGAAGGTGTGCGCAAGATGGGTGCCACACATCCTGACTGAGGACTACATGCGGCAACGAGTTGATGCTTCCCGTGCATTTCTTCACCGCCTTGCAGCCGAACAGGACAACTTTTTGGACTCAACTGTCACTGGTGACGAAACCTGGGCACACCACTTTACGCCTGAGACCAATCAACAATCACGCCAGTGGCGGCATCCTTCTTCGCCAAAGCTGTGGAAATTCAAACACACACAGTCTGCTGGTAAAGTCATGACAACCGTTTTTGGGGTCTGAAAGGAGTGTTGTTGGTCGACTTTATGCCCACAATTAACGCTGACAGGTACTGTGAGGCTCTGAAAAAACTCAAACGGGCAGTTCAGAACCGGAGAAGAGGAATGTTGAGTAAGGGCGTACACATTCTCCATGACAACGCTCGCCCACACATCGCTCGCAAACCGTTGCTCTCCTGCAACAGTCTCAGTGGAACATAATCACCCACCCACCCTATAGCCTTGACGTGGCGCCCAGTGACTGTCACCTGTTCCCTAGGATAAAAGCACATTTGGCCGGAAAGTGAATCATCTCCGACGACAAGGTGAAAGAAGAGGTTCATAACTTACTGAACAGCATGGCGGCGAACTGGTATGACATGGGCATATAAAAACTGCCACAGCGTCTACAAAAATGCATCGACAGAAATTGTGATTACGTTGAAAAATAGCTAAATGTTCAAGCTGTAAACTGAGTAAACCATTGTAGAAATAAACAGGTCTATGTACTTATGAAAAAATAGGAGACCTTACTTTTGGGATTACCCTCGTATTAATGACTTAGATCATGGTTCAGTTTTATCATAGTTATGTATCTGAGACACACTACTTTCACATTACTCAAGAACTTGAGACATTTCCGTTGGGGGTTAATATTTAATAAAAAAAATTCCATCCAATTTACGATCTCCCGGTCGTTTTTTCAACTTTTCAAACTTTAGATAAATGTCGAATTATTGTGTGACGGACTTCATTAATGCATTCATTCTCAAGCCGCGTCCTGCCATCTGCATCAGCAAGAAGTTTACGTTGGGTCAAAGTGGGTGGGTATGGGACCCAGCAGGGACTCCCGTCAGTCCATCAGCGATGACTGCAGACATCTCATCATTACTCATTACGGAAGTTCTGAACCAACAATCCTAACACAGTAGAAGACGTCTCTCTCTCTCGTTTGTGTGCTCCTTCTAATTGCCTTAGCTCTCAAACAGGGTGAGTATTGCATTCGACAGCCAGCTATGTTGCAGTTGCGCCACTGGAAACGTTTAACAGCTTTTAGGTTAGATTACATTCAACTTCTTTTTCATTTACAAAACATGTACATCTAAAAGCAAGATAGGAAATTACTGCTGCACGAAGCAACCATCAGAAATGGAACAGAAATCGGTATGTGTTACGTACGTGTACAGCCACACAAATGATTACAATTGCATGAATATTGGATTTATTCAAGGCAAAGAGCTTCACAAATTGATCAAGCCAATAACGCGTTGGTCCACCTCTGGTCCTCATGCAATCAGTTATTTGGCTTGGCACTGAGTCCTAGGGTTTTTGGATGTCAGGTTGGTATCCTACCACTGTCTGAGGTCTCTCCAGATACGTCTTCAGTCTGGAACCTCATTGACGGGAGTAGAATTGTCTTCAGTGATGAGTCCCGCTTGAGGACGAGCTCCGATGACCAGCGAAGAAGTGTCCAGAAACGCCTCAGACAGCGATATGTTACAAAATTGACAATCGCCAGCCATACGACGTGACAACCAAGGCTGAAGGCCTGGGCTGCCATTTCATTTCATAGCACCATCCCTTTGGTTGTCATCCGCGGTACCATTACAGAGCAGTGGTACGTCGACGATATTCTACGCCTCATTTTGTTGCCCGTCATGGCAAGTCGCCCTAGGCTTACCTTTCAGCAAGATAATGCCCGCCCGCGCCTGCTTGTTTTCATGCCTGTCAAACATCTACATCTACATCTACATTTATACTCCGCAAGCCACCCAACGGTGTGTGACGGAGGGCACTTTACGTGCCACTGTCATTACCTCCCTTTCCTGTTCCAGTCGCGTATGGTTCGCGGGAAAAACGACTGTCTGAAAGCCTCCGTGCGCGCTCTAATCTCTCTAATTTTACATTCGCGATCTCCTCGGGAGGTATAAGTAGGGGGAAGCAATATATTCGATACCTCATCCAGAAACGCACCCTCTCGAAATCTGGCGAGCAAGCTACACCGCGATGCAGAGCGCCTCTCTTGCAGAGTCTGCCACTTGAGTTTGTTAAACATCTCCGTAATGCTATCACGGTTAACAAATAACCCGGTGACGAAACGCGCCGCTCTTCTTTGGATCTTCTCTATCTCCTCCGTCAACCCGATCTGGTACGGATCCCGCACTGATGAGCAATACTCAAGTATAGGTCGAACGAGTGTTTTGCAAGCCACCTCCTTTGTTGATGGACTACATTTTCTAAGGACTCTCCCAATGAATCTCAACCTGGCACCCACCTTACCAACAATTAATTTTATATGATCATTCCACTTCAAATCGTTCCGCACGCATACTCCCAGATATTTTACAGAAGTAACTGCTACCAGTGTTTGTTCCGCTATCATATAATCATACAATAAAGGATCCTTCTTTCTATGTATTCGCAATACATTACATTTGTCTATGTTAAGGGTCAGTTGCCACTCCCTGCACCAAGTGCCTATCCGCTGCAGATCTTCCTGCATTTCGCTACAATTTTCTAATGCTGCAACTTCTCTGTATACTACAGCATCATCCGCGAAAAGCCGCATGGAACTTCCGACACTATCTACTAGCTCATTTATATATATTGTGAAAAGCAATGGTCCCATAACACTCCCCTGTGGCACGCCAGAGGTTACTTTAACGTCTATAGACGTCTTTCCATTGATAACAACATGCTGTGTTCTGTTTGCTAAAAACTCTTCAATCCAGCCACACAGCTGGTCTGATATTCCGTAGGCTCTTACTTTGTTTATCAGGCGACAGTGCGGAACTGTATCGAACGCCTTCCGGAAGTCAAGAAATCCGTTGCTTCGAGGGATCTCTCTCCAATTGAAAACAACTGGAACATTATTGGAGGACCCTCCAACCGGCTCGAGATTCTGACGATCTGACGCGCCAATTGGACAGACTTTGGCACGCTATCGCTCAGAAGGACATCCAACAGTTCTCTCAATCACTGCCGAGACCGGTAACTGCTTGCGTAAGGGCCAGAGGTGGACCAAAACGTTACTGACTTGTTTAATACACTACTGGCTATTGAAATTGCTACACCACGAAGGTGACGTACTACAGACGCGAAATTTAACCGACAGGAAGAAGATGCTGTGATATGCAAACGATTAGCTTTTCAGAGCATTCACACAAGGTTGGCGCCGGTGGCGACACCTACAACGTGCAGACACGTGGGAAGAAATGGCTCTGAGCACTATGGCACTCAACTGCTGAGGTCATTAGTCCCCTAGAACTTAGAACTAGTTAAACCTAACTAACGTATGGACATCACAAACATCCATGCCCGAGGCAGGATTCGAACCTGCGACCGTAGCGGTCTTGCGGTTCCACACTGCAGCGCCTTTAACCGCACGGCCACTTCGGTCGGTGACACGAGGAAAGTTTGCAACCGATTTCTCACACAAACACAGCAGTTGATAGGCGTTGCCTGGTGAAACGTTGTTGTGATGCCTCGTGTAAGGAGGAGAAATGCGTACCATCACGTTTCCGACTTTGATAAAGGTCGGATTGTAGCCTATCGCGATTGCGGTTTATCGTATCGCGACATTGCTGCTCTCGTTGATCGAGATCCAATGACTGTTAGCAGAATATGGAATCGGTGGGTTCAGGAGGGTAATACGGAACGCCGTGCCGGATCCCAACGGCCTCGCATCACTAGCAGTCGAGTTGATAGGCATCTTATCCGCATGGCTGTAACGGATCGTACAGCCACGTCTCGATCCCTGAGTCAACAGATGGGGACGTTTGCAAGACAACAACCATCTGCACGAACAGTTCGACGACGTTTGCAGCAGCATGGAGTATCAGCTCGGAGACCATGGTTGTGGTTACCCTTGACGCTGCATCACAGACGGGAGCGCCTGCGATGGTGTACTCAACGACGAACCTGGGTGCACCAATCGCAAAACGTCATATTTTCGGATGAATCCAGGTTCTGTTTACAGCATCATGATGGTCGCCTCCGCGTTTGGTGACATCGCGGTGTACGCACATTGGAAGCGTGTATTCGTCATCGCCATACTGGCGTATCACCAGGCGTGATGGTATGGGGTGCCATTGGTTACACGTCTCGGTCACCTCTTGTTCGCATTAACAGGCACTTTGAACAGTGGACGTTACATTTCAGATGTTTTACGACCCGTGGCTTTACGTTTCATTCGATCCCTGCGAAACCCTACATTTCAGCAGGATAATGCACGACCGCATGTTGCAGGTCCTGTACAGGCCTTTCAGGAGACAGAAAATGTTCGACTGCTGCCCTGGCCAGCACATTCTCCAGATCTCTCACCAATTGGAAACGTCTGGTCAATGGTGGCTGAGCACTGGCTCGTTACAATACGCCAGTCACTACTCTTGACGAACTGTGGTATCGTGTTGAAGCTGCATGGGCAGCTGTACCTGTACACGCCATCCATGCTCTGTTTGAGTCAACGCCCAGGCGTATCAAGGCCATTAATACGGCCAGAGGTGGTTGTTCTGGGTACTGATTTCTCAGGATGTATGCACCCAAATTGCGTGAATATGTAATCACATGTCATTTTTACTATAATATATGTGTCCAATGAATACCCGTTTATCATCTGCATTTCTTCTTGGCATAGCAATTTTAATGGCCAGTAGTGTATGTGAAGCTCTTTCCCTTGAATAAATCATACAATTTTTCTGAAATTGAAATCATTTATTTGACTGTACATGCCATTACACGTATCGATTTCTCTTCCATTGGGATAATTTCTTTATGGTGCATCGTTTTCTTCTTATATTAGGGGGTATTCTGTTGCCTGTCTCCACGAGAGACATCCGCCCTGTCCTTCGGTATACTGATGGTCATTAAGCCACGTTCTGCCATCGATGTATACCAAAACTTGACCGCCTCTTTCTTCTAATCACTCATTTGTTGTTAGGAGACATTTGTTACGTGACCAGCAGAAGAACATCGATCAAGTAGCAACTGTCTGCAGACGCTCCAGTTGGGCGACCCAGCCAGCACTTTCACGGATGAAATTGTACCCACAGAAAGTGAGCGTTGGTGTTTCTACTGTTTGCCCATCCGTATCAGTTAGTGCTTCTGGTTTCGTGTCTAGGGTTCTCCTGCGTTAACACCGGCAGCCGTTGCCTCGGACCACGACAGACAATAGTATGTTTTCTGCAATACCTGCTTTCTTACGGTAATTATTTGCCTCTTCGTAAAACTGTGAGCTAGACGAAGTATATACGAAACTACAAAGAATGTGTTTGGTAACGGGAAAAACTGTCATTCTTCTAAAGTTCTTTCACCATTGTTCCATTTCTGACGCCGTGCAAACGTCTGCCACTCTTCCAGAAGAAAGAAAATAAACAGTTCTTCCAAAGTTAGTTTGATGACCTGCCTTGTCACCAAGACACTAAAAGCGTTTTGCATGACGTTACACTCTCGAATTTCTAGGAGTAGAAGCCGAAATGATTAGATCAATAAGTATTTTCTATAACACAAACAAATATGACAGACGAGGAGACATATTATTCGGAATTGGAGTAGCCTGTTTATGTATGTGCCGTTTTACAAGAGTCACTGAACGAATGTGGGAAAGAATTAAATAATATTGACGAGTGAGAATTACATGACGCCGGAACATAATCGAAAGGCAGAAGTGCATTCAATGACAGCTAACGGAAGGACTGGATGTAGATTTTCAGTTACACGTTCCGTGAGTAACTAACGCGGTATCCCGTAATTACGTAGGACGAGTTAGTTTGTAGGTTGTAAACTTAATTTGTGTTTAAATATGACTGAATTCTGACGTTTTGCAGGTGAGTTCACATAAACAGAAATACTTAGTTTAGTGTCAGAAGTGTGTAAATCATTTTCACTAAGCTAGAAGTTTCTAATCAAAAATTCTGTGGAATAAATAAGTTGCCCAGCAGGAACTATTTGAGCTAGCTTTCAATTTGGTTTTGCTGTCTGAGATCTAATATCATGGTGTAAATAATCAAAGACTTTAGCAGCAAAATAAGCATCGTTTCCTTAGCTAATGTTCATTTTAATGAAGAGCGAAGAATACCGTTTGTTTTCTTTTCGCGCTAAAACTACAGACGTAGATAATCCACCAGACCTCTGAGGGATTATGAGAGGAACAACGTAGTGTTACGCTATAGGTAAAACATTCAGAACTTCCAGTGAAAAATTAACACTACCGTAGTACACGTACATTGCAGACACGATCTAAAATGTAAAACTTGTAAATACACGCGACAATACAATGTAGCACATACACACTGCAGACACGACACTCAATCTAAGACTTGTAGGTACACGCCACAATGCAATGAATTGTCTGATTACAATAACTGGGCTTTAAAATAGCCTACCTCTACTGAGTTTAGGATCCAGAATATTTAGGATTCCAAGAACTGCCGATCTAACAATTGAAAATTTGCTTACTCACTTCTATACAGCAAGGGAAGTTGAAATAATTACGTAAAGCAGGAAAGCAGCGTAAACACTGTAATACATCACTGATTTCACCGGTTTTTAACGCAGTTTTTAAACAATTCCAGCAGGCCTCTGCTCTTCTTGTCGATAACCTTTGAGTTCATAAACTGTCATCGATGTCAGTGACACGTCTGTACTGGTCATTATCCAATCGAGGATTGAAGTTACTACTAATCCTCTGCCACTTTCACCCATTCCTCCGTCGCACCCCCTTTACTACGATATTGTTGGCTTCTTATTGTCTGTCACACAGCAGGATATCCTCATTATCTGTTCACCTGTCTGCTTATTAACTTTTACGTAACAGTAATATCTCATTAGCATATGTTGCATGAACTGTACCACTCTCAATGGAATGCAGATGTGTTAACTTCTTGAATTCAGTCTGCCACTTTCATCTGTTAATTTAATGTTATTCGATAATATTGCTTCGTGTATTGTCTTTTGTTTTCTCAATACAGCCGGCCGGGGTGGCCGAGCGGTTCTAGGCACTATAGTTTGGAACCGCGCGGCAGCTACGGTCGCAGGTTCGAATTCTGCCTCGGGCATTGATGTGTGAGTGGCGTCCTTAGGTTAGTTAGGTTTAAGTAGTTCTAAGTTCTAGGGGACTGATGACCTCAGAAGTTAAGTCCCATAGTGCTCCGAGCCATTTGAACCATTTCTCAATACACTAATTTCACGTCGTAGCGTGCATTATTTACTATTTCTCCCTGACCAATAAATTTATTATCTCTGACCTTAAACTGATTCCACCATTCCTTCTTCTTTTCGAAGATACCCCGTCTACGAATCTATACTTTTGGTCTCTTGTTATTTCCTATGCCTGCTACATAGTCCTCCCACATAACAGTGCCATCTTTCACGTTTCCGGCATTACTAAAAACTATAACAATCCTCTCATTATATCTCGTATGTAACCCTGTAAATTAAAATGCTTTGATAAATGCGAATTATTTTTCATCTGCTGCTTCTACTCATCTTGCAGTCATGTTTCTTTGTAGATGCGTCAGGAAAGTCCTAAAATTTTTTCACATTGTAGTTGACTTAAGGTCCATTTGCTATCGCTATATGAGCCAGTTCTTTGTAGCACAGACTAAACTTTGTTTATCTCTACTTCTTTATACTTGTAGCTCTGGCTGCTGCCACAGCCGAAATACTTACAGATAAACACTGATATATACCATCAGTAACTATTTATCAATAACGGAACTCTTTTTATTTCATGCTTCCATTTTATTTCCTAAAATTCTCAGATTGAAATCAAAAGAAATTTAGTTTTCGTGGGAATGGAGAATTTAAGTATGCCTTCCATCTGCTCTTTTATGGAAAACCTGCAAAAAATAAAATCTGTAATTAATTTCTTCATTTTGTACTCATTTCGGCTTTTATTTTAATCATGGTGTTGACGTCATACATCCATGAAAACAATGGAAAGATGCTTCGTGCTTGTCGAACACTTTGAATTGTACTTCGCTGCTCACCACTTTAATTCAGATGGTCAATCACTGTTGCTCCTGGAATAATATTATGCGCAAATACTGTGTGTAAGGTTTTCCAGTTAATCACACCTCTGAAACATATGACTCAGAAATACTCCCTTCACATAATAAGACACCTGCCCAATATTACAAGTGGCATATTATTGATACACTAAACTAATTGTACTGCATATTCCTTTCCAGAATTAATTCTTGGGCCATGCATGCGTCAGTAACGATTTTGCCGTTGATTAAACTAGTGTATATTTCGTATCATCATTATGGCTTCCCAAATGAGGCAGCATAGCCACTCGACGATGTGACTGAACTACACGCATGGTTTTTCCACCACTCGGTCTTCGCTTGTTGTTCCCCATAGCAAGTAGGGTCTCCCTCTGAAGACTGAGATTCAGTTCTTCATGTTGTAGATGGTGATCCTTAACTGCGAAAAGCGTGTCTATGGCGTTTGAAGAATTTGAGATGTTGCATATGACACTTTCTAGCTTTGATTAGTGACTGTCATGTTTGTGTTAGTCCTCAATGTGAACCAGCACCCCAAAGTAACAGAACACGCCCATGTCATTCTTAAGCCACTTGTAAGAAGCGGTACCTTGTCAAACTGAAACTCTTTGGTGCAATAATGACTGGGTATATACAAAAAAATTCTCTTTTGAATGATTTCGTGATGCCTTCAGCTGCCATTCGTTTTATTTCATGTACGATTGTACAGTTTCGTCCTTAGGCCATTTTCAAGTATTTAATGGATGATTCTGTAGTAGCCATGTACATCCTTGTTCCAACGACTGCATGTAACGAGCATAAAATAGACTAGAGAGGGTCTTAGCTGTTGTAGGAGCACTTTACTTTCGAGCATGTGGTACAATCGCACTTGAAATAATGAGAATGGCAGCTGAAGGCATCACAAAATCATTCAGAAATTCTTCGCAGCCTTTTGGAAATCAAAATTATAAAAACTAATCTTTTGTTAAATTGTGTTTTTCCTTTTCAAATGATCATATGTTAAAGCTGTCATGAAAGATTAATGTTTTTCAGTTATTTCTTCCCTTCGAGACACTCATCTCTTAAGTTGCCGCAATTATTTTTAACTCAAGATTAATGAGCCGAAATGAAAGTATAAAAGGTCCTTACGAAATATTTTGGCAAGCGAACTGTAATTCATTTCTGTTATTGTCACACTGTAGCTATATTGTTTCAGTTTTTACCTTGTTTGTTTTAGAGTAACTAATCTGAGCTGAATGAAGTGACGAATGATCTTATAATGAAATGTGTAATAAATACGTTTTCCTATTCACATTCAGATACTTTACTGTTGTAGATCTTTTGGAAACAATTCAACTGTGACGCTGTTACCGAATTAGCTCGATGAGATGTTGCGGTAACACTATCTTCAGTCTACTTCTTCCTGTAAAATACCGTCTTGTGACGTTAATTCCAAATTTTTTCTTTAATAAACATTAGGGAACAAAACGGATGAATTTTATATTTCGTTTTATCTCCTGATATAATGAAATAGTGTATGAAATAATTATGCAAGTTCTTTATTTTATAAGGTTTACTTTCTTTGGGTTATATATAATTTATCTAAAAGTATATGCAGCAAATGCTTAGACTAGTAAGTCTTCTATTTGACAGTAAAAAGAGGGAATGAAATCTAAATATGATACTGAATTGGGTTGTTTTGAAAATCCATCTTATGCAAATGCAATTAATTTGTTTTTTAAATTTATATTTACTCAGACATGTTTCGATACCTAGGTGTCAACTTCTGTGGGTCGAGATTTTATTCCTGTAAAGCACAATATCATATTCACAATATTTTATCTATTGTAGGCCAGTGTTTTGTTGCACAGTGTTGTATTTTCATTCAGGGCTGTCTTTCCTTGTATTATTGCCTTTTGTATGTGGTAGCTCTCCTATTTTGTGAGTTTTTAATAGACTGTTGCTTTCTCTGAGGCTCTTAAGATCAGTCTACAAGTTTGTTGAATGGAGGTTTCCTTGCACTAGATGACCTGCAAAAATGGAGCGTGTATTAGGGCTCTGAGGCGCTCATAGTGACTCATTTTGAAATTTCTGCATGTTTGGCCTGTGTAGACCGTCTGGCAGCTTTGGAGAATTTTTCTGCAGAGGTGTTCTTAGAGCTTAGATTTTTCTGTGGTGTGTTACTTGTGCGGAATGATATATTTAGACCTTGTTTCTTCAGTGTGTTTCCCACCCTGTGGACGCTTTTGCTGTACTCTTTGTAGGGCGTTCCTGGTTCTCTGTGTTTGTCTGGAGTTTGTGTACTTGGTTCTCTGTTGTGGTTGGTGATTTGTTCATGGTTTATCCTCGTTTAATTTTTTTAAAATTTTGTTGTTCAGTTTGTTTATCTTTTGTGTGTTGTACCCATTCTCTCTGGCTATCTCATGTATTTGTTTAGTTGCTGTGTGTAGTTGAGTTTGTCCAGTGGAGTTCTGTTGAGACTGTGTAGCAAGTGTCCGAAACTTGAGAGTTTGTGTGATTGGGGGTGGTTGGAGTTTATGAGAATGGTTGTTCTTGTGGCTGTAGGTTTCCTGAAAATTCCAAAATTATCTTTTATGTTTATTCTGTGTATGTTGATGTCTAAGCAGTTAAGTTTCATTTCCTCTTCTGCCTCAATGGTGAATTTTATTCTTGGGTGAACTGTAATAATGCCACAGAGTAATTTTTATTTGTGTGTCTGTTTCATCAATCAGCCGAATGATGGCATCCACATACGACTACCAGTATTTTTTGTACTGTTTTTGATGTGTGTTTTCAATGTGGCTTAGAAATTTGTTTGCAAGTAAGGCGCTGATAAGTGAGCCCGTTGGTAGGGAATCTTTTTGTAAATAGAGCTCCTTCTTGAAAGTGAAGTACACAATAATTTTCTTAATGGCTAGTTCGCAGACGACATGCAGGCAAAAAACGACAAAAAAGGCACAAAAACCGCTGCATAATAATGCAGTTCATTTAGCGATGCAATTTTAAGGTGAACATCTAAACAAATCAAAGCAAAATGAACATAGGCCTACAACAGATAAAATATTGTAAATTTGGTTTTGTACTTTACAGAAATAAAAGTTCGACCCGTAGAAGATGACACACAGGTGTCAAAACATGTATGGGTAAATATTAAAAAAAATAAAATTAACTGTGTTTGCATAAGGCGGATTTCCTAAACAACGCACTTTTTAATCGCAGTAATTCCTGAAAGTAGCCTACGCGTACAGACACGTTGATTCCTCGCAGTTCAGCCAGTTTGTACCAAATATATATAAATTTTATAGACGAACCATCCTCGTGAAGCAATGAATCTACGCTACGGAAAAAAATTGTAGCACCAAAAAGTAAATAATGTAGAGTACACAAATTTCGGGAATACATCAAGAGGAGCTTCAAACTTTCGTTAAATAATACTCAATGGTTATGATTTTCTGATACATGATTAATAAAGGCAAAAAGGAAGGAAAAAGAATTTGAAGTTTCATCCATTTCTGTAAGTACACACATACTAGCCAAGCCACCATATGGTGCATGGAGGAGAACATCTCGTACCATTGACAGGTATTCCATTTCCCATTCCACTCGCAAATGGAGCGATGGAAAAAGAAGATTATCTATGTGCCTGTATAAAAGCCCTGATGTCTCCTATGTAGTCTTTGAAGTCTTTACGTGATATGTGCGCCGGTGGTAGTAGGATCTGCAGTCTGTCGCAGTACCGGTTCTCAAAATTTTCTCAAGATTCTCTTCTTCCCTCTAGGGATTCCCATTTGACTAAACGGAGCATGCTGATCGAAACTACCAACAACAAATCCACCATCACGTCTCTGAATTGCTTGGATGTCTTGTTTTAATTCCACCTGGAGGTGATAGCAAACTCTCGATCACTACTCAAAGATGTGACAGACAAGTTTCTCGTACGCTGTCTCATTTATAGATGAGCTACACTTTCCTAAAATTCCCAGATAAATCGCAGTCGGCAGTTCACGTTCCCCACGAAAGACCTTATGTACTCGTTCCATTTCACGTCGCTTTGCATGTATGTAATCGGCGTGACAGTGTCAAGCGGCATACAACTAATTCTGTATTCTAACATTAGAGAGTTGAAACTTCCTGACAGATTGTGCGCCGGACCGAAACTCGGACTCGGGACCTTTGCCTTTCGCGGGCAAGTGCTCTACCAACTGAGCTACCCAAGAACGACTAACGACCCGTCCTCACAGCTTCAATTCTACCAGTACCTCGTCTCCTACCTTCCAAACTTCACAGAAGCTCTTCTGCGAACCTTGCAGAACTAGCACTCCTGGAAGAAAGGATATTGCGGAGACATGGCTTAGCCACAGCCTAGGGGATGTTTCCAGAATGAGGTTTTCACTCTGCAGCGGAGTGTGCGCTGATATGAAACTTCCTGACATATTAAAACTGTGTGCCGGAGCGAGACTCGAACTCGGGATCTTTGCCTTTCGCGGACAAGTGCTCTACCAACTGAACTACCCAAGCACGACTAACAACCCGTCCATAACCATGTATTAGTGAGTTGTTTTTTCTACTCATCTACAATGAGTTACATTTCCCCACATATTTAGAGCAAGCTTCCGTCATCAAGCAAACTAGAAATTCTAGCCAGGTCCTCAGTATTCTCCGACAGCCACTCACAGACAAGGGTGGTCATGTCATAGTTTATATGGGGGGGGGGGGGGGGCTAAACCTGGAGATATGGGGTATTTTTAATATTCTGGAAGAGTAAGGGCGACTTACAAGTATCTGTACAACAGTTCCAGTGCCGACTCTGTTAAAAAACTGCGTAATACCGTCTTTTAAATCATGGCAGAAAAACAACTGACTACAGCATATTTTATTGCTTCCATGAGAGCTAAGGGGGCCGGCAAACACACTTACCCCAGGTATGGGTGCCCTTGCTCACAGACGAGACTTTCTCTTACTCAACAGCGTCTAGCCTGTTTCCTTAAAACCACTGACTGAAGTTCCTCAACAGACATCTGTGTGTTGCATTGGTGTAATCTACATATGACAAAATACAAAGGTGAAACATATTACTACAATGTGGCTGAAAAGCACTGTTTGAAAAGGAGTACGTTACATATGGTGTCTCTTCTTTGTAGTGTTCTCAAAGTTATTTTTGGTTGGCTCACTACCTATTTGGTCGATTCCTCTTTATAGGGAACGATCCAGGTGTTCTAGTTCACATGTTAATTTTTGGAAATGAAATACTGCATAGCTTTGTTGCTATTTATTATTTGCACAGTTTATTTCTTCCACAACACAACACGTAAATTACCAGTTACAAACTTTATAAGATAAATTATACCTTACCACACTTTGGCAACCATTACCTTCCAACATAGAGACACACAGAAATGGTAAATAGAACAGAAATTCTAGAAATCAACCCTATTAATACGCGCTCAAAAGTTAAACGAAATAGATTAGTGATATTAACTCGAAGCGCAAAAACGTTATAACATGTGTAATTAATATAATACATAATTTAGCTACAGATGTTCTTAAATTGTCATCAAAAATTATAGAAATAATAATAATAATAAAAACAATAATAATTTCAAACATCTTATCAAAACGTAAGAAAAATAGTTTTTCCCAAATTTTTATTGTTTTAATTTTCAGTTTACTACTTATTTTATGTGCTTAAATTTGAACGTAACTAAAATAATCCATTACTGTATTTAACCATAAATAAAAAGAAAACTTCGTGATCTGAAAAAATGTAGGTGGATTGGATAGTATGTTTATTTGAGAGTACTGAGTTGCATACTAAAGAAAGAGGGTGTCGCTGACCAGTTTAATTACAAGCGTCATCAGTATTCAGTCAGCCTTTCCATCGGTTCGTTTATTTACAACGGCTGATCAACAAAGACTGATTTTTTACTGTAGCTTCCTGCTAGTTTCCTATCTGTACGATGGATATATGAAAAGAGCGGTTTTTTATGTGTGTTTCCGTAGGCGGCAGCACTCTCGTATCGCTAGGCTGGTAGTAATGCTCTGTTTTCTAGACGCTCTTTGCATTTCACATACCAAACAATGGAGGTGACGCGAGAGGAGCATTTCGGCGTAATAAAATTCTGTGTTCGTTTAAACCAAACAGCCACTGGAACATGAGAAAAGCTGCACTACCTCTTGAAGCATTGTTTAGCTGGTACAAGGTCTTCAAAGAAAGCCGACTCGGCAGTGTCTAAGCAGGGTGGGCCTGACGTTTCGGCTTCTGCTGTCACTGAAGTCGGTATCAAAACAGCTGCTGCGACTGTCCGTGAGTACCGGTGGATAACGTTACGTGACCTTAGCGAAGTGCTGAAAATTTCATATGGCAGTGTTTTTACGAATATGCTTGATAACCTTTGTGGTGACGGTGCTCACAACTCCAGAGAGTACCGCACCACAATCGATATGCCGCGCTTGGAACACTCGTAGCGCAGTAGCTGTATGGGTTGGTGGTACGAATTACACCGAAGTCCGCTAGCGGTCGCAGCCAACCCGTGGGTATCACGTGTGTGGATAGCGACTGGTCGATGCCTCGTTAAATATTGGAGCACTGAGCAACGGCGGATAGTTCTCTTCGCTACGCTGAGTCGTGTACAGTCTTCAGTTACCGCCGAGTCAACAAGCTGCAGTGTTCGTCCGTCGTCTCCGAGACTTAGGCCTCGTGGGCCAGCTCTAGACTCTACGCAGGTATCACTCAGAGGCACAGTGATACAACTTCAGTATTTTGGAGGACTGGCAACAATTTCGAACATCTAATTGTGCTGGAAATTTCACAAGAGGATCATTGAAGTTAAGTATTTCTCCATATTTAATAAATACCGCTTTATTACTGATTATTGGGAATCTTTCTGACTGAAGAAAACCTACCTCGTCCTTCTGCATTCCCAACAACCTCCACATCATCCGTATTTGCTCCCGTTGGGTGCCACGTATATTGACTGCCGAACGAAAGGTTGTGTGAATGGAGGCAAGACGTGACGTATTGCGTCTCTTTGGTGATGAAGGTGATGCGTTTCTGGTATCGGTTATCACCGGTGATGAGTCATGGCTGCACCATTACGACCCTGAAGGAAAATGAGCCAGCACAGTGTGGAAATCGCCAGGTTCTCCAACACTTAAAAAGGGGAAAGCTTGTCTATCTGCAGCGATGGTGATGGTGATCACTTGTTTTGACTGCCATGGAAACGTATCAGCATGGTACACATCAGTGTTGGCTAAACTAAGGAAGGGCATTGCAAGGTAACGGCCGACCAGGGTGGCCGAGCGGTTCTAGGCGCTACAGTCTGAAACCGCGCGACCGCTACGCTCGTAGGTTCGAATCCTGCGTCGGTCATGGATGTGTGTGATGTCCATAGGTTTAAGTAGTTCTAAGGTAGGTTTAAGTAGTTCTAAGTTCTAGGGGATTGATGACCTCAGAAGTTAAGTCCCATATTGCTCAGAGCCATTTGTGCCAATTTGCAAGGTAACGACCAGAACTTTCTCGGACTGGGTGACGACTTCATCAACATAATACGCGGCCTCACGTCACAAAGCAAGTCATGTAGTTTCTTAATGGCTCTGAGCACTATGGGACTTAACATCTATGGTCATCAGTCCCCTAGAACTTAGAACTACTTAAACCTAACTAACATAAGGACATCACACACATCCATGCCCGAGGCAGGATTCGAACCTGCGACCGTAGCAGTCGCGCGGCTCCAGACTGAGCGCCTAGAACCGTTAGACCACCGCGGCCGGCATGTAGTTTCTGACTCAATTTGGCATTACCTGTGAAGTGCATCCGCCTTATAGCTCCGGCACCCTGTGCTTTCTTTCTTTTTCTCTTTTTCATTCGCATTACTAAAGACAAAGCTTAGGGGCATTCGATTTGAGAACTCTCAAGCAGTGCTCAAGAAACTTGAGGCAAGTCTCAAGGACCTGACAAAGAAATAGCAGCACCATGTATCCGAGGACTGAAAGATGTGCTGTATAAAGTGCATTCAGGTAGGAGGGGAGTACTTTGAGAAATATCATGCAGGCATTGAAATGCAGTAATAAACGTCTGTGACAAGAAACAGTCTTTCCCAGTCTTTGTTGATCAGCCCTGGTACATAGTGAACTGACGACCAACCCCTGCTTGGCACGGGTAGCACCAAGTATCAACGATCGGAGTGGTAATTTAGTTTACGGGGCACTGAGCAGAGTTATGATTAAAAATCGCAGAACATCTTTAGGTAGCTGAATATTACCAGTTTCATGGTAAAGTTAACGATTTAAGCAGCACTTGACACTTGCCAGCGTGATACAACGCCCAAAGGCGTGACCGGACTGCCCATCCGCAACGCGCTAACAACGCGAGATGTGCGTCAAACGCCGTCGCTGCCGTTCATTTGTCAGCGTGGTGGTAACGCCAGTATGGTTCAAATGGCTCTAAGCACTATGGGACTTAGCATCTGAGATCAGCAGTTCCCTAGAACTAACCTAAGGAGATCACAAACATCCATGCCCGAGGCAGGATTCGAACCTGCGACCAGAGCAGCAGCGCGGTTCCGGACTGAAGCGCCTAGAACCTCTCGGCCGCAACGGCCGGCGCGCCAATATGCCATGAGTATCAAAATCCCTGCAGTAGTTCCGGAAAGTAGCTCCACGTACAGATACGCTAATTCCTCGCAGTCAGCCAGTCTGTAAATTATAGAGAACCTGTCTCGTGTATAAATGTATCTAAGCTACGGAAAAAATTGTAGCACTAAAAAGTAATTAATGTAAAGACGTTTCTGGAATACATATGTTTAGTTAACATTAAGTTATTAAAACTACAAGATCAGAGGTTAATGGAAGCGCGAGATAAGCAATTGCAAATGTGAAATGCTGGTACATTAATAACCGGCGTAACCGCCAGAATGTTCAGTGCAAGCACGCAAACGTGCATGCATCGTGTTGCACAAGTTCCCGATGTTAGTTTGTGGGGTGGTGTTCAGTACCTGTTTCATTAGGTCGGTCGATACAGGGACGATCGATGCTGTTTGTGGAACACGCTGGGGCTCTCGTCTGATGATGTCCCAGATGTGTTCGACTGGAGACAGATCTTATGATCTAACAGGCCAAGGAAAGACGTCGTCACTCTGTGGATCATGTTGGCTCGCAACATCGGCATGGCCGGCCGCGGTGGTCTCGCGGTTCTAGGCGCGCAGTCCGGAACCGCGCGACTGCTACGGTCGCAGGTTCGAATCCTGCCTCGGGCATGGATGTTTGTGATGTCCTTAGGTTAGTTAGGTTTAAGTAGTTCTAAGTTCTAGGGGACTGATGACCACAGCTGTTAAGTCCCATAGTGCTCAGAGCCATTTGAACCATTTGAACATTGGCATGTTGGCGAAATTTATCCTGTTGGGAAACAACCCCTGGAATTTTGTTCATGAATGACAGCCAAACAGGTAGAATCGCCAGACTGACGTGCACATATGCAGTCAGGGTGCGTGGGATAATCACCTTCACAGTGCCTTCCAATGAGCTCTCGCTTGGCACCACTGAAGCAGCAAACGGCGGTGGTTTGGCGCCAGTGGAATGCACGCTGCAGGGTGTCTGACTGAGGGCTGTCCTTGAAGTAACTGATTTGTGACAGTTCGTTGCGTCACTGCGGTGCCAACTGCTGCTCAAATTCCTCCTGCAGATGCGGTACATGAGCCAGAGCCGTACGCCAAACTCGATGGTTTTCCCTCTCGGTAGTGCTACGCCACCGTCCGGAGCCCGGTCTTCTTGTGACCGTACACTCTCGTGAGCACCACTGCCAGCAGTCACGTACAGTATCTACACTCCTGGAAATTGAAATAAGAACACCGTGAATTCATTGTCCCAGGAAGGGGAAACTTTATTGACACATTCCTGGGGTGAGATACATCACATGATCACACTGACAGAACCACAGGCACATAGACACAGGCAACAGAGCATGCACAATGTCGGCACTAGTAAAGTGTATACCCACCTTTCGCAGCAATGCAGGCTGCTATTCTCCCATGGAGACGATCGTAGAGATGCTGTAGGTAGTCCTGTGGAACGGCTTGCCATGCCATTTCCACCTGGCGCCTCAGCTGGACCAGCGTTCGTGCTGGACGTGAAGACCGCGTGAGACGACGCTTCATCCAGTCCCAAACATGCTCAATGGGGGACAGATCCGGAGATCTTGCTGGCCAGGATAGTTGACTTACACCTTCTAGAGCACGTTGGGTGGCACGGGATACATGCGGACGTGCATTGTCCTGTTGGAACAGCAAGTTCCCTTGCCGGTCTAGGAATGGTAGAACGATGGGTTCGATGACGGTTTGGATGTACCGTGCACTATTCAGTGTCCCCTCGACGATCACCAGTGGTGTACGGCCAGTGTAGGAGATCGCTCCCCACACCATGATGCCGGGTGTTGGCCCTGTGTGTCTCGGTCGTATGCAGTCCTGATTGTGGCGCTCACCTGCACGGCGCCAAACACGCATACGACCATCATTGGCACCAAGGCAGAAGCGACACGTCTCCATTCGTCCCTCCATTCACGCCTGTCGCGACACCACTGGAGGCGGGCTGCACGATGTTGTGGCGTCAGCGGAAGACGGCTTAACGGTGTGCGGGACCGTAGCCCAGCTTCATGGAGACGGTTGCGAATGGTCCTCGCCGATACCCCAGGAGCAACAGTGGCCCTAATTTGCTGGGAAGTGGCGGTGCGGTCCCCTACGGCACTGCGTAGGATCCTACGGTCTTGGCGTGCATCCGTGCGTCGCTGCGGTCCGGTCCCAGGTCGACGGGCATGTGCACCTTCCGCCGACCACTGGCGACAACATCGATGTACTGTGGAGACCTCACGCCCCACGTGTTGAGCAATTCGGCGGTACGTCCACCCGGCCTCCCGCATGCCCACTATACGCCCTCGCTCAAAGTCCGTCAACTGCACATATGGTTCACGTCCACGCTGTCGCGGCATGCTACCAGTGTTAAAGACTGCGTATGCCACGGCAAACTGGCTGACACTGACGGCGGCGGTGCACAAATGCTGCGCAGCTAGCGCCATTCGACGGCCAACACCGCGGTTCCTGGTGTGTCCGCTGTGCCGTGCGTGTGATCATTGCTTGTACAGCCCTCTCGCAGTGTCCGGAGCAAGTATGGTGGGTCTGACACACCGATGTCAATGTGTTCTTTTTTCCATTTCCAGGAGTGTACATTCCTGCCAAGTATTTCTGTGACATCGCAGAAGGAACATTCTGTTTCTCGTAGCCCTATCACAAAATTTTGTTCAAACACAGCAAGGCGTTGACAACGGCGTCTTTGTCGTCTTGTAGACATCAATTTACCACTTCCAATCTCAAAGGTAACTAATGCTCACTGCCGTCTATTTAAAGCAAACCTAGTTGCCCTACTATCGCCACTCTTATGCGAATCGCACGAAATCTGGATAGAAACACGCCTATGAACTTTCGTTTGCCTCGCATAACTCCTTTCTGGTCTTGAGATTTTTCCCCCCTCAGAGTCCTGGTGAAAACTTTATCAACAGCCCTTCAGTAGTTCGTGAGATTAGCCTTCACATAATGGTTAGAAAAAGGCCGCAGGGGACTTTAATTTATAACCTGCACAGAAGGAGAATGCACGTACCGGTATATACACTATGTAGAAGTCCAGGTAATAATAATGTGTGAGTCAGCATCCTGGTGCAGGTGTTTCAGCTGAACGTCACTTGGCGAATTGCATCTCCCTAGCCAGGGTTTCCCAAACTCAGTTTCGCGGAACCCTGTTGCACAGCAATAGGTGTATAAGTGCTCCGCGAAAAAGTATTATCCCTCTCACACTTTACGCCCACCTTTTGAAAATATTATGTTGTAGTCAGCTGCTTTAAATTCTAAAATTAAAAAAAAGTCATGTTCTTTGTTTCTAACGAATTCTTCTATCAGATTGTACGCTGCTCGTGGTCTCGAGGTAGCGTTCTCGCTCCCTGAACATGGGGTCGCGGGTTCGATTCCCGGCTGGGTCAGGGATTTTTCCTGCCTCGAGATGACTGGTTGTTGTTGTGTCGTCTTCATCAACATCATCATTCATCCCTATTACGGTCGGAGGAAGGCAATGGCAAACCACCTCCACTAGGACCTTGCCTAATACGGCGGTGCGAGTCTCCCGCATCGTTCCCCTACGCTCTGACACGAAGTATGGGACATCATCAGCCATCAGATTTCTATAATGTTAGGAATGTTTCAGTTACACTGAACCCAAAAATTTAAGTCTTACGAATCGATGTCACTTCACCAGTGAATGTTATACTGAACATTTTCAGTTTAGGACCCTCCTTGCACATCAATATCTCTTTGAAAAGTACGTTGTGATTAGTAGTCAGCATCAAATGACGAAATATGTATTACTATTTTTTTTTTTTTTTTGGTGGGGATACAGTGTGCACCCGCTGGTAATACACCTTGTTGAAAGTGGGTTGTCATTGTTAAGAGTGTGCTGAAAGATATTTTCAGCTGATACAACTTACTTACACATCAGTACGACTTTAATAAATATGTTGTTGGTGCAAGTCAACAACTAATAATTTGGTTTTTTAAATTTTTCTTTAGGATGGTCATAAACCAGCCCTCTCCCCTCCCCTCGTTGGTAATGCAGTTTATGGAAAATGCTTGATATTGCTAGTGTTAACAACATGGAAAATATTTGACATTTTGAGGATACTAATTATTTTTTAAAAAATTACTTTGATTTCTGTGTTTTAAAACTTGAGTAGTCACTGAATAAAACAAGTTTTACTCGTTTTTTTTTAATAATTTTATTGACCTTCAGAATTAACAGAGGCGCTCCATTGTTTGGGAAGCCCTGCACTTAGCAAATTGTCCAACCGTGAAAAGTCGACCTACTGTTTAACGTGCAATTTTAGCGTGGAATCCGGAACAAAATGGCTCAAATGGCTCTGAGCACTATGCGACTTAACTTCTGAGGTCATCAGTCGCCTAGAACTTAGAACTAATTAAACCTAACTAACCTAAGGACATCACACACATCCATGCCCGAGGCAGGATTCGAACCTGCGACCGTAGCAGTCGCTCGGTTCCAAACTGTAGCGCCTAGAACCGCACGGCCACTCCGGCCGGCAATCCGGAACACGTTTCGTTTCCAGCAAATCTCCACATCACATAGATGTGATTGCTAGGTTAACAAAAGAAGATAAAAATCAGTAAACCGATCCAGATTAGATCACCAGATCTTAGCGTCACCAAGCCAATGCTTGACTATTGGACTACCAAACTCGATATAGTAACTGCTGAAGGAAACTGTCATCTACGGTTTAATACGGAATTCGCAGCAACTTCTTGTAAGGGTCCATTTCATTGAAAGGCGAATACTAGGTTAAAAGATAGTGAAAAATCCGCGATCTGAACGGGATTCGGCTCTGCGACCGTTTGGTTCTCAAGACACACGGCAGACGACCACGCCCGACTCAGATTCTGCTCAAGCTTCACTGCTGTATGGATTTGCTACAGCTGAACTCGTGCATGGCAATGACATCGTTTTCACAGCTTTAGCGGACTTTAATTCACCGTGGTTCAGCCGGTTTCCACGAAATATTTATTTACTATTTGCATAAACCTTACTCGTGAATCAATCTAGCTATTAGTCAACAGTGTATTACATAGGGAACTTTCATATACGTAAGAAACCGGAGCGGTCCTGTTGCACTTACTGTGCACTACTGACGATAACAGTGTTTCAGATGAATAGTCGCTGTCCAATACTACATACTGCTTCAGCAGCCTATTCAGTACTTGCAGGGCAACAATTTGGGTGCCGAACCGCACAATAACCCTGGGTTCGGTGTGGGGCGGCGGTAGGATGGGTGGACTGCTGTGACCTTTTGTGGGGTTGTGAACCACTGAGGGCTATGCGGATCGGAGCCTCTCCGTCGTTTCTAGGTCCCGGTTTAATTACACAATCCACAATGTTCCGAGGATACGCTTTTCTACTCTGTAGTTAAATGATGATAGCGTCATATCGGGTAAAATATTGCGGAGACAAAATAGTTCCCCATTCGGATCTTCGGGCGGGTAGAACTCAGGAGGATGTCGTCATCAGGAGAAACTAAACTGGCATTCTACGGATCGGAGCGTGGAATGTTACATCCCTTAATTTCGCAGGTAGCTCAGAAAATTTAAAAAGGGAAATGTGTGGGTTGAAGTTACATATAGTCGGAATTAGTGAAGTTCGGTGGCAGGAGGAAAAGAACTTTTGGTCAGGTAATACAAGGTTACAAACATAAAATCAAGCAGGGGTAATGCAGGGGCGAGTTTAATAACGAATAACAAAATAGGAATGCAGGTAACCTACTACGAACAGCATAGTGAGCGCATTATCGTAGCCAAGACAAAGCTCGCCTCTACCACAGTAGTACAAGTTTACATGGCAACTAGTTCTGCAGATGATGAGGAGATTGAAGAAATGTATGATAAGATAAAAGAAATTATTAAGATAGTTAAAGGAGACGAAAAGTTAATCGTGATGAGGGTCTGGAATTCGATTATAGGAAAAGGAAAAGAAGGAAAAATAATAGGTGAATATGGACTGGGGTAAAGGAATGAAAGAGGAAGCCGTCTGGTAGAATTTTGCACAGAAGATAATTTAATCGTCTCTAACACTTGTTTTAAGATGCAAATGGTTCAAATGGCTCTGAGCGCTATGGGACTCAACATCTGAGGTCATGAGGCCCCTAGAACTTAGAACTACGTAAACCTAACTAACCTAAGGACATCAGACACATCCATGCCCGAGGCTGTATTCGAACCTGCGATTGTAGCAGTCGCGTTGTTCCAGACTGAAGCGCCTAGAACCTCTCGGCCACCGCGGCCGGCCTTGTTTTAAGAATCATAACAGAAGGTTGTATACGTGCAAGAGACATGGAGACACCAGAATGTTTCAGATTGATTATATAATCGTTAGACAGAGATTCCGGATCCAGGTTTTAAATTGTAAGGTATTTTCAGAGGCAGATGTGGACTCTGATCACAATTTATTGGTTATAAACTGCAGAGTAAAATCGAAGAAATTGAAAAAAAAGGTAGGAAATTAAGTGATGGGACCTGAATAATTTGAAAGAACCAGAGGTTGTTGGGTGCTTCACAGAGAGTATCATACAACGGTTGACTAGAGCAAGTGAATATCAAGAGCTCAGTTGGTAAACCAATCTTAGGCAAAAAAGGGAAAGCTGAAAGGTGGAAGGAGTACATATAGGGTCCAGGAGATTAAATTGAAAGCAATCTTATAGAAAGGAAAGTGGACGTAGATGAAGATGAGATGGAAGATATGATACTGCGAGAAGAATTTGACAGAGGTCTGAGAGACCTAAGTCGAAACAAGGACCCGGGAGTAGACGATATTCCGTCGGAACTACTGACGGCTCAGGGATTGCCAACCAGGACAAAACTATTCCATGCGGTGTGCAAGATGTATGAGACAGGTGAAACACCCTCAGACTTCAGGAAGAACGTTGTAATTTCAATTTCAAAGAATGTAGTTGCTCACAGGTTTGAAAATTACCAAATAATCAGTACAGGTGTGAATTACTGAACAATCAATTTAAGTCACAGTTGAAAAATACTAACACTATTTCCTTATAGAAGAATGGAAAAACTGGTAGAAGTAGACATCGGGAAAGATCAGTTCGGATTGATCCCACGACTTATCTTAGAAGATAATTTGAGGAAAGGCAAACCAACTTTTATAGCATTTGTGGACTTAGAGAAAGCTTTTGAAAGTGTTGACTGGAATACTGTCATTGAAATTCTGAAGTTATCAGGGGTGAAATACAGGGAGCGAAACGATATTTACAACTTGTACAGAAACCAGACGGCAGTAATAATAGTCGATGGGCATGAAAGGGACGCAGTGGTTGATAACGAAGCGAGACAAGGTTGTAGCCTATTCCCAATGTTATTCAAGATGTACGTTGAACAGGCACTGATGGAACCAAAGAAATATATGGAGTAGGAATTAAAGTCCAGGAAGAATAAATAAAAACTTTGAGGTTTGTCGATGACACTGCAATTCTGCCAGAGACAAGACAGAACTTGGTAGAGCAGTTGAACGGAATGGGCAATTTTTTGAAAGGAGGATTTAAGATGAACGACAACAAAAGCAAAACAGCGATGTCTGGATGTAGTAGAAATCAATGAGGTGATGCTAAGAGAATTAGATTCGGGAACGAGACACTTAAAGTATTAAATGAGTTTTGCTACTTGGGCAGCAAAGAAACTGATCGTGGCCGAAGTACAGAGGATATAAAATGTAGACTGCCAATGACAAGAAAAGCGTTTCTGAAGGAGAGAGATCCGTATACATCGAATGTAGAATTAAGCGTTAGGAAGTCTCTCAAGAACGTATTTGCCTGGAGTGTAGTCGTATGTGGATGTGAAACATGGGCGATAAACAGTCTGAATAAAAAGAGAACAGAAGCTTTCAAGATGTGGTGCTACAGGAGAATGCTGAAGATTAGAGGGGTCGATCACGTAACTAATGAGGAGGTACTGAATAGAATTGGGGAGACAAAGAATTTGTGGCAAAACTTTACCAAAAGAAAGGATCGGTTGACAGGACATATTCTGAGACATCAAGGGATCACCAATTTAATATTGGAAAGAAGTGTGGGTGGTAAAAATCGTAGAGGGAGACAAAGAGATGAATACAGTAAGTAGATTCCGAAAGATGTAGGTTCCAGTAGTTTTTTGGAGATGTAAAGACTCGCACAAGATAGAGTAGCATGGATAGCTGCATGAACCAGTCTTCGGACGGAAGAAAACAACATTCCATTCTTCAGCTGATGGTTGGCCATACAAGCAATTGCGAATACATTTCATGTATTTCATAACGGATGTAGTCGCCGCAGTGCCTTTTCCTTTTGACAGTAATGAATGTCCAGAGGAGCTTTGCATCGTAATTCAGAATAACATATGCTTTGTAATATCGCATTTCTCAAAAATTCTCGTTATCAGCTAGGTCATCAAGCAAAGGGCAGCAGAGAAAAGTAGGGAGAGAGAGGGATGAAGACACACACACACACACACACACACACACACACAGAGGGAGAGAGAGAGAGAGAGAGAATGTGGTGCTTCAGGGAGAGTCAGATGCAACGCAACTGCCTCGGGTGGCGGAGAATGAAAGAAAGTAAATTAGAGCTTAGCGTTCCATTGACGTCGAGGTCATTAGGGGCGTCAGAGAATAAAGGAGGCTTTTCATACCTTCTGACGTTATTTATCTCAGCCACGCACACTGCGTTGCCAGGAGACATGCCGTTAATGAATAAAAAATTGCATTGTATCTTAGCTGCTTAATGAGTAGTCTGGCTTAGCTCGCGCATATTTCTCCCACGGATAAAAAAATGGATGCCAGTGTAGACCGTACAGAGGGACTCAAGTGAAAATTGAGTGTACATTACGATACACAGAGTGCTAACGAGAACATAGTTATACGCTTCAAGCATTTTGGGGTTCGACCTCCTGCTGAAATAAAATTTTATTTACAGCTGGATTTTCCATCTGGTCTACAGTGTGCACTGTCTGTGGATGTTGCTAGGCTGATAATTCTACACTTAATTGGTCAAACGTATAGCGCTCATGTGGTCTGGCTGACATCTTCACTTCTGACGATGTTACACGCTCTACAACCGCCTTAGTAGCCTACGTCATTAATCATAAGTTAACGTACAGATATCGAATTAGTGGCTAATACCTTCGTTAGTGATTCTGTCCCTCTTCATTAGACTTTTAATTGACGGTGGACATCACACTTTTACTTTATAAGTTGCACCATAAAAGTCTATTGAAAGAGACAATTTTTTTAACAGCATTACTTCCTTTGTTGACTGGAATACTGTCTTTCAAATTCTGAAGGTGGCAGGGGTAAGATACAAGAAGCGAAAGGCTATTCACAGTTTGTACATAAACCAGATGTCAGTTATAAGAGTCGAGGGGCATGAACGGGAAGCAGTGGTTGGGAAGGGAGTGAGATAGGGTTGTAGCCTATCCCCGATGTTATTCAATCTGTATATTGAGCAAGCAGTAAAGGAAACAAAAGAAAAATTCGGAGTAGGAATTAAAATCCATGGAGAAGAAATAAAGACTTTGAGGTTCGACGATGACATTGTAATTCTGTCAGAGACAGCAAAGGACCTGGAAGAGCAGCTGAACGGAATGGACAGTGTCTTGAAAGGAGGATATAAGATGAACATCAACAAAAGCAAAACGAGGCTAATGGAATGTAGTCGAACTAAGTCGGGTGATGCTGAGGGAATTAAATTAGGAAATGAGACATTAAAGTATTAAAGGAGTTTCGCTATTTGGGGAGCAAAATAACTGATGATGGCCGAAGTAAAGAGGATATAAAATGTAGATTGTCGATGGCAAGGAAAGCGTTTCTGAAGAAGAGAAATTTGTTAACATCGAGTATAGATTTAAATGTCAGTAAGTCGTTTCTGAAAGTATTTATATGGAGTGTAGCCATGTATGGAAGTGAAACGTGGACGATAAATAGTTTAGACAAGACGAGAATAGAAGCTTTCGAAATGTGGTGCTACAGAAGAATGCTGGAGATTAGATGAGTAGATCACATAACGAGGAGGTATTGAATAGAATTGGAGAGGAGAGAAATTTGTGTCAGAGCTTGACTAGAAGAAGAGATCGGTTGGTAGAGCATATTCTGAGGCATCAAGGGATCACCAATTTGGTATTGGAGGGCAGCGTGGAGGGTAAAAATCGTAGAGGGAGACCAAGAGATGAATACACTAAACAGATTCAGAAGGATGTAGGTTACAGTAGGTACTGGGAGATGACGAAGCTTGCACAGGATAGAGTAGCATGGAGAACTGCATCAAACCAGTCTTTGGACTGAAGACCACCACCACAACAACAACAACAACAACAACTTCCTTTCTGATTTTAATTTGGCTCTAAGACAAGAAAAAGAAAGAGAGAAAGAAAGCGCGCACCACGGAGGAATTTTCGAAAAGGGATAGAATTCGGTATTCGCGGTGTGTCTGTACAGGCCAATAAATGACTACCATTTCAGAAAAATTGCATTATTTACTGAAGAGAAAGAGCTCCACAAATGGAGAAAGACATTGATGTGTAGGTACCCTCTGGTTCTTACGTAAGCAGTTATTCGGTTTGGCATTGACTGATAGAGTTCTCTGATGTCCTTCTGAGGGTTATAGTGCCAAATTACGTCCAATTGGCGCGTTAGATCAACAAAACCCGCGCTGGTTGGAGGAACTTGCCTATAATGATCCAATCGTACTCGATTGCGGACAGATCCGGCGACCTTGCTGGCCAAGGTAGGGTTTGGCAAGCGTAAAGACCACCAGGCAATAAAATATGGTGTAGAATATCGTCGGCGTTCCGCTGTGATATATGCGCGCCGCACATGACAACTAAAGCGGTCCTGCCCAGAAATGAACGGGCACCGTAGAACATCATTCCCGGTTGTCGGGTCGTGAGTGACAGTCAAGGTTTGCATCCCACCCCCTGTCTGGGGCATTCCGAGACTCATCTTCGGCCTGGAATCTCAGTGACTAGAATGAAATTGTCTTCAGTGATGACTGCCGTTTCGAATTCTGCTCCGATGACCAGCATAGACGTATCTGGAGACTTCCCAGACAACTTGACTGTTGCCCTCATACGGCCGTCAGCCAGAAGTGATGGCCTGGGATGCCATTTTACTTTATAGCAGGACTGCTCTGGTTGTTAACCGCGACACCCTTCCAACATAGCCGTACGTCGACGTTATTCTAAGCCCTGTTTCGTTGCCCTTCATGGCAAGTCATTATGGGCTTCAACTTCAATAAGATAATGCCCATACTATTTCGATCATTAGCATTTAAAATCACACCATGATTCACTTTTGTCTGATTTTCTGATTTGCAGTCTAACTTCAGACAGACGCCAAAGAGGCTGAAAATCACACTTACTAAAATCATGACACTATTCATACACTACTGGCCATTAAAATTGCTACACAACGAACATGACGTGCTACAGACGCGAAATTTAACCGACAGGAAGAAGATGCTGTGATATGCTAATGATTAGATTTCCAGAGCATTCACACAAGGTTGGCGCCGGTAGTGACACCTACAACGTGCTGACATGAGGAAAGTTTCCAACCGATTTCTCATACACAAACAGCAGTTGACCGGCGTTGCCTGGTGAAACGTTGTGATGCCTCGTGTAAGGAGGAGAAACGCGTACCATCACGTTTCCGACTTTGATAAAGATCGGATTGTAGACTATCGCGATTGCGGTTTATCGTCTCGTGACATTGCTGCTCACGTTGGTCGAGTTCCAATGACTGTTAGCAGAATATGGAATCGGTGTGTTCAGGAGGGTAATACGGAACGCCGTGCTGGATCCCAACGGCCTCGTATCACTAGCAGTCGAGATGACAGGCATCTTATCCGCATGGCTGTAACGGATCGTGCAGCCACGTCTCGATCCCTGAGTCAACAGATGGGGACGTTTGCAGGACAACAACCATCTGCACGAACAGTTCGACGACGTTTGCAGCAGCATGGACTATCGACTCGGAGACCATGACTGCGTATACCCTTGACGCTGCATCACAGACAGGAGCACCTGCGATGGTGTACTCAGCGACAAACCTGGGTGCACGAATAGCAAATCGTCTTATTTCCGGATGAATCCAGGTTCTGTTTACAGCATCATGATGGTCACATCCGTGTTTGGCGACATCGCGGTGAACGCATATTGGAAGCGTGTATTCGTCATCGCCATATTGTCGTATCACCCGGCGTGATGGTATGGGGTGCCATTGTTTACGCGTCTCGGTCACCTCTTGTTCGCATTGACGGCACTTTGAACAGTGGACGTTACATTTCAGATGTGTTACGACCCGTGGCTCTACCCTTAATTCGATATCTGCGAAACCCTACATTTCAGCAGGATAATGCACGACCGCATGTTGCAGGTCCTGTACGGACCTTTCTGGATACAGAAAATGTTCGACTGCTGTCCTGGCCAGCACATTCTCCAGATCTCTTACCAAGTGAAAACGTCTGGTCAATGGTGGCCGAGCAACTGGCTCACCATAATAGGCCAGTCACTACTCTTGACGAACTGTGGTATCGTGTTGAAGCTGCATGGGCAGCTGTACATCTACACGCCATTCAAGCTCTGTTTGACTCGATGCCCAGGTGTATCGAGGCCGTTATTACGGCCAGAGGTGGTTGTACTGGGTACTGATTTCTCAGGATCTATGCACCCAAATTGCGTGAAACTGTAATCACATGTCAGTTCTAGTATAATATATTTGTCCAATGAATACCCGTTTATCAACTGCATTTCTTCTTGGTGTAGCAATTTTAATGGCCTGTAGTGTATAAAAATGCGCTTGAAAATGAGACTAAATTATCGAAACACTTTGTGTTAATCATAAAATCTATGTAATTGTTGCCTTTTTCATTATTTATAATATGCTTGTCTTTGTGCGTACCTAACCATACCTTGGCCAACATGGTCCCCTAATCTCTCCCCAGTTAAGTACGTGAAACATAATGCGCAGGGCTCTCCAACCAGATCATGGTTTTGACGATCTAACGTGCAAATTAGACACAATTTGGCGCGATGTCCCTCAGGATGACCTCCAACACCTCTTTCAATCAGTAGTAAGCCAATATCTGCCTGAAGAAGAGGCAGAGGCCGACCAACGCATTATTGACATGGTCAATTTGTGAAGCTCTTTTTCTTGAACAAATAATACAATTTATCTGAAACTGTATTCAAATTTTGCCTGTACACGCATATCGCATGTACCGATTTCCGTCCCAGTTGGTTTGTTCCTTCGTCGTGCATCGATCATTTTGCCTTAGAACGCCTCCCATTCAGTTACACTACTGGCCACTATAATTGCTACAACAGGAAGAAATGCAGATGATAAACGGGTATTAATTGGACAAATATAATATACTAGAACTGACATGTGATTACATTTTCACGCAATTTGGGTGCATAGATCCTGAGAAATCAGTATCCAGAACAACCAAGTCTGGCCGTAATAACGGCCTTGATATGCCTGGCCATTGAGTCAAACAAAGCTTGGATGGCGTGCACAGGTACAGCTGCCCATGCAGCTTCAACACGATACCACAGTTCATCAAGAGTAGTGACTGGCGTATTGTGACGAGCCAGTTGCTCGGCCACCATTGACCAGACGTTTTCACTTGGTGAGAGATCTGGAGAATGTGCTGGCCAGGGCAGCAGTCGAACATTTTCTGTATCCAGAAAGGCCCGTACAGGACCTGCACCATGCGGTCGTGCATTATCCTGCTGAAATGTAGGGTTTCGCAGGGATAGAATGAAGGGTAGAACCACGGGTCGTAACACATCTAAAATGTAACGTCCACTGTTCAAAGTGCCGTCAATGCGAACAAGAGGTGACCGAGACGTGTAACCAATGGCACCCCGTACCACCTGGCCGGGTGATACGCCAGTGTGGCGATGACGAATACACGCTACCAATGTGCGTTCACCGCGATGTTGCCAAACAGTGATGCGACCATCACGATGCTGTAAACAGAACCTAGATTCATCCGAAAAAAATGACGTTTTGCCATTCGTGCACCCAGGTTCGTCGTTGAGTACACCATCGCAGGCGCTCCTGTCTGTGATGCAGCGTCAAGGGAAACCGCAGCCATGGTCTCCGAGCTGATAGTCCATGCTGCTGTAAACGTGGTCGAGTTGTTCGTGCAGACGGTTGTAGTCTTGCAAATGTCCCCATCTGTTGACTCAGGGATGGAGACGTGGCAGCACGATCCGTTACAGCCACGCGGATAAGATGCCTGTCATCTCGGCAGCTAGTGATACGATGTCGTTGGGATCCAGAACGGCGTTCCGTATTACCCTCCTGAACCCACCGATTCCGTATTCTGCCAACAGTCATTGGATCTCGAGCAACGCGAGCAGCAATGTCGTGATACGATAAATCGCAATCGCGATAGGCTACAATCCAACCTTTATCAAAGTCGGAAACGTGAAGGCACGCATTTCTCCTCCTTACACGAGGCATCACAACAGCGTTTCACCAGGCAATGCCGGTGAACTGCTGTTTGTGTATGAGAAATCGGTTGGAAGCTTTCCTCATGTCAGCAAGTTGTAGGTGTCGCCACCTGCGCCAACCTTGTGTGAATGCTCTGAAAAGCTAATCAGTAGCATATCACAGCATCTTCTTCCTGTCGGTTAAATTTCGCGTTTGTAGCACGTCATTTTCATGGTGTAGCAATTTTAATGACCAGTAGTGTAAATGTGTCGATTTTTTGTTTAGTATGGTGATCCTCAAAGGAGCAAGTAGGCGTGTTTGTGAACTTCTGCAGCAAAAAAGGTGTAGAGAATTTGTTATGCGTCGCCAAAACAGTAACTTCTCTAGGAAAATGTGACCTCCAGTTAAACATGGAATCTGCTCCATGTTTCCCTTCTGGCGAATGCAACTGATAACCTTCTTTGTTACAACAATTAATGTTTATTCATTCTTATGTACAGTACACTTTTTATATGTGTTTTGCCTTTTATGGTACGGTAATTTCAGTGACTTACGGTTTTAATGCCATTAGTAGTCCTGAACTACTGTAATATACTATTTTCGCTAATAATCTCAGTTAACACTTACTGGTTTTAAGTCAGTATTACTCGGCACGCGCATGCGCGGCCACCTGCTGAGCTCGCTGCGTCGCTGCCCACGGCGTCCAGTTGCGGCTCAGTGTCCGCGGCCAGCCTGTCTGTCTGGCCTGTAGGTGTGGCCTAACGGCAAAACGTCAGTAGAAGGGACGCAGTCTTATGACTGTTTATTGTAGTACTAACATTTTAAGTTTGACAAGGCCAGTATCTGGTATGTATTAATTTTAATTTCCTATTGTGACATTTCTGAAGAAGGCTACATTATTATAGCCAAAACCTGGGTAAAGTTTATTTGCTTATGCAACTGTAGGCTGAAATTTAATATAATTAGTTGTCGCAGTGTTTTTGTAGTAGACAACGCGCCGTACCATTCTGCAGAATCTGAAAGATAATACTGTAGGTTTTGAACAGAACATGTGGATAACGGAACTTCTGAAATTGGTTAATCGATAGTAGCCACAGAAGACGCAGTATGTAATTGATACGTTAGCAGAGAACGGGCCCAAAGTTGTACGTCTTCCTCCGTACCAGTGCCATTGCAACGCCATCGAACTTGTCTGGGCTTACATAAAAGCAGGTGTCACGGAACGGGGCAAAAGGGAAAAAAGACTTGCAGAGAAATGCGAAACCTTCAGAAAAATTCTGCCGCAACAAGTTCCATATAATTGAGTTCTAATTAAAACGTAATTATATCAAATAAAACTTTTACTTCATTTCCACCCCATCTCAGAGTGTCCCGACTAGATCCCAGCTAGCTATGGCAACCCTACTCGCACTCTTACCACCTATCCGCTCTCCCCTCTGCGTTTAACAATGGGGTTCCCGTTGCATCCTTAATATTGCCGGCCTTGCTTTTAATTTCACCGAACGTTGTTTTTACTTTCCTACATGTTGAGTCAGTCCTTCCAACAATTGTTTCTTTTTAGATATCTTCAAATTTTTCATGTAGTCATTTCGATTTAGCTTCCTTACACTTCCTGTTTACTTAGTTCAAAAGTTAAGTGTGTTTCTGTATTCCTGAATTTTCCTCTTCAACTGAACGGCCTACCGAGCTATTCTTTGTCGCAGTATCTATAGCCTCAGAGCACTTCAAGCGTATCTCTTCATTCCTCAGTATTTTCGTACCTTAATTCTTCGCACATTGATTCTTACTGACAAGTCTCTTAACCTCCGGCCTACTCTTTGTCACTACTAAATTGTGATCTGAGTCTATATCTGCCCCTGTGCCCACCTTGAAACCCAATATCTGATTTCAAAATCTCTGCCTGACTATGGGTGTAATCTGAAATCTTCCTGCATCTCCCAACCTTTCCCAAATATACCTTATCCTCCTCAATTACTCATTTTCTTCTCTCATTCCTACGACCAAACCCATATTCTCCCTTGGCCCTCTCTTCTACATCCTCCCCTACAATCGCATTCCAGTCCCCCATGACTTATTAGACTTTCATCTCTTTTTACTTACTGAATGGCTCTGAGCACTATGGGACTTAACAGCTGTGGTCATCAGTCCCCTAGAACTTAGAATTACTTAAACCTAACTAACCTAAGGACATCACACACATCCATGCCCGAGGCACGATTCGAACCTGCGACCGTAGCAGTCGCGCGGTTCCGGACTGCGCGCCTAGAACCGCGAGACCACCGCGTTACTTACTGAATTTCCCGTTCAATATCTTCACATACTTTCTCTACCTCTTCACCTTCTAGGCGCTTCAGTCTGGAACCGCACTGCTGCTACGGTCGCAGGTTCGAATCCTGCCTCGGGCATGGATGTGTGTGCTCTCCTTAGGTTAGTTAGGTTTAAGTAGTTCTAAGTTCTAGGGGACTGGTGACCTCAGATGTTAAGTCTCATAGTGCTTAGAGCCATTTGAACCATTTCTTCACCTTCTGCTTCCGGCATTAGCATATATACTTGAACTATGGTTATCACTCTTGGCTGTCTGTCGATTCTGACGAGAATAACCCCATTTTGTTACATCATAAAAATGAACGTACTGTCTCAGAATGGAAGACAGAACTTTTACGACTGAGTTTAACCAAGGACATTTGTAGTCTAATGTTTTCAGGCATTAGGTAACTTTTGCAGATTCTCAAGCTGCATTGCAGGGTGCTCTGTCTGAATTACAGAATGTAATGGAAGATATTTTTCTCCTTTTCTGTGTGGGTTTGTCCAGCATCGGCGCAGCGTCGTCGTGGTTTTAAACGGATTTTTGCTGGTTAGTTTAAGAGGTGGCCGGATGCTGTCAAAGTCGCCACCCTTTACCCCTGTGACGTATTGTGTATACTCCAACTGTATGCCTATAGTACTATTCATGTGAAACTCAGCAAAGGTTTTCTAGATATTATCGAATTGTGTAACTGAGGCGGAACTTGGCTACCAGCCCAATAAGCATCTGTAGTCCGTACGGCGAGAGAAGAGCTCTGACAGCGGACAGCGCAGTAGCCAGTGTTCGACATGGAAGCGTGGTGGCCAGTGAGTGGCGGGGCAGGGAGTGGGCTCGCAGACTTGCCCCCTCCCACACTTCTGCCCCGCGGCGGACGGGGGCTACAGAGCCTAATAATGCCCCATGATTAATTGCAGCATTCTTGTTGACACTTTTCTACTGAGCGAAGTGTTTTTTGATCAAATTTTTTCGTCATTTGCTAGCAATATTTGCCTCCTTAAAAAAAAAAAAAACGTAAACAGGTTTTCGACATTAACAAACTACAGCAGGAGGCGGAAATGTTACCTGTATAATATCGGCGTGGCCAAGCGGTTCTAGGCGCTACAGTCTGGAACCGCGCGACCGCTACAGTGGCAGGTTCGATTCCTGCCTCGGGCATGGATGTGTGTCATGTCCTTTGGTTAGTTAGGTTTAAGTAGTTCTAAGTTCTAGGGAACTGATGACCTCAGAAGTTAAGTCCCATAGTGCTCAGAGCCATTTGTATAATATCAAATAAAAACGTTACCTTTATTTTTACTGCAGGAGAATGAAAACCCCAAGATCATCTAATTGACCATCTCAGCTCACAACCACACAGGCTTCGGTATCTTCGCTGCTGCTTTCTCATTGTCTCATAAAGAAATTACAATACTTTATATGGATTTTTCTCTTTGGCCATCTTCTGTGTTCGACCTTTTAATCTCTTTCGACACTTTGTTCACGACGTTCTTCCGATTCTTTGACGTTGTTAGTGTGACCGCCTCATTTACCAGTTTTTCTGTGCCCCGTTCCGTGACACCTGCTTTTATGTAAGCCCAGACAAGTTCGATGGCGTTGCAATGGCAGTGGTACGGAGGAGGACGTACACCTTTGGGCCCGTTCTCTGCTAACGTATCAATTACATACTGCGTCTTCTGTGGCTACTATCGATTAACCAATTTCAGAAGTTCCGTTATTCACATATTCTGTTCAAAACCTACAGGATTATCTTTCAGATTCTGCAGAATGGTACGGCGCGTTGTCTACTACAAAAACACTGCGACAACTAATTATATTAAATTTCAGCCTCCAGTTGCATAAGCATATAAACTTTACCTAGGTTTTGGCTATAATAATGTGGCCTTCTTCAGAAATGTCACAATAGGAATTTAAAATTAATACATACCAGATACTGGCCTTGTCAAAATTAAAATGTTAGTGCTACAATACACAGTCATAAGACTGCGTCACTCCTACTGATGCTTTGCCGATAGGCCACACCAACACTCGATGCAAGTCAGCTTGTAGTTCAACAGGCACTGTAAGATCGATTCCACAATCCCTGGCAGCAGTCGATCTATTTCGTCAGTCAACTGGGCCGACATCAGTGAAATTACTCTTTCCACAGTGGCCCTGTATGAGGGATTAGAAAACAAATACTCGCATAATTTTAGCAGTTGGAATTTGCGTTTGGGATTTTCGGTTTCCTTGAGTAACTAAATTGTTGTGTACATAGTTCCGCGTAGTCAGCGCGTACACAACTTTCCCAATAGAGCACGCCCCGCTAAGCACAACAGCGCAGGCGCAGCGCTCGTCCGTCTCCGCACTGCGAGATGGCGCTGTCTTAGAAACGGACCAAATTCTTCTTCCGCCGATCCGCGTATTCATATGTAACGCAGCCAATGAGATAGCTGCTAACGTAGAACCTTTTCTCCTCGCGGATCACACTCGAGCAGTATACATGAACGCGCGAGGTATTATAACGAGTGTACAGACCTCCGATTAGTCAGTCTGCATTTGTCTGTAGTCAAGTTTCAGTCTGCGCCTAATAAGATTATCATATTCCTGTATACAGCCATGAAGATAAATGAATAGACACTTTGTCAAGTATCAGAGATATGTGAGAATAAGATTAACGTACCAAGACCAAAGGAACTTCAGATTGTCAATTGTAAATAGCATCCAGAACCAAGTTAAGTTATTTTTATGCTTGTTATTATTTTAATAAATGTGTGTGAAAATTAATCAAGTTCTGTTTAAAGTTGGTCACCGTCAATCTTCTACTCTAAGTGGTGTGTTGGCAGAAGTGCCAACACCGTGTTGCTAGAGGAGGCCGAAATGCACGCGTTTAAGCTCACGCAAACTGGCGTGAGGTCTGGAACAGGACAATGTAATTAATATAGCCAATAAGGTACGTTGCTGCTGGAATACTTAACTTTATTCCATAATTGGTGTACATCGCTCTTGTTGATACATTAATAACAATCTCAATATAAACTGGTAATGGCGCCTTGCTAGGTCATAGCAAATGACGTAGCTGAAGGCTATGCTAACTATCGTCTCGGCAAATGAGAGCGTATTTGTCAGTATATCATCGCTAGCAAAGTCTGCTGTACAACTGGGGCGAGTGCTAGGAAGTCTCTCTAGACCTGCCGTGTGGCGGCGCTCGGTCTGCAATCACTGACAGTGGCGACACGCGGGTCCAACGTATACTAACGGACCGCGGCCGATTTAAAGGCTACCACCTAGCAAGTGTGGTGTCTGGCGGTGACACCACACTAAACGTGCAAGTGGCATTTCTATCGTCTGACCTAACGGCAGAAGATAAACACGCCACGATAAGACCACGAGACATATTGCTGACACTCGCCTACTTCGTTAGAGCGACAAGTCAAATAATCTGATGGTGTGTGTACCGAAGGTCTTACAGTACGCACACCACATAAATACACCTTTCTTCCACGGAGAGTTTAGTCTTCCGTTCTTCCGAGTCACGCTCAGTTTCTAAAAGGCTTCAAAAAAGCTTTCTAAAAATCGGAACGAAATTGGGTCTTGCCGGGGAAAGCAGATCCATAGCGGTGACGGTACCGACATATCGGAATGCGTGGCAACTCTAAGTACGAGAGAGATTTCATAAATAATACACTCTATTTTTTTTATCTACTCTGTTTTTACAGTCCTTCAGCATAGTCTCCCTGCTCCTCTATAACTGAATCCCAACGTCACGGAGGCTGTGTTATTCCACCCAGGGCACCACTTCTGTTCATCTGTTCAATATCTCCGTTAACGGTGGTTGAAGCTCTTCCAGCGAAAGATAACAACGTCCAAGCATAGGTTTTTCTCAACTTCGGAAAGAAGTCGAAGTCTGGAGGACCCACGTCAGGGCTGTAGGGAGGATGCGCCAACACTTCCCATTCGTATTCACGCAGTTTTTGGGCTACAACATTGCCGATATGCGGGCGAGCATTGTCGTGGAATGTGAGTGGTCCAGCCCCGAGCAATTGTGGTCAGATTTTGTAAATTTTTCCGCGCAGGTTTTGCGTAAAGTTACGATAATACATTCTGTGACACTTGTTCCTTATGGGACTCTGTCATGACGATCCTTGGTAATCATAAGCAAAAAATCATCATTTGCTTGACCTATGATTGAGATAGTCGAAATTTTCTTGGACTAGGAGAATCTGAAACTCTCCAGTCGTTACACTGCAATCTCAACTCCGGTTCAAAGTCTTTAATCCACGTTTCATCAATAACGACAATTCGACATAAGAATCCTTAAACTTTGAGGTGTGGCGCCTTATATCGCTCCTGTCTGGAGCCTGTGTATCGGGAGAATGACTCATGTGTGCACAGTGACAGATGGTCTGAAGTGAGTTCAGTCTAGTACGTAGTTCTAATTTTCATCTGTTAGAGGACAGTAGTGCACAGAGACATTCAAGAAGCAGGTAAAGAGAATGTTTTTGTGAATTGTTCTGTTTATTTCTTGAAGGCTTTCTTGTTTTATTTATGTTTGTACAGCTTTGTATATGCCTTTAGTAGTGTGAATGATGCGTGAATGTGGTCTAAAGTAAATATGTAGGTCATTACTTTACTGATAAACGTTGTACGAACCAGGTGAGAAACTTTTAAGACAGTGTGGTTACACGCGTCGGGAAATTTTGTATCATAATGTGTTAAGTAAGCTTATGGTAAAAGAAAAGTTAATGGGAGTGCAAATGAAAATAGTTAATAACGTAAAGTATAAACAAAATATTGGGAAAAACTAAAGTTCGCATGTCTATCATTTGTTGATTGGTTAGTCATGAAAAGCGCGGACTAACGCAGGACTATGTTTTTCTATTGGCCTTAAAAAAAAGTGACCAATCAGAAAGCATTTACGAGATTCAGGGTTTACTGTTAAATACACAAAGGTAAAGTTTTCCTAGGCTAAAATTTACTTTCTGGGACACATTGTATCGATGTCGGGTCTTAGTATTGATCAAATGCGAACCTAGCCTGTTCGTAAATATCCTACACCAAAGAATGTTAAAAGGGCCGCCCGTTTTGTAGGCATGCAAAATAGTTTTAGAAAGTATGTTCCAAATTTTGTGTACCTGGCGGCTCCTCTTAACGATTTGGGTAAAATTGAAAAAAAAAAAAAAAAAAAAACTTTGGGTTGTGTCGCCATCAGCACGCAGCTATCGAGAGTCTCAAAGCTGCACTGGCAAGTGCGCCAGTAATGGCTATATCTGATTCTGAGAAACAATTTACTGTCCAGACGGACGCATCAGCCGGGTTGCTGCAAGGATATCGTGGCGGAAGGAGGCCGCTGGGGTATGCCTCTTTTAGTCTGCCACCACTGTAAGTGAAATACTCAGTGTAGAAACTGGAAGCTTTGGCGGTTTTGTTCACTCTATAGAAGTTTAAAATGTGTCTGGGCCATTGAACTTTCCAGTTAGAGACATATCAAGCTCAAGCTGGATGTTTGTATGGCCGATGCGCACTGTCCATATCACGCATTGGGCAGTTAGAATATCCGCTTTTTAATTTAAGGTTAAACATGTAGAGAAACTGAGAACGCCGTTGCGGATGGCCTAAGCCGTATGTTAGGTGATGACGATGACAAACATGCTGGTGCCATTGAGTTATTGCAGGTTGTTGGTGTTGATCCCAACGTAGTTGTATGCCCATTTTGGCTCGGTTACTGCTCCTTTTTCGGGATATCGATCATCAACGAGGTAAGGATAGTGAGTGAACACATGTGAAGGTGCGTTTGAGGAAAGGGGAGCCAGTCAAGGCAATGTGTTATCTTGTGCTGCTCGAGGTAGCAAAGGCAACAAGATTGTTTTGCCATCTCAGCTGCCGTCATGTGTATTTATACACTACTGGCCATTAAAATTACTACACCAAGAAGAAATGCAGATGATAAACGGGTATTCATTGGACAAATATATTATACTAGAACTGACATGTGATTACATTTTCACGCAATTTGGGTGCATAGATCCTGAGAAATCAGTACCCAGAACAACCACCTCTGGCTGTAATAACGGCGTTGATACGCCTGGGCATTGAGTCAAACAGAGCTTGGATGGCCTGTACAGGTACAGCTGCCCATGCAGCTTCAACACGATACCATAGTTCATCAAGAGTAGTGACTGGCGTATTGTGACGAGCCAGTTGCTCGGCGACCATTGACCAGACGTTTTCACTTGGTGAGAGATCTGGAGAATGTGCTGGCCAGGGCAGCAGTCGAACATTTTCTGTATCCAGAAAGGGCCCGTACAGGACCTGCAACATGCAGTCGCGCATTATCATGCTGAAATCTAGGGTTTCGCATGGATCGAATGAAGGGTAGAGCCACTGGTCGTAACACATCTGAAATGTACTGTCCACTGTTCAAAGTGCCGTCAGTGCGAACAAGAGGTGACCGAGACGCGTAACCAATGGCAGCCCCGTGCCATCACGCCAGGTGATACGCCAGTATGCCGATGACGAATACACGTTTCCAATGTGCGTTCACCGCGATGTCGCCAAACACGGATGCGACCATCATGATGCTATAACCAGAACTTGGATTCATCCGAAAAAATGACGTTTTGCCATTCGTGCACCCAGGTTCGTCGTTGAGTACATCAGCGCAGACACTCCTGCCTGTGATGCAGGACCAAGGGTAACAGCAGCCACGGTCTCCAAGCTGATAGTCCACGCTGCTGCAAATGTCGTCGAACTGTTTGTGCAGGTGGTTGTTGTCTTGGAAACGTCCCCATCTGTTGACTCAGGGATCGAGACGTGGCTGCACGATCCGTTACAGCCATGTGAATAAGATGCCTGTCATCTCGACTGCTAGTGATACGAGGCCTTTGGGATCCAGCACGGTGTTCTGTATTACCCTTCTGAAACCACCGATTCCATATTCTGCTAACACTCATTGGATCTCGACCAACGCGAGCAGTAATTCTGCGATACGATAAACCCCAATCGCGATAGGCTACAATACACCCCTTATCAAATTCGGAAACGTGATGGTACGCATTTCTCCTCCTTACACGAGGTATCACAACAACGTTCCACCAGGCAACGCTGGTCAACTGCTGTTTGTGTATGGGAAATCGGTTGGAAACTTTGCTCATGTCAGCACGTTGTAGGTGTCGCCACCGGCGCCAACCATGTGTGAATGCTCTGAAAAGCTAATCATTTGCATATCACAGCATATTCTTCCTGTCGTTTAAATTTCGCGTCTGTAGCACTTCATCTTCGTGGTGTAGCAAGTTTAATGGCCAGTAGCGTATTTCCACTAATCATCCGTCGGAGAGCATTTAGATAACCTTAAAACTAGGAGGAAAGTATGTGAGAAATTCATCGTAAGGAGATTCAGGAATTAGTTCAAGAATGTAAGACTTGTGCTATTAGTAAATCGGCTGTGTAATCCTGGATTGGTTGTTGTCCTCGAGTGTAGAAATAGCGCCTGTGAGTATAATAAATGTTGATTACTTTGGTTCTTTTCCTAGATCAAAGGAGAGGATCTGGTTTTCACTGTCGTGCATGGGCGTTTGTTCGTGTTTTTGCTGGTTATTTCCAGCAAGGAACGTTAATGCGCCAACAGCAATTTTCGGGACCTTTCGTCCATGTACGACTATCTCATCCAATAACGCAGCTGCCTTTCCTCTGCGGGTTTCAGGAATTTTGTTTCAAGATGGGAATAGCCCCTCACCACCACTACACTTTATTATCCAAACCCATCATTCGCTGAGAGTGTTAACAGAACCTTGAGGGTGGCGCTAATCGCCTTCCACCATGATGACCACGCCAAGTAGGACACATCCTTGTGTTGGTTAATAGATGTCCTTAACACTACTCTCCATGATGCACACAAGGAAGCGCCAGCCAGTATTATATTTGCATTTAAACATAATTCACCTCTCTCGGGTCTGTGGGCTTTAAATGATTTATTATCGAAGAGAGTCGACGCCGCACAAGAGAGATGGAAAAGAGATAAGAAAAATTGAAAGATTAGTCATCAAAGACTCGCTCAGCACTCTAATACGAGGGTAATCCCAAAAGTAAGGTCTCCAGTTTTTTTTTATGAGTACGTAGACCTGTTTATTTCTACAATGGTTTACATCTGTTTACAGCTTGAACATTTAGCTTTTTTTCGACATAATCACCATTTCTGTCGATGAACTTTTGTAGACGCTGTGGCAGTTTTTGTATACTCATGTCATGCCAGCTCGCCGCCATGCTGTTCTGAGAGTTATGAACCTCTTCTTTCACCTCGTCGTCGGAGCTGAATTGCTGGGACCACAATTAACGCTGACAGGTACTGTGAGACTCTGAAAAAACTCAAACGGGCAATTTAGATCCGGAGAAGAGGAATTTTGAGCAAGGGCGTACACAATCTCCATGACAACGCTCGCCCACACATCGATCGGCAAACCGTTGCTCTCCTGCAACAGTTTCAGTGGAACACAATCACCCACTCACCCTGAAGTCCTGACTTGGCGCCCAGTGACTATCACCTGTTCCCTAGGTTAAAAGAACATTTGGAAGCGATTCAGCTCCGGCGACGAGGTGAAAGAAGAGGTTCATAACTTTCTGAACAGCATGGCGGTGAGCTGGTATGACATGGGCATACAAAAACTGCCACAGCGTCTACAAAAATGCATCGACAGAAATGGTGATTATGTCGAAAAATAGCTAAATGTTCAAGCTATAAGTCAGCCGGTGTGGTCGAGCGGTTCTAGGCGCTTCAGTCTAGAACCGCGCGACCGCTACGGTCGCAGGTTCGAATCTTACCTCGGGCATGGATGTGTGTGATGTCCTTAGGTTAGCTAGGCTTAAGTAGTTCTAAGTTCTAGGGGACTGATGACCTCAGATGTTAAGTCGCATAGTGCTCATAGCCATTTGAACCTTTTTTTTTTTTTTCAAGCTATAGATGTAAACCATTGTAGAAATAAACAGGTCTATGTACTTATAAAAAAATAGGAGACCTTACTTTTGGGATTATCCTCGTACGTTGGAGACGGGACCACTGGCTTGAAGTCAGAGGACCACGCGTTTATTAAGAACTTTGGGGCAGTAAGTAAGGGTGCCGAGAAAGTTACGAGGAAGTTGTTACTTCGCTTTAAAGGGCCAGTTGATATTGTCAGATGCATCACTCCAGTTTCTTTGGTAGTGAGGGACTCAAGAACCAGACGTATCTATAGAGTTCACATTTCTCAGACGAAGCCATATCAGAACAGGATAGGTCATTAATTATGTAAATTGTCTTGAGTAGTAAATATCGTTTAAGAATATTAGTAGGAGCTCTGTATCTTGTTTTGGGAAGTATGAAGTGGTGGTCGAAGGTGCCTGACCTGCCTTTAATGCTGTCTGCTAGTTTTGCAGACTGATGTTATCTCCACCGGTCCTCAGAGCTTTGGGCGGGGAGGATGTGCCGTCAAAGACGTTATGCAGCCGCCACTAGTTACTGCCTGCGCCATTGCGCGGTGTACATGATTGAGCAGCTCGGTGGTTTGTGCTACACCACGTCCATTACCTCACGGGCGCCACCGAGCGAACCTTCGCAGAACAGCTAGCAGAACGAAGAGTCTGGTTTTGGACGGCGAGCGAAGACTGTATGTAACTTGGCATAAAGGGCCTCCTAGTTCCGAATCGGAAACTATCGGCAGCAGTCGGGAAATTTCGTGGCGTGGCGATTTGTACATGTTGCCAACTGTGCGGCGTAGACTGCATTTGCCGTCTGCTTTGTTGCCTGCTATGTCGGTCGCTTAGCTGTGCTGTTGGTGTCTGTGTGTAGTAGCTGTGTTTTCACTGTTTCGAAAATGAGTGATGATTCGGTTGCTGGCCCATCGCGGGAGTTACCGTCGACTCAAGTTCGGAAAAAGAAACGGGTTATAAGTAGCGCTTGTCGCAAAGTGATGATGAATGTAGTGAAGTGCTGCCAAAAAAAAAAAAAAAAAAATCACTGTTACATCCAACTTAGATGTCTCCCCTCAGAGCTGCGACGTACGCTGGGAAGAGCCTGCGTAGTATTGCGAGGTTAGAGAATTTGCCAGGAATCACCCAGACATATCCCCAGGAACTTCTGGCAAAAATAGGTTAGTTTCAGTAATAATCCTAATAGAGAATATTTATAAATAGCTCCACATTTTGTTGTAATTAATTTAAAATGTATACTCTTTTCCTAATTGAGCCAGCAGAAAGACAGATGCTTGTAGTAATGACTAATCGTACACTTTAATCCATATCTGAACATAATCGAGTGCAATTTCAGTTCGTAAAAAAGCGTTTTATTCTCTTTAGCTTAGGAGAGAAAGTGAGGAAATCGAATCAGTTCTTGATGACTTCAACATACGAGTCACCAGGGACAAAGTAAAAGAGTTTTACATTGTGCGAAAGGTTGTGCCCACTGTGCGAAAACTTCTGCCAGTTCTTGAACAAAAGATTGGTTCGAGTTGGAGTACCACCTCTCTCAGAAAAGTGTTAAAGTGTGGTGTCACCGCCAGACACCACACTTGCTGGGTGGTAGCCTTTAAATCGGCCGCGGTCCGTTAGTATACGTCGGACCCGCGTGTCGCCACTATCAGTGATTGCAGACCGAGCGCCGCCACACGGCAGGTCTAGAGAGACTTCCTAGCACTCGCCCCAGTTTTACAACCGAGTTTGCTAGCGAGGGTTCACTGACAAAATACGCTCTCATTTGCCGAGACGATAGTTTAGCATAGCCTTCAGCTACGTCATTTGCTACGACCTAGCAAGGCGCCATTATCAGTTACTATTGATATTGAATCATGTACCGTCAAGACCGACGTTCACCATTAATGGATTAAAGTTACTTATTCCACCAGCTACGTCCGTTTTTCTAAATTCTAATTTCCTTGTCCTGTTCCAGACCTCACGCCAGCTTGCGTGAGCTAAAACGCGTGCTTTTCGGCCTTCTTCTAGTAACACGTTGTTGGCTCTCCTGCCAACCAAAACATAAAGTTCATTGGTTGCGTGTGGAAAAAGATTGAAGACGAGAGGACTTTATTATTGCAACGTGGTGACATTGTACATTGGTGGTCCCGGTTCCTCGTCGAGTTGAAAAATATCAGGGAGGCTGGCACAGAAATTTTTTATTTGGATGAATCATAGATGGACAGTAACCTAACGTGCGGCAAATGCTGTCAAAACAGATGTGGGTGTTACTGCGTGCGGAAGCGTCTCCAAAAAACTAATAGTTATAAGTGTGGGTTCTAAAACCGGATTCTTTAGGCAGGCAGAACTAAAGTTCTGGGCCAAATCAACCCCGGGGAGATTACTGTGGGCAAATGAATTCTGCTAATTTCGAAAAATGTAAGACGAGGACCCACAGTCCAATATACTTTTAATTCTGTTTTACTCTATGGACTTCCCGACTATTTGTGTTGGTATTTTGTCTTTTTAGTCCGTTTAATTTCATGACATACACTTTACAACCTGATGATGAGAGCATTGTCTCTTGAAACGCGTTGTTAAAATATATGTATAAGAATCGCGGTTGAATGCTAACAGTGATAACCAGTATAACGAGAACTGCTACCTCGACTCCATAATGGATTATATTTTTAAAAAAATGGTTCGAAGAACTTGTACTCTCAAATCTTCCTCCACATTCTTTCGTTATCATGGACAGTGTACCTTATCACAACAGACAACTCAACAAACCGCCCACCAAATACGATAGGAAAGTATCTGTGATACAGTGGCTGCAGAACAGAAAAATCCATTGTGACAAAGGAGGCTCTGTACTCCCGGATTCGGAAGAATAGAGCGGCAGCGAAGTCATATGCAGTTGTCATACTGGCAACGAGAAAAGGGCCACAAAGCAATTCGCTTGCCGCCATACAACTGCGATTTGAATGCCGTTGAGCTAGCGTGAGCAAAAATAAAATGACTCTTTCGGGAGCGCAACATTACAGTTGACATGTCATCTGAAAATCTGTAAACTCTTGCTAGCTCTTGTTTTCAAGCTGTTACGGAGGGAGACTGGAAAGATTACTACAAAAAGGTACAACATTTGAACAGGAGTACTAGAGGCATGGCGGTGTGATGGAAATAGCCATCGACAACCTCATTGTCGACGTCGGCATTTCAGATACCAGTGACGATTCAGAGAAAACGATTACGTGCGAAAGTGAGACTGTTAGTGCATCGGAATTATCAGAAGCTTCAGCTGAATCATCAGCTTGTGATAGAAATATTGCATGCCGAAGGAAAACCTCAGGGTAGACTGAAGGTTACCGAAGGAAACGGACTTTAGCCAGGGAAGAAAGGAAAAAGAGGAAGAAGAAGAAGACTTTGTAAGCATAATTAGGTATCAAGTATAAGCGACAGCTAACGCATGGTGCCTGACCCCTGACAACATGCACCTGCCGCAAGATGCATGACACATGTCGCAACTTTTGGTCAAACCGTCCTAATTCTAGGTACTTCAGAGTACTTAGAAATTACTAGATACTTACAGGTACCTAGAGGCAGACGTAATTGCACGAACTAATATAGTTAAGCACCATAGATTCGTAATTATACACATAATGCTTATGATAAACCTGGTCCAAGATACCAGGATGTATAAGGGAACCCAGCTTTCGCAGAGCGCGGCTTGACACAGTCACGGCGATTAAATATCTGGGTGTAAAGCGACATGAAATGAAACAGACACATGAGGACGATAGTGGGCAAGACGAATGCTCGACTTCTGTTCATTGAGGAATTCATTAGAAACGTGTGATTCATCTGTAGAGGATATTGCGAATAGAACACTAGTGCAATGCAGTCTCGAGTGTTCGACCCCCATTAAAGGAAAACACCGAAGCAATTTAGAGGAGTGCTGCTAGATTTGTTACCAGTAGGTTCGATCGACTTGCGACTATTACGGAGATGAGTCTCTTTTTTTTCGGAATGGTGTTAGAAAGAAAGGAAGGTATCTTTTGCGTTTTAAAGGTATGAAGATGAAAACGTAAGAGCGTGCTGTGGCGCTGCTGGCTGGCGAGACAACACGGCTCGACGCTACTGCACGCCTTTTGACCCGGTTTGTAATACTGTGAAGAGCGTGGGACATTATGAGCAGCCTAACGTAGAAAAGGTCGATAACCTGACAACCGAACTACTTGCCACTATGCCTGTTGAGAAGCGCTGGTGCCTGCCTAGGTTTTCTGTGAAGTGTTTGTTCGGATATGTGGGGAAGCAGGTACCTAGCGCAAATGCATACTTCGCGTGTATTTTTCTCTACCGCTGAGGCCATTACATAACGCGGCCGTTATAATTGGTTTTACAACTGTGTCTCAGCGTCTCGATCTCTCCCCTGTGCTTTAATACGAAGATAATCCTAAAAGGAAGGTCTCCTATTTTTTTTATAAGTACATAGACCTGTTTATTTCTACAATGGTTTATATCAGTTACAGCTTGAACATTTAGCTATTTTTCGACACAATCACCATTTCTGTCGATGCATTTTTGTAGACGCTGTGGCAGTTAGTGTATGCCAATGTCATACCAGCTCGCCGCCATGCTGTTCAGAAAGTTATGAGCCTCTTCTTTCACCTCATCGTCGGAGCTGAATGGCTTTCTGGCCAAATGTTCTTTTAACCTAGGGAACTTGTGATAGTCACTGTGGGCCAGGTCAGGACTATAGGGTGGGTGGGTGGGTGATTATGGTCACTGAAACTGTTGCAGGAGAGCAATGGTTTGCCGAACGATGTGTGGGCGAGCGTTGTCATGGAGAACGTGTACCCCCTTGCTCAACATTCCTCTTCTCCGGTTCTGAATTGGCCGTTTGAATTTTTTCAGTACCTGTCAGCGTTAATTGTGGTCCCAGTGGGCATAAAGTCGACCAACAATATCCCTTCCCGATCTCAAAAAAGCGGTTGTAATGACTTTACCGGCAGACTGTGTTTCTTTGAATTTCCGCGGCTTTGGCGAAGAAGGATGTCGCCACTGGCGTGATTGTTGCTTGGTCTCAGGTGTAAAGTGGTATGCCCAGGTTTCGTCACCCGTGACAATTGAGTCCAGAAAGTTGTCCTGTTCGGCTGCAAGGCGGTGAAGAAATGCGCGGGAAGCATCAATTCGTTGCCGCATGTGGTCCTCAGTCAGCATGCGTGGCATCCATCTTCCGCACACCTTCCGGTAGTTCAATATTTCCGTTAAAATTCTGTGAGCGGTGCTTCGGGAAACCTCAGGAACCACCGTGCAGAGATCATCCAGGGTGATCCGCCGATCTTCACACAACACTGTCTCCTCAGAAATTGACGGTCTCTCGCTCCTCTGTTCGTCGTGAATTTCGGTCCGATCAGCAGCGAACTCTCTACACCACTTACGAACATTTTTGACATCCATGCACGACTCACCATACACTTTCGTCAACTGGAGATGGATTTCAATTAGCGCAGTGCCCTTTGCGTTCGAAGACCGAATAACTGCTCGCAATTCGCACTTGCCGGTAACATCCAACGGGAGCTCCACTCTCAGCGGCTGTCGAGCCAAGATTGGGCGCCTCAGCGGGGCGTGTACATGTTTACACACAGCACGTGAAGCACTCTTCATAACAGTGTGACCAACTGCCACACAGAGTTCTGTACTTAAAAAAAATAGGAGACCTTAATTTTGGAATTACCCTCGTATGAAACTCGCGTATTGCCTTCTTGGTTTGGGTGGGCTGAATGGGACAGTGAAAAAAAAGAAAAAATGCGAGTCGTCTAAGAAAGATGTTATGTTGGGTAAAAATATGTGATTACTAAAGCATATTCAGAATAGCGAATGACTACCACACTATTCATTTTCATCACAAATATAAACATCCTATTCTTTTCCCTGCAGCTATTATCTCTGCGTGTTCTTATTTATTGATAGGGTTAAGGGAAGTGGAAACTATAGATGACTGATCGGTTTCAGCTGACGACTTGCCACAATTCACGACAGCTGTCCCGTAGTACACGTACACAGTCTTGGACAGTGTGAAACACGCAGTACATTCTGTTCCCAGTTATTAGGTTCTATATGGCAGACAACAATTCGCTTGCTACACTGATACCTCTATACATGAACGAAATAATATCTCGCAACTTCCACTTCCTTCGAGTTGTTTTATTATTCACAGTACATATACGAGATGCCTTCGTGAAATACCACACAGTGATTTAGCGTTGCTATCTCCACATAATAACGTCCGCACATGTTACAACTACACAAAGCAGAAACAGTTGCTTTCTGTGTGTATGTACCGAAAAATATGATTTGTATGCGTCCGGGCGGAATAGATATTCAAAGAGACAGATATTATCGTGCCTGCTCTCAACAATTTTGGCCCTCCGGTGGCTGAAGAAAAGTGTAGGAACTGCTTAAGGAGCCTAAAAACGCTGAGCCAACAACAAATTTGATTTGCTAAAAAAATGATTTGCTTTTCAGGTAATATTCTGGTTTGGTAAATATTGTAGACTTCAGTTAACGTGCACCTTGTGTATACTTACATCTTTTACGGAAGTCTACGTTAGGTTAATTGTTCCTTACGGAGAGGTTGCTAAGATATTTTATGTGTATCAGTATTGGTGCTCCAAGAAAGGTGCACATTGTCGCCCTCTCCGATTCTCGACGGCGACAGCGTACAGATTACCACAGGAATCTCAACATCACGCGAGCAGCCACCACTGATCGCATGGCGACCACAGCACAAGTCAGGACCAATGCTGCATCGAGACTGTTTGTTAGGACCATGTGGAGCCATCACAGGAAGCTGAGCCACAAACAATGGTGTTGCTCTCCGAGCTCCTCACATTTCATGACCGGATGTTTCACGTGTGATGGAGTATCGAAAATTGCAAATGGAGGGAGGAACAGGTGCTGTAAGTTGTGTTTCGTGATGAGGCGTGACCCTGCATCTAATGGTTTGCAAGCGACGTGTGAACTAGAATAGCAGACAATACTGGACCGAATCTGATGACGACATACAGATTCAACTCTGGGCACAGTGATGTGCGAACCTGTTGTTGGTTAAGTGAATACTGAGCAATGGAGGATACGTCCAGATCGTCATCCGGTCTATCCTGCTGCCATTCTCTTCACGGGGAGATATTTTCTCGTGCACATACTTCTGTCATTGCCCAACGCAAAGAAGTTTGTCGCCTTCACTATTTTGCAGGATGGACAGACCCTTTCCTTAGAGAGAAAGTACATGATACGACGCGATAACGTCTGGTCCGATCATAATCACTGGCAACATCCTTTGCTCTATTACTGCAACAAGGCCGTATCACCGCTGCTCTATAGACACCTGCATCAGCCTTGCTATAGAGCTGATCTGTTCGGAATTACTTTAGGATCGAAAACTGTATAGGAAGCAAAGGGGTGAAGCTCACACGAAAATGATGGCATGCACTGAGCCAGGAAACTTCTAAAGGAACAGAGACAGCTGCGTATAATATGTGATACAAAGAATGAGTCTATAGATGGAGAAATACTGAATAGAACGCGTCTGGCTTTCAAGAAGGCATGTGTGAAGCTTTCAACGACAGCCGTCGCAGAATATTATCGCTCAGAAAACTCAAAGAAATGTAAAGGCTGTCAGTGTTACCAACATTAGCGTCCAGACACTCAACGACAAGAAAGGGACTGAAATGAAGGTAGCAAAGCGCAAGTAGAAATACTGAACGCGGTTTTCAAATGTTCTTTTACAAATGAGACTCCAGGGGTATTTCCGTAATGAAATTCTTGCACGACAACACATGAACGTGATACGGATACTAGTGTCAGTGATTTTGATGAATAACTGAAATTTCTAAAATGGAACAAAGCTCCAGGACTCGATGGAGATTCTGTACCTTATTTACGGTTGAGATAGCCCCTCTTTTAGACGTAATTTGCCGTAGATCCCTCGAACAAAATACCATGCCCAAATGTTGGAACAAAGCGCAGCTCACACTTCTGTAATATATATATATATATATATATATATATATATATATATATATTCCTGGAAATGGAAAAAAGAACACATTGACACCGGTGTGTCAGACCCACCATACTTGCTCCGGACACTGCCAGAGGGCTGTACAAGCAATGATCACACGCACGGCACAGCGGACACACCAGGAACCGCGGTGTTGGCCGTCGAATGGCGCTAGCTGCGCAGCATTTGTGCACCGCCGCCGTCAGTGTCAGCCAGTTTGCCGTGGCATACGGAGCTCCATCGCAGTCTTTAACACTGGTAGCATGCCGCGACAGCGTGGACGTGAACCGTATGTGCAGTTGACGGACTTTGAGCGAGGGCGTATAGTGGGCATGCGGGAGGCCGGGTGGACGTACCGCCGAATTGCTCAACACGTGGGGCGTGAGGTCTCCACAGTACATCGATGTTGTCGCCAGTGGTCGGCGGAAGGTGCACGTGCCCGTCGACCTGGGACCGGACCGCAGCGACGCACGGATGCACGCCAAGACCGTAGGATCCTACGCAGTGCCGTAGGGGACCGCACCGCCACTTCCCAGCAAATTAGGGACACTGTTGCTCCTGGGGTATCGGCGAGGACCATTCGCAACCGTCTCCATGAAGCTGGGCTACGGTCCCGCACACCGTTCGGCCGTCTTCCGCTCACGCCCCAACATCGTGCAGCCCGCCTCCAGTGGTGTCGCGACAGGCGTGAATGGAGGGACGAATGGAGACGTGTCGTCTTCAGCGATGAGAGTCGCTTCTGCCTTGGTGCCAATGATGGTCGTATGCGTGTTTGGCGCCGTGCAGGTGAGCGCCACAATCAGGACTGCATACGACCGAGGCACACAGGGCCAACACCCGGCATCATGGTGTGGGGAGCGATCTCCTACACTGGCCGTACACCACTGGTGATCGTCGAGGGGACACTGAATAGTGCACGGTACATCCAAACCGTCATCGAACCCATCGTTCTACCATTCCTAGACCGGCAAGGGAACTTGCTGTTCCAACAGGACAATGCACGTCCGCATGTATCCCGTGCCACCCAACGTGCTCTAGAAGGTGTAAGTCAACTACCCTGGCCAGCAAGATCTCCGGATCTGTCCCCCATTGAGCATGTTTGGGACTGGATGAAGCGTCGTCTCACGCGGTCTGCACGTCCAGCACGAACGCTGGTCCAACTGAGGCGCCAGGTGGAAATGGCATGGCAAGCCGTTCCACAGGACTACATCCAGCATCTGTACGATCGTCTCCACGGGAGAATAGCAGCCTGCATTGCTGCGAAAGGTGGATATACACTGTACTAGTGCCGACATTGTGCATGCTCTGTTGCCTGTGTCTATGTGCCTGTGGTTCTGTCAGTGTGATCATGTGATGTATCTGACCCCAGGAATGTGTCAATAAAGTTTCCCCTTCCTGGGACAATGAATTCACGGTGTTCTTATTTCAATTTCCAGGAGTGGAAGTGATCCACAAGACTGGCGTCCAATACCCACGAGGATCCAGTTGTTGTAGAATATTAGCCCCTATTCTCAACTGAAACATTTTGAGGTGCCTCTAACAGAATGACAGCTTGCATATCGACTAGCATGGATTCCGAAAGCGTCGATGATGTCCAACTCAGCTTGCATTTTTCTCATAATATATACTCAAATCCATGATCAAGGAGCCAGGTAAGTGCAGTATTTTTCGATTTGCGAAAAATTATCACATCTGCTTTTATAAGTACGATCGTATGGATTATCAAACGACGTTTGTGCTGGGACTGAGGAGCTTTGGTAGAAAGGTCGCAACATGTTAGCCCCTCCCCTACCTTGAACTGAGAGTCATTGACAGACGTAGAAGTAACTCGGGTGTGCCACAGGGAAGAGTGTTGGAACCGTTGCTATTCATGTTGTTTATTATAGATCTTGTAGGTAATATTATTTGCAACCCCAGAGTTTTCACAATTGATGCACTTATCCACAGTGAAATACTGTCTGAAAGAAGCTGTACAAATTTTCGGTCATATCTTGTTAAGATTTATGTGGTACGAAGATCGGCACTTTGCTTTAAATCAAAAATGTAAAATGGTGAACTTAAGAAAACGAAAAAACGCAGTATCCTATGACTACAGAGTCAACAAGCCACAACTGAAAGCCACAATTATATGTATACTTGGTGTAGAACTTTGTAGGGACATGAAATGGAACGATCAATTACGCTCTGATATAGGTAAAGCAAGAGGGAGACCGGTTCACTGGTAGGACAGAAGGGAAGAGCAATGAGTCTACCAAGGAGACGGCATGCAAAACACCTTGCGAGCCATCCTATAGTATTGCTCAAGTGTGTGAGCCGGGTACCAGATACGACTAACACATGACGCTCAACGAATGCAGAGAACAGCAGCACGAATGGCTACAGGTTGTTTTGACGCATGGGAGAGTGTCACAGAGACGCTGAAGAAACTGGGCTGGCAAGCACTTCAAGACACACCCAAACTATCCCGAGAAACCCTACATAAGAATATTTCAAGGACCAATCGTAAACTATGCCTCTAGGAATATACCATAACCCCCTACGTATCGTCCGCAGGGATCGTGAGAACAAGATTGGATTGATATTAGGGTGGATACAGGAGCATTTCAGAATTCTTCCCGAGCTCCTTAGATCACTTCACAGTGGCTTGCAGAGTATGAATGTAAATGTAGATGTAGAATTCCACGTGACTTATAGTCCAGAGAGCACCTGACGTTGGCAACTTTCGCTCCCACCACCGCAACACTTGTCACCTACACTGTGCATCAATTTGAACCATCTTGTTGCGTTTTGTGATCGTTCGTGGTGCGCTGTGGTTTTGGTTCTGGCATTTCTTATAGATGCGGGAGCTATTATTTATATTTTGTGTGTTTTATTACTCTGAACAATTTCCGAAGCAATTTAGTGAAATGTTATAAGTAGAGGCATTCGATTTCGTTTAGTTTATCAGGGGGTGGTATGACATCAGTGGAGGTAAAGAATCAGTGTGTACAGTAGAATCTCGATAGTACGAGATGAACGGGACAGGAGTGACCTCGGTCTATTGAGAACTAGGACTATGGAAATTTATGTGGGAAAAAGAATGGAGACGATACTGAAAAGAATAATTCCCATCAACAACACCTCATTTTCTTCTCAAAATCCGGCTTTTTTATTGCTTTTCGGTTAAGAGATCCTTCATAGCATTTTTTTCCAAAGGAAACATCAGCCATTCATGAAGTTATTACTCGCCCCTACGGTTCAAATGGTTCAAATGGCTCTGAGCACTACGGGACTTAACATCGGAGGTCATCAGTCCCCTAGAACTTAGAACTAAACCTAAGGACATCACACACATCCATGCCCCAGGCAGGATTCGAACCTGCGACCGTAGCAGTCACGCGGTTCCGGACTGAAGCGCCTAGAACCGCTCGGTCACAAATGGCCAGCTCGCCCTTAAGGAAGCAGGTCTTTCTCCACGTAGCATTCACAGCGCTACTTACACTTTTTCGCTCGTACTGAGCTGCCACTACGGCCATTTTTCTACATGGGGGCTCTTGATGAAGAGAGGAAATACAGCAATGTGAATGATCTTTCAATATTATGGCCGGTTAATTATGAAACCAGTGGTCCGTTTTTCGTAATGAGGTCCAACGGGCGACCGCTTAGCTCTGCGCGAGTAATCATTATGCATCACATTTTTAACTCAAAAGATCCCGTGTTACATATTTCTGGTAGGAGTTTCGGTTTGTATCAGATGAAAATGTGATTTACTTTCGAGAGTTAATTTCCATAACAAGTACACTGATCTGATTTCCTTTAGCCTAAATTTCTGTAACGTCGTCAGGAAACGGACTTCTGTAATCGTGCGTTAAAAATTTGTTGCCTTAAATAAAACAAAAAATCGACCCTAACGCAACTCTTCGAGGGCACACTGATGCCAAGGTCATCTTCGTACGAATGATAGTTTATGAGTTCGAGCGAGTTGACTGGAACATAAGATTACGTGTGTGTTCAGCGTGGGACATGTTCATCCGTGCCTGCACGTGTTCCTGCTGAAGTGTCGATTCTAAAGTAATTCTGAACATGTATGTGATTATGGGGCTGTTCTTTGTGTAGAGTAGACTACTCAAGGCCCTGAAGTAGGTCAGTATAATCTCATTAGAAATTTGCGGTTCTGTGATGTGAGAATAATAATTGATCTGTGAGGAAATGCTGCTTTAGTTTTTTTTTTCTGAAAGAAGCTGTTTTTCCCGTTCTGTTATTTTTAATATAAAATGACTATTTCATTTCATTCACTATAATCTATTATCGTCCCATTGAACATTATGTATCGACGTCCGTCAAACAATTACGCTATATGCTTGTAGAGAATCATGTCACACAGAGCATGTACAGGTACATAAGGAAAAGCCCTGACACCCTACGATAAAAGTTAAAAACCAATGATAAACACTAGCGCGGCCACTGTAAGCGTCGGAAAAGATGTATTTTGCTACGCCGGAAGGCGAATGACAAATGATGGAAATTTCGTTCAATTTTTTAGAAGACAATATTTTAGTTCTCGTAGGGAGAAGACGTATTCTTGTGAGAAGTGTGTAGTAGACATTGTGTCATCTGAGTAATAGTTTTTGTGAAAGTATGAAGTGTGAGAGTTTCTTTTTAGTGAAAAACCACGAAAGTTTTTTTTTCTTCCGAGTATTATTCTAACGTCACATCACTGTAGCTGCCTGCATCTGAAGACGAAGTCCGATAAAAATCAGCATTGTATTCACGGTCGAAAATGAGAAGTACTAATCGTGGGAGAAGAAATATATAACTAATTTACGGAAATCTCAGTGGCGTAGAGAACGCAAAAATTGACGTAAGTTCACACTACTACTGACTGACAGTGTACAAGAGCTGTAAATTAAGACCGAAAGATAATACACTCGATTCAAGTCATTCACTTCAAAATTAATAAAAATCAAATTCGATACTATTGTAATTAATTTGTTTAAGTACAAGCAGTACGAAAAGAACGATATGCAAGACTAATAGTGCCTCCAACGGAACTCCACAATAACGGGTGTGGCCACGAAAAACAAGGATGTGACATTCAGTTTGCGGAGAGGAAATAGTTCACCGACACGCACTTTTGGTTTTAAAACGCTGAGCACGTCATTTGTGTCGTTATCCGAAGAGATACGCTGACCTTATTTTGCGAGTTTTGAGATGCTCGTAAGTTGCGCGTTTTAGAGCTCATGCTTACTAGCCTTTTCTTTCTCTTCCAGTGATCGTTCCTTCATATCCCTGAATACTGGTCGCTCCTCCCGCACCACCCTATTGTTGTCTACAACACGTCTGGTAACTGACAATTAGTGCTACCCTTTTGCAAACGAATAACAAATGAAAATAAATTAACTTCTCGGCATTTTTTCATTAATGAAGTTTTTCCATAACAGAGGTATTTCAACGTTCGCACGGCGTACAGTTTGAACAGGAACTCCACGGACAAAACTGCGGAGGTTGTTCAGGGGTACTCTGAGTATTTTTGCACAAGGGACTGGTTGCAGAGTTATTGGATTTCGCTTTCGACGACAACGAATTCCTGGCGAGAGTCCTGTTCCAGTAGCTCGCCAAACTGCCGGGCATCTTGACCGTGTAAGGCAGGCTGTCCAGCTCGTGGGCTCCGCTGTGAGCCGTGGAGCGCTCCCTGCTCCAGGGAGCCGCGTCGTTCGCTGTGACCAGTCAAGTGGGCCGGCACGTGGCACGGCTGGCTGAGGCAGGCGGCAAGGCAAGGGTTTTGATGTGCCAGCTGCGTCTTACAAGATCGAAAATCTCACACTCTTAGCTGCTAAGACGTGGTGACGTGCTACACCAGGAAATACAATGTTCAGGAAGTAAATAAGAAACAACTGTGTTACAAGAAATTGCATACTAAATTTATTGGGCCTCTGTAGTTTGAAATTTTCTTTTCATTGCAAGATCGGAAATATCAGGCGTCAAAGTGTTCGCAGCGTTAATGCGGAGGATGGCCTTCATTGTTGCATACTGAAGAAGCGATCGTTCCTTACTTTATAACTGTTTTCATTGCTCATAAAAGCTGCTCACATCAAAACGTAAATCCAAACATGCACATGATCTGAGCGGCATTGTTGTGAAGTTTGGGAAATGTTTTTTCTGTAATGAACACTACCATCGTGACAAATACAACGTGATGTAGTACCTCTCTTTGAACAATGTTGAATTTTGCAAATCAATAATCTCCAATTGAAGCGACGATGACAAGTCATCGGTGGAAACTGAAAAAGGAGTGCTGAATACCTTAAGTTCCATTTCCAAACCAGTGAGGTCTCGGAATCGTGTTTCAAACGACGTGATGAGCTGCTTTAACTTTGCTTGGTAATCGCCGAAAGTAGTACCATCAGGTAGTTTTAAAGAAGCAAGATGATTGAACAACGTTAGATGTCCATTACTCATCTGTCTCTCAAATAAACGTAACTTTTCCATGAACACTTTGATCTGGTCGTGCATGTCAACGATTAGCTGCCCATTGCCCTGCAATGACAGATTTAAATTATTCAGATGCATAGTTATGTCAGCTAGGAACGCCAGGTCTGATATCCATTTTATATCTTTCAGACAACGCATTTCTTCCCCTTTCATTTCGAGAAAATGGGTATTTCCTCACTAATGGCAAAGAAAACATCAAGAACTTTTCCCCGACTCAGCCAACGAACTGTACTGTGGTAAGATATATCTCCATACTCCACTTCCACATCTTTCAGGAATCCTTTGACGACGCACAAAATTCACACAGTTCACGACATCTTTCATTACGCCACCTAGCTCTACCGTTTCAGCACACAGTGCCTCTTGGTGCATTACAGAACACGAACTATGTTGCATGTTTTGATACCCTCCGTATTACGAATCCGTTTTTAAACATACGTCTACTGGTATGTCGTTCTTAAGCCTGGCTACCAGTTCTCTGCGTGCAACGCCTTCTACCTGACTGTATTTAATTCTGTATATTGTACCTCTTCGCAGAATTAAATACTTTATGACATACAAAACACTGCGGTCGACCATCCCTCTCAATGAATAGAAAGGTATCCTCCAATAGAGGTACAGAGCTCCCGCGGCTAGTCATAGCTGTCATTGAGCACGGATTATTACGGCTGCATGCGGCCAGGGGCCAGTGAGTTCGCTTTCCCACTCCACGCGGGCTCCGAGCTGCCGCAGTGAGCGCTCCGGAGCGCTCCGGCTCCCTGGAGCTCGGTTGGAACAGCCTGGCTGTAAGGCGTTCAATGTTGCATCACTGTAGACTGTGCTGTGATCATGGCAGTCGACTTTTTGAAAAACATCCGTGGGTAGATCAGTTCTGCTTGTGTTACGTGCTGTAGAATTATGACATTGCACAATATAGATAAATGACCTAGCGGGAAATGTCTGTGGGGGTTTTCGTGGAGCTGGCGGATCATCTGCGAGTGGAACTGGAAAGGCGTGGAGTGACAGTCGCTAGTGACTCACAATGTATCCTCGACCACAGTTCATAGGATGGCTCGCGAAGTACAGAGCTGCTGTAAAACGTCAGAACAGTCTGAACACATTGTGATATAAGTGTACGTGTTATGTTGCATTACTCTGTGATTGTGTTGTACATTGTGGTGAGAGCTGGTCGGGGTTCTTTCGGTTGGAGCCGAATAGCGGGTCTCAAACAGAGTCTGCGACTATTCTGCAACAATTTTTGGCTCCAGATTTCTAGACCTACGTTATTGGTTGGGAATTTGTAGGACTCCCCTTGATAGGTCAGGTGTGCAGTACATAGAGGAAGCAGTTACTCGGATAGTAGAATACTCGTAGATTGCTCATGACGTTTTTATAGGCTAGGCGGTTGTTTCAGGTACTCTGAAAACACTCAATTGGCGATAAGCAGAAAGACAAGTCATACTGCGTTCAGAATAAAGACACCCAGACTGCGATCAGAATAAAGACATTTCGACTGTCAAAGATTTGTCTGTAAATTGTCGAAGTATTCGTAACAAAATTCCCGAATTTACTGCCCTCCAGGGAAGTTCTTCCCTTTGTTTAGCTCATGCTAGTATGCAGATTGCACACCTGAACATCTAATGCCTCAGTGTTCTGGTATATTCCTTGATATCCGCATTTTCAATTATCCCATCGAATCACAAAAGTACTAACTGACATATTACACATTCCATGATGTACCCTGACATACGTGTTCTGGTGGGTTTTCTGTCGTAAGTCATAGTATCCTTTCTCTTCCCTTGCTTGAGGGATACATGGCATATCGAGGTACGCGCCTTTGGTTGTTCTGATTGTAATGAGCGTCTTTCTAATATAATGCGTATGTATCGCTGTACTCTTCTTTACATTTATTTCATGGCTCATGGTTTGGTATATCACCCTGGCACACGCCTGCTTACTAGCACACTTATCACTTTTGTTCTAACGTTGGTTTTGCCTTTCCATATATTTCAATGCTTACTGCTTAGTGAGAATTTGTTACGGTATATGACACTAGATTCATACACTCCTGGAAATGGAAAAAAGAACACATTGATACCGGTGTGTCAGACCCACCATACTTGCTCCGGACACTGCGAGAGGGCTGTACAAGCAATGATCACACGCACGGCACAGCAGACACACCAGGAACCGCGGTGTTGGCCGTCCAATGGCGCTAGCTGCGCAGCATTTGTGCACCGCCGCCGTCAGTGTCAGCCAGTTTGCCGTGGCATACGGAGCTCCATCGCAGTCTTTAACACTGGTAGCATGCCGCGACAGCGTGGACGTGAACCGTATGTGCAGTTGACGGACTTTGAGCGAGGGCGTATAGTGGGCATGCGGGAGGCCGGGTGGACGTACCGCCGAATTGCTCAACACGTGGGGCGTGAGGTCTCCACAGTACATCGATGTTGTCGCCAGTGGTCGGCGGAAGGTGCACGTGCCCGTCGACCTGGGACCGGACCGCAGCGACGCACGGATGCACGCCAAGACAGGTAGGATCCTACGCAGTGCCGTAGGGGACCGCACCGCCACTTCCCAGCAAATTAGGGACACTGTTGCTCCTGGGGTATCCGCGAGGACCATTCGCAACCGTCTCCATGAAGCTGGGCTACGGTCCCGCACACCGTTAGGCCGTCTTCCGCTCACGCCCCAACATCGTGCAGCCCGCCTCCAGTGGTGTCGCGACAGGCGTGAATGGAGGGACGAATGGAGACGTGTCGTCTTCAGCGATGAGAGTCGCTTCTGCCTTGGTGCCAATGATGGTCGTATGCGTGTTTGGCGCCATGCAGGTGAGCGCCACAATCAGAACTGCATACGACCGAGGCACACAGGGCCAACACCCGGCATCATGGTGTGGGGAGCGATCTCCTACACTGGCCGTACACCACTGGTGATCGTCGAGGGGACACTGAATAGTGCGCGGTACATCCAAACCGTCATCGAACCCATCGCTCTACCATTCCTAGACCGGCAAGGGAACTTGCTGTTGCAACAGGACAATGCACGTCCGCATGTATCCCGTGCCACCCAACGTGCTCTAGAAGGTGTAAGTCAACTACCCTGGCCAGCAAGATCTCCGGATCTGTCCCCCATTGAGCATGTTTGGGACTGGATGAAGCGTCGTCTCACGCTGTCTGCACGTCCAGCACGAACGCTGGTCCAACTGAGGCGCCAGGTGGAAATGGCATGGCAAGCCGTTCCACAGGACTACATCCAGCATCTCTACGATCGTCTCCATGGGAGAATAGCAGCCTGCATTGCTGCGAAAGGTGGATATACACTGTACTAGTGCCGACGGTGTGCATGCTCTGTTGCCTGTGTCTATGTGCCTGTGGTTCTGTCAGTATGATCATGTGATGTATCTGACCCCAGGAATGTGTCAATAAAGTTTCCCCTTCCTGGGACAATGAATTCATGGTGTTCTTATTTCAATTTCCAGGAGTGTAGTTTGGTTCATTTGAAATGTTTTATTAAGTAAGTTGCATCTTAGCAGTTTGTGATCGATAAATTCTACTGATGTATTTTTGTATTCTCCTGTTATTAGTAGTACATGGAACATGATGATATAGATGGTAATGGTGTTGACCTCTGGTAAGAGGTATATGTTTTACTAGTATATGACAGTATATACCCCTTCAGTGTATTACTATATTGTTTTTCTCCAGTTGTTTCACGGGGATTGCATTAGCATTATACGGTGATAATTTATGCATAACATGAAATATTGATCACCATTTAGTACCTTTCTTTTTTACGATTATAAGGCTATCTACTTTGCTCACTAGTTTAAGTTAATACAGTGTACAACTGTTCTCTTATTTTATTCCTCAAGTTATCTGTAACTTCATGTAACTTACTGTACTGGTTGGTATTGTTATGTTATTACATATTATCATTGTATATAAGACTTACACCACCACTCGTTTTTGGTTATCTGTTTCATACTGGTAACATTGTTGCCTGTATACATGATGGCGTAGTAAATTGCCGAAACTGTTAGCCAAATAACATAAGTTTGGAAATTAGATGGCTAAAAGGTGTTTGATTTGACACCCTGTAAAGTTATCTGGTCGCGTTTAACAGGTCTAGGGGAAACCAAGTCAATTGTTGGATTTCCTTGCTGGCCATCCGTTTGCGCTGTGGCAGTTCTAGAGTCACTGAAACGATGTCTATGGTCAGTAGTGGTTAAATACTTAGATCATGCAGTAGTAATTGGGGGCAACTTTAGCATACCGGGTATACACGAGAAGGGTGCAGACAGACAGTCCTGTGTAGTACTTTTGAACACGATTTCTGAAAACTATTTTGAGTTGCCAGTTCGGAAGGCAACACACAATGGAAATATCTTAGGTCTTGAAGAAACAAACAGGCCGAACCTTATCGACAACGTTAGTATAGAGACGGGCATAAGCGATAATCGTTGTAGCAACTGTGTTTACGAAAATCAGTCAAAAACGCTAGGAGAGTGTTTCTGCTAGCAAGAGCACATAAGCAGTTGTTAGCATCTCACTCAGACACTGAAATGGCATCACTTCGCTCCAGTAAGATGGACGTACAGAAATTACGAGCAAATTTTAAACAGACTGTAAGTCGTGGTATGTATAAATATATGCCTTGTAAGTGGATTAACGAAATTCGGAAAATGATGAGGAACGAAAGACTGTTGCACTCTCGGTTCAAAAGAGAGCTTGCAAATGATGGAATTACAGGAAAAGTTTACTACAGATTAGGGCGTCTGTGAAAAGATCAGTTCGCGAAACATATAACAGCTGCCAGCGTCATACCTAGCCTAAGATCTGACCGAGAACCCGACAAAAGCGGGTCTAATGCTTCCATCCAGTCACTCATTGATCAGTCTGCTTTGCCAGCTGAAAATAAGAAATCGTTCAAGCACGAGAATCATACAAATTAAAGTGCTTTTGGGTTCTGTCAAGGATGATCTTTGTTTGCGTAAGGCGGGTGTATACCGCATTCCTTGTAGCTGTGGCATGACATATATTGGTCAAAATATCAGGACCGTGGAAGTCCGATTTACTGAGCATAAACGGCACACACGATTACAGCAGACAAGTAGATCTTTTATTGCCGAACATTGCTTGGATACTGGTCCCCCCCATGCTATATAACAACACCGTGATATTGGCATGCACGTCCAGCTACTGAGACAGTGTTATTAAGGAAGCAGTTAAGATTAAATTAGCGAGAAACCTTGTAAACAGGGATGGAGGTTTTTGTTTAAACTCTGTTTCGAATCCTGCTCTCTCCCTTGTCAACAAACAGAGGGATAATGTCAATGTTACCTCACGTCCTATTTCTAGTCTGTCGATGTCTGACTCTGGTCATCTTTGGTGTCACTAGTGATCAGTGTGTGTTATCTTTCCTGCACCAGTCTGAGAACCGAGGTTTTAAATTTGCCTGCACATCGCTTATCCGTTGCAGTTTGCCTTGAAGATGGCGGGGTGTACTGCCGCCGAAAATCAGCGGACGCTGAAAATATTACCTGGCTGAATGCTCGTAAGTTGTTTGAAGATTGTATACGCCAGGAGAAACTCAGGTCTAACATAGCATCGCTTGACCATCGAACATACTTTCGTATGGACTACATACAAATAAGCATCCCTGGCGTAGAGAAACAACCGAAAGAGTTGAAAGCAAACAAGTCGCCAGGTCCGGATGAAATTACAAAGAGCACTCTGCAGAACTGGTCTCTTACTTATATTGCTTTTTATCGCGAATCTCTTGCCAAGAGCAAAGTCCAAAGCCACTGAGAAAGAGCACAGGTGGCTGCGGTGTATAAGAAGGCTAAAAGAACGGACTGTCTACAGACCAATATCCCTAACATCGGTTTGCTATAGATACCTTAAACATGTTGTCAGAATACAACAAATTTTTTGAGCCTGAGAAGCTTATGTCCAGGAATCAGTACGGTTTAAGAATGCACTCCTCGTGCGAAACTCAGTTTGGTCTTTTCTTACACGATATAGGGCAAAGTTCCCTATAGCCTAGTACCGTTTTTAAACTGAAGATTACCATCAGCATTCTTACAATTGTACTATAATATTACTAGGGAGTATTTAAATACTAGTCTTGTAAAAATCTTCAGAATATCTTCTCATACTGTAATAGCTTAACAAAGAATTAAAAAGTGTAATTTTTAACTCCGGAAAATATGGTTCCTAATTTCGGGTTTTAGGGATTTTCTAATAAGCGACTGCAAATGAACGATAAAACTTAATTAATTAGTATCATAGACTTTATTTGTACCAAATGTTTGTTTAAGAAGTAAAGGATGCTACATAATTGCCCGGTCACTCTGCATACGTTTCAGCCATAACAAGAAAAATGTTTAGTATTTGTACTTTTTGATACAGTGGTCATACTTAAAATCTTCCCAAGTATCATCGTCGACAACTGCGCAAAGCTCATAACACCAGGGAAAGCAGCCGATGCACTCAATCCAGGTCTTTTTACAAGCACCGGCTGACCACAGTTGGTCGCAGTAGATGCACTCCTCTTCATTTTCAGATGATGAGTCTTCAACATGGTTTCTTCAACGCTTGAATCGGTGGCTTCCTCACCATGATCCTGCTGCTTTCTGACACTCTGGTTCTTTATTACGAAGAGCTTTATTATGGTAGGCCCATACTCGTGGTATGTAAAAATTTAGTACAGAAAAATTGTCGATTAGTTAATTTATTTTGCTTTGGTTTTCGTTCCTCAAAGTCTAACATGAATTTTCGGTTACCACATGTGTTGTAGACAATGACAGGCTGTCACAGGAGGAACGATCACTATTCAGCGAAGTTAAGGAATGATCATTCGAAGAAAACAGAAAGAATCCTAGTAAGCATGAGCTCTAAAAGGCGAATCTTAAAGTGCAATGCAGAACTCGCAAAATAAGGTCAGCATATCTCTCCAATCAACAACAAAAATTACGTGCTCAGCGTCTTAAAACAAAAAGGCGTATGAATTCATTATTTCCGTTCCGAAAACTGAATATCACATCGGTGATTTTCGTGACCATACATGTTGTTGTGGTGCTCTGTTCGAGACGCCATTAGTCTACGTATTGTTCCTTCCACACTGCTCTGTGGGGCATGATAATTTCAAGCACATAGCGTAATTAATCAGGATGTTCAATGGGATGAAAACAGGTAACAGCAAATAATATGAAATAAGTGCTTATTTTATATTAAAAACAGCCGCACGCAAGAACAATGGCTTCTTTAAGAAAAAAAAATTCATGCAGTACTTCTTCACAATCAAGTATTATTCTCACATCACAGGATCACACACCTTTGTGGAAAATATGTTCAGATGTGTGTGAAATCTTATGAGACTTAACTGCTTTGGTCATCAGTCCCTAAGCTTACACACTACTTAACCTAAATTATCCTTAGGACAAACACACACACCCATGCCCGAGGGAGGACTCGAACCTTCGCCGGGACCAGCCGCACAATCCATGACTGCAGCGCTTAGACCGCTCGGCTAATCCCGCGCGGCTCCTTTGTAGCGATTTTACTGGCTCGTGTAGTGTATTCTACATAAAGAACAGCCCTATAGCCACACAAATGTTCAGAATTAATTTAGAATCGACAGTTCAGCAGGCGCACTTTCGGGCAGGGATAAAACTAGCCACTCCCAGCACATGCTTAGTCTTACGTTTCATTACACTCGCTCGAACTCACAAACTACTGTTCGTACGAAGACGAACTAGGCATCACTGTGTCCTGGAAGAGCTGCACTAAGGGTTCGATTTTTAGTTTTATTTACTGAAACAAATTTTTAATGCAGTGTTATAAAAATTTGTTTCCTGTAGACGTTACCAGAATTGCGACAGACGGAAAAGTTCTCTGTTAATAAAGTTCGGTGAACTTATTACGGAAAGTAACTCTCGAAAATAAATCACATATTCATCTAATACAAACCGAAACTCCGACAGAAATGTGTAGCATCGGCTATTTTGAGTTAAATGTAGCGCATGATACTCCACCATTTCCAGCGCCGAGACTTAAGCGGTCACCCGTCGCTCCTCATTACGAAAAACAGACAGTTAGTTTCATAATTAACCGGCCATTATGTTCAAAGATAGCCCATGCGGTTAGCCGTGGGGTCTAACGCACGGCTTCCCGGGCGGGAAGGAGCGCCTGGTCCCCGGCACGAAGCCGCGCGGCGGATTTGTGTCGAGGTCCGGTGAACCGGCCAGTCTGTGTATGGTTTTTAGGCGGTTTTCCATCTGCCACGGCGAATGCGGGCTGGTCCCCCTTATTTCGCCTCAGCTACACTATGTCGGTGATTGCTGCGCAAACAAGTTCTCCACGTACGCGTACAATACCATTACTGTACGACGTAAACATAGGGTTTACACTCGTCTGGAGTGAGACGTTTCCTGGGGGATGAACCCTGAAAGAGTGGTTCGGTGTGGGGCGGCGGAGGGGTGAAGTGGACTGCGGTAGTCGTCGTGGGGTTGTGGACCACTGCGGCTCCGTCGGGGACGGAACCTCTGCGTCGTTTCTAGGCCCCGGTTAACAAACAATACAATACAATACGTACAAATATCATTCACATTGCTGTATTTACTCTCTTCATCAAGAGCTTCCATGTAGACAAGTGGCTGTCGTTAGGGCCCAGTTCGCACGCAAAAGTGTAAATAGCACTGTGTGTGGTATCTGGAGAAAAACCTTCTTTCTTGGTGGCGAGTAATAACATCCTAAATGGCTGTTTCCTTTGGAAACAAATTCTATGAAGGTTCTCTCAGGCAAAAAACAATAAAAAAGTAGGATTTGAGAAAAAAATGAGGCGTTGTGAATGTGAATTATTCTTTTCAATATCGTCTCATTTCTTTTTCCTACATAACTTTCCATAGTCCGAGTTCTCAATAAACCGAGGGCACCCCGGTCCCGTTCAGCTCGAACTATTGTGATTCTACTGTACACACTGATCCTTTACCCCCTGATAAAGTAAACGAACTCAAATGCCTCTACTTATAACATTTCACGAAGTTTCTTCTAACATTGTTCAGAGGAATAAAACACACAAAAAATACAATAATGGCTCACGCATGTGTAAGAAATGCCAGAACCAAAATCACAGCGCACCACGAACGATCACGTAAGGCAGCAAGTTGCTTCAAATTGATGCACAGTGCAGGCGAGAGGTGTTGCGATGGTGGGAGTGAAAGCTACCAACGGAAGGTGCATGCTGCTACTACAAGACATGTGGAATTCTACATCTACATCTACCTTCATACTCTGCAAGCTACTGTGAAGTGGTTGATGGAGTTAGGGAAGAATGTTTAAATGCCTCTGTACGCGCCATAATATTAATCTAATCTTGTTCTCAAGATGTCTACAGAGTGATACGTAGAGGATTGCCGTGTATTCGTAGAGACATCATTTAAAACTGGTCCTTCAAACGTTCTTAAGTACGCTTTCTCGGAATTGTTTGCGTCTATCTTCAGGTGCCTGTCAACTCAGTTTCTTCAGCGTCTCGGACACTCTCCAACAGGTAAACTAATCTGTAACCATTCTTGCTGCTCTTCTCTACACACGATGAATATCATATGTTAGTCATAACTGGTACGCGTACCGCACACTTGAGCAATACCACAGGATGGCTCGCCAAGTGTTTTGTACGCCACCTCCTTTGTAGACTCATTGCACTTCCCTAGTATTGTACCAATGAAGTTCATGTCTCTATAAAGTGTTACATTCAGGTATATGTATAACTGACGGATTTCAAAAGTGGCTTGTTGAGTCTGTAGTCATAGTATACTACGATTTTTCGTTTTGTTAAGTGTACAATTTTACATTTTTGAACATTTAAAGCAAGTTGCCAATCTTCGCACCACTTTGAATTCTTAGCAAGATCTCTCTGAATATTTGTACAGCTTATTTCAGACAGTACTTCACTGTGGATAACTGCATCATCTGAAAGAAACTCCGGGACTACTAATAATGTTACCTGCAAGGCCTTTAGTACACGACGTGAACAGCAAGGGTCCTAGCACCCTTCCCCGTGGCACACCGCGTTTCTTCTACATCTGTCAATGACCCTCACTTCAAGGTAACATATTACGTTCTTCCTACCAAAAATGCTGATATGCTGATGTGATATTAGTCAGATGCTTTTCGGAAATGGAAAAATAGTGCATCTACCCGACTGCCTTGATCCACGGCTTTCAGTATATCACGTGAGAAAAGTGCAAGTTCAGTTCGATATGACTAATGTTTTCGGAATCCGTGGTAGTCGACATGCAGGTGGTCATTCTGTTCGAGGTATCTGAAGACGTTTCAGCTGAGAATAGGGCTTAATTTTCTACAACAAATGGTTGTTAAGGATTTTGGACTGAAGTTTGGTGGATCACTTCTGCTATCCTTTTTGCAGAGTAGTGTGTGATGCGCTTTTTTCCAACGGTTTTTTGTTCGAGGGATCTACGGTAAATTACAATTAAATTACAACCGCAAATTAGGTGTAGAACTGAGGGCCCATCGCGTTCTGGAGCCTTGCTCCATTTTAGCAAATTCCAGTTATTTATCAATACTAACGATACTAATATCTACACTATGTGATCAAAAGTATCCGGACACCCCCAAAAACATACGTTTTCCATATTAGGTGCATTGTGCTGCCACCTACTGCCAGGTACTCCATATCAGCGACCGCAGTAGTCATTATCGCGAGAGAGCAGAATGGAGCGCTCCACGGAACTCACGGACTTCGAACGTGGTCACTTGTGTCACACGTTCCTACGCGATATTTCCAGACTCCCAACACCCCTAGGTCAACTGTTTCCGATGTGATAGTGAAGTGGAAACGTGAAGGGACACGTACAGCACAAAAGCGTACAGGCCGACCTCGTCTGTTGACTGACAGAGACTGCCGACAGTTGAAAAGGGTCGTGATATGTAATACGCAGACTTCTGCCCAGACCGTCACACAGGAATTCCAAACTGAATCAGGATCCACTGCAAGTACTATGGCAGTTAGACGGGAGGTGAGAAAATTTGGCTCTCATGGTCGAGCTGCTCATAAGCCACACATCACGCCAGTAAATGCCAAACGACGCCTCGCTTAGTGTAAGGAGCGGAAACATTGGACGATTGAACAGTGGAAAAACGTTGTATGGAGTGACGAATCACGGTACACAATGTGGAGATCCTATGGCAGGGTGTGGGTATGGCGAATGCCCGGTGAACGTCATCTGCCAGCGTGTGTAGTGCCAAAAGTAAAATTCGGAGGCGGTGGTGTTATGGTATGGTAGTCTTTCTCTCGGAGGCGGCTTGCACCTCTTGTTGTTTTGCGCTGCACTATCACAGCAGAGGCCTACATTAATGTTTTAAGGACCTTCTTGCTTCCCATTGTTAAAGGGCAATTCGGGGATGGCGACTGCATCTTTCAACACGGTCGAGCACCTGTTCATAATTCACGGCCTGCGGCGGTGTGTCTACACGACAATAACATCCCTCTAATGGAGTGGTCTGCACAGAGTCCTGACCTGAATCCAAGAACACCTTTGGGATGTTTTAGAACGCCGGCCGGAGTGGCCGTGCGGTTCTAGGCGCTACAGTCTGGAACCGCGTGACCGCTACGGTCGCAGGTTCGAATCCTGCCTCGGGCATGGATGTGTGTGATGTCCTTAGGTTAGTTAGTTTTAAGTAGTTGTAAGTTCTAGGGAACTGATGACCACAGCAGTTAAGTCCCATAGTGCTCAGAGCCATTTGAACCATTTTGTTTTAGAAGGCCGACTCCGTGCCAGGCCTCCCCGACCGACATCGATACCTTTCCTCAGTGCAGCACTCTGTGATGAATGGGCTACCATACCCCAAGAAACCTTCCAGCACCAGATTGAACGTGTCCCTGCGAGAGTGGAAGCTATCATCAAGGCTAAGGGTGGGCCAACACCATACTGAATTCCTGCATTGCCAATGGAGGGTGCCACGAACTTGTAAGTCATTTTCATCCAGGTGTCCGGACACTTTTGATTAATAGTGTATATCACTAACTTTTATTGCGGTGCAAGAACTAAATTGGGCAATATTCCTGGATATTCATTTGTAAAGAAAAATTTGAGAACCGAGTTCAGTGTTTCTGCTTTTGCTTTGCTACCCCCTGTTTCAAACCCTGTCTTGTCCTGCAATGTCTGAAATCTAACGTTGGTACCACTGACAGCCGTCACATACGACTGGAGTTTCTTTCACTGTCTCTGTATCTCTAGCCTCATGCTTTTTTTTACATATATTACACGGTACTCTGTTTCTTTAGAAGTTTCCTGGCTGAATTAATGCCATCATTCCCCTGTGACCTTCACCCATTTACTTCCTATACAGTTGTCGATCCGAAAGTAATTCTGAACAGAGCAGGTGTATAGAAAGGCTGATACAGGTGTCTAAAGAGCGGCGGTTCTACAGCCATGTTGCAGTAAGATATCAAACGATGTTGCCAGTGATTATGATTGGTCCAGACGCTTCGCATTATATCATGTACGTGCTCATAGAGGAAGAGGTCCGACTATCGTGCAAATCAGTGAAGTCGACAAACACCTTTGCGTTGGCCAACGATAGAAATATGTGCACGAGAAAATATCTCCCCGTCGTTAAGGCAATGGCACCAGAATAGTCTCGACGATAATCTGGACATATCCTGCACTGCTCAGCACCCCCTTAACTTACAACGGCTCCTCATAACGGAGTGCCCAGTGTTGGGCCTGTATGTCGTCAGCAGATTCGGTCCACTATCGAATTGCTCTTCCAGTCGACACGTCGCTCGCAAAGCATCAGATGTAGGGTCACGTCTTATCACTAAATACAACATTTTGCAGCACCGTTCCTCCCTCCATTTGCGATTTTCGATACTCCATCACACATGAAACGTACTGTCATGAGATGTTAGGACCTTGGAGATCAACACCATTGTTTGTAACTCAACTTCCTGTAACGGCTCCAAATGGTCCTGGCTAAGAGGCTGGATGCAATATTGGTCCTAACTTGCGCCGGAGTCGGCATACCATCAGCGATGGCTGCCCGTGTGATGTTGAGAGTCATGCGTGAATGTGTACGCTGTCGCCGTTGAGAACCGGAATGAAAACGAATGTGCACTTTCTTGGGGTACGAATACTGATACGTATAAAATATCTTAGGAAACTCTTTTGTAAGGAACAAGAAACCTCTCCTAGACATCTGTGAAAAATAAGTAAATGCGTGGAAGGTGTACGTCAGCTCAAGTCTACGATGTTCACCAAACCAGAATATTACGTAAAACGCATTATTTTATTTTTTTTTTTTTTTTTTTTTTTTTGCAAATCAATTTGTTATTGGCTCAGCGTAGATCTTACACTTTTTCTCAGCCCCCTGGGGGCAAGACTGTTAATAACATGCACGATAAGGTCTGTCTGAATATCCGATCCTTCCGGACGATTATAAATAATATATTTTGGCACATACGTGTAGAAAGCAACTCTTGAATTGTTTCTGCTTTGTATGGTTGCAACATGTGCAGACGTTATTATGTTCAGATCGCAACGCAAGCTCAAATGGTTCAAATGCCTCTGAGCACTATGGGACTTAACATACGAGGTCATCAGTCCCCTAGAACTTAGAACTACTTAAACCTAACTAACCTAAGGACATCACACACATCCTTGCCCGAGGCAGGATTCGGACGTGCAACCGTAGCGGTTGCTCGGTTCCAGACTGAAACGCCTAGAACCGCTCGGCCACCAGCAGCCGGCCATGCGTTAGCAGTTACGTGTATTTGATACCTCATTGTGGTTGGAAAGTCTTCTTCTTCCTCTTCTCCCTTTCTTTCTAGGATAAAGGTGGTTTACTCCAATACCCTTCGGTCTACCGTAAGGCTGTTCTTCGACGGCCAATATTTCTTTTACCAGCTGGTGATTTATTTCTTACGATATTCACAATCTTCCTATCATCCATCATGTCTATGTGTTCGTCCCATTCATGCTTTCTCTAATGTACCCACTTTACATCCCTGTCTAATGATTTCACTTCTGTCTCCGTCTCCCAGTGTCTTCCTTGTAATCCTACACAGAATTTTCATTTCTCTGGTTACCAAGAGTCTCTTTCTTTTTAAGGTTTCCGGTCTTGTCTCACTACTGTTTTTATAATCCTGCCTCCGCATGTTTTCCTATATGCTTGTTTTTCCGGATAGCGTCATTTAAATACCCTGTCACTTTGTTCGGTTTTGCCATTTTTTTCTGACTTCCTTTTCGACATTTACACTGCTGGACAGTTCGATACCAAGATATTTAAATCTCATTACCTGTTGAATAATTTTTGCTTCCGCTTCCAGTTTGCATCTAGTTGATTCCGCATATGTTGTCATACATTGTTCGCATGCTTAGCTGGGTGGTAACGTGCTCGCCTCCCATGCAAGCGGGTCCGGGTTCGATTCCCGGCCGGTTGGAGATTTTCTCCGCTCGGGGACTGGGTGTTGTGCTGTCCTCATCATAATTTCACCCTCATCACCGGCGCGCAAGTCGCCCAATGTGGCGTCGACTGAAATGAGACTTGCACATGGCGACCAAACTTCCCCGAATAGGGGCCTCCCGGCCAATGATGCCAATCGCTCCTTTCCATTTTGTCATACATTTAGTTGTTTGTGTGCATTCGACCATATATAGGTTTTTGGCTGCCACCTTAGATATGTGTAAAAGTTTCTGCAGGTTATCTTCACAGTTTGCCAGCAGAATTGCATCGTCAGCATAAGAATTCATGTACTGTGTCAAGTCAAAGACTAGTGCCTTGATGTTTGCATCGAGCGCTTGCAAATGTACCTTTCAAATCTGTGGAAGTCTCGAGAATGTACCATATCTTGAGTTCGAACAGCTGGAGGACCTGTGAGCCAGAACTCCCCACCATAACGAAGATGATCGTAGTTCCTCTACAGACGGGCCCCGCGAGAGCAGATCTGCAGGACTGTATCGGTTATGGCAGTGGCACTATTGAGCTGGAGATGTGCTGTCCGAAATTTTGGTCATTCGATTGCAGACACAGATTTTCCAGTGGTTTGGACCACTTTGTACCCAGTCTAGCACAACAGCTGAATTATTCCACACAGTCGCCTGTCTAACGTCGCAGTTTCCAACTTGACAAGATCAGCGTGAAAGCCTTGTGCTTAAGAGAGCTGCAAGTGGTTCTAAACGTGGCAGAGTAGTTCTGTTGTACCCAATACCGCAGAGATTCTGCACTACCCGAACTAGACAGACAGCTGGTAGGTTTCCTGAGATATGTGGCATATAATGTTTACAAAATTCTCATCCAATTCCGCTGCGGCCATTGCGATTTTGCAAAGTTCCGTCAGAATGATGGTTGTAAGTGAAGCGTGTTTTTCGCAGAGAAACACAAAAGAGGAATATAGTGGTTCTAGTTCTGGTAGGTGACAGAGAGTCCCGAAATCATGTAATTATGCGTCAAGGTCTTTGTATCTTGTTTCGTCACCGGTCAATTTTTTGCCAAAGTCAGTCAATTTTGTTTCGAAGTCAGCGAATTTCGTGGCGAGATCAGTGAATTTTATGTCACAATCGGTTCGTATAACATATTCCTTTACGAGTTTGATACAGATTTTCACAGTGGTCTACTCTCCACAAGTCTTTCATGTATGCACAACTTGTATACCTTACAAGAAATGGCTTGCTGTTAACGTAATGGGTGACAAAGATGAGCAAGTGAGTCATGACTGTTTGCATTAGACTGTGGTTATTGTGAAACCCTCACAGCCTTGAAGCACAATTCAACCCTCTTCCCACAGACAGCTTTCCTGCTGGAAGATGTCAAGCCAGCAGGGCACTGAACATCAACACTGATGTAAGACATCGCCTGTGCGAGTAACTACAGCCACTCACAATGAAACGGTCATGTAAACTATAGTGCAAACATACAGGTAATTTTTTTACAAACTAATGAAATTTTATTGGCTGTCATCTACACTCCTGGAAATGGAAAAAAGAACACATTGACACCGGTGTGTCAGACCCACCATACTTGCTCCGGACACTGCGAGAGGGCTGTACAAGCAATGATCACACGCACGGCACAGCGGACACACCAGGAACCGCGGTGTTGGCCGTCGAATGGCGCTAGCTGCGCAGCATTTGTGCACCGCCGCCGTCAGTGTCAGCCAGTTTGCCGTGGCATACGGAGCTCCATCGCAGTCTTTAACACTGGTAGCATGCCGCGACAGCGTGGACGTGAACCGTATGTGCAGTTGACGGACTTTGAGCGAGGGCGTATAGTGGGCATGCGGGAGGCCGGGTGGACGTACCGCCGAATTGCTCAACACGTGGGGCGTGAGGTCTCCACAGTACATTGATGTTGTCGCCAGTGGTCGGCGGAAGGTGCACGTGCCCGTCGACCTGGGACCGGACCGCAGCGACGCACGGATGCACGCCAAGACCGTAGGATCCTACGCAGTGCCGTAGGGGACCGCACCGCCACTTCCCAGCAAATTAGGGACACTGTTGCTCCTGGGGTATCGGCGAGGACCATTCGCAACCGTCTCCATGAAGCTGGGCTACGGTCCCGCACACCGTTAGGCCGTCTTCCGCTCACGCCCCAACATCGTGCAGCCCGCCTCCAGTGATGTCGCGACAGGCGTGAATGGAGGGACGAATGGAGACGTGTCGTCTTCAGCGATGAGAGTCGCTTCTGCCTTGGTGCCAATGATGGTCGTATGCGTGTTTGGCGCCGTGCAGGTGAGCGCCACAGTCAGGACTGCATACGACCGAGGCACACAGGGCCAACACCCGCCATCATGGTGTGGGGAGCGATCTCCTACACTGGCCGTACACCACTGGTGATCGTCGAGGGGACACTGAATAGTGCACGGTACATCCAAACCGTCATCGAACCCATCGTTCTGCTATTCCTAGACCGGCAAGGGAACTTGCTGTTCCAACAGGACAATGCACTTCCGCATGTATCCCGTGCCACCCAACGTGCTCTAGAAGGTGTAAGTCAACTACCCTGGCCAGCAAGATCTCCGGATCTGTCCCCCATTGAGTATGTTTGGGACTGGATGAAGCGTCGTCTCACGCGGTCTGCACGTCCAGCACGAACGCTGGTCCAACTGAGGCGCCAGGTGGAAATGGCATGGCAAGCCGTTCCACAGGACTACATCCAGCATCTCTACGATCGTCTCCATGGGAGAATAGCAGCCTGCATTGCTGCGAAATGTGGATATACACTGTAGTAGTGCCGACATTGTGCATGCTCTGTTGCCTGTGGCTATGTGCCTGTGGTTCTGTCAGTGTGATCATGTGATGTATCTGACCCCAGGAATGTGTCAATAAAGTTTCCCCTTCCTGGGACAATGAATTCACGGTGTTCTTATTTCAATTTCCAGGAGTGTACAATTGCAATATATTTATGTTGCTTGACATGGAGAACCTTCAAAACTGCCTGTTGTCGTTATGTATATGAGTGGACATTAAGCGAAAGGTCTAAGAGATTAGATTTTCGGTACAGCTTATCGCAGTTTCGTCCAACAGCTGATCGTTATCAATCTTTTCTCTGGAGCTGAATTTCTGTTTACCGGTTAGGCACGGACATGGTCCTGTAACTGTCAGTGCATGTGCTTTCGTTATGTCGGTGTTAGTAAGTTTAATATCGAGCCTGAGAGACTTTGAATGAAGGCAAAAAGGAGATGATCATCGCAAATTTACTAGAGATACTGTAAATAATAATGGATGACATATTTTCGCGATAGAAGCCGCAACAGTATCAAGGTTTTTAAAAATATTTATTACAACAGACTCTTTCAATCACATTTAATGATCATTTTCAAATCTGATTACTGGGGAATTGTGAGAAAACAAAATTATTTGAAAATAACTTAGTCATAAGCCAGCACACGTCGTTCATGTGGAACTTTATCTGCTAAATGTAATATAGGAAGGATAAGTAAATTTAGTTACTGACGAATGATGATGTTAAAGATGGATGCTATTTAAGTATACCACGAAGATGACGGATAGGTTTTATATACATATAGAGGAGGATGTAGGAGGCAGTAGGACGACAACTGCGGAAAGCGTACATTTGTGCTAAAGCGATGTTCGTGCGCTAAAATAGGAGGAGGAACCGTTAGACAAGTGTATAAGTGTGCGAAAAGATAACTGATACACCTGTCTAACTGGATATTATCTGTACTACATACTAATGAACAAAGCTCCAACTCTTGATAGACTTCATGAACCAACTGATGGACATGTATTACGAAGTTAAAACCAATCAAAATATAAGAAGTGGTTTCAAATTACTTTGTTTTGTTTTCTCTCAAGGAGGAGAACCAATTTCAAGATAAATAAATTACCGCGACAGATTGAAGTTGTAGCCCTATGGACTTAACACCTGTTTCACTGGCCAAAGCTCTTGAAGTAGGAACTACACCATAACGCTTTTTGACTACTTTTCTCAGATTTTATGCTTCAATGCAAGATGTTTTAATGAAATAAAGTAGCGTAAAAAAACGTGTAGCGTAATAAGGGTTGTAACCAAGAAGCCATTTTTTTTTCAATTTTTCTAGCGGTATACTTTCCCTCAACTGTTATACATTTACATTTATTACCAAAGGGAATTGTTAATTACTATTTGCGCGGAAATGCGAGTATACGCAATATATTAAAATTTGATATTTCATTGTGAATATCAAATGGAAAGCCACATAATTTTTGTTTCTAGAAACTGAACAGTATTATTGATGTATATTTTTTTTGTTTAACAAACAGGTGTTATTCATGCCTGTATCAAATTGTAATTTATTTTAATACTATCAGTATTAAAAACAGAGGCTTTTTGATGTTAAAAATATGATTCCATATTTGTTAATTAACATTGCCGTTACATAATAAATATGTATTTTTTTTTTTACAAATTACTGCATTTATTCAGCAAAAGGTATTACAAATCTATTACATTGACTTTAAATACCGCTTTAAAATAAGACGCAGAAATGATAATTTTTTTAGCATTTCCCTTCACTGTTCAGGGCTTCCTGTTTTTCGTTCATGATACGCTGTTTACAGTCGTTCATAGACTCTCCTACTTCGCTCTAGGCATACAGTAAACTGTCCATTATCCCTGAGCGAATTATCTACTTCGCGGATTATCCGCTGCCTATTTCTCTTGCTTTCTTTTCTGGTGAAAATTCTTCTTTAACCCGACAGTGGTCGCGCGTGAGCTATCATCTCACGCTACAACCCAAGTATACGATTAGTAAACAATGCTCTGTTAGAATTCTGCAAGCGCTGGATTGTAATTGTTACGAAAGATAGTGACTGTTATTTACTAGTGCCTGAAAATGTTTGAAAAGGAAAAATGGTTTGTTAACAATACGCCAGAAACAGGAAATAATACACAAATCGAAGAGGGCAGTACTGGTACGCGAAACCTGACAGTGATTTACAATGTAGGTGAGCCTACTTCCCGTAATATTCATAAAAACGAAATTATAACTACATAGTGCACACATACATCGTGTATTAATGTGTTTCAAAGTAGTACAATGTGATGTGAAGTTGGATGCGACTCCATTCATTGTAAGTACACTATTTTCGGACACGCTATTATGATTACAGTAGAATTTATTGTGTGCATTAGTAAAGTGATTTTAACTATGACATTGTAATTAATTTTTGTTTTTGAACTACCCTAATACATTAATGCGTACTTTAATTGAGGATTATCTGCAGAATTCGGTTATCCGCGATTTTCAAGTACCCAATTACCGCGGATATTCGAGACTTTACTATAGTTCACAGAACAATAAATGAAGCAGGGGACTGTTCTTGTCTTAGATACTGGAAACATTGTGAGGTCCACGTACATAACTTTTGTCTGTTAACCTCGTTGACAGTAGCTCATAGCAAACTCGCTGTTTGAAATTTTGTCCATTTCCACAGACCCTGTAATTTTGGAGCAGCCCCGTGTTCCTTGCTTGGAAACGTCAACCATACCACATTACTGGCTTCACGGATGACTAGTCAGTTTTATTCCGTGGTGTCGCGCAGCTGTCGGGATTAATTCACTTATGGGCATAAAGGCTGTTGACTGTTAACCCGAACTTTAGGTTTTGTCTGCAGCTTCAAGTCAGATCTTCTTCCAGTTTAAGTCTGCCTTTCACCTTATTTGCTTGGGTGCATGGAGCTTCTTTCCCCAGTGGTTTCGACTAATTTCTTTGTCGTATAGAATCTTACATTGGGAGACTTCTCTAGGACAAATGGTGCGGTTTGCAAGGCACGGATTACTTTTTCTGGCATCCACGTCTCATATTTTCTGTCGCTATACGCCACCCAGCCTTTAGTAAGTCCAGTTGCCTTTAGCTGGTTATTTGAGTTTATGTATGAGGTTTTCCGCTACAAGGGCTGAAAATTTTCACTCGGAGTTTCTTAAGACAAGACCACCTTCGTTAAGTGATTTCCTCAGCAGATCCCGGGCTAGCAAAACAAAATATCTTTCCAAATAAACCAGCCTGTATACTGCTTGATTTGTGCCATATATTTTGTATCGATAGGTACGCTTTTTGCGTATTTAATTTTCTTATAGTATTTGCTATCAGGGCACCTCCGACTTTTTCTGCCATCCTTTACAACTGACGTCAATTAAATTGATTATGTGTTTCCTTAATTTCGATCCTAGTATTTACATTGAAATAGGTTCGGTGAAGGGATGCGGCATTGGATGAGCACTTTCATTTAGCCGCAAGAGCTTTGTTTTATCTTTTTTTCTCGTTATCCATACTGCTTCTTTATAATCGTCTATTTTTCAGATATTTTTGCGGCGATGGGAGTTTTATAATTATAATAGTAACATCATTAGCTTAGGTGTTAACGGTGAGTCGTTGTGCGCCAATATGTAATCCTGGTGACCTAACGGTACTAAAGAGATGACGAACAGTATGAAGGGCAAACATGTCAAACAGAACGTTTGATTGTGAATGCATCCCTTACATGTTCTTTGATTTGCATCTGGGAAGGTAAGAGTAACTCTCTTACTTCTTGTGGAATTCTGAAATTCTGCAGCACACTCCTTAGGTATTCATGGGACCCGCCAGGATAGCCGAGAGCGCTAACACGCCGCTTCCTGGACTCGGGTAGGCGCGCCGGCCCCGGATCGAATCCGCCCGGCGGATTACCGACGGCGGCCGGTGTGCCGGCCAGCCTGGATGTGGTTTTTAGGCGGTTTCCCACATCATCCTAGGTGAACACCGGGCTGGTCCCCACGTCCCGCCTCAGTTACACGACTCGCAGACATGTGAAACACATTCACACTATTTCACGATTTACACTAGACGCAGACAGCTGGGATGCACTAATTCCGTCCCAGGGGTATGGGGTAGCGGCAGGAAGGGCATCCGGCCACTCCTTAACTTAACCATGCCAAATCCATACTTAACCCTGCCGACCCTGCGCACAGTGCGGGATAAAGGCAGTAGCGAAAGAAAGAAAGAAAGTACTCCTTAGGTATTCATGGCTGACTTTATCGAATTGTTTCTCTAAACTGACGTTTAGTAGCCCTAGTGTTTCTCCATGGTGCTTACATAAGAAGAAGATAATTTCTCTTAAGGAGCAAATCCCAGCTATGATAGTTTTGTTAGGTACGCTAAACGTCTCTTCAGGGCCAACGATGTTTGGAAGACTTTGTTGTAATCTTGCAGCTATGACACGAGAAATTACACTGACGAAAAAAAAATCGCAAAACCAAGAAAATAATTGATATAGAGTAACGAAATTTCGGGAATACCTTTGTCTAGGCAACACAAGTAAGTGATTAACGCTACAATGCCACAGGTTAATGTAAGTGCGAGAAAAGCCATTGCAAATCTGAAATACTGGTACATTAACAACCGATGTAGCAGCCAGAATGTTGACTGCAAGCATGGAAACGTGCATCCATTGTGTTGTACAGATGCTGGATGTCAATTTCTGAAATGGAGTTCCACGTCTGTAGCACTTTGTCGGTCAATGCAGGAACGGTTAATGCTGGCTGTGGATGACGCTGGAGTTGGCGTCCAATGATGTCCAATATGTGCTCGATGCTCGACTGGAGACAGATCTGGTGATCGAGCAGTCAAAGGCAACGTGCGGACACTCTATAACATGTTGGGTTACAACAGTGGTATGTGGTCAACCGTTACCCTGTTGGGAAACCCACTCTGGAACGCTGTTCATGAATGGCAGCACAACACATGAAATCACCAGACTGACGTACAGATTTGCAGTCAGGGTGAATGGGATAAGCACGAGAACGTTCCTGGTGTCATACGAAATCGTACCCCAGATCATAACACCAGGTGTAGCTCCAGTGTGTCTGGCACCCGGACAGTTTGATTTCAGGCTCTCAGCTGGCCTCATTGTAAGCAACACACGGCCATCAATGGCACCGAAGCAGAACCAACTTTCAACAGAAAATTGAACAGGCCTTCACCCTGACCTCCAGTGAACTCTCGCTTGACGCCACTGAAGTCGCAAATGGCGGTGGTTTAGGATCACTGCAAGGCACGCTACAGGGCACCTGGTTCGGAGCGGTCCTCGAGCTAACGTCCGATTTGTAACAGTTCGTTGTATCACTGTGGGACCAAATGCTGCTGAAATTGCTGCTGCAGATGCAGTACAATGCGCCAAAGTCATACGCCGAACATGATCGTCTTCCATCTCGTTAGTGCCACGTGGCTGTCCGGTCTTCTTGCGACCGTACGAGTACATTCCCGTGACCACCGCTGCCAGGTATCACACAACGAACATCCAGTTTCTAGTACCCTACCACATGACACCATTCAAACACAGTAAGATATTGGTATTGGCGTCTTTGTCACCCTAAAGGTGTTCTTGACTAACGTCAACTCACCACGTGCAATCTCAAAGGTGACTGACGCTCACGACCTTCTAGCGTGTATTTAAAGCAAGTCTGATATGAATTGTCATAGTGGCGCCACTAACGCCACTGTTATGCGATATTTCAATAGCTGTTAGCTTTCAGATATAGAAACGCGGCTACCAACTTTCGTTTATGTCACACAACTCCTCCTTGGTGTTGCACTTTTTTCTGTCAGCATTTTTTGGAGTCTGAGCACAACACCGCTAAAGGTTTCATAGCCGTTATTGTTTGTGGGGTCGGTTTTTTTGTAATTCTGGGTTCCTTTTCAGGGTGTATTTGAGTAGGACGTCAGTGGGCACTCTAGGCAGAAAATTGCTGACATCAGAATCATCACTTTCTCACCTACGGCGTCATATTACAGCTGAGACAACTGCATTTGTCGCATTTCGTTGATGTCAACATCAGCACTTCCATACCTCCAAGATCATCCCAGGAATCATGACATCTGGCCACATGCCTAACCCAAGAAGGGGGAGGGGGGGAGGAAGAGAGTGCCTGCCGCCAGAGCCCCACCCTTTGCGCTCTGCAATTTGCATGAAGCTGCATCATTCCCCCCCCCTTCCCCCCCCCCCTCCCCCACCCATAGCGCCCCGGGTGCGTGTGTTGTCAGGTTGAAGCGCACCACTGTATTCACTTTTTTTTGCCTCCTGTGTAGCACTCATCTACAAGTACCACTAAGGTATTCGTGACAGTAGGTATATCTGTAGCTTACACACATTCTACAGTGAATTCTAGGTTTTGTGACAAATTCGAGTTGTAACAACGTCATCAGCAGTGACTTAACTGGAACTGAGCTATGACAGCCTCATCTGTCAGATTCAACAGAATACATTTCTGCCGGAAAATATTTCACTTGGGGAAGGCAGAATAGACAATCACTTCAAAAAATCATACATTTCAGTCCCTTTCTTCACGATATCCTCATCACAGTCACACGACTTATCCATTTCGCTGAACCTCCAGACTGCATATGTCAGCCAATATTGCTTGATGGAGCAAGACCACATACACCTTCCAGTCGTGCACATGCGTGTTTCACTTCATCTTCAAAACCGAAATGAGAGAAGATTGTTGAATATTACATGTGTGCTTTCATGTAAGCGCACCAAAAGCATACCTTGCTAGTGAATAGAAGCCTCATTCTCTGCCAATGTGTTATCACCACGATAACCTTTTGCAGTCACAGGAATAATCTTTGCACCCCCACTAGTACATGTACTAGAAATGGCAAAACTGTTCTTTTCAGAGATGGGATCAGAACTGGTCATTCACTGGAATGAACTAGTTCTTTTCCATGTCTCACCACTCACCATTCATTCACAAAAATAAGTAAAAGGAAGGTAAACTGCCTTTTTAGTTTCAGTCACTAAACCTGTATTTTATCTGATTTAGTCCTATAGTGAAAGAACGTATAAAGATGAGTAATAATTTTGTATTATTTCCCTAGTACTTTTCAGATACAATACTTTTAAATTTCGTCTGTTATAAAAATTGTAAGCATTATAACAAAATCCTGAACATTTTTCATCAAGTGGAATGATTTTAAGAATGAAGATTGATACTTGTCATGCACACATCAAAAAAAGTTTTGCATCACCCTGGTTTCCAGAACTACTGGAGACAGACGCTGACTATGGATACTGTATCACAGACACAGTCCCTTTGACTCTTTAGAGATGTCAGTAAACCCGCCCAAAGATGTAAACAACCATACATGAGCAGCATCTACTAGACGCAGGGGGTCCAACAGCCGATCAATTCCAGTCATTCCACCAGGTAGGAGGTACACAGCTCGTGTTGTCTGTAGTTCAACCATTCCTAGACGGTCAATACAACGGTTCGATAGCGTCCTCATTGTTACTTTTTGCCAGGAAGGGCTATCAACAAAAGAAGTGCCCAGGCCTCTCGGAGTGAGCCAAAGCGATGTTGTTCGGACATGGAGGAGATACAGAGAGACAGCAACTGTCTATCACATGCCTCGCTCAGGCCGCCCAAGAGCTACGACTGCAGTCGATGACCGCTACCTACGTATTATAGCTCCGAGGAACCCTCACAGCAACGCCATCATGTTGAATAATACTTTTCGTGCAGCAACAATCCGTCGTGTTATGACTCAAACTGTGCGCAGTTGGCTGCATGATTCCCAACTTCACTCCCGACGTCCATGGCGAGGTCCATCTTTGCAACCACGACACCAGCGCGGTACAGATGGGCCCAAAAATATGCCGAATGGATCACTCAGGATTGGCGTCACGTTTTCTTCACCGATGAGTGTCGCATATGCCTTCAACCAGACAATCGTCGGAGACGTGTTTGGAGGCAACCCGGTCAGGCTGAACGCCTTGGACACACTGTTCAGCGAGTGAAGCAAAGTGAAGGTTCCCTGCTGTTTTGGGGTGGCATTATGTGGGACCGAGGTACGCCGCTGGTGGTCGTGGAAGGCGTCTTAACGGCTGTACGATAGGCGAATGCCATCCTCCGACCGATAGTGCAACCACATCGGAAGCATATTGGCGAGGCATTCGTCTTCATGAACGACAGTTCGCGCCTCCATCGTGCACATCCTGTGAATGACTTCCTTCAAGATAACATCATCTCTCGATTTGAGTGGCCAGCATCTTATCCAGATATGAACCCTATCCCACATGCCTGGGACAGATTTAAAAGAGCTGTTTATGGACGACGTGACCCACCAACCACTCTGAGGGATCTACGCTGAATCGCCGTTGAGGAGTGGGACAACTTGGACCAAGAGTGCCTTGATGAACTTGTGGATAGTATGACACGACGAATACAGGCATGAATGAACGCAAGAGGACACGCTACTGGGTTTTAGAGGTGTACAGCAATCTGGACCATCACCTTTGAATGTCTCGCTGTATGGTGGTACAACATGAGGAATAAAAAGGGTGGAAATGATGTTCATGTTGATCTCTATTCCAATTTTCTGTACAGGTTCCGGGATTCTTGGAACCGAGGTGATGCAAAACGTTTTTTGATGTGTGTATTTTGATAATTTTATTGGAAAAAATACAATATAAAAATTATAACAATTGTAATTGATGTGTATATGCAGTCATAATTTACAGTAAGTGTTACCATACATGTTCCCATAAAAGAACATCTACTAAAATTGGTCGATTTACATTTACAAAACTTAATTACTCAGTACTGTCATTTATAAATAAAAATCGACCTATTATAATGGAAGTGATTTTCTTTCTCTTCTCACTACATATTTGTCTTTGTTTTGAAAATATTCGTCACAGACCACTGATGTTGCTGTGACACATAATACTTCTACAACCAATACATAAAGCGCTGGCCACAGCAGTTTTCTTGTTTCCCACCAGTTTAAGGGATCGCTGTTTCTAGGCAAATATCCCAGCACTAAATATTTGGCCAGTTCCACAACCAAAAAACTGAAAAAATGGAGCTTTCTTTGTTTTCTGTTTTCGCAGATGAGTAACGCTTGATGTACTAATAAAGTATCCCGATGCGCACGTGGTCTACAACATATCTTTTCTAACTTGGGAAACGTTTCCTTAAGAATGTTTCGTCGGGCGCTGTTGCAGCAGCCTGACAGAGAATTTTCATCCTGTACATTACAGCCACCAGAGACGCATTTTGAAATCAGATGAGCTACCATTAATTTTTTCTGAATCATCATCCACTCGTTAGAAAGATCTGTCTCAATTCAGCAGCGGAGTGCCGTTTTCTAGACTGTCCACCCTGCCACCGAGATCTATGCCATTCTTTTCACTTGCGCTCCTAACGTGGCAAATATATGTCGCACAAAAGCCTACCTATGTTACCTAAGGAATAATACTGCCATCGAGCGCGGAGAACATAAATTTTTGTGGAACCGGAATCGGGCTGTGTCTTATTTATGAAAACTGTTAACCAGAGTTCACCAAATATCGCAAATTACTTTAGAATATTTCATCATATTGCAGGAGGATGTTGATTGTCTGAGGAATATTACTCAGCAGAGAACAAATGGTAAAAAATTAAAATGCTCTAATGTTCTCGCTACATCCAACAGAAATCCTAAAAGGGCTTTTACTAGCGAAATTTTAGGTAGGTTTTTGAAATTTCAGCCAATAGTGAATCTCACTTTCCAGGTCATTCATTCTGTTTCTTTCAGTTCACACACCAGAATATTTTTTTGAACGTATTGTTGAAGGAACAGTAGGAAGGTTTGTTTATTACCCCAAACGTGACCTATAACAGCACTACGCCATTTCAGTCATCATGATTAATTGAAACAGAGGCTCTGCTGTTAATGATGTGTATCTTTCGATGTGAAGGCCTTTACAATTAGAATAATGTAGTGATACGGAGAAATAAATGTGAGGTTAAGTTGGATTTTTTACCTGGACCCAATCCCCGCTGTAGCGGTTTTACGTGACGTCAGTCGGGTACCTTAACCCATAAAAATTTTGCAGAAGCATCCAAATGGTGCGAAGAGACGTGAAAAGCACTTTTAAAGTGACGGATAACGAGCGTTATTAAACTGACTGATTTGCTGTCAGAAACAATACACGCTCTCATTTCAAAGAAGCAATTGAGTTTAATTTAACAGACCATCGATATGAAACTCACAAACAGTAAGAAACTCCTAAAAGTAGATTTTTTTGCAAAAGTATGTTGACAGTGTTTTCCTTGTCCGTAGACAGGTAGAAATCAACATTCACAGTGGGGATCGGCATTTTCTAGTACAGGTCTGGCCTAGATTTGCTCGCGCTCCGCCAGTGCAACTGAGTCTGCTCAAAACTCCAGGTTCCTCCACCATTGTGCTACTGGGAGCAGGTGTATGTGAGTGAGACGGCTCTATGCTGAAGGCTGCACTTGCGGGAAACTTAGGAAGACGTGTTGCAACACAGTGCGGCTACTTCTCAGAGGCGAATATGGCAGCAAACATTTATAGCTAGGATTATACACTCCTGGAAATTGAAATAAGAACACCGTGAATTCATTGTCCCAGGAAGGGGAAACTTTATTGACACATTCCTGGGGTCAGATACATCACATGATCACACTGACAGAACCACAGGCACATAGACACAGGCAACAGAGCATGCACAATGTCGGCACTAGTACAGTGTATATCCACCTTTCGCAGCAATGCAGGCTGCTATTCTCCCATGGAGACGATCGTAGAGATGCTGGATGTAGTCCTGTGGAACGACTTGCCATCCCATTTCCACCTGGCGCCTCAGTTGGACCAGCGTTCGTGCTGGACGTGCAGACCGCGTGAGACGACGCTCATCCAGTCCCAAACATGCTCAATGGGGGACAGATCCGGAGATCTTGCTGGCCAGGGTAGTTGACTTACACCTTCTAGAGCACGTTGGGTGGCACGGGATACATGCGGACGTGCATTGTCCTGTTGGAACAGCAAGTTCCCTTGCCGGTCTAGGAATGGTAGAACGATGGGTTCGATGACGGTTTGGATGTACCGTGCACTATTCAGTGTCCCCTCGACGATCACCAGTGGTGTACGGCCAGTGTAGGAGATCGCTCCCCACACCATGATGCCGGGTGTTGGCCCTGTGTGCCTCGGTCGTATGCAGTCCTGATTGTGGCGCTCACCTGCACGGCGCCAAACACGCATACGACCATCATTGGCACCAAGGCAGAAGCGATTCTCATCGCTGAAGACGACACGTCTCCATTCGTCCCTCCATTCACGCCTGTCGCGACACCACTGGAGGCGGGCTGCACGATGTTGGGGCGTGAGCGGAAGACGGCCTAACGGTGTGCGGGACCGTAGCCCAGCTTCATGGAGACGGTTGCGAATGGTCCTCGCCGATACCCCAGGAGCAACAGTGTCCCTAATTTGCTGGGAAGTGGCGGTGCGGTCCCCTACGGCACTGCGTAGGATCCTACGGTCTTGGCGTGCATCCGTGCGTCGCTGCGGTCCGGTCCCAGGTCGACGGGCACGTGCACCTTCCGCCGACCACTGGCGACAACATCGATGTATTGTGGAGACCTCACGCCCCACGTGTTGAGCAATTCGGCGGTACGTCCACCCGGCCTCCCGCATGCCCACTATACGCCCTCGCTCAAAGTCCGTCAACTGCACATACGGTTCACATCCACGCTGTCGCGGCATGCTACCAGTGTTAAAGACTGCGATGGAGCTCCGTATGCCACGGCAAACTGGCTGACACTGACGGCGGCGGTGCACAAATGCTGCGCAGCTAGCGCCATTCGACGGCCAACACCGCGGTTCCTGGTGTGTCCACTGTGCCGTGCGTGTGATCATTGCTTGTACAGCCCTCTCGCAGTGTCAGGAGCAAGTATGGTGGGTCTGACACACCGGTGTCAATGTGTTCTTTTTTCCATTTCCAGGAGTGTATAACTAACGGACATTTCCTACTTTTAATTTTTCTGCCGAAGCAGTATCTTTGTGATGTAATTAAGTAAGTACGTTAGATAATGTTAAAACTGTGAGCAGAACTACTAGAAACATTACATACAGGCATTTAACGTTGTGTTTTGATGTTTAGAAATTTATACACCTTTCGATTTTAGAAATGAAACGTCCGTGTGGCCAGGCTCCACCGTCGGAGAGATCGGTCGCCTGGTGCAAATCTTTTTAGCTGATGCCACTTCGGTGACCTGCGAGTCGATGAGGATGAAATGCGAAAACACAACACCCAGTCCCCGAGTGGAGAAAATCTCCAACCCAGCCGGGAATCGAACCAGAAACCCTCCTAAGGTATTCTACCGAGCTCAGCACTCAGCTATGTAGGCTGACTTCACTTCTAGAATATGTATTACATTTCCAACTATCGTTCGTAATACAGTCAAACACACGCAGATACGAAGAAATTTGGAAATTTGTGGATAGGACTATGGGACCAAACTGCTGAGGTCATCGGTCCCTAGGCTTACACACTACTTAATCTAACTTATCATAACTTACGCTAAGGACAACACACACACCCATGCCCGAGCGAAGGACTCGAACCTCCGACAAGGGAAGCCGCGCGAACCATGACAAGACGCCCAAAGACCGCGCGGCTACCCCGAGCGTCAGATACGAAGACTAAAATGTGTTAAACAAGAAAATTCCCGGCGCTATGTCAACTTCACAACCCACATAAAACCAGACACACACACAAATGTAACATCTTTAAAATGAACTGAATGTTAAATGCTCTGCGTTAGGCAGCGCCTTATTTCTTATATCCGAGGATGTTTCGTCCCCTCTGCTCAGATCTTCTTCAGCATCTTATGGCGTCTACTGTTAAGTGAATACCGTCAAAGGCCAGCGTTGCGTTGCTTTATCATTGGAAATCAGTCATCAACCGCAAAAAGTCTTCGAATCTCTTTGAGAACCCGTAACGAAATATCTGAATCACTGAAACGTTGTCAGTCATATATGCTACACAAATAACTCCTATGAGTCTGGGAAAAGTTCCATGTCACGAACTTGGACCTCATTTTTACATAGCATTAATTTTGGTCTGAAAGCATCAATCTTGTCCTCCATATCTGTTACTAACGAGTACCCCCCCCCCCCCCGCCCTCTTTTAAGAAATGTAATGAGTACAAGCAAGGGGTGATGTCTACCACTTAAGATTTGTGACCACTCTAGTTACTCTTGACTCAAATTCTCCCCTAACGGCCATCTTTAGTTCAAGCACCATCCACTCTTCTTTGGCAGGTGACAAGTGCATCATATCTTTGTCGCTGAGTTGTAACGAGGTTCCAATGAGTGTATATGAAGCTCTTTGTACGGTTTTCAGTTTATACGAAGAGTAAAGCAATTCCCGTGCCACACTGAATGATGTGGCTGTGGCTTCTCCACTTTTTTTTTTTGCAGAATGTAAAAAAAACTAAAATGTAAGACAAGTAGCACCGCTAACCAACCGCTTAGCGTGATACAAGGCGACTGCTCTAGTGCCGTCCATCTGCAGCCTACCTTTAGTGGGTAGTTTTATGCCTCAAACATTTCTATATTGTTAACATGCTAAGAAAAAATGATTCGGGCCCGATAAGCACTTAGAGGAACGAAAATACGCTACTGATACCAGCATATCAAAAATTTCACGTTTATTATATTTTGTGAATCTTTGTGCGTTTAGAGTACCGTTTTCAATGGTACATCAAGCTCTTACTTTGCAGCAATTTGCAACAATTAGAACTGGAAGGTTGTTAACAGTTCACCTCATAATTAAACAATAAAACAACTGGAAAGTTCTCTTCTTCCTCCTGTGTCACCATGTAGTAAATGAGAAATATCGGATCCATATCCTGTTAGATTTTTTTTTATTTATCTTGGAATGAGTAATGCTTCGACAGCAAGCTGTCAACATCTAACCATCACTAATTAATTTACGTCTCAACCAAGGCAGCGTGCTTGTTTTTGTGAATGGCATACGACGGTGGTCGTGTTTGTCAAACACGTGGGCATATTGATCTTTCAGGTACAGCGAAAAGCAGAATACAAGCGAAACGCGTGGGTTGTTAATGTAGCGATGTCTGCACTGGATTAACGAGAACGTCCGTATGATTTATTGGCGGCAGAATATGTTACGCTAATTACAGTCACAGCGATTTTGCTGGCAGTGTGTCCGGAGGCATGCGGTCACGCCCACGCAGACACACACACACACACACACGCACACACACTCACACACACACACACACACACACACACACACGGCGTGAATGCATCATGTAGGAGGTGCGTGGGCTGCTGGTACTGTGACCTGCTGGAAACCTACTATAAATAACTCGGAGACTGTAAAACACAATTAATTCTAAAAAATTCCTGACATTTGCATTGTTTGAAGCATCACTTACACGAGATGGACGCACTAAAATACAACGTTTCCCTTCTATGAATGTTCAACACGGAGTGAATCTTAAGCCTTGCCCGTGGAGCAGTCTAATGTGTATCGATGAAGCAGATATTCCAGCGCTAGATTACTGCTTGTAAATTACTTCCAACAATCCTATTTTCAGACGACAACTGTTATTTTAATAATGGTTTCCTGATCCGCAGTTTTCATGAAGATAGAGGTAGAAAGTATGTTTCCTCGGATAATGTGTATATCAGGATGATTCAGTCAGAAACTACAACCGACTACACTGCGTATTTTGGAGCAGTTCAGCTGGCCCTTCGCCACGTAAGACGCGTGACTCTTGTGTTCCTGAACTAATAAGTAATTTAGTCTCTAATAACAAGTAGGTCAGTGGAGATTAAATACTAAATAAGTGTACTCAAATGGTTCAAATGGCTCTGAGCGCTATGGGACTTAACATCTGAGGTCATTGGTCCCCTAGAACTTAGAACTACTTAAACCTAACTGACCTAAGGACATCACACACATTTATGCCCGAGGCAGGATTCGAACCTGCGACGGTAGCGGTCGCGCGGTTCTAGACTGAAGCGCCTAGAATCGCTCGGCCATACCGACCGGCAAATAAGTGTACTATTACTTGTTTTAATCCTGCTACCAGAAGTTTCTCCTTTCTTTCCATATTATTTTGTAAACAGACTCAGAATCGTATAATTGTTTCTTGTTCCTGTGTATCATAACTAATTAGATTGTATCTACTTATTATTTTCTACATACTTCCTGAAGGTGGCGTAAATTTGATTTGCAAGCCCTGCAAGTTTGTACAAGTGGTTTGTTTACGTAGTCACATGCAGTTCTACGACTTGTGTTCAAACTTGATTTTTGCTAATCAGTAATGACAACTTACGGCCTTTACTATTTTGCACGTTTTTAACTCACGAAGACTGTGCTGACAAATTCTGTGCCCTATAACGGCTATCTGAAGTGAGGACAGTCTCTGACCAATGAGAGCTCAACATGGTCTCGTGCTTTAACACATGAATAGCATTCGAACAGGGCAAAGGTACAGGGGAGATCTGAGGAGCTTGCTTGTGCTTCCCGTCCGGCGCTGGATGCATGGCTCTGTGTGTGCAGCTTTGTGCTAACTCTTTCTTATTGGAAGAGATTGATGTGGAAGGTCGTCATGAGATAGATTTCTACGTACTCTTGGTACGAGCAACTAGCTACGGTGAGGCAGAACCCAACACTGCACAGTTTACCGTATTAATTCAGTGCAACGATTTCTGGTCTGTAATAAGCCATTATGAATGCAAGGAACTGACAAGCTTTGTACTGTGGAATAGTCTTGATTCATATGACCAAGAAATCGATTTCTCAGATGTGCATCCGAATCGAAGGTGAGCTAAATAAATCGCATTCTCATTCGTTAAACGTTTAACATGACTGTCCTATATTGATATGCGAAATTGTTTTGTGTTCTGCCACTGTTCTGTGGTTATTTTATTGTGAGTGCTGGACTTGTTTACCTAAGAGGAAAGCTTTGGGTTTTTCCCGCTCAGAAGACGCACTGGTGTGCAGACATTTGCCACGCCAGACATTTGCCACGCCGGACATTTGCCACGATTTTACCTGCTCCGAAGGGTTGGATCCCTTGTCTCCCCTCCTCCTCCTCATCGCTGTCACGCAGTAAAGGTACTTACTGAGCCTTTCCGCTGGTTTACTTAACATAGGACCAGAATCTCTTTGGATTTTCTGCCACACTTTTTGAGAGACTTTCGCTGTGGAAACTATTAAATGCATCTCGCATTGAAATCCGCAACAAATTTCGAGCCTCAGTAAAACTTCGCCAATCTTGGAGATTTTGCGTTCGTCTAAATTATACGTGCGTTTTTTGGTACTTCTGCAGCAGCTTTCTGTCGTGTTTTGTGTACCATGGGGGATCAGTTCCGTCTCTTATTAATTTATTTGGTATAAATCTCTCGAGTGCTGTTGATACTAGTTCTTTAACTCAAGCAACACATGGTCTTCACATACATAGTTTGGAAGGATTGGAGACTGTCTCTTAGAAAGACGTCAACCGAATTTTTAGCTGCTTTTATAAATAGCTATATTTCACGTTTAGTTTTGGTGAATTTCCTTTTAACGGAATTGAGCCTCGCTCGACTGTGTGTTCACTAATCCCTGTATCCGTCGTGATGCTCAGGATTATTTGTGGATAAGAGGTCAAGTGTGTTTTCGTAACCATTACAATTTGAAAGGCCCCTCGTGAACTAATTGATCAAAATAATAAAAAAAAGCATTTACAACAATTACGGAAGTTGTTTTCTATCTAAAATAGGGTCTGAAAATGTATTTTTGTCAACATACGGAAGGTAGATTGAAGTCACTGCCAACTATAATTGTATGAGTAGCGTACCTATTTGTGACGAGACTCAGGTTTTCTTTGAACTGTTCGACAACTGTTTCATCTGAGACCGAAGGTCGGTAAAAGGAGCCAATTATTAATTTATTTCGGTTGTCGAATACAGCCTCTGCCGATACTGAGTCACAGGAACTATCTGCTTCAGTGTCGCTTGTCAGCTGAAACACACATTACACTATTTTTTCTTAAGTTGTGCTTCTTGTTTCTGTTGTAGTGCAGATCATTACAATTACGGCTTTTCCCTCCAAAACCTGGGATGCTTTCTTTGTGACCCTGTAAATATCAGAGCTAAACAATGTAGAACAGCAACGTACGTTACAAGCGTTGCATTCTGTATTACTTCATTTCCTTTTTTTCTAACATTTTAAAATTTTACGTCGACTTTAGATGACATGTCAATCATAGATGTTCTTATCTCTATTTAGTGAACGTATTTTCAGTCATGTTTTGAACATTGTCCCGCTACACTATATTAACTAATGTTTCGCAAGGGATATCGGATTTTATAGAGTAAATTAATATGGAGTATGCCATTCTTCTTTTCAAACATTCCCATTCCCATTTCTTCTTTCCTTATTGTCTTTTGAGCATGCAGTTGTAGTAATTAAAGTAGGGACAAATGCAGCGATAAAAAAGAAATGATTAGCGTACATTCGCATTCTCTTTATATAGTTCCTTTCTTGTTGCTCTCATGGTGATGGACTGTTTCTATCGCAATCAGTTAGCGTGAAAGGAAGCTACCGTACAGACAGAGGGATCTATATTTATACTTGGCAGAACTAATTACATACTGACATAATTGTCTGAGTTGCTTTCGTTTCCCAAAAGATATAAATATTTCGATTTCGGAAAAGAAGCTCTGTATTTCGCCAAGATGTCGAAGAAGAAGGTCCCTTACGTACTGGTTGTTTGAAAGCGGACAGAAGTACGAGGGACTTATCTGAGGGATCGCTACCTGGCGAAGGGGCAAGTGTGGCAAATGTCCGGCGTGGCAAATGTCCGGCATTCGACGCACTCCCGATGTCGTCTCAAGTTCCTGATGGTCAGCATAAGGCGGTCAGTGAACCTCGTTAGGAGGGTTGAGTATCACCGGGTTGTAGGGCAGTTTTCGTGGTAGTTGGGCCGCGGCTTGGTCTGCACTTTTGTTAGTACGGCTGGTGGCTGTCCTCGCTATGGGCAGAGGATACCATGCCACTGCTGGTGCCTCAGAGTATGATTTAGCATGACAGTTTTTCCTTTTCCGTACGAACATCAGAGGACGGGACGCCAGTGGTACTGCATAATCAGTGTGAGAAAGGTGGTTACTGTTGCTCCAAAATTTTTGTGTACCCAATCAGATAAGTCATCCCCACTGCAATGCTTGACACGAAGAATCTGACCAATTGAGAAGACACTGCACTAGGCCAGTACCAACACCTTGTTGGTAAATGTTCATTCTATATGCAAAAAGTAGGAAGTTTCTGTTGTGTCCCTCTTTTTTCTTTAGTAAAGTAAGCGATATTCCCGTTCGTAACGCTGGTAACAGCACTGAGTCGTCCCCTCCATGTACAGTTGTTTTTGGGATGTTAGTAGCTGAGGGTACTGAACTAAAAATCGCGGTGATTCATCTGCCGGCCGCCGTCCGGTACGGATTGGCGTCTGCTAGCTGATTTTCGAGAAATGCAAGTGCCGCAATTGTGGTAAGGCAATCCATATTCTGAGCTGCTCGCCATTTACATCTTTTTCAAGCAACTTGTGCTGCTTAATTGGTTATAATTTGTGGCTTCCTTTTGTCTCTTTAACTTTGAATTCGTGACTTGCCCAGATGAGGAGATTTTTTTTGTGTTTCCTCCATACATTTTTCCACATAGTTTGGTACCTCCCCACCATGTTAGAGTCATTTTTTAATTTCATTGGAGCTTCTAGATAACTTTGCTCTTTGTTAATTTTATGTGAATTTTATCAGTCACGAAGAACAACTAAAGAACTGTTACTCTGTTTTGATTCAGATTTCAGCATCCCTTACTGCTCTAAAACTTTTCTTTGGTTACAATATTGCAATGCCTGTGTTATTCTGAACTACGATGCAATGTTCCTTCGGACATGATTGCAATACCGTATTTATCCACCGACACCAGGCAAGCGATTTTCAAGTAAAATATCTCCCAAGTGCGCAATATGCACTAATAGGCCAAAACATTATGACCACTGCCCCCCGCGACGTTAAATGCCGCCTGGCGGCGTTGTGACCACGTGATGCGATAAAAAAAGCATGTAAGCGGTGCAGACACATTAAGGGGGGATCACCCTAACGAATATATGGGCTACAAACGGGGAAATCCATTGAGATAAGCGACTATGACATTGACAGGTTATTATTATGCAGAGTCTGTGTATTTAGAAAATGGCGAAGCAGATCGAACGTCCAACTACCATCTACGTAAAAGAGCTAGAAGAACGATGAAACTACCACTACGTGCTAAATGGTTGGACGTTCACGACTTTTCACAGAAGGCGGGGTTCGGAGGCTTGGTGCTCTGTAGAGTTGGATAGACCTGTGGCATCTCTGCCGAAATGCTGACGCACACCGTTAATCGTACATTGTTGGACACTGAGCTCCACAGCAGACCACCCCCACATGTTCCCATGTTGTCCCAACGATTGCATTGGGCACGGCACCATCCGGATTCGACCGTCTATCTAAGGAGACGTGTCGGCTCTTTGGGAGAATAACATTTTTGCTACCCTAGGTCGTTGGTTGTCTCCATCCAGATTCGACTGTCTATCTAAGGAGACGTGTCGGCTCTTTGGGAGAATAACATTTTTGCTACCCTAGGTCGTTGGTCGTCTCCACAAACGCCGTCATCGAAGTGAACGTCGACTCGAAACGTGCACGCCACGGACGCAGGCTGGTTGGATCAGTATTATGCTGTGGGAGATATTCTCCTGTGCTTGCATGGGACCTGTGGTAGTAATCGAAGACACGCTGGCGGCTGCGAATTCCCTACATCCCTTCGTGCTTGATTTCTTCCGCTACGGGTGTGTCATATTCCAGCAGTATAATTGTCCATGTCTCGTAGCCAGAACCGCGCTGCAGTGATCTGAGGACCTTTATAGTGAACTCCCGTCTATGTCCCAGCCACCAGATTTGCCTGATGTAAGCTCAATGGAACCCATCTCGGTCTCTTTGGGCGCCATCACCACGTACGGGAATCAGTGGCCCTTTATTTACGCAAATGACATGATCAGTGCGTAGACATCTAATGTCATATACCTCGACAGTCCTACCAACAAACTGTCGGATCCCTGACATGCACAATCAGTGACGTATTTCGTTCCAAAAACAGAGGAACAATACAGCAGGTGGTCATAATGTTTTGGCTCATAGGGCACATAATGAATCTAGGAGTACAGGTTGTGGACTCATTGTAGACAACGTAAGGAAGTTTGGGCCTGACCATGAGTCGTGCGTGGGTAGCCAAACGGCAAGATCACCGCTCGCGATAAACGGTTGTTGAAGGTTTTGTGGATAAATTCTGTATCATCCTATGGTACAGAATGCTACGTAGTTCACGTATGAATAATTGTACTCTCCCTTGTATTATGGGTTGTTTCTTTAAATGATCATTAATTTGAATACCATCTCGCGATAAACGGGAAATCCGGGGTCGAGCCACGATCCAGCACAAATTTTCATTGTCGTCATTCCATTATACAGCTGATGGTTGTCCATTTAGCTACTGCTAATACATTTCATGTTTTCCTTGGGTAGGCGACCGGCAAATAACAAACGTAGCTTCTTGTACTCCTAAGCTGCTGTTCTCACTGTGATGGTGTTTTCTACTTGCAGTATGGCCAAACTCAACGATCAGTTATTTAAAAATTCGTGGGAAGGATCGAGCATTGCAGTCTTTCATGTTGTGTGACACAGATTTGCTTATTGTCAAGAGTTGGTTATTTTAATTTTACCCTTGGATAAAAACTTGGTTTGTGACGTTTCATGATTACGGCCAACGACCTTGCAGTAAACAACAAACCACAACTTTCAAACTATTCTTAACACTTTCGTACGGTTGTTGAAGGTTTTGTGGATAAATTCTGTATCATGCTATGGTACAGAATGCTACGTAGTTCGTATGAATAATTCTACTCTTCCTTGTATTATGAGTTGTTTCTTGACTTCAAATTAGCATTAATCTGAATACCATCTCTCTGAATTTATATAAATTTCCTTTCCGTTGATAAAGTGACAACTGAAACATAACGATTCTACGTAACACGTAGTGCATTTGTCCACATTAAAACGAAACTGCAATAGAGGTTCTGCTATGGTCATTTGCCTACAGTACACAGGTTTTTTCATGCGAACTTCTTCCACAGTCAGCCTTTATTTGTTCAATAGTATGGTTAGTTTCAGTTTATCTACATGACAGCTGAAGTTTTTGAGAGGAAGTTGCGTCGAAATCTTAGCAGCGACGGTATGTCGCGCACTATTCAGCGTTTGTTCTAGTACATATGGTGAAGTTCTAAATTAGTAGATTGTGCCGCACATGCTGATAGAACACGTTTTTATCTATACCATGGGACGTTTAAATAAGTCAGGGTTATGAACTTGCTGATAGGAAATTTGATCACTGTAGTTCACTAAAATGATTATTTATGCCCATAGATCAACACAGTGCGCAAAGTAAGTCTTCCCTTTTTGAATAAATTCTTAGAAACACAGATAACTTGTAATAAAATTTCATGGGTCAAAAGTCTCATGTTGTAAGAAGCCATTTCAAACAGGGCAAGTATCTAAAGACATTCTTACATGTACTCATAATTTACCAACACATGTGGCTCTTACATTCAGTGATCCTTAGCTTGGATCTTTTTCTGTGAACCTTCTGGTTAATAATTCATGGCTATTTGTGTCAGGCAAGATTTCTTTTTGCCAGCGCTCATCAATTTAGCACAGTATTTTCATGTTCTCCGGACCACCAGATATGCAAGTAATACATCAAGTGCTATAGCTAGTATCTGAGAAGAACTTTACGTGGAATATTGCTACTGTATTCCTCATTGGTACATGTTTTTGAACGAAATGTTATTGCATGTGATCTATTTTACGTGATTTGCTGGGTCAGCGTTACTCTGGTTCTCATATATTTATGTGAATAGTTGCCACTATTTAAGTTCCAACCCTCGCACTATTGGAGAGTCAATTTATGATGGGAGGCATACTTATTTGCAATCTTATTATTTCAATTTCATGGTCCATTTATAACAATGTGCAAAAATATAGTTTTATTGCACTACACATACATTCCTTAAAATATGTCAGTGATATTCTTATGTTTCTTTTGCATAATTTCGATTACGTTTTTTGTCGAATTGTCTTGCTAATGGGCACACTATTCACGAGAAACATTGTTTAGTATACTGTGTGGGTTAGTAGGTGAGAGATATTATCTTACGTTTTATGTGTTATCTGAAAGTACAGTGAAATATTTTGGCTCATACTATGGTGGAATACCGATCGTTGAAACCTTACAGCGTCTGTGGGTTACTGATAAGTTTCAGAACTGGGAGTGATAAAGAACTTGTTGAAAATTTCTGCCGCATTATTTTGCGAAATAATATGCTTGTGGCTTTTTTTGTGAGAATGGGAGATCTGTGACACTGTATAACAGAGTGGAGGTAACATTCTTTTAGCTGAATTTCGAACAGGGTTACTGTGAGGAGTACTTTCTTTTTTAATTTTTTTAATTTTGATTTGTTTTGAAATGTTCATGCTAGTATTTTATTCTTTTGAAAAATTTTGCTTTAAGTATATGTATCTAATCGCTTGGAACTTACATTTCAAAGTATTAGTGCTTATTCATTAGAGTTAGATTTGATGTGTGGAATATAACTGCGATATTGCTATCCACTTGACATAAGTCAGTGGGTCAAATGCAATTAGGTGATTTCACTATAGTGTGGAATGTGGAGTGATGTTGCTTATTTGAAACTTTGAGTGCGGACTGTACAAAGATTGTTGTATAACAGCGTTAGAGCTATTGCTGTATATGGTATCAGCATGCAGACGTTCTCAATAGTGAGGGAATGTATGTTGCCAGACAACATGTGCTTATATTTAGCAAATCTTACAATATTTGCTTAAATATCTGGAGCGTGCCCCTTGATATTTTCGTTTAGTTCCAAGCATTATTATTAAGTATACCAATTCAACTCTGTGAATCCTATAAATCGTGATGTTTCTTTGTTCTTCTTCTACCTCCCGACTCGTGTTTATTAGTGTGAGCCAAGTAACTAGACATTCTGTAACATATCTTATGCTGACTTTTCAAACAGTGAACACTGGAATCCTCTGGTTATCTTTGTAGCTAGACCTCAAACCAGCGAGGAATTGCACACAATTCTGTTTTCAAACATGCCTACCAATTTTTCGATACATTAAGGTAAGTCGACGCTAACCCTTTCCGATGTTGAAATAGACGCCACTAGCAAAACTTAAATGAAAGTAAACAACACAATTATAAACCTTAGGGATTCAGGGGAAATATCCTTCATAGCTATATCTTACACTGCAATGTGGGTGAGAAAACAAAATTATCTAGTTACCAAAGAAACAGCAGAACAAATGTGCCTGCAATGATGCCTCAATAGTGGCGTTTATTTATACAATACCGCCAATCACTATCTAGGTACAGCACGTAACTGATGAAGAAAGGGCCGTTGTCGCGTTGCTTTAGAAAGTAAATCATTATTACAGTAACAAGGAAGAAATATCTCCCAAAAACGAAGAAATATTATTAAAATGTGTTTCGTAACTTATTTGCATACGCTAGAGTCAGTGGTTAATAGCAAACTAATATTCATATTTTACGCTGCTTTGGCTTGAAACATGGTTCATTCTTTCTGATATTAGAAGAATGAATTGTTGGGTTATAAATGGGCGTTAAAAACAAACATGTGGAAAATGAAGTTTTAAAAATAGCACCATTCCTGAAAATTAAGTACAGTACAGTACCTATATGACGAAAAATGCAAAATTAAAATGACATTTTTATAGCTTTAATGTTCTGGATTTTAGTACTTCTGTATGATGAGTAGCTCGTAGGTAAAGAGAGATTTCATGTCAAAAACCTCCAAGCACTACTAACAAGCCACAATAAAATGAAATGAAGCTCGTGATCGACTGTCTAACTAAACTACTACTCGTCTACGCGGTCCCATTAGGAAGAATATCTGCGGTGAGAGTTGCGTTTCGGAAATGTTGTCATGCTATGGAGCGAAAAAATGACTCTCTCAGTTCCCACGTCACCATAGTCCGATTGAAATTACTGGATAGTTGACGTCTGCCACTTGCCGCTACGGTGTTGCCATACAGACCGCCGGCTACTGCTAGGTTATAGGTAGCACACAAACACGGAAGGCACTTCATAAATGTTGATGTGTAACGCGGAGCAGTGTTGGAAGTGGCGGCATCAAGGTATGTCGGAAAAACGAGATGATCTGTCGACATCCGATTTTAAGTGACCAATGACTAAACTGCGGCAGGAGACGAGTTTTGTAGCCCAGACTTTAAACTCTCGTCCTAAGATAAACACAACCTCGTGATGTAGGGATGTATTCGAGAAAGAGGTGGTCTACAATCTGCGACAGAACTAAAGTCGCGGCTATTAAAGCTCATCTCTAAGAACGGACAAAGACAGAAAAGTTCAGTGTCAGTACTAAAAGCAAACCGCAACATCTTGCCATAATTGGTTACCTAAAACTAACCTCTCAGTGGTTACACGAGCTGCCACGTTATCAGCCGATGAACAGTCCTAGTTTCGACTTGGATGCAGATTATGGATGACACAAGGAGATTCCAGACGAAAAAAAAAGATAGGTAGAAAAATAAGAGCAAATAAAAATGTCAATACGACGAGGAAAATGTCGTGGTAAGGAATTAGGAATCAAAAAATTACATTCAAATCAATTAATGGACTGAAAATGGTGATCAAACTCTTTTGATCAATTTTAGAAAGTAAAAAATATTTCGATATTTGATGACATTCGAACGTACGACTTCGAAACGGTATGTTATTACGCTAACCACTGCGGTTAAATACGATACTAAGTTAAGTTGTTTTATTTTTAACTCTGATCACACAGTCTCAATGATGAATTGCACCCTTCAAAACTTGGTTTCACGCAATATCGTGCGAAACTTATCTAACGTAAGCCGATCTCTGTGATTATGATAACCGCACATGTGACGATGAGTCACGTCTTTTGCGGAAGGATCCAGTAGCGTACGGAATGTGCTATCTGTGAAACGCGTATATTTCATTGGAATTGATGTGTGTGTGTGTGTGTGTGTGTGTGTGTGTGTGTGTGTGTTGCTTGTGGTGTGATTATCATGTACGATGTAATTCGAAACAAAAATGCCAGATCCTTGATTCGAGATGCAAACACATCAAGAAGGAGTCTTGGACAAGGAACAGGAAGTGAAATGGCCAATTGTCATGACAGTTTGGCAATGGCGAACGGTTTGGGCGTGGCGCTGAGCACTCTGATTGGAGGTAATTAGCTTCAACAAGTGAAGTGTCAGCTATCAAGTAATTTTAATCAGACGATAGGTACACATATCTTGGTGAAATTCAAACGGCTATTGGTGTAACAAAACAGTAACGTGACAACAGACACTCGACAAAAGCGTAGTCCTTCAAAATTCAAATAATGGCTAACAGCTATCAAATAATGGTTAACAACCATCAGGCCTAATACTATGCTGCATATTGAGTTACAGTTTTGTCATTCGCTGAAGGGGTTTTTCATTTGTAGTGTGTGGCTGCCGAGCGGTAGGAAGTCGTCAACCTATGCTCTCACTGAGTAATTTATTCTTGTACAACAGCCTCAATTAATTTCTTAATAACTACTACAAATAAGCACAACATTTCAGTAACAACGTCTCTACAATGCGCATTCACGAAACCCAGCTGATTAGATCGGCTCAGATTGCCTCTGCGTTTATCCGTAGTCAACAATGAGTTGCAAGTCAGCAGTGGTGCATGAATGTGGTTTGCTTAGAATTCTGTGCAATTTCAGGTATAACATCATAGGGAATACAGCGAAAATATCAGCGACTATCGTATGTTTTTGTACTTCAAAAATGAATAAAAACTGAATTTGAAAGTGAAGGAATCGAAAAATATAATACAAAAGAATGTACAGAAAAGGGTGAGTCGAAGTCAAGTATCCCCATTAAATCATTAAATATCCTGGTAATTTTGCTGACGGTGGATACAGACGAAGGCATTACCTGTGCTGGCTTCATGTGCTGTGTTGTAGAGAGCAGTAGTTTCTTGGTCAGTACTTCCAAGGTCGGAAATTACCTTGGAAGAAAAAGAAAAATGATATTGACGATTCCCCAAAATATTAGATTTTACTGACTCGCGACACCCTGACAAAAATTATAATTCCGAGTATGACGTAGAAGGCGTAAAGAGAACATTTCGATTGTACTGGCTGTCATCATAACCATGGCTGATTCATTTTAAAGAAATATATGTCGCACTTTCTACGTTTTGTATGCTTTTCCGGCCACATATAACGCATGGCAGTCATCATGTTGCATTCATGATCCACCCATTCATCAAGTTCAAAATCTTTCATAAATCTCTAAAAACATATATCTGAGTTTTGAATGGCGTAAAGATACTGCTCAGTAGTCACGTAACTTTGTTAATGTTACGTCAAACAAAACTAAGAGTGTAGAAGAACTCATGAATGAGAATCTTGTGAAATTAGTACCAATTAATAACGCTATGTTGAAATCAGTTGTTTTTTGCATATTATTTTGTGCTTTACGAGATTTGGCTTTCAGAGGAAAACCAAATTCAAATGCTGCTTTGATGATTTACTGAAGTGTAGAGTGCAGTCAGGTGACGAATCAATGTGTAAACATTTTGAAAGTTCTCCTAAAAAACTGCCACCTAAAAATGCTTCAAATGGCTCTGGGCACTATGGGACTTAACATCTGAGGTCATCAGTCCCCTAGAAATTAGAACTACTTAAACCTAACTAACCTAACGACAGCACACACATCCATGCCTGAGGCAGGATTCGAACCTGCGATCGTAACGGTCGTACGGTTCGAGACTGAAGCGCCTAGAACCGCTCAACCGCACCGGCCGGCACTGCCACCTACATTTCTATAAGTTTCTAAATGATTTAGGTGAAGCATGCTCGGAAGTGCTAAGAAATGATTTGATTAGCATCATTAATAATAGCGAACAGAGAATAGGACTCATGACTGGACTAACAGAAAATGACGTAAATGGCAGGAAATATTAAATACGGGCGTGTAATAACATGTTTTACTGTAATTATGCTTGTTCTTTTTTATAGCAGCGACCAAGTACTGTTACACGAGAGAAATGTGTTATGGACAAATGTCCGTTCCAGCCAGCAGCAAGCCTCATGTCGCATTGAGAACGACAAACAGGCAAAATGCGGACTTTGTCGAGAACGGGAAAAGCCTGGAACAGATTGCCTCACCTTGCATGGGCGAGTGGCTTGAATTAAAAACTCGGCAACATGGTCTAAGCAAGCAGAAGCCACCATCAAGTTATTGTAACTGCGCAGTTTGATTTCGTCATAGAGAGTAAATAATTCAGAACATCTATCAGCCTGTTGATAAGGCGGAAAAGCAACAAGCTGCAGCCCTTAAAGCCAGTCCTGTGAAATAGAGAGTGGAGAAAAATGCTGATGAGCCCACAAAAGCAGGCCACATTAGCTCATTGCAAGCCCAGCACGATGACACTGCTTCAAACCAGTAGTGATAAATGCTCAAACTTCCGAGACTCACTGTTCAGTCTTCAGACTGCAGTACACTAGCTACGAGGCCAAGCCAGTGATGCACAGCTACCACTCGCCAAGATGACTACCACCTCCGAAATTGCCACCTACCTGTTCTAACAGACTCTGTGAGCTGCCGGTCTCACAACCATTGATGAGAAGGTTTGAAGACTTCCACCTCCGGCTTGCTGAGACGACCTGATGGTGCTTGACGCACTGTGCACTTGCCACAGTATTCGGCTGGCACACTAACCGCTGTTGTCCGTAACTGGTGTCTGTAGGCAGTAATTAACATTCCCAGCCTATCCTGGTGCAAGGGCTGTGGTGAGGAGCATCTCCACACCATGCACACCATGCTGATAGTTCACAGTTGCCTTCTGGGTCAGCCTCACCTGTCGAACGGGCCACGCTTTTCGCCTCCAAGGCCTGCCACCTGCGTGACACCGTGTCACGGATCACATGAGAACCGGCCAAGGTCGAGGCCTGCAGGGGTTCATTAAAATGGCATCAGCTACTTCGAAGGCCACGACGCAGCACCGCCAACGACATGGGCAGCAACACAGAGGAGAATATACGATTGTAAACTTTAATGAATGAATTCTTGTTCAGCCAATGTCGTGTCATTAATGCCCAGTGCGTCGGCTTGCCGGCTCCATTACATTCCATGACAACAGTTTAATTCTCAACGCAAGTCAGATTAATAAATATGGTTTTAGGTAAAAATAGGAGAAAATGATTAACACAAAACAATGCCCTGAAAATTTCAAAACCACATATGTGGTTAAAATTGTTTTGCTCCTGTTGACATTAAATCCTATGGGCACCCCAGTATTACAGACTGAGATCTGGAAGAAGGTTGAGTGTGTGGCGTTTTCAGATATTTATAGGGTGCTAAATACGCAGGGTTAACCAAAATTTGCGTACTTCAATTAATTATTTAACTGCAATTAACGGGTATCGAGGACTTTTAAGATTTTTGTGTCTGGAACTGGCTTCAGGTGGTACTGAGTTGAAATTTCTTGTGCACCTGTGATTGTTCAAGTAGACTTTATAATGCATATTTAATATTTGTGGAGTAATTAACTGGCTGTAAATCCTTTTTTGCAGTAGAGATTGAATATTTCTAATGTCATGTGGTGTTGCCTCACTTTCTAATTTTTCAGATTCTGTGAGCTATTATAAATAGAGTTACAACAGTATTGTATTATATATTATTAGTGGCGTGTTTTGTACAGAGTCCTTGAAGATTTACTGGAGGAATTTTGCATTTTAGGATTAATGATATTTTGGTGATCTTGTTTGCTTGTGCGTTGCTTGCAGGTGGTTGACAACTCATTGGTGCTCTTACTATTCAGTGTAAGGTGGGGAAGCTACGGAGAGACGAGAGGCTGTATGTTTGAAAGGAGCTGGATCAGAAATGAAAAGTCTAAGGTACAGACAGCCTGATTCTTGTCTCCTCCTGTCTAGTGATACTAGTCTGGGTATTTGGAGTGTCTTGGATAGTGATTCAAAGAGCATTTCAGTCAAGTGGAGAGTTGAAATAAGTGACCATGTTATTGCAGTTCGAGAAGTTAGCGATGTTAATATAAGTGGGGGTGCAGTTAATTCTGAAGTGATTCTGCCACGTGAGTCTACTAGTTGTTACAATGTCTTGGTTGATGAATCTACAGTTTATACTGCATATAATTCTGAAGCATGCTGTTTGCACATTTAGCTGTTAATGCTGAGCAAAGTTCAACACCTGATGTTGTTAGAGATTCTGAAGAAGTGAAGTCTTTGGTAAGGGTCAAGGAAGGACAAGTAGAGTTAATAGGAAGAGAAGGAAGTTAAGTCAAGAATTGAATATGGGGGTGGGGTAGTTGTTCGAAAATTGAAGAAGCACCATATGACAGAAATGCTGAGGGTCATTCTTATAGTAGAGGCCATATGCCTGTTTGTGATGTGAATTCTTACCATTAAAATGAGAAAGTTTCTTCATCACAGAGAAGATAATTTAAATGAATAATTGTAGTTATGGATGTTGGAAGTTCAAATCTGATGCTATAGCAAATGACAGACCGTGAATTAGCCATTCAGAATTTGGAACAAGAGGCTATAGCCTACATGGGTATTTCTCAGATGGAATTAGAAGTAAGGGAGTACTGAAAAATATTAAAAAGATAAACTGTGGCCGAGCGGTTTTGCCTACTACTACCTTGTCGCGTGTCAGGAGGCGTCTTGTCGGGCCTAGGGAGGGAATTCTCCAACCTAAAAAACCCACATGTGCACTACACACGTACTTCGCTACCCTTGTAGCCGCTTCCTGCGTGTAGTGCAAGCCTGACCTATTCAGGGGGACTCTACATTCGACGTTAATTTTATCTTATACACACTTGATAAAGTAATTTATCTAAATGGTGCATAGAATTTTTCTTGGTATTGGGTCTGGGTTGATGAATAGTTTCGTGCATTGGTATGCGAAAGGTGGATGATAAAGTGAGAGTATACATAAGGACAATTTTCAGTTATATGTAGGGTTTGAACTGTGACATGGGGTCATGTATGAACATATTTCCATGCAATAAGTAATAGAATTTGCTGTGGATGATGAGTGAGCATGGACGGATATGTTGTGGATGTTTACATAGCTCAGTTGTTTTATCCTCAGTGTGTGGCTACTCAGCTGTTTAGAAGAAGTTAACTTTATGTCCTAAATCTGTTTGGGTGTAGTTCTCTTTCTGTCTCTGTCTCTAGTGGGAAAATTGTGAAAAGATTCACGTCATCTGCCAAAAAGGTGTGCAGGTCAATGTTTAACAAAAATGAATTGATCATGATGAATGTGGGGATTGGCTGAGTCAGTATCATCTGGTAAGAATTTCTTTGTTAAAGATGACTTGAACTAATGAATTTGTATGTGTCCATGTTTAATGAAAGGAAATTAGTTGTGGTTCATGTTGTAAATGATGATAAGAAGTCAGGCAATGAGTAATGCTGAATAAGATGATGAAGTCAGTTGTGTTCCAGTAAAGATTGTTTATGTATGATGACGGATGGTTTCTCTAAACTATGGTGATACTTAATATTGTTTAAGGAGAAGTGATTATTTTGTTTGTGGTTGTACTAAATACTGTGAAGATGATGATGTCTGAAGTGATATTTTGTGTCGGTATGAATTCCCTCCAAAGCGGAGGTTGAAAAGATGTTGTGGAATTGGTGTTGAAATATGGAGTAATGAGGACAATATGAGGTTTGGTGGTTTCTCCACTGAACGGAAGTTGTTGGTAGGTGATGTGTCTTGTTGAGGTTCTCGGTTGAAGTTGCACAGTAATCCAAAATACTATACAATGCTGTTCCATGTAGAACATCTTTATTACGTTCCCCAGCGCTACAGGGCCTGTTATTGGCTGCATCAGAGTGAGGCTGATGCAAGACACATGGTCAATGGGAGTGCTGAGATGGCTGGTACTGGGGACAGGTGTGAATGCGGGAGGCACGTAGCTGAACTGAAGTAGAGCAGAAACATATCCAGGAAGCAACCGCTAAGTCTATGGTCAGAGCTGCAAGAACGCCATAGACAGTCAGAGCAGGGTGTGGAAGGCTGTGGCAGTGGCAGAGGCTAGGATTTGGCCTATGCTTAGAGATCAACAGTCTGTGACGAGGAGTGTTGTTGGAAATATACCAAGGAGAGAAGTTTTACAGGTGGCCAACGCCAACACTATTACCAAATTGGCATAGTCATTGAAGCCAGATGGACACAGTCAGCACAGACAGGGGCTGTTTTTTCTGTTCACTCACACGACATTGCAGAAAGGCATGGAATTACTTCAGCAAATTATAAGTGGCACAATAAGAGAGCTTTTGATTTAATGTATGTATCTCTGGCTTCTTGTGTTCGAGTTGAGTCATAGTATTGTATGCAAAGATGCATTAACTGGAGTCAATTGTGGCTCACTTCCTCTGGAAGTTTTGGCTACTGCACGTGGGGCCAAGCTAGGTGTTGTGTATTGCACATAGGGTATGTTAAAGTTAACACTGTGTCGTAAAGCAAGACCATTTGTGTAAGTACGTGCAGTGTACCTGATTGTGGAAAACTTACATTTACTTCTAAATCTTATTACAATTGTGGAGCTGTTCTGTATTCTGACGTTTTTGTATTGATTCAGTATTGATCTCACTATTAAATCTATGGTTCGTTCATATATATTGTGAACTTCTGTATTCTCTTAATGAATAAATTGTTTATAAACGTAACTGGTATACTGATCAGTCAGATGTAGGCATGTGTAGTGGATTAGTATATTGGTAGTTGGTGTCTTTGTGAAAGGGGTAGCTAGTAGCAGCAAGGCAGTAAGTAGTTAGCAGGTATTTTATTCGGTTTTCAGTGCTACATAAGTGGATATTTTCTTATGTTATAAGTTACTATTGTCATAACTAATGAAGGGCGAAGGCCATACGTTCGTACAGTGTTATGTCCAATTTTGGGTTTCTCATATGGGGCCAAATTGGGTTGTTTTGTACTGATCATTGTTATTTTTTCAAGAAGATATTTTGTGTTGTTCAAGCTCTGTTCAGATTTATTCAAGCCTTAAATAATCTTTTGTTTATGATAACGTTTTCTATCTCATTAAATAGGTCTTTGCATGGTAAAAAAAGAGGTAATAAAAATGCTGAGCCCCACATCTTTACAGCCCTCAGCCTGAACCCTACTGCATCCAAATCCCACGCCACAGCGGTTACCCCTGTTCTTGACATTATTGAAGTACAATATTTCTGCTGGTGCCAGGAGCATTGAAGCATGGTTGTTATTTAATGGAGAATCCAGGGTAGTGTTGTCAATCAAGTAAAGACGATGAAACCCTCTTTTCTCATTTTTGCATGAACGGGATTTGGAGCTTGTGTGGAACTACAAGTTTGAAAAGAAACTAGTTAAGACCTTTTACTCGTTGAAGCCACATTATATTTATTCAAAATGGAACTGTTTGAAAGATGAAATGTAGCCACCACAGGAATAATTAAACGTGAGTTTTATTTGCATGTGAACAGCAGTAAAGAAATGAAAGCTGCATGTGAGTGTAACAATGTTACATTTTTTCTTTGTTTCTTCCCCCCTGTATGTTGGTGAGTAAACGTAACCATTTTGAGAAAAGATATGTTCTGAGTAGTAAAAGGTGAGGTGTTGTTCAGTGATAAAACGGAATTGGATGTAAGTAGTTAATGATTATTATCTTGAATGTCTTTGAATAATCTACTTCCTTCTCCTCACAGTGATATGTAATTTGATGTTTGTGAATTGATGAACAAGAATGCCAATCTGTGTGTGTGAATGTATTTTCCTCAAGTGGAAGACTTTTTCTGCACATGTTAATTGCAAATATTTGACTCACAAATAATCCTATGTACTAATCTTAATGACGTTATGTTGATGATGCTTCTTTCTTTCCATTTGCTGGTTAACCTAGAACCTTATAGTTCCGTTCTATTATTTGTTTTAGTGAGGTGCCTAGTTATGTCAGTGTCATATATATATATTTTGTGCCTATGGTTTGATGTTCTGATATTTCTTCAGTGAGCTGCCTCATGGATCTGTAGCTGCTTGTATATTTAGTGTTTTTGATGTCTCCTATAACTGGAACTCTTTATTTGATTATGACATTTAGTTGTACAGCACATGTCCATGTTTCTTCACTTATTGTACTATTCTGTCTGTGGGGAACCAGTTCATTTGGTATATGTACCGTAGGCACTGCAACTGCGTCAGTGAACAATTTTGTCTTATTGTGTTTCAGTATGGGATCTATTCATGTTGTTTATCTATTATGAATTCTTGTGTTGTAAGCTACATTTCATAAATGTTTGGCCAGAAGGAGGAGATGAGTCCATTATATGATACTGTGTAACTTCATGAGTGATTTACAAAATGGCTGTAAGCACTATGGGACTTAACATCTGAGGTCATCAGTCCCCTATACATAGAACTACTTAAACCTAACTAACCTAAGGACATCACACACATCCATGCCCGAGGCAGGATCCGAACCTGCGACCGTAGCAGCAGCGCGGTTCCGGACTGAAGCGAATAGAAGAGCTCGGCCACAGCGGCAGGCTATGAGTGATTTCTTAATTATTCTTTTCTTCTACACAAGTTGTTACCAATTTCTTTCCTGATGAAGCAGAAATAAGTTTGAATATTTATTTCGAATAATGTATTTTTTTCACATCTCTTGAACCCGTTTAAGGATTTACAGTACTGAAATGCTAAATATCAGTTTCAAATGGCGCTATGTTGTGATGTTGTTAAGATGTTCATCACACAGGTCCTGTTGTGGCAGTAGTAGAGAGTAACCATACAGTGCCATGTATTGGGTTTGATACCTGGTCCCTAATGCCCACTAGTTAGCGTTCTGGCTGTCTTGGTGGGCAATAGGCAGCAGAGGCTTTAGAAACATTTTCGTTAGGTTTTCACAGTATTTTGATATGAAATGGATGGTAGTTTATTAATATTATTTGCTTTAACTTTTTGTGACTCTGCTTTATAAATTTTGCAAAGTAAAGTTATTTCTGTTCTTTATGAATGACCATTATTGTAGACCTGCGGTCGGTTCGAAAATTTACTGCTGACAGAGATATGAGTACAAAAGTGGGCGGTAGATAAGAAAGGCTGAATACTCCTGATATAGATAATATAGTGGGGATTAGCCTGGTAGAAGGTAGTTGGAGGTAAAGCAACATTTTCCTGCAAAAACATGGCCAATAGTGTGAAATCGTAATCAGAGTAAGGCTGAATGGTAATACCAAGGAGTGAAAACAGCACTTTGATGTCAAACATAACATGTGTACTAATGTATGTTACTCTAGCAGTCATATAAATTGAAACATATCAAATTATCTAATTTTATTGCTATTATGGAGGAAGAAATGTCTGTATTGTTTATTTCACAACCAGTATTTATACCAAAAAAAGCCATTTATGTCAGCTGAAAATGTAACGAGTCATCGATTTCACTACTCAGAGAAGAGATACTATATATGTTATGAGATATTTTTTTATATTTGAAAATGTATTCTATCAATTATATACTAACTCTTTTTTCAGTGTATTACATGTCATGATGTGAACAGGAGGATGTGACCAACTAACCTAATCGTGATGACACACTTGATTTTGGTTGGTTGGTTGGTTTGGGGAAGACCAGACAGCGTGGTCATCGGTCTCATCGGATTAGGGAAGGATGGGGAAGGAAGTCGGCCGTGCCCTTTCAGAGGAACCATCCTGGCATTTGCCTGGAGTGATTTAGGGAAATCACGGAAAACCTAAATCAGGATGGCCGGACGCAGGATTGAACCGTCGTCCTTCCGAATGCGAGTCCAGTGTCTAACCACTGCGCCACCTCGCTCGGTACACTTGATTTTGAATCCAAAATTCTTACCATATGACTCACTCAACTGAGATGGTGGGAAGTTATGGAGGAGGAAACCCCAATCCCATGACACACATAACAGACTATTAACGAATTAATTTCTGTTGCTAAATTGACCCGTAGAATAAAAAATGAGTCCAAAAGAAATGACAGTTGTATTCAAAGACAGTAATTATATTATTTTAGATGGTCCCTTAGACGTTGCAAAGGGCAGATATGGTTCTTCATAGAGTACGTGATCACCATGCTCTGCTACGTGCTCCAATGCTGGCTGCATGGTTGGTTAGAAGATCCTGTGCTATGGCGTTCCATTCCTCCAGCAACACGGAGTGCATGTGGGTGTGCTGGAGTACGCCTGCCCAAAGCATGTGATACCTGTTCGATGCGATTTAAGTCGGAGGAACGGTCATGCCTGTCAATTCCCCATCTCTCCTAGCTTTCCAAGAGCTTGTACACCTGTGTAGTTCGGTGCAGTCAAGCAGAGAATGGATAGAAATGAAGTTAGGTCAGAATGCATCCCTCCACAGATGCACATGAGGAATGCGTATAGTGTCACAACAATGCTGAGTAGTGTACCATGTTCAAAGATGTGGACGTTAGTGCGTCCACACAGCATAACACCTCCCCACACTATCACACAAAAACCGTGACATAAATTTAGATGACTGGTCAATTACATGATCTCCTTCTCCAAGTCAACAATAGATAAAGAAGTCAAAAGAAAAATTAGACATCTTAAAAAAATAAAGACACGGTCCTCTCCATAAACATATGAGTTTTACAACCCATTTCAATTGAAAGATACAGTAGAAGCTACGAAGAACATAAAATCTGGGAAGGAAGCAAGCGCTGATGGTATTTAACCCGAGTTTTTGATGCACTGCGTTCGTGCTGCTGCCAAATCGTACTCTTATTCCAAACACCTAAGAAACAGGCCATCGTCTACCTCTATTTATGAAAAGTGAGATCATTGGTGTACTATAGCCAAACAGAGTTCCCTCAAAAGTTGAAAATTATCACCCAGTTGCTCTCCTTACCATCGCGCTCAAGCTACTGGTGAAGCTCATTCATAAAAGAATCTTCTCTGCCGTGACCAAACACGTCCCTTAGCAAGCTGGGTTTAGACCAGGAACAGGAAGTCAGGAACAGATGATAACAGTAGGAACTCAAATTGAAAACGGTCCTGAGAAGCAAAAGATAAAAATGAGGGTCTTTGCCGGCCGGAGTGGCCGTGCGGTTCTAGGCGCTACAGTCTGGAGCCGCGTGACAGCAACGGTCGCCGGTTCGAATCCTGCCTCGGGCGTGGATGTGTGTCCTGTCCTTAGGTTTGTTAGGTTTAAGTAGTTCTAAGTTCTAGGGGACTGATGACCACAGCAGTTAAATCCCATAGTGCTCAGAGCCATTTTTTTAGGGTCTTCTTAGACCTAACTATATCCTATGGTACCGTCTGCAATGAAAAACTACTGCTCAAATTCATCAGTGTGATTTCCCACCTGGAACTAACCACTCTAATCGGCAATTTTCTGAAAAATAGATTCTTCCGGGTGTTCTCAGAGAACTTTAAAAGTAGAGTTCACAAAATAAACGCTAGTATCCCAAAAGGCTCAATTTTGGGCCCTCCTGAAATTCTGTACATACGACCTTCCAGAAAAAAAGTTCGGGAGATTTATTTATGCTGGTATTATTACTTCAATCACTCAGGGTCAAAGCTTTACGAAAGCTGGAGCAACAGCAACAGTAGATCTCATGTTATTGGATAAATACTTCAAACATAATTCTCTCTTAATATATCTTCAAAAGACTGTTGAATCAACTTTCTGCCTTCGGAATAAACAAGGAAACTACAAACTAACAACAGATTTAGAGGTCAGACACTCGATTACTGCGATACTCCAAAATACCTAGTTCTGATTCACAGGTTAATGACAAAGAAAATCCAGTTCCGGAGCAAAACTAGGAACTTTATAATTCAGAAGTTAATAGTAAACAGCTGGTGTGCCGTTGCAACAGTCTTTAGACCATCAGATTTAACTCTTTCATACTTTGTCTTGAGCCTAACGAAGTAATATTTCAGAATTAAAATAATTTTCAATTTCTTTCGAGTCAGAAAGAAAAATATTTGATACATATTCTGGAGATAATTTTTAGTAGCTGTAAAATATATCTATGATCTCAGAATCATAATTCCTAACATCACAATATTTTCAGTTTAAGTAAAGGATATATTTGAAGTGCAGTTTCCATTATTAAACGTAGGAAGAGATGTTCAAAATAATAAAAGGTTTTTATTCTTGCTTTCCCAATAATTGTTCGGGCAGACATTCTCTCAGTTTCCTTAAAAATATCACTCAAGTCATAAGAAAGCACAGGTAGGGTCTAGTTTAACCGCTTCCTTCTAAAAACTTTGCTGAAGATGTAACGCTTTGTAAAGAACTGATAACGGGATACTTGAAAATGGCCTAAGGCTGAAATTATTCCACAGTACTTCAACCACACAATTTGATTACAACAGGAAATAATCTCGAATGACACTTCAGAACGTTACCAGCCTAACTCACCCGGGCAAAAAAATAATTTTCTGATAAAATTAATTCCTTTGTGGTCTGCTCTTGCTCGGGGCACAAGAGAATTTATTTTGCAGCCTTGCTCTTTTTCATTCACCTCACTTCAGTATGCAGTAGAGCATGTAAATTTTTCCTCCCTCTGACTTATTCAGAAAATTTAACTGTAAATCAACTTATTTCCTTCAGGCGAATGTCTAATTTGATATGAAAAAATAAAAAGACGACATTTCCTTTCTCCGGCAGCCTAGAGTGAGTGAACTGAAAGTTGAAAGAGAATGCAAAATAAGAGGTAACATGCGCTTGGTGTGTCTTCGTAAAATTACACACCCTATCGTATGATTTTAGAAATTGGAGTTTTTTGTCGAGATGAAAGATTCCCAATCAGTAGTTCTGCATTAACTTTAAACAGTATTACACAGTCTTCTGATGTCAAAGAAATTTCAACACAGTTACTTGGTTCAGGATAATACAGCTAAAAGTACAAGCACAGACATTTCAAACAGCGAAATAAATTTATTTCATTCATCCATGGAAATCTAACATGATTGTAGGGCAGCCTTAATGTCATTTGTCATTTCCTAGAGACGGTGCATTTGTAGATCATATCGTCCTTTTAAATTACAACTCAATATTTCTTATGAAATAGGCAGGCAGTGTTTAGTGTTTCATCCAGATGAAAAACGCTGCATTTCTCGTAAAGGCCAAAATAGATAGGCTACTATAGTTTGTGAAATAACGGGAAAGATATAATTTCAGTGCACAGCTACAGAACTTTTCTAGGGTGTAGAAGGCGGTTCATTCACGAAAGGGACGTACTTCATTAGAGAGTGTAGTTCGCCCTATTTAAGCTGCGAGTAACACCATGAAGAACGTCCATTTTCCGAAGATGTAGATCAGCAGGTAGCATCAGCTTTTTCTCTAGTGAATAGAAAATTGCATTTGTAGACATACTGTTGGTAGTTTCATGAAAGAATGTCGTGTCGTGAAGACATGCTGCAGGCTAAACGCGAAATAACGTGAAATACATGACATTCTAGTAAGAGATCGCTGCAGGAACCTGTACTGCAAGAGGGATTTGCCACAAAGTGTGGCGTAGCAACTACGATCTAGAGTTGTACAATATGTCTCCCTTCCTCTTTTTCCTTCGGACGTAAGTTTAATAATTGTAATTCTACAACATTACTATTAGTTATACAGACAACTAAAGGCTTCGCCCTATTTTACACTACTGGAAATTAAAATTGCTGCACCACGAATGGCAAAACGCCACTTTTTCGGATGAATCCAGGTTCTGTTTACAGCATCATGATGGTCGCATCCGTGTTTGGCGACATTGCGGTGAACGCACATTGGAAGCGTGTATTCGTCATCGCCATACTGGCGTATCACCCGGCGTGATGGTATGGGGTGCCATTGGTTACACGTCTCGGTCACCTCTTGTTTGCATTGACGGCACTTTGAAGAGTGGACGTTACATTTCAGATGTGTTACGACCCGTGGCTCTACCCTTCATTGTCGGCCGGAGTGGCCGTGCGGTTCTAGGCGCTGCAGTCTGGAACCGAGCCACCGCTACGGTCGCGGGTTCGAATCCTGCCTCGGGCATGGCTGTGTGTGAGGTCCTTAGGTTGGTTCAATTAGTTCTAAGCACTAGGCGACTGATGACCTCAGAATTTAAGTTGCATAGTGCTCAGAGCCATTTCTACCCTTCATTCGATCCCTACGAAACCCTACATTTCAGCAGGATAATGCACTACCGCATGTTGCAGGTCCTGTACGGGCCTTTCTGGATACAGAACATGTTCGACTGCTGTCCTGGCCAGCACGTTCTCCGTATCTCTCACCAATTGAAAACGTCTGGTCAAGGGTGGCCGAGCAACTGGCTCGTCACAATACGCCAGTCACTACTCTTGATGAACTGTGGTATCGTGTTGAAGCTGCACGGGCCCCTGTACCTGTACACGCCATCCAAGCTCTGTTTGAGTCAGTGCCCAGGCGTATGAAAGCCGTTATTACGGCCAGAGGTGGTTGTTCTGGGTACTGATTTCTCAGGATCTATGCACCCAAATTGCGTGAAGATGTAATCACATGTCACTTACAGTATAATATATTTGTCCAATGAATACCCGTTTATCATCCGAATTTCTTCTTGGTGTAGCAATTTTAATGGTCAGTAGAGCAAAAGAATCCGCCACCAGTCTACATCTACTGATGATGTGTGGCGGACGGTACTGCTGGTACCATTAGCTGATCCTCCCTTCCTTTTTCCACCCGCGAATGGCGCGTGGGGCAGAACGCGCGTCAATAAGCCTCTGTATTAGCTCTACTTTCTCGAAATTTCTCGTCGTGGTTATTTCACGAGATTTTTCTGGAGGGAAGTAGTATGTTGTGAGATTCCTCCCGGAAAGCACTCTCTCGAAATCTCAACAGTAAACCTCTCCGGCATGCTCAACACCTCTCTTGAAGCGTCTGCCGCTGGAATTTGTTGAGCATCTCTGTAACACTCTCGTGCCGGCATCCATGCTGACTTTAAGGAGGAAATTTATGGTTCTCCAAAAACGTCATAATTCTAAAGCATAACGCATGTTCCATAATTGTTCAACAGACGTCAACGGTATAGGCCTATAATTATTTGTATCTGTCCTAAGACTCTTCTTGAAAATGGGTATGACCTGTGGTTTTTTCCAGTCGCCAGGTACTCTTCGTTGCTCAAGCGAACTACGATTAACTGCTACTAGAATGGGCGCAAGTTCTTTCCCAAAATCTTTGTAGAATCTTACAAGTATCTCAACTGGTCATGTCTTCCTCCTAACCGATGTAATTGCTTATTCTGTTCCATGATAATGTCAATAGGTGCCATTTCCACGTTCCTACTATGACTGCAAAAAGGGACCGTATTACGATTTTTGGCGGTGAAACAATTTCGGAAGACCGAATTCAGCATGGTCACTGAATGACTCAAATTATTTCGAACCGCTTACTGATTTTACTCAGTACCAGAACCTTTCAGGATTTTCAGTCAGAATGGTTGACAAAATTTTACTTTCGAACTTTGCTATTGTTCTCATTACGCTCATTTTCGCTTCGTTCAGCTTTTGTTTGTCAGCTAGGTTTTGACTTCTCTTGAATCTGTGATGAAGCTGTCTTTGTTTTCGTAGCACTTTTCTGACACCACTAGTAAACCATGGTGAGTCTTTCCCGTCCCTTAAGGCATCGCTCGAAACGTATTTGTGTAAGACATATTGAATGATGTTTTTGAATTGTTTCGGTTTGCGCTCAACATCACCCACAAGGCGATGTGATGTAACGATGTATTTGTAAACCCATTTCTTTACTAAAGTTCAATAACAATAATGACAAAGAGAACAGAAACTGACAGGCGTTCACGACACGTTACTTAGATAAGACGGTGAGCCACAACTTGGCGTCAAGGCGTTGCTACCTTAGGTGGCCGAATATGGTTAGAGTACCTGTTGCACGAAAATACCTCGTCTTTCTCGAATGTTCTGGAAGATTCTGGGCATATGTAGTTCTTCCCTTCCACTGCACGAGAAACGCGCGGAAAGACGCGGTCCCAGGAAAGTACCCGGAAGAGGTCTGCTGACCAACATGTGAAAGTCTCACTGATTTCGTGAAGTAATTATATTAATTTATTCTGAATGGCCAAAGAAACTGGTATATCTACCCGATATCGTGTAGGGCTCCCGTAAGCACGCAGAAGTGCCGCAGTACGACGTGGCAAGGACTCGACTAATGTCTGAAGTAGTGCTGGAGGGAGTTGACACCAAGAATCCTTCATGTATCTCCATAAATCCGAAAGAGCACGAGGGGGTGGAGCTCTCTTCTGAACAGCAAGTTCCAAGGCATCCCGGATATGCTCAAAAATGTTCATGGCTGGAGAGTTTGGTGGCCAGCGGAAGTGTTTAAACTCAGGAGAGTGTTCGTGGAGTGACTCTGTAGAAATTCTGGACGTGTGGGGTGTCGCATTTTCCTGCTGGAATTGCCCCAAGTCCGTCGGAATGAACAATGGACATGAATGGATGCAGATGACCAGACAGGGTGCCTACATACGTGTCACCTGTCAGAGTCGCATCTAGACGTATCAGGGGTCTCATATCACTCAAACTGCACACACCCCACACAAATTACAGAGCCTCCACCAGCTTGAACAGTCCCCTGGTGACATGCAGGGTCCATGGATTTATGAGGTTGTCTCCATACCCATACACATCCATCCGCTCGATGCAATTTGAAACGAGACCCGTCCGACCAGGCAATATGTTTCTTGTCAGCAACAGTCAAAGCCGTCATCGATGGGCCCAGGTGAGGCGTTTGTGTCATTCAGTCATCAAGGATACACGAGTGGGCCTTCTGCTCCAAAAGCCCATACCGTTGATGTTTCGTTGAATGGTTCGCACGCTGACGTTTGTGAATGGCCCAGGAGTGAAATCTGCAGCAATTTGCTGAAGGGTTGCACTCCTGTCACGTTGAATGATCCTCTTCAGTTGTTGTTGGTCCCCTTCTTGCAGGATCTTTTTCCGGCCACAGCGATGTCGGAGATCTGATGTTTTACCAGATTCCTGAATCACTCGTGAAATGATTGTACGGGAAAATCCCGACTTCATCGCTACATCAGAGATGCTGTGTCCCATCACTTGTGCACCGACTGTAATATCACATTTAATCTCTCACTTAAATCTTGATAAGCTGCTATTGTAGCAACAGCAACCGATGTAACAACTGCGCCAGACACTTGTTGTCCTATACAGGCGTTGCCGATCGCATCGCTGAGGTCATCGGTCCTTAGACGTACACAATACTTAAACAAACTTAAACTTATGCGAAGAACAACACATTCACCCATGCCTGAGGGAGGACTCGAGCCTCCAGCGGGAGGGGCAGTGCAATCCGTGACATGGCGCCTCTAACCGCGCGTCCACACCTCTTGGCAGTACACATGCCTATACCAGTTCCTTTGGCGCTTCAGTGTATTAATCTTTCAGTGAGAGACAACTGTATTACTCACAAACGAAGGCATAAAGTGGAAAATGAGAGCCAGTTTGATACATTTCACTGTAATAATAAATATTCATTCATTGGTTGATAAACATGCAGAAGCACATGTAAGGTGGTTAGGGTGATTGCTAATGCCTTTTGCATGGTCCATCAGAACACCATTGCGGAAGGATACGCCCACTAATACTCAGTAAAAACGTTAGTTTCGGAGATAAAGTACAAGTGCTAAAACATACTGCACACTGTCCTTGGTGTTCGAGGTAACATCTGAGTAATAGTAGGTTTCAGTTTCGTACAAAAACCGTATGCAACGCATAAATTGTGAGTGTGCGGTTGATCTGCTATTCTGTTATTCTGTGCAACGGATTAATCTGAGATGTACCCTTTACCCTGTGGCTCCTGCAAGATGCAATTTCCACCCCCACAGTACTACAGAAGTCAGACGGACGCTCCTAACGTTCTAAAGAGAAATGCCTGAAAAACTTTCAGCAATAAATATCTTCTGGAGTCGTCTGCTGTAAGGAAATGACACTAAAATTCGCAAAATTTCTTACATTACTAGTGGGATACTTGGGTACTGGAGTAACGCTAGTTAGTGTAAGAAAAACATGAAACTAACGGAAGTTATTATTTACTTTGCAAAAATTCTGAGAAATCACAATGGCACTTTTAGTTATGAATTAAACAAGTTATATCCTGGTTCTTTTCGGAATGTGAAGTTACCTCTCAAGGATAGGATTCGTTAATGGAATTTCTATACAAAGTTTAAGATGGTTGTTGACTTGGCAGAATGGCTAAGAGGCGTGCCTACTCAACTTTAATAATTACCCTTTAGAATGTTGCTAGGTACAGTCGAGGCTGTCGTGTGTGAAATGCAGTGAAGTGTACTGTTGTGGAGGAAATACGGGGCTCGCAGTGGCTGTAGCGCACAATACCGTAAGCTTCGATGACTGCTGTCTGTGCTGCTCGCTGCTAACAAATAAGATAACTCTCGTTCTATCTGGGTTGACCTTCGCCAATCGAACTCTCCCTATGCCTTGATGAAGTCAAGGATTCCTATTCGCCCCTAGTCTAACTATTGGCGTGGTACACTGGTCAGATAACCAGTCCACCATGATGCCACTCAAAATTGGCTTGCAGGCGTTTAACTGTAACTCTGTCCATTCACAACGCTCAATAAGTGTGTCAGCCAACACAGTGAACAACGCTTAATCACAAGGACTCAATATAGAGAGTCGCCCTACAATTCACTCTCGACAGAGGTACTCTCCCAGTGAAGTACTGAGGAGAGACTTGTTCCTCACTCCGACAGTGACTACGGAACGGTGCCTCTCCACGCCAGATGTGAAGGGGTATATCTTTTGGTCTCTTCCATTACTCCTTCAGCTCAAGGCGTCAGAAAAATCGTCTGCCAATCAGCATTGCTCTTCTAAAACGGGAGAATGACGTTTCGTTTAAGGCGACCAATCCGGAAATCCATAGCGTTGGTGTTTGGCGTTTGTTGTCTCCCTGTGAAAATCTCTGAAACTGCGTGCTATGTGTAAAGAATGCGTAGGCTGGCCGCTCCCACACAATATAGCGGAATTTGCTTTTAAGCCGAACACGGGGTCGTTCCCCCTTTCCCTCAGGCGAACACTGTCCGCTCCACGGGCAGCCACCGACGGACTTAGATAGACTGGGTCGTCCTCTGAAGGGACTGGCGTCTCGTTGTGCGGTTTCTCTCCTGAACTAATAGCTCCTGTGACCGTCATGTCTGGAATGTATGCGTGTATGCCAGCCTCGAGTATTTCAACCCCAGTGCGCTTACTTGTTATTTGCATATAATTTACATAAATTCATAAAACACTGACTTTATCTTATCGAGTTTCGGTTCGAATGAAGCGTCTTGAGGTGCGGAATATGATTGTGAGGACGGAATGTGTAAGCAATGAAGGTAAGGAGATCATGATGTCTTACAAAATATATTAGTGATTTTTGTCGAATGAATTTTTTTGCATGTGTGGTTATTTAGAACGATTGTAGTGATGCTAATCCTGTGTTTTGAAGTCGAGAGTCTCGTACACGAAGATCAGTTTGTATGATTTCCAATACTGGGTTAGCTTTCGCTTGTGCTATTGACCTACTGGTCGAGTGAAAGTTTTAACTCCCTATCCACTTTTATGTCTGGAATACGTAGCTGAGGCAACCTTCCATTTTCGAAGTTTAATTGAGCTTCTGCTTTGCAAGGGCGATCTAAGAACCCACGTGGTGGTGCGTTTTTGGTTCGTATTATATGTAAATTTCATAACCCTGGAGAACTTTTAAATTCAGAATGAACTTTTAAGTTCAGAATCCTCATGAATTTTATTTTCAGTACTATTCCAACTAATGTGATATTGCTTATTACCGAGTGAGTGTCGGGCTCGCGATCTTTCATATGTAAGCATGGTTGACAACATCTCACACAGACGTGTATAGGAAAACGTATACCGGAGATCATCGTTTTTCGTGTACGCCTGCAATTTTCAAAATGCCAAATAGTTTCTAATTCCCTGTGATCTTATTCGTCAGTTAGGAGAGAACTGCAAGCATTAACATTAAATATTATATCTGTAACGGTCTCGGTATATTATTTTAACGGCTAACCATCTCGTTCCCTGGCCGCCTCTTAATGGAACCCGAAACTGACTGATTACAGCGGAACAGCGAGAGCACAACATATATGGGATGTCGAACGAAGTCGCTCTGCTGGACATACGATTACTCTTGTTTTTAGACAACAAAAACAAGTACAAAACTGGGGACAACAAGTCCGTAATATGTTCATTTGAATACTTGTGCCGGCCCGGTGGCCGAGCGGTTCTAGGAGCTACAGTCCGGAACCGCGCGGCCGCTATGGTCGCAGGTTCCACTCCTGCCTCGGGCATGGCTGTGTGTGATGTCCTTAGGTTAGTTAGGTTTAAGTAGTTCTAAGTTCTAGGGGACTGATGACCTCAGAAGTTAAATCTCATAGTGCTCAGAGCCATTTGAGCCATTTTTGAATACTTGTAAATAGTTCCACGAAAGTTTTCATAACATAAAACAAAAGAAAATCCAGTCGAATACCACAAAACGAGGCACTTTCATTAAAATGATGACTTATGAAGCTTGTACAAAACTGAAACGATAAGAATTTATAATGCAAATTTCCAAGTTTGTTAGGAAAAAATTAAGTTTTTTACTATCTGATGTAGGGTGTTTCTTGCAAAGAACAACAAAATTTGTGCATGACAGTACCCCCTTGCTAATGAAATTTTTCAAAGTCGGCACGCACAGTTTTTCGTGTGTTTCTCCAACAAGTCTGTTCTACAGCTTTTTTCCGACGTTTGTGGCTGCATATTCATTCATAAATATTCAACATCGCCACAGTATGCCGAAGTCTCGTGCTTTTTGATTGATCGTGGGAGAGCTTCCTTTGTTTACTCCCGTAAGCTTGCAAATTACCCACCCAATTAATGAGCGTTCGTCGGAGCTGCAATATTGCGTTCGCAGAAGGGGCACCCTGAAGAAGAGCCTGCAAGTATTCCGCTTCTGGGAGGTACTTTTTTTCCTTTTGTCGATATTAGGCGGATGTCTGAGATATGGCATGAAAATTAACTTGTTCCACCTCGGAAAGATTCTTAAAGATTGTGAGCAGACATTTCTTCTAGGAAGGAAGTTAGTCCTGGCTGTGTGCATAGTTTTCCAAGTCAGGTTTGCAGACTTCTGGTGCTGATTCTGAAACCGTCCATTTAGAATGAGGTGGTATGCAAAAACGAGAAGTTCTTACCGTTTCTTTCACTGGATTCTGCTTCTGTAGATGCGGTTTGGTATTCTATTTGTGCCTACCAAGTTCACTTTCTATACTGACCACTTTCACTGTTTATTTTTACGGACCGATCTACACCATAATGCGTAGGGCGGCGGGACAGAGGTCTTGTTAAAGATTCATGAGTTATGATTTGTTTTAGATGCGTCTAGTATGCATTTGTGCGACTCTAAACACTACTGCTGTTTTCCAGAGATTTAATATTACCCTATGGCAGTGTCTGTATTTTACAGTGTCTATATACACTCCTGGAAATTGAAATAAGAACACCGTGAATTCATTGTCCCAGGAAGGGGAAACTTTATTGACACATTCCTGGGGTCAGATACATCACATGATCACACTGACAGAACCACAGGCACATAGACACAGGCAACAGAGCATGCACAATGTCGGCACTAGTACAGTGTATATCCACCTTTCGCAGCAATGCAGGCTGCTATTCTCCCATGGAGACGATCGTAGAGATGCTGGATGTAGTCCTGTGGAACGGCTTGCCATGCCATTTCCACCTGGCGCCTCAGTTGGACCAGCGTTCGTGCTGGACGTGCAGACCGCGTGAGACGACGCTTCATCCAGTCCCAAACATGCTCAATGGGGGACAGATCCGGAGATCTTGCTGGCCAGGGTAGTTGACTTACACCTTCTAGAGCACGTTGGGTGGCACGGGATACATGCGGACGTGCATTGTCCTGTTGGAACAGCAAGTTCCCTTGCCGGTCTAGGAATGGTAGAACGATGGGTTCGATGACGGTTTGGATGTACCGTGCACTATTCAGTGTCCCCTCGACGATCACCAGTGGTGTACGGCCAGTGTAGGAGATCGCTCCCCACACTATGATGCCGGGTGTTGGCCCTGTGTGCCTCGGTCGTATGCAGTCCTGATTGTGGCGCTCACCTGCACGGCGCCAAACACGCATACGACCATCATTGGCACCAAGGCAGAAGCGACTCTCATCGCTGAAGACGACACGTCTCCATTCGTCCCTCCATTCACGCCTGTCGCGACACCACTGGAGGCGGGCTGCACGATGTTGGGGCGTGAGCGGAAGACGGCCTAACGGTGTGCGGGACCGTAGCCCAGCTTCATGGAGACGGTTGCGAATGGTCCTCGCCGATACCCCAGGAGCAACAGTGTCCCTAATTTGCTGGGAAGTGGCGGTGCGGTCCCCTACGGCACTGCGTAGGATCCTACGGTCTTGGCGTGCATCCGTGCGTCGCTGCGGTCCGGTCCCAGGTCGACGGGCACGTGCACCTTCCGCCGACCACTGGCGACAACATCGATGTACTGTGGAGACCTCACGCCCCACGTGTTGAGCAATTCGGCGGTACGTCCACCCGGCCTCCCGCATGCCCACCATACGCCCTCGCTCAAAGTCCGTCAACTGCACATACGGTTCACATCCACGCTGTCGCGGCATGCTACCAGTGTTAAAGACTGCGATGGAGCTCCGTATGCCACGGCAAACTGGCTGACACTGACGGCGGCGGTGCACAAATGCTGCGCAGCTAGCACCATTCGACGGCCAACACCGCGGTTCCTGGTGTGTCCGCTGTGCCGTGCGTGTGATCATTGCTTGTACAGCCCTCTCGCAGTGTCCGGAGCAAGTATGGTGGGTCTGACACACCGGTGTCAATGTGTTCTTTTTTCCATTTCCAGGAGTGTAGTTCGACGCAATGTTCTTTCGGACATGCATGAATGTAAATATTAATCCCGCTCTTGAACCTTTCTTTTATTTTCGTCATTGTTTCTTCGATGTATAAATTTAAGGCTAGGGCTGAAATACTACATCCCCATCTTACACCTTTTTTAATCCGGGCAGTTCGTTTTCTACTCGTTTTGTTCCCTTGTGGATCTTGTACATGTTGTCATTTACCAGTATTTCCCTATAGCTTAACCCTGTTTTAGGCAGAATTTCGAACATCTTGCACCATTTTACACTGTCGAACGCTTTTTCAAGGTCGAAAACCTCTATGAGCGTGTCTTCATTTTTCTTCAGTCTTGCTTCCATTAACTGTAGAACCACCAAACACGGGCAACAATTGCTCGTACATTTTCCTTTTCTTAAAAATCATTACAAATATTTTATTAAGTTTGTGGGCCTTTTTCTATTAGTATTTCACCTTCTAAAGTACTATACTGTTCATTTACATGGTTAAAATTTTAAAAATTTGAAATAAAATTACAACTTTTCTATTTGATCTCACATTTTACTCTGGGGTCGTACGATCGGTGACCGTAATTCAGACTGTGACTAAATTTCATTTGGTGCCCTTGGCGTGTAGTAATTCATTCAGAAAATTGCTGCTTCTTTAAGTAAATTTATATGTCTACTTCATTATTACCTTTTTGTACTATCCTCGTTAGTTTATTCATACACACATCTGTAACCATCTGTGGATGAGTAATTCAGAATCAACCATTTTGTGCGTAATAGGTAAATGTCATCAGTAACTGTCAGTACTCTCTGCAATTGAAGAGAGTTTCTTGAAATTTTTCAGTGTACCGTAATCTATATTTGTGCAAGTGTTTTCATTCCTGTTTTGAAACACTTCTCTTATTCAAGAATAGAAGCGTATTGCAATTTTGTCATATGATGACATGTTGGAGACCGTGGCTGTTTTTGAAGACAAATGTTGGTGGTGTTAGGACAGCAACCAGCCACAAATTTACTTTGAGTTCCTTTATTCAAAGCAAACCGTTACCGGTTTCGAATCGAAGCGATTCATCATCAGACGGTTTACACGCTTTCTTTCTGACATTTGGTGTGTTTTTATAGATTAATTGTCGTGAAACGTCGATTTCTTGTGATTGTTTTCATAACGTTCGTCCAATCGATGTAAATGCATTCCCACTGCATCCTCGTTGTTGCACACGTAATAGTTCTCACTGAATACTTTAGATTTGTCGCTGAGATCATTTCAACCACGCACCACATGTTTGGATACATACATACGTGTCTTCAAAAACATACATACGTATGTATCAAAACATGTCGTGCGTGGTTGAAATGATCTCAGCGACAAATCTAAAGTGTACAGTGAGAACTATTACGTGTGCAACAACGAGGATGCAGTGGGAATGCTTTTACATCTACTGGACGAACGTTATGAAAACAATCACTCGAAACCGACGTTTCACGACAATTAATCTACAAAAACAGAAAGAAAGCGTGTAAACCGTCTGATGATGAATCGCAACGATTCGAAACCGGTAAATTTGTGGCTGGTTGCTGTCCTAACACCATCAACAAAAGCGTATTGTTAAGTTATTAGATCAAAGAGGAAATTGAAATTTTGGACAGGTTGTATGTTCAAGTACAGACTTTATGTTCGTAGTTTACACTAACTTCATTGTACAAGTTTTGACCACTGTTGCAAGTTATACCTTTTAACAAAGAAAAATAATATATTAATTTATATATTTTGGACACACTATATGCTCGAGACATTATGTTTTTAGTTATAATGTGATTCAGATTTTTAAACTAACCTCACATTAGAAACAAAGTCCCTTAAAATAAAAATGTTTTATCAGATATATAGTCTATTTCAAAGCAGGAAAGTTTTCTCTTGGCTTGTGGTCCATGTAACCTAAAGTAATTTGGTGCCCCTAGGGCTATCAACCGCAATGGCAGAACTACCTCTCTGGTTCCTTTAACGTTCCTAAACACAAACTAATCGTTGTCTAAAAGACCCTTATTTTAATTTTCTATTCTTCTATATATTATGCTTGTCATGAACTTGAATGCGTGAGCTCTTTACCTGACGGTGCAATAATTCTCATACTTCTCGTCTCTGGCAATCTTCGGAATTGGGTGTATGATGTTTTTCCGAAAGTCTGATGGTGCCGTGCCAGTCTCATACATTCCACACACAAACATGAACAGCCGTTTCATTGCCACTTCCCGCAGTGATCCCAGCAATTCAAATGGAATGTTATCCATCCCTTCGCCCTTATTTGATTTTAAGTTTTCCAAAGCTATTTTACATTCAAGTCCTTATACTGGATCCCCTATCTCTTCTCTGTCGAGTCCTTTTCCTTCTTCTGTTACATCATCGTTCATCTCTCCTACTTCATAGGGGAATTCACCTTCATTGTACTATTCCCACCTATCCGCTTTCTCCTCTTCGATTAACAGTGCAATTCCCACTGCACTTTTAACGTTACCGTTCGTGCTTTTAAGTTCATCGACGATTGTTTCAAGTTTTGAATATGCTGACTCAGTCCTTCCGAGAATCATTTCTATTTCATGCAGTCATTTCGCCTTAACTTCCTACCACTACCTCATTATTTTATTCCTAAGAGACTTGTATTTCGGTAATCCTGAATTTCCCTGAACAGTTTTGTACTTCCTTCTTTTGTCAATCAGCTGAAGTATTTCTTTTATTTCCCATCGATACCTCGCAGTTACGTTCTACATATCTATTTTTCTTTCCAATTTCCGTGATTGCCCTTTTTAGCGATGTCCAGTCCTCTTCAACTGAAATGCCTACTGAGCTATTCATTATCACAGTATCTATAGCCTCAGAGAACTAAAGCATATCTCTTCACTACTTAGTATTTCCATATCCCACTCATTTGCCCATTGATTCTTCCTGACTACTCTCTCGAACTTCAGCCTACTCGTTATCACGGCTACATTGCGATCTGTGTCTGTAACTGCTCCTGGGTTCAAAATGGCTCTGAGCACAATGGGACTTAACATCTGAGGTCATCAGTCCCCTAGAACGTAGAACTACTTAAACCGTTGTGGTCGCGCGGTTCCAGACTGTAGCGCCCAGAACCGCTCGGCCACACCGGCCGGCTGCTCCTGGGTGCGCCTTACAATCCAGTACCTGATTTGGGTTCTCTGCCTGACCCTGACGCAATCTAGCTGAAACCTTCCGTATGTCCTGGCCTATTCCAAGTATCCCTCCTCCCCTCTTGTGATTCTTGAACAGAGTCATCTTGGGTATTCATTAACCGCTTCGGCTGTATTTAGTCCTTTATTGTTAGATCACTACCGGTTTCTGTATGACAATAAATCGAGACGGAATAATATCTCTGAGACATCCACTGATACGATAAATTTTCTGAAATTATAGTAAGATTTAAAAAATTAAAGCCGCGCTGGATTAGCCGAGCGGTCTAGGCGCTGCAGTCATGGACCGTGCGGCTGGTCCCGGCGGAGGTTCGAGTCCTCCCTCGGGCATGGGTGTATGTGTCTGTCCTTAGGATAATTTAGGTTAAGTAGTGTGTAAGCTTAGGGACTGATGACCTTATTAGTTAAGTCCCATAAGATTTCACACACATTTGAACATTTTTGAACAAATTAAAAAGTATTGAAAGCTCTTACATGAGAATATTAAAATATTTGTACTCTGTGGCGAAACAAGTTGTGTTATCATCTGAGAGATGCAGAGGCGAGCTCCTGTGCACGGACTTACCTAAGTTCACTGCTAGTAGCGCCACGTCATCATAACCAGCCTCTGCATAGCATACAAATTATTGCGCCATAATCTAAGAGTGAAATTAAAAACTGAAATAACTTTTCCTAACTTTGTCAATGTATGCTTCAGTATGATAAATACAAAACTGTTAAAACTCAGAATGATCAGATGAGTAAGTTTTGCAAAATATGTTATTTTAACGAAAAATAAGTGGCGCTAATTATTAAACTAGAAAGCCAAGAATTGTTCAGAATCTGCAGATGTATGTTACAATCATAAGTTACGAGTCTCAAGTTGATCGGAGCAATGTTTCGGTTCAAATCGGCGATTTCACGAAATATTGATGGCGCCAAATGTTAGACACAGAAAAATGAAAATTCGTATGTAGCTTCAGTTTGATGTAAAAACATTAACCATGTGACTCCATTAAGCTACCTCGAATAGTTTTCAAGTAATTTACTAAAAACTAAACTTGGAACTGAAATGTCTTTATTCATAATAGATTAAGTATCATTTGTATTTATGACAGAAAGTTCTAATTACAGCACTTTGTTACATTCATTAAATAATATAGCTGTAGCAAGTTTGAAGACTTAGTGTAAATAACAGTCAATACGATGAACAACCTCGGATCTGCGATATTTCCGAACTGTGGCAAAAACTTGATAGTGCCCCCCTCCCCCCCTTTCTAACTCGAGCGTTTGAGTTAGAACGTCAAAAATGTTTAAATAATCAATTTTTCAAAAATATGTTCATTTTGTAGCGCTCATCTTTCTGAAAAGTTTGATATATAAAACACACATGTTAGAGGAAATTTATAACATGTTATATGGTCTTAAGTGTGCCAAAGTGCAGTGCCACTCCTCTTCACACAGCGTTCTTCTATCTCACGTCACTGTATTTCCCTCCGTGGGATTCAAACGTGTATATTTGGTAATGGAAGCCATCAAACCTATATTCAGGACAGTGGAAACTAAAATGTCCTGTGGTGCCTCTCCTACTAACTGTCGGCCGGTTTGACATCACACGTTCTTTTTTTTTTTTTTTTTAAAAACTCAAATTAATACTGGGTGGGATGATTTGTGACCGGGACAATGAGAACTCTTCAGAGAATTTGCACTGTTTATTGTCCATTTGCTAATAACTTTTTTTGTGTGACATAAAATTAAAAATAGGAAACCTAAAACCAGTAAAGGCAGTCCTTAGATCCCAGCACTTTTATCTCTCTAACGCTGCTACAGCTTACACGGCGTGCTTTCCTTTCTGCGAGATAATCTGTTACCTCATTAGTGTTCGTCAAACGTTTTGATACATGAAAAATCAAAATGTCGGTGTCTAATACTGAAGAAGCTGTTGACACGAACAATAGCCAAGAGTGGTGTGGTTTCTCAATTTGATTACGCCTACATTGTCACTGTCTGGTAGATAAAATGAAATAGGCCTTTCAAATATTGCAGCATTTGTAACACACGCCAAATAAACGGGACCGTTTTGGCGTAAATAGTCATTTTTATCTACCTCCTTTACATAAATAACATGACATAATATAATCCATAAAGTAACAATATCAAATGCCTACTAGTCCTATTACATGTAAAAAGTTTAATGTTAGGAAATAGTTTCACATTTCATTCATGCGCTCCAGTTTCTCAAGAACGAGATCGAAAAGCAGCAGTAGTACGAAATTTTTATATAAATTTGGATGCGTCATATTCTTCAATGTAATTCGTGTGATGTCCCCGTTTCTTCTCCTTCCTCGTTCTAACAAATTAACTTGTCATCACTAAGTCTGTGGTCTCGCGGTTCTAGGCGCTCAGTCCGGAACCGCGCGACCGCTACGGTCGCAGGTTCGAATCCTGCCTCGGGCATGGATGTGTGTGATGTCCTTAGGTTAGTTAGGTTTAAGTAGTTCTAAGTTCTAGGGGACTGATGACCACAGAAGTTAAGTCCCATAGTGCTCAGAGCCATTTTTTTCATCGCTAATTCTAAACTGTTCTGCCACTGTCAAAACTTATTCTCCGGTTAACATCATTAACCGTCCCAGAATCACTCATTTAGTTAGCCCGCGTTTATTATCCGGTTAGGCGTTGTTAGGTGTCCGTACAAAGCGTTTTCCGCGCTATTCCGAGAGTCGAACTTAAGCTGCTCCTAACAGGGGACTGTACAGCTGGCCCTTAGTAGTGTAGCGATCTGCAAAAATTTCAAAATTTTGTTGTCTTGGATGTACGGAGAAGATAATGTGTAATCTTTCTTATCTGTTATTCCTGTTAGTCGTTTGTTTCCACTTTGGTAGCCTGAATATGTAAATTTCGCTAGTAATTACAACAACGCTTATCATTCGCACACCCACTCAACCACATAAACAAACAACAATTGGTATTCACTCGTTCGGCTTTATTTGGCTCAGCTAGTATAGCCCCGTACCCTTTTGTCCGGTGGAAAAATATTTATTTCTTGATGTGACGGGAATTCCCCTGGCAAAGACATCATGTACACTATGCACGCATTGAAAAATCAACTTAGTTGATTAGTTGAGAAATTAACATGGAATGTGTTCAAAAACCAACAGGGATACGTTTCAAAATCATATGAATAATCGATAGACGAAGGTGCGCTGTATGCTAGGAGCTTTATGAAACAAATTTGGTGTCTCCGAAATTGTCGCCCGGGGCAGATGCCACAGCCTTCCACTCCTAAATCAGGGCCTGACAAGGACTCAAAGAAGTCATGTTCTACTGTCGGTTCCTTTCAAAATGTTCTAGCCGGCAAAGTTCAGATGCATTCGAGCTGAAACTTTTCCAATAACTAAACCCAACTTAAATTGTTACAAAACAGAGTTATTAAATAATATTTGTCCGAGGAAGAGGAGATTTAGATGTTGCTACCTGTACCGACAGCGGTTGATAGCAGACGTTCCGTTCGGCGGTCCGCTGCGCCCATACATAAATACGGCCAGAGAGGTAGTGCGAGAGACACTTCGCACCGAGCTAGCAATCTGTCCGCATCAGTCAAACGCCGGCATACGGTGTGTCTCGGATGACGTCACAGCCAGGCAGCTACCAAACGCGTCTTCGGTAAATTTAGGGAGTGAACTCGTGATGACTGTACACCGTCCTGGATGCCTTAGATTTCACGGAACTACTGTCTGAGTTGACAAAACCACGTGGCAAGTGGTGAGATTATTTTCCACTTTTGTAGCAAGCAATTAACTTTGACGATTAGAAGTCAGGGCTATTGACCGTTTTACTTGGAACGTACCGTAGAGGTCGCCTTTGAACTGGTAATAGTACTGTTTATTATAGGGCCATTATTATTAGTAGGAATGTTATTATGGCCGCGCGGAGTGGCGTGCGGTTTGAGGCGCCATGTCACGGATTGCGCGGCCCCTCCCGCAGGAGGTTCGAGTCCTCCCTCGGGCGTGGATGTGTGTGTTGTTCTTAGCATAAGTTAGTTTAAGTAGTGTGTAAGTCTAGGGATCGATGACCTCAGCAGTTTGGTCCCTTAGGATGCACACATATTTGACATTTTTTTACTGTTATGTTTATGCATGTGAACGTTTATTGAAGATATTAATCAGATGAAGTTCAAAACTTTTATTTATAGTCTTAGTCCCTGACCCTGCTGAGTAAGCAGCTAGTACGAAGGTCTTCTTTCAGTGAGCACAAGAAAAATGTGGACTTACTGGAAAGCGTGGTTAGTATCTTATCCATCGCCTTTTGGCTGACCACAAAAATAGTTTTAAGGCTGTTGCAAGAAAAGGCGACGAATAATTCTAACCCACTAGCCGCCCCACAACTCACATAACTGAAACATTGGAATTAAAAAGCTCGGTACTTTATACCCAACATTCATAGTGCGTCAGAACAAAACACCGCTGATAGGCGGTATGTCATGGAATAAAACCGTCGGATTCCAATATGGTGGATGAGTCCTAAATAAAATATACCACAGCGCTACACTGGTAAAGTAAAAATAGATTATGAACTTTCAACAAAATTTTTCTGTGTTTGTGACCGCGTTGTCAATATACATAAAACTACCGACGTTTCGGTCCTTGTTGCAAGCGACCTTCAAAAACACCCTGAAGGAGGTTGCGTGCAACAGGGACAGAAACATCGGTAGTTTTATATATACGAGGTGTTACAAAAAGGTACGGCCAAACTTTCAGGGAACATTCCTCACACATAAATAAAGAAAAGATGTTATGTGGACACGTGTCCGGAAACGCTTAATTTCCATGTTAGAGCTTATTTTAGTTTGTTCTTCCACCTACGCTCAATGGAGCACGTTATCATGATTTCATACAGGATACTCTACCTGTGCTGCTAGAACATGTGCCTTTACAAGTACGACACAACATGTGGTTCATGCACGATGGAGCTCCTGCACATTTCTGTTGAAGTGCTCGTACGCTTCTCAACAACAGATTCGGTGACCGATGGGTTGGTAGAGGCGGACCAATTCCATGGCCTCCACGCTCTCCTGACCTCAACCCTCTTGACTTTCATTTATGGGGGCATTTGAGAGCTCTTGTCTGGGCAACCCCAGTACCAAATGTAGACTCTTCGTGCTCGTATTGTGGAAGGCTGTGATACAATACGCCATTCTCCAGGGCTGCATCAGCGCATCAGGGATTCCATGTGACGGAGGGTGGATGCATGTATCGTCGCTAACGGAGGACATTGTGAACATTTCCTGTAACAAAGCGTTTGAAGCTACGCTGGTTCGTTCTGTTGCTGTGTGTTTCCATTCCATGATTAATGTGATTTGAAGAGAAGTAATAAAATGAGCTCAAACATGGAAAGTAAGCGTTTCCGGACACATGTCCACATAACATAGTTTTCTTTCTTTGTGTGTGAGGAATGATTCCTGAAAGTTTGGCCGTACCTTTTTGTAACACCCTGCATATATTGACAATGCATTCTACATCTACATCTACATTTATACTCCGCAAGCCACCCAACGGTGTCTGGCGGAGGGCACTTTACGTGCCACTGTCATTACCTCCCTTTCCTGTTCCAGTCGCGTATGGTTCGCGGGAAGAACGACTGCCGGAAAGCCTCCGTGCGCGCTCGAATCTCTCTAATTTTACATTCGTGATCTCCTCGGGAGGTATAAGTAGGGGGAAGCAATATATTCGATACCTCTTCCAGAAACGCATCCTCTAGAAAGCTGAACAGCAAGCTACACCGCGATGCAGAGCGCCTCTCTTGCAGAGTCTGCCACTTGAGTTTGCTAAACATCTCCGTAACGCTATCACGCTTACCAAATAACCCTGTGACGAAACGCGCCGCTCTTCTTTGGATCTTCTCTATCTCCTCCGTCAACCCGACCTGGTACGGATCCCACACTGATGAGCAATACTCCAGTATATGTCGAACGAGTGTTTTGTAAGCCACCTCTTTTGTTGATGGACTACATTTTCTAAGGACTCTCCCAATGAATCTCAACCTGGAACCCGCCTTACCAACAATTAATTTTATATGATCATTCCACTTCAAATCGTTCCGTACGCATACTGCCAGATATTTTACAGAAGTAACTGCTACTAGTGTTTGTTCTGCTATCATATAATCATACAATAAAAGATCCTTCTTTCTACGTATTCACAATATATTACATTTATCTATGTTAAGGGTCAGTTGCCACTCCCTGCACCAAGTGCCTATCCGCTGCAGATCTTCCTGCATTGCGCTGCAATTTTCTAATGCTGCAACTTCTCTGTATACTACAGCATTATCCGCGAAAAGCCGCATGGAACTTCCGACACTATCTAGTAGGTCATTTATATATATTGTGAAAAGCAATGGTCCCATAACACTCCCCTGTGGCACGCCAGAGGTTACTTTAACGTCTGTAGACGTCTCTCCATTGAGAACAACATGCTGTGTTCTATTTGCTAAAAACTCTTCAATCCAGTCACACAGCTGGTCTGATATTCCATAGGCTCTTACTTTGTTTATCAGGCGACAGTGCGGAACTGTATCGAACGCCTTCCGGAAGTCAAGGAAAATGGCAAAAAAATGGTTCAAATGGCTCTGAGCACTATGGGACTCAACTTCTGAGGTCTTTAGTCCCCTAGAACTTAGAACTAGTGAAACCTAACTAACCATGCCCGAGGCAGGATTCGAACCTGCGACCGTAGCGGTCTCGCGGTTCCAGACTGCAGCGCCTAGAACCGCACGGCCACTTCGGCCGGCAGGAAAATGGCATCTACCGGTCACAAACCAAGAACAATTTTATTGCATGTGACAATGGGCGCGGAAGCCTTCGTTTATAAATTATGGACTGTTAAGACCTAATTTGTGCCTAGGATGAAAAACCAAGAAGGGGCTGCAACAAAATGGAGATGTTCTACCTACTCCAAACGCGTCAAGTAAATACCTATTGACCGAAAAGTAGAACCTGCACACCGCACTTGACCGCTTCTCCAGTCTATACGCAATCGCGAAAGTCTGGTGAAGTTGGCACCCGACTTTCAAGAAATACACATCTTTCTACATCTACATTTACATAGATACTCCGCGTGTCACCGTATGGTGCGTGCCGGAGGCAGTGGCGGATACTTATGGGTGGGGGGGGGGGGGGGGGCGCTCCCCCCCTCCCCGTCCTCACCTTGCTCCGCCGACCACATTGCCTCCCGCGCCGCCAATCAGCCCGCACGCTATTCGTTCGTTTCTTTCGTCGGCCGACTCGACTGCATCAAGTTAACGAATGGTTGTACTTTCCCATGTAGCACGCGCGTCCGCATTGTCGTATTTTATACGTTTCTGTCTGGCACATAGACAGCTACGTGCATACGACATTTACATCTAAGCTACAGTGGAAAGAAGTTTTTCAATATTGCGGCGTACAGAAACATGGCTGAGGTCAACAATGAAGGAGGATCGATTTAATGGCTTAGCTCTGTTGAACACTCACCCTGATATCGATTGTCCTATTGACGATGTAATTAACCAATTTGCCAGGAAAAATAGGCGCATAGAATTCATCACTTAAGGAAGAGAACCACAATTGTAACTTTTTTATATCATAAGATGGCACTGTCTTGTATATGTGTATAATCAGTTTAAATGAAACTTCCTTAAATTTTGCATGTGGCTTCATTATTTTTTATTACAGTAAAAGTAAAGGTAGCTCAAGATATCTTTAGCGCCCCCTCCTTGAGGTTTTTCTGTATTCGGCACTGGGAGGGTACCACCACAATTCATTTCCTTTTCTGTTACACTTGCAGACAGAGCGAGGGAAAAACGACTGTCCATACTCCTCCGCATGAGATCTAAATTCTCGTATCTTATCTTCGTGGCCCTTACGCACAGCGAATGTTGGCGGCAGTAGAATCGTTCGGGAGTCAGCTTCCAATGCCGGTTCACTAAATTTTCCCAATAGCGTTTCTCGAAAAGAACGTCACCTTGAAAGGGTACAGTACCGCCCGTCATTGAAAATAGGTACAACATTCTTCGTTATTCTTGTCAGAACAACATATTTTTGTAAAAATAACTCAATTTCAATTAATACAGTGAAGCCGGATACCAGTGTGGGAAAGAATAACAATTTATTTATTTAATTGATCACATGTGCACTCCCACAAAATAAATCCCTACATCCAGTTTGGTGAGATCTGTGAAATGAATGAATGTATGGTCGTCTGCTAACCGCAGATAGTGAATGTGAATATATGATCATCTTTGAGACGATCTTTTGGCCACCTTTGGTGGGACCAAAGAGATGAAACTTACCGGAGCTTTGAGCGCTTGAAATGTGGCTGACCAATACGGTAGCAAGGTGCTCCCCCACTTCGGCAGAGGTGCGAGAGGACCTGAAGAACGGCCATGTTTTAGCTCTCTACCGCTGGATCTAGTGTTGGTAAGACCTGTCTTAGGTGTGCTCCGTAAGGACAAAAGAGTGGAGACATGGTATGCATGTGAAATACTTAAGAGTAGTTTAGAAAAATAATTTCTCTATTTCAGGAACTTTTGTGGGGAGAATTAAATGTCAGGCAGGTAATATTAATGGGATCGTAGTAATCTTCGGAAGTGACCAACGGTCACAATGAAACCACGTGTAGCAATAAGTTGAAATACTTCCGAGTGCTTAAGTTAAGCTGAATTACTACTGTGTGTACTACAAGTTGGAAATATTTAAGAAATGGCGTGTGCAGGACTTGAAATTAGAGACGAGTACTTCCACGTGGTGAGTACTGTGTGAGTCTCAATCTGTGTATGAGACAAAGGATAAAGAGAAGTACTCATCCATGGTATCAGTTGAGGACTCGCGTGTGTGATGAATATGTTCTTAATATTACTTTGCGTGTTATGTTTCCGTGTGACGCTTGATTCAAACTATAATACTCTGAGAGAGAAACAAGGTGAGTCAGCCGTCTATTCAGCAACGCCACTTGGCTTGCATTGCACAGGAAGACGTGCATATATCGTCCAGAGTTCGTAGTAGGAAAGAAAAGTTACGAAGTGGGGCAGTGTCGTGTGAAACTGGGATGAATACTAATTGAAGTGGGAAAGCTGAAAGTGATGTGATTATAATGTTGTGACTATTCCATATGTTGTATTCCATGTTGCAGTGTGGTGTATGTCATGTAATTTAAGTACGTGTGGTTTGCATGGGAGAGTAGCAAGGTAGTTTCAGAGGTAGTGGGTTATGCATGTTCCTTTTGTACCGCTCGGTCTGGAGGAAAGTTTCGTGATGATGGTTGTGAGAGTCGAAGTGTGAGATGTAGCAAAAGATCCACCATCCTATGCAGAAAGTGCACTGTAGCATTAAATAATTACGAGACCATAAGATAGAGAATCACCAATGCAAAGCCATGCCCACTGGGCGGAATTTTTCATGTGTTATTGTTGTAGGTTACAGAATTTGTGTGTTTAGGTTATAGAATTTATCGGAATAAATAATTCGAATTGTGTGTTGTCATGATATCCAGAATTTATAATGTGTGCGCCATTCATATTCAGTGCGATGGTCACGTGTTGATAAAAGCCGTTAAATAAGAAAGAAAATGTGGTATTGCCAGTGCGTAGTGAACAGTCAGTGTTGCGTAAATTACTAGTAGTTAGATGTGCGTTTCCGTTGCGTAATATCCAAGCAGGAGAATAACTTTTAACTTAATTGTGAGTACTAGAGTTCATGTTACTTGATAAATAAAAAATGAATCCACTCGCTTGGCAGACCACTCATCTTGCAGGCCTGACTGCTTGACGCCACAGTATGAGCAAGGCATGTGGGTGCCTCTCAACCTTCCCTCCAGGGATTCCCATTTGAGTCCCCGAAGCATCTCTGTAAGAGTCACGCGTTGTTCTTGGTAGGTATGCTATAGTTCTGGAGTTCACTATACAAAATTTGAATTATTCTGCAGAATTTCGCAAAGAAAAGAATAACAAACTTAAATTTCTGTAAAAACTGCCAAATTTGGTAAAAAGAATTAATAATTATAATTCTGAATAACTCTCGAAGAGTTCTACAAAAGTCCCTAATGAAATTTTTTTCTGCATTTAATGATAGTTCCGATCAGAGCTCTGGATAGCACCTCAAAAGTTTTGTCGAAAAACAAATACAATGCAGTCATGTGAAGCTGGCAACCGACGTTGGAGACATATACGTTTTTTTCAGATTTATTGGCTGATATACTACAGTTCTACAGTTCACTGTACTAAATTATGCAGAATTTCGCGAAGAAAACAATGGTAGTAGGAAAAATTTGAACGTTGAAAAAAAAATTTGGCGATCTGCGAAAGTAAAATTGTGATCACAATTCTGACGAGCTCCCTAAGAGTTATTCGAGGGCTATCCACAAAGTACATTACGTTCTGGAATTAAAAATAAATAAAGTATTGGAAATTTTTTTTATTATATACAGATGAAAGCCACACTTATATACTACTTTTCTACATAGTTGCCATTTAAATTAAGGCACTTATCGTAGCGATGGACGAGCTTGGAAATTCCTTCTTTGTAAAATTCGGCCTCCTGCGCCTTCAACCACGTGGCGACTGTCTTTTGGGACAGAAAAGGTGTGATTTTTGTAGATTACCTGGAAAGAGGCACTACAATAAACTCTCAAAGGTATTGCCAAAATCTGCACAACCTCAGAAGAGCAATACAAAACAAGCGCAGGAGAAAGTTGGGCTGAAAGATCTTGCTGATTCACGACAACGCCCGGGCACACACGGCAAATGCCACTCGTGAAGTTCTCGAATCTTTTAAGTGGGAGTTGTTTCCTCATCCGCCGTACAGTCCCGACCTGGCACCGAGCAACTCCCACTTATTCCCAGCAATGAAGAAGTGGTTGGCTATGCAGCGCACAGCTTCAAGAAGAGGTAACCACGTGGTTGAAGGCGCAGGCGGCCGAATTTTACGACGAAGGAATTTCCAAGCTCGTCCATCGCTACGATAAGTGCCTTAATTTAAATGGCAACTACGTATAAAAGTAGTATTTAAGTGTGGCTTTCATCTGTATATAATAAAAAAAATTCCAATACTTTATTTATTTTTAATTCCAAAACGTAATGTACTTTGTGGATAGCCCCAGTACAAATAACCTGAATGACATTTTCCGTGCAGGTAATAGCTTATGAGATAATTGCAATAATTAGGAACCCGTTTTCAACACAGGAAAAGTCCGAAATCCTACTAGAGCTCTGATGATAGTTCCGATCAGAGCTCTGGATAGCACCTCAAAAGTTTTGTCGAAAAACGAATATAATTTCTAGTGAAGATATTTAAAATTGCAATAACGTGGGACCCCTTCACTAATATACAGCTTTTCGATTGGAGGGTGAGCCTCGCTGCCGCAGTTGTTACTGGTGCACGTTGGTGGCAGCTGTAGCACCATAAGCGGGGCCCACGGCAGGAGTCACCCTCTTTTGGAGGATGTGTAATGTTCAGGCAAGCTGACACACCTCACTGATAACTAACGTCCGCGATCCGGTGCGAAATAAGGTCCGAGGTTGGCAGGAGTAGTCCTTATGTTCACTTCTTTCAGGTGCCTCTTCGAGAGTCAGTTGAGCTTATTGCACAGAAATTTGACGAGAAGACAACTGACCTTTTCAAGCACGCTCTGAACTTCATGTATTTTCTCTTTAATGGAGAATGCTATGAACAACCAGAAGGAGTCGCAATGGTGAGCCAACTCTCGCCTGTGGTCGCGAATTTCCACATGCAGTACTTCGAGGAGGAAGCTTTGGCGTCACCCAAATGAAACCTACTTGTTTTCTGGGTTATGCAGATGACACGTTGGTAATCTGTTCCCATGGATTCCTTACCCACCTGAACTCCATGCATCCGAACGTCAAATTCGATATGGAAACCGAAGTAGAAGGAAGATTACCATTCTTGGACGTCATGGTCAAAAGAAGAGCGGATGGCACCCTGGGCCACGGAGTAACAGGAAGAAAACGTATACCGACCTGTATTTGCAAGCGGATAGCTGCCATCACCCTAGGAAGAGGAATGGGGTGGTAAAAACATTGGTGCACAGGGTGCGCACCATCTGATGCAGAGAGTCTGCCCCAAGAGCTGGAACACCTCAAAACTGTATTCTGGAAAAACGGGTACTCGGAATAGCAGATCAGACGTGCTCTCCACCCCACCTTTACAGTACAATGTGTGGAGACAGAAGAAGTCACGGAGAAAGAGAAATCCTTTGCCTATATACCGTATAATGGCGCACTGTCGGGGAAAATAGGACGAATATTGAAGAAACACCAAGTAGGAAGTGTTTTTTGCCCATCAAATAAAACGCGAGAATTATTGGGAAGTGTCAAAGACGATGTCGGTTTGCGAGAGGCCGGCATATACTAGATTCCGTGTCAATGTGAGAAGACTCATATTGGACAGACAGTGCGCACCATCGAAGATCGGCGCCGAGAACATCAGAGGCACACTCGATTTGGGTACCCCAACAAGACAGCGGTGGCAGAGCACTGTTTGCCCGAAAATCACGAAATGGACTATCAACATATCAGGGTCCTGGCACAGACATCTAAATACTGGGACAGTGTCGTTAGAGAGGCTATCGAAATTCGTACCAGGGACGGACTCATCAACCGAGATTGCGTCTACAACCTCAGCAGGGCATGAGAACCAGCATTGATAATAATTAAAAAGACGCTCAGCAAAGGAAACGAACGGCCGACTAGGGCAGGCGAGGCAACTGCACCGACGCCACCACAGACGCCGACGCCAGCGTCTCGCCGACCGCTGACGCGCGGGCGCGGACCGCGGAGAGAACGCCTCGCGAGGGGAGGGGATTTAGGACGGCCGCCAGCCCTCAGGAGCTCAGTTCGTCAGCGCACCTGACGATGGTGACATATCTGACCGCCGAAATATTGTGCCCGTTGGACACTATGGACCGGCACTACACTCGTGGACTGTTCGAGCAAGAAATACGCCGGCAGAAACTGAAGAATCATATACAAAAGCTCTTAAATTCTTTAAAAATTCACTTAATTTAATAAATTTAACTGTAAAATGTGAAGAAATGGTGGGTGATACAGTTATTTAAGTACCATATTTGGATTTCACACCCTAAAAAAACATAAGAATAAGGTATTTTCAGCAAAAAAGTTTTTTCGTCGTTGGCCTGTGTAATGATTGAATGAATCTTTACACCGCTACGGTAGTCGCTGATACTGTTTTCCCAGTTCCGCATCGTACGGTAAATATTACGCTTGTAGGTAGAATGCCTTAAATGCCTCCAGCCTCAAATGGAACTCATCCTGACTATAAGATCTTACATATCGTTGTTAGTTGAAGACTATCAACTTTCTCAATTTTCCTATGAGCAATACTGTATTCTAAATACGTTAATTAAAAATACCAGTTAGATAACTCTCAAATTCCGACTTCTAGAGTTTTTGTAATGGAACCAAGGGTTGACTGTGACCTCTGAAGTATTCCGTGACTCTTCAAGCTTGGAGAACGGGTGCGCTATACGCATCAGGAAGTGTGCTTTGCATCCAATTACTATCACTCCATCTGAAGATATAAGCGAACCTTTCAGCTGTATCCTGCAACAGGGTAGATAGCGGCACTTGGGCGCTGACTGATGAGACTGAACGACAAGCTGAGGTTCGTGATAGGATAAAATACGGTCGACTCGAATCCCGAACGCAAGAAGATATGCCAAGAAGACGTTCCGTGTTTCATCTCGCGGAGAAGACGTTGGGCTACGCTACAGTTTCGGTGCTAAAGATGCTAAAGAAGGGTTTGAATTTAGCGTCTACACCGTGGACCATTCGCATCCGAGATGTGATTAGTGAACAGGCTGTTTCGATCCTTCTAAGGATGCTGCCGAAGAGAGAGACACATGCCGCATCTTGATACGAGACCCACGTAAAAAGTCCAACTTTAGCATCACCTCAGCTGAAGAAATGCTCTACGAGTACTGAGAGACCAAGACATCGTCATCTTAGCTGACGACGAAGGAAAAGCTACTGTGCTTCTCTCACGCACAGAATATACTAGCAACATACACAAACTGCTCGACGATCCAGCATACAGTAAATTAAAAAGGTATCCGACGGACAGGATCAAGAGAAAGACTTTGGTAGTCACCAGGAAGAGCTCGATTCCAGCGCAAGCCACCAGGGGTTTGCAACAGGCCTAAAAGAATAGGGTGCCCCTCCTGTAAGTAACATAGGGGATCTACTTATTTTGTTGCTAAATATCTGGCATCACTGTTGGAACCTCTCCAAGGCAACTGCGACCGCCATATTCGAAACTCTGAGGATTTCATAAGTCGCCTGAAAACTCTTAGCCTGAAATCGTCGGATCTCTTAGTAAGTTTTGATGTCGCATCTTTATTTACAAAGGTACCCTAGCAGGACTCTTTAGAGCTCATTAGCAACAAGTTTGTGGAAGTTATAGTGACATTATTTAAACACGTGTTTATTTCAACAACTTCTCATTTCATAACCAATATCTCGAACAAATGGATGCTGTCGTCATGGGAAGCCCTCTGTCTCTTGTGGTGGCCAGTTATTTTATGGTACCCTAGCAGGACTCTTTAGAGGTCATTAGCAACAAGTATGAGGAGGACATAATTACATTATTTAAACACGTGATTATTACAACGTGCTTCTTATTTCATGACCAATATCGTGTACAAATGGACACTGTCGCCATGGGAAGCCCTCTGTGTTCTGTGGTGGCCAGTTATTTTATGGGAGACTTTGAAGAAAAAGCGCTAGTCAGCCAATCTCAAACACTTCTGTTTTTTGCGGCATGGGGGTGATACGTTTGTGGTGCCGACACGTGGACTTGATACTCTACCTACGTTTCTTCAGCATTTAAATTCGCTCCGTCCAAATATAAACTTCACAAAGGAAGTGGAAAAAGAAGGTACTTTACCTTTTCTTGGTCTTTTGGTACGAAGAAAAGCTGAGGGAACCTTTGGACACAGCTTCTACCGCAAGCCAATGCATACAGATCTATATTTGCAGGCCACAAACTGCCATTACCCTGCATAATGCGGTAGTGCATTATATATGTTAGTTCGTAGAGCGCTTGTGGTATCTAATCCTGAAAGCCAGTCGAGTGAGATACAAAATTTGTAGACAATGTTCTGACAAAACGGTTAATCTGAGAGACAGATACGTAATGCATTCGGGCACAGTGGAGCTCAGTCCATGGAGCAGAATGAAGATACGAAGACATCCACCACTTTGCCCTTCTTCCCGTATTCTGATGCCATGTCGTCAAGAACCAGAAGAGTCCTCGGAGAATATGACATTAAGTGTGTTTTTCGTACATCTGCAAAACTGAGAAACCTGTTGGATTTGGCTAAGGATGATTTTCGCCTGAGGAAACGTTGGTGTGTATAAGATTCCTTGTTAATGGGGGGCGTTATATATAGGCCAGATATGTCGCACAGTACAAAAACGCTGAGATGAATATCAGCGTCATGCACGTGCGGCGGGGCGGGGTTTGTCTGTGCAGGCTGCAAATTAAATTTCACCTATATCAGAACGGCGTCTGCTCGATGTCTCTTCAATCGGCAACGTAGATACTTACAAGATGGTCTAAAAGCTGCGCTGATAAAAAACACCACCTAATATCTACAGTTACTGAGGCAGCGCAACACTATTTACGAAATAAGGCTCTGTAGAAAATCTGTTATTAATTTTTTTCGGGCAGTAAGAAGATGGATTTGCTTCTAGAAAGTAATGTGCGAAATTTCCACAAAATAATGTTTATTTTGTTCTTGATAAGCAAAGAAATGGTACTATTCAGTCCACATTTAAACTGTTGGCTATTTTATTACAGTTCACAATTCATACACACATTTCATTTGCACAGCAGCCAGAAATCTGTCCAAACCCGACCCGAACTAAACAACGTTTTCACAGTCATTAATTTCACCACTAATCTGAGTTATTACATTCGGTCCTTCTTGTGGATTTCTAAAAAAAGAAACTGCTCGTCAAAAATGCTCAGTGGTTGAATACTGAAACGTGCCAGGCAGATACTATGAAGGCCAAATTTTCCCACGTGGATATCTGTCCCACATATTTAGTCAAAACCTCTGAAACTTCGCCAAGCAGTCCTTAACAACAACTGTTATCGACTTAGCACACCAATAACTCAAACACTATGTAATTCTTCATCTTACACATTATTTTTACTGGCACTAGTAACACGACCGTCCGCATTCAAAGCTAGCGAGCGACTCCCTTCTTCCAGCCTCACTCCCAGTATATCTATCAGGTAACGAGTGGGAACCGTCTCAATTCTGATTGACTGACCATACTGACTGCCAATCGGAATGCTCGCTCAAGATCACGTTCGCCCAAAAACTGGCCTGCACCAATCCTTATACACAGACGCATTTACGTCAATCTGACATGAAAATATTACAGTGATGTTTAATAAACGAAAAGACAATAATTCTGAAAACATTCTTTAGACACAAATTTTACTCCAGCTGACTTTCTGGCTACTCTGTCCGCCCGCGGTAGCTGAGTGGTCAGCGCGACAGAATGTCAATCCCAAGGGCCCAGGTTCAATTCCAGGCTGGGTCGGAGATTTTCTCCGCTCAGGGACTGGGTGTTGTGTTGTCCCCATCATCATCATTTCATCCTCATCGACGCGCAAGTCGCCGAAGTGGCGTCAAATCGAAAGACTTGCAGCCGGTGAACGGTCTACCCGACGGGAGGCCCTAGTCACACGACAGTTATTTCTGGCTGCTCTGTTACAATAGCAATCACACCTAGATATACGTCATCAGCAATGTGGGTAAATTCCCTCGGATAACTTTCCCACGACAGGCTTGTGTAACTCTTACGGTTACTTAAAACAGTATATAATGCAACATTTAAATCTGACGGCTAAAATGGCTCTGAGCACTATGGGACTCAACTGCTGAGGTCATTAGTCCCCTAGAACTTAGAACTAGTTAAACCTAACTAACCTAAGGACATCACAAACATCCATGTCCGAGGCAGGATTCGAACCTGCGACAGTAGCGGTCTTGCGGTTCCAGACTGCAGTGCCTTTAACCGCACGGCCACATAAATCTGACGTATGTCCCAAGTACACACTCTCATTTGCTCACATTTATTCCTACAACAATATTAGACACGAATGATAATTTTGTCTGATTTTTATGTTACGAAAACAAAAAATAATTAAAGTTTTAATATGAATATCTCAATTAATTAATTCTGCACACTGAGAGTTTTGTTTATGTTTTTTTAAAATGATACCAAAAGATAAACTATTATATTTCCTAACTGGATTTAGTTCCCTAAGTGTCGGTTTTTGACTTTTTAGTAATTTTTTCTATCTCTGAAACTATGATAGTTACAATGTTGAAATTCTTATACAATCTTGACCTGAATAACAAAACGTAGTTTACCGATTTTGAAAATGATTGAATAATATTTAATATTGTTTATTTAGGTTCATAGGTGGCATGAATACACAGTCGCTCGAAGTGACACAGGAGCCGTTCTCGCACTGCAGTAGCAGCAGGTGCACATGACTCATTGATAGGACATAACTTGCGGTTTCCTGCGCAGCCTCCGGCTCTAATACTGTAGGCCAGGGCTTCCCAACGTGTGGTCCGCGGACCCCTAAGGGGTCCGACGGCCCTTTCTAGGGGGTCCGCGGCCACATTTCACCAAATCGTGTAAAATAATGAGTAAAATTATTGAATAAAAATGTGAAAATGAAATTCATCATTATTTCTTTTTTTCCTGTGAAAAACATGTGTACTTTTTCTTCAGGTCGTATTCCCAAGCAGCCTTTGCGGTTCGTAAGTGAGAACGAATACACAGTTTAGTGCCGGAGAATGCGGCTTCTCTGATCGACTGTTTCGCAACAATACGGGGGTCGTTTGTGCACCGGCTAACGGCGCTAGATGCGCTGAAACCTTTTACGCATGCGCGGAGCGAGCTTTGTCGGATGTATTATGTGAAAACGCTGCAAGTACTCCATTGGTTGCAATATTTTGTGGAAGTGGAATAACCAAGAAGCGAAAGTACAACGAAAGCTATTTAAAAATGTGCTTTATGGAGACAAAAAAGGGTAAAGCTCAGTGTGAAATTTGTGCGCGAGTCCTTCCGAACAGTTCAATGGATCCAGTTAAATTGCACCGTCATTTTGAAGAGTGCTGAAACAGCTGACTCTCAGCATTGCATGAAAACTCATGCAAAAACAATTAATAAAAATTCATTAAAAGCTTCTTTCTTGGTTAGTTATCGAGTGGCAAAAACAGGCGAAGCTCATACCATTGCATACAATCTCATAAAGCCGTGTGTTAATGATATTGTTTCTTGCATACTAGACGAATTGAGAACATGGCACGTGCATTAAGAAGTTTCCAGTTCCCATGGGTTTCGCTCTGAAATTTAAAGTTACTGTGCTTTTGACTGACGAGGGGTCCGTCATGGATTTTCGACTGAAAAAGGGGTCCGCCAGCTGAAAAGGTTGGGAAGCCCTGCTGTAGGCTGTATAGCAACGAATGTTATCGCGCATTAACTCGCGATGTTACAGACGCCAACGTCAACCAGAGAAGTCGGCAATTGCAGAACACTGAATAGAGGATTTCGCTTGATTTATGAAAATACAGATGTTTTATCCCCAGCATCATCTTTTTGGGATTGTGTCATTAAGGAAACAATACATATCTGTACAGCTGATAATCTGACCAACAGAGATGCAGGCTTTCAACTGAACACAGCCTGGAACCCTGCGTTGGCTGCTGTTATATCATGCCGAGAAAAATCAAGATTTTTCGATAAAAGACCCGTCATAACATTGGTCTACTATGGTTTTTTAGAGGGTAACGTCTGACCGCACTGTTAGTAAACACAGCGCACGCGCAAGCGAGCCGTTCTGCGACTTTCGACAGAGAGAGTTTGAATACGGTGCCATCTATCTGTAAATCACTGCGCATGCATGATTTCTGCGCGTGCACATTTTTCGCGCACGTGTTCTATGTGCAGTGGCTCGACGTGCGGATACCGTCAGCAAGATTCAACCACCTGAAGTTGTCGGACGGTAGCTGCGATTAAATATTGAGAAATTTGCACAACGTCATCCAACAGCAAACCTGCGAAGACTATTTACAAGTCTGTATTCTGTCATCTGCAACTGTGGTTAATTACATAATGATCAAGCAGTTTCGTGTAGCTCGATCTTTACTTCTAATGCAAATATTACAGTAATTTTATAACTGTAACTTATTTCTAAAGGCTATTTAATGCATAATGGTTTTACAAATTTTAGAAGAAAGTTCATTTTTAATTAATTTTTTTATAATAAAAGTGATAAATTCCTAAATACCTTTACACTATGTTTTTACATAAAGCAGTCCGTCTTTAGGCTACAAGTGGCCCATCGGGACCACCCGACCTCCGTGTCATCCTCAGCTGAGGGTTCGGATAGGAGGGGCGTGTGGTCAGCACACTGCTGCGAATACACAGAAAGATAGATCCTTTATCATTTAGCTACAAAATAGCAGGTCAGCAACTGGACGCAGCTAATTCCATAAATTATCTGGGAGTACGCATTAGGAGTGATTTAAAATGGAATGATCATATAATGTTGATCGTCGGTAAAGCAGATGCCAGACTGAGATTCATTGGAAGAATCCTAAGGAAATGCAATCCGAAAACAAAGGAAGTAGGTTACAGTACGCTTTTTCGCCCACTTCTTGAATACTGCTCAGCAGTGTGGGATCCGTACCAGATAGGGTTGATAGAAGATATAGAGAAGATCCAACGGAGAGCAGCGCGCTTCGTTAGAGGATCATTTAGTAATCGCGAAAGCGTTACGGAGATGATAGGTAAACTCCAGTGGAAGACTCTGCAGGAGAGACGCTCAGTAGCTCGGTACGGGCTTTTGTCAAAGTTTCGAGAACATACCTTCACTGAAGAGTCAAGCAGTATATTGCTCCCTCCTACGTATATCTCGCGAAGAGACCATGAGGATAAAATCAGAGAGATTAGAGCCCACACAGAGGCATACCGACAATCCTTCTTTCCACGAACAATACGAGACTGGAATAGAAGGGAGAACCGATAGAGGTACTCAAGGTACCCTCCGCCACACACCGTCAGGTGGCTTGCGGAGTATGGATGTAGATGTAGATGTAGATGATGGTTTTCTGTGACCGGAGCTGCTACTAGTCGGTCGATTAGCTCCTCATTGGCATCACGAGGCTGAGTGCACCCCGAAAAATGGCAACAGCGCATGGCGGCCCAAATGGTCACCCATCCAAATACCGGGCACTCTCGACAGCGCTTAACTTCGGTGATCTGACGGGAACCGGTGTATCCACTGCGGCAAGGCCGTTGCCCCTTGTTGTTACATAAAACAGAAACAAAATTGAAATTTACAGTTTTTTGTCTTTAATATTTTGCTGTCTTGAAATTTCGTAAAAATTGGATTTTTATGCGAAGTAATCAGCGGATAATACTGAAACACAAAATATGGAACTTTAGTTGGTTTTACATGTCATTGTGACATTATTGAAATAAATCATTTTACTTTAGATCGTTCCACAATGCCTTGTGTGAAAGCTCGTGGGCGTGTCAAGCGCGGCCTTCTCGGCCTTACCCAGGTGACGGGGAATTACCTAACTCATTTGCTCGCCACTGTTGTTATGTGTTCACAGCACTTTCTTCCCAACAAGAGGATACAGTGACAGTGCAATATACTGGGTGATTTCTGTGAATATAAAAATAATTTTCATTCTGCACACGAACGCTTTTTTTCTCTTGTATCTAATGAGAGCTGGTAACGGAAAAGGACTACACAATTATTATCAGCCGTGTCATAATTGTAGATACTCTCTAACACAAAAAAAGCGACGCACCACAAAGGAATTACCTGAATGGGGCGGAAATCGGTTTATAAGACGTACATGTCACAAACAAATAGGTGATTATAATTTCAGAAAAACTGGATGATTTATTCAAGAAAAAAGACCTTCACAAATTGAACAAGTCAGCAATGCGTGGATCCATCTCTGGTCCTTGTATAAGTTATTCGCCTTGACAATGATTGACAGATTTGCCGAATTTGCACCTGAGGGATATCGTGCCAAATTTTGTCCAGTTGGCACGTTGGATTGTCAAAATCGCTAGCTGGTCAGAGGGGCCTGATCATAATGCTTCAAACGTTCTCAATTGGGAGAAGATCCAGTGACATTCCTGGCCAAGTTAGAGTTTGGCAACCACGAATACAAGCAGAGAAACGTCCAATGATGAAAACCTGCCCTGTTGTTGATCCGTGGTGCTCCTTTTCTAGTACACCAGATCTTTGGCACGGCTATCGATTACCCGGCTGTACTACAATCTTTGCCCCTGTTGTGATCCGGCGGAGAAATTTGCGGTCGTGGAGTTGGTCGTCGGACTGGCTACGAGGCGCTGGGACGTGCTTGAGGGGACGAAGGAACAAAACGCGCGGGCTCGGCCAGCAGCGGCGCGGCCGGTCTGCCTTGCAGGACGGTCGCGGGTTTGTGGTGGACCTGTCTGGTGTCAACTCCGGGAGCTGCTCGTCGCCTTGCTTTGGTGCCTGTTTTCTCGGACAGACCCATCCCTCGAGACCATCCCGAACAACGAGGTTTAAGTGGTTTTGGTGCCTTCGTTTCATGGAACCATTTGCGTTGTGGCGACTGTCACTTGTTGGTTGGTTGGTTGCCCTAAGGTATGTGTTGTTGAAGGAAGAGCAGCCGGCAAGGTGTGTGATTGCATGGAGACCAGCAGACACTACTTCCTTTAAGGAAATCAGCATCCCCAAAAGATCTAGTATCTGTAAGGTATTGAAGATATTAGCAATAGTCTAGTTGGAATTTTCTGCATACCAAGCATATACAATTGGCAGTTACATTGCAGACCTATGCAAGCAAATTAAAGTGCACGAAACCTAGTTTGTGGTGATGTTGTGCATTTGAATAATATTTTCTTGAAATTATTTCCATTTCATCTTTGTACACATTGTCGGCTTTAAAGTCTGATACTATTTTATAACAAGTCTTAGTTTTGTTGTGCTCATTGTGTTATTTATTCGGGTTCGTAACGAACTGGTGTGCCTTGTAAATCACTTTGCTATTATTGATTATTGGCTTATAAAGAAGGGGGAACATTATATGTGACACCTTTTAAAATCATCTTCAAATTGTAGTTTGTTTCTTAAGTATTGAAATCTCCAGTAACTTGTTGTAATTGTACATTTGATATTGTCTTAAAACGGCGACGTGTTAATTGCCTCTAATTGTTTTATAAAAGCTTGTTTTGGATAAATTATTAAATATTGATCTGCTAGTAGTTGTGTCAAGGAGTGACATAGTTAGGGGCCTTCACCTTCCATGCTAAACGCACCCGTCGTCCCGCCTTCCTAAGTCGCAGTTGTAAAATGACAACGGATGTACGGTCAAGCTTAAAATGATACTTCAGTACACAATAGCAGACCGATCAGAGTACATAGGCCGCACTACCTCGCTCATGACTGGAGTCACAGTGCGCTCTTTGTCACTATTAAAGCAGGTTTAATTCTACCACCATTACACAATATGTGTACATGGTGATTTCCTGTGTTGAAAACGAGTGGGCTTATCAACGAAGAGGTTTGCTATTGGGAAAAGAAATAAACACGAACTACAAAAATTTTTAGGCTAGTAATAAACTTTCTTTAGCAGTTTATTTTATGAGATATTATAGCCTGTCGTTACTACATAGGGAGCAATCGTTCCAGATACAGAGGTTGACGCTGGGGGTTCCGCTGTTGTGCGACAGTGGTAATGGCAGTGACCGGTACCGTCAAACTACAAACAGAACGTGTGCTACCGGCACCACGGATCACGTGTTTAAGAGGCAGCCCGACAACATGTCTTCTCAGTTGAGCTCCAGCCTAGCAGCAGTTGAATATCGTCGTAGTTCAGATTCGATTTTCTCTACGAGTGTAGTGCAACGGAACTGGCTCAAAGACTTAACTTGTGTTTAATTTTGTTGATTCCAACTCGACGTGAATGGTGTATTGTCCAATGTCCCAGCATTGTGCCAGGAAACAGTGAAGCATCCAGGTCTACCCCAGCATTGCCCCCAGGGCTTGTATAAGGATTTCAACGAGGATTCGTTGTACTGTGAAGAGACTTTACTTGGTCACTTCCATTTAAACTCATGTTCATAAAAATACAGAACACCTTGAACGATTATAGATAGGACGATCATAGTCACACAGTTATGCAGAAATGGTTAGCATTTAAACCATGTCGGCCCACGGGTTCGAGGTCAACATCGATATCGCGGCGAAACACCACCTACCGCTAAAATGTCCGTGCGGCTCTCGTTGTCGCTATAAACCGAAGGTAAAGGGTCAGTGTGACTTGGGCAGAAGCGCAGGATGCCTCGCAGATGTATACATGAAACGTACCTTCTTATCACAGAGATCCAAAGAGGGCGCATTATTGGCATGGGACAATGTGACGCATGTACGGGGGAAATTGCTGCCCATGTGGGACGCAGTGTTTCGGCAGTGCAACGGGTACGTGCAGAACACAACGAGATGGGTCAGGCCACACCCATCACCCTGAGAAGATCGACACCTCATCTGAATGGCATTGCAGGAAAGATCAGAGTCCTCCTCGGCTCTAGCGCAACAGTGGATCAGTGGAACACATTGTACACTATCCGTCGCTATTTATCATAGCTTGGGTTACGTGTGCGTAGTCCACTTCCCTGCCTGCTTTTGACGAATGTGCGGAAACGTACTACACGGCAGTGGTGTATGGAAAGACGTCACGGGGGACAGCAATGGCACCAGGCTGCGTTTTCGGATGAATCAAGATTCTGCTTGTTTGAAAATTATGGCCTCGTTTCGTTTCGCTGCAGACAGGAGGAGTGACAGCACAGTGATTGCATTCACACAATACATACAACGCCAACTCAAGGCCATACGGTGGGGGGGTACTATTGGGCACAACCGCAGCAGGTTGAAATATGCTGAAGTTAAGACTCTGTTTAAAAAAGGAGATAAACAAATAGCATCAAATTTCCGTCCAATTCACTTTTGCCAGCATTCTCAAAAATTTTAGAAACTGCAATGTGCAGTCGGCTTTATAACCATCTTATCAGAAATAACATACTGTCAAAGTTGCAGTTCGCCGGCCGAAGTGGCCGTGCGGTTAAAGGCGCTGCAGTCTGGAACCGCAAGACCGCTACGGTCGCAGGTTCGAATCCTGCCTCGGGCATGGATGTTTGTGATGTCCTTAGGTTAGTTAGGTTTAACTAGTTCTAAGTTCTAGGGGACTAATGACCTCAGCAGTTGAGTCCCATAGTGCTCAGAGCCATTTGAACCAAAGTCGCAGTTCGGATTTCTAAAAGGTTCTGATATTGAGAAGGCTATTTACACTTACAGCGAAAATGTACTTCATTCATTAGACAAAAAAACTGCAGGCAACTCGTTTGTGATCTGTCAAAGGCATTTGACTGTGTAAATCACAATACCCCTTTAAGCAAATTAGAATATTATGGTGTAACAGGAAATGATGCAAAATGGCTCAACTCTTATATCTCTGGCAGGAAACAAAGTGTGTTATTAAGAAAGAGATTTGCATTAAGCTATCAGGCATCAGCCAACTGGTAACTAATTACATGTGGGGTCCCTCAAGGTTCCATCTTAGGGCCCTTACTTTTTCTCGTATATATCAATGACCTTTCATGAATAACATTACCAGATGCCAAGTTTGTTTTGTTTGCCAATGATACAAACACTGCAATAAATAGCAAATCAAGTTTAGTCTTCGTAAGATCGGCTAATAAAATATTTGTGGACATTTATCACTTGTTTCTAGCCAATTTTTTTGTCACTAAACTTTGAAAAAACACACTACATGCAGTTCAGAACTTGTAAGAGGTGTCCCACGAGTATATGCCTAACTTACGATGAAAAGCAGATAGAAGATGTGAACAGTGTTAAATTCTTGGCATTCCAGCTTGATAATAAATTCAACTGAGGGGAGCACACCACAGAACTGCTGAAGCGTGTTAACAAATTCTATTTGCAATGCGAATTGTGTCAGACATAGGGGATATAAAAATGAAAAAGCTAGCATACTATGCTTACTTTCATTCCGTAATGTCATATGGGATTATTTTTTGGGGTAATTCATCAAGAAAAACTAACTTTTCCGAGCTCAAAAACATGCAATAAGAGTTATATATGATGTGACCTCCCCTCATGAACCATGGACCTTGTCGTTGGTAGGGAGGCTTACGTGCCTCAACGATACAGACAGCCGTACCGTAGGTGCAACCACAATGGAGGGGTATCTGTTGAGAGGCCAGACAAACGTGTCGTTCCTGAAGAGGAGCAGCAGCCTCTTCAGTAGTTGCAGCGGCAACAATCTGGATGATTGACTGATCTGGCCTTGTAACACTAACCAAAACGGGCTTGCTGTTGTGGTACTGCGAACGGCTGAAAGCAAGGGGAAAATACAGCCGTAATTTTTCCCGAGGGCATGCAGCTTTACTGTACGGCTAAATGATGATGGCGTCCTCTTGGGTAAAATATTCCGGAGGTAAAATAGTCCACCATTCGGATCTCCGGGCGGGGGCTACTCAAAAGGACGTCGTTATTAGGAGAAAGAAAACTGGCATTCTACGGATCGGAGCGTGAAATGTCAGATCCCTTAATCGGGCAGGTAGGTTAGATAATTTAAAACGGGAAATGGATAGGTTAAAGTTAGATATAGTGGGAATTAGTGACGTTCGGTGGCAGGAGGAACAAGACTTCTGGTCAGGTGAATACAGGGTTATAAATACAAAATCAAATAGGGGTAATGTAGGAGTAGGTTTAATAATGAATAGGAAAATAGGAATGCGGGTAAGCTACTACAAACAGCATAGTGAACGTATTATAGTGGCCGACATAGACACGAAGCCCATGCCTACAACAGTAGTACAAGTTTATATGCCAACTAGCTCTGCAGATGACGAAGAAATTGAAGAAATGTATGATGAGATGAAAGAAATTATTCAGGCAGTGAAGGGAGACGAAAATTTAATAGTCATGGGTGACTGGAATTCGAGAGTAGGAAAAGGGAGAGAAGGAAACATAGTAGGTGAATATGGATTGGGGCTACGAAATGAAAGAGGAAGCCGTCTGGTAAGATTTTGCACAGAGCATAACTCAATCATAGCTAACACTTGGTTCAAGAATCATAAAAGAAGGTTGTATACATGGAACAATCCTGGATGTACTAAAAGGTATCAGATAGATTATATAATGGTAAGACAGAGATTTAGGAACCAGGTTTTAAATTGTAGGACATTTCCAGGGGCAGATGTGGACTCTGTCCACAATCTATTGGTTATGAATTGTAGATTAAAACTGAAGAAACTGCAAAAAGGTGGGAATTTAAGGAGATGGGAACAGGATAAACTGACTAAACCAGAGGTTGTAAAGAGTTTCAGGGACAGCATAAGGGAACAATTGACAAGAATGGGGGAAAGAAATACAGTAGAAGACGAATGGGTAGCTCTGAGGGATGAAGTAGTGAAGGCAGCAGAGGATCAAGTAGGTAAAAAGACGAGGGCTAGTAGAAATCCCTGGGTAACAGAAGAAACATTGAATTTCATTGATGAAAGGAGAAAATATAAAAATGCAGTAAATGAAGTAGACAAAAAGGAATACAAACGTCTCAAAAATGACATCGACAGGAAGTGCAAAATGGCTAAGCAGGGATGGCTAGAGGACAAATGTAAGGGTGTAGAGGCTTACCTGACTAGGGGTAAGATAGATACAGCCTACAGGAAAATTAAAGAGACCTTTTCAGAAAAGAGAGCCACTTGTATGAAAATCGAGCTCAGATAGAAACCCAGTTCTAAGCAGAGAGGGGAAAGCAGAAAGGTGGAAGGAGTATATAGAGGGTCTATACAAGGGCGATGCACTTGAGGACAATATTATGGAACTGGAAGAGGATGTAGATGAAGATGAAATGGGAGATACGATACTGCGTGAAGAGTTTGACAGAGCGCTGAAAGACCTGAGCCTATGCAAGGCCTCGGGAGTAGACAACATTCCATTAGAACTACTGACGGCCTTGGGAGAGCCAGTCCTGACAAAACTCCACCATCTGGTGAGCAAGATGTACGAGACAGGTGAAATACACTCAGACTTAAAGAAGGATATAGTAATTCCAATCCCAAAGAAGGCAGGTGTTGACAGATGTGAAAATTACCGAACTATCAGTTTAATAAGCCACAGATGCAAAATACTAACGCAAATTATTTACAGACGAATGGAAAAACTGGTAGAAACCGACCTCGGGGAAGATCAGTTTGGATTCCGTAGAAAAATTGGAACACGTGAGGCAATACTGACCTTACGACTTATCTTAGAAGAAAGATTAAGGAAAGGCAAATCTACGTTTCTAGCATTTGTAGACTTAGAGAAAGCTATTGACAGTGTTGACTGGAAAACTCTCTTTCAAATTCTAAAGGTGGCAGGGGTAAAATACAGGGAGCGAAAGGCTATTTACAATTTGTACAGAAACCAGATGGCAGTTATAAGAGTTGAGGGCCATGAAAGGGAAGCAGTGGTCGGGAAGGGAGTGAGACAGGGCTGTAGCCTCTCCCCGATGTTATTCAATCTGTATATTGAGCAAGCAGTAAAGGAAACAAAAGAAAAATTTGGAGTAGGTATTAAAATCCAGGGAGAAGAAATATAAACTTTGATATTCGCCGATGACATTGTAATTCTGTCAGAGACAGCAAAGGACTTGGAAGAGCAGTTGATCGGAATGGACAGTGTCTTGAAAGAAGGATAGAAGACGAACATCAACAAAAGTAAAACGAGGATAATGGAATGTAGTCGAATTAATTCGGGTGATGCTCAGGGAATTAGATTAGGAAATGAGACACTTACAGTATTAAAGGAGTTTTGCTATTTGGGGAGCAACATAACTGATGGTGGTCGAAGTAGAGAGGATATAAAATGTAGACTGGCAATGGCAAGGAAAGCATTTCTGAAGAAGAGAAATTTGTTAACATCGAGTATAGATTTAAGTGTCAGGAAGTATTTCCTGAAAGTATATGTATGGAGTGTAGCCATATATGGAACTGAAACATGGACAATAAATAGTTTGGACAAGAAGAGAATAGAAGCTTTCGAAATGTGGTGCTACACAAGAATGTTGAAGAGGTGGGTAGATCACGTAACTAATGAGGAGGTATTGAATAGGATTGGGGAGAAGAGAAGTTTGTGGCACAACTTAACTAGAAGAAGGGATCGGTTGGTAGGACATGTCCTGAGGCATCAAGGGATCACAAATTTAGCATTGGAGGTCAGCGTGGAGGGTAAAAATCGTAGAGGGAGACCAAGAGATGAATATACTAAGCAGATTCAGAAGGATGTAGGTTGCAGTAGGTACTGGGAGATGAAGGAGCTTGCACAGGATAGATTACCTTGGAGAGCTGCATCAAACCAGGACTGAAGACCACAACAACAACAACAACAACAACAACATGTGGTGTGAACTCAAGAACATCCTGCAGTAGCTTGTTTAGGGAACTAGGGATACTAACTGCCGCCTCCCAATATATTTATTCCTTAATGAAATTTGTCATTAAAAATATATCACTTTTTCAAACCAACAGCTCAATTCGTGGTATCAGTACTAGAAATAAGAGTAATCTTCACAAGGATTTAAAGTCACTAACTCTCGTACAAAATGGTGTGCGTTATTCAGGAACTCACATTCCCAATAACTTACCTGCAGCCATAAAAAACTTAACAACTGATGAAATTCAGTTTAAGAGAAAAGGATTTATTGGTGGAAACTTCTTGTACTCCATTGATGAATTTCTCAGTAGAACGAACTAATATATAAATAAAAATATTTTTTTAATTTTAAATTCAGTTCATTTAAGCGATCTTAGTATATGAGTGTTTGTAAAATGAATCTTTCATACAGTATTCATTAAAAAAGTGACGATCATTCCATTTGGGACCTGTGGAAGGCACACTAGCTTATTTGTTTCAATTGTTAATATTTGTGATGTATTATTGTTTTTCTGAGATATTCTACATCCTGGAGGACCCCCTCACTACGGATCAATTGGAATGAAAGTAAATCTAATCTGATAACATCCACAAATCACAGTTGGTGCGAGTGTGACCTACGTGAGTGATGTTTTGGTTGGCAGGAGAGCCAACACCGTGTTACTAGAGGAGGCCAAAAGGCACGCGTTTTAGCTCACGCAGGCTGGCGTGAGGTCTGGAACAGGACAAGGAAATTAGACTTTAGAAAAACGGTCGTAGCCGGTAGAATACTTAACTTAAACCCGTTAATGAAGAACGTCGGTCTTGACGGTACATGAATCAATATCAATAGTAACTGATAATGGCGCCTTGCTAGGTCGTAGCAAATGAAGTAGCTGAAGGCTATGTTAAACTATCGTCTCGGCAAATGAGAGCGTATTTTGTCAGTGAACCATCGCTAGCAAAGTCGGTTGTACAACTGGGCGAGTGCTAGGAAGTCTCTCTAGACCTGCCGTGTGGCGGCGCTCGGTCTGCAATCACTGATAGTGGCGACACGCGGGTCCGACGTATACTAACGGACCGCGGCCGATTTAAAGGCTACCACCTAGCAAGTGTGGTGTCTGGCGGTGACACTACAAGTGACATCCAGTGACCTGTAGCGATAAGCTTTCTGCAGAACACCCAGACGCTATTTTTCAGCAAGGCAATGCACGAACATATGTTGCTACACGAACCCATGCCTTCTTGGTGTTACAGGATGTCAGCCTTTTGGCTGGCCAGCCAGATCACCAGACTTTTCGCCAATCGAAAAATGGGTGGGGTATGGTGAAACGACGGGTGCAGCAATGTGACCCAAGGTCAACCACCACAGATGAACTTTGAAATCACGTGACAGCAGCATCGATAGCTATTCCACAGGACGCCATTCGCGCCTTATACACGTCGATGCCATCACGCATGGAGCAAGTTATCAGGGCCGATTGTGGACCCTGTGCTTATTAGGCAACAGGACACATGCTGTAGCGAGGTGACTGAAATGCTAATCATTCCTGCAGAACATACTAATATACATGGCCTGTGAATATCTGTAGCCTTCAAGGTGTTCTGGTTTTTCTGACCGTGAGTGTACTTAGGGTAAAAAAAGATACGTCGTCTGTAGCAGTAATGCTTAACATGCCGGTCTGATGAAAATAGGATTTTTGGCGTCAAATTATTGAAACGTAAATTAACTTTTATAAAGTCTAACATTGTTTTTAAGAACGGAATTCCTAGTCAGGGGAACCTTCGGTTGCTAGAGTTGTCACTGTTTCAGAAGAGTAATAGAATTAGATTAGATTAGTACTTCTTCCATAGATCATGAATACGACACTTCGTAATGATTTAGAACGTGTCAGGTTAATAAAAGGCGTCTATACAAGATATTACATTACACAAAATATTACATGATACTTAATATTTTTTTGTATAGGGGATGGGGAAATTACCCACTTCCTATATCCAAAAATTCATCTGATGAGTGGAAAGAGTTGCCATTCAGAAATTCTTTTAATTTCCTTTTAAATGCTGTATGGCTATCTCTCAGACTTTTGATGCTATAGGTAAGTGACCAAAGACCTATGTGGCAGCATAATTTGCCCCCTTCTGAGCCAAATTTAGATTTAACCTTGAGTAGTGAACATCATCCGTTCTCCTAGTGTTGTAGCCATGTACACTGCTATTACTTTTGAATTTGTTCGGATTGTTGATAACAAATTTCATAAGTGAATGTGTATATTGTGAGGCTACAGTGAAGATCCCTAGTTCTTTAAATAAGTGTCTCCAGGATGATCTTGGATGAGCTCCAGCGATTATTCTGATTACACGCTTTTGTGCAGTGAACACTCTTTTACTCGATGATGAGTTACGCCAGAATATGATGCCATACGAAAGCAGAAAATGAAAATAGGCGTGGTAAGCTAATTTACTGAGATATATATCGCCAAAATTTGCAATGATCCTAATAGTATAAGTAGCTGAACTCAAACGTTTCAGAAGATCTTCGGTGTGTTTTTTTTTCAGTTAAATCACTCATCAATGCATACACCTAGAAATTTTGATTATTCTACCTTAGCTACCGATTTCTGATCGAAGTCTATATTTAGTAATGGTGTCATTCCATTTACTGAGTGGAACTGTACATACTGTGTTTTGTCAAAGTTTAATGGGAGCCCATTTGCAGAGAACCACTTAATGATTTTCTGAAAAACATCGTTTACAATTTCGTCAGTTAATTGTTGTCTGTTGGGGGTGGTAGCTATACTTGTATCCATCGGCAAAAAGTACCAGCTTTGCGTCTTCGTGAATATAGAATGGCAAGTCATTAATATATATTAAGAACAGCAGAGGACCCAAGACCGAACCTTGCGGCACCCCATTCTTGATTGTTCCCCAGTTTGAGAAATCACCAGGTTTTCGCATAAAAAATCCCAAGTACAGAACCGCATATTGAACGGTGATAATCTAACAGGCATTAATTTATGGCGAGTCAGATAAGAAAGTCTCTCAAAAAACGAATTGTTACCAACCCGAGATCACTGTCGTTTCCAGGAATCATTTGTGTCGTGAAATTGCATATCATTCTTGCCCAACCGGTCACAACAGCGCTGCTCTGGCGCTCATAGTTTGGTTGGAGTGCGTAGTTGGCGGCTTTTGAACCACTAAATTGCTGCTCTCAGCATAGATCTGGTGTCGCGTTTTGGTGGAGGTTAGTCAGCTGCGCCGTGTGGTAAAGACAACGTCATCTGGACGCCAGCGCAGCCGCCGCGGTGGACGCATCGGAGAAGCCTGTGGAGCGTTGTTAGGGCCAACGTTTAGCACGGCGTCCGAGACTGCCTACATCGGAGACCTAGCGCTGGATGTGCCGGTCGGCGGGACGACGAGATGCAGCGACTGCAACTTGATCCTCCGCAAGAAAGCACCGAGGCTAGCATCGGACAAGTGGCGGGGAAGCGCCGGTCTTTTTATGCGACGCTCTCCTGACTTGATTTGGGTACAGTGTGGTGCGACCAAGTGGTTTTTTGTGGACCACTGTTGGAGCAGGAAAGTTGTTGGAAGTTCCAATTTGAAACGTTGTGTGCCGCGAGTCCAGGCAGCTTATAAAGCTGTGACGGCCAATGTGGGGTGTGGCCAACTATCATGGACATCATCACCTACCTGGAGGGTGGATGGTGTCTTTTTTTGGTGGCCAGAGAAGACAGCAATTACAGACAGCGACGGGGAACAGTGTAGATTTGTTCCTATTGTAGTGAAGATGTGCTTTGGTGGTCCACCGTGACTGGTGGGCAGCTGAAAAGTTATCAGACTGACGTTACTGCGCGACAGTATTCAGCGTAGAGATAGCACGCAGTAACGTGTGTTTAAATACAACACGTTCGTTTTAAGTTGTGATATTCCACAGTGTGTTGCGTTTTGTTTGCACACTGAGGGTTGAAACACGTATGTTATGTAGCAGCGATGGCGAGGCATGACAGAATCTCTGACCAGAGAGTTATTTATCGTTGCTAGTCTGCGCTTGACCGCGCGAGAGTTCAGTTGCATGTAGGGAGTCGGTAGTTGCAGTTGCTAGTTGATCTCGATCAGTGCTAGTAGCGCGCGAGAGACAGTTGGAGTTGTGTGAGGAGTCGGCGGGCGTCGACATGGCCCTCTGGTCAAGATTCAGGACGAAGTATATTTTTTAATAAGGTAATGAAGCAGCATTGCGCTCATCTGATAATGTAATGCATCTTAAGTGTAATTAATTTGTTCAAGAATCGCCCCAATAATAATTTTGTTTTCAAACCAAGCATTTTATCAAAACAAACATTTTATTGAAAGAAAATTTCCCATGCATTTCCTTAAAGAAAAAAAATGGCTCTGAGCACTATGGGACTCAACTGCTGTGGTCATAAGTCCCCTAGAACTTAGAACTGCTTAAACCTAACTAACCTAAGGACAGCACACAACACCCAGCCATCACGAGGCAGAGAAAATCCCTGACCCCGCCGGGAATCGAACCCGGGAACCCGGGCGTGGGAAGCGAGAACGCTACCGCACGACCACGAGATGCGGGCCCTTAAAGAAAAAATTTACTTAAGTTCAAAGAATTTTGCGATGCATTTCCTCCAAGCTATGGCGAAAAATAAGAGCAGATGCAGTTTTACTGAGGTAAGAATTTGAGTTTAATTAGTGAACAGGGCCTAAGATCGACATTTCGGTCTATTTGCGTTTTCATTGTCACTAAGGTTTCATTATCATTGAATTGACTTACATTTTTTGTGGGGAGCTTACATTTGGTTCAGATTGCTATTTCTCATTTAATTGTCATTGGCAACAAATTATTTTATTTGCTGGGAGGTTACACTTGGTTCTATTTTTATTAACATTTAAATATTGTCTTTCGAATTTTTGCGGGGAGGTTACAGGGTGTATTGAAACATGTGCGTGGGGAGCTCTATGTTGTCTTTTGAAATCCCACTTACTGTAATATATTGGTTATTCCTTGATACTGTAGTGTTATCTTGAAGCTTTGAGAAAGGAGGACAGGCGTTCCAAGGGGCGGAAGCAGAGACGATGCTGAGGGCAGAGTAAACTAGGAGAGATATTGTTACATGAAATAAACCGTAAGGGGAGAGTCTTGCGTAAACGCAGACGCCCCCAGACGCGGTCCCAGGGCGCTAGTTACTCTTAAAGGAATTAACATGTAACTTCATATGTCGTCTAGACGCTTTAGTAGGTTGTCACCGTAGAACTTCGTAACCAACAGGCACCTACTAGTGTATAAAGCCAGATCGATACCAGCCCTGAGAACAGCAACGTCAGTAGACTCACAAGGGTTAGAAAGAGAACGAAATCGCCAATAGCTGTTGACCTAGCAGTCCTTACTCCAGGGAGCCCGAGGGGCGGGGCTAAATGATGTATAAAAATAAGGTTGCAAGCCTTATTTGGCAGAGCAGTTCCGTTTAGCTTTCATCTGAACAATGTTGATACCAAATAAGGACTTAGTGCAACTACATTAACATCCCCACCTTACGAGCATTAGAGGAGACCTAACTAAACCGTGATTGGAAGGCCTGCAAGAGACCTACGAGATTGGCTGGGTGGTTTTAAGTGGGAAAAACAGTGCCCGCACGCGACTCTTTAAAACCCCTAGATTCCGCATTTTGGCAGAGTTTTCAGTCAGACGATCTGAGCGCCGAACCCGCGTCCGTCCACTCCAGCCTCGGTCCAGCTACGCTTAAGTCTGCTCTCCCACTAGGAATGCCTCAGTGAACAGTGTCACATTCAGTATGTTTTGTTTTGCAACTAAGTTGTTGCCTTAAGATGCTGCATGTGTGTGCTACTGTGGTTAGCATCCACTCCAGGGACTTCTGCACTGGCTTGTATTGTAACAATGTTATTCGTGATTTTTCTAACCATAGAACTAGCCTCCAGTGCATTAGTTAGTCCTGTCTGGACTATTTCAAAACCCTGTTTGTCCAAGAGTCTCCACAACGAGTTCCCTACCAAGTCTCACCACTTGCATTCCTAGTAAATGCCTGTACCAGTGTCGGCTCAGATAGAAGAAAACAATCAAATGCCTTCACTGTGAATTGTCCTTCTGCCTTCTGCTCTGTACCGCTCGGGAGCGCAGACTGACCAGCAACCCCTTTTTCCCTCTCCCAGCTATGTCAGGACACGACATGACAGTATATTCAACTATTGTACATAGCATTAGGTTTTCTGAAGTTGATGTTATTGTTTGTTGCCTATTGACCTGCTAACATGATGCAGCCCTGTAGTCTGTAGCAGTAGTGCCTAGTGGAGGCTCTTGATAGTAGACGTGGGTCCTGTTGTGATTTTATTCATTTCTTGTATCATATTATGGTTACTCAGTTATAAGGTACATGGGCTGAAATTGTGATCATTGCGATTTCTGTACCGAAAAATTGGGTGTTTTTTTCAAGAGAAAGAGCTTCACAAAATGAACAAATCAGTAACGCATTGGTCCACCACTCGGCGTTATACAAGCAGTTATTCGGCTTGCCATTGATTTACAGGCTCATGGATGGGTGACAATCCGGTGTGCCGAGCGCTTTTGGCAAGCGGTGTGCCTCAGCCCTTGAGAGGCAAACTGAGTAGCTACTTGCTTGAGAAGTAGCGTCTCCGGTCTCGTTAACTGACATATGGCCGGAGGAGCGTTATGCTGACTACATACCACTCCGTGTCTGCATCCTGTGCGTTGAGGATGACACGGCGGCCGGTCGATACCGATGGGCCTTCCAAGGTGTGTTCAGATGGAGTTAATTGATTTACAGAGTTGTTGGATGTCATTTAGAAGCATATCGTGCCAAATTCTGTCCTATACCGGTACGCCTCCCGGCCGACCCACATTCCCACCTAGCGCCACCTATCCGCAGAGCCCATCCGTGTGCTCCACGCTCACTACTTTGGCGTTCCTGCAGGAGGTTGGACATAATTGTGCATCCACGCTGAAGGTCGTAGGTTCACTGCCCAAAGAGGCGAATCAGTTATAAGAATGCGTGGTGTCTGTTCTTGTGTACATGTCCGGAGGAATAAACACCACGCGGCATCCGCTGCCATGATGAATATTACGTATATTGAAGGTGAAGGGAGGGGGGGGGGATGGAGAAAGGAAACGAAAGGGGAGGAACTATTGATGTCCTTTCTATCGGGACATTATGCGGAATCAGCGGCGACGAGTGAAAGTATGTGCTGGACTGGGATCTCATGCCTACTACGCATTTGGGCAATGAATTCATCTCCTTCAATGAGGATGTGCAATTACATTCAACCTCCTGTGGGAATCTCAACGTAGCGAGCATAGAGGACATGGATGGGGACTGTGGATAGGTGCTGCTTGGTAGGAGTGTGGATGAGGTAGTCCGCGCAACTGCAATAAACACTGTGTCCGGGAGGCGCAGTGGTTCACGTAACTGCCTAGCAAGCAGGAGAGCGCGGGTTCGAACCCCGGTCCAGCACACATTTTCACTAGGCGCCGCTGATTCCACATAAAACTCCATGCAGATGACGTCAATAGTTCCTTCTCTTTCCTTTCTCCCCCCTCTACCTTCAAAATGGTTCAAATGGCTCTGAGCACTATGGGAGTCAACTGCTGAGGTCATTAGTCCCCTAGAACTTAGAACTAGTTAAACCTAACTAACCTAAGGACATCACAAACATCCATGCCCGAGGCAGGATTCGAACCTGCGACCGTAGCGGTCTTGCGGTTCCAGACTGCAGCGCCTTTAACCGCACGGCCACTTCGCACGGCCACTTCGGCCGGCCCTCTAACTTCGATTTACATAATATGCAACAACTCTCTCAGTCAATGCCAAGCGGAATAAGTGCGTGCATAAGGGCCTGAGGTGGGCCAACACATTGTTGACTTGCTCAATTAGTGCAGCTCTTTCTCTTAAGCAAATCATCCAATTTTTCAGAAACTGTAATCATTTGTTTGTCTGTACACGCACATCACATCTACCGATTTCCATCCCATTTGGGTAATTCCTTCGTGGTGCGTCGTTATTTTTGTGTTAGAGCATATTAACAGAAATTATCTACAGGTGAATAGAAAGCCCCACCACTTCTCCTTCCTTGCCTTGTACCGTTCGATTCAGCATAGTTGTACGGGTTGGAGCAAGGTTAGTGACTGTGGATGGCCGGATGTCCTTCATATCACCGCCCCCCCCCCCTCCCCCCAATTCCCCCCCGCCCCTCTCACCAGGTCGGAATTCGTGCACGCTATCTGTTTGTGCTTAGCACATGATCAAGTGTGAAATAGTTCTCTAAATGTTTGAGCATCGTGTATTTGAGGTATGACGTGGGAACCAGGCCAGAATTTACGTAATTGGATTTGGGAAAGAGCCTGAAAACTACATCCAGGCTAGCCGGCACACCAACCCTCGTCAATCTTTTCGATCCGGGGGCGACTCCCCGAATCCCGGTAGCTGGCTGTTAACGCGCTCCGCTATCCGGGCAGTCAATAGAAAGACGTTGTGCAATAACGATACTACATTCAGACGTGGATTTGCAAGACTTTCCAGAGTGTTGGCTGGAATACCCTCTTCGAAATTTTCAAATTATCTGGTATGGAACACAGAGAGATGATAGCTATTACTGGTTGTTTACAAACTAGGCCACTTAAAAGAGGTCTGCTACCTCTCTCCGTGTTATTTAATCAGTACATAGAGCAAGCAGTAAGGAAATGGAAAAATTCACGGAAAAGATACAGAATTTAAGGTTTCCCTGTGACACTATAATTTTGTCAGGGGCGACGAAAATAATAATTCGACACAATGGAATTTCCTGAAAGTACTTGTCTGGCGGACAATCTTTATGAAACGGAAATTTTCCGATGAATAGTAAAATGATGATATTGAGAAGGGTGTTGCTGGAAGAAAGCTCCAGTTTACATGGGCAACTAAAGAAAAGTTACCTAATCGACACGAGGACAAATGGAACATACGCCGCAACTTGTCCAAAAGAAGGGATCGGTTGATAGGATACATGCTGATGTACCAAGTAATGTCAGTTAATTTGATAATGAAGGGAATGGTTGGCTGTAAAATTACTAGACAAGGCGTGCCTGGAGTAAGCAGGTCCAAGTGGATTTAGGTTGCAGTAATTATGCTGGGTTGAAGAGTCATGCATAGGAAAGACATGTGTGGAATGGATGAGAAAATTCGTAGAACTAAAGACAACAATAACAACAACAGCAATAATAATAATAATTACATACACTCATGACAGTTGTCTTATACATGGATTAATACTGACTCACAACAGAGACGTGCAGAATGTCCATCCTTTGTCTCTGCAACTCTGTATGTAGACGAGGTCTGCTGCGGTTGGCGCCCCAGGAGGTCCCATGCAATACATACGTAAACAGTTCGATGAATCTTGTACGCCATGCAACTATGCTAATGTCGTGGAGACAACGCTGTCGCCACTTGCGGACCTGCACTCTCCTGTGGGCACAGTGGTTCCTGGCAACCCTGTCACGACTTCAACAAGGGCAGCTGCAGGAAACAGTACTATTTCATCCATTTTCAACTTTGTTGTGAGAATCCTATGGCAAATTTTAATATACTGTATTAAAGTTGTTATTGTAGAGGGTGTCCATAATTAATGTGACAGTTTCAAAACTATGTAGAGAGTGAACCACTACTCAGAATGACGTCAAATTTAAACATCGCATTATTGACGCAGGGGGAAATGACATGGAATAGAAACAGATTCTACGAAAATTTAATCGATAGATGAGCGTAAATGGGGTCGGTTACAAATCACAGATGAATCGCAAAATGGTGGCTGAGATTCGAGTTGCACCTTACATCCTCCGTGTTGTACAGCGTGCGTTACTCCACAAGTTTGGCAGGCAACAGTTGCGGCACTGTTTTATTTTTTTAATTTATTTAGACGTCAAGTTTCGTAGGAACAAATTGAGGAGCAAGTCTCCAAGGTCATAGAACATGTCAATACACCAAATTACAACGTAAAAGTAATAACAGATAAAAGTAAAATGTTTATGAACCCGAAAAAAGTCAAGCCATATGTTTAAGTAAACGCAATCAACAATACAACAAGAATCAGCTTAATTTTTCAAGGAAGTCCTCGACAGAATAGAAGGAGTGACCCATGAGGAAACTCTTCAGTTTCGATTTGAAAGCGCGTGGTACTGCTAAGATTTTTGAATTCTTGTCTTATCTTATTGAAAATGGATGTAGCGGTATACTGCACACCTTTCTGCATAAGAGTTACGGAAGTCCGATCGAAATGCAGGTTTGATTTCTGTTGAGTATTAACTGAGTGAAAGCTGCTTATTCTTGGGAATAAGCTGACATTGTTAACAAGAAATGACAGAATATACAGGGTGGTCCAAAAGTCAGGAAACACCCTCATAAAATCCAAATGGAGTAGTAAACAAGGAAACAGAGTCCCTATACACGAGGAACGGGAAGGGGGAAACTTTATAGGCTATGCCACCAACATGGCGGCCATCTTGAAAGCTGCTGTCTTGGATTCAACTCCAAAATTTCAGATGGGAATGTGGTCATGTGACATATCAAACAGATAGAGAATTTCAACAGAAAAATAATGCCGTTGTTATTTTAAACATAGCTTTATTCATAATGTTCTTCAAATATTGATTCTACACCCTTTTTTGCAGCGTGTAGTATTTTTGGATTATCGCATTTGTTCACAAAATAGTGGGTCGTCCCTTTGATGTGTCAACTGGCAGTTTACCCTTCTGGTGTGTCATTTTATAATATCTGTTGAATTTAGCGTGACAGCTCTGGCCACTTTGTCCCATATTTAGGACAACGTTGTGTGTGGGGAATTATGAGAAGACGTTTGGGGATTTTGTGTCCTTTTGTTGCAACATCATCATTCTGTGTCTGACAATTTTTTGAAAAGTATCATCTAAATAGTAGTTGTTTGCAGCCAGTGTAGTTTCTTACTTTTTATTGTTTGCATAATTTGTCTAATTTTTTAGTTGTCAGTAATGTTGTCTAAAGTAGCAACAATCACTATCATTTATTGACAACCGTTCCTGCAAGAGCGTTACTTTTCGTCTCAGGGATTTTTAATGGATTATGGAATTGTTTGCTGCTAGTTTGCGTTTATACTGCTACATGTAGCATATGTGTTATTGCAGGTCGTAGTGGACACGATATAAATTTTAAGAACATTTTCATCATTTTTCTGCTTATATTTAGATCAAGGAAACTGTGTAGACTACTATATCCTCAAAGACAATTTAAATAATGGTTTCATCTTAGCGTTGAATTCCCGTCAATGATAAAAACTGTGTCCTCCAAGCGTCTACTTTACGATGTAATTGAGCTATGCCGGCTTTGCGGGTGTAGATATTTGTTCAGGGTTGCTAACCGTTCGGCATTTGTGAGCCTGTCGCGAAGTGGCGCGGCAGGGAGCGGATCGACAGGTGCGCGTGAGTGTGTTTGGCTTTGAAGTGCGGAGAAGGTGGTGCGATTGCCCATGGAGGGGAGGTAGCCCGGTCGGTGAAGAAGTGTTTTGAAAAGGCATGGTACAAGTGACAGTTGTAACGGCTGTGCCTTGAGATGGTCTGCGCAGCCAAGCAGTTGGTGGCCGTTAACCGATCACATTTTACTGGGAGATTGTAGTGGGGACCTACTTCTCTGCTGCTGTTGGACGATTAATTAGCTCACCTGATAAGGTGACATCTTTCTATTTACGTCTATCACTGGCCTTGCACTTTCTGCCTTCCGTACTGCATGTGTACCTCAGCTGAGACAAACCATTAGCGAGTGCTCAGTTACGAAAGTAATCCATGTTGGGGTCGGACGCTACGCAATTTGTTGCACCATTCTGATCGAACTGTTGTTGCTTGGTGTCTAGTAGCGTCGTAATTCTGCCTTATCACCCAAGCCGTGGGGCTTGTTGTGTATAATGTTCTGAAACTGAGTGTTTAGTTTCTTCCAGACAATATTGTGTATCTTGAACTGTATGATGTACGTACCAAAGTACGCCAACTCCATGAGGCACTGGTGCGGAGGTTTGAATATCGGCATCCGGGAAGTGAAGTCGGACGCACCTACTGTACATCGCGCCCTCGGTCGGGCCGACAAATCTGGTCCGAGCGGCACAACCAGGTGTGACCCGTGTTGGCTGCTCCGCAGGACTTCCATGCCCGCACTTGGCCGATGCCGTGAGCTGGGAACTATTTGTAAGAGAAATGTCTAATGTATATTATTGCTTGCCTAGTTGAGAGTGCGTATGTAAGGCTACTGTTTATTTGAATGAATGTAATACTGGCCATTAAAATTGCTACACCAAGAAGAAATGCAGATGATAACGGGTATTCATTGGACAAATGTATTATACTAGAACTGACATGTGATTACATTTTCACGCAATTTGGGTGCATAGATCCTGAGAAGTCAGTACCCAGAACAACCAACTCTGGCCGTAATAACGGCCTTAATACGCCTGAGAATTGAGTCAAACAGAGCTTGGATGGCGTGAACAGGTACAGCTGTCCAAGCAGCTACAACACGATACCACAGTTCATCAAGAGTAGTGACTGGCGTATTGTGACGAGCCAGTTGCTCGGCCACCATTGATCAGACGTTTTCAATTGGTGAGACATCTGGAGAATGTGATGGCTAGGGCACCAGTCAACATTTTCTGTATCCAGAAAGGCCCGTACAGGACTTGCAACATGCGGTCGTACATTTCCTGCTGAAATATAGGGTTTCACAGGGATCGAATGATGGGTAGAGCCACGGGTCGTAACACATCTGAAATGTAACGTCCACTGTTCTAAGTGCCGTCATTGCGAACAAGAGGTGACCGAGACGTGTAACGAATGGCACCCCACACCATCACGCCATGTGATACGCCAGTATGGCGATGACGAATACACGCTTCCAATGTGCATTCACCACGATGTCGCCAAACACGGATGCGACCATCATGATGCTGTAATTAGAACCTGGATTCATCCAAAAAAATGACGTTTTGCCATTCGTGCACCGAGTTTTGTCGTTGAGTACATCATCGCAGGCGCTCCTGTCTGTGATGCAGCGTCAAGGGTAACGGCAGCCATGGTCTCCTAGCTGATAGTCCATGCTGCTGCAAACGTCGTCGAACTGTTCGTGCAGATGGTTGTTGTCTTGCAAACGTCCCCATCTGTTGACTCAGGGATCCAGACGTGGCTGCACGATGCGTTACAGCCGTGCAGATAAGATGCCTGTCATCTCGACTGCTAGTGATACGAGGCCGTTGGGATCCAGCACGGTGTTCCGTATTACGCTTCTGAATCCACCGATTCCATATTCTGCTAACAGTCATTGGATCTCGACCAACGGGAGCAGCAATGTGCGATACGATAAACCGCAACCGCGATAGGCTACAATCCGACCTTTATCAAAGTCGGAAACGTGATGGTACGCATTTCTCCTCCTTACACGAGGCATCACAACAACGTTTCACCAGGCAGCGCCGGTCAATTGCTTTTTGTGTATGAGAAATCAGTTGGAAACTTTCCTCGCCCGGGTTCCCGGGTTCGATTCCCGGCGTGGTCAGGGATTTTCCCTGCCTCGTGATGACTGGGTGTTGTGTGATGTCCTTAGGTTAGTTAGGTTTAAGTAGTTCTAAGTTCTATGGTACTGATGACCATAGATGTTAAGTCCCATAGTGCTCAGAGCCAAACTTTCCTCATGTCAGCACGTCGTAGGTGTCGCCACCGGCGCCAACCTTGTGTGAATGCTCCGAAAAGCTAATCATTTGCATACCATAGCATCTTCTTGCTGTCGGTTAAATTTCGCGTCTGTAGCACGTCATTTTCGTGGTGTAGCAATTTTAATGGCCAGTAGTTATATTTGGGCGAGGTCTTAAAACTGTAAGTGAACTTACGATAGCCCTTTGATGTGCAATGTTTTCTATTTTGTATCAAAAGGTAGTACCTGTCTCATTTGAAAAGTGTTATACATTTGTTAGTAACTAAAGCCAAAAATCAGGCTTCATGTATAAAAGTTCTCTGACTGGAAGTTTATTATTATTAAAAATGTTATTTCTTCGCTTTTTGTTGATACAAATTAGTTATTCACAGTTCATGTATAAGGTTAATTTTTCTTTTAAATGAGTTTATTTGGGCAAGGTTTTAAAACTGTAAGTGAACTTACTGTAACCCTTTAGGCGTCCAACTTATTCAATTTTTTTAATATTAAAAGGTATTACCCTTCTCACCTGAAAAGTTGTTATACTTGCTTTGCTATCTAAAGCTAACTGATGGGTTTTATGTATAAATGTTCTCACTTGAAGTTTGACAGTTGTTGTCTGTCCATTGACCTTAATAACTATTGTGAACAATAAAAGGTGAATACTCCCCTCCGCCCTAAGGTCCAGTCCTTCCGCTTAGTCCTCTCGGCGTTTAATGATACACCGAGGTAATTCCGGTTTAAGTTATTTTCTGCATGCATAGGGGATATTTTTAAAATAATTTATGCTCCAAATAATTCACTAATAATTTACCAATGGTCCCTGATATACTCGACCATAAAAAACCAGCAGCATGTAGTTCCTTCACCCGTTGAGCCATTATAATCCTCCTTAGACAAGACCAGGTCCTTGCAGACATCATTTCACCCAAATAAATAGTGATACTTAATGTTTCTTAACCAATTAAATGTATATACATGGAGAAATTAATGTTACATCCTTTGAACCAAACCTTGTGAATATTTACTCTGACTGTTATAAAACGATATTAATCAGTGTCCTTGAAGATCTGAAACTATCAGACAAGTGGTTACACATTTAACACTGTGGCATGCATGTCAGGTCTATTTGGTAAGTACTTGATGCTTTACCTTAGTAAATGTTGTAATACAAATAATAAAAATTTGACCAGAAATCGCGTATTGGGCAGGAATATTGTCATTCAAAGCTGTACAAGTTGGTACATCGTCTTGGGAACACCCATCTCACACAGAAACAGTCGGACAAACACACATTTAAAGTAGTTAAGATGGGAGAGAGAAAAGCTGTGAGGCTAAGTTACCATCATGCCTCACCACCACCGTACAGAAAAAAGAAGTTGGATGGTAGCGACCGCAGCACATCTTTTAGCAGTGCGGGTATCAGACTGCTGCTATCTGCGTACCCAGAATGGAAATCGGCTTAGTTATGCGAGAACCCTCATGTTCCACACCAAAACATTACTATGGCCGCACCAGCTACCTTCGATGGATCCATTGAGGACTTATAGCTGACCAGTGTCCTTGTTTATGTTCATTTACTCTCCCTTCACACAGAAATTAGCTTCATCCGTAAACAGTATGTCATGGGGAACAAACGATTGCGACCACTTTGCGAGTCGCCCGTTCTGGTAACCGAGCTCGACGGTCTGGATCGTCCTTGGTAGGATGTTGTAACATTAACATTTAGTAAGAGTGCCATTTACTTGTAGGTAAACTTATTTCTGATGTACAGTCTGACTCAAAAGTATCCGAACGACCTGAATTGCATTTCGCCTGATTCGCATGCAACCCACATAACGCAGGTGTCTAGCAGGTCCTCTAATCGCTCCTTGGTACAATTGTTTGACTACTGAAAATGGTTCCAACAAGTCACCACTAGAAAACTCGGCTCTGTATCGCAATAACTTAAGATGTAAAGGAATACCACCATACTACAAATATCAGGGAACACCTTATCACAGATAAGACTGTCCTTAAGGCTTGTAAGCTCACATTCATTGCAATAAATGACATACCTGAAATGTTACCACTCTCATTATTACGTCAGATAGGTAATGCACGTAGTAAGTTCGTCGTATTCATGATTTCCTCCTCAAAATAACATACCGTACTTTTTATTTAACACAGAATGACATTAAAAATTTAATTTATTCACGAGCATCTAGTTGAGAATATGAATGAACTTCAAATGACACGAAGAACCGTCTCGTTCTGCATTTGGATTCAAACCCAGGTCATGCAGACTAAGATTTCGTGACTAACGGAAACTAACAATCATTCCTGACTAGGCATACAGAGAGTGATATACCTCGACATTAGACAGTATCAATTAGCAAATATCAACTTTAAATTACATAACGTAAACATTTATAACGGACGCGAATTCCTACCCAGCATCTGCTGTCCCTGTTAACGAACTACGAGAGTTGGTAAATATTGCTTCTTCACAAGTAACTTACTTGAAATGCCGTGATTTAAAGCTTTGTGTTGGACAGGGATTCAAACCCAGAACCTAATCGGATTGTTATCGAAGCACAATCAACCGTGACATATCGGATTATCTCGGCAGTAGCTAGATGTTTTAACTGAAATGACGAGACGAAACATTAATTTTTTCCTTCCAAGGACTCCAACCCGGAACCTATCGCTGTTATTTATTAGAGAAAACGAACGTTAAATATGGGTTTGTTACATCAGCAGCGACGTGTGAGCATGTTTGAACTAGAAATAATATGACGAAGAGTTCAATGCTGACTGGGAATCGAACCCCACAAATACCGTTGTTGACTACACACAAAGAGGCGTCAGCTACAGAATTTTTCTCCATCAGCAGCTCGGAATAACATCCTTGAACTTAGAGTGGTCTCTCAAATAGTTCTGTGTCTCACTGGGAGTCGAAAACGTCAGATATCGTTAGTGTTGACAACGAATGAAAAGGCATTAAAAATCAAAATTATTATCCATCAGCCGATAGGTGTTCTCATGCTAGAGCTTGTTAATACGTAATGAAAACTTTAGTGCCGAAACAGCATTCGAACCCATTCCCGCCCAGTATGTGGAGATGTTGAGGAATGTGCAGTTTTGAACAAACAACAAATTTTAGTCGAGGTGTATTGTCACGAAGGGATCAAATTCCGCGTTAAGGGCGGTCTGAGTTGCATTTCAAGTTCAGAACCAATTTTATCGACATACAGAAGCTCAAATAAAATATGGAATAAGGGTCCTGTGACCCTACATAGTGTTTGTTTCGTCACTATAAATAAATAACTAGTATAAGAAAGGTTACTGGTGACAGAGCTCCCACATTTCGCCACTCCTGACTTTATTGTGGCGCAACCTAATGACTACTTGGTAGAGAAGGAATATCATGTTTAATGTGAATTTCAGACCACAATGTCATTATACCTTCTTCACTTGGCGTAGCTAGAAGAGAATAGAATCTGGCTCTCCCTATTAAAAGTCATGGGCAGAAATTGGAATCGAACACAGACCATCATCATAGAAAACTATCATCAGTCCAACAGACCACCAATTCGTCTGCTGTATGATTCATTTTCCTTTCTTAACACTGTTGCGGCACACTCGATGAGAATTCTGACACACAGGCTCCCTGTAGTGGTTTGCAGCATGTTCAGTACATGCATTTACTTGGTTGACCGAATCGCCATGAACTAGCTGCCTCGGCTACCCAGTGCATACAATCGCCTCTATTTTGTAATCACCCAAATAAAATAATGTTCTTGCCACATACACACAACTGCGAACAGTTAGGATGCAGAAATTTAAAGAGGAAGTGTTCCTTTCCATTTGAGCTACTCTATTGCGCTATCTGTTTGTTGAAAACGTCGTGCAGTGCAAAAGAAAAGCTGTAACTGTCTGTGCCTCAGAAGTCAAGATCCGGCCATATGCATTATCTCTCAGCACTGGAAGAACTATTGTTCACTTCTGGAGATGTTGTAGGTAGATGACAGTTAGCAGCGTCATGATAAGTGTCACTCACTGTAGATAAGATGTCGTGAGTTCCCTTTCACTCGTTGCTACATTTTTTACAACGCAATTCTGCTGTCTGCTGAAGTTACCAATTTAATGGAACTTTGAACATAATTACCTTCACTTCTCAACACAGAATAGCCGCATGTGGAAAAAGGGCTAACTTCTGTGACATTTTGTTCTTTTCAGGTTTAATAGACGGCCAGGCAGCAGATACATCTCCAAGCTTTCGTATTATGTATGGAGAGAGCGCATCGTGCCAAAATAGTCAGAAAAGTATTTTCTACATTAGCTGTCGTCTGGTAGTGGCATTTTATTCTTCTTCAAACTTTGTTATACAGCTTTATCTGAGACAAGTTTTCTACATGCATGTAATCAGTAAACTGCATGTGCAATGTCAGACTGTTATAGATCACATCAGAGAATTCGCAGATATCGTTGATGATTAATTTCTCTCTCATCTTTAGTATTGTTTTAACAACACTAAAAGAAACCTTACGAAAATTGTGCACTGTATTAAAAGAAATGAAATAAAACTACCCACGATAACCTTACGACGCAAGTCTGTTTTGATAAAACTGAGTATCTGTACACTAGCGTGCCTCTATCGGCACGAATTATTAAAATATTGCTCACTTAGATTTTAATTGGGTCTGTTTTTAATTGGTATGCTGTGTCATACTCAACAGGTATGCGAATGTGGCATTTCATAAATAAAGTTATGTAATCCTAGAGACCGAAAATTTGCTTGTCAGCAGCGGAACGAGTGTTACCTGTTGTGCAGCACTGTACGTTTTTCACCATTGCACTGTGAGCCGAAAGAATTTTCTTGCGAATACGTTGTCGATGTTTGATTTGACTGCTTGTAGCTCTTTCACAGAACGGTAAAAACGTTATTGTCAGCGAGACTGGAACCGCGAACCATAAAAGACGCTTTTTCAGAGGTCAGCAAGTCACCACAGAGCTAGCGAAGAGGTATGTGTTGCCCCTTTCTTTTACGAGGCCAATAGTGTCTAGAACTCGTAAACCGCTATTTAAAGGACGAGTTTAGTTGCAATTTGCACATGAAAAGACTTTGCTGGACTGAAAACCGTAAATTTACAATCTTTTGTTACACCTGAAGCGATAATAACTCAGAATATTCAATGGGAGTGACAGGAAAAATCAAGCGAATTTTGAGGCTTAATTCCGTGCACACCAGGAAGTAACTCATCTATCACAGAGTTGCCAAATATACCTTCCCTTGTTGCCAAATCTCAGTTACAGTACTAGCAGGAAGAAGACGAACCGAAGTGATCCTACAGCGGGCTGGGAAGTGACCACAGTGGGCCTTTCAAAGACGCGGCTGCGACAGCATGGAATACGTAATGCGTCTGATTCGCATTTCTGTAACCAGGTATAGGGACTGGAGCGTAGTTAATAATAAATCTCAGAACTGACTGCAAACTAAGCATCATAAATCAGTAACTCTCATAGTTGTTTTTATATTTCTTTCGTAACTGTACTCAAACCTAAGAAACTCATTCACGGACGTTTTCGTGCCTCGCCGATAGTCGAGCACACCAAACATATAAAAATAAAAAAAGAACGTGTGTGTTTGTGTGTGTGTGTGTGAGAGAGAGAGAGAGAGAGAAGAGAGAGAGAGAGAGAGAGAGAGAAATAAAGATAAAGAAGAATGAGATTGAGGATAAAAATTGTTGTAAAGAAATTGAATGCCGGTATGTAAAAAAATATTTCATTAAAATAACACGTTCCACATCATTACGGAGTGTCGTATTCATGATCTATGAAACAAGTATTAATCCAATCTAATCTAATCAATCATATTGCTGACTAGCCGTGAAGTGTCATGAATTACCGAAATTTTCGTCAATATCAGTAACCAAATCTAAACTTGAAAATAAAAGACGACAGTTTTTGTAATAAACCTGGACTCCTATCAAGACCATTTCATCCCTGTAAACTGAACACGATAGATGTCTGAGATTACCTCCATTCAGAAGTGACAAAGTGTGTATGCATTTAATGGTGAAGTGCACGATGTGAAGTTCTGTGACGGAGGTACGAACCCAACACGTAATCGGATTGTTAACTAAGTAAAATCAAATGTTACGTATCGGTTGTTCTTAACAGATGCGAGGTGTTTGAATCTAAAATAAGGATACAAATTTTTATGCCTGAGCGACAATCGAACCGCACTCCTATCGTTCTTCTTTATCGTCCACGAATATAGCTTAAGTATCCATTGCTTACTCACCAACAGTAATACGTGTGCGTGTTTGACCAGAAATTGTTAGCAACACATGAACAGACATTAAAAATACACGTTAATTTTCACTAGAAGGTCGGTGTGCAAGTGATAGGGCTTGAAATGAAATTATGAATATTTTTCTACTGGATCAGGAATCGGACCCACATACTTACCTTCGGAGGTGACCTAGAGAAGATTGCAGTCTTGGAAAAAGGAACGAAATCATTGAACTATCCTGTTCCGAGAGATTCAGATCCTCGAAAGAGGAGATACGAATTCGAATCATAGTCCAGCACCAAATTTTACAACGTCTCTAGTTCAATCAAGTACAAGTAAAATAAGAGCCCTGTTCCTTTAAATGGCTATCGGTTCATCAAATGAAATAAAATTTTGTAATGTAAGTAAGTTTACTGGCGATAGTATTTCTGTTTACAGTGACCTCCACCTACGTCATTTCCCAAAGCAAACCGGCTCTGTCCAGTTGGGAATGAAGGAACGTGATGTTTAATGTGGATTCTGGATTATAACGTCTTTCTCTTGAGGTTACCAGAGGTAGAGTAAATCTGTTTGTGCCTCTTAAAAGTAAATGCTTGGGCCCACGCTTTGCACTTTTGATAGTTCGTTCCACCAGACCACATTTCCCAGCCGCAGGAGTGTGCTGTAACGGATGATGTGCTTAGCTTACAAAATTAGTCACGGTTGAAAAAATGCGAGTGTATTAAATGGTTAAGTAGAAGGAAGCTTCTGACGCGGAGATTATGCTATTCTCACGTCAACACTATGTAAAGACTCTTCTAGGCATCATAGCCTCGATGTGAAGCCATTTTGAAATTTTCACTAATTCAGGAAATATCTTAGTTCGAGAAAATACACTATGAAGTTTGAAGTTACCCGATAATTCAATTATTACCGTACTTATTACTATCATTTTCTTCATACTGTTGCTGGAACACATGTGCTTGAAGATCATTTAATGCCTTTTGGTCATTATGGAAGTAGTTGCCCAAGAACAGGTTCTTTCCCTGTCTACTGAATCCTTTTCATGTTAATATCAAACATCAGCAATTACTCGTAGATTACATTAAAACTAAAGTAATTGATGGAGACGTTACTTGATAACAATCATTTACTTGCTGCTAGAAATGGCTGTCGAATACTGCCAAACCAAAAGCCAAGGGATCTTACTGCCTTCCGAAATACGTCGCTGTCAGTTCTTCCATATGATTCGGTCGACGTGACCTGTTTCAAGTTGAGTATGACAGAGAATGTTTTAGAAAATCAATTGTACTCCTTTGCAATAAACAGAAAGATTTTCATTCTAAGCTATCCAAGTTCAAAATTTTCGGAATATTAGCTTAAATTTAATATTCGATTCTATAATGTAGGAAAGTATTTCACCGTTGCCAAACTCGAATCCGACTCATTGTCCTTACACTTAGTCGCTGACCATAAATTCTAGCTCAGAGTGACACCAGTTTAAGTAACCTAATGTAGCGAAGACTGTTTCCCAGTTCTCTTTGTCATCGGAAAATATGCAATTCGCTCATTGGGCTCCATTAGTACACTGTAACAGTTTCTTCTTAAATCGTCTTATGCAGCAACGTTCACCGATATCTCAAAGAGGAAAAGCTCTTTATCCAGGTACGAAGGTTGTAAAACAAACTTCCCACAGTTTGTTTCAGGCTGATCTTTTCGTTTGATAGCACTGCGTAAATATTTTGTCTAAGAGGTATTACAAGTAGTGTTCCTGTAGCTGTGGGAATCGTTGTTTGAAAACGAATTTAGCACCAGTGGGTACAGTACTGCTAAATAATCAGAATGATTATCAACCTAAGTCTGAGTTCATCCACAAACTGAGGCGTATTTATAATATTGAAGCTAGACTGTGTATCGTTGTCTTCCTTGAGTGGGCATCGGAAGGCGTTTACACACACGTATACGAGGGTAATCCCAAAGGTAAGGACTCCTAAGGGACACGCATGTGCCAACGCAGGCAATGGTGAAAAACCTACAGTGCAGCACAACAGGTAACGCTCGTTCCGCTGCTGACAAGCAGATTTTCGGTCTCTAGGATTACATAACTTTATTTATGAAATGCCACATTCGCATACCTGTTGAGTATGACACCGCATACCAATTAAACACAGACCCAATCGAAATCTAAGTGAGTAGTATTTTAATAATTCGTGCCGATAGAGGCACGCTAGTGTACAGATACTCAGTTTTATCAAAACAGACTTTCGTCGTAAGGTTATCGTGGGTAGTTTTATTTCATTTCTTTTAATACAGTGCACAATTTTCGTAAGGTTTCCTTTAGTGCTGTTAAAACAATACTAAACGTGAGAGAGAAATTAATCATCAACGATATATGCGAACTCTCTGATGTGATCTATAACAGTCTGACATTGCACATGCAGTTTACTGATTACATGCATGTAGAAAACTTGTCTCAGATAAAGCTGGTTAGGTTAGGTTAGTGTTGTTTTAACGTCCCGTCGACAACGAGGTCATTAGAGACGGAGCGCAAGCTCGGGTTAGGGAAGGATGGGGAAGGAAATCGGCCGTGCCCTTTCAAAGGAACCATCCCGGCATTTGCCTGAAACGATTTAAGGAAATCACGGAAAACTTAAATCAGGATGGCTGGAGACGGGATTGAACCGTCGTCCTCCCGAATGCGAGTCCAGTGTGCTAACCACTGCGCCACCTCGCTCGGTCAGATAAAGCTGTATAACAAAGTTTGAAGAAGAATAAAATGCCACTACCAGACGACAGCTAATGTAGAAAATACTTTCCTGACTATTTTGACACGATGCGCTCTCTCCGTACATAATACAAAAACTTCGAGATGTATCTGCTGCCTGGCCATCTATTAAACCTGAAAAGAACAAAATGTCACAGTAGTTAGCCCTTTTTCCACATGCGGCTATTCTGTGTTGAGAAGTGAAGGTAATTATGTTCAAAGGTCCATTAAATTGGTAACTTCAGCAGACAGCAGAGTTGCGTTGTAAAAAATGTAGCAACGAGTGAAAGGGAACTCACGACATCTTATCTACAGTGAGTGACACTTATCATGACGCTGCTAACTGTCATCTACCTACAACATCTCCAGAAGTGAACAATAGTTCTTCCAGTGCTGAGAGATAATGCATATGGCCGGATCTCGACTTCTGAGCGACAGACAGTTACAGCTTTTCTTTTGCACTGCACGACGTTTTCAACAAACAGATAGCGCAATAGAGTAGCTCAAATGGAAAGGAACACTCCCTCTTTCAATTTCTGCATCCCAACTGTTCGAAGTTGTGTGTAGGTGGCAGGAACATTATTTTATTTGGGTGATTACAAAATAGAGTCGAATGTATGCACTAGGTAGCCGAGGCAGCTAGTTCATGGCGATTCGGTCAACCAAGTAAATGCATGTACTGAACATGCTGCAAACCACTACAGGGAGCCTGTGTGTCAGAATTCTCATCGAGTGTGCCGCAACAGTGTTAAGAAAGAAAAATGAATCATACAGCAGACGAATTGGTGGTCTGTTGGATTGATGATAGGTTCCTATGATGATGGTCTGTGTTCGATTCCAACTTCTGTCCATGATTTTTAATAGGGAGAGACAGATTCTATTCTCTTCTGGCTACGCCAAGTGAAGAAGGTATAATGGCATTGTGGTCTGAAATTCACATTAAACATGATATTCCTTCTCTACCAAGTAGTCATTAGGTTGCGCCACAATAAAGTCAGGAGTGGCGAAATGTGGGAACTCTGTCACCAGTAACCTTTCTTATACTAGTTATTTATTTACAGTGACGAAACAAACGCTATGTAGGGCCACAGGACCCTTATTCCCCTTATTCCATATTTTATTTGAGCTTCTGTATCTTGATAAAATTGTTTCTGAACTTGGAATGCAACTCAGACCGCCCTTAACGCGGAATTTGATCCCTTCGTGACAATACAGCTCGACTAAAATTTGTTGTTTGTTCAAAACTGCACATTTCTCAATATCTCCACATACTGGGCGGGAATGGGTTCGAATGCTGTTCCGGCACTAAAGTTTTCATTATGTATTAACAAGCTCTAGCATGAGAACACCTATCGGCTGATGGATAATAATTTTGATTTTTAATGCCTTTTCATTCGTTGTCAACACTAACGATATCTGACGTTTTTGACTCCCAGTGAGACACAGAACTATTTGAGAGATCACTCTAAGTTCAAGGATGTTATTCCGAGCTGCTGATGGAGAAAAATTCTGTAGCTGACGTCTCTTTGTGTGTGGTCAACAACGGTATTTGTGGGGTTCGATTCCCAGTCAGCATTGAACTCTTCGTCATATTATTTCTAGTTCAAACATGCTCACATGTCGCTGCTGATGTTACAAACCCATATTTAACGTTCGTTTTCTCTAATAAATAACAGCGATAGGTTCCGGGTTGGAGTCCTTGGAAGGAAAAAATTAATGTTTCGTCTCGTCATTTCAGTTAAAACATCTAGCTACTGCCGAGATAATCCGATATGTCACGGTTGATTGTGCTTCGATAACAATCCGATTAGGTTCTGGGTTCGAATCCCTGTCCAACACAAAGCTTTAAATCACGGCATTTCAAGTAAGTTACTTGTGAAGAAGCAATATTTAACAACTCTCGTAGTTCGTTAACAGGGACAGTAGATGCTGGGTAGGAATTCGCGTCCGTTATAAATGTTTACGTTATGTAATTTAAAGTTGATATTAGCTAACTGTTACTGTCTAAAGTCGAGGTATATCACCTTCTGTAGGCCTAGTCAGGAATGATTGTTAGTTTCCGTTAGTCACGAAATCTTAGTCTGCATGACCTGGGTTTGAATCCAAATGCAAAACGAGACGGTTCGTCATGTCATTTGAAGTTCATTCATATTCTCAACTAGATGCTCGTGAATAAATTAAATTTTTAATGTCATTCTGTGTTAAATAACAAGTACGGTATGTTACTTTGAGGAGGAAATCATGAATACGACGAACTTACTACGTGCATTACCTATCTGACGTAATAATGAGAGTGGTAACATTTCAGGTATGTCATTTATTGCAATAAATGTGAGCTTACAAACCTTAAAGACAGTCTTATCTGTGATAAGGTGTTCCCTGATATTTGTAGTATGGTGGTATTACTTTACATCTTAAGTTATTGCGATACAGAGCCGAGTTTTCTAGTGGTGACTTGTTGGAACCATTTTCAGTAGTCAAACGATTGTACCAAGGAGCGATTAGAGGACCTGCTAGACAGCTGCGTTATGTGGGTTGCATGCGAATCAGGCGAAATGCAATTCAGGTCGTTCGGATACTTTTGAGCACAACTGTACGTCTGACACCAGTTTCCTGCAGCTTGCGGCACTTACTGAACGATACCAGAAAAGGTGTTCGTGTTATTTCAATCTTAGGCGTTTCGATCGTCCAATTTTTTGATTTCGGCGGAACTAATTCCACAAAATTCCACGAGAGGTTTCACCACAGCACTGTCCGTAACGGGTGATCTGTCAGGGCAGTATTGGTCGAAACCCCCTGCGACAACATGGGTGCTCCTCTCTCCTGGTAAAGGACGATCTCACTGCGTTCGTTTTCTGCTGTCGCGATCAGTTTTCATGTCGCCGGAAAGGAAGAAACACTAGTCACACTCGAAAATTGATAACGCTGTGCTCCAATAAGACACCTTTGTTTATCTTTATAGTTCTTTATCTGTTTGGTACACCGTATGACCTCATTTCCATTTGAAAATTACTTGTTGCATCCCCAGATGCCAGGTTACAAATCAAAAAATTTTACTTAACGTTAAATTTCTGTTTGTACACCTGTTTTTGTTCTAGAAGAGTTGTTTATATCTAAGAACCACACTCTATTTTGTCATGATGCTACTGTAGAAATTATATTAAAGATGTTGTGTCTAGGTTTCCTGTAGACTCGGTTCGCTGGACAAACAAACAACTCGTATTAATGAGTTTTATTAAAAATGGGTCAAAAGGCTCCGAGCACTATGGGGCTTAACTTCTGAGGTCGTCAGTACCTTAGAACTTAGAACTACTTAAACCTAACTAATCTAAGGACATCACACACATCCATGCCCGAGGCAGGATTCGAACCTGCGACCGCAGCGGTCGCACGGTTCCAGACTGTAGCGCCTAGAACCGCTTTTTTTTTCTTTGCACCTTATAGACGTTAGCCCACCCACTTTTTTTTTTAATTTCCTTTCGCGGGAAAGTGCTCTACCAACTTTTTTTTGTTAGCGCCTAGATCGGCTTTTTTTTAATGAAAGACGATACCTTTTTTTTTTTTTTTTATAGCGAGCATTGCAGGCAGATGGCGGCAAGGAGGGCAGGGGTCAATTAGTCCGAGGCCTGGCCGCGGTGCCGCCCTCATACCCATCACCACTCACATTGATTGTCAAGGAACATTTTTTTTTAACAAAGTGAGGTAAGTGACGGCTATCCCGATTGTGAGCTATTTGTTTAAAATGCGACCTCCTATGGAACACGCTACAATGCCTCCAGCACACTGTCCCCAGCACGATGCCCTTCAGCCAGTTGACGGCATTCGTTCTAGTAGTTGGAAAGTAAACAATATATGGGCGTAGGAGTTCGTCCGGCGCGACAGACTCTAGCTGTCCTCGCAACAGCAGCGCCAGCATACGTTGTATAGGATCCCAGCAGCTACCCGTCACAGCAGATGTCAAGTTGTGCGCGTCCAAATCGACGACTGCACTGTGCGGGCACGAAGGGTTGTCATTAACATGGATGGAATGGAGGCGTTGGCGTTTGGCTAATTTGCCATTCACCACCACGTACCACAAGGAACGACCGTGCGTGGACAGGTATGGGGTTCGCATGGCTCGCCACACCCTGGTCCAGCGGGTTGTTGGGTGTTGCTGTTCGACGTTGTACGACGTTGCGGGTTTGTCGTACTTGATAGACGCGGTAGTAGTCTCTAGTGCTCAGCGCCGTCACCGGTAGGTCCTCAGTTCGACCAGGAAATCTCGGATGTAGGCGAGGGACAGAACTATATGGCTCACGACGACGGCGGTCGAAGGTCTAGGGGAGCTACAATCTGAAGCAATGTCCCTGTCAAGTCCATGAAATGTACATCGTCCTTAGGTATAACTCCCATGCTTGGTTGTGGACATGAGTCAACCCCAGGCCTCCTGCCAGTGGAGGCCTCTTTAGTGTAGCAGACTTTGAATGTGTGGCCTGCACTCTCAAGTTGTCCATATGCCGCCTGGAAACTATGGGTTAAGGAAGTGGCTAACATTCAAGCTTCTATCGAAGTGGTTGTCACCAATCGGGCGTGGCGTCTTCACCAGTCGTCTTCACCTGTCACCTTGTAGCCTAGTCTTGGAGGGAAGTCGGTCAACGTACGATCGGCTAGTGACCGTTGAGGGAAGAACGTGTGCAAATTAATTTGGACGCTAGGTAAGAGTTGACATAACGCATTCGGAGAATCATATCCATATTGAGGCATCTATTATGGCTGGCGAAATGTGGCTGTCGCAGTTCGGCAACTGTACTGGAGAACTGCATTCCCAATGCGTTCAGTGAGGGAACCCTTTGAAGGGGATCGCTGTCGGGTGTAGAGGGCCTCTCCCGACTTTCTTGCGATTATTGATACCGCGCCGTAGCGACACAACTACTGAAGATCCGCATGGATTTCGTCACCCGACCACATCAAGAACACCACGTCGTCAGGGAAGGCACCACATCGGTAGGTCACGTCTCGAATACAGATGCCTTCCAGTCGTTGGCGAAGGCCGTGCAGCGCAGGTCCGAGGGCCGCCGCGAATAGGACTCCCGATAAAGGACGTCCCTATTGCATTGACCATCCAAGAGTGATGTGTTCAGTCTGGTGGCCGTTGACCATAATACGAGAGCCTGTGAGGGGCCAATGCGTTCGAGCACGGCGCGAAGGAAGCCATGATCGATACGATCAAATGGGTGATCAAAATCGACGGCGACAAGGACGCCTCAGAGGCGGCATGCCGCTGTCAGCGTCGTGACGTCACGGTAGGCACAAGGTGTCCTGTGAATGTCGTTGTCGCACTCTCAACGTCTGGTTCAAAATGGTTCAAATGGCTCTGAGCACTATGGGACTTAACATCTACGGTCATCAGTCCCCTAGAACTTAGAACTACTTAAACATAACTAACATAAGGACATCACACAACACCCAGTCATCACGAGGCAGAGAAAATCCCAGACCCCGCCGGGAATCAAACCCGGGAACCCGGGCGTGGGAAGCGAGAACGCTACCGTACGACCACGAGCTGTGGACCAACGTCTGGTCAGGATGAATCATGTGTCCGACTGCCCGCATCTCGTGGTCGTGCGGTAGCGTTCTCGCTTCCCACGCCCGGGTTCTCGGGTTCGATTCCCGGTGGGGTCAGGGATTTTCTCTGCCTCGTTATGGCTGGGTGTTGTGTGCTGTCCTTAGGTTAGTTAGGTTTAAGTAGTTCTAAGTTATAGGGGACTGATGACCATAGATGTTAAGTCCCATAGTGCTCAGAGCCATTTGAACCATTTGTGTCCGACTGTGGCCTGAAAACCTGTGCGAAGGATAGTTCGAAAAGCTCATAATCCGCGTTCAGGAGGGTAAGAGGACAATAGTCGTGACAACAGTGAGAACCGCTTGGTTCGGGAACTGGTATCATGATGCCTTTGAGGAAATCGGCTGGGACGGTGAAATCGCCGTGGACGAGGTCTTGAAACATCTGAATCGACTGACCGCCAATCAGGGGATAGAAGGCGCTCGATAATTCGTTCAGTAAGCCGTCTGGGCCCGGTGACTCGTTCAGGGCGCCGTGTGCAAAGACCACTCTTAAGTTTTCAGCGCTTATAGGAGCCACCAGGGCGTCGTCCTGGACCACTACTCTGGGGTCAGGCAAATCGCGCAGGATACCTTCGTACTCGCGAACAGTATGAGGGTCCTCAGCATAAAAGACCCTGTAATGCTAGGTGAATGATACGAGTTGACGCATCCACCCACTGCTGTCCCTACTAATGTTAAAGGTGGCGCTCGCGGTGGCTGCTCTCTCTGATGATGTGATGTACGGATGTCATTTCAGTCGGGATGGTATCCTGCGTCCTCGCCCGGACTCGGGCTCTGTCAAGCTGTTCTGCCCTGCGATGGAGTAGGTGAGCTTTGCACCATTAACCACTGTCTGCCGATCTCGTGATAACAACTGTGTAATAAGTTCCCTCAGCGCTATGTAGTAAAATTTCGACGTCGCCCGACGTCAGCACGCTCTGTCACGGCAATATCCCATGAGTGTTCGTCGGAGGGCCGGCTAGGCGCGGCCGTGCCACCAATGTAAGGGGGAAGGATGTACACGCAAAGTCCAGAAGCAGTGGTCCCACGTAGCAGCGATCTTCCACCAACATGCCTTCTCGTAGAAGTAGCTAACGTTCAGCAGCTCCAGTATGTAAGTTGTCGGGGGAGTGTGACTGAGCAGATGTTTGCCAAATAGTCGGTGAAGGCTGTCGGCCATTCAGCATCTTCGTCGCGGCTCGGAGTCCCCAGGAGACGTATATCCGGTCGAGACAACCGGCAGAGTGGTCGGTGAAGTACGTAGAGCCACGACGGTCCTCGTGAAGGAGACGTCATGTGTCTTGGAGTGCAAGATCCCACATGAGTGCCCAGAGTGCCTGGTGGGTAGAGTAGCTAGTGTTTGGTCCGCTGTCCGCAGCTCGTGGTCGTGCGGTAGCGTTCTCGCTTCCCAGACCCGGGTTCGATTCCCGAGGGGGCCAGAAATTTTCTCTGCCTCGTGATGACTGGGTGTTGTGTGATGTCCTTAGGTTAGTTAGGTTTAAGTAGTTCTAAGTTCTAGGGGACTGATGACCATAGATGTTAAGTTCTATAGTGCTCAGAGCCATTTTCAGTTTGGTCCGCTGGATCCAGGACCCTGTTAAAATTGTTGCCAGTGATGTAGCGTTCTGTATTCTCATTCAGGAGTAGAGCAGTTTCATCAAAATAAAAGGCGACCCTCTCGGTGCAGCGAGATGTCCCAGAGGCCGTGTATACATTGACAAAATGGACTGCTCCCACCGTGATGGCAGGGCCTCGTGCAAATGGCAGATACATGACATCCGATGCCTCAATGCTGTCGCGTAAGAGGATGGCGGTTCTGCTGGCACCGTTGCTAGATGGGATATCGAAGCCTGTGCACACACAAATGTTCAGTTGCCGCTCCAGATGGTCTTCTTAAAGGAGGGTGGCATCCAGGTCTCCCACGAGAGCATGTCATGGAACATGCGCTTTTTAATGACAGAGTGTGCGCCATTAACGTTGATTGTACCCACATGGTAGGATTGGGACACCTTAATGCGGAGTATGTGGATGAAAATGGCGGCCTCGTTGTGGTAATGAGGCCACTTGGTTACCCATCCTTGGCAGGCATATTTAACGCGGCCTTTGTGCGGGTGTTAGGCTCTCCCCAAGTGGGGTGCCAGTCCTTTGTGATGCAGGAGCGTCAAGTGTGTATGGTGCATCTTCTATCTCCATTTCAGCAGCCCAGTTGGGCAAGGGGTGGATGACGGCCCGTCGTCGTGGGCAACAGGCTCCATCACCTCTTCTTTGTCCTGAGAGCTTCAGTCATGGCGACGTCTGGGGTGCGTGAGGCCGTGGTGTCCGATGCCATTAGTAGAGTCCGTTGGCACCGACGCGTCAGAGACGGCGTCGTCAGCTTGCTACTCGTCTCTTTCCCGTTGGTCGTCTTTGACGACTATTGTTTTGACGTCGATGTGCGCATCGTCGTCGAAGGGCTGGGGTCGTGGCCATGACGCCATGAGGCGAGCATCCGGAACCGAGCCTATGGTACGACGACAGTGGTGGGGGTGGTGGTGGTGGTGGTGGTGGTGGCGTGCGTTGTGTCCTTCAAGGGTGGCTCGTCGTGCGGAGCCGCCGTCGCGGCGTCGTCGGCGGCTGAGCTCGCTGTCGCGTGAGACTGCACCATGGACGCAGCATCTGTGCACACCGGCCGCACTGCTTCCACCTAAGTAAGCGGTAATGCAGTCTGTACTGGTTCCACACGTGGCACCTGGACAAGGCGACGCTGGAGGCAGTCTGATCCGACGTGGCCTTCCTGTCCACAGCCGGTGCACGTCCGCGGCTGTCCGTCATAAATAATAATAGCTCGGCAACAGCCAATGAACGCGTACGATACATACGTGTCGGACACCATTGAGAACGTGAAAGGTTTCCAAGCTGTCCCACTTCTCTTTCATGTAGCTTAGGACCGTGCCTTATGGCCGCAACGCGTCAGTGATTAGCGCGGCCGGGAATTTGAGCGGCAATTCGATTGTGCGCACAGCACGCACCCCGATACCTGCGATGTCCACGGTTACCGTGCTGACGTTACCGTCCGCATGGCGAAATCTGTAGCCGTTGGTCGAACGTCGGTTCAGTTAGTCACATGACTCTTGGCTCTTTCAGATAGACTGTACAGGAATTGATAGATAGATGGATGCCTGTCAGCCGGCTAGTCTGAGTTAAAGAATTTCTCTGCCAGAGAATTTAGGAAAATATCGGCTGATGTGCTTGCTACTATTACCCATGGTTACTTCATCTGCCTGGGTATAAATTTTGCTGTTAAATTCAAAATAATGTTGTGATAGTGCTATTTCCTAAAGATTTATAATTTCAAGTGTTCCAGTCATGCATATTTTCTTATATTGCAACAGATTATATTTTATTATTTAGATAGTTTCCTTTACTGGTACACTGGTATTTAGATTAGTAAAATCAAATGAAATCAATTTACCATTAGGTTGTATTTGTATGTCTTTTATATCTCTTGCCAGATTAGGCGAATTTTTGATCGTGTACTTCTTGTTTTTGCTTATCAAAGATGATGGCCTATTTGTACAGTTAATTTCAGGCTGACTCGGAAACATCGAGTTTGTGCCTTTGGTTGGGCTCGTAATTTTGGAGTACTTGGATTCATTAATATATACTGTTTTTTTCATATTCAGTGACAACGGTATTAAAATTCTTAAGGCTTTCTTTGCTTTTGTTGCAAACCTATTGGTAGCATTATAAGGATATTCTGTGATATTATTAAATTCACATGACGATATCTATATAGTCGTTTTTGATCAGTATGACCACGCTATTCACTTTATCAGTTTTAATGCTACAACATCATTTAATTGCAGTTTATCGTTGGTATTATTCAGAATTTTATGTTCTGTTTTGGCCTGGTATTTGGATGCTTTCTGTTTGCATAGTTCCTTGTCTATAATGCTTGTTACGTTAACCGTAATTACTTTGTTTTCTATATGATTGATTCGCTACATTTATTGCAACTTTAGCAGTGACTATCAAGTGTCTTAGAGAATGTATGACTCTATGACTCATAAAACTGAAGAAGAAAGGAAGAGCTGAGCGAGTGAGGTGCCGCAGTGGTTAGCACACTGGACTCGCATTCGGGAGGACGGCGGTTCAATCCCGCGTCCGGTCATCATGATTTAGGTTTTCCGTGATTTCCCTAAATCGCTCCAGGCAAATGCCGGGATGGTTCCTTTGATAGGGTACGAGCGACTTCCTTCCACATCCTTCCCTAATCCGATGAGGCCGATGACCTCATTGTTTGGTCTCTTCCCCCAAACAACCCAACCCCAAAGAAAGAGCTAGATTGGCGATGAGGTGCTAGGGTAATGACACAAAATTTATTTTGCAACAGCAGTTTGCTATTTGTCACATTACCAACCTGGGTGATCCGTGCCCTTGAAAGACTTGCTACCTCCACCCCATGAGGCTTGAGCCCCCAGGGATTTTGCCCCTCCTGCACAGCACCCTCCCCCCCCCCCCCCCCCCCGCGACCACAGTCTTGCCGGGCCTGTGTATGCGTGGGAAAGTTCTTGTGCAGTCATGCATCAGTTGAGATATGTCCCAGTGCATATGATTTTGTGTAAAAACAGCCAGAGGAAAAGTTAGGTGCTACAAAATCAGAATTTCTTTTGTAAATTAGTGTCTGTAATTCTTTGGATAAGGCAGGGATTACAGTTAGTATTGGAGTGGTGCCTATCTCATTTGTTCTCAATGGTTGCCTTAATCATATGCTACCAGGAATTTAAGCATTTTTCATACATTGTGTAGTGGTTTCTGATGTAGTTTTGTTTGTGCGTGTGTGTGTGTGTGTGTGTGTGTGTGTGTGTGTGTGTGTGTGTGAGTCTAGGAGTCGCTTGGGAACCGTCTTACTATACCGGTCAATATGGAACCGCGCCATAAAAAAAAAAAAATGGGTCGGAGCACTATGGGACTTAAATTCTGAGGTCATCAGTCCCTAGAACTTAGAGCTACTTAAACCTAACTAACCTAAGGACATCACATACATCCATGCCCAAGGCAGGATTCGAACCTGCGACAGAAGTGGTCGCGCGGTTCCAGACTGTAGCGCCTAGAACCACTCGACCACCCCGGCGAACCGCGCCATACATATTTTTCTAAAGATGAGGAATTTCTTACGTTCTGTCGGTAATTTAATCGTTTTTGTGAAGCGACTACAGTATTAAACGTGTTAGTGAAAGTTTGGACGTCTGAAGTAACTTCGTTTGGAAGTTACTGGGGTGAGAACTTTCTGGCCGTGCAGCGAACTCCTAGTGGCGTATTTCGTGAACACCTCGAGACGTTACGGCGATTGCTTCTTTTTAAAAAGCCCACTGAAAGACTTAAAATAGTGACTCGCCAATAGCTGTGGGTCGGTGACTGTGTAGAACGTTAAAATCATTGGGATCAAATTGATGAACTTCTGGCTGCTTTCGTGTGGAGAACTAGTAAACTGTCCTTACCCCGCATCAGAATTAGTTTGACAGTATATACGGGCATGATAGCCTTTAATAACATGTTTTGGATGCAATAAAGCATAATATGTTGACCTTCAAAACATTTTCAAGCAAGTTCTGTAGAATATCGAAGGTTCGAAATTTTGCGAACTTACACACGCTGGTTCGAATCTTGTGTTATGCGGCCTTTGCTTGGAAGGTACTTACTCGGTGTTTGTTCAATGCTGCTTTTCATCGGCTGAGTGTCTACCACCGCACAGTGAAGGGGAGCCAAGACAAAGCCCATCGACGTAGGTGGACTGAATATAAGGGATGAGAAGTTGTAACCCGCTCCACCACAGACTCTCTGCTTATTTACAAGAATAATAGCGTACAGTCTAGGTTTGTAACTCCATTCGACCAGAATTATGATGCTTAACACATTAAAGTAGGTTCCACTATGACGGAGGTCTCGCTTTCACCGAGTTTTGTGTACGTTTTAAACTTCTGTGCACTTTTGTCTCGAATGATTGATTGAATTGAACCTTGTGGAGGTTACTCTTCGTTCTGTAGCTGAAAGAGTCAGGAATAACCTTCGGAAATCGCATTTCCCTATGGGTACCACTAAATGTGACTGTAGAACCACAGATGATGAATCACCTAACAGATTGTGAACTGTGCCCTTCCTTTCACACAGAATAAGATCTTCCGCTATCGACTGCAAGCACAATTGAAACTACATCGTTTTGATCAACAGTGGTGTAATTTGATTGTTCTTTCGTTCAATTAGCTGTAGTAGTAATTACCATGTGTACTATTTGTTTCTGACTCGACTATATAAATCAATTGTGGCTTTCGAAAAGCAGTTTTACAGAGGTACAATATCTTAAAAATGAGTTGCACTAGATATTGTATTACATTTGTAAACAGGTGGATCATAAAAACAGGAAAATAATTTGGCCTAGTGGTAACAGTTGCTGATTACTGAAGCGAAGATTTCAGTTAGATTTCGAGTAACCAAGTAACACTTGTAAGTAGGCTGTTTAGGTTTTTTTTATTGGTAACGCCACCTCTGTATGAAAATCACTGGCTGTGCTGTGTGCAGTCTGTGGCTGCTTTGCATTGTTGTAATTCTCGCCATTGTAGTTTTGGGCAGCTGGATGTGAACAGCACGTAGCGTTGCGCAGTTGGAGGTGAGCCGCCAGCAGTGGTGGATGTGGGGAGAGAGATGGCGGAGTTTTGTAATTTGTCATGAACTGCTATATATATTATGACTATTAAGGTAAATACATTGTTTGTTCTCTATTAAAATCTTTCATTTGCTAACTATGCCTATCAGTAGTTAGTGCCTTCCGTAGTTTGAATCTTTTATTTAGCTGGCAGTAGTGGCGCTCGCTGTATTACAGTAGTTCCTGTAACGAAGATTTTTGTGAGGTAAGTGATTTGTGAAAGGTATAGGTTAATGTTAGTCAGGGCCATTCTTTCGTAGGGATTTTTTGAAAGTCAGATTGCGTTGCGCTAAAATTATTGTGCGTCAGGTTAAGGACAGTCATGTATAATTGCTCTAAGGGGACGTTTCATATGTCGACCCTTAGCCGAGGATACCTCACTGGAATCTTCTGATTTTTTCCTTGTAGTTTGTGTAATTAGCGTAGATTTTGTTTATTGCTAGCGCGTAATTGTAGAGAAAATCTCCTTTGTAGTTGCAGTCTTTCATTGTTGTACAGTAAAACAATTGTGGCATGCATGTAGATTTGCACCAAGTATTTCGCAGCTGCAATTAACTAGATATTATTTTCAGTGTTATGTTAATGTGTTCTCTTATTTTTGCTCTTCAAATTGCGCTTTTCTGTGTTGTCGTGTGAAATATTGTGACAATAATGGCGTGTGAAAAACGTAACACTAGGCTCCAAAGTAAACTGAGAAATAATAGTGACGAGGAGCGTAGCTTATCAGCACCACTGTGTAATGAAGTAACAGACATTCAAAGTAGTAATTTGGTAACTGTGCATAGGGAAATGGAGCAGGCATCAAATAATGGTGCAGACAGTGAAACAGGTGGTGAACAGGGAAGCGTTATCGATCGATCGGTCGGCAACAGCTCGTCTCAGGAATCGGGAATGACAGAACACAATATTGCAAATACTGCAGACTCAGGTTTTGGGTTCTCACCGTTTTCTCAAATGAGTCAAGACACATTTTCCGCTTGTCAAAATGTGAATGTTGCCGGTGCAAATTCACTGCCGAAAAGCACTGAGGAACATGTTTCAGACACCAGTGCATTGTTATTACAATTAATGCAACAAATGGGACAAAAGCTTCAAAAGTTAGACACAATCGAACAAAATCTTCAAAAGTTAGACACACTGGAACAAAATCAGAGACAAACACAGCAACAGCTTCGAAAGTTAGACTCATTGGAACAAACTCTTGAACAAACGCGTGAAGATTTAACTACTGAGTTACATAACATTGAATCGAAATGTCAAAAAGTCTGTAATGACGTAAAAACTCAAATTTGTGAGCATTTTCGACCTATTTTTTCGCGGCATGAAAATGCATTACAGAATCACGAAGCAGCCATAAAAGAACTGCAAATTATTGTTAATGAAAATCATGAGACCTTGCAAGCTAAAATTGACTCAGTTGCGTCTACCGATTCGGTTACGCAACTTGCAAAAACTCAGGAAAACTTAAAGGACACAGTAGAAAGACACATGGAGGAAATTAGTACTTTATCAGAGAAAGTAGTTGAACTTTCGGATCAGCTAAATAATTTATCTATGAAGGTAGATGATAATCTGAATGACACAAAACCGGTAGTCTTTAATGACACAGAAGAGTGCGAAAAAATTAGGAGATTCAAACAAAATCAGAATCAAATTAATACGCAACACCAAAGAGAAATCCGCGAAGTACAAGATCAGCTGACACAGGTAGTACAAGAATTACGTATTTCAGAGGACACTCGCGCCCCAATACGGGAAGAGGGACATAGAAATACGGAACAGCCACAAAATAATAACACAGTGCATTTCGGAAATTATGAAAGAAATTGGCAAGGTGCACCGAATTTTGAAATGGAACCGCCAAAACGACGTAACAGTGACCGATATGCGACTCGCCGACATGATGATTTTGACTACATTACTACACGTAAATTCAAAACGTTTAAGAATTCTGCCAACGACATTCATCCACAAGCATGGCTCCATCAATTCTCTCATTGTTTTCCTCCCAACTGGTCGTTAGAACACAGATTAGAATTTATGTGTGGCTACTTAGAGAATGAACCAGCTGTAAGAATGCGATCAGTCATTCACGATTGCCACAGTGAAGGAGAATTTTATCATGCCTTCCTCTCAGCATATTGGTCTCAAGCTACACAAGACCGAGTAAAACATAGCATCATAATGATGAAACATTTCGAACAATCTGAATTCTCCAGTCTTGAGAAATATTTTGAAGACATGTTGCACAAGAATCAGTACCTGTCGAACCCATACAGCCCCTCAGAACTCATCTGCATTTGCCTTAATCAAATTACCTGAACATTTACGACATATTATTTTACCAGGACGTTGCAAAGAAGACATTGAGGCTTTTCAGGGACTGTTACAAGAACTGGAAATTGACACTGATAATCGGGGAACGCGGAAACAGGAGCACAACAATTACAGGTCACATCTGTCACAATTCCGCGATGAAAGAAATAATAACTGGACACGACAAGGCTATTCTCACAACACATATCGTGACCAAAACAGACACCACCCGTATGACAACCGTTGGCAGAGTAGTAATAATTACAGGGAAAGATCACCTCTCTGCGGTAGTGACTATCACAGTGACAATCAGAGAAACAGACAATTTGGGAACCAAAATAATTATTATCAAGGGAGACAGAATAACTTTAGACGCAACGGTCCAGCGCGCAGTTACGATTCAGGGAGAAATTCTCCACCACTTAACCGACAAGAAAGAAACTACAGGAACTACCGACATGACGACAGACGATGTGATCGTAATGACAGACCTGAATTGCATCAGAACTGGCGGGATTTAAACAGGGCAGGGCCCTCTCGTCACGGTGAATTTGTAGAAGTTAGGTCTCCAAATCCCAATAACGACGCGCGCCAACAAAGAGACAATAGGCAATGACTCACACCGCTGGCAGCCACAAAACGTACTTATGAAACTGACGACGCAGCTGCCGTAGCTAGTGATTACGTCAAAATGGAAGACATTAGGGACATCTTACTCCAGGAACACGACGTAAAACATAACAACATTGCATATCCTGTGATTCACATTACAGTAAATGACGTAAAATTTACGGCAGTGCTTGACTCTGGCAGTCCCATTTCAGTAATTAGTGAAACAGCTTTTAGCAAATGCAACAAATCGGACGATTGTCCCACACTTCCGTTACGTAAGATTAAATTACAAGGTGCAATCTTTGGAAAAAGTGTAGATGTACGCCAACAAACCAACTTAGAATTCTTTTGTCAAAGCCACAGCTTCTCTATGAACTTTCTTATTGTTCCATTATTGTCGACGGAAATTATATTGGGAGTAGACTTTTTGAATGAATACAAAGCAATCTTAAACTTTCACGATCCTGAAATAAGTTTAGAGAAGGAAGGTGAGTCAATAGCTTTGAAATTTGAAGATTGGCTCTCAAACCATGACGAAGAAATTAATCCGCTTTACCTTCTGTTGGACAACAGTTCGGAATTTTCTACGGAACTGGACACCAACAATCACTCTGCAAGTACTGACAGGGATGATATCGACGACATATTTGATACTAATGAGTTAATTCAGAATAAAATTCAAACAATTGAGAATTGTAATGACACTGATAGGCAGGACCTTTTTGAGATTTTACAAGCACATTCCACAGTTTTTACTCATAAAACAGGAACAATCAAGGGATTTCAATACCAATTTCGTGTTCGTGAGCATACTAAATTTTGTGTTAGACCATATGTAATTCCAGCACATTATAGGGACCGTGTTAGAACAGAAATACAATCTATGCTTGACGAGGGCATTATTGAGCCTGCAGTAAGCTCATACAACAATCCATTACATGTTGTTGAGAAGAAAAATGGATCGATCAGGCTTGTCTTAGATTCGAGACAAATCAATACTATCATTATTCCTGAAACAGACAGTCCACAAACGTTGGAAGAACTTCTTCAAAATTTTAATGGTGTAAAAGTGTTGTCTTCCATTGATCTCAGATACAGCTTTTATCAGATCGAACTTCATCCAGAATGTAGAAAATACACAGCTTTCCTTTGTTTCGGCGTTTGTTATCAGTTTCGGAAACTTCCCTTTGGTTTGAACATTTCTTCAGCAGCATTCATTCACGGGCTAAATTCCATATTACCTGAGTTCTTAAAACGTCACATCACCTTATATGTGGACGATATTCTAATAGCAGAATATAAAATAAATAAAATAAAATAAAATATTAATTATTTTTATCTGTATGAATGTCTCTCCTGTGAGTCGTCAGGTTTTGATTATTCGGTATCAGACGCTTGACAATGGCTTTTTCGTAAAGGCAATGTTACTCGTACTTGACCGTGAAATAAAACTGAAATAATCGGACTTCGTAATTAAATCGTTTCCAAAGACTGCTGCGGTAGGTGCAGACTCATAAACTAAATCTCAATATTACAATAATTTGCCAGCCATGCCAAAACGTCGTACAGAGGTGATTGTCTACTAAACAAAAAATTACACAGTTAGTTAAATCAGATATATTCAATGAATAAGCCTACAGTTCATAATCCTACTTACTTTTATAAATATAAATTCTTTACAGAATCGAGTGCCTAGTATGGTTGCAACTCGCAGTAATTTTCTATATCATGAAATATGGCGGTGTGCCAGACAATAAACTAAAATACGCGCTTCTCGCACCACTTCAACGAGAGCTCTTCTTTTTTTTTAATCAAACATACGAGTAACGTAAATGTACTTTTGTTTTATCAGCGATACAGCGCTGCAGTTGTGTGCCATAGGCTTTATTTATTTGTCACTGATTATTTATTTAATTAATATCTCGCGTTTCCGAGGAAACTCACGCTCGGCATGCAAATGTGCCTTTATATTGCTCCCTGAATTGCGAGGCGAAAGGACACACCTGCAGGCGAGCAATTCACCTAAAGGCACAAGAAAATCTAAGTTATCTACAACTATTTACATGACTTACATTATACTGTATATTATATACAAAATTTGAATGACGCGCGTGCGCCGAAAAAGTTCTTATGTTGGCAAAACAGAGTGCGCGCATGCGCAGAAGCGTCTGTGTAACTACGGCACTGCCGTTATTTCGTAAATTTAGATCACGCGGCACAGTATTGCAGTTCATATTGTTCGTGTGCGCGCGCATTTCTTAGTCGTTGCACAAAGAAAATATTCCACCAAGATTACATATGAAGACTACATTCTATGACAGGTAACTTAGTTTTAAAATTACAATATTTGTTATAATACAATACAACTTTAGATTGTTGAATGTTCTTAGTTACATAGCATTGCAATGAAATGCTTCAACGAAAAATGTTCTGTTGTTTCAGGTGCGTTGACCTATACACATGGTGTCGTTATCACAGTTCATATTCATCTGCTGCACAATAATTTTTTACAGGTTAGTATCGTCGTGGTAAAGTTTTTTGATCACAGTAACATCGTTGTATAACAACGTGATTAATACATAAGCGTGTCCATTTCCTATTTCCATTATAGTCGTTGTGATGCAGTTCGTTGTGACAAAAAGCATTGTTTATTACAGATCAGACGTGACCCGTCGAGTAATTGGTCCACGTGCAGTTCGTTTTTTTTTTTTTACATTCCGTGGAAGCTTGGTTGCAGAACCTCGGACGGCACATAGCTGGCGTCGATCCTTGGACAGTCCAGGTAAGAGTGTCCGTCACATTTCGAGAACATTTCATTCCCTGAAGTTCCAACCAAAACTCTTCCACCCGTCGTGTTGTTTTCTGGACAGGCACTTTGTGTCCATTTAATCCAGTTAACATCTTGAAGTTGGGTACTGTAGTAATGTCACTAGACGATGCACGAATTATTCACTTCACATTTTCAGTTTTTTGCTGACTATAGCTCACCTAAATGTTCGTTAATGTCCGTGAACAGAGGTTCACTATGCAATGTCTTTTTGGCACTTGTTTTTGTTCAAATTTTTACATGATACATCAGTTAAAAAGAAAATAAGTAATTATACATACACACGTCACATATTTTCTTAGCATAAACATAATACAGTTGCACATAAACATGTTTACATCATCATTACATAGCTATAGGTTATTACATTGTGTCACATTTGATTACATGAATTGCATCCTCTTTAGCGGTTTTGCTGGGATATTATCGATGTTTTTTGTGATGTCATCTGAAATTAAGATAGGTTAGACACAACATTCATTACATCAGTAGGCAAGACCAGGCGTTTTCGCTACTCAATAAATATTCAAATAGTAAGAGAGAGAAAATGTTCGATTCCTCGCGTTTTGTGCGTGTGTGTAGAGTGTCTGTGTGGCCTTGACTACTGATAGATGCTTTTCGTGTTGAGAGATGTGCGTCTAATCTATTTCTCAAAGTAAAAGATCGCTTCACAGATGACGTCTGTCAGTTCGTCAGGTGTCATACCAGGTCAGTGGTACCTACAGTCACAAATGTTCCGTGAAAAATTTATATATCATTCACTGCTACGTAATCATAAATTTTACTTTAATATTCAGTCTTCTCGGTGGTGCCGCGGCGTTGAAAGAAAAGTTCTTCTGTCTTCAACTGCGTCACTGGAACGCTGAAATGAAAATTTCTATACTACTTATAATCTATGTTGTAATTTGTTTTAGTTCTTGCCACACAGCAGGTCGTTGAGATAACGGTACGTTATATGTCTTATGGTAGAAGATCTTGTGAGGCTTAACTTCAATCTTGTACACATACGTGTTGATAACACCTAATCGTTTGGTAAAAACTTGTAAATATTTGGATAACACTTCCTGTAGTTTTATACGTTCATGTACACTGAGAGCTGTAGCTTCACTTATCTTATGATCAAGCAATGTTTTCAAGTCCATTAGCTCTGTGTCAGATGAGTGTGTTTGCATGTCTTGAATGTCTTTGTCAAGTACTAACTGAACCTTGTACCCTGTACAGTGTTTGTCATGCTTTAGAGTTCTCCTGTCCAAATCAATAATAATTACCCTGCTTTTATCATTTAAAATACATTTACCTTTGGAGAAGTCTATAATGCAGTCCTTCTCGCTCATAATATCTATTCCTAATATGCAATTAGTCACAAGGTTTTGTACAACCAGGAATGGCCATTGTACGGTTCCATTACCTATTTTAACGTTTACAAAAACTTGCTTCGTAACCCTACATGACTTATTACCTAGTGCAGTAGTTATTTTACAGTTTTGGGCAGGAAACTCAGGCACAGGTTCCAATTCACACATCTTTTTATAAAAATTAAAAGATAAAACGCTCACAGCTGCACCTGTATCTAGGATAATAGTAGTTGGAATCCCACCTACTACACCAGTAGTGGATGCTAAAACAATTTCATTTGTGTTTAAACGACATTGTGTACTGTCTTGTAAAAGTTCATCTGATATATTGTTATTGTGGTTGTATCTTATAAATAAAACAGGTAGTTTTTGTTTAGAATTACTCGGCATATCATTATTCTGTTGTTCAAGTGTGGTGTCAAATAACTGATTAACATTGAAGCCGCCCCCCAAGGATTCTTCAGCCACGACCTGGGGCAAAGTAGTGACTGTTTCTAGTTTGTTGGATTAGCATTTGTACTAGGTACTGACACAGATTGAGGTTGTGCATCAGGTGTCATTTCTATTATATTCACATTCGGATATTGCCTATTATGATCTCCAAACTTTTGCGGTTGTTGTTGCTGTTGCGCATTATAACTTACCTGTCGGTCGTAAGGTATGCTCCAATTTTGACCTGGTGGCTGCTGTGGTAAAGCAGAGTTTGAATGAAAGTACTGATCGTTACGAGTCCAACCTTGATGCTGTCTTGGCTCGTAGTTATTATTATTTCTATTTCTGTTTGTGTTTTTGTTATTACCTTTGTATCCGTTGTTACCGTTGTAGTTATTACCGCGGTGCCTTTTGTATGGATTGCCGCATGAAATGTTATTACTGTTGTAACTATTGTTCGTATTGGAATACGCGTGTTGATTTTGATTTCCGTACTGAGACGGCATGTGAGTTTGCTGTTTTTGTCGTACCGCGTATCCAACTGTGGGCGCGCCAGAATTGTGTTGGCAAGCCTGCATGTTTTGCATACCACTAGTGTAAACATTGTGGCTGCTGTTTTGCCGCGCGAAGCGCTGATCTTCAAGTAACATGTCAACCGAGTCTAAAGCTGTTAAAAAATAATCTGAATCGTCATCCGGGATATGTAGGAGTTTTTCTTTAATGTTGAATGGCAATTTGGCCTTCAACGCACGGAGTATATCTCGCGTTGCGACTGGTTCGTCTAAAAAGTGTCCCATGTTCAAGTATTTTTCAAAATATCTGCGTAAGTTACCATTTTTACTGTTAAAAGTTTCAGGTTCTAAAATTTGTCTTCTGAGTCGCTCCTGGACGGATTGCGACCAGAATTTGTTCAGAAAAGCACGCTCAAACTCACTGTACGTGGTACATACGTCAGCTTGACTGTATGCCCAGACAGCTGCATCGCCTTGGATGTAACCGACAATATATGAAATCTTTTTCCGGTCACTCCAAGTGCGTGGAAATGCGTTACTAAAAGATTTGAGAAAAATCACCGGATGAATGGTTCGTTTTTCTGGGATAAAAATCTGAAATTGCCTGTGTTTCATTAAGCTTTCTTCTTCCTTTGCATTATGATATGGATTTGTACCACTGTAATTACTGCAATGCTCAGCTGGCGAGTAATTACGATAATGTTGCTGTGGTTTACCATGATAATACCTTGTGTTTGTGTTTGCACGTTGTGGTATGTGTTGTTGTCGTGGTGTGTTTTGTTCTTGTGTGTATGTTGTGTGCGGTATGTGTGCGTCATACTCGAATGTATATTGATTTCTGAACTGCACATTTTGACTGATATTTTCGTTACATTCAGACTGTGGTTGATCGGTGAATTGTCTCATGGGTGCAGTGACGGATTGTACTGCGTCACTAATCAGCTGTTTGTTATTAGTGATGTATTCCGCTACGGAGTCGTGCACAATTGTTGGTAAATTTTCACGTATGCATCTATCAAAATGTTTGTCTTTGTTCTCTACCCAATCATGAAATTCTTTATTAATATTTTGAAAATGAGCTGTGGCATCAGATTGTAAGATGTCAGTCAGGTGTTGTTCAACATCGTCAAATTTATTCTGCACGTCAGTAATTCGTTTTTCAAGGTTGTCGTGTACTGAAGGATATGTTTGAATTTGTTCAGTAAGAGCTTCACACGTGACATTAAGGTTTTTTAATTGTGTCTGTAAAAGTGCTACGTCATTTGTAGTCTTTTCTTGTCTCGTATTAAGCTTGGAAAATTTCGTACTGAGTTCAGTCATCTGTTTGGTCAGTGTGGCGTCTATAAGTTCCACACGCTTACATAAAGTGTCATTAGCTGTCTTGAGTGCTATGAGATCAGATTTGATTCCGTCATTTTGTGTCTTTAACTGTTCATTTTGCATCTGTAAGGTTGCCATGTTTTCGGCGTTTTGCTTCATTAGCATTTGTAACATGTCGGCAATGTTTACCGTTTGCGAGGTCTCTGCCCCCGCCGCGTCATTAGACGTGACGTCATGCATTAACATGGGCTCTGATTGAGACTTTGAAATTTTTGTGGTGGAAGGCCTATTGTCAAAATTTTCGTCAACACTTGCGTCAATGTTTGATGAATCGTCACTACCGGTTGCTGTCGTAAAGTCATTTTCTAACATTTGTCTCTCGTCCGAGTCGGATTGCGTCTGAATAGTACGTCTTTGCTGTTCCATTTTTGCGTATTGTTTTCTAGTTATTACCATGCCACACGTGATATATGTTTCAAGAAAATATTTGACACTGATTTTAAAATAAAATACAGTTGAGCATGAATCGGTCGTAGCAACAATGGCTGTCTGTTAATTTAAAAATATAAACTGAATTTGAGATTATTGGTAATGGCTGCTGGCCATGTTACATGATATCGTACAGAAGTCGGCCATATTGTACACTCGTGTATTGGTATTGTTGCATACGTTATTGTTTAAGGAAAAATACTGAGAATGGAATTTATCACTGAAACTGTTATGCGGAAAAGAAACACTACAGAATTTTACTGAAAAGCTAATACACTGAATTATACGTCTGGTCAAGCCTGCTAATGCAAAGATGCTGCGTCTTACCTTATTTTGCTGGAAGCTTCTTTGCGTCTTCCCGCAAAATTTTATAATTGGCAAATATCTTCTGATTTTTTTATTTCTCATATAGTCAAGTCCAGGACCAGAAGGTTGATTTTTCACATGAAACAAAGAGAACAATGTAACAAATGACAAAATAACAAGTCCTGTCACGGTCGCCAATATAAAATAAATAAAATAAAATAAAATATTAATTATTTTTATCTGTATGAATGTCTCTCCTGTGAGTCGTCAGGTTTTGATTATTCGGTATCAGACGCTTGACAATGGCTTTTTCGTAAAGGCAATGTTACTCGTACTTGACCGTGAAATAAAACTGAAATAATCGGACTTCGTAATTAAATCGTTTCCAAAGACTGCTGCGGTAGGTGCGGACTCATAAACTAAATCTCAATATTACAATAATTTGCCAGCCATGCCAAAACGTCGTACAGAGGTGATTGTCTACTAAACAAAAAATTACACAGTTAGTTAAATCAGATATATTCAATGAATAAGCCTACAGTTCATAATCCTACTTACTTTTATAAATATAAATTCTTTACAGAATCGAGTGCCTAGTATGGTTGCAACTCGCAGTAATTTTCTATATCATGAAATATGGCGGTGTGCCAGACAATAAACTAAAATACGTGCTTCTCGCACCACTTCAACGAGAGCTATTCTTTTTTTTTAATCAAACATACGAGTAACGTAAATGTACTTTTGTTTTATCAGCGATACAGCGCTGCAGTTGTGTGCCATAGGCTTTATTTATTTGTCACTGATTATTTATTTAATTAATATCTCGCGTTTCCGAGGAAACTCACGCTCGGCATGCAAATGTGCCTTTATAAGAAGCTTCATGGGAACAACATAGTCGCATCCACATAATCGCATCCTCAACAGTTTGTTACGTATTTTTGCAGAATCTGGAATTACAGTTAACTTGGAAAAGTCTGAATTCGGTAGGTCAAGGGTGAGGTTTTTGGGACATATTATTTCTTCTGAAGGTATTCAGCCGGATCCTGAAAAGTTAGAAACAATCAGAGCCATTCCAGTTCCATCCACAAAAAGACAAGTCCACAGTTTTCTAGGTCTCGTAAATTTTTACCGTCGTTTTCTGAACATGCAAATTCTTGTTACACCAAAACTTTGTTCTCTCACTGGAAAAAATACTATTTGGAATTGGGACGAACAAGCACAGTTGGAATTCAATTCTTTGAAAGAATCGCTACTTAACGCGCCAATACTAGCTCATCCAGATCTGTCACAAGATTTCTGCCTTAGCACGGATTCTTCTAAAGTCCGTCTTGGTGCCCATTTATTTCAAGAAGCCACAGAAAATGACACCACTGTTCAGAAAACCATTGCTTTTGCTAGCCGAGTGCTAACAAAATCTGAAAAAAATTATTCCGTTACTGAATTAGAAGCTTTAGCTATCGTTTGGGCATTTAACAAATTCCGTTTCTTTCTTTCTGGTAAGCACGTAAAAGTATACAGTGATCATCGTGCATTACAATTTCTTATGTCCTCAAAATTAAATCATGACAGGTTAAAACGTTGGGCATTGTTTCTGCAAGAATTCCGCTTCACAATAGTCTACATTCCCGGCAAGGAGAACATTGTTGCGGACGCACTGTCACGCGCACCAGCTGGGCTTGAGAAAAGTAACACAGAAGGTAACCTCGAGAAAAATTTCAGTATTCTTTACATTCAGAAAGTCGCCTTTGAAAACTTCATCACCACATCTTTAAAGGACATTGCTCATGAACAAGATAAAGATCCGATTTGGAAAGACATCAAGAGCAAATGGCCTGAAAAGACACACACTCAGATTCGGCATTATTATCTGGTTAGAAACAACATACTGTTCAAACGCTGCACTGTTGATGACAAGCTATGGGTACTCTGTATTCCTGACGATTTTTTTAATAAGCTCATTTGGTAGATTCATTTCAGCTATGCACATTTTGGCCCACGAAAACGTTATCATATTCTTCGAACGACTTGTTATTTTAACAATATGGAAAAGAGAATTCGAAGAGTCTTGTCTATTTGTAAACTTTGTCAAAAGGCGAAACCATCTACTGTCTCACATCGTGCTCCGTTGTTTCCTGTTATTCCTTCTAAATTAAAAGAATTTGCTGCTGTTGATCTCTTGGGACCGCTTGTCAGAACATCTAATGGATTTTCGTACGTTCTAGTTGCTGTTGAACTTACTTCAAAATTTGTTTCTTTCACACCGTTACGTAAAGCCACTGGACGGTCTGTATCCAACGCCTTTGTTAAAAATTTGTTACGTGAAGTTGGACACGTTAGTAAAGTCATTTCAGATAACGGACCGCAATTCAGACCTGCTGTTTGGTCACGCATGCTTCGCAACCATAAAATCAAACCCGTTTTTATTTCATTGTACTCACCACATTGTAACCCGTCTGAACGGATTATGAAAGAAATCAATAAGCTTTGCAGACTTTATTGTCACAGAAAGCATCAGCATTGGGACTGATATTTACACTTATTTCAAAATGTGCTGAATGAAATGCCTCATGATTCCACTGCTTTACCACATACTCTTGTACTAAAGAATGAAGAACCACCGAACAGAATCAGATAGCTTGTACCTTTCCCAAATACACGTAAACTTCGACACAAAGACATAATTGATTTGGCTCTTAAAAATATAAAATCTGCAGCAGACAAAAGGAGAAAACTACAAGGTAAAGCAAATGCAAAGAAATTGTATATTGGTCAGAAAGTTCTCATTAAAGCTCATTCATTGTCACATAAGAAGAAACACTTGAGTCACAAATTCTTTCTAGTTTACAATGGACCTTACAGAATCCGACATATACCACATGATAATTGCGTTGAAGTTGAAACTCTGCGTACTAGGAAGAGAAAAGGTTTACACCACATTTCACATGTAAAACCGTTTATTGAAAGATAATCTGCTTTTTAACTTTGTCTTTGCCATATAACTTTTCACTTTACATTGCTACTATGCTTTGTCAGACTTAAGAATCTGTTAATATACAACAATGTTTGAAGTTAAATATCCAGTCAAGAACCAAGAGAACTTATTTAAACAGAAATTACGAATGCGTTGTTATTGTGAACAGATGACACAGTGTTATTGTGTGTGTGCATTCTTGCTTGTTTGTTGCACATTTACGTAACGACTATAAGGATCACATACTTAGAACATATACCGGCAACGCTAATGAGATTTTAATGCAACATTTTGGTTTACTTGAAAATATATTCTGGATTTAAAGTACTTTCTGTGAGATACCAGATGACACAGTGGTTAGTTTATGTGACAGCTACACGATTTTATCACGACGCTACTAATGAGTGACAATTTACAATGCTGCTTTTGCGGTGTATCTGTTTTATATCTGCACAGTTTTTTCTGTATTATTTTGGAAAGTAAAACATGTTTTAGTAGTAACTTTTGTGGTATAGCTACAATGAGACAGCCTTTTCCATAGCACAACAATACGTTACAGCACAGTAATTTCTTCATCACAACAATAAGCGTAATAACTAAGATATCTATACGCAAAGCATTTCACTTTTGCTTATCATGAGGTAAGTACATTGACATCTGCAGAACTTAGCTTTCGGAGGACAATAACTACGACACTTCCACAGAGATTATCTCACAACAAGACGCACAGTTTAGCGCTACAGTACACGTATTTGTGTGATTAATTTTATACTTAAAATATTTATTTTTAAAGATATTTGAAGTACAATGATACAAAGGTTTTCTGTAATAATTTCATTCCGTTGTTGTAATCTGTAACACCTGATGGTATAATTACATTAATCCTCAGGCGGGTACATGCCTACTTTGTGTACCATGTGTGTGGCAAGCACAAGGAGCCCTTGCTAATATGGTATTTGCTTATACAACTTTACACATCGGTACCATATTTCTCTAACACAGAATTACACAGCTATCTGATCATTCAACTGAGAGATAAACATTTTTTTATTACATCAGTGACACATGTTTACGCAATTACACAGTTGGGTAACTTCACACTTATGAAATTGTATTTTGTCTGTGCTTTGTGAACTGTTCATATTTTTTCGGAACCATTGTGATACTATGAGAGCTTTGAATGATGTATTTGGTATGGGATTATGATTTTTAAAGTACGTTTGAGGCAGCTGACACTTTTGACATAAGCAGAGAATTTTTTTTAGGCTTAGAAATTATTGGAGGAAGTTACAACGATTTTGAGAGTTGACTGAGGTGTTATGATGTTATTATTACGATGACTATGTGTATTATGCTGTTGCGGTATGGTTATGATCAATAAGCTGATGCTATATGAGTTATTTGAATATGCTACGCATCTGTTATGATGAAATATTGAAGAAGTGTCGATGAATAAGGTAAGGAATAATGAGTAGTGGTTAGGGACGCTGATTTGTGAGAAAGGTTGTTGGAAACCAAGAATCGTACTTTAAGAGTTATGAAATGTGTGTATATGCGTGAATGTATCACAACGCTGGCGAAAATTTTTTGGACGTTGTTATATTTATAGGATTTTGTTTCTACAGATTTGTAACCCAAATTCTTGACCTGTGAAATATTTTTATATGAGACTGTCACTGTAGCGGAAACTGCCGTCGTAAATATTTCAGCAAGAAAGGTAAGTGACCTTGGGGTAATGCGTTTTGGGCGCCCAGCTGAGAGGTAGATGTCTGACAAAAGAAAGCCATTAGGTGGGGAAAAAAAAGGGAGGCCATTATCCTCGTTATCGACATTCCTTTGTAGAAAGCATCGTAAATACGACACCCTCAAACTTGAAAACATGATTACACTGTGGAGCTCTTAATTTATGATATTTACTAAAATGCCTAATGAAACGGAGAAACATTTCATGGCTATTGTCTTGCTAATTGAGAGAAATGCCATATGGCTTGCCTTTATGTATTTATTTACTCATTTTGTTTAATATCTAGTTTCTAGCTGCACTGCAGCATTGGTTAAAATAAAATTTTATAGATGTACTAATATAAATATTTTCTGTCTACAGATCGAGTAAATAATAATTTTTTCAAAAAAAAAAATGAGGGAGCACAAAAAGACATTTACCTTCACAGGAACTGCATTCATAATTTTCTTTTCAAGTACTTGGTAACTATTTTGGTAGAATAACTTCTGGTGGTGCACAGCTTTAATTACACAGACATTAAGATGTGAATAGACATTTCCCTTATCTGCATTGTTGTCTTTAGTGTGAAAAAATTTTTTCTGTTTGAGCTTTGTCATGTTTAGGTACTAGTTATATCATTTGCTTCTGCTGTTTGCCAGGCATAGTGCTACTGAATTTTAATTTGTGTTACTCTGCTAAGCCAGTTTACTACTGATTTATTTTTCTTGTTTGCTGCTCATTGCATTTATTAGTTGTAATTTATGCTGCTTGTTTCATCATTTGTATTTTTGATCATTGCTGTGTGTGTTAATTGTTTTGTGCTGCTGCATTGCCTCGTCCCTTAGTTTAGCATCTGAGCTCAGTAGATTTAAGTTAGCTTAAGAGGGGGTAGACTACATAAGAAACTGACTATGGACAACAGAAAAAAATGCATTAAGAAGTTATACGAAAAAAAAAGTTCAGAAATCAGGTATAGATAGGACTTTTGGGAATAATGATGAACCAAAGGAGATCTCCATGCAAAATGCTGCAGTAAAACAAACCCTGTCCTTTCCTTTTGTATTATTTTGCTATGTGTGTATGTACCATTGTGTATTTGTCTTTTTCCTGTCTTTAAGTGTTTAGCTAATAAGATTTATGTTGTAGAATTTTTCAAATACTATGTTATTTATCTTGTAAAGATGTTTAGACATTATTTATTCTGTTTTGTTTTAATGCTCATGTGTGAAGTTGATGTTCCGAAAGTTACTCTGATCTTTTATGTATGTACTCATGTCATAATTCCTGTAACATTGATGTATATGTTTATTTCTATTCTTTTGTAAAGCCTGTATTACTACAAATGTTATCTGTATTATTATGTTTTTAATGATGTTTTCTGTATCTTTGTAATTGTATTCTTGTGTTATAAAATTGTAATTGTCACCAGTTCATCATATTATTAACTTGTAAGTTACATTTCACTGCACACGTTTCTGTTGGTCATAGTATATGGACAATATGTGAGAAGTAGGGACTGTTAGTGTTTGCACGTGTGTTACTACTTCAGCAAGGGACTGATTAACAGCATTGCTGGTTCTAAGGTCAATTCCAAAAACTTCGTGAGTGCACAAGTGGTGGTTTATGGACTTTCTATATTGTCCGCAAGGCACTTCGATGGTGATTATGCACCTGCACAGTCGCAACGGATGGCTGCTAGCCATCTCTACAAGGACTACAGTGGGTCTGCATCTTTGATGGCCCACCAATACCATTATTTCTACATGGACTACAGTGGGTTTGCACCTCTGGTGGCCCACCAATACTGTAATCTCTACCAGGACTACAGTGGGTCTGCTCTGTGATGACCTACCAATACCCTTCAAAACTTCGATTGACTCTGCTGTGGGTTTGCTGTGTTGTGGCCCATTACCTGTCTGCATGTCAAGAGTCAGCACTGACTTTCCGTTAGAAGGACAACACTACTTCTTCAAGACTGCATGGAAATCCACTACTTCTGTGTGCAATTTCTTTTACTAATGAGACTTTGTGAAAAAAACTGTAATTACTATTATGATGAATGATCAGGACTATCTTTATGGACTGTGAGAAAATTTTAGCTTTTGACCAACATTGTATCAATAAGTGTGTGCATTTGATTTCTTTGTTATTGTAATTATGAAAATTTTTTTTCAAATCTGTATTGGCCACTGCCCAAACCAATTTGTAAAATTTTTTGTGGGGAGCATGGGGGCTATGTAAGTAGGCTGTTTAGGTTTTTTTATTGGTAACGCCACCTCTGTATGAAAATCACTGGCTGTGCTGTGTGCAGTCTGTGGCTGCTTTGCATTGTTGTAATACTCGCCATTGTAGTGCTGGGCAGCTGGATGTGAACAGCACGTAGCGTTGCGCAGTTGGAGGTGAGCCGCCAGCAGTGGTGGATGTGGGGAGAGAGATGGCGGAGTTTTGTAATTTGTCATGAACTGCTATATATATTATGACTATTAAGGTAAATACATTGTTTGTTCTCTATTAAAATCTTTCATTTGCTAACTATGCCTATCAGTAGTTAGTGCCTTCCGTAGTTTGAATCTTTTATTTAGCTGGCAGTAGTGGCGCTCGCTGTATTGCAGTAGTTCCTGTAACGAAGATTTTTGTGAGGTAAGTGATTTGTGAAAGGTATAGGTTAATGTTAGTCAGGGCCATTCTTTCGTAGCGATTTTTTTGAAAGTCAGATTGCGTTGCGCTAAAATTATTGTGTGTCAGGTTAAGGACAGTCATGTATAATTGTTCTAAGGGGACGTTTCAGACTTTTCTTTCGTGGAAGGTTGGGAACGCCGTCTACTCAGCGTAGTGCTATCAAGTCAGAAGCTTCTTGAGTAAAGAATAAATAAAAAATAAATAAAAATAAAAATGAAAATTTAGCACGCAAGAGGTCGAAGTGCCATCAAACCGAAAGGCTCCAGGATTTTAGCCACACTTTTTTTTATCTGTAACGGCTACGGGTAATGAATTTCATTATTACCAGTGTAAGACACAATACATGCGGATATGCTTCTGCAAGAACCGCCAGTGTTTTCTATTAACAATAATTACGCTGATAAGCCAAACCACCGCGACGTTAGATGGCGTTAGGTGGCGTTGCGGCCACATGACGCGGTAAGAAAAGTAAGTAACCGCAGCAGACACCAATGGGGCATCACTCTCGCAAAGATGTGGGCTCCAAATGGGAAAAACCATTGAGGTAAGCGACTTTGACACAGGGCAAATTATTATTACGCAGAGTCTATGAACCGGGAACGGCCTTGCTGCAGCGGATACACCGGTTCCCATGAGATCACCGAAGTTAAGCGCTGTCGGGCGTGGTCGGCACTTGGATGGGTGACTATCATGGCTGCCATGCGCTGTTGCCATTTTTCGGGGTGCACTTAGCCTCGTGATGCCAATTGAGGAGCCACTCGACCGAATAGTAGCGGCATCGGTCACGAATACCATCATAACGACCGTGAGAGCGGTGTGCTGACCCCATACCCCTACTATCCGCATCCTCCTCTGAGGATGACACGGTGGTCAGATGGTCCCGATGGGCCACTTGTGGCCTGTAGACGGAGTGGTTTAGAGTCTGTGAACCAATATATCTAATACGGGGAAGCTGGTTGAATGTTCACATGCTAATTTCATGATCATCCGTAATAAAGGGAGGTAGAAGGGCAGTGAAACTACCTCTAGACGCTAAACGGTTGGACTTTCACGACTCTTCACAGAACATGGGTTTCGGAGGCTTGGACGTGCAGAGTGGCTACACGGTTTGAGGCGTCATGTCACGGATTGCGCGGACCCTCTATAAAATAAATAAAATAAAATAAAATAAAATAAAATGAAATATTAAATTATTTTTATCTGTATGATTGGCTCTCCTATGAGTCGTCAGGTTTTGATTATTCGGTATCAGACGCTTGACAATGGCTTTTTCGTAAAGGCAATGTTACTCGTAGTTGACCGTGAAATAAAACTGAAATAATCGGACTTCGTAATTAAATCGTTTCCAAAGACTGCTGCGGTAGGTTCGGACTCATAAACTAATTCTCAATATTACAATAATTTGCCAGCCATGCCAAAACGTCGTACAGAGGTGATTGTCTACTAAACAAAAAATTACACAGTTAGTTAAATCAGATATATTCAATGAATAAGCCTACAGTTCATAATCCTACTTACTTTTATAAATATAAATTCTTTTCAGAATCGAGTGCCTAGTATGGTTGCAACTCGCAGTGATTTTCTATAACATGAAATATGGCGGTGTGCCAGACAATAAACTAAAATACGTGCTTCTCGCACCACTTCAACCAGGGCTCTCTCTTCTTAATCAAACATACGAGTAACGTAAATGTACTTTTGTTTCATCAGCGACACAGCGCTGCAGTTGTGTGCCATAGGCTTTATTTATTTGTCACTGATTATTTATTTAATTAATATCTCGCGTTTCCGAGGAAACTCACGCTCGGCATGCAAATGCGCCTTTATATTGCCCCCTGAATTGCGAGGCGAAAGGACACACCTGCAGGCGAGCAATTCACCTAAAGGCACAAGAAAATCTAAGTTATCTACAACTATTTACATGACTTACATTATACTGTATATTATATACAAAATTTGAATGACGCGCGTGCGCCCGAAAAAGTTCTTATGTTGGCAAAACAGAGTGCGCGCATGCGCAGAAGCGTCTGTGTAACTACGGCACTGCCGTTATTTCGTAAATTTAGATCACGCGGCACAGTATTGCAGTTCATATTGTTCGTGTGCGCGCGCATTTCTTAGTCGTTGCACAAAGAAAATATTCCACCAAGATTACATATGAAGACTACATTCTATGACAGGTAACTTAGTTTTAAAATTTACAATATTCGTTATAACACAATACAACTTAGATTGTTGAATGTTCTTAGTTACATAGTATTGTTTTGAAATACTTCAAAGAAAAATGTCCGTATTTTTCAGGTGCGTTGACCTATACACATCGTGTCGTTATTACAGTTCATATTCATCTGCTGCACAATAATTTTTTACAGGTTAATTCGTCGTGGTAAAGTTTTTTGATCACAGTAACATCATTGTATAACAACGTGATTAATACATAAGCGTGTCCATTTCCTATTTCCATTATAGTCATTGTGATGCAGTTCGTTGTGACAAAAAGCATTGTTTATTACAGATCAGACGTGACCCGTCGAGTAATTGGTCCACGTGCAGTTCGTTTTTTTTTTTTTTTTACATTCCGTGGAAGCTTGGTTGCAGAACCTCGGACGGCACATAGCTGGCGTCGATCCTTGGACAGTCCAGGTAAGAGTGTCCGTTACATTTCGAGAACATTTCATTCCCTGAAGTTCCAACCAAAACTCTTCCACCCGTCGTGTTGTTTTCTGGACAGGCACTCTGTGTCCATTTAATCCAGTTAACATCTTGAAGTTGGGTACTGTAGTAATGTCACTAGACGAGGCACGAATTATTCACTTCACATTTTCAGTTTTTTGCTGAATATAGCTCACCTAAATGTTCGTTAATGTCCGTGAACAGAGGTTCACTATGCAATGTCTTTTTGGCACTCGTTTTGTTCAAATTTTCACACAGTAACAGTTACATTATACATCAGTTTAAAAAAACATAAGTAATAACACATACACACGTCACATATTTTCTTAGCATAAACATAATACAGTTGCACATAAACATGTTTACATCATCATTTCAACATTGTCAAATTTATTCTGTACGTCAGTAATTCGTTTTTCAAGGTTGTCATGTACTGAAGAATATGTTTGAATTTGTTCAGTAAGAACTTCACACGTGACATTAAGGTTTTTTACTTGTGTCTGTAAAAGTGCTACGTCAGTTGTAGTCTTTTCTTGTCTCGTATTAAGCTGGGAAAATTTAGCACTGAGTTCAGTCATCAGTTTGGTCAGTGTGGCGTCTATAAGTTCCACACGCTTACATAAAGTGTCATTAGCTGTCTTGAGTGCTATGAGATCAGATTTGATTCCGTCATTTTGTGTCTTTAACTGTTCATTTTGCGTCTGTAAGGTTGCCATATTTTCTGCGTTTTGTTTCATTAGCATTTGTAACATGTCGGCAATGTTTGCCGTTTGCAAGGTCTCTGCCCCCGCCGCGTCATTAGACGTGACGTCATGCATTAACATGGGCTCTGATTGAGACTTTGAAATTTTTGTGGTGGAGGGCCTATTGTCAAAATTTTCGTCAACACTTGCGTCAATGTTTGATGAATCGTCACTACCGGTTGCTGTCGTAAAGTCATTTTCTAACATTTGTCTCTCGTCCGAGTCGGATTGCGTCTGAATAGTACGTCTTTGCTGTTCCATTTTTGCGTATTGTTTTCTAGTTATTACCATGCCACACGTGATATATGTTTCAAGAAAATATTTGACACTGATTTTAAAATAAAATGCAGTTGAGCATGAATCGGTCGTAGCAACAATGGCTGTCTGTTAATTTAAAAATATAAACTGAATTTGAGATTATTGGTAATGGCTGCTGGCCATGTTACATGATATCGTACAGAAGTCGGCCATATTGTACACTCGTGTATTGGTATTGTTGCATACGTTATTGTTTAAGGAAAAATACTGAGAATGGAATTTATCACTGAAACTGTTATGCGGAAAAGAAACACTACAGAATTTTACTGAAAAGCTAATACACTGAATTATACGTCTGGTCAAGCCTGCTAATGCAAAGATGCTGCGTCTTACCTTATTTTGCTGGAAGCTTCTTTGCGTCTTCCCGCAAAATTTTATAATTGGCAAATATCTTCTGATTTTTTTATTTCTCATATAGTCAAGTCCAGGACCAGAAGGTTGATTTTTCACATGAAACAAAGAGAACAATGTAACAAATGACAAAATAACAAGTCCGACACGCAGTCGCCAATATAAAATAAATAAAATAAAATAAAATAAAATAAAATATTAATTATTTTTATCTGTATGATTGGCTCTCCTATGAGTGGTCAGGTTTTGATTATTCGGTATCAGACGCTTGACAATGGCTTTTTCGTAAAGGCAATGTTACTCGTAGTTGACCGTGAAATAAAACTGAAATAATCGGACTTCGTAATTAAATCGTTTCCAAAGACTGCTGCGGTAGGTGCGGACTCATAAACTAAATCTCAATATTACAATAATTTGCCAGCCATGCCAAAACGTCGTACAGAGGTGATTGTCTACTAAACAAAAAATTACACAGTTAGTTAAATCAGATATATTCAATGAATAAGCCTACAGTTCATAATCCTACTTACTTTTATAAATATAAATTCTTTTCAGAATCGAGTGCCTAGTATGGTTGCAACTCGCAGTGATTTTCTATAACATGAAATATGGCGGTGTGCCAGACAATAAACTAAAATACGTGCTTCTCGCACCACTTCAACCAGGGCTCTCTCTTCTTAATCAAACATACGAGTAACGTAAATGTACTTTTGTTTTATCAGCGACACAGCGCTGCAGTTGTGTGCCATAGGCTTTATTTATTTGTCACTGATTATTTATTTAATTAATATCTCGCGTTTCCGAGGAAACTCACGCTCGGCATGCAAATGTGCCTTTATACCTCCCGCCGGAGATTCGAGTCCTCCCTCGGGCATGGGTGTGTGTGTTGTCCTTAGCGTAAGTTAGTTTTAGTTTAAGCAGTGTGTAAGTCTAGGGACCGATGATGTTCAAATGTGTCTGAAATCTTATGAGACTTAACTGCTAAGGTCATCAGTCCCTAAGCTTACACACTACTTAACCTAAATTATCCTAAGGATAAACACACACCCATGCCCGTGGGAGGACTCGAACCTCCGCCGGGACCAGCCGCACAGTCCATGACTGCAGCGCCTAGACCGCTCGGCTAATCTCGCGCGGGTAGGGATCGATGACCCCAGGAGTTTGGTTCCTTAGGAATTCACACACACAAACACATTCGGAGGCTTGTCTGCTCTGTAAAATACGGTAGATGGTGACCTGTGGCATCTCTGCCGAAAAAGCACGTTGCTGGTGCACGCACAAGTGTTTCGGAGCACACCGTTCATCGCACATTGTTGAACATGGAGCTCCGCAACTGACCACCCTTATGTGTTCACATTCTGATCCAACGACATCGTCAATTACGACTGCAGTGGGTACGGGACCATAGGGATTCGACCATCATTCAATGGAAACGCGTCGGTACTACGAGTGAATCACATTTTTGCTACCCTAGGTCGATGATCGTCTACACAAACGCCGTCATCGCGGTGAACGGCCGCTTGAAACGTGCAGCTCGCCACGGACGCCGGCTGGTGGGAGAAACAATATCCTATGGAAGCCATTGTCCTGCGCTTGCTTGAGACCTGTTATGGATGCTGACAGAGATGGTGACAGCAGGGACCAAACTGCATCCATTCACGCTTGATGTCTTCCCTGACGGTGATATCTTTCAGCAATATAATTGTGTCTCTGAGTCAGAACCGAGCTACAGTGGTTTCAGAAGAATTATAGTCAACTCAGTGTCTCGGCGACCAAGTTCGCCTGATGTAAATTCTACTGACTCCACCTGGGACGCTATCCGGCGCCTCCCGCGTACGCAAATCAGCGGCCCTTTATTTATGCGAATTATATGATCTGTGCGTAAACTACTAACGCCAAACCCCACCAAAAACCTACCATCAGACTGTCAGATTTCTAATACGCAGAATCAGTGATGTGTTTCGTTTCAAAGACGGACAAACAAGCTATTAAGCAGGTGGTCACAACGTTTGGCTCACCAGTGTATTTGATGGGGGCCTCCCACATAACGGGTAGTGCACAAATAGAAAAAGGAACTCATTACTAATGTAGATACTTTGATGTTCGCACTGCGAAAGATATTTGGAAAATTTTTCAGTGTATATTGTAGGTGATCAAATTACAATTAATTTAAAAAGCTGCTCAGAAGTACGCAACAGCTTCAGCTTGAGGCTTCCCAGTACATTTACACGGTGGCTGTTTTGGAAATAATATCAGTAAAAGGAAGGGTACAAGGGAGGACTTGTGTAGCTCACCTCTTTTTCCGTCCGGAAACCCCCAGTTCATTCCCATACGGTTTGTAGAGCTGATGTGCAAAGGTCTGACATCTTGTGGTCAGAGACGTTTAGACAAAAGATATTTGCCACTTATACGGACCTTTTCGTCGATCAACGGAGAGATGATGCTTGAGAAGATGGAGGACAGTGTTTGTCATGCAACTAGAAAGAAATTATTCGGTCAGTTGACATGATTATGTGTGGAAACGAAAAACCTTTGATTCTTTTGTTTATCACAGTAGTGGTCAGAGGTCAGATGGCAGATTGTATCTTTTGGGGCGCAGAAATACCAGTGAACGTGGACTGCGAATGTTATGTCATGCAGAATATTAGTAACATATGACTTACAAAGAACCTCAGCTTCATTTGTACCACACGCCAATGGAGTCACGAAACAAGTCGGTGTTTGAGAATGATGGAGCATCTGTCGGTATTGAAATATCCCGAAATGTGAAGAAGAAAATGGTGGATGTTTCATTTCTCGCCGTCCGTGGTGGCCGAGCGGTTCTAGGCGCTACATTCTGGAACCGCGCGATATCTATGGTCGCAGGTTCGAATCCTGCCTCGGGCATGGATGTGTGTGATGTCCTTAGGTTAGTTAGGTTTAAGTAGTTCTAAGTTCTAGGGGACTGATGACCTCAGAGGTTAAGTCCCACAGTGCTCAGAGCCATTTGAACTAATTTCTCTTAATGATAGTGCCACTTTGTGTCCGCTCAATTCTTGTGGAACTTTCACTGCGTAGAGGTACTCGGCGGAATCAAGTTGGAAAGACGCCTAAATCCATTTATCCGTGATGAACGGTCCGCACTAGGATCTTCCATTAAGACAGCGCTGACCATGAAAATGACTGAACAACTTTAATAATCTCGAACATAGCTTCTATAGCAATCACCTTCCACTACGTGTCTCTAGACATTCTTCAGAGATTAATGCTGTGTTGATAAGTGCGTGATGTTGGTAGAGATACCCTTGATGCACCGGTTCTTGGTGAAACTGGTTTAATGATCGTGGTGGGAAAACAGAAAAACAAAGAAGCCTGCACTGAAAAACTTGTCAAGAAAATTTTTCCACGAAACATTAGTGAGGTTCGTACATATGGGAACAACAGTGTAACACGTATGCGCTATATGCGCTGCCTGCAACAGGCAAGACTTAGGAGAGTCTCTAATCGGAGAGCAGTATGTTGTTAGTGGTCGCTAGTCGGCATTAGTCTGTGCTAGTCTTCAGTAGTCTTCAGCAGTCAGCGTGAGTCGGCAGTAGTCGGCGGTAGTCGGCGCGTGTCTGTGCTTGTGTGCAGTCTGCTCTGGTCGGGACTCTGGAGCATGAGTATTATTGTAGAAGGTAAAGAAGCAGCCTTGCGCATATCTAATAATGTATGTTAACTGTCATTTAATTTCTTTCAAAAAATGCCCCAACAATAATTTTTATAATATAAAGTAATTAAAAAAAGCATTCATTTCAATTTAAAGATTTTATCCAATGAATAATTAATGCCTTTCACGAGTCACAAAACATGGGCCAGCATTGCACAGAGCTGTGCCGAAAAATTTTAGGTAAGAGCAGATATATTTGCAGTTTTTATTGAGGTAAGAATTTTTGCTTTTTTTTTTATTCAGAGTACAGGGCCGTGGCGCAGCGCTGCTGTCGCCATAAAATTTACCAGGTTACTGAATTTTTTAATTATTTCCTGGTTTAGGAATTGAATTTTGTGGTTACATTAAATGTGAATGCATTTCTGCACGGAGACTATAAATGGGAACCAATTTTGTTCATAGGTTATAATACTTAAAATTCATTTAATTCTTATTTCCGTGGGGAGTTTACACTTGGTTCATTGTATTATTTTTGTGGGGAGGTTACAACAGCATTGGGAGCAGTGGGTAAACGCAGGACTGGCGAGTGTGGTAATGGGACTACAGACGCGGACGTGGTCTACATCTACATCTACATAGATACTCTGAAAATCACTTTTAAGTGCCTGGCAGAGGTTTCATCGAACCACCTTCACAATTTTCTATTATTTCAGTCTTGTACAGCGCGCGGAAAGAATGAACAAATATATCTTTCGGTACGAGCTCTGATTTCCCTTATTTTATCGTGGTGATCGTTCCGCCCTATGTAGGTCGGTGTCAACAAAATATTTTCGCATTCCGAGGAGAAAGTTGGCGATTGTAATTTCGTGAGAAGATTCAAAAAATGGTTCAAATGGCTCTGAGCACTATGGGACTCAACTGCTGAGGTCATAAGTCCCCTAGAACTTAGAACTAGTTAAACCTAACTAACCTAAGGACATCACAAACATCCATGCCCGAGGCAGGATTCGAACCTGCGACCGTAGCGGTCTTGCGGTTCCAGACGGTAGCGCCTTTAACCGCACGGCCACTTCGGCCGGCCGTGAGAAGATTCCGTCGCAACGAAAAACGCCTTTCTTTTAATGACTTGCAGCCCAAAACCTGTATCATTTCTGTGACACTCTCTCCCATATTTCGAGATAATACAAAAGGTGCTGCCTTTCTTTGAACTTTTTCCATGTACTCCGTCAGTCCTAGCTGGTAAGGATCCCACACCGCGCAGCAGTATTCTAAAAGAAGGACAAGCGTAGTGTAGGCACTCTCCTTAGTAGGTCTGTTACATTTTCTAAATGTCCTGCCAATAAAACGCAGTCTTTGGTTAATCTTCCCCCCAACATTTTCTATCGTCAGCAATGCTCTCTCAGAATCAGCAATCGCTGCTTAAGGCACCCCGGCTCCATTTCGCTTCAGTAGAGTGTGATTTTTCGCTACAGAATGGCTGGTGAAGGGGCAGGTGGGTTAAAAAAATCTCGTACAATCTTTAAAAAATAAAAAAACCGCACCAAGAAGGAAGAGGAACTATTCGAATGGGACAGAAATCGGTAGACGTACAAACAAACGATTACAATGTCGCAAAAACTGGATGGTTTATCCATGAGAAAGAGCTTAATAAATTGAGCAAGTAAGTTATGCCTTGGTCCACTTCTGGCCTTTGTGCAAGCAGTTATTCGGCTTGGCATTGATTGACAGAGTGGCTGGATGTCCTCCTGAGCTCCTGAGAGATATCGTGATAGGTTATGTCCAATTGATGCGTTTGATCGTCAAAACACAGAGCTGGTTGGAGGGTCCTGTCCTTCATGCTACAAGCTTTCTACACTGGGGAGGAATCCGGCGACCTTGCTGGCCAAGGTATGGTTGGCAAGCGCATATACAAGCAGTAGATACCTTCGCAGTGTGCGGGGAGTCATTATCTTGCTGATATGTAAACACAAGATGGCTTGCCAAGAAGGGAAACATAACGAGGCGTAGAATATCGTCGACGTACCACTGTGCTAGAAGAGTGCTGCTGATGACAAACAAAGGGGTCCTGCAATGAAAAGAATTGGCACCCAAGGCCATCACTCCTGGATGGTGGGCCATACGGCGGACTGGCGACTGTCAGGTTCGTATCCCACTGCTATCTGGGGCGTCTCCAGAAGCGTTTGCTGCCTGAAATCTCATTGACTGGAGCAAAATTGTGTTCAGTGATGAGTCTTGCTTCAAACTGAACCACAATGACCAACGAAGTGTCTGCAAACGCATCAGACAGCAGTGCCATACCAACATAATTATCGCCCCCTCCCCCTCCCCCCTCACATATGGCCCAACAACCAGGAGTCATGGACTGGGGTGTTGTTTATTTTCATAGCAAGACCCCTTTGGTTGTCATCCGCGACATACTTACATTACAGCAGTACGTCGACATATTCTACATCCTGTTTTGTTGCCTTCTATGACAAACCATACTGCTATTACACTTCAGCAAAATAATGCCCGTCCGCTCAAGGCGAGATTTCCTACTGCATGCTTTGTGCTTGTCAAAGCTTACCTTGGCCAGAAAGGTCGCCATATCTCTCCCAAACTCTCCCAAAGTGAGAAAGTTTGTGGCATTATGAACAGGAGTCTCCAACTAGCTTGGGATTCCGACGATCTGACGCACCAACTGGACGGAATTTGGCACGATATCCATCAGGAGGACATCCATAAACTCCAGAAATCAATGTCAAACCCAATAATTGCATTGATAAGGGCTAGTGCTGGAACAACGTGTTATTGACTTGCTCAATTTGCATTTGTGAAGCTCTTTTTCTTTAATGAATCATACAGTTTTTCTGAAATTCTAATGATGTTTATCTGTAAACATACATCTCACGTACCGATTTCCATCCCATCCGGGTTATTCCTTATGGAGATTCTCTTTTTATTTTTATTTTGATTTATTTACTCGTCTATAACAGTGCACGGAACATCACAAATCCATCCAACGACTACTGAAATTGTAAGACGTCGTGGTCTCCTGACCGTCATTGCTTACATATTCCGCCATCACAATCATATTCTGCACATCAAGACGCTTCATTCGAACCCAAACTCGATAAGATAAAGTCAATGATGTATGAATTCATGTAAACGATATGAAAATAACTAATAAATCGCAAGTGCGCACCGTGGTTGAAATACTCGATGCTGGCGTACACACATTCATTCCAGACACGATGGCCACAGGAGCTTTAAGTTCGAGAGAGGCAACCGCACGCCAGGAGGCCGGTCCCAACCCATCTATGTCAATGGGTGACTGCCTGTAGAGCAGACAGCGCTCGCCCGTGTGAAAGGACGACCCCGTGTTCGGCTTAAAAGTAAATTCCGCTACATTGTGTGGGAGCGGCCAGCCTACGCATTCTTTACACATAGCACGCAGTTTTAGAGATTTTCACATGGAGACAGCAAACGCCAAACGCCGATACTACAGATTTCTGGATTGGTCGCCTTAAACGAAACGTCATTCTCCCATTTTATAAGAGCAATGGTGATTGGCAGACGATATTTCTGACGCCTGGAGCTGGAGGAGTAGTGGAAGAGACCGAAAGATATACCCCTTCACGTCTGGCATGGAGAGGGGCCGTTCCGTTGTCGCTCTTGAAGCGAGAACACGTAACGAGAGCGTGCGCGCTCGTACGTGTACTCAGAGAGCGAGGAACAAGTCTCTCCTCAGTACTTCACTGGGAGAGCACCTCTGTCGAGAGCGAATCGAAGTGCGACTCTATATTGAGTCCTTGCGATTAAGTGTTGGCCGCCACACTTACTGTGCGCTGTGAATGGACAGAGTTATAGCTAAACGCCTGCGAGCGAATTTTGAGTGGCATCGCGGTCGACTGGTTATCTGACCGGTGTACCACGCCAATAGTTAGACTAGGGGCTAATAGGAGTCCTTAACTTCATCAAGGCGTAGGGAGAGTTTGATTGGCGAAGGTCAATCCAGATAGAACGGGTATTATCTTATTTGTCAACAGCGAGCGGCGCAGAGAGCAGTCATCGCAGCTTACGGTATTGTGCGCTACAGCCCTTGCGAGCCCCATATTTCCTCCACAAAAGTACACTACACTGCATTTCACACGCGACAGCTTCGACCATACCTAGCAACATTCTAATGGATAATTATTCAAGTTGAGTAGGCGCAGCTCTCAGCCATTCTGCCAAGTCAATAACAATCTTAAACTTTGTATAGAAATTTCAATAGCGAATCCTATCCTTGAGAAGTAACTTCACATTCCGAAACGAACCTGGAAATAACGTGTTAAGTTCATAACCAAAAGTGGCATTGTGATTCCTCAGAATTTTTGCAAAAAAATAAATAATAATTTTCGTTAGTTTGATGTTTTTCTTACACTAACCAGCACTACTCCAGTACCCAAATATCCCACTAGTTATGTAAGAAATTTTGTGAATTTTAGTGTCATTTTCTTACAGCAGACGACTCCAGAAGATATTTATTGCTGAAAGTTTTTCAAGGATTTCTCTTTAGAACGTTAGGAGCGTCTGTCTGACTTCTGTAGTAGTGTGGGGGTGGAAATTGCATCTTGCAGGAGCTACAGGGTAAAGGGTACATCTCAGATTAATCCGTTGTGCAGAATCACACAATAGCACCCACACTCTCACAAAACCTACAAAACTGTATCGCTATGTATGATGTGAGCCGGCGCGGCTCGTAATTACAGGCTCTGAGGCCGAGCCGCCCCGAAATATGTCTTAAAATAAATTCGTCAGCAAGTAATTACAGAATTTAAATTATCAGAAAGCATTTCTCTTATTTCTCACATGGATGTAAATAATGTCGGTCAACGTTTGATATTTGATATCAAGCGATGTTTTCGGACAGGTAAAAGCTCTTCTTAAGACTGCGCCTTGAAACGCGCCTTTATGTATCAGAGGTCTTTCAGCCTAAGTGTGTCTTATCAACCTGCGCACAATTTCCATGTTTCACTACATGCAGCAAAAGGGAATGAAACTTCGCTATCGAGTCCCTGTCTATGTATATCTCTATTTTGCTTTGACGCGTCCGTAATCGACGTTTAGTATCATTGTTTTACAGTGTCTTAGATATTTTTTGTGTCTGCCATAGGCTATTCTATCCCCCGTTGGAATGTCTTGTCGGAGTGCACTTGAGAACGGTGTCATAAGTATTACTTCCTAGTGGGAGTTTCACGAGTGATTAGAGGAAAAAAACCAAGAAGTATGTACTGTGCGCGAAATACATAATATTTCTTTAGTCTCCTTGTTTGCTGTCTGCATTTGTGGATAATGTGCGTTATTAGCAAGTTTCTCGTTGCGAGTGTATTATGCACTAGTTTACAGAGTTTTGCTTCTTAGCTAATTACTGCAGTGTACAAGGAGTTCGTAAACAACACAACATGAATTCAGCGCGCAGTTTATCAGGTAAAATTTTGGGGCATGTGGTTGGTATGAAAATGAAGAAGCTTGTTGCACCCAGACTGGATCTAAAACATCTATCACGAGCAAAAACTGTATAAATCCAGGCAAGGGTATAAATTTAGTATCATCGGGAGTGAGCTGCCGAAGACAAATTTCCTCGTAATCGAAGTTGACGAAACCACTGGTCGTGCAAATTTGTCAGAACTGGTCATAACAATGCGGTATGAGTTACCGGGGAAGTAAACGACCAAAAATCCACACTGCAGCTCTTCTCAGTGAGCTAGAGAAAATGAACGTAAATGGAACGCCTGAAAAACTGATAGCTCAGTGTTACGACGATGCTCCTGTTATGAGTAGCCACTGATGGTGAGATCAAATCAGAATTAAAGAGATCTATGAAAATGTTCACTTCTTCCACTGTTACGCGCGTCAGTTAAATTTAGTTGCTGAACGTTGTGTGACAGGCCATAAAAGCAAGTGCGAGTCTTCTTCAGCAACCTGAAAGGAATTTCTTCTTTTTTCACAGCCTCTTAAAAGCACAGCCGTTGTTGATGAGATAGTGAAGAAATGTATTCCTACCTGTCCTCAACCCATCAGACTCAATTTCACATTGCGCAGTGCAACCACCATACACAAACCAAAAAAATTATTGATGATTATACTAATGATTACAGGACAATAAACAAGGCTATGGGAGTGAAGGGTTTCCTGCAAGCTGAAGATTTCCTCTCCCAGTTGCATTTTTAAATATAAAGTGATGCCTCATTGTGATTTTCTATTTAGTCAACTACAGCAAAGGAATACTAATGCAGTGAACTGCTGAATATGTACCTCACATTGCAAATTCTGTCCCACGTGTTAGGGGCTCACTTGACATCAGTGATACTGAGAACAGGAAGAATCAACTGCAAGCCGGAGACGCTTCACGGAATCAAAAATGGTGTGTGCACGAAACGGCTGCGACCGCATCACGACTCAGACCAGTCATAGAGATAAGACTTTAAACGATTGCTTGTCAGTTGCATAACTGTTTGAACCGTCGTTGTTTTCAAAAGATAAAATTGTTCTCCCAGAAAAATAACTGAAAGTAGTTCTTGATATGTTTAAGTTACAGTCTTTCAGACTTCCGTCATGAATTCCATGTGTTGTAAAGCGGAAAGTACACTACTGGCCATTAAAATTGCTACTCCACGAAGATGACGTGCTACACACGCGAAATTTAACCGACAGGAAGAAGATGCTGTGATATGCAAATGATTAGCTTTTAAGAGCATTCACACAAGGTTGGCGCCGGAGGCGACACCTAAACGTGCTGACATGAGGAAAGTTTCCAACCGATTTCTCATACGAAAACAGCAGTTGACCGGCGTTGCCTGGTGCAACGTTGTTGTGATGCCTCGTTTGAGGAGGAGAAATGGGTACCATCACGTTTCCAACTTTGATAAAGGTAGGATTGTAGCCTATCGCGATTGCGACATTGCTGCTCGCGTTGGTCGAGATCCAATGACTGTTAGCAGCGTATGGAATCGTGCTGGATCCCAACGGCCTAGTATCACTAGCAGTCGAAATGACAGGCATCTTATCCGCATGGCTGTAACGGATCGTGCAGCCACGTCTCGATCTTTGAGTCAACAGATGGGGACGTTTGCAAGACAACAACCATCTGCACGAACAGTTCGACGACGTTTGCAGCAGCATGGACTATCAGCTTGGAGACCATGGCTGCGGTTACCCTTGACGCTGCATCACAGACAGGAGCGCATCGATGGTGTACTCAACGACGAACCTGGTTGTGCAAGAATGACAAAACGTCATTTTTTCGGATGAATCCAGGTTCTGTTTACAGCATCACGATGGTCGCATCTATGTTTGACGACATAGCGGTGACCGCACATTGGAAGCGTGTATTCGTCATCGCCATACTGGCGTATCACCCGGCGGGATGGTATGGGGTGCCTTTGGTTACACGTCTCGGTCACCTCTTGTTCACATTGACGGCACTTTGAACAGTGGACGTTACATTTCAGATGTGTTACGACCCGTGGCTCTACCCTTCATTCGATCCCTGCGAATCCCTACATTTCAGCAGGGTAATGCACGACCGCATGTTGCAGGTCCTGTGCGGGCCTTTCTGGATATAGAAAATATTCGAATGCTGCCCTTGGCCAGCACATTCTCCAGATCTCTCACCAATTGAAAACGTCTGGTCAATGGCGGCCGAGCAAGTGGCTCGTCACAATACGCCAGTCATTATTCTTGCTGAACTGTGGAATCGTGTTGAAGCTGCATGGGCAGCTGTACCTGTACACGTCATCCAAGCTCTGTTTGACTCAATGCCCAGGCGAATCAAGGCCGTTATTACGGCCAGAGGTGGTTGTTATGGGTACTGTTTTCTCAGGATCTATGCACCCAAACTGCCTGAAAATGTAATCACATGTCAGGTCTAGTACAATATATTTGTGCAATGAATACCTGTTTATCATCTGCATTTCTTCTTGGTGTAGTAATTTTAATGTCCAGTAGTGTATTTTATGAAAGCGTTTAATAATTTGACCTTGTTGAACTTCCTGTATGAAACAATTTGGCCAGGGCTTTTCCTGAATGTGTCAAACTTCTGCAGATATTATTATCCTTCCAATGATGACAGAAGAAGCAGAACGCTGCTTCTCTACCTTAAAAACATTCACGCGTAATACAATGAATATGGACAGACCTCTCGTGCTTTCGACGTGTTCTGTCGAAGAAGAACATCAGCCAAATTTCAATGAAATGGTCATATAACATGTTACAGAGTAGAGGGGTAGATGAGTCGATTTCAGTCGTAAGCAAATGAGTTAAAGTAAGCAAACGTGCATTAGTAGGTGACAAGAAGCAATCCTTTTGTCGTAACTATCAATTTGCCTTACTAAATTAAGTGCATAAAAAGGTTTGTGTCATGTTTAGCCACCGATGTCGTATTCAACAAAACGCGTCATTATTTGTTCGGTTTGTGGGGTTAAAGTGACACAATATCTGACACTTCAACGTAAGAAACCACACTAGAAACGAAAAGTCCTGGAGAGATCTTTAGTGCGGAAAGTTACTTAAAATGCATATATGTGTAGTACATATGGCGGATGTTCGGGTCGGTCATGTCAGCCAGTCACAGCACAATATTGGTGACGTCATGGTAACACATCACCACTGTTTCGTCACGTGAACTCACAGCAGTGTGGTTTTGGTGCACAAAACATTAAATGTCTGAGGTTTAGAAATGCAAGCAGTAAAAACATTAAGCACGCAGCGAAGCTGTAACTTACACTGCATTCAAGATCTCTCCAAACGCGTCTTTTACTGCGACTTGTTGTGGTAAACTGTCGGGAAGTGTGATGTCAGCAGATAAATAAACTGCCGATAGATTTTATCTTGGAGTTAGCTTTGACGCTGCTTGGAAGTTGATCATGAAGGGGAAGGAAGATTCAGTGTGAAAATGTGTAAGTAGAACCTTGATTGTGGTAATAGAAAGATCTGTAGCGTAGTCCGAGGTCTAGGTGTGCTGGGATCGATAAATGTCGCAGAGCTCCCCGGTGTGGGCACCACGAGCAGAGGCTGATATGAGCTAAGGTGATGAGAGGGACGGGATATGGACTGTATACAAGAGACTCGGAATACGTCGCAGGTATTTTACTAATGATTTAATCTCCAGTGGAAGTTCAAATGGTTCAAATGGCTCAAATGGCTCTGAGCACTATGGGACTTAACATCTGTGGTCACAAGTCCCCTAGAACTTAGAACTACTTAAACCTAACCTAAGGACATCACACACATCCATGCCCGAGGCAGGATTCGAACCTGCGACCGTAGCGGTCGCGCGGTTCCAGACTGTAGCGCCTAGAACCGCTCGGCCACTCCGGCCGGCCCAGTGGAAGTATACATTCCGATAACCTCAAGTGTATCAAAACTCCAATAGCTCGAGTTTCTCTGTATTTAACTGAAATTCTTATGGCCTGGCACACGCTTATTATTCCATAAAATAATTGCTGAACATGCTTAAATTTTTTAATTATTTTTGCGATCGCGAGTGATTGGAGCAGCAAACCGAACAAACGTTAATTCAACATTGAGAGGACTAAAAAGCAAATAACTTGACTTAATACTCAGAAGGATAGAACTGTTGCATTCAGACTGCATGTGTGTGACTTCGGATAGCTATGGACTACTTGAAAATCAACTCAAGAAATGGTAACATTCGGTGGTGAAACTGAGACGTCCGCTAAACCCGTTGGGCAGGTGATTACGATTGTGGAAGGGGCCAAATACGGTGTCGGTCAGTTTCACTCAAAAATCAGTAACATAAAAATTCAGTTAAAATAGCAAATTATATATACAGAGGGTGTTACAAAAAGGTAGGGCCCAACTTTCAGGTAACATTCCTCACACACAAAGAAAGAAAACATGTTATGTGGACATGTGTCCGGAAACGCTTAATTTCCATGTTAGAGCTCATTTTATTACTTCACTTCAAATCACAATAATCATGGAATTGAAACACACAGCAACAGAACGTACCAGCGTGACTTCAAACACTTTGTTACAGGAAATGTTCAAAATGTCCTCCGTTAGCGAGGATACATGCATCCACCCTCCGTCGCATGGATTCTGATGCGCTGATGCAGCCCTGGAGAATAGCGTATTGTATCACAGCCGTCCACAATACGAGCACGAAGAGTCTCTACATTTGGTACCGGGGTTGCGCAGACAAGAGCTTTCAAATGCTGCTAGAACATGTGCCTTTACAAGTACGACACAACATGTGGTTCATGCAGAAGGTACGATAGGCAACAATGTCTCTGTCATAGTAAGACTCCAATCCCAGTAATGGCTTATCACTCCCTCGTACTATAGCAATTGTTAACCATGAATTGCCAGTAACAACCTCAGTTGTAGTACAAGAAAAATTAATCATAGCTCCAACAAAAGTTATTGGGCCTGTAAGTAGCTCATCTTGTGCTACATTATTTGGTGTTAGAGTAAATTTGTCCACCGTCTTGTAGACTGGCATTCTTGATCTTCTTGTGTATCTCCTCCTCCTGTACGGCATGGCTGTGTGCTTCGTGCGGCTGCCTCGAGTAGAATGAGCGTACAGCTGCCAGTATACCGGATGTACGCACTGATAAGAACTGGGCGCGGCAGGAAGTCGCGCGCTGATAAACCGCAATGGCGGCGCCGGATATGGCAGCTAGGTGGCAAGCCTCAAGGCAGAAGTGGACAGAACAAACACATACAAGGTGCAATACCAACGGCTGAAGGCCACAATTAAATTTCAAATTTTAAAATATATTACCATAAACTCTTAAGGCAGAAGGCCACAGTGTTTTCACTTAAGGGGAAATTTTGAGAATAAGGCTTTAAGCGGCTGAAGGCCCAGAGTTGATTTTCCAAAAATTCTAAATACCTTAATATTTAAATTTTCAATTTCCGAATGCACACTAAATGAAAATGCAACCCAACGACAATAACTAAATTTAAGAATAAAGTTTTAAGCGGCTGAAGGCCCACAATTGATTTACATAAAGTGATTTACGTGAAACACAATAAAACAAAATTCTTTTAAAACAGACCATTAAACACCCATGAAAAGGACAATACAGTCAACGGCATTCAGATGCCTCCAGAGGGGGGGGGGGGGGCTGCCCTCGAAACACTAACGTTCACTTAGGTGAGACAGGTAGTGAGCCCTACTCGTACCAGATACGCGCTGCTAGCGCCGCTCACGGTCAGGCAAAGCAGCAACTCAATGACAGTAGTAATTTAAAGTAGCGCGGTGGAAGTGCGTTAAAAAGGGTGTAAAATACATGAAGGCGGGAACATGAGCCACGCACGGCTCAGAAACTGTTCTCGTTTAGTGTTTTACTTTTACTGTTAATCTATGATTCAATACAGAAATTTAAACCTGATTCTTAGTAAATGCGATATACTAGAAAGCCTATTAGTCGCACTACTACTCAATTGTTGACGGTGTGCAGTAACTAAACACAAATCGGCTTCGGGTTACTTTCTTTAAAAAGTTCTGTCACCGATTTCGAATTTACACAATTCCTCATCAGATGGATGTCACGATTTCGTGAAAACATAAGCTCACCGGGCAATAAATCAAGTGACCCCTAGACAAATCATTACGAGCATCACTTAATACCGTATTATTCTTCCCCTGGAAGTGATAGCCGCCTGGATTCGGTTAGGAAGTGATTCCTCAGGGTTGTGCAGATACGTCGCATCCAGGTTAAGCCAGTCGCTGAGGGTTTGATAGTGCCATTCCACCACACTGCGGGGATGCTGATGTCGGCGTTTTACCCACTTTTCAAACATGTCCCAGACATTTTCTGTGGGGTTCAATCCAGGTGATTATGTGGACCAGTAGAATTGTAATAGAGTGCGGCAGTGTTCAGTAAACGAGCCAAATTTTCTCCACCCGATTAACTTTACTGTTGTCTTTATGTACGTGTGTGAGCAATGGTCTTTTGCGAGATAACCAACTCCGAATGCTCACTGCGTGTTGCTCCCGGCGCAATGTTCCCTCGCTAACAGATGGGGATGGACCTTCAGTCACTGCCTGCAGCAGTTCCTGTCGGGTCTAAAAGCGATTTTCAGTCCTAAGCCGTGAAACGCATGTCGGATCCCTCTCAGTCAGGATCTTCTTCCGATCACAATTCTCATGTCGTGTTTCGTGACCATGTATTATACCACTACTAGTAGACATATTCAACATTTCGGCACGAATAATAAATAATTCAACAATGTCACGCACCATATGGTCAATGGCACAGCCAAAAGATGATTGTACCGTTTTGCTACTCTGTCACGTCCTTGTATTTACCTACGTCTACGTACAGTTTTCCACTTCAGGTATGTATGTTTCACTGACTGCTACTGCCTTATGTTCACGTAGGCAGTGTGCACGCTGTTGAGCTGGGCCATCAGTAAGGCTTAATGATTCATTTGTGCGTGTGCACTAGGTGACTATTTTTTTTGTCCGGTGAGCTGATGGGGCATATGTTCAGGATGGACATTTCATGGCAACTCAACAGTAAACTAATGCATCATACACTGAGAAGCCAAAATATTGTGACCACCACGACTTTGGACGCCGCCTCGTGGCGTTGCGGGCAAGTGACGCGGTAACAAAAGTATGTAAGTGGAGCAGACACGGGCGGAGGATCATCCATAGCGAAAATATGGGCTCCAAATGGGGATATCCACTGAGATAAGTGACTTGATAAAGGACAGATTTTTATCACGCAGAGCCTGTGAACGAGTATCTCGAAAACGGCGAAGCTGGTAGAATGTTCACATGCTACAGTCGCGACCATGTACGGAAAGAGGCAGAAGGACACTGAAATTACCACTAGGCGCTAAATGGTTGGATTTCCACGGCTCTTCACACAACGTGGGGTTCGGAGACATGTCTGCTCTCTAGAATAGGATACATGGTGATCCCTGGCCTCTCTGCCGAAAGAGCACAATGATGGTGCAAACAAAAGTGTTTGGAAACGTGTTACACTAGGTCGATAGTCGCATCCACAATCACCGTTATCGAGGTAAACGGCAGATTGAAATGTGCATCGCGCCATGGACACAGGCTGGTGGGAGCAGGGAAATTCTCTTGCCCTTGCGTGAGACCTATGGTAGTAATCGAAGACACGCTGACACCTGCGGACCACCTGCATCTCTTCATGCTTGATGGCCTCCCCGATGGCGAAGACATTTTTCAGCAGTGTAACTGTCCCTGTCTCGGAGCCAGGACAGTGCTACAGCATCTTGAAGGGCAGTATAGTCACTCATGTTGATTTCTCGGTGACAAAATTCGCCTGATGCAAATCCTGTGGTGGATCCATCTGTGTCGTTATTAGGCGCCATCACCCCGTACTCAAATGAGCGGCCCGTTATTTACTCGAATTACATGATCTGTGCATAGGCATCTAATGCCGCATACCTCAGAAACCTACCAACAGACTGCCGGATTCTTGACACGCTGAACCAGTGATGTATTTCGTTCCAAAGACGGACGAACAAGCTATTAAGCTGGTGGCCATAGTGTTTTTGCTCATCATTGTATTTTTGTACTTTTTGAACAAAGCAGCCTATAACCAGCTTTTGGCTGGTTTCCGTATACCATAAACAAACTGTTACAGCCTCAGTCTCCAACCGTGATTTTATTTGACAGAACTGCACTACTCAATCTATCCTATGCCTTCATTATAATTTTCATCTGTATCTCGACTTCAGTATACAGTGCGCGGTGAAGGGGTCCTTCTGGTTGGTCTTAAAGAGCACCGAATTGGTGATGACTTCGGGTGCAAACTTCACGTTCACAAAAATTACGATGAGTTATCTAGCAAACGTCTTTCTCCCTTTTACCAGTCTGCCTCCGTAGCCTAGGCTGCTAATGCATGCCTGTGCTGAGACGCTCGACCTTGAGGTAGCTGGTTGGGATCGTCATGGCGGAAGAAATTTGGTCGGTAAGGAAAGGAAAGGTGCTGGTGTCAAATCCCAGAACGCCGGCCTTGACGTCAGTATACTGGATTAAATATTGAACCTCTCCACACTGTCAGGGAAAATATAGTAAACGATAACCTTTTTTGCTTGGGTTGTCAGCGGGAAAAAAGTACTATACTGGAGCCTGGTAAACCAGAGAATAAGAGTGTTAGCAATCGTCCAGTCACCTGAGCTGCTGATACAAGCTTTTACAAAGACTCATCCATAATAGAATCGGTCCAAAGATGAATGAAGCAAGCAGCATTCAGACTTTACAGGAGCTATACAGACCAAGTACCTAGTTCAACCACGTGCACTTAAGATGTCAGTGACTTCTGTTGGTCTTACAGCTGTTTGTGATGCCGTGTGGAAACAAGGACTTGCAAGTGTACAACACCAAACCATAATTGGGCTCATAAATAGTATGTTGTCTTAAACATACTTCCAGATGATACGCGGCAATTGATTAAGCAGACAGAAGTAACTTAGTAATGATCTTCCCCTTGTTTCAGTTTTGGCACCAGTTCTCTTGACCTTAAACGCATCAGATCTCCGTGGAACACAGTCAAGTTCATTTATGCTGACGATTTGGCCTTTGGCATTCAACAGAAAAATCTTTAAGCTGGTGAAGAGGAATTCTCTGCAGATTTAGGTACAATGCATGAATACTGCCAAAGGTGAACGAGGACCGAAGTTGACTGTTTTCATCTTACCAATAGAAAGGCCAATGTGAAGCTACATGTCACCTAATGGTCAAGTCCTCTACCATCAAGATTTCCCAAAATATCTAGGAGTAACTCTTGATAGAATCGTGTCGTAAAAGAAACAGAAAGAAAACACTGCAGCAAAGCTGAGATCCATCAATGCCATCATACGAGTGGTTTCTCATGGAGTGCAAGGGCTACAACACTAGCATATTCGTCATTAAAAATCGTTTATTTTGCTTCCGAATACTGTGCTCCAGTGTGCATTAATAGTTCACAAGTGAGAAAAATCAATGTTCAGCTAAATTCAGTAATAAGGACTATAACAGTTTACATCAGATCTACTCCTATTCATTGGTTACCACCTCTAAGCCACAATGGGCCACCAGATCTTCAACACAGAATGCCTTTCTCGAGGAGTATGAAAAATTAACTAACGTTCCCCAGCTCCCAGTCCACTCTAGTGAGCTTGTGCTTAGAATAAGCCGATTAAAATCCTGGGAGTCACCTACAACATAGGCAGAATCGCTACAAGCAGTTGATTTCAACGTGATCAGGAAGTGAGGAAACGTGGAAGAATGTTGCCCAGGAGAAATAGTAAACCGTCGTAAGACCATCCGGCATGGAAGTACCACCAAGTGCTTGGAAAGTAATTATTAGGGTTCGCAGAGAAAGCCTCCACTGAGGGGCAACGTTTCATCTTCTCAATGTGACTGTGTCAATGGACACCAGACCATTAAACTCATTATACGAAGCTGTAGGAGGCGAACTTACCCTGGGAATCTTGAAGATTTCTTTCAAGTGACAGAGGCAGCACCTCGAATGCGTAGAAAATTTAGATATTTGTAGATGTCGTTTAGTTCTATATATTTTGTAAAATTATGCAATTCATAAAGGTTGGTTGCAGTTCGTTTCGTACTGACATACGCAGAATAAGTAGTGCCGAAAGGTTAAATTATACGTAAAGTTTGTTGAATGTCGCTAAGTGCTCTCATTGTCAAATACTGAATGGCAATAGTCTCATTTGCCCGCCGTGAGTTACGTTTCCTCAAGACACATACACAGTTTCTGACTTAAATACATGACTTATTCTGTTAAACCTTTAGCATGAGTTTGTACCTCTTATTGAATAGATTGTGACATCGTTTTTACTTTTTAAATTCGATCAGTAATTACGTTATGTGAAATACTGAAACTCAATTTGTTGTTGCTTCTGGAGGCTGTTAGATAGGCAACTATAACTGAGGTCGGGTGATTTAAGCCGTTTAGAACTACAGATTCTCACTGAAGTTTTACTTCATAAGTACATCACTTCCAATTTTAATGATAACTATTTTTACTCGAGTTGCTCTTTGTCAATTTTGTCTCTTTTCGTCTTTTTATAATATTCCTAATCGGATTTTGCAATATTATGTAACACTTACCTGTATTTGAATTTCACGTCTATTTTCACCGGTATTTCACATTCTACATAGTCATTTCTATTTCTCCGGCTTTTTTTTTTCGTCCTACATGAAGATTTAAGGACGCGGTACAATAAATTAAGAGATTAAGTAACAGAGATACACCATGCTGAACTGTTACTTCTAAACTTGGGAAGATAATGTAAATGGGAACACCCTGTATGTTTAGTTTCTATAGTTAATACGAAATGAATGTATCAGTGAAATTCTGACACCTTTTGATACATATCTATGAACAAATGCTCATGAGTGGGTGACGTGTCGGTACTGTAGAAGTCGGATAATGCAATTACCACTGAAATACCTTGACAGTAGGACCATATTCTATGTACAGCAAGCAAAACAATAATACATATCACTTATATGTATTTAGAGACCGTTAGCTAAAATGCGTACTTCAATTTTAACAGGCTCTGTTATTTACCCTACATCGAAATTTGTGTAAACTGCGTTTCATTCTGCAGCTTCCTGTTATTCGCGGGAAGCCGTTATTTTCCAAAGGAAACTTGGCTGCCTCTTCACGTCGACTCGTGGTGGACTGAATATAACACTCTTATTAAGCGGGAGCCGGCGCCCTTGGGATACATCATTATGAATATTTATGAGCTCTAAAAGTCTAAACTGGATGATATGTGAGAAGACGAGCAACCATATGAGCATCATTATCACGGCAAAACTCGTGTGTCCTAGTGAGGTGATACTAGTGAGGTGACTTCGTGATTTTGCGTGGTACACGAAGATGGATAAAGCGGTAAACTATGCAGATATTAGCTCTGTAGGAAGTGACGGCCACTCAATTAGCGAATCACCCAAGAGATTGGTTCACACTGAATACCCATTCGTATCCAGTAAGAAAATATTCTTTCACCTGCAATACATTTATGAACCTGTCATGAAAAATTGCAAGCATAAGCAATAATCTACATCTTTACACCGCAAGCCACTTTGTGGTGTGCGGTGAAAGGTATTTAGTGTACTACTGTAATATCCTCACTCTCTTGTTCTTGTCACGAATTGTGCGAGATGAATTTGTGCGTTGATAAGTCTACATTTATCCGATTTTTCCGTCATTGTCTGTTCGTGAGATGTATGTGAGAGAACGTAGCACGTTGCTTGTCTCTTTTCAGAACGATCGCTCTCATAATTTTAACAGCTCCCTAACAGCACTTATTACTGGAACTGAGAAACCATCTCCGTGATGTTCACGCACTTCCCAACCCAACACATAACATAACATGGCGGTCTTTATTGGGTTTTCTCTATGTACTACATGCTACTTTCGGCAGTTACTATCTTCAGGCATTGATTTCTAATCGTGTAATCAACAATAACGATTCATTCTTCTATTTATACGTAGAATGGTATACTGGTTTATATTGAGAATCAACTGCCAATCCCTGCAACAATCATCGGTGCTCTCTACGCTTTCACATTTCGCCATAATTTGTAATTTTTTGGATTTGTGACTTTCCTGTACCCAACTGCACCACATGTGACTAGCTTGTACGAGAGATAAGCATAGTTTCCACCTAGAAGAAATAAAATTACGCAATATCACCGCTGGACATAAGCCCATATGTCAGTACGACGTTGCACCACCTCTGGACTGGATGCATGCACCGATACGGTTGGATGCTGATGGCTGGTTCGGGGGAGGGGACCAAACAGCGAGACCATCTGTCATTCGGTGGGGAGTGGTGTAACTAAGCCATTGAATCCTCTCCTGGGTTAGTCTCGCGCTCTACTGTTGTGTCCGAATTGACGTTAGAGCAAGTCTCACACATGTTCTATCGGGAACTGAACTGGGGATCTTACTGGTCGCGGAAGTATCTTAACGTGCTCCGTGCATTTCATAAAGTCGCGTACCGTATGTAGACGAGCATTGTCCTGTTGATAAATGGCACCACGATGCTGCCGCATGAGAGGTGTAACACATGCGGACGTAGCATGCACGTGACCTACCATTGTGAAGTCAGATTAGTTAGTTAGTTACAGGTTCCATTGATCAATAGCAGGGAAAACCGTTGTGATGTGGATCGTGTCAAATGCACAAGAAATGCGCACAGGAAACAAGTTTTTTTTGTTTACATTATAGTGTTATACCTACATATTTCTATTATCTATCCCATTCCCTTAAATGCTACAAAATGCATATAGTATATCTCCAGATTTATGTACTCATATTCAAGAATTCATCTATGGTACAGAAGGAGTTGTCAAGGAGGTATGATTTCAATTTGTTTTTGAAACTATTACTGCTGTCTGTCAGACATTTTATTTCATCTGGTATTTTATCAACAAGTTATATAGCAGCATATTTTACCCTTTTCTGCGCCAAAGATAGGTTAAGTAAAGGATAGTGTAGGTCTTTCTTTTTTCTGATGTTGTAATCATGAATATCGCCGTTGATTTTAAACTGGTCCATGACTGCTCATGAAAGTCATCACATTGTGTTCAGCGATCCCTCAGTCACTACAAACCGCGACCTGAACCCATACTCCATGGTTCCCCACAGTATAACGCCAGGATTAGCTCTGCTGTATGTCCGCAGAACGTAAGAAGAACGGGATTTCTCACCAAGTCGTCGCCGTTCTCACCGACGATTATCACCAGGATAGTGCTGAACCGCAGTTCATCGCTGAACGCAATGCGATGGCATTCATGAGCAGTCAGTCCTTCCCGATTACGGCACCGCTCCAAATACAGCCGTATGCGTTTTGGTGTCAATGGCAGCACATGGAAGGGACAGTTATTCCCTGCTCCGACTGCTGCCAGTCTCTGACCAATGGTGCGGCGGTATGAAATGGAATGTTGCAAAGAGTCCAGTATTTGTTCTCGAACGCCAGGCGCAGATGTGACGTAGTTGCGATGTGCTTGGCGCACAATACAGTGGTCCTCCCTTGTGGTGGTGAGGTTGTGGTCACGACCACATCCAGAACCTTGACGATGAATGTGCCTCTGCTCAGGTTTCCATGCAGCCCAAAATCTGGACATTGCTCGACTCGAGGAGCCTGCCAAATGGAGACCCGTAATAAGCGTCCTTTCAGAAGCTCTGTCAGTTCTTCATAACACTGTCTCTCCTGAATACGCATATCCTCTGTGAGCGATCATTCAGCGTCTGACGCTATTCACGCCCCTTATACACGGTAAGTCACTAACTATTGCACCAAGAATAACTCCGAAGGTACGATAGGAGCTGGAAATTTCGTGGGACAAACGTTGCATGGGACAATGGGGGCATAATATGACTTTGGTCTTTTGTTGCTAGTGGGGTCGCGTCAGAGATATGACGGTCAATTTTTTTTTTATTTTTTATTTTTTTTAATGGAATGTTATAGTTTGGTTCATATTTTCTGATAGCGGCTATCGAGACGAATGCAATGATTTGCAACAGTAAGTTTTTTGAAGCTCAACGAAGGTCAAAAAGGTGGTATGAACGTCTATTTACAGAAGGTGTTCGAAGTGATGACCAATGGTATCAATGCAGTATTGCAATCTTCATATCATGGATTGAGTGGTATTCCTTATCACATCGGCACTTATCGAAGCACATGCTCTGACAATTCTCTCTCGCATATCTTCAGGTGTAGTTGGAACGTCTTTATAAACAACGTCTTTTAAGTATCCCCATTACGTTATTGTCGCTTGAATATTTTAATAACATCAAACAACTAACTCTCTTAATTCACAACAAACTTTTAATTAGTGTACTACGTTTTAGTATGGATAATGTGTTAATTACATCAATTTTCTTATTATTTTAAGTTTTAGACTGTTTTACATGTCACAACACATTTATTGTTCACAACAGGTGCATTTAAATATTACTGAATTATGAATGTTATAATCAATGTTACTATAAGGCTGTTTATGCTATGGGGACATAAAAGAGCTGCCAACATATAGACACAATCAATGTAATTAAAGTTGAGGCATTGTTGAAAGGAATATCGAACAAATATCCTATTACCTCTCTGTATATTCAAATCGATGTTAATCAATTTTATTATAACGCTATTTATGGTAATAGTGAGACGAGAGCCTGAATATATAGAACTATCAATGTAATTATGGGTTAAACCATAGTTCTAAAATAATATCGGTTAGTTAATTACTCCATTGCATTTAAGTATATTGTTAATGTAAAACTATTTTATTTTATTGTTTCCTTTTCGTATATTAGTAGCATTTGCCCATTATATTTATTTCAAACAGTTATCAAAAGCTGCAACCAATCTCCATAGATGCAGATGCACTGGTCCACCTCCACGCTTTGGGGCACGGGCAAAGGCACACAGAGCAGGCATGGTCTGTGTGGCGGCTAAGAGACCAGTTCATGAGGATTGAGGACCCGTTTATACAAAAGACGGGGGGGTCAAAGAAAAAAAAAAGAGTAGCAGCAGTGAAAAAAATCACCAGAAGAAAAAATCCAGAGGCGTCAAGTCTGGCGAACGAACCGGCCACGACACATCTCCTTCGCGTCCAATACAACGATTTGGGAATTGTCTCTGCAACTCATTTCTAGCTATCAGCGAAAAATATGCCGGACACCCATCGTGTTGGTACCACATTTTGTTCCTTGTTCCTAAAGGTGTTTCTTCCAATAACAGATATAGCGTTTGTTGCAGGAATGTGGTGTACTTCCCCAGTAAGATTTCCTTCGATGAAATTGGGGCCTATAATTCTGTCCTCCAGAATCCCACACCATACATTCACCGACCATGGTTTCTGGTGTGCAACTTGCCGCAGCCGACATTGATTTTCAGTTGCCCAGTAATGCGTGTTATGCAAATTATCATTTCCATGGTTCATGAATGTAGCCTCTTCAGTAATTAAAATCAAATTAATAAATGTGTCATCCCTCTGAATCTGAAGTTGAGCCCATCGACAGAATTGAATGCGACACATACAATCCGTACCAGTTAATTATTGATGGAGTCTGATATGGTAAGGATGATATTTATGGCGATGCAGAACACGAACAACATTACTCTAGCTCATGCCAGATTCCCTTACGATTTGACGCGAACTGACACAAGGACCTCGAAACACAGTGGCAAGTGTACCAATCCCTTTTTCCGTGTTAGTAACTTTCTGTTGTCGGATATGTTTCCGATGCGTTAAAGTTCCAGTTGTTCTCAATTTATTATACACATATTTAAATGTGCGACGTGTAAGGTGAGCACGTTGATGATATCTTTCAGCGTATAGGTCTGTAGTTGTTACTGAATTTCGTTGACATTCTCAGTAAATGAGAAGCATCTTGACATGTTCTTCGAAGGAATTTATCATTCACATTCGCTTGATTCGACGATACTAGTCTTACCGTTCCTGTCAGTGTTGTATTGCGAAACCGTCGAAAGGTGTTTACATGTCAATGGCACGTCAGATGGATACGCCGTATTCGGCGAATATTTACAGTTTGCACGATATACGAGAGAGAATTGCCAGAGCATGTGCTTTGATAAGTGTCAAAGTGATAAGGAATACCACTCAGTCCATGATAAGAAGATTGCAGCACTACACTGATACCAATGGACATCACTTCGAACACCTTCTGTAAATAGACGTTCATGCCACCTTTTTGACCTTCGCTGATCTTCAAAGACCTTACTGTTACACATCATTGGATTCATCTCGATAGCCGCTATCAGAAAATAAGTACCAAACTATAGCACTCCATTAAAAAAAAATAAAAGTTGACCTTCACATGTCTGACGCGACCCCACCTAGCAACAAAAAACCAACGTCATATTATGGCCCCCGTTGTCTATACAACATTTATCTCACAAACATTTCAGCTACTATCATACTTTCGGAGTTATTCTAGATGGCAATAGTTAGTGACTCACCCTGTTTACCAGGCCTGATAAGAGCACTAAAAACGCACAGCACCAATGCGCCTTGGTGGCGGTTCTGTCACAATGAATTTCAGTCTAATCGTTTATATGCCAGCTGATGGTGGTAATGTGTACGAAGTTACACTGAGATCAGACCATGTCATCTGAGTGCTTCACTTTGTATGTAGTGCAGTGCATTTTTTAACTTAGAGCACACTTAAATGAAATTGTATGTTGCCAGGGGACAACAGGAAGCAGTGCGATGAAAGAAAATAAAAGATCTAAATTTGTATGAGAGCATCCAAAACCGCTGTTACTGACTTCTTTCTCTGTTCCCGGGGGTAAATGGACAAGTGGTGCAATCGAATTTTTATGCAATTTACAGAAATATAAACAACACAACTCAAGGTATTCAAAGGAGTAGAAATACCTTACATTGATTGCCGTTTTTCCCATACTTGCCTTTTTTTATAATGGGCCGTTATCTGAACTAAGATTCGCTGCTGAAAGGAGTTGAAGATGTCTGTACTGCTGCGGACGAGATTATTTATAGCATGATCGAGCACTACACTCACTAATCTCATACTACGAGGGTCAAGATAGCACAACCTTTCAATTAAACTGCGATCTATAAAATTTAATTATTCTAATGTTTTATAAACTATTAAGTAACTGCAGTGGGGCTAAACATACGTCTACAACAACGCTGTTGTTAATGCACCTTACTCACAACGCAATAATGACATATTCTGCTATTAAGATTCACTCCTAGTGAATGGTTCAGTTTAAAAGCATACTCGGCCGCGTAGTGTGCAAGGACAGCTCTACTACAATATCACATCTTCACTTATGGATGTGTAAAAAGACGTCGTCCCTCGAACACAAGTATTCTATGCATATGTTCTATTGGGCGGAGAGAGGAGAAGCAGCCCTTGATCTTCGTAATACATTTCTGCTAGTAGTTGTAATTTACACATACAGGAATCCCGAGAGTAGATGGTATACTTGCAACAGGCCAAATGTTACAGGAAGGTACCAATTCTATTATACCATGGTGAAAGGAAATTCAGGTTTGTACAGCGTACGCGAGAGCAGACATGGACACAATAAGAGGCCTGCATTTTAAGACAACATGCCCAGATAGCCGCGTCCTAGTGTTAGCATGCTGCTTTCGGGATTCGGGGAAAAGTCTGCCCCGTATCGCATCGATTGGTTCAAATGGTTCTGAGCACTATGGGACTTAATATCTGTGGTCATCAGTCCCCTAGAACTTAGAACTACTTAAACCTAACTAACCTAAGGACATTACACACATCCATGCCCAAGGCAGGATTCGAACCTGCGACCGCAGCAGTCGCGCGGTTCCGGACTGAGCGCCTAGAACCGCTCAGTCACAGTGGCCGGCTGTATCGTATGGACCCGACGGCCTTACGACGAGGCCGGTGTGGTGGGTGGGTGTCGTTATTGGGCGGTTTCCCGCATCCGACTAGGTGAATACTGGGCTACTACCCGTATGTCTGTAAGATGACGATAACTTTGGTTTTAGGAAGGGTAAAGGCTCCAGAGATGGAGTTTTGACGTTGTAGCAGAGAATGGATGCAAGACTCAAGAAAAATCAAGACAATGTCAAACGGTTAAACGTTCTAAATTATGAGAAAAATAAGGGTAAGCTATAGGAAAAGACGGTAATATACAGTGTGTATAAGAAGCAAATGACAACAGCGTGCTCGGATTAAAAAGAATGTGATGCAGGGCCGTAGTCGTACGCCTCTACTGTTCAATCAATACATCGAATAAGAAATGACGGAAATAAAAGAGAGGTTCAAAAGTGGGATTAAAATTCAGGGAGCAAGGATATCAGTGATAAGATTCGCTGATGACATTGCTATCCTCAATGAAAGTGAAGGAGAATTACAAGATCTGTTGAATGTAACGAACAGTCTAATGAGTACAAAGTATGCATTGAGAGTGAATCAAAGAAAGAAGAGTAATGAGAAGTATGAGAAATGAAAGCAGTGAAATATTTAACATCAAGACTGGTGATCAGGAAGCAGATGAAGTTCTTCTACCTAGGCAGCAAAATAACCCATGGGGAACGGAGCAAGGAGGACATAAAAAGTAGACTAGCATTGACAAAAGGGAGTTCCTGGCCAAGAGAATTATTCTAGCGTCAGACCTAAGTCTTAATTTAAGGAATAATTTTCTGAGAATGTACGCTTGGAACATAACGTTGTATGGCAGTGAGAATACCGGAACAGAAGAGAATAGAAGCATTTGAGATGTGGTGCTGCAAAAGAATGTTGAAAACTAGGTCGACTGATAAGGTAAGGAATAAGGTGGTTCTCCGAAGAACCGGCGGGGAAAGCATTAATTGGAAAAAACTTACAAGAAAAATGGACAAGATGATAGGAAATATGTTAAGACATCAGAGAATAACTTCCATGGTAGTAAAGAGGGCTGCAGAGGATAAAAACTATAGGCCAAGACACAGGAGTACATCTAGGACGTTGATTGTACTTGCTAATGTGAGACAAAAACATTTTTACTGTGATTATTTTTGTACATGGACAGGGAGGAAGGGAGAGGTGCCGTTAGGGACGGCATCTGGGAACATCCTCTACCACTAACGTTGTGTAATCCACACTTACTGACCAGTGAGGATACTGGATAAGGCCAAGACAAGAAAGAAGAAGCTGCAATTTAAAAGTATCATCTACGTGAACCTAGATACTGCGGAAGTGACTATCACAATAGATAACTCAACCGAGTATTAATGGACATATATGGAACGCACAATCACAGAAGCTAGGCAGTCCTATTCCTTAATACGGAATGTTGCCCCCTTAGCTAAATGTTCAGCGCGTTCGACTGCCATGAAGCTCGCTCAGATGGGAAGGAGATTTTTTTCCGCACATGGGCTGGGTGTTGTGTTGTTCACATCATCATCATCGACGCTCAACTCGCCCAATATGGCGTCAGCTGAAAAGAATTGCAACTCGTCGCCGAACTTACCTGGGTTTCCGCCTCCGTATCTGTACATGTCAGCGCGGCGGATTGCTAATCGAAGGGGCCCGTGTTCGATTTCCGGCCTGTCGAGTTTTGTTTACTTTCGCGCCGTCGTAATTGACATTACTGTTGAGATGGCTGAACGGAGACTGCCCGAAAGCCAATACAATGGGAAGAAAAACTTCCCCGGGGGCGGACTGCCGGCAATCCATGCCGTACGATCATTTCATTTCATTTTCTCTCTATCTCAATATCTGGAAGTGCATCCCAGAATCTCTGTACTGCCATATTCCGTCTGCTGATCGGTATGCAACTGATGTTCCACAATCACAGATTTGCTCGGCTATTGTAAGCTTGAGTGACGGATGCGCTTGATACAGCGGTCCTCCGCGGTTCTGATAGCTAATGGATGTATGACATGCTTTACTTGCAGGCAATTCTGTAGGCGGCAGAAAGCTGTTGAGATTAAAGAAACAAGTGGCTTACAAACGGAGAAATTTTTGTTTAAAGTTTAGGTGGAATCCTGCTCTCTCCCTGCTCAAACAACGGAGGAACCGAGTTGGCGCTACTTGCTCACTTGTAGTAAGTTAATAATTCGCTGGAATTTGACGCTCGTCGTCTTTGGGCGTGAAGTGGCGCTAGGTGTTTACGGGCTGCGTTTTTTGGCTGCATGCGTCATTTTTTTGGTTGCGGGTTGGCGTAAGTTCGCCCCCTGAAAGTTTAAGTTTGCCATGCACAACGATCTCTCGTGTCATTTGTACACTGCAAATGATTGGGCATTCACTTGTTGAAATATCGGCGGTTGTCGAGGACGTTACTCGGATTCTTGCCCGTGAGTTATTTAAACATTCGATGTGGCAGGAGAAATTCCAGTTTCACGCTGTCGAAGTTTATTGTTAGAAAACTTGCGTTTGTAACTAACTACAGAATGTTTCTACTGATTTAAAACTATATTTCGGGTAACGACCGTAATAACAAAATAAATTACGGCTTGTATAGAGGCAGACGGAGAAACACTTTTTCCCTCGACCTACACTGCCTGACAAATAAAGCGTAGCAGGCTACAACCCTGTCTCACTCCCTTCCAAACCACTGCTTCCCTTTCATGTCCCTTGACTGGTTTCGGTACAAATTGTAAATAGCTTTTCGCTCCCTGTACTTTACCCCTGCTACCTTCAGAATTTGAAAGAGAGTATTCCAGTCTTTTTTTTTTTTGGCATCAGTCTACTGACTGGTTTGATGCGGCCCGCCACGAATTCCTTTCCTGTGCTAACCTCTTCATCTCACAGTAGCACTTGCAACCTACGTCCTCAATTATTTGCTTGACGTATTCCAATCTCTGTCTTCCTCTACAGTTTTTGCCCTCTACAGCTCCCTCTAGTACCATGGAAGTCATTCCCTCATGTCTTAGCAGATGTCCTATCATCCTGTCCCTTCTCCTTATCAGTGTTTTCCACATATTCCTTTCCTCTCCGATTCTGCGTAGAACCTCCTCATTCCTTACCTTATCAGTCCACCTAATTTTCAACATTCGTCTATAGCACCACATCTCAAATGCTTCGATTCTCTTCTGTTCCGGTTTTCCCACAGTCCATGTTTCACTACCATACAATGCTGTACTCCAGACGTACATCCTCAGAAATTTGTTCCTCAAATTAAGGCCGGTATTTGATATTAGTAGACTTCTCTTGGCCAGAAATGCCTTTTTTGCCATAGCGAGTCTGCTTTTGATGTCCTCCTTGCTCCGTCCGTTATTGGTTATTTTACTGCCTAGGTAGCAGAATTCCTTAACTTCATTGACTTCGTGACCATCAATCCTGATGTTAAGTTTCTCGCTGTTCTCATTTCTACTATTTCTCATTACCTTCGTCTTTCTCCGATTTACTCTCAAACCATACTGTGTACTCATTAGACTGTTCATTCCGTTCATCAGATCATTTAATTCTTCTTCTCTTTCACTCAGGATAGCAATGTAATCAATGAATCGTATCATTGATATCCTTTCACCTTGTATTTTAATTCCACTCCTGAACCTTTCTTTTATTTCCATCATTGCTTCCTCGATGTACAGATTGAAGAGTAGGGGCGAAAGGCTACAGCCTTGTCTTACACCCTTCTTAATACGAGCACTTCGTTCTTGATCGTCCACTCTTTGTTATTCCCTCTTGGTTGTTGTACATATTGTATATGACCCGTCTCTCCTTATAGCTTACCCCTACTTTTTTCAGAATCTCGAACAGCAAGCACCATTTTATGTTGTCGAACGCTTTTTCCAGGTCGACAAATCCTATGAAAGTGTCCTGATTTTTCTTTAGCCTTGCTTCCGTTATTAGCCGTAACGTCAGAATTGCCTCTCTCGTCCCTTTACTTTTGCTAAAGCCAAACTGATCGTCACCTAGCGCATTCTCAATTTTCTTTTCCATTCTTCTGTATATTATTCTTGTAAGCAGCTTCGATGCATGAGCTGTTCTGCTGATTGTGCGATAATTCTCGCACTTGTCATCTCTTGCCGCCTTCGGAATTGTGTGGATGATGCTTTTCCGAAAGTCAGATGGTATGTCGCCAGACTCATATATTCTACACAACAACGTGAATAGTCGTTTTGTTGCCCCTTCCCCCAATGATTTTAGAAATTCTGATGGAATGTTATCTATCCCTTCTGCCTTATTTGACCGTAAGTCCTCCAAAGCTCTTTTAAATTCCGATTCTAATACTGGATCCCCTATCTCTTCTAAATCGACTCCTGTTTCTTCTTCTATCACATCAGACAAATCTTCACCCTCATAGAGGCTTTCAATGTATTCTTTCCACCTATCTGCTCTCTCCTCTGCATTTAACAGTGGCATTCCCGTTGCACTCTTAATGTTACCACCGTTGCTTTTAATGTCACCAAAGGTTGTTTTGACTTTCCTGTATGCTGAGTCTGTCCTTCCGACAATCATATCTTTTTCGATGTCTTCACATTTTTCCCGCAGCCATTTCGTCTTAGCTTCCCTGCACTTCCTATTTATTTCATTCCTCAGCGACTTGTATTTCTGTATTCCTGATTTTCCCGGAACATGTTTGTGCTTCCTCCTTTCATCAATCAACTGAAGTATTTCTTCTGTTACCCATGGTTTCTTCGCAGCTACCTTCTTTGTACCTATGTTTTCCTTCCCAACTTCTGTGATGGCCCTTTTTAGAGATGTCCATTCCTCTTCAACTGTACTGCCTACTGCGCTATTCCGTATTGCTGTATCTATAGCGTTAGAGAACTTCAAACGTATCTCGTCATTCCTTAGCACCTCCGTATCCCACTTCTTTGCGTATTGATTCTTCCTGACTAATGTCTTGAAATTCAACCTACTCTTCATTACTACTATACTGTGATCTGAGTCTATATCTGCTCCTGGGTACGCCTTATAATCCTGTATCTGATTTCGGAATCCCTGTCTGACCATGATGTAATCTAATTGAAATCTTCCCGTATCTCCCGATCTTTTCCAAATATTCCTCCTCCTCTTGTGATTCTTGAACAGAGTATTCGCTATTACTAGCTGAAACTTGTTACAGAACTCAATTAGTCTTTCTCCTCTTTCATTCCTTGTCCCACGCCCATATTCTCCTGTAACCTTTTCTTCTACTCCTTCCCCTACAACTGCATTCCAGAAGCCCATGACTATTAGATTTTCGTCCCCCTTTACATACTGAATTACCCTTTCAATATCCTCATACACTTTCTCTATCTGTTCATCTTCAGCTTGCGACGTCGGCATGTATATCTGAACTATCATTGTCGGTGTTGATCTGCTGTCGATTCTGATAAGAACAACCCGGTCACTGAACTGTTCACAGTAACACACCCTCTGCCCTACCTTCCTATTCATAACGAATCCTACACCTCTTATACCATTTTCTGCTGCTGTTGATATTACCCGATACTCATCTGACCAGAATTCCTTGTCTTCCTTCCACTTCACTTCACTGACACCTACTATATCTAGATTGAGCCTTTGAATTTCCCTTTTCAGATTTTCTAGTTTCCCTACCACGTTCAAGCTTCTGACATTCCACGCCCCGACTCGTAGAACGTTATCCTTTCGTTGATTATTCAATCTTTTTCTCATGGTAACCTCCCCCTTGGCAGTCCCCTTCAGGAGATCCGAATGGGGGTCTATTCCGGAATCTTTTGCCAATGGAGAGATCATCATGACACTTCTTCAATTACAGGCCACATGTCCTGTGGATACACGTTACGTGTCTTTAATGCAGTGGTTTCCATTGCCTTCTGCATCCTCATGTCGTTGATCATTGCAATTTCCCACCCCTAGGACAAGAGAGTGCCCTGAACCTCTATCCGCTCCTCCACCCTCTTTGACAAGGCCGTTGGCAGAATGAGGCTGACTTCTTATGCCGGAAGTCTTCGGCCGCCAATGCTAATTATTTATCAAGATTTAGGCAGTGGCGGGGATCGAATCCGGGACTGAAGACGTTTTGATTATGAATCAGAGACGCTACCTCTAGACCACGGGGTCAAAAGCTTTCTCTAAGTCTACAAATGCGAGAAACGTAGGTTTGCCTTTCCTTAATCTAGCTTCTAAGATAACTTGTAGGGTTAGTATTGCCTCACGTGTTCCGATATTTCTACGGAATCCAAACTGATCTTCCCCGAGGTCGGCTTCTACCAGTTTTTCCATTCGTCTGTAAAGAATTCGCGTTAGTATTTTGCAGCCGTGACTTATGAAACTGATAGTTCGGTAATTTGCGCATCTGTCAACACCTGCTTTCTTTGGGATTGGAATTATTATATTCTGCTTGAAGTCTGAGGGTATTTCTCCTGTCTCATACATCTTGCTCACCAGATGGTAGAGTTTTGTCAGGACTGGCTCTCACAAGGTTGTCAGTAGTTCTAATGGAATGTTGTCTGCTCCCGGGGCCGTGTTTCGACTCAGATCTTTCAGTGCTCTGTCAAACTCTTCACGCACTATCATATCTCCCATTTCATTTTCATCTACATCCTCTTCCATTTCCATAATATTGTCCTCAAGTACATCGCCCTTGTATAGAACCTCTATATACTCCTTCCACCTTTCTGCTTTCCCTTCTTTGCTTAGAACTGGGTTTCCATCTGGGCTCTTGATATTCATACAAGTGGTTCTCTTTTCTCCAAAGGTCTCTTTAATTTTCCTGTAGGGAGTATCTATCTTACCCCTAGTGAGATAAGCCTCAACATCCTTACATTTGTTTTCTAGCCATCCCTGCTTAGCCATTTTGCACTTCCTGTCGATCTCATATTTGAGACGTTTGTATTCCTTTTTGCCTCGTGCATTTACTGCATTTTTATGTTTTCTTCTTTCATCAATTAAATTAAATATTTCTTCTGTTACCCAAGGATTTCTACTAGCCCTCGTCTTTTTACCTACTTGATCCTCTGCTGCCTTCACTACTTCATCCCTCAAAGCTACCAATTCTTCTTCTACTGTATTTCTTTCCCCCATTCTTGTCAATTGTTCCCTTATGCTCTCCCTGAAACTCTGTACAACCTCTGGTTTAGTCAGTTTATCCAGGTCCCATCTCCTTCAATTCCCCCCTTTTTGTAGTTTATTCGTGCAGTCCTAAGGGATCGACTGTACACCGACCAGCGTAGCGCCGCGAAACGGCATCAAGAAGGCGGTGACAAGCGCTAAGAGCAGGCAGCACCGTGAAACGGCATCAAGAAGGCACTGAACCGCGATAAGAGCAGGCAGCGTAACTCCTCCAGGAAGACAGAGACAGCACTTCCTGTCAACGCTGAACTGACCAGCTGCCCATCGCTAGTCGGCTCCAGTTCGGTCGCAGACTTCGAGAGCATCAGTACTGAGTAATAGGAAGTTCTGCGAATAGTAACAAATTATCAATGTAATTGCATGTACGAAGCACAGGAAGTTAACTATTGTTTCTTCCCTTAACAAAAGTAAACTTTTCTATTAATTAGAAAGGCCTTCCTTGTTTGCGTCTCTGTGGACTCCCACAGTAGCCCACACAACAATTTTCATCCAAAGAGTGAACAATATTTGTTACGGAAGTAGACGGTCTCGTAACAGAACGTCATGTAGAACTAAACTGTAAACACACTCAAAAGGCTACATATCAGAATATACAGGGTGGTCCATTGATCGGGACCGGGCCAAATATCTCACGAAATAAGGGTCAAAGGAAAAACTACAAAGAGCGAAACTTGTCTAGCTTGAAGGGGGAAACCAGATGGCGCTATGGTTGGCCTGGTAGATGGCGCTGCCATAGGTCAAACGAATATCAACTGCGTTTCTTAAAATAGGAACCCCCATTTTTATTACATATTCCTGAAGTACGTAAAGAAATATGAATGTTTTAGTTGGACCACTTTCTTCTTTTTGTGATAGATAGCGCTGTAATAGTCACAAACATATGACTCATAAATTTAGACGAACAGTTGGTAACAGGTAGGTTTTTTAAATTCAGATACAGAACGTAGGTACGTTTGAACATTTTATTCCAGTTGTTCCAATGTGATACATCTACCTTAGTGAACTTCTGAGAAGGCATACGGTCACAGCGTGATTACCTGTAAATACCACATCAATACAATAAATGCTGAAAATGATGACGGTCAACCTCAATGCATCTGGCAATACGTGTAAAGACATTTCACTCAACAGCGAGTAGTTCGCCTTCCGTAATGTTCACACATGCATTGACAATGCGCTGACGCATGTTGTCAGGCGTTGTCGGTGGATCACGATAGCAAATATCCGTCAACTTTCCCTGTAGAAAGAAATCCGGTGACGTCGATCTGGTGAACGTGCGGGCCATGGTATGGTGCTTCGACGACCAAACCACCTGTCATGAAATATGCTATTCAATACCGCTTCAATCGCACGCGGGCTATGTGCCGGACATGTAGAAGTACATCGCCATTCTGTCATGCAGTGAAACATCTTGTAGTAACATCGGTGGAACATTACTTAGGAAATCAGCATACATTGCACCATTTAGATTGCCATCCATAAAATGGGGGCCAATTATCCTTCCTCCCATAATGCCGCACCATACATTAATCCGCCAAGGTCGCTGATGTTCCACTTGTCGCAGTCATCGTGGATTTTCCGTTGTCCAATACTGCATATTATGCCGGTTTACGTTACCGCTGTTGGTGAATGACGCTTCGTCGTTAAATAGAACGCGTGCAAAAAATCTGTCATCATCCCATAATTTCTCTTGTGCCCAGTGGCAGAACCGTACACGATGTTCAAAGTCGTCGCCATGCAATTCCTAATGCATAGAAATATGGTACGGGTGCAATCGATGTTGATGTACCATTCTCAACACCGACGTTTTTGAGATTCCCGAGCCTCGCGCAATTTGTCTGCTAATGATGTGCGGATTAGCCGCGACAGCAACTGAAACACCTACTTGGGCATCATCATTTGTTGCAGGTCGTAGTTAACGTTTCACATGTGGCTGAACACTTCCTGTTTCCTTAAATAACGTAAATATCCGGCGAACGGACCGGACACTTGGATGATGTCGTCCAGGATACCGAGCAGAATACATAGCACACGCCCGTTGGGTATTTTGATCACAAGAGCCATACATCAACACGATATCGACCTTTTCCGCAATTGGTAAACTGTCCATTTTAACAAGGGGAATGTATCACGAAGCATATACATTGAAAGCCTCTATGTGGCTGAAGATTTGTCTGATGTGATAGAAGAAGAAACAAGAGACGATTTAGAAGAGATAGGGGATCCAGTATTAGAATCGGAATTTAAAAGAGCTTTGGAGGACTTACGGTCAAATAAGGCAGAAGGAATAGATAACATTCCATCAGAATTTCTAAAATCATTGGGGGAAGTGGCAACAAAACGACTATTCACGTTGTTGTGTAGAATATATGAGTCTGGCACATACCATCTGACTTTCGGAAAAGCATCATCCACACAATTCCGAAGACGGCAAGAGCTAACAAGTGTGAGAATTATCGCTTAATCAGCTTAACAGCTCATGCATCGGGGCTGCTTTCAAGAATAATATACAGAAGAATGGAAAAGAAAATTGAGAATGCGCTAGGTGACGATCAGTTTGGCTTTAGCAAAAGTAAAGGGACGAGAGAGGCAATCCTGACGTTACGGCTAATAACGGAAGCAAGGCTAAAGAAAAATCAGGACGCTTTCATAGGATTTGTCGACCTGGAAAAAGCGTTCGACAGCATAAAATGGTGCAAGTTGTTCGAGATTCCGAAAAAAGTAGGGGTAAGCTATAGGGAGAGACGGGTCATATACAATATGTACAACAACCAAGAGGGAATAACAAAGAGTGGACGATCAAGAACGAAGTGCTCGTATTAAGACGGGTGTAAGACAAGGCTGTAGCCTTTCGCCCCTACTCTTCAATCTGTACATCGAGGAAGCAATGATGGAAATAAAAGAAAGGTTCAGAAGTGGAATTAAAATACAAGGTGAAAGGATATCAATGATACGATTCATTGATTACATTGCTATCCTGAGTGAAAGAGAAGAAGAATTAAATGATCTGATGAACGGAATGAACAGTCTAATGAGTACACAGTATGGTTTGAGAGTAAATCGGAGAAAGACGAAGGTAATGAGAAATAGTAGAAATGAGAACAGCGAGAAACTTAACATCAGGATTGATGGTCACGAAGTCAATGAAGTTAAGGAATTCTGCTACCTAGGCAGTAAAATAACCAATAACGGACGGAGCAAGGAGGACATCAAAAGCAGACTCGCTATGGCAAAAAAGGCATTTCTGGCCAAGAGAAGTGTACTAATATCAAATACCGGCCTTAATTTGAGGAACAAATTTCTGAGGATGTACGTCTGGAGTACAGCATTGTATGGTAGTGAAACATGAACTGTGGGAAAACCGGAACAGAAGAGAATCGAAGCATTTGAGATGTGGTGCAATAGACGAATGTTGAAACTTAGGTGGACTGATAGGTAAGGAATTAGGAGGTTCTACGCAGAATCGGAGAGGAAAGGAATATGTGGAAAACACTGATAAGGAGAAAGGACAGGATGATAGGACATCTGCTAAGATATGAGGGAATGACTTCCATGGTACTAGAGGGAGCTGTAGAGGGCAGAAACTGTAGAGGAAGACAGAGATTGGAATATGTCAAGCAAATAATTGAAGACGTAGGTTGCAAGTGCTACTGTGAGATGAAGAGGTTAGCACACGAAAGGAATTCGTGGCGGGCCGCATCAAACCAGTCAGTAGACTGGTGACCAAAAAAAGAAAAAAAAATATCGTCCGCACTGGCTGAATGTTGCGTGATACCATATACTTATACGTTTGTGACTATTACAGCGCCATCTATCACAAAGTGAAAAAAGTGGTCCAACTTAAACATTGATATTTCTTCACGTAATACACGAATATGTAATAAAAATGGTGGTTCCTATTTTTAAAAAACGCGATTGATCCGTTTGACTTACGGCAGCGCCATCTAGCAGGCCAACCATAGCGCCATCTGGTTTCCCCCTTCAAGCTATACGAGTTTCGTTCTTTGCAGTTTTTTCGTTTGCTGCTTATTTCGGTCACTATCAATGGGCCACCCTGAATAGTCATTTTCACCAACGAAGCTGATGAAATAAACGTACTTCTTAACACTGACTAGTAGGATGTTCCAGTTTCATGTTTTTGTGAAAATTTGTTACAAAATAAGTATTAGATTTAAATCTTGCAAACTATTTTTTGTGGAATGGAATAAAACACTGAGGAATTTGTATTTATGTAAAAGAAATTTAGGTATCAGGAATGTAGTATCTTTGTGATAACTGGATTGTGAAAAAGATTTCAAAACATCAAATGTTGAGTTAGTATAACAAAAAACTGTTATTTTGGGTGTGTAAAGGTCTCGTGAAGGCCAATATAAGTGGTTTTTAAAAAATACTGGACCTTAATTTAGGCAAACAAAAATTACGTGAAAAACATTGGTACTCAATAGTTATTTTGACATTGATTGCCGAGTCACCCACAGAAAAACATTTAAATCTAATAAAAATCTTCAATCTGTGTATAAATGTTAGTTGTCCAAGACTTATGAAAAAAGTTAGTGTCGCTACAAGCGTGCATCGGAAAACTTTCATGCTGGCTACAGCGACCACTATCATACCTGTACATCACATGAAAACATGTAATCCATATCTTTAAGTGTATAAGTAAATTTAAATGTACAGTATAGACTCAAATTTGTGTCTGCTTGTTATATCGATCTAATTTATTACAAAAATTTAAGTGATGTATACTTGCAAGTTGTGAAACCAACAAGTAAATATATTTCTGACCAATATCTTATGTACGATGTCTGTACTGAAAAACAGTTTCATATGACCAAATAAAATAACTGTGGTCTTCTGTCCGAAGCCTGGTTAATGCAGCTCTCGTTGTTAGTCTATCCTGTGCAAGCCCATATATACTTCTTTCCAGTATTCTCTTCTTGTCCAAACTGCTTACTGTACACGATTCACTTCCGTTCAAGGCTACACTCCAGACAACTACCTTCGGGAAAAACTTCCTGTCACTTCCTTTAATAATGGATGTTAACAATTTCCTCTTATTCAGAAATTCTCTTCTTCTTATAGCCAGGGGAGATTTACATCCTCACTACTCCGCCTATCATCAGTTAATTTGCTGCCCAAATAGCAAAGCTCATCTATCACTTCTTGGGTCTTGTTTCCTAATCGAATTCACTCAGCATACCCTTATTTAATTGCGTTTCATTCCATTACCCTTGTCTTACTTTTGCCGATGTTCACTTTTTGTAATCTGTCTTCAAGACAAATCTATTCTGTTCAACTACGCCCAGAAATAACTCAAATGTCATAGACGAACCAAAAAGTTTTTATTTTTTTCCTCCCTCAGTTTTAGTTTCCATTCAAATTTCACCTTATTTTCCTTCACAGCATGCTCAGTATACGTACGGAATAACGTCGGGGATAGGCTGCAACCATGTCTGATTCCCTTCTCAACAACAGCTTGCCTTTCATGACCTTCAACTCTTGTAATTGCGATCTGATTTCTATATAAGTTGCAAATAAACTTTCGGTCCCTTTATTTGCTTCCCGCCACCTTCAAAATTTCAAAGAGTGAATTCCAGTAAACATTATCAAAACCTTTCTCCTAATCTACAAATGCTATAAACGTAGGTTTGCATAATTCTAAGACAAGACATAGTGTCAGTATTGTCTCCCATCTTTCTGCACTTCTCTGGAACTCAAACTGGTCTTCACCAAGGTCGGCTTCTACCAGTTTTTCCAGTCTTTTCTCAATATTTTGCGACCATGACGTATTAAACTGATGGTTGAGTAGTATTCACACCCATCAGCTCCTGCATGGAATTAATACATTCTTCCTTAAGTGTGAGAATATTTCATTAGCTGATATTGTCTGAGGGGATGCTGTTTCCTCCAGGGCACTTTCTCCACAGGGGAATGACGAACGGTGAACTAAATCCAGGCTAGCTTTTGTAGTCATGATCTGGGAAGGCTACGGAAAACTTGTGATGACAATGTAAGTGCGGCTTAATAGTTAGCAGCGTGTTTTAATGTTGACGATTATATCGCTTGTCGGTCACCAGTTTTGTTGAACCTACACAACGACTTCACTCAGCCAGGCTTTTTTTTCGTCGATTGTTGCGCAGCACTTGGTATTAGACGTGTAGAAACATTTATTCTTCAGGTAGCGGTGTTTCTACGCATATGGCTCTGCAGTTGCCGAGAACCACAGGTGACTCTTAATAATCACTACCACTATTATATCTGAAGTGTTACCATGGCCAGTAATAATGTTAGTACGGATAGTACATTTGGTAGAAATAGTACACGTACTACTTCTTCCTCAATCTGCAGGTAATTTTACCCATTTTCACAAGCTGGGACACTGTCTCGAATAAAACAGTGACCCGAATATAGAATATATTTCCTTTACTTTACGCCTATGGTCACAAACTTATTTGTCATCAGACTGCCGGTTTCGGTCTATAATGACCATGTTCACATCTGTAGGACATGTTTTTATAAAACAGACCTGAAGATGGTCACTGTAGACCGAAACCGGTAGTCTGATGACAAAAAAGCTTGTGACCATAGGCGTAAAGTAAATGAAATTTATCCATTTTGTGTCACCCACAACTCGTTCTTCTACTTTTCTTCCACGTAATAGTTCTTCGATGATTCTTCTATGCGGGTAATTTCCTCGCACTATATGTCCTACTCATGGTGTGTTCTGCGTTCTTATAATATCCAATTGATTTCTTTCCTCCGCTTTTCATAAAAGTAGCGCTTCATACGTCATTCTGTCAGTCAACCCCAAAAATATAGGAATTTTTGTGTTATTACCTGGTCGTAACAATGAAAGAGATCTACCTATAGGAGTCGGGCCTTTGCTGTACCCTTACCTTTGAGGCCTTCAGCGACGTCTCATAGTTACCTCTCTTTATCGTGCCATCTACCGCTTGTATCGATCTATTATTATACTTTCAACCATTTTCAGTCCAGCTTTTCCTATAATTTGCTGTGGAGCCTTCGATTGAGTACGAACATCAGAGTCCTACCTCTAACATAGATCATTTTCATGTTTCTAGTGTTTCAGATGAGGTTGTGAGTTTATTTAGTGAGGCTAATAATCAGTCGTCACTCAGGTCAAGGTTTTTCGTGGGCATGGAAGCCTAGCAGGTGAAGTGGTGGCGTACAGATGCAGGAGGCCGATCTCACACATACACCCAGGGAGGCAGTACTCAGATGTCCTCGTCCAACAGAATGAAGGCAGCAGCTTGCAGTCATTCGGTATGGCCTTTACCAGGAGAAGGCCCAGGCTAGACTGCATCTTCTATGAATCATGTATGTGACCAAAACAGCAATGGTAGCTTCGAGTGGCTCTTAGGTGAAGTCTTTGCGCAGGCAGTAGGCAACACATCACGGTTCGCCTAAGACCCAGTTCTGTAACTAACGAGACGCACATTCTTTCGGAATCAGAGATGCAGACTGGATGGCTGGACATTGAGACTTCTAAAGCAGAGGTATTTAAGCGGAAGATAACTTGATCATGGCCAATGCCAGGCACTCACTCGCCACATGTCACATCGCTAGCTTGTTACGCCACGTGTGTTAGCCATGTGGCTAGCGTGGCCGCGTGTTTCCGCGTGCGCCTGCGTAACGAGTGATGGGTACTGTTACGTCTGCCACAGACGGCCCCTGTCAGGCAGACTACACTCAAGACACCTCTGGGTACCTTATAACATACACAAGCACTTGAGGGCGCAACCAAGAGGAAAACTATTCTTCAAAACAAACAGAACTTGCTAGAGACTAATGCGAACCTTTTTCTGCAGAGGTCGCCTCACAGATACAGGGAAAGTTGGAGTACTCCGCCGACCTCCGCCGGCTTTATAAGGCCAGCGCGGCAGCAGTACAGCACTTGGTGTGCCCAGTCCCACCCCCCTCCTTCCATTCCACCTCTCCTCACTCTCCCTTCACCCTCTATCTTTGTCGCCCCCTCTCCCGCTTCTTCCTCCCGCTCCTCTCGTTCTGATCCCTTCCCCCCACTCCCCCAGCCTGTCACTGCAGCTCCGGCTCGGGTGGTGGCCCGTCGGGCCACTGCCCACGCCCAGCTCTCCCCGTCACCTTCGCCATCACCGCCGCCACTGCCACCGTCATCGTCATCGTCGCCGTCGCCTTCGCCTTCACCGTCACCGTCACCATCTCCGGCGCCGACTCCGGCCCCGGGACCTGCCCCTCCCCGCCACATTCCCGTTGTTCCCATCCCCCACACCTCCTCCACCGCCGTCAAGCGCCCCGGTGGCACTCCTGCTTCCTCTGCTTCCAAAAAGGCTGCGCCTCGTCCTCCTTCCCCCACCCATGATGCCATGGAAGTCTCCCCGCCTGTCCCTGCCCCCTCATCCTCCTCCTCTCCCCCTTCCTCCTACCGCTACCTCCTCTCCCGTCCTGATCCCTCTCTCCTTGAAGCCTGGAACCTCACCCTCTTCCTTCGCCAGCATTGTCCTGGTGCCCCCATCTCCCTCCTCACTCCTCGCCGAGATTCGGTCCTCATCTCCTCCCCCAGCCCAACCCTCCACACCTACCTCCTTTCCCGCATCCCTGTCACCCGCTTTGGCCCTCATGCCTCTCTCACCCCTGCTCCTTCACCACCTCCCTCCCGCCAACCCCAACCTCCACATCGCCTGCCAACTCTCACCGCCGTGATCACTCGGCTTAGTCCAGTGATCACGGAGGAGGAGGTGTTGGCGGAGCTCCAGGTGCATCCCCATTTGGAGGTGCGTGCGGTTCGCCGCATACATAACGCTGCCGGCCCCACCTGCCTTATGCGGGTTTTTTCTGAGCACGCCCCGTCCATTGACCGTCTCCTGAAGGAGGGTGCCCTCCTTTTTAACCAGCGGTACAAGGTCGACCCCTCCCGTTCCCCTCCTCAATCCCTGCGCTGCCAGAGGTGTCTACGCTATAACGCGCACCCCACAGCTGAGTGCCACGAGGCCCCCACCTGCCCGCATTGTCGGCAAGCGCGCTTCCTCAGGCAGTGCCCCAACCTCCAATCCCCTCCTTCCTGCAATACCTGCAATCTCCCCCATCCCACCTACTCCCAAAAGTGTAAAGCCCGACCCCCTCCAACCACTCCTGAACTCACCGTCCCTGTCCGTCCCCTGGACGCCCCCACCCCTCCTGGCAATTCCCTTCGTCCCCCCCCCCCCACCGCTGAAGACATCATCAGGTTCCTTACCATCGTCCTCCAGAATGTTCATCCCTTTCAGCGCCCACACACCCTCCAACAGATCTCCCTCGCCGCCCGTTCCATATTCCAACTCAAGATGTACGCCACCTACTCCAACAACCAGGCCCATTTCACCTTCTCCCGCTTCGACACCCTCGTCTAAATCCCTATCATGGCGCGACAGCAACGTATCCTTTTCAACAACATCCGCTCCCTACCCGCCAACAGGAACCTCTTCCTGCACACCCTTGCCACCCACCGCGTGGATGCCTTCCTCCTTGATGAAACCTTCCTCCAACCCCACCACACCATTCACACTTTGCCCTACCTCCTCCACCGCTCCGATAATCCCCTCCCAATTGCGCGTGGCGGAGTTGCCATTGGTCACCACTGCCAGATCCCCGTTCGGGTCCAACCTCTCCTTCCCGACCCCACCGAACACCTGACCCTTAGTCTCTTCTTCCCCGGCCTTACCGTTACCTGCGCCACCATCTATGTCCGCCCCAACGCTCCTATTCCCTTCGACTTCCTCTCTCACGTCGATCGTACCTTTTCCTCCTACGTGATCGCCGCCGACCTCAACATCCATAGTCGTTCCGCTGCCCAGTTACGGCGGTGGCATCGGTTCCTCTCCACCCTTCAAGGTGACCTCGTCCCCATCCCCCGGCATACCCGTCCTGAATCCAACTCCACTCCTGATGTTATCCTCTCCTCCCCCAACCTCCTTGGCCGCATAACGGTGGATGTCCTGGAGCCTATTGGTAGCGACCATCTCCCTGTCCTCCTCACCGTTTCAGACGGTCGTCGCCCTCGCCCCGACCCTCGTACTGACCCTCCCCCTAAGTATGTCCACGACTATTCCTGAGCCGACTGGAATGCCTACCGGGATACCCTTTCCACCCAGGTCGATAGCCACCCTCTCACCTACCACCACCCTGACGATGTCACCCATGCCGCCTCCTTTCTCCAGCAGACCTTGTCTGAGGCCGTGGAGGCCCACGTTCCTACTGTCGCCATCCACCCCCACCATCCTACCTTACCCCCACAGGCCGTTCTCCTCCTCCGTGAATCCCGTCGTCTCTACCGTGCCTTCCTCCGCACGCGTGACCCGGACACACTACGACGCCACCGGCAACTCCAGCGACACGTTCGTAATTTGCTCGCGGCTAAGAAACGCCGGGACTGGCGACAGACATGCACCTGTTTAAATGCAACCCTACCAATCAACTCGTCCAAGTTCTGGTCGGCCTTCCGTCGCCTTACTGGAACTAAACCCTCCCCCTACTATCCTCTTCTCCACGATGATCACCCCTTCCCTGACACCCTTAGTAAGGCCAATCACTTTGCCTCCTACCTCTCCGATGTCTTCTCTATCCCCGACGATCCCCAGTTCGATTACTCCCTCCTCCCAGATATCCGCGATCGAACTGACACCTCTGTCCCTCCCCTCGCCCCTGGTTTCCAGTACTTGGACAACATTACACACACGGAACTCAATGCCCCTATCACTACCCAGGATCTCATTGATACACTCCGCACAAAACGCAACACTGCTCCTGGTCACGATCGTGCCACCTACCGTCACCTTCGTGAAGCTCCTGTCTCTTTCCTCTCCACCCTGGCCAGGCTCTACAATGTAGTCCTATCCACCGGTTACTACCCCGACCTGTGGAAAACCTCCCGTATCCTCATGTTCCTTAAACCTGGCAAACCGCCGTCCGCCGTCTCCTCCTACCGTCCCATCAGCCTTACCTCGGTCTTCAGCAAGGTCCTGGAATCTGTCCTCACCCGCCGCATCCACCAGCATCTCCGCCAGCACCGCCTTCTTCCCGTCACCCAGTGTGGCTTTTGGCCATCCTTCTCTTCTGACGATCTTCTCCTTCACCTCACTCATCTCCTTTCCGAACAGCTTAATTCCCGTCGCTCCGCAATCTTCCTCTCCCTTGACCTCGAACGCGCTTATGACCGCGTCTGGCATTCCGGTCTCCTCTTCAAGCTCCAAACCTTTGCCCTTCCCATTAACTACGACCGTCTGATCGGTTCCCTTCTCTCCCGCCGTCCTTCCTATGTCACCATCCATCACACGGATTCCTACACCTTTTTCCCCTCCGCCGGTGTGCCCCAAGGCTCCGTCCTCTCCCCCCTTCTGTACCTTTTGTACACGGCGGACATGCCGCCGCCGTCGCCCCCCGTCCACCTCCTCCAGTTTGCCGATGACACCGCCTTCCTCGCCCTTGCCCCCACCCTGCAACGCTCCCAACGCCTTCTCCAATCCCATCTTGACCGATTCACTGCTTGGTGTAACCAGTGGTTGCTCAAGGTCAATCCTTCGAACACCCAGGCGATCATTGTAGGCAAAACCACCCCTTCCTTCCGCCTCCTTGATTTCTATCTCACCGTCTATGGCCGTCCCATCGCCCTCACTCCCACCCTTAAGTACCTTGGCGTCACCCTCGACCGTCACCTCTCCTGGACTCCCCATCTCCATACAATCCAAGCCAAGGCACATTCCCGACTCCGTCTCCTCAAGCTCCTTTCCGGCCGTACGTGGGGTCTGGACCCTTACACAATCCTCCACACCTATAAATCCCTCATCCGCCCTATCCTTTGTTATGCCCATCCAGCCTGGATCTCCGCCCCCCCTACCTTTTATAAATCCCTCCAAATTCCTTGAACGCCATGCTCTCCGCCTCGCCTATCGCATCCGTCTCCCCTCCCCCACGTGGATCCTGTATGATCTCATCCCCTTCCCCCACCTCCTCCTTTTCCTTGAAAGGATACGGATCCTTTACACCTCCCGTAAACTCGATCCTCCTCACCCGCTCGTCTCCCCAATCCTCTCCCATCCCCGCCCGCTGCCGCGCCTGTATTCCCACGTCCCGCCCGGTCTCCATCTCTCCACCCTCCTTACTCTCTCCCAAGGTGGCTTCCGCCAGCTCCCCCTCCCTGATGATGTCCTCCTCCCCTCCATCTACCCCTCCTATCAACTTTGACCCTGCCCCACCACCCACTTCCGGTGTCCTTTCCTTTAGGCACCCTCCCTCCCTCCCTTCTCTTCCCTTCCCTCCCCTTCTCTTTCCTTTTCCCCCGTCCCCTCCCTCCACCACTCTTCCCCCCGGGCTTCCCCTCCCCCTTCCTCCCTCCCCCCTTTCTCCCCTGCCCATGGCATCTCTGCTCTCTCCTCTCCCTCTCCCACTCCCCTTCCTCCTCCTCCTCTCTTGGCAGGTCCCCAGACTCGCACATGCATAGTGAACATTCGCGCGCCGGAGATCATTGCCGTCAGTGTCTAGTGTGTGTGCTTCGTTTTGTGTTTCGTGCAGTTCCAACTCCACTGTTCACATGTGCCGTCGCAGCTCTCCGTGTTTTGTGCGCCGTGTCAACAAGTGTTAGTGTTTTTTCGTCCAACGTGAACGGCTTCTTGTTTTTTGTTTTTTTGTAACTACTTTCTTTGCCCGCCATTTTTTGTATTTTCTGTGTCACCTATCTCATATTATTGTACCCCATACGGCTGAAGAGCGGCGTATTAAGCTGCTGCCAGCCCGCCTTGTATAAGGTGCTGAAAATTACAATAAAGGAAAAAAAAAAGCAGTACAGCCAGCTCCTCTCCGAGCTAGGACTAGCTCCGACGGACCTCACCGACGCTCTTGATGAATGGACATCTACAAGTTATTTGTTTTTGTGTGTATATAGTGATTGTTCGAGAAGTGTAGTTCAGTTTCAAGAAACGACATTATACTGAGTGTTCTACAATACTGAGTATTCTCCGGATACCATGTATGGTTCATAACGAAGTCGGGTCGTGTGGCCCATGCAAATAATTATGTTTAGTTTTTAGGGCACGATGCCACTGTTGAAGAAGAAGTGTGCCACTGGTCGAGGGGATTGGTCACTGAAATGGAGTAAGATGTCTCAAGTGTTCTTGAAGGCGAAATGACCGAAACAGCTGATACCGATCGTTTTAACGTTAATACCCGTATTACTACACTGCAAAGGAGATCAATATAGGTTTCCGGGGATCAACAGACATTTTGGACACCTCATATGGGGCTGACAAGTACGAGAATTATCACACAATCAGCTTAAAGCGCATGTATCTAAGTTGCTGACAGGAATAACACACAGATGAATGGAAAAGAAAGTTGAGGGTTGGGCAGTTTCGCTTTAGAAAAGGTAAACGCACTAGAGAGGCAATTCGGACGTTGCTGTTGATAATGGAAACAAGACCAAATAAAAATCGGGACACGTTAATAGGATTTGTCGACCTGGTAAACGCGTTCGACAATGTAAAATGGTGAAAGATGTTCCAACTTCTGAGAAAAATAGGGGCAATCTATAGAGGGAGACGGTAATATACAACACGCAAGAGGAAATATAAGAGCGAACGACCAAGATTGAAGCCCTCGGACTAAAAAGGGTGTGAGACAGGGATGTAGCCTTTCTAACCGCTGTTCAATCTTCACATTGAAGAAGCGATTACGGAATTAAAAGAAAGATTCAGGGGTGGGATTAAAATTCAAGGTGAAAAGATATCAATGATACGATTCGCTAATGACATTTCTGTCCTAAGTGGTAGTCAAGAAGAATTACGTGATCTTCTGAATGAAATGAACTGTCTAATGAGTACAGAATATGGGTTGAGAGTAAATCGAAGAAAGACGAAAGTACTGGGGAGTAGCAGGAATGTGAACAGTGAGAAACTTAACATCAGGATTGATGCCCACGAAATGGATGCTACGGACTAGGCAGCAAAATAACGAATTGCGGGCAAAGCAGACTAGAACTGGAAAAAAAGGCACCATTCCTGGCCAAGAGAAATCTACTAGTATCAAACATAGGCCTTGATTTGAGGAGGAAATTTCTGAGAATGTACGTCTGGAGCGTAGCTTTGTATGCCAGTGAAACATGGACTGTGGGAAAACCGGAGCGGAAGAGAATCGAAGCATTTGAGATGTGGTGCTACAGTGAATGTTGAAAATTAGGGGGACTGATAAGGTAAGGAATGAGGAGGATCTGCGCAGAAACGGAGAGGAAAGAGGTATGTGGGAAGCACTGACGAGGAGAAGGGACAGGATGATAGGACATATGCTAAGACATCGGGGAATGACTTCCATGGTACTATAGGGAGCTGTAGAGGGCAAAAACTGTACAGGAATACAGAGGTTGAAATACATCAAGCAAATAACTGAGGACGTAGGTTGCAAGTGCTACTCTGGAATGAAGAGGTTGGCACAGGAGAGGAATTCGTGGCGAGCCGCTCAAACCGATCAGAAGGCTGATGTAAAAAAAAAAAAAAAAAAAAAAAAAAAAAAAAAAAAAAAAAAAAAAAAAAAGTTCCCTATAACATTGCGTCGAAAGCTGTCATAGTATTAAAAGCAATAGGTAGCGATCTTGATTAACACGATTCTTCAAGTATAATTAAGGTAATGGTCAAATAATAGTTTTGTAAACTACCTCCTTTGGGAGATGGACTGTACTTCGTGGCGATTCTTTCAACGAATGTCAGTCTGGCATCTCCTTATCTGTCATTATTCTTACGTGATCGTACCACTTTACACGGCTGTTCGCCCATTCTTCAAAATTACTTAACGGGTGTGACTGCTTCCAATGGCTTTACTGCTTTCGTATAATCGTACAATAATGAGTCTTTGTGCCTGTTTATGACCAACATTTACATATGTTTATGTTGAGTGCCACCTGCTGTTCTCTTACCAAGTACAGGTCTTCCCGAATTTCGCTACAATTTTGTCTCGTTCTTTGTACACAAAAGCGCCTTCCACTGAAAGCCTCGTAAAACTTCCCACGTTATCGACTAGATAAAAAGCACTCCGTCTTTAGGCCACAAGTGGCCCATCGGGACCATCCAACCGCCGTGTCATCCTCAGTGGAAGATGCGGATAGGAGGGGCGTGTGGTCAGAACACCGCCCTCCCGTTCGTTATGATGGTTTTCTTTGACCAGAGCCGCTACTATTCGGTCGAGTAGCTGCTCAATTGGCATCACGAGGCTGAGTGCACCCCGAAAAATGGCAACAGCGCATGGCGGCTGGATGGTCATCCATCCAAGTGCTGGCCACGCCCGACAGTGCTTAACTTCGGAGATCTGACGGGAACCGGTGTATCCACTGCGGCAAGGCCGTTGCCTTATTGACTAGATAATTTACACTTATTGTGCAAAGTAATGTTCTCTTAGCACTCCTCTGGGATACGGCCGGTGTTACTTTTACATCTGCAATTTCTTTCCTTTAAGAATGTTTTGCAAATTGTCCATGCATTAAACGTGGAGAAAAGTCCTTTCGCACCATGAAATAGCAAGACCAGGAGCCTGTTAATTAATTAGTATAAGAACTGCGGATTACGTGTAATTACTAGAACACTCCCTTTTCCAGCACCTGAACAAAGTGAGGATATCTGATAGGGTGGCCTTCCTCGGCTGCTGTTAGGCGCTTTGACATGGAAATGAGGCATGCTAAGCCGGTGGATGTTCATCAGAGGTCGCTCCTTGATGCTGATACCCTGTGCGTGGGTGTCGGACACGGGCGTTCGAGCATGTTGTCCTCACTATAAAGACACGGCGCTACGCTGGAGGCGTAATTGAAATTCCTCCTCCTCTCGCGACGGCGGCAGCTGTCAGCACTCTCGAGATTGGTTCTCCCGCTAGTCTCCGGCTCCGGATATTACGCGGAAAACAGCGCGGTCCGATCATCGACCTCCTAACATTCTTTATTAGTACAGCAGCTGCAACTAGTTTGTAGGAACACACTGCAGTTTCTGATACAATAGAGGAGACCAGTAACTAGACTACATACAAAACAATTTAGATACCGCTTATGTTTGTCATTAATCGGTTCCATCGGCATTAGAACTTGTACAAAGTTTCCGCAGTTTTGATAGGTGATCATTTTCGATGGGGAAAACGTGCTAAGCTGCAGAGCAAAGGTTCAGTAAACTCTGTTATGTTTTGAGAATGCGTATTGAAATTATGTGATTACTGGGAAAATATGTGTAACTCATTATTTATTATGGCCTTCAGTCCCTCTCTTAAAGCGGTCCAGTGTTTTGCACATAAAATACTTGTTACATCTGAAACGTCCCCTTAGAAAAATTATGAATTCTGTGCTGGTAAACCTCTTACATTATTTGATTTTCAAACAACTGAGCAAAACTCAACGTACCCAGACACTTTTCTCTTTACTTATTCCGATCATCACTAAACTGAGACAGAAAATTTTTGGCCCAAGGCAATCTGACTTTCAATAATCCCTACAAAAGAATGGCCCTGACTAACAATAACCCATACCTTTCATGAATCACTTATCTCACAAAAATCTTAATTACTCGAACTACGGCAATACAGCGAGCGCCAATACTACCAGCTAAAAAAAAAGATTCTTACTACTGAAAGGCATAGTTAGCAAATGAAAGATTTTGATAGAGAACAAACAAATTATTTACTTTAATAGTGTTCAGAAGTGATTTTATATATATATATATATATATATATATATATATATATATATATACAATCAGTTCATAACACCCAGTCTTACAAATTTAATCTTTCTGAAGGACCCACATCCAGATCGTCCGCTCTCAAAACTCTGGCATCTCTCTCTCTCCACATCCACCACTGCTGGCGGCTCACCTCCAACTGCCCAACGCTACGCGCTGTTCACATCCAACTGCACAACACTGCAGTAGCAAATATTCCAACAATGCAAACCAGCCACAAACGGCACAGAACAGTCAGTGATTTTCATACAGAGCGCTACGTGGCGTTACCAACATAAAAACCTAAACAGCCTACTTACAAAAAAATGGTTCAAATGGCTCTGAGCACTATGCGACTTAACTTCTGAGGTCATCAGTCGCCTAGGACTTAGAACTACTTAAACCTAACTAACCTAAGGACATCACACACATCCATGCCCGAGGCAGGATTCGAACCTGCGACCGTAGCGGTCGCTCGGTTCCAGACTGTAGCACCTACTTACACATGTTAATCACTTAAGAGCTGACAACAATTGTGATGAGACAAATATCGCTAAAACGGTGTTAGTAGTATCAAAATTGGTTTGAAAGAAGATCTGAATGAAGAGGAAATGGACCAAATACTGTCTAGTGTCTAAACATGGGCTAATTGTTGCCTAAGGGCATACAGGTGCTGCAGCAAAGGGGTGGCAGTGTTAAACTGCCAGAGAGGGAGCCAAAAAGCGAAAGAGAGCAGTTGATCGTTTGCAACCGAAGTGTTTGGTTGAAGTGGTATGCAGGGTGTTACCGTAAGAGCGTACAAAAATATAACAGGACATAGAGAATGCTCCACTGAACAATTTTATGTAGAGAATCAGGTGTCGGAGAAGCTAGGTTAAGAAGATAAGGAAGTAAACTTGTCTACCTCTCGGTCTAACACTACTGTTTTCCAGCTTATTTTACAACTAACATGCGTAAAAGTTTACACGTACTCTTTATTTACAAATACATTCTTTATTTCCTGCAAGGAAACGAGGATGACGAGCCTGATTATTAGGAAGTCATGACGCAGTACGCCATCTGAATGGCCGCATGTACATGAGATTCGTGCCAAGGGTTCTGCCTGACTTGATGGAGAACATATCCTTGGCTGTTCGTGGGAGGATGTGGGTACAACACAGCGGCGCACCGCCTCACTTCAATGTGGATGCCCGCAGCCATCTCAATGCGGTATTTCCTGGTCACTGGACTGGAAGAGGAGGTCCTATTAGAAGGCCTGCCAGGTCACCTGAGCTGAATCCCTTTGATTATTTCCTATGGGGATATCTAAAGTCACTAGTGTATGAGACCCCAGTGGATACGCAGATAGATTTATTTGCCAGAATTATAGCTGCCCGTGATGTGATAAAAAACGCACCATGGATATTTGTCATGGTGCATCAGAATCTTGTTCGCCGGTGTGATGCTTGCATTGAGGTTGATGGGCATCAGTTTTAGTACATTTTGTAATATAGTACAAATGGTTCACATGGCTCTGAGCACTATGGGACTTAACTTCTGAGGTCATCAGTCCCCTAGAACTTAGAACTACTTAAACCTAACTAACCTAAGGACATCACACACATCTATGCCCGAGGCAGGATTCGAACCTGCGACCGTAGCAGTCGCGGGGTTCCGGACTGAAGGGCCTAGAACCGCACGGCCACCGCGGCCGGCTAGTACAGATGGTAGGTTCATTGTGTCAGTGAGGGTATTTTCAGTTAACTGTAACCAATGCAAATGAAAAAAAAAAGTACAGAATGATTGATTTATGACTCATGTTGGTTCAGGATGTCAGGAAAAAAAGCCGAGGTATTTTCCAAAGAATAAAAGAAAGTGCTGGAATGAAAAGGACGAGGAGAAAGCTATTATAGTTGTCCAAGAAAAGCGGAAATTGTGATGTTTAATGTACCTCGTATAAGTCTCCAGACCTTGCGCAGAATGCATGATATGACTCCCGCCTAGCAGTTTGTAGTAAACAAGGGACAAAACCCTATTTTAGTGCAGAATTAGAGGAACAGCTGGTTGAATGCCTCGTTATCATTAGATATACTACAGCATATTCGAGACGGATTTCAGCTTGCAATTCGAAGTGGTCTCCAACCTCCTTTCAAGTCAAATGAAGATCTTTTTCTGATTCGACACAGAGAAAGTTTATCATTTCGTAAACATTGTCGAACATGTAAAATTTGTCATGGTGCATCAGAATCTTGTTCGCCGATGTGATGCTTGCATGGAGGTTGTACGTCGCCTTCCTATGGATGCTGCTGAAGAAATAAGGTCAGGTTCTTCTGAAAGCTCCTTCTCAACGCAGTAATATAACCGCTGAAGAAAGGGCTGCACTACGGAACCTTCTAGAAGATTCGGAAATAGTGTTGCTCAAGGTTGATGAAGGTAACTCTACCGTTTTGTTACCTCGTGGGTTGTATTTGGAGAAGATGTATAGTGATACTATGTATCGGAGAACTGATCCAACAGCACGTGTGCAACGGAAGACGTGTGCACTTTTGAACTCTTCCTCGCTAACTCCAGAGACCATCAAGCGATTAAGACCACATGGCAGCATACCACCGAGAATGTATGGTCTTCCTAAAGTGCACAAAGAAGGTCTGCCTTTACGGCCTTTAGTGAGTAATATTGACGCACCCACATATGATTTAGCCAAACATCTATCTTCTTTGTTGAGACCATTTGTTGGCAAATGTTCACACCATATACGGAACTCTGCTGATTTTATTAACAGACTGGGGGCTCTCCACTTAAGTAGTTCGGACCTTCTAGGGAGTTTTGATGTAGTTTCCCTTTTCACAAAAGTACCTCTTGCGGATTCCTTGATTCTAATTGGTCAGCAGTTTGAATCGGACATTACTGCTTTGTTTCGACATACTCTTTCCTCAACTTCTTTTATGTTTAACCAGGAATATTTTGAACAGTCTGACGGTGTCGCCATACGCAGCCCTCTGTCTCCTCTTTATGGAGGATTTTGAGGAGAGAGCACTTGAATCAGCTGTCTATAAACCAACTGTTTTTTGGAAATAATTCGATGACACTTTCATAGTGTGGCCCCACGGAGAAGAAAAGTTAATGGAGTTTTTTCATCATCTTAACTCCATCCATGAGAATATTCGATTTACTATGGAACTAGAGAAAGATGGCTGCCTTCCATTCCTGGATGTTTTGGTTAAACGGAAGAGTGACGGCACTGTGGGACATTCTGTCTATCGCAAGCCCACTCACACTGATTTGTATTTGCATTCTTCAAGTTGGCATCACTCATCCCAGACCATGAGTGTACTTAAGACCCTTGTACACAGGGCACACACAGTGTCGGATGCAGAGAATTTGCCTAAGGAACTGGCACATTTGAGGACGGTGTTCAAAGACAAGGGGTAATCGACCCAACAAATTAATAGGGCCTTCTCAACTAGAGCCAGGAACCGGGAAGTGGATAAAGAGGAGGACGCGCCAGCCAAGTCCCTAGCTTTTCTTCCCTTTGTCGGAAATATCTCCTTCAAGATAGCAAGGATTCTTAATCATTTTAATGTGAAAGTGGTTTTTCGTCCGCCTTCTAAGATTTAGGATTTGCTGTGATGGGTGAAGTATGATTTGTTACTGCGGAAGGCGGGAATTTACTAAATACCGTGTCAATGTGGTATGCCCTATATAGGACAGACAACGCGTACAGTGGAAGAGTGTTGTACAGAACATGAACGTTGCACTCGCCTACTGCAACCCAATAAGTCTGCAGTTGCGGAACATTGTATTTCTAAAGGACATTCAATGGAGTACGACGAAGTTTCGATTTTGGCCACTGCAACGACTTTTTGGGACCCCATTATCAAAAAATCAATTGAAATACGCATTGCGGGAAATCTAATGAACCGTGACAGTTGTTACGAATTGAATAACGCACGGAATCCCGTCATCTCCTAAGTCTGCGCGAGACGAAGACGCCAGAAGACTTCGATAGCTGCGGCCTGCGCCAATACCTACGGCAGCTGACAAGGGAACATCCCCATCGCACCCCCCTCAGATTTAGTTATAAGTTGGCACAGTGGATAGGCCTTGAAAAACTGAACACAGATCGATCGAGAAAACAGGAAGAAGTTGTGTGGAACTATGAAAAAATAAGCAAAATATACAAACTGGGTCGTCCATGTGCAATATAGGCAATATTAAGGGCAACATGTGGTGAGCAGCGCCGTGGTCCCGTGGTTAGCGTGAACAGCTGCGGAACGAGAGGTCTTCAGTTCAAATCTTCCCTCAACCGAAAATTTTAACTTTTTATTTTCAGTTTATGTGAAAAACTCTTATGTTTTCATCACTTTTTTTGGAGTGATTATTACATCCACAAGAAAACCTAAATCGGGCAAGGTAGAAGAATCTTTTCACCCATCCGCCAAGTGTACCAGTTAGGTGGGTCGACAACATATTCCTGTCATGTGACGCACATGCTGTCACCAGTGTCGTATACAAAATATCAGACGTGTTTTCCTGTGGAGGAATCGGTTGACCTATGACCTTGCGATCAAATGTTTTCGGTTCCCATTGGAGAGGCACGTCCTTTCGTCAACTAATCACACGGTTTTGCGGTGCGGTCGCAAAACACAGACACTAAACATATTACAGTGAACAGAGACGTCAATGAACGAACGGACAGATCATAACTTTGCGAAAATAAAGAAAGCAAAATTTTCAGTTTAGGGCAGATTTGAACCAAGGACTTCTCATTCCGCAGCTGGTCACGCTAACCACGGGACCACGGCGCTCCTCGCCTCACGTTCCCCCTAATATTGCCTATCTTACGCATGGACGACCCAGTTTGTATATTTTGCTTATTTTTTCATAGTTCCACACAGCTTCTTCCTGTTTTCTCGATTGATCTGTGTTCAGTTTTTCAAGGCCTATCCACTGTGCCAACTTAAAACTAAATCTGAGGGGGGTGTGATGGGGATGTTCCCTTGTGAGTACTGCAGTTCCACCGGCGAGGGCGCTGCTGCTGGGCGATGTGGCCCTTCTGTCTCCGCAATTGCAACGCATGTGCGGCAGTACTATCAGCGCACTATAAAAGCTGGAACGGAGAAATCCTTTGTCAGTCTTCGTTCGGCTCATCTGAAGATGGCTGGCAGTTGTCCAGCCGAAATATCGTGTAACGAAGTTTACGGCGACCGGCTGCAAGCCCGAAATCTTTTTGAACCATTGTCGAACATAGTTTGCAAGGGCACTAGGCATCAACAAGAAAACTTTTTGGAAGAAGCGTACCAAAAGCACCAGTTCACTGCAGAAAGAATATTCAACGTAGATGAACAGTCTTTCAGTTGTCCAGAGCAAAATCCCATGTATCAGAAGGAGAAAGGGCAGGAAGAAAATAGCAGCTTTTACGTTTGCGGAGAGACGTTCTACAGCGACAGTTACTGCCATCATGAAGGCAGCTAAGCAGTTTGTTCTTCCTATGGTGACTTTTCTACGAACGGACACGACACACATTCTAATTAAAGGAGCTCCTCCGGGTCCGATAGGCATGTCTCACCCATCTGGATGGGAGAAAAATGATCTGTTTACAGAGAGGCTTGCTTGTTTCATTGCAAAAGTTGGCCCAAAGGAAGAGTCACCAGCTCTTCTGATTTTAGATGGGCATTCTACTCACGTATGGAGCACTAATATCACTGCCATGTGATGGTCATCTCTCTTCCTCCTCATCCCACCCAAAAGATTCAGCCTCTGGATTAGACGTTCATAGGCCCACTGAAAGCTTATTTTACTGAGGAATTTATACAGCAGATTCGATATCCGCCTCCTTATTGGGCTCGGGTACGATTACCGGCCATGTCGGAAATTTTCTTTGCAATGAGAATGGGTGTTGTGTTGTCTCCATTATCATTTCACCATCACTGGCGTAGTACAATTCGGCCGATGTTGGGTCAACTGAGAGCCTGAACATCCCAAGGTGTGGGCTCCAGGCCATCAATGCCATACGATTATTTCATATCAATGGATCCGATACTCCCATCGTCCTGTCAAATCTTGTGACATAATGGAGCTGTCTGAAAACGCATAACTCAAGGTCCAGACAAGGGAGATTGCACAGAATGGATTCAAAGCAACTAGAATATTTCCTTTCAACAAAGACATCTTTCCTGATTCTGATTTTCTAACCTTACCATCGTGTTCGACTTCCACTCATGCTACTCCATAGTCTCTTCCAGGAACGACAAAATATGTGAGCGCTTTTGAGATTGCTCCAGTTCCTGGCATCAGGAAATTAGCAGCAAATAGTGATCTTAAGCCTTCACGTCCGCTTGTCGTTGCTGGAATACCACACCGTCACGAATTTTCTGTATCATTGGAACAATCTGCTCTCAAGAAGGGTGATACACACTCTTGGCGCAAGGTTGCCAGGTTATGGAAGGACCAGAGCATATAAAGTTTGGACATGATTCGTGTGAAGACTTTTATTACCACTTGCCAGCAAAATACCTTTATTAAATAGGCCAACGGGACCTTGACATATTAACACACAGCTATTAAATTAAAAGGAAGTACTTAAGAACAATTACTGATAATCGATCAACAATCTCATCAAATAAAAAAAGGTTATAGTGTTAATTCAAATACTTGCTCTCCTTCCTTCAGAAGTCATTCATGGTACCATAAAATATGAAAATCTAAATTTGCATCCCACGCCCGGGTTCCCGGGTTCGATTCCCGGCGGGGTCAGGGATTTTCTCTGCCTCGTGATGGCTGGGTGTTGTGTGATGTCCTTAGGTTAGTTAGGTTTAAGTAGTTCTAAGTTCTAGGGGACTGATGACCGTAGCAGTTAAGTCCCATAGTGCTCAGAGCCATTTTTTTTTTTCTAAATTTGCAACAAATGTTATTCGCTTTCCAAAAATATAAAAATCTTGTGTGCCACTGATTACTATTGTTTAAATACTTAAAGCAGACTTTAATAAGAGAAGAAAGACATTATTTCAGCTACTGAAGTTACATAGGTGTTTTCAAAGGTTCTGAGAAAACGGTTTTCAAATAGATAGACCACAAACTTTTCTGTAATGCGTTTCACTACAATACAACGAGTACCTGAGGTTTACCTAAAAAGGAGTTCATTCAAACGAGATAAAAAAAAATTAAAGCTGGTCGATATGAAACCGCCGCAAAGCGGGCAATGTGTTCCGGTTGAACGGATCCGAAATGACGTAGGGCAGGCCAGACACGCTGATCACCACATTCCTCCTTTCCTAAGCAACCAGTCGGAACACGCCCCAAAGCACAAAGTTTGAATGATACCCTTAGGATAATAGCCTGAGGAATAGAGAACCAAATTTTAAGTGAAACGAGTAAAACATAAGTCATCAGATTACATGCTGACAGCCTAGACAAACATTTGTGAAAAGTTTCTAAAAGGTAATAAGGTAACTGACCAAGGCAACCACCCTCCGCTTACACCTGATAGCAAAGAAGTTCAACGGCGAACCTACATTCAGCTTCAAATCACTACACAAGGCGGAAACGGTAAATACGTAACCTTTGCGCAGGACTAAACACATGGGTGGAAGAAAGGCGTGACCGGTTGGCTGATGAACCTCACCTACGTAAACACAAGCTTGGCTTGGATGTATAACCCACCAAAACACATGCAACAAGATTTGTTCCGGTGAGGTGCGTAAGCTAGCACTCAAAGCGACTCGGCGGTTTAGTACACAAGGTACTAGGGAAGAAAAATGTTTTAGACGTCACAATTAATTATATTCAACATACAAGGAATTTAGCAAACCCCAATACTTTAAAACACACAATCATATTATAACTCTATGACAGTCACCAAATGGAAGCTATTATGTTTTGATACGAGTGACACGGTCTTCAAATAGCCGGGCCAGACACCGGAGCAGGGAACAACAAGAGAAGACGGAACGGAGTCCAATGTACAAGCAACATGACACAAACACTCACGCAGGTAGCGAACCCGTTACAATTATCACCCTCACAGCGGATAGGAAGGTCAGTCTTCACGAATGCCGAGTGGTCTCGGCACCGAAGCGACGAAGTAAAAGTAGCTCACCGACCGTACTGTAACCTCCCAACAGAGAAAAAAGTAATATAAAATTATGTATAGCACTCACATCAAGTGTAACCTCCCAACAGATAAATTCTGTAACCTACCAATAATGAAATGTGACTAATCTCTCACTAAAATTGCGGCTCACTTATAACCTTTCAATAATTGACTGTGAATTTAAACTGGAAAAATTTTGTACGTCAGCAGTGCTGCGTCATGGCCCTGAAAGATCATACTGAATAAATTAAAAATTCTTACCTCAATAAGGTCGCCGGATAACGCATATATATATATATATATATATATATATATATATATATATATATATATATATGTTGTTGTGGTCTTCAGTCCTGAGACTGGTTTGATGCAGCTCTCCATGCTACTCTATCCTGTGCAAGCTTTTTCATCTCCCAGTACCTACTGCAACCTACATCCTTCTGAATCTGCTTAGTGTATTCATCTCTTGGTCTCCCTCTACGATTTTTACCCTCCACGCTGCCCTCCAATACTAAATTGGTGATCCCTTGATGCCTCAGAACATGTCCTACCAACCGATCCCTTCTTCTGGTCAAGTTGTGCCACAAACTTCTCTTCTCCCCAATCCTATTCAATACTTCCTCATTAGTTATGTGATCTACCCATCTAATCTTCAGCATTCTTCTGTAGCACCACATTTCGAAAGCTTCTATTTTCTTCTTGTCCAAACTATTTATCGTCCATGTTTCACTTCCATACATGGCTACACTCCACACGAATACTTTCAGAAATGACTTCCTGACACTTAAATCAATACTGGATGTTAACAAATTCCTCTTCCTCAGAAACGCTTTCCTTGCCATTGCCAGCCTACATTTTATATCCTCTCTACTTCGACCATCATCAGTTATTTTGCTCCCCAAATAGCAAAACTCCTTTACTACTTTAAGTGCCTCATTTCCTAATCTAATTCCCTCAGCATCACCCGACTTAATTAGACTACATTCCATTATCCTTGTTTTGCTTTTGTTGATGTTCATCTTATATCCTCCTTTCAAGACACTGTCCATTCCATTCAACTGCTCTTCCAAGTCCTTTGCTGTCTCTGACAGAATTACAATGTCATCGGCGAACCTCAAAGTTTTTATTTCTTCTCCATGAATTTTAATACCTACTCCGAATTTTTCTTTTGTTTCCTTTACTGCTTGCTCAATATACACATTGAACAACATGGGGGATAGGCTACAACCCTGTCTCACTCCTTTCCCAACCACTGCTTCCCTTTCATGTCCCTCGACTCTTATAACTGCCATCTGGTTTCTGTACAAATTGTAAATAGCCTTTCGCTCCCTGTATTTTACCCCTGCCACCTTTAGAATTTGAAAGAGAGTATTCCAGTCAACATTGTCAAAAGCTTTCTCTAAGTCTACAAATGCTAGAAACGCAGGTTTGCCTTTCCTTAATCTTTCTTCTAAGATAAGTCGTAAGGTCAGTATTGCCTCACGTGTTCCAGTGTTTCTACGGAATCCAAACTGATCTTCCCCGAGGTTGGCTTCTACTAGTTTTTCCATTCGTCTGTAAAGAATTCGTGTTAGTATTTTGCAGCTGTGACTTATTAAGCTGATAGTTCGGTAATTTTCACATCTGTCAACACCTGCTTTCTTTGGGATTGGAATTATTATATTCTTCTTGAAGTCTGAGGGTATTTCGCCTGTTTCATACATCTTGCTCACCAGATGGTAGAGTTTTGTCAGGACTGGCTCTCCCACTGCCGTCAGTAGTTCCAATGGAATATTGTCTACTCCGGGGGCCTTGTTTCGACTCAGGTCTTTCAGTGCTCTGTCAAACTTCACGCAGTATCATATCTCCCATTTCATCTTCATCTACATCCTCTTCCATTTCCATAATATTGTCCTCAAGTACATCGCCCTTGTATAGACCCTCTATATACTCCTTCCACCTTTCTGCTTTCCCTTCTTTGCTTAGAACTGGGTTTCCATCTGAGCTCTTGATATTCATACAAGTCGTTCTCTTATCTCCAAGGGTCTCTTTAATTTTCCTGTAGGCGGTATCTATCTTACCCCTAGTGAGATAGGCCTCTACATCCTTACATTTGTCCTCTAGCCATCCCTGCTGAGCCATTTTGCGCTTCCTGTCGATCTCATTTTTGAGACGTTTGTATTCCTTTTTGCTTGCTTCACTTACTGCATTTTTATATTTTCTCCTTTCATCAATTAAATTCAATATTTCTTCTGTTACCCAAGGATTTCTACTAGCCCTCGTCTTTTTACCTACTTGTTCCTCTGCTGTCTTCACTACTTCATCCCTCAAAGCTACCCATTCTTCTTCTACTGTATTTATTTCCCCCATTCCTGTCAATTGCTCCCTTATGCTCTCCCTGAATCTCTGTACAACCTCTGGTTCTTTTAGTTTATCCAGGTCCCATCTCTTTAAATTCCCACCTTTTTGCAGTTTCTTCAGTTTTAATCTACAGGTCATAACCAATAGATTGTGGTCAGAGTCCACATCTGCCCCTGGAAATGTCTTACAATTTAAAACCTGGTTCCTAAATCTCTGTCTTACCATTATATAATCTATCTGATACCTTTTAGTATCTCCAGGGTTCTTCCATGTATATAACCTTCTTTCATGATTCTTAAACCAAGTGTTAGTTATGATTATGTTGTGCTCTGTGCAAAATTCTACCAGGCGGCTTCCTCTTTCATTTCTGTCCCCCAATCCATATTCACCTACTATGTTTCCTTCTCTCCCTTTTCCTACACTCGAATTCCAGTCACCCATGACTATTAAATTTTCGTCTCCCTTCACAATCTGAATAATTTCTTTTATTTCATCATACATTTCTTCAATTTCTTCGTCATCTGCAGAGCTAGTTGGCATATAAACTTGTACTACTGTAGTAGGTGTGGGCTTCGTATCTATCTTGGCCACAATAATGCGTTCACTATGCTGTTTGTAGTAGCTTACCCGCATTCCTATTTTCCTATTCATTATTAAACCTACTCCTGCATTACCCCTATTTGATTTTGTGTTTATAACCCTGTAGTCACCTGACCAGAAGTCTTGTTCCTCCTGCCACCGAACTTCACTAATTCCCACTATATCTAACTTCAACCTATCCATTTCCCTTTTTAAATTTTCTAACCTACCTGTCCGATTAAGGGATCTGACATTCCACGCTCCGATCCGTAGAACGCCAGTTTTCTTTCTCCTGATAACGACATTCTCTTGAGTAGTCCCCGCCCGGAGATCCGAATGGGGGACTATTTTACCTCCGGCATATTTTACCCAAGAGGACGCCATCATCATGTAATCATACAGTAAAGCTGCATGCCCTCGGGAAAAATTACGGCTGTAGTTTCCCCTTGCTTTCAGCCGTTCGCAGTACCAGCACAGCAAGGCCGTTTTGGTTATTGTTACAAGGCCAGATCAGTCAATCATCCAGACTGTTGCCCTTGCAACTACTGAAAAGGCTGCTGCCCCTCTTCAGGAACCACACGTTTGTCTGGCCTCTCAACAGATACCCCTCCGTTGTGGTTGCACCTACGGTATGGCTATCTGTATCGCTGAGGCACGCAAGCCTCCCCACCAACGGCAAGGTCCATGGTTCATATATATATATATATATATATATATATATATATATACTCCTATAAGAAATTTTTCTGGCACAGCGCAATGCAATGCTGGCCGATAGATTTGTCATGTATAAAAAGAAACAATTGATTTTTCTTTACAATAATCGGGATGACCATGGATTGGAGAAATTAGTAAATTCTTTAAATTGAGATAAATGATTGTCAAAAGTTAATTTTTATAAGAAAGATTTTTATTAAGAGATTTTTTAAAAACATTTATAATGGAGTTAATATAACAATAGCACATATGCGCGAGGCTGCTTTTACCTTATACTACATCGCTCAGGCACCGCCATCGCTCCCCACGATCCGCCCAGCCAACTACATACACACCACTGCTAGCTACTACTATTCCTACTATTACACAGTTCCTACTCCATACAACACTGCTGTCTGGTCTAAGATTCTCTTATAGCTGACATATCGCAGGCAGCGCGTGAGCAATCCATCGAAATTACATCTGCTCGAGTGCGCTAGCAATAAATCCCTTAGTCATGGACCTCTTACAGTACAACGTCGCTGTGGGATGACAAACAGTGGAAAAGCTTGGAGGCGCCAGGAGACGTGTGGATGGCGATGACCCACTGCTCACCTCTAAACGTGGTCGGCCAATGGAATAATGTGTCCACTCCCATTTCCCGTACACGTCCCTCGTGCCCGCAAAATACTCAGGCAGACCAACTTGCAAACCGAGCGAGGTGGTGCAGTGGTTAGCACACTGGACTCGCTTTCAAGAGGACGACGGTTGACACCCGCATCCGGCCATCCTGATTTAGGTTTTCGGTGATTTTCGTAAATGTCGGGATGGTTCCTTTGAAAGGGCACGGCCGATTTCCTTCCCCTTCCTTCCATAATACGATAGGACCAATGATCTTGCTACTTAGTTCAATCTCACCGAACAAACCAAGTTGGAAGTCACATGGTCGATAGAACAAACAGCCATCCCGTTTCCCTGCAGACCTGCACTGTCCATCCCGCTTCACTGATGGCCTCTCCCGGAAAAACGATCTCAACGGTACCCGCAGCAAATGTGTCACGCCGCCTTCAAGCCAAAGATTGTGTTCCAGGAGATGTGGCTCGAGCTATCGATCGCTCAACGGTTCAGCCTTCTACCTCTCTCACCCCTACCGAAAAAAAAAGCAGGAAACACAGGGGCGGGGTACTATTCACAAAAGAAACATAATTAATATTAACTCTTTTAACTTTGATAAGGTGCACCCGCATGTCATTTCCACTCTCTTCATTACGGATCCTATGCGTGATCAGAGTTGGTACCTCCCACACATCACACGGGCCCACAAAGTGGGGTGACAGTTTTCCGGATGCCTTGCTCTCAGGGTCTATGCCCTAAAATTTCTCACGTAGACTAAATCTCCAACTGAATGTTTCCCAGATATCGACTCTGGCTGTACTGCGCTGCTTCCCTTTTATGGGCGTTCTGAATATTTACCCTCGTCCTATCCCAGTTACCTTTGATTAACTCGGGACTAATATCATTCTGCAATAAATCGTGTATGGACCAGATATTTGATAAAGGTTAATTAAGGGGATAGGCAAACATGAGAGAAGCAGGGGTAGCTCTATGTGCCTCATGTCTAGAGGTATCAAAAGCTATGTTCAGCCATGGTAAGGAAAGATGGAAAGACCCCTCCCCCCTTTTCTTCTGAGGTTCAGAGTGGAAAACAACCAGAGAGGACTTTAAGTTCCTATTAACACGCTCTGCGAACGAAAGTTACAGGTAATAAAGTGTGGTGACATACTTAACCCCCGATCGGAACAGAAATTCCTAAGCCCCCTCAAAGAGAAACAAAGCTGATTATCGCTGACAATGACCTTCGGAGGCCCAAACCAAGAGAAAATCTTGCTCAAATGCCTAATACTTTGTCTGGCAGTAATACTATCACTGAGGAGCAACCAGATGAACCGAATAAAACCATCAACCACCATAAACTTGTAGCGCTACACCACTTGAGACCACAGAAGAGGACGGACGTAATCAATAGAAAGACGCTCCTTGGGGACCTGCGCCTAGGTGGGTTGAAGCCCCCCCCCCCCTCCCCCGTACGCCCATCGGAACCCAGCTTAGTCATCTTGGATTCCCGACACTAACTAATCATTTTTCTAACATCACAATACATTTCGGGCCGTTTTAGACACTCACGGATCATGTGAATGGTTTCATATGTCACCAGATGACCCCTCCATCCCCCACAACAGCTTATGATAATATTTGAAGACAGCAGGAACAAGTGTGGCAGGCAGGCAGAGTTTAAGCTGTTAATTGCGGCGACCGCGGCGGCAGAGAATGTCCTTCGGCAGTTCGTGCCAGGGAACTTGTTGACTGGCTCTCAATTGCTAGCACTGAATTAACAAGACCTTTTGTCACCTAATGGGGAGAAGAGCCCCACCTCCTCCTGGAAAATTCTGCTGAAAGTACCTGCTACAACGATATCCCAGCCTCTAATGTGGCGCACGTCGAAGTGGCAGGCGGAAATTCGGACAGCTCAGTTCGCAATACACCAGAACTCAACTGAGGGTCTGGTTGGCTGTCTCCAGTGTGAAATCTCAATGTTCGAGGTAGTACTTAAATTTCTCTCACCGGCCATTACCGATGGAGGGCGCCACGAACTTGTAAGTCATTTTCAGCCAGGTGGCCGGATACTTTTGGTAACATAGTGTACAATAAATAAATGGAACACGTTTGTTTCCAAACAAGACATACGGCGTACACGATTGACAGTGTACTGTGCACTGTTCTACACTAATTTTCAGTGCAGTTCAGATACTGAGATAAATGGGGGTAAGAAAGCAGACGAAATAGAACTAGCACTTAATGAGCCACCGGAGACTGCGTGTCCCTTATACCAACTGTAACTGTTTTGTTATTTTGTGTATAAGAACTGATTTCCTATTTCTATAATTTTATATGAGTCTGTGTTGTAGTGTTAACATCAACACTCCAAGTGCTTACGTAAACGCTATATGATAACAAGATTAGCAAAATACATCTGAATCTGAACAATGGTGTTGCAAATACTCTCACCAAAAATGGTCAGAAAACGTACCACAGTATATTAGACAAGCTACCCCGTGATATTCTGTATTGTGCAGCGCTGTAGACAGTGCTACAATACATGAGGTTAGGCCGGTATTACACTATCAAATTTCTTTGTCCAATATCTTTGTCCAATATCTTTGTCAAAGATATTTGATAGTGTAATAGGGACTTTGTCAAATGTCGTCCAATATTTGATCAAATCTAGGCCCTTGCTGTATATTTGATCAAAGAAACCGCTTGTCTTCTGTTCATTGCAATGTGACATGTTACCACATGGAGCGCTAGCATCGCTGCAGCGTTCTGTCGTCTGTAGTGTTTTTATAACCATTGTCGGTAAATACAATTGGTGTGTGCCGACAACTACAAAATTAATAGAGATGTCTGAAGCTGATGAGGCGCTTTACAACGTGAGGCACCCTGAATACAAAAATAGATTAAGAAGATTGGAGACCTAACCTGACCTAATCTAACCTAACCTAACATAACCCTCTCCTGTAGCAAGGAATCGGAGTGTTATAGTGAGTCTGTCTTCTGAAGATGTAGCAGTTCTTAAGTGAATATTGTGCTTTGTGATATGAGGATACACTTCATTGAGCACATACAGAAATGTATGCTCATCCATTCTTAAGTAATTGATGTACGACTTGACATCTTCCACTGTAAGCTCACGTAACAAGTTTTGTTGAATGCTTTTATCGTGCCGTCGTAAAACCCACGGCTTCACCCAGATTAGATTAGTTTTTCGTTCCATAGATCCGTGCTGAGGAGATCCTCGTGGATGTGGAACATGTCGATTTTTTTAAGCTGCAATAACAATACTAATAGAATGAATAAATACAATACATCATTTGTTTCTATTAAAAATTTCGCCAATGGAGTAGAAGGAGTTGGCCAGTAGTAAGTCTTTCAGGCTCCTTTTAAACTGATCTTTATTTCTAGCTAAATTTTTTGTGTTTCCTGGCAAATTATTGAAGATGAGTGTTCCTGAGTAGTGGACCCCTTTTTGAACTAAAGTAAGTGCTTTTAAGTCCTTGTGCAGATCATTTTTGTTCCTGGTATTGTATGTATGAACTGAGTTGTTTGTTGGAAAAAGAGATATATTATTTACGACAAATTTCATTAAGAAGTAAATATACTGAGAGACAGTAGTTTGTATTCCCAGTTCTTTGAAGAGGTTTCTGCAGGAGGTCCGTGAATTTACTCCACAAATAATACGTATTACACGCTTTTGGACCTTGAAAACTTTTGTTTGACTTCAAGATTTACCCCAAAATATTATCCCATATGACATTATGGAATGAAAGTATGCAAGCTTTTTCATTTTTATGTTGCCTATGTCTGCTAACACTCGAATTGCAAATACAGATTTGTTAAGGCCTTTCTGCAGTTCTGTGGTGTGCTCCTCCCAACTGAATTTATTATCAAGTTGTAATCCCAGGACTTTTAAGACTGTCAACCTCGTATGTATGGTTCCATTTTTTCCCCCACTTCTTTTCCGCATGTGCACACAATGCAATTGGAGTACGTAGAACTACTGCGGTTAATAACAAGTTGTTGTCAGCCATCTTGAACTTTGACGAAAAATTTGATGACAGTGTAATACCCCTTCTAGCGCTACGTCAAAGATTTTTGTCAAATATATTGGACGGAATACTGGATCACATCTTTGATCAAATCTTTGAGAAAGAAATTTGATAGTGTAATACCGGCCTTAGAGTACGTGACGTGCAGTTCCACAATACAAAACTAACAGAGTAGACATTCAACATAAAGTTACAAATCTCGTTCTGAAAGAATAAAGGCTCAAAATGATTTTATTAAAGTGCCCTATAATTTTACATACACGAACTGACTAAATAAAATTCCAAACATCAAATGATGCGCAAGCGTACATGTAACACTGCAGTATATGAATATGATAGTCTGGCAAAGTAAATGAGATCGGAACTAAACTATACTGAACTAAACCTGACGATAATTCTGAAATGCAATGCTGAACTGTAAGTGGTCTTATTGTGTCCTGAAGTAATGTTAAACTGGCCCTAACAAATTTCCATGACTTGCAGTATCTTGTGGCAACGGAACCTCGGTACTGCTAGAAAGCGATGAATGTTAACATGCAGCGCAAAAGCAAACCAGCTAAAGGAAATAAATCTTGCCCAAGTGCAGTGCAAGGAAACCCAACTGTACCAAGCAGATTATGCTTTACTTCAATGATTGTTCCGCTAAGTGCAATGCGGCGACGCACGATAACAAAACAAATCATCGTGAGGAGACAGTGGTAGTAATTGACCTTAGTGAGTGCTTTAGAAGAGTCTAGTATTCAAAATCTATATTGAGAAACTCAGATTCCTTACGAATTATAACTATCTTGACATAATTCCCTTCTTATAAGAAATATGACTCTGTCGTGAAATTAATGACTGAAATGGTGAATAAGTGATGAATCTATAACTCTGAGTACAAACCTTGTGAGCAGATAGTTTTGCTTAATCTGATCTCGAAAACCAAACTAACTGACCCGACCCAATAAAGAAAAAATCATACTTAAAATTTGGTTCTTTCAGTTACGCGCGACCAAGAAATGCAACGACAGCATTACCTGAGTATCTTCACAGTTTCCGAATCAATCTTGACAAAATCAGATTTTCAAAAAGCAACATCCTCTGCGCCTGTATTTCAGTGTTCTGTCCCTAACAAACACCCGACTCTCTCAGTAACTTGTCAGTGAATGCTTCACTAGCAACGACAATGCTACTGGCAACCAGAGATCGCATTGCTTGTACTCAGAACCACTGTGGGGTAAAATACCACCGACTATGCAAATATGTACTGCACAGGTACGAAGTTTTGAAATACGACACACCAACTATGAAGAATTTACACCACTTTCATCGAATACAGAAATAAGCTGAAAATCTTCCACAACACGCACAGAAAATATCTGCGAACAATGTTAGTAAAATGGTCTGTGTGTTTCCTGTTCATCCTGTATCTAAACATACAATGAATATATAACTCTCTTTTGATTTTTCGCTGGAAGACGTCGTTTGCCATCAGTTACTGTCTTGAATACACAGTATGTGTATCAGTTCCTTTAAGTATTACGTTGAGCAGTATGAAAACACCTGCGCCTCTGTGCTGCGAGCTCTTTTATGCAGTAATACTGCTATAATACTTTAAGTATTTTTCCTCTATAAAGTTATGGTACAATGTTTTCGTCCTAGATCTGAAGACCGGCTTAGAACAAACATGAAAATGGTCGTTGTAAAAATTAAATGAGTGACTATGGTTATATGGCTTTCTTATCAGTAACTTACGCATTATCACTGCACTGTACAAATTATGTTTAGAAATTGTACAGTGGCAAAAAGTACCCTTCTATGATTCATTCTATACTGTTGTCTGCCCGCTTAGCTGGCCTCCTTTTCTATCGGTACTACATTTCAAATATGCCAGATATTTTCGTGACACACAAAGTCCCATCCCATCTCCTGCACCCTCTTTCTTGTCCTGTATTAGTTCCAGCCTGCTTACGTTACGGACTTACGTAACACCTCATCAATTCATCGAAGACTCACCAGCCCGTAGTCGGCAGTCTGTTCCGTAACAGTTCTCTGTGTTTCCGACACCCAGGTCGTCCTTCATAAAACAAAGTGGTTTCCTCGATACACCCACTGGTACAGTTACTTATCGAAGAAGTATTTTTATCTGTTTCCACAACCCATTTTCCTTCTCAGCTGTGTAGTTCATCTCTCTATATATACTGGCTGTTTCCGTAAGAGCGTGCACAAATCTAACAGGACATAGAGGATGCTCCAATGAACAATTTGAAGTAGGAAACAAGGGGTCGGAGAAACCAGCTTAAGGAGATAATAGGAATAAAATCACATTACTGTGTAATTTTTACATACACTCCTGGAAATGGAAAAAAGAACACATTGACACCGGTGTGTCAGACCCACCATACTTGCTCTGGACACTGCGAGAGGGCTGTACAATCAATGATCACACGCACGGCACAGCGGACACACCAGGAACCGCGGTGTTGGCCGTCGAATGGCGCTAGCTGCGCAGCATTTGTGCACCGCCGCCGTCAGTGTCAGCCAGTTTGCCGTGGCATACGGAGCTCCATCGCAGTCTTTAACACTGGTAGCATGCCGCGACAGCGTGGACGTGAACCGTATGTGCAGTTGACGGACTTTGAGCGAGGGCGTATAGTGGGCATGCGGGAGGCCGGGTGGACGTACCGCCGAATTGCTCAACACGTGGGGCGTGAGGTCTCCACAGTACATCGATGTTGTCGCCAGTGGTCGGCGGAAGGTGCACGTACCCGTCGACCTGGGACCGGACCGCAGCGACGCACGGATGCACGCCAAGACCATAGGATCCTACGCAGTGCCGTAGGGGACCGCACCGCCACTTCCCAGCAAATTAGGGACACTGTTGCTCCTGGGGTATCGGCGAGGACCATTCGCAACCGTCTCCATGAAGCTGGGCTACGGTCCCGCACACCGTTAGGCCGTCTTCCGCTCACGCCCCAACATCGTGCAGCCCGCCTCCAGTGGTGTCGCGACAGGCGTGAATGGAGGGACGAATGGAGACATGTCGTCTTCAGCGATGAGAGTCGCTTCTGCCTTGGTGCCAATGATGGTCGTATGCGTGTTTGGCGCCGTGCAGGTGAGCGCCACAATCAGGACTGCATACGACCGAGGCACACAGGGCCAACACCCGGCATCATGGTGTGGGAAGCGATCTCCTACACTGGCCATACACCACTGGTGATCGTCGAGGGGACACTGAATAGTGCACGGTACATCCAAACCGTCATCGAACCCATCGTTCTACCATTCCTAGACCGGCAAGGGAACTTGCTGTTCCAACAGGACAATGCACGTCCGCATGTATCCCGTGCCACCCAACGTGCTCTAGAAGGTGTAAGTCAACTACCCTGGCCAACAAGATCTCCGGATCTGTCCCCCATTGAGCATGTTTGGGACTGGATGAAGCGTCGTCTCACGCGGTCTGCACGTCCAGCATGAACGCTGGTCCAACTGAGGCGCCAGGTGGAAATGGCATGGCAAGCCGTTCCACAGGACTACATCCAGCACCTCTACGATCGTCTCCATGGGAGAATAGCAGCCTGCATTGCTGCGAAAGGTGGATATACACTGTACTAGTGCCGACATTGTGCATGCTCTGTTGCCTGTGTCTATGTGCCTGTGGTTCTGTCAGTGTAATCATGTGATGTATCTGACCCCAGGAATGTGTCAATAAAGTTTCCCCTTCCTGGGACAATGAATTCATGGTGTTCTTATTTCAATTTCCAGGAGTGTACATTAGTTAACTGCACTTACCATCATTGAGGCAATGAACGTACCAGTTCTACTGTATCTTACAAAATGTGCTGAAATTGACTGCCATCAACCTCAATACAAGCACGACATCGGCGAACAAGCTTCTGATGTACTCTGACAATCATCCCTGGTGTGTTTCGAATCGCATCACTGGCAGATACAATTCTGGCAACTAATTCCACCACCGTATCCACTGGGGTCTCATACACAAGTGACTTTAGATATCCCCACCGGAAATAACCAAGGGGATTCAGGTCGGATGGCCTCGACAGCCATGAAGTAGGACCTCCGCTTCCAATCCAATTACCAGGAAATACTGTAGTGGTCCAAATGGTCCAAATGGCTCTGAGCACTATGGGACTTAACTTCTGAGGTCATCAGTCCCCTAGAACTTAGAACTACTTAAACCTAACTAACCTAAGGACATCAGACACATCCATGCCCGAGGTAGGATTCGAACCTGCGGCCGTAGCGGTCGCGCGGTTCCACACTGTAGCGCTTAGAACCGCTCGGCCACTTCGGCCGGCACTGTTGTGGTACTGCTCCGTCGTACTGTGCTGAACTGTGGCGGCTGGCGCTAGGGTGTTCTACTTGCATCTCTGATATCGATATTCGGCTGTCTTGCTATCTTTGACTGCTCCACCCGGCGGTTTTCCGGGTGAACGTGTGACGAGAGAGTCTCCGGTCGGCGTTCAACGAGCCACCTTGTGTCGAAAACAAGCCTGCGTCCCTAACCGTGGTGCATGGCCCTCGCCGTGTTCGCCGCCCTTGTCTTTTGTCGCGCCGGACGTACGGTGCCGATCGTTGGCCGCCTTGACGTGCAAAACTGTGGTGGGTTCGTCGTCTCACGCTGAACAACTTCCCAGTTCGTAATTTCCGAGCTCCAAGTTACTGTGTATGACTTTTATTCTTTGTTTAACTAAGAAGATTATTGAAACTTATTGTGGCACCGGTAGCTGCACCAGATAGTTCTGAACTTCGTTCCACAGTGGCTATTTTAATGAGGCAGATGTTCCTCATTTCGTTTCTCACCATCTGTGAAGTGTGCGTTTTAAGTGGTTTTCATGCAAATTTTAACTTATTTTAGGACATATTGACCGCTTGGGGACTGGTTGCCGTTGTGTGCGCACCCGGCAGCCGTAGAGTTAATGGTTTAATCATTCGTCACGGCAGGATTAGGCATGTCTATTTTATATTGAAAGTACCTTAAGGCAACTGGAAGTGATCTCTAAGTTTCCTGCTAATTTATTGGGAGACGGGTAATGTTAGAGTATTGCTCCATAAGAATTTGGGTGCATGCTTATTATATATTTCAGTGTGGCTGTGATTTGACATTGTTTCAATTGCGATCTACTTGTGCTGCAGGCCATTTGTTTCCTGGCGTCGGTGCGGTTATGGATTCTTGTCAGGACCGCTCTCTGTGAGGCCGGTCGGACTGTATATAAATAAATACCGCCTGCTAGTGAGCCCTGTGCACAAGTCGTGGGGAGTGAACGCTCGTATTGCCTGCCGGCCGTAGCGTTATTGCTTCCAAATACTGCTGTGGGCCTTAACGCTGTTCTCCAAAGGTAGATGCAATTTGGGAATCATTCTGAGTCATTATGTCCGTTAGTTAAGTGAGGCCACTTTGTTAATATTAGCGTTCCTGTAAGTCGTTTGCTGGTTGGGTTATTACTAGCCATTCTTATTTAACATTTATCTTAATCATTTGTGTATCTTTAATGAATGTGCAACTTGTTTTTTTTTCCTGTGTGCCAGTTTTGCGACCTTGGTTGGCTCACTTTGCATTCTTAGTATAAGTATGTTTCACTGTGGACCTTCATGTGAGCAGTTCAGTTTTATTAAGCTTTATGATCTTTGTTTTTTAATGAAGTTGTGGTATTATGCGGCTCTGTAACTATGGGATGGAAGTGTGTAGTGTTACTAGTCTTTTGAGATATGGTTAAACAAGAACTATTCTTTGTGACTGATTATTCACCGTTCCTACTATCTATGCGGACGCAGAATATGATGCTTGTTCGTGTTTATGTAATTCATTTAAAGTGATGATTTGTATATTGCATCATAAGAGGGGAAAATGTCCGAATTGAAGTTTATAATAAAGTATGTTTTGAGTCAAATTAAAATTGTAAAACAATCACAAGCTTGTCCATCACCAGTGATCCCGGGCTTCCTATTTCCTTTAAGTAACTGTGGTGAGATGGTAATTTTTGGTTTTATAAAGAATTGAGTAGTACCAGGGTTCAGTGCTGTACGTCTCTGAATAGCATTGAGTAACGTATGGGTTTGTTGTTGATTCATAGCACGTTCTGTCTTGAGACAACAGAGCCATCTTACGGACAAGTAAAGTAAACAAAACCTGCATCATGACTTCCGTCCGCAACTCGTGGTATAGTGGCTAGCGTTGCTGCCTCTGGATCACGGGGTCCCGGCCCAGGGTCGATTCCCGGCCGAGTTGGGGATTTTTCTCTGCCCGTGGACTGGATGTTTGTGTTGTCCTCATCAGTTCATCATTATCATCATTCGTGACGGTAGGTAGTTTGGACAGTGCAAGGAACTGGATTGCGTAAAAGAAAATTGGGACTTTGTACGGACGCTGATTACCGCGCTGCTGAACGCCCCAAAGCAAAACATCATCGTCATCATCATGTCTTCCTGGTAATCAGGCACGTCGTCCTTGTTCCCTTGCAGGAAATAAAGAATGTACATATAAATAAACAGCACAGTACATGTAAACTTGTATGCATGTTAGTTGTAAATAAGCTGGAAAGCAGTAATGCTAGACGAAGCGGTAGACTAGTTTACTTCTGTATCTCCTTCAGCTATCTTCTCCGACCCCAGGTTCTCTGTCTCAAATTGTTCAGTGGAGCAATCTTTATGTCTTGTTACATTTCTGCACGCTCTTACGGAAATACCCTGTATATAAACTGAAGTCGCCTCCCCACGTTGGTCTGTATGAACAGGCTAGTCTCATGAACTGGTGTAAGGATTTTGATCTGTTTTTGATTGACAGATACACTGATTCACGCGGAAGGTTTTATTATATAATTTGCAAACATTCCGTATAACTACCCGCCAGATTAAAACTGTGTGCCGGACCGAGACTCGAACTCGGGACCTTTGCCTTTCGCGGGCAAGTGCAGGAGAGCTTCCGTAAATTTTGGAAGGTAGGAGAAGAGGCAATGGCAGATGTAAAGCTGTGAGGACAGGGCGTGAGTCGTGCTTAGGTAGCTCAGATGGTAGAGCACTTTCACGCGAAAGGTAAATGTCTCGAGTTCGAGTCTCGGTCCGGCACACAGTTTTACTCTGCCAGGAAGTTTCATATCAGCGCACACTTCGTTGCAGAGTGAAAGTCTTATTCTGATTCCGTATAACTTGCCTGAGTTATGATGAATTAAAGTTGTTAAAACGACGCCATTGCCACTAGCGAGAGCCACCGTAAATTGAGAGAGGAGCAGTGACGTCAGGGAGTGTAGAGCTGGTTGGTGGGCTGGTGTGATGGGCTAGCGGTAAAGCGTCTGGATATAAACCAAATGGTTGTAGGATAGAATACCAGCTCGATCACATTTTTCACTCTTATTTTTAACCTAGCGTACACCTCTCAGAGATGTGGAGCTTCGCCAGAAAAGAAGCGTGGCTTGGATTTCACGTTACACTGTAGCTTCCTACATCCCGTCTGGATAACAGGTGAGGTCATGCCAGTCGCCTAAGTGATATGCGTAATGAAACGAAGAATCTGCAGCCATCGTTTTGATATTACTTTATTATGTGGCAACCAGTTCGGTGACTCAAACACCATCTTCAGGCCTTACTTGACGCTCAGTGGTTGAACTCTGATCGTATACACGATCCCATCAGTAACCAACATCTACCGACTATCTTATGTAGAGTACTGCAACAGCGACGTTGCGTCTGCAGGTGTTTCATCGAGGCCCACGAGAAAGGTAGCCTCGGCGCGTACGTTCAAAGGTAGGCCCGAGCTCGCTCGCTCAACTCAGCAAACAAAATGCGTTTCTGTACTTCTTAACTCGCAACTGGGAGTGTACATACTAGCGAGAATTGCATCTTCCACTGGAGTCCGGTATTATGAAGTCTTACTGATTACTAGTGGTACAACAAAATTTAAAATCAATTCTCGATATAAATGGCACAACGGCTTGTATATGACATTTAGTCTCTTCTGCGTAACAGTCTTAATTTCGACTTATGCAACTGCTGATAATCATTTTGGCATGATCTTAATTGTATTGTACCCCAGTACAGCTGTAACAGATTATTAGTAGGCCTATAGAAATCCTATCATTGTAGGACTAACAACAGTAAGATTCGATAACAGTGGATTCCAGTAGAAGATGCAATTCTCGTATCTACATAACCCACCCAGCTGTGAGTTAACATGCGCGGAAACGCAGTTTGTCTGTTGAGCTGAGCGAGCTTGGTCTACCTTCTTGATGTACGCACCGCGGCCTATATGTCTCGCGGGCCTTGTGTTTCAGTTTATTACGTCAGTCAGTAGCCGACGTCTCACGGACCATGGATCACAAGGATGGACATATAAAAACTTAAGTGGCATTCAGTTGATTTCAGTCTTTTCGGAGCAACTGCACGATGAAAACAACACGCGAGTCCAAAACCTGCGGTTTCCATTTCTTTCTGCAAAAAGTAAAACGAAGGATGGGATGAAGCTCTACTTAGTTTGCAAAAAAGACGTTTTGCGGCAGCGTAGCTAATGACCCATATTTCAGCTCGTTACTTTAGTTGAGTCGAATACGGATGCGAAAACGATTCTCTGCACTTTGGGGCGAAAGATATTACTTGTTTGGTCACTTTCAAATTCTAAAAAAGACTGGTAAACTAATCTCCACTGGCGGGAACTAGATTTAGGGTCTTTTGAAGATCACAAAGACAGGGGCATGACGTTCTTTAATGGATTTCAGATATTTATTATGGATGAAAATACAAGATTTCTAAATATTTCTACAGGTGACAGAGGGATGCTTTTCGAAATATGACAATTTCAGATTTCCAGTTTCTGCCTTTCTTACATTAGCAACCGCAATTTCAACTCTTACTTTACTGTAAATTCCTCGCAAAATGGGCACTGAGTTACTCAACTCTGAAGTATTCTGATAAATTTGGTCAAAGTTTGTTTGAAACTTACAGTTTGAAGTAATAAAATATTTTTAACTAATAGCTTCCCTGCAATCGTTTGAGAACAGCTGTATAACGAAAAAATATGCGAATCCAAATTAAGTGCCGTTTTGTTTTTTTATACTTCACGTAAAACTTTTTCTGAAAATCTACTTCAGCAATTTTGCTTCGTTCATTTGCAGGGCATGAGTCAACTTACAGGTTTCCTCTTTCCTTGACTGAAACCTAGATGCGAACACTATTCTTTGCGAGCACGGCGAAAGAGTTCGCCACGAAGAGTACGCGAGAAGAACTTGCGGCAATGAATCTCAATAATGCAATACAGTGCGTACAAAGCTTCGCAAGAAATGTGCTGTAACACGACATTTACGTGTACATCGTATGTGTTTTTCCCTATTTTTTTTCTTTTATTTGTGCCGCCTCAACCAACCTGTGACACATATTGAATCACCCATGCACACATACGCCGATGATTCTCAGACAAAATTTTTATGAGTTGTAAACATCTTATTTACATCCCATTATTGCCATAAGGTATCACTCCAAACGCAAACGGAATATGGAGTACGTAACATTCATTCCTCCAGTCAACTTTCCTGACATGTGCTGCTTACAATGCGTAAGTGATATGAAAGTTTTGATATTCACTTGCTTAGCTTTGTACTCTCCATAATTTTATTTCTAGCCCGCAAATAAAATAAGCGTGCCAGTGAAGTCATTTGGCCATAGATACTTAATGCTACCTTTGCGAAGCCAGTCTGGGTCACTGGTCACATTATCATCATAAAATTATAAAGAATGTAGCAACCAGTCGCGGAAACATAATGTATTTATCTTGTTGCAAATCGATTTCCACTGATAACAGTCAACATAGGTGCATTTGTCTAACCGATATATGCCATATGTAGAAGTAGTGGCCTTGGCAGATTTCTGTCATGAAGTCATCATAGAAATCTGCCAAAGACACTACTTCTAATTATGGCATATATCGGTTAGAAAAATGCACCTATGTTGACTGATATCAGTGGAAATCGATTTGCAACAAGATAAATACATTATGTTTCCATGACTGGTTGCTACATTCTTTATAATTTTATATTCCGCGGTCGCTGCACAGCAGTGGAACCTTATGGAGCCCAACATTCACATTATAATTAACGTTGTTTGCTAACAGAGGAATCTTTTATTGGCTTGAATAACAATGATATAAACAGCATATAAGGTTTCTTTTCTGTAGTAAAAGTATACGATGTTTACTTTAAATTTACCTGATTACCTTGATTATGTGATACATCTCGCTGGAATAACATCACACACGTTATTTTATCGAAACAAAAAAAAATGTTATAAATTTTTCTTATGTTAGTGTCATATATGATTTTAGAACTATTTTCTTAACCCGTTATACTGATAACTAGAATTATTTTTACTTGAGGTACACATACAGTGGTTCATAGAGCATTTTTATATTAACTCAATATCTACATTAGTTATAAGTAAAGGACGGAAAATGAAAATACTGCGTAACGTGGGATTAAGTCTTTATTCTCTGAGTAACTACTGTAACCTACATATATTTGCTTTTCAAGTCTTCGTCTCCTGCTTCAATTCCCTCCACCACCTCTTCCATCCGTAAACAAATTAGCTGACCCCTGACGAGTCAGAATGTGACCTATTTGGATACTTTCCTGTCTTTAAACTGTCTGAATGGTTCTTGGGTTAACGTCAGATGCAGTCGTGGTAACTGCACAATGTTTCAGTAATGCAGTCGTTTGTTATTTTAGGGTACGACTACTCGGATTTGTTGAGCCAAACGGATCCATATGTTAGCTCGCTAGAAAAGCACAAGCGACAGGAGACGTGGAGGGCTTTTATCTTGCGTGTGGCAAGATAATATTCAGAATCACTGCTGCAGAAACTTAGTATTTCTGGAAGAACGATAGCAGACATCAATCAAAATAGAAATGTTCTAGATCAAAGGGCAACAGTTTGATCCTTCTTGTACAGCTGGACAGCAATATTGTGAGTTCGATCACAGAGATGCAGCATTTGTGGGGTTAGCTACGTGGGGTCTGTTATTTGGGCTGGTCATGTAAGAAAATTTAGGAACACAGAAGTCTTGGTGAAAACTGCTTAAATTTTTAATGCGCAGGGTATCCATAAATTATCTCTACAACGTAAAAATTTTAATAATTTTAAAACTATACCACATGTTAACAAGTGGATTTCAAGTAACTCATAAGTTTCTTTTTACGTTACAGGTGTTACGCAATTTGACGCAAAATTGAACCTGAAAACCTTATAACACTACTGGCGTCGCTTGTGCTATTAATTACCAAATATGGTTTACTATGCACAGCAAATGTTACCCTCTGAGAGGAGTTTTAGTCTTGACAGTGTTTTTCCTACAGAAACAGGACATCCGACTTTAACTTTGTAATGACAGTAGTTGGTAGATTGCAGAAAGACTAAATTTAGCAAGAAATTTCAGTAACAGGTTACTGGTGAATGAAATAATAATAAGGTTGCCAGCCTAATTAGGTATACTAATGTGAAAACATCTATTCTTATCATTGCAAGATGAATTTTTATTAATTACAGTACTGATTAATGAAGTGCAATGAATACACACAACTGGACGAACCACAGTAGGTAGCAGAGTTATCACTTCTACAGGTGAGCAGTCACAGGACTGCAAATGAGGCCTTTCCTTATTCATCTTAATCATTACTTCTGCCTTTAACTAATTTTCTAAACTGGTTTTTCAGAACCCACACAATACAATATAGCACATGATAATAGTCAAATTCAAATAACACACATTTACAGTACACAACAATAAAGCAACACTGTATACAAACCTTCTAGATTCACTTTTTCTACAATCACTTTAACTTCCTTCGGCTAGAAAACAGTTATTCTGATTTGTCTGTCTGATATAAAAGAATGAAATGTGGTCCCACAAACCATCCCTTCATTATAAGAGCAAAATTATACACACTGTCAGAATTATGTGGTATTATGGTAAAAGTGAAATTACTCCCCCACTTGAGATTTTTAATCTTGCAATCTAGCATTGACAATACTCTCTACTACTTTAAACATGACTTCAAGGGAAAGTTAAATTTCCATCAACATCTAAACCAACTGCTTTTTGACATCATTTGTGAAGCAAGTGAATTTTACTGACACTTTTTAAAGCAAATGAAAATTAAAACACTTTTCCCCAAGTAATACTCTTGCTTGATTTCATATTTAACTTCAATTTATAGTTAAGATTCAAAATGATCAGACATAAAGAGTCTCTTCTTATCTGCATATGAAACAAGTAACTTTTAGCAGTCACATTAAGTGTACTAGCACAAAACTTTGACACACGCATTTAAAGCAATATGAAGCTTTTAAAACTTACTAATAAGTCTCTGATTAAGTGCCTTTCTTTGTCTGTGCAACAGTTAATTTAATCAGCAACATATTATTAATGTCTCATTCAATTTCAGGTTTAAAAGAAATGGCTCAGAGCACTATGTGAATTAACTGCTGAGGTCATCAGTCCCCTAGAACTTAGAACTACTTAAACCTAACTAACCTAAGGACATCACATACATCCATGCCCGAGGCAGGATTAGAACTTGCGACAGTAGCGGTCGCGTGGTTCCAGACTGTAGCGCCTAGAACCGCTCGGCCAGAATTTCAGGCATTCTTGGATAAGTGCACAGGACATACTCATTGTTCAAACACAATTTTTCAATATTAGAATTATAATTTCACAAAACTAATCAAAAAATTAGTGGTTCATACAGTTATACAGTTCTGACCTTTCGTATGTGTGATGAAGTGGTTGCGCAATCGTGGTGGTGATCATATGGCGGTTACGTAGTCCCTCCGGTGGCATTAATAAGCTCTATTTACTTCTTCTCGGCGGTGTTAATATCATATTTAGAGCCTTTCCCAAAGCGAGAGCACTATTTTCTGCCACAAATTACATACGAGGCCATTCCATCTCAATTGCAATACTGTAAGCCTCGCTCGGCACCTCCTCTGTTCATTCATCGGTTACTGGCTGCCGACTGACCACTGTACTCTCTCGTTTGCCGCCCATGTTGAGCGCCGATACCACCTTTTCGCTCGCGCCGAACCACTCCCGTTGCAGAGAGGAATTACTCTTGGTTTTACTTTATACAATGCAAATGCCCTAGGTATGAACCAGCTAATACATAGTTACAAAAAAACATATTTTAAATTCGTCATCATTTATACATATTAAGGAGTCAACAAAAAATGTACATAATTAAATGCTATTGCCCTCGAAATAATACAAAGAACTTAACTCACAAAGAGTAAACATTTCACACAACTCTACTTCTTTACAGTAGATGAAAGACATTTCATAATAAAGAATATACATTTTACGTTACTCAGAATTAATAAGTACAAATTATTTACAATCTGATAAAACGTAGATGCCTTAGGAGAAAATTTAGTGTATGTCCTGGTTCATACGTATGACGTCCGCTCCCCACGTACAACGAAACTTTAAAACGTCGTATGGAAGGCAACCACCGATCCGACCATCTCTATTCAGGCTTGCATGCGTCATTTATGGAAACAGGCAATGTTCTCTGTTACACCGCAACCTCTAGCGCCGGCACGCCAACCGGGAACGATAGAGAAGAGAGGGCTGTGAGAAGACGCCAGCCAATCACACGCTTACCGACCCCTCTCCTGGATGATAACGCCACAGCAGCGGCCCTATGTGAAGAGGACATAAGCGCCGCCCCCGAGTGGTCGCGGCCCAGTTCAGTAGTAGCCTCAAGGTTAGTGACTTGTATAGCAGCGACTAGGATTGTCTATACTGACGAAAATTGCTTATTTCGCATGTAGCCGTTTGCTTGCGACACATCTATGTAATTGTCAAAGTTAGGTATTGTCTCTTTTCATTTTGTAACAAAACTCATTAATATTATTTCCTTGAATGTTGTCTAGCGATCCTGGTAAGCAGGTTTCCTAGACCCCAGATATTTGACAACGAGCATGGAGACATAACAATTGACGACTCGGCTGCATTCAACATTCTCCATAAAAAGGGGGTGGGTCGTCCTTGTGGTTCAATCGCCAAAGTGGGCAAGGTACATCAGGCGTTTGCAAGGAGTCCGACAAAATCGGTGCGTACGATGGCCAGAGAGTTGAAAATGAGGCTTTCAAGGCACATAATGCCTTCGGTACGAGGTTACCACTAAATTTCTACAAGGTGCACCTCCTTCAGGCATTAAAGCCTACGGACAAACCTTAGTGCGAACATTTTGCAGTGGGTATGCTAGGTAAGACTGACGGAACAATAACTTTTTGGAAAACATTTGTTTACCCGATAACGCAAAGTTTCATGTATCTGGCAAACTCAATCGACATGACGTTCGAACATGGGGTTCACAGCATCGTCATGTTACTGAAATGCAAACAGTCCCAAGATAAATGTTTTGTGGAGACTGAAGCACAGTTGCATCATTGGTCCATCGATTTCCATCGAGTCTGCCTTCAACTGTGGAGTTACAAGTGTTTGCTGTGCCTCAATTGGAATACCTGGAACCTTATGTCATATTCCCGCAGGATAGGGCACCACCCAACTGGTTCCTAAACGCTCGTCAATATCTAGATGAAAATTTCCGGATGGGTGGATTTGTGTTGCGTGTAGGGATCCTGCATACACGGTTCGCTAGACAAACAGTCAAACAACTCGTATTAATGAGTTTTATTACAACAAAGCCAGAAGAAATACTTAACTTTGATAGACGTGCCGCAAGCAAAGGGCTAGGTTTAAGATAATCACTCTTCTTCAGGCCGGCCGAGGTGGCCGAGCGGTTCTAGGCTCTTCAGCCTGGAACCGCGCGACCGCTACGGTCGCAGGTTCGAATCCTGCCTTGGGCATGGATGTGTGTGATGTCCTTAGGTTAGTTAGGTTTAAGTAGTTCTAAGTTCTAGGGGACTGATGACCTCAGAAGTTAAGTCCCATAGTGCTCAGAGCCATTTGAACCATTTGAACTCTTCTTCAGGATAGAAAAACACGTCTGTGCTACATAGAGATCGCTAAAGAAGAGGCTACGATGCGACTTTTAACGAATTGGCTAACGTTGAAGCTGCTGTCGAAGTGGATACCACCAATCGGGCGTGGCGCTTATGTTCTCTTCACCTAGAGGCCGCTGCTGTCGTGTTGTCGTCCTGGAAGGAGGTCCTGTCAGCGTGCGATTGGCTAACCTCTTCTCACAGCCGTCTCTTCTCTATCGTTCCCGACAGGTATGCCGGCGCTGACTTTACACCGTAACAGACTGGACGAGATGGTCCAATTCGACGGCCGCCACGATTCCCTGATCTCATACCATTAGACTTCTTCCTATGCTGCTTCGTAAATGATCTGGTTTACCGAACAAAAGACTTGAAGGCACGCGTTCGCACTGTGGAGAAGTTGAGTCAAACGTGGAGAGACACGGAATTCGGACTAGATATTATCCGTGCCACTAAGGTGCACACATTTATGTGTACGAATGAGGAAAGAAAACCTTACGAATTATTTTGTCATATGCAAGAAACCATTTGTTAACATTTAGTGTAGTTTGGAAGGTATAAAAGTCTTAAGTAGTAAGTATAATTTAAGGACATCCTGTTTTTGAAAGCACAAGTTGCGCAGAAACCTGTCGAGCGTGGGAGAAAACTGAGGAACAATTGTATCAGGATTTTGCTACGCACGTTGAATTTGCCTTCGTACTGAAACGTGTTTCCTTGCGGCGACAACGACCTCAGTGCCGCACGGTCACGGCGTTGGAAGCAGAGACCCATCCATCATGGAGGCTGTCGAGTGAGGAATCTCCTCTCCAACACTGTCCGTCTGAGAGTGAAAACCGTTGACCTTCCTTCAGCGGTCGGCTTCAGACAAGTTCGTGTACTGACTCCTCCTGTGTTACGAACCCAACTGACACAGTAAATACAGCAGAAATGGTCTGTGTTAATTTTGCTGGGAACGACGATTTTACACGAGGTTTGAGGCTGAAAATATCTTGTTGTCTGATGTGCACAGCGAGCCCTTCATACGTGAATAGATCTGCAGACGCCGCTTTAATTTTAGGACGGATAGATAGCGTGTACCTAATTATTGTTTACTGTGTGCCTGATGACGGTGAAGTATAGCAAATAGATGAAGTTGGTACCATCAATCCCTACATAATATCTTTGGCTGCTTCATGAATTTTGAATGTAACAGCTTCGGTCTCACTTCCTGTCCCAAGAAACCACATTATGCGAAATCCGCCCAACACACGACCTTGAGCCATTTGTCACCAGAATGTGGTTTGTCTGTCATCAAACTCGCTGACGTAAGTGAGTTTGAGAAAAAGAAAATCCAGATATTCGTATCACTACAATACCACAGGCAGCATTGCACGGTTCTCGGTGTCCTGTTGCTGGATAATCTTTTACTTCATTTTTTAGAGTCCAGAGGATTGTAGCAGCTATTCACACTGTGTGGCCGATAGTATGCAGACACCCCTATGCAGTGCGGAACTGAGTACTATACGTCATTAAAGGCGGTCTCGCCAGTATACAACGAGTCAGGGAGTGTTGAGTTGACGGTATAGAAGCAATAATAGCAGAATGAGTTGGTAATGGGAGCTCACTGACCTCTAATGTGGAATAATCATTGGATATTCTCTTTTAGGAAACCCCATTGCTGCAGGTTTATCTTGCACTTTGGCACTTCTACCCTCATACGGTTTAGGGTTCTCCAGACTGTGTATGGTATGTCTCCACCAGGCGCCAGTTCTTCTTTTACATCTTTATGGGGGATTCTCAGGTCGACTTCCCACCTTTTCAAACGATTCTCTGCAGCCAACCCTTCCAGGGCTCGGGTACGTGACAGGAAGCTCTTCCTCGAACAAAGCCGTCGGTCAGCAGGTTGGTGTCCATATAAAGGGTGACGCATGTCCTTTTCTTGCTTGGTTTTTTCGGCTTCGGCAGCGATGTCACGTCGTATGTTGGGCGGTGCGATCCCCATGATTAAGAACATCTTGTGCACTGGGGTTGGCCTGAAGCATCCGGTAACAATCCGTGCCATTTCATTCACCGCGACATCAACTTTTCTGACGTGTGTTGATGCAGACCATACTGGAGCGGCTTATTCGGTGGCTGACACACTGAGCGCAAGGGCTGAAGTTCTCAGGTTTTGGACCCCAGGATCCGCTGGTTAGTTTCCTGAGGATGATGTTTCTAGTTGAGACTTTTTCCCTTGTGGCATTACAATGATGTTTATAGGTCAGCGTGCGATTCAAGGTGACCCCAAGATATTTGGGCGTTTTGCAATGCTCGAGACGTTCACCTCTCCATATTACATTAAATTCACGATTTGCCTCCCTGTTCTTTAAATGGAATGCACAGACCTGCGTCTTGGAAGGGTTTGGCCTTAGGTGGTGCCTCATAATACTGGGAGAGAGCTTCCAAGGTACTGGTTAATTTCTCCCCTACATCCATAAAATTGTTACCTTGGGCTGCAACTGCAGTGTCATCGGCATACATAAATTGTCGCGTGTTGTTTGGCACTGGTTGGTCATTTGTATATATATTAAACATAGCTGGGGTGAGGACGCTTCCCTGGGGTAGGCCATTCCTCTGATTGCTCCACCTGCTCTTCTTGCCCTGGTGACAGACGAAAAATCTCTTATTAAGCAGGAAAGTACCTATCAGTGATGTTAAATGGTAATCTCTTGTCACATTATATACTTTCCTAAGGAGCCTCCGATGGTTTACAGAATCATATGCAGCTGAAAGGTCTATGAATGCCACTCCCGTTATCTCTTTCCTCTGAAACCCATGCTCGATATGTTGGGTAAGGTTCAGGACTTTGAAAAGTCCCCTTAGAAAAATTATAAGTGACTGTGCTTAAACTGACACACAATATTTTTAGCGCAACGCAATCTGACTTTCAAAAATCCCTAAAAAAGAATGGCCCTGGCTAACAATAACCTATACCTTTCATGAATGACTTACCTCACAAAAATCTTCGTTACTCAAATTACTGCAATACAGCGTGCGCCAATACTGCCAGCTGAATAAAAGATTCTAATTACTGAAGGCACTAACTACTGATAGGCATAGTTAGCAAATGAAAGATTTTGATAAAGAACAAACAATGTATTTACCTTAATAGTGTTCAAAAGTCATTATATATATATATATATATATATATATATATATATATATATATATATATATATCAGTTCATAATATCCATTATTACAAATTTACTCTTTCTGGCGCACACACGTCCAGATCGTCCGCTCTTAAAATTCTGCCATCTCTCTCCCCACATCCACCACTGCTGGCGACTCACCTCCAACTGCGCAACGCTACGCGCTGTTAGCAGCCAACTGCCCAACACTACAATAGCAAATTCCAAGAATGCAATCCAGCCACAGACTGCACACAGCACAGTGATTTTCATATAGAGCGCTACATGGCGATACCAACATAAGAACCTAAACAGCCTACTTACATAGCCCCCATTCTCCCCACAAAAAATTTTACAAATTGTTTTGGGCACTGGCCAATACATATTTGAAAAAAAATTTCATAATTACAATAACAGCGATATTAAATGCACACATTTGTTGATACAATGTTGGTCAAAAGCAAAAATTGTTCTCATAAAGACAGTCCCCATCGTTTATCACAATAGTAATTACAGTTTTTTTCACAAAGTCTGAGCAGTAAAAGAAAATGCGTAAGGAAGTAGTGAATTTCCATGCAGTCTTGAAGAAGTAGTGTAGTCCTTCCAACAGGAAGACAGGACTAACTCTTGACGTGCAGACAGGTAATGGGCCACAACAGAGCAAACCCACAGCAGAGTCAGTCGAAGTTGAAGAATATTGGTAGGTAGGTCATCACAGAGCAGACCCACTGTAGTCCTGGTAAAGATTATGGTATTGGTGGGCCACCAGAGTTGCAGACCCACTTCAGTCCTTGTAGAGATGGCCAGCAGCCATCTGTTGCGACTGTGTGGGTGCACAGTCACCATTAAAGAGTCTTGCAGACAATATAGCAAATCCATGAACCACCACTTGTGCACTCACAAATTTTTTTTTAAAATGTCCTTAGAACCAGCATTGCTGTTAACCAGTCCCTTGCTGAATTATTAACACACGTGCAGACACTAACAGTCCCAACTTCTCACATATTGTGCATATACTATGACCAACAGAAATGTATGGAGTGAAATGAATGCTTACAAGTTACTCAATTTGTAAACTGGTGTCAATTACAATTTTATAACATGAGAATACAATTACAAAGGTACAGAAAACATCATTAAATAACATAACAATACAGATAACATTTGTAGTAATATGGGCTTTAGAAAAGAATCGAAATAACATACACATCAGTGTTACGGGAATTATGACATAAGTAAATAAATAAAATAATGAGAATAGTTTTCGAAACATTAATTTTACATATGAGCATTGAAACAGAACAGAAATAATAGTGTCTGAACATCTTTACAAAGTAAATAACATAGTATTAGAAAAATTATACAACATAAATCTTATTAGCTAAACACATAAAGACAGGAAAAACACAAATATACATAGTGGAATAACACAAAAGAAAAGGACAGGGTTTGTCTTACTGCAGAATTTTCCAAACAAAACTTTCATTAGTTCTTGGAGACCTCCCTTCCTTCATCATTATTCCCAAAAAGTTCTACCTATACCTGCTTTCTGTATTCTATTCATAGCCTCTTTCAGAATAATTAGTCTTCATTGTACAGTACCCTGTTTTTACAAAATTGTATCTTATAACTTTTCAATGCATTTCTTCCAATTCATCGAAGCTCATTCTCTTGTATAGTCTACCCCTCTTAAGCTAACTTAAATCTACTGAGCTCAGATGTATATACTAAGGGACAAGGCAATGGAGCAACACACAACAAATTAACACAAACAGCAATGACAAAAAGATGCAAATTGGCACAGCAAGCAGCAGTATATATAAATTAGCAAAGCAAATGCAACATTACAACTAATATGAGCCAATATGCAGCAACAAGAAAAATAAATCAGTAGTAAAAGTGGGTTAACAGAGTAATACAAAGTGCAATTCAGTAGCAATATGCCTGGCAAACAGAAGCAGCAAATGCAATAACTTATATCTAAACATGACACAGCTCAAGCAGAAAAAATATTACAGTAAAGATAGGAAATGTCTAATAACTATGTCACATCTTAGCACTAGAGTGATGCATCACCTTGACTCACTCTACGAAACAAGTTACCCAGTCATTGACAAAAATTATGTATGCAATTCCTGTGAAGGGAAATGTCTTTTTGTGCTCCCTGTTTTTTTTAAGTAGATCATAAAATTATTATTTACTGGATCTGTTGGCATAAAATATCTATATTAGTATATCTATCAAATTTTATTTTAACCAATGCTGCAGTGCAGCTAGAAACTGGATATCAAACAAAATGAGCAAATAAATACATAAAGCAAGGCGTGAAACGTCATTCACTAGCCATATGGCATTTCATAAGGCAGTAAAAAATCTCTCAACTAGCAAGACAATAGCCATGAATTGCTTCTCATCGTTTCACTAGTCATTTCAGTAAATATCAGGAAGTGTCGTATTAGCGATAGTTTCGACAAAGGAATGTCAATATCGAGGTTAATGGCCTCTTTTTTCTCCACCTAATGGCTTTTTCTCCAGGTGACTGGCACAGCTGGTCGTCCACAACACATTACGTCAAGGTCACTTGGCTTTCTTACCAAAATATTTACGACAGCAGTTTGCGCTACAGTGACAGTCTCGTAAAAAAAATTTCACAGGTCGAGAATTTGCGTTATAAATGTGTAGAAACAAAAACTATAAATATAACAGTGCCCAATAAATTTTCGCCGGCATTGTGATATATTCACGCATTTACACACATTTCATAACTCTTAAAGTACGATTCTTGGTTTCCAACATCCTTTTTCACGAAGTCCCTAACTTCTATTCATTATTCATATACATATAAACACGTAATCACGTTCCTCATATGTGGTAGCGTCAGCTTATTGATCATACACATACATCAGCAGCATAATACACATTGTCATCGTAATAATAACATTATAAAACCTCAGCCAAATCTCAAAAACGTAATAGCTTCCTGCAATAATTTCAAAACCTTAAAAAAAATTCTCTGCTCATTTCAATAGTGTCATCTACCTCAAAAGTACTTTAAAAATCATGATCCCGTGCGAAATACATCATTCAAAGCTCTCATAGTGTCACAATGGTTCCAAAAAGTATGAACAGTTCACAAAGCACAGATGAAATACAATTTCATAAGTATGAAGCTATCCAACTGTGTAATTGCGTAAACATGTGTCACTGATGTAGTAAAAAAAATGTTTGTTTCTCTGTTAAATAATCAGATAGCTGTGTAATTCTGTGTCAGAGAAATATGGTACCGTTGTGTAAAGTTGTATAAGCAAATACCATATTAGCTAGGGCTCCTAGCGCTCGATACACGCTTAGCACACAAAGTAGGCGTCTACCCCCTGAGGATTAATGTAATTATACCCTCAGGTGTTAGAGATTACAGCAATCGAATGAAATGTATCACCGAAAACTTTCTTTGTATCTTTGTGATTCAAAAATCTTTAAAAATACATGTTTTAAGTAAAAAATTAATCACTGAAATACGTGTACTGCAGTGCTAAAGTGTACGTCTTGTAAGATAATCTCTGTCATTACTTAACGGTAAAAATGTGCCAAGTGTCGTAATTATCGTCGTCCATAAGCAAAGTTCTTTACAAGTCAATGTACTTACCTCGTAATAAACAAATGTGAAACGCTATGCATACAGATATCGTTGTTATTACCTACAGTACCGTGATCAAGAAAGTACTATACTGTAATGTATCGTTGTGCTACGAAAAAGGCTGTCTCATTGTAGCTATACCACAAAAGTTAATACTAAAACATGTTTTCCTTTCCAGAAGAATGCAGAAAATCTGTGCAAATATAAAACATATACAGTGCAAAAGCAATAATATAAATTGTCACATATTAGTAAAAAAATGGTTCAAATGGCTCTGAGAACTATGGGACTTAACTTCTAAGGTCATCAGTCCCCTAGAACTTAGAACTACTTAAACCTAACTAACCTAAGGACATCACACACATCCATCCCGAGGCAGGATTCGAACCTGTGACTGTAGCAGTCGCGTGGTTCCAGACTGTAGCGCCTAGAACCGCTCGGCCACTCCGGCCGGCTTGCACATTAGTAGCGTCGTGATATAATCGTGTAGATGTCAAATGAACTAACCAATGTGTCATCTGGCATCTCTCAGAAAGTGCTTTAAATCCAGAATGTATTTTCAAGTAAACCAAAATGTTGCATTAAAATCTCATTAGCAGTACCGATATATGTTCTAAGTATGTGATCCTTACAGTCATTATGTAATCGCGCAACTAACAAGCAAGAATGTACACACACAATAACACTGTGTCGTCTGTTCACTATAACAATGAACTCGTAATTACTGTCTAAATAAGTTGCCCAGGTTCTAGACCGGATAGTTAACTACAAAACACTATTGCATGTTAACAGTTTCTAAGTGTGACAAATTGTACTAATAGCGTGAAGTGAAGAATTTTATGGCAAAGACTAAGTTAAAAAGCAGATTATCTCTCAATAAACGGTTTTACATGTGAAATGTGGTGCAATCTTTTACCCTTTCTAGTGCACAGAGTTTCAACTTCAATGCAATTATCATGTTGTACACGTCGGTAAGGAATGCTAAAATTTTTCTCAAAGTTAGCGTGTATGTTATTTTTCTCTGAGCCAGCCGGCGCACGTGGCTGCCTGCGGTGCGAGTCATTGTCTGTTTCTTTGTTGACGCCCGTCGTTATTAGGATTAGGGGACCCAACTTCTACAAATTGACCTAATCGAGAGGGCCCTACCCTGTTTGAATCCCTACCCTGTTTCCCCCGGAATCGTAACTTCGTGGTGGACAGTTGTGTCTGAAGTTATTCTGCCTCCCTCGATAATAATTATTTTGGTTCCCATATTGTCTGTTTCTCTGATTGTCTCTGTGATAGTCATTACCACGTAGAGGCGATCTTTCCCTGTAGTTATTACTACTCTGCCAACGGTTGTCATATGGGTGGTGTCTGTTTTGGTCACGATTTACGTTGTAAGAATAACCTTGTCGTGTCCAGTAATTATTTCTGTCATCGCGGAATTGTGACGGATATGACCTGTAATTGTTGTGTTCCTGTTTCTGCGTCCAGCGATTGTCAATGTCAATTTCTAATTCTTGTAACAGTCCCTGAAAAGCTTCAATGTCGTCTTTGCAACGTCCTGCCAAAATATGTCGTTAATGTTCAGGCAATTTGATTAAGCAAATGTGGATGAGTTCTGAGGGGCTGTATGGGTTTGACAGGTACTGATTCTTGTGCAACATGTCTTCAAAATATTTCACAAGACTGGAAAATTCAGATTGTACGAAATGTTTCATCATTATGATGCTATGTTTTACTCGGTCTTGTGTAGCTTGAGACCAATATGCTGACAGAAAGGCATGATAAAATTCTCCTTCACTGTGACAATCGTGAATGACTGACCGCATTCTTACATCTGGTTCATTCTCTAAATAGCCACACATAAATTCTAATCTGTGCTCTAATGACCAGTTGGGAGGAAAACAATGAGAGAATTGATGAAGCCACACTTGTGGATGGATGTCGTTGACGGAATTCTTAAATGTTTTGAATTTACGTGTAGTAATAAACAGCTTATAGTCAAAATCATCATGTCGGCGAGTCGCATGTCGGTCATTGTTACGTCGTTTCGGCGGTTCCATCTCAAAATTCGGTGCACCTTCCAATTTCTTTCATAATTTCCAAAGTGCCCTGTGTTATTATTTTGCGGCTGTTCCGTATTTCTATGTCCCTCTTCCCGTATTGGAGCGTGACTGTCATCTAAAAAAATGGCTCTGAGCACTATGGGACTTAACATCTATGGTCATCAGACCCCTAGAACTTAGAACTACTTAAACCTAACTAACCTAAGGACATCACACAACACCCAGTCATCACGAGGCAGAGAAAATCCCTGACCCCACCGGGAATCGAACCCGGGAACCCGGGCGCGGGAAGCGAGAACGCTACAGCACGACCACGAGCTGCGGTCGAGAGTCATCTGAAATATATAATTCTTGTATCACCTGTGCTAACTGATCTTGTACTTCCCGGATTTCTCTTTTGTCCTGTGTAATGATTTGACTCTGATTTTGTTTGAATTTTCTAATTTGTTCATATTCTTCTGTGTCATTAAAGACTACCGGTCTTGTGTCATTCAGAGTATCATCTACCTTCGTAGATAAATTATTTAGCTGATCCAAAAGTTCGAATACTTTATCTGATAATGAACTAATTTCCTCCATGTGTCTTTCTGAACCAATTTTCAGAGTATCTACTGTGTCCTTTAAGTTTTCCTGAGTTTTTTCAAGTGCGTAACCGATTTGGTAGATGCAACTGAGTCAGTTTTAGCCCGCAAAGTCTCGTGGTTTTCATGAACAGTAGTTTGCAGTTCTTTTATGGCTGCTTTGTGATTCTGTAATGTATTTTCATGTCGCGAAAAAGTAGGTTGAAAATGCTCACAAATTTGTGTTTTTACGTCATTAAAGACTTTTTGACATCTCGATTCGATCTTATGTAACTCAGTAGTTATATCTTCACGTGTTTGTTGAAGTGAAGTGTTTCTTTAATTTGTTTTTGATTTTGTTCCATTTGTTGCTGTGACTGTTTTTGATTTTGTTCCACTGCGTCTAACTTCCGAAGATTTTGTTCCATTTGTTTCTGATTTTGTTCAAGCGTTGTGTCTGACTTTTGTAGCCTTTGTCCCATTTGTTGCATTAACTGTAATAACAATGCACTGGTGTCTGGAACATGTTCCTCAGTGCTATTCGGCAGTGGATTTGAACCGGCAATATTCGCATTTTGAAAAGCAGAAAATGTGTCCGGACTTATTTGAGAAAAAGGTGAGGACGCAAAACCTGGTATTTGCAAAATTTTGTCCTGTCATTTTCCTGAGGCGAGCTGTTGCCGACCGAACGATAATGCTTTCCTGTTCACTAATTGTTTCACTGTCTACACCATTATTTATTGCCTGGTCCGTTTCCCTATGCACAGTTACCAAATTACTATTCTGAATATTTGTTAATTCATTACACGGTGGCGCTAAAACAGTACTCTCGTCTTCACTGTCATTTCTTAATTTACTTTGGTGCCTAGTATTAAGTTTTTCACACGCCATAATTATCACGTATTTCACACGATAACAAGAAAAGCACAATTTAAAGAGCAAAAACAAGAAAACACATTAGCATAGCACTGAAAATAATATCTCGTTAATTGCAACTGCAGCTGCGAAATACTTGGTGCAAATCTACATGCTTGCCACAACTGTTTTACTGTACAACAATGAAAAACTACAACTACAACTACAAAGGAAATTCTCTCTATAATTACGAGCTAGCAATAAACAATAGTTACACTAATTACACAAACTAGAAGAAAATATCAGAAGATTCCAGTTAGGTATCCTGGCAGGGTCCCAATATGAAACGTCCCCTTAGAAAAATTATAAATGACTGTGCTTAAACTGACACACAATATTTTTAGCGCAACGCAATCTGACCTTCAAAAATCCCTATAAAAGAGTGGCCCTGACTAACAATAACCTATACCTTTCATGAATGACTTACCTCACAAAAATTTTCGTTACTCAAACTACTGCAATACATTAGCGCCAATACTGCTAGCTGAATAAAAGATTCTAACTTCTGAAGGCACTAACTACTGATAGGCATAGTTAGCGAATGAAAGATTTTGATAAAGAACAAACAATGTATTTACCTTAATAGTGTTCAAAAGTCGTAATACATATATATCAGTTCATAATATCCAGTATTACAAATTTACTCTTTCTGGCGCACACACGTCCAGATTGTCCGCTCTTAAAATTCTGCCATCTGTCTCCCGACATCCACCACTGCTGGCGGCTCACCTCCAATTGCGCAATGCTACGCGCTGTTAGCAGCCAACTGCCCAACACTACAATTGCAAATTCCAACAAAGCAAACCAGCCACAGACTGCACACAGCACAGTCAGTGATTTTCATATAGAGCGCTACATGGCGTTACCAACATAAAAACCTAAACAGCCTACTTACAACTTGACCACAGCACGATTTGCCTGGTCGGAAACCTACCTGCTGTGGGATGATCTGTTGTTCCAAGACGCTTTCTATGCGACTTGGCGTCAGGCGTTCCAAGATCTTAAAACAGTGACATAAAAGAGACACAGGTCGGAAGTTTTGTGGATCATCAGAGTCCTTTCCTGGTTTCAGAAGTGCAACCACTCGGGCTTTCCTCCTCATCTTTGGAATAAAAGAGAATGAGAACACTCTCTGTGTCTGTGGTTCTGTCTAGGATCCTCAAGGGCTGCTTATCTGTCCATATTTAGACCAGGCCCTGCACAATGAATGACTTATGGGTTCCAAATGACAAGGCCATATTGGCTGCTGATTTTTGGAAGTCTGAAGTCTAGTTCCGGACACGGAAAGTAAGTATCATTGGATATCATCCGATTAACAAATCCATCATGGACATTTTAAACGTTGTAATGCTGCCCAAGCTGACCATTAGTAATGCGATTGCGAAGTGGAAATACTTAGGAATACCACCAGCTAAATCAACCCGAGGCAGACCTTGCGCAGTAACGGATAGGGATTGTGAGCATTGCGAAGGTTGGTTGATAAAAACGGCATCAAATCAGCGGAAGGAATCACTCGTGACTGCCAGAGTATTACCAGTAGTCCATCCAGCTCAATGACTGTTCATAGCTAAATGTAAATGAGCACAACGACCGAGCAGCTCCTTCTAATTGACACACTTCTGTTTATGCTAAGCGCCGCTTGAGGTGGTATAAAGCTGCGCGGAGTGGCCGTGCGGTCTGATTCGCCACGACACGGAGTGCCCGGACCCTCCAGCCGGAGGTTCGAGTCCTCCCTCGGGCATGGGTGTGTGTGTGTTGTTCTTAGCATAAGTTAGTTTAAGTAGTGTGTAAGTCTAGGGACCGATGACCTAAGCTGTCTGGTCACTTAGGAATTCACACTCATTTGAACATTTGAAGGTGCTGTAAAGAGCGACGGCACTGGATAGTGGAGACAGAAAACAAGTGATCTGGAGTGATGAATGAATCACAGTAAACTCTGTGGCAATCTGATGGGGGCGGGGGGGGGGGGGGGGGCTTGGCGCATATCCCGGATAACGTTAGAGCCGGCCATTGTGGAGAGCGGTTCTAGGCGCATCATTCCGGAACCGCGCTGCTGCTACGGTCGCAGGTTCGAATCCTGCCTCGGGCATGGATGTGTGTGATGTCCTTAGGTTAGTTTGGTTTAAGTAGTTCCAAGTCTAGGGGACTGATAACCTCAGATGTTAAGTCCCAGAGAGCTTAGAGCCATTTGTTAACGTAGGCCGCCATCATTTTCAGTGCCAACAGTGGACTGTGGAGGAGGTGGTGTTAAGGGTTTATATATTTCGTACTTACGTCGTGGTCGAGTTATTGGGCTTAAGAAGCCACTAAATTCGAAACAATATGAGCACATTTTACAGCACTGTGTACTACGTACAGTTCAGAGATGATGACTGTATCAGCACTTCTCACAAAACAGCACCTGTGAGCAAATGGTTTGTGGACAACACCATTCTTGAAATGGATTGGCCTGTCCAGAGAGCCAACCAGAACCCAACAGAATAAAAATGAAACTATGTGGTCGCAGACATATTTTCAAGTTTCAAACATCTATGATATATATACAGGGTGGTCCATTGATAGTGACCGGGCCAAATATATCACGATAAGCATCGAACGAAAAAACTACAAAGAACGAAACTCGTCTAGCTTGAAGGGGGAAACCAGATGGCGCTATGGTTGGAGCGCTAGATGGTGCTGCCATAGGTCAAACGGATATCAACAGAGTTTTTTTTTAAATAGGTACCCCCATTTTTAATTACATATTCCTGTAGTATGTAAAAATATATGAATGTTTTAGTTGCACCACTTTTTTCGCTTTGTGATAGATGGCGCTGTAGTAGTCTCAAACGTGTGAGTGCGTGGTATCACGTAACATTCCACCAGTGTGGACGGTATTTGCTTCGTGATACATTACCCGTGTTAAAATGGACCGTTTACCATTTGCAGAAAAGGTCGATATCGTGTTGATGTATGGCTATAGTGATCAAAATGCCCAAAGGGCGTGTGCTATGTATGCTGCTCGGTATCCTGGACATCATCCAAGTGTCCGGACCGTTCGCCGGATAGTTACGTTATTTAAGGAAACAGGAAGTGTTCAGCCACATGTGAAACGTCAACCACGACCTGCAACAAATGATGATGCCCAAGAAGGTGTTTAAGCTGCTGTCGCGGCTAATCCGCACAACAGTAGCAGACAAACTGCGCGAGAATTGGGAATCTCAAAAATGTCGGTGCTGAGAATGCTACATCAACATCGATTGCACCCATACCATATTTCTATGCGCCAGGAATTATATGGCGACGACATTGAACGTCGTGTACAGTTCTGCCACCGGGTTAAAGAGAAATTACGGGACGATGACAGATTTTTTGTACGCGTTCTATTTAGCGGCGAAGCGTCATTCACCAACAGCGGTAACGTAAACCGGCATAATATGCACTACTGCGCAACGGAAAATCCACTATGGCTGCGACAAGTGGAACATCAGCGACCTTGGCGGGTAAATGTATGGTGCGGCATTATGGGAGGAATGATAATTGGCCCCATTTTATCGATGGCAATCTAAATGGTGAAATGTATGCTGATTTCCTACTTAATGTTCTACCGATGTTACTACAAGATGTTTCACTGCATGACAGAATGGCGATGTACTTCCAACATGATGGATGTCCGGCACTTAGCTCTCGTATGGTTGTAGCGGTATTGAATAGCATATTTTATGACAGGTGGATAGATCGTCGATGGCCCGCACGTTCACCGGATCTGACGTCCCCGGATTTCTTTCTGTGGGGAAAGTTGAAGAATATTTGCTATCGTGATCCACCGACAACGCCTGACAACATGCGTCAGCGCATTGTCAGTGCATGTGCGAACACTGCGGAAGGCGAACTACTCGCTGTTGAGAGGAATGTCGTTAAACGTATTGCCAAATGCATTGAGGTTGACGGACATCCTTTTGAGCATTTATTGCATTAATGTGGTATTTACAGGTAATCACGCTGTAACAGCATGCGTTCTCAGACATGATAAGTTCACAAAGGTACATGATCACATTGGAACAACCGAAATAAAATGTTCAAACGTACCTACGTTCTCTATTTTAATTGAAAAAAACCTATCTGTTACCAACTGTTCATCTAAAATCGTGAGCCATAAGTTTGTGACTGTTATAGCGCCATCTATCACAAAGCGAAAAAAGTGGTCCAACTAAAACATTCATATTTCTTTACGTAGTACGCGAATATGTAATAAAAATGGGGGTTATTAGTTAAAGAAACGCGGTTGATATCCGTTTGACATATGGCAGTGCCATCTACCAGGCCAACCATAGCTCCATCTGGTTTCCCCCTTCAAGCTAGAGAAGTTTCGTTCTTTGTAGTTTTTTCGTTTGATCCTTATGTTGTGAGACATTTGGCCTTGTCACTATCAATGGACCACCCTGTATATGCAGACTGAAGACTTGAATGATAATTCGTGCCAAGCCCAGGATTCGAACCTGGGTTCTCTGAACACCAAGCAGATGCGCTAACAACTAAACCACCCTGGCACAGTGACTTTTTACAACTGCACAGACTTGCATTGGATTTAGGAGAAATACATGGTAGGCTAGTCTGTGCAACTGTTCAAATCCACTATGCCAGGGTGGTGTAGTGGTTAGCGCATCTGCCTATTGAGCAAGTTCGAATCTTGGCCTTGGTACAAATTTTCATTCGTTACTTACGTCTGCATGTATACACCAATGTAATACACTCCTGGAAATGGAAAAAAGAACACATTGACACCGGTGTGTCAGACCCACCATACTCGCTCCGGACACTGCGAGAGGGCTGTACAAGCAATGATCACACGCACGGCACAGCGGACACACCAGGAACCGCGGTGTTGGCTGTCGAATGGCGCTAGCTGCGCAGCATTTGTGCACCGCCGCCGTCAGTGTCAGCCAGTTTGCCGTGGCATACGGAGCTCCATCGCAGTCTTTAACACTGGTAGCATGCCGCGACAGCGTGGACGTGAACCGTATGTGCAGTTGACGGACTTTGAGCGAGGGCGTATAGTGGGCATGCGGGAGGCCGGGTGGACGTACCGCCGAATTGCTCAAAACGTGGGGCGTGAGGTCTCCACAGTACATCGATGTTGTCGCCAGTGGTCGGCGGAAGGTGCACGTGCCCGTCGACCTGGGACCGGACCGCAGCGACGCACGGATGCACGCCAAGACCGTAGGATCCTACGCAGTGCCGTAGGGGACCGCACCGCCACTTCCCAGCAAATTAGGGACACTGTTGCTCCTGGGGTATCGGCGAGGACCATTCGCAACCGTCTCCATGAAGCTGGGCTACGGTCCCGCACACCGTTAGGCCGTCTTCCGCTCACGCCCCAACATCGTGCAGCCCGCCTCCAGTGGTGTCGCGACAGGCGTGAATGGAGGGACGAATGGAGACGTGTCGTCTTCAGCGATGAGAGTCGCTTCTGCCTTGGTGCCAATGATGATCGTATGCGTGTTTGGCGCCGTGCAGGTGAGCGCCACAATCAGGACTGCATACGACCGAGGCACACAGGGCCAACACCCGGCATCATGGTGTGGGGAGCGATCTCCTACACTGGCCGTACACCACTGGTGATCGTCGAGGGGACACTGAATAGTGCACGGTACATCCAAACCGTCATCGAACCCATCGTTCTACCATTCCTAGACCGGCAAGGGAACTTGCTGTTCCAACAGGACAATGCACGTCCGCATGTATCCCGTGCCACCCAACGTGCTCTAGAAGGTGTAAGTCAACTACCCTGGCCAGCAAGATCTCCGGATCTGTCCCCCATTGAGCATGTTTGGGACTGGATGAAGCGTCGTCTCACGCGGTCTGCACGTCCAGCACGAACGCTGGTCCAACTGAGGCGCCAGGTGGAAATGGCATGGCAAGCCGTTCCACAGGACTACATCCAGCATCTCTACGATCGTCTCCATGGGAGAATAGCAGCCTGCATTGCTGCGAAAGGTGGATATACACTGTACTAGTGCCGACATTGTGCATGCTCTGTTGCCTGTGTCTATGTGCCTGTGGTTCTGTCAGTGTGATCATGTGATGTATCTGACCCCAGGAATGTGTCAATAAAGTTTCCCCTTCCTGGGACAATGAATTCACGGTGTTCTTATTTCAATTTCCAGGAGTGTATTTTTTGAATGAGTCAGAATGTCAACTTCGCTCCACACGCCAGTGACCAACATCACAACTCTCACGGGTTTCAGCTCTTGAGGAAGAATGAGCTGTCTTTCCTTCACAGACATTCAGACACTTCATTATAAGTGTCCCCAGCAGAGTCCAAGCTGTAATAAAGGCCCATGGTGGCTAAATCCGAATTAATATCTATTAATAGATATCCGGAAACTTTTAAAAAGGTAGTGTACCTGGTGATCAGTATATTATTAACACTATGTTACTAACACTGACTCCATTTCTTGGACGACGCTCGGACTCTATTTCCTGGACGACGCACTTAAATGGATGTCATAGATTTAGACACCTTAGGGATAAAGATGACTTGTTTAGAGCTAATGTTATTTAATTTCTGAATGCATTCAACCTTGTGCTGTTAAAAGGCAAAATCTCATTTCGGTGCCTTCCATCCGGCTGTCAACAGTAGTCGGCCATATCTGTCATGGTAGTCAGATTGCAGCAGACTCTTTTCAACCTTTGTTACTAAAAGATAAAAGCTACATCGAATTGTGTTCACATCCAGAGGCGACCCTTCGTAACTGACAATTCTAGCCCCTTTTATGTGGTATGTTTTCGCTCCTAATGTTATGCTGGTGACTTGTGTTACCTACACGAGATCCACAGTTATAAAGAGTGTGACTGCTCCACTATCAATGAACAGCGATGTTAGAAGTTCCAGTAAGTTGCGGTGGACGATACGATCTTGATCTCACGTGTACAGCCAGTGATCAGTCAACAACAGCAAATTCTTCTGGCTTATCTAGTCTTATGTGATGTCTACTATCGTCAAATATCTTTAACAGTGCGACATATCTGGCTTGACTAGGATAGCTTGCGAGTCGTATGATGGCATTCTGCTATTCATGATTTCATCAATCATCATATCAAATGTGTCTTCCGTCCTCCGGTCTGATGATGGGTTCCTAAAGGACGATCTCGGCGTAAGGGGAATGTAAAATATAGACAGTCCGTTTTAGCGCGGTAAATCTAACCATTCGATGAAGCTAGTGTTAGCGTCACTCTTCCTCACACAACGTAGCCACTGAATGCGTATTTTCTTCTTTGTGTGGAGCAACTACGCAGGTGAAGAAAAAATTAGAGTTAAACGTCCTGTCGAAACCTCTGTCATGAGAGATGGAGCACAAGCTCGGATTACGAAAGAGTAGGGAAGGAAATCAGCAGAGCCCTTTTTAAAGGAATAATCCCGGCATTAGCCTGGAGCGATTTAGGCAAATGCAGAAAATTTAAATCTGGCTGACCATACAGGGATTTGAGACGTCGTCCTCCCAGATGTCCAACCATTGTGCTAACCACTGCGCCTCCACGCTCGGTCAAGCACCTCCTAAAGTGCACCACAAAGGGAAGGAACGCTTTAGTTCCTCGTGTAATCCATTCTATAAGATGTTACACTCCGATTAAAACCACTTTGTGACTGAGAGATGGTACCAGTGGGCGGCAGTATTGCCGGCTCGTGCGCAACATGTCACGTGCTAATGCTACCGATAGCTGCGTGCACACCAAAACAGACACAAAATGTAGACTGACTGACTGTTGCCAAAGAGGGGAGGGAAGCGGTGGGTGTCGCTATTCCTATAGGCACAGCGATGCGTTTAGATGCCATGATCACGCTTTATCGACGAATAATCCAGCAATAAGCAGAGCATTTAGTCTCACACAAAGTGTTCTCTGTTCTCTGTTCTTCCATGTTGTGAGCGATATTTGGGTGCTATTCTGTCATTCTGCGCAACGGATTAATCTGAGATGTACCCTTTAACCTGTGGCTCCAGCAAGATGCAATTTCCACCCCCACACTACTACAGAAGTCAGACAGACGCTCCTAACGTTCTAAAGAGAAATGCCTGAAAAACTTTCAGCAATAAATATCTTCTGGAGTCATCCGCTGTAATGAAATGACACAAAATTCACAAAATTTCTTACGTAACTAGTGGGATACTGGGGTACTGGAGTAGTGCTAGTTAGTGTAAGAAAAACATGAAACTCACGAAAATTACTCTCTTTTTCAAAAATTCTGAGAAATCACAATGAAACTTTTAGTTATGAACTGAACAAGTTATTTCCCAGCACTTGCGATTTACTAGTTATTTGCATATCATTTACATGAATTCATACAACATTGAATTTATCTTATCGAGCTTGGGTTCGAATGAAGCGTATTGAGGTGCAGAATGTGATTGTGAGGGCGGAATATGTAAGCAATGAAGGTCAGGAGACCACGATGTCTTACAATGTTTTTGTTATTACTTACTTCACGTGTCTTCTAACATCATGCCAATCTGAGTAAGGAAGTTTGATTTACAGCATCCTTCATCAGTCTTTCCACTTCTTCCAGTGGAAATTGTTTATTGTTCCTTGCCACATATCTTTTAACTTGAGCCTGTGTGACTCAAACGGAATTGAAATGGCAGTGATGTGATGGCAGTCTGATGACCCTATGGCCAAATCTTTTCGCCAGATCATTTACAACATAGAGAGGTAAAAGTGGTTTATACTGAGCCACAAGATACATTAATTCACCCTTTCTACAGTCGTTTGTATGTGCTTTAGCTATGATAGTCAAATGATACGAGGCATTGTCCATAACTGTTACTGACAGTTTACTCAACCTTTTTATTGCTCTTTGATACCAAGAGCTACAGAACGATTCATAGACTTCAGTTCTGTATTCCTTCAATGAGACAAATTGTCAGCGCATATTAATAAATCGATGAACAACAAAAAACCAAGAAACAATGATTCACATAAGTTCTCTGCTCTATACGTCAAACTAACAAAACCATTTATTATGTTAATGGGAGTACCATATTAAATAAAATGAGAGGTATTTTATGATAACAGCAATACTAAAAAATAGTTATCTTAGAAAAAAATAGCAGCAAGCTTATAGTTACTCCACATTCAAGGCCTGTTCACAAAGAGTTTGTTTTTCAAGTACCCTGAACGTACATCAAATCTTGCTTTCACTGCAAGCTCTACAAATTAACTACTGCAGATTTCTTAATTTCTGAAACATCGTAATAACTACGATTACTAAAGGAAAGGTGTGACATGAGACTACAAGTAGCGGAAGAACAGAAGCGTTTAACTATATAGTTGATTTATAATCGTTTGGTTTATAGCTTTCTGAATAGTGAATTTGGCATTTTATTTTTACTATTGAATTCAGAAACTAAAACATTTACCAAAGACCAACTTCAGTAGCAGATATATATTTATACCATCCTAAAGCAAAAATCACTGCATATTAGGCCCTCGCTCCCATCCCCTTCCTCCTGCCATTGTGGCCTGCCCCACCTTGTCCCCTCCAAGCCCCTGCAGGCCACGTCACCAGGCAAGACTGCTGCTTTAGTCAACGGAACAGCAACACAGCAGACAGAGTACAAGCCTGAGAAACAGTTGTGACCGTTTGACGCTCATACTCCTATTCTGTATCGTTTGGTCGCTCCACAGATCGGTCCGGTCGGTGGGCGCACCGGCCGATAGAGTAATCGCAACCGATCCTTCGTTCAATTCTGTAAGCGATTTGGTAGCGAGTCGGTACAACTCCCGACGAACCGAGGTCGACGCTAGCTGTTTTGCTATCACTCCTTCCGCCAGCCAATCGAACACAAATTACCACAGCTGTGGGCACGCTAATCCGACAACTGCACACACACCACAGCGTGCACACCGGAAATGCCCAGCCGACAAAACTACCGGACACGCTATTCCCATTATTGTCTTTGAAAAGCCTGCTTGCAGTGAATATTGTTAGTCGCTTAAGATATCAGTGGGAATGGTGGAAGGAAATGAGAAGGTTAGTATGTCAGTATGTTTCAGTGACACTGAAATGGCTTTGCATATTTCCACTGTGCGTCTGTTGTTTGTGTGTGCTAAATTTGAAACAAGATGAACAACCAGTAGGCCTATGCAGTAAGACGCTGTATTATTGACCGGTTTCGACCAGTATGTCCGGCCTTCCTCGGAAGAACTGAGTGTGTTAAAGATTAAATGACTGATAAGGATCGTTCAATTAATTTGGTCAGATCAGGACTCGCTAAACAAATATACCTTGAGGTGCAAAGGGATGACTGTAGATCTTTGATGGTGTCTGATGTACAGCCACAGTTGCTCAAACAAATTATGAGCCAGCTGCCTCCTCAGTCAGTACCTCGCCACAAAGTTCCTGTTTGGCATCTCAAAAGCGTTCATCTCATAACACAGATAACGTTGCCAAATCACACAGCAACAAATTTCCTCGAACTACCTTGCCCGTCTTCGCTGCCCCTGCTTCTTCTTAGCAGTACAATGTGCGCCATGTCCACTTCCATGATACTCTGATGAAATGCAAGCATAATAACATTTATGAACCAGCGTTCCATTTCGATGTGTCCCCCTTATTCTTCAATAAAACATTATCAACATAACCAAAACTAAAAATCGCTCAATATTTCTAAAATAACAAACTGTCTTCGCAATCAAAGCACGCTGAACAAAATGAAAAGCCTCACCACCTAGCAGTACTGTAGACGAAATACTGGCAGGTGGGCCGATCGTCAAGAGATCTCAGTAGCGCACAGAATGGCAACTTTGGCTACCGAACTGAAAATGACTTCACTACCGAGGCTAAACTATAGAACGGCACTTCAGAGTACAGCAGAACCCGCAGCTGATCATCTCTATTCGACACATAGAGGAGTGTGGCACCTAAGAAGAAGCCTTGTCTTGGAATCAGTAGCACTAGTACATGCTAAGCAGACGCCTTCCGATCACCAAGGAATTTTGCTAAGAAAAGGAGATGCAGTGATCGTTTAACTCGTGTCTACAAATGGCGATTTATTCGTGTTGGGTGTTCGTTCATTGGTGAAAGAAGCTCTCAGAATGCAGTATTCAACCACATAGTTATGCTTTGGCAGTGAAAATAATACCTTCTGATCTGTTGAACATCTTCACTCAGGTAGGGAAGATATCAAACTACATCCGGGCTACTTCAGGAAACTCATGAGTTCTGACAGAGCTGTCAAAAGAACTTGGAGCTAAGCTCAACATCAGCCGATATTTCAACTCTATCCAATTTAAACTTAGTCAATGTGAAATGTCAGCTATCTTAATTGCATCAGAATATTCGAGGAAAGCCGGCCGCAGTGGTCTCGCGGTTAAGGCGCTCAGTCTGGAACCGCGCGACTGCTACGGTCGCAGGTTCGAATCCTGCCTCGGGCATGGATGTGTGTGATGTCCTTAGGTTAGTTAGGTTTAAGTAGTTCTAAGTTCTAGGGGACTGATGACCACATATGTTAAGTCCCATAGTGCTCAGAGCCATTTGAACCATTTTATTCGAGGAAAGACAAATAAAATTAATTATCTGCATAGATGAATTAGAGTCCTCAAACTCCGCTGACATAATCTACCTCTCTGAACATCAAGTGACCACTGGTAAAGAACGTCTAAATGTTACAGGGTTTAGGTTAGCATCTCACTTTTCTAGATCAGAAATGGAGAAAGGAGAAGTTGCCACATTCATCAGGAACTGTCATAAATTTAAGAACATAGACATTCATAAATTTTGCTTAGAACTACATACGGAAGCCTGTGTTACAGAAGTAGAATTTCACAAAAAATCCTTCATACTATTAAGTGTATATCGAGCACCTGCAGGTACTTTAATCTGTTTATAAACCACCTTGAAGCTGTACAGGCCCATTTAACAACCAGAAACAAAGAAATAGTGGTTCTGGTGATTTCTATGTAAATTTCCTTAAAGACTCTCTCAAGAAGGACTTATTTGAGTTAGTAACACTAGCATTCAACTTAAGTCCCACTGTAAAGTTCCCCACTAGGGTAGCCAGTTGCTCACAAACAGCCATTGATAATATCTTTATAGAAAAGTTCAATGAACAAAATTATATTACAAAACCAATAGTCAATGACCTTTCAGACCATGATATGCAGTTCCTTCTGTTAAATGTTAATACTGAACGGGATATAAAATCTGTTAAATCTGAGCTCAAGAGGGTAATCAATAATCCAAAAATTGATTATTTTAGGACACTCCTCGGAGACATTCACTGGACTGATGTTTACAGTGCTCATGGCATGAATGAAAAATGCAACACTTTTGCTAATAAAGTGCTTACATTATTTGAACACTGTTATCCCCCAAAACTAACAAAGGCTACAGGGTAGTCTACAAAGAGGCTATGGACTGGTCAAGAAATAGGGGTATCTTGTAAAACAAAAGGCTGTGCATTATTCAGGAGCACACATTTTTCAATAACTTGCCAGCAGCCATAAAAAGCGTAACAACCAATGAAATTCAGTTTAAGAGAAACCTAAAGTGTTTAGTGGTGGCCAACTCCTTCTACTCCATTGATGAATTTCTCAGTAGAACCAACTGATTTGTGTGTGATTCTTTCATATAGTGTTCATTAAAAAAAAGACGATCATTCCACTTGGGACCTACAGAAGGCACATTACCTTATTTGTTTCAGTTGTAAATATTTGTCATGTATTATTGTTTTTCTGACATGTTCTACATTCTGTAGGACCTCCTCACTACGGATCAATTAGAATGAAAGTAAATCTAATCTAATCTAATCTAATCTAATCTTGTGTTGCACACAGACGTATGTTGTCTGTAGCTTCGACATGACGTTGATTTTTCTCTTGAAGGAGAATAGTTTAGGTAACAAAACATTTCGTAATGCAATGGTTGTAAACACGTTCTACCGCGTCTTTTTGGTAGAGCAGTGTCATGTTTAATGGTGATGAAAAAATAAATTTCGCTGCATTTTTTAATTTCCATTCGGTTTTCTACTTGTCAGAACATTATCAAGGAATAACTAACCGGCGTGCAAGATGCCAAACATGAAAAACTAAGGATGTTAACAATGGCAAAGAATGTCATGTTAGGTTTTCGTAGCGCATGGTGCATATGAAATATGTTGTAACCAATTAGTAACGTTTGTGGTACGTCTCACTAGTAATGGAAACTGCAAAATGTAAATACTGGCCATTATATGAGTCACATTTCAGTACAGAGTTTCACATTGTCTCTAAATTCTAATTAGACGTACTTGTTGACACAGTATTATTTTTGTTTTCTGCATGAGGTACCCTCAGGCAACATATATTTCAGACTAATATCCGAGCAATCAGAGGGTAAAAACCGTAACTTTTCAACAGGCAACACTGCTACTGCTGTGATCGGTAGCATATGATTGGACCTATGAGTTACCTGTAGTGCTAAGCAGACGCGGATATTGAAAACACGCCACGAACATCATCGGAAAATTGTTTGATGTGGCGCTACATCGGTGCTGCGCCCTTCGGACGGAACTATTTACACGAAACTGTTCATCGCTTGATCTCTCGCAGTTCTCATTAACCTTTGTTAAACAGAGTGTTCTCTCTTTTTACCGTAATTAACTGCAGAGCTGCCGGACATTGAATGACGGATATTGCATTCCGTTAACTGTAATCTTTCGATCCCACGGAGAAAGATTTCTGGGATGTGAAAAGAACACAAAGATGCACGTTTCATTTAGTTGGAATGTAATACTGACTTAACATTATTAAATATCAATTATAAAACCCTAAATGACGAGCTGGTGGTTTGTGGGTGTGAATCTGGCGCCTGATATAACCCTAAATGTGTTCTATCGGATTCACATGATATGTTAAGTATGACGCTACTCAAACCACTACAGCACGATTCTTGCCATGTGCTACGGAACATTATGCTGCTGGAAGATATCGTTGGAAAATATATGTCACCACTGAGCGATCGATTTACCCCTGAAGATGTCAGAAAGAGCTGTAGCAGGTGACTTTATCGACAACCAAAATCCCGCTAATTTAACCAGATGTGTCGCGCAACTGATAACTGGACGAATGTAATTTCTTAAGTAAGAATAGTCATATCTTACGTGAAACGTGGATACTTTAACTAAGAAGATGATAAAACTACTTTCAAACTACTGAATGAAACAATGGTCACTATGAAACTCTACTTTTTACGGTTTGCTGTGGACTCCCCTGTGAACAGAAGTACAAAAAGACATGACACCATTTCGATCATCGAGTATTATTACAGTTTTGCAGTGGAATTAAATTGGCAGCATCTTGGCAAAGGCGAAGTAATGAGCTTGAGGTGAATACTTTGAAGTCAACATTACATATGAGAGCGTGTGGGTTTTTAATTCAGGAGTTCAAAAACAAGCATCTCCTGACTCAATCCATCTGCCCTATCACACGTCTCTGGCAACCAGGTCTTCGCCACACATACACAGAGATTTCTCTTCTCCAACTCTATACTTTACTGATATTATCTAATAATAGCTGTTCTTACCATTTCTTACCACAGCCAAAAACAAAGCAGTTAACTTGGTGCCAGCCTGATGTCTGATCGTCCTGTCTTCTTAAACAAAAAAGCGCCCAATGGTCTCCTACCTCACTCCAGTTCAGAGATGGTATATATGTACAACTTCAGTATTAGGATTTCCAAGAATACAGGTTTCCTGTGGAGGACAGAGCACCGTGATATTGTTTTCCCTCACTGCAGTATATCTGAGGCACCTGTCTTCGGCGCCAATGGACTGTACACATTAAAAACATGATACAACTGATTTCCATCGTTAACGGCATTACCCAGGTCGTGCATCTTTGGAGTACTTACTTCACATTTTCTTTTTGTTTTAGTCATCAGATGCGGCCCACCACGAATTCCTCTTTTGCGCTGAAATCTTCATCTCAGAAAAGCACTTGCAACATATGCCCTGAATTATCTGCTGGATGTTTTCCAGCCTCTGCCTTCCTCTAAAAGTCCTACCCTCTACAGCTCGGTCTAGTATCGTGCAAGTTATTTTCTAATGTCTTAACAGATGTCCTTCATACTATGGCTTTTCCTTGTCAGTGTTTTCACATATTCCTTTCCTCTCCGATTCTGCGCAGAACCTCCTCATTCTCTACCTTATCACTCTACCTAGTATTCAACAGTCGTCTGTAGCACCACGTCTCAAATGCTTCGATTCTCTCCTGTTCCTGTCTTCCCGTTCCATGTTTCACTGCCATACAATGCTGTGCTCCAAACGCCCATTCTCAAAAATTTCTTTCTCAAATTAACGTCTGTGTTCAATACTAGTAGATTTCTATGGGCAGGAATGCCCTTTTTGCCAGAGCTAGTCTGTTTTTGCTGTCATCCTTCCTTCGTCTGTCTTTGGTTAATTTGTTGCCTAGGTAGTAGAATTCGTTCACTTCATCTACTTCTCATTTCTGATGCTTCTCATTACTTTCGCCCTTATTCGATTTACTCTCAAACCATATTCTATACTCATTATACAATCCATTCCACTCAGCAGACCATGTAGATCTTCTTCACTTTCACTGAGAATAACAGTGTCATCAGTGAATCGTATCATTGTTATCATTTCATCTTGAATTTTAATTCCACTCTCGAACATTTTTTTTTATTTCCATCATTGCTTCTTCAATGTATAGATTCAACAGTAGTCTTACACCCTTTTTAATCCGAGCACTTCGTTCTTTGTCTTTCACTCTTATTATTCCCTCTTGGCTCCTGTACGTATTGTGTACTATCCATCTCTCTCTGCAGCCTACCCCTATTTTCCTCAGAATTTCGAACATCTTGTACCATTTCACATAGTCAAACGCTTTTTCCAGGTCGGTAGATCCTATGAACGTCTCTTTTCTTTAGTCTTGGTTCCATTACCAACCGCAACATCAGAATTGGCTCTCTGGTGCCTTTACCTTCCTTAAGCCAAACTGATCGTCATCTAGCACATCCTCAATTTTCGTTTCCATTATTTTATACATAATTTTTGTGAGAAATTTGGTTGCATGAGCTGTTAAGCTGATTGTTCGATAATTTTCGCAATTGTCAGCTCTTGAAGTCTTCAGATCTGTATGGATAATACTTTTCCGAAAATCAAATGGCATGTCGCCAGACTCATACATTCTACACACCAACGTGAATAGTCGTTTTCGTGCCACTTCTCCGAACGATTTTAGAAAATCTGATGGAATGTTATTACCCCTTCTGCCTCATTTGATCTTAAGTCTTCCGAAGCTCTTTTAAATTATAATTCTAACACTGGAGCCCCTCTCTCTTCTAAATCGACTCTTGTCCTTTCTTCAATCACATCAAACAAATCTTTCCCCTCATAGAGGCCCTCAGTATACTCATTCCACCTATCCGCTGTCTCCTCTGCAGTGGAATTTCCATTGCACTCTTGATGTTACCACCCTTGTTTTTAATTTCACCGACCGTTGTTTTGACTTTCCTATATGCTGAGTCAGTTCTTCCGGCAATTTCCTTTTCGATTTCTTCATCTTTTTCATGGAACCATTTCGTCTTAGACTCCCTGCACTTCCTATTTATTCCATTCCTCAGTGACTTCTATTTCAAGTTCCTCCTTCTCCTGGTGGTGTTTGTCCTTTGAAGAGGCCTAGGGTCCCTCTGCTCAGCTCTCCTCTTCTCAACCTGTACTCAATACGACTCCCAAATACATTTAGACAGACCTCCAGAGGAAGAATTTAACATGGAAATATAGTACCTAGTTATGTCAGTCACTGACATTAATTTTAATCATATTTATACTCTCATTTTCAGCTTGGGGTTGGTTAGATTGTGTAGACTTCCTAATTTACTCGACTTTAATTTTGGTACAAGCCACTTTTGTCCAAACAGTCACACAACAAAGACACCAAGCAAGAACAGTTGCAGGTGGCCCACAGTAATATTAATTTGTTCATCATAATTGATGTTTTTGGAAAGCCTGCAGCTGTGTCATTCATGACTTATATAATGAGAAACTGCACCAGGTACTTATTTTTTCATGGTCTGCACAATGTGTTTCGGGTTTTCTGTCTCTCTTGCACTGTAGTTGTCTTTTTGAGGTTATACTGCAATTGGATAAATTAATGACGGAGTGTTTTTTATATACTAACGTTAGAGACAGTATCTTTGTTTTTCTACTTAAAAGTAACGTGACTCTTTCATTAGACAGAGTATCACACACACACACACACACACACACACACACACACACACACACACACACACAAATAAACAAACCATCACTAACATTGCTTATATTTTTAATCAAAACTTGCTACAGAGATAGTGTGAAAGTATGGTTTCACAAAGTTTGTGTACAATTACAGGTTTTATATTTTCTGAGCATTACACTGTATACATAACGTTGTCAATTATGAAAATTATTTTTCCATTACCTTATTCAAATACCGAGTATGCTTCTGTTTTGTTGTAGATTTTGAGTAGGGACTATGGGCTAATGTACACATGAATGGAAATTACTGAATTTATCATAACTAGTAAAAACATTTGAAAAAATTAATTGATACACTATCTAGTTCGTTATTGAGTATATTTTCTCCTTGCTTTTTCTGGCGTAGAAAAATCTCCAGCTCCTTTGTTACATCCAATGTATGTGATTTTTGAAAGTGATGGAATATCTTAAGATCTTCTCCTTTTTCCAATTGGGGGTTCTGTGTTTTTTGTGTGTTGCTATAGCTAATTTGGTAAATTGGTTACGTGTATAACAGGTGATGTGTTGAGTGCATGTAATTTGAAATTTCCTCCAGTTATCCGTGTATAGTACCTCATACAAGTTTTGCATGTGATTTTGCATAGTCCTAAAGCCGACAAGGGAAACCTCCCATCGCACCCACTCAGATTTACTGGTAAAATGCCCAGTAGATAGCCTGTGAAAAGCTGAACACAGATCACTCATGAAGACAGGAAGAAGGTGTACTGGATTGTGGAGAAAGAAGCAAACTAGAAACAGTGAACGGTTCAGGTACTTCGTAGAACCACGACACCGTGGTTGTGTGGTTACGGTATTGAACTACCATGGGGAAGATCCGTGTTCAAATTACTCTCGCCCCCCCCCCCCCCTCTTTCATTTCTTTTTTCTCACAAAATTATGAACTGTCCGCTCGGTCGTTGACGTGTCTGTTCTTCTGTAGTCTTGGTAGCTGTCTTATATATTAGTTGGTTCAAATGGCTCTGAGCACTATGGGACTTAACTTCTGAGGTCATCAGTCCTCTAGAACTTAGAACTACTTAAACCTAACTAACCTAAGGACATCACACACATCCATGCCCGAGGCAGGATTCGAACCTGTGACCGTAGCGGTCGCGCAGTTCCTGACTGAAGCGCCTAGAACCGCTCGGCTATATATTAGTTATAGAATATGAGTCAAAGTAAAAGTGACGAATAGTGAGATCAAGTGAGAAGCTATATAGACCGACCACAGAAATGGAGACAACAAATAAACGGATTTGACCTATGTCACAACAAAAGAACTCAAGAGTAAAAAGTTCCAAAACGGAATACACGGTTCAATATATGTAGTATATGTGTAGAACAGATAGGAGGTACGTATGTCTGGAGGTTTGTTCCTTACACCTTGCTGTTGCAAACGGGCATGACACCACGACACAGACATAAATCAGAATACAACGGACAGACACGTCAACGACCGGACAGACAGTTCATAATTTTGCGAAAAGAAAGGCACGAGGGAGATCTGAACACAGTTCTCCCCCTTCGCATTTCAACAGCACAACTACACAACCACGACGCCGTGCTTCTTATGAAGTCGCTCGGTGTTACACATCATGAGCTTGGACCGTTCACAGTTCCTATTTTGCTTCTTTTTCGGCAGTTCAGGACATCTTCTTCCTGTTTTCATGCTTAATCTGTGTTCGGTTTTTGACGAGCTATTCACCGTGCCATCTTACCACTAAATATGAGGGAGGTTGGGATGGGGAGTATTCCTTGTGGGAATTTATCTTTTTTGTTCTTTTTTGGTTGTGGAGGAAGCTACTTTCGTTGTATGTGACGAAAGTAGGTTGTACGTTTGCTATTTTTTGAAAAATGTTACCTCCTTAAAGATGTCGGCACACGGACCGTGCCTTCAAACACCAATATTGAGTGTACCGAGTTCAACACGGTACTGAACGCTCCGAAACCTTGCTACTTGTATTCACATAACGTGTTCTCAACGTGCTATATGCGATCACGGCGCGTTCCAGTTACAGGTGGCTGTATGTGGTTCGCACATTACACTGTTTACGAAATTGATGGGCATAAGATTCCTACGTTAGCTCTATTCAAACGCCAACGGCCTTGCCGCAGTGGAAACTCCGATTCCCGTCAGATCACCGACGTTAAGCGCTGTCGGGATGGGCTAGCACTTGGATGGTTTGTCGGGCGCTGTTGGCAAGCGGGGTGCACTCAGCCCTTGTGAGGCCAACTAAGGAGCTCTTGATCGAGAAGTAGCGTCTCCGGTCTCGTAAACTCATATACGGCCGGAAGAGCGGTGTACTGACCGTATCCCCCTCCATATCCGCATCCAGTGACGCCTTTGGCCTGAGGATGACCCGGCGGCCGGTTTGTACCGCCGGGCTTTCATGGCCTGTTCGGGAGGAGTTCAGTTTTCTTAGCTCTATTAAAACGCACATTTGCTCCCTAGTGATGTTGTTCTGTCCGTATTATACGTAAATAAAAATCAATGGACACGTTATGAGACGAAAAGTGAAATATCATGTCCAGTCAATAAGGACATTGGCTCACGTTACTATAAAAATTTACAATTGTTCTTCATATAAGATAAAGTTATTTTATCATTCTCTCTTTTTTCTAAAATCCTAATGACATTCTTACTTGACCACTGTTACTGTTCAGCAGCAGAATCTTTACAACAGGTGAAATACAAAACTTCAAACAAGAAAGTGAAAAATATCTTCCTGCAAGTAGATTAGGCAAATGCAACAAAATGACTCCTCAGAAAGAGCACACTTCTATTTAAATGAATCGAATATTAGAGAATATACTTTTATTTAACTAATAAGAAAGTATCAGAACCTATTAGAAAAGGGAGAGGCTAGTAAAAACGAGGATGGGTCCACTGAGATGCGAACAAGCAGCACATTACTCTACCTTACAATTCTGCGACTCTACTCAGTCCGTCTTACCGACTATGAGTGTTACACGACCATTATTTGCGTCTTACCGTCTCCTGAAATCTTTAATCGTAGATATGTTATTATCTGACGCCTAATGACAACAAACTGTACCAAGAACATTACATTTCTTATGGATTCTCACAGCGCCGTTGCCTTAAAATTGCACATAATACGACAATACAAATATTTCTTTAACCACCAATGTGACGTTTCCTGTAAATTTATTACATGAACTCTTACAATTAACGACGAGTTTTCGAGAGGTTCAAATGGTTCAAATGGCTCTGAGCACTATGGGACTTAACTTCTGAGGTCATCAGTCCCCTAGAACTTAGAACTACTTAAACCGAACTATCCTAAGGACATCAGACACATCCATGCCCGAGGCAGGATTCGAGCCTGCGACCGTAGCGGTCGTGCGGATCCAGACTGTAGCGCCTAGAACCGCTCGGCCACCTCGGCCGGTAATTTGCTGATGCTGAGAAACGGCGTATATACATATGGTCTTCAACTGGAAGCCAATATAGCGCCTCGCGACTCTGCACGGAAGAGAGATGGCACGCATGTGACGTAGGTGCCGGTGTTCCACCTCATTGGTTCAGAATACCTAGACGTTGCTCTGGCTCCAGAGCCTGCTTTCTCCGTGCTGTGACGAGAGAGACTCGACACGCTTGACATTCCAATGAGCGGTCCGTGTGCCGACGGTCATACGTTTGTGTTACTGGTTCCTTCTAAAGAGCCTGGAATTTCTTTCTTTTTTGTTATCTGTTTCTGCATTTTATGTACCAGTGAGATGAGGATGTCGTTAGTCACTGCAATTGGCTTAATGATCCCTAATTCAGTCTCCGTGTCCTCTTTGTTAAGTGGGATTATTTTTGCTTTGATTAGCGTCGTTCTGTATGCAGCTTTATTGGGTACATCCGTGTGACATGTTTTAGCAAGCTGTGTTGCTGGAAGTTGTCTTTTTTCTTCATATTTTGAAACAGTGCCTGTTGTTTTGATTTTACACAGGATGTGCCAGGAGGAATGGTAAATATACAGGGATATGACATAAACGATCACTTGATGCCAAAAGGTCTAGTAAACATGGGCTTTAAAATGCATTTCTTAAGAGCTATTCCACTTCTTAATGTTAGAGACTGTGAAACAAATCTCCTCTACTGCAAGCTCGTTGCTTAGCGTAATTTGGGAGGACGTAGCAAGGACCAAAACTAGAAAAAATTGTTTAGTAAACATGGGCTCTAAAATGCTTACCCCGAGAGCTATGAACACTGGACTAATTTTGGTCTATGCTACCATCTCCCATAATACGGAAAGCAAAGAGCTTTCTTGCTGTGGAACAGATACGTTACATAGAATCGATGATGAAGAAGTGCTCATAGCCCTCAATATATGTATTTTAGACCCCAAGTTTACCAGAATTTTTCCCTTTGAATGATCATTTCTGTCATATCCCTGAATATTTACCATTCCTCAAAGGACACCCTGTATGCTGAAATCTAAAAAAATTGTGCTATTAAGTTCTCAGCCGAGAAATTTATTTTCTTGTTTACATTATTAAACAAAACACCAGAATGTGCAGAAGAGAGACACTTCCGCTCTTGAAGCTTTGTAAGCTTTCATTGATTCGTAGGTGTCGATCATCAAGGGTCTACCACTTCAGGGTTTTCAAATTTTCCATGACGCTCCAGTGAGTCAAACAAATCTATAACCATTTGTGCTACACTTCGTTGTATAGTCGAGTATCTGACCACACCTGTTTTAATTTCACTGTCAAGTGTGTGGCGGGTGGCCCTTTGTGAGACAGGACATTCAGAAGGATTCGCAAGAGAAATGGAACAGCTGCAAATAAGGGTCATCGTGTTTTGAGAATTGGCAGCTGGCCAACTCAGGTAGCGGCCGCTGGGGACACACACATTGTCCGCATGACAATTGAGGACCAGAAGCAAGGCTCAGCAAGCTCGGCGGCGACCGCATAGCGCTGCCAGAAGCTCTCGGGCAATGTGAGCCGAGGCTGCAGACAAATTAAAAAAAGACGAGGTCCAGCTGGGGAAAGACGCTTTTTACAGCCTACGGCCTGCCAGGGAAAGGTGCTCTGAAAGCTTCAGTTATGTATCGAGGAAGTCTGTGAAGCAGGGGGCGGCCGAGTCTATGCCAAAGAAATACTTTGTAAGATAGACATCTCCTAGCCATCCTAAAATAAAGGGTGTCCACTCATAAAATCTGAGAGGAAACACAATTTATTGACGAAAAAATACAGGGAAATCATACAGGAGCTCATCAAGTTTTCATACGCAGGTGGACGGTTCAGTACACGTGAACATGGGAGCCAGGGGTAGCGCGAAGAATATCAAGTCTGTAATCGATTTCGTGCCATGTGTTGCGGAGCATCTGTTCTGTGACAGAGTTGATGACAATTCTTATGCGCTGTTTCAAGTCTTGCAGGTCCTTTACTGATGTAGCGTATACCCGGTCTTTCACATAACCCCACAAGAAAAAATCGAGGGGGGTTATGTCGGGCGAACGTGGCGGCCAAGGAATTTTACCTCCACGCCCAATCCATCGTTGCGGGAATGTGTCATTTAAAAATTTTCGGACATCAAGGCTCCAATGGGGTGGTACACCGTCCTGTTGAAACATCACATTTGGCTGCAGGTCTGTTATCTGTGGCACGGCAAATTGTTCCAACATGTCCATGTAGATGGCTCCATCCACAGTCGGCTCCTGAAAGAAAAATGGCCCAACAATGCGATTTATCATCAAACCACACCACACATTAACTTTCGGACTATCGCACATGTGTTCCCCAGGTGTATGTGAATTTTCGGACCCCCACATCCACACATTATGACGATTGACAGCCCTTGACACGTGAAAGGTTGCCTCGTCAGTAAACATCACGCGTGATAAAAATGTCTCGTTCGCGGCAATGCGATCTAATAAGACACATGCAAATTCTTCTCGCTTTGGTCGATCATTAGCCTTGATTTCTTTCACAACCTGCGCTTTATATGCGCACAAACGCAATCGCTGATGAAGCACTTTGTGGACTGTTGAACGTTTCATACGAAGTTCTCGTGCTGCCTGTCGCACTGACTTCTGTGGACTTTGTTCGAATGACCGCCGCACTTGTTCCACATGATGTTCGCTGATCCCAGGCTTACCACCACCATGCCCTTTCGCAACACTCCCAGTAGCCAAAAACTGATCACACCACTTCTTTATAGTCCTGAACGACGGGGGCGCTTTGTTGTAAACTCGACGAAAGTTTATTTGCACTTGGGTCGCTGATTTTGTCTCTGCATACCACCAGATCACTTGTGCACGCTCCTTCATGTCCTCCATTTTGCTAAAACAATTGATTGCAGCACCACTACGGCCACTTGGCGTATTAAATTTGCACACCACAAACTTGTTGAGCTGCTCTGTCTGCCCCTTCAGGATTCGCAGGTCCACCATCTGAAATGAGAAAGATATAGGATATTAAAATGTTGAAGTCTCGTTGTGGACATCCTGTTTACATGGTAGCAGGACTCCAAAAATTTGTAATTTTGCGGGTGGCCAGCAGGCTGTCACCTGGGAACGGATTTACTTTTTTTCTCTCAATTATTTTTCTACGTCTAGAAGAAACTGCGCTAGCTACAGACCACTAATTGGTGGCTGTAGTGTGACGTTAATTTGACTTACAGTTTCAGTTGATTTTTTTTCTTTCTTCTTTTTTTTGGGGGGGGGGGCGGATAATGGCGCAAAGAGAACTTCATCGGCTAATGATGGGAGATTTTGAACAAGAAAATAATCACGCCATTGCCGGAGGAAACTAACTTTATTAGGACTGGCATACGAAATTTTCTAGGTACGAAATGCAGAGATGCTTAATTTCAACTTCTAAAACACAGGGGCTCGGGTTTCGGAGAGTGTACAGAACGGTAGGGACTTGGCTTCTCGACCAGGACAGCAGACTTTGAAAGCAGCTCCATTCCGTAGAGGACACTGACAGAAGTTCCGTGTTTGGAGTTCACAGCAGGGCACTTCTAGGTGCTCACTATATGGTAACCAGCGCGCCATCAGCGGTCTGTTCACGTTACGTAGACGGGTGCGGTGAACGTAACTTGCAGTTCCAGCATGTCAGGATGAAGGGAACTTACAGATTCATTAGAATTTTTGGTTCAGCTTTCTCATGTCCGACCGCACAGTCACAGTAGTATGGCTAACTTCAGATTCTCTTTCAAGCCTCACATACTCATTTTTATTGATGTATAGGCACGTTGTGGTCAATTATTTAGCAAGTGCGTATGCTGGTTAACAAAGTCCACTTCCACAAATGTCCTTTCTCATCTGCTGCTTGAATTACTTCAATTTCATCGTAATTAATGTTTAACTGTCAATCAAATACCTTCTTGTTCCGCCTTTTTCTCATTTTTGTTTGTTCATTTAAACTTTTGAAATAAATTCACACTTCATGCAGATCATGCTTTTGATTAAAGCAGTTAGATCAACGTTTTTTGATTGATAAATTTCTAGCGCCGCAATCTTCTAAACCGTTAATTTATTCTGTCGTGCACATTTACACCAGCACTGATTCTCGAGGGTAGATCTGTCTCTCACTTAATACCCACATAGATTATTTCCTTCACGACGCTAGGGTTTAACAGCTGACAGAAATGAACATTTTCATAAAGTTTTCAACATTTTCGTAAGATCATGTAGCACATTAGACACATTGGGGCTCAGTTAAACATAGACAGTAAACATTTAAACGGTGATGACGAAGGGAAAAGTAAGAGTTTAGTGTTCTACTGAGTGTGCCGCCTTAGGAGACAGAAACTTTACTTAGACAAAGATCGGGCAGGTAATCAGTAGTATCCAACGAAATCGTACCACTATTCGGCTTAAGTGGCTTAGGAAACCATAACATATTTGGCTGGTCTAGAATTTGAGGCCAACTTCTCCTAAATACCGTCTTAAACATGACGTCATCTTGATCGATATCTGAAGGAAAGGTTTGCCAAAAAGTTCAGTGGCTTTTAACACAGTAGCACGATACTTATCTCAATTTCGGCATGCCAACGTTTTTAGTCAGAAGGCGGTAGTTACAGCCAAAATTTATACACATTCCGTTAAGGTAGTATGACAGACGCATAACTGTGTCGCTGGAGCGTCTTTATGAATGCTTTACAGGGGCTCATTTACTGACAGACCATAAGCCCCCTGTCAGTCCAAAAATGTTTCAAGCGCAGATGAATAAAAAAGAAAAAAAGTAGAGAAAAGTTACGGTGGTGATTTTAATGCTACAAGTGTTCTAAATAGTCTTCCCTCACATGAATACAAAGCACAGAACGTCTTACAAACTCATGAAACAGTCATAAAATTCCTTCTTTGGAGTATTCTCAAACTCGAGCGCGACTGTTCGAATGCACGTCTGTGGTTTACGGTAGAAGGGTACACAGAAAGAAGAGGGCCATCAGCTTTTTTTCTGAACTACCGATCTGAATACCACGTGTTTCTGTCGATATGTGCCTTACTATGGACTACCCTTACTGTGAAGAAAGTGGTGCCTTGAGTAGAAAATGATGAAAGAAAAAACTCATACAAAGAAAGAAGGGACCTATCAACCTTTTTTTTTATTCAAACAGATACCAGGCTAACTGCATTCTTCTTTCTACCAATCACATCACGTGGTTAGGTAATAGTACATTACTGTTTTTGGTTCGCTAGCTGTGCATTACAGTCTGTGTTTCTTAGTGTTTCTTTAGCAGAGTTAGTGTGAATACATCATTTTATAGTTTGTGTGTAAGTGAAATACAGCATAAAAAACAACGTAAATTATATGAAAGATTGTCTGCAGGGAATAAATAATTCAATCTGCAATTACATGAAATTGCACGTGTAGGAGGTAGTACTTCGAAGCAGTAAAAAAAAAAATAAATAAAAAATCGTATGATGGCCAGAATATTTGAATATTTACCTCTACGGTTTAACTTCTGTGTTGGCAGTAAACAGGCCTTCAAAACAAGTAGTTTCTCAGCGTTTTGGTGCATCTTATTTGTACAAAGTTTGTGGGCCAGTTGAAAACGAAGACGGGACAGAATCTGTAAGAGAATTTTAGATACGTCGCAAAGGTTTTATGACTATTCATGGAATAAAACAGAAGAAAAATGAATATTTTGTGAAGAGCCTTCAAAGAACAGGCTGTGTACCGACTGATAAGCGTGAAGAAGGCGGCAGTCACTACCACAAACATACACTGAGATGACAAAAGTCATGAGACACCTCCTCATATCATATCGGACCTCCTCTTGCCCGATGCAGAGCAGCAACTAGATGTGCCATGCTCACAAGTCGGAAGTTCGCTGCAGAAATATTGAGCCATGCTGCCTGTATACCCGTCCACTATTGCAAAAATGTTGCCGGAGCAGGATTTTGTGCACGAACTGACCCCTTGATTACGTCCAATAAATGTTCTATGAGATTCCCGAATGTTCTTCAAAGCAATGGCGAACCATTGTGGCCCGGCTACGTGGCGCATTATCGTCCATAAAAATTCCGTCGTTTTTTGGCAACATGAAGTACATGAATGGCCACAAATGGTCTCCAAGTAGTCGAACATAACCATTTCCAGTCAATGATCGTCTCACTTGGACAAGAGAACCCAGTCCATTCCATTTAAACACAATCCACACCATTAGCGAGCCACCTCCAGCTTGAATAGTGCCTCATTGATATCTTGGGTCCATGGCTTCGTGGTGGCTGCGTCGCTTTCGAACCCTACCATCAGCTCTTATCAGCTGAAATCGGGACACACCTGCTCAGGTCACGGTTTTCCAGTCGTCTAGGGTCCAACTAACGCATCCACGAGCGCAGGCGAAGCATTGCACGAGATAGCGTGCCTTTAACAAAGGCACTCGCGTCGGTCGTCTACTGCCACAGCTCTTTAACGCCAAAATTCGCCTCACTGTCCTAACAGTCCAATACTAATTCCTGTGGTTATTTCACGGCGTTTCAAATGGCTCGAGCACTATGAGACTTAACATCCGTGGTCATCAGTCCCCTAGAACTTAGAACTAGTTAAACCTAACTAACCTAAGGACATCACACACATCCATGCCCGAGGCAGGATTCGAACTTGCGACCGTAGCGGTCATGTGGTTCCAGACTGAAGCGTCTAGAACTGCACGGCCACACCGGCCGGCTATTTCACGGCGTGTTGCTTGTCTGTTAGCACTGACAATTCTACGCAAACACCACTGCTATCGGACGTTAAGTGAAGGCTGACGGCCACTGCGTTGTCTCTGGTGAGAGGTAATGCTTGAAATTTGGTATTCTCGGCACATTCTTGACATTGTACATCTCGGAATATTGAATTCCCCAATTTCCAACGCATCTAGTTCCAACTGCCATTCGGCTTTCAAAGCTGTTAATTTCCGTCCTGCTGCCATAATCTCTTTGGAACCTATCCACATGAATCATGTGAGTACAAATGATAGTTATGGCAATACGCTGTCCTTTTATGCCTTGTGTACGCGATACTACCGTCACCTGTATATGCGCATATCCCTGCCTCTTGACTTATGTCACCTCACTGTAATGTAAATAATATATGGCAACTTATAAATTCCTATAAAGATCATCAAAGCCATTACAGTTTGGATGACTCTTCAGATGTGTATCTGTCGGAAGTACTGAACAAAACAAAAACGTCGCGAATATTGGAAGAAAAATATCCCGATATAAAAGTGAGCTATGAAACCTAAAGGGCATATTTCCGTTGGACTTCAACATCACATTCTAATACCCAAGCATGAATACCTGCAGTGTATTTGATAATTACACTGAAAAGAAAAGTTTAGAAGCATAAAAGAAATTAAAGTGTACCTGAGAAGAAAGGAAAAATTTGGTTTCCGAAATAAATAGACTGACGGCCCCTACAACTGGCAGAGGAGAAAAAGCTCTAGGAAACGGCCTGGTAAGGAGAAATCCAAGGAACTAAGACATTTTGAAGTAATTTGCTTCGAGTGAGGAAAAAAATTTAACAGTGCCTTATATCTCTACTATCGACGTATTCTGCATTCAATGTCCATGCACCGTATGTACAGTCCAGTTCTCAAAGAGCATTTTATATATATGTATATATGCACGAGGGTTGGAACTTTAATAGTGGCAACTATTTATTTACAAAATAGAAACGAGTTTCAAAGTTTTACTGATCTTCACATTAGTCACCAGCATTGTGTATAACCCTTTGCCAGCAAAGTGGAAGTCGTAGGATACTCTTAGTAGTGCCAGTTGTGTTGACAGTTCGAGCGGCGCGGTCTATTGCCCGACGAATTTGTAGCAGTTCTGAAGCGAATGCCGTGAAGTGAATCAATGGATCATAATACAACACATTTCCGGGGTCGGGGAAAATCATCGTCCCAAAGAATTCCACCAGGAGAGAGGGTTTGCAGATGCACATGTGTTCTCCTCGATATGCAGTCACAAGCTGAACTACTTAGAGCCACTCTTACCAACCCTATTCCTCCCTCTGCCGCCTCCTCCCCCCACCAGTAGGGATAAGGGCCTGTTCTATCTTGTTGCTGATGGTCCACGAAGAGATCCATCTGGTAACAGTGATATACTAACTCAAGTTTGCAGAACTCAGTCGCAGATGGACACTTCCTGCATGCTGTTAAATGTATTTCTCAGAAAGGCTGGAACAAACAACAAAATTCCAGAGAACTCTCCAGATCGCTTTTTCAAATGTCTGCTTCACGAACAGGCAGCCGCTACCACCTATGCTGACCGGTCCCCCCCCCCCCCCCTCCCCACTCAGCAACCCCACAATATCTTGGAGCAGAGTGTTCAGTCCAGTGCATCCCCAGCAAAGCATGTGTCTGGGTGGTCCAGGCAGTCAGTCAGCACTATGAGGCCAACGTACAGAATAGGTGGGCCACAGACAAAGCGAGATAAATGACGGCTACCCTGATTGGAAGCGCAGCTGAATGCTCCACATACCTCCAGTAGGTCCTCCTGCATGTGTATGCCATTCAGTGATGGAAAACATTTCACTGCAACATTTTTATTTAACATATGCTAAAAAATGAAAACGGAATGGTGACGATAATAAATGTCGTGTTTTCACCAAAATAGGTGAAGTACATTTTCTTCTTCTTATGAGCAAAATTGGCATAAATTTTACATTCAGCTGCAGGCTACAGTTCATATTTCTATCACCTCCCTGCCTCCCATTATTTTGTGACTTCCAACGATGTGAAAAAAATGCAGCCCTGCCACTGATTTCAGATGACCAAACTGCAGAGGTCAGTGTTATACATCTCACAGATGTATATCTCCTATACAAACACAGCCTGTGTAAAATCGAGAAAATAACTTCCACTATTTTCCTGTGAAAGCTACTAATCACTGCAGAATGTCTGCGTTATTTCTTAACTGTCAACAGAGTAAAGAAAAAGCGACAATTTAAACTCCATAGTCTCTGGAGTTCAAATCAGTGACTAAATAAATTCTCATGATTGTGAATGTTACAAACGTTTCGGACACATGAAACAACGTTACAGAATACAACATTTCAAGTCATATGTTCATATATCGAAAAAAAACACAAGCATGTTACATTTGGCAACAACTGGCTGTAATTCGAGAAGACATTGTTGATTTGTACACTATTGCAGGTCATGCTTTACCATTGTGATGCTATATTGCACTGCCATTTACGCAATGTAAAAAAAATAAAAAAACAAACATGAGAGCATATCTTGTAACAGAACCTCCTAATTTCACCTAGTAGACAACCCTAAAAAATTCCTCCGATACATCGAAAACAAATCCCATCTGCGTGCTGACATCTGGCATTTTAGCTCCATAACTCCCCTCTACCAAACTGCATGTAAAGTTTCTGCCACCCTTACCTGAAGAAGAAGTCTACAGCCAGTAGACTATCATTATAATAGCTTTAGATTCACAAGCAATTTGGCCAGCACAGAACAGCCTGTTTCACACTACCTATTCAGATGATAGGAAAAACACGATCATTTCTAGGATCCACAATAGACTATAATTCAAATGGTGGCTACGTCTTAATTAGAGGTTATGAAGTATAAAATAACACAGGACTTGCAGTAATACATAGTTTTAAACACACTATTGTTACGATAATAATAAAAAGAGTCATGATTCCACAAGAATAGATACATTCTATTTATATTAGTTTTATGAGCAAAATTGGTATAGTTTGAGATCATTCCACATCTTCAAACTACAAACTGTCATGCATGAGCGCATTACACTCATTTCAGACATATTAAATACTAAAATACTAAAATCTCATTCTGGATATTAAATACTGATACAGATGCTGCATCTATACAGTCATATAGTCCATTTGAGAGCACTTCTCATCGTTATTCTGTAACATCCAGACTTGGTAAAAGAAATTACAAACTATCTGCATCCAAATTTTAACCACAAATTTTAACCAATTTTAAGATTCTATCATGTCTCTCTCTTCCAGTATGTCGCAAAACAAATACCCATATGTCTACATCGAGCATATTACCTATGTATGTATTACTCCACTGGAGCAGCAGGTCAGCAGTGACAGAGGGCGCTTGCAAAGACCTAAGTAAACTTTTGTCACCTGAACTGGAGGAAGACCATATCCCACCGACTATCCCATTTTTCTTCCAGAAGCAGATAAGTAGATTGTTTTCCCAGCTGTAATACATCCAAGCAATGTATGGCTACAACTTTTACACCGCAAGAATTTTATTTTCTATCATGATTTCGATGTCTGTGTCAGGTGCTAAACTGATATTAATACGTTTTTATCCATTGGCTCTCATAGAAAACTGGACATCACATGGTGTAAATTATAGTGCTCCCTCAACACACAGGATGGTGGAAATAAAACACAGAGGCGATATTTTTTACTGACAAAAACAGTGGAAGACATCGCAGTGTATGGAAACTGGAAGAGTTTGTGGCATTATGGATTGTTTCCAAAGAGCTGCCCAAAAATGATGACCTATACATTTATCTTCATTTTCCACAGTGATGAGGTAGTGGAAGTCTAGTGTTCCACAGAGACTCCCTCAAACTACTGTTGCAAAACACAGGTTTCTGGTACTACGTGATACGGACCCCAAACTAAACATGAACTATATTCCCATACAAGTGCTGTATCTGCCATTCCCCTAAAATTCGCTTCCAACCAGAGCAGCACAATTCTCATAAATTGCATATCGAACATTCAGATCAGACGAATTTTATGGCTAAGGGCTGTTCCTAAAACAATAATCAATTAGATGGTTAATGATCTACACTCCTGTAAATGGAAAAAAAGAACACATTGACACCGGTGTGTCAGACCCACCATACTTGCTCCGGACACTGCGAGAGGGCTGTACAAGCAATGATCACACGCACGGCACGGCGGACACACCAGGAACCGCGGTGTTGGCCGTCGAATGGCGCTAGCTGCGCAGCATTTGTGCACCGCCGCCGTCAGTGTCAGCCAGTTTGCCGTGGCATACGGAGCTCCATCGCAGTCTTTAACACTGGTAGCATGCCGCGACAGCGTGGACGTGAACCGTATGTGCAGTTGACGGACTTTGAGCGAGGGCGTATAGTGGGCATGCGGGAGGCCGGGTGGACGTACCGCCGAATTACTCAACACGTGGGGCGTGAGGTCTCCACAGTACATCGATGTTGTCGCCAGTGGTCGGCGGAAGGTGCACGTGCCCGTCGACCTGGGACCGGACCGCAGCGACGCACGGATGCACGCCAAGACCGTAGGATCCTACGCAGTGCCGTAGGGGACCGCACCGCCACTTCCCAGCAAATTAGGGACACTGTTGCTCCTGGGGTATCGGCGAGGACCATTCGCAACCGTCTCCATGAAGCTGGGCTACGGTCCCGCACACCGTTAGGCCGTCTTCCGCTCACGCCCCAACATCGTGCAGCCCGCCTCCAGTGGTGTCGCGACAGGCGTGAATGGAGGGACGAATGGAGACGTGTCGTCTTCAGCGATGAGAGTCGCTTCTGCCTTGGTGCCAATGATGGTCGTATGCGTGTTTGGCGCCGTGCAGGTGAGCGCCACAATCAGGACTGCATACGACCGAGGTACACAGGGCCAACACCCGGCATCATGGTGTCGGGAGCGATCTCCTACACTGGCCGTACACCACTGGTGATCGTCGAGGGGACACTGAATAGTGCACGGTACATCCAAACCGTCATCGAACCCATCGTTCTACCATTCCTAGACCGGCAAGGGAACTTGCTGTTCCAACAGGACAATGCACGTCCGCATGTATCCCGTGCCACCCAACGTGCTCTAGAAGGTGTAAGTCAACTACCCTGGCCAGCAAGATCTCCGGATCTGTCCCCCATTGAGCATGTTTGGGACTGGATGAAGCGTCGTCTCACGCGGTCTGCACGTCCAGCACGAACGCTGGTTCAACTGAGGCGCCAGGTGGAAATGGCATGGCAAGCCGTTCCACAGGACTACATCCAGCATCTCTACGATCGTCTCCATGGGAGAATAGCAGCCTGCATTGCTGTGAAAGGTGGATATACACTGTACTAGTGCCGACATTGTGCATGCTCTGTTGCCTGTGTCTATGTGCCTGTGGTTCTGTCAGTGTGATCATGTGATGTATCTGATCCCAGGAATGTGTCAATAAAGTTTCCCCTTCCTGGGACAATGAATTCACGGTGTTCTTATTTCAATTTCCAGGAGTGTATATGCTTATGTGGGTTGATGGATATCTAAAATGAAATGGAAAATGCTAAAGCACTGTTTACTACCTTCGACTGGAATGAGCACGTACGTTTACTATTCCGGTCTGACTCTATTCATTGCAGTAATATGGCGCTGCTCTCCTTGTGAAATAGGAGGAGCAGACACATTCAGATAAGAATGGGGTCATCTCCTGAGCTGAAGAATGGTGGATGTGTCTTTCAAAATGGGATCTAATGGTTGCTATACTTTCCAATACTTTTGAGAGGGTAATATGCAGATTAATTCTCTCTCTGATTACGATGCAAATCAGTTGGTGAATTGAACTTGCTGTTACCGTATAAACTCTATTACAACCCAAATCCAGAGAGGGAGTATTGAAGGCATTTCCCTGTCTTTGTTAACGACCACAACAGATGCCCAATTTGCACACTCCCCATCGCTCTGTGTGCAAGCTGCAAAACGACTATTCGTTCTGGTCACCTGCGGAAAATAGCAGGTGCATTTCTGTATCATGACCTGACACCAGACTAATAATCTTTTCCTCGAGTGAGGCGTTGAACTCTTTGTCAGAGGACTAGGGCAGGTGTGAGTTCTATATTTAGCAACCCCACTTGTAGAAGCGATGCTTCTCCAGTGGTCTGCCGTTGGTGGGACCCTGTGTCTGTGTCTGTGTGCGGGCGCCCTTAGGAATGGACTGCAGCCACTGCCCCCCTCCTGTCCCCCCTCCCTCAAACCCCTCCCCCCCCCCACATACCTGATGCATCTGCATTCTGTAAGCGACTCGAACTTCTATCCTTATACGCAGACACAATACTAACGGAAATTCACCACAGAAACACTGGATTGACATTCCTACATGTAGAAATACGTAAGTATGCAGACCACGTCTCTGGTGAATTTCCCTCTGTTGATCAACACTATTCTCACTACTTCTGTAAATTACAGGCATTCTGATCAAGCGAATTAATTGGTTATGGAGAACTCATCACTTACAAGTTAAGTAGGAGGCATTGCAGCAGCCCCTTACTGCAGATTCTCATTCTACATGTTAGCAACCTGATTATGCACTTCTCATTTCAACGAATTCAACACATGTGTCATCTATTAGTATTGTCACTTCAGGTTTGGTGAATGAGATCAAAGGACAAAAGCTAACCATTCAGATGTATTCCAGTAGACCAGACACCACCACCCACAGCTAGTCAGGTAACTCTATGGCAGCTCGACCAATAGGGATGTATTCGATCTACCCCTACCGGCTATCCATGCATCTTCATCTCATCAACAGCCACCATGGTTCAGTCAGTAATTTACATTATCAGTGAGCCTATCATGAATCCGATGATTTGTTGTAAGTGGGTGCGTGTAGCCAAGGAAGAGAGGGACACAATCACCATAGCAGACACTGTGGAGTAAGTAACCTAATTATGGCATCTCAGTCAACTGATATATCATTACATATAAATGGTGTGCAGTGGTGTAATTTTTCCTTTCTCGTTAGTATGTGCGGTGAAGCACCTGCATCAAACTGAGAAGGAAGATGAGGAGATGAATGGAGACCTGCTTGATGGTGAGCGAAATACAGCGTTTAACATCAAAGAATTTGTCTCGCATGCTTTCCATGTAGTTGAAAATATTTCTAGGCATTTCGAATCACTCAAGTGCTTCGATATATATATATAAAACTATAGAAACATCTTTTTCTTTGTTATCCACAAATAAGGAGCTTTGTGCGAAGGTTGAGAGCATCATCGATGAGCTTGAGATGGACAAGCGTTCGACAATGTAAAATGGTGCAAGATGTTCGGAATGCTGAGAAAAATAGGGGGAAGTTAAGGGAGACATAGGTGATAAGCAATAAGTAAAAGAGCCAAGAGTGGATCACTAAGAACTAAGTGCTCGAATTAAAAAGGGTGTGAGACAGGGATGTAGTTTATCGCCCCTACTGTTCAATTTGTAAATCAAAGACGGAACGATGGAAATGAAAGAAAGGTTAAGAAGTGGAATTAAAATTCAAAGTGGGAGGATATCAGTGGTATAATTGGCTGATGACATTGCTGTCCTGAGTGAAAGTCAAGAACTACAAGATCTGCTGAATGAGAATGAATAGTCTAATAAGTACTGAATATTGGTTGGGAGGATATCAGAGAAAGAGGAAAGTAATGAGAAGTCGCAGAAAAGAGAACAGCGAGAAACTTAGCATCAGGATTCATGGTCACAAAGTTGATGAAATTAAGGAAAATAACCAATGATGGACGCAGCAAGAAGGACATCAAAAGCAGACTAGCACTGTCCAAAAGGACGTTCATGGCCAAAAGAAGTCTACTAGTATCAAACATAGGCCTTAATTTGAGCTATAAATTTCTGAGAATATACGTTTCGAGTACAGAATTGTTTGGGAATGAAACATAGATTGTGGGAAAAACGGAACAGAAGAAAATCGAAGCATTTGAGAAGTCATGCTACAGACAAATGTTGAAAATTAGGTGGACTGATACGATAAGAAATAAGGAGGTTGTCCTCAGAATCGGAAACTAAAGGAATATGTGGAAAACACTGACAAGGAGAAGAGACAGGATGGCACTACATGTTTTAAAAACATCAAGGAATGACTTCCATGGTACTAGAGGGAGCCGCAGAGGTCAAAAACTGTAGAGATCCGGGCGGTCGCAGGGGGTCGGCTTACTGGTAGTTGGGAGCTCCAACGTCAGGCGCGTAATGGGGCCCCTTAGAGATATGGCAGCAAGAGAGGGGAAGAAAACCAATGTGCATTCCGTGTGCATACCGGGGGGAGTCATTCCAGATGTGGAAAGGGTCCTTCCGGATGCCATGAAGGGTACAGGGTGCACCCATCTGCAGGTGGTCGCTCATGTCGGCACCAATGATGTGTGTCGCTATGGATCCGAGGAAATCCTCTCTGGCTTCCGGCGGCTATCTGATTTGGTGAAGACTGCTAGTCTCGCTAGCGGGATGAAAGCAGAGCTCACCATCTGCAGCATCGTCGACAGGACTGACTGCGGACCTTTGGTACAGAGCCGAGTGGAGGGTCTGAATCAGAGGCTGAGACGGTTCTGCGACCGTGTGGGGTACAGATTCCTCGACTTGCGCCATAGGGTGGTGGGGTTTCGGGTTCCGCTGGATAGGTCAGGAGTCCACTACACGCAACAAGCGGCTACACTGGTAGCAGGGGTTGTGTGGCGTGGGCTGGGCGGTTTTTTTAGGTTAGATGGCCTTGGGCAAGTACAGAAAGGGCAACAGCCTCAACGGGTGCAGGGCAAAGTCAGGACATGCGGGGACCAAGCAGCAATCGGTATTGTAATTGTAAACTGTCGAAGCTGCGTTGGTAAAGTACCGGAACTTCAAGCGCTGATAGAAAGCACCGAAGCCGAAATCGTTATAGGTACAGAAAGCTGGTTGAAGCCAGAGATAAATTCTGTCGAAATTTTTACAAAGGTACAGACGGTGTTTAGAAAGGATAGATTGCATGCAACCGGTGGTGGAGTGTTCGTCGCTGTTAGTAGTAGTTTATCCTGTAGTGAAATAGAAGTGGATAGTTCCTGTGAATTATTATGGGTGGGGCTACACTCAACATCCGAGCTAGGTTAATAATTGGCTCCTTTTACCGACCTCCCGACTCAGCAGCATTAGTGGCAGAACAACTGAGAGAAAATTTGGAATACATTTCACATAAATTTTCTCAGCGTGTTATAGTCTTAGGTGGAGATTTCAATTTACCAGATATAGACTGGGACACTCACATGTTTAGGACGGGTGGTAGGGACAGAGCATCGAGTGACATTATACTGAGTGCACATCCGAAAATTACCTCGAGCAATTAAACAGAGAACCGACTCGTGGAGATTACATCTTGGACCTACTGATAACAAACAGACCCGAACTTTTCGACTCTGTATGTACAGAACAGGGAATCAGTGATCGTAAGGCCGTTGCAGCATCCCTGAATATGGAAGTTAGTAGGAATATAAAAAAAAGGGAGGAAGGTTTATCTGTTTAGCAAGAGTAATAGAAGGCAGAATTCAGACTACCTAACAGATCAAAACGAAAATTTCTGTTCCGACACTGACAATGTTGAGTGTTTATCGAAAAAGTTAAAGGCAATCATAAAATGCGTTTTAGACACGTACGTGCCGAGTAAAACTGTGAGGGACGGGAAAAACCCACCGTGGTACAACAACAAAGTTAGGAAACTACTGCGAAAGCAAAGAGAGCTTCACTCTAAGTTTAAACGCAGGCAAAACCTCTCAGACAAACAGAAGCTAAACGATGTCAAAGTTAGCGTAAGGAGGGCTATGCGTGAAGCGTTCAGTGAATTCGAAAGTAAAATTCTATGTACCGACTTGACAGAAAATCCTAGCAAGTTCTGGTCTTACGTAAAATCAGTAAGTGGCTCGAAACAGCATATCCAGACACTCCGGGATGATGATGGCATTGAAACAGAGGATGACACGCGTAAAGCTGAAATACTAAACACCTTTTTCCAAAGCTGTTTCACAGAGGATGACCGCACTGCAGTTCCTTCTCTAAATCTTCGCACAAACGAAAAAATGGCTGACATCGAAATAAATGTCCAATGAATAGAAAAGCAATTGGAATCACTCAACAGAGGAAAGTCCACTGGACCTGACGGGATACCAATTCGATTCTACACAGAGTACGCGAAAGAACTTGCCCCCCTTCTAACAGCCGTGTACCGCTAGTCTCTAGAGGAACGGAAGGTTGCAAATGAGTGGAAAAGAGCACAGGTAGTCCCGGTCTTCAAGAAGGGTCGTCGAGCAGATGCGCAAAACTATAGACCTATATCTCTGACGTCGATCTGTTGTAGAATTTTAGGACATGTTTTTTGCTCGATTATCATGTCGTTTTTGGAAACCCAGAACCTACTATGTAGGAATCAACATGGATTCCGGAAACAGCGATCGTGTGAGACCCAACTCGCTTTATTTGTTCATGAGACCCAGAAAATATTAGATACAGGCTCCCAGGTAGATGCTATTTTTCTTGACTTCCGGAAGGCGTTCGATACAGTTCCGCACTGTCGCCTGATAAACAAAGTAAGAGCCTACGGAATATCAGACCAGCTGTGTGGCTTGATTGAAGAGTTTTTAGCAAACAGAACACAGCATGTTGTTATCAATGGAGAGACGTCTACAGACGTTAAAGTAACCTCTGGCGTGCCACAGGGGAGTGTTATAGGACCATTGCTATTCACAATATATATAAATGACGTAGTAGATAGTGTCGGAAGTCCCATGCGGCTTTTCGCGGATGATGCTGTAGTATACAGAGAAGTTGCAGCATTAGAAAATTGTAGCGAAATGCAGGAAGATCTGCAGCGGATAGGCACTTGGCGCGGGGAGTGGCAACTGACCCTTAACATAGAAAGAAGGATCCTTGATTGTATGATTATATGATAGCGGAACAAACACTGGTAGCAGTTACTTCTGTAAAATATGTGGGAGTATGCGTGCGGAACGATTTGAAGTGGAATGATCATATAAAATTAATTGTTGGTAAGGCGGGTACCAGGTTGAGATTCATTGGGAGAGTCCTTAGAAAATGTAGTCCATCAACAAAGGAGGTGGCTTACAAAACACTCGTTCGACCTATGCTTGAGTATTGCTCATCAGTGTGGGATCCGTACGAGATCGGGTTGACGGAGGAGATAGAGAAGATCCAAAGAAGAGCGGCGCTTTCGTCACAGGGTTATTTGGTAACCCTTGATAGCGTTACGGAGATGTTTAACAAACTCAAGTGGCAGACTGTGCAAGAGAGGCGCTCTGCATCGCGGTGTAGCTTGCTCGCCAGGTTTCGAGAGGGTGCGTTTCTGGATGAGGTATCGAATATATTGCTTCCCCCTACTTATACCTCCCGAGGAGATCACGAATGTAAAATTAGAGCGATTAGAGCGCGCACGGAGGCTTTCAGACAGTCGTTCTTCCCGCGAACCATACGCGACTGGAACAGGAAAGGGAGGTAATGACAGTGACAGGTAAAGTGCCCTCCGCCACACACCGTTGGTGGCTTGCGGAGTATAAATGTAGATGTAGATGTAGAGGAAGACAGAGATATCGGTATTTAATACATCTGAAATGATGTCCTCGTGCACGACAACTGTAATATGAAGATAAGGAATGCTCTCAAAATACACTGAGTTTACTTCTAAAACTAACAGAAATAGACTGTATCTATTCTCATGGAATCATAGCTGTTTTTATTATTATCATAACGATTGTTTGTTTAAAAAATATGTATTACCGCAAGTCCTGTGTTATTTAATACTTCATAATCTCTAATTAAAAAGTAGCCACCACTTGAATAACAGCTTTTTGTGCAATCTAGAAACGATAGTGTTTATACCGACAACTGAGTAGACTGTGTCAAACGGGCTGTTCTGTGATGAGGAAATTGCTTACGAAACTACAGAGCATGAATCTGCTGCAATTGTGAATGGTATTCTGCTGGATGTAGACTTCTTCAAGTGCGGCTGGCAGAAATTTTACATGCAGGTCACTAGACGGGAGTTATCGAGCAAAAATGTTATATCTCAGCAGGCATACGGTATTTGCTGTCGATGTTTTGGAGGAACCTTATAGGGTTCTCTGCTAGGTGACATTAGGAGGTTCTATTACAGTGCATGCTCTGGCGATTTGTTTTTCACATTTCGTAAACTCCTATGTGATATATCAATGCATTGGTAAAAAGGGACCTACCATAACGTACAAAACAACAAAGTCCTCTTGAATTATAGCTTGTTGTTGTCAGAAGTGAAATGATTGTGTTTTTTTTCTGACATGTAACGAAATGGTGCAAAAGACCTTATTTTGTACTGTTACTTCACGTGTCTGAAATGTTTGCAATACATACATGCATGACAATTTATTGCCACCGATCTGAACTCAATGGACATTCTAAAGCAATGTAATTTTGTCTATCAAGTTGATAGAAATCGCTTTACACAGACGTTTGTTTCTTTGGAGTTTAAATTCTCGCTTTTTCTTTACTCTGATAATAGTTTCGAAATAACGTTGACATTCTGCAGCAACCAGAGTTTTTCGCAGCAAAATAGTGGACGTTTTCTCGAATTTACAAAGGGTAGGCATGTACAGAAAAAAGTGGCGCTGAGCACTATGGGACTTAACATCTGAGGTCATCAGTCCCCTAGAACTTAGAACTACTTAAACCTAACTAACCTAAGGACATCACACACATCCATGCGCGAGGCAGGATTTGAACCTGCGACGTAGCGGTCGCGCGGTTCCAAACTGAAGCGCCTAGATCTGATGAGACAATCCGGCCAGCTGTACAGGAAACGTTAGATGGTTTTGTACATCTGTCTGATGTATAACATCGACCTCTGGAACTTGCAGTAGTGCTGCCGTTTTTTTTCGCTTCGTTGGATGTCGCAAAATAGAAGGGTGTGGGGGAGGGGGTGGGGACAAATGGCGATGCGATCTGTATCCTGCATTCGAGCGTAAAAACTGTACTGATTTAGCCCATGAAACTAAACAGAAAATGGACTGCACCTATTTTCGTGGAAACAGGACATTTAATATCGTCGCAGTTGTGTCTTCTTTTTTTAACAGAAACCAACAGGTACTCTAAATTCTACCTATTATCTTAATCAAAACCTCTTGCAATGCGCGCTAGGAGAGTAATGAATTGTTTGTACACAATTTTAAACCGATTGCATGCTAGAATAACTGAAGAAAACAAGGCAGCCATGCTAGAATAACTGAAAAACACAAGGCAGCCAACATAAAACTCTCAATATGCAGGAAATTTTATAGCATATGAACTGTTATGAGGGATTTGGGAGGACCCCAGAGTGTATTTTATTCTTCTTACAATTGTGTTCACTGAACATTTTATGTAACTCTTTTATGATACTAAAGCTGTGTAACCTCTCCGCAAAAATTTAAGGAATGGGAATAGACCATAAACCAACAACAATATTAATTAAATAATGAACCATGAACGAAATGTAACCTCCTAACAGAAATAATAATATCTGGTAAATTTTATAAGGACAGCAGCGCTGATCTTCGGCCCTGTATTCTGAATAACAAAAGCTAAATTCTTACCTCAATAAAAACTGCAACTATATCTGCTCTTATTTATCGACACAGCTTCGTGCAATGCTGGCGTATATATTTTTTTGATTCTTGGAAGGAATGTATAGGAAATATTCTTTAAATTGAAATGAATGATTTTTCTTCAAAAGAGTGGAAAAATTCTTTAAATTGAAATGAATACTTTTCTTTAAAAAAGTTACTTTATAAAAAAATTATTATTGGGGCATTTTTTTGAACAAATTAAATTACAATTGACATACATTATTAAATATGCGCAATGCTGCTTCTTTACCTTCTACAACAATACTCATCCTCCAGAGTCCTGACCAGAGTCGCGAGCAGAGCACACAGCCGACGCATGCCGACACCCGCAGACTACTACCGTCCACTCGCTACTAAACTAACTATAAACTAACAATAAACTACTCTCTGGTCAGAGATTCTGTCATGCCTCGCCCATCGCCGGCGAAGCATACACCTTACATAACCCTCCACTGGGGGGGCAAAAATTTGGCAGCGATGGTGAGTCAATTGGACTTGCCATGAGTAACAAATTTTTCTTAATTAACTAACTTTACAATCACAGAATATTTACAGATATATAAGTGCAGAACATGAAATAAAATATAGTGCACACGCACCGAAGTAGTGAACATATCAGGAAATCACTAATGTATAGGCAACGAGTACAAATCATATTGAGAAATGAATGTATAAGCAATGAATACAAATCATGTTAACAAAATGACGAAAGTGCACACGCACTGAAGTTCAGAACATATCAGCAAACCACAAAATGTATAAGCAATGAATACAAATCATGTTAACAAAATGACGAAAGTGCACACGCACTGTAGTACAAAACATATCTGGGAATCACAAAATGTATACGTAATGAGTACAAATGATATTAACAAATGACATAAGTGCACACGCACTGTAGTTAAGAATATATCAGCAAATCACAAAATGTATATGCAATGAATACAAATCATGTTAACAAAATGACGAAAGTACAATGAGTACAAATGGCATAAAGTGCACACACACTGTAAAACTCTCTAATATTTTTTTACAACAAATAAACATATTAAGGAGTGAAATAAAGTGCACATGCACTATAGAAGTCTTTAGTATTTTCAGGACAACTTATCTTATTAACAAATGAAAGGAAGTGCACACGCACAGTATATGTCTTTATCATTTTACAAGAAATAGGAAAGGGATGGGAAGGATTGCGTCATGGTTGTAGCACTTTAGGTTGCACGCAGCTGCACTGAAAGTCCATATCTTTCTATAGAAGCACAACACCAAGTGAGACAATCTGAAGCTCTTTTCCTTGAAGTATTAATCAGTGTAGCCAAGACACTGAAATGTCGTAGTAATATTCCATGTTATCATTTTGGTAGCACATTAGGTACACCAAACAGTAGGACCATAATAATATCTCCATTGCTCAAGGTGGTGGACAGCATGTCGTGTCAACACCACGTTCTTGTAAGGTACACCAACGTAGAATTAATGCAGAAACCAAATATAGTGCTCCATGAGCATGAGGATAGACAGGACAAAGGGATATTGCAGTAATTTCTGGTAATTAGGTCAGAAGGTTAAGGACATTAAGTCACATACTAGTCTTCATTGAGAATTACACTAGTCTAACAACTGATTTGAGTAATTGGTGGCACTCATCGCCCAGTTACTGAACATTTATGTACCATGTATGAAGTATTACAGCATAATGTTCATAAATCATCTGATTACATTGAACATTGACACTCATTGACCAGTTACAAACCATCAGAAGTCATCATTCAAAACAGGAGCTAATGAATGGCATAGTATTAACATAATTCACTTAGTTATAGCAACATATAGCAAGTATTGAATATTACAGAACATTTTTCATCATTCAAGTGACATATGACACGTTTAAAAATAATTATTGGCACTCATTGGCCAGTTACAAAACATATAGCAAGTATTGAATAGTACAAAACATTTTTCTTCATTCAAGTGACATACAACATATTTAAAATAATTATTGGCACTCATTGGCCAGTTACAAAGCATCAGAAGTCATCATTCAAAACATGAGTTAATTATTGGAATAGCATTAATGCATAAGTCATCATTCAGTATTACTCAGAACTCATCATTCAAGTGACATAGGACATATTTAACATGTAACACACTGTAACTATTGCTCAAGGTCTGTGGTTAGAAAACATTACACAGAACTCATCATTCAAGTGACATAGGACATAGTGAAAATGTAACATACTGTAACTATTACTCAAGGTCTGTGATTAGAAAAACATCATTCAGTATTACTTAGAACTCTCTTAAACTGGTAGCACTATTTGGGACTGTTAATATATTTTTTTCCTTTTTTTTTTGCTAGCAATGCATTGCGTTGGGATCGATAATTAATTACTGGGGCATAACAATATTTGTTTTTGAGTTATTGCTGCAAATGAAGATGTGTAACGTCATTCGTCATGAGTCAGCTGTAGCAAAGTTATGAAACAAGCGGACTATATGTGATAACATTCATGAATGGCACACACAAATGGGTAAAAAAAAATGCTAGTACTAGAACAGGTTTAATGATTAACTGCTTATAGCGTATTAATTTCGTGAAGAATTTCTCCTGCAAGAAATACAAAATGGATTATTAAGCTGAAAGAGGAAACGCATATTACACTGAAAAGTAGTGAACCTCGAATTAACAGATAATGGAATGTGTATTAAATGTATATGTTCTCTAGCTGTCCTTTCCAAAACCTTCAGTCATCATACCATGCGACATAAGACATACTGTCAAAACGAACTGCAACAAATACCTAAATAACTACATAGCATTTCTTAACTAACAGTAAATATATAAACGTCATCATTATTTTCATCTGCAAAGAAAAACTTCATTATCATTACTATCATCACCTGTAAAGAAAAACTTCATTATCCATATCATCATAACTCCGTTATTATCATCACCTGTAAAGAAAAACTTCATTATCCATAGTAACATATTCTTCATCACTATTCATCATCACTCATTATCATCTGCAAAAAAGTCACTTCATTATGCATTATACAACTATTCCTTATTTCTAGCATATTTCATCAGTAAAACTCAGATGTGTAATTCTGTCTGACAGTCTGCATCAATCGCCTCGTATTCGGAAAGAAAAAATTAGTGAAGACTGCTATCATATGATGTGTATAGTATATTCTTGTTAATGCTTGTTAATTCTGATCCATTTACTCTTCATGACGAGGTATTTCATCTTCTTTCGTTCATTTCGAATGTGAAATTCCCATCTGTTTAATTTATTTCTTTTAGACGTTATTTCTTTCTGAAATAAAGAACAACGATTAATGTCTTGCATTTAAATCATATACCCATTAAATAAAACCTGGTTTCTAGTGATATAATTGAGCATACAGCGTAGCATGACAGAAAACGTAATATGTCAAAAATCTTGACAGTGTTCAGATGCAAAAAAGTACACAGAGTATCACAATGTAGCAGCAAAAAAAAAAAAAAAAAAAAAAAAAAAAAAAACCAGTAATAAAGTCACAATGTTGAGATATCATAAGGCAAAATGTCAAAGTCAACTGGTGTTTGTTACATCTTAAATATTTCATAGTGCATACAAACAAAATAGGAAAACAATCATACATCAGTAAGTAATCACATAAATATAATTGCATAAGTGGTCATAAAATGTGCAAGTTCATCTGGAAAAATGTGCACGGTCTGATGCGTAACGACAAGAAAAGCGACCTGCTAACCTTACCTTCCCGGGCACTTGCCAAGAAAAAATACGATAGAAATGACTATCATGACAGACGTAAAAGTAATGAGCACAATTTTCAGCGTACATTTAATAACAGTGGGTCATACCAACAGCAAAATCATCCGCAACAACAGATTATCATGAATGAACTAGACAGTCGGTATCATCCCGAACGCAATACGTCAGGAAGAAATAACAGAACAGTACAAATAGTGCAAATGCCGCAGCATCCTCCAGAAAATAATAGCACGTCGGATAGAATTTGACTAGATACAGTACAGGTTGCATCTTCTAGTAACGCAAGCACTACTTTTGACACGCAGAATGTTGTTCACGAAAATGTTATTACTTTTGACGACATCCGAGACACTCTTTTGCATGAAAGACCAGTTATTCAAAAATACCATTTCACACCCTGTCATTGAAGTAAAAATTGGATCATCGAAATTTTCAGCAGTAATCGATTCTGGATCTCCTATGTCAGTCATAAATGAGGAAACTTTCAACGAATGTAACAAAGAGAATACCTATCCTACATTACCGTTAGGTAAAACGAAAGTAAAAGGAGCAGTATCTAGTAAAGGAGTAGACGTTAAATTGCAGACACATTTATCATTTTGTATTGCAGGTCATACATTTCACTCAAATTTTTGGATTATTCCGTTATTGACGACAGACATTATTTTAGGTACGAATTTTCTGGTACAACACGATTCCATTATAAGCAAGCACATTCTGAATTTATGAACCTGAAACATGCCTTGTTGAATGCACCACTTTTATCGCACCCAGATCTTACCAGAAATTTTTCCATTGCCACCGACAGTTCTAACACCGCTTTAGGCGTACACATTTTTCAGGAAATTGAAGAAGATGGTTCTACAGTAATTAAAAACATCGCCTTTGCGAGTCGTACTCTGTCACCTGCTGAACGCAATTATTCTGTTACAGAACTCGAAACATTGTGTTGTATGGGCTTTTACCAGATTTAGGCATTTTCTTCATGGAAGACACACTGCCGTTTACACAGATCATAGAGCGATACAGTTTTTACTTTACGCTAAATTTACACACGACAGATTAAGCAGATGGAAACTTTATCTACAGGAATTTAATTTTACAATTCTTCACATTCCCGGCACACAAAATATTGTAGCAGATGCACTATCCCGTTCTCTCAGCAACAATCAGCAAGACATCGCAACCAACTTCTGCAAAGCAAATTTCAGCGTCATGTACATTCAACAAGTTGCATTTGAAAATTTCATTTCGTCGTCATTACAAGACATAGCACAAGAGCAGAATAAAGACAACGTATGGAAAGAGATTAAACAGCTTTGGCCAGATAGGAATAATGTTACCATTTAGAAACCATTACACTGTACGCAATGACATTCTGTTTCGCCGCTCTCATCCTGACAGCGACAATTGGTTATTATGCATTCGTGACGAACTTGTTAACAAATTAATCTGGTATACTCATTTAAGTTACGCACATTACGGAGCTAGAAAATGTTTTCTTATACTGAGACAGAACTGTTATTTTACCAACATGGAGAAAAGTATACGACGAGTTTTAGCGTCATGTAAAATCTGCCAGAAAGCTAAATCAGATACGACTTCACATATTCCTCCATTACATCCCATTGTACCTGTTAAATTGAGACATATGGCCGCTGTAGACATTTTTGGTCCGATTCCCAGAACTAATAGAGGTTTTTGCTACATCTTTGTCGCTGTTGAACTCACTTCAAAATTTGTTACCTTCACTCCGTTACGCAAAGCTACTGCTAAAACTGTTTCGAAAGCATTTGTAAAACATTTTCTATTTCATGTAGGGCATGTGTTGAAAATAATTTCCGACAATGGACCACAGTTTCGATCTACTATATGGACACGTATGTTACGAATTAGAAACATTTCTCCAATATACATATCCAGGTACCATGCTTCTTCGAACCCTTGTGAACGATTAATGAAAGAAATTGGTAAACTGTGTAGAATTTACTGCCATAAAAAACTTATTGATTGGGACACACACATACTCCCATTCCAAGATGTAATTAATTCCATACCGAATGAATCTACTATGCCATCTCCGTCTGTTATACTAAAAAATGTTGAACCACTTAACAAAATTAAAGAATTAGTAACATTTCCAACATCTTGTCGACTTCGACACCATGAAATAATTGACATTGCGCTGAACAACATCAAACGTGCCACAGAGCGCCGGAGAAGACAGCAAAAACAGGTTTGTATACGCCGTGACTTTCACATTGGACAGAAGATGTTAGTACGTACACACTATTTATCCAACAAAGAAAAGAGTAAATGCAGTAAATTTGAGCTTCTATACGTAGGTTCATATCGAATTCGCAGCATTCCTCACCCCAATGTAGTACACGTCGAAACTTTGAGAACTAGAAAAACCAAAGGGAACCACCACATATCCAACATCAAACCTTTTATTGAATGAAGATACTTTATGATTTATCACACTGTAATACCATTTCCTAATTTTTATGACCGCTTATGCAATTATATTCACATGAACACCTACTTATGATTATCGTAATTTTTTATTGGCAAGTGCCCGGCAAGGTTAGGTTAGCAGGTCGCTTTTCTTGTCGTTACACACCAGACCGTGCATATATTTCCAGATGAACTTACACATTTTTATGACAACTTATGCAATTATGTTTATGTGACTACTTACTGATGATAACGTGTTTTTTCTTGGTAAGTGTCCGGCAAAGGTAAGGTTAGCAGGTCGCTTTTCTTGTCGTTACACATCAGACCGCGCACATTTTCCTTTTTTTTATGTATGTATGATTGTTTTCCTGTTTTGTTTGTATGTACTATGAAATATTTAAGATATAACAAACAACAGTTGACTTTAACATTTTGCCTTATGATAGCTAAACATCGTGACTACTTTACTTTTTTTTTTTTTTTTTTTGCTGCTACATTGTGATACACTGTGTACATTTTTGCTTCTGAACACTGTCAATGTTTTTGACATATTACGCTTTTTAGCGTGGAATGTCAGATCCCTTAATCGGGCAGGTAGGTTAGAAAATTTAAAAAGGGAAATGGATAGGTTGAAGTTAGATATAGTGGGAATTAGTGAAGTTCGGTGGCAGGAGGAACAAGACTTCTGGTCAGGTGACTACAGGGTTATAAACACAAAATCAAATAGGGGTAATGCAGGAGTAGGTTTAATAATGAATAGGAAAATAGGAATGCGGGTAAGCTACTACAAACAGCATAGTGAACGCATTATTGTGGCCAAGATAGATACGAAGCCCACACCTACTACAGTAGTACAAATTTATATGCCAACTAGCTCTGCAGATGACGAAGAAATTGAAGAAATGTATGATGAAATAAAAGAAATTATTCAGATTGTGAAGGGAGACGAAAATTTAATAGTCATGGGTGACTGGAATTCGACTGTAGGAAAAGGGAGAGAAGGAAACATAGTAGGTGAATATGGATTGGGGGACAGAAATGAAAGAGGTAGCCGCCTGGTAGAATTTTGCACAGAGCACAACATAATCATAACTAACACTTGGTTTAAGAATCATGAAAGAAGGTTGTATACATGGAAGAACCCTGGAGATACTAAAAGGTATGATAGATTATATAATGGTAAGACAGAGATTTAGGAACCAGGTTTTAAATTGTAAGACATTTCCAGGGGCAGATGTGGACTCTGACCACAATCTATTGGTTATGACCTGTAGATTAAAACAGAAGAAACTGCAAAAAGGTGGGAATTTAAGGAGATGGGACCTGGATAAACTAAAAGAACCAGAGGTTGTACAGAGATTCAGGGAGAGCATAAGGGAGCAATTGACAGGAATGGGGGAAATAAATACAGTAGAAGAAGAATGGGTAGCTTTGAGGGATGAAGTAGTGAAGGCAGAAGAGGATCAAGTAGGTAAAAAGACGAGGGCTAGTAGAAATCCTTGGGTAACAGAAGAAATATTGAATTTAATTGATGAAAGGAGAAAATATAAAAATGCAGTAAGTGAAACAGGCAAAAAGGAATACAAACGTCTCAAAAATGAGATCGACAGGAAGTGCAAAATGGCTAAGCAGGGATGGCTAGAGGACAAATGTAAGGATGTAGAGGCCTATCTCACTAGGGGTAAGATAGATACTGCCTACAGGAAAATTAAAGAGACCTTTGGAGATAAGAGAACGACTTGTATGAATATCAAGAGCTCAGATGGAAACCCAGTTCTAAGCAAAGAAGGGAAAGCAGAAAGGTGGAAGGAGTATATAGAGGGTCTATACAACGGCAATGTACTTAAGGACAATATTATGGAAATGGAAGAGGATGTAGATGAAGATGAAATGGGAGATATGATACTGCGTGAAGAGTTTGACAGAGCACTGAAAGACCTGAGTCGAAGCAAAGCCCCCGGAGTAGACAATATTCCATTGGAACTACTGACGGCCGTGGGAGAGCCAGTCCTGAGAAAACTCTACCATCTGGTGAGGAAGATGTATGAGACAGGCGAAATACCCTCAGACTTCAAGAAGAATATAATAATTCCAATCCCAAAGAAAGCAGGTGTTGTCAGATGTGAAAATTACCGAACTATCAGCTTAATAAGTCACAGCTGCAAGATACTAACACGAATTCTTTACAGACGAATGTAAAAACTAGTAGAAGCCAACCTCAGGGAAGATCAGTTTGGATTCCGTAGAAACACTGGAACACGTGAGGCAATACTGACCTTACGACTTATCTTAGAAGAAAGATTAAGGAAAGGCAAACCTACATTTCTAGCATTTGTAGACTTAGAGAAAGCTTTTGACAATGTTGACTGGAATACTCTCTTTCAAATTCTAAAGGTGGCACGGGTAAAATACAGGGAGCGAAAGGCTATTTACAATTTGTACAGAAACCAGATGGCAGTTATAAGAGTCGAGGGACATGAAAGGGAAGCAGTGGTTGGGAAGGGAGTAAGACAGGGTTGTAGCCTCTCCCCGATGTTGTTCAATCTGTATATTGAGCAAGCAGTAAAGGAAACAAAAGAAAAATTCGGAGTAGGTATTAAAATTCATGGAGAAGAAATAAAAACTTTGAGGTTCGCTGATGACATTGTAATTCTGTCAGAGACAGCAAAGGACTTGGAAGAGCAGTTGAATGGAATGGACAGTGTCTTGAAAGGAGGATATAAGATGAACATCAACAAAAGCAAAACAAGGATAATGGAATGTAGTCTAATTAAGTCGGGTGATGCTGAGGGAATTAGATTAGGAAATGAGGCACTTAATGTAGTAAAGGAGTTTTGCTATTTGGGGAGCAAAATAACTGATGATGCTCGAAGTAGAGAGGATATAAAATGTAGGCTGGCAATGGCAAGGAAAGCGTTTCTGAAGAAGAGAAATTTGTTAACATCCAGTATTGATTTAAGTGTCAGGAAGTCATTTCTGAAAGTATTCGTATGGAGTGTAGCCATGTATGGAAGTGAAACATGGACGATAAATAGTTTGGACAAGAAGAGAATAGAAGCTTTCGAAATGTGGTGCTACAGAAGAATACTGAAGATTAGATGGGTAGATCACATAACTAATGAGGAAGTATTGAATAGGATTGGGGAGAAGAGAAGTTTGTGGTACAACTTGACCAGAAGAAGGGATCGGTTGGTAAGACATGTTCTGAGGCATCAAGGGATCACCAATTTAGTATTGGAGGGCAGCGTGGAGGGTAAAAATCGTAGAGGGAGACCAAGAGATGAATACACTAAGCAGATTCAGAAGGATGTAGGTTGCAGTAGGTACTGGGAGATGAAAAAGCTTGCACAGGATAGAGTAGCATGGAGAGCTGCATCAAACCAGTCTCAGGACTGAAGACCACAACAACAACAACAACAACATGCTGTATGCCCAATTATGTTACTATAAACCAGTTTTTATCAAATGGGTATGTGAATTAAATGCAAGACATTAATTTTTGTTCCTCATTTTCAGAAAGAAATAACGTGTAAACGAAGTAAAGTAAACAGAAATGGGAATTTCACCTTCGGAATGAACGAAAGAGGATGCAATACCTCGTGATGAAGAGTAAATGGATCAGAATTAACAAGCATTAACAAGAATATACTATATACATCGTAGAATAGCAGTCTTAACTATTTTTTTCTTTCAGAATACGAGGCGATTGATGCAGGCTGTCAGACAGAACTACACATCTTAGTTTTAGTGATGAAATGTGATAGAAATAAGGAATAGTTGTATAATGAATAATGAAGTGACTTTTTTGCAGTTGATAATGAATGGTGATAAATAATGATGAAGAATATGCTACTATGGATAATGAAGTTTTCTTTACAGGTGATGATAGTAATGGAGTTATGGTGATACGGATTATGAAGTTTTTCTTTGCAGATGAAAATAATGATAAAGTTTTTATATTTGCTGTTAGTTAAGAGATGCTATGTAGTTATTTAAGTATTTGTTGCATTTCATTTTGACAGGATGTCTTATATCGCATGGTATGATGACTGAAGGTTTTGGAAAGGACAGCTGGAGAACACATATATATTTTTATACACATTTTACTACCTGCTAATTCGAAGTTCATTACTTTTCAGCATAATATGCGTTTCTTCTTTCAGCTCAATAACCCATTTTGTATTTTTTCCAGGAGAAGCTTTTCATGATACTTACTAAACTTGTTACTTATTAAACCTGTTCTAGTACTTGCATTTTTTTTACCCAGTTGTGTCTATCATTTATGAATGTGATCACATATACTCTACTTGTTTCATAACCTTGCTACAGCTGACTCATGACGAATGACGTTACACATCTTCATTTGCAGCAATAACTCAAAAGCAAACAAAGTAATTACCAGTCCCAAATAATGCTACTAGTTTAAGAGAGTTCTGAGTAATACTGATCAGCTCTGAATAGTATGTCACTTCAATAATAACTTCTGAATAATACTAAAAAAAATGCTTTGTAACTGTCCAATGAATGCCACTGGTTACTGTAATATTACTATAATTAAGTGAATTATGTTAATACTATGCCATTCATTAGCTTCTGTTTTGAATGATGATGCTTTGAGGCTGGCCAATGAATGCTATTGTTTATTGTAATAAGATTACCTATAGTGCCAATGACTACTATAATTAACTGAATTATGTTAATACTATGCCACTCATTAGCTTCTGTTTTGAATGATGACTTCTGATGGTTTGTAACTGGGCAATGAGTGCTAATAATTACTATATTCAGATAATTTATGAACATTATTCTGTAATACTACATACATGGTACAGAAATGTTCAGTAACTGGGCGATGAGTGCCACCAATTACTCAAATCAGTTGTTAGACTAGTGTAATTCTCAATGAAGCCTACTATGTGACTTAATATCCTTCACCTTCTGACCTATTTATCAGAAATTACTGACATTTCGTTCATGGTTCATTATTTAATTGATATTGTTGTCGGTTTATGGTCTATTCTAATTCCTTAAATTTTTGCGGAGAGATTACACTTGGCGACATCCGGACCAGGATCGTATTTCTTTGTGAATCTTCTGAGAAGTAGTCATATATCTGCTTTTATTTGCTTGAACGTGGTTTGCATTTGGCGCAGCACATTTACTAATTTGTCACTCTTTCTTCCACAGATCATCGGCAATTTGTTGCTCTTTGTTGTAATAGTGTTTGTTGCATTTTGCATTGTGCTTGTTTCATTTGTGAATAATTTTTGATTAGTGAAAAATGCCGCGCAAAACTGTTAACAGTACATCGCGATGTATAATGAGTGAAATAGCCGACTCAAATAACTTGACCGATAGTACTTGCGACATGCAGTGTAATGATGACAATCCTCCATTTACAGACGATCAGTGCGTACCGACTACTTGTAATGATTTGTAGCCTAGTGATGAACAAACGAATTTGATTGTGTCCTCTGTTAATCTAACGACAATTGATAACGCGGGGCGAACAGTTCTGTCTCAGTATAAGAAAACATTTTCTGGCTCCGTAATGTGCGTATACCAAATTAATTTGTTAAGAAGTTCGTCAGGAATGAATAGTAACCAGTTGTTGCCGTCAGCATGAGAGCGGCGAAACAGAATGTCATTGCGTACAGTGTTATGGTTTCTAATGGTAACATTATTCCTATCTTGCCAAAGGTGTTTAATTTCTTTCCATACGTTGTCTTTATTCTGCTCTTGTGCTATGTCTTGTAATGACGACGAAATGAAATTTTCAAATGCAACTTGTTCAATGTATATAACGCTGAAATTTGCTTTGCAGAAGTAGGTTGCGGAGTCTTGCTGATTGTTGCTGAGAGAACATGATAGTGCATCTGCTACAATATTTTGTGTGCCGGGAATGTGAAGAATTGTAAAATTAAACTCCTGTAGATAAAGTTTCCATCTGCTTAATCTGTCGTGTGTAAATTTAGCCGAAAGTAAAAATTGTATCGCTCTATGGTCTGTGTAAACTAGTGTGTCTTCCATAAAGAAAATGCCTAAATCTGGTAAAAGCCCATACAACACATAATGTTTCAAGTTCAGTAACAGAATAATTTCGTTCAGCAGGTGACAGAATGCGACTTGCAAAAGCGATGTTTTTAATTACTGTGCAACCATCTTCTTCAATTTCCTGAAAAATATGTACGCCTAAAGCGGTGTTAGAACTGTAGGTGGCAATAGAAAAATTTCTGGTAAGATCTGGGTGCGATAAAAGTGGTGCATTCAACAAAGCTTGTTTCAGGTTCACAAATTCAGAATGTGCTTGCTTATCCCAGGACCAAACAGTGTTTTTACCTGTCAATTGACATAATCTATGGGTGTCTAAAGCTGAGTAATGAATAAATTTACGAAAGAAGTTAATTAAACCCAAAAAACTGCGTAATTGTTTCTTCGTCGTAGGAACAGTAATGTCATGTAAAGCCTGAAATTTTTCCAGGTCAGGCGTAATGCCTTCTGCTGAAATTACATGTCCAAGAAATTTTATAGAAGTTTTACCAAAGTGCGATTTACTGAGATTAACTGTGAGTCCTTGTGCACGAAAAGTTTGCAACAGTTGTTCAAGAATCAGATTGTGTTCAGTCCATTTAGCTTCTGCAATAAGAATGTCGTCTACGAACGTTGTAATTCTGTCTTTAAGCTCTGTGGGTAGCATTGTATTCAAACCGCGAATAAAAGCTGCTGAGGAAATTGTTAAGCCGAACGGTAATTTACAAAATTGATAACAGTTATCAAAACAGAGAAAAGCCGTGTACTTTCTGCAGTTCGGATGGAGCTGAATTTGCCAAAATCCCGATTTCAAATCTAATGTGGAATAAATAGCAGTACCATGAAATTTCTGTGGAAGTTCTTCTAGTGTCTGTGGGCGATCTGTTTCATTAATAATAAAGTCATTGATGTGACGCGAATCAAGTACGAGGCGAAGTGAACCATCTTTTTTCTTAATAATATGGAGCGGGTTTATGTACGGACTAACTGCCGGTTCAATAATTCCTTGGTCAAGCATAGCTTGCAATTCTTTCTTAACTTGTTCTCTGTGAATATATGGAATGGGATTATGCTTGGCTTTAAATGTGTCGTGCTGTTTAACTTGAAATTCATACATAAAACCGGACATAGTGCCAGGAACGTCGTCAAAAACTGGAACTTGCTGTAAAAGAATTTTGTGTAGTTGTGTACGTTCGTCGTCTGTATTTGCACTGCTCTGTTTAGCTTTATCAGAAATCATCTGTATAACGTCATAGTCGGCTTCGTCTGCAGAATTATGGTTGTGTACATACGTATCTGTGAACAATGTGGATGCTTCGTGATGGCTGGGTGTTGTGTGCTGTCCTTAGGTTAGTTAGGTTTAAGTAGTTCTAAGTTCTAGGGGACTGATGACCATAGATGTTAAGTCCCATAGTGCTCAGAACCATTTGAACCATTTTGAACAATGTGGAATTACAGTCTATGTTACGTGATGCAGAAATGACCTCTGTACGGTTAATTGTTTGTTCTTCCGCAGATAAAGAGTGCTGAAATTCTAAAGCCAGTTGTACATTTTCATCCTTCAACATTAAATAGGAATTTTGAAAGTCAATAATGGAATCGTGTTGTACCAGAAAATTCTTACCTAAAATAATGTCTGTCGTCAATAACGGAATAATCAAAAAATTTGAGTGAAATGTATGACGTGCAATACAAAATGATAAATGTGTCTGTAATTTAACGTCTACTCCTTTACTAGATACTGCTCCTTTTACTTTCGTTTTGCCTAATGGTAAAGTAGGATAGGTATTCTCTTTGTTACACTCGTTGAAAGTTTCTTCATTTATAACTGACATAGGTGATCCAGATTCGATTACTGCTGAAAATTTCGATGATCCAATTTTAACTTCGATGACAGGGTGTGAAATGGTTTTTTGAACAACTGGTCTTTCCTGCAAAAGAGTGACTCGGATGTCGTCAAAAGTAATAACATTTTCGTGAACAAGATTCTGTGTATTTGAAGTATTGCTTACGTTGCTGGAAGATGCAACCTGTACTGAATTTAGTCAAATTCTATCTGACGTGCTATTATTTTCGGGAGGATGCTGTGGCATTTCCACTATTTGAACTGTTCTGTTATTCCGTTCCGGATGATACCGACTGTCTGGTTCATTCATGATAATATGTTGTTGCGGATGATTTTGCTGTTGGTAAGACCGACTGTTATTAAATGTACGCTGAAAATTGTGCTCATTATTTTTACGTCTGTCATGATAGTCATTTCTATATGGTGCATTGCGATAGGAGTTGAAATAGTGTGTTTTTTGTACGTACTGATTTCCTTGTTGCTGTGCGTTACTATTTGCTGGGGCCGACGCCATATGCGTACGCGGTGAAACATTAAAGCTTGGTTGACCTTGTGCATTACATCGTTGGTTAGGTATGCCAACCGGTTGGTTTTGTTGCTGTTGCGGAGAAAAACGTCTATTGTTACCAAAATGTGGTTCCTCTTGCTGATAATTTTGTCGATACTGATAATTGAAATTTTGTCTGTTATTAAAGTTCTGGTAGTTTTCGTTCATGAAGCGTCTATTGGCTTTGCTATTGAAATTGCGTGGCTGATCGTAATTGCTGTATGTTAGTTGACCTTGGTTATTATACGAAAAATTTTTATTTATGAAGGAATAATCCGATTGTTGCACTTCCAAAAGCTGTAACAGATCTCTGAATGCCGAAATATTTTCTTTCTGCTGACCCATTAAAAGTGACACTCTTAATGACCGTGGTAATTTAGAAATACATAATTGAATAAGTGTAGATTCGCTGTATGGTTCACTTAAGTACTGGTTTTGTTGGACCACGTGTTCAAAAAATTTTGTGACACTGGGAAAATTTGAGTTCTCATAATTCGGTAAACTAATTAATTGATCCTTAACTCCACGCTGTATCGTCTTCGACCAGTACGCTGACAGAAAAGCATTCTGAAATTCTTCTACCGAGTAGCATTGTCTCGCGATCGGTCTCATACGAGTTGCTGGTTCGCCTTCCACAAAACTGCAAATAAATTCAAGTTTGTGCGTTACAGGCCAAGTCGGTGGAAAAGCAAACCTAAATTGTTGTATCCAATCCAGGGGGTGAATCTGTGTCCTGTCATTTTTAAATACTTTAAATTTTGTCACGGATAGAGAATGCTTATAATCAAAATTATCGTCTCGGTATGTCTGAACAGGTTCACGATTGTATGAGAATCTATTTGTCTGTGACTGTTCATAATCTAACTCACGTACTCTGTGTAAATTACCTAAGTTATACTGGCTGTGTGAGTCTGACAAATGTTCGCAAAGTGGCGTCTGCAGTGATGTATTAAACGCTGAAACATTTTTCATCTCTGTTACCTCTTGCTGTAAAGTTGCCAATTTTCTGCGTAATGTATTATTAGACGAATCTATCTCACAGATCGTCTGCTGTAAATTCTGGAATTCAGGTGTTTGATTAAACGAAATCGGCGAAGTGTCGTCTGATTTGCTGTCATTATTACTTTCAATAACGTCAATACGACTGGCCAATTCATGATATTTTCCAGTCAGTATTTTTACCTGATCATCGTTTTTAGTGTCAGAATTATTAATTTGTGTTTGTATTTTACGTGTGGTTTCATTCAATTTTTTAACGTCAGCTTTGATGACATCGGAATCCTGTGTTAGTTCTAATTGTTCGAGTCTGTCGGTCACTGTTTGAAAATCTACTGTGTGTGTATCTGTTTTTGATTTAAGATCGGAAATTTCATCACGCAATTCGGTGTTCAGTCGTTTGATGGTATTAATTTCGTCCGATACTGTAGCAATATTGTTGTCTACGTATGTTTTTGCTTTCGCAAACAACTTACGTTTATCTTCCTGTCCCTGTGCGGTAATTGTTTCCATAACTTGTCGCTTTACTTTATTTTGTTCCTGTATAAATTTACGGAAACGCGTTTCACTGTTTTGTAGGTGCTGATTAAAACGTTCGTCAATTTGACTGTTCTGTTGGTCGAATTTCGCGTCTACGTTTGTATCCAGTGTGCGCGAAAGTTCTGCTGTTATTAATTTAAACTCGTCGCGTAACTGTGTTGCTTTTTCAGAGCATTGTTTAACGACTGCACTAATTTCGTCCCTAAGTGTTTGTGTTGTAGCTGTTTGCATATCGCTTAATTCTTGAGGAACAACTCTAATTTCTTCGCTACTTTTCCTAGCGCAAGCCTCAATTTCCACACGTAATTGTTCTTTAGTATCATGACACTGCGCGGCAACGGCTGTAATCTGTTCAGTAAGCTGTCTGGAATTGTTGTCTAATTTTTCATTAAGGTTGTCATGTTTTTCATTAAGTTGTTTGAAATTTTCGTTAAGGTTGTCTTGTTTTTCATTAAGTTGTTTGAAATTTTCATTAAGGTTGTCTTGTTGTTCATTGAGTTGTTTGTTCTGTTCACTAATTTGTTTGACATTTTCATTAGTTTGTAGCATTAATGCTATAATTCGATCCATGTCAAAATTAGCTACTGTATTCTTTGTGCTGTTTAATGTCGTACCTGCAATTGTCACGTTTTCTGTAACCATTTGGTTACTTTGTGATTCTTGAAAATGTGTGCTAATCAGATGTGCACTGTTAGTCACTACACTGGAATTAAATAAATCTGACGTACTTGGAGTACACTGTTCATTTTCATTAGAAAAATCTGTCTGTTCATCACGTAAATTTTGCAAACCGGGTGTGTCAAGCTGGGCAGCGCTCATTGCAACAGAACGCCCCGCATTATCAATTGTCGTTAGATTAACAGAGGACACAATCAAATTCGTTTGTTCATCACTAGGCTACAAATCATTACAAGTAGTCGGTACGCACTGATCGTCTGTAAATGGAGGATTGTCATCATTACACTGCATGTCGCAAGTACTATCGGTCAAGTTATTTGAGTCGGCTATTTCACTCATTATACATCGCGATGTACTGTTAACAGTTTTGCGCGGCATTTTTCACTAATCAAAAATTATTCACAAATGAAACAAGCACAATGCAAAATGCAACAAACACTATTACAACAAAGAGCAACAAATTGCCGATGATCTGTGGAAGAAAGAGTGACAAATTAGTAAATGTGCTGCGCCAAATGCAAACCACGTTCAAGCAAATAAAAGCAGATATATGACTACTTCTCAGAAGATTCACAAAGAAATGCGATCCTGGTCCGGATGTCGCCAAGTGTAATCTCTCCGCAAAAATTTAAGGAATGAGAATAGACCATAAACCGACAACAATATTAATTAAATAATGAACCATGAACGAAATGTAACCTCCTAACAGAAATAATAATATCCGGTTAATTTTATAAGGACAGCAGCGCTGATCTTCGGCCCTGTATTCTGAATAACAAAAGCTAAATTCTTACCTCAATAAAAACTGCAACTATATCTGCTCTTATTTATCGACACAGCTTCGTGCAATGCTGGCGTATAATTTTTTGGTTGATTCTTGGAAGGAATGCATAGGAAATATTCTTTAAATTGAAATGAATGATTTTTCTTCAAAAGAGTGGAAAAATTCTTTAAATTGAAATGAATACTTTTCTTTAAAAGAGTTACTTTATAAAAAAATTATTATTGGGGCATTCTTTTGAACAAATTAAATTACAATTGACATACATTATTAAATATGCGCAATGCTGCTTCTTTACCTTCTACAACAATACTCATCCTCCAGAGTCCTGACCAGAGTCGCGAGCAGAGCACACTGCCGACGCATGCCGACTCCCGCAGACTACTACCGTCCACTCGCTACTAAAGCCGACCGACTACTACTGTATCCGACTGACTACTACTGCAGACTGACTTCTACTGTCGACTCGCGCAGACTAGCGCAGACACGCGACAAGCAACAACTAACAATAAACTACTCTCTGGTCAGAGATTCTGTCATGCCTCGCCCATCGCCGGCGAAGCATACATCTTACAGCTGATAATTAGTAACACACTACAAAAATTTCAGAATTCTAAGTTACATATTTCACTCACACAAACTAAAAAGTTTAAAACTTGGGTCCAGCTGGACGCCGTACAGCAGTTTGAAAGTTAAAAACGAAAATTACATTAAATTTTTCTGCTCGTGCTCAGAGAAATGGTGGTCACAATTCCCGTTATAAGTAATCTCGTTGGAATCATCAGTCAACTTCTTTCTCTCTCAATATAACTTACGGCAGCTACGCTTCCTTCTTACAAATCGCACCACAGAACAGCCAAGAATAGTACCTTTGTTCCTCTTTCAAAAACGCAGACCCTGCCCCTGAGCCACGACTGATTACCGACAGATATCGACCAGTCGGCACAGATTGTCGTAACAAAATTGCTCACGATGTAACACATACGTAAAACATGAGAAATTGGGAGTTAACAATTATAGTAGGCAACTTTCAACTTTAAATTTTGTTACTGCGGTGGTTCATTGTATTTGGGTGTGGAAAATAGAGACGACTTGAAGCAACCTTTCACACAGGCTACGACGCATGTCTTATAGAGGGTCCCTAAGGATTATCATAGCATTCTGGTACATACAGAGAAAAGTAAATTGTTAATAGACAAGTCAAAAAAATGGCTCTGAGCACTATGGGACTTAACATCTATGGTCATCAGTCCCCTAGAACTTAGAACTACTTAAACCTAACTAACCTAAGGACAGCACACAACACCCAGCCATCACGAGGCAGAGAAAATCCCTGACCCCGCCGGGAATCGAACCCGGGAACCCGGGCGTGGGAAGCGAGAACGCTACCGCACGACCACGAGATGCGGGCAATAGACAAGTCAGTTGCAACTTGGAAGGTTACTGTTCTTACACCTCGTCAAAATGTAGGCATGTGCATTCAATTCTAGCGAGCTGCAGTCGACGAATTGTGAGAATAAGTAAAATTCATCCCTGTCCACAACAGTGGGCAAGTTTTGCCCTTTGTTAAACGCTGCGGGTAGTGGTAATAGATCGGTACAATAGTTGTGAGCTGTCGCAATCAGTGATTGTACGAGTCGCTCGCGAGAATTTCTCTGTGACATTACTTTTCTGTTGATGATAAGAAATTTGATGCTTCGAAATACTTCAAGGTTTAATTAACTTCTTAATCAGACAGCTCAGTTAAGAGCAGTGGCAATTTGTACGTTGCGACGTTTGTTTACATAGGGAGGAGAAAACCAACAGGAACAGTAAATGGTTCTTATCAATCGTAAACTTCGTGAAAGACAACTACATTCATTTTTGCGATTAGTACGCACTCCACTTTAAGACTAGATCTACGAGACGTTCAATAACGGGAGCACAACAGAAGGGACATTATAATATCTCGTAGCATTTATTTCAATCATTTCAGTTTCCTCGATCATCGAAACTGCTATGTGTCCCATGCAGACGAGTAGTATCCTAGGATACGGATACATAACGAACGCGTCACCATTTAAAACGAATAATGTAACAGATACCAGCAGTTTCTTTGGGATTATTTAGTATATGTGGATCTTAGTTAACAGCTGCGTACTAAAAGAGAGTTACCTGATGTTTTTTTTCGAACTCACGAGTTTGGTTGTTGCTGACTAATGCAGTGAATATATTTAGTGCGTGTACACGTCTAGCGACAAAAATCAGTCAGTGGAAGCAAAAAATTAAAAAAATTCAGAACAGAGAAAGTGAGCAGTATTTGAAGCCACAAAGGGTTCCACTATGAATGGGAACCGCAGTTGCGTATGTCCATTTTCACAAAATGAAGAAACCCTCAACAGTTGTCGAATCAATATTGAATCAATACCGGTTTATTATTTACAAGGTGGGACAGGGAATCTTTTTCCAGAGATGACATATTGTGGAAGGTAACCTTAGCTCATCTACGCTTCATTGTATGGCAGAAGATGGAATTATATCATTCCGAACACAATAGTAAATAATAAAATATTACTGATTCAAAAACTGTTGCGTTTTTTTTATTTTGTGCAATATTTGAAGCGTTCTTTAAAACGGAAGTTTGTCATGTTGAGTTGAGAGAGAGAACATATTTTAGTGCCGTTGTGTTGCACACAAGGAAACGCTTCGTCGTCATAAATCACTCTTATCTGTCCGTTTCCTGCGACCGGCAAAAGAAGCCCCGTGGAATTCTGCTTGCTTGGACGTCTCCGTGTCCCGTATTTTTTGCTGTCCGATGGCATAAGGTATCTTTCGGAAAGACGAGGCACAAACCTGGGGGGGGGGGGGGGGGGGGGAGGGGGGGAGAGCAACGTGTACTGTTGGAGACAGACTGAAGATGAGGATCTCTGGCTGTCTCCTGGTGTCCTATAAAATTAATAAAGACTAAAAGAAATATTTAACTTTTTTGGTAGAGACATACCAGCTCTTTCTATTAAAGGAAGCCAAAGAATGCGTAATATTTCATATTACGTTATTCAAGCCAGAGTGAGTGCGAACGGAATGCAATAAGTATACATCTACAGCTATGGTACCTCGTTGTAGCTCGTTCAGGATACTAAAAACGATTTTGAGAGGTCATTCAAGTTTTTCATTTTCATTTTTGTAGAAAAACGCTTAAAAAAAGGAGGGTGATGGACGGGTGTGATTTTTAAATTTTTTGTTACAATATAAGATACAGATACCGTGACGGAATAAAAAATCGAAACACCAAAATGGACGTATGTAGAGTAATGAAATTTCGGGAATACATTTGTGTAGATGACACACTTAAGTAACACTGCAGGATCACAAGTTAATGTAAGCACTATATAAGCCACTGCATATGCGAAATGCGGGATCATTAATAACCGGTGCAAAAACCAGAATGCTGGAAGCAAGAATGCAAACTTGTAAGCATTCTGTTTTATGGGTGCCGGAGATCAATGTATGGGACGGTGTTCCATGCCTGTTGCAGTATATAGGTCAATACAGACACAGTTAATGATGGTTGTGGATGAAGCTGGAGTCGTCGTCCTATGATGTCCCTTATGTTCTCCATTGCAGACAGATTTGTTGATAGAACAGGCCAAGGCATCAAGTTGAAGCTCTGTAGAGAATGTTATGTTGCAACAGTGGTATGTGGGCGAGCGTTACCACGCTGGAAAACAAACTCTGGAATGCTGTTCTTGAATGGCAGCACAGTAGGTCGAATCACCAAACTGACAGATTTCCAGTCAGGGCACATGGGATAACCACGAGATTGCTCGTGCTGTCATACGGAATTGCACCTCAGACCAGAACTCAAGGTGTAGGTCCAGTGAGTCAAGCACGCTGACAAGTTGATTGCAGGCCCTCAACTGGCTACCTTTTAAGCAACACACAACTATCACGAGCACCGAGGCAGAACCAGCTTTCATCAAAAAACACAACAGATCTCCAGCCTGTTCTCCGCTGAGCTCTCGCTTGAGACCATTGAAGTCGGAAATGGAGGTGGTTTGGGTCAGTCGAGTGCACGCTCAGGGTGTCTGGCTCGGAGCTCTCTTTGAAGTAACCTATTTCTAACAGTTCGTTGTGTCCCTGTATTGCTAATTGCCACTCAGATTGCTGCTGCGGATGTTCTACGATGCGCCAGAGCCATACGTCTAACGCGATGGTTTTCCCTCTCGGTAATGTTATGCGGCCGTCCGGAGCCCGCTCTTCTTGTGACCGTATATTCTCGTGACCACCACTGCCAACAATCACGTACAAACAGCTCCTCCGCGTAGTCGAACATATAACACACGGCTACAACACGAACAAAGCCACAGGGGCCGTGTTCCTGGATATCGAAAAAGCTTTCGACTGTCTTTGGCACAACGGCCTTATACGCAAAATAAGCGAAGCTGGTTTCCCAGACGGTCTCGTACGTCTCATACATTCATATCTCACGATGTTTCAACACAGACCTGCAGGGCAAACAATCAACACAACATGGTATCCAAGCTGGAGTACCCCAGGGAAGCATCCTAGGGCCCATCTTGTTCAACCTGTACAGTAACGACTTACCAGCAACACAAAACACGACGTTAACTTTCTACGCGGATCACACAGCCATCCTTACGCAAGACTGGAAACCGTCGAAAATTAATTCACGAATACAGACGGCACTCAGAACTGCGGAGCCTTGGTTGGAACGATGGCGTGTTAAAGTAAACGTCAACAAGTGCGAAGTAGTTCTGATTACACGCAGACCGAAACTACTGCGCAGACATCAACACAGTAAACAGATAACGCTACACACACACTCACTCACACACACACACACACACACACACACACACACACACACACACACAATACGTTTCCGAGAGAGTCAGACATTTTAGTGTCTGGCTGGACCGGAAACTTACATGGGGAGACCACATCGAATACGTTGCCAACAGAGCGCACGCGAGGCTCAAAAAGCTCTACCCAATGCTCAACAGGGAAAGCACGCTGAATAGGAGGGTGTCGAGGTCCATGTACATGACACTGATTAGACCTCTGATTACGTACGCAGCTCCTGTCTAGGGATATGCAGCTCCTACACGACTGCGCCGCCTGAAAATCATACAGAACTAAGTGCTACGAATCATAACAACGCTCCAAGCTACTCACGCACTGTGGATCTTCACAGAGAGTACCGCCTTGAAACCCTCAAGGAAGTATTCAAAAACACGCCACATGACTATACAGGAACTCGAGACACTCGAACAATCCTTCATCCTTACTCTGGGAAACTACGATCACAACCACAGATGGAAACACAAGCGGCCAAAAACACTACTAGCTCGGACATAACCACTTATGGCAAGCTAACATACACCAACAAGCGACAAACGTCGGTAAGCCCCTGCATATCAGCAGCGTTGACTGGAAATTACCGGCTGCTATTAGAGCCGACCAACAGGCCACAGCAGGGAAAGCGACGATCTCGCCCGCTGACGCACAAACAAATCACCAACATCACCCTACACTGTGAAACCGATATATGACCTATCGGACACAAAACGGTGATAAACCTAACTGTTGCAAGTTGCTGACGCTGATCGAGAGCCAGCGGCAGCTACCGAGCAACAGAACCGCATAGCGTCAAAGGTATCGACATGCATGTTACCCAGTACTAACAAAGCCTATCGTTGCATAACCTGTTGCAGGCAGCAACACATCCACTACTGCTCTTACCACCCGGCCTAACTATTGCAGAGGTTTTCTTCCCTTGGGTCTTGCCTTGGCACTTTTTCTCCTCTGCCCTCCAAACCCCTACCCCTCGTTCGACTTCCACCCAATCTATCTCCAGATGAGTGCGTAGCCAGACGTACGCAAACATCGCAGTACCCACATCCTGCGACACCTCATTCTAATGAAAACTAACCCTTATGCAGAGATACACCAACAAGCGACAAACGTCGGTAAGCCCCTGCATATCAGCAGCGTTGACTGGAAATTACCGGCTGCTATCAGAGCCGACCAACAGGCCACAGCAGGGAAACCGACGATCTCGCCCGCTGACGCACAAACAAATCGCCAACATCACCCTACACTGTGAAACCGATATATGACCTATTGGACACAAGAACTTCTGTAAAATATCTGGGAGTATGCGTGCGGAACGATTTGAAGTGGAATGATCATATAAAATTAATTGTTGGTAAGGCGGGTACCAGGTTGAGATTCATTGGGAGAGTGCTTAGAAAATGTAGTCCATCAACAAAGGAGGTGGCTTACAAAACTCTCGTTCGACCTATACTTGAGTATTGCTCATCAGTGTGGGATCCGTACCAGGTCGGGTTGACGGAGGAGATAGAGAAGATCCAAAGAAGAGCGGCGCGTTTCGTCACAGGGTTATTTGGTAACCGTGATAGCGTTACGGAGATGTTTAATAAACTCAAGTGGCAGACTCTGCAAGATAGGCGCTCTGCATCGCGGTGTAGATTGCTCGCCAGGTTTCGAGAGGGTGCGTTTCTGGATGAGGTATCGAATATATTGCTTCCCCCTACTTATACCTCCCGAGGATATCACGAATGTAAAATTAGAGAGATTAGAGCGCGCATGGAGGCTTTCAGACAGTCGTTCTTCCCGCGAACCATACGCGACTGGAACAGGAAAGGGAGGTAATGACAGTGGCACGTAAAATGCCCTCTGCCACACACCTTTGGGTGGCTTGCGGAGTATAAATGTAGATGTAGATGTAGATGTAGATGGCAGTAGACCTTTTCAGTTGACCATCATGCCGGTGTGGGCGTTCTCATTGTGGCGCTAATAGCGTCACTCTTGTGCGACTAGTGCGAAATTTGAATAAATATCATCTTTCATATGCAGAAACACGCCTATCATCTTTCTTTTATGTTCTATAGCTCCTTATTCGTGTTCCGATTTTCTTCTGTCAGTGTATATACACTCCTTGATCAAAAGTTCCTGGGTACCTGTTAGTGTACATTAGTACTGGCGTGTCCATCATTCTTCTTTATGACTGCTGCTGTTGGAGAATCTTTCATTGTGACACACGGATGCCTATGGGGGAATGACAGCCTTTTCTTTCAGAGACGAAACCAAAGTATTTAGTGATGTTATTGGTGTTCTGACTGTTGCCAATGTTATTCCATTTGGTTCACGTGACAACTCCGGCCAGGTACGTCCATATCAGGAACTAGACTGCCTACAGACCACTGTCTGGCAGTGCTGCTTCTGACAAGATGTATTGTTATAGTGGTACAGACAGTCATCGTCTCCGAACGGTTCCTCTGCTAGACGCAGTGTACAGTGGTATAAAATGTGTTCATATTCTTCCGCATTTAGCGTTTTTTTTAAGAGCAATAAACTAACCACATTCTACACCCGAAAAACATCCCAAAATCACAACACCAAATCCTTCTTGCTTCACTGTTGGCAGGTGACGTTGTATAGGTATTCGGCAAAACTCTTCCAGCGGATTACCACAGGTTATAGCGTGATTTACCACTCCAGGTAACTCGTTTCCACTAATTCACTGACTAATGACGTAACTCGTTACACCACCTCAAGCGTCGCTTAGGTTTTACTACAAAAATGTGTAGCTTACGATGGGCAGTTCTACAATTGCATATCATTGTTTTTAGCTCCTTACACACAATAACTGAGTTAACTGAACAGCTGGAAGCACGCTGGAACTCACGAGAGATTCCTTCCGATTTTTTTCATGCGATTTGTTACAACCATCCTCCGCAAAGCTGAATGGACCCGGGCTGTGGGTCACATAAGATCTACCTGATCTTGGTTTAGCTATGGTTGTTCCCATTTCATGTTCACATTATCAATAGCAGACTTCGGCAGCTTTGGAATGGTTTAAATGTCGTTTATGAATGTGTTACTCAGGTGCCATCCAGGTTCTAAGTCTCTGTGCTCCGCTAAAAGACCCATTCTGCTGGTACTGCTTCTGTACCGTCAGCACAATAAGCACCGCCTCTGTTTATATTGGCGGGTCCGCTTCTCCTGACATCTAGTGGTCAGTCTTGCATATTGAATTGGTACCTGGTTGGTTTTTATGAGGTAGTTTATTAGAATGAGAATACGTGGAAGCCAAAACGTCAAAACATTCTTTGATCGCAAATTTACTTCATTCAGTTCAGTAACCGGTTTCCATCTGTATGCTCATCATCATACTGATTCGTCTTCTCAAACTTAGTAAAAGAAGCGAATAAAGTTTTATAGTTATGGATGGCACCACCACATAATGTTTATTTTTGAACTGAATGAAATAAACTTGCGCTCAAAGAGTATTATGGTTTCCATCTATGAATCGTTGTTACGTTTAAGGTAGTCTTGTCACCCGCTATCATGTATTTTAAAGATCAGTTGAAGGAATTCCTACCAAATATATTACGATTACAAAATGGAGCTGAGCCTTTGAACAACAACATTATTTGCCTTTGTACGACGGCCAAGTTGCTAAAGAATACCGTTTAAAGGAAAGGATGATTGCAATACAGGGCAGAGGGAGAAATAAGAGAACTAGGCGCACTGTGTGCAATATATTTTACAACACAAGATAACTATTTTAATTATGCCGGCTGGCCTGATTTGCTCTAAATTGAGAATTTCACATTTAAAACAATCAAATACGTAACCCTGAGAACGTCCAGTTCTTTGCAAGCGGAATAAACTGTGCTACAAAAAGTATTTAAAAATAAAAATTCATTTAGCAAAATTTCAAATACAAACTTTGGGTTAACAATATTGGCTTAATGATGAGGACCTGCCTTTCGTTTTAAAGTATGGCCATTCGCTCAATATCACGTACGGAAATAACGTTATAGTAATGATGCGTAAGGACGTGAAAAAGATCCCATCAACAGGATATTAAAACAAATAACCACTGCACTTTAGCTGTAGTCTGTGGTGAGAGCGAAAATGCAGTCAGATTAATCCGAACAACAACGTAACGAAATACATAGAATTGCGCCGGGAGGATAGAAAAAACATTCTATCGCTGCAAGTCTGATGTGTCAGATCGAAGTCCACTGTAAGAAATGAATCAGTGCCCCCGTACCGACGCAATCATTCCCGGTTTCAGCACACCGGCCGGGTGGTTTGTGTTCTGCAGAACTCCCGCCGAAGTCGTGTCAGCTCCATACGGTCGGCGCGCATACGTCAACCGGGTCCAGGGCGATGACAACAGCGGTCTCTGTATCTCTCAGTGCTCTTGCTCGACAGTACCCGCGGAATATTCAAACTGAATTCAACGGTGCCTTTCCCATCACGGCACAAACTGGTACTTAAGGAAGTCGCTAGAAATATTCAACCTTAGTATGTCTTTACGATCTAAGGTTTCCAGTTTACAAACACCAAACACTGAGAGGCACTCGCGGTTCTAGGCGCGCAGTCCGGAACCGCGCGACTGCTACGGTCGCAGGTTCGAATCCTGCCTCGGGCATGGATGTGTGTGATGTCCTTAGGTTAGTTAGGTTTAAGTAGTTCTAAGTTCTAGGGGACTTATGACCTAAGATGTTGAGTCCCATAGTGCTCAGAGCCATTTTGATGCCATAACAATAATTGAGTCCAACAACTCTGACTCGCATTACTCTTGTCAAAAAACTGATTAATCACTGTCAAACCTTGGTTTTTAATAGCGACCAAGGACAGAAAACCTGAAATTTCCACAATAAAAATAAAAATAATACACTACTGGCCATTAAAATTGCTACACCACGAAGATGACGTGCTACAGACGCGAAATTTAACCGACAGGAAGAAATGCTCTGATATGCAAATGATTAGCTTTTCACAGCATTCCCACGAGGTTGGCGTCGGTGGCGACACGTACAACGTGCTGACATGAGGAAGGTTTCCAACCGATTTCTCATACACCAACAACAGTTAACCGCCGTTCCTGGTGAAACATGGTTGTGCTGCCTCTTGTAAGGAGGAGAAATGCGTACCATCACGTTTCCGACTTTGATAAAGGTTGGTTTGTAGCCCATCGCGATTGCGGTTTATCGTATCGCGACATTGCTGCTCGCGTTGGTCGAGATCCAATGAGTATTAGCAGAATATGGAATCGGTGGGTTCAGGAGGGTAATACGAAACACCGTGCTGGATCCCAACGGCCTCGTATCACAAGCAATCGAGATGACAGGAATCTTATCCGCATGACTATAACGGATCATGCAGCCACGTCACGATACCTGAGTCAACAAATGGGGACGTTTGCAAAACAACAACCGTCTGCACGAACAGTTCGACGACGTTTGCACCAGCATGGGCTTTCAGCTCTGAGACCATGTCTGCGGTTAACCTTGACGCTGCATCACAGACAAGAGCGCCTGCGATGGTGTACTCAACGACCAACCTGGGTGCACGAATGGCAAAACGTCATTTTTTCGGATGAATCCAGGTTCTGTTTACAGCATCATGATGGTCGCATCCGTGTTTGGCGACATCGCGGTGAACGCACATTGGAAGCATGTATTCGTCATCGCCATACTGGCGTATCACCCGGCGTGATGGTATGGGGTGCCATTGGTTACACGTCTCAGTCACCTCTTGTTCGCATTGACGGCACTTTGAACAGTGTGTTACGACCTGTGGCTCTACCCTTCATTCGATCCCTGCGAAACCCTACGTTTCAGTAGGAAACGCACGACCGCATGTTGCAGGTCCTGTACGGGCCTTTCTGGATACAGAAAATGTTCGGCTGCTGCTCTGGCCAGCACATTCTCCAGATCTCTCACGATTTGAAAACGGCTAGCCTATGGTGGCCGAGCAACTGGCTCGTCACAATACGACAGTCACTACTCCTGATGAACTGTGGTATCCTGTTGAAGCTGTAGGGGCAGCTGTACCTGTACACGCCATCCAAGCTCTGTTTGACACAATGCCCAGAGGTGGTTTTTCTGGGTACTGATTTCTCAGGATCTATGCACCCAAGTTGCGTGGAAAGGTAATCACATGTCAGTTCTAATACAATATTTTTGACCAATGAATACCAGTTTATCATCTGTGTTTCTTCTTGGTGTAGCAACTTTAATGGCCAGTAGTGTAATACGATAGAAAACCTTAAATTTCCTCAGCAAAAATAAAAATAATAATAAACTTGATCTAGTTACAATAATTAAAGAGTAGTTATTTTATTACCTCAGGAGAGCGTACACTACAAGAAAAAACTTCAGTACCCTCAAGGACAATGTCATTTTATTCAGATGTGAGGCGCGGCGTAGTTCACCATTGTAGGACTACATGATGACAAATTGAAACCAAATGAAATACACGTGTCACAGTAGAGAGCGTTCAGACAGTTGCATCAGTATAGAATGCATCCTCCTCTGGAGGGTACGAGGCGACAATGGTTCTGGCAGGCCTTGGAGAACGTGTAACTTCCCATTTCGACATGTCGAATACTTGTTCAATAGGTGAGATAACCAGTGATCTGGCTAGCGGGGGCGGTTGTTGTACACCACATGCTGCATCATAGCAGGCGAATGTGGATGTGAATGGCCCTTCAGGAAAACTGCATCACCTTCCAGTCGAAGAAATGGCAGCAGCATGTGATAACAGCCCGTGCAATGTAGCGGGTACTGGTAGCTTTACCCTGCAAAAACACCAAATGTGACCGCAAGTTATAACTGATGGCTCCCTACATAACGAAATACGGGACGAGATCCGTATGTCGTGGGACAATGCACTCTGAAACAGCCAGCTCACTGGGTTTACGCCATACACGTGTACGTCCATTAGTGGCATACAGACATAACCTACTCTCACAAGGGAACCTCCCATCGCACCCCCTCAGATTTAGTTATACGTTGGCACAGTGGATAGGCCTTGAAAAACTGAACACAGATCAATTGAGAAAACAGAAAGAAGTTGTATTGAACTATGAAAAAATAACCAAAAATACAAACTGAGTAGTTTATGGGAAGATACGCAACATCAAGGACACTGGAAACGCAGGAGCGCCGTGGTCTCGTGGTAACGTGAGCAGCTGCGGAACGAAAGGTCCTTGGTTCAAATCTTCCAACGAGTTAAAACTTTAATTTTTATTTTAAGTTTATGTGACAAACTCTAATGTTTTCATCACTTTTTTGGGAGTGATTATCACATCCGCAAGAAAACCTAAATCGGGCAAGGTAGAAGAATCGTTTTACCCATTCGCCAAGTGTACAAGTTAGGTTGGTCGACAACATATTCCTGTCATGTGACGCACATGCCGTCACCAGTGTCGTATAGAATATATCAGATGTGTTTTCCTGTGGAGGAATCGGTTGACCTATGACCTTGCGATCAAATGTTTTCGGTTCCCATTGGAGAGGCACGTCCTTTCGTCTACTAATCGCACGGTTTTGCGATGTGGTCACAAAACACAGACACTAAACTTATTACAGTGAACAGAGACGTCAATGAACGAACGGACAGATAATAACTATGCAAAAATAAAGAAAGTAAAATTTTCACTCGTTGGGAAGATTTGAATCAAGGACCTCTCCTTCTGCAGCTGCTCACGCTACCACGAGACCACATCGCACTTGAGCTCTGTGTCTCCATGATATTGCCTATGTCGCCCATGGACTACTCAGTTTGAATATTTTGCTTATTTTTTCACAGTTCCACACAACTTCTTCCTGTTTTCTCAATTGATCTGTGTTCAGTTTATCAAGGCCTATCCACTGAGCCAACTTATAACTAAATCTGAGGGGGGTGCGATGGGGAGGTTCCCTTGTCAGCACTGAAGACACCACAACGCCATTCCACTTTCAAAACAACTCATTCACGACACTAGAGGGTATCCATCTTTGGTAACGTGGCAAGAGGCACAAGTGATCTTAATCGTGCTGCCAGAAGACAGTTCCCAGTGGTCCCTGATGATATAGCAGGTGCAACGTGTGCTCCGTTTGGCTACGCACAATGAGTTTTGCTACTTGGGCGGCGAAATGACTGATGATGACTGGTGTAGGGAGGATGTAAAACGCAGACTGGCAGTAGCAAGGAAAGGGAGGCTGAGAAAGAAAACTTCGTTAACATCAAACATAAATTTAACTTTTAGGGAGTCTTTTCTGAAAGTATTTAGACGATAAACAGTTGCCGCACGGGATTAGCCGAGCGGTCTAGGTGCTGCAGTCATGGACTGTGCGGCTGGTCCCGGCAGAAGTCGAGTCCTCCCTCGGGCATGGCTGTTGTGTTTGTCCTTAGGATAATTTAGGTTAAGTAGTGTGTAAGCTTAGGGACTAATGACCTTATCAGTTATGTCCCATAAGATTTCACACACATTTGAACATTTTTTGATAAACCGTTGAGAATAGAAGCTTCTGAAATGTGGTGCTACAAGAGAACGTTAGTTATAAATGAGGAATCGAATTGGGGAGAAAAGAAGGTATGGGTTGAGAGGGCACAAATTGAGGGATCAAGGAATTGCCAGATTGGTTATGAAAGTTTGAGGCGGAAAATGTGAATGCAGAGTAAGACTGAGACTTCACCACTGTAAGCATTGGAAGGACAACACTACTTCTTCAAGACAGCATGGAAATCCACTACTTCTGTGTGCATTTTCTTTTACTGCTCAGACTTTGAGAAAAACACTGCAATTTTAGTGTGACGAATGATGAGGACTGTCTTTATGGACTGTGAGAAAAGGTTAGCTTTTGACCAACATTGTATCAATAAGTGTGTGCATTTGATTTCTTTGTTATTGTAATTATGAAAAATTTTATCAAATCATTATTGGCCACTGCCCAAAAAAAAATTTGTAAAATTTTTTTCGGTAGCATGGGGGCTATGTAAGTAGGCTGTTTAGGTTTTTTTATTGGTAACGCCACCTCTGTATGAAAATCACTGGCTGTGCTGTGTGCAGTCTGTGGCTGCTTTGCATTGTTGTAATACTCGCCATTGTAGTGTTAGGCAGCTGGCTGTGAACAGCGCGTAGCATTGCGCAGTTGGAGGTGAGCCGCCAGCAGTGGTGGATGTGGGGAGAGAGATGGCGGAGATTTGTAATTTGTCATGAACTGCTATATTTATATATGATGATATCAAGGTAAATACATTGTTTGTTCTCCACTAATATCTTTCATTTGCTAACTATCCCTATTAGTAGTTAGTGCCTTCCATAGTTTGAATCTTTTATTTAGCTGGCAGTAGTGGCGCTCGCTGTATTGCAGTAGCTTGAGCAGCGAAGATTTTTGTGAGGTAAGTGATTTGTGAGAGGTATAGTTTTATGTTAGTCAGGGCCATTCTTTTGTAGGGATTTTTGAAAGTCAGATTGCGTTGCGCTAAAAATATTGTATGTCAGTTTAAGCACAGTCTTGTAAAAATTGTTCAAAGGGGACGTTTCAAGGTTCAAATGGATGAAGTTTGGAGTAGTTAAGCACCGTATGAAGAGTCTTTTATGGGATAACCTAGTGTGGTGAACTGCATCAAACCAGACTTCGGACTGAAGACTACAGTAATTATACAGAATCTTAAACGGACAAATGGAACATTCTGCAGGCCAAGCAAAGAATACCGCGCAGTTGGATTAACACATGACAGAATTGACGGCAAGTCTGTGGACGTTAGGTTCACAGGGAGTATGAACAAAAAGCCAGAGTTGACGTAAGAACATTAATGGGATCCATTCAGTGCGAACACATCGGGGATAAACATAGAAGAAGGCTTGGGTGTTTCCGTAAGAGCGTGCAAAAATGTAACAGGACATAGAGAATGCTCCACTGAACAATTTGAAGTAGGGAACCTGGGGTCGGAGAAGACAGCTTAAGGAGATCTGGAAGTAAACTTGTCTACCAATTTGTCCAACGTTGCTGTTTCCCAGCATATTTACAACTAACATGCGTATGAGTTTACATGTTCTGTGCTGTTTATTTATTTGTACATTCTTTATTTCCTTCAAGAAAACAATGAGCACGAGCCAGCCAGCAATGTGGCCGTGCGGTTCTAGGCTCTTCAGTTTGGAACCGCGCGACCGCTACGGTCGCAAGTTCGAATCCTGCCTCGGGCATGGATGTGTGTGATGTCCTTAGGTTAGTTATGTTTAGGTAGTTCTAAGTTCTAGGGGACTGATGACCTCAGATGTTAAGTCCCATAGTACTCAGAGCCATTTGAACCATTTGAGCACGAGCCCGATTACCAGGAAGTCATGATGCAGGTTCTGTTTACTTTACTTGACCAGAAGGTTACTTTGTCGTATAGTATTTACATTGTCCCTTGACTGAAAGTACTATGAATCGACGACAGATCCATTCATAAACATTGCTATTCAGAGATGTTCAGTAGAATACGATGGAGCAGTACCGGTAGAGTATTTCCCGGCCACTGGACTGGAAGGAGAGCTCCTATTCCATGGCTTGCGACGTCACCTGACCTGAATCCCTTTTATTATTTCCTATGAGGATATCTAAAGTCACTTGTGTATGAAGCCGCAGTGGATCGGAGATGAGAACTGTAGCTGCCCATGGTGTGATTCGAAACACACTAGGGATATTTGTCAGGGTACGTCGGAATGTTATTCGCCGAAGTTTGATGGCCGTCATTTTCAGCACATTTTATACGAAATCTGTTCGAAAATTTGTGGATAATGTAAATACACTTACTCCATCGTTCAGCAAGGAATTTGGCTCTGAGCACTATGGGTCTCAACTGCTGAGGTCGTAAGTCCCCTAGAACTTAGAAATACTTAAACCTAACTAACCTAAGGACAACACACACATCCATGCCCGAGGCAGGATTCGAACCTGCGACCGTAGCGGTCGCGCGGTTCCAGACTATAGCGCCAGAACCGCTCGGCCACCAGCGGCCGGCAGCAAGGTATTTGTTTTCAATTCCGCTCAATAGTCATTTTAAGAGAAAATGCATCTGAAAGGAACCCTGGAAATTAGAGGTACCAAGAGAGTTGTACCAAGATCAACTAACATCAACACCTTTAATGCATTCGTACACAACTATGTCGACTGTTAATCTGGATGGTAAATTGCTGGAAAGTTATTTGCTGTGCTATAAGAAGTTGATGGTGCTCTGACCCCTACGATTCTTTATCGTGTGAGTGTTATTGCAAGGGCACAAGGGAATGTTTACATCACTGTACACAAGGGTGAGAAAATGGGCATTATAGAATTACAATTACGGTTTGGGTACTGGTTTTGGCCAATAGGTGGTCAAAATAACTTGCCGGCCGGAGTGGCCGTGCGGTTCTGGCGGCTACAGTCCGGAGCTGAGCGACCGCTACGGTCGCAGGTTCGAATCCTGCCTCGGGCATGGATGTGTGTGATGTCCTTAGATTAGTTAGGTTTAATTAGTTCTAAGTTCTAGGCGACTGATGACCTCAGAAGTTAGGTCGCATAGTGCTCAGAGCGATTTGAACCATTTGAGCCAAAATAACTTGCCTTTGCTTGTTTTCTGGCATGAGTATAGAAATCTTACTCCTTCAGAGCACACTATCCTTCCTGAAAAGTGCAACCCATGCCACCTGGAACCACTCGGCAACTTCAGCATTGGATGTTTGGTTTTCTCTTATGCCCATGAAACATATTATAGCGCTATCTGGAGCTATGCCTTAAAGGATAGCCAGTTTCACGATAAGCTCCACGACAGACTGTTTCACATTCGGTTGCATGCTATCACTTTCCATCAGTTCTCATCACCCCATTGAGCCGTGCGCGGCTCGTGTTCATTCTGTTTATTGTTTGTCGTCTTCTCCTACCACACTGCCGCCTCGATTTCTTATTCCATTCACTGGCGTCGCTAACTTCCTGCCTTACCTACCTGTGAGTGGCAGCAGCAGCAGTGCGCCGCGCGGGATTAACCGAGCGGTCGGGGGCGCTGCAGTCATGGCCTGTGCAGCTGGTCCCGGCGGAGGTTCGAGTCCTCCCTCGGGCATGGCTGTGTGTGTGTTTGTCCTTAGGGTAATTTAGGTTAAGTAGTGTGTAAGCTTAGGGACTGATGACTTTAGCAGTTAAGTCCCATAAGATTTCACACTTTTTTTTTGAGCAGCAGCGCTTATCGGTAAGTGCTCTGTCGTACTATCGCTGGAGTGACCGATAGTACACTCCTGGAAATGGAAAAAAGAACACATTGACACCGGTGTGTCAGACCCACCATACTTGCTCCGGACGCTGCGAGAGGGCTGTACAAGTAATGATCACACGCACGGCTCAGCGGACACACCAGGAACCGCGGTGTTGGCCGTCGAATGGCGCTAGCTGCGCAGCATTTGTGCACCGCCGCCGTCAGTGTCAGCCAGTTTGCCGTGGCATACGGAGCTCCATCGCAGTCTTTAACACTGGTAGCATGCCGCGACAGCGTGGACGTGAACCGTATGTGCAGTTGACGGACTTTGAGCGAGAGCGTATAGTGGGCATGCGGGAGGCCGAGTGGACGTACCGCCGAATTGCTTAACACGTGGGACGTGAGGTCTCCACAGTACATCGATGTTGTCGCCAGTGGTCGGCGGAAGGTGCACGTGCCCGTCGACCTGGGACCGGACCGCAGCGACGCACGTATGCACGCCAAGACCGTAGGATCCTACGCAGTGCCGTAGGGGACCGCACCGCCACTTCCCAGCAAATTAGGGACACTGTTGCTCCTGGGGTATCGGCGAGGACCATTCGCAACCGTCTCCATGAAGCTGGGCTACGGTCCCGCACACCGTTAGGCCGTCTTCCGCTCACGCCCCAACATCGTGCAGCCCGCCTCCAGTGGTGTCGCGACAGGCGTGAATGGAGGGACGAATGGAGACGTGTCGTCTTCAGCGATGAGAGTCGCTTCTGCCTTGGTGCCAATGATGGTCGTATGCGTGTTTGGCGCCGTGCAGGTGAGCGCCACAATCAGGACTGCATACGACCGAGGCACACAGGGCCAACACCCGGCATCATGGTGTGGGGAGCGATCTCCTACACTGGCCGTACACCACTGGTGATCGTCGAGGGGACACTGAATAGTGCACGGTACATCCAAACCGTCATCGAACCCATCTTTCTACCATTCCTAGACCGGCAAGGGAACTTGCTGTTCCAACAGGACAATGCACGTCCGCATGTATCCCGTGCCACCCAACGTGCTCTAGAAGGTGTAAGTCAACTACCCTGGCCAGCAAGATCTCCGGATCTGTCCCCCATTGAGCATGTTTGGGACTGGATTAAGCGTCGTCTCACGCGGTCTGCACGTCCAGCACGAACGCTGGTCCAACTGAGGCGCCAGGTGGAAATGGCATGGCAAGCCATTCCACAGGACTACATCCAGCATCTCTACGATTGTCTCCATGGGAGAATAGCAGCCTGCATTGCTGCGAAAGGTGGATATACATTGTACTAGTGCCGACATTGTGCATGCTCTGTTGCCTGTGTCTATGTGCCTGTGGTTCTGTCAGTGTGATCATGTGATGTATCTGACCCCAGGAATGTGTCAATAAAGTTTCCCCTTCCTGGGGCAATGAATTCACGGTGTTCTTATTTCAATTTCCAGGAGTGTATTTCCGGGTCGTCGTGTGTCTGGAAGCTAGTCGGGCACGGAGCAGCAGTCGGGGATGGAGTGCCAGTGAGGCGCGGACAGCCAGTGCTCGCCAACCGCTGGCGGTACACATGTACTGTCCGACGGAAGGGGACTAGAACAGCGGTCGACCTTTCATTCGTCGTTCGATTGGTCGTCTCATTGGGCGACGTGTATTTGGCGTTTTCAACGTTTCTGGACCGCGTCAGTTGGTCATCCTGCCGGACGTGGGTCGGTTCCTTCCTCGTGCAGAGATGTCGTCGCCGATGGGCAAGAGTTACCTCTGCATGTTTGGCTCCGTGCCAGTGTGCCCGGGTCGTCGGTCTCCGAGATCCGAACGGACAGCGAGTTGAGTCGGGTTGGAGCCGGAGTGAGTTCCGGACAGCCAAGACTCGGCCTACCGTTGCCGACACTCTTGACTTGAATGGGGACGACCTTGGTTAGTCGTTCGGTCGTCGTTTCATCGGACGACGTGTATTTGGTCGCCGACCGCTTATGGAAACTCTGTTTGTGTGTGACTTGTCATTTCTCCTTTTGTTCCACAGGGATTGGTTTTAGGATTGTCGGAGTTCTTGGTGCAAGTGTTTACGTGGAACTGTGTGTAGCTTCTGTGATTTCCGCTGAGCAGATGAATGCTGTCTGCCTACTGGAGTAGCCAGTGGGTCGGTTGCGACGGAGGGAATTGATTAGGTTGTTGGTTAGTTCTTCAGAAGTCCCTAGGTCGTGCTACCTCCCGATTACTTAGTGTTACGCTTGGATTCCTGTCTCACCTAAACTGTGGTTAGAGTTTCCTCCCCAGGCCGACCCTTGGAACACTTCTGAGCACCACTGTTTGTTGTTTGTAATTGTCACTTTATTTGGTCGCAGGTACTGTGCCAGGTCTTCAGCCGTGTATTAATATTGTCTGTTTTGTGTTTAGTATATGGCCTTCAGCCGAACTTCATAACAACTTTAAGATTAGGCCTTCAGCCGCGCTTCATTTAAAATTCTTGTTGCTCTGCATTTAGGCCTTCAGCCGCGTTTGTTTCAGAATCTGTGGCTTTAATATGTAAGTCCTTGTCTGTAAAGTTCTCCTTAATTATCTTGAATCCTTGAAACTGTACTGTACTGTACTGTGTAAAAGCTTACCTTTATAGTCTCTCTTTTATTATGTAAAGAATTTTTTTTAATTGGGCTTTCAGCCTAAGAATTAACTTGAAGTTTCCATAATATGGCCTTTAGCCGAAATTTGTAAATGCTTGGCTCTTAAAGAATTTCCTTAGCTGATCTGAAATATTATTTCGGCGTTTGGCCGAAAGAATATTGTAATTTTACTTAAGTAAGGCCTTCAGCCGTTACTCTAAATCCTGGTGTTTTAAAAGCAATCATTTAAACTTATTCTGGAGAAGTTACTTGGGCCCTCAGCCGTGAATTCATCTTTGTTGTTTTAAAGAGGAATCTGTACACTGATTTGAGGAATAAAGTTGTACGTGTTCTTGTATAACTGACACTAATTGACTTTGGCCCCTTTCCACAACCTAATCCATTCTGTCCTGCGAAACCAGATTTCTCCCGTTACGCCAATATTATTCTGCATACATTCCTTAAGAATGGTGATCTATCTGTACGCCCTGCATCGTTTGTACCTCCCAAGGAGTTCGCGTTCGATCTTGATGATACAATGCTTTGACGCGCCATTCTTCATTCGATGTTCACGGTGCAAGTTGATGTTTTGTTTTGAACATTTCTTGAATGCCGACGATGTCCATTTTGTGAAGTGTAATTCGCACATTCCATGGAAGGTTAATGTCTGTACCACCAGGACACTCATTTTCTGTCGCCCTCCTGATCCACAGAGTAAGTCATTAGCAGTTAATATTTTCCCTGTCATAATTGTTAACAAAACAATTTTAAATGGATCTTACTAGAGACTGAATTTGTGACTTGGCACTCATAGGGGTCCTTGTCAGTGCAGTACATTCTACAAGCCCCATCAGTTGCTGAAAGAAGAGATTTATCCAATCTGCCAGTAACATAAATAACGGCGAGGGAAGTGCAGCAACTTTCTCGTCATTCATTAATTCACCACCAAGTGATTACAACACGTTCACACAGCTATACGATGTGCTGTCAATTACTGACAGCAACAAGATGCCACATTTACTAATCCAGTAACGTTCTCACCAACACAACATACTTCACTGACAATTATTTTGTTTTGTTTGAGGGTGCAAAAACAACTGGATCATACGCACCCAAGTCAAAACTATAGAACACGAAGACGGACATGAGTTTAAAAACGACTACACGTCAATCCCAATCGACGTAAGAGAACAGTGCTAAAAACAGGAACATGGAGAAAGGTCTATAAAATACACGATAGAGAAGCGGAGCTCTAGAACTGAAACCTTCGCCATATTGCTAAGAAGGGTAAGAAATTAAATGCGGTTGACATCCAGCGCGTCTTTCGCTAAAACGGCCGATAGCTCAGACGGTAGACACAAGCGGAAACGTAAACGGTTAAAAAATGGGCATTCCGTCAGGAAATGGCGGACGATTAAAAAAATGGTTCAAATGGCTCTGAGCACTATGGGACTCAACTTCTCAGGTCATCAGTCCCCTAGAACTTAGAACTAGTTAAACCTAACTAACCTAAGGTCATCACACACATCCATGCCCGAGGCAGGATTCGAACCTGCGACCGTAGCGGTCTCACGGTTCCAGACTGCAGTGCCTAGAACCACACGGCCACTTCGGCCGGCGACGGTTTAAACTTGGGAGCATTGTGCACTAAGTGATGATGGAGCACCATTTAAGAAATGGCGATGGCTAAACAGGCAGTGCCCAATAGGCAACTTATTTAAAATGACCGCCTGTCGACGGGAGGGCTGAAAGGAGGTCGTCCAGGCCCCTGGGAGAGGCTTAATAATATGGAGGTTATTCCCATGAAGGGAGGACCAATGGCGATGCCAAAGTGACATCACCTCTTGACAGACGGCAACACAGAGACCATCGGCGGGAGTGTAGGAACTAGTGGGTTGGGGTACGAGGTCTGCAGCATTGGCAACAGCGTCAGCAGCCTCGTTTCCTCGCAGACCGACATGACGAGGAACCCCCACAGTGGCTCCATCAAGAGTAAGCAAATGACGGTTTTCCTGGACCCCTTGCACTAAGGGATGGACGGTGTACAACGCACAGAGACTCTGAAGGGCGCTGAGAGAGGCTGAGTAGATGACACAATTGAAAAGTCTGTGTCGCCGGATGTACTCTGTGGCCTGATAGAGGACAAAGAGCTCTGCTGTAAGTACTGAGCAGTGTGGCGGAATACGACACCGAAAAACGTCGGTGCCAATGACCAAGGCACACCTGATGCTACTGTCAATCCGAGCGCCTTCAGTGTATACAAAGGTACTATCGCGAAGTTCCATGCGAAGGTCGTGAAAGAGAAGGTGATAGAGCAGTGTCCTTAGGAAGCGAATGAAGGCCAAGGTGAACACGGGCCGCTGCACGAAGCCAAGGTGGTGAAGTGTTAACACCCACCAGGAAAGATGCAAGTAACGTGAAATTAAGCTGCCGGATCAAGATCCGAAAGCGAACTCCAGGATGTAACAGAGAAGAGAGATGCGCCCCGTACTGGCGTCCTAAGGAGTCATCGAAGGAGGAAGCATAGGAAGCGTGGCCACACATGGCAGACAAACGGCATGCAAACCTGCTGAGTAGAAAGTTAAGGCGATAGGACAGTGGTATTCCAGTAGCTTCGGCATACAGACTCTCATCTGGGCTAGTGTGAAAGGCCCCTATGGTTCAAATGGCTCTGAGCACTATGGGACTCAACTGCTGTGGTCATAAGTCCCCTAGAACTTAGAACTACTTAAACCTAACTAACCTAAGGACAGCACACAACACCCAGCCATCACGAGGCAGAGAAAATCCCTGACCCCGCCGGGAATCGAACCCGGGAACCCGGGCGTGGGAAGCGAGAACGCTACCGCACGACCACGAGATGCGGGCAAAGGCCCCAATGGCCAAACGGATGCCACGATGGTGGACAGTGTTGAGACTGCGTAAGAAGGACGGACGTGCATAAGCATAAACAAAGCACCCATAGTCTCATATCGAACGGGTAAGGGGCTGATAAAAAACGAGGAGCTACCATTGAGGCCATGTAGAATACTGAGAGACCGCGTACAGTGGGCTGCCATGTAGGACATATGGGAGGACAAAGAGAGTTTCCTATCGAGCATGAGCCCCAGGAATTTCGTAGTTTCAACCAACGGAAGAGCAACAGGCCAAAGATGTAAACATGGTGGGAGAAACCATCTGCGACGCCAGAAATTCGTACAAACGGTTTTGTCAGTGTAAAAACGAAAGGCATTGTCGATGTTCCATGAGTAAAGACGATCACGGTATCGCTGAAGACGTAGCTGAATGAGACAGGCCCGTGGAGAACTGCAATAGATAGCAAAATCGTCAACAGAAAGGAAGCCGGAGGTGTCCAATGGGAGGCAGTCCATTACGGGGTTAGTGGCGATAGCAAAGAGGACGATGCTCAGGATGGAAGCCTGAGGCACACCGTTTACCTGAATAAAGGTGTTCGCCAATGCACGACCCAAACGCAACTTGAAAACTCCGTCTTTTAGCAATTCCTCGAAGAAACGGAGCATGCGGCCATGGAAGCCCAATGTGTAGAGAGTATCGAGGATATCAGTTCTCCAGCAGGTGTCGTAGACCTTCTTCGAATCGAAAAACACGGCGACAGCCTGGGATTTCCGCAGAAAACCACTCATGACATGGGTGGTCAAAGTGACGAGATGGTCAACTGCAGAAAGGAGAGCTCGAAATCCACACTGTGCAGTGGTTAGTAATTTACGAGACTCGATCTACCACACCAGCCGGACATGAATCACATGCTCCAACAGCTTGCAAACATAGCTGTTGATAGAGATTGGGCGGTAGTGTTTGTCCTTACTTGGCTTAGGTGTGAGTACGACAGTGGTTCACGCCAGCCTTTTGGAAACTTGCCCTCTGCCCAGGTGCGGTTGTACGTATTATGCAGAAAGTCTTTGACCGCAACAGAAAGATGCTGCAACATCTGAATGTGAATAGCGTCTGGCTCTGTGGCTGAGGATCGAGATGAACTGACAGAATGATCTAGCTCCCTCACAGTAAAAGCGGCATTGTAGCACTCACGATTCTGAGAAGAGAAGGATGTCGCCCGAGCCTCCTCTGCTCGTTTCCGGTGGAGGAAGGCAGAGTGGTAGTGTAAAGAGCTCGAAATTTCCGCAAAACGGCGGCGCAAGGTGTTGGAGACGGCAATAGGGTCCAAGATGACATCGTCTGCTACTGTCAGGCCGGAAATTGGGGAATGGATCTTGGTCCCAGAGAAATATCGGAGGTTTGCTCACACAACGAAGAACTAGTGAATGAAATCCAGCAAGCTTTCTTGCTATCCCGAAGAACGCGACGATACTGCGCATGCTTCTGTTTATAATGAATACAGTTTGCCATCGTAGGATGACGGTTAACAACGCGGAGAGCACGTCTCCAAGTGCGAACTGCGTCGCGACATGCCTCAGTCCACCAAGGGACTGGGACACGGCGTAGTAAAGAGGAAGTGCGACGAAAGGAACATTCTGTAGCTATAAGGATAACGTTTGGAAGATATTCCACCTGGTCATCACAACGGGTGAAATCGTGTTCTTCGAAGGTCGCCAGGGAGGAGTAAAGCCGCCAGTCAACCTTAGTAAGCTGCCATTTGGATGTGCACGATGGGCAAACAGGGCAGTACAGAAGGATAGGTCCAAATGAGAATAGGTGCGCAAGGAGTCGGAAAGGAATGTGGGTGCTCCTGTGTTAAGGCAGAAGAGGTTAAGTTGATTAAGTTGATCAGCCAAGAGGGCACCTCTCTGACAGGTTGTCGGAGAACCCCAAAGGGCATAGTGTGCATTAAAGACACCGAGCAACAGAAATGGGTGAGACAGCTGCCCAATACGGTGGAGGAAGTCTGACTTGGTGACGTCGAATGACGGAGGGATATAAATGGCAGAAAGGGAAAACGTCAGGTGAGGAAGGAAAAGGGGGCCTGCATCAGCTCGAAGACATGTAGTCAGGGAGATGGATTGACTATGAACATCATTCCGTATGAGCAGCATGATTTCCCTATGAGATGGAATGCCGACCTCAGGGGGAAGGTAAAAACGGTGTAAGTAGGCTGTATAGGTTTTTTTTATTGGTAACGCCACGTAGCGCTCTGTATGAAAATCACTGGCTGCGTTGTGTGCAGTCTGTGGCTGGTTTGCATTGTTGTTGGCTATTGCAGTGTTGGGCAGTTAGCTGTTAACAGCGCGTAGCGTTGCGCAGTTGGAGGTGAGCCGCCAGCAGTGGTGGATGTGGGGAGAGAGATGGTGGAATTTTGAGAGCGGACGATCTGGACGTGTGTCCATCAGAAAGAGTAAATTTGTAATATTGGATATCATGGACTGATATATATATATATTATGACTTTCGAACACTATTAAGGTAAATACATTGTTTGTTCTCTATCAAAATCTTTCTTTTGCTAACTATGCCTATCAGTAGTTAGTGCCTTCAGTAGTTTGAATCTTTTATTTACCTGGCAGTAGTGGCTCTCGCTGTATTGCAGTAGTTCGAGTAACGAAGATTTTTGTGAGGTAAGTGATTTGTGAAACGTATAGGTTAATTTAGTCAGGGCCATTCTCTTGTAGGGATTATTGAAAGCCAGATGGCGTTGCGCTAAAAAAATATTGTGTGTCAGTTTAAGCACAGTCATGTACGATTTTTCTAAGGGGACGTTTCAACGGACTGGGAAGAAATGCAAAAGTTCAAAACGGTCGTGAGGACGCAATTTTGTTTCCTGAAGGCAGAGTACAAGGGGACGCTGCGATTCTGAAATCCACGAGTTCATCAAGGCTTCGTTGTCCACATTGTCCCAATCTTCAACAGCGACTCGGCGTAGATCCCTCAGAGTGGTTGGTGTGTCACATCGTCCATAAATAGCCATTTTCAATCTGTCCCAGGCATTTTCGATATGGTTCATGTCTGGAGAACATGCTGACCACTTTAGTCGAGCGATGTCGTTATCCTGAAGGAAGTCATTCACTAGATGTGCACAATGGGGGAACGGTTTGTCGTCCATGAACACGAATGCCTTGCCAATATGCTGCCGATATGGTTGCACTATCGGTCGGAGGATGGCATTCACGTATCGTACAGCCGTTACGACCCCTTCCATGACCACCAGCGGCGTGCGTCGGCCACACATAATGCCAACCCAAAATAGCATGGAACCTCTAGCATGTGACATTCGCTGGACAGTGTGTCTAAGGAGGGTTGCCATCAAACGCGTCTCCGACGACTGTCTGGTTGGAAGCCTATGCGACACTCATCGGTGAAGAGAATGTGTTGCCGATTCTGAGAGGTCAATTCGGCATGTTGTTTCGCCCATCTGTACTGCGCTGCATGGTGTCGTGGTTGCAAAGATAGACCTCGCCATGGATGCTGGGATTGAAGTTGCACATCATGCAGCCTACTGTGCACAGTTTGAGTCGTAACACAACGTCCTGTGGCTGCACAAAAAGCATTATTCTACAGGGTGACGTTGCTGTCAGGGTTCCTCAGAGCCATAACCCGTGGGTAGCGGTCATCCTCTGGTGCAGTAGCCCTTGGGAGGCCTGAGCGAGGCATGTCACCGACAGTTCCAGTCTTTCTGTATCTCCTCCATGTCCGAACAACATCGCTTTGGTTCACTCCGAGACGCCTGGACACTTCCCTTGTTGAGAGCACTTCCTGGCACAAAGTAACAAATGTTCAAATGTGTGTGAATTCCTATGTGACCAAACTGCTGAAGTCACCCTACTTAAACTAACCTATCCTAAGAACAACACACACACCCATGACCGAGGGAGGATTCGAACGAACCACCGGCAGGAGGGGCCGCGCAGTCCGTGACACGCCACCTCAAACCGTGGGGCCACTCCGTGCGGCCACAGAGTAAGAAGAGGACGCGATCGAACAGCAGTATTTACAGTCTAGGCATGGTTGAACTACAGACAACACGAGCAGTGGAATATCTGGAACTGATCGGCTGTCGGAGCCCCTACGTCTAATAGGCGCTGCTCATGCATGGTTGTTTACATCTTTGGGTTGGTTTGGTGACATCTCTGAACGGTCAAAGGGGCTGTATCTGTGATACAATATCCGCAGTCAGCGTCTATCTTCTTGATTTCTGGGAACCGGAGTGATTCAAAACTTTTTTTGATGTATGTAAATGGATTTGCCGTTTCGAAGGACTGACAGACTTCAGTATGTGAAACCACGAAGAAACATGGTGCAGCTGGAACTGTCTTTGAATCATTATCCTCAATTCGTTTACGTTTTGTGAAGATGATTGGCTCATTGCGAGAAAATCGCCCATGACTGCCAGCGTCTTCGATGGCCCACTACTTCCAACTGGGAGCCACCTTCACAATGGGGTGCACCCGCCTCAGGTCACACCTGCTGAAAACCTGACAGAGGGACGAATCGGCAGTTTGGGAAAGTAGAAGCTCAGGAAATCACCCCTCCCTGGGCATGGCATGTACCAGGGTGTACGTGCGAACCCTACCTCTCGGCCCGGGGCTGGGAATTACGCTTTACCTAGTCACCTGTTACGCGTCACACAAGGAGAAAGAAGAAATAGAGGAACCTCAAACGCCGAAGCAGAGGAAGGATAGGAGAAGGTAAACAAAGAAAGGAAAAGGTAACGAAAAACAGTTGTGAGACTGTTCTTATGTCAGCGACGGTCAATGCCGAACATTCCCAGCAACACAATCAGACATGTTCCCCAAGGGAGAGGAAAAGAATAGCAGGAGGATAGACATACAGCACGGGAGGGAAAAGATGCTGCAAAGGCTGGTGCCCCGTGGTAGCCAAGCGCGAACCCGCCGAAGAGTGGCGAGCCCCCTGGGGGTACATCACACAATTTAAGCATTCCTCAGCCAATTTTTAAAGGAACGTATTTTACGTAAAAGTTCGATTAATAACTGCGAATAAGTACTGACTTAATATACTGAAAATGGCCGGCTGGATTGGCCGAGCGGTTGTAGGCGATACAGCCTGGAACCGCGTGACCACTACGCTTGCAGGTTCGAATCCTTCCGTGGATGTGTGTGATGTCCTTAGGTAGGTTTAAGTAGTTCTAAGTTCTAGAGGACTGATGACCTCAGAAGTTAAGTCCCGTAGTGCCCAGAGCCATTTGAACCATATACTGAGCCCGCATCTCGTGGTCGTGCGGTAGCGTTCTCGCTTCCCACGCCCGGGTTCCCGGGTTCGATTCCCGGCGGGGTCAAGGATTTTCTCTGCCTCGTGATGTCCTTAGGTTAGTTAGGTTTAAGTAGTTCTAAGTACTAGGGGACTGATGACCATAGATGTTAAGTCCCATAGTGCTCAGAGCCATTTGAACCATTTGACCATATACTGAAACTAACTCCGTTTTATAAACACGAGCCCAGTGAAGTTATTTTGTCGACTCACATGATGGAACTGGACAGGAGATTCTGGGAAGATATAGATCGTAAATTGAAAGCGAGCAACATTGGTAGTGGGGGAAGCTGTGTTTCCTGGAAGAACACTGTAACTGCGTTACAGGATAACTAAGAACCAATTTCTAATGAAGGTGTGTAGAACAGTGTGCAGAGATCTACGTAGAATCCGTCCGTATTGTCTTCTCGTGCTTGTTTTCTAATGATCTCCTCTTTATATTCAATGAAGTGTCAATAAGCGTTGTGGTAAATAAAGATACTTCGGAAGATGGGCACGAAACTCACTGAATCGTTGCGACAAGACGACGCCACCACTCTGCTGATAACCCGAGAAGAATTCATCAGTGGAATACGCCGAGAAAGACTGCAATCGCATAAAGACACTTCTCCTCCCGGGGGCAGACGAGGGGGCGGGGGGTATTATCCACTGTCTCCAGTGATTCATACAGTGAGATGACGAAAGTCATGGGATACATCTTAACATCCTGTCGGATCTCCTTTTGCCCAGCGTAGTGCAGCAACTCGATGTATGTGGGAGTGCCCTGCAGATATATTGATCCGTGCTACTTGTATAGCTTCCTCCTCTGTGGCACGCCAGAGGGAGAAAGGTTTATCTGTTTAGCAAGAGTACTAGAAGGCAGATTTCAGACTACCTAACAGATCAAAACGAAAATTTCTGTTCCGACACTGACAATGTTGAGTGTTTATGGAAAAAGTTCAAGGCAATCGTAAAATGCGTTTTAGACAGGTACGTGCCGAGTAAAACTGTCAGGGACGGGAAAAACCCATTGTGGTTCAACAACAAATTGAGGAAACTACTGCGAAAGCAAAGAGAGCTTCACTGCAAGTTTAAATGCAACCGAAACCTCTCAGACAAACAGAAGCTAAACGATGTCAAAGTTAGCGTAAGGAGGGCTATGCGTGAAGCGTTCAGTGAATTCGAAAGTAAAATTCTATGTACCGACTTGACAGAAAATCCTAGCAAATTCTGGTCTTACGTTAAATCAGTAAGTGGCTCGAAACAGCATACCCAGACACTCCGGGATGTTGATGGCATCGAAACAGAGGATGACACGCGTAAAGCTGAAATACTAAACACCTTTCCAAAGCTGTTTCACAGAGGAAGACCGCACTGCAGTTCCTTCTCTGAATCCTCGCACAAACGAAAAAATGGCTGACATCGAAATATGTGTCCAAGGAATAGAAAAGCAACTGAAATTACTCAACAGAGGAAAATCCACTGGACGTGACGGGATACCAATTCGATTCTACACAGAGTACGCGAAAGAACTTGCCCCCCTTCTAACAGCCGTGTACCGCAAGTCTCTAGAGGAACGGAAGGTTCCAAATGATTGGAAAAGAGCACAGGCAGTCCCAGTCGTCAAAAAGGGTCGTCGAGCAGATGCGCAAAACTATAGACCTATATCACTGACGTCGAGCTGTTGTAGAATTTTAGAACATGTTTCTTGCTCGTGTATCATGTCGTTTCTGGAAACCCACAATCTACTATGTAGGAATCAACATGGATACCGGAAACAGCGATCGTGTAAGACCCAACTCGCTTTATTTGTTCATGAGACCCAGAAAATATTAGATACAGGCTCCCAGGTAGATGCTATTTTCCTTGACTTCCGGAAGGCGTTCGATACAGTTCCGTACTGTCGCCTGATAAACAAAGTAAGAGCGTACGGAATATCAGACCAGCTGTGTGGCTGGATTGAAGAGTTTTTAGCAAACAGAACACAGCATGTTGTTCTGAATGGAGAGACGTCTACAGACGTTAAAGTAACCTCTGGCGTGCCACAGGGGAGTGTTATGGGACCATTGCTTTCCACAATATATATAAATGACCTAGTAGATAGTGTCGGAAGTTCCATGCGGCTTTTTGCGGATGATCCTGTAGTATACAAACAAGTTGCATCATTAGAAAATTGCAGCGAAATGCAGGAAGATCTGCAGCGGATAGGCACTTAGTGCAGGGAGTGGCAAGTGACCCTTAACATGTAATGTAATGTATTGCGAATGAACAGAAAGAAGGATCCTTTATTGCATGATTATATGATAGCGGAACAAACACTGGTCGCAGTTACTTCTGTAAGATATCTGGGAGTATGCGTGCGGAACGATTTGAAGTGGAATGATCATATAAAATTAATTGTTGGTAAGACGGGTACCAGGTTGAGATTCATTGGGAGAGTCCTTAGAAAATGTAGTCCATCAACAAAGGAGGTGGCTTACGAAGCACTCGTTCGACCTATACTTGAGTATTGCTCATCAGTGTGGGATCCGTACCAGGTCGGGTTGACGGAGGAGATAGAGAAGATCCAAAGAAGAGCGGCGCGTTTCGTCACAGGGTTATTTGGTAAGCGGGATAGCGTTACAGAGATGTTTAGCAAACTCAAGTGGCAGACTCTGAAAGAGAGGCGCTCTGCATCGTGGTATAGCTTGCTGTCCAGGTTTCGAGGGGTTGCGTTTCTGGATGAGGTATCGAATATATTGCTTTCTCCTACTTATACCTCCCGAGGAGATCACGAATGTAAAATTAGTGGGATTCGAGCTCACACGGAGGCTTTCCGGCAGTCGTTCTTCCCGTGAACCATACGCGACTGAAACAGGAAAGGGAGGTAATGAGAGTGGCACGTTAAGTGCCCTCCGCCACACAGCGTTGGGTGGCTTTCGGGGTATAAATATAAATGTAGATGTAGATATAGATAATTGCGAAGGTTTACCCGGTGTAGGATTTTGTACACGAACTGACCTCTCGATTGTGTACCGTAAATGTTACGTGGGATTCATACCGGGCGACCTGGGTGGCCAAATCACAAGCTCAGAGTGTTCAGAATGTTCTTCGAACCAATTGTGAACAGCTATGACCCGGTGGTATGGCCCATTGCCATCCTTAAAAAATCCATCGTTGTTTGGAAACATGCCTACAAATGATCTCCAAGCAGCCCAACATAACCATTTCCAGGCAATGATCGGTTCAGCTGGACAAGAGGATACAATCCATCACACGTAAACACAGCCCACATCAATACGGAGCCACCACCAGCTCGCACAGTGCCGTGTTGACAACTTAAGTCTATGGCTTTGTGGGTTGTGCGCCACACTCGAACCCTACTATCAACTCATCAGCTTACCAGGCCACAGTTTTTCAATCGTCCAGCGTCCAACCAATACGGATACGAGCCCAGAATAGAAGTTGCAGGTGATGTGCTGTTACACTACTGGGCATAAATTGCTTCACCACGAAGATGACGTGCGACAGACGCGAAATTTAACCGACAGGAAGAAGATGCTGTAATATGCTAATGATTAACTTTTCAGAGCATTCACACAAGGTTGGCGCTGGTGGCGACACCTACAACTTGCTGACATGAGGAAAGTTTCCAACCGATTTGTCACACACAAACAGCAGTTGACCGCCGTTGCCTGGTGAAACGTTGTTGTGATGCCTCGTGTAAGAAGGAGAAATGTGTACCATCACGTTTCCGACTTTGATAAAGGTCGGATTGTAGCCTATCGCGATTGCGGTTTATCGTATCGCGACATTGCTGCTCGCGTTGGTCGAGATCCAATGACTGTTAACAGAATATGGAATCGGTGGGTTCAGGAGGGTAATAAGGAACGCCGTGCTGGATCCCAACGGCCTCGTATCACTAGCAGTCGAGATGACAGACATCTTATCCGCATGGCCGTAACGGATCGTGCAGCCACATCTCGATCCCTGAGTCAGCGGATGGGGACATTTGCAAGACAACAACCATCTGCACGAACAGTTCGACGACGTTTGCAACAGTATGGACCTTCAGCTCGGAGACCATGGCTGCGTTTACCCTTGACGCTGCGTCACAGACAGGAGCACCTGCGATGGTGTACTCAACAACGAACCTGGGTGCACAAATGGCAAAACGTTATTTTTTCAGATGAATCCAGGTTCTTTTTACAGCATCGTGATGGTCGTATCCGTGTTTGGCGACATCGCGGTGAACGCACATTGGAAGCGTGTATTCGTCATCGCCATACTGGCGTATCGCCCAGCGGGGTGGTATGGGGTGCCATTGGTTATACGTCTCGGTCATCTCTTGTTCGCATTGACGGCACTTTGAACAGTGGACGTTACATTTCAGATGTGTTACGACCCGTGGCTCTACCCTTCATTCGATCCCTGCGAAACCCTACATTTCAGCCGGATAATGCACGACTGCATGTTGCAGGTCCTGTACGGGCCTTTGTGCATACAGAAAATGTTCGACTGCTGCCCTGACCAGCACACTCTCCAGATCTCTCACCAACTGAAAACGTCTGGTCAATGGTGGCCGAGGAACTGACTCGTCACAATATGCCAGTCACTACTCTTGATGAACTGTGGTATGGTGTTGAAGCTGCATGGGCAGCTGTACCTGTACAAGGCCAACCAAGGTCTGTTTGAACCAATGCCCAGGCATATAATGGCCGTTATTACGGCCAGAGGTGGTTGTTCTGGGTAATGATTCCTCAGGATCTATGCACCCAAATTGCGTGAAAATGTAATCACAAGTCAGTTCTAGTATAATATATCTGTCCAGCAAATACCCGATTATCATCTGCATTTCTTCTTGGTGTAGCCATTAGTGTAACTACGGTACTCGTGTCGGTCGTCTGTTGTCACAGCCCTCCAACTCAAAATTTCACCGCACTGTACTAATGGATACGTTCTGACTAGTCTGCTGTATTTCCATCACCTACGTGTGGGTACTATTAGTCCGAAAGAGAAGACGAACAGGATCATTTCTACTGGCAATTTAATGTGGTGGTTCTGATCCGTCACGTCCTCGAGCCCGTATGAATACCCGCCCCACCGCGCATTGCCGAAGTACTAGTGCTGTCGACCACAGCCACAACTGTGGAGAGAGCGCTTCGTGGCCACTTCGGCAGCCTCGTCCCCGTCGGGCGAGCAACAAGAAGAAAACATCACATGGATAGCCTGCACTGTGTGGGGGCAGTCTGCTATATGTCTCTGCTTAGCGACAAGTAGGAGCCATCAACGCGTTTTCGACCAGGAAATGATTTCCATCCGTGGTCGGATTTTGCGGGCTTCAGGTGGATTCGTTTCTTTGTTTCTCTTGAAAGCTGATGCATATCAAGATATGCTGATTCTGAGTCTCTGAATTAACTTCGTTTCATCAAGTTAACAATGTGACTGAGTGTATTACAAACGCCTACTATTCGTTGCATTATTTTGCGTGGTTTATTGAGTGGCTGTAATTTTAGGTTATGTCAAGGACGATGAGCAATTACTCTTACGACTTATTTCCATTATTGTGTATTTGACTGGGTCCCTCACTCAAAGGATTGAAGTTCATTTGCTGCAACACCTAATTTGATGTAACCGCTAGTTTGAAATTCAAACTTTATGAGAGTATTTTGTTAATGCTCAACGTTTTAAGGACTGTAGATGCTGGGCAATTTCTTTTAATACCGCTCTTACTGTTTCACCTTCTTTAAAAATTTTGGAAGGTTTTTGGCCAACTGTATGCAGTGGCACACGAAATTTATACGCAGTTGCAAGCGACAATCAGCTGTATAATGGAATGACAATCAAATTTTGTGACGGACGTGGACTTGAACCCAGATTTCCCGTTTATCGCGAGCGGTCGCTTTACCTCTACGCCATCCAAGCACGCTTCACTGCCACACCCAAACTTCCATATGTCTACAACCTGCACTACTACATCGATTATGATTATTTCCGTACAGATGTTCAAATGGCTCTGAGCACTATGGGACTTAACATCTGAGGTCATCAGTCCCCTAGAATTTGAACTACTTAAACCTAACTAACCTAAGGACATCAAACATATCCATGCCCGAGGCAGGATTCGATCCTGCCACGTTGACAGTCGCGCGGTTGTGGACTGAAACGCCTAGAACCACTCGGCCACAACGTCCAGCTCCTGTACAGAGAAGACATTTAATTGAAAGTCACTTGCCCAGTTTCGGCGGATAAATACGACATTGCAGTGCAGTTCATGTATGCATATCCGAAGGAACATTGCGTTATTGAACAACACGGGCACTGCAATATGGTATATACAAGGGTGACAATAATTGAATATATGAAAAACAAGTAATTTTGTTACAAAACACGGCGTGGACACATTTTATTCAAGTTTTAAACGTCACTACAGATATTCTGATTTAGATTATGACGTGTTCGATATGCCTGCCATCATTGGCGATTATGTGGCGGGGACGAATACCGAAATTCTGCGTGACCTGAAGAAGTGTCGGAAACTCAATGCTGTCAGTAATCTCCTGAATGTCTATTTCCAGCTCAGTAATGGTTTTGGTGTTATTTCTGTACGCCTTCTCTTTAATATAGCCCAACAAAAAGGAGTCGCATGTGTTCAGACCCGGAGAATATGGCGGCGAATAATCATAACATGTAAGCTTTCACGGCCGGCGTCTTCTTTAATTAAAACTTCCGGGCTGAACTGCCGTGATCCATCATATATAAAACTACGTTTCGTTGCCTACTGCGGGCAACACCTTCTGAGGTGAGTCGGCGACTGGCTGCTAGGCGCTGGTGGTCCCGCAGTAGGCAACGAAACGTCAGGAAGGAGAAGAAGTTTTTTATATGGACCACGGCAATTCAGTCCGGAAGTTTTAATTAATGAATATGGCGGCGAATCGAGGCCCATGACAGTGGCCTCTGGTTATCCAAGAGAAAGAATGCGGTCCCCAAAGTGCTCGTCCAAGACGTCAAACACTCTTCTGCTTCGATGGGGTCAAGCTCCGAATTGCAGGAACCACATCTTGTCGAAATTAGGATGATTTGGGATAACGGGGATGGAATCATCTTCCAAAACCTTCACGTACTCTTCGATAGTCACCGTGACATCAAGGAATATCTCACGGATTATTCCGCGACTGGACATCGCGCACCATACAGTCACCCGTTGAGGGTGAATAGACTTCTCCATCGAGAAATGAGGATTTTGCATATTGACAAAGCCTTTTGCTTATTGACAAACCGAACCAAATGAAAGTGGGCTTCGTCGCTAAACCAAACCAGACTGTGTATACTAATTCCCATATGCCCCGCGGCCAAACGTGCAGTTTGAACGTCCTGACGCAAACCGCTCAGAAGGTATGAAGATTTTGTTCCATATATTTCGATAATTGAAGGGTTTGGTGCAAGAAGGAGGCAGCTCCACTTTTTCCAGTTTGTGGCAAATTAAAAAAATTTTTTAAAAATTCAGTTTTCACCAAAACGAAAAAGTTGTCAGACTTGTTTTAGGCTATGGGGTATCTAATACTACTGACGAGAATACACACAAATGCATGCACTCAGGTACGTGCAATAGAATTTTGAATTTTGGAGCTGCCTCCGTTTTGCTCCAAAGTGACTGAAAAACTCTTCGTAGGACCCTTTTCTTCGTAATTAACCATATTTCAGTTTAAAAAACATTTATTAATAAAGAAAGTACAACATTATAGGCATAATACATTAATTCTACAGTTCTCCTTCAGTCTTATAGCTCCCCCTCAGTCACCTCAGGATCGTTTGAAGCATCTGGCGTCAACTGGTCGTAAAACCACATTTTTTTTGCCCAACATACTTTCTGCCCAGCTCTTTGACATCTTTAAACTTTTGGCCTTGAAGAGGGAGGAGACAATCATAAGCTTGATGAAGATGGTCAATTGTTATGAGACTCGCAGATCCTTGGTTGCAAATTTGGGCATTATAGAAGACAGTCATCCCTACGGTCGCACTGCGTTGAATAATCCCTTTACCGACGTATAGCTGTTCACAGAGGAATATTTTGTACTTGGTGATTAATTATTTTCCTCTTTCCTTGTTCGATAATGATACGTAAGGGTTCTTTACAAAAAAATTGTTCAACGTGTCAACAAAGTGGAAAATGAATCTCTGGTCCACTTCAGTGACATGAAACGCGTGATGTTTACACCGGTCTGCTGAACAATACGTAACACAACCTCCTTTCTGCTATTGTTTGAGGGAAGAACGAGGTATCTCCCAGAGCTGCCGCTGTTTCATTGCAAACTCGGAGTACAGGCAGCTCCAACTGTTGAATTTCTCTGAAACTAGTGGGTGGAGCTGCCTCTTTCTTGTACGAAACGAAGGGGCTTTTTTTGTATGTGATAGAATGTTCAACTCAATATAGCCTGAAAGTTATAAGCTCCCGACTCCTTGGAGATTATATGGGTTAATTAATGATTATTATGTTACATTCCTCTTGTTTTAGTTGACCGTGTATATTGAGACTTCGTTCATTGTAAAATGCAATGGTGTGGTACTAACTGATGGAGACGCATTAAGAACTGATAAAATTTAATTTATTTCCTTTATCACGCTGCACAAACATAAACATTCTATTATTGAAACTGTGTGCCACCACTATCAAACATAGAGATAAATCCGTCGCTACTCAACCGCCTTTGGCTCACGCAGCCTACACCTTCCACAGCCTCTCAACAACTGCCTCTGCTTGCGACTCTCTGCGCCACTGGGCATTGTCGCCCTCCATAGAACAACCACTTACAGACACTACACACCAGTACCCTCACGAAGTGGAGCTGCCTCCTTCTTGCGCCAAACCCCTCAATTGTCATGCTGTAACTGTATAATCTTGTCACAGTGCATCGTTTTTAATAATTGTGCACCCTCGCTTTATTACACATTGTAGTAGTAAAATTGTAATGCGGGATTCCGTTCTTTATTGAGTTTTGCTTCTAAATGCACGCTTTGTGCTGATAATAAAAATTTTGCTAATTTTGGAATGTTGTTGAACGCGCCTCTTCAGCCCTGCGCAGCCACTGCCACTGCCGTCGCATACAATGTACGTCAATTCTGTAGTGGGAAATGTTTTCGTTAGGTGACACGGTTTTCGACATATTGAAGAAAAACATTAAAAAGTTCCTTTAAACGCCGCTCCCTCCAACCCACCCATCCTCCTCCAGGCTCTCAATCCTCCAGTCATGACTATTTGTATGTTCTTGACGCTTCCAACTATCACGGTACAAAAAATGTGCGACTGCATAAATTTTCCCCCAGTCGACATTTATTGGCGTCGGTCGACTCGGCTACGCCTGGCCCGTCCTTGCCGTCGGCAGTGCTCTCTCGTGTCGTCAGCCATCAGACGCCAAGTCAGCTCCACAGGCGCCAGCTTAGAAGTCCGGGCTGTTCTGCTGTTGCATAGCAGACAGACAGGCTTCTGGGAGCCGAGACAACACCGAAAGGCTCGTCCGCCGACCACTCAGCGCCGCTGTCTGTGCGTTGTCAGCCACCAGTCATCCGAGGCAGGCACTAGTTCCAGTTTCCAGCTGTTCCACTGCCGCACACAGGATCTCCATCGTGGCCGCACGAGGGATGGGAAAAACCGACCGTTCAAAACCGAAACCAGTATTTTAGCTCTCGATAACCCGTATTTTTCGGTATTTGGTTCATTTAGGTTATAACAGTATTTTTTTTTTTTTTTTTTTTGCTAATAACCGACTGAGAAAACAGTAACATCAATTACCCATAGCACCAGTGCTAAAATTTTTCGGATTTAAATAAACCTTTATTTTCAGAAAAGATAATTTTTATTTGTAAAATTTGCATATTTCGAAATATTGCTTTATAATAGAAAATGACAGAAGTGATCAGAGTAAAATTTGAAATTTTCCCGGCGAATCAACTGTTCAAAAAGGTTTCGGGCTTTCAACCGGTCTTCGTAAACTTCATTGGACGATATTTCGGATGGACAACTGCCAGCCATCTTCAGGTGAGCCTCGTTCGGCTCACCTAAAGATGGCTAGCAGTTGTCCAGCCGAAATATCATTAAATGAAGTTTACGAAGATCCGCTTCAAGCCCGAAAACTTTTTGAACAGGTTTGATCAGTGTTATTTTAATAATGCCTACAGAAACAAGCAACAAACAGATGGCATAAGAATTCGTACAGCAGTGATGTGACAATAATATCGCTGTTCCTGTGTGTCGTGGCTTAAGGTAAGCGTGCTCATACACTGTGCAAGACTTTCCTCCGCCTGCTCTTTACGGTAGTTTCTCGCTGTCCTCACCGTACACCGGTTGTATTGCAGGATGCAACCCAACCCTACGCTGGAAGTGACGTAGGAGAGAAGTGCAGTGCTTCATTTGGTTTACAAGACTGAATATCTGTCTGCCATTTCTGTGAAAGAATAAAAGAGGAAGGTAATTATGGTAACAGTAATAAATTAAAAACTGAACAGCTATTAATTCATGATACACAATAATAACAGCAAGTAGCTGATTTGCGTACTGTAAAGCAAGATGCAAATCTAATTGTCATGGGGGACTGGAATACAGTTGTGAGGGAAGAAGTAGAAGAAAAGGTTACAGGAGAATATGGGCTTGGGACAAGAAATGAGAGAGTACAAAGACTGACTGAGCTTTGTAAAAAATTTCGGCTAGTAATAGCGAATACTGTGTTCAAGAATCAAAAGAGGAGGCCGGGTGATATCCGAAGATTTCAGTTGGATTACATCACCGACAGAGATTCCGAACTCAGAAACAGGATTATAAGGCGTACCCTGGAGCAGATATACATTCAGGTAACAATGTAGTAGTGATGAAGAGTAGGCTCAAGTTTAAGACATTAGTCAGGAAGAATCAATAATCAAAGAAGTGGGATATGAAAATATTAAGAAATGACGAGATTCGCTTGAAATTCTCTAAGGCTATAAGCAATAAGGAATAGCTCAGCAGGCAGTACAGTTGAAGAGGAATTGACATCTTTAAAAAGGGAAATCACAGAAGCTGGAAAGCGAAACATAGGTACAAAGAAGGTATCTCCGAAGAAACGATCGGTAACTGAACAAATGCTTCAGTTGATCGATGCAAGAAGGAATTACAAAAATGTTCAGGGAAATTCAGGAGTACAGAAATATGTGAAGGGACAGGTACAGCACAAAATCGTACAGGCGTACTACCTCGTCTATTGACTGATAGCGACCGCCGACATTTGAAGAGCGTCGTAATGTGTAATAGGCAGACATCTATCCAGACCATCTCACAGGAATTCCAAACTGCATCAGGATCCACTGCAAGTACTATGACGGTTAGACAGGAGGTGAGAAAACTTGGATTTTATGGTCTACCGACTGCTCATAAGCCACACATCACGCCGGTAAATACCAAACGACGCCTCGCTTGGTGTAAGGAGCGTAAACATTGGACGATAGAACAGTGGAAAAAAGTTTTTTCGACTGACGAATCACTGTTCACAATGTGGCGATCCGATGGCAGGGTGAGGGTGTGGCGAATGCCTGGTGAACGTTATCTGGCAGCGTGTGTAGTGCCAACAGTTATATTCTGAGGCGGTGGTATTATGGTGTGGTCGTATTTTTCATGGAAGGGGCTTCCACCCCTTGTTCCTTTGCATGGTGCTAACACAGCAAAGGCTTACATTGATGTTTTAAGCGCCTTCTTGCTTCCCACTGTTGAAGAGCAATTCGGCGATGCTGATTGCATCTTTCAACATGATTGAGCACCTGTTCATAATCCACGGCCTATGGCGGAGTCATTACACGATAGTAACATCCCTGAAACTGATTGGCCTGCACAGAGTGCTGACCTGATTCCTATAGAACACTTTTGGGATGTTTTGGAACGCCGACTTCGTGCCACGCCTCACCGACCGATATCGATACGTCTCCACGGTGTAGCACTCCGTGAAGAATGGGCTGCCGTTCTCCAAGAAACCTTCCAGAGCCTGACTGAACGGGTTGCGAGAGTGGAAGCTGTGATCAGGGCTAAGGGTGGGCCAACAACAAAGTGAATTCCAGCATTACCAGTGGAAGGCGCTACGAACTTGTAAGTCATTTTCATCCAGGTGTCCGGAAACTTTTGATAACATAGTGTATCTTAAAACTGGAAGCCTGAAAGCTTTTCAATCTTAGTGAAACGTATACGTTTATTACGTGAACTAAATGAATGTAAGATCGATTATTTTAGTAACGTGTTATTTTGAGTGGTTTTAGCAATCGGGTTAAACTGGTGCGGAAAAAACTATCACGAGAGTAGCGAAAACTGTGCATTGTTTCCGAGTGCTAGTACTCAATACGACAAAACCACTAGTTATACGAATGCGCGGTGTCTGTTCTTTGGGACGTGTCCGGAAGAGCAGACATCATGCATTCATATAATTGATTCACCTCGATGCTCCATGAATACAGAATTTTCAGTGCGGAGGCACAAATACGTTTGACCTCCTGTGGGAATCTCAAAGTAGCGAGCACGGAGGAGATGGACGGGGGCTTCCGTTAGGTGGTGCTCGGTAGGAGTGTGGGTTGGTCGGCAGGAGTGCCAAGGTAGTCTGCGCAGTTGCTATAAACACTGTGTGCGGATGGCGCAATGTTTAACGCAACTTCCTAGTAAGCAGGTGGTCCCCAGTCCCGTACATATTTTCACTCGTGGCCACTGATTCCACAAAAGGTACCGATGCAGCTGACATAAATATTTCCTTCCCTTTCCTTTCCTTTCCTTTCCTTTCTCCCAGCTCAGCTTTCAGTTTTAATGACAACACCGATCTTATCTTGCGACAGCTGGCATTGAAAATCGTTTATAATTATTGTACGGTGCAATTTGAATGATTTGAATGTTTATATCTCACACATGTAGCAGGTTCATACAAATATATCGCCAAAGCAAAAACCAGCCTGAATGTTGTTCTTGTGGTCATCAGTCCTGAAACTACTTTGATGCAGCTCTCCATGCTACTCAATCCTGTGCAAGCTTCTTCATCTCCCAGTACTTACTGCAACCTACATCCTTCTGAATCTGCTTAGTGTATTCTAAAATGATTCAAATGGCTCTGAGCACTATGGGACTTAACATCTGAAGTCATCAGTCCCCTAGAACTTAGAACTACTTAAACCTAACTAACGAGGTCATCAGTCCCCTAGAACTTAGAACTACTTAAACCTAACTAATCTAAGGACATCACACACATCCATGCCCGAGGAAGGATTCGAACCTGCGACAGTAGCGGTCGCGCGGTTCCAGACTGAAGCGCCTAGAACAGCTCGGCCACTATGGCCGGCTTAGTGTATTCATCTCTTGGTCTCCCTCTACAATTTTTACCCTCTACGCTGCACTCCAATACGAAATTGGTGATCCCTTGATGCCTCAGAACATGGCCTACCAACCGATCCCTTCTTCTAGTCAAGTTGTGCCACAAGCTCCTCTTCTCCCCAATTCTATACAATACCTCCTCATTCGTTATGTGATCTACCCATCTAATCTTCACCATTCTTCTGTAGCACCACATTTCGAAAGCTTCTGTTCTCTTCTTGTCCAAATTATTTATTGTCCATGTTTCACTTCCATACATGGTTACACTCCATACAAATACTTTCAGAAACGACTTCCTGACACTTAAATCTATGCTCGATGTTGACAAATTTCTGTTCCTCAGAAACGCTTTCCCTGCCATTGACAGTCTACATTTTATATCCTCTCTACTTCGACCATCATCAGTTATTTTGCTCCCTAAATAGCAAAACTCATTTAATACTTTAAGCCTCTCATTTCCTAATCGAATACCTTCAGCATCACCCGATGTAATGCGACTATATTCCGTTATCCTCGTTTTGCTTTTTTCGATGTTCATCTTATATCCTCCTTTCAAGACACTGTCTATTCCGTTCAACTGCTCTTCCAGGTCCTTTGATGTCTCTGACAGAATTGAAATGTCGTCGGCGAACCTCAAAGTTTTTATTTCTTCACCAGCCTGAATAACGATATGAAATTTTAGCCTCCGAGACAAAATCACGGAACTTCCACATCTGTTTTGAATTAAACACGATGGAACTGCTACTAATATTTCTGAAGTACTTCATTAATAAGGAATGGTAAACAATTCGCAGTCACAACTAAATTCACACTATGGATTCGTGTATTAGGTCACAGTTACATTACATTAGAATGCGTGCACATTCCTTCCACTCACTACAAGAGTCTGAAACTTTATCATGAAATAGTTCTCAATATTTATTCTAATTAATAGCATCAATCAGCGCTAATACCGAAATGAAGCCTAAGCAAAAACTAGCTCAGTACGTGGCTATCGCAGAAGAAGCTTTCAAAGAAGTGGTTCCTTCGAAGAAGTGCGGATGTTTCTTTCGAGGGAAACTCCCCAACGCGACAGCGTGGACGTGAACCGTATGTGCAGTTGACGGACTTTGAGCGAGGGCGTATAGTGGGCATGCGGGAGGCCGGGTGGACGTACCGCCGAATTGCTCAACACGTGGGGCGTGAGGTCTCCACAGTACATCGATGTTGTCGCCAGTGGTCGGCGGAAGGTGCACGTGCCCATCGACCTGGGACCGGACCGCAGCGACGCACGGATGCACGCCAAGACCGTCGGATCCTACGCAGTGCCGTAGGGGACCGCACCGCCACTTCCCAGCAAATTAGGGACACTGTTGCTCCTGGGGTATCGGCGAGGACCATTCGCAACCGTCTCCATGAAGCTGGGCTACGGTCCCGCACGCCGTTAGGCCGTCTTCCGCTCACGCCTCAACATCGTGCAGCCCGCCTCCAGTGGTGTCGCGACAGGCGTGAATGGAGGGGCGAATGGAGACGTGTCGTCTTCAGCGATGAGAGTCGCTTCTGCCTTGGTGCCAATGATGGTCGTATGCGTGTTTGGCGCCGTGCAGGTGAGCGCCACAATCAGGACTGCATACGACCGAGGCACACAGGGCCAACACCCGGCATCATGGTGTTGGGAGCGATCTCCTACACTGGCCGTACACCACTGGTGATCGTCGAGGGGACACTGAATAGTGCACGGTACATCCAAACCGTCATCGAACCCATCGTTCTACCATTCCTAGACCGGCAAGGGAACTTGCTGTTCCAACATGACAATGCACGTCCGCATGTATCCCGTGCCACCCAACGTGCTCTAGAAGGTGCAAGTCAACAACCCTGGCCAGCAAGATCTCCGGATCTGTCCCCCATTGAGCATGTTTGGGACTGGATGAAGCGTCGTCTCACGCGGTCTGCACGTCCAGCACGAACGCTGGTCCAACTGAGGCGCCAGGTGGAAATGGCATGGCAAGCCGTTCCACAGGACTACATCCAGCATCTCTACGATCGTCTCCATGGGAGAATAGCAGCCTGCATTGGTGCGAAAAGTGGATATACTCTGTACTAGTGCCGATATTGTGCATGCTCTGTTGCCTGTGTCTATGTGCCTGTGGTTCTGTCAGTGTGATCATGTATCTGACCCCAGGAATGTGTCAATAAAGTTTCCCCTTCCTGGGACAATGAATTCACGGTGTTCTTATTTCAATTTCCAGGAGTGTAGTTTCTTACGAATGGAAAAAATACATCTCTCTTATTTGCAAGAGTGGTCAGCCAAAGCTGCACATGTTGTGACTATATCTCTGATGTTCGTAAGTCTTAAAATGTGGGTGCCAGTGTTATATCAACGCATCCTTTTGGACAATGAAGATCTTCTGGAAATCCCGAGAATTCTGCAGAGATCTTGTGCAACTCACCTAACCCCACGAGACTAAAAGGTCATTATACTCGTAACGACCCTACAGAACACTTGCCTGTAATTATAGTGTACTTCTATCGTCTTTTATTAGGAGCTCCTGGCTGCGCCTGCGAAATTACTCAACTTTTAGTGGCTTCGTAGCATGTAACTCCGGACTCGCAAAGAATAATAAAATTTACACTTTGTTTGCATTTAAACTGAATTTCTTATATAATCCCATATAAAATGTTTGGCTGTCGTACTTAATCCGGAGCATTTAGTGAGAAACTACGTGGTCGTTCTGTCCAGAAACAGAGGTTAACGCTCCACTTTACTCCTTGACTTTAATTATCGTTTTGGTAACTAACGTTTCCCATTAAAACACAGTGTCACTATTGACCAATACGAATTCACCTTGAGAATTTTCCTTCTGCCTTGTGATACCGTCCGCCAATTCTGATGGGGAAGAACTCTGAAAATAATTCTGTTCATTAAACTTAAAACAGTTAACGACTTTATCATTGAATGAATGTACTTCGAGCTTTTAGTTCGAGAATGGAACTCACATGACCTTTGACTATTTTTAGCTCTCTCTATATCCACACTGAACTGGTCATTACTATTTGAAATACTGACAACAGATAACGGAAATATTAGTGTAACGCTGTTCCGTTACAGCATTAGAAGGAGGTGCCCTAGCTGACGCCTTATTTCGGGAATAGTAGAAGGCCTTTTACAGAGTTCGAAAACTAAACATTGACATATAGAGCATATCCCTCCTAGAAATCGTCACCCGCATTTTCTCTGATGTTTCGGCAGATATTTGCATTTTCGTTTTTGCAATGTGTAATTGGAGTCAAACCAAACTAATATTGCTCATCACGTATGTCACGCAACGTACAGTGTCGACGGAAAGCATCGGTGTGTGTCTCACGACAAACAAAATGATTTTTAAAACGGAATTTCACCTGCTAATTCGCTATAAGGGTCCTAAAGTGGTGTAGTAGACATTCATTTCATCGATATGTGTTAACGTCTAGTAAAATCATCAGATGATGAATTCCAATTACAAAATGAACTAGAGAGGATTTCCGTATGGTGCGAAAAGTGGCAATTGGCGCTAAACAAGGAAAAGTGCAAGGTCATCCACATGGGTACTAAAAATAATCCGATAAATTCTGGGTATACGATAAATCGCACAAATCTAAGGGCTGTCAATTCGACTAAATACCTAGGAATTACAATTAAGAACAACTTAAATTGGAAAGACCACATAGATAATATTGTGGGGAAGGCGAAACAAAGACTGCGCTTTGTTGGCAGAACCCTTAATAAGAATATGCGACAAACCCATTAAGGAGACAGCCTACATTACACTTGTCCGTCCTCTGCTGGAATATTGCTGGGCAGTGTGGGATCCCTACCAGGTAGGATTGATGGAGGACATCGAAAAAGTCCAAAGAGGGGCAGCTCGTTTCCTGTTATTGCGCAACGGGGGTGAGAGTGTCACTGATACACGCGAGTTGGGGTGGGAGTCACTGAAACAAAGGCTGTTTTCTTTGCGGCAAGACCTATTTACGAAATTTCAATCACCAAATTTCTCTTCCAATTGTGAAAATATTTTGTTGATACCCATCTACTTAGGGAGAAATAATCATCATAATAAAAGAAGAAAAATCAGAGCTCGAACGGAAAGATTTAGATGTTCCATTTTCCCAGGCGCCATTCGAGAGTGGAATGGTGAAGAAGTAGTATGAAAATGGTTCGATGAACCGTCTGCCAGGCACTTAAGTGTAAATTGCAGAGTAACGATGTAGATGTAGATGTAACGGAGACAGTAAAACAGTAAGAGAAACGGTACTCCAACAGCGACTGAGCACCGCTGGACCATGGCGGCAGCAGTCAGAGCGGCCTTACGAGTCATTGTTGGATTACTAGCAATAGATTATGCTTTATTGTGCCTGTTGAAACATACCGATTAAACATAAAACACACTAGATTAATTTGCAGCCGCTCTATCGAACAGATACGTAAATTTCCCCTTTAAAAATAGTTTTATCGTAACGGGAAAGGAACCGACGCTTTCCATCGACACTGAGCCTTGCATCAAAGACGTGATGAGCAGCCACACACTGCAAAAAACCAAAATGCAAATATCTGCGCAATCACCAGAGAAAATGCGTCTGACCACGCTTAGGAGGGACTCTGTCTACGCAAATCACGATGTGAAATATTTGCGAGACAACCATTGCTCGTCTCATACAAATGCCTGGGTCTAGCAATTTTAACGGATATTAAACTGGATGATCAAATAGCCTCGGTGGTAGGTAAAGCAGGTGCCATCGACACATTGGCAGGCTACAGGGAAAATGCAATCAGTCTTCAAAGGACACTGCTTACGAAAACTAATACGTGCAATCGTAGAATACTACAAAAATGTGTGAGTTTCGTACCAACCGGACGAACAGAGGTCCGAGACGGAATCAAGGAAGGTTAGCAGGTTTTACTGAACTCCCCGCAGAGCATCTCAGAATTTTTGAAAATCCTAAGTTGGGATAGACTTGAAGAGATTTCCGGCGTTGGCCTACTTGAAGCTTCAACAGCCAGTAGTAAGTGAAGGTTCTAGAAGTGATCTCCATACATACCGCTCCCGTAGGGATCGCAAAGGAAGGTTTGGGCCAATTACAGTCCCCATCTGAGCAGTTGTTCTTCCTGCGGTAAACACGCAATCTCTAATATATGATACAATTGTAAGTTCCTTCTGCCATACTGTTTCGAGGTGTGTGGAGTATGGACGTAGATCCAGAAGCCACTTCACGAAATACGAAGGCAGGCGCCCTACCACTGGGAAATCAAAGCACATCTCCTGTACCCACCCACATTCATAATGCCTCTCGATTCTTTTACATGTAGAAGGGAGTATCGAATGACAACAGAGTTGGAAAGCTTGCTTGGATTTGCAATTGCAGGAAATTCAGGTTCGCATGCTAGTGATGAAAAGAACTGGCAATTCCTGTCATACATCATTCAGAATTTATTCATCATTCATCGGCCACCATATTCATGAGTAGTCAAAAGATGGTTATGTGCTCAGGGAATGAGTGTAGTGGACGAGAGGTAAGGTGGAAGAGAGGCAAGAGAGGCAAAGTGGAAGAGAGGCAAGAGAGGCAAGGTGGAAGAGAGGGAAGGTGGAAGAGAGGCAAGGTGGAAGAGAGGCAAGGTGCAGCTGGAGGCAGTTTGCCGTTTCCTTCTTCCAAGCTGTTAAGAAGTGTCAAGTGTGTCTTTGTGTCGTGTGTATGACTGTGATGTGCTGGGTATGTGTTTTCTATGGATGAAGCGAAGGGAGAGGATGAAACCAGGTGCCGGCACACAGCCTACTCTTCTCGAACAGCACCAAGGAGGCCGTCGGGTATACCATCCCCACCCGAGGGACGGATCACCATCAAGAGTGTCACACGTCGTCGTTTCGTGAGAAACTGCCGACAGGCTTGGAATTTAATCCGAGACATTGGTTCTAAGACTGGTCATCGGGAACTGTACGGTACCACCTCTACTCCCCTTGCCGGCAAAATACTGACAGCGAAAATTTCATCTACCTCCAGGATTCGAACCGAATTACCCCCGAGTCGTTCGCAACGGCACGCACTGGCGTTAGCGACACCGGCTACGGATGCGGGTCTTATGGCTGATAGTAAATAAAATTTGATCTCTACATCTACGTGATTACTCTGCTATTCAGAATAAAGTGCCTAGTAGAGGGTTCAATGAACCACCTTCAAGCTGTCTCTCTACCTTTCCACTCTCGAACGATGCGCGGGAAAAAAGAGCACATCAATTTTTCTGTGTGAGCCCTGGTTTCTCTTATTTTATCGTGATGATCATTTCTCCCTATGTAGGTGGGTGCCAACAGAAAGTTTTTGCAATCGGAGGAGAAAACTGTGATTGACATTTCATGAGAAGATCCCGTCGCAACGAAAAACACCTTTGTTTTAATGATTGCCACTCCAATTCACGTATCATGTCTGTGGTACTGTCTCCCTTATTTCGTGATAATACAAAACAAGCTGCCCTTCTTTGTACTTTTTCGATGTCATCCGTCAGTACCACCTGATGCAGATCCCACACCGCACAGCAATACTCCACAATAGGGCGGACAAGCATGGTGTAAGCAGTCTCTTTAGTAGACCGGTTACACCTTCTATGTGATCTGCCAATAAATCGCAGTCTTTGGTTCTCTCTACCCACAACATTATCTATATGATCGTTCCAATTTAGGTTATTTGTAATTTTAATCCCTAAGTATTTAGCTGAATTTACAGTTTTTAGATTTGTGTGACTTATCGCGTAATCGATATTTAGCGGCTTTCTTTTAGTACTCATGTGAATAATTTCACACTTTTCTTGATTCAGGGTCAATTGCCACTTTTCACACCATACAGGTATCATATCTAAATCATTTTGCAAATTTTTTTGGTCATCTGATGACTTTACAAGACGGTGAATGACAGCATCATCTGCAAAAAAAGACGGCTACTCAGATTTTCTTCTATGTCGTTAATATATATCAGGAACAATAGAGGACCTGTAACACTTTCTTGAGGAACGGCGGATATTACTTCTGTTTTACTCGATGACTTTCCGTCTATTACTACGAACTGTGACCTTTCTGACGGGAAATCACGAATCCAGTCTCACAAGTGAGGCGATATTCCGTAAGCACGCAGTTTGGTTCTAAACCACTTGTGAGGAACGGTGTCGAAAGACTTCTGGAAATCTAAAAATATGTAATCAGTTAGACATTCCCTGTCGATAGCACTCATTACTTCATGAGTATAAAGAGCTAGTTGTGTTCCGCAAGAAAGATATTTTCCGAATCGGTGCTACGTGTCAATAAATCGTTTTCTTCGAGGTAATTAATAGTGTCCGAACACAGTACACGTTCCAAAACCCTAGTGGAAATCAACGTTAGTGATATGGACCTGTAATTCAGCGGATTACTCCTACTTCCCTTTTGGGATATTGGTGTGACATGAGCAATTTTCCAGTCCTTATGTATGACCAGAGAAGGGAAAGCAGAAAGGTGGATGGAGTATATAGAGGGTCTATACACGGGCGATGTACTTGAGGACAATATTATGGAAATGGAAGAGGATGTAGATGAAGATGAAATGGGAGATATGATACTGCGTGAAGACAGAGCACTGAAAGACCTGAGAAACAAGGCCCCCGGAGTAGACAACATTCCATTGGAACTACTGACGGCCTTGGGAGAGCCAGTCCTGACAAAACTCTACCATCTGGTGAGCAAGATGTATGAGACAGGCGAAATACCCTCAGACTTCAAGAAGAATATAATAATTCCAATCCCAAAGGAAGCAGGTGTTGACAGATGTGAAAATTACCGAACTATCAGTTTAATAAGTCACAGCTGCAGAATACTAACATGAATTCTTTACAGACGAATGGAAAAACTAGTAGAAGCCAACCTCGGGGAAGATCAGTTTGGATTCCGTAGAAACACTGGAACACGTGAGGCAATACTGACCTTACGACTTATGTTAGAAGAAAGATTAAGGAAAGGCAAACCTACGCTTCTAGCATTTGTAGACTTACAGAAAACTTTTGACAATGTTGACTGGAATACTCTCTTTCAAATTCTAAAGGTGGCAGGGGTAAAATACAGGTAGCGAAAGGCTATTTACAATTTGTACAGAAACCAGATGGCAGTTATAAGAGTCGAGGGACATGAAAGGGAAGCAGTGGTTGGGAAGGGAGTAAGACAGGGTTGTAGCCTCTCCCCTATGTTGTTCAATCTGTATATTGAGCAAGCAGTAAAGGAAACAAAAGAAAAATTCTGAGTAGGTATTAAAATTCATGGAGAAGAAATAAAAACTTTGTGATTCGCCGATGACATTGTAATTCTGTCAGAGACTGCAAAGGACTTGGAAGAGCAGTTGAATGGAATGGACAGTGTCTTGAAAGGAGGATATAAGATGAACATCACAAAAGCAAAACAAGGATAATGGAATGTAGTCTAATTAAGTCGGGTGATGCTGAGGGAATTAGATTAGGAAATGAGACACTTAAAGTAGTAAAGGATTTTTGCTATTTGGGGAGCAAAATAACTGATGATGGTCGAAGTAGAGAGGATATAAAATGTAGACTGGCAATGGCAAGGAAAGCGTTTCTGAAGAAGAGAAATTTGTTAACATCGAGTATAGATTTAAGTGTCAGGAAGTCATTTCTGAAAGTATTTGTATGGAGTGTAGCCATGTATGGAAGTGAAACATGGACAATAAATAGTTTGGACAAGAAGAGAATAAAAGCTTTCGAAATGTGGTGCTACGGAAGAATACTGAAGATTAGATGGGTAGATCACATAACTAATGAGGAAGTATTGAATAGGATTGGGGAGAAGAGAAGTTTGTGGCACAACTTGACCAGAAGAAGGGATCGGTTGGTAGGACATGTTCTGAGGCATCAGGGGATCACCAATTTAGTATTGGAGGGCAGCGTGGAGGGTAAAAATCGTAGAGGGAGACCAAGAGATGAATACACTAAGCAGATTCAGAAGGATGTAGGCTGCAGTAGGTACTGGGAGATGAAAAAGCTTGCACCGGATAGAGTAGCATGGAGAGCTGCATCAAACCAGTCTCAGGACTGAAGACCACAACAACAACAACAACATGTATGACCAGAATCTCTTTGGGTTTTCTGCCAGATTCTGAGACAGAGTTTCGCTGTGGAAATTATTGAAAGCATCTCGCATTGAAGTATGCACTATATTTCGAACTTCCGCAAAACTTTGCTAATCTTGGGGATTTTGCTTTCTTTTAAATTTGGAATGCTTTTTTCGTTGCTTCTGCAACAGTGCCCTTCCCCTTTTTGTGTACCATGGGGGATCAGTGCCATCCCTTATTAATTTATGTGGTATGTATCTGTCAGTTGCTGTCGATACTATCTATTTGAAATTATTCCACAACTTTTCAATGTCTACATGACTGGATCGGAAGAAGAGAAGACTGTTTCTTAAAAAGGCGTTAGGGGCATTTTTGTCAGCTTTTTTAAATAGATGTACTTTTCGTTTCTTTTTGATGGTTGTAGGCGTTATGGTATTGAGTGTAGCGACAACTGCCCTGGGGTCACATATCCCCGTATTCGTCACGATACTCACTATTTGTGCAGGATTATTTGTTGCTAAGAGGTGAAGTATACTTCCACAACCATTTACGCTTCGAGTGGGCTCATGAACTAATTGTTCAAAATAATTTTCTGAGAAAGCATTGAGTACAACTTCGGATGACGTTTTATGCCTGCCGCCGGCTTTAAACGTATAATTTTTCCAGCATATCGAGGGTAGATTGAAGTCACCGCCAACTATAACTGTATGAGAGGGGCACCTGTTTGAAACGAGACTCAAGGTTTCTTTGAACTGTTCAGCAGCCATATCTTCTGAGTCGATAGGGTGGGTGGTAGGGGGGGGGGGGGAGGGGTAGGAGGTCGGTAAAACGATCCAGTTAATTTAGTCCGATTGTCCGGTATAACCACTACCTATATTACTTCGCATGAACTTTCTACTTCAGTTTCACTACAAGGCAAACTAATTCTGACAGCAATAAATACTCCACCATCAACTGTATTTAATCTATCGTCGACAATGTTAGATCGTTTGAAAAAATTTGGGCTGAACTTATTTCCGGCTTTAGCCACCTTTCCATACCTATAACTATTTGAGATTCAGTGCCTTCTATTAGGGCTTGGAGCTCTAGTTCTTTCCAAATACAGTTACGACAATTTACAACTACAATACCGATCGTTTCTACAACTACCTTACTTTGTTTTGCCTGGCCCCTTTTAGACGGACGCCTTTTTTGCGGTTCCTTGAGACCCATTAACCTAAAAACCCGCCCAGTCCCTTCCACACAGCCTCCGCTACCCGTGTAGCCGCCTCGGTGTGTAGTCAACTCCTGACCTATTAAGCGGAACCCAAAAACCCACCACCCGGTTGCGCAAGTCAAGGAATCTGCAGCGTACACGGTCGCAGAACCGCCTTAGCCTCTGATTCAGACCCTCCACTCGGCTCTGTGCCGAACACCACAGTCGGTTCTATCGACGATGCTGCAAATTGTGAGCTCTGCCTTAATCTCGGAAGCAAGAATGGCAGTCTTTACCATTTCCGCTAGTCGCCCGAAACCAGAGAGAATCTCTTCTGATCTAAAGCGACACACGTCATTGGTACCGACACGAGTCACCACCTGCAGTTGGTTACACCCTGTACTCTTCAAGGCAACCGGAAGCACCCTTTCAACATCTGGAATGACACCTGCCCCCCTCCCCCGTTAGTATGCACACGGAGTGCACACTGGCTTCCTTCCCCTCGTTGGCAGCCATGTTCCTAAGGGGCCCCACTACGCGCCGAATGTTGGAGCTCCCAACTACCAGCAACCCCTCCTTCCGTGAATGACCAGACCTTGCAGGCCGAGAAGCTTCCTCTCTAACAGGTTGGACGACTGCATACGGCTTTGAGACATCGTCAGCCACAGGTAACCCCCGAAACCTGTTCGTCAAACGAACTGGTGAGGCCCTACGATTGGCCACTTGGAAAGTTTTTCGCTGCCTGCCAAACCTTGGAATGATCTCCCACTCGACCACAGGTGAGGGATCAATCTCAGTGCATGCAGTACCCGGGGCGGCCACAGCAGTGGACCAATCGGGGGACACTTGGAACGTGCTCGACGTCCCTCCTATCACCGTGTGTGATACCCCACAGTGATGTCCCTTAGCAGCAGCCTCAAGTTGTGTGACTGAAGCCAACGCAGCTGGAGCTGTGAGTGAAGTGTCACCAACTCAGTTCGCATCTGTACACAACCAATGCAGTTCCTATCCATTACTGCAGTCGCTCCTGTTTGAAGCTCGTAAAAATATGTAACAAACCAATGGTGTACTCGCCTTATTAGCAGCAGGAATTCGAAGTGTTCTCTCACTGACGGTCTGACTGACACTGAGCTACACTAACCAAAACAAACAAAAGCCTATACGATTCGAGGGTCGATAACAATGGCGGTTCTGCATGCTACGATGTTATTAAAATAAAAATAAAAGGTTGAGCCTAGTAAGCACTCGAACACGCAAGAAATCACAAAAATGATGTAGTAATGACACAGGTATCTGTAAATAAGTCGCTCATGTTGGAAGCTCGTAAAAATATATAACAAACAAAAGGTGTACTCGCCTTATTAGCAGCAGGAACACGGGGTGTTCTGTCTCTGACGATCTATCCGACTCTGTGATAGACGATCGTCTGTGGGATTCATCCAGTATCTAGTAACTGTTTATGATGTGTGTGAATGAGCTTGGTGATAACATCAAAAAATCTACAAGGCTGTTCGACATATAAGCTGTTGCATACGGGAAAATACAATGCCAGAGAAATGCTGCAAAGTACAGTGGGCTTCTCTCAACAGGCGGAACTGCCTGTTATTGTTTGTTTATATGACGCCTTTCCCAGCTCTTTGACGGCTGTGTTGCGGCGGTCCATGACTTCCCCTTCTTAGGCAACCTCTTCATCTTGCAGTAACACTCACACGCAACTTCGTCAATTGTGTATAGGGTGTACCCCAATCTTTCTCTTCCCGCGCAATTTTTCGCTCTCCAAATTTCACTACCATGGAGGTTATTCCCTGGTGTCTGACAAATATCCTATCAATTGCAACACCAGATATAGCATATTCCCGTAATAAATAATAAAAGGTTTTGATTATTAGCACTAGACATTAAAAAGCAAAGGACTGATACCTCTATAACTGGGGCATCTAACAGTAGTTTATTATTTATTAGTTGTACTGTATGCCATAAATTCTTTTCATCGCTGATTGTACGGATAAGATCCTCAATCCTTGCCTTATCAGTCCATCAGTCCACCTGATTTTCTACATCACCATCAATATAACATCACATGTCAAAGACTAAGATTCTCTTATCTCCCGCTTCCTCCCTAGTACATGTATCACGTCCACAGAATGCTTTGCTCCAGAGGTAGATTGTCAGAAACTTCTTCGTCAAATTAAGTCCTATGTTTGATACTAAAACAGTTTCTTTGGTTAGAAACGTCCTCTTTTCCTGTGCTAGAATACTTTTTATATTCTAGTTTCTTCATCTGTCATAAGTTAGTTTGTTTCCAACGTATCGGATGCCTTTCCTTCGCAACATTTCGAATACCCGTTTTTGTATTAAGTTTATCAATTACCCCATTTCTGCTCGTTCTCATTAATTTCCTCTTGACATCGATATAATCAACAACCATTTAAGAAAAAGAAAATTTATTTGCTTAACTTGTTTCAGGCACTTAGTGTGTTACTTCAGAAATATGTACAGAAAAATATACCACAAATAAGTAGAAGTGAGATAAGAATATTAAAATTAAGAACGAAAAGTTAAACAATTTAAAAAAATTTAAAGATAAAAAATGCTGCATACTTATAACCATCGCATTATTTACACGCGTCAACAAAAAGATACGTGCAGCATATTTCTGGTCCTAAAAAAATACGGGAGCAATAAGTAATACATTAAAGAATATATTACATATAAAGAGCTTGTAAATGCTGACCTGTGGTTCATAGTGCCTGTACAAAAATTGTACAAAGAAGCCGAAAGACAACTTTACTCTTATTCGGTTCATTCACAATCTATATTACGCGTTCAGTACTCAGTATGTACTGCAGTTCTTCCTCCCTTTCACAGGGGATAGCTGTGTCATCAGCAAATCTTGTCATTGATGTTCTTTCACCGTGGATTTTAATCCAGCTCTCGAACTTTCCCTTTATTTCCATCATTTCTTCTGAGATGTACAGATTGAACTGCAACTGTTACACCCTTTCTAATCCGACCACTTCGTTCTTGGTCTTCCACTCTTATTCCTCCTCATTTCCATACATCTTATATATTACCAACTTTCCGTACAGATTACTCACATTTTTCGCAGAAAACAACATTATACACTTTTTCTAGTCGATAAACGCCATGGAGGTTTCTTGCTTCTGTCTCTTTGATGCCTTTACTTTCCTTATAGCCAAATTGATAGTCTTCTAACATAGCAAAAGTTTTATTTTCCATTAGTCTGTATATTATTCTTGTTGGCAACGTATTTGCTGTTTAGCTGATTGTGTGACATTTCTATCACATATCCTCCTTTGCCGTCTTTGGTTGGGGGGAAGATATTCTTCTGAAAGTCTGATCGTATGTCTCCAGTCTCACACGTAACACATATCAACGTGAATAGTAGTTTAGCCACCATTCCACCTATTGGTTTTAGTAATTCCGAAAGAATATTGAGTAATTTTAGACAATTCTCAGTTATTGTTCCTTCTCAGTTGTACGTTTTCAATTAGATTACATGTTTCGATCACTCTGGATCATCTTCAGATCTAAGTAGTTGCGCCAGTAACCCGTCCTGTTTACTCGAAACCACAAGTGAGCTTACGTTACTCAGATATGTGGTTCTGAGAAGACAAGACGGGTTGCTGACACAACTACATGGATCATAAAGTTATCCACAGTGATCGAAATATATCTAATTAAAAATATTCAACAGAGTCGAAGCTATAAATGGGAATTATCTTAAATATCAGTACAGTTACTGAACCTCTCAGGACTATTATGTGGGCTATTGTGAGAATGTTTGTGCCTTCTGTCTTATTCAGACGCTAGTCTTCTATATGTCTGTCAAACATTGACTGTAGTGCTGGATCCCCTACGACTTCCAAATCGACATCAGTTTCTTAATCTATCACTTCAGCAGACAGTTCCTCAATCTCGTTGAGACCTTCTCTGTATCCTTTCCACCAATACGCTCTCTCCTACACGTTTAACAACGACTTTTCTTTTGCACTCTGAATGTTGGCTTCTTTGCTTTCACTTACAACGGAGGTTGTTCTGACTTATCTAAATGCTTAAACTATCTTTCATACTTTTACTGCAGTCAGTTTAGTTCTTCTTAGCTTAACTGCACTTTGTGTTCATTTCATCAGTAAATGACTATAGACTGCTGAATTCCTTTCTCTTCCTGAGCATTTTTGTACTTTCTTTTTTCGTCGATCAATTGTATTTCCTCTATTGACAATGTTTCTTCGCTGTTACCTTCCTCGTACTTATATCTGTCTGTACAACTCATGTGACTCCCCTTCTTAGAGATGGCCATTCATCTTCGAATGAAGTGCCTAATGGCTCAAATGGCTCTGAGCACTATGGGACTTAACATCTGAGGTCATCAGTCCCCTAGAACTTAGAACTACTTAAACCTAACTAACCTAAGGACATCACAGACATCCATGCCCGAGGCAGGATTCGAACCTGCGGTCGTAGCGGTCGCGCGGTTCCAGACTGAAGCGCCTAGAACCGCTCGGCCACCACAGCCGGCGAAGTGCCTAATCTTCTATTCATTATCGCAGTATCAGGAGCCTTAGAGAACTTCAAAATCTCATCACCATTCCTCAAAAATTCAGGATCCCACATCGTTTCACATAGGTTCTCCTTGGCTGGTCATCAGTAATAGATAGTGGTCTGAGTCTATTGAGTAATCACTTACAATCCAATATCTGATTTCGGAATCTCTGTCGTACCATGACGGAATCCAGATGGTATCTTCGCATATCTCCAGGCCTTTTCCTAATGTAGCGCCTCCACCTGTGGTTTTTGGACAGTGTATTCTCCATTACGAGGTGAAATTTATGTCGGATTTTAGTTTTTGTCCCATTTCATTCCTACTACCGAAACCACATTCGATCCAGATTCACCATGATTGTTAGGTTACTCCCTTTACATACCGAATTACACATTCAGTATCATCACATACTCTCTCCTTCTCTTGATATTTACCTTGTGATGGTGGCATGTATACCTGAAACGTGAACTATTGTTGTTGGCGCTGATATGCTGTCCATTCTGATGAGAATAATACTGTCACCGAAGTATCTGTCTCCCGTATCTTTCTGTTCACAATGAGTCCTGCTCGCATTATACCATCTCCTACTGCTGATGATGTCACTGTACCGCTATTACTACTGCTTGCTTAGAATTCGCGTTTGGGGTGGCTTAAGAACGAACACACAAAACTAGTTTTAGGAAAAGTACGCGGAGTGAGATTCATTGGAAAACTGCTAAGGAAATGTGTACTGAAAAGCCAAAGAGAGTTTACAATGCCAACATTCGACTGTGTCTTCATCTGTATCTGACAGAAGGCCCTTCTCCAGTTAGGGGTTACTTCCACTTTGCTTCAGGCTGATGTGCGGCAGCTGGGTTGTGTAGGGTTTACTCAGGAGCATTTCCTACTTCTCTCTGGGGGGTGGGGTTGTGTGTAACATCTTTATTTGCTTGTGTCTTTTGGGAGTGGGCGGGCACGAATTATCTCCTGTCTTTGGTGCAGATTTCGTCTTATTTCGGATTATTTACATTACCATTCCAGCATGGCAACGGGTCGCGCATAGCGTTCCCTTGGCTGATGCGGCGCTCCAATGTTTCGTATCAGGGGATTGGCGGAAGTTCCAGCCCTGGTGTAGAATCTTCGTGCTATATGTTGATGTCGTTGTGGCACTTCCAGTTCATCTGCGGCTTCATGGATGTACCGGTGCGGGAACTGCGGGGGAACGAGGAAAACACGACGAAATACCTAATGTTGTAGCGACTGAAGGCGCTGAAGATGTGTGTTTGCCGTGTTGCCCCATACCTCGCAGGCGTAGTCAAAAATGGGGCGGACGTACATTCTGAATATCAGTAGACCGTTTGCTATCGAGAGGTCCGAACCTTCGTTTATGAAGGGGTAAAGTGCCCCTATCCTTTGAGACACTTTTGCGCGGATGTCGTCGACCTGGAGCTTCCATGTAAGCTGCTTGTCCATAGTCACTCCGATATATAACGGAGCCCTTCCACTGCAGTTCGGTTCCATAGAGCCGAAGGTTCCGAAGATGTCGAAGCCGGCGAGGACCAGGTCGCCTCTTGGTGAAGATGATAGTTTGCGTTTTCTGCGGATTAAACCGGATACGCCACTTCGCCGCCCATTCTTCTAGGGCATAGCAGGCACTCTGCAGGCGTGGGACAAGTACTTCGAGCCATTTTTCCCTGGTGTAAAGCATTGTGTCATCAGCGTAAATGGCTTTTTCTACACGTGGTGGTGAAGGGAGGTCCGAGGTGAAGACGGAGTAAAGGACCGGCCCAAGCACCGAACCCTGTGGAACTCCTGCACGGATAGGTCGTACCGTGGAAATAACTCCAGTTAGGGGTAATACAAGAGATATAGCTGAAACAAAGAAGAGCAGTGCTTTTTGTAATATGTTCGTGCTAAAGTATCCTGTAGATTGTCATCCTTGCACACTGGCAGAAGTCGTACGCTCTACTAAGATCCAAGTAAGGCCGTACTTCGTCCAGCATTTATTCCTTGAAGTAAAACAGAGCGTAAAACCTGAAAAATTAGAGTGCTTGCGGTGGCCTAATCGAGTCTTTTTACGCCCGATTCAATAGTGAATGAAACAGAAAAACTTAGAAGCGATAGTTATACACCAAGTACACCACAAAATGACTCCTGCAGTAGTGTAGTTGTGATGGAATGAACACGGAACTGAAAGCGCAATTAGACATGACCATCTGATCACCCTAAACGAACTCGTTAAAGCGTGGAGCCTATGAAATGAAGGCCAAGTTAGATATTTTGAGTGTACGGTGATAGATAATTGCATAGCATCGAAGTAAGTCTACAGCCTTTCCCCCCACTCGCCTTTCCATCCTTCTCATTTTTCTTCCTTTCCTACGCATACAAATACATATACAAGTGCTACTTATAGGCGCTCATTCATACAAGCTGACAAAGAGGAAAACCAGATAAATGAAATCACGCTAGACTGTATCGTGCACGCGCCTCACGTCTTATGTCTCCAGAAACGACGCTGTCGTGTCACTCAAGTTTCTTGCGGTCTTCATGTGTTAACGTCACATAGTAAATGTTCCCGGCAACGATAAATGTCGCCTCAAGGAGACGTGACTTGCCACCACCGCCAGTAAATTTTAAGTCAGTAAAATACTGGTGCATTTCCTCGCCAGCCAGTATTAGGAAATACACTAACGATGATTTGAACTTTTAGAGAATAGGGAGGGCTCTTCTAAGTGCAATGGAAACAGGTACCAGACGATGCGGTGCGACAGATATAATTTAAGCGATACAGATCTCCATCTAGCTATGCATATTTAGGTTCTCGTGTTTTCCCTCAGTCACTTAAGGCAAATGCTGCATTTGTTCTTTCAAAAATGACACATTTGATTGTATTCCCCAAAATTATCCTAACTATTTTTCTGTCTCTAATGACTTAGTCTCCGACGAGACGGTATTCCCAAACCTCCTTTTACTCATATATGTCAGTGTAAAAGTTGAGAAATTTCTCTAAATTCGGGTTTTCTAAAATACACTCAGGAACACAGAAAATAGTGCACCTAGAGGGAAGAAAGGTACAAACTCGAAACTTTGCAGTTAAGTACAGTGAGATCCGTGAGATCCTACACTACTGGCCATTAAAATTGCTACACCACGAAGATGACGTGCTACAGACGCGAAATTTAACCTACAGGAAGAAGATGCTGTGATATGCAAATGATTAGCTTTTCAGAGCATTCACACAAGGCTGGCGCCGGTGGCTACACCTACAACAAGTTTACATTAGGAAAGTTTCCAAGCGATTTCTCATACACAACAGAAGTTGACCGGCGTTGTCTGGTGAAACGTTGTCGTGATACCTCGTGTAAGGAGGAAAAATGCGCACCACGTTTCCGACTTTGATAAAGGTCGGATTGTAGCCTATCGCAATTGCGGTTTATCTTATCGCGACATTGCTGCTCGCGTTGGTCGAGATCCAACGACTGTTATCAGAATATGGAATCGGTGGGTTCAGGAGAGTAATACGGAACGCCGTGCAGGATCCCAACTGCCTCGTATCACTAGCAGTCGAGATGACAGCCATCTTATCCGCATGGCTGTAACGGATCGTGTAGCCACGTCTCGATCCCTGAGTCAACAGATGGGGACGTTTGCAAGACAACAACCATCTGCACGAACAGTTCGACGACGTTTCAGCAGCATAAACTATCAACTCGGAGACCATGGCTGTGGTTACCCTCGACGCTGCATCACAGACAGGAGCGCCTGCGATGGTGTACTCAACGACGAACCTGGGTGCACGAATGGCAAAACATCATTTTTTTGGATGAATCCAGGTTCTGTTTACAGCATCATGATGATGGCATCCGTGTTTGGCGACATCGCGGTGAACGCACATTCGAAGCGTATATTCGTCAACGCCATACTGGCATATCACCCGGCGTGATGGTATGGGGTGCCATTGGTTACACAATTCGGTCACCTCTTGTACGCATTGACGGGACTTTGAACAGTGGACGTTACATTTCAGATGTGTTACGACCCGTGGCTCTACCCTTCATTCGATTCCTGCGAAACCCTACATTTCAGCAGGATAGTGCATGGCCGCATGTTGCAGGTCCTGTACAGGCCTTTCTGGATACAGAAAATGTTCAAGTGCTGCCCTGACCAGCACATTCTCCAGATCTCTCACCAACTGAAAACGTCTGTTCAATGGTGTCCCAGCAACTGGCTCTTCACAATACGTCAGTCACTATTCTTGATGAACTGTGGTATCGTGTTGAAGCTGCATCGGCAGCTGTACCTGTACACGCCATCCAAGCTCTATTTGACTCAATGCCCAGGCGTACCAAGGCCGTTATTACGGCCAGAGGTGGTTGTTCTGGGTACTGATTTCTCAGGATCCATGCACCCAAATTTCGGAAAATGTAATCACATATCAGTTCGAGTATAATATATTTGTCCAATGAATACCCGTTTATCATCTGCATTTCTTCTTGGTGTAGCAATTTTAATGGCCAGTTGTGTATATGCAAATGATGCAGATTTGGTACGAATGCGAATGTCCACAGACAGTGGAGTAGCTCTGCAATGGTTCAGGGCCCCTATTTAAACTGCGCATAGTGCACGGTCACACATGTGAAGATCACATTCCGTCTCGAGGGGGACGGTAGATGTGTTACACGACATTTCTCACATTTAAACCAGTTTGAGAGAAGCCTAATCATCCTCATGAAAGCCGCAGGCTGCTCGACACTCTATGTGGCTCGCCACGTTCGAAGTGTTCAGTTCAAGTGGATCAGATGGCTCTGAGCACTATGGGACTTAACTTCTAAAGTCACCAGTCCCCTAGAACTTAGAACTACTTAAACCTAACTAACCTAAGGACATCAGACACATCTATGCCCGAGGCAGGAATTGAACCTGCGACCGTAGCGGTCGCTCGGTTCCAGACTGTAGCTCCTAGAACCGCTCGACCATTCCAGCCGGCGAAGTGTTCAGTTAGACGCTGTTGGGAGTAGTGGACATGCGATCAAGGATCGTACAATGGCTCGCTCCACGATACAAGCAGACATACGGTTGCCAGTTATTCCACAAACCATTTCCATACGCTTTGCGGACGTGAATTTATTACCCAGGTGATTTGGTTGAAAAATGCCGTTAATACAGAGACATGGTCAACTCCGTCGACAGCGCTGCGAAGCCAGAAATACGTGAGCTGCCGCAGACGGGCAAAACATGGTGTTCAGTGATGAATCCCGAATGGTTTTGGGAACAAATGATAACAGCATATGGGCGCGGAGGCTGACTGGTGAACAGTACAGTTTCACCCATGTTGTTGGGCGCCACACCCCTTGCACAGCCAGCATAATTGTCGGGGGGGGGGGGGGGGGGGCATAGCCTACGACAGCCGGTCCCCTCTAATTATGATACGTGAAACCATAACGGGCCACTGTTACGTTGATGACATTCCTGGACGCCATGTGGGACCTATCCTACATGGTCTACTAGAGGCGCTTTTGCAGCAATATAATGTTCGGCTGCAAACCGCTCGAGCTGCTCAAGTCTCCCTCATCTCGTTCTGAGACTTCATTGGTCATCCAACTCCCCGGATTTGTCCAAGCTTGTGTGGGACCAGCTGAAACGCCTGATGACACCGTGTCACTCTGTACATGATCTGGAGGTGACTGTTCAAGATTTATGGGCCAGTCTTCAAAATGGTTCAAATGGCTCTGAGCACTATGGGACTTAACATCTGTGGTCATCAGTCCCCTAGAACTTAGAACTACTTAAACCTAACTAACCTAAGGACATCACACACATCCATGCCCGAGGCAGGATTCGAACCTGCGACCGTAGCAGTCGCGCGGTTCCGGACTGAGCGCCTAGAACCGCTAGACCACCGCGGCCGGCTATGGGCCAGTCTGTCTCAGGACAACTTCAGACGTCTAATCAACTCGATTTCGGACCGAGCTGCCGCATGTATTGCAGTAAGAGGTGGTCCTACGCTTTATTGATGTTGCACTGTATTTTTTTACTTGTAGCCACTGTATTTGTTTACATGTCTTGATTTTGGGGTTGAGTGAATTTCTTGTCTGTGTCATTATGTTTAATGAATTTCAATTCGATCCAGTGCTTCCCACTTGGTGCTCTATTTTCAATGTTTCTGATTGTATGAGCAGCAATGGCTCGACCCAGATCCTCAAGAGAGGAATGATTACACCCTATGTTTGTTTGTTCTTCAGTCGTCTCTGCTCTGCATACAAACTTTCGTTACTGTGTCAGGTAATCCGCAACGTCACCAACCGGCAATCAGTCTCGTAGCGCTCCATGGTCATAAATTTCTAGCACTGGTCACAGGATAGCCTCTCAGACCTCGATGTAATAAAACAATACATTTTATTTCTCTCTTACGTATATCTCCTCTGGCTGACACTCTAGAGAAATTTATAAAAGAAAAAGTTTCTTCAAACGCCAACTAGGCCATTTGTTCATTGTGCCTACTCCGCCATTTTAGATATTTAATGTTGATCAATAAATATGCGCATGAAAAATTTTATAAATTATTTTCACCATAATACTTATTAAAATTTACAATTGGTCTAGTAGTATTTATTTTCTTTTTCCTTTTGTTTTTTGAAACTTCACAATTTTGTCTGGTTTCATGAGACCCACAATGAATTCCCCCCCCCCCTGTGACAATCTCTATATCTCAGAGTAGCACTTGTATCCCACGTCCTAAATTATTCGTTGGATGTATTCCACTGTCTGTCTTCCGCTTTAGATTTTACTGTCTACAGCTCGATCTAGTAACACGGCTGTTATTGTTTTATATCTTAACACATATTGTCTCACACTGTCCCTTCTTCTCATCATCTTTGCCGTATGATATCTTCTTCCTCGTTTCTGTGGAGAACCTCCTCATTCCTTAACAGTTCGCTGAGGTCCGACCGTAAATTCTGAGGATTTTGTTCTTGAAATTATGGCCTAAATCTGATGGCAGTATATTTCTGTTGGCCAGAAATGCCTTCTTAGACTGTGCTAGTCTGCTTTTTATAATCCCCTTGCCTCATTGTTAGCCACCCCCGAAAAACCTCATTGGTCTATATGTAACGCTGTAGTTGATGGAGACCTAGTACCAGATGGTCACGTGACCTTCCACTAATGATGTAAGTGATGTCAGTGAACCGGTGTGTACATGTCAAACAGTTGCATCTAGACAACTATGGGTGATGGTTCGACATGAAGACATGGTAGAATGGAAAAAAAGGAGCTATTTTGTTTAGTGTTCCATGAACTCACTGTGGATGTCGTACCCCGATCACTGAATATGTAATGCGGCTACATAGAATGTCGCTTCACCCGGAGGCACATAGCACGATGTAATGTTAGTGGTCCTAAAGAGATCTTACACAATAGGAACTGAAGACGAGTATCACATCTTGTCAATAGAGATAGGTTACAAACTGGACAGATGTTGCTTGTGTCAGCGAATGCACGTCCATCTTGATCAATTTCAGAGCAAACATAATGAAGGAGATTGAATGCAGTGTACATTTGGATTCGTGTACCCGGTGAAAATTGTTGACAGCAGCAATATGTTCAAAATGTGTGTGAAATCTGATGGGACTTAACTGCTAAGGTCATCAGTCCCTAAGCTTACACACTACTTAACCTAAATTATCCCAAGGACAAACACGCACACCAATGCTCGAGGGAGGAGTCGAACCTCCGTCAGGACCAGCCGCACAGTCCATGACTGCAGCGCCTCAGACCGCTCGGCTAATCCCGCGCGGCCAGCAGCTATAAAGCAGCAGGTATTCACTGGATAAAATAACGCAGTAACTAGATATGAATTGACCGTAGGTATGTCGCGTGGTCTATCGAGTGACGATTTTGACTATTTTCAAATGATCCCTGGCGTCGACTATATTAACGCTCAATGAGGCTTTTAACATGCAGCGTGTATGGGATGTAGTTTATGCCAAAATGATTGTGTGATGTTGTGTTTCGCTTTCGTACTTGACTTGGGCCAAGTAACTCAGGTGACCAGAACATGTCTATTGCAACAGTATCACCCAAATGTTGCCTCTCTTCTACATCATGATGAGTGTGCCATGGACACCACCGTCCACCAGAATCACAGTTGTTCTTGTGACCGTACAGCTGAGCACTCGATGTATACCTGAAGATATCAGAATGATCAGCACTCGTTGAACTAGCTGTCAGTCAGATAACTCCACATGGGCGCACATGTGTTTGATGAAAAAGGCGTTCTGCAGCACATAACTAACTGGACAGAGGTGGCCCTAGCAAACACGAGACATCTGTGTTGTACCCCACAAAAAATTACAAACAGGGTGTTAAACTCCTTATAAAATTAAACGGTGTTCCACACATTCATCCCTGCTGTTACAAAATTGCCTGATGGCATACATCAACAACAGTTGATCACAATATCATTTCGATCAGAAACAATGCAGAGAATACGAAAACTATCAGTTGTTAACATGGGTCAATACTGATCTCATTCATTGCTATGTCAGCAAAAATTAGACAACTTAAATGGGTGGTACAAGATTGTAATATACAAGTGATTTGCGAAGAAGTAAATCCACAGTGATCGCGTAGTGATTACTTGTGCACCATCAGACTGAAAGAATTACTCTGCAGCTAATATTTCCGATTGATATGCAAAGATCTGACAAGCGACTCCTTTTCACATTCGTCAGACATCAGCAAAAACACCCTGTGAGTGCGTTAGCGTCTATAGAACAAATTGTCGGGGTTGAGGAGTGCTTAGCTGTACAAAATTTGTTTAATTTCAGAATTATTGTCAAAGAAGTACACGAATTTACATAGATTGTGACATGAGAATGTTAGGATAGTTGTCAAGATAACGCATTACGTCCTATTTAGCCGAAATTACACTGAACACAACAATATCAAATTTGAGTAGAAAGTTCTCTACACGTTTGGTTTCGCCAATTTTACGACAAATCATCTGAAAATGGTTCTGAGTTCGGTACTGTTTACGATGACAATCAAGTCTATGGAGGATGGTTAGTTTCTGTGACAAGATGAACAAAAGATTAACCGGCCGTAGTGACCGAGCGATTCTAGGCGCTTCAGTCCAGAACAACACTGCTGCTGCGGTCGGAGGTTCCAATCATGCCTCGGGCACGGATGTGTGTGGTGTCCTTAGCTTAGTTAGGTTTAAGTAGTTCTAAGTCTATGGGACTGATGATCTCAGATGTTAAGTCCCATAGTGCTTAGAGCAAGCTTTTTCAAACCAATGGGAGCGTTCCTTTCATCTTGTAGAAACTACCTCTGCCAATCACAAAGGGCCTACGTTCAAACTGCATCAAAATTTCGCCCCTTCCTACTCCTTCTGAGTTTATTCCAGCCAGTCGGACATTTTGTGCCCGTTGCTGACGCCTAATAAGTTACACATGTACGTCACGAGTGCGCCACAGGCATTTCAGGTGATCTGCTGGGTCACTGGTCTGTTTGTATTGAAACGTCCCCTTTGAAAAATTTATACACGACTGTGCTTAAACTGACACACAATATTTTTAGCGCAACGCAATCTGACTTTCAAAAATCCGTACAAAAGAATGGCCCTGACTAACATTAACCTATACGTTTCACAAATCACTTACCTCACAAAAATATTCGTTACTCGAACTACTGCAGTACAGCGAGCGCCACTACTGCCAGCTAAATAAAAGATTCAAACTAGGGAAGGCACTAACTACTGATAGGCATAATTAGCAAATGAAAGATTTTAATAGAGAACAAACAATGTATTTACCTTAATAGTCATAATATATATAGCAGTTCATGACAAATTACAAAACTCCGCCATCTCTTTCCCCACATCCACCACTGCTGGCGGCTCACCTCCAATTGCGCAACGCCACGCGCTGTTCACATCCAGCTGCCGCTGCCAAACACTACAGTGGCAGACAACAATGCAAACTAGCCACAGACTGCACACAGCACAGCCAGTGATTTTCATACAGAGGTGGCGGTACCAATAAAAAAAACCTAAACTGCCTACTTACATAGCCCCCATGCTCCCCACGAAAAATTTTACAAATTGTTTTGGGCAGTGGCCAATAATGATTAAATAAAATTTTTCATAATTACAATAACAAACATATCAATTGCACACACTTATTGATACAATGTTGGTCAAAAGCTAAACTTTCTCACAGTCCATAAAGACAGTCCTAATCGTTCATCACAGTAAAATAGCAGTGTTTTTCTCAAAGTCTGACCAGTAAAAGAAAATGCACACGTAAGTAGTGGATTTCCATGCAGTCTTGAAGAAGTAGCGTTGTCCTTCCAACGGAAAGACAGTGCTGACTCTCGACATGCAGACAGGTCATGGGCCGCAACGGAGTAAACCCACAGTGGAGTCAGTCGAAGTTTTGAAGAGTATTGGTGGGTAGGTCATCACAGAGCAGACCCACTGTAGTCCTGGTAGAGATTACGGTATTGGTGGGCCATCAGAGGTGCAGACCCACTGTAGTCCTTGTAGAGACGGCCAGCAGCCATCTGTTGCGACTGTGCAGGTGCACAGTCACCATCGAAGAGTCTTGCAGAGAATATAGCAAGTCCATAAACCACCACTTGTACACTCACGAACTTTTTGGAATTGTCCTTAGAACCAGCAATGCTGTTATCCAGTCCCTTGCTGAATTATTAACACACGTGCAAACACTATCAGTCCCTACTTCTCACATATTGTCCATATACTATGACCAACAGAAACGTGTGCAGTGAAATGGAACTTACAAGTTACTTAATTTGATGACCTGGTGTCAATTACAATTTTATAACGTATGAAAACAATAACAAAGGTACAAAATACATCATTAAAGAAAATAATAGTGCAGATAACATTTGTAGTAAAACAGGCTTTACAAAAGAATAGAAATAAACATGCATATCAGTGTTACAAGAATTATGACATAAGTACATACATAAAGATCAGAACAACTTTTGAAACAACAACTTCACATATGAGCAACAAAACAGAACAGATAAATAATATCTAAACATCTTTACAAAGTAAATAACATAGTATTAGAAAAATTCTACAACGTAACTCATATCAGATAAACACATAAAGACAGGAAAAACACAAATATACAAGAGTACACAAACACATAGCAGAATAACACAAGAGGAAAGGACAGGGTTTGTTTTACTGCAGTATTTTGCGAACAAAACTTTCTTTACTTCTCGGAGATCTCCCTTCATTCGTCATTATTCCCGAAAAGTCCTATCTATACCTGCTTTCTGTATTCTATTCATATTTCTTTCAAAATAATTATTTCTCAGTGTGCAATACTCATTTTGGCCCAAATCTTTTTCATATAACTTCTCAATGCATTTTTTCCCTATTGTCCATAGTCAGTTTCTTATATAGTCCACCCCCTCTTAAGCTAACTTAAATCTACTGAGCTCAGATGCTAAACTAAGGGACGAGGCAATGCAGCAGCACAAAACAATTAACGCAAAGAGCAATAAAAAAAATTCAGATTTGCAAAGCAAGCAGCATTATAGAAATTAGCAAAGCAATTGCAATATTACAACTAATATAAGGCACTGTGCAGCAAACAAGAAAAATAAATGTGTAGTAAACTGGCTTAACAGCGTAATACAAAGTCAAATTCAGTAACATTATGCCTGGCAAACAGCAGCAGCAACTGCTATAACTAATACCTAAGCATGGCAAAGATCAAGCAGAAAAAATATTACACTAAAGACAACAATGCTGGTAAGGGAAATGTTTATTCACATCTTAATATCTATATCATTAAAGTGGTGCACCACAACTATTTCTACAAAAGAAATTACCAAGTACTTGAAAAGAAAATTATGAATGCAGTTCTTGTGAAGGTAAATGTCTTTTTTGTGCTCCCTCATTTTTTTTGAAAAAAATTATTATTTACTCGATCTGTAGACAGAAAATATTTATATTAGTACATCTATAAAATTCTATTTTAACCAATGCTGCAGTGCAGCTAGAAACTAGATATTAAAAAAATAGGCAAAGCAAGGTGTCAAACGTCATTCACTAGCCATATGGCATTTCGTAAGGCAGTAAAAATTCTCTCAATTCTCGAGAAAGACGCTTGTCATAATCAGGTGCGCAGATGTAAGTATCTTTCCAAGTAATGAGCGTGTCGTATTTGTGGTGCTTTCTACAAAGGAATGTCAATAGCGAGGATAATGGCCTCCCTTTTTTTTGTCTTTTCTACCTGTGCCTCTGAAATGGCACACACACTAATGGCTTTTTCTCCAGGCGTCTGACACAGCTGGGTGCCCACGACGCATTACGTGCAGGTGGTCACTTACCTTTCTTGCTGAAATATGTACGACGGCAGTTTCCGCCACAGTGACAGTCTCATATAAAAATATTTCACAGGTCAATAATTTGGGTTACAAATCTGTAGAAACAAAATCCTATAAATATAACAGCGTCCAAAAAATTTTCGCTAGCATTGTGATACATTCATGCATATACACACATTTCATAACTCTTAAAGTACGATTCTTGGTTTCCAACAACCTTTTTCACAAACCAGAGTCCCTAACCACGACTCATTATTCCTTACCTTATTCGTCGACACTTCTTCAATATTTCATCATAAAAGATACATAGCATAATCAAATAACTCATATAGCATCAGCTTATTGATCATATACATACCTCAGCAGCATAATACACATCGTCATCATAATAATATCATAACACCTCAGTCAAATCTCGAAATCGTCGTAGCTTTCTGAATATTTTAAACCTACAAAAATTCTCTGCTCGTTTCAAAAGTGTCATCTACCTCAAATGTACTTTAAAAATCATAATCCCATACCAAATACATCATTCAAAGCTCTCATAGTATCACAATGGTTCCGAAAAAATATGAACAGTTTACAAAGTACAGACAAAATACAGTTTCATAAGTGTGAAGTTATCCAACTGTGTAATTGCGTAAACATCTGTCTTTGATGTAATAAAAAAATGTTTGTTTCTCTGTTAAATAATCAGATAGCTGTGTAATTTATGTGTTAGAGAAATATGGTACCGATGTGTAAAGTTGTATAAGCAAATACCATATTAGCTAGGGCTCCTTGTGCTTGCCAAACACATGGTACACAAAGTAGGCGTGTACCCCCCTGAGGATTAATGTAATTATACCCTCAGGTGTTACAGATTATTGCAATGGAATAAAATGTATCACGGAAAACTTTCTTTGTAATTCAAAAACATTTGAAAATAAATGTTTTAAGTATAAAATTAATCACTCAAATACATGTACTGTAGCGCTAAACTGTGCGTCTTGTTGTAAGATAATCTCTGTGGAAGTGTCGTAGTTGTCGTCCTCCGCAAGCTAAGTTCTGCAGAAGTCAATGTACTTACCTCATGATAAACAAAAGTGAAATGCTTTGCGTATAGATATCTTAGTTACTACGCTTATTGCCATGATGAAGAAAGTACTGTGCTGTAACGTATTGTTGTGCTACGGAAAAGGCAGTCTCATTGTAGCTACACCACAAAAGTTACTACTAAAACAAGTTTTACTTTCCAGAATAATGCAGAAAAACTGTGCAGATATAAAACAGAAACACTGCAAAAGCAACATTGTAAATTGTCACTCATTAGTAGCGTCGTGATAAAATTGTGTAGCTGTGACTTAAACTAACCACTGTGTCATCTGGTATCTCACTGAAAGTACTTTAAATCCAGAATGTATTTTCAAGTAAACCAAAATGTTGCATTAAAATCTCATTAGCAGTACTGGTAAATGATCTAAGTATGTAAGCCTTATAGTCGTTACATAATCATGCAACTAACAAGCAATAATGCATACACACAATAACACTGTGTCATCTGTTCACAATAACAATGCATTCGTAATTTCTGTTTAATTACATTCTCTTGGTTCTTGACTGGATATTTAACTTCAAACATTGTTGCATGTTAACAGGTTCTAAGTCTGACAAAGCATACTAGTAATGTAAAGTGAAAAGTTATATGGCAAAGACAACGTTAAAAAGCAGGTTATCTTCCAATAAACGGTTTTACATGTGAAATGTGGTGTAAACCTTTACTCTTACTACTATGCAGAGCTCCAGCTTCAACGGAATCATCGTGTGGTATATGTCGGTGAAGAATACTGGAATTTCTCTCAAGGTTAGCATCTATGTTATTTTTGTCTGAGCCAGCCGGCGCACGCGGCTGCTTGCGGTGCGAGTCATTGTCAGTCTCTTTGTTGGCGCGCGCTGTTATTGGGATTAGGAGACCGAACTTCTACAAATTCACCTTGATGAGAAGGCCCTGCCCTGTTTGAAGCTCGCCAGTTCTGATGGAATTCAGCTCTGTCGTTACGATCACATCGTCTGTCGTCATGTCGGTAGATTCCATAGTTTCTTTCTTGCCGGTCACGTGGTGGGGAATTTCTTCCTGAATCGTAACTGCGCGCTGAACTGTTGCGTCTGAAGTTATTCTGTCTCCCTTGATAATAATTGTTTGTGTTCCCATATTGTCTGTTTCTATAGTAATCTCTGTCATATTCATTACTACGGAAATGCGATCTTTCTCTGTAACTATTATTACTCTGCCAGTGGTTGTCATATGGGTGGTGTCTGTTTTGGTCACGATTTGCGTTGTAAGAATAGCCTTGTCGTGTCAAGTTATTGTTTCTGTCGTCACGGAATTGTGACGTATGTGACCTGTAGTGATTATTTTCCTGTTTTCTCATCTGGCGACTGTCTGTGTCAATTTCTAATTCTTGTAAGAGTCCTCGAAAAGCTTCAATGTCGTCTTTGCAACGTCCTGCCAAAATGATATGTCGTAAATGTTCAGGCAATTTGATTAAGCAAATGCGGATGAGTTCTGAGGGGCTGTATGGGTTTGAAAGATACTGATTCTTATGCAACATGTCTTCAAAATATTTGAAAAGACTGGAAAATTCTGATTGTTCAAAGTGTTTCATCATCATGATGCTATGTTTTACTCGGTCTTGTGTAGCTTGAGACCAATATGCTGAGAGGAAGGCATGGTAAAATTCTCCTTCACTGAGACAATCGTGAATGACCGATCGCATTCTTACAGCTGGTTCATTCTCTAAATAGCCACACATAAATTCTAATCTGTGTTCTAACGACCAGTTGGGAGGAAAACAATGAGAGAATTGATGGAGCCATGCTTGTGGATGAATGTCGTTCCCAGAATTCTTAAATGTTTTGAATTTACGTGTAGTAATGAACAGATTATAGTCAAAGTCATCATGTCGGCGAGTCACATATCGGTCATTGTTACGTCGTTTTGGCGGTTCCATTTCAAAATTCGGTGCACCTTGCCAATTTCTTTCATAATTTCCGAAATGCCCTGTGTTATTATTTTGTGGCTGTTCCGTATTTCTATGTCCCTCTTCCCGTGTTGGAGCGCGAGTGTCCTCTGAAATATGAAGTTTTTGTATTACTTGTGCCAACTGATCTTGTACTTCCTGGATTTCTCTTTTGTACTGCGTATTAATTTGATTCTGATTTTGTTTGAATTTCTTAATTTGTTCATACTCTTCTGTGTCAGTGATGGCTACAGGACTTGTGTCATTCAGATCATCATCTACCTTTGCAGATAAGTTAGTGAACTGATCCGAAAGTTCGGCTACTTTCTCCGATAGTGTACTTATTTCCTCAGTGTGTTTTTCTGAACCAAGTTTCAGACTGTCCATTTGTGTTGAAATCGTATCTACTGTGTCCTTTAAGTTTTCTTGAGTTCTTGCAAGTTGCGTAACCGAATCGGTAGATGCAACTGAATCAATTTTAGCTTGCAAGGTGTCGTGATTTTCATGAACAATAGTTTGCAGTTATTTTATGGCTGCTTCGTGATTCTGTAATGCATTTTCATGACGCGAAAAAATAGGTTGGAAATGCTCACAAATTTGTGTTTTTACGTCATTACAGACTTTTTGACATTTCGATTCAATGTTATGTAACTCAGTAGTTAAATCTTCACGTGTTTGTTCAAGCGTATGTTCCACTGAGTCTAACTTTTGAAGCTTTTCTTCCATTGCGTCTAACTGTTGCTGTGTTTGTCTCTGGTGTTGTTCCATTGTGTCTAACTTTTGAAGATTTTGTTCCATTGTGTCTAACTTTTGAAGATTTTGTTCCATTGTGTCTAACTTTTGAAGCCTTTGTCCCATTTGTCTCTGATTTTGTTCCATTTGTTGCATTAATTGCAATAATAATGTATTAATGTCTGGAATCTGTTCCTCTATGCTTTTCGGCAGTGCATTTGCACCGGCAACAATCACATTTTGACAAGCAGAAAATGTGTCTTGACTTATTTGAGAAAACGGTGAGGACCCAAAACCTAAGTCTACAGTATTTGCAATATTGTGTTCTGTCATTTCGGATTCCTGAGGCGAGCTGTTGCCGACCGATCGATCGATAATGCTTCCCTGTTCACTAATTGTTTCACTGCCTACACCATTATTTGCCGCCCGCTCCATTTCCCTATGCACAGTTACCAAATTACTACTTTGAATGTCTGTTAATTCATTACACAGTGGTGCTGGTAAGCTACGCTCGTCGTCACTATTATTTCTCAGTTTACTTTGGAGCCTAGTGTTACGTTTTTCACACGCCATTATTGTCACAATATTTCACACGATAACACAGGAAAGCACAGTTTGAAGAGCAAAAATAAGAGAACACATTAACATAGCACTGAAAATAATATGTAGTTAATTGCACGCACAGCTGCGAATACTTGGTGCAAATCTACATGCATGCCACAACTGTTTTACTGTACAACAATGAAAGACTGCAACTACAAAGGAGATTCTCTCTACAATTACGCACTAGCAATAAACAATAGCTACACTAATTACACAAACTACAAGAAAAAATCAGAAGATTCCAATGAGGTATCCTCGGCTAAGGGTCGACATATGAAACGTCCCCTTTGAAAAATTGTACAAGGACTGTGCTTAACCTGACACACAATATTTTTAGCGCAACGCAATCTGACTTTCAGAAAACCCTACAAAAGAATGGCCCTGACTAACATTAACCTATGCGTTTCACAAATCGCTTACCTCACAAAAATCTTGGCTACTCGAACTACTGCAATACAACGAGCGCCACTACTGCCAGCTAAATAAAAGATTCAAACTAGGGAAGGCACTAACTACTGATAGGCATAGTTAGCAAATGAAAGATTTTAATAGAGAACAAACAATGTATTTATCTTAATAGTCATAATATATATAGCAGTTCATGACAAATTACAAAACTCCGTCATCTCTCTCCCCACATCCACCACTGCTGGCGGCTCACCTCCAACTGCGCAACGCTACGTGCTGTTCACATCCAGCTGCCACTGCCCAACACTACAATGGCAGACAACAATGCAAACTAGCCACAGACTGCACACAGCACAGCCAGTGATTTTCATACAGAGGTGGCGTTACCAATAAAAAAAACCTAAACAGCCAACTTACAGTATCCATCTGGAAATTCCCCAACGCAGTTTTCTAAAGAATTTCTCCATAGCAAGCATCACTGGCCTGCTAACTGCTCTCCTCAATGTATCACACGGGACATCCGTTGTCTCTTTCGCCATGGGTCACCAACCCCTTTTTATAAAAGCATTCCGTTGTATTCGGGTGTGACAGCTGAACTTATGTCTGCCCCCAAACTAAAACGTGTACTGAACCAGCTTTCTTCACCTTATGCTCACTGACATGCAGGATTTGCGTTCAGTGTGTTAATAACATCGAATCGAGTGCATCCCTTTGTATTACATTTTGCACATTTTAATAGGCAAATATGATCATTATCTCTGAAGTATGTCAAGTGACATACTCATCTACTTTTATGACATATGAAATCTCTCATGTAAGGTGCGAAATTGACATTCATTCAGTCTGTCACCTTACATATCTTCCTCTTTCCTTGTTCACTTCAGCGTTGGGTTAATCAATGGTTGAGAAATTCATTGAAGTCAGTGCAAAATTGTTTTCAACTGCTGACTGTAGCAATTGTTATACATTTATATTGAACAACTCTCTATTTTAATGTAGCATAATCAAACAGTGTTTTTTTCAGTCTCTATCTCGTTATTTTTCCACTGCAATTGATTTTCTGGGTACTTCTGATTTCAGCAATAAAGTAATGTTTTTCCAAAATTTAAAATATTTTTAGTAATTTTCTAATTAGATACAATTATTTAAATAATATGAAGCCTTTTCAATCTATTTTATAGTTGTCTATTTTTTAATTTTAAATAATAAACAAATCAGAGATTCCTATAAACTTTTACCATTTCAATTTTTAAATTTGAGACTGATTTTTCTTGACATCAAGACTTATCTTAAATGATGATGGAGATGTACTGAAGTTGTGGAAACTTTCATTTAAAACCATCCTCCCCTTTTTCAGTACTTGTGTCTGATTCTCAACCTTAGTGTAGCATGTTAATTATAATTCAAGGAAGTTTCATTTCTTAAAATAATTTCTTAATTTATGTTATACTTAACAGCACCCTCCTCAAACCTTTACAAGCACAATCCCATTCACAAACATATTTATATCCTCCAAAAATCTTAAACTTATACATTATAATTTTACAGAAGAATTAACTTATTCCTGGACATTTACAAACATGTTTAATTCCCAATCCTTCTAATTACCTTGTACATATTAAGTTAACATCATGAAATTGCAAATCCCTTTCTTTTACATAACCTACATTTTAAAAACACATTACGTACTACAATTTTAGTCTCCAAAGAAAAATCAACATTTGGTTTTCTTAACTTAGACATGTCGAAAAACATGAAATACAAGAAAATATTATTGATCTATGAAGATTAATAGAAACTTGAAAGTATTGTTAAGAAAAATCTGTTTCTTGCACAAAACTCTTCAAAAAGTAAATATTTTTAAACAACAACAAACTTCATATGTTCATAAAATTATCTTTTTTCGGTTTAATCTGATACTAGTCTGTCACAGAGAGTCCATTCTCATATAACTTCAACACGGTTCATTGAAGTCATCATTCTCCTATTCAGGCGACTCGATGTGTCTCTTCTGAGCATGGAATGGCAGTCAGCAGAGAGAAAGGTTGGAGAAGGTTCGCGTGTAATGTGCATGTTTGGTTGCCTTTGTTCCATTCCACATGTACCCATGGTGAAATTGTAGTAGAGATTTATTACTAGCAGCATAAACTTTTATTCTTTGTCAGTCCTTGAATCTTTATGCCAATCCATCGTGGGTCAATTCATCCCCTGTTTTTTATATGAATAGTCATCTCCCATCTCTTGGCGTGACATTTGAAAGTATTGGAATTTGCCATAAGGAATATCGGATTTTTCTATTGCTAGAACAGTTGAAATTGGATTTTCTTTTGTTGATAGGTAGATGCAATAATGGTCTTGTATGGGAAGGGATTTAGAAAGGTTTCTTGATTTCTTCTGGTCCAGGCTCTTCTTTCTTCCTAATAGTCTGCATTGAATCTTCTTTTCTTGTTGCATCTTGCTATCTTCTCACTTGTGCTTTCGTTCTTCTCTGGACTGGGAATTGGGATTTAAGACATGCTTAACCTCATGGTATTTACTTTCAAATCGTTGTGTATCCTTTTTTGTATCGGGTTGTTCATCAGGATAGATTGGACAGCCTTCCATCGTTCTCCTGCTTGCTTCCAGAGTGTACAGGGAATGTTTTGCACTTGCTGTATTCCGTAAGGCATGGCGATAGTTTCAGCCATTCTGTATCTTGAGTTACAGAAATGCGCCATCTTCTTCTTCCAGTGAATTCAAACATTCATTCGTCCTTGATGTAACACGTCTGTCTCCATTCCGGTTTGGTGGACAGCCATCATATCTCCTTATGCTGCTCTAAACATTTTGTGACAGAAGTGCTAAGGCTCTAGCACTTTATCAAAACTGTTGTTCTGAAGATCGCATGTCCCTTTCACATGAATAAAGATTGCATCATGGCACATGTTGACTGCATCCATGATTCGTCGTGGATCCCTATACTTTTTCCTCAGAGGTGTTACTCTCTTGGACTGTTGCTTCCACCAAGGGACTTCCTTTCATCATCTCGAAAGCTGACATACCAGGCACACACACTCAATATTCCTACCTTTCATGCCTAACCGCTCTACACAGTTCTGCTGTCGATCTGACCGCAGTAATAATGCATCATGCTTGATGATGCCACGTATAATACAAAATTGTGCACATTTTTGTCCATCTTACATCCATAAATTCCTCTAATTTACATGGTATTACCTCCTATCTTATTACAACCGTTTTTTCCCTTAAGATACTTAAGATATATTACAAGATTTAAAAACACTAAACTATTAAGAGACTTTTTTTTACAAAATTCCGTATTTAAACTATAGGGTTCTCCTTATTATACTCTTCATAACTGTACATCTATTTTACTAGATCAACATCTATCCCTATTCTATATGTACAATTTGTTTTCTATTAATGTAAAGGTTATGGTTTCCTCATCTTCATCACTATGAATAGTAAGAGGAAAATTGACAGTGTTGAAGGTCTATTTTTTTCTAACTGAAGGTACATCAGATTATAAAAACTCCACACTTTACTCTGACGCCAGTGTCTTTTTCCTCTGCAATCTCTTCTTTTCGCCATAACCTGTAACAGAACTTGAAATCAATATTTCTTTATTTCTTGTTTCCTTTTTTAAAACTTTCTCCACTGTCCAAGCTATCCCTGTCTCCTTCTTCTAAACGGTAGACTTTTATATTACTTTATACTCCTATCATACTCTTCCTTACTGAAATCATCCCTGTGTTTAACTCTCATCCTACTGTCTACATCCTTTCAAGAAATAACATGTTTCTCGCTTTCCTTAATAATTCAATTCTCTCACATAATTCTCATCTACTAACAATCTTTTATATCTATTTCCCTCATAGATCCATTTATTATCATAAATACTTTTCATTATGAATATTTCCTTCTTAATAATTCTTTACTTCCTTCCTAATTCTTGGCTTCCTTTCATCCATAAAAAAATCAACTTCTTTCTACCTCACACTACATTTTAAGAGAGAATCTACTATTATTTCATCAAACTATTCACATGCTAATCTCTATCTCCCTCCTTGCTTTCTACTCTTTCCCCTTAACACATTTCGTCTGCAGAAGAGTTACTTTAGTTCTTACTTTGTTTTTCACCTTTCAAAGTATGCTTTTGATCTACTGAGAAAGTAAACTAGTTTACTTTACTGTGATAAGTACAAATTAATTTTTTTTATTTCTATGCATTTTCTTAGCTTTCCTCCTCTTTGACTTCTAGGTTTTGTTCTTTTTCGAATCTGGGTATTTGATATAATTAATTTTTATTGTGGAGTTAATATTTGCTGTTTTACCCTTACTCACATGGTGCAAGCCCAATGATTTTCCTGTTTCTAGGTTATCATGAACCACTTCACTTACTTCCATAACGCCTTTATGTACTGAAAAGAACTTACTGCTTTGATGTTTTTTCTTGATAGAGAGATGGTGGGTTTTCACAAGTAATTTTTGTCCTAGCGAAAATACTCGTGAGATAAGGGTCTTGTCTCTTGGTTCTTTCTATTTAACGCCGCGGCCTTTAAATTGCTCAGTGCCAATTTTACTAGATGTTGCTGGTGTACTCTGAGTACTGGTGGGAATTTAATTGTTTTCCAGAGAACTCCCTATCCTATATATATCTGACTTGGGTATCAATACCGGTGTTGCCAATGGCGCATTATCCTCTTGGCATACCATTTCTCTCTTGGTTTCGTATAAATGAACTACATTCTCCACAATTTACCACCGTAGTTTCTGGAACCAAAGCCATTATTGTAATTCTGCGGCTCACCAAAACCATAGTTATTGTTTGAACTCTGTGAGTTGCCAATGCCATAGGTATTATCCCATGGGCGATTACTATTCTTCTCAAAACGATTACCTTTCCCAAGATTATTATTGCTGTTGTAAACACTATTAAAGGCCAACCGGTTGCTATTATTCCCCCTTCCATTGGTTTCTCTCATTGCACGTTGTTTATTCGCGTCATCTTCACTAAAGATGAATTCAATTTATCTTAACATCCCTTTAAATGCCTGTGCATTATCTCATGCTCTGCCAGCCAACGATTGCTGATAATACAAGAGTAACTTCATTGTGCACAAACGTATTAGTTCCCCATCACTGTATGGATTGTCTAAACACTGATTCTTTTTCGTCATTTCTTCAAAAAATCTAAATGGCTTCTTTTCTCCAGAATTTTCTAATGACTCTTTCTGTAACAGTTCATACTTTATCCTATTTTGGGTTTACGCGGACCAGTATCGCTCCAGAATGCAGACTTAAATTGTTCATACGACTGATAGATTGAAGCGACTCTTTGCATGGTTTCCGCTATGGTGCCTTCCATATGACCACAAATGAAATCAAGTTTGTGGCTAAGTGGCCAATGCTCTGGCAAACAGATTTGGAATTGATGTATAAACGTGCGGGTGTGTAAGCCGTTCCCATTTTCTTTGTAATGTTGGAAATTTCTGAGCGTCAAAAAATTATCATTTTAAAATTTTTTCAATGGCAGCATACGGCGTTTGTGTCTTCGCAGCATTTTCCGTTCCCATCAATCGCGTCATGTTTTCCTTTATTCCTACAACCCCATTTGGATCCAGAGACGACATATTTGTGTCCCATCTAGCATCGCATCTACACAGAGGTGTGCAGTTATCTAAACCGTAGCGTTCCTCGTGTATCGGACTGGAAGATACATTTAAATTTCCCGTTACTGGATCAGTGTTTTGTCTTCGTACTTGTTTCCTATTGACCTGTGGTATATGGTCTGTTGTGCTGTGACTCGTAAATCGAGAATCTGGTACGAGTGGCGCAGTAAAATGCTCTGTTATCGCGTCATTCGCGTACATTCGGAGGGTCGGCTGCCGCTCAGTTGGTATGCGCACAGTTACCGCTTCTCGCACCATTGTCTGCTGTGAACGCACATTACCTGCTTCGCTCCCCTGTCCCCTGTCCCCTGTCTCAACCGTTCTCCTACCATTTGCTTCTGTTTCGAATCGGAAAATACCGACGCAACATCTTGTGGACATACAAGTGGAAACTTATGACTTTTTTGTGTTTGTGCAACTGACACGGAAGATTGCATAACGCACTTGGTTACCTCTTGATTTTTTTCCACCGCTATGTCAGATGATACTACCGATTCCGTTGCCTTACTACTGCTTTCTGTACAGTCCTCGACACACTGCTTCAGTTCTGTACGAAGCGGTTCATACTGCAGCTTATTTTGCGAGACGATGTTTACCATACGTGTGTCGAATCTTTTTAAGTCGGCTCGCGTGACACGTTTTCTGACATTGAGTTCTTCCACGATTTGTTGCGCCTTACCAGACGCCTTACGTGCTAAATTATCAACTCTTTGGTTGATATTAAACACTGCATCCTGCACCTCGTCAATGTCAGTACGCATCATTTTCTGATCGACCATCAGCGATTGAATTATTTTGCGAGAGTCTCTTGCCTCTTTCCGTACAAACTGTTCATTAACTTCCGTTCTCAACTTTTGCTGATCTTTAAGGACTCTTTCGAACCCAGCATTGATTTCAAATATGAGACCATTTAAAGCAGCATTTTTGGCCGATAACCCTGCATTTGTTTCTGTTTGTGAGTCTGCTAACCCTGCTCTCATCGTTTCACTTGTTTCCTTGACAACAATAGTGAGTTGCTTCGACATTGCGAACACACTATCAGAGTCTCCGCCATCGTCATGTGTCACCATTCGGTGAAAATTTTGCCGTTCGCGTCTTTCACGTGACGTCTCACCGACTTCTGTGCTTAGTGCTGATGCACTTACACACATTCTTTCCGTAGGAAACTGTCCCGTTTGGTTCAGAATAACAACATTTGGTTCAACGTACCGAAGTTGCATGTCCTCTGATTCTCTTTCTGCACCACTAGATCCGTCATCTGTTCGGTTTTGTGCGGTCGCAACCTGAGATACCGATCGCGAAACTGCCACCATCTCCTCTACATTGCCACTTCGTGCGGTTTCTTGACCTGCATTCGCTACATTTTGTTGAACGTCAATTTCTATCCCATCAAGCTCTTCACATTGTCCTATATGCTATGATCTTCCGCCACCTCAGACCGTCTAACTGTCCTCTGTTTTTCACGATTTGCTTGAGCCTCAGCTCTAGTCAACATAAAGTTATATGACCTGACACGTCTCCAAAATATCATAGAAAGTCTGTTATGCCTTTAACACATCATCAGCAACGCCGTTCACAGTTTGTGGGTACTCACACCAACTCAGCAACGCCGTGAATAACTTCGCGAGTACCAGAAAGGTCATGCCCAAGCTACTTTTACACAAAACACAAAGACTTTTATTTACTCGTTAATACAATATTTCTGCTCTGTGGATCACACATGTACAGTATTCTGATCACTATTCAGACACATACATTGAGTAACCTTGCCACATTTTTCTCAATTTTTTTTCTTAATATCAGATTATAATTACTCTTCTTAATTTGACTAATTGCCATCCTGGCAGGGTCGCTATTGTCTGACACACCACTCCTTTCCACATTCATCACACATAACCAAAAACACCCTGTGAGTGCATTAGCGTCTATAGAATAAATGGCAGGGGTTTAGGAATGGACCCATATTCTATGACAGAGCACATCGGTGTTTAGCTGTACACAATTTGTTTAATTTCAAAATTATTGTCAAAGAAATACACGAATTTACATAGATTGTGACATGACAATATTAGGACAGTTCTCAAGTTAACGCATTACGTCCTGTTTAACCGAAATTACACTGAACACAACAATATCGGATTTAAATAGAAGGTTCTCTACAAGTTAGCCAATTTTACGACAAATCATCCGATTCCGTTCCTAAGTTCGGTACTACTTAGTATGACAATCAAGTCTACGGAGGGTGGTTAGTTTTTGTGACAAGATGAACAGAGGATTACTAAAGGTAGCTTGAGTTCACAGTGGACGCAAGCTGGTGAACCAACAAGTTTACGCGTCCGCTAGCGGCATTTACCTTAGCTGCGAAGAGCTGTCGACAGCAGGGCTGCTCTCGCCCTCTGAAAATCCTATAAAAAAGCTAATCAAAATCTTTACTGATCTTATCAGCAGAAACTGTCCTATGTTTCTCGTTAGGTGAGAAAACATGCACTCATCCCTAGTCTGGAACTATGGCGATATACACATGCATAGATTGTGCAGCGTATATACTACAATGCCCTCTCAGTTCTTGCAAGAACAATTGACTTTGTGGCTGTTTCGTTTCTCCGCGGTTTGAGCTCAACGACTCTTCAGCTAATTTCCGGCTGAATTGAACGCAGTGTTCACACAAAATTCCTCTTTTGGCGTCGCACAGAGAGTGATGCCCCCTGTTCTGCACTTGACGCTGATTCAGAGGAGAGCCCTCGAGGTTTTCAGGCTTGTGTCTTTCGTAGCAAACTGTCCCCGACCTATGGCCTTTCGTGCTTCACGTCACAGCTTTTTCAAACCAATGGGAGCGTTCCTTTCATCTTGCGGAAACTCTCTCTGCCAATTGCAAAGGGCCTACCTTCAAACTCTATCGAAATTTCACCCCTTTCCACTCCTTCTGAGTTTATTCTAGCCAGTCGGATATTTTGTGCCCGCCCTTCATGTCTAAAGGTTACAAGCGTACATCACATGCACACCACGGGCATTTCACGTGATCAGCTGATCTGTCTGCATCCATCTGGAAATTCCCCAGCGCAGTTTTTTAAATAATTTCTCCATAGCTAGCAGCCTCGATGTATCGCCTGGTGCTTTCGTTGTCCCTTTCGCCACAGGTCACCAACCCCTTTTTTTAAAAGCATTCCATTGACTCGGGCTGTAACGGCGCAACTCACGTCTGCCACCGAACTAAAATGTTTCCTGCAGCAGCTTTTCTCACCCTTTGCTCATATAAAATCTCTCATGTAAGGTGCGAAATTGACATTCATTCAATTTGCCACCTTACAAAGAGCCTCCAAACACTAGCAACAGTTTTGGATTCTGAAATGTAGCTAGTCCTTAACAAGGTGCCAATAAACGTACTTGAATTCTCAGATGCGTGAAGAGAAGTGGCCACCATGACCTTATGATGACTGTGACATATCAGCTCACAGCTATAAGTCAAGCATTCTCTTCCGTCTCTCGAATCTAATTCTGCTCTACATCGTCTCTGAGCAGAAATCTTCCCTCCTGTGCCGTGAACAGACGTGTTCTCTTCTGTCCCCCAGGGTAGACATTCTATCAGTTACATTTAAATATATACATTGCAAATAAAAATTATTTGTTTATTAACCATGAACTGAACTTAGTTCAGCTTTTGAGGGGAAATGTCCACCCAACGTGATCACACCTAAAATACCTGTCCTTGATGATGCCTAACTGGTGACCACCAAAACGAAATCTGTGAACGTAGGAGTGCAGGGAGCAGGGAGGTTGCTTGGAAGAGTAACGACCTGATTCCATGAGGCTATGAGTTCATGGACAGTCAACCAATGAGCAGCCAGCTGATTCAGCTATATAGTCCAACAAGGGTGTGGGGATTTCAGATGGATATCCAGCAAAGCAGAGCCGTCGAGAGTGGCTCACAACGATGCAAAACTAAAACGAAAGCGGAAGTCTTAAATTTCATGTTCAAGAAGTAATGTGCACAGGAGGATCGTACAGACATACCGTCCGTTAACCAGCAGACAGACTCCTGCAGGGACGACATAGTATAAAGCAACTGAAACATTTGAAAGTAAATAAATCACCAGGTCTGCATGGAATTCCAGATCTGTTTTGCAAAGAGTACTCTACGGCTTTGGCCCATTACCTAGCTTTCATTTATCATCAATCTCTCGCCCCGCACAAAGTCACAAGTGACTGAAAAAAGCGACAGGAAAAGTTCCTCCAGTATATATGAAGGGCAAAAGAATGGGCTCACAAAATTACAGACCAGTACCTCCTAACTTCGGTTTGCAACAGAATCCTTCAACATATTCTTAGTTCGCATATAATAAACTATCTTGAGACTGAGAAGTTTATTTTCACGAATCAGCATTGCTCGTGCGAAACTCAGCTTGCCCTTTTCTGACATTATTTACTGCAATCTATGGGATGAAGTGCAATTTCTAGATTTCGAAAAAGCATTTGACACGGTGCCCCATTGCACGCTGTTAACGAAGGTACGAGCATATGGAATAAATTCACAGATATGTGAGTGACTCTAAGACTTCTCAAGTAGTAGAAACCAGCGTGTTGTCCTCGACGGCGGATGTTCATCTAAGACAAAGGTACGGTCAGGAGTGCCCCAGGGAAGTGCGAAAGGACCGCTGTTCTGCTCTATATACATAAATTATTTGGCAGATGGGGTGGTCAGCACTTTGCAGTTGTTTGCTGATGATTTTGTGGTGTACGGTAAGGTGTAGAAGTTGAATGACTGTAGGAAAATATATGACGACGTCGACAAAATTTCTGGTTGGAGTGATGAATGGTAGCTAGCTCTAAATGTGGAGAAATGTGAGTTAATGCGGATGAGTAGGAAGAGCAAACCTGCAAACCTGTAATGTTCGGATACAGGATTGCTAATGTACTGCTTGACACAGTCAAATCGTTTAAATATCTGGACCTAACGTTGCAAAGCGATATGAGATGGAACGAGCGTGTGAGAACTGTGGTAGGGAAGGCGAATCGTCGACTTCGATTTATTGGGAGAATTTCAGGAAAGAATGGTTCACATGTAAAGGAGACGGCATACTGGACGCTGGCGCGACCTGCTCTCGAGTACTGCTCAAGTGTTTGAGATCCGTACCAGGTCGGATTCGAGGAAGAAATCAAAGGAATTCAGAGGCAGGCTGCCAGATTTGTTACCGGTAGCTTCGAACATCACATAAATGTTACGGAGATGCTTCGGGAACTCAAATGGGAATCCCTGGAGGCAAGGCGAAACACTGTTGAGAAAATTTAGAGAACCGACATTTGAAGCTGACTGATAAACGATTCTACTGCCGCAGTCATACATTGCATGTAAGGACCACGAAGATAAGAGTCGAGAAATTAGGGATCATACGAAGACATATAGACCATCATTTTTCCCTACTTCTTTATACGAGAGGGACAGGAGAGGAAATGACTAGTAGGGGTACAGGGTACCCTCCGCCACGCACCGTACGGTGGCTTGCGGAGTATCTGTGTAGATGTAGATGGCTAGACAGCACTGTCTGACGGGCGGCAGCTGATGCAGATGTCGGAACCGTAGCGTGAATCCGAGGGCGGCGGATGGTCTATCTGGAGTGTGGAGCGAATTGGTTCTTGAGGGGTCCGTGGAAGACCACAGGTGTGGTGTCACGTGTACATGTCACCACATGAACGAAAATATTTTTATTGCACTCCTGTTTACCACGACCTCCACACCACAAAGTGGTAGGTGCTGCGTTACGTACAGGAGGCTTCGCGGTAAAGTGCTCAGTCATTCTTCTGTTAATAAACAATATTCAAAGTGAGGCAGGGGCAATACTTGAACTGTGAAGAACATCAGTGAGTATGGTGGTGGAATATCGAGAGGCGCCTTCCAAGCAAAATTTTGCAACATGAACGAAACGTTACGCACCCATGCCTGTAACTTTTAAGCAATTTGATGTTTCGTTGTTATTGTTCGGCCAGAGCGACGTTGCAGCCAGTGCGGTCACTGCCACATACGTATTTTTGAAACTGGTGACTCGACTCTTTCTACTCTTCAATTTGTTTAGGTTAGCCTATGAGGAGGCCTATTAGGACTTTTCAGGCGAGAGGTGGCCTGTGCTCTACCAAGGGAAAAGAATTTTTGTTCACAAAGCAGGGCAGGTACTTCTGAGGGCTCACTAAAATTTTTATGTCACTGTCGGATACTTTTTCCAGGAGACGAGCTCTCGGCTCATAACAAAGTTCTTTTGAAATTTGTTTGGTCCTGATGCCTCCTATGCCAATGTCCTTGTCGCTGTAGTAACACCGGAACGCATGAGATTACCGAAGTTATGCGCTGTCGGGTTGGGCTAGCACCTGGATGGGTGACCATCCGGTCTGCCGAACGCTGTTGGCAAGCGGGGTGCACTCAGTCCTTATGAGGCAAACTGAGGAGGTACTTGATTGAGAAGTAGCGGCTCCGGTATCGTAAACTGACATACGGCCGGGAGAGCGGTGTGCTGACCACATGCCCCTCCATATCCGCATCCAGTGACGCCTGTGTTCTGAGGAAGACACGGCGACTGGTCGGTACGGTTGGGCCTTCATGGTCTGTTCGGGTGGTTTAGTTCAGATAAGATGCCTCGTACAGTAAAATTGCGTCACTTGCCTGAGTGCAGGTGTTCATCACATCACGTTAACTGCTTCTGTAAAAGCGGGCCAGGACCCACGACATGAAATGTGCAAAACACTATGCGAATAGGGGCAGGACGGCATCTGGCCGTCACTTGCCCTGAATGTAGCGTGGTCGGTGCCGAAACTATTGCATCTTGCACTGTCCTCTGAAAAGGCAGACGACAGCCCATAGAAGGTGGGGATTTGCTCCTAACGCTGAGTACCTGGTTTTGCCTGTACTATATGGATCAACTGAGCTACAGAAAAAATTACATCCAAATCTCCACCGGGATAACAAGGAATTAATATAGAGGTAGAGGGCTTACTTCTGGCAATGTGACACTGTTCATTACAATTGTTAACTATTTCATTCGGCGATGGGACTACAGTTCCCACAGTAATGATTGTAAATCAAATTATGATTGGTAAATGAGATGCACCAGACCGACAATAGACTGCCACATAGTGTTTTGTTCAACAGTCTGTACATATACATTCCTAGTTTGGTTAACAATTTGTATTCTACAGACTGGCCTCATATAACATCAATTTTAATGTAATATAAACTGTATGGGACCAGTTGGCGCAGCGGCTGAAATATAACAGTAAATATCCCCACAATTTGGTAGCTCTATGAGATCTAATGAGGAGGTATTGAATAGAATTGAGGAGAAGAGAAGTTTGTGGCACAACTTGACTAGAAGAAGGGACCGGTTGGCAGGACATGTTTTGAGGCATCAAGGGATCACAAATTTAGCATTGGAGGGCAGCGTGGAGGGTAAAAATCGTAGAGGGAGACCAAGAGATGAATACACTAAGCATATTCAGAAGGATGTAGGTTGCAGTAGGTACTGGGAGATGAAGAAGCTTGCACACGATAGAGTAGCATGGAGAGCTGCATCAAACCAGTCTCAGGACTGAAGACCACAACAACAACAACACGAGATCTAATCATCAATGTTTCGCTTCAGATGAATATGGCATACCCGAACAAAATTTGGAACTATTTTCCTCACAGAACTGGTTCTGTTGTAAATTCTAGAGACAGTGTTATACAGCACTAGCTTGATGTCTCCTGAGGATGGCTAATTTGATGGTTGGTGTGCGGATTTAAGTGTTCTACTAGCGATATACCGTGGCTTTGTACGGGTAGCAATATCTGACTATGTCTGGACAACTTGTCTGGAATGGCGGTAAAAAAACCACACTTATTCTAAGAATCTACGTATGTAGGTTCCACATCTCCTCCTAAACCACTAGAGCGGTTCCAGTCAAACTTGGTACATACATCACTATATGGAAAGAATCGCCATGGTGGTGAGAAACTCCTGTGTGTTTCCCACGATGCACGAATACCCTTCATTCAGTATTTGATAGTGAGAACACTTAAGTGACTTGCAGCAAACTTAAAGCATAATTTCCTTTAGGAAACTTTTTCTCACTGACACCACCCACAAAATAATGGAAGGAAAAAAGTTTATCGCTTACTACATTTTCGCCGTTCATGCAGCAAACCTGCCGCATGAGGCACTCTTTAACTACTAGCCGTATTCGCCACACGTTTTTCATACAGTATTAACATACTCCGCGGAATGTACCTGCGAAACTGTATCGTTGGACGACACACATTTCAGAAGATATGACATCATGAATATTGATCTGATTGAAATCGAAGCTGTCTACCGCTCTCACCAATGTTACGTTATCGATTATTACACTCCTGGAAATGGAAAAAAGAACACATTGACACCGGTGTGTCAGACCCACCATACTTGCTCCAGACACTGCGAGAGGGCTGTACAAGCAATGATCACACGCACGGCACAGCGGACACACCAGGAACAGCGGTGTTGGCCGTCGAATGGCGCTAACTGCGCAGCATTTGTGCACCGCCGCCGTCAGTGTCAGCCAGTTTGCCGTGGCATACGGAGCTCCATCGCAGTCTTTAACACTGGTAGCGTTCCGCGACAGCGTGGAAGTGAACCGTATGTGCAGTTGACGGACTTTGAGCGAGGGCGTATAGTGGGCATGCGGGAGGCCGGGTGGACGTACCGCCGAATTGCTCAACACGTGGGGCGTGAGGTCTCCAGAGTACATCGATGTTGTCGCCAGTGGTCGGCGGAAGGTGCACGTGCCCGTCGACCTGGGACCGGACCGCAGCGACTCACGGGTGCACGCCAAGACCGTAGGATCCTACGCAGTGCCGTAGGGGACCGCACCGCCACTTCCCAGCAAATTAGGGACACTGTTGCTCCTGGGGTATCGGCGAGGACCAATCGCAACCGTCTCCATGAAGCTGGGCTACGGTCCCGAACACCGTTAGGCCGTCTTCCGCTCACGCCCCAACATCGTGCAGCCCGCCTCCAGTGGTGTCGCGACAGGCGTGAATGGAGGGACGAATGGAGACGTGTCGTCTTCAGCGATGAGAGTCGCTTCTGCCTTGGTGCCAATGATGGTCGTATGCGTGTTTGGCGCCGTGCAGGTGAGCGCCACAATCAGGACTGCATACGACCGAGGCACACAGGGCCAACACCCGGCATCATGGTGTGGGGAGCGATCTCCTACACTGGCCGTACACCACTGGTGATCGTCGAGGGGACACTGAATAGTGCACGGTACATCCAAACCGTCATTGAACCCATCGTCCTACCATTCCTAGACCGGCAAGGGAACTTGCTGTTCCAACAGGACAATGCACGTCCGCATGTATCCCGTGCCACCCAACGTGCTCTAGAAGGTGTAAGTCAACTACCCTGGCCAGCAAGATCTCCGGATCTGTCCCCCATTGAGCATGTTTGGGACTGGATGAAGCGTCGTCTCACGCGGTCTGCACGTCCAGCACGAACGCTGGTCCAACTGAGACGCCAGGTGGAAATGGCATGGCAAGCCGTTCCACAGGACTACATCCAGCACCTCTACGATCGTCTCCATGGGAGAATAGCAGCCTGCATTGCTGCGAAAGGTGGATATACACTGTACTAGTGCCGACGTTGTGCATGCTCTGTTGCCTGTGTCTATGTGCCTGTGGTTCTGTCAGTGTGATCATGTGATGTATCTGACCCCAGGAATGTGTCAATAAAGTTTCCCCTTCCTGGGACAATGAATTCACGGTGTTCTTATTTCAATTTCCAGGAGTGTATTTGATTTACGAGATCCCACTTATAAACTGCGTAAAGTGTGTAATGAATTGTAGTGTGGTACACTGTGGTTTAACATCGAATTTTTCAATTGGATCCAGTTGTTGTTATGATGCAAATTTTAAAATCGTGGTTGTCCGTCATGAAGAAGCAACCAACTATCGTGCTGCTTCGAGAAAATATGGGGTCCTAGAAGCCAATGTTCGTATGTGGCGAAAGGACAAAGGACTTCTCAAAAATGCGAAGTCCACTAGGAGAGCTTTCAGTAGAACACGGAGTGGACGTTTCAAAAATACTGAAATGAAATTATTCGTGGGCGTGAAACAAAAATATGGTGTGCGGTTTCCCGCGATGTCACAGGAAAACTGTGTCCAATTTAAAGCCAGCTATGGATGGTGTAAGAGCATGAAGAGACACAATGGACATGTGCTCTGACGTTGAACATCTCTTGGTCAGCATCTTCCAGCACCGTATATGGAGAAGTTAGCCGAGTATCAGCGATATGTGATACGACTGAGAGACTGAGAAAGGAACATGCTCACGCGTAGGGTAATGGATCGAGGTGTGACGAGACTCCTGGATGACATCATCCAACAGAACAGTTAAAGAGAAAGGCGCCAAAAGCGTAGTGGTATCCACTACGGGGAAGGAGAAATCGTGAATCACTACGATGTTGTGTGTGCTTCTCGATGGAATAAGATGCGACCCTACGTCATTCTTGATCGTAAAATACGGCAAAGAAAAAGCTGTTGTCTGGTGTCAAATTTTGTTGCAAGGGATAAGTGTGGATGACCAACGAGTTGATTACAGATTGGCCGTGTACAGTCTGGAACAAGCGACCAGGCGTTGTTCTGCAGACTCGAAAGATTCTGATCCTTGATGTTTTCAAGGGGCACCTGACACCAGCACTGAAATTAAACACAGATCTAGTCATTCCAGAAGGCGTGACGTTGCAATTACAGGTGCTAGATTTCGTGGTAAATGAGCCATCTGAAAACCATCTGAAGCACCTACGCGGCAATTGGTTCCTTCAAGGTAGCTAAGCTCTGAGGCCTACCGGGAAGATGATGAGACATTTAGTATGCCTAACTGTGGAATGGATCCAAACTAATTGGACACTCATATAGAATGCATCAGTTGTTAACAGCTTTAAGAAGTGTTGTGTAACTAATGCATTAGATGGGATTGAGGATGATCTACTATGGGAAGAAATGCAAGATATCCATGACAGTGCCAATGAAATTGCTAATTTTCTGGATCACCACAGTGTGGAGGACTAAGTGACATCTGTATCTTCTATGGCAGAAATTCATCTTATTTTATTTCTGTGTACCGGTACTTTTATTGTCTCCTTCAGTTACTGTAATAAGGTAACCATTTGTAAGTTTTCAAAATAAACCTATTACGTTTTCCCAGAAGTTGAAAATAGCGCTACAGTTGTAAAGTTATTTTATTATCACACGACCGGTTTCAGGCTCTTATACAGCCATTTTCAGGTGTCATAACTTGGTGCTGTGATCCCCGAGCGCCGCAGTGGACGTGAGTTAGGCGCAGTGTGCTACCTAAGAGCGCTCGCAAGTAACACACTGCGCCTAGAATACGTCTGCTGCCGCGCTCGGAGGTCACAGCACCAAGTTATGACACCTGAAGATGGAAGTATAAGAGCCCGAAACCGATCGAGTGATAAGAAAAGAGCTTTACAACTGTAACGGTATTTTCAACCTCCAGTTGCTGACAGAATTGCTAACAGAATTGTTTCTATTATGTTTTTCTGTAACCCGTTGTTCAACAACGACGGGTTGCCTGACATTCTGTCTTGGATTCGGAGATACATGGCTGTGGTGGTAAGCAGCAGCAACCTCCTATTGAAGTGGGGGTGGGGACAATGTAGAGAGAGAAGGGGAGGAGGAGATGAACAGAAAAAGAGGGGTGAAGGAAATGGACACAGGCATGGGGAGAGGGAGATGGGCAGGGAGAGAGGAGGGAGAAAAGGACAGAGAAAGGTAAGGGACGAAGGAGGACAGACAGGAGAAAGAGGAGATAGACGGACGAGGGAAGGAAATGGGCAGAGGAAGGGAAGAGGAGGAGAGAGAAAGGGAGGGAGGAGGAGGAACGATGGACAGAAAGGAAAGAGATGGACTAATAGAAGATTAGAATAAATATATACCTGTGTGCATTGTGTATTTAGACCAGGGACCTAGAACTTTGTCCCGCCGTGGCCCTCAGGGGTTCACAACCCCACAGCAGGCCGCAGCAGTCCACCCACCCCACCGCCGCCCCTCACCAAACCCAGGGTTATTGTGCAGTTTGGCCCCCAGTGGACATCGCCCCCCTCCCGCTCCTCCTCCCCCTCCCCGCGAACGTCTCATACCAAACAAGTGTAACCCCAAATGTTGGCATGGTAGAGTAATGATGGTGTATGCATATTTGGAGGCATTGTTTGCACAGTAATCGCCGACATAGTGTAACTGAGGAGGAATAAGGGGAACCAGCTCGCATTCGCCGAGGTGGATGGAAAACCGCCTTAGAAACCATCCACAGGCTGGCCGGCACACCGGACCTCGACACTAATCCACCGGGAGGATTCGTGTCTGGGACCAGCACACCTTCCCTCTCGGGAAACAGAGCTTTAGACCGCGCGGCAAGCTGGACGGGTCTATACCTGTGTGTTCTGTTAGCCATATTCATATAACGTCCTCGTGATTCAGTCAATATTTCAGTCCAAACCAAAGATTAGCCTTCACATACGGAGAGACAGACAGACACAGGCAGTCAATTTGCACGAAATATTTATTAATTATACACAGAAACCTTCATTGAGGGTCAGCCATCGGTTCCTGAGATTTATAGGAGTACACAAGACGCAGTAGGGACCTTTATCGTAATATGTATAGAAGATGTGTATGTGGTCAAGCTTCACTGAATTGCAGCAGCTATTTGCTTTATGCTTTTCCCGCCAGATGCCGCTTCCGCCGTTCATGACCAGCTCGTACCTCTCACCGTTGCCCCAGGGTGTCATGCCGATCGCCTGTTAAATATGGGACAGACAGCAGTATATCTATTACCACTTATATTTTCTATAATTATAAACTGTATACTCCAAGCATCATCGTGGATCTGTCTTTCAGTGAAAACTCCTACTGTAGTTTCTCAGATTAGCCTTCATGTTCTAACAACACTACCACAACAAAGGTCAAAAATTAATTATGATTGTAGTGTTGCTCATGCTGCTAAATATTGCATTTTCGGGCAAAAAAACAAAGTAATATTATGTGGCAGGTGTCATTAGAGCACAGTTAATGAAGTCATTTCATGAAGTAATGGAACACTAGGCACTCATCTTTTCATGTTTCCCACGCTGGTCTCGTTGTGAACTCTTGGCTCAATCGTCGAAAATCTAGGTGGTGTTGATTCCAAGCTCGGATGCAAAAAGGCCTTGGCGTTATTCTGCGATATTCAAAAGTTTTATAGATGTGTTTCATAAACCATTCTTGAAGATTAAACTTTTGCAAGTTAGCACAATGGTGACGTAAAAAAGTAATCAGCACTCCGAATTTTAAGTTACACTTCTTTTTTATTACTTTTGTTGCAATATCACGTAACTCACAAAACATCACTTCACAATATAAAACATATTTCTAAAAAATCTTCCTCACTGTTAAAGTTCACATTTTATAAATGACTACAATTTGCGCATTTTCAACATGACGACCAAGACTTGACTCTTTAATAACCGCTTACGCGCCCAAAAATCAGAGTTACAAGTACGTCAAAGATCATAGTGGCAAAAGAAAGAATACTCATAAGAATAAGATCATTGAAATATATACATATCGATGTATCGAAGTACCTCTACATTAATGAAATCAAATCTGAATGTTGTCTCAGAAATATGTTAACTACTTTAGAGAAACACAGTAGAATATTGCTGGTATCGGGAAGTCGAGGTGAGGTTCCGTAATGGTTACGTAATTCAAGTACCATTACAACGTCCAGAAAGAAATTGCAACGGGGCACTTCTTGAATATATGTATAAACGTTGAGATCCAACCACCTCTCCAAATCCACCTCCATCGATTTACCTTCTGACTCCCCATGATCAACCATTCCTCCTAAAATCCAGGCAATGGTTATAGAACGAACTATCAGCAACTCCCGCCTGCATAACTTCTACCTCACCATTTGCGATCACTCTATCCGATTAACGAAGACAAGGAGAGAGATGGCGCAGTGATTCACACAGCGGACTCGCATTCTGGAGGACGACGGCTCAAAACCACGACCGGCCATCCGGATTACGTTTTTCGGTAATCCTCCTAAATCACTCCAGGCACGTGCTGGGATCGTTCCTGTGAAAAGGTGAATGCCGATTGCGTTCATTCTTTCGCAATCCGAGCTTGTGCTTCGTCTCTGATGACAGTGCTGTTGACAGAGCGTTAAACTCCAGTCTTCCTTCCTTCCTTCCAATTAATTGACACAATGAACAGCTTGGACTATCTATTGGCTGCCAACTAACTTAGAAACCCCATCTACTAACTACTCAAATGAAAGACTACAATAGACGAAAACTACGAAAATGAATAACTAGCCAGACTTGGGTTTTTCACCCATCCCCTATCTCCAGAATCTTGATCTGACCCAGGCTGTCCTACAAAAATGTTGCTTGGATATCCTTTCTACCTGTGCTATTAGTGCCTACAAATGTTTGAACGTCATGTACTTTACCTTACTTTGCGAATCCGCTTACATCCTCCCCCCGGCCCTCCCCATTATTGATCCTCTACCATCTTACTGAATTTCCATTCTATTCAGCCACATCGAACACGTCGACATGTTCTAAATCATCCTCAACCTAGATTCGAACAACCGCATCGTTTCCCTTATGATCACCAATCCCGGAATGCTGCGGCGAATTTAGAAATACATCCTAGTGACTCTGTATCTAAACACACTCCATATGGCACTGCAACAACGTAATTCGCCCCGATATGTATCCGTCCTACAACTGCAATTCGCCGCCTGCCCCACTCCACATGAAGCCTCACCCCACCCTCTCCCATCACCTTTACTGCCCACCCTTTCCCCTCGATACCATGGCCCAGACCACCCAACAAACTTCTCCTCCCTTTGTCTCCCACTATCCACGCTAACACTTAGCGCCATTTCCATAGATGCCACCCAACAGCCTATGTCTTTACACTCCACCCCCCTCGCTCGCTAAAGAACACCCACTGCTTTCCTCTGCCGACAAACATTTTTCACCAGTGCAAGTCATTCAGCTTTTTAATGAATGTCATTGCTGTCCTCTTCAAAGTGTTTTGTCAACTTTATTTCATCTTCTTATACATATAAATTTTTTTTATTTTGAATCCTTAAATCTTCTTTCCCTGTCTTTATTCACACTGTAAATTCTGCTGCTTGAAGAGCGGATATTGTACCGCTGATCATACCGCTGGTAACTTACAACCCTCCCATAAGGGGCGATGGGAAATAAATAATTATAAAGAGTAGCTCCTGGATTACAAAAATTTAAATGGCTCTGAGCACTATGGGACTTAACAAAATGGTTCAAATGGCTCTGAGCACTATGGGACTTAACTTCTGAGGTCATCAGTCCCCTAGAACTTAGATCTACTTAAACCGAACTAACCTAAGGACATCACACACATCCATGCCCGAGGCAGGATTCGAACCTGCGACCGTAGCGGTCGCGCGGTTCCAAACTGTAGCGCCTAGAACCGCTCGGCCACACCGACCGGCTAACACTTTCAGCGACCGCCGATATTTCGGCAGGAGAACACCACGCCATTTTCAAGGCAAACTGCAACCGACAGGCGACGCTCATGCAAACTTAAAACCTCGGTCCTCGGACTGATGCAGGAAAGATAACACATACACTGAACACTAGTGCCACCAAAGATGACAAAAGTCAGAGATATCGATAGTGATACCTCGAACTCGCAGGTGAGGTAGCATTGACCCTGTCCCTCTGTTTTCTGTTCGGCAATAGCAGATCTACATGGCTGCTGTAATCGTGTGTGCCGTTTATGCTCAGTACATCGGTCCTCCACGGTCCTGATAGTTTGACCAATATATGCCATGCAGCAGCTACAAGGAATGTGATATACACCCGTCTTACACAGACCAAGATCATCCTTAACAGAACTCAAAAGCACTCTAATTTTAGTTGGAGGTCGGAACATTGCTTGGATATTGGGCACCCCAAGTTTTATAATAACACCTAGATATTGACATGCACGTCCAGTTACTGGGACAGTGTTATTAAGGAGGCAGTTGAGATTAAATTAGTGAGCGACGTCGTTGACAGGGATGACGGTTTTTGTTTAATCTCTTTTTGGAATTTGGCTCTCTCCCTTGTCAAAAAACAGAGGGACAGGGTCGATGCTACCTCACCTGCGAGTTCTTAGTCTCACTATCGATATCTCTGACTTTGGTCATCTTTGGTGGCACTATAGTTCAGTGTGTGTGTTATCCTTCCTGAATCAGTCCATGAACCGAGGTTTTAAATTTGCATGTACGTCGCCCGTCCGTTGCAGTTTGCCTTGAAAATTGCGGGGTGTTCTCCTGCCGAAATATCGGCGGTCGCTGAAAGTGTTACCTGGCTGAATTCCCGGAAGTTATTTGAAACCTCATACGTGGACAACAAATGTCAAACATATGACGTACCTCTCACCGCACGGTCGCAGTTGATCATCCCAAAGCAAGTCAAGTATTCACGTCGGTGTACGTGCACGAGTTCAGCGTGTGGGCTGCACTTGCGTGTGGCAGGCACTGTATTCTTGCATCGCGTTAGACAATTATATGTTTCCAGTGAAGTAAGATTTATTACTTTATTTACCAGCCTCGCAGTAACCGCTCATTAGTTGCAAAATATAGTACAACAAAAGCCTATCGTATTGCGTCACAAGTAAATAAGTACAATCTTCCGAACTGTATCGCTAACGGTACATGTCCTACGTGTCTCTACTACATAAAACCTGTAAACAAGAAAACAAAACGACAAAGGAAAAGAAACACAAAATCAGAAAACCTTTTGCTTGGCTACAGCGAGGAAAATAATTTTATAACTTCTACATTTACAACAGATCACATTTACAAAAAGTGTTCGAAAACAGAGTAGCCTAGCGGAGCGATGTTTAGCACAGCCGACCTACCGCCAAATGTTAGGACCGACTAGCTCAGTCGCTGCATGTGCAGCGAGGAATGTCATCTAGTGTCCTGCTAGCAACATATCGAACACAGGTAGCTTTACAAAACTACGGTAGTTCGATAAAAGTCGTGTCACAGCTTAAAAGACTTGTGAAATTCGAATCGGTGTGTATAGCTGTTTGCACTTGGTTGCATACCCTTTCGCCTTAATTACAGCCGCACAGAGTGATGGCATGTAGTGAACGATGGCAACCAAGCGATGCAGGGGGTTTTCCTGTCATTCTTTAACCAAAGATTGCAATAATTGGTTGCGGCCGGGTAGTTTTCGTCTCCTTAGTCTTCGATAGAGTTCATCCGACAAGTGTTCATTCCGATTGAGATCTGAGCTTCGGCTAGTGAAACTCCCTGCTAAATCCACAGGACAGGACAGGTAATTGGAATTGTGGAAAGGGGCCAAAATGAGCGGCTGTTAGTTACACTCGAACATTACAGTACAAATTCTTGAACTTAGTTATCTGCTGAATACGCCGAACTATCTTATGCCTTAAGGGCACAACCACTTTAATTAACAAAAAAAACGGTTAAAAGCCATTAACTCAAAATTCAGACGCCAAAAAGAATATTTCGAAGGCAGAAGGCCTCACGTTAAGTAAGTTCCATAATTTGGCTGAAGGTCTTAAAATCTAACACTTGAAAAGCAAGGAACTTTAATTTTAAAGCGGCTGAAGGCCCATTACTTAAAACACCACTAAAAACTATTCACCTTTAATTCAAAGCCATCGGCTGTGAGCCATACAAATACAAACAGAAAATAAGAAAAGGCAGTACAGTTAACGGCGCTCAGAAGTTTCCGGGGGGGGGGGGGGGGGGGGGGGGTCGGGCAGCACTAGAAATACTAATGTTCACTTAGGTGAGACAGGCAGTCGGCCCAACCAGTCTCTATCCGACGGCAACGCAACCAACAGACAGTCAACAGACCCACCGACAAGGTAACGTGCGCTCCACTCGACCGGCACACAACGGGGAGTTCAATGCAAGCGTAAAAGGCATGGACGCCCAATCCCAAGCATACATTAGGCTGTCGAACTACACACTGTGCTGGACAGCGACAACATGGTGAGTAAAGGACACTGCCTAAATTTACGTCAATGGCCAGGGCAGGTAACCGGAACGTTAACGGCCCAAGGCAGAAAATTCCGCTGTTGCACTTCAATTTCAAATAACCAAATACAATTAGACTCCACAGGACGGTGGTTAAACCTTCACCAACTCGAACACACACGCTGCTGCTCACAGGAATATCCCAACAGTCAACAACGAGAACCAAACGGCACAATGTGAACAGTCTTGACTTGCTGGTAAGGTAAATCCAAACTCAACTTTTGTGACCAGGGTCGGTGAGCCACGGACCTCGTAGCAATGGGAACAGCCACACAGAATCCGACACTGCATAGAGACCGCCAGCGGGCCTGGCCAAACTATGCCCCTTGGAGATTTCCTCACTGTTCCACGCCACACATCAGCACGGAGGTGGTACTAAAATAACTGAGCAGTCGACATCACACGCTGCACACAGTTTCCATGAAGGACTAGACAATACTAACAGCAGCGACAGTGCAATAACAAGGACGAATCACGAGTCGGCACACGCAGGCAACCCATAAGCGATCACCGGCGAACATACACGTCGTCCGACAAGACGACCGATGACGACCAACCAAGGTGGTCCGCACTCAAGTGATATGTATCGGCAACTGTTGGGCGAGTCATGGCTGTCCGGAACTCACTGCAGCCGTGCCCTGACTGAAATTCTGCCGAGTCCTAAGTCAAACACTGCCAGGTCCAAACTGCACTGGTAGCGCCTCCCAACTCACTGGCAGATCCGAACTAAATCCCAGCACACGACAACCGGGAAGTAATACCCGTCAGCAAAGATAATACGCCAGGGCTTATACCGATAAGCACTGTTGCTGCCGCTCACGGGGAGGCAAAGCAGCAACTCAGTGGCAACAGAAATTGAAACTAACATAACGAGATGGCAGCACGGTAGAAAAACAGGATGTAAAATAAGAGATGGCGCGAACACGAGCCACGCACGGCTCAGCTAGGCCACTTAAGCATCCTTACTTGTCCTTACCTTCATCCTTCTCAATAAGTCTGAGACATGAGCAGAGGTGTGTTTAGGAACATTGTCGTGATGAAATTCCCAGTTTCGTCCCGTTTTGTCTTTGGATGGGGCAACATATGCGTTTTCAAGGTTTCACAATATTTGAAACGATTCAGAATGCTTTCAGTAGGCATCTCCTGAACAGGAGAAGCATCTCCACACCACGACATTCCCACCACAATGACTAACAGTGGGTACTTGGTACCGGACATCATTTCTTGCACTGACCGGACTTCGAACATATCGAACACACGCGACCACTGTTCAGGTGCCCAGTCCTCATGAGCTCTGGCAAACTCAGGTCGTGCTTCCCCACTCTTCGCCGATATTAGAAGCTTTTTGCTTGGGCGTCGGCCATGAAGATTAGAGTCTCCGAACTACTGTTCGATATTCCCACGTTGCGGAACGTACGTCGCTCTCTGTTTATTTCAACACTGGTGCTTTTTGGATCGCCCTTTTACATCCTGCTTTGAGGTTACTCATTCGGACAGTGACTTTGCTGGGCATACCCGCTCTTTGTTTATTACCTGTGGCCCCTGTTAATCGTTTCTTCTTATACCAAACACATTTTTTCCGGACCAACAAAAATCCCGAGTAACGGGTGCCTGACACCTGATTCGCTCTAGGTCATCCATTACCGCATTTTTGAGGTCTCCTGAATACTCTTTACCTTCGGCACGTTGCGAACTGCTCATAAACATAAGCTAATATAAAGCTAAGGTATCCAACGTAATACATACGTAGGCATTTGTTTACCGACAATAAACCACGTGTCAAAATACTTTTGGACCCAGTACGACAACACTGTCTATTTTGTACTTACCGCCATTGCGCTGAATCATGATGCATGTGTTTATGTGGACTCGTGCCACTGCACGGTGAACCAAAACAAGCTGACTAGACGGGAAAGCGCAGGCCGCAGATCCTAGCAGCGAAAATGTGTGAAAAAATGAGAATACTGTAGAAACATTGCTTAGCCCCAGCGTGAAGTGATGTTTCCAGAATGAAGTTTTCACTCTGCAGCGGAGTGTGTGCTGATATGAAACTTCCTGGCGGTTCGACTCCCGGTGTGGCACACAGTTTTAATCTGCGAGGAAGTTTCATATCAGCGAACACCCCGCTGCAGAGGGAAAATTTCATTCTGGAAACATCCCTCCAGTCTGGGGCTAAGGCATGTTTCCGCAGTATTCTTTTTTTCACGAGTGCTAGTCCTGCAAGGTTCGCAGGAGAGCTTCTCTGAATTTTGGAAGGTAGGAGACAAGGTACTGCCAGAATTAAAATTGTTCGATGAGATTTCGGGATTGCAGCCGGATCATGTCGACTTCTTGCCACGATATTTCGGCTGGCAATCGTCCAGCCATATTCAGGTGAGTGTCCGTCACTGGAGACTGCAAGTTCCCGCAGTCAACTTTATAGCAAAAAACTGGCGCGAAAACGCATGCGCATTGGCCTCCGTCACAGGAGCGTCCTCTGTCGAAATCCGCGCCCTCTGGAGCTACTGTTCTATCTGTGGCACAAAGGCGCATGCGTAAAGGTGAAAACTACATGTCCGCCCTCTGTCAAAATGCGCGCCCGCGTCTATGAATAAACTGTCTTCTTTCAGAGGAAATGTGAGAGATCACCGGGTCCCAAGCCTTGTCCAGTTGAAAGCCGCCATCGCCATTTATAAGATTTTGCGCTAGGTGTACCTCCACAGATTCGTTAATTACTGAATCCCAGAAAGTTTTCGTTGGGGCCAAGATTTTCGTGGCAGAAAAACCCATAGCGTGTCTAGTGGTAATACAGTGCTCAGCTAGGGCCGACATACTGTACTGTGCGTGTCGTCTGACCGACGTAAACTTTGCCACACTGGCAAAGAATTTTATAGATCCAGGCCTTCCGCGGACCCAAATCGTCCTTTACTAAACCGAGAAGAGCTCTAATCTTCGCCGGTGGCCGGCAGATTAATTGAACTTGGTGTTTCCTTAGAATCCTGCCTATTTTAGATGAAAGGTTGTCGTCGTATGGAAGGAATGCCCTGGAATTGAATAGCTCCTAATCTTCTTGATTATGTGGGTGGTCACGTTTCTTCCTTCTTAGCGCTGTTCTAATCTGATGTGGAGAGTAACCATTACCTCTGAATACCGACTCAAATGTTCCATCTCCTTTGTAAGGCTGTCTCCATCAGAAACAACATGAGCCCGGTGCACCAACGTTCTCAGGACGCCGGTAGTTTGTGCAGGATGATGACAACTCGACTCTCGCAGGTAAAGGTCCGTATGTGTTGGCTTACGGTAGACAAAATGCCCTAATGACCCATCCACTCTCTTAGTAACGAAGACGTCCAAAAACGGCCAGCAGCCATTCTTCTCTATTTCTAACGTAAACTGGATGTTCTTGTGGATTGCATTCAGATGTTGCAAGAACTGTGACAGTTCTTCTTCACCATGGGGCCACACTACAAAAGTGTCATCTACATATCGCCAGAAAACTTTCGGTTTAAGTTCTGCCGAGTCTAGTGTCCATTCCTCAAAGTCTTCCATAAAAACGTTTGCTACCAAAGGCGACGAGGACTGCCCATACCAACACCGTCAGTCTGCTCAAAAAAATCGTTGTTAAATGAAAAGTGTGGCAAGACGTCAACATGATCCGGCTGCAATCCCGAAATCTCATCGAACATTCAATAAGCCGCGAAAACTTCAAGAATCATAGAATTAAAGTTGTCAGGACGGGTCGTGAGTCTTGCTTTGGTTGCTCAGTCGGTAGAGAACATGCCCTTAAAAGGAAAAGGTTACGAGTTCGAGTCTCGGTCCGGCCCACTGTATGAACCTACCAGGAAACAAAATACTGTTTTCGTGAGTGTACAATCCAGTTCGAGCTGCCAGTGGTGGCGGACATACATGGGTGAGGTGTGCTGTCTTGCCTAAATGTGTGTGTGTGTGTGTGTGTGTGTGTGTGTGTGTGTGTGTGTGTGTGTGTGTTTGTGTGTGTGTGTGTGTGTGTGTGTGTGCGTGTGTGTGTGTGTGTGTGTGCGTGTGTGCGGGTGTTTTCTTTTCTGAAGAAGGCTTAAGCCGAACGCTAAATACACTACTGACCATTAAAAGTGCTACACCACGAAGATGACGCGCTACACACGCGAAATTTAACCGCCAGGAAGAAGATGCTGTGATATGCAAATGATTAGCTTTTCAGAGCATTCAGACAAGGCTAGCTCCGGTGGCGACACCTACAACGTGCTGACATGAGGAAAGTTTCCAAACTATTTCTCATAGACAAACAGCAGCTGGCCGGCGTTGCCTGGTCCAATGTTGTTGAGATGCCTCGTGTAAGGAGGAGAAATGCGTACCATCACGTTTCTCACTTTGATAAAGGTCGGATTGTAGACTATCGCGATTGCGGTTTATCGTATAACGAAATTGCTGCTCGCGTTGGTCGGATGAATTCAGGTACTGTTTACAGCATCATAATGGTCGCATCCGTGTTTGGCGACATCGCGGTCAAGGCACATTGGAAGCGTGTATTCGTCATCGCCAAACTGGCAGATCACCCGGCGTGATGGTATGGGGTGCCATTGGTTACACGTCTCCGTCACCTCTTGTTCGTATTGACGGCACTTTAAACAGTGGACGTTACATTTCAGATGTGTTACGACCCATGGCTCTACCCTTCATTCGATCCCTGCGAAACCCTACATTTCAGCAGGACAATGCACGACCGCATGTTGCAGATCCTGTACGGGCCTTTCTGGATACAGAAAACGTTCGACTGCTGCCCTGGCCAGCACATTCTCCAGGTCTCTCACCAACTGAAAACGTCTGGTCAATGGTGGCCGTGCAACTGGCTCGTCACAATACGCCAGTCATTACTCTTGATGAACTGTGGTATCGTGTTGAAGCTGCATGGGCAGCTGTACCTGCACACGTCATCCAAGCGCTGTTCGACTCAATGTCCAAGCGTATCAATGCTGTTATTACTGCCAGAGGTGTTTTTTTCTGGGTACTGATTTCTCAGGATCTATGCACCAAAATCGCGTGAAAATGTAATCACATGTCAGTTCTAGTATAATATATTTGTTCAATGAATACGCGTTTACCATCTGCATTTCTTCTTGGTGTAGCAATTTTAATGGCCAGTAGTGTATCTTCGTTGTGTGTGTTTGCAACTCCACAAGTAAACTTTAAGGTGAGTAGAAATCTGTCCTGCTCCGTGTATTGGTGATATTCCAACCTGGACTTTTGTCACGGTGTCGTATGATGTGAGCACTCAATGCAGGTGGGCTAGCATACGTATGAGACAATAACAGGGCGAGCACACGCTCTGCGCATCTCGGCGCGCTGGCGTCCCGCGGCGCCTGTGGCGTCTGCTTGCCCCCTCCCCCCACCCCCCACCCTAGCGCTCTCCGCGACATCTCGCTGGCCCGCGGCCCGCGGTGGGCGGCAGTTGCTCGTCGCGCGGCGCAGCACTCGGTCGGCACAGCACGAGACAAGCGGCAGGCGTGACGCCAAGCTGCTCTCCCGCCGGCGCACATCGCGTCGCGATACGATATTGAGCAGCAAGTGTTGCTGACCACGCTCTAATCCTGGCAGGTAGAGAGGCGGTCACCGAGGGAAACCGCGGGTTCCACTGTTGTCGCGGCCACAGGTGCCTGCGTAACATTGTTGGGCCGCACTTCTCGTACGCGCCACGCCGGTGCTGTAGTGACCGGGCACGATAAGTGACGAGCGGTACGTACTACATAACGAAATTCCATTTTATCGTTTCTGTTTCTATTTTTTTTAATTTTATTCGTTTATACACCTTACTGTAGTACTCACATTAACGTGATACAAAAATACAATCTCTTGCAAAAATCTAAAATCTTCGCATGACTACAATTTGCTTTAACGTTATTCAACCTCAGTAATAACAATGTATTTTTCATATCCTGCGTTGCCAAAGGAGGGGGGGGGGGGGGGAATACTTTATGCTCCTCCAAGAAAAAAAATAAAACATATTAAATTCGTTAATTGTTGTTGATTTATATTAACAAAATACTTCTTTAGAAAGATCATCATTAACAGAACTCAAAAGCACTCTAATTTTAGATGGAGGTCGGAAGATTGCTTGGATACTTGTCATCCCATGTTATATATTGCCATGCACGTCCAGATATTGGGACAGTGTTATTCAGGAGACAGTTGAGATTAAATTAGCGAGTAAAGTATTAATGTGTTAGTAGGATCAAGAACTTGAGAATATGTCTTAGCATCTTAGCACACACTTGGCGACATCAGCACATTTTCAGTAATTTGTGCTGTCGGGTGGGGGGGGGGGGGGGGGATTGGGGGGACTGTAGTAGTTTATGTTCACCCCCAAAAAATTTTAAAAATGTAAAATTTCGTTAGTTTTTGTTGACTTTTACTCACAAAATACATTCTAAAGAGATATTAATGTGTCAGTAGCGTCCTGACGCTGAAAATGTTTAATTTGACGTTCAGTGAAGAAAGTGGCATCTATTACTGAAAAACTTAAATTTTTGTCTTACGCTTAAATGAAAAATTTAAATCTTATAGGATAAGGCTGAAGAATTCATTAGGAACAATGAATATTTCTTCAAAATGTTGAAATACAAAGTAACTGACTAGATTATAATATTTTCAAAGGATGAGCACAAGGTGCAACTCACACCCCCTGGTAAAGCGAAGGTTAAACTTTTTCTACAATTTTACAATTTCAATTATTTGAAAATGCCTTGCCGTTTATGTAGTCCTATAAATACGAAAATTTTATCAAAAACGAAATCAACAAAAGGTTTTGATACGACTCCTAATGTGTATGATGTGTTTTCGTCAACTGATATTGCTTCCAGTATATACAAAATTTTAAACGCGTCCGTTTGCCGTGCGCCGAAAACTGAATGTGCACTCCGAGTGACAGTCGAATCTGCTGATACCCACTTGCTGTATGGAAATGGCTCGAAGTCAGGAGTTGTGATGCTACTAAAGGTGCAACAATTAAGCTAAACAACGGAATAACAAAACCAATACAATCCGTTTTACATATATATATCAGCTCTTTCCGTCGTCAGTTTATGATGCGATTTTGGTGAAGCTACGTGCTGAACGGTGCACTGGACAGTCAGTTTATAGACTTGCGGACTAACCAGTATACCTTCACTCCGATTCTGTAAATATAAAACGTTGCATCTCTTGAAACATTTATCGTACAATGATATCATTTTGCTGATACATTCCTTAGTATACGCGTAACTGCCTGCGAAAAAGAGTTACGAATAGAGTCGGTAGTAAAAAGTAGTAATTCAATACGTCATGCTCCATACTGCAGCTTTACTGCATGAAGATGGACAATGCAGTAAATGAAAAAAAAAAGAATTTCTTATCATTATTTCGTGGAGCGTGTCGGGGAGGAAAAGTTTCGTAAAAGCTTGAAATTATATCTAAAGGTTGCTGGAAGTTGCTAAGTTCTTTCATTCTTAAATACTGTATGAATATAGTCTGGGTGATTTGCGCACCGTGAGTTACAATACATCAAGATATGTACACAATTTCCTGACTTATAATGTTAAAATTTTAACATAAGGTTCTAGCTCTTAATGAAAGAATTTTAAATTTTTAATTTTGGTCAATATCTGTATTAAAAAATGAATTTTGGTGCTTCCGAAGACATTTAGAAAGGCAGTCTTACTGTGGGAACGTGCAGTGGACTAGCCCTTTAGTAACACAGATAGAACAACTGTGTAAGATATTGCATGTAAAAGTGTCAGCTGCTCCAGCTGATAGTAATTATGCAGACGCCAGTGAACCTTCGTTTAACTTGATTTGATTTAGACCTGATTTTAACATTATCGCTTGATCAAAACTGGTGGTCGATAAATAGGTACACGGTACAGCAGCTATTGAGGGTTTTGTGATTCCGCCATTTCAATTACATTGAAGATGAGAAGCATTATTACATGAAATAAACTATCAATCCATCTCCGACTCATTGTTCTGAGCGTTTGTTAAGCAGTGTTTTGCACTGCTGAAAATTCAGGTTTCAGCCTACCAAGCATCGAAATGTCTGTTATTGCCTTCCAAACGTTATTGTCATGTATTTAATTATATTATAATCTGTGTTTCGATCGCGACTAATGTCTTCAGCACCGTACTAGCGTTATAAATCAAAGACTATCGATTGTATTGACAGATTTAAGTAGAAAAATGTTTCAGTAAGCTCTGGGTAGCAGAGACGCTCAACTGATTTGGAGTAAAAGTAAAGATGCACCGTTGTTACATTTGCTTTAAGCATGATTAAAACTGCAGATTAATTAAAAATTAATTTCTTTTTATTTTACCTACGGTGAAACTTCCCGTTGGCCAACAATTTGTACTGAAATTTTAATCAACACGATATAAGTGCAAGGCATTCAGTTATTATACAATTCGTATGGGCATTCTAACATAAAAATATGTTATAACTTTCAGGCATTCTGTTGCCTTATAGCTGAATGAAATGCATAGCTAAAAATTATTTTCACATTTCTGAAATTTCTTTTCATGGGAGCGAGAGTATCATTCACTTGCAGTACTGGAAATCTTGAGAGAACGAGACGCAATCGCTATCTGGTGTCACTGGCTATAGTATAGTGTTCTACATCGAAACATTCAGACGCTTATATCTGAGGAGATATCTGTATTGAATACCCCTCCTTTTGAGGATTTTCAGATTTTTTTTTTATTTGGAAAATTTAAGAAAGGCTACAGAGTGATTTATTTCCTTGAAACATCACGTCTACATTTCATACTGTCCCTAACTCAAGCACACCGGTCTGAACTTGTAAGTTTTCCGTTATATGCAAATTAAAAACGAAACAGTGGCGAGCTGTGGGTGGCAGCTTATCTCACCATTTCCGCAACTCCAGCCCTTGAACGGATTCCCGGAAAATGAAGCAAATTACAGCGGTTAATTTAAAGGCCACTTCTAATGATTATGTTTTTCTCTCGTGTAGACAAAGTTCGCATAACAATAATTTTCTAATTTTCTTTACGTAAACCCGAACAATCAACAACTACCAATCGGAGGGTGCCAGCTTATTCCATCACTTCCTAAGCATTCTCTAGTAAGGGAACAAGTTATCTGAAAGACACGAGTTACATTAGCGAACTGCCTTTCTTTCCCTTTAACCAATGTAGCGTTCCGGCAGTAATGTTAAGCAAGAGACAGGAAAAGGAAGGAATGGCTGATAAATGACTAAATGACGAGCTAAAGAAACTGGTACAGCTGCCTAATATAGTGTACGAGCACGCAGAGGTGCTGCAACACGACGTGGCATGGACTCGACTAATGTCTGAAGTAGTTCTGCAGCGGACTGACACCATGAATCCTGCAAGCCTGTCCATAAATCCTTAAGAGTAGGAGGCAGTGGAGATCCTTCCTGAACAGCACGTTGCAAGGCATCGCAGATATGCTCAGTAATGTTCATATCTGGGTGAATTTGGTGGCCAGTGGAAGTGTTTAAACTCAGAGGAGTGTTCCTGGAGCCACTCTGCAGCAATTCCGGACGTGTGGGGTGTCGCATTGTCCTGCTGGAATTCACCAAGTCCGTCGGAACGCACAATGGACATGAATCGATGCAGGTGATCAGACAGGATGCTTACGTACTGTGTCACGTGTCAAAGTCGTATCTAGATGTACCAGGGGTCCTATATTACTCCAACTGCACACGCCCCACATCATTACAGAGCCTCCACCAGCTTGAACAGTCCCCAACCGACACCCAGGATCCATAGATTCATGAGGCTGTCTCCATACCCGTACAGGTCCATCTGCTCTATACAATTCGAAACGAGACTCGATCGACCAGGCAACATATTTCCAGTCATCAACAGTCCAATGTTGGTGTTGACGGGCCCAGGCGAGACGTAAAGCTTTTGTGTTGTGCAGTCATCAAGGATACTCGAGTGAGCCTTCGCCTCCGAAAATCCATATCGATGATGTTTCGTTGAATGGTTTGCACGGTGACCCTTGTCCGCCATCTTCAGCAATTTGCCGAAGGGTTGCACTTCTGACACGTTGAACGATTCTCTTCAGTCTTCCATGGTATCCTTTTTGCAGGATGTTTTTTCCGGCCGCAGCGATGTCGGAGATTTGATGTTTTAGCGGATGCCTGAAATTTATGGCATACTCGTGAAATGGTCGTACAGGAATATTCCTTCGTCGCTACCTTGGAGATGCTGTGTCCCATCGCTCGAGCGCCTACTATAACAACACGTTCAACCTCATTTAACTCTCAATAACCTGCCATTGTGGTAGCGGTAACCGACGTAACAACTGCGCTATACACTTGTCATATATAAGCGTTGCCGACCGTAGCGCAGTATTCTGCCACTGTATCCGAATATATATGCCTACACCAGTTTCTTTGGCGCTTCAGGGTAGAATAGAACGTTGGGACAACTTGAGATACGGAAGAAAGAGGGGGGGGGGGGGGAGGGGGGGGCAGGGAGGAGAGTGGGGCTCACATCCCAAGTTGTAGTTACCCTAACAGGCAGACACATGAGGGCAGCTGATGTTATTGCATTTACAGTAGCTTATTTACTCACCGTCACTCGTCATAACAAAATTACTGATTTGCTGCAGGTAACAGCTAGCGTTGAATAATTCGTTGTTGTTCCACAGGGGAAATTCGTAACAGGATTTTTCCTCACAATCACATGGATTTCGATATTGCAGATACTGTGACAAGTAGTCGAGGAGCAGAACCGCAACTGGAATCGCTCAACACGAGCGAGGCATCACAATTTGATGAAGTACCTATGCAATTCTAATAGATTATAACAGGGGTCTCCAAACTTTTTAGTCCGCGGGCCACGTTGACTACTCCACAAAGTCATAAGGGCCAAGATCTACCTAGTGGGATTAAAGCACCCTAGCACTCCATGATCACCGTAATGTAAGGCTAAAGGAAAGATGAAGTTGCAAAAATCTAAGGTTGTGGGAATAGCTAGCACTGAAACGAACTACGATTATTATTTAATTACATAATTTTGATTGGTGGATGCACCTGACCGAAATTCAGGCGTATTTTATTCTGCCGAATTTCACCGACAAGGCCTCGAAACTCAATTGTTGGCTGTATAGGTACCACCTCAAATATTTGGCGGGCCGGATACCAGGGATGTCCGGCCAGCTAACCCGGGCCGGTTTGCCGGCCCTCGCGGGCCGGTTTCGGCCCGCGGGCCGTAGTTTGGAGATTATATGATAAAAACAGCTCCCTTTCTAGCAGTTTATGGTAGGTTACTCGATGTATACCAAGCGATAAGGAAAGAAAGCAGTTGTCATGTCCGTTTTCACGTAAGGAGAAGGAAAATTGGAATGGGGCGTGATATTAGTACATCTACATCTATATCCATACTCCGCTAGCCACCTGACGGTGTGTGGCGGAGGGTACCTTCAGTACCTCTATCGGGGTCTCCCTGTTATTCCAGTCTCGTATTGTTCGTGGAAAGAAAGATTGTCGATATACCTCTGTGTGGGCTCTAACCTCTCCGATTTTATCCTCATGCTCTCTTCGCGATATATACGTAGGAAGGAGCAATATACTCCTTGACTCCTCGGTGAAGGTATGTTCTCGAAACTTCAACAAATGCCCGTACCGAGCTACTGAGCGACTCTCTTGCAGAGTCTTCCACTGGAGTTTATCTATCATCTCCGTAACGCTTTCGCGATTACTAAATGATCCTGTAACGATGCGCTCTGCTCTCCGTTGCATCTTCTCTATCTATTCTATCAACCCTATCTGGTACGGATCCCACACCGGTGAGCAGTATTCAAGTAGTGGGCGAACAAGTGTACGGTAACCTACTTCCTTTGTTTTCGGATTGCATTTCCTTAGGATTCTTCCAATGAATCACAGTCTAGTATCTGATTTACCGACTATTAATTTTATATGGTCATTCTATTTTAAATCACTGCTAATGCTCACTCCCAGATAATTTATGGAATTAACTGCTTCCAATAGATAAATGATAAAGGATCTTTCTTTCTATGCATTCGCAGCACATTACACATGTCTACATTGAGATTCAATTGCCATTCCCTGCACCATGCGTCAATTCGTTGCAGATCCTCCTGCATTTCAGTACAATTTTCCATTGTTACAACCTCTCGATATACTACATCTTCGTCAGAAAAAAGCCGCAGTGAATTTCCGATGTTATCCACAAGGTCATTTATATATATTGTGAATAGCAACGGTCCTACGACACTCCCCTGCGGCACACCTGAAATCACTCTTACTTCGGAAGACTTCTCTTCATTGAGTATGACATGCTGCGTTCTGTTATCTAGGAACTCTTCAATCCAATCACACAATTGGTCTGATAGTCCATATGCTCTTACTTTGTTCATTAAACGACTGTAGGGAACTGTATCAAATGCCTTGCGGAAGTCAAGAAACACGGCATCTACCTGGGAACTCTTGTCTATGGCCCTCTAAGTCTCGTGGACGAATAGCACGAGCTGGTTTTCACACGATCGTCTTTTTCGAAACCCATGCTGATTCCTACTGAGTAGATTTTTAGTCTCCAGAAAAGTCATTATACTCTAAGGTGATACGTGTTCCAAAATTGTACTACTGATCGACGTTGGAGATATAGGCCTATAGTTCTGCACATCTGTTCGACGTCCCTACTTGAAAACGGGGATGACCTGTGCCCTTTTCCAATCTTTTGGAACGCTACGCTCTTCTAGAGACCTACGGAGCACCGCTGCAAGAAGGGGGGCAGGTTTCTTCTCGTACTCTGTGTAAAATAGAACTGGTATCCCATCAGCTCCAGCGGCCTTTCCTCTTTTGAGCGATTTTCCATCCCTCCGTCTTCTATTTCGATATCTACCATTTCGTCATCTGTGCGACAATCTACGGAAGGGACTATAGTGCAGTCTTCCTCTCTGAAACAGCTTTGGAAAAAGACATTTAGTATTTCGGCCTTTGGTCTGTCATCCTCTGTGTCAGTCACAGAGTGTCTGGACATTTTGTTCTGATCCACCTACAGCTTTGACATAAGACCAAAATTTCTTAGGATTTTCTGCCAAGTCAGTACATAGAACTTTACTTTCGAATTCATTGAACGCCTCTTGCATAGCCCTCGTCACACTACATATCGCTTCGTGTAATTTTTGTTTGTCTGCAAGGCTTTGGCTATGTTTATGTTTGCTGTGAAGTTCTCTTTGCTTCTCTAGCAGTTTTCTAACTCGGTTGTTCTACCACGCTGGCTCTTTTCCATCTCTTACGATCTTGCTTGGCACATACTCATCTAGTGCATATTGTACGATGGTTCTGGACTTTGTCCACCGATCTTCAACACTAACTGTAAATGAGATAAAACTAGAAGTACTCTCCGCCACACACCATAATGTGGACTGCAGAGTACTGATGTGGATGAGCTATGGATTTTCAGAATACTAATTTCGGATATAGACTGTAAATTTAAAAATGGAATACAGAACACTGCCATAAACGTTTTTATCTCTAAATTTGCTCTTAATTGTCGTATTAAATATTTACGACGCTTGCAGTTAAAATAAATGAACCTGTGAGTGAATAATCTTTAAAGATATGTTGCTGATTTTTGTTGCTGTGTAATTTTACAGTATTTCTGAGACACACAGCATTTCTGTAATTTAACAATTCATCACTTTCAAGAAACTTGTAAATGCACTGGTGTGCAAAACCTAAGAATGGAAGTATCTTCTGCATGATATATCACTGCCAAGTAACACAGCTGGATGAAACTTGGACCATACGTAGAAAGAAAGACAACACTGTTATACAGATGGCGACAAAGAAATACGCCATGAGATGATCAGAAATAAATTATTGTAAGAAAATAATTACTCTGCTGTCACAGCGATGTGTGTCCGCCCCCCGGTAGCTGAGTGGTTCAGCCGGCACGGTAGTTCAACGTGTTCGGTCAGAGGGTTAGCTGCCCTCTGTAATAAAAAAAAACTGAGTTACTCAATCAACAGCCTACTTAAACGGATGTCTTACGACTTCCACCCCGAGCAGATGCAACGAACGAAAGCGACCAAAATGAGATTTTTAAAAAAGTGGTCAGCGCGGCAGTGTGTCAGTCCTAAGGGCCCGGGTTCGATTCACGCCTGGGCCAGAGATTTTCTCTGTCCCACGACTGGGTGTTGTATTGTCCTAATCATCATTATTTCATCCCCATCGGCCCGCAAGTCGCCGAAGTGGCGTCAGATCGAAAGAGTTGCACCTGATGGATGGTCTACCCGACGGGAGGCCCTAGTCACACGACATTTACCTTTTATTTACAGCGATTTGTGATAGTCAACTGGATATTCAAAAAAAAAAAATGGTTCAAATGGCTCTGAGCACTATGGGACTTAACTTCTGAGGTCATCAGTCCCCTAGAACGTAGAACTACTTAAACCTAACTAACCTAAGGACATCAAACACATCCATGCCCGAGGCAGGATTCGAAGCTGCGACCGTAGCGGTCACACGGTTCCAGACTGAAGCGCCTAGAACGGCTCGGCCGCATCGGCCGGCTGATATTCCAAAAGACGGGACATGGTTCATAATTGGATGTGTGATCACCACGGCCGGAAATGCATGCACTGCATCGTGCTATCATGCTGGTAACAAGGTCTGAAGAAGTTCTTGTGGTAGGGCGTTGCATTCCTCCACCAGCGCGTCTGGCAACTGGTGGGTGGTCTTTGGTGCACGTGGACGTTCTGCAATACGGCCCCCCAACGCGTCACACACATGCTCGATGGGATTTAAGTCGAGGGAACGGGCAGCCAGTCCATTCGCCGGATATCATCCCTTTGTTCCAAGAATTCCCCTACCTACGCTCATCGATGTGGCATACTCTGTCATCAATAAAAAGGACTTGTCATCGATAAAAATGAAGTTAGGGTCGAATACACACCAGAAATGACGCTCATTGTGAAGGAGTACATTGTCACACCACCGTTGACCAACAAGAGTACTGTCTTCAAAGATTTGGTGGGTCAGTACGTCCATTCATTATGTCTCTCCGCACAATAAAAGGTATACCACAAACACGACCCTGTTCGACAACGTTCTGAGTGCACTATGTGCTTCCACAAATGGTTCAAATGGCTCTAAGCACTACGGGGTTTAACTTCTGAGGTCATCAGTCCCCTAGAACTTAGAACCACTTAAAGCTAACTAACCTACGGACATCACACACATCCATGCCCGAGGCAGGATTCGAACCTGCGCCTAGAACTTCTCGGACACAGCGGCCGGCCTGTGCTTCCACCGCTCGCCAAATGACCAAATGAGAGTACGTCCAGAAAGACTACTCCATTAAATCTGTTCTCATGCGAGACGAGCACGTGACCCCACTCTGCGTTGGTCTAGGCACCAACGCAAATTATGTCGCCGAGGTGCGGTTGTCAACAGAACATCGCGCTAAAGGAGAAGGGCCATGTATCACTGTGGAGTCTAAGACCGCCTGCCTTGTAGTTCTGTTAAACGCGTTTGCTATTGCACCCGCTACTTGAGAGGGTTCCTTCTTCCATCTTTCAAAGTGTAGCAGTCGTCCGCTGTCGCAGCTGACCATGGTTGACCATCTCCCCTCCTTCGGGCAGCAGTGGCTGTTGTTGGGAATGCTCCCCACTGACGTGAAACAATGCTGTGAGGAATACGAAATTACTGTGCTGGACTCGTCACACCTACGCGTTTTTGTAGTTTCCTGGTGATTCTTTCCTGTATGAAGTCATCCAAATGTTATATATGAGCCATGCTGAACACCACAGTTCTCTGCAACTGTTCACTGTGACACATACTGTCTTTTACCATTCCTTCAACTAAATCGTGTTGTGGGCCAAGCGCCTTTTGGTGCTGTAGTCACTCTGGCCTCACGGTATAAGACGTGTACGATTGCGATACCTCCAGCAACAAGGTCCAGCAATTTCATTCATTTCCGCTGAATAGTTAATATGTTATTTTTTTCAGGTCGTGATTCTGTTTTTTGATAAATAGTCTTACACAGGGAGTTTTAAAAAAGACTTAACAACTTTGAAAATTCATATAAATTTATTGAAAGGCGATATAGAGCTGGGTTTAGTGCTATTTTGTAGGAAAACAGTTTTTTCCATATTAGTGAAGATGATGTAGGTAGCTTCCGTTGGTTGTTCTGCACACATCCTAACGGAATTCAATTTCTTCCAAACTCGCTGTAGTATTGCAGGTGTACCTTGGTCAGTGGGGGCGTAAATTCTTGCTTTAAGTTCAGGTAGAGAAGCCAGCACAGGGGGTTAAGGGGGACGTTGATGAAAAACACACACTATTCCAAAAATGCACCAAATCCACAGTTTTGGAGATGTGGCAATGAAATTTTGTACCATGCTTTACATGAAAGTAACACATTTACATATAAAATCCTTTGATTATATATATTCAACTTTTTTTGAATGAAATTTAAAGTTTAATTTTAAAAAAATAATGTATGTTACTTTTTCTCAGAAAGTATTCAAGAGATTTCTACAAAATTTCTCTGTTTCATCCCTTTTTATGTTGTAAGCTTCTCTCATGAGGTTTTTGGAATAGGTCAAATAGAAGAATTTTCATAATTTTTTAGTTATGATTCCACCAAGTACAATTTTAAATTCATGCAAAATTCCAAGCCGTTTTCCCCATATCTCAGCTTGCAATCATAATTTCAAAATTTGCTCTTGAGGCAACGTTTATTATTCTTACAGAAATATGTGTACAAAATTACATAATTCTAGCATTCATAGAATCTGAGGAAAAGGTACATAAACTTTAAAAAACAAACTTTTCAGGAAACGTAATTTGAAGTTCAACCTCACTTGTTTCCTTATGTCACTTCTTCAGAAGGTTCCACACTTGTACTCTGGGTCGTCTTTCCCTTCAACACTTCTCTTCTGGTTTCTTGTTGTCTGTCTTCTTTCCTTTACCAGGCCTTCAACTGACAACTGCAGAGGCGCGCTGTAAATATATTTTTCTCAGGATGCCGGCCGGTGTGGCCGAGCGGTTCTAGGCGCTACAGTCTGGAACTTCGCGACCGCTACGGTCGCAGGTTCGAATCCTGCCTTGGGCATGGATGTGTGTGATGTCCTTGGGTTAGTTAGGTTTAAGTAGTACTAAGTTCTATGGGACTGGTGACCTCAGAAGTTAAGTCCCATAGTGCTCAGAGCCATTTGTGCCATTTTTCCTTTCTCAGGATGTCTTGAGTAAAATTTCCTATCTTGAAGCCCATTCTTTCTAATACCTTCATCCTCCCGACGTTCCCATCATTAAATACAAGAACTGCATCATAAGTTGCAATTCGGACAACTGTAGCAGATGGAAATGTGTTTTTAGTGCATCGTTCCCATATGAGTGAATTTAGAGACTCATTTGGATTTTGGGTTTTGCCACGAACACACTTTTTGAGAAGTGCAGGATCGGCCAAAGATGACCTATAAAACCAAAGAGTATTTATCACGGCCTTCTAAATGCACCCCACGCACGTTTGGTTGAAAGTAATACACAGAATCGTTGTTCACTGAGCTGGTAATGAAGTGCTGCTTCAAAACATGGGCGTGGCAGGGAGACCGCGTCACACTTTTAAATAATTTTCAGGCACTTCGGATGCGATTTCAACATTGAAACTTTGGGAACTTATTGTCCATGAGTTGTACTGACAAATAAAAAATAAATCGAAACTTGACACTTTTGGTCAATTTTATCAACGTTCCCCCATATACACGATGTCGTTGATGAATCCTCATCAAAAAATTCGAGCGGTGTCAGTTATGGGGAGCCATGCAATTGGCGAACCACAGACCAATCCATTGACCTCAAAAGCGGTAACTGAGAAAATCCCGAACGCCAGCCTGGTAGTAAACATTTCGTTCTTGGTCATCCTCATCGATCTGTGGAATTAAAAATTATTGTAACATATGGAGGTACACTAGGCCACTGATGGATCTCTCACAGAAAAAAAGGGGCCGTACTCTTTGTTCTTGCTCCATGCACAAAAGACGTTCAGTTTAGGGCTATCACGAACATGTTGTAATGTTTGATGAGGGTTTTCACTGCCTTAAATTCTACAGTTATTGTGCGTTAACCTTGCCACTTCAATAAAAAGCTCGGGGCCAATGAAGGTAGCCATCTTTAACGCAACTGTCGCTAGCGCTCCTAACGTTGCGATTCGGCACTAGCGAAATACGCGAGACAGAACTTCATTTATTTTCTGCAAATCGACACTACTGTCCCTCTGTAGGTACTATGAATTAAATTATATAAATTTTCGAAGTTGAATGTGCAGAGTGAAACACCTAAAACTCGCACCGCGAATATTACAGAATTGGAAACTGCTGTTGTGTTTTCACAGAATGGATTGGTAGTCAGGTTCTCGTATTGTCAGTCAATAAGCAGATTGCATAATGCTTAGAAAGTATATTCTTTGTGCAAACATAAATTTTGTAATAGGAACGATGCCTGACATTAACAAACTAAAACTAGGGTAAATTAGAATGACAGTGGTGTTTGTTGTAGGATTCTAGTGCGAGTCGGTTGCTGGATATCGTATTTTGAAAAGTTTCGGCACGGTCACTTGTTTGTGCCATTCAACATGTGTAGTTGCTAGGTACGATGTTGTAATGTTTGCTCACAGTATGCTTATGTGTTCCTTGAGTGCATTGCAGCTTGCTAGTTAGTTAGTGTAACAGTCCAAGTAGCAGGTCGTGAGTGGTCGATGAGATTAACCAGAGCAGGAAAAGCCGACATGCTCATTGTGTATGGAGAGTACAGGAAGAATGCAGTTCATTCTTGTACGTTGGATGTGAATAGATATCCTAATAAACATCAACCGTCTCTGCAGTTATTTATCAACCAGTTGTGTGGAAGTGGTAATCAAACACCTAGACAATGTAACAGAAGGAAATTAATGTTTGCACTGTTTTTGCAGTTGATCCGCACTTCAGCTCCCGCACAACTGCACTAGGAAGTGGCATGAGTCAGGCAAGTGTTCTACATATTCCCCATCGACATAGGTTCCATCCCTCGCACATATTGCTCCACCAAGAGCTGCTTGGAAATCATTACGAGAATCGTGTTAACTTCTGTACATGGGCGTTAAGACAGGACGCTCCAGATGTATCATGTATCTTGTTTAGTGATGAAGCCACATTTACCTATGATGGCCAGGAAAACCGCCAAAACATGCACTATTGGTCTGTTGACAATCCCCATTGGCTTCGCCAAGGGCAACGTCAGCGTGCTTGGAGTGTAAGCGTGTAGTGTGGGGCGTGAGCCATCAGCTCTTAGGCCCGTTTTTCATAGACGGAACACTGAACCCGCACATGTGTCGCAGCCTCCTAACAGACCACCTTCCTCGGAAGCTAGAAGGCGTTCCTCTGCAGACTAGGAGGAACCTGTGGTACCAACGTGATGGCTCTCCAAGCCATAGTGCAAGACGTGCTATAGTATGTTTTCATGAATTGTTACCAAACCGTTGAACTGTATGCAGACATCGTAAATACAGGACAGAATGAAGCAGTGCACCATTATAAGCTTGATAATTATGTTCGCTGAAACAGATGGGTGGGTTTGGGTTGGGAAGAAACTTGGAATGGAATTAGCTTGTACGCTGAACTGACAAACAGGCTACATTTAAAAGTGTGTGTTACAAGATATTTATTGATTTCAAGAACATAACGCCAAATGTACAAGGTAGGTGCACAACTTCGCTTCCGCCGTTTTTCCCCAACATTTGAGATTATAACTAAACAAATTGGTTATATATCTATCATTCAAATTATTTTCCATCGCTGGCCACTACTCTCTCCCATCTTTCGGGCAGTGTACGAATACCGCGCCGAAAAAATTGTTCGTGTTTTGAAACGATCCACGAATGGATCCAATTTGTGACTTCTTCATGAGATCGGCGGTATTGGTCAGCCAGGCCATGCACCATTGATCTAAACAGCTGATAGAGGGATCAATGTCTGGAGAATATGGCGGGTGGGGTAGGACTTCCCCTTTTAACGTTTCCAAGTACGTGTTTACGTCTTTTGCAACGTGCGGTCGCGCGTTGTCGTGCTGCAAAATCACTGTATCGTGCCTCTCGCTGTATTGCGGCCGTTTGTCTTTTAATGCTCTGCTCAGACGCTTTAATTGCGTTCGATAACGAGAACCTGTGATTGTTTCACTTGGTTATAACACCTCATAATACAAGACGCCGAGCTGATCCCACCAAATGCAGAGCATGATCTTGGAGTCGTGAATATTTGGTTTGGCCGTCGACGTGGAAGCATGGCCGGGATATCTCCATGATTTTTTGCGTTTAGGGGTATCGTAATGAACCTATTTTTCGACCCCGGTCACAATGCGATGCAGAAAGCCCTTCCGTTTTTGCCTCTGAAGCAACTGTTCACAAACACATATACGCCGTTCAACGTCTCTTGGTTTCAGCTCACACGGAACCCAAGTTCTTTCTTTCTGAATTACACCCATAGCCTTGAGACGTTTTGAAATGGATTGCTGTGTCACTCCCACTAATCGTGCCAATTTCTATTGCGTTTGACGCGTGTTTTCACTCAGCAGTGTCTCTAATTCTGCATCCTCGAAAACTTTCTCTCTTCCACCGCTATACCGGTCTATGACGTTAAAATCACTGTTCTTGAGGCGTTGAAACCACTCACGACACGTTCTTTCACCAATAGAGTCCTTACAATACGTGCTTGAGAGCATTCGATGAGACTCAGCCGCTGTTTTCTTCATATTGAAATAAAACAGTAACACCACCCGCAAATGACGAGAATTAGGCTTGTAAACTGACAGTTTCAATCAAGAACAACTTTATGATGGAGACACAAATCGACTAATGTTTCAATGAGGCCATGTTGACCGAGGTCCAAGCTAACTGCCTGACGTCTGCGATCTGTTTCCGTTGTCGCCACCTATCGGCAAACGGCGCAAGCAATGTTGTACGCCTTATAGAACAATATTTACTCTTAGGAAAAGCTATTTACATTTTATCTTCTGAACTGTATCATATTTGTGAAAAATGTTTTATTGTTTAATGTGTCCTACATAATACGAATTAACGTAATGAATACCAAGCTTATACAATCCTCAAAGTGGTTAATCCGTACTACTCTACAAACCTGTAGAATTTAAGCCGCTGAGTGTCATGCGTATCTCACGGGGTTGCATTTGATTATGATGTACACACAGCAAGACAATTGTGATTGGTTCCGTGCTAGGCAGGTGGCAGACAGTCGTGAAATTGTTTTCCCCCATTCCTGGCACAGTTTGTAATTTGCTACTCGGTCGCGAGAAAAATTTTTAATTCGGTAAACGAATGATTTATGAGCGACATGTACTCTTTCAGCTTTTTCCATCGTCTCCATTTTCTTCCCTCGATATCACGCGGTTTTCTGAGCCGTAAGTGGCTCTTGCCTCAATACCTCCAAGACTTGACTTTTGAGGTGGCGCATATGCGTGGGTAGTTAGTTTTCGCAATAACGTCTTTATAAATAACTGTTTAACCGCTGGCAACACCACGGAGCGCAGTTAGTTGATAATAAAAATCTAGATTGAATACTTTTAAATATATGACGTGTGCGGTCTCATATATAAGACTCACCGGCCATTTGAACATCTTCTTCTGTGCGGATGCACGAACAGAATCTTACGGGAATTGGCAAAAAGTCGCCAGTAATGAGTATAATGGGCTGGGGCACTACGAATATAGTGTGGGACAAAAAGCTGGGAATGTGGGTCTCACGGGAGGCGTGCCGGAGGTAAGTCCCTGCAGTCACACTATCCTGTGTGTCCTTGGTGGCTTAGATGGACAGAGCGTCTGCCATGTAAGCAGGAGATCCAGGGTTCGAGTCCCTGTGTGCGTTCTAAGAAGCGAGGAAAATACACTCTGCAGTGTACTTGAAACTGGAACAGTCAGTGATGCCTCAACCAAAAATGATGATGACGATGATGATGCATTGTAAAGATATCATTTTAAACCTGATACGAGTCGTAGCGTTAACTAAATGGTATTCCTCCAAGTACACCTAATTTATTTTCTATTTCTCAGCTGAGTGTAGGTCGGTGGTTAGGTGTTAGATTGCAAATCCAAAAGTTATCGATCTAATCCTTGATCGATCTTAGAATCTCTTTCGCCTTTCGTTCCTTCCACTGTCAGCAATGTTTTTCTACGATGAGAAACTGGATGCAGCATCGAGTCTCGGAGTGTGCAGCAGCCTGGATACGCCATTTCAGAGAGAGGTGAGAGCACTCCAGCTCCAACAGGACCATGCAGAGTACACCCTTTCTGTTTTGGAGAGCTTCACGCTTATATCAGTTACAGAATGAAAGAAAGCAAGAGTCGCACGCAACAGTTGCCTGGCAGACGCAGAGAGTTAGGTTCAACCACCTGAGCGGAAAGGGTGTTCTTCCTCATTGCGTTGTAAAGGCTGTATGTGTAGTGTGGATTATGTTCGTATTGTGCACTGGTGACAGGAGAAAGAGGCTACCCTCCAAGTTAGCCGGGAGCGCTAATGCACTGCTTCCTGGACTCGGGCATGCGCAGCGGCCCTGGATCGAATCCGCCCGGCCGATTAACGGGGTCGGTCTGTGTGACGGTCGGCCTGGATGCGGTTTTTAGGCGGTTTTCCACATCCCGCTAGGTAAATGCCGGGCTGGTCCCCAGGTTCCGCCTCAGTTACACGACTCGCAAACTTCTGAACACGTTCGCACTATTCCATGAATTACACTAGACGCAGAAGCAGGGGTACACTAATTGCATCCCGGGGGGTACAGGGTGGCGGCAGGAAGGGCATCCGGCCACCCCTTTACAATAACCTAACAATGCCGACCCTGCATACGCGCGGGACATGGCACCAGTGAAAGAAAGAAACGAAGAAAGACAGGAGAAAGAGGCTGAAATCCAGTGGCGGCGCATAGGTTACCCTTTCCGACTACCTCCAAGGGAACCACCGAGTTTAACGTCTCCATCCGAAGGACAAATCACCATCGAGAGCTGCTGCACCACTCTGTAGTCCACCTCTCCTTACCGTACACAACGAAGTCGTACACAACAGATTTCAACTTCATACCTCCACCAATTTCCTGAGAAGGGGACTTCACAGTCAGTTAGATGCACACCAAAGTAATCCTATAAGGGTTCTGTTTTTATTGATTCATATACAGAACTCTAAAAATGAAAGGTGCGTGCTCTGTAACTTGAACATGAAACTACAGAATCGTCCGTAACGTTCCCGAGTGGCACATTCAGCCAACTCGCTGTCAAAACAGCGCAGCAGAGGGATGTCGGATATGAGTTGCATTTCTGGAGTCCTACGTCCGGAGCAAACAGCATAAGCCACAATCACTGCCCAAGCACTCAGCACAGACTTCTCGGCAAGCATGACAAGACCAGCCGGCATGCGCCGCCTACATCTACAGTTACATGAATACTCTGCAAACCACATTTAAGTGCCTGGCAGAGGGTTCATCGAACAACCTTCACAAGTCCCTATTATTCCAATCCCGTATAGTGCGCGGAAAGAATGAACACCTATATCTCTCCGTACGAGCTCTGATTTCCCTTATTTTATCTTTGTGATCGTTCCTCCCTATGTAGGTCAGTATCAACAAAATATTTTTGCATTCGGAGGGGAAAGTTGGTGATTGGAATTTCGTGAGAAGATTCCGTCGCAACGGAAAACGCCTTTCTTTTAATGATGTCCAGCCAAAATCCTGTATCATTTCAGTGAGACTCTCTCCCATAGTTCGCGGTAATACAAAACGTGCTGCTCTTCTTTGAACTTCCTGGATGTACTCCGTCAGTCCTATCGGCTAAGGACCCCAGCAGTATTCTAAAAGAGGTCGGACAAGTGTAGTGTAGGCAGCCTCCTTAGTAGATCTGTTACATTTTCTGAGTGTCCTGCCAATAAAACGCAGTCCTTGCTTAGCCTTCCCCACAACATTTTCTGTGTGTTCCTTCCCATTTAAGTTGTTCGTAATTGTAATAGCTAGGTATTTAGTTGAAGTTACAGCTTTTAGATTAGACTGATCTGTCGTGTAACCGAAGTTTAACGAGTTCCTTTTAGCACTCATGTGGATGACCTGACAATTCCCGTTATTTAGGGTCAACTGCCACTTTTCGCACCATTCAGATACATTCTGAATCGTTTTGCAGTTTGTTTTGGTCTTCTGATGAATTCATTAGTCGATTAACGAGAGCGTCATCTGCAAACAACCGAAGACAGCTGCTCAGATTGTCTCCAAAATCGTTAATATAGATAAGGAACAGCAAAGGGCCTATAACACTACCTTGGGGAACGCCAGAAATAACTTCTGTTTTAGTCGATGACTTTCCGTCAGTTACTACGAACTGTGACCTCTCTGACAGGAAATCACGAATCCAGTCACATACCTGAGACGATTCAGTTGGCCTCTCCCCAGTGTTATTCAATCTGTATATTGAGCAAGCAGTAAAGGAAACAAAAGAAAAATTCGGAGAAGGTATTAAAATCCATGGAGAAGAAATAAAAACTTTGAGGTTCGCCGATGACATTGTAATTCTGTCAGAGACAGCAAAGGACTTGGAAGAGCAGTTGAACGGAATGGATGGCGTCTTGAAGGGAGGATATAAGATGATCTTCAACAAAAGCAAAACGAGGATAATGGAATGTAGTCGAATTAAGTCGGGTGATGTTGAGGCTATTAGATTAGGAAATGAGACACTTAAAGTAGTAAAGGAGTTTTGCTATTTAGGGAGTAAAATAACTGTTGATGGTCGAAGTAGAGAGGATATAAAATGTAGACTGGCAATGGCAAGCAATGCGTTTCTGAAGAAGAGAAATTTGTTAACAGCGAGTATAGATTTAAGCGTCAGGAAGTCATTTCTGAAAATATTTGTATGGAGTGTAGTCATGTATGGAAGTGAAACATGGACGGTAAATAGTTTGGACAAGAAGAGAAAAGAAGCTTTCGAAATGTGGTGCTACAGAAGAATGCTGAAGATTAGATGGGTAGATCACATAACTAATGAGGAAGTATTGAATAGGATTGGGGAGAAGAGAAGTTTATGGCACAACTTGACCAGAAGAAGGGATCGGTTGGTAGGACATGTTCTGAGTCATCAATGGATCACCAATTTAGTATTGGAGGGCAGCGTGGAGGGTAAAAATCGTAGGGGGAGACCAAGAGATGAATACACTAAGCAGATTCAGAAGGATGTAGGTTGCAGTACGTACTGGGAGATGAAGAAGCTTGCACAGGGTAGAGTAGCATGGAGAGCTGCATCAAATCAGTCTCAGGACTGAAGACCACAACAACAACAACTGAGACGATATTCCATAAGCACGCAATTTCACTACCAGCCGCTTGTGTGGTACAGTGTCAAAAGCCTTCCGGAAATCCAGAAATACGAAATCGATCTGAAATCCCTTGTCAACAGCACTCAACACTTCATGTGAATAAAGAGATATTTGTGTTTCACAGGAACGGTGTTTTCTAAACCCATCTTGACTTTGTGTCAATAGACCGTTTTCTTCGAGGTAATTCACAATGTTCGAACATAATATCTGTTCTAAAATCCTGCTGCATATCGACGTTACGATATGGGTCTGTAATTTAGGGGATTACTCCCACTACCTTTCTTGAATTTTGGTGTGACCTGTGCAACTTTCCAGTTTTTGGGTACGGATCTTTCGTCGAGCGAACGGTTGTATATGATTGTTGAGTATGGAGCTAATGCATCAGCATACTCCGAAACGAACCTAATTGGTATACACTTTGGACCAGAAGACTTGCTTTTATTAAATTGCTTCACGACTGCGAGGATGTTTACTTCTGCGTTACTCATGTTGGCACCTGTTCTCGAATCGAATTCTGAAATATTTACTCCGTCTTCTTTTGTGAAGGCATTTCGGAAGGCTGTGTTTAGTAACTCTGCTTTGGCAGCACTGTCTTCGATACTATCTCCATTGCTATCGTGTAGAGAAGGCATTGATTATTTCTTGCCGCTAACATACTTCTCATACGGCCAGAATCTCTTTGGATTTTCTGCCAGGTTTCAAGACAAAGTTTCGTTGTGGAAACTGTTATAGGCATCTCGCATTGAAGTCCGCGCTAAATTTCGAGCTCCTGTAAAAGGTTGCCAATATTGGGGATTTTGCGTCTGTTTACATTTGGCATGTTTGTTTCGTTGTTTCTGCAACAGTGTTCTATCCCGTTTTGTGTACCGTAGTTTGTTAATTTATTTGGTATAAATCTCTCAATTGCTGCCGATCCTATTTCTTTGAATTTAAGCCACATCTGGTCTACACTTATATTATTAATTTGGAATGAGTGGAGATTGTCTCTCAGGAAGGCGTCAAGTGTATTTTTATCTCCTTTTTTGAATAGGTGTATTTTTCGCTTATTTTTCGAGGATTTGAGGATTACAGTATTCAGTCTCACTACGACAACCCTGTGTTCACTAATCCCTGAATCAGTTTTGATGCTCGTTATTTACTCTGGATTATTTGTTGCTAAAAGGTCAAGTGTGTTTTCACAAAAGTTTTCTATTCGCGTTGGCTCATGAACTAACTTCTCGAAATAATTTTCAGAGAATGCGTTTAGCACAATTTCGGATGATATTTTATGCTTACCTCCGGAATTAAATATGTATTTTCGCCAACATATCGAGGGTGAATTAAAGTCACCACCAACTATTATCATATAAGTCGTGTACGTGTTTGAAATCAGACTCAAGTTTTCTTTGAACCTTTCAGCAACTGTATAATCTGAATTGGGAGGTCGGTAAAAGGATCCAAATTATTGTTTTATTCCGGTTGACAACAATGTCCTCTGCCCATACTAACTCACAGGATGTATCTACTTCAATTTCGCGACAAGATAAACCACTTGTGACAGCAACAAACACGCCACCGCCAACCGTGTTTAGCCCATCCTTTCGGAACATCGTTAGGTTCTTCGCAAAAATTTCGACTGAGCTTATATCCGGCTTTAGCCAGCTTTCAGTGCCTGTAACGGTTTGAGCATCAGTGCTTTCTATTACCGCTTGGAGCTCTGGTACTTTCCCAACACAGCTACAACAGTTGACGACTGTTATACCAATGCTTCTTGTATGTACGTTTCTCCTGTTTTCAGCCTGCACACTTTGTGACTGAAGCCCTTCTTGTGTTTTCCCGAGACCCTCTAACCTAACAAACCTCCCAGTCCAAGCCACACAGCCCCTGTTACCCGTGTAGCCGCCTCCTGCGTATAGTGAACACCTGACCTATTCAGCGGAACCCGAAACCCAACCACCCTTTAGCGCAAGTCGAGTAATGTGCAGCCTACACGGTCGCAGAACCGTCTGAGCCTCTGATTCAGACCATCCACTCGGCTCTGTACCAGAGGTCCGCAATCGGTCCTGTCGACTATGCTGCAAATGGTCAGCTTTGCTTTCATCTTCCAAGCAACACTGTTCCACTTCTGTTAGCCGCTCAAAACCAGAGAGAATCTCTTCTGATCCAAAGTTACACACATCATTGGTACCGACGTGAGCCACCACCTGCAGTTGGCGGCACCCCCTTTCCATATCTGGAATGACTCCACCCGGTATGCACACGGAGTGCGCATTGATTGGATTTCTTACCCTCCTTGTCGGCCAAGTCCCTAAGGGGCCCCATTACGCGCCTATGTTGGAGCTCCCAACTACCAATAATCCCACCCTCTGCGATTGCCCGGATCTTGCAGGCTGAGTGGTTTCCTCTGAAACAGGACAGGCGACAGCATTTGGCTCAGCGACAGTGTCAGCCACAGATAGCAGCTGGAACCTGTTTGTCAGACAAACCGGGGAGGCCTTGCGTGTGGCCACCCGGGAAGTCTTTGGCTGCCTGCTTCGCCCTGGGGCGACCTCCCACTCGACCACAGGTGAGGGGTCAGTCTCAGTGCCAGCAGTAACTGGGTTGGCCACCAGTGAGGACCGATCGGAGGACTCTGACGTGCTGGACATCCGTTGGGTCCCCAGGGCCAGCCCACAACAGTGGTGCCCATCCACTGCAGCCTCAAGCTGTGTAACCGAAGCCATCACAGCCTCAAGCTGAGAGCGAAGTGTCACCAACTCGGCTCGTATCCGCACACAAAAATCGCAGTCCCTGTCCTTTACTAAAGGCCGTGGAAAACTAAACTATGCAATTAAGCGGACTATCGGCACGTGCTGCGCAACTGTACTGTAGACCCTGACGAAAACGCACGAACTGTGTCTAGTAATACGCAGATATTCAAAAACCTATCTACCGATGCACTCAGGTGAAACTAAATAATTTGCCCATGATTAGAATCTGTTAATATGTCACAAAATCGGTTTACTTTCCGACGCAAACGAAAACGTGACAACTGTGGCTATTAGATATTAAATTTACCCGCAGAAACGCAAGAAACTGAACTATTAAAGCACACAGATGATATAATAAAACTCTTGCTGGTTAAGAACTCGTAAATGACAAAAGCCGTTTACTTCCCTGTTGCTGCGTCTGCCTCGATCGGCTACTGCTGCCTGCGTCCCTCCTGCGGCCCTTGCTCGAAGTCCCGCCTGTTCAGCTCCTTCTGACCAGACAGCACACTGTCGCTTCCTCGGCGACACCGGTGGCGCTAGCAGCCACATCCTCGAGCCCTCTATCTACGGTGAGATCGTTGCAACTATGGCGCAACCTGCTGAGCGAGCAGCTAATTCACGATTCACTTGCCACTGGAAGAGCTGTACAAGGGAAAAAAAGTAATATTGGTCGACAGAGCCTACAATATGTAAAACAGGTTACAGAAGGAAGGAAGATTAAGATTTAATGTCCCGTCAACATCGAGGCCATTGGAAATGGAGAACAGGCTCAGGATGTTTCAAGGATGGGGAAGGAAATCGGCCGTGCTGTTTCAAATGATACATGCCTGCATTTGCCTGAGCGATTTAGGGATAGCACGAAAAGCCAAAATCTTGATAGGTGGACAAGAATTTGAAGCGTGGTTGCGAATACGGGTCCTGTGTGCTAAGCACTACACCACTTCGCACGGTAACGGCTTATAGAGATGTTGGGTGCTTACGTAGTGACGGAAAGATCAGTCCAACATAGGGAAAGATTGAGGAAAAGTAAGGAAGATATTAGGTCCTCTGTTTTTTCAAAGGAATCATTCACCTTATCACTGTGTCGCGTGTCTTCATAAGGGTAGCAGCAAGTGATGACCAATCGTTACCGAACGGAGTTGTCAGTTAATGATGACAGATACCATACTGGACGACAGAATTACTGTGACTCAAGTGCCTCTGCAACTGCGACTGGTAGAACCTGATTCTGAAAACACACTTTAGAGCCAAAGAAACTCGTACACCTGCCCCGGCGCTACACGCCGTGGCATGGACTCTATTAATATTTGAAATAGTGCTGAAGGGAAGTGATTCCATGAATCCTGTAGGGCTCTCCATAAATCCGTACGAGTACGAGGGAGTAGAGATCTCTTCTGATCAGCATGTTGCAAGGCATCCCAGATGTGCTCGATAATGTTCATGTCTGGGGAGTATGGTGGCCAGCGGAGGTGTTTAAACTCAGAAGAGTGTTTCTGGAGCCACTCAGCAGCAATTCTGTTGCATTGTCCTATTCGAATTGCCCAAGTCCGTCGGAATGCACAAAGGACATGAGTCGATCCAGGTGATCAGACAGGATGCTTACGTAAGTGTCACCTGTCAGAGTCGTATCTAAACCCATCAGGAATCCCATATATTCCAATTGCACATGCCCTACACCATTACAGAGCTTCCAGCGTCTTGAACAGTCTTCTGCTGACTTGCAGCGTCCATGGATTCATGAGAGTGTCTCCATACCGGTACACATCCAACCGCTGGATACAATTTGAAACGAGGCTCGTCCGACCAGGCAACATGTTTCCAGTCATCAACAGTCCAATGTCGGTTTTGACGGGCCCAGGCAAGGCGTTAAGCTTTGTGACGTGCAGTTATCAAGAGTGCAGTCATCTGTCACGCTGAACCATTCTCTTCAGTCGTCGTCGGCCCGTTCTTGCAGAACCTTTCTCCAGCCGCAGCGATGTCGGAGATTTGATGTTTTACCGGATTCGTGATATTCACGGTACTCTCGTGAAATGGTCGTACGGGAAAATCGCCACTTCATCACTGAAACAGAGATACTGTGCCTCATCGCTCGTGCGCCGATTATAACACCGCGTTCAAACCTCTACATCTACATCTACATCCATACTCCGCAAGACACCTGACGGTGTGTGGCGGAGGGTACTTTGGAATACAAGGGAGAAACGTCAAAGGTACTCAGTCTCATATTGTTCTTGGCAAAAAAGGTTGTCGGTATGCCTCTGTGTGAACTCTAATCACTCTGATTTTATCCTCATGGTCTCTTCGCGAGATATACGTAGGAGGGAGCAATATACTGCTTAACTCCTCGGTGTAGGTATGTTCTGGAAACTTCAACAAAACCCCGTACCGAGCTACTCTCCTGCAGAGTCTTCCACTGGAGTTTACCTATCATCTCCGTAACGCTTTCGCGATTACTAAATGATCCTGTAACGAATCGCGCTGCTCTCTGTTGGATCTTCTCTATCTCTTCTATCAACCCTATCTGGCACGGATCCCACTCCGGTGAGCAATATTGAAGCAGTGGGCGAACAAGTGTACTGTAACTTATTTACTTTATTTTCGGATTTCATTTCCTTAGGATTCTCAGTCTGGCATCTGCTTTACCGACGACCAATTGTATATGATCATTCTATTTTAAATCACTCCTAATGTCTACTCCCAGATATTTTATCCAGTTGCTGACCTGCCATATTGTAGCTAAATGATACGGGATATTTCTTTCTGTGTATTCGCAGCACATTACACTTGTCTATATTGAGATTCAGTTGCCATTCCCTGGACTATCCGTCAATTCGCTGCAGTTCCTCCTGCATTTTAGTACAATTTTCCATTGTTACAACCTCTCGATATACCACAGCATCATCCGCAAAAAGCCTCAGTGAACTTCCGATGTTATCGACAAGGTCATTTATGTATATAGTAAATAGTAACGGTCCTTGCGGCACACCTGAAATCACTCTTACTTGGGAAGACTTCTCTTTATTGAGAATGACATGCTGCGTTCTGTTATCTAGGAACTCTTCAATCCAATAACACAGTTGGTCTGATAGTCCATATGTTCTTACTTTGTTCATTAAACGACTGTGGGGAACTGTATCGAACGCCTTGCGGAAGTCAAGAATCACGGCCTCTACCTGGGAAATGGACGAATAGCGCGAGCTGGGTTTCACACGATCGTCTTTTTCGAAACCCATGCTGATTCCTACAGAGTGGATTTCTAGTCTCCAGAAAAGTCATTATACTCGAACATAATACGAGTTCCAAAATTCTACAACTGATCGACGTTAGAGATATAAGTCTATAGTTCTGCACATCTGTTCGACGTCCCTTCTTGAAAACGGGGATGACCTGTGCCCTTTTCCAATCCTTTGGAACGCTACGCCTTTCTAGAGACCTACGGTACACCGCTGCAAGAAGGGGGGCAAGTTCCTTCGCGTACTCCGTGTAAAATCGAACTGGTATCAGGTCCAGCGGCCTTTCCTCTTTTGAGCGATTTTAACTTTTTCTATATCCCTCTGTCGTCTATTTCGATATCTACCATTTTGTCATCTGTGCGACAATCTAGAGAAGGAACTAGAGTGCAGTCTTCCTCTGTGAAACAGCTTTGGAAAAAGACGTTTGGTATTTCGGCCTTTAGTCTGTCATCCTCTGTTTCAGTACCATTTTGGTCACAGAGTGCCTGGACATTTTGTTTTGATTCACCTACTGCTTTGACATAATACCAAAATTTCTTAGGATTTTCTGCCAAGTCAGTACATAGAACTTTACTTTCGAATTCATTGAACGCCTCTCGCATAGCCCTCCTCATACTACATTTCGCTTCGCGTAATTTTTGTTTGTCTGCAACGTTCAAATGGCTCTGAGCACTATGGGACTTAATTTCTAAGGTCATCAGTCCCCTAGAACTTAGAACTACTTAAACCTAACTAACCTAAGAACATCACACACATCCACGCCCGAGGCAGGATTCGAACCTACGACCGTAGCGGTCGCGCGGTTCCAGACTGTAGCGCCTAGAACCGCTCGGCCACTCTGGCCGCCTGTCTGCAAGGCTTTGGCTATGTTTATGTTTGCTGTTAAGTTTCCTTTGCTTCCGCAGCAGTTTCCTAACTCGGTTATTGTACCACGGTGTTTCTTTTCCATCTCTTACGATCTTGCTTGGCACATACTCATCTAATGCATATTGTATGACGGTTTTGAACTTTGTCCACTGATCCTCAACACTATCTGTATTTGAGACAAAACTTTTGTGTTGTGCCGTCAAGTACTCTGAAATCTGCTTTTTGTCACTTTTGCTAAACAGAAAAGTCTTCCTACCTTTTTTAATATTTCTATTTACGGCTGAAAGCATCGATGCAGTAACCGCTTTATGATCGCTGATTCCCTGTTCTGCATTAACTGTTTCAAACAGTTCGGGTCTGTTTGTCACCAGATCGCCTAATATGTTATTGCCACGAGTCGGTTCTCTGTTTAACTGCTCAAGGTAGTTTTCAGATAATGCACTTAAAAAAATTTCACTGGATTCTTTGTCCCTGCCACCCGTTATAAACGTTTGAGTCTCCCAGTCTATATCCGGCAAATTAAAATCCCCACCCGGAACTATAACATGGTGGGGAAATCTACTCGAAATGTATTCCAAATTTTCCTTCAGGTGCTCTGCCACTACAGTTGCTGAGCCAGGGGGCCTGTAGAGACATCCAATTACCATGTTTGAGCCTTCTTTAACCGTGACCTTCACCCAAATTAATTCACATTTCGGATATCCGTTAATTTCCTTCGATACTATTGCACTTTTTATCGATATAAACACGCCTCCCCCCTCATTGTCCAGCCTGTCCCTGCTTTATACATACCAATCTGAGTTTAGAATTTCATTACTGTTTACATCTGGTTCCAGCCAACATTCTGCCCCTAATACTATTTGGGAATTGTGACCGTTTATTAATGAGAGCAGTTCTGGGACCTTCCTACAGACGCTCCTGCAGTTTACTATTACCACATTAATATTGTTATTCCCTGTTGCGTTTTGCCTACTACTACCTTGTCGCGTCTCAGGAGGCGTCTTTTCGGGCCTAGGGAGGGAATTCTCTAACCTAAAAAACCGACATGTGCAGTCCACACGCACACCGCTATCCTTGTAGCTGCTTCCTGCGTGTAATGCCCGCCTGACCTATTCAGGGGGACCCTACATTTCTCCATCCGATAGCGGAGGTCGAGAAATTTGCACCCTAGATCTCCGCAGAATGGAGTGAGCCTCTGATTTAAGCCTTCCACTCGGCTCCAAACCAGAGGACCGCAATCGGTTCTGGGAACGATACTACAAATATTTAGCTCAGATTCCACCCCGCGAGCGAGGCTTTCCGCCTTCACCAACTCCGCCAACCGCCTGTATGAAGTGAGGATGACCTCTGAACCCAGACGGCAGGAGTCATTGGTGCCGACATGAGCAAACAATTTGCAGTCGGGTGCACCCAGTGCTCTCTATCGCCGCCGGCAAGGCCTCCTCCACATCTCGGATGACAGAGTGAACACTGGCCTTCTTCCCCGACCTTTCCACTTAAAACTTGATCACCTACCATTGTAGCCGCAGTAACCGTAGCAGCAGTAACCGATCTAACAACTGCGCCAGACACTTGTTGACTTATACTGGCGTTGCCGACCGCAGTGCCGTATTCAACCTGTTTACATCACTCTGTATTTGAATACACTTGCCTATACCAGTTTCTTTGACGCTTCAGTGTAGTACACAGGGTATTTGCATTGTTATAGTTACAAATGAAAGAGGAGAGTAGAAGACAACGAAACAAGCAAATAATCCTGATGAACTTAGGTCCTTCAATCAACGGTTTTCCCGATACCATGTACTACACGTGAACATCTTACCACAAAGCTACATGTATGCGAGTTACGGATGAACATCTGACGACAAACACATTACAAGTGTTCCTGATGGCCACTGTTCACGTGAGGGCCAGGTTAGGCATGTCTCCTCATCGATGAACCTACTTGTATAAGTCAAACCCCATGCATAAACCCAATATCTGCAAACACCTGGTCACTAACGTAACGAACTACTATGGTGGCAGCTGCGATAAGGCAGTGAAACATGGAAAACCGAGGAGCTGAGGTAATAATGCAGTATTTAGAATGGTTATTGATCTTGCTTCTACCAAAAGTTTGTCTTTACGACTGGCAAAATGTCGAACATGATACGTCATCTCTTTCAATGTTGAGCTGAATGTAGTTGATCAGTAAGAATGGCGCTGTTTTTCAAATTGCTAGTTCTTTTTAGAAATAGTGTAGTAAAAGCGTGAATGAGCTGCAGCACATCCATTGGTTCGTCTATTCACGCAGCTGCACCCTTGTTCTTTCCGATTTGGTATTTATCCCACCTTTGGAGGAACGGTTAATGGTAGGCAATGCAACGGACCATTTACGTAGGTTTTCATTCCCCACTAAAATATTAATGGCCAACGTAAAACTAGGTAATATTAATTTCAAACGGTTCCTAAGTGGTGGAAGAAGGACGATACGTGAAGAAAAATCCTATTCTTTATCATTTTAGGAAATTTTTGTTTCATGCAATCGTCAAAGAATATCCGAGCTTTCACCCGAATCCGAGTTTCAGGGACCTCAGTATTCGGGGAAATGTTGGAACCCATAACCCACCATTAAATTCCAGAAATTATAAAAAACGAAATTACTCTGTCAGTGATTGCTTTGTGTCCATTCTAGACTGACCGACACGTATATACACCTTGGTATTACAGTTACCCGCCTTTGTTTTCCAAAACTATTGGAAGTCAGTATCAAGAGGTACAGTGCAGAATGTATTCAGATTTTTAGTTCGGTGATCAATCGTGTAGTTATTTTTAACCAAATTCCGGAGTGTGCAGTTTATTTTTAATCAGTGTTTGTATCTGAGGCAATTATTTGCTTCTTGTTTTGTTATTTAGTACTCTACGGTAGTTGTAGGCACCTGGGCCGTCAGAATATCATTGAAAGCGGTAACATGTGTATTCTAGTGCCTCATTTGTGATTCTTCGACATTTTCATTTGCATGTACATACGTTGTCGCTGAGACGTACCTGTTCCACTCGAAAACAGAGCGAAGGAAAAACGACCTTGTATATGACTCCGCAGGAGCCCTAATTTCTGTCTCTTTGTGGTCCTTAGGCTATTAGAAATCCTTGGGTAACAGAAGAAATATTGAATATAATTGATGAAAGGAGACAATATGAAAATGCAGTATATGAAGCAGGCAAAAAGGAATACAAAAGTCTCAAAAATGAGATCGACAGGAAGTCCAAAATGGCTAAGCAGGGATGGCTAGAGGACAAATGTAAGGATGTAGAGGCGTATATCACTAGGGGTAAGACAGATACTGCCTACACGAAAATTAAAGAGACCTTTGCAGAAAAGAGAACCACTTGTATGAATATCAAGAGCTCAGATGGAAACCCAGTTCTAAGCAAAGAAGGGAAAGCAGAAAGGTGGAAGGAGTATATAGAGGATCTATGCAAGGGCGATGTACTTGAGGGAGATATTATGGAAATGGAAGAGGATGTAGATGAAGATGAAATGGGAGATATGATACTGCGTGAAAAGTTTGACAGAGCACTGAAAGACCTAAGTCGAAACAAGGCCCCGGGAGTAGACAACATTCCATTAGAACTACTGACAGCCTTGGGAGAGCCAGCCCTGACAAAACTCTACCATCTGGTGAGCAAAATGTATGAGACAGGCGAAATAACCTCAGACATCAAGAAGAATGTAATAATTCCAATCCCAAAGAAAGCAGGTGTTGACAGATGTGAAAATTACCGAACTATCAGTTTAATAAGTCACAGCTGCAAAATACTAACGCGAATTCTTTACAGACAAATGGAAACACTGGTAGAAGCCGACCTCGGGGAAGATCAGTTTGGATTCCGTAGAAATATTGGAACACGTAAGGCAATACTGACCTTACGACTTATCTTAGAAGCTAGATTAAGAAAAGGCGAACCTACGTTTCTAGCATTTGTAGACTTAGAGAAAGGTTTTGACAATGTTGACTGGAATACTCTCTTTCAAATTCTGAACGTGGCAGGGGAAAATTACAGGGACTGAAAGTGTATTTACAATTTGTACGGGAGCAGTGGTTGGGAAGGGAGTGAGACAGGGTTGTAGCCTATCCCCGATGTTATTCAATCTGTACATTGAGCAAGCAGTAAAGAAAACAAAATAAAAATTCGGAGTAGGTATTAAAATCCATGGAGAAGAAATACAAACTTTGAGGTACGCCAGAGAACATTATAATTCTGCCAGAGACAGCAAAGGACTTGCAAGAGCAGTTGAACGGAATGGACAGTGTCTTGAAAGGAGGATATAAGATGAACAACAAAAAAAGCGAAACGAAGATAATGGAATGTAGTCGAGTTAACTCGGGTGGTGCTGAAGGATTTAGATTAGGAAATGAGACGCTTAAAGTAGTAAATGAGTTTTGCTATTTGGGGAGCAAACTAACTGATGATGGTCAAAGTAGAGAGGATATAAAATGTATACTGGCAATGGCAAGGAAAGCGTTTCAGAAGAAGAGTAATTTGTTAACATCGAGTATAGCTTTAAGTGTCAGGAAGTCGTTTCTGAAAGTATTTGTATGGAGTGTAGCCATGTATGGAACGTACACATGGACGACAAAGACAAGAAGAGGATAGAAGCTTTCGAAATGTGGTGCTACAGAAGAATACTGAAGATTAGATGGGTAGATCACATAACTAATGAGGAGGTATTGAACAGAATTGGGGAGATGAGGAGTTTGTAGCACAACTTGACGAGAAGAAGTAATCGGTTGGTAGGACATGTTCTAAGGCATCAAGGGATCACCAATTTGGTACTGGAGGGCAGCGTGGAGGGTAAAAATTGTAGAGAGAGACCAGGAGATGAATACACTAAGCAGATTCGGAAGGATGTATTTTGCAGTACGTAATGGGAGTTGAAGCAGCTTGCACGGGATAGAGTAGCATGGAGAGCTGCATCAAACCAGTCTCAGGACTGAAGACCACAACAACAACAGTCGAAATGTACATTGGTGACAATATAATCGTTCTGCAGTCAACTTCAAATATCGGTTCTCTAAATTTTCTCGGTAGTGTTCGGCGAGAAGAACGTCGTATTCCTTCCAGTGATTTCCAATTGAGCTGACGAAGGGTCTCTGTAATACTCCCGCTTTGACCTGACTTACCGGTAACAATTCTAGCAGTCCGCCTTTGAATTGCTTCTATGACTTTCTTTAATCAGACCGGGAGGGAGTCCCAAACACTAGATAATGGGTTGCAATAGGCTTCTAAGCGCGGTGACCTTTACAAGTGAACCACACTTTCCTAAACTGATCCAATAAATAGAAGCCTTTTTTACTATCGTTGTTATATGCTCATTCCACTTCATATCGCTTTGCAAAGTTACTTCCAGATATTTAATCTACGTGAATGTATCAAGCAGCACACAACTAACGCCGTATTCGAAGTGGTAGGCTTGCTGCACTTAACTTAGGATCCACTTAGCAACTAATAAATACACGAAACCCTCCGTTTTACTGACATTAAATATAACAAGATAATCATACATGTGACGAGAACAAATGAGTAACGCCATCAATCTTTACAGATGAGAATACGACTATATCCACGACGGTTCGCGCCCTGGCAAGGGAGATACTTAACTTCAACATAATAAGGTGATTACAGTAAGCCCCAATTCCACTCGACAAACGTAGTAACGATGTAAGCGAGACAAATGTACTGCAGGAGGATAGCCGGATGTGCCGTAGTAAAAAGGGCCACTATCAACCCCGTCCGGACGCGACCCCCGTGAACACGTCAGTTTGAGCTACCTGCAACATACACAGCGTCATTAGTAGCTTCTTAAAATCAATTAACATGAAAAGGCAGAACGCGTAACACACTAATAAAATATAAACGACTACTTCACAGAATTAGCTCCTGTTTAGACAAAGCTAACAGCAGAATATTAATAACACGTAAAATACTTCTAACCTATAACAAACTAAGGTGCCACGTAATAGAATATCGTCTTGAGCTCATAGAATACTCAGTTTGACTTGCCTGTTTATAGGTCTTACAACTCAACAGTGTCAACTTAAGCAAACCCGCGAATACAAAACTCGAAATATGACAGGAATAATGATTGAAGCCAGTGACAATGCTAGGCTGCCAGACAGAGGAGGCAATAGTAATTTACACCGGCACACAACCGACCTTACATCTCCAATTTAGTACAATCAGAATAAACAATCCTGTGTATAATAATTACTTACAGTACCATGACAACCTACAAATAACACTTATTACGAAGGTAGGTGCTGGTATCGAAAGGCACCTTTAATAATACAGAGTTCGAATGTATTCACTTATTGGAAGGGTTTCAACTTTACATCCCTATCCACATAGCTCTCTGTTTACACACTTCTATAACTTCTGCAACTAAAGAAGGGCATATAAATGCACATATAACTGACACAGATTTGAGCAGAATAAAACAGTACCTTAGTATGGCGCAAATGGCTTCATTTCCTTTACACGTGGGATATCTTCACCATTCAGTAATTCCGAAATATATTCAACAACGCGTGAGAGCAAGACATCGCCGTGGTGTCAGCCATTTACTTTACGTAATTTCCTTCACACAAACAAGGCAGACGATGCGTTTTCACATGCATCAGCGGCGAGCATCACACATTTCCTCCGTCACGCCAGAGACACATCTCAATTTCAGTGGCCAGCAACAAGAACCTATACATGCCCTCGCAGCAGAAAAGCCCCAAAACACAACAGTGCACCACCGCGATACCAAACCCGAGGTCCCATCAAGTCACTACCGGGATCTCTCGCTGACCCTGCCCATAGCGTACAGGCGTCGTACCACAGGCCTCACGGTAAACGACAACAAGCCACCTCCGACCCTTCGAATATCCACTCCACTGTCTCTTTTCTCTCCGTTAACCACCCGACCACTGGCCTGAATCGCGGAATTAAAAGAAGATGACCCTATAATCGATGGCAGCGATGCCATTTGTGGTGTCACCGCCAGACACCACACTTGCTAGGTGGTAGCCCTTAAATCGGCCGCAGTCCGTTAGCATACGTCGGACCCACGTGTCGCCACTATCAGTGATTGCAGACCGAGCGCCGCCACACGGCAGGTCTAGAGACACTTCCTAGCACTCGCCCCAGTTGTACAGCCGACTTTGCTAGCGATGGTTCACTGACAAAATACGTCCTCATTTGCCGAGACGATAGTTTAGCATAGCCTTCAGCTAAGTCATTTGCTACGACCTAGCAAGGCGCCATTATCAGTTGCTATTAATATTGTGAATCATGTAACGGCAAGACCGACGTTCACCATTAATGGATTAAAGTTAAGTATTCCACCAGCTTCGTCCGTTTTTCTAAAGTCTGATTTCCCTGTCCTGTTCCAGACCTCACGCCAGCCACCGTGAGCTAAATCGCGTGCCTTTCGGCTTCCTCTAATATTACTGGGTTGGCTCTCCTGCCAATCCACAACACCATTGTCTACTCATCTCCTTCAGCTTACGTTTTTGCATATTTAAAGCAAAATGTCAGTCATCACACCAACTACAAATTTTGTCCAAGTCGTTTTATATCATCTCACAGTCACTTAACGACAACACCTTACTATACACCACAGTGTCATCAGCAAATAACTGCAGACTGCTGCTCAACCTGTCTCTAGTACCTTCCGCCGCGGAAGTCGAACACGCGGGAGAACAAATGGACGTGGTCAGCCCATAGAGGGCTCCGCGTCCGCGGCGGCTATTCCGTGCAGACAGCGGCCAATAGCCGCTCCCTCCGGTTTCGTATGTAGGGACACGCTCTGCCCTAGTCCAGTTTTACAGTGAGTGTTCCGTGTTGTGTTTTTTTGGGAAGTGTTGCGGACGGCCATCATACTGTCGCTGGGTGTGCTTTTTATCTCTTGCGAACAGAAACCAGACTGTCGCCGTGTTTTTTAATTGTGTGTGTACTATGTTACTTGTCTGATTGCTGTGTCTTTTATTAACATTGCCAACCCCTTTTGCTTTCTGTTTTAACTTTCCGCATTTTTCCGCCATTTTACACTTTATGCCACCGTTTTATCGCCTGTTTTTCTTGTTTCTTTTCTTCTTCCATTTTTTAAAATAAAAGTCTGTAGGCTGTAGAGCAGCGTACAAAGCTGCTGCCAGCCCAACCCCTTCGGGGGGAATTGAAAATCAATAAAGGAAAAAGAAAAAACCCTAGTCCAGCCAGTCTGGTACTCGCTCTGGATTTCGTTTCTATCTCGGCAGTACTGCGTTCTGGTCGTGGCTCGTTGTTGACATTTGCCTGGCTCTGGTTCCGAGTGGCTTTACGTTTGGTGTTTGGTGTTGTGGTTTCTACAAGCCTCCGTTGTTTATCTCTTCCTCGTTGTGTCGCTCATAGTCGGTCGTGGTCGGTTGTTGTCAGTTCTTGTTGGTCTGTCGTCCGACTCGTCCTGTGTTTACCTGGTGGTGCGTGCTCCACCGCCGGCGGCTTCCCCGCCTGGCGGCTCCGATCCGCAGCCCAAGGCGTTCCCGCTGTTGGTTGTGGTTACAACACTGTCCATCAGATCATTTACGTATGTAGAGGACAACAGCGGTCCTGTCATGCTTCCTTGAGGCACTCTTGACGATACCCTTGTTTCTTATGAACACTCGCCGTCGAGGACGATGTGCTTGTTTCTAATCTTCAAGAAGTCTCGTATATCTGGGAACCAATTCTGTATGCCCGCACCTTCAGTAACATTATGCAGTGGGGCACCGTGTCAAACGCTTTCACGAATCTTGCTTTTCCCCTTCATCTACGGTTCTCAAAACATCGTGCGAGAAAAGGGTGAGCTGAGTTGCGTACGAGCGATGGTTTCTAAATCCGTGCTGCTTTTTGCAAAGAACTTTTTTCGTCTCAAGGAAATTTACTATATTCGAACTGAGGATATGTTCAAGAATTCTGGGGCAACGCAATCTTAGGGATATTGGTCTGTAATTTTTCGTGTCCGTTCTTTTACCCTGACACCTGCGCTTTTTTCCAGCCTCTTCGGGCTTCGCGCTGGACGACAAATTCTCCATAAATGCAACCTAATTAAGGAGCCAGTGCCGCAGCGTCCTCTCAGTATACCCGAATTGGGATTTCATCCGAACATAGCAGATTATTTGTCTTTTTTTTTATATTGCGCCTGGAAGGCGGGGGTGTGCTCCTGTAAACTGAAGGGTAGGCCGAATGTAGAAAGTGAGTAAGAGCAGGAAAAGGTGAATGCTTCGGTACTGCGTATAGGCTGTAGCTCTTTTACTGTTGTATGAACATGTACAACTGATAAAACATAACTTTGGCTGAGATGAGCACGTAGGGGCGAAGCTGCACATCAATCAATTTACACTGGCAAAAACTGTAGTGGTTCGCCCACTATGAAATAGAAACAATGTTGCTTGGTCGTCTACTCGGAATTAAATGGGCTGAATCCGGAGCGGCGCTCGTAGTGCTGCACAGCGCCGGCTAGAGGGCGCTGTCGGTGTCGTAGTGCCAACCTAGTAGAGCGCACCCGCGTTGAGGCATCGTAGCTATCGATACCACATTTTCAACTCTTGCAGTTGCTTTTCTACGCCAGGGACACTTGTTACTAACTCATTCACACAGGGCCGGCCGGAGTGGCCGAGCGGTTCTATGCACTACAGTCTGGAACCGCGCGACCGCTACGGTCGCAGGTTCGAATCCTGCCTCGGGCATGGATGTGTGTGATGTCCTTAGATTAGTTAGGTTTAAGTAGTTCTGAGTTCTAGGGGACTGATGACCTCAGATGTTAAGTCTCATGGTGCTCAGAGCCATTTGAGCCATTCACACAGGAGTCTGTGCGACAGTCAAACGACGGTATGTTTGCACGATCCTCCTGTGTGAATGATTTCTTAAACGTGAAATCTAAATTTCAGCTTCTCTTCTGCCAAACGAAACTCGTAACTGAAACCTTTTCGTCGAACCCAGCTCAGGTCTGAACGTAGTCTAGTCCTTCTGGAAGGGCCATTGCCTACTTTTGTTGCCACACTTTTGCCTTGGGTTCACCTCGTCACCACTTGTTCTGCAGTGATTTCATTACTGGCAACCGTCTGTGCCGTCTTCCCTTTGATGCTCCCATATACCCCATTCCAATTTCGAAAGATATAATACGTTCATAATAAGAATAAACATGATGCAAACATTGCACTATGTATTCTTCTGCGTTTGCTGGAACCTCATTGGATTTCCGTATAACGTGGGACTGCAGCCAAGCTGTCACGAGTACTGGCAAGTACGATAATAAGGGTACGTTTTCTGCTGTGCTTTAAGCGTACATCGACTTAGTGATAATACGTAACAAGTGCTTTACTGGCGCATTTTAACTTGGACAGAACTGGCCGGTCAGCTGGTACAGCTAGCCTGCAGTGACGTGGCCGGTTGCAGTTCACACGTAAAAAGAGGTGAGTAGAGTAGCAATACAGAAATGAAATACACTCCTGGAAATTGAAATAAGAACACCGTGAATTCATTGTCCCAGGAAGGGCAAACTTTATTGACACATTCCTGGGGTCAGATACATCACATGATGACACTGACAGACCCACAGGCACATAGACTCAGGCAACAGAGCATGCACAATGTCGGCACTAGTACAGTGTATATCCACCTTTCGCAGCAATGCAGGCTGCTATTCTCCCATGGAGACGATCGTAGAGATGCTGGATGTAGTCCTGTGGAACGGCTTGCCATGCCTGGCGCCTCAGTTGGACCAGCGTTCGTGCTGGACGTGCAGACCGCGTGAGACGACGCTTCATCCAGTCCCAAACATGCTCAATGGGGGACAGATCCGGAGATCTTGCTGGCCAGGGTAGTTGACTTACACCTTCTAGAGCACGTTGGGTGGCACGGGATACATGCGGACGTGCATTGTCCTGTTGGAACAGCAAGTTCCCTTGCCGGTCTAGGAATGGTAGAACGATGGGTTCGATGACGGTTTGGATGTACCGTGCACTATTCAGTGTCCCCTCGACGATCACCAGTGGTGTACGGCCAGTGTAGGAGATCGCTCCCCACACCATGATGCCGAGTGTTGGCCCTGTGTGCCTCGGTCGTATGCAGTCCTGATTGTGGCGCTCACCTGCACGGCGCCAAACACGCATAAGACCATCTTTGGCACCAAGGCAGAAGCGACTCTCATCGCTGAAGACGACACGTCTCCATTCGTCCCTCCATTCACGCCTGTCGCGACACCACTGGAGGCGGGCTGCACGATGTTGGGGCGTGAGCGGAAGACGGCCTAACGGTGTGCGGGACCGTAGCCCAGCTTCATGGAGACGGTTGCGAATGGTCCTCGCCGATACCCCAGGAGCAACAGTGTCCCTAATTTGGTGGGAAGTGGCGGTGTGGTCCCCTACGGCACTGCGTAGGATCCTACGGTCTTGGCGTGCATCCGTGCGTCGCTGCGGTCCGGTCCCAGGTCGACGGGCACGTGCACCTTCCGCCGACCACTGGCGACAACATCGATGTACTGTGGAGACCTCACGCCCCACGTGTTGAGCAATTCGGCGGTACGTCCACCCGGCCTCCCGCATGCCCACTATAAGCCCTCGCTCAAAGTCCGTCAACTGCACATACGGTTCACGCCCACGCTGTCGCGGCATGCTACCAGTGTTAAAGACTGCGATGGAGCTCCGTATGCCGCGGCAAACTGGCTGACACTGACGGCGGCGGTGCACAAATGCTGCGCAGCTAGCGCCATTCGACGGCCAACACCGCGGTTCCTGGTGTGTCCGCTGTGCCGTGCGTGTGATCATTGCTTGTACAGCTCTCTCGCAGTGTCCGGAGCAAGTATGGTGGGTCTGACACACCGGTGTCAATGTGTTCTTTTTTCCATTTCCAGGAGTGTATTACACTGAGAATCTCCCACAATACGCTCCTTAGACGAAAACCGCAACACGTACTATTGCAATTAATAACAAGAATGTTGAAAATTCCTTACTTAACCACAGGGTAATTTTTCCGTTTAAGCTGTGAGTAACGTAAGAGAGTATTGAAGGATTTCACCTTATAGTTAAGTATTGAAGCCACTGACGGTATTACTTACAGTCACGCGTCTGGTAATCTCTTAGCTACTTCCTTATCCGAATTCGAGAAATACGTTTCAGTTCTGGTACATTGATAACGAGCCTATGAACAACAGAGTCCACGAGTTAACGAGGCGCAGCATTTTCTCTTCTTCTTTTATGACGAGCCGCAGTATATCCCACCAATATTCGGCAGTGACGTGTGAAAAAGCTGCGTGCGTTAGTTCCAGTACGTCTGGCAGCTTTACAGTCTTGTCACTTCTCGGGCCAAATCCCGCAGCTTGGCTCCAGATCAGTTCTGTTGGGTTCACATTGTAATGGTACAGTGGCAAATGTAAAAATGCAGCTTTTTTATGATGTGCTTGATGCTGTGAAAATGATTGTCATGTTTCTACGATATTTATCTACCTCTGTAGTATAAAATGATGGACATAGTCCTAATAAAGAGGATTTGGTTCTTTCATGTTTGCCTTAAAAAATTAAATTGTCATGTTTTCCTAATTTAAACAACTTTCGTGAACAGTCTTTCATAAAAATCGATAATTAAGCATTTGTATTTGAAATGGAAGCAGGGATTTCGCGTCCAATACGTAATTAGAAACAAGAGGACGTGCATTATTTATAAAAAATGATGATGAGTTTTCTAATTACGAGATGTAGGTATTTCAAATTGAACAAGAAAAAAATTGATACTGGGGAGGTTTGAATCGACGAATGAATGTGTACAACGCTGGGAAAACTTCAAAGCCGATTATCTCGGTAAATTTATGAAAAACATTAAGAACAGTTTATTTCTCGGCACTTTTAATCGTGTTCCATGTGTGTAGTTCACCACCGAACAGAAAGCAGCCTCAGCCATTTTCATACTGCACATTAACAGTGCGACAATGAGCACAACACTGCAGAGGCTGTGACTATAAATGATTTCTAAAATAAAACTACGTATGAAACTTCCTGGCAGATTAAAACTGTGTGCCCGACCGAGACTCGAACTCGGGACCTTTGCCTTTCGCGGGCAAGCGCTCTACCATCTGAGCTACCGAAGCACGACTCACGCCCGGTACCCACAGCTTTACTTCTGCCAGTATCTCGTCTCCTACCTTCCAAACTTTACAGAAGCTCTCCTGCGACGCTTCATCTCATTCTGAAAAACTACGTAGCTAAAGCGTGATTAAGAAAAATGTTGATTGCTATTAATACATTTGAATATCTTAAAGTTTGATTTAACGTAACTTACTAATAAGATATCCAATTCATAAGTCGGACCTACTTCCAAGAGAGTAACAACAGTGTACGTCTGCTGCGGCTTCTGACAATCATCTCGTTTGTGTTTATTTTCATCAGGTATATTTTCATGATGAACGGATTATACACTCCTGGAAATTGAAATAAGAACACCGTGAATTCATTGTCCCAGGAAGGGGAAACTTTATTGACACATTCCTGGGGTCAGATACATCACATGATCACAATGACAGAACCACAGGCACATAGACTCAGGCAACAGAGCATGCACAATGTCGGCACTAGTACAGTGTATATCCACCTTTCGCAGCAATGCAGGCTGCTATTCTCCCATGGAGACGATCGTAGACATGTTGGATGTAGTCCTGTGGAACGGCTTGCCATGCCATTTCCACCTGGCGCCTCAGTTGGACCAGCGTTCGTGCTGGACGTGCAGACCACGTGAGACGACGCTTCATCCAGTCCCAAACATGCTCAATGGGGGACAGATCCGGAGATCTTGCTGGCCAGGGTAGTTGACTTACACCTTCTAGAGCACGTTGGGTGGCACGGGATACATGCGGACGTGCACTGTCCTGTTGGAACAGCAAGTTCCCTTGCCGGTCTAGGAATGGTAGAACGATGGGTTCGATGACGGTTTGGATGTACCGTGCACTATTCAGTGTCCCCTCGACGATCACCAGTGGTGTACGGCCAGTGTAGGAGATCGCTTCCCACACCATGATGCCGGGTGTTGGCCCTGTGTGCCTCGGTCGTATGCAGTCCTGATTGTGGCGCTCACCTGCACGGCGCCAAACACGCATAGGACCATCATTGGCACCAAGGCAGAAGCGACTCTCATCGCTGAAGACGACACGTCTCCATTCGTCCCTCCATTCACGCCTGTCGCGACACCACTGGAGGCGGGCTTCACGATGTTGGGGCGTGAGCGGAAGACGGCCTACCGGTGTGCGGGACCGTAGCCCAGCTTCATGGAGACGGTTGCGAATGGTCCTCGCCGATACCCCAGGATCAACAGTGTCTCTAATTTGCTGGGAAGTGGCGGTGCGGTCCCCTACGGCACTGCGTAGGATCCTACGGTCTTGGCGTGCATCCGTGCGTCGCTGCGGTCCGGTCCCAGGTCGACGGGCACGTGCACCTTCCGCCGACCACTGGCGACAACATCGATGTACTGTGGAGACCTCACGCCCCACGTGTTGAGCAATTCGGCGGTACGTCCACCCGGCCTCCCGCATGCCCACTATAAGCCCTCGCTCAAAGTCCGTCAACTGCACATACGGTTCACGCCCACGCTGTCGCGGCATGCTACCAGTGTTAAAGACTGCGATGGAGCTCCGTATGCCGCGGCAAACTGGCTGACACTGACGGCGGCGGTGCACAAATGCTGCGCAGCTAGCGCCATTCGACGGCCAACACCGCGGTTCCTGGTGTGTCCGCTGTGCCGTGCGTGTGATCATTGCTTGTACAGCCCTCTCGCAGTGTCCGGAGCAAGTATGGTGGGTCTGACACACCGGTGTCAATGTGTTCTTTTTTCCATTTCCAGGAGTGTAGTAATAATTTCTTGTGGCTAAACAGCCTAGTACTAGTCTTTCAGTTGGACGCCATAACCTACTCTTGAAACCTAACGAGGTAAGGAAAACCAGTTTAACGAGGACTGAACCATGAATTGCTATAATAATAATTATAAAAGGTGGCAATTTTATTTACGCACTGTCTTTTAAATAGATATGATGGTTCTGATACTCAAGTACTAATGCAAAGGAACGTAATGGTGCTAGAATGCTTTAAATTCTTGCTATGATTTAATTTTTAAAATTTAATAATTCTCTTCCTGTTCATATTTAATTAATTAATTTACGTCGTTCAGATTTCGTAACGCTGACGGCGTTAAAATTTAAAGTTGTGCAGTCCCTGTTTCGTTTACTTTCAATTGTTGCGAGCCAGCGATGGTGCAATGCTGTTCCCTTTCAAGTCTACACGTTTATTAAAATCAGGTCCAGGAAACACTTTTGTGATCACGGTTGCGATTTAGACGGTATTCGCGTAATTGTACTGATTAAGAGTTATCGTTTCCGAAAGATGCAGGTTCGATGAAAGCTGTGTGCACTTTTGCACGTGTAATGAAAATATTCCTAACACGTCGCGTAACAAAAAGTAACATGCGAATCACAACCATGGTCAAACGAAGAAAATATACGATGACGTAAATGTTCTTCGCGGTTATTCAGGACAGGTTCAGATTAAACACCGCAATTTTCAGTCTTTAGAAATCACAAGACGATACACTTTAGAGATATTTGTTTTGAATAACTTGTTTTTACCTTTCCTTATACAATATGGTGATTGTCCGCAAGGATTATCTCTCTCTCTCTCTCCTTTTTATAGCCTTTATACATTCACATTACATACATCGATTAAGAAACTTTTTTTTTCTCTACCGACCAGTACGAGAACAAATGTCTTACATAGAATCAGTTCTCACTTAACAATCATATATAGATTCGTATTACAAACAATGCTACTTTATTCCGTACACTAGAAAGTCTTTGATTCACTGAGCACAAAAATTAAAATAATAAAATTATAATTACATTTTTAATATCGTCAATTGTTCGTTATATCATGAAAATAAGGTTTGACATCGTCGTAATATTATTTTTCATCGTTGTAGCACTACAACCATAGAATCTTCCTGACGGATCTTCGCATAATTAAAAGACGAAAGCTACATTAACGGGAAATGAAATATTCCACGGTCCGTTCTGGATTCGATCCTGTGACCTTCCAGCTTCCAAGCACACGCCATATCATTAGACACCCGAAAGACTGAGCTAGGATAGACGTACACCACTTCTGGAGATGCTCTGTAGTGATTAGGTGAAACGTTCCACCAGCTTTAGACACCGCCTGTAGCTATAAAGTACATAAACCATTCATCTATAGGAACGGAGTTTTTATATACTTAAAGCGAACTGGTGTAAGGTTGAAATTTTAATCAATACGTTTCGTAGGCATGGAAATACTGCAGTATCTGGTAGCGTCCAGTCAAGGTGTTCATGCTGTAACAATTTCCATTTTCGTCAGTGTAGATACTTTCTTTCAAACCCTCCTGTCACTTTCGAGGTCATTTCGTAACGACGAAAGCTTCATTGATGTATAAATCGGGGTGACCGGGTTCAGATGACCAAGGTGAGAATCTCGTATCCTACACCGTCACCCACAGTTTCAGTGTTACGAGGACAATCTGTACATCATTAGTTAAACTGCAAATAGTAACAGTCAGTTACATCAATCTACGTATCTTAATGCTTATCATGTCAGCTGACTCATGAGGAATGCAATTCTAACCTAGCATTACCACGGATTTTTTTTCCTTTTTCATAGGGAGCTACCTAGGACACACCGAACCCCTCAACTAAATGGCAATTTGTAGGAGAAGAAGGTAACGTTAACGGCGGTGAGAGTGGTATCCTACTCACGTGATATTTTAGTATCACTGGTAGTGCTGGCGCTAAAGCCTTGGTCGCTCAGATTAACTTCCACAGTATAGATCAAAAAAATGGCTCTGAGCACTATGGGACTTAACTTCTGAGGTCATCAGTCACCTAGAACTTAGAACTATTTAAACCTAACTAACCTAAGGACATCACACACGTCCATGCCCGAGGCAGGATTCGAACCTGCGACCGTAGTGGTCACGCGGTTCCAGACTGTAGCGCCTAGAACCGCTCGGCCACTCATGCCGGCGAAGCAGCAAACGCAACCGCCAAATGAAAATAAAAGTCCCGAAACGATAAAGTAATAACCACGCGGAATCGAAAAACCACGAAGTACACGCCAAGGATCAGGGAAGTAAATGAAATTACCCAGCAAAAGTAGCAAACGGTGCAGATAGGCCGGCGTTCACAGATTGTGTCTCACTATTAAACAATACTGTAGCCGTTGAAATGTGTTTTGAGGTGTTGAGGATGCTGAGTCAAGTCGAAGGCAAGCGCCGAGTGGCGGTGCTAACATTGTGGGTAAGATGAACTGAACGACTTCCGTAAGCCGATGAAATTGGAGTAATGAAATACACAAGAGAAACTGATATAAAATGGAGAAGTCAAGTAGTGAGCTTAAATAAACATTTCCTTTTACATAAGCCAAAAATTCAAAGTAATGTAAATTATAAATGTGAATGGCAGTGAGAATGAGGATTGGTAAGATGTAAATAACAATAAAATAATAATTATAATTATTTTAGAATTACTAGGAATTAGAATTATTTCTGCAGAAGAACGATATACAAATTATAGCAGTCCAGGAAGCACGATTCTTAGATGAGAATGTAGTTGATACACAACGTTCTAGAATCTATAAAGGGATACCAGCAGTGAGAATAATAGAAAACATGCTGATGCTTGGAACAGCATTTTTTGTAAACAAAAAAATCCTAGAAAGCGAAACAGAATTTAGACAGAATTCAGAAAGAATATCAATGTTAACAATAAAGTACAAGAATAAAAGTTACACCCTCTATAAACTGTCATGCACCTGAAAATGCAGACAACAGAAGAAATGTGGAGAAAATAAATCAATTCTGGGATCTTCTAGAATCTGAAATTTCTATCATACCCAAAAAAGAACGTTAAAATACTTCTTGGCGACTTAATACGTAAATTGGGAGGTAAAATAAATTTAGGACTATTGTAGGTGAATATCCAGCACACTCAAGAACAAACAGAATTGGTGATAGACTGATCAATATGTGTAAAGTGTTCCAGTTGAAACTCATATCCACAAATATGCGTAAACTACCAAGAAAAGCCAAAACTTGGATACCTCGAAATCCATACCTAGGAGAATTTCAACTGGATCACATAGCCATATCTAAAAGGTATATCACGGAAATTATGAATGTTAAAATAGTCAGAAATGGGGAATTCGACTCAGATCATTATCTCTCTAAGATTAAAATAAAATTTTTCCCATCTAAAACTAAAAAGGCGACCAAGAAAGTGATCAGATACAACACTACAGCTGATATTACGAAAGAAAATAAAGAAAATTTAGAGAAGAAATTGAGAAAAGTGAAGAAGGTGTTGGCGTGAACTCCATACGCAAATAATTCAAGCAGCAGAGAAAAATTTGGGATTGGCCAAGAATAAGAAGAAGACATGGTGGAAAAAGGAGTGTGAACAAGAACTAATAGAAAGACCTCAAAATGGAGAAAATGGAGAAGTTCGGAAAAAGAGGAAGACTGAACAATTCAGACAACAAAGAGAAGAAACATCAAAAATAATCCAGAAAATCAAAAGAAACTTTGAAATAGAAGAAAATTTCACCAAAAATAATACTAGAAATATTTAAACACATGCTTCAAGGATATCAGGCACCAAGTATTTGTTTCAAAGATGAAAATGGCAAGTTGGGATTAAATAACAATTAAAATTGTGAAATTTTAGCAAAATTTTTTAAAAAGCGGTTTAACTGTTCAGTTCCAACAGATAAATTAGAATTTCCAGTGACATCTCAAAATCTAGAGGAAGATTTCCCACCACCAGAGTTAGAAATACATGAAGCCATCACAACAAACAGAAACAATGAAGCAAGTGATGAAGACTCCACTACAGCAGAATTATTGAAGTGGTCAGAGCCAAAAGGCGTAAAAGATCTACAGCGGCTTTTTGAGAACATTTGTAAAACTGAAAAGATTCCAGTTGAATGGAAAATAGCATTAATCCACCTGCTACATAAAAAGGGAGACAAACAACATATAAATAATTACAGAGAAGTGTCGCTTCTGCCAGTGACATACAAAATATTATCAAAAACACTCCTGAACGGAGTGGTAGATACTTTAGAAAAAAACTAATAGAATGTCAGGGTGGTTTTCGAAAGGGAAGATCCTGCGCAGAACAAATTTTTAACTTAAAGTCAATAATTCGCCATAGAATGTTAACAAGCAAACCAATAATAGTGTCATTTATTGATTTCAAGAAAGCATTTGATTGTATAAACAGAGAAACAATAGATAAGGTCATTAGAGAATTTGGTGTTAAATCAATATTAGCAACTATAATTCGTGAAACAGTAACAGGTACAATATCTAAAGTCAAATTTATGGGAGAAGTATCTCAGCCAACTGGTGTTAGACAATGTGATGGTTTATCACCTTTACTGTTTAATTATGTCATAGAAAAAATTGTAAGGATCTGGAGTTCGGAGCTAAAAATCACAAAATTGAACCAATAACTCTGGGAAGGAAAACAAATAGAATTAAGGTAAACTGATGGGCTTTTGCGGATGATCTAGCCTTACTTTCAGAAAACCTGACACAAGCAGACATTCAGATAAACCTTCTGGAAAAATAGTAAACAGAACTAGTCTCAAAATTTCAGCTGAAAAAACAAAATTCATGACAAATATAAAAAATGCACCAAAATTCGAACAAACACAAATAGGTAAAATAGAACGAGTAGATAAATTTAAATATCTTGGAGAGAGTATACAATAGAACGGACTAGAAAAATCTGCAGTAGATGTAAGAATTAAGAAAATTGAAAGAGCATATGGTTTGACCAAGAATATTTACAACTAGAAATGTATATTTACAAAAACAAATGTAAAACACTACAACACAGTGGTACACTCAGAATGTTTGTATGGATCTGAATGTCTAACGATGAACTGTAAGATAGACAAACTAGTTACTGGAAAGAAGGATTATAAGAAAAATAATGGGTGCAATAAAAACTGCAAATGGTTGGAAAATAAGAAGTAATGTGGAGATCTACAAAAATATAGAGAAAATATCTGAAGTAATGGCCAAACGAAGATTAACCTTTTTCCGACACCTCTAGTGAATGGATGGAAGTGGACTAACAAAACAAATACTCCTATATTTCTGGAAGAAGAAATCGACAATAGCATGAATTACAGGAGTAAGGAAAGATCTAGAAAGAAACAACATCAAAGAATAAGAAACAGCAGAAAATAAAATACTAAATTTGGAAGGCTTTCAATGTAGAAGAAATAAAAAATCGGGGACAACATGGACAGAAGAAAGGAAGAGACTTCATGGGGAGAAAATGAGGGAATACTGGAAAAATAGGAAGCAACTGCAAAGGAAGAAGAGAAACTGAAGTTGTTAACGTGGTCCTAGTTGGTCAATACGATTTAAAAAAAACTGTCATTAGCAAAGTAATAGTCGAATGTCCAAATCATCAAAAATTGAATAAAAAGGAATGGAAAACACAAAGAAAACTTATGAAAGAAGGATGGGTACGGAAAATAGGGGAGGGAGAAAGAGGGATGTGCAAAATTGAAGGATGAAGAAGGAAGAGGAAAGAGCGGGTGGTATGTGACATAGAAGGAGGGGGCACGGGTAAACAATATGAAACGGCTTGGATTGAGAAAAAAAGCAGTTTACAAGTATAAAAGAACACGAAAACGCAAGTGTGGGGACCAATTGCGTGAGAGGCACAAAAAACGAGCAAGGATAAATCTAGAAATAAATCAAGCAAAATTTGGCAAAGTTGACGTCATGATATTGCAGTATATCTGATTTTTACTGACCAATTTGTCATTAAGGCTTAACTGACCCTATGATCTAAGAGGTTAGTTATTTCGAATATCTCGCTTTTGGAGCTCTACACACAATTTGAAGTGCGTCAGTCGTTGGTAGGCAACCACCAACTTGAAACAGAGACCGTCTTTAATTTGGAATAAGGAACCACTATTGCTGCACCAGGGCAGACGAAAATAAAGTAATTTTTTTCCTACAAGCTTTCATTTTCGGTAGTAGACGTACAAAGGTCAACTTATTCCGATAAATGGGTATTGTTCAAGCGAGAGCTATAATGAAGAAAAATTATGTCCCTTTGTTAGGCTATCATCTCGAAGGTCACGGTACTCAGCCAGTGCATGCTATTCACAAACTTGGGAGAAAACATAAATTGAGACAAAGAGAACGAGCAGAGAGAGAATTGTTTTCATAGTTTTCAGATTTTCAAATTTCGTTTCCAGCTGTAAGCGACACGTTATTATAACACTGGTTGCGTTTTAGCCACAGCAGTCCGTGAGGAGAGGAATTAGAACTACGTTTTCCGGTAAAGAAATAATTACGTCAGCAGGGTGGCGTTGTGGCGCGAATGCGGCAAACTGCACAATTCATTTTCCGCTTGTAGCGCCATTAGTTGCTCGTTGTTCAATATGCAGCGAGCCACATTGATACGCAAATCGAACAGGGATAATGGCAATGGAAATTCGAGTCGTTAATGGAAATTTGCTGTTTTACCTGTCGAGCTGTAATAATTGACTGGCGAAATAGTGCGAGACACCCACTAAATTTTGATGAAGTGAAAATATAATATCTGCAGTTGCACACATTTAATAGCACAAATATCGCAAACATGCCAAAAAATTGGCGTCCTTGCATTCGGCAGTGCTTGCCTCCAGTTACGTCAATGACCGAGGGCATGGCATGTGGTAACGACACGTGATTTCCAACCACCATCTTCCATAACTTAGCATTGGCGTCTGTAGTATACACATATCTCGCTTTACAGCATGAGCTGCATGATAAAATATTTAATTTGTGAGACTAGCATTTAGCCATATAGTCCATCATCAGGGCAAATAAATGCATGTATACATGTTCATGTCTGTAACATTTTATATGCGTTACAGTAAAAATATAAGGTTACTTACATGTTGTGCACATTGTATCAAATGACATATTGTTTGTCGTGTTAAGATTTATGTGGATGTAGAAACCATAGTGCATGCGTATGTCTCTGTGATAAGAATAGGGTCCATTTTCTATCTTATCACTATGTACATGTTACACCTACTAGACGCTAAACGGCCACAGTTCTTGGTCGTACTGGACAGAACTGTCATTGCATGAAAACATGAAACGGATCGTGGCAGTAGTAGACATGCAATAACAGAGAGACAGAAGTAGTTAGATAGAAGTGTGGCTGTGTAGCGGTTTACAGCTATTAGATGTATACACGCCATCCTATGTAGCACGGAGGTAAGACGGATAATGGATCCCATTGTGATTACATAAACGTGGTGATCACTCTATTTTAAAAATTTCCGAGGTCTCGTTCTGTCTTCTAGATCCACATAAATTTTAACATCATTTTTCCAAAAGGCTCCTGAGGAAGGCCATTTGCAGTACTGACCGAAAAGTCGGAGAATTTTACAGAATGACAAAGTGGTCACATACTCATAAGAATATTATTGACTGTGAAACAGCCGCACAAACCTACGCTCAGGTTGATATGTATACACTGTTTTCTTTTTAATTCACCTAATCATATATATATATATATATATATATATATATATATATATATATTAGGGTATATGCCCTAATACAAGTCTGTCAGTAAAATATTTTTACGTGTAGCTAGATGAACATGTACAGCAAGATGTCTTTCGACAATAACGTAGAACCTGCGGAGCACCAAATATGCAGGTTATTTTTATCAAACACTATTGCTTTATCGGGCATCAGCCCAAAGACTGGTCTGATAAATTTCTCCACTCCTATCGTAGACTGGCTAACGTCTTCATTTCAGGAGAACTGGCGCATGCACACGTCACCGATGATGGGTCTTATTACTCAATTGGCACCAGTACTCATTATTTGCCAGTATTTTCTTCCACCGTCTTTCAACCACACTTTTCAACAGCGGCCACTTCAAATCTCGTCATAAATATTTGTGTTTCACACATCTCAGAACACTGCTGGCACGCAGACGTCGCCATACGCTCACTGAAAGCCAAAATGAATTACATGCAACTGATTTTTTCCTCTTTGACAAGGAACTCAAGGGTAGCATGCCGTTGATGCGAAATATCGACGTCACTAACGTTGTGTGTATAGCCTGCGGTCACGCCATTGTAGACTCATGCTTATAAATTAAGAATAATTGCAGAATGTGGTGCCACACAAAGTGGCACTACACAAAACTGGCACCAATAGCATAGACACATAGGGAACACACACCACACAGATCCGTAAGTCCACGGCATTGGTGATAAGTTGAGAAAAGCGTCCCGGGACACATGTGCTACAAAACGCCAATGTTTCCTGCGCATGTACCCCTCTATCAATATGGGATATGATCACCATGCACACGTACACAGGCCGCACAACGGGTTGTCATACTCTGGATCAGGTGGTCGAGCAGTTGCTGAGGTATAGCCTCCCATTCTTGCACCAGTGCCTGTCGGAGCTCCAGCAGGGTCGAAGGGGTTTGAAGATGTGCAGTGATACGTCGACCGAGAGCATCCCAGACGTGCTCGATGGGGTTTGTAGGTCTGGAGAACAGGCAGGCCACTCCATTCGCCTGAAATCTTCTGTTTCAAGGTACTTCTCCACTATGGCAGCTCGGTGGGGCCGTGCGTTATCGTCCATCAGGAGGAAGGTGGGATCCACTGCACCCCTGAAAAGGCGGACATACTGGTGCAAAATGACGTCCCGATACACATGACCTGTTACAGTTCCTCTGTCAAAGACATTCAGGGGTGTACGTGCACTAATCATGATCCCACTTCATACCATCAAACCACGGCCTCCATACAGGTCCCATTAAAGAACATTAAGGGGTTGGTATCTGGTTCCTGGTTCAGCCCAGATGAAAATCCGGCGAGAATCACTGTTCGGACTATACCTGGACTCGTCCGTGAACATAACCTGGGACCTCCGTTCCAATACCATGTACTGTGTTCTTGACAGCAGGCTTGACAGGCTCTCGTGTGACCAGGGGTCAGTGGACTGCACCTTGCAGGTCTCCGGGCGAATAAACCATGTCCGTTCAGTCGTCTGTAGACTGTGCATCTGGAGACAACTGTTCCAGTGGCTGCAGTAAGGTCCCGAGCAAGGCTACCTGCAGTACTCCGTGCCTGTCTGCGGCCACTGATGGTGAGATATCGGTCTTCTTGTGGTGTTGTACGCTTTAGACGTCCCATACTGTAGTGCCTGGACACGTTTTCCGTCTGCTGGAATCGTTGCCATTATCTTTAGATCACACTTTGTGGCACACGGAGGGCCCGTGATACGACCTACTTTGTTTGAGCAGCCTCCAGTCGTCCTAGTATTCTACCCCTCCTAACGTCATCAATATGTGTTCTTTGAGCCATTTTCAACACACAGTCACCATTAGCACGTCTGAAAACGTCTGCACACTTACTCGCTGCACCGTACTCTGACATGCACCAACACACCTCTGCGTATGTCGACTGCTGCTAGCACCACCGTGCGACGACCGCAGGTCAGATGCACCGCATGGTCATACCCCGAGGTGATTTAAACCCGCAAACCGCCCATCAGAGCGGTGTTTCACTATGTATCAGCTTTATCCTTAATTTATGAGCATGAGTGTAGTTACCGTCGTCACAGTGTGTCGACAGCTATTTAAGCTGTTTATTTCAGCACAATGGAGTCGTTTTATTATACTGGTGGAATTTCGGTTAAAAAAAGGTTTATCGTTAATCTCAGTGAGTCAAATCTCTATGACCAGTGCCCACCACGTCTCAGAGAGCGTGGAGATGAATCAATACGGTTTCCAGTGTGTGTGTCACATCTGACGACCGTGTAGAATACTGGGGAAGGCGAAAGTGCTTAGGAGAACAGTGTGCATTGCTGAACTTGGTTCTCAGCAGCAGATTTGTTTCCATGTTCACCAGATGACTTCGTTAATTACAAGTGAAGTGGGCACGAAATATCGAGATTGGACCGTGGATCTCGACAGTGTCTGCTCGGATGTCGTTTCTTGTTACATCAGGTCGATGGCATTGTCTCGATACGCTGTAATCCAACCAAACGGCTGTAAGAAACATGCTTGTTGGTTGGTTTGGGGAAGGAGACCAGACAGCGTGGTCATCGGTCTCATCGGATTAGGGAAGGATTGGGAAGGAAGTCGGCCGTGCCCTTTCAGAGGAACCATCCCGGCATTTGCCTGGAGTGATTTAGGGAAATCACGGAAAACCTAAATCAGGATGGCCGGACGCGGGATTGAACCGTCGTCCTCCCGAATGCGAGTCCAGTGTCTAACCACTGCGCCACCCCGCTCGGTAAAGAAACATGCACCATGTGCGATGGGGAATTCTTATGCTGGGCTTCCGCTGGGCATTTGATGGTAACCGAAGGCACGATGATAGCTATGAAAGGTGTGAACATTAGGTTGGACCCCTTGCATCCCATCATGATTGACATCTCTTCGACGACAATGGTATTTTCCAGCAAGATAGCAGTCCGTGGCGTAAAGCCAGAACCGTGCTACAGTGGTTTGAGGAACCTCTTAGTGAACTCACGTTGGTGTCTTGAAATCGACTCCGAACCATACGGAGCATATTTGGGATGCTATCGATCGCCGTATCTATAACCACAAACCGGAGCCCATCATTTAGGGGAGCTGTGCTATCTCTGTGTAGTCATTTCAGGCCAATACCTCCGGAAATCCATCCAGGACCTGTCGAATCCATGGCACGTACTGTATTCCAAAAGTCGACCGACACGCTATTAAGCAGGGTGTGGGAGGGGAGGGTTGTACTCTTTTGGATCATCAATACACATTTTCCCTTCATAAGCGATCAGTATAACAGTTATTCTAATGCTTGAAGAAGCTTGGGATCTAATAAGCAAATGTAAGTTTTGTACATGGAAATTCAGGAAATTAAGAGAACAATTTGATTTCAATTACAAGCGAATAGATTCCGGTACTACATCCAGTCATTGGAACACAAGCTCGAACTGGGAAAAGAAACTGACCCCACCATTTCAGAGAAACCGTCCGGCATTAGCCTTAAGCGGTTTAGGGAATGTACAAACAAACGTAAATCTGGATAGCCAAATGTAGGTCTGAGCCACCGTCTCCCAAATAGGATGCCTGAGCTGTACCACTGTCAACTGGCTTGCTGTTTAATGTGGGTAGCAACTGTCACATTTTATGATTATGATAAGAATCGTACTAATACCAGATAAATACGAAACTACACAGTACACTACCCTGTAAAGAGCCTTGGACTTGTAAAATACAGTCATTTGTTGAGTTAATTGACAAATTATAACACCAACTGGCGTGTTTCTAAAGAAGCAGAAGCTCAGTATATGTATTGGCACAACTAATTCTAACAGTTCGATATTCCACAGATCCTGGAGAATCTGCACGTTCCTTCTTCAAAATGACAGAAAGTAGCCAACATGTAACCACAATCAAGAATAGGTTTCAGACGACATGTTTATGTCCATAAAAACTGATTTTTTCTTCAGTTAAAGAGTATCACATCACTTTTTGGATAAATCAGAAAATTCCCCTCAACAACGACGACGACGAATGGTTTTTACAAAAAGTAACATGCCGCTTTGAAACGGAAGAAAGAAATGATTCATTGGGAAATGAATCTCACTAAATTCTGTTAGTGATAGAAAAAATAGGGAATTAATGTTTTCATTAGTGTGTAGAATGTCACTTTAGTTACAGAAAGTCTTTGTTCCATAACGGCAACACGTATAATATTAAAAATATAGTACAGAAATACATTTATTTCCTTCAACATGTTTGAGCTACTATGGGCCCAAGCACGACGAAAGCTATTGTTCATGAATTCGGTGTAAATTCTTGAACGTTGATTGCGTCTGAACATATTCCTACTACCAGGCAGTAAGCTGCTCCTATCGGAACACAAAAAATGTCAATATGTTGCTGTTTTACTTAAAAGACAGACTCAAAAGTGGGGTACCAGCTGCCTTATCTTACCTTCCTTTACATCTTTAAAATTTCTTCCAAAAAAGTTCGGCATGTGAATATATTCACGCTAGTTTTAACATGCAACTCACCTGAAACTCCCACCAAGGTCCCCTAATCATAACTCGCTCACATCCACTAGTCCATCGCTGTAAGTCAGTCATACCCGTCCACCCCCTGTTGCCCTTTCTCACCCACTCATTCAGCCCAACTCGTTACCTCTTTGTGTCTCTGTCAATGTCTCCACTGTCACAGCCTACTGCTACAGTCTCCAATCACTGTCACTATCTTCCACTTGCTCCCTCTTACTGCTAATACCTCAGTCCTTCCTCCACATTGTTGCTGTCTCTTCTCAGTGTCACTATTGAGACACCCACTTATCCTGCAGGACAGGACAGGTAGTTTAAATTGTGGAAAGGGGCCAAAGTAAGGAGCTGTGAGTTACATTCGAACATACAACTTTATTATTTGATCAAACATTACAAGAGCCCAGAATTTTTTTTTAAACACACAGTTTTAATCTTTGGGACTAAATTACCAGCTGAAAGCCACTTTAATTTAGAAACGGCTGAAAGCCAATAACTTAAAATGCAATCAAAATCAGAAATTTAAAAGGCAAGCCTTATCTTACAACAATTCTTTGTTTAGGCTGAAGGCACAAAGAATCTGAGGTTTTCAGGGCAAACAATTTGAATTCAAAATCGACTGAAAGCCCAACACTTAAGGCTAATAAGCAACATTAATTTTTTTAAATAAAACAAAGGCCTTAGGTAAAACAGTTCTTAATTAGGCAAAACTGAACCAAAACAGAAATTTAAAAGGCAAGACCTTATGTTAAAACAGCTCTTTAGTTAGGCTGAAGGCCCAAAGAATCAGAAACTTCAAGAGCAAACAAGCTAAATTCAAATCGGCTGAAGGCTTAACACTTAAATATCCATAACATAATTTTTTAAATACCAAAGACCTTACGTTAAACAGTTCTTTAATTTAGGCTGAAGACCTTAAGAGCAAGACAACTCAAACTCAAAATCGGCTGAAGGACCAACACTTAACATTCAACGACTTTAAAACCTTTAAAATGCCAAAGGTCTTACGTGAAACATATCTTTAAATGAGGTTGAAGGCCTAAAGAATCTTACGCCTTGAGGGCAAAACAACCTAATTTTTTTTAAAAAAATCGGCTAGAAAGCATACAAGTACAAACAACAAGAAGAAATGAAACAAAGGCAGTACACCCATGGGCGCTCAGAAGTTCCGAGGGTGTTCCTAGAATTCAAACACTAACGCTCGCTTAGGTGAGACAGGCAGTCGGCCCAACCCCTGTCGATCTGACGACAACCCAACCGACAGACAGTCAACGGACCCACCGACAAGATAACTTCCGCTTCACCCAACAAGCACACAACAGGGAGTTCAATGCAACACGTTGAAGGTACCTGCCCCCACAACGAATATCAAACGACACAATATGAACAGTTGGGGCTGGCTGGTAGATTAAGTAAAGACTCAACTTTCCTGTCCGGGATCGGTGAGCCACGGACCTCGTAGCAATGGGAACAGCACCTCACACTCCGACCGCGCGTACACACCGCCAGCGACCTCGGCCAGACACGCGCCACGGAGACTTCCTCGCTGCCCCACACCAACCGACCAACTGCCCAGGCCCGTAAATGGTGAAAGGACCAAATATACGTCGGCCGATGAGACGACCAACCGAACGACCAACCAACGGTCGTCCCGCTCCAATCTCCATCCACCGTACAGTTCACGTGTGTCGCCAGCAGTCGGCGAGCACTGGCTGTCGGCGCCTCACCGGCGCTCCGTCCCCGACTTCACCGCTGCTGCGTCCCGACTGCACCGCTGGACCGTCCCGAACTGACCGCCAGCCACACGACGACCCGGGAATACTATCGGTCGCTCCAGAGATGGTACGACAGTGCGCTTATCGATACGTGCTGCTGCTGCCGCTCACGGGCAAGTAAGGCAGGAAGTTAGTGACGCCAGTAAATGGAATAAGAAAACGAGGTGCCAGTACCGTAATAGATGATGACAAACAATAAATGGGATCAACGCGAGCCGTGCACGCCTCAACTATCTTGCTTTAAAGCAAGCGTGAGCAACCTTCAGTGACCTCAGGGCCTGGTTTACATACTTACTTAAGCTCTAGGGCCGCCTCGTCATGTGACACCACATAGCGCTCTTGACGCATAAAGTCTCCAGCGGGAAAACGCTCCTATCGGTTCACAAAAAATGTGAATATGTTCATGTTTATTTAAAAGAATGGCTGAAAAGCGGGATACACGTTTCCTCAATCTACCTTCCCCAGCGCCTTAAAAAATTATATCAATAACTGTAGCATACAACATATTCATGTTCTTTTTAACATGGAACTCGCCTCTTACTAGCGCAAGCTCTCCCACGTGTAACACGCCCACACCCAATAGTCCATCGCTGTAAGACGCTCATACTCGTCCACTCCCCACTTACCCATTCTAATTTACTCATTCAGCCCAACTCATTGTCATTATCTCGTGTCTGTCACTGTCTCCTGTCTGCTGTCTCAAAGCCATGGTGCCGTTCGTTCTCTCCTACAACTACACTCTTATCTCACTGTCACTGCCTCCCTCTTGCTCTCTCTTACTTCTAATATCTCATTCCTTCGTTGCTACTGCTGCTGTCTCTTCTCACAGTCATTACCTCTCTCTTCCTCTATGCTGTTGTCATACACTCTGATTATCACCACTTTCTCTTTATTCTTCCCACTCCCCCCCCCCCCCCCCCCCTCCGCGACCCTTCCCCCTCTGGCACTGTCTACTTTCCTCTTTTTCTACCACACTTCTGTCACCGCCAACTATGTTTCACTGCCTCTCTCTCTCTTTTCCTCACACTGCCATTTCCTCCTTTGTTCTCCCCAACACACAACAATTGTCTACTATCTTCAAGTGTTTATTGCTTTTCCGTCTCTTTTCCTCTGCCACTTTCTTCTCACTCAGCATGAAATGCGCGAACAAAATAGCATATCAAAATTTTTGAGAAAATTTTTAAAGGTTCTGAGGAAGGTAGAATGAGACAAATGGTATCCCACTTTTCAGCTAGTCTTTTAAATAAACAGTAACATATTGGCATTTTTGTGCTCAGATAGGAGCATTTTTCCTCAGGTTACCTTCTTGTTCTCCCTGCTGCACCAGGGCATTTAAGTTATATAGAAGGAAATGTATTGATCAATAAAATTTGGATAGTTTATTTACGTGAAACTGAAATGACGCAAAACTGGGTTTACACCCAGTACCAGATTTTACGTGCAAAAAACTGCATGTGCTTCAGTACTAGAACGTAGGACTCCCGAACGGTAACGGAGACACTCTAAAGCTTACAGGTATTTCTTCATGCCACGTCACTTTATATACCATGTTTTCGCCTCACAACGGATTTTACGTGCCTACTTTACGTGTACAAGTAGCATAACTTTCAAATCTCCTTAACCTCCGAGACAGATAAAGACATGAAGAAAATTTTCGAGCTTGTTCAAGATTGGCATCTTAGGAATACATCGTAAACATTACAGTCATATGCTGTGCATAGCCGTCTCAGAATCCGATTCAGGGTTTTAGTACCAAAAAAACTAGTTTTTGGAGTGTTTCTCGATAACAGATAAAGACTTTTGAAAAGGGGGAGATGGCTCTTCCAGATAAATGCCTAGAGAATTTACCGTTAAAATTTGAGCAATTTTCTGCGGTTATTTATTTATTAAATTTCGCCACATACCGGATTTGGCACGTAGAAGTAGGTAATTTTCCAGCTTCTGTATACTGGAAAGTTATAAGGATATCAACAAATTTTTGAAGGTTATTTGAGATCTGGATCTTACGAAAATATCGTAAAAATTCCAACCATTTGCTAGATACAACCGTCTTGGAAACCTTGACTGGGTTTTGGTTCGTAGGTGACGTCGCAAATAGAATTAAAGAACCCTGCTAAGTGGTTTTTCCGAGGAACTGCCAGTGAAGTAATGGTGCCTCTGTAAGTCCCATCAATTCCACCACAGGTCACATGAAATGCAAAAATAATCTATCAATTAGCTCATTTGCCTAAGGAGGGGGGGGGGGGGGGAGGGCATAATATTTGTAATTTGTGCGGTAGGGTAGTGACACTAAAATGATCCTGCTGTTGGGCTATCCAAAACACTTGACCCTACCTTTTTATCACCAATAGAAGCCGAGGTATGAGCATCCGAAAATCCCGTTTTCATGCGCGGAACTTTGGAACGCGTTAGGTACACATTCTACCGTCTCACGTAATGCCTTAAATGAAAACTGTCGTACGGTCAAGGACGTAGTGTTGAACAGTCATAACGAACAGTGTAACAGAGAATATCAATATACAAAGACGCCACAAAGAAAAGAGCGAAGATATCAATTGTCTGGTATTAGTTTTGTCATTCTTCTGTTGCGTATTGTGCGAAGCCTTTGGTCATTATTATCTGCTCAGGTCTGCAAAAGTGTGTTATCTGTGAGTTAGCATCAAAACACTAAGTTCAGTTAAAAGTAAATGTTTTTCATTTACTTGAAATAATATTCCGTGCCATAGAATAATGACCGATATTTACTATCGAAAATAACGCCTTTAGCGTATGTGCATTATTTGATAGGTGGGCACCAATACAGCATACAACAGGATTTTGCTTAAATATGGCCACGTAAAGCCGTTACATTCAGATGATGACAAAGCTTTAAATATTTCTCAAATAATTTTTTACTTTGTCCATACCGGGATATATAATCCTAGTGCATTAACACGTAGACATTTCAAAGGTCATTTCTATTTTATTGAAGGAAATGTATTAAATGAACAATGAGATACTAGTGTTTCACGTCTACGAGTAATGTGACATGATGATATACCCAATGGGATGTTACGTGAAAGGAGAAAGCTAAACTTTAAACAATATTAGTTTTTTCTTCGATTTAAAAAAAAAAAAGAAATGAGATAACATACAAAGCAGTATTAGTGTGCGACTACAGGATTAAATATCTTTTGCATTTTTATGCATCATAGGAACGCACTACTTCAAAAATAGACCCACTTATTCACTCGTTAAAGCATGCTGTTAGGTGCATATCGATACTACCTGAGTACCTGGCGTTGCTCAGTTTTCTATTTATTCCAGTTCTTTTAGCCCATTTCCTCCTACTCCCTCTGTCTCCTCCATTCTCCTCTCTTTCCACCTCCTCCACCCGCCATTTTCTGCTCGTTTCCTCTTCATCTCCTTCCCCCGTTCTCTCTGCCCATCTGGTCCTCACCATTCTCTTCCCCTCTCTATTTTCTCCTGTCCACTCTATCCCCTCCTCAACCCCTCTATCTCATCCTCATCCTCTATCTGTCCACCTACTTTTCCCTCTCTCTGTATGCCTCCTTCTCCCACTCTCTCTGCACATATCCCCCTCTCCCTCTCTCAGTCCAGCTCCTCGTCCCCTCTGTCCATTTACTCTTCCCTTTCTCTCTCCATTTTCTCCTCATGGTCTATCTTGACCCCCCCCCCCCCCCTGTCTCTCCTTCTTTCTGTGTCAATTTCCTCCCTCTCCCCTCTCTCTGTCCTGCTCATCCCTTTCTATGTTCATTTCCCATTTCCATTCTCTCTGTACATTATTTATATTATCCTTCCCCATCGCTATCTGCCCATATGTTCCTGCCGCCATTCTCTCTCACGTTACCACCCCTACAACAATAGGAGGTTGTTGGTTCTTACCTCCACAAATATTTCTTTGAAGACAGTAAGTAATATGTGTGCCAAGTTTGGCTGAAAGCGATCCAGGGGTTTAGGAGGAGCTTTTTACCCGCGGATTTGCCAGAGTATGAATATTTAGCATATTTCATACAGATTTGTATACGTGTATCACCCGTACTTATATCGAATTTCATCGTGCGGTTTCATTTCAAAAAATGGTTCAAATGGCTCTGAGCACTATGAGACTTAACATCTGAGGTCATCAGTCCCCTAGAACTTAGAACTACTTAAACCTAACTAACCTAAGGACATCACACACATCCATGGCCGAGGCAGGATTCGAACCTGCGACCGTAGCAGTTGCGCGGTTCCGGACTGCGCGCCTAGAACCGCTAAACCACCGCGGCCGGCGGGGTTTCATTTCCACGAAGCGCTCCTGAACTGTGTGCCGTACAATGATATAATTTTGTAGGTACATTCCGCGGTTTACAGATATGAACATTGTCTGTGAAATATGTTGCGAATAGAGGTAGAAACCAACAAGTAATAAATTTAACGCCATACATAATTAGGCAGTTTTTCACATAACTAGTGTTAGTGACTTCATATCTCATGAAAATATCTGCCGTACGTTGAAATAATTTTGTAGGTACACTCAGTGATATATGTTAATACTGTCTGCAAAGCGTATCACTAAAATAGTGATTAGTAAAGAATTAATAAATTAAAACCTCATTGATGCGGCAACATTGCTGCATCAACAGCGAAAACAGTAAGAGATAAGCTTTTTTTCTTTCATCATCTTGTGGAGACGGTCAGTGAGAAAAAGTTTCATAATGGTTTGAAATAACGTGTAAGGTTTGTTGCAGGTCACTAAGTGCTCTCATTCTGAAATACTCGATGAATGAAATATGGGTATTAGCGCGTCGTGGGCTAGACTTCATTTTTACACCATCCTCACCCCTTTGATTGGACAAGGATTCTTTATAGGCAGTAGCTGGAATGTGCACCAAATTTGGTTGAAACCGGTTCAGGGTTTAATAGGATACGTACATATTATTTTAATGTACATGGAAGTGGGCAGATTACCCCCACGTCTTAGACTACCAAACACGAACGTCTCCTATAACAACGCAGGCCGGGGTGGCCGAGCGGTTCTAGGCGCTTCAGTCTGGAACCGCGCGACCGCTACGGTCGCGGGTTCGAATCCTGTCTCGGGCATGGATGTGTGTGATGTCCTTAGGTTAGTTAGGTTTAAGTAGTTCTAAGTTCTAGGGGACTGATGACCTCAGATGTAAGTCCCATAGTGCTCAGAGCCATTTGAACTATTTTTGAAGATCGGCTGCAGGCCCTCGCCTGGTCTCCTTCTAAACAACTCACAACCATCACTGGCGCCGAGGCAGAAGCAACTTTCATCAGAAACCACAACAGACCTCCACCATGACCTCGAATGTCTTCTCGTTTGACACTACTGAAGTCGCAAATGGCCGTGGTTTGGGGTCAGTGGGATGCACGCTACAGAGCGCCTGGCACAGGGCTGTCCTTGAAGTAACCGCTTTGTAGCAGTTCGTTGTGTCACTGTGGTGCCAATTGCCGCTCAAGTTGCTACTGGAGATGCATTACGATTCACCAGATCAATACATCGAACACGATCGTCTTTTCTTTCAGTAGTGCGATGTGGCTTTCCGCAGCCCGGTTTTCTTGCAACTGTACATTTCGTGACCACCGCTGCCAGCTGGTATGTACAATGCCTATATTCCTGCGAAGTTTTTCTGTGGTATTACATGTAAACTGAAGATGGAAGGGGGACTACTTGTTGTCAGATGCATTGGGACATATGCGGAATCGGCGGCGACGAGTAAAAAGATGTACAGGACCGGGTTAGAGCCCGGGGTCTACCGTTTAGCACCAGTTGGGTTAACCACTGGGCCAGCACGGACACAGTTTTCACGGTCACCGTGCAGGCTATCTCAGCATGCCTCTCCGCCGACTCACACTCCCATCTGGCGGCACCTACACGCAGTCCCTGTCGGTGTCCTCCATTCTCTTCACTCTGGAATTCGCACAGGAGGTCGGATGTATTTGTGCATCCGCAGTGCAGAAAGTGGATTTGTTAACCATCTAGTTGAATCAGCTATGTGTGAAAGAACAGACACCACCCTTTCATGTAACTGACACACCTAGATAGTCAACGAATCCACCTTGTTCCATTGTGGATGCACAAATACGCCCGACTTCCTGCGGGAATCTCGAGTAGTGAGCATGGAGCAGATGGGCAGGGAGTGCGGATAAGTGGCGCTAGGTGGTTAAAGATGGTTCAAATGGGACTTAACATCTGTGGTCATGAGTCCCCTAGAACTTAGAACTACTTAAACCTAACTAACCTAAGGACGTCACACACATCCATGCCCGAGGCAGGATTCGAACCTGCGACCGTAGCGGTCGCGCTAGGTCGGGATGTGTGTCGGCCGAAAGGTGTGCCGAAACAGTCCGCGCAGTTGCGATAAACATTGTGTTCATCGTGGTGCAACTGTTAACGCAATTGCCTAGTAAGCAGGACGTCCTTGCTTCAAATCCCGGTCTTGCTCAAATTTTGACTCGTCGCTGTTGATTCCGCGTTATGTCCCCATTCAGTCCTTTCCATCTCCAATTTTCATATAATGTATCACAGCTGCGGATTACGCATAGTGTCCTTTTGGACATGTCCGAAAGAACAGACACCACACATCTGTATAACCTTTCTGCGCTACCGCTGAAGGAATATCTAGCTTTTCGTAGCCCTGTTACACGACCTCGTTCAAATCCAGTGAGGTGTTGATAATTACTTCTTTGTCACCTTGTTAATTAACAACAGCTCACAACGCCCAATCTCGAAGGTAACTACCGCTCACGATCGTATTGAAAGCGAACAGGATTTGCATCCTCATAACGCCGCAACCAGCGCCATTCTTATGTGACTGGCACGAAATTTGAATCGAAATTATCCTCCAGACCCAGAGACAGCTCTGACAATCTTTCTACTGGGAATACTAATGCCGCGACTGCTTGTCGGAAATTTAGATAAATTTAATGCATGGCATAGCGCCTTTGACTAGAAATGAAAGTCCTGACTCCCAGGTTTGGTCCGAGGCGCCACTTAAGTTTTGAATAAAAAATCGTGAGCAAAGGCGGCGGAACTCTTCCGATACAAGCAGGCAACCCTTGTTCTGCCAACGGTCTTTTCAAGAAGGGTGGAGGTGCGGAAAGAGATTCAGGGCTCCACTGGGCTTTGAGGTGATAACATGTCCATAAAAGGCCAAATAACCGATAGTAATCATCCATCTACATGGGTACTCTGCAAATCACATTTAAGTGCCTGACAGACGATTCATCGAACCATCTTCACAATAATTCTCTATTATTTCAGTCTCGTACACCGTACGGAAAAAACCAACACTTACATCTTTCCGTGCGAACTCAGATTTCCCTTATTTTGTTATGGTGATGGTTTCTCACTATGGAGATCGGTGTCAACAAAATATTTTCCCTTTCAGAGGAGAAAGATGGCAATTGAAATTTTGTGAGAGGATTCCTCCGCAACGAAAAACGCCTTTGTTTTAATGATGTCCATCCCGAATCCTCTATCATTTCAGTGATACTCTCTCCCCTTTTTCGCGACAATACAAAACGTGCTGCCCTTCTTTTAACTTTCTCGATATACTCCGTCAATCGTATCTGGTAAGGATCCCACACCGCGCAGCAGTATTCTAAAAGAGGACTTACAAGAGTAGCGTAGGCAGTCTTTTTAGGAGATCTGTTACATTTTCTAAGTGTCCTGCCAAAAAAACGCAATCTTTGGTTACCCTTCCCCACAACATTTTCTGTGTGTTCCTTCCAATTTAAGTTGTTCGTAATTGTAATGCCTAGATATTTAGTTGAATTTACGGCCTTTAAATTCGACTGATTTAACGTGTAACTGAAGTTTGATGGATTCCTTTTAGCACTCATGTGGATGACCTCACACTTTTCGTTATTTAAGTTCAATTGCAAATTCTTCACTATACAGATATTTTTTCTGAAGAGTTTTACAATTTATTTTGATCTTATGATGACTTAACTAGACGATAAACGACAGTGTCACCTGCAAACAACATAAGACAGCTGCTCAGATTGTCTCCCAAATCGTTTATATAGAAAAAGAACAGCAAAGGTCCTATACCACTACCATGAGGAACTCCAGAAATCACTTTTGTTTTACTCTATGACTTTCCATCAATTACGACGAACTGTGGCCTCTTTGACAGGAAATCTTGAATCCAGTCACATAACTGAGATGATATTTCATAAGCACGCAATTTCACTATAAGCCACTTGTGTGGTACAGTGTCAAAAGCCTGCCGGAAATCCAGAAATAAGGAGTCGATCTGAAATCCCTTGTCAATAGCACTCAACACTTCATGTGAATAAAGAGATAGTTGTGTTTCGCAGGAACGATGTTTTCTAAACACATGTTGACTGTGTGTCAACAGACCGTTTCTTTGAGGTAGTTCATAATGTTCGAACACTATTTATGTTCGAAAATCCTGGTGCACGTCGACGTCAATGATATGGGCCATTAATGTAATGGATTACTCCTACTACCTTTCTGGAATATTCGTGTGACCTGTGCAACTTTACAGTGTTTGGGTACGGATCTTTGTCTAGCGAACTGCTGCATATGATTGTTAAGTATGGACCTATTGTATCAACATAATCTGAAAGGAACCTAACTGGTATACAGTCTGGGCCGGAAGACTTGTTTTTGTGAAGTGCTTCACTACTCCGAGGATATCTACTTCTACGTTGCTCATGTTGGCAGCTGTTCTTGATTCGAATTCTGGAATATTTACTGCGTCATCTCTGGTGAAGGAATTTTGGAAGGCTGTATTTAGTAATTCTGCTTTGGCAGCACTGTCGTCGATAGTATTTCCATTGCTGTCGCGCAGAGAAGGCACTGATCGTGCCTTGCCGTTAGCATACTTCACATACGACCAGAATCTCTTTGGATTGTCTACCGGGTTTCTACACAAAGTTTCGTTGTGGAAACTAATAAGGCATTCCGCACTGAAGTCCGCGCTAAATTTCGAGCTTCTGTGAAAGATTGCTAATCTCGGAGATTTTCCTTCCATTTAAATTTGGCATGTTTTTTCGTTGTTTCTGCAACAGTTTTCCGACCCGTTTTGTGTACCAAGGAGTATCAGCTCCGTCGTTTATTAATTTCTTTGGTATAAATCTCTCAATCACTGCTGATATTATTTCTTTGATTTCAAGCCACATCTGGACTACACTTACATTGCTAAATTGGAAGGAGTGGAGACTGTGTCTCAGGAAGGCGTCAAGTGAATTTTTATCAGATTTTTTGAATATGTATTTTTTCGTTTCTTTGAGAATTTGGGGGATACAATATCAAGTCCCGCTACGACAACCCTGTGTTCAGCAATTCCTTGATGCTTGTTATTAGCTCAGGATTATTTGTTACTAAGAGGTCAAGTGTGTTTTCACAACCCTTTACTATTCGTGGCCTCATGAATCAAATGCTCGTAATAATTTTGAGAGAATGCGTTTAACACAATTTCGGATGATGTTTTAAGCTTACCTCCGGATTTAAACATGTATTTTAGCCAACACATCGAGGGTAAATTAATGTCACCAGCAACTATAATTGTATGAATCGGGTACGTGTTTGAAATAAAACTCAAGTTTTCTTTGAACCTTTCAGTACTTGTATCATCTGAATTCGGAAGCGGTAAAAAGATCCAGTTATTATTTTATTCCGGTTGCCAAGAATAACCTCTGCCCATACTAACTCACAGGAGCTATCTACTTCAATTTCGCAACAAGCCAAACTACATATAACAGCAACAAACATACCACCTCCAATTGTGTTCAACCTATCCTTTCGTAAAACCTTTAGATTCTTCGCAAAAATTTAAACTGAACGTATCTCCGGCTTTAGCCAGCTTTGAGTGCCTATAACGATTTGAGCATCAGTGCTTTCTATTAGCGCTTGGAGCTCTGGTACTTTCCCAACATAGCTACGACAATTTACAGCTATTACACCGATGGTTCCTGTATCTTCGTCCTTCCTGTGTTCAGCCAGCTTTCTTTGAGAGTGAAGCCGTTTTTGTGTTTTCCCGAGACCATCTGACCTAAAAAAAATCACCCAGTCCACGCCACACATCCCCTGCTATCCGTGTAGCCGCCTCTTGCATGTAGTGGACTCCTGACCTAGTCAGCGGACCCCGAAGCACAACCACCCCATGGCGTAAGTCGCGGACTCTGCAGCCTACACTGTCACAGAACCATCTGAGCCTCTGTTTCAGTCCCTCCACTCGGCTTTGTACCACATGAGGATGCTGAAGGCCAAAAAACTGCCGCATTTAAGATATACAACGTGAATCCTCAGGAGTTGTGGCAAGTAATTAAAAAGTTTTCGTGATAACCTCTCAATTGTTAAAAGATTCCGGACCATTCCCCATATTTAGTGGGAGGAGTTGAACATGAAATGAATATTTGAATAACCAAAGAAAGGGCAACATTCTACGAGTCGGTGCGTAGGATATCAGAAGTTTGTACGTGGTATGGAGGCCACAAATCCTGAAGAAGGGAGTTGAAATACTTAGTCTAGATACAGTGGGGCCCAGTAAACTGAAATGGAAAGAAGGTAGCGATTTTTAGTCAACAGATATCTGGTAATATCAGCAGCAACAGAAAATGGTATAAGGGGAGAAGAATTCTTTCTGAACGTAGAACAAAAGTTGTACCATAGGATGTAGTTGATGAGCCGAAATGACCACATAATCGTTGATAGTAATAATCCCTGCTGAGTGACCATGGGGCCCATGGAATACTACGGTATGGTTGCTCAAATCATTACCGAAACCCGCCATGTTCCATTCCTGGGACGCAAACTTGGCCAGAAGCTAGAAACAGGGGCCATCCAACAAAATGGCTTTGTTCCATTGCTTAGAAGTCAAGGTTTTATGGTTTCGGCGCCACGTATTCCTGTTAAGGGAGTTTTCATCGCTGACGTATGGTTTTGGAATTGCAGCTCGCCTTGTAATTCCCTGCCTGTGGAGCTCCGTTTCTGTTATTTTGGTGCTGACAGGGTTCACGAATGCGGCATTCAGTTCTGCAGTGACTTTTGCAGCTGCCCTTCTCTTATTTTTTAACACAGCCTTATTCAATACCGTCTGTCACAAACACTCAACACACACGTTGGTCCGCGTCGTGACTTAGACGTTGATGTTTATCCATTTCCCGTTTATGCGGTATAAATCTTCAACAGAGTGCCTCTTGAAACACCAAGGACTTTGGCTCTCTTGGTTACGGAAGCACTTACCATACGAGCATCATAAATTTGCCCTGTCAGGGAGGTCACACTTCGTAGTGATTGACGGAAAGTCATCGAGTAAAACAGAAGCGATTTTTGGCGTTCCTCAAGGTAGCATTGTAGGCCCTTTGCTGTTCCTTATCTATATAAACCATTTGGGGGACAATCTGAGCAGCCGTCTTAGGCTGTTTGCAGATGACGCTGTCGTTTATAGACTAATAAAGTCATCAGAATATCAAAACAAACTTCAAAACGATTTAGAAAAGATATCTGAATGGTGCGAAAACTGGCAGTTGACCCTGAATAACGAAAAGTGTGAGGACATCCACATGAGTGCTAAAAAGAGGTCGTTAAATTAAGGTTACACGATAAATCAATCCAATCTAAAAGCCGTGAATTCAACTAAATACCCAGGTATTGCAATTAGGAAAAACTTAAATCGGAAGGAACACACAGAAAGCCGGCCGGAGTGTCCGAGCGGTTCTAGGCGTTACTGTCTGGAACCGCGTGACCGCTACCGTCGCAGGTTCGAATCCTGCCTCGGGCATGAATGTGTGTGATGTCCTTAGGTTAGTTAGGTTTAAGTAGTTCTAAGTTCTAGGGGACTGATGTCCTCAGATGTTAAGTCCCATAGTGCTCAGAGATATTTGAACACGCAGAAAATGTTGAGGGGAAGGCAAACCAAAGACTGCGTTTTATTGGCAAGACACTTAGAAAATGTAACAGATCTACTAAGGAGACTGCCAACACTACGTTTGTCCGTCCTCTTGTAGAATATTGCTGCGTGGTGTGGGATCCTTACCAGATAGGACTGACGGAGAACATCGAAAAAGTTCAAAGATGGGCAGCACGTTTTGTATTATCGCGAAATATGGGAGAGAGTGTCACAGAAATGATACAGTATTTGGGCTGGACATCATTAAAAGAAAGGCATTTTTCGTTGCGACGGGATCATGTGACGAAATTTCAATCACCAAACTTCTCCTCCGAATGCGACAATATTTTGTTGACACCGACCAACATAGGAAGAAACGATCACCACGCTAAAATAATGGAAATCAGAGCTCGTACGGAAAGATATAGGTGTTCCTTCTTTCTGCGCGCTATAAGAGATTGGAATAATAGAGAATTGTGAAGGTTCTTCGATGAACCCTCTGCCAGGCACTTAAATGTGATTTTCGATGTATCCATGTAGATGTAGAAGTTCAAATTCACTTGGCTCCGCCATAACGCACTCGGAACTACACAGAAGTCGTTCTGACCACGGCTGACACTTGCAACATATTGAAGACATTGCAGAGAAGCCTCTTTAATTCCATCTTTATACAGTTTGTTGAGGGACCTCTGGTGTTCAATATAAAAGTTGAATTTAAGCACCTTCATCCGTCGAATTTTCCAATTTTTATTTGATTTACGGCAGCCAGTCTCAGTGCTACATTGCGCCATCTCAATGCCTCTGACCAGCCTGTAGAAAGAATCGCACTTCTGGTCCAATCAAAATAGGGGCCAGCATTCAGTGATTAGTATCTGTAGGGTCTTCTTCAAGAGCGATCCCTTCGAGTCGACAAGTGAAGATCTAAGAAATCACTGTGTTAAGAAGAAATCGGGTAGTAGTGACGACGAAGGCTGTGTATGAATTACCATTGGGCTGTGCCAGTCTGGCTTCAGAATGCACTAGAGAATTTCGTGAAGGTGAGGCATTGGAGTTGCGTGTGTATTTTCACTGTGTAAGCTTGTGTTTCGGTTGTGTGTGTGTGTGTGTGTGTGTGTGTGTTAATGGTCCCTAAAGTGGCCTGTAAGAGTTTTGTGGATATGTCCTGAATATGTGTGTAGATGGTGGTTTGGCCTAAAAAGTCTTTTATGTGTGTATTGGGAATTTATCTTCCAGCCCCTGAGATGACAGGGAAAACTTTGTTTTGGAGACGTTGCAGTCTGGTTAGTGCTGTTTCTGAGGCCATAGACAACACCTCCGAGCCACACCAGGCGGTCGGAAATATGATCTGGCGCCAGACGAGGAGTTTGCACTGAATGGTTAATCCGTCACCTTTCGGAAGGGTACTAGTCACTGAATGCTGGGTCCTATTTTGACTGGACTGTAGGTATGATTCTTCCTAGACGTCGGTAAGGGGCATGAAGACGAGCTAGTGTTATCGAATCCCCTTTTCAGGATCACGTGAGGAGGAGCTATACTTCGAAAAGACTCAGACACACAGAAAAACTCCAGCTGTATTACATCATAGTGAGACAATTCCGAAATCTGATATTGGATTGTAAGGCGTACCCACATATAGAATCGTATAAAAATCTTACTCTTCTTTGCTGCTTACTGCCTTAGTCCCACATCGGGCCCACGGTTGGCAGGATTAAATACGGATTTGGCATGGTTAATTTTAGGGGGTAGCCAGATGCCCTTCCTGCCGCCACCCGATACTTCCTGGGAATGAATGAGTGTACCCCCGTCTGCCACGTCTAGTGTAGATCATGAAATAGTGCGAATGTGTTTCATATGTCTACCAGTCGTGTAACAGAAGTGGGACCTGGGGACCAGCCCAGTATTCATCTAGCAGGATGTGGAAAACCACCTAAAAACCACATCCAGGGTGGCCTGCACACCAGCCCTCCTCGTTCGTTATAGAATTGTATCATAATGTAATAACGATAAAGAGAAAACTAAAGTTTAACAAATGGCTCTGAGCAATATGGGACTTAACATCTGAGGTCATCAGTGCCCTAGAACTACTTAAACCTAACTAACCTAAGGACATCACACACAGCCATGCCCGAGGCAGGATTCGAACCTGCGACCGTAGCGGTGGCGCGGTTCCAGACTGAAGCGCCACACCGGTCGGCTAAAGTTTACCAGAATTGGCCGGAAGAATCATTGCGGGAACAAGTGGAATGCTCATGTACTGAGGCATGATGAGATACGTTTGACGTTCTCTGAGTAGGAAGATACCACAGTAGGCAGTTCAGTTAAAGAAGAATGGGCGTACCCAAAAACGACTGTCATAAAAGTTGGACAGACAAAACTGGATACCATAAAGGCAACTAAGAAGGGACCTCCGTTAATAGAAGATGTACTTCAACTTATCGACGACAGAATGAAGTAAAAAGATCTATCCGGTAAGACACGAATCCAGCAATCAAAGCCGGCCGGTGTGGCCGAGCAGTTCTAGGCGTTTCAGTCTGGAACCGCGCGACCGCTACGGTCGCAGGTTCGAATCCTGCCTCGGGCATGGATGTGTGTGATGTTCTTAGGTTAGTTAGGTTTAAGTAGTTCTATGTTCTAGGGGACTGATGACCTCACATGTTAAGTCCCATAGGGCTCGGAGCCATTTGAACCATTTCTCCAGCATAAATTCACTTTTTCTGAGTCGTCTGTCTTGTGGCTGGTTTGATAGGCCTTTCAATTATTCCTCTGTGCCAACATTTTCATCTCAAAGTAGAGAAACTCCAGTGCACATTCTCAGTCATTTGCTGTATGTATTCAGATCTCTGTCTTCCTATACAGTTTATATCCTCTGCAACTCTGTGTAGTACCTAGGAAGTTATTACCTGATGTCTTACTAGATGTCGTTTGATCCTGTCCCTTCTTCTTGTCAGTGTTTTCCATATATTCCCTTGCTCGCCTATTCTGCGGAATAGGGGCTACCACCTCTTTGCTTACCTAATATTTAACATTCTTCTGTAGCACCAGATTAAACTGCTTCGATTCCCCTCTGCTCTAGCCCTCCAGAGCTAAAGTGCTTCGGTCCCCCTCCACTCGTTTTCCTACATTCCATGTTTCAGTACCATGCAATGCTGTACTGGAAACATAGATTGTCAGAAATTTCTTCCTCAAATTATTGGCTATGTTTGATACTTGTAAAATTCTCTTGGGCAATACTAATCTGTTTGTTATGTCCTTCTTGCTCCATCCATCACGGACAGTTTTGCTGCCTACGTAGCAGAATTCGTTAACGTTATCTAGCTCGTGATCTGCAGTTCTGATGTTAAGTTACTCGCAGTTCTCATTTCTGCTTCTTCTCATTATTTTAATATTTCTTCGATTTACTTTCAATTCATATTCCTTACTCATTATACTGTTCATTTCATTCAACAAATCCTGTAATTCTTCTTCAATTCCTCTGAGGATAGCAAAGCCATCAGTGAATCGTATAACTGATATCCTTTCACCTTGAATTTTAATACCATTCTTGAAAGACTACACCCCTGTCTTGCTCGCTTTTTAATCCGAGCACTTCCTTCTTGATCTTACAATCTTACTGCTCCGCTTTTTTCTTGTGTACGTAATGTACAATAGCCATTTTTCCCTAGAGCTTACTCCTATTAGAATTTCGAGTATCTTGTAGTTTGTTCACTGTCGAACGCTTTTTCAGTTCAACAAATCTTGTGAATGTGTCTTGACAGCGTTAGAACTGCCTCTCTTGTGCCTTTACCTTTCCTAACGCCATAATGATCGTCATCTAAGATATCCTAAATGCTCTTTTCTATTATTCTGTAAACAGCACTAAGAATTAAATAAATAGGAAGTATAGGGAAGCCAAGGGGTATTGAATGCAGAAAAAAAATGTGAAGAGGCCGAAAGAGAAACGATCATCGGAACTACTGACTCGGCGTATAGAGAAATAAAGACTGTGGTGGACTTAAAGGCAACGGCATAAACATTAAGAGTACAATGCAAATTTCTTTTTTAGATGCAGTTGAGAGAGAGAGAGAGAGAGAGAGAGAGAAAGCGCAAAGTAAGTGAGAAGAATATGCAGCCAATATGAGGGGGGGATCTGTCTGTAGGGAAGACATACGGCACCCAATATTAAAGTTTAACTGAGCTTTGGAAGACCTGTGAGACTGAAGTGATAAAAAACATCCATTCGGAATTTCTAGACTGATCAGGAGAACTGTCAGCCAAACGGCTATTCACGTTGGGTTGGTGTGTAGAATCGATTAGACTGAACACATACCATCAGGCTTGCGGAAATATATCATCCACACAGTTCCGAAGATAGCAGGGGTAAATGTGAGAAATATCGCACAATCAGCTTAACAGATCATGCCTCCAATTTGCTGACAAGAACAGTACGCAAAAGAATGGAAAAAAATAGATGATCTGTTAGACGACAATCAGTTCGGCTGTCGGAAACGTAAAGGCACCAGAGAGGTGGTTCTGATGCGTTTTGTAATGAAAGCTATAATTAAGAAAAACCAGAGCACGTTCATAGGACCTCTCAACCTAGGAAAATTCTTCGGCAGTGTAAAATTTTGCAAGATGTTCGAAATTACGTGAATGAAAGGAGTACGCTTTACGGAAAACGGATAATATGCAGTACGTACAATGACGAGGGGGGGAGGGGGACAATAAGAATGCAATACCAAGAACGAACCGCTCGGATGAAAAAGGGTGTAAGACAACGATGTAGTCTTTCGCCCCTACTGTTCAATTTACACTCCTGGAAATGGAAAAAAGAACCACGATACTTGCTCCGGACACTGCGAGTGGGCTGTACAAGCAATGATCACACGCACGGCACAGCGGACACACCAGGAACCGCGGTGTTGGCCGTCGAATGGCGCTAGCTGCGCAGCATTTGTGCACCGCCGCCGTCAGTGTCAGCCAGTTTGCCGTGGCATACGGAGCTCCATCGCAGTCTTTAACACTGGTAGCATGCCGCGACAGCGTGGACGTGAACCGTATGTGCAGTTGACGGACTTTGAGCGAGGGCGTATAGTGGGCATGCGGGAGGCTGGGTGGACGTACCGCCGAATTGCTCAACACGTGGGGCGTGAGGTATCCACAGTACATCGATGTTGTGGCCAGTGGTCGGCGGAAGGTGCACGTGCCCGTCGACCTGGGACCGGACCGCAGCGACGCACGGATGCACGCCAAGACCGTAGGATCCTACGCAGTGCCGTAGGGGACCGCACCGCCACTTCCCAGCTAATTAGGGACACTGTTGCTCCTGGGGTATCGGCGAGGACCATTCGCAACCGTCTCCATGAAGCTGGGCTACGGTCCCGCACACCGTTAGGGCGTCTTCCGCTCACGCCCCAACATCGTGCAGCCCGTCTCCAGTGGTGTCGCGACAGGCGTGAATGGAGGGACGAATGGAGACGTGTCGTCTTCAGCGATGAGAGTCGCTTCTGCCTTGGTGCCAATGATGGTCGTATGCGTGTTTGGCGCCGTGCAGGTGAGCGCCACAATCAGGACTGCATACGACCGAGGCACACAGGTCCAACACCCGGCATCATGGTGTGGGGAGCGATCTCCTACACTGGCCGTACACCACTGGTGATCGTCGAGGGGACACTGAATAGTGCACGGTACATCCAAACCGTCATCGAAACCATCGTTCTACCATTCCTAGACCGGCAAGGGAACTTGCTGTTCCAACAGGACAATGCACGTCCGCATGTATCCCGTGCCACCCAACGTGCTCTAGAAGGTGTAAGTCAACTACCCTGGCCAGCAAAATCTCCGGATCTGTCCCCCATTGAGCATGTTTGGGACTGGATGAAGCGTCGTCTCACGCGGTCTGCACGTCCAGCACGAACGCTGGTCCAACTGAGGCGCCAGGTGGAAATGGCATGGCAAGCCGTTCCACAGGACTACATCCAGCATCTCTACGATCGTCTCCATGGGAGAATAGCAGCCTGCATTGCTGCGAAAGGTGGATATACACTGTACTAGTGCCGACATTGTGCATGCTCTGTTGCCTGTGTCTATGTGCCTGTGGTTCTGTCAGTGTGATCATGTGATGTATCTGACCCCAGAAATGTGTCAATAAAGTTTCCCCTTCCTGGGACAATGAATTCACGGTGTTCTTATTTCAATTTCCAGGAGTGTATATATCTATTGAAGAAGCAATGACTAAAATTCAAAATAATATGTGCAAGCCTGGGAATAAAATTCAGGATGAAAGGTCAGAGATGATAATATTCGTTGATGGCATTGCTACTGTCACTGAAATCGAAGAAGAGTTACGTGTCGAATGGAATAAACAGTAAAATGAATGTAGAATATGGCCTGAGATTAAACTGAAGAAGGACGAAAATAATGGGAAGTTGCAGAAATGAGTTTGATGAGAAACTTAACATTAAAGTGGGTGACGACAAAGTAGACAGAGTTAAGGAATCTGCTACTTATAAATCAAAACACATGACGGACGAAGCATGGAGGACATAGGAAGTAGACAGTACAGCAAAAGTGAACGTTTGTGGCCAAAAAAGTAGTCTACTAGTATCAAACGCAGGTCATAATTTGAGGATAAATTTCTGAGCACGTACGTTTAGAACACAGCACTGTCTGGTAGTGAGTCGTGGACTGTGGAAAAATGGGAAAAGAACCTCTTGGTTTTATATGTTTCATTTGGATGCCACGTCACTTTGTAAAACAAGATTGTTAACATTTACTGTAATGTAAAATTCATATTTTTATACTTTCTACAAATGTTATCAGTAAATAACAGTGGGTTTGGCAGCAGCATAGAAAACCAATAGGCAGGCATATGCGATGCGCGTATGTGTGAGGGTGACACCTACCAAGATGTACTGTTGACTACTGAAAGTTACGAGAGTAATCCCAAAAGTAAGGTCTCCTATTTTTGTATGAGTACATAGACTTGTTTATTTCTACAATGATTCACATCAGTTTACAGCTTGAACATTTAGCTATTTTTTGACATAGTCACCATTTCTGTCGATGCAAATTTGTACACGTTGTGGCAGCTTTTGTATGCCCATATCATACATGCTCTCCGCCAGCTCCGCGGCTTTGGCGAAGAAGGATGCCACCACTGGGGTGATTGTTGCTTGGTCTCAGGTGTAATAAAGTGACATGCCCAGGTTTCGTCACCCGAGACAATTGAGTCCAGAAAGTTGTCCTGTTCAGCTGCAAGGCGGCAAAGAAATGCGCGGAAAGCAACAACACGTTGCCGCATGTGGTCCTCAGTCAGCATGTGTGGCACTCATCTTGCGCACACCTTCCGGTACATCAATGTTTCTGTTAAGCGGTGCCTCGGGAAACTTCAGGAACCAACGTGCAGAGATCATTCAGGGTGATCCGCCGATCTTCACGCATGATTTGCTCAACCTTCAACACTGTCTCCTCAGAAATTGACGGTCTCCCGCTTCTTTGTTTGTCTTGAATTTCGGTACGACCAGCTGCAAATTCTCTACACCGCGGGTTCCCGGGTTCGATTCCCGGCGGGGTCAGGGATTTTCTCTGCCTCGTGATGGCTGGGTGTTGTGTGATGTCCTTAGGTTAGTTAGGTTTAAGTAGTTCTAAGTTCTAGGGGACTGATGACCATAGATGTTAAGTCCCATAGTGCTCAGAGCCATTTGAACCATTCTCTACACCACTCACGAACATTTTTGACATCCAAGCACGACTCACCATACACTTCCGTCAATTGGCGATGGATTTCAATCGCCGCAGTGCCCTTTACTTTAAAAAACCGAATAACTGCGCGCAGTTCGCGCTTGGCGGTAACATCCAACGGGAGCTCCATTCTCAACGGCTGCCAAGCCAAGACTGAACGCCTCAGCGCGGCTTGCGCATGTTTACACACAGCGTGTGAAGCACTGTTCATAACAGTGTGACCAACTTCCACACAAACAGAGTTCTGTACTTACCAAAAAAAAAGAGACCTTACTTTTGGGATTACCCTCGTATATTTGCAGTTTGGCTGTGTCGTTCAGGTGTAACAGTTGACACGTAGACTAACTTACCAACGAGAGTACTTCTTGCCCACAGTATGACTTTCTTTGCCTACCGTTCCTTTTGGCACCATATTGTATGAGTAGTTACCGTAAATAACATGTTATACCTATAAGCATATAAGTACCTGTATGTAAACATAGTTGTACGACACGTAATTTGTAATTTTTAGTTATGTGGGTTGAGAATGCGCGTGTCAAACCAGAACCGGTAACCACTGCAGCAAAAATTGTATATTCATGCAACTTAGACGGACAAAATAAAATAAAAAAATTATCAAATTTCCTCAAAGAAGAGAGCGTTTAGAATGTGGTGCTGCAGAAGAATGTTCTAATTTAGGTGTACGGTTAAGGCAATGAATGAAGACGTTCACCGCAGAACCAGCGAAGAAAGAAACATACAGAAAACGGTGACAAGAAGAAGGAACGCAAAAATAATAGGTCATTTGCGAAGATATCAGAGAATAGCTTACATGGTGCTAGGTGAAGCTGTAGAGGGTAAAAACTATAGCGGAAGACAAGGACTGGAATAGTTGCAGCAAATAATTGAGCCTTATTTTTAAAAGAATACGAGAATTGATATCTATGTAAAACAATACAAATTACAGAATCATAAGACAAAAAAGGTGCTTCATTTATTATTTATAATGATAAAACAGGCTTCTCTCATTCATATATAGAAATATCAATGCTTTGAACATAAGTTAAACGAAAGTAGTGTTCCGACCTTTGTCCGACGTATCCGACAATCACCATGTACTCAGTACAGGTTCGAGATAGAGTAGAAATTAATCGTATCGTGAACTTTGGGGAACATAGCAAAATGTGGAGTAAATAATAAAGATCTAAACTAATGGTATCCAGGGGGACATGTCGAGGATTAATTTAACTGACTGTAACGTACTCCTTTATTCTTTGCCGACTGCTATTTTTAGACAACATAGTTGTATGGAGATAATCCGCGATTAATTTACTTATAATCAATTATTCCAAATGACAGTCACAATCGCATTATTTATTTTGCCACAAACGGGTTTCAACCCGCGATGGGGTCATCTTCAGGGCAATTTACACCATTTGGTCGCTTGTTGGAGTCGTCACCCTGCCTGTGTACGGTTGGTAACTACTAAAATCTTGCAAAGAAAATCAGTCTCATTACTTTATTGTCGCACCTCGTATAACGCTAAAGGTAAGGTACTGGAGACTGAAATATCTAGGAATAAACTATATGAAGCAGAAAAATCGGCCAAAGTAGGGACAGGAGAGAACTTAAATTTTTGGAAGTAATGTTGGAAAATATGGTGCACCTACCGAGGAGACAAATATTAACTGAGCAAATCCCGACTTCCTATAAAATTAGTAACTGGGTTGGGAACATGTTTTCACTGCCCTAACACTTCCTTAGTGATAAATGGGTAGACTAAAAGTGGAATATCATAAAAGTGAGTACCTTAAATTAATTCTTTTGCTGGGCTTGAATGAGGACCCAAACATTGGGGTAGTATTCGAAAATAGGATGCGCGAGAGACTAATATGTGGTCCCGTTTACAAATGCCGCTATACATTCAAATAATTTCCTTACCGTCTTGAAATGTGATATTCACCATTACACAACTGTTTATATACACTCCTGGAAATGGAAAAAAGAACACATTGACACCGGTGTGTCAGACCCACCATACTTGCTCCTGACACTGCGAGAGAGCTGTACAAGCAATGATCACACGCACGGCACAGCGGACACACCAGGAACCGCGGTGTTGGCCGTCGAATGGCGCTAGCTGCGTAGCATTTGTGCACCGCCGCCGTCAGTGTCAGCCAGTTTGCCGTGGCATACGGAGCTCCATCGCAGTCTTTAACACTGGTAGCATGCCGCGACAGCGTGGACGTGAACCGTATGTGCAGTTGACGGACTTTGAGCGAGGGCGTATAGTGGGCATGCGGGAGGCCGGGTGGACGTACCGCCGAATTGCTCAACACGTGGGGCGTGAGGTCTCCACAGTACATCGATGTTGTCGCCAGTGGTCGGCGGAAGGTGCACGTGCCCGTCGACCTGGGACCAGACCGCAGCGACGCACGGATGCACGCCAAGACCGTAGGTTCCTACGCAGTGCCGTAGGGGACCGCACCGCCACTTCCCAGCAAATTAGGGACACTGTTGCTCCTGGGGTATCGGCGAGGACCATTCGCAACCGTCTCCATGAAGCTGGGCTACGGTCCCGCACACCGTTAGGCCGTCTTCCGCTCACGCCCCAACATCGTGCAGCCCGCCTCCAGTGGTGTCGCGACAGGCGTGAATGGAGGGACGAATGGAGACGTGTCGTCTTCAGCGATGAGAGTCGCTTCTGCCTTGGTGCCAATGATGGTCGTATGCGTGTTTGGCGCCGTGCAGGTGAGCGCCACAATCAGGACTGCATACGACCGAGGCACACAGGGCCAACACCCGGCATCATGGTGTGGGGAGCGATCTCCTACACTGGCCGTACACCACTGGTGATCTTCGAGGGGATACTGAATAGTGCACGGTACATCCAAACCGTCATCGAACCCATCGTTCTACCATTCCTAGACCGGCAAGGGAACTTGCTGTTGCAACAGGACAATGCACGTCCGCATGTATCCCGTGCCACCCAACGTGCTCTAGAAGGTGTAAGTCAACTACCCTGGCCAGCAAGATCTCCGGATCTGTCCCCCATTGAGCATGTTTGGGACTGGATGAAGCGTTGTCTCACGCGGTCTGCACGTCCAGCACGAACGCTGGTCCAACTGAGGAACCATGTGGAAATGGCATGGCAAGCCGTTGCACAGGACTACATCCAGCATCTCTACGATCGTCTCCATGGGAGAATAGCAGCCTGCATTGCTGCGAAAGGGAGATATACACTGTACTAGTGCCGACATTGTGCATGCTCTGTTGCCTGTGTCTATGTGCCTGTGGTTCTGTCAGTGTGATCATGTGATGTATCTGACCCCAGGAATGTGTCAATAAAGTTTCCCCTTCCTGGGACAATGAATTCACGGTGTTCTTATTTCAATTTCCAGGAGTGTATGTTAGCTTCACTTCTGGTCGCTCTGTGACGCTATGGTTGGTTAAGTGAGAGATATACCAAGTTGAAGAAGTGTACCAGGAAAATTTTTCTGATTTAATTATACGGCTGAACATGCCTTATCGCGGCCCTAACTGTTAAAGGTTCAGTGAGACACGGAAAATTACTGAATAGCAACTGCCACATTTATCAGCAACACAAGCACTGCGATTTATTTACGATTGCGGAATATTGGGTCACTTGTCTGCTGCGCGCTATCGCATGACCGAAATTCATTTCAGAAAAATCAACAGTACTTTGTTTGCCTCGGTTACAGCTTCCAGGTTTTATTTATCGCTCTGCCGCAGTTGAATTATGGGTCATGCGACTCGATTTGTTTGTGAATCGCGTAACGGATAAAATGTGAAGAGAAATGCACTCTGTGACATCAGGAAGCAGATGCGCCGAGGCTACAGGAGAGTCTTTGACTCTAGCTGCGCTACTTCCCCGACGGAAGTAGTGCTTTGCTTCTTTCATTGATGTTACTAGGAACTCTTGGTATAAATACCAATTTCAGCACAACAGATATCCCTAGTTCAAAGAATATACCACCAATTGTAGGCAGCAGGTAAAGCAGCGTGATTGTTGAGTGAGACATTCCAAAAGTCAAAAGGACATAGGAAGGGCTGCAATATGACACCGACCTTGTTTAAAATACCGGGTGATCAAAAAGTCAGTATAAATTTGAAAACTTAATAAACCACGGAATAATGTAGATACAGGGGTAAAAATTCACAAACATGCTTGGAATGACATGGGGTTTTATTAGACCAAAGAAAACACCCCATATTGCTAGACGCGTGAAAGATCTCTTGCGCGCGTCGTTTGGTGATGATCTGGTGGTCAGCCGCCACTTTCGTCATGCTTGGCCTCCCAGGTCCCCAGACCTCAGTCCGTGCGATTATGGCTTTGGGGTTACCTGAAGTGGCGAGTGTATCGTGATCGACCGACATCTCTAGGGATGCTGAAAGGCAACATCCGACGCCAATGCCTCACCGCAACTCCGGACATGCTTCACAGTGGTGTTCACAACATTATTCCTCGACTACAGATATTGTTGAGGAATGATGGTGGACATATTGAGCATTTCTTTGCTTTGTCTTACTTTGTTATGCTAATTATTACTATTTTGATCAGATGAAGCGCCATTTTTGAACGTTTGTATTTTTTTGGTTCTAATAAAACCCCATGTCATTCCAAGCATGTGTGTCAATTTGTACCTCTCTATCCACATTATTCCGTGATTTATTCAGTTTTCAAACTTATACTGACTTTTTGATCACCCGGTATATATGCAGTAGGTCTATGTATTGGAACGGCTAATCAGTCACGTAGAGGTATGAGATTTCCTTTCTAGCATGGTACTATCTACTCATTTGCCGATGATTATGCACTGATAGCACAAAGGGGAGAGGACGTCAGACTTATGATAAAGAAGTTATTGGTTGCATCTGAACAAGGCGGGCTCAGAATAAACATGAGCAACACACAATAACTAGTAATAGGAAGAAATGGAAGGAATGAAGTACTGCCGAAGGGAACTATTAAAACTGTAAAGCAATCTAAATACTTAGGACCGATTATCCATTCCCAGAGAAGCTGTCGAGCAGATATGAACGCAGGATCCAGCAGCAAGAGGAGCAATTAAAGTAATGTAGACAATATCAAATGAAACAAAGAAGAGGATTCTGCGAAAAGTAGTGGGAAGTATACTAACATTCAGTGCTGAAGGATGGACCCTTGGGGAACGGCAGAGAAGCAGAGTACAGACAATAGAGATGGATGGAGTAAGGAGCGCAGAGAGGAGACGAAATGAGGAAATTAAGTGGAGTATGGATATGGAAAACCAAATAAAATAATTGAGAGCTCTTCAGTGGTCAGTCGCAGGGCCATATACGTCGAACGAAGCAAAGACGATCGCCAAAAGTAATCCTGGCATGGTCGCCGGAAGCGCGGACGGCCGTGATTGACATGAAGCGAGGGAGTAATTGGAGTGACGAGGAAGAGAGATGTGAAAAGGGAAGACAGCCATGATCGTGAAAGCTGGCAAATGGAAACTCAGGGCAACTAATAAAGAGTGGAGAAGCCCTTAAAAGTAGAAGTAAGTTTTTCGTCTTTGTAGAGCTATGTACGATGAACGGGAACCGTACCTAAAACTGGTTCAAATGTCTCTGAGCACTATGGGACTTAACATCTATGGTCATCAGTCCCCTAGAACTTAGAACTACTTAAACCTAACTAACCTAAGGACATCACACAACACCCAGTCATCACGAGGCAGAGAAAATCCCTGACCCCGCCGGGAATCGAACCCGGGAACCCGAGCGTGGGAAGCGAGATACCTAAAACTCTGGAGGATTTAGAGAAGCCGGCCGGTGTGGCCGAGCAGTTCTAGGCGCTTCAGTCTGGAACCGCGCGATCGCTACGGTCGCAGGTTCGAATCCTGCCTCGGGCATGGATGTGGGTGATGTCCTTAGGTTAGTTAGGTTTAAGTAGTCCTACGTTCTAGGGGACTGATGACTTCAGATGTTAAGTCCCGTAGCGCTCAGAGCCATTTGGTTAAGAGAATTATGAGGAAATTTTAAGGTGTCAGGCAAATCCAACACCTTCCATGAAAACCCTGACATGATAGCAAATCCGACAGTATGTCACATAGTTCCGAATAAATCCTGACATTAAATTAACCAAAGTAATACGATCAACGAGTGAGCAAATGGAATACCACAGACTAACACAAGAACGCCTAAATGCATGTCATACCTTCCCACCGTGAAACAGACGCAGTTCCGAGGGGAGAAACGAGAACAGAAGCCGAGAGCAGAATCGTGTAGGCTAGGAGGCCCTACGATAAGGGACAGACACCCACGTCGCCAGATGACCGCCAAAACCACCCTCCAGCCCATGTTAAAAGATCCAGAAGAACAGTATAAATCTTACGATAACACTAAAAGTGCCACACCAGCTGCAAGTTTTAGCGTGAGACTTTTTCGCATCTCTGTTACGTTGCAAACGTTAAAAACATTGCCCCACCACGAAAAGTATAACGTTTCTCATTGGATAGACAGAATTTTGTAAGCAGAGCTTAAGGTTAACATTGTTGAAAACACAGCCAGATAGCTTTTTTTTAAAACAACTTCGGTAAATTGTAGTAAGGAGAAGTTAAGAGAGAGTTGCTTCCTATACGGCGAGGTGTGGAGCTGCTCTGCCCGCCGCTGCCTAAACACCGACAAGGTAATGAACGCACGCGATGCCGCATTTTTGAGCGCATAAGGCTTCACTCAGAACCGCAGAAGTCTCATCTGTTACATCCCCTTTTTGCGTAATACTAGTGTCGATCGTCAATTGAAGCTCATGGTATTCACATTTGCTACTTTGTTAAAATCTGAAACGCGATGATTTTTCTGTTATATAATCATTGAGAAGCCACATCAGCAGATGTTAAGTCCCGTAGTGCTCAGAGCCATTTGGTTAAGAGAATTACGAGGAAATTATTCGTTGAAAACACCCAAATTATGAGAAAAGGAAAAAAGTTAAGATGTACTGCGTTTTCGATGTTCATGCAGTAAAATTGCAGCATCAGACATTACGTTTTAATTTATTATTTTTTTTTACCACTGACTGCATTCGTGACGCATTTTGCAAACGGTATGAACATATACCACTGAAAGAACCTAAAACCTTGTATTACAACACATAGTTCACGAGATATGATACTTGTAAACACTGAGATGCATGGAAAACTGTCGTATCACGCAAGACGCTTAAATTTATTACTTCATTGCTACTAAACCTGTTTGCTGCTGAATACCGCTGAATCTATCTACAAAATTATTCCATTGTACGGCATGTAGATCAGGAGATATGACGTCATAAACTCTGAGATTCGTGAAAAAAATGTCCCGTCAGGCATGACGCTTTAAATTCTTACGTCTGCACTACTAATTCTACTAACATGTTTCAGTGGCAATATACAAATATACCGCTTACTGAATGAACAAAATTGTACTATTGTACGATCATGTAGCTCAGGAGATATGACTTCAGAAACATTGACATGTGTGAGAAAGAAACTGCGAAAATTCCGCTATAGGTACAGGTGACATATATTTACGAAGATGTGTGAAATACGTGCGTATACCGGAAAAGCCGCAGGTAAAAACTCCTCCTAAAATATGGAGTGAGAATGTGGGGAGGAAGAAATGAACAGAGCAGGAGAAGGAGGAAGTGGACACAGATATGGGTGAGGAGGAGATGGACAGAGAGCGGTGGAGGGGGGCAGAGGAAGCGGAGGAGTTAGAGAAGGGAGAACAGAAGATGGACAAAGAGAAGGATGAGATGGGCAAAGAGAGGGTGGTGGGGAAATTGACAGTGAGAAGTGGAGTAAGGACATGGACAAAGGGAAGGGGGAAGAGGAGAGATGGACTCCTGGCAGTGGTGGACAGAGAGAGTGGGAGGAGCAGATGGACGGAGAGAAGTGAGATGACCAGGAGACAAGGGAAGGGGCGGGTGCACGTGGACAGGAAGAAGAGTACGTGGAGACTGACAGAGAGCGAGGAGGAGAAGATGGACTAACAGAAAATTAGAATACGTTCTGTACCTGGGCAACGCCAGGTAATGAGCTAATTCCGTAATAATAATTACACCTTTGGCCCTTCATACAAGAGAACGATTGCTGTTTGAAATAAATGTATTATGTTTATCTCAGCAAATATTCACAGTAAAACCACCACAATCCTGACAGACTATACTGATTTTCATACGACAAACACCTGAAATTTTAAAGTCTCAACTGGAACACTTGGTACGGCATAAAGACTGTATCTAATCTCACAGACAAGGAGTACAGTTTCAAATTTAGAGCATGTTGGGAACGTACTGCATTTTATTGCACAAGTAACGCGCAAGTGCTGCTCTGACCAGAAGAGATTTCTACAGAAGAGGAATTCGTGGTGGGCTGCGCTTCAAATCTGTGAGAATTCTGTTGACTTCTCCCTCCACCCCCCCCCCCCCCCCCAAAAAAAAGGAACCACGTGAATAGCGTAGCAGCAAACCAGGCGAATGCAACTGCACTAACGAACCCGCTTAAGGATGTTCCTCAAACTACTGTAGCACGATTCTAGTACTGTGATACGAATGTTTATCCTCCTTTAGGAGTTGCCATCGCCACCAATAAAGACATCAAGCCTGAAGGGAAGCAGGTTGTCCGTAATTCGTAGCTGTCATGGTGTCTTCGCGCACTACGGCAAGTCCGACGGAGGCCCAGGTGAATGTCCTCCATAGCCTATAGCTTTCCCCACGGCGCTGCCTCTGTGGCGGTGTGACGCATGTTTCGTGCAAACGTTCTCCTGGATATCGGCGTATCCGAACATGACCATCGAACTGGTGTAGCAGGAAGTAGTTTGCTGCATATCTCCATGTTCAACGATGCGTGTTGAACTGTCGCCTCCGAAACAGTTTCACTTACACGTACTCTGTAGTCTCTCGTGAGATCTGCCACAGATCGACGCCTATCCTGCTTTACGGAAAGGGCAAGCCTCTGACCCCCATGTTCTGTGATGTGGCGTGGATGTCCGACACCTAGTCATGTATTCATGATGGGTAATGGAGTGCCGAAACGAGATATCGGAACATTTTGGACATATTCTTCTACTTGAGTTCAGTAGAGGAGTGACAGCAGCAAAAGCAGCCACAAACATTTGCGCCATGTATGGGGATAATGCCACTGGACAACGCACGGCAAGAAAGTTGTTTTCTCGCTTTAAGGAGGATCGTTTAGACATTAGTGACTCTCCTGGTTCAGAAAGACCTTAAGGGTTTGATGAAGATGATTTAAACGCCTTAATCCACAATGATCGAAGTCAATGTACTAGATAAGGGAAAGGTTAAAAAAATCGCGTGTAAGGGTACCGCATGCTCTAAGCCAAGATCGCAAAAATCAGCAGGTGGCCAGATCTCTGATTGCTCGTCCCAGTTGGCTCCGAAGAAGGCAGATCGTCCCTATCCCATAGTGCTGCTGGTGAAGCGAAATGGTGTCTTTATGTTAACACGAGGAACAGAAAGAAATGGTTAAGCCCGAAAATAGCAGCAACTCCCCGTACTAAGATCCGCCCGCATCCTCAAAAGATAATGTCATGCATCTGGTGCAACAGCGACGGTATGGTGTAATACGAATTACTTCCCCAAGTTGTAAACAGCACTGCCGACACTTATTGTCAACAACTGCGACGTCTTGCAGACGCAGTCTAAGAACAACGACCAGGAATACTGTTTGAATTGATGCTACTACACGATAACGCCCGCCCGCATTCTGCTAGACTGACAAAAAAGCACTATACAGCTGTTGGGTTCGGAAGTCATTTCGAACACATCTTATTCACCTGACTTTGCACTCTCAGATCTTTCACCTTTCCCGCTCTCCATCGACCAACTTTCAAGATACTTCCTTTCCGGACGAAAACGCTCTCCAGACATGGCTCAACGAGTTCTTCACCTCAAAAACACGTGATTTCTGTAATCGAAAAGTACCCGAGCGTTGGGTGACTGTTGTAAACAGTAAAGGAGAATATATTACTGATGACTAAAATCTCTCTTGTGTGTATCTGTTGTGTTAAACTTATGGAAAAGCGTTACGAACTTATACACCACCAAACTAAACTCCGTCCGAACAGGCCTTGGAAGGTCTAACGGTACCGACCGGCCGCCGTGCCATCCTCAGACCACAGGCATCACTGGATGCGGATATGGAGGGGCATGTGGTCAGAACACAGCACTCCCGGCCGTATGTCAGTTTACGTGACCGAACTTATACAGCAACCTACTAATATATACAGAGCACAGTGAAGAAACTTTTAGTCCTCGATGGATAATTTCCTTTAATCTTTCAGAAGTTTACCATGCACAAAGAACTTATTGGACGGACGCTGCCTGGGACTGTTTGTGAGATCGGACTGTCCACTATTCGAGCCGACATTTGTGAGAGCGGAGTCATCACCCGCTACGCTATCATAAAGGCGCTCATAAGAGTGACGGCTATCATTTCTACAGGTACTCGAAACCTCAACTACACACGGTTATAAAGAGATATCACATACAAATAATACCCAAACCGAAGACACCACTGATACAAATTTGTGATAGTGATAAAAGGTTCCACCTTTCTGCATAATCAGAAAACCCTTGCCACCACTTTGAAAGTCGAATTTCGACTCAAGTGCTGTGAGAACGGCACTCCATTGATCTCAACTCCAGGCAGCAAACTCTCCCTTTTGTGACATTAAGCATCACACGTTTATTTGCCAGTCTTTCTTCGCCTAGTATTAGGTGATACCACCATTAAAGTGGTTATCTCATGTCAGATGGTAATTACGCTTTCGAGGTGCGGTTCTTGCGAGTTCAAACCGTCTGTCATTGGTACTCGTCGTATATCGTGAGGGCCCTTGGCTTAACCTTCTGGAAGCACAAACTGTAATTATATCTCGTCATAATAACATTCAATGAACAGCTTTCAACCAACACGTCGATACGTGGTCTCTTCTGCCTATATACACTCCTGGAAATGGAAAAAAGAACACATTGACACCGGTGTGTCAGACCCACCATACTTACTCCGGACACTGCGAGAGGGCTGTACAAGCAATGATCACACGCACGGCACAGCGGACACACCAGGAACTGCGGTGTTGGCCGTCGAATGGCGCTAGCTGCGCAGCATTTGTGCACCGCCGCCGTCAGTGTCAGCCAGTTTGCCGTGGCATACGGAGCTCCATCGCAGTCTTTAACACTGGTAGCATGCCGCGACAGCGTGGACGTGAACCGTATGTGCAGTTGACGGACTTGGAGCGAGGGCGTATAGTGGGCATGCGGGAGGCCGGGTGGACGTACCGCCGAATTGCTCAACACGTGGGGCGTGAGGTCTCCACAGTACATCGATGTTGTCGCCAGTGGTCGGCGGAAGGTGCACGTGCCCGTCGACCTGGAACCGGACCGCAGCGACGCACGGATGTACGCCAAGACCGTAGGATCCTACGCAGTGCCGTAGGGGACCGCACCGCCACTTCCCAGCAAATTAGGGACACTGTTGCTCCTGGGGTATCGGCGAGGACCATTCGCAACCGTCTCCATGAAGCTGGGCTACGGTCCCGCACACCGTTAGGCCGTCTTCCGCTCACGCCCCAACATCGTGCAGCCCGCGTCCAGTGGTGTCGCGACAGGCGTGAATGGAGGGACGAATGGAGACGTGTCGTCTTCAGCGATGAGAGTCGCTTCTGCCTTGGTGCCAATGATGGTCGTATGCGTGTTTGGCGCCGTGCAGGTGAGCGCCACAATCAGGTCTGCATACGACCGAGGCACACAGGGCCAACACCCGGCATCATGGTGTGGGGAGCGATCTCCTACACTGGCCGTACACCACTGGTGATCGTCGAGGGGACACTGAATAGTGCACGGTACATCCAAACCGTCATCGAACCCATCGTTCTACCATTCCTAGACTGGCAAGGGAACTTGCCGTTCCAACAGGACAATGCACGTCTGCATGTATCCTGTGCCACCCAACGTGCTCTAGAAGGTGTAAGTCAACTACCCTGGCCAGCAAGATCTCCGGATCTGTCCCCCATTGAGCATGTTTGGGACTGGATGAAGCGTCGTCTCACGCGGTCTGCACGTCCAGCACGAACGCTGGTCCAACTGAGGCGCCAGGTGGAAATGGCATGGCAAGCCGTTCCACAGGACTACATCCAGCATCTCTACGATCGTCTCCATGGGAGAATAGCAGCCGGCATTGCTGCGAAAGGTGGATATACACTGTACTAGTGCCGACATTGTGCATGCTCTGTTGCCTATGTCTATGTGCCTGTGGTTCTGTCAGTGTGATCATGTGATGTATCTGACCCCAGGAATGTGTCAATAAAGTTTCCCCTTCCTGGGACAATGAATTCACGGTGTTCTTATTTCAATTTCCAGGAGTGTATTATCAATGGAAATTCCACTACGTCTTTTGAAGTTGTTACTGTTGCTACACTGAAGCGCCAAAGAAACTGGTATAGGTATGCGAATTCAAATACAGAGCGGTCGACAAGGCCCATATAATGCAAGAAGCGTCGGGCGCAGTTGTTAGATCGGTAACTGCTGCTACACTGAAGAGCCAAAAAAACTGGCGAACCTGCGTAATATCGTGTAGGACCCCTTCGAGCACGCAGAAGTGCCGCAACAAGACGTGGCATGGACTCAACTAATGTCTGAAGTAGTGCTGAAGGGACTTGAAACCATGAATCCTGCACAGCAGTCCATAAATCCGTAAGGGTACGAGGGGGTGGAGATCTCTTATGAACATCACGTTACAAGGCATCCCAGATACGCTCAATAGTGTTCATGTCTGGGTAGTTTGGTTGGCCAGCGAAAGTGTTTAAACTCAGAAGAGTGTTCCTGGGGCAATTGTGGGCGTATGGGTCGTCGCACTGTCCTGCCGGAATTGCCCAAATCCACAGGATGCTTACGTACGTGTCACTTGTCAGAGTTGTATGTAGATGTAAGAAAGGTCCCATATAACTCCACTTACACACGCCCCACACCATTATAGAGCCTCCACCAGCTTGAACATTCCCCTGCTGACATGCAGGGTCTATGGATTCATGAGTTTGTCTCCACACCCGTACACGTCCATCCGCTCGATACTGTTTGAAACGAGACTCGTACGACCAGGCAAAATGTTTCCAGTCATCAACAGGCCAATGTCGGTGTTGACGAGCCCAGGCGAGGCGCAATGCTTTGAGTCGGTCAGTCGGCAAGGGCACAAGAGTGGACCTTCGGCTCCGAAAGCCCACATCGATGATGTTTCGTTGAATGGTTCGCACGCTGACAGTTGCTGATGGCCCAGCGCTGAAATCTGCAGCAATCTGCGGAAGGTTTGCACTTTTGTCTCGTTGAACGATTCTCTTCAGTCGTCGTTGGTCCCGTTCTTGCAAGATCTTCTTCTTGCCGGAGGTTTGATGTGTTATCAGATTCCTCATATTCACGGTACACTTATGAAATGGTCGTACGGGAAAATCCCCACTTCATCGCTACGTCGGAGATGCTGTATCTCATCGCTCTCGCGCCGACATACACTGCGCTCAGACTCACTTAAATCGTGATAACCTGCCACTGTATATATTTCACAACCAACAACAACTGTTCTAGAACTTACTGTATTATTCTCTCTCTTAAATTATGATGCCGCTACAGATTTGTACAGAGAGGTTTTGCGAGCTGCCGCACGCGCTCTTGCGTTACTGCTCTCTGCACATTTGTTCGGCGGCAACACGCATCGTAACTACAACAGTCGACAGCTTTCAGTCAGTATTATTCTCTTTACGCTTACATACGCGTGCGTACTCTGGGCCGCGCAAACGAAATGAAAGCACGTCAAAGGTTAACAATGCACCCACGCGTCAATACAAGCTTCTTTGGCGGCAGCAGTATAACTCTGTCATTGTGTTGTCAGCGGCAGCATAACTTCCGTGTACTCTGACAATATTTATCACTTGCACTGGAGGATTTTCAGAATTACACACGTAGACACAAATATATCGAGGATTCCGCGAAATTGCATTGTCGCGAAAATGTTAATGTTTTTATTTAACGAACAACGAAAACAAATAGCTGAACAGATAGCTTTAATAAATCAAAGAAGAAAAACACGATTGGTGGAACTACGAATGTGGTAAAACAGTAGCAGATAGAAACCAAGCCTTGTTAAGGTATCGGAGGCATAAAACAGAATAATCGTACTTCGAAATCCCGGAACGAAGGAAGATAACACAAAATAATAGTAGGTATTAGACGCCAGTATTAGGAAGATTTATTTCTAATGTTTGAAACAAATAGCAAGAAAAGAAACTCTAGGGATTGCTATAAAATATTTAACAAACTACTAAATATTGTCAATTAATGTTAAAGGACAAAGATAATAAGACGGTCCATAGCAATAAAAAAAACAGAAATTTTAGCAGCAACTTACTAACAAATTACTAAATTCCGAAGATCACACAGGACTTGTTAAGATAGGCACAGAAATCCCCATTACAACACCAGCAGAAAATATAAACCCGTCGCAATCCATGAAGTCTACTACGCTTTCAAAGAGCTCAGAAACAAAGGTTGGAGGAGATGAAAAATTTGCGGAACTTTGGATATGTGCAGCGGAACCAGTGAAGATACCATTACACCAACGCATAGTACATGTGGAACAAAGAAGAACTGCCAGAACTTGGGACTAGAGCTATTGTTGTTGTTGTGGTCTTCAGTCCTGAGACTGGTTTGATGCAGCTCTCCATGCTACTCTATCCTGTACAAGCTTCTTCATCTCCCAGTACCTACTGCAGCCTACATCCTTCTGAATCTGCTTAGTGTATATCAATTACATAAAAAAGGAGACAAATCAAATCCAGACAATTATACTGGAATTTCCCTTTTGCACGCCACATATAAAGTCATGTCAAAATTCCATACAGTTGTTGTAAAGATCAACTTCAACTGGAACTGTGAGAATACCAAGGAGAATTTAGACCCTGGAGAAGCTCCCCGGACCAGATAATCAGTTTGAAACTCGTAATGGATTACTACAAAATAAGGCAGAAACAAGTCATAAACCTTTGTAGCCACGCGGTCTGGGGCGCTTTGTCACGGTTCGTGCGGCTCACCCCGTCGGAGGTTCGAGTCCTCTCTCTGGCATGGGTGTGTGTGTTGTCATTAGCGTAAGTTAGTTTAAGTTAGATTAAGTAGTGTGTAAGCTTAGGGACCGATAACCTCAGCAGTTTGGTCCGTAAGACTTTACCCAGAAAAAAAAAAGAAAAAAAAAAACCTTTGTAGACTTCAAAAAAGCTAATGATTGTATCCACAGATCTTCAATGACGAAGATGCTAAGGAATTATGGTTTCAAACTCAAATTAATATGTATGTTATAAACTTGACTCTAATAAATACAGATACTAAAGTGAAGTTCAGCAGAGAAATATCTGGTCATTTAAGACAGGGACATGCTTTATCGCCATTACTTTTCAACTGTCCTCTGGAACAGGTAATGAGGGAATAGTACAAGAAAAATCCTAAAAATATAAGAACTGGAACCAAGAAAGATCAAATAAATTTAAATTTCTTGGGATTCACAGACGGCTTAGCGTAACTAGGTAATAACGTTCAAGAAGCCAGAAATAAAATAAGAAGGCTATAGAATACAGCACAGAAAATGGGACTCCAGGTACCATTCGAAAAGAGCAAGGTCAGAAACCAGAAATCAAATAAGAAGGCTATAGAATACAGCACAGAAAATGGGACTCCAGGTACCATTCGAAAAGAGTGAGATCAGAAACCAGAAATCAAATAAGATGGCTGTGGTGTCACCGCCAGACACCACGCTTGCTAGGTGGTAGCCTTTAAATCGGCCGCGGTCCGTTAGTATACGTCGGACCCGCGTGTCGCCACTGTCAGTGATTGCAGACCGAGCGCCACCACACGGCAGGTCTAGAGAGACGTCCTGGCACTCGCCCCAGTTGTACAGCCGACATTGCTAGGAATGGTACACTGACAAATACGCTCTCATTTGCCGAGACGATAGTTAGCATAGCCTTCAGCTACGTCATTTGCTACGACCTAGCAAGGCGCCATTACCAGTTTATATTATAATAATGTCTAAACAAGAGCGATGTTCTCCAATTGTGGATTAAAGTTAAGTATTCCAAGAACTACGTTCTTTTCTTTATAGGATAATTACTTTACTTTGTTCCAGACCTCACGCCAATCTACGTGAGCTTAACAGCGTGCATTTCGGCCTCCTCTAGCAACACGGGGTTGGCTCTTCTGCCAACACTTCAAAGGCTGTAGAATACAGCACAGAAAATGGGACTCCAGGTACCATTCTAAAAGAGCGAAATCATGACAGAAGAGCCACTAGTTATCAACCACATAACAATAAACAACAGGAAAATGAAACAGTTTACATACCTAGAAGAAATTATAATATGCAACTTGGACGAGAAACCTACATGGCAAGAAAGTTCTAACAAAATGATAGATATGCGTACAATAAAAAGTATGTATCAATGAAAACAAAATGAAAGCATTACAAGACGGTGGTTCAACTACAAGTGACTTTTTTTAATAGAGGTGGAGTCCCTCCAGGCCCACACTGCCATGATGGTCAACACAAAAGGTCTACTGCCATCTCTGCATAAGGGCTAGTTTTCACTAAAGTGAGGTCTCGTAGGATGTGGGTACTGCATTGTTTGCGCAAGTCTGGTTAAGGGTAACTATTAATACGAGCTCATCTGGAGATAGATTGGGTCGAAAGTTGAACGAAGGGTAGCGGTTTGAAGGGCAGAGGAAAAAGCACGCCAAGGCAAGGGCCAAGGGTGAAAAACCTCTGCCATAGTTATGTCGGGCTGTAAGAGCAGTAGCGGTTTTCTTGCTGCCTGCGACAGGTCGTGCAAGGGTAGGCTTTGTTAGTAGTGGGTATCATGCAGGTCGATACCTTTGTCGTTGTGCGATGGTGTTACACGGCGGCTGCCGCTGGGTGCTGGTTCTTGATTTCACGGCATCGTCAGCCTACCTGTAGCAGCTAGGTTCATCATCGTTTTGTGTCCGATAGCTCATATATCAGATTCACAGGGTAGGGTAATTTTAGGGGTTTGTTTGTGAGTCAGTGTGCGAACTTGTCGGGTTCCTTGCTGTAGCTGTTGGTCGGCTATAATAGCAGCTGGCTTGTCCAGTCAACGTTGCTGTTGTGCAGGGGCTTGCCGATGTTGTCTCTTGTGGACGTAAGTTAGCTTGCCATAGGTGGTTATGCCCTAGCTAATAGAGTCTTTCGCCGCTTTTGCTTCCGGCTATGGTTGTGATCACATTTTCCCAGAGTAAGGATGAAGGGATTGTTCGAGTGTCTCGAGATACTGTATAATGGTGTGACGTTCTTTTTGAATACTGCTTTGAGGTTTTCAAGGCGGTATTCGTCGTGAAGATTCACGGCAAGTGTGTAGCGTGGATCGTGGCTAATGATGTGTAGCACTTTGTTCTGTATGATTTGCAGGCGGCGCAGGTTTGTAGGAGCTGTGTATCCCCGGACGGGAGCTGCTTACGTCATCAGAGGTCTCATCAGTGTCATGTATATGGGCCTCGACACCCTCCTATTCAGTATGTTTTCCCTGTTCAGCATTGGTAGAGGTGTTTGAGCCTCGCGTGCGCTCTGTTGGCGACATATCCGAAATGGTCCCCCATGTAAGATTCCGGTCCAGCCAGACACCGAGATATCTTTCTCTCGGAAACGTATTGGGCGTGCATGTAGTGTTACCTGTCAACAGTGTTAATGTTTGCACAGTACTTTCGGTGTGTGTGTAAACAAATTGCTTCTCACTTGTCGACGTGATATACGGAACTGAAGCTCTTTTCAAACATACCCACAAAAACAGAATCGACAAAATCCCAAAAGTGGAGCGAAGAATATCTAGAAAACGCATAAATAATAAGTATAGAAAAAACTAAAAATGGAGGATAGTGCCAAACAGTTGTCCAAGTAAATGGAGACCATTACAGATACTATTCGGAAAAAATTTCTTTTTTTGGTTACATTATGAGAACACCAGAAACAGGATTACGAAAAAAAAAGTACAAAGAATTTGTGGAACATCAAGCAACAAATACGATCGATAAAGAAAATCAGGGAGGATATGAAAGTGCTAGAGTTAACCTTGGATGATTTGCAAAACAAAAGAGACAAACAAAGTGAAAAACATGAAAAGAAGTTTTAAACCAAAAATAGACACTCGAAGAGCAATAAAAAGGGTGTCCATAGATGAGGAATGACGAGAAAGATGAGAATGAATGAAAATATATTGGACAATTCGGAGAGAAAACCTATGGAAGAAGATGAGCAGAAGATGATTGACCGGTCTAACGAGGTCGTAAAAGCAGAAAAATAATAATAAGAAGAAGAATTATTGAACTCCCACCTATAATTTGTTCTATAAAATTAAATAAAAATAGAATATTTTAGTACTTATCTGTTACAAAAAACAAAAAAAGAAAACTGCGCAGAGCTGGTGATAAATCGTGGTAAATAACGTAATTAATTTAATGTGTTGCGGGTGATGTACAGAGTTATTTATAAGTGCCTGTTATAATCCCACCCTCCCACTCATCACCATTAAATTTCTATTAGTCTCTTCGTTATTTTCAAAAGCTTCAAGAGGTGTAAGATATACAGAAGAAAAACTTTTACTTATCTTCATTTTCTCTTATTATTGGCCCCAAGTCTTATGTCTAGGGGTACACTCATGCAACTGAAATTTTGATTTAACGTTTTATTTTTTGTTACATTATTAAATTTCACACCGTTTTCACAACTTCCACTTAATTTTCCAAATTTCATTATTAGTGTCGATCATATAAATACGCCTGTCTCCATCAGAGACATACCAACTACTACTTACATTCTCCAAGGAGTTTACAAAGCAAAAAAGTTTACAAACATTCTTGACAAAAGAAGAATTATCACCAAAATATAACATTATTTTATAAATGAATCCAGAAATAAATTTAATAATTGGCGTTAGACTGTGCAATTAATAATAAGAATTTTAAGTATACCAGAAATTTCGTAACTTGAAATATTTCTGGAATAAGAATAATTTTAACCATAACAAGTTAATTTCTATTTTTTACATTTTAGTGTGATATACGAGGGCGGTTCAGAAAGTAACCTCCGATTGGTCACAGTGCGGGTTGTGGGGGGAGTAGCGACGCCATCTGTGCGTTCACGCACTCAACAGGTCAGTCGGCATCAAGCCGTGGTCGAGTGAACGTCGTACCTGCGCTAGTTTAGTTTTTGTGGCAGTTTGAAATGTGTGCTGCAATAGAAAACCCCGCCAAATGTGAAGTGCATGCTGTCATAAGGTTTTTTACAGCCAAAGGATATTCTGCAGCAGCTATTCATCGTGAGCTTTGTGCCGTGTACGGACCAAGAGTTATGAGTGAAGGAGTTGTCCATGAATGGGTACGTTTATTTAAAAGTGGACGAGAAAACGTTCATGATGAAGAGATGAGTGGTAGACCATCATTGGTGACTGACGAACTCGTTCAGACAGTTGATGCAAAAGCTCGTGAAAATCGACGTTTCTCAATGTTGGAGTTGTCTACTGGTTTTCCACAGAGTTCTAAGACTCTCTTGTACGAGATAGTGACAGCAAGATTGGGTTACCATAAGTTCTGTGCACGATGGGTGCCCAAAATTCTTACCGACCACCACAAAACTCAAAGAATGGCCTCTGCATTAGACTTTCTGTCACGTTATGAGGACAAAGGAGAACCATTGTTAAACAGAATCGTGACCGGTGACGAAACCTGGATTAAGTACGTGAACCCTGAGACCAAAGAACAATCAAAGATGTGGGCACATTCAAATTCGCCTACCAAACCAAGAAAAGCCTCGCAAGATTTTTCTGCCAGAAAACTGATGGCAACGGTGTTTTGGGATGCCAAAGGGGTGTTGCTGGTTGAATTCATGGAACGTGGTACGACCATTAATCAAGACGTGTACTGTGAAACAATAAAAAAGTTACGACGGGCTATACAGAACAAATGCCGTGGTATGCTGACTTCCGGTATCGTTTTTTTGCACGATAACGCCCGTCCTCACTCTGCTCGCAGAACAACGGCCCTTCTTGAGTCCTTCAAGTGGGACGTTATCAACCATCCACCTTACAGCCCAGACCTGGCGCCAAGTGATTATCACCTCTTCATGCATTTGAAGAAATGGCTCGGGTCACAGCAGTTTGATGACGACGAACAGCTCAAAGAGGCTGGCTCCAGGCACAAGCGGGTGATTTTTATGCAGAAGGAATTTCAAAGCTTGTGAAGAGATACGATAAGTGCCTCAATCGCTATGGAGACTATGTAGAAAAATAGTGCAAAGATGTAGTTGTAAGATGTATACATTAAAATATTTTTATTTAACTTGGTGTATTTTTTTAAATCAACCGGAGGTTACTTTCTGAACGGCCCTCGTATAATACATTGTTGGGTACATAGTTCCGTATAGTCAGCGTGTACACAACTTTCCCACTAGAGCGCGCCCCGCTAAGCACAACAGCGCAGGCGCAGGGCTCGTCCATCTCCGCACTACGAGATGGCGCTGCCATAGAGACGGACCAAATTCTGCTTCCACCGATCCACGTATTAATATGTAATGCAGCCAATGAGATTGTTGCTAACGTAGAGCCTTTCCTCCTCACGGATCACACTCACGCAGTGATACATGAACGCGCGAGGTATTATAACGAGTGTAGAGACCTTCGATTAGTCAGTCTGCATTTGTCTGCACCAGTCTGTACCAGTCTGCATTAGTCTGTACGAGTTCTACATTTGTCTGTACCAGTCTATAGTCAAGTTTCAGTCTGCACCTAATAAGATTACCATATTCCTGTACATAGTCATGAAGACAAATGTATAGACACTTTTGTTGAGTATCAGAGATATATGTGAGAATAAGATTAACGTACCAATACCAAAGGAACTTCAGATTGTCAATTGCAAATAGCATTCAGAAACAAGTTAAGTAATTTTTATGCTTGTTATTATTTTAATAAATGTGTGTGAAAACTAATCAAGTTCTGTTTAAAGTTGGTCACCGTCAATCTGCTACTCTAAGCGTGCAAGTGGCATTTCTATCGTCTGACCTAACGGCAAAAAATAAACACGCCACGATAAGACCACGGGACATAGTGCTGACACTCGCCTACTTCGTTAGAGCGACAAGTCAAATGATCTGATGGTGTGTTCAAATGGTTCAAATGGCTCTGAGCACTATGGGACTCAACTGCTGAGGTCATTAGTCCCCTAGAACTTAGAACTAGTTAAACCTAACTAACCTAAGGACATCACAAACATCCATGCCCGAGGCAGGATTCGAACCTGCGACCGTAGCAGTCTCGCGGTTCCAGACTGCAGCGCCTTTAACCGCACGGCCACTTCGGCTGGCTGATGGTGTGTGTACTGAAGGTCTTACTGTACGCACACCACATACACCGTATACAAAATGGAATGAAATTCTTTCAGTGAAACAGCCGAGAATGTTCACCTATACAAGAATCGATAGTATACATAGTATCGGTTATTTCCATGAAAAAAGGTAGTGTTAGAGGAGGGTGTCCCATTACGCTCTGGAGTTTCAAACTAAGACTACTCGATAACTACAAGATACACAGAAAATAGACACATATCAGAGGATAAAGCATTCCAGTTTAACCCAAATTACAGGTCCTTAATACGGGCACCGTTTGTGAAGCGGCAGACGTCATTACGATGGGCCAACACTTGATGTAAACATCCCAATACTGCACTGCACTGCACAGCAGCGACTACAGAAACTATCCTTTCTTGCAACTCTTCCAGAAAAAATGGCTCTGAGCGCATGAACTCGCGATCTTTCACATAAACCTGTAAGAAGAAACCAGATGGAATTATGCCAGTGGCCGTGTGAGCGAGCGAAGAAGATGTGCGTCATATCAAAATGGCTCTGAGCACTATGGGACTCAACATCTTAGGTCATAAGTCCCCTAGAACTTAGAACTACTTAAACCTAACTAACCTAAGGACATCACACACACCCATGCCCGAGGCAGGATTCGAACCTGCGTCCGTAGCAGCCCCGCGGTTCCGGACTGCAGCGCCAGAACCGCTAGACCACCGCGGCCGGCTTGCGTCATATCATGAGGGGATGCACGTCGAGTCCTATGCTGAGGCATTTCGTCATCGAGGTATCCACGTGCGTACGAATGGATGTGTGGAGCAGTAGCTTCATGTTGCAAAATGAAGTCCCCAGTGTCTTTCTATAAATGCAGCATAAAGAACTGCTGCAACATGTCCAAGTACACGACATCAGTCACAGTTTTCTCAGTATAAACAAATGTATATAAATTTTGAAGAAACCACCGCACAAAATATTTTAAATTTAGGTGAATCACGAATGCGGCCCACAAACTCGTGCGAATATTCTGTCCCCCAAAGAAGTACTTTGTGAAGCTTCACCTTTCCAGACACATGAAATGTGGCTTCTTTACTGCCAACCAATAGTAGTCGCTGAAGTTGATGGTGAAATTCAGAGCGGCACTCACTGTCTCGACTAGTCAGTCTCGAGTAACAACTTCAGCCGGTGCTGCTCTACACGTAGGGGACTGCGTAGAAGGGGCGAGGCAGTGGACTGCCGTATCTACAAGTCTGTGCTCTGCTGCAGACGTATGGTTCCCGGACACTCTCCATCTTCTCTACTGGTGGTCCAGATTGACCTGTTTTCTTCACACCACGTAACCAGTGAATTTACGAACATGTCGTGCCACCCATGGAGTGTTTTGTCTGTCGGAGACGTTACCTGATATCTGTACGAAATCGTAGCTGCTACGTAACAGTTTACTCATATTGGTGCTCTGTATAACTACGCTAAGGTGCATATTACGAACTAAAACTTGGAGAGATTCTCCATCCACTGATAAGTGTCACACATCGAGTGACAAAATTCATCGGACCTTATTTTGCAGCAACTCGACGTGGCCCGAATTCAAAAATTCGTTTAAAATCAGCGGTAGAAATACTGAGCCGTGATGTCCCTACAGCCTCCATAATTGCGAAAGTGCTGCCGTTGCAGGATTTTGTGCAAGATACGACCTCTCGATTACGTCCCGCAGGTGTTCGATGTGGTTCATGTCAGGCGGTCTTGGTGGCAAAACCAGTCGCTAGAACTGTTTACAATGTCCTTCAAACCAACTGCGAGCAGTTGTGGCCCGGTGACCTGGTGCTTTCTCATCCATAAAAATTCAATCGTTGTTTGCGAACCTGAAGTCCATGAATGGCTGTGAGCGCTAACAGACAAGCGAAACTACGTGCAATAACCGCATGTGAGACGTACGACGATCGTATCGGCTAGAACAGTGTGGCGAAACATAACCATATCCAGTAAATGATGGCTTCAGTTCGACCAGAGGACACAAACCATTCCGTGTTAAGGGGCTCCGGAAAGGCTCAAAATCATGAAAAGTTCAATTTTTACTTTTTTGCGTTTTCTGAATCTGCAGACTATTACCTTTTAATAGATATATAATTTATTCAATTCCGAAGACTACAACTATTTAAAAAATTTTTTTGAAATGTGTTCTACATGGGCGTGACCCACTGTGGCGCTGTTAAACTGCTGTCAAATGGTGTTATTATTAACGTCCGTGTTCATCAGGTACATTTTAGTGATGTGAGATAAAGTATGTGTTGTGGCTAACCTGTGATGGTTCAATATGTATCGCTGGTGTGATTGTCGATTGTTTCATGTTTATTTACTCTGGCGTTATCTCGAAAATATTCGTAGTTAATTCTGTTTCTTGAGTCTCTGTTTTGTTGAAGTATAATAATGAGTAAAAGTAAAGTTATTAGAAATCCTCTGAAGGCTTTTAAGAAAAGGAGAAATGTTGGAAAGCCAAAGGTGTGTGTTATTACTGTAAACAATAAAGACGATAACCAAGTGAGTGAACCTAACCTCTCAAGTACACCTGCCCATAGCAGTCAAAGTGGGAAAGAAAATACTTCACAGAAGAAACTTGGTTCAATGAGTGAAAACTATGAATGTTTTATGGGCGAATCGGATGTGAATGAAATATTTGATATGTCGGTTCTCAAAGGAATTTTTTCAAACTGTGTAAGATGTATTCATTGTAGTGAAGTTGGTCTGGAACTCTCCATAATAACGCACGTAGGACTTGCTAGTGAAATACAACTGAAATGTGATAAGTGTTCATACATGACCACCTTTTGGAACAGTGTTGCAGTAACTGCAACTGAAGGAAATGGTACCAAAATCTACGAACACAACAACGAGCGATGCTTGCTTTAGACACGGAACGCCTTCGGGCTGCAGACAGGGCTGTAAATAGTCTAGAAATACAAGCAAGAGTAAGCAGGAGGAGGAACAAGAGGAAGCTGGAGGAGGAGTTTGCAGAGGATAAAGATAATCCATCCTATGGACCTGGAATGCACTAAAAAGTTAATCCAATCTTTGTCGCTCGATTCCCAAAACTTTTATTTTCTCATACTAATCACATGTTTTCTAAGGATCTTCCAAACATATTTGTTTCAAACTTTCAGTAAATGTTACACAGTACCTTCTGCATAATTTAACACAGCCTTTTGCGAAAAAAACTGTATATTTTTGAATATATAAATAAAAAATTGCAAAAAAATGTTGTGAATCTTCACTACAATTGAAAAAAAATCATCTTTAATAACTGAACTAAAATTTTGTAAAATCCCTGTGTTAAGTTGTAGCCCATATTCCAATAAATAATCTGTAAAAAGTTCAACTTACTACCTCAAATACTTTGTGAGGAATGATGTAATTTATAAGCGTTATTTTAACATTGCAAGTATAGGGCGTTCCGGAGCCCCTTAACGCAGTGGACACCGTTATAGAGCCACCACCAGCTTGCACAGTGCATTGTAGACATCTTGGGTCCACGGCTTGGAAGGGTCTGCGCCACATTCGAACTCTGCTATCAGCTCTCACCAACTAAACCGGGACTCACGTGACCAGATAGCGTTACCAGCCATTTAGGGTCCAACCCATTCGGTCACTAGCTCAGAAGAGGCGCTGTTGGCGATGTAGTGCTGTTAGCAAAGGCATTCGCGTCGGTTGTTTGCTGGCATAGCCAATTAACGACCAATTTCGCCACATAGTCCTAACGGATACGATTGTCGTACGTCCCACATGCTCTTATTTCATGTAGTTTCACTTGTCTGCCGCTGCTCTCGGTCGTTAAGTGAAAGCCGTCGGCTACTGCGTTGTCCATGGTGAGAGGTAATGCCCGAAATTTGATATTCTCGGCACATTCTTGTCACTGTGAATCACGGAATATTGAATTCCCTAACCATTTCCGAAAGGGAATGCCACGTGCGTCTAGCTGCAACTACTATTTCTTCGTGCGGCCATAATCACTTCATAAACCTTTTCACATGAGTGACCTGAGTACAAATGACAGCTCCACGAATACACTGGTGTCTTATACCTTGTGTATAATGTACTACCGGCATCTGTATGTCGCTATTCAGGACTTACCTCAGTGTATTTGTTTGTGTCTTGTAGCTCCCACGCAGCCGTCTTCTGATACCACATATGTATTTATGAGTAATCCCGCAAAAGTATGTCCAGAGGCCTCTGTTACCACTACCAGGATCACCGCATATCAACATTTCTGGAAACACAATTATTTTCTGAATGACAAAAAGCAATGTGAGATAGACTTCCATTTCATATGAACTTTCAGCCCATCGTTTGAAACTTACTTCCCTTAGGTTTCTGAGCTGTTCATTGTTTCCCTACTCTGATAAGAAATGGATATTAAAAACACCAGTTAAACACCATTCATTTACTATTCTTTGAACTTAACGTTAAGAATTTTCTATCAGTAGTTGCGCTTTATCTCGATTCGCCGTATTCTTTTTGGCACGGAAAAACTTAGATGCATTGTAGAGAGCATGTTGGGGAAGAATAGGAAGGTAACGTATTTTCGGAAATCTGGACCGATGAGGCAGTAAAACATAGGAAATGTGGTGCTATAGCCTCGATAACCTGACTGCACCCAATGGAAGTTAGGTGCGTGTGTGGGTTATTAAATCCCCTTGCAGTAAGACGAGAACGTTGCTGATAGAATACAAGCAATGTGACGGACGTGGTCACATTGCGCCCTGCGACTTCGTGTGACAGCGCACGTCGCTTGCAGGCAGGTGTCTTGCGAGTGAGTGTGTGACTGCCGGCTGCCGACATTTCTTGTGCCTGTGTATGTGTTTACTTTGCATTAGCTTGAATAACAAGCCTTCTGCTTCAAACATTTTCTTGTGTATTGCCCGTTCAAATAGGTATTTTTTTTCTCTTTCATTCGTTTGTATTTACGTTTCATTTTCTTTGCGTTAAAGAAAATTTCTGAGATCTTCAAACGAGTTGCTTTTGGATATCGTTTCGACACATTCTGTATACTGAATCTGTTTTCATGAACTGTTAATTTATCAAATAACATTTGTGCACTTTATAATAGCTCCTATGAACACATTTCGGTGTTATTAGGTTCCCATCAGACCCTGTTTGCTATCTGTATAAGATAAAGTTTCATATGAAAATGTATTTAAAAACGTAAATATTTCAGTAAACATAATAAATTTAGCTTTTAAGTCTGCTGATAAACATCACTCCTGTTTGTAGACTAAAGTTAAAATGTAGACTCGTACTATTGACTGCTTTATTTTTTTAAAATTTTTATTGGTTCAAAATCACGACAGGTATCGGGCAATTACAAGCCCTTCTTAGGTGTACAAGACTGAAAAGGAAAATAAAGTCACGAGTGGTGCCCTCTGACACCTACCAATGCTCCGCCGTCGTCTCTGCTCACCTCACCGCCTGACGAGAATTAGTCTGATGATGATTTTTGATAAAACTGAAACCGGTGACCATATTGACGTGTGATTTTTAGTCTTTAATAAATTCTCGCGATCAAGACTGATAGTATTATACTTACCTATCAGATCGCTTTTAACTTCCACTAATGTTTTCAAGAGTTATTAAAGTAAAGACATTATAATGAGACTTGTATAACACTTAACACTTGTTCGTTACAGTAACGGTGAAGATTCACTGTCCAACAGTTAATATGATGTTGATGCGGTCGGCTTAGAGTATAAACACGGGTGTTGCACCACATAACCTGAGGAAAGTGAGCGGTCAGAGCAAGAAAAACGGAGATAAATACTGAGAGAGTATGGCAGAACGAAGTGACATAATTTACACCGTGAGGCGCGTGATGCCCGCACAGTGGAACACTTGGCTGCGGGCAGGTGACAGCCGCACGTGAAGCCGAGGTAAACGAAGTGACGCAGTGGAAAACTAACGACCGTCATATTACAAGGGAAAGTAACGCTATCCTGGTGGCGGGTAGCGTAAGTGGTGACTGAGTAGCCAACGTTGACAAATGGTGAATACATAATATATAATGGTTGTAGAAAAATTCGTGCACTCGGAGCTCGCAGCGCGACGCCTCACATGCTAGCAACAGAGAATGTGTTTCACAAAATTTCGTCCTGCTCATATTTCAGGCAGTAAATCGAAATTAAGGACTGAAGTTAAAGACGGGCGATCTGGCAACCCTGTAGTCACATTTATGACAACTTGATAGATTTCTGTAAATGAATAAACAGCAATTCATTAGTAGATACCAGGCTATGGTATGGTTCATATGTCTGCGAAGAATGTATGGGTGCCAGGAGAATTTATTTTTGTAGTATCCATTTTTAGTGAAGTCCATTTATAATCGTGAAAATGGGCTACATCAAGTACTAAACCCTTCTGATAGTACCGACAGTTCTTACGTTTTTGGCTAAGTTTTTTTCAGTCATCTTTCTTCTGTCTTGCTCGATGCAGCACACCAAGAATTCCTCTCTTGTGCCAAAATCTTGTCACTGTAAAATTTACAACGTATGTCTTCAACTCCACGATGTTTATTATCCTTTATGGCTCCATCTAGTATCGTAGAAGGATATCAATGGTAAAATCTCTGATGTCTTAACACATGTCCTGCCACTACTTCTTGTCAATGTTTTCCATGTGTTCCTTCGTTCGACAACTCTGTGGAGAACCTCCTTGTTCTTTTCGTTCCGCCTAATTTTCAGCTTTATTCTATAACATCACATCTCAAGAGCTTCGATTCACATCTTTTCCGAATTCATTAGAATTCCGATACAGTATTGTACAGTGCTGTGCTCTAAACGTATATTCTCCCTATTCTTCCCCAGACTTGAAAAAGAAAAGCGATTACAAGCATAGTGGATAACGAAGACAAAAAACACATATAAAAAGAGGAACAAAGCAGGAGAAGAAGAAAAAAAATATTTTAGAAAACTCAAAAGAAACAAAAGGAACGGTAATGAAAAAAATTTGGAAGGGGAGGATATGTGTATGAAGTCGGAATTACATGCATATATGAGACAAATAAAAGACCTCGAGGTCCATGATAAGGTTGCTGTGAGAATCAGACAGACATTAGTAGAAGAAGCACAAAATAAAAAAAAAATGACGCAACCGCTGCTTTTAAAAATATATGTGAAAAACAAAAAGACATAGAGAAAAGGAAAAGAACAATGCCAGGCTATTTTTGTAAAGGAAGAAAGTAAAGAAGAATTAAATGCAAATGTTTTGGTTATGTCATGCTTGCCTTTTTTTTACTTTTTGAGTATTTAGAAATGGGACTACTTAGAAACATTTATAAAAACATGTAGCAATAACTTCATTTAAGTAGCCGGCAGTTAATGAAAAACACAGTTTAAACTGTAAATGTACCACCGTACTTCAAATAAATAATTTATAGGAAATGTTAACACAATGTTCATAATAAAATGAAATATTGAATTTAGTGAATATGGTTTCAATAATTGTAAAAATGTTCTAATTTTTAGAAATAAAATAATGAGAAGAGAAATTTGTAAATTATATGTGTTTGGGATACAACATTCTACATATATAGATATATATATATATATATATATTTAGCAAATTTTTTTGTTTCTGTTTTATGTCTTCACTTCTTTTACATTAGAGAAGTTTTAACTGTTGTATTATGTTGCATATTAAGCTGTTCGGCTTTCAGTCCTACTGTTTTGCTTTACAGTACTGCTTTTCCTACATTTTTGGTAAAAAAGAGCCCTTCATTCGTGCACACTGTCCCCAAGTACCGCTCCCCCCATCGTTCCTAACTGGGCCAATAAGACTCAAGTTTCCCTCATCATCTTTTATAATTAAAGAAAATGTATTGGATGCGTCATTCACGATCTATACGTTAAAGTGAATGTATCACCATCACTTGTGCGAATTATGAAGTCATAGCAAATTATATAAGCACTTCAAACACCCATTGCAATTTTATCGATTTCTTCCCATTTTCCAAGACTGTCAACCAAAGACGCCCACAAATACGGTATACAAAATGTGTGTCACCGCAAGGCACCACACTTGCTAGGTTGTAGGCTTCAAATCGCCCACGGTCCGTCAGTATACATCGGACCCGTGAGTCGCCACTGTCGGCGCTAGCAAACCGAGCGCCGCCACTCGGCTGGTCTTAAAAACGAGACAAAAAAAAAAATGGCTCTGAGCACTATGGGACTTAACATCTATGGTCATCAGTCCCCTAGAACTTAGAACTACTTAAACCTAGCTAACCTAAGGACAGCACACAACACCCAGCCATCACGAGGCAGAGAAAATCCCTGACCCCGCCGGGAATCGAACCCGGGAACCCGGGCGTGGGAAGCGAGAACGCTACCGCACGACCACGAGATGCGGGCTAAAAAAAGAAACGAGACAAGCTAGTGCACTGCCCAGTTCTACAGCCGCCTTTAATAGGAATGGTTCACTTGCTATAGCTTCAGAGATCTCATTTGCAGAGACGCTAGTTAGCATAGCCTTCAGCTAAGTCAGTAGCTACGACCTAGCCAGGCGCCACATACAGTTCATGCATTGACAGTTGATCTGTATGTGGGAAGCAATCAGAACTGTAAAGAAGTATTCGCAGTTCATTCTGTAACTGCACTTGTAAATATTATTGAACAAAGTCAAGATCGACGTTCACCACTGATGCTAAATTAAAGCTAAGAATTTAATTGCATTCCTGTCTACTAACTTTCTAGTCACCTAAGATGTTCCAGATACATCCCGTCAAGTACAGTTCATTGAGCCTCACGTCAGCCTACGTGATCAACGCGTGCAATTAATGGCCACACCTCGTGATCAGACTGTGTCAAATTGTGTGACTCAGCCAGGGCACCCTTTTAACAGGAGGCCCATAGTTCCGCCTTATACATAAAACATAACGATTTGCATAATGCAATATATTAACAAATACCAAACTGCCACAAACACACACCTAAACAATGACGAAATCGATCCTGCATTACAAATGTTGCACGTCAAGGGGAATATCCTGTTATAGCATAATACCGGTAATAGACTTGTAAGACAACAACAGAAAATGTCCAACTATTTACACATCGCTAATTTTACACTTTAAACAATTACCAGCTAATAAAAATGTGTGGGAAAGTACATCACTCACGTGCTACCCAGTAGACCATCAGCATATACGAGGGCTGGAACTTAAATAGTGGCAACTATTTATTCACAACCGATACAAGAGAGTTACATGTTTGCACCTGTTACTGTCCTTCAAAGGAGTCACCAGCGTTGTGTAGAACCCGTTGTCAGCGATGTGGAAGGCGTAGTATACCGTTAGCAGAGCCTGTTGTGTTGATGGTGCGAATGGAGCGGTCTCAAGTTACGGTGATTCTCGTTCACCTAACGCATTACGTTCCTCCACGGCAGACCTCCAGTGCACAGTGCTACTGTTCGTTTTTCGAGCATCACTTGCGACCACCTTTGCGAAAGAAGCGGCGACACTTTCTGCGCAACACACCCATCATTTTGCACGACAATGCGCGGGCGCATACAGCACAAGCTGTGGCTGCTCTGTTCGGTCGATGGGACTGTGAAGTACTGTACCATCCACCATACTCCCCTGACTTAAGTCCTTGTGACTTTGATTTGATTCCGAAGATGGAGGAACCACTTCGTGGCATTCGCTTCAGAACTGTTCCAGAGATTCGACAGGTAGTAGTCCGCTCCATTCGTACCATCAACAGAACATTCTCTGCTAACGGTATACTACGCCTTCCACATCGCTGGCAACGGGTTCTACACAACGCTGGTGACTACTTTGAAGGACAGTAAGAGGTGCAAACATGTAACTCTTTTGTATCGGTTGTGAATAAATAGTTGCCACTATTTAAGTCCCAACCCTCGTATAGTGCCAGCCTAGCGACAACAATGCTACGAGGCGAAAACGATATCAGAGACGTCTAATGGGTTAGGCAACACTCCGTACTGCTGCTGCCATCATCACCATAAACAGTGGATCATCAGACCACCGCATCTCCACATCATATTATAGGAATAGTAAAGAAATGCACTCCATTTAGTTAATGACAAACACCCCCTGCCAATACCTTCTGCAAGCATGGATGATCACATTCCTCCATTACTCTTTACAGGTATCATGGATGTTTGACAAGAAACTGCCACAATCTGAAATATTCTAGCAGGACCTTTCTGCCCATGGGCAGCCTTCCGTCCACCCATCTCTCTAGATATCAATAAGAATCAAGCTCAACTCTCGCCTACCGCTTTTGTTACTGGAGTAAATGCGTGAGTGGAAACTTTGGTGTTCTGTTCACCATAGACAGTAGATCGCCATTAAAAACCAACAACAATCGATTTATAACTACAGTATTTCACGTTACACACACACACACACACACACACACACACACACACACACAAACGCATACACAAAGGAGGCACTGCTAGAGTTGAGAGAAGTGACAAATATTGACAGGATGTTGCACAAGTTTGAAAGCCAACACCTTCTAATCTACAGCCTAAAAGCAAATAAGCATAAGTCACGGAAGTGCACTATATAACCATTTACCAATCAAAAGTGTGTATATATATGTTCTCAAGAGATGTTGTGAAGGATTTCGCGATTCTCATTGAATGGTAGAAAAATCCACAGGAAGTTCAATGGGTTTAGTGTAATAATAAGTTGGTCACGAGCTCACGACGTTAATTCGGGTTTTGATTCTTAAAATTAGAAAAAGTATTGGCACTACTGGTGAAAAAATCACGTTATGTGATTGGTTGGTTTGTGATGCTTTCGATGTGTGTGTTAGGTTCCGTTCTAATGCTACAACAGATAACAGTATACAGTGTGTTCGGAAAATCTCGTCACAAACTTATAGTACTTGTAGAGGGCAGTGAGTACATGATATTTGGAGTAGAAGCTCCTGTCTGGGAACGTACCATTTCTATTCTACGACGGTTTCAATTCAGATGAGTAACGCGTCCACGTCTGATGCATAGTAAATTGAAGACACACCAGATGGGATGAAGAGAATGTACCAAGACATGCTTCGTAGGTACGATGTCTGTAACAACGTTGGTGGTCACTACATCGAACCAATGTTTTAATACATTGGTACTGTTCTGTATGTACAGTATGCTGGGCTCTCTTTTTTTGTTTTTGGAATAATGTATAGACGTATGTTTAAGTGTTAATACGTAAATGTGCTTAAGTGATAAAAGTATATTTCTTTATGTTTCCTTTCGAATTGTTACCTAATGGCTGTACTGCGTCACGCCTAATTAAATTCCTCAAGCAGAACTGGATGTGTTAAGCGTCTGAAATGAAACCACCGTAGAACAGAAATGATACGTTTCTGGACATGAGTTCCTACTTAATATATTATCTACGCACTGCCTAGAACTTTATAATGGGAATTTTCGAACACCTAATAATGATTGTTATGGTAATCAGTCTTATCTATTATTATTTGTCGTGTGCATCTCATGTTTCAGGAAATTATTCGAATTTTCAAGCACGTTATTCATGGTGTGCTACATAAAAATACACCAGGTCACCGGATTTTCTCGTCGTCCTGAGACTCTTGAGAAAGTAGGATTGATAGGTATCTGGTATAACTAAAGTACTGTGCAGCCTACCTCAAACGTATATTCTCTAAAAATATTCAGCTGATTTTCGCGATAACTATATTTTGCTCTTCCATGGAAACCTTTACTGTGGAGATGGGAAGCCAGTCCAAGGTTCTCATCAGCATATGACACAGCGACTATCAGACTTAACCGTCAAACAATCGCTAATCCTGCACACATCTTCACGCTTTTTTAATGTTTCTGTTAATACACACTATGTGATCAAAAGTAACCGGATACCCCCCTCTCCCAAAAATCATACGTTTTTCATATCATGCGCATTGTGCTGCCACCTACAGCCAGGTACTCCAAATCAATGACCTCAGTAGTCATTAGGCAACGTGAGGTAGCAGAATGGGCGCTCCGCATAACTCACGGACTTCGAACGTGGTCAGGTGATTGGATGTCACCTGTGTCATACGTCTGTACGCGAGATTTCCACACTCCTAAACATCCATAGGTCCACTGTTTCCAATGTTATAGTGAAGTGGAAACGTGAAGGGACACGTACAGCACAAAAGCGTACAGGCCGACCTAATCTGTTGACTGACAGAGACCGCCGACAGTTGAATAGGGTCATAATGTGTAATAGGCAGGCATCTATTCAGACCATCACACAGGAATTCCAAACTGCATCAGGATCCCCAAGTACTACGACGGATAGGCGGGAGGTGAGAAAACTTGTATTTCATGGTCGAGTGGCTGCTCATAAGCCCTGTAAGTGCCAAACGACGCCTCGCTTTTTACAAGGAGCGTAAATATTAGACGATTTAATGGTAGAAAAGCGTTTTGTGGAGTGACGAATCACGGTACACACTGTGGCGATTCGATGGGACGGTGTGGGTAAGCGCGAATGCCCGGTGAATGTCAGCTGCCAGCGTGTCCAGCGCCAACAGTAAAATTAGGAGGCGATGTGGTCGTGTTTTTCATGGAGGGGACTTGCACCCCTTGTTGTTTTACATGGCACTATCACAGCGCAGGCGAACGTTGTGTTCTTCCAACACGATCGAGCACTTTTTCATAATGCACGGCCTGCGACAGGGTGGTTACACGACAGTAACATCCCTGTAATGGACTGGCCTGCACAGAGTCCTTAACTGAATCCTATAGAACACTTTTGGGATGAAACTTCCTGGCAGATTAAAACTGTGTGCCCGACCGAGACTCGAACTCGGGACCTTCATATCAGCGCACACTCCGCTGCAGAGTGAATATCTCATTGTGGCATCTTTGGGATGTTTTGGAACGCCGACTTCCTGCCAGGCCTCACCGACCGACATCGATACCTTTCTCCAGTGCAGCACTCCGTGAAGAATGGGCTGCCATTCCCAAGAAACCTTCGAGCACGTGATTGAACGTATGGCTGCGAGAGTGGAAGCTTTCCTCATGGCTGACTGTGGGCCAAAACCATATTGAATTCCAGCATTATCGATGGAGGGCGCCACGAACTTGTAAGTCATTTTCAGCCAGGTGTCCGGATACTTTTGATCACAGTGTATGTAATGCTAATCCGAAATCTAGTCGATTTTGTTTATAAGTTGATCACATGAATATGACGTCACTTCTGGTTATGAATCCTTACTTTTCAGAACACGTCTACTTTTACGTACAAAGCGTAGTGGAGGATACCTTGTGCATCTCGCATATAGAGCAAGGAACTGCATCTGTACGAGTTCTAATTCCTCTTAATTTCTTGGTTATTACGCTTAATGTATATTATGTAGGCAGCTACAAGTGTCAGTTTTCTAAATTTTCTACGTAGTGTTTTCGCGAAAAGCGCTTCGTGTTCTCTACAGGGATTTCAACCATTAGATTTCTCGAATAATCTCCTTAATATGTGCTTGTTGATCAAACCTACTGGTAACAAATCATGTGATGTAGCACTATGAGGCTGGATTTATAGAAAGGCGTCTAAAGAGTTATCCTTTGGTACCTAAGAAGTGTGTTACAATATTTTCTCGTTTCCGCAAAATAGCAATTGTTTTACTGCGACCAAACAGTTTCCGACGAGCATGTTAGAGACGGATGCAAGAAACCTCACAAACCAAAATGTAATGTGATTACATGAAATGTAAATCAGCGAGGGTATTACCAACAAGTGTTAACGAAATAAACATCGAGGAAATAGTGTATACGTAGGTCAAAGCGTTTCCAGCTTCATAGACGAGAACATTTGCATAATTCTCCAAGATTTAAAGAGATACAAAGTTAGTAATAATAGTGTGTCTTTAGCACATCTTGCGTATTACTCTGCTGCAGAACACGTCGAATGGCGTCCTACTGTTCGCCTTATCAAGCTCTGCTTCCACTACCAAGTGATAATTGTAAGCATAATTATTGTTCATGGCATCTCCGAACATTCGTCGTGCTCGGAGAGTAGACAGAGCATAGAGGGAAAGACTTCTGGGAGTAACCGTTTGACCGTTGCCCTGCAGATATTGGTAGTCAATGCATGTGTGTTGTCGAGAAGCTCAAGTTTGGAGTCAATATAATCTAAATAGTGATACCTGTTTGTACACTGTATTTTTATGCAATTGTTTTTCAACACAAAGATGTCGCGTACAAAAAGCGCCGTATTAAGTTACACTTGGTAGTTAGCAAGTGGTTATTTGTTATTATACAATGCATGAAGTAATTTATTAAATATTTAAGTAACTCGTGTGTATTTTGTAATATGTTTTGGACTACTGCTTGGGTGGAAGGAGGTCATGGTTTGTAGTGCTTACAAAACTCATCGTGGCATCATTAAATTATTGTATTTCTGTCGATTGGTCAATGTTCTCGTTTGTAAACACATTAATAATGGAGGGATCATACAGATTTGGTGTGTAGCAGTATTTTATGTTTTTAAATGTCGTGTTGTACTTACAAGCCTTCTTTTTTTATTCTGCGTGAGGAACGCTGACTGATCCCTGCTGCTGTTGGTGTTTCATGATAAACCACTTCCTATGGAAAGTTACCACCACACATTTGCTCTAGTAATAAAAGTGAGAGGTGGGAGAGGAGCTTGACACTTATTGGTCCAAAGAGAGATGAGTGGAGGGGAGGTTTCTCATGGGTGGAAGAATCCTGCTCGAATGTTTCAGATTGTGGCAAACTCTCGTTAACCATCCGTGATACCACTAAAGAGTAATGTAGTGATGTGATTATTCTTGCTTGTGGAAAGTACACTACTGGCCATTGCTACACTACGAAATTTAATCGACAGGAAGAAGATGCTGTGATATGCAAATGATTACCTTTTCAGAGCATTCACACAAGGTTGGCGCCGGTGGAGACACCCACAACGTGCTGACATGAGGAAAGTTTCCAACCGATTTCTCATACACAAACAGCAGTTGACCGCCGTTGCCTGGTGAAACGTTGTTGAAGGAGGAGAAATGTGTACCATTTTCCGACATTGATAAAGGTCGGATTGTAGCCTATCGTGATTGCGGTGTATCGTATTGCGACATTGCTGCTTGAATTGGTCGAGATCCAATGACTGTTAGCAGAAGATAGAATCGGTGGGTTCAGGAGGGTAATACGGAACGCCGTGCTGAATCCCAACGGCCTCGTATCACTAGCAGTCGAGATGACAGGCATCTTATCCGCATAGCTGTAACGGATCGTGCAGTCACGTCTCGATCCCTGAGTCAACAGATGGTGACGTTTGCAAGACAACAACCATCTGCACGAACAGTTCGACGACGTTTGCAGCAGCATGGACTATCAGCTCGGAGACCATGGCTGCGGTTACCCGTGACGCTGCATCACAGACAGGAGCGACTGCGATGGTGTACTCAACTACAAGCCTGGGTGTACGAATGGCACAACGTCATTTTTTCGAATGAATCCAGGTTCTGTTTACAGCATCACATCCGTGTTTGTCAACATCGCGGTGAACGCACATTGGAAGCATGTATTCGTCATCGCCATACTGGCGTATCACCCGGCGTGTTGGTATGGGGTGCCATTGGTTACACGTCCCGGTCACCTCTTGTTCGCATTGACGGAACAGTCGACGTTACATTTCAGATGTGTTACGACCCGTGGCTCTACCCTTCATTCGATCCCTGCGAAACCCTACATTTCAGCAGGATAATGCACGACCGCATGTTGCAGGTCCTGTACGGGCCCTTCTGGATACAGAAATTGTTGGACTGCTGCCCTGGCCAGCACATTCTCCAGATCTCTCACCAACTGAAAACGTCTGGTCAATGGTGGCCGAGCAACTGGCTCGTCACAATACGCCAGTCACTACTCTTGATGAACTGTGGTATCGTGTTGAAGCTGCATGAGACGCTGTACCTGTACACGCCATCTAAGCTCTGTTTGACTCAATACCCAGGCGTATCAAGGCCGTTATTACGGCCAGAGATGGTTGTTCTAGGTACTAATCTCTCAGGATCTATGCACCCAAATTGCGTGAAAATGCAATCACATGTCTGTCAGTTCTAGTATAATATATTTGTCCAATGAATACCCATTTATCATCTGCATTTCTTCTTGGTGTAGCAATTTTAATGGCCAGTAGTGTATAAGAGAGTTTTGTTTGTCGTTAAATTAATAATTCGAATTTCTTTACCATTCCTACCATATGATGGGGAGGTAGGACGGGCTGAAGTCCGTCGTTCGTTGTGGTGGTGCTGGTGGTGGCGACGGCAGCAACAACGTGGAGTGTTGCCTAGCCTAACAGACGTGTCACATGTCAAGTCCGGTTTATAGCAGCAGTTTCTGCCGGGCCGACTCAATCGGTGCTGATTGTCTGCAGAGTGGCACATGAATGCTGGGACGTTCCCTTACATTTTTCTTAGTTTCGTTTTGCAGTGGTGGTGGGTGTAATTGTTTAAAGTATAAATTTGGCGGTGAGTTAAATACTTGGCATTCTTCCATTATATGGACCATATTTATGTGCATCTTTCGGTTGACAGTCTCTGAAAGCAGGAGGAACTCAGCAGAATTACCATAGGTTTTTGGAGTGCTCACAGAATTTGCTATAACGTCATTAAGTTATACACACTGCATTGTCAAACTGTGTTACTTCATAATTTTGTTAGTATTAACCGAGAATTTGCAGAAGGTATCGTGAGGTCATTATATTACAAGATTGTACCAATTGGACAACACATTTCTTTAAACACACACACTATGATGTCACACACATACACAAACTAGTAATCCAGGCATGCAGGCTTGACGTAGAGTGGTATATAGCAAGAGTTTATTTGTGTATATAACGTTATGTGATATTTGTTTAACACTTAAGTGCCGGCCGAGGTGGCCGAGCGGTTCTAGGCGCTATAGTCTGGAACCGTGCGACCGCTACGGTCGCAGGTTCGAATCCTGCCTCGGGCATGTGTGTGTGTGTGTGTGTGTGTGTGTGTGTGTGTGTGTGTGTGTGTGTGTGATGTTCTTAGGTTAGTTAGGTTTAAGTAGTTCTAAGTTCTATGGGACTGATGACCTCAGAAGTTAAGCCCCATTGTGCTCAGAGCCATTTTTGAACACTTAAGTCTCTCCAAGAGTGTATTCGTTGTTTAACGTGGAATATCGGCGTAATTTGCTAAACATTTAATATATTGCCAGTAGTGTATTATAAAGTGCAGAAATTGAGTAACTCAGAATACTAACTTAATTTGTAGTAGTAGTTGGTTAACATCTCATTTGCGTCGATCTTAGGATGGAGGTGTAGGTATTTGGAAAATATGTAAAATTGCAAAAATTTACCTAAAAACTATAAAATAACCATTTTGAGAGGGAGGAGATTATTGTACTTATGTGTCTTCTTATTCTTGTGTAAGGTGGTGGGTGGTCCTGAACACCACATAGTGATCTTGTCATTGTGATTCAAAGACCAAGAATACTGCATCCAACGAATTTCCTCTAATTATGAAGGATGAGAAAAAGAACTTGAATCTTACTGGTCCAGAGGAGAAGGGAAGCGTAAGATTTGCTGGGGCAAGACGTGCAACCTGATAGTGTTAGTGTCAAAGCCATCTAGAACTGCCAGTGCCTCAGCTGTATGGGCAATAGGCATGCCTGTATGTGTGTGTGTGTGTGTGTGTGTGTGTGTGTGTGTGTGTGTGTGTGTGGTGACGGGGGGGTACAGGCGTGCAGATGACGTTGAATGTACTATATACAATTGCGTGCTTATCACTGGGGGGCGGGGGAGGAAGATGGGAGGTGATCTTTGATATACCTTGCCCAATTGCTTCAGCTCTATCCTGACACTGGACGTGTAATCTGATACCCTCATTATCAATTATCTTTAGATAAGATCATTATCTCGTCCAGTAAATCCATTGGGTAACTGCTGTTTATGAGTTACAACTTTACCTTTGCACCAGATGTGATGCATTTCCTGATGTTTCCTTATTCAGAACTCACACTGCGTGACTCCGTTGGCACTACTCTCCTACTCTCAATGATTTTATAAGTTCCGAAGGAATCTCACCTTTCCCTCCCGCCTTATTTGATCGGAAGTCTTCCAGTGTTTGAAATCCCTCTTTGGCAGATATAAAGCAGACAACAGCTGCTGTGAAAAGTCATGCCATGCAGCCAGGAAGAAAATCAAGTCTCTGTACTCGTCACAGTTATCGAAGCCATAACGTTACATTTTGGCTAGTATCGAATTAATCAACTTTCTACTGATCTTTGGCCTATAGGCTGTTACAATATAAACAGTACAACACACAGGTAATCAGACCACCCTTGTTTTGAAACACAGCGTTGAATTACTTCTCGGTACAGTGTCGTACCTTTAAGATACCCACGACATCCGAGTTAACAGTCAATATTTACAATGGGTGAAATCTTTGTAACTGTGATCCACGTTGATGTCTCATATTCACTGGAGTAACAGCATCACTGATTCTGTAGCGGGATGACTGTCTTATTCATTTTTTTCATCAGGTGTGTCTTGTTTCTTCTAATGGGAAGATTGCTTCCGTTAGGCATGTTAAGAATTTGCTGAAAATCATTAAATAATGTCTGCAGCTATGTCACGCTACTGTGCAATGGGCAGTCAAATCACAACGAGAAGTAAGAAGAAAGTTCATTATTTCAAAATTAAACGCCATAACTGTTAACGCATTTATCCTCTGTGAGACAATTCAGTTAATGTGTTCGTGCAAAAATGTTTGCAGTCACTTTCGGAACGATGATTGTACCCCGGCGTGCATTTCTTCGTCAGAAGCAAATAGACAGCTACGGATATCTTTCTTCAGAGTTACAACAATATGGAAATCGTATGGGGAGAGATCAAGAATGTGCGGGGAATATATAAGGACTACAAAGCCAGATTTTGGCAGCGTAGTGAAAGCCACAGGCGCGCCATCTTCGGGAAAGTCATGATGGCCTTTTTATTTGACTGCAAGAGCCCGCTAAACATTGAATTTCTGGAACACGGCGCTAAAATTAATGCACTCTTTGCAAAAGTTGAATCACACCATCAAGCCCAAACGCCCAGGAATTTTAACGAATGGTATCATTCTGGTGCAGGATAATGTGCGCCGACATGTTGCCAAGGTTTTTTTTTACTTTGGGTTTAGGGCACAAAACTGCTATGGTCATTAGCGCCCGGTCCGTGACTTAGGAAACAGTAAAAAACCGAAAATGGAAACCAGCAGCAATGGGAACGAAACTCAAAAAATTGGAGAAACTAAAAGCAGAAGGAAGGCTTAAAAATCCACTACAGAAAGGGGTTGGTTGTCCCCAAAAAAAGCTTCAAATGACTGACGTCATTTCACTGGCACTAATAAACGCGAGAACGCGATCGGCCGAGCGCGTGTCATCTGCTAAAATTGACGGTATATCAGGCGACAGCTGTAGACGGGCGCGTAACGGAGTAAAATAGGGGCACTCAATTAAAAGGTGTCTTACCGTCCACAGCTGAGAGCAGTGGGGACAGAGTGGGGGAGGATCGCCGCTTAAAAGATGTCGATGGCTAAAAAGACAGTGCCCTATCCGGAGTCTAGTTAAAATTACCTCCTCCCGACGACGCGTTCTGGAGGAAGAGGTCCAAGCACAAGGAAGAGCTTTCACGTCCCGCAATTTATTATGGGGAAGTGTCGACCAATGTGCGTGCCATAAAAGAACAACACGACGAATAAAACGCTCCGTAGATCGGAGAAGGGAATCGATTGAATAGCTGGCCGAAGAAGAGAGACTGCAGCCTTGGCCGCTATATCGGCCGCCTCATTTCCACAGATACCGCCGGCCGCGGTGGTCTCGCGGTTCTAGGCGCGCAGTCCGGAACCGTGCGACTGCTACGGTCGCAGGTTCGAATCCTGCCTCGGGCATGGATGTGTGTGATGTCCTTAAGATAGTTAGATTTAAGTAGTTCTAAGTTCTAAGGGACTGATGACCTCAGCAGTTAAGTCCCATAGTGCTCAGAGCCATTTGAACCATATTTGAACCACAGATACCAACATGTCCCGGGAGCCAGAGGAACGCCACCGAGACGCCCCCCCAGGTGGAGCAAGCTCAGACAGTCCTGAATCCGGTGGACCAGAGGGTGGACAGGGTAAAGAGCTTGGAGACTGAGGAGAGAGCTGAGAGAATCGGAACAGATAACATACTGAATCTGCTGATGGTGGCGGATGTAGTGGACAGCCTGGAGAAGAGCGTAAAGCTCCGCAGTATAAACCGAACACTGGTCGGGAATCCGAAATTGATTTGGGGTGTCGCCAACAATAAATGCACTCCCTACACCAAACGATGTTTTTGAGCCATCAGTGTAAATAAATGTGGCTTCCTTCATTTGTGCACATAGAGCAGAAAATGCCGGACGATAAACAAGTGAAGGGGTACCATCCTTGGGAAACTGACAAAGGTCACGGAGCAGGCAGATCCGGGGACAGAGCCAAGGCGGTGCTGTACCCCAAGTTGTCAAGAAGGTTTTTGGAAAGCGGAAGGAAAGAGAATGGAGCAGTTGACGGAAGCGGGCTCCCGGTGGTAGTAGGGAGGAGGGGCGGCCTGCATACCCTACATCAAAGAAGGCGTCGAAAAAAATGTCATGGGCTGGATTAGCAGGCATGGAAGACAGATGGCTAGCATAACGACTCAGAAGGACTGCTCGCCGATTGGACAGCGAAGGTTCAGCAGTCTCAGCATAAAGGCTTTCCACAGGGCTGGTGTAAAAACCTCCAGACACTAAACGTAATCCACGGTGGTGGATAGAGTCGAGACGCCGAAGAATAGACGGCCGAGCAGAGGAGTAGACTATGCTTCCATAGTCCAATTTCGAGCGCACTAAGGCGCGATAGAGGCGGAGAAGGACAACTCCGTCCGCTCCCCAGGAGGCACCATTCAGGACACGGAGGGTGTTGAGGGATCGCAGACAGCGAGCCGAAAGATAGGAAACGTGGGAGGACCAGCACAGTTTTCTGTCAAACATAAGACCCAAGAATTTAGCGACGTCCGAAAACGGAAGGTTGACAGGTCCTAGATGTAAGGAGGGTGGAAGAAACTCCTCACGTCGCCAAAAATTAACACAAACGGTCTTACTGGGAGAAAAACGGAAGCCGGTTTCGATGCTCCAAGAGTGGAGGCGATCGAGACATCCTTTAAGACGTCGTTCAAGAAGGCTGGTCCGTTGAGAGCTGTAGTAGATCGCAAAATCGTCCACAAAGAGGGGGCCCGAGACATCAGGAAGGAGACAATCCGTAATTGGATTTATGGCAATGGCAAACAGTACAACACTCAGCACGGAGCCCTGGGGTACCCCGTTTTCTTGGGAGAAAGAACGGGAGAGAGTAGTGTTCACCCGCACTCTAAATGTGCGCTCTGACATGAATTCGCGAAGAAAAGGGACAGCCGACCTCGAAAGCCCCAAGAGAACAGTGTACGGAGGATGCCTGTCCTCCAACAGGTATCGTATGCTCTCTCCAGATCAAAAAATATTGCTACTGTTTGGCGTTTCCGGAGAAAATTGTTCATGATATAAGTGGAGAGAGCAACAAGATGGTCAACTGCAGAACGATGCTTTCGGAATCCGCATTGGGCAGGTGTTAAAAGACTGCGGGACTCCAGCCACCAAGCTAAACGGCAATTCACCATACGCTCCAAAACCTTACATACACTACTCGTGAGAGAAATGGGGCGATAGCTAGAGGGGAGATGTTTGTCCTTTCCAGGTTTCGGAACAGGAACGACGATAGCTTCCCGCCATCGTCTGGGAAAGGTACTGTCGGTCCAAATTCGATTATAAAGGCGAAGGAGGTAACGCAGACTATGGGTTGATAAATGCAGCAACATTTGGATGTGGATACCATCCGGTCCTGCGGCGGAGGAGCGAGAAGAAGAGAGTGCATGTTGGAGTTCCCGCATGGAGAAAACAGTATTGTAGCTTTCGCGATTTTGAGAGGAGAAAGCAAGAGGTCTCACTTCCACTGCACGTTTCTTCGGGAGAAACGCTGGCGGGTAATTTGAAGAGCTCGAAATCTCAGCAAAGTGCTGACGCAATGAGTTAGAAATTGCGACGGGGTCCACTAACGTATCATGCGCGACAATGAGCCCAGAGACCGGGGAGAAACTAGGCGCGCCTGAGAACCGTCGAAGCCGACTCCAAACTTCCGAGGAGGGAGTGAAGGTGTTAAATGAGCTAATAAAGAATTTCCAGCTTGCCTTCATGCTATCGCGGATGACGCGACGGCATCGCGCACGGAACTGCTTATAGCAGATACAGTTGGCCAAAGTAGGATGGTTGCGGAAACGCGAAGAGCACGTCGCCGCTCACGTATTGCGTCACGGCACGCCTCGTTCCACCAAGGAACTAGGGGGCGCCGGGGCAATTCGGAGGTGCGTGGTATTAAACGTTCCGCAGCTGTAAGAATAACGTCGGTAATATGCGTGACCTCATCGTCGACGCTGGGAAAGTGAAGGTCATCGAATGTCGCTAGAGACGAAAAAAGTGTCCAATCGGCTTGGGCAAACTTCCAGCGTCGCGGGCGCATATATGGCAGGTGAGGCTGCAGTCTAAGGACACATGGAAAGTGCTCACTCGAGTGTGTATCATCAAGGGCGAACCATTCGAAGCGCCGAGCTAGCGGAACAGTACCGACCGAAAGGTCCAAATGAGAGAAATTTGTCGTGGAGGCAGACAAAAATGTAGGGACCCCAGTGTTGACACAAACTTGATCCGCTTGGTGGAAGACGTCTAGCAATAGTGAGCCACGTGGACAAGGATGTGGAGATCCCCAAAGCGGGTGGTGGGCATTGAAGTCCCCAACCAGCAAACAGGGGGGTGGAAGCTGACCAAGAAGATGAAGGAGATCAGCTCGTGCCACTGGTGTGGACGATGGAATGTATACAGTACAAAGAGAAAAGGTATAACCAGAAAGGGAAATATGGACAGCGACAGCTTGGAAGGAAGTGTTTAAGTGGATTGGGTGATAATGGAGAGTATCATGGAGAAGAATCATGAGTCCTCCATGGGCTGGAGTGCCTTCAACAGAGGGGAGATCAAATCGGACGGACTGAAAACGGGGGAGAACAAAGCGGTCATGGGGACGCAGCTTTGTTTCCTGAAGACAGAAGATGACCGGCGAGTAGGATCGTAAGAGGATCGAAAATTCATCCCGATTGGCTCGAATGCCGCAGATATTCCAGTGGATAATGGACATAGGGTGAACAGAAAATGGAGGAATGTGACCAAGGTTGCCGTCAAGTCAACGACTGCTCAGAGCTTGCGACCGACAGCATGGAATGGCATTCAGCCGAAGGCAGAAGATCCTGATCCGTAGGTTGTTCAGGAGCAGCTCCTGCCACCAGCGATCGGCCGGTTGATCGGCCGCCAGCAGTGCGCCTCGGCAACACAGAAGACGGCCGAGGGCGATTTCCGCCAGGTGGTGCTGTAGATGGGACACGCCTTGGCGGAGAAGGAGATGAACTGGGTTTATTAGTAGCCTTCTTGGAAATATGATGTTTAGATGAAGGAGGAACCGATGGTTGTGAAGTTGGGATACGAAAAAAATCTTCACGAGTATGCTCTTTTTTCGAAGTCTTGGTGTCTGACTTTTGGGCTCGAGTTTTAGCAGAACCCGATGAAGGGTGAGCCATAGAGTGGGCAGGCGAAAGTGGTGAGGTTGAACGGGCGATCTTTGCACTGGCCGATCTGACGACCGTGGCACTAAAGGTGAGATCGCAAGTCTGCGTGACCGCCTCCTTTGTTGGCCGAGGAGAAGCAAGGACAGTGCTGTATTTTCCTGTCTGAGGCACGGTGGGCTGTCGTCTGGCGAATAATTTTCGAGCAGCAAAGGTCGACACCTTTTCCTTCACTCTGATTTCCTGGATGAGCTTCTCGTCTTTAAAAACGGGGCAATCTCGAGAGGAAGCAGCGTGGTCACCCATACAGTTGATGCAGCGAGGGGATGGAGGGGGACAAGCACCCTCATGGGCATCCTTGCCACACGTAACACATTTGGCCGGATTGGAACAGGACTGTCTGGTGTGACTGAACCGCTGACACCGATAGCAACTCGTAGGGTTTGGGACATAAGGGCGAACATAAATTATCTCATAGCCTGCTTTGATTTTCGATGGGAGTTGAACTTTGTCAAATGTCAAGAAGACAGTGCGGGTTGGAATGATGTTTGTGTCAACCCTTTTCATAACTCTATGAACAGCCGTGACGCCCTGGTCAGACAGGTAGTGCTGAATTTCTTCGTGAGACAATCCATCGAGGGAGCGTGTATAAACGACTCCACGTGAGGAATTTAAAGTGTGGTGCGCTTCAACCTGGACAGGGAAGGTGTGGAGCAGTGAAGTACACAGCAATTTTTGTGCCTGGAGGGCACTGACCGTTTCTAACAACAAGGTGTTATTCCGTAGTCTGGAACAAGACTTTACAGGACCTGCAATTGCGTCGACGCCTTTCTGAATAATGAAAGGGTTGACCGTGGAGAAGTCGTGACCTTCGTCAGACCGAGAAACAACAAGGAACTGTGGCAATGATGGAAGAACTGTCTGTGGCTGAGACTCAGTGAACTTACGCTTGTGAGCAGACATGGTGGAAGGTGAGGAAACCATTGTGGAAGACTTCCCCAGGTTACCGGCGTTTCCGATGGCACGCTCCTCCCTTGTGGGGGCCCTGTCTAAGGGCACTCCCGCCTTAGGTGATTGTTCACACCTCAGGTCACACCTCCCGACAAACGGACGGAGGGACCAATCGGCACTTTCGGGAGGTATCAGCTCGGGTAATCACCCCTCCCTGGGCCTGGCCGTTACCAGGGGGTACGTACGTGTCCTACCTGTCTACCCGGGGCGGGGAATTACGTGTTACCCCGTCACCGGCTACGCACAAAAATGCGTGGGTCGGCCTTCAGACACGCACAGGGAGGAAGAAAGAGAAAGGGAAAAACAAAGAAAGGGAAAGGAAAGAAGAGGTCTCAAACGCCGCAGTGCAGAAAAGGGTAAAGAGAAGAGGTAAGGAAAAGAGAAGAACAAAGGAAGGGTGAAGACATACAAGCAGAGAAGGCGAAGAATGCGTTACATTTACGAGCGTCTGTCTCCGGACGTAGGCGCAAACCATACTCCCAGAGGGGGAGAAATGGAAGGAAAGAGTCAGTGGTGAGGGGAGGGGGGGCGGAGATGGGGGATAGGGAAGGATGCGGAAAAGGAAGGTATGCAGCCCGGAAAGGAAGGAGGGCCACATTAGCTCGGGGTCTCGTGCTCGCTACGCACGTATCCACAAGAGAGTTGTGGACCCCCTGGGGGGGTTGCCAAGGTTGTTTCGACAACGCTGCAGAAATTTTGCTGGGAAACCTTTATGCGTCCTCTATCAGCCTTTGTCTCACCCCATGTGTCGATTTGCATCAGATGAAGAGATGCATCCTGGTTAGTGTCATAGTTCCATAGGCAACTGCAAAACATTTTTCATGAAGGTATTGACCATCTTATTTTACAGTGGAGTATACGTATGAACAGTTACGGCGATTAATTTTGAAATAATGAACAATTTACTCTCTTTTTTCCACATACATTGTTTTGATTTGACTTCCCGTTATGTATTACTTGGTTAGATCAAAAGAAAGTGTTAAGGTCCTAATTATGCCAGCATAAATAAATTTAAAAAGTATAAAAACTATTTCAGAGATTTGGGTTGCGGAAACGTATGTCATTTACTAATCCATTGAATCAGTCCCATATTTGACTGAGCCAGTTCTATGTCTTCTACCTTATATTTCCCTGCTGAATATACTGACTCACTGCCACTTTTCACATTTAAAAGTCGACACGCCTACGATAAACAACAAATACTTTTAATCTTTTAGTGCTCATTGTTACACTTGTGGTTTACATTTCATATTTTGCAGAAGTTTAACGACATTCACGGTGCATGCTGCAAAAAAAGGCATTATCGAATTAAACTATTAACAAAATTAAAAATAACATTCACTTTTGCAATTCTCGCGGCATTTGCGGAGGCGTATGTACATTGTACAGTGAACTTCAGTGACCTCCTTCTGCGAGCGAAATCCTGTAGCTAGTATATCCTTCATCTACGCTCGCATTTGTGTGTACATGTATGCTTTTAATTAACGGATATAGGTATATAAATATATAACAGGGTATAAAAAAGTAAAAAGAAACATCTACCAGCCAATGACGTAAATGCTATTTATTAAAACAAACACTGCCGTTATTGGTTTCGAACTGGCAGGTTCATCATCAAATGGCTGTTCAAGTTTACTATTCATTTAAATAAAAGCAACAGCCATGCGATAATGAAGCTGTGAGATTTAAACCAGGACCGACACTGTTTTCTTTAATAGAGAGCATTATTAATAAAGGATTGGTGCAGTAATTCTTATCCTTTTTCTGTATAGTGACGAGTGTCATCACACAGTCACGGCCACACTGTGTGAATTTCTGACAAAATATCGTAAATATGTAAACGCATTTAGGTTGGCTGTGTAGAATCTCTGAGTCTCTAGACAGTATTATCCGAGGTTAACAGCTCATGCATTCAACCTGCTGACAAGAACAATATACAGAAGAATGAAAAGAAGACTGAGGAACTGTGAAATGAAGGTCAATTTGGCTTTAGTAAAGGAAAGGGTACAGAAGAGTCAGCCCTGACGCTGCGTTTGATAAAGGAAGCATGACTCAAGAAAGCGTTCGACAATGTAAAATGATTTAATACGTTCGAAATCTCATGAAAATAGGTCTGAAGTGTAGGGAAAGACTGACAGTGCACAATATGTACGAGAGCCAAAAGAGAAAAATAAGAACGCAATTGCTTGGATCAGAAAGGATATAAGACAGGGCTCTAATTTTTCGTCCGTATGGTTCAATCTATGCATCGTGGAAGCAGTGCTGTAAATTAAAGAACGTTCGAGGAGTGAAACAAATTCAGGGTGAAAGGACTTCAATCTTAAGATTCCCTGATGACATTGCTATCCTCAGTAAAAATAAAGAAGAATTACAGGATCAGTTGAACTGAATGAGCTGTCTAATGAACACTCATTCTGGATTGAGAGTAAACCGAAGAAGAATGAGGAATAACAGAAATGAGATCTGCGATAAATTGGGGACCACGAATTAAACGAAATGAAGGCATTCGAAGACCTTGGAAGGAAAATAAAACGTGACGAGTTAAGCAAGAAGGACAGAAAAAGCATGCTAGTACAGGTAAACAAGATATTTCTGGCCGAAAGAAGCCTGATGGTATCAACCATTTGCAAAAGATGTTTTGAGAAAGTGCGTTTTAAGCATAGCAGTTTTGAGAAGCGAACCGTAGACTGCAGCAATACTAGGAACGAAGATAGTCCAAGCGTTGGAGACTTGGTGCTATAGAAGAATGTTGAAAATAAGTAGTGAGTCGAGTACTATTAGAAATAAGTAGTTTCTTCGCAGAATCGGCGAGGAGAGGAACATGTGGAAAACATTGATATGAAAAAAGGGCATAATGTTAGGACGTGTGTTAAGATGTGAAGGATACTTGCCATGATACATGATGGAGCCTTAGGAGGTAAAACCTACCGAGGATGACAAACTGGACTACATTGAACAAATAATTGGTGGCTTTGGTCAGAAGACACACTCTGAGATGAACGAATGTGTTATAACGTCTTCTGGCGAAGAATATTAAAAATAATTTTCTTTTCTTATCTAATTCTCACTAAAATGAGGCGATCATGCAGACGATTGCAAAATTTATGACATACGATCACAAGAAATCAAATACCAAATGAAGTTGTGGAGGAGACGTAGCAATATACGACCAGTGTATAACTTAAATACGTTGAAGAAAAAGTCACATTACACTGTTCACAGATGGGTCGCTAAATAGACTGCAGACAGAATCTCTCTGTCTGAAACTTCCTGGCAGATTAAAACTATGTGGCGGAACGAGACTCGAACTCAGGACCTTTGCCATTCGCGGGCAAGTGCTCTACCGACTGACCTATCCAAGCACGTTTCACGACCCGTCCCTACAGCTGGTTCTGCAAGGTTCGCAGAAGAGCTTCTGTGAAGTTTGGAAGGTAGGAGACGAGGTACTGGCGGAAGTAAAGCTGTGAGGATGGTTTGTGGGTCTTGTGTGAGTAGCTCAGTCGATAGCCGACACGGTAGCTCAGCGAGTTCGGTCAGAGGGTTAACGCCTGTCTGTTAAAAAAAAAAAACAAAAAAAAAAAACTGAGTGAATGGATCAACGATGAATTTGAACGGGTGTCATGGGACGTCCGCCATCAACAAATACAACGAGCATTAACGAACAAGATGAGGTAATGAGATATTTAAAAAGTGGGTAGAGCATTTTCCCGCGAAAGACAAAGGTCCCGAGTTCGAGTTTCGGACGGACACACTTTTAATCTGCCAGGAAGTTTCGAATCAGCGCACACTCTTCTGCTGAGCTAAATTTTTATTTCGATATGTCTGACTGAGCGTGCGAAAAGCCGCCTTTGTACGTATTTAATATCCTAAATTGTGGACAGCGACTGTTTGCGGTGTTTCCTCAATATGTGGCATAGCGTTGGGGGCACTTAAGACACTGCAAGTGTTTCGAAGGGTGTTGCGTTTGCTGCAGTCTTCAGCGATGTGTGTGCGCTTTTTCCTTGTTATGAACTTACCTGGGATCCATCTGACAACCCGACTATTTACGCCTCGCCTCAAGGTTCGGTGTGGGATGAAAGGTAGTTACGACCGATGGCGACACACATCATTCCCCTAGCAAGAGCTCCAAACAAACGAAGATGTGAACTGAGCTGCCTAAACTACACACCATGTTGGGCACCAATAACAAGTGAGGAAAAGACACTGCCCAAAACTACGTTAGCGGCCAGGGCAGGTAACCAGAAAACTAACGGCCACAAGGCAGAACATTCCGCTGGTGCATTTCACTGTGGGTAAATTAATTTGATCAGTTCCACCTGACGGCGGCTATCTCGATCACTTCACTCGTTGTTGATCACAGGAAAACCTCCACAACAGCAACGCCGGAACCAACAACGTAATGCTCAAAACCACTCAACCTTCAAGGCCTGGGTCGGCGAGCGACGATGCTCGTACCGATCGGACAGCTCCAAACAGACTCCGACACTGCACAGAGACCGCCAGTGGCCTAGTCGACTACGCCTCACGGAGATGTCTTCGGCCCAACCGACCGACCAACAATCTACCGGAAGTCAGGCCCGGCTTAAGTGATGCGTGGCGGCAACGGTCGGGCGACCGATGTCCACGCAGGTCCCACTGCTCCTGCATGCCGGCGACTGGCTGGCCAGTGGTGCGCTCCAGAAGCGTTGCAACTGACTGCCAGGGCCCAACTCACGACCCGAACTGCAGCCGTGAACTCTCCTCCTCGCAAGTTCCGACTGACTCCACGACAGATGACAAACGGGAAATAATAGCAGCCGAGCAAAGATCCCTATCAGAGGGGATACATCGATACGCGCTACTAGCGCCGATGAGGTCAGGCAAAACAGCAACTCAGTAACGCCAGTAATTTAAATCAATGTGGTGAGATGGAAATACATTAAAACAGGGTGTAAAATACCAAATGGTAAGACGGCGTGCCATGCACGGCGCAATGGTAATGAGTGTACTATAATTAAATCATGCAGTTCTGATAGAATTAGCTTAGGAAATGAGACACTAAAAGCAGTAGATGAGTTTTACTATTTGGGTAGCAGAAAACACTCTAAGGGAAAAAACTACGCACCACGAAGGAGTTATTCGAATGCGACGAACATTGGTAGAGTTGACGTACATGTACAAATAAACAAAAGAAAAACTGGATGATTTATTCTAGACAAAGATCTCCACAAATTGAGCAAGTCAATAACAAAATGGCTCTGAGCACTATGGGACTAAACATCTGTGGTCATCAGTCCCCTAGAACTTGTAGAACTAATTAAACCTAACTAACCTAAGGACATCACACACATCCATGCCTGAGGCAGGATTCGAACCTGCGACCGTAGCAAAGTCAATAACACGTTGGTCCATTTCCATCTCTCATGCAAGCAGTTACACGGTTTGGCATTGATGAATACAGTTGCTGGATGTCCTTCTGAGGATATCTACATCTACATCTACATCCATACTCCGCATGCTAGCTGACGGTGTGTGGCGGAGGGTACCTTGAGTATCTCTATCGGTTCTCCCTTCTATTCCAGTCTCGTATTTTTCGTTGAAAGAAAGATTGTCGGTATGCCTCTGTGTGGGCTCTAATCTCTCTGATTTTATCTTCATGGTCTCTTCACGAGATATACGTAGGAGGGAGCAATATACTGCTTGACTCCTTAGTGAAGGTGTGTCGTCGAAACTTCAACAAAAGCCCGAACCCAGCTACTGAGCGTCTCTCTTCCAGAGTCTTCCACTGGAGTTTATCTATCATGTCCGTAACGCTTTCGTGATTTCTAAATGATCCTGTAACGAAGCGCGCTGCTCTCCGTTGGATCTTCTCTATCTCTTCTGTCAACCTTATCTGGTACGGATTCCCCACCGGTGAGCAGTATTCAAGCAGTGGGCGAACAATGGTACTGTAACCTACTTCCTTTGTTTTCGGACTGCATTTCCTTAGGAATCTTCCAATGAATCTCAGTCTGGCATCTGCTTTACCCGACGATTAATTTTATATGTTCATTCCATTTTAAATCACTCCTAATGCCTACTCCCAAATATTTTATGGAATTAGCTGCTTCCAGTTGCCGACCTGCTATATTGTAGCTAAATGATAAAGGATCTTTCTTGCCATGTATTCGCAGCACATTACACTTATCTACACTGAGATTCAATTGCCATTCCCTGCACCATGCGTCAGTTCGTTGCAGATCCTCTTGCATTTTAGTACAATTTTTCTTTGCTACAACCTCTCGATATACTGCAGCATCATCCGCAAAAAGCCTCAGTGAACTTCCGATGTTATACACAAGACACAAGGTGTATTGTGAATATCAACGGTCCCACGACACTCCCCTGCGGCACACCTGAAATCAGCTGAGGATACCAACCTGGCCGTCACCCGCCATCAGGTCCGACAACCAGGACTGATGGTCTAGGGTGACATTTAATATCATGACATTACCCCTTTGGTTGTCATCCGCGACACCCATACAGCTCAGCGGAACGTCGACTATATCCAACGCCCCGTTTTGTTGTCCATTGCAACCACTCATGGGCTTCCATTTCAGCAAGATAATGCCGTTCTGCACACGGCGAGAGTTTCCACGACTTGTCTTCGTGCTTGCCAAATGCTTCCGTGGCCAGCGAGGTCGCCAGACCTTTCCCAACTGGAGAATTTCGAGCATTATGGGCTGGGCCCTCCAAGGAGGTCAGGATTTTGCGGGATCTAGGGCGATAGTACAAAATTTGATACGATATCCTTCAGAACTCTATTGTCCGCCCCCGGTAGCTGAAAGGTCAGCGGGACGGATTGTCAATCCTCTGGGCCCGGATTCGTTTCCCGGCTGGGTCGGGGAATTTTGTCCGCCCTGGGACTGGATGTTGTGCTGTCCTCATCGTCATCCTATCATACTCATAGACTGCAGGTCACCGAAGTGGCGTCAGATTGAAAGACCGGCACCCAGCGAACGGTCTGCCCGACGGGGGGCCCTAGCCATACGATTAAATAAATAAAAAAGAACTCTATAAACCAATCAAGCCAAATAAATCCTTGTGTAAGGGCCAAAGGTGGACCATCGCGTTACTGACTTGCTCAATTCGTGAAGTTCTTTCTTTTGAATAAATCACGCAATTTTTCTTAAACTTTAACCATTTGTTTATCTGTACATGTACTTCGTATATGCCGCTTTCCGTCCACACCGGATAATTCCTTCGTGGTGCCTGTTTTATTTATTTATTATTTTTATTTATTTTTTTTTCTTTGCTTCGAGTATGGATGATAGCGGCCGAAGTAGGGAGAAAGGAAGATATAAAATACAAACTGGATGTAGCAAGGAAAGCATTGCTGAAAAAGAGGAATTTGTTAACATCGATTAACAAAGTAAGTGATATGAAGCGTTTTATGAAGATATTTGTCTGGAATGTAGCTATGTACGGAACTGAAACGCGACGATGAGCAGCTCGGAGAAGAAGAAATCAGAAAGTTCCGAAATATAGTGGTACTGGAGATTACTGAAGAGTAGATGGGTAGATCGGGTAACTAATGAAGCACTGAATCGAATTAAGGGGGAAAAAATAGAAATTTGTGCCACAACCTGACTAAAAGAATGGGGCAGTGAGGGAACGTTAGTTTGGTAATGGATAGAAAGTGAAAAGCTAAAATTTGTAGAGAGGTGCCTAGGCTAGACTAGAGGAAGCAAATTTAAATGGATGTCGGTTCCGTTAGTTACTCAGAGATGAAGTGGCTTGCATAGGATAACTACGAGAGTGAACTACATCAAACGAGCTTTCGGAATAAAGACGATAACGACAACAGTTTGGAGAAAATACGTTAATGACTCATATTCGAAAGTGATATCTTGGATTTTAATGAGTAAAGATATTCGTGATGAACATCATGTTTCTCATTACGTCCTTAGTTATACTTTATTGAGCCCTTCTGTAGCATTTTAGCGCTGACTAAATACCTCGGTGAGATTTGGTAATGCAATGAATTAAAGAATTAATGAAAAATCAACTATACTGAGGTTAGTAGAACTTAAAGATATTTGCATGCACATTACGAGGTTTTGATATTATTATTAGAATTTTTGATTCATTGTATGGCTTGCACGAAAAGAAAACGGCTTGTCCGTCGATGTAGTATAGTTCTGTCACATAAAATTTATACAAAATACGTGAAAGCAACGTTATAAAAGTGTGTTTCGCTTTCAGTCCCTTTCCAAACCTAATAATTCCCATGTGTGATTTTCTGACGCGTTATTTACATTGCCAAATAGCGGTCGAAAATGTGTAGCGGATATGAACCCTTCGATTTCGAAGTCAAAACGATCTCTGTCCCAAATATAACTCGCGCAGATGCGTAGTGTTCAGTCGATTTGTTCTATTAATGCTCTCAGTTCATCCCCACAACAAACACACAGTTTTTTTAATATTGCTAGAGTAGGAAATGGGAAAGGGTTTTTTATACTAAATCCGATATCCTGTCTAGTTTACTGAAAAAGCTTTAACATGTTCGTGTAGCATGAAACAATTGCACTTCGTTTTTCATTTCAACTGCAGTTCGGTTAATTGTCTACTGACTTCTATAAATAACGGAAAATCACGCATCTGTTCAGAATCTTTTACTTTGTCAGTTGCATTTCCTTCTTACGGCACATAATTCATAAATCCTAGCCTCATATCGTAGATTCGTGTTCACATTATATCTCTACTGAACTGGCGTTTAAGAAGTCCATATCGTTGGGTAACTTAATAGCTTCAACGCATAAATGTTGTTGTTGGCTGAAGCAGCAGTCTGAAGTAGGGCCGTCTGTGTACCAGAAATAATACCATTTCAGCTTTGTCTTTCTACTGTTGTGTTCAAGAGTTAAATATCGCTATTTCTCACTGATCTGTGGCATCAGTGATGTCATCTAAACCAGTCGCAAGGCATGTAATATACACTACTGGCCATTACAATTGCTATACCACGAACATGATGTACTACAGACGCGAAATTTCACCGACAGGATGAAGATGCTGTGCAGATGATCAGCTTTCCAGAGCATTCACACAAGATTGCCGCCGGTGGCGACAACTACAACGTGCTGACATGAGGAAAGCTTCCAACCGATTTCTCATACACAAAGAACAGCTGACCGGCGTTGCCTGGTGAAACGTTGTTGTGATGCCTCGTGTAAGGAGGAGAAATGCGTACCATCACGTTTCCGACTTCGATAAACGTCGGATTGTTGCCTATCGCGATTGCGGTTTATCGTATCGCGACACTGCTGCTCTCGTTGGTCGAGATAAAATGACTGTTAGCAGAATATGGAATCGGTGAGTTCAGGAGGGTAATACGGAACGCCGTGCTGGATCCCAACGGCGTCGTATCACTAGCAGTCGAGATGACAGGCGTCTTAGCCGCATGACTGTAACGGATCATGCAGTCACGTCTCGATCCTTGAGTCAGTAGATGGGGACAAGAGTGCAAGACAACAATCATATGCACGAATAGTTCGACGACGTTTGCAGCACCTTGGACTGTCAACTCGGAGACCATGGCTGCGGTTACCCTCGACGCTGCATGACAGACAGGAGCGCCTGCGACGGTGTGCTCAACGACGAACCTGGGTGCACGAATGGCAAAACGTCATTTTTTCGGATGAATCCAGGTTCTGTTTACAGCATCATGATGGTCGCATCCGTGTTTGGCGACATCGCGGTGAACGCACCGTGGAAGCGTGTATTCGTCATCGCCATACTGGCATATCACCCGGCGAGATGGTATGGGGTGCCATTGGTTACAGGTCTCGGTCACCTATTGTTCGCATTGACGGCACTTTGAACAGTGGACGTTACATTTCAGATGTGTTACGACCCGTCGCTCTACCGTTCATTCGATCCCTGCGAAATCCTACATTTCAGCAGGACACGGCACGACCGCATGTTGCAGGTCCTGTGCGGGCCTTTCTGGATACAGAAAATGTTCGACAGCTGCCCTGGCTAGCATTTTCTCCAGATCTCTCCCCAATTGAAAACGTCTGGTCAATGGTGGCGGAGCAACTGGCTCGTCACAATACGTCATTCACTACTCTTGGTGAACTCTGGTATCATGTTGAAGCTGCATGAGCAGTTGTACCTGTACACGCTATCCGAGCTCTGTTTTTGACTCAATGCCCAGGCGTACCAAGGCCGTTATTACGGCCTGAGATGGTTGTTCTGGGTACTGATTTCTCAGGATCTATGCACCCAAATTGTGTTAAAATGTAATCACATGTCACTTCTAGTATAATATATTTGTCCAATGAATACCCGTTTATCGTCTGTATTTCTTCTTGGTGTAGCAATTTTAATGGCCAGTAGTGTATAACCGTTCTCTTTTAGCTATTTCCTGTGATACATGATTTACATTGATAAGCCTAAACATTGTGACCACAGCCCACCAGCGACGTTGGACGCCACCTTGTGTCGTTGCGGGCACGTGACGCGTTGACACAAGAAACAAACCCGGACGGTGAGTATCCTAGGGAATATACAGGCTGCAAACGGGAAAATCCTCTGAGATAAGCGACGTTGACAAAGTACAGATTATTATTAAGCAGAGCCTGTGAAAGAGTGTATCGAAAACGGCGTAGCTGGTCGAATGTTCGCGTGCTATTGTGTTGATCATCTACGGAAAGAGGTAGAAGGACAATGAAACTATCAGCAGGCGCTAAATGGTTGGACGTCCACGACTCTTCACAGAGCGTGGGGATCGGAACCGTGACTGCCTTGTGAAGTAAGATAGATGGTGATCTGTGGCATCTCTGCTAAAAAGAGAACAATGCTGGTGCACGCACAAATGTTTCGAAGAACAGAGTTCATCGTACATTGTTGAACATGGAGCTCTGCAACAGACCACCCCTAGTGGAAAGGCGTCGGCTCTTTGGGTAAGACACATTTTTACTACACTATATCGATGTTTGTCTTCACAAACGCCATCATCGAGGCGAAAGGAGGCTCGAAACTTGCAGTGCGCCCCTGACGCATGCTGATGAAAGCAGTATTATGCTATGGAAGACATTCTCCTGCGCTTGCATGGGACCTGTGGTAGTAATCTAAGACTCGCTGAGAGCTGTGAACCAGCTTCACCACTCCATGCTTGACGTCTTTCCCGACGGCGATGTCATCATTCAGCAGTATAATGGTCGTCTAGGCGACCAAATTCGCCTGATGTAAATCCTATGGAACCCAGCTTGCTCGCTATCGGGCGCCATTACCGAATAAGCAAATCAGGGGCTCGATATTTAATGCAAATTACATGGCCTCTCGATAGACGCCTAATGCCACCTACCTCCACAAACCTAGCACCAAATGTCGGATCCCTGATAGGCGGAATCAGTGATGTGTTTCGTTCAAAAGACGAGCAAACAAACTATTAAGCAGGTGGTCATAGTGTTTCGGGTCGTCAGTGTATATCCCTCAGGCAATAGTACGTCTCGACAAAAGAATATCCTCGAAGTCTCCGTTTTATTTTCAGTGCAACATTCAGCAAACATTCTAAACTAGATTTACTTTCATCAATGATTACGGTTGCTTAGTGATTCTTTTTATGTTCAAATTTCTGCGACTTTGACAATGCTAGGGATTGCATTTTGTGAGTTTAAAATTTACTGATGGGTGCACTTTTTTGAAGTGTTGTTTCACTTATTAACCGTTGTCGATCTATCTTTCTGCCTAAATGTTTCGAAGTAGATTACTTCTTGAAGGTGATGACCTAAAACATGTTGACCCCATCTTGGAAAGCAATACAGCGTGCCATGGAGTCGAAAAATGACTGAATTCCAGTAAATTAAATGCTAATGCTTAAGCGGGAGCTGTAGCTGGATTACTTCCCAAATGTGTTCCATCGGATTCAGATCAGGCAAATTTGCTAACCAAGACATCAGTGTGAGTTCACTATCACGCTCCCCAACCAATGAGGTTGGCCTTCTGACACGAGTGGTTCTCCTGATGGAGGATATCATCTCTGTCGAGGAAGACAGAAAGTTCGGAGTGATTCAGTTGCTCCACAATAATGTTCACACAGTATAACTGCGTAGGCTTCCGAGGCCGGAGCCTGTTCACACAAAAGTTTTCTGAGTGTCGTACGGCGTCCTAACGTAAAAAACTATACTGGAGAAACCAACTTTCCGGCCACGGTTACAGTGGGCGAAAAACGTTGGTCTCTCCAGTATTGATACCACAGTCCCGTGAATGTCTCCTATTCAGTAATACTGCTCCCATCGCTCTGAGTCCGTTGGGCTGTGCACATTTCGAGTAGTTGTTCGCTTGAATGAAGACTACCATTGCCCTGGTCTATCAAAAAAACGTTATTCGTCCGACACCAAGCTATACGTTTACACTGATCTAGGGTAAAGTCTTGATGACACTTTGTCCACTGCAACTGTAACTGACAACGCCGAGTCAACATAGAAACAGGTATTGGTCGTCTGATACGAATATTCATGTCTATTTTCTCTTAATGGTGTGCTCCGAAACACTTGTGCCTGTACCAACTTTGTCTTCTGTCGTGAGACATGCCATAGTTCACTGTTTATCCTGAAACTTCCTGGGAGATCATAACTGTATGCCAGACCAGTAATCAAACCTGGGATCTTTGTCTTCCACGGGCAAGTACTCATTGACTGAGCTAACCAAACACGATTCACGGCCCATTCTCACAGCCTAGTTTCCTCCAGCACCTCATCTCCTGCCTTCCAAACTTCAGAGAAATTTTTCTGCGAAACTTGCATTACCAGCATTCCTCGGAGACGGGTTATTGCAGAGAAATAGCTTAGCCACAGCTTGGGGGATGTTCCCAGAATGAAATTTTCTGTGTAGCTTGGAAGGTAGGAGATAACTGGCGGAAGTAAAGCTGTGAGGATGGGTTGAGTTGTGCATGGGTAGCTCAGTCGATGAGCACATGCCTATGAAAGGCAATGGTCCCGGTTTCGATTTCCGGTCAGGCACACAGCTTTAATCTGCCAGCAAGTTTCATATCAGAGCACACTGCGCTGCAAAAGGTTCAAATGGCTCTGAGCACTATGGGACTTAAAATCTGAGGTCATCAGTCCCCTAGAACTTATAACTACTTAAACCTAACTAACCTGAGGACATCACACACACACATGCACGAGGAAGGATTCGAACCTGCGACGTAGCAGTCGTACGGTTCCGGACTAAGGAGCCTAGAACCGCTCGGCCACCGCGGCCGGCCCACTCCGCTGCAGAGTGAAATATTCATTGTGGGGACAGTCTAGTCTGCTTTAAAGAAGGCAAGCCTCTGAGAGATACGTTTTGTGATGAAGCGTGGACACCCAGCACCTTTTTGTTTAATCGTAGATTCACCGTATTTCAGTTATTTCCCATAGATACACGCGAAAATAGCACGCGAACAGCTGATCAGCTTGAATGTTTCAGAGATTCTCTTACCCTGCCACCGGGCCGTATAAATGTGCCGTTACTGAAGTCACTTAGGTCAGCTGATTTTCACACATACGTAAATTACCACAGCTAGAATGATGCCGCATTCGTGTCTGCTTCGCTTATATATTTTCCTTACCGGAACACCACCAAGTAGTCGTCCCCATGTTTTTGCTTGTCAATGTATACCATAGTTTCTCACACTTCAACACTTCGTGGACTAGTGTATAATTCGATATAGGACATTGGTGCGCAGTCTATCGGTGGCCATTATCTGACGTTACTGGCAAGTTGGAGTCACAGCATTCACTCCCATGCCTCAATTCTTCTATCATATGACGTAAGAGGTGGAGTTAGGTGTAGAAAAGGTTTTCATTCATTTACCTTTTTTTGTAGCTATATTCATATTTGAACGATATTTATATCTGATACCGTCAATAGCAAAGTATAATCATGGAGGTAAAAAAAGAAGGGAGATGGCGCTATACTGCGTGATTTTTTCCACCGTGTACAAACTCTAGGGATTGATCTACGAGAGGATACGGAACACAAAAGGTGTAATGAATCGTCCGGAAATGCTTGGATTCCATGGCAGAGACCGTTTATTCAATCACACATTGTTACAGAAACTGAAGTCTGATTCGCACTGTACCATGCACCCACAATCATAGTACGTGTTGAAAATGGTTTCCATGTGCCTCAACGCATGCTTGTACGCGCCGTAGCATTTTCTGTCTCACACGTTCACATCGGCCAGTGTGCATCCGAACAGTGTCAGAGGCAGCGTGAATACGCTGCTCCAGTGTCTCTACACCTGGAATGTGCTCTGCACACACGATACTTTTGAAGTTGCCAAGCTAATGTTTATGATTTCCTCCTGCAACAAGATTCGAACCAATTATCAAGTCGATCTCCACTGCACTTTCATGTGTTCGCGACGTCATCTACATCATACATTCTCCGCAAGCCTCTGTCAGTTTACTGTGAAGAGTTCTTTGCAACAATATAAGAGATTTACGATCTCCATTTGCATATGGAGAATGGAAAAAAAAACGACTGCCTAAGCGTCCGTAGGTGACCAGATTCTTATTCTCATAACGCCTACAGCTTACATAAATGCTATCACTCCTCTGTTTCAGATCACTGCCACCAATTAATTTGTATTGCAGCATATAGGTCATTCACTGTATACTAAGATAGGGATGGAAAACAAATTATAAGCGGAATTTTTAGCACTCTTGCTTTGCAAATCCACATTCTTTTTTACTTTAAACCCCAAGACGTCAGCCTGCAACATCGCTACGAAATTTAATCGTCGAATAAATGACAGGCGTATCCACTCGAAAACTCTTAGAACATTGCGAAATACTCTCGTGCCTTCAAATATTCTTGCAACCACCTCTTCCCGCGATCTTGTTGCTGCTTATCGACCTAGGTGGTGCAGTGGTTGGCAGACTAGAGTAGCACTGGTTATGACTGCGGTTCAAATCCCTGTTTGATCACACAGATTTAGCTTTTCCGTGATTTCTCTAAATAGTTTAAATTCCTTGGTGATTCCTTGGAATCTTTCTCATCCTGTCCTAACTTGAGCTTGTGCTCCGTCTCTAATGAACTCGATGCTGACGGGATGTTAATTAATAATCTTCCTCCCCTTTTTCTGCCGCTGATTGGCTGCCGTTATTAGCCAGGTGCAATCCCGTTTGACAGTTACCCTTATAATACGTTATTATCATTTTTGCATATTGTATGTCACCAGTTTCGACAGCTTCACTGTGGCACAAACTCCGACTTGAGTGGAATAGAGTCAGAAACAGGAGATGATGTTGGAAGGCGTATATGATCTTGATACTTTAGCCGAAAGCCAATGAACAGCATTTGTAAGACGCAGTTTTTTTCCCACTGCATTTGCTGTGATGTCTCTAATGATATTTTATAACCTTGCAGCCTACAAACATAGTGATAATAATAATAATGATAATAATAATTTCGTGCGGTACACGGTCGGGTGAAGGTCTATGAACTGGACATCACTTCGGAAACATTCCTGTACCCCGTCCCTAACATACCCCAGTAGTCCAATCTGGGGGGGGGGGGGGGGGGGGGGGAAGAAGGCTACCAAATTAACATGGATCAGATCCCGGTCTGTCCACAAATTACTTCAGACTGACTTCAACATACTGAAGTAATTTGTGGACAGACCGGGATCTGGTCCCGCTACAATCTAATTTCTAGCCACTCGCTTTTTCCGCTGCACAGGCAGGTCTGACAAATAATAATAAAATGATTAGTTATTTTCAGCCATAATGACTATGTTTGTGGACCGTGACTGTGTGGGACAATTATTTATTTCAGTCTAGAACACTTTGTCCATTGTTTTTTAATTTTTTTAATGTAGCTGTTGGTGTGGCGTTTGGGGGGAAGGAGGGGACTGTGTATATCTATAAATCGAAATCAGTGAGGTCTTCTGCTGGTTTTCTTCTTTGTTGTTGACTATGTATATTACAGCCTTTATCGGATGTAGATAGATTTTCTTCAGTTATGTGTTACGAAAATACTGTAAAAGTCATATAAAAACCTTTCACAGTATTTTCATTACACATAACTGAAGCAAATCTATCTACATCCGATACAGGCTGTAATATACATAGTCAACAACAAAGAAGAAAACCAGCAGGAGACATCACTGATTTCGATTTATAGATATACACAGCCCCCCTCCTTCCCCCCAAATGCCACACCAACAGCTAAATTAAAAAACAATGGACAAAGTGTTCTAGACTTATCTAGTTTAAGACTGTTTATTTTTAAGTAACATTTCTCTAGGTATGTATGTATGTGTTAACGCTTGAAAATTAACAGAACATGTTCGAAACGCGTTGAATTATGTTACATTCAGCATAAAATAAAATAAAAAGTGACTAGTAGCAGAAATTCAAATAAATAAAAATGATTAGTTTCAAAACACACCAACATTTCTCGGTACAAACCGCTTATCAATCATCATATGAAACACACAGAGGTGACGATATTCATGGGATAGCGATCTGCAAGTACATAGATGGCACTAGTATCGCTTACACAAGGTATAAGAGTGTAGCGCATTTTTGGAGCTGTCATTTGTACTTAGGTGATTGACATGAAAAGTTGCCGACGTGATTACGGTCGCCGATGGGAATTAACGCGGAATGGTAATTGGAGCTGGACACATGGGACATTCCATTTAGGAAATCGTCGGGGAATTCAATATTCCAAAGTCCACAGTGTGAAGAGCGTGCCGAGAATACCAAAGTTCAGGCATTACCTCCCACCACAGACAACGCAGTGTCCGATGGATTTCACTTAACGATCGAGAGCAGCAGCGTTTTGATAGAGTTGTCATTGCTAATACCAAGCAACACTCCATGGAATAACTGCAGAATATCAACGTGGGAGGTACGACGAACGTATCCGATAGGACGGTGCAGTAAAATTTGGTGTTAAAGGGCTATGGCAGAGACGACTGGTGCGAGTGACTTTGCTAACAGCGCCTCACCTGAGCTCGTGACCATATCGGTTGGACCCCAGTGTACTAGTCTACTAGAAAACCGTGATCACTTGAGTCCCTATTTCAGTTGGTAAGAGCTGATGGTAGGCTTCGAGTGTGGCGCATTCCCCCACGAAGCCATGGGTCGAGTTTATCCAATAAACGAGTTATCAACTCCGCTCCGGTAGCTAACCCAAAGGGGACTCTGTTAAACTCCAACAAGTTCCAATCAGTACAAAAGGCAGTGACATGTTTACATTCTTCAGCCAAAGCTATTCTATAATAGGCCTGATTCAAATCAAGAACAGTAAACCAATTAGCACCGGCAAAGGAAGTAAAAGAATTATGCAAATCCGACAAAGGTACTGATTCGAGTACAACCTTGGCATTCAAACGCCGGTAGTCAACGACCGGTCTGAAATCCCACCCCTTATCCTTAGGTACAAGAAAAATTGGAGAAGCATAAGCAGAAGCAGAGGGTCTGATGACTCCTTGTTGCAGCTTCTGAGATATCTTAGCCCTGAGTATCTTAACCTTCGGGCGTGAGAGGCGGTATGGAGATTGCCCAACGGGGGTGTCATCGGACAAACGGATACGATATTCAAGCAGCTGGTGACACCCGGGTTATGGTTAAGCAGTTGAGAAAAACTGTGCAACAAATCGCGTAGCTGAGACGCCTGATTGGGCAAGAGATGGGCCAGATCAAATTCATTAGCTGCAACCTCTACGGCGAAGGTCTCGGCAGTTCGCCATACACGTTTAGAGAACTCGCAAAGGCCAAACTTCTCACCAGGAGAGAAAGGAAAAGGTGTGCCCGGAATAATCGAAGATGAGCCCTGTTTTATAAATGAAATCACACCCAAATATTAGATTAACAGGCAGTCCCTTAACCAAGGCTACAGATACGGGCCAGGAAAAATCGCCAAACGATGAACTCCCCCGGACCCAACCCTGCAGAGGTAACACCTGGCCATTGGCTACCCGACGTGTCTGCACCGGGGACGGGACCGAACGAAGTCTAGTAAGATGCCCAAATTCCAAAAAACCACTCAAAACGCAGTAATGACAAGGACTACCGGAATCCAAGAGAGCGCAAACGGGCTCGCCATCTACCCGAGAACAAACATAAGGCAAAGGGGATGATGCGGGGTTGACCACGCGGGTACACCAAGGCCTAAAGGTTCGAACACGGGTTCGCGTGCCAACCCGGCGTCATCTATTAGCTCTAGGAGCACGAGGCTGATCACAAGAGCGTACCAAATGAGCTGTACTGCCGCATCTGAAACAACGCCGAGGTTCCCTTTTGCTAACTTCAACGGATGTGGATAATCCGGAATCGGCCCCTATGTCGTGCACTGCAACCTCCCGACGCCCGTGGCTCTCAAGGGGTCATGCGGATGCTGCTATAACCACATCATGGAGTTCTCCCCAGGTTTCAGGCTGCTTACGGAAAACAAAATGCGACTTATCCGGCCCACGCATTCCCATGAGTACGATAGAAACTAATTCGCGTTCAGGTAATTCAATCAGCAAGGCCAAGGAGGCTGTGTGGACCCTATCGACATACTGATATAAGTGATCGTCACCCCGTTGCACTTCCCAGATGTGGCGGCACTCAAGTTGTTTCCGAACCCCGGTGGTTAATCTTTGACTAATTACGAGCTCCCTTAATTGTTGCAAGGTAAGCTCTTCGGCCATGCAACTCGCCTCTATCTAACGGGTATAGCAACGTCAGGAATACGTGGTGCGGAACGCGAAAAGCGGCCACGTGCTGTTCGAGACGAACCAACAACCACAACAGATTTTCTGCTTGATCAATTCTCTCTACAATCAATTCGGTCAGACCCTGAAAGAAATAAGCCAGAGGGTTAGGCAACTTGGCAAACACGGCATCTAACTTAACAGCCGCTGGAACAATGCCACCCCCGGCCTGGCCCCCATGTTCCCCCTTATAGCGCAAGTCACTATCTTCAGACTTCCTCCCATCCAACTCCAAGCATGTAAGCTAAAATTACAACACGCTCACCAGAGTTCCCAACTCAGCGGCCGATTTTTTGTGACGCTCTTTCAAATCTAACGTACTCAGATCAGTCACCCGATTAGTTAAATGCGCCAACTGTGCCCACACCCGACCCAACTGAGTGTCACTAGGTTGGGTTCCTTCTAGGAGACCAATAGTATCCTCAAGGCCTTTAAGGGGCTCACCAAGAAATTCGATGGCCGTACCTGTCTCACTGATCACTGCCGAGGTGACGTCAACCGGCTGCAGCACGGCAGCACGCAAACGGCATACCAATTCTGGGACACTGCCCTCCGTCGGTTGCCACCTTACTGCCAACTCGTGAACGAGATGGTCTCTTCTCAGCAGCTCAATCCCCGGACACTGTCTGACTGCCATTACCTTAACACCTGAAACGATAACAAGCCAAACAGTACGATGCCGCAGACACAATCGAAACAAGAGTGAAACTGACCGCAACTAGGTTGGTAAGCACAAGCGCAATCACGATCTGCTACCAGTAAAACGCGCGCTAAGCCCGCAAGGCAGAACAGGTGATTAGGATTGTGGAAAGAGCCAAATAAGGTGGCGGTCAGTTTCACTTCAAAATTGTAATTTATTGTAATTTAATAACACATTTAAACCAAAACGGCACCTTTACAACTACGAGTTTCAATACATCGCTGCTGCCACCCGTAGAAGGAGGAAAAACCACGGCATAAACGCGACAACGGCGGGAAACCAAACGCAGATAGACAGCCAAGTTCAAGAAACGCATAGTTCGGAGTGAGCACGGCTCACCGAGGTCATCGGTACCATCGGATGAGTAGTGAAGGATGGGAAAGGGAACCGGCGGTGCCCTTTCAAAGGAACCACCCCGGCATTTGCCTGCAGTGACTTAGGGAAATCATGGAAAACATGAACCCCGATGGCCGGACGCGGGTTTGAGCCGTCGTCCTCCCGAATGCGAGATCTCTAGGAGACCGTCTTGTCTCACAGTGGAATAAATTTATTAATAATTATGGCGATTGCTTTTAAAGTAATAAACAGTTTACTTACTTATTACCGAGCGAGGTGGCGCGGTGGCTAACACACTGGACTCGCATTCGGGAGGACGGCGCTTCAATCCCGCGTCCTGCCATCCTGATTTAGGTTTTCCGTGATTTACCTAAATCGCTCAAGGCAAATGCCGGGATGGTTCCTTTGAAAGGGCACGGCCGACTTCCTTCCCCGTCCTTCCCTAATCCGATGAGACCGATGACCTCGCTGTCTGATCTTCTCCCCGAAACAACCCCAACTGACTTATTTTCATCCGTCTCGGTTTTACTTGACTGCCTCTTATACTCTCCTTACGGCTTCACGTACATGCGTCGCCACGATACGGTATTCAACGACGAGGGGCTTAGTAGTCATAATATTATGAGCCATCAGTGTTCAGGGAATTGTATTATTATACGTACAAACGAAAGAGACGAATAGAGACAGTAAAACAAGCAAATAATCCTAATATACGTAATTTTGGAAACCAATGATTTCCCCTTCACTCCGTATGCACGAGTACAGTCGTGCCAATGTTACAACACTCTTAATGGCTATGGCTACGTTTTGGAAGATGCGTGTGGTGCACCAGCACGCTTTCTTACGACTCTTTGGGAATTGGTAACACGAGTCCGCCTGCTTAGTACAGTGGTAACGTGTTTGCCTGCTACGCAGCGTGCCAGGAGTCGATCCCCGGCTGGGTTGGAGATTTTCTCCGGTGGTGTATTGGGTGTTGTGTTGTTCTCATCGCCGCGAAGGCGCAAGTACCCCACTGTGGCGTCACCTAAAATACGACTTGCACCACGGCGGCAGAGTTCCCTGGCCACCAATCCCACAAGTTCATCTCAATGCGTAGTACGTATTTTCGACAACAAATGTATTGGTCGAGGATCGGAAATACCATGGCCTTCCAGTTTCCCCCGTCTTGTGGACATATTTAAAGGCTCAGTTGTATTCCAGGCCTGTGGATGGTTGTCAGTGCATTCTGAATACGCCTGGTATTTTTGAACTTGTACGGGCATCGATGAGTGGGCATTCTATATCCTTTATTCACATGAACACTAGTTGTAAAGCGATTGTCTTCAAGCGCATATCTCCAGTTTGGAGATTCTATGAAAACGTGTTCATTTAGTCTGTCCCACTATGTCGTATCGTGAAACCTGTGTTTATTAGGACTCTTTGCTTGTTTCATTGTCCTCTTCTCGCACCTGCAATACTAAAACAGTGTTTGTTGAATTCTGTTTACTGAGACGTTCTGAACCACACGAACCTGGTCCGATATCCTGAAACATATTCCGTGTGCACTGTGTTGTCATATGAAACTGCATAGAATGTCTACCGCATTCCAAAAAACATGACAATTATCAGCAATACGTGTTTGTGAAAGCTACATCGATTTACAAATAGAAGGCTTTCGGCCTCTAAATAAGTCGTAAAATCCTAGCGTAGAACAGGTTTCACAATTCTGCAAAATATTGGTATCAGCTTGTAATATGTCTTGAAACTGAGACATTTACGGTGTTGTGGCGAAAATTTCCGAGAGAGATAATGCACTGATACGTGCTGGTCACTATCTAAATTGCTGCCTATAATGTTGCCTATACTGTGATAAAAGCACCAAATTACTGCCTTAGGCGAAGGTCGAAATATTTCCAGTTTCTTCGGTCGCCACCTATTCACTGTATTGTCGCCATTTTGATAGCGGCTTTTTTGGGCGGTTTTGTGTGTGTGTATCTGTGGGAGAGGGGGTGTTGGAATGACAGATTTTCTACTGTAAGTAGTTGTTACCAACGGTATATTTTAAAATCATTTTATATTTGTCACTGTTTGGATTTACTTAACTACTCTTCGCATTTGATTCAGACGCTTTACTCTCATCAAATATCGCTTTTGCCGTCAGTAATATTATTAGTAGTATTACATTATTGCAGCTGCCTCTACGAGTAGATCAGTGGTTTTCAAACATTCTTGTGTCTCCGGCTGCCTTGACCCGAATATAAAAACACGCAGTCCCTTACGCGCATAAATCTGACTCGAAATGTGGGATATATAAACTTAAACGGATAAGAATAGTTATTTCTTTAAATGTTGATATAACAGATTTCAACAATTTATAAATTTAAAGCAGAGCAATCAGTCGTCCTTTTATTTGCAGGTTTTATTACGCAAATCCTGATTTCGGCTAGTGCCTAGCCATTATGAATGCACTATTTTCTAATTAGAAATAATTAGAAAATAGTGTATCTATAATGGCTAGGCACTAGCCGAAATCTCGATTTGCGTAATGAAACCTGCAAAAAATAGGACGACTAATTGCTGCGCTCTATGCTTTATAAATCACATAACAGTCGCTGAGTGCACCCGCTTTCCTAACGGAAGGTTACCTGACGAAGATTTCAGTCAACTTTCAGTGTTATTATATCCTATTCTTGTAATGGAATGAAGCAGAAGGTTGAGCTTAGTTCTTCATCAGTTCTTCAAATCTCTTCACAAGATCGGAAACTGCGACTCTCGTTTCTTTCTACAAATTTATTCGTATTCTATACTTCGCTTTGATGAATATGAGTACTGAAGAACGTACCTCACGTCAATATGTTGTAGCTAAAGGTTTCAAAACGCATAGTGCCTCGTTAGCCCCCTTCGTTTACTCTCTCTTTACTAAGCTTCAAACATCAAGCAATGATGAGGAAACGGACCTCGATTTCAAAGCAGAGTCTGAAGAAATATCAATAAATTCTGTTGCTCCTCAGTGGTAAGTGCTGATGGTACTTCTGTACCGAAATGATCATCTATTCAGTTGTGTTGATAAATTTCCTCGATAAAATACTTTTGAAAGTAATCAATGATTTCAGTTAAATGACTCGCTGACTCCAGCTCTTCACCCAACCGAAATTCATTGTCTTCTAAAACCATGCAAAGAGCAGCAAAGATTAATGTATATCTTTGTCATCCAACTTCGTCTTCCGCCATAGGTGTTCCTTCCTGAAGCCTGAAATTCTCTGTGATGGTTGCAGTATGTTGGTCTCATTACCTTGAACGGAACAGTCAGTGAACCGAGTTTTTCAAAGATGTCAAAAAAGTATGTCAGCTTCAAAACGAAGTCATTGTCTATGTTCTCTGAACTCAAATGCGTCTCTGCAGTAAGGTAAGTGCAAAGTCCATTCCTGTGTTCATATACCCTTTCTATGACACACATTAAATGAATTCGCAATTGCGAATGAGAACAACCATCAGCTGCAGAATGGAATGACGACATAGAAAATTTGTCTCGGACCGAGACTCGAACCCGGATTTCCCGTTATCGCTTGCGGTCGCCTTAGTATTTTTTTTTTCAATTTTTTGGAATCCATACCACCATTTACCGGTACTACATCTTGCACCGGATGGGAAAAGAAACCTGCGAAGAACCTTTCGCACCGGGGACAAAAAAAGTGCGAGGGGTCACGACGAAACTCTCCATCAGCTTTATAATCCAGGTATGACTTCTCTTAATGACCAAGATAGATCCCACGTTCTGCGGTGTAGTGTTCTATCATCGTCTTGTACTTTTAGTTTCTCTTACGCATGATGATCCAGCTGCGTGGAAGGTCGTGGAACGCATTCCACAAATAACTGAAAAAATATTGTCAGTACTTTGGGTTACGGAGGATCTTGCAATGTCGTTCCTGCAAATAGTTCCAAAAGTCTAAAGTGTCCTTAGTGCCATCGTGAAACATGTCCACTAAGCCACGTCACGGCATTAGTTTTCGTGCGTGGGTAGTACGTCTCATCCGGGTATACTATAGCCTTGGGTTCGATATCATTCGGCGTCACTCGAAGGAAGTATGCTGACATTTGCCTCACCAAGTGCCACACTGCCGTAGACTCGCCACAGCTAAGACGGTGTTCGTCGTTGTCTTGAACGCCACAGCTCGTGCACGTGGGTGAGTCTACCATGTGGATCGCATGCAGCCTTGATCTGCTTACCATTGGCAGTGATATACCACATCGCCGTGACGTCAGTGTCCAGTGCTACGTGGTAAATTGTCCTCCACACTACTCGCCAGTTGACGTTTGGGTACTTCCTCTCCACAATGTTATCGGGTCGTCCACGCTGCGGGACATGATATAATCCGTCCGTGCCGTCGCCAGTCGAGTCGCTGCTAAGGCAAGTCGAAACCATTTGGCTATCCGTGCACGACTCACGGCCACCCCCAAACTTCCATACGTCGTCAACCATGCGTCCATTACGTATATACCCGTACAGGTTGGACGTTGTACTTGAAAGCCGCTTGCTCGGTATCGGCAGATAAATACTACATTGCAGTGCCTGTGCTATTCTGACTACAATGCAAAGTTTCTTTGGACTTGCATGCATGTGCAATGGAACAGGCACTGCGGTGACTACAGCCGTTATGAATTACAATACATTAAATTAATTTGCAACTGCGAATAAGGACAACCATCAGTTGTAGAGTGGAAGATGACAATGACAATTTGTCCTGGACCAGTAAGTTTGGGTTTGCCCATTAGTCGTGCACGGGTAGTGAAATGTTAAGGCGACCGCTAGCGGTAACGGGGAAATCCAGGTTTGAATCCCAGTCTAGCACAAATTTTCATTGTAGTCATTCCATTCTACAGCTCTGAAGCGCATACACTAAGAGTTTTGAGTACTACTTCTTCGATACTGTGAAATAAACCTTTTCTACTGCAGACCTCTATGGTTTTCATATTTTGAGAGATGGTAATGCGGACCAAAACAAGAAAAAAATATCCAGTAAGCATGGGTTGTAAATAGCATACCTTAAGAGCTATGAGCACTTGTATCTCTTCAATGCTATGAAACATATATCCTGAAAGTGCTACCGCTGTTAAGGTATGCGTTATAGGCCCCACCTTTACTGCAATTTTCTGTTTCGAATGATCGCTCCTGTCATATCCCTCCATACTAACAATTCCAGCTGGGGCACTCTGTGTAAATACTGCACTTTGGCGCCTACTTTGCACTAGTTTGTCTCCGGTGTTCCCCTCAGATTGGCGCTCCAGGTGGCCGCTTGTGATGCTTTGCCCTTAACTTTGGCCCTAAGCCGGCCCTACTCATGCGTCTTCTCGTGTGAAAGAGAAGAGTAGGCGTACGCCGATTAAACATAATACGCCCTAAAAAAAGACTGCATCTCTTGCATAAATGGCCTTTTAAGCGTCTCGTGTCATTGCACTGCTTAGTGCTGGTCCTAGCCTTCATAAGACAACCTATGGATGCGAAAGGTCCCCATTGATTCCAAGAGCTGCCTTGCTCGGGAGGTATCCTCGGCATTGACGCGGGGAATAAGACTGTCTTTTTCTTGAGTTTTTTCATTCGAAGTTGTATTTCACTTCTTGAATTGAATTTCCAGCAGTGATAGGGTGGACCATTGACTCAACGCTAATCGTAGTTTCCTTATCCTTTTTTTTTTATCAACAAATGATATAAATCTAACTCCTGTGCCCTACAGAAGGCAGGTCAGTTATCGCTGGAGCATTCGGTTTTCGGTTATATCGTTTTTTTTTCTCCGTACCAGTTTAAGCTGACTGATAAAACCGATCAAAAAACCGATTTATGAAAAACGGATTTTCATTTTTTTCCTATCATTTCCCGAAATGAACGTAGAACTACTGGTAGAAGCCGACCTCGGGGAAGATCAGTTTGGATTCCGTAGAAATATTAGAACAAGTGAGACAATACTGGCCCTACGACTTATCTTAGAAGCTAGATTAGGAAAAGGCAAACCTACGTTTCTAGGATTTATAGACTTAGAGAAAGCTTTTGACAATGTTGACTGGAATACTCTCTTTCAAATTCTAAAGGTGGCAGGGGTAAAATACAGGGAGCGAAAGGCTATTTACAATTTGTACAGAAACCAGATGGCAGTTTTAAGAATCTAGGGACATGAAAGGGAAGCAGTGGTTGGGAAGGGAGTGAGACAGGGTTGTAGCCTGTCCCCGATGTTATTCAATCTGTGTATTGAGCAAGTAGTAAAGGAAACAAAAGAAAAATTCGGAGTAGGTATTAAAATCCATGGAGAAGAAATAAAAACTTTGAGGTTCACCGGTGGCATTGTAATTCTATCAGAGACAGCAAAGGACTTGGAAGAGCAGTTGAACGGAATGGATAGTGTCTTGAAAGGAAGGTATAAGATGAACATCAACAAAAGCAAAACGAGGATAATGGAAATTAGTCGAATTCAATCGGGTGATGCTGAGAGAATTAGATGAGGAAATGAGACACTTACAGTACTAAATGAGTTTTGCTATTTGAGGAGCAAAGTAACTGATGATGGTCGAAGTAGAGAGGATATAAAATGTAGACTGGCAATGGCAAGGAAAGTGTTTCTGAAGAAGAGAAATTTGTTAACATCGAGTATAGATTTAAGTGTCAGGAAGTCGTTTCTGAAAGTATTTGTATGGAGTGTAGCCATGTGTGGAAGTGAAACATGTACGGTAAATAATTTGGACAAGAAGAGAATAGAAGCCTTCGAAATGTGGTGGTACAGAAGAATACTGAAGATTAGATGGGTAGACCACATAACTAATGAGGAGGTATTGAATAGAATTGGGGAGGAGTTTGTGGCACAACTTGACTAGAAGAAGGGATCGGTTGGTAGGACATGTTCTGAGGCATCAAGGGATCACCAATTTAGTATTGGAGGGCAGCGTGAGGGTACAAATCGTAGAGGGAGACCTAGAAATGAATACACTAAGCAGATTCACAAGAATGTAGGCTGCAGTACGTACTGGGAGATGAAGCAGTTTGCATAGGATAGAGTAGCTCAAAAGCTCTGAGCACTATGGGACTTAACTTCCGAGGTCATCAGTCCCCTAGAACTTAGAACTACTTACACCTAACTAACCTAAAGACATCACACACATCCATGCCCGAGGCAGGATTTGAATCTGCGACCGTAGCGGTCACGCGGTTCCTGACTCTAGCGCCTAGAACCGCTCGGCCACCCCGGCCGGCGATAGAGTAGCATGGAGAGCTGCATCAAACCAGTATCAGGACTGAAGACCACAACATCAACAATGTAGAACTTTAAAAAAGATGTAAATAAAGATTGAAGCTCTTCAGTTTCAAGATACATTGAATCAAAATATTAAATTAAATAGGCGAACCACCGCCTCTGCTTTTCCCGAAAAGAGATAAATTGTTAAATACCACAAAAATCACCAGTATTCTCCTACTGATTCTAATTTTCGAAACTCTGCTGAAAAATCATATTGTAATCTGGAATCGTACTACTATTTGGGCACTACGAGATTGAACAACTGTGTTTTTGGTATATGTACATTTTCAAGGGCTATAAGCAGATAAAGGAATATTATGCAGACACAGGCAGAAGATGAGTTACTTTATGTTTTTATTGTACGCTAAGAATGAATTGCTACTAAGTTTTTAATTTATTACTGTTACCATAGCTTCCTTCCTCTTTTATTATTGCATAGTATTGTCACACAAATATTATATTTATCTTTTTAAATCGAGTGATGGATTGTACTTTACCGTTATGTTACTTGGTAAAAATATTTCCAGACTATGGTTGGTGTCACTCTGCAATACAACGAACGTCTGGCGAAGACGGCGAAAAACTGCCGTACGGATCAGGTGCGGGCAAGTCTTGTCAATTGTATCCACACTTGTACCTTAACCCTGCGACTCACAGCAACACTACTGTCTCACCAATGGTGTACCAGTTCTTGCGCCATGTGTTTGTTGCTTGTTTCTGTCAGGAATGTTATTAAAATGGCACTGATCGCTTAGCACATTTTCTGAAATAACATAGTATTTCAAACCAATGCAAATTTTACGAATAAAGATTAGATTCCTCAGTTTTTTTTAAAGAAGGTTTGTTTAAAACCAATAATTTTACCACTGCTGCTATGGCTAATAGCTATTTAGGTTTTCTAGTAAGTCGTTAGTAAAAAATTATAAACACCTGTTTTAACAGAGACCAGACAAATACCTAAAATACCGGTTAATCTGAACTATAATACTGGTATCTGTTTTAACCATTCGGCTTTTCCCATCCCTTGTTTATCGTAGGTGCCGCTGAAGTTACGATGGATGCCATTAGAAGTCTGCTTGATCAGGATAACTTTCCCTCGTGGATGGCTCCGCAGTTCGCATTCCGAACACGTGTCATAAATTAAGCTGATTAACACATCATAGATTATTACCTTTTAATAACACAGTGCCATAGTTTTTGCACCAGAAGACGCTGAGTTATACGAAACGAAGGAACGATTCCCGTTCCCGTTTAAGCTCCACCGCTTCTCTGCCCGTGTGCCACTTTCATAATAGCCTTGCTGACAAATTGTGAGAAATGGCGCGACGTTTTGGCACCTGCTGTGGCGATCCGCTTTTTCTTATTATTTTCTGCTTCCAAATGGTTCACAGATACCTTCGCCCACAGCCTGGCGTCCATTTTCCCACCTTCTTTCTAATAGTTTTAGCAACTATGAAGTCTCTTAAGAGAGAACTTGCCTAGGTGCCTTCAATCACAACAGAATAGCACTATAAACACTAATGAGGTAATGCTATGCCATTTATTTATTTAAATATCATGTGAAAACATGATTTTTAATTATGCCCAAAATATATCTTCTCGTGCAACTTCCATACAAAATAAAGAGAAATAACAGAGGTTATAATGATTACATACGACAGCTGACAAAAATAATATAAAGAGCCGATCTTTATTTCTTCATCTAAAACGGTCTGTCTAAGGCTTTCCTTTGTTTTCCAGTCGTACAATAAAACTCCTGGAAGCGTCGTAAGCTGCTGGCACGTCTGTGATATCTCTAGTGTTAGTAAAGACCGTTAAGGATAACTGTGAGCGCCAAGTTAGTAGGGGCATGTATTTCTTATACGCCTTGAGCTATCGTATCTAGTGTCAAGACTATACACAGATTTTAGCTGTAACCATGGTATGCTGATCGTAGTACTAGTAAATAAAGTGAAATTAGTTACATAGTATGGTACAATAGAAATGGCTGTCGAGATAAGTACGCTTCCAGACGTCTCAGCGTCAACCGGAATATAATGCGGATTGCTCTTACATCTTCATTTTAGAGTTTAGTTCCATGCTTCCTGTAAAGTAGCTCAATCCAGAGAAGTAATTTTATTATGCAAGAAGTGCAAAATGGGAACTGGAAACACGTAACGTAGTGCATCAGTCTACTTTTAGCTGGTGTTTATGCGCGGAGAAACGAATAATCCAATCTGTTCTTTTCCAACTTACAATTTACCTCTACTCTATGGTGTATGTAACGTTTTATTGTGACACGTGTACCTAATGTTGAGCTGTTAGTGGAAACAAGGCATCGAATTCGAAGATCAGTGCTTACCGACAGAATGTAGATAGTTACAAACTCGCCGCTGTCGCAAGAGTGTTTGTTACGCGTACAAAACGGCCGAAATGTAAACAAAAAGTAATACATTAAAGTTTCGCTGCAATTAACCGTTATTTTGAATGCTAGAGTATGATTTGATGAATTTAAATTGCAAGATAAAACTGTCGCCAGTTCCAAAAACGAAACAAAGTTAATTTTCGTAAATGATCGTAATGAATTTGCAATTGCGCGAACATCGTGTGGTGAAGACAAAAAATGGCTATGAGCACTATGGGACTAAACATCGATGGTCATTAGTCCTCTAGAACTTAGAACTACTTAAACCTAACTAACCTAAGGACATCACACAACACCCAGTCATCACGAGGCAGAGTGTGTTAAAGACAAGTCAGAAACTTGACAAAATGAACACGCGGTAGCTTACATATAAAAGACACGTGTACCATGAGCACAGTAGATCTTAGTTTGGATGCAACGATGCTACTTAACATAATCATCACAAAAAACAATCAATAAGTAGCCACACTTTATGAAAACTGTACTGTAACTTAACTCACAACAGTGCTACCTAAAAAAAAAACACCCTTAAACGTGACAAAAACTGCTTATCATTCTTTACTTATTACTTTGCCAATGACTGCTTTGCAAATAGGCAGTGAAAAATTTCATTTATTACAACAACTATTTTCCATTAATGTACTAATGTTACGTAGACGTATGCACATAATATCCTTTACAAAATACAAACTACTTTGACTACATGAAAGACACCATGCTTTTGCCATAGAATATGAATTTCAGTTAAATGACTTTTAATTTGAGCTGACTGTCTGCATTAGTAGTGCATTACTATGTGAGTAATTATATAGTTTCTACTGCCTACTCGATTGAAAATGAACTATAGATTTAATTAGGTTTATCTCCTTATGGCTATTTCTTTCAGTTGTGACTTTCTCGGATTTTATGGTGAAAAGATTGATGGTTAACTACTCGGTTCATCGAAGTTTCTCTCGACGAGTTTGTTCTTTTGCTAAATGTAGTATAATTGTCCAAAAAGATATTGAGACGCTGGAATGCGTATTAGACGGCAACAAAATACAGGGTGGATGAAACTTCCTGGCAGATTAAAACTTTGTGCCCGACCGAGACTCGAACTCGGGACCTTTGCCTTTCGCGGGCAAGTGCTCTACCATCTGAGCTACCGAAGCACGACTCACGCCCGGTCCTCACAGCTTTACTTCTGCCAGTATCTCGTCTCCTACTTTCCAAACTTTACAGAAGTTCTCCTGCGAACCTTGCAGAACTAGCACTCCTGAAAGAAAGGAAGGTAGGAGACGAGATACTGCCAGAAGTAAAGCTGTGAGGACCGCGCGTGAGTCGTCCTTCGGTAGCTCAGATGGTAGAGCACTTGCCCGCGAAAGGCAAAGGTCCCGAGTTCGAGTCTCGGTCGGGCACACAGTTTTAATCTGCCAGGAAGTTTCATATCAGCGCACACTCCACTGCAGAGCGAAAATCTCATTATGGATTCAGGGTGGATCTTTGCGTTTTTTGTGGTGCAGAGTTGTGCTTATTGTGAGATCCATTATTGAAAACACACTCTTCTCGATTAGCGAGCAGCTTTAAAAAAATTGGGCCACGCAGTATTCTTCATTACTTCACAGTCTTCTTGCGACCCTATACTGTGCCCACGTAGATGCTCGCCCAGTTACAGTTTTCCTGGCCACAGATTACATCAACAGTTTCGACCCAAAACACCCTGGCATTTTTGTGCCTACACAGACGTCAGTACTGAGCGAGGTGGCGCAGTGGTCAGCACACTGGAGTCTCATTCTGAGGACGACGGTTCAGAACTGCGTCCGACCATCCTGGTTTAGATTTTCCGATATTTCCCTAAAATCGCTTCAGGCAAATGCCTGGACGGTTCCTCTGAAATGGCACGGCTAATTTCCTGCCTCATCCTACCCTCATCTGAGCTTGTGCTCAGTCTCTAGTGACATCGTTGTCGACGGGACGTTAAACACTAATCTCGTCCTCCACACACAGCACAGATGCTTCGCAACAACTTAATTACCTTCACCTCTACGGCTGAGCGCACTCGCACCAACGATATTATTGTTACACGAAATATATGCACCGTGAGTTACACAATAAAAACTTCCGTTATATGGCCAGCGTGCTACTGCAATGATTCGACGTAAATAATTCTTACTTACCTGATCATCATACAGGGTGATTATAATTAAACTTTCAAACCAGTGTAGAAATAACACCACTGGTCAGAATGACGCCAATTGAACCGGAATATCATCGGAGAATGGGGAAAACGTGTGGTAGAAGAAAAATAAATAGTTACAAAACGTAGCAATAGATGGCGCTGTAAGCATAATAATGTAATAGTGGTCGACTACAAATGACAAATGAATCATACAACAATGCCTAAGGCGTACGACTGACGTTAAACAAACTGTGGTACTCTGTGTGCATGGGTGTACGGTTGTGATACTGTTGATTATGTAAGCCCATCCACCACGGCAAGATCATATCACATCGGATGGGAAAAGTAGGTTTTTAATTGTCCTGACTCCAAAAACCGCATAAAAAGCATCACTCACATTGGTTTTTAATTGTTCTGAGGCCAAAAACTGCATAAAAGCATCGATCAAAATCAAATCGGTTTATTAATTTCCATCTGATTGGCGCAAAACATGTTAAATATGCTGTCCATCGTTCTCTGCAACAAGTTGAAATAGAGAAACAGCTTGTTCCACAATTGATCAAAGTGTTTCCGGAGTCACGTTCAGAATGTATTGCGCAATGCGAGCCTTCAAAGCAGCTAAGTTTGCAATCGGAACATTGAACACAACATCTTTCAGACAGCCCCGTAGCCAGAAGTCACACGGATTAAGATGAGGTGATCGGAACGGCCAAGCTGTAGGACATGGCGGCTGATAATTCTAGCATTTCCGGAATGGCGCTTAAGCAGCTGCTTAACTGGATTTTCAATGTGCGGAGGTGCTCCATCTTGCATAAAAATGATCCCATCCACGCATCCGCGCTATTGGAGAGCTGGAATGACGTGGTTGCGCAAAAGACACCCGCAGCGCTTAACAGTGAAGGTACAGGTAACGGGACCGGAAGCAGCTGTCGCTTCGAAAAAATATGGCCCTATGATATATGATGCCGTAAACCCGCATCACACAGCGACTTCTTCAGGATGAGGTGCTACTGGTTGATTTGCGTGCGTATTTTCCGTTGCCCATATTCGATAATTCTGTGCACTGACATATCCTGTCGGACGGAAATGGGCTTCGTCTGTCCACAAAATCTTCCACGGCCCATCATTGTCCACTTCCAAGGAAAGGTCTATCTTGCTGGCAGGTCAGCTCGTGCACAGACGTAATTTTGAATGGATAGCAAAGAATGATGTTTCGTATGATTTTACGCACCATGCTCACGGCTATGGCCAATGTCCGGGCAATTCTCCGTACACTACACGTTTGGACACCACAACTCATCTGCTCCTGCATTGCTGTGGCCACTGCTTACACTGACATGGAACCAATTCGTTCCCTCCCTCTACCAGGTTACACACTGCAAGAACCCTTCTTTTCGAATTTCCGAATCATTTTCTCCAGACCCACGGGAGTCATCGAACCAAAGCCTTTTTTCAAACCCTTCAGTGATCGGAACTTCCGCAGAGCGACGTGTGTACAATCATCATTCTTGTAATAGAGCTTCACAAGCAGAGCGCGATCCTGCATTCAGACAGTCAGGGCGAACGTCGCACACGCGAAAGGAGAAGAGCCCGCATATCGTGGTCGTGCGGTAGCGTTCTCGCTTCCCACGCCCGGGTTCCCGGGTTCGATTCCCGGCGGGGTCAGGGATTTTCTCTGCCTCGTGATGGCTGGGTGTTGTGTGCTGTCCTTAGGTAAGTTAGGTTTAAGTAGTTCTAAGTTCTAGGAGACTTATGACCACAGCAGTTGAGTCCCATAGTGCTCAGAGCACGCGAAAGGAGGAAAACCCGTGTACCCGGCGTGTTTATACCAACTTCAATGGGTCGTGCGCGTGACAGGTGTTTTTATTTACGTATTCTGACACATACAGCACCATCTATTGACCAATTTTCACACTATTTTTTTCTTCTGCTTTTCGTTTTCCTCCTCCTCCGATAACATTCCGTTGCAATTTGACGTCAGTCTGACCAGCGGTGTTATTTCTACAGCGTTTTGAAAGTTTGACTTTAATTATAATCACCCTGTATATTACATTTTCAGAAAGACTAATTACTGCCAAAATTCATTAACACACATACTGAAAAAAAATTGTTATAAAGTCGAGGAATGAGGTAGCTGAAAAATACATGAAGCACTGCGTTGTAATGTTATAGACTGTTAAGGATGAGAGAGGTTTTCTTATTTTTAGGACAATCATATTGTAGTTTCAGTGGGCTCTTTGACCACGATGAAATAAAAGATAGGCGATAAAGCTTATGAAGTTGTTTTTGGAGGTAATCTTCATTCAGAAACGGTATTGTTCGCAGCAGGGCACTGCGTTTTGCAAGATGAGGTGCCTCCTCTCACACAGCCGGAACCTGACGTGAAAATGAAATCAAACCTCAAGCCTCGCTTCCACGAACTACAGCAAAATATGCATACTGTATATACTCCACAAGTCACAGTGAGGTGCATGGCTGGGGAAAATCGTGCCAGTATTATCGGGTTCCGTCCAGCTCGCGTCAGATGCGGGGGAACAATTATGTTTATCCCTCAGTACGTCCCCTAATCTCTGTTAACTTATTTTCATTAGCCACACGCGAGTTATACGATGGTGGCAGTATATTGGACATATATTCTTCTTCCAGTACAGGTTATCTAAATTGACCCTGGAGGAATCCACAAGAACTACATCGCCTTTCTTCCAAAGATTCCCATTTCGGTTTCACAAGCGTTTCTGCTATCCTTTCGTATGGCCTCTCCCCATTCCCCCGCTCCAACTCAAACACACATATTTGATCTTTGTAGCGCGTCTCTCAATCAGTTTCATGTCTATTGAAATGCCTACTTTGTAGGGGACCTAACACAACACATCCGAAATTTTGTTTTTGTGGGAATCGACAGCCTCTAAAGCTTTAATAAAAGAAAACGTGGTCGTAAGTACGCTGCAGTGTAGACGATCTTTATTTACCGGGTAATCGAAAAGTTACTATAAATTTGAAAACTTAATAAATCACGGAATAATGTAGGAAGAGAGGTAAAAATTGACACACATGCTTGGAATGACATGGGGTTTTATTAGAACCACCGCATATTGCTAGACGCGTGAAAGATCTCTTGCGCGCGTCGTTTGGTGATAATCGTGTGCTCAGCCGCCACTTTCGTCATGCTTGGCCTCCCAGGTCCCCAGACCTCAGTCCGTGCGATTATTGGCTTTGGGGTTACCTGAAGTCACAAGTGTATCGTGATCGACCGACATCTCTAGGGCCGCTGAAAGACAACATCCGACGCCAATGCCTCACCATAACTCCGGACATGCTTTACAGTGCTGTTCACAACATTATTCCTCGACTGCAGCTATTGTTGAGGAATGATGGTGGACATATTGAGCATTTCCTGTAAAGAACATCATCTTTACTTTGTCTTACTTTGTTATGCTAATTATTGCTATTCTGATCAGATGAAGCGCCATCTGTAGGACATTTTTTGAACTTTTGTAGTTTTTTGGTTCTAATAAAACCCTATGTCATTCCAAGCATGTGTGTCAATTTGTACCTCTCTATCTACATTATTCCGTGATTTATTCAGTTTTCAAATTTATACTGACTTTTTGATCACCCGGTACTTCGTGGAAACAGCTAATTTCGACGACTTGACATTTTTCAGCAAGTGTGTAATATTGGACTATAAAACACACTTCTTTCTTCGAAAAATGGCCTCCAAAATTCAGGTGCGTCTTATACTCGAAATTAATATAAAAATGTCCAATGTTTGATTCAAAATTCCCGCCAGTCTTAAAAACGGCCACTTATTCGATACCGTGGGAAATCTATCTCTATCTGGCAACAATGGATTCAACTGGCAGCAGGAGCGCACCGATGCGACGAACATCAACTGCAGGGATTCACAAGATTGCTAACACTGTCTCCCTCCCAACACGCCATTACAAATCCAGAACATTGTCTGGCCTGTGATGCGTCATAGCAGTTTATGGCGCCAGTGAACTAGAAATGAAAGATTTGTGTTGTCGGTAACAGTATAATATTTTTGTTGGTAGCTAGTTTCGTAATGAAAAAAAAAGTTTTCATATGATGCGGACTGTGAACTGAAAGTAATAGTATATGAAGAAGAACATGTAAACAGAACATCTGAGCGGCATTTCTTCCCTCCACCAACAGAAAGAAACGTTAGCGATTGGCGGGCTAGTAAAGAAGAACTGAAAAAAATGTGGAAGACTAAATGTGCAAATAGAGGACTGAATGCAACGTGTCCAAAACTATGAGATGACGTATTGAAATGGATTCAAGGACACCGTTAAAATGGCACTGGAATTAATACAAAAATTATTCAAGTGCACTTCGTAAGCTAGAGCTGCGGTGGAAATTAACATACTTCATGGGAGGAGTTGGTTGGTGCTATATGTTTATGAAGCGTCATGGACTTTGCATGCGAACGAAAACCAAAACATCTCAAAATGTCACAAGCGTATGAAGAGAAAATATTATCTTTCCATCACTTTATTATTCAAGGTCGGAAGAAACCCAGTGTGGAACTAAGCAAAATAGCGAATATGGATCCTCTGACATTTGATGGTACCGAGTAACACAACTGTTGCCATGAAAGATGTTAAAACTGTAACTATAAAAAGAAGTGGACATGAAAAAATGCACCACTACACTTTTGTCCTTTCATGTCCTGCCGACGGTACTAAAGTTAATCCAATGATGCTCAGAACAGTGCAGAACATTCTGAAATACCACCACGTGCTGTTGTTCATGTACGTGACAAGGTTTAGATGGACGAGGCTAGAATGAAATCATGGATTAACATAGTGTAGGAGAGAAACAAAGGCGCTTTATTGAAGAAGAGTTCTCTTCTTGTGCTAGACCAGTTTAGCAGCCATTTGCAAAATTATGTGAAAGAGAAATTGAGACAGGGTAATGCTGAGATTGCTGTTATTCCGGAAAGACTTTATTTCACAACTGCAACCACTTGACATCTCGATAAATAAAGCATCTGAGGTGAATATGAGAGAGAAATGGATGATGCATGGAAGCCAATATGAATTCACGCCGAAAGGGGCTTTAAAACGACGTACAATCAAACAAGTGTCAGTGGATAAATCATACGTAGTCTAAAGTGAGGGAAGACAATACTGTTAAACGTTTCAAGAAGTGGAGCGTAAGTAATGCTCTCGGTGCAGTGAAGAGCCTCTTACAGTATACAGCCGCGCGGGGTAGCCGCGTGGTATGGGGCGCCTTGTCACGGTTCGCGCGGTTCCCACCCTCTGAAATCGAGTTCTCCCTCGGGCATAGTTGAATGTCTTGTCCCTAGCGTAAGTTAGTTTAAGTTACATTAAGTAGTGTGTAAGCCTAGGGAGCGATGACCTCAACAGTTTGGTCCCATAGTACCTTACCACAAATTTCCAAAATATCTATCTTATATATGAACAGGAAAACGACGACGATGAAGAGGAATAACAACAAGAAGAAGAAAGTTCAGATGAAGATTTTCAGGGATTTTAAGGGTCAGTTCGTTTTTATAAGCTACTTTTCCTTTTTTTTTAAAAAAAAAAATCTCTGACTTTGCAGTCTAATAATGAAAATTATAGTCCGTAGCATCTTGTAGGCTATAAAATGCGGTATTACATGTCGTAATTGGAAAATTAGTTTGTATTACTTTTGTCATGTGTAATGAAAAATTATTTGTCATTTACGACATGTAATACGTAAAATCACACATGTGCTTCAAAATGATGAGTTGTCGAAATCATCCGATCACACGGTTTGAATAAAAATCGTCTACTTCACAGAATACGTGCCATGTTTTCTTTTATTACCTATGCAACTGCTGTCACTAGAGTATTCTATGCGATTTACTTTACAGGTGCGCTACATTTTTGCAGTCTTTCCGTCAAATACAAGCCTTCAATTCGCCTTCGGTAATACTGATTTCACATAATCGTCCCATTTCAAATTTCTTCTTAGTATAACTCCTAAAGACTCAAACGATTTGCTAATCTTGTGATCAGCACTATAGATTTTTTTTCATAGGTATTACGAGGACTGTTTTCTTTTTCAAGGTTCAGTCAGTCGCGAAATTAAAACGATAGTGAAAATCCGATGAAGGTTTGCGCAGATGTGTCGCGCAGTGTCCCTAGTACCCGTCGATCGCATCCGTCGCACCTTTAGATTCTGAGTGTACGTTGAGCACGTAAAGATGCCTGGAACAAGAGAGTCTCCGGCCAAGCGTGAGGTGCCTGTTGTCATTAAAATTTTTCATGCTGAGGGATTCCGCCTGAATTTCATGCAGCCCACATAACGTAACATTATGCGTGACAACAAAGTGCGGCAATGGTGCACGACCTTTAGAGCAGGATGCACAGACGCTCATGATGCAGGTGATCAGGGAACGAGGCGATGATCTTGTTCGGTGAATGGATCAGGAGATTAGAGAAAATCGTCTACGAAGGGCAATTCAGAAGAAGCTAAGAGGAATATTCAATAAGCCCAATAGGCATCTAGCAAATCACGTATCTGCAAAGGTGCTAAGTAAAGTCTTGGTTAATACTCGATCCTATGGTATAATGCTGAACATGTTCAAGAAATCCAAGAAGACAAAAATCTTCTACTTGCATCTACCGTTTATTTTCCATAAAGTTTCTAGGAAACATTACGTACAAGGTGAGCCGTCTTCTTCGCAGGAAATATGGCTGTAAAGATTCTTTATCAATTAAGAACAGTCTTGGAAAAAATTTAGTTAACGCCTTAAAGCGTAATGACGAACCACTTCCTCATTCTGGTGTCAATAAAATAATGTGTAATTATTGACCCTGTTTCTGTTAGATTCAAAGTACATTTATTGGGTAAAGGAGGCGGTATCTTTCATGGCTCTACTTATGCAGAAAGTTGCCTAAACAATAGTCACAAATACAGAGTAGATGTACAACTCCTGCACGCAGAGGAAAAAGAAATTAGAAATTTTAGAAATAAAAAAACAGATGTATATATCCCCACACCTATTGTTAAACTAGCAAATCCAAATCAATTTTTTTTTTAAATCTTATGGGACTTAACTGGTAAGGTCATCAGTCCCTAAACTTACACACTACTTAACCTAAATTATCCTGAGGACAAACACACACACCCATGCCCGAGGGAGGACTCGAACCTCCGCCGGGACCAGCCGCACAGTAGATGACTGCAGCGCCTAAGACCGCTCGGCTAATCCCGCACGGCCCCAATTCAATTATTCGCCTCATTTATATGAGGTCATAACACCAGGATAGAAGCACAATTTTGGGCTCCAGTCCATCGTAGTTAAAAAAGCTTAACTGACGCATAACTTTGTCCAGTCATTTTAGTATAATTGGTGAATGTGTGATAATGGATGTAATTTGTAAAAAAAAAATTGTCACTGACGTAAGTGTACATTAAGCTATGGATCGATACCTAAGAAGTTGAGATTATCTTTGTCTTGTCATCATGTTTATCTATTTATTATCATCTTTTTGAATCAGTAATGTACTCGAAAATGGGCTTATATCCCGAAACCTAGGATGCGCAATAACATTAAAAATATATTGTGAAACAAGGCTAAAAACAATGGTTGTGTATTTAATTTACAATGTTTCACCAAGAACCCACAGTGGATTCAATAAAAAAAATTGGAGCATAATGAAATTTTGGGAATACATTTGTCTAGGAAACATATTTAAGTGTTTAACATAGAAAGACCGCATGTTTATGCAAGCGTGAGAGAAGCCATTGTAAATGTGAAATGATTGTATACTAATAACAGCTGTAACTGCCAGACTGCCGAAGCAAAGCTCGTAAATCGCGCTGGAGTTGTGGTCCGATGATGTCTAATCCGTGCTCGACTGGAGCCGGATGATCTATCAGGTCAAGGCATCGTGTCGACACACTGTAGAGCATGTTGGATTACTACAGCTGTATGTGGGCGAGCGTTATCCTGTTGGAAATACCCCCTCGAACGCTGTTCATGAATGGCAGCATAACAGGTCGAATCACCAGACTGACGCAGAACTTCGTAGTCAGGGTGCTTGGGATAACCACGAGAGTGGTCCTGCTGTCATACGAAATCGCAACAGGAGTAGGTGCAGTGTGTCTAGCATGCAGACAGGCTTGTCACAGGCTCTCAACTAGCCTCCTCCAACTAACACACGGCCATCACTGGCACCGAGACAGAACCAGCTTTAATCAGAACACATAACAGACCTGAACCCTACTCTCCAACCACCTCTCGCTTGACACCACTGAAGTCGCATATGGCGGTGATTTGGGGGTCAGTGGAATGCACGATACAGTACGCCTGGCTCGGAGCTGTCCTTGAAGTAACCAATTGGTAACAGATCCTAGCACCACTGTGGCGCCAACTGCTCCTCATACTGCAACTGCAGATGCAGTACGATGTGCCTGAGCCATACGATGAAAACGATGGTTTTCCCTTTCGGTAGTACAATGCGGCCGGACTTCTTGTGACCGTACATTCTCGTAAGCAGCACTGCAACAATCATGTACAGTGGCTACATTCCTGCCAAAACTTTCAGCAATGTCGTAGGAGGAACATCCAGCTTCTCGTAGCCCTGTTTCACGATGCCTTCATCCAAATTCAGTTAGGTATTAATAATGGTGTCTTTGTGGCTTTAAAGGCTGAGACGTGGTACTTAGGGAAAGGCAGGATTCGGTGTGGTCGGGGCCGTGCTCAATTACCGTTGGTTGCTCGTTTTTTTTAAAAATCACATACACTTTATTTGAAAACAGTTGCAAATAAGGTTGACAATAACTAAGAGTTATCAAATTTGTCTATTAAGACACAATGTCTAATAAAAAATTTCTTAAACAAGTTGCACTCACGGCTTATTGATCAGAAATTCAACTAATTTGTCGGCTAAAGGCCCCAATGGTAATAACTCAAAAAACAATTTGACGGCTGAAGCCTGGATAGCAAATTCTGAAGAACGAATTAAACTTCTGCAAGAGACACTAAAATGTTATAAAAAAGACAATCATCAAATTTTCACTATTAAGAGACAATATCTAATTAAAAATTCTTAAGACAAATTGCATTCACGGCTGAAGGCCATATTGACAAGAAATTCAAATTATTTATCGGCTGAAGGCCCCAATAGTATTAACTCAAAATAATTTGACGGATGAAGGCCTAGATAACAAATTCTTGAGAACAAGTTAACTTCTCCAAGAAATACTAAAATATTACAAAAGGACAATCATCAAATTTTCACTATTTAGATACAATATCTAATGAAAAGTTCTTTAAATAAGTTGCATTCATGGCTGAAGGCCTTACTGACAATTATCACAATCTGACATAATCAAGGGAGAAGTTGGCCTTACACAGTGCTCCAACGGTCGACCTGGGAAAGTCGCTCAACTCGTAAACGATGAGACAGGCAGCCAAGAGTTGTATTCACTTAACCGGATGATAACTCAAACCAGTGACAGTTTACACGCAGGCCAACACTCTTGCAACATCTACCCAACGCCCGATAACCAACACAACGATGGAATAACCCAGGCAAGGCGGAACTGGTGGACAGCAACGCGTCTTCTGAATCCGGTGTTTAGAACATCCAGAAGCAGAAGGACACCCCAGGACCAAAGTAGTCCAAAAGAAACAAATATCCGAACCACAATCAAGGAGGCTGTCGAACTACACGCCTTACCGGACAGCAGCGGCAAAGTGAGGAAAGGTACACTGCAGCAAAAATACGCTAACCTCCAGGGCAGGTAACTGGGGCGTTAACGGCCACTAGGCAGAAAAATACCGCTGGTTGAACTTCATCAATAAACACAAGGAATTCTATGATTAATAATAAAAGGTGGAGGATGGCTAATTAATTTCGCCAACTCCAAACACTCCACTCATTACTCTTTGTCTCAGCGATCCTGCGAGCAGCAACGCACGAACAAACGACGTGAACTCAAAATATTGGTGGTTTCACTACTGGGTTAATGTCCACTCAACTCAAACGTCCTGGGTCCGGTGGACAACGAGGTTGTCGCCCTCGCAACTACAGCCCCTCGATCCGGCAGTGCCTGTGTTCTTCCAGTGGTCCCGGCATGACCACGCCTGCTGGACCTCATTGCTGCTCCGTCCCAACCGAAGTACTTGACACACTGCGATCCAGAACACTTGATGCCCTTCCAAATATAGTACTAGGATACTAGATATCGATAACCGCTGCTGCTGCCACTCGCAGACAGACATTGCTAGCAAACGTAGTGGCGCTAATAACGAGAAGAAAACGAGACGCTATTATCCCTATTACACGATACCAACCTACCAATGGCACCAACGCGAGCCGCAACATGGCTCAAAGGCATTCTTGATTAACATCAACTCAGCACATCGACTCTCAAAGGTAAGTAAGGCTCGTGATCGTTACAGCGTGTATTTAAAGCAAACTTGATTTGCATCTACATAAGTCCAACTAACGCCTCTCGAATGCGAATGGCACGAAATCGGAGCAATCATTATCTTCCGGATGTAGAACCACATCTACCGACTTTTGATTATGTCACAAAATTCCTTCTTGGCGTTGCAGTTTTTTCCGTCACTGTATAAATAAATAGCTGCCCGACACTGGGTTTCTGCTTTAGTCTACTATAACTGCAGTCACCGAGCTTCCATCCAAGGTAACACTGTGCCAATCTCATGGCATCAGCTCTACGTTGAACACCTTCGCCATTATTCCACAAGACTCACTAGCTCTTGCATGAGTGACAAGACCATGAACCGAGATGCGTATAGTTTTTTTAAAGCTCCATCGCTCGACCTAGCTGCCTCCTAGCGTGACGCTGGTAAATGTGTTGCCAAGAGACGGACTCGTGTTATCTTTGAATATGCGAGGTGCAACAATAAAGTAATGGGACTAATGTGAAAAAAAAATGTTGTTTACCGTTTTAGTCAAGTATAGTGTTGTCTCCTTCAAAGTAGTTCCCTTCTGATTGCACACACTTTTTCCACATTTCTGGAACTCATCTTCTGTAATATCCTCCAAGACCCTCGTCACAGGTTGTTAGACATCTTGTGTTGTTTGAAAATGGTGTCCCTTGACCGCCGTTTTGACTCTTGGATATAGACAAAAGTCGCACATAGCGATATCTGGTGAATAAGGTGGCTGTGGTAGTAGTAAAATTTGTTTTGAGGTTAAAAATTGCTGTACTGACAGAGCAGTATGGGATGGCGCATTATCGTGATGCAGAATCCAATTATCAGCAATGTTGGCATGAATGCAAAGAACTCTATTACGAAGTCTTTCTAAAATTTCTTTGTAGTAATATTGGTTAACTGTTCGTCCAGGAGGCACCCATTCTTTACGAACAATTCCCTTGGAATCAAAGAAGCACACAAGCATGCATGGTCGTCCACTGCGGTCTTCATCTTCAACATTCTTTCTGCTTTCATTAAACATTTTATGCCAGCGAAAAACTTGAGCTCTTGACATAACCTCCTCTCCAAAAGCCTTCTGAAGTTTGCCATAAGTTGTCCCGTTTTCACCCAATTTAACGCAAAAAGAAATGGCATACCGTTGCGCAATCTTGTGCGGTTCCATTTCCGTGACGGGAGACACCAACACATGTTAACTTATTACAGCACAACTCACGACTGAGCAGTTGCATCGATGTTACGCTTGGACAAGAAGCAACTTGTAGACCAAGGTCAAAGATATTGTGCATACGCATGCCTGCAAGGTTGCCGCAACTTGCAAAGAAAATCAGTCTCATTACTTTATTGTCGCACCTCGTAGATAGCAGACCGGCTCAAATATCACAAACTCATTCTGAAAGTACTTACCAGAACTAACCATTTCCTCTTTAGACACTTGACAAGTAAGTGTAGAACCAGCCTAAACTAGAAAAATCATACACCTTGGCGTGAGCCAACGGAACGTTGTGACAACACAAAAGCAGCTGTCAGCGACGACGCCCTTGCTGAAACAAGCCGGGTGTCAACGTCGCGAAGCAGGAATGCTTGGCCACCGCGAATTGACGGCGCCGAAAGAACGATGCTAGCACCTGAACTGGGAGCATTAATACTCACTCCGGCTGGGTGTGTTATGACAGGAGCTGGGCACCTGTCATGTAGCTGGCTTTGGAAGCACCGCATTGTGCTACACAATCTACTAACCTAGCCACTACTGTTGGTAGAACGCCACATTACAGGGTTCTGAAGCAGCATTGTTTCAGACCTCATTTGCATAACTACTGCAGTGGCTGTCCCATGTATCTCTTGGTTGGTTGAGAAGGACTGCATTGAGCTGATGCCGCAGCTTAAAAAAATAACTGGAGCCAGCTACTTCCTTCAAATACAACTGGTCATATACGGTCGTTCAAGATAGCCCACGATTGCTAATCGCTTTTATCTTTGTCACATGACTCAGTGTGTCTTGTTTCAGCATGGGAAGATCCCGTCTCCCTGGTCCAAGAGTGAGAAATCTAGCTTGATCCTCCTTGAATTGAATGGTAAAACTTGGGGAGATAGCATTTACTTTGTCTTGTCAGTCAGTGCGTAAGTTGGTACAAGACTAATCGTAACGTCCGATCCGGGTTAGCTGAGACCGTGTTGTTGGCAGCAAATAAACTATTTCTTTATATTCCTGTCATTCTCAGTAGGGGGGCGGATCTGCAATTAACTGAAGAAAATTAAACAAACCGAGATCGCTGAAAAAGAAATTTATTGCACTACTGGTAGTCGCGAGCTGCTTGTGAACTTGATCACTTGTAATCAACGCAATGCAGTTAAGTTTGAATTTGTACATAGTAATTTTACATTTGACATATAGATTTGTAGTGATATTCATGACCGTGACAAGTGTGCACAGCAAGTGAAACGACTTGCAACACCGCTGAACAATATGTTGTAATATTTTAAAGCGCAAGATCTTATGATGGCAGCATAGATCTGTCGAAACCGGACATCCAGTAAAATTCTTTCTTAGAGATCTTGGCTTGTGAAGCTTTCTTCATTTACAATAAATTACTTACTTCTGTAAATTTTCATACAGGGGGAATAACGCCGGCCGTTGTGGCCGAGTGGTTCTAGGTGCGACTGCTACGGTCGTAGGTTCGAATCCCGCCTCGGGCATGGATGTGTGTGTTGTCCTTAGGTTAGTTAGGTTTAAGTAGTTCCAAATTCGAGGGGACTGATGACCTTTAGATGTTAAGTCCAATAGTGTTCAGAGCAATTTGAACCATTTGAACCAGGGGAAATAAAAACTAGTATCAAGAAATTCAGGGATTTATTCTTGACATCAAAAGATTATAAAAAGTTCTTATGAACATGGGTCCAAAAATAGTTCGGTATCCCTGTAGTGATTCCTGCGAGTATGTATGTATGTATTGAACTGGGGACCTAGAAACGACTGAGAGGCTTCGTCCCCGCCGTAGGCCTCAATGGTACACAACCGCACAACAGTCTACAGCAGTCCACTCAACCTACCGACGCCCCACACCGTAACCAGTGTTATTGCGCGGTTCGGCACCCAGTTTACCACATCGGGAACGTCTCATTCCAGACGAGCGTAACCCCATTGTGTACGTCTTAGAGTAATTATGGTGTACGCGTACGTGTAGACAGTGTTTGCGCAGCAATCGCCGACATACTGTAACTGAGGCGGAATAAGGGGTTACTAGCTCGCATTCGCCGAGGCAGATGGAAAACCGCCTTAAACACCATCCACAGACTGGCCGGCACACCGGACCTCGACACTAATCCGCCGGGCGGATTAGTGCGAGGGGACCGGCACGCATTCCCGTTAGGAAAACAGTACGTTAGACCGTACGTTATCAGGAGAAAGAAAACTGGCGTTCTACGGATCGGAGCGTGGAATGTCAGATCCCTGAATCGGGCAGGTAGGCTAGAAAATTTAAAAAGGGAAATGGATAGGTTGAAGTTAAATATAGTGGGAATTAGTGAAGTTCGGTGGCAGGAGGAACAAGACTTCTGGTCAGGTGACTACAGGGTTATACACACAAAATCAAATAGGGGTAATGCAGGAGTAGGTTTAATAATGAATAGGAAAATAGGAATGCGGGTAAGCTACTACAAACAGCATAGTGAACGCATTATTGTGGCCAAGATAGATACGAAGCCCACGCCTACTACAGTAGTACAAGTTTATATGCCAACTAGCTCTGCAGATGACGAAGAAATTGAAGAAATGTATGATGAAATAAAAGAAATTATTCAGATTGTGAAGGGAGACGAAAATTTAATAGTCATGGGTGACTGGAATTCGAGTGTAGGAAAAGGGAGAGAAGGAAACATAGTAGGTGAATATGGATTGGGGGACAGAAATGAAAGAGGAAGCCGCCTGGTCGAATTTTGCACAGAGCACAACAAAATCATAACTAACACTTGGTTTAAGAATCATGAAAGAAGGTTGTATACATGGAAGAACCCTGGAGATACTAAAAGGTATCAAATAGATTATATAATGGTAAGACAGAGATTTAGGAACCAGGTTTTAAATTGTAAGACATTTCCAACGGCAGATGTGGACTCTGACCACAATCTATTGGTTATGACCTGTAGATTATAACTGAAGAAACTGCAAAAAGGTGGGAATTTAAGGAGATGGGACCTGGATAAAAAGAACCAGAGATTGTACAGAGATTCAGGGAGAGCATAAGGGAGCAATTGACAGGAATGAGGGAAATAAATACAGTAGAAGAAGAATGGGTAGCTTTGAGGGATGAAGTAGTGAAGGCAGCAGAGGATTAAGTAGGTAAAAAGACGAGGGCTAGTAGAAATCCTTGGGTAACAGAAGAAATATTGAATTTAATTGATGAAAGGAGAAAATATAAAAATGCAGTAAGTGAAACAGGCAAAAAGGAATACAAACGTCTCAAAAATGAGATCGACAGGAAGTGCAAAATGGCTAAGCAGGGATGGCTAGAGGACAAATGTGAGGATGTAGAGCCCTATCTCACTACGGGTAAGATAGATACCGCCTACAGGAAAATTAAAGAGACCTTTGGAGATAAGAGAACGACTTGTATGAATATCAAGAGCTCAGATGGAAACCCAGTTCTAAGCAAAGAACGGAAAGCAGAAAGGTGGAAGGAGTATATAGAGGGTCTATACAAGGGCGATGTACTTGAGGACAATATTATGGAAATGGAAGAGGATGTAGATGAAGATGAAATGGGAGATATGATACTGCATGAAGAGTTTGACAGAGCACTGAAAGACCTGAGTCGAAACAAGGCCCCCGGAGTAGACAATATTCCATTGGAACTACTGACGGCCGTGGGAGAGCCAGTCCTGACAAAACTCTACCATCTGGTGAACAAGATGTATGAAACAGGCGAAATACCCTCAGACTTCAAGAAGAATATAATAATTCCAATCCCAAAGAAAGCAGGTGTTGACAGATGTGAAAATTACCGAACTATCAGCTTAATAAGTCACAGCTGCAAAATACTAACACGAATTCTTTACAGACGAATGGAAAAACTAGTAGAAGCCAACCTCGGGGAAGATCAGTTTGGATTCCGTAGAAACACTGGAACACGTGAGGCAATACTGACCTTACGACTTATCTTAGAAGAAAGATTAAGGAAAGGCAAACCTACGTTTCTAGCATTTGTAGACTTAGAGAAAGGTTTTATACAATGTTGACTGGAATACTCTCTTTCAAATTCTAAAGGTGGCAGGGGTAAAATACAGGAAGCGAAAGGCTACTTACAATTTGTACAGAAACCAGATGGCAGTTATAAGAGTCGAGGGACATGAAAGGGAAGCAGTGGTTGGGAAGGGAGTAAGACAGGGTTGTAGCCTCTCCCCAATGTTGTTCAATCTGTATATTGAGCAAGCAGTAAAGGAAACAAAAGAAAAATTCGGAGTAGGTATTAAAATTCATGGAGAAGAAATAAAAACTTTGAGGTTCGCCGATGACATTGTAATTCTGTCAGAGACAGCAAAGGACTTGCAAGAGCAGTTGAATGGAATGGACAGTGTCTTGAAAGGAGGATATAAGATGAACATCAACAAAAGCAAAACAAGGATAATGGAATGTAGTCTAATTAAGTCGGGTGATGCTGAGGGAATTAGATTAGGAAATGAGACACTTACAGTAGTAAAGGAGTTTTGCTATTTGGGGAGCAAAATAACTGATGATGGTCGAAGTAGAGAGGATATAAAATGTAGGCTGACAATGGCAAGGAAAGCGTTTCTGAAGAAGAGAAATTTGTTAACATCCAGTATTGATTTAAGTGTCAGGAAGTCATTTCTGAAAGTATTCGTATGGAGTGTAGCCATGTATGGAAGTGAAACATGGACGATAAATAGTTTGGACAAGAAGAGAATAGAAGCTTTCGAAATGTGGTGCTACAGAAGAATGCTGAAGATTAGATGGGTAGATCACATAACTAATGTGGAAGTATTGAATAGGATTGGGGAGAAGAGAAGTTTGTGGCACAACTTGACCAGAAGAAGGGATCGGTTGGTAGGACATGTTCTGAGGCATCAAGGGATCACCAATTTAGTATTGGAGGGCAGCGTGGAGGGTAAAAATCGTAGAGGGAGACCAAGAGATGAATACGCTAAGCAGATTCAGAAGGATGTAGGTTGCAGTAGGTACTGGGAGATGAAAAAGCTTGCACAGGATAGAGTAGCATGGAGAGCTGCATCAAACCAGTCTCAGGACTGAAGACCACAACAACAACAACAGACCGTACGGCTAGCCGGGCGGGCATTGCGAGTATAATTTACCTCAAACGAGCATTTTTATTCACTTTCAAACGTTTTTTTATTCTAGTCTTTGATCACAATATCAATTTTTTAGACGATGACCGGTTTAAGTCCGTAATGAGCATCCTCAGATCTGCAATATACAAATATATACACCTTTCAACATAATATAGCAATACATATCACAACGTACTATCATACAACCAGGGAAATGTACATTTAAAATACGGTATAACATACCTTTATTACTCCATGTCCTGAAGTGATAAGGCCATAATGGCATCGTCAAAACATATAAATATAATCAGCACAGCATCGTCATAAAGATCTAAAATAAGGTGTAGAATGGGCCACATCGCCCACACAGTGATTATTGCAACTGGCTACTGAAGTACAGTTGCCTACATCCTCCTTAGATGTCGCTACTGTGGGCTTAGATGTAGTCATCATAAAAAACACATTACGTAACATACATGTAGCAGACCTTTGAAATTGTTAACTATCATAGAAACCAATTGTGATACATTAAGAGACGAATACAGTTACCCATTTAAAATTAATAACAGGAAATATATTAAGAGAATAGGTCCGACCTTTTTATGGTGAATTTACGGTCAACAATTAATATACGTAATACATTGCCTGTAGGAACCTATAAATTGTCTATGAAAGATAAAATGTCTATATGACAGCTGAGAAAAGACAGATCTCTATTGGGTCGGCCGCCAGGATGTTATATAGGCGCGCACCGGTCGTAAGAACTTAACCACTAGACGGCTTTACGTACATCGTAATATGTCTCCCACAGAAAAGTTTAAACAACATATTAACAGTCAATAAATAAAATTATATAGTCTACTATTCATTCCATGAATAGGTAGGACATAATCAATTACAGGATTAGCCGGCCGCAGTGGCCGTGCGGTTAAAGGCGCTGCAGTCTGGAACCGCAGGACCGCTACGGTCGCAGGTTCGAATCCTGCCTCGGGCATGGAAGTTTGTGATGTCCTTAGGTTAGTTAGGTTTAACTAGTTCTAAGTTCTAGGGGACTAATGACCTCAGCAGTTGAGTCCCATAGTGCTCAGAGCCATTTTAATTACAGGATTAGAGCGACTTTCTTGCTTGCAGCGGGTCATGGGATTTATTTTGTTGTGTGTCATGGTCATTTGTTCAGCTTTAAATTTCCAATGCAACGCATGACAAGAATACATTCAGTGTCTGAACTCATGTTTAAGCACTGCCTTACGGCCAAGCAGACGGGAATGCGGGCGCAGCACGTCAACGTTATGCTGGATGTTTGCCGGGGAGGCAGTTACCCTGTGTAAGAACGTCTGTTCGACTCCGCCCGCACTTGTGAGAGACAGCTCATTTGAGAAATGCAGATGATAGGAACAAACACAATGCACGAACACCCTAGTTTGAGCCGGCCGAAGTGGCCGTGCGGTTCAAGGCGCTGCAGTCTGGAACCGCAAGACCGCTACGGTCGCAGGTTCGAATCCTGCCTCTGGCATGGATGTTTGTGATGTCCTTAGGTTAGTTAGGTTTAACTAGTTCTAAGTTCTAGGGGACTAATGACCTCAGGAGTTGAGTCCCATAGTGCTCAGAGCCATTTGAACCATTTGAACCCCAGTTTGAAGAACGTATTCTTCCTACTATCGATGGAACTATGAGGGACACTCAATAAGTAACGCAACACATTTTCTTCTCTGCCATTTTCACTTGAAAAAAGGCGGAATTTGTTGTGGGACGTCGCGGAATATTCCCCACTCAGCTCCTATGGTTTCGTGAAGTTCCCATGGGTCATTGAGTTGCTTTTGGCGGAAGACCAGAGCATCGCAGATATTCATAGGCGCTTGCAGAATGTCTAAGGAGACCTAGAGTGAACAAAAGCCCGGTGAGTCGTTGGGCGAGGCGTGTATCGCCATGGTAACAAGTTTGCGCAAACCTCTCTCTTCTCCCACGTGCCGGCCGGCGGCAGGCAGCTGTAACGCTTGAATTGTTGGAACGTTCGGACAGTCTCATTGGAGGCAATCGACGGATCAGAATCAAAGAGCTCGCCGCTCAACTGGACATATCTGTTGGTTGTCCTGAAACACTCGTCTAGCAACTGGAGTACTCAACGTGTATGCCCACTAGGTACCTCTACGACGAAAACAAGACCATAAAGGGCATCGAAGAACCATCTGTGCGGAATTTCTTGAGCATTAAGAGGCTGATCGTGTCAATTGTTTGTCGAATGTCGTCACAGGCGATGAAACAGTGGTTCATCACTTTGAACCGGAAACAAAACGGCAATCCATGGAGTAGCCTCACCCCAATTCTCATTCGACGAAAAACTTCAAAGCCACACTCTCAGCCGATAAAGTCATGACGACGGTCTTATAGGACTCTGAGGAGGATATTCTGTTTCATGCTCCCTCACGTACTGCGACGATCAACTCTGAAATGTACAGTGCTCTCTTCAGGATATTAAAGAAAGGGCGCAGCAGTCATGGACTGTGCGGCTGGTCTCGGCGGAGATTCGAGTCCTCCCTCGGGCATGGGTGTGTGTGATTGTCCATAGCATAATTTAGGTTAAGTAATGTGTAAGCTTAGGGACCTTGGCACTTAAGTCCCATAAGATTTAACACACATTTGAACATTTGATTGAAGAAAGGGCTTCAGCGTGTTCGACGCCACAAAACGAACATTTCTTTCGGTAGTGCAATGCGGCTGGTCTTCTTGTGACCGTACATTCTCGTAACCAGCACTGCAGCAACCATGTACAGTGGCTACATTCCTGGCCAAACTTTCAGCACTGTCGTAGGAGGAACATCCAGCTTCTTCTACCCCTGTTTCACGATGCCTTCCTCCAAACTCAGTTAGGTATTAATAATGGTGTCTTTGTGGCCTTAAAGTCTGAAGCGTGGTACTTAGGGAATGGCAGGGTTCAGTGTGGACGCGGCCGTACTCAGTTACCGTTGGTTGCTCAGTTTTTTTAATCACGTACACTTTATTTGAAAACAGTTGCAAATAAGGTTGACAATAACTAAGAGTTATCAAATTTGTCTATTAAGACACAATGTTAATAAAACATTTCTTAAAAAAGTTGCACTCACGTCTTATTGACCAGAGATTCAACTTATTTATCGGCTGAAGGCCCCAGTGGTAACAACTCAAAAAACAATTTGACGGCTGAAGACTGGATAGCAAACTCTTAAGACGAATTAAACGTCTGCAAGAGACGATAAAATGTTATAAAAAGGACAGTCATCAAATTTTTACTATTAAGAGACAGTATCTAATTAAAAATTCTTTGCCGGTCGGAGTGGCCGAGCGGTTCTAGGCGCTACAGTCTGGAACTGAGCGACCGCTACGGACGCAGGTTCGAATGCTGCCTAGGGCGTGGATGTGTGTGATGTCCTTAGGTTAGTTAGGTTTAAGTAGTTCTAAGTTCTAGGGGACTTATGACCTCAGAAGTTAAGTCCCATAGTGCTCAGAGCCATTTGAACCATTTTTTTAAAATTCTTTAGACAAATTGCATTCACGGCTGAAGGCCTTATTGACAATTATCACAATCTGACCAAATCAAGAGAAAAGCGGGTCTCAGACATTGCTCCAAGGGTCGACCTGGGAAAGTCGCTCAACTCGTAAACGATGAGACTGGCAGCCAAGAATTGTATTCACTTAACCGGATGACAACTCAAACCAGTGACAGTTTACACGCAGGCCAACACTTTTGCAACATCTACCCAACGCCCGATAACCAACACAACGATGGAATAACCCAGGCAAGGCGGAACTGGCGGACAGCACTGCGTCTTCAGAATCCGGTGTTCAGAACTTCCAGAAGCTGGACACTCTACGACCAAAGTAGTTCAAAAGAAACAAATATCCGAACTACTATCAAGGAGGCTGTCGAACTACTCTCCTTACCGGACAGCAGCGTTAAAGTGAGAAAAGATACACTGCCACAAAAATACGCTAACCTCCAGGGCAGGTAACTGGGGCGTTAGCGGTCACTAGGCTTGACGCAAATCTAAGCACTCGAGACTAGCTCACGAAACTTCATTGGACTTTTCTTCCTCATCCACCCTATAACCCCTATCTCGCATCTTCCGAATTCCATCTGTTTGCTGCAATGAAGGATGCAATCTGCGGAAAGCAATACGTGGATGATGGGGAGGTTGCTGATGTGGCAAGACATTGCCCCAACGTCGCCCAGTAAAGTGGTTCCATGGGGGTGTACAGCCCCCCTCCCCCCACCCTTCCCCACCGAGCGAGGTGACGCAGTGGTTAGCACACTGGACTCGCATTCGGGAGGACGACGGTTCAATCCCGTCTCCAGCCATCCTGATTTAGGTTTTCCGTGATTTCCCTAAATCGTTTCAGGCAAATGCCGGGATGGTTCCTTTGAAAGGGCACGGCCGACTTCCTTCCCAATCCTTCCCTAACCCGAGCTTGCGCTCCGTCTCTAATGACCTCGTTGTCGACGGGACGTTAAACACTAACCACCACCACCACCACCCTCCCTTCCCTCCGTCACAGTAAAGCAGCACAAGGCCATCGCATTGAAGAAAGTTTATTTTGCTTGTAGCAATAAGAGTGGGGAATAATATGCTGACTGCAGCTTGAATAAAACGAACTTGTTTTCAGAAAAAAATTTGCTGCATTACTTGTTGCACGCCACTCATACGTCAACTACTACAAGTACAATCGCGATATGAGAAGGCCTTGTTGTTGTTGTTGTTGTTGTGTTCAGTCCAGAGACAGGTTTGATGCAGCTCTTCATGAGATGGCCTTAATCAGATGATAACCTAGAAAATTTTGTGTTCCCGCATCATCGTCATAGGGTCCAGTGATTGTACTTGTGGTGGAAGCTACTCTAAAACAAAGTAAACGACGATCAGACACAACAAAACAAGTATCACTACCAACTGTTAACTAAGCAGGACAGGCGACAATCTGTGGCAGATCTCACAGAGTACAATGCTATTGCAACCGCAAGTGTTTCGGAGCACACAGTCCAGCACACACCATGCTCTGCACCAGACGCCCACTATGTATTCCCATCCTGACCCAACGACATTGGCAATTACGACGGCGATGGACGCTGAATCATCGAAACTGTTTGGACTGTAAACTTAGGGAAACGTTAGTTGTTAATCTACTGAGCCGTGCTGCGGTTCGCGTTGGTGCTGTTTGTAGGTTTATGCCCTCTGTTGGAGGCCAGACGGTAGCGTTTAGTTGGCATGGTTGCGGTTGTTTGGTCTTCTTCTCGTGTTGACTGGCGCCACTCGGTTTCGCAAGCGTTGCCTGTCCGCTAGTGGCAGCAGGTGCTGTTATCGATATGTAGTAACTGTTGCCCTATCTTTGGGGCCGTGTCGTTGTTTCTCCAGGTCGTGTGATTGGGCCAGTTGGGTTGGGAACTCAGGAGGAGCCAGGTCCGTGCAGTGCCAGAACACGCCGGGACCGCTGGCGGAGCGCATGGACTGCCGGATTGAAGGGCTGTGGTCACGAGGGTGCACGACCTCATCGTAAACCGGATCCAGCAAGCTTTAAGATGAGTGCATTTCAATCCAAGTAGTGAAACCTCCACCACTGAGATATCTTGCGATTCTACGGTGACTTGGGTTCGTGTTGCTGCTCGTAGTGTCGCTGAGGCGAAGAGCAGCGAATGGAGTGCTTGGGGAAGGCGGATCTGATGAGCTTTCCTCGACTTCTTATTACAATTTACTGCGTTCAACTTGTTACAATGTGTTAAGTTCAACCAGCGGTAATTTTTCTTGCCTGGTGGTCGCTAACGCCCCAGTTACCTGCCCTGGGGGTTAGTGTATGTAACGGCAGTGTACGTTCCCTGGCCTTACCGCTGCTGTCCGGTAAGGCGTGTAGTTTTGACAGCTTTCTTGATTGTAGGCCGGTTGGTGATTCTTCTACTCTGGTGGTAGTGATTCCTTTTTCGTTCCTGGCGCTCTGTCACAGTATTCTGGGGACGTAGTGCAGACCGCCGGTTCCGGCTTTAGCGTATTGTGCCATCGTTGCATTTGGTTTATCGGACATCAGGTAGCTTCAGCAAGATTATCATTAGTCATTCGTTAGGCTGCCACTAGTGCGAGTTACCATCTTGTGGAGTGAATGCAACTCTTGGCTGCCTATCTTATCGCTCGCGGAAGTTATTGTTGCTGGACCTTCTCAGAGGTCGATTCCTGGAGCACCGTCTGTGGCCCCATGGTCTTGTAAGACATGTGTGTTCTAAAAGGAGGTCTGATGGCCAGTAGTTCAGTGTAACGCTCCTTCAGTCCACGCCTTTTTCGGGTATAATCTGCCTCAGTACCCTTTAAGGCACTTATGTACTGGTCCATGTGTTTTATTATTGTATTATTTATTACAATACCTTGTAGTGCCTACATTAAACGTTAGATATGTCTAGTTAATAGTTCTGGTCGCCTACTGGAATAAATCAAGCAGTGTAGTGTTCAGTCGATGTTAAGGGTTGTGTTACAAAGTTTACCATCAAACGTTTGGTGATCATTTGCTTTTTCTTTAATTAACCTTTGCTACTGCATTTGCTGTTTTACAGCAGGTTTCTAATTTTTTATATTATTGCCGTTCTTGGCGTTTAAGGCCTTCAGCCATGATTGTCGTCATTTGCCTTAAAATTCGAATTTGGTATCTGTATTTTAGCAGTAAGCCTTAAAACCTTGTTTACTGCCATTCCTGGCGTCTGATGCTTTCTGCTGTGTTTGTGTTGACTGGCCTTTAATATTTCAATACCTGTAATTTGGCTGTTACAGCGAGTTTTAAACAATTCTTAATTTATTCCCATCTTTGTAAGGCCCTCTGCCCAGATCACTGTGGCTTGCTTTTAAAACATTATCTGCTGTATCTGTATTTAATGGTGATCTGCTAAATTGTAACTCACTGAAAACACTATTATTTACACAGTTGTTTATTCCTTCATTGATAACGGGTGGTATTTTATTTATTGTTGAGTCTGGAATTACTGGTTTAAAAAAAATTGTGTGTAACTGTAAAAGGTAACCAACAGTAAGTGATTACCGCCCCGTCCACAATCGTAACCGAATCCTGCCTTCCCTTGACTACCAGGTTCCATCTATGTCGATGGTCGTGTCTGGATACGCCGTCATCCAGGCAAACTAAGCTTCCACAGGACCTAAGATAGCAGCAAGTAATCGAAGGCACCATGGCGGCAGTGGACTAGCTGAACATTATTGCTGTCCACTTGCATCCCTTCATGCCTAATGTCTTCCCCATCGGCGATGGATTATTCCAGCGGGATAACTATCCGTGTCACAAGACCTGAACCGTGGTACAGGGGTTTGAGAAGCTTGATAGAGATCTCATACTAACGTTTGGGGACCAAATTCACCTGATCTGACCCTGAGGGAACATAACTTTGACGCAGCTGGGGGCCAGCTCTTTGCTCACATACCACCGTACCTTAATGAACCGGAACTGCTTGACATTCAGAACCTTACGAAACTCTTGTCGTATTCATATCACATGGAATCGGACCTGTATTGCGTTTCAAATGTGGAACAGTACAGTAGTAAACAGGTGGCCATAATGTTTTGACCCATCAACTCTGTATATGAAAGCGGTAGAAGGTGGAGGTGAAAACCGCACCTATAGAATCAAATAACACAATACAGTACAAAAAAGGAACCACAGGGAAACTGCTATCTCTAAAGGATATTTAGGGAGTAATAAGAATGTGCGCAGTCATACATATCACAATAGAAGTCTTTACTTTGCCTTCATTCAGTGATGTGCACACACTGACTAATACAGTTCCCAGGCAAAGAAAACTCCTAACCACAGGGGACCTGTCATTACCGGTAGTACAAAGAATTCGGAGGGAGAGTGAAGCTGGCAACTGACAGAACTAATGCCTGATGAAGATTCTGCCAGTAGGATTTTGGATGTTGCGTCCATTCCGCAAAAGTGATACACAACACCATTCTTTTCAGGGATCAGATCACAATCTCTCACTCACTGGAATGAACTACCCCTTTTCCAGGACTCACCACTCACCATTCATTTACAAAAATAAATTACAGAAAGGCACCTTCACTTTTTAATCCAAGGTCTCTACACGTGTGTTTTTATGTCATTTTAACCTTTTGGAAAGAATATGGAAATGGGAGTAATAATTTTTCTTTGTATCCCTTGTAGTTTTAAGATTTTTAAAGAGTTCTACATTTCTTCTTAAGTAAAAATTAAGAAAGATCACATCAGAATTTTGAATTATAGTTTGGCTGCTTATTTTAAAATAAATCATTCTTGTTACTTTTTCATTGTTTTATGGAAAAATGTAAGATAATACCAGAAACATGACTGAAATTAAGTTTCTACTCCCTGAAATTATCTGCAGTTGTTATGTACAATCAACATAACAATATATGTCTAGTTTGACAATCACTCTGCACCTTTGGTCATGCCTTCCTTGGAGCTGACTAATGGCATTATCATTCCTTCCAAATAGATCGATTCTCACCATTTAAAGCGGTAATTGGTTTGAAACGGTTCTTTCTTTTAATGTCGTTGAATATTATTAAGTTTTCTTAAGATAAAAGGTCCCTTATTCTAAAAAATAAGTGCTCTTTTTTGCCTCAGCAACAGTTTTCTCTACTGCCTTTCGAACTACGTGTTCTACAATGTCATGTAAAGAATATGGAAAACGTGGGGCGTATGCAAGTTCAAAAGCACTTAAACTGACTTCATGCTTAAAGTGTTGCCTGTTATTATGATAGTTATAGTGAACTTCGATTTATATTTGGCTCTCACAGCCATTACCTAGTATAAAATGTTTTCTGCAGTGTGTCATTTTGTAGACTGGATGAACTCTACAGCAAATAACTTTCACTGAATCTTATTATCTGCAAACTAATATAATTTGTGCTTGTCCAGCTGTCACTTTCATCAGTAACAAATTTACTAATGTCATTGACAACAACCAATGACTACATTACTATCAAAACTAACAATGGTCCTATAATAAAGTTAGTTTTAACCTATCTCTAAGACACAACATTAAATCTTGTAAGTACAAAAATGTTAGCAAATTGCAAAAATTGTTTGCACATCCTGGTGGTCTCGTATTAATTTATCCCATTGTGCTGTATTTTACTGCGTAGATGCTTGAAAATGACACACATGCAGAAACTGCAGTAGTGAAATAAAAGCAGTAGCTGTCCCGGCGTAAAATCAAGCGCCGGCACGTCGGCCGGGAACGTAACAGCATAGAAGGCTGTGAGCGACGTCAGCCAATAATACGCTGACTCGGACCGAAACCACGACGGGAGCGGCACCTATATGAAGAGAGTATAGGCGCCGCTCCACCAAGCCTCGGCCGCACTAGAAGACGAGCGCGGTAGAAGATGGGCGCTAGAAGACGAGCTGTGACTTGTGAACAGTATTAATTGCTTGCATGGAAGTTGTATATATCGTAAAACACTGATTATTTGCATGTCCCCATTTGCTTGCGACACTTCATTCTAAATCCACTAAGTTAAGTATTGTCAATTCAGTTTACTGAAATGAACATTAATATGACATTCTTGAATTGATGTCTAGTTACCCGAGAAAACAGCTTCTTGGGCACCCTATATTAGACGAGCGGGACAGACACGACAGTAACAGCTAAAAGCGAATAAGTCATTTAAAAAATTTATAGAAGTTCTTTGTATGTAGTACACGAAATTCAAAATTTTTTTTAATCTGATCAGCTTTATAGCATCGACTGATTTACTTTTGTGTTGTTGCAAATGAGACTCAGTTGGAAGTGAGGGTATGTCAAAAGACAGTAACTTGGGATCTGGTTGTGAACCAAATGACAATGGCGGGCTGTAAACAGATTGAGGGCCACTTAGATTTCCTATATTTGTGTGCTTAGTCTGAGATGGAAACCGACATCGGTGAGGATGATTCGTGAGTACCTATTTCTTGAATTACAGAAGAAGATTTATCAGTTGATTGCGATATTGTTGGATTTCTTGACTCACGATGTTGCAGAGGTACTGTTGGGTGCTTCAACTTTAGACATGTTTTCAGATTTTATGAGGAGCCAGAAGAACAGGAACCTATTGCTGGAAGCAACAGCACTTTCCTTTTTTCATTCAATTTGGTAAAATAATGCCATATATCAATTGAGGTGACGTGATTGTCTTGAGACCAGCAGCTTTGAAAAAAATGCGTTATGTGGTAAAATTAAAATACTTCCTATAAAGATGCACTCTTTGAAGAGTAAAAACTTGAAACGAGAATAAATGTACATGCAGTATATCCTCCAATCCATAAATTAACTACTAATGTAATATAATAATGTAATATACATACCATTATTGTTACAGTGAACAATATCCATAGCATGCTGAACTTGAATAGAGACCAGTCAGTCCAACACTCAACTCGAACTTTGAGCTGAGCCATTGAACGTGCTGCATTGCAAGCTGAATCAGTGAGCAAGCAGAAACGTAAAAGCCAGTGTGACTCCCGAGTTATCTTTGTGACCTGCTCCATGCAGAGTCAGGAGTAGTGAGTTGCTGCAATGAGACAAATAAGTGAGTGAGCCAAGAGGGCAGTGACTCATGAGTAACTTTTGATCGGCTCCATCCTGAGTCAGGGTGATAGGGGAGACAAGCACTTCTGCTATGCAGAGCATCATCTCTCATGGAGAAGTCAAAAATAAAAGGTGGGAAATTATTTCCACATCAGTACAGTCCTCATAAATTAACAACAACTGATATTAAAAACAAAACAAATGTATTGATTTCAACACTATTACAAATATTATTAAATTAAATCCAACATCTTAATAAAATCCCTAAAATAGTTATAAAATCAAATTTTAAAGTAATGAAATACTTTGCGTTCTACGTTTTTCATATATGACATAAGCTGTTTGTAACTGTAAGGTACATGGAGACATGAAATGCGTACAGTGAACAGGTCCTTGATTTCAACTTTAAATACCTCAAAAACTGAGATCGATAGCTGAGTGCAGCAAAAGGTGTCTTTATTGGAAAACCTGTAAGAATGTTAGTACAGAAATCATACAAAAGTTCCGAAATAGTTCGAAAAGCTGCTAACAGATGTCGCTATATGCAGTTCAGTTCACACAGTACCAGTGTGTATAATTAACTCGTTCTGTGCAAGCAGTCTTTGCAATCACATGACAATCTTTGCAAAGTGTCCACCACTCGCAGTACACAGAAGCCGCAGAGGAACAAAGGAATATGCTATCGCATCCTGTAGTGTTTCAACGCAAATAGAATTAGATGCCACAAAAATCGTCGATTCAATGTCGCCAGCATGGTGGATTGGTACCGGTAGAGTGTCTTTCAATGAGCCCAACAAAACGTAGTCAAAAAGTGACAGATCGGGACAATCTACCCTCGTGGCAGTAAATTTGCAATAATGAAACCAGTGACTCTGTTCCCAAAGTATTCATCACGAAAACGAACACGTGTTCAGTGCATTGTGATTTGGTCCCGTCTTGTATGAACCACTTGCTGCTTGGTCGATCCTCCACGAACTGTTCCAAAATTGCAACGTAACGTTCGCTACTGATCGTTTCTCCAATGAATAAAGGGCCAACAATGCCTCTGCTGCATACTGCAGCCCAAACAGTAACTTTGGAAGAATAGTGCAGTTTTGCTTCACACAAATGGCGATTTTCAGAACCCCAAAATCACGCCGCCAGAGGTGTGCGCTCTAACAATACCATCACTTGCAAAGTAGGTTAGAAATCAGATTAATAATGTTGCTCACGCAGCATATGTTCGCTTTATCGGGCAGCAACAAAGTTATTGACATTGGATGGTATCGTCAGAATGGAAATAATGAAGTCACTGTAAAAAAAGTCATTAATTTTTGCACTTATCTTGAATGGATTCCCACGTAGATTTCGTCCTAGAAGGTCCAGATTTGTATTTTAGCAATATTTGAAGATCTAACAAATGCGTTTTTCAGGAAATTCTTAATGATCAAACAATCCCAGAGCAGAACAATGGTATGGTAGAAATAATTTTTGACTTGGTCTTCACGATCCACATTTTTATTAAACATCTTGTAAATTCACATATACTTCTTCTTAATTGTTCAAATGGTTCAAATGGCTCTGAGCACTATGGGACTTAACATCTATGGTCATCAGTCCGCTAGAACTTAGAACTACTTAAACCTAACTAACCTAAGGTCATCACACAACACCCAGTCATCATTTCTTAATTGTCACATCATCAAGAAAACAGTTTTGTATCAATCTTCATACATTTAATTTCCACTTTAACCAAACACAAGACTTGACTGTTCTTTTACAAAGCGAAATAAGAACTTAACGTCTGCAAAGTGAAACAAAGACTGCTCTGTGCGCATTCGCGCCAAAATGGTTACAAGTAAGTCAAAGATTATGACAGTCTCACAGAAATGAATACACACAAGAACCATATCACTGTGATATATCGATATACACATTAATAAAACCAAATGTGAATATTGTCACAAAAATATGTCTGTTACTTCGCAGAAAAGTAGTACGATATTACTGGCATCGAGAACTGGGGTAGGAGTGCCGTAATGGTCACGTAAATAAAGAACCATTACAAAGTGCACTTTATCTGGGAACCAGATCCAGCCAACTTCAAATTCTTCATCATCAGTCATTGTGAGAAACTGAATCGCTGAGTCAGTCCTACGTCTCACAGCTCCTACACGTGTGGCTGGAGGCTTTGGATTTTTACTATTTTCTGCGTGCTGGAACGCTTCAAACCAATCTCTGCTGCAATTCCAGATGAATTTCCCTGGAATTTGCTGAATAAGCCCAGAAACCGTGACATATTCAGGAGTAGCTACAGCTTTCGTGGGGCTGGCATTCCCCGCTGGATCATCAGCCACGCTACCCGTCCTTTGGAATTTGGCGAAGAGCGTGAAAATAATTTTCGCATCCCGTCGGTCCCTTTGGAACATTAAATCGTGTTTGAAAACTGTGTCTTGTTGCTGTAGCACTGTGTTCTAACAGTGGTATTCCTATAACAGTAAAACACGTTATTCAATGGAACAGATGATTTTAAACTCTTATTTAGGTACACTAATCTCCTTTCTCATGTCACCCGTGGAAATGATCACTTTGACCTGCGTATGCTCTACATTTTACAATTACAGGGTCATCTGTTAGCATGTTTTCTAAATATTTCGGAACGTATGTATAACTTTTGTACAAAATTCCTACAGTTTTCACAATAAACATGCCATTTGTGGCACTCGTCTAGTGATCTTAGTTTTCGAGGTATTGCATTTCAAGATGGGGGACTTCTTCGCGCCGGCCGGTGTGGCCGTGCGGTTCTAAGCGCGTCAGTTTGGAACCGCGTGACCGCTACGGTCGCAGGTTCGAATCCGTAAGGGAGAGGTTCTTTTCTGGTCATGGAATATCAAAGGTAGAACGCAATTCTATAGCAACAAAATGCAGTTTTCAAACAGGATTCAGTGTGCAATAGAGGGCTGACTTAGCGACCCACGTTCTCACTATGATAGATATGATATTGGCTGCATCTGGTTCCCACACGAAACGCATTTCCACAACAGCGGAAACTGGCGATTCTTGTGTTCCGAGATTCGCCATTTGTGTGAAGCGAAACCACTGTGTTTTCCCAGAGTTTCTGTTTGGGCTGAAGTATGCAGCAGAGGCATTACTGGCCCTTTTCTATCATGCAAGAAACAATCGATAGCGAACGTTACATGGCAATTTTGGAACAATCTGTGGAGGATGGAGCAGGCACCAAGTGGTCCATGCAAGGTGGGACCAGATTACCTCGCACCAAACTGGCACCTTGCTTTTGTAACATACTTCGGGAATAGAGTCATTGCGTTCGTTTATTGGAAATTTGCTGGTGCAGGGATGCCATGTGCTGGCCTCCATAATTGCCCGATCTGACTCATTTTGACCACTTTTTGTTTGGCATATTGAAAGACGCTGTTTACTGGATCCACCCACATTGCTGGACGATCTTTCGGCGATTTGTGTGACATATGAATCCATTTCCGTTGAGATACTGCAGAATGTGATGGCAAATTTCGTTGTTCGTTTGCGCCACCACCGTATTGCAAGTGGTAGGCATTTCGGAAAGATTTTGAAGTGACTGCAGAGACTGCTTGCATAGGGGGCGTTTAGTTACGCACGCTGATACGTTTCCTCCATGAGCGGACATAGCTTTTCGAATCACTTCAGGAGTGTATCGCGGATCTCTAGTCCCAGCAGAGCACATACGAATCGAATCGGAATCCACTCTTAATTAATGCCGACCACCACTTGTAGCTGCTTCTACTATTTCGATACGCTAAGAGCTGTTTTCCACTACTTTGTTGACGTAACAGTTTCCAAAATCTCTGTCAAGCTGAATTTTCAGTGACGATACCACATCCGCTGAACGTAAGTTATGTGCACCAACGATCAAAAGAGTGCGAATGAAATCAGATTCTCCTTCTACAGCTCCAGTGTTGTAAGATGTGAGAAGTAATCCTGTCCACTATGCCCCAATGCCAAGAAAGAAAAAGTAATTGAACACGAGCAAAACTGACCAGGCAACAGCGAAAGTGTATTTTATTGGCAGTTCCGTCCCATTTTTTTAACGCAAGCCGCCAGGAGATCCCTCAGCAATATGGTCGCTTTGGAAGTGTGCAAGAAGAAAAAAGCTTCCGAAATCAGTTGCCCGCCGTAATTTCTTATATAACTGAAAGCGGGATGTTAGTTGCTCAAAAACTGGGAAGATAAATTTCGAGATGATACTGATATATCTAACGGCATTTTACTTCTTTTATATGACCCTAATTTAAGCTACCAATATTTAAGAATCCTTAATCAAACAAATTGTTAAATTTTAATATAGGTGATCTGCATTCTATCCAAAATGACTCCTTATGACTGTTTTGGTGCTATTCGTTCTCGCTTCTTCACATTTCTCAGAGAAGTGCGGCTTCACAAGTTCAGGTGTAGTTCATTAACAGTTCAGTCAAGATCACTACACTTCAACGTTTTCTCCACATGTAATGACGGCCCCTTTATTAGCACTAGACTGATATTTCATCCTGAACTGACTGATGATTGCTAATTGTAAATGTTTTATAGGGTAACCTTCATTTAAACTGCGTCATTTAAAAAATGTTTCTGAAAGTATCAGTTTGTTCCTACAGATCATTAGAAAGTACTTGAGCACAAGTGGTGGTCGGCATTAAGTAAGAGTGGTTTCCAGTTCGGTTTTATAACACATCCCTGTCAGGCAGAGGAAGTTTTGATTTGTACGAATTCAGACGAACATCATTGATCCTGCGACCGAACGTTAGTGTGGTTTCGCGGTTGAAAAACTATTCGCACAGTGCTAGGATGAAGATGGATTTACGCTGTTATCCAGTTTATTGTAAAATTTCGTCAGCTATATTTGCTGCACTAGGAAAGAACTGATAGTAGTTGCAATCGACCGTTTTGAGAGTATTGAACACAGTCCATGATGACGAGTGATCACGTACTTCTTCGAGCCGTTTTCAGACTAGCTTCCGCATTTAGTGAGCGCTCTCGTGTAAATGTTTGAAACAGTTGTTGCAGAATGACGCGATTCTGGGAAGCGTGTGGCAAATGCGTAACATTATACCGACTAAGCAACTAAATCAAATTAAATTAACACTCACCAAGTCTGTAAAAGTTAGATGTAAACGGAACTGCAACAAGAGTCCACTGACAGTATGCAGCACTGGTGTAACCCGCCTACGAAAACCTCATTTCCACCCGTTAATTGCTCCTGTTTCTATTTGCAAACACACAAGTAACAGGCCGTAATTATTGCTGCCCGGCAAGCTTAACACCGATTATTAAAGTCCCTGTGTAGGCCATGGGCCACTCCTGCAGTTACATCGTACTCCACTACACTATACAGGGTGTATCATAATTAATGGCGTAAACGCATACAGTGGAAAGTACGCAATACTAGAAGGCAAAAAAGTTTCGCAAGCACGGTCTCTAAAACCTTAACTGAAGAACTACGAGCACTTCTTCAACTTCGATGCTGTGAAACAAAACCCTTCTGGCGGAGGCTCATTGTTTTCCATAATTTGGGAGGATGTCTTATGTACCAAACTGAGAAAAAAGTATCTTATAGACAAGGGCTCTAAAATGTATACGTTAAGAGCTATGCGCACTTGTTCAGATTCAAATGGTTCAAATGGTCCTGAGCACTATGGGACTTAACATCCGTGGTCATCAGTCCCCCAGAACTTAGAACTACTTAAACCTAACTAACCTAAGGACATCACACACACCCATGCCCGAGGCAGGATTCGAACCTGCAACCGTAGCAGACGCGCGGTTCCGGACGGAGCGCCTAGAACCGCTAGACCACCGCACTTGTTCAGAAGAAGAGATATGTTTCGCAGTAGCGAACATAAACAAGTGCTCATAGCTATTAAAGTATGTATTTTAGGGCCGATATTCACTACACTTCTTTTGTTCATTGTTTTGGTTCATACTACCGCCTCTCAAAATATGGAAATCAAAGAGCCCGCCGGTGTGGCCGTGCGGTTGTAGGCGCTTCAGTCTGGAACCGCGTGACCGCTACAGTCGCAGATTCGAATCCTGCCTCGGGCATGGATGTGTGTGATGTCCTTAGGTTAGTTAGGTTTAAGTAGTTCTAAGGTCTAGGGGACTGATGACCACAGATGTTAAGTCCCATAGTGCTCAGAACCATTTGAACCATTTTTTTTAAGGCAAAGAACTTTCTTGCAGTAAAAGAGATTTGGTTTCACTGTACCTACAGTACACATAGCTCTTAAGGAACGCATTTTAGAGCTCATGTTTGCTAGAATTTTGTGTTTCTAGTACCGCGTACTTCCAACTTTATGTGTTTACGCCATTAATTGTGAGACATTCTGTATAAGTAGATAATTATTTTCGTAACGGGAAAGTGGTGTACACCCACACCTGTTAGGATTAAGTATTTTCGATATTTTATGTAGTTTTAGAGTTATTATACTCCGACCAATGTCTCAAAAACAGACACACACACACACACACACACACACACACACACACACACACACACACACGCACGCGCGCACACGCAGACGCACACACACAATGGTTATGATGCATCAGAATGTTAACACGACACAACTAAAATACTAAAATATATGTCAAAAAATAGGTTCCCAACGTTCTGGTTCGATTCAAGACAATTTATGCACATATTGTTAGTTGAAAACTGGTTCCTGGTTCCACCGCCTCTCTAAGAAGAACATCCCCACATCCCCAGGGGTAACATTCTTAATTATTAATCGAAACGTCCTGGATCGGGAGTTTATCGCAGTCACTGCTTTAGTTTTAAATACAGATCATCAGCGATGGCAGGAGTCACCTTTTTTCTGTAAAGAGCCTTGTCAGCGAGGACGTAGGAGCAGAGACGGTTTAAGGGCAACCTCTTGCACTTGGAGTGCGAAAATACCTCCAAAAGTCGAAATTATCAGCAATCGCAACCACTGCATTAAAGACACAAAATATGTATCACCAGACATGTGGCCTGCAAATGGAAAAGTATCGTTCTGATCTCTGTGTTAACAAAGGATTCTGAATTAGTAATCCCCTTTCGAATCTGTGGGAGGTGACTGAGATATAGAGTTGAACATAAGAAAAAAGATTGAATAAGTATAGTGTAACGACGTAAGTTTTTTATAGACGATTTTCTTTTGACATATGACCATGTGCAGACTTCGTCACCAACGTCAGTTACAAAACACTTCAAAATTATTTAAACTCTTTTTAAACTTGTCACTGAATGGTTCTTGAACGAAACTGTAATTAAAATATCATCATTTGAGTCGTATGCGCAGGATTACGCCACTCAGTCCAATTGGCTTGCGCAAACTTTTTTCAATTTAGATGTCGTTTGCTTCTTCTCAGAAATTATATTAATGCAAGTTATCTGCTTTAATAAATATTAAAGCCACATGGAATAAACTTTTAAGACTCAAACTCGCGATGAATTTTGTCAAAAATGAATAATCTTGTCAAATAAATTAGTAATCCTTCTTCCTTAATATAATTCTTCATAAATAAATTCTCGGAACACGTATTTAAACTTTTGTAGTATACACTAGTTTATTATCTTCATATAGACGTGAACCTGAGCCTTTTTTTATTATTTCGTTTGGCATCAAGGATACATTACTTGAATTGAACAGCAATGATGTTACTGGTAACACAATATGCATATACTGTAAATAAAATAGATTACATTCATTTATGGTGATAAAAGTCTTAGATTAGATCGATAAATCAATAATATACATATGGATAAAACCACTAGGATGAGTTACATGTAGAAGAGAAAATGTGGTTTTTATAAACAGTAATATTGACAAACAGAGCTTCAAGTTGTAATAAAAACTATAGGTTAATATCTAAAGTATCCAGCCAGGAGATTGCTTCCTCAGAGACCTCATGTATGCTGGTTAGAGTTCCAGCATATTTCCGTAGGGGACACTCTGTGCCTATGTGGTGTATTGTTTGTCGTTGGTGTCCGCAGTCACGCTTGGCACTTTCAGCGATTCCCCACTTGTGCATCAAGTCCTGGCATCTTCCGTGCTTGGTGCGTATGCGATTTAGGGTGGTCCACGACCTCCTAGGTAAGTGGAATCCAGGAGGAACTCGTGTAGGATCAGCAATGAGACCTGCAGAATCGGCATTGGCTGCGAACCATTCTTCCCGCCATGCTGTTTCTAGTTGGAATCCTTCAGAAGTAAGCCTTTTTCCAAGTCTCCAGGAGGGTTTCCTGGACTTAAGACGTTGCCTTTGAGTGCCATCACAGTCCTGGTGTAGCGGTAACTCGGGATTCTTGGAGCATTTCTCCCATTCCCTTTTCAACGCTGCTTGACGTCGTAACTTCGGTGGTGCAATATTAGACAGAACAGGTAGCCATTCTGTGGATGTGGATTTTATTGTCCCGGATACGCTTCTCATGGCTACATTCAGCTGCGTGTCTACCATGGCTGTATGAGCGCTGTTCAGCCATACTGGGCTGCAGTATTCCCCAACAGAGTACAGAAGTGAGAGGGCAGTTGTTTTGAGTACTGATGCCTTAGCTCCCCAGCTTGTTCCGGAGAGTTTGTGTAATATATTGTTTCTGGTTCTCATTTTTAAAGCTGTTTCAGTTAGATGTTTTCTATACGTTAGCGAACGATCCAAGGTCACGCCGAGATATTTTGGGAATGGGTTATATAACAGCAACTGATTTCTAAAGGAAATTTGCGGTTTATAGCGAGCATGCCTATTACTCAGATGGAAGGTAGAGGATTCAGTTTTATTTCTGTTTACTTTGAGTCGCCATCCATTAAAAAATTCATCTAGAATTCGTAGATCCTGAGTGAGAGTCATTTTTGAAGTTGTAAAATCGTTAGCCTGCGTCACCAAGGCTATGTCATCAGCATAGATAAATGTTCTTGCTTTCGTTTCTGGCAAGTCAGCGACATATAAATTGAAAAGTAGGGGGGCCAATACTGATCCTTGTGGTAGTCCGTCATTTAAATTGTATACCTTGCTTACTTGACCTTTTAGGTGAACTTGGAATTTCCTGTTGGACAGCATGTTATTGAGTAGTTGTGCAATTCTTTTACATGGAATTATTCTTAAGAATAAGAAGCATGCCTTTCCGCCACACTGTATCATACACTGATGTTAGGTCAATAAACACGGCCATTGTTTTCTTCAGGTCTTCGAAGCCCTTCTCTATGTATGTTGCCAACGCTAGCACTTGATCGCTACAACTGCGGTCTCGTCTGAAGCCAGCCTGTTCTACAGGAATGTGTTTCAGGATAGTTGGTGCAATTCTATTATAGAGTACTCTCTCCAGCAGTTTATAGCAGACACTTAGAAGTGCAATGGGTCTATAGTCTTCAGGAATGCTACCAGATTTTGACGGTTTCAGGGTGGCAATTATTTTAGTTTTCTTAAAAAGATGTCGCTGTCTTCCTGTTGCGAGAATTTCATTAAACAGTGCAGTTAGCCACTGCACTGCACCTTGCCCAGCATGATTAAGGAACTCCGGGTATATACCATCACAACCAGTCGCTTTACCAGATTTCAGGGTATCTAGGGCTGAAACAACTTCGGCTGCAGAGATTTTCTGTGCAAATTTGGAAGGCTGTGCTTGAGACATTTTAGACTTTAGCTCATGTTTAATTTTTTAGGCTTTCTGTTTGTTGTTGTTGCTTGGTGTTCTTGTTATATTAACAATCCTGGCTGCTATTTTGTTAGGATTTATTTTCTCTGTTAAGTATTAACTTTTGTGGCACTGCCAAGCTTTCTTAATAAATTCCAAGCTTTCTTACTCGAGTGTTGGAAAGACATGTTTTCAGTTAATTCCATCCATTTCTTTTGCCTAGCTGAATCTAGGGTCGAAATCAATTCATCTGCTGCCTTGGTGTCACGAGTCGTTTTAAATTCGTCATACAATTCTTGACATCTAGGGCTCCATCCAGGAATGTAGTTCTCTCTGTAGCCTCTTGGAATATGTTTTCTGGCAATGGAATGAATTAGTCTAACAAAGCGGTCGTAGTGCCTAACTTTAGGTGGAATAAACTGAATAATATGATCAACCTCTTCAGAGAATTTTTCCCATTTGGCTTTTTGGAAGTTCCATCGTGGCTTTGGTATAGACTTCACAACTGGGATTTCGAGTCCAGTTTTCACCAGTACAGGTCGGTGTTGGCTTCTAGGGAAATCACTGAGCACCTTCCTGCTGCTCTGTAAGGGTAATCCTTTGTTGTTAGTGGTAGCGAAACCGAGATCGGGAGTGTAGTCCCGAGTCCATCTAGCTGAGCGGAATGTCCCTTTGTCCTTCCCGTCAAATAGTAAGAAAAGGCGTTCCATTTCAGCCCATTCTGATACTTTCTCACCATCTTCATTCGTGGTTCTGTAGCCCCATTGTGTGTTATGGCTGTTGAAGTCTCCAATTACTATTCCTGGATGTGGAATATTTTGAGCAGCTTCATTTACCCATGGTTGTGCTGAGGGTTAATAGATGTTCACAATCTCTGTGTTGGCGACTTTCAGCCTGATGGTATGGATGTTATTTTCCGTTTTTGTTTGGACATCTGTTACCTGTTCAACATCATTCTTGATATATGTTGCAGATCCGTAACTTGCATGGTATGTCGCAGCAGCTAACGTGTAGCCAGGGAGCTTACACCTGGAATGAAGTTGGGTTTCGTCTGATCAGTGGGTTTCCTGTAGTAGAACAACGTCCACCTTGTTTTCAATCAATATTTGAATGAGATACTCACTTTTTGCTCTGCTTGTTCCCTCTACGTTTAGCTGTAAGAGCCGGAGGGTATTCCCTAAGTCCTTTGTCAGGTAGTTCGTGGCAGAACTGTTTTGCTTCATTGCTATGTATCCTCTGACAGCTGGGATATCCTAAGGTAATTTGCAACCGCCAGAGGTCCAGCAGCCTATATCTGTAGGCTATTTAGCCGTAACTTAGTTATGTTGCCCGTGGTACACCACTTGGAGGCTAGTCTACTTTGTACCCCACCTGAGCCTTGACAAGATAGGACTGAACATTTACAACAAGATTAAACTTTCTATGACGTCATTGTTGTAGAAACATTACAAATTCTTATTTTTTTCAGTTTTTAGAAGCACGACGCAACAACTCGGTTTCAGGATCTTCTGTTGCTCTTTGACTGTCGACCCGCGACGTATAGTGGCCAGCAATTTTCTCTCTGGTCCCGGCAGTGAAGATGCTGTCTCCGTTCGTTGCGCCGCCCTCTCCGTACATGAAACATGAAAATAAATACAGAACTTTAGATAATTCACAAACATTACAAATATTACAAAATACATAAACAAAACACTAAATTAAACTTATATTCATCTGCAAACTGGGCTGACACTGGTGGATGGGTGACGACGCTTCAGTTTCGCGTCCCACTACATACCCCACCCACAAGCTCAGTTTGTCAGGTTTTGACCGAAAATAAAACTCCTTCTATATACGATATTTAACTGTTAATATTATATATTTTTCTCACATTTTCCGTAATCCAAAGTCCTTGCTCTTAGATAGATTCAATCCTTTTATGACGATATTGTTGTGACTATTTGTCTTTTACTTTTAATTATGCTATTATTGTAATTCATAACTGAATATATGGAGATTACTCCTTTTCATTTAATAGTTGCTAGTAAATAATAATTTAGTACGTTCTTTAACGTTGTTACACTAGGACAGAGCGTTCAAATCGAAATAGGTTAGTTTCAGTTTTATTCATTTACTAGAGTTATTCTTTCCAAAATATATATATTACTAATAAGTTTCTCACAATAACTAATAATACTACTTACTTAACGTCGTTCTTTTCCATAATGCTTTATTTATGCCTGAGGTCAAGAAGAAATAAAGCAAAACTTTCTTTAGAATCTCGGCATGGCTTTCTTTACCTGGACACTTTGTTGGGTAATGGCAATTTATTTAGGAGAAACAAGCGAGAGAGCCCCGTTTGGTGTGTTCTACACTCCTGGAAATTGAAATAAGAACACCGTGAATTCATTGTCCCAGGAAGGGGAAACTTTATTGACACATTCCTGGGGTCAGATACATCACATGATCACACTGACAGAACCACAGGCACATAGACACAGGCAACAGAGCATGCACAATGTCGGCACTAGTACAGTGTATATCCACCTTTCGCAGCAATGCAGGCTGCTATTCTCCCATGGAGACGATCGTAGAGATGCTGGATGTAGTCCTGTGGAACGGCTTGCCATGCCATTTCCACCTGGCGCCTCAGTTGGACCAGCGTTCGTGCTGGACGTGCAGACCGCGTGAGACGACGCTTCATCCAGTCCCAAACATGCTCAATGGGGGACAGATCCGGAGATCTTGCTGGCCAGGGTAGTTGACTTACACCTTCTAGAGCACGTTGGGTGGCACGGGATACATGCGAACGTGCATTGTCCTGTTGGAACAGCAAGTTCCCTTGCCGGTCTAGGAATAGTAGAACGATGGGTTCGATGACGGTTTGGTTGTACCGTGCACTATTCAGTGTCCCCTCGACGACCACCAGTGGTGTACGGGAACTGTAGGAGATCGCTCCCCACACCATGAAGCCGGGTGTTGGCCCTGTGTGCCTCGGTCGTATGCAGTCCTGATTGTGGCGCTCACCTGCACGGCGCCAAACACGCATACGACCATCATTGGCACCAAGGCAGAAGCGACTCTCATCGCTGAAGACGACACGTCTCCATTCGTCCCTCCATTCACGCCTGTCGCGACACCACTGGAGGCGGGCTGCACGATGTTGGGGCGTGAGTGGAAGACGGCCTAACGGTGTGCGGGACCGTAGCCCAGCTTCATGGAGACGGTTGCGAATGGTCCTCGCCGATACCCCAGGAGCAACAGTGTCCCGAATTTGCTGAGAAGTTGCGGTGCGGTCCCCTACGGCACTGTGTAAGATCCTGCGGTCTTGGCGTGCATCCGTGCGTCGCTGCGGTCTGGTCCCAGGTCGCCGGGCACGTGCACCTTCCGCCGACCACTAGCGACAACATCGATGTACTGTGGAGACCTCACGCCCCACGTGTTGAGCAATTCGGCGGTACGTCCACCCGGCCTCCCGCATGCCCACTATACGCCCTCGCTCAAAGTCCGTCAACTGCACATACGGTTCACGTCCACGCTGTCGCGGCATGCTACCAGTGTTGAAGACTGCGATGGAGCTCTGTATGCCACGGCAAACTGGCTGACACTGACGGCGGCGGTGCACAAATGCTGCGCAGCTAGCGCCATTCGACGGCCAGCACCGTGGTTCTTGGTGTGTCCGCTGTGCCGGGCGTGTGATCGTTGCTTGTACAGCCCTCTCGCAGTGTCCGGAGCAAGTATGGTGGGTCTGACACACCGGTGTCAATGTGTTCTTTTTTCCATTTCCAGGAGTGTATATTAACACTATTAAAAATCTCTATTAAAGGCACTCTGCTATGTTCTCGTGAGGGATATAGCTCTGGACGCCCATGGTCCCTAAAATTATTAACCATCCCCTTTGGTTCCTACTATCCGAGTAAATGTAAAATATACAAAATTCCTTCTGTTCTGATAACAAAAATTTCTTCCATATAAATCCCTTTCTAGTTATCTTTCCCTTTTTGAAGTACCGGTACATTATTGTAGAACACTTGTTTAAACTTCCTGTCATTTCTTTAAAATAACACGTAACTATCACGAAAAACTTAACATGAATAAACTATGAACGCTCGTCCGTATGTAACATATACTAAATACACTCCTGGAAATGGAAAAAAGAACACATTGACACCGGTGTGTCAGACCCACCATACTTGCTCCGGACACTGGGAGAGGGCTGTACAAGCAATGATCACACGCACGGCACAGCGGACACACCAGGAACCGCGGTGTTGGCCGTCGAATGGCGCTAGCTGCGCAGCATTTGTGCACCGCCGCCGTCAGTGTCAGCCAGTTTGCAGTGGCATACGGAGCTCCATCGCAGTCTTTAACACTGGTAGCATGCCGCGACAGCGTGGACGTGAACCGTATGTGCAGTTGACGGACTTTGAGCGAGGGCGTATAGTGGGCATGCGGGAGGCCGGGTGGACGTATCGCCGATTTGCTCAACACGTGGGGCGTGAGGTCTCCACAGTACATCGATGTTGTCGCCAGTGGTCGGCGGAAGGTGCACGTGCCCGTCGACCTGGGACCGGACCGCAGCGACGCACGGATGCACGCCAAGACCGTAGGATCCTACGCAGTGCCGTAGGGGACCGCACCGCCACTTCCCAGCAAATTAGGGACACTGTTGCTCCTGAGGTATCGGCGAGGACCATTCGCAACCGTCTCCATGAAGCTGGGCTACGGTCCCGCACACCGTTAGGCCGTCTTCCGCTCACGCCCCAACATCGTGCAGCCCGCCTCCAGTGGTGTCGCGACAGGCGTGAATGGAGGGACGAATGGAGACGTGTCGTCTTCAGCGATGAGAGTCGCTTCTGCCTTGGTGCCAATGATGGTCGTATGCGTGTTTGGCACCGTGCAGGTGAGCGCCACAATCAGGACTGCATACGACCGAGGCACACAGGGCCAACACCCGGCATCATGGTGTGGGGAGCGATCTCCTACACTGGCCGTACACCACTGGTGATCGTCGAGGGGACACTGAATAGTGCACGGTACATCCAAACCGTCATCGAACCCATCGTTCTACCTACCATTCCTAGACCGGCAAGGGAACTTGCTGTTCCAACAGGACAATGCACGTCCGCATGTATCCCGTGCCACCCAACGTGCTCTAGAAGGTGTAAGTCAACTACCCTGGCCAGCAAGATCTCCGGATCTGTCCCCCATTGAGCATGTTTGGGACTGGATGAAGCGTCGTCTCACGCGGTCTGCACGTCCAGCACGAACGCTGGTCCAACTGAGGCGCCAGGTGGAAATGGCATGGCAAGCCGTTCCACAGGACTACATCCAGCATCTCTACGATCGTCTCCATGGGAGAATAGCAGCCTGCATTGCTGCGAAAGGTGGATATACACTGTACTAGTGCCGACATTGTGCATGCTCTGTTGCCTGTGCCTATGTGCCTGTGGTTCTGTCAGTGTGATCATGTGATGTATCTGACCCCAGGAATGTGTCAATAAAGTTTCCCCTTCCTGGGACAATGAATTCACGGTGTTCTTATTTCAATTTCCAGGAGTGTATTAACTTATTTAGGAATGAAGGGTTTAATTTGATCGACGCTATATAATCTTTTAATTACACCTGATGAATGTTCCATAAGAAGTAACGTTTTGGGATGTACAATCTTATGAACAACATATGGACCTTCAAAGATAAAGAAGAATTTTCTGCATTCCTTATTCATCTTTAAACTTTTGGGATGAGATCGTACTAATACAAGGTCTACTAACTGAAATGAGGGTTCTATAGCATGTTGATTATGACTTTTAATTCTCCGTCCAGCATTTTTAACAATCTGTTCGCGAATTTTGTTGCTTGGAATTCATTGTTGGATCTCATTTACTGGTTGCCAAACACCTTCCTTTTGGCAGCTTAATGATAAATTGCAATTGGGGCTTGCATAATTTTGAGTAACAGTTGCCTTTAGTCGGCCTGTACTAAAGGACTTTTCTAGTTTTCCGAACTTTCTATGATAACGTCACCTACAGCTTGCCCTTCATTCATTACTTGAGGATGATTTATCTCATTATCGTTATTGTGTAATTTCCGCATTTTAGTGGTATTACTCCGATTTTGTTGGCTCTCTTTATCTTTAGATTGACGTTTTATATAACAAAACCGGCTATGATTGTTGTTGTTAAATTTTCGTGGTTCTGAATTATTATTATTTCGAGAATTGTCATTTCTACCAAATCTAGATTTCTCGTCTTCCCGTTCTCTATTAAGCATATCTAACTGTTCTAAATATCCTAATAATTCACAAGGTTGTGACCATTCCCTTTCTATCATTCTTTCCTTCACATAATACGGTAACCTACTAGTTAGGACTAGTATTAGATGACTTTCAATAATTGGTTCTTCAGTTAATTTAGCACGGTTTAAATGCCATTCGAAATAATCCCTATAACCTCCCCACCGTTTAGAATAAGGAGGAGGGTCTAACAACTCTAAAGTTAAGTGTTGTTGTTTAACTCTTGACCAATAATTTTGTTTAAACTGCTTAACAAAATCATCCCAGTCCCTAAATTCATTTCTATGCAGTACACCCCATTCCGCAGCTTCTGCTTCTAAATGTCCTATTAAAAATTGAATCCGTTTTTCGTTACTCCATTTACGAGATAATGAAGTTTCAAAAGCTGTTATAAAGATTATAGGGTGAAGTTCGCCTCCTAGTTTGAATACTGGAAATCGACTTGCTACATTTGAATTTGTCATCCCAACATTCTGCGAGAGACATAGTTGGATTTTGTTTGGATTGCAGAGACGGAGTTGCGTCGGATTTGCTTGCCGTGATTTCTTTGGTCGTATTGTTGTCGTCAGAGCTAGCAAACACGATGCGACTGTTGTCTCTGATTACGTTATTACTTCTACTACTTGAAATGTTTTCATTATTATATAATTCCGATAACCGTTTAGTAATTTCCTGTATTCGCATTTCTGTATTGGATACACGGTTAGCTAATATCGATTCTTCACTGTGTTCACGATGTGAACGCTCTGTACCTTCGTCAATGTTATTATCTTTGGAAGTCTCAAGGTTACTGCATATTTCAGTAATTAAAAATTTCATGTTTTCTATTTCAGTATGAGCTTTTTCTACTCGATGAGTTAAAGTCTTTAATTCTTCATTATCTATTGAAGAAATCTCTACAGGTTTGGTAGAAACCTGTTTAATAGATTCTAATAATTCTCTACGAACAGTTTCTGTTTGCATAGAAAATTCATCTCGTAACTTATCGTTATTTTTCTCTATTTCATTTACAACTAAGACATTGACATTATCTAGTCTCTTGGTTACGACAGTAATATCATTTCGCATGCGAGCTTTTTCCTCACGCGATTCCTGGATATGTTCTTCTAACGTTTTACAATTATCAGCAATCTTATTACTAGGTCCTACTAGTTTTTCCTGCATTTCAGCTTTAGAAGCCTCTATTTTATCACTTATTCCTTGACTGGTTTCATTAAGATGTTCCTCTAATCTGTCTGTAGATTTTGTTAGCTCACTTAATTCTCGACTGGTTTCATTAAGATGTTCCTCTAACCTGTCTGTTAACTCTCCTTTAAGTTCTTCTTTTAATCTAGCCGTAGATTCTTCGTTAGATTGTTTTAATTTAGCGATCGCCCTAAAAAGGGATCTCATGCTCCTATCAGATACAGATTGCTCTTCGTCTGACATTCCACTTCCCGGCATTATTGTAAGATATTAACTAGTTACACACGCAGACTTGTAATCAACAATCCTATTAAAAGCACACTCCCTATGTACAACACTTCACTTCCAACTTAAAACAAACTCACCGGACACCAATATTGTAGTTTGTAGTTCTCGGTGATCAGTGTTCTGCTATGGGCTGCAGAAGTAACAGCCATCGATGCAGCCGCTGAGATGCTACGACCCCGCTTCCGCAACCGGCAGGACTCTGAGTCGAACACCGGAGACGTCACTGGCTGCAACCACACCCAGCCGCACCGTAGACAGGCGAAGCCCTCAGCAACACCACTAATACCAGCCGGAGGAACGCTCCCCAGCTGACGTACTGGGCCTGTTGGTTTAGGGAGAAAAAGGTTGTCGGGGTTTGCAGCGTTCAGCTGCTGCCCAACAGATGCGCCTTCTCGTGGAATTATTGCGTGACCGTACTGCTTGGCTGCGCTCCGTCAGATGCCCACACCCGCGAAGAAGCCGCTGGCTGGTGAAGACTTCACGAAGACTCGCGTTGACTTCCGTAGGACTCTTAATGTTTTAATTGTTTCGTACCTGTGTGCCTTAGTTGCACACAAGTACTGTTTATAAGGTCGCCACGGTGTAGTGTAACGATGTAAGTTTTGTATAAATGATTTGCTTTTGACATCTGACCATGTGCAGACTTCGTCACCAACGTCAGTTACAAAACACTTCAAAATTATTTAAACTCTTTTTAAACTTGTCTGTTCTTGAACGAAACTGTAATTAAAACATCATCATTTGAGTCGTATGCGCAGGATTACGCCACTCAGTCCAATTAGTTTGCGCAAACTTTTTTCAATTTAGATGCCGTTTGTTTCTTCTCAGAAATTATATTAATGCAAGTTATCTGCTTTAATAAATATTAAAGTCACGTGGAATAAACTTTTAAGACTCAAACTCGCGATGAATTTTGTCAAAAATTAATAATCTTGTCAAATAAATTAGTAATCCTTCTTCCTTAAAATAATTCTTCATACATAAATTCTCGGAACACGTATTTAAACTTTTGTAGTATACACTAGTTTATTATCTTCATATATACTACATATAGACGTGAACATGAGCCTTGACAAGATAGGACTGAACATTTACAACATAATTAAACTTTCTATGACGTCATTGTTGTAGAAACATTACAAATTCTTATTTTTTCAGTTTTTAGAAGCACTACGCAACAACTCGGTTTCAGGAACTTCTGTTGCTCTTTGGCTGTCGACCCGCGACGTATAGTGGCCAGCAATTTTCTCTCTGGTCCCGGCAGTGAAGATGCTGTCTCCGTTCATTGCGTACATGAAACATAAAAATAAATACAAAACTTTAGATAATTCACAAACATTACAAATATTACAAAATACATATACAAAACACTAAATTAAACTTATATTCACCTGCAAACTGGGCTGACACTGGTGGATGGGTGATGACGCTTCAGTTTCGCGTCCCACTACATAATGAATGAAAGTATAACATTCTTTGAGTTGGAGCTTGAAATGTCATAAGATGGAACTTGTTAGCGAAGCTAGAAAAGCCGAAAACGGAAGTGCGAAGGCACAAACTAGTTCTAGTGGGGGTCAGTGAACCGAAATGGAAAGAAAATAAGCACTTCTGGTCAGCAGTATATAGGATAATTTCAGCAATGGCAGAAGATTGTATGATAGGGTTAGAATTAGTTATGAATAGCAAGGTTGAATAGAGAGAGAATTACTGTGAACAGTTCAGTGATACAGTTGTTCCAATAAAATTCTACAGCTACCCAAGGCCGACAACAATATTTCAGGTATACATGCCGCTTAGCTGTGGATGAAGCGATAAGGAAAGTATCTGAGGATATTAATGGCTGATGACAAGGAGAGCGGACATACTTAGAAAAGGCACAGAGACACAGGAATATTCTAGCTGGAGTACATCATGGTGCGACCAATTCCCAAATCATATATTCCACTGTAAGGCATACACTATAGAAGATATAGACTCAAATCACAATTTAGTAATGATGAAGAGTAGACCGGAAATTAAGAGAATCTCCCGGAAAAATCAATGTGGAAAGATGTGGGATAATGAAGCATTGAGAAATAATGAGATGCGTTTGAAGTTCTCTAGGGGGATAGATACTTGCGGCCGTGAACAACATAGTAGGCAGTTCAGTAGAAGTAAAATTGATTATCACAGAAGCTGAAAAGATGAACATAGGTACTTGGAAGATGACAGCGAAGAAACATGGGTAAACGAAGAAACGCTTCGACTGATCGACCAAAGAAGGAAGTGCAAAAATGTCTCGGGAAGGATGGGAAAACAACACGGTAAGAAGTATAGGGAAATCAAGACGGAATGGCTGCAGGAAAAAAATTTGGTAAATCGAAAAAGAAATGGTCAACCGAAAGCTGAATCAGTACAATTCAAAACACCCGTTGGTGAAATTAAAAGAAATGGCGCAATTAAAAGACCAACGGGAATTCCTTTATTAATTGCGAAGGAAAGAGAGGGCAGGTGGATCGAGTGCACTGAAAGCCTGTTCGAGCACGAGGGAGTGGCTGATGAAGAAATGGAAGTAGATCTGGATTGTATAGGTGATACAGTACTAGGGTCAGTTTAACAGAGGTTTGGAGGGCTTAAGAGCAAATAAGGCAGAAGGAATGGATAACATTTCATCGGAATTTCTAAAATCGTTGAAAACAACTGTTCAGTTAGGTGTGCTGACAATGAGACCGAGTGTGAGAACTATCGCACAATCAGATAATCATCTGATGTAGGCAAGTCGCCGACAAGAATATCATAGAGAGTAATAGAAAGAAAAATTGACGATATGTTACATGACGATCAGTTTGGCTTTCAGAAAGATATATGCACCAGGGAGACAGTTCAGGCATTACGTTTACAAGTGGAAGCAAGAGTTTAAAAAAGCCAAAACACTTTAAAAGGATTTGTCGGCTTATAAAAACTGTTCCCCGGTGTAAGGTAGTGCAAGGTGTTAGAAATTCCGAGAACAGCAGAAGTAAGCTGTAGGAAAAGATGGGTAATACTTAGAATGTACAAGAATAAAGGGATAACAAGAATGAAAGACCAAGAAAGAATTGCTCATATTAAAAGGGACGTAAGACCGGGATATAGTCCTTCCCCCTTACAGTTGAATCTATATGAAAGAAGCAATAATTCAGTGACAAGATATCAATTGTAAGATTCACTGGTGACATTGCTACCCTCAGTGAAAGCAAGGAAGAAATACAGAACTTGTTCAACGTAATGAACAGTCTAATGAGTGCAGAATATGGATTAAAAGTAAACTCGACAAAGCGGGAATTAGGAAGTGTATCAGAAATGAGATAAAAATTAGTGACCACGAAGTAAAAAAAGTCAAGGAGTTGTTGAACTTGGAAGCAAAGTAACACATGATGGACGAAGCAAGGAGAATGTGAAAAGTAGAACATCACAGGCAAAGAGAGCGTTTGTGGCTCCAAGAGGAATTATAATATCAAATATCGGTCTTAATTTTACCGAAAAAAAAAATTCTGAGATTGTACGTTTAAAGTATCACATTGTATGATAGTGAATCATGGTCCATGGGAAAACGGAAAAAGAAGAGAATAGAAGCATTGAGATATGGGACTGTAGAAAGATTTTGAAAATTAGATGGACTGATGAGGAATGAAGAGGTTCTCTGCAGAACCGGAGAAGAAAGGAACATATGGATAGCTCTGAAGGAAGGGACAGGCTGATAGGACATGTGCGAAGATGTCAGGGAATAATTTGCACAGTAGTAGAGGAAGCTGTAAAAGGTAAAACATGTATCGGAAGACTGAGATTGTTCCAAAAAGTAATTGAGATGGTAGGGTGAAAGTTCGTCTGTAGTATGTAAAGGTTGCGCAAGAGTGAAATTCATTGCTGGCCACATCGAACCAGTCAGAAATAGCCTTCACAGCTGAGATTTCAGCTTTTGTGGCTGCTACGCGAAGGACGCGGGAGCAGTTCGCGGTACTTCTAGCCAGATGAAGAGTTACGTGAGTGAGGAGTACCTATTCCAGTTTATGGGAAACTGTTGAGAGGAATGTGCTGAGCCCTTGCTCCGTATCACTTCCAAGTGACGTCATGTGGCAGAAGATGACATGGCGACCGGTCGGATGCGCTTCGTTCTCTGGGCGTGATCACGGCGTTATATAATTCATGAATATACTAATGTATAGTTTTGTCCACATCTGTTTTTAGTATTTCCTCTTCACTGTATACTACCCTTTTGAGCCGTGACTCGCTCATGATATGCGTCGGATTAAACCCTGGTTGCTATTCTGTATTTAGTCTCCCGCGGTTATCGCGATTTTGATGTTATCCTCTCTCTACGCTAATGGCAGCAGCGGTGTGTATCGATATTCGCACCTTGCACTATCTTTGGCCTGGCGCTTGTAGTTCCGGCTGTGCGGCGTGCGGGCAGTTGGTCGGTTGCAAGCTCCTACCACGCCGTAGCGGAGAAGCGAGGCAACTGTCCCCCAATTGAAGCAGCTGATCGCCGCCATTTGCAGGGATGAATCCTTAGTACTGGGGTTGAGATTTGAAGTATATGAGACGCAACAAGAGCAAATTGAAGCACAAATTAAACACATGTTTGTTTAAAAAAGTACTGAGTATTCGAGTCTATTTTAAAAGTATACTTAAATGAATGAAGTTTCCTAATTTCCGAAATAAGTCTGCATAGAGACGCGAAATTTAAGAATCTTTCCTGACAAGGTAAGGCTAGTTTACATCGAGTTATCTGCATTTGATAATTACATGAAACTTTTAAAGTAGCAGACAGTACGATTATTATTTAATTCACGTAATTTTCCTGTCAAGTCCTGTTTGCTTTTTGCCGATTACTGTGTACATTTTGCAAGCTTACTTTTGTTTAGCACAGTATTGTGTATACTCGAATTTTGGTATGATTAATTGTAATAACCCATATCACTTTAAATACCGTAGGAATTTCATTCGCACATTAGTTTTTAACACTGATAGCACCTCTGAAAGTGGTTGAGTTTGCAATATTTGATCAAATATTTGACCACTTACGAAGTATAATCACCACCTGACAACACATGTTAAGTATCTGAACGCAATTATTCGACCTACCTCTGATTCATACTTAATATGTATTTGATTGCCTTGGTAACCTGGAAAAGGAACGTTCAAAATTATACACACTGACAGTATTTCCACACTATTTAACCTAGGCCTATATTGCACGATTTCCAGGACACTATACCTTTTTCAAATGAGTTGGAAATCCAAATACTGTCGGTATAGTATCGTCCTTCAGTTGACATCTATTTACATAATTTTCCATGTAACAATTCTCTTCAAAATGAAGAGAGCACAGCAAATAATTTGCTGTCGGTTCGAAGTTCTCTCTCCGAGTAGCAACTATCCATTTCCGATTTAGAAAATCATTTGTAAGGGGAAACCTAAACAAAATCAAACGCTCATGATGTATTATTTCTCCTTGAAAATACTGTATACAAGTAATAGAAAGTAACAAACAACCAGAATTGACTGACCCGTGAAATGTAACATTGTTTCCGTCTTCGTCTTTGCTTCCATTATACTGTTACAATTAAAAGCAGCACACTAACGAACCATGTTTACGCACTGTTTCCCTGCAAATGGCGGCTTCTGTCACGTTCAATGTGGGGACGCGCCACTAGCGCCAATGCGCGGTCTAGTTTTTATTTAGTAAGTCTATGGTCGGTTGGCGTGGAGCAGCGAGGAAATCTCCACGGCGCGTGGTTTGGCCGAGGCCGCTGGCGGCGTCCACGCGCCGTCGGAGTGTGTGGTGCTGTTCCCATTGCTTCGAGGTCCGTGGCTCACCGATCCTGTACACGAAAAGTTGAGTTTTGACGTAATCTACCAGCAAGTCACGACTGTTCACATTGTTTCGTTTGGATTTCGTTGTAGGCTGTTGGGACATTCCCGCGAGCAACAACGCGTGTTTCCAAGTTGGCAAATTTTAGCCACCGTAAGGTCGAGTTTAACTGTACTTGGTTATTTTGAATTGAAGTTTGGTAGAAAATCCGGAGAAATTCTGGTCGTATGTAAAGTACACAAGCGGCAAGACGCAGTCAATACCTTCACTGCGCAGTGCAGATGGTACTGTTACCGACGACTGTAACGCTAAAGCGGAGTTATTGAACGCAGTTTTCCGAAATTCCTTCACCAGGGAAGACGAATGGAATATTCCAGAATTTGAAACACGAACAGCTGCCACCACGAGTTTCTTGGAAGTACACTCCTGGAAATGGAAAAAAGAACACATTGACACCGGTGTGTCAGACCCACCATACTTGCTCCGGACACTGCGAGAGGGCTGTACAAGCAATGATCACACGCACGGCACAGCGGACACACCAGGAACCGCGGTGTTGGCCGTCGAATGGCGCTAGCTGCGCAGCATTTGTGCACCGCCGCCGTCAGTGTCAGCCAGTTTGCCGTGGCATACGGAGCTCCATCGCAGTCTTTAACACTGGTAGCATGCCGCGACAGCGTGGACGTGAACCGTATGTGCAGTTGACGGACTTTGAGCGAGGGCGTATAGTGGGCATGCGGGAGGCCGGGTGGACGTACCGCCGAATTGCTCAATACGTGGGGCGTGAGGTCTCCACAGTACATCGATGTTGTCGCCAGTGGTCGGCGGAAGGTGCACGTGCCCGTCGACCTGGGACCGGACCGCAGCGACGCACGGATGCACGCCAAGACCGTAGGATCCTACGCAGTGCCGTAGGGGACCGCACCGCCACTTCCCAGCAAATTAGGGACACTGTTGCTCCTGAGGTATCGGCGAGGACCATTCGCAACCGTCTCCATGAAGCTGGGCTACGGTCCCGCACACCGTTAGGCCGTCTTCCGCTCACGCCCCAACATCGTGCAGCCCGCCTCCAGTGGTGTCGCGACAGGCGTGAATGGAGGGACGAATGGAGACGTGTCGTCTTCAGCGATGAGAGTCGCTTCTGCCTTGGTGCCAATGATGGTCGTATGCGTGTTTGGCGCCGTGCAGGCGAGCGCCACAATCAGGACTGCATACGACCGAGGCACACAGGGCCAACACCCGGCATCATGGTGTGGGGAGCGATCTCCTACACTGGCCGTACACCACTGGTGATCGTCGAGGGGACACTGAATAGTGCACGGTACATCCAAACCGTCATCTAACCCATCGTTCTACCATTCCTAGACCGGCAAGGGAACTTGCTGTTCCAACAGGACAATGCACGTCCGCATGTATCCCGTGCCACCCAACGTGCTCTAGAAGGTGTAAGTCAACTACCCTGGCCAGCAAGATCTCCGGATCTGTCCCCCATTGAGCATGTTTGGGACTGGATGAAGCGTCGTCTCACGCGGTCTGCACGTCCAGCACGAACGCTGGTCCAACTGAGGCGCCAGGTGGAAATGGCATGGCAAGCCGTTCCACAGGACTACATCCAGCATCTCTACGATCGTCTCCATGGGAGAATAGCAGCCTGCATTGCTGCGAAAGGTGGATATACACTGTACTAGTGCCGACATTGTGCATGCTCTGTTGCCTGTGTCTATGTGCCTGTGGTTCTGTCAGTGTGATCATGTGATGTATCTGACCCCAGGAATGTGTCAATAAAGTTTCCCCTTCCTGGGACAATGAATTCACGGTGTTCTTATTTCAATTTCCAGGAGTGTAGATAGCTTAGGGGTTGCGAAGCAACAGAAATCACTTGATACGGGCAAGTCTTCAGGTCCAGATTGTATACCGATTAGGTTCCTTTCAGATTACGCTGATACAATAGCTCCCTACTTAGCAATCATATACAACCGCTCGCTCACCGATAGATCTGTACCTACAGATTGGAAAATTGCGCAGGTCGCACCAGTGTTTAAGAAGGGTAGTAGGAGTAATCCATCGAACTACAGACCTATATCATTGACGTCGGTTTGCAGTAGGGTTTTGGAGCATATACTGTATTCAAACATTATGAATCACCTCGAAGGGAACGATCTATTGATACGTAATCAGCATGGTTTCAGAAAACATCGTTCTTGTGCAACGTAGCTATCTCTTTATTCGTACGAAGTAATGGCCGCTATCGACAGGGGATCTCAAGTTGATTCCGTATTTATAGATTTCCGGAAAGTTTTTGACACCGTTCCTCACAAGCGATTTCTAATCAAGCTGCGGGCCTATGGGGTATCGTCTCAGTTGTGCAACTGGATTCGTGATTTCTGTCAGGAAGGTCGCAGTTCGTAGTAATAGACGGCAAATCATCGAGTAAAACTGAAGTGATATCAGGTGTTCCCCAGGGAAGCGTCCTGGGACCTCTGCTGTTCCTGATCTATATAAATGACCTGGGTGACAATCTGAGCAGATCTCTTAGGTTGTTCGCAGATGATGCTGTAATTTACCGTCTAGTAAGGTCATCCGAAGATCAGTATCAGTTGCAAAGCGATTTAGAAAAGATTGCTGTATGGTGTGGCAGGTGGCAGTTGACGCTAAATAACGAAAAGTGTGAGGTGATCCACATGAGTTCCAAAAGAAATCTGTTGGAATTCGATTACTCGATAAATAGTACAGTTCCCAAGGCTGTCAATTCAACTAAGTACCTGGGTGTAAAAATTACGAACAACTTCAGTTGGAAAGACCACACAGATAACATTGTGGGGAAGGCGAGCCAAAGGCTGCGTTTCATTGGCAGGACACTTAGAAGATGCAACAAGTCCACTAAAGAGACAGCTTACACTACACTCGTTCGTCCTCTGTTAGAATATTGCTGGGCGGTGTGGGATCCTTACCAGGTGGGACTGACGGACGACATCGAAAGGGTGCAAAAAAGGGCAGCTCGTTTTGTATTATCACGTAATAGGGGAGAGAGTGTGGCAGATATGATACGCGAATTGGGATGGAAGTCATTAAAGCAAAGACGTTTTTCGTCGCGGCGAGATCTATTTACGAAATTTCAGTCACCAACTTTCTCTTCCGAATGCGAAAATATTTTGTTGAGCCCAACCTACACAGGTAGGAATGATCATCAAAATAAAATAAGAGAAATCAGAGCTCGAACAGAAAGGTTTAGGTGTTCGTTTTACCCGCGCACTGTTCGGGAGTGGAATGGTAGAGATATAGTATGATTGTGGTTCGATGAACCCTCTGCCAAGCACTTAAATGTGAATTGCAGAGTAGTCATGTAGATGTAGATGTAGACGTAGAAGTGCACCAGCGCAATCTTCTGCCTTGTGGCCGTTAACGTTCCGGTTACCTGCCCTGGCCGTTGACGTAAATTCAGACAGTGTATTTTCCTCATCGTGTTGTCGATGTCCGGCACGGTGTGTAGTTTGACAGCTCAATGTATAATTGGTTGTGGGCGCCAATACCTTCTATGTTGTTCCATTGAACTCCCTGTTGTGTGCTGGTCGGGTGGACGGGAAGTTATCTTGTCGTTGGGTCCGAGGACTGTCTGTCGGTTGGGTTGTCGACGGATCGAGAATGGTTGGGTGGACTGCTTGTCTCACCTAAGCGAACCTTAGTGTTTGAATTCCAGGCCGACCCTCGGAAACTTCCGTGCGCCGTTGGGTGTACTGCATTTTCTTATTTGTATTTGTTTGGCTTCTAGCCGATTTTTAAACTAAGATTGCTTTTCCCTTAAGGCGTAAGATTGTTTGGGCCTTCACCCTAATTAAAGAACTGTTTTAAGGTAAGGCCTTATACCTTTTCAAATTTATTTTGGTTTGGGTCTCAAGTGATGGGCCTTCAGCTTCTAACAAACCTACCACAACAAAGGTCAAAAATTAATTATGATTTGTAGTGTTGCTCATGCTGCTAAATACTGTATTTTCGGGCAACAACAAAGTTATATTATGTGGCAGGTGTCATTATAGCACAGTTAATAAAGTCATTTCATGAAATAATGGATAAACTAGGCACTCATCTTTTCGTGTTTCCCACGCTGGTCTCATTGTGAAATCGTGGCTCAATCGTCGCAAATCTAGGTAGTGATGATTCCAAGCTCGGATGCAAAGAGGCCTAGGTGTTATTCTGAAATATTCAAAAGCTTTATGGATGTGTTTCATAAACCATTCTTGAAGATTAAACTTTTCCAAGTTAAGACAATGGTGATGAAAAAAAATCAGCACTCCGAATTTAAGTTACACTTCTTTTTTATTATTTTTGTAGCAATATCACTTCACAATATAAAACACACTTGAAAATATCTTCCTCACTGTTAAAGTTCACATTACATAAACTGACTACCATTTGCGTCTTTTCAACATGACGAACAAGACTTGAATCTCTAATAACAGCTTACGCGCCCAAAAATCAGAGTTACAAGTACGTCAAAGATCATAGTGACAAAAGAAAGAATTCACATAAGAATAATATCATTGCAATATAAACATATCGATGTATCAAAGTACCTCTACATTAATGAAATCAAATCTGAATGTTGTCACAGAAATATGTTAACTACTTTACAGAAACACAGGAGAATATTGCTGGTATCGAGAGGTTGAGGGGAGGTGCCGTAATGGTTACGTAATTCAAGTACCATTACAAGCCGATTTTTAAATTAAAGTTGTTTTGCTCCCAAGGTGTCAGATTGTTTGGGCCTTAGGCCTAATTGAAAGAACTGATTTAAGATAAGGCATTCTGCCTTTTAAATATCAGATTTCGGTTTGAGTTTTAAGTTATTGGCTTTCAGCCGATTTTAAATTAAAGTGGTCTTGCCCTTAAGGCAAGAGATTGTATGGCGCATTCAGCCGGTAATTAAGTTCCAAAAACTAATGCTGTGTTTTTGTTTTAATTTTCCTAGCTCTTGTAACGTTTGGTGAAATAAATAAAGTTGTATGTTCGTGTGTGTCTGACAGCCGCTTATTTTGGCCCCTTTCTACAATTTAAACTACCTGTCCTGTCCTGCGGGTTTAGCAAGCGTCTCATCTTTTCTTCCTTGTGTTGAATCCGATGCTACAGTTCATCGCTCGAAGCTTATGAGTTATGACGTATGTTCATAGCTTTGCAGCGCAGTTTCCTTCTTCTTCTTTTTCGGTGGTGCAGTCAGCCTGTAGAATACGGGAGGGCTCTAAAACCAAAGAAAGACGCACCACGAAGAAGTTACGCAAATTAGTCAGAAACTGATACTCATACTGGTATCAGTGGAAAACACAAAACTGTAAACATGAATGTGTGACACTGCAGCGCAATTTTACCGCGCAGCTAGCAAGTATAGTAAACAGGAAACATGTAGAGACAAGTGCATAAAGTCATTGCGAATTTCACTCTGTATACTCAGTTGGACAGTAACTATGCCTCTCAGTTGGTCGTGTGTACAATTTACGCAGATATCAGCATTTGAGAGACGAGGTGTAGTTGGTCTCAACGAAGCCGGTTGGAGTAATCGCTAGACATTTGAATAGGAGCGATGCCACTATTTGACGATGTTGGCAGGAATTGGTGATAGTGGGACCACAACCCATTACAATGAGGTAGGGAAACAATGATCGGAAATACGTATTTATTGTATTATGGACATAAAAAGCGTACACCATATAACAGCGTAGAACACACTAATTGTTCGAAGAGAAGACCGCAAGTCTCATTGCATACATGGCAACGGCGCATGAAGTTGTGCCGCACTCTCTCAAAGATCCGTGTTGTTTCTTAGTATCTTTAATACCAGGAGACAGGCAGCTTGGACCCTAGAAAGCAGGTCTTCGTACGTTTCATGCAGCAACATCTTGACGTAACAACAGAGGAAAAATTCCAGAGGCATGAGATACGCCGATCACGCGGGTCATGGGGCAAGACCTTCCCTTCCAATCCAACAATGAAGGTATTTATTATTCAGGTGCTTGTGGACATTATCATCGAACTGGGATGGTGCACCGTCCTGTTGAAACCACATTCTTTCTACATCTACATCTACATCTATACTCCGCGAGCCACCTTACGGTGTGTGGCGGAGGGTACTTATTGTACCACTATCTGATCCCCCCTTCCCTGTTCCAGTCACGAATTGTGCGTGGGAAGAACGACTGCTTGTAAGTCTCCGTATTTGCTCTAATTTCTCGGATCTTTTCGTTGTGATCATTACGCGAGATATATGTGGGCGGTAGTAATATGTTGCCCATCTCTTCCCGGAATGTGCTCTCTCGTAATTTCGATAATAAACCTCTCCGTATTGCGTAACGCCTTTCTTGAAGTGTCCGCCACTGGAGCTTGTTCAGCATCTCCGTAACGCTCTCGCGCTGACTAAATGTCCCCATGACGAATCGCGCTGCTTTTCGCTGGATGGTGTCTATCTCTTCTATTAATCCAACCTGGTAAGGGTCCCATACTGATGAGCAATACTCAAGAATCGGACGAACAAGCGTTTTGTAAGCTACTTCTTTCGTCGATGAGTCACATTTTCTTAGAATTCTTCCTATGAATCTCAACCTGGCGCCTGCTTTTCCCACTATTTGTTTTATGTGATCATTCCACTTCAGATCGCTCCGGATAGTAACTCCTAAGTATTTTACGGTCGTTACCGCTTCCAATGATTTACCACCTATGGCATAATCGTACTGGAATGGATTTCTGCCCCTATGTATGCGCATTATATTACATTTATCTACGTTTAGGGAAAGCTGCCAGCTGTCGCACCATGCATTAATCCTCTGCAGGTCCTCCTGGAGTACGTACGAGTCTTCTGATGTTGCTACTTTCTTGTAGACAACCGTGTCATCTGCAAATAGCCTCACGGAGCTACCGATGTTGTCAACTAAGTCATTTATGTATATTGTAAACAATAAAGGTCCTATCACGCTTCCCTGCGGTACTCCCTAAATTACCTCTACATCTGCAGATTTTGAACCGTTAAGAATGACATGTTGTGTTCTTTCTTCTAGGAAATCCTGAATCCAATCACAAACCTGGTCCGATATTCCGTAAGCTCGTATTTTTTTCACTAAACGTAAGTGCGGAACCGTATCAAATGCCTTCCTGAAGTCCAGGAATACGGCATCAATCTGCACGCCAGTGTCTACGTCACTGTGAATTTCTTGGGCAAATAGGGCGAGCTGAGTTTCACATGATCTCTGTTTGCGGAATCCATGTTGGTTATGATGAAGGAGATTTGTATTATCTAAGAACGTCATAATACGAGAACACAAAACATGTTCCATTATTCTACAACAGATTGACGTAAGCGAAATAGGCCTATAATTATTCGCATCTGATTTATGACCCTTCTTGAAAATGGGAACGACCTGCGCTTTCTTCCAGTCGCTAGATACTTTACGTTCTTCCAGCGATCTACGATAAATTGCTGATAGAAAGGGGGCAAGTTCTTTAGCATAATCACTGTAGAATCTTAAGGGTATCTCGTCTGGTCCGGATGCTTTTCCGCTACTAAGTGATAGCAGTTGTTTTTCAATTCCGATATCGTTTATTTCAATATTTTCCATTTTGGCGTCCGTGCGACGGCTGAAGTCAGGGACCGTGTTACGTTTTTCCGCAGTGAAACAGTTTCGGAACACTGAATTCAGTATTTCTGCCTTTCTTCGGTCGTCCTCTGTTTCGGTGCCATCGTGGTCAACGAGTGACTGAATAGGGGATTTACATATGACCAAAACTTTTTAGGGTTCTTGTTTAGATTGTTTGCCAATGTTTTATGTTCGAATTCGTTGAATGCTTCTCTCATTGCTCTCTTTACGCTCTTTTTCGCTTCGTTCAGCTTTTCCTTATCAGCTATGATTCGACTACTCTTAAACCTATGATGAAGCTTTCTTTGTTTCCGTAGTACCTTTCGTACATGATTGTTATACCACGGTGGATCTTTCCCCTCGCTTTGGACCTTAGTCGGTACGAACTTATCTAAGGCGTACTGGACGATGTTTCTGAATTTTTTCCATTTTTGTTCCACATCCTCTTCCTCAGAAATGAACGTTTGATGGTGGTCACTCAGATATTCTGCGATTTGTGCCCTATCACTCTTGTTAAGCAAATATATTTTCCTTCCTTTCTTGGCATTTCTTATTACACTTGTAGTCATTGTTGCAACCACTGACTTATGATCACTGATACCCTCTTCTACATTCACGGAGTCGAAAAGTTCCGGTCTATTTGTTGCTATGAGGTCTAAAACGTTAGCTCCACGAGTTGGTTCTCTAACTATCTGCTCGAAGTAATTCTCGGACAAGGCAGTCAGGATAATGTCACAAGAGTCTCTGTCCCTGGCTCCAGTTCTGATTGTGTGACTATCCCATTCTATACCTGGTAGATTGAAGTCTCCCCCTATTACAATAGTATGATCACGAAACTTCTTCACGACGTTCTGCAGGTTCTCTCTGAGGCGCTCAACTACTACGGTTGCTGATGCAGGTGGTCTATAGAAGCATCCGACTATCATATCTGACCCACCTTTGATACTTAACCCAGATTATTTCACATTCGCATTCGCTAATAACTTCACTGGATATTATTGAATTCTTTACTGCTATAAATACTCCTCCACCATTGGCGTTTATCCTATCCTTGCGGTATATATTCCATTCTGTGTCTAGGATTTCGTTACTGTTCACTTCCGGTTTTAACCAACTTTCCGTTCCTAATACTATATGCGCACTATTTCCTTCAATAAGAGATACTAATTCAGGAACCTTGCCCTGGATACTCCTGCAGTTTACCAATATTACGTTGACTTTTCCTGTTTTTGGTCTCTGAGGACGGACGTTCTTTATCAACGATGATAATGTCCTCTCTGGTAAGCCGTCAGGTATTTTATCGTTTCGCCCAAGGGGGGGTCCCTCTAACCTAAAAAACCCCCGTGTGCACGCCACACGTACTCTGCTACCCTAGTAGCTGCTTCCGGTGTGTAGTGCACGCCTGACCTGTCTAGGGGGGCCCTACAGTTCTCCACCCAATAACGGAGGTCGATGAATTTGCAACCATTATAGTCGCAGAGTCGTCTGAGCCTCTGGTTTAGACCCTCCACACGGCTCCAAACCAGAGGACCGCGATCGACTCTGGCCACTATGCTGCAGATATTAAGCTCAGCTTGCACTCCGCGTGCGATGCTGGTTGTCTTCACCAAATCAGCCAGCCGCCGGAAGGAACCAAGGATGGCCTCAGAACCCAAGCGGCAGGCGTCATTCGTTCCGACATGTGCTACTATCTGCAGCCGGTCACACCCAGTGCGTTCAATAGCTGCCGGAAGGGCCTCCTCCACATTACGGACGAGACCCCCCGGCAAGCATACCGAGTGCACACTGGCATTCTTCCCCGACCTACCCGCTATTTTCCTGAGGGGCTCCATAACCCGCCTAACGTTGGAGCTCCCTATAACTAATAGGCCCGCCCTCTGTGACTGTCGGGACCTTGCCGGAGAATCGGCCACTGGCCCAACAGGCGAGGCATCCTGTGGTGGCTCGGAAACGATGTCATCACCACTAGGAAGCACCCCGTACCTGTTGGAAAGGGGTAAGGCAGCTGCCATGCGGCCAGATCCCACCTTTGCCTTTCGGCCAGGCACGCGCGAGCCCACCACTGTCCGCCATTCACCCTGGAGTGATGGCTGACCGGTAAGATGCTCACTGCCGGATGACGCAGCGACATCAGGGGTTCCATGTGATTCCAAGGCCACCGAAGTAGGCATAGGTCTCACCACAGTTGCCCCAACGCCACTACGAGCCGACGCCTGCGCCTCGAGCTCGATGAGCCTAACAGACAAAGCCTCCACCTGCCCCCGAAGAGTGACCAATTCTCCTTGCGTCCGCTCACAACAACCACAGTCCCTACACATGACTATGTTTACCCTACTCTATACGGTGACAAATTCCCAAGATAATCTTCTGATGAGCTACTCTGATAATCAAGAAACACTCACTGAAATACGAGACGCGAAAACTACGCTAGGTTTTCCCAGAAAAACTATTTAAAAGCTAAGCGCAGCAAATAAGTACAAAAACGCTTTATACAAACAGTTTGGCAGACAACAAGAGGTACAACTCCAAGAACTGTGGCAGCACATCTCTAAGGAACACCAGGTAATGTGGACCGTTGAAAAGTGGGGGGGGGGGGGGGGGGGGGGAGGAGGGAAGGGTAGCGAGTAAGACCCTATTCGGCGGTCCTGGACAATTCCCGCTCACACGTTGACAGAGAATCATTGCTGGTGGCCACCGATGGGTGTGGCTTGGGGCTTTTCCTCACTCCAGATATGGCTCCTGCGGCTGTTGAAAACACCAGCATGAGTGAAAGAGGCCTCAGCCCATGAACAATACAATCTGTACGAAGTTCAGCAGTACAACAATGCGGTGGACAATCCACTGACAGTAGTGAACTCGAGGCTCAGAATTCGTTGGCTCCAGTGCTATGATACGTTCTTTATAACAGGAGTGAGGTTCCTGTTCCCCCAGCACTCTCCACACTGTATACTGCAAAGTGTACGTTTCACGGACAAGTTGACGAGTGTGTATTACTGGGTGGTCAGCCACACGATCCAACACAAGTTGACGAGTGTGTATTACTGGGTGGTCAGCCCCACGATCCAACACAAGTTGACGAGTGTGTATTACTGGGTGGTCAGCCACACGATCCAACACAAGTTGATGAGTGTGTATTACTGGGTGGTCAGCCACACGATCCAACACAAGTTGACGAGTGTGTATTACTGGGTGGTCAGCCACAGGATCCAACACAAGTTGACGAGTGTGTATTACTGAAAGGTCAACCACACAATCCAACACAAACTCCTCAATGTCTGGTGCTCAGACATGTTCTTGGCGGGAGCCTTGGCCGACTGTCTGTGGCATAAACGACCCCATCTCTCGTAAGATGGTATCCACGGATATAAACTTCTTCCATTTAGGATGACGCCTGTTGGTGCTCCTTTACAGACACTACACCTTGCCGCACCGTATATTAAAAGCATGTCTGCCAACTTTGACGAGGAAAGTTTCCATCTTTTACTACGCATTATCCACTGTAAGCACCATGTACGCATCACATGCCGCATGTTACTGCAATGGACAACTGGCACCAGGGTTAGTGATGCGCTTGCTGCAAAGATTAACGTGCAGGTGTGATGCATGTGATCGTCACATGACAGACGTGCTATGAGCCAAGTTGCGTACAGTGTGTCTGGTGGTCATGGGTGTTCGCTGTTTATCACTCGCTGCCTGTTCCAGTGCACAACAGACACCATGGATCTTTGTGAGAGTGTGGCAGAACTGCATGCGCCGTTGCGTTACAAGCTTTTAGACTAGCGGTCATCGCTTTGAACAGTTACTATGAACTACGTTGTTGTTATGCGGTGTATGCTGTGTAAGTCCCTAATACAATAAATATGCATTTCCGACCATTGGTTCCTTATCTCAATATAATCGTGTGGATCAACTATCAACTGTTTCAGTTTGACACCCTGTATCCTGTATGCAGGATGCAAACGATAACTGCTTACAAAGTACCACAGTGGTGTAGTGGAAGTAGAGACGAAAATTTGATATAGGACACTTGTCGTCTATCAAGCCGGGGAAAAAACTTCAAATTGGCCCACGAAATCTACCTAAACTACAGCGCATACGGGCCGCGTGTGATTTTCAATATTCTCTCGCTCTCTTACCTGGTTGCTCGGCTATTTGTGTGTGTGTGAAATCTTATGGGACTTAACTGCTAAGGTCATCAGTCCCTAAGTTTACACACTAAGGACAAACACACACACCCATGCCCGAGGGAGGACTAGAACCTCCGCCGGGACCAGCCGCACAGTCCATGACTGCAGCGTCTTAGACCGCTCGGCTTGCCCTGCTATTTCTTAACATTACTAATTTAAACTTTCCCGTGATGACAGTGGAAGAGAAAAGACCTTTGTAAACGTCATGCAAACTAATTACGTTTATAGTTCGATCTAAACTTAATCCTAACAAGCACAGTAGTTTCGTAGTAAGAAGTCTGGACTAAGAAAAAGATTTAATTGCCTTATGCTGTTAAAATTCACAGTATTTTGACGTAAAACTTGTAGAAATGTATGCTAATTAATTAAAACCCTCAGCTGCCGACAGGTGTTGTTGATGTACCTCGAGTGCAGCTTCTCTAGAATAAATGATAATTAATTGGAACCCTCTGCTGCCGACAGGTGTTGTTGATATACCTCGATGGGGACAGCTAAAAATGTGTACCCCGACCGGGACTCGAACCCGGGATCACATGGCAAACCCTCTATCCATTTTTTAAAAAAATCTCATTTCTGTTCGTTATTAACCGCTCTATTTGTTCGAGGTGGACGTCCCATGAAGCTTGTTCAAGTTTTTCGTTCTTCTAGTCACCCAGTATTTTTTGTTACAGAGGCAGCTATCCTTGTGACCGAACACACTGAGCTACTGTGCCGGCTATCCATCTAAGCCACCGAGGACACAGATGAATAGCGCGACTCCAGGGACTTATCCCTTGAACGCGTCCGTGAGACCCACATTCCCAACTGTCCACAATCTATTAGGTACATTACGTATGTAGATTGTGGACAGTCGGGAATGTGGGTCTCAAGGGAAGCGTGCAAGGGATAAGTCCCTGGAGTCGAGCTATTCATCTGTGTCCTGCTCAGATGGATGCCGGCACGGTATCTGAGCGTGTTCGGTCAGAGAGCTGGTTGGCCTCTGTAATATAAAACTGAGTGGAAGGATCAACAAACGAACTTCAGCGGATCTCGGGTGACGTCCGCAACGACCAAACACAACGATAAACAACGAACAAAATGAAAAAAAAGATGGGTAGAGCGTCTGCCATGTAAGCAGGAGATCCTGGGTTCGAGTCCCGGTAGAGGCGAACGTTTTCAGCTGTCCCAATCGAGGTATATCAACAACACCTGTCGGCAGCTGAGAGTTCCAATTAATTATCATTTATTCTAGAGAAGCTGCACGGTCATCAATGGAATCCTTTCGAGAACAGCTACTATCTTCATATATTGTAGAAATGTAATTTTACACTTTGTGAGTCCCAGAATAAGGGGTTGTTAATATACGGGGAAGATTTAAGCCAAAAAACCTGCCGGCGCTGATGCGCTGTATCTTGGTAGCTTCTGAAAGTTAAATCTGAAGCTGTTTCCCTTGTGAGATCGAAGACGGAGCAAGACGTTCCCCGTTGGGCGCCAGAATGTCGCGAGTTTGGTGTAGCTATGAAGAAACCCGAGTGGAACCTAAACAGATATGGATACTCAGGATGTACTTGCATCTTACTGGTATACTGTACAATCCGTAGATGGTTTGGGAGAAAGGTATGACGTATGGGGAAGCTGTGGACAAACCAGAGCTGAATATAAAACAATTGTTTATCAATTTATTCTGTTAAGACATACTTCTGTGCATATCTTCTTCTCTGGTATGGTCCGCCGTTGTCTAGTAATATACGGGTGTTGCAGAAGCACATCAAGGATGACACAGTGCGCAGAGAATACGCGCTGCTCGGCCACTAATGTACTGACCAGGCGTCACAGGCAAGCGGGGATTGGGTCGTTTCAGTTCTTCCTTGGACCAAGCTGCGACCACCAATACCGTCATCTGTCTTCTGATTGGTTTTATGTGTTTCCTTTCCTGTGCCGAACTCTTCATCTCAGAGGAGCACTTGCAACCTACGTCCTCAGTTATTTGCTGGGTGTAATTCAATTTCTGTCCTCCTCTACAGTTTTTACCCTCTACAAGTCCATGTAGTTCAAATGGTTCAAATGGCTTTAAGCACTATGGGACTTAACATCTGAGGTCATCAGTCCCCTAGACGTAGAACTACTTAAACCTGACTAACCTAAGGACATCACACGCATCCATGCCCGAGGCTGGATTCGAATTTGCGACCGCAGCAGTTGCGCGGTTCCAGACTGAAGCGCCTAGAACCGCTCGGCCACAGTGGCTCACCATCCAGTACCACTGAACTTATTCCATGATGTCTCTTATCAGTCCACCTTCTTTTCAACATTCTCTTGTTGCGTCACGTCTCAGATGTTTCGATTCTGTTCCGCCTCACCCAAAGTCCATTTTCCCTACCGTACAATGCTTTGCTCCAAACGTACATTCTGAAAAAATTTCTTCCTTAAATTAAGTCATGCGTTTTGTACTAGTAGCCACCTCTCGGGCAGGGATGTCCCTTTTGCCAATGTTAGTCTTCTTTTTATGTTCTCTTTACACCGTCCGTAATAGATTATTTTGCTCCTTAAATTCATCTACTTCGTCCTCACCAATCCTGGTGTTAAGCTTCTCGCTGTTCTCATTTCTGCTACTTCTCATTACTTTCGTCTTTCTTTTATTTACTCTCATTCCACATTATATACTCATTACACTGTTCATTCTGTTCAACGTATCCTGTAAGTCTTCTTTACTTTCACTGAGGATAGCAACGTCGTCGGCGAATCCTATCATTGATGCCCTTTCAGCCTGAATTTCAATGAGACGGTTGCTCTCATCAGAATCGACAGCAAAAAACAAACACTGACAGCAAAAGATCAGATGTACATGCAGAACAAGCAAGCGGAAGTTGAAGAGACTTTATTTCCGTCACTGCTAGTTCGATGTACGAGGTGACAATTATTGAACTATACGAAATACAACCATCATAACTTGTGAACGGTTTGCGTTAGGACTGCACGGTTGGCCGCTGGGTATCATGAGATTTAGTATGTGCATTATGGTTTGGTTTAGCGACGGTGACTACCCAACAGTACATGAAGCTTTTGGAAGATAGTTTCATTCCTATTACCGGAAGTGACCCTGATTTCGATAAGATGTGGTTCATGCAAGAGGGACCTCGACCCCAACGAAGCAGGAGAGTGTTTGATGACCTGGAGGAACACTTTGGCTCTGGGGTATCCACAGGCTACTGACATAGCCCTCTATTGGCTGCCATATTCGCTGGATCTGAACATATGCCACTTATTTTTGTGCGGCTATACTAAAGACAAGGTGTACATCAATAACCCCAAAAACATTGCTGAGCAGGAACAGCCATTCAGAAGGTCATCGAAACATCGATGTTCCGACACTTAAGCGGATCACACAGAATTTCATTATTGATCTGCGCCTCATCGTCACCAATGATGCCAGGCACATCGAACATCTCATAATCTAAATCCGAATTTTTGCAGTGACGTTTACATGTTGAATGAAGTGTGTGCGCTGGCCGGGGTGGCCGAGCGGTTCGAGGCGCTATAGTCTGAAACCGCGCGACCGCTACGCTCGCAGGTTCGAATCCTGCCTCGGGCATGGACGTGTGTGATGTCCTTAGGTTAGTTAGGTTTAAGTAGTTCTAAGTTCTAGGGGACTGATGACCTTAGAAGTTAAGTCCCATAGTGCTCAGAGCCATTTGAACCATTTTTTGAAGTGTGTGCACAGCGTACTTTGTAATTAATTTACGTTTTTTTCGTATAATTCAATAATTGTCATCCTGTATTTATTAAACATCCCTGTCTTATATCCGTTTTAATCTTAGCACTTCGTTCTTGATCTTACATTCCACGTTGATTTTTGTACGTACTTCACATTACCGTATTTCCCTGCAGCTTACCCCCATTTTTCTCAGAATTTCGAACATCCTGCACCATTTTACATTGTCGAACGCTTTTTCCAGATCGACATATCCTGTGGACGTGTCTCGTGTATTCTTCACTCTTGCTTCCATTATCAGCTACAACGCCACAACTGCCTCACTGCATCTCTGCCTGCTTTACCTTTCCTAAAACCAAACTGATCATCTAACAGAACCTCAATTTTCTTTTACCATTCTTCTGTGTACTGTGCTTGTCAGCAAGTTGGATGCATGAGCTGTTACGTTGATTGTGTCATAATTCTCGCACTCGTAGGCCCTTGCAGTTCTCGGAATTGTGTGGATGATGTTTTTCCGAAAGTCTAATGGTAAATCGCCATTCTCATTCATTCTGCACACCAACATTGATAGAGTTTTTGTTGCGACTTGCTCCCATGATTTTTAACTTTCCGATGGACGTTATCGATCCCTTCTGCCTTATTTGATTGTATGTCTTCCAAAGCTCTTTCTATTTCTCGTTATAATATTGGACCCCTTATCTCTTCCCTGTTTCTTCGTTTCTTCTTCTATCACGTCATCAGACATATCCTCCCCCACATGGAGGTCTTCAGAGTACTCTTTACTCTTTCCATCTATCCGCTCTCTCCTCTGCATTTAACAGTGGAATCCACGTTGAACTCTTAATGTTACCACCCTTGCTACTAATTTCACCGAAAGTTGTTTTGATTTTCTATATGCCTCCGTCCTTTCCGCAATCATTTCTGTTTCGATTTTTTCACATTTTTCGTGTTTCCATGTCGCCTTCGTTCTCCATGCACTTCCTATTTATTTCATTCCTAAGAGACTTGGTTTTCTGTATTCGTGAATTGCCATGAACAGTTTTGCACGAGCTTCATTCGTCTGTCAGTTACAGTATTGCTTCTGTTACTAATGGTTTCTTCGCAGTTACTTTCCTTTTTCAATCGTACGTCCTCCGGTTGTGATTCTTGAACTGGGTATTCTATATAACTAGCTGAAATGTACTGTAGAAATCAATTTGCCTTTCTCCTCTCTCATTCCTACTGCAAAGCCCATTTTCAAAAAAATGGTTCAAATGGCTCTGAGCACTATGGGACTCAACTGCTGAGGTCATTAGTCCCCTAGAACTTAGAACTAGTTAAACCTAACTAACCTAAGGATATCACAAACATCCATGCCCGAGGCAGGATTCGAACCTGCGACCGTAGCGGTCTTGCGGTTCCAGACTGCAGCGCCTTTAACCGCACGGCCACTTCGGCCGGCAAAGCCCATTTTCTCCGGTAGCCATTTCTTCCATTCCTTCCCCTACAACCGCATTCCAATCCCCCATGAATATTAGATTCTTCACCTCCCTTTAAATATTGAATTACCTGTTCAATGTCATCATATATTTTCTCTATCTGCTTGGGTCTTCCGCATGTATACATGAGCAATTGCTGTCAGTATTTGCTTGCTGGTGATTCTGATGAGAATAATCGTATCACTGAAGTGTTCACAGTTACTCATTCTCTGCCTTGGCCTCCTACTATAATGTATTGTTCTCCTATTATACGATTTTTTGCTGTTGTCTGACCGGAAATCGTTGTCTGCTTTCCATTTCACTTCTCTGAACTACTCTATACCTATACTAAGCCTTAGAACGTTTTCTAGCTTGCCTATCAAGTTCAAACTTCTGACATTCCACGCCCCAACTGTTAGAATGCTATCCTTTCGTTTGTTCTTCAATCTTTTTCTCATGGTTACCTCCCCCTTGGCAGTCCCCTCCTGGAGATCCGAATGGGGCGGGCCACATATCCTGCGAATACACATTATATTTCTTTAATACAGTGGTTTCCCTCTGCATCTTCATGACGTTAATGTTTGCTGATTCTGCCGGCTTTTGAGGGGTACTTTCCCACCCCAAGAGCAAGTGAGCGTCCTGAACCTATGTCTGCTCCTCCGCACCCTTTGACAAGGCCGTTGGCAGAATGAGGCTGCCATCGTAAGTTAGTCTTTGGCCGCCAATGGGGATGATTTTTATTCGAAATTTAAGCACTGATGGGGTTAGAACTAGGGACCGAGAGCGTTTTGATTAACAGGCAAATATGCTACGCCTTTTTTTTTGTCCTATATTGTTCATTGAATGCGTTCGGGGCGGACGTCCGGTGACACCCGTTCAGGTTCTTCGTTGATCCATTCACTCAGTTTTTTTTTTTATTACAGGGGGTAGCTAACCCTCTGACCGAACACGCTGAGCTACCGTGCCGGTGTCGCCTAGACCACGTGTGCACTCTTAAGAACACTTCTTTTACCAATACTCTTCAGCAGAAAATATCCACTGCTCATATTCGTTTATCTGCAAGTTCTATAGAGAGACGGTTTAAAGAAATAGAATGTGGTTGTACAATTGCTGTTAGTTACTTTTCTTTATCGTTTAAAATAATAATCAGTTCAGCAGAGTGCAGTTAACATCATCGTTGTATCTCGTTCAGATGTGCCGCACAAATAAAATAAACCCCGAAGATTTACTTTACGACGTTACGGCAGGGTGCTTTCACTGAGCCCGCTGAACAAACGCAGTCTAAAACGCATTTCTATATCGGAGATAGGAGGAAGGCCACCATCAGTCGTAAATTACTAATCTGTTTCAAATGGTTCAAATGGCTCTGAGCACTATGGGACTAAACCTCTGAGGTCATCAGTCCCCTAGAACTTAGAACTACTTAAACCTATCTAACCTAAGGACATCACACACACGCATGCCCGAGGCAGGATTCGAACCTGCGACCGTAGCGGTCGCGCGGTTCCAGACTGTAGTGCCTAGAACCGCTCGACCACACCGGCCGCCTACTAATCTGTTTATTGCAGATCGATTGTAGCCACTGCGTAGCTATCTTCAGTGGAAGTAATCCAACCCATGATGACCTATCGTAAATACGAGGGTTCTCAGTAAGGAACGCAACATATTTTTTTCTCGGCCAACCTCTGTTGAAAAACATGCAGAATTTGTTGTGGGACATCGTGGAATATTTCCACTTCCATCCCTATAGTTTCATGAAGTTCCGATATGTGGCGGCGCTACATGCAGCCTTCAAAATGGAGTCTGTAACGGCGCTACGTTCCAGGCAGAGAGCTGTTATTGAGTTTCATTCAGCGGAAAATCAAAGCATCGCAGATATTAATAGGCCATTCCAGAATGTCTTCGGAGACCATGGTGACTCGTAGGGTGAGTCATCTGTCCGATCTTACGCGTGCCGACCGACCACATGCACCAGGGAGTCCAGCAATGTTGGAAGCTGCGAATGTTCTCATTCGAGGTGAGCGATGGATCACACTCAAACACTTTGATGCTCAACAGGAGGTCTGGGATCCTCGCCACCTATCAGAAGAGCGGCGAAAGGGCCACGCGTGCGGAATTGCTTGAGCCTCACGAGACGATAAAACTTCATCATTTCGAACTGGAAACAAAATGGCAGTCCATGGAGCGGCCCAAATCCCACCGAAGAGGAAATTCAAACTCTCACTCTCAGCCAATACAGTTATGACTCGGTCTTCTAGGACTCTGAAGAAGTTATTGTGTTTGATGTCCTTCCCCATGGTGCAAATATCAACTCTGAAGCAAACTGTGCTACCCTAAGCAAAGTAAAGAAACGACTTTAGCGCGTTCGTCGGCACAAAAATTCGAACAAACTTTCCCTTCTTCGTGAAAACGCAAGGTCTCACACAAGTATGGGCTCTGGAGAGGTCACAAAACTTCATTGGATTGTTCTTCCTCGTCCACCCCACAGCCCAGATCTCGCACCTTGCTACTTCCTTCTGTTTGACCCAATGAAGCATGCACCGGGAGGGAAGCAGTACGTGGATAATGGGGAAGTTATTGATGCAGCGAGACGTTGGCTCCGACGTTGACTAGTTGAGTTTAACCATGGGGGCATACAAGCCGTCCAAGTAATGTGGCGTACGACCGTCCAATTGAGCGGATATTATGTTGATAAACAGGGTCTTGTAGCCAAAAGAGTGGGGGATAATATCGTGTTCTAGCATCCTGGACAAAGCAATCCCGCTGTCAGAAAAACTGTGTTGCAGTACTTATTGAAAGTCCCTCGTAAAAAAAAGAATCGCACATGGTACCACATTGACATTGTACATAACAAAAAACTCAGTTTCATTGCGATTTTATTTACGAAACCATGGCTTGGATATAACTGCACTGAAGACAGTTGCACAGTTGCTGAAATCGATCTGTGCTAAAGAGATTAAAAATTTACGACCAACGCTGCCGTTCCCTCTGCCCTGGATCTCATCACTACGCTCGTGGAGCACGCTGCTCCTGATGTAGACATATCTAAAGATCATATCCTTTGTTGGGCTCTTCTTAATATCCTCCAATTTAATCTTTTTCTTTAGATGCCGTTCTTTTCGCGCACAGCGAAATTATTTTTTTCCAATTTACAGTGTCTGACGGATGTCGGTGTTCTCTTTATCTTTTGGCGCTTTGAACTCATATCCCAGTAGCAAATTGCAAAATTTTATTTTGCAGTAAGTTGACAATACCTGGTTTGATCTGCCAGTGCACGGTGTTCTTGTATTTGAAGGAACTGAAACATCAAGTTTTTTGTAATAAACCTTTCAATAGTCAGGATCGCAAGTAAGTTAAAGTAGCTGATGTCTAGCTTCAGATCAGGAAAAATAACACAAAATTTCAATCAGAAGTGTACAAGAAGGGATTACGTAAACTTTCATAATATAAACAGAAGTTCAAATTAATACCCATTAGAAAATCATATATAGTGTCTGCTCATAAAATGAGGCTAACTCAAAACGTCTGATGTCAGTATAAGCTCGCGGAAGAGATGGATCCCAAAAACTTAATGGCAGTTACGATGTACATAAAATATCAGGTGGACTTACTAAATAAACAAAGACGTCAATACAAAGTAGAACAGAAAATGCAATAAATCAAGAACAAGTTCTCAGAGTACTAACCGGTCTTAAAAGCCTGCACTGGTGTATAATACTTGGTATATTATATCCTTACACCGGCAACTTGGCAATGAAACCATGTTATGTACTAGAGTGCTGGTGGGTCTAGCAGCATGTGTATCATTCAGAACTGTTAGCAGATTAATCGGCTGTGTGTGCTCGCACTCAGATGGAAAACTGACACACCGACAGGTGGCACAAGGGTACACATACACGCAAGAGAACACACAATAGCGCGATATAAAAGCTGATAAAAATTTATGGAAAAAAGCTATGTAGACATTAAAAGGTGAGTACATAAAAAAATTTTGGCCGTAGGTATCAGATACAAACACAAAACGTCAACGAGGAAGGAAACGTGTATGTGGTAAAACAATTAAGTGGAAGACAACGGAGGCTACGGTGCAAAATATACAACGTCAATACTCCACGGGAAAGCTCGTCGTAGCCCGACGTCTATGCTCATGCCCGCGTGGGATTAGCCGAGCGGTCTAAGGCGCTGCAGTCATGGACTGTGAGGCTGGTCCCGGCGGAGGTTCGAGTCTTCCCTCGGGCATGAGTGTGTGTGTTTGTCCTTAGGATAATTTAGGTTAAGTAGTGTGTAGGTTTACGGACTGATGACCTTAGGAGTTAAGTCCCATAAGATTTCATACACATTTGAACGTTTCTATGCTCATGAGCTGGACGAATTTGAGGAGATGCGGTAACGGGCACAAAAGTCCAGCTGAAACGTATCATATACCATGTGGTCGAAAATATCCGGACACCTGGCTGAAAATGACATACAAGTTATTGGTGCCCTCCATCGGTAATGCTGGAATTCAATATGGTATTGGCCCACCTTTAGCCTTGATGACAGCTTCCACTCTCGCAGGCATACGTTCAACAAGTCGCTGGAAGGTTTCTTGGGGAACGGCAGCGCATTCCTCACGGAGTGCTGCACTGAGGAGAAGTATCGATGTCGTTCGGTGAGGCCTGGCATGAAGTTGACGTTCCAAAACATCCCAAAGGTGTTTTACAGAATTCAGGTCAGGACTCTGTGCAGGCCAGTCCATTACAGGGATCTTATTGTGTAACCATTCCGCCACAGGCCATGCATTATGAACAGGTGCTCGATCGTGTTGGAAGATGCAATCACCATCCCCGAATTGCTCTTCAACAATGGGAAGCGAGAAGCTGGTTATAACATCAGTGTAGGCCTATGCTGGGATAGTGCCACGCAAACCAAAAAGGGGTGCAAGGCCTCCATGGAAAACACGACCACAACATAAAATCACAGCCTCCGAATTTACTGTTGGCACTACATATGCTGGAAAATGACGATCACCGGGCATTCTCCATACCCACAACCTGCCATCACGTCGCCACATTGTGTACCGTGATCGTAACTCCACACAAAGTTTTTCTACTGTTCAATTGTCAGATGTTTGCGCTCCTAACAACAAGCGAGGCGTTGTTTGGCAATTACCGGAGTGAAGTGTGGCTTATGAGCAGCCGCTTGACCTTGAAATCCAGGATTTCTCACCTCCCCTGTCATAGTACGTATAGTGGATCGTGATGCAGTTTGGAATTCCTGTGCGATGGTCTGGATAGATGACTGCCTATTACACATTACGACTCACTTCAACTGTCGGCGGTCTCGGTACGTGCGTTTCACGTTTCCACTTCACTATCACATCGGAAACAGTGGACCTAGGGATGTTTAGGAGAGCGTAAATCTAGCGTACAGATGTATGAAACAAATGACATACAATCACCTTACCACGTTCGAAGTCCGCGAGTTCCGCGGAGCGCCCCATTCTGCTCTCTCACGATGTCTAATGACTACTGAGGTTGCTGATATGGAGTACCTGGCAGTAGGTGGCAGCACAATGCACCTAATATGAAAGACGTATGTTTTTGGAAGTGTTTGGATACTTTTAATCACATAGTGTATGTGCAGTCAGAAGAATAATTATCTTTGTGCACTGCAGACGAAATATTATAGAAAAGAGAATGTTGGCTAGGCAGCAAAACGAGCGCAACACCATCACTCCACAGGTGGACTGGTTATAGCTTGACGCTCAGCTGCCGGCCGGGGTGGCCGAGCGGTTCTATACGCTACAGTCTGGAACCGCGCGACCGCTACGGCCGCAGGTTCGAATTCTCCCTCGGGCATGGATGTGTGTGATGTCCTTAGGTTAGTTAGGTTTAAGTAGTTCTAAGTTCTGGGAGACTGATGACCTAAGAAGTTAAGTCCCATAGTGCTCAGAGCCATTTGAACCATTTGACGCTGAGCTGACCACCTGGACGAAAGACAAAAGGCATATCGACAGCAGCAAACTTCCGGCAGGCAAGGATCACATGTTCAGTCAGCAACAATAACAACATTACAAAGTACAGTGACAATCCAAACAATATATTTATAAAATAGTGTGAAAAAATTGAAGAAATATCCGTGATTAAAACTGCACACATCGTTAAACAGTAGCCCATGAGCTGTCCTACCGCTATTGTAAATCTCCAATTCCTCCAGTAAGTCAAGTTTTCTATATTTGAATGTCCTATGTGATACTTCCATGTTATGTTTAATATTCTGAAAAGCCTACTACTTTCCATCCAAATGCACGCCAAAAGTCGTCCTGTTTTGAGAGTATGTATGCTGTTTATTGACAGTTTCAAAGGAATGACCAGTCTAGTTGACGTAAAAAAGATCACAGTCACTATACTTCACCTATTCACCTAAACCTACTATATTTTTCTTTCCTTTCTCCGATCCGGTGTTGAAGAGGCGTTTTAAAAGTGCCTGTCGTATGGAACTATATCTTAACTTGTGTTGGTTGCCCGCTGCACTTATCCTGCCATCGCCGCGTCTCCTAAAATTCTACCAACCCAAGAGCATAGACCTCGGGCTACAACACGCTTATCAGTGGAGTACTGCACTCATTTTGCAGCCACGTATACTTTATGTTCCATTTCAATTTTTATTTTATACTCGTTTGCTTCCCCGATGATCTCTTGTATTTCTATCACATACCAATGGTAAAAAGCTTCTCAAATATTTATGTTATATGCTAAAAATATTCTTAACTTTTATATTACGGTATGACGTTAGGTATGTTATTTAATTCACTTTATTTCCACTATTTAACGGTTGTAACATTTTACATATATTACAAGTTTTTATTTATTATAACTATGATACTCGTGTCCCACCTACCGACCTGTTACTTTTCCTGTGAGTGCGAGCACGCATATCCGAGTAGCCTGCTTACAACTCTGAGTGGGCCACATACCACCAGACTCACTAGAATTCCTGTCCATAACAGAGTTTGTTTGACAAGTTACTGGTGTAACGATAGAGTATGCAAAATATTTTATATCACTGCGAAGTTGTAAGACAGGTTTGTCCTCTGCGCATTTACTCTTGGCTTACCGAATGTCCTCCTGACATCTGTGTTTCTTTATTAGGTATTAAATACTCGATATTTTATCTCCGTGATAACTGTCATTCGTTTCTTGAGATCCGTCTCTTTCATGAGCGTCCACTGTTATGTCGTAGCCTAATTTTACGAGCAGATGTTACACGTATTTTTATAATCGGTACATAATTGACAAAAAAAATCTTCAAATGTGTGTGAAATCTTATTAGACTTAGCTCCTAAGGTCATGAGCCCCTAAGCGTAGACACTACTTAACCTAAATTATCTAAAGGACAAACACACACCCATGCCCGAGGGAGGACTCGAACCTCCGCCGGGACCAGCCGCACAGTCCATGACAGCAGCGCCTGAGACCGCTCGGCCAATCCCGCGCGGCACATAATTGACCTTTTGCTTTACGATTTATGTAATCTCTTCTTGTACTTTGAGTGAAAGATTCTGTTATTATTCCACATTATTTGTTTGCGAATTGACTATTAAAGGATTTCAGAATGAGATGAAGTTTTGGAAGGTAGGAGACGACGTACTGGCGGAAGTGGAGCTTTGAGGACGGGACGTGAGTCGTGCTTGGGTAGTTCAGGTGGATTGCCGGCACGGTAGCTCAGCGTGTTCGGTAAGAGGGTTTAGCTACCCTCTGTAATTAAAAAGTTGAGTGAACGGATCAACGAACAACCTGAACAAGTGTCATTGGTCGTCCATCACGAGCAAAGCCAACGAACAATATAGAACAAAATGAAATTTTAAAAAATGGTATAGCACTTACCCGAGAAAGGCAAAGGTCCCTAGTTCGAATCTCGGTCCGGCACACAGTTTTAATTTGCCAGGAAGTTTCATTAAAAGACTTTATTAACAATTTTTTTTTTAAATTTCATTTAATGCTTTTAGGTAGCTTGTCTCCATCCGGGTTAAGTCAGGAATTAATAGCAATAGAACCTGGTAGACTAAGTCAGCATTCCGAAGGAAATCCTCTTCGATTTTATCATCAGCACTGCTTTAAATAATTGTGCGCTGCAACCATATGCATAAAAATAAGGCATCAAGCCTTACTTAGCTGTGTATGAAGAGGGAGAACCGGATGCAGCAGAAGAAACATGCTACAGAAGAAACATGCTACACTGTGTGGTGCAAAGCTGTTGTGATGCTCAGCAGAATGGATTTCTAAGTCACCCACAATATCACACATAGAGTGAATTGTGACTTAAATACAGGACGACGCCAGTGTCCAAGGGGCAGTAAAGACAAGTTTCATACCACGAAAGTAACTATGACAATGTATGAACTGGGAGCTGTGCATCGTAACCAGCAACCATATGTGTACGTGAACTGTGGTGAATTACAGGGGCGTCATGACTGGACACAAGAGGAAGATTCTGAAGCTCGTCACTATCTCGTATGTCTAGGGACTGGTCCTACCGTGAATCTGTGCATGGGAATCGAACCTGCATTTTATCTGGACTATGCCCAACCAAGTTACGCATCCTTACCTAGTTACCTCAAGAGGAACTTTCAGAAAGCTCACGAGCCTATGTCTCTCTGCAAGTGTAAAAACCTTAACGGATGTAGCGGTGAAAGGACCTCTCAGGAGCTGCAATACAGTAAGAAAAAGAATACCGTTCGCATTTTTACGACTATTAAGCTGTGTGTGTTTGTTGCAGAATCGACAATCACTGAGAATTATGCAGAAGTAATTCCGTAAGCAGTCTTGGTTCAACATTGTAGTCAACACGCACGACACGGCCACGTTTCATTGCACCGCTAAAGAGACCAATCACTCAGTTCACCACCGTCAAAATTTATTTCCGAGACTGACAGAGACATGATCTTTCTCTTACAAGCACTCACCTGGCTCATAAAGTATATGTCGTGAAAATTTCTCAGAGGTTCCTTCCCCGATATGAGGTAGTTCAAGCTTAATATCTCAAGTTTTTACCATTTACTAATTCATAAAATTACGTATGCCTTCTCGTCTCAGCAGGAGCAGTGCGGCGTGGAAGCAGTTGTTCAAGTACTCTCACCATTTGGCGTGTCAGATCAAGCAACTTAAGTGTAGGCATCTGAGATACGATACGCAACTGAGACGCCTCTTTGGGGGTCGGAGGAATCTTACATTAATTTCTCTATCATTGTCGCTTCGCAAGGCAAAATGAGTCCTTCATCTATTGAGTGTTTTCGAAGCAATTTCGCAAAACTGGTTATGTCAAAGGAGCCGGCCGCTGTGACCGAGCGGTTCTAGGCGCGTCAGTCCGGAACTGCGCTGCTGCTGCGGTCGCAGGTTCGAATCTTGCCTCGGGCATGGATGTGTGTGATGTCCTTAGGTTAGTTAGGTTTAAGTAGTTCTAAGTCTAGGGGACTGATGACCTCAGATGTTAAGTCCCATAGTGCTTAGAGCCATTTGAACCATTACGTCACAGGAAACCCATACCACCAGTCATGATTCGAGTTGTTCAGAAAGCTGCTACAGCACTGTCTAATTTTTCGCTCTCGCAATTGCAAGCAATATTTACTGTACGCAGAACGTCTACTTGGTTCTTTTTGTCATTTTATCTAATATACTGCTTCTCAAAGTGACGTGGAAGACGAAATATACAGGCTTCTCTGGGTTGTAGAGGGGAATTTAGAGATAAAGTTTCGATAAGGAACCCATATTCAGAAAGGTAATGTTTTCATAGAAAGTAAGTTTCAAGATCTAATCTCTTTCAAATTTTCCGCTTCACGGCAAGCGCACAAACTGAGAAGGGCGCTCCACCGTCAGTCTCTGTTGTAATTATGACACCAGATACCACTTTCGTCCTATTATGAAAACATCTGCGAGAGTCCGGTACATTCACAACTATCAGAGTTGATGGTGGTGCTCCACGGACGCGCCGCACTCTCGACATTGAAAAGGGCGTCCTTCGTCAAGCAGGAGGGACCCCGACGACGATTACTCGAAACATAGCCCTTGCCAAGAGCTCCTGGAGACCGTACAGGTCGTAGCTCAAGACATGCATCTAATTTCAATAGAGAGGACGGCTATAGGCTTCCGGGATCGTGGCTGCCCGCCATCAAGAAAGCGAATATGCGGCAGCGGTGTGCGAGCAACATAAACAACGCGTTGCAAGTCACCTCGGCGGACAATAATAGTTTTGGTAACGTTGACCCTCTCTTGCTTTCTCCGATTCGCATCTAGCCAATGACGACGGCCATTAGCAGTAATTTCGACAAATAACCTTCTCCGGCGTCAGTGTGGAATAGTGCCTTTCTATCCAATGACGCTGGGCCATAAATAGTATCCATAAGAGTTTAGCCAACATCGCCCCTTCTTTTGCATCAGTGCGGGAATAATAGCCTATGGCGATGGTCCACCAATGGTAGCCATAAGAATTTTAACTAATACTACCACTTCTCCAGCACGAACGCGGGGAAACTCCCCTTTATAAGAGAACACAACAGTGGTCTCTGACAGTGTTATAGCAGTAGTGGACACCGAAAGATCCTGAGGAAGATCCCAGCTGAGTGGTCCAAACGTCGATTATTTTAGAGGAAATATGACGCGGCTTAATAACCCAGAAGATTTTAATTTCAGTGACAACGGCCACGAAAGGCTGCAGACTTACAGAAAGCCTGCAGATTTACGTAACTCATTTGTGTCTGCCGTGTGTGCACCGGAAAGCGAGAGATTTGAAAGCAATCCGGCCTTGAAATTTCCTTTGCGTCCAAACGGTACATTTCTGGAGATGGATTCGTGAACAGAACTTTGGTAAGTCCCCTCTAAAGTCCCTAGAAGCCTGTAATAGCAATTGCGAAGCATCCTTTATTTACTACTTATTCACTGCTTCCACATCGCCATTAAGCTGTGGACCATCTTTAACTAAACGTTTCTTGCACGGTCTGTACATCGTGTCAGGAAATGAATAGGGTCTTATTCGAGGAACCGAGCATCAAAGTGCATTTCGTCGGAGGTAATAACTCGTATTTCCTCGAAGGGTTTAAACAGCTCTAATTCTAATTAAATTTATCATCTCTTTTTAAAGTTCTGTGACTCACTCAGCCAGATTTTCCCTTTCTCTGAGCGAAAGGGCGAGGAACCGAGCATCAAACTGCATTTCGTCGGAGGTAATGACTCGTATTTCCTCGAAGGGTTTAAACAGCTCTAATTCTAATTAAATTTATCATCTCTTTTTAAAGTTATGTGACTCACTCAGCCAGATTTTCCCTTTCTCTGAGCGAAAGGGGAATGGATATTTTGTCTCCTCAGTTAAGTGTGTGATTGGCGAGAAAGTTCTGTTTGTGTTAATGCCTTTGTAGTATCTTTGTACTAGACTTTAGGCGACATCCCTTTCTTAATAAGCCGGTGTGAAACGCTGTAAAGAAATTTCTCAGACCTCATTAGCGACGGCCATACGTCTTATTTTGTAATACCTATGAATACTTCGGTAAGCAGTTATATAGTTCTCAGCCGTTACTTTCTTCATATGGGCAGCTATTTTTTCAAGGAGTGCTTTTTTCTTCATACTATTGTTTGTTACTACCCGTTTCTTTGGTAGTCAGTTTTTTCCCTTATTATTGCTGGGTCTTGAAGATATCTACACAGCACAACACAATCACAGGGTCACTTTTTGAAATCGCGTAATTGTCTTCCATTGCAGTGCAGGTTAGAAATATGATCCAAAGGTATCTGCTACCTTTCTCTGTAATGGTGCAAAAGCGTAGCGGCCTGCGACTTTATCCTCCGGCTCGTCGACGTTACAAACGACAAAGTGTCGAAACAAGCGAAAAAAGTCAAGAGTTCAGAACGTGAGGTATAAAGTGAATAATGAAGTCAGAGTGGCACCAAATTATTGCACAATTCTGTCCAACGCCATCGCGGATGTTTCAGACAGTGAGAAGGTCGTTGCCTCTTACCAATATTTCATCCCTTCTCTTAACGCCCAAGCTGTGGAGTTCAAAAACGTGACGCCCAACGTCGTAAGCAAGCGTTTTTCTTATTGGCAGGCAAGGAAAACATTTCGAAAACACCACCGTTCAGAAAATGGACACGGAAAGGCCTTTGACGGTGGCATAAACAGCGTCAGGAAACCTACCCTTCCCACGGGACGTTGATTCCCATTCATTTCGTAGGTGAAATGATACGAGCGAAAGGCTGACCACAGTCTGATGAGTAACTGGACGACGTTCTCGACAACTTTTGACTCTGCTGACATCCTCCGGATGATTCGGCCCTTCTCTAAGGCTGTTGCGCGGGTCCAAACCCACTGAACGTGAACGCACCCCTTTGGCGGGTAACACTACGGCAGTTTTTCCTCTGGTGTACAGTACGGAACCACTAGGGACAGATCAGAACTATTTGATGAAATTGATGCTTTTTCACTCTCTTGTTTCGCACCGAGCGAGGTAGCGCAAGTTGTTAGCACACTGGATTCCCATTCGGGAGGCAACAGTTCAAACCCACGTCCGGCCATCCAGATTTAGGTTTTCCGTGATTTCACTAAATTGCTCCAGTCAAATGCCAGGACTGTTTCCTTGAAAGAGAATGGCCGATTTCCTGCCCCATCCTTGACCAACCCAAACTTGTGCTCCATCTCTGGTGACATCGATGTCGACGAGACGTTAAAACCAATCTTCCTTCCTTCCTTCTCTTGTTTCGCGCTCACCTGTGGCGTGATAATGATGAGGAGGGGGGTGTGTGACATTGACACATGTTTGAAAGAGTCGCTACTTCTAGACTGGAAACCTTCTCGGTGCCACCCGTGCTTACATCATGGTCTTACACAAATTTCAATCCGAGTCTTCCGTTCTTTTTTTCCCCTCTCGGTTATTACATGTTATCCGTCTTTGACTGTTTGTGACACTTGTTTTGGTGCGAATTTCGAACTTCTCCTACCGTTCGACATCGTCAAACATAAATCCTGTAAATGCGTCTTGTTTTTTCTTATGTCTTCCTTCCGCTATCAAAGGAAGTCCCACAAATGAGTCTCTGGCGTCTTTACCTCTTCTAAAGCTAAACTGCAGCAGAAACTCGGGTTTTATATCCCATTCATCTATAAAATATTAATGTCAGCAACATGGATGCATGAAACGCATACATCGCACACTAATCTGTCCTTGTTCTCTTCGGAACTGTGTGGATGGCATTTTTCCGAAATTCTGATGGGATGCCTCCTGTATCAGAGACTCTACAAACCAACTGCGGAAGTAGCTTGGTTGCCACTTTCCCCAGTGATTTCAGAAATTCTGAATGGCTTTCGGCCTTTTTCATCCCAAATCATCCAGAGCTCTAATACTAGATCCCATTCATTCTCAATATCCACTTCCATTTCTATCACTCATCAGACGGATCCTCCCCCTCCCACAGGTCTTCGATTTCTTCGGATGTTTCCTGCAGCAACTTCCCCTTGGATTCCGTGCACCTCATATATATTCAGTTTCTAAGTGACTTACAGTTCTGTATTTTTTCCTTTTCTTGGATATTTTGTATTCCCTTCTTTCATACATGAGTTGAAGCATTTCTTCTGTTATGCAGTGTTTCTTCGCACTTACCTTCCTTGTACCTACATTTGTCTGTCCAACTTCCTTCACTACCCGTTTTAGAACAGTCTGTTTCTCTAGAAATAAACTACATTTTATGGTATATATTATCACGGTATCTACAGCTTTAGAAAACTTGAAACGCACCTCGTCATTCCTCACTACCTGAGCATCCAAATTCTTTCCAGACATTCATCTGGACGATTCTCATAAACTTCAGTTTATTCTTCATCGCTGCTAAATTGTTACCGTGATTTATTCCAGCTGTTAGCTTCAGGCTTTTTCTAAGTATATACCTCCCTCTCTTGTGATTTTTGAACAGTGTATTCGCTAGTACTAGCCGAAATTTATTGCATAGCTCTGTCTCTCTTATCTCCAGTATCTTCTACCGAACCTATATTCTCTTGTAACTCTTTCTTGTACTTCTTCCCCCTATAGTGCATTACACTCACCCATGGTTTTCATCTCCCTTTACATAGCGAATTATACATTCAGTACTCTCATATACTTCCTCTATCCCTTCATCTTATGCATGTGACGTCGGCATTTATAACTGAACTATTATTGTTGACTTTGGCTTGCTGTCGACTCCGATGCGACTAATTCTAACAGTGAATTGTTCACAGTAACTCACTCTCTACCCTACCTCACTGTTAATCAGTATTCTACGCCCGTTATTCTGTTCTCTGCTCCTGTTGATATTCCCCTATACTCATCTAACCAGTCATCATTAACTTTTTCGATTTCACTTCACTCAGCGCCACTACATCTAGAGTAAACCTTTGCGTTTCCCTTCTCTTATTTTCTTTCTACCACGTTCAAATATCTGACATTCGACGCTCCATCTCGTAGAATGTTACCATCTGTTATTCAACCTTTTCCTCATTGTCAGCTTTCACTTGACGGTTCACTGCCGGAGATCCGAATGGGGGACCAATCCGAAATCTTATGTCAATGAAGAGATCATCGTGACAATTTTTCCCTTCTCTTATTTTCTTTCTACCACGTTCAAATATCTGACATTCGACGCTCCATCTCGTAGAATGTTACCATCTGTTATTCAACCTTTTCCTCGTTGTCAGCTTTCGCTTGACGGTTCACTGCCGGAGATCCGAATGGGGGACCAGTCCGAAATCTTCTGTCAATGAAGAGATCATCGTGACAATTTCTCAGTTACACGCCACGTGACCTTTGTATACACGCGTTGTATCTTTAATTCAGTGGTTTCCATTGCATTCGGCATCGTCATGCAGTTGATCATTTATCATTCTTCAGCCTTTTACAGGCAGTTTCCCTCCGCAAGAGCGAGGGTGTCCCCTGAGCATCTGTCCACTTCTCCGCTCTCTTTGACAATGTCGTTGGCAGAATAAAGGTAACCTTTTATGCTGCAAGTCTTCGGACGCCATTACTCATCATTTTCATTGAAAATTAAAGCTTTGGATAGAATCGAATTTGGTATCCATAATTTTTTTATTCCTAGCTAGACATGGTACCCATAGGCTACAAGTGTCATGAATGGCTGCATAATTTGTGCTGTCATCTTTATCTCTGTCGTCCTTCATCATCACTGTGTACTTACCACGTCTCACTCGACGCAGAGGTCCCTGGTTTGATTTCCAATACTGGTAGTAATATTTTCTTGCTGCGGACACACGAAAATGATGTAGTCAACTTCATGCAGACAAATGATTGACCACTTTTGAAGGAGACGTATCAGTTATTATGTTGCTGAAGTAGACATAAATGCCCGTGAGATCGGCTTTCTGAACACTTGTAGACGTTCCTCGGCTTTCGGGACACATTGTAGACGTTCCAAGAGGTTAATTTTTCAGTTGGGCGCTGCAATCGTATCAATACAAGGCTTTCTATTCGAACGCATTTCCATTTTAATAGTGACCCGTTGAACTCAGGCTGAGGCAGCCAGAAATTAAAGGAATGGTGTTACGTGGAATACTAATGAACTAAAAATGTGAGATTGTTGTAGGTGATGATTGAAAATGGGAAACGAGATAAAAGCAAGTGTCCATGTGCATTATTTAGTTCAAATGGTTCAAATGGCTCCGAGCACTGTGGGACTTAACATCTGAGGTCATCAGTCCCCTAGAACTTAGAACTATTTAAAGCTAACTAACCTAAGGACATCACACACATCCATCCCCGAGGCAGGATTCGAACGTGCGACCGTAGCAGTCACGCGGTTCCGGACCGAAGCGCCTAGAACCGCTCGGCCACCGCGTCCGGCTCATTAATTAGTAATGTGGGTAGGATATATCGTGAGGGAGTAGTGAAAGACAGGAATAATCTAACTTACCGTCTGAAGTAGTTAGAATGAACATTCGCGTCTGAATAAGAAATGATGTTTCAACAAAGTTTATGTTGTTTCTAAGGGTAGGAATCCGAGATGACCCGAAGCGTAGTGAATGTGGTACAGTAACGATATTGATGAGAGTGGGCCAAACTAGATCTCTTAGCGTTGAGCTGCGTGAAAAATAGACAAAGACTATATTTACGTGTTTTTCCCATAATGAAGTACTGGGTATTAACCTTTGACATACTGTTGACTATGTGAATTGAAATGAATAATAACAGAATTATAACTCAATCGAAAGGAGAAAATAGGGCAGGTAGAAGACAAACGATCGAAGGTCACATCTTTCCGGAGTTGACCTGAATTCGAACTCTACCCTTCACTGAATTATTTGCAACAGACTTTAATTAAATCTACCACTAATATTCTGCATGAAATATAGGTGGGAGTCGTATTTGGTTACTGCTTCATGCTTTCGTCTACTCTACGCATACAAACGATGACGCCTCGGTCAGTCGACATCGAGTGAAATTGTCGGTATTTTGGAAGATAAAGTTACGTATGGGTTGTGTGCGTGAAAAAAGTTTCTTCTTTGTGCCATTATTGCACATTTGTTGGCCGAAAGTGTACGCCACTGCATGCATTAAAGCTATGCTTATTTCTGTGGCAGGCGAAAGTAAAAATCTATTTCGTTAGTACGTGACGTTAAGAAGGTTCCGTAATTGTATTATATTATAACACAGATACGAAACACTAACTTGAAGTCATTTTCTTAGCACATTTTGTTATTTCTTGCCATTCGTGTTTACGAATGTTTCGTCAAATGCTGCTTTTCATAAATGGTGATGAAACTTCCCCTGCCACCGTCGTCTTATGCAAGCCGCAAAGCCTTCAGTAACCCCGACCGAGATTTTCGTATTCTCACTCTCGCTAAACGCTAACTATTAGTCACACAGAAAAACTGAAAGGACGTTTTATGTGGGAAATTTAGTGTAGTTAAATTTTGTACTGGGATGCGTTTTCGATAGGGACCACAGTTTTCGAGTAATTCAAGAAAAACGTACAAAAGCTACCTTCAAACGTACTTCCACTCCAACACTCATCGCTCACCAGTCAGGGTTTCTAGTATGTTGTCCGTGACACTCCTACCACTGTACAAAAATTTCCGACTACACGAATAATTCCCGATTTTGACGTATTTTGGTCTCTATTCATTGAGCTGTTATGCCACAAGCGTAGTGGGGTACATCTACATTTATACTCCGCAAGCCATCCAACGGTGTGTGGCGGAGGGCACTTTACGTGCCACTGTCATTACCTCCCTTTTCTGTTCCAGTCGCGTATGGTTCGCGGGAAGAACGACTGTCTGAAAGCCTCCGTGCGCGCTCGAACCTCTCTAATTTTACATTCGTGATCTCCTCGGGAGGTATAAGTAGGGGGAAGCAATATATTCGATACCTCATCCAGAAACGCACCCTCTTGAAACCTGGCGAGCAAGCTACATCGCGATGCAGAGCGCCTCTCTTGCAGAGTCTGCCACTTGAGTTTCCTAAACATCTCCGTAACGCTATCACGGTTACCAAATAACCCTGTGACGAAACGCGCCGCTCTTCTTTGGATCTTCTCTATCTCCTCCGTCAACCCGATCTGGTACGGATCCCACACTGATGAGCAATACTCAAGTATAGGACGAACGAGTGTTTTGTAAGCCACCTCCTTTGTTGGTGGACTACATTTTCTACGGACTCTCCCAATGAATCTCAACCTGGTACCCGCCTTACCAACAATTAATTTTATGTGATCATTCCACTACAAATCGTTCCGCACGCATACTCCCAGATATTTTACAGAAGAAACTGCTACCACTGTTTGTTCCGTTATCATAAAATCATACAATAAAGGATCTTTCTTTCTACGTATTCGCAATACATTACATTTGTATATGTTAAGGGTCAGTTGCCACTCCCTACACCAAGTGTCTATCCGCTGCAGATCTTCCTGCATTTCGCTGCAATTTTTTAATGCTGCAACTTCTCTGTATACTACAGCATCATCCGCGAAAAGCCGCATGGAACTTCCGACACTATCTACTAGGTCATTCATATATATTGTGAAAAGCAATGGTCCCATAACACTCCCCTGTGGCACGCCAGAGGTTACTTTAACGTCTGTAGACGTCTCTCCATTGATAACAACATGCTGTGTTCTGTTTGCTAAAAACTCTTCAATCCAGCCACACAGCTGGTCTGATATTCCGTAGGCTCTTACTTTGTTTATCAGGCGACAGTGCGGAACTGTATCGAACGCCTTCCGGAAGTCAAGGAAAATAGCATCTACCTGGGAGCCTGTATCTAATATTTTCTGGGTCTCATGAACAAATAAAGCGAGTTCGGTCTCACACGATCGCTGTTTCCGGAATCCATGGAGTCCTTTGGAAAAAGGTGTTTAGTATTTCAGCTTTACGCTTGTCATCCTCTGTTTCAATGCCATCATCATCCCGAAGTGTCTGGATATGCTGTTTCGAGCCACTTACTGATTTAACGTAAGACCAGAACTTCCTAGGATTTTGTGTCAAGTCGGTACATAGAATTTTACTTTCGAATTCACTGAACGGTTCACGCATAGCCCTCCTTACGCTAACTTTGACATCGTTTAGCTTCTGTTTGTCTGAGAGGTTTTGGCTGCCTTTAAACTTGGAGTGAAGCTCGCTTTGCTTTCGCAGTAGTTTCCTTTGTTGTTGAACCACGGTGGGTTTTTCCCGTCCCTCACAGTTTTACTCGGCACGTACCTGTCTAAAACGCATTTTACGATTGACTTGATCTTTTTTCATAAACACTCAGCATTGTCAGTGTCGGAACAGAAATTTTCGTTTTGATCTGTTAGGTAGTCTGAAATCTGCCTTCTATTACTCTTGCTAAACAGATAAACCTTCCTCCCTTTTTTTATATTCCTATTAACTTCCATATTCAAGGATGCTGCAACGGCCTTATGAGCACTGATTCCCTGTTCTGCACTTACAGAGGCGAAAAGTTCGGGTCTGTTTGTTATCAATAGGAATTTCGGTAACATTACTAATTTAAATGTGCCCGTGAGTATAAAGAAAGAAAAACGATTTTTGTGAACGTTATGCTAAAACTAATTACGTTTAAATTCGATCCAGACTTAATCGTTAAAGCGCAGTAGTTTCGTAGAAGCTCTGAGGAATACAATGATGTAATTGTTTATTTTATGCTATTGCAGTTCACCAAATACTTGGGCAAAATTCACACAAACATTAGTTTTGTAATTTATAAGTGTTCGACTAAGCAGTTGGCGTAATAAGCGAGTCAATGAAGACCAAAAAAGGCCGAATGTGGCAAATAATTCTCGCAGTCGCAAGTTTTTTTTCAGTGGTAGCAGGGAGTATCATGAACAACATACTTGAAATCCTGCCCCATCAGGGCTGAATGAGGAAGCGGGAGCACGTTCGAACTCAATTTTGTCTTTTATCTCGACTAACTCGAATACAACGACCTCTAGCTAAAACGTCTCCCAGTAACAAATTCAACTGCATTAAATTTTGTGCCGACCATGGTGACCGAGCGGTTCTAGGCGCTACAGTCTGCAACCGCGCGACCGCTGCGGTCGCAGGTTCGACTCCTGCCTCGGGCATGGATGAGTGTGATGTCCTTAGGTTAGTTAGGTTTAAGTAGTTCTAAGTTCTAGGGGACTGATGACCTCAGAAGTTGAGTCCCATAGTGCTCAGAGCCATTTGAACCATTAAATTTTGTACAATTAAGATCCATTCATCTTTTTCTATAGGACTAATAGTTTGTGCGCAGCGAACGAAAGAGTATGAAACTCTCGCTTGTAGCTTTTGAAGACCGGATATAACATTCTGGGTTGCATAAAACGACAGCGGTAGGGACAGCTGAATTACCCTTGTACATGACGGACTGTTACTCACCTGTTGAATGTTTAAAATGTCATTACCCTTGTACAGGACGGACTGTTACTCACCTGTTGAATGTTTAAAATGTCATGGTGATGTTCACTCAAAAAATTCTGTCAAAGCTTACATTTTTTTTTCTTGTGCCACGGATTATTGTATTGCATAAACACTCAATCACAATTGCCCAAAGTAGGAAATAGAAACCATTCTCACTTATACATCAAACAACTTGATTTCACATGAAGACATTCTACAAACATTGATAGCATTTAGAGACTCTACAAAGAAACACCTCCCGCACAAAGTTCAAAGCACGGACTGTTCTTAAAGGTCCGAAACTTCATTAACTGGCAATTATGTTTGCTGCAGTCAAAGGAAGTCAATGAAGAGTAACAAATAATAGCACTGTACATATTTGCGACAGACGTCTTTTGCAAAAACTACGATGTGAAGTACTAGTATGCTTGTTTGCATGTCCTTGAGAAAGGCGAAATAGCCTCAGTCTTAAGAAAGAATACAATAATTCTAGTTCTAAAAAATTAATTGCCTAACAGGTGTGAACACTAACGATTCATCAGCTTAATACCTCATGATTGCAAAGTATTGACACGAATTATTTACGGAAGAATGGAAAAATGGTTCAAATGGCTCTAACCAGACTTAACGTCTGAGGTCATCAGTCCCCTAGACTTGGAACTTTTTTTTTTTTTTTTTGTCATCAGTCTACTGACTGGTTTGATGCGGCCCGCCACGAATTCCTTTCCTGCGCTAACCACTTCATCTCAGAGTAGCACTTGCAACCTACGTCCTCAATTATTTGCTTGACGTATTCCAATCTCTGTCTTCCTCTACAGTTTTTGCCCTCTACAGCTTCCTCTAGTACCATGGAAGTCATTCCCTCATGTCTTAGCAGATGTCCTATCATCCTGTCCCTTCTCCTTATCAGAGTTTTCCACATATTCCTTTCCTCTCCGATTCTGCATAGAACCTCCTCATTCCTTACCTTATCAGTCCACCCAATTTTCAACATTCGTCTATAGCACCACATCTCAAATGCTTCGATTATCTTCTGTTCCGGTTTTCCCACAGTCCATGTTTCACTACCATACAATGCTGTGCTCCAGACGTACATTCTCAGAAATTTCTTCCTCAAATTAAGGCCGGTATTTGATATTAGTAGACTTCTCTTGGCCAGAAACGCCTTTTTTGCCATAGCGAGTCTGTTTTTGATGTCCTCCTTGCTCCGTCCGTCATTGGTTATTTTACTGCCTAGGTAGCAGAATTACTTAACTATATCGACTTCGTGACCATCAATCCTGATGTTCTCATTTCTACTACTTCTCATTACATTCGTCTTTCTCCGATTTACTCTCAAACCATACTGTGTACTCATTAGACTGTTCATTCCGTTCAGCAGATCATTTAATTCTTCTTCACTTTCACTCAGGATAGCAATGTCATCAGCGAATCGTATCATTGATATTCTTTCACCTTGTATTTTAATTCCACTCCTGAACTTTTCTTTTATTTCCATCATTGCTTCCTCGATGTACAGATTGAAGAGTAGGGGCGAAAGGCTACAGCCTTTTCTTACACCCTTTTTAATACGAGCACTTCGTTCTTGATCGTCCACTCTTATTGTTCCCTCTTGGTTGTTGTACATATTGTATATGACCCGTCTCTCCCTATAGCTTACCCCTACTTTTTTCAGAATCTCGAATAGCTTGCACCATTTTATATTGTCGAACGCTTTTTCCAGGTCGACAAATCCTATGAAAGTGTCTTGATTTTTCTTTAGCCTTGCTTCCATTATTAGCCGTAACGTCAGAATTGCCTCTCTCGTCCCTTTACTTTTCCTAAAGCCAAACTGATCGTCACCTAGCGCATTCTCAATTTTCTTTTCCATTCTTCTGTATATTATTCTTGTAAGCAGCTTCGTGCATGAACTGTTAAGCTGATTGTGCGATAATTCTCGCACTTGTCAGCTCTTGCCGTTTTCGGAATTGGGTGGATGATGCTTTTCCGAAAGTCAGATGGTATATCGCCAGACTCATATATTCTACACACCAACGTGAATAGTCGTTTTGTTGCCTTTCCCTAATGATTTTAGAAATTCTGATGGAATGTTATCTATCCCTTCTGCTTTATTTGACCGTAAGTCCTCCAAAGCTCTTTTAAATTCCGATTCTAATACTGGATCCCCTATCTCTTCTAAATCGACTCCTGTTTCTTCTTCTATCACATCAGACAAATTTTCACCCTCATAGAGGCTTTCAATGTATTCTTTCCACCTATCTGCTCTCTCCTCTACATTTAACAGTGGAATTCCCGTTGCACTCTTAATGTTACCACCGTTGCTTTTAATGTCACCAAAGGTTGTTTTGACTTTCCTGTATGCTGAGTCCTTCCGACAATCATATCTTTTTCGATGTCTTCACATTTTTCCTGCAGCCATTTCGTCTTAGCTTCCCTGCACTTCCTGTTTATTTCATTCCTCACCGACTTGTATTTCTGTATTCCTGATTTTCCCGGAACATGTTTGTACTGCCTCCTTTCATCAACCAACTGAAGTATTTCTTCTGTTACCCATGGTTTCTTCGCAGCTACCTTCTTTGTACCTATGTTTTCCTTCCCAACTTCTGTGACGGCCCTTTTTAGAGATGTCCATTCCTCTTCAACTGTACTGCCTACAGCGCTATTCCATATTGCTGTATCTATTGCGTTAGAGAACTTCAAACGTATCTCGTCATTCCTTAGTACTTCCGTATCCCACTTTTTTACGTATTGATTCTTACTGACTAATGTCTTGAACTTCAGCCTACTCTTCATCACTACTATATTGTGATCTGAGTCTATATCTGCTCCTGGGTACGCCTTGCAATCCAGTATCTGATTTCGGAATCTCTGTCTGACCATGATGTAATCTAATTGAAATCTTCCCGTATCTCCCGGCCTTTTCCAAGTATACCACTTCCTCTTGTGATTGTTGAACAGGGTATTCGCTATTACTAGCTGAAACCTGTTACAGAACTCAATTAGTCTTTCTCCTCTTTCATTCCTTGTCCCAAGCCCATATTCTCCTGTAACCTTTTCTTCTACTCCTTCCCCTACAACTGCATTCCAGTCGCCCATGACTATTAGATTTTCGTCCCCCTTTACATACTGCATTACCCTTTCAATATCCTCATACAATTTCTCTATCTGTTCATCTTCAGCTTGCAACGTCGACATGTATACCTGAACTATCGTTGTCGGTGTTGGTCTGCTGCCGATTCTGATTAGAACAACCCGGTCACTGAACTGTTCACAGTAACACACCCTCTGCCCTACCTTCCTATTGATAACGAATCCTACACCTGTTATACCATTTTCTGCTGCTGTTGATATTACCCGATACTAATCTGACCAGAAATCCTTGTCTTCCTTCTACTTCACTTCATTGACCCCTACTATATCTAGATTGAGCCTTTACATTTGCCTTTTCAGATTTTCTAGTTTCCCTATCACGTTCAAGCTTCTGACATTCCACGCCCCGACTCGTAGAACGTTATCCTTTCGTTGATTATTCAATCTTTTTCTCATGGTAACCTCCCACTTGGCAGTCCCCTCCCGGAGATCCGAATGGAGGACTATTCCGGAATCTTTTGCCAATGGAGAGATCATCATGATACTTCTTCAAATACAGGCCACATGTCCTGTGGATACACGTTATGTGTCTTTAATGCAGTGGTTTCCATTGCCTTCTGCATCCTCTACTACTTAAACCTAACTAACCTAAGAACATCACACACATCCATGCCCGAGGCAGGATTCGAACCTGCGACCGTAGCAGGCGCGCGGTTTCGGACCGAAGCGCCTAGAACCGCTCGGTCACAGCGGTCGGCAGTAATGGAAAAACTGGCAGAAGCTGACCTCTTAGAAGATGAGTTGGGGTTCCGGGAAATACAGGAACATGTGAGGCAGTACTGATTTTACGAATTATCATAGAAGATAAGTTGAGGAAAGCAAACCTATGTTTATAGAATTTTCAGATTTAGAGAAAGCTTTTGACAATGCTGAGTGGAATACACTCTTCGAAGTTCTGAATGTAGCAGAGATACAAAACAGGGAGCGAAGAGCTATTTGGAAGTTGTACAGAAACTACAATGTGGTGTAAGAGTCAAAGAGCTTGAAAGGGAAGCCGTAGTTGAGAAGACTATGAGGCAGGATTGTACCCTATCCCCAGTGTCATTCAATCTGTACTTACAGTATACCGTGAAGGTAACTGAGAAAAAATCTGGAATGGGAATTAAAGTTGAAGGATGAAATAAAAACTTAAAGTTTTATGTAAGTCTGCAGGCTTCCGTGGCCATTGTTACTAAAGTTAAGAACTTCTGGGTTGTTAGGCCGCGTCATATTTTCTCTAAAATAATCGACGTCTCGGACTGGGCTGGGTCCTGAGACGAGATTATAAGATGAGCAGCAACAAAAGTAAAACAGGGGTGTGGAATGTAGTCGAATCAAATGAGGCGATACTGAGGGAGTTAGAGTAGGAAATAAGAATCTGCAAGTAGTAGATGACTTTTGTTATTTGTACAGCAAAATGGCCGAAGAAGAGAGGATACAAAATGAACGCTGACGGAAGCAAGAAAACAATTTCTGAAAAAGAGGAATTAGCTAACATCTAACAAAGAGAGAGGACACGGGTCAAATATAGTAAGCAGGTTCGAATGGATGTAGGTTTCGATCGCTATGTAGAAACGAAGAAGGTTGCCCTATATGGACTAGCATGGAGTGGTGCATTACACCAGTTTTCGGACTGAAGACAAGAACAACACGACGTATGTGTACGAAAATATGTCGGAAACTTGCCCATTAAGTTGTACAATGGTAGATAAAACGAATGACGGCTCCATACGTAGCAGAGGTCTGAAGTGTTTAACTAGCCCGCTCAGTCCCTACAGAGGACTGACGCGCCTCGCTGGTTTCACGGTGGACGGAGGGGTCTGTAGGAAGCAGACCATTTTATCGGACGCCTGCCTCCCCTTCTGCCTCCCCCTATCCCACCCTACGCCACCCCTCTATCTCTGGCCATGTGTTATCCCTGACAGGCCCACCTATTAGGCGTGCGAGAGCTGTCAGTTTCCCGGATGTCACTGTCTCTCTCTCTGAAAGCAGCTGCGTCTGCCGTACATACAGCGGAAAACGCGTCTCCCCGTGATTTTATAAAAGTCACATCTGACCGTCTGTCAATAGGTCCAGAGGCGTTCTGTTGTTCAAAGAAGTGTGTCTTTTGTTTTAGACAGCAATCTACCTTCCGACTGGTTTCACGCACTCTTCCTTGTCATTGCCAGTTGTGCTAAGCCGAGCTCATAAAGGCGTGACGTCACTGCAGAGAGTTAGGGATCTATAGTGCTCAGAAACTAGCTGAAGCTAGTCAAAGGCGTTGCCGAAGCGAGGTATAAGGGGCGGTCAGACGAAAATGAGACAGATGGGAAGAAGTAAATGAATTGTTTTGCAGTGAACACATAGTGCGTTAGTGGGGCGATCGCTCTGTTCTAGAAATAATTCAAAAGCCAACATCGCTTACGTACTGTTTACTGGATAACCGGTTTCAACACACTGAAGGTGCCATTACCGGATCTCTGAAGATATAACATGACAGGTGTGAGGGAGAGCTTACATGAGTTACACTATATACACTCCTGGAAATTGAAATAAGAACACCGTGAATTCATTGTCCCAGGAAGGGGAAACTTTATTGACACATTCCTGGGGTCAGATACATCACATGATCACACTGACAGAACCACAGGCACATAGACACAGGCAACAGAGCATGCACAATGTCGGCACTAGTACAGTGTATATCCACCTTTCGCAGCAATGCAGGCTGCTATTCTCCCATGGAGACGATCGTAGAGATGCTGGATGTAGTCCTGTGGAACGGCTTGCCATGCCATTTCCACCTGGCGCCTCAGTTGGACCAGCGTTCGTGCTGGACGTGCTGACCACGTGAGACGACGCGTCATCCAGTCCCAAACATGCTCAATGGGGGACAGATCCGGAGATCTTGCTGGCCAGGGTAGTTGACTTACACCTTCTAGAGCACGTTGGGTGGCACGGGATACATGCGGACGTGCATTGTCCTGTTGGAACAGCAAGTTCCCTTGCCGGTCTAGGAATGGTAGAACGATGGGTTCGATGACGGTTTGGATGTACCGTGCACTATTCAGCGTCCCCTCGACGATCACCAGTGGTGTACGGCCAGTGTAGGAGATCGCTCCCCACACCATGATGCCGGGTGTTGGCCCTGTGTGCCTCGGTCGTATGCAGTCCTGATTGTGGCGCTCACCTGCACGGCGCCAAACACGCATACGACCATCATTGGCACCAAGGCAGAAGCGACTCTCATCGCTGAAGACGACACGTCTCCATTCGTCCCTCCATTCACGCCTGTCGCGACACCACTGGAGGCGGGCTGCACGATGTTGGGGCGTGAGCGGAAGACGGCCTAACGGTGTGCGGGACCGTAGCCCAGCTTCATGGAGACGGTTGCGAATGGTCCTCGCCGATACCCCAGGAGCAACAGTGTCCCTAATTTGCTGGGAAGTGGCGGTGCGGTCCCCTACGGCACTGCGTAGGATCCTACGGTCTTGGCGTGCATCCGTGCGTCGCTGCGGTCCGGTCCCAGGTCGACGGGCACGTGCACCTTCCGCCGACCACTGGCGACAACATCGATGTACTGTGGAGACCTCACGCCCCACGTGTTGAGCAATTCGGCGGTACGTCCACCCGGCCTCCCGCATGCCCACTATACGCCCTCGCTCGAAGTCCGTCAACTGCACATACGGTTCACGTCCACGCTGTCGCGGCATGCTACCAGTGTTAAAGACTGCGATGGAGCTCCGTATGCCACGGCAAACTGGCTGACACTGACGGCGGCGGTGCACAAATGCTGCCCAGCTAGCGCCATTCGACGGCCAACACCGCGGTTCCTGGTGTGTCCGCTGTGCCGTGCGTGTGATCATTGCTTGTACAGCCCTCTCGCAGTGTCCGGAGCAAGTATGGTGGGTCTGACACACCGGTGTCAATGTGTTCTTTTTTCGATTTCCAGGAGTGTACATTAGTATTAGTACAGTACAACATACCTGAATGTAGCTTAATATCAACAAACCATTTATATATAACGATACATGAGGCAGACCAGCTGATATAAAATCATTGTGACAAAAAATAAAAAAACAACTGCTCTCATGGTCATTCTTTTCCATCAGATATGTAAAACTGAAGTCACAAGATAAAACTATATGGTACATGACCGCTGCTCGACTAACAACGGTCAGAATCTCACTGCCCTATTCCGCTCCGGTTTACCTGCTGCGATTCTAGCGGTTCTCAACCGGGCTCTAGATAGTGCTGTCCAAGCAATGCGCACAGACTGCCACGGTATAACCACTCATTACTACTACGCTACAGCGTTACTAGCACTACCAATCAAGTACCCATGCAAAGAACACTTTCGCATCACTTACTGTACATACTATACATGCTATGCATACTATACACACCATAAAGTACGTAAAAACATCTGAAGCAAAGGCATTATCCATATTGGCGCCATACAAAACTAAATATTATAATTTACTCTTATTCATATATGGAAGTCAGTAAGCTGTTCATAACGAGACTTAGATACAATGTGACGAGTGATTAAAACCTATAGGGTGTGCTTTACCTGTCTGGGCACTACGGTCTTAGGTATTGTAAATGCTAAAAACGTAGTAAAGTGCTATACACTCATTATGAACGTAGTACGGACCGACCCAGCTTACTATGTGTAAATTCCTGACTTCCATGTATAAATAAGGGTAAATTGTAATATGTAGTTTTGTATGGCACTAATATGGAATATGCCTTTGCTTCAGACGTTTTTACTCTGTAATTGACGTACTTTATGGTATGTATAGTATGTAAAGTAAGTGTATGCGAAAGTGATTGGACAGCGCTATTTAGGGGCCGGTTGTGCACCACTAGAATCGCAGCAGGTAAACCGGCGCGGAATATGGCAATGTGATGCCGAATGTTGTTAGTGAGCAGCGGTCATGTACCAAATTTTTTCTTGTGACTTCGGTTTTACGTATCTGATGGAAAAGAATGACCTTGAGAGCAGTTGTTTTTTATTTTTTGTGACAATGATTTTATATCAGCTGGTCTGCCTTATGTATCGTTATATCCAAATGGTTTATAAATGTGAAGCTACATTCAGGTATGTGGTACTGTACTAATAGTAATGTATACAGTGTAGCTCATGTAAGCCCTCCCTCAAACCTGTCATGTTATATCTTCACAGATCTGATAATGGCACTTTCAGTGTGTTGAAACCGGTTATCCAGTAAACAGTAAGCGTTCTTGGCTTTTGAATTATTTTAAATAAATTGTTTACTGTTATCTCACTTTGATACAAGACAGTCATTGCCTTCATGAATAAATGTTTGCATCCGCCCACGGAACCACGATTGTAACCTGGCGTGCACCTTTCGTCCCAAGCCAATCGATGGCCACGAACATCTTTCCTCGGGAGTCTGAAATTATGTAAATTGTATGGCAAGAGATGGGACCTAATGGGTGATGTGTAAAGGCTTCCCAGCGAAACGTTTGCAGCGTAGTCGAAGATATCTTGGCAACACGTGGGCGGACGTTACAGTGCAACAGACTGGTGCCGTCCGTCATTCCCGGACGTTTGGACTTGATGGTGCGCTTCAATTGTTGCAAAATGTTTACGGACCGCTGTGCGCTAATAGTGGCACCGTGTTCCGGAAAATGGTGAGCAGTGGGTTAACGTACAGAGTCATTCTTTTGCCGGATAATGCCCGCCAAAGTTGTTTCGAGTACGCCATCGACTGAAATGAAGCAGCATATGAGTTATACACTCATAAAAGATTTAAATCGAGCAGTTCACACACGACACTATGTGATGAAACCAGCTCCTGTTTTATGTAAACAAATATGAAATAATTTATTCCATCAAATATTACAGGTGCGAGCAAGACTCAAACAGAATACGAGAAATAGATTGACAGCATAACTGAAATTGTGCAATCTACATCTACATCTACATCCATACTCCGCAAGCCACCTGACGGTGTGTGGCGGAGAGTACCTTGAGTACCTCCATCTGTTGTCCCTTCTATTTCAGTCTCGTATTGTTCGTGGAAAGAAAGATCACGGGATGCCTCAGTGTGGGCTCCAATCTCTCTGATTTTATCCTCAAGGTCTCTTCGCGAGATATACGTAGGGGGGAGCAATATACTGCTTGACTCCTCGGTGAAGGTATGTTCTCGAAACTTCAACAAAAGCCCATACCGAGTTACTGAGCGTCTCTCTTGCAGATTCTTCCACTGGAGTTTATCTATCATCTCCGTAACGCTTTCGCGATTACTAAATGATCCTGTAACGAAGCGCGCTGCTCTCCGTTGGATCTTCTCTGTCTCTTCTATCAACCCTACCTGGTACGGATCCCCCACTGCTGAGCAGTATTCAAGCAGTGGGCGAACAAGCGTAATGTAACCTACTTCCTTTGTTTTCGGATTGCATTTCCTTAGGATTCTTCCAATGAATCTCAGTCTGGCATCTGCTTTACCGACGATCAACTTTATATGATCATTCCATTTTAATTCACTCCTAATGTCTACTCCCAGATAATTTATGGAATTAACTGCTTTCAAAAAAAAAAAAAAAAAAAAAAAAAATGGTTCAAATGGCTCTGAGCACTATGGGACTTAACAACTATGGTCATCAGTCCCCTAGAACTTAGAACTACTTAAACCTAACTAACCTAAGGAAAGCACACAACACCCAGCCATCACGAGGCAGAAAAAATCCCTGACCCCGCCGGGAATCGAACCCGGGAACCCGGGCGTGGGAAGCGAGAACGCTACCGCACGACCACGAGATGCGGGCTAACTGCTTTCAGTTGCTGACCTGCTATATAGTAGCTAAATGATAAAGGATGTTTCTTTATATGTATTCGCAGCACGTTACACTTGTGTACATTGAGATTCAATTGGCATTCCCTGAACCATGCGTCAATTCGTTGCAGATCCTCGTGCATTTCAGTACAATTTTCCATTGTTACAACCTCTCGATATACTACAGCATCATCCACAAAAAGCCTCAGTGAACTTCCGATGTTATCCACAAGGTTATTTATATATATTGTGAATAGCAACGGTCCTACGAGGCTCCCCTGCGGCGCACCTGAAATCAGTCTTACTTCGGAAGACTTCTCTCCATTGAGAATGACATGCTGCGTTCTGTTATCTAGGAACTCTTCAATCCAATCACACAATTGATCTGATAGTCCATATGCTCTTACTTTGTTCATTAAACGACTGGGGGGAACTATATCAAACGCCTTGCGGAAGTCAAGAAACACGGCATCTACCCGGGAACCCGTGTCTATGGCCCTCTGAGTCTCGTGGACGAATAGCGCCAGCTGGGTTTCACACGATCGTCTTTTTCGAAACCCATGCTGATTCCTACAGAATAGATTTCTAGTTTTCAGAAAAGTCATTATACTCGAACATAATACGTGTTCCAAAATTCTACAACTGATCGACGTTAGAGATATAGGTCTATAGTTCTGCACATCTGTTCGACGTCCCTTCTTGAAAACTGGTCTGACCTGTGCCCTTTTCCAATCCTTTGGAACGCTACGCTCTTCTACACACCTACGGTACACCGCTGCAAGAAGGAGGGCAAGTTACTTCGCGTACTCTGTGTAAAATCGAATTGGTATCCCATCAGGTAGCGGCCTTTCCCCTTTTGAGCGATTTTAATCGTTATTCTATCCCTCTGTCATCTATTTCGATATCTACCATTTTGTCATCGGTGCGACAATCTAGAGAAGGAACTACAGTGGAGTGTTCCTCTGTGAAACAGCTTTGGAAATAGACATTTAATATTTCGGCTTTTAGTCTGTCATCCTCCAATACATACAAGAAGTCACATCCTGCAATCCTGCATCCTGCAATACATAATTAGGAATATGAAATAACGAAACCAGCTACTATTCACTACGAAACGAAAAAACACATATGGAAGGCTCTAAATCACATAATGAAAATGCGACGTGATGCACTGACAAACTGTCAGCGCTGCAAGTGGCTTACAGCATACAAAAATCGTATTCCCATTAAGTCCCTGTATGAGGTTCATATCCCTGGAGTTTGCTGCCTCTCAGTCGTAAATACGACGGTGCTGCCACTCTGGTCAGGTAACCATTTCCCTTTGCCACGTAATAGAGCACGGGTTCCTATCTTTCTTAGACCATTACTCCTCAGTGCAGTTAGACATTAGTTGGTATCCCCTCCTGCCCCACCTTCCATCTGTAGCACCCCCTCCCCCACATTATCAGGAACTTTAGCACTAAACTGTAGAATGAAAGACTTTTCTAGGAACACTTTAATTTTTAGAATGAAAGATGAATGATATTTAGTTTGTGTGTGTGTGTGTGTTACAATGAATGACGAATGAATTGTGGTGCATCGCAAGTAGTACCACAACTCCTTCTCAAATAAGAAAGCAAACTATCCACAGTGAGGGTAGACACTTTTTACAATACATACTTCCCCTGCATTACTCCTCTCCGTGTTGGACCTGCACACAGCAACACAATTTAAATCGTAAGCACTACACTTACTGTTCGTAAATCACTTTGTTGCTGCACTCCTTACTTCTGAAATGGCAGGAATTGGACGGCTTCAGCGTGTTAATACTTAGTGGCCGACTACAGCCACTAATACAATAATAATAATAATGTGTGCAGCACTGTTGTGGCCCTTATACAGTTACTGCTGCATCGTGCTGTCAATTAATTCGCTTGTATGTTTCGAAACGAGTAATGAAGCAATTTCTGGACTACTGTAGGTACTATGTGCAACTTGGAGAAGATATTGTCTTGAAATATCTAGCATTTGTTACATTTACGTCTCACTTTTATCATCAGCGATGCACGGGGCACAGCACAACATATCTGTGGACTATGTGAGGAACCTGTGATCTCCACCGCATTAATGCTACTAATTGAAAAAAAGTATCTATTGATAACTTGTTGTTATTGTTGTGGTCTTCAGTCCTGAGACTGGTTAGACGCAGCTCTCCATGCTAATCTATCCTGTGCAAGCTCCTTCATCTCCCAGTACCTACTACAACCTACATCCTTCTGAATCTGCTTAGTGTATTCATCGCTTGGTCTCCCTCTACGAGTTTTACCCTCCACGCTGCCCTCCAATGCTAAATTTGTGATCCCTTGATGCCTCAGGACATGTCCTACCAATCGATTCCTTCTTCTAGTCAAGTTGTGCCACAAACGTCTCTTCTCCCCAATCCTATTCAGTACGTCCTCATTAGTTACATGATCTACCCACCTAATCTTCAACATTCTTCTGTGGCACCACATTTCGAAAACTTCTATTCTCTTCTTGTCCAAACTATTTATCGTTCATGTTTCACTTCCATACATGGCTGCACTCCATACAAATACTTTCAGAAACGACTTCCTGACACTTAAATCTATACTCGATGTCAACAAATTTCTCTTCTTCAGAAACGCTTTCCTTGCCATTGCCAGTCTACATTTTATATCCTCTCTACTTCGACCATCATCAGTTATTTTGCTCCCCAAATAGCAAAACTCCTTCACTACTTTAAGTGTGTTATTTCCTAATCTAATTCCCTCAGCTTCACCCGACTTAATTCGACTACATTCCATTATCCTCGTTTTGCTTTTGTTGATGTTCATCTTATATCCTCCTTTCAAGACACTGTCCATTCCATTCAACTGCTCTTCCAAGTCCTTTGCTGTCTCTTACAGAATTACAATGTCATCGGCGAACCTCAAAGTTTTTATTTCTTCTCCCTGGATTTTAATACCTACTCCGAATTTTTCTTTTGTTTCCTTTACTGTTTGCTCAATATACAGATTGAATAACATCGGGGATAGGCTACAACCCTGTCTCACTCCCTTCCCAACCACTGCTTCCCTTTCATGCCCCTCGACTCTTATAACTGCCATCTGGTTTCTATACAAATTGTATTTTACCCCTGCCACCTTTAGAATTTGAAAGAGAGTATTCCAGTCAACATTTCAAAAGCTTTCTCTAAGTCTACAAATGCTAGATACGTAGGTTTGCCTTTCCTTAATCTTTCTTCTAAGATAAGTCTTAAGGTCAGTATTGCCTCACGTGTTTCAACATTTCTACGGAATCCAAACTGATCTTCCCCGAGGTCGGCTTCTACCAGTTTTTCCATTTGTCTGTAAGGAATTCTTGTTAGTATTTTGCAGCTGTGACTTATTAAGCTGGTAGTTCGGTAATTTTCACATCTGTCAACACCTGCTTTCTTTGGGATTGGAATTATTATATTCTTCTTTACGTCTGAGGGTATTTTGCCTGTCTCGTACATCTTGCTCACCAGATGGTAGAGTTTTGTCAGGAATGGCTCTCCCAAGGCCGCCAGTAGTTCTAATGGAATGTTGTCTACTCCCGGGGCCTTGTTTCGACTCAGAGTGTTATAAGATTGTAATAATAGTAATGACCTTTTGAAAATAATTTAGTTTTGTGACTGAATCAGGATTGATTCGTTTAGTTTTTACCCCTCAGAAAATTTTATTTTATCCCTCAGGAGTGGTCGCAAACTGTCGATCCATTTCTAAGATGTAATCGATGCATTTCCATTATACGCATGTGTATTTTTTACAGATCCCTGTACACATTTTCATCACGCTTCAACATTGCCTCCGCCCATTTCGTAGAATGGCTTCCATCGTTATCGAGCAGTTCTGAATAGAAGCATATCTTGTGAAACAGCCGCCACTGCATCTCGGTTCCGAACTCTTAGCTCCTCGAGAATCCTTATCTTTGTTTAGTACACCCTTGAATCTTTGTACTCCCAGCCGAAGAAATCCAAGTGTGTCGAATCAGCGAAAGCTATTGCCATGGTTCTGTTGAAACTAAGCCTTCATATCTGTTAGCGAAACTTCGATTTAGATGCTCCCTTACTACGAGATCAAAATTAGAAGGTGCTCCATCGTATTGAAACACAACGGTGCCAGTAACGCCTTCTTGCTGAAGCTGTGATTCTAGGAATTGCTCGTGCTTATCGAGGTAGATGTTTCCTGTAATTGACTCTTATGCAGATATGAAGGGAAACGGATCCAGACTTAATGACCACCTTTTACAGTGTAATAAAGCTGTCTTCTACTCTAAGTGTGCGTTGAAATGCGGCAGTAGTGGGTATATATGCTCTTCGGTCGCGGTCGGTACTAAATATTTTGCTAATAAAGTGGACTTGCGAAAATGAGTCTTTAAGTAGTTCTGTTACAATAGAAGCCCAATATCCGACCTCAAATCAATGTAATGAACTCTTATTGCCGCGAGACCCCATACTGTGTCAAACTCACACAGCGGAGTCCTAGACTCCGCGTGCGTTGCTATGCCAGAGCGGGCCACATTTTTAACATGTGATACTGGCAGAGCACAGCTGTTACGGCGTGCCGCTTGAAATGTATCTTATCACAACGTGCGTCAGAAATAGCTGCGTGCGCAAATATTTGCTCAGAGAAGCTTTACGGTGATGAACTTGACGGAGGAATCCCAAGACCACCTGATGAACAGCTCCTGCTTCAGACTTTAGTCTTCCGCAGTCAATACTCGAAAAACGGTAGCCGATACTCAAGTACCAGCTTAAAAAAGTACCCAGGCTACCAGAAAAAACCCAAAACAAGTGTCGTCATTTATTTTTCTCAAAAAGTTTTCAGTAACGTTATTGTTCCTCTTTTCTTTCGGTATCGCGTTCCAACCAATATTATACCAGTAATGTGGAAGCCTTGGCGGGAACAGGTATTCATGGCAAACTGAGGTTTACATGGGAAGCGCTGTGAGTAGGTTACTGGTTCGTAGGTGCCTGTCAGTAGTTAGTTCATGCCGTGAGAAAGCTCACTACGAAGGGCAATAGAGTCCACCGACGAAGGCATTAGAGGGAAAGAACTGAAACGGCGATTAGAGAAAATACAAACAGGAGACGAAATTAAATAATCTGTCACCAGTTCGCTAGTACTGCAAGTAAGATACACTACTGGCCATTAAAACTGATATACCAAGAAGAAACGCAGATGATAAACTGGTATTCATTGGACTAATATATTATACTAGAACTGGCATGTGATTACATTTGCGCGCTATTTGGGTGAATTGATCCTGACCGAGCGGGGTGGCGCAGTGGTTAGACACTGGACTCGCATTCGGGAGGACGACGGTTCAATCCCGCGTCCGGCCATCCTGATTTAGGTTTTGCGTGATTTCCCTAAATCACTCCAGGCAAATGCCGGGATGGTTCCTCCGAAAGGGCACGGCCGACTTCCTTCCCAATCCTTCCCTAATCTGATGAGACCGATGACCACGCTGTCTGGTCTCCTTCCCCAAACCAACCAACCAACCAGCCAACCATTGATCCTGAGAAATCAGTACCCAGAAGAAACATATCTGGCCGTAATAACGGCCTTGATACGCCTGGGCATTGTGTCAAACACAGCTTGAATGGCGTGTACAGGTACAGCTGCCCATGTAGCTTCGACACAATATGACAGTTCATCAAGAGTAGTGACTGTCGTATTGTTACGAGCCAGTTGCTCGGCCACCATTGACTAGACGTTTTCAATTGCTGAGAGATCTGGAGAATGTGCTGGCCAGGGCAGCAGTCGCACATTTTCTGTTCCGTACTGGACCTGGAACAAGCGGTCGTGCATTATCCTGCTGAAATGTAGGGTTTCGCAGGGATCGAATGAAGGGTAGAGCCACAAGTCGTAACACATCTGAAATATAACGTCCACTGTTCAAAGTCCAATCAATGCGGAAGAGAGGTGACCGAGACGTGTAACCAGTGGCACCCCATACCATCGCGCCGGCTGATACGCCAGTACGGCGATGACGATTACACGCTTCCATTGTGCGTTCACCGCGATGTCGCCAAACACGGATGCAACCATCATGATACTGTAAACAGAACCCGGATTCATCCGAGAAAATGACGTTTTGTCATTCTTGCAACCAGGTTCGTCGTTGAGTACACCATCGCAGGCGCTCCTGTCTGTGATGCAGCGTCAAGGGTAACCGCAGCCACGGTCTCCGAGCTGATAGTCCACGTTGCTGCAAACGTCGTCGATCTGTTCGTGCAGATGGTTGTTGTCTTGCAAACATCCCCATCTGTTGACTCCGGGATCGAGACGAGGCTGCACGATCTGTTACAGCCACACGGATAAAATGCTTGTCATCTCGACTGCTAGTGATACGAGGCCGTTCGGATCCAGCATTGCGGTCCGTATTACCCTCCTGAACCCACCGATTCGGTATTCTGCTAACAGTAATTGAATATCGACCAACGCGAGCAGCAATGTCGCGATACGATAAACCGCAATCGCGATAGGCTACAATCCGACCTTTATCAAAGTGGGAAACATGATGGTATGCATTTCTCCTCCTTACAGGAGGCATCACAACAATGTTCCACCAGGCAACGTCGGTCAACTGCTGTTTGTGTATGAGAAATCGGTTGGAAACTTTCCTCATGTCAGCACGTTGTAGGTGTCGCTACCGGCGCCAACCTCGTGTTAACGTTCTGAAAAGCTAATCATTTGCATATCACGGCATCTTCTTCCTGTCGGCTAAATTTCGCCTCTGTAGCACGTCATCTTCGTGGTGTAGCCATTTTAATGGCCAGTAGTGTATTTCTACCGCTGCTATTGTACCGATTCAGTACTGCAGTAACCCAACAATGGAGGTGGTAGGGTAAAAAAGTGTGTACGATAACACCGTTGTTATTAATATCGGCGTGCGTTTCCACATCACACCTGAACTTACTGTCTACATAACACTCGTATACGTTACGTGAAGTGTAATCTTTTCGATTACCCCTAATATTATGTAACGTGGCTCTAATTTCACTAATGACGCATAGTTTGGGAATATGACCCGTCATGATGGAACGCCCGCACAATGTTCTGCTAATGTAGGGCCACATTTAACTTGTCATTATGGTCCGAGAAGGACAGGTCGGGAAGGGTGTGTACCTGACTCCAATACTTTGAAATTTTGTGTCCCTCGTCATCTCAGTAGTCGAAGAACTGCAGCTGCGAATTATAATGGTTTGTCCAAAGTTAAAGATGGTCTTGGGGTGTTTAAAGAACTCAATAACTTCACAGCAGATACGAGAACAGTCTTGCTTCCAAAACGAGGACGACATGCGGAACACTTCCTTCAGCAGGCACAAGTGTAGAGTAAATTATAACATATAACTTATGGGAATAGTATTTCTTGTTACAAATATATTTGAACTAATTAGGACAACAGAGCCAAAGCCTTGCAGACAAACAAAAATTACATGAAGCGAAATGTAGTGTGAGGAGGGCTATGCGAGAGGCGTTCAACGAATTCGAAAGTAAAGTTATATGTACCGACATGGTATAGAATCCTAAGAAATTTTGGTCTTATGTCAAAGCGGCAGGTGGACCAAAAGAAAATGTCTAGACTCTCTGTGACCAAAATAGTACTGAAACAGAGGATGACAAACTAAAGATCGAAATACTAAATGTCTTTTTCCAAAGCTGTTTCACAGAGGAAGACTGCACTGTAGTTCTTTCTCTAGATTGTAGCCCAGATGACAAAATGGTAGATATCGAAACAGATGACAAAGGGATAGAAAAACAGTTAATATCGCTCAAAAGAGGAAAGGCCACTGAACCTGATGGGATACCAGTTCGATTTTACACAGAGAACACGAAGGATCTTGCCCCCCTTCTTGCAGCGGTGTACCGTAGGTGTCTAGAAAAGCGTAGCGTTCCGAAGGATTGGAAAAGGGCACAGTTCATCCCCGTTCTCAAGAAGGGACGTCAAACAGATGTGCAGAACTATAGACCTATATCTCTAACGTCGATCAGTTGTAGAATTTTGGAACACGTATTATGTCCGAGTATAATGACTTTTCTGGAGACTAGAAATCTACTCTGTAGGAATCAGCTTGGGTTTCGAAAAAGACGATCGTGTGAATCCCAGCTCGCCCTATTCGTCCACGAGACTCAGAGGGCCATAGACACGAGTTCCCAGGTATATGCAGTGCTTCTTGACTTCCGGAAGGCGTTCGATACAGTTCCCCACAATCGTTTAACGAACAAAGTAAGAGCATATGGACTATCAGACCAGTTGTGTGATTGGATTGAAGAGTTCTAGATAACAGAACGCAACATGTCATTTACAACGGAGAGAAGTCTTTCGTAGTAAGAGTGATTTTAGGTGTGCCGCAGGGAAGTGTCGTAGGACCGTTGCTATTCAAAAATATGGTCATCAGTCCCCCAGAACTTAGAACTACTTAAACCTAACTAACCTAAGGACATCACACACATCCATGCCCGAGGCAGGATTCAAACCTGCGACCGTAGCGGTCGCGCGGTTCCAGACTGAAGCGCCTAGAACCACTCGGCCACTCTGGCCGGCGTTGCTATTCACAATATATATAAATGACCTTGTGGATAACATCAGAAGTTCACTGAGGCTTTTTGAGGATGATGCTGTCGTATATTGAGATTGTAACAATGGAAAATTGTACTGAAATGCACGAGGATCTGCAACGAATTGACGCTTGGTGCAGGGAATGGCAATTGAATCTCAATGTAGCCAGGTGTAATGTGCTGCTAATACATAGAAAGAAAGATCCTTTATCATTTAGCTACAATATAGCAGGTCAGTAACTGGAAGCAGTTAATTCCATAAATTATCTGGGAGTATGCATTAGCAGTGATTTAAAATGGAATGATCACATAAAGTTGATCGTCGGTAAAGCAGATGCCAGACTGAGATTCATTGGAAGAATCCTAAGGAAATACAATCCGAAATCAAAGGAAGTAGGTTACAGTACGCTTGTTCGCCCACTGCTTGAATACTGCTCAGCAGTGTGGGATCCGTACCAGATAGGGTTGATAGAAGAGACAGAGAAGATCCAACGGAGAGCAGCGCGCTTCGTTACAGGATCATTTAGTAATCGCGAAAGCGTTACGGAGATGATAGATAAACTCCAGTGGAAGACTCTGCAGGAGAGACGCTCAGTAGCTCGATTCGGGCTTTTGTTGAAGTTTCGAGAACATACCTTCACCGAGGAGTCAAGCAGTATATTGCTCCCTCCTACGTATATCTCGCGAAGAGACCATGACGATAAAATCAGACACATAAGAGCCCACGCAGAGGCATATCGACAGTCTTTCTTTCCACGAACAATACGAGACAGGAATAGAAGTTAGAACCGATAGAGGTGCTCAAGGTACCCTCCGCCACACACCGTCAGGTGGCTTGCGGAGTTTGGATGTAGATGTAGATATAGACAAAAGTTCAAAATGAAGCCAGTGGTCGCAGCCATACATTCACTTTTATGCCCCGAGAAACCCGTTTCCGGAACCATACACTATCTGATGGAAAATGGGGTGAGTCCACTATTCGACTTTATGGCGGCTTCAACTATTCCGGGGACACTCTCAGTGATTTGTCTGAATGACTTTGCCCGAACGGTAGTCCACTCTTTCTGAAGACACGAAACCGGCGAAGGTAGTTATGTTGGACTCTGGAGTACGGACCGCAGTCGACATTCTACCTCAACCCAGAGGAGTTCCACTGGCTTCACATGGGGACACTGGACAGGCCAGACCATTTCATGATTGTTATTGTACATAAATAATCGCAAAGAATTTTGTAACATGTTGTAGCCCTGTCAGCAACTGCGATAAACTAATATGTCAAAAATCCGCCTCAGTCGCGAAATGTTACTGTTCTTCCCCACGTTTGAGCTAGAGTAGTCTAGCCTTCTTCAGTAGCATAAAATAAACTAATACATGCTAGAATAAGACACGATCAAGCATGAAAAGATAAAGTATCTTGGTACCATGTCAAGCTACGTTACTTAGCTGAAGAACAGCCCCGGCCCCACTTGGTGGAAAGCGGTCGGATAGCCGCGGACGCTTTGTTGGAACTTACTGTGGCACGCGGATATGGACCGAGCAAGAGGGCAGATCACGCGCATGCGCGCACGGAAAGTCAAAGGTGCAAGCCATTGGCTGTCTTTATGTTACGTACTGGAAATTACCTATAGTTAAACCGTAAATTTGTGAAAGTACAAGGCACTCAGCAGATAGAATCGCGATGAGCGTTAACTGTAAACTGAGACCTTATTAACTGATAAGAAATTTACTTATACCTTCAGTTCAGCTTGTTAGATTAAAACCACACATGATTACCGCTATGTTGTATGGTTCCGCACGATCTCATGCGGGGAATGAGCAAGGATATACGTCCGTAACGGGAGAACTTCTCGGGGTTAGGAGAAGGTGGAAATAAAATGATTTCCATTACACATGGAGTAATACATTAATTTGTTAACGCGAAATTTGACTAAAGTTCTTGTTTTATGGCACTACATGACTACGCATTTATGACTGACTGGGTGTGTAAAGCTTAGGCCTTTCCTAAACACAACGTTGGCCATGTGTCCATAAAGTCATAAATGATTCCCTAAGCTTTACACACCCAGTCAATCATAAATGTGCAGTAATGTAGTGCCATAACAGAAGAACGTTAGTCAAATTTCGCGTTAACAAATTGATGTATTACTCCATGTGTAATGGAAATCATTTTATTTCCACCTTCTCCTAATCCTGAGAAGTTCTCCCGTTACGGACGTATACCCTTGTTCATTCCCCGCATGAGATCGTGCTGAACCATACCACATAGCGGTAATCATGTGTGGTTTTAATCTAACAAGCTCAACTTAACAGCCGGCCGAAGTGGCCGTGCGGTTAAAGGCGCTGCAGTGTGGAACCGCAAGACCGCTACAGTCGCAGGTTCGAATCCTGCCTCGGGCATGGATGTTTGTGATGTCCTTAGGTTAGTTAGGTTTAACTAGTTCTAAGTTCTAGGGGACTAATGACCTCAGCAGTTGAGTCCCATAGTGCTCAGAGCCATTTGAACCCTGAACTTAACGTCTAAGTAAATTTCTTATCAGTTAATAAGGTCTCGGTTTACAGTTAACGCTCATCGGGATTCTATCTGCTTAATGCCTGGTACTTTCACAAATTTACGGTTTAACTATAGGTAATTTTCCCTGTACATAACATAAAGACAGCCAATGGCAGGCACCTTTGACTTTTCGTGCGGGCAAGCGCGTGATCTGCCCTCTTGCTCCGTCCATATCCGCGTGCCACAGTCAGTTCCAACGAAGCGTCCGCGGCTAACCGAGAGCTTCCCACGAAGTGGGGCCGGGGCTGTTCTTCAGCTAAGTAACGTAGCTTGACATGGTACCAAGATACTTGAGCTTTTCATGTTTGATCGTGTCTTATTCTAGCATGTATTAGTTCATTTTATGCTACTGAAGAAGGCTAGACTACTCTAGCTGAAACCTGGGTAAAGACCAGTAACATTTCGCAACTGAGGCGGATTTTTGACATATAAATGATTCCCTCACAGGTGAAATCGAAGTGCACACACTTCTTCTGGCTGGCTGCAGAATTATGTTCCAGTACGGCCGGCCATTTATATCACCGAAAAACTGGTGTATGAATAATAGACTGTCCAATCACATTAATATGACAAGCTGTCTAGAGCCTGAATAACCACCGTTTGCAGCGTGGAATGCTACGAGATGTGTAGATAGAGTCAGAGAGATTGTGGAAGGTACCGATAGAAGGTAGACCCACGCCTTCTTTAGTGCACTAGATTTCTAGGTTCAAATCCACGGCGCGGGCAACCCGATCGGTCCCACAGATTCTCGACTGGCTGTAAATCCGGAGAGTTCGGTGGCCTCGGGCGTACCGTGAACTCATCCTGGTGCTATTCGAAACGCACGTGACACTTGCATTGTCCTGCTGGAAGATACCATTGCGCCGAGGAAAAACAAACCTCATACAGGAGTGGACGTGGTCCCCAAGGACACGTGGATACTTGTGTTGATCCACTGTGTCATTCCGAATGACGATGTCACCTAGGCAATGCCACGAAAACGTTCCCCAGGCCATAACGCCCCCTCCTCCAGCCTGGACCTTGTGATCTGAAAAGGCCTCCTGTCGTCATTCAATGGACCTCCAGTTGTATATTATTGCCAATTAAAATTGCTACACCACAGCAACCGACAGGAAGACGATGCTCTGATATGCAAATAATTAGCTTTTCAGAGCATTCACACGAGGTTGGCGCCGGTGGCGACACCTACAACGTGTTGACATGAGGAAAGTTTCCAACCGGTTTCTCATACACAAACAGCAGTTGACCGGCTTTTCCTGGTGAAACGTTGTTTTATTTTTATCTTACCTTCGTACTCGTTAGGCGCAATGTATGTTGGAAGCAGTAGAACCATTCTGCAAGCAACTTCAAATGCCGGTCCTTGAAATTTTCGGAGTAGCAGTCCTCGAAAAGAATGTTGCCTTCCCTCCAGGATTCCCATTTGAGTTGCTGAAGTATGTCAGTAACACTTGCGCGTTGTGCGAGCCTACCAGCAACATATCTAGCAGCCCGCCTATGAATTGCTTCCATTTCTTCCTTTAATCCGACCTGCTATGGATTCCACACACTCGAGGAGTACTCAGGAACAGATAGCAATAGCGTCCTATTTGCGGTTTCCTTTATGGATGAACTACACTTTCCTAGAGTTTGGCCCAGATATGTAAACGATGTGACTGTGTCAGGTGGGACATTACTAATGCTGTATCCGGTCATAATGGTTTGTTTTTCCCACTCATCCGCATTAACTTGAATATTTCTACGTTTGGAGCTAGCTGGCATTCTTCACACTAACTCTAAATTTTGTGTAAGTCACCTTGTAACGTCCTACAGTCATTCAACGTCGACACCTTACCCCATCATCTGCAAACAACCGCAGATCTGTGCTCACACTGTCCAGCAAATCATTTATGTACGAGGCGTGTTTTTTAAGTAAGTACCGTTTGGAAATTTAAAAAAGTCGTACTAAGATATCTTAATAATTTTATTTTTACAGGAAGGCCTGTACCTTAATCTACTTTTCTACATAATTTCCGTGAATATTGAGGCACTTGTCATGACGTTGTACCAGCTTTTGAATACCCTCCTCATAGAAATCTGCCGCCTGACTTGTTAACCACTGCATGACCACAGTTTTGACTTCATCATCGCCTTGACCGCCCAGGTGTTTCTTCAAGTGCAGGAACAGATGTTAGTCACTGGGCACAAGATCGGGACTGTATGGAGGATGATCTAGAATTTCCTATCGAAAAGATGCGATGAGATCTTTGGTCTGATTCGCCACATGCGGACGGGCATTGTCTTGCAGCAAAACGATGCCCTCGCTCAAGTCCATGGACTGTTGCTTTTATTCTGATGTGACGTAGGCCACCCATGTCTCATCGCCCGCAACATTTTGGCATAAGATATCATCACCTCCGTTGTGGTACCGCTCAAGGAAAGCCAATGCACTGTCTAAACGTCTGGTTTTGTGCTCATCCGTCAACAATTTCGGAACCCAACGTGCGCACGATTTTCGGTAATGCAAGTGCTCGGTCACAATGCCATACAAAACACTACGAGAAACATTAGGAAAGTCATCCCGCAAGGAGGAAATCGTAAAGCGCCTGTTTTCTCTCACCTTATTGTCCACTTCCTGCACCAAACTTTCATTAACGACCGAAGGACGCCCACTGCGTTGTTCATCATGTACATTTGTACGGCTATCTTTAAATGCTCTCACCCACTTTCTTACCATTCCGTCACTCATAATGCTTTCCCCGTAAACTGCACAGATCATACGATGAATATCGGTCGCTTTTAGGCCTTTCGCACTAAGAAATCTTATAACAGCCTGTACTTCACAGTCAGCGGGACTCACGATTATCGGAGGCATCTTAAACACTCAGTATACAACGTAAAAAAGGAAGAATCAGACTGTAATGGCGTCAGTGCGTAGATTAAGGTACAGGCTTTCATGTAAAAATAAAATTATTGAGATATGTTAGCACGTCTTTTTTTAAATTTCAAAACGGTACTTACTCAAAATACCCGCCTCGTATATAGAGAACAACATCGGTCCTATCACACTTCCCTGCGGCACTACTGACGATATCCTTGTCTCTGATAAACCCTACATACTGAGTCCCATTACTTAATAAGTCTTTGAGCCGCTCGCGTATCTGTGAACCTATTCCATACGCTCTTACTTTCATTAACAGCCTGCAATGTGGAATATGCCTGTTGCTCTTCATCGATAGTTGGCAATATATCTTGCGACAAAGGGCAAGTTCAGTTTCGCACGAGCTATGCTTTCTACAATCATGCTGATTCGTACACATAAGCTACTAGGTCTCAGGAAAATTTATTATATACTGCGGCGTGGCGGGTATGAAATTGGTGCGTTATTGTTTCATCACTGTCTTTCGTCGTACTGTGCACTAAAAAATTCCACTTGCCCCAGTACAGAGTCTGACCACCAGCCCGTTCCTCTGCATACGTAGATACTGTCCAGACGATGTTAAAAGCAGCGTTGAAGAAAAACGCCGTCGATACATATGTTTGTATAAAGTCCGCGTAAACTCGGGTAGCAAGCTATCCTGTAATATCTTATAACAAATTTTGGGTGGAGGCCGACTGCTTCATCTCTTTAGAAAAATGTCAGAATTCTGTAACGAGTTCTTTTATGTCTTTACGTTCAAAATCAAACACTTGGCATCAGGTCGTATTTAATTAATGAGTGTTATAACTGCCCTCAGCTCACAGTTCATACAACCCAGTATACAAACAAGGCAGCCAGGAATGTTCTTAAGTCCGGCCCGAATTATTACGCGATTTACAGTCATTAGTCTGCTACAATACACGAGTTTTACATTTTGTCATTTTCAGTGGATTTCTAAAAAAGAAAACTGCTCGCCCACTATCCCATAAGCGGGTATGAAACATGCCACGTGTAATTTTACAAAGGCCGAAAGTTTACACGCGTTTATCTCTCTAAGAAATCACTTCACCAAGCTCAGATTTTCACAATACGTCGGTATATACAACTGCTTTCGTGGCAGTACAATCTGGACGCGAGAAACCAGTAACTTCTTCATTTTACTCATAATGTAGACGGACGCGTACAACATGACCTGTACGTCCGATAGTTAGCCAGTGACTCCTGAATGCTGCTCCTTCCACAGCCTATAACTACTTGACAGTGCGCGGGAACTGCTAAACTCTAAATGGTTGTTCAAAATGACCAGCCAATCAACACAATCCTTCGAGTTCCTTTTCGCGATAAAACTATCTTACACCAATCAACATTCACAGATGCATTTACGTCACTTCATCATGCAAATATTAATAAAATGTTTAACAAAACCAAACGAAAAGAAAACTAATCTTGAAATAACTTTAGAAAATTATTACTCTGCAAATGACTATTCTGGCTGCCTCCTTACAAAAGCAAGTACCCTTGGACATACGTCATCATCACGGTGGCGAAATTACATTTTTCATTGCAACTTGCTTCCTTAACAGTTTCCCATGACATAGTTACGTAATGTTTAACATGAGATAAAACTGAATGTTTCCGGATGTCCCAAATACACACTCTCACTGCCGCGCAGGATTAGCAGAGCGGTCTAAGTCGCTGCAGTCATGGACTGTGCGGCTGGTCCCGGCGGAGGTTCGTGTCCTCCCTCGGGCATGGGTGTGTGTGTGTGTGTGTTTGTCATTACGATAATTTAGGTTAAGTAGTGTGTAAGCTTAGGGACTGATGACGTTAGCAGTTAAGCACTTAAGATTTCACACACATTTGAACATTTTTTTTAACACACTCTCACTCATTCTCATTTACTCACACAACAACACAGTAAATAAATAGTGACCTTTTCTGAATTTTATATTACGAAAATGAAAAGTAGTTAACGTTTTTAACTATGAAAATTCAAACAAATTGACTTTACATTTTGTGAACTTCAGTAATGATTCCAAATGATACTAAAAGACAAATGAATCTTAACTGACTTTAATCTTACAAGTGTCTGTTTGGGGTGTTTTAGGTAATTTTCTCTAACTCTGAAAGTATGCCAGCTAGAAAGCCGAGATCTTTACATAATCTTCTTTTTAATAACAAAGGGCAGTGTATTGACTTTTAACTAAATTGAATAATATTTAATATAAATTTTTAGTGGCTTGAATATTCTGTCGCTCGAATTGACACAGGTACCACTTCCCACGGCTAGGCTAGCGACAGGTGCGAATCGGTCATGCTAAAATACAAGCGGCTGTTTCTATCACCGCCAACGTCTCCAAAGCTAAATGCCGTACTGCAAAGTAGTTCAATAGATGCTATTGCGTATTGACTAACGACGTTACAATACGAACTGCGAACATTTTCAAGGATTCTATAGCAGACCGATGGTAATAATGTTGGTTTGTAATTTTACAGGTCCGTTCTTTTGCCCTTCTTACACACGAGAGTCATCTGCACTTTTTCCAATCGTTTGGGACTTTGCGCAGGATGAGGGATTCACGACAAATGCAAGCTAGGCAAGCAGCCAATAATGTAGTGTAGTTTTTGAAAACCGAACTGGGCTTCCATCCGGACCTCGTGATTTATTTGCTTTCAAATCTTTCAGTTGTTTGTGCTTATTACTACGTCGTCCACACGGGGGTCTGCTCTATGGTCAAACGACGGTTTGTTTTTAGGTTTCTTTCGGGTGAACGATTTCTTAAACGTGAAATTTAATGCCGATTTGGATTAGCGGAAAGCTCCGACTGCGTATCTGATCCCTGGAATCAGTCGATGATCGCGACCTTTAGTACTGTGCTTCGAACACTCTACAGATAGAGTTCACTGGCTGAAACTCGCAACGGCCGCCTGATTCATCTCTCGCTTTTTGCTGCCAACGGCCGATACCTTGGCAAGGACGGCGCTGTTTTCATCAAACGGTGCGTCACTGGCCATACTGCGCTGCCACGCTGCGGGACAGATGCCAGTGAACTCGCCACATATTTTTAGCGTTTCGGCTAACAAAAGCCGGTCACATTCCATGCGCCGACGCGATTTCTTTTTTTCCCATGTTTGACATGGATTACCTGCGCCTAACAAGTGATTCTTTTTTTCTGTTTCCAGGTGCTCGCTGCGACGAAATCCACAAGTTGGGCATTCGTGCTACGCTTGGGGGAAGTAGACTGTGGGTTTTAGGTGCAGAACATAGCAAAGGAGGTGTCTTCCCATGTCCTGTTAATTTTTATGGTATTTTTTAATGTGGTCCCCGCTTCATTGTACTGTTCCAATGCAGACGATGGTGTGACTTACTAATTTAAATCGGTTTTCTGGTTAGTAACACAGGTCGGAGGCAAGGAGGAGGTTACCGTTTCGCGTCTGCACGATATTCTTATGGTAATAAGTCGACTAGACTTTGAGATCCCGCCAGAGAACTAACTCACACTAATAGCTCAATTTCAGAAGGAAAATCCACATCTATTATCGCTGCTACTGAACAACAACAGGTGCGATAACTGAGCACCGATAAGTGACAAAGAAGGCAGGCTTCACCTTGGCCCATCTCTCGGAGGTTGTAATCTCTCTCTCTCTGCCGCTGACTAACACAATCTATCGATACGACACGATTACAGACGGTAACCCACATTAGGTATTTGTCTCTTCAAAATATACCGGCGCTTAGTCATCTCTTTTCAGACATCCCCAGTCTGCTAATCTTGATGTTAGGAATAGGTATTCTAAAATTGCTTATGTGAATCACCTAAGAAACACCGATTAATGTAGAAGTCGCTGATACGTGCGAGGAAAATTCTTCGTGGGCGGGACGTTTAAAACCAATATTCTTAGTACTCCAGAGAGATTTGACGTTGTGCTACCGCTCGGATTTGGTGACAGCTGTTTCAAAGAAACTGAAGCGTAAAGTGCCGGTCGTACGTTTGTACTATAGGTTTGCATAACAATATTGAACTCACACTCATAATAAAGACTTCTTTGTTGGGCAACAGCTGTAATCGATGTAAAGTTTACTATTGTTCGATATTAGGTTAACAAATCGATTATTTGTGGACATTGGTACCGTGTACCCGTCACAGTCCCTTTTCGGGTAGAACGGTCGAATCTCAGGTTAGTAATTTCAAAGTTAGAGTCATCGGCTGTACTTCGTGAGTCAGCTTGGACTAGGTTTCGTTCAAGGTTCTAGCGTAGCTCTATCGTTGATATAAATCTCAAGCCACAGCGAAAGTGTGCCATCGAAACAGACCGATTACCCCTGACGACATCGATCTACCGAGTGTAGTTCAAAGAAGGCAAGAACTTTCGCGAATTGAGAAACTGACTGTATTGGAGAAAAATCTCTGAATGCAAGTTTGAGGTCGTTTGCCTGTGGGGCTTTGCGGATCTGGAATTTTGTTGTGGTTTGTTAACGTATGTGGGTACTTTATGTAGAAGAAAACCGATATACCTTCATAACCGAGTGCAGCGTCGATGCGCACCATCAGTAAAGTAACGTAGAGCGAGATTTGTTGGGCCTTCAGGCAGAGGGTTGCACTAAGTTGTCAGGGATCGCGAGATTGCGACCATGCCTCCGAGAAGGAACCAGACCGCTGTGCGCGGCTTGGGCGCTGAGGGTCAGATGCGGGACGACTACTACGAAGACTACTACGATTACGACTACGAGGAGGCGGTGTTGCGCTACAACTGGGTCGAGCTGCTGCCCGCGCTCGTCGTCTACACGCTGACGCTGCTGATCGGACTGGCGGGCAACTCGCTCATCATCTTCACAGTGTGCCGCTACCGCAAGCTGAAGAACGCCACCAACGTCTTCCTGGCCAGTCTCGCCTCCGCTGACCTGCTGCTGGTCACCGTTTGCGTGCCAGTCAAGGTGAGTCGCCGACCACTTGTTGCTGCAGCGCCGCCGCGGCCGCCAGCCTGCTTCTCTACCCCCTACGCTCATTCAGTGCCAGGGCTCTCAGAGGCGCTGCTTCTGAGCGGCAGCACTGGTGGCCGATGCTTGCTGTGCCTGCTGTCGCGCTTATGTTTTTGTCATGGCATACGTCGTAATACCGTATCGGACTTCCTTCTGCTCGTCGTACTGTAGCAGCTCGACGTGGAATGGACAGTTTCCACAACGAAACTTTGTCTCGAAACATGGCAGAAAATCCAAAGAGATTCTGCTCACATGTGAAGTATATTCGCGGCAGGAAACAACCAATGCCTTCTCTGCGCAATAACAATGGAGATACTATCGAAGACAGTGTGGCCAAAGCAGATTTACTAAACACACCCTTCCGAAATGCCTTCACAAAAGAAGACAAAGTAAATATTCCAGAATTCGAATCGAGAACAGCTGCCAACATAAGTAACGTAGAAGCAAATATCCTCGGAGTAGTGAATCAACTCAAATCATCTTCTGGTCCAGACTGTACACCAATTAGGTTCCTTTCGGAGTATGCTGATGCATTAGCTCCATACTTAACAATCATATTCAACCATTCGCTCGAAGAAAGATGCGCACCGAAAGACTGGAAAGTTGCACAGGTCACACCAATATTCAAGAAAGGTAGTAGGAGTAATCCAATAAATTACAGGCCCATATCGTTAACGTCGATATGCAGCAGGATTTTAGAACATATATCGTGTTCGAACATTATGAACTACCACGAAGGAAACGGTCTATTGACACACAGTAACATGGGTTTAGAAAACATCGTTCCTGTGAAACAAAACTAGCTCTTTATTCACATGAAGTGCTGAGTGCTATTGACAAGGGATTTCAGATCGATTCCGTATTTCTGGATTTCCGGGAGGCTTTTGACACTGTACCACACAAGCGGCTCGTAGTAAAATTGCGTGCTTAAGCAATATCATCTCAGTTATGTGACTGGATTTGCGCTTTCCTGTCAGAGAGGTCACAGTTCGTAGTAATTGACGGAAAGTCATCGAGTAAAACAGAAGTGATTTCAGGCGTTCCCAAGGTAGTGATACAGGCCCTTTGCTGTTCCTTATCTATATAAACGTTTTGGGAGACAATCTGAGCTGCCGTCTTAGGTTGTTTGCAGATGACGCTGTCATTTATCGGCTAATAAAGTCATCAGAAGATGAAAACAAACTGCAAAACGATTTAGAAAAACTATCTGAATGGTGCGAAAAGTGGCAGTTCACACTAAATAACGAAAAGTGTGAGGTCATCCATCGGAGTGCTAAAAGGAAATTCTTATACTTCGGTTACACGAAAAATCAGTCTAATCTAAAAGCCGCAAATTCAACTAAATACTTAGGTATTACAATTACGACAAACTTAAATTGGAAACAACACATAGAAAATGTTGTGGGGAAGGCTAATCAAAGGCTGCGTTTTATTGGCAGGACGCTTAGAATATGTAACAGATCTACTAAGGAGACTGCGTATACTACGCTTGTCCGTCCTATTTTAGAATACTGCTGCGGGGTGTGTGATCCTTAGCAGGTAGGACTGACGGAGTACATCGAAAAAGTTCAAGGAAAAGCAGCACGTTTTGTATTATCGCGAAATATGGGAGAGAGTGTCACAGAAATGATACAATAGTTGGGCTGGAAATCATTAGAGGAAAGGCGTTTTTCGTTATGACGGAATCTTATCACGAAATTCCAATCACCAACTTTCTCCTCCGAATGCGCAAACATTTTGTTGACACCGACCTACATAGGGCGGAACGATCATATCGATAAAATAAGGGAAATCAGAGCTCGTACGGAAATATATAAGTGTTCATTCTTTCAGCGCGCTATACGAGATTGGAATAACTGTAAAGGCGGTTCGATGAACCCTCTGCCAGGCACTTAAATGTGATTTGCAGAGTATCCATGTAGATGTAGATGTAGAATGGACTCAACAAGTCGTTGGAAGTCCCATGCAGAAAAATTGAACCACGCTGCTTCTATAATCGTCCATAACTGAGAAAGTGTTGCCGGTGCAGGATTTGTGCTCGAAATAGCCTCTCGATTCTATCCGATAAGCCGGCCGCGGTGACCGAGCTGTTCTAGGCGCTTCAGTCCGGAACCGCGCGACTGCTACGATCGCAGGTTCGAATTCTGCCTCGGGCATGGATGTGTGTGCTGTCCTTAGGTTAGTTAGGTTTAGTTAGTTCTAAGTTCAGTGCCTGATGAGCTCAGATGTTAAGTCCCATAGTGCTCAGAGTCATTTGAACCATCTATCCAATAAATGTTTGATGTGACTCATGTTGGACGATCTGGGTGACCAAATAATTTGCTCGAATTATCCAGAATGTTCTCCAAGCCGGCCACGAACAATTGTGCCCCAGTGACATTGCGCGTGGTAATCGATAAAAGCCGGCCAATGTGGCCGAGCGGTTCCGGGCGCTACAGTCTGGAACCGCGCGACCGCGCGACCGCAACGGTCGCAGGTTGGAATTCTGCCTTGGGCATGGATGTGTGTGATGTTCTTAGGCTAGTTAGGTTTAAGTAGTTCTAAGTTCTAGGGGACTGATGACCTCAGAAGTTAAGTCCCATAGTCCTCAGAGGCTTTTGAACCATTTTTAATCCATAAAAATTCCGTCGTTCTGTGGGCACATGACGTCCGTGAAGTAGCCGAACATAACCATTTCCTTATTAAATGAAGACATAAAGTCTGTATATGAGTCCGCGATCATTTTCTTTTTAGCAGTTTTATTTTCACAAGTCCGTCTTGATCACATAGATTTCTTTACATTTTATGATCGGTTTCGGCTTATCGCCATCTTCAGATTTGTTGTAAATATAAATATTGTTTAAACGACCAGGTTCAATTAATTAAGATTAAAACTATACAAGTGATTTATAAAATATAAAATATTTATAGCCATGTATGGCACATGTCCACATAACATCTTTTCTTTATTTGTGTGTGAGGAATGTTTCCTGAAAGTTTGGCCGTACCTTTTTGTAACACCTTGTATATGACAGACGCTCGTTTAGTCAGGGGGGGGGGGGAATTTTAACTAAAGACAATGCATACAGCATTTTAATCTTTATATTGGCGACACTGGTTTACTATGTACTCAGGCTAAAGTGCCCCCTGCTGGCATTAGGTTTTTGTATAAATACTGACGCGATCTGAGTATTAGCAAGCACATGTTTAACTTGACGATGATTTATATCAGAATATTTTAACGCTATCTATGACTGCCATACATGGCCATAAATATTTTATATTTTATGCATCACTTGTATAGATTTAATATTAATTAACTGAACCTGGTCGCTTACGCAATATTTATATTTACAACAGATCTGAAGATGGCGATAAGCCAAAACCGGTCATAAAGTGTAAAGAAATCTATGTGATCAAGGTGGACTTGCGAAAATAAAAGTGCTAAAAATAATCATATCCTGTTGTGTTCTAACCACTCGTCTAACATAGCATGCCCTCGAATCCTGCTTCTCGGAGCGCCAGACAACAATTCAAGCAATTCGTATTAATGACTTTTTATTACAGTAAGATAAATTACAATACTTAACTTTTATGACTTTACAATGGTGATGTCGCAAGCAGTGGGCGACATGCAAATAATGAATGCCCTTCAGTAAATAAAATTCTATTACAAGTCCATTACAGTTCACAAGTCACTGATGTAGACCTCGTAGACCGGCTATACATCAACTCGGACTGTGGCGAGGAGGTGCGGCGCTTATATTCTCTTCGCCTAGATGCCGCTGCTGTTTCGGTCTCTTCCTAGAGAGGGGTCTGCTAGCTTACTATTGGCTGACGTCGTCTCACAGACCTCCTGGCTGTCGTGCCGGCGTTTGACGCTACGCCGAACATTTCCAGTCACTCATCGGTTCACCAGGACCAGAGCACCCAGTCCATTCCTTGTAGACACAGCCCACACCATTGTGGAAGCCACCACCAACTTGCACAGAGCTTCACTGACTACATAGGTCAATGGCTTCTTGGGGTGTGCGCCACACTTGAACCTACCACCAGCTCTTAGGACCTGAAATCGGGTCTCATCCGACGAGGCTACGGTTTTACAATCATTTAGGGTCCAAACGATATGGTCACTAGTGTGGTACCGATATTTCCGATGCCACAGCGTAGGTTGGCGCTACGAGAGGTGAAGATCTTCGCCGACTACAGCGCCCTCTAGCCGAAACTGTGCAGCTCCACGAGCGCCGATCCACTTTCGGCCAGATTATGAAAAGCAGACGACCGAGAACCATCGGTTTAGTTTTGCTTGCTATTGAGACTTTCTTATCTGGACTTTGTATTACACCTGCTTGCTCACCTGTACCAAAGATACGTATTCATTTATATATGTCCATGCACCAGTGAAAACCTCTTTTACTTTTCTTGCAGTACCGACGTGCCTTACCGCACCTGCTCCTACTCGCTTCTTTTCATTCGGCCTCTCTGTCAGTTGTCAGAAGCAGACACACGCGCCGCCTTCCAGGCGGGATACAAAAACTAGACCAGGAGAGGGGCTGCAAGCGACGTTGTGCTGTTAGCAAAGGCACTCGTCTGCTGCCACAGCCCATTAACGCCAAATTTCGCAGCACTGTCCTAACACATAGGTCTGTCGCACGTTCCACATTGATTTCTGCGGTTATTTCACGCATCGTTGCATATCTGGCAGCACTGATAAATCTTCGCAAACGACGCTGCTGTCGGTTGTTCAGTGAAGGACACCGCCCACTGCGTTGCCCTTGGTGAGAAGTAACGCCTGGCATTTGCTATTCTTGGCACACTCTTCACATGGTGGACCAATATTGAATTCAATAACGATATCGGAAATGGAATGTCCCATGCGTCTAGCTCCAACTACCATCCGCACTCGAAGTCTGTTAATTGCCGTCGTATGACCAAAATCACGTCGGAAACTTATCACGTGAATTACCCGAATACAAATGACAGCTCCGCCAATGCGCTGCCTTTTTATACCTTGTGCACGCGACACTAGTACCAACTGTATGTGTGCATATCGCTATCCCGTGACTTTTGTCACGTCAGTCTACAACTCACCAACTCGAAGTGTCTGTGAAAGCGGCACTCGGCTGATCCCGACGGAGGTTCGAGTCCTCCCTCCGGCATGGGTGTGTGTGTGTTTGTCCTTAGGATAATTTAGGTTAAGTAATAGCTTAGGGATTGATGACCTTAGCAGTTACGTCCCATAAGATTTCACACACATTTGGACATTTTGAACATTTGAAAGCAGCACTGCAACATTGTGATGTATTTTTGGTTCAAATGGCTGTCAGCACTATGGGACTTAACATCTGAGGTCATCAGTCCCCTAGAACTTAGAACTACTTAAACCTAACTAACCTAAGGACATCACATACATCCATGTCCGAGGCAGGATTCGAACCTGCGACCGTAGCGGTCGCGCGGTTCCAGACTGTAGCGCCTAGAACCGCTCGGCCACACCGGCCGGCGATGTATTTTTCCTCAGAGTGTGTGTGTGTGTGTGTGTGTGTGTGTGTGTGTGTGTGTGTGTGTGTGTGTGTGTAAGAGAGAGAGAGAGAGAGAGAGAGAGAGAAGTGGCTCAAATGGCTCTGAGCACTATTCGACTTAACTTCTGAGGTCATCAGTCGCCTATAACTTAGAACTAATTAAACCTAACTAACCTAAGGACATCACACACACCCATGCCCGAGGCAGGATTCGAACCTGCGACCGTAGCGGTCGCTCGGTTCGAGACTCTAGCGCCTAGAACCGCAAGGCCACTCCGACCGGCGAGAGAGAGAGAGAGAGAGAGGGAGAGAGATAGAGAGAGAGAGAGAAAGAAAGAAGGTTGGGGATAAGTGCCGTCGGGGGAAGGGAATGATATTTTTTGGCAGTAGTTCCAATGAAAAAAGGACGAAGCAACTACTTTTGATATTCCGTGTTGCTCTCCTTTGTTCACAAGGAATACATGGTGAATTGTCGATTCGTACAGAAAGTACAAAAAATTTCAGATGAAAATTTCCTTAAAATTTTTTGCGCCTGGCCAACCATTTAGTCAAACGTCAAAGAGAGATATTTCTCCATCCATAACAAACTATTACCAGGAGACGTATTGACAAGCAGCCGCGAGGGAGACAGCTTGATTCCCCTTGAACACCTATACGCCACAAGTCACATTATGGTGTGTGGTGGAGGGTACCTCGTGTACCACTGTCACTCCCCCCCCCCCCTCGCCTCACTTTCCAGCTGTCGCAAATGTTGTGCCGTAAGAGATATACGTAGTAGGAAGCAATATAGAGTGTGTTTTGAAGAAGTGTTACATATTCCTATAGGAGATAGTATTGGTCAAAACCAGGAGAAAAGTTCCTGATGGCTTTCGAACTTCCACCATAATCGAATCCATCAACGTGTGGTGGCAAATATGAGGTAGCCAAGGAGGTGGAAACGTGGGTTCCACTATGCCAAGACTGCTTGGTAGCTATAACAGGAAAACTCAGTTCATTAGCAGGAGTACAAGATAAGAAAGTATTTATTACTTAACTTTGCTGCAGTCTATGATCAGTTGGTTGACAATTATGGAGGAAGCGACTAGACTAAGCGTCTGTATAATGACGTAATTTACAAGTCACAAATCTTGTAGTGACGAATTAATCTCTCGTAATCTGGAATGTAGAATCCGGTGAATTTTAAGACTAACTTGGAACGGAGCTACAAAGACTTGATAGCAGCAATGACCGAGTTGCAGATGATGACACTAACATCGGCGCTGGCTGACCACTGAGCGCGGCTACGAACTGTAGACTGGCACAACTGCACTACTCTCCTGCTGCACATGATGTGGCCTAGCGGCGCCTCGCGGCGAACATAAGTACTGCCACTGGCTGTGTACTCATTGGCTAGCACAGCCGTCCTTCTGTTTCGTTTTTGAGAGAATCGCATCCGGCGGATCGATCTCTCATGCGGCGGTATGGTCGGGTGACTGACGACATCACAGTTCCTATTGTGATACGTCTGGAAAGCAATGCCTGTTGAGGTATGGGCAGTTCTATCCTCTCGTTACCATCAGTCTGTTACCTAGAACCAGACACTATAGGCAGCGCTGCGTGTGGTTAGCACTCACCGGGACACATCCGTCAGCCCTTCTTCACAGTGAACCACGCACTGTTTGACATATACCTGGTTTCGATACGAACTGCGTCACATGCATTGCTCACGCGCAACTGTAGCGTTTACACTCTGTCGATGGATTGGACGTACTCAAATATTTTTAAATATCCTTTTCAGAAATGATTACCATACGCTACGTCAACTTATCAAATCTGACTTCCACACTCTAGGTCAACTTAGCACATCTGCTGAGTAAAAGTAGCATATAGATGTCCTTTTTGCAAAGGACAGACAGTTCACGTGTAGTGTTACAGGAGGACGAAACTTCTATATAATGCGTTGGAATTAATTTCTAATCAATTAATGAAGCGGGAGGCAACAGCTTGAAAGTGAACCCGTTCCAAACGGCATACATTCATGCACAACCACACCATAATAATATGAAAGGGAAAACACTAGTCTCCGGATCGCAGTAGGTATTACTGTTATTCCCTTGTTTTGGTGGCCGTCCGGAGTGGCCGTGCGGTTCTAGGCGCTACAGTCTGGAACCGAGCCACCGCTACGGTCACAGGTTCGAATCCTGCCTCGGGCATGGATGTGTGTGATGTCCTTAGGTTAGTTAGGTTTAATTAGTTCTAAGTTCTAGGCGACTGATGGCCGCAGAAGTTAAGTCGCATAGTGCTCAGAGCCATTTGGACCATTTGTTTTGGTGGCCTTGTGATTCATTTTACAATGACAGATTAGATTAAATTTGCCAATTCGTATCTGGTAAATAATTTGTTGGATAAAGAGAAAAGTAAAAATAGGACAATAGAAAAAATCTGAAGTCGATTATCAGCTTTTGCGTGAAAATTGTGTTCACATCTGATCTGGCACGCCTGTTACTTGAACATGATGAAGGACGGATTGGTGAGGGGAGGAGGAGTGAACTGTACTTATCTAATGCCTCTAAAAACGATTATATGATACGAGTGATCGTGTTATTCTACATTTGGGTATATGTCGTCTCTCGGATATACACAGAATATTAACATACTGAACCATAAATCAGTGATTAAAATAAATGAAAAGCACATTTTCTTTTGTTCTACAATATTATTTTTATTCTGCTAACCGGTTTTCGGATTACAAGGCCATCTTCAAACATTTACTGAATATTATCACCAACGAAGTTACAATGTTTGCAAACAACGTTGAAATAGCAGTAACACGTCTAGACTGAAGCAGAAACATACAATAAGTAACATCTTTCACAGTGTGGTGGTAATGCAATGAAAAAGTAAAAAAATTGAACAGTAATAAATAAAAATGGAGCAGACAGGGAAAAATTTAACACAAAATAGGAACAGCATGCCAATATAACACTTTCTATTAATAAACAAAGCTAATAAAATAAAATAAAATAAAATTAGTACTTGACAAGGCTACATCAGGAGTTATAAAACACCAGTTAAAAGAAGAAGCAATTATTAATGTAACTACAGAATACATAAGGAACTTAAGCAATATCAATCAGTTAAACTGAAATAAATGAATTCTGGAAAATAGAGGCGTTTGAGGGAAAATACCGGAAACGTAATCTTTGAGAGTGTGGTGGTACTGTATTTCAACATGAACACCTGTTGTAGTTGTCTCATGAAGTATTGTTTGTATTTTACTTTGTTCATTTATTTAATGCCAACTGTTACATAGCCACAGTTTTGAATATAATGTTAATGTGAAAATTCAGTACCACCACACTCTCAAAGATTGCGTTTGCTGTTATGTTTCCTCAAACGCCTTCATTTTCCTGTATTTATTTATTTCCGTTTATCTTACTGATATTGCTTAAGTCCCTTAAGTATTCTGTAGTTACATTAATATTTGTTTCTTCTTTTAATTGGTTTGTGAATCCCTCTCCATGTTCTTTACCTCCCGATGTAGCCTTGTCAAGTACTAATTTTATTTCATTTTATTAGTTATGTTTATTAATAGAAACTGTAATGTTGGCATGCTGTTCCTATTTTGTGTTAAAGTTTTTCCTGTCTACACCATTTTTATTTATTTACTGTTGAATTTTTTACTTTTTCATTGCATTACCATCACACTGTCAAAGATGTTACTGTATGTTTCTGCTAGACGTGTTACTTCTCTTCCAATGTTTCTTGCAAACATTGCAACTTTTTTGGTGACAATACTCAGCAAATGTCTGAAGATGGCCTTGTAATCTGAAAACCTGTTAACACAATAAAAGTAATATTGTAGAACAAATATTCTGTTAACAGTGATTATAATTTATTTAAGATCTTAGTTTCACATGATGCCAAGCGAGCAAAAACTCTGAAATACTGCATCTAAGATCCTCACGAACGCCAAAATTTGCGTTCTTCTATGCAGACTTATAAGATGCCAGCCCCACCATGGACAGATCATTACTCATGAAACATTAATATCATATTCTAAAAGTAAGTGTACAGCCAAAATTTCGCGTTTTTGAACGACTTCCAGAACACCTCATTGCTCTGCGGAGCTTGGTAACCAAGTGGCAGCAGTATGATATCCTTTGAAAATGACCATTTCTACGTCACCTAGGGACTCTTGAAAGGCTTTTCGTACGGTCTTGGATTCAGTTTCGCGACATTACCGTTATAAATTATCCGATGCATCTATATATGAATTAGAGCTCTGAAATATCTACATGTTTCCTGTTGGTTGCAATGCTAAGGAAACTACAGTGAACTGCGGTTTACCTTTTACTGGTTGCCAGCCACGAGAGACCAGTCTTAGGATAGGTATATACTCACATAAAATGTGGCCGCCACTTCTTGTACAGCAGAACAAGAACTGAACGTATATGCTGCATGACCCCGAAATGAGATGTAGGTGTTATAACTGCACTTATATTATCGTGTGGTTGTCTGGATCACGACAATTTTATTAATACCCTGACTAGTTTCAGACATTGCCTATCTTCAAAAGGACATGAAATAGATTGGTGGAAAATAGCGCAGCGGACTTGTCTGTACATATCATTAGGCAAATAATGCAGCCAAAATGTGTCAGGCAATTAATAATATATTTTTTGTCCTGAAAAATATAAATCTGTGTGATATAAATTTCAACAATTACTACGAATCCCTCTTAATTGTAGACTGTACAGAAATATATGAGAAGTTTCGCATCATTTGAGAATGAGGGGTGACTTTATTTTGAGCCTAAAATCATCATACGTAAGACGGATTGGCATTTTACGTCCGCACTGATTTGAACTCATGGCTTGGTGAAATACATGTTTTAGTAAGCATTCTTTTGTTGAACGCCTCTCTCTCTCTCTCTCTATCTATCTCCCTCCATTGTTTCCGGCCACCACCACACAATACCCACAACGTAAGGAACGGTATTGTTTGTGCGGATTAAAGCACCGAAAATGAAGTGCACAAAATGTTTTTTGTAAAACACGGTACAAAGACGTAATTGATAGACAAACAGGCGGATGGATAAAGCAATACCACAAAGGGGTCGCAACAGTGGTTAAGAACGGCAGGCTTTGATTAAAAACAGAACACCGCTAGCAATATTAAATATATCGGGCTTTGAACACGCAATAAGCCACCCGTATCGGAAAAAAGTCCACGAGTAATGTATGGTCACAGGCTTTCGCGACTGCGGTTGCTTTGAGTAAAGATGTTGTCTCAACGTAAAATGCCAACAGCATACACCGTTTCAGTTATGCGCTGAAAGCGACATTCTACATAATCGCTGTTGGCTACTTTCCTTCTCCACTGTCTACTCGCTGTCCATTTTCCAGATAACAGATTGTTACCACACGTTTGCACAAAAACTATTTCGGTTTAATATACCACCACTTGCGGACTTCAAAAAGAGACGTAAATTTAGATAATGCGGAGATCATAATGGAGAGATGTATGATGTGAATTACCACGAAGAACAAAGGTATAAACAATTAGATCATAAAACAGGGTGAAGTGGAAGATGTAATTAACACAGCAATGAAAATAATATGGTGTTTGGCAGCATTTGTACCTAGGCGATGGTAGAGAGACCAGACAAGTTCTTTGCGGGTTCCAAGAGGTAAGAAAATACCAAGGCGAAGATCGGTTGGGAGTGAGTAGATGGTATCAGAAAAAGTACAGGAAGAAAAATTAGGGTTTAATATCCAGTCAACGACCATGATACTACAGACCGACGAGAAGTTACGCTTGAGGAAAGGATATAAAAGGCATGACGGCCTGTGAGGAAAGTTGAGAAGAAGTGTGTGTGTGAAATCTTCTGGGACTTAACTGCGAAGGTCATCAGTCCCTAAGCTTACACACTACTTAACCTAAATTATCCTACGGACAAACACACAAACCCATGCCCGAGGGAGGACTCGAACCTCCGCCGGGACCAGCCGAAAAGTCCAAGACTGCAGCGCCGCAGACCGCTCGGCTAATCCCGCGCGGCAGTTGAGAAGAAGCCAAACGTAGAATCGAAGAACTTGAGATTTCGTGGAAATTAAGTGTAAGGCTCTCGGATTAAACAGAGTGTAAAGCAGGGATGCCACCTTTCATCCCTATTGTTCAATAAAAGGTGTACCGGTATGAAATGGGCGTTAAGATACAAATGTGTCGATAGGGAACATTTCTTGTGAACGAGCCTTAATTTTTTTTGTTCGGTTGGTATGACATCTGTCAAAGAAATTTAGTATACATCAAGTCATGGAACAAACAACATCATATGTTTTCATCCTGTTAACAATGTCGAATTTTGAACCAGATAGTGATGATTTGCGGAAAGCATTAATTTTTTGTTTTCATTTGAAAAAAAAGGGCTCCAGAGTCGCTTCGAATGCTTGTCGAGGCATATGGTGATGATGATCTATCAGAAGGAACATGCAAAGATGGTTTCAACGGTTCAGAAATAATGATTTTGATGTAAGAAATGAAGAACGTGGAAGGCCACCAAAAAAGTTCGAAGACGCCAAATTGCAAGCAATATTGGATGAAGATGATACTTTGAGTCAGAAGCAAATGGCAGTAATGCTAAATGTTGCACAAAAAAGAATTTCTGACCATTTTAAAGCTATGGGAAAGATCCAAAAGTGTGGAAAATGGGCGCCACATCAATTGAATGAAAGACAGATGGAAAACCGAAAAACCATTTGTCAAATTTTGCTTCAAAGACATGAAAGAAAATCAATTTTGCATCGAATTGTTACTGGCTACGAAAAATTAATTTATTTTAAGAATCCTAAACGGGAAAAATCATGGGTTCAACATCGACTGGAAAACCAGATCGATTCGGCAAGAAGACAATGCTCTATGTTTTGTGGGATCATTAAGGTGTGGTGTATCATGAGCTTCTAAAACCTGGGGACACTGTGAATACTAATCGCTACAGACAAAAAATGATCAATTTGAACTATCCATTCATCGAAAAAAGACCAGAATGGGCCAGAAGACATGGCAGAGTAATTTTTTTACACGACAATGTACCTGCACACAAAACAAAACTGCTACCCCACCCGCCGTATTCACCAGACTTGGCCCCTTCCGACTACCATTTGTTTTCATCAGTGGGACACGCATTGGCTGAGGAACACTTCGATTCCTACGAAGAAGTCGAAAATTGGGTGACTGATTGGTTTGCTTCAAAAGACGAACATTTCTATTGCCAGAAAGTTGGTCAAAGTGTATGGAAAGCAATGGTCAGTACTTTGATTAAAATATTTTTACTTTTCAATTCAAAATCATTTTCACAAAAAAACGCTCATTTCATACCGGTACACCTAGTATATACACCGAAGAAGCAATGACGGAAATAAAAGAAAAGTTCGAGAGTGGTATTGAAATTCAGGGTGAAATGATAAGATTCGCTAATGATATTACTACACTCAGCGAAAGCGGAGAAGAACTATAGCATATGTTGAATGAATTGTATAATCTAATGATTACAGAATATGAACTGAGAGTAAACAGGAAAAATTCCAAACAAATGAGAAGTAGCAGAAGTGAGGGCAGCGAGAAACTTAACAGCAAAGTTGATGATCAGGAAGTAGACGAAGTTAAGGAATTCTGCTACCTTGGAAACAACATAATTCATCGTGGACGACGCAAGGATGGCATGAAAAGCAGACTAGAACAGACAAATGGGCCATTCCCCACCAATAGGAATGTACTGATATCTAAGATAGACCTTAATCTGAGGCAGAAATTTCTAAGTATGCACTGTGGGAAAACCGGAATAGAAAAGACTAGAAGCATTTGAGATGTGATGCTACAGAAGAATATTGAAAATTGAGTGGACTGATAAGATAAAGAATGAGGAGGAGGGTTTCCGTAGAATCGGCGAAGAAAGGAATAAATAGAAGACACTGACAAGAATAAGGGACAAAATGATGAGACATGTATTAATAAATTAGGGAATAATTTTCTATTCTGTTTTATTTTTCTTGCAACGTAACTTCGTCTAGTTTAATTTCCCCAATTTTAATGGTCAGTTTGTCGATAATCTCATTTCCGTTACTCTTAATTACTTTTGTCTTTCTCTGGTAAACTCTTTGTTCATACTTGAGCCGTGTGGTGCTCGCATTGATGTCGTTCATAGCTTGGCATCCTGTAATAGCGATAGTGGCGTCTCGTTTTCTTAGTGTGTTCACTGGCGCCACTACGTTTGCTCGCGTTGTCTGTGCATGAGCAGCAGCACCAGCGCTTATTGATAGCGCGTACTGGGGTACCATCTTTGGAGCGGCGTCTAGTAAATCCAGGTCGTCGTTTGTCGAGCGAGTTGAGTTGGGACGGAGCAGCAGTGAGGTCTGGACAGCCAGTACTCGCCCGACCGCTGGCGACTTATATGCACTGTCCGACGGAAGGATGTGGTCGCGAGAGTGCACGACCACGTGAAGGACCGGATTCAGCGAGTTTTAGTTGAATGGATCGTGGTACTCGGGTAGTGCAACTTTCACCCGAGTGTGTGTGTGTGTGTGTGTGTGTGTGTGTGTGTGTGTGTGTCCGCCCGTCGAAGTGACCTCATGGCAATAAGTTGTCAGTCGACGATTTATACTGGGCTCTTTCCCGTGCCTGACTTGAGTGGGGATGACCCTTGGTTGGTCATTCGGCCGGACGACGTGCATTTGGTCTTCCGGCCGCTTCTGGCTTCTGTGTGTTTGTGACGACTTATGATTCGTCCATGTTGTTTCACAGTGACTGGTTTTAGTATTGTGAGTTGTTGGCGGAATTGTTTTCCTGGGTCTGTGTGTATCTTGTGGTTTTGAATGAGCAGTTATTTTAATGCTGTCTGCGTACTGGATTTGGTGAACGGACACCAGGTCGGTTGGGGGCGCAGCAGGAGGGGTAGCTGCGGGAGCGACGACTTCGTTGCACACCCAACCCTGGACGTTTAAGTTGAGTAAAGAGTAAACTACTAATGTAACCTCGACTATTCTGAGATCTCGCCTTTGGTCGGCGGGTTGCTGCTCCCAGGGCCGCTGAGCCTGGCGGCAACGAGTGAAGTGTTTCGAGGCGGTGAAATATTGCTGGCGTTTTTCTCTAATCGTTATTCATCATTGAATTTAGTATTATTCTTATTAGTGAATTGCAACCACCGGTATTTTCTGCCTTGCGGCTGCTAACACCCCAGTTACCTGCCCTGGAGGTTAACGTACGTTTCTGGCAGTGTACCTTTCCTCGTCGTGTTAATGCTGTCCGACACTGCGTGTAGTTCGACAGCCTCTTGTATTGTACTGTGCATATTTCTTTATGGAGGTCTACCTTGGTTCTAGTGTTTCCTTCGGCCTTGGGTGTTTTCTGAAGACGTAGTGCTGTGTCTCTTCACCCTTGCCTAAAGATATTCCATCGTTGTACCTGTGATCCGACGTTAGGGGGATTGGTTAGCCGGTCGGTCGGCGCTTAAGCTGCCCCTAGTTTGAGTTGCCATCCTGATACGTGAGTACAACTCTTGGCTGCCTGTCTCATCTTAACCCATCTTTGAGCTACCTTCCCAGGCGGACCTTTGGAACACTTGCTGAGAACTGCCTGTTCTCATTCCTTAGATTGTGATGTTTGTTTTAACCATATTTGTAATTTTCTAATTATTGTTGGTGTGGCCTTCAGCCGAGCAATAATTTCACTTCGTTGGTGATAAGGCCTTCAGCCGTGTTACAGTAAGTTTTTTTTAATTTTTGTTTTTAAAGCAAACTTGTTTTAAAAGCAAGGTATTTATTTTAAAAGTGCTATTTGGAATTGTTTTTCTGACTTTTAATTCAGGCCTTCAGCTGTTTGTTATTTGTAACTGTTTGTGGCTTTCAAAAATGGTTCAAATGGCTCTGAGCACTATGGGACTTAACATCCATGGTCATCAGTCCCCTAGAACTTAGAACTACTTAAACCTAGCTAACCTAAGGACATCACACAACACCCAGCCACCACGAGGCAGAGAAAATCCCTGACCCCGCCGGGAATCGAACCCGGGAACCCGGGCGTGGGAAGCGAGAACGCTACCGCACAACCACGAGATGCGGGCTTTGTGGTTTTCAGACGACTGATAATTTCACTTTTATAATAAGGCCCTCAGCTGTGTTACAGTTTGTTTTAAGACGAAGATTTATCTTAATATGTATTATTTGGAATTGTTCTTCTGACTTCTAATTCAGACCTTCAGCCGTTTGTTGTTTGAGGTTATTGTTGGTGGCCGTCGGCCCTAAGATTGTGGATTTTTGTTTGTTTGTTAAGACCTTCAGCTGTCATACAGTAAATTGCGTTTTTTAAGAGATTGTTTTAAAATTTTAATTTATTTAGATAAATTTTACGTATTTGTTGTCCAACCGAGAGTAACTTATTACGGCCCCATCCACAATCGTCACCTCACCCTGCCCCATCCTGAGAAACCAGTTCACAATACTCTGATCACATTAGACTACTCATTCCGTTCGACAGCTTCTGCAATTCTTCCTGAGTTTCATTGAAGATAGGAATGTGATGAAGGAATCGTATTATTGGTGTCCTTCTACCGTGAATTTTATTCGTATTCCTGAACCTTGCTTTTATTTCCGTCCTTGCTTCTCCGATATCTAACCTGAACAGTAGGAGCGAGAGATTATATCCTAATCTTAAACACTTAGTAATACGAGCGTTTCGTTCTTGGTCTTTTATTCGCATTTTTCGGTCTTGTATTTTATCCATCTGTCCTCATACGTTTCGCCTACTTCTCAGAGAATTCAGAACATTTTACTTTGCCGTACGCTTTTTGTCAATCGACAAATCCTAAGAATTTGTCTTGATTTTTCTCAAGTCTTTCTTCCTTTCTCAAGCACAACGTCGGAACTGCTTGTCTGGTACCATTACCTTTCTTGAAGTGATGTCTACATCTGCATTTACACTCCGCAAGCCACCCAACGGTGTGTAGCGGAGGACAATTTACGTGCCACTGTCATTACCTTCCTTTCCTGTTCCAGTCGCGTATGGTTCGCGGGAAGAACGACTGCCGGAAAGCCTCCGTGCGCTCTCGAATCTCTCTAATTTTACATTTGTGATCTCCTAGGGAGGTATAAGTAGGGGAAAGCAATATATTCGATACGTCATCCAGAAACGCACCCTTTCGAAACCTGGACAGCAAACTACAACGCGATGCAAAGCGCCTCTCTTGCAAAGTCTGCCACTTGAGTTTGCTAAACATCACCGTAAAGTTATCACGGTTACCAAATAACCTTCTGACGAAACGCGCCGCTCTTCTTTGGATCTTCTCTATCTCCTCCGTGAACCCGACCTGGTACGGATCCCACACTGATGAGCAATACTCAGGCATATGTTGAACGAGTGTTTTGTAAGCCACCTCCTTTGTTGATGAACTACATTTTCTAAGGACTCTCCCAATGAATCTCAACCTGGGACCCGCCTTACCAACAATTAATTTTATATGTTCATCCACTTTAAATTGTTCCGCACGCATACTCCCAGATATTTTACAGAAGTAACTGCAACCAGTGTTTGTTACGCTATCATATAATCATACAATAAAGGATCCTTCTTTCTGTGTATTCGCAATACATTACATTTGTCTATGTTAAGGGTCTCTTGCCACTCCCTACACCAAGTGTCTATCAGCTTCAGATCTTTCTGCATTTCGCTGCAACTTTCTAATGCTGCAACTTTTCTGTATACTACAGCATCATCCGCGAAAAGCCGCATGGAACTTCCGACACTATCTACTAGGTCATTTATACACTCCTGGAAATGGAAAAAAGAACACATTGACACCGGTGTGTCAGACTCACCATACTTGCTCCGGACACTGCGAGAGGGCTGTACAAGCAATGATCACACGCACGGCACAGCGGACACACCAGGAACCGCGGTGTTGGCCGTCGAATGGCGCTAGCTGCGCAGCATTTGTGCACCGCCGCCGTCAGTGTCAGCCAGTTTGCCGTGGCATACGGAGCTCCATCGCAGTCTTTAACACTGGTAGCATGCCGCGACAGCGTGGACGTGAACCGTATGTGCAGTTGACGGACTTCGAGCGAGGGCGTATAGTGGGCATGCGGGAGGCCGGGTGGACGTCCCGCCGAATTGCTCAACACGTGGGGCGTGAGGTCTCCACAGTACATCGATGTTGTCGCCAGTGGTCGGCGGAAGGTGTACGTGCCCGTCGACCTGGGACCGGACCGCAGCGACGCACGGATGCACGCCAAGACCGTAGGATCCTACACAGTGCCGTAGGGGACCGCACCGCCACTTCCCAGCAAATTAGGGACACTGTTGCTCCTGGGGTATCGGCGAGGACCATTCGCAACCGTCTCCATGAAGCTGGGCTACGGTCCCGCACACCGTTAGGCCGTCTTCCGCTCACGCCCCAACATCGTGCAGCCCGCCTCCAGTGGTGTCGCGACAGGCGTGAATGGAGGGACGAATGGAGACGTGTCGTCTTCAGCGATGAGAGTCGCTTCTGCCTTGGTGCCAATGATGGTCGTATGCGTGTTTGGCGCCGTGCAGGTGAGCGCCACAATCAGGACTGCATACGACCGAGGCACACAGGGCCAACACCCGGCATCATGGTGTGGGGAGCGATCTCCTACACTGGCCGTACACCACTGGTGATCGTCGAGGGGACACTGAATAGTGCACGGTACATCCAAACCGTCATCGAACCCATCGTTCTACCATTCCTAGACCGGCAAGGGAACTTGCTGTTCCAACAGGACAATGCACGTCCGCATGTATCCCTTGCCACCCAACGTGCTCTAGCAGGTGTAAGTCAACTACCCTGGCCAGCAAGATCTCCGGATCTGTCCCCCATTGAGCATGTTTGGGACTGGATGAAGCGTCGTCTCACGCGGTCTGCACGTCCAGCACGAACGCTGGTCCAACTGAGGCGCCAGGTGGAAATGGCATGGCAAGCCGTTCCACAGGCCTACATCCAGCATCTCTATGATCGTCTCCATGGGAGAATAGCAGCCTGCATTGCTGCGAAAGGTGGATATACACTGTACTAGTGCCGACATTGTGCATGCTCTGTTGCCTGTGTCTATGTGCCTGTGGTTCTGTCAGTGTGATCATGTGATGTATCTGACCCCAGGAATGTGTCAATAAAGTTTCCCCTTCCTGGGACAATGAATTCACGGTGTTCTTATTTCAATTTCCAGGAGTGTGTATATTGTGAAAAGCAATGGTCCCATAACACTCCCCTGTGGCACGCCATAGATTACTTTAACGTCTGTAGTCTCTCCATTGAGAACAACGTGCTGTATTCTGTTTGCTAAAAACTCTTCAATCCAGCCACAGAGCTGGTCTGATATTCCGTAGGCTTTTACTTTGTTTATCAGGCGACAGTGCGGAACTGTATCGAACGCCTTCCGGAAGTCAAGGAAAATAGCATCTACCTGGGAGCCTATGTCTAATATTTTCTGGGTCTCATGAACAAATAAAGCGTGTTGGATCTCACACGATCGCTGTTTCCGGAATCCATGTTGATTTCTACAGAGTAGATTCTGGGTTTCCAGAAATGACATGATACGCGAGCAAAAAACATGTTCTAAAATTCTACAACAGATCGATGTCAGATATATAGGCCTATAGTTTCGCGCATCTACTCGACGACCCTTCTTGAAAACTGGAATTACCTGTGCTCTTTTCCAATCATTTGGAACCTTCCGTGCGGTACACGGCTATTAGAAGGGGGCAAGTTCTTTCGCGTACTCTGTGTAGAATCGAATTGGTATGCTGACGGCCATATCACATATTCTCAATTTTAATTTTAATTCTTCTGTGTATTATTCAGCAATGAATACCAGATGGCTATTAATTGTGATACTGCCTACAGGAAAATTAAAGAGACCTTTGGAGAAAAGACAACCACTTGCATCAATATCAAGAGCTCAGATGGAAACCCAGTTCTAAGCAAAGAAGGGAAAGCAGGAAGGTGGAAGGAGTATATAGAGGTTCTATACAAGGGTGATGTACTTGAGGACAATATTATGGAAATGGAAGAGGATGTAGATGAAGATGAACTGGGAGATACGATACTGCGTGAAGAGTTTGACAGAGCACTGAAAGACCTGAGTCGAAACAAGGCCCCGGGAGTACACAACATTCCATTAGAACTACTGACGGACTTGGGAGAGCCAATCCTGACAAAACTCTACTATCTGGTGAGCATGATGTATGAGACAGGCGAAAGACCCTCAGACTTAAAGAAGAATATAATAATTCCAATCCCAAAGAAAGCAGGTGTTGACAGATGTGAAAATTACCGAACTATCAGTTTAATAAGTCACAGCTGCAAAATACTAACGCCAATTCTTTACAGGCGAGTGGAAAAACTGGTAGATGCCGACCTCGGGGAAGATCAGTTTGGATTTCGTAGAATTAATGGAACACGTGAGGCAGTACTGACCTTACGACATATCTTACAAGAAAGATTAAGGAAAGGCAAACCTACGTATCTAGCATTTGTAGACTTAGAGAAAGCTTTCGACAATGTTGACTGGAACACTCTCTTTCAAATTCTGAAGGTGGCAGGGTGAAATACAGGGAGCGAAAGGCTATTTACAATTTGTACAGAAATCAGATGGGAGTTATAAGAGTCGAGGGGCATGAAAGGGAAGCAGTGGTTGGGAAGGAAGTGAGACAGGGTTGTAGCCTCTCCCCGATGTTATTCAATCCGTATATTGAGCAAACTGTAAAGGAAACTAAAGAAAAATTCGAAGTTGGTATTAAAATCCATGGAGAAGAAATAAAAACTTTGAGGTTCGCCGATGACATTGTAATTCTGTCAGAGACAGCAAAGGACTTGGAAGAGAAGTTGAACGGAATGGACAGTGTCTTGAAAGGAGGATATGAGATGAACATCAACAAAAGCAAAACGAAGATAATGGAATGTAGTCGAATTAAGTCGGGTGATGCTGAGGGAATTAGATTAGGAAATGAGACACTTAAAGTTGTAAAGGAGTTTTGCTATTTGGGGAGCAAAATAACTGATGATGGTCGAAGTAGAGAGGATATAAAATGTAGACTGGCAATGGCAAGGAAAGCGTTTCTGAAGAAGAGAAATTTGTTAATATCGAATATTGATTTAAGTGTCAGGAAGTGTTTTCTGAAAGTATTTGTATGGAGTGTAGCCATGAATGGAAGTGAAACATGGACGATAAATTGTTTGGACAAGAAGAGAATAGAAGCTTTCGAAATGTGGTGCTACAGAAGAATTCTGAAGATTAGATGGGTAGATCACATAACTAATGAGGAGATATTGAATAGAATTGGGAGAAGTGGAGTTTGTGGCACAGCTTGACAAGAAGAAGTGACCGGTTGGTAGGACATGTTCTGAGGCATCAGGGGATCACAAATTTAGCATTGGAGGGCAGCGTGGAGGGTAAAAATCGTAGAGGGAGACCAAGAGATGAATACAGTAAGCAGATTCAGAAGGATTTAGGTTGCAGTAAGTACTGGGAGATGAAGAAGCTTGCACAGGATAGAGTAGCATGGAGAGCTGCATCAAACCAGTCTCAGGCCTGAAGACCACAACAACAACAATAATTGTGACGAATATGGCGATCAAATATGTTTGAGCTATAGTGGTTTAGAGGAGTGTCTTGTACTCCAAAGTAGCCAACCAGCGCGCCAAGTAACAGCACCGCGGTGAGTGCTACGTTGGGCGGAAGAAGCAGCTCCCAATAAAGACAGCGTTGAGGACGAGACCATCTTGGGCGGTCCACGGACGCACCCTCGCGGCCGTCGGCCCACGCACTGCATCCGCGGGCCATAATGAGACGGCCGGCTAGGACTCTGCGCCCTCCTTCTTGGGCACGAGCGCGTGCCTGACAGCGACGAAGACGGATGGCGGGCAAAACTGCGAGGGCGGCGGGTGGACCGAGGCAGCGGCGGCGGCACAGAGCCGATCGCTCGGCGCCACTCGACTGGATTACGCCGTCGCGCGCCGCGGGGCAGCCACGTAAATATTGGCAGCGCCGATGTTCTCGTCTCAGGTGCGGCGAGACATGTCAATATACGGGAGCAGTTGCCGCGACACGCGTCTCGCTGCTGCGCAGAAAGGCTTAGGGGAACGTAAAGAATACACGTAAAATGTGCCACTTGCACTAAAGATGACAAATATGAATAAAAACACTGAAACACAGACAAAAAAAAAAAAGACATCAACCATGGGCTCCGTACAAACTTAATGAAATGATCGTATGATATTAGTGGCCAGGACACCCCTCTGGAGTAATTCAGCCGCTTACTGCAAGTCTTTTTATTTCGTACCACTGCGGCGGCGCCGTTCTTTCCGCCCCTTTACGACGAACCTGCACCTAGCTGTGAACATTGTCTCAGCAGATCATCAGTAGGAAAGCCGAGTGAAACCTATTGTACTTCGACGTGAACCAGGCTGCAATTTAAGTCACTAATCTACGTTTCGGGAGAAACACGAAATGAAAGTTTGGAAATTTTGTCCTCAATTAATAATTCTGAAACTTTGGTGAACAAGTATCACTGCCAAGCCCGTGCTAGTCTTAACATAGTCACTCACAATCCCTTTCACTCACGTTAGCAAGTTTATGGTGTTGCATTTCCCGAAAACGTAATAGCTACAAAAATACTGATTGTTTTTTATTGACAATGCTCGCCAAATATTAAGTCTGTCGGTACCAAATGCAGTCACAGTTTTTTATCCACCGATCCGCTCAATACGCCACGCGGAATATATGTCTTTTCTTGTCACAAAATTAACTTAAAAATTCCGATATTTCTACACACACATCGGAATAATTATGCCGTCACTTTCCAACACTTTTGATGTAGAAAACACTGCTAGATCCGGCAACTTGTCGTTTCCATCGGAACTACTACTATACACTTCCGATCTGTTTCATGGCTAGGCTTCGACTATTCTCTACAATTCTCTAAGTCTTCTCTACCAGCAGAGAAAGGCGCGTGAAGAATATTGCTTTACCATTGGTCAGTTTACTTAACAGCCAATAGGAAAACAACATTCTCCCGCGTCAGTCCGCGCTTTTCATTCATAACCAATCGCAAAATAGTAAACCTACCGACTGCACTTTTTACCGGCGTAATTATTTAATATGCTGAAATTTGCTTATGCATAAAGTTATTTACTATTGTTATTTATACCTGAATTAACTTTCTCTATACCATAAACTTACTTTACAAATCTATTCTACAAAAATACCCTTTATCCATATCCATACTTCTTCGAAATGTTCCAACACTAAATCCTGCTACACAACTCGTTAAACAATTATCTTCATATTAACCTTAAACCACACTCACGCATCATTCATACTGCTAACACACATTTATAACATTTTACCTACACAAAAAGACATAATAACACTTTAAGAAAACACTAGAACAGTTTATAAAAAACATTCTATTACTTTAGTGCACTCTAGTGGACACAATCGAAACTAAAATCACAGTCCCCCTATCCAAAATTGACCTCTATCGACTGATACATAAACTACGTGCGCGTCCAGTCTCGCGTCACCATCTGTCACTATCCAGCTCTGAGACACATCTCCCACTTAACAGCCTCCAAGGTAGGATCGTTATACGGCGCTACGCCTCACCACATCTCCGATTTGTGTGTCAGGACAACACAACACCCAGTCCCTGAGAGGAGAAAGTCTCCGACCCACCGCGGAATCGAACCTGGGCGTCCTGCACTGCAGCCAGCCATACTATCAGCTACAGAGGCAGACTGCAAACTTAATTACGTATAACGATAGTTAATGCAACCCAGAAAAGGAGAATCTCGACGGTGTTTGCCTGTTATTGATATCAATGTTGCAGCATATCGATCACGAGAATTCAAAGAATTTCGAGAATGTTTCAATTTTAGGTTTAAGTGTTCAGTTAAAACTTCCGGGCTGTGAGCTATGTAGTGTCATTGTTTACCATGGTGCCTGTAAACGAAGCTATTTATTATATAGCAGATATTTTTCCTACTGACATAGTGGCTTTATTTAAACACTGCCTAGCGACAACTTATTTCCAGTACAACAACGAGTTTTACGAACAGATCGACGGGGTGTCGATGGGAAGCCCTCTCAGCCCAGCTGCTCCCAATTTATTTATGGAGATCTTCGAACAGCGAGCGCTGCAGACTGCCAGTAAAAAGCCAGATAAATGGGTACCGCTATGTTGACGACACATTTGTAGTGTGGACTCATGGCGAAGAAGAGCTGGACGTCTTCTTGGTGCATCTGAACAGTATTAACCCGAAGATACAGTTTACGATGGAGAAAGAGAGCAACGGTCAATTCAATTTCCTGGATGTGTCGGTAATTAAACGGGTGGATGGGGCGCTGGGCCACAAGGTATATAAAAAGAACACTCACACGGATCGATACCTCCACAATGAATCTAACCATCATCCTAGGCAAAAATGAGGTGTCATGAAAACCTTGGTGGACAGAGCCGGCAAACTTTGTGAGCCGGCTTACTTACAAGATGAACTAAATCACTTACGGTCAGCCTTCATGAAAAACGGATATACCAGGAAGGAAATCGATCGAGCCCTCCATCAAAGAAGAAGAAGAAAAGAAGTCACAAGTCCACAGCAACAACGGTCACCTACTGGAAAAGTTTCCTACCGTTCTTTAATAAAGTCACGGACCGTATCGGGAAAGTTCTGGCCAAGTATGGGATCGAAACAATCTTCAGACCCACCAAGAAGATAAAGGAATATTTAAGAACTGCGAAAGACGCCTGGCACACCTTAGCAACACCTGGGGTATACAAAATTCCATGCAGTTGTGGACAAGTATATATTGGAACAGCGAAAAGAAGTGTAAACACCCGCTTAGCCGAACATAAAAGAAACTGTCGCTTAGGACACATCGAAAAATCGCACGTAGCTGAGCATGTTTTTCGAGATGGGAACAACGAAATAAAGTTTAATGAGACAAATGTTCTAGCACGAACATCCCGGTATCATGAGCGCATGTATAGAGAAGCAATAGAGAGTCACAAACACCATAAAAATTTTAATAGAAAAGAGTAAGTTTTAAAATTAGACAAAATATGGATGTCGACGTTGGTGCAGCAGAATGACAATCGATTACTCTTAAACGAGAATGATGACGCCTTCCAAAGATAGGCATACCGTCGGCATCATGTGACGAATGGTGGTGTCCTATGCGCTCCATAAATGCGAGAGTACTTGGAGCCTCAGTGGCAGTAGCCGGACGACCTCAGAAGATGTCTCCCGCAGATGGAGACGAAACGTTAGGCGGAAATTTTATACATAGACCACGGCCTCTCAAGATTCAACTGAAGACAACACCGGTCGTGAAAGCCTGCGTTTTATGATTTAGGTTTAAGTTTTTGTGTAATTACTCATTCGCTGTCGCAATTTTTCATTTACTTTATTCATTCTGGAGCTATGTTGGCATGCTATGCTAATTGGCAGTTTCAAATTCGGGGACGTTGTCTGCTCTTGTCCCTGTGGCGACTGCTGATAAGATTTGGTGGAAGTCTCCACAGGTGAAAGTGGTACAGTGGGCCATAGGGCTACAGTCGTTACGCAAGTGTTGAATTTTTCTGTGGAATGCTTCGAGGGATATTTCATGTGGTATCAAAAGCTCACCACAAACAACGGAATGGTAATCCTGCATCAATTGTTCATTATTATTTTGCTCTGAGACACTGCAGACGTTGTACAAACTGTAGGAGTAGGCTGGCAGGGAGTGTTTGTACGAGGTGACAGTTATTGAACCATATGTGAACCATGTCGTTTGCACGGTTCCTGTTTTTCTCTTGGTTTACTCCTGTTTGGAGTTTCCGCGCTATCCTCGCGCCCGCTGGGAGGAGGCGCTGTGTGACGTGCCCAGGGCGAACGAGGCGGTGGAGACGAGTGTTTGGCCCTGGACGACCGTCTGCAGCGGCACGCTCGGTCCCTCTATGCTACGTCTGGATGATCCCAAAACCCGGGGCGTGAGGACAGAGGAGGCCGTAAATCTGTGGGCAACGTTTGTTTTCCGTTCATGGGCTGGGGAAGCTATGAAGTCCACCTGCGGCTGACAATAACCTCCACGTTGTCACTGAAAGTAAGATTTTTCATGTAGTTAGTGCAACGGTCGTCGTCTGACGGGGCCAATCTCCCGGTGTTGTGGGAGCTGTTAATAACTGTGTGGCAACGTTTCTCTGCTTTGAGTTTGTGATCGGAAATTGCCTCGCGTGTGTGTTACTGCCCCCTTGCATGATCGTGCATTTGAACGCCACACTGACTTACGGCGCGCGTCGTAAAGAAACAAAAAAAAAGATTTTTTTGGCTGTGGACCTTCTGCAAGCCATTGTTTTCCCATGGACGGCGTAGGTCACTCTTTGGATAACCACGTTGTAAAATGTTATATAAAATTGTACTGCCTGGCGGAGAGATAGAGACAATTAATTTTATCGATGTCTGAAATGCGAGAATATGTTAATTTTCGCAAATGTCTGTTGTGTTTTAGTACGTAGGCATATTTAACTTTAGTCGTTGTTATTGTGTATATATTCTTGTGTTAAGGAGTTAAGTCCCCCGTGGCATTTAAGTGCTCTATTTAATTAATTTAAGGTAGTGCTAGTGAGACAGGGCTGTAGCCTCTCCCCGATGTTATTCAATCTGTATATTGAGCAAGCAGTAAAGGAAACAAAAGAAGAATTTGGAGTAGGAATTAATATCCATGGAGAAGAAATAAAAACTTTAAGGTTCGCCGGTGACATTGTAATTCTGTCAGAGACAGCAAAGGACTTGGAAGAGCAGTTGAATGCAATGGACAGTGTTATGAATGGAGGATATAAGATGAACATCAACAAAAGCAAAACGAGGACAAAGGAATGTAGTCGAGTTAACTCGGGTGATGCTGAGAGAATTTGATTAGGAAATGAGACACTTGAAGTAGTAAAGGAGTTTTGCTATTTGGCGAGCAAAATAACTGATGGTCGAAGTAGAGAGGATATAAAATGTAGACTGTCAATGGCAAGGAAAGCGTTTCTGAAGAATAGAAATTTGTTAACATCGAGTATAGATTTAAGTGTCAGGAAGTCGTTTCTGAAAGTATTTGTATGGAGTGTAGCCACGTATGGAAGTGAAACGTGGACGATAAATAGTTCGGACAAGAAGGGATTAGAAGCTTTCGAAATGTGGTGCTACAGAAGAAAGGTGAAGATTAGATGGGTAGATCACATAACTAATGAGGAGGTATTGAATAGAATTGGGGAGAAGAGGAGTTTGTGGCACAACTTGACTAGAACAAGGGATCGGTGCTAGGACATGTTCTGAGGCATCAAGGGATCACCAATTTAATATTGGAGGGTAGCGTGGAGGGTAAAAGTCGTAGAGGGAGGCCAAGAGATGAATACACTAAGCAGATTCAGAAGTCTGTAGGCTGCAGTACGTACTGGAAGATGAAGCAGCTTCCACAGGATAGAGTAACATGGAGAGCTGCATGAAACCAGTCTCTGGACTGAAGACCACAACAAAAACAACAAGGTAGTGTTAGAGTTTCTATTTGGTAATCCGCCTAGCAACGACTGATGTCGGTTCCTCGGTCTGTATGAAATGTTGGGCCAGTTGCGTAGATACCGTTGTTGACTTGCTGTCCTCAGCTCCGAATTCCCGTATTGATACTACGACGGTAGTTTTGGCGGAATCTCATTTGCAGAAGTCATCAATTCTTGTGAGCACAAATAAAGCTACCTCTGCCTCTGTAATTTTCGTCCGCTGGCCAGCAAGCTGTGGTTAATTATTAAAAATAGCCAAGTGGTCTTCGTCCAATCTAGTGGCTCGTGTTAGGCGAGTTCCCTTTCCAGTCCGGGTAAATGTTTCCTCCTCCTGGTGGAGCCATCCCCTTTCCCCAGCCATGCTGGGGTAAGAGTTGCCCGAGTGTCTATTGCTGCTCATTGTTCCAGGAGGATGAAATAAGAGGTTAATTATCTACTCCACCTTCATGCTCAAGAAAGGCGAATTTGAGTATTTCTGGATAACCTAAGTATTGTACACTATTAAGATAGGTCTAGATTTGGAGAAATTACTGTCAGGTAAAATTTAGCCTTCAGTGTCGGTAATCCGGCGTATTCCACGATCCAACATTGTTATAGAACTGAAAGATTTGGTTTTGACACATTTGCTGAGAGGTGACTTAATTATTTGCTATTGACGTTAATTGCTTTACGTGAATCGTCTCTAATTTGTGGTTGTAATTCTTAATGAGTGATCGTCCTTAATGGCGTAACATTTAATGTACGTTTGATTGTCCCCTATGTCACCTACTGACTTCATTCAGAGACTGAAAAGGTGATCCTTGTTAATGTTTACGGGACTTTATTAACCGTTTATCTTTATTGTTTATGGTCTTAAAAAGTTTGTTAAAAAGGAATAATTTTAGATTCCTATTGTTTATAAAGTAATTCTTAAGTTATATAGCAAATATTACGAGTATAAGTAGTCTCTCATTGTTACACTTGCTTGTTCTGTGGTTTACACTGAAGGATATGACAATAAATGCAAAATCTAAAGTGAAGCGTTGGGGCGAATTAATCCTTTCCCTTATTATTACCGTTAAAGATAACTGATTGTCGCTTGTTACTGAAATTGGTTTGGACAATAGTTTATTGATTGACCCTGTAGAAAGAGTATATAAATACGAAATAAAATCGTCGTAACTTCTGAACAGTTTAGGACGTTCAAATTGCACTGTTGGCCGTGGGCATGATGGGAATTCGTATGTGCGTGTGCACGCACCTTGTAATCGGCCATTTGCACGTTAGAATGTTAAAGTACAGCGTGTCTGAGCATATAGCGCTTGTGAAGGTCTACTATGCGACCAACGACAGCCCAACTGCGGCTCAAAGGAAGTTTGTAACCCAGTTCAAGCTGGAGCCATCCGGTCCAAGTGTGCTAACAATAAAGCATTTGATTCTCAAGTTAGAGAGAACGGGTAGTGTTCCTGATTAGTGTTGGCAATGTCGTTCATTCAAAAAGGGTGGAAACGTCTGAAAACGTCGATAAGACACGCGCTGTGTTTCAAATCAGCTCCTCGAAATCGATCGGACGAGCTGCACAACAGGTGGGAATCAACCGAGAGACGCTGCGACAAATTGTTGTTCAAGACTTGCACCTTTTCCCCTGCAAAATTCAAACCCATCAGCCATTAAGCCCCAGGGCCATGGAACAGCGTTGTCTTTCGCCAAAACTATTGTCCACAGAATTGACGAACAGGACTTTGATGTGAATATGGTTTGGTTCAAAGACGAAACCACTTTCATTTGGATGGGATCGTCATTAAGCAAAATTGGCGCATTTGGGGGCTGGGAATCCACATTTCGCGATTGACAAGTCTCGTCACCCTCAAAGGGTGACTGTGTGGTGTGCAGTGACCAGTCACGGAATAATTGGTGGTATGTTCCTTTAGGCACGGTGACTACCGAACGGTTCGTGAAAGTTTCGGATAATGATTTCACCCCCATTATCCAAAGTTACCCTGATTTCAACAAGATATGTTTCATGCAAGACAGAGCTCTACCGCATCGAAGCAGGAGAGAGATTGACGTCCCGGAGGAGCACTTTGGGGACCGCATTCTGGTCTGGGTTACCAGGAGGCCACTGGGATGTTGATTGGCTGCCTTATTCTCCGGATCTGAACACATGCGAATCTTTTTGTGGAACTACATCATAGACAAGGTTTACAGCAATAATCCCAAAACCATTGCTGAGTTGCCGGCCGGAGTGGCGGAGCGGTTCTAGGCGCTACAGTCTGGAACCGCGTGACCGCGCGACCGCAGGTTCGAATCCTGCCTCGGGCATGGATGTGTGTGATGTCCTTAGGTTAGTTAGGTTTAAGTAGTTCTAAGTTCTAGGGGACTGATGACCTCAGAAGTTACGTCCGATAGTGCTCAGAGCCATTTGAACCATTTTGAACCATTGCTCAGTTGAAAACATCCATTCTGGAGCATCGACAGCATTGATGTTCTGGCGCTTTTGCGGGTCGTACAGAATTTCGCTCTGCGTCTGCGCCACATAATCGCCAAGGATGGCAGGCATATCGAAATGTCATAACCTGAATCAGAATATATGCAGTGATGTTTACATATTGAATAAGGTGTGTGCAAGCAGTAGTTTGTAACTACTTTTTTTCATGTAGTTCAATTATCGTCACCCTATATGTAGATGAGCAGGCTGTAAAGGACTTGCAATGATAGCCCCAGCGTGGTTTGGCAGTCGGACGGCCTTACACCTATCTCCACTAATTGGCAAAGGCATCGTTTTCACAGCAGCAAGGGCTTCATTTCATTACAACTCGGAGAATCGTACGAAATATTTGTAAATAATGTGCAGAGTCCTCACTCGTGAATCATTCTAGAGGTTACTGAAAACCAGATCAAAATCCATATTTTACTCGTAGTTCCTGATACTTTTGACTGATGACGAATACAATGTACATTTGTTATCCAAAAAATATTTTTTTTATCTGACGTAATTACAAATTAAGTTTTCGATTTTTTCCTTTTCTTGCACGGTGTATCTCGCCAACTACAATTATTCTAAGTCAACAGGGAGTACCCTATTAAGTTTGACGAGTGAATTTTCGAGTATCAAAAAATAGTCCTACCTTTTGCTTACATTGACTTACAAGCTTAAATTTTGGACGGACAACAAAATGAGCGTACACGTTTTCTGTTTTTTTACCGACTGGATTACAGAACCCTAAAAATGTATGTTTTACTGTATCATCCCGGTGAGTAATAGTACACATAGTACACATCATTGCGGAGCAGTGTGTGTACTGTCTACCATTTTCATTCTGTCCGAGTCAAGAAATTGTACATCTTCACTCTTTTCGATAGCTCGAATTTACTGATTCTTTACCTGAGCTTCGTTTTAATTGTGAAACATATTATGATACAGCAAATTTTATTGTCCCTTGCTTTCCCGTTATTACATGTAAAGCCTTCAATGATTTATTTACCTATCCTTCGCTCTATTTTCAAATATGGTAGGTTTTATGGCTCACTAATATAAAGTGGATTACGGTTACAAGCTATTGCTTGCAGCTGAAAGTATAGAATTACAAGATGTAAGTTACACATATCGCCGCCGGCCGGAGTGGCCGTGCGGTTGTAGGGGCTGCAGTCTGGAACCGAGCGACCGCTACGGTCGCAGGTTCGAATCCTGCCTCGGGCATGGATGTGTGTGATGGTCTTAGGTTATTTAGGTTTAATTAGTTCTAAGTTCTAGGCGACTTATGACTTCAGAAGTTAAGCCGCATAGTGCCATTTGAACCAACCATTTTAAACACATGTCGCCCCATGCTAAGACCATTCTGCAGATTCATTAATTACAGTAAAGACTAGACTATCTCAGAGTAAATGTTCCAGTAGATACAGTTCTACAGTGGTATTCATAACACGTGCATCACAGTTTGGGATTAAAATGGCCCCCGGCAACTGGAAACGTACTCCAGAGTTGAAGGATTCATTTGAGGGAAACGTCTCAATTGCACACAGATTCACGTTGAAACTATGGCGATATGTCAACGAAATGCAATGTCACTTATAGCAGTAGTACCATGATGCCAGCAATTTGACAGTCTGCACGAACGTGGGTGAAGCTGATGGGGAAGGAAGATCATCGATATCAACCACAGACGACAGTGTCCAGGCAATCGAGGGACCGATTAGCAGCAATCACAGGTTTTCTGACCATAAAGACGTTCACAGAGTGTTTACCAAAGTGCTCTATGACCAGCAGCGGTTTTCTGTCATCAAGGTACTGAACGATTGGTAGACTACTCCAAACGTTTAATGAAAATGTTGCAAAATAGCTTCATGTATTTGTGTGACTTTGAGCAAAAATTACTCAGCTTGCCACTATAATTTGTAACTTACTTTTGAAGTCTTGTTGTAAATGAGGCACAAATGAAGGAATATTATAATTCAAGCGAACTTCTTGAAATTTCTATTTATAAAGTATTTTAAAGCTAAATATTAGCTTGAATAGATTATACTTCACATCTAGCGCAACGAGCAAATAAAGTAAGGCAGTACTGTGTTTACATCCAAGAAATTACCTCGTTTTTCTTGTCCGATTTAGTAATGAGAACACGTGTTGTCACTCATTTCATTAAGGGCTACGACTTCATTTTTGGTCGTCAGTCTTCTGACTGGTTTGATGCGGCCCGCCACCAATTCCTTTCCTGTGCTAACCTCTTCATCTCATCGTAGTACTTACAACATACGTCCTAAATTATTTGCTGGATGTATTCGAATATTTCTGCCGTTTTTGCCCTCTATAGCTCCATCTAGTACCACGGAAGTCATTCCATCATGTCTTAACAGATACCCTACCATCCTGCCTGTGGTGTCACCGCCAGACACCACACTTGCTAGGTGGTAGCCTTTAAATCGGCCGCGGTCCGTTAGTATACGTCGGACCCGCGTGTCGCCACTATCAGTGATTGCAGACCGAGCGCCGCCACACGGCAGGTCTAGAGAGACTTCCTAGCACTCGCCCCAGTTGTACAGCCGACTTTGCTAGCAATGGTTCACTGACAAATTACGCTCTCATTTGCCGAGATGATAGTTAGCATAGCCTTCAGCTAAGTCATTTGCTACGACCTAGCAAGGCGCCATTATCATTTGCTATTTATCTTGTGAAGCATGTACCGTCAGACCGATGTTCACCAATTATGGATTAAAGTTAAGTGTTTCCGAAGCTACGTACCTTCTTTTGCTAGTATAATTACTTTACCTGTTCCAGACCTCACGCCAGCCTGCGTGAGCTTAAACGCGTGCCTTTCGGCTACCCGTCACAAGGGATTGGCTGTCTTGCCAGTCCACAACACTGCCCTTCTCCTTATCAGTGTTTCCCACATATTCCTTTCCTCTCCGATTCTGCACAGAACCTCCTCATTCCTTACCTTATCAGTCCACCTAATTTTCAACATTCGTCTGTATCATCAAAATGCTTCGATTCTCTTCTGTTCCGGTTTTCCCAGAGTCCATGATTCACTACCATACAGGGCTGTACTCCAGACGAACATTCTCAGATATTTCTTGCTCAAATTGTGGCCGATATTTGATATTAGCAGACTTCTCTTGGCCAGGAGTGCCTTTTTTGCCATTGTTAGTCTGCTTTTAATGTCCTCGTTGCTCCATCTGTCGTTGGTTATTTTACTGCCTAGGTAGCAGAATTCCTTAACTTCATCTACTTCGTGACCATCAAAGCTGATGTTAAGTATCTCGCTGTTCTCATTTCTACTACCCCTCATTATCTTCATCTTTCTTCGTTTTACTCTCAGTCCATACTGTGTATTGATTAGCATGTTCATTCGGTTCAGCACGTCCTGTAATTCTTCTTCACTTTCACTCAAGATAGCAGTGTCATCAGCAGATCGTACCATTGATATCCTTTCACCTTGAATTTTAATTCCACTGCTTGCTCGGTCTACAGATTGAACAGTAGGGGCAAAAGGCTACATCATTGTCTTACACCATTTTTAATACGAGCACTTAGTTCTTGGTCGTCCACTCTTATTATTCCCTCATGGCTGTTGTACAAATTCTATGTGACCCGTCTCTCTCTATAGCTTACCCCTACTTTTTTCAGAATTTCGAACATCTTGCACCATTTTACTTTGTCTAGTGCTTTTTCCAGGTCGACTGATCCTATAAACGTGTCTTGATTTTTCTTTAGCCTTGCTTCCATTAATAACCCCAACGTCAGAATTGCCTCTCTCGTGCCTTTACCTTTTCTAAAGCCAAACTGATCCTCATCCAGCGCATCCTCAATTTTCTTTTCCATCCTTCTGTATATGATTATTGCGAACAACTTGGATGCATGAGCTGTTAAGCTGATTGTGCAATAATTCTCGCGCTTGTCAGCTCTTGCCGTCTTCGGAAATGTGTGGTTGATGCTTTTCCGAAAGTCAGATGGTATGTCACCAGAATCATACATTCTGCACACCAACGCGAATAGTCGTTTTGTTGCCACTTCCCCAAGTTATTTTAGAAATTCTGATGGAATATTATCTATCGCTTCTGCCTTATTTGATCTTAAGTCCTTCAAAGCTCTTTTAAATTCTGATTCTAATACTGGATTCCCTTTCTCTTCTAAATCGACTCGCGTTTCTTTTTCTATCACATCAGGCAAATCTTCCCGCTCGTAGAGGCTTTCAGTGCATTCTTTCCACCTATCCGCTCTCCACTCTGCATTTAAAAATGGAATTCCCGCTGCACTCTTAATGTTACTACCTTTCCTTTGGCATCGTAGGTTGTTTTGATTTTCCTGTATGCTGAGTCTGTCGTTCGCACAATCATTTCTTTTTCGATTTCTTCACGTTTTTCATGCAGCCATTTCATTTTAGCTTCCCTGAAATTCCTATTTATATCATTGCTCAACGACTTGTATTTTTGTATTCCTGAGTTTCCCGGAACATTTTTATACTTCCTGCTTTCATCGATCAATTGAATTATTTCTTCTGTTACCCATGGTTTCTTCGCAGTTACCTTCCTTGTACCTATGTTTTCATTCCCAACTTCTGTGATGGCCCTTATTAGATATGCCCATTCCCCTTCAACTGTACTGCCTGCTGAGCTATTCCTTATTGCTGTATCTATAGCCCTAGAGAACTTCGGCTGTATCTCATCATTCCTTAGTACTTCCGTACCTCACTTCTTTGCGTATTGATTCTTGCTGACTAATCTCTTAAACTTCAGCGTACTCTTCATCCCTACGATATTGTGATCTGAGTCTACATCTGCTTATGTATACGCCTTACAGTCCAGTATCTGATTTCGGAATCTCTGTCTGACCATGATGTAATCTAACTGAAATCTTCCAGTATCACTTGGTCTTTTCCAAGTATACCTCCTCGTCTTGTGATTCAGAGTATTCGCTATTACTAGCTGAAACTTGTTACAGAACTCAGTCTTTCTACTCTCTCATTCCTTGTCCCGAGCCCATGTTCTCCTGTAATCTTTTCTTCTAATCCTTCCCCTACAACTGCATTCTAGTCCCCCATGACTGTTAGATTTTCATCCCCCTTTACATACTGTATAACCCTTTCAATATCCTCATACGCTTTCTCTATCTCTTCATCTTCAGTTTGCGACGTCGGCATGTATACCTGAAGCTGAACTATCGTTGTCGGTGTTTGCTGTCGATACTGATAAGAACAACCCTGTCACTGAACTGTTCACAGTAATGCATTCTCTGCCCTACCTTCCTATTCATAACGAATCCTACCCCCGTTATACCATTTTCTGCTGCTGTTGATATCATCCTGTACCCATCTGACGAGAAATCCTTGCCTTCTTTCCACTTCACTTTACTGACCCCAACTATATTTAGATTGAGCCTTTGCATTTCCCTTTTCAGATTTTCTAGTTTCCCTACCACGTTCAAGCTTACGACATTTCACGCCCCGACTCGTAGAACGTTATCCTTTCGATGATTATTCAATCTTTTTCTCTTGGTAACCTCCGTCTTATCAGTACCGCTGTGCTGTAAGGGCGCCGCGAATGACGACCACCTTATTGGGACGAATCGCACGAGATTTAATTTTACTTTAGGTCAGTTGTAGATAAAAATGACAGAAAATTACTAAATATTTAAAAACTGTAATGTAAACTTTATTATCCTTTTCCATTTGCTTCTTACGATAGCCACTAGCTAAGAGCGATAAAATTAATGACACAAGGTTCTCCGTATCATGCATGCAATCGATTCATCTCGTAAGCAGATTACTATTTTTTGGAGCTCTCCATACAAGCGCAAAAGCGCCATGCGATTACGAAACATATATTGGCGGTGAGGTGGCAGTTTTTATAACATTCGCAAATGACAATAGAAACGCACATGAGATGCAGTACACCACAGACACAAAAAAAAAACAGCCCACTACGAAGGAATTATCCGGATGGGACAGAAATCGGTAGATGTACATGTGGAGTCGAACAAATGATATGATTACAATTTTAGAAAAATCGGATAATTTATTCGAGGGAAATTGAGAAAGTAAATAACCCGACGGTCCTCCTCTGGCCCTTATGCAAGCAGTTATTCGGCTTGGCATCGATTGACAGAATTGTTGGATATCGTAGACGAACCGCTGTGCTCTAAGGGTGCCGCAGTTGACAACCAAGTGAGTCCTGCCATAAAATGAAATTTCAACCCAGGCCATCACTCCTCGTTGTCGGGTCATATGACAGGTGACAGTCAGGTTGGTATTCCAATCTTGAACTATTTGGACAGACCAGCCCATAATACTCCAAAAGTTCTCAATTGGGGTGAGATCTCGCGACCTTGCTGGTCAAGATAGGTGTTTAGGAAGGATGAAAACAAGCAGTAGAAACGTTTGCCATGAGCACGCGGCATTGTCTTGCTGATACACTACTGGCCATTAAAATTGCTACACCAAGAAGAAATGCAGATGATAAAGGGAATTTCATTCGACAAATATATTATACTAGAACTGACATGTGATTATATTTTCACACAGTTTGGGTTCATAGATCCTGAGAAATCAGTACCCAGAACAACCACTCTGGCCGTAATAACGGCCATGATACGCTTGGGCATTGAGTCAAGCAGAACTTGGATGGCGTGTACAGGTACAGCTGCCTTTGCAGTTTTAACGTGATACCACAGTTCATCAAGAGTAGTGACTGGCGTATTGTGACGAGCCAGTTGCTCGGCCACCACTGACCAGACGTTTTCAATTGCTGAGAGATCTGGAGAATGTGCTGGCCAGGGCAGCAGTCGAACATTTCTGTATCCAGAATGGCCGTACAGGAACTCCAACGTGCGGTCGTGAATTATCCTGCTGAAATGTAGGGTTTCGCAGGGATCGAATGAAGGGTAGAGCCACAGGTCGTAACACATCTGAAATGTAACCTCCACTGTTCAAAGTGCCGTCAATGCGAACAAGAGGTGACCGAGACGTGTAACCAATGGCAAGCCATACCATCAGGCCGGGTGATACGCCAGTATGGCGATGATGAATACACGCTTCCAATGTGCGTTCACTGCGATGTCGCCAAACACGGATGCAACCATCATGATGCTGTAAACAGAACCTGGATTCATCCGAAAAAATGACGTTTTGCCATTCGTGCACCCAGGTTCGTCGTTGAATACACCATCGCAGGCGCTCCTGTCTGTGATGCAGCGTCAAGGATAACCGCAGCCGTGCTCTCCGACTTAATAGTCCATGCTGCTGCAAACGTCGTCGAACTGTTCGTGCAAATGGTTATTGTCTTGCAAATGTCCCCATTGTTGACTCAGGGATCGAGACGCGGCTGCACGATCCGTTACAGCCATGCGGATAAGATACCTGTCATCTCGACTGCTAGTGATACGAGGCCGTCGGGATCCATCACGGCGTTCCGTATTACCCTCCTGAACCCACCGATTCCATATTCTGCTAACAGTCATTGGATGTCGACCGACGCGCGCAGCAATGTCACAATACGATAAACCGCAATCGCGATAGGCTACAATCCGAGCTTTATCAAAGTCGGAAACGTGATGGTACGCATTTCTCCTCCTTACACTAGGCATCACAGACGGCCGGAGTGGCCGAGCGGTTCTAGGCGCTTCAGTCTGGAACCGCGCGAGCGCTACGGTCGCAGGTTCGAATCCTGCCTCGGGCATGGATGTGTTTGATGTCCTTAGGTTAGTTAGGTTTAAGTAGTTCTAAATCCTAGCGGACTGATGACCTCAGGTGTTAAGTCCCATAGTGCTCAGAGCCATCTGAACCATCTGAACGAGGCAGCACAACAACGTTTCATCAGGAAATGCCGGTCAACTGCTGATTGTGTATGAGAAATCGGTTGGAAACTTTCCTCACGTCAGTACGTTGTAGGTGTCGCCACCGGCGCCTACCCCTTGTGAATGCTCTGAAAAGCTAATCATTTGCATATCACAGCACCTTCTTCCGGTCGGTTAAATTCCGCGTCTGTTGCACGTCATCTTCGTGGTGTAGCGATTTTAATGGCCAGTAGTGTATGTAAGCCCAGGATGGCTTGCCATGATGGACAACAGGCCACAGAGTATCGTTGAGGTACCTCACCCAGGCTGTTACTCTTGGTTGTCGGATAGTAAGGCGGGCGAAAGTTAAGCTGGTATCCCACCGCTGTCCGGGGCGTCTCCAGACACATCTTCTGCCTGGAACCTCACTGACTGGAGTAGAATTGTCTCCAGTGATGAGTCCCGCTTCAAACTGAGCACCTATGACCAGCGACGACGTGCCTGGAGTCGCCCTAGACAGCGGCGGCATCCCAACTTGACTTTCGCCCGCCTTACTGTCCAGAGTGATAGCCTGGGTGAGATACCTCGACGATACTCTGCTCCTTGTTTTGTTGTCCATCACGGCATGCCATCCTGGGCTTACATATAAGGAAAATGCCCGTGTGCACGTAGCAAGCGTTTCTACTGCTTGTTTTCATGCTTCCTAAACTCCTACCTTGACCAGCAAGGTCGCGAGATCTCACCCCCAATTGAGTCCGCCCCGATAGCTGAGCGGTCAGCGTGACGGATTGCCGTCCCGCGGGGCCGGGCTCAATTCCCGGCTGGGTCGGGGATTTTCTCGGCTCGGAGACTGGGTGTTGTGTTGTGTTCATCATCATTTCATCATCATCCGGCGGGCAGGTCGCCCAACGTGGCGTCGAATGTAATAAGACCTGCACCAAGGCGGCCGGACCTGCCCCGTAAGGGGCCTCCCGGCTTATGTCGCCAATCACAAATTTCCATTTACCCCAGCTGAAAACGTATGCAGTATTATGGGCTGGGCTGTCCAATTAGTTCAAGGTTTTGACGACCTATGGCGTCAGTTGGACGGAATTTGGCAAGATATCTCTCTGGAGGATACCCGGCAACTCTGTCAACAGATTCCAAGTCGAATATCACCTTGGTTAAGGGCCAGATGCGGTGCAACGCGTTACGGAGTTGCTCAATTTGAGAAGCTATTTCTCTAGAATAAATAATCGAATTTTTCTGACAATTCGAGTCATTTGTTCGTCTATACATGTAAATCACATCTGCCGATTTCCGTGCCATTTGGATAATTCCTTCGCGGTGGATTTTTTTTTTTTTCGTAGAGTGTATTTAGGACCACCAAAATGCACTGACTTTGTTGTTCAATCGGTCTATCAGACAAAAAAAAGTTGGTTCTGGCAAAGATCTTTGCAAAACTCGGCTAAGAACTTGCACATTTGTCTCCTGCTGTATTGTTTCTCCTGATGTATTCAGAAACAGATGTTTTCTTTCATAGGTGCCGAATGAGGCAGCATGTTGTCCAAATTGCACTGAAAAATAGTCGGTCCGTGCAGTAGAGATATCAGTTGTGGCAAGTTGTTGCTAAGATGAATCTACAAAGTAGGAAATTCGTCTCGTTAAAGCCAGACAACACCTGTGATGCTGACGTTGACTTTAGAATATGAGTGTGAATGAAATATCAGTTGTGGCAAAACGATCATTGCTAAGATGAATCTACAAACTAGGAAATTCGTCTAGTTAAAGCCAGACGACACGTGTAATGCTGACGTTGATTTCAGAATATGAGTTTGAATGAAGCAATTAGCGACAGTCATTGTGTTACTTGAGTTGTGTTCAATTCCTAGACTGTAATTTAGTCGACAGTAGAGTCAATGTTGTGTCCAAATGACCTAAACAGGAACAAATCTACGGTAGGGGGATCCCATTTTAACTACGGTAGGTAAATCGTTACCCCACGTATTCGTCAGTATTTCTGATATCACTCGTTATTGAAGAATGTATTTTTAAACACGAAACACATTGCAACAGCCCATCACTTCCTACCTTCACTGCAGCCACTGTCTATTGTCACTGGTAATCTCTTTGGTTGCTGACTGATAACCAATGTGGATGTCATGAGTAAATATGAAAAATTTTATTGACCCAATTTGCCTAGTTCAAAACGTAAAGCTATAGCTGATATTCTCAATATGATACACCGGAAGTACCAAACATTACGATGGCTCAGTTCCGGAGCTTTTGTAAATAACAAATTTAATAACAGGACACAGTGAATTTATTCTCGTGATCAAATAACACTGACGAGAAAGACCATCCTTTTCATATTTGCTGTGCATAATTACTATCGCTCACCATTACTACGTCGCTAAAACTTGTTGTGAGTCGAAATATTCCGCATCCACGCCACAGAATACATTCTACCAGTTGCAGCTATTAAACTATAAATCAGCACATGCTCATAAAAAATATTGTGTACCATTCATTAACGTTCGTTTCGTCCGGTTAGTTATTTGCTTTTTTGTTTGTATAAGCGAATTCTCTGCAATAATTTGTTTTAATATCTTAACGACGGAAAGTTCACTCAAGTCCAGTACTCTCACTCCACCTTCATTCCTTAAAATGGATGCACGCTTCGATCAAAATAACAAATAACATCCTGAACACTTACTTCTGACGAGCTACTTCATTGAGAAGTTGCGGCTCCGGTCTCGTAAATTGACATACGGCCGAGAGAGCGGATTGCTGACCACATTCCCCACCATAACCGCATCCAGGGACGCCTGTGGGCTGAGGATGACATGGAGGCCGGTCAATACCGTTGGGCCTTCCAAGGCCTCTTCGGACAGAGTTAAGTTTAGTTTAGTATGCCCTCGACTGTCCCCAGTTTCTCACAATAAGTTCTTCCTTTAGACAGCGTTTCTTTTTATTTTTGAATTCTGCTCCTTGCAGTTTGTGATCCCTGTCAGCCCACCTCTGTATGTAGTAGCACTACCTGTGTCTAATGTTAAGTTATGACCACGGTGGGGTTAACTTGTCTCCATTCAATCGCTCCCCTCACAGTTTTTGTTACAGTATTAATCATTTTTATAGATTACTCTGTAATTTCATATTACTCATGTTATACTACAGGAAGTTTCAGTTCCTTCCTACAGCCCAACCATGTATGTATTTGTACTACCTGAGTCTAGTATTAATTTATTACTATGGGGAAGCTATTTATCTCCTATAAAGGGTTCTGTTGCAACTGTAACAATTTCTATAGGGCGCTCTGTAAGTTTCACATTACTAATGTTTTGTCACACGAAGCTATTTTAAGTTCTTTCAGTTTTATCTCAGCAGTCCTTACCGCTCGTCCTGTAATTGCACACTACGTATTTGTTATACGTATTAATTTTTTTCCCTTTATTTTGCAACTGTTCCCAGCCTTCGGTTATGTAATCGTGTCTCTTTCATCTCTATCTCTGCACCCTCTATCGGCATATTTCTATACTTCTTGTTCGCCGCTTCTCTCGGGCACACTGCGTACTGGTAGTTTCAATAGCACTACGTAAATTAGGCATTAGGAATTTGGTGCCCTGACCCTCCTACTTAAGACATAGTCACGTCTCCACCATTTTTTTGATTTTTCATCACTGGTGAGTATTAATATATTTCTGTCTCTCCGTTCAGTTTTCTTCTGAGAGCTTACTTTAGTTCTTTGTTTAGGTTCATAACAGCGGCTTCCGGTGCTCATGTACACTGCCTGCGCCTGCTGTTCATTGGAAGTTTAGATGTTTCATCTTGTAACCATCCAATTTAGGCGGTTTTGGCAATTACAACGCCATCCGAGTGTTTGTGTATGTTTAACGAACCAATAATGAATTAGCTGTGTGAGTATTTGTTCTCCTGTCCGTCTGCTTAAGTGTCTTATTTTTCCATTATTATACCTTCTAATTCATTTTATATTTTTTCATAGATGTATACATCTGAAGATGCGATTAAATCATCGCGAAACCGGTTGTGTATGATGTGTACAATAAAGCAACTAGTAACAGCTAATGTGGCTACCAAGATTTTTTAGAAGATTTTAATAGTTTTATAATTTAAAAAAAATATTTCTATCATGTATTTAAAAGTTTTGGAAATGGGTAATGATTTCGGTAATAAACCATACAGTTTGTCATCCGCTAACAGTCACTGTACATAATCTAACCCGTCATTATCCGTTTCCTCAAGCTATCAGTAAATCAAATAAATGTATCGTTAACTTCTTGAAGTGGAGAGAGACAACATCGTCGTAATACCACGCAACTGGCGGTCGTGTTTTTACAAGATGACGCCCATAATGTGAAGAGGTCTAGAGCTTCTGACGGTGGTTTAGAACCAATTAAGACGTACCACGTCATTGTCACTACGGGCTTTACGACTGCCGTTCACTGTTCCCCTGCAGCTCTGAGTACGGACAGTAGCTCAACAAGAAATCACAAAGGGAGAAAGTAATCATTTCATGTCAGACGCAGTATATTTGGGAATTATGAAAAAAAAAAGCCTTAGAACCCAGGACATGTTGCACAACACAAAAACTTTGTTAACAGCTGACAGCACAGGCCAAAGCATTAGATGAACTGCCAGTTCAGAGATTCAGAAGGAACTAAAATATCAGCCATCATCTTAATGCTATTGCCACATAATGAGGCAACCAGCCAACAAACTGAAATTGTTTACTAAAAGAAGAAGAAATCTTTCGCTCAGGATGTTACATCCGTGTTGAAAGAGGGATCATTATTCCATTCTGAGCATTCCGATAGAAAATTCATCCACTATAGATAGCTGGAAGGTTATTCCACCTCGTTGTACGTATGACGCTTTGGAGAAAACTGTTTCTACGACCGCGTCCAGGTAAGACTGTTCAGGATCGCTACAATAACCAGCGTAAAATATACGATGGAAACTGAAATGCTCTCCGAATACTGCTTTGAGAACAGCATTGGTATCAGAATTTAGGAAGATGTCCGCACACCATATATATCGACGCCAGACGATAGAAATTCTGCCGGCCGAAGTGGCCGTGCGGTTTTAGGCGCTGCAGTCTGGAGCCGCGAGCCCGCTACGGTCGCAGGTTGGAATCCTGCCTCGGGCATGGATGTGTGTGATGTCCTTAGGTTAGTTAGGTTTAACTAGTTCTAAGTTCTCGGGGACTAATGACCATTTGAACCATTGAGATTCTTGAATAAAGCAAGAGAGACACTTGGAGGTCGATCTGTACATCTCAACTGCAGTAACCTGACGAACGTAGGGCGGAACATTAAGAGGTTAGAAAGAGAATACACGTGCTCAACATCAGAGAAAGTCACAAACCGAACACAAAACTTCACTGATACGCTCACATCACCGTTACTACTCAACGAATTTCGTTTGACCTCATAACCATTGCATAATAGCCCGGAATATTTTATTAATTGTAATAATTCCCAATGTTTTGCTGCTGCCAGAGCATAGGAAAATTAGCCTCTAAGATACAGACGGACAAGTTCTTTGCTTCTGTATTTATTTAGGCGACCCATATAGATGGGAGAGAATGTGTAAGACACATTTGAGGAGGTGTACCCGATGCTGTGATTCTTCTAACGGAAAATATAATAACGTCTGGTAGAAAATATACCACGTTATCAATCCCGAAAGCTGTGTTTGAGCTTTGAGAGTCATAATAATGGGTGAGAGTCATAATAATGGGTGCGCATAAGAAACGCCATCCTATAGTGACAACTGACATTTAGCTCTGTTATGAGTTCGACACGGGAGACTAATTAAATTTCTCACCTGCTTATAATTGTAAAGGTATTCCTGTAGGTACACATAGCCTCTGCACTCCGGAATTTTAGAATACCTTCACAATAGCTTCACGCTCGATGGATATAAGCTGATTATGTAAATTCAAGGGTATCACTGCTGTCAGCTGCAGTGGGTCTTTACCCGTAGTCGACGACGACAAGTGAAAATGTGTATCGGTCCGAGACTCGAACTCAGGATCTCCTGCTTAGTAAGCAGGTACGTAAACCGCTGCGCCATCCGGGACACAGCGCTATCGCACCTGCGCGGACTATATCGGCACGCCTCACGGCCGAGACACATTCCCTCCGAGCGACAACGATCTGCAGTCCCTGTCCATTATACTCCCGCTCGTTACTGTGAGATTCCCACAAGAGGTTGGATGTATTTGTGCTTCAGCACTGAAGAAGGTGGAGCCATCGCCCAGTTAGGCATATCAGTTATATTAATGCGTGGTGTCCGTTCATTCTCCAGTGCGGATGCACAAACACGTCTAACCTCCTGTGGGAATCTGAGTGTAGCGAACGGGAGTATAATGGACAGAGACTGCGTATAGTGGCGTTCCGTGTGGATGTTGCTTGGTTGTGAGGCGTGCCGAGGTAATTCGCGCAGTTGAGATAATACAGTGCCCGGATAGCAAAGTGGTTAACGTACCTCCTGGTAGCAGGAGATCCCGGGTTCGAATCCCAGTCCAGCACACATTTTCACTCGTCGCCGCTGATTCCGCGTAATGTGCTGTTGCAGCTGACAGCAGTGATCCCCTTCAATTTACGTACTATGTCTCACAGCTGCGGATTCAGCGTGGTATCTGTCCTTTCGGACATCTCCCAAACGTTATTACTACTGCCCAGCGCGTCTTTCGATGCCGACTGGCCGCGCGGTTCTAGGCGCTTCAGTCCGGAACCGCGCTGCTGCTGCGGTCGCAGGTTCGAATCCTGCCTCGGGCTTGGATGTGTGTGATGGTCTTAGGTTACTTAGGTAGTTCTGAGTTCTAGCGGACTGATGACCTCAAGTGTTAAGTCACATACTGCTTAGAGCCATTTGAACCATTTATTTGATGCCGGATGGTAGCGTTGCGGGCACGTGACGCGATAACAAAAGTACACTACTGGCCTTTAAAATTGCTACATCAAGATGAAATGCAGATGATAAACGGGTATTCATTGGACAAATATATTATACTAGAACTGCCATTGAAACGCTCCCTTTCAACAATTATACAAGACTGTGCTTAAATTGACACACAATATTTTTAGCGCAACGCAGTCTGACTTTCAAAAATCCCTACAAAAGAATGGCCCTGACTAACATTAACCTATACCTTTCACAAAAATCTTGGTTACTCGAACTACTGCAATACAGCGAGTGCCACTACTGCCAGCTAATTAAAATATTCAAACCATGGAAGGCACTAACTACTGATAGGCATAGTTAGCAAATGAAAGATTTTAATAGAGAACAAACAATGTATTTACCTTAATAGTGTTGAAAAATCATAATATACATAGCAGTTCATGACATCCAGTCTTACAAACTTCAAAACTCCGCCATTTCTCTCCCCACATCCACCACTGCTGGCGGCTCACCTCCAACTGCGCAACGCTACGCGCTGTTAACAGCCAGCTGCCGCTGCCCAACACTACAATGGCAGACAACAATGCAAACTAGCCACAGACTGCACACAGCACAGCCAGTGGTTTTCATTAGAGATGGGGGATGCACTCTTGAACTAATTCATAGAGTTGAATCTTTCAAAGGAGTGAACAATCAGTGATTCAGAAAAAAAGAACGGTAGCTCCAAACGTTTCCCACGGCAGAGAGAGAGAGAGAGAGAGAGAGAGAGAGAGAGAGAGAGACGGAGCATATCAGCGGCGCCTCTGCTGGTCACAGCACAGTGCACGCCACACAACACAGCCAGCGCCGGCCTCTGCCCTGCTTCTACCTTGGCTGCCTCCATTGTGCAGTGCCCCATTGGATTTTGTGTTTCACATATGCCGTGCCGTCTCTGTGCGTCGTCTGCCGCGCGCAGTGTCTGGCGCAGCTTGACTTCGCATCGCACTCTGTCGGCGATCGTTTCAGTCGCACGTCCTGCCCTCTGGGCAGTTGATGCGAGCAACAGGACAGAGAGCCACCTAGCGGATAACATAGGAACTACTTGCAACAACCTGCTCGCAAGAGAACAGACGATTTGTCTCGGAGCGGGTGAGTTCACCGCTCCCCCCACCCTCGGAACTCGCCCGCTCAACGCTCACCCCACCGTCTCGACTCTAGCCAGAGCGTTGAGCAAAGCGACTCAGGTGTCACTCTGGTCTCTGCGGTCTCGGCTCACGCAGTAATACAGCTCGCGGCTCGACCTGCTCGACTCAGCGGCTCGGCATCGGAGTTCGTCTCTACTGGATATTGTTCTTCGTAGTAATACCGCTACGTATATTACATTATGTTATGTATACATCATTTGTTTTTATTTTATTTTTATTTGTTTAAACTGATTAGATTAGGTTCCTGACGACTCCTCTTACTATAGGATTTTTATTATGGACACTCGAATTTATGCTTTAATTACGAGCGAACCGATAAACGTATCGCAAAATGTGATACACCAATATTTTCCTTGTTTTATTCTGCGTAAGGCTATATGCAGCACTTTCGTTTTACAGTCAAATTTATAGTTTTTTTCTTATTCTGGTACGGATTTTGCGATTTTAGGCGTCTTCGGAAGGAAACGTTCACTTTAAAAATATATGGCTTGCGATGTATTTGTATGAGGTTAATGAAATTTCAATACATTGTAGCCAAATATATTGTTAATGTAAATCTCAAGTTACAACATTTTCCGATCACCCAAAAAACCACGATAGTGCAAAATAAATCAATAATAAAAAACTTTGCCATATCGTGGAAATTTCAATAAACAATACAAAATTCTTACTCATTATCTGTGTTACTTCAAAATAGGATCAAATAAGATCAAAATACAGGTATAGTACTGGAATAAACCAAGTTTAAAGGGAAATGTGCCTTCCATTTATTTTCTATTGTAAATGAGTGGTGAGTCATGAAAAAGAGCTAATTCATTTCAGGGAGTGAACAGTTCTGATCCGATCTCTGAAAAGAACGGTTTTGCCCATCTCTAGTTTTCATACAGAGCGCTACGTAACGTTGCCAATAAGAAAACATAAATAGCCTACTTACATAGCCCCCATGCTCCCCACAAAAAATTTTACAAATTTTTTTGAGAACTGGCCAATACATATTTGTTAAAATTTTTTTCACAATTACAATAATAAAGAAATCAAATGCACACACTTATTGATACAATGTTGGTCAAAAGCTAACATTTTCTCACTGTCCATAAAGACAGTCCTGATCAACCATCACAGTAAAATTGCAGTGTTTTTTTTTTCTCAAAGTCTGAGCAGTAAAAGAAAATGCACACGGAAGTAGTGGATTTCCATGCAATCTTGTAGAAGTAGTGTTGTCCTTCCAACGGAAAGACAGTGCTGACTCTTGACATGCAGGCAGGTATTGGTCCACAACAGAGCAAACTCACAGCAGAGTCAGTCGAAATTTTGAAGCGTATTGGTAGGTAGGTCATCACAGAGCAGACCCACTGTAGTCCTGGTAGAGATTACGGTATTGGTGGGCCACCAGAGGAGCAGGCCCACTGCAGTCCTTGTAGAAATAATGGTACTGGTGAGTCAGCAAAGGTGTAGACCCACTGTAGTCCTTGTAGAAATAATGGTATTGGTGGATCATCAAAGGTGTAGACCCACTGTAGTCCTTGTAGAGATGGCCAGCAGCCATCTGTTGTGACTGTGCAGGTGCACAATCACCATTGAAGAGTCTTGCGGATAATATAGCAAGTCCATAACCACCACTTGTGCACTCACAAAGTTTTTTGGAATTGTCCTTAGAACCAGCAATGCTGTTATCCAGTCCCTTGCTAAATTATTAACACATGTGCAAACACTAACAGTCCCTACTTCTCACATATTGTCCATATACTATGACCAACAGAAACGTGTACAGTGTAATGGAACTTACAAGTTAATAATATGATGAACTGGTGTCAATTACAATTTTATAACATAAGAATACAATTACAAAGGTACAAAATACATCATTAAAGAACATAACAATACAGATAACTCTGTAGTAGTACAGGCTTTACAAAAGAATAGAAATAAACATATACATCAGTGTTACAGGAATTATGACATAAGTAAATACATAAAAGATCAGAATAACTTTTGAAACATCAACTTCACATATGAGCATTAAAACAAAACAGAATAAATAATGTCTAAGCATCTTTACCAGGTAAATAACATAGTATTTGAAAAATTCTACAATATAAAGACAGGATGAACACAAATACACAAGGGTACACAAACATATAGCTGAATAATACAAAAGGAAAGGACAGGGTTTCTTTTACTGCAGTATTTTGCAAACAAAAGCTTTCTTTACTTCTTGAAGATCTCCCTTCATTCATCATTATTCCCAAAAAGTCCTATCTATACCTGGTTTCTGTATTCTATTCATATTTCTTTCAAAATAATTATTTCTCAGTGTACAATACTCATTTTGGCCCAAATATTTATCGTATGACTTCTCAATGCATTCTTTCCCTATTGTCCATAGTCAGTTTCTTATATAGTCTACCCCCTCTTAAGCTAACTTAAATCTACTGAGCTCAGATGCATAAACTAAGGGACGAGGCAATGCAGCAGCACAAAACAATTAATACAAACAGCAATGACAAAAAAATGGAAAATGGCGAAGCAAGCAGCATTATAGAAATCAGCAAAGCAATTGCAATATTACAGCTAATATAAGGCAATGAGCAGCAAACAAGAAAAATAAATCAGTAGTAAAACTAGCTTAACAGAGTAATACAAAGTGAAATTTAGTAGCACTATGCCTGGCAAACAGCAGCAGCAAATGCAATAACTTACATCTGAACATGACATAGCTCAAGCAGAAAAAATATTACACTAAAGACAACAATGCAGATAAGGGAAATGTCTATTCACATCATAATATCTATGTCATTAAAGTGGTGCACCACAACTTATTCTACAAAATAAATTACCAAGTACTTGAAAAGAAAGTTATGAATCCAGTTCCTGTGAAGGTAAATGTCTTTTTGTGCTCCCTCATTTTTTTGAAAAAAATTATTATTTACTCGATCTGTAGACATAAAATATTTATATTAGTACATCTATAAATTTTATTTTAACCAATGCTGCAGTGCAGCTAGAAACTAGATATTAAACAAATTGAGTAAATAAATACATAAAGCAAGCCATATGGCATTTCTCTCAACTAGCAAGACAATAGCCGTGAAATGTTTCTCATTGTTTCATTAGGCATTTTAGTAAATATCGTAAATTAAGAGCTCCACAGTATAATCGTATGTTTTCAAGTTTGAGCGTGTCGTATTTGCGATGCTTTCTACAAAGGAATGTCAATAGTGACCCCCTTTTTTTTCTACCTGTGCCTCTGAAAAGGCACACACTAATGGCTTTTTCTCCAGGTGTCTGACACAGCTGGGTGCCCACGACACATTACATGCAGGTGGTCACTTAACTTTCTTACGGAAATATTTACGACAGCAGTTTCCGCTACAGTGACAGTCTCATATAAAAATATTTCACAGGTCAAGAATTTGTGTTACAAATCTGTAGAAACAAAATCCTATTGATATAACAGAGTCCAAAAAATTTTCGTCGGCACTGTAATACATTCACGCATTTACATACATTTCATAACTCTGAAAGTACGATTCTTGGTTTCCAACAACCTTTTTCACAAACCAGTGTCCCTAACCACTACTCATTATTCCTTACCTTTTTACACATATACATATTCGTCGACACCTTCAATAATTCATCATAACAGATACGTAGCATAATCAAATAACTAATATAGCATCAGCTTATTAATCATAAAAATACCTCAGCAGCATAATACACATCTTCGTCGTAATAATAACATCATAACACCTCAGTCAAATCTCAAAAACGTCGTAGCTTTCTGCAATAATTTCAAAACCTAAAGAAAATTTTCTGCTCATTTCAGTAGTGTCATCTACCTCAAACGTACTTTAAAAATCATGATCCCATACCAAATATATGATTCAAAGCTCTCATAATATCACAATGGGTCCGAAAAAATATGAACAGTTCACAAAGTACAGACAAAATACAATTTCGTAAGTGTGAAGTAATCCAACTCTGTAATTGCGTAAACATGTGTCACTGATGTAGTAAAAAAGTTTGTCTCTCTCAGTTAAATGATCAGATAGCTGTGTAATTTGTGTGTTAGAGAAATATGGTACCGATGTGTAAAGTTGTATAAGCAAATACCATATTAGCTAGCGCTCCTTGTGCTTGCCAAACACATGGTACACAAAGTAAGCATGTACCCCCCTGAGGATAAATGTAATTGTACCCTCAGGTGTTACAGATTACAGCAATGGAATGAAATGTATCATGGAAAACTTTCTTCGTAATTCAAAAATCTAGAAAAATAAATGGTTTAAGTACGAAATTAATCACTCAAATGCGTGTCCTGTAGCGCTAAATGTGCGTCTTGCTGTAAGATAATTCTGTGGAACTGATGTAGTTATCGTCCTCTGTAAGCAAAGTTCTGCTGAAGTCAGTGTACTTACCTCATCATAAACGAAAGTGAAATGTTTTGCGTATAGATATCGTAGTTATTACGTACCTTACCGTGATCAAGAAAGTACTTTAACATGACGTATTGTTGTGCTACGGAAAAGGCTATCTCATTGTAGCTATACCACAAAAGTTACTACTAAAACATCTTTTACTTTCCAGAATAATACAGAAAAACTGTGCAGATATTAAACAGATACACCGCAAAAGCAACGATGTAAATTGTGTCACATATTAGTAGCGTCGCGATATAATCGTGTAACTGTCAAATAAACTAACCACTGTGTCATCTGATATCTCTCAGAAAGTACTTTAAATCTAGAATGTATTTTCAAGTAAACCAAAATGTTGCATTAAAATCTCATTAGCAGTACTGGTAAATGTTCTAAGTATGTGAGCCTTATAGTCGTTACAAGCAAGAATGTACACACACAATAACACTGTGTCGTCTGTTCACAATAATAATGCATTCGTAATTTCTGTTTAAATAAGTTCTCTTGGTTCTTGACTGGATATTTAACTTCAAACATTGTTGCATGTTAACAGATTCTACGTCTGACAAAGCATGCTAGTAATGTAAAGTGAAAAGTTATGTGGCAACGACAAAGTTAAAAAGCAGATTATCTTTCAATAAACGGTTATACATGTGAAATGTGGTGTAAACCTTTACTCTTCCTAGTACACAGAGTTTCAACTTCAACCCAATTATCATGTGGTATATGGTATTTCGGTAAAGAATACTCAAATTTTTCTCGAGGTTAGCGTCTATGTTATTTTTCTCTGAGCCAGCCGGCGCACGTGGCTGCCTGCGGTGCGAGTCATTGTCTGCTATCTCTTTGTTGGCGTGCGTCGTTATAGGGATTAGGAGACCTAACTTCTACAAATTCACCTTGCCCAGAGAGCCCAGCCCCGTTTAAATCCCGCCAGTTCTGATGACATTCAGGTCTGTCGTTATGATTATATCGTCTGTCGTAATGTGTGTAGTTCCTGTAGTTTCTTTCTTGTCGGTTAAGTGGTGGAGAATTTCTCCCTGAATTATCACTGCACAGTGGACCGTTGCGTCTGAAGTTATTCTGTCTCCCTTGATAATAATTGTTTTTGTTCCCAAATCGTCTGTTTCTCTGATTGTCTCTGTGATAGTCACTACCGCAGAGAGGTGATCTTTCCCTGTAATTATTACTACTCTGCCAACGGTTGTCATACGGGTGGTGTCTGTTTTGGTCACGATTTGTGTTGTGAGAATAGCCTTGTCGTCTCCAGTTATTATTTCTTTCACCGCAGAATTGCGACGAATGTGACCTGTAATTGTTGTGTTCCTGTTTTCGCGTTCCGCGATTTTCAGTGTCAATTTCTAATTCTTGTAAGAGTCCCTGAAAAGCTTCAATGTCGTCTTTGCAACGTCCTGCTAAAATAATATTTCTTAAATGTTCAGGCAATTTCATTAAGCAAATGCGGATGAGTTCTGAAGGGCTGTATGGGTTTGAAAGACATTGATTCTTATGCAACATGTCTTCAAAATATTTGACAAGACTGGAAAATTCTGATTGTTCAAAGTGTTTCATCATCATGATGCTATGTTTTACTCGGTCTTGTGTAGCTTGAGACCAATATGCTGAGTGGAAGGCATGGTAAAATTCACCTTCACTGTGACAGTCGTGAACGACTGATCGCATTCTTACAGCTGGTTCATTCTCTAAATAGCCACACATAAATTCTAATCTCTGTTGAAAAGACCAGTTGGGAGGAAAACAATGAGAGGATTGATGGAGCCATGCTTGTAGATGAATGTCGTTGCCAGAATTCTTAAGTGTTTTGAATTTACGTGTAGTAATGAACAGCTTATAGTCAAAATTATCATGTCGGTGAGTCGCATGTCTGTCATTGTTACGTCGTTTCGGCGGTTCCATCTCAGAATTCAGTGCACCTTGCCAATTTCTTCCATAATTTCCGAAATGCCCTGTGTTATTATTTTGTGACTTTTCCGTATTTCTAAGTCCCTCTTCCCGTACTGGAGCGTGGGTGTCCTCTGAAATATGTAATTCTTGTATTACTTGTGCCAACTGATCTTGTACTTCCCGGATTTCTCTTTTGTACTGTGTATTGATTTGATTTTGATTTTGTTTGAATTTTCTTATTTGTTCATACTCTTCAGTGACCGTGAAGGCTACAGGTCTTGTGTCATTCAGATCATCATCTACCTTTGTAGATAAGTCAGTGAACTGATTTGGAAGTTCGGCTACTTTATCCGATAGTGAAATTATTTCCTCTGTGTGTTTTTCTGAACCAAGTTTCAGAGTGTCCATTTGTGTTGAAATCGTATCTACTGTGTCCTTGTTCGCACTCTTCTGTGTCATTAAAGACTACCGGTTTTGTGTCATTCAGATTATCTTCAAGCAGTTATGTTTACTCTTCAATTAGTACAGTACCTTCCTCCTCCAATGAAGTTAGAAGACCGAACAATATCAGCAACTTCGACTACATGGTTCTTGGGAGCAGTCTACGACTCACGGCTGGAATGGTATTCCCACACCAGACGTTGTCTTCCGAGGCTACAATAAGCGCTGAACCCTCTGTGTTCATAGCCCATACTTTACGGTTGCAAAGTAAGTGGCAATAATCATCCTCTGTCGAAACCTATTACGACCGCGGTTACAGTATGTTCTCATCACTTACCACAGTGGCATCTACTTGGCGCTGACCATCTATATATATATAAAAGAAAGTGGTGTTAGTTACACTATTTATAATTCAAGAACGGCTGGACCGATTTGGCTGAAAATTGGTGGAGAGGTATCTTATAACCAGCCTACGGAAGTAGGATACTTTTTATCCCGTTCGACCGCTACAAAATGTGGTATAACAAAAACGCATCTGGCATGCAGTAACAAAACGCAAATGTCAGCTAAACGTCACTATAAAACGTGGTATAACAAAAACGCATCTGATATGGAATAACAAAACGCAAATGACAGCTAAACGTCTGTGGTTAAGTATCAGTATATATCATTAATTAAAAATTTAAAGAAATAATTTGAATTTTCTTTGAATCATCATTAACAATGCCGCGACCAAGACGATCGAATATTTCGCGACAAAGCCGTAATGCAAGAAGAATACAAAACATTGGGAATAAAAGGACTGAAGAAGAACAAGAGAGCCGCGTTAGTATGGTTCGACTTCGTGATTCTCAGTCACAAGAGCAAAGTGAGGCAGCCCGTGAAACGGCTCGGTTAGCAATGCGAAATGCCAGTACTTCCAAGATCAACGGCTGCAGACGAAATAAATTGTTGCCTCAAATCATCGAATCTATGGCACTATGCGAAGAAACTTCAGCTGACAACAAACATGAGAGTTGCATTGCTTAATGATACACCTGCTGAAGATTTCTCTGAGCAATTGCTGAGTATCGGTAATGGTCGAGTACCTGTCGAAGAATCGAGCGGATTGATTTCATTTCCTCATAATTTCTGTAACTTTGCCTCATCGAAAGACGAACTTATCAACAAAGTATTCCCGAACATCATTACTAACTACAAAAGTAATGAATGGTTGAGTGAGAGAGCAATTTTTGTGGCTAAGAATAAAGATGTAGATGACCTAAACTACATAATTCAGAATGAGATCATTGCTAAAATGCATCCATTCAAATCTATCGACTGTGTAACAAATGAAGATGAAGCCACCAACTATCCAATTGAATTTTTAAACTCCTTGGATTGCCTGGCTTACCACCGCACAATTTACGCGTAAAAGTTGTCTCCGTAGTAATCATGCTTCAAAACATAAACCAACCAGAACTGTGCAACAGTACGCGTTTGGTGGTAAGTAAATTCATGAACAATGTTATTTACGCGACGATACTCAAAGGAAAATTCTAAGGTGAGGAAGTTCTCATTCAGAAGATCCCGATGATCCCAACCGATATGCCGTTTGAGTTTAAAAGACTTCAATTTCCGATCCGTCTTGCATTCGCCATGACCATTAACAAATCACAAGGCCAATCCTTGAAAGTTTGTGGTTTAAATCTGGAATATCCATGTTTTAGATATGGTCAATTATATGTGGCATGTTCACGGGTCGGAAGACCATCTGCGTTGTTTGTTCTTGCGCCTGATAATAAAACAAAAAATGTCGTCTATCACAAGGTTCAAAATGGTTCAAATGGCTCTGAGCACTTTGGGACGTAACATCTGAGGTCATCAGTCCCCTAGAACTTAGAACTACTTCAACCTAACCAACCTAAAGGACATCACACACATGCCCGAGGCAGGATTCGAACCTGCGACCATAGCGGTTGTGCGGCTCCTGACTGAAGCGTCTAGAACTGCTCGGGCACAGCAGCCGGCTGTATCACAAGGTACTTGATAGTGGAAGCTATGCACCAAAAAACATAAACAATAAGGAATCATTAAAATACTTAATTTTTTATTTGTATTTCCACATAAAAAATTGAACTTAACATCCAAAATCTGATTATTTATTGGCTTTAAGGAGGAACAGAATTCTCCTGGTCAGCTAGTATTAAATAAAACACAGTGTCACAATTTTAGAATCCACATTGGGCGATGTCTTCAAAACCGACCAATGTTCCGTTCTGGGAAGTAAAGGCAAAACCTCACCATAGTTGGTGACAGGGCTTGGTGAATAAATGTATGTTGTAGAGAATTCAAACTCTGGAGCCCACAAATATTCAAAAATAGTAGACTTACGGAAGGGTCTTCAGATAAATTATTCTTTCTCCAGCGAAAAAAAAATTCTGTATAGTAATTGCTGTTTTATGGCAATATTTATTACACAGTTAACTTGACGAACGACCACTTTGAAATTCCGTTTTATTAGCTACTCCATTCATATTCCGTAAACGTGAAACATCAGATAGCAACAACACATCGAATAGCTACTCTTTTATTTTTTTCAACGGCTGATCGTACGCGAAATTAAAACCACAGTGAAAATCCAATGACTATTTGCACAGATGTTTGGCACAGTATGTCTAGTATACCCGTAGACCTCGTCATGTCGCACTTTTCAATTCTGAGTAGGAATAGAGCACGCAAATATGCTTAGAACAATAGTGTGAGGGGCCTGCTGCGAAGCTCCACCTGATTTCACGCAGACCACATATGCGTTTCCTTGGTCCTTCTTCATGACCGTGTTCGGCCGCACACTCCCGGTGCAGTAACAATGCCCCTGCAGCGTTTTCGACGTAAAGTGTTTATCACCCTCCGAAACAGACTGGAATTGACTCCCTTAGATTTTCATCTCTCCGCTCACTTGAACTGTTGGTTACGCGGACAGCATTTTGGCACAGACAACAACCTGCAGACCATGTACTGGATGCACTCCAATCTCTGTCTTCCTCTGCAGTTTTTGCCCTCTACAGCTCCCCCCTATTTCCTGATGTCATAACAGATCTTCTATCATCCTGTCCCTTCTCCTTATCCGTGTTTTCCACATATTCCTTTCCTCTCCGATCCTGCACAGAACCTCCTCATTCCTTACCTTATCAGTCCACCTAATTTTCAACATTCGTCTGTAGCACCACATTTCAAATGCTTAGATTCTTTTCTGTTCTGGTTTTCCCAAAATCCATGTTTTACTACCATACAATGCTGTACTCCAGACATACATTCTCAGATATTTCTTCCTCAATTTAAGACCGATATTTGATGTTAGCAGACTTCTCTTGGCCAGGAATACCCTTTTTGCCATTTCTAGTCTCCTTTTGATGTCCTCTTGCTCCGTCTGTCATTGGTTATTTTGCGCCTAGCTAGCAGAATTCCTTAACTTCATCTACTTCGTGACCACCAGTCCTGATGCTAAGTTTCTTGCTGTTCTCACTTCTAGTACTTCTCATTACCTTCGTCTTTCTTCTATTTACTCTCAATCCATTCTCTGTACTCATTAGACTGTTCATTCCGTACAGCACATCATGTAATTCTTCTTCATTTTCACTCGAGATAGCAATGTCATAAGCGAATCGTATCATTGATATCCTTTGACCTTTAATTTTAATTCCACTCCTGAACCTTTCGATTATTTCCAAGGGCGAAAGGCTACAGCCTTGTCTTACACTCTTTTTAATACGAGCACTTCGTTCTTGGTCGTCCATTCTCATTATTCCCTCTTGGCTGTTGTACATTTTGTATATTAACCGTCTCTCCCTATAGCTTGCCCCTACTTTATTCAGAATATCGAACCATTTTACAATGTCGAACGCTTTCTCCATGCACGTGTCTTTATTTTTCTTTGGTCTTGTTTCCATTATTAACTGCGCCGTCAGAATTGACTCTCTCGTGCCTTTACCTTTTCTAAAGCCAAACTGATCGTCGTCTAGCACATCCTCAATTTTCTTTCCCATTCTTCTGTATATTATTCTTGTCGGCAACTTGGATAAATGAGTTTTTAAGCTGATTCTGAGATATTCTCGCACTTTTCAGCTCTTGCCGTCTTCGGAATTGTGTGGATGATGCTTTTCCGAAACTCAAAGGGTATGTCGCCAGACTCGTACATTCTACACGCCAACGTGAATAGTCGTTTTGTTGCCACTTCGGCCAATGATTTTAGAATTTCTGATGGAATGTTATCTATCCCTTTTGCCTTATTTGATCTCAAGTCCACCAAAGCTCTTTTAAATTCTGATTTTAATACTGGATCCTCTATCTTTCTATCTCTTCTAAGTCGACTCCTGTTTCTTCTTCTATCAAATCAGAAAAATCTTCCCCCTCAAAGAGGCTTTCAAAGTATTCTTTCCACCTATCCGCTCTCTCTTCTGCATTTAACAGTAGAATTCCCGTTGCTCTCTTAATGTTATCACCCTTGCTTTTAATGAATGCTGAGTCTGTCCTTGCGACAATCATTTCTTTTTCGATGTCTTCACATTTTTCCTGCAGCCATTTCGTCTTAGCTTCCCTGAGTTCATATCTACCTAGTAAACAGCTACTGCTTATTGACATCGTTATGATGAAATGTCTGTATTATCTTTTGTTAATATGATTTCTAAACCAGTGTCACAAACCTACTGTCGTTAATTTTTGCATCTGGAGACATCGTCTTTAGGCGAATACTTTCACTACATTCTAGAATTTTCGTCTCTTAAAAATATTCGATTAGTACTAATAGAAAACGCGTCGGTTCGAGAAGTTGCATCGTCGGATATGGCTGTTCCTCTTGTTATTCTGCGACCTTCTTTCCCCCACCACTTTTTAGTTGAAAATTCCTCCTCTGCTAGAGCACTTTGCGCGGCAGGAACAATAAAAGCTATTATTTCACTCGACCTGCCACAGAACTCAAGTTTGCCGTAAGCTGTGCTGCGAGCATTATTCAACTTCCCGGGCACTTCGTCCACTCCGCAGATCGGGTTTACGGCACTCTGCCGCTGCCAGATCAACTTCGTTTCTTCATTAATGGGAAAATTGCTTTGCAATCTGGTGAAACAGTGTTACAAGTATAAACAGGTTTCCTCTCATTTCAGAGTTCTAACGAATGTATTTTCAGGATGCATGCATTCGCAGTGTTAACGCTGATTCCATAGCCTAACACAGTATATATATGGACGATGTAATCTGTACTACAATGTGACATCGTCAATGATTTTGTATTCGCCTATTATGCTGCTGATGCTTTTAAGAAACTGATGATGGTCAGTCGACTGAAACTGGTTGTTCAAAAAATGACGTTCTACAAACTTTTAACGAACCTTTATCTCTTTTCTTGTGGTTTGCGTAGTAGCTTTACATGTAATCTGGGGCTACCGTGTCCGGTTTCGACATTTTTCTTTTCCAGCGATTGAATTATGTTTCGTAGATACGATTAGGATTTTTTGTTTGACAATTATTGCTTTATTCATCTCTGGCAACGAATTGTTTAAGATATAGTATTAAAATTGCACTATGAAGATGTGACATCTAATAATCGTCTAGACAATTGTTTTACGAACATTCAGATGGACGTAGGCTATATTTTTGTTCATCGACGTCTGAGGAAAGAGCTACATTTCTTTCCAACGACGACAGCGAAAGTAAACTACTGTGCTATACTGTGAAATATAGGTTATCACTTTCTTTCTCACAGTTTCAACTACTTTAGGAAGGTATTTAAAGAGTTACCCAAACTGTTTCTCTGTTATTATTTTTCCCGTTATGTATGTAGGCAAGAAGGACCTAAAGAGCAGAATATAAGAGGCAAAGAGGGCAAGTATGACTAATGGTATTAAACGTGGGCTTTGATTTGACGAAGAAATTCCTGAAAATGTACGTTTGGAGCACAGCATTGTACAAAGGGTACTAGGAAAGCTTTGCAGTACAGCTTTAGTCATTTAATTTTTTCGAAGCCATTTTCGCCTCATTGATTACACCTCTCCATCCTCCGAAACCAATCCTAAAAAAGTTCTCCCAAGTTTCTGTAGGGAGTAAGGCACATTCATTGTCCCAAGCCCTCAGGAGGCCCTCGTCACTTGAAAACTGCACTCCATTCAGCGTCTTTTTCACAAAGTCACAAGGCGCAGGGTCTGGACTGTAAGGAGGGTGCTCAAGAAGTCTGTCCTGTACCCCGCAAATATTCGGTCCATGCTTTGGCGCGGTGGGCTAGAGCGTTGTGGTGAAGGAGGAACCGAGTGTCCATTCTTGACTTCCGTCGCAGGTTCTTCAATGATTGGATGACTTTGGGTAGAAACTGCTCATTGTACCACTTAACTGTGACTGTCTTCTGTGTGTCCAAAACAACACGCTCCACAGTTCCACTCGATTTTAAAATACAGTTATCATTTTCTTCTCTATTGATCGGGATTTTCTGAAAGTTACGGGTGTGTCGTCATCTTCAAAGACTCAAACATTTTTCTAAGTCTTAGTCGGCATGTCGTAATAGTACAGCCAAGTCTCGTCATCTGTCGCGACGTTATACACATACTGAGACTGTCTCACAGAAAACTTCATTAACATCTCCCGGCACCAAGCCACAAGTCGTGCCATTCGCTCTTCTGTCAGTCTATGCCGCGGAGACAACAAAGTTTCTTTGCTTGCAATCGAACGAATTTCTGGTACATTTAGCCCTAAGGTAAACTCTATCTGCTTATAGGTCACTCGCCAGTCTTCGTCTAGAATTTTCCTCTCAGCATCAACTTTTCCTCCGTAACTGATGGTCGTGGCCATCACGTCCTCTCGACGTCCTCCAGATTGAAATTTCTTCTTTGGAATTCTGTATATCAGCTGAATGTTGTTGTACCATGTGGAAACACATTACCCAGCGCAAGAGTCATTCCTTCAAAGCACTGGTCTATGTTTAAACCACGCGCGAAGTTCTGTCGCAAAACTGCCAGAATCTCACTTCGTGACCACGATGCCATGGCAAGCACTTGTAACTAACCATGCTAGTGAACGTCTGCGCCCACAGACTAGGCACAGTGGCTACAATTCAAGTATGAACTATTCTCCGAACAGCAACAACAACAATCAGACTCCTGTGACTTATTGTTGCGAGGTATTGCAAAACTTGCCTAGTACCCTTTGTATCGTGAACTGTGGGGAATCCAGGATGGAAGAGAAAAAATAGTTCAAATGACTCTGAGCGCTATGGGACTTAACTTCTGAGGTCATCAGTTTCCTAGAACTTAGAACTACTTAAACCTAACTAACGTAAGGACATCACACACATCCATGCCCGAGGCAGGATTCGAACCTGCGACCGTAGCGGTCGCGCGGTTCCAGACTGTAGCGGCTAGAACCGGATGGAAGAGAATGAGAACGTTTCAGATCCAGTGCTACAGAAGAAGGTTGAAAATCTGGCGGGCTGATAAGATAAGAAATGAGGAGATTCTCGGCCAGACTCTGTGGAGGAACGAACATAGGGGAAACATTATAAGAAACAGAAAACGGACGATGGGACATGTGTTAAGGTATCAGGGAATAACGTCGATGGTACTACAGAAAGCTGTAAAAAGTATTAACTATAGGAGCAGACAGAGATTGGAACACATTAAGCAAATAATTATGATGGGTATAGGAGCTCTTCCGAGGTCAAAAGCGTGGCCCTGGAGAGGAATTCGGAGCGGGATGCATCAAACCAGTCAGAAGACTGATAACTCAAAATATTTTCGAACAAAAATCGTACACAAAACAATGTGCTGCTTTGTTTTCTTCCATGCCGTCGGCTATATTTAAGGTTTATCCGTTTATGATTACTACTACGGAACCTGAATCGTCCGAAACTTTGTAATGCCACCCATTCGAAGGTTAAAGCTACGCGAAACACTTTCATTGAATCTACCCTCCTGATAGATACAGCAGCTGGAAAGCTCTCTCTCTTACCCAGGATACCTATGATCCCAACCGATTTACTCATCCATGTGACTTTCATTACCAGTCACAGTTTCATTTGCAGTAATAATGAACAACGATAAAAGTTAGAAAGAGGGGTACCAGTAACATGTAGGGGGACAGAGAGAAAGGGAAGGAGGATATGCATAGAGAGGTCATTCATTCTAAGTGACTTTAATTACCAATCACAGTTTCGTTTGCAATAATAATGTCAAGGTTAAAGTTAGAAAGAGAGGAAAGAAGACAAAGAGGTGGGGGGGGGGGGGGGGGAGGAGGAGGAGAAAGAGAAATGGAATGGAAGACGTGTATAGAGACGGAGTAGAACTAGGAGATGGACAAAGAAGAAAAGAGGACAAAGACAGAAGGTGGACATAGAGAGGCAGAAAAACGCGATGGATCGAGAGATGGGGACGAGTGAGAACAGCGGATGGACAAAGAGGAAGAGGAATGAGGAAATGGACAGAGAGCGAGGAGGAGGGGCGCAATAGAAGATGTACAAAGAGAATCGCGATAATTAAATATCCACAGCTATTGGGTGGGGTCACTAGTAATGTCTATTTTCTGACGGCGAGTATTTACTAAAGTTAATAATTACGGATTTATAATGTGACCTATAGCGGTTACCATGTAAACGTTCTCCTTTAAAAACCATCTTAATATGCAACACACCTTTAGAAATCAGCTAACACAAATGATTTTTAGTAAGATTAAAACGGAGTATTATGAATATTACTGTTAATTTTAAGAAATGAAGTAACAATAACGACCGTACCAATAATAATATAAACGACAGTTTTATTTATTTCGCCGGCCAGAGTGGCCGAGCGGTTCTAGGCGCTACAGTCTGGAACCACGCGACCGCTGCGTCGCAGGTTCGAATCCTGTCTCGGGCATGGATGTGGGTAATATCCTTAGGTTAGGTTTAAGTAGCTCTAAGTTCTAGGGGACTGATGACCTCAGCTGTTAAGTCCCAGAGTGCTCAGAGACATTTTTATTTATTTATTTATGTACGCCTGTTAGTTTCCGCCTACATAGCTGGGTTCCTTGCTGGGAGCAATGGAACAACTAAGGTATTGCGTGACTGAGAAGCGACGTCTCCAAGGTTTGCGAAGCCGACAACGGTTGGAAAACCTGTGTGAAAGAGGATAACACGGCGGCGGGTGGGCATCGTGCGAAAACGAAGGAAGGAAGATTATAGAATTTAATGTCCCTTCAACAGCGCAGTCGTTATACAGAACACAAGCTCGGAGAGTTTCCAGCGTAGCGAAGGAATAGGGTCTGCCTTTTCAGATGAACCATCCCCGCATTTACCTTTCGCACGAATGCAAGTCCAATGTGCTAACCACTCCACCATCTAGCTCGGTTGGCATCGTGGAGTCTTCTGGGCCTGATCGCGTAATTTTTTTCCTTTTACTCTTATTGGAGGTTCGAGTCCTCCCTCGGGCATGGGTGACTGTGTTTGTCCTTAGGATTATTTAGGTTAAGTAGTGTATAAGCTTAGGGACTGATGACCTTAGCAGTTAAGTCTCATAACATTTCACACACATCTGAAAATTTTTGAACTCGTGTTGGGAGTAACATATGATATCCTGAATGGTGTTAGAATAAGGTAAGAGTATGATACAAAAACGTGAGGAATACAGATAAATAATTTATACAAATATATAAATAATATTAAAAGAGATACTTTGAGAATAAATATTAGACTCCAGAAAGAGAGGTGTCTGCTGAAGCAAAGCGAAATCGCATTTTGGTGATGTCTTATCCAAATACAAAGTAGTGTTTGTTTTTAAATGTGTGACTATAGACTTATAGTTCACATTGCCGGCATGCATAAACTAAATTCAATTTACAATAAATGTTAACTGGACAATACAGCCTGTTTAACAAAGCATTCTGTTTTAAAACAAGGAAACTAATATAATAGTGATGAACAGCAGAAGAGCAAAGAGTAATGACTTGCTAAACATCAGAAGTCAGGAATATTGAAAGAAGAAATGGAGAGTATAGTACTATTAAGAAAATAAATTTTGATGAGATCTCTGACTTGAAATGGAGAGACAATAAAATAGCTATATTACAGTTGAATAGTTATAATAATAGTAGTAACAGTAGTGGTATCAATGATAATAATAACAATAACAAAAGTATAAGAAGGAAGATTTGAACTGCAGTCGCTAACAAATGTGTAAAAAAATTAGGTACTCGTAAAATTAAAGCGACATAATGTGAAACCAATATATGCTATATAAGGACTTATAATACTGTGTCTAGTAATAATAATATAAAACGCATATTATATATGTACTAAAATATGATATTATGTAATTATTTACTTTAATCGAGATACACAAAAAATGATAATGAAGGAGAATTAAAGGAGAAAAAAAATCATGATGTCCTTGCTCATCAATGAATTGCTTCTGAACTGCTGATTTTCAATCCACTGGCTGAAATTCTAAAGAGCAGGAAGTGTACACAATGCTCGCATTAGGAAAGGGAAGGGATGTGTAGCGTTAAATGATGTGTTAAATGATTAAAAGAATTTTATTCAAAGGACATGAATACAATTCACTTTAAAAGTAAAACTCGGCAGAATTTTCGAAAATCGCCTCTAAGATCACACCGCACTGCGGAACTTTATGATTATTTAACTGCAACTGGTCCATTAATATGCATCTCGACATCCTTCACACAGCGCCTAAGATACATCTTTTGAATTCTGTAGAAGATTCAATCGTTGTAAAAAGAACTCTTCTGTTGGCCTCCGTGTGCGTAAAACAATATGGGATTGTGGGTCTGCCTTGATTGAAGCACTTTCTGTTTATTTACTCCCCAAAACTAGTTTCAGCGGTATAGTGCCGTCATCATTGGGTTTCTTTATTTTAAAACGTTCACAGTTAGCGTCGCTATAGTACATAAAGAAAAACATTAGTTACATGTGTACTGTTTGCTTCCATACATAGTGTGAATAATTTTATAGTACATATTTACTATAGAATCAGTGCATAGTTTCTACGTTTGTTGCCGTTTCTTCAGCATACTGTTTGTTATTTTCACAGGTAGGAGCAATCGCAACAATTTAATTATAGCCAGTGTGAAAATCTGTGAGGTTTCAATGGGTTCAGAGCCACTAAAAGACAGCAACTAACGTGAGTTCACGACAGATTGCGTTACAACTTACTGCCCACCAAAATTGTGTCACAATATAATCGGAAATTCTAATTACAGTAACATAGGCGTTTGAAAGCTCACATTTTCGTATTTGTGAATATCCACTCATACAAGTACATTAATCCCCAGTGAGATTTTAGGAATCCCGTATATTTTCATATTTTGCATATTGTGTTCAGACATTCCACCCTACAGCGTATCTCCAGCTCCACTCTATGGAAGACGACTCTTGCAAGGTGCGCTCCACAGTCCAGAAGGATTTCCGAGTCGCCTCTTTAGAAGTTAATTAAATTGCACGCCACATCGGCATCTTTTTTGACCTTAATCTACCGCTGTTATCTTTCCTGGGATAGGGGACTAACACTTAAACGTAGAATCTGAACCACGTGTCGTTCCTGAAATATCTTCACGTTACTGCGAGTTGAAGGATAGCGTTAAAGGTAGAGTGATAAATTCTGGTGTCTGACTGAGAACCTTACAGTTTCCAGGCTCGCGCTTTAGCTTTTTTTTTCTTAGTGTAAAGTCACTTTTTAATGATACCGTGATAAATTTTTCATACATCAAAACAAAAACACGTTAGAAATTTTACACATTACTTGAAAACTATGATGCAAAATATCATTTCCGCTCGCAAACGGCGAATCTGTAGCATTGTAAATTGTGATATAAAAATTAAATTATCTTAAAATAGTGTACAAAATTCATGCTGTAACGAACATTATTATTATTATTGTCGTCATACTCCAACCTTTACACACACACACACACACACACACACACACACACACACACACACACACACACATGCACGCACTCACAGACATACATACACACACAGTTTATATACAATTAAAATATTGCAAAATTGCGTCCATAAATAAATCTAAACAATTCTACACCTAATTCCACATACATACTCCGCAGTCCACCATATGATGCGTGCTGGAGAGTATTCCCGTACCACTACTAATTGTTTCCTTTCCTGTTCCATTCGCCAAAAAGAGCGAGAAAAAAAGTCACTATCTGTATGGCCCCACATGAACCCTAATTTCTCGCACCTTTTCTTTGTAGTCCTTTTGCAAAATTTATGTTGGTAGTAGTAGAATTCTTCTGAAGTCACCTTCAGATGCTGGTTCTCTAGAAACTCTGTTTTGTTCCTCGAAAAGAAAGTCGTTTATCCTCCAGAGATTCCCATTTGAGATTCCAACTCATATCCGTAATACTTGCGATATAAATCTAGGAGGCCGTCTTTGAATGCTTCAATCCGACCTGGTGCGGATCTCAAATACTCGAGAAGTACTCAAGAATAGGTCGTACGTGTGTCCTACACGCGGTCTCCTTTACGGATGAACCACACTTCCCTAAAATTCTACGAACAGGCTCGTTCCACTTCATTTTGCTCTGCAACATTTCGCCCAGATATTTAAACGACGTAACTCTGCTATATCCTGACATAAAGGGTTTGTTTTTGATACTCATCCGCATTAACGTACATTTTTCCACGTTTGGAGTTAGCTGTCATTCATCACACCAACTAAAAATTTTTATCCAATCATCTTGAATCCTTCTACACTCACTCAGCTTCGACACCTTTGCGTACACGGCAGATTGCTATCAACCTTGTTCGCCAGATCATTTATGTATACAGAAAATAATAGTCCTATCTCACTCCTGACGATAAGCTTGTCTCTGATGGTCAATCGCTATCGAGGACAACATACTGGCTTCAATTACTTAACACATCCTCGCCACTCATATACCTGGAAACCGATTTCATACGTTCGTACCATCATTAACAGTCTGAAGTGAAGCACAGTGTCAAACGGTTTTCGAAAATCTAGAAACATGGAATATTGGTGTTTCCGTTCATTCATAGTTCGCAGTATATCATGTGAGGAAAGAGCAAGCTGAGTTTCGCACGGGCGATGCTTTCTAAAACCGTGCCGATTAGTGAACAAAAGCTTTTCAGTCTCTTGTTCAAAATGGTTCAAATGGCTCTGAGCACTATGGGACTCAACTGCTGTGGTCATAAGTCCCCTAGAACTTAGAACTACTTAAACCTAACTAACCTAAGGACGTCACACACATCCATGCCCGAGGCAGGATTGGAACCTGCGACCGTAGCGGTCGTGCGGTTCCAGACTGTAGCGCCTTTAACCGCTCGGCCACATCGGCCGGCGGTCTCTGGAAAATTTATTATATTCAAACTGAGAATATGTTCAAGAATTCTACAGCAAACCAGCCGTAAGGATATTAGTCTATAATTTTGCCGATTTATTCTTTTACACTTTTTATATACGGGTGTCACCTGCTCGTTTTTCCAGTCACTTTGGACTTTGCGCTGGGAGCGATATGCTCGCTAAATCTAAACGAAGTAAGGGGCCAATCCTGTAGAAAACTTTTTGGAAGACGGCAGTGGAATGCCATCAGGACCTGACATCTTATTTGTTTGAACTTTCAGTAGTTTCTCTACTCAAGGGATTCTTATTACTATGTCGTCCAGACGGGACTCTGTGCGAAGGCCAAACTACGTTATGTTTGTACGAGTCTCCTTCTTGAACGATTTCTTAAATGGGACATTTAAAACGCTGGTTTTCGTTTTGCTATCTTCAGCTGCCACTGGAGACTAGTCAACGAGTGACTGGATTGAACGCATAGCCCCGTTTAGCGATTTTAGGTAGCGCCAGCATTTTCTCGGTATCTCAGTCACATTTCTTACTAAGACATGACGGTGGTGGTTGTTGTATGCTTCGTGCGTAAATCTTTTCACAGACGCACGAATCTCTACTACACTTTGCCTGTCGTCATTCGTGCGTCCTCTTTTGAACCGAGTCTGCAACAGCTTTGCTCCTCAGCATTTTCCGCACTTAATCCACTTACTAGGCACATAATTCGACCAACCGCCTTGCCGCAGTGCTTACACCGGTTCCCGTCAGATAACCAACGTTAAGCGCTGTTGGGCTCGGCTAGCACTTAAATGGGTGACCTTACGGTCTGCCGAGTGCTGTTGGCAAGTGGGGTGCACTCAGCCCTTGTGAGGCAAACTGAGGAGCTACTTGACTGAGAAATAGCGGCGACGACGACTAATAAATCAGCAGGTGTAGAAGTGTGTAGAGTGTAGACTAGTAATTTGGATGAAACACGCTTAAAATATATGCGAATATCTTTTTAACTTCCGACCACCAGTGCACCGTGGAGAAATTGCAGATGTGAACTGAAGCGGCGTCGCATGTGGAAGAGCGTAAAGGTCACTGACTTTGATGAACTGTGTGTCGTCTGACATTCTCACCGGCTCGAAATTGCACAGGCCCACGCACTTCGTTTGTAATAAGCCACGCACGAGGTTTAGGCGTTTCGTGTGCCATAGTCCGGTTTCTGTCGTTCTAATAAGGGTAGGAAGCCACTAACACTGCGGATTTGTCAGCAGTAAGGACGCTTACAAAAATGGTTCAAATGGCTCTAAGCACTATGGGACTTAACACCTGTGGTTATCAGTCCCCTAGAACTTACAACTACTTAAACCTAACTAACCTAAGGACATCACACACATCCATGCTCGAGGTAGGATTCGAACCTGCGACCATAGCGGTCGCGCGGTTCCAGACTGAAGCGCCTAGAACCGCACGGCCACAACGGCCGGCGGTCGCTTACAATACAGTTTTAAATTGACATATATTTTCAAATAAAGGGATATCAAATTGCATTCGAAAACTGAGGAATCTACGAAGTGGAGAGATATTATAAATACGACATTATAAATATGAAACCAAGTTCGCTGCCTCAGCTGAATTTCTTTATTGCGATTGGTTTATTTCGGCTATAGCTAGCACTGTCAAGGTACCTGCGAATAACACATAGAACTTTATCAGCATTTGCTGATTTTTTTTTGTTTTTGTTTCTACAAGTTATGGCAGTATGGTGTGTTACACACTGGTACTTGCATCTAATTATTCTTGATTCCATTTTACATCGTTGGGTACTTATTAAATTGCTGTATGTGATTTTGTGATCCACGTATGTATTTTAGGGAATTTATGACAGCTTGGTGGTCCTTTTTTACGTCTGTAGATGCTGTCCAACGTATTTCAGTTTATATTTTGAAACCTCCCCTTAGAAAAATTATAAATGACTGTGTTGGCAAACCCCTTACGTTATTTGATTTTCAAATTTCTGAGCAAAACTGAACGTACTCAGACATTTCTCTCTTTACTTATTCTGATCATCACTAAACTGACACACAGTATTTTTAGCGCAACGCAATCTGACTTTCAATACTCCCTACAAAAGAATGGCCGTTACTAATAATAACCTATACCTTTCATGAATCACTTACCTCACAAAAATCTTCGTTACTCGAACTACTGCATTACAGCGAGCGCCTATACTGCCAGCTAAATAACAGATTCTAACTACTGAAGGCACTAACTACTCATAGGCATAGTTAGCAAATGAAAGATTTTGATAGAGAACAATGTATTTACCTTAATAATGCTCAAAAGTCATCATATATACAGGGTGTTACAAAAAGGTACGGCCAAACTTTCAGGAAACATTCCTCACACACAAAGAAAGAAAATATGTTATGTGGACATGTGTCCGGAAACGCCTACTTTCCATGTTAGAGCTCATTTTATTACTTCTCTTCAAATCACATTAATCATGGAATGGAAACACACAGCAACAGAACGTATCGGCGTGACTTCAAGCACTTTGTTACAGGAAGTGTTCAAAATGTCCTCCGTTAGCGAGGATACATGCATCCACCCTCCGTCGCATGGAATCCCTGATGCGCTGATGCAGCCCTGGAGAATGGCGTATTGTGTCACAGCCGTCCACAATACGAGCACGAAGACTCTCTACATTTGGTACCGGGGTTGCATAGACAAGAGCTTTCAAATGCCCCCATAAGTAAAAGTCAAGAGGGTTGAGGTCAGTAGAGCGTGGAGGCCATGGAATTGGTCCGCCTCTACCAATCCATCGGTCACCGAATCTGTTGAGAAGTGTACGAACACTTCGACTGAAATGTGCAGGAGCTCCATCGTGCATGAACCACATGTTATGTCGTACTTGTAAAGTCACATGTTGTAGCAGCACAGGTAGAGTATCCCGTATGAAATCATGATAATGTACTCCATTGAGCGTAGGTGGAAGAACAAACTAAAATGAGCTCTAACATGGAAATTAAGCGTTTCCGGATACATGTCCACATAACATATTTTCTTTATTTGTGTGTGAGTAATGTTTCCTGAAAGTTTGGCCGTACCTTTTTGTAACGCCCTGTATATCGCCCGTCGTTACGTAGTATAGAGTGCATCACATATTTGCTCCACTTTCTTACATTTTTCGCTTTACTCTCGCAATTGATTCTCCCTCTCATTTGATTAACAAGAAAATATTATTGACTGTTACGATATTTTGCTACACTTTTCTTGGAACAACTACTTTAGGCCCGCTGGCGGTTAAGCTCCGCCGACTTCTCGCCTATGCCACAATCCAGCGGCTACGTCAACAGGTGCCGCTGTTTACTTGCTTTAGACTTTTGTTATCATCCCTTTTCGCTTCTTTCATTGGTTAGTCTATCAACTTTGTGTTATTTAATCACTTCTGTAATCTTTTTCTTGTGTATGTTATTAACTTCATCTACATAGACGACAAGAACGTCTCAAAGTCATATATTATCACTTAACCAATTCCTTTTAACAATTTTAAATTTAACTTTCCAGTTTTTAATTATTACACTTTATCACTGTAGTGACTTACACATTTGGCAAGCCGACTATAGGTTTTACCTCCCCACTTATTGCATACTATAGAATTTTTATAACTGACAACTGTGTGTAGACTTAGCTACTGTATTGCAGTTTGTTATGACCAGCAGAGACAGAGACAGCGTGACTCTGCCATCATACACTACTGCCCATTAAAATAGCTACACCAAGAAGAAATGCAGATAATAAACGGGTATTCAATGGACAAATATAGTATACTAGAACTGACATGTGATTACATTTTCACGCAGTTTGGGTGAATAGATCCTGAGAAATCAGTACCCAGAACAACCACCTCTGTCCGTAATAACGGACTTGATACGCCTGGGCATTGAGTCAAACAGAGCTTGAATGGCGTGTACAGGTGCAGCTGCCCATGCAGCTTCAACATGATACCACAGTTCATCAAGAGTAGTGACTGACGTATTGTGACGAGCCACTTGCTCGGCCACCACTGACCAGACGTTTTCAATTGGTGAGAGATCTGGAGAATGTGGTGGCCAGGGCAGGAGTCGAACATTTTCTGTAATCAGAAAGGCCCGTACAGCAACTGCAACATGCGGTCGTGCATTATCCTACTGAAATGTTGGGTTTCGCAGGGATCGAATGAAGGGTAGAGCCACGGATCGTAACACATCTGAAATGTAACGTCCACTGTTCAAAGTGCCGTCAATGCGAACAAGAGATGACCGAGACGTATAACCAATGGCACCCCATACCACCACGCTGGGCAATACGCCAGTATGGCGATGACGAATACACGCTTCCAATGTGCGTTCACCGCGGTGTCGCCAAACACGGATGCGACCATCATGATGCTGTAAATAGAACCTGGATTCATCCGAAAAAATGATGTTTTGCCATTCGTGCACCCAGGTCCGTCGTTGAGTACAGAATCACAGGCGCTCCTGTCTGGGATGCAGCCATGGTCTCCGAGCTGAAAGTCCATTCTGCTGAAAACGTCGTCGAACTGTTCGTGCAGATGGTTGCTGTCTTTCAAACATCCCCATCTGTTGACTCAGAGATCGAGAGGTGGCTGCACGATCCGTTACTGCCATACAGATAAGATGCCTGTCATCTCGACTGCTAGTGATACGAGGCCGTTGGGATCCAGCACGGCTTTCGGTATTACCCTCCTCAACCCACCGATTCCATATTCTGCTAACAGTCATTGGATCTCGACCAAAGCGAGCAGCAATGTCACGATAGGCTACAATCCGACCTTTATCAAAGTCGGAAACGTGATGGTACGCATTTCTCCTCCTTACATGAGGCATGACAACAACGTTTCACCAGGCAACGCCGGTCAACTGCTGTTTGTGTATGAGAAATCGGTTGGAAACTTTCCTCATGTCAGCACGTTGTAGGTGTCGCCACCGGCGCTAACCTTGTGTGAATGCTCTGAAAATCTAATCATTTGCATATCACAGCACCTTCTTCCTGTTGGTTAAATTTCTCGTCTGTAGCAAATGGTTCAAATGGCTCGGAGCACTATGGGACTTAACTTCTGAGTTCATCAGTCCCCTAGAACTTAATTATTATACTTGAGAAAAAACAAGCAGCTTATACTAGTTAATAACTGGCACTTGCTATGAGCAGGGTTAATCTAACTCTTGACTATTCTGGTTATTCTAAGACTCACTACTCTGCAGCGTTACAAGTGTGCCAGACGAAATACAAACCTACTAGAATGGCCTGCTCACTGAGCTAACCCCAGTGAGCGTGCCCCTGGCACTGGGCTGGCCTACTACTTTTGGAATCGCTGCAGTCCCTACCTATGTTAGTGATGTTAGTTTCTAATTCTACGTTATTCTAGTGTAACTACTTCCTAACAAATCATTGTGCAAATGTCAAGTCCGGGAATGGTGCTCCTGCTCCCCTGATCCGACAACGCGGCGGATTACAGTTGTGAAACAACTGGCCAGTACCGCGCTCGGCAGAAATTGCAGGTGCACCTAAGTCTTCATCGGGTTGCATATTTTATTTGATCTCTAACCATGGTGGTTACTAATGAAGTCCCTCAAGATCTTTTGGGAAATTTCATTTGCCAAATTGTTGAGGACACTGAAGGTCTCGGCACGTCGCAGCAGTGTGTATGTGTCTGTGTTAGGTAGTTGATTCCTAAGTTCGAGTGCCACATCGTCATATAACACGCAGTCATAGACGACATGTTCGGGTGTTCCATCCGGAGCACCACAGTCGCACGCTGGTGTTGCCCGTTTTCCAAATCGACATAAATATGTCGGATATGGCCCGTGACCTGTAAGAAAATGCAGCAGACCTCTACTCGGCTCAAAGTAACTCATTTGAAGCCTTTCTCTGATATTTGGCAGTAACTGGAAAACCCTTCTCCCCGTTTCCTCAGTTTCCCATTGCTGTTGCCATAACTCTTAGCCCCTTCTCTTTATTGCATACTTATCCCCCACTTGTACCCCCATGATTTCCCTGGTCTTATCTATTTTCCCTTTGGAAACCCACTACCACGCTCCCTGTTCTCTGATTTTTATGTCTAAAGGACATAATCCTGTTATTACCAGTAAGGCCCCCCCAGGTGTTGTTCGATATGCCCCGACAGAACGCATCCCCTAGAACTTAGAACCACTTAACCTAACTAGCCTAAGGACATCACACACATCCATGCCCGAGGCAGGATTTGAACCTGCGACCGTAGCGGTCGCGCGGTTCCAGGCTGTAGTGCCTAGAACCGCTCCACCACTCGGGCCGGAGGTCAGTTTCGTGGTGTACCAATTTTAATGGCCAGTAGTGTTTCCTTAAGCTTGCTCTTGTGTATGTTATTAATTTCATCTACATTGGCCGCAAGAGCGTCTCAAAGTCATATCACTTCACATATTCCTTTTAACTATTTTAAATTTAACTTTTTGTGTTTTAATTACTACACTTTATCACTGTAGTGACCTATGCATTTGGCAAGCCGACTATAGATTTTTACCTATTGTATTATTCACTGTATCTGACAACTGTGTGTAGACTTAGAGTGGCGTCATCTAACGAGCTTATGGCACGAACATATGTTTTGGCTACTGTATTGCAGTTTGTTGTGACCAACAGCGATAGAGACAGCGTGACTCTGCCATCATATTTTAAAGATGTGTGACGATAGTGTTGTGTCGTCGCCAGTGGACGCAGCCGGAGCTGGCGCGCTCGGACAGTCCCCGACTGACGTCACCGCTAGCGCTTTGAAGTTCGCCGCCAACCATAAGCTCGGTCCAATCAGCAACCTCCGCGCCGCCACCCATGAGGTGGACTCCCGAGTTGTGATAAGCGGCGGCTACATGGGGCATCAGGGTTGAGTTCAGCCGTGGTGTATGACAGTTCTAGTATGGAGTTTTAGCCGCGCACGGCTCACGTTTATCCCATTTATTGTTTGTCATCTTCTATTACCGTACTGCCGTCTCGTTTTCTTATTCCATTTACCGGCGTCACCAACTTCCTCCCTTACTTGCCTATGAGCGGCAGCAGCAGCGCGTATCGATAAATGCACTGTCATACCATCTCTGGAGTGACCGACAGTACTTCTGGGTCGTCTTGTGTCTGGAGACGGACCAGCAGTGCAGTCGGGACGCAGCAGCGGTGAAGTCGGGGACAGTGCGCCGGTGAGGCGCCGACAGCCAGGGCTCGCCGACCGCTGGCGACACACATGAACTGACGGATGGATGGAGATTGAAGGAGGACGACCCTTGGTTGGTCGTTCGCTTGGTCGTCTTATCGGCCGACGTATATTTGGTCCTTTCCCCGTTTCTGAACCTGGGAGTTGGTCCGTTGGCGTGGAGCAGCGAGTAAATCTCCACGGCGCTTAGATTGGCAGGGCCTGCTGGCGGCCACTATGCAGTGTAGGAGTGTGTGGTGCTGTTCACATGGCTCTCAGCACTATGGAACTTAACATGTGTGGTCATCAGTCCCCTAGAACTTAGAACTACTTAAACCTAACTAACCTAAGGACATAACACACATCACACTGGACTCGCATTCGGAAGGACGACGGTTCAATCCCGCGTCCGGCCATCCTGATTTAGGTTTTCCGTGATTTCCCTAAATCACTCCAGGCAAATGCCGGGATGGTTCCTCTGAAAGGGCACGGCCGACTTCCTTCCCCATCCTTCCCTAATACGATGAGACCGATGACCCCGCTGTCTGGTCTCCTTCCCCAAACCAACCAACCAACCAACCATAACACACATCCATGCCCAAGGCAGGATTCGAACCTGCGACCGTAGCGGTCGCGCTGTTCCGGACTGTAGCGCACAGAACCACTCGGCCAGCCCGGTCGGCTGTGTGGTGCTGTTCCCATTGCTGTGAACTTCGTTGCTCACCGATCCTAGACATTACTTAATCTACCAGCAAGTCACGACTGTTCATATTGTGTCGTTTGGAGTTCGTTGTCAGCTGTTGGGATATTCCTGCGAGCAACAACATGTGTTTTCAAATTGGCAAATTTTAGCCACACTCCGGTGGGGTTTAACCGTACTTGGTTAGTTGAACTGAAGTGCACCATCGGAATCTTCTGCCTTGTGGTCGTTAACGTTCCGGTTACCTGCCCTGGCCGTTAACGTGAAGTCAGGCAGTGTACTTTCCTCATCATGTTGTTGCTGTCCAGCACTGTGTGTAGTTTGACAGCTCTAGGTATAAATGGTTGTGTGTGAGAATACCTTCTACGTTGTTCCATTGAACTACCTTTTGTGTGCAAGTCGGGTGAAGTGGAGGTTATCTTGTCAGTGGATCCGTTGACTGTCTGTCTGTTGGTTAGTTTGTCGTTGGATTGTGAATGGTTGGGCCGACTGCCTGTCTCACCTAAGCGAGCATTAGTTTTTGAATTCGAGGCCGACCCTCGGAATTTCTGAGCGCCCTTGGGTGTACTGCCTTTTCTTGTTTGTTCTTGTTGTTTGTACTTGTATGGCTTCTAGCCGATTTTTAAATTGAAGTTGTTTTGCCGTTAAGGCGTCAGATGGTTTGGGCCTTCTGGCTAGTTTAAGAACTGTTTTACGTAAAGACTTTGGCATTTTTAAAATTAATGTTATTGAGTCTTAAGTGTTGATCCTTCAGTCGATTTTGAATTTCAGTTGTTTGCTCTTAAAGTGTCAGATTCTTTGCGCCTTCAGCCTAGTTAAGGAACTGTTTTAAGATAAGGTTTTGCCTTTTAAATTTCTGATTTTGGTTGAGCTTTAAGTTATTGGCTTTCAGCCGTTTCTAAATTAAAGCATAAGGCACGAGATTGTACGGCGCATTCAGCCGCTAATTAAGTTCCAAAACTAAAGCTGTGCTTTTTTTAAAAACAATATTTCTTGACTCTTGTAATGTTTGATCAAATAAAAGGTTGAATGTTCGAGTGTAACTGACAGCCGCTTATTTTGGCCACTTTTCACAACTTAAACCACCTGTCCTGTCCTGTGGGTTTAGCAAGGCGTCTAAGAGTTCTCTGGTTGCAGTTCATAGCTTCAGTTCGTAGTGGAGCACAGTCTGCGAGATTTAATCTACAAGCGCATTCGCCCGTAGCCTTCGCATATGGACGAGTGTTTACTACAGTGACTGACATTGTGGTCCCCATGGCCCCAGGACGCACATATTCTTGTTGACATTGTATTCAATAACACACGCCTTGTCAGGCCACTGCCTGGTTGTATCTGCTGTTGGTAAACCATTCAGGATGTAAGGTCGTGGTTCACGAAACTCTTTTGCTCCTAACGTTTCGTCCAGAACTGCGATGGACATCTTCAGAGGGGTCGCTCCTCCGTTGAGCCTTGCCGACTCAACGCATGAGCAGCGCCTCTGAAGATGTCCACCGCAGTTCGGGACGAAACGTTCGGAGCAAAAGAGTTTCGTGCATCACGACGATGTATCCTTAAAGGTTTACCAGAAGCAGTGTTACCCGGTCGTAAAAGCATTCATTCTGTCATTACCTGCACCTGTCCGGAAGCACATCCAACGAGTTGCTGTACAATTTTAGTTAAGTAACATAGAGCAATGAAGTGTATATTTGTGCGTCACTAATTTGTTTGCACAGTCATGGTTCTTCCATCCACCTCGGTGCACCGATACCTAATGCGACGTGTGCGTACCGTTCTACCCAGACGACCCATACACATCAGATGCTATGCGGTTTTTTCTGCATATTCTGTGACGGTGTCACAACGGCTTTATTATTTCAGTACGTGTTATAAAATAGGTGTGCCTCGTTATATTTTAAGTGCGTATTTCCATACCCATAAAGTAATAATGTTTCGTTGTTGTTGTTGTTGTCTTCAGTCCGGAGACTGGTTTGATGCAGCTCTCCATGCTACTCTATCCTGTGCAAGCTTCTTCATCTCCCAGTACTTACTGCAACCTACATCCTTCTGAATCTGCTTAGTATATTCATCTCTTGGTCTCCCTCTACGATTTTTAACCTCCACGCTGCCCTCCAATGCTAAATTTGTGATCCCTTAATGCCTCAGAACATGTCCTACCAACTGGTCCCTTCTTCTTGTCAAGTTGTGCTACAAACTCCTCCTCTCCCCAATTCTATTCCATACCTCCTCATTAGTTATGTGATCTACCCATCTAATCTTCAGCATTCTTCTGTAGCACCACATTTCGAAAGCTTCTCTTCTCTTTTTGTCCAAACTATTTATCGTCCATGTTTCACTTCCATACATGGCAACATTCCATACAAATACCTTCAGAAACGACTTCCTGGCACTTAAATCTATACTCGATGTTAACAAATTTCTCTTCTTCAGAAACGCTTTCCTTGCCATTGCCAGTCTACATTTTATATCCTCTCTACTTCGACCATCATCAGTTATTTTACTCCCCAAATAGCAAAACTCCTTTGCTACTTTAAGTGTCTCATTTCCTAATCTAATTCCCTCAGCATCACCCGACTTAATTCGACTACATTCCATTATCCTCGTTTTCCTTTTGTTGATGTTCATCTTATATCCTCCTTTCAAGACACTGTACATTCCGTTCAACAGCTCTTCCAAGTCCTTTGCTGTCTCTGACAGAACTACAATGTCATCGACGAACCTCAACGTCTTTATTTCTTCTCCATGGAGTTTAATACCTACTCCGAATTTTTCTTTTGTTTCCTTTACTGCTTGCTCAATATACAGATTGAATAACATCGGGGACAGCCCATAACCCTGTCTACCTCCCTTCCCAACCGCTGCTTCCCTTTCATGCCCCTCGACAATTATAACTGCCATCTGGTTTCTGTACAAATTGTAAATAGCCTTTCGCTCCCTGTATTTTAACCCTGCCACCTTTAGAATTTGAAAGAGAGTATTCCAGTCAACATTGTGAAAATCTTTCTCTAAGTCTACAAATGCTAGAAATGTAGGTTTGCCTTTCCTTAATTTATTTTCTAAGATAAGTCGTAGGGTCAGTATTGCCCCACGTGTTCCAATATTTCTGCGGAATCCAAACTGATCTTCGCCGAGGTCGGCTTCTACTAGTTTTTCCATTCGTCTGTATAGAATTCGCGTTAGTATTTTGCAGATGTGACTTATTAAGCTGATAGTTCGGTAATTTTCACATCTGTCAACACCTGCTTTCTTTGGGATTGGAATTATTATATTCTTCTTGAAGTCTGAGGGTATTTCGCCTGTCTCATACATCTTGATCACCAGATGGTAGAGTTTTGTCAGGACTTGCTCTCTCAAGGCCGTCAGTAGTTCTAATGGAATGTTGTCTACTCCCGGGGCCTTGTTTCGACTCAGGTCTTTCAGTGCTCTGTCAAACTCTTCACGTAGTATCGTATCTCCCATTTCATCTTCATCTACATCCTCTTCCATTTCCATAATATTGTCCTCAAGTACATCGCCCTTGTATAGACCCCCTATATACTCCTTCTAGCTTTCTGCTTTCCCATCTTTGCTTAGATCTGGGTTTCCATGAAAGCTCTTGGTATTCATGCAAGTGGTTCTCCTTTCTTCAAAGGTCTCTCTAATTTTCCTGTAAGCAGTATCTATCTTACCCCCAGTGAGATAAGCCCCTACATCCTTACATTTGTCCTCTAGCCATCCCTGCTTAGCCATTTTACACTTCCTGTCGATCTCATTTTTGAGACGTTTGTATTCCTTTTTGCCTGCTTCATTTACTGCATTTTTATATTTTCTCCTTTCATCAATTAAATTCAATATTTCTTCTGTTACCCAAGGGTTTCTACTAGCCCTCGTCTTTTCACCAGTTTGATCCTCTGCTGCCTTCACTATTTCATCCCTCAAAGCTACCCATTCTTCTTCTACTGTATTTCTTTCCCCCAGTACTATCAATTGTTCCCTTATGCTCTCCCCGAAACTCTGTACAACCTCTGGTTCTTTCAGTTTATCCAGGTCCCATCTCCTTAAATTCCCACCTTTTTGCAGTTTCTTCAGTTTTAACCTACAGTTCATAACCAATAGATTGTGGTCAGAGTCCACATCTGCCCCTGGAAATGTCTTACAATTTAAAACCTGGTTCCTAAATCTCTGTCTTACCATTATATAATCTATCTGATACCTTCTAGTATCTCCAGGATTCTTCCACGTATACAACCTTCTTTTAAGATTCTTGAACCAAGTGATAGCTATGATTAAGTTATGCTCTGTGCAAAATTCTACCAGACGGCTTCCTCTTTCATTTCTCTCCCCCAATCCATATTCACCCACTATGTTTCCTTCTCTCCCTTGGGGCCTATTTAATTGTTCTAAGGCATAATCTGTTCACTAGTTGTATTGTGTTTCCTATATTTTGTTGCAGATCTGAAGATGGTCATTGCTGAGCGAAACCGGTAGTCTAAGGACCAAAAGTCTTGTGACCATTATCGTAAATAAACGAAATTTATTCATAAAAGTTATTAGATTACCTGTTAATTGGACTGCCACATGATAGAAAAGGCAACTGCTCCTCTAATGTGCAGGGTGCTGACGTATCGTACAGCACTCCATTGCGACTTTGACGTGTCCACGAAATTGTGTGAGTGAATCCCATTCCCAGAGACGGAAGTCGGATACGGAAAATGGATTTACGCTATAGCAGAGGAGGCGTGCACCGCCTGTAAAAGTGCTGGAAATTGAATCTCGCGGCCCCCGTACGTGAGATTTTTCCAATGAAAGGAAGACTCCTGTTACTGGGATGCCGAGCCTCCGCGAAATTCGTCCGGTTTTCCGCGGCAAGAGTGATTAAAGCAGGGAAAATCCCCAGAGAGACCTTACTGCGCGTTACGTGTGCGTTAAGACCGCCTGGAGTGGGATTAGTGGTGGAGTATTACCTTTCCCCAAGCATTCTTTTCCTGTTTTCATTTTATTTCCTGTTTTGTTTCTACTTGCCGGGAATAGCAGGAAGGGATCAAGATCTCTCGCTCTTCGTGGAAAATGAATCGTCCACCTTAGCGCAGCTCATTATCACATTACTCGTGAGCGGAGGAACTCGAGGAGGCGGTGTAGCGGCTGTCGAGTGCATGAATTCTGGGAAGGTGTTAATCAAACGCGTGAGGGGATACAGCTGCCTTGTTTGCAAACACTTGCGGCGGATTTCTCAAGCTCTCGCAGATCCCGCAACAACTGTTAGACGGAGAGAGCTAATTTCGGTCGAATCCAGCTCTGCAGCGCAAGCCGATAAACAGGGCGCATTGTGTGTCGGCAGAGAACGCCGCTCTCATTAGGAGAGCGAAAAGGGGAAATGACCCTGCAGAATCCATTACACGGCTCGAATTTAGATGGCGCTTCAGTTCGTTGAGTGGAAACTGCATAAGAAACACAGGATTTCCTAAACAATTACACTCATAGCGAACATTTTGCTAGTTACCATTTTCCTTCATTCAAACACATATTCCTAAAGCATTATTTTTAGTATTTCACCCATCCCCAGCTCTATAGTCGTATATGGCGAAATAATAAGCAACAAGTTGCACAGAAAAAATTTAATTTCTTTACTGCTTTTGGGCACTTATTCAGAAGACTGTACAGGAAAATACACCACAAATAAGTAGAAGTGAGGTAAGCATATTAAAATTAGGGACGAAAAGATCATAAATTTTAAAAATTTAAAGATAAAAAATGGTATATATTTATGCTTACCGCATTATCTGCGAGCGTCGACAGTAAGATGCACACAGCAAAATGCTGTGTTCCTATACCATATACAGGAGCAATTAGTAATACAATATTGATCCATTAACACAATAAGAGCTCTTAGATGTGAATATGGTTCATAGTGTCTGTACAAAATTAGTATAAAAAAGCGAAACAACAAGAGCAGACATCACGCCGGAACAGGAGCTAATGAGCTAATGACATGCATATCACGAAGTTGGACTCAAAGTTATGGTGTAGCGCCACTTGTCGTCGATAATAATTTATTTGATTTATCATTGGTCTTTTGTATTATTTACTACGCTGCTTGTATCGTTTACTTTGTTTTATTATTTTATCGTACTTTCACCGCCACCTTGTTCTGGTATAATGCTCGCGAAAACAGGAGAAATATTTCAGGTCGACCTCAACTATGCGAGAAATCAAAACGAAGGATAACATCGAAACGTGGCCGCATTAGGGCAATTCAGGTGTAATATGATCCGCAAATGAACCCTTTAAGTTTCAGAAAAATTTGACGTTTCAAAGGTTGTAAGAGATATCCTCCAGCTCTTCCAAGGCATGACAGAACAGGTTTAAAATTTTCGTTTTTAAATAAAGTTTACCGCAGTGATGTATTTTTAAAAGACAAGTATTATCCATTGAGAAACTGATCTAAGAGGAACTTAACAGCACTTTTTTTTATTTTATCCATCATATGTGATCCACTATTTTAATTCGACAATTCTTATGTCTAATTCGTATTTAGCCTTGTCGAAGATTCCAAGAAAACAATTTTTGTCGAAATACTCATACTTGTTTCAAATTTCTTCTACCTTATAGTATCTACCATGTTGAACTTCTCAATTTCAGTATTAGACTTCTTATTCGAGAAGTCAGTAGCATCGCTCTACCGGATTTTGTGCACAATGACAGTGGTTTTGAATTTTCACTACGTTTTCTAACCTATTACACGGAAGTTTGCTCTAAATGTGAATAAATTAACTGAAGAGCAGAACGTAAGGGAGTGAAGTTTACTTGATCCCACGGCGAAATCGAAAATATTGTAACATCTGATAGCATGAATTCAAGAGAAGAGCCATCATTATGTGAAATTGAATTACTAGAAGGCATAAGTCCTTAAAGCTGATGAAAATCAAAGCATCACACTAAGAAAGTTTCACAGGTACTGTTAGAAAATGTCATGAACAGTCACAAAAAAAAGAGAGAGCTCTGGATGAAGAATAAGAATATCAGGCATATTTTATGAGAGATGGGCCCTGTGTAGAACAAATAAACAATATGAACAGAAGACGGACAAAAAGACCTAATAAATAACGGTGTTTGTTTGTGTATTTTAAACAAGCTGGCTAAATTCGAAGCTTACAATAATTTGGAAGACATTAGTATCACAGTAACAACAATATGAAAAGAGTGGGTTGGTGCTCCCACATAGATAAGGCAGTGAGTCACAGACAGGCACAATGAAAATGAGTGCTAAACGTCTCTCTCTCTCTCTCTCTCTCTCTCTCTCTCTCTCTCTCTCCCTCCCTCCCTCACTCCCTCTCTCTCCCTTTACCTCCCCCTCCCTCACGCACGCACACACACACACACACACACACACACACACAAGCTCACCAGCTGTGTGCTGCCTCTATCTCTCATGTGAGCGGCGACCTGCTAGGGTGGGTGGTGACATTAAGGAGGAGGCGCGAGGCGGAAGTGGTGGCGAGGGGAAGTAATTACAAGTTAGGGGAGGGGGAATATGCTGTGCTAACCGTGGGAGTGTGCAGTGTGCAGTGTGGGGGGGGAAGGTTGGGCTTCTAGTTTCAAAGCCAGGAGTCTGCACTGTGTTTGGGTAAGGGGCAGGGTGAATTGGAGTGGGGAGAGAAGGGTAAAAGGTTAGTAGATAAAGCCGTGTGTAGTGCTGGAGTGGGATGGCTCAAATGGCTCTGAGCACCATGGGATCTAACATCTGAGGTCACCATTCCCCTAGATCTCAGAACTACTTAAACCTAACTAACCTAAGGACATCACACATATCCATGCCCGAGGCAGGATTCGAACCTTCGAACGTAGCGGTCGCGCGGTTCCAGATAGAAGCGCCTAGAACCGCTCGGCCACCACGGCCGGCTGTTCGCAGGAGAGATTCTGTTAAGTTTGGAAGGTATCAGACGAGGTACTGGCAGAAGTAAAGCTGTGAGGACGGGGTGTGAATCGTGCTTGGGTAGCCCAGTTGGTAGAGCACTTGCCCGCGAAAGGCAAAGGTCCCGAGTTCGAGTCTCGGTCCGGCACACAAAGCTGCCAGGAAGTTTCATATCAGTGCACACTCCGCTGCAGAGTGAAAGCCTCATTCTGGATCAGTCTGTGCTATTCACATTGTTGTAATTGGATTCTGGACTTCTGTTAGAAGACAGTAGCTATTGTGTACTAAGAAACATAAAAACCAAACTGCTGTGCCAAACGTTAGATGCGGTTCACAGCTATGCCCACAGATGGTGCCATATGCCAGGCATTTCCCATAGTGGTGCCACATAGGATCAGCCGCCATAGAGATGGCGCACACAACAGGAAGCATTACGCTTATGCCACAAGACATTCAAACATTACGATCCCTCAGCCAAAATGTATGTCTGCTGCCACAAAGGGCTCTGACACCAGGAACTACATTTTTCATCCGCCAGACAGTTTGCCGATGTTTTTCCGCCGTTCGCAGATAAATGGGGCCGCGTACCTGCACTCTGCCAGTTGTCGCCGATCTGCGGTTGCCGACCAGTTTCGGCAGCAGACGAGTTCCAGCTGCCGATTAGTTATCAACAGCTGCCCCGGTTATAGTATAGCAGCTACTGTTTCAACAGGTACCGTCAGACAGTCAACGACGAATGTCTAAGTGTTTATGAGTATTCAAGCCTGAACCCACTGCCAGTCCTGACTGAACAAGTACTAGATTAGTAGCCAATGTTCACTGAGCTAGATTAGACCAGTTTTCAGAAATTTTTCTTCAATGCCACGCATCTTCATTAGACTAATGAAGAGAAGACTTTGCCCAGAGGAAGAGCGTTTAAAATAAGGGAACACATGTCTCGGCCTATCTGTAGATACTAGAGCGTTTCTGAAAAAGCGACAGTCAAAGTTTTCGAAGTCATTAATGTACACTTTGTGATCAAAAGTATCCGGACACCTGGCCCGAAAATGACTTACAAGTTCGTTGCGCCCTCCATCGGAAATGCTGGAATTCATTATGGTGTTGGCCCACCTTTAGCCTTCACTCAGCCTCGTGATGCCAATTGAGGAGCTACTCGACCGAATAGTAGTTATCTACGACTTGATTTTCCAGCAACACGGGCCTAGTAATACTAGGGCCCGTGTTGCCTGGCACCGCTACGCCAGGCTCACCGCCTTCTTTAGGCTGCCCGCCATCTTTAAGCCAGCCACATTCATCAATGCCTTCTATAGGTTGCCCAAGCCGTGATTCACGGCCATCCACACGCCAAGGGCTACCAACCTCACTTAACCTCTGTGCATATTGACTTAATTCTCCCTCACTATCACTAGGTGGCTGATTTTTTTGAGCACACGGTATACCCAAACAACAACAAATATTACCACAAGGACAAACATCATGAGGTTCAAAATTATCATTAAATCTTCCTGATAAGACATCAGCCATATAAGGACTAGGTACTGCATTTTCAAATGGCAAATTGTTGACAACAATATTACGAATTTCCACAGCTTCTATTAAATCTTTTAGGTTACTCATTTTGTTCATCAAAAAATATTTTAAAATTAACAAAAATTGGTGATTTGTACAATCTCTTAACACACCTCTGGAAGTTTTCTTTAACTTGTGTCTACCACAAATCCAACGTGCACTCACAATATAACCATCACAAAATGACATAAAACTATCCTGATCCACTAATGTGTTAAGATCAACTTTAACTTCAAAACACCTCATTCATACACGTACCACAATGGCAACCACTTTCCTTTTCTTAAGTGCCAATACCTGTATTGACAACGTTCGTTATTACGCAATTGCACAAGAAACCTATACACTTCTGAAAACAAGTTTAATAATTCGTCTCTGTTAAATTGAAATTGCCACAAGCTATCCAACACAAGCAATGCAGCTCCTTCACTTATTCTATTTCCATAAAATAATAGTGCTGTCTCAAATATATAATCTTCTCTGACGTTAGGTACGTTGGGATTAAGGAGAGCGTCACGGACAACAGGAGAGAAATCCACAATTCTTCCCCAATTAGATTCAAAGAAATCTCTTGCAGTCATTTATTTCTGAAATTACAAACATGAAGTTGAATTGTTTTTCAAACAAAAAGTTACATAATAATCAACTTTACACAATACAGATACAGTTTTTCTTAATATATTATCGGAATCTTTCTGTGGTTCATTACCACTTAGCAAAATGCCCATACAATCATCACCAAAAGAGTTAGCATACAATCTACAATGATCTAGAACTTTACATGCATTCTCCAATGCTGCTACAGCATTATCTTCTTTTAAAACGGAATCAATTGGACATGAAGTTGTAGGCTTAAAGTAATGATAAAACTTAAAAAATGTATTCTTTCTTAATTTACGATACTTTAGATTCCCTGAATCATATTTAGACAAACTACCCAGATCTTCACCATATTTTAAGTGCCGAATACTTAAATAACAATTCTGTGCTGGTTTAGAAACAACTAATATTTCACTTGGCTGAACAGCACCAGTCAATTTACACTTTGATAGAGAATCCAAGCATGCATTTAATCTACGCTGCATAGAACTGTTATCTTTATTTTCCACATCTTCACTAGTTACATGTGGAAATAACATTTCATGCACATTAAATCCATAAAACTTAATCACTGCTTTTGAAGGAATCACACGATCATAATTACATCTAAAAGTATGAAATGAATCTTTGTGTTTTAATGGAACTAATTTAAATTTTTTAAAATCTTGATCAAATTCTGTGCCTCCATATCTAAAGCCCATATTGACAGTATGCCAAAAACTTAATTTAGCATGAGACATAGGTGCGACAGGCATTCTCCACAAAGGCATAAGACGACGTGCTTTTTTGTTCAATCTCCTTGCACGACGTGCTTTAATATATTTCGGAAGAAGACGACGCTTCATCCTGCGCATCTTCCTCCTCTTCGCAAAGTTCAATAACCTCCTGTTCAGCCGACTCCTGGGGCGTAAGCGGAGGTTCCACCTTGATCGGAGACGATACCTTGCAATGACGAATGTAACAGTCAGCTCTCACGATATTAACACGTGACAAGAATGCTTCATCTGTCACTTGCAATTCATTACTAACAAAGATTACAAGACCTCTATGAATGATTTCTTTAGGCGGTGAGCCTTTAACATTAACTGAAACTCGTCTCCCCTCCATTATTCTTTTTAATATAAAATTATAATGTTTCCATTTTGTCCACTCAAATTCTTCAAACAAAACAATCTGATGGAAACCTTGTACATAACCTCCAAAAACCAAAGTTATCAGGAAATGGCAAGAATACTTCATACTTTTTAACAATTCTGTCAATCAAAGTACTCTTTCCAATATTAGTATCACCCCACAAATATAATTGACTTTTTCTTACCTTCTTAGATTGTATCGCATTGTTGTACCAATCCACTACCTCCTTCGCCCAACCAATATACGGATATTCAAACAGAGTGAAACTCTTCTGAGGCTTTGCCTTCGTCTTAAAAGAAGCTAAAAACGTCTCTATATAATTCACTCTGTGGTAATTCTGGCAAACAAATGCATCACAATAATCAATCACAGATGTCACTTCGGCGTAGCGGTGCAACCGATAATAAAAACTCAATCTACTCTGATTAATGTTCGTTAATGCATAGCCATCTTCTTTAGTAATATAATGTAGCCATGCTCGCTCGTTCCGTGGAAACTGAATATCAAAATTACCAGCTCCACTGTACTTCCTTAAGTAACGAGCTCGAACATAATTAGAGTACACCGGTTCATTAAGTTTCATGTACGCATGCACATGCTTACCCTCTCTTAAGTGATAACACTCTTCAGAGACACAATATTCACTGTCACTCAACTCGGAGAGCAGCCACTCCTTAAAGGCAACCTTACTCTCCACTGTCTCACAGTCAACTGTGATACCAAACGTAGTGCCAGGCACAGCGCGCTTGCGCTTATCACCACTTCCTGCCTTCCTACCAGCTCCGCGGCGAAGGCCGCCATGCTGCCTAACAACAACTTCCGGTGCAGCTGCGACCACTGCATTATCTACGACTTGATTTTCCAGCAACACGGGCCTAGTAATACTAGGGCCCGTGTTGCCCGGCACCGCTACACCAGGCTCACCGCCTTCTTTAGGCTGCCTGCCATCTTTAAGCCAGCCACATTCATCAATGCCTTCTATAGGTTGCCCAAGCCGTGATTCACGGCCATCCACACGCCAAGGGCTACCAACCTCACTTAACCTCTGTGCATATTGACTTAATTCTCCCTCACTATCACTATGTGGCTGATTTTGCTGAGCACACGGTATACCCAAACAACAACAAATATTACCACAAGGACAAACTTCATGAGGTTCAAAATTATCATAAAATCTTCCTGATAAGACATCAGCCATATAAGGACTAGGTACTGCATTTTCAAATGGCAAATTGTCCACAACAATATTACGAATTTCCACAGCTTCTATTAAATCTTTTAAGTTACTCATTTTGTTCATAAAAAAATATTTTAAAATTAACAAAAATTGGTGATTTGTACAATCTCTTAACACACCTCTGGAAGTTTTCTTGCTGAATGGCGCCTCTTCTTCGCGGAGTGCTGCACAGAGGAGAGGTATCGATGTCGGTCGATGAGGCCTGGCATGAGTCGGCGTTCCTAACCATCCCAAAGGCGTTCTATACGATTCAGGTCAGGACACTCTGCAGGCCAGACCATTACAGGGATGTTATTGTATTGTAACCACTCCGCCACAGGCCGTGCAATATGAACAGGTGCTCGATCGTGTTGAAAGATGCAATCACCACCCCCGAATTGCTCTTCAACAGTGGGAAGCAATAAGGTGCTTAAAACATCAATGCAGGCCTGCGCTGTGATAGTGCCACGCAAAACAAGAAGGGGTGCAAGCCCCCTCCATGAGAAACACGACCACAACGTAACACCACCGCCTCCAAATTTTATTGTTTGCACTACACATGCTGGCAGATGACGTTCACCGGCCATTCGCCATACCACACCTTGCCCTCGGATTGCTACTTTGTGTACCGTGATTGGTCACTCCACACAACGTTTTTCCACTGTTCAGTCCTTCAGAGCTTACGCTCCTTACATCAAGCGATGCGTCGTCTGGCATTTACCGGCGTGATGTGTGGCTTATGAGCAGCCGATCGACCATGAAATCCAAGTTTTCTCATCTCCCGCCTAATTGTCATAGTACTTACAGTGGATCCTCAAGCAGTTTGGAATTCCTGTGCGATGGTCTGGATAGCTGTCTGCCTATTAACACATTACGACCCTGTACGTGTCCACTTCACTATCACATCGGAAACAGTGGACCTAGGGATGAGTGTGGAAATCTCGCGTGGAAACCTAAGACACAAATGACACCCAGTCACCTGACCACGTTTTAAGTCCGTGAGTTGTGCCGAGCGACCCATTCCGCTCTCTCACGGCGTCTACTGACTACTGAGGTCGCTGATATGGTGTACCTGGTAGTAGGTGGCAGCACAATGCACGTAATATGAAAAATGTATGTTTTTGGGGGTGTCCGGATACTTTTGATCACATAGTGTATCCATTAAGCGAATAAATATTGCAACTGATGCGGTGCCACGGTGCCTAGCGTCGCGACATCACAGTTTTGCGCCCCGTGATCGGAACCCGATTATTATTTTTAGTTTTGTTTCTCATTTATCTACGCTTGTCCGTAGATTACTACGGGACTATTTGCAAAGTATTTAGAAAAAAATGTTGTTCTTATTCGCCTACTAATTGTATCCCTGGTAAAAGTATTTAAAAAGGAAAAAGAAAACATAACGAATGAGAAATTTATTTGAAATAGTTTTCGGTGAAATTCCTGTGGTGCGTCGTGATTAACAACCAACTGCAAGCGTCACTTTTCGATAAAGTGGTCCGTTATACATGTTTTCCGCGGAATTATTGCCAACCCGCGAAATCATCAGGAATATTAACGACGTTTTCCTTCCCGAGTGAGGTTCGTAAAAAGAAATGTTACTGTGGAAAACCTTCCATCGTGAGATGCTCGTAGTGTTCGGAATTTCTATGTTTCGAATGTTTCTACGATCGGTATCACCGAAAGTAATGCAACAAATCTTCATGAAGAACATACATATGGGTAAATTACAAGAACTGAGATAATAATTGATGTAAGAATGAAATGTGGGAATAAGAGAATTTAAAACGATTGTAGTCCCTGATAATACCACACACACACATATATATATTATCTAATAAATGTATGACACCTACTGTGTAACGCAGCTGTAACTTTAGAATTAATACAACGCCGTTGTATCCCTTAACTTGATGTGTTCTTTTTTCCATTTCCAGGAGTGTATTTCGTATTCATCAGCGACATACAATGACAAGCCAGAACATTAGGACCCCCGTCCACCGCGACACTGAATGCTATTTGGTGGCTTTGTAGGCACGTGATGCGGAGTAATAAACGTATGTAAGAGGAGAAGACGCGGAAGGGGAATCATCCTAGCGAAGATATATCCTGCAAATGGAGAAATCCATTGAGATAAGCGACTGTGGCATAGGGCAGATTATTATTACGCCAGAGTCTGTGAACGAGTATCTCAAAACCGTCGAAACTGGTCAAATGTTTACGTGCTACTGTCGTGAGCACCTACAGAAATATGTAGGACAGTGAAACTACCACTAGGCGCTAAATGATTGGACGTCCACAACTCTTCAAAGAATGTGAGATTCCGAAACTTGTCTGCTCTGTAAATTAGGATTGATGGTGTTCTGTGGCATCTCTGGTGAAAAAACTACAATGCTGGAGCGCGCACTAGTGTTTCGGAGCACATCGTTCATCAAACATTGTTGACCATGGAGCTCCGCAGCAGACCACCCTAACGTGCCCACAAGCTGACCCAACGACATCGTCAATTAAGACTGCAGTGGGCGGGGGATCATCGGGTTTCGACCGTCAATCAAAGGAAACATATCGGCTCTTTGGGTGAATAATATTCTTGCTACACTAATCCGCTGATCGTCTCCACAACTCCACAAACACTATCATTGAGGTGAACAGCGGCTCGAAACGTGCAGCGCGTCATGGACGCAGGATGGTGGAGGCAATATTATGCTATACGAGACATTTTCCTGCGTTTGAGTGGGACCTTTGGTAGTAATCGAAGAAACGCTGATAGTGGCGAATCACCTGTATATCTGCCGGCCGAAGTGGCCGTGCGGTTAAAGGCGCTGCAGTCTGGAACCGCAAGACCGCTACGGTCGCAGGTTCGAATCCTGCCTCGGGCATGAATGTTTGTGATGTCCTTAGGTTAGTTAGGTTTAACTAGTTCTAAGTTCTAGGGGACTAATGACCTCAGCAGTTGAGTCCCATAGTGCTCAGAGCCATTTGAACACCTGTATATCTTCATGCTTGATGTCTTCCCAGACGCCGACGTCATCTTTCAGCATCACAGTTGTCCGTGTCTCGGAGCCAGAACCGTGCTACAGTGGTTTGAGGAGCATTATAATGAACTCACGTTGATGTCTCGGCGACCAAATTTGCCTGATGTAAATCTTATGGAACCCATTTGGGTCGCTATCGGGTGCCATCACAGCGTACGCAAATCAGCGGCATGTTATTTACGCGAATTACGTGATCTGTGGGTAGACATTTAATGCCACATGCCTCCGAAAATCTACCAATAAACTGTCGGATCCCTGATACGCAGATTCAGTGATGTATTTGGTTCCAAAGACGGACAATCTGCCTATAATGTAGGTGGTCATAATGTTTTGGTTTATCCGTTTTGATCACAAAGAAAAGAGATTTTCAGTTTCATTCAACTAATTTTCGAAATCTGGAGACATAATGAAATTATCGGGTGCAAATGTCAGCGTAAAGACAAATGCAGGGAACATCAGAGATTTTCGTCATTCAGTTTGCCACGTAATTATGACTTATTTAGTTTCATAAGCGGAAAAAGCCTTTGACGCACCTATGTTGATGGAAATATTGTCTCACGTTTGTGATCCCTATTTGTAGACATGGACACCCTTCCCAAAGAAAAGTCCTGGGCAGTTTTAAAGTAAAAGAAGTTATTTTTTAAATGGTCGTTACACTGCAGACCAAACACTTCCATGTGCACGTGCTCAAGAGCGATTTCAACCTACATGGTAAGTGCTCCAGAAAACATCTCAAGAAAAGATGTAAAACTGGTGGTGTCCTGAAAATGTTTAGAAAACTATCCTTGTAATTCTTTCATCGCAACAGTGGGTTCTTCAAAATTCGCGTTTTCTTTAACGCCAGTAATCTTGATGAAGGGACGGTGTTTTCCGTCAGAATTTGACTGAATTTTCTCATTTTTCAAGAACTGAAGAGTGATATGTTCAATTGTTAAAAACCATTCAACAGCCAAGACTTCACTTTTTTTTAAATTTTGAGCCAACCAGTTTTAACAGACAAAGCTGTCATCTTCAGATCTTAAAAGATTTTGTTGTAAAACACGTTCATTTTACGCTGGCCTCACGCACAAGATGTTAAGTGGATAAAGATAGCACATTATTAAAGGTTTGTCACCCCTAAAATATTTAAAAACATAAAGTTCCTTGTACAACAGGCTTAGCCCAGCTTAAATAAAAAAAATATATTATAACATCTTGGTTGATGAATGGTTTTTAACTGCCAGAATTTGTCCCTTCACAATGTGGATCCCCCTCAAATTAGAATTAAATTGCTTCTCATCTTGCAACGTTTTACCGTGGCCACTGGGCGTTATGTGCACTTAAAAATACGGGGTCTGCAATCAATTCCGCATGTTCTAATTTTTGTTCCTGCTTTTCTTTTTCCTTCATAAATTCAACAACAGCGGCTGTTACATCGAATAATCGTTCCATTCATGCCACTTGACTTAATCAACGGCACTTTCCAGAAATATTAAGGCTTCATATTCTTCGTTCAGTTCCAGAGAATTACGACAGGTTAATAATGAGTGCGACTTCAGAAAATTTGCTATTTGTACCATCAATTTCATCGCCTGATACATGCCTGCAAATTTAGCACAGAGTGCTTCTAGATGTACAGAACAATGAACCCCATACAAACGCTCTCTCAGTCGTTGTAAGTTTTTGCTTTTTCTTCCTCAATTGAATTTTTAAATTATTTCTGCATGATGTAACTCATACCACAGAAAATCGCGGTGCCACTTGGTACGTGACAGCATAATAGATATTGAGAATTCTCATTCTTCTCTTCTTTCATTTACATTTTTTTAAAGACTTGTGAGGACAGATTGCTAGACTGTCTTTTTTTGTTCTAACAGCAACTGCCCCTGTGAACTACCTTTGCAACACAGACAAGTATCACGAAGGAAGAACAGCGCTAACACGAAGATTCTACCGAACTGATTAAATGTGCCGATCGAAAAGTGCCGCAGAATACTGATAAATGAAATTTCGCGCTGTACCGAATACTTCCGAGAAGGACCGAGCAGTTCCGAAGTAGCCCAAACTTCGGACATTATGCATGCAACACACTGTGCTCGCGTGCAGTTATGCTCACGGTGCCCAACTCTCTTGCATGTGATCTTCGTTGTAGATGTGATGTACTATCTGAGAAGGCTCTAATAAATCGGCCTTCCATTTCACTAACAAAAGAAAAAGACTTTTCTTTAAAAAAAGGAGGAAAACAAGTTGTTCCAGTGCATGGAGGAGTCTGTGAAATGGGGTGTGCAGCATTTGCTGTTGGTGGTCTCTCCACAGACTAATTATGCTCGCACATTATGCAAACATTTATTTGCCAAAGTTTGTGCTATGGTACGAGCATTCATCCCTAATTCGTACAGCTTTCCACCCTAACAATATTCCAGTTCACTTCTTGTTCTATACAGTCGTGGTCGGGAAACGATTAAGTGACTTTTATCTCGCTCCTTGATCACCTGATCATTTCTGAGAAACTGTTGTCATTTTTTGAACACAGTGTTCCCCCCACAATAACTGATTGAACTAAAATCTATGCTGTTAGATGTAAGGTACATTATCCTCCTGGATGTAAAATCAGGGTGAATACTTTCATTTGATCATAAATTATTACTGTACAGCTAGCTTAACGTTATCCTGTAGATTCCTTGTTGCTGTCTTTCGTTGCCTTCATTATCTTGATATTCATCTGTACTCCTAAGTAGTCCTAGTCGAAGAAAAAAATAGCAACATACACGTTGCAAAAATATTATCTAAAAATCTCTTAAAATAATGTGCTTATGGATCAGTAGCGAAATGACCTTTACGTTCAACCATTGATCGAGGTTTTATTTTTTTATTTTCTATTTCTTCTTTGTTCAGTTTGTATAACTGTCAGATGTTCACTGAAGAGAACATAGCAGAGAAAGAAATTGTAACTTTTGCATAAATGTGAATAATAAGTGGCCGCAATGAAAAACAATAATAGTAACAAACATATTGCTTATCAATTGAGATGGGTAGATCACATAATTAATGGGGGGTATTGAATAGAATTGGGGAGAAGAGGAGTTTGTGGCACAACTTGACTGGAAGAAGGGATCGGTTGGTAGGACATGTTCTGAGGCATTAGGGGATCACCAATTTAGTACTGTAGGGTAGCGTGGAGGGTAAAAATCGTAGAGGGAGACCAAGAAATGAATACACTATGCAGATTCAGAAGGATGTAGGCTGCAGTAGGTACTGGGAGATGAAGAGACTTGCACAGGTTAGAGTAGCATGGAGAGCTGCATCAAACCAGTCTCAGTACTGAAGACCACAACAACAACAACATTTTTCATTCTATGAAGCCAAATAATAAGCATAAACCGGAAGTTGTCAGCCATAGCCTAACAATAAGAATCCCTTTTGAAGTCAAAGTAAGGAACCCCAAGTGTTTAACTGCGTCCTATATGTGGTTCATAGAATAAAATCAAGCATATCTCTTCTGACTCGCCTTCGGTCTAAGAATATTATTTGTACTTTAGGTGTCATTATTTGTACTTCAGGTGAGTCACCAGCTGAGGACACCAAATTCCAGTCATTCCCATTTTGGTTTTCAGTATTTGCCCTTTTAGCAATGCAAGCAAATTTTATAACATCTACTGTTTTCATTAGGCGAGACCCAGCAGCCGTTAAGTACTTTATGAAATGCGTTTTAACCATCAGCTGTTTTATTTAATCTATATATCATCTACGGTTTCGGTCATAGACCACCATCACTGGATGTGGAGTAAAACAGATCTTTTAAAAACATCCCATAATCCTTTTAAACTGATGCAACATCAAAGTTGTCTCAGTGAAGCGACCAAAACAACTTTCGTAACCCATCCTAGAAATACTGACGAACATATCTCACAATGCTATATGTGAAATAGACAATGTACTCCAGAAGAACGAAACGAATATAACACAGGCAAAGTTCCACATTTGCAGAGTAACATCAAAGATAGTACACTCAACGAAACGAACATAACACTGGCAAAGTTACACATTTACAGAGGAACATCAGTGATGGTATGAAATGTACTATCTTTGATGTTACTCTGCAAGTGTGGAAATTTTCTAGTGTTATGTCGTTTCGTTCTTCTATGGTACATTATCTGTTTGACTTGAAGCATTGTGAAATATGTTGGTTTGTATTTCCAGGACAGGTTACGATAGTAGTTTGGGTGGTTTCACTGTGACAACCTTGATTCTGCATCAGCTTAATAGGAAAAAAGGATACGTTCTTAGCTGATTTGTTTTACCTTACATTCAGTGATCTATGATTGGAACCGGCAGACGATATATGTATGATAAATAAGACAGCTGATAGTTAAAATATATTAGCCACAAAATCCGCAGCCTGTCTTTGGTCTGACTCGTTCCAGCCTTCCACAGCTTGTTCATCTCCCACTCTCAGTATCTACATGTCTCCCATGATATCATCCTTCTACCTGGTTTTCGGCCGTCCTAGTGGTCTCGTTCCTTCGGCTTCTCCATTCATCCTTTATTAACGTGTTCTCCCCTCTCCTCCTCACATGTTCGTACCACCTGAGTCTTCCCACACGGTACCATATCAGCTCACCATCGTCATCATCATCATCATTATCATCATCAGCCAATTCAATTATTAAATGATGTGGCCTCTTCGAGTCGTGGATTCAGGTAGGCTTTCAGCAGTCTTCTCCAAGTGGGGCGGTCTTGGGCAGTTCTCTGCTAGGTGTTACAAGCGATCTTCTTGATGTCTTTGTCCCATCTGTCTGGTGGTCTTCCTCTAAGCCTCCAGTGCTCTCTCGGACTCCGGTACTAGCTTCGTCCATCTGTTGTCTTTTCTTCTTGCGACGTGGCTAGCCCACTGCCATTTCAAGGAACCTACTGTCTCTAAAATGTCATTAACCTTCGTCACAGACTGGATGTCATCTGCCCTTTTCCTATCCTTTCGTGTATAGCCCAGCTTTGATCTCTCCATGACTCTCTGTGCAGTCCTAAGTTTCCCTTTTGTAAATGAGTTCAGTGTCCATGTCTCGCAGCCATAAGTCATCACAGGAAAGATTGCATTGATCAAATACTGCTTTCTTCAGATTTACTGGCATTTTTGATCTGAATACTGTTGAATTCTTTCCAAATGCTTGCCAGCCAAGCTTCATGCGTCGATAGATTTCTGGCCTTATGTCTCCATATTTATAATCTGGCAAAGGTAGAATATTCACTGACCTCTTCTAATAGACTGTCCTTGAGTTTCACATCTCCAGCAGGGACCCATTTCTTGGACATTACTTTTCTAACCATGTCAGATAGCGTATATAATTTTCTGAGTTCTCTGTTTTCCCTCATTCTCCACTATTCTTTCATTGGTTGCACTGGTCCAATTATTTTTCTCACTACTTTATTTTCAAAAGTTTTTTTTTTCTTTGGGAGGGTCCACGTTCCGCTTGCGTGCCATACGATGATGGTCTGAAATATTCTTGTTTTTGCTTGCCTGGATACTAACTAACTTACGATGTTATGTATAGCTTCTATGCCTCTTCCCCCTCCCCCGTAGCTTGAATTCTCATTACGATCTCTTGTTCTATAAGGTTCTGTTGGTTGATGCTAACACAGAGGTACGTGAATGTATCTGCCTTCTGTACTGTTAAGTTCCTGATTGTCAGATTCAGATGGTTTGGTCCTAACTGAGTTCTTCTTCCTGTTATCATGAATTTTGCTTTATTCTCATTTATTCTTAGACCTACTTTCTTAGCCTCTTCCACCAGTACAATTTCCATTTTCTTCAGGTGTCCCTTGCTGCTTCCCACAATAACTTCAGCGAAAGCCAGAATATTTATTTTATTTTCCCTATGGTGACTCCTGCACAATCTTGCGTTAGTCTCCTCAGGGTGTTGCTGAGGGCCAAATCGAATAGGTTTGGTGATATAATATCTCCCTGTCTTACTGCGCTTTCTATCTACTCTTTAATTCCATCACACACATTGTAGTTAGCTTTATGAGTTTGTCTGGTATCCCACACTCTGCCATTATCCTCCACATCTCCTCTCTCAGTGTGCTGTCATATGCTTTGCTGAAGCCTATGGACACACAGAAAATATCCTGATTGTTCTCCCAGTTCTTATCTAGTATTAGTCTTAGTGTGAACATTTGCTCGGTTATTGACTTATCCTTCCTGAACCACGCTTCTACAAAATCGACTTCGTCTTTCCAAGTTTATTAATTCTTTTCTCTGTAGTGTATACTCTCTGTGTGATCTTACTATAATTGTTCGTGTGTCTTGTTTTCTGAGATGGGAAGTGGGAAACAACCCAGCTTTTGCGCTAAATAAGAGTGGGAAACTGCCTAAAAACCACACACAGACTGACCAGTACGACAGCTACCGCTATTAATGCGCTGCGCGAATTCGATCAGCGTATTGCTCACCTGCCTCTCTCGCAACCAAGCGCGTTGCGTGCTACAATACAGGGGCAGTTATTCTTTGAATGCCATAAGAGGTGTAGAAATAGAACAGAAGCTGGTAAGTTCCTTGTCGGTTTCTGTCTAGGTTACAGTGCTTAATAATTAGAATAAAGTGCGGTCCACTTAGGTTACTACATTGGGTAATTCTTCTATTAAGTTAAATGAAAACTCATGAAGTGCAACAAGTGTTCATGCCACTCATAGTTGTCGAAAAATGAAATGTAATCACATGAATCGTTCAGAGACGTTAATATACAAGTTCTTGGCTTGCCTCTTTTGTAGCACTGACCATGAACTTACAGCGTTTTATTGTGGCAACCACAAGGCTATCAACGTCAGGGTGGTATCTGCTCAACACGAGAAGCACAAAAAAGAGAGAAAACGTTGTATCAGGTTTGGACGCTACGAACGGCATTGTGAAAGATAACAGTGGCGCTGGCGGCGTGATCTACGCTAGGTCAGTCACACCGCCACAGCTGCGGCACCGCACCCGTTTGGCCAGTACTGAACTGTGTACATCCACCTCGTGCTCTGTAGTTCGTCCCACCACCCATAATAAAAGATCTGGTGTGGCAGAGCTGGAATGAGATTTCTGTACTACACCGCGCATTTATTAAGGACGATGCTCTTCTTTTACTCCCACGTATATATGCCACGAATCAGTGTACAGTGCATGGGAGAGGGCACTACCTGTCACCATTATATACCATTCGTGTACTGAGGGAGAGGAAATGGACTGACCACATGAATGCCTCTGTATGGGCCCTAAATTATCTTTTCTTATGCTCATGAAGACTAAGCAGAATATGCGGTGCTGTGCGAAATTTAAGGACTAAATTAAGTTTCACATGTAGCTCGATGAAACTTGTGCCTTACATAGGAAGAACTGTTACAGTGTACTGCAAAAGGTAACTGAAACAAATAAGCAACGAAACGAGCAAAATGGCACGTTTATTCAAAAACAACAATCACACTCACGTCACCGCTATTCACTACTGTCCCCTGGACATTACAAATGGCAGGACATGCTTCTTAACCCTCCGTTGTTCGCGCGGATGACACTCATCATCCATATGACTTTCCCGCTGAATTTTGTCCGACGGGACTGGATTCAGTTCGCGTCATTTTCAGTACCTTTCTGTTAACTCTCCGGCTGTTAGCTCCAATCACTATCGGCTGCCGGTTACGAAAGATACATTGCTTATGAACCATTATTATAATCTGGAGGACACTTGTCATCCGCGCGAGCTCTGCTGCCACAAGCTGAAAAAAAGTAAGTCTGTATTACTTTATTGCTTTCCTAGATTCAATTGATCTTTCATGTGCGTAAATTTAGACGTATTGAAACTGATTGCAGTTACCCGCCAGGCTAGCAGAGAGCGCTAACGTGCTGCTTCCTGGACTCGGGTAGGCGCGCCGGCCCCGGATCGAATCCGACTGGCGGATTAACGACGAGGGCCGGTGTGCCGGCCAGCCTGGATGTGGTTTTTAGGCGGTTTTCCACATCCCGGTAGGTGAATACCGGGCTGGCCCCCACGTTCCGCCTCAGTTCCACCCGTCGCAGACATTTGAAACACATCCGCACTATTTCACGATTAACACTAGACGCAGACAGTTGGGGGGCACTGATACCGTCCTGCGGGGTATGGGCATCTGGCCATCCCTAAAACTAACATTGTCAAATCTGTTGTAACCACGCCGACCCTGCGATCGCTGCGAGACTATGACGTCAGCGAAAGAAAGAAAGGAAACTGATTGCAGTTACCTTCCGTGTTACCTAGTATTCTATTTATTTTTAAACTGTGGAAGAAATGCCAAAGGCAAAAAACCTTGGACAGAGTTTAGTAGAGATCCTAATGTATGGTTGGAATGGTTCAATGAGCTGAGTGGTGAAGATGCTCATAGTGATAGCGCTGACTCAGAGACTGAGAATTCTGTTCATGAAAGCGGTCAAGATTCAGGAACAGAACAAGAAGTGTCAGAAAATGATGAATATGAATCACAGGAAGAAGTAACTCAAGAGGATGTCTTTTCTTAGGGAAAGCTGGAATAACTAAACAGAGGAAAAATAAATATCCTACCAGTGTTAGAAGCAGATCTCGTAATTTCATTATGCATTTCCCTGGACCAGAAATAGAAATTCTGAATTTGTTCTTGGATGAAAACATAATAAGCATTGAAACTTCCTGGCACATTAAAACTGTGTGCCGGGCCGAGACTCGAACTCGGGACCTTTGCCTTTCGCGGGCAACTGCTCTACCAACTGAGCTACCCAAGCACGACTCTCGACCCGTCCTCACAGCTTTAATTCCGCCAGTACCTCGTCTCCTACCTTCCAAACTTCACAGAAGCTCTTCTGCGAACCTTTGCAGAAGTAGCACTCCTGGAAGAAAGGATATTGCGGAGACATGGCTTAGCCACAGCCTGGGGGATAGAATGAGATTTTCACTCTGCAGCGGAGTGTGCGCTGATATGAAACTTTCTGGCAGATTAAAACCGTGTCCCGGGCCGAGACTCGAACTCGGGACCTTTGCCCTTCGCGGGCAAGTGCTCCACCAACTGAGCTACCCGCGAAAGGCAAAGGTCCCGAGTTATATCTATGTGGATCTTTGAGATGTTCTAGGAAGGGTATATCGAAATTGTGGGATAACTCAAAGGGAAACGGACTTGAATCATGTTATTTATGCACAAGTGAGAACCGATTCAGGTTTCTGTTGAGATGTGTGAGGTTTGATAATATCCGTGATAGAGGTGTTCGCAGAGAGATTGACAAGTTGGCTGCTACCAGAGCTCTCAGAGAGGTACTTGAACTATTCACGAACAATTGCCAAAAATATTTTTCACCCAGTTTAGAGAAATCTGCCCGTTCAGGCAATAAATTCCTAGCAAACCAGCAAAGTATGGGTTAAAAGTGTTTGATTCGTAAAAACAGCTTTGAATTTAGAACCGTACGCCGGTAAGCAACGAGAGGGACCATGTAATGGCAGTACTTCTGCTTAAGATATTGTTCTTCGAATGGTCAAACTGTTTCGAAAGTTAGAATATATTATACTGTGTACAAATATTAAATGTATTAAACCTAGATTTAATAAAAAATCATAAAACCAGTCATAAAGACCGTTCGAAGTGCATTGCTGCTCGCGTTGGTCGAGATCCAATGACTGTTCGCAGAATATCGAATCGGTGGGTTCAGGATGGTAATACGGAACGCTGTGCTGGATCCCAACGGCCTCGTATCACTAGCAGTCGAGATGACAGGCATCTTATCCGCATGGCTGTAACGGATCGTGCAGCCACGTCACGATCCCTGAGTCAACAGATAGGGACGCTTGCAAGACAACAGCCATCTGCACGAACAGTTCGACGACGTTTGCTTCAGCATGGACTGTCAGCTCGGAGACCATGGCTGCGTATACCCTTGACGCTGCATCACAGACAGGAGCGCCTGCGAACCTAGGTGCACGAATGACAAAACGTAATTTTTTCGGATGCATCCAGGTTCTGCGTACAGCATCATAATGGTCGCATCCGTGTTTGGTGACATCGCGGTGAACGCACATCGGAAGCGTGTATTCGTCATCGCCATACTGGCGTATCACCCGGAGTGATGGTACGGGGTGCCATTGGTTACACGTCTCGGTCACCTCTTGTTCGCATTGACGGCACTTTGAACAGTGGACGTTACATTTCAGATGTGTTACGACCCATGGCTCTACCCTTCATTCGCTCCCTGCGAAACCCTACATTTCAGCAGGATAATGCAAGACCGCATGTTGCAGGTCCTTACGGGCCTTTCTGGATACAGAAAATGTTCGACTGCTGCCCTGGCCAGCACCTTCTCCAGATCTCTCACCAACTGAAAACGTCTGGTCAATAGTGGCTGAGCAACTGGCTCGTCACAATACGCCAGTCACTACTCTTGATGAACTGTGGTATCGTGTTGAAGCTGCATGGGCAGCTGTACCTGTACACGCCATGCAAGCTGTGTTTGACTCAATGCCCAAGCGTACCAAGGCCGTTTTTACGGCCAGAGGTGGTTGTTCTGGGTACTGATTTCTCAGGATCTATGCACCCGAATTGCGTAAAAATGTAATCACATGTCAGTTCTAGTATAACATATTTGTCCAATTAATACCCGTTTATCATCTGCATTTCTTCTTGGTGTAACAATTTTAATGGGCAGTGGTGTATAATGGAACTCATTCCCTGATTTGTCCTAGCGTGCTGTCCCTTCTGCTTCTCAGTGTTTTCCACATATTCCTTTCCGATTCTGCGCAGAACCTCCTCATTCCTTACCTTATCAGTCCACCTAATTTTCGACATTCGTCTGTAGCACCACATCTCAAATGGTACGATTCTCTTCTTTTCCGGTTTTCCCACTGTCCTTGTTTCAGTATCACACAATGTACTGCTCTAAACGTGCGTTCTGGGTAATTTCTTCCTCAAATTAAGGCATATGTATGATATTAGTAGACTTTTGGCCAGGAATGCCCTTTTTGCCAGTGTAGGTCTGCTTTTGATGTCCTTGCTCCGTCCGTCATTTTGCTGCCTAGGGAGCAGAATTCCTCAACTTCATCTACCTCGTTACCATCAATCCTGAGGTTAAGTTTCTCGCTGTTCTCATTTAAACAATTGCACAAATACACTTAAAATGTGAATAAATTCTCGAAACGCGTTGCGCTAAGCATCAAAAAGTAAGTGACTGGTGCAGTTTTCATTATTTAAATCACGCCTCATACTTGTAGAGTCTTTCTCTCTTACTGAAACTTGCAGCAGTGTAAAGCTGGTTGTGACTTATTGTTAGAACGGAAGATTAGTACACGATCTTGCTGTTGTTAAGTAACACTGACAAGAGGAAGTTATCGACTGGTGGGAGCAGATGGCCTTTAACGAAGTTGTATTTTGTGTGACTGTGGAAGTTGTAAGACGAAAATAAATTAACTGATGCAGAGTACACAATTGCAAATGTGTTCCGTTGGAGGAGAAGTAATATCTGTAATACGTTTTAATATCTGGAATATTTTTCACGTTATAGTCCATGACTTAGACGAAAAACATACAAATTTCGTTCAATAAAAACGGAATGGTTGTATTCTTGTTTATTCTACTTCCCCTATGCGGAAACATGAGTGCTGCGTCAAACGCAGACTAGGCACAGAGCAACGTCACTGTTATATCTCTGCGGCGAAAAGCGCAAAAAACTTGTGTTTATGGGCTAACAACTTTTGTATAGCTTATCATTCATTTCTGTAATTTATTTTAGTAATTAATCACAGTTTAGAGATTGCACTACATCGTCACGTGACGCTTTCTATTACTGTCGTTATAGTACACTCGGTAAAGCCTCGAAAGTGTGTATATGTCAATGTAACTGTTAGACATTAAAAGTTAAAAAATAAGGTTTGTGTACATAAATGTACTTATAAACATAACAATATTCACTACTAACCGATCAGTTGTTGTATTGGCATGTAACTAGCTTCTGTCATCTAGGCAGGTCGGACATTTTATGACATGTCAGCTTTCTCTGGCGAATAGCTATAGAGCCGAAATCATGACTGTGCGAAATAAATGGATAGTAATGACGGCAGTTATTTTTCAAAACGGTTGTAGATGTAGCTGGAATGTTCAGAGTCCGCGTATTTTTCAACGTGGTCGCGTACCTCCTTCGTGACTTCATGTCTCAACTGTGTTACAATTTCAGAGTCCAGTATCCAAAATATTTCTGTGCTATCCTCTGTTTTTGTGCATTTACGATCATTGAGCGACTGTGTAAATGACTGTTAATCTGCAGGCTTTTGGTACACCTGAATTTTTGGAGCTTTTCATCTGATGAGTAGGAAAAATTTTAGTTTCGAATTTAAAGAACGTTTTTTGCATTGCTGTCCGAAAATTCGTTTTGAATTCCTTTAGCTTTTCCAAGTGAACAAGGCTTTGGCTTAGTTTTGACCTGTAATGAAGCTTTCTTTCCTTTTTTACTAACTTCCTTCGCACCATTCATGCCCTTAGTGTATTTTACTGAATACAATACTCGTTGATATTATTTATTGATGTTACACATATCCTGCATCCATCTCGAAAAAAAGTCAACGTCTGGAGTAACTTCTACAAAGGCGCCACAGTGCTTAAAAACTTTTGAAGCTGGAATATCAGCACACCTTTGAAGCGTAATAGAAGTGTTTCAGACTTCCCAGCAGCATTGCCACAACCAAGGGTTGCTGTTGTCGTTCTTGTTGTTGTCCTCTTTATGTTCACAATTTTTGACCCATAGTGATTAACATCATCCATGCTTCATCACAATTCCATATCCAATCAGGGGAATTCCTCATATTGTGATGATTATTAGTTTCTCTAGAAAGTCATAAATACCCTGAATAACAACCGGATTTGCAGAAGATGCGCGATAACCTAGATAAGTTTAAAAGTGAATTATAAAATACACAGGTGTATCACTATTTTATTTTGTTATTTTATTTTTTATGTATTTAACCTTCCTAAAAGACATACAACACTGCCTACACAGAACATCCAGGTAAGTTTTCATGTCTTCGTACTGAAAGATGGAATCAGCTCTTAAGATCAGCATACCACTTTTCTACGACAATTTTCCTTTCATAACTGTACCCTATTTTTGCTCTAAATTTTATCCCACTTTGTAGGCACGGTTTCATATGTGGATAACAGATAGTTCAAATCTGTTCTGCATTTCAGTTATGTATGATGCTCTTGATCAGCCTTCGAAGGCGGAGACAACGGCCTACCCAATTTTTGAAGTTCAAATATCTTGAAGTTAGTTTGTGCTGCATTCGAGATGCTCTGTAGTTCTCACAACATTTTCTTTAGAGTGGTACAATGGTTGAATAAAGCTTTGAACCTTCGTAAATGCTCCAGTCATCCTCTATACTTCCCGTACAGCCAGTCCGAGAATTTTTCCAATATGTGGTTTTATGGACTGCCTTGCACGTTTTGTCTTTCTTTTATTTTCCCATTGTTGACAGCGGAAGAAAATGTACAAGTAAAAATACAGAAATTACTCTATATTTTATCATGCTGGCCTAGTCTCCTCCGAAAGTAAATATAAAAAGGCGTTAAAGAAGTTACAGCGTAAAAGGTTTACTTGACATTATTTTCCGCCCTTTTAGGACCATAATAATAAAAATTATAAATTTACTTATCTGTAGGCCTACACTTCGTAGAATGAATACGTAGAATGAATATGTACGCGTGGTATAACTTTCATGAACTACTTCATTCAGTCACCACTTTCGTCTATATTTGTGTGATAGCCCTCATTACGTCAGAGGTCATGTTGCAGAAAATGCAGAAATAAAGCATGAAAAATAAATCATGAAACGGAAAGTGTTCCACCACACTGTATACGCTAGATTATTTAACTATACCATGCATTGACTCCCTGTGAATTTATCTACGTTAACAACCATTATTAACGTCCCTGCATTGATATTTCATCTCTCTGTTCTGTATGTTTTCATCTGTGGTCACAAAACACAGAAAATCTCGAGCGTTTTACCTATGTGCACCACATAGCATGTGCTGTAGTCATCTCCTACCCCATAGTGTAGTACGGCATATGGAACTGAAATACAGGTGACTTAAGCGATCAGCTGGATACTTCAGAAAGTTTAATTTACGGAGCCTGATACCTGCAATTAGGCATCCTTACCATACTAATCAGAATTTAAGATTTTGTTGCAATATAATTCTGGTTTCAGATATTTTTATTCCTGTTAGTAGGCACCGATAATTACCATCAAGAAGTGGGGCTAGTAAAGGGGCCTGCCTAGAGACATTTCTGCACCTAAATGTAACAGACCTTATAGGCTTGTCAGTGCTTGAGACACATCGTCATCAGATATGTGCTTCAATCCTGGCAATTACTCCAGCTAGTAGTCAACGCTGCGAGTCTTGTAACTGCACGTTATCGACCTTACTATTGGTCTGAAGTACCGGAAGTTACCTGTCATCCGGATCTACCCAGACGATTTGTCATTACCTCTCCATCAACTCTCAAATACAACCGTTTGCGAGATCCAGGTCGCAGAGCCTCATCTTTACAAGCTCAACAACGTCGTATCGAATTTGAATGTTCTCGTATTACTAGCTATGTCGGTATTAGATATGATATCTTTTATCGCTAATTAGACTGCAATTACCAAGCAAGCATGACCATACTGCAGAATTCCTCCTAGGACTTGAATAGTTCCAGCAGTAGAAACGCTTCCAAAACCTCGGTGATCTTGATACTGAGCCAGTTTCCAAATTGACCGAGTGGTCATAGAAAATCCGCAGTTATTACATCAGAAGCGTCTGAGGGAATCTATAAAGATTGTTTACCTAAAAGCTAGCGCCTCAAGTTGTAAAAGAAGCGTACATTACGAAATTTCCTGAGATATTTAAAAAGGAGTGCCACAGCGGCAATTCGAACCTTTGAGTTCGGCTTCAAACCCAGGTAGGACACAAGACCCGTCTTCAAAACTTCAGATACTAGTGCGTTTATCCTGCTTTCCGTTCCGCTTCAGAGTTGATCAATTAGGGAAAAAAGGCACTGTTGTTTATATGAGGGACACTACCTATTGTTGACGTATTTTACGACTGAGAATGGTAGTCAGCAATGTGAACATTACCGTATTGGTAAACATGTGAAATGTGACACCATAGTGTCGTCTTTGCAAGTGTTTCTATGTTTCTGCCAATTGCTGACTGTGGTGTCACCGGTAGACACCACACTTGCTAGGTGGTAGCCTTTAAATCGGCCGCGGTCCGGTAGTATACGTCGGACCCGCGTGTCGCCACTGTCAGTGATTGCAGACCGAGCGCCACCACACGGCAGGTCTAGTGAGACGTCCTAGCACTCTTCCCAGTTGTACAGCCGACTTTGCTAGCGATGCTACACTGACCAATACGCTCTCATTTGCCGAGACGATAGTTAGCATAGCCTTCAGCTACGTCATTTGCTACGACCTAGCAAGGCGCCATTACCAGTTATATTGAGATTATATTAATGTCTAAACAAGAGCGATGTTCTCCAATTGTGGATTAAAGTTAAGTGTTCCAAGAACTACGTTCTTTTCTTTAGAGGATAATTACTTTACCTTGTTCCAGACCTCACGCCAATCTGCGTGAGCTTAAAAGCGTGCATTTCGGCCTCCTCTAGCAAGACGGTGTTGGCTCTTCTGCCAACACTTCACTGACAATAAAAAATAAAATAAAATAAAATAAAACTAACATTCACTATAGTACTTAAATTTTGTCATAAAGCTTTATGTTTGAAGATCTTGAATGCGGCTGCTATGCTTGAACACATTTGATCCGTCAGAATGTCAAAAGTGGTGAAATGGTCAATTCTGTGACTCTGGTATAAAGACTGAAAATTAATTTCTTCTGTTGTTATTGTCTACTGAAACTGGTAGGCCACTAATAAGTGATTCTAAGTATGTGAAACAGTGAATTTTAAGGCAGAAAACGGGTAATTCCGCTACTGACGAACATTATTTCTGAAACACTCTTATAATTTTTATTGCACTTCCCATTCTTCCACTGGTAGTATATTTTGTGCGGCTGCCCATGACGGCTGTTAATACGAACGAAATCCCAGCTGTAATTTTCACAGCTTTTTATTTCCCACTGTATTTTGCAATAGGAACTCATCGCATAACAGAGTAATTTAAAGCACGTACAGTTGTGTTTTACACAAACAGGAGAGCCAATAACTGAATAACTAACTGCGATGATTACTCATAACGAAGCGGGAAATGCTAAATTTGGTTGCATTGTATCGTATGGCATACAGGTAAAATCATGCAAAATATTCTACTGCCCTCCATTTATGACGCAAAAGAATAACAAGCAGGCCAAAAAACGACATATAAAATATTTCCAAACAATTAAAATTTCTTAGTATGGAATAATTATGGCAACATAAAATTGTAAATGGAAATGCAATAAGTAAAAATAAACAGTGAAATTAGACAATAAGAGAAAATTGAATTCGTTCACGTAAATAAATTTGCATTATGATTAATGTCTTTTTTATTTATAGAAACACAGATACTTTAAAAAAAGCGACATATATAAATACTCAGATAATATCTGTAATGCGAAAGAATTATATTAGATTTATAGAGATATGGTTATCAGATAAGGAAGGAGAGACATATTATGGAACTCTAATTCCATAATTATAGAATCTCCTAATTCTCTCCCCCCCTCAAGTTCTTGGTGTCAAGGATTTGACTTCCTTTTGTTTCCACAAGACAATGACACACCGACAAGGTTGTACATCAGCATCTATACTTTACAAGCTACCTTTCGTTGTTGAAGTGGTACTTCATGCGTGTATCAATGTCACTTACCTTCGTCCCTCTTTCAATCGTGAATGGTTCGCGGGAAGAATGGTTCGCATGAAAACCCAATGCATCCATATTGATCGCCTCCTCCAGGAACGAACACTCTCGGAATTTTAACAATAAACCACAACCTGATGCAAATGCCTCTCTTACAGTGTCTGCCGCTGGAGTTGGTTACGAATATCGGTGACCTAGACTTACGCGCCAAAGAAACTGGTATAGGCTCGCGTGTTCAAATACAGAGGTATGTAAACAGGCAGAATACGGCGCTGCGGTCGGCAACGCCTGTATAAGACAACAAGTGTCTGCCGCAGTTGTTAGAACGGTTACTGCTGCTACAATGAAAGGTTATCAAGATTTATTTGAGTTTGAACGTGGTGTTATAGTCGGAGCACGAGCGATGGGACACAGCATCTCCGAGGTAGCGATGAAGAGGGGATTTTTTCCGTTCGACCATTTTACGAATGTACCGTGAATACCTGGAATCGGGTAAAACATCAAATCTCCGACATCGCTGCTGCCGAAAGAAGATCCTGCAAGAACGGGACCAACGACGACTGAGGAGAACCGTTCTACGTGACAGAAGTGCATCCGTTACGCAAATTGCTGCAGACTTCAATGCTGGGCCATCAACACGTATCAGCGTGCGAACCCCTCACTCAACGAAACATAATCGATGTGGACTTTCGGAGCCGATGACCCACTCGTGTACCTTTGATGACTACACGACACAAAGCTTTAGCCATCGCCTGGGCCCGTCTACACCGATATTGGACTGCTGATGACTGGAAACACGTTGACGAGTCTCGTTTCAAATTGTATACAGGGTGTTACAAAAAGGTACATCCAAACTATCAGGAAACATTACTCACACACAAAGAAAGAAAATATGTTACGTGGACATGTGTCCGGAAACGCTTACTTTCCATGTTAGAGCTCATTTTATTACTTCTCTTCAAATCACGTTAATCATGGAATGGAAACACACAGCAACAGAACGTACCAGCGTGACTTCACTTTGTTACAGGAAATGTTCAAAATGTCCTCCGTTAGCGAGGATATATGTATCCACCCTCCGTCGCATGGGATCCCTGATGCGCTGATGCAGCCCTGAAGAATGGCGTACTGTATCACAGCCGTCCACAATACGAGCACGAAGAGTCTCTACATTTGGTACCGGGGTTGCGTAGGCAAGAGCTTTCAAATTCCCACATACATGAAAGTCAAGAGGGTTGACGTCAGGAGAGCGTGGAGGCCATGGAATTGGTTCGCCTCTCCAATCCATCGGTTACCGAATCTGTTGTTGAGAAGCGTACGAACACTTCGACTGAAATGTGCAGGAGCTCCATCGTGCATGAACCACATGTGTCGTACTTGTAAAGGCACATGTTCTAGCAGCACAGGTAGAGTATCCCGTATGAAATCATGGCGGTGAATCGAGGAAGTACAGTACATACTGACGAAACTAAAATGAACTCTAACATGGAAATTAAGCGTTTCCGGACACATGTCCACATAACATCTTTTCTTTATTTGTGTGTGAGGAATGTTCCCTGAAGGTTTGGCCGTACCTTTTGTAACACCCTGTAGAGCGGACGGACGTATGCGGGTATGGATACAACCTCATGAATCCATGGACCCTGCATGTCAGCAGGGGACTGTTCGAGCTGGTGGAGGCTCTGTAATGGTGTGGGGAGATGTGCAGTTGAGTGATATGAGCCTCTGATACATATCTAGATGTATCATGGGCTCTGACAGCTGACACGTACGTAAGCATTGTGTCTGGTCACCTGCATCCATTCGTGTCCATTGTGCATTCCGACGGACTTGGGAAATTACAGCAGGACAATGCGACGCCCCACGCGTCCAGAATTGCTACAGAGTGGCTCCAGGTACTACTTCTGTGTTTAAACACTTCCGCTTGCTAGAGATGAACCTTTCTTTCTGTCTGTTTCTACCATTAATCTCAGAAGCATTATACACAGAAAAGCGGAGGTAATGGACTTGTACCACTATTGAAATAAGCCCTTCATATCTGGGATGCCCTGCAACGTGCTGTCCAGGACAGATCTCCACTTTCTCGTACTCTTACAGATTTATGGACTACCCTGCAGGATTCATGGTGTCAGTTTCCTCCAGGACTACTTTAGACATTAGTCGAGTCCTTGCCACGCCGTGATGAGGCACTTCTGTTCGCTCGTTTGGGCCCTACATGATATTAGGCAGGTGTACCAGTTTCTTTGGCTCTTCAGTGTATTTACAAAGCGGCGAAGACTTGCTCATTAATATTGTCTTAAATGGCCTTCTTGGATCTTCTGCGCCTTTGCTTATGAGGTGCTGAAATGTTGTGGATTCATCTACTTGTCAAAGGTTCACCTGCATGGAGTTCTGTCTTGATTCCCTGCACGGCAATAAACGACACACCTGTTGCTTCGACCGCTAGTTTCAACTTGGATTTTAGTTTCGATGGAGCAGATAGCACTGCTTCTTTCTTCCATAACCGGTAGGCATTTGCAAACATTTCGCGTATTTTACTATGAATAACTTTGCCCTTCACACTGATTTGTTCTGGTGGCATCTTCAAGTACGAATGCGTTCTCACAGTATATTTGCTAGTGGAGCACTCCGCTTGATTGAATGGGAACAAGTCCGAACTGTCTATCGACTGAGCAATATGTTTACGGTGTTCATATCTGTTTGCGTGATCTCCGTACGCCTCCTGAATACTACGGCATCATCCACGGAAAGCCTAATATAACTTCCGACAGTACTGGCTTTAGACCCCGTTAGTTCGGTGAAATCTCTTCCTCCGAGAGCCAGCGAATACTACAGGGCACCTAGCGCCGACGGGAAGCATGAGCGAACGATCTGCCTCTAACAAAAGCTGTTCCCCCCCTAGTGTTCCTAAACATTTGATACAAATACTTCGAAACACGCTCTATGTATTGCGAATTCAAATCGTACAGCTGGTCAGGTATTTCGCAGACTGTTATTTTGTTCACTAGGTTGCAACGAGGAGCTGCATGGAGCACCTTCCGGAAGTCAATGAAACGCAATTATTATGACGTGTAGTCTGGATCTCGTGGGCGAACAGAGAAAACTTTTCGCACTATCGTTGTTTACGAAATCCATGTTGCTGACTACACTGAATTCCTAGACTGACAATACGGTTAGCATTACTCGGATTCGCCGTCAGAAGTTGAAATATTTCGTCACAAGGAGGCTGGATTTGTACGTCAAAATCTACAGCAAGCCCCACTATTCGTGACACCTTGAGATTTTGTTTAATAGACATAAGCGCTGGCGACTATTCAGAATACAAAAATTGTCATTGCTAAGGCAGCAGCAGCAGTGCTTGTTGTGGGACAAAATCGCTCGTAACTGGAGTCAGGTACATTGTGACCTATGATCTTCCTGGCGAATGTAAATCATTACAGCCAAGAAGTGGGACGGTTACTATGACGAACCCATGGCCAGTGTTCCTAACTGAGAATACTCTCAACATACCGCTATTAATCACACATTTACAGAGTCAGTTCGTTCCGAATTCGTAACTTCAAAGTATAAGTATAGGTAGGTATTGCTTTGTATATAGACAGGCACCTAGGTACATGGGTTTACATTCTCGCTAACTCAGTTTCGCTAAAGTACTCAGTTCCTAAGTATTTGCTGTTTCGACTTCTGAGATAGTTGAATCTGAGTATTATCTACTTTCTGAGAATTGTAGGTAATGGAACCTGAGCTGCCCAAGCAGCTAGACAGACGTTAGTTCTGATAACACACATAATGTAAGAGGCGATAGGTTTTCCACACAGTCCAACTAACAGCTAGACTGTTATGGTAATATGCACAATCATTTTACTGGCTCTGTATCCTTTACCAGCCGAATGACATACCACGTACTGAATCATTACCATCGTACCGCATGTTTTTAAAAGGATGTCAGGGTTTCGGTGGTTTATTTTAACTTTTGGATGTAAGGTCCAGAGTTTCAGTATTGAAACACAATAACAGAGATAAAGATTTAGCGTAGTACATGTTCCTCTTTAGTACCCATTTAACGTGTACTGTATATTACTATGAATCAATTTCATAACCGTGACTGAAATTCATTCGTTTGCAGACAAATTTTACTACGAGAAATAACATCCTCCAGCTAGAGATAAAATGGTGTGAGGTAAAATGAAGGGGGAATGACAGTATAAAAGGACAGCTACATTTCTGCCATTACGTATGCATAGATCAATAAGTTCTTACATTTTTTGATAAGATTAGCAGCAATAAAAATTTGTGTTTATACAAACGTAACTGAACACGGGCTAACAGGCATTTCAGTTAAGGAAATTCTGCTCGTGGTACAGCCGGGGACACTGCCCGCGGTTGAAATCACTAGACAGCTGTTATTCATCTTATTGAACCATTACCACGTAGGATATGTCGTAAAAATAGTTACCAACTACTAACTGATTACATTTTTGCTGAGCATTTTTTATTGGTTCTTGGCATTACCGGATTCGATAAATGTTTTTCATCAGATGGCTACATTATGTTTACAGGACGATCTGTCGATCAACTGTTGAATGCTCTGAATGCTATGGCACTCTAGAGTGAAATCATTTCAGACTTATAAATATTCGAAAATGAGGTGGAAATCGAGGGTGAATTCAAGTCAGAAATGGGATGATAAACATATAGAACATGTACTTACACTAAACGTGCCCTGTTCGCTCTGAAGACGCATTTTGTTCGAAAAAAATACATTGCATACCTTTTAAGTAACAAAATGAAAAGAAATAATAAAATGTATTCAAGAAAAGTTTCACCATCTCAGTTTTATAATACATCTAGTAATACAACCACAGGACCCTAACAATGTCATCCACTGACAAAATAGCGTTGTCGCATATATTTAAGATACAATATTATCTCCAGTTCCTAACGTTACCAACACACAGAGTATATCAAGCCTGGTTAAATTTAAATAAGACTGTATCTATCATTAAGCAGCGCATCACTATAAAATATTTCATAGTATCGATTTAATTTTGTATTCAAAATGCCAATCAACCATATAACTCAGAAAACAGTTGAGACATTTCAAGTTCTGTTAGTTCTGGAATGTGTTTCATCTGTTGCTTGCGTGATGAAGTGAATACTTCATCGATTTACGAAAATTTTTTTGTTTTTACAACGTTCCTTTAACATGACAACTTACCCTGGAACTTTTTACTTCGTGGGATGGATCACTTTTTTGTGTCGCTTCGGAGACGTGCACAAAACTCTCAGGGCTAAGTATGTAAACCGGCACTTTGTGCTACAGGTGACCCCAGGCCAACATCTGTGTACGGCAGAGACGGTTTGACCAAACAGCGCATGCATAGCACATCTAAAGACACCACACTATCAGGGGATCCGTATTAACGTTGCTCCGCTTTTCAAAGGAAAATTTAACCGTCAGCAGTTTTTAACTAAAAGTAAAGTACAACTCACAATAACGTGTGCCTGATTGCGCTACACTGGAAATTATAGATGACCGGTATGAAATTATGTATATTTTTGAACATTTGAGTACAGTCGTCGTAATTCCGCGTTACTAAATTACATTTCCAAGGGCCACAATTGTTATATTCGTGTTCTGTTCCACTCTGCTGTCCATAATTACGAATTTGCGTCACTATATTGCTTACCGAGAATTCTTTACAATGTTAATCCTTGCAATACCTTTGCGTGGGGGCGGGGGGGGGGGGGGGGGCACTTTAGGCTACCTTTTGACAATATTGTTATCTACTCAGATACTTTATGTTCTAAATTTTAAAAAAAATATTTATTGTTTTTAATGAATTTTTCTACCTGATTTCATACATTTTTTAAATGTTCAGTTGAACATAATCCAGTATATGTTACTTTACCCAGTGAATATCATATTCAGTACTTTCAGGATCAGACTTGAATTACACATAATTATCTCTTTAAAAAGTACATTGTGACTAAAAGTCAACGACAATTAACGAAATTTACATTTGAGTTTTTTAATGTAGTCACAAAGTACCCTCCCATCCAAGTAGTACGCGTTATTGAAAGTGCGTTGAACGAAATGGCATCAATTGTCCAAAGTATAGAATCTTCTAATTACTGAGCCATGCATACAAAATTACGCTCAGTATTGAAAGCCTCTTCAAGTTTGCTGCTGGATCCTAAAATCACCTTGATTCAATATTTAAGCGATCCAACTGTTCGCCATCTTCAGGAGAACCAAATTAGGTTGGCGGATGCTTTAATTAATAGAGACAATGTGTTTCCTCTCAGCAGGACGTGGAATCCTGTACTATCTCGCATCAAAACAGAACGTTTTTCGCTGCGGCTAGTACAAGTGTTCGAAAATCGTTGCCGCCGGGTTTCTGCTTAGGGAGGCGCCATCTGCCCAGTCTTGGAGGGCAGCAACTGTAACGGGCGGCTCACGCGGCGTGTGCGGTACGGAGGCCTATATAGAGCGATGATTTACAGCCTGGCATCAGTTCTCAGCGGGACTCATCAGCAGAAACGGCGTTATCCTGAAGATGGCGAACATTTGGATCGTCGAAATATTGAATCGAGTTGATTTTAGGATCCGACAGGAAATCCGAAGAGACTTTCAAGACTTATTACTTCGGGAAAGCCAAAGAAGTCACAGTCTTCTCAGTATTATTAGAGGAAGACTTAAAGTTAAAATTAACCAACATTAAGGAATCTTCAATGATTGATCGAAGGAATCGCATTGTTAAAAAGAAGTCTGCGATTGCCAGGGACGGTACGCTGGCCACTATTTCGATTCTATAAGAGGTGGGGTTCTTCACACACGTAGGTCGTGGCGCCTGAAGATGGTGTAAGGTAACGCTGAAACAGGTTGCACAAACAATATAAAACTGGAAATTTACTCGTCTGAATGTGTTTTGATCTGACATTCTATTTCGAATAACCGAGGTCCCGTAACCATTTTGTATAAAGATGAACTTACAAAGAAGAGAACGTACATCGTATCCACTGACCAAAGGAATGCTTTTGATACATCAGTATAGAAAACATTATAAAATTTGAGTAAACTGAAGCGATAAAACATTGATTCTAAATCCATATGAAAACAATAGTTCAAAAATATATTCAAATAGCACACAGAAAGAGGCCAATATAAGGAAAACAGTTTGATAAGACAGTCCTGTCTGTTTCTATTTATTTAGTTTTATTTGCAGAATGTGCAGTACAGTGAAAAGCAACATCAAAGGGCTCGATATCAATATGATTTTCTGATGATTCAGTAGCCAGCAGATTCTCTAAAGGACATGAACTATACGTTAAATGTTTGATCCACCGCCATGAACAGCCAAGAACGGAAAATAAACACAAACAAGCCTAGAATAGTGGTAACAGATGAATCGAACAGACAAGACTTTTGCTACTTGGTAAGTGCGGTAACAGACGTCACCACAAATATTAAGGAAATTAGAAAAGGAATTACAATGACTAAGAAAAGAGTTGAAATAACTATACAGAAATCAAGAAATAAGAGCAATTAATTAACAAAACAATCATTTTAATATACAGTCAAGAAAGAAACTCATCAAGGCATTTGGAGTATTGTAAGCTATGTTTGTGAAATGTGTAGTATGGGGAAATCAGAAGCAGTAGAGATGTGGATATAGAAAAAAGTCACAAAAATATCCAGGGCTGAAAGAAAATGTAATGAGCAAACACTGCAATTAATTCATTAACATGATACGGAGGAAAAACTAAATTTGGAGCCAGATTCTACATAACACCGCCATAAAAAAAATCTTTGAACGAAAAATCCTCGGGGAAAACGTCAAGAGCGGCTCAGAACACCCATATCAGGAAGTATCACCAGTGGAATGAACTGCAGCAACTACAAACAAATGCAGGGACAAGGGACAGAAAAGGATGGCTATGTCCATTAAGCGTGGCCTTCAGTGTATAACGATGATTTAGTACTAAGTCGAATAAGATATATAGGGTGTTCTTCTTCTCTTCTGCTGCACGCCACAGAGATATATTTGTAGGTTTCACCGTTAAGCACAGCTTAAAAAGGTTTTTCTAAGCAGTGTACTGCAATATTTTTCTGTATGGCTTAGTTGTATGGGGTGTGTCTCGCAATTTTGTCTTGGTCAGAATTTAAACTTTAAGTTTATAATGCACTGCTTTTACTTCTTAGCATGAACTGTTATAATTTCCTAGACAGTCTGTACAAGGCAGTGGTACATAGGCGGGCTAGTGCAAGTTCTCCTTGTCAATAAATCGAGCGATGTAAGGCTGGATCAGTAGCACCTACTCTTCCCACCTAGTGAGAAATGGAGGAAGAGCAGTGTCGTCATTTGGGAATATCAATGAATTACTACGTAGCGCTCCAAACATTACATTTAAATTTTATAACTGAGTCTTAATTTTATCCATTGCCATCAGTGTCTCTTCCGTGACTGTATTACGTTGATAGAATGAAGAACAATCGCATTCAGTCTCAATCGTGCTTTTATTATGTACTTGTATATATATATTATATTTACACTACAAAACCATGTATTCATAGCTAGAAACAGTGAGTTCTTTTTCTATTTGTCTTAGTTTTGTACGCTTATTTTTAAGGTGTGCTACTTTCTAATATACCAATATGGTATACTCGAACCATAATTAACCTGAATCTGGAGAAGAAAATTGATGTAGATTGATAAAGCACATGAAGATGATCCCTCAGGGTTCGAAATGCATCGTGCATAAAATAAAATCACGATTGTGACTAAAGATGATTGTTTTTATTGTACGATTATAATGGAGAGATTTACTGTGAGTACAAGCCAAGTTAGTGCTTCTATTAATGCTGCTAGATATTGGACATTATGCCATTTTAAATAGAATCAAAGTGATAGGCTTAGCGATATGAGTATATATTGCTGAACAGTGATAAGGACCCTGAGAAACCTCAAACCGGCCATGATCCTGGGATACCACGAAGCTGTCTCGTTTTGGACAGTCGGACACAGGCATCCTGCGCCTCTTAATTAAGGTTGGGGCAGTCTGTGGTTCATTTTCTCGTCACTGTTGAATAATACGAACCACTCCGCCCCTCCTGTAGATCCCCTTGCGTGAAAATCGCATCTTCTCTGTCCTTTGTCCCCGATCTTGAGGCAGGCGTATGTTCCTGCTGAGTCACTCACTGTTATTATAAGCAAGTTTTGCGCTGACTCAGGCATGCAGGTTTTTCTCGATGTGTTTATCAACGAGAGTATGCGACTCTTCACTCCGGTCTCCAAAACACTTCCTAAGTGGCCTCTGACATCACATAACCCTAGTGATGTTTAGAAGCTCGTTTCTCATCCCGGAGGTGAGGTGCGGCACAATACGATCTGATTGTTTATGCTCCGAATATCCAGTTTCATATCTCCCTTCTTTTCTACAGAAATATCGTAACGCACATTCCTGCCGAAGAATATGTGAGGAACGGAATGTATCTTTCAAATGGCAGTCCAGACGCAGTTATCTTTTCACTGCGGTTTTTATCGCGTTGGAGTTAAATTCATCATTCTTCTCTATTGAAATGTTGAGCTGTCTCACTCGTTTTCTGCAGCTTCAGAAGGCTTTCAAAACACCTGCGCATTACATAATTTTTGTTCCATGGTCTGACATTTTTCTCGTTCTTGTTATCTTCGGTTCGAATACTGGTTAAATGCAGCTGTCCATGTTAATCTGTCCTGTATTAGCCTCTTCATCTCCACATAACTATTTCAACATAGCCCCTCGGAGATCCTTACTGTGATCAAACATTCATCTTCGTTTATGATTTTATGCCTCCCTCCGCACCCCTTCATAATCAAAGTGACCAGTCCTTGATACTTCAGGTATTATCCTATGCCGAGCGGTTCTAGGCGCTACAGTCTGGAACCGCGCGACCGCTACGGTCGCAGGTTCGAATCCTGCCTCGGGCATGGATGTGTGTGATGTCCTTAGGTTAGTTAGGTTTTAGTAGTTCTAAGCTCTAGGGGACTGATGACCTCAGATGTTAAGTCCCATAGTGCTCAGAGCCATTTGAACCATTTTTTTTTTACTATCCTATCTACCGAACTCTTCTTCTAGTTAAGTTGTGCCAAAAATATCTTTTCTTCTGGGTACAGGTCAGTACCCCTTCGTTACTTATCCTATCTACTCATCTAATGTTAGGAATTCTCCTGTAGCACAACGCTTCAAAAGTTTGTGTTCTATTATGTATACCGTTTATCGTCTACTTTCTACTTCCGTGTCCGTGTGAGGCTACTGGCCAAGGAAATCCTTAAAAGTCATTTTTGTCTCAAAATTAATTTTAGTTCGTGAATTGTGTATTTCGTAAACGTTTTTCTTGTTATCGCCAGTCTATGTTTTATAGCCTCTTTATTTCTTTCTTTTCTCTCCTTTTCCTTAGCGCTTATCCCGTCTAGTAAGGGTTCCATTTTTTCAGGATCTGGCAAATTTCATTATTTTGTTTTTGTGGCTCTGGGTGCACTTGTGATGCTGCAGTCGTCAGGGTAACATAAGGGAGGGAAGTCTCATGTGCCATCTGTCTGTGAATCGTGTAAACAGTATTCTGTATATTGTAGAATTTTAACTGTTTGTGTATCTTATTCTCTGAGGCATAATTTGGTGACCAACCCAGAATTTGCTTAAACGAGCGTGGGAAACCGCCTAAAGTCCATACAGTGTGGCACGTGTACAAGCCCACGTTCGTTAATCCACCGCGCGAGTTGGAAGCGAGTCTAGTTCATATCCCTGTCTCACAAGGTAGTGTGCTGCGCGTTATGCTTTATGGGCATGTCACCCTCTTCACTAACGTCATGGTTATTTCTTTCGTTTTCATATTCCAAAACTAATCCATTGTCGAATTATCATTTACTAATCTAATTTGATCGACATTAACCAAATTAATTAGAGTACAATTCGATAATTATTCTTTTTAGTTTCCTAGATCTTCACAACCTTATTTCAGGTTACTATCCATTGTGTTAGGTGTTCTTACAAGTTCTTTACCGTATATAAAAGATAAAAATGTCATCGACAAACCGCAAATTTCTACTTCAATCCCTTTCCCAAATTTTTGCATGCTTTCTGTTGTGTACAGCTTTGTAAAATTGTCCGAAAGAACAGATATCATTTTCAGATACATAGGCCTACCGGCCAATGATCTTTTTCAGTGAGGATGCACCCACATTGCTCAAACTCTTACGGGAATCGGTAGATTGACTGCCGCGAGTAATAAGTATAGTGGGAAGGGCTCTACAAATGTAGTGTGTAGACAGTACATTGGAAATCTCATCTATAAATTTTCGGGCCGATTCCACAGTTTGCTGTGCATCGTCATGTCGGCGCTTTGCTTGAAAATTCGTTAGCTTACGTCTCCCAATTCTGTAGCACTGTTTGAAGTTAAGCGACCATCCACTACTTCCCTTGAAACGTAGTCGTCGAATATAGGATGTCTAGGAAACCTGATTTCTCAGATCGCTGGACACTATAGACCGGCAGCATACCCGTGGATATTTTGACTAACATTCAAACAAATCGTATTAATGAGTTTTATTACGAAAAGTAAACGACAGTACTTAACTATGAGAACTAAAAAGATGTGTCGCAAGCAAAGGGCGACATGCAAAATAATCAATGTTCTTCAGTGTAAACAAAAGAAGTAATACAGTTGATGCTGCTATCCAGGTCGCAAGTGTTGACGCAGCTGTATAACTGGTCCGCGGCCAGTCGGGCGCGGCGCTTATGTCGTCTTCACTTAGAGGTCTCTGCAGTCGCGTTGTCGTCCTGGAGAGGGGTCGGTCAGCGTGCGATTGGCTGACTTCTTCTCACAGCCATCTCTTCTCTACCATTCCCGACTGCCGTGCCGGCGCATGACTTTACGCCGTAAGATCTATGTCGAGCGCAATTTGATGCGCGTAACGTAGAAGGTCATGTCTTGTAAATTGCATGGAGCATCCTTGAAACGCGCAGACATCAGTTTTTGCAGCAATAGCGCCTTGTCCTCCCTTGAACATCCGTAGCTTTTCTTATGTACTACACGGTCAAATTGCTACGGACGCAACCGAAATCGGTTTTTTTAACGGTGCTGCGGATGATCTCCCTGTATTTAATTATCTTTAGAACTCGCTCCTTGGACAGCACTGTCCACCGGAGACGGGATTTGTGGCCCCTTGTCCGACAGTGATGATGAACTACATGGCTCGATACCAGTTTCGATATCAATTGCATGTACGTTGTCCGCACAGTCGAGCGTATACCACACCACACCACACCTTCCACTGACTCATCTTGCAGAAACACTAATATTTTGTCTGTTACATCTTTCTCACTTTGCGAAATTCCTCGGGTCCTTTCCGAAAAACTGTCAGCTTTGGCAGCTGTTGTAGACGTAATGCAATGAGTGCTTGGTTTATCGTTGCCACTGCTCTGGTTTGTGTCAACACCACTAACATTGTAGCACTGTTGTGAGCTACTCGTCGACTAAGCAGTTCATGTAGGCTCATGCTGTGCTCACCATCGGATACGTTCAGTCCTTCCCTTGTTGCCATCAGCGGCCAGTATTGTGATTGCGTTGTAGACAATAGGGGGGCGTCGAATGCAGTAACCATTATTGGCCTTTTATGACCTCACACTCAAGAGGTTCCTCGTAAGACTGATATTATCGTTGTACGCCGATAAGCCAAAGCCGGCCAGAGTGGTCGAGCGCTTCTAGGCGCTACAGTCTGGAACCGCGTGACCGCTATGGTCGCAGGTTCGAATTCTGCCTCGGGCATGGGTATGTGTAATGTCCTCTGGTTAGTTAGATTTAAGTAGTTCTACGTTTTAGGGGACTGATGACCTCAGAAGTGAAGTCCCATAGTACTCAGAACCATTTGAACCATTTGATAAGCCAAAACATTGTGACCACTGCCCTCCGCGACGCTGGATTACGTCTGGTGGTTTTGCGGGCACATGACACGGTAACAAAAGTATTAAGCGGAGGATAAACGGACGAGGGATCACCCAAGCAAAGATATGGGCTGCAAATGGGGAAATCCGTTGAGATAAGCGATTTTGACAAAGGTCAGATTATTATCACGCAGAGCCTGTGAATATCTCGAAAACGGGGAAGCTGGTCGAATGTTCACGTGCTACTGTTGTGAGCGTCTACGGAAAGTGGTAGGAGGACAGTGAAACTACCACTAGGCTCCAAATGGTTGGATATCCACGACCCCTTACAGACCGCGGGGTTCAAAGACTTGTCTGCCCTGTAAAGAAGGACAGATGATGATCTGAGGCATCTCTGCTAAAAGAGCACAACGCTGGTGCATGCACAAGTGTTCCGGAGCACACCGTTCATTGTACATTGCTGAAAGTTCCCCAGCAGTCAACTTCCTACGTGTTAACATGTTGACCCAATCACATCATCAGTTACAATCACAGTGAGCACTGGACCATCGGGATTCGACCGTCGATCAATGGAAACGTGTCAGCTCTTCAGGTGAATTACATTTTTGCTAACTAGGTCGCTGGTTGTCTCTGCAAACACCGTCTTCGAGTTGAACGACGGCTCCAAACGTGCAGCTCGCCACGGACACAGGCTGGTGGGAGCAGTATTATGCTACGGGAGACGGTCTCCTCCTTTTGCATGGTACCTGCGGTAGTAATCGAAGACACGCTGGCATCTGCGAACAACGTGCAGATGCTCATGGTTGATGTCATGACGGTAATGTTATCTTTCAGCAGTATAATTATCCGTATTTCGGAGCCAGAATCGTACTAAAATGGTTTGCGAAGCATTATCGGGAACTCACGTTGATATCTCGCCTGACGTAAAACTTTTTTTTTTTTTTTTTTTGGGACATCACTCTTTTGACTGGTTTGATGCCGCCCGTCACGATTTTCTCTCCTGTGCCAACCTCTTCATCTCAGAGTAGTACTTGCAACCTTCATCCTCAATTATTTGCTTGACGTATTCCAATCTCTGTCTTTTTCTACAGTTTTTGCCGTCTACAGCTCCTAGTACCATGTAAGTCATTCCCTCATGTCTTAACAGACTTCGTATCATCCTATCCTTTCTCCTTATCAGTGTTTTCCACATATTCCTTCCCTCTACGATTCTGCGATGAACATCATCATTCCTTACTATATCCGTCCATCTAATTTTCAACATTCGTCTGGAGCTTTACGTCTCAAATGTTTCCGTTTCGGTTTTCCCACAGTCCATGTATCATCACCATTCAGTGCCCCAGACGTACATCCTCAGAAATTTTTTCCTCAAATTAAAGCCTATGATTGATACCAGTAGACCTCTCTTGGCCAGTAATGCCCTTTTTCCATTGCCAGTCTGTTTTTCATGTCCTCCTTACTCCGTCCATAATTGGTTATTTCGCTGACTAGGTAGCAGAATTCCTTAACTTCATCAACTTCGTGACCATCAGCCCTGATGTTAAGTTTCTCGCTGATCTCATTGCCTTCGTCTGCCTTCGATTTACTCTCAATCCGTATTCTGTACTCATTAGATTGTTCATTCCATTCAGCATATCATGTAATTCTTCTTCTCTTTCACTCAGGATAGAAATATCATGAGCGAATCGTATCATTGATATCCTTTCAACTTGACGTTTAATTACACTCGTAAATCTTTCTCTTATTGCCATCATTGCTTCTTCGGTGAATAGATTGAACAGTAGGGGCGAAAGACTCCATCCCTGTCTTACACCCTTTTTAATCCGATCACTTTATCCTTGGTCGTCCACTCTTATTATTCCCTCTTGGCTCCTGTACGTATTGTACATTACCCGTCTCTCCCTATAGCTTACCCCCATTTTTCTTAGAATTTCGAACATCTTGCACCATTTTACGTTGTCGAACACTTTTTCTAGGTCGACAAATCCTATGAAAGTGTCTTGATTTTTCTGTAGTCTTGCTTCCATTATCAACTGCAACGTCAGAGTTGCTCCTCTCGTGCCTTTACTTTTCCTAAGGCCAAACTGATCGTCACCTAGCGCATTCTCAATTTTCTTTCCCATTCTTCTGTATATTATTTGTGGTGTCACCGCCAGACACCACACTTGCTAGGTGGTAGTTTTAAATCGGCCGCGGTCCATTAGTACATGTCGGACCCGCGTATCGCCACTGTGTGATCGCAGACCGAGCGCCACCACAAGGCAGGTCTCGAGATACGGACTAGCACTCGCCCCAGTTGTACGGTCGACGTAGCTAGCGATGCACACTGACGAAACCTCGCTCATTTGCAGAGCAGATAGTTAGAAGAGCCTTCAGCTAAGTCAATGGCTACGACCTAGCAAGGCGCCATTAGTAACATTGCATGTATCTAAAGAGTCTCACTTGTATCGCCACAATCGCCAGATGTACCAAAAGGATGGATTAAAGTTAAGTATTCGAGAAGCTACGTACTTTTCTTTATAGCATTCATTACGTATCCTGTTTCAGACCTCACGCCATCCTGCTTTATCTTAGCGCGTGCCTTTCGGCTTCCTCTCATTGTGTCTAGGCTATCTTGTCTAGACACAACATTATTCTTGTCAGTTACTTGGATACATGAGGTGTTAAGCTCATTGAGCGATAATTCTCGCACTTGTCAGCTCTCGCATTCTTCGGAATTGTGTGGATGATGTTTTTCCGAAAGTGAGAGGGTATGTCGACAGATTCATACATTCTACACACCAACGTGAATAGCCTTTTTGTTGCTTTGCCCAATGATTTTAGAGATTCTGATGGAATGTTATCTATCCCTTCTGCTTTATTTGATCTTAAGTCCTACAAAGCTCTTTTAAATTCTGTTTCTAATACTGGATCCCCTATCTCTTCTAAATGGATTCTTATTTCTTCTCCTATCACATCACACAAATCTTGCCCCTCGTAGACGCTTTCGTTGTATTCTCTCCACCTAACCGTTCTCTCCTCTGCATTTAACACTGGAATTCCCGTTGCACTCTTGGTGTTACTACCCTTGCTTTTAAAGTCACCAAAGATTTTTATGGGCTTTCCTATATGCTGAGTCTGTCCTTCTGACAATCATATCGTTTTGATTCCTTCGCGTTTTTCATGCAGCCATTTCGTCTTAGCTTCCCTGCACTTCCTATTTATTTCATTCCTCAGCGACTTATATTTTTGTATTCCTGAGTTTCCAGGAACATTTTTGTATTTTCTCCTTTCATCGATCAACTGAAATATTTCTACTGTTACCCATGGTTTTTTTGCAGTAACCTTCCTTGTATCTAACAAGGGGAGGCCGCCAATTGTGAAATTCAGATTCGATTCATACTGCGCATAATAAAAGCTCATGGCCAGAGGTGTAATGTGGCAAAGCACCAAGATGCACTTCTCAGCCGTTGTCGAGAAAATCGACAGTTAAAAGAAACCGTTGCGGTGAAATACTCTCTACGACTAATGATTTTCTACAGCGTCGTGGCGCAGCGGAGTTCGTAATCCGGAGGCCGCCGGATCGAATCTCGCGCCGTGCAATTTTTTTAATTGTTAAATATATATATATATATATATATATATATATATATATATATATATATATATATATACACTATTAATGAATTGCTTATGCATGTTGGTGAAAGCGGATCGCTCTCCAATTGTACCGTCTCAATTTTTCCGTTTGTTTAACAGGGTGTACCAAAGCTCTCCCGTCCGCACTCATTTTCGACGATGTTATAAGTTACGCTAGGGACCGCATCTACCTTCAAAAAAAAAAATGGTTCAAAAGGCTCTGAGCACTATGGGACTCAACTGCTGTGGTCATCAGTTCCCTAGAACTTAGAACTACTTAAACCTAACTAACCTAAGGACATCACACACATCCATGCCCGAGGCAGGATTCGAGCCTGCGACCGTAGCAGTCCCACGGTTCCGGACTGCGCGCCTAGAACCGCGAGACCACCGCGGCCGGCGCATATACCTTCTTTCGAAGTTAGCAGGCAACTACGCTGTTATGCGGCGGCTCGTTTCGGCCCATTCAACGTTTGTCCTTCAAGTGTAACGAGCGAGTAACGGAGTTTATATTTCATACCTGCCACAGCAAGTTTGTGTTCGTGGGGTCTCTATTCTAATTTGACTTACGCTATACGTATTCATTTCGGAACATCGTTTCTACGTCTTCCGTTAACTATACTTGGTTAATGTGGTGTCACCGCCAGACACCACACTTGCTAGGTGGTAGCCTTTAAATCGGCCGCGGTCCATTAGTATACGTCGGACCCGCTTGTCGCCACTGTCAGTGATTGCAGACCGAGCGCCGCCACACGGCAGGTCTAGAGAGACTTACTAGCACTCGCCCCAGTTGTACAGCCGACTTAGCCAGAGATGGATCACTGACAACTACGCTCTCATTTGCCGAGACGATAGTTAGCATAGCATTTAGCTACGTCATTTGCTACGACCTAGCAAGGCGCCATTACCAGTTAATATTAAAATGGAAATTACGTACAGTCAAGAGAGATGTTCTACAATTGTGGATTAAAGTTAAGTATTACATCCACTACGTACTTTATTTGCTACTATTAATTCCCTGACCTGTTCCAGACCTCACGCCAATCTGCGTGAGCTTAACGCGTGCCTTTCGGCTACCTCCGAGTGGCTTGGCTGTCTTGCCACGCCACTACAGTTAACCTTATGAAGACAATTAATAACATTTGTGAAATACAACTTTGTTTGCGGAAAACATAATGATGTTCGAAGTCGCAAGTTTTTCCACGACAAACGACTTTCAACAACTTATTATATGCATAATTGTTGCAACTGATTGCCGGGAATTATATATATATATGCACACACACACACACACACACAGATATATATATATATATATATATATATATATATATATATATATATATATGAATTACAAAAAACAAATAGTAATAAAAAAAAGGTTGAATGGCGCGAGATTCGATCCGGCGCCCTTCGGATTACGAACCGGAGCGCTTACCGCTGCACCACGACGCTGTAGAAAATTACTAATCGTAGAGAGTATTTCACAGCAACGGTTTCTTTTAACTGTCGATATTCTCGACAACGGCTGAGAAGTGCATCTTGGTGCTTTGCCACAGTACACCTCTGGCCATGAGCTTTTATTATGCGCAGTGTGAATCGAATCTGAATTTCACAATTGGCGGCCTCCCCTCGTAAGTAAAACCTATGGAACCCATCTGGGTCGCTATCGGGCTCAAATCACCTGCGCGTTACTCAAGTCAATTACGTGATCTATGCGTAGACATCTAATGACGCACTTTCACAAATCTACCAACAAGCTGTCGGACCCCTTATACACAGAATCAGTGATGTATTTCGTTACAGAGACGGACAAACAACTATTAAATAGTAGGTCATAACCTTTTGGCTGATGAGTGTATTTATTACACCTTCTATCCGCAACACGAGTTAAACTGCCGATTAGCTGAAATCCTTCTTTACATCCATGTTAAGCGGAACACATTTATAAAACAGGAATACTCTGTACCAGTTCGGAATTGGAATTATTAATATAACCCTTGCAGTGGAGCGGAAATGTGAAGAACGACGGCTTTGTCATATTTGAACGGATGTAGGTGATTTAGTGCTGTAGGCTTCTCTTACGTGTGCGCCGTAAATCAGTGTTCGCCGAGGCGCAGATCGCGAACTGCTGATAAGAACACCTGGCGCTACCTGCCATTTCGGCTGCCAAAGCCTGGATAACGCTGAGTCTTTCTGCTAACGCCGGATCCGGGAAGAGTTCTTGAGTGCACCTGGGGCGTACCTTAAAGCAAAGAAACTGCCTCTGTTTTAGCCTCGTCAGCAGAGAAATCTGATTAAAACTTGAGGCCACAAACAGATGCTTCACACCGCCAAGTGTGACAGCTGAAGCAGACATTTCGCTACAGTATGCGTAGTACAAAACAGCAGAGCGTAGCATGTGCTGGAGCCTACGACGAAGTATTTTCATTGATTCCGCCTATCTACCGGCAATCTACACTTGATGCGACGGTGCATTGATCAAAAATACGTTCCTAAAAGACGTTATCATATCACTTTAAACTAGTGAGGAAATACTACGTACAGTGAGATATGAAAAGACTCATCGCGTACCATATTTGCAGGGGATTAAAAAAAGTATCTCACATTTTGAGGTAATATGGACCTAAAGAAGAAAAAAAAAAAGTACAGTAGACGTTGGCTCTAAAATACATACCTTAAGAACTATAAGAACTTGTTCATCTTCGCTACTGTGAAAGGCATATCTGCAACTGGACAAGTCCCCATAGCTCTTAGGGTGTGCATTTTAGAGCTCATATTTAGTTATTAAGACCCACTGCAAGTATTTAAAACACAAATTGGTTAACTACGAGTGTGACTCGCACACTTAGGGCTCCCTACAAAGTTAATAATGTATATAGACGTTTCATCCATCCCGCCGTTCGAGAATCTCGATGATTTTTGTCTATTATCTACACTGAGACTAGCAAGATATCGGTCCAGGGATTCCAAGACTTTCGAGAATATTTTAATCTCAGCCGGCCGAAGTGGCCGTGCGATTCTAGGCGCTGCAGTCTGGAACCGCGAGACCGCTACTGTCGCAGGTTCGAATCCTGCCTCGGGCATGGACGTGTGTGATGTCCTTAGGTTAGTTAGGTTTAACTAGTTCTAAGTTCTTGGGGACTAATGATCTCAGAAGTTGAGTCCCATGGTGCTCAGAGCCATTTCTTTAATTTAAGATTTTGGGGTCGAATAACAAATGACAAAAGAAATATTTTTTCGTGACGGTTTTTTCTTTTATTTTTATTTATTTGCTTATTTACTTATTTTTAATCACTCTCCCGACTTACTTGATGCAGCCCGCCGTGAATTCCTCTCCTATGCCAACTTCTTCACCTTAGAGTAGCACTTACAACCTACGTCCTCAATTATTTGCTAGGTGTACTGTAATCTCTGTCTTCCTCTACAATTTTTACTCTCCGCAGCTCCCTCTAGTACCATGCAAGCTATTTCTTGATGTATTATAAGACGTCCTACCAACCTGTCCCTTCTTCCTGTCATTATTCCCCGTATATTCCATTGCTTAAAATATCTTATACCTTCTCAAATTCTCCCTATTCTTTTGTATTTCATCATTAGAATACTGTGTAGACACAGATCAGTCAGAACATTGTGACTACCTTCCTAATAGCCGGTATGTCCGCCTTTGGCAGGGATAACAGCGGCGACACGTCGTGGCCTGGAAGCAATGAGGCCTTGGTAGGTCGCTTGAGAATGTTGGCACCACATCTGCACATACAAAATTCCCGTAAATTCCTGGGAGTGGGGGCCATGAGTTCTGACGCCACGTTCAGCCATATCCCAGATGTGTTCGACCAGGTTCAGATCTTGCAAGCTGGAAGCCCAGCACATCAACTGGAACTCGACACCGTGTTCCTTGAACCACCCCGTCACACACCTGGGCTTATAACATGGTGCTTGTTGAAAAATTCCAGTGCCTTCGGAAACATGATCGTCATGAAGGGGTGCACGTGGTTGCAACCAGTGTACGATACTCCTCGGCCATCATAGTGCCTTTCACAAGCTCCACTCGACCCATGGATGCCAGTGTGGCGAATGTTCCTCAGAGCAAAACGGAGCCGCCGATAGCTTCAGTCCGTCCCGCCGCACAGACGTCAATGTGTGTACCATACTTTATCACATACCACTATATACAGTCATATCGCCAACTATTTTACATTTCATATCAACACCTTTACCACGCACAAAGACACAAGCATTATCATCATGACCAAGTTTACAAGACCTACGAGTTCTAACACACAAGGTCTTATGAATAAAAAAATTTTTTCGATGTTTCTCAAACACCACGAATTTGAGACAAAGTGATCATAAAAGTTCTATAAGAATGAACATCACGAGGAGGTATCTGCTCCAATGACGTAGCAAGACTTTTCACTGTAGTATCAATACGTATTAGAGCAACAGTCTACCGACATTGACCAACAGGCTTGTCAGCAACAGAACAAGTAAAATCAAAACGACCTCCTCGAAACAGAGTATGCCTCATCGTGTCTTCCGACGGAGGCCGACGATTTATAAGTCTGTTTTGGATGTCGAGGCTGAATATAATATCAACATTAGTTCGTCTGTTTTAATTGACGTTCTTAAAGGTCAAACTGTGTTTCGAGGAGGTGGTTTTGATTTTACTTTTTCTGTTACTGACAATCCTGTTGGTCAATGTTGGTTGACTGTTGCTCTAATACGTATTGATACTACATTGAAAAGTCTTGCTACGTCATTGGAACAGATACCTCCTTGTGATGTTCTTGCTTATAGAACTTTTATGATCACTTTGTCTCAAGTTCGTGGTGTTGGAGAAATATCGACAAAATTTTTATTCATAAGCCCCTGGAAGACGACAGATTTGCGCCCTCCTGTCGGCACGTTGAAGAAGGCATCATATGATGATTCTCAGACCATGTCACGCAATGCCATTGCACCAATGAGCAGTGCAGATGATTACGTGGCCATTTCAGTCGCAGCTGCCGATGTCGTGGTGTTAACATTGGCAAAACGTGTGTCGTCGGCTGCGGAGGCCCATCGCTACCAGTCTTCGGTTCACTATGTTTTCAGACAAACTTGTACCATGCCAAACATTAATGTCTCATTTTAGTACCACCACAGTTCGCCCCTGTCCTATTTTAGCCTGTCCAGGCTACGACGTACGGCATCTGTAATGAAGGCTGGCCGCCCAATCCCACGACGTCTGGACGTGGTTTTACTTGTTTTCGCCACGTGTTGAAGACACTCGACACAGTTCTCGAACTTCCGACAACTCTTGCACTTTCAGAAATGCTCGTGCCGAGCCTCCGGGCCATCTCAACCATCCCTGGGTCAAACTCGCCTTCTGCGTTCTATGCTCGGACAGTACACTAGCTGGTACTACATACTCGTGAATGTGTCTGACTAGCAGTTATTCCTCGCAGCTCACGCTGCTGTCGCCCGGACGGGTTTATATCGATAGTAAGTCGGTGGTCATAATGTGCTGGCTGATCAGCGTAGGTTCACTGAGGCAAGAGACGAAAGCCATATACCTCCTGGGGTATCGGTATCCACACAAATCTCGATTTGGTCCGCATTATATTGCTTTTCTGCTTCAATAATCATTCTCTGTTGACATATTTTTAACTTTGAGTGGAGTATATTTACGTGTAATCTAGTTCTCCATTTTTGGCTGGGAGGTTACCCTCATCTCTGGCATCTAGTAGTCAGGCCTACTAGATGAGTTGCCTGTCAAGCGAGTGCTTTTATTATTCGTAAATCAGAAATATTTTCATGATTTATTATACCTACTGCAACTATGCTTGAAATTAGAGTCCTAGTACCTAACAGTTAAGCTATAACATATTCTCGTCTTTACTTGGATAACGCATCTGACTAATAGCTTGTGCACATTTCTGATGAACTCACTTCACCCTGGCAAGACCATATTTCCTTTCTGTGGCATATGTTTCAATCAAAGCTTGGGCATCCTAGCAAAAAATGGAGCTCATGGTATAATGCCTCAACAAAATGGCTACCCACAACTCAATAATCAAGACCACCATTTGTTTCATGTATCTCCTCTTCTGCTATAATAAGTTCTTTCACGCTAATGCTGCAAAATTTCTTGCATTACACTTAGACACAATAGTTAAACAAGGGATTCTACACCCAATGGACATGACATTACAATAAGCATTTTACTATACTATGATCTCGTAATGTTTCTGTCTATTGCTACTGTGCACTTCTGGATTGGAAAGGAATCTTTCGCTACTTCATCCTCTCCAACACTCTAATAAGCTCATTCATTACCAACATAACGAATTTACTGACTATCGGGCTGTACTAAGGAAAAATCATGCTTGACCCTCCGTATTTTAAACTAATTCGCTACTGTCTCATGCAAATCACACAGATTAAATATACAAATCAAATCACATTGGCAGTATAAAACACATCACAAAAACAAAATGTTTGGTTATCTACTTGTTCTGCTTTCGCACATCATTCAATAGTCATCCCAGATTCACACGTCACTGACCTACGTAATAAATTTCCGTACCACAAACTCTGGAGGATTTATGCACATCTCCCTGTGGAATGCAACCCACATGGTGTTGCCGGGTAGATGGCTGACTCACCTTAATTCTCTCTGAGTAACCGAATATCAAGCTAGCGTCATACGAATGTATCTTATAATGGAAATTTTGTTATCTTAATTATCTCACACACGGATCCTCAACTGAAAGACTGGACAAGCACTGCTATTTTTTGTTGTTGTCTCATAGTCAGGTTGAGACTCGCACTCTACTCTTCACGTGGAAGTGCTTCTCCTTAATTCAAGTTCTGCACACGCAGTCCTTAAATATTTTCAACTTAGATTCACACACACAAGTATTTCACCTTACTATTACCACACGCAAGAATTTCATCTTATAATTTCAACACGTTGTTTCATTGTGACCGTTTGTCGCTTCCGAAGAATCCTATGATCCCCATGAATTTTACCTGCCTATCTTTTTCCGAACAATTCACATGAGCCTCCCACCAAAAGTTTCTGAAAAGAGAAATCATTATTTTTATCTACTCTTAAATATTCCACATGCATACCATTTTCATTTAAATTTGTTTTTATGGAGCACACATAGAGCACGTCTTCACACCTCAGGAACCAGCGACAGGGTGCTGAAACATGGCCGTTCATCCGGTCATCCCGCGCTTCCGCAGAAGTGGCGGAGGACCTTGCCACCGTATTGGTCAGCCACATTCCAGGCCCTCTGGTGCTCTGGTATACTTCCTCTCTTTGATTCGGCCAAAGGTGACCAGAGGACTGTCTCAAAGATGATTATAGAATCTACCTTCACTATCTGCGGTCAGGAGATGACCAGCCATTCATTCAACTCACAAACATCACCAAACTGGATATAGGCATCTATTTTAATGAAGTGCACATCTGAATAATTAAATATATAAATTGTCCTTCTTTCCTACATTGGTATCCGCCTTTGCTGTATTAGATAAAATGGTGTTATTATACAAAAAATACCGTTCTGACAAGAACAACGAAGTATGCTGTTGTACATATTTTCTATGTCAGGCAGTTCTATACCCTTTCATACCTTATATACCATAACATTTCTTTCGTCTTAAATAACAAATTCAAATCATCTTTACCCTGGTTTATCATCAACTCATAAACAAGGAAAAAACACAACACTAACCATCTAAATCCACCGCACCTGTGAGATAACGATGAGTTGCTCACTCGAACCTGTATAATGAGGAACGTACATAAAAATAAGGGGACCAGCACCAGTGAAGCATTGGGATCCGTCACATCTGTGCGATATCTATGAGGTGTCCAGTCAGACCTGTTTAAAAAGGAACAACTAAGTAACTAACGTTGTGAGGAGCGAAGGCAGTGATTTCAATTTAACGTCCCACGCCCGGGTTCCCGGGTTCGATTCCCGGTGGGGTCAGGGATTTTCTCTGCCTCGTGATGACTGGGTGTTGTGTGATGTCCTTAGGTTAGTTAGGTTTAAGTAGTTCTAAGTTCTAGGGGACTGATGACCATAAATGTTAAGTCCCATAGTGCTCAGAGCCATTTTTTTTTTCAATTTAAGGTGCACTGGAGGAATCATGAGAATTACATTCCTCCATGACTGACACCGCATTCAAAACTCTCGTTCAACCGATATTAGAGTAATAATCGAAATTTTAAGGTCTTTACGAACTGAGTTACAGGAACTTCTTAGATATGCGCGGGAAGTCCCAGTTTTGTTTAGTTACTGTGAAATATTCTTTAAAGGAATCTCTTACCTCTAGTAGACAGCGCTGGTTATCGCAGAAAGGCTTCATCCTAAAATCCAAAAAGAATATACTTTAGTGATAGTAAAGAATCTTACAGCCGCCTCCGAGTCTCATCTCGATTAATGACCGTGGCGTTGACTGCTTGCTGAAGTCCTTCCTGCACTGCGTCCGAGAATGGAACAGGAAGAAGGCAAAATTATACTTGTTCACTGTAAATTCTCTACAACACACCATACTGCGGCGTGCAAAGTACAGATGCTTATTTCTTCATAGTAGTGCTGTCAAATTAGTGGTTGGGTTCTTGGTGATATCGTCGCGTTCGCTTAAGGCTATGAATGTCGTCACTTTCCGTCCTTTAAAAAGGGGATAATTTCCGTAGGAGCCAGTTCATGAAGATGTTGTCCCTTTTGTTCAACATCATCTTCATTAACTCGTTCTACTGACTGTCAATACTGTTCCCCTCTTTCCTACCCTCTGCACACAAATTCTTACAGGGTAATACACATGATTCTAACCAACATGGTTGGGAGTGTCATCGAGGTGAATGGAAAATCAGGGTCCTCTTGACGAGTTGATTTTTACAGCTTTAAGTTTTCTTTGCAGCTGATTATAACATTAGGAGAATGGAAACTGTAAACAATGACTATTCTAGCGTATGTTTAAATCTCATTGACAACATTCTGTGCTTTTTAGGTGAACCTAAAATGCGTTTTGTGGTCAGCTGAGCTTTATTAAGTGCTAAAGGTGAAGCTCATTTTAGAAATTAATTGAAAGGAGATTTCTTTACAATGTTAGCATTACCGCTGTTATATGTCTTTGTTCTTGGTTCTTTCTGACTATTTATATCTATGGTTGGTATTTTTCTCCAGTTTAGGATTTGTTACTATTTTCTGTATTTCTTTCCTTAGGGGGTCTAGGAAACCCTTCAGTTTTGTTTCGTTATTTATTATCACATACGATATGTAATTGCAAATGAACCACGCTAACTTTCGCTAACGTAAAGGCTCGAATCTGTAAGTAGTGTCCTGTTCGATGGGTCTTGTGATTGCTGAAGTAGTATATTTGCATAATACTGCATTATCCATTTCCAAATGTCCGTCATTCGAACATCCAACCTTTCTGTGTATGGCAGTATTGACAGTATGGGGTCTGTTCTGGGTGGATATTGTACCGTCGCTCTGCGATGGGTAAGTCATTGATATAGATATATAGGTCAGAGCGTACGTCCGAAGCTATACTCTCCTCAGCGAGATTTCTCTATGTAGTCTTTCCGTGCATGTCCAGTATTTGCAAGTGAAATTGCCATGTCACTCGTTTATCTGATGATAATATTTCGGTAATACTCTTTGTGCTATGATTGCTTCTTATTTTCATTTTTTCTACAGGTGGTTGAACGTATTTAATATGGGTGGAAGTATCCCTTGATATTGATCCACTTCGTACAGTTTCTCCAGGTGTGCCCCATGCTTCCTCGAAGAGTGTTAGTTAGTCAATGCGCGACTCGCAACTGCCCTCGTAATTTCACTTTCCCCAGTATCTCTTCTCCTACCCGCAAAGCGACTGGCACTACTGGGAGAAAGAACAATGAGGACAAATGAGTTATCCACAGCCTAGAAGATTGTTTCCCGACTCAATTTTTAGTCTGCAGTCGAGCGTGCACTGCGCAATGAAAATTCATTAATCAGTTTTTAGTCTACAGCGCGCAGTGAAAATTCATTCTGGAGTGTACGTCACCCTCATAATGGGAGAATGCTAACAATGGCATTCAACAACGAAACTTCACTAAAAAACAGCTGAGAGTTATTACTAGAATCAAGTAAGAAACGGGACGCACTTTCTCTACCCCTTACACATCTTAATTGGTAGAAGCATATAGCACTGTGATGTCAGCTCCTTTGTTCTAATGGTGGACCATTGCTGGTTTCACGGCTGGCGGTGTCAGACCTTCGCGAAATTAACTTCGGCACTTTGCCAATCGAAACATTAAGCAGAGTGCTATGGCTCGTCACAGGTCAGCTGGAGGGAATTACTGGTGACAGATGGACAGACACTTCGAGAGGATAGTTGCCGTAATATCGCTAGAGCTGCAGCGAATTCTGGCAGAGGAGAACTTGAGGGGCAAAGCAGATGTCCGCAGTTGGCTGACGTCCACACGTATCTCAAAAACTCACTGAACAATCAAAAAGGATACCTCGTGCAATTATTATTGTCTGTTTTCTTATTCATTCTCGTGCAGAACGAGGAAAAGGCAACCGGAAGCAGAAAACCTGCAAAACGATGCAGGTAATTCCATTAAATACTTAGAATTTAGAGGGTTTATAGTACAGTAAAGTACGGAGGGTTTGAGGCACAGATAACTACGACACACAGGATGATAAAAGTGTGACATCAAACATAAAATACGACTTTGTGCACATTCCCATGTTCGTTACAGAGTAGAATTTTGAGAGACCTAAAATTAGTTCCAGTAATGCATGCCTCTAAAAAATGAGACGGAATGCTGTGCGAGAATAAAGTAGGAATATGGTCATTAAAATAGGATAAATTATATCCTGCCTGTCTAACGCACTTTATTCGACCGCAACTCAAAGAAAATCGGCTAGTGCTTGAAAAAAGGCCACGTTCTGTTCATGGAGTATTCGAGGCGTTTTGACAGTTTGCACACAGAAGAACAACGGAAACCGATGAAAGACGTATCACCCTGCAACAGATTAATGTATGGAAGACATATGCAAAATCACACAAATATGCATTAAAAATGGAGCATTATTAAAGCAGAATGTATCACAGTACGAGGATACGACAAACACATAGTTTCTCGCGTTACCTTTTTCAATTTATGGAGAATGTTTTATTTCTCATTATGATCTTCATAGGATCGTGCACAAACAAATCTTTAAAAAACTGAAGACAGTTTCATATACGTTTGTGAGATCAAAAATAAAAACGAAAACCTCTCTAGTCAGTGTATCGAGTTTTGGACAAAAGCTTTCTGTTCATTCGAGGACAAAACCCATAAAGATTAGATAACGATGCCCCAGCAGGAGAGCAAGGAAATCTGTAAGAGACATCTGGAGATGGATTTGTAATAAATCTGAAATCAGTAATGGTTTGTTTTAAACACTTTTTATACCGTGCTTTTGGCCAGTTCCTGTTGCAGATTATAAACTTTATAACACTTTCAGTATCTCAGAAACTCAAGATAACAGCGATGTAGACGAAAAGCGCATTTGTATAACAAAGGGAATTGTGAAGAATGCAAGACACAGAGTGGACATGAAAAATCTAAAACAAAATCGGAAACCAAACGAAACACGTATTAAGAAGGAAGTGAGATGTTCAAGTGAAATATAATAGTAATGTGACAGACTATACTGAACTGAACCAACATATTGTGAGAAGATACAACGTTAAATTGTTAGAAGGTAATTGTAAGATGGCTACACAACATATTTCATCATTTAAGATGACAGTTCGCAATGTGATGAACAACAGAGAGAAAGTGGTGGAAAGTTCCAAGATTTCTTTAAAAGTCTGTATACTTTGAGAGATGAATTAGGAACATAGACAGATATTAATGAAGGTAATGACTTCTTAACGTACTTTTTGCCTTTCCTGATTCCAATGGAGACAAACTTCAAAAAGCAATAGAAAATCTAATTAGCGCAATCGAGAAAGTATGACTCAAAATCAATTAAAAGAAGACTCTTATGGGAAGGAAAATAATATAAATAAGGATGAAGTCACTGAGCAAGCTAGTGATTTTTTTAATTTTATTTAGGATATCTGGATATACTGAATGGATTTGACAGTAAAAGTATAATCTAAAGTACAGAAATGGCCTGTAGAGTTTCACTAAACAAAATAGTTCTTCGAGAAACGTGTTTCTGAGACTTCTAAAAAGCACTGCTTACAATAAGTGTGTATTACCAGTTTTAACCTATGACAGTGCGACATGATTTTGAAAGTGATAACAATTCACGAACTGAGAGCTGGCCAGAGATAAATTGGATGGAAGTTAGTAGGAGCGATAGGAATGAGAGGCAATGGATCAGGGAAAGGATGGGGTGAATGATACAGTTATGACAATAATGGAAATGAAATGGAAGTGGCCCTCACACTTATGCTATCGTCTAGAGATCACGACCCATCGAAGTAGGTAACATGCATCACTCCTACAGACGTTAGCGAGGCCTCGCTGCAATCCGCTTCGACGAATGGGAGAGACCGAAGAAGACACGCCCTGTCTCTCAGCACAGCACCACCCTAGCACGGACATCAATATGGAGCAGACCATGGAACTGCTCTGCCCAGTTCATGTCTCTGGCTGAAGCAGCTCACATCATCAAGTAGCACTACAGAGTTATTGAAGTCTCTGATGGAAATGTACTTTTTTAAATGCTAAAACATTATACTTCCAGACAAGAGTTCGTTAACTACTGCATCAATGAAGCTGTAATAGTCAGTAACAGTTGTAAATCATCAAACATTACTGTGGCAAAGGATTGTAACAAGTAAATCCGTTTATCATTCTTGTAATAAAGCGAACTAATATTTGGTATGTTGTAGCTCGAATGAACCATCTTCCACAGGAATCAAACGACCCACAGTTATCGCTGGACGTTTGTAGTTTCGTATGGTTATAACAATATGTATCCGTGTGAAAGGATAGCAGATGGCCAAAGGACTTTTGCTCGGTTCTAAGACCTGAGGATGAGCCCATAGAACAACTTAATGGAGAATCGCAGATGAAATGAGGAGAGATATAGGAGCAATATGGAAGAATACAGCTGTAGATTTTAGTGCAAGGGAAAGGATGACATGGTTGTTCAGTGCATGATGAAATTATTTACACACACGCCGGAACAGAAATGGAATATGAGCTATGTGACAGTGAGAATCTGATAAAACAAACAACAAAAGCTTCAGGAATGAAATTTATTATGTCGTGTATAGACATCAAAACAAGTAAAAATATACAGGGTGGTCAATTGATCATGACCGGGCCAAATATCTCACAAAATAAGCGTCAAACGAAAAAAGTACAAAGAACGAAACTAGACTAGCTTGAAGGGGGAAGCCAGACGGTGCTATAGTTGGCTCGCAAGATGGCGCTGCCATAGGTCAAACGGATATCAACTGTGTTTATTTAAACAGGAACCCCATTTTCATTACATATTCGTGTAGTACGTAAGGAAATATGAATGTTTTAGTTGGACCACTTTTTTCGCTTTGTGATAGATGGCGCTCTAATAGTCACAATAGACGAACAGTTGGTAATAGGTAGGTTTTTTAAATTAAAATACAGAACTTATATAGGTTTGAACATTTTATTTCGGTTGTTCCAACGTGATACACGTACCTTTGTCAACTTATCATTTCTGAGAACGCATGCTGTTACAGCGTGATTGCCTGTAAATACCACATTAACGCAATAAATGCTCAAAATGATGTCCGTCAACCTCAATTCATTTGGCAATACGTGTAACGACATTCCTCTCAACAGCGAGTAGATCGCCTTCCGTAATGTTCGCAAATGCAATGACAATGCGCTGACGCATGTTGTCAGGCGTTGTAGGTGGATCACGATGGCAAATATCCTTCATCTTTCCCCACAGAAAGAAATCCGGGGACGTCAGATACGGTGAACGTGCGGGTTATGGTATGGTTCTGCGAGACCAATCCACCTGTCATGAAATATGCTATTCAATACCGCTTCAATTGCACGCGAGCTATGTGCCGGACATCGATCATGTTGGAAGTACATCGTCATTCTGTGATGCAGTGAAACATCTTGTAGTAACATCGGTAGAACATTACGTAGGAAATCGGCATACATTGCACCATATAGATTGCCATCGATAAAATGGGAGCCAATTATCCTTCCTCCAATAATGCAGCACCATACATTAGCCCGACAAGGTCGCTGATGTTCCACTTGTTACAGCCATCGTGGATTTTCCGTTTCCTAATAGGACATATTATGCCGGTTTACGTTACCACTGTTGGTGAATCAAGCTTCGTCGCTAAATAGAAGGCGTGCAAAAAAATTGTCATCATCCAGTAATTTCTCTTGTGCCCAGTGGCAGAACTGCACATGACGTTCAAAGTCGTCGCCATGCAATTCCTGGTGCATAGAAATATGGTACTGGTGCAATCGATGTTGGTGTAGCATTCTCAACACCTCCGTTTTTGAGATTCCCGATTCCCCGCAATTTGTCTGCTACTGATGTGCGGATTAGCCGCGACAGCATCTAAAACATCTACTTGGGCATCATTTGTTGCAGGTCGTGGTTGACGTTTCACATGTGGCTGAATACTTCCTGTTTCCTTAAACAACGTAACTATCCGGCGAACGGTCAGGACACTTGAATGATGTCGTCCAGGATACCGAGTAGCATTCATAGCACACTCCCGTTGGGCATTTTGACCACAATAGCCGTACATCAACACGATACCGACCTTTTCCGCAATTGGTAAACGGTCCATTTTAACACGGGTAATGTATCACGAAGCAGATACCGTCCGCACTGGCGGAATGTTACGTGATACCACGTACTTATACGTTTGTGACTATTACAGCGCCATCTATCACAAAGCGAAAAATGTTAACCAATTAAAAATTCATATTTCGTTACGTACTCCACGAATATGTAATAAAAATGGGGGTTCCTATTTTTAAAAAAAACGCTGTTGATATCCATTTGACTTATGGCAGCGTCATCTAGCGGGCCAACCATAGCGCTATCTGGTTTCCCCCTTCAAGCCAGACGAGTTTCGTTCTTTGTAGTTTTTTTCGTTTGATGCTTATTTCGTGAGATATTTGGCCCGGTCATTATCAATGGAACACCCTGTATAGGAACATGAGGTTACGGTTTGGAAAACAACGTGGTAAATCAAGGAAGAATCGTGAAGCTGTATAGAGGCACGTACAATAAAAGATTACCTAAAAGAAAACACATAATCATGGAAGACGATGAAGATATAATAGCAGACCAAGTGCTAGGGGAGTCCAGTAGAAACGTCCGAGTAAGTGAAATCATAGCGAACCACGAGGCCTACAGGTTTGTGGAAGAAAAAGAAGAAGAAGAGCGAGGAAATTGACGGTATGCCAGCGTGTGCGCCTTAGTATCTTCCATCTGACCTTTATGACAGTACTCCAGATACAAGACAGGACAACAGAACTTGTCTTTCAGGCCACTTGAAACGAGGGTTTTTTGACTTTAACGTAGTCTCGAGCCCGCTGTCCGTTATGAAAAAGGTGTTCCGGGTGTGTGTTCGCGTCGTGCTGCAAACTATCCGTGAAATAAATTAAAATAGTCCCGGACCCGACAAAGGTTGCCTGGAGATTTCCCATGATTATCAGGCAAATACAGGAATCGGAAGACCCCTTCCCTACCCAAATATTACACTTACTATTGCCCCTGCCTCTGACTTTAACGATTACTACATTTTCTCTGGTCATGCAGTAACACTTCAGCATTAGGATGTTGTTTTAGTTTATTACCTGTCTACTGCTCAATATATTCCCAACACATGTTTCAGGCAGTATCCAATTATACAAAAGGTACCCGCAATATTAAATTGCTGTCCAACACGTTGTTCAGAAGATGCAACTTTATGAACACTAAGATGCGTAAAAATAACATGTTCAACCACAATGATATTACATGTTAAACTTCAAATATTTAACCCATAAACTCACTTATAAAGCAATTACTTATATGTGGTGTGGGGTTATGGTTGCAGTGCCCATCAACGTTTTAAATGTTGTGCCGTGCAGGACAGCAACATGCAAACGTTTACCGTAAGATGCTGCTTCAGTTGCAAGAGCACCAGAGTGTCTTAGTACCTTCCCCCCTTCGCCCCCCCCCCTCTCCCCTTGTTTCTCTCATAAACACTGTGGCCAGTTCTCCTGTTTGCTTGGAACAGTAGTAAGAGATCGAAACCTGAAACCATATGGTGTATTCAGAGAAACCACAATGCGTAAAACGAGATTTGTTGCTCTTTCAGGTGGATATACGATGTGATCCGCACAACTAAGAGACATACTGCTTCTGAAATACAGTCTGTTGCCGGTCAGTCTATGTGTGCTGCATCTGGTTGTCTAGAGCTTGCACAGTGCCGTGTGATCTCCAGGTGGCGTATTGGGTGACCCCTGACACCCTCAATTTGGTAGAGGTCAAGCTATTGAGGACGCTTTCAACGAAGCCTGAGAATAGCCGTCGGCACAGTCCGGGCGTAAACTGGACTCGTCGTTTAAGGCAATCTGCCTACGGTCTACTTAAGCCCAGCGTGCCTTTTCGCGAAAATGTGGGAAACAGAGCTAACTATCACAAAATGTCACTGGTAGGATTAATAATTAGCGCCCAAAGATCGGACAATACAACACGAATAGCCGCGGTTATGGCGGTAGGCACAATCTCGCCCTCTTTTTCTCACATCGCGCGATTTTTTGTTGATTTTAGTTATGTTCAGTTACAGATACCTTCTACAAGAATCCCCACTACCCGTGAGATATATCGATACTTGCGGCGTCATCATGGCAGTAATGTTGTCGAACTTAAATACCCAACACGAAACTGGCGACAGATTTGGCGAGCTGTCCATACACCTCTCCTCACCACAGCAGCGCGATCGTCATGGTATACACTAATCAACCGCAAGACAGTCAACCGCCAACGATTGTACGACATTCGCGTGGTAGATTCCCCGCTCTGCCTCGTATGTGGCATGCAGGACACCGACGAACATTCCCTGCAGTGCGGTAGGGCAAAGGATGTCTGGCGGCTGACGCAACGCATCATGGCCCTCCTCCGACGCACCGACGCATCAACGATCACGACGGACGCTTTATTTTTCCCTGACGCTGTCTTTTCCCCTCACAAAAAACTTCGGCAATCCGATGGATTGGAGGACACGCATCGCACTACGTGCTCTCGCGGACCTTGATATCGGGCATGGACTATTGGCATTATCTACTAGAACAACACGACATCAAATGGCTCTGAGCACTATGCGACTCAACCTCTGTGGTCATCAGTCGCCTAGAACTTAGAACTAATTAAACCTAACTAACCTAAGGACGTCACACACATCCATGCCCGAGGCAGGATTCGAACCTGCGACCGAAGCGGTCGCTCGGTTCCAGACTGTAGCGCCCAGAACCGCACGGCCACTCCGGCCGGCTCAACACGACATCATCCGACGCCACTCTAAATATAAAACGCATTTTGCGAACTTTCTAGGCAGCATGTTTCATAACCCCCCCGAAACGGTGGGGAGTCCAAGGTTTACGTTGTTTCAAGGGATAGGATGTACTCCCAGTGAAGTGACGAGGATGTCACTTCAGCCCTATATTTCTTTCCCTTGTTTTTTATATATGATTTTTCTTTTGGGACATTAAAATTAAATGAATAAATAAAATATTATTGTTACTAACAAAAAAAAGCGGTTCTAGGCGCTTCAGTCTGGCGTATAGAAACTGCTCTTTTTTTTTTAATTCCTCCAGTTTATTTCATATTGTGCTCACTTCTCAAACAAATTTTACTAGAAGATTTGACAACTTACTCAAAATGTAACTTTTAATCTCCATTGAAAGGAGAAGCGAAATAAGTGAAATTTGCCAACTGTAAGAAAGCTAAGAATTTTAGTCTGTAATCAATTCAAAAATTATATTCGATTATATCTCCGTCAAAATTACATATTTTTCATTTAATCGTGTAAGCTGGAGACACCACAGCGCAGTAGCAAACTGTGAAACAGCACAAATACCCTACTGCATTCGAACCAAAGATCTTGGCATGAAAAGTAGAGTGGGCGTGACGTAATATTTTATCTCAAGCGGAAACAGAGTTCCATTACACGCATCAGCCTACATAGTTTATTAACTGATTTCGCTCAAAACCTATTTCTTTTTCTCGTTGCTCTCTTTGATTATGGTGTGTCAAAAGCATATCAAGAAAGCACTGTTAAATCATCAAAATATAAGATTTGGTGGAGCAAAAGACTGTGTCCGTAAACAGCAACACAAGATTGACCATGTTTCAACAGAACTGCCACCCAAAATGATCGCTGTCGTTGCAAGACAGCTTATTTTACAGTACCGTATCGAAAGTCGATGTATCTTGTAATTTTAGTCAGACGGTTACAGCCTTCTTGACAGCATCGGCGTCGTGCAATCTCTTGCTAGTAAGCTCTCAGTAGCAACAACTTTGTCAGCCAAGTCTATGTGCTTCCTTTGATAAAATACGAATTCATGTCTGAGACGTGATGTTTTTCTTCTTTATTTTTCAGGAAGATGGTCTCCCCTATATGTCCACTACAAAAAAAAAAAAAAAAAAAAAAAAAAAAAAAAAAAAAAAAAAAAAAAAAAATACGGCTCAGTTTCCGACAGTAGATTCCACTACCGCAGACGAGACCGCTCTTCAACAAAATACGAGAGTGAAACCGGGCGTCGCACTGAAAACTAAACGTGGTCTTGAAACTTTAACTTGAATGTTTAACTATATGCTGAAACAACTTTTTAGCTGCTTTCTGGCCAATTTTCGGTCAACTCATGGTGAAAACGCAATCTCATTCAAGGAAATACCCTGGTACAACGATTAAACTTTCGCAAACGCAACATAACATCGTTTTTCAGAAGAAAATAGGTTAGTGAATATTAGGAAGGGGATCTGAAAACTAATACACTGACGGAAAAAAACGCAACACCACGAACGAGTTGTGCGACATAAACGAAAGTTGGTGAGGGTGTTTCTACATCTCAAAAACGGTGTCTCTTCAGATCTTCAAATGACTCGAGCTGCATTACAGCAGCGTCGCTATGAGCATGCAGAACACGTTTGCTTTAAATGCACGCTGTAACGGTCACGAGCGTAAGTTACCTTTGAGACTGGATGTGATTTCATGTTAGTCAAGAATGCCTTTAACACGACATAACGGTATTACCAGCACCTCTCTGAGTTTGATCGACGTCGCGCAACAGGGCTACACGAACCTGGATGTTCCTTCTGCCATATTGCAGAAACGCTTGGCAGAAATGTAGCTACTTGAAGCGGTGCTCACGAGAACGTTTGCATGCTTAAATTTACCGTTGTGGCGGTTACACCGATTATTAACGTACCAGCATTTCCCATTGCAGTGGCTTACCTGCGTTTTCACTGATGTCTGATCCTGCAGTGTTAGTTGCTTAAATGTATTATCTAGACAAATGTATTCCCGAAATTTCATTATCCTACGTTAATTATTTTTTGGTGCTGCGATATTTTCTCGCCATTGCGAATATGTGGTGTAAAGAGATTCTCATTGGCAAACAGTCATGTAATACGTAGGTGCATTCCATTTGTGACATCTGGCCTTCCATTGAAATCTAATATTACACCTCCAAAAACATTACGTTTTGATTTCCAGTGATTTTCGATGAACTTATTAAGAGAAGTGATCTGAAGAATGAGTTTCCAGTAGAACTTCGTTTGTCAGCAAACTGCGACACGAATACAGTATTCCGCAGTATTCCCCGGTAAGCTGAAAGATTACGTAATACACTGCTGGCCACCGTAAATGCAACACCCTGAAGGAAGCATCCGAATCAAGTGAAATTTACACCATGAGTTTGCAGCGATGAGATATGCAACTGATTAGAATTTCAGCGCAGACGCACATCACGCGCGCCTGTGGCGCCACCTCATAGCGCCATTTAATGCTTGGCGATTTCGACGAGTGTACGTTCGGCACGTGTGTTTACCTTGTGGTTGTTTCACAAGACGATCAGATATGCCTCGTAGACAACAGCGAACATCGTTTGATCAATTATCCGAGTTCGACAGAGGAAAGATAGTGGCTTACCGAGATTGTGGATTATCATACAGAGAAATCACTAGTCGTGTTGGACAAAACCAAACAACTGTAATGCGGATATGTGACCGTTGGATGCAGGAGGGTACGACGGACCGACGTGGTCGATCGCATTCACCTCGGTGCACCACTGCACGTGCTGATAGGCAAATTGTGCGCATGGCAGTGACGGATCGCTCAGTGACATCCCGAACCATAGCACAGCACATTGCGTCTGTAACGCATCATCCAGTGTCTGCGCGTACCATTCGACGCCGTTTACAGCAGAGTGGTCTGTCCGCAAGACGTCCATTGCTTCGTCTACCATTGACGCAGAACCACAGACGTCTCCGTCGCCAATGGTGTGATGACAGACGGATGTGGACGGCAGAATGGAATGACGTTGTCTTTACTGACGAGGCATGCTTCTGTCTGCAGCACCACGATGGTCGGATTCGAGTGTGGAGACACCGTGGAGAGAGGATGCTGGACAGCTGCATTATGCACCGCCACACTGGTCTTGCACCGGGTATTATGGTATGGGGCGGTATTGGATATTACTCTCGCACGCCTCTAGTACGCATTGCCGGTACTTTAAATAGCCGGCGCTACATATCCGAGGTGCTGGAGCCAGTTGTCCTTCCTTACCTTCAGGGCTCGGCCACAGCCATATTTCAACAGGATAATGCACGACCACACGTGGCACGCATTGTCCAAAGGTTCTTCGTCAATAACCAGATTGAATTGCTTCCCTGGCCGGCTCGCTCTCCGGATCTTTCGCCGATAGAAAACATGTGGTCCATGGTTGCTCAACGAGTGGCGCAGATTACATCCCCAGCTGCCACACCAGATGATCTTTGGCAACGTGTGGAAGCTGCTTGGGCTGCTGTACCCCAGGAACACATCCAACGTCTCGTTGACTCAATGCCGAGACGTGTGGCAGCGGTGATCTCCAACAATGGCGGCTACTCTGGCTACTGATTCTGGCAGGAATCACATGTCACAGACGTCTGTAAACGTAATCATTTGATACTTGGTCAACATGTTATCTACAAAATAAATTTTGTTGTGCTACCTTTTGTCTTTCTTGGTGTTGCATTTACGGTGGCCAGCAGTGTATGTGGTAATAATGTGTGGCTCTATGAAGCGAGTGCACTGTTTGTCTATAGAGAGCCGTTAAATGGGACAAAGAGTCAGTATATGACCAGCTCTGGCCTTGAACACGCTAAGGCACGTGGTCCCAAGGACGAACACAGGGAGTTTCTACGTAGTAAACTGACGAATGCGGATAATACTTCAAATTTAATCTGATGTTCACTATTTAAGATGCGTAATAGCCAGACAGCTTTTCACAGGCGACTGCATGCTATCTTAAGTATTACACAAAGTGTTACTGCATGTTTTTACAATACAAAACTTTACCTAAGCGGTTTGCTCACGTGTGAGATACTGAGAGGGGAATTAATTCCACGAATGCACAAAAGTGAATGAAATATGGCTGGATATCACTGTCCACGAGGGCATGCGAGTATGAACTGATAACAAAGGAAAGCTAAAATCCATTGTGATTTGGATAAGCCCACCTTACGGAAATTTGCTCTCGCTAGCCATCACCTGAAATGCAAATGCGTCTATGTGAATGCATTCGAATTCCTCCGTAAGTGTTGCTTAATCCAAGAGCATGTTGTTGCATCGTCCAACAAGTATAATCCATTACCGCACAGTAGGTCTAAACGGAATAAAATTCAGCGTCAGAATGGAACTTCCAACTGACCATGTTTCCATACAACCTAAATTCCGTGACCACCCTCCTCTTTGGTTCGACCTAGCCAAAGTCCTTCACGTGTGATGATTGACATGTGATGTACAGAGTGTCATAGGACGAATGTTCAGTATTCAGGGATATGACAGGAACGATCATTCGAAGCAAAATAGTCTGTTAAACATGGACTCTGAAGTGCATACCTTTACAGCTAAGAGCATTTTTCCATTACGATGGTGTGAAACAAATATCTTCCACTGCAAGGCCTTAGCGTTCCATATTTTTGGGGCACGTAGTATGGATGAAAACAAGCAAAAACTGTCAAGTAAAACTGGGATCAACAATGCATACCTTAAGAGCTATGGGCACTTATTCAATAGATCACGTGTATTAGAGTAATAAAGATGTGCTCGTAGCTGTTAATGTGTTCACGTCCATGTTTAGCATACACTTTTGCTTCCTATAATCGTTCCTGGTATATTCTCTGAATGCGGACCATTCCTCCTGCTACATCCTGTGTAGTACAGTATTTCTCACAAGATCTTGATGATACACTATATAGGCTGGTCCCGGCGGAGGTTCGAGTCCTCCCTCGGGCATGTGTGTGTGTGTTTGTCCTTAGGATAATTTAGGTTAAGTAGTGTGTAAGCTTAGGGACTGATGACCTTAGCAGTTAAATCCCATAAGATTTCACACACATTTGAACATTTGATATACCATATAATTTGCACAAGTATATTCGCTATTTTCATCTGTCACTGAATTGTATACGAACGTGGCTGAATTTCAAAAGGAACGTAAATAGATGTAGACTTTAAGTATATCCATTTCACGTATGCTACACAAGCTAAGACTGACTGATGCTAGAAACGGTTTCAGAACAAGAACAGCGATTTAAAATAGCAAGAATAATAGCAAAACCTGATACCAGACGTGTTTTGAACGCCAGTATCGATTCCACCAGAGACACTGAATGAGACAGCTGGTGTGACCCCGCGGTGCTTTAACAGACACTAGAATAGTCTGAGCCCCCCCCCCCCCCCTCCCCCCCACCATCGCCGTCACCCATTCCTGCACTGCCCTTGTTTTCCAGACTTAATTGGCACGAGCTCCACTGGAAGCTCCTGCTACTCTCAACACGAAAACGCCGTGTTAGTTGGTGTTGTTCATCCGGCCTTCGTGTTCAATTTAAGCTCCGTAATAAGAGAAGAAACCCAATAAGCCTTACTCGTCCTCAACGAAGGAAACATTAATTAACTCGCTCGCATCTGGTCAATGACACCCCGGCGGATTCGTTACGCATCCAAAAATAAGACGCGTGGCGTGTCAGCGTTTCTGTTGGGACATCAGTATTGTTTCCAGCAACAGTGGAGAGCGTTGACTGTCAAGGTTTTAAGGAAGAACGCGATGTGAAATGCTCAAAACGTGCTCTGCACTACCTACTCCCTCAGGATAAAACGTTTCGAGACTGGATTAGTAAGACAAAAAAAAAAAAAGATAAAATTTAAGATGAAACTTCATGGCAGATTAAAACTGTATGCCGTGCGGGACTCGAACCCGGGACCCTCCCAAAACTCGGCACCGACCTGTCCTCACAGCTTTACTTCCACCGGTGCCTCTTCTCCTACCTTCCAAACTTCACAGAAGTTCTCCTGCGAAACCCGCAGGATTATCACTACTAGAAGAGAGGATGTAGCGGAGATATTGCTTAGCCAAAGCCTGGGAGATGTTTCCAGAATGAAGTTTTCACTCTGCAGCGGAGTGTGCGCTGATGTAAAACTTCCTGGAAGATTAGAACTGTGTGACGGTTCCGGACTTCAACCCGGAACCTTCGCCTTAGTGGTTTTAATACTTCAGCTGTTCTTCAAAGTATCCCCCCACTTGAGTACAAAGCACGGAACATCCATAGATCGGTATGAAACAGAGCAGTTTTTGTTTGGTGTGCTGTTCATCCCGTGCCTCACATTGCCACCTTCTCCGCTCTTGAGGAGCCTTAAGAGACCCATTCTGTACTTCGTCGTTTTGTTGTAGGTTCGTTAGCGCCAAGTCTCTTCACCAGTGATGATTTTTCCCTGAAAATAATTGTCTGCGTTTGGCCAGGTATCCACGTGCTTTTGTTTTTGTTTGAAGTCAAGATGTGTCGGACAAACTTTGCACACACATTTCTCGTCTTCAAAACTTTCTAGAGAATGTTTGAATACTTGATTCAGAGATACTTGAAACGTGGGAATTATGGAAAGCAGGAAAAGTGTGGACGAGTCCTAGTCCGTTTTGCCGGCCGAAGTGGCCGTGCGGTTAAAGGCGCTGCAGTCTGGAACCGCAAGACCGCTACGGTCGCAGGTTCGAATCCTGCCTCGGGCATGGATGTTTGTGATGTCCTTAGGTTAGTTAGGTTTAACTAGTTCTAAGTTCTAGGGGCCTAATGACCTCAGCAGTTGAGTCCCATAGTGCTCAGAGCCATTTTAACCATTTTTGAACCTAGTCCGTTACCGTTGGTTGCACAGAAAACACATACACTTTATTTTCAAAATACAAAACTCTCAACAATCCTTTTTAAAGGATTTTACTACACTGGTGACTGAAAGCCTTATTTGAAGCATTGCAGGTTATTGTCGGCTGAAGGCCACAAGCAATGCTACACACAGTCAACGGCTGCATGCCTAATTAAGAAGGTTCAAAATTATTCGTCGGCTGAAGGCCAGAAGCAATTTCAAAAACACGCAACGGCTGAAGGCCTGAATTACCAAAAAGGTGGACATTTACATGTTAAAAATAGCAAAAACCTTTTGAACAATCTTAATAACTGTAACAAGTTATAGTGACGGCTGAAGGCCTCATCAAGACTGAGTTGAAACTATTTGTCGGCTGAAAGCCACAAGCAATGTTAGAAACAATCAACGGCTGAAGGCCAGCAGCAATTTCAGAATACACAACGCCTGAAGGCCTGAATTCTAAGTGAGGAAGGTAGTTACACATTAACAATACTAAGATATTCTCTTCTTAACCATCAAAACAGAAACAAGCTATACACGGCTGAAGGCATTATTAAGAAAAAAATGGAAATTATTGGCCAGCTGAAGGCCACAAACAATGTTACACACAATCAACGGCTGAAGGCCTGATTAAGAATGTTGAAAATTATTCGTGGGCTGCAGGTCACAAGCAATTTCAGAATACACAAGGGATGAAGGCCTGAATTACAAATAAAGTGGACAACTGCACTCTAAAAATACTAAAACCTTTTTAAAACTATCTTAACGAACTGTAACAGGCTATAGTGATGGCTGCAGGCCTTGGTAAGAGAAATTGAAAGGCCTCAAGAAGTGTTACAAACAGTTAATGGCTGAAGGCCGGAATTACAAATGGGGAAGGCAATAACATGTCAAAACATTAGGACAAATCTTAAACAATTATGACAACTTGTCCGAATAAGACAGAGTGATCCACAGACAGTGCTCCCTGGATTGACCTGAGGAAGGTGACTACAGCTGTGTAAGTGACGAGACAGGCAGCCAAGAGTTGTACTCATGTAACAGGATGGCAACTCACACTAGGGGTGGCTTAACCGCCGACCGACCGACTAACCATCCGATCACCGGTACAACGATGGAATATTTTTAGGCAAGAGCGAAGAGACGGACAGCACTACGTCTTCAGAAAAACACCCAAGACCGAAGGAAACACTAAAACCATGGTAGACCTCTCAAAACATATGCGCAGTACAATTCTAGAGGCTGTCGAACTACACGCCGTGTCGGACAGCATCGACACGACTAGGAAAAGTACAGTGCCGGAAAAAGTACGCTAACCTCCAGGGCAGGTAACTGGGGCGTTAGCGGCCACAAGCAGAAAATACCGCTGGTTGCACTTCACTAATAAGAATAATACTAAGACCAAACTAACATCAAGGAGTAGAAGGGGGCTAATAACTTCCGCCAACCTGACAGACTCCACATGTTGCGACTGGTCTCACCGACCCTTGGAGCAGCAACACGCAAACAACAGCGAGATCTCAAACAGTGGAGGTTTCAGTACTGGACACGGTTCACTCAACTTCAAACGTCCTGGGTTCGGTCGTCGGCTACAGCCCCTCGGTCCGACAGTGCCTACACGCCGCCAGTTGTCGCGGCCTGCTATTGCGCTGCGGAACTCTTTGCTGCTCTGTCCGAAGTCCGAACTGCCTGACACACACGACGACCCCGAAATACTAGCCGTGGCACCAAAGATACTACCAAAGTACTGGCTATGGATAACCGCTGCTGTTGTCACTCGCGGATAAACAATACTAGCAGCTCAGTGGCACCATTAACACAAGAAGGAATCGAGGCGCCACTACCGCTATTACATGACGTCAAGTTATGAACGGCAAAAACGCGAGCCGCACACGGCTCAATACTATTCCATTTCGATTTGTGACACAACAGATTGCACACACTACGGTCGTACGGCCACTACGAGGTGCATTCAAGTTCTAAGGCCTCCGATTTTTTTTCTAATTAACTACTCACCCGAAATCGATGGAACTGGCGTTACTTCTCGACGTAATCGCCCTCCAGACGTACACATTTTTCACAACGCTGACGCCATGATTCCATGGCAGCGACGAAGGCTTCTTTAGGAGTCTGTTTTGACCACTGGAAAATCGCTGAGGCAATAGCAGCACGGCTGGTGAATGTGCGGCCACGGAGAGTGTCTATCATTGTTTGAAAAAGCCAAAAGTCACTAGGAGCCAGGTCAGGTGAGTAGGGAGCATGAGGAATCACTTCAAAGTTGTTATCACGAAGAAACTGTTGCGTAACGTTAGCTCGATGTGCGAGTGCGTTGTCTTGGTGAAACAGCACACGCGCAGCCCTTCCCGGACGTTTTTGTTGCAGTGCAGGAAGGAATTTGTTCTTCAAAAATTTTTCGTAGGATTCACCTTTTACCGTAGTGCCCTTTGGAACGCAATGGATAAGGATTACGCCCGCGCTGTCCCAGAATATGGACGCCATCATTTTTTCAGCACTGGCTGTTACCTGAAATTTTTTTGGTGGCAGTGAATCTGTGTGCTTCTATTGAGCTGACTGACGCTTTGTTTCTGGACTGAAAAATGGCATCCACGTCTCTTCCATTGTCACAACCGACGAAAAGAAAGTCCCATTCATGCTGTCGTTGCGCGTCAACATTGCTTGGCAACATGCCACATGGGCAGCCATGTGGTCGTCCGTCAGCATTCGTGGCAACCACCTGGATGACACTTTTCGCATTTTCAGGTCGTCATGCAGGATTGTGTGCACAGAACCCACAGAAATGCCAACTCTGGAGGCGATCTGTTCAACAGTCATTCGGCGATCCCCCAAAACAATTCTGTCCACTTTCTCGATCGTGTCGTCAGACCGGCTTGTGCGAGCCCAAGGTTGTTTCGGTTTGTTGTCACACGATGTTCTGCCTTTATTAAACTGTCGCACCCATGAACGCACTTTCGACACATCCATAACTCCATCACCACATGTCTCCTTCAACTGTCGATGAATTTCAATTGGTTTCACACCAAGCAAATTCAGAAAACGAGTGATTGCACGCTGTTCAAGTAAGGAAAACGTCGCCATTTTAAGTATTTAAAACAGTTCTCATTCTCGCCGCTGGGGGTAAAATTCCATCTGACATATGGTGCTGCCATCTCTGGGACGTATTGACAATGAACGCGGCCTCATTTTAAAACAATGCGCATGTTTCTATCTCTTTCCAGTCCGGAGAAAAAAAATCGGAGGCCTTAGAACTTGAATGCACCTTGTACTTAACTCTGCCTGCTCATAACTGACTGCTCGAAAGCGTACCTGTTGTTAAATCAAGCTGTCACCAGAATTAGTGCGCTGACGTCAGTTACATATCAGGAACATTTTGGACACACGGTTTACACATCTAGGAACATTTGTAGGCCTACATTCAAGTTGGGCAGGGAATAAAGTATAAGTCTTGTGGAACAAACAAACAGATTCCTGTGAGAGACATTCTGTTCGAAATCGTTGATCCAGCTATATACATTAAAATCTAGTGATGGTTAACATTTGGCACCCGTTTTCATTCTAATGTGCTTGCATCTTCCTTGGCAGGCAGTCCACATCGTGGTCGAGACTTTTTAAGCCTCTGCATCCTTACATTTGTCCTCTAGCCGTCCCTGCTTAGTCATTTTGCACTTCCTGTCAATCTCATTTTTGTGACGTTTGTATTCCTTTTTGCCTGTAATATTTACTGAATTTTTATATTTTCTCCTTTCATCAATTAAATTCAATATTTCTTCTTTTACCCATGGATTTCTACTAGCCTTCGTCTTTTTACCTACTTGATCCTCTGCTACCTTCACTGCTTCATCCCTCAGAGCTACCCATTCTTCTTCTACTGTATGTCTTTCCCCCATTCCTGTCAATTGTTCCCTTATTCTCTCCCTGAAACTCTGTACAACCTATGGTTTAGTCAGTTTATCCAGGTCCCATCTCCTTAAATTCCCACCTTTTTGCAGTTTCTTCAGTTTTAATCTACAGTTCATAACCAATAAATTGTGGTCAGAGTCCACATCTGCCCCTGGAAATGTCTTATAATTTAAAACCAGGTTCCTGAATCTCTGTCTTACCATTATATAATCTATCTGATACCTTCTAGTGAGAGGTAATGCCCCAAATCTGATATTCTCGGCACACACTTGACTCTGTGGATCTCGGCGTATTGAATTTCCTAACGATGGAATGTGCAATGCACCTAGCTCACACAACCATTCTGCGTTCAAAGTCTCTTAATTCCAATCGTGCTGCGACAATCATATCGGGACCTTTTCACATGAATCGCCTGAGTACAAACGACAGCTCCACCAATTAACTGCCCTTTTATGCTTCCGCCATCCGTTTATGCGCATATTGGTATACCAAGACTTTTGTCACCTAAGTGTGCTACAGGTGTTGAAAGATTTAAGATTTCCAGAATCGTTACTCCTGTAGAGGTGTAGAGAGGACCTGGTCAGGATTGGCGTGGTGTAGGCACCCTATATTGGGGGGGGGGGGGGGGGGGCTTGAATTATAAAATTATAAAGTGCACATTTTTCTGACCTTAAAGGAAGTTTATTCCTACCTCGGAATACGAGTGAGCTCGCCTACGATACTTTGTTAGGTATTGCTCAATCATGTCGTTGACCAAATGTTAATTTTGATGTCGGAACAAAGTCCGCAACGCAGGATTATGGCAGGAACCTCGTCACTGCTAGTGGGAAGACAGTGGCAGAGAGAATGTCAAGCCTAGAACCGACCCACCAGGCTGCAAGCAGCAGTTCAAATGGGATTCCCCTCCCACGCACCCTATTGGCTACCGACAACGGGGCACAGTAGGCATATCAGCAGGTCACGTGCCCCAGTAACAAAAATTTTGCTGAAGCTACGACCCTTTTCGGTAGGTAGGGCAGAATGAACTGTATTTGAACATTAAACGAGAATACCAAAATAAAAAATTAAAAATAAAATAAAATTGATAGGTGACCTCCATGGGTTCTTCTTCCATTCGGAGACTAGAGTACAGGAAGAAATTTCGATACTTTTGTCTTCGTGACAATTACTTAAGATGTTGGCTGGAAGAAACAGGATGTCATTATCCATGTATTGCTACATCAATCTCAGAACAGTGGAGGTAAGTGCGTGCGCTATCCACAGCGCCTTTCTTGTAGCGCGTCTGCTGGAACTTGTTTAGCAAACCTTTGAGAGTCTCACGATGACTATACAATCTCGTGATGAAGCAGTTTTTCCCTGGAAGCTGAAACTTCTCCCTCTCTTCTGTTAGTTCAGTTCGATCAGGATTTCAGATTGAAGAAAAAAATTAAGGGACAGATTCAGTTGTAGCTTATCCGTTGAGGCAGAGCCAGCACTACTTCGGCGCCACCAGCTGATCTTAATGTTGGGTTTCATGTGAGTGTTTCCATATCAGAATTATTTAAATGAAGGTTCTGTTACACATACGAGTCCCAAGTGTTCAGAAACGTGCCACTATTTTAAAACGGATCTTTTGCCCATGTTTATATTTCATATAAAATTAGGCCTCTACTAAGGGGAGAACTTCCTGGATGACGTGATTCAGGAGCAATTGGAATTCTATATACAGGGTTAGTACAAATGATTGAAGCGATTTCACAGCTCTACAATAACTTTATTATTTGAGATATTTTCACAATGCTTTGCACACACATACAAAAACTCAAAAAGTTTTTTTAGGCATTCACAAATGTTCGATATGTGCCCCTTTAGTGATTCGGCAGACATCAAGCCGATAGTCAAGTTCCTCCCACACTCGGCGCAGCATGTCCCCATCAATGAGTTAGAAAGCATCGTTGATGCGAGCTCGCAGTTGTGGCACGTTTCTTGGTAGAGGAGGTTTAAACACTGAATCTTTCACATAACCCCACAGAAAGAAATCGCATGGGGTTAAGTCGGGAGAGCGTGGAGCCCATGACATGAATTGCTGATCATGATCTCCATCACGACAAATCCATCGGTTTTCCAATCTCCTCTTTAAGAAATGCCGAACATCATGATGGAAGTGCGGTGGAGCACCATCCTGTTGAAAGATGAAGTCGGCGCTGTCGGTCTCCAGTTGTGGCATGAGCCAATTTTCCAGCATGTCCAGATACACGTGTTCAACCGTTTCTTCGCTCACTGCAGGCCGACCCGTTGATTTCCCCTTACAGAGGCATCCAGAAGCTTTAAACTGCGCATACAATCGCCGAATGGAGTTAGCGGTTGGTGGATCTTTGTTGAACTTCGTCCTGAAGTGTCGTTGCACTGTTATGACTGACTGATGTGAGTGCATTTCAAGCACGACATACGCTTTCTCGGCTCCTGTCGCCATTTTGTATCACTGCGCTCTCGAGCGCTCTGGCGGCAGAAACCTGAAGTGCGGCTTCAGCCGAACAAAACTTATGAGTTTTTCTACGTATCTGTAGTGTGTCGTGACCATATGTCAATGAATGGAGCTATAGTTAATTTATGAGATCGCTTCAATCATTTGTAATAGCCCTGTACAATGATGGAAGAAGAAATCACAAAACCAAGAAAGAGTTGTGAGACGTAAACGAAAGTTGGCAGATGTGATTTTTACATTTGAAAGATGATGTGTATTCAAATTTGACGCCAGTCCCTAAGACTGCGATGGCGCGAAACAGGTTTTCTTCAAATAAACGCTGTAACGATCGTGAATATTAGTTGCCTTTGAAATTGGACGTGGTGAGTTCATGTTAGTCAAGAATGCCTTAGAGTCGACGAAAACAAACGCCATTATCGACAGCTCACTGAGTTTGAACGAGGATTTGGACTAAGGCTACGAGAAGTTAGATATTCCTTCTGTTTCAAAAGGACTTGCTAGAAATGTAGCCACTGTATATGACTGCTGGCAGCGGTGGTCACGGGACTGTGCAGACGCAAGAAGACCGAGAGGGGAGCCATCATGTTCGGCGTGTGGCTCTGGCGTACTACTGCATCTGCAGCAGCAGTTTCAGCAGAAGTTGACACCAAAGTGCCACAGCGAACTAATAGAAATAGAATACTTCAAGGACAACTCTGGGACAGACGCCCTGTAGCGTGTATTCCACTGACCCAAAACCTACCGTTTGCGACTTCAGTAGTGTGAAGCAAGAGCTCATTGGAGAGTAGGGTGTAGGTCTGTTGTGCTTCCTGATGAAAGTTGTTTCTTCTTCGGTGCTAGTGATGGCCTTCTGTTCGTTAGAAGGAGGCCAGATGAGGGACTTCAACCAACCTTTCTGGGTGCTAGACACATTGGACCTACACTTGGGATTATGCTCTGGGGTACGATGTCGTGTGACAGCAGAAGCATTCTCGAGGTTATCCCACGTGCCCTGACTGCAAATCTCTACGTCATATTGGCGTTTTCCAACAGGATAACGCACACTTACATGCCGCTGTCGTAACCCAACATGCTCTACAGAGTGTCGACTTGTTGACTTGGCCTGATCGATCACCAGATCTGTCTCCAATCGAGCACATATGGGACATCACCGGACTACCCCAGCGCCATCCACAAACAGTATTAACGGTACATGTGCTGACGGACAAAGTGCAACAGGCAACAGGCATGGGACTCCATCCCACAACTGAAATCCAACACCTGTACAACAAAATGCACTCACGTTTATGTGCTTGTTGCAACATTCTGGTGGGTACACCAATTATTAGTGTATCACAATTTGCAATGGCTTATCTCGAGTTTACATTAGCCTGTGATCTTGCTATGATAAATGTATCACCTAGACAAATGTATTCCCGAAATTTCATAACTCTACATGAATTACTTTCTGGTGGTGAAATTTCTTTCCATCTGTGTAGTGAGCTAGAGTTTAAACGAGGTTTGTAAGACTTGCGATTAAATGAGGTAAAATGGACAGATAATATTCCTTCGGCTTTTCTGAAATTATTGAGGGAGTAGCAACCAACCGACTGTTCAGTTAGTTATGTAGAATGTATGAGGCTGGAGACATGCAATCAGCGTTTGCCATGTAAGCAGGAAATCCCGGCATCGAGTCCTGGTCGGGCCACACATTTTCAACATGTCCCCAATGATGTATATCAATGCCTGTTTTCAGCTACGGTGTCGATTTAATTATGATTTCATTAAAGTATCATCCACATAAACCCGAAGACAGTAAGAGAGGTAAACAAGAGAACTATCGCACATCAGCTTAACGGCTCATGTATCCAAGTTGCTGACAAGGAATGCAAAAAGAATTAGGCCCTATTAGATGGCGATCAGTTTGGCTTTAGGAAAAGTAAAGGTACCTGGGAGTCAGACGTGACGTTACGTTTGAGAATGGAAGCAAGACTTAAGAAAAATCAAGACAAGTTTGGAGTGTTTTTCGAGCTAGGAATACCGTTCGACAATGAAACATGGCGCAGAATGTTGGAAATTTTGAGAAAATCAGGGTGAGCTAAAACGAAAGACGGGTAATACACTCTATGTACAAGAAACAAGAGGGAAAAGTGAGACCGAAAGACCGGAAGGAAGTGCTCTGATTAAAAAGGGTGTAAGACAGCGACACAGTCCTTCGTCACTAGTGCTGAATCTGAGCATCGAAGAAGCGAAGATGCAAATAAAAGAACAGTTCAAGAGTAAGATTAAAATTCATGGTAAAAAAATATCAGTGATAACATTCACTGATGAGATCGGAATCCTCAGTGAAATTGAAGAAGAATTACAGGATCTGTTGGATGGAATGAGCGCAGAATATGGGCTGAGATTCAGTCTAAGAGAGACGAGTCAGTCTTTGCACCAGATCTTTCTGTCGTTCGTAACAATTTTTTGACGAGATTATCTTCCTTGCGCGCCTATGTCTTGTGCAAACAACAGCAGAGCTAAAATACACTCCTGGAAATTGAAATAAGAACACCGTGAATTCATTGTCCCAGGAAGGGGAAACTTTATTGACACATTCCTGGGGTCAGATACATCACATGATCACACTGACAGAACCACAGGCACGTAGACACAGGCAACAGAGCATGCACAATGTCGGCACTAGTACAGTGTATATCCACCTTTCGCAGCAATGCAGGCTGCTATTCTCCCATGTAGGCGATCGTAGAGATGCTGGATGTAGTCCTGTGGAACGGCTTGCCATGCCATTTCCACCTGGCGCCTCAGTTGGACCAGCGTTCGTGCTGGACTTGCAGACCGCGTGAGACGACGCTTCATCCAGTCCCAAACATGCTCAATGGGGGACAGATCCGGAGATCTTGCGGGCCAGGGTAGTTGACTTACACCTTCTAGAACACGTTGGGTGGCACGGGATACATGCGGACGTGCATTGTCCTGTTGGAACAGCAAGTTCCCTTGCCGGTCTAGGAATGGTAGAACGATGGGTTCGATGACGGTTTGGATGTACCGTGCACTATTCATTGTCCCCTCGACGATCACCAGTGGTGTAGGGCCAGTGTAGGAGATCGCTCCCCACACCATGATGCCGGGTGTTGACCCTGTGTGCCTCGGTCGTATGCAGTCCTGATTGTGGCGCTCACCTGCACGGCGCCAAACACGCATACGACCATCATTGGCACCAAGGCAGAAGCGACTCTCATCGCTGAAGACGACACGTCTCCATTCGTCCCTCCATTCACGCCCGTCGCGACACCACTGGAGGCGGGCTGCACGATGTTGGGGCGTGAGCGGAAGACGGCCTAACGGTGTGCGGGACCGTAGCCCAGCTTCATGGAGACGGTTGCGAATGGTCCTCGCCGATACCCCAGGAGCAACAGTGTCCCTAATTTGCTGGGAAGTGGCGGTGCGGTCCCCTACGGCACTGCGTAGGATCCTACGGTCTTGGCGTGCATCCGTGCGTCGCTGCGGTCCGGTCCCAGGTCGACGGGCACGTGCACCTTCCGCCGACCACTGGCGACAACATCGATGTACTGTGGAGACCTCACGCCCCACGTGTTGAGCAATTCGGCGGTACGTCCACCCTGCCTCCCGCATGCCCACTATACGCCCTCGCTCAAAGTCCGTCAACTGCGCATACGGTTCAGGTCCACGCTGTCGCGGCATGCTACCAGTGTTAAAGACTGCGATGGAGCTCCGTATGCCACGGCAAACAGGCTGACACTGACGGCGGCGGTGCACAAATGCTGCGCAGCTAGCGCCATTCGACGGCCAACACCGCGGTTCCTGGTGTGTCCGCTGTGCCGTGCGTGTGATCATTGCTTGTACAGCCCTCTCGCAGTGTCCGGAGCAAGTACGGTGGGTCTGACACACCGGTGTCAATGTGTTCTTTTTTCCATTTCCAGGAGTGTATTTCCAGTGCTTGTTTAATTAGATATTCCGCTTATCACGTCATACTCCACCCTCAAATTCCGTGTTGCGAAGGGTGTGTTCAGTCTCTCTCGCAGCCCGCGGTTTAATTAGATATTTCGTTCACTACATCACACTCCCGAACTTTCGCGATGGTATGTGCGATAAGGAGAGCTACAGCGTGCAATTATCAAACTTCTCCCCGTTTTTCATGACACTGACACATAATACGCTGATTTACGATTATCTGTCCACATGTGGGAACCATTTAATCGCTGTAATTTTGTTATTTCCGAAAGAAAAATGTTTTAATTACATAAACGTGCCTTTAGAAGCTTATCCGGAGATAGATGACTAAATTTTGGAGACCCGACCGTCATTTGTTGCAAGACGCCTTTGTTGCACGATTTCACAAAGGTCACAGGAAACTATACTTCCACAATGTAAAAATCAGAATTTTATATTTTGTCTGCTACACAATTTTCCCTGTTTGCTGTTCCAGTTTCAAGTCTTGTAGATGCTTTACCAAATGTCACACTGTCCATCACATCTACATCTACATCTACATGGATACTCTGCAAATCACATTTAAGTGCCTGGCAGAGGGTTCATCGAACCACCTTCACAATTCTCTATTATTCCAATGTCGTATAGCGCGCAGAAAGAATGAACACCTATCTCTTTCAGTACGAACTCTGATTTCTCTTATTTTATCGTGGTGATCGTTCCTCCCTATGTAGGTTGGTGTCAACAAAATATTTTCGCATTCGGAGGATAAAGTTAGTGATTGGCATTTCGTGAGAAGGTTCTGTCGCAACGAAAAACGCCTTTTTTTTTACTGATGCCCAACCCAAATCCTATATCATTTCTGTGACACTCTCTCCCATATTTCGCGATAATACGAAACGTGCTGCCTTCTTTGAACTTTTTCGATGTACTCCGTCAGTCCTATCTGGTAAGGATCCCACACCGCGCAGCAGTATTCTAAAAGAGGACGGACAAGCGTAGTGTAGGCAGTCTCCTTAGTAGGTCTGTTACAATTTCTAAGTGTCTTGCCAATAAAACGCAGTCTTTGGTTAGCCTTCCCCACAACATTTTCTACCTGTTCCTTCCAATTTAATTTGTTCCTAGTTGTAATACCTAGACATTTAGTTGAATTTACGGCTTTTAAATTAGACTGATTTATCGAGTAACCGAAGTTTAACGAGTTCCTTTCAGGACTCATGTGGATGACCTCACACTTTTCGTTATTTAGAATCAACTGTCACTTTTCGCACCATTCAGATATCTTTTCTAAATCGTTTTGCAGTTTGTTTTGATATTCTGATGACTTTATTAGTCGATAAACGACAGCGTCATCTGCAAACAACCGAAGACGACTGCTCAGATTGTCTCCCAAATCGTTTATATAGATCAGGAACAGCGAAGGGCCTGTAACACTACCTTGGGAATGCGAGAAATCACTTCTGCGTTACTCGATAACTTTCTGTCAATTATTATAATAGGCACACATGTGGAAACTGCAGAGGGCTTCAACTCACACGTATGTCGTTTCCTAAAGTCAAGACACGACACCAGTGCAGATAATTACTGGTTTACTCACACAGGTTTTTCCTGCTTTTACTACGCAACAATTAACTGCTAATAGTTAATGAATTATTATTAAGTTTCAAGAAACGAAGCACATTTATGGCATATAGTTATCCTTCTAACTATCTTGTACTGGAAAAATAAACCTTATCGGAAATACTTAGTTCTTTGTTTTTTCATTTTCTACAACCAGTCCGAGTAACTACTGATCACAGTTCGAGTAATTAATGACCACAAACGTTTGAAATGTGTCCACGTAAGTCCCTTTGTTCGCATAGTATTTGCACCTACCAAAAGTTCTACAAATTAATAGTGATGTGGCGTTTGCCTTCCCCATTATTCGGTTCCCAACCTCGCTGTATTTAATACGGATTCCAATTGTAACATCGATGGATTAAGCGACACCATAAATCCTCACTGTTCGTAGTAGAAGGGTCACGCCATATCAGAATTTGCAACGAATCATATTGAGTGTCAAGAAAGCTCTCGCAAGAAAATATCGTTATAAAACTGTAGTGCTGTTTGTGAATAGGCTTAGTCATTTACAAGCGTACTCAGTACTCGTGCATAAATAACATTTTTTGATTTGTCCTACTGTCACATTCCTGCGAACGACCTTCATTTATATCTTATAATACTATTAATTTATTTAAAAATATCTTCTAGTTATTACAGGGCCAATAAAATGGAATTCATACTCAAAAGTAATCAGTTCTCATGAGCCATCAAATTGTCATCATGCCACATTAGAAATCTTTTGGGACTTAACTGCTAAAGTCATCAGTCCCTAATCTTACACACTACTTAACCTAAATTAGACCTAAGGACAAACACACACACCCATGACCGAGGCAGGACTTGAATCCCCGCCGGGACCAGCCGCACAGTCCATGACTGCAACGCCTAAGACCGCTCGGCTAATCCCGCGCGGCATGCCACATTTGCACACTGCACACATCTCGATAGGCGGAATCGCTTACGCACGCCGATGTTATTGTCCTCGACTCGGAGTTAGCAAGTTCCAAACCTGGCAAATGAAGGAATTTCACCGCGACTATTTGGTCGATAATGGAAGGGCGGGTGGATGGCTGAACACTGCTCAAGACCAGACCTTAAGGAAATATGCTTGTTAAATTCCAAAACTCTCCACAATGTCCGATGAAGTGAGTGCATGTGACACTGTCCATGATCATCCGTCCGTCAGATGGCAACGTCAGGCTATGCACCGGCAACTATTTTCGCCATCTTCCTTTGCTCACATGTACGTAACTCTTACATAAGCCAACCAACCAATTACAGTCACCTCTCCCAAACATATACGCCTAAGACTCAACTCGCATACAAGACGTGGAAAGAGGACATTTTGTGTAGAGGTGAGAAGACTTATTCAGTCAGTCTGCTGAGGGACTCCTCGGAGTCTCCCACCCGTACTATTTTGCAAAAATATCTTCCGCTCAATAATTTCTGAAGGGTGAGACGTCTCTTTCACATCCTCTAATGGTGTATTGTGTAGTATTTAAACGGAAGCGAAAATACTGTAACTATGTGGTGCAAGGTGTATATTTTACAAAAGCAGAGCATGGTTTCTAGAGACAGCAAACGTTAAAATAACACAATTTTGACGATATTCGTCCCAGTCATCCCTTTCACGTATGACATGACTTTGTGATGCATTTATTTGGTACAAGTTTAACTGCGATTCTTGATTTTCATTAAAAGGTTTTTTTTTTCTTACACTTTGTTTCTGATGCTGATTTTAATGACAGATCCCAACGCCGTTACAGCCATGCCACTTGGTGAAATGGTAGTACGCGGTCATTGCTATGGATTTCGCTCGGCACTATGCTCTGTACTGAACTGTTTTATCTAGTACGTAAACTTGTTTGTCAATGAATTTAAGTGTATTTGCTCTTAACCTTCCATCCATAAGTTGTGCTTTCCTGACTGTCGTTTTGGCCGGTATTCTCATGTAGGGTTATGCCTCAAACGCGCAAATGAAAAGTTTTGACCACAGGTGATTGTTATTAGCATCCAAAAAGCGGCGATAAAGACCTACTCAGTATTGTGAGATCTATCTACAGGGTCAAAACTGTTGGGAATGTTATTCGTACTTCAGCCCAAAGATCCATGCCCGCACAAAACTTGTTTACTGCTACAGCTCTTTATATCGGTGCAGATTTCACGCTGTAACTATCAACCGCAGCTCGTGGTCTCGCGGTAGCGTTCTCGCTTCCCGATCACAGGGATCCGGGTTCGATTCCCGGCAGGGTCAGGGATTTTCACCTGCCTCAAGATGAGTGGGTGTTGTGTTGTTCTGTAGATTAAAACTGAAGAAACTGCAAAAAGGTGGGAATTTGAAGAGATGGGACCTGGATAAACTGAAAGAACCATAGGTTGTAGAGAGCTTCAGGAAGTGTATTAGAGAACTATTGACAAGAATGGGGGAAAAATACACTAGAAGAAGAATGGGCAGCCTTGAGAGATGAAATAGTGAAGGTGGCAGAGAAGCAAGTAGATAAAAAGACAACGGCTAATAGAAATCCGTGGGTATCAGAGGAGATATTAGATTTCATTGATGAAAGGAAAAAAATATAAGAATGCAGTAAATGAAGCAGGAAAAAAGGAATACAAGCGTCTCAAAAATGAGATCGACAGGGAGTGCAAAATGGCTAAGGAGGGATAGCTAGAGGGCAAATGTAAGGATGTAGAGGCACATGTCGCTAGGGGTAAGATAGATATTGCCTACAGGAAAATTAAAGAGACCTTTGCACAAAAGAGAACCACTTGTATGAATATCAAGAGCTCAGGTGGAAACCCAGTTCTAAGCAAAGAAGGGAAAGTAGAAAGGTGGAAGGAGTATATAGAGGGTCTATACAAGGGCGATGTTCTTGAGAGCAATATTACATAAATGGAAGAGAATGTAGATGAAGATGAAATAGGAGACGTGATACTGCGTGAAGTGTTTGACAGAGCACTGAAAGAGCTAATTCTAAACAAGGCCCCAGGAGCAGACAACATTCCATTAGACCTACTGACAGCCTTGGGAGAGCCAGGCCTAACAAAACTCTACCATCTAGTGAGCAAGATGCATGAGACAGGCGAAATACCCTCCCACTTCAAGAAGAATATAATAATTCCAATCCCGAAGAAAGCAGGTGTTGACAGATGTGAAAATTACCGAAGATGTAGGTTGCAGCAGGTACTGGGAGATGAAGAAGCTTGCACAGGATAGAATAGCATGGAGAGCTGCATCAAACCAGTCTGTGGACTGAAGATCACAACAACAACAACAACAACAACTATCAACTTAAACAACTGCTTGACAGGGCGGCAAAGAACAGAAATGTGACAACACAGTAACATATAACAAATAGTATTTGTTCAGAATATGTTACAAAGTGGCGGTTAACGTTGGCACAGTTTCATTTGTAGCACTTGACATGTTATACGGAATACAGTGATATCTAAATAGTTTTGTCTCTTGGCAGTTGTTATCAAGACTCTCTTGGTTAACTGTGCTATTACTCCGGAAATGGCGATTGCTAATTCAGAATGTTGTTTCCCACTGGAACACGCAGAACTGTGCTGCTTTGCGTAATTGTAGACCTTGAACTGTACTGGCTGATAGCAGTAGTGCTGCTTTGCGTAATTGTAGACCTTGAACTGTACTGGCTGATAGCAGTATTGGAACATTTTGAGTGTCCGCGATGCTTCGTAATTTCTCCCCGCTGGAGAAAGACTTTCCAATGACAGCACTGTCTTTAGCGGCTGGCAACACTAACAGCGAATGAGTATGCCCCAATGGTGGACGTGGCATATAAGCAGAAAGAGGTCCAGATTTGTGAGCGCCATATGGAGGTTGCCCACAAGGCAAACTCCCCATCGCATCCCCCTCTAATTTAGTAGCAAACGCGCCATATGGAGGTTACTTACAAGGCAAACTCCCCATCGCATCCCCCTCTGATTTAGTAGCAAAATAGCCCGGTGGATAGCCTATCAAAAACTGAACACAGATCAAGCAAGAAAACAGAAAGAAGGTGTACTGGTCAGTGAAAAAAGACTCAAAATAGAAACAGTTAACAGTCCATGCTAAGATATGGAACATCTAGCGAACTGCCAGAACCACGCTGTGGTGGTTGTGTGATCACGGTGTTGGAATGCAAAGCAGAAGAACCGTGTTCAAATCTCCCTCGTGCCCCATTTTTTTTTTTTTATTAATTACGATCTATCCGTCCAGTCATTGACGTGTCTCTTCTTCTGTAGTCTTGGCAATTGTCAAATTATACATTGGTTATAGAATATGAGTCATGGGCTAAGAATATATCGCCGTTGCGCCGGCCGGTGTGGCCGAGCGGTTCTAGGCGCCTTAGTCTGGATCCGCGCGACTGCTGCGGTCGCAGGTTCGAATCCTGCCGTGGGCATGAATGTGTGTGATGTCCTTAGGTTAGATAGGTTGAAGTAGTTCTAAGTTCTAGGCGACTGATGACCTTAGATGTTAAGTCCCATAGTGCTCAGAGCCATTTTTTACTACTGTGGCAAGTAAATGTGATGAACAGTGACATCAGGCGAGATGGCGCATAGACCTCCCACAGAAATGGAAATAACAAATAAGTGGGTATGAGCTACGTTACAACAAACTTCCAAAATGGAACACAAGCATCATAACATCTGGGAACAAATGGGAGGTACGTATGTTTGAAGGTTCTTTCCCTACACCTCCATGTTGCGAACGGACGTTATACCACGACAAGGACAAAAATTTGAAGACAGCGAACAGACACATCAATGACCGGACGGATAGTTCATAATTTTGTGAAAAAAATGGGACACGAACACGAGCGAGATCTGAACACGCAGTCCAACACGTTGACCACACAACCACAAAGTCGTGATCGTTCAGATTCGCTCAGTGTTGTACATCTTGAGGGTGGACCGCTCACAGTTCTTATTTTGCTTTTTTTCAACAGTTTCAGTACACTTTCTTTCTGTTTTTGTGCTTGATCTGCGTTCAGTATTTGACAGTCTATCGACTGAGCCATCTTACCACTAAATCTTCGGGGATGGGGGGTTCGATGGGGAGTTTCCGTTGTCAGAACTGAAAGGCGCCAGGCGGATGGTTGTGCCTCGGTGGCGGCGGTCTCTCGTTGTCTTAAGGCTGGTACGCAAAACAAACACTGACGATTTCCACCACCTGGACTTCTCTCTAAATACCAATGGCAGTGACAACCTGTGGGGTATCGTGTAATGTTGGTAAGGAATGCAACAAGAAACTCAGAAGTTTCATGTCTGTAAGATGTTGGTCAGTCACCATGGTTTCATCTGTAGTCCTTGCAGGAATGCTCGGTTACGTCGTCGAAAAATACACTACTGGCCATTAAAATTGCTACACCAAGAAGAAATGCAGATGATAAAAGGGTATTCATTGGACAAATATATTATACTACAGCTGACATGTGATTACATTTTCACGCTGCTTGGGTGCTTAGATCCTGAGAAATCAGTACCCAGAACAACCACCTCTGGCCGTAATAACGGCCTAGATACGCCTCGGCATTGGGTCAAACAGAGCTTGGATGCCGTGTACAGGTACAGCTGCCCACGCAGCTTCAACACGATACCACAGTTCATCAAGAGTACTGACTGTCGTATTGTGACGAGCCAATTGTTCGGCCACCATTGACCAGACGTTTTCAGTTGGTGAGAGATCAGGAGAATATGCTGGCCAGCGCAGCAGTCGAACATTTTCTGTATCCAGAAAGGACCGTACAGGACCTGCAACATGCGGTCGAGCATTATCCTACTGAAATGTGGGGTTTCGCAGGGATCGAATCAACGGTAGAGCCACGGGTCGTAACACATCTGAAATGTAACGTCCACTGTTCAAAGTGCCGTCAATGCGAACAAGAGGTGACCGAGACGTGTAACCAATGGCACCCCGTACCATCACGCCGGGTGATACGCCAGTATGGCGATGACGAATAAACGCTTCCAATGTGCGTTCACCGCGATGTCGCCAAACACGGATGCGACCATCATGATGCTGTAAACAGAACCTGGATTCATCCGAAAAAATTACGTTTTGCCATTCGTGCACCCAGGTTCGTCGTTGAGTACACCATCGCAGGGTAACCGCAGCCGTGGTCTCCGAGCTGATAGTCTATGCTGCTGCAAATGCCGTCGAACTATTCGTGTAGATGGTTGTTGTCTTGCAAACGCCCCTATCTGTTGACTCAGGGATCCGTTACAGCCGTGCGGATAAGATGCCTGACATCTCGACTGCTAGTGATACGAGGCCGTTGGGATCCAGCACGGCGTTCCGTATTACCCTCCTGAACCCACCGATTCCATATTCTGCTAACAGTTATTGGATCTCGACCAACGCGAGCAGCAACGCTCCGATACGACAAACCGCAATCGCGATTGGCTAGAATCCGACCAATATCAACGTTGGCAACGTGATGGTACGCATTCCTCCTCCTTACACGAGGCATCACAGCAACGTTTCACCAGGCAACGCCGGTCAACTGCTGTTTGTGTATGAGAAATCGGTTGGAAACTTTCCTCATGTTAGCACGTTGTAGGTGTCGCCACCGGCGCCAATCTTGTGTGAATGCTCTGAAGAGCTAATCATTTGCACATCACAGCATCTTCTTCCTGTCGGTTAAATTTTGCGTCTGTAGCACGTCATCTTCCTGGTGTAGCAGTTTTAATGGCCAAGTTTCGAAATTTCATCTGGTGTAACAGATCTTTTTCTATGGATATGATGGAGAGTGCAGACAGACGACTGCGTCCTTGCGCATTTCTAATGAGTGTTTTTGTTCCTTTCAGTGCGAAAACGATCATTCTGCTGATGGCGATGTAGCTGGTATAGTTAAAATACACTCCTGGAAATGGAAAAAAGAACACATTGACACCGGTGTGTCAGACCCACCATACTTGCTCCGGACACTGCGAGAGGGCTGTACAAGCAATGATCACACGCACGGCACAGCGGACACACCAGGAACCGCGGTGTTGGCCGCCGAATGGCGCTAGCTGCGCAGCATTTGTGCACCGCCGCCGTCAGTGTCAGCCAGTTTGCCGTGGCATACGGAGCTCCATCGCAGTCTTTAACACTGGTAGCATGCCGCGACAGTGTGTACGTGAACCGTATGTGCAGTTGACGGACTTTGAGCGAGGGCGTATAGTGGGCATGCGGGAGGCCGGGTGGACGTACCGCCGAATTGCTCAACACGTGGGGCGTGAGGTCTCCACAGTACATCGATGTTGTCGCCAGTGGTCGGCGGAAGGTGCACGTGCCCGTCGACCTGGGACCGGACCGCAGCGACGCACTGATGCACGCCAAGACCGTAGGATCCTACGCAGTGCCGTAGGGGACCGCACCGCCACTTCCCAGCAAATTAGGGACACTGTTGCTCCTGGGGTATCGGCGAGGACCATTCGCAACCGTCTCCATGAAGCTGGGCTACGGTCCCGCACACCGTTAGGCCGTCTTCCGCTCAGGCCCCAACATCTTGCAGCCCGCCTCCAGTGGTGTCGCGACAGGCGTGAATGGAGGGACGAATGGAGACGTGTCGTCGTCAGCTATGAGAGTCGCTTCTGCCTTGGTGCCAATGATGGTCGTATGCGTGTTTGGCGCCGTGCAGGTGAGCGCCACAATCAGGACTGCATACGACCGAGGCACACAGGGCCAACACCCGGCATCATGGTGTGGGGAGCGATCTCCTACACTGGCCCTACACCACTGGTGATCGTCGAGGGGACACTGAATAGTGTAAGGTACATCCAAACCGTCATCGAACCCATCGTTCTACCATTCCTAGACCGGCAAGGGAACTTGCTGTTCCAACAGGACAATGCACGTCCGCATGTATCCCGTGCCACCCAACGTGCTCTAGAAGGTGTAAGTCAACTACCCTGGTCAGCAAGATCTCCGGATCTGTCCCCCATTGAGCATGTTTGGGACTGAATGAAGCGTCGTCTCACGCGGTCTGCACGTCCAGCACGAACGCTGGTCCAACTGAGGCGCCAGGTGGAAATGGCATGGCAAGCCGTTCCACAGGACTACATCCAGCATCTCTACGATCGTCTCCATGGGAGAATAGCAGCCTGCATTGCTGCGAAAGGTGGATATACACTGTACTAGTGCCGACATTGTGCATGCTCTGTTGCCTGTGTCTATGTGCCTGTGGTTCTGTCAGTGTGATCATGTGATGTATCTGACCCCAGGAATGTGTCAATAAAGTTTCCCCTTCCTGGGACAATGAATTCACGGTGTTCTTATTTCAATTTCCAGGAGTGTAATTCACAGAGTTTATATAATTTTCGAAGACCTGTGTGAATTATATTTTGATACAGGAAACTTTGCATTTCTTTTTCCTGGTGTTCTATAAATGATAATTCTTGTTGTCCTAAAAGCTTAGTGCTTGCTCTCCGTCTTTTAAGTATTTCCCAGTTCTGTTTCACTGTGCTTTAAAGTGCTTGCACGTTTCTGTTCGTCTAACTGCAAATCAATCGCACTTTTATCAAACTTGCTCAGGATTAGCCATGGACATAAGATTCTTATTGGTCACGCATTGAAATTGTACGCTACGTGCAGACTACTGACGTCCGAATAACCACGTACGTTCTTATTCCAAGAAGATCTTTCCTTTCGGTGCAACAAACGTGACCAACAGAAGAATTTACACCTTTCACTGCCTCATAACCAAACTTTTGTTGTAAATATCAGGATTAAATGTTCGTATGAAATTTCTTAACTACCTTTAAAATTCTGAGGCCGCGGAAGGTCGACCATGTTTAACAATTTCTAACTTTTCATGAATAGTTGTTAGGGTAAAGGCTTGTTAAAAATACTGACTGCAATATCACTATTACAATCACTCATTTTGCGGAACTACTGGCTGAAATATTGTTCGGACGCGTTAAAAACGATGCAATCATCCGTCACTAAACTCAGGAGTGCACGCTGAATGCAGTATAAGAGAAGAGAAAGCGTGCTGCATGCAGGCTTCCTATTGCGTGTGTCTACCAACGTTTCACGCGAGCTTGGTGTGACGCCACCAACGGCCAAATAGAGTCGTGAGTACCGCAGTACTTCGTTTATACGTTTCAAGAACTAATACAATGTAGTGCTCAGCACGTGCACCATCTCCTGTGCGCCACAGAAACTAACTGTCGGTTCGTCGGAAAGAAAATACGTACTGTGAAATAGGTTGGCCTATTATATATTGTTTTAATTGTTACGAATGGACTGTGGCGAATATTTGCGACTTAATCACTCATACACTGATAAGCATTATAGCCACTATGACCATTGCTCCCCGTGACACTGGATGCGGGCACGTGACACGGTAACAGAAGTATGTAACTGGAGCAGACATGAACCGAGGATCACCCTTGCGAAGATATGAGCTCCATATGGGGAAGTCGATTGAAATAGACGACTTTTCAAAGGGCAGATTATTATTGGCAGAGCCTGCGAACGAGTATCTCAAATATGAAGCCGGTGGAATGTTCACGTGCTACTGTCTTGAGCGTCTATGGTAAGTGGTAAAAGGACACTATAACTGGCCGCTAAATGGTTGGACGTCCACGACTCTTCACGGAATGTGGGGTTCGGAGGCTTGTCTGCTCTGGGAAGTAGGATAGATGGTGATCTTTGATATCTCTTCAGAAAGAGGACAATGCTTGTGCAAACACAAGTTTTTCGAAGCACTCCGTGCATCGCACATCGTTAAATATGGAGCGCTACAACAGACAAACCCTACGTGGTCACATGTTGACCCAAAGACATCGTCAGTTACGATTGTAGTGGCCGCGGGATCATCGTAATTTGGCCATCGGTCAATGGAAACGTGTCGGCTCCTCGGGTGAATCATGTTATTGCTACCGAGGCCAATGGTGGTTGAGCCGTTCGTGGCTCATGTTCCCGCCACCATGTAGTTTACACCCTGTTTTTAACGTACTCCCACCTCACTACGTTAATTTAAATTACTGGATTGAGCGCCCATAAACCCCAACACACACTAGATTACTGGAGTCTCTGAGTTGCTGCTTTGCCTGACCGTAAGCAGCGCTAGCAGCGCGTATCAATATATCCCCTCTCGTAGTATCTTTGCTCGACTGCTGTTACTTCCCGGTCGATGTCTGTCGTAAGCCAGATCGGGTCGCGAGTTCGGGCTGCCAGTGAGTTGGAACGCGTCTGGAGCGCAGTCCGGACCTGCCACACGGGGAGTTGTAATGCGGCACTAGTGTAGTCGGGTTGGAGCAGTGAGGTCTGCGTCGACATGGCTCTCCCGACCATTGCCGCCACGCATCACTTGAGCCGGGCCACGGTCTTGGTGGATCGTCGGTCGGTCGTCCTACCGGACGACTCGTTTTGGCTCGCCGATCGTTTATATGAGTAGGCTGTGTGTGTCTGCATCGACTCCCGATTTGTCTCTGTGCGTGCTTAATTGCTGTTGGGTATCGTGTTTGTCTGGTTGTGTGTGTAGTTGGCGTTATTTCCACTGACGACTATTTAGATGTTGTCGGCATTGTGAGGTCAGTCTCTCGGTTGGTGCGGACCAGGGAGGATATCTTCGCGCCGCGGTCGACTGGGTCCGTGTGCAGTGTCGGAGGGTGTGTGGAGCTGTCCGATTGCTACAAGCTTCGTTGCTCACCAACCCAGGACGTCAAAGTTGAGTGGTGTCTTAAGTACCGAAGCCACGTCCGTTCATGTTGTGTCGATCGTTCCGGTGGTTCGCTGTTGGAGAGCTTTTCCTGTGAGCAACACCGAGTGTTTGTAGCGGTGGAATAGAGCCGCCGTAGGGTGGAATTAGCTGTATTGGCTCACTACAATTTAAGTGCACCAGCGGAATTTTCTGCCTTGTGGCCGTTAGTGTTCAGGTTATCTGACCTTGCATTGTTTCTACTGTACTATCACCAGTTTATACAGTGTTTTGGCAAAATAAACGTAACGTTGCAAAATTTCCGTTTGTTGCTTTAATTTTGGACATCACTGTGCGTATACATGTAGATCCAGAATACTGTATGAGAACGCAGTGCATGCGTTTAACAAACCGCACAATTATTGACCACACTCGGCTGTGGAGTGGAAAGGCGGACTCAAGGGCTAACAACAGCACCAGTCACACTTCTAACAAATACAGCACTTTATTTAATAAAACATGCAGCAAATTCGACAATACATCGAACCACTGCAACTTAGAGAGTCAGTGAGGTGAAAGTCAGTAACCATTCCAAGAAAATCTTACTACAGTTGTTTATATTATTTCTCATTAATGTTAGAAGCTTCTGCTTGAAATTCAAAGTTATTTACTGCTGTCAAGTTAATGAATTTAACAGAATGTAGAAGCAATGCCTGCTGCATCTACAAATAAAATGAAGTGGCTTAGTATAAATACCTATGATTAAAGTTATCAGCATTAAATGAGATACAGTAATAATAGAACGTTAAAGCAAATTGCCTACATGACCGCGCGACCGCTACGGTCGCAGGTTCGAATCCTGCCTCGGGCATGGATGTGTGTGGTGTCCTTAGGTTAGTTAGGTTTAAGTAGTTTTAAGTTCCAGGGGACTGATGACCCCGGAAGTTAATTCCCATAGTGCTCAGAGCCATATGAACCATTTTTTGAACCTACATGACCAATGATCCGTGTGATACCGGAAAGACGTCGCAGTCAACTAGGACGCACACGCCAGTACCTGGAAAACAATGGCTGCGTCCGCGCGGCAAGGCAAATTAACAACCTGTTAGACCAGACAGACTAGCGAAATCTATAAAAAACTAAAACTAAAGTTAGAAAGTACAGTTACGGGCCCACTAATACACAAAGCAGAGAGGGACCTGATAGTAAAACGGCAAGGCTTGACTGACAAGACCTAATCCTACAGGACGCCTTTAAAGATTTGTCAGTGGTCCCAGTGAAATTGAAAAATGGTTCAAATGGCTCTGAGCGCTATGGGACTCAACATCTTAGGTCATAAGTCCCCCAGAACTTAGAACTACTGAAACCTAACTAACCTAAGGACATCACACACACCCATGCCCGAGGCAGGATTCGAACCTGCGACCGTAGCAGTCCCGCGGTTCCGGACTGCATCGCCAGAACCGCACGGCCACCGCGGCCGGCAGTGAAATTGACTTAAGTGTCAATAAAAAAGATTCAAGAGATTATTTCATAGCACACTAGACACTCCCTGGCTTAATTAAGTAATCTAAATATTTCAGCACCTAGCAGCAAAATTATAACAACAGCTTGGGCGAATTTTCAGAAAACTATTACTACTAATACACAATTAGAAAAATTCAGCTTGCCACTAATGGCCATTAGTTGTGAGCAAACAGTGGACCTCTGCAAGTCCAACTAAAAACCATGCTCATACTCACGTCGTAGTTTACTGACAACCATGAGTCCACGATATAACGGACAGAAAGTTTAATCAATATACGTAGTTAAAGTTGTTTATAAAATTAACAATGAGAGATTTCTAAATTTCAAGACTCTTTATTTATTACGGTGACTGGTTTCGATCACTACTGTGGTCATGTTCAGACCAATGAGTAAGAACCTCCTTCTGGTGGTAAACCAGTAGTGATTTATCACCAGAAGGTGGTTCTTAATCATTGGTATGAAGATGATGACCACATTAGTGGTCGAAACCGGTCACCGTAATAAATAAATTGTGATCAAGACTGCTGTTGATAGTAAATATTTGTAACACACTGATCACTGTTCACTCCCACAATGTATTCAAAAGTTCTTAAAAATAACCCACAACAAGACGGCCGACTCTGTCTGCCCCGCAATACCATTTAAATAAATAACATAGTGATTTAAACTCACAAATTCCTAGCGAACAGTACAAATTAGAACAGGTACAGCCTCTGATCTGTTCTGGCAGAGCTTCTTGCGGCCCAACACATGCTACCTCAACACAATTTAACGATCACGAGATCGATATAATATGTCAAAGTCTTAATTCACTGATCAAGATTCAGACAGCACTTCCGCAACAGGGCACCACATTCTGCCAAGGCACCAACAGTCCACAACGTAAAACAAATGCTGTTTCTCTCTCCCTCTCTCTCTCTCTCTCTCTCTCTCTCTCTCTCTCTCTCTCAAGCGCACACACACACACAAAACAGGAACCGACCACTTGCATCTGTCCATCTGTCAGGGGATCAGGAGATGGCAGCAGATCCACATTTCCTGTTTTGTCCCATAAACTTACTTCCCAGATATAGCGGACGTTGCTACGCAGTCACCGTCGCATTTCTTGCATACGACACAGTGGCCGTCTAAAACACGCCTGTTCCAACAGACTCACGGCTTCTCCAACTAGTAACACCGCACTGGTCGCACGCTTGCTGCCAATTTAGAATTCCTTCTACTTGGTACTGGTCTCCTGTGGTCTAGCGATCAGTGGGTCTTTTGACTGTGCTATCAGTATAATATAATAGGAATACTTTTCTGAGTGCATGACAATAAATATAGTAAGAAAGTAAAATAATTTCATTTTGTACTTCGTTTCCGTTACTTATACCGATTTCCAAATGGTCACAGAATGGATAACGTTAGTTTTTGATAGATTTCCAGTACTATAGGCTGTACACTTGTTCCAGTACAGCAATGTGTGTAGGAAAGCCTCCGTGTGGCGCTGTCGCTAGTTGTGCTTGGACAAACCAGACAGAAAGATTACTGCCCACGAAAGGCAAAGAGACGAGGAAGTAGCTGTATCCCACACACGATCATAACCTGTCGACAAGTTTCTCTGCAACATACCTTCTACTGCCGTCTGAAGTGCTGGTTCCAAAGCTGGTACGTCTCCGCATCTGGCCTGCCTCCAAGAAGAAAGTGAAAAAGATCGATCACCATCACTGAAACATTGTCCTTACTATGTTGATAAACGCTGCTCACAAGGGAACCTCCCCATCGCACCCCTCTCAGATTTAGTTAATAGTTGACACAGTGGATAGGCCTTGAAAAGCTGAACACAGATCAATCGAGAAAACAGGAAGAAGTTGTGTGGAACTATGAAAAAAATAAGCAAAATATACAAACTGAGTAGTCCATGCATTAGATAAGCAACATCATGGATAATGTAAGCTCAGGAGCGCCGTGGTCCCGTGGTTAGCGTGAGCAGCTGCGGAACGAGAGGTTCTTGGTTCAAGTCTTCCCTTGAGTGAAATGTTTAATTTTTTATTTTCAGACAATTATTATCTGTCCATCCGTCCGCTGTATTTGCTGGATTCATATTGTCCACGGAATACATCTCACGTATTTAATGCACTCTCGTCCAAAGTAGCGAACAGTTAACTGCCAGCCAGGGAGCCTCGTTAGCAGGAATACTCTCTCTTCCGTGCGTTGTTTAGGTGTAGCGTCCCCACACTACGGCGCAGTTGCATCGGACGGACGGACGGCCAGATAATAATTGTCTGAAAATAAAAAGTTTTCACTTTAGAGAAGATTTGAATTAAGGACCTCCTGTTCCGCAGCTACTTACACTAACCACGGGACCACGGCGCTCCTGTGCCCACACTCTCCTTGATGTTGCTTATGTTGCGCATGGACTACTCAGTTTGCACATTTTGCTTCTTTTTTTCATAGTTCCACACAACTTCTTCCTGTTTTCTCGATTGATCTGTGTTCAGTTTTTCAAGACCTATCCACTATGCCAACTTATAACTAAATCTGAGGGGGGTGCGATGGGGAGGTTCCCTTGTCAGTAAGTTAAGTGAAGTGATTACTAGACGTTTTTATATTGCTTCCAGTTGCGTTCAAATGGACAAACTGGAGTACGGAGTCATCATAAAATGCTTTGTTTTAGACTTATTGTCGTCAAAGGTACGTGTTCTAAGATGTTCAAGGTTTATAAGGAGGCTAGTGTTTTATTTTCACCCGGTTAACCTATTAATTTGGTTGTCCACTTAATAGAAGTGAAGCTGATTTTTATCTATTGCTGCCTGAGCTTTTTGGAGTAGAAACAGTATCCTTCCGGTCAGTAGGATGCGAAGTGCAAATCAATAACTGGCGAATGTTGTTGCGACCAGGTGAAGCTGCTTTCGTCCGGTCGCAGCTGTGGGTTCTTTGATTGCTCTGGGAGAAGTCTGATTATATCAGAACACCTGAAATATTAGTTAAATAAATACATAAATGAATAAAAGATTTAATTAACTTTGACACAGATGTTTGCAAAGGATTCCTTGATAAGTTACAACTGTTATTGACAATTAAAGCACCAGTTGATGCCCTAACTAACAATCTGTTCAAATGGCTCTGAGCACTATGGGACTTAACATCTATGGTCATCAGTCCCCTAGAACTTAGAACTACTTAAACCTAACTAACCTAAGGACAGCACACAACACCCAGCCATCACGAGGCAGAGAAAATCCCTGACCCCGCCGGGAATCGAACCCGGGAACCCGGGCGTGGGAAGCGAGAACGCTACCGCACGACCACGAGATGCGGGCTAACAATCTGTTCTCTTGAGGCACGACGTTCCATATTTTAATGAAAAAGTCCATCAGAAACTTTAACTCTCACGTTGGTCCTATACTATGATGCTGACATCTTTAGATGAGCAGAGTCCTTGCTAGATGGACGCTATACTGACGTCTCTGTGAGGGCGCAGCTGTATCAAGAGGGGGCCTGTGGTCTTCAGGAGAGCCTTCCATATGTCCTTGCGGATTGCAGCGAACCCTCGCTTGTATCTGTGGTATCGATTGGTGTTGCTAACCTTGGTGCTGCAGTGCGATCTTTGTAAAACACCACAAATTTTATGCAATGCATATGGACATCATGTTCATAAAAAAATCTTGGGAGGAGAATTGGATTGTAAAAGATTGCATCTTCCTTTGAGGGTGCTTTGACAATGATAAAACTGAGGAATCTGAAGTACGGATTGTTGGAATAACATTCCAGTCACACGATTTCACATACCCTGACAACCAGTTACTTCCACAGCTAAACAATTTGGTGCTAGGGGATGTTTAAATCCAGTGCAGAGATTGTGAACTGCATCTTCCATCAGGATAGGATCAGGATGAAGAATGCACTTCAGGAATGAAATCTACCCACATGGAAATTGTTGGACAAAGTCAACTGATCTTAAAGGGCTCGTTGCAAAAAATAGTATTCGCAGCATTTTTAATTACAAAAAACAGCTTTTAAGTTGAGGTCATGAACTTTTCGCTGTTATAAACCACTAAAAGATTATCGGAATGCTCTCCATTCCCTGGCAGAGAATCTGACTCAACCGAAAGCAGAGCGAGATTAATGGTGCACTCCGCGAGGAACGAGGCCGCTGTACATGTTGCAACGGATTACTACTACTTCCCAATATTACCCCGCAACATCATATACTCGTTATTTGCTTGCAACAGAGGTGGCAAATACAATTGCAATAGATGAGAACCGTGCTACGGTAGTTTCTGTGTGTCGTGGGTGTTCCCAAAACACTGCGTCCCTCGCGAAAAACGCGGAAGTCGTTACCGTTTTAGCGCGACGCGCTAACCTCCGCTGCAATCTGCTAACTGCCGTTTTTACGAGATTACAAATCGGAAACGCCTCGCGTAACACGTGGATTCTATCTGCTCGAGCTGGAGAACAACATTTGTAAAGCATCTCAACATCCGCCGACGTAGTTCGTCAGGCCGTCCTACATGTTTTCCGGTCGTGGGTTAAATTTTCCAATTCTTCCCTCGTATTACACCCAAATTTTTCCATGGCATGTTTTAGACATCCTAATCTTGCCCTTTTCACTAATTAAACTATGCAACGCTCTTCTGCCTAAATACCTTTACCTTCAAACTCCTGCCATTGTTTCACGTTAAGTGTGGGGCTTGTATAAAATTAGCGAATCTCTCTGCTGTTAATGTTCTTTTAATACTTTTGGGTTTCAAAGAAGGATATAATTTATTGTAACTCGAAGCAGCTACATCTAGTTATAGATTCACATGGATCTTCACCATTTGCATGCGGAGAGACTATTCGGCAAGGTTGATTTATCAGCGTATCTTTATATAACCTTTAACAGTAAGATTGTAATCTAATATTGATTAGTAGCTGTAAGTAAAGTTAATTTGACCAGGATACAATGTACGTTTGGAGGCTTACACAGACAGTGACAATTTGAATAACATCGTTTCGGGTATTTTGGCAGCATCAATGCGAAACACTAATAACAGCCTAGCCCTGAAGAGAACCGATACAAAGATGGCCCAGAACATCGGTATTTTAGTTGTTTTTAGTGTTTCATAGCGACTCAGTCTGATAATCAATTATTTAAATAAGATACAATGGTTTATATCATTTATATGTCTCCTGTAAAATTTAAAATTTCCCGGTGTATGCAGTGACGCATAAAATTTCGGACGAACTATCCGGTTCAGTAACTTACTGCTGCGATATTTCGACGCAGAGTATTCTGGCCATCTTCAGATGTATGTGTGGAACACTATGTCTCCTACATATCCTGCAGACTGCGTGAAGCCGACTGGCGTTGTGCAAATTTAATTAGCAAATAGTGAATGAACCAGAAAAAAATAATTTTGATTCATCACATAACTCACTGAAATCCCTATTTCCGCAATGTAAAAATTAAAATTATATACGGGGTGTTCGAAATGTCTCTCCGCAGTGCCGTATGATTGTTCGCCTGCCTGGGTTACTTCCACTGTTTCGTTTACCTCAGTAAATATGAATATTCAATAAATTAATAACTTGTATTTCACTGAGTTTCATTTCGGTATATTCACTGCGGGATACGGCACGCGCGGCTAGCAATTATACGGCATTGCGGAGAGTCTTTTTGAACACCCCGTACTTTTGTGTCCTACAATTTTCCCTTTTCCTCTTCCGCTGTCAAGACTTGTTGATGCCTTAAGACGTCTTCCATTATTCTTTATTAAGGATTTCTCATAGACCAATTTTCTCGCTTACTCTTTCTGGAAGTAGTCCATTTCGTGTTTTATTTGTCGGTTTAATCTTTAACATCCTTCTGCAGCAGTGACCCACACACTCGATTAACAGACATATTGGTCCTCATCGACCTCGTTTGCATCAGTATTTGAATCGTTAGTCCTTCACTTGTACTTTTAGTATGTTTCGTTTGTTTTCGCCTGCGCTCGCCTCTGTGGCGGAACGTCTGTTGGGAACGCAGTACGGCTCTTACTATCCCGCTTGCCTCGGTTGTCAAAATATGAGAGAATAGCACATAGTTCTGTACTGTGTCCACAGGTTACGGAAACTGTGCGGACCCCCAACTGCGGCTGGGATCAGCGCTCCTTATTCTATCGTCCGCATAACCGGCTGTCCGTCCTTGACTGCCATTTCCGGCTCTACGGATTAAGGAGCGATTCTTCCATTCCCGGCTGCTTGAAACCGCGAAGGAGGCGGCGATCAATAAATCTGTCTGCCCAGCGGACCTCGTGACTTCAGACTTTTTTCCCTTATCCGCTTTTGTATGGAAACTGGATTTGTTTCGCGGGCGGTTGGTTTCTGTAGTCGTAATATGGTAAACATGACTAACAGACAGAACAGCATTATGTAGTGAGCACATTGTGCTCATGTTGGAGCGATCTAGGTGCTTGTAAAACAGTAAATTGGTGACCAAGATTGCAGGAATTCTTTTTATTCCATGATTACCGGTTTCGGCGAAACTGAACCCGCCATCATCGGATCTTAGGACACATACAGTTTACCACATCAAGGCAATTACACTACTGGCCATTAAAAATGCTACACCAAGAAGAAATGCAGATGATAAATGGGTATTCATTGGATAAATATATTATACTGGAACTGACATGTAATTACATTTTCACGCAATTTGGGTGCGTAGATCTTGAGAAATCAGTACCCAGAACAACCACCTCTGGCCGTAATAACGACCTTGATACGCCTCGGCATTGAGTCAAACTGAGCTAGGGTCGCGTGTACAGGTACAGCTGCCCACGCAGCTTCAACACGATACCACAATTCATCAAGAATAGTGACTGGCGTATTGTGACGAACCAGTTGCTCGGTCACCATTAACTAGACGTTTTCATTTGGTGAGAGATCTGCAGAATATGCTGGCCAGAGCAGCAGTCGAACATTTTCTGTATCCAAAAAGGCCCGTACAGGACCTGCAACATGCGGTCGTGCATTATCCTGCTGAAATGTAGGGTTTCGCAGGGATCCAATGAAGGGTAGAGCCACGGGACGTAACACATCTGAAATGTAACGTCCACTGTTCAAACTGCCGTCAATGCGAACAAGAAGTGACTGAGCTGTGTCACCAATGGCACCCCATACCATCACGCCGGGTGATACGCCAGTATGGCGATGACCAATACACGCTTCCAATGTGCGGTCACCGCGATGTCGCCAAACACGGATGCGACCATCATGATGCTGTAAACAGAACCTGGATTCATCCGGAAAAATGACGTTTTGCCATTCGTGCACCCAGGTTCGTCGTTGAGTACACCATCACAGGCGCTCCTGTCTGTGATGCAGCGGCAAGGTTAGCCGCAGCCATGGTCTCCGAGCTGATAGTCCATGCTGCTGCAAACGTCGTCGAACTGTTCGTGATGATGGTTGTTGTCTTTAAAACGTCCCCATCTGCTGACTCAGGGATAGAAACGTGGCTGCGCGATCCGTTACAGTCATGCGGATAAGATGCCGGTAATCTTGACTGCTAGTGATACGAGGACGTTGGGATCCAGCACGGCGTTCCGTATTACCCTCCTGAACCTACCGATTCCATATTCTGCTAACAGTCATTGGGTCTCGACCAACGCGAGCAGCAGTGTCGCGATACGATGAACCGCAATGGCGATAGGCTACAATCCGACCTTTATCAAAGTCGGAAACGTGATGGTACACATTTCTCCTCCTTACACGAGACATCACAACAACGTTTCACCAGGCAACGCCGGTCAACTGCTGTTTGTGTATGAGAAATCGTTTGGAAACTTTCCTCATGTCAGGACGTTGTAGGTATCGCCACCGACGCCAACCTTGTGTGAATGCTCTGAAAAACTAATCATTTGCTTACCAAAGCATGTTCTTCCTGTCGGTTAAATTGCGCGTCTGTAGCACGTCATCTTTGTGGTGTAGCAATTTTAATGGCCAGTAGTGTATTAACATCACCATTGTTTGCCTTGCTGTTGTAGCCTGTATGTGTACTAAGATCTGATGATGGCGGCTTTAGTTTCGCCGAAACCGGTAATCAAGGAATAAAGAGAATTCCTGCGATCTTGGCTACCAGTTTATTGTTTTACGAGAACATCATCAGACGAATATTTCTAGTATTTGGCCTCCCGTTATTTCACAAGCTGGAAAAATACGGTGGCAATTTTTGCTGTCCATGTCTACAGATACCCAAAACGTATCAACGCCAGTCGGATCAACGCCACTTGTTTGCATTATGCATTTGCAAGCCACGATCATTCCATACAAAGATTGTGAGACGAATATTAAATTGCAAAGTGGAGCGCTGGAGACGGAGTGGACGGCACTGAGGTGACAAAAGTCAAGAGAGACCTCCTAAAATCGTGTCAGACCTGCTTTTGCCCGGCATAGTGCAGTAGCTCTACGCGTCCTGGACTTAACAAGTCGATGAGCGATGTTTCCTTTATAGTCGTTCACAACTGCGAAAGTGTTCCCGTTGCAGGATGTGCGCCGGCCCCTGTGACCGAAGTGTTCTAGGCGCTTCAGTCCGGAACCGCGCTGCTCCTACGGTCGCAGGTTCGAATCCTGCCTCGGACATGGGTGTGTGTGATGTCCTTAGGTTAGTTGGGTTTTAGTAGTTCTAAGTCTAGGGGAGTGATGACCTCAGATGTTAAGTCCCACGGTGCTTAGAGCCATTTGATCCATTTGAGCAGGATGTACGCAAGCTGACCTTTGGATTATGTCCCATAAATATCCGGTGGGAGTCATGTCGGGCGATAGTGGTGGTCAAATCATTCACTCGAAACGTCCAGAAAGTTCTTCAAACCAATCGCAAATAATTTTGACTCGATGACATGGGACATTAGCATCCATAACAATTCCAACTCTTTCGAATTCTGAAGGTGACAGGGGTAAAATACGAGGAGCGAAAGACTACTTACAATTTGTACAGAAACCAGATGGCAGTAATCAGAGTCGAGGGGCATGAAAGGGAGCAGTGGTTGGGAAGGGAGTGAGACAGTGTTGTAGCCTCTCCCCGATGTTATTCAATCTGTATATTGAGCAAGCAGTAAAGGAAACGAAAGAAAAATTAGGAGTAGGAATTAAATTCCATGGAGAAGAAATAAAAACTTTGAAGTTCGCCGATAACAATGTAATTCTGTCAGAGACAGCAAAGGACCTGGAAGAGCAGTTGAACGGAATGGACAGTGTCTTGAAAGGAGGATACAAGACGAACATGAACAAAAGCAAAACGAGGATAATGGAATGTAGTCGAATTAAATCGGGTGATGCTGAGGGTATTAGGAAATGAGACGCTTAAAGTAGTAAATGAGTTTTACTTTTTGGGGAGCAAAATAACTGATGATGGTCGAAGTAGAGAGGATATAAAATGGACACTGGCAATGGGAAGGAAAACATTTCTGAAGAAGAGAAATTTTTTTGCATCGAGTATAGATTTAAGTGCCAGGAAGTCGTTTCTGAAAGTATTTATACGGAGTGTAGCCAAGAGGTATTGAACAGAATTAGGGAGAAGAGAAATTTGTGGCACACCTTGACTAGAAGAAGGGATCGGTTGGTAGTACATGTTCTGAGGCATCAAGGGAGTACCAATTTAGTATTGGGGGGCAGTGCGGAGGGTAAAAATCGAAGAGGGAGACCAAGAGATGAATACACTAAACAGATTCAAAAGGACGTGGTTCTAGTAGGTACTGGGAGATGAAGAAGCTTGCACAGGGTAGAGTAGCATGGAGAGCTGCATCAAACCAGTCTCTGGACTCAATACTACAACAACAACAATTCCATTGTTGTTTGGGAACGTGAAGTCCGTGAATAGGTGCAAATGGTCTCAAGGTCTCCAAACATAACCGTTTTCAGTCAATGATCGGTTCAGTTGCGCCAGATGACCCAGGCCATTCCATGTAAACAGAGCCCACACCATTACGGAATCACCACCAGCTTGTACAGTGTCTTGTTGACAACTTGGCTCCAAGGCTTCGTGGGGTGTGCGCCAAACTCGAACCTTACCATCAGCTCTCAACAATTGAAATCGGGACACATCTTACCAGGCCATGGTTTTTAGTCATCTAGGATCCAACCGATACGGTGGTGAAGCCAGGAGAGGCCACTGTAGGTGACGTAGTGCTGCTAGCAAACGCACTCGCGCCGGTCGTCTGCTACCGTAGCCCATGGGATCCAATGGATGCGGTCAAGAGCCCAGGAGCGACACTGTAGGGGATGTCGTGCTGTTAGTGAAGGCGCTAGCGTCGGTCGTCTGCTGCCAATGCCCATTAGCGCCAAATCTCTTCGCCCTGTCCTAACGGACGCGTCCGTTGTTCGTCTCGTATTAATTTCTGTAGCTATTTCACGCAGGATTGCTGGTCTGTTACCACCGACAGCTCTACGCAAACGCTGTTGCTCTCGTTCTTTAAGTGAAGGTCGTCGAGCACTTTCTTGTCCGTGGTGGCGGTTATGCCTGTAAACTGGTTTTCTCAGCACACTATTGACACCGAATATTGAATTCCATAAAGAGTGTCCAGCTCCTACTACACTTCCGCTTTCAAAGTCTGTTAATTCCCCTCGTGTGGCTTTATTCATGTCGGAAATCTTTTCTCATGAACAGCCTGAGTACAAATGACACCTCCGCGAATGCACTGCCTTTTTATACCTTGTGTACGTGATACTACCGCCATCTGTATGTGTGAATATCGTTATTCCATGACTTCTGGCAGCTCTCTGTAATGTAAGACTACGAATCTCAAGACTATGGGTAAAATGATGATGTATTCTGACATTTTTCCCTTCTTTCCTTACTGACAATGATTTGTATAGTTTCGCCAGCAATACCAAGTTTCACCGCAGTTCGAATTCGACGTTGATCTTGAAACGACCCCTTTGAACAATTCTACATGACTGTGCTTAAACTGACACACAATATTTTGTTAGCGCAACGCAATCTGACTTTCAAAATTCCCTACAAAAGAATGGCCCTGACTAACATTAAACTATACCTTTCACAAATCACTTACCTCACAAAAATCTTCGCTGCTCAAGCTACTGCAATACAGCGAGCGCCACTACTGCCAGCTAAATAAAAGATTCAAACTATGGAAGGCACTAACTACTGGTAGGGATAGTTAGCAAATGAAAGATATTAATAGAGAACAAACAATGTATTTACCTTAATATCATCAAATATAAATATGGCAGTTCATGACAAATTTAAAAACTCCGCCACCTCTCTCCCCACATCCACCACTGCTGGCGGCTCACCTCCAACTGCGCAACGCTACGCGCTGTTCACAGCCAGCTGCCTAACACTACAATGGCGAGTATTACAACAATGCAAAGCAGACACAGACTGCCAACAGCACAGCCAGTGATTTTCATACAGAGGTGGCGTTACCAATAAAAAAACCTAAACAGCCTACTTACATAGCCCCCATGCTCCCCACAAAAAATTTTACAAATTGGTTTGGGCAGTGGCCAATACAGATTTGAAAAAATTTTCATAATTACAATAACAAAGAAATCAAATGCACACACTTATTGATACAATGTTGGTCAAAAGCTCAAATTTTCTCACAGTCCATAAAGACAGTCCTGATCGTTCATCAAGGTAAAATAGTAGTGTTTTCCTCAAAGTCTGAGCAGTAAAAGAAAATGCACACGGAAGTAGTGGATTTCCATGCAGTCTTGAAGAAGTAGCGTTGTCCTTCCAACGGAAAGACAGTGCTGACTCTTGACATGCTGACAGATAATGCGCCACAACAGAGCAAACCCACAGCAGAGTCAGTCGAAGTTTTGAAGAATATTGGTGGGTAGGTCATCACAGAGCAGACCCACTGTAGTCCTGGTAGAGATGATGGTATTGGTGAGCCACCAGAGGTGCAGACCCACTGTAGTCCTTGTAGAGAGTGTGGACAGGCCCACTGTAGTCCTGGTAGAGAAGACCAGCAGCCATCTGTTGTGATTGTGCAGGTGCACAATCACCAGTGAAGAGTCTTGCAGTTAATATAGCAAGTCCATAACCACCACTTGTGCACTCACAAAGTTTTTTGGAATTGTCCTTAGAACGAGCAATGCTGTTATCCAGTCCCTTGCTGAATTATCAACACACATGCAAACACTAACAGTCCCTACTTCTCACATATTGTCCATATACTATGACCAACAGAAACGTGTGCAGTGAAATGTAACTTACAAGTTAATAATAAGATGAACTGGTGTCAATTACAATTTTATAACATGAGAATACCATTACAAAGGTACAAAATACATCACTAAAAACATAATAATACAGATAACATTTGTAGTAATAGGGGCTTTACAGAAGAATAGAAATAAACATATACATCAGTGTTACAGGAATTATGACATGAGTACATAGATAAAAGATCAGAATAACTTTCGAAACATCAACTTCACACATGAGCATTAACACAAAACAGAGTAAATAATGTCTAAACATCTTTACAAAGTAAATAACACATTATTAATGCCAATTGTATTTGAGGATAACAGTATTCCTCATCGTATTGAATGTAACTTAGTATTAGAAGAGAAAAAAGTTCTATGAAACAGTACACAGAGACAGTAAGAAAACAAATACACAAGGGTACACAAACATATAGTGGGATAACACCAATAGGAAAGGACAGGGTTCGTTTTCAGTGTAACATGTGGTACTGCAGTCCAACCCAAAACTTCATATATCTTTCCTCTTATTTCATCCTTTGTTTCCACCAGAAAAATTCTATCTAAGCATGCTTTCTGTATTTATATGTTTACACATTTCTTACCTCAACATTTATTTCCAAGAAAATCCTACCTAAACCTGTTCTCTGTACTTTTTTTCATATAACTTCTCAATGCATTTCTTCCAATTCATCGCAAATCATTCTCTTAGAGGCTACCCCCTCTTAAGCTAACTTAAATCTACTGAGCTCAGATGCTAAACTAAGGGACGAGGCAATGCAGTGGCACAAAAAAAGTAACACAAACAGCAATGACCAAAAAAATGGAAAATTGCAAAGCAAACTACAGTAAATCTAAATTACCAAGCAATGCAACATTACAACTAATATGAGCCAATGTGCAGCAACAAGAAAAATAAATGAGTAGTAAAACTGGCTTAGCAGAGTAACACAAAGTCAAATTCAGTAACACTATGCCTGACAAACAGCAGTAACTTATACCTAAACATGACATAGCTCAAGCAGAAAAAATATTACAGTAAAAACAACAATGCAGATAAGGGAAATGTATATTCACATCTTAATGTCTATGTAATTAAAGTGCTGCACCGCAAATTATTCTACAAAAGAAATTACCAAGTACTTGAAAAGAAAATTATAGATGCAGTTACTGTTATTAGTCCCTTCTTATTGTTCTCTCCATTCCAAGAGCTCCTTTTTCGAAGAATGTGGATCAGAAAATAATTACTTAATAAATCTGTTGACAGAAAGTGTTCACATTAGCAGATGCATTTAAGTTTATTTCATAAAACCAATGCTGCAACACAGCTGGAAACCAGATATTAAACAAAATGAGCAATCTCTTAACTACAAAGACAATAGATGTAAAATGTTTCTAATCATTTCATTAGGCATTTTAGTAAATATCATAAATTACGAACTCCACAGTATGCTTTCAACAAGGAAGTGTCAATAGCGAGGACAATGGCCTCCCCTTTCTTTTTTCCTACCTGTGCTTCTGATGAGGCACTCACTAATGACTTGTTCTCCCGGTGTCTGACACAGCTGCATGCCCACGACGCATTACGTGCCGGTGGTCACTTAACTTTCTTACGGAAATGATTACGACAGCAGTTTCCGCTACAGTAACAGTCTCCTATAAAAATTTCACAGGTCGAGATTTTACGTTGCAAATGTGGAGAAACAAAATCCTATGAATATAACAGTGTCCAAAAAAAATTTTCGCCGGCATTGTGATACATTCACGCATTTACACACATTTCATAACTCTTAAAGTACGATTCTTGGTTTCCAACATCCTGTTTCACAAGTCAAGAGTCCCTAACTTCTATTCATTATTCATATACATATAAACACGTAATCACATTCCTCATATATGGTAGCATCATCTTATTGACATAAACATACCTCAACAGCATAATACACATCGTCGTCATAAAAATAACATCATAACACCTCAGTCAAATCTCAAAAACGTCGTAGCTTTCTGCAATAATTTCAAACCATAAAAAATATTCTCTGCTCATTTCAATAGTGTCATCTGCCTCAAACGTACTTTAAAAATCATGATCTCATACCAAATATATCATTCAAAGCTCTCATAGTATCACAATGGTTCCGAAAAAATATGAGCATTTCACAAAGTACAGACAAAATACAATTTCATAAGTGTGAAGTTATCCAACTGTGTAATTGCGTAAACATCTGTCACTGATGTAATAAAGAAAGTTTATCTCTCAGTTACATGATCAGATAGCTGTGTAATTTGTGTGTTAGAGAAATATGGTACCGATGTGTAAAGTTGTATAAGCAAATACCATATTAGCTAGGGTTCTTTGTGGTTGCCACACACATGGTACACAAAGTAAGCGTGTACCCCCCCTGAGGATTAATGTAATTATACCCTCAGGTGTTACAGATTACAGCAATGGAATGAAATGTATCACGGAAAACTTTCTTTGTAATTCAAAAATCTTTAAAAATAAATGTTTTAAGTACAAAATTAATCACTGAAATGCGTGTCCTGTAGAGCTAAATGTGCATCTTGTTGTAAGATAATCTCTGTGGAAGTGTCGTAGTTATTTTCCTCCAAAAGCTAAGTTCTGCAGAAGCCAATGTACTTACCTCATGATAAACAAAAGTGAAATGCTTTGCATAGAGATATCTTAGTTATTATGCTTATTGTTGTGATGATGAAAGTACTGTGCTGTAAGGTATTGTTGTGCTATGGAAAAGGCTGTCTCCTTGTAGCTATACCACAAAAGCTACTACTAAAACATGTTTTTGTTTCCAGAAGAATTCAGAAAACTGTGCAGATATAAAACAGATACATCGCAAAAGCAACATTGTAAATTGTCACTCATTAGTAGCGTCGTGATAAAAATCGTGTAGCTGTCACATAAACTAACCTCTGTGTCATCTGGTATCTCTCAGAAAGCACTTTAAATCCAGAATATATTTTCAAGTAAACCAAAATGTTGCATTAAAATCTCATTAGCAGTACTGGTAAATGTTCTAAGTATGTAAGCCTTATAGTCGTTCCATAATCGTGCAACTAACAAACAAGAATGTACAAATACAACACTGTGTCGTCTGTTCACTATAACAATGCAATCGTAATTTCTGTTTAAAAATGTTCCCTAGGTTCTAGACTGGGTATTTAACTTCAAACATTGTTGCATATTAACAGTTTCTTAAGTCTGACAAAGCATACTAGAGATGTGAAGTGAAAAGTTTTATGGCAAAGACAAAGTTAAAAAGCAGATTATCTTTCAATAAACGGTTTTACATGTGAAATGTGGTGTAAACCTTTACTCTTCCTAGTACGCAGAGTTTCAACTTCAACGCAATTATCATGTGGTATACGTCGGATTCTGTAAGGTCCATTGTAAACTAGAAAGAATTTGTGACTCAAGTGTTTCTTCTTATGTGACAATGAATGAGCTTTAATGAGAACTTTCTGACCAATATACAATTTCTTTGCATTTGCTTTACCGTGTAGTTATCTCCTTTTGTCTGCTGCAGATTTTATATTTTTAAGAGCCAAATCAATTATGTCTTTGTGTCGAAGTTTACGTGTATTCGGGAAAGGTACAAGCTCTCTGATTCTGTTCGGTGGTTTTTCATTCTTCAGTACAAGAATAGGTGGTAAAGCAGTGGAATCATGAGGCGTTTCATCCAGCACATTTTGAAATAAGTGTAAATATCTGTCCCAATGCTGATGCTTTGACAAAAGAATTCTAAGTTGGTTTGTTGGCGTACATCTACACTTTTTCCAAAGATTGCACCTTGTAATTTAATCTTACGTAACGGAAGTGTGGGGCAATCGTTCGATTTGTTGCATTTGCTAAAGGCTGTTTCACTAAGTACTGAGATGGGACTGCCAGAGTCAAGTACTGCCGTACATTTTACGTCATTTACAGTAATGTGAATCACAGGATATGCAATGTTGTTAAGTTTTACGTCGTGTTCCTGGAGTAAGATGTCCCTAATGTCTTCCACTTTTACGTAATTACTAGCTACGGCAGCTGCGTCATCAGTTTCATAAGTACGTTTTGTTGCTGCCAGCGGTCTCTTTGTTGGCGCGCGTCGTTATTGGGATTTGGAGACCTAACTTCTACAAATTCACCGTGACGAGAGAGCCCTGCTCTGTTTGAATCCCACCAGTTCTGATGCAATTCAGGTCTGTCGTTACGATCACATCGTCTGTCGTCATGTCGGTAGTTCCTGTAGTTTCTTTCTTGTCGGTTAAGTGGTGGAGAATTTCTCCCTGAATCGTAACTGCGCGCTGGACCGTTGGGTCTAAACTTATTCTGTCTCCCGTAATAATAATTATTTTGGTTCCCATATTGTCTGTTTCTCTGATTGTCTCTGTGATAGCCACTACCGTGGAGAGGTGATCTTTCCCTGTAATTATTACTACTCTGCCAACGGTTGTCATATGGGTGGTGTCTGTTTTCGTCACGATTTGTGTTGTGAGAATAGCATTGTCATGCCAAGTTATTACTTCTTTCATCGCGGAATTGCGACGGATGTGACCTGTAATTGTTGTGTTCCTGGTTTCGCGTTCCGCAATTGTCAGTGTCAATTTCTAATTCTTGTAAGAGTCCCTGAAATGCTTCAATGTCGTCTTTGCAACGTCCTGCCAAAGTAATATGTCGTAAATGTTCAGGCAGTTTGATTAAGCAAATGCGGATGAGTTCTGAGGGGCTGTATGGGTTTGAAAGATACTGATTCTTATGCAACATGTCTTCAAAATATTTCATAAGACTGGAAAATTCAGATTGTTCGAAACGTTTCATCATTATGATGCTATGTTTTACTCGGTCTTGTGTGGCTTGAGACCAATATGCTGAGATGAAGGCATGGTAAAACTCTCCTTCACTGTGGCAATCGTGAATTACCAATCGCATACTTACAGCTGGTTCATTCTCCAAGTAGCCACACATAAATTCTAATCTGTGTTCTAACGACCAGTTGGGAGGAAAACAATGCGAGAATTGATGGAGTCATGCTTGTGGATGAATGTCGTTGCCAGAATTCTTAAATGTTTTGAATTTACGTGTAGTAATGAACAGCCTATAGTCAAAATCATCATGTCGCCGAGTCGCATATCAGTCATTGTTAGGTCGTGTCGGCCGTTTCATCTCAAAATTCGGTGCACATTGCCAATTTCTTTCATAACTTCCGAAATGCCCTGTGTTATTATTTTGTTTCTGTTCCGTATTTCTGTGTCCCTCTTCCCGTATTGGGGCGCGAGTATCCTCTGAAATACGTAATTCTTGTATTACCTGTGTCAGCTGATCTTGTACTTCCCGGATTTCTCTTTTGTACTGTGTATTGATTTGATTTTGATTCTGTTTGAATTTTCTAATTTGTTCATACTCTTCTGTGTCAGTGAAGGCTACAGGTCTTGTGTCATTCAGATCATCATCTACCTTTGTAGATAAGTTAGTGACCTGATCCGAAAGTTTGGCTACTTTCTCCGATAGTGAACACATTTCCTCAGTGTGTTTTTCTGAACCAAGTTTCAGAGTGTCCATTTGTGTTGAAATCGAATCTACTGTGTCCTTTAAGTTGCGTAACCGAATCGGTAGATGCAACTGAGTCAATTTTAGCCCACAAGGCCTCATGATTTTCATGAACAATGGTTTGCAGTTCTTTTATGGCTGCTTCGTGATTCTGTAATGCATTTTCATGCCGCGAAAAAATAGGTTGAAAATGCTCACAAATTTGTGTTTTTACGTCATTACAGACTTTTTGACATTTCGATTCAATGTTATGTAACTCAGTAGTTAAATCTTCACGTGTTTGTTCAAGTGTTTGTTCCAGTGAGTCTAACTTTTTAAGATTTTGTTCCACTGTGTCTAACTTTTGAAGCTTTTGCTGTGTTTGTCTCTGATTTTGTTCCATTGTGTCTAACTTTTGAAGCTTTTGCTGTGTTTGTCTCTGATTTTGTTCCATTGTGTCTAATTGTTGCTGTGTTTGTCTCTGATGTTGTTCCATTGTGTCTAACTTTTTAAGATTTTGTCCCATTTGTCTCTGATTTTGTTCCATTTGTTTCATTAATTGCAATAATAATGTATTAGTGTCTGGAATCTGTTTCTCTATGCCTTTCGGCAGTGCATTTGCACCGGCAACATTCACATTTTGACAAGCAGAAAATGTGTCTTGACTTATTTGAGAAAACGGTGATGACCAAAAACCTGAATCTACAGTATTTGCGAAATTGTGTCCTGTCATTTCGGATTCCTGAGGCGAGCTGTTGCCGACCGATCGATCGATAATGCCTCCCTGTTCACTACCTGTTTCACTGTCTACACCATTGTTTGCAGCCCGCTCCATTTCCCTATGCACAATTACCAAATTACTACTTTGAACATCAGTTAATTCATTACTCGGTGGCGCTAACACACTGCTTTCATTTTCACTGTCATTTCTCAGTTTACTTTGGAGCCTAGTATTACGTTTTTCACACGCCATTATTGTTACAGTATTTCACACGACAACACAGAAAAACACAATTTGAAGATCAAAAATAAGAGATCACATTAACATAGCACTGAAAATAATATCTAGTTAATTGCAGCTGCGAAATACTTGGTGCAAATCTACATGCATGCCACAAGTGTTTTACTGTACAACAATGAAAGACTGCAACTACAAAGGAGATTTTCTCTACAATTACGTGCTAGCAATAAACAATAGCTACACTAATAATACAAACTACAAGAAAAAATCAGAAGATTCCAGTGAGGTATCCTGGCAGGGTCGCCATATGAAACGTCCCCTTTGAACAATTCTACATGACTGTGCTTAAACTGACACACAATATTTTGTTAGCGCAACGCAATCTGACTTTCAAAATTCCCTACAAAAGAATGGCCCTGACTAACATTAAACTATACCTTTCACAAATCACTTACCTCACAAAAATCTTCGCTGCTCAAGCTACTGCAATACAGCGAGCGCCACTACTGCCAGCTAAATAAAAGATTCAAACTATGGAAGGCACTAACTACTGGTGGGGATAGTTAGCAAATGAAAGATATTAATAGAGAACAAACAATGTATTTACCTTAATATCATCAAATATAAATATAGCAGTTCATGACAAATTTCAAAACTCCGCCATCTCTCTCCCCACATCCACCACTGCTGGCGGCTCACCTCCAACTGTGCAACGCTACGCGCTGTTCACAGCCAGCTGCCTAACACTACAATGGCGAGTATTACAACAATGCAAAGCAGACACAGACTGCCCACAGCACAGCCAGTGATTTTCATACAGAGGTGGCGTTACCAATAAAAAAACCTAAACAGCCTACTTACAATCTATAGGTCCTCCGTGTAACTGGAAGGCAAGGTCAGTTCGTCCTCAGATTTTAACTGTAGTCTTCAAGGAGGGTACAATATCCGTAAACAGCGAAAAAAAAAATAAATAAATAAAAAATTTTAAAAACCTTCAAATGGCTCTGAGCACTATACGACTTAAGATCTGGGGTCAACAATGCCCTAGAACTTAGAACTACTTGAACCTAACTAACCTAAGGACATCATACACATCCATGCCCGAGGCAGGATTCCACCCTGCGATCGTAGCTGTCGCTCGGTTCCAGATTGAAGCGCCTAAAACCTCTCGGACACACCGGCCGGCCCGTAAACAGCAGTGAAAAAGAGTGAGGTACGAACAATTAGCAAATGTCATTTTTGACAGAGCAGTGTTAACGTTACAAAAATATTAAAGTTAAACGGTAAATAAACATGAAAGGAACAATCCGTAAAAACATTAACACTATAATTCTAGAAAACCGAGCGTATGAAGGAATTTAAATTAACTATCACAACAAAATAAAACTAATACAAGCCAAGAGTACCGAAGACTACAGCTAACATGAAGAGTTCAAATAGTTCAAATGGCTCTGAGCACTATAGGACAACATATGAGGTCATCAGTCCCCTAGAACTTAGAAATACTTAAACATAACTAACCTAAGGACATCACACACATCCATGCCCGAGGCAGGATTCGAGCCTGCGACCGTAGCTGTCGCGCGGTTCCATACTGAAGCGCCTAGAACCGCTCGGCCACCCCGGCCGGCTAACATGAAGAGTTATCAGATGTGAAAGGTAATACACTAGGAGAGAAATGCGTGAGCTAAGTTTTATAGCCTCCAATAGTTTTAACTGATTCAGCTGCGGATTCTTGGTGTAGCGTTTTAAATTGTATAAATTAAAATGAACACTTTTCGTCTGGTTTTACAAACATTTATTTTCGCATTGCCAGCGTTTCGGCTTGTAAACCATTTTTTTAACCAAAAAGGATAGGATGCAGTTTGTCTTTTATAGGCAAAATTTCTAATAAGAGAAGAATATTTTCTATACCCCACAGATATTGGGTAGATGTGCCTTCAGTTCAAAGTATCAGCCAAGAGTGTTAATCCTGCCGTATGAGAGTGACTCGTCGATTTAAGTTGTACGAGGAGCTTGAAATATAGAACCTGATTTCTCCTTTGCTAAATATAGTTTAGGCCAGAAGCACGTGTATGTAATAGATGTAGGGGTCCTACGCGTGGAGTGACAAGACTGCATAGTTGACTGTATTAGATATGTTAAAAAGCAGTTGTGTGTATCCACCACATTTATCGCTTAGCGAGCACATTTACCACTCAGCAAGCAGACTCAATTTAATTGCACACCCTTTTAAAATAGTTTAAATAAGCTGATTGTCACACAATAGTGCAGTATGTATTTTTTTAAACATAGAAAACAGGCTTTGGGGGCCAAAGAAAGTTGCTGACAGTTAACACGATGAGAGATGAAGAATTCAAAGTGGCGAATGAGATGTATAGATTCGCCCATAAAAAAATTTTGCAAACCCCTTGGCAACAGATCCACCACATGTGTGGTGTACTTCTCCATTACAGTTCAGTTTGCTCGTAGGAACCTGATTTCCTGTGCACGTAAGAAACATCGGCCAAATTCATCGTGTCACATCCCAAACGTGGGTGAGGTGTATCCCCGAAGCAGCCAAAGTACTGACGCAGAGAGGGCGACAGTTTGACACAGTTCCCCTTGCTCACTACAACTGCATGCTCACCAGCTGAGTTCTCGGAATTCTCATCAAATGCCTAAAGTAACTCCCCCACCCTGGGCCCCTGCCTCCACCATATCGAAATAAGTGTCCAAGGAATAGAAAAGCAACTGGAATCACTCAACAGAGGAAAGTCCACTGGACCCGACAGGATGCCAATTCGATTCTACACAGAGTACGCGAAAGAACTTGCCCCCCTTCTAACAGCCGTGTACCGCAAGTCTCTAGACGAGCGGAGGGTTCCAAATGATTGGAAATGAGCACAGGTAGTCCCAGTCGTCAAGAAGGGTCGTCGAGCAGATGCGCAAAACTATAGACCTATAACACTGACGTCGATCTGTTGCAGAATCTTGGAACATGTTATTTGCTCGAGTATCATGTCGTTTTTGGAAACCCGGAAGCTACTATGTGGGAATCAAATGGTTCAAATGGCTCTGAGCACTATGGGACTCAACATCTTAGGTCATAAGTCCCCTAGAACTTAGAACTACTTAAACCTAACTAACCTAAGGACATCACACACACTCAAGCCCGAGGCAGGATTCGAACCTGCGACCGTAGCAGCCTCGCGGTTCCGGACTGCAGCGCCAGAACCGCACGGCCACAGCGGCCGGCCATGTGGGAATCAACATGGATTCGAGAAACAGCGATCGTGTGAGACCCAACTCGCTTTATTTGTTCATGAGACCCAGAAAATATTAGATACAGGCTCCCAGGTATATGCTATTTTTCTTGACTTCCGGAAGGCGTTCGATACAGTTCCGCACTGTCGCCTGATGAACAAAGTAAGAGCCTACGGAATATCAGACCAGCTGTGTGGCTGGATTGAAGAGTTTTTAGCAAACAGAACACAGCATGTTGTTATCAATGGAGAGACGTCTACAGACGTTAAAGTAATCTCTGGCGTGCCACAGGGGAGTGTTATGGGACCATTGGTTTTCACAATATATATAAATGACCTAGTAGATAGTGTCGGAAGTTCCATGCGGCTTTTCGCGGATGATGCTGTAGTATACAGAGAAGTTGCAGCATTAGAAAATTGTAGCGAAATGCAGGAAGATCTGCAGCGGATAGGCACTTGGTGCAGGGAGTGGCAACAGTCCCTTAACATAGACAAATGTAATGTATTGCGAATACATAGAAAGAAGGATCCTTTATTGTATGATTATATGATAGCGGAACAAACACTGGTAGCAGTCACTTCAGTAAAATATCTGGGAGTATGCGTGCGGAAGGATTTGAAGTGGAATGATCACATAAAATTAATTGTTGGTAAGACGGGTACCAGGTTGAGATTCATTGGGAGAGTGCTTAGAAAATGTAGTCCATCAACAAAGGAGGTGGCTTACAAAACACTCGTTCGACCTATACTTGAGTATTGCTCATCAGTGTGGGATCCGTACCAGATCGGGTTGACGGAGGAGATAGAGAAGATCCAAAGAAGAGCGTCACAGGGTTATTTGGTAACCGTGATAGCGTTACGGAGATGTTTAATAAACTCAAGTGGCAGACTCTGCAAGAGAGGCGCTCTGCATCGCGGTGTAGCTTGCTCGCCAGGTTTCGAGAGGGTGCTTTTCTGGATGAGGTATCGAATATATTGCTTCCCCCTACTTATACCTCCCGAGGAGATCACGAATGTAAAATTAGAGAGATTAGAGCGCGCACGGAGGCTTTCAGACAGTCGTTTTTCCCGTGAACCATACGCGACTGGAACAGGAAAGGGAGGTAATGACAGTGGCACGTAAAGTGCCCTCCGCCACACACCGTTGGGTAGCTTGCGGAGTATAAATGTAGATGTGTAGATGTTACAGATTCAGCGCAGTCTACCCAGCAGCCTGGAGTCTCGGTGTCTTCTTTCTCCGACTGCGTAATGCTCTGCGGATCGCTTTGCCACGCCATAAACTTATCTTTTTCTTCAGTTGTTACTACTTCTGAGGTTTAGCTTTTCCCCTCGGCCACGACAACATTTAACCTCACCCAATCGCTAAATGCCACTACCGTCTAGGATAAAACACAACACTGGAATCACTGTGTCATCTCAATGCCTCGAGGGGACTGATGACCGTAGATGTCAAGTCCCATAGTGCTCAGAGCCATTTTTTCAATGCCTCGCAATGAAACGGACTACAGTTCTCACGTAAAAGCCCATTTGGTAACCTTCATTTTGTCTCAAAGTAAAAACTGTAACCAGGAAAGCGATCCTGGGGTAGTATTGAATACAGATTGCATTTTATTCTCTTCTTTAATTTTCGTGGCTTAGTCTGAAATGGTTAACGGAAAGCATTAACTATTTCACCATCAGTTTTCTAAACAATGACTGCAGTAAATCTCATCGAGTTTCAAATCGGTGCATGCATACAATTTTTTATAGGAAATACAGAATATTGCAGTCATTTAAATTAATACAGCATGTGAATCAGCACTTGACGTTGTTATTACTCAAATTTTGGCGAAATCTGCAAACGAAAGTGATAAAATAATATAGAGAAAAGAGCACAAAAAAGAAGGCAGAAAAATTAATTACTCTATCACATATACAGGGTGAATAATCTGAAACTTGCACCGCAAATACTGCGGAAATAGAAAGTGATGTTGATGTGCGGTTTTCACAGAATGAATTGGTAGGCAGGGCTTCGTATTGTTACACTATAATAATACTTAGAAAGTATATTTTTCTGTGGAAGCATACACTTTTAAAATAGAACAATGCCTATTGACATTAATAAATTAAAAGTAGGGTAAATTAAAATGTAGTGTTAGTCTTCAATTTTTTGGACCTGTCCTCCTCAGTTGCGCGTAATACTAAGTGAAAATCATCAACATATCGTAGTAGTGCTAGTCGTTTACGAGATAGTGTATTGAAAATTTTTCATATCGACACTTGTGTAATACCTGTAGTAGCAGGCACCCGTTGTGATTCCATTCATGAAAAGCATTACAGGGAGTGTTTTCCGACGGGATAACGCTCTCCCATATACTGCTGTTGTAACCCAACATGCTCTACAGAGCCGACATGCGGCCTTGGCTTGTTCGATCACCAGATCTGTCTCCAATCGAGCACATACACGTCATACATCGGACGACAACTCCAGCGCCATCCACAAACAACGCTAACCGTTCCCGTATTGACCGATCAAGAGCAATGGGCATGATACTCCATCCCACAAACCGACGTCCGGCACCTGTACAACAAAGTGCATACATGCTTGCGTTCAACATTCTGGCGGTTATTAATGTACAAGCATTTCACAATTGCAATGGCTTACCTTTCAATGATAATCACCTAAATATGTTACCTACACAAATACTGTACATTAATTATCTCTTGATGTTTCTATTTTTTCCGTCAGTAGATAAATGAAAACTGTGTCTGTGGTGTCACCGCCAGACACCACACTTGCTACGTGGTAGCCTTTAAATCGGCCGCGGTCCGTTAGTATACGTCGGACCCGCGTGTCGCCACTGTCAGTGATTGCAGACCGGGCGCCACCACACGGCAGGTCTAGAGAGCCTTCCTAGCACTCGCCCCAGTTGTACAGCCGACTTTGCTAGCGACGCTACACTGACCAATACGCTCTCATTTGCCGAAACGATAGTTAGCTTAGCCTTCAGCTACGTCAATTGCTACGACCTAGCAAGGCGCCGTATTCAATTGATATTTATTATGTGAAGCATGTATCATCAAGAGCGATGTTCTACATCTATGGATTAAAGTTAAGTATTACAAGATTTTCGTACTTTATTGCAATTCTCAAGACATTGTCCTGTTCCAGACCTCGCGCCAGCCTGCGTGAGCTTAGCGCGTGCCTTTCGGCTTTCTCTCATTGTGACTTGGCTGTCTTGCCAAGTCACAACAGTGTTGTTGTCTTTTTAGAAAATAAATAAATGCAGTAATTTGCATTAACGAAACTATTGCAGATTATTTCCTTATATCCACTCAATATCATTGAATTATTTGCACATCAGTTGTTGAAATTAACTTACAAAACAGGAGAACTGGAATCGTGATATAGGAATTAACTGTCCCTGCTTCAAGTAGGTACGTGGTTCACGTATCCGTAAAGTCTCGTCTTATTGGTACGCTCGTTTTAAGTTGATCGTAGCGTCTGAATAGATTTATAATATTACATGAAACCGGTTTTCGCGGACAGAATGCTCAGAAACTTTGACGGGGCTCAAGCACTAAACACAGTTGGATACATAGCAGAGAGTCCATCGGGCTACATCGACGATATACAGACACATTAAACCTTATAAACAGTGCAGGAGGAGGCTTCTGCCTAACCTGGTCAATATCTGTAAATGGACAGAGAGATCCAGCGACATCTACATCTTCTTATTGAGCTTTCAGCTATCTCAGGACTGTAACTTCCCAATAGCCCATTTTCTGAATGTAATGGGCAGATGTTTGTATCTCAGGATTCCCACATCGTGTCCAGTTTACCGCAATCTAGAGAGCGTCTGTTTATTGTGGGATCGTCAGCATCAAATCTGGAGGTTTAGGGTATGGAGGAATGTGCTCTTCAGCTTCCAAAATGTGTGTTGTCACACAGTCCACCGGATAAATAGTTGTGGTCAGTACTATCACAGTAACATCGTTTTAAGAAATCAGTCTGGCGGGTTCGTCTGGCGGGTTCGGATCTTGGTGAGAATGGAAAGGCACATTAGGATGCAACATTGCGTCGACGACGAAGTCATTAGGGACATACATTAACAGGCGGGATTCGAGGATACATTTGATTACCAGTTATTCGTGTTCTATTTGTTCTACAGCATTAAATAAGTGTGATTTGATGCATATCAACATACATTCAACCGGCTTCGAAAAAACGCAATGTTCGGTGGTTAAAAATATAAGTACATGGCAGTTGACACCAACGGCGGTAGATTTTTCCCCGTCGATACCATTATGGTGTATTCTTGACATAGTTATTTGTCAGAAACCCGATGCCTGTACTGATCAGTATTGGACTGTTTCGTGTATCGGGCACCCCTGATCTGGCCACGGTTCATAACTTTGGCACGACTGTTACACTAGTAGATGGTACGAGCTACGCCAGTTTCCAAATCACATGACTCATTGAAGCACATCATTGGGTTTGTTGGAGGAATCACTCCAGCATAGTTGCATCTCTAATTAGACTGCTCGTGATTGCGTATAGGAGTAACGAAACAGCATGGCGAAAATTTCAGGTTACATCTTCATAGAAGTACGAAATGTGTTTGTTATATGGAAATGGGTTGAGTAATTTTTTTATATTTTTTTGTTTAGTTTCGATTCCCCCCGAAGGGGGCTGGCTGGCAGCAGCTTAGTATGCCGCTCTTCAGCCTACAGAATTTGTTTTAAAAAGAGGAACATAATAAATAGTAAAAACAGGCGATAAAATCGGAGACTGTAATGGTAACTTGGCGGAAAAATCGTGGAACTTAAAACATAGAACAATGGGATGATTGTGCTAGTAAAATACATATGAAGCAGACAGGTAAAATAATAGACAGACAATTAAAAGAAAAAAAAAACACGGCGACAGTCTGGTTTCTGTTCGCAAGAGACATAAAATTCACACCCAGCGACAGCATGATTTCTGTTCTCAACACTTTGGAAAGACGAACAACACTGAACATTCACTTGAACACTGCACTAAAAAGTTGGCAAATATGACATACCACAGCCGAGGGCAGGTGGGAGGAACCTGGACAGATGATGGGAAATAAAGGGTTGGGGGGGGGGCGGGGAAAGAAAAAAGAATGGTGGGAGAAGGGGGGAAAGGAGCCGATGGAGGACTACGACCCATAAGAGGGCGGGGGGGGGGGGGGTTGAGTAACGCTTTATTTCCGTTTTAGTATTCATTTTCTACAACAGTCCGTAATTCAGTTATCATGCCAGCCATGCAGGAAAAGAACGTACCAGCCTACCACATGAATCTTTCTCTTCTTGAAGTGTTCAGAATGTTCTTTCGTTTACGTCTGTTTGACTTGTAGCTATTCAGCTCACCAACGGACACGCTGTAACAGATTCTGCCGTAGATGTGATACCGTTGTGTCGATACTCGCCCTCAGAATGTCTCTTTAGGCAGCGTTGAGTTCCAGGTTCTGAGGGGAGAGGGCACCTTGAGCGCGGGAGAGCAGATTAAAACGCCAGCGCATGCACTATGCGGGGAGAATGCTGCAGTGGACTATAGACAGCGGTTTTCACTGAAACAAACTGTTTTCGCTTATATCTTTTTTTACGCCAGTTTAACCTGACAAAACCGTTCAAAAAACCGATTTCTGAACTAACCGATTTTCGGTTTTTTATTCCTACTATTTTCAGTAGTGAGCGTCGACATCAAACACAGATCGAAAAATTTGTACTCTTGTCACTATCAAAATACATAAAATTATAAAATTAAATTTAATAGTCAACTAAAAGAAAACTTAACCTGTCACCCGTTCGCTGTTTTCCTCGAAAATCATATGTGGTTGAATACTACAAAAAAAATGTCTAGTATTCTACTAATGATTATAATATTTTGAAACTCTGCTCGAAGGTCATGTTCTAATCAGAAGTCAGACACGTTGCGGGCATTACCAGTAGTAAGCGCTAAAGATTGGAAACTGAGCTTGGACGACTGTCTTTCTTGTCAATTTACCCTTTTTCAAGAACTACAGTGCTGGCCATTAAAACTTGTACACCAAGAAGAAATGAAGAAGATAAACGGGTACTCATTGGACAAATACATTATACTAGAACTGACATGTGATTACATTTTCACGCAATTTGGGTGCATACATCGTGAGAAATCGGTACCCAGAACAACCACCTTTGGCAGTAATAACGGCCTTGATACGCCTGGGCATTGAGTCAAACACAGCTTGGATAGCGTCTACAGGTACAGCTGCACATGCAGCTTCAACACGATACCACAGTTCATCAAGAGTAATGACTGGCGTATTGTGACGAGCCAGTTGCTCGGCCATCATTGACCAGACGTTTCCAATTGGTGAGAGATCTGCAGAATGTGCTGGCCAGGGCAGCAGTCGAACATTTTCTGTATCCAGAAAGGCCCGCATAGGACCTGCAACATGCGGTCGTGCATTATCCTGCTGAAATGTAGGGATCGAATGAAGGGTAGAGCCACGGGTCGCAACACATTTGAAATTTCACGTCCACTGTTCAAAGTGCCGTCACTGTAAACAAGAGGTGACCGAGACGTATAACGAATGGCACCCCATACCATCACACCGAGTGATACACCAGTATGGTGATGACGAATACACGCTTCCAATGTGCGTTCACCGCGATGTCGCCAAATACGGATGCGACCATAATGATGCTGTAAACAGAACCTGGATTCATCCGAAAAAATGACTTTTGCCTTTCGTGCACCCAGGTTCGTCGTTGGGTACACCATCGCAGGCTCTCTTGTCTGTAATGCAGCGTCACGGGTAACCGCAGCCATTGTCTCCGAGCTGATAGTCCATGCTGCTGCAAACGTCGTCGAACTGTTCGTGCAGATGGTTGTTGTCTTGCAAACGTCCCCATCTGTTGACTCAGAGATCGAAACGTGGCTGCACGAAGCGTTACAGCCATGCGGATAAGATGCCTGTCATCTCGACTGTTAGTGATACGAGGCCGTTGGGATCCAGCACGGCGTTCCGTATTACCCTCCTGAACTTACCGATTCCATATTCTGTTAACAGTCATTGGATCCAGACCAACGCGGGCAGCAGTGTCGCGATACGATAAACCGCAATCGCGATAGGCTACAATCTGACCTTTATTAAAGTCGGAAACGTGATGTTACGCATTTCTCCTCCTTAGACGAGGCATCACAACAATCACCAGTCAACGCTGGTCAACTGCTGTTTGTGTATGAGAAATCGTTTGGAAACTTCCCTCATGTTAGCACGTTGTAGGTTTCGCCACCGGCGCCAACCTTGTGTGAATGCTCTGAAAAGCTAATCATTCGCATATCACAGCATCTCCTTCCTGTCGGTCAAATTTCACGTCTGTAGCACGTTATCTTCGTGGTGTAGCAATTTTAATGGCCAGTAGTCTAGTACTGATCACTTATCCCATTTTCTATAACTACGCAATAAATCAAACCAATGCATATTTTACGAATAAAAATTACTCGTTTTATTTTAAAAAAGTTTTATTTATGAACGATAAAATTCAGCACTGCTAGCAGCTATACCTAACAGATATCTAGGTTTTTTTACTCGGTTATTAGTAAAAAATAACAAACACCAGCTATAACAGAGACCAAAGGAATACCGAAAAATGTCGGCTACGCAAACTAAAATACGGGGATCGGTTTTAACCGGTCGGGTTTTTCCATCTCTTCTACGGACCAGGATGCCAGTGGAGGGTCGCCACGCGAGGTCAGCAGATAGGACAGGGCAACGTGTGACGAGCGGCTTGCCATTGGGTGTATGGGGAGGCCGTGCTGCATGAACGTACGAGGTTTGTCGCCACGATCGAGCAAGTGTGTCTGTGTATGCCTATCTGTTCCCTGCTGCTCATCTAGGGTCGCGACACAACATATTGTAAGGTCATTTTGATTTTTGTATATTATCGATGTGCACTTCAGAGGGAGAGAGAGCAATTGAAGTTACTGTTAAACAATCATTGATCTTGTCATTGCACAGTATTTGCCTCTGCGCAGTCCATTCATTCTTAGTTGAAGTGTGGTAGCTGATGGACGTATTCTGTAGTTTTGAGTTGACGTGTGATTGTATCGGTTAGACGATTGAAGATCGATTGTAAAGCACAACAGCTATGAATAAGATGTATACAGTGTGGTCCATTGATAGTGACGGGGATAAATATCTCACGAAATAAGCGTCAAACGGAAAAACTACAAAGAACGGAACTTGTCTAGCTCGAAGGGGGAAACCACATGGCGCTATAGTTGGGCCGCTATATGGCAATGCCATAGGTCAAACGGATATCAACTGCGTTTTTTAAAATAGGAACCCCCATTTTTTTGCATATTCGTGTAGTACGTAAGGAAATATGAATGTTTTAGTTGGACCACTATTTTCCCTTTGTGATAGATGGAACTGTAATAGTCACAAACATATGGCTCACAATTTTAGACGAACAGGTGCTAACAGGTAGGCTTTTTAAATAAAAATACACAACGTAGGTACGTCTGAACATTTTATTTCGGTTGTTCCAATGTGATATATGTACCTTTGTGAACTTATTGCCGGCCGGTGAGGCCGTGCGGTTCTAGGCGCTTCAATCTGGAACCGCGTGACCGCTACGGTCGCAGGTTCCAATCCTGCCTCGGGCATGGATGTGTGTGATGTCCTTAGGTTAGTTAGGTTTAAGTAGTTTTAAGTTGTAGGGGACTGATGACCATAGATGTTAAGTCCCATAGTGCTCAGAGCCATTTGAACCATTTCTGGACTTATGATTTCTCAGAACGCATGCTGTTAAAGCGTGATTACCTGTAAAGACTACATTAATGCAATAAATGCTCAAAATGATGTTCGTCAGACTCAATGCATTTGGAAATAGGTGTAACGACATTCCTCTCAACAGCGAGTAGTTCGCCTTCCGTAATGTTCGCACATGCATTGACAATGCGCTGACACATGTTGTCAGGAGTTTTCGGTGGATCACGATAGCAAATATCCTTCAACTTTCCCCACAGAAAGATATCCGGGGACGTCAGATCCGGTGAACGTGAGGGCCATGTTATGGTACTTCGACGACCAATCAACCTGTCATGAAATATGCTATTCAATACCACTATCATGGAAGTACATCGCCATTCTGTCATGCAGTGAGACATCTTATACTAACATCGATAGAACATTACGTAGGAAATCAGCATACATTGCACCATTTAGATTGCCATCGATCAAATGGGGGCCAATTATCCTTCCTCCCATAATGCCGCAACATACATTAACCCACCAAGGTCACTGATGTTCCACCTGTCTCAACCTTCGTGGATTTTCCGTTGCACAATTGCGGATATTATGCCGGCTTACGTTACCGCTGTTGGAGAATGACACTTCGTCGCTAAATAGAACGCGTGACAAAAATCTATCATCGTCGCGTAATTTCTCTTGTGCCCTGTGGCAGAACTGTACACGACGTTCAAAGTCGTCCCCATGCAATTCCTGGTGCACAGAAATATGATACGGGTGCAGTCGATGTTGATGTATCATTCTCAACACCGACATTTTGCTCACAAGACATGACGACTTGTCTTCATGTTTCGTGTGCCCAAGGTCATTTACCCACTGCGGCCCCCGGGGTCAGCATGGCGGCGGTCCCTGTCCTGCTGAGATAATTTGTTCTTTTAGGACAATTATCTGAGCAAGCACCCACGCCAGCAAAAGGTTGGCATGTGTAAAAGTTTTCTTTTTTGAGCCTCATGCGGTATCCCCTTTTTATTGAATATGTATATAAATACAGAATCTTGTACATTTTATTCAGTCAGCACAATGTCGTGTTAAATCAGTATTTAAGCACAGGATCACATAGTTCAATTCAGTACGACAGAGGAACACTATATCCAGGACCAGTGGACGATATTGAAATGGCGGAACATGGAAACACCTTTAATGTTAATAGAGATAATAGTATACAGACAATGTTTCGACAAATTGTAAATAAATGAATTATTACATTGGAACAGTGTTTCATTTCAATAATCAATATTATACATTTGAAGTAATTGAAAGAAAGCCAAAGGATACGGCTTTTTACAAGCAATTTTAATTCATCAAACTTTCTCCACCTAAGTGTTCATACACGAATATCTTTAAAATCTGGGTGAGAAAAAATAACTGGTTGTCAATTTGAAATTAACAATAATGGAGTATGTCTTAGTATAGCGTCTCCTTTGTACTTTGCTCTGATGTTACATGCAATTCCTTCACACACTTTTTTAAAATCCTCAATTGCACCCTCCTCTAAAGAAATTTCATTTCCAACAATCACACGTCTGTTAACAGCATCTTGCGATGCAAACTGATTCGTTCTATTATTACAACGCCCAATGTGCCCAAGATTTAAACCAAGTGAAATTATACAATCAAAAAACCAATTTTTGCCACTATTTGGTGGACCAATAATACATAGTGTGTTTAACTTTTTATTTGGTACATATATATTTTTACCTTCAAATTCTTGCCAATGATACAATCCTTTCTTATTAATCCAAGATACAAGATTTGTTAAAAAATTCGTAGCCTCGTCAGTATCATCTTCACATTGACATAATAAAATTTTATTTAGCCAAGAAAGAGAATCTTGAAGAGTATAATAATATTCCCAAACGTTTGTCGAATGAGAATAAAAAATATTATCTTCAGAACTAGAGCACAATAAATTTTCTATACCATGTAAATCCAATTCATTTATAATTTTTTTATACAATTCTAAGCCCATATCAAAAAATCGTTTGAATTTAGGGTCAATCAAATTAATAAAATATGGATGAGCAGATGGTATTACATTGACTATATTTTCTGGAGGGATACAATTATAACTAAATAAAAGCGATAGTACCTTTTTCGCTGTTTTTTCAGCATTGCACCCTTTCCCTGTAACGATCAGCTGGCCCTTGCTATGAGGCCATTTACATGCTGCATCACTGGCAAGTCCGCTTCCACATTGATTAACATTTCCAGTGTCTTGCCCCTCCAATACTTTGAGGGATTGCTCGACGAAACTGTTCCATTATATAATTTCAAGCTCACCAGGCAATCGCTTATCGGTTCCTCTATGCCGAACTTGTCCCCTACTTGGCCGTTTTTGCAAGTAGAGATATAAAAGAACATTGAGCCAGTCGACGTCTGACATGGCTGCGATTGCTCTATTGCGTCTTGTTGTTTTCTTAATTCGACTGGCAATAAATCCGTCAGTTCGAAACCTACAGCGGCACCGTCTTGATGAGTAGATACAGTCGTGTATGAGGTGGATGTGGTCCCCATCATGTTTCCACATGATAATCTGGCCAGAGTAGGTTTGTGCAATGATCTTAATTCGTCTACAGAATTCATCAACTTCGTCCTCTCCTCTGAGGACAATAACGTCAGTGTAATACCATCTTTCAGAGATCTCAGATATTCGGAGAAGCTCTGGAAACCAAAGGACGAGACTAATGAAGAACTTTCGAATTGAGTCAAATAGTTCAAAATGGTAAAGATGTATTCGCCTAAGACTCCATCTCCCTGTGCCAGCTTGCAATTCAATCTCGCCATTAAGTATATCATTGCCTTCAAGGACGGTGTTGGTATTTCTGCTTCCAGGAGAGTGAAGATCGTCTGGACGGCTTCCAACAGATTCTCCATTATAAATCTGCAAACAACAAAAATTAGCTATATCAGCGTCGTCTTCCTCTGAATCCGATACACTGCTTAACGAGCCACCACAACGTACACTTCTGAACAATGGAGTATTTGCACAAAACATGCACCAAAGACTATATTGTTTAACATGTGGTGGACAAGTTACCCCATATGAAAATGATAGTGTCTTAGTTGCCATATTAATTTTCATTTCAATAAGAAGTGGTTGCAGTAGCACGTTTTGTCATGAATCGGATAATTTACATAAACAGTTGTCACAAACAGTATATTCAAAATTATTGTAAGTTACTCCGTAAAAAAATGCTTTGATTTTGTACAAATGTCAAAAGAAGACATTGTGATTAAACCAAGTGTTTCCCATGGAACTGGAATTCCTGCTCTTATTTTTCCACAAGCTTCTAATGCATCATTTACGATCTCACAAATAATTGGAACATTCTCACTTTTATTAAATATATAACATTCTGGCAACCTATAGGAATTTAACATGAAATTAAATTTCGAAACACGAAATTCCAACAGAATATCTTTCTGTATAGTTTGTATTACATCTAACTGAAAAACATCCAACGCATTTTGCAGTCTTCCACAAACAGCAATTCGTGCAAGTTTGTACAAAGTTTCCATTGTAATAGAAGTGTACTTACTATTTCTGGCAGCTCGTTAGCAACAATAGATGTTCTCGGAGTCGATTCAGAGGACATAATGTACAGACGACAATACCATGCCCCTTATATACTGGAGTGGTTGCTAACCAACTTCAGTTATCAATACCCATATGTCTGTCACTCCAAAAAGAGAACTTTTACACGTGCCAACCTTTTGCTGGCGTGGGTGCTTGCTCAGATAATTGTCCTAAAAGGACAAATTATCTCAGCGGGACAGGGACCGCCGCCATGCTGACCCCGGGGGCCCCGGTGGGTAAATGACCTTGGGCACTCATGGAACGAAGACATGACGACTCATCTTCATGTTTCGAGCCCCAAGGTCATTCGCGCAATTTGTCTGCTACAAGATGTGTGAATTAGCCACGACAGCAGCTAAAACACCTACTTGGGCATCATCTTTGTTGCAGGTCGTGGTTGATGTTTCACACGTGGCTGAACACTTCCTGTTTCCTTAAATAACGTAACTCTCCGGCGAACGGTCCGGACACTTGGATGACGTCGTCCAGGATACCGAGCAGCATTCATAGCACACGCCTGTTGGGCATTTTGATCACAACAGCCACACATCAACACGATATCGACATTTTCCGCAATTGGTAAACGGTCCATTTTAACACGGGTAATGTATCACGAAGCAAATACCGTCCGCACTGGCGGAACGTTACGTGATACCACGTACTTACACGTTAGCGATTATTACAGCGCCGTCTATCACAAAGCGAAAAAAGTGGTCCAACTAAAACATTCATATTTCTTTACGTACTACACGAATATGTAATAAAAATGGGGGTTCCTATTTTAAAAAAAAATGCAGTTGATATCCGTTTGACCTATGGCAGCGCCATCTAGCGGGCTAGCCATAGCGCCGTCTGGATTCCCCCTTCAAGCTAGACGAGTTTCGTTCTTTGTAGTTTTTTCGCTTGATGCTTATTTCGTGAGATAATTGGCCCGGCCGCTATCAATGGACCACCCTGTATATTGCAAAGCGAAGAGATTAGAAATTTTGAATAATGTTACTATTCTTTGCTCATCTACGGGTGCGCCAGCACATGTTGTGAGATCATTTTGATTTTTGTATGTTATCGATGTACACGTCAGAGGAAGAGCAAGTTAAGTTACTGTTAAACAATCTTTGATCTTGCCGTCGTGGTTCGAGGCAGGACTGCAGCGCTGCACACCTGATTAGTAGAAATGATTATTGCGAGCTACTTCACTTGCTCAGAGCTGAGATAGAGATCATTTCATTTCTCTGAACCATGCATTAAGAGATCAACTAATTAAGCTGTCTAATTTTTATAGAAATTCTAGGTTAGCATTGTACCCTCTTTAAATCATTATTCACTTTGAAACTTCCTGGCAGATTAAAACTGTGTGCCCGACCGAGACTCGAACTCGGGACCTTTGCCTTTCGCGGGCAAGTGCTCTTCCAACTGAGCTACCGAAGCACGACTCACGCCCGGTACTCACAGCTTTACTTCTGCCAGTACCTCGCAGGAGAGCTTCTGTAAAGTTTGGAAGGTAGGAGACGAGGTACTGGCAGAAGTAAAGCTGTGAGTACCGGGCGTGAGTCGTGCTTCGGTAGCTCAGTTGGAAGAGCACTTGCCCGCGAAAGGCAAAGGTCCCGAGTTCGAGTCTCGGTCGGGCACACAGTTTTAATCTGCCAGGAAGTTTCATATCAGCGCACACTCCGCTGCAGAGTGAAAATCTCATTCATTATTCACTTTGTTAAGCATAGTATCGCTCAGAACTACGTTATGTGTGAAGGTCACGCGAAGTTTACTCTGTCTTTTTCAATACATAATACTCTATTCCAAAATCGTTGTCCTAGAATATCATTTCATAGGAATGTTTACTCTCCCCACCCCACTGTTTCCCATTACGCATTACAGCATGTAATATGCAACAGTTGCTAATTTTATTTCGAAATAGAAATCTACCTTAGTCGCTTCCTGCGTGCTATTTGATGTAGTGCTTTCGAGAAATCTGCAAACATGTTGTCAAGATGCGAGTTAAGTGAAAATGTTTTTAGGCCCCGATAATTGTTTTATATCAGTTGCTCATTTAATATAAAGACAAGCTGCATTGAGACCAGTTACAGTTCAGTTAAAGTTAGGTTCCGTTTAGTCAAACGTTAGCATACGATTGTATGGATAAAGTTCGTGATTACATAATTTTGGTAATACGTAGATTGTATAGAGTGGGAGGTGTATTTGGTCTAAATTCCACACAGAAACAAATATCATGGGACAGTTACAATACGGACTTCAGGTTTAGAAACGGTGAGTATCGTTGTCAAATTGTGATCCGAATTCCTCCACACTGTAGTAACTGGTTATCAGTGAAGTGTAGTTGTGAACCGTTATGCTAAATGACGTTACCGTCATTTCGCCATTGACTGTAGGCAAAGTTTGCTAAGCCAGGCTTACCAAATATTGCGGCTTTATTAATTGTTTAAATTTCTAAAGACAGTTCTTTCACAAGGTCCATACGCTGTTGCCCTTCCTTAAGTTTTTAAAGATGCAGCGCGTCTCACCGTGTCACTGAATACTTTGTTCATTTTCTCGAAGTAGGCTAATGGTAGTTGTAAGGCAAACTGTTTGCCGGTAATCAATGTAATTACCCGGTACCTTTTCAGAATGGCTGTGTTTTATGGGTAGTCAATGAGCGTGTTTTCTAAAGGCAAGAGCCTCGCCGATAGCGAAATAAACTGTGCACCATTTCTTTCCGTGCATTCGATAGTTGTATTCTCATGCAAGGCAAATCGCGGGCCTCTAGTAAATCTAGCTCTGCAGTAATTTTCAACGTGCACTAGAGGGCTATGCTGATTATAGTTGTTGGTTAAAAGGCAAGGATGCGGCAGCAGTATGTATGTGATTTAGCCTCGTGCCTATTAGTAGTAGCGTTATTAGCCTTGAAATTGACTGGTGTTTTTCTGTTTTAGAAAGCGCGTTTTTTTCTTATTAAGAGCCCGCTCTGTACAGTGGCACCTAATGGAGGCGTAAGCTGGACCGTTTGAGTCCCAAAAGGGAAGGTCATAACGTTGGGATCACGGATTTACTTCAAACTTTGAACACCTTTCGTACTTTTTTTTACACGTCTAGTTCCGTAAAACCAAACCGAGAAGCAAGTTTCCAAGGTCATGGAACGTGTCAGTAAGAACTTACAACATAAAAGTAATAACAGATAAAATAAAATGTTTATGAAGCAAAAAAAAGCCGGAAGTTTCTGTAAACGCAATCAATAACATAACACAGGAGTCAGCTTACTTTTTCAAGCAACTCCTCGACAGAATAGGAGTGACCCATGAGGAAACTCTTCAGTTTCGATTTGAAAGCGCGTGGATTACTGCTAAGATTTTTTAAATTCTTGTTGTAGCTTATTGAAAATGGATGCAGCAGTATTCAGCACATCTTTTTTTGCGCAAGAGTCGAGGAAGAGCGATCCAAGTGGATTTCTGTTTAGTATTGAGTGAACGCTGCTAATTCTTGGCAGTAAGCTGATACTGTTAACAAGAAACGACAGTAAAGAATATATATATTGAGAGACCAATGTCAGAATCACCAGGCTAATGAAAAGGGGTCGACAAGAGATTCGCGAACTTACACCTTCATTGCCCGGACCTCCAGTTTCTGACCCAAAAATATCCTTTGAGAATGGGAATAGTTACCCCAAAATATAATACTATACGTCATAAGCGAATGAAAAGAAGTAAAGCAGACTACTTTTCGTGCTGAACTATCACATACTTCAGAGAATAGTAAAAATGGCAGCATTAAGACTTTGAATAAGATCCTGAACGTGGACTTTCCACGACAGTTTAGTATCTATCTGAACACCTAGAAATTTGAACTGTTCAGTTTCACTAATCATATGGCCATTCTGCCAAATTAAAACGTCGGGTTTTGTTGAGTTGTGTGTCAGAAACTGTAAAAACTGAGTCTTACCGTATTTAGCGTTAGTTTTTTCGCAGGTCATGAACTTATGTCATGAACTGCACTATTTAAAACAGTGCCAGTGTTGCACACAACATCCTTTGCTACCAAGCTAGTGTCATCACCAAACAGAAATATGTTAGAATTGCCTGTAATATTAGAGGGCATATCATTAATATAAATAAGGAACTGGAGTGGCCCCAGCACTGATCCCTGGGACAACCCCACCCCCTTTTGACCGTGGCCCATTCAGTCCCAGCAACATAGCCACCCTCAGCAAGGTGTATAATGACTTTTTGCTGTCTGTCGTTGAAGTAAGAGGTGACTCAGTTGTGAGCTACTCCGCGTATTCCATAATGGTCCAACTTCTGGAGCTATATTTCATGATCAACACAATCAAATGCCTTAGTTAAATCAAGAAATACGCCTAGCGTTCGAAATCTTTTGTTCAGTCCATCCAGTACCTCACAGAGAAAAGACAATATAGCATTTTCAGTTGTTAAACCACTTCTGCAACCGAACTATGCGTTTGATAACAAATTATGGTAAATAAAATGATCAATTACCCTTACAGACACAGCCTTTTCAATAACTTTAGCAAATATTGATGGCATAGAAATATGTCTAAAATTGTCTACATTATCCTTTTCTCCCTTTTTATAAAGCGGCTTTACTACGGAGTACTTTAAATGCTCAGGAAACTGACCATTCTTAAAGGAAAAATTACAACTATGGCTAAGTCCAGGGCTAATATGTACAGCGCAGTACTTTAATATTCTACTAGGTACTCCATCATATCCATGAGAGTCCTTAGTCTTCAGTATTTTTGTTATTGACGCAATCTCCCCCTTGTCCGTATCACAGAAGAGTATTTGAGACACCAGTCTCGGAAAGGCATTTTCCAAGAGAGTTATATGATACTCTGTAGAATCTAAGCTCCCATTTAATTCACCAGAAATTCTCAGAAATTGATTGTTAAATACTGTACATGTGGACTATCTGACTTATCAGTAACAGAAATGTTTTCACTACGAACTGACTTTATATCGTCGACCTTGTGCTGTTGACTAGACACTTCCTTCACGACTGACCATATTGTTTTAATTTTATCCTGTGAATTAGCTATTCTATTTGTGTACCATATACTCTTTACCTTCCTAAAAACATTTTTGAGCACCTTACGATACTGGTGGTAATGGCCTACTGTACCTCTATTGTGTCTACTTCTAAAATTTTGGTATAATTCGCACTTTGTTCTACATCATATCCTTATTTCACTAGTCAGCCACTAGGCTGCCTTTTACTGCTCGTACCCTGTTTAGTACGTTTTAATGGAAAGCAACTTTCAAAGAGCATGAGTATTATGTCAAGGAAAGCCTTATATTTGATGTTAAGGAAAGCCTTATGTTTGACATCTACATTATTGGCCCTATAAACATCCTGCCACTCTTATTGCTTAACGAGGTTTAAAAACCTCTATTGCCGTGGGATAAGCTTTTCTGGATAGTTTGTAAATATATATATAAAATTTGTATGAGTGCAAAACATTTTAGGGTTGAAATTTGTGCATCATGGTTTGAAAGGCCATTCACCCTTTTAGTGACAGAATGCGCATCTAGTAAGGAAGGATGAATAAAAATATTGGCTATGGCTGTGCTACTGTTCCCCTGCACCCTGCTTGGCAAAAAAATGGTCTGCATTAGATCATATGAATTTAGGAGACCTTCAACATCCATTTTCTTCCACAATCACATATAAAATTAATATTGAAGTCACCACATATAACTAATTTTTGGTACTTCCTATAAAGCTTCGAAGTCAGAGTTAGTGGACCTATAAACAACAACAATTACATGTTTAGATTCAACTGCCCCTGCACAACATTCAAATACCTATTCAGTGCAGAGCCGTGATACGTCTACGGACCCAACTGGATCACTGTATTTTACGTACATGGGAACTCCCCCACTCCCGAACTCCTTCGAAATTAGCCACCTAATCTGTATCCTGGTAAAGGAAGCCCCGGAATTGTCAAATTATTTAAGTGGTGCTCCGATATACTAGTAATGTCAGAGTCAACATCTATAAGCAGTTCACTAACTTTATCTGTAATACCTCTTATACTACATCTACACCTACATCTACATGACTACTCTGCAATTCACATTTAAGTGCTTGGCAGAGGGTTCATCGAACCACAATCATACTACCTCTCTACCATTCCACTCCCGAACAGCGCGCGGGAAAAACAAACACCTAAACCTTTCTGTTCGAGCTCTGATTTCTCTTATTTTATTTTGGTGATCATTCCTACCTATGTAGGTTGGGCTCAACAAAATACACTCCTGGAAATTGAAATAAGAACACCGCGAATTCATTGTCCCAGGAAGGGGAAACTTTATTGACACATTCCTGGGGTCAGATACATCACATGATCACACTGACAGAACCACAGGCACATAGATACAGGCAACAGAGCATGCACAATGTCGGCACTAGTACAGTGTATATCCACCTTTCGCAGCAATGCAGGCTGCTATTCTCCCATGGAGACGATCGTAGAGATGCTGGATGTAGTCCTGTGGAACGGCTTGCCATGCCATTTCCACCTGGCGCCTCAGTTGGACCAGCGTTCGTGCTGGACGTGCAGACCGCGTGAGACGACGCTTCATCCAGTCCCAAACATGCTCAATGGGGGACAGATCCGGAGATCTTGCTGGCCAGGGTAGTTGACTTACACCTTCTAGAGCACGTTGGGAGGCACGGGATACATGCGGACGTGCATTGTCCTGTTGGAACAGCAAGTTCCCTTGCCGGTCTAGGAATGGTAGAACGATGGGTTCGATGACGGTTTGGATGTACCGTGCACTATTCAGTGTCCCCTCGACGATCACCAGTGGTGTACGGCCAGTGTAGGAGATCGCTCCCCACACCATGATGCCGGGTGTTGGCCCTGTGTGCCTCGGTCGTATGCAGTCCTGATTGTGGCGCTCACCTGCACGGCGCCAAACACGCATACGACCATCATTGGCACCAAGGCAGAAGCGACTCTCATCGCTAAAGACGACACGTCTCCATTCATCCCTCCATTCACGCCTGTCGCGACACCACTGGAGGCGGGCTGCACGATGTTGGGGCGTGAGCGGAAGACGGCCTAACGGTGTGCGGGACCGTAGCCCAGCTTCATGGAGACGGTTGCGAATGGTCCTCGCCGATACCCCAGGAGCAACAGTGTCCCTAATTTGCTGGGAAGTGGCGGTGCGGTCCCCTACGGCACTGCGTAGGATCCTACGGTCTTGGCGTGCATCCGTGCGTCGCTGCGGTCCGGTCCCAGGTCGACGGGCACGTGCACCTTCCGCCGACCACTGGCGACAACATCGATGTACTGTGGAGACCTCACGCCCCACGTGTTGAGCAATTCGGCGGTACGTCCACCCGGCCTCCCGCATGCCCACTATACGCCCTCGCTCAAAGTCCGTCAACTGCACATACGGTTCACGTCCACGCTGTCGCGGCATGCTACCAGTGTTAAAGACTGCAATGGAGCTCCGTATGCCACGGCAAACTGGCTGACACTGACGGCGGCGGTGCACAAATGCTGCGCAGCTAGCGCCATTCGACGGCCAACACCGCGGTTCCTGGTGTGTCCGCTGTGCCGTGCGTGTGATCATTGCTTGTACAGCCCTCTCGCAGTGTCCGGAGCAAGTATGGTGGGTCTGACACACCGGTGTCAATCTGTTCTTTTTTCCATTTCCAGGAGTGTATTTTCGCATTCGGAAGAGAAAGTTGGCGACTGAAATTTCGTATATAGATCTCGCCGCGACGAAAAACGTCTTTGCTTTAATGACTTCCATCCCAACTCGCGTATCATATCTGCCACACTCTCTCCCCTATTACGTGATAATATAAAACGAGCTGCCCTTTTTTGCACCCTTTCGATGTCCTCCGTCAGTCCCACTTTGATGAAACGTGTTAATTTCTTCGCTACTTGGATACTTGACCTCCGTTGAAGGGAAATCCTTTGTTAGGTGGACTTCCTTTAAGCAGGGATGCCTATCAGATGACTTCAACCTAAAAAAGGTGCAGCTCTAACACCAACTACTACAGGAATTTTCTCAAGAGTGATCCCACGACCGCACACTACACTGTCACCTATAAGCTTTGCCAGCCTTCCCTTCTCATACCAACTTAGATGCAGGCGATGCGTAGTGAAACCTGATCTTTTAATAGACACAGGTGGCACCACTGAAATGTGAGCCGCGCCCTCCGTCATCACCGCCTTCTGCAACCCCATGTTAATCTACCTAACGGCAGCTTTAAGATGAAGCCGATCATGACGCTGAAATAGCTGCACCAAGTGCACATCAGTTCTACCAGTTTGAATAGCTATCTTTACCATGTAACCACCCACATGATATTCCGCATTCCTATCAATAGTATTCCCAGCTCCACCCGCAATCACTATCTGAACCTCTTTCGCAAAATTCCTACATAACTCCCCTATGTTAACAGTCTTCTGAGCCAACCCTACACTAGTCTTCACAATGTTGGTGACCTGGTACTCACTCCCCAACACTTCCTTCAACTGCTGGCCCACATCTCTGCCATGCGAACTACCTAGCAGCAGGACTTTCTTCTTTCTGTTATAATTTGCAACTGACTTAGGCTCCCTAACTGCTGAGGACTGTTGCATGTTTCCTACACCTACTGCTACAAGAGGCTGCTCTCCACTAAACTGTGACAGTTGATTAAAACTGCGGTTATACGCAAAGTACATCTGTTTAAATATCTCCTACTCCTATCTGTCTTCTTTACCAACCGCCAGTTCCCATTTCCTCGCGCCTTTCACCCTCCTCAACCAGCTCCTCCTTTGCGTTTTGTAACTGCTCCTCTTGTTCTGGCGTAACCACAAGCGCGGGAACGAAGATGAACAATGCAAGAGAAGAAAAGGCGGTGAAACAACGTTGGCCAATGGTACACTGATTAGGACTGCACCGTCGGCCGGGGTGGCCGAGCGGTTCTAGGCGCTACAGTCTGGAACCGCGCGACCGAAACGGTCGCAGGTTCGAATCCTGCCTCGGGCATGGACGTGTGTGATGTCCTTAGGTTAGTTAGGTTTAAATAGTTCTAAGTTCTAGGGGGCTGATGACCTCTGAAGTTAAGTCCCATAGTGCTCAGAGCCATTTTTTTAGGACTGCACCACGACAGGAGCGGCCTCTACATGAGGAGAATATAAGATCCGCTCGTGCCAGCCTCGGCTCAGTATCGGGACAGTATATGGAGAGGCCCAGCAGAGAACTCTACGATAGCAGTTATTAGTAATCCAAACTTGCATGAACACTGTATATAGCAAAGGACTCGGATTTATGCAGCAAGGCGCCGATCGCTTGCGACACGTTCTTGTGAATCCAAAGTTAAGTATTGTCAGTCTTTTCATTTGTAATAAAAACTAATAATGTTATTTGTTTGAATAGTTGTATAGCATTCCGAGAACGCAGCATACTTTAGGTACCCTATACGAGGTGAGTGGGCAGGACCCCACACCTCTATTATTTTATTCCTGCTACAAATTCTGCATTTCCATGACAGAATCTCGCTAGAATTCCCACTGGCTTCCCCACTTCATCCCTCCCTCCCCCCCCCCCCCCCCAATGGAAATACTTTGAACGTATCTCACACTGTAACCCACTACTCAGAAACCTACGACAAGCCGACAAGTCTCACTCACGGTAAAATGTTAACAGTTACTGACAAGGGAACCTCCCCATCTCACCCCCCTCAGATTTAGTTATATGTTGGCACAGTGGATAGGCCTTGAAAAACTGAACACAGATCAATCGAGAAAACAGGAAGAAGTTGTGTGGAACTATGAAAAAAATAAACAAAATATACAAACTGAGTTGTCCATGTGCAAGATAGGGAAAAATCAAGGATAATGTGAGCTTAGGAGCGCCGTGGTCCCGTGGTTAACGTGAGCGGCTCGGAATGAGAGGTCCTTGGTTCAAGTCTGCCCTTGAGTGAAAAGCTTTAAATTTTTATTTTCAGACAATTATTATCTGTCCGTCCGTCCGTCCGATGCGAGGTAACTGCGCCGTAGTATGGGGACGCTACACCTAAACAAACATCGAAACACACGACGTCAGTCGACTACAGCCCACGGAAGAGACTGTATTCCTACTAACGAGGCTCCCTGGCTGGCAGTTGACTGTTCGCTACTTTGGACGAGAGTACATTAAATACGTGAGATGTATTACGTGGGCAATATGAATTCAGCAAATATAGCTCGCACGGTTTTGCGGTGCGGTCGCAAAACACAGACACTAAACTTATTACAGCGAACAGTGATGTCAATGAACGAACGGACAGATCATAGCTTTGTGAAAATAAAGAAAGTAAACTTTTCACTTGAGGTAAGGCTTGAACCAAGGATCTCTCGTTCCGCAGTTGCTCACGCTAACCACGAGACCACGGCGCTCCTGTGCTCACATTATCCTAGATGTTGCCTACCTTGCGCATAGACTACTCAGTTTGTATATTTTGCTTATTTTTTTCATAGTTCTACATAACTTCTTCCTGTTTTCTCGATTGATCTGTGTTCAGTTTTTCAAGGCCTATCCACTGTGCCAACTTATAACTAAATGTGAGGGGGGTGCGATGGGGAGGATCCCTTGTGAGTTACTGAAAAACCTAAAACGTAGATCATCAAAACAACATAATGTGCAAGTAGCAAGGTGCACTACTCTGGCGATTCCGAAAAAAATCGCAAGAGAAGAATTACGTGTCTGTTTTGTAACTCATGCTAAGAGTTCATGGTGGTCAAGCGGTTAGCGTTCGAGCTACGTAGGATAATCTCATATGAGGCAACGGTTCGACTCCCTCAAAACATTCGTTTCTATTGTACAAGTATAAATTTCGTGACATTCAAAAAAAAATTGCACTGACTCTATTCGTTCTTGCTACATTACCTACGTCTCAGTGCTACGCAGGTTAACTGTCAAACAGGGCCTGCCTCTGTGTCTGCAGCTCGAAGCGTTGAGGTGCAAAGTAGTTCCGGGCACCTTACCAGATTGCATGTATAAGGGGTTTCGCAAATCACGACAGGCATACATTTTCAGGAAAACTCTAAGCGTTTCTTCATTTACTTGTAGATAGTTATAAATATGCTTGTTGTAATAATTAAATTTAATTGAAAATAGGAAGTATTCAAATAACATGAAATTCGCTATAACTTCACGCAAATACGCGCGGTTTTTTAAAATCATATTACCTCTGAAATATTATATAAATAAATACGACCAGTGTTGAAAAAAATATAGATTATAGATTAAGTTTCAGCGGGAATCGACCGTCACCTCATTCACGTTAATTTTACGTAGCCAACCACTTGACGACAAAGAACTCTAACGTGCGGCACATACGCACGGATACATCAGTAACAAAACAACGTGTAAAACTTCTCTTGTGATTTTCTCGGAATTGCCAGAATAGTGCACCTTTACTGTCTGCAACATTATTTTGTTTTAAAGACCTACGAAAGGTGTACAAAACTTGAAGTAAATCTGTGATCCCAACATCTTGGCATCCCTTTCGCAATAGTGCGTGACGGTCGGTAGGCAGACGTGTGTTTGCTCTTACAGTATGCTTTATAAATTCACCTTCGTTGATAATGAGATATTAATTGGTTTGCCGGAGGTGCTCCGTGTATGGGTTGAGTTTTAATAATGTTTACGATTTCTGAGTTTTGAAAGTAAAGATTAAGTCTGCGATGGTGAACATAACGGCAGTTGTGTAAAGATTTAACCAAACGACTTTGGTATTGGCTTTATTAAGTAACTGATGACTACAGGGTTGCTTTATCAAAAACGGTTAATTGATTAATATATGTATCTAAACCAGGGCGCAAAGTATTAAAGCTGATTGTGACTTGTCTTCCCTGAGATATATGCTGGTTCACCTATACATGATAAAGAGTACTTTCTGCTAGAGTAATTGTTGTGGGTAATAAAATTTGTTATGTATTTGCTTTTAAGTCCTCAGTGCTTTCCACCCGCAGATCCCCACCAGTTGTTATCAAATTTCAAATAGGGAAAGGCGGAACATTTCTCTTGCCTTCGCAATCTCCCGATCTGTCCGCAGGAGTATTACTTTTAAGGGAATATGAAATTTGTTGTGTTCTGAACCCCACTGCAATCAGTTTTTTCATGGTGACCATAGTGGTTACTGTCAGCAAAACAAAGACCATGGTCTGGACGGGACGCTTACTAATATTAAGATAGTCTAAAGTCGTTTCAGTAGCGTTTTTACTTCGCCTGTGTACTTTTCGAAGCACAGCTTGTGTGTGATAGTTGACTGCGGAGAAAATGGCTGTGGGAGTGGGAGGAGCAGACCCATTTAAGGATACGATGTAACAATACCCTTTTTTACTTACTTTATTTACAATAACACAATAGCCATTGATATGCAGACGACAATAAGCGGTTCTTAGCAGGTAAACTTTATTTAAATAAAATTTAAAAATAAAATGAGAACTGAAACTGACAATTTATAGAATTTCAGCCAAATTCAGTATGCTGGCGTATCAGTACGATCTGTTACGAAAATTTAGAAAGGGGTAATCTCCACAGGTGTGATCCCTTTGTGCTCCTGGTGATAAGCGTCCAAGATCTGAAGTATAGAAGTCTCACTGTGATTACTTGGATATGGATGTAATAATGTAATACGACACACTGTACTACATGCATGTGAAGATCACATTTCCACTGCAAGCTAGAAACTGTCGACAAGCAGTCACAAGTAACAATGTTTTAATCGGTTCGCTGTGATGAGAAAAAGCATTTGAGTTGTTGCACGCACATTATCAGCATTGATGAACTAATTATACAGCAGACTACACAAATCAAGAAAATGGTCGGTATTATTACGAAAGTAGGAATATCGTAAAAGGGAGTCATAATTAGATATATTTAATTTGTTGAAATGTACTGCTGACAAACGCAGATCTACTTTCGTGACAGTTTTTACGAACTCCAGCTCACAAGGCTAGCTTGTGCATTCCTGTCGCGCGCATTATCCTCCGCTGCTGACAATACACTGACCACTGTGTTGTGCGACAGATCAATTGTTTATTTTTCTGAATAACAAACATTTTATTGGCGATCACACATTGTCAGTTTGGCAAGCCGTAGGTGAGTAACCAGTATCTGGCATGTGCCTATCATTCCGCCTGAAGGAACGCTCGTCACTATTTTAATACTGCTCAGATCAGGAGAATGAATAAAATCGTTTGGTAAGCATCCATTCCAGTAGCTCAGTGTTAAAAATACGACGGTTTACGAGGATTCCACCAAAATTGCGACAGAATTGGCAATCTACTTTTGTGTGAGTTGTTAACCTTTTCTCATTCGAAGAAGCATCACCGTTTATGAGTAATGGCCACATTTCTCTTGGTGACTGGTTTAATTGTAATTCCTGTTGCACAGTGTAATTGGCAATCACAGAGCTCAATAGCTTACGAAAAACCTCACAGTGTCATGGTTATTTTCATACTAGGAAGCTCGTGTTTCGCTAGCTGTCGATAACTCTTAAAAAATTAGTCACTGCAGTGAAATAAATAAAAATGGAAGTATAAGTACTGATATATCGCCATAGATAAGAAAGTTCTGTGTGTTTAAGGGTTGGCAAAAACCTCTCCTCCTTGCGTGCTATCATTCGCCAAACTTTCGTTTCAACGTCTAGAGCGGTTTAGGAGATGTTGCGAGTTCATTCTTGCGGGCGTGAGATGGGAAGTGAGCGTGCTATATAGGATCCATTTCCTAGAGATTGGAGGCAGATAGAGACCTCCTCCCAAGTCTAAACAAAAATTCAACATGTTAGCTAAATTTCATACACAGCAACACATGGTGTAACACGCACCAAACGCAAAATCATAGCGACCCCTAATTTTCGTTGCAAACTTTTTGAGTTTTGCGTAGTGTCTTAGTAAAATGTGTACATCACAATAAGAATGGTCATTAGCGAGATGATGGGCAATTCGCCAAGAAGCTGACATGTAACGCTACAAGTAAGGCAAAAACAAAATATTTTCAGTGAATAGTTTCTGTAAAATTGTTTGGAAAACGTAACAGAGTGCGAGGGCTTCTGTTCTGTCAGCGTAGAGCGTCGCCAGTCGGCGCGTGCGAAGTATGGTGTACGCGTCGCAATATGCGCTGCACCCGCGAGACTTCTGCGGCACGTGCGTGTCGAGCTGTAGTGTCGTGTCACGTCACACGTGCTATACGCGTCTCAATTTGAGCCTAGCCTTAGTTACTGCAAACCGACATTATGAGGTTTTTCGTAAGCTATTGAGCTCTGTGAATGTCAATAACTTGTTTAATGAGGCACTCCGTTTCGGAATTCTGTTGCAGTAGCTGCTGTGAGATGAGTTTGGCAAATTACAGTGTGACAAAGGAATTACAATTATGCAAGTCACCAACAGAACTGTGGCCGTTACTCACAAACTGCGATGCTACTTCGAATGAGAAAAGGTTAACAATTCACACAAAAATAGATTGCCAATTCTGTTGGAATTTTGGTGGAATCCCCATAACCCATCGTATTTTTAACACTGAACGACTGAAATGGAAACTTACCAAACGATTTTATTCCTTCTCTTGATCTGAGTAGTATTAAAATAATGACGAGGGTTCTTTCAGGCGGAATGATAGGCACATGCCACATACTGGTTACTCACCTACGGCTTGCCAAACTGACAATGTGTGATCGCCAATAAATTATTTGTTCAAAAAATGGTTCAAATGGCTCTGAGCGCTATGGGACTTAACTTCTGAGGTCATCAGTCCCCTAGAACTTAGAACTACTTAAACCTAACTAACCTAAGAACATCAGACACATCCACGCCCGAGGCAGGATTCGAACCTGCGACCGTAGCAGTCGCGCGGTTCCAGACTGTAGCGCCTAGAACCACTCGGCCACCCCGGCCATCAAAATATTTGTTATTGAGAAAAATAAACCACTGACCTGTCGCACAACACAATAGTCAGTGTATTGTCAGCAGCGAAGGATAGTGAGAGCGACAGGAATGCACAAGCTAGCGATGTGTGCCTTGTGAGCTGGAGTTCGAAAACCATTGTCATGAAAGTATATCTGTCTTTGACAGCAGTACATTTCAACAAATTAAATATATCTAATCATGACACTCTTTTAAGATATTCCTACTTTCGTAGTAATACCGACCCTTTTTTCATTTGTGTAACCTGTTGTATAATTAGTTTATTAATGCTGATAATGGGCATGCAACAATTGAAATGATTTTTTCTCATTACTGCGAGCCAATTAAAACACTGTTATCTGTGAATGCCTTTCGACTGTTTCTAGCTTGCAGTGGAAATGTGATCTTCACATGCAAGTAGTACAGTGTGTCGTATTACATTATTACATCCACATCCAAGTAATCACGTTGAGACTTTTATACTTCAGATTTCGGACGCTTTTCACCAGGAGCACAAAGGGATCACACGTGTGGAGATTATCCCTTTCCAAATTTTCGTAACAGGTCGTACAGATACGCCAGCATACTAGGCAGTGAGAAGATAACCTTGTTTTACTTTTCTGCTTTGCTTCTTAATCAAATGATTTTATTATATTCCTTGCTTCCTTATTCACTACCTTCTGTCCTTTCTTGCGATCTAAAAACATCGCGGAGGCAAATAATACAATTGCATCGGCCAATGGCTCACCAGTTACTGAAGTATGCATTTTTCTTGACATAAGAAAAACAAAACAAAACTATACAGACATAAATAACATAAAAGTATAATGTACTAACGAAGAAAGCTGGAGCGTTTAAATGGCGAAAAAGGAATCACTACACAAAGGCAATAAAATTAGTATACAGTAAGGCACTGTTTATCGTGTGGGTAATACTGCCACTGCTCATTTGCGCCGTTCCGATGTGGTCATATGGCCGTGTTACTTTTCGGCTCCCCGCCTCAAATTTCCCACGGTGCTAGCGAGGCACGCGCGACGCGCGGCCCGAGAAACTGTGCCGCAACCACAACGCCGCGCGACCTGGCGCAGGCGCGTGTCGCGTCCCAGTCGCGTCGCGTCGCAATTTGCGCGGTCCCATTTGAACCAATGCAGTTACAAAAGTGCGCGCTGCGCTGCGCCGCGCCACACGCGCCATACGCGTCAAATTTGCGCCTAAAGCAAGATGAGACGCAGGCCCGTGAGGTGACGCAGGGGGGCTCACGCCAAGTTCCTCACGGCTGCGTGAGTCACGGCGACAATCATCGCAAGTTGGATCGCAGTTTCAATACGCAGTTTCCTAGTAAGGAATGATATTGTAAGGAACCTAGGCATCTTTTTAAATAAACATTTAACCAGGTCAGAGCACATCACGAATATTTGCTACAGAGTTTTAACAATGTCAATGTAGAATGTTAACAACGATTTACATTGCAACTTACAATTTCGTATGTCCGTTTCCTTGGCCACTTCCTCCCACTTCTCCTCAATCAGCTTCGTTTTCAAGTTATCTTCATGGCTTGTATCATACAGAACTTTGAGAACACGTACGGCTGCAATTACCTTTTCCTCCATTTCGAACTACCAACAGCCAGAACCACAGTGAGCCTCGCAGTAAACTGCCTACAGGAGACTGCGTCACGTCACGCTGCGCTCTAACGTGCGCAGGACCATTCAGTTGTGTGGTTCGCAAAAACTCACCGTGAGTCACCCTGCGTCACCTCATGGACCTGCGTCACCTCACGGACCTGCGTCTCATCTTGCTGCCAGCCTAAAGCCTTGTGTCGTGCGATCATCAAGTATACACGAGTGGGCCCTCGGCTCCGAAAGCTTTTATGGATGATGTTTCGTTGAATGGTTCGCATGCTGACACTTAGCCTGGCCGCAAGATGAGACGCAGGTCCGTGGGGTGACGCAGGGTGACTCACGGTGAGTTTTTGCGAACCACACAACTGAATGGTTCTGCGCACGCTAGAGCGCAGCGTGACGTGACGCAGTCTCCTGTACGCAGTTTACTGCGAGGCTCACGGTGGTTCTGGCTGTTGGTAGTTCGAAATGGAGGAAAAGGTAATTGAAGCCGTACGTGTTCGCAAAGTTCTGTATGGTACAAGCCATGAAGATTACTTGAAAACGAAGCTGATTGACGAGAAGTGGGAGGAAGTGGCCAAGGAAACGGACATACGAAATGGTAAGTTGCATTGTAAATCGTTGTTAACATTCTACTTTGACATTGTTAAAACTCTGTAGCAAATTTTCGTGATGTGTTCTGTCTTGGTTAAATGTTTATCAAGAAAGATGCCTAGGTTCCTTATAACATCATTCCATACTAGCGTGTAGCCCTCCATATCTACCAGTGAAAACGGAATAGATGGATTTAACCACGTCTTTGATATCAATATAGAATCGAAACTGTCGTCCGAGTAATGACAGAAGGTTCTCTGAGGACTGTTGAAATTGATTTGTTGTTGGACAGTCCTTATGACTAAAGGATTTTGTTTCTGCCACGAAAATACGGTTTCTGTTAACTGATAATAATGAAATTTGCCCACTTCTCGCTGTATATACAGTAGCCCTGGCGACAGCAAGGGCTTTTCTCACCAGCTACTCTACCCCTTCTGACTCACGCCATATGGTCCTCCTCGTGCCTTCTTCGGCGTGAGAACCTGTAGGCAGTTTCATCAAAGCTATGTAACACACCGTTTCGAACTCAAACTCAGAATCGGAATCCGATTCTGAACTTATATCTATTAACATAGCAGAAGTAGTTGCCATCTCTGCCAGAGCCAAAGTTCCTCAGCAAACTGCATATTGAAACTGCGATCCAACTTGCGATGATTGCAGCCTGAGGAATTTGGCGTGAGGCCCCCTGCGTCACCTCACAGGCCTGCGTCTCATCTTGCGGCCCGCCATATTGATGGTCCAGCATTGAAATCTGCAGAAATTTACGGAAGGGTTACACTTCTTTCACTTTGAACGCTTCTCTTTAATCGTCGTTGGTCCCGTTCTTGCGGGATCTTTTACTGGCCACAGCGATGTCAGAGATTTGTTGTTTTAGAGGATACCTGATATCAATTCACGGTACACCCGTGAAATGGTCGTACGGGAAAATCCCCACATCACCACTACGTCGGAGATGCTGTGCCCCATCGCTCGTGCGCCGACTATAATACCACGTTCAAACTCACTTAAATCTTGATAACCTGCTATTGTAGCAGCAGTAACCGATCTAACAACTGCGCCAGACACTTGGTGTCTCATATAGGCCAACCGACTGCAGGGCCCTATTCTGTCTGTTTACATTCTCGGTATTTAAATTCGCATGCCTATACCAGTTTCTATGACGCTTCAGTGTAGTATTTAATTAGACAACTCAAGTTATAAAAGCACTGGGCGGTTAAGAGGCTTAACTGACTTAAGTAACACCAAATACCAGTGACGTGCGGCAAACAGATTTGAAATATACAGTGTTTGTAATGACACCTCCCAGGTTGAGTGTAGTGTAAGAATCACTTAGCGTTTCTTACTGCTCAAGTTAAATGGTACGTTCCCGGCACGACCATAGAAAAGTCATTTTAAAGGTACAACAAACTGATTCAAATATTCGCAGCAGTACAGAAGGGGCAGAACTCGGGCACTGCAGAACCAGAAACTAAAGTAGTGCAGTCTCAACATGGCACGGCTTCCAACTGAAGTGTAATGTGCTGCGAATACATAGAAAGAAAGACCCTTTATCATTTAGCTACAATATAGCAAGTCAGCAACTGGAAGCAGTTAATTCCATAAATTATCTGGGAGTAGGCATTTAGGAGTGATTTGAAATGGAATGACCACATAAAATTAATCTTCGGTAAAGCAGATGCCATACTGAGATTCATTGGAAGAATCCTAAGTAAATGCAGTCCGAAAACAAAGGAAGTAGGTTACAGTACACTTGTTCGCCCACTGCTTGAATACTGCTCACCGGTGTGGGATCCGTACCAGATGGGGTTGACAGAAGAGACAGAGAAGATCCAACGGAGAGCAGCGCGCTTCGTTACAGGATCATTTAGTAATCGCGAAAGCGTTTCGGAGATGATAGATAAACTCGAGTGGAAGACTCTACAAGAGAGACGCTCAGTAGCTCTGTACGGGCTTTTGTTGAAGTTTCGAGAACATACCTTCACCGAGGAGTCAAGCAGTATATTGCTCCCTCCTACGTATATCTAGCGAAGAGACCATGAGGATAAAATCAGAGAGATTAGAGCCCACACAGAGGCATACCGACAACATTTCCTTCCACGAACAATACGAGACTCGCATAGAAGGGAGAACCGTTAGAGGTACTGAAGGTACCCTTCGCCATACACCGTCAGGTGGCTTGCGGAGTATGGATGTAGATCTAGATGTAGAAAGACAGCTGTCAACAACTTGGTATTTCGGAGCACAGAACTTAAAACGACTCACGTGCTAGAAAAGACGCCTTCTGTAACAGCAGCAAGAGGGATTGAGATACTACGTGATGTCACCGGGCAGGACACAGACACACACAGGCCTAACAGCCCACGGACAGCAACTGTTGCTACTGCGGACGCTAGCTTTGTTTCCACGAGGGCTGCCCGGAAGTAATGCACCGCATTTTTTTCCTCAGACGGAAACAATGATACGAATGCGAAACGTTGCGTATGTATTGTTTGAAGTCTGCTGAGTGAGCGCGCCAAGTTTCCGCCACTTCCGACAGATAGCGTAGCAGCAGGACAGTCTCAAAATGTCTGTAGGTGATGTACGTTACAAGCAACGCTCCGTCATTGAATTTCTCGCTGCAGGGAAAGAAACTGTGGGGAACATTTACAAACGCTTGTGCGAAGTGTATGTAGCGTCTGCTGTCGACAGAAGTACACTACTGGCCATTAAAACTGCTGCACCAAAAAGAAATGCAGATGATAAACGGGTATTCATTGAACAAATATATCACACTAGAACTGACATGTGATTACATTTTCACGCAATTTGGGTGCATACAACCTGAAAAATCAGTACCCAGAACAAACACCTCTGGCCGTAATAAAGGCCTTGATACGCTTGGGCATTGAGTTAAACAGAGCTTCGATGGCGTGTAAAGGTACAGCTGCCCATTCAGCTTCAACACGATACCACAGTTCATCAAGAGTAGTGACTGGCGTATTGCGACGAGCCAGTTGCTCGGCCACAATTGACCAGACGTTTTCAATTGGTGAGAGATTTGGAGAATGTGCTGGCCAGGGCGGCAGTAGAACATTTTGTGTATCTACAAAGGCCCGTACAGGACTTGCTACATGCCGTCGTGCATCATCCTGCTGAAATGTACGGTTTCGCAGGGACCGAATGAAGGGTAGAGCCACGGGTCGTAACACATCTGAAATGTAACATCCACTGTTCAAAGTGCCGTCAATGCGAACCAATGGCCCCCAATACCATCACGCCGGGTGATACACCAGTATGGCGATGACGAATACACTCTTCCAATGTGCGTTCACCGCGATGTCGCTAAATACGGATGCGACCATGATGTTGCTATAAACAGAACCTTGAATCATGCGAAAAAATGACGTTTTGCCATTCGTGCACCCAGGTTCGTCGTTGAGCACACCATCGCATGTCTCCGAGCTGATAGTCCATGGTGCTGCAAACATCGTCGAACTGTTCGTGCAGATGGTTGTTGTCTTGCAAACGTCCCCATCCGTTGACTCAGGTATCGAGACGTGCCTGCACGATCCCTTACAGCCATACGGATAAGATGCCTGTCATCTCGACTGCTAGTGATACGAGGCCGTTGGGATCCAGCCCGGCGTTCCGTATTACCCACCTGAACCCGCCGATTGCGCATTCTGCTAACAGTCATTGGATCTCGACCAACGCGAGCAGCAATGTTGCTATATGACAAACCGCAATTGCGATAGGCCACAATCCGACCTTTATCAAAGTCGGAAACGTGATGGTACGCATTTCTCCTCCTTACACGTGGCATCACATTAACGTTTCACCAGGCAACGCCGGTCAACTGCTGTTTGTGTATGAGAAATCGGTTGGAAACTTTCCTCATGTCTGCAGGTTGTAGGTGTCGCCACCGGGCCAGCCTTGTGCGAATGCTCTTAAAAGCTAATCATTTGCGTATCACAGCATCTTCTTCCTGAGGGTTAAATTTCGCGTCTGTAGCACGTCATCTTCATGGTGTAGCAATTTTAATGGCCAGTAGTGTACATTTCGTTGCTGGGCACGGAGGGTGAGGTCGTCAGAAGGCGGTTCGGTGGTACTCCACGATTTACAGCGGTCGGGGAGACCATCCACTCCTGTCACATGACATGTTGCAGCTAGCTGATATTGTCATTCGCGAGGACAGACGCATTACGACTCGGCAACTGGCGCTGCATCTGTCAACCAGCAAAGGAAATGTGGATGCAATTATCCGCACTCTTAGATATTAAAAAGCATGTGCAAATGGGTCCCGCTTTGTCTAGCGCTGGATCACGAATCGCACAGAAAAACCATTTGTCTTGATTTGTTGCAACGTTTTGAAGCTGAGGGGGAGGCCTATCACAATCCTTCTCAGGTGATGAAACCTGCGTTCACCATTCTGAGCCAGAAACAAAACGGCAGTCGATGCAATGGCGCCATTCCCACTCCCCACAGCAGAAAAATTCAAAGCATTTGCTTCCACCGGAAAGGTCATGATCAGCGTGAAGGTGAGATTTTCATTCATGTGATGCCAGGAGACGGTACCATTAATTCAGAAGCATATGTCAACACATTAACAAAACTCAAGACGCGCTTTCGGCCACTTCGGCACCACAGCAACCCAGGAGATGTTTTGCTGGAACACCGTAAAGCCGTCGGCACACGGACCGTGCATCAGAGCGTTGAGCGGGCCGAGTTTCTGACGTCACAGCGTGGAATAGCACGTTCGGGAGTCTTTTCGAGCGTGCAGAGAAATATCTGGCATGTCAGATATTCTGAGCGTACGTCTGAGCGTTGACCAATCAGATGGCACAACGCCACCTACGTCACACGCACGCCGTCTCCCTTCAGTACAGAGTTGTGAGGCGCCATTTTGGCATTCATTTCAAGCCTATATGTATATATGCCGTTTCTGAGCACCAGAAAACTGAGAATCACTGGAAAACCCGTTGTTAGTTGTGTTAATCGATCCAGTAAAATAATGAGAAACTTACAATTTTGAATATGGCCGGTAATGCAGCAACCGTAGACGAAACTTATAATATTACTTGAAAATACAGCTCTAGTTATGTGAAACCTTATCTGAACATTAATCAGTGCAAAAAAGATAAGAAAAATTTTAGTGTGCTAGTGAAAAATATATAGCTAATCACATCAGCTCTCTTTATACCAAAAAAGACGCTTTAAATGAAGAAGCGTACTATTTGTACTTAGAACTTACCCAAATGTTTCGCAACCATTATAACTTTCAGATTGATGACTTTTGGTGTAATATTACCGAGAGCATAGAAGTGCATAGGCAAGTCATTTATAACAGACATACGAAAAAATTGGATAAACTTCTTTGCCTTTTACCTGTAAACAAGGCACAGTGCACTGATAATTTTGAAAAAAGTGATCGTAAGTTTTTTAATGGGATTTAAATAAAACTGACATAATTTTTATTAAAGATGAAATCTCTTTGTTAAGAAAAGGTTTAAAATAAAATCTCAAACCAAGCTTATCTGACCAGCATGTAATAGAAAATATCATTGTTGAACTTAAAACTGGTCTAGATAGTGTACAAGTCGAAAGATCGCAACAGACCGGAATTGCTCATGATGTCTGTAATTTGCTTAGTAGAAATGTAGTTCGCCCTGAAAATGTCAATTATGACAAAAAATTAATCAACTCTATTAATGTTAAACTTAGAGATAATGATGCTCTCATAACAAAATCAGATAAAGGTAATTCTCTTATTATTGCTACAAAAGATGGATATGTAGCAAAAACTTTAGAATTTTTTGAGGAAAACGATATTTCTGAGCTACAGGTATATCCTACACCAATTTTACAAAAAGAAATTAGATCCGCGGTCTATGATGCAAATTCCTTACTTAAGCCATTTCAGAAAAAACAGTTGATTAACATGAACCCCCAGCCGCCTAAGCTTCGGTCCCAGTTTAAGGTCCACAAAAAAAAAAAAAAATCACCCTATTCAGCCTATTTCTAATAGTATGAACAGCGCTTGCCACGATCTAGCAAAATTACTTCATGATAAATTAAAAAGGTCTTATGTTTTTCGAAATAATTACTCTATGGCTAACAGTCAGAGCCTTATCAACAAAATAAAAGACGTACACTGCGATGAAAACACAAAGATGTTCTCATTTGATATTAAAAACCTTTATACCAATGTGCCTGTACTAACAACTTTAGATATCATAGAGAATAACTTACGTTTGTTCTAAAAAGAACTCTCTGATGAACACATCACTGATTTCATTAACCTAATGCAGATCGTAACAAAGTACAATTATTTCGAATTCAATGGACAGCTTTACCAACAACCTGATGGTCTTGCTATGGGCAATCCCTTAGCTGGCATCCTAGCAGATATTTTTATCAACTTTCTAGAAGAGACATTTTTCAAAAAATTTTCCACTACCACCTTAGGAATTGTTTCATATTCTAGGTACGTCGATGACATTTTAATCGTCTATAACGGAACGAACGATGGCATTAACCACCTGTTCGAGATATTTAAGAAACTACATGAAAAAATCACCTTCACATGTGAACTTGAAAACAGCTCCCGTCAGTTAAATTATTTAGACTTAACTTTGTCAATAGTGAATGACAAAATCTCTTTCAATATTTTTCGTAAGGATTCTTTTTCTGATCAAACTGTGCCAGCCTGTTCCACACACCCACGATCTCACAAAAAAGCATTTTTTCACTCTGCTGTCCATAGAGCAATCCCTACCCTTTTGTCCTCTGAAAATTTAAAAACCGAGTTGAATCTAATTAAAACCATTGCAGTTAATAATGGTTACGAAACATATATAGTAGATGATGTCTTGAGACAGAAAACCAATAACAGAATTACCACACTTGGGACCACTATTGACGAGCCTAGTGATTTGAAGAAATACTTCTCTTTACCGTATGTAGGGCCAATAACCTACAGATTGCAACGTCTCCTTAAAAATAAATATGGCTGCAACATAGTTTTCTCTACCAACAACTCTATCAAAAATAATCTTATCCATAATTTAAAACCAAGACGGTCGCCTCTGCAAAACTCAGGCGTTTATAAAATCACCTGTGACATTTGCTCAGCTTATTATATAGGACAGACTGGACGAGCTTTTTCGATTGGATATAAAGAGCATATATTAGGGAAAAAAGGTACGAACGTACATAATTCGTTATTCGCTGACCACCTTCTTATCACAGGACACAAACCTAAAGATGTTCATGATATCAGTATCTTACATACGGAAAAGAAAGGCTTCAGACTTGATATTCTTGAACAGTTGGAAATTTTCAAACATTTTTCCCGTAACGACCATTTAATCCTCAATGAGCAATTACTATTACGTGATAAAAATTTCTTTGATGGTGTAAAGCCCTTGCTTAAAATCACTTAACGCGGAATATTGCTTTTATGCTTCCTGTACTGTAGCCTTAAATATTGTTCTCTTTCCCTGTTTTACAGTATAATATTTTGTTCAACTTTCGATCTGTTGCGTACTATCTGACATAATGTAATCAGCACATTACGTGCACTTCTGTTCCAATGCTTCTGAAAACTGTTGTCACTGTAAATTACAAGCATTCATTACTAGATGGCGCGATACAAGGTGCCGACTTGCTAACATCGACGGCGCGCGCCTGTCACTCTGATGCTGCTTGCAGTGCCGGCCGCACACGCGACCCTTAGCGGCGCGTCTTAATCAAGTTGTGGTTTCCTAGGAAAAATTTATAATGTACAAATATATTTTTATCTTTAACGTGAGCACTGTTGCTCTAAACTATCTCATAACTATTTACTCTATGTAAGTATGCTTTCTTTGTCTACTGTACCGTAGCAGTTAGCTACGATGTAATTTCATTACATATGTTTAATTTAGTAATTTTTATATTATTCCAAAACTCTGTTATAGGTAATGTAGAAATTTTTTACTTCTGATGAAGGCTGCCTTAGAGCAGTTGAAACCTAGGTAAAGTTGAAAATTTTTTACCTGTGCAACCGAAGAGCTGTTTTTTCAAGTAATATTATAAATAATGAGAAACATCATATTCGAAGCCAAAGAATTATTGTAACTTGCGTATTATGAGAGTAGGCTGTTTGAAGACAGCGACATACTGAAGATCCACTCAAAACGCCGTGTTCTTGGTACAGTTTTTTATAATTAAATTTCAAATAGTAACATAATTATCTACAATTAACGTTTTTAGCAAGGGGTAAGAAAATATGATTAAGTGCAGGGAGCTTGTTGTTGGTTTAGCGTAGTGAGTAGCGTCCCTGTCGGGAAATGAGTGTTAGGGCGGTGGTTCGCGTCGTAACACTTTCAATTTTTTTCCTAGCATTCGCGTTTTTATTAGGTTCTGATACTTTATTATTAGTTTAATGTAAGTATATACCGTAATATTTGATGTTACGTAAATATAACTCCACCTTCTTTTGCGGGGTGACTTTGTTAGATGGGCTTAATCTACAGAACAGCTTGCGCTACTTGTATAAAGATATTTTGCTACTTTTTCTTTTACGCTTCGTAATTCACATGTTGCAAAGATTCTGCTACGTGGTAGGAACAGTGATCAAGTAAAGTCTGACCTTGAGGTTTTACTAAACTGTGGAAATGATGAAATAATGTTTATCTTATGCGGAGAAGTATTCCAAATTTGTACCGCACTGTTTCTAATGGAACTTTTATAAGCCTGTGTCCTTATTGATTGGACATGGTACTTTCCTTTTCGTGGACGATGGAGGAAATGTGCGTTTTAATAGAGCTAACGTGGGAATTTTACGCTCGCCCGTTGAGTGAACAGTGTGTTTTACGAACTAGAAACGTGCCTCAACTGCCTCTGGAGTGCGTTGCGATCACGTATACCACGTTCAGGCCCACGTACCGTATGCACAAGTTGCATCGTTCCTGAGCGTTCAGCAGCACGATGAACTTGGCACCGCCAACGTTAACTTTCGACAGCACGGCCCGTGTGTCGACGGATTAGCGCTCGGCCCCACCCAAGTCAAAGGATTCCTAAACAAATCGCAGAACAGGATTGGACAGTGTTACCGCATCCACCCTACAGCCCTGACCTAGCCCCCTCGGACTTCCACTTGTTTGGGCCATTAAAGTATGTCATTCGTGGAAAACATTTTGAGGACGATGAGGAGGAGATTCACACAGTGAAGCACTGGCTCCGCCACCAGGTCAAGGATTGGCACCGACAGGACAAAAAAAAAAAAAGAAAAATGGTTCAAATGGCTCTGACCACTGTGGGACTTAACAGCTGTGGTCATCAGTCCCCTAGAACTTAGAACTACTTAAACCTAACTAACTTAAGGACATCACACATATCCATGCCCGAGGCAGGATTCGAACCTGCGACCGTAGCAGTCGCGCGGTTCCGGACTGCGCGCCTAGAACCGCGAGACCACCGCGGCCGGCCCGACAGGACATACACGCCCTTATTTCGCGCTGGAGAAAGGCCATAAAACTGGAGGGAGATTGCGTGGAAAAATAGGGTGTATAGATAAAACTCCATGCTTCGTGTGTATAATTCTTATTATCTTCAATAAAGAATTGTTCAAGAAAAAAATGCGGTGCATTAATTTCTGGACAACTTTCGTATTGATGACATTTAGTTAGAAATAAGTTGCGTCAATTTACCTGCCAACAACATCGAAATAACAGCGACATTTGCGACAAAGTAGCCAAGATGTGGGTGTGAAGTGGTGTATTTCACAAGGTTTAGTACGCTGTTTCGTCTGGCTGCTTCTTCCTGGACCGCAGGAGCCGGATAAATATTGGACGGTACGAGTAAAATGAAGCACGACCGCCCCACCGTCGATGCTTGCCCCCCTGTGCGGCAGAATGAAAGCGCAGACTATGTCACCGGGCGCTGCCACGCATTACGGCCACCGGTCCGTTAACCGCCGCCGTCGTTAATGAGCGACCGGCTGCAGACTCAGAGGCAGCGGATGTGTTTGTGTGCCCGCGCGCGCTTGTTTTGTACCTACACCTGTATTGCGGCTTTTATGGCCTGCCTTTTACGATCCCGCATCTCTCGCCATCCAAACATGTGCGAAGGTCACGGCTGAAAAGTGATCCGCTGCTACCAAACAGCAAGACTACGTGATTGTAATTGCCGGTACACACGTCTTTTGTCCTTTCAGCACCGTACGAGAAATAGCGCAGTTCCCTTTATCTGGCTGACTTTGCACGAACCTCGCTTTGTGCCGAGGGCCGCCGTACTGGGTTTGTGAGCGGGTGACACGATGTTCGGCTAAGTAAAGAGTTGCTCACACACATTGGTCAGATCTGGTGTGTACAATGTTGGGGATTTTAAAACCGATGTTGCAATAACGGTAATAAACTGAAACTTCGGCACTGAACCGCCCGCTAAACCCGCAGGGTAGAACAGGGGATTAGGAGTATGGAAAGGGCCAAATAAGGATGGGTCAGTTTCACGTTCTAATTGTAATTTATTGTAATTTAATAGCACATTTACAACCAAAGCGGCACATAGCCGAACCTTTACCAAATGCAACTGTTTCACGGCTAAAGGTCTCCAAACAAGAAATCTCAAAAATCAACCAGATAAAAATGCAGTTAAAATAGCAGATAAAATAATTAAAAAACATATCACGGCTAGGTGGAAAGCCTGAAGGCAAAGTAGGTAGAACCAACATACGCAAGGTGCAATACACATGGCTGAAGGCCACAATTAAATTTCGAAATTTTAAAATATATTACCAAAATCTTTTAAAGGCAGAAGGCCTCAATGTTTAAGCTTAAAAGATAATTTTAAGAATAAAGTTAAAAGGCTGAAAGCTCACAATTAATTTTCCAAATTTTTTAAGAAAAATATAACCATAAATATTAAATTTTAAATAGCTGAAAACAGATAATTAAACACCGGTGGGAAAGACAATAAAGACAACAGCCTACAGGGAGGTCGGTCTGCCCTCGTTCACTTAGGTGAGACCGGTGGTGAGCCCAACTGCACTTGATCCGTCGGAACCCAACCAGGGGACAGCCACGGACCGCCCGACACAACGACTTCTTTGTCATTAATCAGTACATGAGAACTCAAACACAAAAGGTTACGAACGTGAAATCCACAATGATGTATGTATTAGCTGTCAAAATTACACACCAAGTTGGACAGCGACAACAAGTGAGGAACGGACGCTGCCAGAAATTACGTTAGTTGCCAAAGCAGGTGACCGGAACACTAACGGCCACAAGGCAGAAAATTCCGCTGGTGCACTCGAATTGTAGTCAACCAATACAGTTAATTGCGCCGCATGGCGGCTAAATTTCAGCAATAGAAACACTCGGTGTTGCTCACAGGAAAACCTCCCCAACAGCGAACCACCGTAACGAACCACACAACGTGAATGGACGTAGCTTGGGTAGTTGAAACCACTACTCAACTTTGACGTCCTTGGTTGGTGAACAACGAAGCTCGTTGCGATCGGACAGCTCCACACACGCTCCGACACTGCGCAGGGACCGCCAGCGGACCCAGCCAAATGCACCGCGCGGATATAACTTCCCTGGTCCGCAGCAACCGACCGACTCCTCTCAGAATGCCGACAGCTTCTAAAATAGTCGTCAGTGCAAATAGAGCCAACTACACACACAACTTGACAAACACTTGCGCGAAGACCTGAACGATACCCAACAGTAACTAAGCACGCACGAAGACAAATCGGGAGTCGATACACACACACACACAGCCGACTCATGAACGATCGGCGAGCCAAAACGCGTCGCCCGGTAGGACGACCGACCGACGATCCACCAAGACCGTGGCCCGGCTCAAGTGATGCGTGGCGGCAATGGTCGGGCGAGCCATGTCGACGCAGACCTCATTGCTGTTCCAACCCGACTGCCGCATTGCAACTCCCCGACTGGCAGGTCCGGACTGTGCTCCAAACGCATTCCAACTGACTGGCCATCCCGAACTCTCCGAACTGGCTTACGACGGACAAAGACCGGGAAGTAATAGCAGTCAAGCAAAGATGCTACGAGAGAGGATATATCAATACGCGCTGCTAACACCGCTCACGGTCAGGCAAAGCGACAACTCAGTGACAGTAGTAATTTAAATTATAGTGAGGTGGAAGTACGTTAAAAACAGGGTGTAAAATACACGATGGCGGGAATACAAGCCTCGCACGGTTCAGGCACGTCGACGTTAATGGCAAAAGTAACGTCCTTCGATGTTGCGTAAATAACAGCCGAGTTCTTACCACTGTGAATATTTTTTCTTCATTAAAACACATATATTTCTGTGACTTTCCGTATGTAGCCATTGTGGCGAGAGGAATATTTATGAACGAATTACTCACTCAGTTGGTGCTTTGGTGGTGTCAAGTAGTGTGTGGCCATAATGTGCGGATTTCTTTTTCAATTTCTAACAGTAATTCTGAATTATATAAGTAGTTGATAACAGAGGAAAAAATGTTCAAATGTGTGTGAATTCCTAAGGGACCAAACTGCTCAGGTCGTCGGTCCCTAGACTTACACACTACTTAAACTGACTTATGGGGGGACGTTCATGGAATTGCCCAAAAATGTCAATTTTCGATTTACTTTTTATTTGTTAGTGCAACTCATGGACAATAAGTTCCCGAAGTTTCAATGTTGAAATCGCATCCGAAATGCCTGAAAATTAATTAAAAGTGTGACGCGGCCTCCCTGCCACGCCCACGTTTTGAAGCAGCTCTTAAATACCAGCTCAGTGAACAACGATTCTGTGTATTACTTTCAACCAAACGTGTACGGGATACATCTATAAGGCCGTGATACATCCTCTTTGGTTTTATAAATCATCTTTGAGTCTGTTCCGTATCTTATAAACAATAACAAACTAACTGCATCGTTTATGACGAAGCAATTCTTCTTTTGCCTTGTGATACTGATGGAGATTTATACAAGTGCTCGATTCTTTCTTAATTCAGTTATGTAACGATCACAAAGAATGTATAAAAAACTGGATAAACTGCGTTTGAATAAGTTAGTGAATGGAAGACGTGAGAAACAACGAGAAACCAGCAATGAGGCTACGTCCGAAGTGAGAACATTTGCTGAAAATGTGAACTCGTCTCCTAGCAGCTCCAAGCGAAAAATTGGTGAGGTGAATGGTCCATACTACAGTGATGAATCTCGGTACACTGGATTTAGAGTAACTGACTTTGAATTATTGACTGCAGCAGTGAAATTTTCTTGTGTTTGTAAGAGGTGTGGTAGTGATAACATTCAGATTATAGATTTTGGTAAGGGAGTAGGCTTGGCAGCCAATCTGCAAATTGTGTGCAAAAAATGTGATGCTGATATCTCATTCAATACTTCTAAATGTAAAAAATGGTACTATGAAGCTAATATGAGGTTTACCTATGAATTGAGGTGCATTGGAGTTGGGACAGAAGGGGGAACTTTATTGTGTGGAATAATGAATATGCAAGCGCCATGTCTGAGATTTACACAAATAAACTGTTTACTGGAAAACATAATCTCTGGCGTGTGTGAGGATAGTATGATAGCAGCTACAGTATAAGTTATTGCAGACAATGAGCCGTTAGATGACAACGATTCTGGTCATGTTAGAACAGATCTTGTTATGTCATGTGATGGTACATTCATGAAAAGAGGGCATACGTCTTTATATGGTGCGTCAAGTGTCATAAGTATTGACACAAGGAAGGTACTATATGTTCAAGTTATGATCAAATTTTGCCATAACTGTGCACTTCGTGGAGAATGTGAAGAAGATGTAAAAGGACATAACTGCAGCAAAACATTTTCTGGTTCTAGTAGTGGAATGGAAGGAGCTGGTATGCAAATTATTTTTAAGAGAACTGTCAAGGAACGTGGTGGCATACAGGGTGTTACAAAAAGGTAGGGCCAAACTTTCAGGAAACGTTCCTCACACACAAATAAAAAAAAGATGTTATGAGGACATGTGTCCGGAAACGCTTAATTTCCATGTTAGAGCTCATCTCAGTTTCGTCAGTATGTACTGTACTTCCTCCATTCACCGCCTGTTGTCCCAATTGAAGGGAGGTAATTTTGACTTCGGTGCTTGTGTTGACATGCGATTCATTGCTCTACAGTACTAGCAGCAAGCACATCAGTACGTAGCATCAACAGGTTAGTGTTCATCACGAACGTGGTTTTGCAGTCAGTGCAATGTTTACAAATGCGGAGTTGGCAGATGCCCATTTGATGTATGGATTAGCACGGGGCAATAGCCGTGCCGCGGTACGTTTGTATCGAGACAGATTTCCAGAACGAAGGTGTCCCGACAGGAAGACGTTCGAAGCAATTGATCGGCGTCTTAGGGAGCATGGAACATTTCAGCCTATGACTCGCGACTGGGGAAGACCTAGAACGACGAGGACACCTGCAATGGACGAGGCAATTTTTCATGCAGTTGACGATAACCCTAATGTCAGCGTCAGAGAAGTTGCTACTGTACATGGTAACGTTGACCATGTCACTGTATGGAGAGTGCTACGGGAGAACCAGTTGTTTCCGTACCGTGAACAGCGTGTGCAGGCACTATCAGCAGCTGATTGGCCTCCACGGATACACTTCTGCGAATGGTTCATCCAACGAAGTGTCAATCCTCAATTCAGTGCAAACGTTCTCTTTACGGATGAGGCGTCATTCCAACGTGGTCAAATTGTAAATTTTCACAATCAACATGTGTGGGCTGACGGGAATCCGCACGCAATTGTGCAATCACGTCATCAACACAGATTTTCTGTGAACGTTTGGGCAGGCATTGTTGTTGATGTCTTGATTGGGCCCCATGTTCTTCCGCCTACGCTCAAAGGAGCACGTTATCATGATTTCATACGGGATACTCTACCTGTGCTCCTAGAACATGTGCCTTTACAAGTACGACACAACATGTGGTTCATGCACGATGGAGCTCCTGCACATTTCAGTCGGAGTGTTCGTACGCTTCTCAGCAACAGATTCGGTGACCGATGGATTGGCAGAGGCGGACCAATTCCATGGCCTCCACTCTCTTCTGACCTCAACCCTCTTGACTTTCATTTATGGGGGCATTTTAAAGCTCTTGTCTACGCAACCCCGGTACCAAATGTAGAGACTCTTCGTGTTCGTATTGTGGACGGCTGTGATACAATACGCCATTCTCCAGGGCTGCATCAGCGCATCAGGGATTCCATGCGACGGAGGGTGGATGCATGTATCCTCGCTAACGGAGGACATTATGAACATTTCCTGTAACAAAGTGTTTGAAGTCACGCTGGTACGTTCTGTTGCTGTGTGTTTCCACTCCATGATTAATGTGATTTGAAGAGAAGTAATAAAATGAGCTCTAACGTGGAAAGTAAGCGTTTCCGGACACATGTCCACATAACATAATTTCTTTCTTTGTGTGTGAAGAATGTTTCCTGAAAGTTTGGCCGTACCTTTTTGTAACACCCTGCATATGTGAAATATCTTGGGGATAGTGACTCCAGTGCACTCATGTCTCTGAATGATAGCATACGTTATGGAGAACTTTCAGTTGAAAAACTTGAGTGCATAGGTCACATCCAGAAGAGAATGGGCTCAAGATTGAGGAAACTTGTCAGTGACATGAAGGGCAAAAAGTTGGAAAATGGAAAGGGCACTGGTAGACACAACAGACTCACAGCCCGCATCTCGTGGTCGTGCGGTAGCGTTCTCGCTTCCCACGCCCGGGTTCCCGGGTTCGATTCCCGGCGGGGTCAGGGATTTTCTCTGCCTCGTGATGGCTGGGTGTTGTGTGATGTCCTTAGGTTAGTTAGGTTTAAGTAGTTCTAAGTTCTAGGGGACTGATGACCATTGATGTTGAGTCCCATAGTGCTCAGAGCCATTTGAACCATTTTTGAACAGACTCACAAAGAAGATGATAGACTGTGCTCAAGTGTATTTTGGCGAGGCTATCAGACAGAACCTATCCAGTGTAAATGAGATGAAAAGTGCAGTCTGGGTTACATATTTCCACATGTTGTCAACATATGTATGCCCTATTCATAATCTGTGCCACATTAACTGGTGTAAATATCTATAAGCTCAGAGGGATAACAACCCCTACATTCATAAGGAGAGGCTTCCAAATTCTATCCTGGATCTTTTCAAGCCCACTTACAGATTTCTGGCCGATCCTGTACTTCTCAAAAAGTGTGTTCATGGCAAAACCCAAAATCCAAATGAGTCTCTAAATTCACTGATATGGAAACGATGCCCTAAAAACACATTGCATCTGCTACAGTTGTCAGAATTGCAACTTATGATGCAGTTATAGTATTTAATGATGGGAACGTCGGGAAGATGAAGGTATTAGAAGGAATGGGCTTCAAGATAGGAAATTTTACTCAAGACGGCTTGAGAAAAATGGATTTACAGCGCGTCTCTGCAGCTGAAAAGTAAGTTGAAGACCTTCTAAAGGTAAAAGGACAGACAACAAGAAACCAGAAGACAGGCCTTGAAGAGAAAGACCACCCAGAGTACAAATGTGGTGCCTTCAGAAGAAGTGACATCAGGAAAAATGTTAGGTTGAAATTTAAATTGCGTTTCCTGAAAAGTTTGTTTTCTAAAGTTTATGTACCTTTTCCTCAGATTCTATGAATGATAGAATTATGAAAATTTGTACACATATTTCTGTAAACCTAATAAACGTTGTCTCAAGAGAAAATTTTGAAATTCTGATTGCAAGCTGAGATATGGAGCTAAGTACTTGGAACTTTGTATGAATTTAAAATTGCACTCGTGGAATTATAATTAAAAAAATTATGAAAATTCTCCTATTTGACATATTCCAAAAGCCTCATGAGAGAAGCATACAACATATAAAGAGATGAAACAGAGAAATTTTTGTAGAAATCTCTTGAATACTTTCTGAGAAAAAGGAACATACATTATTTTTTGAAAATAAAAGTACAAATTTCATTAAAAAAAGTTGAATATATATAATTAAAGGGTTTTATATGTAAATGTATTACTTTCATGTAAAGAGTGGTACAAAATTTCATTGCCATATCTCCAAAAATGTGGATTAGGTGCATTTTTGAAACAGTGTGTGTTTTTCAACGTCCCCCCTAATGTTTAGAACAACACACACATCCATGCCCGAGGGAGGACTCGAACCTCCTGCGGGAGGGATAATAGAAGACGGGAAGCCTTTATAGAAGCTGTAAGGTACCCCTGCTTTTCAAGCTACTTTATGTTTCCTTATTTGCCAGTTTTATAATTCTGTATCGCGTCTGCAGATGTTATGTAGCATTCAGTGAGTAAAGCGGTACTGCAGAACACGCATAGACGGGAGCAAGATTTCAGTTCCCACGCTGGCTGACGGAACCCGTGGGCCATATGGCGTTGCCTGTAGACAGTGCTGTGAAACATGAGAATGCCAGTTAGTCAGCATCGAAGTACGTAAGGTAAGCACAGTTATTCTAGGGCGAAGAAAGTAGTCTCGATTAATAAATATTTGCTTCTTCGAATAAAGATATTAGGAGAAGCCTACAGGTCATAAGTAGTTTCTTACAACAATATTACAATGCCAGACATTGATTATCTCAATGAATAAATGAATAATGTTTAAGCTAACTAAAGTGTACGAACACCTACGAAATATCACGAGTGCAAGTGCGAGGTACAGTCTGCGCGCCGCAGTCGGCAGTCGCCGCAACGATGCCTCCCGACCTAGTTCTGTTGTAAGATCATGCTGACCGGAAATTGCCAGATTTCAGTTACTCATTAACTATGTCGATACTATCCGTTAATAGTGTTAAGTAAATAAATAGATCACAATGGCGTCCTTTTTCAACGTTATTCGGAATAATATAGCTTCCCACTTCAGAATTGCACTTTACAGAGAACCTGGCGGTGCTGGTACTGCTTCTGCCAGGGACATAAACGTCGAGAGCTTCTCGGAAAAACAGACAGAAAGAAACCTACACGGCAACTCACTAAGATAGTCAAGGACGGATTGTCCTAATCACCGGAAATCTCGGATAGAAAAGCACAGCCGGTCAAACTAAATGCCTCTAACACCACCCTACGGACTCACTGGCTAAATTGAGACATTTCTGGAGGTTTGATACAAGTGGTGGCTTTTTGCAAGGTCTGAACCGTGATGATGATGATGATGATGGTGATATTTGGATTGTGGGGCGCTCAACTGCGCGGTCATCAGCGTCCGTACAAATTTCCAATCTTTTCACAGTCCAATTTTTTTTAGATAGATAGCGGCTAGATAGCCACTGTCACCAATGATGATGACGATGATGAGATGATGATGGCAACACAAACACCCGGTCCCTGGGGAGAGAAAACCTCAACCCGGTCTGAACCATGATGCACTTACACAAAAATTTCTGTCTAGATCCTTATCTATTTTTTCAAATGGAGAACGCGCTTCGGCACATTCCCTTCACCTGATCTCTCTTAAGACAAAAAAGGAATAAACACTGGAAAAAAACGATTTCACGTACTACTAGACAGAAGATGACCTCACTAACTAATGAAATAAAATACAGTATACAGATTTAAAGGAAACATAGCAGAAACTTACAGAATCAGCCCGACTCGAAACCAGGAATTTGGTCTCGTGTGTGTGTGTGTGTGTGTGTGTGTGTGTGTGTGTGTGTGTGTGTGCGCGCGCGCGCGTGTGTGTGTGTGTGTGTGTGTGTGTGTGTGTGGAGGGGGGCGGAGATGTGTATGTATGTATGTGTGGTGAGCTCACAGAAATATTGTATCACCGAGCGGTCTCAAAATTCGGATGTTCTCTTATTCTGTTACCAACTACAATAGCGAGAAAATTTTAGACTGTGAAGTCTGAAAGCTATGTTGCAGTTCTGGGGAGGGGGTCTACAGCCCTGTAGCAGCTCCCCTTTCCCGCCTCCGCGGGATTCGACTCTGGAATCAATACATCGGATTACGTCAAATAGTACGTAACCTTAAAGAGAATAAACGCATTATGATGGTAACAAAGTCATAGGTGAAATAGTAGATTGTACGTAAATTTCCATTCCTGCACGTCTATGGTCACAAATTTCTTTTGTCATCGGACAACTGGTTTCGGTCTACAGTGACCATCTTCAGATCTCTTTTATAAAAACATGTCCTAGTATGCTTGAGCCTCAGTGGCATCGTCAAAAGTTAGACATAAAATCAGCACCATCATACACTACTGGCCAATAAATTGCTACACCAAGAAGAAATGCAGATGATAAATGGGTATTCATTGGACAAATATATTATACTAGAACTGACATGTGATTACATTCTCACGCATTTTCGGTACATAGGTGCTGACAAATTAGTACCCAGAACAACCACCTCTGGCCGTAATAACGGCCTTGATGCGACTGGGCATTAAGTCAAACAGAGGTTGGGTGGCGTGTACAGGTACAGCTGCCCATGCAGCTTCAACACGATACCACAGTTCACCAAGAGTAGTGACTGGCGTATTGTGACGAGCCAGTTGCTCGTCCACGATTGACCAGACGTTTTCAATTGGTGAGAGATCTGGAGAATGTGATGGCCAGGGCAGCAGTCGAACATTGTCTGTATCCAGAAAGGCACGTACAGGACCTGCAACATACAGTCGTGCATTATCCTGCTGAAAAGTAGGGTTTCGCAGTAATCGAATGAAGGGTAGAGCCACGGGTCGTAACACATCTGAAATGTAACGTCCACTGTTCAAAGTGCCGTCAATGCGAACAAGAGGTGTCCGAGACGTGTAAGCAATGACACCCCATTCCATCACGCCGGGTGATACGCCAGTATGGCGATGACGAATACATGCGTCCATGTGAGTTCACCGCGATGTCGCCAAACACGGATGCGACCATCATGATGCTGTAAACAGAACCTGGATTCATCCGAAAAAATGACGTTTTGCCATTCGTGCACCCAGGTTGGTCGTTGAGTACACCGTCGCAGGCGCTCCTGTCTGTGATGCAGCTTTAAGGGTAACGGCAGCCATGGTCTCCGAGCTGATAGTCTATGCTGCTGCAAACGTCGTCGAACTGTTCGTGCAGATAGTTTTTGTCTTGCAAACGTCGCCATCTGTTGATTCAGGGATCGAGACGTGGCTGCACGATCGCTTACAGCCATGCGGATAAGATGCCTACATCTCGACTGCTAGTGATACGAGGCCGTTGGGATCCAGCACGGCGTTCCGTATTATCCTCGTGAACCCACCGATTCCATATTCTGCTAACAGTTATTGGATCTCGACCAACGCGAGCAGCAATGCTCCGATACGATAAACCGCAATCGCGGTAGGCTACAATCCGACCTTTATCAAAGTCGGAAACGTGATGGTACGCATTTCTCCTCCTTACACGAGGCATTACAATAACGTTTCACCAGGCAACGTCGGTCGTTGGTGTATGAGAAATCGGTTGGAAACTTTCCTCATGTCAGCACGTTGTAGGTGTCGCCACCGGCGCCAACCTCGTGTGAATGCTCTGAAAAGGTAATCATTTGCATATCACAGCATCTTCTTCCTGTCGGTTAAATTTCGCGTCTGTAGCACGTATTCTTCGTGGTGTAGCAATTTTAATGGCCAGTAGTGTATATGAAAGAGGCATCTTGTCACCAGCACTGCTGTCCTCCCCGATAGCTGAGTGGTCAGCGTGACGGATTGCCGTCCTACGGGCCCAGGTTCGATTCCCGGCTGGATTGGGGATTTTCTCCGCTCAGGGACTAGGTTTGTGTTGTCTTCATCATCATTTCATCCCCATCAGGCGCGCAGGTCGCCCAGTGTGGCGTCGAATGTAATAAGACCTGCACCAAGGCGGCAAGATCTGCCCCGTAAGGGGCCTTCCGGCCAATGACGCCAAACTCTCTTTTCCATTACCAGCACTACTGTTCAAAACAAACTGCCGTGCAGTCTGGTGACTGGTCTCGCTGGGCTTACACAATATGGGGCGTCTGGGCACTTATACTGCAAGCCTCTTTTGAGGATCACGAATTAGTATTTTACTGCTTTTATCCCTTCATTTTCATTTCTTAAGCCCATGCCAAATGTCTAGTCGATCGTAGTTGGTTCATAGGCTCTATTAGGATGGCAATGTCTGTATATTTGCTGTTACATTCATGGTTTGTTCAGTTACGCCTCTTTTACACGGTGTAGTACTGGCTGACTCGGAGAATCTTTTCATGCCCTACTCCCACGGGATCACTCATGCGTCTTGATAAATTTTCTGGTTTTTTACAGAACTGGTCCGCCTTTCTCGTACGCAGTCAAGGCATGACTTGATGCTCACATTTATACGGACCCTTTTAATGTTAACTAATTTGATGAGGAACCCCTCTTTGTTTTCCTTGTCTGTTGTAGCACCTGAAGATGGGTTTTACATCCTGAAACCCGGCTCGTCTGTACGATTTTATAGATATAAAGAATTTGTCAAGTACAACTCTAGCGGATTTATTCATTTGAAAAAAGATCACTGAATGTGCTTCAAACTGTCATCATAAAAAGACGACACTGTATCGCTGCACTCGGTTTGTCAGACTGTGAGACATGCGTATCAACTCTGCCTGACGGATAGTAGCAATGGCGTTTACAGTGTTCTGTTGTAGCTCGCCCAGTGTGAGAGGATTATTTGAGTACACCTGACTGTCCAACTTGCCCCACGGACGAAAACCACAGGAAGGGAGATCAGGCAATCGAGGCAGCCAGGAACCTGCACTGCCTCTTCCGACTGTCCTCGCTTCAACGAAGACTTCCTGTACTCGTGACAATGTTGACAAATCGGTGTGTGCTGCAGAAAACATGCATGCAGTCGTTCGTCTTCTGTGAGTTGATCCACACACGGATGGAACATTTTCTGGACAGACTGATTAGCATTATTGGTACAAGAGTCGTATTATGATGGGAACATCATAAACTGCGCACCCAACACCCTCTAATCAACTGCTCTTGGAAAAATACTGATGGGGATTTCCGGATGCGTAATGGCGAATGTTCTGGGAGTTCACCTGACAGCCAGGTCCAGGCATCATCTCAAGAAATGAAAGATATATGAGTTATTGCTTTTGCTCTGTAACTACAGAACTGGTTAAAACAAAAAGGGGTAGAACATAAAATTTCACACCCATCACTCCAGATAGTAAACGGTTGGAGCTAAATGGAACAATGAACTACAAAATTGAGAAAAATAAAAGAGGAATATGCTGTTATGACAAACACAGAATGTGGCAAAACAAATAATAAGTAATCTGCAAAAGAGTAAATATGTAGGGCAAAAAGCAAAATAAGCTGTTAAAAATAAAAACGAATCTGTCAAAAATAACACCCCGGTACGAAAAATGCATACTATGCAGACGGCATAAAATAACTCTCATACATTATACACGAGCGAGCTCTACGCCCAACGACATAGCATCAAATAAACTGTTACGGACCTTAAATGAGGGTCTGTCGTGATAATTGCTTTATTTAAACTTTCTGTGCGCTTAATGAGAAGTTATTATACAGATAGCGCTTTTCTGCGAAAGTGTAATTTCACCCTCTTTCGTGCTAAGCGGGGCGAAGTTCGCTCTCGCTTTGCGAAGTACATTTTTCACATTCGGAGTCTGTTTTTCCTTTTTTGTTAAAGTGCCGCTGGTTGTGCCGCGGCGTTATGTAACTGCACAAGACGCGGCGACATTAATTTTACAGTCCAGAGAAGCTCCACTTTACACATGGCCGAGCCGACTCCAGCTGTGTCTTTGTAACCCCACTATCCGAAATATTCCCAACTGCGGAGAATGTTTTTCCTCCCTGCATTCACTTTTTTTTTTAATTTCAAGCAACCACACCTTGTCTTCGTTTTTCGCTGGGAGCGGAGTTCTGATGCCCCAAACCCACTCCACGGTTATTAAAATCTGCCTCGGGCTCCGTCGACGAGTGTAAGGAGATCGTGAAACAAGAAAGCGTCAAGTGTATCTCAGCGCTTTCACTGCATTTCGCTGTTTAACGGGTTTCGTCAACTATAAACTTCTAGCACAAACGTTCCTTCTGTTTAAAGCTCAACTAGATTCCGTATTCTTTGCCACAGAGTTTCGTTTCTGCTACACAAAACGATTCCCTCCAGATCTAAAATTGCAGGGAAACGAGATGTCAAGAGCAACATGTTCCTGGTTCTAGTACCGCACCTTCAAGCACTTGTGTAATATTTGGAGACACATCCACAATTTAAAATATTATTGAGGGGACGCTCTAATTATTGAATCTACACACATTCGATTTATCGATGTAAGTCATTTCCTACAAGAGTCGCTCACTGTTATATGGTTTCCACTCCGACGGGAAGACCAACCCGTTTGTAGTGCCTATGACGTATTCTGAAGAAGAGGCCCGTGTTAATTTATGTCGAATCTGCCCTCTATTTTAGCTGACTGTGTTACGAATATGATAAAACTTTCAAAACTTTTTGTCTGAATTTCAATCTGAAGTTTCACGTGTGTTACAGTTAAGCTAGCTCAAATTTTATTAGTACAGTCACCAGTTATCCATGTATTTCTCCTGTACCATTTCAGGTATTTCTTTGTTCTATTTCAAGTTTTATCGAAAAATTTTGGGCACACGAGTTAATTCATTCTAGACTATGAGCATGTTTCGCGTGCGCGCTTGCGCGCGCGTTTGTGTGTGTGTGTGTGTGTGTGTGTGTGTGTGTGTGTGGATACACAGAAATTTAAAGACAAGTAGCATATTAAGGATGTAACTAAATTTCCGTTACAGACTTAAAGCACACGTTAGTTACACCAAAAAGAAAAAAACAAGAATAAAAGTCTAGTAAACATGGGATCTAACATGCACACCTTATGACCTACCAGCACTTGTTCATCTTCGATATTGTGGAACACATCTCTGCCACTGCAATGTCTTCGCTTCCCATATTTTGGGGGGAGATTGTGTAGACCAAAACAAGAAAAAATGTTCAGCAAAAATGGGCTCCAAAATGCATGCTTTAAGAGCTATTTCCTCTTGCTCAACTTCGCTACTTGAAAAATGTCTCTTTTGTTGAACAAGTGCTCATAGCTCTTAACGTATGGATTTTAGAGCTCATATTTAATCGATTGTTTTTAAAATACGAAAAGAATGGAGCTTGCTCCACCATGTACACACACAGATCGATGTCAATGGATTCGGAACATGCATGGGATTTTTGAACACGTATAGGCAGCGATGTCCGGATGTGCTGAAGTCTGCTTTCACATAATTAGTGGCCAATGTGTGGTTTGTTTCTCCTCAAGTGCATACCTGCAGTTTGGATCTTCGGGGACTCTGTTGTGAGGTGTTTATGTACTCAGTCGTAATATGTCATACCGGGAATAGATTGGTTGCCAGACTACGTTTATTAGGGTTACTTGCTGATGTCGTTGTACATTTAGTCTGTGCCTTTAATTTTAAAATACTCTGTATAATGAAGAGTGGTCGCCTCCTACGATGTCTACCCGTAACCAAATTGACGATTGCTTGATATTTTAAGATGTATCCTATCAATCACTCCCCTCTTTTACTCAAGTTAAGCTGTAAATTTCCTTTTTCCCCAATTCGATCTATCCATCTAGTTTTCAGTGTTCTTCTATGGCACCACACTCTAAAAACTTTTATTTTCTGCTTTTCTGGATTCCTTGTTGCTTACGTTTCTCTTCTGTGCAAGGTTACACTCCAGACAAGTACCTTCAAAAAACAGTTTCTAATACTTAAATTTATATTCGAATTTAAATTTTTTCAGATACGCTTTTGTTGCAATAGGCAGTTGTTTAGTTACCCAAACAGCAGAACTCGTCGTCCACTTTGTAGTGTCTCATTTCCTAAGCTCATTCTATCAGTACCACCTGGTTTAATTTCACTAAACTTTATTGCCCTTGTTTTCCTTTTGTTGATGTACGTCTTAGAACCTCTTTTCCGAACAATATCCATCCTGCCCAAGCGCTAAACAGCTGTCTCACTCTCTTCTCAAGTACAGTTTCCATTTCATTCCAATGGACTCTTATAAACTGCAATCAGGTTACTACAAAAGTTGTAGATAACTTCTCGCTACCTGAACTTCACCTCTGCTACCGCTCTTATAATTGCAGTCTGCTTTCTGCACAAGTTATAGATAGCTCGCGCTCCCTGTATTTTACCCCTGCAACCTTCAGCAATTTCGATGAGAATACTCCATTCAACAGTGTCAGACGCTTTTTCTAAATCTATAAGGTTTGCCTTCCATCATTATATCTTGCAAGATAATTCGAAGGATCTACATGGCCTTGCATGTTCCTACTTTTGTCTGGAACCAAAACTGATTTTCCCAAAGGTCGACTACCAGATTTTCCATTCTTCTCTGAATAACTCCTATCAGAATTTACAACTATGACTTATTAAGCTGGTAATTCCGTAATATTCACACCTGTCAGTATCTGCCTTCTTCGGAATAGCATCTATTACAATGTTCTTGAAGTCTGAGGGTATTTCGCTCCTATGACATACCTTAATACAAGGAGGAGTAGTTTCGTCTTAGTTTTTACACATCTAAAAAAATATTTTCCGATTACAAATGTAATGGTACACTAAGATAAATCTAATTTGCAAGAATAATCTGCACTTGAGAGAACCTGCGTCTCTGCATGAAACGTATAATTTATTATGACTCAAAGCGCCCGCGAGCTGTCTCTCCTTATTGGGCGCCTTATCTTTTTCCCCATCACTTGTTATGTTAGCAGCACTGTCGGTAACCGGAAGGACAGCACTGATCGGAAGTTCCGATTCACCCACGACCTGACCGGTTCCGCTAAATAGCTGTGTGTGCTCCGGTCAAATAACTGCCCCCCTTCGTTCGGTCAGGAGGTGCTCTGAGTGTAAAATACGGAACACAGCCGTACGTAGAAGAACCCGCAGCTGCCTACAGTTCAGATGCAGAAGAGCTGAAAACCTACCAACCTGAGAGGGCGCACCGGACAAGGCCTATTTTATGCACCCGTCTGACGTTGCACAAGTAGTTTCCCAGTATGCATCCACCCGCCAATCGCGGATGCAGATAGACGGCTCCTCTCAGGTGCATATCAAGACAGTATCAATTGCACCTCAAGACAGCATCTGGATCTTGCCTATTAGACGGCTGCTGTGGCCGAGCGGTTCTAGGCGCTTCAGTCCGGAACCGCGCTGCTGCTACGGTCGCAGATTCGATCCCTGCCTCGGGCATGGGTGTGTGTGATGTCCTTAGGTTAGTGAGGTTTAAGTAGTTCTAAGTCTAGGGGACTGATGACCTGCCGGCCGGAGTGGCCGTGCGGTTCTAGGCGCTACAGTCTGGAGCCGAGCGACCGCTACGGTTGCAGGTTCGAATCCTGCCTCGGGCATGGATGTGTGTGATGTCCTTAGGTTAGTTACGTTTAATTAGTTCTAAGTTCTAGGCGACTTATGACCTAAGAAGTTAGGTCGCATAGTACTCAGAGCCATTTTTGACTGATGAGCTCATATGTTAAGTCCCTTAGTGCTTAGAGCCATTTGAACCATCTTGCCTACTATCACCTCGAAGAAGAGCCAACTCGACATTCTACAAGTGATCGTACTTATAATTCACTGGATTTGGGTCTCCAGAGTAGTTAAAGGAAAGTGCAAGTGAACATCATTCTGCCATAGATGTTTCTTAACCCTGTTTGGCTGTAAAGCTGCTTCGTGCAAGCACGTCAACTTATAACAACAATTTCTTTCAGTGGTAGGGGTTCCCTTCCTGCGATTTGGTAAATGTAACCTAAAAACGCATATGGCAGTACCGGAGGTAGCCAGAGGCAATATGCTTCTCTCAGCTCCGATATATTCGGATGTAAGACCAGCTCTGATGTGAAGTGTTACACCGTGCTCCTCCCAACATCACATAACCTCACCCACTTCCACCACGAAAATGAGTAATAGCTGCGTGGATAAGCTTTGAAATCGGTAAGCCAGGATAAACAACCACTCATCATCCTTCCAACAGTCTCTCCTCGCAGTTAAACTGTGTGCCAGATCGTGATTCGAACCTGGACGGTTACTTTATGAAGCAACGCTCCCCACATTCCAAACATATCAGCATCTATCTTGCATGCAATTATCGGTACGCATACGACGACATGCAGTACCTAATATGTTCGAAAACGCAGCGCATAAAAATGGAGTCGTTCTGGGGCTCGTACCTCGGGTTCTGTTGGTGATAGAAAGGCAGTGTCAAGCGTTTCGAATAGAAACCTATTGTATATCCAACAGAAGGACCGTCTTAGTGTCACTGTCCTACAATACAGGATCAAAGTGTGAATATTAGACTCTTCCACCTGCTTAGGAAATGGAGCAAATCGGTTGGTTGTTTTTGCATTTCATATGGTCTACGGTGGCCCTTAACGAGCTCGTGGAGGCACATTTAGTTCATGGGTGGTTCCTTATGAAACCCTAAAAAGGATTTCTTCACAATTTTTTCGTACCAAACCGAGGCGCAACTCGGCTATGCACAGCAAATAGCTGAAATTTTTGCGATAACCAACAGTCTCCAAAATTTTGTTGATATGCTTCTACACGTACAACACGCACGAAAAATCCGGTATGAAGCGAAATCTAAATAGTAAATAACTGCAGAAAATTGCTCAGATTTTAACATGTTCTCCGGGAATTAATCTAGAAGTGCCATGTTCCTGTTATCAAAAATCTTTATTAGTTCATGGGTAGTTCGTTACAAAATCCCAAAAAACCATTCCACCCACTTTTTTTCGTATCAAAATCATGCCTCGGATTCGAAGACGACTATGCACATAAGATGTCTGAAACTTTTATGGTATACTGGCAAGATTCCGATCTGTAACAACCTCAAAAATATTATTAATATCTTTATCCGTTTTCATATCTTTATCCGTTTACCAGGTATAGACGTTTAATTTTCCCTTACATGCACACACGTTAACTCCGGTATGAGGCGAAATGTGAATAAAATTAACAGCAGCAAAATGGTCAAACTTTAACGATATATTCTCTATCCGTAGCCCTTTATCTAGAAGTGCCATTTTCGTGTTTTCAAAAACCTTCATCTGCTATCGAGAAACGCCTCAAAAACATGCATTTTGGGTACCAAAACAAAGCCGCAGATTCCGAGATAGCTATGCACAGCAGATTGATGTACTTTTTACAATATACACTCCTGGAAATGGAAAAAAGAACACATTGACACCGGTGTGTCAGACCCACCATACTTGCTCCGGACACTGCGAGAGGGCTGTACAAGCAATGATCACACGCACGGCACAGCGGACACACCAGGAACCGCGGTGTTGGCCGTCGAATGGCGCTAGCTGCGCAGCATTTGTGCACCGCCGCCGTCAGTGTCAGCCAGTTTGCCGTGGCATACGGAGCTCCATCGCAGTCTTTAACACTGGTAGCATGCCGCGACAGCGTGGACGTGAACCGTATGTGCAGTTGACGGACTTTGAGCGAGGGCGTATAGTGGGCATGCGGGAGGCCGGGTGGACGTACCGCCGAATTGCTCAACCCGTGGGGCGTGAGGTCTCCACAGTACATCGATGTTGTCGCCAATGGTCAGCGGAAGGTGCACGTGCCCGTCGACCTGGGACCGGACCGCAGCGACGCACGGATGCACGCCAAGACCGTAGGATCCTACGCAGTGCCGTAGGGATCCGCACCGCCACTTCCCAGCAAATTAGGGACACTGTTGCTCCTGGGGTATTGGCGAGGACCATTCGCAACCGTCTCCATGAACCTGGGATACGGTCCCGCACACCGTTAGGCCGTCTTCCGCTCACGCTCCAACATCGTGCAACCCGCCTCCAGTGGTGTCGCGACAGGCGTGAATGGAGGGACGAATGGAGACGTGTCGTCTTCAGCGATGAGAGTCGCTTCTGCCTTGGTGCCAATGATGGTCGTATGCGTGTTTGGCGCCGTGCAGGTGAGCGCCACAATCAGGACTGCATACGACCGAGGCACACAGGGCCTACACCCGGCATCATGGTGTGGGGAGCTATCTCCTACACTGGCCGTACACCACTGGTGATCGTCGAGGGGACACTGAATAGTGCACGGTACATCCAAACCGTCATCGAACCCATCGCTCTACCATTCCTAGACCGGCAAGGGAACTTGCTGTTCCAACAGGACAATGCACGTCCGCATGTATCCCGTGCCACCCAACGTGCTCTGGAAGGTGTAAGTCAACTACCCTGGCCAGCAAGATCTCCGGATCTGTCCCCCATTGAGCATGTTTGGGACTGGATGAAGCGTCGTCTCACGCAGCCTGCACGTCCAGCACGAACGCTGGTCCAACTGAGGCGCCAGGTGGAAATGGCATGGCAAGCCGTTCCACAGACTACATCCAGCATCTCTACGATCGTCTGCATGGGAGAATAGCAGCCTGCATTGCTGCGAAAGGTGGATATACACTGTACTAGTGCCGACATTGTGCATGCTCTGTTGCCTGTGTCTATGTGCCTGTGGTTCTGTCAGTGTGATCATGTGATGTATCTGACCCCAGGAATGTGTCAATAAAGTTTCCCCTTCCTGGGACAATGAATTCACGGTGTTCTTATTTCAATTTCGAGGAGTGTATTTCTAAGATCTCAATCTCGAGCAAACTTGAAAATTTGCTTGATACCTTTATCCGTTTCCGTGGTACAGAGGTTCAAGTTTATTCTACTTGTACACATAAAATACTGACGTAAAATCTGGTGTGGGGCGGAAACGTAGTTCATAAAGTGATGTAGCATGGAGTAATATGCTTTAAAGCGTCTCTGTCATCATCAAGATTCTGGGGACCCAATGTGGTAGTACTGAAGCACTTGCAAAATTTTTGTGCATGTAAAATCCGATCTTAGGCGTAAAACTAGTTTCGCGTTATTACATTTCACATATGTGAACTACCAAAATTTTACTACCCCATAAATTTCTTTCCATGTGAGGTACACGCCCTGCCGTGCTAGAGAGACGAAGGGAACCAGCGGGAAAGTGCAACTATGAGAAAAATGGTGAATATGCACCTTCTAAAACACTATGACTGAAATGTGTGCTGTCTCATTCTATCTTCGTCAGTGCCTTTAAAAATGTTCTTAAATGTTCCTAAAAATTTTCAGCAAGCAAATATATACGCACTTTTTTCTGTTGAGAGAGAAGGAGATGCGATTGGAAAGAAACGGAAAAGTAATAAACACTAGGAGGTAGCAGACACTGACTTTGGTATGGAAAAAACGAAGGAGGTAGTGGCAGTGTGTGGGAAAGAGAGGGATGCAGTAACAATGGACTGTAGTTGACAGGCCAGAACAATGGTAGGGAAGAGTCAAGAAGATAGCGATTGTGGGAGAGGAATAAAGAGACAGAGAAAGTGAGAGTAAGTGAGAGCCAGTATGAATGAGAGTTTTTGACAGTGACTACAAGGAAGAGAGAGATAGTGACAGTGAGAAGGGACAGCCGCAGTGGGAATGAATGAATGAGATAGTAGCAGTAAGAGAGAGCAAGAGGAAAATGACAGTGAGATGAGACAGGAGTATGTGACAGAGAGAGGATAAAACAGCAGTAGTAAGAGAGCACATATGGGAGACAGTGCCAGAGAGAGTAGGCAGTGTAGTAATTAGTCTGTTGCAATTACAGGGACACAAAGAGATACTGAGAGTGAGTTGGGCTAAGTGAGTGAGTGAGAATGGACAACTGATAATGGATGCATATGAGCGGCGTACAGCAATGGACTAGTGCGTGTGACCGAGTTACAGTTAGGGGAGCTTGTAGGAGGGAGAGGTAGTTTGTACGTTAAAATGAGCGTGAATATGTTCCAATGCTAAAATTTTTGAGAAAATTTTTAAAGGAGCTGTGGAAGGTACAATGATGGAGCTGGTGCCCCACTTTTCAGTCAGAGTGTTTTTAACAGAAGCACATTCGACCTTTCTGTGCTCCGACAGGAGCATTATTTTGCAGGTCGACTTTCATTCCTGTGGAAAAAATACATGGTGCAGGAAGCGCTTAGGGATAGGCTAGTTGATTTAGGACTTCTCGTAACAGCTTATACTTTTCTGTGGAATATCTCGCACTCAGTTTATCACGGTATACTTCACCTTTATGGTGTAGTGTTTTCTGTGCATAATTCATTACCTCCTTTGGGGGGCCTGCATTAACTGCATCACACTTAAAGCGCTGATAAATAAATTTTCTTTAACGCAATTGCAACTGTAACAAAGTGAAGTTAGATATAACTCATACTTTGACGAATTCTGGAATTGCTTTCTTGTTGTTGTTGTTGTTGTGGTCTTCAGTCCAGAGACTGGTTTGATGCAGCTCTCCATGTCACTCTATCCTATGCAAGCTTCTTCATCTTCTAGTACCTACTGCAACCTACATCCTTCGGAATCTGCTTAGTGTATTCATCTCTTGGTCTCCCTCTACGATTTTTACCCTCCACGCTGCCCTCCAATACTAAATTGGTGATCCATTGATGCCTCAGAACATGTCCTACCAACCGATCCCTTCTTCTAGTCAAGGTGCCACAAATTTCTCTTCTCCCTTATTCTATTCAATACCTCCTATTTAGTTATGCGATTACCCATTTAATCTTCAGCATTCTTCTGTAGCACGACATTTCGAAAGCTTCTATTCTCTTCTTGTCCAAACTATTTATCGTCCACGTTTCGCATCCATACATGGCCACACTCCATACAAATACTTTCAGAAACGACTTCCTGACACTGAAATCTATACTAGATGTTAACAAATTTCTCTTCTTCTGAAACGATTTCCTTGCCATTGCCAGTCTACATTATATATCCTCTCTACTTCGACCATCATCAGTTATTTTGCTCCGCAAATAGCAAAACTCATTTACTGCTTTAAGCGTCTCATTTCTTAATCTAATACCCTCAGCACCACCCGATTTAATTCGACTACATTCCATTATCCTCGTTTTGCTTTTGTTGATGTTCATCTTATATCCATCTTTCAAGATACTGTCCATTCTGTTCAGCTGCTCTTTCGGGGCCTTTGCTATCTCTGACAGAATTACAATGTCATCGATGAACCACAAAGATTTTATTTCTTCTCCAAGGGTTTTAATTCCTACTACAAATTTTTCTTATGTTTCCTTTACTGCTTGCTCAATATACAGACTGAAAAACATCGGGGCTACAACCCTGTCTCACTCCCTTCCCAACCACTGCTTCGCTTTCGTGCCCCTGGACTCTTATAACTGCCATCTGGTTTCTGTACAAATTGTAAATAGCCTTTCGCTCCCTGTATTTCACCCCAGTCACCTTCAGAATTTGAAATAGAGTATTCCAGTCAACATTGCCAAAAGCTCTCTCTAAGTCTACGAACGCTAGAAATGTAGGTTTGCCTTTCCGTAATCTATTTTCTAAGATAAGTCGTAGGGTCAGTATTGCCCCACGGGTTCCAACATTTCTACGTAATCCAAACTGATCTTCCCCGAGGTCGCCTTGTACCAGTTTTCCATTCGTCTGTAAAGAATTCGTGTTATTATTTTGCAGCCGTGCCTTATTAAACTAATAGTTCGGTAATTTTCACATCTGTCTATACCTACTTTCTTTGTGATTGGAATTATTATATTCTTCTTGAAGTCTGAGGGTATGTTGCCTGTCTCATACATCTTGCTTACCAGATGGTAGAGTTTTGTGAGGACTGGCTCTCCCAAGGTCGTCAGTAGTTCTAATGGAATGTTGTCTACTCCCGGGGCCTTGTTTCGTCTTAGGTCTTTCAGTGCTCTGTCAAACTCTTCACGCAGTATCATATCTCCCATTTCATCTCCATCTACATCCTCTTCCATTTACATAATATTGTCCTCAAGTACATCACCCTTGTACAGACCCTCTATATACTCCATCCACCTTTTTGCTTTCTCTTCTTTGCTTAGAACTGGGTTTCCATCTGAGCTCCTGATATTCATACAAGTGGTTGTCTTTCTCCAAAAGTCTCTTTAATTTTCCTGTAGGCAGTATCTATCATACCCTTCGTATGATATGCCTCTACATCCTTACATTTTTCCTCTAGGCATCCCTGCTTAGCCTTTTTGCACTTCCTATCAATCTCATTTTTGAGACGTTTGTATTCCTTTTTGCCTGCTTCATTTACTGCATTTTTAAATTTTCTCCTTTCATCAATTAAATTCAAAATTTCTTCTGTTACCCAAGGGTTTCTACTAACCCTCGTCTTTTTACCTACTTGATTCTCTGCTGCCTTCACTATTACATCCCTCCAAGCTACCTATTCTTCTTCTACTGTATTCCTTTCCCCCGTGCCTGTCAATTGCTCCATAATGTTCTCCCTGAAACTCTCTACAATCTCTGGTTCTGTCAGTTTATCCAGATCCCATCTCCTTAAATTCCCAACTTTTTGCAGTTTCTTCACTTTTAATCTACAGTTAATAACCAATAAATTGTGGTCAGAGTGCACATCTGCCCCTGGAAATGTCTTACAATTTCAAATCTGGTTCCTGGATCTCTGTCTTACCATTATATAAACTATCTGAAACCTTAGAGTATCTCCAGGCCTCTTCCATGTATACAACCTTCTTTTATGATTCATGAACCAAGTATTAGCTATGATTAAGTTATGCTCTGTGCAAAATTCTACCAGACAGCTTCCACTTTCATTTCTTACCCCCAATCCATATTCACCTACTGTGTTTCCTTCTCTCCCTTCTCCTACTCTCGAATTCCATTCACCCATGACTATTAAATTTTCGTCTCCCTTCACTACCTGAGTAATTTCTTTTATCTCATCATACATTTCATCAATTTCTTCATCTGCAGAGCTAGTTGGCATATAAACTTGTACTACTGTGGTAGGCGTGGGTTTCGTGTCTGTCTTGGCCACAATAATGCGTTCACTATACTGTTTGTATTAGCTTATCCGCACTCCTATTTTTTATTCGTTATTATACCTACTCCTGCATTACCCCTATTTGATTTTGTATTCGCGACTGCTACGGTCGCAGGTTCGAATACTGCCTCGGGCATGGATGTGTGTGATGTCCTTAGGTTAGTTAGGTTTAAGTAGTTCTAGGGGACTGATGACCACAGATGTTAAGTCCCATAGTGCTCAGAACCATTTGAACCATTTTTTTTTTGATTTTGTATTTATAACTCTGTAGTCACCTGACCAGAAGTCTTGTTCCTCCTGCCACCGAACTTCACTAATTCTCACTATATCTACCTTTAACCTATCCATTTCCCTTTTTAAATTTTCTTACCTACCTGCCCGATTAAGGGATCTGACATTTCACGCTCCGATCCGTAGAACGCCAGATTTCTTTCTCCTGATAACGATGTCCTCCTGAGTAGTTCCCGCCCGGACTTCCGAATGGGGAACTATTCTACCTCCAGAATATTTTCCCGAAGAGGACGTCATCATCATTTAATCATACAGTAAAGCTGCATGCCCTGGGGAAAAATTACGGCCTTGGTTTCCCCTTGCTTTCAGCCGCTCGCAGTACCAGCACAGAAAGGCCATTTTGGTTAGTGTTACAAGACCAGATCAGTCAATCATCCAGACTGTTGCCTCTGCAACTACTGAAAAGGCTACTGCCCCTCTTCAGGCACCACACGTTTGTCTGGCCTCTCAACAGATATCCTTCTGTTGTGGCTGCACCTACGGTACGGCTATCTGTATCGCTGAGGCACGCAAGCCTCCCCACCAACTTCGAGGCCCATGGCGAGGGGGGAGGGGGGGGGGGGGAGATGGCTTTCTTACGGATCGGAAATTGTTCTCTCCGCGCTGCATATAAGCAGACCGCCATGTACGCGACATCTGTTTCATGAGAGAGTGAGGCTTGATGGGAAAAAGGAGAGAGAGGGAGACGACAACAGCATTAAAGACTTACCGGAAGTTACAATAGGATAAGAAAGGGTAAGAAAATCGGTCCTTTAATTTTTAAAGATAAGATCCCGACATCCACTTCAATCGATTTAAGGGAACTATGTAATACCTAAACCTGAATGTCCACAGCAGGGGTCTGAATCCAAAACACCCAGAATGCAATTCCAGAGTATTAACCACTGCAACACCCTGGAGCCCAAGCATTTGTTAGGGGCGTGAGGGGAATCAGACAGGGAAAATGAATGACGGTATTAAAGGAGAAAATTTTCGTTCACAACGTTATCCTATATGAGGAGCCCTTTTCTTGTCTTCGGTAGGTTTTTTAGACATGTTGCATAGTCTTTCTCTGTAATGCGACGCTGAAAATGCATGAGGCTACAAACGGAATCAACATTAGTTCATGTATTGCAAAAGAATATGAAAATCTCGGGGATTTTCATGTTATGCGTTGGAGATCAGGTGTCTTAACTCCTTAACTGATAATGTTGCTCTGAACCAATAATGGTTTCCAATAGCCATTGTATGAGAAGAGAAGTTTTAACGCATTTTAACTGTCATTGTTCTCAGTTACCCGTAGACATCACGTAGCAGGTACATTGTCACCAGAAGGCACATGTACGGCAGTTCTCACGAGAACTGTGAGCTGGCTGACTTTATCTTTTTATTTATTTTTTATATTTAAGCGGTGAAAGGAGTGCCTTCAAGTAGGCTTACGTTAATTTACGCAAATTGACGTATTTTAGACAACGAAAGTACTTAAATATTTATAAGCAATATCAAATATTTTTTAAGATGAATAAAAGTAAATTTATGTAATAGCTTCAATAATTTCAAGAAGCATCATTTACTCGAATAAAAACTAAAATAAACTGTTCTCTCGATTTTTAAAGCAATGGAAATTAAAGTGTTTGGGAAACGCGTTATATTTTTACCTTTCTTGGGGGTATTTTCGTTCCGTCGTTACAACTACAAGAAATGCGTGCTTTTTTTCACCAGACGCATTTCGATTTATTGAGGAAAAGCATCGTCAGTGGTCTGTAAACAAAGATATTTTTACAGTTTGATTTGTTTTTAAGATCTAAAAACAGTTCGTTGGCGATTTGTTGGTGTTACTTACGGTTATTTCCCATGGTTTGTCACCTACACCAGGAAATTCCGTCTGCTAGCACGTCTTTGATGTCTTTCTTCACTAGACACTGATACTTGTAGTCTAATTTTTCCATGATCTTCGGGACTATGCATTTCTTACAATTTACACAGCACACTTTGTCGTATACCAGTGTGTACTGTTCATTTTTATGCTTCTAAGTGTGTATTGTGTACGGTACAAACCATTCAACATTTGCAGATCATCTAAAACAGGAATACCACAGACCTAGCAATACCAAAAAAGATATGAACATCATGAGAATCGGTAAAGACTGACATCTCCTTTTTTCAATAAAAATTTCCACATACACAAAGCGCTAACACAAAATAAACAGTTGCTCAAAACCAAATAAATATTGGAAATCAGACACTACATAGAATAAAACAAATCACACGAAAAGGGAAAGAGTCTTTTCCATCCATCACCCACCCCCGCAATTTCATTTCACTCCATGCCCCTCGTCTTTTTCCCCAACTCAATCTCCATCACACTACTATGCAGTTACGTCCACTCATCTTTGATTCTCATTGCCACACCTATTTAAAAAAAAATAACACCATTTCATCACTATTCCTTCATTACCCTTACACACTATATAAATACACAGCAACATAATTAAGTAGAATACCACACGTGCAATTAACTAAAAAACAGTATAGGTCAAAGGGAAACTAATTGCAGTGTTATGTTGGCAACAATACAAAACTCAGTACACACTTAGAAGTATAAAAATAAACAGTAAACAGTGACGTACGAAAAAAATGTGCTGTGTAAAACGTAATAAATGCATAGTTCTGCAGAGCAACGAAAAATAGGACCACAAGTATCACTGTCTAATGAAGAAAAACACCAAGGATGTGATAGCAAAGGGCACAGCAAGATGTAGGCGAGCAACCAAGCAGAAATCATCGTAAGTAAAAACCAACAAATTGTTAACGAACTATTTTTCGATCTAAAAAACAAATTAAGTTCTAAACATCTTTAATTTCAGACCACTGATGGTGCTTTACCTCAATATAGCGTGAAAAAAACACGCACATCTTGTAGTTGTAACGACGGAACGAAAATACGGAACGAAAATACCCTCAAGAATTGTAAAGCAACTACGGAAACATGGCCACACCGATTAAGAATTTATTTTTACCTTATTTACAGGTTTCTTCAAAAAAAATGTTCAAATGTGTGTGAAATCTTATCGGACTTAACTGCTACGGTCATCAGTCCCTAAGCTTACACACCACTTAAACTAAATTATCCTAAGGACAAACACACACACACACACACCCATGCCCGAGGGAGGACTCGAAACTCCGCCGGGACCAGCCGCACAGTCCATGACTGCAGCGCCTCAGACAGTTCGGCTAATTCTGCGCGGCAGATTTTTTTTTTTTTTCACAAATGGCTAAGATCTAGAAAGTCCGCAAGTGTTGAGCTGAAGTTTAAGAATAAGACGTGGACTAAAATGCTACCTGTTTCATTATTTTAACTGTTTGCAGCATGACATCTTTCAGAAGGATGTGCATCTTTTTAAGTTCGTCGATTAGCTCGATTTAATGCAGTTGTCTGTTTCAGCTACTCCAGTTTTCTCCTTTTTTGCTTCACTTTACAAGTGTAAGCAATAAAACTAATTCAAACACACAGTAAAACATATGTTGTGATCACAGAACTTGCAAAAGTAGACTACATAATTACATAATTGTTCTTCTTCATTGCAGGTTCGTACGCGGCTGCGACGTTTCTCGCAGACAGTACGGATCGTTGGTGAGCTACCTGCAGATCATAGCTTCATGTATTGCGTTTACTCTGTGCCCTGCGTAGTCTTTTTCCAAAGAGCATAGATTTTAATACTTGTTACGGCAACTTCTCTTAAACTAGTCTGTTTAGCCGTGTTGTTAACGCACATCACTTAATTTCCGACATATTGTCATGTCAGCCAGTGTACGCCATGGGAATAGGTGTCATTCAAAGGACAGCCTGTTGCAGTCGTGTCACTCTGGAATGTCTGCTCACCACACGAATCTCTAAATTTCGAGATGCACTCAAATGTTCAAATGCTTCTGAATTCCTAAGGGACCAAACTGCTTAGGTCATCGGGCCCTAGACTTACACACTACTTAAACTAACTTATGCTAAGAACAACACACATACCATGCCCGAGGGAGGACTCGAACCTCCGACGGGAGTGGCCGCGCAGTCCGTGACATGACGCCTCAAACCGCGCGGCCACTCCGCGCGGCCGAGACGTACTCCCCACTTTCTTGTTAAATAACACCGTCAGTGCTGTGTGAAGTAAATCCTTCAACACCGTCAAGTAAGACAAAGTGATGCTTTAAAAAAAAATTTCTATGTTCTCCTCTCAGCCTATCGCCGTAAAGGGCTCCTGTAGCTATTTTCTTTTGTCTCCCATAATTCTGTACACTTTTACTCTTATTGTGTTATGTATTATTTGTCATATTTTAAGAAAATGTACTTTGTAACAAAGAAGTCCGCCTAACAGTCTTGCACTAAGAAGTTATTTTATTTTATTTTTGTTTTGCTACCAATTTCGGCAGTTCAATATTCCGTCTTCAGGCCCCTTATGAATCTGTCAAAAATTGTCGATATAGGCATACTGGGGCCAACTGTTTCTGAATGTCGTGAATTCTCAAGTGCTCCGTTCGAAGACTTGAGTTGCAGTCAAGTCTTCGAAGGAAGCAGTTGGCTCCAGTATGTTAATACTGATAATTTTTTAGCTGCGCATAAAGGGCCTGATGATAGCATATTGAACTGCCGAAACTGGTAGTGAAAACAAAATAAAATAACTTCTCACTCTGCACGGCCATAAGGCGGACTTCTTTGTTTAATGTTTTACTAGCGCGTCCACAATGGAATTAACAGAGACAAAATGTACTTTTAGTCGTCAGTTCCATTAAAAAAATTAACTTACTGTGATGGTTGTTTTTATGTGTATGAGAGCGCTGAAATACGTACATATTGCCACGTGGCTGACAAATGAATACAGTTTTGTAGTTTTCTGTGATTCCCCGCCCTGCGAACAAACTGCGATTTGCAATAGTATGTATGAATTACTTCAAGATAATTTTAATACTGCCGCTTTTTGTACGTTGTAATCCGTCTTGTAACATCGCATTCATTTTCATATTTTATATATTATGTGAATATGAAGATGTCCTATGTTACTAATCGAAACGGGTAATCTAAACAGAACAGTGACCCAGACGGTATCTTCTCCATTACTCTACTACTTCAGGTACTTAAAGTATTATTTGTGATTTACTTCGAACCAATATTTGGAGGTTCTCTTGTTGTTTTCCCTACTAACTCTCATAATTAACTTGTTCATTAAATATAAATTCTATGAATTTTATGTTCATCAATCCTCCCGTTCATATTTATAAAGGACAACCTTTTTTTCAAAATTTTTTCGAGACCCCAGTTGATAAACCTTAATCCATGATGATTTTCTTTATAAAAGCTAAATTTTTAGCGGTATCTCCCCTTCTCCCTAAGCACCTAACGGAAGGTGTTGACCCCACAGCATGCCAACTTTTAATAGCACGTTCTCTTCAGATATGCTTTCAGTAACACCGCAATAAACATCGTCATAATTTTGTAGTCGTCGCAACAAAACACGTCCCTATTCTGAATAAAATCCTTTTGCTTTAGTAGTATAGAGTTCGTCCCGGTGAAGAGAATCGTCACAAGCCTGTCGAATCGCCGAATATTTTTTATGATTGTTGTTTCATTACATGGACTAACGCGGTCAAAGACTCAAACTGATGCGCGAGAGTCCAGCATCACCGGTAGTATTCTGTCCCAGCTTGTTCTCTTTCTTTCATAGTAGCAATCGCAAAATACGTCCTCAGTTATTTACTGGATGTATCCCAATCTCTGTCATACTGTACAGTTTTCATTTTCTACAGCTCCATCTAGTCCCATGTAAGTTATCCCTGATGCCTTACCAGATGTCCTAACATCCAGTCCCACCTTCTTGTCAGTGCTTTACAGGTATTCATTTCGCCGCCGATTCTGTGGAGATACTCCTTGCCTTATTAGTTCACCTAATTTTCAACATTCTTCTGTAGCACCACATTCTTCTGTGGCACCACATCTCAAACGCACCTATTCTCTTCTGTTCCGGCTTTCCCACAGTCCACATCTCACTGTCATACAATGCTAAGCTCCAAAACTGACATTTAAAGAAATTTATTTCTCAAATTAAAGCCTATATTTGATGTTAGTAGACTTCTCTTGGCCAGAAATGCTCTTTTGCCAGTGCTACTCTGTTGTGTCATCCTTCCTCCTTCCGTCATGGATTATTTTGCTGTCTAGCAAGCAAACACCCTTAACGTCATCTACTTCGTGATCACCAACTATGATTTTCCAAAGTTCTTCGATTTACTCTCAAACCATATTCTTCACTCATTAGACTGTTCATTTCATTCAACAGCTCCTGTATTTCTTATTCACTTTCACCGACAGCTATGTCATCAGCGAATCGTCACATTGATATGCTTTCACCTTGAATTTTAATCCCAGTCTTGAACTTTTCTGTTATTTACGTCATTGCTCTTCGACGTATAGGTTCTACTGCAGAGGCGAAAGACTACACCCCTTTTCCTCTGTGAACTTCGATCTCGGTCTTCCACTCTTATTGCTCCCCTTTGGTTCTTGTACATGTTGTATATTACATGTCTTTCCCTATAGCTTACCCCTATTTTTCTTAAGAGTTCGAAGTTTTACAACATTTGACACTGTCGAACTCTTTTTCCAGGATGAGAGATCTTTTGAACGTGTCTTGATGTTTCTTCAGTCTTATTTCCATTATCAACTGCAAAGTCAGAAATGCGTCTCTGGGACCCTGCGCCTTACCTAAAGCCAAACTGATCGTCATCTAACACATCCTCAACTGTCTTTTCCCTTCTGTATATTCACATGACAGAAACTTGGATGCCTGAGCTGTTAAACTCATTGTGTGATAATTCTCGCTCTTGTCGGTTCTTGCAGTATTGGTAATTGGCGTGGACGTTGACTCCTCTTTCTTCAACTATCACGTCATTAGATATGTCCTTCCCCCATAGAGGCTCTCGAAGTACTCTTTCCACCTATCCGCTCTCTTTCCACTCATCCGCTCTGACCTCTGCAATAGAATTCCCATTACACTCCTAATGTTACCGCCTTTGATTTTTATTTCACCGAAGGCTGTTTTGACTTTTCTATATGTTGAGTCGGTCCTTCAGACGTTCATTTCTTCTCCTATTTCTTCACATTTTTATGCAGCCATTTCGTCTCTGCATCCCTTCATTTCCTGTTTCTTTCGATCCTCAGCGACCTGTATTTCTGTTTTCCTGGATTTACCTGAACACTTGTGTTGTTCCTTCTCTCCTCGATCAACTTAAGTATTTCTTCTGTCACCCATGGTTGCTTCACAGTTACCTTCCTTGCACCTACGTTTTTCTCTCCAACTCTGTGACTGCCCATTTTAGAGATGTCTATTCAACTGAATTGTCTAATGACCAATTCATTAGAGCGCCATCAGCGAAGATGTGTTTTTGTTGTGTGTTACCAAAATGGACGACTCCAATTTAGAGTGCAGTTATGCTACCACGTTTTGTTTTAAACTTCGGAAAGCTGTGCGTGTGACCTTTCAAAAGTTGAAACTGACCTATGAGGATCATTCCTTATCAATAACACAAGCTTTTCGCTGGCACAAATCAGACTTGTAAGGTTGAAAATACATTGAAGATGAACGTCGCTGAGGCAGATCTTCAAATTCAAAAACCGACGACAATGTCCAACGTGTGTGTGCTCTTGTGAGACTGTTCCTCCAGGACAAACTGTCAACCAAGTGTTTTATAAAGACGTTCTCGAAATGCTCAGGAAAAGACTGAATCGAGTGAGAAAGAGCAATGAAAACAAGTGGCACTGGTATGTAACCTCATTAAGCGTGCTCATTTCAGAGGTACTAAGCGTACAGATTACAGGAATGATTATGATAAGGAATTAGGTGGAAAATCTAGAGGGACGTAAATTTTTATTTAAGTGAGATTGTTTCCGGATATCAAGATGACCGGCATTTGAGCCCGACTGCAAATCGATTCTGCTGTCGCCAACGTACATTTCGCGTAACGATCACGAAGACAAGAGTGATTAGCGTTCGTATGGAGGCCTCTGGACAGTCGTTTTCGCCTCATTCTCTTTGATACTGAAACAGGGAAGGAAATATCTAGTATTGGTACATGATACGCTCCGCCACGCACTGTGCGGTGACTTGCAGAAGGGGTGTGTAGATGTACGGTTGAGTTCTAACAGTAGATCTCTTAACACTCAACAAGGTTTCTCGTATAATAACGCACAGGTTAGGGCAACATATACTGATACACTGAAAACTGGTTTATCTAAGAAGATTGAAGCAGGAAAGTAGATAGACAAATTGAGTCAGTATCTATGAATAAAATGATATGATGAGGCCACTGATGGATAATAACATAATTAAAAAGAGTAGATCGAGCAGATACACTAGTGCCCATTAAATTTGCTACACCAAGAACAAATGCAGATGATAAACGGTTATTCATTGGACAAATATATTATACTGGAACTGACATGTGATTACATTTTCACGCAATTTGGTTGAATAGAGCCAGAGAAATCAGTACCCAGAACAACCACCTCTGGCCGTAATAACGGCCTTGATACGCCTGGGCATAGAGTCAAACAGAGCTCGGATGGCGCGTACAGGCACAGCTGCCCATGCAGATTCAACACGATACCACAGTTCATCAAGAGTAGTGACTGGCGTATTGTGACGAGCCGGCTGCTCGGCCACCATTGACCAGATGTTTTCAATTGGTGAGAGATCTGGAGAATGTGCTGGCCAGGGCAGCAGACGAACATTCTTTGTATCCAGAAAGGCCCGTACATGACCTGCAACATGCGGTCGTGCATTATCCTGCTGAAATGTAGTGTTTTGCAGGGATCGGATGATGGGTAGAGCCACATCTGTAATGTAACGTCCACTGTTCAAAGTGCCATCAATGAGAACAAGAGATGACCGAGACGTGTAACCAATGGCACCCCATACCATCACACCGGGTGATACGCCAGTATGGCGATGACGAATACACGCTTCGAATGTGCGTTCACCGCGATGTCATGGAACACTGATGCGACCATCGTGATTCTGTAAACAGAATCTGAATTCATCCGAAAAAAATGACGTTTTGCCATTCGTGCACCCAGATTTGTCGTTTAGTACACCATCGGAGGCGCTCTTGTCTGTGATAGAGCGTCAAGGGTAACCACAGCCATGGTCTCCGAGCTGATAGTCCATGCTGCTGCAAACGTCGTCGAACTGTTCGTGCAGATGGTTGTTGTCTTGCAAACGTCCCCATCTGTTGACTCAGGGATCGAGACGTGGCCAGTTGTGTAACACGTAGTAAAGAAGTATTTTTGACATACCATGATTCAGGTTAGGGTAAAAAGTGTAAGAATTCCTGATTCTAATAGATGATACTGAAATTTTATGATAGAAAATATTTAATAGCCATGAAAATACTTCTAAGTTATAAAACGAAAAAAAGTTGAGAGGATGCAGTAGACAATAGCAAGAAGATGAACTCTTCATGCATCAGTTAAAAAGTCGTGTTGTAGTAAGGAGATGAACTACACTGACGGAAAATGTCACAAACCAAAATATAATAAATGGAGAGTAATGAAATTTAGGGGATACATTTGTTTAGGTAATATATTTTACTGATCAATACTGGAACATCACAGGATAATGTAAGCATGAAATAGGCCATTGGAAATGTGAATTACTGGCACCCTGATAATCGATGTAACCACCGGTATGTCGAAAGCCAGCATGGAAACTTGCGTGTGTTGTGTTGTACAGGTGTCGGATGTCAGTTTGTGGGGTGAAGTGCCATGCGTGTTGCACTTGGTCGATCAATACAGAGACGGTTGATCCTTTATGTGGAATGACGTTGGATCTGTCATCCTATGATGCTCGATTGGAGACAGATTTGGTGATCGATCAGACCAAGGCAACATGTCGACACTCTGTAGAACACGTCGGATAACACCTGCCTTATGTGGGTCAGCGTGATCGTGTTGAAAAATCACCCCCTGGAATGCTATTCATGAATGGCACCACATTAGGTTAAATCACCAGACTGACTTGCAGATTCGCAGCCAGGGTGCGTTGTATAGCCATGATAGTGCTCCTGCTGTCATACGAATTCCACCTAAGTGCATAACCTGAAGTGTCGGTCCAGTGTGTCTAGCATGCAGACAGATTGGTTGCAGGCCCTCGACTGGCTTCCTTGCAAGCAACAGACGGCCACCACTGGCACCGAGACAGAACCAGCTTTCATGCTAAACAAGAGATCTTTACCCTGCCCTACAATGAGCTCTCACTCGACACTAGTGAAGTCGCAAATGGCAGTGGTTTGGAACACGTACTATGTTCGAGTATAATGTCTTTACTGAGGAGTAAAGATCTACTCTGTAGGAATCAGCATGGGTTTCGAAAAAGACGCTATTCGTCCACGAGACTCAGAGGGCCATAGAAACGGGTTCCCAGGTAGATGCCGTGTTTCTTGACTTCCACAAGGCGTTCGATACAGTTCCCCACAGTCGTTTAATGAACAAAGTAAGAGCATATAGACTATCAGACCAATTGTGTGATTGGATTGAAGAGTTCCTAGATAACAGAACGCAGCATGTCATTCTCAATGGAGAGAAGTCTTCTGAAGTAAGGGTGATTTCAGGTGTGCCGCAGGGGAGTGTCGTAGGACCGTTGCTATTCACAATATACATAAATGACCTTGTGGATAAATTTGGATGCTCATTGAGGCTGTTTGCGGATGATGCTGAGGTGTATCGAGAGGTTGTAACAATGGAAAATTGCACTGAAATGCAGGAGGATCTACAACGAATTGACGCATGCTACTGGAAATGGCAATTGAATTTCAATGTAGACAAGTGTAATGTGCTGCGAATACATAGAAAGAAAGATCCCTTATCATTTAGCTACAATATAGCAGGTTAGCAACTGGAAGCAGTTAATTCCATAAATTATATGGGAGTAGGCATTAGGAGTGATTTAAAATGGAATGATCGTATAAAGTTGATCGTCTGTTCAGCAGATGCCAGACTGAGATTCATTGGAACAATCCTAAGGAAATGCAATCCCAAAACAAAGGAAGTAGGTTACAATACACTTGTGCACCCACTGCTTGAATACTGCTCACCAGTGTGTGATCCATACCAGATAGGGTTGATAGAAGAGATAGAGAAGATCCAACGGAGAGCAGCGCGCTTCGTTACAGGATCATTTAGTAATCGCGAAAGCGTTACGGAGATGATAGATAAACTCCAGTGGAAGACTCTGCAGGAGAGACGCTTAGTAGCTCGGTACGGGCTTTTGTTGAAGTTTCGAGGACATACCTTCACCGAGGAGTCAAGCAGTATATTGCTCCCTCCTACGTATAACTCGCGAAGAGACCAAGAGGATAAAATTAGAGAGATTAGAGCGCACACAGAGGCATACCGACAATCCCTCTTTCCACGGACAGTACGAGACTGGAATAGAAGGGAGAACCGATAGAAGTACTCAGGGTACCCTACACCACACACCGCCAGGTGGCTTGCCGAGTGTGGATGTAGATGTCGATGTAGAACCGGTTTTTAACAAAACTGGTTCAAATGGCTCTGAGCAGTGTGGGACTTAACATCTGAGGGCATCAGTCCCCTAGAACTTATAACTACTTAAACCTAACTAACCTAAAGACATCGCACACATTAATGCCCGAGGCAGGATTCGATCCTGCGACCATAGCAGTCGCGCGGTTCGGGACTGAAGCGCCTAGAACCGCTCGGCCACCGTGGCCGGCAACCGGTTTGTAACAGTTCGTTGGTTCGCTGCTACTGAGATTGTCGCAGATGCAGTACTATGTGACTGAGTTGTAAGCTGAACGCAACGGGCTGCCCTGTTGGTAGTGCCACGTGGCCGTCTGGAGCACGGTCTTCTTGCGACCGTACATTCTAGTGACCGCCGCTGTCAGCAATCATGTACAGTGGCTACATTTCTGGCAAGTCTTTCTGCAGTATCACAGAAGGAAAATCCAGCTTCTCACAGTCCTATTATACGACCTCGTTCAAACTCAGCGAGGTGCATCTTTGTTGCCTTAAAGGCATTCTTGAATAACGTTAACTCACCACGTCCAATCTCAAAGTTAAAACTCACGACTGTTGCGTCCTCATTGTGGCTCTACTAGCGCCATTCTTATGCGACTGGCGTGAAATCTGAATAGATATCATCTTCCAGATCGAGCAACCACACCTACTAACTTTCGTTTACGTCGCACAACTTCTTCTCGGTGCATATTTTTTTCCGTCAGTGGGTTTTGTGCATAAATCGTGTCTTGCATGGTCCCCACGGTTTTCGTCTCAGATCTTACAAGTATTCCCACAGGTATTAATAATTCACAGTCACACGTCTTAAGGGGTACCCGTATAGGTTAGGAATCTGCATGGTGTTAAGAGAAATTATCTTATACATTTTAGTCCTATTTAAAGAGTGATATATTGTAGATACCTAATTAATTCAATTATTATTTTCTGCTTTCTAGTCTTCTAGAGGATGTGGATGAAGATGAAATGGGAGATATGATACTGCGTGAGGAATTTGACGGAACACTGAAAGATCTAAGTCGAAACAGGGCCGCGGGAGTAGACAACATTCCGTTAGAAATACTGACAGCGTTGACAAAACTCTACCATCTGTTGAGCAAGAAGTATGAGACAGGCGAAATACTCTCAGACCTCAAGAAGAATATAATAATTCCATTCCCAAAGAAAGCAGGTGTTGACAGATGTGAAAATTACCGAACTACCAGTTCAATACATCTACATCTACATTAATACTCCGCAAGCCACCCAACGGTGGCAAAATACTAACGCGAATTCTTTACGGACGAATGGAAAAACTGGTAGAGGCCGACCTCGGGGAAGATCAGTTTGGATTCCGTAGTAATATTGGAACACGTGAGGCAATACTGACCCTACGACTGATCTTGGATTAGGGAAAGGCAATTCTACGTTTCTAGCATTTGTAGAGTTAGAGAAAGCTTTTGACAATGTTGACTGGAATACTCTCCTTAAAAGTCTGAAGGCGGCAGGGGTAAAACACAGGGAACGAAAGGCTATTTGCAATTTGTACAGAAACAAGATGGCAGTTATAAGAGTCGAGGGGCATGAAAGGGAAGCAGTGGTTGGGAAGGGAGTGAGACAGGGTTGTAGCCTATCCCCCATGTTATTCAATCTGTATATTGAGCAGGCAGTAAAGGAAACAAAAGAAAAATTCGGAGCAGACATTAAAATCCATGGAGAAGAAATGAAAACTTTGAGCTTCGCCGATGACATTGTCATTCTGTCAGAAACAGCAAAGCACTTGGAAGAGCAGATGAACGGAATGGACAGTGTCTCGAAAGGAGGTTATAAGATTAACACCAACAAAAGCAAAACGAGGATAATGGAATGTGGTCGAATTAAGTCGGGAGATGCTGAGGGAAATTGGTTAAGAAATGAGACTCTTACAGTAGTAAATGAGTTTTGCTATTTGGGGAGCAAAATAACTGATGATGGTCTAAGTAGAGAGGATATAAAATGTAGACTGGCAATGACAAGGAAAGCGTTTCTGAAGAAGAGAAATTTGTTAACATCAAGTATAGATTTAAGTGTCAGGAAGTCGTTTCTGAAAGTATTCGTATGGAGTGTAGCCATGCATGGAAGTGAAACATTGACGATAAATAGTTTGGACAAGAAAAAAATAGAAGCTTTCGAAATATGGTGCTACAGAAGAATGCTGAAGATTAGATGGGTAGATCACATCACTAATGAGGAGGTTTTGAATAGAACTGGAGAGAAGAGAAAATTGTGGCAGAACTTGACTAGAAGGAGGGATCGGTTGGTAGGACATGTTATGAGGCATCAAGGGAACACCAATTTAGTATTGGAGGGCAGCGTGGAGGGTAAAAACCGTAGACGGAAACCAAGAGATGAATACACTAAGCAGGTTCAGAAGGATGTAGGTTGCAGTAGGTACTGAGAAATGAAGAAGCTTGCACAGGATAGAGTACCATGGAGAGCTGCATCCAACCAGTGTCTGGACTGAAGACCACAACAACAAGAACAGTCTTGTGTGTGGGAAATTTTGCGGCCGATTTCAAAATATTTTGATGAGATTACAGTAGAGACTTGGTAAATTTCAGTTTAATTCCAGTCTTCTGCTGAATCAGTCAATATATTGTTTCCTTCTACGTGTATCCCGCCAAAAGACAGTGAAAGTTAAAAATCAGAGTGTTTCGAGTTCACACGGAGGCTTACCAGCGACCTTTCTTCCCGGCAACCATTCGCGACTCTAACAGGAAAACTAGGAATTGGCGGTGGAACACGGAATACCCTCCCCTGCTCCGTCCCCCGCCACACACCAGACAAGAAAGCGAGGTAACATTGCTCTGTCATCCATTTCTGAGCTATATTTAAAATTTTAAGTCTCTACGTCACGGAGAAGTTAGTTTACAGTCAATTGCAAAATTTGTACAGAAACAGACAATCATACAAGAAAGCGGTCTTATTAAAAGGTAGTAAAGATTCTACACACTTAAGAAACAACATGGTTACTGTCTCGCAGTTTCTATTATGTGCTACGTGAAATTTGTGTTACGTATTTCCAAGTACTGTGGTATTTAATACACCGCAAGAGAAACACGTCAAATTTGCTGACTCCACGTGGGACTTGTGTGGTGCTAGGATCAGGAATTTGTTGCGGCCGTCAGGAATGTGATGTGATAGCACGTCCGGAATGGGAACCTGATAGCCGCAGGCATGACGGAGCGTTATCTGCGCCACTGATCACAGTCTAAAGCAACTGACAACAGACGGGGTGAGGAATTCTGCAGGTGAATGCTGAGCGCGCCGTGCTGTGAAGCTATGCGGAACGTTACGTCTCTATAATGAACACGCACACTCCTCTCAATTTCTTCAGTGTATGAACTGGGAGACGAGTATACTGAACATCAGATGATGCTGACACAATACAAACAGTGTTTACAGAAACACGAGCCAGGATCCTGACAAGTTTTTATTACGGTAAGGCACAAGCTAGATGATCGGATCGAAATCGATAAGGTGCATTTGTGTAGTGGCACTCGACTGGAAGTTAGCCAAATCGATTTCTGTCGCCGAAAAGTATTTTTATTATCTGAACTTGGGAGCCAAACGGAGATGGTGTGATGATGTACCGATGGTGATCTCCAGGCTGCATGTCAATGCATTCGCTTCATTCCGGACAATCTCTTATAAGTCCATGGAGTAAGTGTATGAGGCACTTTTGACTGCTACCCGTTGGCGGATTGGGGAATTCTCTATGCTACTTTTTTTTCAACTTCGCTCCGGCTGATCCATACCGTCAACAATTAGTTAGAGGCGTAAAAACACCTGTGTGGAGGAGACGCAAAGCGTTCCAATACTGTACTGATTATTTTAGAGTATCGACATAGGGTCAATACTTACAGTTAAAGTGTCTTGACATTATACCGACTGCAGACAAAATAGAATATATACAAAGAGTTAATGTAACCACTAATTTCAAAAACAAACATTACTGTGGGGCATAAGACCAAAAAAGGAATCTGTGTATGTTAGTGTACTCCTGACATACTAACAAGGGAACATCCCCATCGCACCCCCCTCAGATTTAATTATACGTTGGCACAGTGGATAGGCCTAGAAAAACTGAACACAGATCAATCGAGAAAACAAGAAGTTGTGTGGAACTATGAAAAAAATTAGTAAAAGATACAAACTCAGTAGTCCATGCGAAGATAGGTAACATCAAGGACACTGGGAGTCAAGCAGCGCCGTGGTCCCGTGGTTAGCGAGAGCAGGTACGGAACAAGAGGTCCTGGGTTCAAGTCGTCCGTTGAGTAAAAAGTTTAATTTTTTATTTTCCGTTTATGTGACAAACTCTTAAGTTTTCATCACTTTTTTGGGAGTGATTATCACATCCGCAAGAAAACCTGAATCGGGCAAGGTAGAAGAATCTTTTTACCCATTCGCCAAGTGTACAAGTTAGGTGGGTCGACAACATATTCTTGTCATGTGACGCACATGCCGTCACCAGTGTCGTATAGAATATATCAGACGTGTTTTCCCGTGGAGGAATCGGTTGACCTATGACCTTGCGATCAAATGTTTTCGGTTCCCATTGGAGAGGCACGTCCTTTCGTCTACTAAACGCACGTTTTTGCGGTGCGGTCGCAAAACACAGACACTAAATTTATTGCAGTGAACAGAGACGTCAATGAACGAACGGACAGATCATAACTTTGCGAAAATAAAGAAAGTAAAATTTTCGGTCGAGGAAGGACTTGAACCCAAGACCTCTCGTTCTGCAGCTACTCATGCTAACCACGCGACCACGGCGCTCCTAAGCTTACGTTCACCTTGATATTGCTTATCTTGCACATGGACTACTCAGTTTGTATTTTTACTAATTTTTTTCACGGTTCCACATAACTTCTTCTTGTTTTCTCGATGATCTGTGTTCAGTTTTCCAAGGCCTATCCACTGTGCCAACTTATAACTAAATCTGAGGGGGGTGCGATGGGGAGGTTCCCTTGTAAGCCCTGCGCAGTTTTTGCAACGGGCAACTTCATTTTCGTAATATTTTCAGTAGCCTATGTGGTTTTCGCGGTCTTCGAAGAAACTGCAGGTAGAAAGCAAGTGGTTCATGTCACCTTCTGTTTCCGACAGTCTCAGAAAGGATATTCGTTAACGACTATCTGATATATGTGCGAAGAAGTTGAACAATGGTTGGTACGCATTCATACCAGGTTAGGTATCAGTTTCCTGTTTGCCCGAAATGTTCGAAACCACGGGGAGTTTCTAATTCTCATTGCTACTCCATAGTCGTAGTTCAACTATGGTTGTTCCATCGTCCCCCCCCCCCCTCCTTCCCTCCCTCTGTTTCTTTTCAGCAGCAACAAAAATCCACACCATCATCCAATGTATACCAGGTGTAAGAGTATGACACCGGAACTTTCCTATAGATGGTGCTAGCCGTCAGTATAGGACCCATGAGACCGCGTCTGCAGCGCCATCTGCTTCTTCCTATATGGCCGACGACATATGTCAACACGCAGTAAACCAAGTTCCATACATCAGTATCTGTTTCAAACCCATAAAAGGGGCGAGTTTTGTGCCTACGAACTACGATTTGCGGACAGCATTGGTTTTCTGTTATCATTTGAAGAAAACTGCTGCAGAATCACATCGAATGCTTCTCGAAGCTTTCCGTGAACATACTCTTTGGAAAACACAGTGTTTAGAGTGGTTCAAAACATTCAAAAGGGTTGTATTTGACGTGAGAAACGACGATCGAGGGAAGACACCGAAAAAGTTCGAAGTCAACGAGTTGTAGGCCTTATTGGATGAAGATGATACTCAACAGAATCTCGCAGAACAATTGAATGTGACGCAGAAAGCCGTTTCTCTTTGGTTGAAAGCTATGGAAAGGTGCAGAAAGTGGGAAAATGGGTTCCGCGTGAACAGAATGAAAGACAGGAAGCAAATCGAAAGACCACTTGTGAAATGCTGCTCGTCAGATAGAAAAGGAAATCGTTTCTCCATCGAATAGTGCAGGTAATGAAAAATGGATACATTTTGGAATCCTAAGGGTCGTAAATCATGGCTGAATGTGGAAAACCATAGACATCCACTGCAAATACCAAACCGCTTGGAAAGAAGACAATGCTCTGTGTTCCGTGTAATCAGAAGGTGTCATCTATTAAGAGCTGCTAAAACCTGATAAAACGATTAAAACAGATCGCTACGAAAAGCAAATGATCGATTTAAATCAAGCATTACTTGAAAAAGACCGGAATATGGAAAAAGGCTACACGAAGTCATATTGCTCTATGATAAAGCCCCATCACAAACAGCAAAACGGAAACTTCCTGGCAGATTAAAGCTGGCTGCCGGAACGTGACTCGAACTCGGGACCTTTGCCTTTCCCGGGCTAGTGCTCTACCATCTTTTTTTTTTTTTTTTAAAAAAAAAATCTCATTTTGTTCTATATTTTTCGTTGAATTTGTTCGTGGCGGACGTCCGATGACGCTCGTTCAGGTTGTTTGTTGATCCGTTTACTCAGTTTTTTATTACAGAGGGTAGCCAAACCCTCTGACCGAGCATGCTGAGCTACCGTGCCGGCACAATTATTTATGCCCGAGGCAGGATTCGAACCTGCGACCGTGGCGGTCACGCGGTTCCAGACTGGAGCGCCTAGACCCGCACTGCCACACCGGCCGTTTTTTTTTTTTTTCGTTTCATCTGCTCTGGGCGGACGTCATAATACATCCGCTAAAGTTCGTTGTTGATCGATTAACTCAGTTTTTTTTATTACAGAGGGCAGCTAACCCTCTGACCGAACACGCTGAGCTGCCGTGCCGGCAGCCATCTGAGCTACCGAAGCACGACTCACCACTCGTCCTCACAGCTTCAGTTCTGCCAGTACCTCATCTCCTACCATCCATACTTCACGGAAGCTCTTCTGCGAATCTAGCAGAACTAGCACTCCTTTAAGAAATGATACTGTGGAGACACGGCTTAGCCACAGCTTCGGGGATGTTTCCAGAATGGGAATCAGAATGTCAGCACACACTCCGCTGCAGGGTGAAAATCTCATTCTGGAAACATCCTCCAGGCTGTGGCTAAGCCATGTCTCCGCAGTATCCTTTCTTTCAGGAGGGCTAGTTCTGCTCGGTTCGCAAAAGAGCTTCTGTGAAGTCTGGAAGGTAGGAGACGAGGTACTGGCAGAACTGAAGCTGTGAGGACGGGTCGTGCGTCGCGCTTGGGTAGCTGAGATTGCAGAGCACTTTCCCGCGAGAGGCAAAGGTCGCGAGTTTGACTCGGTCCGGCACACAGTTTTAATCTGCCAGGAAGTTTCATATCAGCGCACACTGCCCTGCAGGGTGAAAATCTCATTCTGGAAACAGAAAAACGGTTCAGGGAAACAATCGAGCCGTTCAGTTGGGAAATACTAGGGCATGCGGATTATTATCCAGACTTGGACCCGTCCGAGTATCATCTGTTTGCATCACTGGGACACGGTCTTGTTGTACAACGCTCCAGTTCGCATTAAATGTAGGAAAGTGGCTCGCTGACTGGTTCACTTCAAAAGAAGAACTGTTTTTTTGGCGTGGCATTCATAGGTCGGAGAGTGGAGTGGAGTGGAGTGGAGTGTATAAGATTTGCAGACGACACTGTAATGGCAGAGAGCCAAGAGAGATGGAACAAATATTAGATGATCTAAACACAAAATTAGAAGAATATAAAATGAAGATTAACAAGAAGAAAACGAAAAACATGGTAATTTGAGGCAAGGGGAGAAAATGCCGTATAGGGGGAGAAGAAATAGAGCAAGTGAATAACTTCAATTATTGAGAAGTGTAATAATGGATAATACGTATCGCTCAACAGAAATTAGAAAAAGAATTGCAATGGCAAAAGAAGGATTCAAGAGGAAACAAAAATTATTTTATAATCCACTAAACAAAAATCTGAGGAAAAGACTTGCCAAATGTTACACCTGGAGCGTTGTACTATATGGTGTGGAGACCTGGACATTGAGGAAGAAAGACGCACTAGAGATGTGCATATGGAGAAGAATGTCCGAACCGATAGCTGAATGGTACACATGCAAATAAATAAATAACAACGCCTTCCACTACTGTTGATTCCTGTTTCTCCCACTTCCCTAAGCACCGCAGGCTCGGTGGTGGTGAGGGGGACACTGTGGCCAGGCCTCAGGTTTCGACCCTGCCCACTTTGCCCCCCGAGCCCCCACCGGTCCACTACAAAAACAAAAAAAAAGACCTAAAAAAAAAAGAAAAGATGGATAGAGCGTCTGCCATGTAAGCAGGAGATAATAAAAAAAGTGGTCAACGTGACGGATTGCCGTCCTATGGGCTCGGGTTCGACTCCCGGCTGAGTCGGAAATAAAAAATATTTAAAAAAAAATGGTCAGCGTGACGGGCTGATGTCCTGATGGGCCCGGGTTCGATTCCCGGCTGGGTCGGGGATTTTCTCCGCTCAGGGACTGGGTGTTGTGTTGTTTTCATCATCATTTCATCCCCATTCGCCGCGCAGCTCGCCCATTGTGGCGTCGAATGTTATAAGACCTGCACCAAGGTGGTCGGACCTGCCCCGTAAGGGGCGAAATGCTCATTTCCGTTTTCATGGAGAAGAATGGAAAAAGTGAAACGGGAAGACCGCGTGAGGAATGAGGAAGTATTACGAAGAGTTGGATAAGAATGTAACATGCTGAAAGTTATCAGAGAGAGAAAACGGAACTGGATTGGAACTTGTTTGAGGAGGGACTGTTTACTGAAGTAAGGAACAGAAGGAATGGTAGAGGGAAAAAAGGCAAGTGGAAAAAGAAGATATCAAATGCTGGACAATATCAAAAAAGGCAAATATTCAGAAATGAAAAGACTGGCTATGGACAGACAAAAGTGGAAGAGGCTTAACCCATGACAAGACCTATCGTAGGACAGAATACCATACATACATGAGAGGTCGGAGAAATGTATAAATAGCAATGGAGATTATTTTGAATAAAAACTGTTTATCAGTTTCAAACAACAGACGTGTAACTATTGCAACAAAATTCTGGTTTCATACTTCTACACCTGGTACTAAGGAGCTGTACTTAAGACACAATAGATACAGTCACACAATAGCCACAAATTTAAGATACCATAATACGCTATGCAAAACGATTGATGAAGCATCTTTATACAGTCATACGTTATTGTCCGATCGAGCCAGAATGTTGGTGGTGTAGATGTTTACGAGGCAGAAGGCGTCGTGTGATAGTGGTTACAGATCATTCCTCTGCAGAGCGAGACCTGTTGTAGAATGCAAGCAGCCCTTGTGTGCTGGCAGTGCTATTTCATAGAGTGCCTCTCAGAGTATCCTCTTCAGCCAGCACAAAATGTTAAGAAGGAGCGCTAGAAACAAAAGTGATAACTTGTCCAACAAAACATTGCAGTAATTTAAGAGACTCACAGTAACAATATTAGGACCAATACTGTTCCTGACATATCCTGATTTATTCAAGAGAAAGAGCTTCACAAATCGAACAAGTGATAACGCGACCGACCGCTGTGGACGAGCGGTTATAGGCCCTTCAGCCCGCAACCGCGCTGCTGCTACGGTCGCAGGTTCGAATCCTGCCTCGGGCTTAAGTGTGTGTGATGTCTTTGGGTTAGTTAGGTTTAAGTTGTTCTAAGTTCTAGGGGACTGATGACCTCAGAAGTTAAGTCCCATAGTACTCAGAGCCAGAGCCATTATTTTTCCGTAGGTTAAACATGTAAAACTAAGCCGCGCCCACCGAAAGGTTAAATGTAAACGTTGTGCCACAAGCCAGTTTTTACTACAGTGATACAAAACTCAAAGTAGGAAGACCTGTCCTCCTTGTAGTATTTCCCCTAATTAATGTATTTCCTTCGTACTCTCGATGGCCACGATTGTTTAATATTTGGGGGGAAAGAATAAAATTTGTTATAGCCAGTAACATTGTTCAGCTCGACATTAGGATAGCCTTCCACCAGAAAGTCTTTCTCTCAGTTAAAACGATTAACTATTATGAATTTTATGATATTATTGATGTTTTATATTTTATGTTATTTGAGAAATTTAATTCCAGGATTCCCTTGTCTGAACAGGGGCTACCTGAGATTGCTCTTGTGCATTGTAATTACCCAACATGTGCAAAAGTGATTCCAATAAAAACACTACCGGCCATTAAAATTGCTACACCACGAATATGACGTGCTACAGACGCGAAATTTAACCGTTATCACGGCAAGAGGTGGATGTTCTGGGTACTGATTTCTCAGGTTCTATGCACCCAAATTGCGTGAAAACGTAATCACATGTCAGTTGTAGTATAATATATTCGTACAATGAATACCCGTTTATCATCTGCATTTCTGCTTCGTGTAGCAATTTTAATGGCCAGTAGTGTACGATTACAGGGAATAGTTGTTGTCTATTCTAAGATAGAGGTCCCCTTCCTACCTCATTGGTATATTTTAGGAACATTGATGGCAGCTATTCTTCTGACATCTAAACCCTTCGTGAGTAACATCACGTTTCCTTACAGGTCGGATTCAAACTGCGTTACGCGCGCTAAGTAGAATCACGCACACAATGCAAACACAGCATTCACTTATTACCAACAAAAGACTTGTTTAGAGTTCCATGGAAACAATTTCCCTGCTCCGCGATATACTTGATGCTCACCTTGCATAATTTACTCCGGAATTAACAGCGACGTAATCATAAGACAGCACCCCCCAGCAAGAAGTGAAACAGCATTGTGGAACGGGTGGAGGGTAGGCAGCTTCTTGTCGCAACACAGTCTGCTCGCCCCGGCGAACACCGGCTCTGCTCACAAATCTTGGCCACCCTGCATCGACCTCGTGTGTAGACATACCGGCGCCCAGGCGCTGCTGTTTACGGGCAAGGGACGCAATCTGTATTCTGCGCTGGCTCTGTTTCAAGGATTCCCCTGATTTGGAAGCTCCCATTTATGTCTGAATTGCTACGCAAAGAGTGAAAAATACAATTACTCTGGTTTCAACTCCACCGTTTATCGATAGAGCACATTAGGCGCTCGCGTGGTCCGAAAAACAGGTCATTTGCATCCAGTTGTCAGGAACTGCGGTCCAGGAAAATTCGTGGAAGATATGATCCTGCACTTCCAAACCAGTGTCCTATAGTAAGATATATTGTTGCACTATACAGCCAACCAATGGATAACATTTAACCAAAAGAATGCGGGAAGCTGTACTTACACTACTGGCCATTAAAATTGCTACACCACGAAGATGACATGTTACAGATGTGAAATTTAACCGACAGGAAGAAGATGCTGTGGTATACAAATGATTAGCTTTTCAGAGCATTCACACATGGTTGGCGCCGGTGGCGACACCTACAACGTGCTGACATGAGGAAAGTTTCCAACCGATTTCTCATACACAAACAGCAGTTGACCGTCGTTGCCTCGTGAAACGTTTTGACGCCTCGTGTAAGGATGAGAATTGCGTATCATCACGTTTCCGACTTTCATAAAGGCCTATTGCTATTGAGGTTTATCGTATCGTGACATTGCTGCTCGCGTTGGTCGGGATCCAATGACTGTTAGCAGAATATGGAATCAGTGGGTTCAGGAGGGTAATACGGAACGCTGTGCTGAATCCCAAAGGCCTCCTATCACAAGCAGTCGAGATAACAGGCATCTTATCCGCATGGCCGTAACGGATCGCGCCACGTCTCGATCCCTGAGTCAACAGGTGGGGACCATCTGCACGAAAAATTCGACGTTTGCAGCAGCATGGAGTATCAGCTCGGAGACCATGGCTGCGGTTACCCGTGACGCTGCATCACTGACAGGAGCCCCTGCGATGGTGTACTCAACGACGAACCTGGGAGCACGAATGGCAAAACGTCATTTTTTCGGATGTGTCAAGGTTCTGTTTACAGCATAATGATGGTCGCATCCGTGTTTGGCGACATCGCGGTGAACGCACGTTGGAAGCGTGTATTCGTCATCGCCATACTGGCGTATCACCCAGCGTGATGGTATGGGGTGCCATTGGTTACACGCCTCGGTCACCTCTTGTTCGCACTTTGAACAGTGGACGTTACATTTCAGATGTGTTACGACCCGTGGCTATACCCTTCATTCTATCCCTGCGAAACCCTTCATTTCAGCAGGATAATGCACGACCGCATGTTGCAGGTGCTGTACGGGCCTTTCTGGATACAGAAAATGTTCGACTGCTGCCCTGGCCTGCACATTCTCCAGATATCTCACCAATTGAAAACGTCTGGTCAATGGTAGCCGAGCAACTGGCTCGTCACATTACGCCAGTCACTACTCTTGATGAACTGTGGAAACGTGTTGAAGCTGCATGGGCAGCTGTACCTGTACACGCCATCCAAGCTCTGTTTGACTCAATGCTCAGTCGTATCAAGGCCGTTATTACGGCCTCAGGTTGTTGTTCTGGGTACTAATTTCTCAGGATCTGTGTACCCAGATTGCGTGAAAATATAATCACATGTCAGTCTAGTATAATATATTTGTCCAATGAGTCCGCGATTAAGATCTGCATTTCTTCTTGGTGTAGCAATTTTAATGGCCAGTAGTGTAGTAATTGAACCATTGTACTCTGGAGAGTTTCCTTTGACTGGGGAGAAATCACGTATGAAGTTCCCCAAGTCTTAATTTAGGATCTCAATAGTTCCCCAAATAAGTTCAAAATGGTTCGAATGGCTGTGATCACTATGGGACTTAAGATTGGAGGTCATCAGTCACCTAGAACTTCGAACTAGTTAAACCTAACGAACTTATGGACATGACACACATCCATGCGCCAGGCAGGATTCGAACCTGCGACCGTAGCAGTTACGCTGGTTGCAGACTGTAGCGCCTAGAACCACTCGCCCACTCCGGACGGCCCCATATAAGTAATCGATCTTCCTTTTAATATACAACAAGCAGAATTACTTTCCTTTGAGGATGACACTAGCATTGTAATCAATTCAAACATACGTACAGCAACAGAAGAAATGGTAAACTTTTTTCTTAAAAATGTCATTGGTTTTCTGCCTGTGGTTTCACTCTCAATTATGAAAATACACATTTAGTTTTGCCTATCTAGAGGTACTGCACCACCGATAAATATACCTCTCGGTGAGGAAATAATAAATACGCCGAAACTTCAAAAATTTTCGGTGACCATGTTGATGAGAATTTGAGCTGGGAAAAGCTCATTCTATAATTCCAAAAACAACTTAGTTCAGCCACATTTGCACTCAGAATCACTGCAAATCTTTGGGAGAGACAAATCATTTGACATATTTTAGATATTTCTCATTTAATAACTTGATATGTAATAATATTATGGGGTAGCTCATCTTCAAGAAAGAAAGTCTTCGTTGGTCAAAAACGTGCTCTAAGAGTAAAATGAGGTTCTCACCAACGTTCGTCTTCTAGACATCTGTTTAAGGAGTCGGGCATTATGATACTGCTACACAGTATATTTATTCCCCCACGAAGTTTGTTGTAAATAATCCATTGCACTTTAGGCGGAGCAATGATGTACATAATTATAATACCAGAAAAAAGCCGCATTTACACATTAATTTGTGACGTGAAAGTAAAATAACTCATACCACATCATTACGATTTATTGTGCAAATTATACATGGAACATGGAACTCACTAACTACCTAACTGGAATATTATTTCTTCCCCAATATGATAATTAGCTTGTATCAACTGCACGGTAGATGGCGAGTATTTCATGCTAACATTACTGACTGTGCGTGCCTTTGTATTTATCATTATACCTTTGTGGCATTTATGGTGGTCTCAAGTATACATTACAGTCTACCTGGAATGCCAGTGCTCAGAATTTGCCTTTCACCTTTCTGTGAGCGTTTCCTGTCTAATTTCTCTGACCTGAGTCTTTGGTACTGACTGACGATCGGTTACGACTCTGTTTATGAGCCACTAAGTTCTGTACATCTCTCTCATCATACATAACGTCTACTCCAAAAGAGCTCCAATCTAGGAACACGAGCAGCGATTGTCTCTTTGTGTGTGTGTGTGTGTATGTGTGTGTGTGTGTTGTGTGTATGTGTGTTACCGTAGAAAATGTAGCTTTGCTGGAGTAGTGTCAGCTGCTCAACTGCCCAATAAATTTTAAATAAAGTTTCTTATGTAATTTCTACCGAAAAAATACCACTCGATATTTCATCTGAAACTTTAACATCGCTGATCCTATCTTTTGGTATCTTAACTTGGAGGAAAGAATCTGTGTCTTTTTCTGGTTACAGTTACTTGTGGATGGGCGTAAGTTCAAAGTTGATCAGCTATTACCTACGTAGTGAAAGAAAACAACACTCCGTCTTCAGGCCACAAGTGACCCATCGGGACCATCCGACCGCCGTGTCATCAGCAGCTGAGGATGCGGATAGGAGCGGCGTGTGGTCAGCACATCGCTCTCCCGGTCGTTATGATGGTTTTCTTTGATCGGAGCCGCTACTATTCGGCCGAGTAGTTCCTCAATGGGCATCACGAGGATGAGTGCTCCCCGAAAACTGGCAACAGCGCATGGTGGCCCGGATGGTAACCCATCCAAGCGCCGACCACGCCCGACAGTGCTTAATTTCGGTGATCTCACGGGAACCGGTGTATCCACTGTGGCAAGGGCATTGGCAGTAAATGAAAGGAAGGTCTTCAAGAAAGCAACGCTATTATCCACTGACCTGCGAAATCGATATATTAACGGACACAAAATGAGTTCATATAGTTAGCAAATGATGAAGGTAAAACACCCTATTCTTTGTTGTCATTGTAATCGTTGAGTGAACTATTCATACACTCATGTACAGAAAAGAAAACAGAACACCTTGAACGACTAGAGATAGGACATCCATATTCACAGGACTGGTACGTTAGTATGTTTTGCAGAAGTGATGAGCAGTTTAGCATTTCGATGATCTCGGTTCAGGATGTGTCCTGTGGCCTTGTAGGTACAGGATCCGCCGTGGGCCCTGATAACTTGTTGCACGCGTGATGGCATTGATCTGGCGGCCCAGGGCAAAAATCTAACATCCTGTGACACCAAGAAGGCACGTGTCCTTTCAGCGGCACATGGTCGTGCATTGTCTATCTGAAAAATGACGTCGGCGACGTTGTGCAATAAAGGTATGGCTAGAGGTCGCAGGATGTCATTTATGAAGGGCATCCTGGTTACAGTGCCCTGGACACGCACCAGTTGTTATTTGTGAATGTTCCCAATACCACCCCACACCATAAGGCCGTGCCTTGGCGCTGTATGTCTGGTGCGAGTGCAGTCACTGTGAAGCCGCTCCTCCCGCCTGCTCAAACCAAAATGCGGTCATCATTATCAAGCAAACAGAACCTGGACTCGTCCCAAACCACTATCTCATGCCACTCCTTTCCCCACTGACGTCGTTCCACACACCACTGCCGTTTAGTAAGTTTCTGTACGTTCGTCAAAGGTAGGTGGAGAAGTGGATGACGCGCACGTAGCCCATCTCGCAATAAACGGTGACAGAGTGTCACACCTCATAGTCAACGATGTCTTATATTGTTCCACTGTTGCGCCAGACCAGAGGAGGATGCAGATCTGTCCTGCAATGTCATTCGGATAAGGTGTCGATTTTCTCGAGGGGTGGTCTGTGTGGTGCGACCTGACCCATTCGTCGTGTTCTACAGCCTTACGTGAACCATTCTGCGCACAGCCGTTGCATTGCCGAAATACTTTTTACTACACGAGCACCAATTTGTGGGATGGATGCGAGATATTCTCTCATGCCAATAGCGTCTAATGCGCCCTCTTCGAAACTCACTGATTTGACGATACTGCGAGGCATCCTGCAGGACGCTCAAGTCACACTGATCCATTACCTTCGGTTTTGAGCAACAACGGGAGCCGCATGCACACTTTACCGTAGGTGGCGTTGCGCCGCTGTGTCAATGTTGATCTTAAACCGTGGGCCATCACGGTTCAAATGCTAATAGTTTCTGCAGTACGTTTCCTGTGAATATGGACGTTCTATATCAAGTCGTTAAGGTATTCTGTTTTTATTTGAATATGAGTGTACTGATGTGTGATAAAAAATATTCTATCCAGTCCAGAAAGTTCAACAAGAGCCTGCAGAGAATGTTATTTTGTCCGATGCTCCCTGAACACCAGTAAGAATAATGGATCCAATGTTATGTCAAAAGGAAATAATTTGAAATTCACCAGCCGCGGTGGTCTCGCGGTTCCAGGCGCGCAGTCCGGAACCGTGCGACTGCTACGGTCGCAGGTTCGAATCCTGCCTCGGGCATGGATGTGTGTGATGTCCTTAGGTTAGTTAGGTTTAAGTAGTTCTAAGTTCTAGGAGACTTATGACCACAGCAGTTGAGTCCCATAGTGCTCAGAGCCATTTGAACCATTTGAAATTCACAATTTCTTTATCCTATATTAAGACTAAAATTGTTTGTATGCTAGACTGAGGCCTATTTTTTACGGTTTAAATGGTTGAATCTTTGGCTGACACTCATACAAGCAAACAGTTTGTTGTAGTTTAGTGATGTATTTGATATGCACGTTAAAATCATGATTTTATAAACAACCTGGTGGAAAAGAATTTTTAAAGGAGTTTGCCAACAAATGGTTCAAATGGCTCTGAGCACTATGGGACTTAATATCTGAGGTCATCAGTCCCCTAGAACTTAGAACTACTTAAACCTAACTAACGTAAGGTCATGACACACATCCATGCCTGAGGCAAGATTCGAACCTGAGACCGTAGCGGTCGCGTGGGTCCAGACTGAAGCGCCTAGAACCGCTCGGCCACACCACCCGGCCGTTTGCCAACAGCTGTGAAGTATTGTATGAAATGTGCTACGTGCAGCTGTCTCTAAAGGATGTTTCACTATTACAGGTACAATGAAACAAGCAAGTAATCCTAGTAAACATGGATTTGGAAACCGTTGGTTACCCCGATACGAAGTATTCACAGGTACAATCATGTCAGTATCACAAAACTGTTAATGTCTATGGCAACGTTCATATCGAAACCCGCAAGTCAAGCGTAAATTACTATGGAATCCATCGTTTGAATACATCACTATTCCAGACACCTAAATACTGGTAGACAGTGTTTCGACAACATGTGTATCCAGAATGAGATTTTCACTTTGCAGCAGAATCTGCGCTGATATGAAACTTCCTGGCAGATTAAAACTGTGTGCCGGACCAAGACTCGAACTCGGGACTTTTGCCTTTCGCGGGCAAGTGCTCTACCATCTGAGCTACCCAAGCACGACTCACGCCCCGTCCTCACTTTACTTCTGCCAGTACCTCGTCTCCTACTTTCCAAACTTTACAGAAGCTCTCCTGCGAACCTTTCAGAACTAGCACTCCTGAAAGAACGGATATTGCGAAGACATGGCTTAGCCACAGCCTGAAAGATTTTTCTGCAATATCCTTTCTTTCAGGAGTGCTAGTTCTGCAAGGTTCACAGGAGAGCTTCTGTAAAGTCTGGAAGGTAGGAGACGAGGTACTCGCAGAAGTAAAGCTGTGAGGACGGGGCGTGAGTCGTGCTTGGGTAGCTCAGATGATAGAGCACTTGCCCGCGAAAGGCAAAGGTCGCGAGTTCGAGCCTCGGTCCGGCACACAGTTTTAATCTACCAGGAAGTTTCTTAACATGTGTATTGGTGGCTCGCCATTACAGTCGCTTCCTAAGTCCGCCCGACTTGAACACGTTGGATTTAGTATCGATGAACTCCGGGAAAGTGTTATGGATGGTTGTCAGTGCATCCGGAACACGTTTGGATTTCTGAACTTTTACGGGTATCGATGAGATGTTCTGAAGCTGTCTTCACATGAACGTTGGATCTTCGGAACACTTTTAATCCGTTTGTCGTGAAGCGCCTATCTGCCCTCTGAATCCTCAGGGATCGTCGTAATGCGTCGTATTGGGGAAACCGCTGGTTTCCCGATCTATGTGTACTGGGATTATTTACTTGTTTCATTATCCTCTACTCGCCCCTTCCATTGTACCTGTACGATAAACGCCTTGTATAATTACGAGCATATAGACAGCTGCTGGTCATTCATTTCAGGAACAACCTGTAGATATTTCTTCATATCTAAGAACCTTTCACAATATCGTAATTTGACACGTTCTATATATGTTAAAATAGATACGTATTCTTCCACAGTGATAAGTTCAAAGTAATGCTACGACTTGCACAACGTAAATGACGTGGCAATCGTTCAAAGATATCTTCGTAGAGGAATCCCGATTTACATGCTTCCGTTATACTTTTTTCTTACTTACCTCTACCAGTGATCCTCATAAAACCAAATTCTATCTTACAGCTTAAAAATGCACTCATAAATTTTGCCTTTCTCGCGAAATACCAAAACAGCTGCGTCAAAAGAGTACCTGGGGAAGAAAAGCAGTTTTGTTCATTGAGATGTGGTCATGTACTTCAGATGGACCGGTGTAGATCGCGCAAGGCACAAGTCCAGTGCTCATCCTTTAATTCGTAAAGAAAATATACTCCTGTAATTAGTGGATGCTCAGCAAGTTTTGTGCGTATACAAACGAGGAGAGAAATCAAACAGAAGAGGAAAGGCTATAATCCTCTCATAAGTCAGTTGTGTTGATACTTGTTATCCACAAGATGAGGCTGCAGAGTTCGATGTAGAGCTGGGCTGACACTTTGTAAGGCTGTCACTATATATACATAAAATAAAAAAAAACCATAGTACACGCCCGAAACACATTTACTTTCCCAAAATCGGAACTAATAAGAACTGTTGTAGAGAGTCGCTCTAGATATTTCATTTGTGTATTATATTTGAGCTCTCTGGCTGTAATCGTAAAGCAAAGCAATCGCATTATCGGCTTTATCTTTCTTCAGTAAACCTTTACTGTAATTCATCAACTTTTTCTTTGCTTCTGCTGCTTCCTTTGCTTTAGGTAGTTTATTCTCTACCGAGGAATCCAAAGGTTCACCAATAAGTGACACGACTGATGGTACAGAAGTGTTTTAAAAGTTTAATAAATTTTGCTCTCTAGGTTTCCATGTAAGATTAATCTCCTATCATAAACCTTGTATGTAAGCAATAGGATTAAGCAGATTTTTCGAAAAATGGGAGTTCTGCCGAAACTTACCTTAGTAATGAGGAGATAAATCTCTATTAGCGAGAGAAGCTATCCAGAGATAAGTAAATTCGGGCGCTTTTATGCTATCTGTTGGTATTTGACACCATTAAAGTAAAATGTCAGGACTTACCGTCTCTGTATAGTAATAAGTTCAATTAGCACAAATTTTATAGCATTTACAGAGAACCTCGTAATTTCCTTCCGCAGTATTCACTGGTTTTATCTTTACGACTCACATATCTAGTAGTATTATGAATAGACTCTGATATCTGAGACGTTCTGAGAATACTATGTCGGATAGCCTCCATACTTTCGTATATGAATCGTCTGCTTTGCTTTTCAGTGCTTACCAAGATTCATTTATATTTGTGTTATATTTTGTTATAATGATCAGCATTAGAATTAAGAAGTGAAACAAACCGTTGAAGAGAAAAATGGATGAAATAGAGATTGGGGGAAAAGAAAATGGAGAAAGAGGAAAGGTTTGAAATGACAAATTTTGTTATTATTATTATTATTATTATTTCTGTGTTCTGCCCGAAGGCAGGCCTTGACGATGTTTATCTCCATGCTGTCTGACTTCCACTGCTCTCCACGGTTCCCGTATAGCTCCCACTTCTTATAATATCGCCCACCATCTTGCACCCCCCTCTATCATTCACATTTCTGCCACAAACTAATCCCTCCAACGCATTCACCATCAAACAGTCCCATTGCAACATATAACTAATTCTTCTTTCATTTTCTTATAATTCCCAATAGTCTTCTATTCTTCCCTATTCTTTACAGCACCTCTTTGCCCAAACAATCGTTTCTGTCCTCCTCCACACGTATACCTCAAATATTTCCAACTTCCTTTTGTTCTCTCTTCTCATCTCAGCGTCCATGTTTCAGCTTCATGGAGGGCTACACTCCAGATAAAACACTCCTTTCCGTTATTGTACTTCCTACGTAACTGAATGCTGTATCTTTGCCAATTTTAATTTTTCATGACGTAATATTACCAATTTTACGAGAGTGTCAAATACCATGCACTTTTTTTCTAATCTTTCTGACCCTCATACTATATCGTGCTCAGGCCTAATTAAGATTTTCATTATTTTATTTCGCACTTTTTGCTAGTCACGCCACCTCATTTACAAATCCTTTACATGCTCTTTTCTTTCCTCCTCCACAAACTTCACTTTACCTAAGAGAACATCCCTCAAGAACTTCTCTCGGTTTACGTTAAAGGACAGTGGGGGAACGACAGCCGACTTGCATCGCTCCACTCCCAATTACACTTTCCCCCCACATTTTATTTCCAATCCTTAATCCTGCAGTCTGCGGTAAATATTGGTTTTGTGCCAATCTACTCTGCTTAAAGTCAACTCCTTTTTCTTCTTGCTCAATTGTATTTGCTCAGTAAAATTTTCTGTCAACAAATACAGTATAAATTTCTCTATTCCTCTCAATATATCTCTCTCCTGTACTTATTAACTGTCCAACTCTTATGCCTTTAACTTTTAAAATCCAAACTATTACTTTTCAACGTGACAATTTAGCTTCCCATACAACCTTCTGTTCAGCGCAATAATATTTTGGCTGCTTGAGAAATTAAACAGATAGTCCTATGTTCTTCATATTTTTCCTGTTCTTTTTCTCAACTGGTATCATTATCGTTTCGATAAAGTCCTCTGGAAATTCTCCTCTTTAATACACCTCATTACATAGGTGCACTATCTCTCTTCTTCGTCTCTTTCCCAAACTCTTCAACACTTCTACTGGCAAGTTTGCACTTCTTAATCCAAAACACAATGCCCTTTTCATCATCTAGCACAATCGACTCTTCACTCTATATAACTATTTCTCGATCCATCTCATGGGCTGTATTTATTTTCTCTGTTTATTTATCACCTATTGTCTTTCTTTGATTATCATGCCACGCTTTCTTTCGATTTCAATATTAATCTTACTTTACCTATTCCATAGCCAATTGAGCCTTCACATGAGGCCATACTACAAATATGTCGTCCACGTACGTCCAGAACACGGTTGGTTTAAAACCTACTGAATCCAGTGCCTTGTCCTTCAAATCTTCCATAAATAAATTAGCTGGCAGAGGGGCTTCCCACAACAACTACCTTCAGCAGTGCCTTCAGATCAAGAGCATTTTTGCCTTATGTGAGTGCTCTTTCCTCGAGGATAAGCCGTATTCTCGAGAAACACAGTTATTTTTCCCTCGTTCTCTTTGGGAGTGGAACAGGGAGAGAAGATGCTAGTTGTGGTACGAGGTACCCTCCGCCACGCACCGTATGGTGGATTGCGGAGTATGTATGTAGATGTAGATGTATGTAGATGTTGATGTAGAAACACCGTGTAAAGGTGATCTTTCGGCCTGCTCCGAAAACTGCAGCCTTACTCTGTTCCACGACGGATGATTTATTGCTTCGTAAGATGGGTGTGCATCAGATTCCTTGCGGAAACTGTGATAAGTCATATGTAGGTCAGACAACACCCACCATTCATGAGAGGTGTGTGGATGATGAAGATACACGCGCTTACTACAGCCAGAGAAGTCATCTGTGGCTCATATTGTGTGGATACAGGTCATTCAATTAACTATAGTGACGTGAAAATTTTAGCATCGACATCTTCCTTTTGGGATCCTATTCTCAAGAGAGCCATAGAAATTAGATTAACCAATATCTTTACAGATACGTATAATGATTTTAATTTGGATAAGGCAATGGAAGCCATCTCTTGGTGTGATTAAATTGCAGAGAAGTCGCCGAGGTTTTACCGCAACCGTATAGTCTATACATCGATAAGCGAATCGAATGTCTGAACGATTTCACCAACGGTGGCGGCGACCAGCATAAGTGATCCACATGCGCAGTACCGTCGAGTTGGAGCGTATAACGCAGCGCTTGGGACTTATCGTTAGTCTTGCGAATTACTCTGAAGATGTCCTGAAATATGCGCTCGAAATATCAGTTGTAGAAGTAGTATATGTGCAGCTGCATTCCCAAACTTTAATGGACTGTTCTCAGACGTCTTAACCTATATCTTATCGTTCTGACCAATCTCCTTGTCAGAGTTTCCACATATTCTTTTCTTCATCGATTCTGCGGTAAAGCTCCTGATTCCTTACCATTCCATCTAATTTTCAATATTCTTCTGTAAATCCACATGTCAAACGCTTAGATTCTCTTATTTTCCAATTTTCCGCAGTCCATGTTTCCCTACCACGCCGTGCTGCACTCCAGACATCTAATCATAAATTTTTTCCTCAAACTAAGGCCTATGTTTGACATTAGTACACTTCTCTTGGACAGAATGGCCTCTTTGGCTACGTCAGTTTTTTTATGTCCTCTGTGTCTCGTCCGCCATGTGTTAATTTGATTCAGAGGTAGCGAAATTCATTAACTTCGTCTGCTTTATAGTCAACAAACCTGTTGTTAAAGTTTATTGCAACCTCACTCCTGCAACTGCTCAGTGCTTCCGTGTTCACTCGGTTTACTTTCACAGTCCGCAGTGTGTACTCATTGCATTGTTCATTCTATTCAAGCAGTCTTGTAATTCATCTTCAGTTTCACTGAGGGTAACAATCTCATCAGCGCATCTTATCGTTTATATCCCCCCATCCTGAATTTTAATGTGACTTTTCCATCTTAATTTTTTTCCGATTGCTTCTTGTAGCTAAAGATTGAATTGAATGACCATATAAAATTAATCGTCAGTAAAGCAGATGCCAGACTGAGATTCATTGGAAGAATCCTAAGGAAATGCAATCCGAAAACAAAGGAAGTAGTTTACAGTACACTTGTTCGCCCACTGCTTGAATACTGCTCACCGGTGTGGGATCCGTACTAGTTAGGGTTGATAGAAGAAATACAGAAGATCCAATGGAGAACAGCGCGCTTCGTTACAGGATCATTTAATAATCGCGAAAGCGTTACGGAGATGATAGATAAACTCCAGTGGAAGACTCTGCAAGAGACACGCTCAGTAGCTTGGTACGGACTTTTGTTGAAGTTTCGAGAACATACCTTCACCGAGGAGTCAAGCAGTATATTGCTCCCTCCTACGTATATCTCGCGAAGAGACCATGAGGATAAAATGAGAGAGATAGAGCCCACACAGAGGCATACCAACAGTCTTTCTTTCCACGAACAGTACGAGACTGGAATAGAAGGGCGAACCGATAGAGGTACTCAAAGTACCCTCCGCCACACACCGTCAGGTGGCTTGCAGAGTATGGATGTAGATATAGATGTAGAACTATAGGGATGAAAATCTTCATCCCTGTTTCTCATTGTTCCCTTCTGGTTCTTGTACATGTTGTACATTATCCGTCTTTCCCCTATAGCTTACTAGGATTTCTCAGAAAATTTCTAACACCTTCGGGTTTCCCGTGAGTGTGACGGTATGTCTCTAATGTCTCCAGTCTTTCACCACGCCAACTTGAATAGCCAATTGGTTGTCACTTTCGCCAAATATTTTAGAAATTGCGAACGAATGTTATCTATACGTTCTGCTTCATTTGATCCCAAGCCTTCCACAGTTCTAGCAAACACTTACTCTAATATTATATACTCTGCGGATTCAATATGCATTCCTGTTTCTTCTTCTGTCATATCATTAGAAAGTTATTCCACTTCATCTACACCTCACATGTGTTCTTTCCACCTATCCACTCACTCTTCTGAGTTTAGCAGTTCCATTGCACTCTTACTGTTGATATTATTGTTTTTAATTTCACCGAAGACTGCTGTGGCTTTTCTGTACATTGAATAAGTCCTTCTGACGATTATTTCTTATTCGATTTCTTCGCATTTTTCTTGCAGTCATTTCACCTTCGCTTCCCTGCATTTCCCCTTAATGTCATACCCAGGTGACATACACTGAGGTCACAAAAGTCAGGGGATACCTCCTAATATCGTGGCGGACCTCCGTTTGCCCGGTGTAGTGCAACATAAGTCGGTGGAAGGCCGCTGCACAAATACTGAGCCACGCTGACTCCATAGCCGTGCATAATTGCGAAAGTGTTGTCGATGCAGGATGTTGTACGCGAATTGACCTCTCGATTATGTCCCACAAATGCTCGATGGGGTTCACGCCGGCCGGTCTGGGTGGCCAAATCTTTCGCTCGAATTCTCCAGAACGTTCTTCAAACCAATCGCGAACAATTGTGGCCCGGTGACATGGCGCATTCTCATCCGTAAAAACTCCATCGTTGTTTGGGAGCATGAAGTCCATGAATGGCTGCAAATGGTTTCTAAGTAGCCAAATATAACCGAGGACCCAGCCAAAGCCATGTAAAAACAACCGACACCATTATGCAGCCACCATCAGCTTGCACTGTGTCTTGTTGACAGTCTCTGTTCATGGCTTAGTCGGCTCTGCGCCACACTCGAACCCTACCATCAGCTCTCACCAACTTACTCATCTGACCAGACCACGGTTTTTCAGTGTCTAGGGTCCAACCGATATGTTCACGAGAACGGGACAGGCGCTGCAGTAACTTCGAGCCGTTAGAAAAGGCACTCGCGCACTCGCCTCTGTCGTCTGCTGCCATAGCACATCATCGCTAAATTTGGCCACACTTTCCTAATAGAAACGTTCGTCGTGCGTCCCACATTGATTTCTGCGCTTATTCACCCAGTGTTGCTTGCGTCTTGGCACTGACAATGCCGTGCAAATGCTGCTGCTCGCGGTCAATAAGTTAAGGCTGTTGGTCGCTGCTTTGTTCGTGGTGAGAGTCCAAGATGCTACTACAAGCGTGTGTAAAATGAATGTGCGCAACGGAAAAGAATAAACGCTAAAATGATGATTCGGCCCCTTCTGACTACCTCCTGAAGCAGATATTACGATCTCTTAATTCTTTTTAAGATATAAATTACAATCTAAACATAAATGAATGAGGAAGGCAACCGATACTACTAACAAGGGAACCTCCCCATCGCACCCCCCTCAGATTTATTTATAAGTTGGCACAGTGGATAGGCCTTGAAAAACTGAACACAGATTAATTGAGAAAACAGGAAGAAGTTGTGTGGAACTGTGAAAAAATAAGCAAAATATACAAACTGAGTAGTTTATCGGAAGATAGGCAACATCAAGGACACTGGGACCGCAGGAGCGCCGTGGTCTCGTGGTAACGTGAGCAGCTGCGGAACGAAAGGTCTTGGATACAAATCTTCCATCGGGTGAAAACTTTAATTTTTTATTTTCAGTTTATGTGACAAACTCTTATGTTTTCATCACTTTTTTGGGAATGATTATCACATCCACAAGAAAACCTAAATCGGGCAAGGCAGAAGAATCTTTTTACCCATTCGCCAAGTGTACAAGTTAGGTGGGTCGACAACATATTCCTGTCATGTGACGCACATGCCGTCACCAGTGTCGTATAGAATATATCAGATGTGTTTTCCTGTGGAGGAATCGGTTGACCTATGACCTTGCGATCAAATGTTTTCGGTTCCGATTGGAGAGGCACGTCCCTTCGTCTTCTAATCGCTCGGTTTTGCGATGCGGTCGCGAAACACAGACACTAAACTTATTACAGTGAACAGAGACGTCAATGAAGGAACGGACAGATAATAACTATGCAAAAATAAAGAAAGTAATGTTTTCGCTCGTGGGTAGACTTGAACCAAGGACCTCTCCTTTTGTAGCTGCTCACTCTACCACGGGACCACGGCGCTCCTGAGCCCACGTTTGCCTTGATGTTGCCTATGTGGCCCATGGACTACTCAGTTTGTATATTTTGCTTATTTTTTCGCAGTTCCACACAACTTCTTCCTGTTTTCCCAATCGATCTGTGTTCAGTTTATCAAGGCCTATCCATTGTGCCAAGTTATAACTAAATCTGAGGGGGGTGCGATGGAGAGATTCCCTTGTAAGTATAAACGTTGTTGCTCAGTATATACACTCCTGGAAATTGAAATAAGAACACCGTGAATTCATTGTCCCAGGAAGGGGAAACTTTATTGACACATTCCTGGGGTCAGATACATCACATGATCACATTGACAGAACCACAGGCACATAGACACAGGCAACAGAGAATGCACAATGTCGGCACTAGTACAGTGTATATCCACCTTTCGCAGCAATGCAGGCTGCTATTCTCCCATGGAGACGATCGTAGAGATGCTGGATGTAGTCCTGTGGAACGGCTTGCCATGCCATTTCCACCTGGCGCCTCAGTTGGACCAGAGTTCGTGCTGGACGTGCAGACCGCGTGAGACGACGCTTCATCCAGTCCCAAACATGCTCAATGGGGGACAGATCCGGAGATCTTGCTGGCCAGGGTAGTTGACTTACACCTTCTAGAGCACGTTGGGTGGCACGGGGTACATGCGGACGTGCATTGTCCTGTTGGAACAGCAAGTTCCCTTGCCGGTCTAGGAATGGTAGAACGATGGGTTCGATGACGGTTTGGATGTACCGTGCACTATTCAGTGTCCCCTCGACGATCACCAGTGGTGTACGGCCAGTGTAGGAGATCGCTCCCCACACCATGATGCCGGGTGTTGGCCCTGTGTGCCTCGGTCGTATGCAGTCCTGATTGTGGCGCTCACCTGCATGGCGCCAAACACGCATACGACCATCATTGGCACCAAGGTAGAAGCGACTCTCATCGCTGAAGACGACACGTCTCCATTCGTCCCTCCATTCACGCCTGTCGCGACACCACTGGAGGCGGGCTGCACGATGTTGGGGCGTGAGCGGAAGACGGCCTAACGGTGTGCGGGACCGTAGCCCAGCTACATGGAGACGGTTGCGAATGGTCCTCGCCGATACCCCAGGAGCAACAGTGTCCCTAATTTGCTGGGAAGTGGCGGTGCGGTCCCCTACGGCATTGCGTAGGATACTACGGTCTTGGCGTGCATCCGTGCGTCGCTGCGGTCCGGTCCCAGGTCGACGGGCACGTGCACCTTCCGCCGACCACTGGCGACAACATCGATGTAGTGTGGAGACCTCACGCCCCACGTGTTGAGCAATTCGGCGGTACGTCCACCCGGCCTCCCGCATGCCCACTATACGCCCTCGCTCAAAGTCCGTCAACTGCACATACGGTTCACGTCCACGCTGTCGCGGCATGCTACCAGTGTTAAAGACTGCGATGGAGCTCCGTATGCCACGGCAAACTGGCTGACACTGACGGCGGCGGTGCACAAATGCTGCGCAGCTAGCGCCATTCGACGGCCAACACCGCGGTTCCTGGTGTGTCCGCTGTGCCGTGCGTGTGATCATTGCTTGTACAGCCCTCTCGCAGTGTCCGGAGCAAGTATGGTGGGTCTGACACACCGGTGTCAATGTGTTCTTTTTTCCATTTCCAGGAGTGTAGATTAAAATCAACCCTTTAAGTACAATTCTCTATAGTTCCTACCTAAAGTTGCAGATCAGTTGCCCACTCGGTCCCTTTTTATGGCCACGCGATCTAACATAAATAACGAGAAATGAATGACATCATCTATGTACCAAAAATTAGAAGACACTACTTTCAAAATGATCTACAGTGGAAATAAAGTATTGTGATCATAGCTGTTCAGCTTTATAGCCCTAATAAGCCGAAGCAATTTGCGATATCACCGTATGTACTGCGTCTGGTGCGTCAGCGTGCTGGTTCTCACACACATCTGCGTCGATAGAAGAACTCCAACACAAAATAAAATCTACCAAGCACCAGGACGGCAGAAGGCGGTCCTCTGACTAATATACTATAATACTGTTTTCTCCTCTCTGTGACCGAGCGAGGTGGCGCAGTGGTTAGCACAATGGACTCGCATTCGGGAGGACGACGGTTCAATCCCGTCTCCGGCCATCCTGATTTAGGTTTTCCGTGATTTCCCTAAATCGCTTCAGGCAAATGCCGGGATGGTTCCTTTGAAAGGGCACGGCCGATCTCCTTCCCCATCCTTCCCTCACCCGAGCTTGCGCTCCGTCTCTAATGACCTCGTTGTCGACGGGACGTTAAACACTAATCTCCTCCTCCTCTCCTCTCTGTGTTCTACAGACGAGAAACGCGAACTCCCAGCCAGAAGGACGGAGTTTAGATAACATCTGAACGTAAGTATAGGCAGAAGAAGTGCTTTCAATTACTGAACGGTGCGTACTCAACGATGACGTCCAACCCGGAGTTGAAGTTCAGAATCGTATAGATTCGCAACAGTACATTGCCTAACTGTTATAGCAATAAACCGTTCGTACCAACAAAGCTGACAGTGAGCAACCGTCACACACGGGTGTTCACCACGGAAGACCATGTCTCTCCGCCGCTGGCCTCCCAGCAAGGCTCGGCTCCCCACCCTCGTAATTTCGAAAACGAGTCATATTCCCGAAACCATGGAATATTCTTCCTCTCTACAGATTCTTCCGAACGCCGACCAACCACATTTTAGTCTTTTGTCGTCCAGCGTGGAAAGTTTGCGAGGAAAAATCTATACTCGTACAATGCTACACTTCTGAGTAAAAATCCTAGGAAATAACCCAGCCTACGTGGTTTGCGAGGTACCACTTCTTCGTTCCTCTCACCTACATCCAAGATTTGCAGAGTTCCCGGTTATCCTTGCAGTCTTGCCACAATAACAGCCGTCCGTCACCCAATTGTGCTCCAGAGCTCAGGTGCCATGACCTGCGTCTAGCTACTTCTTGTTTTTAAGCAGGACCAACACCTGTGCAGGTCTTCCACCCAGAGCTTGAGTTCTGCCTGCCGTTTCATCTCCACTGGTGTTCCAACCTCTACTAGTATAGGCAATCATTCATTACGCCGTTCCGATAGTAAAAACACTCCGTCACCTTTCATCCAATAAGCTTTAACAATTATTTACAGGGCGTACATGACAATGTCAGTCACCTTTATATATCCATATATACGATGTACAACCTATCAAATGATACCTACTTGTGGTTGTAGATCACGGCAAAGTATGTGGATGAGTGCTTGTAAGGTGCGAAATTATAGCCACCTTAGAAGAGGTAATGGCTGAAATTTGATATATTCGGCACACTCTTGACACAATATGGATCGCGAAATATTGAATTCCCTAACGGTTTCCGGAATGGAACGTCTCATCCATCTAGCTCCAGCTACCATTCCGCGTTCAAAGCCTGTTGATTCTCATCGTGAGCCCAAAATCACCTCGGAAACGTTTTCATACGAAGCACCTGACTTCAAATGACAGCTTCGCCGATTCACAGCCCTTTCATACCTTGTGTACGCGATACTACCGCCATCTTCATATGTGTATATCGCTACAGTATGACTTTCAACACCTAAGTGTATACCTCCGTATTCCTTCCTTCTCTGAACATTTTTGTAGTTCCATCTTTCGTCATCAGATATACAGAGATGAAGAAGCATGCACTGGACACACCAGCGGTGAGACTCCATCAAACCAAACTGCGAACTGAAGACCATTTACTCAGAACGTACAAGCTAAATCGCTTATGAATTTAGAGATCGCTCCCGTGAAGACCCCGAACAGTAATGACGGATTACCTGGCGAAATTCCCGCTCGATCCGGAGAAACTATGTCACATGCGGAGGAAACAAAACAAATGGACAAGACAACGGTTTATTTGGAACGCCAGGTATAAGCCAATCCAGCTGAACATATGCTGGTCCACCGCCTGTTTGTGTTGATAACTGATATATGAATTTAGATGTAAAGAAACAGTTTGATTATTTAATTTTTTTCCAATATCTATTCAAAATTTATGTGAAAATAATAATTTTTTGTACTTCCATGAAAGTCACCCGCTTCCATAACCCAGGTCGCTAACGGACGCCTATGCGATCGTGTTCGGCTCGAAGGTACACCGGCTGTATATAGCCCTAATAGCGTAAAATTTTCACTGCCAGCATGTGGCCGGCAAGGTGGTGGTATTAAGTCCCTTACTTGCCTTCACCCATAACAACACAAACCCAATTCTAAATTTTAAAGCACGCACCACAATCATCCGCACGACACAGACATACTTGAGACTTCATAATACGTCGGAGGAAGTCAACGGCAAACCATCTACGCGAGGACACTGCCTAGAATGGCGATACGGAATTCGTGCATCTGATACCAGATGCTTATTCCGTGAGTATTGCACTGCCTTGACTTTTGATATCTCTTTTCAGTTTGATGAATGGGTTTATAAGCGCTCGATGTCTGTCCCTGTAGTGTCCATTTTGAAATGTGGAAGCAGAGTGTGATTTTAATGCCGAGCGGTTCGAGGCGCTACAGTCTGGAGCCGCGCGACCGCTACGGTCGTAGGTTCGAATCCTGCCTCGGGCGTGGATATGTATGATGTCCTTAGGGTTAGTTAGGTTTAAGTAGTTCTAAGTTCTAGAGGACTGATGACCTCAGAAGTTAAGTCTCATAGTGCTGAGAGCCATTTTTTTGTGATTTTAATGTTAAATCGCAAAGAGTCATTGTAAATCATATTGTCAAACAGTTGACACACACATACACACACACACACACGCACACACACACACACACACACACACACACACACACACACACACACACACCACACACACACACATACACACACAAACGCGCGTGTTTGTGCGCATGAGCGGTCGTGTTTCGAGCACATTTTTGTTCGAGTCATCAGTGTTCTGACTGGTTTGATGCCACAAATTCCTCAGCTGTGCTAGTCTCACAGCAGTACTTGCAACTTACGTCCTCAATTATTTGCTAGATGTATTCCAATCTCTGTCTTCCTCTACCGGCTTTGCCCTCTACAGTTCCCTCTTGTACCATGGAAGACAGTCCTTGATGTCTTAACAGATGTCCTACCATACTGTCCCTTCTCCTTATCAGTGTTTCCCACATATTTCTTTCCTCTCCGATTCTGTGCAGAACCTCCCCATTCCTTACCTTATCCGTCCACTCAATTTTCAACATTCGCCTGTAGCACCACATCTCAAATGCTTCGATTCCCTTCGGTTCCGGTTTTCCCAAAGTCTGTGTTCAACTACCATAGAATTCTGTGTTCCAAACGTACATTCTCAGAAATTTCTTCCTCAAAGTAAGGTCAATGTTTGATACTAGTAGGCTTCTCTTGGCCAGGAAGGCCCTTTTTGCCACTGCTAGTCTACTTTTGATATCCCCTCATTGGTTATTTTGCTACCTAGGTAGCAGAATTCTTTATCTACTTCGTGACCATCGATCCTAATGTTGATTTTTTCGCTGTTTTCATTTCTGCTGCTTCTCATTACTTTTGTCTTTCTTCGATTTACTCTTAATCCGTATTCTGTACTCACTAGACTGCTCACTTCATTCAGCGCATCGTGTAGTGCTTCTTCAGTTTCACTCAAGATAGCAATGTCATTAGTGATTCGTATCATTGATATACTTCCACCTTGAATTTTAATACCACTCCTGAACGTTTCTTTGATTTCCTTCATTGCTTCTTTGATGTACGGATTGAACATTAGGGGGGAAATATTACATACCTGTCTTACATCCTTTTTAATCAGACCATTTCGTTCTTGGTCGTCCATTGTTATTACTCCCTCTTGGCTCTTGTACATATTGTATACTGTATTACCCGTCTCTCCCTATAGCTTACCCCTATTTCTCTCAGAATTTCGATCATCTTCCACCATTTTACGTTGTCGAACGCTTTTTACAGATGGGCAAATCCTATAAACGTGTTTTGGTTTTTCTTTAGTCTTACTTCCATTTTCTACTACAACGTCAGAATTGCCTCTCTTGTACCTTTACCTTTCCTAAAGCCAAACTGAACGTCATCTAGCGCATCCTCAATTTTCTTTTCCATTCTCCTGTATATTATTCTTGCCAGCAACTTGGATGCCTCAGCTGTTAAGCTGATTGTGCGATAATTCTCGCACTTGTCATCTCTTGCAGTCTTCGGATTGTGTGGATGATATTTTCCGAAAGTCAGATGGTATGTCGCCAGACTTATACATTCTACACACCAACGTGAAGAGTCGTTTAGTTGCCACTTTCCCCAATGATTTTAGGAATTCTGATGGAATACTATCTATCCAGTCTGCCTTATTTGATCTTAAGTCCTCCCAAGCTCTCTTAAATTCTGATGCTAATACTGGGTCCCCCATCACTTCTAAATCGACTCCTGTTTCTTCTTTTATCACTTCAGACGAATCTTCCGCCTCATAGAGGCCTTCGGTGTACTCTTTCCACTCTTCAGCTCGCTCCTCTGCATTTAACAGCGGAATCCCCGTTACGCTCTTAATGATACCACCCTTACCTTTAATTTCACCGAAAGTTGTTTTGACTTTCCTGTATACTTAACCAACAAAAGGATAACATTCTACGAGTGGGAGCCTGGAACATCTGAAACTTGAACGTAGTAGGGAAACTAGAAAATCTAAACCGGCAAATGCCAAGGCTCAAACTCGATGAAGTAGTGATCAGTGAAGTGAAAGAAGACAACGATTTCTGGTCAGATGAATATAGGGTAATATCAACAGCAGTATAAAATGGTATAAAGGGGGTAGGATTTATTATAAGTAGGAATGCAGGGCAGAGAGTATGTTACTATGAACAGTTCAGTGATAGCTGTTCTTGTCACAATCGACAGCAAACCAACACCGACAACGATAGTTCACATTCGAGCTCGTACAAAAATACAAATAGTCTTGCAGTATGCCAGCTCTTAAAGCTTTAGATAAATATGCGTCTAAACAGAAAAATTTAGGACTTACAGGTATGGCCGGCCGGAGTGGCCGCGCGGTTAAAGGCGCTTCAGTCCGGAACCGCATGACCGCTACGGTCGCAGGTTCGAATCCTGCCTCGGGCATGGATGTGTGTGATATCCTTAGGTTGGTTAGGTTTAAGTAGTTCTAAGTTCTAGGGGACTTATGACCACAGTAGTTGAGTCCCATAGTGCTCATAGCCATTTGAACTTACAGGTATTTTGTCAGCTGAGGGTTTTATAGAGTCAGCCACAGCAATTGTTTCACTAATCCACTTACTTTCACAGCTGAAAATTTTCATGCATAGGACGTGGTACCTGTTACTCGAAAAGAGGAAAACTCTCTGAGGACTGAATGGCTTAGTCATTTTTATTATGGACCGTAGTTAGGTAGACGAAAATGGTACTTGGAAATATATGAGTACCGTGTAACAGCAGATAAAGTCCGCATAAAAATATCTGTAAATAACCTAGGAAAATGAAAATAAGAAACAACAAATCTAATTAAATTGTATATTGATTTCAAATAACATAAATGAAGGGCACAAGCAGCATGGCATTCAAGCAAGATGCATGTGGAACGTGTTGGAAATGCAGGACGTCGGCGGCGACGCAGCAATTTGTAACAAAATAGTATTTATTAAATATGAAGAAATACTCAGCTTAAATATTGCTTCTTCTTGTGAAATGTCTAGCACACTTATTACAAGTCCTCTAAAATATGAAAGTTCTGTGACCGGGCCTCTACGAGATGTCTACGTAGAGTCCAGAGCTGGCCTACGATGCCTACAGACCCTAAGTCCCGGAGACTACGGACTAACACTGCAGCTTGTAGCTTCGGCGGTAAGTGGAGACTGTACACGGCTGGGCGCACTGAAGAGAACTGTCCGCCGTAGCTCAGTGCTCCGGTGTATAACGAGGCATGGGCCAACCGCTATTGACACAAGTGATGCCCATGGGTTGTCAGCTGCGGCCCTGGCGGACCTTGGCATGGTTGGTACTGCCAACCCACACAGCTGCTGCGCTCCGAGTGTTTCGAGCGCGTCTTATTGATTGTGGTGCGGTACTCTTTGGAGTCGATAGTACAGTCACCACACAGCGTATGTCGGAAATTCCGGGAATCACAAAGACACAATTATGTGTATACGACTTCCAGAAGGGCACAGAATAACTTAAGTCGAAAGGGAGAGTGAGGAAATTAGACTAGCGCAAGCAAAGAGGGCTTTCCTGGCCAAGGGAAGTCTACTGCTATAAAACATGGCCATTAATTTTAGGAAGAAGTTTCTGAGGATGTAAGTTTGGAGCACAGCATTGTATGGTAGTGAGTCGTGGACAGTAAGAAAACTGGAATGGAGGAGAATCAAAAAGTCTGAGATGTGGTGCTACAGAGGGAGTTAGAAAATCAGGTGGACTTATAAGATAAGCAATCAGCGAAAAAAGGAATATACGGAAGACACTGACAATAAGAAACATCAGAATGATAAGATGCGTGTTAAGGTATCAGGGAATTGAAACCTCAAGATACAGGTTGGGATAGGGAAAGGATCACGTGGAAGGGTGGGTCCAAAATTTTTGCATCATTTGCCCTTTAAATGATCACAGTTATTTACGAAGCACATGATTGCATAAAAAAATACGATGATCATAAGAAGCTGTTAAACTAAAATGAAGCTTTAAAAACTACAGATTAACATCATTAAACTTTCAATTCTTGCTACTCCAAGGAATAAGTGAGAGCAGCAAATAAAAAAAAATCATAACGAACCCTTTATTAAACAATAAGTAAGTAAAAGATAACCCTTGCACAGTCTTCTTAAACAGTCACAGTTATTAAGTTAAGAGCTGGCAGAGTAGATTAAACAATCAAGCATGGCAGACCTGTCAAATTTTCTTACATCAGTAGAACAGGTACAATGACAAATTAAACTCAAGCAAAGAATAATGAGTTATAATTAAAAATAGAAACTAAGGAGATGGCAGTCAGAGCGGAAATTACATTATAATTTTCCTGAGCAAACCAAGTATACAAACAAAAATTTGAAAATGCAAAGAAACTACAAGGGTCGCTCCAAGTGTGAAAGTTTTACAGTGTGTAGATAAATCTTTCCCGCTTGTTTCAAAATTAGTTCAACCTGTTCCCGTGAGTGGCGCCATCACAGCATGTCTTCGACGTGGCTGCTACACTTGACGTTTGTCAGAAGCAACCGGCTGTCATAGAATTCCTGTGCTGTGAAAACGAGACAGTGGGGAAACATTCACAAGAGGTTGAAACAGCTGTATGGAGTTACTGCAATCCCCTAGAACTTAGAACTACTTAAACCTAACTAACCTAAGGACATCACACACACCCATGCCCGATTGAGGATGCGAACCTGCGACCGTAGCGGTCGCGCGGTTCCAGACTGTAGCGCCTAGAACCGCTCGGCCACCCCGGTCGACTATTGCAGTATCAGCTGAATGTTGCATACAGCTGGATATTTCACCGTGTGATTTTCACATCTTTGGCGCCTTGAAGGAAGATATGCGTGGACATCGGTTTCAGTCTGTAACCCCGCTTCCTTTGGACACAAATATGAAAAAACAAAAATTCTATCCCAAACCCAATACAAGCCCCAGACCTAAGATCCAGATTTCATAAAGAAAGAAAACAAAGTCCCACTTGAATAGTAGCAAGTATACTGAAGAGAAACAATGTAAAAAGAAATAGAAATGAAGTCCAGTATAAAGTAACTTAGTATTTTTGCAAAAGAAATTAAAATAGAATCCCTTTTGTATCAAATTAAAGTAGAAGTAGATCGCAAAGTAGTGTACTTATAGATCAGAGAGTAGAACAAGTGACCCCAAAGAATACTCCTTGTGAGTGCTCTTTGAGGACACCGCGGAATACAGAAGATAAAGTTATATATTGTTAATGTGCTTCTACTACTTGCTTGATCGTGTCGTAACTTAACGTGTGCTCTTGTACGTAGGCGATACGAGATAGATTTTTCATTTTGGAGATTTGCGATCTGCTAGAAATCATTAAGCTTGAAATACGTACATCAGCAACTTTGAGTATGACATTCCGTAAAGTCAAGATAGGAAAAGAAACGAAATTTGTCTTAAATTGATTATTATCAATGGAAGACTGAATTTTGTCCCAAAGTGGTAGACTGTTAGTAATTTAACGAAAAAGGAGGGGAATATTCGTATCGAATTGTGAAAAAATTCTTAGATTTCGTTAAAGGAACTGGTGAAATCTGGATCTTACTGCAAACTCTTTGACTGAAATTTACTAATTCCACCCAGATTAGGGAAAGGTTACTTCTTTAAGACAGTGATAGGATGTGCTTAGACTGTAATAAACCAGCATAAAGTGAATTTACCATGTGTGACATTTATTTCAAACCAAATAATATTACGTGCTTACGAAACATTTTATCAGTGCAGCGATGAGTTAAACGAGGAAGTGCAAGATTTGGAGAGGTTGTGGATCCGTCAGCAGCCGACCGCGCTCTACGAAACAGGAATTAGTCGTCTCGCTCCCAGTGAGAAACATGTCGTAGCGCTTTTGGTGATTACTTTTGAGTGGAACCATTCCACGGTCACGTTGTGCTGTGGGTTTGGTTTTCATTTGGCTGCTCCACGTATTATTATTGGTGCGCTGCTTGACACATTCACGTCGATTAAATATCTAACGGTGGAGTTGTAAAATAACATGAAATGCAACAAATACACTACTGGCCACTAAAATTGTTACACCACGAAGGTGACGTGCTACAGAGGCGAAATTTAACCGACAGCAAGAAGATGGTGTGATATGCAAATGATTAGCTTTTCAGAGCATTCACACAAGGTTGGCGCCGGTGGCGACACCTACAACGTGCTGACAGGAAAGTTTCCAACCGATTTCTCATACTCAAACAGCGTTGCCTGGTGAAACGTTGTTGTAGTGCCTCGTGTAAGGAGGAGAAATGCGTACCATCACCTTTCCGACTTTGATAAATGTCGGATTGTAGCCTATCGCGATTGCGGTTTATCGTGTCGCGACATTGCTGCTCGCGTTGGTCGAGACCCAACGACTGTTAGCAGAATACGGAATCGCTGGGTTCAGGGTGGAATTACGGAACGCCGTGCTGGATCCTAAAGGCCTCGTGTCACTAGCAGTCGATATGTCAGGCATCTTATCCGCATGGCTGTAACGGATCGTGCAGCCACGTCTCGACCCCTGAGTAAAGATATGGGGACGTTTGCAAGACAACAACCATCTGCACGAACAGTTCGACGACGTTTGTAGCAGCATGGACTATCAGCTCGGAGACCATGGCTGCGGTTACCCTAGACGCTGCATCACAGACAGGAGCGCTTGCGATGGTGTGCTCAACGACGAACCTGGGTGCACGAATGGCAAAACGTCATTTTTTCGGATGAACCCAGGTTCTGTTTACAGCATCATGATGGTCGCATCCGTGTTTGGCGAAATCGCCGTGAACGGACATTGGAAGCGTGTATTCGTCATCGCCCTCGTGGCGTATCACGCGGAGTGATATTATGGGGTGCCATTGATTACACGTCTCGGTCACCTCCTATTCGCATTGACGGCAATTTGAACAGTGGACGTTACATTTCAGATCTGTTACGAGCCGTGGCTCTACCCTTCATTCGATCCCTGCGAAACCCTACATTTCAGCAGGATAATGCACGACCGCATGTTTCCTGTACGGGCCTTTCTGGATACAGAAAATGTTCGACTGCTGCCCTGGCCAGCACATTGTCCAGATCTCTTACCAACTGAAAACGTCTTGTCAATGGTGGCTGAGCAACTGGCTTATCACAATACGCCAGTCACTACTCTTGATGAACTGTGGCATCGTGTTGAAGCTGCATGGGGAACTGTACCTGCACACGCCATGCAAGCTCTGTTTGACTCAATGCCCAGGCGTATCAAGGCCATTAATACGGCCAGAGTTGGTTGTTCTGGGTGCTGATTTCTCAGGATCTATGCACCCATATTGCCTGAAAATGTAATCACATGTCAGTTCTAGTAGAATATATTTGTCCAATGTATACTTTTTTATCATCCGCATTTCTTCTTGGAGTAGCAATTTTAATTGCCAGTAGTGTACATAACATTGATTTTGGGATAGGTGAAGGGTCGACGTCGGTTTATAAAGAGTGCAGCTCATCTACAATGGATACTGCGTACAGAACAGTTGTACGAATCGATCTTAAGAACTGTTCTCGTGATCCACGGAAGATCGGATTAAAGGAAGACGTCGAAGCAATTCAGAGGCGTGCTGCTAGTTTCGCTACCGGTAGGTTCGATCAACATGCGAGCATTGCGGAAGTGCTATGTGAGCTCAAATAGGAATCCCTGCATGGAAGACGAAGTTGTTTTCGTGAAACAGTACTAAGAAAATTTGGAGAACCGGCGCTTTTGGCTGGGCTGACTGTAGAATGATTTCATTGCAGTCAGCCGACATTTCGCGTAAGGACAGAGATGACAGAACAAGAGAAATTACGGCTCGGAAGGAAGCATACAGACAGTCGGTTTTCCCTCGCTCCGTTTGCGCGTGGAACTGGAATACAAAGAGTAGCACTAGTGCAAGATAGCATCAGCTATGCATCTTAACGGTGCATTGCAGATTGTGTATGTAGATGTAGATATGGAACTGCATTAAGTTTCTTTGTGGCTTACGAATCGCAGTCAAGGTATTTCGAATCAGTACATAATACGTGAAAAACATCTGGACGTAATTTATGTCAACCCTCTGCGTGAAATTACGGACTCTAGCACGCTGTGCGCTCAAGCAGCAATTACGGAAAGAAATAGGCCGCTACCAGAACGTGCGTCTCGCTGTGCGCCTAAAGGGCAAGCCACTTGGCGGAGGACTTTAACAAATTGCGAACGACTCGGCTGGCGCCACGGGCAGACAACGGCACGTCCGTCCTTGTCGTGCCTCCCTCGGGTGCTTTACATAAAATCCTTCTGCGGCAGACCGCCGCCCATGAATCGCGCGTCGTGCATGATTGACGGCTCGGCTCGGCACGTCCAAATGTCAGCCGCAGACCGCAGACGCCGCCCTAGCTTCCGCGCTCCTCTAGTGACGCTGGAGTTGTCCTTGAGGGCAGCTGTTGGTCGTGTCTTCCGGAGCTCGCCAACTAACGGCGTGGACTTTAATCGTGTGTCATAAACGCTGCCGTAGAGGGCGGGGCCGATAAATCTGCGAAGAGAAGGCCGCCAGGTTACAGCGTCTGGTCGTATTGCAGTGACGACTGCGAATAGTTGTATTGCAGGTTATAACACGCCCGGGAGTACAAATGGGGGTGGAGGTCCCTTAAACTGTTTGTCGTTTCGGACTGTTGCTTTACTAGACCGTCCGTCCTGGTAATCCCGCGGCTGTCGTACTGTTCTGCTCCACACTGCTGCTGGCTTGCCTGAAATTATTTATCGAAATATGCAAGCGAATAAGGGGAGCCACTCAGCGTTAAAATACAACACTGTTCGACGTGTGGTATGAACAACTATATTCTGAGACGATTAAAGGAAAATCGCAGTTTGCACTGTTAACATTCTAATTCAGAAGTGTTATCCCAATTTATCGATGATTAACAGTCCACAAATCATCATTTAGACGAGCGTACGCGTAACCGACACAACGCGGGTGATTGTTGATGATGCGGAAGCCGAATGATCGAACGAAAGTTCTTACGATCGTCACACATACAGATACCTGGTAATAGTCCTCGTTGTCACTAGTAATCGTATAAAACTGTTCGTAAAGTTAATTTTTCAGTTCTCACTTCTCACTTGTACGAGCGTGCGCGTAACCGTTGCGGCGCAGCTGATTGTTGATAATGCGGAAACGCGATGATCGAACGCTACAAGACCCTGGCACTTGACTGCACTCTTTTACGGTGACTAATTGACCGAGCGAGGTGGCGCAGTGGCTAGCACAGTGGACGCGCATTCGGGAGGACGACGGTTCAATCCCGCGTCCGGCCATCCTGATTTAGGTTTTCCGTGATTTCCCTAAACCGCTCCAGGCAAATGCCGGGATCGTTCCTTTGAAAGGGCACGGCCGACTTCCTTCCCCGTCCTTCCCTAATCCAATGAGACCGATGGCCTCGCTGTCTAGTCTTCCCCAAACAACCCAACCCTTTACGGTGACTAATGTTTACTGATTCACATTGGTTCATTCTGGGAGACCGAACACGGCGCAGATGATCGATGCTGTGCGACACGCAACGAGAGGAAACATACACACGTTATCGACGGCACTACCCATTTTTTCATTACTTCTTGACGCATTTTCCTCTGAATCACTTCCATATTTCATCACTTTACTGTAACAGCACTTGTAGCAACACTTCAACCTGAATACTAAAAAAGCCGCTCACATGCAGAGCTACACACTACACAACATAACAGTACCGTGTCCCGCTCTCGACTCCCCGACGCGGCTGCCTGCAAAGATACTCCACAACTAAGCCAGCGATATGACAATATGCTTAGAAGGTTACCTGTTGAGAAACAGTGGTCTGTTCAAACACAAAATCTATTTCTGTGAAAGAATTACTTCTATCTTGTTGAATTTTATCTCAACCACAATCGCTTTCACTATACCGTCAACAACACACAATCCTACACTTACCCACCACATTCATGATCTAAAGCTTGGTCGTGCATCCATCCTATTTCTTTCGTAAACGTTATCATCATGCCCAAGCCACCGCTTGCTGTTCAACTTCTTTCATATATCTGGCAAACCGCTTCTATCCTCCACGTATTCCTGTGGTATCTCCAACTTCATCTCGACTTCACCTACTTTAATTTCCTAAAGGCCTACGATAAACCTCCGCATTGTCGACTAATGAACGAAATACGAGTTTGCGGAACACCGAACAAGCTCTGTAACTGGCGTGAAAGCTTTCTATTCAAAAGAAATTTACTGGCACAAATCGACAAAGCAGCTTCGAGCATATGTTGAGTACGAGTGCTAAACGTTTGTGAGCTACGTCTAGATCTACGTCTACTTCTACTTGATTACTCTGCTATTCACAATAAAATGCCTGGTAGAGGGTGCAATGAACCACCTTCAAATTGTCTCTACCGTTTCTCGAAGGGCGCACGGGAAAAACGAGCACTTAAATTTTTCTGTGGGAGCCCTGATTTCTCTTATTTTATCGTCATTATCATTTCTCCCCATGTAGGTGTGTGCCAATAGAATTTTTTCTTAATCGTGGGAGAAAACTGGTGATTGAAATTTCATGAGAAGATCCCGTCGCAACGAAAAATGCCTTTGTTTTAATGAATACCACTCCAAGTATCATGCCTGTGGCACTAACTCTTCTGTCTCACGATAATACAAATCGAGCCGCCCTTCTTTGAACTTTTTCGATGTCATCCTTCACTCCCACCTGATGCGAATCCCACACCGCACAGCAATACTCCAGAATATAGCGGAAAAGCGTGGTTAAGCGGTTTCTCTATTAGACCTGTTGCACCTTCGAAGTGTTCTGCCAATGAATCGCAGTCTTTGGTTTCCTCTACCCACAACATTATCTATGTGATCGGTCCAGTTTAGGTTATTTGTAACTGTAATCCCTAAGTATTTAGTTGAATTTACAGCTTTCTGATTTCAGTGACTTATTGCGTAATCGAAATTTAGCGCATTTCTTTTAGTACTCATGTGAATAACGTCACACTTTTCTTTATTCAGGGCCACTTTCCACTTTTCGCACCATACAGGTATCTTATCTAAATAATTTTGCAGTTCGTTTTGATCATCTGATGACTTTACAAGACGGTAAATGACAGCATCATCAGCAAATAATCTAATAGGACTACTCAGATTGTCTCTTAAATTGTTAATATACACTCCTGGAAATTGAAATAAGAACACCGTGAATTCATTGTCCCAGGAAGGGGAAACTCTATTGACACATTCCTGGGGACAGATACATCACATGATCACACTGACAGAACCACAGGCACATAGACACAGGCAACAGAGCATGCACAATGTCGGCACTAGTACAGTGTATATCCACCTTTCGCAGCAATGCAGGCTGCTATTCTCCCATGGAGACGATCGTAGAGATGCTGGATGTAGTCCTGTGGAACGGCTTGCCATGTCATTTCCACCTGGCGCCTCAGTTGGACCAGCGTTCGTGCTGGACGTGCAGACCGCGTGAGACGACGCTTCATCCAGTCCCAAACATGCTCAATGGGGGACAGATCCGGAGATCTTGCTGGCCAGGGTAGTTGACTTACACCTTCTAGAGCACGTTGGGTGGCACGGGATACATGCGGACGTGCTTGTCCTGTTGGAACAGCAAGTTCCCTTGCCAGTCTAGGAATGGTAGAACGATGGGTTCGATGACGGTTTGGATGTACCGTGCACTATTCAGTGTCCCCTCGACGATCACCAGTGGTGTACGGCCAGTGTAGGAGATCGCTCCCCACACCATGATGCCGGGTGTTGGCCCTGTGTGCCTCGGTCGTATGCAGTCCTGATTGTGGCGCTCACCTGCACGGCGCCAAACACGCATACAACCATCATTGGCACCAAGGCAGAAGCGACTCTCATCGCTGAAGACGACACGTCTCCATTCGTCCCTCCATTCACGCCTGTCGCGACACCACTGGAGGCGGGCTGCACGATGTTGGGGCGTGAGCGGAAGACGGCCTAACGGTGTGCGGGACCGTAGCCCAGCTTCATGGAGACGGTTGCGAATGGTCCTCGCCGATACCCCAGGAGCAACAGTGTCCCTAATTTGCTGGGAAGTGGCGGTGCGGTCCCCTACGGCACTGCGTAGGATCCTACGGTCTTGGCGTGCATCCGTGCGTCGCTGCGGTCCGGTCCCAGGTCGACGGGCACGTGCACCTTCCGCCGACCACTGGCGACAACATCGATGTAGTGTGGAGACCTCACGCCCCACGTGTTGAGCAATTCGGCGGTACGTCCACCCGGCCTCCCGCATGCCTACTATACGCCCTCGCTCAAAGTCCGTCAACTGCACATACGGTTCACGTCCACGCTGTCGCGGCATGCTACCAGTGTTAAAGACTGCGATAGAGCTCCATATGCCACGGCAAAGTGGCTGACACTGACGGCGGCGGTGCACAAATGCTGCGCAGCTAGCGCCATTCGACGTCAACACCGCGGTTCCTGGTGTGTCCGCTGTGCCGTGCGGGTGATCATTGCTTGTACAGCCCTCTCGCAGTGTCCGGAGCAAGTATGGTGGGTCTGACACACCGGTGTCAATGTGTTCTTTTTTCCATTTCCAGGAGTGTAGATCAGGAACAATATAGGGCCTGTAACACTTCCTTGGGGAACGCCGGATATAACTTCTGTTTTACTCGATGACTTTCAGTCTAGTACTATGAACTGTAACCTTTCTGACAAGAAATCACGAATCCAGTCGAACAACTGAGGCGATACTCCATAGATACGCAGTTAGAAGACGCTTATGAGGAAATGTGTCGAAAGCCTTCTGGAAATGTAAAAATATGGAATCAATTTGACATACCCTGTCAAAAGCACTCATTACTTCATTGCCTTGCGCAATCATTAGTTCATGCTAGCTGTGTTTCACAAGAACGATGTTTACCGAATACGTGCTGACTATGAGTCAATAAATCGTTTTCTTCGAGGTACTTCACAATGTTCGAATATAGTATATGTGCAGAAAACCTACTGCAAATCGATGTTAGTGATATGGACCTGTAATTCAGCGGATTACTCCTATTTCCCTTTGTGGGTATTGGTGTGACTTGAGCAATTTTCCAGTCTTTAGGTACGGAACTTTCTGTGAGCGAGCGTTTGTACATAATTGCTAAATATGGAGCTATTGTATTAGCATACTCTGAGAGGAACCTGGCTGGTATACAATGTGGACCGGAGGCCTTGCCTTTATTAAGTGATTTAAGCTGCTTCGGTATACCGAGAATATCTACTTCTATGTTTCTCATTTTGCCATTTGTTCTTGATTGGAATTCATAAATATTTACTTTGTCTTCTTTGTTGAATGAGTTTTGGAAAACCGTGTTTAATAACTCTGCTTTAGTGGAATTGTCATCAGTGATCCACACTGCAATCACGCAATACAGTGAAAAGGTGTCACTGTAGTGTAGATCCTTCCGTAAAATGTCGGAATAAGGCTACGTTTTACTTGTAATTAAGAGTGATTTGAAGCTGACATGAAATACAGATGTTACAAATGTCCTTGATAATGACACTTGGTCGAAATTAGCTAATTGCGCTCTTAATTAAGCATCGCAGTATAGTCTATGAGGGACCATGTTTACGTTTATTAAGCATTTGGAGGCTGTTTTTCCCCACAAATGCAAAATTTCAAGAAATCTGTCTTTGTTGGTTTGGATGACTATGAAAATGAAGTGGATAGAACTGAGGAAAGGCGGACACTGTGTACGGCATCGTACTTCTAACGAACAATAGTGCGGAGGGAGCCTATCTGATAGTACACTCACGGTGGCCGAATTAGCATCAACAGTCTTACCTGGAGAGACAACTAAGACAAGCCAGGCAAAATTCACTGGGGTAACAGATGTCACGGGGTACCTCCTAATATCGTGTCGCACCTCCTTTCACCCGGCTTAGTGCAGGAACTTGAAGAGGCATGGACTCAACAAGGTGTTCGAAATCCCCTGCAGAAATATTCAGACTTGCTACTTCTGTAGCCGCCCATAAATCCGAAAGTGTTGCCGGTGCAGGATTTTGTGCACTGAATGACCTCCAGCTTACGTCCCGTAAATGTTCTATGGTATACATGCCGAACGACATGAGTGCAAAGTCATTCGATCCACACTGTTCTTCAAACCGATCACAAATAACTGTGGCCCGGCGTCACGGCTAATTGTCATCCATAAAAATTCCAATGTTGTTAAGTCCATGAATGCCTGCAAATTGTCTTCAAGTAGTTGAACATAAACCATTTTCACACTAGAATCCGCGTCATTAAATGTAAATACATCTCGGACCATTATGGAGCCACCACGAGCTTGTACAACTTGTTGACAACTTAGGTCCATGGCTTCGTGGCATCTGCGCCGCACTCGAATCCAACTATCAGATCTTAAAAGCTGAAATTGGGACTTATCTGACCAGCCATGGTTTTCCAGTCGTCTAGGATATAACGGATATGGTCATGAGCTCAAGAGAGGCGTTGTGATTAATGTGCTGTTTGCAAAGGCACTCGCGTCGATCGTTGGCAGCCAAAGCCCATTAACGCCAAATTTTGTCGTACTGTCTTAAATTTTATGTTCATTTTACGTCCTATATTGATTTCTGTTTTTATTTTACACAAAGTTGCGTGCCTGTTAGCACTGACAACTCTTCGCAAACGCCGCTGCTCTCGGTGAAGGCCGTCGGCCATTGCTTAACCGTGGGGAGAGCTAATGTCTGAAGTATGGTATTCTCGAAACACTCTTGACACTGTACGATTTTCAATATGGAATGTCGTATGCGTCTATCTCTAAATAATATTTCTCGATCAATGTCTGTTAATTCACGTCGTACGATCACAATCGCATCGGAAACCTTTTCACATAATCATCTGAGTGCAAATGATAGCTCCGGCAATGCACTGCCCTTTTGTATCTTGTGTATGCGGTACTACCGCCATCTGTATATGTGCATATCGCTAACCCATGACTTTTGTCACCTTAGTGTGTATCCAGAATGAGTAAATGGAAAGACGTACTCGGTTAATATCTGACGTTTGTAACTGCCGAATTTTTTCTAATACGACTACAGGAGTTTGACAGATATACGGAAACGCATTACCATACCTAATAAGCTGTAGGGAAAACGTTAGCTATCTAAACAGCTTCTACTCTACAAACTACACCACGAAGTTCCAATAATATTGAGATCTGACGACTGTGGTGAGCAGTGGAGATAAGACACCTCATACTCGAGATGTGTAAACAGGAGACCTGTCATCTAGAAATACAGCATCACCATTGAGGCACAAAGATAGTGTGAAGAGCGTTCAGTAAGTAATGCAACACGTATTTTTCTCTGCCAATGTGGAGTTTGTTGAGGGACATCGCGGAATAACCCAATTCAGGTCCTATAATTTCATAAAATTCCGATAGGAAGCAGCGCTATACGTACCCTTCAAACTTGTAAAGCAGGTGCTTTCGAAGCGGAGAGCTGCATTGAGTTTCTTTTCGCGAAAAACCAGATTTCATAAGGGCGATTAGAATGCTTACGGACATCTGACAGTGAAAAAAAGCACGGTGAGTCGTTGGGTGATGCCTCTTTCATCATCGCAACAAGGTCGCGCAAACCTGTAAGGTCTGACTGTGCCAGCCGACCGCACACTCCTGCAAATATGGAATGTGCAGATACTCTCATTCGAGGGGATCAACGGATCATAACCAAGCACCTCGTAAGAGCAACGTAGTACTATGTGTGCGGAATTTTTTGCGTGGTACAAGGCTGATCGTTACAATTATTGGTCGAATATCGTCTCAGGAGATGAAAAATATGTACCTCTCTTCCAACTGGAAACAAATGGGCAACCCACGGAGTGACGGCATGCCACCTCTTCTCCGAAGCAGAAGTTCAAAGCCGGTAAAGTCGTGACGATGGTCTTCTGGGACTCCAAAGGGGTTGTTCTGTTTGATGTCCTCTCATAGCGCAACTATCATTTCTGAAGTGTATTGTGCTATCCTCAGAAAAGTGACGTAACAATTCCAGCGTGTTCGTTGACACATAAATTGAAACGAATTCTCCATGACGACCCAAGGCCTCCCACACTCTGAGCACCCGAGAGGAGGTCACAGAACTTCATTGGACTGCTCTTCCTGATCCACCCTACAGAACGGATCTCACACCTTCCGGCTTCCATCTGTTTGGCCCAATGAAGGATGCACTCCGCGGGAAGCAGTAGGTGGATGACGGGGAGATTAATGACGCAGCAAGACGTTGATTCTAATGTCGACCAGTAGAATGGAGTATGCGGGCATACACGCCTTCCCATTAAGGAGGCGTATGGCCGTCACATTGATCGGTGATTACGTTGAAAAATAAGGTTTTGCAGACAAAAGAGTGGCCACCAGTATGATATATTGGAATCCGGAATAAAACAAATCTGCTTCCAAAAAAGAAAGAAAATGTTTCATTACTTACTGAACGCCCATCATTCCACGGGATGGACCTGATCAGCCAAAATGGTCACTTAATCCCTCCCAGTTCAAAGCTACAGAGGTATCTCTCTCTTGGACTGCAGATACAAGATTTTCTCCAGAATCTTATACAAGAGGATCAAAGAGCAACTAGAGGAAGAATTAGGTGAATACCAAGGAGGCTTCAGACCTTGGAGAAGCTGTGCAGAACAGATCATCACTTTAAAATTAGCCATAGCATATTACAAGAAACGAAATAAACCTCTTGTAATAAATAACCTTCGTGGACTTTAAAAAAGCATATGACTGAAACCATAGACCTTAAATATTAAATATCTTAAGAAATTTCGGGCTCCATACATAATTAATCAAACTGATAAACTCACCTTAACCAACACTGTATGAAAAGTCAAGTTCAGGGGGGAACTCTCTGAGCCACTCATCATAAAAACAGGTTTAAGACAAGGAGATTGCTTGGTACCCGTGCTGTTCAACTGTGCTTTAGAATACATAATGAGGGAATGGTACAAGACTAACCCAAATAAAATCCAAATTGGAAGACCCAAAAACAACGTAAGTTTAAATTGTCTAGGATTTGCTGATGACCTTGCTCTCTTGTCCAACAGTATTCAGGAAACCAAGCAACAAGTTATCTCACTACAGGAAATAGCACAGAAAATTGGTCTTAGAATATCCTTTGAAGAAACAGCCATCATGTTAACTGACCCACCACTCATAAACAAAATTGCCATAGGAAACCAAAAAATCAAAATTGTAGATAAATTTAAATATCTGGGAGAAATCATAACATATAACCTCAATGAAAAATCAACATGACATAACATAATAAAAAAACTGACTAGAGCACAATATATCACAGAGAACACCTTCAACAAAAAGAGCCGGTCAATAGCAACAAAATTAAAACACTACAAAACAGTCACTCAACCAGAAATAACATATGCAAGTGAAACCATATTGAAACAATTAACACTGCACAAACTGACAAAATACTCAAAATAGAGAGAAGAATCAGCAGAACGTGCATCAGCAAATGCTACCAGAAAGATGGACACTGGAGAATAGCCACAAATGAAACAGTCTGCAAGGAAATCGAACCGGTAATGAGTACAATAAGGAAAAACACATTTCATTTTTCGGACATCGAATCAGATCACCAGAGAACAGGATCATCAGGAGAATAATAGAAAAATTGTGGAATAGCAAATGCAACATTAAGTGGATTACAGAAATCAAGGAAGATATGGATGAGCTACAGATTACATTGGAAGACCTAAGAAACATAACCGACAAAATCAGGAAACTCACAGATAAACAAACCAGATTGCAATCGAGAATCAACAAACAGACAATAGGAAGGGTGATTTCCGATGAAGAAAGAAGCATGAGATCCGAGAGAATGAAGAAGTACTGGGCTGACAGGAAACTGAAAAATTCTTTGTATAAAGTTGGCTAGAGTGGTCCAATGAAGGCCATAAAATGTAAATAATAATAATCCCTCCAAATAATGGAAGTCTGGAGAGTATCTGTGAGCCGGCCGCAGTGGCCGAGCGGTTCTAGGAGCTTCTGTCTGGAATCGCGTGACCGCTATGGTCGCAGGTTCGAATCGTGCCTCGGGAATGGATGTGTGTGATGTCCTTAGGTTAGTTAGGTTTAAGTAGTTCTCAGTTCTAGGGGACTGATGACCTCAGATGTTAAGTCGCATAGTGCTCAGAGCCATTTGAACTATTAGTATCCATGAGGCCTTTGCGATGCCATGATGTGGCTGCCCAGGTAATCACCAAACACCCGGAATGTTTCTCTCTTAGGACGTAAACTCGACCAGGAGTTGGAAACAGTATGAAATTAGAATAACACGATCAAATAACTTTCTTCCATTTCTCCATGGTCCAGTTTTTATGGCTCCAGAACCATGTTTTCTTATTACGGGAATTTGCATCACTGATGAGTGGTTTTGGAATTCCAGTTCGCAATTCAGTTCCCTGCTTACGGAGCTTCTTTCGTGTTGCTTTGGTGCTAACACAGCTTGCGTGTGCGACGTTCACTTCTGCAGTGATTTTCGCAGCTGCCTATTTTTCGTCACGACGCTCTTTAATGACCATCTGTGGTGACTATTCCTACATACTTTCGTCCACGTTGTGACTTAGCAGATGATGTTTCTCCACTTTCCTGTAAGCCGTATAAATCTTCGATATGGTGCCTCTCGAAACACCAAACATTACGACTACCTTAGATACGGAAGCATCCACCATATGGTCGCCAAGAATCTGCCCACGTTCGAATTCTCTTAGCTCCGACATAATGGATCCACTACGATACAGAATACTAATTTGACCATGACTAACACTGCGCACGCGCCGTTAGAGGTCAATTACAACAACGCAACCGGCTGGTGCGACTAGCATGTGCATTCATGTTTAAGAATGTATTTCTCGCGGTGTTATCATTTTTTCTCAGCCCGTATATCTACTTTATTCTTTTGGATTACAAAGAGCTATCGAAGATGTCTTCAACGATACAGCATGCGCGAAACCTGTTCACAATGGAAAAGATAACAGCGCCGCAAACCACTAACCTAACCCCAGGAGAAAACTTCCTACAAACACTGGCCTACAGTATCAAATGTAGCAAACGCGTAATTCATCAACGGTTCGTGTGTTTACTAAGATGACTGATCTTTCAAGCAATCAAAATGTTTATCTTGAACAAAGAATTTTATTTATTTTATTTTATTGTTTATTTTTAATTTTTTTTTTGTGTTTCAGACTTTTGACTTGTTTGATGTGGACCACTACAAACTCCTCTATTGTGCCAAGCTCTTCATCAAAGGATACTCTTCTTTCATCATGGTCTAGGCCTTAGGTCTGTTCCGTCTTCTCAGTATCCAGCCATCTTTTTGTTGATATTCCTATGGACCTTGCATATATAGGTCTGAAATTTTAGGCTTGTTTTGATAGTCTTGAACCTAGCGTTCTTTGTAGATGTTCTAACCAGCTTTGTCGATTAGACTTAATCTTCTCAGTTAGATCATATATCCCAATCTCTGCTCTTACATCTTCGTTTCGTAGTTTATCTAACTTTATACAGCGCTTAACCGCTCTTATAAATTTCATTTCTGGTCCTTGGATTCTACTTTCTTGCTTTCCAGCAGTTTTCCTAGTTTTACTTCCAAATACCAGTGTGGAGGTGGCCATTACCTTATGAAACTTGATTTTTGTGTCTTTTCTCAGTTTTATATCTTAATTTTGTAGTGATTGTTCCGCGTATCATTTGGTATTTTTGCAGTTTGTCGTCGACGTCGATTTTGATAGTTTATAACATTTCCCAGGAAAAGGAAGTTAACTTCTTAAATGATTTTGTTCCTTATTGTGATCTTAGCCTCAACAGTTTTATCCCTTTGAAAACGATCACTTTTGTTTTTGGAATGGATGTTTTCGTATTATATTCTTTAGAAATTTGGTTCAGTTTGTAGATGCATCTATGCAGCGAAGTCTCGCTGTTCTGTAAAATTGCAAGATTGGATGGAAAAATAATTGTGTTAAAAATATGTCACCTGAGTGTCCCATGCCCGGATCAATTTGTTGTTTCCATGTTTCAATCATATCGTCGATGTATATATAAACAGTGTGGTTTGGTTAATCTTTATCCTTATTTTTGCACCTGTATATTGACATTTCACCAACTGTAATGTTTGCTGAGGATGTCGTTTCTTATGTAATATGTTCCGTAAGCTTTTTCTGTATACATGGTCGAAGGCTTTTTTTTGTCTATAAATGCGATGTTTCTTTCCGTATTTAACTCTCTTCGTTTTCTATAATTTAAGTGTGAAAACATAATCGGTAGAGGATCTTGCTTTTCTGAAACCATTGCTCGGGCAACAGATTTTCGGCAATAATAACCTCGAAGAGAAATTAAATACCTGCTGCCTTGCAGTTATGTAACTGGCTTACCATAGGCTAGAGCAATTAAACCTTGATCAAAAATTACTGGAAGGTCATGAGGCTAAACGCTGGCAGCCCTGCCAGATGTCAAGCCTGGGTACATATTGATATCCCGTACCGAGGACTTTAATTTATTCATAATTTTGAAAAGTACCAGCTGGATGGATTAGAGAATAGTACTGGATAGATTCCAGTCTCCGTCTTCCTTCACAAGTCTTCATCATCTGCAGTTCCCTCCAGAACCACGAAAGTTACTAGCTGATATCTTAACACATCTCATATCACCGTTTCCCTTCTACTTGTCAGTGTCCTTAGCTCATGTCTTCGTCGATTCTGCGAAGCACCTCCTTATTCCCTATCTTATGAGTTCACTTACTTTTTCAGCATCCTTCTATAGCCTCGCGTCTCATGCACTTCTGTTCTCTTCTTTTCCGATTTCCCCATAGTCCACGACTTAATATCGTACGATGATGTGCTCGAAACGTACAGTCTCAGGCATTTCTTCCTCAAATGATGGGCTATGACTGATACTAGTAACCTTCATTTGGTCAGGAATGTCCTCTTTGCCCATGCATTCCACTTCTTATGTCCTCTTTGCTTCATTCGTCACGTGTTATATTTTTCTTTTAATGTGATAAGTTTATCGTCAACCGTATTTCTGTTACTCTTCGTTACTTTCGTCTTCCTTCCGAATTTCCTCTCAATCCGTAGTGTGTGCTCATTAGAATGTAAATTCCATTCAACAGTTTTTGAAATTTCTCCTCCTCTTTCAAGGAGGATTGCGTTGTCATCAATGAATCTTATATATATCATCATATATTGTAATTATTTCTTTTATTTCCGTCATTCCTCATTCGATGTATTATCGAACAGTGGGATTGAAACACTACATCTCAGAGTAGTGATACATCCTTCAAAGCGATTTCGGACACACAGTGATGCACGTCGAAATTATCTGTATTTATCGCAGGACAAGTCCGAGTAGTAGAGCGCTTGTAGACCGTTTATTTTAATTTTGGCTACCACAAAGGTTTTAAGTATGGTAAACGTGAAAGAATTTCTGCGTTTTTCGATCTGTCGATCTAGCAGGCTCCAAACTATTTGTTTTGAAACTCCGTATTCCATAAAGCACAATAGGAGGGACACATGTCAGAGTATCCACTGTAAGTACCGAAATATATTTACCCTAACTGCATACATTTTGAGTGACCTGTATTGGTTTCCCTACGGTTTCTTGTGTCACTACATCTACATCTACGTGGATACTCTGCAAATCACACTAAAGTGCCTGGCAGAGGGTTCATCGAACCACCCTTACAATTCTCTATTATTCCAATCTTGTTTAGCGCGCGGAAAGAATGAACATCTATACCTTTCCGTACGAGCTCTGATTTCCCTTATTTTATCGTGGTGATCTTTCCTCCCTATGTAGGACGGTGTCAACAAAATATTTTCACATTCGGAGGAGAAAGTTGGTGATTGGAATTTCGTGAGAAGATTCCATCGTAATGAAAAACGCCTTTCTTTTAACGATTTCCAGCCCAAATCCTGTATCATTTCTGTGATATTTCGCGATAATACAAAACGTGCTGCCTTTCTTTAAACTTTTTCGATGTACTCCGTCAGTTCTGTCTGGTAAGGATCCCACAACGCGCAGTAGTGTTCTAAAATAGGACGGACAAGCGTAGTGTAGGCAGTCTCCTTAGTAGGTCTGTTACATTTTCTAAGTGTCCTGCCAATAAAACGCAGTCTTTGGTTAGCCTTCCCCACAACATTTTCTGTGTGTTTCTTCCAAATTAAGTTGTTCGTAATTGTAATACCTAGGTATTTAGTTGAATTTACGGCTTTTAGATTAGACTGATTTATCGTGTAACCGAAGTTTAACGAGTTCCTTTTAGCACTGATGTGGATGACCTCACACTTTTCGTTATTTTGGGTCAACTGCCACTTTTCGCCACAATTCAAATATTTTTTCTAAATCGTTTTGCAATTTGTTTTGATCTTCTGATGACTTTATTAGTCGATAAAAGACAGCGTAATCTGCAAACAACCGAAGACGGCTGCTGAGATTGCCTCCCAAATCGTTTATATAGATAAGGAACAGCAAAGGGCCTACAACACTACCTTGGGGAACGCCAGAAATCACTTCTGTTTTACTCGATGACTTTCCGTCAGTTACTATGTACTGTGACCTTTCTGACAGGAAATCACAAATCCAGTCACATAACTGAGACGATATTCCATAAGCACGCGATTTCACTACGAGCCGCTTGCGTGGTACAGTGTCAAAAGCGTTCCGGGAATCCATAATTTCGGAATCGATCTGAAATCCCTTGTCAGTAGCACTCAGCACTTCAAGTGAATAAAGAGCTACTTGCGTTTCACAGGAACGATGTTTTCTAAACCCCTGTTGACTGCGTGTCAATAGACAGTTTTCTTCGAGGTAATTCATAATGTTCGAACACAATATATATTCTAAAATCCTGCTACATATCGACGTTAACAATATGGGCCTGTAATTTAGTGGATTACTCTTACTACCTTTCTTGAATTTTGGTGTGACCTGTGCAACTCTCCAGTCTTTCGGTACGGATGTTTCTAAACCAGGCAATACGAAGAGATTTGAGAATTAGCACATTAGCAAGTTCTTGTGACCAGGAACTGGACCACATTACCACTCGTTTCCTTACCACAAGAAAATTTCTCTCTTTCTGCTAGTCCAAGCATCTGTCTTTCCATCCAGTATCTCCCGTAGCAACAAACGCTATCGACCTCGGCTACAAAAGGGGTTACGGATTATGTAGTCTCTCGTTTGTTCTCGGTGTTCTAAAACAAAAGTTGGGAGCTTGGTCCGGGCAGGATGATTATGACTAATATACCTGGCTGTTTCTGCCTGGGGTGTCCAGAATGAAACTTCTGGTGTTTGCCGGACCTGTTGGCTGACGTCAGGTGGACCCCGAGTTTGGGAAATAACATTAGAATGGAAAGTAAAATTCACTGGAGCAGACGAATGTATGCTGCTGCTGTGTGTTTGAAACTCAAGCACCACTACAAAGGAAAGCCGACAGCCCGCCTTCGCAATAATACCCAACTCGAGTGTAGTCCTTTGTTCCGTTCTGTGAAATATTCTGATCTCGCTGTGGCGCTCCGAGTACCTGTTCCCGTAACAAAAGCGCATTGAACAGCGCAAGCTGTAACAGCACTACGGCTAAAACCGTGGCAGGCTTCCGCCGGTCGTTAAGTACCGTTCCGTCGGAATGAAATTCGTCATGTCTCCATGTACCAATTTGCTACTAAACAATAACAATGGAAGAGTGTCCCATCTCGCTTTTATTGTTTCTCTCCCTTCCCTCTCCGACGTCTCTCACAATATCTTTCCTCTCTACCTGTCTGTTTGTCTGTGGATCTGACAATTTGTTTACCTAGCTATAATTCTTTTATCTTTGTCCTCATTTTCGCCGGACGTCGATCGTTATTGATGTCATGCCGTCCTGTACAGGCATTTCCGTCCTGTACTGGCATTTCCGTCCTGTAGAGGCATTTCGTATCTGCACATTTCCTGTAGCAACGGTCATAGCCCACTATAATTTTCCCCTATATACCATTAACAGCGGAGGAGCTAGTCTTACGTAAACTTAGACATGTCCCCCATCCTGCTCTTACTCATGATAGAGAGTTTACATTCTATTTGTCCTCTCTTTGTGTGTGTACCATCTGAGTTGAAGACACCTGATCCTGTAATAACAGATTTTCCTTTAGGAATAGCACCTTCGACTAGTAATCAAAACTTCCTTGAGTTCCTGGTCCAGTCCCAGACATTCCTTAAATTTTAAATAAAAATCATCAACAAAAGCTGCCGAATTTTCCTACTAAGAGCCGTATCAAAGGGGAAAGAGGACCTTCTTTTCCTTTAGGAAACTCCGCCTAAAAGGTCGAATAATCATGAATCATCCACGGCATGAGGATGCAGGACTCATTGGAAACAATTTCATTAAAGACGCCGGATGTGCATCCTCACTACATATGACCTATATTTCTCCACTGGCAAAAGTTGCTGGATTAGTCTCCCATTGTGGTTTCTGGAAGAAGGCTGGTGGAGGTGGAAACAGCCATGAGAAAAATCTTGAATAACCAAATCAGAACGTGGAGTGCCAGAAGTCTAAATGTGATAGTGAGATCAGAAAATTTTAAAAGGGTAATGCAAAGGCTCAGTCTAACTACAGGGGGTGGGGTGAGGGGTCAGTGAGGGTGGAAAAAAATAAGGATTTCTGATCAGATGAATATAGGTTGATATCAACAACAGCAGAAAATGGTATAGCAGGAGTAAGATTCGGTGACTGGATAGACGAGAAAGTTTTTTAAGTTAAACAACTGAATGAAAGAATTACTCTTGTCAGAACCGATAGCAGACCAACACCAACAAGAATAGTTCATGTGTAAATACAGACGTCACAAAGCAGAAGATGAAGAGATGGAGTATATGGGGGTAGCTCAGTTTGTAAAAGGAGGTGATTATATAAGCACCATTGACTTAAAGATGCTATTGCGACTGAATATGGGCTCTTAAGTAGGAGAGAGCCTAACAGAGCTCTGCTGTAAACTTCAGCTGGTATTGCGAATACACTTTTCAAAAATCAGGAGGTGGTAAAAGGCCTGGAGACCTGAAGATTCCAGCTAAAATACATCACTGTGAGGCAGACATTCCTAAGATACTGGGCTGTACGGCGTAGACATACACTCAGCTCAAAATTTAGTAATGATGAAGAGTAGGCTGCACTTTTAGAGTCGTCAGTGTCAGTCAGCGTGAAAGGAAGTGGGATATTGAAGTACTGTTGAATAATGATGTTGAAGAGGAATGAGTATCTCTAAAAAAAGTAAATGACAGAATTTGGGCAGACAGTCACAGCAAGGAAGAAACCTTGCGTAAGGGGAGAAATACCTCATTTGATCATCGAAGGAAGGAATTACGCAAATTCGCAGGAGAAGACACGAATACAACATTATAAATCACTTAAGAGAGGAATAAATAAGTAATTAAGGAATTGCAAGGCAAAATGTCCACAAGAAAATTTGAAAAAATCGAAAAAGGCCGGATCAGCGTATCGAAAAACCAAGCAGCCTTCGGTGAAATTGGACGCATTAAAACTGTAACGTGAATTCCACTGTTAATGGCAGGGGAGAGAGCGCATAGGAAGAGAGAGTACACTGAGGGTTGCAACGAGGAGGAAAATTGGTCTGATGATGCGATTGAGGTAGAAACGGGAGTCGATATGAGAGACATAGTGGATCCAGTACCGAGTCAGAGTTTAATAGAGCTTTGGTAGACTTGTGGTCAAATAAGGCAGAAGAAATAGATAACATTCGTCCGATATTTCCGAAATTTTTGGGGAAAGTGGCAACCAACTGAATATCCAAGTTGTGTGGAATCTATGAATCCAAAGACATATCGTCATTCTCACAAGACGAAGCTGGGCGAGTCTTAGTTCTACGACATCGCACCAGCCCATTGTGGACACGACACAGCCGCGCATGCTGGTTCCTAGAGTGTCAGATTTTTGCCTCAGGTCTCCAACACTCTCTGCTTTCTCTTGACAGTGAAGTGACTTCTCACTCTCCTTGGATAAAGAAGTCACTGCGTGACAAGCGTTTCCAGAATGACGATGGGTTGGCTTTTGAGGGGGGACGTTTTCTGAACAGAAGAAATTTAGACATCTACAACCAGTACCGTGGCTCAGTCATCTGCCGTTGGGAAAAAATGGGTCGCACTGCCAGGAAAGACTATCGTCATCGAACGATTTCATGGTTGCAACTAAATTATTTTGTGATGAAAATTAAAATTTAAAAATTACTAAATGACTGGTATATCGTAACATTAAGATCACTAGAGAACCAGTTCCGACATTGCTATTGACAATGGAAGCAATACTTGAGAAAAATAAAGACATCTTGAGAGGGTTTCTCGACCTGGAAAAGTCCTTCGACGATGTAAAATGGAGCAAAATGTTAGAACTTCCGAGAAAAAATAGCAATAAGTTTTTGGGAAAGACGAATAATATACAGTCCAAGAGAGAACAATAACAATAGAAGATAGATGAAAAACTTTGGAAAAGTTGTGGTACGATCTTATGGGACCAAACTGCTGAGGTCATTGGTCCCTAACTTACGCACTACTTAATCTAGCTTAAACAAACATAAGCTAAGGACAACACACACCCATGCCCGAGGGAGGACTTCTCGAACCTCCAACGGGAGTGGGGGTTGGGGGGGTGGGGGGGGGGGGGGGGGAGGGCGGGCAGCCTCTTGAACCGTGACATGACGCCTCAGACTGTGCGGGGGAAGATAGAGATCAAAAAGTATAAGACAGGGGTACAGTCTTCCACCGCCTCTGTTCAGTCCGTACATCGAAGAAACAATGAAAATAAAATATAGGTTCTAGAGTGGGATAAAAATCCTTAGCTAAAAGATACAAACGATAAGACTACTATTGAGATTGCTATCGTCAGTGAGAGTGAAGAACATTTACAGGACGTAATGAATGGAATGAACAATTTAATAAGTATAGAACATCGATTTTCAGTACACCGAAAAAATTCGAAACTAATGAGGAGTAGCTGTGGGCAAACTTAACGTTAAAATTTGGGGACAGGAAGTAAACGAAACGAATGAAATCTGCTACCTCAGAAGCAAAATAACATATAAAGAGCGCAGCAAAGAGGATGTGAAAATGAGACTGGCACAACGAAAGAGAGCATACGTGAACACAGAGGAAGACCGCACTGCAGTTCCTTCTCTAAATCCTCGCACAAACGAAAAAATGGCTGACATCGAAATAAGTGTCCAAGGAATAGAAAAGCAACTGGAATCACTCAATAGAGGAAAGTCCACTGGACCTGACGGGATACCAATTCGATTCTACACAGAGTACGCGAAAGAACTTGCCCCCCTTCTAACAGCCGTGTACCGCAAGTCTCTAGAGGAACGGAGGGTTCCAAATGATTGGAAAAGAGCACAGATAGTCCCAGTCTTCAAGAAGGGTCGTCGAGCAGATGCGCAAAACTATAGACCTATATCTCTTACGTCGATCTCTTGTAGAATTTTAGAACATGTTTTTTGCTCGCGTATCATGTCATTTCTGGAAACCCAGAATCTACTATGTAGGAATCAACATGGATTCCGGAAACAGCGATCGTGTGAGACCCAACTCGCCTTATTTGCTCATTAGACCCAGAAAATATTAGATACAGGCTCCCAGGTAGATGCTATTTTTCTTGACTTCCGGAAGGCGTTCGATACAGTTCCGCACTGTCGCCTGATAAACAAAGTAAGAGCCTACGGAATATCAGACCAGCTGTGTGGCTGGATTGAAGAGTTTTTAGCAAACAGAACACAGCATGTTGTTATCAATGGAGAGACGTCTACAGACGTTAAAGTAACCTCTGGTGTGCCACAGGGGAGTGTTATGGGACCATTGCTTTTCACAATATATATAAATGACTTAGTAGATAGTGTCGGAAGTTCCATGCGGCTTTTCGCGGATGATGCTGTAGTATACAGAGAAGTTGCTGCATTAGAAAATTGTAGCGAAATACAGGAAGATCTGCAGCGGATAGGCACTTGGTGCAGGGAGTGGCAATTGACCCTTAACATAGACAAATGTAATGTATTGCGAATACATAGAAAGAAGGATCCTTTATTGTATGATTATATGATAGCGGAACAAACACTGATAGCAGTTACTTCTGTAAAATATCTGGGAGTATGCGTACGGAACGATTTGAAGTGGAATGATCATATAAAATTAATTGTTGGTAAGGCGGGTACCAGGTTGAGATTCATTGGGAGAGTGCTTAGAAAATGTAGTCCATCAACAAAGGAGGTGGCTTACAAAACACTCGTTCGACCTATACTTGAGTATTGCTCATCAGTGTGGGCTCCGTACCAGGTCGGGTTGACGGAGCAGATAGAGAAGATCCAAAGAAGAGCGGCGCGTTTCGTCACTGGGTTATTTGGTAACCGTGATAGCGTTACGGAGATGTTTAATAAACTCAAGTGGCAGACTCTGCAAGAGAGGCGCTCTGCATCGCGGTGTAGCTTGCTCGCCAGGTTTCGAGAGGGTGCGTTTCTGGATGAGGTATCGAATATATTGCTTCCCCCTACTTATACTTCCCGAGGAGATCACGAATGTAAAATTAGAGAGATTAGAGCGCGCACGGAGGCTTTCAGACAGTCGTTCTTCCCGCGAACCATACGCGACTGGAACAGGAAAGGGAGGTAATGACAGTGGCACGTAAAGTGCCCTGCGCCACACACCGTTGGGTGGCTTGCGGAGTATCAATGTAGATGTAGATGTAGATGTAGAATGTACCTTTGCAGCACAACACTGAATGGTAGTCAATCATGAACTGTGGGAAAACTCACAAAAATAGAGAAACCCATTGACTGAGGTGTGATTCTACAGAAGGATGTTCAAAGTTAGGTATACTGATAAGAAATTAGGAAGTTTCCGTACAGTCGGCGAAAGAAGGAAAATAAGCAAAACCTTGACGTGATGAATGGACAGGACGATAGGACGTGTGCTGAGACATTAGGAAATAATTTCGATGGTACTAAAACAGTGATATCCAACCGTTTTTAGACCATTAAGCCTGCGCGCAATCATGTATTAGCCACAACCCTCCCCCCTCTCGTCCCATAATCGCTTTCACAAGAACAAAACTATAGAATGAAAAAGAATTTTCTTTGAAAAAAAAAAAAGGTTCAAATGGCTCTAAGCACTAGACTTAGAACTACTTTAACCTAAGGACATCACACACATCCATGCCCGAGGCAGGATTCGAAACTGCGACCGTAGCATCAGCGCGGTTCCGGAATGAAGCACCTAGAACCGCTCGGTCACAGCGGCCGGTAACTTTATTTGAATTCTTTTATGACAAAGTAGCGAAAAATAAATGATATTTAGTTTTTGCAAGTGCTTTTGTAATGCAGGAGCTAATGAGTACGTGAGGCAACTGCTGCTGCTTATTTCTAACAACATTTTTGTATAGAATGGTGAAGCAATTATCAGTACATCTCAAGGGCTACCTACAACTGCAGTTCAGAAAAGAAAGCTGTCTGTTCAAATTGAGGGCCGATAATTTTCGTAAAACATGCTTCTTCCCTACCACTCCCCTCCCTATCGACACTTGCTTCACACACATATACCCTGCAGCCACATTTAAAATCAACCAGGTTACAGTGTCTGCACTTTACTTACTATTTGCAGATCACTTGATTGCTGCACTCCTTACTTCTGAACAGGCATAAATCTGAAGGCGTTTGGCTGCCAGTGCTTTTGTATTTAATTACGATAATAATGATAACAATGATATTGCGTAGCCCCCTACAGCCGGCCGAAGTGGCCGTGCGGTTAAAGGCGCTGCAGTCTGGAACCGCAAGACCGCTACGGTCGCAGGTTCGAATGCTGCCTCGGGCATAGATGTTTGTGATGTCCTTAGGTTAGTTAGGTTTAACTAGTTCTAAGTTCTAGGGGACTAATGACCTCAGCAGTTGAGTCCCATAGTGCTCAGAGCCATTTGAACCATTTTTTTTAGCCCCCTACAGCATTGCAATTACATAGTAACTATTGTGTTGTGTTTTCAATTACTTTGCTTATATTTTGCGAAGTTAATAATGACCAGTTTTATGTGAACTACCTACAACTCAGAAACGGCTTTTTCATGAGATATTTAAGAATAGTTTGTTGTAGATGCATGGTTAAAAGTAAATGGTATGTGTATAGTGGTACGTCTATGCGAGGAAGTCATTGCTTATACATTAGTTTCACAAGCTATAAAAATATAATTATTGGTAGCTCAGGTAACCAGCACACAGTCTTACAAAACAGTGGTAAACAGTAAACACCCCCAGGCGGTTTGTAAGTTTTTTGTGAGTACATGCTTTGCTACCACGAGGCCCCAAAAACTTTGCAGCATTACTTCCTTTCCATGCTACAAGCTTACACTTCCACTATCCGTTTCCCCCTCTACCTCTCCATCAGATGGTTTTCTTGGCGCAGACCCTGCTTGGACCTGGTTTATGATGGAGACTCGAATTTCCTTTGCCGGTCGGGGTGGCCGAGTGGTTCTAGGCGCTACAGTCTGGAACCGCGCGATCGCTACGGTCGCAGGTTCGAATCCTGTCTCGGGCATGTGTGTGTGTGTGATGTCCTTAGGTTAGTTAGGCTTAAGTAGTTCTAAGTTTAGGGGACTGATGACCTCAGAAGTTAAGTCCCATAGTGCTCAAAGCAATTTGAACCATTTTTTTGAATTTCCGTTACTGGCGTTCTCTAAAACGCTTCATTAAATAAACACATGGTCCCCATTGTTGGATTTGACCTGCCACCAAGTTTCAAAACCCTCCAGAAGTGCGGATCGTGCAGGGAAGGTCGCCAGTGCAGCGTATGCTCCACAAATTTGTGCCTTTCTGTCTTTGCTCCCTTCCTTTTAGTAATGTAATATACCCAAAACCCAGCACAGTACCCGCACGGTTGTAGCCTACTGACGATGCAGGGATCGCACTCTTGGTGCCTGAGTTGAAAACTACCCATGTATGCCAAGGTGTATGTGCTGTTGTGACTGGCGCACAGGGACTACAAAAAATGGATTACTGGCCAGCCAGCCATTGCTGAGGGTGAGGGGTCCCATTTTGGATCGATGGCTTCCCACCCACCAGGGACATTGGCCTCCACCTCCCAGCCAGAGATGAATCACCTTCCTTCAGCTTCTCTTGACAGGAAGGAGTCCATCAGGACACTTTGTTGATGTTTCTACCAGTCTACAGTCAGATACCATCCACTGGGTGAAGGAGCCACAGGCTGCTCGTCACAGAAATTTGCAATCATAATCTTTACCTGAAACTAAAGAGGAGCCCTCGCAATCATCGAAATCCTCCAAGGAGAGGAAACACAAGAAAAAGTGTTCCAAGAAGGACATTCTGATGGCCCCCATGCCACTAGATACCCCTATTCCACTCCTGTGGCTGAGGCAGAGATCCTGGTGGCCTCTTAGGCCCCAGTTCACAGCAGACAACGGAACCTGGAACATATATATATTATAATAATCATATGAGGCTATGGTTATTCGGGTAAGGATGTTTCAGGATATTACTATCTGCCATGTTTACCTCTTGCCCAGTGGTGAAGTGTCTCAGAACATATTGTTTGCATTTGTTGCTCAGCTCTCCCACCTTTCCTAATCTTGGGTGATTTCAACGCCCATATCCCTTAGTGGGGTGGAACCACGATCACAATCCATCGTAAACACCTCGAAAACTTACTGGCACAACTTGACCTTTGCCCTCACACACTTCAGTATGGAGCAAAGAACTTTCTCAGCTGTTGACGTTTCCATTTGCAGACATTGTCTTCTCCAATCCGTTCACTGACGAGTCCACGATGACCTGTGTGGTAGTGACCACTTTATGATCTTCTTGTCCTCCCTCAGCACCACTTCTGCAGACGCTAGCTAAGTTGGTTTCTCAACACTGCTGATTGGTGCTTTCGCCTTTGGCTTCTCGCTGCATGGAGTTGTCGATGAGGCAGTCTAGAATACAATGACAGCCATTCTTTTGGAAGATGACTTGGCGACCCCTGTTCCTCAGGTATCCCCCAATGGGAGATTTACCCTTGTGGTCATAAGATCCGTTAGAGATCATAGACAGGCTCTCCAGTGCCATAGGCGGCACCCATCTATGGAGCACCTCATTGCCTTTAAATGGCTCCATGCTCAGGTGCGCCACCTAATGAAATGATGGAAACAATAATGCCGGGTGTTGTGTCTAGACAAGACAGCCTAGACACAATGAGAGGAAGCCGAAAGGCACGCGCTACGCTCACGCAGATGGGCGTGAGGTCTGAAACAGGATACGTAATGAATGCTATAAAGAAAAGTACATAGCTTCTGGAATACTTAACTTTAATCCATCCTTTTGGTACATCTGGAGATTGTGGCGATACAAGTGAGATTCTTTAGATACATGCAATGTTACTAATGGCGCCTTGCTAGGTCGTAACCATTGACTTAGCTGAAGGCTATTCTAACTATCTGCTCTGCAAATGAGCGAGGTTTCGCCAGTGTGCATCGCTAGCTACGTCGTCCGTACAACTGGGGCGAGTGCTAGTCCGTATCTCGAGACCTGCCTTGTGGTGGCGCTCGGTCTGCGATCACACAGTGGCGACACGCGGGTCCGACATGTACTAATGGACTGCGGCCGATTTAAAGCTACCACCTAGCAAGTGTGGTGTCCGGCGGTGACACCACACTGGGAACGGTACCATTTAAAGCCAGTGAGGTACTCCATAGATGGGTGACGCTTATATCGCTGGAGAACTTGCCTACGATCTCTAATGCTATTGAGTGATATTTTATACTGAAATGCAAGCAAATTTACTTTTTAGTTTTTCTAATATTAACAATAGAAGTTTATTTTGGCGCGCTACTTACAAACACAGCAGCTGATCGCGGAGAAAGACCACAATTTAGACGGTCTTTCTCAGGATACATGTACCGAACTAGCAATCTGTCACTGATACCTCGAACCACAATACGGCCGGTCGCTATGGCCGAGTGGTTCTAGGCGCTTCAGTCAGGAACCGTGCTGCTGTTATGGTCGCAGGTTCGAATCCTGCCTCGGCCATGGATGTGTGTGATGTGGTTTAAGTAGTTCTAAGTCTAGGGGACTGATGACCTTAGATGTTAAGTCCCATAGTGCTTAGAGCCATTTGAACCACATTACGTTTTCTTCCCAGTGCCGGCTTCTCAGCTGCTCTACCAAGAGTTTCTTGTAGCTGAATATGATGGCTGTAAAGCCAGAAATATTACATATCCTCTTCCTTCAGATTTTCCAAAAACTGGGATGTTCTCGCAGACAACAATCAATTTTGGAAATAAAATATTACTCAAAATTTTTTTTCACAACTCGAATCTGCTTGATATGTTTTCTTTCTCAATTTTGTTAACTTGCAATCTATAATTTATGCTAGAGTACCCTATAGCAGTCCACTATCCACTAGACAGTTTTCAATCATAATTTTATACTGCAGTTGAGCTACTATCGACGCGTTGCTGTCCATTAAATTCAACAAAATATTTCTCATGAGGAGTTAAATCGGTATACCACTGTTATCGGCGTATTGCCTTCCTTTTGATTCAATGAAATATTTGCATGAAGAATTTACATTGCTATTCATTTTTGGCTCTTTACTGCCCTTAATTGACCAACTATTTGCCATAAGAAGCTAAGTTGCTATACAGCTACTATCGGAGCAATGTCATCCTTTCAGTCCAACATCAGATGCCTTCATGATGCCATTTCCTTACACTTTACAGTTTTCCTCACTATTATGTCGGCGCCATGCCGTTCTGTACGTATTTATATTTGAATGTATCATAAAGACGACCACTTCACATGATTACAAATAAAGCAAACTTTTATACATTTCAGAAATGCGTGGAGACGGAAGATACTCGCTCATTTTACCACACACGCAAGCAAGCACCCTGCAACACCAACCCGTATTGTTGATGGCTGTAAAGCCAGAATTATTAGATGGTTTCGCTTTTTTTTAAATAACAAGAGCATCATCAAAAACTCTGGAATTTACAGTCTGAAGTATAGTAGTTGGCTATTGGAGAGCGAATCAGTCAATAAAACATACTGAGTGCGACACGTGGATCTACTGAAAAACTTAATTTCAACAGTCACTGTTTCCCCTTCAGTCAATGCCTGCTCTCGCTAAGTGTGCGTGCTTACTGTGTTAAAAATACAAGGATATAGAGTGGAAAATGGAGAGAGCATTAAAGCTGATAAGGTTTATCATGAACGGGGCTGTTTACGGGCCCCTAAGAGCTAAGATTATAAAAAATAGCTCAGCATTAGAAAGTGAAATACACGCTGTGAAAAAGAACGTGGTGTCTTTATTGTTATCTTTTCGCCATGACCTACAGCGAGAAAGAAACAATACTGGGAGTGACTATTGAATCTCTGCTGTAGGTATGACTCTCCTGGAAGGGTTGTCACCTTTGGAAATTTTAGGGCCTGCACAATTCAATGACATTTCAAATTTGTAGCTTTCGTTAGGTGAATAATCATGAAATAGGCCATGTTCCAATTCAACTTTAAGGTCGAGATTAATTTTCTGGAACTATGGCACTGACTACTTTTTGAAAGGGAGAGCGTTCACTAGCGTCGTTTTTTCTTTTGCTGATGATCAGCGTGTTACTGAAAAATAAATGCCGCATGTGCTACAACTGCTACATCTTATTCTTTCCTCATAATATCCGCTGCTGAAAGCGTAATTAGTGTGCTACTTTATAATAATAACAAAACTGGAGCAAGTTGGCAAATTATCAAAGCCAATTGCGATTTTACATGAACGGATCCCTTGATCCCAAGCGCTTCGTTTGGTGTGGATGAGACGTCGAAAGCCAATCCAATATACAGAATTCAGGAAATAATTATTGAGGAAGTGCACTCTTACATGTAAGTAATGACGAATATTGCAGAAAAATCTTAACTTACACGAATAACAATGTCTCAGAACGTGTTGCAAATATGAAGCAGAAAAAATATTTTTTTTTACCCATCCGTGCGCGAACCCGTGTCATTTTGTATCGTATTCCCGCGCGCTAACCACTTTTTTCCCCAGATTTTTTTTTATTCCACAAAAACAGTAACAAAAATAGCTAGCTTACAATGAAATGACATAAATAAGTTGACAGATGGTGGCAGTCATAAATTACAGCATTCAAAGAATGAGGAATCTTTAGCAGTAGCACAATTTAGCACATTCACTGTGACCTTCAACTGGTGGCAGATCAGCATGCACATTTTCTTCTTCTGCAGCCTGAGGTTCCTCATCATCATTTCCCAGACCCAAATTGATCAGTAAATCCTTGATTTGTGTTCCTTCCGGGGTAAATTACGTGGACAGAAGAACAGTGCCGAACATCGACATCGCAAAATCCTTCACTTGGCCACGCCAAACATCAGAAACGTAAGACTCAATTTTCGTGCTATTGTGTAGAGGAACGTAGGCTGACTTCGTTGCCAAACGGTGCTGCGTAAGTCATAAATGCATGATGGTTTGGAAGGTTTCCAATATCAGGCTTCACATAATTGCTTTTCATTGTTACTTGCAAGTTGTAAACATGTTTCAATAATTACTAACTAAACCATTTGTGGGAAAAAGCACACAAAATCACTAGTAACGTCAGTTCACATTCATGTAATATAGGTAAGCAGAGCCGATGTCTTGATATTTAATGATATTTAAACTCTCAGTAAAATAACACGTATTTTCAGAGAATATTCACCGAGTAAGTTGTTTTTTTATGTAATCATTCACAGTAACAGCTAACCTAACCATATTTCTAACAAAGGAAAATAGTCTGTTATGAACTCACTTTCCAACCGGATGCGTCCTCTTGTGATTCTTTAGTAACACAATCACTAAATCCAAAGCTAAAACCGCAAAATATGTTTAAAATAACAAATTATAGGTGTGCATAAACCACAGCTCACCGATCAACAGGGCCACACCGAAATTCAAAACCTCTCTGTGCAATTGTCGTAAAATCGGGGGGAGGACCGTTCGGTAACAGGTCTCAGAAGCTTACTGAATAGGGTATTTCGGTAAAGAACTGAAAATGACGTCACTACCGAGACTAACCTTCTGTATCCTGCCTGGTAGGCGGCGCGTGGGTCTGCTCCTGTCAACTGAAGGGTAGGTCGATGTAGGGAGCTAGGAGGAGCAGGTGAGGTAGAACACTTGATACTGCAATTAAAAGTGGTTTTACTATGTACTTAACTTTGGCTGAGGTAAGCGCGTAGGTGCGAAGCTGTACATCAAGTTACAAAGTTACAAGTAGTGCTGCACAGCGCCGGCTAGAGGGCGCTGTCGGTGTTGTAGTGCCAACCTAGTAGAGCGCACCTACGTTGTGGCATCATAGCTATCGATACCACATAACCTACTACACCGATCGCTATGAACGAACCCGAATAGGGCCCATGGCGTCCAACGTTCGGCCGAATCCAGTCTCTGTCGTTCGTTGGCCAAGTGTGTGCGCGCATTAAGTCAGCCTTGTTCACGCGGCGGCTAGCCGAGCACGAGCGCTCCCGCTCTCTCTCCATGTGGCTTGTGAGCCCTCGCGGGAAAATGGGTTTGTCAGAAGTGATTAAGCAGCACAGTGGACGTGCAAACTGTGCGCTGTCTTCAGAGCAATAACAACAAATTAAGTTCGCCGTAGCTTTAAACACGAGCATATATACTTAATGCCGCAGTGCTTAAAGTGGAAAGTATCTCCACTTCATGAGGGATGGCCTGTTTAGGTTAACTGCAAGGCGAAAGTCGGACACCCCGGTACAAACACGTCAGAGCAGAATGCCTAGCACACTTGGAACTTACAGACCTGCTTTGTGAAAGGTAGTTGGGCGATAAGTTTCTTAATAAATTGAGTCTTGTAGACTCGTATGAAAATTTTATTGGACATAAATTTCCATAGCTTCACAAGTTTGCAGCTACGATTATGCCGATGTCTGGACTTACGCACCATATCTGCTTGAACAAGTTCGCGCAATGAACAGAACGAAATCCATCCACTGAAGCGCCATCTGGTTTCCCTCTTCAAGCTAGACAAGTTTCGTTCTTTGTAGTTTTTTCGTTTGTCGCTTATTTCGTGAGATATTTGGCCCGGTCACGATCAGTGGACCACCCTGTGTGTTGAAGTCATTTTAAATATAGTCCTGAAACGAAACGCATCACAATGCTGCGTCAATCGTATTAACCATCATGTATCGTACTTATGTGACCCATGTTTTTTTGCCTCATCAATCAAAAGAAATGTTAAGTTTCGTTTCATTGTTAATTCAGTGCAACAGTTTTAGGAAATAAACTTGCCACGAAAGGCGTTAATTAGCCACTGTGAAGCGATTCAACTCCGTTGACCCCGGAGAACTACGAGCAGCCGTAGAACAGACTTGTGGGCAACAGTTTCCCGTGGCGACCTTCCTTGTTCCGATTGCTCGTCCCCATCCATTACTCACCAGAGCCGGCCGGATGCTTACTGCTGAGGCGTGAGCGTGAACCAGTTCACACGAGCAGGTCAATGAAAAGGCCTGGTTTAAAGTACGTATATTTACTGGGCGTTTTCGCTTTGAGTGTTCGTTTGTGGATTCCTGCCATTTCACTGAATACTGACCATACCTCCTGGAAATAGCATATGAGCTTGATAATAGTGCATAAGTGGGCGCCAGCAATTGCTCTTGAACAAATGGAGTGTACCTCGGGTAATTTAGAACATCATCAACCATTAAAAGGAACAGCACCTATATTTCACACTCAAAATTTTAAAAGAATCGACAATAACTAATTCAGAATTTCAGGAAGTTAAAGATTTTTCTTTTTATTTTGCTGTCCAAGAAACAGTGAGTGGACTCAGATTTGCTTGGAATTACAAGAGTGACCTCACACTTATTACTCGAATTACATAAAACGATAATCGCGTCCAAGATAAAGCCACAATAAAATGAATGAACGGTCTTAAACAATAAAAATACTGATTCATGGAGAAAAATAGCCTTTCAGATTCAACAAATGAAAGAATCAAAGAAATAGTCGCAAAATTACAACAGTTTCGAAATTAGAAAAACACTTAACTCCTCCTTCGTTCGTAACAACAGGACAGCCGAAAAGTACTAATTTCCTGAAATGACATCTGACTGTTCTAACACATTTGCTGGCTGTGCCCAAACATCAACGTGCTGGTCCAAACTGGCCGGTAGCACTGAGCACCGGCCGCGATTGCAAAACAAAATCCAGTGCAGAGGTAGGTCAAAACAAAGCAATAACAAATATACTGACTTCCGGAAGGCGTTCGATACAGTTCCGCACTGTCGCCTGACAAACAAAGTAAGAGCCTGCGGTATATTAGACTAGCTGTGTGGCTGGACTGAAGAGTTTTTAGCAAACAGAACACAGCATGTTGTTCTCAATGGAGAGACGTCTACAGGCTTTAAACTAACCTCTGACGTGCCACAGGGGAGTGTTATGGGACCATTGCTTTTCACAGTATATATAAATGACTTAGTAGGTAGTGTCGGAAGTTCCATGCGGCTTTTCGCGGATGATGCCGTAGTATACAGAGAAGTTGCAGCATTAGAAAATTGTAGCGAAATGCACGAAGATCTGCAGCAGGTAGGCACTTGGTACAGGGAGTGACAACTGACCCTTCCCATAGACAAATGTAATGTATTGCGAATACATAGAAAGAAGGATCCTTTATTGTATGATTGTATGATATCAGAACAAACACTGGTAGAAGTTACTTCTGTAAAATATCTGGGAGTACGCGTACGGAACGATTTGAAGTGGAATGATTATATAAAATTTATTGTTGCTAAGGCGGTTGCCAGGTTGAGATTCATTGGGAGAGTCCTTAGAAAATGTAGTCCATCAACAAAGGAGGTGGCTTACAAAACACTCGTTCGACCTATACTTGAGTATTGCTCATCAGTGTGGGATCCGTACCAGGTCGGGTTGACGGAGGAGATAGAGAAGATCCTGGGAAGAGCGGCGCGTTTCGTCACAGGGTTATTTGGTAATCGTTATAGCGTTACGGAGATGTTTAGCAAACTCAAGTGGCAGACTCTGCAAGAGAGGCGCTTTGCGTCGCGGTGTAGCTTCCTGTCCAGGTTTTGAGAGGGTGCGTTTCTGGATGAGGTAGCGAATATATTGCTTCCCCCTACTTATACCTCCCGAGGAGATCACGAATGTAAAATTAGAGAGATTCGAACGAGCACGGAGGCTTTCCGGCAGTCGTTCTTCTCGCGAACCATACGCGACTGGAACAGGAAAGGGAGGTAATGACAGTGGCACGTAAAGTGCCCTCCGCCACACACCGTTGGGTGGCTTGCGGAGTATAAATGTAGATGTAGATATTTCCAGAGTGCCTATAGAACCGAAGACTATTAGTTAACTTATAGTAATTATTGAATATTAAATAGAGCGTAGAGTGCGCAGGTTTCAAGAAACTCAGTTTAAAGCTATCTACAAATAAAGGAAATAAACCAGCTTTAAAATTTACTCCCTAACTTTAATCATTATTGTGGGAATAGTTCATTAACAGCCTTTACGACCGAATGAAAAAAAAAAATATTTATTAGGGTTGGCCTAAATAGAAGCTCACCTTGAATCAGATAATATACATAACAGTAGAGCACTTTAAAAACTTGTTGCCTTAGCGACACAACAAACCAAAGAATGCGATTTCATATAATAGATAATTATGCAACGTGCGAGGGCTTGCTAATGCAAAGGTAAGTACACAAAACAAACGTCTACTAATAATATTACCACTACCAATTGGTATTAACCTCCAGTGGAGCTCAAACATCGAAATTGAAATAAGCAGCATTCAAATAGTCAAAGGGACGTATAGGCGTGCTACTTTTAATACCAAAATCTCTTGCAGTTTTCATCCTGCTTTCCTTCACTTAATACACTAGTGGGTGTAATGCCCAAAGCATTAGACGCCGCAATCGAACCGCAACAAGCAGGTAACGACTCTCAGCGGCGCTCGAAGTAGAACAACTAAAACACTAAAACACAATAAAGTTTTAGTATTAAAAAAACGAAAATGGTAACACACAGTCTGCTGCCAATATAGAAAGACCTTTCTTATCAAGATCAGGTTTACACTAGCCCAACAGTCAGCTTAAATAACACTTACAAGGAAATTAGCTGCATGTTTTGTGTTAACATACGGGGTGTTCAAAAAGTCTCTCCGCAGTGCCGTATGATTGTTCGCCTGCCTCGGATACTTCCCTTCAAGCGGACTCTCCCAACATCCACTGTTTCGTTTATCTCAGCCATCGTCAGTAGTATCGTTGGTGTGTGTCGTTACGTGGTGACGTGAACGTTTAAGTTTAGTTCCTTTGTTCGTTTGTTTCGTTTTTGTCACTGTTAAAATGCTAACCATTGAAGAAAGTGTGTTTTTAATCGAACAAGTGTTCAAAGCTGGCGGTAAATACACAGTTTCAGTTCGTCAAACATTTAATTCAGTTTTCCCAGAGACAACACTCCCACATCGCGATACTGTGCAAGATTTGATTAACAAATTTCGAAGTACGGGTTCAGTGACAGATGCACCGAGATGTGGTCGCCCTAGCGTTTTGCGTGAGGATAAACTACTCGATATTTCCGATAAAATGTCCATGAGTACGAACAAGTCAGTAAGGCTGCGCCGCAAACACAGGCCCTCTGCCACGAGCTGCCGGCCGCCTGCGGCCGAGCGAAACAGTCGCTGTCCATCAGACCGCTGGCTCCCGAGTACGAGGGTCACTCCAAAAGAAATGCACACTTTTTTTTAAAATACTTGTTTGAAAGTTTTGAAGTGTGTAGATACATCCTTTAGGAACAATGTTTTCATTTCTCCACATAGTTTCCATCCCTATCAACTGCCTTACACCATCTTGGAACCAGCGCCTGTATACACGCACGGTAAAATTCTGTACCAACCTGTTGGAGTCACTGTTTGGCAGCGTGCACAAGGGAGTCATCATCTTCAAACCTTGTTCCACGAATAGTGTCTTTCAGTTTCCCGAAGAGATGATAGTCACGTGGAGCCAGGTCAGGACTGTAAGGCGGGTGTTTCAGTGTTGTCCGTGGTTTTTTGACTGACATGTGGCAGTGCATTGTCGCGCAGCAGCAAAACATCCTGCTTTTGCCGATGTGGTCGAACACTTCTCAGTCGAGCTTGAAGTTTCCTCAGTGTCGTCACATATGCATCAGAATTTATGGTGGTTCCACTTGGCATGACGTCCACAAGCAAGAGTCCTTTGGAATCAAAAACACCGTAGCCATAACTTTTCCAGCAGAAGGTGTGGTTTTGAGTTTTTATCTTGGGTGAATTTTCATGATGCCACTCCATTGGTTGTCTCTTCGTCTCTGGTGAAAAATGATGGAGCCATGTTTCATCACCTGTCACAATTCTTCCAAGAAATTCATCTCCACCATCTCGTAGTGTTTCAAAAGTTCGCTGCATATCGTTTTTCTTGTTTCTTTGTGAGCCACTGTCAACATCCTGGGAACCCACCTGGCACAAACCTTTTTTAACACCAACACTTTCAGTATTCTGCAAACACTTCCTTCCCCTATCCCAACGTAGCGTGACAGTTCGTTCGCTGGGATGCGTCTGTCAGCAGTCACCAATTCGTTAACTTTCTTCACGTTGTCTGGAGTATGTGCAGTACGAGGCCTGCCGCTGCGAGGACAATCCTCAATATTCCCGTTCCCGCTTTGATCACGTAACGTGCTTGCCCACCGAATAACTGTACAGGAAATTGATGTTAGTGTCGGAACGGCCCACACAACTGTAAGGAAAAAATTAGAACTTTTCCCATACAAAGTGACAGTGGTGCAAGAACTGAAAAATGCTGATCATGGCAAGAGACTGCATTATTGTCAGTGGTTCAAAAATTTTACTCGACAAAATGGAAGGGGTATTCTTAACGAAACATTTTTCACTGATGAGGCGTGGTTTCATTTATCTGGGTACATGAACTCGCAAAATTCTCGTATTTGGGGTACTGCAAATCCATTGTGTAATCACGAGGAACCACTTCATTCTGTGAAAATAGGAGTCTGGACTGCAATTTCTAGACGTCGGATTGTGAGGCCCATATGTTTCAATGAAACCATAAACCCACAACGATACTGCAGTGATATTCTGTACGTATTCATAGGAGAACTTGTGTTAAGTGAAATACTGAACGGTTATTTTCAACAAGATGCCCGCATCTCGTGGTCGTGCTGTAGCGTTCTCGCTTCCCACGCCCGGGTTCCCGGGTTTGATTCCCGGCGGGGTCAGGGATTTTCTCTGCCTCGTGATGTCCTTAGGTTAGTTAGGTTTAAGTAGTTCTAAGTTCTAGGGGACTGATGACCATAGATGTTAAGTCCCATAGTGCTCAGAGCCATTTGAACCATTTTCAACAAGATGGCGCAAGCGCGCATACAGCTCGCCGTTCAAAGTCGCTGCTTGCTGATGTTTTTGGTGATCTCATAATTTCACAGGGACTTTGGCCTCCACGATCGCCTGCCCTGACGCCGTCTGACTTTTTCTTCTATGGTGCAGCGAAAGTAACTGTCTATAAAAGCCTTCCAAAATCCATCGATGAATTGAAAACTGCAATATCCACTTTCACTATTTCTGTTATAGAAGAAATGTTTCGTTTTGTTTGGAAACGTGATTAGAAGAATTGAATTGTGTATTCAACAACAGTGTGGGGGAGGGGGGGGGGACACTTTCAAGAAAAAAAAAGTGTGTGAAATTTTATGGGACTAAGCTGCAAAGGTCATCAGTCCCTAAACTTATACACTACTTAACGCAAATTATCCTAAGGACAAATACACACACCCATGCCCGAGGGAGGACTCGAACCTCCGCCGGGACCAGCCACACTGTCCGTGACTGCAGCGCCTCAGACCGCTCGCACTTTCAACATTTAAAGTGAAAGTTTGTAAGTAAGGATGAATATTAAATAAATTAATAACTTGTATTTCACCGAGTTTCATTTCGGTATATTCACTACGGCACACAGCACGCGTGGCTAACAATCATACGGAACTGCGGAGAGACTTTTTGAGCACCCCGTACAATACATCGAGGTTTGGACTTCATATAACAGCTTAAAAGGCACTTTGTAAATCACATAATGAACAGCGCCACAAGTAAAAGCAGAAGCAACTGCAAAGCATGGAGTGAGAGATTTCCTGCATATAATCCGCCAACTTCCCAATACGAAACACTTAAAAGTAATTTAGTTTAGTGGCCAAAATATAATTAAACAACTTTGTTTTTACCCCTCATAAAATTTCATGTAACCTTTCTTCTTCTTGCAGATTATCTACAGCTGGTGCCGCTTCTTCATCCCCAGTCGCCATCTAAACCATCCGAAAACCTAGACACGTTAGTGCGTATTATAGCTGGCTGGCTCTTTCTGTCTCTAGGGAGCTGGCCCATAGCTCAATCCCCAACCTGGAGGACCAGAATTTGTCATCAATATTTTCGTCCCCAACGAAGAGTGGATCACCTCTGCCCAGAGTTCTTCCTACCCTTTGAAAAAGAAGACGAGAAAGCAATAGCTAAGGATAGCAAGTCTCTGAGTTAATCAGTTCACCCAGTGGCTCTTGCTGATAAGGAAAGGAAAGGGAATAACAAGACAGGGCCTATTCGGCAAGGGTGACCCAAGCAGCAGGTAAGCTACCACCGACATAGCCTCCAGCTCCATCGAGGCACGCAAACCTCCATGGCTGCATGTGGAGTGCTTCGTTCTACATCTACATCTACATGCTATCCAACGGTGTGTGGCGGAGGGGATTTTTCGTGCCACTGTCATTACCTCCCGTCCCTGTTCCAGTCGCGTATGGTTCGCAGGAAGAACGACTGCCAGAAAGCCTCCGTGCCCGCTCGAATCTCTCTAATTTTACATTCGTGATCTCCTCGGAACGTATACGTAGGGGCAAGCAATATATTCGATATCTCATCCAGAAACGCACCCTCTCGAAACCTGGACAGCAAGCTACACCGTGATGCAGAGCGCCTCTCTTGCAGAGTGTGCCACTTGAGTTTGCTAAACATCTCTGTAACATTGTCGCGCTTATCAAATAACCCTGTGACGAAACGCGCAGCTCTTCTTTGGATCTTCTCTATCTCTTCCGTCAACCCGACCTAGTATGGATCCCACACTGATGAGCAATACTCAAATATAGGTCCAACGAGTGTTTTGTAAGCCACCTCCTTTGTTGATGGACTACATTTTCTAAGGACTCTCCCAATGAATCTCAACCTGGCACCCGCCTTACCAACAATTAATTTTATATGATCATTCCATTTCAAATCGTTCCGTATTCATACCCCAAGATATTTTACAGAAGTAACTGCTTCCAGTGTTGGTTCCGCTATCATATAATCATGCAATAAAGGATCCTTCTATCTATGTATTCGCAATACATTACATTTGTCTATGTTAAGGGTCAGTTGCCATTCCCTGCACCAAGTGCCTATCCGCTGCAGATCTTCCTGCATTTCGCTGCAATTTTCTGATGCTGCAACTACTCTCTATACAAAAGCATCATCCATGAAATGCCGCATGGAACGTCCGACACTATCTACTAGGTCATTTATATATATTGTGAAAAGCAATGGTCCCATAACACTCCCCTGTGCACGCCAGAGTTTACTTTAACGTCTGTAGACGTCTCTCCATTGAGAACAACATGCTGTGTTCTGTTCGCTAAAAACTCTTCAAGCCAGTCACTCAGGTGGTCTGATATTCCGTAGGCTCTTACTTCGTTTATCAGGCGGCAGTACAGAACTGTATAGAACGCCTTTCGGAAGTCAAGGAAAATGGCATCTACCTGGGAGCCTGTATCTAATATTTTCTGGGTCTCATGAACAAATAAAGCTAGTTGAGTCTCACACGATCGCTGTTTCCGGAATCCATGTTGATTCCTACAGAGTAGATTCTGGGTTTCCAGAAATGACTTGATACGCGAGCAAAAAACGTGTTGCAAAATTCTACAACAGATCGATGTCAGAGATATAGGCCTATAGTTTTGCGCATCTGCTCGACGACCCTTCTTGAAAACTTGAACTACCTGTGCTCTTTTCCAATCATTTGGAACCTTCTGTTCCTCTAGAGACTTGCGGTACGAGGCTGTTAGAAGGGGGGCAAGTTCTTTCGCGTACTCTGTGTAGAATCGAACTGGTATTGCGTCAGGTCCAGTGGACTTTCCTCTGTTGAATGATTTCAGTTGCTTTTCTATTCCTTGGACACTTATTTCAATGTCAGCCATCTTTTCGTTCGTGCGAGGATTTAGAGAAGGAACCGCAGTGCGGTCTTCCTCTATGAAACAGCTTATGTGTTTAGTATTTCAGCTTTACGCGTGTCATCCTCTGTTTCAATGCCATTATCATCCTAGAGTGCCTGGATATGCTGTTTCGATCCACTTACTGATTTAACGTAAGACCAGAACTTCCTAGGATTTTGTGTCAAGTCGGTACATAGAATTTTACTTTCGAATTCACTGAACTCTTCACACATAGCCCTCTTCACGGTAACTTTGACATCGTTTAGCTTCTGTTTGTCTGAGAGGTTTTGGCTGCGTTTAAATTTGCGGTGAAGCTCTCTTTGCTTTCGCAGTAGTTTCCTAACTTTGTTGTTGAATCACGGTGGGTTTTTCCCGTCCCTCACAGGTTTATTGGGCACGTACCTGCCTTAAACGCATTTTACGATTGCCTTGAACTTTTTCCATAAACATTCAACATTGTCAGTGTCGGAACAGAAATTTTCGTTTTGGTCTGTTAGGTAGTCTGAAATTTGCCTCCTATTACTATTGCTAAACCGATAAGCTTTCCTCCCTTTTTTTTTTGTATTCCTATTTACTTCCATATTCAGGAATGCAGCAACGGCCTTATGATCACTTCCCCGCCTGCATGGAAAGAGCTCCGTTAAGGCGTTGTCCCCTAGGGTTAATTACCCCCAAGCTGGGAATCATTGCTATAGAGGGATCTGTTTAAGGTGTGAGCTACCGCTTCTGTTTTACTCTTTTTTGCTGATGGGTAAGCCTGCGAGCCGACCGTATAACTGAAAATTTTTGCACAACGGATTTTATAACGCTAATTTGTCGCCCTGACACTTATACGCTCTCCAGAAGGGTAAGCTTATCCTTTGCTCTATATGTGACGTTAACCAGTCGTATGCAAATCTGGTTGGTTTCTCAGTATATGCTAGAATGTTCAGATGTGCTGATCTACAAACACTGCCTCCACCAGGTGGTTGCAAACATGAAATACACAAATAAGGGGATAATGAAATGACAAAGGAAAGTACTAGCTATGAAATGATACACTCAGTAGTGTTAAATTCTTTACTCTTCTTCAATTTTCTCTATACAAGATCACACAGTACGAGTAACATTTTAGTTCTGCCTATTCACATTTGGTAATCGCTCTGTCTGACACTGCCCTGTGACATATTCGCGATCGTTAATTCAAACTCGGAATACTGACATCAGCTATGGCAATTGCAATTATATTTAGAACTACACTCGCTTCTAGCAACGTGAAGCCTCAGCATAGAACGAAAAAGACACGTGATCAGCAATTTACTTTACTTCCCTAACCGCCGTTGCGAATGTACGACCACTACAGTGATCTAACGCTTATCGCTGCAAAGGTTCTCGCCTCAGCGAGATAACATAAATTCTGCCTTACCAAAAGCTTCCGTAGGCACCTCCACGGCTGCCGTGGAACACCAGACGATCCTCAGGCTCTCGCTGTAAGTACTCTGTCCCAGTAACGAAGTCTCACACCTCGCCAGGACCAACCTCTCTCCCCGGCGCCCCAAGAAAATGTTCAAGTGGCTCTGAGCACTATGGGACTTAACTACTGAGGTCATCAGTCCCCTAGAACTTAGAACTACTTAAACCTAACTAACCTAAGGACATAACACACATCCATACCCGAGGCAGGATTCGAACCTGCGACCGTAGCGGTCGCGCGGTTCCAGACTGTAGCGCCTAGAACCTCTTGGCCACCCTAACCGGCCGCCCCAGGAACAAGTGTTTCACAGTCGCTACGCGTTTTCGTAACTCCTGTTCTTTTTTCTTCACCCCTTTCATGTGCGTGGCCAATCATGTTGCTGGAAGGCGTTTGTTTCCGAGCGCCGACCTATCTCACTTTTGCAACCGACCGAAGCTTCTAGAAGCTTTCAGACTGTTCCAGAAGCTTCCGCTTCGGCCGCTGGGAAAACCACCTACACGCCGCCACGCGTTTTGTTAGCGAGCGCCTGTGTCTTCTCCTTGTCCTCGGACACGTGGCTCCCGCTAAGCCGCGGTCCACCCGCCTGGGGTTTCCAGTAGCTTACGCTCGCTGTTGTCTTCAGCTCTCAGGCCTGCCTGCCTCGCTTGTGTCTTTCCCGTTCTCCTGCCAGCTTCCCGTCTCTGTCCGCATCACTATCGCCCAACTTGCAGATATTCTGCTACAAATTAAGATCCCTAGCCGATGTCAGTATTCTTAACGGTTTCCTGTCTCGATATTTATACTATTAAAGGATCTTCTTTCTGGAGTGGTAGTTGTAATGTCGCTCAAAATGATGCCACCTTACAAAGGTAAAACCTGTAGCGTAAGGCAAGAAATCGAAAGCATGAAGCAAATAACTGAGGACGAAGGGAGCAACTCTGAAGTGAAGGAATCCGTGACGGGCCGCATCGAACCATTCAGAAGACTGATGACTCCCTACTGTGCTCTGGTGGAGCAGCGGCACTGTGCAAAACGGCATCGGCGTCGGCGCGCGCGGCCAGTGGCGGCGTGTCGCAAGGTGCGTCGTCCACGGCGTATCACCAGGGCCGGGTCGCCCCGCGAACATCCCGGCCGTGCCGGCCTTGGCCCGATCGGCCGCGTCGCCCACGCCGGCCGCAGAAATACACGCGCCGCCCGCCGCCCCGTGACAGATTATTGTGGCCGCGCCGCAAACACAGGCCCTCTGCCACGAACAGCCGGCCGCCTGCGGGCGAGCGAAACGGTCGCTGTCCATCAGACCGCTGGCTCCCGAGTACGAGGGTCACTCCAAAAGAAATGCACACTATTTTTTTAAAAAAAATCACTGTTTGAAAGTTTTACAGTGTGCAGATACATCCTTTATTAACAATATTTTCATTTCTCCACATAATTTCTATCACTCTCAAGTGCCTCACGCCATCTCGGAACCAGCGTCTGTATACCCGCACGGTAAAATTCTGGATTAACCTGCTGGAGTCACTGTTTGGCAGCGTGCACAAGGGAGTCATCATCTTCAAACCTTGTACCACGAAGAGAGTCTTTCAGTTTCACAAAGAGATGATAGTTGGTTCATATGGCTCTGATCACTATGCGACTTAACTTCTGAGGTCATCAGTCGCCTAGAACTTAGAACTAATTAAACCTAACTAATCAAAGGACATCACACACATCCATGCCCGAGGCAGGATTCGAACCTGCGACCGTAGCGGTCACGCGGTTCCAGACTGAAGCGCCTTTAACCGCACGGCCACACCGGCCGGCTAGAGATGATAGTCACATGGAGCCAGGTCAGGATTGTAAGGTGGGTGTTTCGGTGTTGTCCAACCGACTTTTGTGATCGCTTCCGTAGTTTTTTTAATGACATGTGGCAGTTCATTGTCGCGCAACAGCAAAACATCCTGCTTTTGCCGATGTGGTCGAACACTTCTCAGTCTGTCTTGAAGTTTCTTCAGTGTCGTCACATATGCATCAGAATTGATGGTGGTTCCAAAAAAAATGGTTCAAATGGCTCTGAGCACTATGGGACTCAACTGCTGTTGTCATTAGTCCCCTAGAACTTAGAACTAGTTAAACCTAACTATCCTAAGGACATCACAAACATCCATGCCCGAGGCAGGATTCGAACCTGCGACCGTAGCGGTCTTTCGGTTCCAGACTGCAGCGCCTTTAACCGCACGGCCACTTCGGCCGGCTATGGTGGTTCCACTTGGCATGATGTCCACAAGCAAGAGTCCTTCCAAATCAAGAACACCGTAGCCATAACTTTTCCAGCAGAAGGTGTGGTTCTGAATTTTTTTCTTAAGTGAATTTGCATGATGCCACTCCCTTGGTTGCCTCTTCGTCTCTGGTGAAAAATGATGGAGCCATGTTTCATCACCTGTCACAAATCTTCCAATCTCCACCATCTCAAAGTGTTTCATCGCTGCATACCGTTTTTCTTGTTTCTTTGTGAGCCACTGTCAACATCCTGGGAACCCACCTGGCACAAACCTTTTCTAACGCCAACAAGTTCAGTATTCTGCAAACACTTCCTTCCCCTATCCCAACGTAACGTGACAATTCGTTCACTGTGATGCGTCTGTCAGCAGTCACCAATTCGTTAACTGTGCACATTGTCTGGAGTGCGTGCAGTGCGAGGCCTGCCGCTGTGAGGACAGTCCTCAATATTTCCGTGCCCGCTTTCATCACGTAACCTGCTTGCCCACCGACTAACTGTACAGCGATCGACAGCAGCATCTTCATACACCTTTTTCAAACTCTTGTGGATGTCTCCCACTGTCTCGTTTTCACAGCACAGGAATTCTATGACAGCACTTTGCTTCTGACGAACGTCAAGTGTAGCAGTCATCTTGAAGACATGCTGTGATGGCGTCACTCACGGGAACAGGTTGAACTATGAAAACAGGCGGGAAGGATTTATCTACACACTGTAAAACTTTCACACTTGCAGAATGGAAACTGTATTTTTATAAAAATAGTGTGCATTTCTTTTGGAGTGACCCTAGCACATGTGATTACCACAGATTGTTCGATAATATCGGCAACCTTACGGAGGGATAAAAAATGTTATCTCCATACTACAGAACCTTTATTCGCCCAGACTGCAATAAATACATACAGAGATCTGCATAAAAATGTAGACGTTCTTTGGTGGTTTATATTAATGAAACAAAATGAAACACTGTTACAATCCTGTACATGGGGAAGGTTGTTTGATGTGTTCAAATTGACCCCCATTAGCAGCCAAACAACGTCGATGCCGCTGAACTGTTGACCTAAATACGGTTGTCAGTGTTGCCCGAGTGACAGCCGCACAGGACGCCTCGATGGCATCTCGTACCTCGTTCAGTGTAACTGGTTTCTTCAAGATCCCCCATAGGTAAAAGTCAAGAGTTGTAAAGTGGTGGATACTCAACAGCTCATCTTCGACAAGGTAGATTTTCATCCATTTAAGCTCTGACTTCCCTGTGGTACGTAACTGAGGCGGAATGCCATGTTGTTGTAGGTTAAATCTCGGATGGCTGGTAGAATGGAAGTTTGCAGCATATGAAGATACTCGTTTCCGGCTGCGTCATCTTCAAAGAAGAATGCGCCAATCAAACCGCGCGATGACAGACCACACCACACATTAACACCCGGTAGATTAACATCTTTGCCCAAGTGGACCTGAGGATTTTCAAGAGCCCAGTACATGCAGTTATGGCAGTTTACGGTATCATTCAGTTTAAGTGCGCCTCGTCAGACTAGATAACCATCCCTGCAAACAGTTCATCCTCGCGACGCATGCCTTCAGACCTCTCACAGTACTCGATCCTGGTCGTCCTCGTTCATACCGTGCAGCGATCTCGTAGTGTACACTTTCCAGCCTTCATTATTCGTCGTAAGCTTGATCTGCTTACCTCGCTTTCACGTAAACCACAGATTTTTCAGCTGACCAAGTAAAATGTGCAACACAGTAGCGATGGAAGCTGGACTTGTTGATGGTTTTGGTCGACTAGACCTTTCCTTATCCACATCCTGAACAGTACCATCGGCCTCAAATTTACGCCGAATGCAGTAAACTGTTGTATGTGTTGGTGGTTCGGTTCCGTACACATACGCCGTTGCCGTTGTACCTCCATGTTTTCGTACTTCCCGTACCACTTCAATACGGCCTTCAGTTGCTCAAACGATAAAATTCCGCCGCGCGGAGTGGCCGCGCGGTTTGAAGCGCCATATCACGGACTGCACGGCCCCTCCCGCCGGAGGTTCGAGTCCTCCCTTGGGCATGGGTGTGTGTGTTATTCTTAGCATAAGTTTAAGTTAGTTAAAGTAGTGTGTTAAGTCTAGGGACCGATGACCTCAGCAGTTTGGTCCCTTAAGAATACACACACATTTGAACATTTGGCAAAGTTAAGTCATTCAGTGCTGCACTGTCATCTGATGGAAAACGGGGGCCAAGATCTGCTGAGAAAACAATGGACTGCGTTGCTGCGCAATATTGAAACGATATGTCATTTTTTACCAAAGATGTTAACCTTCAAAGAGGATCTGGACGGTACTGCTTATGGACAACTAGTTTTGGCAGTTTAAACAGCATTAGGGCAACACCACGCGTGCAGGGTATGCTGGTCGCGGGCTGGCCAAGGCCCAGTTTGTGTCGACTTTGCTCGCTTCTTTCCTGATTGCGGTGCGGCATGTTTCGGCCGGTACAACTCTCTTCAGTTCGGTGGAATCAAATGGTTCAAATGGCTCTGAGCAGTATGGGAGTTCACATCTATGGTCATCAGTCCCCTTCAACTTAGAAATACTTAAACCTAGCTAACCTATGGACATCACACACATCCATGCTCTTGGCAGAATTCGAACCTGCGACCGTAGCGGTCGCGCGGTTCCACACTGTAGCGCCGAACCGCTCGGCCACCCCGGCCGGCGTTGGGTAATTCCCACCTCTCCGTAATTAGTCTACAAAAGTGCTAGAATATTTCGACCAACATGTGCGTGAAAGACATCTTTTCCATTATGAAACTAAGTCACGATTACGTGGCAGCCCGAGTGCGAAAATGTGTGAAATTGTCTGTGTATTTCCGTTTGCCGACAGACTGTACCACATAAAAATTATATCTCTTCAGCGCGCCAAAATTAATTCAGTAATACCGCCAATTTTTTTTTTTAAATCTATATTGCGGAGTAATCTGGAATACAAAACCAAAGCATATGGAGTGCGACTGCATTGCCATGTAAATGTGGCACGTTCGCAGTTTCGCCCTCCTCACGCTCAAACAGTCTGGCGTGGCGAAGGAGGAAATGAGCCAGCCAGGTTGAGCGTTGCAGCACTCGTGCCAGGGCATGGTCCACGAGCCGAATTCTTGGCCACCACTGAAACACATACATCAACCATTTTGCACCTCAAAGTAGTCCACTGTCATCTAATCGTAAACATATCTGGGAGCAACTCGTTGAAGACGACGCACAGTGTAACGTATTATATCAAACGCACATCAAAAAAGTTAAGCATTACCTCGGCTCAGAGAGCTCCGGAACCTGTACAGAAAACTGGAAAAGCGATCAACATAAACATCATTTTCGCTGGTTTTATTGCTCATGAAATCACATATTGCATGTTGTACCGTCATACAGCGAGGCCTTCAGAGGTGGTGGTCCAGATTTCTGTACATACCGGTACATCTTATACCCAGTAGCACATCCTCTTGCATTGATGCATGCCTGTATACGTCGTGGTATACTATCCACAAGTTCATCAAGGCACTGTTGGTCCAGATTATCCCACTCCTCAACGACGATTCGGCGTAGATCCCCCAGAGTGGTTGGTGGGTCACGTCGTCCATAATCAGCCCTTTTCAATCTATCCCAGGCATGTTCGATAGGGTTCATGTCTGGAGAACATGCTGACCACTCTATTCGAGTGATATCGTTATACTGAAGGAAGTTGAGACGTGGTTTTGACTGGAATTAAGTTAAACATGGAAAGAAGGATCCAACAATGTAACTTTCTTTTCAGACAACCTGTTTATTTAACAATATATAGTCATAAATTTGGTTTTTCTTTTCAAATTCAACAAATTTGTGAAATGGGTAAGCTCAGCAAGAGAAATCAAAACAAGAACAACATGACAATAATTACAAGACGACCGGACCTACAGCCCGCCTGTCACCGGGTGAAACAGCGGTGTTTACTACCACGCTGCACAAAGTTTCTCTTATTAAATGCCCTTCTGCAACACTTGAAAGCTATAGAAGCAATATTGATGACAAGAGTGTTTCAGTTACTCAAACACATTACGTAATTTTTAATTTGGAAAGTGTATGTCGAAAGGTTCGGGGTTAAGATGCGCACCCGTGCCGAAGTTTAAACAGATTAGGAAACAGTTATGACAATGATAAGGCTTACTTCAAAGCAAGCAACCTCTTAATTTCAATCAGCAAACAGGTTGCGACTGGATCCCAACACGTCCCTTTCAACAGTCTTATTCTGACTAAAGCCGTGGTGACAGCTGACTGTTAATATTTCAAAGTTAAACTGACTGTCAGTTATGAAGGCCGCTCTGAAGGAACGTTTTAAAACATTACGTATGAACACTTATTACGAGAGAACTCATTCGACGGAACCACGAGATCTAGTTAAAAATACGCCAACAATGACAGGTCTTTCAAAGGCAGCAACGCACAGCTTAGTACGACCGGTTGTACAGACTATAACTAATGCAGTTACAATCAAGGAATTGAACCGGTTAATATATAAATCTAAGCACAATATATAAATCTAAGCACTGCAACCTGTGCCTTGGTACAATTGTTCCGAGGAGCTGATTCGTTAACGTATTAATGATCGGGTATAAACCAGAAAGGAAAGACAATATTATGATATCAGAACAAATTTTCAAAAGACAACTAGTGTCTACAATACTACGGCCTATATTTACGACCAAAGAGGTGACCGAGTAAAACTTTGAGGGTCGGATACAAACCAGAAAATAATTAGGGCAGGTAGACAATGACACAAATCACCACGAGGATTGCAGAATGTTACTCCCCTTTATTACGAAGCACTCCACGGATCCAAGGTGCGTGGCTGCGGTCGCTGAGTGGTGCCGATGACAGTCAGGTATAAGGGGGCAGCCAGGCCACGAGCGTCATCCGACACGAATGTTGCCAACCAACCGATGGGATGAAACTTCCTGGCAGATTAAAACTGTGTGCCCGACCGAGACTCGAACTCGGGACCTTTGCCTTTCGCGGGCAAGTGCTCTACCATCTGAGCTACCGAAGCACGACTCACGCCCCGTCCTCACAGCTTTACTTCTGCCAGTACCTCGTCTCGCAGTATCCTTTCTTTCAGGAGTGCTAGTGTGTGTGTGTGTTGGGGTTTATGGGCGCTCAGGAGTGCTAGTTCTGCAAGGTTCGCAGGAGAGCTTCTGTAAAGTTTGGAAGGTAGGAGACGTGGTACTGGCAGAAGTAAAGCTGTGGGGACAGGGCGTGAGTCGTGCTTCGGTAGCTCAGATAGCAGATCACTTGCCCACGAAAGGCAAAGGTCCCGAGTTCGAGTCTCGGTCGGGCACACAGTTTTAATCTGCCAGGAAGTTTCATATCAGCGCACACTCCGCTGCAGAGTGAAAATCTCATTCTGCAACCGATAGGGTGTCGGCCTGCTGCTTGTAGTCGATGCTGACCCCGTTGAAGTACTCCTGTATCTTCACTTTGCGCAGGCCCTCCTTGCGTAGCTCGTGGCTTCCTCCACTCGGATCTCGTGACCGCCTCTTGTCGCGCCATTCCCAAACTTGGTGCCTCCTCTTCTCGGGACAGCAAACCCTGAGATATATCGGCAAGCAAAGACATTCTGAGGTTGTGTCCCTAACAGATAACAACTCTACTTCATAGATATTGACAATGGGGCCGCAAGAGAGAGATAGTCGATGCTACTTCTGAGCCAGTGGCACCAGTGAGAACTGTCTACTAACTCAATGGCGCCACGGATCAGAAGTCATTCACAAGATGTGCACGATGGGGGCGCGAATTGTAGTCCATGAAGACGAATCCCTCGCCAATATGCTGCCGATATGGTTGCGCTATCGGTCGGAGGATGGAATTCACGTATCCTGCAGCCGTTACGGCGCCTTCCATGACCGCCAGCGGCGTACTTCGGCTCCACATAACGCCAACCTGAAACTGCAGGGAACCTCCACTTTGCTTCACTCGCTGGACCGTGTGTCTAAGGCGTTCAGCCTAACCATGTTGCCTAAAAAACACGTCTCCGACGATTGTCTGGTTGAAAGCATATGGCGACACTCATAGGTGAAGAGAACGTGATGCCATTCCTGTGCGGTCCATTCGGCATGTTGTTGGAGCCATCTGTACCGTGCTGCTTGGTGTCGTGGTTGCAACGATGGACTTCGGGAGTGAAGTTGCGCATCATGCAGCCTACTGCGCACAGTTTGAGTCGTAACACGACGTCCTGTGGCTGCACGAAAATCATTATTAAACATAGTTGCGTTGCTGTCAGGGTTCCTCCGAGCCATAATCTGTAGGTAGCGGTCATCCACTGCAGTAGTAGCCCTTGGGCGGCCTGACCGAAGGATGTCATTGACAGTTCCTATCTCTCTGTATCGCCTCCATGTCCGAACAACATCACTTTGGTTCACTCCAAGAAGCCTGGACACTTCCCTTGTTGAGAGCCCTTCCTGGCACAAAGTAACAATGTTAACGCGATCGAACCGCTGTATTCACCGTCTAGGCATGGTTCTATAGACAACTCGAGCCCTGTACCTACTTCCTGGTGGAATGACTGCAACTGATCGGCTGTCGGACCATCTCCGTCTAATACGCGCTAGTCAAGCATAGTTGTTTACATATTTGGGCGGGTTTAGTGGCATCTCTGAACAGTCAAAGGGACTGTGTCTCTGATACAATACCTACAGTCAGCATCTACCTTCAGGAATTCTGGGAACTGGGTTGATGCAAAACTTTTTTTGATGGGTGTGTAATAAAACCATATTTATGGTAAACACTCAGAAAAGTCACTAATAAAATACATTTGGTTCACATGTGTGCCGTCAGCTGCCAACACAGACAAAGCAAGCAATACCCTGCGAACCAAATGCATTTTATTAGAAACTATTCTGAGACCTTACCAAAAGTGTTGTGGGCCGGGGTGCCGAGCGGTTCTAAGCGCTACAGTCTGGAACTGCGCGATCGCTACGGTCGCAGGTTCGAATTCTGCCTCGGGCATGGATGTGTGTTATGTCCTTAGGTTAGTTAGGTTTAAGTAGTTCTAAGTTCTAGGGGACTGATGACCTCAGAAGTTAAGTCCCATAGTGCTCAGAGCCATTTGAACCATTTGAACTTACCAAAAGTGTGGTTTTATTACACTGATCAGTCAGAAAATTATGGCTATCGATCTATTATCGATAGAAATCCGTCCAGGCGACAGGGGCGTCAGATGGTGAGGAATGACTGCTAGATACACATACGGTGCAATATAGTATCAGTGAGTGTGCTGCCCATGTGTAGAATTGGATCCATGAGTTTGACCGAGAGCAGATATTGACGGCCCGGAGGCTCGGGACGAGCACTTCGGAAACTGCATTACTTGTCGGGCGTTCGAGGAGTGCTGTGGCGAGTGTCTTCAGCACGTGGGGTTACCAAAGTGAAACCCCGTCCAAGAGTCGTGGGGTTGGACGATCACACCTCGTTACAGGTATCGGTCGTCTCAGACAGGAGAGGTGGCGAACTGTGGCGGAACTAACATCTGACTTCGATGTGTCTGAGCACACAGTACGTGGAACACGCCAAACGATGGGCTTCCGCTACCGACGACCCATTAATGACCCAATGTAGACACCACGTCATTGGCAACTACTACTGAAATGGGCGTGTAGCCAACGCCAATGGACGTTGGCGTACTGGCAAAGCTTTGCATAGTACATTCAGTCCCGATAGCCCGATACTTTCTTTAGCTTACCACTGGGAGGCCGCCAAGCCGACGCCTTCCAGTGGAAAAGCTCCTTCACACCTGTATTGCCGGACGAGACAAGTGGGCGACTGTTTCATTGTCCTCTGGGGACACTCACGTGGGCATCGGGTGGATCCAGTAGAGTTCGTGCAAGGCACCACGACAGCCAAGCAGTACCGCCCACTGGTTGCACTTCATGATTATCGTGTTTCCCGCCGGCAGCGGTATTTTTCAGCAAGATAATGCGCCATGTCACAAGGCCTGCTATGCGATACAGTGGCTCGAGTAACACAGTGGTGAGTTCTAATTGATGTGCTTCGCCCCCAGTTCGCTAGATCTGAACCGGGTCGAACGTATCTGGGATGTGACCGAATATAGCGTCAGAGCTCACCGTACCCCTCCGAGGAACTTACGGGAATTTGGTGAACTGTGTGTGCAGATATGGTTGGCTACTAGGTAGGGGCTCAAAATGTTCTGGCTCATCAGTGTATGTGATTAAATATAAACGTAGGCTTCTGCGGCCATTGTCACATTCAATAAAATTTTTCTGGGTTTTGTGATCGCATTGTCAATATACAGGGTTATTACAACTGATTGAAGCGATTTCACAGCTCTACAATAACTTTATTATTTGAGATATTTTCACAATGCTTTGCACACACATACAAAAACTCAAAAAGTTTTTTTAGGCATTCACAAATCGTTCGATATGTGCCCCTTTCATGATTCGGCAGACATCAAGCCGATAGTCAAGTTCCTCCCACACTCGGCGCAGCATGTCCCCATCAATGAGTTCGAAAGCATCGTTGATGCGAGCTCGCAGTTCTGGCACGTTTCTTGGTAGAGGAGGTTTAAACACTGAATCTTTCACATAACCTCACAGAAAGAAATCGCATGGGGTTAAGTCGGGAGAGCGCGGAGGCCATGACATGAATTGCTGATCATGATCTCCACCACGACCGATCCATCGATTTTCCAATCTCCTGTTTAGAAATGCCGAACATCATGATAGAAGTGCGGTGGAGCACCATCCTGTTGAAAGATGAAGTCGGCGCTGTCGGTATCCAGTTGTGGCATGAGCCAATTTTCCAGCATGTCCAGATACACGTGTCCTGTAACGTTTCTTTCGCAGAAGAAAAAGGGGCCGTAAACTAACACCGTGAGATTGCACAAAACACGTTAACTTTTGGTGAATTGCGAATTTCCTGCACGAATACGTGAGGATTCTCTACCGCCCAGATTCGCACATTGTGTCTGTTCACTTCACTATTAAGAAAAAATGTTGCTTCATCACTGAAAACAAGTTTCGCAGTGAACGCATCCTCTTCCATGAGCTGTTGCAACCGCGCCGAAAATTCAAAGCGTTTGACTTTGTCATCGTGTGTCAGGGCTTGTAGCTTCTGCTTTAGCCTTTTCCGTAAGATTTTCCAAACCGTCGGCTGTGATACGTTTAGCTCCCTGCTTGCTTTATTCGTCGACTTCCGCGGGCTACGCGTGAAACTTGCCCGCACGCGTTCAACCGTTTCTTCGCTCACTGCAGGCCGATCCGTTGATTTCCCCTTACAGGGGCATCCAGAAGCTTTAAACTGCGCATACCATCGCCGAATGGAGTTAGCAATTGGTGGCTCTTTGTTGAACTTCGTCCTGAAGTGTCGTTGCACTGTTATGACTGACTGATGTGAGCGCATTTCAAGCACGACATACGCTTTCTCGGCTCCTGTCGCCATTTTGTCTCACTGCGCTCTCGACCGCTATGGCGGCAGAAACCTGAAGTGCGGCTTCAGCCGAACAAAACTTTATGAGTTTTTCTACGTATCTGTAGTGTGTCGTGAGCATATGTCAATGAATAGAGCTACAGTGAATTTATGAAATCGCTTCAATCATTTGTAATAGCCCTGTATATAAAACTACGGACGTTTCGGTCCCTGTTGCAAGCGACTCTCTTCAGGGTGTTTTTGTTTATATTGGAAGTTTATATGATGAATGACGTTACACTGGTACACTTTATTCAGCGAGTTGCTCCCAAATACGAGGGCTATTCGGAAAGCGAGGTACGATCGGTCACTAAATGGAAACCACTGCGAACACCCGACGAGGCTTTTCACAGACGTTTTGTGCAGTGTCTCTAGTATGCCCGTCGATCGCATCAAGACGCTCTTTTCAGTTGTGAGTGTACTGCGAGCGAGTAAAGGCGCCTAGAACAACCATGTCTCCCGCCATGTAGGAGGGCCCACTGAGAGGCTTCGCCTTAGTGAATGCAGCCCACCTAACACAATTGCCACACACTTCCTTCTTCATGGCAATTCTCAGCCGCACCCTGCAGGGGCAGTAAGGACGCTCCCGCAGCCTTTTCGATGGGAAGTGTTTGATCACCCACAACACAGCCCTACTTGGCTCGTCCTGAGTATCAACTCTGTTCACATGAAATGCAGGATACGAAGACAACACTTGGGAGCAGGCTACACGCTATACACCAGCGTAGAGAATTATTGGAAAGCACAGGCGGTTGCCTTCAATGACGATGGTTTTGGAAATTTGGTATAACGCTCCGACAACTATCTAAGTCGGAGCGGCGACTATGTAGAGAAGTACCTGGAAGATGTAGCTAAATGTGCAATGAAAACTGTTTTGATTTTCACTGTGGTTTCCATTTCGCGACCGATCGTTCCTTACTTTCCGAACAACCCTCGTATGTTCATGACTAGATGACAGTGCACTAGACTGAGTAGCACTTTGGTTATGTATGTAGATGATCTGAAGATGGCAATTTACGTTGATGAAACTAGTTGTCTCTATATGTATGTTTATTGCGGTCTACGGAAATCAAACGTCTCTTGTAAGAAGATTACATTTTTCGTTTTCAGAGATCGCTCTCCAGATGACAATGTTAGGAAGAATGTTTCTTTTTTGTTGTACAGTCTCTAATGGCTTTGCTGTTGACCATTAAACACTAATTTTCTTTCCTTCCTTTTCTGTTGCAGGTATGATCCTCGTAATTTCCTGGCTACGCCTGGAGCCTGTGAAGTCGTTCTATGTCTGTTATGTGCAAATAAAATACGAGAGTGGAAGGGCTAGCTCGAGGTAGGTGTGATTCATCTCTTTCAAAAAGCGTTTCACTATTATTACATCAAAGACACCCAAGGAAAAAACGCAACCATATTTATAAACAGAAACTCTCACTCAGTCTCAGAGATATCACAATTCAAGATCACATACACTTTTAACATATAAATAGGTATACCTCCGCAACTTTCTAAGCGAATACAAGAATGCAGGATTAAAAAATTTGAGAAAAAACTCTATAATAAAACACTATGGTCAAAAATCATCTATAGCACCCCATTCACTGCAAGGAAAAGTCTGACGTGACTTGAATTGCATTAAAACTCTATGAAACGACATTTATATAGATGAAACATCATTAAAAATTTGTCAACATAATTAATGAAAGTAATGCAAAACGGTAATACTTGGAAGCTGGAGGACGAATGACTCAGCTGTTTTCACCGCACAGTAGGCAGCTTCCTTTAGGGGGCGTCACACTCGCCCTCTCGAATGTATCGCTAAAGTGACGACTTTTGAGTTGGTACATTGTGTATGCCACAGGGCCATTTTGCCGTACTTCTGAGAGGGGGTCTCTCCATAGCCCTCTTAAATGGCCACTGGTCTGGTGTCGGGTCGAGATCGAGTGATTTTACCATCACGTCCGGTCAACACCCGTTACAGACAAACTTCTAAAAGTCCTTGCAGGAAATAGCTCCTTACAGAAGCGCTATAAATGGAAGCAGAAAATGGGCAATGAAAATGCCTACGTTCTCTCCGTGATTACCACAGAATGGAAGGGGTGCACGGTAAATAATTTCAAGGAGCAGGTTGGAGGTTTTGAAATCGGAGAGTTCGGCCGGTAGTCCTCGTCGGACGGAGATGGTTGGTCGTGGACACTCTAGTGATGGTTTTCTTTTTTAAATTGAGCGTCACTTCGGTAGTCGGTTGTTGGTACTCTTTCGCGATCACCGTGGTTACTTTTCCGATACAGAAAGCCTACAAAGAATTTCATTGTGCGTTCACGTGCGAGGGTGTCGAATCTCCTATGGGGATGTGTGGGTAGATGTTGCTGAGTGTTTAAATGGGCCCTATCTCCTACCTAGGCCATTAAATGACAGGCATTATTACAGTTTCCTCGCCAAGGCATTGCCACGTTGCTGGGTGATGTGCTTCGAGCATGGCGGTGCGTTGGCACATTTCAGTCGTCCTGTGCGTCGGTTCTTGAACCGACAGTTTCAAGAAAAGTGGATTGACAGTGGTGGTCCTGTACCACGGTGTACTCAATCCCCTGATTTGACCCCTCTGGACATTTTTGTATGAGGAGAGATTTGCACCCTTGTTAACAAAACGCATGTTGAATCAGATGAGGGTCTGGTTTCCTGGGTGGAAGCAGCAGCAGCAGCAACAGGTATTAAGGACTCTCCAGCAGCCTTTGACCGTGTTGGCAATGGCCGACCGGTGTAACCTCTATTTACAAGTAAATGGGGGCATTTTTTGAACCTCTAGTGTAGCTGAAGTAATTATGTTGCGTTTCTGTAGTTGTCTCTTGGTAATAAAGAATTAAAACTTGTTTATGTTGGTTTTTCCGTGACAGACAAACACATTAGATGCAGAGTTTTCTATTGCCCCATGCAGCCTCCCAGAGTCTGTTAGCTTAATTAATTGTTATGTAGTAAAAACTCCCTCACACGTGAGATGGCAATAGAGAATAATATGTGTTTCGGTGTCCCGTACGACCTTCCAGAGTTTGTCGGTTTAAACAATGTAGATAGTTATGCTAATGTATTATTACTCTTTCTGAGGTACTCTTGAAGTTACTGGTGGAGAAATATAAACGCACTTACCCCGTCAAAGATGTGTTTCAAGTGCGGGTGAAATTGGGAAACAAGATAATTCTCTAAACACTGCAATAGCATACACTAACATTCTAATGGTTGTTGGCACACAAAAATTATTCTACGGGCATCTATGATCGTATTCAGAAAGTAGTTGCAAATGTCAAGAAATGCAGCTCAGTAATATCCTCGACAGCGGCCGCTATTATGACAGACAATTACGCAAGTGACTGCAGTGAGTGATAGCTGGGCACGGCATAATTGTTATCCACCTACAGATTTCACCACAGACAGTTCCAGGACACATTTCTCGAAATATTTTGTTATTCGGCCTCACGCCAGTGAGAAGTTTCGCAACTTTAAAAACATCTCAGCTCAATCCAACCGAACATTAGCTTCGAAAAAGTATGGCTGCCTTCCACCACTTGTGTTGGAAAGTAGGAAGTATGATGGTTCGTTGAGATTTCTGTCTTCATGCTGGTAGTTGTCACCATGTGGATGAGTTAGATGGATACTTTGTAAGTTCTTTCATAGAGTCTATGTCGCCTCAGTCGCTGTAAGAGTGATGGTAGCACTTGAAAAATGGACTACGGTAATACTTCTCAGCTGTGATTACCAGACGTGTTTCAGAAATATATCTCTCATGAGGTAGTGGCAAGCTTGTGATTTTGTGCGTGTTTGAAAGCAGACACAGAAAATCCGTGCCCCAAAAAGTAGGTGGCTGAATGAGGCCCATGAGTTAGCTTGGTCCACCGTAACGTTTACCTTTAAGCTAGAATGGATGTAGTGAGATCATGTGAGTGATGAGAACAATGAGATGGCGGCTAAGTTCACAGCTTTGCCGCCTTAGGCAGGTAGTATTTTTAATATAACGTTTTTATTTATTTATTTTACAACATGATCAATTACAATATTTGTAATACTACATTAGTAGGTTTAATTTTTATGCAAAATACATGTTGAATAAGTCTAAATACAACGATGTACAGTAGTCTGTGTGAAATTGTACGCATACCCGTAACAGTAAATCTCTTTGGCGTGGAAAAGGAAGATTCATATTTTGGGAAAGTTTACTCCATTACAAAACTTGCAAAAGTTGTTTGAGCATGGCTTACTAAAACTGGTTAGTCAGCTGTCCGGCTATCTTCCATTACACTAGCAATTTTTCTCTGTGCGCCTTCCTCGTTATATATGGTTACATCCATAAAAGGTATTCTAGTTTTTGCTAACCCTCTTGAGTATATGCAAGCGCCACATGACGCTGGTGTAAACTGATGGTAATAATTAATTTTCTATTCCCGATCAACATAAATGTAAAATTAGATGAAATGGTGATTCAATGGAAAGACGATGCTCAACAATCGGAGAAATATTATGGTTGCCCTTTTTGTAGTTCCAGCCCATTCTCTGCCTCATTTTTCTTCCGCAGTACATCTGTTGATAGAAGAACCAGGAAGTCTATTGTAACTTTCTATTGTGTTTTCTCGGGTTGCTTGCTTAACGAACTTGTCAGATACTTCATTCCCAGGTGTTCTTGCATGGGCTTTTGTCCATTTCAATTAAGATTCCATTTCCTCTGACGCAATTCCCTAATTTTGTTTGTGATTTATTCTATGGCTCCCGGAGTTTTTAACGGATACGGCATAACTCGACAGTCCGTGCGTATTCAAGCTGCATTTGGAGTAATTATTTTACATAATTTTACACATCGCAAGGTGACTATATGCTGTACTTGATTATTGGTGAACCAGTTCTGTAGTTTGTTTTCCAAATAACTCGCACCAGTAGAGACAGGTCGTATAATAAAGAAACGTGGTTCAAAGCCCTGAGATTAACGCCCTTCTGTGACCTGTCAAGATGATCTTGGTATGAGTGAGGCCGTTGACCATCGTATCCCATATTTTGCGCCGTGTCATACATCAGTCAGACCATTAGGACCTTGGACGACTATTGTATAGAGCATTAGTGTCAAACACGCTTGTAACAGCCAGGAAAACATACGAGTTTAGAATATTGATTAACAGACGTACACACATTGATCAATATACTGCAAGTTGGCGAAGCAGTGATGTCTGGAGAGTCTGAAATCTCTGAAATGTAGCAGAATAGAAAGGATTCCCATTGCTTTCATTTAGCTGGAAGAATGGAGGAAGTATTATGCAAATCTGTTTGTTGAAAACTGTCTACAAGTTTTTGTAAAAAATGACCTTGAGTTGTTTAACTCCGACGCATGTTATGAAGATAATGAAATAATTAGGATTTTAGAAGTTAAAAAAGTGCTTACGACTATGATGAATGGGCGAGCTTCAGGTTCAAATGGACTGTCCATCAAACTGCTCAAAAGAGGACCAGATAAATATATGGGATTAATGGCGTGTGTTTTCAATTGCTTCTTAAGGGGGAGAAGGATTACCAGAAGAATGGAAAACATCATACATATCCAGCGTACATAAAAAGAGTGACAGGGAAACATGCACAGTCTATAGAAGAGTATATGTACAAGTCCCCACATCATATGGAAAAATTATAAAGGTGAAACACGAAGCACAGGTTGTGGGCAAAGAAGAGAATGGATTCCGTACCAGAAGATTATGTACAGACATGATGCTTTACCTAAAACAGCTCGTGCGAAAAAGGACTTGCCAGGAATTTAGAGACCCATATGGTTTTGTTGATCTCAAAAAGGCCTCTATAAAATGAAGACTGCAGTGTTAGGGAATGGAGTGAATCGTTTGTATGTTTTTAGAGCTTTATATAGTGGTTCGACCTAAAGTACATACGAAATTATCTGGAGAGATCCCAGTGATCAAAGAGCTACGACAAGGATGCGCGGTAGTACCTATGTTGATCAAAATATACTTGAATTCTGCTCTAAGGTTATAGAAACGTCCTCGTCGTAGTATGGTTGTATCTACAAATGAGGACAAGCAGTTCACTTTGCATTGTGCTGATGACCAAGTCAGTTTTACAAATGATGAGGATCTCATGATCCACATAGTTAGAAAGTTGCACAGGGACTGTCAGAAACATGGTTTAATCATTAATTTACAGAAAACAGAGTATTTGGTTGTTGGAGGAGTGAGTCAAGACTTGACGTTAGATTTTGGTGTAGTAAGGTCTGTGGACTCCTCTAAATACTTGTAAGTCATCATCAACAGAGATGAAGCCAGTAAAAGCGAGATTAAGAAACGCATAGGCCAATGTACACATGAAGTAATAATTAGGTGTTTATGAAGCACACTTATCAGAAACGAAGATTAGGTGTTTCAGACTATTCTAGAACGCAGAAAGAGAGGGGAAACACGGGAAATATCTAAAAGAATGAAGAGAAACATATTGTCAATAGGGATGGGATTTTGGAGGTGTTATTGGAAGTTTACACTACGGGGTAAAATTGGAGATGGGATTTTGGGATTGTTGCTTGGTGTTTCCACTGCATGGTAAAATTAGAAATAAAGACGCACGTAAGAGAATGAACCTGGGTGTCAATGTAAGGGATGCAGTCGAAGTAAACAATTGAGATGGTATGGGCATGTATGCAGTTTGGGTGAGGACAGATGGCTTAAGAAGACGCCGAAAGTAACATGGGGAGTGAGAGTTAGAAAAACTACGTAGAGATAAATTTTCAGGTAGAAGCCAGGAAAGGTAGGAGATTTCGGAAGCTAGGATGTGAAAAAGAACTACCATCTTTATTAAATCTAATTTTTCTTTAAAAAAAAGAATATTGCCTTTCTACCGGTCGTCCTTTGAAGTGTGTTTGACGCAGAGATAATGGCGTGCACTTCTAGTTAATTAATTAGTGTCCTCTAAAAAGCTGTTGAAATCAAGCTAGAAAGTATCTTTATAAAATATAGACACGGAGAGTTTGCTTAAATTCTGTTTGAAATAGTGCTCTCTCTCTCTCTCTGGTTAAACAACAGAGTGATGAAAATAGGATTACTTGTTCACCTAATGTTATTTACTGTTTCACGACCCATTATTTCTGTTGTTGGGCACCCTTGTTTCCACGTCGGTGCACTACTTGTACACCTAATGTTATTTACTGTTTCACTATCGATTATTTCTGTCGTTCGTCACTTTTGTTTTCGCGTGGGCGCAGCCCGCCCACCGAGTGCTCCGGTTGCCATGCACAGCGATATGTCTTTCCATTTGTGCTCTGAAAAGGTGCGTTCACCTGTTGCAGTTTTGTCGGTTATTGAGGACGTTGCCCGGCTGCGTTCCCGTAAGTTATTTGGACAGAAGCTAAGGTTTCACATCCAGATTGTTGGTATCCGGAGCAAAGGTTATTTCATCAACGGCAGACGGAGAACAGTTTGGAAGTGTGAGATATCTTTGAGTTGTGAAGGATATAATGGTCCTTTGTCTGCATTATTTAACTCTTTCGTGGCACGAGTATGAATGTGGACAAATCATTCAGGATTGTTGTGACATTCGTTTACAGCATTTGTGAAAAGAAGACTCAGTCATATCTATTAAAATATACGAGGCCGTGCTGTGAAAAAGACCTTACAAATCAGTATCCGCGTGGATTTAGACACCACCGAAAAGCTGCTAAATACCGTGTAGTCCGTGGAACACACACATCGAGTAGTTAGTAAATATTTACCAACATGAGGCGCTTGTTCAAAAATGGCTCTGAGCACTATGGGACTCAACTTCTGAGGTCATTAGTCCCCTAGAACTTAGAACTACTTAAACCTAACTAACCTAAGGACATCACAAACATCCATGCCCGAGGCAGGATTCGAACCTGCGACCGTAGCGGTCTTGCGGTTCCAGACTGCAGCGCCTTTAACCGCACGGCCACTTCGGCCGGCTGAGGCGCTTGTTTGGGATTGCGAAGATCCTAGTTCCTTCTTATGTAGATTTTTTGCTGTGCACACCGCTGGATTGCTGTTCTTTCGTTTATGTAAGCAATGAAAATGCAACATCGCGGCGCTGACACCATTTTCCCTGTTACGATCAATATAAATTCTATGACTTGCTTGAAAACACTTTATTCGGTATCTACTAATTACATGTACAATTTTGATCACGTAATAATTTAATCGTGAGATATCCCTTATTAGAGTGAGTTTTGATTTTCCTGTCTCCAAATAAAATTACTCCAGTACAAAACATAACAGAACTGCCGACTACCGAACCTAAATTTTTAGACACGAGAAATATCGTTTGTGATACTCATTTGTCGACAGTTCTACGAATATAAATTTAATTACTAATCTATGAGAGCAAATGGAACATTCTGAAAAACCTGCACTCGTATGTATATATGCTGTTGTATTTCACTGAGCATTTTTTGGAGAGTATGTTGAGCACATTTTTCTGAACAGTCACGTCAGCCAGTGTGCGCTATACAGTTGAAGCTGTGAAATGCAGATCCCAAGAACCTTGTAGCAGAAACAGTTATCAGAAGTGTAATGTTTTGCGTCGTGCTCTTTTCGCCCGAGAGCTTGCACAGGCTGTTAAGTTCAAATGGCTCTGAGCACTATGGGACTTAACATCTATGGTCATCAGTCCCCTAGAACTTAGAACTACTTTAACCTAACTAACCTAAGGACATCACACAACACCCAGTCATCACGATGCAGAGAAAATCAGTGACCCCGCCGGGAATCGAACCCGGGAACCCGGGCGCGGGAAGCGAGAACGCTACCGCACGACCACGAGCTGACGACGGCTGTTAAGTGATAGGGACAAACGACTGACGCACACTGTCCATGCCAGAGTGCTTTCGATCCATTCAGTAGCTGCAATTCGTCGCACTCTGTCATGTCTTCTCATCCGGCATGTCAACAGAGCTTGATATAAAGGGAGTCTTTGCCAATTTTTCAAATGAGTCAGCGTTGGAATTAGCTGGAACAGTACGCATTATTTTGTTCAGATGAAACCTAGCCTTATGTATTTTGTGCATCGCACATGACACAGACCCGCCTTTTAACGCCATTATATAAACCATCATATAATTTTTTGCGCGGCAGTAATGAGGTTTTAGGCAATGCACTGCCCTTCACTGCAGTATTCCAACGCCAACACAAATTCATTATGGTACATACGAACTGGTTAACGTAGGTGACAGTTGTAACCTCTATGATAGACATCGGGTTCAAATGGCTCTGACCACTATGGGACTTAACATCGGAGGTCATCAGTCCCCTAGAACTTGGAAGCACTTAAACCTAACTAACCTAAGGACATCACACATATCCATCCCAGAGGCGGGATTCGAACCTACAACCGTAGCGGTTGCGTGGTTCCAGTCTGAAGCGCCTAGAACCTCTCGGCCACTCCGGCAGAACTGTACACGACGTTGAAAGTCGTCGCCTTGCAATTCCTGGTGCATAGATATATGGTACGGTTGCAATCGATGTTGATGTAGCATTCTCAACACCGACGTTTTTGAGATTCCCGATTCTCGCGCAGTTTGTCTGCTATTTATTTGCGGATTAGCCGCGGCAGCAGCTATGACACCTACTTGGGCATCATCATTTGTTGCAGGTCGAGGTTGACGTTTCACATGTGGCTGAACACTTCCTGTTTCCTTAAATAATGTAACTATCCGGTGAACGGTCCGGTCACTTGGATGATGTCGTTCAGGATACCGAGCAGCATACATAGCACACGCCCGTTGGGCGTTTTGATCACAATAGCCATAATTCAACACGATATCGACCTTTTCCGCAATTGATAAACGGTCCATTTTAACACGGGTAATGTATCACGAAGCAAATACTGTCCGCACTGGCGGAATGTTACATGATACCACGTACTTATACGTTTGTGACAATTACAGCGCCATCTATAACAAAGTGAAAAAAGTGGTCCAACTAAAACATTCACATTCCTTTAGGTACTACACAAATATGTAATAAAAATGGGGGTTCCTATTTAAAAAAAACGCAATTGATATCCGTTTGACCTATGACAGCGCCATCTAGCGGGCCAACCATAGCGCCATCTGGTTTCCCCTTTCAAGCTAGACAAGTTTCGTTCTTTGTAGTGTTTTCGTTTGATGCTTATTTAGTGAGATATTTGGCCCGGTCACTATCAATGGACCACCCTGTATATGCCATTTCAGCCTGGTGTGCTTAATCTCGGGAACATGAGGGATGCCCTACGGTTTTGCTCGACCGTATCCCCAAGGCAGTCTTACTAAATGAATTAACTATGATACAAAGATGCAGGTGATATTGAGGCCACTACAGCAAATGCGATGTATTCGATCTAGGAAATTCTTCATCTGGCTTCAGTTCCTGTGAATACTGCAAATATGTTTTGTACTGGACGAACTCGTTGGTTGATGTGGCTATCGGATTTCCTCCGGAGATATATCGTGCCAAAATCTGTAGAACTGGCGAGTTAGGCAGTCTCCAGACACGTCTACGGCCTGAAATCTCATTAAACAGAGCAAGACTGTGTTCAGTAATGAGTTCTCGCTTCGAACTGAGTCCCCCCCCCCCCCCCCCCCCCCCGCCGCCCGGTCAGTGGTGACATACCAACCTTACCGTCGTCCCCGTACTGCGCGATAACCGGAACTGATGGGCTGGGTTCCCATTTTTCTTCATCGCAGGATCACTTTCGTTGTCATCCGCGGTATCCTTACAGCAAGACGGCGCGTTGACTATATTCTACGTCCCGTTTTGTTCCCATTCATGGCAAGCTGTCCTAAGCTTACATATTAGCCGCCTACGTACTACGTATGTTTCTACTTCTGTCTTCGAACTTGCCAAACCCCACCTTGGCCAGCAAGATCGCCGGATCTCTGCCCAATTGAAAATGTCTAGAGCATTATGGGTAGGACCCTCCAACCAGCTCGGGATTTTGACGATATAACGTGCCAGTTGGGCAGAATTTGACACGATATACCTTTATCAATCAATGCCATGCAGAACAATTGCGTGCGTAAGGGCCAGAGGTGGACCATAGATTTATTGACTTGCTCAATTCGCGAAGCTCTTTCTCTTTAAAAAAAATCATGCAGTTTTTCTGAAACTGTAATGATTTGTTTGTCTGTAAATGAACAGTACGTCTACCAATTTCCATCTCATCCGCCAAGTCCTTCGTGGAATGTCTTCTTTTTTTTAAGTATGTTTATTGTTAACAGTAACGATGCTATCATCCTTCTTTGTTTACCCCTAAAATTACCTTTACATCTATCAATTTTCTTTCATTAAGAGCGAGGTGTTGAGGTTACATTAATCGCCATGAGGCCTTTGAGATCCTGCATATCGCTGACTGTGGCCGTCCTGAACACATCGATGCCGTATTCTCACGACAATCTTGGGATTCCGACCAATGGGAGCATCAGTGACGCAAAACGATAAACCACGATCTCTACAGCCAATGATCCCACCGTTCTCAAAAACCTCTCCGTACGCGAGGCATAACACAATCTTCTTACAAACAACCACAATCAACCAACATTCAACTGCGCTTTCTGGGAGAGAAATCCGCAGCGTAGGCTTCCGTAATACACAGAATGCACAGGTTACCGCTGATAAGTTAAACATATGCGTAACCAAATACGTAGCACGTAACGTCAACGTGAACTCTATCCACAAGCCCCGGAGTGACAGTCGGTACCGACCGGCCGCCGCGTCATCCTCGCCAATGATGTTATTGGACGCGTTGTGGAGGGGTGTGGGATCAGCACACTTATGCCAATTTGATGTTGGTACAGGTGTACCGGTAAGGAATGAGCGTTTTTTTGTGAAAATGAAACACTAATTTTGAATTGAAAAGGAAAAACATTTTATTCGAGGTACTGACCATTGCTTTCTATACATTTTGACCACCTTTCTGGCAATTTGTGGACACCACGCCAATAGAAATGTTCGTCTTTTGAAGCAAACCAATCAGACACCCAATTTTCGACTTCTTCGTAGGAATCGAAGTGTTCCTCAGCCAATGCGTGTCCCATTGATGAAAACAAATGGTAGTCGGAAGGAGTCAAGTCTGGTGAATACGGCGGGTGGAGTAGCACCTCCTAGCCAAGTGTTTTGATTGAATCCAGAACCAGTTTTGCTTTGCGTGCAGGTGCATTGTCGTGTAAAAAAATTACTTTGCCATGTCTTCTGGCCCATTCTGGTCTGTTTTCGATCAATGCATAGTTCAAATTGATCATTTGTTGTCTGTAGCGATTAGTATTCACAGTTACACCGGGTTTTAGAAGCTCATGATACACCACACCTTTCTGATCCCACCAAACACGGAGCATTGTCTTCTTGCCTAATCGATCTGGTTTTGCAGTCGATGTTGATGGTTGTCCCGGATTAACCCTTGATTTTTCCCGTTTAGGATTCTTAAAATAAATCCATTTTTCATCGCCAGTAACAATTCGATGCAAAATTGATTTTCTTTCATGTCTTTGAAGCAAAATTTGACAAATGGTTTTTCGGTTTTCCATCTGTCTTTCATTCAATTCATCTGGCACCCATTTTCCACACTTTTGGATCTTTCCCATAGCTTTCAACCGGTCAGAAATTGTTTGTTGTGCAACATTTAGCATTGGTGCCATTTGCTTCTGACTCAAAGTATCATCTTCATCCAATATTGCTTGAAATTTTGCGTCTTCGAACTTTTTTGGTGGTCTTCCACATTCTTCATTTCTTACACAAAAATCATTATTTCTGGACCGTTGAAACCATCTTTTGCATGTTGCTTCTGATAGAGCATGATCACCATATGCCTCGACAAGCATTCGATGCGACTCTACAGCACGTTTTTCAAATGAAAACAAAAAATTAATGCTTTCCGCAAATCATCACTTTCTGGTACAAAATTCGACATTGTTAACACGATGAAAACATATGATGTTGTTTGTTCCATGACTTAACCAAACAAAAAAAAAAATTAAGGCCCGTTCACAAAAAACGTTCCCTGTCGACATTTGTATCTTAATGCTCATTTCATACTGGTACACCTGGTATAGCACTGCAACTTTAATTGCCACCGGTGTACTTACCGTCACTTTTTGATTCACTCACTTCCTCCATCTCCTGAGGCTGAAGTCTTCTTCAGGCACACACGTCACTCCATACAGGAATTTGGTAATTAATTAAACAGTGAGGACGTCAAGGACAACGAGTGGTTTGGTCTCCGCATCGATCAGCCTTCAACCACTGCACCAAGCGAGATCACCTCTGACATTCGTCCATAGTTCAGAAATGAGACAAATTTGCGAAGTGCTAACAGTGTGTATACAAACCCACAAGTCGCTGTACTCCACAGCCTACACACGACGTGTTACCCACAAGGGACGGCAGCAAGTACAAAGCCAGCAAGCCGGTGTTGGCTGCATTTGGGCCCACTGTTTGTGGAGCGCGCTGTGCAGGGCTTTCAGCGGTACGTGTGCTGTGATGCGGAGCCCAAGAGCAAACATTGTTCCGCCGCACGGATTCCCGCTCTATTCCTGTGTTCTGTAACAGGTGCAGGAACGTCAGAAATATTTGTCTCCGTCACTATATGTGCCACGTGAGCACTGATTTATGTCTCCGCAGATCGTCCTCCGCTCGTATATTGTAGTAACAAATAGGGTCCAAACAAAATAAAGGCACGCCGTTTGTACTGCTCCCACCACAAAATTTATTGTAAAAACTTACATAGAAAATTTCGCAGTTGGTGCATAGGGTACAATACCACACATCTAGCTCAGAAAAATTTTGTGTGTGGAAAAATAACCATATATTTCAAAATTACTGTAAGATTCGCCGAAGAGTGTACTTCATAGACGGATAATGAATTCCCTTTCCGTTCTTTCAATTTACCGATCAAACTTGTCAACAATTATTGCTAATGTGTCTCTACCCAAATAAAGGAGAAGATTGAAAAATTAGTGCTTATCCTCTTGTCGACCTTATTGTTATTAGAGAGTATCTTAGACTAGTGTAGAACAAAGGAAATGTATATTGGCAGGGGAAGGGCTGTGGGAAGGGATGGGAGATCGGCTGCGACATTTTCGAAGGAACTCAAATTCAAAAGTGTGTGAAATCTTATGGGACTTAACTGCTAACGTCATCAGTCCCTAGACTTACACACAGCATAACCTAAATTATCCTAAGGACAAACACACACACACCCATGCCCGAGGGAGGACTCAAACCCCCGCCGGGACCAGCCTCACAGTCCATGACTGCAGCGCCCTGGACCGCTCGGCTAAACCCGCGCGGCTTTCCAAGGAACTATCTGGTATTTGTCTTATTGCATTATTTAGGAAAATAACGAGAAGTCTGATTCTCTATGACTGGACTGTGATATGTGTTGTGACTTGGCAAGACAGCCAAGCCACTATGAGATAGCCGAAAGGCACGCGTTTAATCTCACGCAGGCTGGCGTGAGGTCTGGAACAGTTAAAGGAGTTGAGACTAGTAAAAAGGTACGTAGCTTCTGGAATACTTAACTTTAATCCATAATTGGTGAATATCGGTCTGACGGTACATGCATCACAAGATAAATAGCAAAAGATAATGGCGCCTTGCTAGGTCGTAGCAAATGACGTAGCTGAAGGCTATGCTAACTATCGTCTCGGCAAATGAGAGTGTAATTTATCAGTGAACCATCGCTAGCGAAGTCGGCTGTACAACTGGGGCAAGTGCTAGGAAGTCTCTCTAGACCTGCCGTGTGGCGGCGCTCGGTCTGCAGTCACTGACAGTGGCGACACGCGGGTCCGACGTATACCAACGGACCGCGGCCGATTTAAAGGCTACCACCTAGCAAGTGTGGTGTCTGGCGGTGACACCACAATATGAACGCAGCTCCTCAGGACAGTGCCTCATTCGCTTCGGCCGACAGAGATAGACATTGGTCTAACATTGCAGATGATGAAATTTAAAGTCATGGTAAAGTTTTGCCATTTGCCAAATAGCTGACAGGTGGCTCAAGCAGAGAGGACAGAAACGACAGACTGGAAATACTAAGAGAAGCCTTTCTGAAAAAAAAAACTTGCTAACAATAAAGATAAAACTGTTAATACGTTTTCTCTGGATACTTGGAGTGTAATCTTGTGGGGAAGTAATACATAAGCGAAAAGGATCAGACAAGAAGAGAATAGAATTTTTTAATTGTGTTGCTACGGAAGAACGCGAAGAATTAGGCGAATAGAGAGTATAGACACATGGCCAAGGACTAGCATCTTTAATTAGTAATCAAGATGTCGTCGATTGCGGGTTCGAACCCCACCAGTCTTTTTATTTTGATTAAAAATGGTGCCGAAAACGTCCGGCATGCGAAGAAATACAGGGTTATTACAAATGATTGAAGCGATTTCACAGCTCAACAATAACTTTATTATTTGAGATATTTTCACAATGCTTTGCACGCACGTACAAAAACTCAAAAGGTTTTTTTAGGCATTCACAAATGCTCGATATGTGCCCCTTTAGTGATTCGGCAGACATCAAGCCGATAATCAAGTTCCTCCCACACTCGGTGCAGCATGTCCCCATCAATGAGTTCGAAAGCATCGTTGATGCGAGCTCGCAGTTCTGGCACGATTCTTGGTAGAGGAGGTTTAAACACTGAATCTTTCACATAACCCCACAGAAAGAAATCGCATGGGGTTAAGTCGGGAGAGCGTGGAGGCCATGACATGAATTGCTGATCGTGATCTCCACGACGACCGATCCATCGGTTTTCCAATCTCCTGTTAAAGAAATGCCGAACATCATGATGGAAGTGCGGTGGAGCACCATCCTGTTGAAAGATGAAGTCGGCGCTGTCGGTCTCCAGTTGTGGCATGAGCCAATTTTCCAGCATGTCCAGATACACGTGTCCTGTAACGTTTTTTTCGCAGAAGAAAAAGGGGCCGTAAACTTTAAACCGTGAGATTGCACAAAACACGTTAACTTTTGGTGAACTGCGAATTTGCTGCACGAATGCGTGAGGATTCTCTACCGCCCAGATTTGCACATTTTGTCTGCCAACGGCTTTGTCAAAGAGGGAACAGTTACGGCAGCTGTTCATTGAACTCTCTTGAGTTTGGGATGGGAAGCCGCCCCTAAAAGGCGCAAGAATCAGCAACGATCAACGGCATGAGGGTGCAGAAGGCAATGGAAACCGCTGCATCAACAGGACATTTGACTTGTAATTGTTAAAGTGTCATACTGATATCTCCATTGGCAAAAGATTCCGGACCAGTCCACCATTCGGACCTCTGGGAAGGGATACCAAGGGGAAGGTTACCATGAGGAAATGTTTGAATAACGAACGAAAGGATAAACTTGTACGAGTCGGTGCGTGGAATTTCCGAAGTCTGAGCATGGGAGGGAAGCTGGAAAATATGAAAAGGGAACTACTAAAGGTCTGTGAAGTGGAATATTTGATCAGAGGAGTATAGTATAATATCAAAAGCACCAGAAAGTAGTATAACAGGAGTAGGATTCGTTATGAGTAGGGAATAGGACATAAAATGAGTTACTGTGAACAGTTGAGTGCAGTGACAGAGGCATTCTCATTATAATCGACAAGAAGCGAGCACACACAACAATATTTCAGTTACACATGCAGACGTCGAAAGCAGCAGATGAAGAGGTAGGGAAAGTATAAGAAGACCCTGAACGGGTAAATCAATACGCAAAGGGAGATGCCAACCTAATACTCGTTGGGGAATGTAATGCGTTGTAAGAGAAGGAGTAGAAGGAAGAACATGGACTTGGTAGTAGAAACGAGACAGGACAAAGTCTGAGTTTTGCAATAAATTTCAGATAGCAATAGCGTATATTCTGTTCAAGAACCACAAGAAGAGGAGGTATACTTGGGATACGCCGGGAGATACGAGAATATTTCATAGATTACTGCATCATCAGGCGGAGATTCCGAAATCAGATAGTGGATTGTAAGGCGTTCCCAGGAGCAGATATAGCCTCAGATTACAACTCTGCAGTGATGAAGTTTAAGAGACTAGTTAGTAGAAATCAGAGCTCAAAGAGAGGCAAGTAGTTGGGTACGGAAGTACTAAGCAGTGAAGTGATACGCTTGAAGTTCTGCGAAATTATAGATACTGTTATCACGAATAGCTCAGTAGACATATCAACAGAGGAGGAAATGACATGACTAAAAATGACAATCATAGATGCTGGAAAGAAAAATGTAGGTTCAAAGATGGTAACTACGACGAAACCATGGGTAAGAGAAGAAATACTTCAGCTGATCGATGAAAGCAGGAAGTACAAAAATGTTCTGAGCAATTCAGCAACACGGAAATACAAGTCACTTAGGAATAAAATAAACACGAAGTGCAGGGAAGCTAAGGCGAAATAGCTGTATGAGAAATTAGGAGGAACTGAAAAAGAAGCCGGTCGCCGTGGCCGAGAGGTTCTAGGCGCTTCAGTCCAGAACCACGCTCCTGCTACGTTCGCAGGTTCGAATCCTGCCTCGGGAATGGATGTGTGTGATGTCCTTAGCTTAGTTAGGTTTTCAGTAGTTCTAAGTCTAGGGAACTGATGACCTCAGATGTTAAGTCCCATAGTGCTTACAACCATTCGAGCAGTTTGAATTGAAAAAGAAATGGTCGCCGCAAGGAGTGACTCAGCATACAGAAAAGTCAAAACAATCTTCGGTGAAATTAAAAACAAGGGTGGTTATATTAACAGCGCAACGGCAAGTCCCACTATTAAACGAAGAGGAGAGAGCGGACAGGTGGAAAGTGTGCACCCAATGCCTCTATAACGGAGTGAACTTATTGACGACTTGTTAAACGAAGATATGGGAGTCGACAGGGATGCACCATTAGAATTAGGATTTAACAGAGCTTTGAAGGACTAAAGAGCAAATAAGGCAGAAGGGATCGATGACATTCCATCGGAATTACTAAAACCATTGACGCAAGTGGCAGAAAACGACTGTTCACACTGGTGTGTAGAATGTGAGAGACTAGTGTCGTGCCATCAGAGTTTCGGGAAAAAATCATCCAAATAATTTCGAAGACTCCAAGAGCCGACAAGTGTGTGAATTATCGCACTAACACCTCACAAATCCAAGTTGCTGACAAGAATAATAAACAGAAGAATGGAAAAGAAAATTGCGGGTCGATTACATGCCGAAAACTTGTCTTTGGGACCGGCAGTTCTGACGCTTCGGTTTACAATGGACGCGATGTCAAATGGTACCGGATGTTCGAAATTCTGAGAAAAACAGGGATAAGCTATAGCGGATGACTCGTAATATTCGATTTGTACGAGAACCGAGAGGGGCAAAAAGATTTGACGATCAAGAACTAAGTGCACGTATTAAAAATGGTGTAAGACTGGATTGTAGTCCTTCGCCCCTACTGCTCAATCTATATGTCGGATAAGCAGTGAAGAAAATAAAAGAAAGGTGAAAGAGTGAGATTAAAATTCAAGGTGAAAGGATGTCAATGATAATATTCGCTGATGACACTGCTATCCTCAGTAAAAGTGAAGAGCTATTACAGGATCTGTGGAATGGATCGAAGAGTCTGTTGAGTACAAAATACAGATTCAGAGCAAATCGGAGAAAGAAGAAATTACGGAGATGTAGCAGAAATGAGAATAGCGAGAAACTTAACACCAGATAATGAAGACTTTCACGACTGGATGTTTCAGCTGCTGAGAATTTTTCCGGGTTTTATGGCCGTGGTCCATGGAACTCTTCAATCCCTGACTTTTCGTCCAAGGCTACGTTGGACGAAACGTCATGGATTGAAGAGTTCCATGGGCCACGGGCATACAACCCGGAAAAATTCTCAGCAACTTAACAACAGAGTTGGAAATCACGTAGTAGATGAAGTTAAGGGATTCTGCTACCCAGCCAGCAAAATAATTCATGAGAGACGGAACAAGGAGAGCATCAGAAGCAGACTAACATTCCAGGCCAACAGGGGTCTACTAGTATCAAACATGGACCTTAATTTGAGGAAGAGGTTTTTTTAGGACGTAAATTTGCGGCACGGAATTGTGTAGTAGTGAAACATGGACTGTGGGAAAACTGGAACAGAGAGAATCGAAGTATTTGAAATGTGCTGCTACAGAAGAATGTTGAAAATTAGGTGGACTGATGACGTAAGGAATGAGGAGGTTCTGCGCAGAATCGGATAAGGAGGAGGGACAGGATGATAGGACATTTGTTAAGACATCAGGGAATGACTTCCCTGGTACTAGAGAGAGCTGTAGAGGGCACAAACTGTAGAGGAAGCCAGAGATTGGAATACATCCAGAAAATAATTGAGGACGTGCTACTCTGAGATGAAGAGGTTAGCACAGGAGAGGAATTCGTGGCTGGCCGCTTCAAACCAGTCAGAAGACCGAAGACAAAAAAAAAATAGAGAAGCAGTCCGACTGTTTTGACTTAAGTGTACTGTAGTGGCACGTTTTCCGGTATACAGTGTTGATGAAGCGTGGATGGTAATGATGGAGGAAAACTAATAAAGATAAAAGAAAAAAGTATTTAAACATGCCTATGTCCTGCGTGCACAGGCAGCTCTAAGCCTGCACAAAATTATGAGGGACGTTCTGATTACAAAACTGTCGGCAGAGCGCCCCCTCCCCCCCCCCCCCCCCCCCATCCCCACCGACACACACACACTCTTTTGACTTCCGACGGCTGGAAAACCCACGGTTAAATCATCTGTGGTCCGACACCCCACGTTGATGTCACGGGAACAATTTCGCACTCAGGGGTTTGCTACAGATGAATAACATCCCAAAAACGATGAAAAAAATTGTTTTCATTCTGCTTCTTAATGTACCAGGTGGTTACAATTATAGTGCATCTACTCACTGAGGTCCAGTGCGGGTTGTAGTCCTCGTATAGCGGCGATTTGTTAATTCGGAAGCGATTTACAATGGAAAAATTAGTTCCACTTTTGCCCACCAGGTGCAGATCTGTCGCTGTACAGGGTCCCGTCGACGTTTCCGGTGCTCATATTGAACAAATAGTGTGAGCTGTCGGTAATAATAAAATCAACAAATGGCTCTGAGCACTATGGGACTTAACATCTGAGGTCATCAGTCCCCTAGAACTTAGAACTACTTAAACCTAACTAACCTAAGGACATAACACACATCCATGCCCGAGGCAGGATTCGAACCTACGACCGTAGCGGTCTCGCGGTTTCAGACTGAAGCGCCTAGAACCGCTCGGCCACACTGGCCGGCCACTAAAATCAACACTACGCCTTTCTCACTTGTTGGACTTTTTCTGCTCACTCCTCTTCCTTTTCTATAACATATGGAAAGATTTGTATAAGTCTCTTGCATTCACAATGACAGATTTGCACCTGGTGTCTAAAATTAGAATTATTTTTCCCCACCATAAATCGGTTTCGCATTAACGCATCACAATAGCTACCAAGTTTCACTGCCATGCAATAATTACAGCCCCGCACTGAAGTGAGTACTTGAACTTGTACCTGTTCTTATCGCAAGCGCCAGTAACCCTTATGGAGTAAGCTTCAGTGCTCGGCCTGTCTGTGAATCGTGTAAACTTCGTTGTTTGTGTACTCGAAATTTAGCTGTTTGTTTGTTGTCCTCATGAAGCGGAGACGGGGAACTGGCACGGTATTTACCTAGAGCCATATGCAAAACCGCCTTAAGAGCACCTGGAGTGCCAGCAAAACCAGTGTTAATCCGGCGCTGGATGCAGTGTGGCCGCACCCAGAGTCCCCGCCGTATGCTAAGCTAGCGCAGTGCGCAACCAAGCGGTAAGAACGGCTCACTTACATTGTTTAGCGACGTTTCGTTATTACAAATTTCGTAATATGGTGCGCGGTAATCTGGTAAGGTTCCAGTGGTTCGGTGGAAAAACTAAGAAATTATTACTAAAATACTCTGATTTACAAAAAAGCTGCATGACAAAAAAGCTGCATGACAAAAAAGCTGCATGACAAAAAAGCTGCATGACAGAAGACATGGTCGGATGTCGTGTTCACATCATTGGTCGGTGTGTAATTGATTATAGATGCAATTCTCTACGACAGTCCTACGGATTAGAGTTGTTTGTGTTTAGTGTTGTTACCTGGTCTGGTAGGATGTGCAAGGAGGGTAAGCAGTTCCTGATGATCGGTGATCATCGTGCAGGACAGAATGACGCCACGTACTAGTCTGACCGAGAGACCACCTGGCGATCAGACTTTTGCAGTGCTTTATATTTGCGGTACTTGTAGTTCAGAACTCAAATATCAATAAACCCGAGCAGTTTCGCTTGCAACTCTCAAAACTTTTCGAGAAAATCGATTTTGAGGTTTTCCGAGCATCTCTAAATTCACTAAAATTAAGCGGATTTTTCGCGATGAACGTGTAATCAGCGGATAGCTGTTCGAATCTAACAATGGTCTTCATTTCTTCCGTTCTAATTTTTGCATTTGACTCGAATATCTTCATCATTTAACTGTAAAATTTATCAAATATATGCTAATAAACACAGACCATATTATCATTTTTAATAAAAATGCATTTCTGATTTCTAGGTACACATCGCACGCAAAATCCCACTTTTCATTGCAACTATAAATTGTTATGCATATCTATTCAGTAAAAGATTGTTAATACAGTTGTAATATCTTCAAATTAAAAAATTTCTTTTAACGGTATTTCATCAGCTCTTAACTCAGCTCAGTTACTGCCTACAGAGTCAAAACAGCGGGCACACTGACAGGTCTCCTGAGGGCCTTCTGATCACCGATGACCATGACAAATGAATCAATAACACTGTTCACCCCGATAGCTGAATGGTCAGCCAGCACGGTACCTCAGCGTGTTTGGTCAGAGGGCTAGCTGCCCTCTGTAATAAAAAACTGAGTTAATGGATCAACAACGAACTGACATGGGTGACGTTCGACGTCCACCCCGAGCACATACAACGAACGAGAACGAACAAAAAAGCCGGCACAGTAACTCAGCATATTTGGTCAGAGGGCTAGCTGCCCCCTGTAATAAAAAACTGAGTTAATGGATCAACAGCGAAATGACATGGGTGTCTTTCGACGTCCATCCCGAGCACATACATCGAACGAGAACGAACAAAAAAGCCGGCTCAGTAACTCAGCGTGTTTGGTCAGAGGGCTAACCGCCCTCTGTAATAAAAAAACTGAGTTAATGGACCAACAACGAACTGACATGGGTGTCTTTCGACGTCCATCCCGAGCACATACATCGAACGAGAACGAACAAAAAAGCCGGCTCAGTAACTCAGCGTGTTTGGTCAGAGGGCTAACCGCCCTCTGTAATAAAAAAACTGAGTTAATGGATCAACAACGAACTGACATGGGTGTCTTTCGACGTCCACCCCGAGCACATACAATGAACAAGAACGAACAAAAAAGCGGGCACGTAACTCAGCGTGTTTGATCAGAGGGCCAGCTGCCCTCTGTAATAAAAAAACTGAGTTAATGGATCAACAACGAACTGACATGGGTGTCTTTCGACGTCCACCCCGAGCACATACAACGAACGAGAACGCACATAAAAGCCAGGACAGTAACTCAGCGTGTTTGGTCAGAGGGCTAGCTGCCCTCTGTAATAAAAAAACTGAGTTAATGGATCAACAACGAACTGACATGAGCGTCTTTCGACGTCCACCCTGAGCACATGCAACAAACGTGAACGAACAAAAAAGCGGGCACGTAACTCAGCATGTTTGGTCAGAATGTTAGCTGCCCTCTGTAATAAAAAAACTGAGTTAATGGATCAACAACGAACTGACATGGGTGTCTTTCGACGTCCACCCCGAGCACATACAATGAACAAGAACGAACAAAAAAGCGGGCACGTAACTCAGCGACTTTGATCAGAGGGCCAGCTGCCCTCTGTAATAAAAAAACTGAGTTAATGGATCAACAACGAACTGACATGGGTGTCTTTCGACGTCCACCCGAGCACATACATCGAACGAGAATAAAAAAAAAAAGCTGGCACAGTAACTCAGCGTGTTTGGTCAAAGGTCTAGCTGCCCTCTGTAATAAAAAAACATAGTTAATGGATCAACAACGAACTGACATGGGTGTCTTTCGACGTCCACCCCGAGCACATACAATGAACAAGAACGAACAAAAAAGCGGGCACGTAACTCAGCGTGTTTGATCAGAGGGCCAGCTGCCTTCTGTAATAAAAAAACTGAGTTAATGGATCAACAACGAACTGACATGGGTGTCTTTCGACGTCCACCCTGGGCACATACAACGAACGAGAACGAACATAAAAGCCAGGACAGTAACTCAGCGTGTTTGGTCAGAGGGCTAGCTGCCCTCTGTAATAAAAAAACTGAGTTAATGGATCAACAACGAACTGACATGAGTGTCTTTCGACGTCCACCCTGAGCACATGCAACAAACGTGAACGAACAAAAAAGCGGGCACGTAACTCAGCGTGTTTGGTCAGAATGTTAGCTGCCCTCTGTAATAAAAAAACTGAGTTAATGGATCAACAACGAACTAACATGGGTGTCTTTCGACGTCCACCCCGAGCACATACAACGAACGAGAACGAACAAAAAAGCGGGCACGTAACTCAGCGTGTTTGGTCAGAATGTTAGCTGCCCTCTGTAATAAAAAAACTGAGTTAATGGATCAACAACGAACTGACATGGGTGTCTTTCGACGTCCACCCCGAGCACATACAATGAACAAGAACGAACAAAAAAGCGGGCACGATATCAGCGTGTTTGATCAGAGGGCCAGCTGCCCTCTGTAATAAAAAAACATAGTTAATGGATCAACAACGAACTGACATGGGTGTCTTTCGACGTCCACCCCGAGCACATACAATGAACAAGAACGAACAAAAAAGCGGGCACGTAACTCAGCGTGTTTGATCAGAGGGCCAGCTGCCCTCTGTAATAAAAAAACTGAGTTAATGGGTCAACAACGAACTGACATGGGTGTCTTTCGACGTCCACCCCGAGCACATACATCGAACGAGAATAAAAAAAAAAGCTGGCACAGTAACTCAGCGTGTTTGGTCAAAGGGCTAGCTGCCCTGTGTAATAAAAAAACATAGTTAATGGATCAACAACGAACTGACATGGGTGTCTTTCGACGTACACCCCGAGCACATACAATGAACAAGAACGAACAAAAAAGCGGGCACGTAACTCAGCGTGTTTGATCACAGGGCCAGCTGCCCTCTGTAATAAAAAAACTGAGTTAATGGATCAACAACGAACTGACATGGGTGTCTTTCGACGTCCACCCTGAGCACATACAACGAACGAGAACGAACATAAAAGCCAGGACAGTAACTCAGCGTGTTTGGTCAGAGGATTAGCTGCCCTCTGTAATAAAAAAACTGAGTTAATGGATCAACAACGAACTGACATGAGTGTCTTTCGACGTCCACCCTGAGCACATGCAACAAACGTGAACGAACAAAAAAGCGGGCACGTAACTCAGCGTGTTTGGTCAGAATGTTAGCTGCCCTCTGTAATAAAAAAACTGAGTTAATGGATCAACAACGAACTGACATGGGTGTCTTTCGACGTCCACCTTGAGCACATACAACGAACGAGAGCGAACAAAAAAGCTGGCACAGTAACTCAGCGTGTTTGGTCAGAGGGCTAGCTGCCCTCTGTAATAAAAAAAACTGAGTTAATGAATCAACAACGAACTGACATGGGTGTCTTTCGACGTCCACCCGAGCACATACATCGAACGAGAATAAAAAAAAAGCTGGCACAGTAACTCAGCGTGTTTGATCAAAGGGCTAGCTGCCCTCTGTAATAAAAAAAACTGAGTTAATGGATCAACAACTAACTGACATGGGTGTCTTTCGACGTCCACCCCGAGCACATACAATGAACAAGAACAAACAAAAAAGCGGGCACGTATCTCAGCGTGTTTGATCAGAGGGCCAGCTGCCCTCTGTAATAAAAAGACTTAGTTAATGGATCAACAACGAACTGACATGGGTGTCTTTCGACGTCCACCCGAGCACATACATCGAACGAGAATAAAAAAAAAAGCTGGCACAGTAACTCAGCGTGTTTGGTCAAAGGGCTAGCTGCCCTCTGTAATAAAAAAACATAGTTAATGGATCAACAACGAACTGACATGGGTGTCTTTCGACGTCCACCCCGAGCACATACAATGAACAAGAACGAACAAAAAAGCGGGCACGTAACTCAGCGTGTTTGATCAGAGGGCCAGCTGCCCTCTGTAATAAAAAAACTGAGTTAATGGATCAACAACGAACTGACATGGGTGTCTTTCGACGTCCACCCCGAGCACATACAACGAACGAGAACGAACATAAAAGCCAGGACAGTAACTCAGCGTGTTTGGTCAAAGGGCTAGCTGCCCTCTGTAATAAAAAAACTGAGTTAATGGATCAACAACGAACTGACATGGGTGTCTTTCGACGTCCACCTTGAGCACATACAACGAACGAGAGCGAACAAAAAAGCTGGCACAGTAACTCAGCGTGTTTGGTCAGAGGGCTAGCTGCCCTCTGTAATAAAAAAACTGAGTTAATGGATCAACAACGAACTGACATGGGTGTCTTTCGACGTCCAGCCCGAGCACATACAACTTATAATCTATACAAGGAACGAGAACGAACAAGAAAGCCGGCACAGTAACTCAGTGTGTTTGGTCAGAAGGTTAGCTGCCCTCTGTAATAAAAAAACTGAGTTAATGGATCAGCAACGAACTGACATTGGTGTCTTTCGACGTCCACCCTGAGCACATACAACGAACGAGAACGAATAAAAACGCCAGCACAGTAACTCAGCGTGTTTGGTCAGAGGGCTAGCTGCCCTCTGTAATAAAAAAATGAGTTAATGGATCAACAACGAACTGACATGGGTGTTTTTCGACGTCCACCCCGAGCACGTACTACGAACGAGAACGAACAAAAAAGCCGGCACAGTAACTCAGCGTGTTTGGTCAGAGGGCTAGCTGCCCTCTGTAATAAAAAAACTGAGTTAATGGATCAACAACGAACTGACATTGGTGTCTTTCGAAGTCTGCCCCGAGCATATACAATGAATGAAAGCAAACAAAAAAGCCGGCACGTAACTCTGCGTGTTTGGTCAGAAGGTTAGCTGCCCTCTGTAATAAAAAAAAACTGAGTTAATGGATCAACGACGAACTGAAACGGGTGTCTTGCGACGTCCGCCTCGAGCACATACAACGAACGAAAACAAAGAAATTGAGAGTAAAAAAAAAAAAAAAAGGATGGTCAGCGTGACGGAATGCCGTCTGATTCCCGGCTTGGTCGGGTTATTTTCTCCACTCCGTAACTGGGTGTTGTGTTACCTTTATCATCATTTCATGCCCATCCGGCGCGCAGGTCGCCCAGTGTGGTGTCGAATGTAACAAGACCCGCATCAAGGCGGCCAGACCTGCCCCGTGCCTCCTGGCCACTGACGCCAAACGCTCGTTTCCATTTCCATCCATAACACTACAACCCCTGTATCCACCTATTATTAGGTTGATGCATAAGTTCAGATAGTTCTTGTTTTGCTTGTTGCTATTCCGGTTGCTGTGGGTTCACATATCGATTGTAATTTTTTGTTTGTAGTTCGCTGTTGTTGTTTGTATTTATGTATCTTCACTTTGTCATTTGGCGATAGTGAGTGAAGCTGTGGAGCCTAGAAAATGAAGTGCTAAGTGAAAAATCGAAAAATTTCCTACATATTCTTCTGTTTGGTTTTTTAGAGGAGTGATAGCAGTGGAGGCACCCAGAAAGACTTGCGTCGTGTTTGGGGATAATGACATTGGAGTGAGCATTGCAAGAAAATGGTTTTCTCGTTTTGATGATGATGATGTTTGGCTTGTGGGGCGCTCAACTGCGCCGTTATCAGCGCCTGTACAAATTCCCAACCTTTGCTCAGTCCAATCTCTCCACTTTCATGAATGATGATCAGGACAACACAAACGCCCAGTCATCTCGAGGCAGGTGAAAATCCCTAACCACGCCGGGAATCGAACCACGGATCCCGTGCTCAGGAAGCGAGAACGCGACCGCGAGACCACGAGCTGCGGACTTTTCGTTTTGAGGAGGATCGTTTTGACATTAGTGACTCTCCACCCTCAGGAAGACCTTCGGTATTAGATGAAGATCGTTCAAACGCGATAATCGACTATTCACGTCAGTGTGCTCGAGTAGCAAGTATGATGAACAGTCATCATTCCACTATCGTCTGAGTTTTGCCTGCAATGGGGAAGGTGGAAAAATCGGGTTTTGTGGGTGCGGCATGCTCTAAGTCGATATGACAGAAAGCAGCAGGGGCCATATGCGCTTCTCTGCTTTCTCGTCATCAATTGGCTCGTAAACAACACCTATCATTCCTATCCTGTATCATTACCGGTCACGAAAAATGGTGTCTTTATGCTAACACAAGGAAAAAAATTTGGAAATTTGTGGTAATGTCCATAGAACCAAACTGCTGAGGTCATCGGTCCCTAAGCCTACAGACTACTTAATCTACCTTAAACTAACCTACGCTATGAACAACACACACACACACCCATGCCCGAGGGAGCACTCGAACCTTCGACGTGAGGAGCCGCACGGACCGTGACAAGGCGCCCCCGACCGCACGGCTACCCCGTGTGGCCACAAGGAAAAGAAAGGAAAGGAATGGTTGACTCGCGTACAAACACTATGCGCATCCACAATAGATAACTTTATCCATCTGGTGGAACAGCGACAGTGTGGATTACTACGAACTGCTTCCCCGATGTGTTACCATTACTGCTGACATTTATTGTCAACAACTGAGACGTCTTGCAGACAAAGTCCAAGAACAACGACCAGGAAGACAGTGTGAAGTGGTGCTACTCCACGATAACGACCACCCGCATTCTGCTAGAATGACAGAAAACGCTACACAGGAATTGGGCTGGGCAGTTATTGCGCACCCATCTTATTCATCTGATCTTCCGCTGTCAAATTTTCATCCTCCCGTTCCCGAACAACAAGTGATTTCCTTGAAGAAACTTCCTTTCCGGATGGAAATGCGCTCCAAACATGGTCGACGAGTTTTCGCCCCAAAACAAAGTGATTTCTACAGTCGCCGAATCGAAAAGTTATCACAGCGTTGGCCGACTGACTTAAATAGTGAAGGAGAATATATTAATGATGACTAGAGTCTCTGTTATGTGTATCGTGTTGCGTTTATTGAACATTATAAAACACTACGAACTTATCCATCAACCTAACAACTATTTTATATTTGCATTTAAGCGACATTCAAAAAATGGCTCTTAGTACTATGGGACTTAACATCTGAGGTCATCATTCCCCTAGTCTTAGAACTACTTAAACCTAACTAACCTAAGGACATCACACACATCCATGCCCGAGGCAGGATTCGAACCTGCGACCGTAGCAGTCGCGCGGTTCCGGACTGCGCGCCTAGAACCCCGAGACCACCGCGGCCGGCTGAGCCAGGATTCGAACCTGCGACCGGAGCAGCAGCGCGGTTCCGGACCGAAGCTAAGCAACATTCAGTTAGAAAGAAGACGTGCATATGTCATAAGCATTATGATTGGATACATGTTTACAAAGTATTTTATATTTAACTGATGTATTCGAATTGAGCGAAATGAATGAAACGAAAAGAGAAGGCCGGAGCGATGTTTGAACCACCGATCGACTGTCTGTGCAGTTATCATCCCCGACTCTACCACGTTGGCCAGTTTGTGTAATGCTCTACTTTTCTCTCTCTGAACAAAAAAAAAAAATCTTTTAATTACGTACACTTTAATCTTGCAAAAATAAATAATATTTATATTCAGCTCTCAAGATTATTACGGCCGTGTAATAGGAATTCATATTTACTATTAGTTCAAAGGCGTCTAACCGCCATTGACTAAGCAATACTGCAAGCAAAGGGCCAATCGGATAATCAATTGATATGATGGGACAGGGAAGCGGAAAGTGACTTTAGGATGAATGAAAGGTAACACATAAATCTTATAATCTATATTCCGCAGAATTACACTTACATTCTCAGACTAGAGCAGACAGCCCGCATCTCGTGGTCGTGGGGTAGCGTTCTCGCTTCCCACGCCCGGGTTCCCGGGTTCGATTCTCGGCGGGGTCAGGGATTTTCTCTGCCTCGTGATGGCTGGGTGTTGTGTGCTGTCCTTAGGTTAGTTAGGTTTAAGTAGTTCTAAGTTCTAGGGGACTGATGACCATAGATGTTAAGTCCCATAATGCTCAGAGCCATTTGAACTAGAGCAGACAGGCAGCGTTTTTACAGATTTTGTCACCAATGGCGGCGATTGAGACCTACTTCCATGAAACGAGACAAATGAAAGTGTCCTTCTTCATCAAACGAACAAGAACAATGATAATAATAATTTTACAGTGTCAGTGATTTTATTTCAATTACATGTAAACACGTTGGCTCTTTTAATAATGTAATGTTTCCACCACACTTGTATTTCCATGTTTGTTTGTCATTACTGTCTTTGACAGTCTCTTTAACTTATTTTCAGTCTTTATTCCGTCACTTATTAAAAAAAAGTTTGTGCCAAAGATGGCACACTGCGCAGTTATCATCCCCGACACATCCGCGTGAGCCACGCTGCCCGTTGTGAAACTTGTTTTTGTTTTAGTGAATTAAAGCTACTCGCTAAACTTCAAAGAAGATTCTCTAAACAATTTTTTAGTTTTGCGTAGAATAGCTTCGGTTGACTAATATTTGAGTTCTGAATCTCACGTACCATAAATATAAAACATTACAAAAACCCTGTTACTGGGTGGTATCCTTGTGAGTCGATGTTATCAGCACCTGACAGCCATAAAAATTAGCCTCATTGTTGGTCTCCACTTGGTCGGCTGGACGAATAGTGTAGTACAGAGATTAATGTGGCATTCAAATAGTACAGTGGCCCGATATCGTACTGTGCATGAACGTCAAGGCAGGCGTACTATAGTGCGATTCATGGACGGTGACGGTTCGCGTAGGTCGAGACAGAGACGGGAACTGCATTGTTGCCGGGTCCGAGCGACAGTTGCGATACGAGCATAACGTGCCTTACGCCTGGTGGAAGCGTACATAATGCAAATTATGTATATCTCTTGGTTATACAGCATTTATCGCTCACTACCATCATCAGCATTGACAACTCGCAACAAATGAAATGAAATTTTACTAAATATCTCGCTACGATAGCGTATAATGCTCGCACTGTCTACATCATTCTCAGCAGAACGTTCAGAACACTACTGAACGCTCATTAGCTGTGGAGAATGGGTGACGTAGAGGCCCAGGACAAGCCATCGTTCGTGAGTCCAACTATAGGCATCAAGATCCCGCTAGACCGCGTCTGACGACCACCAGGGAGAATTGAGAACCATGCATGTCATTGCCCCTACACACTCGTCGCCTGCCATACCTAAACAAGTAGTGTAGTCCTTGTAACATTCTGTGTCTTCTCGCTTCACTGGACAGGCTCAGTCAGCAGCCGGACGAGGGAGTAACCAACCGCTCCATCCGTAGACTGCTGTACTAACCACAACACAAACAGCTGCGTGTGGAGTGATACCGCGACCTGGAAGCACAAAACCCTGATGAATCGCGTGGCTTTGAGTTCAGCGATGAATCACGTTCTGTACTATCCTAGATGACCATCGTATGGCGGCGGCTTGGAGAGAGGTCTCATGCTTTCAATGTTTTATAGAGATACAGTGGTGTTATTCCTGCCGTCATGGCGTGGAAAGCCATAGATTATGACTTCCGGTCACGACTATTAGTGACTCAGCGAACACTGCCGGTATAATGGTACGTTATGGACATCCTGGGTCCTAATGTCTTACATCTAATGTTCAACACAACAATGCTCGTATACTCATGGTACGAGTCTCTATGAACTGTCTACACGATGTTGAGGTACTCCCACAGTCAGCAAGTTTTCTGTTTGGCCGCAATAGGAACATGTTTGGAGCCAGCTGGATGTCAACTCCGTCCCTGACCAGCATCCAAGATATCCAGCTTGACTCAGGAGAGAATACAACGACGTCATGACACCCTTCTCAATCGAATCAGTGCATGCATCCAGGTCAGATGGAGTGCAACGTCATGCTGATAATTGGCCTCATAAAGCCACTTTCTTTGTAAATTAGACTCGAGTTTGTAATCACGTATCCTCTCAATCCGTCAAGTTTCATTTCCCTCTCCCAATGTGCGTAGTTCACTTATTTCATCAGGCAATGTCTAACACTCTGCGTGGTGGCTGTTTGTTCTATATCGTGTCTCCCTACCACATTCGCGCAACGACGCTCTGAGCGTGTTTTTTAGGGAATTGACTAGTTTGAACCTGAGGCCTGTTGCTGGTAAGGAGACGCCAGACCACACATGACATGTAGAATTCAGAAGAGTTCAGTAAGACTAGTGATGATATAACCAAATACTTAATGATATCAGCGTCAGCTCCACTGCACTCCCTGTAAAAGAATCTTAATACTAATTAAATTTAGTGGAAGGGGTTCAAGGCTTTCCTATTTTTAGTTAGCTGGTAAAATAACGTCGAAAAAGCAGTTAACTTTACCATTGGAAAATTTATTCTACTCACTAAACATTGTTTATAAATTGCACTATTGATAAAAGGAAATGTTTTAATACAGGATGGTAAAAACCAACTGCGTTCAACAAAAATGTGAACGAATATTCCCTGAATGGGTTTCCAAGTTCTACAATGGATCGAAGGATGACCTATGCCATATCACATCTATAATCTAGGTTTAAATTAAGTTTCATAAAAGAGAAAACTATCAAAATGGTCTACAGTGACCCTCAATTATCTTTAATTACTTATCTAACTTGTCGTAAATTACAGTGGCTGATGTGGCTTCTCAATAACTATATAACAGAAAAATCATCGCGTTTCAGATTTTTACTTCAAGTGGCAAATGTGAACACCATGAGCTTTAATTGACGATCGACACTAGTATTACGTAAAAAGGGGGTGTAACAGATGAGACTTCTGCAGTTCTGAGTGAAGCTTTATGCGCTGTTGTGCAGCAGCGTGTGTGTTGATTACCTTGTCAGTGTTCGTCAGGGGGCGGCGGACAGCACAGCTCCGCTCACCTCACCGTCTCCGAAGCAACTCTCTCCTACCTTCTCCTTACTACAGTTTACCGAAGTTGGTTTAAAAAAAAAAAAAACTATCTGGCTGTGTTTTCATCTGACCAATCAGGGTCTCAATGTTAACCTTAAGCTCCGCCTACAAAAATTCTGTCTGTCCAATGAGGAAAGTTATACTTTTCGTGCTTGGGCAATGTTTTTAAAATTTGCAACGTGACAGAGACGCGAAAAAGTCTCACGCTAAAACTTGCAGCTGGTGTGGTCCTTTTAGCGTTATCGTAAGATCTATACTGTTCTTCTGGAGGGCTCTAGCTTTTAACATGGGCTGGGGGGTGGTCCTAACGTAACAGAGACGCGAAAAAGTCTCACGCTAAATACTTGCGGGTGGTGTGGCCGTAGCGGTTTGCTGGCGACGTGGGTGTCCATCCGTCCCTTATTGTAGGGCCTTCTCGCTTAACACGGTTCTGCTTTCGGCTTCCGTTCTCGTTTCTCCCCTCGGAACTGCGTCTGTCTCACGGTGGGAAGGTATGACATGCATTTAGGCATTCTTGTGTTAGTTTGTGGTATTCCATTTGCTCACTCGATACTCGTATTACTTTGGTTAATTTAATGTCACGATTTATTTGGAGCTATGTGACATACTACTGGATTTGTTTATCATGTCAGGGTTTTCATGGAAGCTGTTGGATTTGCCTGACACCTTACATATCACCACCCTTCGAACTTAATTTTTGCACTGAAGTTAGGCAATGATTGACTCGTTGTCTAAGTCAGTCAAAAATTATTGCTTTATCTAAGTTTTGCTGCCTACTGTTCAGCCACGTAATTCTGGTTCTATGCTAGTTTGTATTACTAATTTATATTTTTATATTCTTCCACATTATTCTTAAAAATCACAAGAGAAGAATATTTTTATGCTATTATTAATTTTTTATTATTTTCTTTCTTTACTTAAGTGTGAAGGTTGTTTTTTAAGAAACTTGTTATCGAAAGTGAGAAGTCTTTCACATCGATTTTCTTAGAAATATTGTTTTTATAAATGTAGTAATTAAGTAAAATCTATTCCTAAAACATTTTCTAAATACCATGTACAAATAAAATGTTTTTGTTTCTAGACACTCATTTCAACATTGTTACACTAACAAATAAGAATTATTTCCAAGAATTGCTTTGACAAAGTAATATACATACACAAGTATGAGATATTATCCTAACAAATAGTACAAATGTTAAAAAAAAGGGAAAACATCCAACAAGATAATTTTTTATTCTTTGTTTTTATAAGGAGAAAATAAGTAAAATATAGTTATTCTTTTATTCTTACAAGGAGAAAATAAGTGGCATATAGTTTTAGTGTTTATTATGCCTTACTTTTGTTTATATACTGTCCATTTCAGAACTAATGACTTATTTTTATCGATAGTCTATTTTTTATATAAGTCCATAGTCAATGACTGTTATTTTGTAGTTTATTAGCTGTCTGGTGTGCTTAACTTATTTAGTTTTCCACACGTTTCTTTTGCACAATTCCTATGTCACATAATTTGATTTCACACATTCACACAATACTATGAATTTTTTAAGCATGAGGTTGGCGAATGTTTTTGCATGAAGGTGATGGACTTGAGCGAGATGGATGTGAGCAAGTATTTGATGTATAGCTTCGTTCGTCGTTCCTTGTTGGCTTTGCAAGTGTGTGTTGCTGTTGTGGAGGTCCCATGATGGAACGGAGCTGTGATTGCAGAATCTCGTGGTTTACTGGCTTTGTATGTGTGAAAGTCATCGTTATGTGCCGCTGAAAGCAGTCGTTTTTCGTTGTAATACTTCGCAGACGACTAGTTTACAATAGGATAGGGATTTGGGAAGGTATGTCATCTATTCTTCACCCATCTTCTTTCTTGGTCTCAATCTTGCAAATCTTCAACTTCTGTTCTTCCTGCTTTTTCTCTGCTTCTTACTTGATCCTTGGTTCTTCTCTGGGCAGGATATGGAAATATTTATTGATAACTAGTCACTTTGAAGTTCTCCTCTTAGTACCAGTTTGATAAATTGTTTGGGCAAGTCATTTTTACTTTGTGGACGTTTTTTTCAATTTCGTGCATCAGCATGCTGTTTAATAGCGGTAGTGTGACTTTTACACATATTTTTTGCCAGTGGTGGCTTGCCCAAGCGGTCTTCTCGTCGGGCCGTTTTTCGCTCGCTCCGCTGAGTGGGGGCGCTCGGAGACCCTTCCGGCGTTCGGCATCCCGTCTCTGCAGGGCTCCATCACTGTGCGGCTCCGTGTTCGTTCCAGCAGGGTTCCGTCTAGCGGTTAGATTTTAAGCCCACTTCAGTTACAAGGGCCTTCTGTTGGTCTTGCTGTCCTTTCCCTTCTCTCAACGCTTCTGCCTTGTAGGAATCGTGTCTTGCTAATTACGTCCTTTTCTTTCTTGATACTTCTCGCGTTGCAACTTGTGGGTCGTTGCATCTGGTCTTTGCTGGAGTTTTTTGCAATGGTTCTTACAAAAAGTTTTACTTATATTCATCTAACATATGTGTAGTACCTACCTTGTTTTACGCCTTCTTAAAAAGCTTTACAAATTTCGGCGCCCTTTCCATGTTACAATTCTAAGATATTTTGAGTCTTAACTTATACAAGAAACCTCAAATTCGTTTTTTATTTTTGTGTGGTGTCTTGGTGAATAGCATTTTAGTATTTTATGCTGTTAGACTATCTACGCTTTATCCCTTCACCTTAATCTATGGTAATACTGGTGTTATTTTTGTTTTTGTTTTTATTGAAACTACTTTCTTTTTCCCACCTTCCTGTCTCTTCATTCTTCTTTCTCCTGACGATCTTACCTGCAATATAATCTTGAAATATTGTGCTAATTATTTACCAGTAATAAAACTAATCTTCAAACTTTTTGATATGGCTCACATGGTGAAGTCCTAAGGTTTTGCCTGTTTTTGGGTTCATTAGTTCCACAGCATTATCATGAGCAATTTAGCTAATTATGACAGATCGTTTGTATGCAGCGTAAAACTTATGTATTTTGTGTTTCTGTTTGCTGGAGAGATGGCGTGTTTTTACAAATACTTTCTGGCCTACTGAGAATGTTCTTTTAATTGCTGTTCTATCTCCTCTTTCTTTTCTTTTAATGGCTGCCTTTCTGATGTTGGAGAGTGCTGTTGCTATGACTTGATTGTGCTGTCTACGTGGTACAATAGGAAATCTAACATTTTCTCTGGTTATGTTTGGGGGTTCAATATTTTTTAGTACAGCAACTGGAGGTATTAATGTAGTGCTATGTGGCATTTCATTTATTACTTCTTGAAAATCTTTAAGGTATATATCCTAAGTGTTGTGTCTTTTGCCTGCATATAATCGACATAAAGTGCCTATGTCCTTCATAGATCGTTCTGCTGGATTTACACTAGGTTAGATATGTAGATGGGTTTTATTTTGTGTTGTTTAATGTGTTCTGCTATTGCACTGATTTGTATTGTTGGCCATTATCCGAAATTATTCGTTCCACCTGACCTACTTGTCTGAGAAAATCTTGTCTAAATGCTTTACTTTAGTAAGACCTGTTGCCCGTTTTAATGGTGTCAAGGTAACATATTTAGAAGTAAGTTCCAAAACGACAAATATGAAAATATATCGTTATTTGTGTGTGGGAGGGGCCCCATCAAATCTGTTGCAGCTATTTGTTTTAATCTTTTAGGGTTTATTGGAAAGATAGGTGGTTTGGTTTGGAAAGTGACGTGTTTAGCCCTCATACATTTTTTGCATTTGATTAATACTGTTCTAATTCGTCTTTCCATATTAGGAAAATGGCTTGTTTTTTTATTTTTAAAAAGCATTTCTTTGGTCCAAAGTGGCTATTACTGAAATGTGTATACCATATGTACTTATTAATTAGTTCATCTGGCATATAAATTAACCATTCATTCGTTGCAACATTTCGTCTAAAAAATAAAACATTGTTTTGTTACGAGATAGCGCTGTCAAATGTCTGGAAAATCCTTACTTCTCCACTTGTGTTTGATTCCTAGTATTTCGGGATCCTTGTCCTGTTCTTTGCCTATGTTTTTCAATGCTGTCGTAATGTAGTTTTCGAAAGGTACTTGTTTCATGTAGTACATTGTAAACTGGTCTTCTGCTGCTTCCAAAGCTATGTTATTGGATGCACCCTGTCAACATCGTGATAAAGCATCTGCTAATACATTCGCTGGTCCTGGTATGTGTGTAATAGTGAAGTCAAATTCTTGTAGTATTAACATCCATCTGGCTAATTTCCCATGAGTTAGTTTGGCGGATAACAGAAATTCTAATGTTTTGTGGTCAGTGTATACTTTTGTTTTTCTTCCGAATAGGAAGTATCGAAAACGTTGGAAGCCCCATACAATGGCCAATCCTTCCACCTCCGTGACTGAATAGTTTTTCTCGCTTTTTGTGAGTACCCGACTGGCAAATGCAATTGTTCTATATGATCTTAGCCCTGCCTGTTCGTATTCTTGGAATAAAACAACTTCTAAACCTGTTTTCGCGCTATCAGTGGCCATACAAAAATTTTGTGTTAGATCAGGATGTGCTAAATTCTTCATTGGCTTGTTGATTCCATATCCATGGCGTGGTTTTTCCAGTCAATGCACATAGGCGTGGTGATGCGAGAGAGTCGATCCAAATAAATTTTTTATAGAATCGAGTTAGACCTAGAAATCCCCTGAGAGTTTTCTTATTATATGTACAGAATTCTTTGATTGCCGTTAGTTTTTCTGGGTCGGGCATTACCCCTTTCTTGGAAATTATATGTCCTAGAAATTTGACCTCTCGCCTTCCAAATTTGGATTTTGTTACATTTTTTGTGACCCCATGCTCTTTCATGATTTGTAAAAACTGATTTAATGTGTCGTTGTGATGTTCCCAAGAGGGTTCTGCTATAATCACATCATCAACATAACAAGTAATTTTTTGTAAAATTTCAGGACTGAGTATAGTATTAAATCTCCTAATAAACGCTGCTGATGATATGTTTAAACCAAATGGCAATCGTTTAACCTGGTAACATCGACCGAATACGATAAATGTTGTAAATTTTCTACATTCTGGGGCCAATTCTATTTGCCAGAAACTACTCCGTAAATCAATTGATGAAAATATCTTAGCACTGTGGAAGTTTTGTATCAATTCCTCTAATTTTTCTGGGCGATCTGTCTCAGTGATTATGATTTTGTTGATCTGTCTGGAATCAAGCAGTAACCTGATGCTCCCATCTCGTTTTTGTACAATATGGAGCGGGCTGTTATATGTGGAGGTAGCTGGTTCAATAATATCGTCATCTAACATTTTAGATATCTCCTGGAATACTTCTTTCCTGTAGCTTAATGGGATTGTATAGGGTGGCAATCTAAATGGTTTGTGCTGTTTTACTTCAAACTTGTACTGGAACTGCTTAATACTGCCAGTCTTATGTAAAAATACCTCTGCTTTATCTCGTAAAATACCCTCTAATTCTCTTTTACTGTGTTCCGAAATACCTTGAACTTCTTGCAATTTTTCGTCGATTTCTTTATGGACTTCTAACATGAGTTGAGGCGATTCCCCCTTTTGTGCATACCATTCTAATTCTTCATCCTCTTTATCTCGCGTCATTCTTAATTGTGTGTTTATAACTGGTATTTCTTCAAATTTTAGCTTTTGCTCAACGAGAAGTGTGACATTCCCGAATGTTATGCTACCTTTCCCTATATCTATTATCGCTCGTCTCTCATTTAAAAAATCTGCACCTATGATCAAATCTACAGTTAGTTTAGGTATAATCACGAAGTCTGCTTCGAACTTTTGACCTTTGCACGAAAGAGTTAACCTTGTTTGTCTCGTAACTTCCGCAGCATTGTTTCTAATAGGACCTCTTACTTTAATCTTACGTGTTTTCAGAACTGGCAATTCCTCATTGGCATTACACTGCATGAATAAATTTTCTGAGATCGCAGTCAGTTCACTTCCGCTATCAATTACGATATTGACTGTGATATGCTTTACCATGGCCTTCACAATTGGTTGAATTTGAAAGGGTTGGTTCTGTTATTCTTCTTCTTGCATCAACGAATCCTCCACTGAATCACACATGAGTCTTTTTAGGAATTTCCCTTGTGAATTCGAACTTTCTGTAGGATAAGCTTCGACTGCTACTTCTCTCTCTTTTATTTCCTCTTCTCTATTTCTTCCTTCATTTACACTTTCTTCAACATCCTCTACTTTTTCCTCATCCTCGGCTATCTTCTCCTTCTTCGTTGCTACTTCCACATAATCGCATCTAAATGCTCTAATTATCGCTTCATAACTTCCTTCATTATATACGTTTGGTTGTATGCCCACTAGTAACTTATTTTCAACTTCTGTCGACTGCGCATTATCCTCATTGAATTCGCTTTCCCTGGTTTCCATCTCAAATAGCTCTGCAATACTCATTACTTCGTCCTTTCCTCCTACATTCGTTGTGCATGCCTCTGGTAATTCATCTTCCTCGTCAGTATTCTCCCAATTAATTTCGTCCCAACGCGATATTGTTATTTTCCTGTCTTCGTTTTCATCTGGTCCCTGCGGATTTGTTTCTTCCTTCTTCTCTTCTCGTGATAAGATTTTTACTTCTCTGTTCAAGGTGCTGCAATTGTCCTGGGTCGGTGCGTCATTCTCTTTGGCGTGGGCGCTTAGCTGTCAATTCGAACGTTTATCGGGGTTTGGTGGTCTTACCTCCATCTCTTCTATCTGTATTCTCTTTTCTTGTTCACCTTGCTGATAGTGGTTTCTTTGTTGATAATTTGTCGGTCTATTGGTTCTCCAGTACCCGTTGCGGTTGTCGTTATTCCCTCTGTAATAGTTGTTGCCGTTCCTGGATGAATTATAGTTATTGCCATATTCTCTTCTAAATCCATAACCGGTTCTTTGTTGATATCTATTGTCGTTTCTTGGTGCGAAGTTATCACATGGTTCGTAATTATTGTTTCTTCGTACTGTGTCTTGTGGATTCCACTGCATTTTGCTTTCGTTTTCACGTGCGCTTCGTCTTTTTCTTGCGTCATCTTCCGAAAATATGAACTCTAGTTCCCTTAGAATACCTTTAAATGTTTAGACGTCACTGCCTCCGCGACCTACTAATGATTGCTGGTATTTCATAATTTAATCAACTCTCCGTCACTGTATGGTACATCTAAGCATTGATTTTTCTTTGCCATTAATTCGAAAAAATTCACGGGACTCTTCTCTCCTGAATTTTCAAAATATGGGTTCTGTAATAATTCGTACTTCACTCTGTTCTGTGCTTCGCTGGACCAATATCGTGAGGGAAACTTCTCTCTGAAATCTTCGTACGATCGGCATGTCGCTGCAACATTCTGTATGGTTTCTGCGACTGTTCCTGACATGTGTGCACATATAAAGTCTAATTTGTGTGCTAGCGTCCAGTGTTCTGGTAATCCTACTCGGAATTGATCATGGATGTAATGAGTTTCCTTCTCGAAAATGTTGAAATTTTCTGACTGTGAGGAAATGATCGTTGTCGTACTTCGTCATAGTTCCATATGAAATTCGGGATTCTTCGCCACTTTTGTTTCCGATCATTTCTCCCGTCGTTCTTTCCGGTTGTGGTAGATCCATTGGATATTGTCCACCGTAACTTTCGCCTACCCTTGCGTAGTATCGTTGGAGTGGTACGCAATAATTTTCTTCCATCGGTTGTGAACGTGTAGCTGAATGCATTGCACAGTACTCTTCGCGACCTGGCTTTCCATTGTCACGTATTGGTTCGGTATCTTGTCTGGCTAACCTTGCTGCTTCATTGCACGATCCAAACTGTCTTGAAACATACATTCGTGGTTCCGCATGTGTTTGTGATGACGTTTGTTCATTAAGAATTTCGAAACGTGTTTTTGCTGTGCAGGCTGTCTGATTTCACGTATGTTACTTCCGCCTGTGATTGGAATCGCAAATGGGTAATATCTTCGTTAATTGCTTGTTTTTCCAATGCTGTTACAGATACGGATGTGGTTGCAGACTCGATGCTTGTTCGATCCTGTTCACTACGCTCTTCAATGGTTTGCAACAACTCTGTTCGCAATTTCTGAAATTGTCGCTTCGTTTGCGCTTCTATTTTGACTATGCGGTTATCATATCTTTTCAGCGCTGCTTTTGTGATATGTTTGTGCAACACACTGTTTTCAACAACTTCACGCGCTGTACCTGCTGCTTGTCTAGTAATTTCGTTTATCTGTTTCTTTAGTTTCTTGACTTCTCCCTGGGTGTTGTTATGTAATGTTTTGATCTCGTCCTGACTGTCATTACGCAATGTTTCTACGTTCGCTTGTACCTTGTCATTGTCTGTTCTCAATGGATTGTGACCTGTTATTAAGTTTCCTATCACTTCTCGAGATTCTTTTACCTCGTCTTCAATATGACTTAGGAGTAACTGAATTTTTTATTTTGTTCTTTAATCTCACGCATTTGTCTTGTGGTTTCTGCATTCTGAATTTGAATTTGGTTCGCTATGTCTTTATTTTGCCTTGTCATGGTTTCCGTAATTCGTTGTAATAATTCTGCCAGATTGTTGGGTCCTATTGCGTTTTCTTCCGACGTCTTACGCTCTGCGTTTGTGCCCAAGTGTTGGTTCGCAACCGATTGCATTGAACTGTGCGGTGACACGTTTCTGCTCGCATTCCTTGTACTCTGTGGTGAGGGAGCTCTGATTACTTATACTATGGGTTCTACGTATTCAAGACGCAAGTTAGAATCCTCATCGGCTGTCTCTCTACTTTCCTGCTCCTCTGTCGGATGGTGACCTAGGTTTTCTGTGCCTTGGCGTACATTATCCTCGTTATGGTGCGTTATCTGTCCTATTTCTCACGATACTGCATCGTCTGTTGTACTGTCCTCTATTCTCTGTCCATCTTCATGCTGGGTCTCTACCTCAATTCGGTCAAGGTCTCGATCTGCCATTGCTAATCTTTCCGAATCTCTTATTTTCTGTTTTAAAAGCAATTCACGCGCCCTACTTCGAGTCAACATGCGCTCATACGATCTCACGCGTTTCATAAACTTTTTGTTCACATGACTTGACAAACCATTCACTTACTTGTTGGGTCAGAACCAACTTGTCAACGATGTATCCGCTACCTGTGCGCTTGCATTGGAGAAAAGACTTAATTCTAACAATATTAAAATTCATAACTTAATTATGCTATTGTCTCTGCCAGAATTAATGTCTCACTTTTATTGAATACTTTCTTACTATCTATAGCTGCAGCTACTGTTTTCGACTATTTATAACGTTCAAAAAAATTTTTTTTTATTACGAAAATGTTTCAACAGGATATTTTTCTGACCTAATTAGGCATGTGGTCGACCCTCAATGCTGGTATTTTACCATCCTGGCAGGGTCGCCATTTTCTAACATTCTGCATGGTGTCTGTTTGTTCTATATCGTGTCTCCCTACCACTTTCGCACAACGACGCTCTGAGCGTGTTTTTTAGGGAATTGACTAGTTTGAACCTGGGACCTGTTGCTGGTAAGGAGACGCCAGACCACACATGACATGTAGAATTCAGAAGAGTTCAGTAAGACTAGCGATGATATAACCAAATACTTAATGATTTCAGCGTCAGCTCCACTGCACTCCCTGTAAAAGAATCTTAATAATAACTAAATTTAGTGGAAGGGGTTCAAGACTTTCCTATTTTTAGTTAGCTGGTAAAATAACGTCGAAAAAGCAGTTAACTTTACCATTGGAAATTTTATTCTACTCACTAAACATTGTTTATAAATTGCACTATTGATAAAAGGAAATGTTTTAATACAGGATGGTAAAAACCAACTGCGTTCAACAAAAATGTGAACGAATATTCCCTGAATGGGTTTCCAAGTTCTACAATGGATCGAAGGATGACCTATGCCATATCACATCTATAATCTAGGTTTAAATTAAGTTTCATAAAAGAGAAAACTATCAAAATGGTCTACAGTGACCCTCAATTATCTTTAATTACTTATCTAACTTGTCGTAAATTACAGTGGCTGATGTGGCTTCTCAATAACTATAACAGAAAAATCATCGCGTTTCAAATTTTTACTTCAAGTGGCAAATGTGAACACCATGAGCTTTAATTGACGATCGACACTAGTATTACGTAAAAAGGGGGTGTAACAGATGAGACTTCTGCAGTTCTGAGTGAAGCTTTATGCGCTGTTATGCAGCATCGTGTGTGTTCATTACCTTGTCAGTGTTCGTCAGGGGGCGGCGGACAGCACAGCTCCGCTCACCTCACCGTCTCCGAAGCAACTCTCTCCTACCTTCTCCTTACTACAGTTTACCGAAATTGGTTTAAAAAAAAAACTATCTGGCTGTGTTTTCATCTGACCAATCAGGGTCTCAATGTTAACCTTAAGCTCCGCCTACAAAAATTCTGTCTGTCCAATGAGGAAAGTTATACTTTTACGTGCTGGGGCAATGTTTTTAAAGTTTGCAACGTGACAGAGACGCGAAAAAGTCTCATGCTAAAACTTGCAGCTGGTGTGGTCCTTTTAGCGTTATCGTAAGATCTATACTGTTGTTCTGGAGGGCTCTAGCTTTTAACATGGGCTGGGGGGTGATCCTAACGTAACAGAGACGCGAAAAAGTCTCACGCTAAATACTTGCGGGTGGTGTGGTCGTAGCGGTCAGCTGGCGACGTGGGTGTCCGTCCCTTATCGTAGGTTGGTTGGTTGGTTTGGGGAAGGAGACCAGACAGCGAGGTTATCGGTCTCATCGGATTAGGGAAGGACAGGGAAGGAAGTCGGCCGTGCCCTTTGAAAGGAACCATCCCGGCATTTGCCTGAAGCGATTTAGGGAAATCACGGAAAACCTAAATCAGGATGGCCGGACGCGGGATTGAACCGTCGTCCTCCCGAATGCGAGTCCAGTGTCTAACCACTGCGCCACCTCGCTCGGTGCCCTTATCGTAGGGCCTTCTCGCTTAACACGGTTCTGCTCTCGGCTTCTGTTCTCGTTTCTCCCCTCGGAACTGCGTCTGTCTCACAGTGGGAAGGTATGACATGCATTTAGGCATTCTTTTGTTAGTCTGTGGTATTCCATTTGCTCACTCGATACTCGTATTACTTTGGTTAATTTAATGTCACGATTTATTCGGAGCTATGAGACATACTACTGGATTTGCTTATCATGTCAGGGTTTTCATGGAAGGTGTTGGATTTGCCTGACACCTTACAAATGTATACGAACAGAAACAGACAGAAAATTTGGATTTCCTGTATATAAAAAAGACAATAATGATCTCAGCCCTGCAATTATGTAGACAGCATCAAAATCAGTAGTCATCCACTGTTCAATATGGCCTTCTCTGGACTTCCGCATGCATCACAGTTCTAAGCCTGACGCTACTCTCGGTTGTCTTCTAATGTCACCAGGTCACCTTTGATTAGCTCCTCAACTTGGTCATTTATTTATTTACTGCCATTCAGCAAAAAACGTCTTCGGTCTATATTCTGTTCACTAATCGACCACGTGTCCTGCCTATCTCCATTTGGTTTTCATCGCTGTACTAATTTCTATCGTCGCATGATTTTTTTCTTTTTTCTCTTTAGTAGTTCCAAATACTACTGGGCAACTCTCACTTTTTTTATCGATTTCTGCATCAAAAGCTGAAGATGAAATACACCATCATATACTCTGACTGCATACATAGAAAGCTATTTAGGACGTACGTACCTGCATTCAGAGCAAACAATGTCTTCATCGCTACTGATGTCTATGAATTGTGTAGCCTGCTGAGATCGTATGCGTTGCACTTCGTCCACTATATCGACCGTGATCACTCGAATCTAATTTGTCGGGAACGCATCGATTCCGAAGTAATTTGAACGAAACGATGCGAAAAATTGCACAGTCGGTCATCAAAGTGGCAATTCGACACACAGTTAATAAGGATTTAGTGCACATAAATATAATAACAAAGCTCATTCTCTATTGGATAGTCGATTCTGTCATTGAGAAAAATTTGTATTTTAGTAAAATTTTTATCGTGCAATGAAATGATTCTGTCATCAGGCGTACAGTTTATTTCTTAAACAATAAAATAATTCGGTCCTCAATCGTACTATTTTTCTTAAGCCAGTTGTTATAATTAGGCTAAGGTTCACGTAGCAATAATTTACACACATACATTGATGACGTTAGTCTTTACATGTGCAGGAGTAACTTCTCGTATTCAGAAGATAAAAAAAAATTAAGTCGAAGTTCACAATGACAGCTTCAAAATTGTTTGAAGTAATAGAAGGAAAATGAAAAGTGAGTGGATTACAGTAGTAAGCAACATGGTGATAATGACGTAGCGTGACATCATTACAGTCTTTACTCTACCAAATTACGATAGGCAAGCTTTCACAAATACTTTAAATTCTTACTCAGTACTATCATTTAAACTTTCATTATGTGATAGCAACAGTAAAATACCTATTATGGAATACGGACACCCAGGACTTCGATACATAATATCAAAACCACAGAAGATTGATTAACATAATTAAATAAGAAGTAAAATTTACAGTTGTTTCTCAGAGTCAATGGTTTGAACAGCTAGTCATTGTTGTTGCTTCTCAATCTTTAGTTAATGACATTATTTGACTGGCAACAATGCGAAATTACAAACTAAGGGAGAAGTTTACTTTTGTTTTCTGCCAGACTATTTGCCTTCATTATTAGACAAATTTAACATCCATAATGTGACACTAGGAATACAGGACAATGGAACATAGATCCAGGTAATAATGAATTGGTAATAATGAATTGGGTTAATGATGGCCATAAAGTAACGAGTAAAGTTCATGCAAAAATAATAATGTCGAAATCATTCAAAGCACTGGAGATCAATATACATTCCATAATTTCACGTTATAATGTCTGATTGCACTTGCTGTGGCCAAATGGTACTCTTTTCTTATTATTCATCTTGAAGTATGATTACAAGTTAGAAAAATAATGTTACCTTTGTAACAACATGTGCGGCTTGCAGCCACAAGCAGTTGTCGCACCACATTCTCCCTGCACACTCACTTCCTATCCCACACGCTCGAAGGAGCACGGTACCGCTCCTAACACAAAGTTTCAGGCAGCAAAGTTGTGTGATATCCCTCGTCCAAAAAGACACTCTGCCTCCTGCATTTAGATTGGAATATGAGGTACTAAACTTTTTTTTTTCGTCATCAGTCTACTGACTGGTTTGATGCGGCCCGGCACGAATTCCTTTCCTGTGCTAACCTCTTCATCTCAGAGTAGCACTTGCAACCTACGTCCTCAATTATTTGCTTGACGTATTCCAATCTCTGTCTTCCTCTACAGTTTTTGCCCTCTACAGCTCCTTCTAGTACCATGGAAGGCATTCCCTCATGCCTTAGCAGGTGTCCTATCATCCTGTCCCTTCTCCTTATCAGTGTTTTCCACATATTCCTTTCCTCTTCGAATCTGCGTAGAACCTCCTCATTCCTTACCTTATCAGTTCACTTAATTTTCAACATTCGTCTATGGCACTACATCTCAAATGCTTCGATTCTCTTCTGTTCCGGTTTTCCCACAGTCCATGTTTCACTACCATACAATGCTGTACTCCAGACGTACATCCTCAGAAATTTCTTCCTCAAATTAAGGCCGGTATTTGATATTAGTAGACTTCTCTTGGCCAGAAATGCCTTTTTTGCCATAGCGAGTCTGCTTTTGATGTCCTCCTTGCTCCGTCCGTCATTGGTTATTTTACTGTCTAGGTAGCAGAATTCCTTAACTTCATTGACTTCGTGACCATCAATCCTGATGTTAAGTTTCTCGCTGTTCTCATTTCTACTACTTCTCATTACCTTCGTCTTTCTCCGAGTTACTCTCAAACCATACTGTGTACTCATTAGACTGTTCATTCCGTTTAGCAGATCATTTAATTCTTCTTCACTTTCACTCAGGATAGCAATGTCATCAGCGAGTCGTATCATTGATATCCTTTCACCTTGTATTTTAATTCCACTCCTGAACCTTTCTTTTATTTCAATAATTGCTTCCTCGATGTACAGATTGAAGAGTAGGGGCGAAAGGCTACAGCCTTGTCTTACACCCTTCTTAATACGAGCACTTCGTTCTTGATCGTCCACTCTTATTATTCCCTCTTGGTTGTTGTACATATTGTATATGACCCGTCTCTCCCTATAGCTTACCCCTACTTTTTTTCAGAATCTCGAATAGCTTGCACCATTTTATATTGTCGAACGCTATTTCCAGGTCGACAAAACCTATGAAAGTGTCTTGATTTTTCTTTAGCCTTGCTTCCATTATTAGCCGTAACGTCAGAATTGCCTCTCTCGTCCCTTTACTTTTCCTAAAGCCAAACTGATCGTCACCCAGCGCATTCTCTACCAGCCCACAATATTCTATCAGCCCAGAGAGCAATGTCGAACGTTCACTATTTCTACTGGCGTCTCCCATTCGATTGCATCATCGTGGCCCTCATCGATCAAAATATTCAATGATAGCTCTATAACAAGAGAGAGCAACGGATTTTCTTCTGTCTGCAGAGATCCACTATATTGGGCTATGTTTAAGCTACCGATGGAAGCCGGCATCTTCACTGTCGAAGTCGCAGCAATTAAAGAGTTCCTTCTATATACTTCAAATCAGTTCAATGACATCCTTATTGTCAGGGATTCGAGGAGTGCACTGGAAAACCTGGGAAAGCAGCAATGGAGTTCCAACTCTAACCGACATGTATTCGACGTAATTAAGTTATTCTATTAGCGTGAAAGTTAATATAAACATGTTCACTTATTATGGATCAAAGGACGTTCTGTTACCTCATTTAACGAGATGGCGGACCATCTGGCAAAACAAAGTGTAACTGATGGCCATCCTTATTACACCTGCCTTCCACATGCAGGTTTTTTTGTTGGAATGAAGATAAAGGTTCGTCAAAAATGGTCAGATACGTGGGACATCTCTCAACAGTCCAAAGGAAGACATTATGCACCAATACAACCGAGTAGCCGCGCATTGTAGCCGTGTGGTCTTAGGGGCCATGTCACGGTTTGCGCATCGAAGGTCCGAGTCCTCCCTCGGGCGTGCGTTTGTGTGTTGCCCTTAGCATACGTTCGTTTAAGTTAGATTAATTAGTGTGTAAGCCTAGGCACCGATGACCTAAGCAGTTTGGTCCTATAGAACCTTATCACAAATTTTCCAAACAACCGAGTATTCCACGATAAACCTCGTTCTCTAAAATGAAGCTATCTAGATGTCATACCACTATCTTAACATGCATCTGATTGGGTTACAGCTGTTACCCTTCACATCTTTATACGATGAAAATTCAGCCACCTTAATACTGCGAAGACCACCCAACCGAAATTGCAAATCTCAACCTTGTGGTACTACGGTGTTCACGTTATGTCAGACAACGCCGAAAGTTTCCTAAGGCCTTGATCAGAACAGGAATTTCTCAACCTACATCTGTGATGGACCTGCTTTGACAGCTGACCTAAACGCAATACGTCAGGGTTGCCCAGTTTCTGCGGATATCCAGTTACAAGTCAGACTCAAAGGTTCGAGCATAAGAAGTTGTGATATATGGACTGTGTTGAATGCGTGAATGTACGTACCATGAGCCGTGCGTGGCTCGTGTTCCCGCCATCATGTATTTTTTTACACCCTGTTTTTAATGTACTTCCACCTCATTACGTTAATTTAAATTACTACTGTCCCTGAGTTGCTGCTTTGCCTGACAGTTAAAAAAAAAATGGTTAAAATGGCTCTGAGCACTATGGGACTCAACATCTTAGGTCATCAGTCCCCTAGAACTTAAAACTACTTAAACCTAACTAACCTAAGGACATCACACACACCCATGCCCGAGGCAGGATTCGAACCTGCGACCGTAGCAGCCTCGCGGTTCCGGACTGCAGTGCCAGAACCGCACGGCCACCGCGGCCGGCTTGCCTGACAGTGAGCGGCGTTAGCAGCGCGTATCGATATAGCCACTCTTGTAGTATCTATGAATGACTGCTATTACTTCCCGGTTGTTATTTGTCGTACGGTAGTGAGTGGTGAGTTTTTCGGCGGTTCGGATTGGCAGTTCGTGTCGGCAGTCCGGGTCGCGAGTTCAGGCTGGCAGTCAGTTGGAACGTGTCTGGAGTGCAATCCCGACCTGCCAGTCGGGGAGTTGCAATGCGGCACTAATGCACTCGGGTTGGAGTAGCAGCGAGGTCTGCGTCGACATGGCTCACCCGACTATTGCCGCCACGCATCATCTGAACCGGGCCACGGTCTTGGTGGATCGTCGGTCGGTCGTCCTACCGGAGGACGCGTTTGAGCTCGCCGATCGTTCATGAGTCGGCTGTGTGTGTGTGCGCGCGTCGACGCCCGATTGTCTTCGTGTGTGTTTAGTTACTGTTGGGTATCGCTCAGATCTTCGTGCAAGTGTTTGTCAGGTTTTGTGTTTAGTTGGCGTGATTTCCTTTAACAAGTTATTTTGAAAGTTGTCGGCGTACTGGCTCTGAGAGGTCGGTCGTCTGATCGGGCGACGTGTAACTGATTCTCTGAGCGCTTCTGGGCCCCTTCAACTACCATCTTGTGGAACTTCTGTAGGTCCTTCCCTGGTGCAGGGATGTCTTCTCTTGTCAGCTATTTTAAATCTTGGGCTTATGGTTATTGTTTGTTTCTTAAACTTTTGTAAATTAATTTTTAAATGCCGGCCGGTGTGGCCGGGCGGTTCTAGGCTCTACAGTCTGGAACCGCGCGACCGCTACGGTCACAGGTTCGAATCCTGCCTCGGGCATGGATGTGTGTGATGTCCTTAGGTTAGTTAGTTTTAAGTAGTTCTAAGTTCTAGGGGACTGATGACCTCAGATGTTAAGTCCCATAGTACTCAGAGCCATTTGAACCATATGAACCAATTTTTATATCTACCTTTCAAGCTTAAACACTGCGGCCTTCTGCCTTTAAACATTATGGCAATATATTTTGAAATTTTGAAGTTTGATTGTGGTCCTCAGCCATTTGTGTTGCATCTTGTATATGTTGTCTTTGGGTTTTAAATTATTTTATTGCTATCTTAATTGGATTTTTATCTTGTTAAGATTTCTTGCTGGAGGCCTTCAGCCGTGAGAGAGTTGCTAAATTACAATAAATGACGTGATTCTTGAGTTTCTCCCGGCGTATTTGATAATCAAAATATCCACGGGTGTACTGCCGGTCTACAGTGTCCAACGGGCACAATATTTCGGCGATCATACATGTCGCCATCATCAGGTGAATTGACGGACTGAGCTCCTGTGAACGTGCCGGTACGGCGATGCGTACAGATCTCCGTACCGGCACGTTCACAGGAGCTCAGTCCGTCAGTTCACCTGATGATGGCGACATGTATGATCGCCGAAATATTGTGCCCGTTGGACACTGTAAACGGGCAGTACATCCATGGATATTCTGATTAACAATAAATGACAATTAGAAGCAGAAACTGACTTGAACCCTTGGCCCTTTCCACAATCCTATTACCTGTTCTGCCGAGCGGGTTTAGCGAGCGTCTCAGACTGTGCCGTGAAATTAACCTGTAATTAATGCAGTTTCGAAAGTGTAAGCTGTATATGTGATATTGTAAACCAAACCTGTAGTTACTTGCTTCTCTCGCTCAATCGTTCATGCCAAAGGCCAATAAATCATATTAAAAAAATACCGCAGACGCGGCTGCGGGACTACTATTGCGGTCTGCCGCTCAAAAAAATGGCTCTGAGCACTATGGAACTTAACATCTATGGTCATCAGTCCCCTAGAACTTAGAACTACTTAAACCTAACTAACCTAAGGACAGCACACAACACCCAGCCATCACGAGGCAGAGAAAATCTCTGACCCCGCCGGGAATCGAGCCCGGGAACCCGGGCGTGGGAAGCGAGAACGCTACCGCACGACCACGAGATGCGGGCGGTCTGCCGCTGTCAGAGACTGTGTACGCTCTAAAGGTTATAGTTCAACCCGTCAATTTCAGTGGCTCAATACCACACAAATTCGCTGATAAGATTTTCAAAATTGTTTTTAACAATTGCAGATAATATTTCATTTTCAACAAATAAATTCTAATTCTGTAGTAAAAAAGAAATGTTCATACATTAGTGAACCTGATGATACATAAAAAAGAAATGAAAAATATGTGGGTAATAGTCACATATTGTGTTGTAGTGTCATAAGACGTCTGTAGAAACAATGTGCTACCTCATTCCTTTCTTACGGTACCTTTGGCATACATAGTGGAACTAGGTCGGCCGCAGACAGAAGCCAAGGTGTCAATATCCACCCGCATTGCTCTGCGACCTGGCTCCCTGACTGCTGAAAATTTTCCGCTGCACAAAAACAGTGTCACCCATCACTCTTGCAGACAGCCCGCTTCTGGCAGCTGCGCAGCGATTTTCTACGCACACACACACACACACACACAGACACACACACACACACACACACAGGCACCCACGCAAGCACGCTCGCGCACACATGCATAAATACACACGTATGTGCAGAGAAATGGCAGGTACTCAGCGATTACCGTAAGGAAGTCACTTATACGTTACTAGAAATAATCGTAAAAAGTTAGAAAAGCAGTAATTCTTTTTTTCTGGGCAATGTTGAGAACTTTCTTACGGTGTACATAATTTTTATTTAAATATCTTTATCGCAAAGATGTTGTTGACATACTTACCCATTTCGGAAATGCAATACCCATTTTCAGAATCTACAATGCAAATAAAACGTTACTACACTACTGGACATTAAAATTGCTACACCAAGACTAAATGCAGATGATAAACGGGTATTCATTGGACAAATATACTAGAACTGACATGTGACTACATTTTCACACAATTTGGGTGCATAGATCCTGAGAAATTAGTACCCAGAACAACCACCTCTGGACGTAATAACGGCCTTGATATGCCTGGGCATAGAGTCAAACTGAGCTTGGATGGCGTGTACAGGTACAGCTGCCATGCAGAATCAACACGATACCACAGTTCATCAAGTTTAGTTACTGGCATATTGTGACGAGCCAGTTGCTCAACCACCATTGACCAGACGTTTTCAGTAGGTGAGAAACCTGGAGAATGTGCTGGCCAGGGCTGCAGTCGAGTATTTTCTGTGTCCAGAAAGGCCCGTACAGGACCTGCAACATGCGGTCGTGCATCATCGTGCTGAAATGTAGGGTTTCGCAGGGATAGAATGATGGGTAGTGCCACGGGTCGTAACACATCTGAAATGTAACGTCCACTGTTCAAAGTGCCGTCAATGCGAACAAGAGGTGACCGAGACCTGTAACCAATGGCACCCCATACAATCACGCCGGGTTATACGCCAGTATGGCGACGACGAATACACGCTTCCAATATGCGTTCACCACGATGTCGCCAAGCACGAATGCGACCATCATGATGCTGTAAACAGAACCTGGATTAAACCGAAAAAATGACGCTTTGCCATTCGTGCACCCAGGTTCGCCGTTGAGTGCACCATCGCAGGCGCTTCTGTCTGTGATGCAGCGTCAAGGGTAACCGCAGCCATGGTCTCCGAGCTGACAGTCCATGCTGCTGCAAACGTCGTCGAACTGTTCGTGCAGATGGTTGTTGTCTTGTAAACGTCCCCATCTGTTGACTCAGGGATCGAGACGTGGCTGCACGATCCGTTACAGCTATGCGGATAAAATGCCTGTCATCTCGACTGTTAATGATACGAGACCGTTGAGATCCAGCACGGCGTTCCGTATTACCCTCCTAAACCCACCGATTCCATTTTCTGCTAACAGTCATTGTATCTCGACCAACGCGAGTAGCAGTGTCGCGATACAATAAACCGCTATCGCGATAGGCTACAATCCGACCTTTATCAAAGTCGGAAACGTGATGGTACGCATTTCCCCTCCTTACACGACGCATCACAACGTTTCACCAGGCAACGCCGGTCAACTGCTGTTTGTGTATGAGAAATCGGTTGGAAACTTTCCTCACGTCAGCACGTTGTAGTTGTCACCACCGGCGCCAACCTTGTGTGAATGCTCTGAAAAGCTAATCATTTGCATATCACAGCATCTTCTTCCTGTCGGTTAAATTTCGCGTCTGCAGCACCTCATCTTCGTGGTGAGCAATTTTAATGGCCAGTAGTGTATCTACTACGTTGAGGATTAAAAAGAAAACAGAAAATATATTATAAGCTTGATATATCTGTCATTCCTTGCACTGCAGCAAGTCATAGTTATGTAAAAGTAACATGAGTCAAAATTATCCTGCAAGCTTCCACCAGCATATATGGGACGCAAATGCTGTCGTAGAGGTCGTTGATGGAAGCATAAAGGTCAGATAATTGTACAGAGTAATCAAAAGAAGATTGCTTTAGATGTAAAGTTCTTAAAAAATTTCTTAGTTGTATGCAATTAAGGAAAAAAGAAAAAAGGAAACGGAAAATTTTGTACAAAACCATGTAAAAATCTTTTAATCTTCTGACTTCAGTTCTAAACTGTCATTAGTCATAACTGTGGTTAAATATGAAAAGAATTGTGCATACTTACATACAACAGAGAATATTTTTGAAAACTATATTTCTAAATGAACTCCTTTGAATTACTTTGTATAATTATCTGTACATTATTCATGCATCAGAGACCTGTAGGATAACATTTGCATCCTGTATACATGCTCATTCAACTACCTCTACCGGTTCGATTTATGCAATCCCGCATGACAGTACAATGTTGTTCGCCAATTCACTCTGGAGATGTGAAGCACATTGTCAAAATGTCGCAGAATAACTGGCACACTATATGTAGGCATCTTAAATCTATTTTTTTACTTCACTACCTTACCACATTAAAGTGGCGAGTCATATACAACTCTTTCCATTGGTGTAGAGAATGGAAAATTCTTACTTTCACGCTTCCTATTTTGCTATTCTTGTTAATTTCGTTGTTTCCGACGGTGAAACACGTTTTATAAGGCAAAGTTTCGGATCCATTTACCAAAGATTAAATATCATAAACGAATCAAACTTGGAGAGATCCAAGACTTGTATGACTGTACCACTAATTACGAAAAGAAAGATTGGAGACGCGTAGATAAGTTTCGTCTAAGTAAGGCACATCTTGGTCAAAAAACACCATGTAACTCATAGCCAATCCTCATTTGTACTTTTTACACTACGATTATGTTTGCTAAAAGTAGCCCAAAGCAATGAGAAGGAACTTAACGCCGATTACATGGCTGTCGCTTGTCCGGATACCGTTGCCGATACAGGCATAATGTGGGTTGCATAAAACGCCATCGGCAGGGGCAGCTGAACTAGACTGTGTCTTGGTTGAAGCACGCGTGGGAACTTTGACTTGTGGGCCGGCCGGAGTGGCCGTGCGGTTCTAGGCGCTACAGTCTGGAGCCGAGCGACCGCTACGGTCGCAGGTTCGAATCCTGCCTCGGGCATGGATGTGTGTGATGTCCTTAGTTTGGTTTAATTAGTTCTAAGTTCTAGGCGACTGATGACCTCAGAAGTTAAGTCGCATAGTGCTCAGAGCCATTTGAACCATTTTTTTGACTTGTGTTATTCTTACATGGTTACGAGTTGTCGCAGTGCAGGGAATGACAGGTATATGGTGTTAACAGAATATTTCTTTTTAACCTTTACCGTCGTAATAGTACCACTATATTCTTTTACTGCTATTATAGATTCGGTAGATAGCTATTGCATCTGTTTAAAAATGTCTGCAATCAAGACAGTTATATAAAAAATTATGTACAGCAGTAACTTAGAAAAGTCTTGACTTGTCAGAAGCCGTACGGTGTAGCCGTGTGGTCTGGGACACCTTGTCACGGCACGCGCGGCTCCCCGCGTCTGGGGTTCGAGTCCTCCCTCGGGCATGGGTGTGTGTGTTGTCCGTAGCGTAAGTTAGTTTAAGTTAAGTTGTGTGTAAGCTTAGGGACCAATGACCTCAGCAGTTTGGTCCCATAGAGCCTTACCACAAATTTCCAAACTTGTCACAGAACAGTGTGAAGGGTACACTTTATAGTTGTTGATTTTTATAACCCTGTGTGTGTGTGTGTGTGTGTGTGTGTGTGTGTGTGTGTGTGTGTGTGCGGGTGCCCCACCTCCTAGCTGCAGGGTGCTTATTCCCAATTCTGATAACTTTTATGTCCCGGGCTTAAGACAACCATATGTCGGCTTATCGAACCGTATGGAAATGTGTGTGTGTGTGTGTGTGTGTGTGTGTGTGTGTGTGTGTGTGTGTGTGTGTGTCTGGGGGAGGGGGGCGTAGTTATTTTCTGAGATATCTTTTGTTTGTGAACAAGTGAACGGGTGCATACAATATCCACATTCTTCTGGTTACTTTCTGTATGATGTAACTCTGTATTTTTCGGCAAAGTAATGTTCAGTCACGTTTAGATGTCGGTACTTTAGTCCACTGTGGGACTCTTAACATCAGTTTTAGACTTTTGGCAGAAAACCCGAGAGGGCATTTCTTGGTTCATTTATTTGTGTCATATCCACTTCAAGCTTGTAAAATTTACTTTTTGATGAACGAGGAGGTTGCCTCTTGTCTTCCTAGACATTAAATTTATTGTTCGTTGGTTGCCAGAGTTAGTCGCCTCCGTAGTTGCGTGTTCATCGCGACTGACTGCCCTGCAGAGGGTCCGAGTTCAATTCCCGATACTGTCAGGGTCCACTCAGCCTCGTGATGCCAATCGAGGAGCTAATTGAATGAGATGTGGGGGCTAGAACTGGAGGCTCCAGGGTCTGGGAAGCCGACAAAGGCCGGGATTGCGGCGTGTTGCTCGCATAGCCCCTCCATTACACATCCGAGTGAAGCCTTATGCACAGCGTGACACGGCAGCCGGTCGACTTCGCCGCGATGCTGCAGGATTTTTTTTTTAATTTATTGGTATCGATGCAGCAGAAAAAAATATTATTACTTCCACTGTGTCTTCGAATGAACTCCACAGTCGTCCACATATGGCTGACTCCGAGTCATTGATGTTGCCGTCACTTTCAGTTTGTCGTCCTGTGGTATATGTAAGGGGCAATCAAATGAGACAGACTGGAAAAGAGAACTCTTAACATTGCAACGCGTCAGCAATCGTGAGTAATTTAATGATTATAAAGAACCCACCTCGATTGCAAATAGGAACCGGATGTTGACCTAGGTTTCGGTGCGTATAACCTCCCCTTCTTCGGAACACACTAAAACTACAAACTGCCAAAAGAAGCATGGTCCAACATTAATACAGAACGCCCAAAAGGGCAGAAGACTCGCATAAAATGTAAAATAAACGGTACCTGTGTGCCGTGTCAATAGCTGTACTTAGCTCAAACGTCAGAAGCATGCTTCCTCACCCCAGCCAACGTTCGGTGGGCCGCGGGCTCTCAGGTAAACTGAGGTGGCGCCGGCAGCTAGGCTGTGAGAATGTCGGAAAGGAACGCGCGTGCGCGAATTGAGAAATCGTCTTCTTCCATGTGATTGCCATAAAATGTGTTACGAAAGTGATCCGATGACTGGGTCGAAGCCGCATTAAGTTAATGCTTGTGTATATATAATGTCCTAGCTCGAGGAAAATTTTGTAGAACTATAGAACGTGGATAGGCTGAAATTATGTATGTGGGATAGGAAATTCCACGGATGGTCAAAACGCATGCACGCAGGACATACAAAATACCATTAGCTAGAAGCAGGCTAAAAATATGGGGGATGAATAACCACCCATTTTTCAATTACTTGGGGTCGGTGAGAGTATTTGATGACTATGCTTGGATAAGCATGTAAAGTTACTATATTAAATTCTAAGCGCTATTGACCAGAAGAAGGTCAAATTAGTATGACAGGCTTAATGTAATTGCGTGAAAGGACGTACAACGTCGCCTTCATCGTTCTTAATACCTAATGACCGACAGAGGTCATTTTGCATAAATAGTTTCAGCCTTCCCACGCTCTATAGTTCTACAAAAGCGTCCTTGAGTTACGGTATTTAATGTGGTGTGCGTACTGTAAGAACTTCGGTACACACACCATCAGATTATTTGACTTGTCGCTCTAACAAAGTAGGCGAGTGTCAGCAATATGTCTCGTGGTCTTATCGTGCCGTGTTTATCTTCTGCCGTTAGGTCAGACGATAGAAATGTCACTTGCACGCTTAGAGTAGCAGATTGACGGTGACCAACTTTAAACAGAACTTGATTAATTTTCACACACATTTATTAAAATAATAACAAGCATAAACATTACTTAACTTGACTCTGGATGCTATTTACAATTGACAGTCTGAAGTTCCTTTGGTATTGGTACGTTAATCTTATTCTCACATATATCTCTGATGCTTGACAAAAGTGCCTATACATTTATCTTCATGGCTATGTACAGGAGTATGGTAATCTGATTATGCACAGACTGATACTTGACTATAGACTGGTACAGACTAATGCAGACTGGTGCAGACAAATGCAGACTGACTAATCGGAGGTCTGTACACTCGTTATAATACCTCGCGCGTTCAGGTATCACTGCGCGAGTGTGATCCACGAGGAGAAAAGGTTCTAAGTTAGCAGCAATCATATTAATACGCGGGTCGGCGGAAGCAGAATTTGGTCTGTCTCTAAGGCAGTGCCATCTCGTAGTGCGGAGACGGACGAGCGCTGCGCCTGCGCTGTTGCGCTTAGCGGGGCGCGCTCTAGTGGGAAAGTTGTGTACGCGCTGACTACGCGGATCACAACATTATACATATACACGCCTTAACTTCATGCGCCTTCGACCCAGTCATCGGATGACTTTCGTAACACATTTTATGCCAATGGCATGGAAGGAGACTATTTCTCAATTTGCGCATGTGTGTTCTTTTCTGACATTCTCATAGCCTATCTGCCGGCGCCACATCAGTTTACCTGAGAGCCCGCGGCCCACCGAACGTTGGCTGGGGTGAGGAAGCACGCTTCTGACGTTTGAGCCAAGTACAGCTATTGACATGGAACACAGGTACCATTTATTTTACATATTATGCGATACTTTTGCGTTTTGGGCGTTCTGTATTAATGTTGGACCATGCTTCTTTAGGCAGTTTGTAGTTGTAGTGCGTTCCGAAGAAGGCGTGGTTATCCGCGCCCAAACCTAGGTCATCATCCGGTTTCTATTTGCAGTCGAGGCGGATTCTTTACAATCATTAGACTGGAAAAGAGTAAGTACGCTGTTTATTATTTCTAAAGTAATCCTCATAGATGTTAATACACTCATGTTCAGAGAAAGCAGATCACCTTGACCGACTACAGATACGACGTTCATATTCACAGGACATGTACATCAGTTTGATCTGGCAGGCCAGACACCAATAAGGCACGTGTTCGTTCAGCAACATAAAAAATGGTGTCGGGGGTGTTGTGTGCAAAGGCTATGGGTCGCAGGATGCAGGATGTCTTTCGCGTAGGTCACATTGCTCACAATTTCCTGGACACGCACCTACTGTGATTTGTGATTGTACCCAATAGCAGCCCACACCCTAAGGGCTTGAGTTAACGCTGTATGTCTTCTGCGAGTGCAGGCACTGTGACGCCGCTCCCCATGTCTGCAGTGAACCAAACGCGCTCATCATTAGCAAAGAAACAGGACCTATCTTTACTTCCGCCAGTACCTCGTCTCCTACCTTCCAAACTTTACAGAAACTCTCCTGAGAACCTTGCAGGACTAGCACTCCCGAAAGAAAGGATATTGCGGAGACGTGCCTTAGCCACAGCCTGGGATTTGTTTCCAGAATGAGATTTTCGCTCTGCAGCGGAGTGTGCGCTGATGTGAAACATCCTGGCAGATTAAAACTGTGTGCCGGACCGAGAGTTGAACTCGGGACCTTTCTTTCAGGAGTGCTAGTCCTGCAAGGTTCGCAGGAGAACTTCTGTAAAGTTTGGACGGTAGGAGACGAGGTACTGGCGGAAGTAAAGCTGTGAGGACGGGGCGTGAGTCGTGCTTGGGTAGCTCAGTTGGTAGAGCACTTGCCCGCGATAGGCAAAGGTCCCGAGTTCGAGTCTCAGTCCGGCACACAGTTTTAATCTGCCAGGAAGTTTCATATCAGCGCACACTCCGCTGCAGAGTGAAAATCTCATTCTGGAAACAGAATCTAGATTCGTCCAGAAACACTTTCTGATGCCATTACTGTCCCCGGTGATAATGTTCCATACGCCATTGCATTCTTTCATGTTTCTGCATATTCGTCAAATTTATGCGGAGAAGTGGACGACGCATACATAACGCATGCCGTAATAAACGACGACGGACTGTCACTGTTGATGGTGTTCGATGCGTTACATTATTCCTCTATTATTATATTTTAACTAAAGTTCAGTCTTGATCACAACACTTAAGTCTCAATAACATAGGTGACTGGTTTCGGTTATATTTATATAACCATCTTCAGACCCATGGCCTCCTTGGAGGATGGTAGGCGGAGCTCTCCTCAGTTGCTACGAAGTCAACTGATCCACTGTTATGCCAGAGCCGAGGAGGACGTAGATCCGTCCTGCAGTGCCATCCGGATAAGGTGTGGATCTGGGCGGGGCGATCTGACCCATCTCGTCTTGTTCTAAGGCCTCTCGTGAACTGTCTGCACACACCCGTTGCATGTACGAAACACTTCGTCACACACGAGAAGCTGTTTCCCGGATGGGTGCGTCACATTCTCTCATGCAAACAATGCTCCCTCTTTCAAATTCACTGATTTGACGGTACGGTTCGCGTATATGTCTGCGAGGCATCCTGCACGTCTTTTCAAGTCACACTGATCCGTTACCTTCGGTTTACAGTGACAATGAGAGCCACAAGCTCACTTTATCTGTAGGTGGTGTTTCGCCGCATTATCGATGTTGACCTAGGACCCGTGGGCGAACATGTTTCAAATGCTAATCATTTCTGCAGAACATCCTAATGTATATGTCCTGTTAATATGAGCGTTCTATCTCTATCCGTTCAAGGCGTTCTGTTTACTTTTTTAAATTTTTGTTAACATGAGTGTACATTTATCTGAGAGACAAGATGGTCAGTACCTTCATGGAAAAATGTTTGCAGATGCCTACGGAACCATGATAAAGCCCAGGCCTGCACCTCTTCGTCCAAAGCAAATCGACGGCCACGAATGCTTTTTTCAGGGCTCCAAAATTGCGGAAATCGCATGCGGAGAGATCGGGACTGTATGGAGGATGTAGTCGAAACAACGGCGGAACGGAGAAATGTGGGCGGGCATCATCTTGCATCAGCATGATGCTGCCCAGCAATATTCCTGGGCGTTTGGACTTGATGGCGTACTTCAGTTTTTGCAAAGTGTCCACGGAGCTTTCGTAATACACCCACTCTGCTGTTACTGCTCCTCCACTGGCAATACAATCACCAATGCTTGCTTTTATGCTGGCGGGACCCCCTCTTGTGACATATTGTGGTCAACTACCAATTATATGGGAATGTCCTGACACTTTTGGTATTTCAAGTATACATCCCCCTTTTGTGGTTCTTGAACAGAGTTTAAGCTATTACTAGCTCAAATTCACTACAGAACTCAATTAGTCTTTGTCCTGTCTTGTTTTTACTACCAAACGCATTTCCTTCCGTAACCCTTTCTTGTATTCCTTCACCTGCAACCGCATTCCAATTCCCCATGACTATTAAATTTTCATCTCCTTGTACTACTGAATTAGCCGTTCAGTATCTTCATACACGTTATCTCTTCATCTTTGGCTTGCAACGCCGGCTTATGTAACTGTACTGTCGTTGTCTGTGTTGGATTGCTTTAAGTTGAGGTAAGAACAATCCTACCTTTGAACTATTCACAATGATTCACTCTCTGCCCTGCCTTCCTATACATAACGAATCCTACTCCCGTTATACCATTTTCTGCTGCTGTTGATATTACCCTATACTCATCACAAATATTTGTCTTCTTTCCACTGCACTTCACTGACCACCACTATCTTGAGGTTGAGCTTTGGCATTTCCCTTGACAGATTTTCTAACTTCCCTACCACGTTCCACGAATCGTAGAACATTATCCTTTCGCTGGATATTCAGTCTTTTTCTTATGTTCACCTTCCCATTGGCAGTTCCCTCCCGGAGATCCGAGTGGGAGACTACTCCGGAATCTTTTGCCAATGGAGAGATCATTTGATCCTCTTTCAGTGACAGGCCAAATGGCTTGTGGACACACATCTATCTTTACTGCGGTGGTTTTCATTGCCTTCTGCATCCTCATGCCGTTGATCATTGCTGATTATTCCGCATTTAGGTGCAGTTTCCTACCCTAAGAACAAGAGAGTGCCCTGAACCTCTGTCCATCTCTCCAGTAGAGGGAAAAAGCTGTGATAGGCAAGACAGGAATATGTAAAACAGATCAAAGCGTGTAAAACTTTCTAACAGATGGAAAGATTAGCACATCATAGGAAAATATGGAGGAGAAGATCAGGTTAGTGGAAAAGTATGTGAAAAATGGAATACGTTCTGCCAGATCTTGTACATAACTTATTTGTGTCCAAAAACTTGAGAAGGTATTGAGATACCACATAATCATGCTGCTCACCTCACCACAACAAAAAATAGTGAGACAAATCAGAAAATGAGTATAAACGTAGGCTTCCATGGCCATTGTCACTTTCATTAAAATTTTTCTGGGTTTGTCACCGCGTATAAAACTACTGACGTTTCGCTGCCTGTTGCAAGTGACCTTCTTCAGGGTGTCTAAAATAAAAACCTGAAGGTCGCTTGCAACAGGGACCGAAACGTCTGTAGTTTTTATATGTATTGACAACGCGGTTACAAACCCAGAAAAATTTTATTGAAGGAAAAAATAAGTAATTTATCAAGATTTCTAAGTGCCACACCAAGAAATAGATTCTTTCTAAATGCCTGTAACAAAATTTTTGTTCCTAGTGAAATTAAAATGATGGCACTAAGTTTCCTTATGATAATACAAGTACAGACATAGATCAGTATTGTTTTACCTAGCAGAACTGTAGTGAACAAAAACCATTTCTCATTCCTTCTACATTTTTTGTGCGAGTGTAACAAAATTAAATTCGATCAAGAAGTCTCTCACTATTGACCACTGTTTCTTACGCAGCTACATTATTCGAATCAAATGGTGCAAAGTTGAATGTAGAACTCCCTGTGCTGAGAAAGAAATGGCTGCTCTTTCAGATAAACTACTTATGGCATGCATCTGCCATGGTATTCCCTCCTTTGAGTAAATTGATATTTTCCATTTTTCTTGTTTTAAGAGCACGAATTTTTAATAGCCGTTTGAGATTGATGAGCATGAGACACTTTGGTCATACTGCGTTTGGAGATCTTACCCGCCCGCGTTAACAACAATGTTCTAGCAGCATGTTTAAAATCAAAGAAGTAGTTGTATGCATCGGAATTACGTGGCGTGGATTCACGGCAGTAGCTGACGGAACTCCGGAGAGAAGCATTGCCTGGCAGGAGAACCATGCACATTGTAGTAATCAACCGTGAGCCCTTCATTCTTTAAAGAAAAATGGTTCAAATGGCTCTGAGCACTATGGGACTCAACTGCTGAGGTCATAAGTCCCCTAGAACTTAGAACTAGTTAAACCGAACTAACCTAAGGACATCACACACATCCATGCCCGAGGCAGGATTCGAACCTGCGACCGTAGCGGTCTCGCGGTTCCAGATTGCAGCGCCAGAACCGCGCGGCCACTTCGGCCGGCATTCTTTAAAGAATCTAACCCACATGTGTAAAATAACTTCGAAGCATGTAAGCGAGAAAAAGTTTACAAAAGGTTTCTAATTACGCTTGTAGTTGGTTGCAAGGCCCGTTATGAAACACTGTATGAATATAGTCTGAGCAATTTACACTCCACGTTCAGCAAAAGCAAGTATTTTACGCATCTCAATGTTTATGAGTCATATCTTTTGAACTATATGTTGTACAATGATATACTTTCTCATGCACATTCACTTATATATGTAGTAACTGTTTGGAAAGTGTGTTATGAGTAAAGCTAGTAGTAATGACGTAATAAATTAAAACGTCATACCTGACGCTGGTGTTTTATTGAGAGCCATTTTAAGAACAAACTAATTTTTCATGTATCTCAATATGACGTCATATGTCCTGAACTGTGTGCCATACAATGATATAATCTTGCAGAGACATTCACAGGTATATCTGCAAACTGTATTGTGAATAGATTCGATAGTGAAAAAAATAATAAATTAAAATGTGAAGTCTGATGCTGGCGTTTTAATGCCCAGTGACAATATACGAAGGCATGCTGAAAAGTAATGTCTCTGAATCTTTTTTATAAAAACCCTCAAAATTTTTAAGATAGAACAAACTTTATCAACATTGCACATCTATATTCATCATGTCTACATATTTATTTCTCAATATAGTCACCCTGATGACGGACACGTCTCTCCCAACGAGAGACCAGTTCGTTGACACTGTCTCTGCAGAATGTTTGATTTTGTTGACGGAGCCACATCCTCCCCTCTACTTAACACCGCTTCACAACTATCAGTTTCAGGCCCTCTTAGGTGTTCTTTAAGTTTTGGAAACAGTTGAAAATCGGCTGGGGCTAAGCAGGACACTATGGAAGATGACTGATGATAGTGTAAGTGAAGCCAAAGCGCCGGATTGTTACAGATGTCGCAGCGACAGTGTGTGATCTGCAATTGTTATTCTGAAGGAGAGAATGCTCTACGTGTGAACGAAATCCTCCGTTTAGTGCTTACAGAACACTGTTCCTCACGCACCGACATAGCTACGCTACACACCGCCATGTTAGCTGCTGCAGTTCGGATCCCTCTGGCGGCAGTATGTTGAACTTGCGTGAGCGAGGCGGAAATTTCGACAGATTAATACGCACGTCATTATTGCCTCAACCTATATTGAGAACAGAATAAAAAATTCGGAAGCAGTATGCCCCCGTAGTAAGCGATAATACTTTTTGCGTTTCATCATTCTGTGGTGGGTTTCAGAAAGAACGTTTCATAAAGGACTGTAATCATATGTAAAGTGTGTTGAAAGTCGCTGCTTATGTCATTCGCAAATACTGGATGAATAAAGTACAGATATATATTTGTGCGTTATAAGCTACGCTGCTTTAAGACGAACGCACAGCTTCTAATACTTCTGCCATTGTATTAAACTTTTAACGTAAGACTGTAGCTTTTAATGAGCGGATTGTGACAGCATTCTGAATTTTAAATTCAGTCAATAACTACGCAAAATGAAAATCAAACTTCGTTTTCTCTGGAAGCCGTTAGATATGGAAGCAGCAACTGGTAATGGGTTCTGGAATAGTCGCTTAATAATATAGATGTTTGAAACATTTTCGCCATGATGATGCTTGAAACACATCTGCAGACATGCAACGAATCACCGAAAACACAACAACACTGAAAACACGTTTTTGAAAAAAAAATAACACTTAGAACGTTTTCCATTTCCACTCTTTATAGAACTTTAAGGAAAAACAATAGCTGTAAAATGATTGTTACCAGGCAAAATTATGACACTCGCACCGTATCCGATACAAACGATGTTATTAGTGGAGGACTGCTGCTCACTATCTGAAATTACGGATATTGCTTTTAATTCCTGCGTGCTCTCTCAGTGCAAACCGCGAGTCTGTGGGCAGGACCATCGCATGCCCGTAGTTCAAGCGAACCTGTCTGCCACAATACCTGCGGTTGCGGCCTCCACCTGTCAGCTGCCACGGATGTAGACGGCGCAAAAATATGAGCAGCCACAGCCAGAGAACACAGGCAGCGGTGGAACAGCTGTCTACGGCCTTGACGGTTCGTACACTCTGAATATATACCGCTGCAACGGCTCACAGTAACACGCCTTGTAGTTTCTGGTGTCAGAAATGTGTCTGGTCCATTACCCTTGTAGCGTAGTCTACCTGTGCGCTTTTTGTTCGAAATAATCGGCACTTTCTGTTCTAAATTAAACCCGCGTTACCTCCCTCCAGCATATTAGCGACCCACTGCATAAATTAGGCACTGAGATAGAAAACATGCGACTTATCATTTTTTGGGTATACGAGTAATTGCTGTAGTTGTTATTTTGACACGATTTTGCCTCTGTTGATTCTGAAGTAAGACTTGTTCAGGGATTCTTTTCCGTCTCGATAACAGTGTTGAAATTTCTTTTCGTTCAGAAAGATGATTGCACGAATGAAATTTAGGCATGATGGCGGGATGCAGTAAACAGGTGTGAGATTTCAAAATGGCTTCTGTGATGAAACCCTCAGACGAGTTCAGATTCGATTTCCATGAATTTCGAAGGAAGAAACAGAACCGTGAATTGTGGAAGAGAAATAGTACTAAACAAAAGAGGTCATTGGTTTGGAGTATATCAACTGGAAAGGAAACACTGTTCCTATAAAGGTAACAGGTGCAACTGCAGGTATACTGTTATGCAATGTTCATTGTTTTTATTCTCTGTACATCATATAACACTAGAAGAAAGTTATGTAGAAACATTATACTTTGTAATTAAAAATTTGTTTTTACACATTACAAAATATCCGAGTACACTACTCAGTCAAACTGCATCTCTGTTTCACCCACTAGAAGCGGAATGGTGAAATATGAATTCCCTATGGTTAATATCTCGATAGCCTCCCATTTCCATAACGTGCCGAGAGCTTAAATGGAAGTCATTCCTCTGAAACCTGAAAAATTACGATATGTTTCACGGATGGTTGATTTCATCCCTTTACCGTTTCTGAGTAGTTTGGTAATATTCTAAATAAATGTACCATTAATAAAGTGACTTTTGGAAAGGAAGACAATGAATCTGGGACAGTGATCAAGAGTAACAAGTTTATGAACATCAGTGTCAGTCAAAATAAACAGAGTTGGTTAGTAAATGAAAAATGTGCAATTAGCTTTCTCATGTTAGAAGTCAAGGCACTAAAAAGTATACTGGCCTCCATTAAATTGTCTGTTTTAATATATATTGTTTAATTATAAATGGCACAAATAAAACGAATCTCTATGGATATGTTGAAATGGTTAAAAAGAATATGTTACTTGAAAATATACTGTTATTTTTATTTACGATATTTACGATAAAATTTATATTGTTGAAATCAAAAAGGGAATATGTCAGTCATTTTCCTTTACCATTTTCTATGATTATAGATTTTGTTATAAGATTATATTCTTCCTGATGAGCAAAAGGGGGGTTAACTATAGAATTTGAGAATAGAACTATTCAAGATTATACAGTATTATCAAAACATCTCAAAACTACTGTTGAGTGACATGACCCCCTTTTGATCCCAACGTCTCAGTTATTGGTATTACATTCTTATTCGATCCAAGTACGTGAATCAGTGTATCGGCATTTTTGTACTTAAAGTTCATTTGAACGCAATGATTCCTAATCGAGGCAACTTGTTTATTTATGTAGTCAGGACAAGCGCTTTAATTATTTTCATAAACATCTAAGTTCATGCGATGAAAGTTATGCAGCAAGTTACTTCAAACCTCACCCATCAAATGATGTAACACTGTGAAGTAATGTCATGTAATTACACAGGACACTTTTTACCTTACAGGACAATAGAAAAATGGTTCAAATGGCTCTGAGCACTATGGGACTCAACATCTTAGGTCATAAGTCCCATAGAACTTAGAACTACTTAAACCTAACTAACCTAAGGACATCACACACACCCATGCCCGAGGCAGGATTCGAACCTGCGACCGTAGCAGTCCCGCGGTTCCGGAAAGAAGAGCCAGAACCAGGGACAATAGAGTTTGAGCTATTACCTTACTTTAGTCTCTATTTCTTTTTCGTTTAATAATACTGTACCTTAGCATCAGAAACATTAATATTAGGAAATAATGGTTTAGTTGTTTTACACGTAAGAATTTATGTATTGGCAAATGGAAGAGCCTATAACTCTCGCTTTACTTGTCCTTAACTCATTCATGTTACTATATACTGGAATAGTTATGAAGGAGGCATTACAATGCGTTATTTTCATGGCGAATTAGTTTGCTTTTGTTAAAAACGTGTGTCATGGTTCATTTGCACATTTTCCATCGCAATAAAAGATTTACTATGTGTATGGCTGGATGCTGGCCAATTATGGTTAACTAAGATATATACTGGCTTTAGTTTAATTAAAATGGAAAAACCGTTAATTGTCACAATTCAAGTTACAAGTGTAACACACATTTAACAAGAATGTAAACGTCTTCGTCATCTATAATACTATGCATGTTTGATGAAATATTCAACTATAGAAAAAAATGAGTGATTTCAGGTTAATTTTAAATTTGGCGTTGTTACTTGACAGACGTGTAGAGAAAATGATCAAATATTTTTCTGGTTGCATATTGAACTGCTCTCTGAGTAACCGACAGGTGTCTCTGTCAGCAGTGTATAACTACAGTGGAATTAAGAAAAAACTGCGTAATGGCGTCCAGACTACTTATGTAGACGTAGAAAGAGATCTTCCAGACTCCTGTGTGTTGTTTTCCCCTGACTGCATCTGCAGTGCCGCAAAACAGGACTGGCGCGGCTGACGTCTGGTGATTCACGGTGCATCGGCCTTTAGCACACGTTGTGCTTCTTGACGTCTGCGTGGTTTCCCCTAAGCTGCCCACCGCCAAAGTGGCCGCAGCAGAAAGATTGAACCCGTGCCAAAGACGCATTTTTGTGGTCGAAGAATGGCGTAACCATGTTGTCTTCTGTGTCTGCGCTCCACATCGTGCAACGGCGTGTTATTTGGCGCTATACTCCGCTCGTGTTTAAACTCTTTTAGTTAATGCGCACATTTCGTTCACAGTACCCTAACTTAAGGGAAATTACTTAGTTTCGCTGTCTGCTTGCTATTGCTCGCGTAACAACTAATATATTGATAAATGGCTGAGATAAAGTATGTTACTACGAAAAGAGCCATGAAATACTCTTTAGGCATGCTGTGCTGTGACTTTCTTTGGATCATTAATTTTCAACAAAACAAAATATATTATCTTCGTATTATTCTGGATCCGACTTTCTATAAAAAGAACATTGTATCGTTACTGTAACTCACTATAAATTTCAACATATCTTTCTTACTTTACAGTTACTGAAAACGTTACTGAAAAATATTTCGTTATCAATACTGATTTTACAGTACGTAATGTTTGTTCAACATCAAAATAATTTTGCAGTGGATTTTTGTTAACAGTAAAACACCAATAAGTACCACGACTAACACGAGAACATGAAACTAATATCAGAGAAAAATTGTTTTTACTATAATGTTTGCCAGACCAGAACTAAGCACAGCAAGATTTTCTTTATCTTATGAAGGTAAATTATCTTTTTGCACTGATAATAATATATCATCCGCAGCCCGCGTCCACCTGTAAAACACATCATAACATCTGTTGCTCTGTCCTGCAATCCCGAAAACTGAAAGAAATAATTTTAGTTCACTATTTCCTGTCAGCTTCTTTGAGGTATGATTGGTTTAATTTAATGAAGTTTGAATGTGCCGCGGCTGCGGCTCGTTCGCTCGTAGCACAGCTCTGCACCACGAATAATATTTAAATAGCTGAAAATGTCTTAAAAGGATGGGATAAAATACCAGGCAAGCTTATTGCAGATCATAATGCAGTTTTCACTAAGTGACTCTATTCAAAACATTCAGACAAAAAAAATGGTTCAAATGGCTCTGAGCACTATAGACATAACTTCTGAGGTCATCAGTTCCCTAGAACTTATAACTACTTAAACCTAACTAACCTAAGGACATCACACGCATCTATGCCCGCGGGAGGATTCGAACCTGCGACCGTAGCGGTCTCGCGGTTCCAGACTGTAGCACCTAGAACAGCTCGACCACCCCGGCCGGCAAACATTCAGACAGATTAAATTCTTCCAAACCTTCACAAATCAATGCCTAATGGCGTCCTTCTCTCAATCTTGACAAAAGAATGGTACACAAGCATACAATATAGCGTCACAGGCTCTTCCTACTCACGTAACTCCAAAAACACGACAGAGAAATTAATGCTCGGTCACTACTATTTATACTCGATTTGATATATTTTCATCTTTGTTTGATATCTAATAAGTATCGTCTGTGGCGGTTTCAGCACCCGCCGACTGAGATATTATCTTTAAAAAAAAATCCGTACATAATTATATACAAGTATAAAACATGACAAACAATGGTTTCTCTTTATTACATAAAGTTCACACAATCACTGGCCACGCAATTACAGTCATCCATTTCAATTATTCTTTTCTTTTCTTTACCACATACAATATGTGTTTTGCCAGGTGACGTACACCATGTTGTCCTCTGTGTCTGCGCTCCACATCGAGCTACGGCGTGTTATTTGGCGCTATACTTCGCCCATGTTACATGAGTTTACTTCATTTCTCTTTTAGTTAATGCGCAAATTTCGTTCGCAGTACCCCAACTTAAGGAAAATTATTTTTGTAATTTGTTCCGTTGATAATACACATCTTGTGCAACATGTATTTGCATCTGGTGGCGATTTAAATAGGGGCGGTGGACAAAAACACAACATATTACCACTCCTAATACGGCCTAGGAAAACAGCTAGCTTTCGATACAGCTTCCAGTAGTCTCGGAATGTATAAATATGTGCTCTCTATCGTTTTCAAGTGAATATTACGCAATTCTTTCTGTCAAATAGTAGGAAGTTCAAGTAACAATGTGGAAGTGGATTGAAATCACGCACCCTTCTTTCCATGTTGTTGTTGTTGTGGCCTTCAGTCCTGAGAATGCTTTGATGCAGCTCTCCATGCTACTCTATCCTGTGCAAGCTTCTTCATCTTCATCTCCCAGTACCTACTGCAACCTACATCCTTCTGAATCTGCTTAGTGTATTCATCTCTTGATCTCCCTCTACGATTTTTACTTTCCACGCTGCCCTACAACACTAAATTGGTGATCCCTTGATGCCTCAGAATATGTCCTACCAACCAATCCCTTCTTCTAGTCAAGTTGTGCCACAAAATACTCTTCTCCCCAACTCTATTCAATACCTCCTCATTAGTTATGTGATCTACCCATCTAATCTTCAGTATTCATCTGTAACATCACATTTCGAAAGCTTCTATTCTCTTCTTGTGCAGACTATTTATCGTCCATGTTTCACTGCCATACATAGCTACACTCCATACAAATACTTTCAGGGACGACTTCCTGACACTTAAATCTATATACGATGTTAACAAATTTCTCTTCTTCAGAAACACTTTCCTTGCCATTGTTAGTCTACATTTTACATCGTCTCTACTTCGCCCATCATCATTTATTTTGCTCCCCAAATAGCAAAACTCCTTTACTACTTTAAGTGTCTCATTTCCTAACCTAATTCCCTCGGCATCACCCGACTTAATTCGACTACATTCCATTATCCTCGTTTTGCTTTTGTTGATGTTCATCTTATATCCTCCTTTCAAGACACTGTCCATTCCGTTCAACTGCTCTTCCAAGTCTTTTGCTTTCTCTGACATAATTACAATGTCACCAGCAAACGCCAAAGTTTTTATTTCTTCTCCATGGATTTTAATACCTACTCCACATATTTCTTTTGTTTCCCTTACTGCTTGATCAATATACAGATTGAATAACATCGGGGAGGGGCTACAACCCCGTCTCACCCCCTTCCCAATCACTGCTTCCCTTTCATGTCCCTAGACTTTTATAACTGCGGTCTGGTTTCTGCACAAATTGTAAATAGCCTTTCGCTCCCTGTATGATACCCCTGCCAACTTCAGAATTTGAAAGAGTGTATTCCAGTCAACATTGTCAAAAGCTTTCTCTAAGTCTACAAATGCTAGAAACGTAAGTTTGTCTTTCCTTAAGCTATCTTCTAAGATAAGTCGTAGGATCATAGTAGACCACAAAGGTTCGATAATATTGAGATCTGGCGACTTTGCTTGTCATGGGAGATGCGACCATTCATCCTCGTGCTCAGAAAACCAGTCCTGGACGATGTGACTGTGTGAACAGGGGTCCTGTCATCTTGGAAATCAGGTTATCATTGGGGAACAAGCATTGTACCACGGAATGGCCTTATCAGTCATAATAGTCACATGATCCTTAGTAACAGTGCGACCTAGCATAGTAACCATGGGACCCATGGACACAGCTGCCCGAATCATCACAGAAACCCTGCCTTGTTTCACTCTCGGGACCTAAACTCGGCCTGAAGTTGGAAACAGTGTAATACAAGACTCATCTGACCAAATACCTATGTTCTATTGTTTCATGGTCCAGGTTTTGTGGCTTTGGTACCACGTCTTCCTGTTACGGGCATATGTAACACTGATGAGTGGTTGCTAAGTTCCAGCTGGCCCTGCAATTCCCTGCTTATGGAACTCACTTCGAGTTGTTTCGGTGCTGACAGGGATCGGGAGTGCGAAATTCAGTTATGAAGTGTCATTTGCAGCTGTCGTCCTCTTCTTTTTAGTCACAATCTTCTTTAATATCCCATCGTCCATCACGATCGCACAAGACATGTTTTCCACTTCCCCTGTAAGCGGTTTAAATCTTCGACACGGCAGCTATTGAAACAAGAAATACTTCGCATAACTTGGTTAGGGAAGCACTCATCATACGAGCACCGACAATTTTCACACGTTCAAAGTCAGTTTATTCCAACATAATGCATTCCCAACTACACTCATGCTCATAAATTAAGGATAATTGCCGAAAGTGGCGCCACACAACGTTGCACTACACAAAACTCGCGCTAATAGCGTAGGGACATAGGGAACACACACGACACAGATCTGTAAGTCCACGGTATTGGTGATAAGTTGAGAAAACCGTGCCTCAAACCATGTGCTACAAAACGCCACTGTTTCCTGCCCATGAACCCCGACATCAGTATGGGATATGATCACCATGCACACGTACACAGGCTGCACAATGGGTTAGCATACTCTGGATCAGGTGGTCGAGCAGCTGCTGGGGTATAGCCTCCCAATCTTGCACCAGTGCCTGTCGGAACTCCTGAAGTGTCGTAGGGGTTTGAAGACGTGCAGCGATACGTCGACCGAGAGTATCCCAGACGTGCTCGATGTGGTTTAGGTCTGGACAACAGGCAGGCCACTCCATTCGCCTGATATCTTCTGTTTCAAGGTACTCCTCCACGATGGCAGCTCGGTGGGGCCATGCGTTGTCATCCATCAGGAGGAAGGTGTGCCCCACTGCAATCCTGAAAAGGCGGACATACTGGTGCAAAATGACGTCCCGATACACCTGACCTGTTACAGTTTCTCTAATAAAGACACTCAGGGGTGTACGTGCACCAATCATAATCCCACCCCGCATCATCAAACCACGACCTCCATACAGGTCCCTTTCAAGAACATTAAGGGGTTGGTATCTGGTTTCTGGTTCACGCCAGATGAAAACCCGGAGACAATCACTGTTCAGACTATACCTGGACTCGTCCGTGAACATAACCTGGGACCACTGCTACAATGACCATGCACTGTGTTTTTGACACCAGGCTTTACGGGCTCTCCTGTGACCAGGGGTCAGTGGAACGCACCTTGCAGGTCTCCGAGTGAATAAACCATGTCTGTTCAGTCGTCTGTAGACTGTGTGACTGGAGACAACTGTTCCAGTGGCTGCGGTAAGGTCCCGAGCAAGGCTACCTGCAGTACTCCTTGGCCGTCTGCGGGCACTGATGGTGAGATATCGGTCTTCTTGTGGTGTTGTGCACTGTGGACGTCCCATACTGTAGCGCCTGGACCCGTTTCCTGTCTGCTGGAATCGTTACCATAATCTTGAGATAACACTTTGTGGCACACGGATGGCCCGTGCTACGACCTGCTGTGTTTGACCAGCCTCCAGTCGCCCTAGTATTCTACCCCTCACAACGTCATCAATATGTGTTCTTTGAGCCATTTTCAACACACAGTCACCATTAGCACGCTCGAAAACGTCTGCACACTTATTCGCTGCACCGTACTCTGACATGCACCAACGCACCTCTGCGTATGTGGACTGCTGCAAGCGCCACCGTACGACGACCGCAGGCCAAATGCACCGCATGGTCATACCCCGAGGTGATTTAAACCCGCAAACCGCCCACTGCAGCGTTGTTTCACCATGCATTATCCTTGATTTATGAGCATATACATAGAACACTGTTTTGACCACGGTTGGCATTTACAAAGTGTCAAGGACACTGAAAACGTGCCGTTCGTGTTCCAGTACAACAGTGCAACCTGCAGGCTTGACTAGGATCTGCATTTACGTTCAGACCTGGATTTCTCTCGGTGTTTCGATATTTTTGCCCAACCCCAGTATTTATAAATCAGTGTACGCTAAAAATGAAAAATATTTTCATGACCGAGCTTTTTTTAAGTCAGTATGGTAGAGCAGACTTTTGTTAGCAAACGAAGTGACCGAATTACGCAGTTACTCGTATAATACACACTTGAGGTGTCTGTGCCTCGGAAGTCGAAACGTTAATACCACCTTCTCAGCACGGATTTTTAGACAGCCCTCATAATGATGTTGGTACTCAGTGATCTACAAAGCGACCAAATCTCATTGTCCGATTCCCAGCGTCAACTTGTCGATATTTTCGACCTGCAGGTCGTAAGTCTTGATACTAAATGGTTCAATTGGCTCTGAGCACTATGGGACTTAACATCTGAGGCCATCAGTCCCCTAGAACCTAGACTACTTAAACCTAACTAATCTAAGGACATCACACACATCCATGCCCGAGGCAGGATTCGAACCTGCGACCGTAACAGTCTCGCGGTTCCGGACTGAAGCGCCTAGAACCGCTCGGCCACCGCGGCCTGCCTTGATACTAATTTTTATTTATATATTTGCTTGGCGATATTACAATGAAAAGGTCCTCTTATATTCAAGCATACTTTCCTCAGAATTTATTTTCGCTTTCTGATGAGTCATCATCTTCTGTCTGGTCTGACGCGGCCCGCCCCGAATTCCCGTCCTGTACCAACCTCTTCATCTCAAAGTAGCACTTGCAACCTACGTCCTCAATTATTTGCTGGGTGTATCCCAATTTCTGCCTTTTTACGCTCTACAGCTCCCTCATTACTGTGGACGCTAATTCCTGATGGTTTTGCAGATGTCCTATCATCCTGTTCCTTCTTCTAGTCAGCGCTTTCCATATATTGCTTTCCAATATGACACATCTAAGTCATATGGAAATTAAACATCAATGATTTGACACCCAAGCACAAGTAATTTTCATATTTTGAAACTATGATCATGCGACCGTCGAGTACAGAATCGAGTACGAAAATAAATACTTTGAAGTATTGTGCAGATGGACATTTTTGTACTAACGTCGGTTACTAGATATATTTCGTCGCGTGCTTGTATCAATAACGTATCTAGTCAATACCGTCAAAGTCGTCACCTCCATACACGCACCTCTAGTGTAAGGTAGGGGTGAGAAAAACCGACCATCTAAAACCGATACCCATATATTGCTTCCGAATAATCGGCATTTTTCACTATTTGCTTGGCCTCGGTATCTTATCTTTTACTACTAACAGTGCTTCATTTTCTTTAAAAGATTAAAACAGCAGGAGCCACAACAAACTTACTACATCATATGAAGGGCTTATTTCAATAGCGGTACAAGTCCATTACCTCCACTTTTCTGCCTGTAATGCTTCTGAAATTAATGATCCAAGCAAACAGAAAGAAAGGTTCATCTCTAGCAAGAAGCCATATGCTCGAATATTTACGGTATCTCAACTGCAGTTTTTTTCAGCGCCTATTTAACTTTAGGACTCTGTATCTCAGGAAAAAGAAAAATGGACTTGTACCACTATTGAAATGAGCCCTTCATATGAGGAGAAAACTTAACAATCTATTCATACATTACAATTAATATAGGAAGTAGTTAGCTACCGTCGGTGCCTACATCATATGCCTATATGTGCTTGTAGTCCTTGAAATCAGGCAAGGTAACATGAAAAGCAGAGTTCTTAAAACTCAGTTTAACCGATAATCATGCCACTACATGGATGTTACTAATAGTCAGTGCTAACGCCCATACAGGGTTATGATTCTCGATTGTAACGTGATTTTGAGCAGAGTTTCAAAAAGTTAGTGAATAGCAGAATACTGGTAATTTTTTGTAGATTTCAACTACTTTTCGAGAAAAGCAGCGAGCGGTGGGCGGACTGAGATTTCCTGTACTTGCCTACTTAATCTAATATTTTGGTTCTGCATATCTTGAAAGTGAAGGAGTCAAATTTTTTCAATATTTGTTCAGTTTCTGCACTTATTATAGGAAATAATAAGACTAGAAAACCTAAAATCGGTTACTTAAGAAATTTTGAGCAGTTTGAAAAATCAGGATTAAATGGCGAAATAACCGACATGACCGGAAACAGATTGTTTCAGCGATAACCACCATCTATAGTGTAAGAAACAAGACCGCCTTACTCACATTGCTCCTGAAATAGCTATCTATCCCAGCTCCACATTGCATCTGAAACTGTATAATCCATTTACCTGAGTTCATCTTAGTTGTGTAATCAAATCACTCAGTTCTGCGACTGTTCCGGCGTAAAGTCAAGAGCCGGTCGGGAACGGTAGAGCAGAGAGAACTGTGAACGACGTCAGCCAGTTGCACACTGACCGACCCCTATCCAGGACGACAACGCGACAGCAACAGCCTCTATATGAAGAGGACATAAGTGCTGCTCCGACTGGCCGCGGCCCAGTTCTACAGCAGTATCAAGATTAGGGACTTTAAGACCAGCAACTTAGGAATTGTACACTGCTGGCCATTAAGATTCCTACACCAAAAAGAAATGCAGATGATAAACGGGTATTTATTGGACAAATAAATTAAACTAGAACTGACATGTGATTACATTTTCACGCAATTTGGGTGCATAGATCCTGAGAAATCAGTACCCAGAACAGCCACCTCTGGCCGTAATAACGGCCTTGATACGCCTGGGTATTGAGTCAAACAGAGCTTGGATGGCGTGTACAGGTACAGCTGCCCATGCAGCTTCAACACGATACCACAGTTCATCAAGAGTAGTGACTGGCGTATTGTGACGAGCTAGTTGCTCGGCCACCATTGACCAGACGTTTTCAATTGGGGAGAGTTCTGGAGAATGTGCTGGCCACGGCAGCTGTCGAACATTTTCTGTATCCAGAAAGGCCCGTACAGGACCTGCAGCATGCGGTCGTGTATTATCCTGCTGAATTGTAGGGTTTCGCAGAGATTGAATGAAGGGTAGAGCCACGGGTCATAACACATCTGAAATGTAACGTCCACTGTTCAAAGTGCCGTCAATGCGAACAAGAGGTGACAGAGACGTGATACGCCAGTATGGCGATGACGAATACCCGCTTCCAATCTGCGTTCACCGCGATGTCGCCAAACACGGATGCGACCATTATGATGCTGTAAACAGAACCTGGATAGATCCGAAAAAATGAGGTTTTGCCATTCGTGCACCCAGGTTCGTCGCTGAGTACACCATCGCAGGCGCTCCTGTCTGTGATGCAGCGACAAGGGTAACCGCAGCCATGGTCTCCGAGCTGATACTCCATGCTGCCGCAAACGTCGTCGAACTGTTCGTGCAGATGGTGGTTGTCTTGCAAACGTCCCAATCCGTTGACTGAGGGATCGAGACGTGGCTGCACGATCCGTTACAGCCATGCAGATAAGATGGCTGTCATACTAGTGATACGTGGCAGTTGGGATCCAGCACGGCGTTCCGTACTACCCTCCTGAACCCACCGAGTCCATTTTCTGCTAACAGTCATTGGATCTCGACCAATGCGAGCAGCAATGTCGCCATACGATAAACCGCAATCGCGATAGGCTACAATCCGACCTTTATCAAAGTCGGAAACGTGGCATCACAACAACGTTTCACCAGGCAACGCCGGTCAACTGCTGTTTGTGTATGCGAAATCGGATGGAAACTTTCCTCATGTCAGCGCGTTGTAGGTGTCGCCACCGGCGCCAACCTTGTGTGAATGCTCTGTAAAGCTACTCATTTGCATATCACAGCATCTTCTTCCTGTGGGTGAAATTACGCGTCTGTAGCACGTCATCTTCGTGGTATAGAAATTTTAATGGCGAGTAGTGTATATACTTAATACATTTCTTGATTCTTCAGTTTCTCTCGGTGTATTTCTTGCTCGAACAGTCCACGGGTGTACTGCCGGTCCATAGTGTCCAACGGGTTCAATATTCCCGCGATCAGACATGTCGGCATTGTATGTTTGCAAACAGTAATATTCGTCTAGTATGCTTTTATCGAATGATAAATGCAGTCTATGTTCAAATGTCAAAATATATTTGTGTGTCTCATAATTAACAGTTTCACAAGTTTCTGATTTTTTACTTTACTTGTACTGTAAAACATTGCTTCTTGCTGGATTTCATGATTCTGGGTCAACGGGAAGTACCCTATACGTTTTTATGAGTGAGTTTTCGAGTATCTACGTATTTGACATAAATGGCCGTATCACCCGATTGGAGTGGTTTCGATGTTTAAAATTTTTACAATTCGTAGAGAGCATAGACATTAGTAAGTAACATATATTTTGGCCGTCCCGGTTGGCCGTGCGGTCTACCGCACGGCTTTCCGGGCGGGAAGGAGCGCCTGGGTCCTGGCACGAATCCGCACGGCGGATTTGTGTCGAGGTCCGATGAGCTGGCCAGTCTGTGGATGGTTTTTAGGCGGTTTTCCATCTGCCTCGGCAAATGCGGGCTGGTTCCCCTTATTCCGCCTTAGCTACACTGTGTCGGCGATTGCTGCGCAAACAAGTTCTCCACGTACGCGTACGCCACCATTACTCTCTCACGTAAACATAGGGGTTACACTCGTCTGGTGTGAGACGTTCCCTGGGGGGTCCACCGGGGGCCGAACCGCACAATAATCCTTGGTTCGGTGCGGGGCGGCGGAAGGATGAAGTGGACTGCGGTAGTCGTCGTCGGGTTGCGGGCCACTGCGGCTGCGGAGGGGACGAAGCCTCTTCGTCGTTTCTAGGCCCTCGTTTAACATAACATAACATATATTTTAACCTGATACGTCTACTCGTTCCTGTGAAAAGGGGTTCTTAACAGTCAGTCAGACAGACGGGCAACCAAGGGTTCCGTTTTTACAGACTAAGGCAAGGAGATGGGACCTGGATAAACTGAAAGAACCAGAGGCTGTACAGAGTTTCAGGGAGAGCATAAGGGAACAATTGACAGGAATGGGGGATAGAAATACAGTAGAAGAAGAATGGGTAGCTTTGTGGGATGAAGTAGTGAAGGCAGCAGAGGATCAAGTAGGTAAAAAGATGAGGACTAGTAGAAATCCTTGGGTAACAGAAGAAATATTGGATTTAATTGATGAAAGGAGAAAATATAAAAATGCAGTAAATGAAGCAGGCAAAAAGGAATACAAACGTCTCAAAAATGAGATCGACAGGAAGTGCAAAATGGCTAAGCAAGGATGGCAAGCGGACAAATGTAAGGATGTAGAGACTTATCTCACTAGGGGTAAGATAGATACTGCCTACAAGAAAATTAAAGAGACCTTTGGAGATAAGAGAACGACTTGTATGAATATCAAGAGCTCAGATGGAAACCCAGTTCTAAGCAAAGAAGGGAAAGCAGAAGGTGGAAGGAGTATATAGAGGGTCTATACAAGGGCGATGTACTTGAGGACAATATTATGGAAATGGAAGAGGATGTAGATGAAGATGAAATGGGAGATACGATGCTGCATGAAGAGTTTGACAGAGCTCTGAAAGACATGAGTCGAAACAAGGCCCCGGGAGTAGACAACATTCCATTGGAACTACTGACGGCCTTGGGAGAGCCAGTCCTGACAAAAATCTACCATCTGGTGAGCAAGATGTATGAAACACGCGAAATACCCTCATACTTCAAGAAGAATATAATAATTCCAATCCCAAAGAAAGCATGTGTTGTCAGATGTGAAAATTACCGAACAGTCAGTTTAATAAGCCACAGCAGCAAAATACTAACACGAATTCTTTACAGACGAATGGAAAAACTAGTAGAAGCCAACCTCGGGGAAGATCAGTTTGGATTCCGTAGAAACACTGGAACACGTGAGGCAATACTGGCCTTACGACTTATCTTAGAAGAAAGATTAAGGAAAGGCAAACGTACGTTTCTAGCATTTGTAGATTTAGAGAAAGCTTTTGACAATGTTGACTGGAAAACTCTCTTTCAAATTCTAAAGGTGGGAGGGGTAAAATACAGGGAGCGGCAGGTTGTTTACAATTTGTACAGAAACCAGATGGCAGTTATAAGAGTCGAGGGACATGAAAGGGAAGCTGTGGTTGGGAAGGGAGTAAGACAGGGTTGTAGCCACTCCCCGATGTTATTCAATCTGTATATTGAGCAAGCGGTAAAGGAAACAAAAGAAAAATTCGGAGTAGGTATTAAAATCCATGGAGAAGAAATAAAAACTTTGAGGTTCGCCGGTGACATTGTGATTCTGTCAGAGACAGCAAAGGACTTGGAAGAGCAGTTGAATGGAATGGACAGTGTCTTCAAAGGAGGATATAAGATGAACATCAAAAAAAGCAAAACGAGGATAATGGAATGTAGTCGAATTAAGTCGGGTGATGCTGAGGGATTAGATTAGGAAATGAGACACTTAAAGTAGTAAAGGAGTTATGCTATTTGGGGAGCAAAAAAACTGATGATGGTCCAAGTAGAGAGGATATAAAATGTAGACTGGCAATGGCAAGGAAAGCGTTTCTGAAGAAGAGAAATTCGTTAACATCGAGTATAGATTTAAGTGTCAGGAAGTCATTTCTGAAAGTATTTGTATGGAGTGTAGCCATGTATGGAAGTGATACATGGACGATAAATAGTTTGGACAAGAAGAGAATAGAAGCTTTAGAAATGTGGTGCTACAGAAGAATGCTGAAGATTCGATGGGTAGACCACATAACTAATGAAAAAGTGGTTCAAATGGCTCTGAGTACTATGGGACTTAACATCTATGGTCATCAGTCCCCTAGAAATTAGAACTACTTAAACCTAACTAACCTAAGGACAGCACACAACACCCAGCCATCACGAGGCAGAGAAAATCCCTGACCCCGCCGGGAATCGAACCCGGGAACCCGAGCGTGGGAAGCGAGAACGCTACCGCACGACCACGAGGTGCGAGCACATAACTAATGAGGAAGTATTGAATAGGATTGGGGAGAAGAGAAGTTTGTGGCACAACTTGACCAGAAGAAGGGATCGGTTGGTAGGACATGTTCTGAGGCATCAAGGGATCACCAATTTAGTATTGGAGGGCAGCGTGGAGGGTAAAAATCGTAGAGGGAGACCAAGAGATGAATACACTAAGCAGATTCAGAAGGATGTAGGCTGCAGTAGGTACTGGGAGATGAAGAGGCTTGCACAGGAGAGAGTAGCATGGAGAGCTGCATCAAACCAGTCCAGGACTGAAGACCACAACAACAACAAACAAGCAAGGAAGAGTAAAAATACAAGTTGCAAATAATCCGCTGAAGGCAATCAACATATGAATGAATTGAGAACCTTGCACTATGGTAACTTGCTACAAACTTTGCCCTTATAATTCACGAAAGCAAGAGGATTGTATTCATGTGTTTTACTCGAACGCTGTAATCATGCGTAAATCAACTATTAACTGTGGTAGCAATTTCTGATTTCAGCTGTGCTGAAGGCGTGTGCTTGGTATTGGACCTAGCACAAAACATGAACACAAAAACCCACATTAAATTGAGAAACTTTTTAGAATAAGAATACAGGCTTTGCGGAAAGATTCTTTTGATTATTACTTCAAGTACATGTGATGATCACGTACTTGGCAAAACTAAAATTTAACTAATTCTGGCCAACATACGATAAGTCTGCTCTGAGGAGCTTGAGTTACTCGGAGCAGCGTCCCCAGGAATAGTATCCAGAAGACGTTCTAACTGGCAGCGACTGGCCGCGGGATGTGACTCTTCTCTTTTACCGAGTTGGAGAACGCTGGACCAAACAAGAAACTACCGAAACAGCCGGTTGGTGTTTGGCCAATGTAAAGACTCTAAAAAAGCTGGATGACAGTTACTCTACACCACGCCAGGCTACAGGGCATGTCTAAACAGAACTCAGTGGAAAATTTCCGTGTTTTTGCACAAAGTAGAAAGAAACTAATCTGATTTCAACCAATGCATATGCACCTTCAAGTACTGACACATTCACACACCACACAACATGTACACAATGGGGAGTAAGAAAAAAGGAACAGTCTGATAATGTGACACACAAATAAATCAAATTGGCTCCTACGAATTATTTCTCCAAGCACAAGATAAAAAGCATAAAAAAAGATAGCACAAAAACAAAGCTGCTACGTTGGTTACAAAGTAAACGAGGTATGATAAATGAGTTTAATAAGAAAATGGGCAGAAACGGGGCCCTTCCACCATTATTGTTGTTGTTGTTGTTGTATGTTGTTGTTGTTGTCTTGAGTCCAGAGACTGGTTTGATGCAGCTCTCCGTGCTACTCTATCCTGTGCAAGCTTCTTCACCTCCCAGTACCTACTGCAACCTACATCCTTCTGAATCTGCTTAATGTATTCATCTCTTGGTCTCCCTCTACGATTTTTACCCTCCACGCTGCCCTCCAATACTAAATTGGTGATCCCTTGATGCCTCAGAATATGCCCTACCAACCGATCCCTTTTTCTAGTCAGGTTGTCCCACAAATTTCTCTTCTCTCCAATTCTAATCAATCATTAGTTACATGATCTACCCATCTAATCTTCAGCATTCTTCTGTAGCATCACATTTCGAAAGCTTCTATTCTCTTCTTGTCTAATCTATTTATCGTACACATTTCACTTCTAACCATACAGTAAAGCTGCATGCCCTCGGGAAAATTTACGGCTGTAGTTTCCCTTGCTTTCAGCCGTTCGCAGTACCAGCAAAGCAAGGCCGTTTTGGTTAATGTTACAAGGCCACATCAGTCAGTCATCCAGACTGTTGCTCCTGCAAGTACTGAAAAGGCTGCTGCCACTCCTCAGGACCCACACATTTGTCTAGCGTCTCAACAGATACACCTCCGTTGTGGTTGCACCTACGGTACGGCTATCTGTATCGCTGAGGCACGCAAGCCTCCCCACCAACGGCAAGGTCCATGATTCACCATTATTACTGTGAAAATACGAATTTTCGGCGAGCGACGGAAAACCTAAATCTGTCTGCCCGAAAAGCAATTTTAAGTCTGATTCTCCGTTGTGTCAACTTCTGCGCTGCCTCGCTCGTTAATAACCTTTAGAGTATCCCGCAGCAACAGTTGCAAAAAAATTCTCTGTTTTCCACCGAATACGCGACATTGCGTAAAGCTCCAAAACTCTGGTAATCACATGATTGTAGCAATAACGTTTACATCTCCAATAGAACTTACTAATTGTTCGGTTATAACAAGTGACAACGAATCTTTATCCTGCGCGCATTCAGAACAGACGCCGCTGAGTAACGATAAACGCTGCAACCGGACCTTTTCACTAATAATCCGACGCACATCGGGACATTCGTTTCACGACATACAAAGTGCTCTTCCACATGAGCGGAGCAGGTGGACTTCGATGACGACGTGGGAACGTAATGAGCCTCTGTGTAGGCTGCAGGGCCAGCGATGCGAGCAGATAAAACCCCAGCCCATACCCGCAGGTATGGGATTCGATTTTTCGGTCAGGCGGGCGGCACGGCCGTTCCGACTGAATTGCACCGGCCGCGCGTAATCCGCAGCGCACCGGCCGATTCCCACGGTAATCGGGATCGCCTGGGGCAGCCGCCAGTTCAGTGGTGTAACCCCGGCCATGTTTTGTCCTTCCGTTAATAGCAACGGATTAATCTGTGTATATCGCTGTGCTCGGTTCCTAAGTGGATAACTGAGTGAGGGCCTGACATTTTTGGTGGGGGAAGGGGTGATCAGCCTCCTGGCTGGTTTCATGCGACCCGCAACAACTTCCTCTCGTGTGCCACCATCTTCATCTCAGAGTTGCACACTTGCACATGTACTCTACGCCCTCAACTACTTGTTCGACGTATTCCAATCTCTGTCTTCTCGTACAGATTTTTCCCTCTACTGGTCCCTCTAGTTTGTTGGAAACTGTTCCCTGAGTCTTAACACATGTCCTACCTTCCTGTCCTTTCCTCTTGTCGGGTTCTCTATACATTCCCATGTTCTTTATCCTCTCCGATTCTGCGGAATTTACGTCGCCTTATCAGTACGCATAATTTTCAAAATGTTCTGCAGCACTGCATCTAAGCCGTCCCGAGTGGCCGTGCGGTTCTAGGCGCTACAGTCTGGAACCGAGCGACCGCTACGGTCGCAGGTTCGAATCCTGCCTCGGTCATGGATGTGTGTGATGTCCTTAGGTTAGTTAGGTTTAAGTAGTCTAAGTTCTAGGGGACTGATGACCTCAGAAGTTAAGTCGCATAGTGCTCAGAGCCATTTGAGCCAACTGCATCTAAACCGCTTTGATTCTCTTCTTTTTCGGTTTTCCCATAGTCCGTGATTCACTTCCATACAGTGTTGTGCTCCAAACGTACATTCTCAGAAACTTCTTTCCCAGGCTAACCCCTATGTTTCACACTATTAGACCTTTCTTTTTTTGGCCATGAATGCCCTGTTTTCCTGTGTTAGCTTCCCTTTTATATCCATTTTCCTTCGTGCATCGCATGTGATTTTCTCTCCTAGTAGCGAAATTCCGATATTAATTTCGTCTACGTCTTGCTCACCAAATTATGCTGTTTTACCCTTTCTTCCGTTCATCCTCAATCCGCATTCTGTAGCGAACAGAGAGTTTATGTCATTCAACAGACCCTGTAAATCCAATTCACTTTCGCTGAGGAGAGCAATTTCATCAGCAAATCTTATCACTGATATTACACTCTGAATTTTATTCCCACTCTTGAATCTTTCTTTTATTTCCATCATTACTTCTTCAATGTAGAGACTGAACAGTAAGGGCGAAAAACTAATCCCTATCTTATGAGCTTTCTAATCCTAGCTCTTCTCTCTTCATTTCAGTCTTTATTGATTTCTCTTAATTGTTTTACGTACACTCGAAGAAAAAAAGAAGAAACTACTCGCCATGAAGGAATTATCCGACAGGGACAGCCATCGGTAGACGTGCTGTAAATGTACAAACAAATAATTACAATTTCAGAAAATTGGACGATTTGTTCAAGAGAAAGAGCTTCACAAATTGAGCAAGTCAATAATGTTTTGGCCGGCTGCGGTGGCCGAGCGGTTCTAGGTGCTTCAGCCCGGAACCGCGCGACTGCTACGTCGCAGGTTCGAATCCTGCCTCGGGTATGGATGTGTCTGATGTACTTATGTTAATTAGGTTTAAGTAGTTCTAAGTTCTAGGGGACTGATGACCTCCGATGTTAAGTTCCATAGTGCTCAGAGCCATTTGAACCATTTGAACCAATAACGCTTTGGTCCACCTAGGCCCTTATGCAAGCAGCTATTTAGCTTGGCATTGATTAGTAGTGTTGTTGGATATCTCCCTAAGGGACATCGTGCCAAATCCTATCCAGTTGGTGCGTTACATCGCCAGCTTTCTGATCTGGTTTGAGGGTCCTGCCCACAATGCTCCGGTCGATAATATCCCCAATGCTCCAGCGATCTTGCTGGCCATGACCGTGTTTAGCAAGCAAGAAGACAAGCAGTAGATACTCTCATCGTCTGTGGGCTGGCGCTACGTTGCTGAAATTGTAATCATTTGTTTGTCTGTACATGTACATTAGAACTGCTAATTTTCGACCCATTTGGATAATTCCTTCGTGAGCCGTTGTTTTATGTGCCTTAATGTATTTATACAGCCCGTCTCGCCCGACACTTACATCTATTTTCCGGAAAGTTTCAAACGTCTTGCAACATTTTACAACGTCGAAAGTTTTTTATCAAGGTCGACAAATCGTATGAAAGTCTCTTGATTTTTCATAAGTTTGCCTTCCAATATCAAGCCAACGTCAGAACTGATTATATTATCCAAAAGTTTATGATTTAAATACAGCTGGTCCTACCGTTTTATCTGTCGTTTATTTCTTTCAGTTACAAACGAGAAGCACTTTCTCTAGTAAGTTTCATATACTCACTAAAACTATGAACTGCATAAAAATGTAATGGAGTTTAGCACAGCAAACGCACATGATCGATTGCGCAGATGTGCATACAGGACTGGCCGGCCGGTGTGGCCGTTCGGTTCTAGGCGCTTCAGTCTCGAACTGCGTGACCGCTACGGTCGCAGGTTCGAATCCTGCCTCTGGCATGGCTGTGTATGATGTCCTTAGGTTAGTTAGGTTTAAGTAGTTCTAAGTTCTAGGTGACTGATGACGTCAGATGTTAAGTCCCATAGTGCTCAGATCCATTTGAATCATTTTTTTGCATACAGGACCATTTGCAAGTTATCAGCAAAAATATACGAAAAGTGGAAAGAAGCAAATGAACCAAGGCAAACGAATAATGATAAAAAGGAATTCCGTTACAATAGCGTTTCAAATATATGTACTACTTGCCTGACCCATTTGAGAAGTGAACTGACATAACACTGGAACATCTTTCGCAACTATAGCCTTGAGTTTAGCAACAATCACCAGATAATAGCAGCAAAGGAAAATTATGTGCAATTATTGCGACTCACATTGAATTAAGAACATGAGAAGTTACATTAGGCACAAGCGAAAATAACTCAGAAAACACTCCAACGCTGGGACAATGCGAATGAGCAACGAATACACTACAAAATAACAAAAAATACTAAAGTGAACAACTTTGGTTTCTACTAATAAAATCATATCATTTGCCAGGAATTAGGTATGCTTAAATTACAATTTGATACATGTATTGGCAAATGCGTAGGGAAAACAGGCAAAACTTTCAATATTCGAGAGAAACAACATGTGGTTAACTTTCCGAAAATCGTAGTTTGAATACAAAAAAAAAGTCGACATGAATGTGTGCTGATATTTCGTAAATGTAGTGGATCTCTCATTTGTGAGCAGATGAGAGAAAAAACAGGTTTTGCCAAGTCAGACGAGTAACTGTAAGCTATATTTATTTTATGTAAAAATTATGGTGTTCAGTGTTTCTGATCTTCAGGTGTAAGTAAAAACAAAACAATATTTTCCACAAAAAGTCCAGTGCTTGTAGCTGGACGCATATAAATATTATTTTGCAACTAGAAAAAGGCGTTTTGAAGCTCTAGAACGAATACTGAGTTGAGCAATATAGCAAAACGAAAATTAACTTTTGCTCATTAGTATACAAGAACATTTTATTTTTTAGGTTGTTGTATCTTTCATTGATTGCCGATTTTTTATGTCTTGTAGCTTACATATATTTGCCAACTTTTATCTTTAGTTCTTGATATATTTGATTCCCTTGTTTTAGAGCTTTAAATTTGATAAATAATATAAACTGATCGATACATAGTCTGTCCATTTCATTTAACATTACCTCTCGATTTCCAGAAGGAGACAGGGAAGTAAACTCATCCGTAAACCGCTGTTCCTGTAACTATTCCCTTGTACTTGCAACTGTCGTGAGCTTATCTTACTCCTATGTTACTGAGTGCTACGCTGGCGTAGCGGTTTTACTGCAGTGGTGGTTAAATACTTTCATAACTAAAGTCTACATTAACAATCACTTCTCTTTATTCAAAATTTGCAAGCATTTTACCCATTTCTTTTTTGCTCACAGTGTACGTTACTCTTGTGTGTATATTTTGGCACAGTTCTGAACGGTCTGCAGAAACGCAGTTCTAAATAATTTCTCTAGTTGACAAATGGAGCCCACTTACAGTGGGTTCCCTACTTTTGCCATCTAAGTGTAACATTAAGATTCCTCCTCGAACACTTCGATCCTTTCTGATTCCAAAAACTTCTTTATTCGGGCAAATTGAAGACAGAAAATTTTTAGATGGAACGGATGAATAAATAAATACAATTATCTAATCATGGCCAGGTCATAGGTGCTTCCGCTGCGTAATACTAGCTATGAAGATATTTTTTCTTTGGCGGGCGACATGAAATTCTGTATTTATTACGCATATCTGTATACTATGTATAATATAAATAACCTGAAATTGCTATGGGTTCGTGTTTAAATTTTGTTTCCTATACATAATCTTTTGTCTTTGTGCGTCTAATTTCTGTGATCAGATTCGGTGATGATTTTACATACTTTCAGGAAAGATGGATAAGGGCAAGCGTTTCACTTTGAGGTAAGGGAACCTAGTAACAAAAGACATAGTCGAAAGCTATAAGCGAAAATCTTTTTGATACCTTTGACAGTTGACCTCTTCTACTACAGGCCGTTTGCTTTCCATATTTTGGGAGGAGGTGGCTAAATATGGGCTCTAAAGTTCATAACTTAAGAGCTACGAGTACTTTTTCGTCTTTACTACCCCAAAACATATCTCTTCTACCGAACAATGCTTATAGCTCTTAAGATGTGTATCTTGGAGCTCGTTTACTAGAAAATAGTTTCTTATTTTGGTCCATAACACTCCGCCCAAAATATCAAAAGCAAAGAGTTTGCAGTAGAAGTGGTCCACTGTCAGGTATATCGGCAAGACTTTTGCTTATAAGTCTCGACTCACTCGTTTCCGGACCAATATACCTAACCTCAAATTCATACATTTACTTTTTTCCATCATCCCTGAAAATTTGTAAAATCATCGAGGAATCACCATGTACGTCACCATGCGAAAAATATCTTCCGGCGATATCACTACCACTCTCTCCGATTATGGTCCCGAGTTTAGTCTTTAAACCATTCTGTATCAATTCGTTCTTTGCAAAAATCTTTCCAATAGTTGCGTTTCTCATTCCATCACTGATCTGCACATGATCGCTTCGCTGACAGTTTCACTTGTTCCGGCACCGAGAGTTTCTTAAAATAAAGACAGAATGGGAATGTCTCGGTTTTAAATAACGTGTTCGTTAGTAACTAAGTGAAGATTAGGGTGCAAAGCTTTCTGACACAGTGAAATAAAACACTAAACAATTACTCCAGAAGTATGAGTATTACCTTTCATGTAAGCCGGCCGGAGTGGCCGTGCGGTTCTAGGCGCTTCAGTCTGGAGCCGAACGACCGCTACGGTCGCAGTTTCGAATCCTGCCTCGGGCATGGATGTGTGTGATGTCCTTAGGTTAGTTAGGTTTAATTAGCTCTAAGTTCTAGGCGACTGATGACCTCAGAAATTAAGTCGCATAGTGCTCAAAGCCAACCAGCCTTTCATGTAAATACACACTTTTATGTCTGCTAAATACAATATAATTAACTGACCCCCGTTTTTTTTATATTCGCCATTTACGGTACCAATAACTTATTAGCCAAGCTGCTAAGGTATCTTAGCCTATATGTACTTTGCACTGAGATCCAAAAATTGATAGCTGCGCTTTTATTAGAAACTTTAGACGAGTTATAGTGAGTTTTCGAATATTGAAATAATAAACATTTGTTACCCAGTAGCCTGCATATTTGCCGTATGAAGGTAGGACGACAAAACCTGCATTAAATAATTTATTCGGAAGCAATTAGTATCCCTATAGGGGAAGCCCCTATCACGAGGAATTCAGCGTGACGCCACTCGTTTTAGATTAATTTTGGGAGATTAATGAAGCGGTACGATAAATTAGCGCAGTCATTCAATTAATAATCGCGAGCTGAAACCCTGCCTGGCCGCGTCTCGTATTTACACGTGGGTCGATTGCACTGCATCGCCGGGAGGCAGCTGACTGACATGCACCAGTCGGCAATTAACTCGTCAACTGCATATTATACATCAATGCGCCACACGGCAGTTAACCGTTACCGATGGCTTGTCAATTAGAAGTGACAGCGATAACATAGGCAGTTCTGCATTTTGTGCCTTGTATCAGGCGAGACTGTTTCGTGGGTGGACGCTGATGGTCTCTGCAAAGCAGTAACAGGTAATACTAAAAAAGAACCACACCCTAATGTTCTGAAAAACTATATTTTTTAGCTCACGGATTTCGGACTCTTAGGTCATCTTCATGTGACAACCGAATGCTGCAAACACAGATAAAATCACGTGTGCCTTACAAATATTATTTATACAAAATATACAAAATAAAGTTGAATTTACAATTCTAATCTATTATTTCTGACCAAAACTTAATTTAACAGAGGAGGGAAAATTAAACTGAATTTGGTCATTTACTACTAAGCTATCATTCTATGTCATACGTTCGTTGATTTCCAGTATTTCGAGTTATCTTCCAGCTTCTCTTAACGAAATGTAAAATTTGTACTCTAGACCTGTGCGTCGTTTCTGTTGAAAAGTGATCTAAAAATGTTGAATCTTTCTTTCTTGATTTCAAGTTCAGATGACGTATTTTACTCATCTGTACGCTGACTCACGGGAACCAGACAGTAGTTACAAAAAGAGGTGTATCATCCCATATTTTGGAAAAATTTCATATCAGCTCGTAAAAAAGTTTAAGTCTCGTGACAAAGACCTGCTTGTTATAGGATCAACAGCACACCAAAATTTTATTCAATAATAAAGGCAAACTACAACCCTTGGCACAGAGTGACATGTACAAAATCTCACACAGGCACTGTGTAAAAGTGCATGTGGTCCATCAGGAGGTGCTGTAGTAATTAAGTTATATGAACATGAGAGAAGCTGAAGTCTTGCTGCTCATATTTAAATAGAAAGACACTCCTGTGATGTAGAAAGCAAATTTTTCATTCTGTTAAGGAAAGAAAAAATATGATCCTACTGGAAGTACTGGAAATCAAACACGTGGCACAGAATTCTAGCATAGTATTAAATGACTACACTCAATTTCCTTTTTCCTCGCTCTATTAAATTAAGTTCGCTTTGCAAATAACACAGTAAAACTATATATTTAACTTTCCATTAACTGTGAAACGTATCTTCACATAAAAACTTCGTTCCGTTTTTAAGGTTCGGTACCTCAATCGGCAAAAACGGGAACCACTATGGGATCTCTTTGTTGTCCGTTTTTCTCTCAGTCAGGCTGCCTACCTGGCCAGGAGTTAAAAACTATTTTTCTCGAGAGCAGGTATACGTATCAAGTTCAAATTTATGTCACATACTAAGGTTTGTGGTCCTTTACAGTGTAGTAAATGTAAATCAAAGGAAATCAAAAGTAAGTCAACGCAGTCGAAAGATGCGGCCAATTATGTCAGATATTTTGACAGACGCAAGCTCACTTATCCCAACTTATAGTGCACTTTTCGTTGACCCAGAACCATGAGATTCGGCAAGCAGCAAGCTTTCACAGTAAAAATAGAAGAAAAAATCAGACAATTGATAATTTGTATGAAACGAAAAAAAATTTTTTTTGTTTATTGCCTGAGTGTTTGACTGTCTTGTTCAGACAGCCCTTTACTCAGGAACGGGTCTACATATCAAACTGTAATCTAGTGCCATAGTACTGTCTGTGATCCCTTGGCTGTGTAAAAAGCGTAAGTCAGTGCTGTCAAAAGATACGGCTGTTTATGTCACATACTTTGATACTCGAAAACTCTCTCATCCCTATAGGGTACTTACGGTTGGCCTAGAATCATGAAATTTGGCAAGTAGCAAGGCTTCACATTACAACAAATGCAAGAAAATCCAAAATCTTTTAATTTGTAATTATATCACGCCAAAAAAATATTTTTATCATTCTAGATAGTCTTGGAATTCCCGGGACTGATATCTTGCCAATTTCGATGTCGATAACTGGGAGATTTTCCAGTTTTACTCACACTTATCCGGAATTCTATTTTAGTTAAGTAAATATTTCTGTGGGACGAGTAAGTGATGATTTCCTACTTAAACTCTCAAAATGCCATCAACTTTGTTTCTTTAATTTTTTTAGTTAAGTAACTATTTCTGTGTGACAGAAAAGTAATGATTTCGAATGTAAACTCTCTAAATGTCATCATCTTTGTTTCTTTTGTATTTTCTGTGTAAGTAATATCTGTAGGTGGCGCGTCTCTTTATCTGTGCTTGTAAGAGTCAGTTGTCAGGTGAAGATGACCAAAGAAGCCGGAAACTGGGTTGGGACGAAATAAAAATAATTTTGTAGAACATGAGGAAGTGTTTTCTGCTTAATATTTATTATCATATTCTGCCAGGCACCGACGGGAAACTGAGTTGATTATAACACATTCTTTTCCTATTCTAATTTAAATGGTGTTCCAAAAGGTGTCCTATATTATTATAAGATATAATACCGGCTAAAACCAAAAAGCAACGTGATGGTTGGTCATAAAGTTTTAATCACTACGTCGAAAAAATGAAGTCAGATATTCGATGCTCTGTGTGTCAGAAGGTACATGTCAGCAGTCCCAGTACGCATTGAAATCCCTAGCAATAGTACCGTAGCACACCGCAGAAGGCGCCACAAAAGTCACGCATTCCATTAATAATGTGGAGTGCAGTGCGGTAATTCCTTTTCGGTAGCAGAGGTATTCCCTTGCAGCTGTGTCAGGACAATCTATATAACTTCCTGAACAGCGTGTATTGACCTTACACAGCTGCAATATATACGCTGCTTGAATAAACTACTTGCTCAACGATACTCCACTTATGTGCTGCGTTGTTCTGTTTTCGCTCTTCTAGCGCGTGTTTTGATACTGGTGTGAGGGGATTCCAGTGTGTACCAGGACGGTAGACATGTACAGGGGGCGTTCAATGTGCGTAATCTAACACAGTTTTTCCTAGACCAATTTGGGTTGAAAAATGCGGAATTTTTTGTGAGGCATCGCGGGATATTTCCTCTTCAGCCCCCATAGTTTTACGAAGTTCCGATAGGTGGAAGTGCTGTACAAGGCCTTCAAAATGGCGTCTGCAACGGATATGTTTTCCAAGCAGAGAGCAATAATTGAGTTTCTTCTGGGTGGAAAACCAGAGCCTCGCAGATACTCGTAGGTGTTTGCAGAATATCTATGGAGACCTGGTAGTGAAGAAAAGCACAGTGAGCTTTGGGCATGGCGGTGTCTGTCATCATTCAAACATTGTGGAGCAAACCAATCCGGCCAGCTGCATAAAGCTGTGACTAGAACTAACATGGTATCGGAAAAAAGGTGTTTGATTGCTTATTGAACGCCCCTTGAGTAGTGGAACAAGGGCAGCACCAGCACATTTTTTTAGTGCAGATTTCCTAAATCAGGGGCAGGTATGCTCTCAGAGGCAAACCTATTGCTCTCCTTTGATTGACAGGTACTTAACCTATTATTCTGCTAAAAGGATCGTTCCTTTTGACTGACAGGCACTTAACATATTGCTCCCCCCCCACCATGTCTCAGGAAACCTCCCCTCTCCCTGCTACAGGTACACTTTCAGGTCTGAGTTATTAGAATCGCCCCTCTCATTCTTATCAATTTGATTGACTACTTAATTAAATTGATCAATAAATTAACCTTGCCCCCCTGGTAAACCCCCTCCCCTCCTACCCTCCCTCTTGGAAATTGGTGCCAAAAGACTCAGTTGATGGGTCATTTGGAGGGAATTCGATTGTAGTGTATGAAATATTGTTTCAACAATTTATACATTGTATAGAATATTGTTTAGTTGTAAATGGCAGTGTTTGGAATATGGTTTTATTTAATTAGTTAAAGAATTCATCCAGATATCGATTGCTGTGTATGGAATATGGTTTAAACAATTTACACAATGTGTGGTATATTGTTTATTAAAACAATTTAGGGGATTCAAGGCATTGTATGGAATATAGTTTATTTACTATTTTAATGAACTTTTCACCACACCCACTGCCCCATCCCCACCCCACTATCTCCCTCCCCTCTCCCCTCCCCTCTCCCCTCCCCTCCACTACCTGGTTATTAGCAGCTCTACGGTGTAGAGGAAGGATCTCATGAAGGGAAATTCAAGGGTATATTGTTCTTTAATAAAAAAAAATAAGTTTCCGGGGCTTGGATTTCAATTGCTCATCATTCTCTGCTGTTTGGAAAGATGCAGGCTTGTGAAAGTAATTACATAGATCGCATTTCTTTTCTTTTTACCCTTTGTGCAAGGAATACCGCCATGAAACAGACATCACATGTAATTACACGCAGCTAAAAATGTTTCGATCGTGAAGCAAGCACCGCCTGCCATCCCCTGTCCACTGGATGGCAAAGCACGCTACTGCACATGCTTTGATGTCAGGATGCACCGGTGGCCCCCGCAAAGTGATGACATGGCCATCAGCTGCTGAACCACGTCCAGGTGTCTCACAGGGATGAAGCGGCGGCATCTCTTTGATACATGACACCTGAGAAATACTTGTCAAAATACGTGTTGATGTAGGCACCGTTGCTGGCATGATGACACAGAGCTGAAGGTCCAGCGATGAGAGAGATGTAATGGCACAGCTCGTCCATTATTTATCAGTCCTTTCCTGGAATTCGTAAAGTGCTGGCAGTTTATGGAATGTAGTTTATTTATATAGTTGAAGTATTCATCCAAAAGTCGATTACTGTGTATGGAATATTGTTTAAACAATTTAGACAACGTGTGGTATATTGTTTATTTAAACAATTTAGGGGATTGAAGGCAGTGTATGGAACACACTTTATTTATTTAAAGAATTTTTCAGGAAATCTATCACCACCCCCACCACCCCAACCCTACCCCTCTCATCCCCCAAGTGTTTGTGATGTCTCAGCTTGCCTGCATGGAAATTCTATCCCTAACAGGACCTGTTTGCAAAAATAGCCCAGAATAACGCCTAATGCATTCTTCCTGATGGTCCGAACGAGACACCATGTGTTCCTTTCCTGGAAGTCATGATGTCCTGCTTCCAACATATGTCTCAGAAATGGTAAATGTTCTCACCGCTAAAAGCCCTCATCAAGTCTGCACACCCGTAAAAACACTGTTAATCATAAAAACATTCTTGTTGTTTGGAAAGAGAGCACTGTCTAAGCACAGACAGGAAAATCTGAACAATTACACAAACAGTTTTCGAAGCACTGTTATACAGAAGAGAAAAATGGCTGGAATTTTTGGTGTCCTACAGCTACTGGTCTGGAGATGTCCTAATACCACAGTGGCAGATGAGTGACGGCATCCCCACCAGAGATGGATGTTCTGCTTCAACTTGTCTTTGGACACTTGCTTTCTCAGAACTGGCCATAGATACCTTGCCTCCATCTTGTTCGAATGAGTTTGGTGTAACTACAACTAAATACTACGATTGCTGCTGCAGTCTGACACCATTCGATGTACAGGTAATGTCTCCTCTTGACGGCTGTGATTCTAGAACGAATCTCAGTATCTATAGCTCAGATAATTTTCCACGTAAAAATCTCTCTCATACCCTCGTGGTTATTGATGCGCTGAATCTATACATCCTTCATGATAGGACACACACTCATTTTCACTGGTCATGCTACAACATAAGCCATAGTAACATTACACTGCATTTTACGCAAACTGTGCAGTTATCTTTTTTATCTGTACAGTACCTGAAAAAATTATGGTATGTCTACACTCACACCGGCTATATGTCTCGATTCTCCTCAGTTCTAGGGTACTGTCTGACAAAGTCTTCTAATCAGCGCTTCTGGAAGGTGCTGCATCCTGTCAAGATTCTCTCAAACAAGTGTTATTAAGGCCAGGCGTCCAGCAGTATTTGATAATGAATACCGCACCTGCATACCTAATGCTTGGAAAGACATCACTGACGCGGTTTCAACATCACTGTCGTAAAACAACAAGGAAAATGCGAGGGTACGCTTAGGGGTGCCGATGAGGGGTGTATTGTTACAGCCTTATTGCCCATTCTGTTTGTACACTATAGCAGGTCCAGTAGAACACTTGCATTTCTATAATGTGCAGCTGTTTACGAAATGAATCTAACACCACTTACATTTGGATATACTCCTCCGTGCAATGAAATCACAATTCACAACTAGAAACACGTTGTTTTTATTTTTATTGTTTTTATTTCACGTCGATAGAAGTTTGATTACTTCCTACAAATGTATGTCGGTACCTTTATGTTCAAGCAGCAGCATAACATTTTTGACTAGCAATTATCGGTGTATAAATTATGATACATTCACACTTGCACCAGCTGGGTGTCGTTTTTACACTGTGAAAAAGACTCCCACCGTTCCGTATTTTTCAATGAATAAAGGATGTAATTACAGTTAAAAAACCCTAGAATCATTTTGGTTTATCGATTTCACCATTGCCGTTAACTCTTTTGGTATTTTCTATAATTATAAATCCAGACAACACACAGCGGCGTCTTAGGAATATATACATATATACATATATATATATACCATGTGATCAAAAAGTCAGTATAAATTTGAAAACTTAATAAACCACGGAATAATGTAGATAGACAGGTAAAAATTGACAAACATGCTTGGAATGACATGGGGTTTCATTAGAACAAAAAAAAAAAAAAAAAAAAAAGAAACAAGGTATTGCTAGACGCATGAAAGATCTCTTGCGCACATCGTTTGGTGATGATTCGTGCTCAGCCACCACTTTCGTCATGCTTGGCCTCCCAGGTCCCCAGGCCTCAGTCTGTGTGATAATTGGCTTTCGGGTTATCGTGATCGACCGACATCTCTAGGGATGCTGAAAGACAACATCTGACGCTAGTGCCTCACCATAACTCTGGACATGCTTTACAGTGGTGTTCACAACATTATTCCTCGACTACAGCTATTGCTGAGGAATGATGGTGGATATATTGAGCATTTCCTGTAAAGAACATCATCTTTGCTTTGTCTTACTTTGTTATGCTAATTATTGCTATTCTGATCGGATGAAGTGCCATCTGTCGGACATTTTTCTAACTTTTGTATTTTTTTGGTTCTAACAAAACGCCATGTCATTCCAAGCACATGTATCAATTTGTACCTCTCCATCCTCATTATTCTGTGATTTATTCAGTTTTCAAATTTATACTGACTTTTTGATCACCCAGTGTACATATATATATGGCCAAGTCGGGGTTTGTGTCAGTGCATTCCATGCATAGCTTCCAGCACCCAGATCACACCACAATTATCCCCTGAATAAGAAATCGTTGTGAAAACTGGAAAAAATAGAAGAAACTAGTATTTCCACTCACAAATACTGATGTCCCCTAGAACTTATAACTACTTAAACCTAACTAACCTAAGGACATCACACACTTCCTTGCCCGAGGCAGGATTCGAAACTGCGACCGTACCAGTTGTGCAGTTCCAGACTGAAAATTTCCAAGAAGGGAACACGTGGTGTCTCGTTAGGACCATCAGGAAGAATACATTCAGTAATATTCTTGGCTATTTTGTAAACAGGTCCAGGCAAGCTGAGACATCACGAAAGCTCCTACAAAAGCGACAGTTTTTCTATTTCTGCAACGCTATACGGATTCCGGAAAGGGACTGATAAGTAATGGATGGGCTGTGCCGTAACATCTCTCTCATCACTGGACCCACAGCTCCGCATCATCATGCCAGCAATGGTGCATAGGTGAACACATATTTCAACTTGCATTTCTCAGGTGCCATGCGTCAAAGGGATGCCGCTGCCTCATCCTTGCGAGACCCGAACTGACTTCTGCACGTGGTTCAGTAGCTGACGGCCGTTTCGTCACTTCGTAGGGGCCATCAGAGCATCCCAACTCCTGGGAGCATATGCGGTAGCATCCTGTGTAGCCCACTGGACAGGGGATGGCGGGCGGTGCGTGCTTCCTGATCAAAAGATTTTTAACTGTGTGTTTCATGATGGTATTCCTTGCACAATCAGAATAGAAAAAGAAACTTGATCGACGTAATTACTTCTCACAAGACTTGCATCTTTCCAAATAACAGAAAATGATGAGCAAGTGAAATCCAAGCCCTGAAAACTGACTTTTTAATTTCCCTTCATGAGATTCTTCCTCTCCAATGTAGAGCCGCCAATTTCCAAGTAGAGGAGGGGAGGAGAAGAGGGGAGGGGGTGAGGTTGCGAGGATGGGGTAGCAGGGATGGTGATCGATTTCCTGAATAATTATTTAAATAAATAAATAAATTATATTCCATAGACTGCCTTGAATCCCCTAAATTGGTTAAATAAACAATATACTACTCATTGTCTAAATTGTTTAAAAAATATTCCATGCACAGCAATTGATTTCCAGATAAATTCTAAAACTAAATAAATAAACGGTATTACATACACTGCCATTTACAACTAAACAATATTCTATTCCATACACTACAATTGAATTCCCTCCAAATAAACGATCAACTGAGTCTTTTTCCTGCCAGTTTCCGAGAGGGTGGGTGGGTGGGTAGTGGTTTATCAGGAGGGGAGAGGTTAATTAATTGATCAATTTAATTAAGTAGTCAATCAAATTGATAGGAATGAGAGGGGCAGGTTTCCTGAGGGGTAGGGGGCAGCAATAGGTTAAGTGCCTGTCAATCGAAAGGAAGGATCCTTTTAGCAGAACAATAGGTTAAGTACCTGTCAATCAAATGAGAACAATTGGTTCAGTACCTGTCAATCGAAGGAGAACAATAGGTTTGTCCGTGAGTGCATACCTGCCCCTGATGTAGGCAACCTGCACTAACAAAATGCACTGGTTGCGCCTTTGTTCCACTACTCCCTTGTACCTGCGAAAATGGAAGGTGATTGCATAAATTTATTTCTTTGAGGTTATATTTAAAATTTTGTCAGTAGCCCTTCTATTATGAAAACAAATAATTCATGTGATGTGGGCCATGGTTCTTGTGTGAAGAACGATCAGTCCTCAGTGGTGGAAGTCGCCTTTCTGTTGATGAACACTGCTAATGTTTTGTTGTTTGTGTGAGAAGACACAAATCGCCTGGTGATCTTGGCAGCAATACACCAGGTTCGCTTCATTATCAGCATGTGGAGATGAATTGTGGGTGACAGCTGCATAGGGATGTACACTTTACAGGACACCTAAACAGGTGATGTTTATCAGTAACTACTCCGCAACTAACTGCCGAACGTTACCCTCGCAGAAAGGCAATCGATGTGATTTATTCATGATGGTGCACCATCCCATTCTCTACTCCTCACGTAGCAGCACGAAATGTGGTGCTGTAGTGTCACTGTTCTCCTGACATTAATCCCTTAAATTTCTGGCTACATGGACATTTAACGGCATCAGTGTATTCTACATACATCACAAGACTGTGTGTCGCATTAATGTGAGCAATCTGAGGGCTGACTGTTTTGTTGGCACGACTAGTGGTTCTTTTTGAGAAGCAGGGCTGAAAGCCATATAACAATGAGCGGTAACTGGATTGAGCACCTTCTGTAGTGTCAACAAGAAGGGTGGTCAGAAGCAATCTGGAAATCTTGTAAGGATATTGTAGTGTAGGTTGTACTGAGAAATAATTGTTAAGAAAAAAAATTAATATGATGTGCCATTTCTGAGCTAATTAGCATTGAAGTTAGCCAATTAGCCAATTAGCACAGACCAGGTGGTCCGCCAGATACAATAAGTGTCAGTTGTTCTCATAGTATAGGCGATAACGTACAAGATGGCTAAGCCTTTAGCTCTGGTTCGATCCAATTTTAGTATATCTCTCTTGTTTGGTCTTAGGAAACAGAACATAGGACACATTTCGTGACACTGTCTCCGGCAGGCAGTTTGAATTTGTGCGTGTAATGGCCTGAGTGGCTAACTTCAATGCTAATTAACTGAGAAACGACATAAAATATCGAATTTTTTTCTTAAGAATTACTTCTCAGCACTTTCCCCTCACATGCTCTTAAGAATGTTCCTAATCACCCTTATAGATGGCTGTCATAGGACAGAATGCCCCATATCACAACTACTACTTATTTTCAGTTGTAGGACTTTTTTATAGTTCTGACTAGAGCTATATCCCATAAGAATATGGAATACATTTTTAAAACACTTCGTATATGAGTTTATCTCGTAGGAATGCTATGGCTATATGGGTCCGTAAGTGATCTCGATGAAACACGCTTTTGCTGTAACTCATAATCCTAAAATACTCTCTTCTGTTGTAGATGGTGAAGTCCGTAGCATGTTGGCAACAGTTTTTGTCCCCCATGTGACTATATCTTTTGGTAGACTCCTCACTCTCATGAATGAACTTCAGTAGAAAATTGCATAAAGCAAAGTATCCTTGTCAATTATCTACAGGATATTTTCGAATGATGTAGACAAAATACCAAAAGCAAAATTAATGATTTAATATATCCTTTAAAACAGTTTTTTTACAAGCCTCTGTAAATTTTTAAGCGTCACTCTCGATCTGGGCGTAGCATTTTTAGCTAGTAGTCAAAACACCTAGATCCCAGGTTCCATCATAGTTACTACTTACATTTTGACAAAAACCATTAGCAAAGGCAGCTGAAGACTTCCCTCCTAAAGAATCATTCTCTTTCTGTAACGCTTCTGTCAAAGAGAACAGAGGAGTGGATAGAGTTTGGAGCAGCCTCCTATCCTAGTGGTGTGAAAGTGCCCACAAAATGTTGAAGAATCAGCAAGGATCAACAGCATGGTGCAGAACACAATGAAAACCACTGATTAAAGAATACAATGTGAATCCACAGGGCATATGGCCTGTAATTGATAAAGTGTCATGATGCTCTCTCCAATGGCAAATCTTTTCTGACTAGTCCTCAATTCAGAACTCAGGAATTGTCAAAGATAATGTTGAAATATGGGACTTAGGGAAGGCAGGATTTGGTGTGGGCGGGGCCTTACCCAGTTACCATTGGTTGCTCAGTTTTTTTTTTAAATCACGTGCACTTTATTTGAATCCAATTGCAAATGAGGCTGACAATAAGGAACAATTATCAGATTTAACTATTAAGACAACTATTAAGACACAAAGTCAAATAAAAGAATTCTTAAAGAAGTTGCACTCACACCTGAAGGCCTTATTGACCAGAAATTCAAATTATTTGGCTGCTGAAGGCCTGAATGGGAAATTCTTAAAAACAAACTTCTCCAAGAGATATTAAAATATTCTTTTTAAAAAAATTGAAGAAAAACTGTCTTCAAAATTTCTCTTATAAGAGACAGTATCTTATTAAAAATTCCCTAGACAAATTGCATTCATGACTGAAGGCCTTATTGACCAGAAATTCAATTATTTGCCGGCTAAAGGGCCCAATAGTAATAACTAAAAAAAAAAAAATGCCTCATCATTCACTTCGCAACAATATACGATGTAATTGACAGCACAACACAAGAATACCTATTTAATGGCTGCTACACTTCTATATGGCGTACGCTGCATTGTTATAAACATTATTATTATTATTATTAGTAGTAGTAGTAGTAAGAGAGGTGAGACACAAAGCATTGCCACTTTGAGGTCTTCCAATTTCTGTCAATTCAGAACTAAAAAGTCCAATAATCAAATACTTTACAAACAATGCGCCTAAATATAGTGCACACATTCGAATTTGGTTGATATTAAATGGGGATGAAGGTAGTGGGTGAAGCAAGTGTCGCTAGGGAGGGGTGCAAAGGGAGAATGGTTTGTAACAAGTGTCTACCCGCAATGTAAATAGAGTTCTTTTCGGAGAAGTAGTTGCAGTTAGCGTTCACTATGCAATGAGAATGGCTTCAGCATTCTCTAAAACGAAGGTTAGAAATAAGCGTTGCCAATAGTCTCACTGACTCATTTGTTCGTGGTTTCATGAAACGCCTGCGAAAAGTAAATAACAGTTGTCTTACGTTATTTCAAAAATGAAAATATACAAAAATTCCTGTTCTTCCCAAAGTTTAGTTAGGTGCCGATGTTAACGATTGGGAGAAGAGGGGTACTAGGTAAGGTCTGACTGCAATCAGGGGTAATGGTGTCAGAATGGTTGGGAACCACTGTACCAGGTGGAGCTGCATAGGGTAAAAAGCAGAAGGGGCGAGCGAGATTAAAACACATCCATATATGATTGAGGACCTAGGGTGAAAGTGCTACTCTGAGATGAAGAGAATGGCACTGGACAGGAAGCTTCTTTTTAAAAAAAATGTTCATATGTGTGTGAAATCTTATGGGACTTAAATGCTGAGGTCATCATTCCCTAAGTTACACACTACTTAACCTAACTCATCCTAAGGACAAACACACACACCCATGCCCGTAGGAGGACTCGAACCTCCGCCGGGACCAGCCGCAGCCCATGACTGCAGAGCCCCCCAGACCGCTCGGCTAATCCCGCGCGGTAGTTCTTTTTTTTTCTCAGAACAAATTTCGCAGGACAGTATTATCTTCAGACCTTTAGTTTAACAGAGACTTTTATTACGGTTTCACGGAACAGAAATGTGTGTCTATAAATGCTGCTGGTATCTTGAGTATGAAATGGCAGTTTGTCAGTGCCAAACAGTCCGTCTTGTGACGATCGGTCGGCATACCGTACCGCTAATTGAGTTTTTCAGTTGAGAGCAGCTTCACATAAACGAAGTGATAATGATTACTCATACGTCTTGGTGAGGTATCGGTACAACTAAATATATGTAGTATAATATTGACCGCGGAACAGTCTTAGCAACCAATGACTTCTACCGGCGGGCAGCCTCGTTCCATTGTCTTGATCACAACTCTATCCCTCTGTGGGTGACAACCTAGGCAGTTTTGATGATATTAGGACACACTGTGAAAGACGAACTACATATTGCGTAGGATCTGCAACATTTGTTCGTTGCTGTGTTAGAATCAATTTGCCTCTAATTAAGCGATATGTAAATTGATCTCTTGTACAATCGATGGCGCCTGGTACTCGTTAGCAGAACACTGTTGACATAAATGAAAGGGTTCAAACGGCTCTGAGCACTATGGGACTTAACTTCTGAGGTCATCAGTCCCCTAGGACTTAGAACTACTTAAACCTAACTAACCTAAGGACATCACACACATCCATGCCCAAGGCAGGATTCGAACCTGCGACCGTCGCGGTCACACGGTTCCACACTGTAGCGCCTAGAACCGCACGGCCACTCCGGCCGGCTGACATAAATGAGGCTGACAAACTAAATCCTGTACATATTTTCAGTGCTTCTATGAATGATGTGAAGGCATGTTAGCCCACGTTCGCTGCGCGGTGTGTTAATTATTGAAGCTTAAAACAAAACACAACTAATTTACAGAAAGTGTAAATGAAGTTTCTAGATGTAGAATGACAGCCAGTTGTTAATAAGAGAATGTCGAGCTACATCTGAAATGCTGTTTATCATTATTATTATCATTATTATTATTATTGTTAATAACGAGATATAAGGAAATGGAGATGACAATAGAGTAAACAAGTCAGTCATGTGTGTCCGTCAACATGGTTACTATCAAAGAACCTGAATTGAATATCAAGAAGCAGTTAGTAAGAAAAATAAATTTTGGTTGTTTGTATGAAGTAATGAAGATTAGATTTTTGTTCTGCAGTAGTTCAGAAAAACAGAAATTATTCTGTGAATACTCTTTCGACCGCATGTCACGACAGAGCCAAACCGAAGGTACTGAATGAAACCATACTAGAATTCATTTTCTTCATGCGGTAACTGAGTTTAAGGGAACACCACGAAAAGAGTAAACAATTTAAAATTAACGTTACGTACTTATTAACTACTTGCTAGGGACTTGTACTTTCAATTGTTAATAGGATGCTATCGGATTCGCACAAAAATCAGAGTTGGTGCGCGTCTAGGCCACGGTGATCAGTGTGACCTACGTGAATGACATCCTGCAACCCGTAGCCATACCCCTTCTTTACAAAACCTCAGACGCCATTTTTCAGCAGGACAATGCACAACCACATGTTGCTGCACGATCCTTATCGTTGTCACAGAGTGTCAGAAATTTGCTCTGGCGCTCCAGATCACCAGATTTGTCGTCAATCAAAAATGTGTGGGATAAGGGGAAAAGTGATGTGACCCAATGCCAGCCACGACAGATGATCTTGGAACCAGGTGGCTGCATCATGAATGGCTACACCATAGGACGGCATTCGCGCCTTATACACTCCTGGCCATTAAAATTGCTACACCATGAAGATGACGTGCTACAGACGCGAAATTTAACCTACAGGAAGAAGATGCTATGATATGCAAATGAGTAGCTTTGCAGAGCATTCACACAAGGTTGGCGCCGGTGGCGACACCTACAACGTGCTGACACGAGGAAAGTTTTCCACCGATATCTCATACACAAACAGCAGTTGACCGGCGTCCCCTGATGAAACGTTGTCGTGATGCCTCGTGTAAGGAGGAGAAATGCGTACCATCTCGTTTCCGATTTTGATAAAGGATCGATTGTAGCCTAACGCGATTGCGGTTTATCGTATCGCGACTTTGCTGCTCGCGTTGGTCGACATCCAATGACTGTTAGCAGAATATGGAATCAGTGGGTTCAGGAGGGTAATACGGAACGCTGTGCTGGATCCCAACGGCCTCCTATCACAAGCAGTCGAGATGACAGGCATCTTATCCGCATGGCTGTAACGGATCGCGCAGTCACGTCTCGATCCCTGAGTCAACAGATGGGGACGTTTGCATAACAACAACCATCTGCACGAACAGTTCGACGACGTTTGCAGCAGCATGGACTATCAGCTCGGAGACTATGGCTGCGGTTGCCCTTGACGCTGCTTTACAGACAGGAGCGCCTGCATTGGTGTATTCAACGACGAACGTGGGTCCACGAATGGTAAAACGTCGTTTTTTCGGATGAATCCAGGCTCTGTTTACAGCATCATGATGGTCGCATCCGTGTTTGGCGACATCGCGGTAAACGCACATTGGAAGCGTGTATTCGTCATCGCCATACTGGCGTGTCACCCGGCGTGATGGTATGGGGTGCCCTTGGTTACACGTCTCCGTCACCTTTTGTTCGCATTGACGGCACTTTGAACAGTGGACGTTACATTTCAGATGTATTACGACTCGTGGCTCTACCCTTTATTCGATCCCTGCGAAACCCTACATTTCAGCAGGATAATGCACGACCTCATGTTGCACGTCCTGTACGGGTCTTTCTGGATACAGAAAATGTTCGACTGCTGCCCTGACCAGCATATTCTCCAGGTCTCTCACCAACTGAAAACGTTGGTGAATAGTGGCCAAGCAACTGGCTCGTCACAATACGCCAGTCATTACTCTTGATGAACTTTGGTGTAGTGTTGAAGCTGCATGAGCAGCTGTACCTGTACACGCCATCCAAGCTCTGTTTGAGTCAATGCCCAGGCGTATCAAGGCCTTTACTACGACCAGAGGTGGTTGTTCTGGGTACTGATCTATGCACCCAAATTGTGTGAAAATGTAATCACATGTCAGTTCTAGTATAATATATTTGTCCAATGAATACGCGTTTATCATCTGCATTTCTTCTCGGTGCAGCAATTTTATTGGCTAGTAGTGTAATTGTTTTCTATGAACTTGTCTTTTATTTGTATCCTATCGGAGATTCAAAAAGAAAAGGCCAATCTAGTGGGTGCCATTCTTTTAATGTGTCCATAAAATTCTAGTCTTCGTTTTCTCATATCACCATTTCGTTATTACTTCTCAGTATGTAAGTCTTTCCGTCAGTAATTTTGGGGCGTCATATTTTCCTAATTATTTTTCTCTTATTTCTTTTGAATGTTTTCAATATCCCTCTTTCTATTTAAAATTAAAGTTTCTGTTCCATAAATACTTTGAGGTATCATTACAGTGCGGTAATGCCTAAGTTTACTGAATTTAGAAAAAGATTTTTTATTATAAATACTTTGTGTTAATCTGGACGCAGTTGCCATTTTCTGACAGCGAACTTCGTTTGCAGATTTTTACAGACAGTTTTGTTATATGATTTCCCCAAAGTATTTAAATTTCTAAAACATTTTTATTTTGCCATATTTCGTGTTCAAAAACTTTGGTACTACTTTGTGCATGTCATATATCCAGTTTCTTCGAATGATATCTGCAGTCCTACCTTTTCCTTAGCTTACTTAAGAATTTCAGTTTGTTCTTGAAGTGAAGTAATAGCTCTAGTTAAAATTGCCAGATCATCTCCAAAGGCGAGGCAATCTAATATTACTTCTACCTATTTGATTGATTTCTCTATATTCTGACTTGATTTTTGCTCTCGCCATTCTGTAATTACCTACTCTAAAACACAACTAAACAGTACTGAGGAGTGTACATCTGCCTGTCTATCAGTCTTTATATGAAATGGTTCAGAAGTATCTCCCCTGAAGTTAACTTTAGTGCTAGTGTCGGTTAACGTTTCGTTAATCATTGTTAGAGTTTTATTATCTATCCCTTGTTCCTTTAAAATCTGGAAAAGAAATTCACGATCGTAGGCCTTTTTAAAACCCACATATGAACATACAGTATGGTTACTAGATATTCTTTGGTGTCTAAGGATAAGTTTTAAATTAAGAATTTGTTCCGGAGAGGATCTGTTTGGTCTGAAGCCTGCTGTGTATTCACCAGTTTTAGGTTCTAACTATTTCGACGGTAGTATATTGTTCTAAAAGCGACATATTGTAAACGTGAATTACATTATACGAAAATGTCGGCATGTGGACAGAGAATTAAGAAACTAATCAGAACTTAATTTCGGCAAAAACGGCGTTCCGCCACCTCCCACGGATTTTTTATTTTATTTTATTTTTTTATTTTTAATTTTTTTTTAACTCGCTGGAACAAGTCGGCACTGGAGGTTTAAATTAGTACACGAGTGTTAACGCTCGCTATATCAATGGCGAGTGGAAGGCGGGGACGCCTTTGTGCTAACCATCTGAAAAATCCTAATCTAGTCAGTTACTTTATATTTTAAACTTGTGAAACGAATATTTATCGTTTATAATGAATAACACTCCGTCTGTAGTACACGTTATTGAAAATACCCCGTCGATAGTAAACGATAGTGAAAGTGCGTTTATATTGCTAAGAGTGTGCTAAAAGACATTTTCGGTTTACTTACATGTCTGTATCTCTTTAAAAAGTATGTTATTAATATAAGATTTAAAAAATTAAAGAATTTTGTTTGTTTTTCAATTTTTTGTGGTGGATGTAAAGTACCCCTCCACCTACTTACACAATACGCATTATGGAAAATGCATTGGTATTGCTAGGGTTAAATCACAACGTAACTACACTGAAGCGCCAAAGCAACTGGTATAGGCATGCGTATTCAAACACAGAGATAAGTAAACTAGCAGAGTAAGCTGCGCCGTCGGCAACGCCAGTATAAGACAACAGAATTGTCTGGCGGAGCTGTTAGATCTGTTACTGCTGCTACAATATTAGGTTACCAGGATTAAAGTGAGTTTGAACGTGGTGTTATAGTTGGCGCACCACCGATGGGACACAGTATCTCTGAGATAGCCATGAAGTGGGGATTTTCCAGTACGACCTTTTCACAAGCGTACCGTGAATATGAGGAATGCGGTAAAACATCAAATATTCGACGTCTCTGAGGCCGGAAAAAGATCCCGCAAGAACGGGACCAACGACGACTGAAGAGAATATTCAACTTGTTGCAGATTTCAGTGCTGGGCTATCAACAAGTATCAGCGTGCGAAACATTCAACGAAAAATCATCGATAGTGGCTTTCGGAGCCGAAGGCCATCTCGTGTACCCTTGAGACAACACGACACACAGCCTTACATCTCACCTGGGCTCGTCAACACAGACATTGGACTGTTGATGACTGGAAACATGTTGCCTGGCCGGACGAGTCTCGTTTCAAGTTGTATCGAGGGCATCGACATGTACGGGTATGGAGACAACCTCATGAATCCATGGACCCTGCATGTCTGCAGGAGACTGTTCAAGGTGGTGGAGGCTCTGTAATGGTGTGGGGCGTTTGCGCTGGGAGTGATATGGTTCCTCTGATACTTCTACATACGACCCTGACAGGTGACACGTAGGTAAGCATTCTATCTGATCACCTGCATCCTGTCTTGTCCATTGTGCATTCCCACGGACTTGGGCAATTCCAGCATGACAATACGACACCCTACACATCTAGAATTGCTACAGAGTGGCTCCAGCAACAGTCTCCTGAGTTGAAACACTTCCACTGACCACCAAACTCCCCAGGCATGAGCATTATTCAGCATGTCTGGGATACCTTGCAACGTGCTCTTCAGAAGAGATCTTCACACACTTGTACTCTTACTGGCTTATGGACACCCCTGCAGTATTCGTGGTGTCAGTTTCCTCTTGCACTGCTTCAGACATTAGTGAGACCACGCCACGTCGTGTTGCGGCACTTCTGCGTGCTCGCGGGGGCCCTACACGATATTAGGCAGGTGTACCAGTTTCTTTGGCTCTTCAGTATACTGTATAACTTGCCGCTGCACTGGCACCAGTGAAAGTGTCAATGAATGCCTTGGAGAGGAGCGTGGGGCGAGGTACTTGTGTCTCTTGTACGTGTGTGTGTGTGTATGTGTCTGTGTGTGTGTGTGTGTGTGTGTGTGTGTGTGTGTGTGTGTGTGTGTGTGTGTGTACAGTATCCCCAAGATAAGCCGAGCTTAGTTCCGAAGCTGTGATCGGTACATATAGGTAACTTTCGTGTCAACGGTCTTTTTGTTTACGACTGCCGAGATCAGCTGCTGTGGTACAAAGTGGAACACAGAATTAACGTTTCAGGAAGACTTGTTATAAAGACGTTCGTGTTCAAGTGTGTTCCTTATTTGTAGCAATGAATATGAACTTCAATCAATCCAGTTGCAATCCAACTCAATGAAGAGAAGAAAAATGAGATTTAAAGCATTTATTAAACACAAATCCTTGTCTCATGTCACATAATTTTTTCTGACTGTTCGTGGGGTGGAATTGGACGTGAACCCGACAGGCCAGAAATATCTTCATCGCCATTCGACGTTAAATTTCTTATTAATTAATACTGAAAACACTTTCACCGAACTGCTACAATGCAACTGTTTGAAAACTGCGGTTGGGAGCTGTTGGAAAAATGACTTGCACAGATATGTATCGAGCAGAACTAGGGAGCAAAGTGACACTGCCATGGGAACAGACGGTAGCATCTGTTGTTTATATAAAATATTGTGGTCTTATTGTTTTGATTGAACGAAGTTGTGTTTTAAGAAACGAAATTTCGGCACAGTATTTTGTAACACAAAAATGTTTCGTGGTTTTAAGTTTTATCACAAGTTTTCGATTATCGATACGTAATTTTTATGGCTCATGTGGAGTGGAGGGATGGGAGGGGGCGCTTGAAGAGGTGCGTTCCAGCAACAAAAATTTTAGAAATAAATGAAAGAAAAGTCGGAGGTGAGGAATATATTCAAACAATCGGAATGCTGGTCCGAGCAGCTGGAGAGGGGAGTCTGGTGTGCGTGAGGTGTGCTTGCTTGTGTGAATGAATGCATGTGTTTCTTTTCCTGACGAAAGCTTTGGCGGAAAGCTAAATCTATAACAGTCTTTTCATTGTGCATGTCTGTAACTCAGTGTGTCCTCTTTACGATGACTAGCAATCTATCCTTTTCCATATACTGTTCAAGAACATATTCTTTTTTATGTACTCATGTGTCTATGTTAATTAATGAGAATCTATATCCCTGAGAATTTCACAGCGGCTAATTTTCAGATCGCAAGGATCAAGGGGTAGTGGCTGGTAGGTAGAACCTGCAACCTTTCATTAATTTTGTTTCGGAACACAATTCTTTCATCCATATTCTTCTTTTCATTACGATACAAGAAATATCGACAGCTATCATCCACATTCCGTTGAAAAATTGTACACGTACGGTAAATAATCACGGCCGTCTCACGCGTGAGAAAAGTGCTTTTCCTCATGGCTCGCTCGCACAAGACTGATTTTCGGGTGTGAGGTAACGGGCGAGCTGTGGCGCCTTGGAAATATTCGGAGTTGAGGCGCCCGCACAGAACGCTCGTCAAAGCCGCGGCTATTTAGCAACCTGCGTAATGCCGCACAATAGCTGGACCACGTGGTGCCAAACGTTAGCCGGGCGAGACGGGTAGGTAGCCCCAGCGCATGGTCCAGCCGCGTGGCTGGGAATTCCGCTGTGACGAGGACGGTGCTTTGTAACAATGAGGGAGACACGCAGGGAGTGCCAAAGATGGCGGACTTTGTGAAACCTTAATGGCAGACATTTCACAGTTCGTATAGAAATTAACAGTAGCCAGATGAATCATGATACCCGTAAAAGAAACATGTACATTACCATTATTTGCAAGACGATTCTGATGGTGTAATCAGATTTTCAATACAATTATTAGTTTAAAGCTTAGTATCTGACGATAAATTATACAAGTAACACCCAGCAACGAATATCCAAAATCTAAACGGTTCATCCGATTTCGTCGATCTACATGTCTTAAAAAAACTATTAGTGCAAACCTAAAATGGTATAAATTACAGGCATGTAACTTGAATAGTACATGAGTTATTGGAGGCCAAAGTGGCCGATTACTGTCGATCGCGTCAGGTCATAAGTATGGCTCTGAGCACTATGGGACTTAACATCTGAGGTCATCAGTCGACTAGGCCATAAGTACTCCACAGTTACACGAAAAAACGGTAGCAGCATGCTTATAAATATATTTATTCAGATGTCTTTGTTTATGTTGTTGTTGTTGCTGTGGTCTTCAGTCCTGAGACTGGTTTGATGCAACTCTCCATGCTACTCTATCCCGTGCAAGCTTCTTCATCTCCCAGTACTCACTGCAACCTACATCCTTCTGAATCTGCTTCATTCATTACTTGGTCTCCCTCTACGATTTTTACCCTCCACGCTGCCCTCCAATACTAAATTGGTGATCCCTTGATGACTCAGAATAGGTCCTACCAACCGATCCCTTCTTCTAGTCGAGTTGTGCCACAAATTTCTCTTCTCCCCAATTCTAGTCAATACCTTCTCATTAGTTATGTGATCTACCCATCTAATCATCAGCATTCTTCTGTAGCACCACATTTCGAACGCTTCTATTCTCTTCTTGTCCAAACTAGTTATCGTCCATGTTTCACTTCCATACGTGGCTACGCTCCATACAAATACTTTCAGAAACGGCTTCCAGACACTTAAATCTATACTCGATGTTAACAAATTTCTCGTCTTCAGAAACGCTTTCCTTGCCATTGCAAGTCTACATTTGATATCCTCTCTACTTCGACCACCATCAGTTATTTTGCTCCCCAAATGGTAAGACTCCTTTACTACTTTAAGTTTCTCATTTCCTAATCAGATTCCCTCAGCATCACCCAACTTAATTCGACTAAATTCCATGATCCTCGTTTTGCTTTTGTTGATGTTCATCTTATATCCTCCTTTCAAGACACTGTCCATTCCGTTCAACTGCTCTTTGTTTATATCCGATATATACTATTCATGAAGAAATTTATTAAATATTTACTGTGTTTTAGAAAGCACAGAAGCTACTGGCCTACCTTTTCTTCTATTCCTTTGATATATGTTTATTTAATTTGTTTATGTATCTAGTAATGTGTGCTAGAGCGTGTTTATGGTCCATCCGTAGGAATATTTATACAATTTCAAGTTATTTAAATGTAAATCCAGTACTTCCAATGTGTTTCATTATGTCTGTGTGGGTGCGTTGGTGTGAAGACATGGCGCGAGCGCTCTAGCCAATCACCGCCCTCGTGAATGGGGAGACCGTATGGAAGGGAGTTCGGGTGAAGAGAGCTGCTAGGACGACACAACACGGGAAGTGTTGGGCACGACGGCGCGACGGACGCGCAGTCGGCGGAAGGGCTTGGAGGGTGGAGCGGTTTGCGCCTGGTCGCGAGAGATAGAAATACTTCGGAGTGCCGACTTGTGAACTTGTGAGATTCCCGTGGTTTCTACAGTGAAGACGTAGTACGCATTTGGAAGTGAGTATCTCGCGAGCTATGTTGTTGTTCATAGCTAATTACGTGAAGTAGGAATCTATTGTTTCCCTGTTATTCAAATGTCTCTGAGCACTATGGGACTTAACATCTGAGGTCATGAGTCCCTTTTTATTCAACTTATATTTTATTTAATTGCTGGACCATCGACACCAATAAGTGTTTTGCAGAAATACATCGCATTCTCAAAAGTTCTTCTACTATCGTACTTATCACTTAAAGTCGTTAGGATAGTACCTGCAGATTTTATTTAATCGCAATCTTTCATTCATTATTTATACGTTGCCTTCATAATTCGCAATTGCCCAGTGATAGAAACCTTCGACCATTCGAATCGTGTGTGTATTCTTATCGTATACTGTAGACTTAGCAGTATTTGGCCTGTAATACGGCAACTACGTATCCCAGCCCCGAGACAACTAAAGCAGCCAAAACTATTAATATTGAAACTCTGAGTCGGAGGGTGCGTAGTTATTGTTTGAACGCTCGCACAGAAACAGCATTTTTCAGCAGCCAAGGTGACAGAACCGGAGAAATCAAGAATTTGATGCACTTTGAAGACCGCCCTTTGAAAACACACGAGCTTAGCTTTCAGAGATCGCGAATTCATACACGGTTCTTGCTAAGACTCGTCCAACAGACTTGATACGAAATGTTTCAGGCTCTTTTAATTAAATAAATACGCATTAGTTCTAAATTAACTTTATATCTGCTTAGTGTAGAAAAGGAGTTCACAAACACTCTTCACTCTTGCACGTTGTGCTTAAATACAATAAAGAACTTTTGCTAAACAGACCAAACGCAGACGTCAACAACTAAAGTCTTCCTCAGTTCATCCATCATCAGGAAAAAATGTTCATTGAAGGGTGATATATGGGGGACTGCCAACATCGCCAAATTTGGTGGTTTCAGTTCGATTTCTTTGATTGTTTTATTCTCCACTGAAATATCCAATCCGCATAAATTATGATAAATATTTCGTCCGCTGGAATTAGCTTGAGAAGGACTCAAGATCATTTCATTCTCAGAGGCAAGTGTAATCGAAATTATTAAGGACATAAGCAGCAGCATTGATGTACATCAGTCAATGACATAGAACTAATCTGTATCTACTTAAAAGACGACAGAAAACCAGATAAAATTACTCAAGCAGCTATCATATTATGTGTACGATCCCTTATCTCACTCCTTTAAAGATCTACGGACACAAGTGATTTTGCACAGTAGACGTGTTGTTAAGTTGTAAGCTGCAATAATTTATGAAAATTAGTGTCCGCCCCCGGTAGCTGAATAGTGCCGGCACGGTAGCTCAGCGTGTTCTGTCAGAGGGCTGCTCGCCCTCTGTAATAAAAAACTGAATTAAGGACTCAACGATCAACGTGAATGGATGTCTCGTAATGTCCGCGCAGAACAAACACAACGAACAATACCGAACAAAGTGCAAAGAACAAAAAAATGGTCTGCGTGACGGATTGCCAATCCTCTGGGCCTGGGTTCGATTGCCGACGGCGTCGGGGAATTTTCTCCGCCCAGGGACTGGGTGTTGTGCTGTCCTCATCATCATCCTATCATCATCATCGACTTCAGGTCGCCGAAGTGGCGTCAAATTGAAAGACCGGCACCCGGATAATGGTACGCCCGACGGGGGGCCCTAGCCATGCGATTAAATAAATAAATAAATGGAAATTAAGATTTAATCTGCTGCGTTTCCATTAACACTTCGCAGGCCACCGTATATTGAATGGCTGACGGTAACTTAAACTATTGTTATTAGCTCTCTTTCACATCCCATTACCGTAAACAGAAAGGTAGGAACGACCGTGTGGATTCTGTATCTGACCTTGTTTCTCTTATAGCGGCCTTGTAGTCTCCAGGGAAAATTTTCCCTGGTATGATCCCAAATGTTTCTTGGTCTGTTCTCAACGCAAGTATTCAAAATTCTGACAGTCGCATTTCTTGACATACAAAATCATCTATTTTCGTACATGTAATTATATTTGTTAACCATGGACTGATTGAACTGAGCAATTAGCTTAATTATGAGGAGCGTTCAGTAAGTAATGCAACACATTTTTTTTCCTCCATCAGTTTCGGTTGAACATACACTCCTGGAAATGGAAAAAAGAACACCTTGACACCGGTGTGTCAGACCCACCATACTTGCTCCGGACACTGCGAGAGGGCTGTACAAGCAATGATCACAGGCACGGCACAGCGGACACACTAGGAACCGCGGTGTTGGCCGTCGAATGGCGCTAGCTGCGCAGCATTCGTGCACCGCCGCCGTCAGTGTCAACCAGTTTGCCGTGGCATACGGAGCTCCATCGCAGTCTTTAACACTGGTAGCATGCCGCGACAGCGTGGACGTGAACCGTATGTGCAGTTGACAGACTTTCAGCGAGGGCGTATAGTGGGCATGCGGGAGGCCGGGTGGACGTACCGCCGAATTGCTCAACACGTGGGGCGTGAGGTCTCCACAGTACATCGATGCTGTCGCCAGTGGTCGGCGGAAGGTGCACGTGCCCGTCGACCTGGGACCGGACCGCAGCGACGCACGGATGCACGCCAAGACCGTAGGATCCTACGCAGTGCCGTAGGGGACCGCACCGCCACTTCCCAGCAAATTAGGGACACTGTTGCTCCTGGGGTATCGGCGAGGACCATTCGCAACCGTCTCCATGAAGCTGGGCTACGGTCCCGCACACCGTTAGGCCGTCTTCCGCTCACGCCCCAACATCGTGCAGCCCGCCTCCAGTGGTGTCGCGACAGGCGTGAATGGAGGGACGAATGGAGACGTGTCGTCTTCAGCGATGAGAGTCGCTTCTGCCTTGGTGCCAATGATGGTCGTATGCGTGTTTGGCGCCGTGCAGGTGAGCGTCACAATCAGGACTGCATACGACCGAGGCACACAGGGCCAACACCCGGCATCATGGTGTGGGGAGCGATCTCCTACACTGGCCGTACACCACTGGTGATCGTCGAGGGGACACTGAATAGTGCACGGTACATCCAAACCGTCATCGAACCCATCGTTCTACCATTCCTAGACCGGCAAGGGAACTTGCTGTTCCAACAGGACAATGCACGTCCGCATGTATCCCGTGCCACCCAACGTGCTCTAGAAGGTGTAAGTCAACTACCCTGGCCAGCAAGATCTCCGGATCTGTCCCCCATTGAGCATGTTTGGGACTGGATGAAGCGTCGTCTCACGCGGTCTGCACGTCCAGCACGAACGCTGGTCCAACTGAGGCGCCAGGTGGAAATGGCATGGCAAGCCGTTCCACAGGACTACATCCAGCATCTCTGCGATCGTCTCCATGGGAGAATAGCAGCCTGCATTGCTGCGAAAGGTGGATATACACTTTACTAGTGCCGACATTGTGCATGCTCTGTTGCCTGTGTCTATGTGCCTGTGGTTCTGTCAGTGTGATCATGTGATGTATCTGACCCCAGGAATGTGTCAATAAACTTTCCCCTTCCTGGGACAATGAATTCACGGTGTTCTTATTTCAATTTCCAGGAGTGTATGTCGAATTTCTTCTGGGACATCGTGGAATATGCCCGCTGCACTGACGTCCCGATAGACGGCATTGCTATACGCTGTCTTCAAAATGGCGTCTTAGGGAAAGTGCGTTCAAAGCGTGGAGTCGTCTTTGAGTTTCTTTTGGCAGAAAACCAGAGCAGCGTCGATGTTCAGTGGCGCTTGCAGAATGTCTACGGAGATGTGGCAGTGAACAAAAGCACAGTGAGACGTTGGGCGGGGTGCCTGTCACAGTCGCAACACGATCGCACAATCCTGTCGTGTCTCCCGCATGCCAGCCGGCCGCACACAGCTGCAGTGTTGGGATGTGCGGACACTGATTCGAGTTCATGAAAACGAACTCCTCCTTGACAACGCGCCGAGTGAGGTGGCGCAGTGGTTACCACACTGGCTTCGCATTCGGGAGGACGGCAGGTGAAACATGCGTCCGGCCATCCTGATTTAGGATTTCCTTGATTTCCCTAAATCACTTCGGGCAAATACCGGGATGGTTCCTTTGAAAGGGCACGGCCGACTTCTTTCCGTATTCTTCCATTACGCGATGCGAGCGATGACCACGCTGATTGGTCCCCTCCCCCAAATCACCAACCAACCACTCAGCTATGACAACGCATGGCCTTGCACAAGGCTGCGCACCCGATAGGAGCTCACAAAACTAAACTGGATTCTTTTTCCTCATCCACCTTACACCCCTGCTCTCGATCCTTCCATCTGTTCGGACCAATGAAGGATGCACTCCGCGGGAAGCAGTGCGTGGATGATGCGGAGATTATTGATGCAGCAAGACATCGGCTCCGACATTGACCAGAAGAGTGGTATCATGCGGGCATACAGGCCCTCTCAACAAGGTGGCGTAAGCCCATCGCATTGATCGGAGATTATGTTAAAAAGAGTTCCTAGTAAAATGGTTTATTGAAATCCTGAACACAACCACTTGCTTTCAGAAAAAAGTGTTGCATTACTTTTTGAACGCCCCAAGCTGAATGTATAAAGCCACAGGAGAGATGCATTCTGCTTACTTGATCGGCGCAAAACGTGATCAACGACAGAACAGTTTTAGACCACCTAATTGAGTACCTGAACATGTCCTAATACACTACCGGCCATTGAAATTGCTACACCAAGAAGAAATGCAGATAATAATGGGTATTCATTGGACAAATATATTATACTAGAACTAACATATGATTACATTTTCACGCAATTTGGATGCATAGACCCTGAGAAATCAGTACCCAGAACAACCACCTCTGGCCGTAATAACGGCCTGGATACGCCTGGGCATTGACTCAAACAGAGCTTGGATGGCGTGTACAGGCACAGCTGTCCATGCAGCTTCAACACGATACCACAGTTCATCAAGAGTAGTGACTGGCGTATTGTGAGAAGCCAGTTGCTTGGCCACCATCGACCACACGTTTTCAATTGGTGAGAGATCTGGAGAATGTGCTGGCCAGGGCAGCACTCGAACATTTTCTGTATCCAGAAAGGCCCGTACAGGACCTGCAACATGCGGTCGTGCATTATCCTGCTGAAATGTAGGGTTTCGCAGGGATCAAATAAAGGGTAGAGCCACGGGTCGTAACACATCTGAAATGTAACGTCCACTGTTCAAAGTACCGTCAATGCGAAAAAGAGGTGACCGAGACGTGTAACCAATGGCACCCCATACCATCACGCCGTGTGATACGCCAGTATGGCGATGACGAAACACGCTTCCAATATGCGTTCACCGCGATGTCACCAAACACGGATGTGACCATCATGATGCTATAAACAGAACCTAGATCCATCGAAAAAATGACATTTAGCCATTCGTGCACCCAGGTTCGTCGTTGAGTACACCATCGCAGCCGTTCCTGTCTGTGATGCAGCATCAAGGGTAACTGCAGCCATGGTCTCCGAGCTGATAGTCCATGCTGCTGCAAACGTGGTCGAACTGTTCGTGCAGACGGTTGTGATCTTGCAAAGTCCCCATCTGTTGACTCAGGGATCGAGACGTGACTGCACGATCCGTTACAGCCATGCGGATAAGATGCCTGTCGTCTCGACTGCTAGTTATACGAGGCCGTTGGGATCCAGCACGGCGTTCCGTATTACCCTCCTGAACCTACCGATTCCGTATTCTGCTAACAGTCATTGGATCTCGACCAACGTGAGCAGCAATGTCGTGATACGATAAACCGCAATCGCGATAGGCTTCAATCCGACCTTTATCAAAGTCGGAAACGTGATGGTACGCATTTCTCCTCCTTACACGAGGCATCAAAACAACGTTTCACCACGGAACGGCGGTCAACTACTGTTTGTGTATGAGAAATCGGTTGGAAACTTTCCTCATGTCAGCACGTTGTAGGCGTCGCCACCGGCGCCAACCTTGTGTGAATGCTCTGAAAAGCTACTCATTTGCATATCACAGCATCTTCTTCCTGTCGGTTAAATTTCGCGTCTGTAGCACGTCATCTTCGTGGTGTAGCAATTTTAATGGCCAGTAGTGTACATCAATCCAGCTCGTCAGAAAGGAAGGAATTAAGTAAACTCTACGTCATATCACGAAACTGAAATATTGTTCTCAGGAGATCAAGAACAGAAGAGAGAGAGTGATAGGAATTCTGTAAGTGCGTTTTTGGCATAAAAATTATTTAATGTAAAACACAATGTGAATACCCCTTCTTACTTACTAGAACATCTGTATGAAGCACCTGGACTTTTTATTTTCTTGGTCGCGAAAGTTAAAAAACAACAAATTTTAATTTTCAGCGGCAGGTTTCTACTCACGCGCCTGGCTGGAATTCATTTTGAGCAACGAGAACATAACAAGCGAAAGATATGCGGCCCCTCAAGGAGTAAACTACCAACTTGGGCGCTAACTTCTTGTCCTGAATTAATGTTTGGTTGCATAATCTCAAATTATCTCATACTGTCAGATAGGTCTGCCCGCGGCTTACGGTGTTCGCAAGAAGTGACTTTATAAAGCCTCTGCAAACTTCAACAGTTTGTTAATGGAGTCTGCTAGAAACTAGAGGTGTAGGGCCGACTTCATTATCTTCTGTAGGTGTGTTGAAATCCTTACCCCCAGGTGGTGCCCGGAAGATTCTTTTACGTTTACTTTTGCTTGTCGGCGACTGTGTACAGCTACAGCTAATAAGCATCATGGCAGAATAATAAAGACGTTAAACCGCTTGAACTGGATGCCAAAGTGCACTGTTTATAGTTTGTGGCTATTTTTGAACGCGGAATGTGAGATTGGGATGCGTCGACATTGTCAATGAAGGGTGTGCTGTCTGTACTGCACTACCCGAGAAACCCTTCATCGGATTACAGCAGTAAACTGGTAAGTTTGGTAAATTTCGTCTGAGCAGTAAACTAATTTATTCAGAAGCATGACTGTTTGTGAACAAGATCCTTACAAAGACCTTGTTCAGTTATTTAAACGGATGAATACGGAATTTTTTGTTGTTGCTCTCTTAATGGACCACGACCACACACTGTATGCAGAAGGATAAAGACACGCGTCGGGAAGTGAAGTTATTCTTATTTTTAAATGTGATTTGATGCAGGACCGTATAGTCCCAGTTGAGTCGCTCGAGAACTGTTCATTCGTGGGAAATTGAAGTGCGGCCGTACGACATCTGTTAATCTGCCAATTTGTGAAAGCACAAAGTTTTCATCAGAAGAAAGTGTTTATAAAGCTTATCATACCTTGATAGTTCCTCGTATAAAGAATATGAGCGCAACATAGGAGCCGCATTTGCTGCAGTGTACAGGAAAGGGAATTTTAGCTCATTTTTGGAAACATTTACGACGTCGCACGCGCACCTTCATACTTCTGAGACAAAATTTCTATCAAAACAGGGGCCTGGTGCCAATGAGAATAGACAAAATCAAAGGAGGAGCTGGGATGTTGACAGAAAAGGATGCAAAGCTGTGACAAACTGGACATCTACAAACTTCCCCATCCAAAATGTTCTTCAGTTTTGGCCTTTGTTTTCAATGTTCACGAAAACTAGAAGTCTGAAGTTTGTAACTTCGTAATTATTGCTTTGGACTTGCGAAATAACGATTACGAGTGGTTCCGCTCTCGTGAATTTTTTCGTACATTCAGCCATTACCATCTATGTTACTGAGAATGTTTTGCCACGACATATCCTTGAAGTTTAACGGTTGTAATGTTCTACAAATAACTTTTTATTTTATTTTATTTATTTATTTAACCCGATGTGATTGGGGCCATCAGCTTCTCTCTTGCATCGACCGGGGTTCCACCAATACAGTACCTTTCCTACGAAATAACAGTTTTAATACGATAAATGGTATTATAACGATTTGAGAGTCTTAAGTGGCAATACGAATGAATAACACTGACAATATGACAATGCACTAGTATACTGAATACTGACAGTACTTTTACTGCTGCAGTACAGCCTCTAGTAGTGCTAATAGTGATACTAACACTAATTCTGATACAACCGACAAAACAGACACGCCCGCCGCGGTGGCCAAGCGGTTCTAGGCGCTTCAGCCCAGAACCGCGCGACCGCTACGGTCGTAGGTTCGAATCCTGCCTCGGGCATGGATGTGTGTGATGTCCTTAGGTTTAAGTAGTTCTAAGTTCTAGGGGACTGATGACCTCAGATGTTAAGTCCCATAGTGCTTAAAACCATTTTGAACCAAAACAGACACCGCACATACGTATGGCGATGAGCGGAGACGGTTTCTGATCCTTTCTATGCATATGCACACTATGGCCGAACTCTTGCAGGATTACAGATAATGCTGCGAGCAATGATAGACAGGGACGCTGCTAGTCTGTAGTTTGATAATTTTGGTCGACCGTGAAGCGTGTTCGGATGGCCGAGATGGTTAAGAAAACCGCTCGCGTCGAGCTGGAGATGCGGGGTCGAGTTACAGTTCAGCGCAAATTTTCACTTTCATCATTGAATTTATTTCGATGACTGACTGCAGCTGATGCATCTCATATTTTGATTTCCCTTATCTTGCATATACACGGCCGCTGTATCACACAGTGGCGTCTGTTCTTCGGACATGTGAAATAACGAACAACAGTGAAGCGCCAAGGAAACTGGTATAGACATGCGTATCAAAATATAGAGATAAGTAAACAGGCAGAATACGGCGCTACGGTCGGCAACGCTTATATAAGACAACAAGTGTCTGGTGCAGTTGTTACGTCGGTTACTGCTGCTACAGTGGCAGGTTATAAACACTTATGTCAGTCTGAACGTGGTGTTATAGTCGGCACATGAGCGTTGGAACACAGTATCCCCGAGGTAGCGATGAGGTCGGGGTTTTTCCGTACGACCATTTCACGAGTGTACCATTAATATCAAGAAACTATTAAAACATCAAATCTCCGACATTACTGCGGCTGGAAGAAGATCCTGCAAGAAAGTGACCAACGACGACTGAAGAGAATCGTCATACGCGACAGGAGTGCAACCCTTTCGCAAACTGCTGTAGACTGCAGTGCCGGGCCATCAACAGCGTGCGAAACATTCAACGAAACATCATCGATATGGGCTTTCGGAGCAGACGGCCCTCTCGTGTACCGTTGATGACTGCACGACACAAAGTTTTACGGCTCGCCTGGGCCCATCAACACAGACATTGGACTGTTGATGACTAGAAACTAGTTGCCTAGTCGGATGAGTCTCGCTTCAAGTTGTATCGAGTGGATGGACATGTACGGGTATGGAGACAACCTCATGAATCCATGGAACCTGCATGTTTGTAGGGGCTGTTCCATGTGGTGGAGGCTCTGTAATGATGTGGTGCGTGTGCAGTGGGAGTGATTTGGGTCCCCTTATACGTTTACATACGACTCTGACATGTGACATGTACGTAAGCAGCCAGTATGATCACCTGCATCCACTCACGTCCATTGTGCATTCCGACGGACTTGAGAAATTCCAGCAGGACAATGCGACAACCCACACGTCCAGAATTGCTACAGAGTGGATCCCGGATCATTCTTCTGAGTTTAAACACTTCTGCTGGCCACCAAACTCCTCAGACATAAACATTATTGAGTCTATCTGGGATGCATCCCAACGTGCTGTTCAGAAGAGATATCCACTCCTTCTTACGGATTTGTGGACAACCGTACAGTATTCATGGTGTCAGTTCTCCCTAGCACTACTCCATACAATGGCCGAGTGCACGCCACATCGTGTTGCGTCACTTGTTCGTGCTCGCGGGGCCTTTCATGGTATTAGGCAGGTGTACCAGTTTCTTTGGCTCTTCAGTGTATATTGGTATTGGAATTACGAAAATTGAACAGAAAATTTATAATTAGTACTAAAAGTAAACCTAAACGAACAAATTATAGTAACAGGAAACTGTTTTAAGGAAAGCAAGTTGTTTATTTGCAAAATAAAGACAGAAAAATAAAGATACAAGCTAGAGGCAGCAAGGATTGACATGTTTTTAGCTACTAAAGCACAGGCCTTCGAATTCTCTGTATTAGAGACTGATATTTTCCCATTTTCGATGTTCTTTAATATACTGTCATCGTTTGTCTACACGTTTTGTAGCCCAAATCTCGAACTCGCCGTGTTCAAAAGCTTTAATGTTTCATAGGTGAGATCCTCACGTTTTTCTGACTTCACGAGTTTCTTCTTCGCTGTGGAGATTTCAGATCGTTTCCTGTGCCACACAACCTTCACTATTATACAGGGTGGTCCACTGATCGTGACCGGGCCAAATATCTCACGAAATAAGCGTCAAACAAAAAAACTAGAAAGAGTGAAATTTGCCTAGCTTGAAGGGGGAAACCAGATGGCGCTATGGTTGGCCCGCTAGATGGCGCTGCCATACGTCAAACGGATATCAACTCCATTTTTTTCATTAGGAACCCCCATTTTTTATTACATATTCGCGTAATACGTAAAGAAATATGAATGTTTTAGTCGGAGCACTTTACTCGCTTTGTGATAGATGGTGCTGTAATAGTCACAAACATATGCCTCACAATTTTAGACGAACAGTTGGTAACAGGTAGGTTTTTTAAATTAAAATACAGAACGTAAATAGTTTGAACATTTTATTTCGGTTGTTCCAATGTGATACATGTACCTTTGTGAACTTATCATTTCTGAGAACGCATGCTGCTACAGCGTGGTTACCTGTAAATACCACATTAATGCAATAAATGCTCAAAATGATGTCCGTCAACCTCACTGCATTTGGTAATACGTGTAACGACATTCCTCTCAACAGCGAGTAGTTCGCCTTCCGTAATGTCCGCACATGCATTGACAATGCGCTGACGCATGTTGTCTGGCGTTGTCGGTGGATCGCGATAGCAAATATGCTTTCACTTTCTCCACAGAAAGAAATCCTGGGACGTCAGATCCAGTGAACGTGTGGGCCACGGTATGGTGCTTCGACGACCAATCCGCCTGTCATGAAATTTGCTATTCAATACCGCTTCAACCGCACGCGAGCTATGTGCCGGACATCCTTCATGTTGGAAGTACATCGCCATTCTGTCATGCAGTGAAACATCTTGTAGTACCATCGGTAGAACACTACGTAGGAAATCAGCATAAATTGCACTATTTAGATTTCCATCGATAAAATGGGGGCCAATTATCCTTCCTCCCTTAATGCCGTACCATACATTAACCCGCCAAGGTCGATGATGTTCCACTTGTCGCAACCATCGTGGCTTTTCCGTTGCCCAATAGTGCATATTATGGCGGTTTACGCTACCGCTGTTGGTGAATGACGCTTCGTCGCTAAATAGAACGCGTGCAAAAAATCTGCCATCGTCTCGTTATTTCTCTTGTGCCCAGTGGCAGAACTGTACACGACGTTCAAAGTCGCCGCCATGCAATTCCTGGTGCATAGAAATATGGTACGGGTGCAGTAGATGTTGATGTAGCATCCTCAACACCGACGTTTTTGAAATTCCCGATTCTCGCACAGTTCGTCTGCTACTGATGTGCGGATTAGCCGCGACAGCAGCTAAAACACTTACTTGGGCATTATCATTTGTTGCAGGTCGTGGTTGACGTTTCAGATGTGGCTGAACACTTCCTGTTTCCTTAAATAACGTAATTATCCGGCGGTCGGTCCGGACGCTTGGATGATGTCGTCCAAGATACCACGTAACATACATAGCACACGCCCGTTGGGCATTTTGAACACAATAGCCATACATCAACACGATATCGACCGTTTCCGCAATTGGTAAATGGTCCATTTTATCACGGGTAATGTATCACGAAGCAAATACCGTCCGCACTGGCGGAATGTTGCATGATACCACGTACTTATACGTTTGTCACTCTTACAGCGCCATCTATCACAAAGTGAGAAACGTGGTCCAACTAAAACACTCATATTTCTTTGCGTACTACTAGAATATGAAAAAAAATGGGTGTTCCTATTTACAGCCGTCCGGAGTGGCCGAGCGGTTCTATGCACTACAGTCTGGAACCGCGCGCCCGCTACGGTCGCAGGTTCGAATCCTGCCTCGGGCATGGATGTGTGTGATGTCCTTAGGTTAGTTAGGTTTAAGTAGTTCTAAGTTCTAGGGGACTGATGAACTCAGAAGTTAAGTCCCGTAGTGCTCAGAGCCATTTTAACCAAACCTATTTACAAAAACGAAGTTGATATCTGTTCGAACTATGGCAGCGCCATCTAGCGGGCCAACCATAGCGCCATCTGGTTTCCCCTTCAAGCTAGACAAGTTTCGTTCTTTGTAGTTTTTTCGTATGATGCTTATTTCGTGAGATATTTGGCCCGGTCACTATCAATGGACCATCCTGTAGATAGAGATATAGAAGATCATGGCGTCTTACGCACCACTCTTCTGTCATTCGGTGTCATCTGCAGGCGTAGCTTATCTCGGGCAGGACTGACGAGTAATTCGTCTGTATAGTCTCTGTTGTTCTCAGCAATCCCGAACATTGTGCGATTATTGCGTCTCTGATAGTGATCAAGTTCGTCAGATTCCTGGATCAACTTCTGTTCTAACAGCCGTGTCCTGTTCTCAGTTATTTTTAAAGATTTGTTCAGAGTAAGGGTGTCACTCGCATTCGCCTCTGTGTCGTGGGACTGGAGTACAGCGTTCTTCTTACCCTTCACGAGCGCCGCCAGGATGGGGATGCCAAGCGGTTTTAAGCTGTTCTCGCGGATCAATTTTTTATATGGTGTGAGTGGTCAAAATCATATCAGAGCAAAGAAAATTCCTCTTAAACAGTAATTACTCCGAAACTATGTCCAATGCTTTCTGCTATGTATGTGCCTGTTAAACACTACCTTGGTTAAGGGGAGCCATAGTATTTGTGAAGAGTGCCTAGAAATCACATTTTTAAGTCCCTCTTATTGACGAAGACATGAAATGGGCTTTGCCCATAGCGTGCTATTACCGTGATGAGATGCTTCGTGACTGAGCGAGAGAAATACAGAAGGGTACGTCCTTTGTAATTCCCCTTACTTCAGCAAAAACCCTGGACTTCTTTCACCTTGTCAGCCAGAAGAAGCAGTATTGCGTCAGTTTCTAGTATTCCCTCTCTCTCTCTCTCTCTCTCTATATATATATATATATATATATATATATATATATATATATATATATGAAACTTCCTGGGAGATTAAAACTGTGCGGACCGAGGCTCGAACTCGGGACCTTTGCCATAAGCGGGCAAGTGCTCTACCACCTGAGCTACCCATGCACGATTTACGACCCGCCCTCACAGCTTCAGTTCTGTCAGTACCTCGTCTCCTACCTTCCAAAATTCACAGAAGCTCTTATGCGAACCTTGCAGATCTAGCACTCCTGGAAGGGGGATACTGCGGAGACATGGCGTAGCCACAGCCTGGGGGGATGTTTCCAGAATGAGATTTTTACTCTGCAGTCGAGTGTGCGCTGAAATGTAACTTCCTGGCAGATTAAAATCGTGTGCGGACCGAGACTAGAACTCGGGACCTTTGCCTTTCCCGGGCAAGTGCTCTACCATCTGAGCTACCCAAGCATGACCCGTCCTCACAGCTTCAATTCTGCCAGTACCTCGTGTCCTACCCTCCAATCACCCCGCTGTGGCTAAGCCACGTCTCCGCAATATCCTTTCTTCCAGGAATGCAAGATCTGCAAGGTTCGCAGGAGAGCTTCTGTAAAGTTTGGACGGTAGGAGACGAGGTACTGGCAGAAGTAAAGCTGTGAGGACGGGGCGTGAGTCATGCTTGGGTAGTTCAGTGGTAGAGCACTTGCCCGCGAAAGGCAAAGGTCCCGAGTTCTAGTCTCTGTCCGGCACACAGTTTTAATCTGCCAGGAAGTTTCATATCAGCGCACACTCCACTACAGAGTGAAAATCTCATTCTAAAATTAAATATAACGAAAGCTGCATACGCACAAGCGTGTCATCCTCTTAAGAAATGAAAACATCAGTGCTGTTCAGAGTATTAGTCTGGAGAAACTGCCATATACAGAGTGAACGATAATAAAACCGACAAATTGCAGGGACGGATTCCCGGCCGTAAATGGAGGAGAAAAAGGTCCAATGAACATATGTCCGCAAATGGACGGTGTGCGTGCAATGACAGAAAATCATCTCAGAACACAGTATAGAACTTCTCCTAACGACAGATGTTCAAAGTGGCGTCCATGGAATTGCCGCACTCTTTCATACGTACCGGCCCCTCTCCGAATAGCGTTACGGGCGTCGTGAAAACGCTGTTGAAGGGTCTGCACACCAAGAACTGATTCAGTATACCCAACGCTTTCCAGATATCCCCAGAGGTAAAATTCAGGCGGTTTAAGTTGGTGACCAAGCAGGCCATGCTGTAAGGCCCCTGCGTCCTATACATCGTCCAGGGAAGATATTGTTGAGGTGTCAGCAAACTATAATGTGGAATTGGGGCTGTGCTCCGTCATGCAGAAACCATGTAACCTATCGTATTGCCAAAGGCACATTCTCAAACATCCAAGGCCTAGTATTCCGCAGGCAGTCCATGTACATTCCTCTCTTGAGGCGGGGTAGAATAATAACCGGTCCAAGTATGTGGTCGGCAAGGATTCTTGCCCACACATTGATGCTGAACCGATGCTGATGAGACACCTCAATCATTTCCCGAGGATTATCTGTATCGCACAGATGACTATTATGTAGATTGATGATGCCAGTTCTGGTAAAAGTTGCTCCGTCGGTAAAGAGGACTGATGACAGAAATTCCATAACTGTGATGATTTGGTGCAAGCACTATCGACAAGACCGTAGAGGAAAAACTATTGCTGATAATCTGTCTTCTCGCTGCAGGTGACAGGGAAAGTAGCCGTTGTCATGGTGCATACACATAATTTTACTCTGGCTTGCACCATGTTGGTCCGCCGTTGTCTGGAGCCTGTACTAGGATTCGTCTCAATATCCTGCAGAACACGGTCCTACAAACGTGATTTACGCTCAATCCGCCGCCTCCCTGAAAGTTCTCCAGTCTGAAAGGACTTCTGATCACACAAACGTCCAAAAAGGGGTTGAAAGGTTGTGTGATACGATTGTGTTTTGGTGTAGCCGTGAGTAGTGGGGCAACAAGGACGTCGCCTCAAAGTAGGTCACCCCAAATAAGGACGTCACCCAAAGTACCGTTATCCAATATGGCGGCCGTGACGTAGGTGTGTGACGTCACACGATGTCATCTGATGACGCGATTGACGTCATGATACGTCAGATGGGCTATCTCTACTAACCTAAGAAAATTGCGGTAAAGAAAGGCCACTTGTACTACCTCCACTAACCTAAATCACCTCTTCCTAGGAACTGGACATAAGTCCTTATTTAAACAGTTGGATACAGTACCACCATCAATTGTGTTTGCCATCCTCTTGGGGAAAATGGGCCTAAATTCTGCTGAGGCGAGTTAGTATAGTATCGCCCCCCCTATAGGCTGCTCATTCAACTCGACTATAATTTCTATAAATATTTTTTAATTTCTTTAAATTTGTATACATTTCTATAAATTTGTTTAAATTTATTATCTACCTACGGCATTAGTTTCGTATTACCACCACAAGAGGCTGAGATATCGGTAGCTGTATTACATGCAATGGACATAAGTCTTTATTTAAACTATTATACCCATTACAACCATCAAGTGTGTTCCCTACCATCTTTCAGAGTGTTCACTAATTTTGTTTTACTTCTGCTCCTGATGGAAGTTAGTATTTTGTTTCCATTCAATTCGAATATAATTTCTTATTTACATCATTATTTTCGTGCTACCATCACAAGAGGGTGAGATATCAGTGTTTTAATAGCTCTGTTACATACAATCTTTCAGCTGAGCATTAATCTGTGAACACATATGAAGACTAAGAGTACGGTCCTGCAAATAAATGCTTTACACAAGAAGGAACTGCCATTTACTGAAGAACTTACCTAGTTTTCCGCTACAGCGCACCTGGCTGAGTTGCGCGGTATGTGTGTGTGTGTGTGTGTGTGTGTGTGTGTGTGTCATATCTATGGGCAGCCGTTAGACAGAAAAGAGGAGGCTCCTCGTAGGGACCACTGTCATGTTACAGGGAAGTTCCGTGGTGCAGTTCACAATGCGTCTAGTTTGAATTACCAGCTACCAAGACACATACCCGTTTTCTTCCACAATTTAAGTGGGTATTACACTCACTTTGTAGTTGAGCACTTGGCTGATTTTGGTTTCGAGAAAGATCAGGTCAGTGTCCTACTTGAGAGCCTGGAGAAATACATTTCATTCTCCACATGAATTACGCCAAGAATTACGCTCCGCTTCCTTGATACGCTACGTTTTATGCAGGCACCACTCCAGAAACTCGTTGAAAAACTACCTCGGGGGGGATATGCATATGACACAAGCTGCATTTCCCGATGAGGAAAAGTTTCAACTTCTGGCTAGGAAGGGGTGTTTCCCATATGAGTATGTGGATAGTATGGCAAAACTCAACGAAAGCAGGCTACCCAGCGTAACTGCATTCTCCAGCAACCTTACAGGTGATGCCATAATGGATGCAGAGTATGAGCATGCCATGAATGTCTTGTCGGAATTCAATATTTCCACCTTACGAGAGTACACACTGCTTTACATGGACACAGATGTGCGCTTGCTTGCTGACGTTTTCGAGAAATTCTGGAATCTATGCATGACCACATATTCTCTGGATCCCACCTTTTATTACACATTACCTGGGCTGTTGTCTTGGGACGCAATGCTCAAGAAAACGAAGTGCAGCATTGAATTGTTGACCAATGCAGATAAGATTCTTTTGTTTGTGCGAGGGATCCAGAGGGGGGGGGGGGGGGGGGAGCACTTTGCCTATGTGTCCATAGGCATGCAGAAGCAAGTAACCCACGGATGGGAGACAGATCAATGTATCCCTTGATTCGAGTTATATAATGTACATCGATGTGAATAATTTATATGGGCACGCCATGCAGTAATCACTGCCGATTGCTGACATTCGGTGGGTGCCCGAAGACAACTGCAAGGGATTAGGTGGAAAAATCATGGGGGGTATGGCAGCTGATTCTGATGTAGGGTATGCGGTAGAGGCAGAACTCACACACCCTATTACTTTGCATGGGGTGCACGCTGATTTGCCGCTGTGTCCAGAGCAACTAGTTCCGCAAGGAGGCTCATACCAAAACCGATCACAACACTGGGGGATAAGCGGAGATACATTATTCATTATCGTAACCTCCAGCAGTGCCTCAGCTTGGGTATGGAGCTGGTTAGAATCACCCGGACTATCTCCTTCAGACATTCCCCCTGGTTGAAGGAGTATATTGATTTGAATACGACACAGAGAGCTTCCGTGACGTGTGACTTTGAGAAAGATTTTTATAAATTAATGAATAATTAAATTTTCGGTAAAACAATGGACAATTTCAGGGAACGACGATAAATTTTGATTAGAACCGAATAGGATGGGCGTTATGGCGTAAGAAAATGCGTTGCCAGACCAAATTTTAAGTGGGTCACCATATTCAATAATAACTTTGTTGCTGTGGAGATGGCGAAGACTGCAGTAGAATTTACGAAACCTATTTATGTGGGATGTGCGTTCTAGACCTATCCAAACTCCACATGTACCGCTTTCATTATGAGTTTGCCAAAACTCATTTTGCAGATCCTAAATTACTTTTTTTGGATACAGATAGCTTCATCTATTGGGTGAAGAACTGCAATCCGTATGAAGCAATTGGGTGCCACGGTAATGAATCCGACACACCCTCATACACGGCCCATTATCCTTACGGTATTATTCCACAGAATAAGAAGGTTGTCGGTCTTATGAAGGACGAAGCGAATGGATTGTTGATTGTGGAGTTTGTAGGTCTACGCTCAAAAATGTGTGCTTATCACATTGGAAGGTGCCACCCAGAGGTGGGCTAAGGGTGTGCGTCATATAGCATCAAGAGCCCTCTCTATCGAAGACTATTTGCAGTTCCTGTGCCGCAGTGTCTGCAGTGCTGAACCATAGCTAACGCATATGATACTGCAGAACAGTCGAGAGGACGTGAGGTGTACACTGTGCTGCAGTCTACAATCGGTCTGTCGGCTCATGATGATAAAAGGGCCATTTGTGATGATGGGGTTGAAACTCTCTCATACTCGCGCTACTCACTTGTAGCGAGAGAAGGGGTGGGGGACTCTGAGTGAGCGAGAGGGAGAATGAGAGTGAGAGTGTCTCCAGAGTAGTAGTATGCCCCTTTTATCATAGTGTAAGTAATTGTGTGTGTGTGTGTATGTGTGTGTGTGTGTGTGTGTGTGTGTGTAAATATTATTTTGTGTACTATGTGCATCTGTGTATAGAGAGGGGTATGTTTGGAAAAGGAAACTATATTTACATATGCACACCATGTGTGTGGGTGTGGGTGTAAAAGAAAGAAATAAAAAGGCATGAAAAATATTTAAAAAATAAAAATTAAAAATACTTATATGTTCATTTAATTTGTTCACATGCAGCGTATGTGTGGCCTTTAAATATATATGTATATCTGCTCACCACGTGTGTGTTGTAAATCGAATAGCTTTTCACCTGCCGCTAGCCATCCAAGTCAGAATAGTTTTTAAGTGAATATGTCCTTCAGAATTGTTATTCCAAAAACCTTTGCTATTATCGACTGTTGAAATTATGTTCTAAGCGTGCACAGTCCATCAGAATTATTGTAAAATCTATACTACTGGGGCTGTGGAATTTAGTTGTAGAAGTAAAGAAAGTATCTCTGCATTAGTTTTTAGCTTAGATTTGTAAAAAGAAATTTCTACCATAGTTACTATTGTAGTAAGTTAATTGAAAGTATTTCTGGATTGGAAAATCAGAGTCAATTTGTACCTCAAGAACACTATATTACACCTTAAAAAATGTATTGTACTTGTGTGCGAACTGAATAAACCAAGGAAAAAAAATCTTTCTTGTTGTTTTTTTAGAAAAAAGGCCTATGGCATTAGTCTCAAATGATATTAATTTCTTGCTGAAGATGTGTGCCATTAAGGATATGAAGTTTAAGATGGAAGATAAAAAAAAATATTTAATCATTGCATGGGATTTCACCTATAGGTTTATGGGAACAAGCGGCTCGTGATACTGTCCGCTTCCAAAGACTTGGCTGAAATTCTCTCTCCTTGAACAAAGCTATGCGCTATCTAAGTAGGAGCTAGATAGAAAGAAAAACACAGAATTTGAGTTAAAAATTCAGTTATTTTTATTAATCCAACTCAAAAGTAATTTTACATTTTCATAAACAGATATAAGACTATTTTCACACATCTTCTTCTTCTTCTTCTTCTTCTCCTTCTTCTTCTTGAGCTTATGGATAGCAGGGCACCTGCAGGATTCCAGGTCTTTAATAGATGCAAACTTGAAGATTCGCTGTATCCACGCGCTCATTTCCTTGCCTTTGAGGTAGACGATAGTCTCAGTATAATCAAATATTCGAAGTGATGGCCTCATTTCTTTGTAAGGTATACCAAGATCGTCCCAGTGGAGTCCATTAAAGAAATGTGTTAGCCACTTTGCGCTTCTCGTTGTTTTAACGCATTTCACATCCTTGAAAGGTTTATTCCATCACTCTGTGTGAAGGCTATTATTGCACAGTCTTTAATTATGAATCGCTTGCGTACGTTTTAATAGAACCCTTGAACATCAACCACGATCCTTACACGCTGGGGTGACATTGTGAACTGTGCTGGAGCGAGCAGAGCACCTGTTAATTTATACAACTCGCTGCACAACACCTGTGAGTGAACAGTAGTTAACAACAAGATAATGCCGAACTGCTGTGTGCTCTGGGAAGTTTGTTGAAGATTCAAATTCAATCCGTACATCTACTGGTCCTGATTTAATTATCTCATTCTGTTTTGAGCAGTCAATCACGATTATTGGTGCCAACGTCTTGAAATTCTGTGGACTGAGGAGACATCCCTCATTTTCTACTCCTTCATAGTAAGATGCATGGAATCTCACATAGATGTCAAATGCTAAACTGTATACATTGCTGTCCCGCTGTAGATGTAAATTCTCGTATGGGTAGTATTCCAAATTCAAGTAGACTCTTGCGTTAGTTAACTTGCAGTGGTCAAATTCACTTAAGTCTTTTGATACATTCCCCCCCCCCCCCCGTCACCACTTTGAGTTTGAAATACAAGTATGATGAATCGATGTGCTTCCAATTGAACAGATGTTTTAATAGCCCACCTTACCTTTACCTTAGGTAAGACAGGGTATTCAAAAAGCTCCCATGACCGGAACGTTAGCGGCAGATAAGTACCAGCACTCAGAACTTTAAAAAATTTCAAGCATTCCTCGTCAGCAACACTGATGTGGGGCATTTCCATACTATGCTATTAATCTTGATTTCAACGTCCTCTGCCGCTGTTTGGGTGTATGAATTGGCGTCACTTGCACTCCGCACCAAAATAAGTTCCTGTTTGGCGTCCATAATAATTCGTTACATGTCCTCAAAGTAACCCATAAGCATTTTTAGAGGCACTCACACAGTAAATCGGGTGAACTCAACAGCTGGTGCGTGTATGAACCAACCCGCATTTTCCAAGGTGTTCGAATCGGAGGTTGAGGCTGAAACCAACGTCTTAAGGGTTGATGCAAGTCCGAAATTACGTGTGTGGTCGATTACTATTCGATTAAGTTCATGACGGGTCTCTTGAAACAGGAATGCTAGAGCATTACGTGTCAGCTTCGAGAGTGTTAACTGCAGCGCCATCAGTTTTCTTAAATGTGCAGTCCAGATGTAAGAAGCTCTTGCAAGGTAGTGTTAAAGCGTCCTGGTGCTGCACAACAATTCTAATTTCATCATTTTTGTTAAATGTGCTTGAAGCATAGGGTTTATGTGATTGGGATTCATGACGTATAATTCGATCGTCATACTCGACTGACTGCGTTACGTTGCATGACGTCATCGCGCTGCTTGAAACCAATTGAAATAAGGAACTCGTAATTAACGCATGTTATCGCCTTGCGCTTCTGTGATACACTGACTGACTGTGATCTCTGCGTGTTAGCTTTATTCTTTACCCCCATGTTGTCTTAGATGCAGACGTACAATGATTTCTTCACCCCGAAAGTCGACAAGTCTATTATTCTGATCCACAATACGTAGCTCCAGGTCGTCCAATGTCTAAACTGTCACCGGGAGGTATATCGCGTTTGTCGGGGTCTGAACTATCTTATACCAAGTTCCACCTGTTGGGAAGAATCCGTAAATAGAGTGAATCAACTTATCGTTAAAATATGAGTTTGTTGATTGTGCTAACTGGTAGTATGCCCACAGCCTGATCTGATGCGTAGAGTTTACTGGAATTCTTCACCAAAACACGGACTTTCGCAAAACTTAGCAGTGAACCTATTGAATCTTTCCGGCTAAAGTCAATCGTAGCATTCTCTGTTCGTATTTCAGATTTAAGAATATTGATGTTTGCGCGTAGTTCAATTCCCTTTCCTGAGTGTTTTAAGACTTCGTTTAAATCATCAGTGTCGTAGGCACCAGGTTGTATTTCTAGAATCTCCTTCTTACCGTCAGTTTAGAGATGCAGTTTGTGATATTTGGGATGCTGTTATACGTCTCCAGAGCAATCAACGCAATACTCCAATCACCAGAACTTAAATCAATCGGCGGAAAGTAATTTGCACTTAATACAGACGCTCGGTCTTTTAACGTCAGGGTGTACGACATCGCATCTAAACCTCAACCCTCAAGTGATTGGGGGGGGGGGGGGGACGTTGAATGATGGCTTTATACATCAACCGTCCTGGATGTTGAGCATGCACTTATCTTTGGTGTAGTTTTACAGGGTGTTTCATCAAGGATGTGAGGAAGAACGTGATTCTTGGATGTCCACACAAGTATGTGTTAAAGCCCCGATATCGCTGAAAATTGTACAAGACTCGTCTTTTGCTCATGAAGTATTGTTGCACTTCTTCAGGTGGTTGTAAATCTCCAAATGAAACGAAATAATAAACTGTATTTGACTTTTCTTGACATATGAGACCCAATGGGTTCCTTGACCGCTTGCAACATCTAAATTCACAATTCTGCATTCATTAGTTCGCCACATTGTCTTCGGTAATATATCTCGCATAAAGACACCACGGAATCCCAGAATCTGGAGTTTTTCTTTAGCAACCTTAAGGAGATCTTTATTCGTGAGCACTCGATCAGGTAGAATAGCTAACGGGCTTTTTTGTTTCAATTTATGAAGAGGCCAAGTCCTTTCTTGTACGGTTTCAAGTGCAGACCCTTTCCAGTGGCTGCAGCTTCCATAACACGATTATGCCTTCTGGCCTCCTCTAGCTGTGCTTGGTCGTTTTGAGCATTCTTGACTATTTTCGCTACAGCCGCAGCCCCTCCTGCAACCTGCAAGTGAGCATACTGCTGATAGAGCCGCAAGGGCTGGAACGAGGAACGGAATAATTCCGCCTGATGTCTTGGGTAAAGGTAGAACGCGAGGTGGTTTAATTGTACCCTTCTTCTTGTTCTTCTTCTTACTCATCATTGCGTGCTTAGCTGCACACATCAATGTGAGAATGCTGCTTTTCAGGCATCCTGACTGTTTCTTCTCCCCCAAAGCGGACTGCGCTGCTTTCATAATTCGTTTGAAATTCATCACTCCTAAGCCCAACCTAATTTTACCACGCATGGTTTTATCAACAATGAATGCAGCCACACGTTGACTTACACCGATATCTTTTCTTCGTCTTATTTCCTTGGCTATATCAGCTAAAATTCTGTCTGTGATGTGACGTGCTGGGAGATCTTTATTTGCGGCGAAGGCTAGGTCGTGCTCGAGGCAGGCTTCGTCTAGTAGGTTAATACCTCTATCACCACGTGCCAAACGTTTCTCTAGCTTTGTTCCTGGTCCACAGAAGTTATATTCCGGAATGTGTAACTCAACTGGTAATTTGTCGAGAATACCACATCCGCCTCTTATTATGGTGTGTCTCCTATCATGTATTGTACACTAATGAGGTGATTGAGGTCTACGCGTCCTATTATATACTAATTCTTCAGCATCAATCCAGCTGTTTTCTGATGAAAGAAATCCAGCCATTTAACTAGCGCTCTATTCCCTCGATGTCTTATTACACGTTCCATAAGGAATACATCTGGTACAAAGGTCTTCTGCGATTCCTCTGTGTAAAAGCATTCTGCAATTCCTTCACCTTTCCTATCCTTTAAAATATATGTTCAGGTGTTCGTTCTGTGGATATTTCAGCTGACCAGTTTGGTAAGTACGATTTCTCAATTGCTGTCTTGTGCTTTGGAATACGTACTAAGTCACCTACATTGAAGTTTTCTTTTCGTGTATCCAGCATTTTAATGCGGAAATATACCGACTCCATGAGTGAATTGTCACGAACATCAATCGGTCTCATTTTTATTGTACTATAGTTGGTTCGATTATAGCGTGCTATTATCCGCGGTAGGATATCTGTCCATTTGCACGACGCGCGGCGATTAAATCACTTCCACATTTGAAGTTTCACTGTCCTGTTCAGACGCTCGACAATACTCTCTTTCAGGTGGGTGAACGTTGAGTAGTGGTGTATTTCGTACAGCTCCATCACGGTCTGGAAATGTTCATTGCAAAACTCTCCACCATGATCGATTTGAAGGTTATCTGGACATCGATTCGTTCCCGTTTGTAACAAACGCTCGAACACCGCAGCAACATCTCTCCCTGTCTTTGTTTTCACAGGTAATGCCCATGCGAATAGAGTATATATCAATGACCATTAAAATATACTTGAAACCTTTATTCTCACGGCTGTACAGACCCATATCCACAATATCCGCGTGCCATAAGTCATCCAGTGCTTTAATCATCACATGTCTGCGAGGGTGTGTTCTGCGTGCTGGTTTGGCAGCTCCTGAATTACTGTTTCCATACTTGCTGTTATTCGATGATTCCTCTTCCTCTAAGTTCTGAAATTATTGAGACAACGTCTTTCGAGTGTGCTGTATTACCTGCTGCAGCTGAAGCCATCAACAGTCGAAGTCTATTAGCTCATCTGCCTCATCGTAATATATATATATATATATATATATATATATATATATATATAGAGAGAGAGAGAGAGAGAGAGAGAGAGAGAGAGTGTGTTGATTGCTCACTCGTTTATATTCATTGTCAAGACCTTCACCAATACTTTTGGGTTCATCATTCAGTAAAGGTTGTATAATGTTAGTGTCTTTAGAGTTTTGTGGGCTTTTCAGCGTTCCGTCTGCATTCTTATATACTTCAGTCAATTTTAGTATTTCTCGATACGCGTTGCGATCACTAGCAGAGTATTTTAGGTTTTTTGAAGCCCTTAGGAAGATGAGTTTCATTAAGCCAGGTGTTCTTTTAAACTCCTTATCCCCGATCCGTATTGTGCGATCGGTTAAACTTACAGATTGAGAGCCGAGCATGTACGGTCTCTACTTGCTGACACCGAATGTTCTATCTATCCTTGTCGTGTACTGGTTAGTGAAGTCAGCAATTGGATCGTTCTCAACATTGTCATCATCTCGTGATGCAGGCTTTCTGATAGATTCGGTAACGGGTTTAATGTCTCTGTGAGTGTTTGCTCGCCCTCCATATGTCCCATCCTCAACAATCATAATTTCTCTAGAACAGCTTTAAGCACTTGAATGACTTTATGCTTAGTCAACATCTTGACGCATACTAATCTGGGCTCTGTATACCGCGAGGCTTTATATCTATACTTTGTTCTTCTTCTTCTTTCTCGGGTCCTCATTCCCCTCCTCCTCAATAATAAGAGCCTCAGTTTCTATTTTCGCCTCAATTGCGCTAATTCTTTTCTCCAGCCGGTGGTGGTCATGGGCAAAAACTTTCTGATTGTCTTTTAGTTCCATTGCAGCCTACAGAGTATGTTGAGTCTACCATCAAGAGTTTGAAATTTCATATCAGTATAAATGCGAGCATTTTGTCTATGTAAACCTAACCTCTCAGACTGAGCGAACGACATGCGTGCGAACTTGTTCAGGTGTAGAGTATACTGATGAATTTTGTATGATTATATATGGAGAAACTCCTGGAAATTCCGACTGTACCTACCATCATTCAGTTTTCGAGTTTTATCAATAACGAGAAACCCATACTGTGAGTCATTCCAGCAATCTGCACATACCTTTATAAATTCATTGTACGACATGTCTGTCCCGACATGAGCTTGGCAAATGTGTTTTAAATTGAAATTGTCATGTTTGAATGCTATAATGAGGTTGACGTTATCCCTGACCAATTGTTTTGGGATCCTGGAATATGTCTGACTGAGATAAAATACGTCAACACCCATATGACGACCAAAGCAGAAATATCTACGGATCTGGTCTTACTTTTCAACAGCTACAGCGTCAAATATGAAGACCATGTTTGGCTTTACTTCTTCAAATGGAGGGATTTCTTCACCTTCACTGAATGCCCAGTACGTTACACCATCTATGCCATCTAATATTTTCGGCAGTAACTTATACTTGTGTTGAAATAGTGTTTTGGAGAATATGTACATATGCTCGAAGTGAACTCGAAAAATGTCTGTTAGTCGAGCGATAAGAAGATTTGTCTTTCCACAGTTGGAGGGACCTGCAATTATAGCTCGTATGCTATCGGGGAAGAGCACTCCATTCTTCTTAGTCTTATTCTCCGTATCTTCATCGTTGCAGGACCAGTACCTACAACAAAGTTCTTGTGGCGACGGTGCTTCACCCAGCCTGCCATGATACATATACCTACTGTGATAGGTCCTGGCTTGCAATAGGCTTTTATATGAAAAAAAAGAAAATGTGTATAATAAAATGTGACATTATAGACTGAATCATTTTGTCTAGAAAAATAACACAAACACAAATTTGAGATGATAAATACATTTCTTTATTCACGATCTACAGTTATAAAGAGCAATACAAAAAAAAATCAGTACCTTCTTTTTTAATCGGTGCAGCAGCAGTACAGTATTTGGAAAATAGCTGCTTCTTATATCCCTCAAATTCTGCACTCTCGCAAAGTTATCTGCGCATTGCAATAGTCTGGTATTCCATCGGTAAATTTGAGTTCAACATTTTCCACATCTATTCGGCGAATAACACAAGACTTTGCCACTGCACTTATACAGATAGTAAAACAATGATCTATAGCTTGTGTGTCAATGCCTCATGTTTGAAGCCAGTTAATGATATCACTGTATACAGCCTCAACATATGGGTTCCATCTATTTAGTTTCTCTATCGTAGTAATTATCAGAGCCTAGATTGAAAAAGTTATCAACAGTCGAGTGCTGCATGTAAATTAGCTGACTGTTAGCACTTTTAACTCTTAGTGTAGCATCATGACACATTGATAATATACTCACTGTTAGGCCTCCACAGTAGATGTCCTGGTAGGACTGGGATGGAATATGTTCTGTAGTCACATGCTTCTTGATGTATGTTTTTGCACAACAGAGTTCATCCCACTCGTAGTCTGAAAACCGCAATTTAATATTTTTCGGCACATTTTCGAGCACTAAGACAGATGGCAAGCTACCGTCTTGTGAAACTTCAATTTCTAGATGAAGTCGTTTTGAACTGCTAACCGTTAACACATAGCATGAGGTGAATAGTAAGGGTGGCAGTGAACTGAAGGTTGGTATCTTCTCATCCACAACATCTGTTCTTGCACTGATGCTGGAATGTCTCTTGTGCTTGGCCCAATGGATGGTGCATGCTATGGAGTCCAGTACGATGTTGCACCTTCGACAATATCGAGTGGGACAGACAATAGAGTCTGATTATTCTCATCAGTCATGCTGAGAAGCTGGGTTAGAGGATCCGCCGATGGCACGGGTGTGGATCCCTGTGGGTTGGAACCTGCCGTCGCCACTACGGGTGCTGATCCAAACGGGTTGGAGGGGGACTCTAGGGATACATCTGATAGAGAGAGAGAGAGAGAGAGAAAGAGAGAGAGAGAGAGAGAAGAATAATCATGAGCATAATAATAATAATAATAATAATAATAATAATATAGCACTGTATATACTAACTTTTCTGCTGTTTCCTCCTCCTGTTCTGCTGGTGCTTCATCATCCTGGCTGAGTGATGACGATAGATTTTGAGCAGCTGCTGGGCCTCCTTATATACACCATGCCTGCATCATCATAATGCTGTGCTCCTATTGGTTGAACTGTGCGATTATGTTACCTGTCACAGTGCTCTCTAGTAACGAACTCGCTAACTACGGCAGAACTTTGGTCGGCTGGATCGGAGGCAGTTGTCTCTTATGGGGTGGGAGCTTATATGTAGGTTTTAGAAAAGACAGACAGTTCCAGCAGAGGCAAATGTTTGGATGTGTTGTGTAATGCATCTTTAATGCATCTCAATGCAAAGCATTTATTTCCAGGACCGTATTGTTACTCTTCATATGTTCAAGCATTAATGCTCGCTTCCATTGTACATGCTATGGGGGGCAGTCCTCAGCTGTATGCTTACAAACAACATGGCTGTTAAACTCGTCCCAGTCAAACACCAATAACTGATCAATAGAAGACATTCTGCACGATCATGAGGATGGGTATGAGCAGCTGCTCTTCAGTGGTATATCTCACATATATGAATATGCTTCCACCGAAGTGGATTGACATCAACTGCCCGCCTCTTCAATTTTGGGAGAGTGAATCCTACATGTTGAATATCTTAGCAGTTTGTGCACATGCATCAGCATGTACTGGTTCTGACATGCATCTTGGCTCCATCGCTCTGCATTGTAACATTCTGCTGAACTGAATTCTTCTACTTATTTCTCCTACACTCTTCCATTATCGTACTCTTCCATGCCACATGTAGTATCTGTGGCTACAGTCCTCCTTCGAGTGTGTACATGTAATGCAGCTATTGAAATCTGCTCTATCCTCCACATTCATCTCGATGATCGAACACATGACGATGGTTCCACAACGACAGCTCACCAAAGACTGAATGTGTGCCATTAATTCTGGTCAAGTGAACGGAAAGAAAAAAAAAAAATTTCCCGCAAAAGCCGCCATTTTGGATAACGGTACTCGTATCATCAGCTGAAGTCACGGCAGCCATTTTCGATAACGGTACTTGCATCATCAGCTGACGTCACAGCCGCCATTTTGGATAACGGTACTCGCGTCATCAGCTGACGTGACGGTCGCCATCTTGGATAACAGCACTTTGGGGTGACGGCCTTGTTTGGGGTGACCTACTTTGGGGCGACGTCCTTGTTGACCCATTACTGCTGTGCTGCCTCTGGACCGTTTCCATCTGATTGGCCATACATAAACACCATCTCGGTTTGTTCCCGATATGAATACCGGACGACTATGCTGCTTACAGTATGCTGTGTCAATCACACAGCCTGCAACACACCAGGGAAACACTGCACGTGGTCAGAGCAACTTTCGTCAGCACTATCTACCGGACAACGATGCATTTCCAAACACGTGTTCCAAACACATGTTCAAAGGACCTTTTCTTCTCCATTGTCAGAAATCCGTCCCTGCAGTTTATCGCTTTTATTAATTTTCCTCTGTATAAATGCTACAGATAATATATCTCAACACATTTTAATAAAGTGTCTGAATATAATGCATGGACCCATATGTCATCTATAAAAGAGAAAGTGAAAGCCAGTACCATTGCCGCTTAGGCTATGCGAGCAAGCCTCCCGTCCAACAAAATTTCCAATATCCATATGCCGCACGCTACAGGGTTATGTCCCCTGTCCACTATTCATCTTTGCTCGCAGCCCTACTGTATTCCCACGAGAGATCGTACAGTATTTTGCATCTGCACTGAAAGGTCAGGATTGTATCACGCGTATATATTACATAGGTAGGGGTGCTCGAAATAACAGACACCATATCTACATAATATTTCATAAGTTTTCAAAAATTTAATTTGTTTGAAATTATTAGAACTGTTCAGAAGAAATGCACTTTGTTCATTGCCATGAAATTAAGGTATTCACGGCCAATAGTATCCTACAGTCTAAATTAGTGGCGTTTATTCCTCAAGAGCTCCGCGCACAGTTTCAAGTGAGATCACCTGTACAACGAGATTTATTACACACCGGTTTCAGTAAGTCAACTGCACGTTCGAAGCAAGAACATAATGAGCTACAACTACTATTGCTTTACTAAGATATCAAGAGCACAACTGGATAATTTGTGCAGATCGTATTTCTGGTTGAATGCCATTACCTGTGAGACAGCGAAGTTCGACACAAGCAGTGAAAACAAGGGGAGCTTCCATCTACGAAACTTCTGAAGCGAGAGTGCAAACACTGTTAATGAACCTTTCTATAGATGAGACAAGAAAACATTTCCTTTTCTACCCACTTTTTTTCTTGGCCTAAGAAAGCGTGTTGTCATTGCATGGACGTCTTACTGTGACTGTTACTGACACCTGTCTTCTGCATTTTCTAATTTAGGCATGGAGAAAATCGAAGCTGGAATGTGCAATTGACCTCACATGCCTCCTTGAACATACCAAGAAGGATAGCTAACAAGGAGAAGACAGTGTACCTTTCTTTTAAAGTACTTATGAAAAATTTTCTTGGTATCAGACAGGTGGAAAATTATGGGTATCTGATTGATAGAATATTGTCGGCTTCCCATGATCTTGAGTGAAAGAACTACGGTGTTGCATTTTCTCCTCACATATCCAGATCATTTTTCTGAGAAAACGGCTATTACGCGGTAACACGCAGAACAAAGTTTACACAATTCAGAGACAGATGGTGGAAGCGGCTTCTCTCCATTAGGTTAACTGATGACCCCAACTATGGGAAGGCCATCCGGCCACAAAGATAAAGAATTAAAATCCAAATCAAGAACCACAGAGGATGCCGTATGACAGGACTGAAGCTAGGAAAGAGAGAGAAATGCTTTTCGTAAGATAGAAGTTAACCACATTGAGCATCTGATGCGACATAAACGAAAAGGTTACAGCAGCGTGTATTAACATCTTCAATTAACAGTAGTGAAACATGGTGTATCTGCGCGAAAACCGTGCAGAAAGTAAGTACTCATCAGTCAGCGGTGGTGATATGTACAGGGAAAATGTGGATCAGAGAAAAAACTGGAGCGGATGACATAACTATGACCAATAAAAATAAAAGAAAGAAAAGCACAATACGATGCTAGCTGAATGCATCGGGAGGTGGACTAGAGTAATTATTTTGCTGGATTAGAAGTTTTAAGAGAAAGCTGAAGCGGTGACTTAAAAGAGGAGTTGGTTAACGCAGTAAATCATGCAAGGGCATCACCACTCCACGCAGTTCGCAATACGGGAGGTCCGGAAGAGATATTTATCGCGCCGAGTATTTCATTGGTTGATGGGGATGATCCTCAGTCAAAGTGTTGTAAAAACTAAGCGAGGAAACAAATTACGTGAACGTTTCTGCCTTTGAAATACCTTTATAAAATTAAATCATTTTTGGAGCTGTTATATGGAACGACATTTTCATTCACTTTTACAGTTCAGTGGAGTTACACTACTGGCCATTAAAATTGCTACACAAAGAAGAAATGCAAGTGATAAACCGGTATTCATTGGACAAATATATTATACTAGAACTGACATGTGATTACATTTTCACGGAGTTTGGGTGCATATAACCTGAGAAATCAGTACCCAGAACACCACCTCTGGCCGTAATAACGGCCTTGATAACCCTGGACATTGAGTCAAACAGAGCTTGGATGGCGTGTACAGGTACAACTGCCCATGCACCTTCAACACGATACCACGCATTCGGAAGGACGACGGTTCAATCCCGCGTCCGGCCATCCTGATTTAGGTTTTCCGTGATTTCCCTAAATCACTCCAGGCAAATGCCGGGATGGTTCCTCTGAAAGGGCACGGCCAACTTCCTTCCCCATCCTTCCCTATTCCGATGAGACCGATGACCACGCTGTCTGGTCTCCTTCCCCCAACCAACCAACCAACCAACCACGATACCACAGGTCATCAAGAGTAGTGACTGGCGTATTGTGACGAGCCAGTTGCTCGGCCGCCATTTACCAGACGTTTTTAATTGGTGAGAGATCTGGAGAATGTGCTGGCCAGGGCAGTAGTCGAACATTTTCTGTATCCAGAAAGGCCCGCACAGGACCTGCAACATGCGGTCGTGCATTATCCTGCTGAAATGTAGGGTTTCATAGGGATCGAGTGAAGGGTAGAGCCACGGGTCGTAACACATCTGAAATGTAGCGTCCACTGTTCAAAGCGCCGTCAATGCGAAAAAGAGGTGACCGAGACGTGTAACCAATGGCAGCCCATACCATCACGCCGGGTGATACGCCAGAATGGCGACGACGAATACATGCGTCCAATGTGCGTTCACCGCGATGACGCCAAACACGTATGCGACCATCATGATGCTGTAAATAGAACCTAGATTCATCCGAAAAAATGACGCTTTCCCGTTGGTGCACCCAGGTTCGTCGTTGAGTACACCATCGCAGGCGCTCCTGTCTGTGATGCAGCGTCAACGATAACCGCAGCCATGGTCTCCGAGCTGATAGCATGTTATAGTCTTAGGTGGAGATTTCAATTTACCAGATATAGACTGGGACACTCAGATGTTTAGGACGGGTGGTAGGGACAGAGCATCGAGTGACATTATACTGAGTGCACTATCCGAAAATTACCTCGAGCAATTAAACAGAGAACCGACTCGTGGAGATAACATATTGGACCTACTGATAACAAACAGACCCGAACTTTTCGACTCTGTATGTACATAACAGGGAATCAGTGATCATAAGGCCGTTGCAGCATCCCTGAATATGGAAGTTAATAGGAATATAAAAAAAGGGAGGAAGGTTTATCTGTTTAGCAAGAGTAATAGAAGGCAGATTTCAGACTACCTAACAGATCAAAACGAAAATTTCTGTTCCGACACTGACAATGTTGAGTGTTTATGGAAAAAGTTCAAGGCAATCGTAAAATGCGTTTTAGACAGGTACGTGCCGAGTAAAACTGTGAGGGACGGGAAAAACCCACCGTGGTACAACAACAAAGTTAGGAAACTACTGCGAAAGCAAAGAGAGCTCCACTCCAAGTTTAAACGCAGCCAAAACCTCTCAGACAAACAGAAGCTAAACGATGTCAAAGTTAGCGTAAGGAGGGCTATGCGTGAAGCGTTCATTGAATTCGAAAGTAAAATTCTATGTACCGACTTGACAGAAAATCCTAGGAAGTTCTGGTCTTACGTTAAATCAGTAAGTGGCTCGAAACAGCATATCCAGACACTACGGGATGATGATGGCATTGAAACAGAGGATGACACGCGTAAAGCTGAAATACTAAACACCTTTTTCCAAAGCTGTTTCACAGAGGAAGACCGCACTGCAGTTCCTTCTCTAAATCCTCGCACAAACGAAAAAATGGCTGACATCGAAATAAGTGTCCAAGGAATAGAAAAGCAACTGGAATCACTCAATAGAGGAAAGTCCACTGGACCTGATGGGATACCAATTCGATTCTACACAGAGTACGCGAAAGAACTTGCCCCCCTTCTAACAGCCGTGTACCGCAAGTCTCTAGAGGAACGGAGGGTTCCAAATGATTGGAAAAGAGCACAGATAGTCCCAGTCTTCAAGAAGGGTCGTCGAGCAGATGCGCAAAACTATAGACCTATATCTCTTACGTCGATCTCTTGTAGAATTTTAGAACATGTTTTTTGCTCGCGTATCATGTCATTTCTGGAAACCCAGAATCTACTATGTAGGAATCAACATGGATTCCGGAAACAGCGATCGTGTGAGACCCAACTTGCCTTATTTGTTCATGAGACCCAGAAAATATTAGATACAGGCTCCCAGGTAGATGCTATTTTTCTTGACTTCCGGAAGGCGTTCGATACAGTTCCGCACTGTCGCCTGATAAACAAAGTAAGAGCCTACGGAATATCAGACCAGCTGTGTGGCTGGATTGAAGAGTTTTTAGCAAACAGAACACAGCATGTTGTTATCAATGGAGAGACGTCTACAGACGTTAAAGTAACCTCTGGCGTGCCACAGGGGAGTGTTATGGGACCATTGCTTTTCACAATATATATAAATGACTTAGTAGATAGTGTCGGAAGTTCCATGCGGCTTTTCGCGGATGATGCTGTAGTATACAGAGAAGTTGCTGCATTAGAAAATTGTAGCGAAATACAGGAAGATCTGCAGCGGATAGGCACTTGGTGCAGGGAGTGGCAACTGACCCTTAACATAGACAAATGTAATGTATTGCGAATACATAGAAAGAAGGATCCTTTATTGTATGATTATATGATAGCGGAACAAACACTGGTAGCAGTTACTTCTGTAAAATATCTGGGAGTATGCGTACGGAACGATTTGAAGTGGAATGATCATATAAAATTAATTGTTGGTAAGGCGGGTACCAGGTTGAGATTCATTGGGAGAGTGCTTAGAAAATGTAATCCATCAACAAAGGAGGTGGCTTACAAAACACTCGTTCGACCTATACTTGAGTATTGCTCATCAGTGTGGGATCCGTACCAGGTCGGGTTGACGGAGGAGATAGAGAAGATCCAAAGAAGAGCGGCGCGTTTCGTCACCGGGTTATTTGGTAACCGTGATAGCGTTACGGAGATGTTTAATAAACTCAAGTGGCAGACTCTGCAAGAGAGGCGCTCTGCATCGCGGTGTAGCTTGCTCGCCAGGTTTCGAGAGGGTGCGTTTCTGGATGAGGTATCGAATATATTGCTTCCCCCTACTTATACATCCCGAGGAGATCACGAATGTAAAATTAGAGAGATTAGAGCGCGCACGGAGGCTTTCAGACAGTCGTTCTTCCCGCGAACCATACGCGACTGGAACAGGAAAGGGAGGTAATGACAGTGGCACGTAAAGTGCCCTCCGCCACACACCGTTGGGTGGCTTGCGGAGTATCAATGTAGATGTAGATGTAGATGTAGCATGCTGCGGCAAACTTCGTCGAACTGTTCGTGCATATGGCTGTTGTAAACGTCCCCATCTGTTGACTCAGAGATCGAGACGTGCCTGCACGATCCGTTACAGCCATGCGGATAAGTTGCATGTCATCGCGACTGCTAGTGATACGAGGCCGTTGGGATCCATCACGGCGTTCCGTATTGCCCTCCTGAACCTAGCGATTCCATATTATGCTTGGATCTTGACCAACGCGAGCAGCAATGTCGCGATACGATAAACCGCAATCGCGATAGGCTACAATCCGACTTTTGTTAAAGTCGGAAACGTGATGGTACGTATTTCTTCTCCTTACACGAGGCATCACAACAACGTTTCACCAGGCAACGCCGGTCAACTGCTGTTGGTGTATGAGAAATCGCTTAGAAACTTTCCTCGTGTCAGCACGTTGTAGGTGTCGCCACCGGCGTCAACCTTGTGTGAATGCTCTGAAAAGCTAATCTTTTACAGATTACAGCATCTTCTTCGTGTCGGTTAAATTTCGCGTCTGTAGCACGTCATCTTCGTGGTGTAGCAATTGTAATGGCCAGTAGTGTATTTACACGTCACAGCTTCGACTACCTTGTTCATTTTAGAAGTACCAAAAGGTCACAAAAGAACGTAGCCCTAATATAACGATATAAAATTTAGTACTGTCAAATGTCTGGGGCACCGTAATATAAAGACGGAGACCAGTCGCAAGTGGGAATAAAGAAGATTTATTTCCATTTCTCGACGTGCTCTTTTCAATTGTTTCTTTGCTTTTCACTTTGGACCTCAATGGTGTCACCGAAACGCTCCATATCCAACGCGCCTTGTAAAGAACAGGTAGCTGAGGGCCGCATGATTGCTCCTCTAGAATTCCGCGTCAGCTGTTCGAGACACGGGGCTGCTATTCCCAACCGCCGGCCGCCACTGTTCCTTTTTGCGGGGGCGGGGTTCAGTGGAAGGCAGCGTTGACAAACACGATTGTCGGCGGCGGAGTGTGGGGTCGCCCCGAAGAGCAGCGCGAAACGGCAGCGGCAGCCGTCGCCTGTGACGTAAGCTGGCAGCGATGGGCGCAGCGCCAATGGCCCCCACACAGGCTGCAGAACAATGGCTGCTCTGTCCGGCCCAAGCTGTACGGAAACCTCGCTCCCTCCTCCAGCTGCCAGCCGAGTGCCACTGGCTATGGAAACACCCCAGTAACCATCATACAACTGACAGGAACTAAATGGGCCGTCACGCACAGGAACAAGAACCCCGTACAGAACTCTGTTGTACACCCACATCTAGATTAATACGCCATAAACTACCTCACGACGTACGGCGGGGGTCACTTCTCGAACCACTAAATGATCCATCTTCAATTCGCAAATGCAATGTGGGAAGAACGCCTGGGATTGGTGGTCAACTTCTGTGTTACGAGGGTCACTTGAAAAGAAATGCACTCTTTTTTTTTAAAAAAAATCCATCTTTTATTCTACATGTTTGAAAGTTTTACAGTGTGTAGATACATCCTTTAGGAACAAAATTTTCATTTCTCGACATAATTTCAATCCCTCTCAACTGCCTTACGCCATCTTGGGACCAGCGTCTGTATACATGCACAGTAAAATTCTGGACCAACCTGTTGGGGCCACTGTTTGGCAGCGTGCACAAGGGAATCATCATCTTCAAACCTTGAAACTTCCTGGCCGATTAAAACTGTGTGCCGGACCGAGACTCGAACTCGGGACCTTTGCCTTTCGTGGGCAAGTGCTCTACCACTGAGCTACCCAAGCACGACTCACGCCCCGTCCTCACAGCTTTACTTCTGCCAGTACCTCGTCTCCCACCTTCAAGACTTTACAGAAGCTCTCCTACCATGTCTCCGCAATATCCTTTCTTTCAGGAGTGCTAGTTCTGCATGGTTCGTAGGGGAGCTTCTGTAAAGTTTGGAAGGTAGGAGACGAGGTACTGGCAGAAGTAAAGCTGTGAGGACGGGGCGTGAGTCGTGCTTGGGTAGCTCAGTGGTAGAGCACTTGGCCGCAAAAGGCAAAGGTCGCGAGTTCGAGTCTCGGTCCGGCACACAGTTTTAATCTGCCAGGTAGTTTCATATCAGCGCACACTCCGCTGCAGAGTGAAAATCTCATCTTCAAACCTTGTTTCACTAAGAGAGTCTTTCAGTTTCCCAAAGAGATGATAGTCACCTGAAGCCAGGTCAGGACTGTAAGGCGGGTGTTTCAGTGTTGTCCATCCGAGTTTTGTGACCGCTTCCATGTTTTCTTGACTGACATGTGGCCGTGCAAAACATCCTGCTTTTGCTGATATGGTCGAACACGACTCAGTCGAGCTTGACGTTTCTTCAGTGTTATCACATATGCATCAGAATGTACGGTGGTTGCACTTGGCACGGTGTCCACAAGTAAGATACCTTCAGAATCGCAAAACACCACAGTCATAACTTTTCCAGCAGAAGGTGTGGTTTTGAATTTTTTTTTCTTGGGTGAATTTTCCTGATGCCACGCCACTGATTGCCTCTTTGTTCTCTGGTGAAAAATGATAGGGCCATGTTTCATCACCTGTCACAGTTCTTCAGAGAAATTCTTCTCCACCATTCTCGTACTGTTCCAAAAGTTCGCTGCGTACCGTTTTTATTCTTTCTTTGTGAGCCACTGTCAACATCCTGGAAACTCACCTGGCACAAACCTTTTTTAACGACAACACTTTCAGTATTCTGCAAACACTTCCTTCCCCTATCCCAACGAACCGTGACAATTCGTTCACTGTGATGCATCAGTCAGCAGTCACCAATTCGTTAACTCTCTGCACATTGTCTGGAGTGTGTGCAGTACGAGGCATGCAGCTGCGAGGACAATCCTCAATATTCCCGTTCCCGCTTTCATCACGTGACCTGCTTGCCCACCGACTAACTGTACTAACTGTACTGCAATCGACGGCAGCATCTCCATACACCTTTTCAAACCTCTTGTGGATGTCTCCCACTGTCTCGTTTTCACAGCACAGGAATGATATGACAGCACGTTGCTTCTCATGAACGTCAAGTGTAGCAGCCATCTTGAGGGCGTGCTGAGACGGCGCCACTCATGGGAATAGGTTGAACTAAGTTTGAAAACAAGCGGGAACGACGTATCTACGCTCTGTAAGACTTTCACACATGCAGAATGAAAACTGTATTTTTACAAAAACAGTGTGCATTTCTTTCGGAGTGACCCTCGTATACTCCGATTAAAATTACATTGTGATTGAGGTTTCAGTGAATCGAGTAATAAGGCCTGGCGTCACCGTGTTGCTGCTGGAGTTAGCCTGTGGTAAACGTCTTAGCTTCAGCATTAAATACTAAAAAGAAAAGTGTCATATCACAATATTCCATCAGAAGGCAAAAATAGACTGTTCTTTTTTGTTTAAATCTTTGATTCTTCCTCAACCTACAGTCTCACATCAGAGTTTTCCTTTATAATAATCATAATTATTACTTTGTTTTGAAATTAACGAACATACAGCAGATAATTCAGAGAACTTTCAATGAAAAGTGGTGTCGTTTGACATTCAGGGAACTTTAAAAATAAGCTCCATCCGAACAGGCCTAGAATATGGGGAAAATGTAACTTTATTGTTATGTTTCGCTGAGAAAACTATGTTCTCATACTAATGTGGCCATAAAATATTTCTCATTTTATTTAGTATCATACTTACACTCCTGGAAATTGAAATAAGAACACCGTGAATTCATTGTCCCAGGAAGGGGAAACTTTATTGACACATTCCTGGGGTCAGATACATCACATGATCACACTGACAGAACTACAGGCACATAGACACAGGCAACAGAGCATGCACAATGTCGGCACTAGTACAGTGTATATCCACCTTTCGCAGCAATGCAGGCTGCTTTTCTCCCATGGAGACGATCGTAGAGATGCTGGATGTAGTCCTGTGGAACGGCTTGCCATGCCATTTCCACCTGGCGCCTCAGTTGGACCAGCGTTCGTGCTGGACGTGCAGACCGCGTGAGACGACGCTTCATCCAGTCCCAAACATGCTCAATGGGGGACAGATCCGGAGATCTTGCTGGCCAGGGTAGTTGACGTACACCTTCTAGAGCACGTTGGGTGGCACGGGATACATGCGGACGTGCATTGTCCTGTTGGAACAGCAAGTTCCCTTGCCGGTCTAGGAATGGTAGAACGATGGGTTCGATGACGGTTTGGATGTACTGTGCACTATTCAGTGTCCCCTCGACGATCACCAGTGGTGTACGGCCAGTGTAGGAGATCGCTCCCCACACTATGATGCCGGGTGTTGGCCCTGTGTGCCTCGGTCGTATGCAGTCCTGATTGTGGCGCTCACCTGCACGGCGCCAAACACGCATACGACCATCATTGGCACCAAGGCAGAAGCGAGTCTCATCGCTGAAGACGACACGTCTCCATTCGTCCCTCCATTCACGCCTGTCGCGACACCACTGGAGGCGGGCTGCACGATGTTGGGGCGTGAGCGGAAGACGGCCTAACGGTGTGCGGGACCGTAGCCCAGCTTCATGGAGACGGTTGCGAATGGTCCTCGCCGATACCCCAGGAGCAACAGTGTCCCTAATTTGCTGGGAAGTGGCGGTGCGGTCCCCTACGGCACTGCGTAGGATCCTACGGTCTTGGCGTGCATCCGTGCGTCGCTGCGGTCCGGTCCCAGGTCGACGGGCACGTGCACCTTCCGCCGACCACTGGCGACAACATCGATGTACTGTGGAGACCTCACGCCCCACGTATTGAGCAATTCGGCGGTACGTCCAACCGGCTTCCCGCATGCCCACTATACGCCCTCGCTCAAAGTCCGTCAACTGCACATACGGTTCACGTCCACGCTGTCGCGGCATGCTACCAGTGTTAAAGACTGCGATGGAGCTCCGTATGCCACGGCAAACTGGCTGACACTGACGGCGGCGGTGCACAAATGCTGCGCAGCTAGCGCCATTCGACGGCCAACACCGCGGTTCCTGGTGTGTCCGCTGTGCCGTGCGTGTGATCATTGCTTGTACAGCCCTCTCGCAGTGTCCGGAGCAAGTATGGTGGGTCTGACACACCGGTGTCAATGTGTTCTTTTTTCCGTTTCCAGGAATGTATATCAGTGTAATAATCTCCTTTGTTATTTTTTCTCCATCCATGGACGTAAAAAGCTGAGAATTTATATAAATCACTATTCCTTCGTTGTTGATTGATGTATTACTATGCAATGGAGATTTATCTCGCTAAAGGCATATGGAACTGCAATCTGTGAGTCGTTCTGATGCTCTCAGTATCAAAGAGCCATCAAAAGGTCGAGTAAACCGTCAGTAACAATTATGGACCACGCTTCGTATCATTCGACTGCCGTTGATAAGGCTCTACACTGACTTCCAGAAACAAGAAATTATCGACTGGCTAGAATAGAAAAACGTTACCGTACCAGACGACTGTAGAAGGGGTGAATTATTTGATCTCTTGACCCGCAGGCGTGCAAGTACAGGTCTGTGTGGAGAGTTTTGAGGATATTGCCATAGATACTGCATCACTGAAGCCAAAGTGTTTCTTGACGACACGTTCGTCATTTGGCCTCACGGACGCGAGAAATTAGACGAGTTTTGGAACACCTCAATGGCATCAACAGTAATATCCAGTTCACCATGGAGGTGGAAAAAGATAATGCATTGCACTTCCTCGACGTCCTTGTCCAACGTAAGCGAAATGAGTGCCTTGGCCACAGCGTCTACAGAAAACCCACCCACACAGACCTTTACTTGCACGCTACCAGCCATCATCATCCAGCACAGAAGCGCACAGTATTGCAAACATTGGTTCATCGTACAAGAGTGATATCAGACGACGACAACCTGCCCCACGAACTGAGCCACCTACGCAAGGTTTTCAGGAATAACGGCTACGGCGCCCATCAAGTGAAAGAAGTGAGCGTTGGCCACGTGGTTCTAGGCGCTGCAGTCCGGAACCGCGCGACTGCTACGGTCGCTGGTTCGAATCCTGCCTCGGGCATGGATGTGTGCGATGTCCTTAGGTTAGTTTGGTTTAAGTAGTTCTTAGTTCTAGAGGACTGATGACCTCAGATGTTAAGTCCCATAGTGCTCAGAGCCATTTGAAAGAAGTGATTTCTGGGAAATATCAGAATAAGACCACCGACGAAGAGCAGGAAAAGAAACTTGCTTTGCTGGCATTCTGTGGCTCTGTGTCGGGCAAGATAAGCCGCCTGGTGAAAAGACACAAGATCAAATCCATCTTCAGGCCTCCAACGAAAATCCGTCAATTACTGAGACCAGTTAAAGACGCAGTAAGTCTCAGAGTACCTGGAGTCCACGAAATACCTTGTGAGTGTGGCCAGAAGTACATCGGACAAACAGTGCGCACTGTGCAACAACGCAGGAAAGAACATGAGAGGTATTATCGTCTACGCTATCCAGAGAAATCTGCGTTAGCTGAGCATGGCTAGAAAACGGTCACCACAAAAAAATATACGATACCTCTGTCGTGGCTCGCACTAACGGCTTCTGGGACAGTTTAATAAAGGAAGCTATTGAAATAAAAATTACCGCAAACACCCTAAACAGAGACGGTGGCTTGTAGCTCAGCGCTGCGTGGGATCCAGCGATCGCGTGGTTGTGGAAGGCACACCGAACGCCCACTCAAAACATACCCACATATGGCAATGTCACGGGCACCAGTGACGTCACACCCGGCAGCTAGCGTATATAAGGGCGCATCAACAGCACACTGGCAGCCATAGCACCTGACAATGGCCAAAGAGCGCTTGGCCGAAAGCTCGTGTAGTTTTAAGCAATTGACGCGGTTGGAAACCTGAGAACATTTTATTCAGTCTTCCAATGTACTCTTTCGCTATATCAAAGTCAGTAAAATGGAAAAGGTAATATGGTTTTAATCAAACCCTCAGAATGCCAACAACCATATTACTGATAATGAACTTAACAGACTGAACTAAATTGAAACGGAATGGGAAAACAGAAACTGAAAAGCAGGAAGATAAATGCAAATACCTGAAGGAAAGTTAGTTTAAAGTGAATTCTATGAGTACTGCTTACACTTTCTGGAACTACATATAATGCAGGTAAATTAACAAACAGCTTATGGGAAATCAGTAAAGTACCATCTGTAACAACCCCTATTGTTTCTACAGGCGCACACCCCATTATTTTCAAGGTACAAATGGGGATTCCCCTTTGAAGTGGCGGGGTGTGCAAGTTGCGATGAAGACTTCACCCGCGTGTATTCAAGTAAGTTGTTTGGACATTCATGGGTCGGGAGAAATTTAATTTTTCAGGTAAATTAAACGTTACGGACTTGGTCGAAGAATACATCGTGTACTATTATCATTTCCTTTGAGCAGTATTCGCAGATTGTTTGCGAGAAGATCCGCGGACGTGTATATAATCTGAAATTTCTCGGATTTTGCGGTTCTGGGCATTTTTTGTTCTCTGTGTGGTAGTCGTAATTTTCTATTTTTGGAACGTATCTTGGAAGTTTAACGGGAAACTTCTCCGTTACACTCAAGGCATCGCTTCCTGCGTCTAATACCCGTGACGCTCTCACGTGTGCCAAACAAACTTCGTCCGTCTTTCCTTACCTCTCCTGCTAATCCTACCGCGTCTGAGACTGACAAACAAAACACAATAATCCGTCGAACAAGGTTTTCGTAAGCTATTTCTTGAAGTTACATGACTCTTCCATTAACTCTCAGCTGCGCATCTTGTTTAACCCCAGACAGGATTACCTGTTTTTTGGCTTTAAGTCACTAGGGGGGCAAACTCGCAGATGTGCTTTTCCAGGTCTCCCTGCAATCTGCTACCTCGCTCTGGCGCATCTATTTTCCTGTATGCAACACCATCATCTATGAACAGTCTTATGAGATTCCACCGTTATCCACAAGATTATTTGCACATTTCTTTAAAAGTAACTGATCTATAACGTCGCCTTGGAGGGGGGGGGGGGGAGGGGGGAGGAAGTTTCCTGCGTATGAAGAGCGATGTGACACGTACTAAGATGTCCTCAGGTCATCAGTACGAATCAAAAATCCAGTTAGATATTTAGTAATCTCGTGTTTTGTTCAAGAGGCAGGAGTGTGGTATTATATGATCGCCTACCTAATGCCAGAAACATGGCACCATCCTGGGCGACGCAATTTACTGTCTTCCAGCTCTCACGGATGAACAAAGTGAACTTACTTTTACAAGATCGCAGTTTGGTGAATCCAGTGTTGACTCTTGTAGAGGAGATTTTCGGTCTTCGAAGAGGTTACATTTCTGCATCTAAGAAAAATTCCTTTTGCAATTTCTTCGAATTTTTGTTCGTATGTCCTCCTGTCATCTTTTCAGACTATGCTACGCTGTTGTCCTTCACATTCTTAGGATTAGCATCTTATCCATCTTCAGCAACTGTAGTTACTTATATATCGAAATAATCAGCAAGCACTTGCCTTAATGAAATTTTAATTTTCTTAACTAGTTTCAGGCACATAACTCCCTTCTTCAGAAGGTTGTACTGAAAAATGTACATCAAATAAGTAAAAGTTAAATAAAAATGTTAATATAAAAGACAAAAACTTGAAACAATTTAAAAATTTCAGAATAAACATGGTGTTGTTGTTGTTGTGGTCTTCAGTCCTGAGACTGGTTTGATGCAGCTCTCCATGCTACTCTATCCTGTGCAAGCTTTTTCATCTCCCAGTACCTACTGCAACCTACATCCTTCTGAATCTGCTTAGTGTATTCATCTCTTGGTCTCCTTCTACGATTTTTACCCTCCACGCTGCCCTCCAATACTAATTTGGTGATCCCTTGATGCCTCAGAACATGTCCTACCAACCGATCCCTTCTTCTGGTCAAGTTGTGCCACAAACTTCTCTTCTCCCCAATCCTATTCAATACTTCCTCATTAGTTATGTGATCTACCCATCTAATCTTCAGCATTCTTCTGTAGCACCACATTTCGAAAGCTTCTATTCTCTTCTTGTCCAAACTATTTATCGTCCATGTTTCACTTCCATACATGGCTACACTCCATACGAACACTTTCAGAAATGACTTCCTGACACTTAAATCAATACTGGATGTTAACAAATTTCTCTTCTTCAGAAACGCTTTCCTTGCCATTGCCAGCCTACATTTTATAGCCTCTCTACTTCGACCATCATCAGTTATGTTGCTCCCCAAATAGCAAAACTCCTTTACTACTTTAAGTGCCTCATTTCCTAATCTAATTCCCTCAGCATCACCCGACTTAATTAGACTACATTCCATTATCCTTGTTTTGCTTTTGTTGATGTTCATCTTATATCCTCCTTTCAAGACACTGTCCATTCCATTCAACTGCTCTTCCAAGTCCTTTGCTGTCTCTGACAGAATTACAATGTCATCGGCGAACCTCAAAGTTTTTATTTCTTCTCCATGAATTTTAATACCTACTCCGAATTTTTCTTTTGTTTCCTTTACTGCTTGCTCAATATACAGATTGAACAACATCGGGGAGAGGCTACAACTCTGTCTTACTCCCTTCCCAACCACTGCTTCCCTTTCATGTCCCTCGACTCTTATAACTGCCATCTGGTTTCTGTACAAATTACAGATAAACATGGTACATATTTATAATTATCGCATTATGTGCGAGTGCCAGCAATAAGATGCATGCAGCATATTGCTGTAGTCCTATAAACACTGGAGAAATATGTAATACGATAATTAATCCAGTGCCGGCCGCGGCGCCCGAGCGGTTCTAGGCGCTACAGTCTGGAACCGCGCGACCGCCACGGTCGCAGGTTCGAATCCTGGCTCGGGCATGGATTTGTGTGATGTCCTTAGGTTGGTTAGGTTTAAGTAGTTCTAAGTTCTAGGAGACTGATGATCTTAGAAGTTAAGTCTCATAATTCTCAGAGCCATTTGAACCATTTAAATTAGTCCAGTAACACAAAAAGAGCTCGTAAATGCTTACGTCTGGTTCATAGTGCCTGTACAAAAAAAGCATAAACAAGTCAAACAACATGTGGAGACATCTACAGCTACATCTGCATCTACATCCATACTCCGCAAGCCACCTGACGGTGTGTGGCGGAGGGTACCTTGAGTACCTCTATCGGTTCTCCCTTCTATTCCATTCTCGTATTGTTCGTGGCAAGAAGGATTGTCGGTATGCCTCTGTGTGGGCTCTAATCTCTCTGATTTTATCCTCATGGTCTCTTCGCGAAATATACGTAGGAGGGAGCAATATACTGCTTGACTCTTCGGTGAAGGTATGTTCTCGAAACTTTGACAAAAGCCCGTACCGAGCTACTGAGCGTCTCTCCTGCAGAGTCTTCCACTGGAGTTTTATCTATCATCTCCGTAACGCTTTCGCGATTACTAAATGATCCTGTAACGAAGCGCGCTGCTCTCCGTTGGATCTTCTCTATATCTTCTATCAACCCTATCTGGTACGGATCCCACACTGCTGAGCAGTATTCAAGCAGTGGGCGAACAAGCGTACTGTAACCGACTTCCTTTGTTTTCGGATTGCATTTCCTTAGGATTCTTCCAATGAATCTGTCTGGCATCTGCTTTACCGACGATCAACATTATATGATCATTCCATTTTAAATCACTCCTAATGCGTACTCCCAGATAATTTATGGTATTAACTGCTTCCAGTTGCTGACCTGCTATTTTGTAGCTAAATGATAAAGGATCTATCTTTCTGTGTATTCGCAGCACATTACACTTGTCTACATTGAGATTCAATTGCCATTCCCTGCACCATGCGTCAATTCGCTGCAGATCCTCCTGCATTTCAGTACAATTTTCCATTGTTACAACCTCTCGATACACCACAGCATCATCCGCAAAAAGCCTCAGTGAACTTCCGATGTCATCCACAAGGTCATTTATGTATATTGTGAATAGCAACGGTCCTATGACACTCCCCTGCGCCACACCTGAAATCACTCTTACTTCGGAAGACTTCTCTCCATTGAGAATGACATGCTGCGTCCTGTTATCTAGGAACTCCTCAATCCAATCACACAATTGGTCTGATAGTCCATATGCTCTTACTTTGTTCCTTAAACGACTGTGGGGAACTGTATCGAACGCCTTGCGGAAGTCAAGAAGCACGGCATCTACCTGTGAACCCGTATCTATGGCCCTCTGAGTCTCGTGGACGAATAGCGCGAGCTGGGTTTCACATGACCGTCTTTTTCGAAACCCATGCTGATTCCTACAGAGTAGATTTCTAGTCTCCAGAAAAGTCATTATACTCGAACACAATACGTGTTCCAAAATTCTACAACTGATCGACGTTAGAGATACAGGTCTATAGTTCTGCACATCTGCTCGACGTCCCTTCTTGAAAACGGGGATGACCTGTGCCCTTTTCCAATCCTTTGGAACGCTACGCTCTTCTAGAGACCTACGGTACACCGCTGCAAGAAGGGGGGCAAGTACCTTCGCGTACTCTGTGTAAAATTGAACTGGTATCCCATCAGGTCCAGAGGCCTTTCCTCTTTTGAGCGATTTTAATTGTTTCTCTATCCCTCTGTCGTCTATTTCGATATCTACCATTTTGTCATCTGTGCGACAATCTAGAGAAGGAACTACAGTGCAATCTTTCTCTGTGAAACAACTTTGGAAAAAGACATTTAGTATTTCGGCCTTTAGTCTGTCATCCTCTGTTACAGTACCATTTTGGTCACAGAGTGTCTGGACATTTTGTTTTGATCCACCTACCGCTTTGACATAAGACCAAAATTTCTTCGGATTTTCTGCCAAGTCAGTACATAGAACTTTACTTTCGAATTCATTGAACGCCTCTCGCATAGCCCTCCTCACACTACATTTCGCTTCGCGTAATTTTTGTTTGTCTGCAAGGCTTTGGCTATGTTTATGTTTGCTGTGAAGTTCCCTTTGCTTCCGCAGCAGTTTTCTAACTCGGTTGTTGTACCACGGTGGCTCTTTTCCATCTCTTACGATCTTGCTTGGCACATACTCATCTAACGCATTATGTACGACGGTTTTGAACTTTGTCCACTGATCCTCAACACTATCTGTACTTGAGACAAAACTTTTGTGTTGAGCCAACAGGTACTCTGAAATCTGATTTTTGTCACTTTTTCTAAACAGAAAAATCTTCCTACCCTTCTTAATATTCCTATTTACGGCTGAAATCATCGATGCCGCAACCGCTTTATGATCACTGATTCCCTGTTCTGCGTTAACTTTTTCAAATAGTTCGGGTCTGTTTGTCACCAGAAGGTCTAATATGTTATCGCCACGAGTCGGTTCTCTGTTTAACTGCTCAAGGTAGTTTTCAGATAAAGCACTTAAAAAAATTTCACTGGATTCTTTGTCCCTGCCACCCGTTATGAACGTCTGAGTCTCCCAGTCTATATCCGGCAAATTAAAATCTCCACCCAGAACTATAACATGGTGGGGAAATCTACTCGAAATATTTTCCAAATTATCCTTCAGGTGCTCAGCCACAACAGCTGCTGAGCCAGGGGGCCTATAGAGACATCCAATTACCATGTCTGAGCCTGCTTTAACCGTGACCTTCACCCAAATCATTTCACATTTCGGATCTCCGTCAATTTCCTTCGATACTATTGCACTTCTTATCGCTATAAACACGCCTCCCCCTTCACTGTCCAGCCTGTCTCTGCGGTATACATTCCAATCTGAGTTTAGGATTTCATTACTATTTACATCTGGTTTCAGCCAACTTTCTGTCCTGAGCGTTTATTAATGAGAGCAGTTTTGGGACCTTTCTGTAGACGCTCCTGCAGTTTACTATTAGCACATTAATATTGTTATTCCCTGTTGCATTTTGCCTACTCCTACCTTGCTGCGTCTCAGGAGGCGTCTTGTCGGGCCTAAGGAGGGGATTCTCTAACCTAAAAAACCCCCATGTGCACTCCACACGTACTCCGCTACCCTTGTAGCCGCCTCCGGCGTGTAGTGCACGCCAGAACTGGAGGAAATTAGCTAAAGACATCCATATTTTGAGGTGGGGTAAATGTGCGATAAATAATTAAACAAACCCTACATAAATACAGTTTCCATGAGGCATAAACGACAGCTGCAAGCGTGCATAATTAGCGTAATAATTAATATATAAAGGCCTAATGATAAATAAAGAAAGTTAAAACAAAGGACGAGTAGCGCTTCTATGATATAATTGTGCCTACACTTCTTTTCCCCTGTAATCACTTTCTGGCACTTAATATTAGCCAATGATTGAGAATTGTCTCTTCGCTTACTCCTCTCACAGGTTCCACTCCCATGATGAGCTTCATACTGTGTTTCTACTGACAGGTTCCCTACTAGCATGTTACTGACCTCACTACAGTCGTTTGGAGTTTCATTCTCAAACTTCCCGTCCATAGAACCACTTGTATTTTTTGTTGTATTCTTTATCATTATGCTCTTATATAGTAGTTATTAATCTGCTTATGCGGGCTTACACATTTTTTATGCGTTTTGACAATTTTAGTTGTGTCAGGTTTTGTTTTATTACTTTATTTTACTTTTATCCCCACCTTGAGACCAACCTCAAGGTATGATTTTCAGTAGCTAATCAGCTCCAGTTTTGGCATGATGTCTGCATTTCTACCTCTACATCTGCACAGCTACTCTGCAAATCACATGAAGTGCCTGCACTTGACGTTTGGCTCCTTTGCAACATATTTGACATGCACTATGAACCACATGTAAGCGTTTACGAGCTCTTTTCGTATTAATGGATTCATTAATGTATTGATTATTGTTCTAGTATTTTTTAGGAAGGAAGGATGGGTTTAACGTGCCGTCGACATCTAAGTCATTATAGATAGAACACAAGCTCTGATTGTGTCAAGGATGATAAAGGAAATCGGCCCTGCCCTTTCAAAGCAACCATCCTGGCATTTGCCTGGAGCAATTTAGGGAAATTAGGAAAACCTAAATCGGGACGGCTTGAAACGAGTTTGAACCGCCGTTCTCCCGACTATGAGTTCAGTGTGCTAACCACTCGGTAGAATTTTTAGGACTACAGCAATATGTTGCATGCGTCTTATAGCTGACACTCGCAAATAATGCGATAGTTACAAGTATGTACCATTTTAGTCCTCAAATTTTTACTTTTTTAAGAATTTTCTTCCTGAATCTTAACATTTTTGCCTAACTTACATTTATTTGTAGTATTTTTTCTGTCCAGCCTTCTAAGTGCCTAGACCAATTAAGGAAATTAAAATTTCTTTAGTGAAACTGGTTGCTGATTCTTTCCTGATATTGTAAGGGCTGTTGTACTATCCTCTTTCAATAATATTGCACGTTTAGCTTCTCGTCCATCGCTTCTCCCTTCGTAATGCTTTGGTACTGAAACGGTGGCTTGAGCATGCTGGTTTTTGAACTACTTCAGGACCGGCCACGGCATGCCACACTGCATGCGAGCTAAATGTGCGGGCCATGTGTCGGCCGATGCTTTTCCTGTCTCGGCTTGTTTCAAGTTTGCTCGGTAGTTCTCGGAAGTATCTAGTAGAGTGCCTTATTTCATTTAGTTATATAAATACGTGTGTCTGTCCTTCTGGACATATCTAAAAGAATGGACACCACGGATTCATATAATTGATTCGCCTCGATGGGCAATGAATCCACCACCTTCAGTTCGAATACACAATCAACATTCGACTTCTTGCAGGGATCTCAAAGATGTGAGTATGGTGGAGATGGACGGGAAATACGAATATGTGGCTCTAAGTGGTAATTTTGGTCAGCCGAGGGGCATGCGAAGATAGTCCATGCAGTGTCCAGATGGCGCAGAGGTTGAAACTTCTTTATTTAAAAATAATTTTTTTTAGACTACTGAGTATAATTGACTATACAGTCTCTTTACTATTTTATCGTTTCAACACTGACCTACAGAATTTGCCATGACAAACAGAACTCAAACTTTTGCTATTCATTAATTACCCACAATATTCATCGGTAACGCGATGTGACTGCTTTAAAATTAACTTAAAAGAATGTCCCTGAATAAGAAGAAATCCTAACAGTAACGTATACATTACAAGTCACTTACCTCACAAAAATCTTCATTAGCCGAACTACTGCAATACAGCAAGCGCCAATACAGCCAGCTAAATAAAAGATTGTAACTACTGTAGGCTTTAATTACTAATAAGCATATAGTTAGCAAAGGAAAGATTTTGTTGCAAAGCAAACAATGTATTTTTACCTTAACCAACCAGTTCAAAAATTTTATAATCGTGCATGTCATCCAGTTTCAAATATTATACAATCATGAATAATATTCAATCTCCAGATCGTCCGCTTTCGCTGTCACGTCAAACCTCTAATCTCCATCAATGCTAACTACTCACTTCCAAACTCCATCACTGCTAGCTGTTCACCTCCATCACTGGTGGCGAGTCACCTCCAACTGCGAGTCCGACCAGCCACAGAGAGCCTTTCACAGAGTTATTAATGCAAAGCGCTGCATAGCGCTGCCAACATACAAACACATAAACAGCCTACCTACATAGCCCCCTGCTCCTTTCAAAGAAATTTTGCAAAATAGTTTGGGCAGTCACCATGACTAATTTGTTAAAAAAAATTTCATATTAACAATATCAAACAGATCAGATGCACACAATTAGTAATAAACTGTTGGTTAAGAGCAGCAACTGTCCTCACAGTTCCTAAAAACAGTCCCAACCAATCATCGGAAGAGAAGTCTATGACAGTTTTATGCACAAAGTCTGAGCAGTAAAAGAAATTCCACACACAAGTAGTGGATCTCCACGCAGTCTTGAAGAAGTAGTATTGTCTTCCCAACTGAAACACACTACTGACTCTTGACATAAAAACATGCAGACTGGTAATGGGCTACGACAGTGCAGACCCACAGCAGAATCAGTAGAAGTCTTGAAGAACATTGGTAGGTTTGGGAGGTCACCAGAGAGCAGACCCACTGTACTCCTTGTAGAAATTATTGTAGTAATTTGGCACCAAAGGTACAGACCCACTGTAGTCTTGTAGAGATGGCCAGCAGCCATCAGTTGTGAGTGTGTGGGTGCACAATCACAATTGAAGAGTCTTACAGGTAAATAGCAAGTCCATAAACCACCACGTGTGCCCTCACTAATTTTTTGCATTATCCTTAGAAGCTGCAGTTCTGTTACCCAGTCCCTTGATGACTTATCAACACACGTGCAAACACTAAACATCATCATTTAACCTTTGACATTTTATACATGTATTATGACCAACAGAAATGTGTGCAATAAAATAAATCCCTACTGTTTACTTAACTTGAAGAACTGGTGTCTATACAGTTTCATGTTTACAGCATAAAAATAAAGGTACAAAGGTACAGAAAACATCATTATAGTCAAGAACATAATAATTCACATAACATTTACAGTAATACAGGCTTTACAAAAGAGTAGAAATAAACATATACTTAAGTCCTACAGGAATTGTGACATAAGTAAATAAATGAAAAATGAGAGTCCGCAGCTCGTGGTCGTGCGGTAGCGTTCTCGCTTCCCGCGCCCGGGTTCCCGGGTTCGATTCCCCGCGGCGTCAGGGATTTTCTCTGCCTCGTGATGACTGGGTGTTGTGTGATGTTCTTACGTTAGTTAGGTTTAAGTAGTTCTAAGTTCTACAGTCTGCTTTCCGCAGCGCTGCGGCGAGGACGTCTTGTTTACGTCCCGCCCGCGCGGTCGCGAGTGCCCGTAGTTGTTTACTACTGCGTTGTCGCTAGTTTAGAGTCCATCACTACCGACGCAACATGGCACATTCATACAGACAAACCACCATCAAGATCAGTTTTCAACCCGATCATGCACGACCGCGAGCTTTTGAAGTGGAGCGTTTTCTACGTGACGACGTTAAAATTGAACCGCGGGACATAATTGGTATCCATCTCTCCATCACGAGCAGTGTTGTCTACGTCAAGATAGTAAGTGGCGAGGTGTGCAACAGAATCGTGCGCGCGCATGCGAACGATCTTAAATTCAAACATTCTGATGGCCATATTGGGGCGGTCTCTATCGATCACGCGGGGCTTGGCCTCCGTACGATACGCGTCTTCGAACTCCCTTTCGAAGTACCACCGGACGTAGTCACCGCGGCTTTCCAGCCCTACGGCAGAGTGATCAGCCATATGGCCGAAAAATGGACGACCTTTACAACGTACCCCGTTCTTAACGGGGTGCGACAGATAAAAATTGAACTGACCAAACATGTTCCGTCATATCTTGTCATCGGCGGATGTAGGGCGATCATTATGTATGACGGTCAGCCACGCACTTGCTCTGGTTGTGGCCAAGAAGGGCACGTCCGGTCGGATTGTCTCCGACGACGGCTTACTCAAATCCTGACGGGTGAATCTATGACTCCTTCTTCGGTGACGACCCTTCCTCTCAATTACGCCGAAGTTACACGGGCAGCAACCCTTTCTGATGCTGCCCACGTTAGTCCGATAGCCGCCCCCGATAGCGAGACCATGATGGCTTCTGCAGTACAGGATCCGGCCTCTACAACGGCGCCCCCACCTGAAGATAATCACCGACCGACCTTGCAAGAAGGCGTGGATACTAGGATGGACATTGACCCACGGGTTGTGCCGACAGCGGCTTTTCTTCCAGACACCGGAGCAGCTGAAGAAATCCACCCACATTCAGATACCGAAACACACGTCCGTAAACAGCGTTCCCCGCGAAAACACAAGAGACGGCGGCGTGCTCCATCGGACAGTTGTTTGCAGCGATCGTCTGACATGGACTGTGGAAATTCCGACGACGGTACTGGTGGTACAGAGGCCACTGTAACATCAAACTCAACAGATCCCCGTGGTGACGGCTTCAGCCCCTCCGACCCCACAGAACAGCAGGATCACCAGCAGCCAGCCGCTGCCGATTCCCAGCCAGCAGAGCCGATGGATTCAGCGCCGAGTGCCGCAGCAGCCACTAACAGCCATCAACAGCCGATGGTATTTCATGGCGACTGGGCGGACGACTGTGAGGAATACTCCTTGCCCATCGTGTCGGACGACACGGGGGGAACTTTACCCCACCAATGTTGATCCTTTCCCGCCATCAGTTACATTGACGAGACAGCCTTACAAGGGTATTGATGGCCCATGTTATGGATAGACCTCAAACTTATCGCGTTGCAACTATAAACATCAACACTATACGGACGCGCGCTAAGTTATCCTTGCTTCAGGATATATTGAACTCTGCTTTCATCGACATAGCCCTTCTCCAGGATGTGTACGTCGACGACTTCCCAGGCATGTACGGTTACGATGCTTGCGTCTCTCCAGCTTCCCCAACAGGCAGCGGTGTCGCTGTACTTCTTCGGGAAGGGACAGTGGCGGACGATATCCTGTTTCTGCCTGGGGCAAGAGGAATGGCACTCACAGTACTGGGTGTCCGCCTTATCAACATCTACGCACCTTCGGGGATGGACAAACGTCGCGAACGTTCACAATTCTTTGCGGAAGACGTCGCCCCGCTCGTCCAAGGCCGCCACGACCATCTGGTGTTTGGAGGTGACTACAATTGCGTACTGGCGCCCAGAGACCAACTCCCACGACATAATCCGTGCCCGGAACTCGAGACGCTAATTCGAGACCTGCAGATGGTGGACACTTGGGAGCATCTTCACGGCCACCGACCGGGATTCACGCACTTCACGAGTCACTCTTCCAGTCGTATCGATCGGATTTATGTCTCACGCTCTCTCGCCGCTGGAACACTGGATGCGGAACTGTGGCCTGCAGCATTCTCGGACCACACAGCTTACATTTGTGCCGTCACCCTGCGGCGGCAACAAGTGTGGAGAAGCCGCACCCCGTGGAAATTAATCATCGCTCACCTGTCGTACCCGGATTGCCGCCAAGCCGTTGAGGATACGTGGCATTCGTGTGAAAATCGCCTCCGTGCATATCCCACAACGATCCGCTGGTGGTTGGACTGCGCCAAACCGGCACTGAGGCGAACGTTGATAACCTATGGTCGCGACCACGCTACTTGGCGAAGACATACACTCGACTTTTACTTCCGGGTCCTGCGCGACTGCGATGCTATGGCGCCGTCTCCGAAACGACAAACGGCGGTCCACCGTGCTAAGGCTCAGATCATCGCTCATATGCGACGCCACCTAGAGGGGGTAGTCATCCGCACTAGGACGCAGGATCGGATACCGAGCGAACGCCCGTCAATGTTCCACGTCCTTCGTGAACGTAAACGACGCCAACGAGCGCTGATACGCTTCATCGACACGGAGGACGGTCGTCGCCTCACCACGCAACAAGACATAAACACAGCGTTCTATAATCATTATTCCCAACTCTATTCTGCTCAGACCCCTGATCCGACAGCACTGGAGGACGTCTCTCAGACGATTTACGGCACCGTCACCCCGGCAATGGAAGGGGCCTTGATGGACGAAATTACAGAAGAAGAAGTGATTGACGCCATTAGAAAAGGAGTTGTCAACAAGTCACCGGGTCCTGATGGCCTCCCCTTGGAATTTTACCGGACTTTTCAATATTTATTAGCCTCCCGATGGACGGACATCTGTCGCGAACTACTATCCCCGGACGTGCCGCTCCCTGCGGCCCTTGTGGAAGGGATGATTATTCCTATTCACAAACCGTCCGGTGGCTCACGACTGCAGGACTACCGCCCGTTGACGCTATTGAACTGCGACTTTAAGATCTTTTCTCGACTTTACGAAATGTTATCTCACCCGATCAAACGTCATTAGGAGGCGACAATTATATTCAAACAGCACTCAGTGAATATCGTGACTTGATCTCACTGGCGAGGGCATGTCGTCTGAAGGGTGCACTGGCGGAAATCGATTTTAGTCAAGCTTCCGACCGAGTGGACCACAACTATTTGGAAGTGGTCCTCCAACATATGCGGTACCCACAGCCATTCGTCACTGTCGTCATGCGACTACTCCGTGGCGCGACGTCCAAGGTGATCGTCAACGGCCGACCTTCGCAGCCCCTCACCATTTCTCGATCGATACGCCAAGGCTGCCCTCTCTCCACTTTACTTTACGCTGTGGCCATGGAACCTCTCCTCTGCGGCCTGCGCCAACGACTAACGGGTATGACGTTACGAGGCCACACTTTCCGATGTAAAGCGTACGCTGACGACCTGGTGATTGTCATCCGCAACGGTGACGACACCGCTAGCGCACTGAATTGGATAGAGAAATATGGCATGGCCACTGGTAGTCGTATCAACGTCGCAAAATCGGTGGCGATGAACATCGGGGCCGGATTGTCTGAGAACAGTGTCACCCCTTTACAGCTCAGAGATAGTTTGAAATGTCTCGGCATTGATTTTACAGACGATATACGACGGACCGCTCCTCACAACTTTCGACGGCTTTTACGAAATATTCGGACTGGGATAGCCACCAACCGCCTACGAGCCCTGGACATCGTCCAAAGGACCCAGTATGTTAACACACATTTAGCGTCTCGCATTCCGCACATCGCCCAGATATTACCTATACCGGTGATGTTAGCTCGCCGTATACTTGCGGCTTTTGGGTCCTTCGTGAGTTCAGGAATGCTTTTCAAGATCAAATATGAGACTCTCACCCTTCCCCCGGATCGGGGAGGGCTTGGCCTTTATCACGTTCATGACAGAGCGGTCGCCCTATTTGTGAGCACATTAGTCAAACTATGACACCGCCGTCCGGACAGTTTGACCAGTTTGTTAATAGAAGAACTAGCACCGCCCTCCCTGTTGCCGCCTGTGCCGATACACCACGTCCCCTCCTCGCTCTTCTACATCGGTGTCTTTTACCTCGAACTCAGTTACGTTCGGCTTGCCTTACCAGCGACTCAATTGGCGACGGTAAAGGTGGTTTATAGGGTCCTAGCGTGGACGACCCGATAACGTCGTGGAGAGGAAGCACCCGGACGTCAACTGGCGAGTAGTGTGGAGGAAAATTCACCACGTAACACTGGACACTGACGTCACGGCGATGTGGTGTATCGCTATCAACGGTAAGCAGGTGACCAGATCAAGGCTGCGTGAGATCCACATGGTGGACTCACCCGTGTGCACGAGCTGTGGCGTTCAAGACAACGATGAACACCGTCATAGCTGTGGCGAGTCTACGGCAGTGTGGCACTTAGTGAGGCAAATGTCAGCATACTTCCTTCGGGTAACGCCGAATCATATCGACCCCAAGACTATCCTATTCCCGGATGAGATGTATTACCCACGCACGAAAACTAATGCAATGACGTGGCTTCGTGGCCATGCAGTGCATTATTTGTTTCAAGACGGCACTAAGGACACTTTAGACTTTTGGAACTATTTGCAGGACCGACATTGCAAGATCCTCCGTAACCCACAGTATGGACAACATTTTTCCAATTTTTTGTGGAGTGCGTTCCACGACCCTCCACGTAGCTGGAACATCACGGGTAAGAGAAGCTAAGATTACAAGACGATGATAGAACACTACACGGTACAACGTGGGATCTACTTTCATCATTACGAGAAGTCATACCTGGATGATACAGCAGATGGAGAGTTTCGTTGTGAACCCTCACACTCTGTAGCAGTATTTGCTCCATTTCCTCTCTTTGTCCTCGGTGCGAAAAGGTCTTCCAGTTTTTGTTTTCCCATCCAGTGCAAGATGTAGCACTGGTTAATGGTGGTAAGGATTCCACCCTTCAGTTTTGTTTCATGGTTTCCTTCGCCCCGCACTTTGCTCTCTTTCTTTATGCCTTTTTCTACAACCATTAGCATAGTTTTAGTTATGTGCGTCCCCAACTCGACCCAACGAGTGCACTTACTAGTTTTCAGTTCCTTACTGTTAAAAAAATACAAAAAAAAAAATTAAAAAAATAAATAAATAAATGAATAAATAAACTATAAAAAATCACAATAATACACCAACTGCATAAAAAAAAGGGGACTGATGACCATAGATGTTAAGTCCCATAGTGCTCAGAGCCATGTGAACCATTTTGAAAAATGAGAATATTCATTGGAACATTAACTTGACATACGAGCATTAGGAGAAAACGTAAAAGAATAAATGATGTGTGAAGATCTTTCCAAAGAAAAAAAAAAGATTAGAATTGAGGATAACAGTTTTCCTCATCATAGTGAACGAAGATTAGTATTATAAGAAAAGAAAATTCTACCGAAGTTATCTTATCAGGTAAACACACATAGACAGAGAGAACACACACACACAACGGTGCACATAAACACGCAGCGGAGTAACACAAAAGGAAAGGACAGGGTTTGTTTTCAGTGTAACATTTAGTAATCCAGTACTTGTGGTACTTCGTTTTCCCATAGTTCTTTCTTCGTATTTCAACATTTGTTCCCACAAAAAAGTCCTATATAAGCATGCTTTCTGGATTTATACTTTCACATATTTTTTACCTCATCATTTGTTTGCAAGAAAATCCAACCTAAACCTGTTATCATTATTCACTACTTACATCTGTTCATTACCTCTTTCGAAATAATTATTCCTCATTGTACAATACTCTTTGGCCAAATCTTTTTTGTATAGCTTCTCAATGCATTTCTTCCCAGCTCATCACAACTCATTTTCTTATGTAGTATACCCCCTCTTAAACTAACTTAAATCTACTGAGCTCAGATACAAAAACTAGAGAACGATGCAATGCAACAGCACAAACATAAACACAAACAAAAAGAACAAAAAATTGCAAAGTGGCAAAGCAAACAGCAGCACATTTAAATTAGCAAAGCAAATGCAACGTTACAACTTATAAAGGCAATATACAGCAAACAAAAAAAATTAATCAGTGGTAAAATGGCTTAATACAACATAATATTCAGTAGGAGAATGCCTGACAAATAGCAGCAGCAAAAAATGGTTCAAATGGCTCTGAGCACTATGCGACTTAACTTCTGAGGTCATCAGTCGCCTAGAACTTAGAACTAATTAAACCTAACTAACCTAAGGACATCACACGCATACATGCCCGAGGCAGGATTCGAACCTGCGACCGTAGCGGTCGCTCGGCTCCAGACTGTAGCGCCCAGAACCGCACGGCCACTCTGGCCGGCAGCAGCAGCAAATGCAAGAAATTATACCTTCTCATGACAAAACACAAGCAGAAAAAAATATTATAGAAAAGACAATAATGTAGATAAGGGAAATTTCTGTTCACATTTTAATGTCTGTCACATCTTATCACTAAAGTGGTGCTCAGAAACAACTTATTCTACCACAAAATTACCAAGTCCTTGAAAAGAAAATTATTTATGAAATTCGTGTTACTCGTCCCTTCTCCTGCTTACCCTTCTTTCCTTTCCTAATGCTCCTTTCCCCGGTAGTTCTAGTGTAGGTTAGAGAGTGCAGCCACCAAGGTGGCTTGAAATGAAAGATTTGCACCAGGCTGTTGAGCCACACGAAATTATTAATCAAGTATGACTTTTCTTGATTCTTTCATAAAAAAAGTCACTATTCCCGACACAGGTCGACTAATCCCACGTTTAATGATCTACAGGACGTACCGTGCATTTCATCCCACAACGAGCAATGATCTACCGTCCTACCGCATGATTTTCAGAAAACATTTCAAGATGTTTGTTCTGACGCGTGAACGAAATGTGAACTACCAAAATCAGACAGAGGAACGAAACCAATCGATAAGAGAACGCAAAATCTCCAATACTTTCAGTAGCCATCTGCACACTTGGTAAATTCATGGAGCAAATGACATTCAAGGCAACGTCGACCCAGTCATGACTGGCGTCAACCAGTTGTCCAAATGAGACCTGCGTTGCGTGTTTCATATGTTTGCGTAACGTGAGTTTCACATGCTTTCTGCTTGTTTCGCAACCAGTTTTACGACTGAAATTCATTTTTACTACATCCACAATCTTTTTCCGCTTCTGCTGTAAAATCAGAACTTTCTGACTCACACACATTCCCGTGTAGTTTCAGTTACTCCTTTTAAAGTGGCAATTTGGTCATTCATCTACACAGAAAAATTGTTTTCCTTGCTACTATCGTTGAAGATTTCTTACTACCTACCTCTTACTTCACATAGTTAGTATCACATACAAGTCCAGCGAACCGTAACTCCCAATTTTTAAGGACCCTTATGAACTAGACGACATAGATATCGTTAGAGGAAACAACCAGAATCTAAAAACGATGAGAAATGGAGCCCTTAGGGCGATGCTAGACAGGGAACGCGAAGTGCGGCAGGGGCAACGGAAATCGCCTCACTTGTTCTGAAACGCGTGTCTGGCGACCCGTAAAGTTGATTACAATCTCCTGTTGTCTGCAGCGCGCCATGCAGACAAGTTCGAAAATAACGAGCTCGTCACAAGATGTGAAAAGGCGCAGCCACGTTCGCGAGAGTCGTTCTGTTCCCGATTTACGCTCTGCGTAGATTCGACGTAATTCACAAATACCCCTCCAGCAGCTATAACCATAGTATCGATTGCAGTGAGCCACTATAACGTACACTCCTGGAAATTGAAATAAGAACACCGTGAATTCATTGTCCCAGGAAGGGGAAACTTTATTGACACATTCTTGGGGTCAGATACATCACATGATCACACTGACAGAACCACAGGCACATAGACACAGGCAACAGAGCATGCACAATGTCGGCACTAGTACAGTGTATATCCACCTTTCGCAGCAATGCAGGCTGCTATTCTCCCATGGAGACGATCGTAGAGATGCTGGATGTAGTCCTGTGGAACGGATTGCCATGCCATTTCCACCTGGCGCCTCAGTTGGACCAGCGTTCGTGCCGGACGTGCAGACCGCGTAAGACGACGCTTCATCCAGTCCCAAACATGCTCAATGGGGGACAGATCCGGAGATCTTGCTGGCCAGGGTAGTTGACTTACACCTTCTAGAGCACGTTGGGTGGCACGGGATACATGCGGACGTGCATTGTCCTGTTGGAACAGCAAGTTGCCTTGCCGGTCTAGGAATGGTAGAACGATGGGTTCGATGACGGTTTGGATGTACGTGCACTATTCAGTGTCCCCTCGACGATCACCAGTGGTGTACGGCCAGTGTAGGAGATCGCTCCCCACACCATGATGCCGGGTGTTGGCCCTGTGTGCCCCGGTCGTATGCAGTCCTGATTGTGGCGCTCACCTGCACGGCGCCAAACACGCATACGACCATCATTGGCACCAAGGCAGAAGCGACTCTCATCGCTGAAGACGACACGTCTCCATTCGTCCCTCCATTCACGCCTGTCGCGACACCACTGGAGGCGGGCTGCACGATGTTGGGGCGTGAGCGGAAGACGGTCTAACGGTGTGCGGGACCGTAGCCCAGCTTCATGGAGACGGTTGCGAATGGTCCTCGCCAATACCCCAGGAGCAACAGTGTCCCTAATTTGCTGGGAAGTGGCGGTGCGGTCCCCTACGGCACTGCGTAGGAACCTACGGTCTTGGCGTGCATCCGTGCGTCGCTGCGGTCCGGTCCCAGGTCGACGGGCACGTGCACCTTCCACCGACCACTGGCGACAACATCGATGTACTGTGGAGACCTCACGCCCCACGTGTTGAGCAATTCGGCGGTACGTCCACCCGGCGTCCCGCATGCCCACTATACGCCCTCACTCAAAGTCCGTCAACTGCACATACGGTTCACGTCCACGCTGTCGCGGCATGCTACCAGTGTTAAAGACTGCGATGGAGCTCCGTATGCCACGGCAAACTGGCTGACACTGACGGCGGCGGTGCACAAATGCTGCGCAGCTAGCGCCATTCGACGGCCAACACCGCGGTTCCTGGTGTGTCCGCTGTGCCGTGCGTGTGATCATTGCTTGTACAGCCCTCTCGCAGTGTCCGGAGCAAGTATGGTGGGTCTGACACACCGGTGTCTATGTGTTCTGTTTTCCATTTCCAGGAGTGTATATGCATACAATGAAGTGTGCTGTGCAGGTGTGTCCAAATTAACAGGTACAGTGCCGTTTATAGCTGCACTCAGATCACCGTATAACATTACAGAAGACTGTGACGGCAAATTAAGTTACACATTCCAAAAAGAAAGTTTCACTCTGCAGCAGAGTGTGCGCTGAAATGAAACTTCCTGGCAGATTAAAACTCTCTGTCGGACCACCAATCGAACTCGGGACGTTTTTCTGCAGGAGAGCTTCTGTGAAGTTTGGAAGGTAGGAGACGGGTCGTGAGTCGTATTTTGGTAGATCAGAAGGTAGAGCACTTACCTGCGAAAGTAAAAGGTCCCGAGTTCGAGTCTCGGTCCGGCACACAGTTTTAATCTGCCAGGACGTTTTACAGTTCCAAGTTCCGTTCCACTCTGCATTGCTCGCAAGTCATGAGTTCTTACGAGCACCGAAATCCATTCGAGCTGCCACGTACGGGTCCTCGTCTGGAACTACGCTGTTCGGTTCGGCATAAGAACTAAACTGGGCGTGCATTCGGCGGGAAGCCGAAAGCACACTAGTTGATTCGCATGCAACTCATTATTCAAATGGTATAAAAAAACTGATATCAAAATGAAATTTGGACTGAGTGGAAAAAAAATTTGTATTTAGATGTTTTTTCCTACGATTATGAACGAAATCTGAATTATACTTAAAAATTAATAAATGAAAATGCGATCTTTCCTCAGTTAACCACTGTTTTTCGCTTTCTCTTCAGTATATAAACTACATCAATTGAAAGAAAATCAGCCTTCGGTCACTAATTTTAAACAAATTAAACTGGTTTCGACACTGCTAGGAGTTTCTTCCTCAGAATTTAAAACAAAGAATGGTCTATATTCTGTAACATGGTCACAGAATTATGACTAAACATATATGATAGAGTATAAATACGGAATCGTCGTGAAAGACGACATATAAGTACTGCCAGTCTTTCACGACGATTACGTACTTATACTCTATCATACATGTTTACTTATAATTCTGTGACCATGTTGTAGAATATAGACCATTCTTTGATTTAAATTCTGAGGAAGACACTCCTAACAGTGTCGAAACCAGGTTAATTTGTTTAAAATTAGTGACTGAGGGCTGATTTTCTTTCAATTGTAACTATTCACGGTCCCTGAACGTGCAGCCATATACAAGATTTTTTATATTATATCACGTTCCTCTTTCTCACCTTGTCCCTCTTCTGTCCTATCGAGTGCTGACTGTACCCTCAATTTAAGACGATCTGTCTCAAATTTTTCTCTGTATTTTAATTTTCACGTACTGACATAAACCACAGTTACTATTGTTTTCCACAACTATGTAATACTTTATTTCCAACGGAAGCAGTGGTTGAGAAGAAGGGAGTGTAGGAGGACTGTAGCCTACACCGACGTAACTCAATCTCTACATTGATTAAGCACTGAAGGAAAGCAAAGAAAAGTTTGGAGTTGGAATAAAAGTTCAGGGCGAAGAAATAAAAAATTGAGGTTTGCTGATGACATTGTAATTCTGTCAGCCAGCAAAAGATGTGGGAGGACAGTTGAAAGGAATAGACAGCGTCTTTAAAGGAGAACATACGATGAACACCAACAAAAGAAAAACACTGATAATGGCATGTAGTCGAATTATAACAGGTGATGCTGAGGGAATTAGATTAGGAAACGAGACAAAGTAGCGAATGAGTTTTCTTATTTGGGCAACAAAGTAAATGATTATAGCCGAAGTAGAGAGGATATAAAATGCAGACTGGCAATGGTAAGAAAAGCGTTTCTGAAGAAGAGAAATTTGTTAGCATCTAATACAGATTTAAGTATTAGGAAGTGTTTCCTGAAAGTATTTGTGTGGTCTGTAGCCATGTGTGGAAGTGAAACATGGACGATAAACAGTTTAGACAAGAAGAGAATAGAATCTTTTAAAATGTGCCGCTACAGAAGAATGCTGTCGACTAGATGTGTAGATCATGTAACTAATGAGGTGGTAATGAATATAACTAGGGAGAAAAGAAATTTGTGGCACAACCCGAATAGAAGAAGGGATCGGCTGATAGGGCACATTCTGAAACATCAAGGGATCACCAATTTAGAACTGGGCCGGGAGGCGAGGGAGTGTTTGGAGTAAAAATTATAGAGAGCGACCAAGAGATGAATACAGCTAAGCAGATTCAGATGGATATAAGTTGCAGGAGTTATTGGGAGATAAAGACACTTGCACAGGTCCGAGTAGCATGGACAGCTGCATCAAAGAAGCCTCCGGACTGAAGACCATGAGAATAACAACAACAATCAAAATAACAAGTGTTCTATCCCGTATGAGACGTAAGAATTCTTATAACATGTCAGTCGTTATGAAGATAACGTAAAATGTGTAGAATGCCTGGTTGGTTGTTAGTTTGGCCCTAAGTTTGATAAGGCAAATGAATAAATAAGTAAATGAATAAAGAGAAACTTAACCTGTCTGATATTTGGTAGCACGTTTTTGCAGAAGCAACGACATAACTTATGCTCTGTGTCTCAACACCTTGAACCACACTTCATACATTAGAGTAAAATCTGAAATGATTGTTTGAGACTGCAAGTGTTAATTACTTTAGGTAACACTGAAATAATAAGATTTACACGTCATTTATGTGAATGAGTGGTGTCTGTTCTTTTGGACATGTGCAAAAGAACGGACACAATGCAAAATCCTTAGCTGTGGTACATTATAAGTAAACTGAAGGTGTAAAAGGAAGAAAGGGGAGGAAGGGAAGGGATTACTGATGTCAGCTGGATCGGGACATTATACAGAATCAGCGGCTGCGAGTGAAAATTTCTACCGCACCAGGATTTGAACCTAAAATCCCAAAGCTTAACGACTGCGCCACCAGGGGCGCAGTACTTATAGGCACTGCGCGGACTGCCTCGCACGCCTCACGGCCGACCCACACTCCGATCGAGCGCCAGCCACCTGTCCACAGTCCCTGCCCATTTCTTCCATAGAGTTAGTCTGAGATGAGTAGGAGGTCGAACGTACTCCTGCAGCTGCAATGAAGAAGGTGGATCCAATGCCCATCCAGGCGTATCTATTATACACTCCTGGAAATGGAAAAAAGAACACATTGACACCGGTGTGTCAGACCCACCATACTAGCTCCGGACACTGCGAGAGGGCTGTACAAGCAATGATCACACGCACGGCACAGCGGACACACCAGGAACCGCGGTGTTGGCCGTCGAATGGCGCTAGCTGCGCAGCATTTGTGCACCGCCGCCGTCAGTGTCAGCCAGTTTGCCGTGGCATACGGAGCTCCATCGCAGTCTTTAACACTGGTAGCATGCCGCGACAGCGTGGACGTGAACCGTATGTGCAGTTGACGGACTTTCAGCGAGGGCGTATAGTGGGCATGCGGGAGGCCGGGTGGACGTACCGCCGAATTGCTCAACACGTGGGGCGTGAGGTCTCCACAGTACATCGATGTTGTCGCCAGTGGTCGGCGGAAGGTGCACGTGCCCGTCGACCTGGGACCGGACCGCAGCGACGCACGGATGCACGCCAAGACCGTAGGATCCTACGCAGTGCCGTAGGGGACCGCACCGCCACTTCCCAGCAAATTAGGGTCACTGTTGCTCCTGGGGTATCGGCGAGGACCATTCGCAACCGTCTCCATGAAGCTGGGCTACGGTCCTGCACACCGTTAGGCCGTCTTCCGCTCACGCCCCAACATCGTGCAGCCCGCCTCCAGTGGTGTCCGACAGGCGTGAATGGAGGGACGAATGGGGACGTGTCGTCTTCAGCGATGAGAGTCGCTTCTGCCTTGGTGCCAATGATGGTCGTATGCGTGTTTGGCGCCGTGCAGGTGAGCGCCACAATCAGGACTGCATACGACCGAGGCACACAGGGCCAACACCCGGCATCATGGTGTGGGGAGCGATCTCCTACACTGGCCGTACACCACTGGTGATCGTCGAGGGGACACTGAATAGTGCACGGTACATCCAAACCGTCATCGAACCCATCGTTCTACCATTCCTAGACCGGCAAGGGAACTTGCTGTTCCAACAGGACAATGCACGTCCGCATGTATCCTGTGCCACCCAACGTGCTCTAGAAGGTGTAAGTCAACTACCCTGGCCAGCAAGATCTCCGGATCTGTCCCCCATTGAGCATGTTTGGGACTGGATGAAGCGTCGTCTCACGCGTTCTGCACGTCCAGCACGAACGCTGGTCCAACTGAGGCGCCAGGTGGAAATGGCATGGCAAGCCGTTCCACAGGACTACATCCAGCATCTCTACGATCGTCTCCATGGGAGAATAGCAGCCTGCATTGCTGCGAAAGGTGGATATACACTGTACTAGTGCCGACATTGTGCATGCTCTGTTGCCTGGCGCTATGTGCCTGTGGTTCTGTCAGTGTGATCATGTGATGTATCTGACCCCAGGAATGTGTCAATAAAGTTTCCCCTTCCTGGGACAATGAATTCACGGTGTTCTTATTTCAATTTCCAGGAGTGTATTAATGCGTCGTGTCTGTTCTTTTGGACTAATCTGTAAATTCTTTGTTTAATCCGTTAATCGGCCTTCGCCCACACTGTTGTACCTTATTTACAACATTCTGCGTTGCTTTTACAGTCACCTATTTACTGAAATTGTGTTATCGTATTAACTGATTTGTTGGTGTTTCTTGGTGTCTTCTTGCCGCATGACGCCTGTTTTACGAGCGCCCTACTATTGCCTGAAAGGTCAGCTACTACTTCTGCAGTCTATGCTTGCAATTGGCCCGGCCTGACAAGTTAAGTTTACCGGTGGCGCCATGTCACTGGCCAGCATCTGGGATTCGCCCATGTCGTTACCTTGTATGAAGCACCTTTACGGCACTCTGACTGCTGTTCAAGTTATGGTTTTTCTTCTCTGGTTCTCGTGTGCCTCAGTCTTTTCAGACATCACGTATTTTTGCCTTTTGGCTTGGATTCCTATTGTGTCGTGCCCGTTCTGTATCAAGTTTTCCCCAGTCAGCCGGGCCATTTGCTTGCCCTTGTGTTGCTTAAATTTATCAGCTCTCTCAGAACACTGTGTTAAATTTTGATTCGTAATTACAGCCATTCTTTCAGCTTGGACAGTTGAATTTGTTTAAACATTTTCCTGTTACTGAATTTGAGCTAGTCGTTGTTACATTCGACCTTCAAAAATATCGATGTGTAATTTAAGACCATTCTGTTTTCTTGGGACGTTTAAATTGTTTAAACCTTTTACATTTTACTAATTTGGTACTAGCCGTTATTACATTTGACCTTCAAAAATTTGATTTGTAATTTAAAACCATTCTGTTAGCTTGGGATATTTAAATTGCCTAAGCAGTTTACTTATTACTAAATTTGGGCTATTCGTTGTTACATCTGACCTTCAAACGTTTTGGTCGTAATTGAAAACTATTATGTTAGATTGGGTCATTTAAATAGTTTTAACACTCTATCTATTGTATATGTATGCTGCTCATTGTTATATTTGACCTTCAAAAATTTTGGTCTGTAATTAAAGCCATTCTGCTACCCTGGGGCATTTAAATTTGTTCAAACATTTTACGTGCTAGTAAATTTGTGCTAGTGGTTGTTACGTCCGATCTTAAAAAATTTTTCTTTATGTTTGTCAGGACAGCTTTAAATCTTTAGTCTGTTATTGGAAATATGTGTAAGATCTTATGGGACCAAACTACTGAGGTCATCGGTCTGTAAGGTTACACAGTACTTAATCTCACTTAAACTAACTTACACTGAGGACAAAACACGCACACCCATGCCCGAGGAAGGACTCGAACCTCCGACGGAGGGAGCCGCGCGGACCGTGACAAGGCGCCCCTTTTAGTCTATTATTTAGAACCATTTTGTTAGACTGGTGTCATTTTGCTATTTCTGAAAGATTATTTAACTGTGTTTCACTAATATTACTTAAAAATTGTTTAATAAATGTGAATCAGTTGCAAATAATGATGTCATAACCTGAGGCCTAGACCTTTCCTGAATTCCTGTTAACTAGCACGCTGGAGCAAATCTATTCTGGGTTGGAAAGGTTGGCACAGGAGAGGAATTCATGGGAGACTGCATCAAATAAGTCAAATACCTGATGACTCCAAAAAAAAAAAAACTCTAAAGGTTGCATTTATCGTGAATCTCTAGCCTGGCCCAGGATCTCAAGCGATTGGAAAAAAGTGTAGGTCACTTCTGTGTATAAGAAGGTTAAAAGAATAGACCCGCAAAATTTCAGACCAATATGCTTAACATCGGTCTGCTGCAGAATTCTTGAACAAATTCTGAATTCGAGTATCATTAATTTCCGTGAGACCGGGAAACTTACGTCCACGAATCACCACGGTTTTAGAAAGCATCGCTCGTGTGAAATTCAACTTGAGCTTTCCTCACATGATACACTGAGAACTATGGATGAAGGGCTACGGCAGATTCCATATCTCTAGATATCTAAAAAGCATTTGACATGGTGCCCCACTGCGGACTGTTAACGGAGAGACGAGCAGTGGAATATGTTCCCAGATATGTGAGTGATTCCAACACTCCATAAGTAGTAGAACCCAGTACATTGTGCTCGACGGTGGGTGTTCATTAGAGGCAAGGATATCGTCAGGAGTGCCGCAGGGAAGTATGACAGATCACTGTTATTTTTTATATACATAAACAATCTTGGGGACAATCTGGGCAGCAGTCTGCGGTTGTTTTCTGATGATGATGTGGTATACGAGATGGTGTCCAAGTTCAGTGACCGTAGGAGGATACAAAAGAACTTAGGAATAATTTTTCGTTAACGCAATGAACCGCAGTTAGTTCTAAATGTTAATGTGGATGAGTAGGAAAAACAAAGTCGCAATGTTCGGCTGCAACATTAGTAGTGCCCTGCTTGAGACAGTTGCGCCATTTAAATATCTTGGCGTAACACTGCAAAGCGATATAAAATGGCACGAGCATGCGAGGATTTGCGAATGGTCGACTTCAGCATATCGGGAAAATTTTAGGAAAGTGTGGTTCACCTGTAAGGGCGACCGCTTATAGGACACTGGAGCGACCTACTCTTGAGTACTCCTCGAGTGTTTCGGAGCCGCAGCAAGTCGGATTTAAGGAAGACTTCGAAGCAATTCACAGACGGGCTGCTAGATTTGTTAAATGTAGCCTCGAACACCACGCGCGTATTATGGAGATGCTTCGGTAACTCAAAAGGGAATTCATGAAGGGAAGGCGACGTACTTTTCGAAGGATAATATTAGAACATTCCGAGAAGCGGTATTTTAATTTGACTGACTAATTATTCGACTGCTAGGAACATACATTTCGCGTAAGGACCAATAAGAGACGATAAATTAAGGCTCATACGGAGCCATATTGTCCGCAGTTTTTCTCTCGCACTATTTGCGAATAGAACAGGAAAGGAAATGACTACCAGTATTATAATGCACCATAAGCCACGCACCGTACCGTGGCTTGTGTAACGTCTCCTTGCAAAATACATATTATATGTGGTAAAAAAAAGGAAAAAAAATTGAACTGGATGAGTATAATTTTATTTATGCATGGACAATGATTGTGTGAACTTCACGTAATAAAGAGAAACCATTATGTGTCATGTTTTATACTTGTATAGAATTATGTATCGATTTTTTTAAAGATAATATCTGCATCGGCGAGTGCTGGAACCGCCACGGACGATACTTATTAAATATCAAATAAAGATATAAATGTATTAAACCGCGTATAAATAGTAGTGACCGAGCTTTAATTTCTCTGTCGTCTTTTTGGAGTTAATGAGTAGGAAGAGCCTGTGACTCTATATTGTATGCTTGTGTAGCATTCTTTTGTCAAAAATGAGAGAAGGATGCCATTAGGCATTGATTTGTAAAGGTGTGTAAGAATTTAATCTGTCTGAATGTTTTGAATAGAGTTACTTAGTGAAAACTTGCATTATGATTTGCAATAAGCTTTTCTGGCATTTTATCCCATCCTTTTAAGACATTTTCAGCTATTTAAATATTATCCGTGGTGCAGAGCTGCGCTACGAACGAACGAGCCGTTGCCGCGGCGCATTCAAACTGCATTAAATGAAACCAACCATAGCGCAAAGAAGCGGACAGGTAATAGTAAACGAAATTTTTTTCTTTCAGCTCTCGGGATTGCAGGGCAGAGCAACAAATTTTGTGATGTGTTTTACAGGTGGACGCGGCCTGCGGATGATGTTATATTATTAACAGTGCAAAAACATAATTTATCTTCATGACATAAAAGAAATCTTGCTGTGCGTAGTTCTGGTCTGCCAATCATTATAGTAAAAACATTTTCTCACTGATAATAGTCTCATGTTCTCGTGTTAGTCGTGGTACTTATTGGTGTTTTAATGTTAACAAAAATCCACTGCAAAATTTTGATGTTGAACAAACATTGCGTACTGTAACATCAGTAATGATAAGGAAGTAATTTTCAGTAGCCTTTTCAATAACTGCAAACTAAGAAAGATATGTTGAACTTCATAGCAGGTTACAGTAACAAAACAATGTTCCTTTCATAGAAAGCCAGATCCAGAATAATAAGAAAATAATATATTTTGTTTTGTTGAAAATTAATGATCCAAAGAAAGTCACAGCACAGCATCTCTAAAAAGTATTTCAGGGCTCTTTTAGTAGCAACGTATTTTATCTCATCCATTTATCAATATATTAGTTGTTCCGCGAGCAATAACAAAGAGAGCGAAACTTGCCGAGTATGTTTGCAGATATAGATGAATCTAGAGGTGAAGACTGCGAACAGCATTCCGACCACGAAAGCATGAGAATCATGATCTATAACCTGTAAGGCTTGTTTTGTAGTGTCCAACTGAGTTTCTGTCTGATGAGAGAAAAGTAATTGACAAGACTTGTTCCGCAAAGACGGGCGGAATACAGTGCCTCAATGTTTTAAGGATGTTACGGCAGCTGATAAAATTATTGGTTACTGAAATCACGAGGTTTTCATAGACAGCTGAAGATACGAGGTTTTTATTGCCTGCTATCGATGTTTGTTGCTGAGATTTACTGTAATTAAATGTCAGTTAACAGTATATCTGCAACTAAAGCGTTCGGAATATAAATAAACAAAACAAAGGTGATACGGGAGTTTAGCATAAGGTAATACACGGAAACGTGAAGTTACCAATGATGTGTCATTTGCCTCAGCTTCGCATCTCCCAACATCCAATTTTTTTACTCACTTTCGGATTTTATAATAGGTACTGAGACTGTCTTAGTAATTTAATACAAATATATGCTATAATATTGCTAATAAGTGTGTTTCTTCGATTGGCTTTATCCACACGAGAGCCTGCACTACTTACATAAAGATCTTTTACACTTTTCTATTTAGATTTGTATTTTATATGTTCTAAAGATTCTGCTACTAAATAGACACAGCGACCAAATACGAATGACCTGAAATCAAGAGGTTTTCATAGACAGATGGAGATACGAGGTTTTTATTGCCTACTGTCGATGTTTCTTGCTGAGATTTACTGTAATTAAATGTCAGTGAACAGCATATCTGAAATTAAAGCGTTCAGAAGATGTATAAACTGCTACATATTAAATAATTTGTTACAAATTAAGTGCGATGAAACGTTCCTCATCTTATCGATTGCAAACCTGTATCGCACTAATTGTAATGGCGCTTTTACAGGGTGTTTCAAAAATGACCGGTATATTTGAAACGGCAATAAAAACTAAACGAGCAGCGATAGAAATACACCGTTTGTTGCAAATATGCTTGGGACAACAGTACATTTTCAGGCAGACAAACTTTCGAAATTACAGTAGTTACAATTTTCAACAACAGATGGCGCTGCGGTCTGGGAAACTCATAGTACGATATTTTCCACATATCCACCATGCGTAGCAATAATATGGCGTAGTCTCTGAATGAAATTACCCGAAACCTTTGACAACATGTCTGACGGAATGGCTTCACATGCAGATGAGATGTACTGCTTCAGCTGTTCAATTGTTTCTGGATTCTGGCGGTACACCTGGTCTTTCAAGTGCCCCCACAGAAAGAAGTCACAGGGGTTCATGTCTGGCGAATAGGGAGGCCAATCCACGCCGCCTCCTGTATGTTTCGGATAGCCCAAAGCAATCACACGATCATCGAAATATTCATTCAGGAAATTAAAGACGTCGGCCGTGCGATGTGGCCGGGCACCATCTTGCATAAACCACGAGGTGTTCGCTGTGTCGTCTAAGGCAGTTTGTACCGCCACAAATTCACGAAGGATGTCCAGATAGCGTGATGCAGTAATCGTTTCGGATCTGAAAAATGGGCCAATGATTCCTTTGGAAGAAATGGCGGCCCAGACCAGTACTTTTTGAGGATGCAGGGACGATGGGAGTGCAACATGGGGATTTTCGGTTCCCCATATGCGCCAGTTCTGTAAACCAAATGCTGCCCACATGCATATCGCCGTCATCAATCCTGTGCACTATATCGTTAGCGAATGTCTCTCGTGCAGCAATGGTAGCGGCGCTGAGGGGTTGCTGCGTTTGAATTTTGTATGGATAGAGGTGTAAACTCTGGCGCATGAGACGATACGTGGACGTTGGCGTCATTTGGACCACAGCTGCAACACGGCGAACTGAAACCCGAGGCCGCTGTTGGATCACCTGCTGCACTAGCTGTGCATTGCCCTCTGAGGTTGCCGTACGCGGTCGCCCTACTTTTCCAGCACGTTCATCCATCACGTTCGCAGTCCGTTGAAATTTTTCAAACAGATCCTTTATTGTGTCGCTTTTCGGTCCTTTGGTTACATTAAACCTCCGTTGAAAACTTCGTCTTGTTGCAACAACACTGTGTTCTAGGCGGTGGAATTCCAACACCAGAAAAATCCTCTGTTCTAAGGAATAAACCATGTTGTCTACAGCACACTTGCACGTTGTGAACAGCACACGTTTACAGCAGAAAGACGACGTACAGAATGGCGCACCCACAGACTGCGTTGTCTTCTGTATCTTTCATATCACTTGCAGCGCCATCTGTTGTTGAAAATTGTAACTACTGTAATTTCGAAAGTTTGTCCGCCTGAAAATGTACTGTTGTCCCAAGCATATTGCAACAAACGGTGTATTTCTATCGCTGCTCGTTTAGTTTTTATTGCCGTTTCAAATATACCGGTCATTTTTGAAACACCCTGTGTAAGCTGATGTCCTTACTGAGTGTATAGAGAACTTTCTTTTTGCCCTATAATTTGTCGATGGATATTGAAGTTCTTACTTACGTATACTACAGACGGAACAACATGACTTGCGTATGGACAAGGGTGGAAATGTGCGTTTTAAGAGAGTTAGGTAGGAATTTTAGCTGCGCGGGATTAGCCGAGCGGTCTAGGGCGCTGCAGTCGTGAACTGAGCGGCTGATCCCGGCGGAGGTTCGAGTCCTCCCTCGGGTATGTGTGTGTGTGTGTGTGTGTGTGTGTGTGTTTGTCCTTAGGATAATTTCGGTTAAGTAGTGTCTAAGCTTAGTCCCTGAAGATTTCACACACATTTGAACATGTTTTTTTAGGCATTTTACTCCCATCCATTTCGTAAACAAAATATGTGATAACTGCCGCTGCAGCGCGCTGCCATCATGTGTACCACCTTGAGACATGCGTACCGTATGTACAAACCGCATCATTCCTGTGCGTTCAGCGGCACAGTGAACTCGGCTCGCTCAGCGTCGACGTTCGAATGCGCGGTGCTTGTGCCGACGCCTTAACGACACACTTGTTTACTGGAGAACGCAGACCGATGCGTATCAGAACGATGGTGGCACACCCGTGCTGCGAGGACAACACAGAGGCCAACTTGAAGGCTGCAAAGTACATCACATTTATTCCAAATCCTATCACGACATTTGTTTTGCTCCAACGAGTATTGCATAATGACTCTGTTGTTATATGCTCACTATCGTGATACACTGGACTAAGGAACATGATAATGAATTGAAGTCGATGTGCTGTATTCAGGTTCACTTACTGTCAATTCCGTCGATTGCACTTCCAAAGCGCCGACTTTCAGCACGATCTGATCGTGGTATCGTACACACTTTTTTATGGGTGACACTTAACAGTACATGGACATAATTTCCAAACTACAGGAAAGGGTCGTAAAAATAAAAACCAAAAATAGTAGGAGAGCATATTGTCAAGAATTGTTCAAATCACTGTGGTTTTAGCTACACCATGTGAGCACATTTACGAACACAGAAACAGTACAGAAAAAATTTTCAAACAATAGGAAAGAGCCATAAAAATAAAAACCAAAAACAGTAGTCGAGCGGATTGTCAAGAATTGTTGAAATCACTGGGGTTGTAGCTACACCATACGAGTATATTTACCCATCAATGGTGCACTTAAAAAATAATAGCTGTGTGCACGACAGTGGAACAAGATCTTGACTGAATTTACATTTACCAAGAAAGAATAAATATAAATATAAAACTCCATACAGCATTTTCTACCAAGGAATAAAACTGCACAATATACCTTCCAAGGAGATTAGATTATTAGAACTAAGTTATTTAAAAAGGAAGCTAAAAAGTACTTCTTAACTAATACATATTAGAGAGTGAAGGATTGCCTAAGACAACACAGATTAGCTGCTTTTTGAAAAAGGAACGCGAATAAGTAATAATAATGATAGTAAAACTCTATCATTTCCCATAATATTTTCGCGCTTTGATTTTACTTTATCTTTTTGTTTTCTTTTTTCTGCAAACCTTACTTCAAATGTTTCAAATGACTCTGAGCACTATGGGACTTAACATCTGAGGTCATCAGTCCCCTAGAACTTAGAACAACTTAAACCTAACAAATCTAAGGACATCACACACATCCATGCCCGAGGCAGGATTCAAACCTAATTCGCCTAGAAACGCTCGGCCACATCGGCCGGCTGCAAACCTTACTCCCAGAGCTATGCAACTCTTCATCCTCTTTCTGTACTCGACATCTCAGGGAAGCTATGCTGACTCACTTTTTCAGGCTAGTAAATGGGAAAATTATGGTGCACAAAATGGAAACCAAATATCGTCGCTGTGCCTCTGACGTCAGCTCAGACCGTGTGTAGAGTTTCATTGTCAAATAATGTATGTGTAGCTCATGTAGTGTGTGCAGTGAATGGGATGTTGAAATGAACAGTGTAGCTGGAACCGCGCTACAGTCTGGAACCGCGCGACCGCTACGGTCGCAGGTTCGAATCCTGCCTCGGGCATGGATGTGTGTGTTGTCCTTAGGTTAGTTAGGTTTAACTAGTTCTAAGTTGTAGGGGACTGATGACCTCAGCAGTTGAGTCCCATAGTGCTCAGAGCCATTTGAACCGTTTGAACAGTGTAGCTCTAGCTATTTATACAACTACATAACATCTCTGTAAAGCTATTGTACGCTAGAGATAAACGAAAGGCGGTAGCACTGTTTTAAACAGTGCGGCCTTCATTCTGACGGGTGGGAGCTTCAATCTTCATCCGATTATCCTGATTTATATTTCCCATGATTTCCCTAAGTTACTTCAGGCAAATACCAGGTGGTTCCTACTTTAAGGCCATGGCTGACTACCAGCCCTTTCCTTGTCTAACTAGACCTGAAAATATGTAAATACCTATATATGCCTCTAAGTCCTCATGGAGCATATGTACTACATCCTGCTTTAATTTTTTCCTGGGTCAGGCAATGAAATGAACTTGCTGTATCGTGTATGTTAAAGTGTGTGCTTTCTGTTCATCACTTGTTTTTGTTTCTGCAAGCTCCCAGTAGGTTTCAGCATGTGACTGAAAAAAATCTGTTTACCGCAGTGTTAGTAAGGTTTCAAGAAATCACTGTAATTTCTGCTTGTTTTTGGTACTGTGAACTAAAATGTGTCTGTAACTTGCTTTAATATACTAATACATCCTACACTACAGAGTAAGAGACCTTATTTCCTCACAGCTCTACGGCCAGTGATCGAGTTTCTTTTGGCGGAAAACCAGGGCATCTCAGATATCCATATGTGTTTCCTTCTGTAAGTTATGAAGTAATAGGCGACGGAAATATCTATTGCGGTAGGTCACCAAAAGAAACGTTACACTGTCTGCGGAGCTATGAACATAGCTTATTGTGTTATTATCCAAGGAGTTACAGCAAAGAGATACAATTTTTTAAATGGAACAATAGTTGTTTCCATCGTGCACCGGAATCAGTAACACCAGATGTGTATACATCAATTTAAATTACATTCCTATCACGTTTAGTTTTGGAGCTACAACCATTCAAAGTTTCAGGGGCAGATACCACACACGCTGCACACAACGCAATGCGGCTTCTACGAGGGCAGTTCAATAAGTAATGCAACACATTTTTTTTCTCGGCCAATTTTGGTTGAAAAAACCGGAAATTTCTTGTGGAATATTTTCAAACATTCCCGCTTCGTCTCGTATAGTTTCATTGACTTCCGACAGGTGGCAGCGCTGTACGGAGCTGTTAAAATGGCGTCTGTAACGGATGTGCGTTGCAAACAACGGGCAGTGATCGAGTTTCTTTTGGCGGAAAACCAGGGCATCTCAGATATTCATAGGCGCTTGCAGAATGTCTACGGTGATCTGGCAGTGGACAAAAGCACGGTGAGTCGTTGGGCAAAGCGTGTGTCATCATCGCCGCAAGGTCAAGCAAGACTGTCTGATCTCCCGCGTGCGGGCCGGCCGTGCACAGCTGTGACTCCTGCAATGGCAGAGCGTGCGAACACACTCGTTCGAAATGATCGACGGATCACCATCAAACAACTCAGTGCTCAACTTGACATCTCTGTTGGTAGTGCTGTCACAATTGTTCATCAGTTGGGGTATTCAAAGGCTTGCTCCCGCTGGGTCCCTCGTTGTCTAACCGAACACCATAAAGAGCAAAGGAGAACCATCTGTGCGGAATTGCTTGCTCGTCATGTGGCTGAGGGTGACAATTTCTTGTCAAAGATTGTTACAGGCGATGAAACATGGGTTCATCACTTCGAACCTGAAACAAAACGGCAATGAATGGAGTGGCGCCACACCCACTCCCCTACCAAGAAAAAGTTTAAAGCCATACCCTCAGCCGGTAAAGTCATGGTTACAGTCTTCTGGGACGCTGAAGGGGTTATTCTGATCCATGTCCTTCCCCATGGTCAAACGATCAACTCTGAAGTGTATTGTGCTACTCTTCAGAAATTGAAGAAACGACTTCAGCGTGTTCGTAGGCACAAAAATCTGAACGAACTTCTCCTTCTTCATGACAACGCAAGACCTCACACAAGTCTTCGCACCCGAGAGGAGCTCACAAAACTTCAGTGGACTGTTCTTCCTCATGCACCCTACAGCCCCGATCTCGCACCGTCGGATTTCCATATGTTTGGCCCAATGAAGGACGCAATCCGTGGGAGGCACTACGCGGATAATGAAGAAGTTATTGATGCAGTACGACGTTGGCTCCGACATCGACCAGTGGAATGGTACCGTGCAGGCATACAGGTGGCGTAAGGCCGTAGCACTGAACGAAGATTACGTTGAAAAATAGTGTTGTGTAGCTAAAAGATTGGGGAATAACCAGGTGTATTTCAATGCTGAATCAAACAACCCCTGTTTCAGAAAAAAAATGTGTTGCATTACTTATTGAACTGCCCTCGTAAATGTGGTGCGGCCGAGTTGTAACGTCGCCGGTGTCACGGGGTGAGAAGCGTCCTCGATGCGCTGTTCTTTAGACTGCCGACTGTCACCCCACACGGCCATATACCCGACAGTCCGAGCCCCACACACAAACGGGGCTCAACACACCACAGTTACTGACATCGGATGAAGATGGCATACACGAACAACGAGTACGTTGACATGTTGCTGATGCTCGGCGAGTGCCGACACGATGCCACTGAAGCAGCCATGGCGTACGCCGTGAGATATCCTAGGCGAAGAGAATCCGGCAGTCATTACGTTCTCACGTGCCGAACAACGACTCCGGGGAACAGGCAGCTTTGTAATGCGCCTCACTAACAGACGAAGAACTGCAAGAAGTGAGGAGACGGAGGTGTTTGTTTTAGCTGCAACCACGATCCTCGTGTCAGCTTACGAGTCGTTGCTGCAGTCGCTGGTGTCTGTCTCACACCTGTGTGGCGTATAGTACACAGCCACAGGTTTCACCTGTACCGCCTGTCATTGACCCAGGAGCTGTATGGGAACGATTTTTGGTGTTACTGATTCCAGTGCATGATAGAAACAACTATTGTTCCAGAATGAAATTTTCACTCTGCAGCGGAGTGTGCGCTGATATGAAACTTCCTGGCGGATTAAAACTGTGTGCCGGATAGAGACTCGAACTCGGAACTTTTGCCTTTCGCGCGCAAGTGCTCTACAACCTGAGCTACCCAAGCACGAATCACGCCCCGTCCTTACAGCTTTCATTCTGGAAACATCCCCCAGGCTGTGGCTAAGCCAAGTCTCCGCAATATCCTTTCTTCCAGGAGTGCTAGTTCTGCAAGGTTCGCATGAGAGCTTCTGTGAAGTTCGGAAAGTAGGAGACGAGGTACTGGCGAAAGTAAGGCTTTGAGGACGGGGCGTGAGTCGTGCTTGGGTGGGTCAGGTTGTAGAGCACTTGTCCGCGAAAGGCAAAGGTCCCGAGTTCGAGTCTCGGTCCGGCACACAGTTTTATCTACCAGGTAGTTTCAACTATTGTTCCATTTAAGAAATTGTATCTTATTGCTGTAACTCTTTGGATAATAACACAATAAACTATGTTCATGGCTCCGCAGACAGTGTAATATTTTTGATGTTGACCTAACGCAATAGCAACGACCTTAAAAAAAATGTTCAAATGGCTCTGAGCACTATGGGACTTAACATCTGAGGTCATCAGTCCCCTAGAACTTAGAACTACTTAAACCTAACTAACCTAAGGACATCACACACATCCAAGCAGGATTCGAACCCGCGGCCGTAGCGGTCGCGCGGTTCCAGACTGAAGCGCCTAGAATCGTTCGGCCACAAACGACCTTCACCTTCACAACAACAACAAATGAGGAATGTGATGACACAGATAATCAGATTATGCATTTCTGATGAGGAAAGGCCCCCGAACACCAAAACCTGTGACAACACCAAGAGCACAAATGTCCCATGCCATGGATCTACCTGACGAAATGAATAAGACACAGAGAACCAATTTCGGTTGTGCGTTGCTGGTCGATCTAGGGGGCTAGCCTCATCCATTACAAACAACTAGCGGCCGTTTGATGATGCGATTAGGGCGGACCTGCGCCTAACCAGTCGTTTGATGGTAAAGGATCTCTGCATCAGCTCCGGTAGCGTGCAACATGCTACCTGGTAGGAGTAAACCTATCGGTGATGCACAGGTATTGACTCGGTCTCACAGCAAAGCGGACAATAAGTGACATCTGGGGATCGTTTGATGTAGTACACGTCATCGTGTCTACCCTGTTGCATACCAGGACAGGGAACTATGACGCCGGATATTACTTCTGTTTTGCTCGATGACTTTCCGTCTATTACGATGAACTGTGACCTTTCTGAGAGGAAATCACGAATCCAGTCGCACAACTGAGGCGATACTCCGTAGACACGCAGTTTGGTTAGATGACGCTTGTGAGGAACGGTGTCGAAAGCCTTCTGGAAATCTAAAAATATGGAATTAATTTGACACCCCCTGTCGATAGCACTTATTACTTCATGAGTATAAAGAACTAGTTGTGTTTCACAAGAACGATATTTTCTGAATCCGTGCTGACTATATGCGAATAAATCGATTTCTTCGAGATACTTCATAATGTTCGAATACAGTATGTGTTCTAAAACCCTACTGCAAATCGACGTTAGTGATATAGGCCTGTAATTCAGCGGATTACTTCTACTTCCCTTTTTGGGTATTGGTGTGACTTGAGCAATTTTCCAGTCTTTAGGTACGTATCTTTCTGTGAGCGAGTGGTTGTATATAATTGCTAAATATGGAGCTATTTTATCAGCATATTCAGAGAGGAACCTGACTGGTATACAATCTGGACCGGAGGCCTTGCCTTTATTAAGTGATTTAAGCTGCTTTGTTACACCGAGGATATCTAATTCTATGTTTCTCATCTTGGCAGTTGTTCTTGATTGGAATTCAGGAATATTTACTTCGTCGTCTTTGGTGGAGGAGTTTCAGGAAACTGTGTTTAATAACTCTGCTTTAGTGGCACTGTCATCGGTGACTTCACCGTTGTTATCGCGCAGTGAAGGTATTGATTGTGCCTTTCTACTGGTGTGCTTTATGGATGACCAGAATCTCTTAGGGTTTTCTGCCAGATTTCGAGACAGAATTTCGTTGTTGAAGTTATTAAAAGCATCTCGCATTGAAGTACGCACCATATTTCGAACCTCTGTAGAACTTTTCCAATCTTGGGGATTTTGCGTTCTTTTAAATTAGGCATGCTTTTTTCGTTGCTTCTGCAACAACGATCTGACCCGTTTTGTGTACCATGGGGGATCAGTACCATCACTTATTAATTTATGTGGTATATATCTCTCAATTGCTGTTGATACTATCTCTTTGAAAGCATTCCACAACTTTTCTACACATACATGATCAGATCGGAAGGAGTGAAGACTGTCTCAAAAAGGCATTAAGAGCATTTATATCAGCTTTTTTAAATAGGTATACTTTGCGTTTGTTTTTGATGGTTGTAGGTGTTACGGTATTCAACCTAGCAGCAACTGCCTTGTGGTCGCTAATCCCTGTATTCGTCACAACATTCACTATTTATCCCGGATTATTTGTTGCTAAAAGGTCAAGTATGCTTTCGCAAACATTTACGCTTCGAGAGGGCTCATGAACTAATTGTTCAAAATAATTTTCTGAGAAAGCATTCAGTACAATTTTGGATGATGTTTTATGCCTGCCGCCGGCTTTAAACGTATAATTTTTCCAGCATATCTGTGTATCTATTAGTGAAAACCGTGTCAAAGCCTTACTGTGGTTTCTAAGACAGAAAAACGCGATGGGGAAGTTGAATTCATCATAGTTCAGCCAGTTTCCACGCAATATTTATAAATTATATACATAAACCTCCATTTTGAGCTATTCTATTATCAGTAAATTAATCGTATCAAAAGTCTTAGAGTAGTTAATGCGATTGACAGTCATATACAGACGGAAAAAATTGCCAAGAGCCTCAGTTTATCTACAGAAGATATACATTATTTCTGGTCTCTGAAATTGCGACAGCTGTTTAATGTTTGCTGGCTGGGGTGGCCGAGCGGGTCTAGGCGCTACAGTCTGGAACCGCGCGACCGCTACGGTCGCAGGTTCGAATCCTGACTCGGGCATGGATGCATGTGATGTCCTTAGGTTAGTTAGGTTTAAGTAGTTCTAAGTTCTAGGGGACTGATGACCTTAGAAGTTAAGTCCCATAGTGCTCAGAGCCATTTGAACCATTTTTTTTTTTGTTTACTGCTTATCCTGCCAGATACCGCCTCCACTGTAGTTGATCAGCTTGCAGCTCCCATCATTGCTACGAGATGTCATACCAAACGCCAGTTACACAGGAAACAGAAAACAATGCCTATACAATGTGGTTATTGTGGTGTCTAGGAAGCCTGCTTACTCGGTTCGCTAGACATACAATCAAGTAGTCGTATTAATGAGTTTTATCGCAGTAAGACAATTAAAATACTTAACTTTTGCAATGAGACAGATTTGTCGCATGCAAAGGCCGACACACACAATAATCGATCTTCTTCAGTATAAACAATGTTAAGTCTGTGGTACATACAGAGTACAAACTAAGTGACTAGACTTGAAGTTAATATTGAGCTGGACCGCCGCCAGTCATTTTTTTCTTTATTGTTATTTTAACACCTCATATAAAAAGGTGGGCCGGCAGCGGCAATTTTACGCCGCTCTTCTGCCACCGACAGTACAAATAGAATCAAGGAAGACATATAAACACAAAACATAACGGTGGACAAAAACAGTAGACACATGAGCAAAAAACACGAAGCCGTACACGGGCGTAGAAAAATAAAAACCGGTCAGCACTGTACACGAACACTGATGATTCAGATGGCACATGTGAACGATGGAGCGTGGGCGGTGAAAACACTGAAGCACTAACACGACGACACACACACAGAACCGATGGCGATTATCTCCGCCGCGCGAATGTTCACTTGACGTGTGCGAGTCCAGGGACCTGCCAAAAGGGGAAAGGTGGGGGAGGAGGGAGAGGGGAGATTGTAGATGCCAGTGGCAGAGGAGATGGGGGGGGAGGAAAGAAGGTACCAGGATATGGGAAGCCCAGGGAGTGGAGAGGGGAGGAAGGGAGAAGGGAGAGAAGGGAGAGAGGGTGCCCTAAGGAAAAAACACAGGATGTGGGAGGATGAAAGGTGGTAGGAGGGGTAGATGGAGGGGATGAGGGCATCATCAGGTAGGGGAGTTGGCGGAAGCCACCTTGGGCGAGGGTATGAAGAGTGGAGAGATGGAGAGCAGGTGGGACGTGGGAATAGAGGCGCGGCAGCGGACGGGGGTGGGAGAGAATGGGGGAGGATCCATATCTGTTCGAGGAAAAGCGGGAGATGTGGGAATGGAATAAGGTCATACAGGATCCGCATGGGGGAGGAGAGACAGTTGCGATAGGCGAGGCGGAGAGCAAGGCGTTCTAGGATTTGAAGGGATTTGTAAAAGGTAGGAGGGGCGGAGATCCAGGCAGGGTAGGTGTAGCAGAGGATAGGGCGGATGAGGGATTTATAGGTATGGAGGATGGTGGAGGGGTCCAGATCCCATGTGCGGCCAGAAAGGAGCTTGAGGAGACGCAGCCACCAGTCAGTTGCGGCGCTTATGTTCTCTCCACATAGGGGCCGCTGCTGTCGCATTGTCGTCCTGGAGCGAGGTCAGGTAAGTGTGTGATTGTCTGACCTCTTCTCACAGCTGTCTCTTCTCTTTCTTTCGGGACTGACGTGCCGGAGCTTGACTTAACGCTGTAGCAGTTACAATTAAACTTTCGCTAGTTATGTCAGTGCACATGTAAGACTATTTACGGTATGTGTACCCAACTTTAAAGGAATAATAGACTGTGCGGTGCAGGTTTTGAGTTGTTAGTACTGTCAGGTGGGGATGCTGGTAAACGTAGGGTTGAAACACAGGCATCAATGTGCATTATAGTTGCGGACTGTCGACGTGGCTCTGGACAAAGTGAGCAGAACTTTACTCGTAAAGCTGTTTTGTGAAAACAATAACAATAGCGCTGTTGCTCTTCGCGAGTGTCGACGCATTAAAGGAACAGGGAGACATCCTCTTTCGGCACCGGGATTGAAGAACGTGATTCGAAAGTTCGAATTCACTGGCGATTTGGGAATTGCTCCTGGCAGAGACCGACGGCCAATTGCACCATATATTGTCGAAGATGTTACTGTTTCCGTGGCTGAGACTGCTGAAGTGCTTCGACCTTCAAACACGGAACGAGCTGTGGTGTTGATGGCTGTTGTGGTTGCAGATGGTCATCGCATTGAACAACGACTGTAACGTGGAACATCGTACAGATTTGACAAATGTTACCCTCTCATGCATAAATTAAAATGTGTTTCTTTTAATGGTTTACTCGTTATTTCTCTTCCGCGTGGCTTTACAAATGTTTGTGCAAAGTTTCATTGTCATACGATCACTCGCTCTTCTTGGGGGGCTCTCTAAAGTAGCGAAAGTATAAGTATTAAGGACTCGTAATTACTCCATCACAAATTGTGTACACAACCTTTCCTGTGCGTCATTCTGTTTATCAGAGAAAACTGCTTCAGAATCCTGCAGTAGCTGTCCAGATTAGCCTTCAGCTGTGGAGTTTAAATTATGCAGACGTACAGATATGTTTAAATATAAGTGCTTATAGTTAAATGTTCTTTGCTGTTATGGTCCCCATAAGCACGCATTCGCCGAGATCCACGCCTGACTTTTGGAAATTTTCATATTTTGTTTACAACTGCTTTATTTGAGTGTAATCTCTGATCTCAAGAATAGTAACGACAGTAAATTCATGATCAAAGAAAGGAAGAAGAGCATCCTGTCGGGAAATAATATACTGCTTTGCATAGTTAGCTGTGTTAAGTTGCCTTTCTCTGGGCTCGTTAATTAAAGATATTATAAGCTGTGGCCATCTTAAGCCCATCCAAGTTCGATAAGAAGACTCTTTCTCAGTTGAGACAGCAATTTAAGCCTGCTTGAAATAAAGTTAAGAGACGCTACAAAATTAATAGTAAACAGGAGTTCCCTCCGCCTCCCACCATCACGCCAAAGCCTAAGAGGATAGAGTAGACGGAGGCCTAGAGCACTTCACCCTGAGACGTCCATGTAAAGTGAGAAGTTAAGACTAAAACGCTCTTACGACGTTAAGAGTGCTGTTATGGAAAAGGACTTGGTGTGTATCCAATACTCGCACCCTCGGCTTTCTTGGCAAAACTGCAGAGCTTAGATAACTTAGTGCACTGTCTAGCTCTTAATCAGAATCGCGGCCGTGAAGGAAGACGTGCGTTATAAGGGAAATGGTACCATCTCTAGCTGAAGTCAGCATAGTTTTATTTTTTATAGGATTACTAGCGAAACCCAGCAGGTATTGTCCAGCGTACCCATATTTATTTACCTCTGCATATACACTCATGCTCATAAATTAAGGATAACTGCAGAATGTGGTGAGCTACATCGTGGCACTACACAAAACTGGCGCTAATAGAAAAGGCACATACGGAACACACACGACACAGATCTGCATGTGCCCGGTATTGGTTATAAGTTGAGAAGACCGTCCCGAAACACATGTGCTACAAAACGCCACTGTCTCCTGCACATGTACCCCGACATCAATATGGGATATGGTCACCATGCACACATGCACTCATACACGGGTTGGCATACTCTGGATCAAGTGGTCGAGCAGCAGCTGGGGTATAGCGTCCCATTCTTGCACCAGTGACTGCCGGAGCTCTCAAAGCGTCGTAGGGGTTTGAAGACGTGCAGCGATACGTCGACCGAGAGCATCCCAGACGTGCTCGATGGGGTTTAGGTCTGGAGAACAGGCAGGCCACTCCATTCGGCTGATATCTTCTGTTTCAAGTTACTCCTCCGCGATGGCAGATCTGTCGGGCCGTGCGTTATCATCCATCAGGAGGAAGGTGGGACCCACTGCACCCCTGAAAAGGGGGCATACTGGTGCAAAATGACGTCCCGATACACCTGACCTGTTACAGTTCCTCTGTCAGAGACATGCAGGGGTGTACGTGCATCAATCATAATCCCATCCCGCACCATCAATCCACGACCTCCATACAGGTCCCGTTAAGGACATTAAGGGGTTGATATCTGGTTCCTGGTTCACGCCAGATGAGAACCCGGCGAGAATCACTGTTCAGACTACGCCTGGACTCGTCGGTGAATATAACCCGGGACCACTGCTCCAAAGACCATGTACTGTGTTTTTGACACCAGGCTTTACAGGCTCTCCTGTGAACAGGGCTCAGTGGAATATACCTTGCAGGTCTCCGGGCAAATAAACTATTTCTGTTCAGTCGTCTGAAGACAACGGTTCCAGTGGCTGCTGTAAGGTACCGAGCAAGGCTACATGCAGTATTCCGTGGCTGTCTGCGGTTACTGATGGTGAGATATCGGACTTCTTGTGGTGTTGTACACTGTGGACGTCCCGTACTGTAGCGCCTGGACACGTTTCCTGTGTGCTGAAATCGTTGCTATAAGCTTGAGATCACACTTTGTGGCACGCGGAGGGCCCGTGCTACGACCTGCTGTGTTTGACCAGCCTCCAGTCGCCCTAGTATTCTACCCATTATAACGTCATCAATATGTGTTCTTTGAGTCAGTATCAACACACAATCACAATTAGCACGTCTGAAAACGTCTGTACACTTACTCGCTGCACTGTACTCTGACATGCACCATCACACGTCTGCGTATGTGGGCTGCTGCCAGCGCCCTCGTGGGACGACCGCAGGTCAAATGCACCGCATGGTCATACCCCGAGGTGATTTAAATCCGCAAACCGCCCACCAGAGCGTTGTTTCATCATGTATCAGCGTTATCCGTAATTTATGAGCATGAGTATATAAAAATGTTGATCTGTGTATAATCTAGAATCTATAATTAGTTGTAGAAAAATCTGAAAAATGAAATATAGTTCATATTGATGAGATTCAACTATTTTATTTATGGACAATGAACGATATATATTTTTCTAAACAGTAAATCACATGAAAGAACAATACGTTTCACTATTCCTTTCGCTATATAACCGAACCAACTTAAAAATAATTAATGCTAACATTTAACGTAATGCAAGTAGTTCCATAATATTTTTGGTTTTCTGATATGAGTTTTTGGAGTTTCTGCTCTGGAGCAATCAACATACAGCTAAATATGAGAAAAACATGGCTCTTCTGCCCTAAATCTGGTAATGCGCTGCGACTGACCTTGAGTATTGTTGGCTGTCACTCTGAAAGCAAGATGAAAAGGGTGAAGGGAAAATCAGAGGGAATCATTAGAATGCGCGAAATAAGCAAATCTCCTTCACATTTCCCGTTAATTGTTGTTGCTTCAGTCACATTAACCATCAGCTCTGCTAGCTGACAGTTACCGCGGATGTCTGGTTGATCTTCCAATGTTAGATTTTTTTTGGGCGGCATTACAAATAATTTCCTCTACTTAATGCTTGCTGACAGAAGAGGGTCCAAAGATGATTCAGTGGTGAGTTACAGCGAAGTGGATAGCGTAAAAGACTTCTACATGAAAAAATATGTAGATGTTCCAGCTTTCATGGTAATCGGTCAAATGGTGTTGGTGGATGCACGAACATCCACTTTTGTATATAAGATTCACATGACGTCTCGCGTATTCTAGTCACATCAGTATCGATCCTACTTCAAAGAGGCATAAACCAGCATACGCCTTACAATATACTGTATAAAACATAAATTTAAAAAGAAAACCGACACCAAAAACAACTTTTAAATTTTTGAAAAAAAGTGTATTACTACTTTAACTGTAATATAAGTAGTAATATTCTGATCCAATGGTAGTCGCGTCGGGGGTACCGCTGAGTAAGTAAAATAAAAACTAAACACATCTAAAAATGTTAGAGTATGAAATTTAAATACAAATAAGCTAACTAGGGAAGGTAGATAAATATCAAACCAACAATAGCTAACAGTTGACTGAAAGTCTTAATTAATTTACACCAAAAAATTTCAATACAGGCACAACCGCCAACCACGTTAGCACTCTATCATCAAACAACTGCACCACATATGCCTCGCAACACAGATTAATGCATGAAACTAAGTTCGTACTTAATTATGGAAAAGTATGATCTAGAATAAATAGCTTAACAATGTTAGGCTAATTAAAGATGGCTTAGTTTTCATAGTTTATGTAGTAATTGTTTAATACTTCAGTAACTGTTTTGAGGTGTGGACATGGAGAGACCAGTACTGGGAGAGATGACGCCAAACAGAAGAGGCTTGTACCCAGCAATAATGAAAGTATACTGTTCTAGAAAGGATAGCTGCTGTTCTTATTTTTTTAATTTACTTAGCGGTTCCCCGATGCGACGACACTTGGACCAAAATATCACTACTTATATAAAAGTTAAAGGGGCAGTAATTTTTGGAGGATTTTTTATGTCAAGGTTTCTTTTTTAATTAGTGATTTAAGTTTTTACATTTAGAATCCTTTGCAATTCTCACTTGAAGCTACTGTTAGCAATGAAATGCATTAAACACTATCATCCTATTTTACCATTGCTTTGTTTCTGCAGTAGTCTGGACCGTACTATAATATCTCTACTATACCGTATTTATTAATTAACAATGTTCTTGCATTTAGAATACATTTGCAATTCTCAGTTGTAGCTATTATTAGTAACTAATACGCGAGTCACGTGTTTCATTTGTTTATTGAAACATATGTTCATTGACTATGTTTTAGTATATATTTAGGTAATTTAGGTAACATAAGTAATAAGCAGTGGCGATAATTCTAAATGAAGTCACAAGGAAGTAGTCTGCAATTGCACTTTCTTGCAATAGGCTGTCTAAAATATTAGGGCAAAATTTTTTGATTTAGTACTGAATTGTAGACCTCAAGAAGAATTACAAAATTGTCCACAAGATCATATGTTTATCTTTTACAGTTGAATCACAGTCACCCATTTTCAGGGTTTCAGGCGCTGAAACGGAAGACTTCAAAAGACAGTATGTAATACGTAGGGTAATACTTAATTTTCTGTTGAAATTTAAACATCTGGACAGCCTTTACTAGAACAGAGCTAAGAACCAATCAGATAAAATCAACTTGCAAATAAAAAAAGGAACTGTATTAATATCAGACCTTTAGTTTGGAAGCTACTATGCCACAGAGAGATCTCAGATTCACACGTTAAACTTACAACAGCCTTTTGTTTGCGTCCGGGATGAAAAAAAAATCGTAAATTAAGCCACAAACAACATAAATTTATTAGTGTACCAATTGCTGGAGAAGAACGCTGAAAGTTAAATAGGTAAATTGGGTGCCTAATGTGGAGCAGAATAGAGGAAAAATTCTTCTACCTTGTCGCCAGTCGATGGGAAGAAACAAGGGAAGGCTTCGCCAGTGGTCGAACTGGAACTGAGGAAAAATTCTTATACCCCGTCATCAGGTAATGGGACGAAACTCTGAGCAGTGGCGCTGGAGTCAATGAATATCTTGACCATTGTCACCAAATGGTGGGAAAAGCCACTGTTAATATTGGGACTAAAAACTGAATCAACATGACGACATTGTATACCTGGGATAGATGAGAAATGGAGTTAAGAAGAAAATGTCGCTAAATATTCTGGGACGAAATTTGAAAGTTGCACTGGAGCCAGTGCAGACACTGACGCCAGGGAAATGTTTACTAATTGAAAAATGGTGGAACCAAACGTGGAATCCATCGCCAATAAAAAAATGCGCCGTCTGAACAGGCCTTGAAGGTCCAACGCTATCGACTGGCCGCGTGTGTCATCCTCTGCCCTTTGGAGCCACCAGTTGCCGATACGAAACAGCATGTGGTCAGCACACCACTCTCACGGACGTTGTCAGTTTTCGTGACCGGTGGGTAGCTACTTCTCAATCAAGTAGCCCCGTATTTGGCCTGATAAGGGCTTAGTGCTCCATGATTGCCAACAGCACTCAGCAAACCTGGACGGTGAACCATTCCTAGCCAAGCCCGACAGTGCGGTGATCTTACGGGAACCGGTGTTACAACTGCGGCAAGGCTGTTGGCAAGTCATCGCCAATGGTGGTGCAAACCTTGGGAAGATGACGGAAGTCCAGGTTCACTTGGAATGTTCTGAAGTTAATAACACAATCAGTATTTGGCAGGCATAAGGACAAAGTTTGAAGGAGTATTCCAGTGCTCTAAGTTCGATGGCGATTACAAGTTGAACGCTATACTACAACTGTCTGACGATGCTTTCTAGCAAGAGCCCTGATTTATGGGCAGTGTATGCAGCCGGCATTTAATCCAGTGAACCAAAAGGAGTGACTGGTTCAATAGCTGAGACTGAACTGCCATTCCACGGTTGAGCGTCAGCCTAAATACTGCCGCGGCGCAGAGATACGTTGCAAGCTGCTGGCGGACACATGGCGTGTCTTAGGAAAACAGTGTCTGCAGTTGCAGCACCATGGTCATGGAAGCGCGCTATGCTGGTGGTGAATTTAGCGCCTCTAGTGGCGGCTGCCAAAGTCTTCGTGGCAACAAATCAGCGTGTTGTTGTTGTTGTTGTTGTCTGGAATATTTACCAACATCCGGGATGAGGGCAGATCGCTGATTGATTTGTAGGCAGACAATGGCCGGCCGGAGTGGCGCTACAGTCTGGAGCCGAGCGACCGCTACGGTCGCAGGTTCGAATCCTGCCTCGAGCATGGATGTGTGTGATGTCCTTAGGTTAGTTAGGTTTAATTAGTTCTAAGTTCTAGGCGACTGATGACCTCAGAAATTAAGTCGCATAGTGCTCAGAGCAGACAATGCCTGAACCGCGGCCGCCCGTGGGAAGCGCGTGTGTGGCAGGTATGCAGGTTGCTGTATTGCAGGAAGTACACAACACAATGTCCTTCGGAAATTAAAGTAAGGTTCGGCATGTCTCAATGAAATGCAATAGGGTCTCTACTGTTATGTACAGAAATTACAGCATCAGCAACACTGTAACACTATACACTGAAGATGCTGTAGAACTGCCGGACGACGTTAAAGGGCTGCATAAAAACTTGACAAAAGTTCAATTTGATGTAATGAATGGCAGTCCTCTTTAAATACGAATAAATGCAAGACCATTCTATAACAAAGAGAAAGAATCTGATATCATTCGATTAAAAGATCAGCGGTGACCATCTTCATAACCTTGCCTCGTCTCGTGAGGTACTACTAAGAAACAATGTGGATTCGGATGATCGTGTGAAATCACTGTGAAAGGAGGATAAGGGAAGACTTCGATTTGGTAAAAGAGTTATGGAAACTGCAATACATTTGTATAGGAAATCAAATGCAAGACGCTAGGGCTACCAATTCTAGGGTACTGTTCCAGCGTTAGGATTCGTAATTAAGAATGTTGTACAACAGACATAGTTCTTTTGAAACTTTTGATGAAATGTCGAGAACCTCATTCGAAGTAAACTTTCTGAGCATTACGCTGTCACCAACATATATCCCGCGTAGAGATTGTGAGAATAAGAGAGAGATTAGGCCAGGTGCAGAGGCCTGTAGACAATCATTTTTCCGGAATGGAATCTACACTAACAATAAATCTGTAAAACCGTCGTGTTTGTCTGTCTGTCTTTGATCTTGCTAATCTCCAAAACTACTAGACGAATTTTCATAGAATTATCGCTAGGTAACTTTAGTATAGCTTTGGGGTACCTTACAGGCTATATTTTATCAACATCGCATCACGAAAGAAATATTTCCATACATATTATAAAAAATAAATATACTTATGTATGTTCCACGTCTCCTCTGATGTCAATCAAACTTGATACTCATAACAATTACTGTCTGGGAACAATCTCAGTGAGAGGTAAGAAACTCTTACCTATCCAACTGGTGGTGGGCTGTGGGTGAAAAAGAGTGGTAGACCACGAAGCGCGAATATTCGTATTTTATTCATCCAGTATTTGAGAACGAAAGCACTAAGTGACTTACAACATACAACAGCAGACTTCGTTTCTCCCGCCGTAAGCAATGTTCAAATAACTTACGGGAATGTAGCAGGATGACGCCGTCGACAACTGCAGATATTTTGACACTAGCACACACTGCCATTTTCAAGCCTGAAGTGCAGCAAGTAAGCACTGTGCATGGGAATTTAAAAACTCGGTTCTCAGGGAAACTCTGGAAAGATAACACTCACACACACTGTAAACGCTATCGCTATTATAAATCAAAAATGACAGACGTCAGAAGTTATCGATAGTGAAATTAACAATCAACGGATGAGGTAGCGTATACTGAGGCCCTCTGTTTTTTGACAAGGAACTCTATCCCTCTGTTTGTTGACAAGAAACTCTGTCCCTCTGTTTGTTGAAAAGGAACTCTGTCCCTTTGTTTTTTGACAAGGGAGAGAGTAAGATTCCAGGCTGATTTTAACTAAAAACCGCCATCTCTATTTATAAGGTTACTTGCAAATTTCATTAACAACACTACTCCAACAGCTGAAAGTGCATGCCAGAATCTCGGTGCTGTTATATTCCATGGGGTGACCGCTTCCAAGACAATGTAATGCAGTGGAAAATTACTCGGATGTTGCAAGTGTGTGTGCCGGTTATGCTCAGTACACCGGCCCTCTACAGTCCTGACAGTATGACCTCTGTATGAGATGACACAACTGCAACGAATACGGTAGACACCCACATTACACAGACCAAGAGCATTCTTTACGGAACTTAAAAGGACCCCGAGCTTAGGTGGTGGTCGAAAAAACACACTTTTCATTTCCGCCCAAAAGACAAGCAATCCTATTCGAAATGCTGCCTGGCGGTGTACTTGAGGCCACCTCGGGATTGTCATTGCTCACCTGGTGCACAGTACCTCTATAACATACCGCATGTCTGATCAGTCTTTCACTATAACCTTACTGACGAAAGGTGACGACGAGATGGGCTAACTCAGTTGAACAAATTCTCAGTATCCGAGATGACATGGGCCCTGAGAACCTAGAATGAGCCAGGTAGTGATAACTATCAGCCTGCAGATAGGCAGGGTGTGCTCCTGTCGAAATATCGGAGGTTGTCGACGAAGACACCCAGATGCATTCCAGTAAGTTATTTATATGCCATTTAATGTACCTGCAAAATTATATCATTCTACGACACGTAGTTCAGGATATATGATATCATAAACACTGAGATGCGTAAAAAGCTACCGCATCGTATACGATGTTTAAATTTATTACTACTAACCGACTAAACCGATTTCCATCAAATTTGGTAGGGAGGCATCTCAAACCCTGAGGAGGAATATAGGCTACTTTGGAAAGTGCACAGTACAAATGCGTAATGATTTGAAGAATATTACGCAAAATAGGGAAAAATATTTACTCTATTTTTATTTCATTGTATTCGTTTATCTTACATTTTTGAATTTCAAAAGTTGGGGCTGAGCTAGAGTAAAATGCACTGAATAGAAGAAGAACTTTTATTCGTAGCTATCCTTCCCCACACTTCCCTTATACCATAGTCGATATACGAGACTTGACATTAAACAGGCTCTAACTGCCAAAATCACAATTTTAAGGAAAAAGAGCTTTTATTTTGTTAGATAGTTAACGTTCAAAATTGCAATATTAATGTGTATTGTTTGAAATTTAAGCGTTATATCGATCTAGTTTCCAAAGGTAATTACAAACATTGTATTGTAATGGTGTTAAAAACTTAGTGGAACTGGAAATGCAATGAAAATCTCTAAGTGGAAAAGTTCAAAAATGTTCAAATGTGTGTGAAATCATATGGGACTGAACTGCTAATGTCATCAGTCCCTAAACTTAGACACTACTTAACCTAAATTATCCTAAGGACAAACACACACACCCATTCCCGAGGGAGGACTCGAACCTCCGCCGGGACCAGCCGCAGTCCATGACTGCAGCGCCTAAGACCGCTCGGCTAATCCCGTGCGGCTGGAAAAGTTCAATACTCAACACAAAGATAGTATTATTCTGGTTTTGTAAAACTGTGTGTGATCATTATTCATCAGGTACTGCATGTTCATTGAAATCTTTCTTCTTTTCGTCACAGATGTGGCTTGTAACATCCAGGGAATGTAGTTGCATTTTATTGATGTTCTGTTCTCGTACACCTTTTTTCAATATAGAGATACCTTCCCAAGCCTCAATTCCATTTAAGCGTCTCCGGGATTAAGTACATGAGCCTTATTTTGTCTAATCATAGTCACTGTACTTTGAATGTGTTTATGTTACAATCTGATGCTTTCTTGAAATCTAAAAAGTCAGATTCATGTAACTGATGAAAAACGGCTATATTTGTCTTGATTGCTGCATCATGTACTTAAAATACATTTGGTAAATCAAGAATAAACAATCTGTCCAGTTATGAAGTAGGTTAGCCATTAGTAATGAGACTTACCTCCTGCGCCCCTGCTGTTCAATCTGTAAATCGAAGAAGCAATGATGGAAATAAAAGAAAGATTCAAGACTGGAATCAAAATTCAAGGTAAAAGCGTATCAATGATACGATTCGCTGGTGACATTGCTGTCCTGAGTGTAAGTGAAGTAGAATTACAGGATTTGCCGAATGGCATGAACACTCTAAGACGAGCTTTTGCACGAATACATTTGTTACTTAAAAGTATATATTCATCCCCTCCATTTTTCAGCTTTTTCCTCATTTCTGCCTCAGTACCTTCTACTTTTATTCAAGGTTTCTTTGCATTCAAACTATTAGAAACATCTGGAGCCTTAGCCTTTTTGGCTATTACTAACGAATAATCACACGGAACATAGAGTCTTACAAATGTTAACTCGCTGGCTATTAAACCACATGCCATCTGTTGATTGCATTCAGTACTACATTTTCATAAGTGGCAGTTTGAGCATTTTATACCTTACAGGGCTCGGATGGAGATCCCATTTCACACAAAACTTCAAAATTCCTTACTATGGCAATTAGAAGCCCTTTTTTTATTTCAAGTCTTTTACGTACAGCATAAGAAAGGTTGCTTTTTTCTGTAGTAAGGGAATAAGAGTACTGCACTAAACAATACCACAATGAGAATGGAAAGGAGGCGGGGTAGATGGTAACTGGAGAGATAATACGGAAGAGCACCTTCGAAGCAGTTTACCAGCCCCTCTGTATTTTCCTCGAATGTTTGAAAAAGGAAGGTAGCAGTCACTCGGAAAGAAAAGGAAGAAACTGAGGAAAATAACTTTATTACGAATCAAACCTTGAGTGCTCCCCGACCTTCTTGCGGTACCATCAAGTCGTAAACTTTGCAACTCGTTTCGCGTACTGAACGTTGCTTGTCATAAAGTCTCACTTTCACGGCTTGTACCAGATAAGCTGGAACTTCCGTCCAGGGGAGCGAAGGCGGCGGCCAAATAAAAGTAAACAGCGGTCGTCACGGGCGGCGCAGACAACACGACAGGAGCAGGCAGCCGCCGGGCCTCGTTTGTTTTTCCCTCTGGAAGGAAAGGAATTCGCAGGGTCCGCCGCAGACGTTTATTGCCCCCATAAAACGCCCGGCCGGCGGCAGTTTCTTTTCGCGGGATTAACGCTGGCGTAATGCGTCGTTAAAATCGTCTCGTCTCCCTCAGAACGGCAACTGCCCACTGTGTACAAACAAGTATCGGCTGTTGTAATCAGGTTTTTCTTTCCATTGACGTCTCACGTGAGTCGTTGCAAGTCTCTCCACCTGACCTAATACGCTCTCGTGTGAAATTCGAAATGAATGTTGCTCCAGTAGCACAGGCAATTATCTCACTTACAATCAGCTCCTCAATGCATCCCATGGAGGAGAGACTGTAATGTTGATGCATTAAGTTGTTCTGAAATCGGTGCTGATATTCAAGACAATAAAACCGGGTTAAAAGCTGTGAGCTATCTGGGCAAGTTAACCTTGCATTACTGAGCAACTGTTTCACTAGGTATCCAGTCTAGCTTACCAAATTCCCAACCAGACTAACATTAATTATAATCTTTTAATAGTCATCTTACGACAACCGGGAATTTAAATAAAAAGAAATAAATCAGTTTATATGTGGACATTTAGTTTAACATTGATCACTGTTCCGTTAAAATTACAGCATATTAAACTTTATTCTAAACTGGTGCCTTATTTAGGATTATGAAAATGTGAGTTTGTAATCTTACGGAACACATCAAGTATGGAGCCAAGATAGGGAGACTGCATTCATAAAATAGCACACGAAGAACGTTGAAACATATGCAAACGAAATTAACCACAACTAACCGATTCAATTTTCACCCAAAGAAGTTACGTTCGTAACGCAATCCTGTCCGTCATGGAATTACCACACACTGGATACTAAATTCATACTAACTCTCTGTGAAATCTTCCCGAAAAGAATAGCTGAGGGATACTTTGATGATTACACCACATGCTTCACGTGGTCAACTTGGTTTACACAAGGAGTGTAACTCCATAATAATTTTGATAATTAAAATAAATTACATCGAAACGCAATTTACAAAAGAAAAACCTCGAACTGGTTACTATCGTCTTACTATTAACCTGATGGGTCAAACAATTGTATAAGCACGTGGTACTGGTCTCACAAAGTACACCCCACGTGGGTTGAACATAAAGAAAAGTTGCTATATTGAAAAATATTGTCAAGACGAGACGTTATAATCTCACGCACAATCGCATTTAAGACTGATGATCTTAGTTAGAGTTACGGCTCATCAACACGTGGTTCCCCTTTACTCACGAAGTAGTGACAAAGCAACTTCTGGAAGATATTCTGAACTTCACACTCGAATTACACTGCATTGCAATTTAAGATAACATAAGATATTTTAGATCTAAACCTGAAATAAAGGTGATTAAATTTTCAGTTAGTCTGAACTTAAGAAATCCATGGTCCTACTGACTTAGCAGAGAAGCGCTTAGCCGGAGGTCTTACCACTTCAGGCGCTCGCCGTGGACAGACTGCCGTGGGCCCCTACCGAGGGTGCTTCACAGATATAAACGGAAGTGACCAGAGAGGCAGCTTCCAATACCAACATGACAAGGGACAGACAGGGCCATACTAAGAATAGAAACCTCTTTGCTTTTAGAAAGCGTAACTACCTGTTCCAACGTTGGTCCTACTGTTCTCTAGCAGACAGGCTTGTCTGCTACCATCAAGCATGCAACAAGAAATACATTTGCTCATTCATCCTTTCACACAGAAGGGAAGGGGGATGACAGTATCTTATCATATACACTATATAAAAAAAGCGCATGTAAGCTCCATATGAGACTGTGTGACATGAATTACATATAAACTGTGTTTTAAAGTGTAGTAGTGTGACAGATCGTTCTTGTTTATGTGTAAAAGTAACGCGTTCCACAGCTCAGTCTCCTCCCAGATAGAGTCAGAAACACTACAGTAAATTTAGAAGAGGAATTTATGCCGTAGATGACAACAGATTTAAGAAATTAACATGAAAGGAATCCAACAGAGACCTTTCAAGACAACATGTGGTGCAAGAACATTGTGCAAATCTGTCCCGATCTGCGATATCTTCCTCTTAACATCTGCATCTCCAGCACTGTATTGTGCGTGGCTGAGGTACCACACAGCAGTATTATGGATTTATTTCTCACTAGCTGTTCACCTTTACTACGCTCGAACATGTGAGTGAGTGTGTGTGTGTGTGTGTGTGTGTGTGTGTGTGTGTGTGTGTGTGTGTGCAGGCTTCAATCACAAGTAATTCGTGTCAGCGTGGTGCATTTACAGGGTGACAATTACTGAACTATATAAAATGAAATCGTCACAGCTTCTGAACAGTTTGCGTTAGGACGTTCAAACTACACTGTCGGCCGCGGGACATAATGGGACTCTGTATTCACTGTATGGTTTGGTTTAGCGAAGAAGCCCACTTTCCTTTGAATGGGTTCGTCAATAAGCAAAATTGGCGCATTTGGGGTGGTGGGGGGGCCGAGAATTCGCATTTCGCGATCGAGAAGTCTCTTCGCCCTCAACGGGTGGCTGTGTGGTGTGCAGTGTCCAGCCACGGAATAGTCGGTGCGATATTCCTAGATGGCACGGTGACTACCGAACGGTACATGAAGGTCTTGGAATATGATTTCATCCCCGTTACCTAAAGTGATCCTGATTTCGACAAGATACGCCTCATTAAAGACAGAGCTCGACCCCATCGAAGCAGGAGAGTGTTTAATGTCCTGGAAGATCACTTTGGGGACTGTATTCTGGCTGACAGTAATCTGGGCCTGGAGTACCCAGAGGCCACGGCCTCGATTGGCCGCCATATTCTCCGGATCTTTTTGTGGAGCTATATTAAAGAATTAAAGATAAGGTGTACAGCAATAACCCCAAAACCGTTGCTGAGCTGAAAACAGTAATTCAGGAGGCCCAGACAGCATCGATATTCCGACACTTCAGCGGGTCATGCGGAATTTTGTTATTCGTCTGCGCCACATCATCCCCAATGATGTGCGCACATCGAACACGGTATAACCTAAATATGAATATCTGTACTGACGTTTGCATGTTGAATAAAGTGTATGCACGCCGTTGTTTGTAACTAATTTATGTTTTTTTCATGTAGCTCAATAATTGTCACCCTCTATATCGAAAACGCCTGAAATTACATTCTCTGTCGTGGGAAAAATGCCCGTGGATGCTGCTACAGGAATTCGATTTCAGTGTTGAAGCATACAACCATCCAGATTAAGATTCCAAATATGGCCGACATAAGCACGCTGCCACATCAGTACTAGTTGGCCAACATCATCTTAACACCCAGAGTGAATAGTGAATGTCTGTAATGTAAAACGTTGTTTGGTCATTGCTTAAAACGTAGTTGATTTATAAATAGTGAGAACGTAACTGCACAAATTAATCCCTCCTTGTTGTTACATTCTTTTACCGAAATTTCCCTGTTATGAAAGTATTTCAGTGTCCAAGTACTATTTAAGAATACGTCAGAACTGTCATATATTTAGCCTAAGGGTAAGCTGGAAACGTACTCGCCACAGGACAATAATTTCAGATGAGTGAAGCCTTTTTTACATGAACAGATCATTCATTAAGAATAAATTTGAGAATCTGTAAGTGACGATGTCCAAGTGGAGTAACATTATTGTAGAATGATTCGCACTGAACTAAACCCCCTAGCAACACCTGGCGTATACATAATTCCATGCAGATGTGGACAAGTATATATTGCAACAACGAAAAGGAGTGCAAACACCCGCTTAGCCGAACATAAAAGAAACTGTCGCTTAGGACACATTGAAAAATCGGCCGTAGCTGAGCATGTTTTTCGAGATGGGAACCACGAAATTAAATTTAATGAAACAAGCGTTCTAGCACGAACATCCCATTATCATGCGCGCATGTAAAGAGAAGCAATAGAGATTCACACACACCATAACAATTTTAATAGAAAAGAGGAACTTTTAATGTTAGACAAAATATGGATGTCGACGTTGCGCCAGCAGAATGACACTCGATTACTCTTAATCGAGAATCCTTACGCTTTCCAAAGATATACATACCGTCGCCCATCACGTGACGGATGGTGGTGCCCTCTGTGTGCTCTATAAATGCGAGAGTACCTGGAGCCTCAGTGGCAGTAGCCGGACGACCTCAGAAGATGTCTCCCGCAGATGGAGACGAAACGTCAGGTGGAGATTTTATACATCGACCACGGCCTCTCAGCCCGGAAGTTTTAACTAAACCTCCATTGTAATAGTTGATGTTTTCAAGTGACGTATTGTCAACTATGTTCACTGTTTCCACTTCACTGTTGGCAGTCAAAGTAACTGCTCTGAGAAATTAATTCGTATGTGACAGATGAACATTGTGAGCTTCCATGACAACTTGTAAACTTGGTATTAACAACAGCCGGTCGGAGTGGCCGAGCGGTTCTAGGCGCTACAGTCTGGAACCGCGCGACCGCTGCGGTCGCAGGTTCGAATCCTGCCTTGGGCATGGATGTGTGTGATGTCCTTAGGTTAGTTAGGTTTAAGTAGTTCTAAGTTCTAGAGGACTGATGACCACAGCAGTTAAATCCCATAGTGCTCAGAGCCATTTGAACCATTTTTTTTTATTAACAACATACTTATTGTGTTCTACTGCTAGGTTTAACGTCGTCAGTGGAGTTACATCGTCTTTCGGTGTAACGCACGAGTAATAAAGAAATCTAAGGTGGAAAGCTATAACAAAATTGGAGAAGTTAATCATAGCTTTTTTTTAAAAAAAAAAAAAAAAAGAATAGAAAGTGATGATAAATAAGGCACGATCCGTAGCGCTGAAGACTCTGATATATGAAAAATGCTCCAAGTGAATTCGTACCCAAACAAAAAACTGCGAAATTAGCACACAGTGTTCCTGGAATTGACCTGTTTAATAAATCTTAAGCGTCCTCGTCCACCGGAAACGATTCTTTTGCCCGCAGTGAAGAGCTGCGCTGCCCCGCCCGAGCCGCTTCGACGCAGCCATGCAAATCACCAGAGAGGTAAATATCCGGCCGCCGGATGGGGAGCACCACCGATGGTCGACATAACGTTCTGCTACATGTCCTCCTACACACGCATATTGCTCTGATGCCAGTTGTTTTTGTGGTGTCACCGCCAGACACCACACTTGCTAGGTGGTAGCCTTTAAATCGGCCGCGGTCCGTTAGTATACGTCGGACCCGCGTGTCGCCACTGTCAGTGATTGCAGACCGAGCGCCACCACACGGCAGGTCTAGAGAGACTTACTAGCACTCGTCCCAGTTGTACAGCCGACGTTCATAGCAATGGTTCACTGACAATTACGCTCTCATTTGCCGAGACGATAGTTAGCATAGCCTTCAGCTACGTCGTTTGCTACGACCTAGCAAGGCGCCATAGCATTTGATGTTTATCATAAATCATGTACCATCAAGAGCGATGTTTTCCAATTATGGATTAAAGTTAAGTATTACATCAACTACGTACTTTATTTGCCACTATTAATTCCCTTAACTGTTCCAGACCTCACGCCAGTCAGCGTGTAATTAAACGCGTGCATTTCGGCCTCCTCTAGCAACACAGTGTTGGCTCTTCTGCCAACACTTCAGTTTTAACGTTGTATCCTGCTTTCCCCTCCTTTATGATGAATAGTCTGCCCTAATCAGCAGTTTTATGATGCATATCCTGTTCTTTTCAAGAAACCAATTGGCAGTTACAAGAGTCGAGGGACATGAAAGGGAAGCAGTGGTAGGGAAGGGAGTGAGACAGGGTTGTAGCCTCTCCCCGATGTTATTCAATCTGTATATTGACCAAGCAGTAAAGGAAACAAAAGAAAAATTCGGAGTAGGTATTAAAATCCATGGAGAAGAAATAAAAACTTTCAGGTTCGCCGATGATAGTGTAATTCTGTCAGAGACAGCAAAGGACTTGGAAGAGCAGTTGAATGGAATGGACAGTGTCATGAAAGGAGGGTATAAGATGAACATCAACAAAAGCATAACGAGGATAATGGAATGTAGTCTAATTAAATCTGGTGATGCTGAGGGAATTAGATTAGGAAATGAGACACTTAAAGTAGTAAAGGAGTTTTGCTATTTGGGGAGCAAAATAACTGATGGTGGTCGAAGTAGAGAGGATATAAAATGTAGACTGCCAATGGCAAGGAAACCGTTTCTGAAGAAGATAAATTTGTTAGCATCGAGTATAGATTTAAGTGTCAGGAAGTCGTTTCTGAAAGTATTTGTATAGAGTGTAGCCATGTATGGAAGTGAAACATGGACAGTAAGTAATTTGGACAAGAAGAGAATAGAACCTTTCGAAATGTGGTGCTACAGAAGAATGCTGAAGATTAGATGGGTAGATCACATAACTAATGAGGAGGTGTTGAATAGAATTGGAGATAAGAGCAGTTTGTGGCACAACTTGACAAGAAGAAGGGATCACAAATTTAGCATTGGAGGGAAGCGTGGACGGTAAAAATCATAGAGGGAGACCAAGAGATGAATACATAAAGCAGATTCAGAAGGATGTAGGTTGCAGTAGGTACTGGGAGATGAAGAAGCTTGCAGAGGATAGAGTAGCTTATAGAGCTGCATCAAACCAGTCTCAGGACTGAAAACAACAACATGATCATTTCTAATCGTAAACATTTCACCATTACGGCTCTTGTTCGAGTAGCTCCAGTCCTCTTGATCACTTCTACCTGGCAGTCAAGTTACGGCATTAGAACAGGGGGATTAATGGACTTTCCCTCAATCTTATCTGGGCGCAATATTCATTGGGCACAATTTACAGGAGGCTAGAGGACTCTGTTTGAAAGTGGTGGTCGAATGGCGGGTGACCAGAAAGACACGCTGGCTGAGAAATCATGGCCCACAGACTGCAAAAGCAAACTGCGATTCCCGGTAGACCCTTTGCCAGATAGAAGCGAGACGGAGCTATTAAAGGGAAGACAGCGGCAGCGGCGCTGAAATCCCGTTCTCTTCCTGTCATAAAGAATTGAGAATGGAACAGGATGGCCTAAGCCAGGAAGGTATCAGAAGCTGACTGGCACAGGCGGAGAAATGTTTCTTCTTTTCAACAGCTTTTCCGCCATCAAATAGTGATGAGTAATTGGGGAAGAAGTTGGTGAAAGTGTACTTCTGCGGTACACTGTAGATGGCACTGAAATGTGAACCATCGGAAACACGGAAAAGATGGGTCGCGAAATGGGGCACTACGGACGACAGCTAAAGGAATAAGGATACAGATATTGTAAAAGCACTAAAAAGAATAGGTAACAATAGAAGAGTGTGGAAGATTCTTGTTACAAGGAGGCACAAATTGATAGTAACCTGCTAAGCTAGCCATAATTAGTTAACCTGGTACTCTGTGGAGAATCAAAAGGGAAAAACAGTAACAGAGACAAAGACTAGGATTGCAGAGATGGAAGATGATTAATGTAGTTATTACGTAGAGATGTAAAATTAGGACAAGGTGCAAATACCAGTGAGACTGATGACCTCATTAAAAAAATCCATGGATCTCGTACGACTGTGGCTCATCTCATAACGATTTAAGAAGATCTGTGAACAGCTGAAACAGTGTACAGGCACCGATATCGACAGGCGTGACAAAGTATCGCTACTCGCCGCTGATCGATCTGGACTGAGGTGCTACGCACGCTGAATACGTTAAAACGGATCGTCGTGCGGGTAGCAGCCTGTTTCGACCGGAGTCACGTCCTATCAACATTTAAGCCGCTTCGCGCTCTGTGTTTATCCATCTGCAGAGCAGTAACAACGGAGCAACGCTAAAAGGTATTTTATGAAAATATGTGAAGTGTAGCCGCATTTCGAAATGCAACTACCATCATAGGCAAGAGGAGAGTTGAAAAATTTTGAAACTATGGTGTTAGTGAAGAATTCCGAAGACCAGATAGATAGATCGAGTGTCTAACGGAGAGGTGCTGCATCGATTTGGGAGAGGAAAATAAATAAGCCGAAAAAACTGTTAATTTCGTAATTTTGTAATAGAGCAAGCAAGTACTCTACTCCAAATGCAGGTTTGTTTGGCTGGGGTAGGGGGAGAATGATTTATGTTACAAATTGTATACAGTTACGAAGGCTTGACTAGAATAAGCAGAGATTGAAGACAACAACAAATTGCTTTTTAACCGTTGCAACTAGTAATAGTACTGGACGTCATAAAGGCTCAAAAAAATAGCTTTGTTTATTTAATAAAGTTCTGTATTCCTTTTTAATTCTAAAAAATTATACTTTATGTTTAGTACCTCATCATTTTCGTGTTTAAATACCTTTCTAAAGCAGATGAGGCACGTAAATGCCTAGCTGTCACGCTACCAGCATACACAAAATCTTGCTTAAAGTGTCTTATTATTTAATTATGCCGCCGCTATTTCCATAGAAACTCGTTTGTGTAACATCCTTGAAGAACCTATCGGCTGTCCTACTCTGTATGAGCTAGGATTTATTGCAATCTATCTTTCTGTCTATATAAGTAGATTACTTGCATTCACTTATGATTGTCGCGTGCGTTCGTGTTGTAAACTTGTTATTGTGAGTACGAATTTCAACCTTTTCACATCGTGAAATGTCGTTTGATGTTGGAGTAACAAGAGGATTAAAAATCATCAGCAGACTAGGCATCAAAAATGAGGACAACATGAAAAGTGGGCTGCTTGAGTGGACAGAATACATGTCGCTGAAGCTGATGAAAGCGTGACAATGGATGACAGAATATCAGAGTAAAGGAAGAAACTAAAAAAGATGAAAAGGACACTCGGAATCAATAATATTACGGTGTTAAAATATGTTGTCATGTTATCACTCATAAGAAAAATATGAAAATCTTCAGTTTCAATATCCCTTAATTAATGTTTTTGCGTATCAAGGTATCATTATCTCATCTAGTATTAAAGCTACAAAAAAACAAAATTTTGTATGAACAATAATATAGTGCTTATCTAGACAGTGAACCACATTATTCAATACTGCATTAAATATTTTAAGCTCGAAGAGCTCCTGGTTCCTAAGTTATTATGAGCAAAAATTGCATTTTTTTTAAACACAAAACAACAAATGTTTTAATGTTCCTCGTTTCCTGTTTGAACAAGTTAATAATTAAAAGAATGAAGTTTGTTTTGACCTTTCATTTTGAATAGTGTGGAGGTATTACAAGTAATTCAATACGTAAGATAAAAATTAATATTCACGTCTGTATACATTCCTCAGCTTTTAAATTTTTTACACATAGGTCACAATATACTAATTATTTGGATAAAGTTTCATTCAAATTTCTATTGAAGTTTTTCAGTCACAAAATTTCAATACATTATAAACTTAAGGCCAGGATGTCCAGGGTCCCTTAAAAATATCTTCATGAATATTTTAACGATTCGTAGCATCTCTCTATAGGCAATAAAAACTCTCCTACTTTAAAGATGTACTGAAGTCACTTCTATACTGTATTCTACAAACTCTTTATGGGGGCCCATCCATCGTGTGTGACTAATATCTCTGTCAAAATACCATAGGACTGACTTACGTTCTGTGGCCATGTAGTAATGACGGCTAACAAAACCCACCAAATAATCTATCAGATTTTCACGCACAAGCAGTAAATAATGGATGCATGAAATAAATGGACATAGCAAAGGACAACTATTGCACAAAACATACATATTAATTTGGCAAAAGAATTCCGAGATTTAGGAGTGGTGGATAGGAATGAAGGCATGAAGAACTTTTGGAAAGCAAGAAAGGAAGTGGAGGCTAAATGAAAATTATTGCATTGCTTTTATTATATGGTCTCTAAATGGCCAAAACTGAAGGAAGCGGAAGGAAAAACTGTGAACGAAGAGGAGTCACTCATGAGCCATATCTGTTTAATGATGCAAATTGTTTTCTGCTCAGTTACACTACTCAGAATGAACGCATTCGTGTTCTCATGGTAAGCGTAAATGGAAAATGAGGTGAATGGAAAGAGGAAAGGCGAGGCAGATTTCTCGGATACCTTTACTAACGTTGTTGCAAGTTTCGAGCAGGTGAAGGATCTCATCGTTTGCGATGTGATCCACAGCCACGCATCAGCTACTGCTCTTGGAGTTACTGCACGGAGCCGCTGACATCGACGCAAGGTACCGATTTGTATCTGATGCGGAGCGCCGCCGTGGGCGTCAGACCTGGACGCCTCCGCACTTCTGCTGAGGATTTCCGCCTCTCGCCCTCAGCTCTAGCATCCCGATCAGTGATATCAATCTCACTGGCATTTACCTGGAGTGACGAAAGTTCAGTAGCTGCTGAGTAACTCTCAAAGCGGTATGTGAACATTTTACCTATTCCGCTATGAGAAATGAGCGGACACGGAGCGAATAAAATAAACAAAACCACTGGCGTAATACGAGGTGCTACAATAAAGTAATGAGACTGATGTGAAAAAAAAATGTTGCTTACCGTTTTGTCAAGTTTAATGTTGTCTCCTTCAAAGTAGTTCCCTTCTGATTGCACACACGTTTTCCAGCGCTTCCGACATTGATGGTAACATTTCTGGAACTCATCTTCTGTAATATTCTCCAAGACCCTCGTCACAGCTTGTTGGACATCTTGTGTTGTTTGAAAATGGTGTCCCTTGACCGCCATTTTGACTCTTGGAAATAGAAAAAAGTCGCACGGAGCGATATCTGGTGAATAAGGTGGCTGTGGTAGTACTGAAATTTGCTTTGAAGTTAAGAAGTTGCTGTACTGACAGAGCAGTATGGGATGGCGCATTATAGTGATGCAGAATCCAATTAGCAGCAATGTTGGCACGGACATGAAGAAATCTTTTACGTTCTAAAATTTCTTTGTAGTAATGTTGAATGGTTCAAATGGCTCTGAGCACTATGGGACTCAACTGCTGAGGTCATTAGTCCCCTAGAACTTAGAACTAGTTAAACCTAACTAACCTAAGGACATCACAAACATCCATGCCCGAGGCAGGATTCGAACCTGCGACCGTAGCGGTCTTGCGGTTCCAGACTGCAGCGCCTTTAACCGCACGGCCACTTCGGCCGGCTAGTAATGTTGATTAAATGTTTGTCCACGGGGCACCCACTCTATATGAACAATTCCCTTGGAATCAAAGAAGTATACAAGCATGCATTTCACTTTTGACTTTGACATGCGAGCTTTTTTTTGGTCTGGGTGATCCCTCTGAGCAGCATTGCGAACTTTGGCGTTTTATCTCTGGATCGTACTGCAAAAACCAGCTTTCATGACCAGTGATAACACGGCTCAACAATTCTGGATTTATTTCCGTTTGCTGTAACAGATCGGCTGTCACATTTTCCCGTGTTTCTCGCTGTTGTGGTGTGAGATATTTGGGGACCATTTTTGCACAAATCTTTCTCATACCAAGATCTTCAGTTATTACTAGACGAACCGTTTCTCGATTGATGTTCAGTTCTTCTGCAATCATTTTCACGGATAATCTTCGATCAGATCGTACGAGTCCACGCACCCTGGCCAAGTTGACATCCATCTGTGAGGTTGATGGTCGTCCACTGTAGTCTTCGTCTTCAGCATTCGTTCTGCCTTCGCTAAACATTTTATGCCAACGAAAAACTTGAGCTCTTGATATAACCTACTCTACAAAAGCCTTCTGAAGCTTACCGTAAGTTGCTGTCGCGTTTTCACCCAATTTAACGCAAAAAGAAATGGCATACCATTCCATTTCCGTGACGAGAGACACAAACACATATTAACTTATTACAACACAACTCACAACTGAGCAGTTGCATCGATGTGCCGCTTGGATTAGAAGCAGCTTATAGACCAAGGTCAAAGGTATTGTGCCTGCGCAAGCCTGCAGGGTTGCCACATCTTGCAAAGAAAATCAGCCTCATTACTTTATTGTCGCACCTCGTATGACTCCGTTTACTGACAGCTAAAAATGCGTCAGTAAGACAGTCTGAAGGTGAGGAAATATAGTGTTGAGGTGTTAACAGCTTATACCAAAGCCGATGTAGACCGTGCATGACTCAGTCATATTGAGACCAACATCTCGATAAGGTGACTGCTGGTAAAGTTTATTTTCAGGCGGCTTCTGGAGCACTGTCCTATTCATTTTAATTTTAGCGTTTATAGAACAGGTTTATTTATTGCAACGGGAAAATTTATTTGTTCAGCATTTGGTTCCATCGAAACACACGTGAAAAGAAATAATAAACTGATGGGGAAAAAAAGGACTTGCGCGACATAAACAAAAGTCATCTGAAAGATGATGTCTACTCAGATTTCACATCCGTGGCATAAGAGTGGCACTAGTAGCACCACCATGAGGTTGTAAATAAGGTTCCGTTTAAATACACGGTGTAACGGTCGCGAGCGTTAGTTTCCTTTGAGATTGGATGTAGATGAGTTGGTGTTAGTCAAGAATGTCTTTAAGGCGACAAAAATGCCATCATCAACATCTCACTGAGTTTGTATGAGGTCGTGTAATAGGGCTACGAGGAGCTGGATGGTCCTTCTGCCATAATGCAGAATGATTGTGGCAGCTGCACATAACTGCTGCTATCGATACCTAGGGGAATGTACGGTCGCAAGACAACCGAGCTCCGGAAGGCCCCGTAGCGCAATAGACCGAGCTTCAGACGGTTACTTGGCGCTACCGATAGGGTAGACTGTCGTGTTGCCGGCCGCGGTGGCCGAGCGGTTCTAGGCGCTTCAGTCCCGAACCGCGTGACTGATATGGTCACAGGTTCGAATCCTGCCTCGGGCATGGATGTGTGTGATGTCCTTAGGTTAGTTAGGTTTAAGTAGTTCTAAGTTCTAGGGGACTGATGACATCAGAAGTTAAGTCCCACAGTGCTCAGAGCCATTTTAAACCATCTGAACTGTCGTGTTCGGCGTATGGCTATGGTGCATCGTACTGCGTCTTCAGCAGCATTTGAGCATCAGACAGCACCTCAGTGACACAACGAACTGTTACAAATCTGTTACTTCAAGGACAGCTACGAGTCAGATGCTCTGTAATGTGCATTCCACTGACCCCAAATCACCGCGGTTTGCGACTTCAAATGTGTCAAGCGAGAGCTCACCGGAGGACAGGACTGAGGTCTGTTGTGTTTTTTTGATGAAAGTTGGTTCTGGCTCGATGCCAGTGATGGCCGTGACTTGGTAAGCAGGAGGTCAGTTGAGGGCCTGCAACCAACCTGTTTGCATGCTAGACACAGTGGGACCTATACCTGGAGTTATGGTCTGGGGTGCGATTTCGTACGACAGCAGAGGACTCTCATGGTTATCCCATCCACCCTGACTGCCATCTCATGACTCGATTTGTTGTGCTGTCATTCATGAACAGCATTCCAGGGAGTGTTTTCCAACAGGATAACAGTCGCCCACCTACCGCTGTTGTAACCCGACATGTTATGCAGAGTGTCGACACGTTTCGTTGGCCTGATCGTTGGCCAGATCCGTCTCCAATCGAGCATGTATAGGACATAATCGGACGACAACACCAGTGTCATCCACAGCCAGCGTTAACCGTCCCTGTATTGACCGACCAAGTGCAACAGGCTGGAACACCATACCACAAACTCCGGCACCTCTACAACACAACGCATACACGTTTGCACATTTGCATTCAGGATTCTGGCGTTTACACCGGTTATTAATGTACCAGCATTTCACGTCTGCAGTGGCTTATCTGGCGCTTCATTAACCTGTGATCTTGCAATGTTAATCACTTAAACATGTTACACAGACAAACGTATTTGTGAAATTTGATTACTCTATATAAAATTATATTTTTTCTGTCAGTGTCATGACTGGATGATAGGCAACACACACTAAATACGAACGTTGCAGCTTGCCTGCGTTCTGCCGCTTTTCAGGGGGATATCCAGAAATAAAAAGACGATGTTCCAGTGTCTGTATTATCCAGAATTACGATGGAATGTTCCTGCTGCTGCTACAGCCGCTATGAAATACATAAAATATATTCGCAATTGCGAATATGGAGAACCATCAGCTGTATAATGAAATGACGATAATGAAAATTTGTGCCAGACCGGGACTCGAACCCGGAATTTGCGCTTCCCGCGAGCAGTGACCTTACCGGTTTTTTTTTTCTTTTTATTTCCAACCAGGAATTGAACCCTGGCCCCTTGGTATGACAGACCGCCGCGCTGACCACTTTTTCTTTTACATTGTATCATATTACTTACAATAAACCAGTTTATTATGTATGGTATTACTAAAAACAAATATGTGAGAAAAAAAATTAACTGTGTGTTTGAAAGAAAAATTTTTTTTTTGTTCACACACAGTTCTATTCCGTTTGCCTGTACGAGCACTACTCACGTCCAGTCATAAACTTCTATATGTCGCCAACCATGTGTCTACAACCTGTATCTGTACATCCACTATGTGGATGTACTGGTGAGACATTTTGCTTGAAAGTCACTTGCCCGTAGTCGGCGGATAAATACGTTATTGCAGTGGATGCATGCATGTCCGAAGGAATTTTGCATCGTAATTCGGAATGACACAGGCACAGCAATATCGGATAACTACTCCTCGGATCGGGCACAAGTTTTCGTTGTCATCATTCCATTATACATCTGATAGTTGTCCATATTCGCAACTGCCAATACATTTCACGTACATATATAAAAGACGCCTAGCATTGTCGAAAAAAGTAAGCGAACAGTTTGTCTCTAACAAAAATTGTTTTCCATGACGTGATCTATCATCTCTAGACGTTTGATGCGAAGATTTTGCAACACATTGTATATCTTCGGTCTAAGGTTAATAGACTGTGTGTACGTAGATGCACAAAGAAGAGGCTGTTGTCTACAGTTTTCTTAATGGAATTATGTTGTGTTTTGGCTTTGGAATAACAACTGCTGGTGTGAAATATTCGCTGATACAACATTTTTGGCGCTCCAACAACAACGTTGTTTAAAAAAGGAAAAAAAAGACAGACGTATCTCAGAGCCGGTATGAGCCGCAAATGACCGAGAAGGAATAAAAAAGATCCAAAAACAAACAAGGTAAATAGCCATCAGTGCTCTCTAGTTCGTCACCTTGATGTGTAATGCACGAAGCAAAGCGTTGGGGTCAAAACTGTAGGAAATTTAGTCATGGTTTATTTATTACTCAATGGAATATGTATCAGAGTTGAAATTCGTAACCATAACCTCAAATGAAAACAAAGGAGCAAATTTTCACAACTTCTACGGAAATTTTCACCAGGAACTAGACAGTAAATAGTGCTATTCATATCATTATTCCGATGAGCACTTGCTCCAAAATGATGTTCCTGACAAATCGTTAGAATTAAAATTGCAGGGAATTTTGTCCTGCTTGTTTTAGCACTGAATAGTGTAAGTCGATAAATGGATCGTTGAGAGGTCAAAGCTAGGTTAAAACGAACGCGAAAGAAAAGAACCAAATCTGCGATGCGATCGAGATTCAATCACTCACCCTCTCGGTTTCCGAGCACTCGTTTTACCGATAAGACATGTTTACATGTTTTTCCTTTTTTGTGGAGTGAAGGGGGGAGGGCGTGGGTGGTGGAGGGGGGTGGGGGTGGGGGGACGTTCTGTGCGGATATCGCATGATATATCTTCACGATCCTCGTCAAAAGCTTCACCCAGGTTTTTAACACAGAGAGCGGTCAGCTCCCTGACTGAAACGCAGAGGTACAGTGTTCACATCACTGTGACCAGCAAGTGTGTAGATTAGAATGAAATTTTCACTCTACAGCGGAGTGTGTGCTGATATGAAACATCGTGGAAGATTAAAACTGTGTGCCGGACCGAGACACGAACTCGGGACCTTTGCCTTTTCGCGGGCAAGTGCTCTACCAACTGAGCTACCCAAGCACGACTCACGCCCCGTCCAGGAGAGCTTCTGTGAAGTTTGCAAGGTAGGAGACGAAGTACTGGCCGAATTAAAGCTGTGAGGACGGGGCGTGAGTTGTGCTGGGTAGCTCAGTTGGTAGAGCACTTGCCCGAGGAAGGCAGAGGTCCCGAGTTCGAGTCTCGGTCCGGCACACAGTTTTAATCTGCCAGGAAGTTTCAAGTGTGTAGATCGTTTATGTATACGTTCTGATGACTTAGTTTGTGAGTATCGAAGTATGTGACGTAAATGGCCGTATCTTTTGATTGCATTAACTTAGTAGCTTAAATTTTCACACCGCCAGCGGACCGTAGAGACTATGTTACACAAATTTCGACCTGATATCTCTGCCCGTTCCTCAGAATAAGGCGTCTTAACAGTCGGACAGACAAGCAGCTAGAGAGGCGCACAACTCAGTGAAATTTTTATCAACTGAAATATGGAACCCTAAAAAGGATGAAAAATGAATTTTTTGCAGTCTTCGCACTTTTGTTTCACATATCCGTGTAGAATTCGAGGTGAGGGATTTGAAATTCGTGACCCACGCTACAAAAGAACAAAGAAGGAGAAAAATTTTCAGAACTTTTCCGTAAAAATTTCCAGTATTACCCCTTTCAGGTTACCGTTTGACTGGATTAATTTTGATTTATCAGATTGCCCCAAACATAAGCTGCATCAGAATATAACCCACCTTCTTAATATTGAGGGAGGAAAGAAGAAAGAGGCTCAGTGAAGAAAAATTTATGAGACATTACATGCTTATAAAAGCTGTGTACAGAACTGTCACTTTTGATGGACATTTTTATGTGACAATGTGATACATTATACACAGTACCAGCCTTATAATCACTGTCTTGCTTCACTGCCGGAATTTGTTTCATCACTGCCAGTATCTCAGTCACTCTCTTCCCGAACTACGTTGACGTCGCTAATATTCTTGGCATTGCTCACGCAGCACATTTTGAACAACACTTTTTAAAAGCTCCTCCATCAAATTAGATTCACGAAAGGAATAACAGCGAGTCTGAATTTTACATTGTAGCTCGCCGTCACCACTCATTGGGTAAAACTACATTTTACTTAGAGAAAAACTGTCGTGAACAATCATGGAAGTGAAAAAACTATCTAATTAAAATGTCAACAATGGGATATGTTTACGTAGGTACCTCATATACACTAATATCCAAACAGGAGCATTATTTTGAATGCAAAAATTTTGGATTTGCCATATAGTGAGTGTCATCAGTACCAATTGTAAATACAAATTACTGTGACAGTGGTTACTTGAATACGCACTATACATTTTTGGCAGATAAACTTCCATCATAAAGCGGATTTATGTCAGTTAATAATGCACGTATATACGACTCTTGCGTTACCGATGGCGCTGTCTTTCAGTGGTCACAGGCTGCTTTCCCTGAGTTCGCATCATCCACATTAAAATGAGCACTGAATAGAGTTGCAAAACTGCCGTAGGCAGTTTTCCTAGTAGCCTTTGTTAGTTAAGATCGTACCTGTTACCTCTTCGTTAGATGTGTTGCGTAATTATCAGAATATACCTCATCTCTATCGCTTTGTGTATGCGTGAATCAGTTTATTACTAGATTCCCTCAGAAATTGGAAGCGGCGAATGGTGTAGAGAACGAGTTGGGATATGTAAATGGCAGCGTAACCTACGGACATTTTTGTTCTACATAGTTGTCCACCTGTCTGTTACTTAAAAATAAAAATACAATCTACTACACTGAAACGCCAAAGAAACTAGTATAGGCATGCATATTGAAATATAGAGATATCTAAATAGGCAGAATACGGCGCAGCGATCGGCAACCCCTATATAACACGAGAAGTGTCTGCCGCAGTTGCTAGATCGGCTGCTACAGTGGCAGGTTATCAACATTTAAGTGACTTTGAACCTGGTGTTATAGTTGGCGCACGAACGATGGGACACGGCATCTCCGAGACAGCGATGAAGTAGCGCACGAGTGTACCGTGAATGTCAGGAAACCGATGAAATATCAAGTCTCCGACATCGCTGCGGCTGAAACAACATCCTACAAGAGCGGGACCAACGACGACTGAAGAGAATCGTGGAGGGTGACAGCAGTGCAACCCTTTCGTATATGTATATCCTATTGGTGGAAATTTTGAATTTTGCCGAGAATTTAGAATTTTGGTGGGAATTTCTTTGTCCCAGAGCCGTACTGACGTCCCACGCCATCCCCTCCCTGGGAATTGGCGGGAAATTAAAATTGGCGGTTCCCTTTCCCTTACTCGAACCCCGGTCCTCCTGAATGGAAAGCCCAAGTGCTGCCCCCTAACACAATTATACCACCAGAGGCGCTTTGAATTTACGGGAAATTAAAAAATGGCGGTGTCCTTTCTGGGACTCGAACCCTGGTCCTCCTGGACGGAAAGCCCAAGTGCACTGCCGAACACATGGAAGCAGTCCGGATGCAGGTGCTGAAGGTTAGGTTAGTGTACTTTATTTATTTTGGTCGGAAAACTGACGCAAAGATCGACTCTAATTACGTAATTAAACAAAGATCGAGCCTAACCATATGTACAGCACTACATAACGATGGCATAAAATCGCGATACAACACAGAAACTGACGATGCCGTACAACTGGTTGTCCTCTTGTGAAGAAAAATCGTATGGATATGAGAAGGAGATCACTATACTTTCAGCTACCTAGTCTCAACAACTTTTCAAGGTATCCGACTACCGACTGAAATATAGGCCCATGGATCATTGTATATAGGACATGTCTTAGGACTTTTGGTAGGTTAACAAATAAGACAAACAAATATTCTAGTAGCAAATCTTTATTAACTTGTGCATTTACATATACGTACAGAAAACAACTCTTCCCTTATTTTTGTTAGGTTTAGTTCTAGTAATGTCAAATTTAATTTTTAACTTATAACTTAAATACACATCTGAATCATCTATTTCTTTCTCCAGCCAGTAATTTGACAAATACAGAAAAGGTATGTTTTTGAACTTCAGTGTACATCTAATTTTTTTCCTGTAAACTACCTCTTTTATGGCTTTAACAATTAGTTCTGTTTCTTCCGGTAGTTCTTCTAGAAGAGAGCATTAAGGGATTTTAATTTTCCTCGTATTTCCTGCATGACACTGTTGTTATAACATTCCACAACCCTTGGGTGTAGGCTGCCACGTCTTCTGCTGCACATTCTTGCGGAATTTCGGTATGGAACTTTAAGTTTACAACTTTTGCAAACGAATTGCCAATAAAGGTTGTTATTCCGTTGGTTTTAAGCTCTGCAGACGGTTCTTCTGTTGCTAAGTGTATGACATCAAGCCCACCACATTTCAATACAATGTATCCCTCTTTTTTAAGCAGATCCAAGGAGGAATGGAATTTGATAAACACATTTTTCGTGTGTCCTTTAACGTAGGGAACATGCCCCAGTCCGTCGTTTTCGGCATGACATATAGCAACTTACCACTGCTCTTTACTGTAAACGCTATTATCTTCTATTGCTCAGTCGTAGCCAGATTTCTCCATACACTGTGTTTAAAGCCATATGTAAACCTGGCCTGTACATCCGCAATGGCCTCTTCCTTTTCCATTTACAGCTCAGATTTGTTCTTTATAGCAGTTGTCTTCTCTGTATACTCTAAATTTCTTTTCTTTACTTCGATGTCTTCCATTTCCAGTTTCCTTTTTCGTGCACGTAACACATTAACTGTACTTAAAGGTGTGATTTCTTTAATGGGTAATGGTTAAGTCTGTGGGATACATTTACTCTTTTTCTTAGGACTTGTGGAATAACGCTGCTCCTGTCAACCAATCTCAATCCTGCAATATCTATATCGGAGGGTATTGTGGAGGACAGTGTTCTAGATTGAGAAAAATACGTTTCTCCTGCTTCAACAAAACACTTCTGTATAATACTTACATTGTCTTTATTGGTGTTAGAGTTAAGAATCTCCACGTAGTTTATAGGTAGATAATTAAACCTGTATGCAGAGATAACATAGCTGGTAAGCTTCTCGCTAAGTAGTTTACCATTTTCGGTGTAATTTATGTTGCCAATGTCAGTAGCCAGTTTACCCACGTTCTGCTGTAATAACCACAAACCGAAGCGTTCGTCTGTTAGTCTTGCATTCCTCCCTAATAGCTGAGGAACGTTTATCACTTTCAAGGAATCCATGTTGACACTTTCAACTACCGCGGAAGACTGATCAGTTGTGGCTGTCATGTCTTCTTTTATACTCTAAAGATCCAAGATGATTCCACTTCCGGTCACGTGATTTCCGGTCATACAGTCTGCTTAACTCCCAGCCCAATTGCGGTATTTTGTGTAAGGGGTCCGTGGCAGGGTGGGAACTGCCCTTCGCAAGTATCTCCCTTATGTGTGGTTTCCACTTCTCCTACTGGTTTTAGAAATGCCGACGGAATGTTACCTGTCCATTAAGGCTCTCATATCTCTTAAATTCTGAATCTAGTAGTGGATCCCCTGCGTCTTCCAGATCAACCGCGGGCCTTATTGAAGTCAAATAAAGATCCCATAAAAATGTAAAACTATCATCCAGTAGCACATTTAAGTGTCTTATCTATACTCTCGACCGACCGAGGCAGCGCATTGGTTAGAACCCTGGACTCTCATTCTGGAGGACGACGATTCAAACCCGCGTCCGGCCGTCCTGATTTAAGTTTTCTGTGATTCTCCCTAAGTTGCTTTAGGCAAATGCCGGGATGGTTCCTTTAAAAGGGCACGGCCGACGTCCTTAGCCATCCTTCCCTAACCGATGACCTCGCTGTTTGGCCCTCTCCACCAAATCAAAAGAAAAACAACCAACAAACTCCTTGAGCGTGTGATGCACAACGGAATTTTGAAGCAATAGACAAATACATCCCTAGAGAACAAGCAGGATTCAGGCCGGAGAATTGTAACGATAACGAACTCTGTCTCAATACTTATATCGAAAATTAGTATGACAAGAAATCAGTAAACGTAGCTGCTGTCTTCGATATATCTGCCGCTTATGTCACTGAATGGCAAGAAGGACTCTTATGAAATTCATGAGTGTTATCCCAAGACGTAAACTTACGGACCTACTTAACAACATGCTAAGCAATAGACACTTTCAGATCTACTGTGACAATGACAGAGGCAGATTATTTAAACTAAATAACGATTTACCTCAAAGGCCAGTTCTCGTTCGTCTCCTTTTGAGACTTTACATGCACAATTTGTCGGAAACATCTTTAATACATTTCATTTATGCTGATGACATTTGTTTCCGACGCTGAGACCACTTTATCCACTTATTTTGAAGTCTTGGATATGTATTTCAAGTAAGTGTTTCTCCATCTAAGTCCTTAGAAAACATATCTGCATTTCACCTACGCAACGGACAGGTAAATTACAAACCAAATGTCAAAGTCAGAGACGAAGTCTGCCGTACATCAAAACACCTAGGAATAAGATTACATAAAACTCTAACTTAACTGCAGCTTATTTCAGACGTAGCTGCTAAAGGCAAAACGAGAAACAACACTCTTCAAAAATCTTCTGGTATCTCATGGGGAACATGTTTTAAGATCCACAGCCTTAGACCTATAATATTCTGTAGCTGAATACTGCTGTTCGATCTGTATCAATACTACACCCACTAAGGAGATGTAGGAGCAACCTAATAATTTTTAAAAATTTCTGGTAAGCTTATATGGGACCAAACTGCTGAGGTCATCGGTCCCCAGGCTTACACACTACTTAATCTAACTTACGCTAAGGACAAAACACACACACACACACACACACACACACACACACACACACACACATGCCCGAGGGAGGACTCGAACCACCGACGAGGGGAGCCGCACGAACCGTGGTGGGAAGGCTACACCGAGCGGCAGCAACTTAATAAGCCCATTAGAATAATTGCTGATCGCATTCGGAGTGCAAACATCTATGGATTCCTGAACGAAAATTTCACTCTGCAATGGAGTGTGTGTTGATATGAAACTTCCTGGCAGATTAAAACTGTGTGCCGGACCGAGACTCGAACTCGGAACCTTCGAGTCTTGGTCCGACACGCAGTTTTAATCTCCAGGAAGTTTCATCTATGGGTTCCTGTTCTCGACAAAATCCCACCTACAGCTTTAAGACGTTCAGATCCTCGCCCGAAGATGTGAGACAACATTGAGAGGAATTGTACACGATTCATACGTCGAGGTATTTGAGAAGGAGAACACCAATGCTTGAAATCAAGGAAACCGTCATATCACACAGTAGACAACCTTGTTGGGTCCTCTTTTAGTGTTAACCATTCATAGAAAATCCAATGGGAGCAGTCATCAATAGTCATCTAGCCGAGAAAACTTCCATATAGATACAAGGATTCGATCTTTCCAGACGCTATTGCAGTATCATGAACCGGCTCAAACGGGACAAGGCATATGTGATTACCTAATGCACAAGTGAGATGGGCTAGTTACATAAATTATGACTGTGGTGGCTCCCTATAGTCAATCCACCGTATCGTCACCTTTGTCTCCAAGCATACAAAGAAACTTTATAGGACGTATAAGAAGCATCGGGTGACGTGATTGAATGGATCAGGAAACTAGATTGGAGAGACAAGACTGTGCCAGCTTCTGATTATGCAGATATGTCCATAAATGTTGTAAATATGTATTTGCTTTCATCATACTTTAAATAAATAAGCTGAAGTGTCTATGAGTTGGAAATACACCGTAAGACAAGAAAAATAGGACGCACCGTGAAGCACTTATCCGCATTGGACTGCAGTCGGTAGATGTACATGTGCAGACAAATGACAAAAATTTTAGAAAAAAATGATGACTTATTCAACAGAAAGAGCTTCACAAATTGAACAAGGCACGTGTCCACCTGTGGTCCTTATTCAAGGAGCTATTCGGCTTGGCATTTATTGACTAAGTTGATGGTTGTTCTCCTGGAAGGGATCACGTGCGAAATTCCGTTCAATTGGCTCGTTAGATCATCAAAACACCGAGATGGGTGTAGGGACCTGCCCATAATGCTCCAAAAGTTCTCAGTTGCAATGAGATCCCATGTTGGCAAAGGTAAGTTTGGCAAGCACAAACAAAAGCAGTAGAAACTCTCGCCGTGTGCAGGCGGGCGTTGTTTTGCGGATATGTAAGCTCAGGATAGCTTGCCATTAATGGCAAGAACATCGTCGACGTATCGCTGTAGTGTAAAGGTGCCAGGGATGACAACCAAAGGGGTCCTGCTATGAAAAGGAATGGCGGGCGACAGTCTGATTGGTATTCCAACACTGTCTGGGACTCCCCCAGACACGTCTTCCGCCTGGAATCTCATTGACTGGAGTAGAATTTTCAGTGATGACTGCCGCTTCGAAATGAACCCAGTGACTGACGAAGAGGTTTCTCGAGATGCTCCAGACAGCGGTGGTATACCAACATGACTGTCGCCCGCCATTTTATTTATTTATACGTGTCCAGAACATAACATATTAAATATCATTTATCATACATAGCATATCATACATACATATATATTACAAGTATTACAGAGAATATGTGCATATTTATATTCCATGTGCTGCCCAGATTCCGCTGCACAGACTGCTTTATCATTGGCGATAATCAGATCGTCCATGGACACAGGTTCTGACGGTTTCCTGCAGTTGAGTAAGTGCTGATGGTCTTGAGGTTCACCACAGTCACATAGTTCGTCCCCTGAGATGTAGCCCCATTTCCGCATGTTATCATTAGACCGAGATACTCCAGTTCTCAGTCTATTGAGTGCCTTCCATGTCGTGTATGGGAGATGATGACCTGTAGCGAGTTCTTCCTTGGGGTTGTCCCAGTATTTCTCTGGTGATGAGCTACGCCAGAGTTGTATCCTATAGTCTGCAGGTGATGTCTGGATTGCATGCGTTGTCCGGAGAAAACTTTTTCCCGACTTGAGTCTTGGTGTCTGATGTTCGCATCCAAACAGGGGGTATCTCTGATCCTTCTCCTGCTTCTTTCTTTCCACTTCAGCTGCTGTTCTTCGGATGTCTGTAGGTGCTACGCCCATGAGGTCAACAGGGGTTGCCCGCAATCAGCCAGTTACAATTCGTCCTGTTACATTTAGGGCAATATTTACTTGTTTGGCATGGGTGGAGTCCTTCCATACAGGTGCTGCATATTTAGCAGCGGAGGAGCACAAAGCGAGGGCAGATGTGCGGAGGACCTATGTGTGCTCCCCAGTTGTCGCCCGCCATAATGCCCGACTACCAGGAGTGATGATTCGGAGTGCCATTTTTTTTTATGACAGGACCCCTTCGGTTGTCATCCGTAGTACCCTTACACCACATCGGTATGTCGACGATGTTGTACACCCCGTTTTGTTGCCCTTCATGGCAAGCCATTCTGGACATATATTTCAGCAAGATAATGCCCGCCCACACACTGCGAGAGTTCTTGCTGCTTGTCTTCGTGCGTGTCAAATCATATCTTCGAGAACGTTCGGAGCATTAGGAGCAGGGCGCACCACACATTTCGGGATTTTAATGGTCTAACGCTTCAGCTGGACGGAAGGTGATACATTACCGCTCTCCGAAGCACATCCATCAACTCTATCAATCAATGCCAAGCCGAATAACTGGCGGACCAGCACGTTACTTGCTTCCTAAATTTTTGAAGCACTTTCTCTCGTATGAATCATTAATTTTTTTGTAAAATTGTAATCATTTGCATGTCTATGCATGTACGTGGCATCTACGGATTTCCTTCTCTTTCAGATAATTCCTCAGTAGCGCGTGCTTTTTTTTTCTAAGATTGTATACTGATACTTTTAGCGTCTCTCTCGGAGGCTGCAACTCAGTTATTTGTGTTCCACGAGGCCTCCACTGGCAGGGGGCCTGGGGTTGACTAACCTCCACAACCGCGCGCGGGCATTGTACCTACGGACGATGCGGCTCGCATGGACCGCGACCAACAACAGTTGGACGGGGGTGCTGGTACAGATCGTCACCCCACGAAATCTTCGTCCACCGGTCGCCGTGGGCCACATAGCTCCGTCTCTTGCCCACATCCGCGATTTTCAGGTCTAACTGAGTTACACGACAGAGGATCTACCAGCGACGACGACGCCGAGCACGAGAGATTACTACCGCATCTATCAGACACGACAACCCCGTAAAAACGTCGAACAACAACATCCAACCATCCGCTGGACCAGGGTGTGACGAGCCGTCCACACCCCACACCTGCCCACGTACGCTCGTTCCTTGTGGTACGAGGTGCATTCAAGTTCTAAGGCCTCCGATTTTTTTTCTAATTAACTACTCACCCGAAATCGAAGAAACTGGCGTTACTTCTCAACGTAATCGCCCTGCAGACGTACACATTTTTCACAACGCTGACGCCGATTCCATGGCAGCGGCGAAGGCTTCTTTAGGAGTCTGTTTTGACCACTGGAAAATCGCTGAGGCAATAGCAGCACGGCTGGTGAATGTGCGGCCACGGAGAGTGTCTTTCATTGTTGGAAAAAAGCCAAAAGTCACTAGGAGCCAGGTCAGGTGAGTGGGGAGCATGAGGAATCACTTCAAAGTTGTTATCACGAAGAAACTGTTGCGTAACGTTAGCTCGATGTGCGGGTGCGTTGTCTTGGTGAAACAGCACACGCGCGGCCCTTCCCGGACGTTTTTGTTGCAGTGCAGGAAGGAATTTGTTCTTCAAAACATTTTCGAACGATGCACCTGTTACCGTAGTGCCCTTTGGAACGCAATGGGTAAGGATTACGCCCTCGCTGTCCCAGAACACGGACACCATAATTTTTTCAGCACTGGCGGTTACCCGAAATTTTTTTGGTGGCTGTGAATCTGTGTGCTTCCATTGAGCTGACTGGCGCTTTGTTTCTGGATTGAAAAATGGCATCCACGTCTCATCCATTGTCACAACCGACGAAAAGAAAGTCCCATTCATGCTGTCGTTGCGCATCAACATTGCTTGGCAACATGCCACACGGGCAGCCGTGTGGTCGTCCGTCAGCATTCGTGGCACCCACCTGGATGACACTTTTCGCATTTTCAGGTCGTCATGCAGGATTGTGTGCACAGAACCCACAGAAATGCCAACTCTGGAGGCAATCTGTTCAACAGTCATTCGGCGATCCCCCAAAACAATGCTCTCCATTTTCTCGATCATGTCGTCAGACCGGCTTGTGCCAGCCCGAGGTTGTTTCGATTTGTTGTCACACGATGTTCTGCCTTCATTAAACTGTCGCACCCACGAACGCACTTTCGATACATCCATAACTCCATCACCACATGTCTGCTTCAACTGTCGATGAATTTCAATTGGTTTCACACCACGCAAATTCAGAAAACGAATGATTGCACGCTGTTCAAGTAAGGAAAACGTCGCCATTTTAAGTATTTAAAACAGTTCTCATTCTCGCCGCTGGCGGTAAAATTCCATCTGCCGTACGGTGCCGCCATCTCTGGGACGTATTGACAATGAACGTGGCCTCATTTTAAAACAATGCACATGTTTCCATCTCTTTCCAGTCTGGAGAAAAAAAATCGGAGGCCTTAGTACTTGAATGCCCCTCGTATATCGTGGTGAACGGCAAATCAGCAACACGCCAGCGCCTCCATTCCATCCATCTCACCGAAAACCCTTTGTGTCCTCACTGTGCTGTCGTCGATTCGCATGCGCACCGCCTGACATGAGCTGTGACAGGCAGATGATGGGATCTTGTACTACGTAAGCTGGATCTCCTGTTGCGACGATAGCCAGAGTCTGTCACGCCAGACGAACTCCTACACCCAGATACCACTTACATTCCCACTGCAAGAACGAACGCCGTCAACTGGCTGAAGGGCATGGTGATATATTACATTTTGCAAGCCTCTCCCGAAAACGCTCTGCACTTGTGGGTCCACCTGACAACGACAACCGCACACGACTATCGAACTATTTAGGCGCATTGTTCGAGGATCCACCTGGCCATTGGGGTGTTCCGAGTACTAGAAGGCACACTTAAAATGATTCACGACACACGATTGATTCTCAAAACCAAACGTTTTAGAGGGAGTCCCCCTTACATTCATTACGCGAAGACGACTAGGAAGCTTCTGTTGGCGGTAGTTTGCTACACCACGAAGATGACGTGCTACAGACACGAAATACACTGCTGGCCACCGTAAATGCAACACCCTGAAGGAAGGATCCGAATCAAGTGAAATTTACACCATGAGTTTGCAGCGATGAGATATGCAACTGATTAGAATTTCAGCGCAGACGCACATCACGCGCGCCTGTGGCGCCACCTCATAGCGCCATTTAAGGCTTGGCGATTTCGACGAGTGTACGTTCAGCACGTGTGTTTACCTTGTGGTTGTTTCACAAGACGATCAGTTATGCCTCGTAGACAACAGCGAACATCTTTTGATCAAGTATCCGAGTTCGACAGAGGAAGGATAGTGGCTCACCGAGATTGTGGATTACCATACAGAGAAATCGCTAGTCGTGTTGGACGAAACCAAACAACTGTAATGCGGATATGTGACCGTTGGATGCAGGACGGTACGACGGACCGACGTGGTCGATCACATTCACTTCGATGCACCACTGCACGTGCTGGTAGGCAAACTGTGCGCATGGCAGTGACGGATCGCTCAGTGACTTCCCGAACCATAGCACAGCACATTGCGTCTGTAACGCATCATCCAGTGTCTGCGCGTACCATTCGACGCCGTTTACAGCAGAGTGGTCTGTCCGCAAGAAGTCCATTGCTTCGTCTACCATTGACGCAGAACCACAGACGTCTCCGTCGCCAATGGTGTGATGACAGACGGATGTGGACGGCAGAATGGAATGACGTTGTCTTTACTGACGAGGCACGCTTCTGTCTGCAGCACCATGATGGTCGGATTCGAGTGTGGAGACACCGTGGAGAGAGGATGCTGGACAGCTGCATTATGCACCGCCACACTGGTCTTGCACCGGGTATTATGGTATGGGGCGGTATTGGATATTACTCTCGCACGCCTCTAGTACGCATTGCCGGTACTTTAAATAGCCGGCGCTACATATCCGAGGTGCTGGAGCCAGTTGTCCTTCCTTACCTTCAGGGCTCGGCCACAGCCATATTTCAACAGGATAATGCGCGACCACACGTGTCAATCACTGTCCAAAGGTTCTTCGTCAATAACCAGATTGAATTGCTTCCCTGTCCGGCTCGCTCTCCGGATCTTTCCCCGATAGAAAACATGTGGTCCATGGTTGCTCAACGAGTGACCCAGGTTACATCCCCTGCTGCCACACCAGATGATCTTTGGCAACGTGTGGAAGCTGCTTGGGCTGCTGTACCCCAGGAACACATCCAACGTCTCTTTGACTCAATGCCGAGATGTGTGGCAGCGGTGATCTCCAACAATGGCGGCTACTCTGGCTACTGATTCTGGCAGGAACCACATGTCACAGACGTCTGTAAACGTAATCATTTGATACTTGGTCAACATGTTATTTACAAAATAAATTTTGTTGTGCTACCTCTTGTCTTTCTTGGTGTTGCATTTACGGTGGCCAGCAGTGTATAACCGACTGGGAGAAGATGCTGTGATATGCAAATGATTAGCTTTTCAGAGCATTTACACAAGGTTGGCGACGGTGGCGACACCTACAACGTGCTGACATGAGGAAAGTATCCAACCGATTTCTCATAAACAAACAGCAGTTGACCGGCGTTGCCTGGTGAAACGTTGTTGTGATGCCTCGAGTAAGGAGGAGAAATGCATACCATCACGTTTCCCACTTGATAAAGGTCGGATTGTAGCCTATAGCAATTGCGGTTTATCGTATCGCGACATTGTTGCTCGCGTTGGTCGAGATCCAATCACTGTTAGCAGAATATGGAATTGGTGGGTTCAGGAGGGTAATATGGAACGCCGTGCTGGATCCCAAAGGCCTCGTATCACTAGCAGACGAGATGACACTCATCTTATCCGCATGGCTGTAACGGGTTGTGCAGCCACGTCTCGATCCCTGAGTCAACAGATGGGGACGTTTACAAGACAACAACCATCTGCACGAACAGTTCGACGCCGTTTGCAGCAGTACGGACTATCAACTCTAAATGTGTGTGAAATCTTATGGGACTTAACTGCTAAGGTCATTAGTCCCTAAGCATACACACTACTTAACCTAAATTATCCTAAGGACAAACACACGCACCCATTCCCGAGGAAGGACTCGAACCTCCGGCGGGACGAGCCGCACAGTTCATGACTGCAGCGCCTTGGACCGCTCTGCTAATCCCGCGCGGCGGACTATCAGCTCGGAGACCACGGCTGCGGTTACCCTTGACGCTGCATCACAGACAGGAAAGCCTGCTATGGTGTACTCAACGACGAACCTGAGTGCACGAATGGTAAAACGTCATTTTTTCGCGTGAATCCAGGTTCTGTTTACAGCATAATGATGGTCACATCCGTGTTTGGCGACATCGCGGTGAACGCACATTGGAAGCGTGTATTCCTCATCGGCATACTGGCGTATCACCCGGCGTGATGGTATGGGGTGGCATTGGTTACACATCTCGGTCACCTCTTGTTCGCATTGACGGCACTTTGAACAGTGGACGTTACATTTCAGATGTGTTACGACCCGCGGCTCTACCCTTCATTCGATCCGTGCGAAACCCTGCGTTTCAGCAGGATAATGCATGACCGCATGTTGCAGGTCCTGTACGGGTCTTTCTGGACACAAAAAATGTTCGACTGCTGCCCTGGCCAGCATATTCTCCAGATCTCTCACCAACAGAAAACGTCTGGTCAATGGTGGCCGAGAAACTGGCTCGTCACAATACCCCCGTCACTACTCTTGCTGAACTGTGATATCGTGTTGAAGCTGCATGGGCAGCTGTACCTGTTCACGCCATCCAAGCTCTGTTTGACTCAATGCCTCAGGCGTATCAAGGCCGTTATTAAGGCCAGAGGTGGTACTGATTTCTCAGGATCTATGCATCCAAATTGCGTGAAAATGGTATCACATGTCAGTTCTAGTATAATATTTCTGTTCAATGAATATCTGTTTATCATCTGCATTTCTTCTTGGTGTAGCAATTTTAATGGCCAATATAATATAATGCATGTATGTGTGTGTTTATATATGTATGTGTATGTGTATATATGTATATATAAAAGTAAATCAATACATGGGAAATATAACATGGGAAATATATATAGTTCTATACTTATAAATAAGTGAATTTGATGCAATAAAGTTCTCTAGATCCTATCGAACCCCTTTCCTTTCCTTGGCGCTGGGAGGGCGGGAATGGGACAATGAGGTCAGGCCTCGTTTGATGACCCCTGCCCTCTTTGCCCCCGACCCTTCCCTCAGGCACTTTGAAAAAAAATTGTAGCGAAAAAAAGCGCAGTTTATATTTTGGTCACAATGCTCCTTGGTTTTCTGACAAGGTATGAAACAATTTTGTTCTTCTGGCGCATTCAAAATCCTGTGGGATGAAACCAACAGTATTTCTGATCTAATCTAGCATCGTTATGGGACACCTTTATTGTCGGTGGACGTGATCATCTGGTCAAAGGTCGAATACCAGGCAACATATTTCGCGCTTCCGCGGGAATTCAAACGGTCACGTATAGGTCGGAAGCGGCACGCACAGTGCAATAACACGCGGCCGGAGGCCGGCCGCAGCGCGGCTCGTTAAGTTGGTAATGAACGGCGCGGCGCGGCGCAGGCCGGCGTGGGGTAGCGATGTGGTGCGATGGGCAGAAACGCGATCGCTCATTTGCAGATATGCGGTCAGGCGTGCCGTGACGCCTCGCTAGCGGAGGCGTCGGCAATACTGCTTGCGGCGTGTCCGCCAGCACGCGCGCGGTTCTCGACACAGTAGCGGCTGGCAATACGGCATGCAGCCCGGAGCACCATCCGCAAATCAATGCAAGACGTGAAGTCAACCCGAAACAAGTCCTGCCCTGATTGTAATAATCGTTGCCTGTTAATCATGTCGGTTCACATAACACTCTAATCACATCTTCGAGTGTTGTGCAATATTCTATATACTTACTTGGCAGAAAATCCTAAGAAATTTTGGTCATACGAGGACTATCCACAAAGTACATTTTCGTTCCTGTCCGTTAGAGGCGGGGCTAGCGCCGCCATCTTGGTGTCATGGCATTCTGCCGCTCAGTCGGCATCCTGCCGTGCTAGTGAGAGGTTCGTGCTGTACTCCGTTGAGTTACTGTGACAGTTCGAAATGTCAGCGTTAGTTGAAAATGCCGCGAAGTGTGAAGTGCGTGCTGTAATAAGGTTTCTGACTGCAAAAAACTGTACGCCGATAGAAATCTATCGGCAGCTTTGTGAAGTGTATGGGGACAACATAATCACTGAAGGTGGAGTGCGTCAATGGGTCATAAAGTTTAAAAATGGCCGAACTAACGTTCACGACGAAGAGCTAAGTGGAAGACCCAGCATAGTGGCTGCCGAACTTGCCGAAAAATTCGATGCCGCGGTCCGTGAAAACCTTAATTTCACAATAACGGAACTCTCTATGAGTTTTCCACAAATTTCACGAAGTTTGTTGCACGAAATCATTACCGAAAAGCTTGGTTACCACAAGTTTTGTGCAAGATGGATACCAAAAATCTAGACAGAGATTCACAAAAATCAGCGAATGGCTGCAGCGTTAACGTTTTTGGACGCTTACGAGAAAGATGGCGACTCATTACTCGATCGCATCGTTACTGGTGACGAAACATGGGTTAAGCATGTGAACTACGAGACAAAACTGCAGTCAATGCAGTTGCGGCACACAAATTCCCCCCAAAAACCCAAGAAATGCATGCAGACAATGTCGGCAAGGAAGGCGATGGCGACTGTCTTTTGGGACAGAAAAGGTGTGATTTTTGTGGATTTCCTGGATAGAGGCACTACAATAAACTCTCAAAGGTATTGCCAAACTCTGTACAACCTCAGAAGAGCAATACAAAACGAGCGCAGGGGAAAGTTGGGCTCAAAGGTCTTGGTGATTCACGACAACGCACGGGCCCACACGGCAAATGCCACTCGTGAAGTTCTCGAATCTTTTAAGTGGGAGTTGTTTCCTCATCCGCCGTACAGTCCCGACCTGGAACCGAGCGACTTCCACTTATTCCCAGTAATGAAGAAGTGGTTGGCTATGCAGCGTTTTGAGGACAACGCACAGCTTCAACAAGAGATAACCACGTGGTTGAAGGCGCAGGCGGCCGAATTTTACGACGAAGGAATTTCCAAGCTCGTCCATCGCTACGATAAGTGCCTTAATTTAAATGGCAACTATGTAGAAAAGTAGTATTTAAGTGTGGATTTCATCTGTATATAATAAAAAAAAATTCCAATACTTTATTTATTTTTAATTCCAAAACGTAATGTACTTTGTGGATAGCCCTCGTATGTCAAAGCGGTAGGTGGATCAAAACAGACACTCTGTGACTAAAATGGTACTGAAACAGAGGATGACAGATTAATGGCCGAAATACGAAATGTCTTTTCTAAAGCTGTTTCACAGAGGAAGACTGCACTGTAGTTCCTTCTCTAGATTGTCGCACAGATGACAAAATGGTACATACCGAAATAGATGACAGAGGGATAGAAATACAAAGTCGCTCAAAAGAGGAAAGGCCGCTGGACCTGATGGGATATCATTTCGATTTTACGCAGAGTAGGCGAAGGAACTTGCCCCCCTTCTTGCAGCGGTGTACCGTAGGTCTCTAGAAGAGCTTAGCGTTTCAAAGGATTGGAAAAGGGCACAGGTCATCCCCGTTTTCAAGAAGGGACGTCGAGAAGATGTGCAGAACTATAGACCTATATCTCCAACGTCGATCAGTTGTAGAATTTTGGAACACGTATTATGTTCGAGTATAATGACTTTTGTGGAGACCAGAAATCTACTCTGTAGGAATCAGCATGGAAAAAGACAATCGTGTGAAACCGAGCTCGCGCTATTCGTCCACGAGACTCAGAGGGCCATAGACACGGGCTTCCATGTAGATGCCGTGTTTCTTGACTTCCGCAAGGCGTTTGATACAGTTCCCCACAGTCGTTTAATGAACAAAGTATGAGCATATGGACTATCAGACCAATTGTGTGATTGGATTGAAGAGTTCCTAGATAACAGAACGCAGCATGTCATTCTCAATGAAGAGAAGTCTTCCGAAGTAAGAGTGATTTCAGGTGTGCCGCAGGGGAGTGTCGTAGGACCGTTTCTATTCACATTATATATGAATGACCTTGTGGATAACATCGGAAGTTCACTGAGGCATTTTGCGGATGATGCTGTAGTATATCGAGAGGTTGTAACAATGGAAAATTGTACTGAAATGCAGGAGGATCTGCAACGAATTGACGCATGGTGCAGGGAATGACAATTGAATCTCAATGTAGACAAGTGTAATGTGCTGCGAATACATAGAAAGAAAGGTCCTTTATCATTTAGCTACAAAATAGCAGGTCAGCATCCGGAAGTAGTTAATTACATAAATTATCTGGGAGTAGGCATTAGGAGTGATTTAAAATCCAATGACCATTTAAAATTAATCGTCGGTAAAGCAGATGCCAAACTGAGATTCATTGGAAGAATCCTAAGGAAATGCAGTCCGAAAACAAAGGAAGTAGGTTACAGTACACTTGTTCGCCCACTGCTTGAATACTGCTCACCGGTGTGGGATCCGTACCAGATAGGGTTGATAGAAGAGATAGAGAAGATCCAACGGAGAGCAGCGCGCTTCGTTACAGGATCATTTAGTAATCGCGAAAGTGTTACGGAGATGATAGATACACTCCAGTGGAAGACTCTGCAAGAGAGACGCTCAGTAGCTCGGTACAGGCTTTTGTTGAAGTTCCGAGAACATACCTTCACCGAGGAGTCAAGCAGTATACAGCTCCCTCCAACGTATATTTCGCGAAGAGACTATGAGGATAAAATCAGAGAGATTAAAGCTCACACAGAGGCATACCGACAATCTTTCTTTCCACGAACAATACGAGACTGGAATAGAAGGGAGAACCGATAGAGGTATTCAAGGTATGCTTCGCCACACACCGTCAGGTGACTTGAGGAGTATGGATGTAGATGTAGATATAGTTTAATAAACGAGGCAATGTCGAGTGCAACACCTATCAACAAACTCCTTGTGTTGTACATGACTTAATACGGCCACACAATCACCTTTGCAGAATGAAGTGGTACCGGTTGATGTTTGTGCGGATGTTCTGCAATTCTGCTTACTGACGTGGAAATGTGGTTCGTATGTTCCACGGCCATTCATTGCCTACTTCCATGCGAGCAGGAAGTTCCAGAGCGAACATTTATCTTGCTAGCAGGTCAGCAGAGAGTAGCTCCTGACCATGGATGATTTTGTGTGGGTAGCACAGCGCGATACCTCGTAGGATGTTATGCGCAGTTCCGCCGCTCCTGCAGTGCTCTGGCCACATTTTCGACACATGTCAGACCAGTTGCTTTGCGTTCTAGCCACATTTCACTTCGCCAGCCGGTGTGCCAGAGCGGTTCTAGGCGCTACAGTCAGGAACCGCGCGACCGCTACGATCGCAGGTTCGAATCCTGCCTCGGGCGTGGATGTGTGTGATGTCCTTAGGTTACTTAGGTTTAAGTAGTTCCAGGAGACTGATGACCTCATAAGTTAAGTCCCATAGTGCTCAGAGCCATTTGAACCATTTGACCCGAATTTCACTTCAAAAAAATCCTTCTTTTCAAATTTTTTAATCATTTTCTCCATGTTTTATATGTCTTCGTATACAAAGGTAAGCAGTGGTGGGCTACACAGTGGTGTGGCAGCTGTCATTACAGGAAAGCTGGACAGGAGCGGAAATTACTGGCGAACAAGTTAACACAACAGAAGACTTATACGACGGCTGTCGGTATCTAACGAAAACTTGCTATTCCGTTACCAAAGCAATGACGCCCGAGGTGCGGTATCGATATGTGGTACCACACTTTGACATTAACCTTTGTTTTATCATGTTAAGTCCAATTTTTTCTTACACGTAAGATACATTTATAACTACAGCACAAAATTTCTGATTCTACAGATACCAGACAATCCTTCTGAAATTATAAATCAAGATTTCTGTAAGACTTCAGTATTACCTATGTTGAAACCATTCAGATTCTTCATCCGATATTTTTCTTCAATGATTTGAGGGTCTGTAGCAACTGAAGACCATAACAGGATAATGAGTTTCGTAGGGGACGTACTCATCTGGTTAGTTCCAAAATCGTATCTCATATTAAGAAAGGGAGCTGTTGCGTAATATTAAAATTCCTTTAAATCACTCGGCGGCAAACTTGTTAGTCAATAGAGCTAATTGTCAACAGTAAAGCGAATGAAATTTCTTTTGAGAACGAAATTTTTGAAACTTAATATATTTAGATACGTACAATGTTATAAACACATTATTATTAACTTAATTAGACTACTACTAAGCTGGGCCTTGCCCAAAACATCTTGACTGGGGACTATTCTTTCCTACCCTCCCCCCCACAATAGTCTTGTATGCTTTCTCGTATGTCGTTTCGTTCATCCCGTAGAGCAGTGTTTCTAAGAGTCGGTGCGTGGAATGTCCGAAACTTGAACATGGTAGAGAAGCGAGAAAATCTGAAATGGGAAATGAAAGACTCTCAATCTAGATAAGTAGGGATCAGTGAAGTGAACTGGAAAGAAGTTAAATATTTCTGCAACAGCAGCAGAAAATAGTATAATGGGAGCTGGATTCTTTATGAATACGAAGTTAGGGCAGAGAGTATCTTACTGTGAACAGTTCAGTGATAGGTTTTGTTTTTTTTATCAGAGTCGACAGCAAACCAACACCTACAACGACAGTTCAGGTATATATGCCGACGTCGCAAGCTGAGGATGAAGAGACAGAGAAAGTACATGAGGATATTAAAGAGTAATACAGAACGTAGAGGGAGATGAAAATCTAGAAGTCACGGGGGACTGGAATCCAGTTGTAGGGGAAGGAGTAGAAGAATAGGTTACAGGATAATTTGGGCTTGGGACAAGGGATATCAGAAGAGAAAGACTAATCGATTTCTGTAATAAATTTCAGCTAGTAACAGCGAATACTGTGTTCGAAAATCACAAGAGGAGGAGGTATACTTGGAAAAGACTGGGTGATGCGGCAAGATTTCAGTTAGATTACATCGTGGTCAGACAGAGATTCGGAAATCAGATAATGGATACAGACTCAGATCACACTGTAGCAGTGATGAAGAGTAGGCTGAAGTTTAAGAGATTATTCAGGAAGATTCAATACGCAGAAAAGTAGGATACAGAAATAGTAAGGAATGATGAGGTACGTTTGAAGTTCTCTGTGCCTATAGATACAGCAGTAAGGAATAGCTCAGTAGGCATTACAGTTGAAGAGGAATGGGAATCTCTAAAAAGGGCAGTCGCACTAGTTTGAAAGAAAAACATAGGTACAAAGAAGGTATCTGCGAAGAAACCATGGGTAACAGAAGAAATACTTCAGTTGAATGAAATAGAAAATGTTTATATAAATTCATGAATACAAAAATACAAGTCACTGAGGAATGAAATAAACAGGAAGTGCAGGGAAGCTAAGACGAAATCGCTGTATGAAAAGTTTGAAGAAATCGAAAAAAGAAATTATTGTCGGAAGGGCTGATTCAGCGTATTGGAAAGTCAAAATAACAAACGGAGTCACAAAGTCTTGCTCGGCGTGGATCGAGCTCGCAGGAATGACTTCAGTTTTAACAATTTAAATGGTACAATGACGTTTTCCAGCGTGGCCGATAACATATATTTCGCGACGATCATCTGCTACAGTAGGAATGTCACACGGAAGTGACAAGATTTCGTGAAAGAACGTTGTAATGTCGCTCATGTTTAGACGTAGTACTGAATTTACTTTAAACCTGCTGAACACTACAAATATACAAAGATTTGCAGTGGTGAGGAGCGACACGATGTCTATCGAATTCTTCCGACATCTGCGGAAGGAACATAGATCGACAAGGGTCACAAAGTCGGCTACAGGTCCGCCTCGATACTTGGATGGTCAACGCTGCGGATTGCCTAGCGATTCCCGGCCGGGTCGGGGATTTTCTCCGCTCGGGGACAGGGTGTTGCGTTGATCCTACGTTCGTATCGCCATAACTGACATTCCGCTGTTGAATTAGCTTAATGGGCGCCTTCCGAAAACGATATACTAAAAAAAAAAAATCCTGTACAGACTGTATCATTGAGTTGACCTCTAAGAGATTTGCGGGCAGAAGGGAAGGAACACATTAACTTCCGGTCGGGAACGACGGTACGAGGCATCATTTTGTGCAGTACCGAGAAAGTAGTTTCAGTGCCGATTATCTTCTGCTGCAGCAAAAATATCACACGGAACTAGAACAATTCGTGAAAGCGGGTCTAAAAGATTCTCACGTTGAGATGTGATACAAAACGGCTGCAACAACAACAACAACAACGACAAGACACACACACACACACACACACACACACACACACACACACACACACACACAGCTGACGTGCAAAACTTAGCATCATGGTTACTAGAAAGCGTTTCAGTAACATGACGTTCATAGGATTAGTCGACTTAGAGAAAGGGTTCCACAGTGTAGAATGATGAAAAATGATCGAAATTCTGCAAAAAATAGGGGTAATTTATAAGGAAAGATGGATAATATTCAATATGTACAAGAGCAAAGAGGAACAATATGAGTAGGAGACGAGGAACTAAATGCTCGGAATAAAAAGGTGTAAGACAGGGATGTAGTCTTTCACCCCAACTGTTCAGTCTACAGACCCAAAAAGCTGCTACGGAAATAAAAGAAAGGTTCTAGAGTGGTAATGAAATTCAGAGCTGAAGGATATCAATTACAAGAGTCGCTGATGACTTTGCTATCATCAGTGAAAGGGAAGAATAATTACATAATTTACTGAATGGAGTTGTCTAATGAGTGCAAAATAAGGTCTGAGAGTAAATGTAAAGAAATCGAAAGTCAAGAGAAGTAGCAGAAATGAGAATAGCGAGAAACTTAATATCTCAATTGGTGGTTACGAAGTAGATGAAGCTAAGGAATTTTGCAACCTATGTAGCAAAATGACCCATGATGGTCGGAGCAATGGCGATAGAAAAAGCAGACTAGCAGTGGCTAAAACGGCATTTGTGGCCAGGTTAAGTCTACTTGTATCAAACATGAGCCTTAATTTGAGGAAGAAATTTTTGAGAATGTACGTTTGTAGCACAGTATTGTAAGGTAGTGAAACAAGGCCTATGGGAAAGTCGGAACAGAAGAGACTCGAAGCATTTGAGATGTAGTGTTACAGAAGAATATAGAAAATTAGATGAACTGATAAGATAAGGAATGAGGAGTTTCTCCAGAAAATCGGTGAGGAAAGGAATAGCTGGAAAATACCGACAAGAAGAAGGAACAGGATGGTAGGATATCTATTAAAGAATAACTTCCACTGTACTAGAGGGCGCTGTAGAGTGTAAAAATAGTAGATGAAGACAGAGAGATTGGAGTACATCCAGCGAATAGCTTAGAATGTAGGTTGCAAGTGCTACTCAGAGATTAGCAGGTTGGTACGGGAGAGGAATTTGTGGCGGGCCGCATCAAATCAGACAGAGGATTGGTGGCCAGGCGAGTATGATAAACTTATCCTGGTGCTCTACGAACCAGGCATGTACAGTGCGAGCTGTGTGACACGTTGGACTGTCCAGCTGGTAGACGTTAGATGTCTGCTGTTAGTACCAAATTCATTTGTTATTTGTTTATATAATGCATACTGTGTTATAAAGACGTATTCTGACTTATTCATATTTACATGGAAACCTGGTAGTACACGTGACCTCTGGAACAAGAAACCTGGAATTGGCAGCAGCTATTGAAATTCATGACATGACATGATGGATTTCTGGTACTATTGAATGGAGATTCGGAATTTATTTTTATCGACCCCAAGCATACAAAACACATCACTGAACGTCAATGGTGGTCACACTGCTCTACAGAAGCCATGCAACTGAACTGAGGAATATCACTTACATCACACGATAGTTGCACCAACCTATCTTAGACTCGGGGAAGATCAGTTTGGATTCCGTAGAAATGTTGGAAAACGTGAGGCAATACTGACCCTACGACCTGTCTTAGAAGAAAGATTAAGGAAAGGCGAACCTACGTTTCTAGCATTTGTAGACTTAGAGAAAGCTTTTGACAATGTTGACTGGAATACTCTCTTTCAAATTCTGAAGGTGGCAAGGGTAAAATACAGGGAGCGAAAGGCCATTTACAATTTGTACAGAAACCAGGTGGCAGTTTGAGTCGAGGTTCAAAAATGGTTTAAATGGCTCTGAGCACTATGGGACTTAACTGCTGTGGTCATCAGTACCCTAGAACTTAGAACTAGTTAAACCTAACTAACCTAAGGACATCACACACATCCATGCCCGAGGCAGGATTCGAACCTGCGACCGTAGCGGTCACGCGATTCCGGACTGCAGCGCCTAGAACCGCACGGCCACTCAGGCCGGCCTTGAGTCGAGGGACATGAAGGGAAGCAGTGGTTGGGAAGGGAGTGAGGCAGGGTTGTAGCCTCTCCCCAATGTTATTCAATCTGTATATTGAGCAAGCAGTAATGGAAACAAAAAAAAATTCGGAGTAGGTATTAAAATCCATGGAGAAGAAATAAAAACTTTGAGGTTCTCCGATGACATTGCAGTTCGGTCAGAGACAGCAAAGGACCTGGTAGAGCAGCTGAACGGAATGGACAGTGTCTTGAAAGGACGGTATAAGATGAACATCAACAAAAGCAAAACGAGGATAATGGAATGTAGTCGAATTAAGTCGGGTGATGCTGAGGGAATTAGATTAGGAAATGAGACACTTAAGGTAGTAAAGGAGTTTTGCTATTTAGGGAGCAAAATAACTGATGATGGTCGAAGTAGAGAGGATATAAAATGTAGACTGGCAATGCCAAGGAAAGCGTTTCTGAAGAAGAGAACTATGTTAACATCGAGTATTGATTTAAGTGCCAGGAAGTCGTTTCTGAAAGTATTTCTATGGAGTGTAGCCATGTATGGAAGTGAAATATGGACCATAAATAGTTTAGACAAGAAGAGAAAAGAAGCTTTCGAAATGTGGTGCTACAGAAGAATGCTGAAGATTAGATGGGTAGATCACATAACTAATGAGGAGGTATTGAATGGAATTGGGGAGAAGAGGAGTTTGTGGCACAACTTGACTAGGGATCGGATGGTAGGACATGTTCTGAGGCATCAATGGATCGCCAATTTAGTACTGGAGGGCAGTGTGGAGGGTAAAAATCGTAGAGGGAGACCAAGAGATGAATACACTAACCAGATTCAGAAGGATGTAGGCTGCAGTAGGTATTGGGAGATGAAGAAGCTTGCACAGGATAGAGTAGCATGGAGAGCTGCATCAAACCAGTCTCAGGACTGAAAACCACAACAACAACAACATCTTAGACTCTCCCTTCTCAGGTCATCAATTAGAAGTAGAACGTAGCCTCGTGCAGCGGACAGTCTTATTTGCGTTGCCACGATGGTTTCGCAAGGAAAATAATGAAGGTGGATAAAAAGTGAACGTGCCAGAGGAGACACAGCATGCCAGTGTCATCAGAGGCTTGCAGGGAATCTGCATTGCCTTACAGAGCACTGCTAGAGCTGGTAAAATCTTTCCAAAAGGAACTCCAAAATGACGTTCATACGCCAAGTTTCACTGCGCCTGTAAGGAGAATCTACTACGTTACTTGACGATGAGGGATGCCAGACGAGTCATGTGCTGACCCAAGAGACAAGTTCAGCAGATAGGCTATGCCTGTGCTTCACTTTCTGAAGGAACGCCTGGACTTGAGAGAAACTGCATCATGATGGATTCCGCATGATTTGACGGAAATGCAGAAATGGCTACGATACGACGATGCCCGCACCCGTTTGGAACACTGTGAACGCGAAATAGAGGATTGCTTACCCCGTATCATTACGCTCAATGTGACATAGGCCAAATCATAATAGCCAGATCCGAAACGCCAGTCAAACAAATGGCGTCATTACGGGTCACCCCGACGATCGGAAGTTCATCAGAACCCAAAAATGAAGCAAATTACGTTGATTCATATAGACAAATGTGATGGTGTTATCCTAATACATTTGATGCCCCAACTGCAGACCGTCAGTGCGCTGAATCACCGTTGGTCTGTGGAACACAACCTGCGCCGAACGCTAAAGAAGAAGGAACTAATGTCACCGCTGAACCTACAAAACATTTTGCGGGACGATGCTCGGACGCAGGCTGGGAAACTGTGACTGATTTGTTCGATCACTAAGGCTAGGAAGTGTAATTCCATCCAACACAATCCCTGGACTTCAGCTCTTGTAACTTCGACTTCAATAGAGGAAGGAAGCACTTCGAGGAATTCGCTTCCGAATTGTTACAGAAGTTCGTCGGGGAACCTGCCGCCGTTAAAGGCATTCCACGATTTCCACACCGTTAGCATAGCGTTATCATATATATTATTTCTCAAGTCAATATCCCTTTTTCTCAACATATACTAATCGTACAAGAATGAATGAGGTATCATTAGGAAGGCTTTTTTAACCGGCTTCCGAAACTGCAGACTGATTTTGAGGTAAAACTTAGCATTTGTGGAAAGTTTTAACACAAAAAAGATTTTTAACTATTATAGGCAATAAGGCATGGACGCCCAGCTTCATACCTATATTTTACGAAGCTGAGTTGCTGATCACGGAAAAGAGTCACTCTTTTCATAGACACTATCTTATTACAAATATAATTTAATTTTTTTGAAATACTTATCAGCTGGATAATTTGTATACAGGATTGTCAGATAATAACCGTGTCCACTGCGGTAGTACACTATGTCTTCCCGTCGTGAAGAAGACTTTTCTAAACGAGTATACTTTCCGGAACGACAAACACACTGTCATTAGATCTGTCAGGCCTGCCACCACATAAATGAATACGAAAGAATAACAGTATTCTTATGTTGATAAGAAACCTGAACACTATACGAGACTCAGTGAATGGAGCAAGCATGGTTGTAACAAAACTCAATGAATTTACAGTCAGTACTCAGCTGAATGACACTGGTACAACTGTTGTAATATCACGGATAAACTTAACCTGATCCAAGTATTCCTTTTCAGTTGATAATAAGACAAGCGCCTATTAAAATTGCATTTGCGATCACTATAAACAAGTAGTAGGGACAAACGCTTCATAGACCAGTTTTGTATTTCACAAAACCCATCTTTACACAACTGTCCATAGCTTTTTCAAGGTTACTTAAATCACCTAATATTTGGTATCTCTTAAAGAAAATGAAAAATGAAAAGTACTCGGTGATTGCACTACTACCTCAAATATCGTTTACATCCAACTGTTATAATGCTTTGTAAAGAATTTTGTTCAAAATTATTTGCATGGAAATGTATATACGAAGGCGTATCATAAATTGATGATATTGTTTCGCGTCGTTCGGTTCATTTTTGAAAATGTTTTATCTTCATCCCTACAGCTACCCTTATCTCAACAGTTACATTTATTCCAAATACTGACATTATTTAAAATTATAAAAAAGTAAATGTTTCGCAAGAGTCCCATGGTACACATTATTGGTGGCTACCTTGAAGGACAGTAAAAGTATGAAACACGAGTTACAAATACGTAATCGCACTATTACGGTTCTGCCCCTCCTACATAAAACGTATTTCTGAAGCCATAACACTAGCAGTGGCCACGATACGGGTTTTATCGAGCAGATGCTGCCACGCAATTTCTTGCGGTGACTCTGACTTTCTCTGGCAAGAGAAGAGGCACAGGAAGTTGCAACAGTTTTTCAGAACAGATGCCTTCTGTGTTCATCAGAAATTTTTGGTACAATTGGACACAAAAATCTTCATCAACTATTGTGTTTGTGTGTAGAAACTCAGAGAATAGATTTTTTTTAAAGTCTATAACTACCTTTGCCCCTCATGAACCATGGACCTTGCCGTTGGTGGGGAGGCTTGCGTGCCTCAGCGATACAGATGGCCGTACCGTAGGTGCAACCACAACGGAGGGGTATCTGTTGAGAGGCCAGACAAACATGTGGTTCCTGAAGAGGGGCAGCAGCCTTTTCAGTAGTTGCAGGGGCAACAGTCTGGATAATTGACTGATCTGGCCTTGTAACATTAACCAAAACGGCCTTGCTGTGCTGGTACTGCGAACGGCTGAAAGCAAGGGGAAACTACAGCCGTAATTTTTCCCGAGGACATGCAGCTTTACTGTATGATTAAATGATGATGGTGTCCCCTTGGGTAAAATATTCCGGAGGTAAAATAGTCCCCCATTCGGATCTCCGGGCGGGGACTACTCAGGAGGACGTCGTTATCAGGAGAAAGAAAACTGGTGTTCTACGGATCGGAGCGTGGAATGTCAGATCCCTTAATCGGGCAGGTAGGTTAGAAAATTTAAAAAGGGAAATGGATAGGTTAAAGTTAGATATAATGGGAATTAGTGAAGTTCGGTGGCAGGAGGAACAAGACTTTTGGTCAGATGATTACAGGGTTATAAATACAAAATCAAATAGGGGTAATGCAGGAGTAGGTTTAATAATGAATAAAAAAATAAGAGTGCGGGTTAGCTACTACAAACAGCATAGTGAACGCATTATTGTGGCCAAGATAGACACAAAGCCCATGCCTACTACAGTAGTACAAGTTTATATGCCAACTGGCTCTGCAGATGATGAAGAAATAGATGAAATGTATGACGAGATAAAAGAAATTATTCAGGTAGTGAAGGGAGACGAAAATTTAATAGTCATGGGTGACTGGAATTCGTCAGTAGGAAAAGGGAGAGAAGGAAACATAGTAGGTGAACGTGGATTGGGGGGAAGGAATGAAAGAGGAAGCCGTCTTGTAGAATTTTGCACAGAGCATAACTTAATCATAGCTAACACTTGGTTCAAGAATCATAAAAGAAGGTTGTATACCTGGAAGAATCCTGGAGATACTAAAAGGTATCAGATGGATTATATAATGGTAAGACAGAGATTTAGGAACCAGGTTTTAAATTGTAAGACATTTCCTGGGGCAGATGTGGATTCTGACCACAATCTATTGGTTATGAACTGCAGATTGAAACTGAAGAAACTGCAAAAAGGTGGGAATTTAAGGAGATGGGACCTGGATAAACTGAAAGAACCAGAGGTTGTAGAGAGTTTCAGGGAGAGCATAAGGGAACAATTGACAGGAATGGGGGAAAGAAATACAATAGAAGAAGAATGGGTAGCTCTGAGGGATGAAGTAGTGAAGGCAGCAGACGATCAAGTAGGTGAAAAGACGAGGGCTAATAGAAATCCTTGGGTAACAGAAGAAATATTGAATTTAATTGATGAAAGGAGAAAATATAAAAATTCAGTAAATGAAGTAGGCAAAAAGGAATACAAACGTCTCAAAAATGATATCGACAGGAAGTGCAAAATGGCTAAGCAGGGATGGCTAGAGGACAAATGTAAGGATGTAGAGGCTTGTCTCACTAGGGGTAAGATAGATACTGCCTACAGGAAAATTAGAGAGACCTTTGGAGAGAAGAGAACCACTTGTATGAATATCAAGAGCTCAGATGGCAACCCAGTTCTAAGCAAAGAAGGGAAGGCAGAAAGGTGGAAAGAGTATATAGAGGGTTTATACAAGGGCGATGTACTTGAGGACAATATTATGGAAATGGAAGAGGATGTAGATGAAGATGAAATGGGAGATAAGATACTGCGTGAAGAGTTTGACAGAGCACTGAAAGACCTGAGTCGAAACAAGGCCGCGGGAGTAGACAACATTCCATTAGAACTACTGATGGCCTCGGGAGAGCCAGTCATGACAAAACTCTACCATCTGGTGAGCATGATGTATGAGACAGGCGAAATACCCTCAGACTTCAATAAGAATATAATAATTCCAATCCCAAAGAAAGCAGGTGTTGACAGATGTGAAAATTACCGAACTATTAGTTTAATAAGTCACAGCTGCAAAATACTAACGCGAATTCTTTACAGACGAATGGAAAAACTGGTAGAAGCGGACCTCGGGGAAGATCAGTTTGGATTCCGTAGAAATGTTGGAACACGTGAGGCAATTCTAACCTTACGACTTATCTTAGAAGAAACATTAAGAAAAGGCAAACCTACGTTTCTAGCATTTGTAGACTTAGAGAAAGCTTTTGACAATGTTAGCTGGAATACTCTCTTTCAAATTCTGAAGGTGGCAGGGGTAAAATGCAGGGAGCGAAAGGCTATTTACAATTTGTACAGAAACCAGATGGCAGTTATAAGAGTCGAGGGGCATGAAAGGGAAGCAGTGGTTGGGAAAGGAGTGAGACAGGGTTGTAGCCTCTCCCCGATGTTATTCAATCTGTATATTGAGCAAGCAGTAAAGGAAACAAAAGAAAAATTCAGAGTAGGTTCAAATGGTTCAAATGGCTCTGAGCACTATGGGACTCAACTGCTGAGGTCATTAGTCCCCTAGAACTTAGAACTAGTTAAACCTAACTAACCTAAGGACATCACAAACATCCATGCCCGAGGCAGGACTCGAACCTGCGACCGTAGCGGTCTTGCGGTTCCAGACTGCAGCGCCTTTAACCGCACGGCCACTTCGGCCGGCTCGGAGTAGGTATTAAAATTCATGGAGAAGAAGTAAAAACTTTGAGGTTCGCCGATGACATTGTAATTCTGTCAGAGACAGCAAAGGACTTGTAAGAGCAGTTGAATGGAATGGACAATGTCTTGAAAGGAGGGTATAAGATGAACATCGACAAAAGCAAAACGAGGATAATGGAATGTACTCAAATTAAGTCGGGTGATGCTGAGGGAACTAGATTAGGAAATGAGACACTTAAAGTAGTAAAGGAGTTTTGCTATTTAGGGAGTAAAATAACTGATGATGGTCGAAGTAGAGAGGATATGAAATGTAGACTGGCAATGGCAATTAAATCGTTTCTGAAGAAGAGAAATTTGTTAACATCGAGTATAGATTTAAGTGTCAGGAAGTCGTTTGTGAAAGTATTTGTATGGAGTGTAGCCATGTATGGAAGTGAAACATGAACGATAACTAGTTTGGACAAGAAGAGAATAGAAGCTTTCGAAATGTGGTGCTACAGAAGAATGCTGAAGATAAGGTGGGTAGATCACGTAACTAATGAGGAGGTATTGAGTAGGATTGGGGAGAAGAGAAGTTTGTGGCACAACTTGACTAGAAGAAGGGATCGGTTGGTAGGACATGTTTTGAGGCATCAAGGGATCACAAATTTAGCATTGGAGGGCAGTGTGGAGGGTAAAAATCGTAGAGGGAGACCAAGAGATGAATACACTAAACAGATTCAGAAGGATGTAGGTTGCAGTAGGTACTGGGAGATGAAGCAGCTTGCACAGGATAGAGTAGCATGGAGAGCTGCATCAAACCAGTCTCAGGACTGAAGACCACAACAACAACAACAACTACCTTTGAATGCGTAAGCATAGAATGTCAAGTTCCATAGTTAGGCTTTATGTTCAGTAGAATTTTAGTAAAATTTGGTTTCTAAAAAGGATGAAGCTGTTACAAAGATACGGAAAAGTTTAAAGAGTGCGATTTAATTTAAAGAAACTGGAATACTGTTAGTATTAACTTGCAGTGACAGGTAAATAACCGTCATTTCCACGCAGAAAAGAAACGCTTGTATTTCTCCGCCTTTTTTTTCGATAAAGCTGCTACACATCTGATCTTCGTTGTGACACAGGAAAGTAAAGCAGTCCTCATCCTTAAGTTTCGGGCTGAACACTGCACTGTTTTGCTAGGCATGGTGTTGTTGCGTCTGGTATACCATACCTTTCTTACAACCGCATATCTGACTAATCCAGTTTAACGTGGACACCGTTGATCGGTACAACTCGACGTTTCTGGTCTTCGCTTATCATCAGGGCTCCATTCGAAGTGAGACTCATCACTGAAGACTATTGTACTCCAGTCAGTTAGATTGCAGGCCCCGATGACCAGCGCAAATGTATCTGGAGACATGCCAGACAGCTGTAGGATACAATCCTGGCTGTCGGCCGCCGCACAAGCCGACAGTCTGGAGTGATGGACTGGGGTGCCATCTCCTATTAAAGCAGACCCGCTGTGGTGTCATCCGCAACACTCTTACAGCACATTGAGCCGTCTATGCCCCATTTTGTTGCCCTTCCTGGAAAGCTATATTGGGCTAAAATTTCAACAAGATACTTTCGCCTGCACATGGCAATGGTTTCTACTGCTTGTCTTCGTGTCTGCCAAACTCGACGTTGGCCAGAAAGGTCGCCATATCTCTACCCAATTAGGAACGTTTGTAGCACTTCGGGCAGGGTCCTCCAACTACCTCGGGTGTTTGACTATACACGGTGGTCCATTGATCGTGACCAGGCCAAATATCTCACGAAATAAGCGTCAAACGAAAAAACTACAAAGACGGAAACTTGTCTAGCTTGAAGGGGGAAACTAGATTGCGCGATGGTTTGTCCCGCTAGATGGCGCTTCCATAGTTCAAACGGATATCAAATGGGTTTTTTTGAAATAGGAACCCCCACTTTTGATTACATATTAAAGTAGTACGTAAAGAAATATGAATGTTTTAGTTGGACCACTTTTTTCGCTTTGTGGCAGATGGCGCTGCAATAGTCTTTAAGATATGTCTCACAGTTGGTAACAGGTAGGTTTCTTAAATTAAAATACAGAACGTAGGTACGTTTGAACATTTTATTTCGGTTGTTCCAATGTGATTCATCTACCTTTGTGAACTTATCATTTCTGAGAACGCATGCTGTTACAGCGTGATAACCTGTAAGTACCACATTAATGCAATAAATGCTCAAAATGATGTCCGTCAACCTCAATGCATTTAGCAATACGTGTAACGACATTCTTCTTAACAGAGAATTGTTCGCCTTCTGTGATGTTCGCACATGCATTGACAATGAGATCACGCATGTTGTCAGGCGTTGTCGGTGGATCGCGATAGCAAATATCCTTCAAGTTCCCCACAAAAAGAAATCTCGGGACGTCAGATCCGGTGAAAGTGCCGGCCATGGTATGGTGCTTCGACGACCAATCCACCTGTCATGAAATATGCTATTCACACCGCTTCGACCGCACGCGAGCTATGTGCCGGACATCCATCATGTTGGAAGTACATCTTGAGGTAACATCGGTAGAACACTGCACCATTTAGATTGCCATCGATAAAATTGGGGCCAATTATCCTTCCTCCCTTAATGCCGCACCATACATTAACCCGCCGAGGTCGCTGATGTTCCACTTGTCGCAGCCATCGTGGATTTTCCGTTGCCCAATAGTGCATATTATGCCGGTTTACGTTACCGCTGTTGGTGAATGACGCTTCGTCGCCAAATAGAACGCGTGCAAAAAATCTGTCATCGTCCCGTAATTTCTCTTGTGCCCAGTGGCAGAACTGTACACGACGTTCAAAGTCGTCGCCATGCAATTCCTGGTGCAAACAAATATGGTACAGGTGCAATAGATGTTGATGTAGCAGTCTCAACACTTACGTTTTTGAGATTCCCGAATCTTGGGCAATTTGTCTGCTACTGATGTGTGGATTAGCCGCGACAGCAGCTAAAACACCTACTTGGGCATCATCATTTGTTGCAGGTCGTGGTTGACATTTCACATGTGGCTGAACACCTCCTGGTTCCTTAAATAACGTAACTGTCCGGCGAACGTTCCGGACACTTGGATGATGTCGTCCAGGATACCGAGCAGCATACATAGCACACGCCCATTGGGCATTTTGATCACAATAGCCATACATCAACACGATATCGACCTTTTCCGTAATTAGTAAAAGGTTCATTTTAACGCGGGTAATGTATCACGAAGCAAATACCGTCCACACTGGCGGAATGTTAAGTGATACTACGTACTTACACGTTCGTGACTATTACAGCGCCATCTATCACAAAGCGAAAAAAGTGGTCCAACTAAAACATTCATATCTCTTTCGTACTACACGAACATGTAATATAAAATGGGGGTCACTATTTAAAAAAAAAACGCAGTTGATATCCGTTTGACTTATGGCAGCGCCATCTAGCGGGCCAACCATAGTGCCATCTAGTTTACAAGCTAGACAAGTTTCGTTCTTTGTAGTTTTTTCGTTTGACGCTTATTTCGTGAGATATTTGGCCCGGTCACTAGCAATGGACCACCCTGTATAGTGCGCCGATTGGACAGAATTTGGCACGATATTCCTCAGGAAGGCATCCAGCAACTCTATCAACCAATACCGACGGGAACAGATGCCTGCATAAGGGCGAGAGGTGAACTAACGCGTTATGGACTTCCTCAACTTGTGGAGCTCTTTCTCTTCAATAAATTATCAAATTTTTCTGAAATTATAGTAATTTGTTTGTCTCTATACGTTCCTTCGGATTACATCGTTTCTGCGTGCATGTGTGTGTGTGTGTGTGTGTGTGTGTGTGTGTGTGTGTTGTAGGTAATGCCCTGGAAATATTCTAAGTTCAGAGTTGGCGGCCACCGCTCGGGCCGCGAGACAGGGCCGAGGTCGTTAACATCCGCGTGATGCGCCACAACGGCTCGAGCACGTGGTCCACCGACCGTGTGGCTGGGAATTCCATGGTGACGCTGTGTCAATGAAAGAGACTTGTATTCCGAGAGTGCCAAAGATGGCGGACTTTGAGAAACCATCATGGCAGACATTTCACAGTTTGTATAGAAATTAATAGTAGCCACGTGAATCATGATACCTCAAAAAGAAACATGTACATTACTATTATTTGCACGACGACTCTGATGGTGTAATTAGATTTTCAATATCTTTATTAGTTTAAAGTTTAGTATCCGACTGTAAATTACACAAGTAACACTCAGCAACTTATTCCCAAAATTTAAACGCTTCATCCGATTTCGTCGTTAGACAGCTATTGATGATGATAAGTCCTATACTTCTTCACAGAGCGCCGCCTTACTAGGCAAGGTCCTAGTGGAGGTTGTTTGCCATTGCCTTCCTCCGACCGTAATGGGGATGAATGATCGATGAAGACGACACAATAACACCCAGTCATCTCGAGGCAGGAAAAATTCATGACCCCGCCGGGAATCGAACCCCGGGATCCCTTGCTCGGGAAGCGAGAACGGTACCGCGAGACCACGAGGGACAGCTAGTAGCGTAAACCTAAATTGGTACAAACTACAGGCATGTAACTTGACTAGTACATGAGTTATTGGAGGTCAAAGTGGCCGATTATTATCGATCGTGTCAGGCCATAACTACTCCACACAGGGTGTCTACGACCCGGGACAACCGGGAGATCCGGGAAAAACCCGGGAATTTTTTCATCCGGGAGAAAACCGGGAAAAACCCGGGAATCATTTTGAGTTCCGGGAATTTTTGATTGTTTTAGTTTTCAGTTAAATTTTTGTGATTTTGACTGGTAAGAACCAATACTCTAACAAAAAAAAAGAATAATACTGCAGCAACAAAACATGAACGAGAGAAAAAAACGAAAATAAAACTTAAGTTGCAAAGAAAATGCGCCATATACAAGAACAAAACACAGTGCTCATACAAGCGTCTACGAACAGCAAAGTGTGTCAAAGGCTTTAGGAAGACTGTGCAGTGCTTCTTAACAACAAATTGCCTCCAATGAGCGTGACGTGACAGTTTTCTACATTAGATTCGTTTTAATACAAGATCTTTTAATATTTCACACGTACGAACATGCGGGCTTCCTGCGTCATCGTAGCTGCGCAAGTGCAGTGACGCCTGTTATCTGGCGCTCTCTGGAAACTGCTGAAACGGAAAAATATTGCGGACATTGCTTTGAAAAGCGTTACTTCCAAAGTAAGTTTCCTCTTATGTAAGATAAACTATGTGAGAGTGTACGACGTATTTCTTAAATCACAGAGCGTTTGACTTTCGTTTAAAAATCAACTCTTTGGGGACGACCATACGAAGAATTTCAAGTCCAGAAGATCAGACATTTACGTCGTAATTAAAAAATTTTACTGGCACATTTATGTGATGTATGATGTGCAAAAAAGATCAACAATATATGTGTAAGCTCAGCTTCTCTTCCAGCTTATTAATCTTAGAGAGCAATATTATACGTGATAGTTTTGCTTTTCTTGTAGAAACAATTGTACATTAATTTAAGCCATTAATTTTTCTTATTTGTGTGTTCGCGCTACTTAAGAGTGATCTTGCTATTGGCTGACTACATCACGTGTCAAATGCTGTCATCAGCTCGCGAGATCAGGTGACACGAGCTGTGACTGGCTTACAAAAGCGCGTCGCAATCTCGATTTTAATGCTTCGGAAAGTAACATGCGGTGTTTGGTGGAATTCGAATTTATACCTTCGTAACACGGAAATATGCAGTGTATATGTTGCTGCACATCAAACATCTTTCCAAAACGTGTTTTTTCCCCTGAGTTTCATTTTCTAAAGTGCCGGGAAATTCTACGCCGGTGTATAAAACCATAAACCATAAAAGGATTGATAAGAGTCGAGAAAAAGTATACTGTCACTTAACACGGAAAAAGTGTATTTTCAACCAGGAAATCCGGGAAAAATCCGGGAATTATTTTTCCTTGTCCATGTAGACACCCTGTCCACAGTTACACGAAAAGACGGTAGCAGCATGCTTATAAATATCTTTATTCATCTATGTATTTGCTTATATACGATATATATTATTCGTGAAGAAATTAGTTAAATATTTATTGTGTTCAAGAAAGCACAGAGACGTTAGGCTACTGGCATACCTTTTGTTCTATTCCTTTGATATATGTTTACTTAATTTGTTTATGAATGAAATAATGTGTGTTAGCGCGTGTTTATGGTCCAGCCGTAGGAATATTCATTTAATTTCAACTTTTTTAAATGTAAATCCAGTATTTCGATTGTGCTTAATTATGTTTGTGAGTGTACTTTGGCTTTGAGACATGGAGGGAGCGTTCTAGCCAATCACAGCGCTCGTTAATGGTGAGACTGTATGGAAGTGGGGGAGGAGGATCGTTTCCGGAGAGGACACGTGGAGTACGGGACAGAACACGGGAAGGGCTGGACGCGACGGCGCGGCGGACGCACGGTCGGGAGAGAGACTTGGACTGTGGAGAGGTTTGCGCGTGGTCGCGGCAGGTAGAAAAACTTTGGAGTGCCGACTTGTGCACTTGTGAGATTTCCGTGGCTTCTACTGTAAAGACGTAGTGTGGGTTTAGAAGTGAACATCTCGCGAGCTATGTTGTTGTTGATGTCTAATTACGTGCAGTAGGAATCTATTGTTTCCCTGTTCTTGAACTTATATTTTATTTAATTACTGCGCCATCGACACCAATAAGTGTTTTGCTGAAATATACCGCATTCTCAAAAGTACTTCAACTATCGTACTCATCATTTAGAGTCGTTAAGATAGTACCTGCAAATTTTATTTACTTGCAATCTTTCATTTATAAATTTATATGTTAGCCGGCCGGTGTGGCCGAGCGGTTCTAGGCGCTTCAGTCTGGAACCGCGCGACCACTACGGTCGCGGGTTCGAATCCTGCCTCGGGCATGGATGTGTGTGATGTCCTTAGGTTGGTTAGGTTATAATAGTTCTAAGTTCTAGGGGACTGATGACCTCAGATGTTAAGTCCCTTAATACTCAGAGCCATTTGAACCAAATTTATATGTTACATTCATAATTCGCAATTGCCAAGTGATAGAAACCTTCGACCATTCGATTCATGTGTGTATTCCTATCGTATACTATTAGACACAGCAGTATTTGGCCTGTGATGCGGCAACTACGTATCCCAGCCCCTAGAAAACGAAACCAGCCGAAACTTTTAATATCCCAACTCTGAGTACAGGGTTGCGTAGTTATTTGAAAGCCCGCAGTGTGTGTGTGTGTGTGTGTGTGTGTGTGTGTGTGTGTATCTACTAGCACAAACATTTGATTGGTATTACAAACTGCTGAAACCAATTTCTTGAGTCTTTTCATCGAAGAGCTGTAAATCTCATATCAAGATGCATATCGATGAAAGTATTGCACAAAAGGTGCATCAAGCTTTTATAGAATATACAGTAGCCACGAAACAAATGCGATCGCCTGTGTTGTTGTAAACTGACATGCGGTCTTTAATTTTAGCATTCGTCTTAACAGGTGCAAGGATGAATAGTTTTTATGATGTGTTCAAAATTGTGTTCCAACATTCCGTAAGAGGTATGCTTCCAGCATCGTTTCACGAAATGGTTTCGGAAGCAGGTAGGTTACTTAAAGAGCACCCCCTTCACAAAGCTTGAATTCTCTTTTGCTTCCCAACTTCCAATTCACAGCCATATTGTGGCCTATGTAACCACTTCTTTTCACGAAATTAACATATTACACCAAACATTTCAGAGTTATGGTTCAAATGGCTCTGAGCACTATGGGACTGAACTTCTGAGGTCATCAGTCCCTTAAACCTAACAAACCTAAGGAAATCACTCACATCCATACCCGAGGCAGGATTGGGACCTGCGACCGTAGCGGTCGCGCGGTTCCAGACTGTAGCGCCTAGAACCGCTCGCCCACTCCGGCCGGCATTTCAGAGTAAAGCGACTGGTATATATAAATATATATATATATATATATATATATATATATATGGCGTCAGGTAGACCGCTCGCCTGGTGCAAGTCTTTCGATTAGACGCCACTTCGGCGATTTGCGCGTCGATGGGGATGAGATGATGATAATTATGACAACACAACAACCAGTTCCTGAGCGGAGAAAATCTCCGACCCAGCCGGGAATCGAACCCGGGCCCTTAGGATTGACAGTCTGTCGCGCTGACCACTCAGCTACCAGGGGTGGACAAAGCGACTGGTAACAATGCCGAATATGTAACCGCAAACCGTGCGACTGGCAAAGTCGCCAGGCAGTGTTTCCGAGCTATAGTGCCAAAAATATGTAATTTTCGTGGCTCGTGTAAACATACCCTGAAGGGCATTTTTATTTCGACATCTGTATGCGGTCAGTTATGTGAAAGCTCAACAATAATCAAGCAACGCCACCGGTGGTGGCCGTACCCTTTACACCAACGTAGCCACCGACTTTCAAAGTCGGTCACACACTACACTATGCCCTTTTACTCGAATTGTTTGTATACAGGGTGAAAAGTGTTTAAACCGACAAACTCCGGGAGGTTGTAGGGGACATCAAAACAAATATTTTTCCCTAATGCCATTTTTTCCTATGAGGGGTATTTAAACCGGTAGAGGACGATTTCTCTGATAGCAAATTAATTAAACCAACAAACACTTCTCCATTTGTTTATGACCAAGAGACAACACATTAGCACAACCCAATTTCAATTACAGTAAATTTTGAAAAATTACTCCATTGACATGTAAACAAAGGTTACCTATCGGATCATGTTCTATCTGACACGGGAAAAAACCCCAGGAGTATCCTGAATTGTTCCTGCTGCTGCTACTATCCGGGAAACTAGATCCTCTTCTGATGCTACAGAAGTTGCGTAAACAATGTTGCGCATCTCTCCCCACACAAAAAAACTCCTGAGGGGAGATATCTGAGGATCGAGCAGGCCATGGTACAGGACCATCTCTGCCAATCCACGTTTCTGGGAACCGTCGGTCCAGGAATCGACGCACACGACGACTGAAATGTGCCGGCGCCCCGTCATGTTGGAACCACATACGTTGTCTTGTAGGGAGCGGGACGTCTTCCAATAATTCTGGCAATGCTCTGGCGAGAAAATTGCAATAGTGCCTGCCATTTAATGGCCTAGGTAGCACACACGGCCCAATTAAACAGTCCCCAACGACACCGACCCACACATTAACGAAGAACCCCACTTGTGGAACGCTAGTAACTGTGGCATGTGGGTTATCCTCACTCAAAACATGCGAATTGTGCATGTTGTAGACTCCATCACGTCCGAACGTTGCTTCATCAGTAAACAACACAGAGGATGGAAATGTAGGATGCATTTCACACTGTTCCAGGTAACACTGCGAAAACTGTGCTCTGGGTGGATAAACAACTGGTTCCAGGTTGTGGACACGCTGTAAGTGAAATGGTTGTAACAATTGCTCTCGAAGGACTGTTATTACATTCGTCTGATTCGTCCCCATGTTACGTGCTATTGCACGAGTGCTGATTGAAGGATCCCCGGGATATGGCGATTAGGATATTGTTGTTGATAAACCTGCTGTACAGCTCGTCCATTGTGGTGCGCTACATAGTACGCACCAACCATATCAGTGTACTCACTCCAGGTGTATCGCTCCATTAGTAAACAGAGACAATGCACTACTACACTGGTGGACAGCAGTTGCCTACAACTGAAGAGCGTAATACGCCCTCTAACAACTGAAGAGCGTAATACGGCCTCCACCGGTTTAAATAATCCTCATAGGAAAAAATGACATTAGGGAAAAATATTTTTTTGATGTCCCCTACAACCTCCCAGAGCTTGTCAGTTTAAATACTTTTCACCCTGTAGAGAGAGGGTAGAGGTCGCAACACTTTACTATCAAGTACAGGCTGCTGTGCCGGCCCCGCTGTTTTCAGGGCTCTAGCCACGAGGCTCTGTGAATGAAAGAAGCCTCCGGATATTTCTGTCCACCCCTCCCGCACGTGGCCACAATTACTCGCTCAGGCGGGCGGTCCTTCCGTCCCACAGCTTTACGACCGTCCCCTCCCCCATCCTCACTCCGTCTGCGACGTCACGGAGCCAATGAAAATGCGTGTCAGTAGGTGGAGCGCCTCTGCCCGGTTCGAACACGCCCGCGACACGGTCGTTAAGCTGGAGGGCCGCACATCAAAACCCCGCTGGCGAGAGCTGCTGGCCGGCCTTATAAACTTCCGGTCAGTGCTGCGGCCACCCTGCGGGGTAAACATTCCCCCTCTTCCTGCCCGACCGCAGACGGCGGAGATAAAGGAGAGAAAAATGCGCTCCAGTTCCTGAATCTGTTTTGGCTCCGTTCCTAGCCAATCGGGACGCGGGCTTTAGCTAGGATGCCAGGCCCAGCCCAGAGCTGCTAACACCCTTGTTCTCTGTACAGCAGCATTATAATTCCGTTTGGACGCCAAAATCTTCAGCTTTAGATAATAAATACACTACTGGCCATTAAAACTGCCACACCAAGAAGAAATGCAGATGATAAACGGGTATTTATTGGACAAATATATTATACTAGAACTGACATGTGATCACATTTTCACACAGTTTGGGTGCATAGATCCTGAGAAATCATTACCCAGAACAACCACCTCGGGCCGTAATAACGGCCTCGATACGCCTGAGCATTGAGTCAAACAGAGCTTGGCGCTCCTGTCTGTGATCTAGAGTCAAGGGTAACCGCTGCCATGGTCTTCGAGCTGATAGTCCCTGCTGCTGCAAACGTCGTCGAACTGTTCGTGCAGATGGTTGTTGTCTTGCAAACTTCCCCATCTGTTGACTCGGGGATCGAGACGTGGCTGCAAGATCCCTTACAGCCATCCGGATAAGATGCCTGTCATCTCGACTGCTAGTAATACGAGGCCGTTGGGATCCAGCAAGGCGTTCCGTATTACCCTTCTGAACCCACCGATTCCATATTCTGCTAACAGTCATTGGATCTCGACCGACGCGAGAAGCAATGTCACGATACGATAAACCGCAATCGCGATAGGCTACAATCCGACCTTTATCAAAGTCGGAAACGTGATGGTACGCATTTCCCCTCCTTACACGAAGCACCACAACAACGTTTCACCAGGTAACGCCGGTCAACTGCGGTTTGTTTATGAGAAATCGGTTGGAAACTTTCCTCATGTCAGCACGTTGTAGGTGTCGCCACCGGCGCCAACCTTGTGTGAATGCTCTGAAAAGCTTATCGTTTGCATATCACAGCATCTTCTTCCTGTCGGTTAAATTTCGCGTCTGTAGCACGTCATTTCATGGTGTAGCAATTTTAATGGCCAGTACTTTTGTAGGTTCATCGTGTAGAAACCGGAACAGTCAGATGTAATAATTCCACTTATTCTGTTATTTTGGACATGCCTAGCCGGCAGCAACGATTAGAGATCAGTTCCATGAACTGATTTAAACCCGTCTTCTTCAGAAATATATGTGTTTTCAGTTTGATGTCCATGCTTCTATACAGAAGATCGAGAGAAACTGGTACACCTGCCTAATATCGTGTAGGGCCCCCACCAGCACGCAGAAGTGCCACAACACGACTTGGCATGGACTCGACTAGTCTGAAATAGTGCTGGAGGGAATTGACACCAATGATCCTACAGGACTGTCCATAAATCAGTAAGAGTTCGAGGAGAGGGAGATCTCTTCTGAACAGTATGTTGCAAGACATCCCAGATATGATCAATAATGCTTATGTCTGGGGAGTTTAGTGGCCGGCGGAAGTGTTTAAATTCAGAAGAATGTTACTGGAGCAACTCTTTAGCAATTCTGGATGTGTGGGGTATCGCATTGTCCTGCTGGAATTGCCCAGGTCCATAGGAATGCAAAATGGACATCCCGTGTCACTTGTGAGAGGCGTAATTAGACGTATCAGGGGTCCCATATCACTCCAACTGCACACGGCGCGCACCTTTATAGAGCCTCCACCAGCTTGAACAGTCCCTTGCTGACATGCAGGATGCATGTATTAATGAGGTTGTCTCCATACCCGTACACGTCCATCCGATCGACACAAGTTCAAACGATACTCGTCCGACCAGTCATCAACAGTTCAAAGTTGGTGTTGCGAGTCCAGGCGAGGCGTAAAACTTTGTTTCGTGCAGTCACCAAGGGTACACGAGGGGGCCTTCCGCTCTGAAAGCCCATACTGATCAAGTTTCGTCGAATGGTTCGCGCAATGACATTTGTTGATGGCCCAGCATTGAAATCTGCAGCAGTTCGCGGAAGGGTTGCACGTGTGTCAAGTTGAACGATGCTCTTCAGTCGTCGTTGGTCCAGTTCTTGCAGTATCTCTTTCTGGCCGCAAAGATGTCTGAGAATTGATGTTTTACGGGATCCCTGATATTCACGGTACACTCGTGAAATGATAGTACATGAAAATCACCGATTCATCGCTACGTCAGGGATGCTGTGACCCATCGCTCGTGCGCCGACTATAACATCACGTTCAAACTCACCTAAATCTTGATAACCTGCCATTGTAGCAGCAGTAACCGATCTAACAACTGCGCCAGACACTTGTCTTGAATATGTGTTGCCAAGCGGAGTGCCGTATTGTGCCTGTTTACATATCTCTGTATTTGAATATGCATGCCTATACCAGTTTCTTTGGCGCTTCAGTGCAAATACGTGAGCATCAAATTGAAAATACATGTACATCTGAAGAAGACGGGTTCACATCCGTCGAAATCATGGTCAGAGGTCGAATAAAACCATTTTTCCTTGCGACTGGGTAGCTGATTTTGATTCACTTACTAATTTTAATTGTGTATCTGTGCAAAACTAACGTACTTAAATAAAGAATATTACACATTTTCAGCTAAGGCTTAATTCTCTGATACGTATGAAAGGGTGTACACAGCTGCAGTCTTTCACCTGTATTGCTCACTCTAAACGTGTAAGAAATAGTGACAAAAATGAAATAACGGTTCTAGAATAGGTTTAAAAAAAATGGCTCTGAGCACTATGGGACTCAACAGCTTAGGTCATAAGTCCCCTAGAACTTAGAACTACTTAAACCTAACTAACCTAAGGACATCACACACACCCATGCCCGAGGCAGGATTCGAACCTGCGACCGTAGCAGTCCCGCGGTTCCGGACTGCAGCGCCAGAACCGCTAGACCACCGCGGCCGGCAATAGGTTTAAAATTCATGGTGAAAGGACGGAAGGAAAATCAGAGTTTAGCGTCACGTCGACGGCCCTGTAATTAGAGATTGAACACAGGCTCGAATTACGAAAGGACTTCTGCTACCTTGGTAGCAAATAACGAATCAAGGGAATAAAAAGTAAATCAGCACAGCCAAAGAGGACATTCCTAGCCAAAAGAACGCTACTAGTGTCAAAACATCAGCCTCAACATGAAGCAGTTCTGAGAACGAGCACAGAGTTGCATGAAGGTGAATAAAGGATTGCCGGCCGCTGTGGCCGAGCGGTTGTAGGCGCTTCAGTCCGGAACCGCGCTGCTGCTACGGTCGCAGGTTCGAATACTGCCTCGGGCAGGGATGTGTGTGGTGTCTTTAGGTTAGTTAGGTTTAAGTAGTTCTAAGTCCAGGGGACTGTTAACCTCAGATGTTAAGTCCCATAGTGCTTAGAGCCATTTGAAGCATTTGTGAGTAAAGGATTGTGGGGGAACCGGAAGAGAAGGGAATCGAAGCGTTTGGTACGTTGTGCTGTAGCAGAAAATTGAAAAATCAAGTGTACGTTGCGGCACTCAGCTTCAAAAAAAGCAAAGCTTCGCGTTCTGACAATGATGGGCCAATCAGGACCGACTGACCACCATGTCATCCAGTGTCAATGGCGTCACTGGATGGAGGGATGTGGGGACTTCACACCGCTCTCAAGGCTGTTATTGGGTTGGTTGGCCTTGGAGCCACTAACTCTGTCTCAAGAAGTTCCTCAGTTGGCATCAGGAGGCCGAGTGCTTCCCCTTCCAATCCTCCACCGAGAAAAACATCGCTGCCGTTAACGGGAATTGAAACATAGACCTCCGCACAGCAGTCATACACGCTGACCGCTCTGTTACTGAGGCGGTCACTGCAGCATTAAAACAGTAAAAAAAGTTTTGCTTCGTTGACTTACTTTCGCGTCACGGACAACGTATGTCTTACAAGATGATCGATGCCATTCTTATGGTTCAAATGGCTCTGGGCACTATGGGACTTAACATCTGAGGTCACCAGTCCCCTAGAACTTAGAACTACTTAAACGTAACTAACCTAACGACTTCACAAACATCCATGCACGAGGCAGCAATCGTACCTGCGACCGTGGCGGTCTCGCGGTTGGAGACTGAAGCGGTTAGAGCCCCTCGGCCACACCGGCCGGAGATGCTATTCTTATGTTTAAGTTATGTTTATTATTTTAGGGCGCTAAACTGTAAGGTCATCAACGCCGGTGTATGAAGTAAAAGTGATTCGCATCTAGTAAAACAACAATAAATCAAGTCAACTAACACAGCATCATAAACAACAATTTATGTCTTACGAATTGCAGCATGCTGCAGGTGAAAACTAGGTGCGCGACTTGTCTTGTAATTGAAATAAATGGTTGTAGCTTTGTCATAAGTTGCGTTGAGAACTACCTATTTTTTTAGTTCTTGATAGTGGCTTTTTTCGGACACCTGTGCCCATCTTAAACCATCCGTACCGCAAGTGTGACAAATACAGGTGACAGTTCGTGTACAGGAACTGCCCCTGCAGTAATCAGAACGGTATATGGGCGACTTAACAGTAACAAGTTACACCGCATATGTGTTGCTGTGCCGGCCGGGGTGGCCGAGCGGTTCTAGGCGCTATAGTCTGGAACCGCGCGACCGCTACGGTCGCAGGTTCGAATCCTGCCTCGGGCATGGATGTGTGTGATGTCCTTAGGTTAATTAGGTTTAAGTAGTTCTAAGTTCTAGGGGACTGATGACCTCAGAAGTTAAGTCCCAGAGTGCTCAGAGCCATTTGAACCATTTTGCGGTGTTGTTCAGTCGACTTTAACAGTAGCAAGTTACACCACATATGTGGTGTTGTTAAATAGGCCATATACTGTTCTGATTACTGTAGAGGTAGTTCCTGTACATGGACTATCACCTGTATTTGTCACACTTGCGGTACAGATGGTTTGAGGTGGGCGCAGGTGTTCAAAACGAGTCACTATCAAGAAATAAGAAATAGACACTTCTCAGTTCAACTTATATCAAAGCTACAACCATTTATTTAAATTTATGTCTTTTATTTTTTTTTTGTAGCTTTCACAGTTTTCTCACGGATAACTTTTGTCGCTAGACAGAAAGTGATTTCAAAATGGTGGGCGTAGTATGGTGCCTTGAAAACTAGTAACGATTTAACGAATTATTCTAATCCGACAGCAAGCTCAGTGAAGTACCACCTTTTCGGAGTCAGGGATGGAGAAGATCCAATACCTGCGATGGAAGCACTGTATGTGGAGCAATTTTATATTCTTATCAGCAGTAATATTCCTAAAGAAACATAAAAGGTGATCAAAAAGTTTCGGTTAGAAGGCAGTACAGCCCAGAATCGGAATGTCAATGAGGTAAAATCGCCGTGACCAGCGAGACAATTATCCCACCGACGCACCAGTTTGAAGATACCGTTTTGGTAAAATACTGTGTCCTGCTGCTTGAAGAAGTCCCTAACTGTCTGCTGCGCATCCCCGTCTGACAGAAATTATCGACCCTTCAAGGCCTGTTTTAAGAGACCGAGGTCGTGATAATCTTGTGGGATGAGATCGGGACTATAGGGCGGCTGCTCGAGTACCTTCCACTTAGCAGAACTTTTGCGTTACGACATTTGATACATGGGAACGCGCATTATCATGAAGCAGCAGCACCGCTTATTTCGCCTTATGGCTGCCTATATACCCACCGGGAGTCGCGCTGGAATGCATGTACTCTGCAGTAACACCCTCAAACAGCAATTATTTGATCACCCTTTATACCGCACATCACAATAATCGTATGACGTTCATTTAACGAATGTGACTGTGTGAGTATACTATCTAAAAAAATTTGAAACCCTTCAGTCATGCTCCTCTTTCTTCCCGGATATTATCTCGTCGTTGAGATTTGGCGCATTCTGGTTGTTTTAAGTTAAAAAGTTGTTCACCACTTCACACGAGAGTGATAAATGTTCTATTAGTACCTGCACAGTTCACAAATGCCGTGGTTATATTCGTGCTGCATCGTTCAGTAGGCAGAATTCCCCTTTGATGTCACCCTCCCAGCCGCTAGAGCGCCGGCCGGAGTGGCCGAGCGGTTCTAGGCGCTTCAGTCTGGAACCGCGCGACCGCTACCGTCGCAGCTTCGAATCCTGCCTCGGGCATGGATGTGTGTGATGTCCTTAGGTTAGTTAGGTTTAAGTTGTTCTAAGTTCTAGGGGACTGATGACCTCAGATGTTAAGTCCCATAGTGCTCAGAGCCGGCCGCTAGAGCCGAATGCATTGCGCCTTCTACAATGTTGCCGCGTTTCCTGTTGGCAAGTTGTGCGGCGCGGGCGGTGTAGTGCACGCACTCCTATTGTAAACGCGCTGCACGGAGCACGACAATACGATTGACGATGTTCTCGCGCGGCGCCTTTGGTATTCATTATGAGGTGCAGCGTTCATCCTTCCGTTAAATGTCGGACATTGAACCTCAAGCAGAGCCCCAGTTCAAAGGAAACAATTCTGAACGCTACAGTCAATCGCAGGTCTTCCTAGCCGCACTCACTTCTGCTAGCCACTCATCTGCAGAGCCGGACTGCAGCTTACTGGTGGCACAGAGCCGATTTCATTCGTCCTGTTAATAACTACTTCTACAGTGCAATGTGCCGATGTCATTCAGCTGAAAATACGTTGATACTCGTTTACTGCATTATGCTGCCATTCCCAAGCTCGTTAATTACTTCGGTAAACGCTGCTCATTAAAAGTTCGATTACAGTTGCAAGATTAAAAATGGGAACACATCTACCATTCCCTTCCTCGGCTAACGCTTGTGTGTAGCTTGTAGTTATTTAATACTGTCTGACCCTCGCTATGCACTGTTGCCTCTCAACCAAATTTGTTGAAAAGCTTCGTAAGATCAAGTAATGCCACTGTAAAAAAGAGAAACTAGAAATCGTATACGTAATTCTATATCCCTTCTGGCTGGCCCGCATCTCGTGGTCGTGCGGTAGCGTTCTCGCTTCTCACGCCCGGGTTCCCGGGTTCGATTCCCGGCGGGGTCAGGGATTTTCTCTGCCTCGTGATGGCTGGGTGTTGTGTGCTGTCCTTAGGTTAGATAGGTTTAAGCAGTACTAAGTTCGAAGGGACTGATGACCATAGATGTTAAGTCCCATAGTGCTCATAGCCATTTGAACCATTTGAACCAACCTTCTGGCTGCATAAGAGGCCTAGGCATGAGTTTCACGATCATATTAATAAGAATAATGGTAGTTGTTATACCCACAGATTAACACACAATTGCGAACAAAAAATTTTTATTAGGTGGAGCAAGACCACCGCTTGATTCTACAAAAAAATAAACTTTCTTCGAAAACAAAAAGCTTCTTCCCGCCAAAATTTTATAACAAGCCAAAGAATTATGCCACTTTCTTGAATTGAAATATTGGCAACTGAGCTAAATTTACGTTCCTTTGTCTGGTTTTCTCTCGACGCTTTCCGACAGATGCCGAGGAAGTAGACGGGCGCAGAGTCCGGGGTCTATGGCCGGCGTAGCGAAGACGTGGCACCGGACGTTCCGGCTGCGTCGAAGTATCTTCCGGGCGGCAGTCCGCGGCGGGTCGAAAGACACCTGCTTTCCCTTTCTTCCGGCTATTTAACACGGCGGCTCCAGTCTTCCTCCGCTGATTCCGGAGTGATGATTGGCGGCCGTTGGCGATCCCTGATTGGCGGATATGCTATCATAGTGCGACCATCCGCGCCAGAAAAAGGCTCGTGCGAGGGCGTAGTTCGCGGATGATTGAATGTTTGGCGGGAACGCTTCTAGCGCCGGCTGGCGGAACGCGCCGGTACTAAGTTGCAGGCGCCGCGTAACTCTGCCGCGGTAGCCGACCGTTGCGTTTGTATGGCTGTGCGCGCCACGGCAGTAGTGATAGCGGTAACGATGGTAATAATAATAAGAAGAAGAAGAAGAAGAAAAGAAGAAGAATACACTATCTAATTAAATCCACCATGCTATAGGCGTAGCACCTCCGGAAGTTAGGAAATCAATGGCAGAGGTTGACAAGAAAAAAAGCAAGAAAAGGACCCTCACATCCAATGTATGACTTTGTGTTCTGCCTTACGGCAGGTCTTGTCACGGGGGAAGCCTCGTCCGAGAGGTCCACCACATGAGCGTCTTGCGAAGTGATTCCAATGGTGGTTTCCCGGTGCGTTCCACTGATGGTGATGAAACGATAATGAGGACAACACAACATCCAGTCCCTGAGCGAAGAAAATCTCCGATCCACGCGGGAATAGAAACCGGGCCCCATGGTGTGACAATCCGCCGCGCAGACCACTCAGCTATCGGGGCGGACCCAATGTATAAAAGTGAATCAATATTTCCCAGTCTGGTGCGAACAGATACTTTCCTCCGCACAACTGATGGAATTCCATCACCTTCTGCTCGTCAAATGGAACTGTGAGGGAACACAGTCCAAATCCTAGAGGAGTAGCTTTCTGCTGGTTTCCAACTACCTTATTAGATGTGGAAGACCCTGAAAAGATGGCGAAATGGAGTGACGAGGTGCAAACAGAATAGGAAGCACCGTAATAGATTATGGGAGACGCTACCTGTCAATGTGGGGAACTTCGAGATGCAGAGCACATCTCGGTCTGCCTGGAGCCACATCTAACATTCACACTGCGTGACTTAGTTTCACCAAATGTGCGAGGAATCAAGGTTTCCGAATTCCAGGTCTCAAAATCCACATGAAATGTAAAAACCTCCCCACATACTGTGAACATATACAATGTAAAGTTGTACATAACAGTACTGTACCCTTGTCGTTCTGAAAGTTGTTGTTGTTGTAATTGTTGTGGTCTTCACTCCAGAGACTGGTTTGATGCAGCTGTCCATGCTACTCGATCCCATGCAAGCTTCTTCATCTCCCAGTACCTACTGCAACTACATCCTTCTGAATCTGCTTAGTGTATTCATCTCTTGGTCTCCCTCCACGATTTTTACCCTCCGCGCTGCCCTCCAATACTAAACTGGTGATCCCTTGATGCCTCAGAACATGTCCTACCAACCGATCCCGTCTTCTAGTCAAGGTGTGCCACAAATTTCTCTTCTCCCTAATTCTATTCAATACCTCCTCATTAGTTATGTGATCTACCCATCTAATCTTCAGCCTTCTTCTGTAGTACCACATTCCGAAAGCTTCTGTTATAATATTACAATAAAAAATTACCTAAATCAGTGAAAACTCATATTACTTGATCCCTTTGCTGTTCGAAGTACACTCCTGGAAATTGAAATAAGAACACCGTGAATTCATTGTCCCAGGAAGAGGAAACTTTATTGACACATTCCTGGGGTCAGATACATCACATGATCACACTGACAGAACCACAGGCACATAGACACAGGCAACAGAGCATGCACAATGTCGGCACTAGTACAGTGTATATCCACCTTTCCCAGCAATGCAGGCTGCTATTCTCCCATGGAGACGATCGTAGAGATGCTGGATGTAGTCCTGTGGAACGGCTTGCCATGCCATTTCCACCTGGCGCCTCAGTTGGACCAGCGTTCGTGCTGGACGTGCAGACCGCGTGAGACGACGCTTCATCCAGTCCCAAACATGCTCAATGGGGGACAGATCCGGAGATCTTGCTGGCCAGGGTAGTTGACTTACACCTTCTAGAGCACGTTGGGTGGCACGGGATACATGCGGACGTGCATTGTCCTGTTGGAACAGCAAGTTCCCTTGCCGGTCTAGGAATGGTAGAACGATGGGTTCGATGACGGTTTGGATGTACCGTGCACTATTCAGTGTCCCCTCGACGATCACCAGTGGTGTACGGCCAGTGTAGGAGATCGCTCCCCACACCATGATGCCGGGTGTTGGCCCTGTGTGCCTCGGTCGTATGCAGTCCTGATTGTGGCGCTCACCTGCACGGCGCCAAACACGCATACGACCATCATTGGCACCAAGGCAGAAGCGACTTTCATCGCTGAAGACGACACGTCTCCATTCGTCCCTCCATTCACGCCTGTCGGGACACCACTGGAGGCGGGCTGCACGATGTTGGGGCGTGAGCGGAAGACGGCTTAACGGTGTGCGGGACCGTAGCCCAGCTTCATGGAGACGGTTGCGAATGGTCCTCGCCGATACCCCAGGAGCAACAGTGTCCCTAATTTGCTGAGAAGTGGCGGTGCGGTCCCCTACGGCACTGCGTAGGATCCTACGGTCTTGGCGTGCATCCGTGCGTCGCTGCGGTCCGGTCCCAGGTCGACGGGCACGTGCACCTTCCGCCGACCACTGGCGACAACATCGATGTACTGTGGAGACCTCACGCCCCACGTGTTGAGCAATTCGGCGGTACGTCCACCCGGCCTCCGGCATGCCCACTATACGCCCTCACTCAAAGTCCGTCAACTGCACATACGGTTCACGTCCACGCTGTCGCGGCATGCTACCAGTGTTAAAGATTGCGATGGAGCTCCGTATGCCACGGCAAACTGGCTGACACTGACGGCGGCGGTGCACAAATGCTGCGCAGCTAGCGCCATTCGATGGCCAACACCGCGGTTCCTGGTGTGTCCGCTGTGCCGTGCGTGTGATCATTGCTTGTACAGCCCTCTCGCAGTGTCCGGAGCAAGTATGGTGGGTCTGACACACCGGTGTCAATGTGTTCTTTTTTCCATTTCCAGGAGTGTAGATTCATCTAGAACGTACAAAAATTTGAAACGAAAATTAAATTGGGGCATAAACATTGTACCATGGCATGGACCAGATCAGCCAAAATGATCACATATTTTTGACAATAATGTGACGTTGCAGTCTATCCATGGGGTCCATGGAATATCACGATTTGACTGCCCATATCATCACCAAACTCCCACCATGTTTCATTCTTGGAATGTAATTTTGGCCAGAAATTTTAAACACCGTGTAAAAAGACTCGTCCGATCAAATAACTTCCTTCCATTGCTCCACAGTCCAGGTTTCATAACTTCGGCACCACGTTTTCCTGTTACGGGCATTGTCATCACTGATGAGTGGTTTTGGAATTCCAGCTTGTCTTGCAATTCCCTGTTTATAGAGCTCCCTTCGTGTTGTTTTGATGCTGATAGGGTTCACGAGCGTGACAGTTCTGCAGTGCCTTGTGCTTCTGTCTTCCCCTCATTTTGCGTCACAATCCTCTTCAGTATCCGCCTGTCACGATCAGTAATCACACACTTGCGTCCGCATTACGACGTAGCAGACGACGTTTTTCCGCATTCCGTGTATGTGATGTAAACCTTTGATACGGTGCCTGTTGAAACACCAAAGCCTTTGGTTACCTTCGACATCTACATCTACATCTATACTCCGCGAGCCACCTTACGGTGTGTGGCGGAGGGTACTTATTGTACCACTATCTGATCCCCCCTTCCCTGTTCCATTCACGAATTGTGCGTGGGAAGAACGACTGCTTGTAAGTCTCCGTATTTGCTCTAATTTCTCGGATCTTTTCGTTGTGATCATTACGCGAGATATATGTGCGCGGTAGTAATATGTTGCCCATCTCTTCCCGGAATGTGCTCTCTCGTAATTTCGATAATAAACCTCTCCGTATTGCGTAACGCCTTTCTTGAAGTGTCCGCCACTGGAGCTTGTTCAGCATCTCCGTAACGCTCTCGCGCTGACTAAATGTCCCCATGACGAATCGCGCTGCTTTTCGCTGGATCATGTCTATCTCTTCTATTAATCCAACCTGGTAAGGGTCCCACACTGATGAGCAATACTCAAGAATCGGACGAACAAGCGTTTTGTAAGCTACTTCTTTCGTCGATGAGTCACATTTTCTTAGAATTCTTCCTATGAATCTCAACCTGGCGCCTGCTTTTCCCACTATTTGTTTTATGTGATCATTCCACTTCAGATCGCTCCGGATAGTAACTCCTAAGTATTTTACGGTCGTTACCGCTTCCAATGATTTACCACCTATGGCATAATCGTACTGGAATGGATTTCTGCCCCTATGTATGCGCATTATATTACATTTATCTACGTTTAGGGAAAGCTGCCAGCTGTCGCACCATGCATTAATCCTCTGCAGGTCCTCCTGGAGTACGTACGAGTCTTCTGATGTTGCTACTTTCTTGTAGACAACCGTGTCATCTGCAAATAGCCTCACGGAGCTACCGATGTTGTCAACTAAGTCATTTATGTATATTGTAAACAATAAAGGTCCTATCACGCTTCCCTGCGGTACTCCCGAAATTACCTCTACATCTGCAGATTTTGAACCGTTAAGAATGACATGTTGTGTTCTTTCTTCTAGGAAATCCTGAATCCAATCACAAACCTGGTCCGATATTCCGTAAGCTCGTATTTTTTTCACTAAACGTAAGTGCGGAACCGTATCAAATGCCTTCCTGAAGTCCAGGAATACGGCATCAATCTGCTCGCCAGTGTCTACGGCACTGTGAATTTCTTGGGCAAATAGGGCGAGCTGAGTTTCACATGATCTCTGTTTGCGGAATCCATGTTGGTTATGATGAAGGAGATTTGTATTATCTAAGAACGTCATAATACGAGAACACAAAACATGTTCCATTATTCTACAACAGATTGACGTAAGCGAAATAGGCCTATAATTATTCGCATCTGATTTATGACCCTTCTTGAAAATGGGAACGACCTGCGCTTTCTTCCAGTCGCTAGGTACTTTACGTTCTTCCAGCGATCTACGATAAATTGCTGATAGAAAGGGGGCAAGTTCTTTAGCATAATCACTGTAGAATCTTAAGGGTATCTCGTCTGGTCCGGATGCTTTTCCGCTACTAAGTGATAGCAGTTGTTTTTCAATTCCGATATCGTTTATTTCAATATTTTCCATTTTGGCGTCCGTGCGACGGCTGAAGTCAGGGACCGTGTTACGATTTTCCGCAGTGAAACAGTTTCGGAACACTGAATTCAGTATTTCTGCCTTTCTTCGGTCGTCCTCTGTTTCGGTGCCATCGTGGTCAACGAGTGACATAGAGCCACGAACGGGCACGTCCGAACGCACTTACTGTTAGCTCCGACATAACGCACTGACAACGACACAGAATCCTCTTCTATCATGACTGCCGCTTGTAACGAATTGAGGACCCGCCAGGGTAGCCGAGAGCGCTAACGCGCTGCTTTCTGGACTCAGGTAGGCGCGCCGGCCCCGGATCGAATCCGCCCGGCGGTCGGTGTGCCGGCCAGTCTGGATGTGGTTTTTAGGCGGTTTTCCACATCCTGCTAGGTGAATACCGGGCTGTTCCCCACGTCCCGCCTCAGTTACACGACTCGTAGACATTTGACCCACATTCACACTATTTCACGATTTACACTAGACACAGACAGCTGGAGTACACCACTTCCGTCCTAGGGGGTATGGGGTGGCGGCAGGAAGGGCATCCGGCCACCCCTTAAAAAATTAAGCATGCCAAATCCGTACTTAACCCTGCGCACAATGCGAAATAAAGGCAGTAGCTAAAGAAGAAAGAAAAAAAGGAAAGAAAGACTTGTAACGTATTGAGGATATTGCACAGGAATCGTTCGTGGTAAAATACAACAGCACAGTCTGCAGGCTTGGCTAACATCCGTATTTATATTCAAGCATTGATTTCTCACGGTGCTTCCATATTTTTCCCAACCACTCTGTTTTTCATAGATAAAACCAGAAGTCTATCTAGCTGTCGAGGCACACAGTAATGAAGGTAAAAAACGGTATGGCTAATTAATGTGACTCTGTGGCCATATATTTATGAGCCAAGTAATGAGTACAGCTGTAAGTGTGGGCTGTTCAGTCGTTTAATCTGTTGAATGTGCACGCGTTTCGCCCAAAGTACAGGGTCAGTCACATAAGGCGTAACAGCCGTTTTATTTCGTTAAAGATTTCAAGTATCGAAGCTAGGTTTTCGGCAAATGACAGAATGGTAACGGGCATGTACTTCAGTGTGCAATACACAGTCCTAGCCTTTGTATCGATCGATATGTTGAAGCAAATATGACTCTTAAACAGAATGATATACTTTTCAACGGCATCCGAAAGCGCTTGAAAAGACAAATACAGTGATGTAACACTTGTTATTATTGGCAAAATAAATCTATAAATGTGCTAAAACTGAAAAAGTGATGTCGTGAGAGGCAGCTGTTGTGGTGTAAACAGCGCTAAACAGAGCTAAAATGCGAGGCTCCGTCGTTATTTGCAGCAAGAGCGGCCTGCGCTGCTAAGGTAAAAACTTTGTAAGGCCAAAATCGCATAAATATCTCTTTATTTACAAATAATAAGTTTCGACAGACTTTACTGGTATATTCAAGTCTTCAAAAATTTATGTTATGAAATGTGCTCATTTTCAGTTGTACCTCACGCCAAGCTGTCATGTAGATAAAAATGTAGCTCACAAGATAAATTTTGTCATAAATAAAACATTTAAAATCAAGAAGCACCTTTTACACATTGCCATTTCCACGTACGTTGCGCTCGTATGTGGTCATAAAAAACACAGTATACAATAAAATGCACAGTTGCACATCCGTTAACGTTAGCTGGACATGTTCTAATCGTTGTTGTGCCTTAAACGCCGTGTAAGGTGGATCGGAGATCAAAGTCTGTCGAAACCAGTTGTTTGTTACTAAAGAAATATTTATGAAATTTTGACCATAGAAAGTTTTAACCAAGTAACACAAATCTCTCCCTCTAATTTCTGAGAATAAGAAAATTTAATCAAGCTACTAACATAAAACCTCATTTCCTTTACGACACAGAAACAGAATCAGCTACCATTTCTGTATATGGAATTACGGCATATGCTAGTTTCTGGCGGATCAAACGGGGCTTAGGAAAACTGTTTTAAATATGTATACATTTGCAGTTTTTGTGGAAACAACTACAGTTTCGTCAGGCAGTTTTCTACTTAAAAAAACCCTCCTCGTTGCTGCTTGCTTCTCAAACCCCAAACACAAATGTCGGTCATTAATGCCTCATAATGAAAACGGCCATATAAAAGGAAAGAAAAGGAAACTACTCTCTTAATTTTATTAGATTTGGAGAAAAGAAAACTGATCTGTCTGTCTGCCTGGAGGCGCCTGCTCTCGGATAAATGTGTCCATAAATAACAGTCGTAACTGCAGATAGATGCAATAAATTTAAATAAACTAAAAACTTTATTCAGAACGCTGACAACATGACACCCACAAAACAATTTTATTAACGAAATGTAGCTTTACATTTCACTTAAGTATGTGCTCAAATAGTTTACCATCGACTGCAAAGCTCATTAGTGGCACAGTTAGAGGTATAGATGAACCGATGAAAGTGTATTGGATGATATGGCGTGGCCAGTCGACGACGCGTATCGTCTGGCGTAGTTGGAACTTCATGATAGACTGCACCTTTAAATGCTCCCCACAGAAAGAAGTCGTGAGGGGTTAAATGAAGGGACCTGGTCGGCCATTGTACTGCAGCGTCCAGTCCTCTTCAACGGTCATGAAACATTCCATTCACTATTTGCGTGCAACACGGGAAATGTGAAGCTAAATAGTCATCGTGTTGGAACCACATCCACTGTCGCTCATGCTGTGGTACCTCGTCTGGAAGAACGGCTGGACTGTTCGTAAGAAAGCGTGCATTCGTATTTCCAGTTAGCAACCTTGGGATCAAGTAAGGCTCTCCACTGGAATTTCCTATTGTGGTGTCACCGCCAGACACCACACTTGCTAGGTGGTAGCCTTTAAATCGGCCGCGGTCCGTTAGTATATGCCGGACCCGCGTGTCGCCACTGTCAGTAATTGCAGACCGAGCGCCACCACACGGCAGGTCTAGAGAGACGGACGAGCACTCGCGCCAGTTGTACAGCCGACTTTGCTAGCGACGCCACACTGACAAATACGCTCTCATTTGCCGAGACGATAGTTAGCATAGCCTTCAGCTAAGTCAATTGCTACGACCTAGCAAGGCGCCATCACCAAGTTATATTGAGATGATAATACTGTATCAACAAGACCAATGTTCACCCATTGTGGATTAAAGTTAAGTATTCCAGCAGCTACGTACTTTTCTTTATAGCATTCATTACGCATCCTGTTTCAGACCTCACGCCAGCCTGCGTGAGTTTAAGCGCGTGCCTTTCGGCTTGCTCTCATTGTGTCTAGGCTGTCTTGTCTAGACACAACACCTATGATACCGCATCATAGGTTTACGCTTCACGGGCGTTCTTGTTGAACCTGTCGAAGACAGCATGGATTTTCACGTGCCTATTAATGCATATTACGTAAAATTACATTATCGTTGTTTGTAAACGTTGCTTCATCCGTAAATAGCACACGTTGTAAGAACATGGTGACTTCTCCCAAGTGATGCGGAGCAAACCAACAAAATTCTATACGACTTTCAAAATCTCGTCCTCTGAGTTCCAGGTGTAGTGAGAGGCACTAAGGGTGGAATTTATGTCGATGCAACAAGGGAATGACACTCCCCTGAGTGACCCCACGTTCCATCGCAATACGTCTGTAAGGTGGCTATAATTTCGCACCTTACAAGCACACATCCACATACTTTGCCGTGATCTACAACCACAATTAGGTATCATGTGATAGGTTGTACATCGTATATATCAATATTTAAAGGAGACTGACATTGTCACGTACGCCTTGTAAGTAATTGTTAACGCTCATTGCATCAAAGGTGACGGAGTGTCGTTATTATAAAAATAGTGTAATGAATGATTGCCTATACTAGTAGAGGTTCGAACGCCAGTGGAGATGAAACGGCAGGCTGAACTCAAGCTCTGGGTGGAAGGCCCACACTGGTGTTGGTCCTGCTTAAACACAGGAGGTAGCTAGACGGACGTCTCGACACCTGAGCTCTGGAGCACAATAGACTGACAGCCGGCCGCTATTGTAGCAGGACCGGAGGGATAACTGGGAACTCTGCAAATCTTGGACGCAGGTGAGTCGAACGAAGAAGCGGCACCTCTCGGAGACCACGCAGGCTTGGTTATTCCCAAGGATTTTTCCTCAGAAGCGTACCATTGTACGAGTATAGGTTTTCCTCGCAAACTTCCCGCGCTAGACCACAAAAGACTAAAATACGGTTGATCTGCGTTCGAAAGAATCTGTGGAGAGGGAGAATATTCCGTGGTTTCGGGAATATGATCCGTTTTTGGAATTACGAGGGTGGGGAGCCGAGCCTTGCTGGGAAGCCAGTGGTGGAGAGACGAAGTCTTCCGTTGTGAGCGCCCATGTGTGACGGTCGCTCGGTATCAGCTTTGTTGGTACATACAGACTTGCTGTCTTTCCTCACAGGAGAGTTTATAGTTAGAACAGTTAGGCAATGTACTGTTGCGAACCTAAACGATTCTGGACTTCACCTCCGGGTTGGAAGTCGTCGTTGAGTATGCAGTGATCAGTAATTGAGAGCACTTCTTCTGCCTATACTTATGTTGTGACATTATCTGAACTCCGTCCTTGTGGTTGGGAGTTGGCGTTTCTCGTCTGTAGAGCACAGAGAGGAGAAGACAGTATTAGAGTATATTAGTCAAAGGATCGCCTTCTTCTGTCCTAATGTTTGAAAGATTTAATTTGTGGCTGGAGTTCTTCCATCGTTACAGACGAGTATGAGAACCATCACTTCGACGCACCGGACGCAGTACATATGATGATACCTTAAATTGCTTCGGCATACTAGGACCATAAAGCTAAACTGCTGTGATCACGTTAGTTTATTTCCACTGAGGTTCCACACCACCGTAGATCATCTTTGAAAGTAGTGTCTTCTAGTGTTTGGAACGTAGTTAATGTCAGTCATTTCGCGTTAGTGATATCAGACCGCGCAGTCATAATAAGGGGCACAGCTGTGCAATGGATTAATAATTTTAGTTAGTAAATATAGACAATTGTACTTGAAGGGTTGATTTTAATACATAATAAATAAATATTGAACAACAACGTTTATCATTTAGTAGTATTAGTTGCCTTCATCATTCATTTATGCTTAGATTGTAATTTATATGTTCAAAAGAGCGTTAAGAGATCCTAGATCCTAATATGCTTCAGGGGATAATCAGGCCGGGCCAAATCATCATTTTAACGTTTATTATTTTCCGCTGCGCACATTAATTTTTACACTCGCCCGGAGTATTATCATGGACGTCTCGTGCCACCATTCTCTGTACAAAAGCAGCATGTCTGACTCCTCCTTATTGCTCTATGTCTGCACGGAAGGAATGCCGAAGCAGAAATTACTTGCCGATAGATGATACAGTTCCCGTTAGTTCTGCAGTGCAGGCAAGTAAACAGTCGAAGGGCTTGGTAAGAACGACATAGCCTGACATGAGCGTGTTTGCAAGGCAATAGCCGATTCTGGTCGACGTGCTAGTAAGTTTTAAAATATTTCTGGGATTATTTTGCGAAGAGTTTGAACCACAGCATTAACAAGAAACTGTATTCGACTTTTCAAGCACTTTCGGATACCGTTAAAAAAATATATCATTCCCTTTTAAAATATTTTATTTGCTTCATTATCACAAGATGTACGAAACAGGCGTAATAAACTGACTTCAAGAGGAATATAATTATTCCAATCCCAAAGAAAGCAGGTGTTGACAAATGTGAAAATTACCGAACTATCAGTTTAATACGTCACGGCTGCAAAATACTAACGCGAATTCTTTACAGGCGAATGGAAAAACTAGTAGAAGCCGACCTCGGGGAAGATCAGTTTGGATTCCGTAGAAATGTTGGAACACGTGAGGCAATACTGACCCTACGACTTATCTTACAAGCTAGATTAAGAAAAGGCAAACCTACGTTTCTAGCATTTGTAGACTTGGAGTAAGCTTTTGACAATGTTCACTGGAATACGCTCTTTCAAATTCTGAAGGTGGCAGGGGTAAAATACAGGGAGCGAAAGGCTATTTACAATTTGTACGGAAACCAGATGGCAGTTATAAGAGTCGAGGGACATGAAAGGGAAGCAGTGGTTGGGAAGGGAGTGAGACAGGGTTGTAGTCTCTCCCCGATGTTATTCAATCTGTATATTGAGCAAGTAGTGAAGGAAATAAAAGAAAAATTCGGAGTAGGTATTAAAATCCATGGAGAAGAAATAAAAACTTTGAGGTTCGCCGATGACATTGTAATTCTGTCAGAGACAGCAAAGGACTTGGAAGAGCAGTTGAATGGAATGGATAGTGTCTTGAAAGGAGGGTATAAGATGAACATCAACAAAAGCAAAACGAGGATAATGGAATATAGTCGAATTAAGTCGAGTGATGCTGAGGGAATTAGATTAGGAAATGAGACACTTAAAGTAGTAAAGGAATTTTGCTATTTGGGGGGCAAAATAACTGATGATGGTCGAAGTAGAGAGGATATAAAATGTAGACTGGCAATGGCAAGGAAAGCGTTTCTGAAGAAGAGAATTTTGTTAACATCGAGTATAAATTTAAGTGTCAGGAAGTCGATTCTGAAAGTATTTGTATGGAATGTAGCCATGTATGGAAGTGAAACATGGACGATAAATAGTTTGGACAAGAAGAGAATAGAAGCTTTCGAAATGTGGTGCTACAGAAGAATGCTGAAGATTAGATGGGTAGGTCACATAACTAATGAGGAAGTATTGAATAGGATTGGGGAGAAGAGAAGTTTGTGGCACAACTTGACTAGAAGAAGGGATCGGTTGGTAGGACATGTTCTGAGGCATCAAGGGATCACCAATTTAGTATTGGAGGGCAGTGTGGAGGGTAAAAATCGTAGAGGGAGACCAAGAGATGAATACACTAAGCAAATTCAGAAGGATGTAGGTTGCAGTAGGTACTGGGAGATGCAGAAGCTTGCACAGGATAGAGTAGCATGGAGAGCTGCATCAAACCAGTCTCAGGACTGAAGACCACAACAACAACAACATCTCGATGGATATAAGGGTTAAAACAGTTTATCACGTAACAAAGTACATACCTTTAGTGTACTATCATTTGTCGAAAACCTCGTTTCGATACCTGGAACCTTTCACGAATTAACTGAGGTGTTAACAGAACAGCAAACAGAACACAGCATGTTGCTCTCAATGAAGAGACGTCTACAGACGTTAAAGTAACCTCTGGCGCGCCACAGGGGAGTGTTATGGGACTATTGCTTTTCACAATATATATAAATGACCTAGTAGATAATGTCGGAAGTTCCATGCAGCTTTTCGCGGATGATGCTGTAGTATACAGAGAAGTTGCAGCATTAGAAAATTGCAGCGAAATGCAGGAAGATCTGCAGCGGATAGGCACTTGGTGCAGGGAGTGGCAACTGACCCTTAAAATATACAAATGTAATGTATTACAAATACATAGAAAGAAGGATCCTTTATTGTATTATTATATGATAGCGGAACAAACACTGGCAGCAGTTACTTCTGCAAAATATCCGGGAGTATGCGTACGCAACGATTTGAAGTGGAATGATCATATAAAATTAATTGTTGGCAAGGCGGCTTCCAGGTTGAGATTCATTGGGAGAGTCCTTAGAAAATGTAGTCCATCGACAAAGGAGGTGGCTTACCAAAGAATCGTTCGATCTATACTTGAGTATCGCTCATCAGTGTGGGATCCGTACCAGGTCGGGTTGACAGAGGAGATAGCGAAGATCCAAAGAAGAGCGGCGCGTTTCGTCACAGGTTTATTTGGTAAGCGTGATAGCGTTACGGAGGTGTTTAGCAAACTCAAGTGGCAGACTCTGCAAGAGAGGCGCTCTGCATCGCGGTGTAGCTTGCTGTCCAGGTTTCGAGAGGGTGCGTTTCTGGATGAGGTATCGAATATATTGCTTCCCCCTACTTATACCTCCCGAGGAGATCACGAATGTAAAATTAGAGAGATTCTAGCGCGCACGGAGGCTTTCCGGCAGTCGTTCTGCCCGCGAACCATACGCGACTGGAACCGGAAAGGGAGGTAATGAGAGTGGCACGTAAAGTGCCCTCCGCCACACACCGTTGGGTGGCTTGCAGAGTATAAATGTATATGTAGATGTAGATGTACTTCTTGCGTGAATCACCCTGTACAGTATATGAATCATTCCCTTAGTGTGATTTAGTTTGCTTATTCATAAAATTCCCTTGATGTGGTGAATGGATAAGAGCGATTGATACTTCAGTTTCCCTAAGTGTGAGCAGAGATTAAAATGATTGTCCCAGAAAGTAAAAGCGGAAGAATTTCATCAAAAAAAAGTCTGTCGCTAATCTGCTGCATATCATAGCACAAAATATAAGTTCCAGAAACCTTGTCACTTCGACCTACAAGGAAGCTATTCGCAATGCCACTGCAACAGAATGTCTTAAAGTGGACACTCAGCAATACGATCGCATGAAGTACGAAATCTAAAAAGTTGTGATGCCCACCTGCTCTTTCCCAGTAACAAAAAATGGCGATACCTCAGATGTGACACTTCTGCCCTTGCATTTATCTCTCCTAAGCTTTAAGCCAAGCTGATTCCAGACATGTCTATGGAACGCTTGTGAAAAACCCCACACTAGGTTAGATCAGGATTTGTCCGTTCTAGCGTTGTGATGAAATTTAAAATCTGCGACGTCCTTATGGACAAGCCTAATGCCGTACTACAGCCACGTGACTATCGAAGTAATTGTAGGCTGGCGACAAAAATTCTGCTCTGCGCATCTGAGTGTTTCTCCGTGGATATGTTTACTGTATGAAGAATCACAGTGGCTGTAGCTGGACAGCACTTCTGAGGCACTAGCCACTGGTCGGCGCCTCGGGCCGCGCTTCGTGCTGCTTGATAAACATCGAAGGCGGCCCCCTCAGCGGCAGGCAAACAGCCGCAAAGTGACAAAGCGGCTGCGCGGTGGCTGGCGGCACGTGTCCCACAGGGCTTCATTCCCGGGCCAACACTATCAGGCCAGCCGCCGACGCGCGTCATTAACTCGAGGGCAGCGTGCGAGTATATGTGTGTGTGTGCGTGCGTGTGTGCGTGTGAGACAGAATGCTTGCGACCGCTGGCAAGGACTGCCGCACCGATCTGGCTATTTATACGGTGAAACGCCTTTAAAAACAGAAAAAACTGCGACTGCACCACACTCACTTCATCCGTAACTTGAAAGCGTGACTCACCCTGCGGAAGGGTACTTTGCTGCACCACCAATTGCTGACATGTGATCTTTCGGTGCTAATCATATAAAAGAATGTTAGAGAAAGACTTCCGCGTATGTGTGTCAAGCACTAAATGCTGGGACGAACCGCTAAACGTAGCTCACGCGTCAGGGCTTTGAAAGTAGGATAAAACCATAACTCTGGGCCGATTAAACACACAGAGGCGATGTTGTTTTGTTTGCAGAATTAACGAGGAACAGCTATAAAAAGTAACCATTTTAGATCAGATAAGATTGTTTTTTCTTTCTCTAAAGAAAATTGCTTGACAAGTCTTGCACCATGACCGTATCCAGAAATTTTTGTGGTTTTGTGGTTTTCGTATTCCGAAATGTGACGAACTTTGTTCTCTCTTCTTACTTCATCTAGTTCATGTAATACCTTCAGCAAAAATTGGCTCTGAGCACTATGGGACTTAACATCTCAGGTCATCAGTTCCCTAGAACTTAGAACTGCTTAAACATAACTAACGTAAGGACATCACACACATCTATGCCCGAGGCAGGATTCGAACCTGCTACCGTAGCTTTCGCGCGGGTCCAGACTGAAGCGCCTAGAACCGGACGGCCGCACCGGCCTGCTACCTTCAGCATCTACCACTATCCAGGACGGATATCCGTGCATAGTTATGATAGCAACGGTAATGTGTGGAATGATAGTGTTATGTTGCAAAATATGAGAAGTGAACATATTCACATGCAAAGGAATAGCAGAAGATGAAACTTCCTGGCAGATTAAAACTGTGTGCCGGACCGAGACTCGAACTCGGGACCTTTGCCTTTCGCTGGCAAGTGCGAACCAGGAGACCTTCTGTGAAGTTTGGACAGTAGGAGACGAGATAATGGTAGAAGTAAGGCTGTGAGGACGGGGTGTGAGTCGCGCTTTGGTAGCTCAGTGAAAGGCAAAGGTCCCGAGTTCGTGTCTCGGTCCGGCACACACTTTTAATCTGCCAGAAAGTTTGATGTCAGCGTACACTCAGCTGCAGAGTGAAAATCTCATTCTGGAAATAACAGAAGAGTCCTCTTAAACACTTCACCAGCATCTTAATTATTAACACCTCCGAATTTTTTATTCTGTTCTCAGTTTCGGTTGTGGTATTACGCGTCATTCATAATACTGGGCCGACTTTTCCGCTTCACTGACGCAAGCTGCAACACTGCGCCGCTAGACGGCTCCGAATTGTAGCATGCACCATGGCCGTTTGTAACCTAATTATGATGATGAGCGAGAAATAGCGTGCTGCAATCGAGTTTGGAATTCGAAGAGTTCGACCACATATGAAGCATGTTCTCCTTCAGCATGTTAATGCCAGATCACACATCAGCCGGCAACATCTGAAACAATCTGATGTCTTCGGTTCACTGTCATCGATCATCCTCCATACAATCTCTACCTGGCCCCTTGTGATTTTCATCTGTTTGCAAAACTTAAAGAACACCTTCAATGTCTTCACTTAGATGCAAACGAAACGGTTAATCTGAGGTGAGATTCTGGCTCCGTCAACAAACCCATTCTCCAGCGTCGGTGTCTATAAAATGGCCTCTGGTTGTGGGGAATGTGTTTTTCTCCAGGGTGATTGCGTTGAGAAGTAAATATGTAGACATGTTGAATAAAGACGTAGGATGTCAATAAAGTTTGTTTTACATCAAAATCTTTAAAAATTCTCACATAAAAATTCTTAGACATTACTGTTCAGCACTCGCTCGCAGTTAATGTGTAGTATAACATCTTGATTATTAGTTCTGCTGCGTTAACGTTCTTGAAGTACGTGGATGCAATAGACCGTTCTGTTGTTGAAGAAATCATCCTGGTGCTATCATAAAGTGATAGAGTGAAACTAAGAAAAAGCAAAGCAAGGATCCCAACAGAAAAAATGGTCTTCTGCTTCATATCAAATTTAATGTTACGGAAACTATCTGTGTGCTCGTATATTCGGCCGCCGAGCATGGATTCCAAAAACAAAGGTCATTCAAAATCCAACTCGCACTTTTCTCATATTGCATCCTGAAAACCATGAATCGAGTCTGACAATCGAATCCGAAAATCAATTAACTCGCTATGAAACTGCGATAAAATAGAGTACTAAACGCAATATGTAACTGAATTGCGGACTTTTTGGTAAGCAGAATGCAGTATATTATCGTGGATGGAGAGTCATCAGCAGATGTAGAAGTAATTTCAGGCATGCCCCTGCTACTCATGTTATACATTAATAACTTCGTAGTCGTTAGATTTTACGGATGAAGTACCATCTTACAAAAATCTACACGAATATTCAATCGAATCTTTATTTGAAGAAGATTGAGAGATTGGTAACTTGCTTTAAATTTTTTGAAATGCAAAATTACACACTTCAGGAAATGCAAAATTGTAGTCACTATTGGAATCAGACTCCTACAAGTGCCTGAGTGCAGCAGTTTGTGGTATGCAATGGAGTAATCACACAGCCAGTCATAGGTAAAGCAAATGGCAGACGTCCATTTATTTTCGGGATACCGGGGTAGTCCTGTGCGTCTTCAAAGGAGAGTTCGTTCTCTGGCGCGATACTGAGGTATTGCTGTGCGTCTACAAAGGAAAGTGCGTTGATTGGGAGGATCCTGGGGTAGTGCTGTGCGTCTACAAAGGAGAGACCTTCCATTGGCGGGATGGTGGGATAGTTCTGTGCTTCTTCAAGGAAAACTTCTTGCAAAACACCCCCTATCAACCCACCTACAACAGTTATTGTTCAAGCATGGTGGACCAAAATCAAATACAGAGTGGACCAAAAACGTATTGCAACTTTCAGGATACGTTACATAGAGAAATGAAATATGTTTCATCGACACTGGTCTGGAAACACTTTGTTTCCATATTAGAGCTGAGTTCCTAGCCTCTCGCCAATCACAGAAACAAAACGTACCAGCGTTACATGAAACGTTTCTTACATGAAATCTTCAAAGCACCCACTTGGTTACGTTTGGTTAAAATGTACAGTAAGTTGCAATTCTTAGACTCACAGTCGGTGTGTAGTACGAAGGTAATACCGAAATGTCTTCGAGCCTGTATTGGTGGAAGGCTATGGAACAATACACAGTTTTCGAAGGATATGTCATCACTTCAGGGATTCAATGCGACTGTGGGTTAATGTATGTATCCCTTTTAACGCAGGGCATCTTGAACATTTTATTTAACAATGTGTTTCATACTGTGCTGACACATTGTTTTCCTGTATGTTTCCAACGATTAATGTGATTACGAAGAGAAGTAGAAACTGTGCTCTAACATGGCAATAAAGCGTATCAGGACCCATGTCCATACAACATTTTATTCCTATACAGCCGGCCGCTGTGGGCCGGCAGCTGTGGGCCGGCCGCTGTGGCCGAGCGGTTCTAGGCGCTTGAGTCCGGAACCGCCCAGCTGCTACGGTCGCAGGTCCGAATCCTGCCTCGGGCATGGATATGTGTGATGTCCTTAGGTTAGTTACGTTTAAGTAGTTCTATGTCTAGGGGAGTGATGACCTCTGATGTTAAGTCCCATAGTGCTTAGAGCCATTTGAACCATTCCTATACGTGTGAGGAATATTTCCCGAAAGCCTGGCCATAACATTTTGTTAACCATGTAGATCTAACAGGGAATATTAAACGCGTATAATGGACGTTACGAATGGTTACAGGTTTACCTGACTACGGAAGTCTATAACGCAAATGAACGTAAGCCAACTTAATTGGCAGACGATTGAAGATAGACGCAAACTCTCTCCCTAAAGCCTACTTATAAATTGTCAAGAACCTGGAATTAAGTGAGGAATCTAGGAACATAGTATCGTCCCCTAGATAACGCTCCTGTACAGACAGCAAAGGCTGTTAGATTAGTTACCATATGCATAATCAGTCATGTTTCTCACATTCTATACGAAAAAAAGGGGAAGGGGCTCTAATATGCGGCGGAATGTAAGTACGCTATACATTCTCTTCTCAGTGGCTAGTGAAATTTAGCTGAGCATACACATTGACAGAAAGAAGGAGTTGTGCGAGATAAACGGAAGTAGTTAGAGTTTTTAACAAATCTGAACAGATGACGTCTATTCGTGTTTCGCGGCAACCCCATAAGAGTGGATCTAGTAGCGACACTAGGGAATGCAAATCAAGTTTCCCTTAAATACACACTGTTGTAGTCCTCTGATTGGTTACGTTTGAGATTGGAGAAGGTGAAAAAATGTTCAAATGTGTGTGAAATCTTATGAGACTTAACTGCTAAGGTCATCAGTCCCTAAGCTTACACACTACTTAACCTAAATTATCCTAAGTACAAACACACACACGCGTGCCCGAGGGAGGACTCGAACCTCCGCCGGGACCAGCCGCTCATACGTGACTTAAGCGCCTTAGACCGCTAAGCTAATCCCGCGCGGCAGGACGAGGTGAGGTGACGCTAGCCAAGAACGCCTTCAAGACGACGAAGAGGCCATTATCAGTAGCCCACAGTTTGAACTAGGCCGTGTAGTAGGGTTGCGAGAAGCTGGATGTTCCTTCCATGGTATTATAGAAAGACTTGGCAAGAATGGAGTCACTGTACGTGACTGCTGGCGGTGGTCGTCACGGAAATGTACAGTCACGAGAAGATCGGGCTGCAGACGACCATTTGGCACTACCGAGAGCAAAAACCGTCGTGTTCGGCGTATGGCTGTGGCGCATCATACTGCGTCTGTAGCCGCAATTCATGCAGCGGTTGGCACCGCAGTGACGCAACAAACTGTTACAAATGGTTGGTTCAAGGACAGCTCAGAGCCAGACGCCCTGTAGCCTGCATGTCACTGACCCCAAACCGCAGCCGTCTGCGACCTCAGTGGTGACAAGCGAGAGCTCATTGGAGGGCAGAGTGGAAGTCTTTGTGTTTTCTAATGAAAGGCGGTTGTGCTTCAGTCCCGGTGACGGCCGTGTGATGGTTAGAGGGTGGCTTAGTGAGCGCCTGGAACCATCCTGTCTGCGTGCTACACACACTGGACCTACATCTAGAAGTATGGTCTGGGGTGCAATTTCCTATGACAGCAGGAGAACTCTCTTGGTTATCCCATGCACCCTGACTGCAAATTTGTACGTTAGTCTGATGATTCGACCTATTGTGCTGCCCTCATGAACAACATTCCAGAGGGTGTTTTCCAACAGGATAAAGCTGGCCCTCATAGTGCTATTGTAAAGCAACAAGCTCTACAGAGTGTCGACATGTTGCCTCGCCCTGTTCTGTCACCAGATCTGTCTGCAATCTAGCACACATGAGACATCATCGGACGACAACCCTAGCGTCATTCACAACCAGCGTTAACCATCCCTGTATCGATAGACCAAAAAGCAACAAGTGTGGAACTCATCTCGCAAACTGACATCTTGCACCTGTATGACACAAAGGTTGCACGTTTGCATGCTGTTGCAGCCACATGTAATAAACATTGCTTCACACAGTGGAGAATCGCAAAACAGAGGCACGCCGGCGACCGAGGTGTTACGAAGTAGGCAGGCACAGATAGCCTTTCTGACAGCAGCAGTCTACCAACAGGTTGACGCAAGGACGCACACAGACCGAGCGCTGAGCGAAGCCTGGAGAGTGCTGAGTAAGGGGAAGTGAGGCCAGCGCACTAAGTTACACTGCAATATACTGCGGGAGTAATAACAAAAAGCTACCACCGAGGCTGAAAAACGTTTTCCTGCCGAATATAAGTAGCGGAGCGCAGGCAGCAACAGACAGAGGCCATTAGGAAGCATATCGGATCTGAGAACGGACGTGGACCGTGTCTGAATGTTCAGTCTTCGTAGGTGACGATTCCGGAAGTCTGTTCCAGCTCGCAGGAGTCATCCGTTTGCCGGCAGATGTCAACTTCAGCTCTGGAGCGTGGCCCGAGTTCGGTCGGCACCATGGCTGACTAACTAGAGCGAGAACTTCCAGCAGGACCGGCCGCAGCACGGTCTTGGTCACAGGCGCCGCCGGGGACTGACGCCCGGACTTCACGGCAACCCGGCCCCACGGCGAGCGGTCCGTGGTCCGTGGTCCGTCCATGATGGAACCTCGCGGACATCGTGACTGACGGCTTTCCAGCCGCCGGTGCAGCAGGCGTCGGCAGCTGACCTCACGGCGACGCGGCTCCATGGGCGTGATCGCACTGGAGCGTCGGGCGGCGACGAGTTCATCTCAACCACAGGGCATCCTGGCTTCGGCGGAGAACTGCTGGCCTGAGGCTCCCGAGTGCGATCGGCGGCGCGCGTTGCGCGCATTGTCAGCAGCAGCCAGGTGGAGGAATCCGCAGGGCTGGGCAGCGACGATGAGGGAGAAATTGTAAAGAAAGTTCAATAAATAATTGTAAAACTCCACGCCGTGTCAGTCTTTGGCGCAGCCACTGTGTCTGCTGCTAACAAGTGATGCAGAAGTCAACATACTGGCGGCTACACAAGTTATTAACGCAACAACATTTCAGTTTTGCATTGACTTTTCTCGTGCTTACATTAACCTGTGATGTTCCAATCGGAATCACTTAACTGTGTCACCTAGATAAATGCATTCACGAAATTTTAGAACCCTGTATTATTTATTTCTTGGTATTGGTATGTTTCCATCATTGTAGATATAAGTTTCTATGAACTCTGAAGTACTTGTTCCATCTAACAGAGCCAGAGGAGGGTTCAAACTCTGCACCACTGTGGATGGTCCAAATGGCTCTAAGCACTATGGGACTTAACATCGGAGGTCGTCAGTCCCCTAGGCTTAGAACTAACTAAACCTAACTAACGTAAGGACATCACACACATCCATGCCTGAGGCAGGATACGAACCTGCGACCGTAGCAGCTGCGCGGTTCCTTGTTGAAGTGCCTAGAACCGGTCGGGCACAGCAGCCGGCCACTGTGGATTCCTCACTGTGCATTGTAACCTTCAATACTTTGAGAGCACTGTCGTTATTCTGGCAATCTCACCATCTACAGTGTGCTGCAACGTGACAGAGAACTTCTTCACGACGACGTCATTGTATAAAATATTCTCGATTTATCTATCCCCTCAACTCTGGCTAAAATCTCGAGCGGTTGGCAAAATTCTTCATCGACTTCGTCATGAACAACTTACCGTCGCGGCTTCTATTGTGGTGACCACTTATAGACACTCATTACGTCACGCTTCCGGAGGTGCATGTCTGCGCTGGTGGCGACAGCCAGAGCACTGCAAGCGTATGCGCCATCAGCATGTCGTTAATGAGGCAGCGCTGTGCGGGAGAGAGGACGAATAAACTTCAAACAGCTTTGCAGAAGTTTCCGAAGACGACCGACATTACCTCGCTTAATGACACTGCTCGACTTGCGCAGCGACGCGGAAAGGGCACAGATGCGCAAAGGCCTCAAAGTTTCAGTGTGTGCAGGCTCGATGCTCTACCGCAGGTCTCGCATTCAGTTGTAGGTAATGGGGGGTCAGAAACAGACCGAGTGTTAGAGTCCAATGTTGAGGGTTGCCTACATTAGAAATCAAGGTGGTGCTACTCCAGTTTCACACTGGCTTCCTTCCTTCCCGCTGTACTTCTGTGAGTTAGACAAGTCTGAGAACTGTTGCACTGCGTTCGCTTCCTACTCGTCAACTCGTTTCTCTCACTCAAGAGTGTGGGAGTGTAAAGCTGTAACGTAGCATAGAAATTGAATGCCTTATCTTGCTGTTGTAAAGTAGTTTTGACAGGGCGAATACCCCTGACTCTCGGGATCAGGTAGACCCAAATGAAGCTACGTTTCCTGGGACTGTGGAGAGCTTAAGCGAAGCAGTGAATACAACTGAAAATGTGCCCCGTAAAGGGAAAGAGTAGTGTCTGGGAAAAGTTAGATACTATAGTCCACGCTTTAGACGAAAAGACACAAACAAAATGGCTGTGTTCTTGTTTATTCGATCTCCACGAAAAGAAAGCACATGTGCTCCGTCAAACCAAAACTGGTCACAGATTAACGTCTGTGGAACCAACAAGCATGCTACACCGCGAGGTAATAGAAGTCAAAAAATGGTTCAAATGGCTCTGAGCACTGTGGGACTTAACATCTGAGGTCATCAGTCCCCTAGAACTTAGAGCTACTCCAATCTAACTAAACTAAGGACATCACATCCGGACTGAAGCACCTAGAACCGCTCGGCCACCACGGTCGGAATAAAAGTCATGGGATAGCGATATGCACATATTCAGATGGTGGTATTAGGTATCGCTAACACAAGGTGCGAACGGTCAGTGATTGGCGGTGGTGTCGTTTGTACTCGGGCGATTCATGTGAAAAGATTTCCGATGTGGTTATGGCACAACAGGAACTAACAGACTTTGAACGTAGAATGGTAGTTGGAGTTAGACGAATGGGAAATTCCATTTCGGAAATCGTTAGGGAATTCAATATTCCGAGATCCACAGTGTCAGGGGTGTGCCGAGAATATCGAATTTCTTGCAAGGACGATGCATCGCCAGATGGCGATCACTTAACGACCAAGAGCAGCGGCGTTTGCGTAGAGCTGTCTGTGCTAACAGGCAACAAATACTACGTGCAATAACCGCTGAAATCCATGTAGGACGTGCAACGACCGTATCTGTTAGGACAGTGCGGCAAAATCTGGCGTTAATTGGCTATGGTAGCAGACGACAGACGGTAACGGCAAGACATCGTCTGCAGCGCCTCTTATGGGCTTGTGACAAGATCGGTTGGACCCTAGACGACTAGGAAACTGTGGCCTGATCAGATGAGTCCCGATATCATTTGGTAAGAGCTGACAATCGGGTTCGAATGTCGTGCAGACCCTACAAACCCATGGGCCCCCATTTGTCAACGAGGCACTTTACAAACTGTTGGTGGCTCCATAATGGTGTGGACTGTGTTACATGGAATGGGCTGAGTCCTATGGATGTTCGGGTACTTGGAGATCTTTTTCATTCATGGGCGTCTTGTTCCCAAACGAAGACGGACAATGCGCCATCTCACCGGTCCACAACTGTTTGCCATTGGTTTGAAGGAACATTCTGGACAGTTCGAGCGAATGATTTGGCTACCCAGTCCACCCGAATGAATCCTTCAGAATATTTATGTAATTCTACCGAAAACCTTTACAGATAGTAAATTCTTGGGTTTATGCATAGATGATCGAATTTCGTTGATGCAGCAAGCTGATTATGTCTGTAAAAACATAACACCCAGTCTGTATGTATTAAGAAGATTATCACTGAAGCTTATCACTGAAATCCTAAGGACTGTATAGTGTGGATTATCGTATCCTTTCTTGTCTTATGGAAGAGTGCTGTGGGGTGGGACATGGCAAACTAATAGGAAAAGAGTTTTCATACTGCAAAAAAATGTTCAAATGTGTGTGAAATCTTATGGGACTTAACTGCTAAGGTCAACAGTCCGTAAGCTTACACAATACTTAACCTAAATTATCCTAAGGACAAAAACACACACCCGTGCCCGAGGGAGCACTCGAACCTCCGCTGGTACCAGCCTCACAGTCCATGACTGCAGCGCCTTAGACCGCTCGCTTAATCCCGCGCTTTCATACTGCAGAAGCGAGCCTTGAGGATCACAGCGAAAGTAAAACCAGGAAGTTCTTGCAAACCCCTATTCATTAGGCAAAATAATCTCACAGTTTACGCCATGTATATACTATAAATTATAATGCTAGTCAAAGAAGATACTAAGATCACAAAAAGAAACATTGATATTCACAGCTATGAAACAAGGCATAGAAAAGATTTTCGTATGGATAACAGAAGATTAACTTTAACAGCGAAAAGCCCCTATGTCAAAGGAGCTGTTTTTAATAACTTGTTACCAAATGAAGTTACGATATTGACGGGGGATACTTTTCAAAAGCGATTCAAGCAGTGGCTTATCCAAAAATGCCCTTATAATTTGAATATATCATGAATTACAGTTTAATAAGAAATAATGTAAATTAAAAAAATTGGTAATTTTAAAAACTTCATAATTAGTTGACAACGCACATGCATGTAAAATGAAGTGTTACGAGCAATGAATTGAATATAATTGACATAAGGAGAGGTCACTTCGTGTACAAAATCCTACACAAGGAACACTTTCGCAATTATGGAAGGCTGTAGAGGCTTGATGGCTCAATATTTACGCAGGGAACTTTCAGCTGCTATACTACGCCGGGCAAAATGAGATCCGACGCTATATTAGCAGGCCTTCCATGACTTATGTCAGAGCAACGTTGGTTTATTGACTGTTAGCGAGCTGTGTAGCTTATCATTCACTTATGCAACTTTTTCGAAGGCTGCTGTAAGTTTATTTTGATAATTATCACCATTTAGAGAATACTCCTCATCTCCATTTCCTGTTTTCTTGTATTGTCGTCGCAGACTCGGTAACTTGTCGACACTGTGTGTATTTCAACTTAATTGTTGAACATACTTTAGTATTAAACAAATACACACGTACATATACATGCATATTTGTATACACACATACACACTTATACATAAATATATATGTATATTTGCACTATCGTGTGTATAAAGTTACATACAAACAGATTAAAACAGATTAGGAGACTAACAGATTTATGCCCGAGCACTGAGGTGGTATGGAAACGTCCGACTGATGGAAGATGATCGATGGCCGCAGTGTTTGTTCAAGTTATCCTCTGCCAGGGAGAAGAAGCTGAGGGAGGCTGAGGGCAACGTGGAGGAGAAAGCCATGAATACTAACCGATCAGTCATTGTACTGGCATGTAATAATCGCCATTTGCACCGATTGTGGATTTACCGGCGCAATGTAGAGAGTTCTCACTTATACTTCCGTACTCGTGCACTCACCCACTTTTCTAGGTGGTCCAGTCCATTTGTAGACGACAACAGACTACAGTGACGAGTTTTCGGTTAAACTGGCAGCAGCACAGACTCACGAGTCGCGTCTCCGAACATACGGAGACTGAGAATTCGGAGATGACGTCATATGAGGACTCGCTGGCGAGTTTAAAGCGAGTACTCCGAACTCACGTCCGGTCTCCAGCAGCTAACCGTCATGTTTCCTTAGCGGGGTGCAAGCCTTCACGCGCCTTTTATGTCGCACTCGCTGACTGCTTACCCGTTTGGAAGTGAGGGAGACCGAGAGGCGTAGATAGCGAGTGACGGTGAACGACTATCGCCCACTCAGCGTGCGACACATGTGCAGTCCTATAAGGACCTAAAGACTGAGCTCTCGTAGGCTTCCAAGAGAGTCTCGACGCTGAGAAGACAGAAAAATGATCTCCTGTGAGAGCGCTGGTAGAACCTGTGCAACAATCTCTGGCTGCATGACGTAATGCACCGTCCAATCACTATCTATGTGCTATGGTCACAACAACAGTGGCCACGGCAGGCAGTTGGTGCTGAAAAAGACGGTGGAGGAGTCTGTCGAAAGCTCCAGTTTTAACTAGATTTGATGCGACAGATACTCAGAATGTTTTACACACTCACGTGCACCTATTCAAATCATCAGGCTGGCTTCTTCAAATACTACTGGCGCCGTGCCACCCACTATCGTAAGTGTATCCGGTACGTTGTTTGTCTACTCAGTGTCTCAGCTACGAACCGAAAAGCTACAATAAAGGATTGTCTTTGATTTGCGAATACTATGTTGCACCTATTTGTTGCTTGAGTGCAAAAACGATTGAACAAAGTTTTCAAGCTAACTGAAAAATATGTTTTTTTGCACCTAATAACAGGTCATTCAAATTATCACGATTTTTTTTTTTACTTCTTTTGATAGATAAGGACGCCGGCCGTTGTGGCCGAGCGGTTCTAGACGCTTCAGTCCGGAACCGCGCTGATGCTACGGTCGCAGGTTCGAATCCTGCCTTGGGCATGGATGTGTATGATGTCCTTAAGTTAGTTAGGTTTAAGTAGTTCTAAGCCTAGGGGACTGATGACCTCAGATGCTAAGTCCCATAGTTCCCAGAGCCATTTTAAACCATTTTTTGAATAGATAAGGGGGTTGGGCAAAAATATGGAAACACCACGCAAAATCTGTGCTTTAAGGTAAATGCAGATGGTAGTTAAACTTTCAGGTTGTGCTGTTGTATCTGACCACTAACGGCACCTGTGCAATATCCTCAGTACGTTGCAAGTGTCAATCGCGGTCGGAATAGTGTTCTGGGTAGTTGTGAGTCCATTATGAGGAAGGTAAGTGATTACGAACTTGGCCAAATTGTTGGTGCTCGAATGATGGCTGTTCCCGTAACCAAGTTAGCTGAATGGTTTGACGTTTCAGTAGCCACCTCATCGAAGATTCATACCGAATACAGGGAGACGGGAAGAAACATTATCCGATAAGTCACAACGCAGACGAAAGTGCGTGTTGAATGATCGTGGAATACGGCCATTGAAAAAGGATTCTGACAGAAAATAAGAGGACGACGGCAGCAAAAATCACTGCAGAACCGAATATCGCACTCTCGAACCCCGTCAACACGAAAACAAAGCGAAGGGAACTACGTAAGAAGGGAACTGCAGGCCCAGTCAGTATTCCAATATCACACACCAGTAATGCAAACGCACGAAACAGGATAGCGTGATTCCGAAACTATAACACTTGGACTGCGGAGCAATGCAAGAATGTCATTTGCTTGGATAAGTCTTGTTTCCAGACTGTTTCTAACCAGTCGCTGAGATTACGCCACAAAAGCGAAAAATTGCGGGGAAAATATGCGGTGAAGTTCGTGACTGGAATTGAAAGGTGGCGGTATTGAATCCTCGTCGAATCAAGGACTTTTTTCAGTCTGTCTGTAACCTAGCCTTCAGCTCTCAGTGATGTGAGGATTCGTCAGAGACGACTTGGGTTCGAAGTTAAACCGTAGATCCCCTCTCCTTAATTGTGTAGCTGGGGTTGATTAGGGACACGCAAGTCGTCGAAAGTGTACAACTGGAGTACCTGCACCAGGCCATTGAGCCACACGAAATTATTATTACAGCTAAAGAATTTGAAAGACCATTAATCTGACTCATCATCAGTATGGACGTGTATCATACACCTAGCTTTCTCGTGATTTAAGCGAAATTCAGCTCATGTTATCAGTGAAATCTTTGTTTCCTCACGTTGGCGTCTGATCGAATAAATGGGCACATCTCTGGACATTGCACTCAGAAACCATTCAACGACATTCCGTGAAACTTGCTGTAGTCGAAACAGCGAAGGAATAATTGTTAGGTTAGTGTTTAACGTCCCGTCGACAACGAGGTCACTAGAGACGGAGCGCAAGCTCGGGTTATGGAAGGACTGGGAAGGAAATCGGCCGTTCAAAGGAACCATCCCGGCATTTGCCTGAAACGATTTAGGGAAATCACGGAAAACCTAAATCAGGATGGCTGGAGACGGGATTGAACCGTCGTCCTCCCGAATATGAGTCCAGTGTGAAGGAATAATTATTAATATTCCGGGAGCACTGCTAAAGGATACACATGCAAACGCGAAGGGTTAGATCACATAATCGAAGGCCGTGAAAACTTCACTGGTAATCGGTACTTGAATGTGCTGAACAGATACCTCAACCACGCAAGGGAATCTCCGGTTTCCAAAGAGCATAAAGGTTTTGCGATCCTCCCTTTGCATGGATCTGTGATTATAGCCATTAATATTGCAATAAGAATTTTAAAGAAAGCAAAAGTTCAAGTTCTAGTGAGTGGGACCTGTAACAAATCCTCACACACATGAAAACAATACTTTCGATTTATTATCTACAACTAAATAAGACCTAAACTAAAACACTTGTGACAAGAGCAAGAACACCAGCGCAAATAAGTTTGTTAATATGTTGCTACAAAATTTAGAATAATTCACTTACTAGGGACTCAACGTCACATCTTATGGTATAATAAAATGGAAAATTATTACCGTGAGTAATGTTGTTGATCTGCGAATCCTCAGGAGCTATTAATACTACATTAATGATTTTAGGGTATTTCCACCTATATGCGACTGAATAAAGAAAATATTTGTTTTGTCAGCGGCAGAGGCTGCATGTGTTTATGTTATTTCTACACGTGCTCTTGCTGTACTACTAATAAAGCTGTTGTTCTGCCTGCAGCACTAAAAACAATTTCAGCACATTTCAGCATGTTATCATGTTAATTTCGTAATTATCAAATTTTCCATGAGTGAACGAAACTCATTTTGTGCTATCATCAAGAACAAATAAAAGGTGTACAACTTCGCTTCCACCGTTTTTCCCCAACATTTGAGGCTTTAATGAAACACATTAGTTAAGCACGTATCGTTCAAAGCATTTTCCATCGCTGGCCCCTACTTTCTCCCATCTTTCGGGCAAAGTCCGAATCCCGAGTCGAAATAATTGCTCATCTTTTGACGCGATTCACGAATCGATCCAATTTGTGACTTCTTCTTGAGATCGGAAGTGTTGGTCAGCCAGGCCTCGCACCATTGATCTAAACAGATGATAGAGGGAGCAACGTCTGGAGAATACGGCGGGTGGGGTTGGACTTCCCATTTTAACGTTTCCAAGTACGTTTTGACCTCTTTTGCAACGTGGGATCGAGTGTTGTCGTCCTTCAAAATCACTTTATCGTGCCTCTCGCTGTATTGCGGCCGTTTGTCTTTTAATGCTCTGCTCAGACGCATTAATTGCGTTCGATAACGAGCACCTGCGATTGTTTCACTTGGTTTTAACATCTCATAGTACACGACAACGAGCTGGTCCCTCCAAATGCAGAGCATGATCTTGGAGCCGTCAATATTCGGTTTGGCCGTCGACGTGGAAGCTTGGCAGGGATATCCGCATGACTTTTTTGCGTTTAGGGTTATGGTAATGAACCCATTTTTCGTCCCCGGTCACAATGCGATGCAGAAATCCCTTCCGTTTTAGCCTGTGAAGCAACTGTTCACAAACAGACAAACGTCGTTCAACGTCCCTTGGTTTCAGCTCACTCCTTCCTTCTTTCTGAGTCATGCCCATAGCCTTGAGACGTTTTTAAATGGCTTGCTGTGTCACGCCCACTAATCGTGCCAATTCTTCTTGAGTTTGACGGGAGTCTTCAATCAGCAATGTCTCCAATTATGCATCTTCCAAAAAAAAAAAAAAAAAAAAATGGCTCTGAGCACTATGGGACTTAACATCTGTGGTCATCAGTCCCCTAGAACTTAGAACTACTTAAACCTAACTAACCTAAGGACATCACATACATCCATGCCCGAGGCAGGATTCGAACCTGCGACCGTAGCGGTCACGCGGTTCCAGACTGAAGCTCCTAGAACCGCACGGCCACACCGGCCAGCTCTGCATCTTCAAAAACATTCTCTCTTCCACCACTATGCCGGTCTACGACGTTAAAATCACCGTTCTTGAAGCGTTCAAACAACTCAGGACAGGTTTTTTTCACTAATAGCGTCCTTACCATAAGTACTTGAGAGCATTCGATGAGACTCAGCCGCTGTTTTCTTCATACTGAAACAAAACAGTAACACCTGCCGCAAATTACGAGAATTAGGCTCGTAAACTGAAATTTTCAATCAAGAGCAACTTCATGATGCAGACACAAATCGACTAATGTTTGAATGAGGTTATGTTGACCGAGGTCCAAGCTAACTGCCTGACGTCTGCGATCTGTTTCTTTCGACCGCTATTTACCATTGCCACCACCTGGTAGCAAACGGCGGAAGCAAAGTTGTAGATCTTGTACTATAAGCGTGTAACAATTGTTTCAAAACCCTTATCCATTCTGTATAACACTGACGTCTACAAACAGCATGAGGGCGCTACCTAGTTTATCTATTTATTTGTACAGGCAGCTGGGGTAGTTAGAGGGACCGTCCCGGAGCATCATCTCATGCCCCACGAAATATGCTACTGACAGTAAATTGCAAGCTTTATTCCAATAAGGTAGTAATTAGAACTATGAGTAAGAGTAAGAACAGCAGCGAAAATCTCTTTTGGTATTGGGGAAGACTGACTTTCACATTTTCTAAACACGAGAGAAACCACAACGATCCCGCTATAAGCATGGAACATTATTTTAACAAACCAAATAAACAAAACACATAGTGTCAAAAAACAAAAAAAGACAAACAAAAAACAAAGAAAGACACACCAAGAAGGGGTTACAGGACCTGTCGATACAAGGGCATAAAATCTTTGTGAATTTCATTCCATAGATTCAGTTGGACAGTAACTATGCCTCACAGACAGGCGAGTGAACAATATACACTGACGTCAGCATTGAGAGAGGACGTATAGTTGGGCTTGAAGAAGCCGGCTGGGATGATCGAAGACTCTCTCGTCATTTGAAGAGCAGCGATGCCGTTATTAGACGATGTTGGCAGAAACTGGTGAACCAGGGTCGAACACAGCGTCAAGAATCGGTCGACCTAGAGAGACGACAGAACGTGAAAACTAAGCAGTCGTCAGGGAGGTTCTCAGAGACCGTATTCAACATCTATCGAACGCGCAACTGGTGTTTTATTGAGCACAAGGACCTTTAATAGGCGCCTCACATGAAGGAGGGCTGAGCTCACGGCGCACCTTGCGCCGGCGAACGTTGCCCTCTGTACACCAACATCCACAGTAGTGGTGTCAGGCACATTCAGCTTGGAATCTCATTGACAGTGTAGAACTGTTTCCAGAGATGCTTAGAAATGAGACAAATGACCAGCGAAGACGTATCTGAAGACGCCCCGGACAGCAGAGGGATACCAACCTATCGCCCGCAAGGCCGGCCGCAGTGACCGAGCAGTTCTAGGCGCTTCAGTCTGGAACCGCGCGACAGCTATGGTCGCAGATTCGAATCCTGCCTCGGCAGTGGATGTGTGTGATGTCCTTAGGTTATTTATGTTTAAGTAGTTCTAAGTTCTAGGGGATTGATGACCATAGATGTTAAGTCCCATAGTGCTCAGAGCCATTTGAACCTTTTTTTTTTTTTTTTTTGGGCATCAGTCTACTGACTGGTTTGATGCGGCCCTCCACGAATTCCTTTCCTGTGCTAACCTCTTCATCTCAGAGTAGCACTTGCAGCCTACGTCCTCAATTATTTGCTTGACGTATTCCAATCTCTGTCTTCCTCTACAGTTTTTGCCCTCTACAGCTCCCTCTAGTACCATGGAAGACATTCCCTCGTGTCTTAGCATATGTACTATCATCCTGTCCCTTCTCCTTATCAGTGTTTTCCACATATTCCTTTCCTCTCCGATTCTGCGTAGAACCTCCTCATTCCTTACCTTATCAGTTCACCTAATTTTCAACATTCGTCTATAGCACCACACCTCAAATGCTTCGATTCTCTTCTGTTCCGGTTTTCCCACGGTCCATGTTTCACTACCACACAATGCTGTACTCCAGACGTACATCCTCAGAAATTTCTTCCTGAAATTAACGCCGGTATTTGATATTAGTAGACTTCTCTTGGCCAGAAATGCCTTTTTTGCCATAGCCAGTCTGCTTTTGATGTCCTCCTTGCTCCGTCCGTCATTGGTTATTTTACTGCCTAGGTAGCAGAATTCCTTAACTTCATTGACTTCGTGACCATCAATCCTGATGTTAAGTTTCTCACTGTTCTCATTTCTACTACTTCTCATTACCTTCGCCTTTCTCCGATTTACTCTCAAACCATACTGTGTACTCATTAGACTGTTCATTCCGTTCAGCAGATCATTTAATTCTTCTTCACTTTCACTCAGGATGGCAATGGCATCAGCGAATCGTATCATTGATATCCTTTCACCTTGTATTTTAATTCCACTCCTGAACCTTTCTTTTATTTCCGTCATTGCTTCCTCGATGTACAGATTGAAGAGTAGGGGCGAAAGGCTACAGCCTTGTCTTACACCCTTCTTAATACGAGCACTTCGTTCTTGATCGTCCACTCTAATTATTCCCTCTTGGTTGTTGCACATATTGTATATGACCCGTCTCTCCCTATAGCTTACCCCTATATCTCGAACAGCTTGCACCATTTTATATTGTCGAACGCTTTTTCCAGGTCGACAAATCCTATGAAAGTGTCCTGATTTTTCTTTAGCCTTGCTTCCATTATTAGCCGTAACGTCAGAATTGCCTCTCTCGTCCCTTTACTTTTCCTAAAGCCAAACTGATCGTCACCTAGCGCATTCTCAATTTTCTTTTCCGTTCTTCTGTATATTATTCTTGTAAGCAGCTTCGATGCATGAGCTGGTAAGCTGATTGTGCGATAATTCTCGCACTTGTCAGCTCCTGCCGTCTTCGGAATTGTGTGGATGATGCTTTTCCGAAAGTCAGATGGTATGTCGCCAGACTCATATATTCTACACACCAACGTGAATAGTCATTTTGTTGCCACTTCCCCCAATGATTTTAGAAATTCTGATGGAATGTTATCTATCCCTTCTGCCTTATTTGATCGTAAGTCCTCCAAAGCTCTTTTAAATTCCGATTCTAATACTGGATCCCCTATCTCTTCTAAATCGACTCCTGTTTCTTCTTCTATCTCATCAGACAAATCTTCAGCCTCATAGACGCTTTCAATGTATTCTTTCCACCTATCTGCTCTCTCCTCTACGTTTAACAGTGGAATTCCCGTTGCACTCTTAATATTACCAACGTTGCTTTTAATGTCACCAAAGGTTGTTTTGACTTTCCTGTATGCTGAGTCTGTCCTTCCGACAATCATATCTTTTTCGATATCTTCACATTTTTCCTGCAGCCATTTCGTCTTAGCTTCCCTGCACTTCCTATTTATTTCATTCCTCAGCGACTTGTATTTCTGTATTCCTGATTTTCCCGGAACATGTTTGTACTTCCTCCTTTCATCAATGAACTGAAGTATTTCTTCTGTTACCCATGGTTTCTTCGCAGCTACCTTCTTTGTACCTATGTTTTCCTTCCCAACTTCTGTGATGGCCCTTTTTTGAGATGTCCATTCCTTTTCAACTGTACTGCCTACTGCGCTATTCCTTATTGCTGTATCTATATCGTTAGAGAACTTCAAACGTACCTCGTCATTCCCTAGTACTTCCGTATCAAACTTCTTTGCGTATTGATTCTTCCTGACTAATGTCTTGAACTTCAGCCTACTCTTCATCACTACTATATTGTGATCTGAGTCTATATCTGTTCCTGGGTACGCCTTACAATCCAGTATCTGATTTCGGAATCTCTGTCTGACCATGATATAATCTAATTGAAATCTTCCCGTATCTCCCGGCCTTTTCCAAGTATACCTCCTCCTCTTGTGATTCTTGAACAGATTCGCTATTACTAGCTGAAACTTGTTATAGAACTCAATTAGTCTTTCTCCTCTTTCATTCCTTGTCCCAAGCCCATATTCTCCTGTAACTTTTTCTTCTACTCCTGTCCTGTGGATACACGTTACGTGTCTTTAATGCAGTGGTTTCCATTGCCTTCTGCATCCTCATGTCGTTGATCATTGCTGATTCTTCCGCCTTTAGGGGCAATTTCCCACCCCTAGAACAAGAGAGTGCCCTGAACCTCTATTGGCCCCCTTTGACAAGGCCGTTGGCAGAATGAGGCTGACTTCTTATGCCGGAAGTCTTCGGCCGCCAATGCTGATTATTTATCAAAATTTAGGCAGTGGCGGGGATCGAACCCGGGACCGATGACGTTTTGATTATGAATCAAAGACGCTACCCCTTTTTTTGTTTTTTTTTTGCTGAGGTCATTTTTTTCTCTTTTTTTTTCTTTTTTTAATTCTTTTTGTTTCTTCTTTTCTTTTTTTTTGTTTGTTGTTTTTTTTTCGCTGCCCCCTTTTTTTAATAAAATGGAAATAAAAAAAAAACAAGTGCCACCGCCACTTTTCATCCTACAACAAAAAAAAAAAAAAAAAAAAAAAATCTAGGCCACTTCAGGCGTTGGCTCCTGACTAAACCTACCCCAGAGAGCTGCCTATATACCAGGGGAAATATGGGAAATCAAGGTTAGGGCTATCCTTAGAAACAAAACAAAATCTTCCTTTTTCTGAATTTTATTTTAATTTTTTTTTTTTGTTTGATATTTATTGATTTTATTTTATTTATTTATTATTTTTTTTTGTGGGTAATTGATCAGAGGCCTTCTGCGCCCCGCTGGTAATATGTTGAGTCACGTCTTCTCGAAATTGATGTGTTCCGCTCAATTGTCAGAAATGTTCATTGGTTCAAACAGGAAATCTTCTCCTCTCTTGGCTTAACACATTCCAGCTGCGAGGTGGCTCGTGGAAAGCACTCCCAAGGAAGTTCGAGAAAAATTGTCTGTATTTTGGGTGACGGACAACGACATAATGACGGTCATTGAGGTATGTCCAAAAATCGAGTACAGAGTCTACAGTTTGTCCAAATAAGTAGTGAATGGCATGTCCGCGAATCCAATTCACAGCATTGGTCTTTGTCCGAGGAAAATAGTCACGTTCCGGAAATAATAATGAAAGGGGAGTAATCCGATCCGGAATGTCCCGCGCTAGAAAAGCCACAATACTTCGAACCAAGTGCCAAACCTCCGCCGCCGGTCCGCAAACAAACCGATGTTCATCATTGTCTGGCACTCCACACGTGGAGCAGAGAGGTGATTGGGCGAGGTGGATACGATGAAGGCGAAATTGGTTGATTTGCTTACCATTGACAGTTATGTACCAGACAGATTGAACATTCGTGTCAAGGTAACAGGCGAACACCGCGCGCCATATATGACGCCAGTCAACCTGTGGGAACTTTAGTTCAATCGGGTTAGGTGGACGACCTAATTGGAGGACATTGTATACTGCCTTTGTCTTGAGTAAAAGCTGTCTTGGTAAGGTGAGGCGTAGATAACTGAGTTCCAGAAAGAAGTACCGTATATAATGGAACTGGGCCGGAACATCCGAGATCATCACTGGGGCTGACAGTGAGACCGGCGGGTATGCCGACAGGAGGAGACCAGTGAGGCTCGTTGGGCAACGTGTCCATACCGTCATCTGGGAGCTGACAAATAGGGCGCGAGCTCTATCCGGCACGTGAAACAGACCTATCCCACCTCGTTCACGGGGAAGAGTAAGGGTCGCATAGTTAATTTTGAACAACATCCCAGAGCTGACGAAAGATGCCATCGCTGCCAACATGCGACGTGCCACAGTAAGCGGGAAAGGTAGAACTTGCGCTACATGGGGAACTCGGGATGCGATATATGTATTGACATATCGAGCTCGTTGGAGAATATCTATGGATCGAAGGCGATGGTCCATAAGACCTGCTCTGATCATTAAAAGGAGGCGTCGGCAGTTGATGGTGGCTGAACGCCGGAGATCAGATGAAAAATCTATTCCCAAACAACGAATGGTATCAACGGTGGTGAGAGGTGTAACGCACTCCACGGGAAGTCCCGTGCCAATGAACATAACTTGTGACTTACGTACGTTTAAAGAGCTACCTGACGCCTCACCATAAGTCGCTACCCACGTCAAAACAGCTCGAACTTCGTCGGCATTACGTAAACAGATGACGACATCGTCAGCATAGGCCGTGCAACAGAATCGGTAGCGATCTATGGACAACCCTACCAAACGTTGTCTTAGTCCACATAGCAAGGATTCCAAGGAAAAGGCGTACAAAATTGCTGATAGAGGGCAACCTTGACGTACGGATCGACCTATTATTATCGGTGGAGTGAGTCTGCCATTGTACATAATCCTGGATGAGGCACCCCGCAGAAGGCGCATCACTACCGTGATAACGGCGACCGGGAAACCCATATGGTGGAGAACGGCCGTAAGGAACGAATGGTCAACCCTATCAAAAGCTTGACTGAAGTCCAAAGACGCAAGTGCTCCAGAGAGGCGTTGTGCCTGGGTAACGGCGATCATATCCCTGTAGCGGCATAGAGCCGTGCGAATATTGTTGTCGCCTCCCAAAGATGCTTGGTCTGGCGACACAACATATCGGGCAACGTTTTTAAGTCGTGCTGCCAAAAGGCGAGTGAAGATTTTCATATCACTGTTAAGGAGGGTGAGGGGCCGATAATCACTGATATTGTTGCCACTGTGCGGTTTATGTACAGGAATAATAATTCCTTCCATGAAAGCGTCCGGCACAGGTACTTCCGGAGACATCAGTTCTCGACAGATGGAGGTGAATGCGGACTCTAACAAATCACGGAAGGTGCGATAAAATTCGAGGGGAAGACCGTCGGGGCCCGGGGAGCGATTGATGGTTCCTGCCCGGATCGCATCGCGGACTTCCTCATCAGTCACCTCCGACATCAATTCAATCGCCGCATCTCCTGGGATACCACCGAAGTTGAGCTGTGAGACTTCCTCGATCAACTCTGGGGAATGTGGAACTGCGGCGTAGAGCTGCCGGTAGTGGGCGTGAAGCACATTCCCTATGGCAGATTGGGTTACGTAGCGACGCCCTTCTTGATCCGTTAGGACGTGAATCAATTTTCGGCGTCGATTTTGTCGTTCTTGGATGATATGGTACATCGACGGATGTTCATGAGGCATGCGATCAGCAGTACGAGATCGTACTATCGCCCCTTCCAAGTGCCGTCGCATGAGATTGGAGATTTGGGCCTTAGCTTGGTTCATCCTTGTATGGCGCTCAGGGGAGGCTGGCATCGTGGAGCATTCTCGTAGGATTCTGTAGTAAAAATCCATAGTGCTCTTCCTCCAAGCGACAACATCTTTGCCATACCGGATTAAAGTTTTTCGAAGAGCAGGTTTTGCACACTGGATCCACCAGGATATGGTAGACGGATACGTGGGTCGGCGTCTATTACATGTGATCCAAGTGTCTTCTATTAGAAGTCGACAGTCAGGTGAATTAAGAAGTGCCGTGTTCAGTTTCCATAAACCACGTCCGTGCCATACTGCCTGTCTTGTGAGAACAACATCACAGAAGTAAGCCTCATGGTCTGAGAAAGCAACAGGCCAGATTTCAGCCTGTCGAGTGTGTTGAATTAGGGATCGCGAGATGTAGATGCGATCCAGTCGGCTAGAGGAGTGCGCAGTGTGGTACGTAAAGCCCAAAAGATCACCGTGAACATGTCTCCACGTGTCGACAAATTGTAGCCGCGTGACGACTGTTTCAAGAGCTGCGCATGGTGAGTGACGCGGCAATTGATCCTGAGGTCGCTGGGTGCAGTTGAAGTCTCCACCCATGATCCAGTCATCGTGTGGTCCCATAAAAAGGGGTGTGACTTCATTCGCGAAGAAGGCATTGCGTTCACGACGGTAGCTGGAGCCCGACGGCGCATAAATATTGATGATGCGTACACCAAAGAGAGTAAAGGCCATACCTCTGCCGCTGGGGAGGTATAAGACATCTTCGGCAGGAAGACCTTCGCGTAAGATGATGGCAACACCACTACCGGTGTCCGAAGCGGGAGAAAGATGCACCGTGAAGCCATGTGGTGGTGAAAAATCGGCGACATGCACTTCCTGAAAAAGCGCAATATCTATGTCCGCATCATAAATCATATCGCGGAGCAGCGCTAGTTTGTGGGGCGCACGAATGGTCGCGAGGTTAATCGTTGCGACACGATAATGCTGGTGTTGGAGTCCCACAGGCACAGGCGGGGCTTCTTCTTCAGGGGCGAGAGGTCGTCGATCTTGCCGGTCCGCTGAAGAGGCTGCTATTGTGGAGAGTTTGCGGGCGCGGGCGCAACCGATGGGGGTGCCCCATCATCAGCAGCATCCACCCCAGTCCCTTCGATCTCCACGTCGTCTGCCCAGGAGACTGATGCTGCGGTAGGGCATCGGCTGTGCACGTCATCCACGTGGAGAGGAGACGTAGTTTTCGTCTCATCGGATAGGCTCTCTTCAACGTCGACCTGTGGGGGCGACGGCGGCAGTAATGAGGGGTGTTCGTTGCCAGTGGTCGCCTGTGGCGGGTCTGTCGCATCAGCCGTTCGGTCAACAAAGATCGGTTTGTCGTCCATCTTCGGGTCTGCATCCCCGGTATCCATCCGTAGAATGGATTCATCAGGGGGTGTACGGCTACGTTTCTTTCTCTTTCGTGTCGACCCTTGTTTTCGAACAAGTCGTTCAGAGTCCGATGGCGGGTGGCTTTCGTCTGACTCCGGACCAGTCTGAAGGAAAGCAGAAGTAGGTACCACTCCCGGATCAACGTCCATCTCAGTAGCATTTTCAGTCACAGTGCTGCGATGATTCGGCAGGTTAGGATTTGGCGTCTGGGGCACCTCAGAAGGAATCTCAGGAGCGGTTGCATCTACCTGATCAGACGACGTCAACGGAGCAGGAAGACTCTGTGTAGACGTGTTACCTCCCTGGGCAACCTTGGCGTATGTGACAGGGATCTGAGTCATCACCGCTGGGGACGCTTCCTCGCCGACCGGCGTCTGAATCAGGCGGCGTCGCATGCAGGCGGATCTGACGTGGCCTTCTTGTCCGCAACCCGCACATGTTCGGGGTTGGCCGTCGTACATGACAATGGCTCGCACCCCGCCAATGGTCAGGTATGATGGAATATGTTTTTTCAGTTCAATTTTGACCTGACGCACACCATTAAGGACCTGGTAGGTCGTGAAAGTTTGCCATTTTTCCTCTACGTAACCGATGACGTTACCGTATGGTTGTAACGCAGAGACAACTTCGTCCTTCGGCACTTCAAAAGGTAGTTCAAACACCCTAATCGTGCGTTGACCGTACTCTGCGAGTTCAAGTGTTACAGCTCCGACGTGACCATCAGAGTATTTGAACTTAAGTCCATTGGCATGGCGGCGAATAACATCTTCACACACCTCGGTGTTTGTCATTTTAATATGAACGACACTACTCGTGATCGAAAAATGGATTCCGATAACGTGGTTAGGATCTAAACGAACTTCTTCACGAATGAACGTTTCAACTTCATGTGCACGAGGTCGCGCATGTTCAGCTGGGAAGGAAACTTTAAGGGTCGCACGGCGGTAAGCGCTCGACATGTTGTACACAGTGGACGGACGCAAGCCTGAAAGCTACGACGCGGAAGTAAACAACGCCTGCAGCGGAACACTGGCCGGCGCGCGGGGCCGTCCGCACGCTGCCATGGCTGAGAGCCGACTGACCCCTAGACCACGGGTACACCATTTATCGCCCGCAATACGTCCCGATAACCAAGAGCGATGGTCTGGGGTGCCATATCATTCCATAGCAGGACCCTTTTCGTTGTCATCTGTGGCTCAATTACAGTACAGAAGTACGTCGACTGTACTAGCCAGTTTTGGTTCAAAAATGGTTCAAATTGCTCTGAGTACTATGTGACTTAACTTCTGAAGTCATCAGTCCCATAGAACTTAGAACTACTTAAACCTAACTAACCTAAGGATATTACACACATCCACGCCCGAGGCAGGATTCGAACCCGCGTCGTAGCTGTTGGGCGGTTCCAGACTGAAGCGCCTAGAACCGCTCGGCCACCCCGGCCGGCCGCCCTTTTTGCCAAACCATTCCAGGCTCACGTACCAGCAAGATACAATGAGGTGACGAAAGTGACGGGAAAGTAATAGCCACAGATACACACGCCGTACACAAGATATAAAAGCGCGATCCATTGGTGGAGCTGTCATTTGTGGCGAGAGTACAAAATTTCAGGCATTACCTCTCACCACGTACAACGGAGTGGCCGACGACCTTCTCTTAACGACCGAGAGCAGCGGCGTTTGCGTAGAATTGTCAGTACTATCAGAGAAACAACATTGCGTGAAATCACCACAGAAATTAATGTGGAAACGTACTACGAACGTATTCGTTAGGACGATGCGGCAAGATTTGGCGTTATTGCAGTATTGCAGCAGAAGACGGACACGAATGCATTTGCTAACAGCATGATATCGCCTGCAGCGCCTCTCCTGGGCTCGTGATCGCATCAATTGGACCAGAGACAACCGGAAGACCGAGGCCTCGACAGATGAGTCCCGACCTCAGCTGGTAAGAGCTGATTGTAGGCTCGAGTGTGGCGCGGATCCAACGAAGAAGTTTCACAGCTCCACAACTGTGTGGTCTGTGTTTACGTGGAAAAGACTAGGTCCTCTAGTCCAACTAAAGCGATCATTGACTGGAAATGGCTCTGTTTGTCTGCTTTAGAGACCATTTTCAGCCAACAACAGGGGATGTTTATGGATGACAATGCGCCATGTCACGGGGCCAAAGTCGTCCGCGATTGGTTTGAAGGAGATTGTGGACACTTCGAGCGAATGATTTGGCCACCCACATCGCTTGACATTAGTCCCGTCGAAGATTTATGCGATGTTACCGAGAGATAAGATCGTACACAATATCTAGCACCGGCAACACTTTCGCAGATATGGAAGGCTACAGGGGCATTACGACTCAGTATTTCTGACGGAGACTTCCAACAACTTGCTGAGTCCATGCTGCATTACGCCAGGCAAAAGAAGAGTCCGACGCGGTACTGGGAGGTATCACAGCGACAGTTTCTTCTGCGTGTCTTCGTGCGTGCCAGAGCTTATTTGACCAGCAAGGTTGCCGGAGCATTATGGACAGAGACCTCCAACCAGCTCCAGATTTTGACGATCTAACGCGCCATTTTGAGCGAATTTGGCACGATATTCCTAAAGGGGACATCCAACAACTATGTAATGAAAGCTAACCTGAACAACAGCCTGCGTAAGGGTGTAATGTAACAAAATAAAAATTATTTGTGACTCTTTTTCTTTGCTATCAGTGTAATGTAATAGAATGAATATGAGCCGTGACTTATATAAAAAAGAAACACGCATTAATGCAATGGCTCAGCATTAAAGAGAAATAACTAACGTAGGAATGTTATTACCAGTGTAATATGTTATTTAATTTAGTCCGACGTGTATAAGCACTCAGTTAACTAGTTCAGTCCTCAGGGCAGTTACGTAATCGTCGATAATTAATTGTCCTTTTCTTATTTACTCAACACTACAGATATTATTCCAGGCTCGTGAGAAGTCGTATGCTTATTGCACCAGAGAATATTTGCCAAGTCTGTTCGATGTACACTACTGCAATACGTAACTTAACATCGTGGTTTCGTCTCGATTCCCCAATATAAGATAACAAGAGTAGCATCTACAAATGAAATCCTATAATGGAACTGGAATCCTGTGACCAGACCGTTTCTGCCTGGGATGTTATCTCGTTATATAAAGAAAATCTGTAAGTAAAATTGTGAAAATATTAGTAGCTACCTCCGGTCTCGTGGGATCTGAAATAAAGTTAATTGTCCTAACCGACGGCACGTCTCGTAGATGAGCTAAAAGAAAACGTTAAAGGTTTTTCTAAGATAGCGCCTAACAATGAAAATTCTTTGTTAAGGCCCATATCTACTTAAGACAATCCAGGTATCAGACTAACAATAGATTGACCACATACACAAATTCTTTTCACAAAATAACCATTATATTTTTCGGGTTTTAAGTGCAACTTAATTTATCAGCTGGTACATCATGATGAGCTTTACACAAGAACGTCCTCTTAGGTCTGAATCCAAGCAGATACGATAAGTGAAAGAAAAAAAGGAAAGATAGTTCATACACATAAGCGCAAGAGTCCATGGAATAACATGTTCATTGTTGTTCTATCTCTTCTTCTTCGGCGTACTTGTCGGTTATTTATGAAATTTATCGTAATATGTAGTTTACATTTTTTTAAACATAAGTCCACCCAGGAGAAACAGTACAATGGCCAGAGGTGGACCATTGCATTATTGACTTGCTCGAATTATGAAGCTCTGTCTCTTGAATAAACCATTCAATTGTTCTGAAACTGTAATCATTTGTTTGCCTGAACATTAACATCACATCTACCGATTTCCATCCCATTCTGATAATTCCTTCGTGATGCGTTGTTGTTTTGTCTTAGGGTGTAGGTCTACTTACTCACAATGCATGATAATCAACACACACACACACACACACACACACGTGTGTGCGCGCGCGCAGATACACACACATACACACAAAGATAGAAAGAAAATAAGGAAAATGCGAGCAGAGAGATGAGAAAGGAGAAGGATTAGGGAACAATGAAAGAAAAATTATGGATAATTTTAAAGTAAAAACTGTATTACTGCCTTTATACATCATACAGATTCATTGAAGATGTCACAGCAATACCAGAACACAACAAAATAACTTGGAGGATAACTGCATGAACTATGGTGCAAATATACATAGCGCTGGAAGAAGGAGACCGGATTCATCTGTAGTCCGGAACCGCGCGACTGCTACGGTCGCAGGTTCGAATCCTGCCTCGGGCATGGATGTGTGTGATGTCCTTAGGTTAGTTAGGTTTAAGTAGTTCTAAGTTCTAGGGGACTGATGACCGCAGATGTTAAGTCCCATAGTGCTCAGAGCCATTTTTGATTCATCTGTAGTGAAGCGAAAATCAGATTCGTTAAGGAGAAAACACAATTCTTAAGTAACAAATATAAGTTAAGAAAGAAAGTGTCAGCATAGTTAGTAAGCTGAAATTGCTATAACAGTAACTGAAAAGGAGAAGTGCAGCATGTAAATGTATATGTGTTTCATTGCACCGAAGATGCTATCTAATAAAATGAATGGAAAGTAAATTTGAAGGAAAAGTGGTACCCCATTACAGAAAATTGGAGTCATTTAGTTGCAAATATATTTAAATTTAAAATTAGTCAATATTTACACCAGTATTTAAAATTAGAGATGGACTACACAATATAATCTGACTATAAGAATCCAGATACTTTTCAGGGGAAATTTACGTGGAGTGTGTCCACCTTTCGCCTTTATGACGGCTTGAACTCTGCTGGCAACATTTTGAGTCAGACATCTTAATGTTTGAGGATGAACGACAGTGCATTCCCCCTCAACAGCGAGATCCAGAGAAGATCTACATCTACATCTACATCTACATTGATACTCCGCAAGGCACCCAACGGTGTGTGGCGGAGGGCACTTTACATGCCACTGTCATTACCTACCTTTCCTGTTCCAGTCGCGTATGGTTCGCGGGAAGAACGACTGTCTGAAAGCCTCCGTGCGCGCTCTAATCTCTGTAGATGATGATATTGGAATCTTTGACGGTGGGGTCTGGAGTGAAATAAACGTTCTAGCTCGCCGCTCATTTCACGAGATTTTTTACAATCGCTGTCCACAGTGCTCGACGATTTGCCAGGTCTTGGTTTAGCTGTGGCTATTCTTTCACATTTCCGCTACACATTTACATCACCCAGAGTCGACGTCGGCAGCTCTAGGAAACTTAAAATACCCCTGAAAAATTTGTTCCTCACGTGACATCCAATGACGGTGCTACACGTGTTGGCAGGCGACGTTCCCCAGGCAGTCGCCAAACCCGAATTTACCAAACTGTATTTCCCGTGAACGTCGTCGTGTTCCTTCCAAGAATTTCCATTTAAGTTCCCCGAGCATTTCTTTTATATTTACGACTCTTATGGGCTATAAACGATTTACGACCCTAGCAATGTTTCTCTAAATTCCTTAGTCGTCTACAGTCTGAATAATCGCTAAGGACACCAAATACTCGAAAAGTGTTCTAGAATTAGTCGCTGTAGCATTTTGTTGCAGATTTGTTTAAACAAATGTGTTCATTTTCCCTGTAACGCTTCCGAAATATTCGCCTTCCATAACATCTTTTTCACGTGATCTTCGCATTTCATATCACCTATTACTTTTGTCTGGCCAGTTTTGATGTGGCCCACCACGAGTTTCTCTCTTGTGCCAGCCTCTCCAAATTTCACAGTACCACTTCCATCCAAGGTCCTAAATTATTCGTTAAACGTATTCCAATCTCTGCTCCCTCTAGTAATGCGGAGCTTATTCCCGGACATCTCAACACATGTCCTATTCCATCTTCTTACCAGTCTTTTCCATGCGTTCATTTCTTCGACGATTCTGCGAAGAACCTCCTCATTCCTTATTTTATCTGTGCACCTGATTCTAAACAATCTTCTCTACCACTATATCTCAAATGCTTCGATTCTCTTCTGGTCCCGTTTTCCGCGAAATGCTGTGTTCAAAATGGACAGTGTCATAAATTTATTCAAATGTTTCAGATGGCTCTAAGCACTATGGGACTTAACATCTGTGATCATCAGTCCCCTGGACTTATAACTACGTAAACCTAACTAACCTATGACATTACACACATCGATGCCCGAGGCAGGATTCGAACCTGCGACAGTAGCAGCCGCGTGTTTCCAGACTGAAGGGCCTAGAAGCGCTCGGTCACAGCGGCCAGCCATAAATTCATTCCTATATTTGGTGCCAATAGGTTTCACTTGATCAAGATGTCCTCTCAGGGTATGCTAGTCTGCTTTCTATATCCTCCTTGCTTCGTTAGTTATTTTGCTTCCAAGGTAGCAGTATTTCTTAGCTTCGTCTTTTCATGATCACCAATTTTAATCTTAAGTTTCTCCCTATTCTCATGTACGCTCCTTCTCATTACTTGCGTCTTTCTGGGTGTGCTCTGAGTCCATATTATGTACTCATTAGACTGTATTTTTTCTCCATTCAACAGACCCTGTAATTCTTCTTCACCTGCACTGAGGATAGCAATGTCATCAGCGAGTCCTTTCACCCTGAATTTTAATCTCATCTTAAACCTGAATGTTAATTTCGTCATTCCTTCTTCACTGTATATGAGTAGAATGAGATTTTCACTCTGCAGCGGAGTGTGCGCTGATATGAAACTTCCTGGCAGATTAAAACTGTGTGCCCGACCGAGACTCGAACTCGGGACCTTTGCCTTTCGCGGGCAAGTGCTCTACTAACTGAGCTACCGAAGCACGACTCACGCCCGGTACCCACAGCTTTACTTCTGCCAGTATCTCGTCTCCTACCTTCCAAACATTACAGATGCTCTCCTGCGAACCTTGCAGAACTAGCACTCCTGAAAAAAGGATATAGCGGAGACATGGCTTAGCCACAGCCTGGGGGATGTTTCCAGAATGAGATTTTCACTCTGCAGCGGAGTGTGCGCTGATATGAAACTTCGTCGCAGATTAAAACTGTGTGCCCGACAGAGACTCGAACTCGGGACCTTTGCCTTTCGCGGGCAAGTGCTCAACCAACTGAGCTACCGAAGCACGACTCACGCCCGGTACCCACAGCTTTACTTCTGCCAGTATCTCGTCTCCTACCTTCCAAACTTTACAGAAGCTCTCCTGCGAACCTTGCAGAACTAGCACTCCTGAAAGAAAGGATATAGCGGAGACATGGCTTAGCCACAGCCTGGGGGATGTTTGCAGAATGATGGTAGAGCACTTGCCCGCGAAAGGTAAAGGTCCCGAGTTCGAGTCTCGGTCGGGCACACAGTTTTAATCTGCCAAGAAGTTCCTTGTATATGAGTAATTTGAACAGTAGGCACGAAAGACTGCATCCGTGTTTACACCCTTTTCAAAGCAAGCACATGGTCTTCCAGTGTTACCGTTTTCTCTTCGTTCTTGCACATATCGGGTATTACCCTTCTTTCCCTGTAGCTTAGCCGGCCGCAGTGGCCGAGCAGTTCTAAGCGCTACAGTGTGGAACCATGGGACCGCTACGGTCACAGGTTCGAATCCTGCCTCGGGCATGGATGTGTGTGATGTCCTTAAGTTAGGTAGGTTTAAGTAGTAAGTTCTAGGGGACTGATGACCTCAGAAGTCCCATAGTGCTCAGAGCCACTTGAACATTTTGTACCCTGCAGCTTATCGCTATTTTTCTCAGAATTTCGAAGACCTTGCTCCTTTTTACATTGTTCAACACTTTTTCCACGTAGAAAATCCTATGAACGTTCTTCATTTATCATCAGTCTTGCATCCATTATCGCTGATGAGACGATGCTTTTGACTTGCGGAGCGCTCAACGGCCTGGGTATCAATACCCTTACAAATACCCAGTATTTTCTCTGTCCAGTCTCGTCACTTTCCCGAATGATGATGAAATGGCGAGGACAACACTGACACCCAGCCCCTGGAGGAGAAAATCCCCGACCCGGCCGGGAATCGAACCCAGGACCACGTTATCCAGAGGCAGCAACAGTAAACACTGGACAACGAGCTGCGGGCGCTTCAGTTATCAAGTGTAACGCCAGGACTGCTTTTTTGGGGGCTTTACGTTTCCTAAGGCCAAACAGATCTTCTCGTCAGCTACTTGGATGCATCAGCTGTTTAGCTGACTGTGCGATAGTTCTCGTACTCATCAGATCTTGCTAGCTTTCCGAAAGTCTGATGGTACGTCGCCAGTCTCAAGTTTCTACACATCACCCTGAAGAGTCTAGTTGTTGTCACTTACCCCGAAGGTTTTAGAAACTGCGCCAGAATGTTATCCATCCTCCGGCCGGAGTGGCCGTGCGGTTCTAGGCGCTACAGTCTGGAGCCGAGCAACCGCTACGGTCGCAGGTTCGAATCCTGCCTCGGGCATGGATGTGTGTGATGTCCTTAGGTTAGTTAGGTTTAATTAGTTCTAAGTTCTAGACGACTGATGACCTCAGAAGTTAAGTCGCATAGTGCTCAGAGCCATTTTGTTATCCATCCCTTCTGCTCTTTTAAATTCGGACTCAAATAGTGAATCCCCTATCTCATCCATATTTTCTCTAGTTGTTTTTTTATCACGTCATCAGTTCCTCTCCATCATACAGGCCTTCAGTACATTCTTACCACTATACCCCCTACATATTTATACTATGAGTTCCCGTCTTGACTTATGTGATAAACCACAAGCCACAAACATAATAAACCACCGCGCACGGCAGTACAGCGTCGGCCAAGGAAGTAAATATGGCTGACGGTCCGAAGAACTGGCAGCCGCGAGAAAGCGTATAAATACGCTTCATGGGCAATTAGCAGCTCACAGGCGGCGCGCGCTCGCTTCTTCAGCCCTGTCGCTATTAATCATAACATAAATACATCTGAGCTGTCCCTGTGGCCGACGGAACCAAGGCATGATTCTAAATGATTCTCCCAACAACGGTGCGGCGTTATTGTGGCAGTACGGCCGATGATTTTTATTCGTGTTATTCACAGGCATTTACTGAAACATGTCCACTGACCTTGTACAAGCACGCCACTGTCTCGAAAAAAAGATTAAAAGGAATTTCTCTGGGTTTGCACCGATAATGCAGACTTCATGAAACTGTCTTTCCAGTTGTCTTTCACACATATTAATACCATAATTTGTTTGGCCGTGCGGTTAAAGGCGCTGCAGTCTGGAACCGCAAGACCGCTACGGTCGCAGGTTCGAATCCTGCCTCGGTCATGGATGTTTGTGATGTCCTTAGGTTAGTTAGGTTTAACTAGTTCTAAGTTCTAGGGGACTAATGACCTCAGCAGTTGAGTCCCATAGTGCTCAGAGCCATTTTTTGAACCATAATTTGTTTATGTTATGTCATGTGACAGTTACTTTTGTTATTTAATTTCAGTTCACTTAAGGAAATATACGGGACAATATTAAGGTGGACGTGTACAACCTCAATAGGGTTGCAACAGCAGCATGATGAAGAAATAAAACATCCAAAACCATTACTGATTGCTTCTCTGTAAATTGTCTATCATGTAACTTACTAAAACATAGTTCCGATAATTCGGTGCAGGGCAGTAACAATACCGCTCTGGGGAAAGCAAATATGTGAAATTGGTTGTTTTTCATCTACATCTACATTTATACTCCGCAAGCCACCCAACGGTGTGTGGCGGAGGGCACTTTACGTGCCACTGTCATTACCTCCCTTTTCTGTTCCAGTCGCGTATGGTTCGCGGGGAGAAAGATTGCCGGAAATTCTCCGTGCGCGCTCGAATCTCTCTAATTTTATATTCGTGATCTCCTAGGGAGGTATAAGTAGGGGCAAGTAATATATTTGATACCTCGTCCAGAAACGCACCCTCTCGAAACCTGGACAGCAAGCTACACTGCGATGCAGAGCGCCTCTCTTGCAGAGTCTGCCACTTGAGTTTGCTAAACATCTCCGTAACGCTATCACGCTTACCAAATAACCCTGTGGCAAAACGCGCCGCTCTTCTTTGGGTCCTCTCTATCTCCTCCGTCAACCTGATCTGGTACGGATCCCACAATGATGAGCAATACGCAAGTATAGGTCGAACGAGTGTTTTGTAAGCCACCTCCTTTGTTGATGGACTACATTTTCTAAGGACTCTCCCAATGAATCTCAACCTGGTACCCGCCTTACCAACAATTGATTTTATATGATCATTCCACTTCAAATCGTGCCGCGCGCATACTCCCAGATATTTTACAGAAGTAACTGCTACCAGTGTTTGTTCTATTTCATATCGCTATGCAATGTTACGCCCAGACATTTGAACGACGTGACTGTGTCAAGCAGGACACTACTAATTCGAGATCTGAACAACAGGTTCTTTTTCCTACTTACATATTCCCACATTTAGAACTGCACTGAAGAGCCGAAGGAACTGGTGCACGTGCCTAATATCGCGTCGGGCCACCGCAAGCTTGCAGAAGCGCCGCAACACGAGTGGCATGGACTCGACTAATGTCTGGAAGTAGAGCTGCAGGAAACTGACTTCACGAATCCTGCTGGGCTGTCCATAAATCCGTATGAGTACGAGGGGGTGGAGATCTCTACTGAACAGCATGTTGCAAGGCATCCCAGATATGCTCAATAATTTTTGTGTCTGGGGCGTTTGGTTGCCAGCGGAAGTGTTTAGACTCAGAACAGTGTTCCTGGAGCCACTCTGTAGCAATTCTGGATGTGTGGAGTGTCGCATTGTCCTGGACGAAATGCTCAACTCCGTCGGAATGCACAATGGACATGAATGGATGACGCGGATCAGACAGGATGCTTACATACGTGTCACCTGTCACAGTCGTATGTGGATGTATATGAGGTCTCATATCACCCCAACTGCACATGCCCCACACAATTACAGAGCCTCCACCAGCTTGAACAGTCCCTTGCCGTTCATTACACCAACTAGAAATTCAACATCGTCATCTTACCGTACATCAAAGCATCATCAGCAGACAATCACAGATTGCTGCCCACCCCGTTCGCCAAATCATTTATGTGTATAGAGACCAACAACGGTCCTACCACACTTCCCTGGGGGACTCCCGATAAAGGATGTCTCTGATGAACATTCGCTGTCGAGGACAACATGTTGGGTTCCTATTACTTAAGAAGTTTTCGAGTCACTCACATTATTGTGCACTTACTGAAGATGCTCGTGGCTTCGTTAATAGCTTGCAATGGGCACCGTGGCAAATGTTTTCCGGAAATCTAGAAATATTCAATTTGCCCTTTGCCCTTCTTCAGGTCTTCGCAGTATATCATGTGAGAAAAGGGCAAGCTGGTTCCGCACGAGCGATGCTTTCTAAAACCATGCTGTTTCTTGGATATAATCTTCTCAGTCTCAAGAAAATTTATTGTATTGGAACCGAAAATGTATTCAAGGATTCTGCCGCAAACAGAGGTTAGGGATATTGACCCGTAATTTAGCGGGTCCGTTCTTTTCTTTTCTCTTCTCATATACTGGAGTTACGTGCGCATTTTTTCCAGTCTCTTGGAACTTCGTGCTGGGGGAGAGATTCGCGATAAATACAGGCAAGGAACAGGGCCAATACCATGCAGCACTCTGTAAAACCGAATTGAGATTCCATCCGGATCTGGTGACCTATTTGCTTTGAAATCTTTCAGTTGTTTCTCTACGCTAGATTTGCTTATTTCTATGTCGTCCATAAGGGAGTCTGTCAGAGGGTCAAACGACGGTATGTATGTATGATTCACCTTCGTGATCGATTTCTTGAATGCTAAATTTAAAACTTCGGATTCGTTTTGCTGTCGTCAACTGCCACACCAGATTGGTCAACAAGGGACTGAATGGAAGCCTTTACACGCTTAGCGATTTTAGATAGGGCCAGTATTTTCTTGGGTTCTGTGCCAGATCATTGGTTGGTACCGGCGGAGGTTCCAGACCTCCCTCGGGCATGGGCGTGTGTGTTTGTCCTTAGGATAATTTAGGTTAAGTAGTGTGTAAGTTTAGATACTGATGACCTTAGCAGTCAAGTCCCAAGCCGGCCGGAGTGGCCGTGCGGTTCTGGGCGCTACATTCTGGAGCCGAGCGACAGCTACGGTCGCAGGTTCGAATCCTGCCTCGGGCATGAATGTGTATGATGTCCTTAGGTTAGTTAGGTTTAATTAGTTCTAAGTTCTAGGCGACTGATGACCTCAGAAGTTAAGTCCCATAGTGCTCAGAGCCATTTACTTAAGTCCCATAAGATTTCACACACATTTGAACAGATCTTTCGTTAAGGTACGACAGTGATAGTTGTATGCTTTGCACATAGATCTTTTCACAAACACAAGAAATTCCACTAACCTTTACTTGTCCTCATTTGTACTTTCTCTTTTGAACCCTGAGTGCAACAACCTCTGCTTCCTCAGCACCTTCCGGATTTCGTTAGTAAACCATGGTAGTTCTTCTTCACCCTGTATCCACTTACTAGGCGCACAACTCTTCAGACCACAATTAAAAATCTGCTTAAACTTAACATCATGATCGCTTTTCCTCGTTTCTGTACTGACATTGTCGGTAATATCTGGCCTATTTGTAGCTATAAGATCTAAGATATTTCAACTGTGCGTGGGCTGCCGGCCACGTTCCCAAGACAGTTATCAGAAAATGTGTTCAAAAATATTTCGCGCGACTCTCTGTCTGTAACCTCCGTAATGAATCCATACACAGCTCTGTCTATACTTGGTAGGTTAAAGTCACCTCCAAATAGTACTGCATGACCTGTGTATGTACAAGCAACTGAAGGTAGACTTTCTTTGAATGACTCTAGACCTGTCACAGCGGAATCGGGTGGCAAGTAAAAACATAAAAAAAAATTGACTTGTTTTCACGTAGACCTGTTACATGCGACCACATAACTTCACTGTCACACTCCACTTCGATCTCAGTAGCGACAGTATTTTTGTCAACTACAATGAACACTTCTCCTCCTATGGCCTCCAATTCGTCTTTCCGGTATACGTTCAACGACTCGTTAAATATCTCAGAGCCTTCCACTCTGGTTTTCAGCCAGGTCCCAGTCCCAAGAATAATCTGAGTGCGAGAACTTTTCTGAAGGGCAGTAAATTCGGAAACTTTGTTACGAATACTTCGACAGTTTATAGATAAAACCTGGACAGTCGAAGTGTCTTTACTCTGAACACGGTCTGACTTTCCTTGCTGCCTATCGACTGGCGAATGTTCATCAGAGTACTTAAAACTACCTTCCATGATTTAGTTTCATGTGAAAAGAAGTAAACTGGTACGGCACTGTTGGCAGAGAGACGCCAAGGACTAGTTACGTCTGAAATCAACACTTATGGCACAGTCAGCTTCTTCATATGCAGAACTTTGTTCACAATATTGTGCACCTGTTCAGAGGAGATGGGCACCGTTTCAGAAGTCTTAGAAATCTTAATTCGATGGTCTTCTGTTAAAACACCACGCATCTAGTGGACAGTTCACCAAATTGAATCTGGAGGGTGATAAGCCTGGAATGAAAACCTGCACATTTCACCTTTTCCTGATTTTGGGAGCAGTTACAAGAACCACAATCGCCTGCCTCAACACTTTAAAGTAATTCCTACTATCTCCAAAATTTGTATTGGCATTTACAGTTTTATTATGTGCTCTTAATTTTTTTTTTTTTTTTTTGATAAATGTAGAGCAATGGCAGCGATGTTGAAATCTCAATGCGCTCCGTCGAAAGAATTTTCACCTCATTTGTGTTATTCGTTAGCCACTAAGGCTGGAATGTAGTTTCGATGGTCGTCTATTTCAGAAGAATCCCCAGTGCGTGCGTTTCTCTCAGTCTTAACGAGTTCGCTGACCCATGGCCACTTTCTTGTGAGGAGGCGGTTGTTCCGCACTGGAATTTAGAATCGCTGGACCAGGCAGCGGAATTTAATTAGTTGCGAGTCATCTGCTGTCCCCAGCACCAGCGCCATCTCATCTCATTAGGCGAATATCGGAGCTCCTAACCAAGTTCTCGAGAAGAGTGCAGTTTAATTAGGCCGTTGTTATTAGTGAACACTCCATCTGCCAAATGTTATGTTGCTCATTTGCTTCTCCATGAAAGATAATCTAAACGATATGAACTCCTTTGAAGTGGAACAATTTTCCACCACTCTGTGTTTAAAATATTTCATTTAGGCTTCTAAACTGAAGCGCGAAAGAAACTGGTATTGGCATGCGCATTAAAATACAGAGGTATGTAAATAGGCAGAATCCGGCACTGCGGTCGGCAACGCCTATGTAAGACAGTAAGTGTCCGGCGCAGTTGTTAGATCGCTTACTGCTGTTACAATGGCAGGTTATCAAGATTTAAGTGAGTTTGAATGTGATGTTGTTGTCGGCGCACGAGCGATGGGACACAGCATTTCGAAGGTAGCAGTGAAGTGAGCATTCTCCAGTGCGACCATTTCAGGAGTGTACCGTGAATATGAGGAATCCGTTAATACATCAAATTTCCGAAATCGCTGCAGCCGGGAAAAGATCCTGCAAGAAGGGGACCAACGACGACTGAAGAGAATCGGTCAACGTGTCAGAAGTGCAACTATTCCTCAAATTGCTGCAGATTTCAGTGCTGGACCATAAACAAGTGTCAGCATGCGAACCATTCAACGAAATATCATCGATATGTACCCTTGATGACTGCACGACACAAAGCTTTGCGCCTAGCTTGGACCCGTCAACGCCTACATTGGACTGTTGATGACTGGAAACATGTTGCCTGGTCGGACGAGTCTCGTTTCAAATTGTATCGAGCGGATGGACGGGTATGGAAACAACTTTATGAATGCATGGACCTTGCATGTAAGAAATGGACTGTTCAATCTGGTGGAGGGTCTGTTACAGTGTGGGACATGTGCAGTTGGATTGATACGGGACCCCTGATACGTCTAGATAAGACTCTGACAGGTAACACGTACGTAAGCATCCTGCCTGATCAACTGCATCAATTCATGTCCATTGTGCATTCCGACGGACTTGGACAATTCCAGCAGGACAATGCGACACTGCACACGTCCAGAAGTGCTACTGAGTGGCTCCAGGAACACTGATCTGAGTAAATACATACGCTGGCCACCAAACTCCCCAGACATGAACATTACTGAGCATATCTGGGATGCCTTGCACCGTGCCTCGTACTCTTACTGGTTTATGGAGAGCGCTGCAGGATTCATGGTGTCAGTTCCCGCCAACACTACTTCAGACATTAGTCGAACGCCGGCCGTTGTAGCCGAGCGGTTCTAGGCGCTTCAGTCTGGAACCACGCGACCGCTACGGTCGCAGGTTTGAATCCTGCCCCGGGCATGGATGTGTGCGATGTTCTTAGGTTAGTTAGGTTTAAGTAGTTCTAAGTTCTAGCGGACTGATGACCTCATATGTTAAGTCCCATAGTGCTCAAAGCCATTTTTCAACCGTTAGTCGAACGCATGCCAAGTCGTGTTGCGGCACCCCTGGGTGCTCTCGGGGGCCCTACATTATATTAGCCAGGTGTACCAGTTTCTTTTTCCCTTCGGTGTAATTTCGGGCACTGCCCAGTCTCAAGTGCTTCTATACTAGCAGATGTGGATACTTCATTATCATTTCGCTAAAAAAAAAAATCGCCTGCCTTGAAAACAATGCATCCGTGTCTGTAACTATAGATTCACTTGAGAAAGGGCAGTGCCCGATACCAGAAGTGCAAATAAATCATTTTAAACACAGTCTAGTGGAGCAGTGTCCTCCATATAGTTTACCGAGGCTGTGAGGCCACCCAGAAGAAACCTCAACCCGTCTAAAGAATAGTCACTGATAATAAGGAGCCTACAGTGCGTATAACGTTTGGAAACAAAGAGGCAGGTTGGTTGGACATACATGTTTAACTTGTCTTCTTTTCTCTCACATCAGGTTGCGAAAAATGAAACGTGTAGTCAAAAGAGTTGCCTTTATATTCATGCGTGGTACTTTGTCGTTCTCAGTATCTAAGCTGGAACCGCACTAAACACTACATCCGAGGATTATGCTGAAGTTGTCGGTTTCTATTACAGCCGTGCTATCGGTTCACCGTTCGCCACCGTTGGCGACAGCATGAGAAACTATATATTTCTACAACATATCAATTAGCATCCGTGAGCTGGATCACAATTTACTCCCGTCCCCCCTAATCTTTCTGCAACAGAGCTATGTAAATACTTAGGTGGCGATGAGACCTTAAACTGTAACTCTTCTTTCCTGGGAAAACGAAGGAAATGCTAAAATAAAAACAAGCTTCTGCTTAGCTGGCAACTGAAGTCATTGAAATTTGGCGACGGCACAGCATAATGACTGACGCTGATGCATCTTGCGTCCAGTGTTTTTTTAAGATTTCGAATAATCATACCAGCTTATTTATTTCCATTTACATGGTAAAAAGACACGCGGTGTTTGGGTCAGTTTGTTACGACAATGCAAAAATCGTCCTAACTAGATAGGTTTATCAGGTTCCCAAGTTTACTACTGACGTTATAAATGGTTTCGTCCTAACATTGAGTTGGCTTCCAGCTGACCACTTCGGAAAGTACCACATTTAAGGTGATGTGCTATAAACCGTTGTGACTATGTGAAATACACTATGTGATCAAAAGTACCCAGACACCCCTAAAAATTTATGTCTTTCATATTAGGCGCATTGTGCTGCCACCTACTGCACGTACTGCATATCAACGACCTCAGTAGGTATCGTGAGAGAGCAGAATGGGGCGCTCCGCGTAACTCACGGACTTCGAACGTGGTCAGCTGATTGGGTGCCACTTGTGTGATACGTCTGTACGCGAGATTTCCACACTCCTGAACATCCCTAGGTCCACTGTTTCCGATGTGATAGAGAAGTGCAAACGTAAAGGGATACGTACAGCACAAAAGCGCACAGGCCGACCTCGTCTGTTGGCTGACAGAGACCGCTGACAGTTGAAAGAGAGCCGTAATTAATAATAGGCAGACATCTATCCAGACCATCACACAGAAATTCCAAACTGCATCAGGATTCCCTGTAAGTACTATGACAGTTAGGCGGGAGGTGAGAAAACTTGGATTTCATGGTCGAGTGGCTGCTCATAGGCCACACATCACGCCGGTAAATGCCAAACGACGCCTCGCTTGGTGTAAGGAGCGTAAACATTAGACGATTGAACCATGGAAAAACGTTGTGTGGAGTGACAATCCACGGTACACAATGTGGTGATCCGATGGCAGCATATTGGTATGGCTAATGCTTGGTGAAAGTCATCTGCCAGCGTGTACAGCAACAGTAAAATTCGGAGGCGGCGGTGCAGTGGTGTGGTGGTGTTTTTCATGGAAGAGGGGGGGGGGGGCTTGCACCCCTGTTGTTTTGCGCGGCACTATCACAGCACAGGCTGATGTTTTAATCGCCTTCTTGCTTCCCACAGTTGAAGAGCAATTCAGGGATGGCGATTGCATCTTTCAAAACTATCGAGAACCTGTTCATCACGCACGACCTATGGCGGAGTGGTTACACGACAATATCATCCCTGTAATGGACTGGCCTGCACAGAGTCCTGACCTGAATTCTATAGGACACCTCTGGGATGTTTTGGGACGCCGAATTCGTGCCAGGCCTCACCGACAGACATCGATACTTCTCCTCCGTGCAGCGCTCCGTGAAAAATGGGCTGCCATTCCCCAAGTACCTTCCAGCACCTGACTGAAAATATGTCTCGGCGAGTGAAAGCTGTCATCAAGGCTAAGGGTGGGCCAACACAATTCTGAATTCCAGAATTACCGATGGAGAGTGCCATGAACTTGTAAGTCATTTTCAGCCAGGTTTCCGGGTACTTTTGACCACATAGGGCATGTCATATTTCTCGAGCTGAAAAAACTTTAATACAAAACTGATCCTTTTAGTTCTGTTACAACGCTGGATTTATTCCAATGATCGGTTTCAGTTGCAGTCTACATCATATGAACGGATGCACCTTTGTGGTACGAGGTTTCTTATGCTGCAAAACTGTTCCGAAGATTATTATAGATCGCAGTTGAAAACAGTTGTTAACAAAATAAAACAAATAGTAGTAAGTTATGCATAATGCACGACAACACATAACTCCGTTTAATAGCACATTCATACGTACAGAACATACACTGTCCGACAAAAATGGTGAAGCAGCTAGAAAGCAACAGGAAATAAATGAAACTACTGGATGCATGCGCTGATTTGGAAGGATGGCAAAAGTCGTAGTACCCTCTTTTCACTTGGGAAACACACCATCGCACCTCCCTCAGATTTAGTGGTAAGATGGCCCACTGGATAGCCCGTCAAAAATTGAGCACAGATCAAATATAAAAAAAGGAAGAAGGTGTGCTGAACTATGGAAAAAAGAAGCAAAATGGAAACAGAATGAGATTTTCACTCTGCAGCGTACACTCTGCTGCTCATTCTGGAAACATCCCCCAGGCTGTGGCTAAGCCATGTCTCTGCAGTATCCTTTCTTTCAGGAGTGCTAGTTCTGCAAGGTTCGCAGGAGAGCTTCTGTAAAGTTTGGAAGGTAGGAGACGAGATACTGGCAGAAGTAAAGCTGTGAGTACCGGGCGTGAGTCGTGCTTCGGTAGCTCAGATGGTAGAGCGCTTGCCCGCGAAAGACAAAGGTCCCGAGTTCGAGTCTCGGTCGGGCACACAGTTTTAATCTGCCAGGAAGTTTCAACATGGAAACAGTTACTTTTCCAATGACAACATGTGCAACAATGAGCTATATTATATGATCGTGGCGCCCTGATTTTGTGGTCATGGTTTTGGGCTACGATATGAGAGATCCGGGCCCATATCTCCCAAGTGCCAATTTTTTTTTTCCACAGCATTACGAACTGTCTGTCGGTCATTGTCTTGTCTGCTCGCTATAGTCATATTTATGTCTTTATCGTGTTGCAAAAGCGACTTGTACTTAAGGGACCTCCAGACATACGTACCTGCTATTCGTTCTACACTCATGCGTATAAATTAAGGATAACTGCAGAATGTGGTGCCACACAACGTTGAAAGTGTTGTTAATAAAAATACTCAATTTAAACTAGTCTGAACTGCATGTTACTGCTTTAGTCTTTAAAAAAATTGCATCTGGCTGCGTGTTTAACTGAACTGAACTTTATCTGACTGCATGAAAATATTGTTGGAAAATTAATACTCAAAATACACATTTGACTGCATGTAAGTCTAGTGGTAAAAATAAATGAAAGTCACCAACCTGCATCTGACTGCGTCTGTGGACTTAGCTCGTGCACTCCTTCCCGTTTAGCCGATAATAAATAGATTCAACTCAGCCGTAGTGCAATGGCATAAAATTGTCATTCTAGATAACTTTACTCATTTTGACCCTGTTTGTTACTTAATAAAAATTCTGTCCTGATCTGAATAATTTACCAACTGTGCAATGGCATATAGATTATTTTACTCTGATAAATGAAATTATTAGCTTTACTCATGGGAACTTTACTTCAATGTACCTTTTGGTTCAATGCAAGCACAGGATGCGGAGAACGACATAAGGTGTGAGATGAAACTCTAATTTTATCTAAAAAATATTTATTGTTCAAACTTTTAAGGCACATGTGAAAAACTAGAAAAACTTCTATAGCATGGATTTACGAGAAAGTTTCACAAGACGCTTATTGCATCAACAATGGGATTTCTATCTAGCTTTTAGACATTATTTAACCAAAGTAAACCTATTTTATTAATTATTCTTTCTAGTTTCCCCAGGTATGTGCCGAGTTTCGCTCAATATATAACTTATTATGTGCGTAGCGCCAATTCTTACTTTGATGCTGTCACGACCCGGCTGCCTCCTGCAGGCATCTAGCTCCGACTCGAAACACGTCTGCTGTCTGTGCTTATCTCCTCACCACTACTCAAACTTTTATTGCGTGCCACTAGCTCTGTTAGCTGTCAAAGATCTTACTACTCGAAGATGTACTACTCGTCCAACCTTGCGGTTTGCATCGACATTTTTCACTGGCTCTATCCTGATCGAATCTCAGCACATACTTTTCAACGTGGCCACTGTTTCCTGCACGTAATCCGACATCAGTATGGGATATGATCACCATGCACACGTACACAGGCCGCACAACGGGTTGGCATACTCTGGATCAGGTGGTCGAGCAGCTACTGGGGTATAGCCTCCCATTCTTGCACCAGTACCTGTCGGAGCTCCTGAAGTGTCGTAGAGGTTTGAAGACGTGCAGTGATACGTCGTCCGGGAGCATCCGAGACGTGCTCAATGGGGTCTAGGTCTGGAGAACAGGCAGGCTACTCCATTCGCCTGATATCTTCTGTTTCAAGGTACTCCTCCACGATGGCAGCTCGGTGGGGCCGTGCGTTACCATACATCAGGAGGAAGGTGGGACTCACTGCACGCCTGAAAAGGCGGACATACTGGTCCAAAATGACGTCCCGATACACCTGACCTGGCAATGACATGCAGGGGTGTACGTACACCAATCATAATCCCATCCCACACAATCAAACCACGACCTCCATGCAAGTCCGTTTCAAGGACATTAAGGGGTGGTATTTGGTTCCTGGTTCACGCCAGATGAAAACCCGGCTAGAATCACTGTTCAGACTATACCTGGACTCGCCTGTGAACATAACCTGGGACCGCTGTTCCAGTGACCATGTACTGCGTTCTTGACACCAGGCTTTACGGGCTCTCCGTTGACAAGGGCTCAGTAGAATGCACCTTGCAGGTCTCCGAGCGAATATACCATGTCTGTTCAGTCGTCTGATAGATAACTTCTTTATAGACCAAGATAAGTTTAACCAGATAAATGCTCAGCCTGTTGAGAATGGTCTTTCTGATCATGGTGCACAGCTAGTTACAATATATGACATAGCTCCATTCAGCAATACTAAACAGTCCTCCAAAGTAGTACGTTCAGTCAACAATTTAACAATTGCAAATTTCAGGGAAAGCCTACAGCAGTTAGACTGGGATGAGGTGTACCGTGAACCTGATGCCAATTTAAAATATAATTTATTTCATGACATTTTTGTAAATGCATTTGAAAACTGCTTCCCCAAGAAAATAGTTAAATATACTCGTAAGAAACCTTGTAACAAACCATGGCTTACTAAGGGTATAAAAATATCTTGTAACCGGAAAAGGGAAATGTATCTGACAGCAAGAAAGAGTAGTGACCCAGAAACTATCAAAAATTATAAAAACTACTGTGTTATATTAAGAAAAGTTATTAAAAATCCAGGAGTATGTGTATCATGTCTGAAATCAGCAACTCTGATAATAAAATTAAAACAATTTGGAATATTATTAAAAGAGAAACAGGTCAACCAAGAGCAGAGGAAGACAGTATTACCATCAAATTGAATGAAAACTTTACAAACAAAAAGTCAGATGTTGAAAATATTTTTAATAATGATTTTCTAAATGTTGTGGATATAGTAGGATCCAGGTGTTCATTAGAAGATGCTAGGCTGTTAATGGAAGAGGCCAAACCTATGCAATTTGATACAATTGAAATCTCACCCACTTCTCCCTCTGAAATTAGGAAAATAATAAACTTGCTTAAAAGCAAAAACTCACATGGAATTGATGGCATTTCCAGCAAAATACTAAAAGCTTGTTCTCAACAGATAAGTAAGATTCTCAGCCACCTGTGTAATAGCTCTCTGGAACAGGGCATTTTCCCTGATAGACTGAAATATGCTATTGTTATACCTTTGCATAAAAAGGGGGATAGATCTGATGTCAACAATTACCGTCCAATCTCCCTTCTAACAGCTTTATCCAAAATTTTTGAGAAAGTAATGTATTCAAGAGTAGCTTCACATATCTGTAAAAATGAAGTACTAACAAAATGTCAGTTTGGTTTCCAGAAAGGTTTTTCAACAGAAAATGCCATATATGCTTTCACCAGTCAAATTTTGAATGATCTGAATAACCGAACACCTCCCATTGGGATTTTTTGTGATCTCTCAAAGGCTTTTGATTGTGTAAATCATGAAATTCTGCTAGACAAGCTCAAGTATTGTGGCATGAGTGGGACAGTGCACAAATGGTTTAATTCGTACCTAACTGGAAGAGTACAGAAAGTTGAAATGAGTAGTTCTCGTAACATGCAAAGATCAGCACATTCCTCAAACTGGGGAACTATCAAGAATGGGGTTCCACAAGGGTCAGTCTTGGGTCCTTTGTTGTTCTTATTATATATTAATGACTTGTCATTCTATATTCATGAAGAGGCAAAGTTAGTTCTCTTTGCTGATGATACAAGTATAGTAATCACACCTGAGAAACAAGAATTAACTGATGAAATTGTCAATACTGTCTTTCAGAAAATTACTAAGTGGTTCCTTGTAAACGGACTCTCACTGAATTTTGATAAGACACAGTACATACAGTTCCGTACAGTGAATGGTATGACGCCATTAATAAATATAGACCTTAATCAGAAGCATATAGCTAAGGTAGAATATTCCAAATTTTTAGGTATGTCCATTGATGAGAGATTAAATTGGAAGAAACACATTGATGATCTGCTGAATCGTTTGAGTTCAGCTACTTATGCAATAAGGGTCATTGCAAATTTTGGTGATAAACATCTTAGTAAATTAGCTTACTACGCCTATTTTCACTCATTGCTTTCATATGGCATCATATTTTGGGGTAATTCATCACTGAGGAATAAAGTATTTATTGCACAGAAGCGTGTAATCAGAATAATAGCTGGAGTCCACCCAAGATCATCCTGCAGACATTTATTTAAGGATCTAGGGATATTCACAGTAGCTTCTCAGTATATATACTCTCTTATGAAATTTGTTATTAACAACCAAACCCAATTCAAAAGTAATAGCAGTGTGCATAACTACAATACTAGGAGAAAGGACGATCTTCACTATTCAAGATTAAATCTAACTTTGGCACAGAAAGGGGTGAATTATACTGGCACTAAAGTCTTTGGTCACTTACCAAATAGTATCAAAAGTCTGACAGATAACCAACAAGTATTTAAGAAGAAATTAAAAAAATTTCTGAATGAGAACTCCTTCTACTCCATAGAGGAATTTTTAGATATAAATTAAGAAAAAAAATATTAAAAAAATAAAAAAATAAAAAAAATAAAAATAAAAAAAACACAAAAAAATAAAGTTGTTATATAAACTTAAGTATGTTGTTAAATTAACCTAATTATGTCATGTATTGGAAAATTTGACTCGTTCCACATCATTACGAAATATCGTATTCATGATCCATGGAACTAGTAGTAATCTAATCTAATCTAATCTAATCTGTAGGCTGTGTGTCTGAAGACAACTGACCCAGTGGCTGCAGTTAGGTCCCGAGCAAGGCTACCTGCAGCACTCCTAGGCCGCCTGCGGGGACTGATGGTGAGATAACGGTCTTCTTGTGGTGTTGTACACTGTGGACGTCCCGTACTGTAGCGCCTGGACATGTTTCCTGTCTGCTGGAATAGTTGCCATAATCTTGAGATCGCACTTTGTGGCACACGGAGGGCCCGTGCTACGACCTGCTGTGTTTGACCATCCTCCAGTTGCCCTAGTGTTCTACCGTCATAACGTCATCAATATGTGTTCTTTGAGCCATTTTCGACTCAGTCACCATTAGCACGTCTGAAAACGTCTGCACACTTACTCGCTGCTCCGTACTCTGACATGCACCAACGCACCTCTGCGTGTGTGGACTGCTGCCAGAGCCACCGTGCGACGGCCACAGGTCAAATGCACCGCTTGGTCACACCCCGAGGTGAGTTAAACGCGCAAACCGCCCACCAGAGCGTTGTTTCACCATGTATCAACATTATCCCTAATTTATGAGCATGAGTGTACATAATTACCACGTGTTATGCCTCTTGTGTTTCGTTTTGGAAGTCTTGACGCTTGAATTCTTTCGTTTTAACATAGTCAACCCTTTTATTTGTTGTTTTCGTTTTTGTAAAGCATCTCGCCTGCACTCACTATTCATGTCGTTTACATGCGACGGTAACATAGACTTACCACATGACTAATATTCTACAGCCAGTGTGTAGTACGAAAACTGCCAAGACTACAGAAGGAGAACAGACACGTCATTGGACCGGACGGGCAGTTCATAAATTTGAACATGGATTTCCCGCTTTGAAGTTCAACACCGTCGTTGCTCGATGTTACGCATCTTGAGCTCGGATCGTTCACTGTTTCTATTTTGCTTCTTTTTTCACAGTTCGGTACACCTTCTTCTCGTTTTCATGATTGATCAGTACTCAGTGTTTGATAATCTATCCACTAGCTCACTTTACCGCTAAATCTGAAGGTGGTGCGAAGGAGTTTCCCTCGTCGGGCAAACTGGCCCACAAGTGCTCTAACAGGTCCCTGGAATCCTGGATACTGGGACTGAGATGACGTCCCAGATGGTCCCACACATGTTCTACTGGATCTTTCTGGCCACAGGAATATCTCAACACTGCGCAGACAAGAGCTCTCTGTGGATAAATGGCGGTTAACAAATGGCTGTAGCATGAAAGGACACGCACTAAGGATCCATGATGTCCGTGCAAACTGTTGTGCGGTCAGAGTTTCCTCGATCACAGCCAGCTGTGAAGTCATAACCGATGTCTACCCACACCGTGACGCCTGGAACAATATTCTGAGTCTTCCCGAAACGTATGAAGGATGAGACGTCTCCCCAGCTCGCCGCCAGCCACTCTCTACCACGATGGTCATCCGAAGAAGAGCAGTACCGCAGTTGGTTGGTTGGTTCGTTGATTTCTGGGGAGGGGCCCAAATAGTGTGGTCATCGGTCCCATTGCATGAGGGAAGGGTGGGTACGAAGTCGGCCGTGCCCTTTCAAAGGAACCATACCGGCATTTGCCTCAAACGATTCAGGGAAATCGCGGAAAACCTGAATCAAGATGGCCGGACGTGGTTTTGAACCGTCGTCCTGCGGAATGCGAGTCCAGTGCGCTGATCCAGTGCGCTGACCACTTCGCCACCTTGCGCGGTCCCACGAGTGGTCTCTGAATACTGTGTGGCGCCACTCGCTAGCGGGCGAAGCTTCCCCGTCATGTCACCACTGCAAGCGAAGCCATTTGTGTTGTGATGCTAACGCCCGTCTCTGCGTGAGACTTTACTCCGACTGATGGTGTGGCATGGTGCGGAATTTTGCACTGGGGAGGTGAAGGGGTTGCGATGCGTTTGCTGCAGGATACGGCGAAGCCCTGTGTAGTGGTTAGGTTTGATCGACCGGAATCCTGTCGATGAGATTTAGTACCATCTTTTCCCTGTTACAGTTTCACTTTTAGCGCAGATATTTATGCCTAACTGCGCAAGTGGCCTATATCGATCAAACACACATTACGACTGAGAGAGAGAGAGAGAGAGAGAGAGAGAGAGAGAGAGAGAGATTATCTCTGACTCGTGACATAAAAACTCTGTCGACATAATGCAGAACGTCGTTACGTATACCATGGACTTACTTCTACATCTACATCTACATCTACATGGATACTCTGCAAGTCACATTTAAGTGCCTGGCAGAGGGTTAATCGAACCACCTTCACAACTCTCTATTATTCCAATCTCGTATAGCGCGCGGAAAGAATGAACACCTATATCTTTCCGTACGAGCTCTGATTTCCCTTATTTTATCGTGGTGATCGTCCCTCCCTATGTAGGTAGGAGTCAACGAAATATTTTCGCATTCGGAGGAGAAAGTTGGTGATTGGAATTTCGTGAAAAGATTCCGTCGCAACGAAAAACGCCTATCTTTTAACGATTTCTAGCCCAAATCCTGTATCAATTCTGTGACACTCTCTCCCATATTTCGCGATAATACAAAACGTGCTGCCTTTCTTTGAACTTTTTCGCTGTACTGCCGGCCGGAGTGGCCGAGCCGTTCTAGGCGCTACAGTCTGGAACCACGCTACCGCTACGATCGCAGGTTCGAATACTGCATCGACCATGGATGTGTGTGATGTCCTTAGGTTAGTTAGGTTTAAGTAGTTCTAAGTTCTAGGGGACTGATGACCTCAGAAGATAAGTCCCATAGTACTCAGAGCCATTTGAACCATTTTCTTTTCTTTTCTCGATGTAATGCGTCAGTCCTGTCTGGTAAGGATCCCACACCGCGCAGCAGTATTCTGAAAGAAGACGGCCAAGCGTAGAGTAGGCAGTCTCCTTAGTAGGTCTGTTACATTTTCTAAGTGTCCTGCCAATACTGTAAGTTTTTCGTTATTGTGATACATAGGTATTTAGTTGAATTTACGGCTTTTAGATTGGACTGATTTATCGTGTAACCGAAGTTTGAGTTCCTTTTCGCACTCATTTGGATGACCTCGCATTTTTCGTTATTTAGGGTCAACTGCCACTTTTTGCACCATTCAGATATTTTTTTCTAAATCGTTTTGCAGTTTGTTTTGATCTTATTATGACTTTATTAGTCGATAAACGACAGCGTCATCTGCAAACAACCGAAGACGACTGTTCAGATTGTCTCCCAAACCGTTTATATAGGTAAGGAACAGCAAAGAGCCTATAACACTACCTTTGGGAACGCCAGAAATCACTTCTGTTTTACTCGATAACTTTCCGTCAGTTACTACGAACTATGACCTCTCTGATAGGAAATCAAAAATCCAGTCACATAACCGAGACGATATTCCCTAAGCACGCAATTTTAATACGAGCCGCTTGTGTGGTACAGTGTCAAAAGCCTCTCGGAAATCCAGAAATACGGAATCTACCTGAAATCCTTTGTCAATAGCACTCAACACTTCATGCGAATAAAGGGCTAGTTGTGTTTCACAGGAACGATAGTTTCTAAACCCATGTTGACTGTTTGTTAGTAGACCGTTTTCTTCGAGGTAATTCATAATGTTTGAACACAATATATGTTCTAAAATCCTGCTGCATATCGACCTTAACGATATGGGCCTGTAATTTAGTGGATTACTCCTAGTAATTTTCTTGAATATTAGTGTGACCTGTGCAACTTTCCAGTCTTTGGGTACGGATCTTTCGTCGAGGGAACGGTTGTATATGACTGTTAAGTATGGAGCTAATGCATCAGCATACACGGATGGGAACCTAACTGATATACAGTCTGGACCAGAAGACTTGCTTTTATTGATTTAAGTTGCTTCACTACTCTGAGGATATTTACTTCTACGTGCCGGCCGCGGTAGTCTCGCGGTTCTAGGCGCGCAGTCCGGAACCGTGCGACTGCTACGGTCGCAGGTTCGAATCCTGCCTCGGGCATGGATGTGTGTGATGTACTTAGGTTAGTTAGGTTTAAGTAGTTCTAAGTTCTAGGGGACTGATGACCACAGCTGTTAAGTCCCATAGTGCTCAGAGCCATTTGAACCATTCATACTTCTACGTAACTCATGTTGGCAGCTGTTCTAGATTCGAATTCTGGAATATTTACTTCGTCTTCCTTCGTGAAGGCATTTCGGAAGACTGTGTTTAGTAACTCTGCTTTGGCAGCAGTGTCTTCGATAGTAACTCCATTGCACATCGCGCAGAGAAGGCATTGATACTTCATATACGACCAGAATCTCTCTGGATTTTCTGCCAAGTTTCGTGACAAAGTTTCGTTGTGGAAACTGTTATAAGTATCTCGCATTGAAGTCCACGCTAAATTTCGAGCTTCTGTAAAAGATCGCCAATCTTGGGGATTTTGCGTCTGTTTAAATTTTTCATGTTTGGTTTCTTGTTCCTGCAACACTGTTCAAACCCGTTTTGTGTATCAAGGAGGAACAGCTCCGTCGTTTGTTAATTTATTTAGTTTAAATCTCTCAATTTGCTGCCGATACTATTTCTTTGAATTTAAGCCACACCTGGTCTACTCTCATATTATTAATATCGAATGAGTGGAGAATGTCTTACTTCGTCTTTTGCAATTGCGGAGAGTATGATCGTAGCGGAACTGTAATTAGCGGCATTGTTGGAAGCTGCCGTTTTAAATAACAAATGTAATTTGGTTAATTGTGATAACATTTCATCTCGTACAAGGAAAAGATGTATAATGAAATATAGCTATAAAGATCATTTATGGAAAATATAGTTTCATGAATGGAAAAGGTACGTTTAATTCTTTGCTTATTTTAACTTCTCCCTTGTCTGTAACTCGGAACATTCTTTGGTGTGTCGTAACTCATGGGGAACACTGTATCCTGGGAAATCAGTAAAGCCTGCACCACAGTCGTTTATGCTCTTTTTTGAGAGATTAATTTCTGGACTTTTATCGAAATTAATATGCGACTTGGGTACTGATTCCCATGCTGCAGAGTGAGTACGTCATAGCACCGAGTACGGCTTCCCCACGGCAGTACCTCTGATTATTTTAAGAATTTTCAGAGTTAACAATCACCGAAATTCTGCAGAGCCACAAAAAAATTTTTTCTAGGTGCTGATTTCGAAATCGAGAGGCCTACAGAGTGTGATTATGATTACGAACTGTAACTGACTAATCATTTTGTTTTATAGACTTGAGAATTCAAACAGGAATTAAATTTATACCTCGGAGTGTGGGAGCTATTTATGTTAAAATATTGGGGAAGCGACTTCTCTTGCCCAAAAGATTCCATTCTGTTGTTGTTGTGGTCTTCAGTCCTGAGACTGGTTTGATGCAGCTCTCCATGCTACTCTATCCTGTGCAAGCTTCTTCATCTCCCAGTACCTACTGCAACCTACATCCTTCTGAATCTGTTTAGTGTATTCATCTCTTGGTCTCCCTCTACGATTTTTACCCTCCACGCTGCCCTCCAATACTAAATTGGCGATCCTTTGATGCCTCAGAACATGTCCTACCAACCGATCCCCTCTTCTAGTCAAGTTGTGGCACAAACTTCTCTTCTCCCCAATCCTATTCAATACTTCCTCATTAGTTATGTGATCTACCCATGTAATCTTCAGCATTCTTCTGTACCACCACTTTTCGAATGCTTCTATTCTCTTCTTGTCCAAACTATTTATCGTCCATGTTTCACTTCCATACATGGCTACACTCCATACAATTACTTTCAGAAATGACTTCCTGACACTTCAATCTATACTCGATGTTTACAAATTTCTCTTCTTCAGAAACGCTTTGCTTGCCATTGCCAGTCTACATTTTACATCCTCTCTACTTCGACCATCATCAGTTATTTTGCTCCCCAAATAGCAAAACTCCTTTACTACTTTAAGTGTCTCATTTCCTAATCTAATTCCCTCAGCATCACCCGACTTAATTCGACTACATTCCATTATCCTCGTTTTGCTTTTGTTGATGTTCATCTTATATCCTCCTTTCAAGACACTGTCCATTCCATTCAACTGCTCTTCCAAGTCCTTTGCTGTCTCTGACAGAATTACAATGTCATCGGCGAACCTCAAAGTTTTTATTTCTTCTCCATGGATTTTAATACCTACTCCGAATTTTTCTTTTGTTTCCTTTACTGCTTGCTCAATATACAGATTGAACAACATCGGGGAGAGGCTACAAACCTGTCTTACTCCTTTCCCAACCACTGCTTCCCTTTCATGTTTCTCGACTCTTATAACTGCCATCTGGTTTCTGTACAAATTGTAAATAGCCTTTCGCTCCCTGTATTTTACCCCTGCCACCTTCAGAATTTGAAAGAGAGTATTCCAGTCAACGTTGTCAAAAGCTTTCTCTAAGTCTACAAATGCTAGAAACGTAGGTTTGCCTTTCCTTAATCTTTCTTCTAAGATAAGTCGTAAGGTCAGTATTGCCTCACGTGTTCCAGTGTTTCTGCGGAATCCAAACTGATCTTCCCCGAGGTTGGCTTCTACTAGTTTTTCCATTCGTCTGTAAAGAATTCGTGTTAGTATTTTGCAGCTGTGGCTTACTAAACTGATAGTTCGGTATTTTTCACATCTGTCAACACCTGCTTTCTTTGGGATTGGAATTATTATATTCTTCTTGAAGTCTGAGGGTATTTCGCCTGTTTCATACATCTTGCTCACCAGATGGTAGAGTTTTGTCAGGACTGGCTCTCCCAAGGCCGTCAGTAGTTCCAATGGAATGTTGTCTACTCCGGGGGCCTTGTTTCGACTCAGGTCTTTCAGTGCTCCGTCAGACTCTTCACGCAGTATCGTATCTCCCATTTCATCTTCATCTACATCCTCTTCCATTTTCATAATATTGTCCTCAAGCACATCGCCCTTGTATAGACCCTCTATATACTCCTTCCACCTTTCTGCTTTCCCTTCTTTGCTTAGAACTGGGTTTCCATCTGAGCTCTTGATATTCATACAAGTCGTTCTCTTATCTCCAAAGGTCTCTTTAATTTTCCTGTAGGCAGTATCTATCTTACCCCTAGTGAGATAAGCCTCTACATCCTTACATTTGTCCTCTAGCCATCCCTGCTTAGCCATTTTGCACTTCCTGTAGATCTCATTTTTGAGACGTTTGTATTCCTTCTTGCCTGCTTCATTTACTGCATTTTTATATTTTCTCCTTTCATCAATTAAATTCAATATTTCTTCTGTTACCCAAGGATTTCTACTAGCCCTCGTCTTTTCACCTACTTGATCCTCTGCTGCCTTCACTACTTCATCTCTCAAAGCTACCCATTCTTCTTCTACTGTATTTCTTTCCCCCATTCCTGTCAATTGTTCCCTTATGCTGTCCCTGAAACTCTGTACAACCTCTGGTTCTTTCAGTTTATCCAGGTCCCATCTCCTTAAATTCCCACCTTTTTGCAGTCTCTTCAATTTTAATTTACAGGTCATAACCAATAGATTGTGGTCAGAGTCCACATCTGCCCCTGGAAATGTCTTACAATTTAAAACCTGGTTCCTAAATCTCTGTCTTACCATTATATAATCTATCTGATACCTTTTAGTATCTCCAGGGTTCTTCCATGTATACAACCTTCTTTCATGATTCTTTAACCAAGTGTTAGCTATGATTATGTTGTGCTCTGTGCAAAATTCTACCAGGCGGCTTCCTCTTTCATTTCTTAGCCCCAATCCATATTCACCGACTATGTTTCCTTCTCTCCTTTTTCCTACACTCGAATTCCAGTCACCCATGACTATTAAATTTTCGTCTCCCTTCACTATCTAAATAATTTCTTTTATTTCATCATACATTTCTTCAATTTCTTCGTCATCTGCAGAGCTAGTTGGCATATAAACTTGTACTACTCTAGTAGGTGTGGGTTTTGTATCTATCTTGGCCACAATAATGAGTTCACTATGCTGTTTGTAGTAGCTTACCCGCATTCCTATTTTCCTATTCATTATTGAACCTACTCTATTCCATTCTAGTAACTAGATATTATTCAGTCATAATAACTTCACTTCAAAAATGGTTCAAATGGCTCTAAGCACTATGGGACTTAACATCTGAGACTTAGAACTACTTAAACCTAACTAACCTAAGGACATCACACACATCCATGCCCGAGGCAGTATTCGAACCTGCGACCGTAGCAGCCACGTGGTTCCGGACTGTAGCGCCTAGAACCGCTCGGCAACAGCGGCCGGTTGCTTCACTTCCATGGGGACAGAATTCATTCCCTCACGTTTTCATGCAGTCCAACAGCTGACCACTGTAACACACAAATGTTCCACAAATTTAGGTGTTACACGATTCCACCAGCTGGCCAGATGGAGATTCACAATACGTTCCCTTTCAAAACACTGTCAGACGCTGATAAAGCGGTCTCACACGAGTCCCCAGCACCCCGTGTGTTTCACGGTGGTCATTCAACATCTGACACTATACAAATCCCATATCTAACCTGCTAGGACTAGTAACAACACTAAACACGAGCAAACTAATACAGTCTGCTCCCCGTTTTACCTGTCACGGAGAACTGATATACATACTGTCAATGTTGTGTGCTTTAAAGTTGTTATGTTGACATCGCACCATGTCTTCTAGGTGCTACACTTTTTTTCTTATGCAGTGTACGTACACTACACGTATACACAAAATTTTATGTCTGAGATAATAAATGACGTCGAGAAAATAAAACAGTTCTAACTGCCCAGTTCTTAGCAAAACTGTTGGGACTTTTTTACTTTCATTGCAGGTAAGTACTGGAATTGATAAGAATCTCCTGTTAATATACTCTCGATAACGAACGCTCTTTGCCCAACTACCATCTCGACTGGCGTTGGCTGGAAAGAACTGCAGCTCTATAGCGGGCCGGATTTAATCATTCGCTCTGCTGGTTGGAGTGGAAAATGAAAAGTGCTGTGAAAATTTAAAATATCAGCCATAACAATAGAAGAAAAAAGAGCTCTTCTTATTGCCACGAAATTGACTACTTGAATTATGAATCATAACAAGCTTTCTCCTCTTCATTCTCGACGGTTAAGATGTGAGCTGACGAATCTTAAACATGAGCTTGCATCAAATGGTGAGCTTTCAAGGCGCCCCAAACCCGATGCGACCAACGACGTTGATGCTAGATCTCATAGTGTCGGACTCGATGATCACTAAACGAAGATACTGATACATGCGAGATCGTGACATTGTAGAGGTTTCCGTAGACACCTACCATCACATGTTAAACGATGCTTTGGGTTTGACAAAGCTTTCCACGCGATAGGAGAGAATGAAAAGTAGAAAAAGAAAAACAATACTGTACCCTATTGGTGCACTAACAGCTCTCCTCGTATTTCGCTCAAAGGGACTAAGGCACTATAATGGGCGGCATTCCAAACAGCCTGCGATATTGCATTTATTTTCCAAGGGAATGAAGCTATTAATTATTTTCTTTATATTTTTTGCGTGTAGCCCAAACGAGAGTGAGACGGAAATTATGCAACACTGTTCCCTCTGCACACCAGTAATTTACTGCTAGTTAATTTCAAGGCAATTCCTCTCGAACTGTAGTTGTTGGTAGTCACTAAGTAGCGGTGACCGCTAGAGAAGTCCTTTGTTTGAAAATGGAGTGCAGAAGCGCAGGGATTCATTCCCGAAATATAGTTGGTTGTTAAAACCAACAAATAATGTGTGTGTGTGAGAGAAAGATTATGGGACTTAACTGCTAAAGTTTTCAGTCCTTAAGCTTACACACTACTTAATCTAAATTATCCTAAGGACAAACACACACACACACACATGCCCGAGGGAGGACTCGAACCTCCGCTGGGACGAGCCTTACAGTCCATGACTGCAGCGCCCCAGACCGCTCGGCTAATCCCGCGCGGCCATCAAATAATAGTAAACTAACAGATGTGTAGAGTTCCCTCGGAACTCGATGGTAAGACATAGTAGCTTTTTGTAGGAACGGCCATTTAGGGTTGCAATAGACAACCGAGCCTACCCGGGCAGTCCGCCGTTTTCTAGCTTGGACCGTGTTTTTAAATCGAATTCAACAGGGTCACGCAGCATCATATTCGTCGATATCCTTGATCACACGAAGCGTAGCGTCCATCATAGAGGATGACGTAGATAACCACCAACCGCCGTCAGCACGACACGGGGAGGTAGTACTGTCTACGAGCTATGTAACACGCCGTCATGTTCTCTCTCTCGCTCATCTCAGCTTTATGTGGACTTCATTGATTACAATTTTGTAAATTTTAACTGATGCCTGAGAACATGCGAACTTGGTATTCAACACTAATGTACTCTTTCCTCCCGATTTCAGAGCTTAATATCAGTACTCTTTTGGATTGTAATTTTTGAATGCAGAATGAATCGCAATTCACGAGTCGAACTTGGGCTCTTCCCATTGTTTTGATTGTGGTGCCGCACTTCTTTCCCATGATCAGCTGTCTAAATCACATCTGCAAGAGTTAAATTCTCCAAGACCATACGGTATGGCATCACCTTATTGGTTTCTGTTTGTTGGCGCGAGCGGTAGGCATGCGAGGTGTAACACCACAAGCCGATTCTACCCCGTGCGATTTTAAAATTCCCGTTGGTGTAAACCAAATCATTATTGCACACTTTCAGCTGAGTGGCTAAAAGCTGTATCAATTGTTCCTACTTATTTTCCTTTTACGATTCTTCTAACTCTGATGATGGTTGGTTGTTTTTGGGGAAGGAGACCAGACAGCGTGGTCATCGGTCTCATCGGATTAGGGAAGGATGGGGAAGGAAGTCGGCCGTGCCCTTTCAGAGGAACCATCCCGGCATTTGCCTGGAGTGATTTAGGGAAATCACGGAAAACCTAAATCAGGGTGGCCGGACGCGGGATTGAACCGTCGTCCTCCTAACTCTGATGAGAAAGGGACAGTTGAAAATGTAACAACGATTTACCGCTAGACAATGTGTTTCATTTTCTTTCTTTCCGTGGATAAAACAGCTGAGTTGCCACATTCTCCGGAGTCATAAAATTAAGTTGTGTAAGTGGCTGTAATTCCAGATATATGTGGCGACAAAGCACAGAGTTTGCCATTCACTCTTGAGCCAAATTTACATTTACAGTCCTGCAACAGGTTGCGACGGAGATAAGCAGAGGAACGTGGTAACGTTAGCTGTTTCACTACAAAGACGATGTCAAATACGTCATCAGTATTCTAGACCCAGGAATACTATCGTTTTTTCCCTTATCTCATTGTAACGGATTTTTGATTATTGTAGATATTCCTACGTCTTGCGTAACTGCGTTTTCATTTTGCAAACGTCTTTATTGTACTACATTAACGTGCATAATTTTACACCCCTTACATTTCGTGCACGCAGCATGTCGCTTGCTCTTACGGAATAGAATACTTCTGCTTCCACGCTACTTCCACCGTTATCGGATGAAATGTCCTTACTGACAACAGTCTCACTTATATTTCTTTGCATCAACAGCTTACGCAGCTGTAATTTCATACATATGGTTGCCAAACATTAAGTCTCTCATTCTATAGAATATCACCGAGTTTTCGTCTGAGACTATCACGCCTGAGAAGTACTGTTAGAGATGCAATTAATCTGACAGCAGTTTCAACCAAGCGCAGCACATAGAATTAGTCGATGATTGAAGTGGCATTTTGGCATTTTGCTATAAAAAGTAAATATTTAACAGTAACTGCAGAACCCTTGTGTCCTCACTTGATTTATTCGTATGATACAGTTTCATAAACTGGCAATAAAGTTGTTATTTGTAAAACCAATATCTGTATAATCCATACCTATCTAAATTCTTTGCTTATATTTAACGTGATCTCTGTATCACCAAGTTCTTTAATGTAACATCTACGTAAATGTTTTGTTAATAACTAATGTCAATGTAAATAATCTCTGGATGTAATTTTAAAAGTAATGTTCCGTTTAAGAATTGAAATGTTAAAACTAATTGTAATACTGGTGCATGCATAGGGAAAGTGGGTTTTTAATCGTGTAAAACGTGGAGAGAAGTCTCTCTGTAACGAAACTCTCATGGCGGGAACAGAAAATGTGGATTTGGCGGTAGAACTGCAAGGCTTATTTGTGGCAAGAGTTAGTCGGTGGCTAGCATGAAAAATTTTGGCATCTTGCATCCTGAACGAGGAAAGAAGAGAAGCAACATTGTATAATACAGCCTCGGATATGGAAGCAATTTAGCTTGTTATTCATGGCATATATTGGTTAGCTCTGTACTACGAAAATCCGACGAGAAGAAACAAATTTTCAAATCTTGTTTTACATCAAGAGCTATGGTTACTATTGTCGCCTTCGCGAATAGCCTCTGGAAGTGGCCACAGCCAACATCTTCGTCTCAAATAATCTTTTGAGTACTGTAAAATTCCATCGATTACTTGCGTGATTTCTTATCAAATAATGTGTTCTTTAGAATTTGTGTTGAGCACCCATATTTTTTCCTTAGTCATGTATCTAAACAGCATCCTGAACAAAGTGCTGTGGTGCTTCCGAGTAGCCTACTTTATTGAACTGAAAAGTAAGGAGAACCTCGCCGCTGAGCGCCCCTGGACCTCCTCCATTCAGTCAAACTTTTTCCTGAAGTACTACAAGTGTTTTTTCATAAAACAATAGTAAAAGTTTCATCATAGTGCAATTGCAGCCGGCCGCTGTGGCCGAATTGTTCTAGGCGCTTCAGTCCGTAACCGCGCTGCTGTTACGGTGGCCAGTTCGAATCCTGTCTCGGGCATGGATCTGTGTGATGTCTTTAGGTTAGTTAGGTTTAAGAGTTCTAAGTCTAGGGGACTATAACCTCAGATGTTAAGTCCCATAGTGCTTAGAGCCATTTGAACCATTTTGCAATTGCAAGAAAATGATCTTAGGTGCTTTGCTTAAATTTTGTTCATATTGAACTCTCAGTACAGTATTGAAATTACCTTAAAATTGTGATCAACCGTAGTTACTGGCTAGAAAGGCTAGCTTAACGAATAATTACAGTACAGGTTTGTAATAATGTTTGTGTTTTTGTATGTTTGTACTTAACACTGTTTCTCATGTTGTGCTTGAAAAAAGTGTTCAGCATTGACCTGTGACTACTGATAAATTAGTTTCTAGGTCCCCATGCTACTTTTTGAGCCAGCTGTTCTTTCCGTATAACAATACTAGCAGAAATGGAGTGCAACTATCAACTTTATTACATTTGTTTGCTGTAATAAATGACTGGCTACCACTGTTCAAACAACAACAGATTCGGGGAACACATGTCTTAATTGTATTGAATCTAGTACACAAAGAAATGAAGACTCCCTAACAAAACAGACAATAATCGGAACAGATAGAATGACTACCTGAAAACCATTTTCATGTCAGCAATTTCCAATAATTAAACAAATAAAAGATCCTCGTATTCAAGTTAGTACTGTTCCACCATTAGCTGTCAGTACCTGCAATGATCAAAAACGTTCTGCTTTAATACACAGATATTAATTGTGACCTGGAGCCAGTTGTTGCCAAAACGTTTTAAAACTCCTACGTTGTTCATGCCAAATCACTGATACATTGCTTGCTTGAGTGTACTACTGTCTCGTGTCCTATAAGCGACAATAGTGTTTCAATATCAACTCAAGTAAATACCAATAGCTAACCTTATTTATAAACAGTGCAAGTATTTGGTGCAAATGTGGCTAATTAGGCTGGCAACTGTCTTCTTTTACGTAACTGCAGTTTACTTACGACTAATAGAACCTTCGTTCGAATGACTTTTTTTCTTCTATTGCTTTATTTCAATAATGATCTTTCGAGAAACGAAATTCAGTCCAGTACTGATGATCTCGGTCTTTTCAAATCGGTGCTAAATTAGTAAGAGCCAATAGTGGCACAAGTACTTTAAACAACCTGAAGTTCTATATCAACGTACACACTACATCTATACTCTGAAAACCATCGTGAGGTATATGGCAGAGGGTACGTCCCATTGTACCAGTTATTATGTTGCATTCACGTATGGAGCGCGGAAAGAATGACTGTCTGTGCGTGCGGAAATCATTCTAATCTTATCCTCACGGTCCTTCGTGAGTGATACGTAGGGATTGTAGTACAGAGTGTTTATAAATGAATATCGGGGTTTTAGCGCTTTATAATATTTATTATATTAAACTTAAAGTTATAAATGATATGTCAAATGAAAGAGCAACTCAAACAGTTTTACCAAGAACCTAAAAGTGTTGAATGTGAGCACGGCACACATCAAGTCTATAGCCGAGTTCTTCCCAAACGTTGATAAGTGTGTCTTCAGTGATTGTAGCAACAGCTGCTTCAATCCGGTTTCTTAATTCAGGGAGGTCTGCTGGTAGCGGAGGCACGTACACACGATCCTTGATGAAGCCCCAAAGGAAAAAATCGCATGGCGTTAGGTCGGGTGGACGTGGAGGCCATGCTAAGCAAGCCCTGTCGTTGGGTCCCTTGCGACCTATCCAGCGCTTGGGTACAGTGAAGTTCAACCAATCTAGCGGATTGCGGCGGAAACATTGCGCGCTGCGCGTGCGTACTGGTGCCAAACACAACTGTTTGAGTTGCTCTTTCATTTGACATATCATTTGTAACTGTAGGTTTTAATGTAATGAATATTATAAAGCGTTAAAACCGCGATATTCATTTATAAACACCCTGTATATTCCTAGATTAATGACTTAAAGGCGGCTCTTGAAACTTTGTTAACAGACTTTCTCGGGATAGTTTACGTTTATCTCCAAGAGTCTCCCAGTTCAGTTCCTTCAGTATCTCTGTGACACTCTCCCACGGATTAAACACACCTGTGACCACTCGTGCTGCCCTTCTCTGTATACGTTCAATATCTTCTGTTAGACCTATCTGGTACGGGTCCCACACTCTTGAGCAATATTGTAGAACCGGTTGCACTTATAAGCAATCTCCTTTGTAGATTTATTGCACTTCCTCAATATTCTAAGACTAAACCGAAGTCTACCGCATGATTTACCCACGACTGTGATCATTGCATTTCATATTCCCACAAAGTGCTACACCATGTGTTTGTATGGGATGGCCGATTCCAGCCATGGCTCATTTAGTTTTGTGAAGTGCACAATTTTACATTTCTGAACGTTTATAACAAGTTCCCAATGTCTGCACCACTTATAAATCTTATCAAGATCTGACTGAATATTTATGCAATTTTTTTTCACATAGTAGTGCAGTAGGTAACTGCATCATCTGCAAAATGCCTGATGTTACTATTAATATTGTCTGCAAGGTCATTAATATACAACATGAACACACTTCACTGGGGTACACTCGAAGTTACTTCTACAGCTGACGCTAACTCTCCATCCAAAATAACATGCTGTGTCCTCCCTACCAAAAAGTCCTCAATCCAGTCACAGATTTCACTTGATATCCCATATGATTGTACATAGGACAAGCGTAGGTGTAATCCTGATACAAATGCTTTTCGGGTATCAAGAAATACAGCATCTATCTGACTGCCTTGATCCAAAGCTTTCAGCATGTCAGGTGAGAAAAGTTCTAGTTGAGTTTCACACCATCAGTGTTTTCGAAGTCCATGCTTGGGATTGAGGATGTCAAATGGCTCTAAGCACTGTGGGACTTAACATCTGAGGCCATCAGTCCCCTAGACTTAGAACTACTTAAACCTAACTAACCTAAGGACACCACACACATCCATGCCCGAGGCAGGATTCGAACCTGCGACCGTAGCAGCAGCGCGGTTCCGGAATGAAGCGCCTAGAACCGCTCGGCCGCAGCGGCCGGCGAGGAGGTAATTCTTTTCAAGATACCTCACTATGTTCAAGCTCAGAGTATGGTCTAAGATTCATATCTTCAACACTGCCATCAGCTAACTGTGCAACATTTGAAACAAGGGTAACTGCCAATAAAAGTAAGCACTCGTCATCGATCAAGGTTGCAGGGTAGTTTCACTGTCTCATGAAGCAGAGTTCTTCGGTTTGATTGCCGCCCAAGAAATAGCCTATGATAAAATGTTTGCAAGTGAAGGCTAATCTCCGAAACACTGTGGGGTTTTTGTATGGGCTTCACTGATAGACTGATTGACGAGGAAAAATTTGTGTTTATAATTTATTATCTGTACATCAGCCAATTATCCGGCCGTAAACACATAGTGCTGCCCGTCCGAAGCCGGAGCAGTTCGCTAGTTAAATGTAATTGTGTGTGTTTTCTATCAACAACTGACGATATCCGCAGTGATTGTACAAGAAACGACAAAGATGAAACTGCAGTATATATTTGTGTGCAATATATAGTTTCAAAAAATGACAGACTTGGACTTAATTAGCGAGATGCCCTGTGGGCGAATCAGTGAATGCACTTTATCATTCTTTTAATAGTAATGCTATATTTTTGGAAGATTGTTCCATGATGTGCTATTTCACTTTCAGTACAATAATAATAGCAATTCTTTTTACTTTTAAAATGCTTTACGGGCTCTGATATCCTCAAGTATATTCAATTATTGGTTCCACTTGTGAGTGGCTATCTGTACATCGTAGAGGACGCAACAGTTCACACATAATGAGAAAAGCAGTGTCCATTTTCGTCTTCAATATATATGTGGGAGTGTCGGAAAATTAACCATACTCCAAAAGTATTTCAGCAATCACACATATCTCGATCAGGACCACAATGTCTTTCTTACCAGTTAGTTTTGATGTATGTGTAACTAGACTGTGCATTATTGGAATCCTTCCACTTAAATTAAAAAAAAAAAAAAAAAAAAGACGTACCACGAAGCGATTATCCAAATAGGACTGATTTCGGTAGTTCTGATGTACATGTACAGAGCAACAAATGATTACAATTTCAGAGAAATTGGATGATTTAATGAAGAGACACAACTTTACGTTTCGAGCAAGTCAGTAACGCACTTGTCAAGATCTGGCCGTTAAGAAAGCAGTTGTCGGCTTAGCATTGACCGACAGAGTTGTTGGATCCTGGGGGATATTTTCTTATTTTTTGGTCATCAGTTTAGTGACAGATTTGATGCTACCCGCCACGAATTCCTCTTCTGTTCCAATCTTTTCAGTTCAGAGTAGCACTTGCAACTTTCCTCCTCAACTATAAGTTGGATATATCACAATCTCTACAGCTTCCTCTAGTACATGGAAGCTATTCCCTGACGTCGTAATAAATGCCCTATCATCCTGTCTCTTCTTCTTATCAGTTTTTTCCCTGAATTTTCTCCTCGCCGATTCTGCAGAGAACCTGCTCATTGCATAACTTATCCGTCCACCTAATTTTCAACATTCTCGAGTCTTGGCTGTCCGGAACTCTCTGCAGCTCCAACCAGACTCAGCTCGATGTCCATTCTGAACTCGGAGACACGGCCACCCGGGCATACTGGTTCGGACACACCCATGCAGAAGGAACACTTGCCCATCGCCGACGACATCTCTGCACGAGGAAGGAACCGACACACGTCCGGCAAGATTACCAAATGACGAGGCCCAGAAACGGTCGAAAGACCAAATACACGTCGCCCAATGAGACGACCAACCGGCGGTCGTTCCCCCTCCAATGTCCTTCCGTCGGGCAGTTCATGTGTGTGGCCAGCGGTCGGTAGGTACTGGTTGTCCGCGCCTCACTGGCGCTCCGTCCCCGACTGACCTCAGACACACCACGACCCGGAAATACAAGTGGTCGCTCCAGAGAGAGTACGACAGTGCACTTATCGATAAGCGCTGCTGCTGCCACTAACGGGCAAGCAAACCAGCACCCTATTGACGCCAGTAAATCTAATTAAAAGAAAAACGAGGCGACAGATCCACAAAAAGAAGATGACGTGCAATAAATGGCATGACTGCCAGCCGCGCACGGCTCACCTAGATTGTCGCATCTAGTGTCCCAATTCCTTTTAATTATTAAAATAATTACAACTGCTGTTTTCAAGAGCAATTATCTTATAATTAACAGATACAGAGGAGGCAAAAAAAGACACCAGTTAATTATTTTACGCACCATAAGACAGATTCGAGATGTGGTAGAACAAACGAATCTTTACAATTAGTTGGACTGATATGATAAGGAATGAATAGGTTCTCAGCAGAATCGGCGAAGCAAGGAGCGCGTGGAAAACAATGACAAGAAGGGACGGGATGATATAACATGTGTTAAGGCATTGGGGAATAACTTCCATGGGCCGCGCGGGATTAGCCGAGCTGTCTAGGGCGCTACAGTCGTGGACTGTGCGGTTGGCCCCCGCGGAGGTTCGAGTCCTCCCTCGGGCATGGGTGTGTGTGTTTGTCCTTATGATAATTTAGGTTACGTAGTGTGTAAGCTTAGGGACTGATAACCTTAGCAGTTAAGTCCCATGAGATTTCACACACATTTGAACTTTCTTTTTAACTTCCATGGTAGTAGAGGGAGCTGTAAAGGACAAAAACTGTAGAGGAAGACAGAGACTGGACAAGATCCAGCAGATAATTGAGGACGTAGGTTGCAAGTGCTGCCGGCCGGAGTGGCCGAGCGGTTCTAGGTGCTTCAGTCTGGAACCGCGCGACCACTACGATCGTCGGTTCGAATCCTGCCTCGGGCATGGATGTGTGTGATGTCCTTAGGTTGGTTACGTTTAAGTAGTTCTAAGTTCTAGGGGACTGATGACCTCAGATCTTAAGTCCCATAGTGCTCAGAGCCGATTTTTTTTGCAAGTGCTACTCTGAGATGAAGAGGTCGGCGCAGGAGAGGAATTCTTGGCGGGTTGCATCAAACCAGTCAGAATACCAATGAATTAAAAAAAAAAATAGGTAACCCAACTTCATCACCCGCTCCCAGTACTCAAGGAGCATGAAACATTTTCCAGGTCAGTTTTGTTTTGCTCAGCCTGTTTAATGAACAATAATTAGCTTCACAATGTGGAGCTTCACTAAAAATTCCATCACTACATAGCTGGCAAGCAAATGCGATATAAGCTTCTTTAAATTCGAAATTGGCGTTAATAAAATGTATCTTGCATATAGTTGTTGACGAAAAATAATCTGCTGTGTCTGATCACTAGAATCCTTGGAGTTTACAGTCAATATCTTCAAACAGAATTCTTAAGATTACTCGTCCTTTTCTTCACTCCCATGAGCCTGTGTCCACAGTAAGATGAACCCATACGCTACACTTGATGCAATAAAGCTTTCGCTGATACCTAACCTCGATAACTTGTAGGGTTTCCGCAATGCTCCGGAAGGCATGTTCTCTACTCACATATTTTGGTAGGGTATCGACGTGTTGTGATTCGTGTCGTGTAAGCATCGGCAGCTGAGGGCCCTTAAGTCCCTCAGCGGCTGATCCGTAATAACAGAAGCGACGCGCTGCTTCTGTGTTTACGCAAGAAGCACTTTGCGCCTGCTGCTGCCGGCTGACCGACAAGGAAAAGCGCCATGTGCTTCCAATACAAAGTGCCAAGCTGCGAAAAACGACATTCGGAGATGCTCGTATCCTAGTTACCGCCCTAACTCCAGAACTGATGCCAAACAGACACGTAACATGTTTCAAAACTCTATGTGCGGTGTACTTCTATCGTAAGATTTGTTCAGCCAGTGCTTTTTGTCTTACTGCCTGTGAGTTATTTATTCACTACGGTGTAGTGTCCGATGTTTGGTTTTCAAAATTCATGAATAATGCTATAGACTACAAGTGTATGAATTCCTAGGTTATACAGGGTGTTACAAAAAGGTACTGCCAAACTTTCAGGAAACATTCCTCACACACAAAGAAAAAAATATGTTATGTGGACATGTGTCCGGAAACGCTTACTTTCCATGATAGAGCTCACTTTATTACTTCTCTTCAAATCACATTAATCACGGAATGGAAACACCCAGCAACAGAACGTACCAGCATGACTTCCAACACTTTGTTACAGGAAATGTTCAAAATGTCCTCCGTTAGCGAGGATACATGCATCCACCCTCTGTCGCATGGAATCCCTGATGCGCTGTTGCAGCCCTGGAGAATGGCGTATTGTATCACAGCCGTCCACAATCCGAGCATGAAGAGTCTCTGCATTTGGTACCGGGGTTGCGTAGACAAGAGCTTTCAAATGCCCCCATAAATGAAAGTCAAGAGGTTTGAGGCCAGGAGAGCGTGGAGGCCATGGAATTGGTCCGCCTCTACCAATCCATCGGTCACAGAATCTGTTGTTGAGAAGCGTACGAACACTTCGACTGAAATGTGCAGGAGCTCCATCGTGCATGAACCACATGTTGTGTCGTACTTGTAAAGGCACATGATCTAGCAGCACAGGTAGAGTATCCCGTGTGAAATCGTGATAACGTGCTCCATTGAGCGTAGGTGGAAGAAACTAAAATGAGCTCTAACATCGAGATTAAGCGTTTCCGGACACATGTCCACATTACATCTTTTCTTTATTTGTGTGTGAGGAATGTTTCCTGAAAGTTTGGCCGTACCTTTTTGTAACACCCTGTATACTGCGCTACCCAATAGCTTTATTACGCTTCAAGCTAGCTCTCTGGCTTTGAAATGCTTAATGTGGAGGTTGTGCCAGTGTGTGGTTTAGAAGTTAATTTTCATTTGGCTTTCGTTATTCTTGTATGTGGCCTCAGCCTCTTCTTAGTAACACAGTGCCTATGGTTTTAAGTACTAACGACATTTCTCGTGTAATTAAGCTCCACCAGAGATTTCCATTCTCACATGGTGAGATGAAACACTATGGCCAACTCCTTAACAGCATCTTGGTCCACCTCTGAAATGCAATACAGCAGCGATTTTGGGTGGCGTGTGTCCATCAAGTGCTTCGTAGGTTTCCGGTGGTGTGGGGCACGTAATTCCCGCAAACAAGCTGTTGGTTTGTGCATATGGAGCTGGTTCCCGATACCGCCCCATATGTGTTCCACAGGATTCAGATCAAGCGAATTTTGTGGCCGCGATATCAGCGTGAGTTCACTGTCGTGCTCCTCAAAGCACTGCAGCTCAGTTCTGGCCTTGTGGCAAGGACAGTTACTTTGCTGGAAGTTGCCATCGCTGTCAGGGAAGGATAAAGCTGTACTGGTGGCCTGCAGCAGTGTTCACATAGCGCACAGCTTTCATCAAACCTTCGTTTACGACAGTGCACGCAGAATAATGTGGCAGCTAGATGTACAATCGGCAACGTACACTACTGGCCATTAAAATTGCTACACCACGAAGATGACGTGCTACAGACGCGAAATTTAAACGACAGGAAGAAGATGCTGTGATATGCAAATGATTAGCTTTTCAGAGCATTCACACAAGGTTGGCGCCGGTGGCGACAGCTACAACGTGCTGACATGAGGAAAGTTTCCAACCATTTTCTGAACACAAACAGCAGTTGACCGCCATTGCCTGGTCAAACGTTGTTGTGATGCCTCATGTTACGAGGAGAAATGCGTACCATCACGTTTCCGACTTTGATAAACGTCGGATTGCGGCCTATCGCAATTGCGGTTTATCGTATAGCCACATTGCTGCTCGCATGGGTCGAGATCCAATGACTGTTAGCAGAATATGGAATCGGTGGGTTCAGGAGGGTAATACGGAACGCCGTGCTGGATCCCAACGGCCTCGTGTCACTAGCAGTCGAGATGACAGGCATCTTATCCGCATGGCTGTAACGGATCGTGCAACCACGTCTCGATCCCTGGGTCAGCGGATGGGGACGATTGCAAGACAACAACCATCTGTACGAACAGTTCGACAACGTTTGCAGCAGCATGGACTATCATATCAGAGACCATGGCTGCGGTTACCCTTGACGCCGTATCACAGACAGGAGCGCCTGCGATGGTGTACTCAAGGATGAATCTGGGTGCACGAATGGCAAAACGTCATTTTTTTCCGATAAATCCAGGTTCTTTTTACAGCATCATGACGGTCACATCCGTGTTTGGCGAGGTCGCAGTGAACGCACATTGGAAGCGTGTATTCGTCATCGCCGTACTGGCGTATCACCCGGCGTGATGGTATGGGGTGCCATTGGTTACACGTCTCGGTCACCTCTTGTTCGCATTGACGGCACTTTGAACAGTGGACGTTACATTTCAGATGCGTTACGACCCGTGGCTCTACCCTGCATTCGATCCCTGCGAAACCATACATTTCAGCAGGATAATGCACGACTGCATGTTGCAGGTCCTGTACGGGCCTTTCTGGATACAGAAAATGTTCGACTTCTGCCCTGGCCAGCACATTCTCCAGACCTCTCACCAACTGAAAACGTCTGGTCAATGGTGGCCGAGCAACTGGCTCGTCACAATACGCCAGTCACTACTCTTGATGAACTGTGATATTGTGTTGAAGCTGCATGGGTAGCTGTACCTGTACACGCCATCCAAGATCTGTTTGACTCAATGCCCAGGCGTATCAAGGCCGTTATTACGTCCAGATGTGGTTGTACTGGGTACTGATTTCTCAGGATCTATGCACCCAGATTGCGTGAAAATGTAATCACATGTCAATTCTAGTATAATATATTTGTCCAATGAATAGCCATTTATTATGTGCATTTCTTCTTGGGGTAGGAATTTTAATGGCCAGTAGTGTACACATGGTGAGAGCGGCAGTTGTGGGAGGTACGGGCAGATGCTGTAACGGAAATGCCGATCACTGGAGGTGAAGTGCAATGCTAAGCTGAGGTCTACGCAGCTATTTTTTGTAAGTAATAAGTGGAGTCTCTCCACGCCCACACTTTAATTTTGACCGTTTGGAATGATTTGTCACCTCTGCTTTGGTCAGTATCTAAAAAGAATTCCGCTGAAAATGGAACAAAAGCAGTGCTTCATTTTCGTCTGGCTTGTTGACCATTTGTAACGTTCGGAGAAAGGTCATGAGCGGCGAATTTTGAGTAAAATCTACACGTTTTTTCTCGTTGCCATGTTAAAACTTGGTTCATTTGGCAGAACACAGCGGAGTTAACGCCGCATCACCCTGTCAATATGATGTGGAGAAAGAACTGCGAGAGAATTCTGAATCGGTGGATTATTAAGATTATTAAGTGAAGAAGTGAGAAAAGTGGTTTATTAAGTTTATTAAGTGAAGAACTGAGAAAAAGTAAGTTACTAAAATAAACGTGTGAAGACTTCACTTACGTTGTTCCACAACCCATAGCATTTCTTGTTCCACTAGTTATCAATGGCCCTTAAAAATTACATCCTTTCATCGAAAAAGTCTGAAGTTAGTGGAACATCACAGTATGGTTCAAATGGCTCTGAGCACTATCGGACTTAACATCTGAGGTCACCAGTCCCCTAGAACTTATAACTACTTAAACCTAACTAACCTAAGGACATCACACACATCCATGCCCGAGGCAGGGTTCGAACCTGCGACCGTAGCGGTCACGCAGTTCCAGACTGAAGCGCCTAGAACCGAACATCACAGTAGATAATAAAGTTTTGCATAATAAGCGTTTGGCAAAATACTGTCCTAATTGCGTACTACTGTTTTCCAAAATCTTATTTCGATATCTGAAACTTTTGTGGATATTTCACTCTGGCTTCATCGCTGGCGCGCGCGATCGCAGTTGAGCGTGCTACCTGAGACCAATTTTCTTTAGATGGGTGATAGATAAAGACCTCTACCCAATTCTAAAGGAGAATTGAATATGTAAGCTACATTTCACATGCAACAACATACTATGTAGTGTACACCATCACAAAATAACAGCGACCTCAGTTTTTCATTGCAAACTTTTCAGAATTTCGCGCAGTGTATTACTTACATGCAAATATCGCAATAACTATAACCATTAACGGAATGATTGGCACACCATCATGAAGTTGACATAAAAAGCTGTAAGCAACGTAAAAAATGGAGTGATGAAGGTATCACGGTCATCTATGCCACGGGGCTGCAGAACACAACACCTCTACGGATTAACAACACGGTCGGCAGCCCTAATGAATAAATACCTGTCGCTGTTTCAACAAGATCCATTCAATGAGCAAATCGTCTTGGCTGGTCAAGAAGTAACGTCTTCCATAGCAGAAAACAAAAGAAAAAGATGGATTAAAGTTATGGAGGGAACAGATCTTTAAATTAGTAGCCATAAGGCCTGGAAACTGCTGAGAAAACTAAATAACGATCCAACCAAACAGGCCAATCACGCTAACATCACTCCGAGTCAGATTCTTGAGAATGCTAAACCAAGATCTCCTATCAGAAAATCGGACTGCGAATTAGAGTTTAAGGAACAATCTCAGAATAATAACCTGACTAGAGCATTCAACCCAGGTGAATTAGAAGAAGCCATTCACAAATGCAAAAAAGGCAAGGCAGCAGGATTAGGCGAAATTTGTGTAGAGCAAATTAAACAATTTGGCACCGCAACCAAAGACTGGCTCTTAAACCTGTATAACCACTGTCTGGCTTTTTTCAAGGTCCAGAAGTTATGGTGCAAGGCACCCGTGACTGCGATACTAAAAGCTGGAAAGTCACCAACGGATACGAAGAACTACAGGCCAGTATCTCTCCATTGCCATCTCTATAAGATCCTAGAGAGGATGATTCTTCACCGCTTAACTGCGGTAGTTGATCCACTTCTTAGCTCGCAGCAAGCTGGCTTTAGACCAGGCAAGAATTGCACCTCACAAATCCCTGACTTTTCTCAGTTCATAGAAGATGGCTTTGAGCACAGAAAGATAACAGGTGTAGCTTTTGTTGACCTTTCGGCGGCCTTTGACACCGTAAACCACGGTGTGTTACTTCACAGAATCCACAACCTGACTAACGACTACGCGCTAACGAGGATAATTGCAACAATCCTACAGAATCGACGTTCCAAGGAAAACGCAGCCGATGGAGAACTCAAAAGAACAGTCTCTCTCAAGGAAATGTACTGTCACTTATTCTATTTAATGTACATACTAACGATCAAGCACAGCCTCAAGGACGCAAAAATTTAATATATGCTGATGACCTTGGTCTTGCTGCCCAGGGCAATCGGTTTGAAGATGTAGAGATAATGCTTACACACGGTCTACAACAGCTTGGTACTTAATATGGCCGGCCGGTATGGACGAGCGCTTCTAGGCGCTTCAGCCTGGAATCCTGGTTCGAATCCTGCCTCGGGCATGGATGTGTGTCATGTCCTTAGGTTAGTTAGGTTGAAGTAGTTCTTAGTTCTAGGGGACTGATGGCCTCAGCAGTTAAGTCCCATAGTGCTCAGAGCCATTTTTGAACCAATCACGCCGCCGCGTTACATACAGAAGCCACTGCGGGACGAGGGCGCCGCCACGAACGATTACGCCGCTGCCAATGAGATACAAGCATCTCCTCTCCGGAGCTTCAGTGGGAGGTGTACTCAAGTTCAAATATTTATGCACTGATATCGTTTTGTGTGTCTGCCAGTGGAATAAAATTTACGGAGTTTCATAGTAACCATTGCTCGACATCTTCTGAATAGACAATACATTGAAGAGTGACAGATTTAAAATACTTTTGTTTCTGTATATATTTTAACTTCAAATCTACTGTTAGCAACTGACGCTGCTACTGCAGCAACAAAGTTATGTATTATTTTTACTATTTGATATTACTGAAACCAGGTTGGTAGTTACTCAGAGAGCGCACAGGATAAGGTTATGATTGTGGATGGGGTCATATACAGTTACTGTCAGTTGCACAGTCAAACTCACAACTTTATTTTTCTAAGAATCACTCATTTACACAAATAAACAATATGGCAGAAGGCCTAGTTAAAGAACTTGAGATGCTTTCTGGGCTGAAGGTCCAAAACCACAACAAAAACAAGAATGTCTGAAGGCCTGGCTTAGAAATCAAAAGCAATTAAAAAAGAAGGTATTTTTTTCTTTTTTTTTTTAAATATGCAATTGAAAACAATTAGCGGCTGAAGGCATACACTGCACGTCTGAAGGACAACTATATTTAAAACACATTATTACACAATTTTTCCAACCAAGAAATTTCTTTTTAAACTTACAACAGAACAGCCGGAAGCCTAATTGGCTCTGAGCACTATGGGACTCAACTGCTGAGGTCATTAGTCGGTAGCCTAATTAAAGAAATATTAACGTACTGCACGGTTGAAGGCCACAAACAAATTTGAAACAACGGCTGAAGGCCTCAACAACACGTCAGACAAATAATTTAAAATAAACCCCTTGCTTCTTATAAAAAATTTTCCTTTAAAGAAGACAGACGGCTGAAGGCCGTATTTAAAGGGGTTCACGTAAATCCTCGGCTGAAGGCCACACATAACACATCGACCAACTAACGGCATAGGGCTTGGATTACAAATCATTTCAGATAGAACCAATTTTAATGAATTTCTTTTTCTTTTTTAAAATAAAATTAATCTTCGAAATTCTAATTTAACCCGGCTGAAGGCCTCTATGTAAAATTTAAAAAGAACTGGATTAATACACAGCCGAAGGTATTGCACAATACTTCAAACTAAAATGAAAATCACAATCTAAAACTAACAGAACAACTGGTGCTCAGAAGTGTTCTAACAGTCGCCCTGAGAAGGTAGCTCAAACGTAAGGGGAGGTGAGACAAGCCAATGGTTGAAGTTAAATAATCGGATGGCAACTCAAACTAGGGATGGCCCGAGAACCAACCAACAATTTAACCAATTCCCTTCAGTCTGACCAATTTCACAGTGATGGAATATATCGGCCAAGGACGAGGATACGAAGAGCACTACGTCTTTAGAAATTGGAGTCTAAAAACAGCCAAGGGAACAATAACCACTCTAAGCAAAATATGAACCAAGCAACTTAAAAGGCTGTCGAACTACACGCCGTGCCAGACACCATCAACACGACGACGAAAGGCACACTGCCGGAAAACTACGCTAACGACCAGGGTAAGTAACTGGGGCGGGCAACGGTCACAGGGCAGAAAATACCGCTGGTGCACTTCACTAGCAAGTAACAATCAATTTAATAATTAATCACAACATAGGAAGACGGCTCCTAGATTTCGCTGACTCCAACACATCATACGTTGCTGCTAGCCCGAATGGCCCAGGGAGCAGCAACCCGCAAATGAATGAAGAGATGTCACAATAGGTTAATTGATCTCTCAACTCTAGTATCCAGGTTCGGTGGGCAACGAACTCTCTCGCAGCTAGTGCCTCATTATCCAACTGCCTGCACGCCACCAGCGCTCCTGGTCCGCCGCGGAGACTTCCTCGCTGCTCCGTCCCAACCGACTGCCTACCACACACCACCACCACCCGGAAATACTCACGGTCACTCCAAAGATAATACGACAGTGCTCTTATCGATAAGCGCTGCTGCTGCCACTCACGGGCAGGCAAGCCAACAACTTAGTGACGCCAGTAAATCGAATAAGAAACTAGATGGGAGTACCACCAAGACAAGATGTCAAGCAATAACGGCACGAACATAAGCCGCGCGCGGCTCAATTACATGTAGAATAAACCAATATCTGAATTCTCTGTTCATGAATAGCATCTGTTCCGCCTTCCTGTATCCACTAAAGAATCCCACAGCGTCCAAAGCAAGTCATAATTGTTATCAGCATATGAGCCAGGAGGTCCAGCACTACTAAATAAGTCACACATACACCGCTATAACAATATACTCTACTTGAACCAGAAGGAGACTACATGAAACACGTACACTTACGTTAAAACAGCTAGACGAGTGCCTGAATACGGCGAGAATAATTGAAATAAACGTATTCTCTTATTTTTAGATTTTAGTCGTTTCAGTAATCTTGGATCGTTCGTGAAGTCTCTGGCCAAGTATATAGCTTTTGGCCTTAAAAATGGTTCAAATGGCTCTGAGCACTATGGGACTTAACATCGATGGTCATCAGTCCCCTAGAACTTAGAACTACTTAAACCTAACTAACCTAAGGACATCACACAACACCCAGTCATCACGAGGCAGAGAAAATCCCTGACCCCGCCGGGAATCGAACCCGGGAACTTTTTGGCCTTAAAGACAAAGTATTTCACTCACAGAATGAAACGGTATTTCACAACTCGCCCCTGAAGCATGTTAAATGTCGTCCTGGGAGTAATTTGCAAAAAGAAAAACAAGGCTCTCCTTTGCGCTAACAAAAAAAAAAAAAAAACGCACTTTTACGCAGAATCGTAAGGGTGATGGTCTGGAAGTAGGGCCAGCCCATATCGAAGTGATGTGAGAACTGGGACGCTTACCATCTGTTCCACTTGGAGAATTAGAACCCTTAAACCACCCAAGAATAGGATAGATGTTTTGATCCACATACAGATGTTAAATCTTTCACTAAATAATGGTCATGTCGAGTTGAGGCGAATTTTATTTGCTTTATTTCGGACGGATAAACGCATGTGATAACAAAACATGCTTAAACGTAACATACTCAATAATAGCTCATGCATTACGTACGACTTTAAAGTCAGTGGGATGCTTGTCCGTCAGATCCTCGTTCCCTCACTTCACGATTCACCTAACGCAGAAATGTCTGCTGCGGGGACTACCGCCCCAATGTTGATGGATAGGCAACCTCACTCCCACGTGATAAAATAGTAAAAAACGTAAATAAGTTAAAAAGGTATTTTGCTAATTTCACAATTTCTTTACGCGTGTTGCTTTAGGACAGTGACATTGGAGAGGACACTGAGTCACACAACAAGCACGATAGCCGTACGGGCTACCTTGATCGTAGGCAAAGAGTTCCTCGCTTTCCATCTGAAAAAAAAAAAAAAAAAAAAATTTCAGCTCTAACGGTGAGGACAGACGTTTACTGCTGTGCGATATTTTTATTACAGTTTGCATACTGCTACCAAGATTGTTGAGTAGTCTTGCTTCAAATCCAGGGATACGAGGTGGTAAGAAACGTCGAGGTGCGAAGCCTTGTATAGTGCGTGAAGTAGTGTAGTCTATGTAATGCTGTGTTGTATGGTAGCGTTTCTAGTCGATCTTTGCCTGTATGCCGTTTTTTCACTATCCACAACATCTGTTTCCAAAGTATCGTTGGATAATCAACACCTTTCTGGACGAGTGGCTTCCCCCAAAGCCACCATACTCCGTATTTTCGTATCCACAGGGTGTTCGGAAATTCCCGTTACAGACATCTAGAGGGGAGTGAGTTCATAATATTTTGGATAGGGACCCATGTCAGGGTAAAAATTCGAAAGGAAACGTAGCGAAACGTCATTTATCACCCAAGAATTTTTTTGCATTAACATTTAAACATTACGTGTTTATGTGATTCTTCACTTCCGACAGATGTTACCACTTTTAAAGATTAATTGTTTATTTACAAGCACGGTGGATTCGCAGCAGCAGTATTTTGTTTGCACTCTGCGCTTATATGTTTATCTTTGCTATATACATCTTATCTATGACTAGCGCAGTAGTGGTGACTTTGATATCTTTGACGCATGCGCTTTCAATCCTCAGCAGCTATTTACCACGTGACTATCCGTATAAACAGGCACGCGCAAACGCTATGAACTCAGTCTCCGACTCGCCTTGAGGATGGCTGGGAGTTTTCTAGCCGAAATATCGCAAGAAGAATTGTCGCTGTCCCGAGTGAACGCCCGAAAGATGATGGAACATTACGTGTTTATGTTTACTGAATCGGAGACACTCAAGCAGAAGTTATGTGACACCAGGCGACCGTCTGAGTAGTAAACGTCATCAGGACTAAGCAATTGCATACCAGGAGAAGCAGCTCTGAGAATCTTCTCTTTCCCTCAGCAGACGTGGACGTGTTACACTTCTAAATTGAAACCATCGTAGAATGGTACGTTTCCGGAAATGAGTTTCGATTCAGAATATTATGTACTGACTCCCCTGTATAAGTCCTAGAAGTTTGTAACGGGAATTTCCGAACACCCTGTATGTTTACGTATGGCATTCAGACAATGTACAGTGTGTGATCAAAAGTATCAGGACACCAGGCTGAAAATGACTTACAAGTTCGTGGCGCCCTCCATCGGTAATGCTGGAATTCAGTGTGGTGTTGACCCAACCTCCGCCTTGTTGACAGCTTCCACTCCCGCAAGCATCGTTCAATCAGGTGCTGGAAGGTTCTGGGGTGATGGCAGCCTATTCTTCACGGAGTGCTGCACTGAGGTGAGGTATCGACGTCGGTCGGTGAGGCCTGGAACGAAGTCAGCGTTCCAAAACATCCCGGATGTGTTCTATAAGAGTCAGGTCAGGACTCTGTGCAGGCCAGTCCATTACAGGGATGTTATTGTCGTGTAACCAATCCGCCACAGGCCGTGTTTTATGAACAGGTACTCGATCGTGCTGAAAGATGCAATCACCATCCCCGAATTGCTCTTCAACAGTGGGAAGCAAAAAGGTGGTTCAAACATCAATGTAGGCCTGTGCTGTGACAGTGCCACGCAAAACAAGAAGAGGTGCAAGCCCCCTCCATGAAAAACACGACCACACCACAACACCACCTCCCCCGAATGGCAGATGACGTTCACCGGGCATTCGCCATACCCACAACCTGCCATCGGATCGCCACATTGTCTACCGTGATTCGTCACTCCACACAACATTTTGCCACTGTTCAGTCGTCCAATGTTTACGCTCCTTACACCAAGCGATGCGTCGTCTGGCTTATGAGCAGTCGCTCGACCATGAAATCCAGTACAAAAACTACAAACGATCGCCCTGGCGCCTGTCGTCGCTGTCCGCATCACTCGCGACACCTCACGGAGGGCCATTACATAATCCTCGGCGTTACTCTCAAAGAGAACCCGTCCCCATCCCCCCCACAGTACGAAGACAGAACAATCGAACTATTCAAGAAGTCAGAAGGCGCGCCGAATCCATTGCAACATAATTTGGTAAAAGCAAGCCAGAAGGCTCTGTCACTACTGTCATTAATCTAATGTATGTTACAATGTCACTCAACTATACACCAATAACCGTTGAGTGACATCAAATTAAGCAGAAGTGTTATCATGAACGAGTTACATGTTCAATGCATTTTAACAGAGAAGCTGCTGGAAATTGACACAAATTTCCATTTTCGAGGCAGGTAAAATGATTAAGACAAGAAAAATAAGTTCATCTGTTCTTCTGGTTCAGGGAGCAGGATGGTTCACGACTGACGAAGTACGGTTTAACCGTCCACACGTTATGCAAATAGTTTTAAAAATATATAGAATTTTTCTCGCTATAAAACTTCGTAGCTGAAGAATGAACGATATTCTCAAAACAACATTAATATATTAGATGACACTTACATTTGTAGAGCTCGTAATAATAAACACTGCACAAAATACAACATCATGTCTTACAACAACAAAAACAGCAGGGAATTGCTTATAGCGCTGTCTAACGTTAGTTCCTTCTCCCACACAATCAACATTTACAACCCCGTAAAAATTCAGGTACGCAGTTCGGTTCTTACAATAATATAGAAAGTTTCATTAGAGCAAAATTTCTACAAAACTTACTAAAGTGACTATTTGAAACAATAGTGTAAAAAAAATTCTACTTTCTGTTTCAGTTACATAATAATTTCTGTTGCTAATATATTAACGAAATCTTGTTTAGTTGCCGTAAAATAGGGTGAATAGAAAAGAAAACTTCCAAACGAGTTCTGTGCTATCGTGTTGGACGAAAAATGGGAATATCATTCAATGATTTGTTTCTCTGTGTTGGTAGTGAATCACTCTATCAGCGGAATTATGAATTACAAAGATGGCGACTCTGTCAGTTGATCTTACACTTACTTTATGACAAACATAGGATGTGACGTTGAATTTGCTTAATTCTAAATTTATCTGTAAGTACCAGTCAACATTTTATTGTTTTAATTTAAGTACCTGGAAAGCATATCTGAAGAAAAACCGTTACATTAATCTAAAGTTCAGTTTTGAAGTACACTTTAATCCGACTTGTGTTTCAACTGAGTGAAAACATATTATTATGTTTTCGGAATTTGTGGGGTGAATAGAAACAGTAATCGCCAGTGTTTCTTCAGAAGAAGACCAACAATTTTATGGCATTGTTCTCAACTCTGGAGATTATCCTGCGAGTAAAGTGTATAGAAAAAGTAAGTAGTCATTTATATTGTATGTACGTTCTGGCAAAGTTTACGTTGGTGTTTTTAAAAAAAAATCAAGGCGAAATAAACAGGTTGACTTTGGCGATAATGATTTATTTTTAGCCAAGGAGATGATTTTCGGAAACTCTGTTACTTCGGGGATTTGTACGACGCGTATATTAAAAAACGTGGTCATTTTAGAGATGCTGTCAGTGACTTAATGTATTAACAAAATAACCAATTGCAGTCTTTTAATGTTACAAAAACGTAACCACAGATATAACAATGTCTATCTCGAAAACAGGATTAAAGAAAAATACAAGTCGTGGAATATTCTGAGTTTTATACTGAGTAAACCTTTTTTTGGAGCACATAAATTTTGTTTATTACTCTTTTAGAACCAGTGTATATCTTGATATGCCCCAGTTCAGCTAAAGCACAAGTACTACTACTGTTTCTGTTTACATTGCTCTGGGGGAGGGGGGGGGGGGGGAGGAAAGTGTTACTAGAAACACCATTTTTTTCTATGTTTTATGTTACAACGTCAACAGCTTGGTTCCAAAACTAACTTTCTAAGCTTAAAATTAGGCTCAAGACCTATAATTCTACGTAATTTTAATTTTCATATTTAGTTTTAAAATTATCAGTTTTTTGTTTTAAAGCTCAAAACTTTACTGTTCTCCCAATTTTACGGTAACTGGCACTATACAACTGTTGCTTCCATAGACAGGAAGTGCGACCTTAGAATCTGATGACAAACCGGGTTTACCATATTTTCTTTGAAAGTACATTTACGTAAAATAAAAATTTGATATCCAGTAGAAAGCCTTTTTGCAATGTAATGACGATTGAAAACCTATATTCTGGTGAAATTAAGTATGTCTACGTTAACAGTAATTTACGAAACGTTAGTTCTATTCACAATCTGTGTATCGGGATGCGCATTAGTCCTGTGTTTTCTGGTCTGCCACATTACGGAATCCATACAGGTCCTTACCATTTCGTAATTGGATCCATCTAACTTCCACTATGTCGTCGTGCCCTGCAAGGATCTTTCTTTGCTCATCTAGCATCCATATGTCTGACTACAAGTATCAGCCAGCTCCACTATGTTTTAATAGCACTCATAAAATGGTCTTCCACTATAGTCTAACATATTTCATTGTTTCCTTGTCTCTCCTAACACTTCCTAATATGCATCTCTCCCCCTCTTCTCTCAGCATCCCTCAATTTCTGAAAGGTTTTCGCGTTAATGGGCCATGTTACACTGCCATAATAAAAATTGGTGATACACTGGGGGTACAAACTTTCAGTTTTAGACACATTGAAGACTTCCTTTTGAAAACTTATTTCGTTTACCAATGGCACTACAAGTTATTTCTAGTGTGCTGTTCATTTTTTTCAATGGTAGTAAGTGCCTGCCATCAGTTGTAAATAGGAAGTAATTTCCTAATTTTAAAAATAAACCAATATTATTGTAATAAAATAAGGGATCACTTACTCGATAGTGTAGGATGTATTAACATATTACAGCGTGTTCTGAATATGCTATAGTCCAAAATTGTTTAAAAAAAACAGAAATTACCTCTCTTTCTCGAAGACGTGCTGACACTGCGACAATAAGCTTTTATAAGCAAGTGCTGCCTCCTACAGGGAAGACACAGAAAGTAAAACAAGTGGTGCACTGAAAGCACATGGACTGAAGTATACGTTACAATCAGGCAATGCGTGTCTATACCCTAAGCTAGAAAAAAATATTTGGATATAGCATATATTAGGATGTATAAGGACTGAGAAGGTCAGTAAAGAACCCACGAAAAGAAGATTCATTTATTTCAGAGTCCAAGCAGGTTCGAGTCCTGTCTCGGACATGGATGTGTGTGATGTCCTTAGGTCAGTTAGGTTTAAGTAGTCCTAAGTTCTGGGGGACTGATGACCTCAGATGTTAAGTCCCATAGTGCTCAAAGCCATTTCAACCATTTGTATTTTAGTGATTTTAAGAAAATGGTATGATTTCATACATTACTACCAATTACAGTGTCTTAGGAATACGTTGTACAGGTTTATTTCATCATAACAGTTCCCCAAGTAGAGAATTAAGCACACTATCCATATTTTGCTATTATAAAGGATTGCGGTTGATGTGTTATTAGCTTTTCAATTAATTAATGTGAGAGACTATCTGCTGGTAACAAACTTTAAAGAAAGGGATTCTTAACCTACGTAATTCATCTTCCAGTGACTATAAAGGTCGGTTCGAAAATTGTAATATTAGCTGTTGACACAACCATAGTACTCCAAGGCACAAACTCAAGCTTACCCGAACAGTGGTAACGGTCTCAGAGATGTTGGTAACCACTGGCATAGATTAATGTCGCACTGTTCACACTGGCAGCAAAGTGAGGCAATTCCAGTGGGATTGCTCCCGCGGCGAGCCTCCTTGGCGAGTAACCTTTGCAAAGCGTCAGGGAGGAATCCGGCAGCTTCGCACCCCGCAGGCGGTATTGCTTCGACCCAGCCGAGTGCACCAGAACGGCCCGTCGTAGCGCCACGGCCGTGTAACCGAAGCCGTAGCCGCCACAAAAGGACCCACCAGATGGACGCATTGTTCGTCCTGCCGCTCCGCATTCAGCACCCCCGTCCCCCATCCTCCCACCCCACCCACTGCAGGCGCTCCCTCAATGCAGCTTTTTGTAGAAACTTTCCCTACCGTCACACTGTACACTTGTTGGTAATTGTTCGCTTGCAAGAGCTCCTACACTTGCAATTTCTTTCACTGGAACGCAGTGACGCCTCGTCAATCGACACAAACTTGTACCCGTATTATCGAATTACCAAATTCTCTTGCTGAAATGATAGGGAGCTAGGATCGGAGAATGGTAAGGGGCCGAGCATAAATAAAATAATCCTTTTAACATATTTATTTACTACATACGCCAAATACAGAGGGGTCCAAAAAATGTATCCACTGTTTAAAAGTCCATAACTTGCAAACTAATTGACGGAATTGTCTCATTTTTGGTGAAAGTGTAGCTTGAAGTCCGACTTAAAGATATCACTGTAGGTGTTCGCAATGGTCACCATAAACATCCACACGTGCGGTTAAAGGCACTGCAGTCTGGAACCGCAAGACCGCTACGGTCGCAGGTTCGAATCCTGCCTCGGGCATGGATGTTTGTGATGTCCTTAGGTTAGTTAGGTTTAACTAGTTCTAAGTTCTAGGGGACTAATGACCTCAGCAGTTGAGTCCCATAGTGCTCAGAGCCATTTGAACCAAACATCCACACACGAACGATGCCGCCGAACTGCAGCACGAACTACTGACTGCAGCGTGTTCAATTGGATATTTGCACATGAATGCACGATTGATTCTCGAAGTTCATCCAATGTGAGTGGCTTTTGTCGATAAACGACGTCCTTTAGTGTTCCCCACAGGTAAAAGTCCAGAGGAGTTAGGTCTGGGGAACGTGGTGGATACTCCACAGCACCTCTACGGCCTATCCATCTTCCTGGTAGATTTTTGTCGAGATACGCCCTAACACGATTTTGGTAGTGCGCTGGAACACCATCTTGTTGAAAGCAAGCTCTTCCGTCTCCATACAAGTCTCGGATGGCAGGTAAATGGATGTCTGAAGCTTCTGAAGGTACATCTCACCGGTAACTGTGCCGTCAAAGAAGAATTTCCCAATCAAGCCCCGGTAAGACAACCCTCACCACACATTTACTCCTGGCAAATTCACGGCTTTGTCTACATGGACGTTCGGATTTTCGGCGGCCCAGTAGATACAATTTTGGCGATTTACTGTACCATTGAGTTTGAACTGTGCCTCATCAGACCACACAATCATCTCTGCAAACTCTTCATCGTTGCGCACCATGTTAGAAAACCACTCGCAGTACTCCATTCTACGATCTAGGTCGTCCTCGTTCATTGCGTGTAGCAATCGTGGGATGTAGCACTTCCACTTTGCTGTCTTCAAAATTCGCCGAACACTAGAGCGACTCACTCCAGTTTCACGGGCACACTGTCTCACAGACTTCTGTAGTGAGCGAGTGAATTGCTGTAACACACGACGGGAATTAGCTGGACTTGTTACTGTTACAGGTCGTCCAGATCATTGTGTACATCTTTAACACAGCCTTCGGCTTCAGATTTGTCTCGAATGCGACGAATCGTTAAACGTATCGGTGGCTCTGTTTGATACTCATTTCGCCATTGCCCTTGAACCTCATTAATGTTTTCGTACATAAAATACCACTTCAAAACTGACTTCCTTTCATCGAATGTAAGCCTTGCGCCAGCCATGTTTACTCGAGTAACTAGGTGCAATTAAGAACAAAACGCTGACTATCTGGCGACTGTCATCTGACAAAACAAAACAGCGCAATACAACGCTTGTGTGGCGATTCCCGGACTACAAAGTATCACACTACCAAAGATGATACAACTCCGTCAATTAGTTTGCCAGTTATGGACTTTTTAACAGTGGATACATTTTTTTGGACCCCTCTGTATAACATCTACAAAGACGTACAATACTTGCTCGCCGCAGATGCCAAGTTAAAATAACATAAATACTACGAACCACTAAGGACAAGGCGTGGTGGCTGGGTGTTGTGTGCTGTCCTTAGGTTAGTTAGGTTTAAGTAGTTCTAAGTTCTAGGGGACTGATGACCATAGATGTTAAGTCCCATAGTGCTCAGAGCCATTTGAACCATTTGAACTAAGGTCAAGGGGTAGCAGAATATGCAACTTCTGTACAGACTTTAAAACAAGACAGTGAGCATTAGCAAACTGACAAGCATAAGCAGTTATTCACAAGAGCAACCAAGGACACATCCAAAGAAAATAAAGGAGCAGAAACACAAGGATTACTCAACGTATGGTAACAACTCTTGAGCTTGCTCCACGCACTAAATGGACGCTCGACTCCGTACAGACTCTAAAAAATACACACAGAAAATACATTAAATTTACACAACAAATAAGTCGCAAATAGTACACAGGCCTCCGACCATGACAGTGAAAATAAAGACTGACAATTGAATCCGTCTGACCCACTAGTACTTGGAGTTAACAGAGTAGGAAAAAAAAAAGAATATAACACACACGTGGGCCTTTTGATCTTAACTGAAATGAAAGATGTTAAAGATACCTAAACACAGAGAGTACACCAACCAGTAGCGCACGTAAAGGCAAATCTTTCAAAATCAAATTTAACTGAAAATGAAAAGAAGTCTAAGGATACCTAAAACTAGAAAATACACAAGACAGTAGTGCAGATAAAATAAATATTTTTAGATCAAGGTTATCCAACGAAAAAAATTAAAGATTCGTAATCCTCAAGAAAATACAGGAATCAGCAGTGCAGGTAGATACGAATTTTCCTATATCAAAGTTAACAGACAATAAAAGGATTTAATAATACCTCAGCCTAGAAAACACAGCACCAACAGTGCAGGTAAAAGCAAGTCTTCCTGGACAAGGTACTCACAAACAGGAGAAGGTAAACTGGAAACCCAGTTACAACAGAATAAATGTTTAACTAGGGCACATCCTTACTAGTGGGATGCTGAGGCAGGTTAAGGGCTTCGCCCAAAGCAACGGCCAGCAGTATAAGCTTGCAGCGAGAACAGCAAATGAAATTCAGTGGCAAAAACACAGGGGGTTTTCACGGACCGAGGCGGACAGTTCCGCACATTAGAAATGGGGTCACCTTTGTTCTAGCATCACGCCTACGAGATTATAGAGAGTGTATCTGGTCACGTTCACCAACCATGGCAGCGGAAAGCAGGTCCAGTAGAACTGCAGGGCACCGCTGCTACCACATAAGCAGAGGGAAGCAGTGACTCTACAGCAGGCATAGGCGCTCTCCTCGAAGTAAACATCTGCCATCAAAATGCAGCGAGCGGACTTCCAGAAACAGCAAACGCAATCAGCCGATCCAGTGAGATTCCTTCCGAGATACTCAGTTGCCACCTACCGAGACGCCATAGAAACCAAACTCAAAGACGTTCCGCAAACAAAGGTATCTATATAAGCACACAAAAGGCTCGCTTTCCTTTGTCAGAGCACAATAGTTGTGTCCCTTACACAGAATACCGAGAAGATATCGTAGGTCCATTGGTAGCACTCATATTGGCTGTAATGAGGATCACTAAAAATTAGTAATACGCTGCTTGCCAATCGGCAACGTCCATTCAAGCATTTTTAATGATGCCAATACACTTTTATGCATAGCTGTACAGGTTCGGCAGTAAACAGTTGTGGCACTGTTACTTAGGTATGCCTATCCACCGCGGCAAGGTCGTGCAATATCGGATGCGCAATATCGGTATTTAATTGTTCAGAGCCCAGAAACCGCATAAAAAGCAAAATTCTATCGGTTTCTGTTATCCAAGGATGAAAATCTGTGTAAAAAATCAAAATATCACCTCTTTATACTTGTCATGGGCCAAAAACAGCTTAAAAAGTAAAATGCAAAATGGCATAACTGTTCTGAGACTGGCGCAACGCATGTTAAATATGCTGTCCACTGTTTTATGCTACAAGTAGAGATCTGAAACAGCAAGTACAGATCTGAGTGTGTTGGGGGTCGGTTTCAGAATGCGTTGCACAGTGCATGCCTCCCGTTCATCTACGTTCGTAACTGAAGCACTGAATACATTTTTCAAATAACCCCACAGCCAAAAGTCACACGGATTGAGTTATGGAGAGCCAGGTTAGCCGTGGCTGCCTCATACTGTGCGTTGGATTAAACCTTGGTTGCTATTCCGCGTTTAGTCTCCCGCGGTTATCGCGATTTTGCTGTTATACTCTATTTTCGCGGTTGGCAGCAGTGGTGTGTATCGATATTCGCACCTTGGACCATCTTTGGCCTGGCGCTTATAGTTTCCGGCTGGGCTGTGTGCGGGCAGTTGGTCAGCGTGGAGCAACGTGGAAATATCCACGGCGCATAGTTTCGCCTGGCCCGCTGACGGCCTCTACACAGTGTCGGAGTGTGTGGAGCTGTTCCCATTGCTACTAGGTTCGTGGCTCACCGATCCTGGACATGAAAGTTGAGTTTTGACTTAATCTACCAGCAAGTCACGACTGTTCGCATTGTGTCGTTTGGAGTTCGTTGTCGGCTGTTGGAATATTCCCGCGAGCAGCAACGTGTGTTTTTAAGTTGACAAATTTTAGCCACCCTCCGGTGGAGTTTAACTGTAGTTGATTGTTTGAATTGAAGCGCACCAGCAGTGTCTTCTGCCTTGTGGCCGTTAGCGTTCCGGTTACCTGCCCTTACCGTTGACGTTAATTCAGGCAGTGTATTTTGCTCATAGTGTTGTCACTGTCCAGCATGCTTTGTAGTTTAACAGCTCAATGTATAATTGGTTGTGGGCGCCAATACCTTCTACGTTGTTCCATTTAACTCCCTCTTGTGTGCTGGTCAGGTGAAACGGAGGTTATCTTGTCGATGCGTCTGTTGACTGTCTGTCGGATGGGTTGCCGTCGGATCGACAATGGCTGCGCCGAGTACGTGTCTCACCTAAGCGAGCGTTAGTGTTCGAATTCCAGGCCGACCATCGGAACTTCTCGGCGCCCTTGGATGTACTGCCTTTTCTGGTTTGTTCTTGTATGGCTTCTAGCCGATTTTTAGATTAAGGTTGTTTTGCCCTTAAGGCGTCATATGGTTTGAGCTTCCCTAAGCGAGCGTTAGTGATTGAATTCTAGGCCGACCCTCGGAACTTCTCAGCGCCCTTGGGTGTACTGCCTTTCCTTGTTTGTTCTTGTATGGCTTCTAGCCGATTTCTAGATTATGGTTGTTTTGCCCTTAAGGCGTCAGATAGTTTGGGCTTCCAGCCTAATTAAAGAACTGTTTTACGTAAAGGCTTTGGCATTTTTAAAACTAATGTTGTTGAGTATTAAGTGTTGGCCTTCAGCCGATTTTGAATTTAAGTTGCTTTGCTCTTAAAGTGTCAGATTTTGAGTCCTTCAGCCGATTTTGAATTTAAGTTGTTTGCTCTTAAAGTATCAGATTCTTTGGGCCTTCAGCCTAATTATGGAGCTGTTTTAAGATAAGGCTTTGCCTTTTTAATTTGTGATTTTGGTTGAGCTTTAAGTTATTGGCTTTCAGCCATTTTTAGATTAAAGTGGTCTTGCCCTTAAGGCATGAGATTGTACTGCGCATTCAGCCGCTAATTAAGTTCCAAAGTTAAAGCTGCGTTTTCTTTTTAAGAAAAATTTTTATTGGCTCTTGTAATGTTTGATCAAATAAAAGATTGTATGTTCGAGTGTAACTGACAGTCGCTTATTTTGGCCCCTTTCCACAACCAAAACTACCTGTCCTGTTCTGCGGGTTTAGCAGGGCGTCTCACCAGATTGTAAGGGAATGAAAGCTGATAATTCTAAGCACTTCCGAAATGCCTCTGCAGCAGTCGCTTCACTAGCTTTGCAATGTGCGGAAGAGACCTATCTCACATAAAAATGACCCTACCCACACATCCACGCTGTTGGGATAATGCTGGTGCGCGAGAGACACTCATAGCGTTCCCAGTGACGGTACATATGTGGACTCATCTCCTCGAGAAAATATGGCCAATGTGATAAACAATGCTGTCAACTCGCAACACAGAGTCTACTTTGCAGAACGAAGTGGTACAGGCTCATGTGCTTACAGATTTTCCGTGGCCCAATTCTGCATATTCTGCATTTCTGCTTATTGACATGTCCTTGAAGATGGAAACTGGCTTCGTCCGTCCACAGAATGTCCCATCCATTGTCCACTTCCATGCGAACAAGAAATTGCAAAGCGAACTTTTGTCTTGCTGGCACGTCAGCGGGGAGCAACTCCTGAACATGGGTGATTTTCTATAGGTCGCAATGCTGGATGTTTCATAGGATTTTATGCGCCGTGCTCGCAGGCAAGTCCAACGTTCGGGAAATTCCCCGTGCGCTGCATGTTTCCACAAAACCGCTGGACCGCACCTGCAATGTTGTGGCAACATCTTCGACAGACGTCGGTTCAACAGCTTTCCTGCCACATTACACGTCAGCACCTGTCTTTTGGAGTTTTACTATCATTTTCTCCAGACACTCAGCAGATATTGCACAATACCTTTTTTTCACACCCCCGAGTGTCTGGAACTCCGACAGAGCTATACGTAAGCTGGCTTATTAAATTCTACCAACATCAGCAAACATAATTAGACGATAATGCTCATGTTCCTCAAGGGCCGAATGTAGAGATCATAGTGATGTTGACCGCTGGGGGTGTTTCATTAGGTTCAGGTCAGGACTGTGGGTACGTAAGTCCATTTCAGGACTCTTATTACCGACAAACTATTTCACCACAAACCCTGCTTTATGACAAAGTGCATTGTCAAGCTGATACATAGACGCACCGTGTTCGAAAGTTTCCCTACTGTATGCACTCCACATTGCTGTAAAATGTGTTAATATTCATTTTCATTCAGGGTTTTCGTATGCGCAATAACGGGAAAACACCCTAATCACGGAAAACTTCCCCATCACGTACCGACATCTCTTTTGTACTCTACAGTTTGCTTTACACATGATGCCAGGTAATCTTCTCCAGGCGGTCGCAAAACCCAAACCCTTCATTCGGATTTCTTCAGGGTATAGTCTGATACATCACTCCAATGATCTATTGTCCAGCGTCGTTGCTCTTCATGCCGCCTCAAGCGTCGGTTTGCACTGGCTGCAGAAATATCTGTTTCGTGAAGAGCTGTTCGACCGATGTACTCCATTCTTTCTGACTCAGTGTGCTAGCTGGACTTCTGGTAAGACAGTGGATCTGACAAGCGTTTCCTTCTGCTGATTCCATCCGAGTTTTTACAACCGCCGTTCGCAATGCTCTACGGTCGCTGTCCTTAGGTTAGTTATGTTTAAGTTCTAAGTCTAGGGGACTGATGACCTCAGATGTTAAGTCCCATAGTGCTTAGAGCCATTTGAACCATTTTTTTTAAAGAAGAGAATTCAATCTTTCTTCGTGGAATGAACTCTTAAAACATTCATGAACACATAAAGTCTTGTGAACTGAACACGAAATAGTGCTTCAGTTGGAAGTCCTGGCAATAAAGGAAACAAACCGTTCTGAATAAAAGTTCTTGGCAAACTTAGCGCAGAAGCAAAGTCCTGAAGGGACCAGTTAGGGTAATAGTTCACAATGAGAAACCTTCTAAGTCGAGTGAAGCCAAGTTAAAGACAAACACTGAAGTATTACAAGACCGATGGTCAGTCACCACGTGGGGGCCCTGTCCTCTCCTGGAAGACCACATTGCCGGTTCCAGGACGCGAAGGTTGCCTCGGACACTGAGGTGAGGGGCAGTGATAAACACATACGCAGTTGACAGTAGTACCGCGACACAAAATATAAAAGGGCAATTCATTGACGGAGCTGATATTGGTACTCAGGTGATTTATATGAAAAGTTTCCAACATGATAATGGCTGCTCGCCTAGAATTTACAGACTTAGAACTCAGAACGGTAGATGGACCTAGGTGCACGTCACATTCCATTTCGGAAATCTTATGGAATTTAATATTTCGAAACCCATAGTGTCAAAAGAGTACCGAGAACGCCAAATTTCAGACATTACCTCTCACCACGGATGACGTGGTGGCCAACGGACTTCGCTTAACGACCGAGAGCAGCAGCGTTCGCGTACAGTTGTCAGTGCTAATGGAGAATCAACCCTGCGTTAAATAATAGGAGAAAAAAATGTGAGGAGTCCAACTGACGTATCCGTTAGGACAGTGTGGAGACATTTGGAATTAAAGAGCTATAGCAGTATACGACCGACGCGAATGCGTTTGTTAACAGCATGACATCGCCTGCAGCGTCTCTCCTGGGCTCGTGGCATCTGTTCGACCCGTGACGACCTGGTCAGACGAGTTCCAATATCAATTGGTAAAAGTTGATGATATGGTTCGAGTGTGGCGCAGATCCCACGTAGCCACGGATTCATGTCGTCAACAAGACACTGTGCAAGCTTTTTGTACGTCCATCCTTTTGACAGGAGGTCTTTTGTGACAAAATAAAACACCTTTAGCCGTCCTTATGATTTTATTTTGTTGCAGCCAGTTTCAGCGCTTCAATGCACCGTCTTCGGGCTGTTGTTGATGCGGAACTGGTTGAAACGATCCCTATATATATCGCATCAGTTGCCAGCATAACTGGATACGCCAAATGCCAGCTGCCAACTCAGATGGTTAGAATGCTGACACATTATGCTGGCAACTGATGCGATGTATATAGGGATCGTTTCAGCTCGTTACGCATCAACTACAGCCTGAAGATGGCGCATTGAAGCGCTGAAACCTTGGCTGAAACAAAATAAAATCATAAGGACTGCTGTAGTAGTTTTATCTTGTCACAACTGTGCAACCTGGTGGTGACTACATAATGGTGTAGGCTGTGTTTACATGGAATGCACTGGAACCTCTGGTTCAACTGAACCGGCCATTGACTGTTAATGGCAATGTTAGGCTACTTGGAGACCATTTGGAGCCAAACAACGATGGAAATTTTATGGAGGACAATGTAGCAAATCACCGGATCACAATTGAACACTATAGAAAATTCAAGCGAACAATGCGCCCTCCCCCCCCCCCCCCCCCCACTCCCAGACCACAAGACGTGAATCCCATCGAACATTTATAGGAAATAACTGAGAAGTCAGTCCGTGCACAAAATCCTGCACCGGCAACACTTTCGCAACTATGGACAGTTATAGAGGCAGCATGACCCAATATTTGTGCAGGGGACATCAAACGAGTTGTTGAGTCCATACCACTCCGAGTTGCTGCACTAGTCCGGGCAAAGGGCAATCCGATACGACATTAGGAGGTACAGGGGGTAGGCAAAACAATTTGAACAGTGGTAGTAATAGGACTGTTGTGTCTGACGGTCAATAACGCAGGTAAGGCAGTTGTGGAGTGGACTGTGCGTGTTCTGTATGGACTAGGCATCAGTGCTGGTTGTTTAAAAATAGTGCACATTTCGTATTTGCGTTTAGAGACCGAGGTCAATGTGCAATGTAAGACCTAACAGAGCTCTAAAGAGGGCAGGGTGTGGGGGCCCGATTAGCTGGAGCATCAGTCACCAAGACAGACAACTTATTTAATGTTTCAAGAGCAACTGTTTCAAGTCACGACAGCCTATACAAAACGTGGAAAGACATATGGTGTAAACGTAGCAGGGGGTAAATCAAAACTGAATGACAGAGATCGTCGTACGCTAATACGAATTGTACCAAAACAACACAAAGTCATGGCAGCTAAAGTGCCTGCAGAGCTCAATAGCCATCTTCGAGACCCCGCATCTATCGACACTGTCCACCAAGAACTCCATAAAGTAAATATTCATGAACGAGCTGCTATATCAAAACCATTAATGACGACAACCAACGCAAAGCTTAAAACTTGGTGTCAGGAGCATAAATCTTGGACGGCTCATCAGCGGAAACATAACATATGGTCCGACGAAGCAAATTTTCGTTATTTTAAATATCGATCGGGTTTGCGTGTGGAGAACGCCAAGAGAAGCCTAAAATCCTGATTGCTTGACTCCTACAGTTGAATATGGAGGTGGAAGTCTGATGGTGTGGACAGCCACATCATAGTATTCTGCTGGTCCCATCATTACTCTCAAACGCCGTGTTACAGCCAACGATTATGTGAATATTTTAGGTGATCAGATGCACCCCATGACTCAAATGTTGTTCCCCAAAAATGATACCATATTTCAGGACGATAGTGCACTAATTCACACAACCATGACAGTACAATCGTGCTTTGAGGAGCAAGCAACTGAACTGCAGCATCATCCCTGGCCAGCACAGACCTGGACTTGAACAGTGTTGAATCCTTATGGGTGGTATTGCGGCACAGACTCCGGTGCAGATTTCCGCCTCCCTCGTTACTATAGGAGTTAGAATAGTTTCTGATCGAAGAGTGACATAACATTCCTCTGGAAACGATGCCATCATTATATGCCAGTATTCCAAGAAGCATCGCAGCAGTATTACGGGCAAATGGGGATCCAACCCCTTATAAGTACAGGTGTTCACATTATTTTACCAATCCCCTGCATCACACGACTCTTTTCACCTCAGTATGTAGCCGTTAATCGAAATCAAACGTAATATAACTGGGCTACTCCCATGCTGCTCACAAAACCCAAAGAAGGGAAGCAAAACGAAACCAGAAAAACTACTGGCCTGGTTTTCAAATGTTCCTTTAAAAGTAAGATCTAATAGTACCTTCCGCCACGAGGCATAGGTAGCTTGCGAAGTATCGATGTGGATGTAGATGTAGCTTACAGTTTCAATCTCGTAACAATGTATAATTGATTTATATAGATTTCATGTCAGTGGCACTGAGAAACAGATAAATAAGGTTTCAGAACCCAGTGAAACACCTAGCATTTTCCTTACACAAGAGAGTTATATCATAGTTATTGACCGTTTACAACAGAAGTAATATGGACCTATCTTAAGAGGTTTTTCTTTCTGGACATATATTAAATATGACATTATGTTCAAGTTTGAGCACTACAGTCTAAAGTAATAGATTGTAAACAGGAGCGAGTTCAGAAATGGATGGGGACTCTGATTACTGTGTACAGATGCGACCTGAGTTGGTGGCCCTTCGCTCACAGCTGCAGGCAGTGTTGGTTTCCGTCACAAATCTTGAGGCTGCTGCCAAGGGGCGTCACTGAGGGGGATTGGACGCGGGGATGCGAGGGACGTCGAGCACGACCCACGTGTCCCCCGATCGACCCACTGCTGTGGCCGCTCCGGGTACTGCCAGCACTGAGGTTGACCCCTCACCTGTGGTCAAATGGGAGATCATTCCAAAGTCTGGCAGGCAGCGAAATACTTTCCGTGGGGCCAATCGTAGGGCCTCCCCGGTTCGTTTGACGAACAGGCTTCGGGCGTTATCTGTGGCTGACGATGTCTCCGAGCCAGATGCAGTCGTCCACCCTGTTCCAGAGGAAGCTTCTGGGCATTCACAGAGGGTGGGTTTGCTGGTAGTTGGGAGATCCAACGTTAGGCGCATAATTGGGTTCCTTAGGAACATGGCTGCCAAGGAGAGGAAGGAAGCCAGTGTGCACTCCGTGTGCATACCAGGGGGGAGTCATTCCGGATGTGGAAAGGATGCTTCCGGATGCCATGAAAAGTACAGGGAGGAGCCAACTGCAGATGGTAGCCCTTGTCGATACCAATGATGTGTGTAGCTTTGGATCAGAGGAGATTCTCTCTGGTTTCGGATGGCTAGCGGTAATGGTAAAGACTGCCAGTTTTGCTTCCAAGATTAAGGCGGAGCTCACAATCTGTAGCATCGTCGACAGAACCGACTGTGGTCCTTTGGTGCAGAGCCGAGTGGAGGGTCTGAATCAGAGGCTCAGGCGGTTCTGTGACCGTGTAGGCTGCAGATTCCTTGATTTGTGCCATCGGGTGGTTGGTTGACTGGGCGGTTTTTTAGGTTAGAGGGTCTCAGGAAACCATAGAAAGGGTGTCCGTCTAAAAGGGGGCAGGTAAAACAAAGCAAGGTTGCTGTAGAAACGATCGGTATTGTAGTTGTAAATTGTCTTAGCTGTGTTGGGAAAGAACCAGAGCTCCAAGCCCTAATAGAAAGCACTGAAGCTCAAATAGTTATTGGTACAGAAAGCTGGCTAAAGCCGGAAATTAGTTCACCCGAAATTTTCTTAAACGGTCTAACAGTGTTCAGAAAGCATAGATTAAATACAGTTGGTGCTTGAGCATTTATTGCTGTCAGAAGTAGTTTGCCTTGTAGTGAAATTGAAGCAGATAGTTCCTGCGAAATAGTACGGGCAGAGGTTATACTTGATAATCGGACTAAACTATTAACTGGATCGTTTTACCGCCAGCCGCGGTGGCCGAGCGGTTCTAGGCGCTTCAGTCCGGAACCGCGCGACTGCTACGGTCGCAGGTTTGAATCCTGCCTCGGGCATGGATGTGTGTGATGTCCTTAGGTTAGTTAGGTTTAAGTAGTTCTAAGTTCTAGGGGACTGATGACCGCAGATGTTGAGTACCATAGTGCTCAGAGCCATTTCAACCATTTTTGATTGTTTTACCAACACCCCTACTCACAAGATATAGCTGCTGAACAGTTCAAAGAAAACTTGAGTCTCATTTCAAATAGGTACCCCACTCATACAATTATACTGGAAAAATATACGTTTAAAGCCGGCGGCAGGCATAAAACGTCATCCGAAATTGTACTAAATGCTTTCTCAGAAAATTATTTTGAACAATTAGTTCACGACCCTACTCGAAGCGTAAATGGTTGCGAGAACATACTTGACGTCTTAGCAACAGATAAGCCTGGACAAATAGGGAGTATCATCAGGAATACAGGGATTAGCGACCGCAAATGGTTCAAATGGCTCTGAGCACTATGGGACTTAACTTCTGAGGTCATCAGTCCCCTAGAACTTAGAACTACTTAAACTTAACTAACCTAAGGACATCAAACACATCCATGCCCGAGGCAGGATTCGAACCTGCGACCGTAGCGGTCGCGCGGTTTCAGACTGTAGCGACTAGAACCGCTCGGCCACTCTGGCCGGCTAGCGACCACAAGGCAGTTGCTGCTACACTGAATACCGGAACACCCACAACCATCAAAAAGAAACACAAAGTATATCTATTTAAAAAGCTGATAAAAATATTCTTAACGCCTTTTTAAGAAACAGTTTCTACTCGTTCCCATCTGATCACGTAAGCGTAGAAAAGATGTGGAATGATTTCAAAGAGATAGTATTGACGGCATCTGAGAGATATATACCGTATAAATTAATAAGTGCTGGTAGTTATCCCCCACGGTACACAAAACGGGTCAGATCGCTGTTGCAGAAGCAAGGAGAAAAGCATGCCAAATTTAAAAGAACGCAAAATCCCGAAGATTGGCATAGTTTTGCGGAAGTTCGAAATATACCGCGTGCTTCATGCTTTTAATAATTTCCACAACGAAACTCTGTCTCGGAACCTGGCAGATACCCAAAGGATTCTGGTCATATATAGGAAGCACGCCAGTGGCAAGACGCAATCAACATCTTCACTGCGCGATAACAACGGCGAAGTCACTGATGACAGTGCCAGAAAGCAGAGTTTTTAAGCACGGTTTTCCGAAAATCCTTCACCAAAGAAGACGAAGTAAAACTCCCGAATTCCATCAAGAACAATTGCAAAGATGAGAAACATAGACGTAGACATCCTCGGTGTAGCAGAGCAGCTTAAATCACTTAATAAAGGCAAGGCTTCCGGTCCAGATAGTATATCAGTCAGGTTCCTTTCGGAGTATGCTGATACTATAGCTCCATATTTAGCAATTATATACAACCGCTCGCTCACAGAAAGATCCGTACCTAAAGACTGGAAAATTGCTCAAGTCACACCAATACCCAAAATGGGAAGTAGGAGTAATCCGCTGAATTACAGGCCTATATCTCTAACGTCGATTTGCAGTAGGGTTTTAGAACATATACTGTATTCGAACATTATGAAGTACATCGAAGAAAACGATTTATCGAGACATAGTCTGCTCGGATTCAAAAAATATGGTACTTGCGGAACACAACTAGCTCTTCATACTCATGAAGTAATGAGTGCTATCGACAGGAGATGTCAGATTTACTCCATACTTTTAGATTTTCAGAAGGCTTTCGATACTGTTCTTCACAAGCGTGCCTATGGAATATCACCTCAGTTGTGTGACTGGATTCGTAATTTCCCGTCAGAAAGGTCACATTTCGTAGTAATAGACGGAAAGTTATCGAGTAAAACAGAAACACCGTCAGGTGGCTTGCGGAGTATGCATGTAGATGTAGATATAGATGAAGTAATGTCCGGCGTGCCCCAAGGAAGTGTTAGATGCCCTCTACTGTTCCTGATCTATATTAACGACATAGAAGACAATCTGAGTAGCGCTCTTAGATTATTTGCAGGTGATGCTGTCATTTACCGTCTTGTAAAGTCATAAGGTGACTAAAATGAATTGCAAAATGATTTAGATAAGATTCTGTGTGGTGCGAAAAATGGCATTTGACCCTGAATAAGGGAAAGTGTGAAGCTATTCACATGAGTACTAAAAGAAATCCGCTAAATTTCGATTACGCGGTAAGTCATACAAATCTGAAAGCTGTGAAATCAACTAAATACTTAGGCATTACAATTACAAATAACCTAAGTTGGAACGATCACATAGATAATGTTGTCGGTAGAGCAAACCAAAGAATGCGATTCATTGACAGAACACTTAGAAGGTGCAACAGATCTACTAAAGAGACTGCTTACACTACACTTGTCCGCCCTGTTCTGGAGTGTTGCTGTGAAGTGTGGGACTGACGGATGATATTGAAAAAGTTCAAAGGGGGGCGGCTCGTTTTGTATTATTGCGAAGCAGGGGAGATAGTACCACAGACATGATACGTGAACTGGAGTGGCAATCATTAAAACAAAGGCGTTTTTCGTTGCGATGGGATTTCATCACGAAATTTCAATCATCAGTTTTCCCCTCAGATTGCAAAAACATTCTTTTAGCACCCGCCTACGTAGGGAGAAATGATCATCACGATAAAATAAGAGAAATCAGGCCTCGCACAGAAAAATTTAAGTGCTCATTTTCCCCGCACGCCGTTCGAGAGTGGAACGGTAGAGAGACAGCTTGGAGGTGGTTCATTGAATCCTCTGCCAGGCACTTAATTGTGAATAGCAGAGCAATCACGTAGATGTAGATGTGAAACATATTTTAAACCCCTGTACGTAGACGTAAAAAAAAAAAAAAAAATAAATAAAAATAAAAAACTCTTGCTATAAAATGATGAGATCATGAGAAGCTCTTTAGTAAATACATGAAATGCGACAAAAAGCAAAACTTAAATATTTCATTTAAAGGTTGGTAAACCCCGAAACACGTATACTGTATGGCTCTAGACTTTTAACTTCGGCCAATTCCGACCTAGAGAGCACAGCCTTAGAATGGAGTTGAGATAGTTGTCAGTCGGGAATAATGTCAGTGTTGCTAAACTGGTTTTCATTGTGCGTGTGTGCGTGTGCGTGTGCGTTCATGAATTATTTTTTCGTCGGATGATTATTTTACATCAGGTCGCTGATGACGAAGCAAACACCCTCTCATCTCTTTGACTGTTTTAATTGTGAACCATGCCACAGCGCCATTCTGCCCAAAAGTTACGTTAATAATGTCAGATCCAGTTTTTTTCTAGTTTTTTTCTTGGCTTTTAGCCTGATGGCTTCACAGCCAAGGAACCAGTTTCAGTAGGCACTTCTTGGATTGAGATAGGAATCACCACCAAAAGAACGCACTCTAGTTACGAGATAAAGCTGTGCTTACAGAAAAGAAATTGTTCAAATCAATGTAAGTGCCACCGTGAATCAAAGTCTCTTTTTCACACGTGTAATAGTGGCGTTATTTTAAAACATGCCTCTCTCGGACTTCCATCGTACGTAATTTGCGGTGGAGCTCTGCTACTACCTGTTGCAGGGGACAGAAGCGCTGAGAACTATGAACAGCCCACAATCTTCTGAACATGAACTATGCACAAACTACACCACTGTCACGGGAAATTCTTCGTAGTTGATCTCGCTGTGTCTTCTGCTCTCTAAGACACTGCCCAGCAAGAAACAGCCCATTATCTGTACTGTAGCTGCCACATCCGTATCTTGATAAATTTTATAGACAGAGAGAATATATGAACATTTGTACCAGTAACGCTATTCTTCGTAACGGCACGACTCGACTATCGGTGCAGTCCGAGTGAGGAAATCGTTGCTTTAAAGGCGAGATGATGCGTAACTCGTTTTATTCTTATCTGAAACCGTCAAAAATATACTAGGCGGCTGTGGACAAAAAGAGAAAGAGAGAGAGAGACTGAAAATCCCGATTGTCTTAAAAGTCACGATACGTTAGGATCCATCACAGACAAAATTACAAAGATTTACATGATAGCACACAGCGCAATTTCTAATGAAAGCACCAAAAAATGGAACCCAGACTCAGGATCAGTACGCGATACTGCAGCAAACAACAAAAAAAGAAATAATAATAATAATAAATCGCTCTTAGACAAATTATGAGACGTCTGATGAGTTTGCGTCTTGTATGGGTATGGATTTAACTGCCGATAAGATAGAGAGAACTGGATGTGGACACATATTCCTTGAGCACACTCGGCATGTTCAATACGGCAGCGGGTTCCGAATATTGGACTTTCGCCGAATTAGGTAACTACTTTTATTTATTTATTTGTTTGTTTGTATAGCGTCAATAGACTTTTCGCGATCAACGGTTTCACAAAAATAACTTTGACTGTTTTCGATACTGTGTATATATTTTTAAAATCAGTACCACATAATGGGTTGTTGGAAAGATTATCGTAATGCTCTCACCTTTTGTTTTTGTAGTACGTTAAACTCGAAATGTGCTGCTTGGGGACTATTCTCCCCAATTGTAAGAGTAATTAACCTCTTTTTCTTCGTTTGACCCTTCTGGTTCTGTAGGTCACTTTAGTTACGAAGGCTTGTGCCATTCTACTTTTCCAGATATAATCTTGTCACGTCATCTGTTGCGTTGTTTGTACTGTGAAATGCCTCTCCATTTCGCACTTCATCTGCCGGAAACTTTTGATTGCTTAAAAAGAGCCGAAGAGAAGTTTTACGCGAATAACAAGACATAACGACGTAAGCAGTGAAGAGCTATTGTGACGTGACCTGATTACAACACAGCCAGTATCCGTAACTTTTCTGTTTACGCACGTTATGTGGAAGGACTCTCAGAGTTGAATTGCTGCGCGGCTTGCTAGGTGGATGCGGGACTCGAGAGCACGATGCCTTGGGCCGTAACTCCAAGAGACAGCGTTCCTTTTACGCCTCGCTGGTCGCAGAGGAAAACACTGGAAAGACTGTGCGGGTCATAATTTAAGTAGCCGCAGGGAAGTTTCCGAGCTTCACAAGCGGTAAATGGAGTGTAACGTTGCTGTACGGGGAAACACGGACTGACGATGCAGCCGAGGGAACTTCTCGGGTACTCTGCCTCAGTCCTCGAACACAGCTTACGAGGCAGACTTCTTCGTAACTAAAAATCAATAACATAGGATGAACCTGGGATGGCAGCACATAGAGCAGCGTTACTTAAAGGTATAGCCAGGTTTCAGGTTGTAACCATTACTTGACGATGTTGGACTACGGAAATTGGTAATTTCGAGTTACTTTCCTATTCATATTTCGCTAAAACTTGACTTCAATATTATTTCTCCTTTATCTGAGCTGTACGATCACCGTTACTGTTCATCAACTGTTTTTCCTACCGAAATTCTATTTTAGTTGTACTCCACAGCTACTGTTGTCGTACGTCTACCTTACACCAGGCCACTGTCTAGCTCCTAATTCAATCAATGGCATCCGTACATCTGCATCTACAGCTACATGGATACTCTGCAAATCACATTTAAATGCCTGGCAGAGAGTTCATCGAACTACCTTCACAATTCAAATGGTTCAAATGGCTCTGAGCACTATGGGACTTAACATCTATGGTCATCAGTCCCCTAGAACTTAGAACTACTTAAACCTAACTAACCTAAGGACAGCACACAACACCCAGCCATCACAAGGCAGAGAAAATCCCTGACACCGCCGGGATTCGAACCCGGGAACCCGGGCGCGGGAAGCGAGAACGCAACCGCACGACCACGAGCTGCGGACGCTTCACAATTCCCTATTATTCCAATCTCGTATAGCGCACTGAAAGAATGAACACCTATATCTTTCCGTACGAGCTCTGATTGCCCTTATTTTATCGTGGTGATCGTTTCTCCCTATGTAGGTCGATGTCAACAAAATACTTTCGCATTCGGAGGAGAAAGTTGGTGGTTGCAATTTCGTGAGAAGATTCCGTCGAAACGAAAAACGGCTTTCTTTTAACGATTTCCACGCCAAATCCGGTATCATTTCTGTGATACACTCTGCCATGTTTCGCGATAATACAAAACCTGCTGCCTTTCTTTGAACTTTTTCGATGTACTCCGTCAGTCCTATCTGGTATGGATCCCACACCTCGCAGCAGTATTCTAAAAGAGGACGGACAAGCGTAGTGTTGGCAGTGTCCTTAGTAGGTCTGTTACATTTCCTAAGTGTCCTGCCAATAAAACGCATCATTTGGTTAGCCTTCCCCACAACATTTTCTATGTGTTCTTTCCAATTTAATTTGTTCGTAGTTGTAATACCTAGGTATTTAGTTGAATTTACGGCTTTTAGAACGATAAGGAACAGCAAAGGGCCTATAACACTACCTTGGGGGACGCCTGAAATCACTTCTGTTTTACTCGATGACTTTCCGTCAATTACTACGAACTGTGGGTATTCCCTCACCGAGGATATAATTCCAATTTTTGTTATTCTTATCATGCTTACTCCCATTATTCATTGGAAAATTTGATTATTGGATAGTCAGGTGCACCTGAAGCTGAAGTCTCACTGCCGTAGCTTATAACTAATTTTTCGTAGCTGAGACCGGTGCAAGTTGACGGTGTTAACAGTTAACCGTTTATAATAAACTAATCTTTGGAGAATTGTTTTCTTTCTATGTATTAATATAAATGCCGTAAATTGTATTGTATCTAGTCGTATAATTTTTTATTTAATTATAAGCACAATTATTTTGCCGTTTTTAGAAAGCAGTGGAAAAGTGTCGTCTTGCCTCTGTACTGGGGAAAGATGACTTAGTCTTTGGGACAAGCTGACAATTTAGATATTAACTGCATAAATTATTATTTTCAGAAAGTGAAAGACAGTACACCAGTTAACTGAATATTGCTAATTAGTATGTAATGATTATACAGCTGAAAATTAATATTTGAAAATCAAAATTTTTATTAACAAATATCATCCATAAATATTGCTCCTTCAAAGTGTGAGCGGTCCTCAGGCAACCATGTGTAGCATTTTCAACACTCTATCCAGTATTCTGACGGACGAGCAGTGCACAATACTATCTTTGGAAGAGTGAGCTGACGTCATGGGTGTCGAACCATCAGACAGCATAGCCTTTTTCTTTTTGATACTATGCTTAGACTTCTTGGCACTAACGCCTTTCTTTGCATCCAGAACCTCTTTTCCTTGTTGCTTTAGACGTTCTTGTTCCATCTTATGTGACAGCTTATCAGCTAACATCTGTTTCATTGCTGGGCTTGATAAGACACTCGCACTTTGCGCACAGTGTTGTTTCCGTTTTGTCACATTTGGACTTCCTGTAGGGATTGGTTTAAAATCAAAAATACTTCAGCACTCTTTTGGCTTAATGGAAGCGCCACTCGTTGAAGATCCTGGTTTTTCACTTTGTCCAGCAGGAGACGTTGGTAGTTTGTTACCTAGCCCTCAAGTGCTGCGGTTTGAACGGGAGCACTTTCAGTTTTGGCATTGTCTGTAAGAAGAACACGATCTTTGGTTTTCGCCGCGGTAAACTCATCTTCGTTCAACAGAAGGTGGTCGTAGAGTTCGTTCCCACATGCTTTCAAACAATTAACTGCATTGACGACTGCAGCTACTTTGAAATAAACAGTGCTCAATAGCTCACGAACCTTTTTGTCAGTAATGACTTGTCCTTGGTGAGCGATTATGAAGTTGTCACACGCATAACTGTAATAGGTCTTTAGTGGATCAAAAAAAGAAACATCCAACGACTGAAGACAACGGGTAGTGTGCAGTGGAAATGATTTTCTTTGACAGCCTCCAGTGCTATGTTTGTTTTATGATTGACAACAAGCAACTGGACAGAGATTCACGGATAGGTTTTAAATGTAGACAAGACAAATATTGTTCCACCGTTCCAAGCATTATCACTGCAATGTCTAACGATACTGATGGTGCTGTTCCTACAAGTTCGGATAACGCCAGATTCCGTGCTGATGTGGTTCTAGAAACTCTCTTAGTTCCTGTGTGAGAAATAGATTTCGGTAGTTTATTAGGCACGGTGGACAATCCTATTCATCTGTATTCTAGACGGCACACGCACGAAACGTATATCTTCCCCGCATTTCTTGTAAAACTAAGTTAAATTTATACACACTTTCCGTGTTAAAATTCATTGATCTGGCCATGGATGTTGCCTCTGGTTTCCGCATACTGAACGTAAATGTCTTCTTAAAGCCAGACAATCCTTTCCTGCCGTCCTGGTCATCCAAGTTGTACGGATGAGAAGTCTCATATTCTTCTTCGTATTCAAATTCAACTCTTCTGCACTGCTGCTTCGTCGTACCAATAAAAAAAAGCTGTTAAATAGGTCTTCAATCGTCCAGTTGTTCTGTGTTGAGTATTTCACGGAATCTTCCACCATGATAGGTATCTCCTCTAAAACTGGTTTTATTTTAAAACTTTATATCATGGAGACTTAGGTGGGCTACATAAATAAGACACACACACACACACACATACACACACACACACACACACACACACACACACACAAACACACACACGACACAAACAAACAACAACCACACATAGATTTGTAAGCATATACAATTCTTACGTAACCATTTTTCTTCAAACAGGAACGACACGCTGCTTCGTAATGCCATAAACAATTGCTGCACCTGAGGAACACATTTTTCCCTCTTTAAAGTCTAACATAGCAGCAACCATGTTATTTTTGGCCCCTTCCTGTCTAGTAAGCATTTTTTTATATAATTCCTCACCATATCTGAAAAGTGGTGTGTCACAAATTAATAACAGCGGAGAACGGAGAGCTACAGAAATTTCTCCTGTCAAGCCCTTTACAAAATATTACAGCACAGTTTGTGGCCCATAAAGCTCAGAGAATCGAACAACACAAATAAGAAGTTCGTATAATCACCAAAAGAAAGTAGTGGAAAGCAAGTGGAGCAAGATGGCGACTTCGTCAACTTGCCCCCGTCATCATGCCCAAATTATCTATTTTAAAAGTAGTTGAATTTGACGTAGGGTTAACAAGACTAGGACATGAATCAACAGTGACTGTGAAACACATACTGTCTGAGATAGTAATGTGTAGCAAAGAATAACCAAATATCGTACCTCTTAGATCACAAGAGCTTATGATGCGCGATTTGAAAATTATAATACGCCATGTAATGTAGACAACAAGTACCTAACGCACACTGAACTGACGGAAGTGGCTCAATTGTTGGAATTTTTAGTGTATCGTCGTGAGGGGCGCTAGTCGTATTCGTAATGTGGTGCTGCCTAGTAGAATAAAAACGAACTACAAGATTAGTCACTTTGCCCCGTTCGTCAACTTGTCCCGCTCTGCCCTATATTGTTAATTATCTTCTTCATAGCACTCGGTTTTCCAAAAGAGCTTCAACCCACACTAAACTTTGCGAATGTTTCTTTCATTGTTCCTAACCTGTTGACAGTCAAATTTTACGCTAATTCTTCATTTTTGTGGAGGGATACCAAATTTCAGTACTGTGATTATGGCTCTCCCAGGTACTTTGTAACTGTCGCAAACCTTGAAAGTAAGAAGATGACCGAGTTTTCATTGGATACGCACATGTTAGTAGATGACTGTAACGAAAGTGTGTAGAATGTAGCTCGGTATTTATATAACGGAGAAGGAAGATTGCGAAACCCGGTGAGCGCATACTACTTACTCGTCTCGAGTGTTTGTAACTGATGAACTCTGTGACGTTCTTCACCAATTCCTCCACGCTTTTTGCCACACACCGAAATACATCTGGTAAACGACAGGAGTGAGTGAAGACCCACGTACACAATATTTTTTAACGCTCGACTGCATAGTCCACCGTTGTATGTTCACGTGATCACTGCTTGAAAATTACTACTTTTCTGGAAGTAAAATTATTAATACAGACAATGGTTGCTAACTTGTTAGTGTTTATTTCTTAAAGCGACAAACAAACATCTCATTTTCTGTAAAGGCCAACTTGCCTATTTCCACATTAATAAAATTAAATTATATTAAACATAATTTTGGTTCCATAGATTCGCAGTAGATTCTGAAGAATGTAGAACATGACGTAAAACAAGAACATTTATTACACATTTACAAAAAGAAAAATGGATATGCTCATGGCCCTTTCACAAACCACAAGTGAAACGGTCACCATGGATGTGGAACAAGTAAAAAGTACCTGAGATATATTTCCATTTATGAGTTGATAAGAAACTTGTTGTATCACATGGAAAAGTATTATACGCCGAGGTATAGAAGATAATACATAGGCTATTGTTCCACGGGTCATCAGACAGAAAATAAGTTTTCAACACTTCTCCAGATTGGTCACATACATAGCACTCACGTTACTTGATAGTACAAATAATAATCAAGCGGAATGAGATTTTCACTCTGCAGTGGAGTGTGCGCTGATATGAAACTTCCTGGCAGATTAAAACTGTGTGCCGGACCGAGACTCGAACTCGGGACCGTTGCCTTTCGTGGGCAAGTGCTCTACCATCTGAGCTACCCAATCACGACTCACGCCCAGTCCTCACAGCTTCTATGAAGTTTGAAAAGTAGGAGACGAGGTACTGGCGGAAGTAAAGTTGTCAGGACGGGCCCTGAGTCGTGCTCGGGTAGCTCAGATGGTAGAGCACTTACCCGCGAAAGGCAAAGGTCCCGAGTTCGAGTCTCAGTCCGGCACACAGTTTTAATCTGCCAGGAAGTTTCATATCAGCGCACACTCCACTGGAGAGTGAAAATCTCATTCTGGAAACGTCCAGGTTGTGGCTAAGCCATGTCTCCGCAATATCCTTTCTTCCAGAAGTGCTAGTTCTGCAAGTTTCGCAGGAGAGCTTCTGTGAAGTTTGGAAGGTAGGAGACGAGATACTGACAGAAGTAAATCTGTGAGGACGGGCCGTGAGTCGTGGTTGGGTAGCTCAGACGCCGGCACGGTAACTCAGCGTGTTCGGTCAGAGGGTTAGCTACCCTTTGTAATTAAAAAAAAACTGAGTTAATGGTCCAACGACGAACTGAAACGGGTATCTTGCGACGTCCGCCCCGAGCACATACAACGAACTAAAACGAACAAAATGAGAAAAAAATAGATGGTAGAGCACTTACCCGCGAAAGGCAAAGGTCCCGAGTTCGAGTCTCGGTCCGGCACACAGTTTTAATCTGACAGGAAGTTTAATAATCAAGCGGTTCTACTAGGATATTCGTCAATGAAATACAAGTTGCTCATCAATAAATCCTTTAGGCTGATTTTAAATGGAACTCCATTAGTACTTCAACTTTTTAAGACCGGTGGCAAGTTATTCAAAACGAGCGTTTTTGGATAATGGACACCTTTCTGGATCAAACTAAGTGAATAAATCAGTAAATATTTAGATAGTGAAAGTCGCTGAGGGCTCATAGCTTACTCATCTCGAATGTTTGGTGCACTTCATTCCTGATTCTACGAACTGAGCTGTTGGTTTGAAAAAGAGATATACGTAGTATTATGACAAATTTCATTAAAGAGTGAATGTCTTGGGAAGCACTAGCTATTATTCCAGTTCCTTGAACAGGACTCTGTAGGATGTTCTTTGATGCCGCAAGTAATTCATATTATACGCTTCTGGACGAGTAAAAGTGGGCTTAGTTTGAGACTTACCACAAAAAGTGATCCCGTATGACATTGTGTAATCATATTAAGTGACATATGCTAGGGTTTTTAGTTTTATATCGTCTGTGTATGACAACATCCGCAATGCAAACAAAGATTATCTGTTGCGAAACCATTGCGCAAATGTATTACGAAGGAAGTACGGCGATTATGACGCAACAGCTGTCTAAATGTGTGATTTATTAGATTTAAAAGCACAAAAATTTTCGGAAGATAAAGACATTTTAAATCGGATTATTGCTGTACGGATACAAGATTCAAGCGTACACAAAAAGACGGATATGTTAAATGCTGTCTCCCGCCTAATGACAGTTCGTTTGGTCCTGAATCACTATTTACAATTAGGTGAATGAAATATGTTCACAAAACTGTAGCACGAGTGAAACGGTGAAAACAATTAGCTGCTACATGTTACCTCACTTCCATTTCATGTGGAAAGGTCCGTAATTAAAATCGTGCTTAGATGTATGTTCAGGAGGTAATTAGTGATTTCACTGACCTGTCTTAGTTTGTTATTAATTAAAAATACATTTCCACTTGCATTTGGTTGCCTGTATGGAGGCAGTTTGACACTATGCCTCCTCTGCAAAAGAACACTCATTCAGCTATATGTTGTAATCAAAAAATCAATTTAGTTATATAGTCCTCTAAAACGTCTGTTACGTCACTGTTAACTAAATATCCTCTGGTTTTGTAATAAATATCAATGTAATTGGATTCATTCACAATCACGCTAATGTATCTATTTATCTTGTCTTGTATGAAGTAAATCAGAAAATTACAAGTAAAATTAAAGTCAGTCAGAAATACGTTGTGTTGAATTTGAATTTAACTGACAGAAGACGTAAATGTAGATTTTCAGCCGGAAACCATACAGTCCACATGAGTCGATCAGTTATCGACCGTCTGTGTACACTAAGCTGTTGCATTTGAAAATCAATATATAGCTTGAATTATATAACAACTTGAGTGAGGTTCTCACTCGTTGCAAGGAAGTGCTGATTTCAAATGTTGAAAACGAGAAGATCCCAAATTTCCGGAGGAAAATAACAATACCGGAGTTGCTTGACATTGTCTTTTGCATTCAGTTAAAAAATACAGTATGCCAGTGAATAAAGATGCCATCGACGTTCTTATTTTATGCTTAAAACCGTTCATTTAACAGGTCTATCATCACATCAACAGATTATTCGATTACCTTCTGTACTTGGAGAATATCAATGTGATTTCGCCTGAATAGTGAAAATGTTACCTGGACAAAGTAATGCGCTAACAGTAGTTATAGCGTTAGGTGACGATCCAGAATACGGTGACTTTGGAGCTTTATGACAAAGTGATATTTAGGCATCGAGAACATTTGCGCTAATGAAGTAACGGATATTCCGTCTAAAGTACGATACCGAAATAGTCGGATTAAATAACAAAACCGGAACCAGGAAGAAGCAAATTAACGGTAATGAACGTATTTTTATTTGATGTAAAACTGTAAATCATTGAAAGGTCTGCACAAAGCTAATCCTTCCACTGCGTAGGGGCGGTCGCAAAACTTGGTTAATAACTTGATTGTCTTTTTATGGAAGTAACTGCTTTGGGAGGGTATTCACTCTTTCCTGTCTCCTCTTTTGAATAATCGTATACAAAAATTTCAACAGAACATTACGTTTCATATACACCCATCAACCGACCGGTGTGGCCGAGCGCTTCTAGGCGCTACAGCCTGGAACCGCGCGACTGCTACGGTCGCAGGTTCGAATCCTGCCTCGGGCATGGATGTGTGTGATGTCCTTGGGTTAGTTAGGTTTAAGTAGCTCTAAGTTTTAGGGGACTGATGACCTCAGATTTTAAGTTCGATAGTGCTCAGAGCCATTTGAACCATTTTCTTTTTACACCCATCAACCTTCCGATACACATACGCATCTGACATATTACTCAAGGACTGTGAAAACAACCCACCTCATCTAGGATACAGCCATAAAAGGAATGTCAATACTCTCAATGAATATATGGAATGTCTAAGCTACTTATATGTGTATGGAACAGGGATTCAGTAAAGAAAACTTTCTGCAGACAATAGAACATTCGTGTAAATCAGAGACATCACGGCTTTAAGATCGTGGTGGGCAAAATACTTTGAATGTCCACGAAAAATAACAGTGGAACGATAGGAAACGGTGAGCACGTGTATTTCGATTGCACCAGTGGACGAGTGAGAGCGTCATCGTACGAAACACGACGCACGCACCAGCTACTACGTAGGCAGGACAAATAAACGATAGTAAGAGAGATATAATCCATTTGCCGAGTGCAGGCATTCTGTGTAAATCACTGCTGGGCAGTCTTACATCTTCGCGCTGTGTTGGTTCCCCTCGATCCTCTGGCGCTGTTGCAAGAGAAGATGCGAGATTCTGGTGAAACTTCGGGGTAAACAGCCATATTTCAGGAGTTTCTGCGAAAAACATCTCGGGTGGAGTATGCTGCAGGAACCAGAGAGCAGATTAACACGGCCAGAGGGCACACTGGAAATCCTTGTAGGAGAGGAGTGGAGCTGTAGTACGCCAAATGTATTGCAGTGCCGCTGCTGAGTGTATAACGTAAGATTTCAGGAGAAATCTATCTACGTGCTGCCTGCGTCGTGCCGTAGTCCAGCCATACAGTGTGGAACGGTCGGCGCAACGCAACTACGAATAGAAGCCGTTCACTGAAAAGACAAGTTTTGGAAAACAGCGATCACAATATAAGACATTTATGCGAGGAAGTTTTGTTTTTGCTGCACATACGTACCGCTTTAGTAAATTTATGTGGGCGGTTGCTTGACGGAATTGTATTGAATTCGGTCTTCCGAAATTGTTTCACCGCGAAAGATCGTAACAAGGTCCCTTCTTTCAATCGTCGCACGAACCTCGAAATGTCAGATATTGAGATAACCGATCGTGGAACAGAAAAACAACTATACTCGCTTAGTAGCGGAAAGGAGTCAGGACCACATGAGATACCCGTAAGATTCTACAAAGATTATGCGAAAGAACTGGCTCCTTTCTGGCAGTTATTTATCGTAGATCACTTGAGCAATTGAGGGTATTTATTGACTGGAACACAAAACAGGTCATTCCCGTTTTTAAGAGAGGTCTTAGGACAGACGGACACAATTATAGACCTATATCGCTGACGTCAATCTGTTGCAGAATTATGGAACATGTTTTCTGCTCAAGAATTATGACGTTTCTGGAGAATGAAAATCTTTATAAAAATCAACAAAATCAACATGGACTCCGCAAACAAAGATTCTGTGAAACTCAGCACGCTCTGTTCCTCCATAACACGCACAGCGCCCAGGTTGATGCCTGTTCCTTGTCATCAGGAAGGCATTTGGCACAGTCCTGCACTACCGTTAAAAAAAAAAAAATCGTACGAACTTATCGAGTATCGGAGAAGATTTTCGACTGGATTCAGGACTTCCTTGTAGATAGAACCAAACGCGTCGCTCTTAACGGAACAAAATCGACAGATGTAAAGATAATCCCGGAGTACCCAAATTAAGGTTATTTGCAGATGATGCAGTTGATTATAACAAAGTAGCAACGCCAGAAGATAGTAACTATTTGCAGAGTAACCCCCAGAGAATTGATGAATGGTGCAGGCTCTGGCAGTTGACCCTCAACGTAAATAAGTGTAACACATTACACATACTTAGGAAAAGAAATTGACTACTGAACTACTACATTATTGATGGCAAACTGCCCCAAATAATATCTGCTGTAAAATATCTAGGAGTAACTAACCAGAGCGACCTTAAGTGGAATGACCACATAAAATAGTGGGAAAAGCAAATGGCAGATTCAGTTTCATAGGAAATGTCTTAAGGAAATGTAATTCATCCATGAAGAAAGTGGGTTGTAAGGTGCTTGTTCGACCGATTCTTGAGTATTATTCAGATATCTGGGATACCTACCATGTAAGACTGATAGGAAAGATAGAGAAGGTCCAACAAAGAGCGGCGCGTTTCGTTACTGCATCGTGAGCGTTATGTAGATGCTCAACAAACTCCATTGGCAGACGATACAAGAGAGGCGTTGTGCTTCAAGGAGAGGTTTGCTATTGAATTTTCGAGAGTGCACTTTCCAGGAAGAGTCGGACAACGTATTACTTCTCCCTACATATGGCTCGGGTAGTGACCACGAGGAACAAAGGCAAGAAATTAGAGCCAACACGGAGGCATGTCGACAGACAATCTTCCCACGCGCTATTCGTGAGTGGAACAGGGTTGGAGGGTTAAGTTAGTGGTACAAAAAGTACCCTCCGCTGCACACCATTGCCCACATCTCGTGGTCGTGCGGTAGCGTTCTCGATTCCCACGCCCGGGTTCCCGGGTTCGATTCCCGGCGGGGTCAGGGATTTTTCTCTGCCTCGTGATGGCTGGGTGTTGTGTGATGTCCTTAGGTTAGTTAGGTTTAAGTAGTTCTAAGTTCTAGGGGACTGATGACCATAGATGTTAAGTCCCATAGTGCTCAGAGCCATTTGAACCATTTTTTTTTTTTTTTTTTTTTTTTTTGCACACCATTAGGTGGGTTGCGGATTATGATGTAGGTGTAGATATGGAGAATATTTTCCTCTTCAAGTCATGCTTCTTGCTAAACACTGCTGGGTAAATAAAGAGAACAGACATTTGAAGAAATTACACTGCCACCATAGTTTGTAGTTTATAAGGCTTAGGAGTGCATATCGAGGCAGTCATTCTTCGCTTCCTTCGCAGGCGAAAGGAGAAGGACAGGAAAACGGCAACTGTCTCCCTCGCTGCACAGTAACTTCCTAAGTATATATGTATATACACGTGGAAATCATCTACATTCTCCACCAACCTCCACAGAATATGCCTTTTTTATATAAATGCAATGGCTATTCGGAAAGCAAGGTCTGATCGGTCATGAAATGGAATCCACTATGAAAATCAAAAATGTTTTATTTGGAACAATTAGCTACACATTCGGGCCACTTCTCTACATAGTAGCGTCTCTGGCTTAGACATCTATCGTAGTGATGCACAAACTTTCCAATCCCATCGTCATAGAAGGCAGCCGCCTGCACTTTCCGCCAATTCTCTACGCTGGTCTACAGATCATTGTCTGTGCCAAAATTTTGTCTTGATAACCGGTGGCTCACGCGATCAGAGATGCAACTCAGGGGGCGCCAATTAAAGGATGTATTGTGGGTGATCAACCACTTCCCATCGAAAGCGCTGCAGAAATATCTACATTGTCTCTGCAGAGTGCGGCTGTTAATATTGTTATGAAGAAGGAAACGCATGACAGTTATGTTGTGTGGGCTGCATGACATCAGGCGAAATCTTTCACAGGGCGCTAATATTTGGCTGGAGATACTATTGTTCCAGGCATCTCTCCGTGCTCGCTGTGCACTCAGAACTGATAAGAGCGACGTGACGCTCCCAACGAGTATACAGGAGACACATCTCATCACATCTGTGAAAAGCTTCTTCGGATTTTCACTTTTGTTACCATTTCGCGCCAGATCTGACCTTCCATTCGGAATATTCCTCGTATTTATTTCATTTTAATAGTAATAAGGCTAAAATTCATTTTATCCATAAATCAAAGATGGAATGTACTAATCAACAACAAATTGATGAGTTTTCTGTGTGAGGGAGGTGGAATCTATAAGATGGATTAGAAAGAAATGAGGAAAGGGGAAAATCTATCTGTAGTCTTTAAAATTAAGCTTCCGATGTGTTAGTAACGTAATTGTCACAATCACCGCCTATTACGAGGTTTTTTACTTCAATGAGACAACTAGTGTGAAAACTTATATAAAACTCAGGGTTGTTCATTCAACAATGGAGATATGCATGTTGGGGTAAGGGAACAAACATTTAAATCGGGGGACCTGAAGAGGAATTATTATTATAATGAAAATGAAATGGAGATGCCATTTGTAGCTGAAATGATAAAAGAAAATTGTTCTACTAAAATTAATCTATTGTTATAACGCATGGCCAGAAACGTTGTGTCTACACCACAATACGGTTTGCTAGTGAAATACTGACAGACGGGAAGGCAAAATACAACTGAAGGAAAATGAAATGTGTTCCTACGGTAGAATGGTGAGGAATGTGTGGACAGATAACGTGATGAATGACAAAACTGTTACGACAAGAGAGGGGTTTACAAAAAGCTACAGGGTGAAGTCAGACCAAGCTGATGGAATAAAGACACATAGATTCATGGAGTCTTAATTAGATAACAGAGGAACAAATGTGAATCCACTGTAAGGAATTACAAAGATTTAACGATATACACAAGACACTAATTGTATCACTGATAATACGAAGGGAAATATTCAATGCAGTGCAGCGACTGGCAAACGCGAACAAACTGTAGATATTGTAAGTTAATAGACTAAATCAGAAGTCTACAATTACAAACGCAAATAATCCAACAGTCCATGACTCACTACCATACAATGCTCTGCTCCAGAAGTACATTCTCAGAAATTTCTTCCTCAGCTCAAGGCCTATATTTGATACCAGTAGACTGTTCTTGGCCAGGAATGCCCTTTTTTTCCAGTGGTACTCAGCTTCTGACGTCCTACTTGCTCTGTCCATCATTGGTTATTTTGCTGCCTAGGTACTAGAATTCCTTAACTTCATCTGCTTCATGACCATCAATCCTGATGTTAAGTTTCTCGTTGTACTCATTTCTGCTACTTCTCATTACTTTCATGTTTCTTCTATTTACTCTCAGTCTATATCTTCATGCTTTAGACTGTTCATTCCATTCAGTAGATCATCTAATTCTTCCTCACTTTCACTCAGGATAGTAATGTCATCAGTGAATCGTGTCACTGATATCCATTGACCTTGAATTTTAATTCCACTCCTGAGCCTTTTTTTTATTTCCATCATTGCTTCTTCGATGTACAGTTTGAACAATAGGGGAGAAAGAATACATTCCTGTCTTACACTTTTTTTAAACCGAGTACTTCGTTCTTGGTCGTCCACTCTTATTACTCCCTCGAGGCCCGTCCACGCTTATTATTCTGTCTAGGCTCTTGTACATATGGTATAGTACCCGTCTCTCCCTATAGCTTACCCCTATTTTTCGCAGAATTTCGAACATCTTGCACCATTTTATACTGTCGAACGCTTTTTCCAGGTCGACAAATCCTATGAACGTGTCTTGATTTTACTTTAGTCTTGCTTCCATTATCAACCGCAACGTAAGAATTGCATCTCTGGTGCCTTTACCTTTCCCAAAACCAAACTGATCGTCATCTACACATATTCAATTTTCTTTCAACGTTTACGATATAACTACAGTCAGTTCCTCATACGATCTTAAACTGTAACTTCCTGAATGATTCCGGAACTAAACTTTGACTCTACACTGTTTCGAAACTTCCTGGTAGATTAAAACTTTTTGTGCCGGAGAGAGAAACGAACCGTGAACCTCTCCTTCACTAGCAATATTCGTACCGGTTGAAATATTCAAGCGCGACGAGCCGTTCCCCCCCCCCCCCCCCCTCCCCCTACCTCGTAGCATCATTTCCGCCAATAGCTCTCTTCTTTCCAGACTTCTCAATTCCTTTGCGTCTCTGACTTCATTCAGTGTCTACTTATATGCATGCTTGATAAGGAAATGCACCTCAGGAATGCTGAACCCGCAAGGTACGCAACAAGAAGTTTGAAAAGTGAGCTTATGTTGCGAATCACAATGATTAACAGCTTTAACATGCTAGGAGGTTCCTCGAATTATTACTGCTAAATTGCTAAACTATCGAAAAGAGTCTCCTTGTACCTATTATAACCGTTTATCCTCCCATGTCTCTCCCAAACATGCATCGGCTACGATCATGGACCTTACAGCTATAATTCATTCCCATACTACACGCTGCCAAGATTTTAAAAAATGCCTTATTCTCTGTAAAGTATGTTGGGGTCAAAGATAAATCGACTCATCAATTACTCTTTACTTTCTTTCAAAAGAAGGAATAGAATAAAGCAAAAAGAAGACGATAGTCCATTTCGAAACAGACAGTACCCATACATTGGTCAGACGCACAATCGCAGCTAACTAATAAAATAAGTCTGGAATTTAATGATTACTAGACCGAAACATGAAGTAGTTTGCTCCGAAATAAAAAGGTATTGTTTATTGTTTTAGTATCGTGCTATATGATTATTGACAAAATCTATCCAACAGTGTCAGTCCTTGTGAGCATATAATGTGACTCCCTATTCAGATAAGACCACAGAAATTGGGGCTGGCCGGGGTCGCCGAGCGGTTCTAGGCGCTACAGTCTGGAACCGCGCAACCGCTACGGTCGCAGGTTCGAATCCTGCCTCGGGCATGGATGTGTGTGATGTCCTTAGGTTCTAGGGGACTCATGACCTCAGAAGTTAAGTTCCATAGTGCTCCGAGCCATTTGAACCATTTGTACCATTTGAACAGAAACTGGATTAACTGGGAGTTAAAAAATGGAAGTTTTAAAATTATTTATTCATTTTTAAATTTTTTACGATGTCTTGTTCAATGACAGTATGGGATAATGAGTGTTACCTGTTACTCGCCTATCAGTATGTTCAGAAAAAAAAATATGAGAAAGATGGCGAACGCTTATTGTGCAGTTGCTGAAGTTGCAAAAATTGCAGAAAAGCAGACATAAATCTAAAAATGAATCAAAACTGAAATTTAATGGCAATAATGAAAGGCATGACTACTAAGAAGAAATGTTAAGAAACGAATACCAGAACGAGAGACTGACACAAACGAAATGACGATAAAACTTCCCGAGTTACACCCTCGGTTCAAAACTAGACTGCCTCTCGCACTGCCGTCTATTGGTTGCGTTGTGAAACACGTTGGTGAGTACATTCGAAATGATGCGTTCATTAGATAAGAGAAATAGCAATTACAAACAGTTTAATGTTAATATCATTGGTTTGAAGAGCAGAAAGGAACACAAATCATTATTGAAATTATTGTCATTAGTATTCATTTCGAAATGCGTGATTGAAATTTAAATGTAAATGTGTACGTGGAAAAACAATTGTGGTGGAGAATTCGTAATGAAATTTACTCTCGAAATAACTACAAATTTCCTTAATTATTTCATTTTAGGGTTCATTTCCTAGAATTCGTTACTGACAGAAAATTAAAACATTTTTCTTTCTTTCCTGTCTGTTTGGTCCTCACGTATGAGATAATAATCGTTGCATTCAGTGCCACATGCGACTACGCAGATAACGCAAAAATTTGAAAATTAAAACTTTACAGACATAGACAGAACTCATTTCCGTAAAAGAAACTGTTGTTAAATTTATGCTGAAGAAGGACATTTACAGAAACTATAATAGGTAATAATGGGCCTGTCTCCTTAGATTCGGCACTAATTTTCGAGGAATTAGAGTTCACCTTCTGCAATGACATCTGTTTACAGTATCATGATGATCGCACCCGTGTTTGGCGACATCGCAGTGAACGCACATTGGAAGCGTGTATTCATCATCGCTATACTGGCGTATCACCCGGCGTGATGGTATGAGGTGCCATTGGTTACACGTCTCGGTCACCGCTTGTTCACATTGACGGCACTTTGAACAGTGGACGTTACATTTCAGATGCGTTACGACCGACCCGTGGCTCTACCCTTTATTCAATCCCTACATTTCAGCAGGATATTGCACGACCGCATGTTGCAGGTCCTGTACCGGCCTTTCTGGATACAGAAAATGTTCGACTGCTGCTCTGGCCAGCACATTCTCCAGATCTCTCACCAATTGAAAACGTCTGGTCAATGGTGGCCGAGCAACTGGCTCGTCACAAAACGCCAGTCACTACTCTTGATGAACTGTGGTATCGTGTTGAAGCTGCATGGGCAGCTGTACCTCTACACGCCATCCAAGTTCTGTTTGACTCAATGCCCAGACGTATCAAGGCCGTTATTACGGCCAGAGTTGGTTGTTCAGGGTACCGATTTCTCAGGATCTATGCACCCACATTGCGTGACAATATAATGACATGTCGGTTCTAGTATAATCTATTTGTCCAATGAATTCCCGTTTATCATCTGCATTTCTTCTTGTTGTAGCAATTTTAATGGCCAGTAGGGTATATATCTTATAAAAATATAGCCATTTATGTTCAACGTCTTCGCAACTACTAGCTAGATTTCAAAAAAGCTTGGTAACCATATCATTTGCTACATGGAAAAAAGCACTGTGCGGTTTCGAACCTGCTACCGCTCAAAGGGCTGGTGGTTGCGCTGAAAAAGAAGTGTAATGCACTTCGCGCAAATTCCCAGACTGTATTTACCCAGTGCTTGAGAATGAGGGCACTTAGCGATTTGCAACAAACATTACGCTTAAATTGACGTCGTTAGGAAACTTTTTCTCGCTGACACCCGCAGCAAAATGATGAAAGGAAATAAAGTTTATCGTTTATTAAGCTTGCATTCTTCGTGAAGTAAAACTGCCGCGTTAGGCGTGACGTTTTAATTTATTACTTTCTTACTGCTAACAGTATTCGCAACACATTTTGCAGACAGTCTCCGTATACATCATTGAATGTACGTGGAACCGTGTACCATTGTACGGGTTCAGGAGGTACGACGGCGATATGAGTGAAAAACTATATTTTCTTAAAATGCAGCGGAAATTACCCAGACTATGCTTATCCACTGACTGGTAATGAGAGCACTTAGAGCCTTCCAGCAAAACTTGCTTTCTTAATCTCACATATATAGCACATTAACTCATTTGTAAACCAAGCAGAAGTTTACAGCTAAACATATCGAGCAATTTGAATCAAATTTGTTAGGAAAGTTACTTATTATTGTACAAATACTGTGGCAGTAACTGTCCCCAGTTCGGCTGAGAAGATACGAGGTAAAAATGTTCGAAAACGATCAATTGGTATTTATTTCCTGTAGTTAGTTGACTTAGAATGCTTTAAAAGAATGAAGTGCAATTTGTCTTTTATCTGGTAAAAAATTTTAAATAGCCAAGATCGCATAAATTAGTCTTTATTGCTGACAACCGGTTTCGGCAGTTGTAACTTCCTTAAAGAAATAAAGGCCACTGCAGGCCGCTGTGGCCGAGCGGCTCCAGGCGCTTCAGTCTGGAACCGCGCGACAGCTACGGTCGCAGGTTCGAATCCTGCCTCGGGCATGGATGTGTGTGATGTCCTTAGGTTAGTTAGGTTTAAGTAGTTCTAAGTTCTAGGGGACTGATGACCTGAGATGTTAAGTCCCATAGTGCTCAGAGTCATTTGAAACAATAAAGGCCACTGAAAGTTTTTTCCCAAGTCAAACATAGATCTCTTTGTTACGGCGTAAAGCCTAGCGGCGGCACGCCAGTCGAGAACGAGAGAGCACAAAAGACTGAGAGAAGAAGTCAGCCAATCGTACGCTGAGCGGACCTCTCTCCAGGACGACAACACGACAGCAGCGGCCCCTATGCGAAGAGGACATAAGCACCGCGACCGACTGGTGACGGCCCAGTTCAATAGCCGCTCCAAGATTAGCAACTTCGCTTGTACTCTCTATCAAGCACAGACTTTGGTTTGTCTATACTGAAGAAGATTGATTATTTTGTATGTCGCCCTTTGCTTGTGACACATACGTGTAATTGCCAAAGTTAAGTATTTTCTTATTGTTATAAATCTACACTACTGGCCATTAAAATTGCTACACGAAGAAGAAATGTGGATGATAAATGGATATTCATTGGACAAATGTATTAAACTACAACTGACATGTGATTACATTTTCACGCAATTTGGGTGCATAGATCCTGAGAAATCAGTACCCAGAAAAACCACCTCTGGCCGTAATAACGGCCTTGATACGGCTGGGCATTGAGTCAAACAGAGCTTCGATGACGAGTCCAGGTACAGCAACAACAACACGATACCACAGTTCATCAAAAGTAGTCACTGGCGTATTGTGACGAGCCAGTTGCTCGGCCACCATTGACCAGACGTTTTCAATTGGTGAGAGATCTGGAGAATTTGGTGGCCAGGGCAGCTGTCGAACGTTTTTCGTATCCAGAAAGGACCGTACCGGACCTGCAACATGCGGTCGTGCATTATCCTGCTGAAATGTAGGGTTTCGCAAGGATCGAATGAAGGGTGGAGTCACGCTAACACATCTGAAATATAACGTCCACTGTTCAAAGTGCCGTCAATGCGAACAAGAGGTGACCGAGACGTGTAACCAATGGCACCCCGTATCATCACGCCGGGTGATACGCCAGTATGGCGATGACGAATACACGCTTCCAACGTGCGTTCATCGCGATGTCGCCAAACGCGGATGCAATCATCATGATGTAAACAGAACCTGGATTCATCAGAAAAAATGGCGGTTTGCTATTCGTGCACCCAGGTTCGTCGTCGAGTACACCATCGCTGGCGCTCCTGTCTGTGATGCAGCTTCAAGGGTAACCGCAGCCATGGTCTCCGAGCTGATAGTCCATACTGCTGCAAACGTCGTCGAACTGTTCGTGCAGATGGTCGTTGTCTTGCAAACGTCCCCATCTGTTGACTCAGGGATCGAGACGTGGCTGCACGATCCGTTACAGCCATGCGGACAAGATGTCTGTCATCTAGACTGCTAGTGATACGAGGCCGTTGGGGTCCAGCAAGGCGTTCCGTATTACCCTCCTGAACCCACCGATTCCATATTCTGTTAACAGTCATTGGATCTCGACCAACGCGAGCAGCAATGTCACAATATGATAAACCGCAATCGCGATAGGCTACAATCCGACCTTTATCAAAGTCGGAAACGTGATGGTACGCATTTCTCCTCCTTACACGAGGCATCACAACAACGGTTCACCAGGCAACGCCGGTCAACTGCTGTTTGTGTATGACAAATGGGTTGGAAACATTCCTCATGTCAGCACGTTATAGGTGTCGCCACCGGCGGCAAGTTTGTGTGAATGCTCTGAAAAGCTAATCATTTGCATATCACAGCATCTTCTTCCTGTCGGTTAAATTTCGCGTCTGTAGCACGGCATCTTCGTGGCGTTGCAATTTTAATGGCCAGTAGTGTATTAACGCAATTCGTTTGTTTTTCTAGCGAACTGAGTAGGCAGGCTTCCTAAACACTACACGCTTCTTTCGAGTTCCCACTATTTTTTGTGCTGTTCGTTGTGCAACCAGGTCACGAGATTACTTACCATCTGGAAGGAAATGCTGTAGGGTTAAAAACCACCGATCACCCATTGCGGCAGGGGTGTTAACAGAGTGTTGGAAAGAGTAGAGGGGGCAGGGAGGAGGTTGACAATGAGAATGGGGTGAGGACATGTGCGGAATGATGAGATGTACGGACAGAGAGTGGGAGGATGGGATGAAGAGGGATGGGAGGAGGAGATCAGATACAGGGAGGAGGAGGAGACAGACAGAGAGTGGAGGAAGAAGAAATGGACAAATCATAGGAGAAAGGACACGGACAGAGAGAGGGAGAAGCAGGTGGAGAGAGGGGGAGAGGAGGAGATGGAGAGAAAAGAATGAAAGGGATGGACAGAGAGAGAAGGAGGATGGAGGAGATCGAATAATAGCTTGTAATAAATGCCAAGGAAACGCAGGATTTCTCAGCTAGTTGGTAGATAAATATTACGAAAACAACGGTCCGATTTTCTGCCGTTCAGGCTTCTGATATTTAAGAAACAGAAAAGATACAATAATAACATTTTGGCCAAAAAGTTACGAAGTTTCCAACAGACTGAACGCGTTACGTTGGTTTTTCGAAGAGGAGGCCGACTCCAGCCGCAATCGAGAATCGAAATAATTCGATGGAGAATGTTGTGGATTTGTACCGGACCAGGTCTCGGCACTGGATCACTCGTTTAACGTCAGTGGATGTCTGAACCGCCTAAGCCATTCGGACGCTCTTCCCGCCCGACGCAAATTAACTTATCACACGCAAGTAGCGTCCACCGCCCATTCACCTACTTGCTCGCAGCGAGTCCTGTATTCCCGTAAAAGTGTCTCAGACCCTGTTGAGCATTAGCACTGATGTTATCAGGACAATTATGCCTACAGACATGACCGACAAAGGAAATAGTATTCATACACACACACACACACATATATATATATATATATATATACACTCCTGGAAATTGAAATAAGAACACCGTGAATTCATTGTCCCAGGAAGGGGAAACTTTATTGACACATTCCTGGGGTCAGATACATCACATGATCACACTGACAGAACCACAGGCACATAGACACAGGCAACAGAGCATGCACAATGTCGGCACTAGTACAGTGTATATCCACCTTTCGCAGCAATGCATGCTGCTATTCTCCCATGGAGACGATCGTAGAGATGCTGGATGTAGTCCTGTGGAACGGCTTGCCATGCCATTTCCACCTGGCGCCTCAGTTGGACCAGCGTTCGTGCTGGACGTGCAGACCACGTGAGACGACGCTTCATCCAGTCCCAAACATGCTCAATGGGGGACAGATCAGGAGATCTTGCTGGCCAGGGTAGTTGACTTACACCTTCTAGAGCACGTTGGGTGGCACGGGACACATGCGGACGTGCATTGTCCTGTTGGAACAGCAAGTTCCCTTGCCGGTCTAGGAATGGTAGAACGATGGGTTCGATGACGGTTTGGATGTACCGTGCACTATTCAGTGTCCCCTCGACGATCACCAGTGGTGTACGGCCAGTGTAGGAGATCGCTCCCCACACCATGATGCCGGGTGTTGGCCCTGTGTGCCTCGGTCGTATGCAGTCCTGATTGTGGCGCTCACCTGCACGGCGCCAAACACGCATACGACCATCATTGGCACCAAGGCAGAAGCGACTCTCATCGCTGAAGACGACACGTCTCCATTCGTCCCTCCATTCACGCCTGTCGCGACACCACTGGAGGCGGGCTGCACGATGTTGGGGCGTGAGCGGAAGACGGCCTAACGGTGTGCGGGACCGTAGCCCAGCTTCATGGAGACGGTTGCGAATGGTCCTCGCCGATACCCCAGGAGCAACAGTGTCCCTAATTTGCTGGGAAGTGGCGGTGCGGTCCCCTACGCCACTGCGTAGGATCCTACGGTCTTGGCGTGCATCCGTGCGTCGCTGCGGTCCGGTCCCAGGTCGACGGGCACGTGCACCTTCCGCCGACCACTGGCGACAACATCGATGTACTGTGGAGACCTCACGCCCCACGTGTTGAGCAATTCGGCGGTACGTCCACCCGGCCTCCCGCATGCCCACTATACGCCCTCGCTCAAAGTCCGTCAACTGCACATACGGTTCACGTCCACGCTGTCGCGGCATGCTACCAGTGTTATAGACTGCGATGGAGCTCCGTATGCCACGGCAAACTGGCTGACACTGACGGCGGCGGTGCACAAATGCTGCGCAGCTAGCGCCATTCGACGGCCAACACCGCGGTTCCTGGTGTGTCCGCTGTGCCGTGCGTGTGATCATTGCTTGTACAGCCCTCTCGCAGTGTCCGGAGCAAGTATGGTGGGTCTGACACTCCGGTGTCAATGTGTTCTTTTTTCCATTTCCAGGAGTATATATATATATATATATATATATATATATATATATATATATATATATATATATGGTGCTCCAGTGATAGTGACCGGGCCAAATACCTCACGAAATAAGCATCAAACGAAAAAACTACAAAGAACGAAACTCGTCTAGCTTGAAGGGGGAAACCAGATGGCGCTATGATTGACCCGCTAGATGGCACTGCCATAGGTCAAACGGATATCAACTGCATTTTTTAAAAATAGAAACCGCCATTTTTATTACATATTCGTGTAGTACGTAAAGATACATGAATGTTTTAGTTGGACCACTTTTTTCGCTTTGTCATAGATGGCGCTGTAATAGTCACAAACGTGTAAGTACGTGGTATCACGTAACATTCCGCCAGTGCGGACGGTATTTGCTTCGTGATGCGCCACCAGTGTTAAAATGGACCGTTTACCAAAAGGAAAAGGTCGATATCGTGTTGATGTATGGCTATTATCATCAAAATGACCAACGGTCGTGTGCTACGTATGCTGCTCGGTATCCTGGACGACATCATCTAAGTGTCCAGACAGTTCGCCGGATAGGCATGGCATGGCGACGACACTGAACGTCGTGTACAGTTCTGCCACTGGGCACAAGAGAGATTACGGGAGGATGACAGATTTTTTGCATGCGTTCTATTTAGCGACGAAGCGTCATTCACAAACAGCGTTAACGTAAACCGGCGTAATATGCACTAATAGGCAACAGAAAATGCACGATGGCTGCGACAAGTGGAACATCAGCGACCTTAGTGGGTTAACGTATGGTGTGGCATTATGGGAGGAAGGATAATTGGCCCCCATTTTATCGATGGCAATCTAAACGGTCCAATGTATGCTGATTTCGTACGTAATGTTCTATTGATGTTACTACAAGATGTTTCACTGCATGACAGAATGGCGATGTACTTCCAGCGTGATGGATGCACATAGCTCGCGTGCGGTTGAAGCGGTATTGAATAGCATATCTCATGACAGGTGGATTGGTCTTCGAAACACCATACCATGGCCCGTACGTACACCTGATCTGACGTCCCCGGATTTCTTTCTTTGGGGAAAGTTGAAGGATATTTGCTATCGCGATCCACCGACAACGCCTGACAACATGCGTCAGCGCATTGACAATGCATGTGCAAACATTACGAAGGCTAACTACTCGCTGTTAAGAGGACATCATTTTGAGCATTTATTGCATTAATGTGGTATTCATAGGTAATCACGCTGTAACAGCATGCGTTCTCAGAAATGATAAGTTCACAAAGATACATGTATCACATTGGAACAACCGAAATAAAATGTTCAAACGTACCTACGTTCTGTATTTTAATTTCAAAAACCTACCTCTTACCAACTGTTCGTCTAAAATCGTGAGCGATATGTTTGTGACTCTTACAGCGCCATCTATCACAAAGCGAAAAATGGGGTGCAACTAAAACATTCATATTTCTTTACGTACTACACGAATATGTAATAAAAAAATGGGGGTTCCCATTTTAAAAAAAAGCAGTTGATATCGGTTTGACCAATGGCAGCGCCATCTAGCGGGCCAACCATATCGCCATCTGATTTCCTCTTCAAACTAGACATGTTTCGTTGTTTGTAGTTTTTTCGTTTGACAATTCTTTCGTGAGATATTTGAAGTTCATGGCAGAGGATGCTATTTTCTCATTGGTCCATCCCGTACTTAACATTGACACCGGTGCTACACTTGAAGCCCCAGAGACTCGTTCTTACAGCCGGCTAATCCAGCAGATGCGCTGGTTTGTTCTCAAAAATGGTTCAAATGGCTCTGAGCACTATGGGACTTAACTTCTAAGGTCATCAGTCCCCTAGAACTTAGAACTACTTAAACCCAACTAACCTAAGGACATCACACACATCCATGCCCGAGGCAGGATTCGAACCTGCGACCGTAGCGGTCGCGCGGTTCCAGACTGTAGCGCCTAGAATCGCTCGGTCAACCCGGCCGGCTGGTATGTCCTCTTACGGCTAAAACATCCCAACAAAAGATTTACGATTCGGAGACGTGTTTCGTAATTAATCTATGGTTGTGTAACGAAATTCTATGTTTTTTATGTACAATTTTGGCACTGAATCTTTACGAATTCCAGAAAGTCATCAGGAGTTTGGATGTGAGTATGGTGGTGTAGTAAATTTTACGAAAGTGGGATGGCTCAGGCGAGACTAAATGTTAAAAAGATTTTGTAGCATAATGTAATGAAATCAAATCGTTCATGATATCTTTAGCAAAATCTGTGTCAGAAATTTACGATGCCAACTGGGTAGCAGATTTAGCATTTTTTGTAGATTTGACTGTTCATTTAGGTAAGTTAAACAGGCGCCTTCACGGTAGAAACCTACTTTTTTATACAGTGTTTCACACAACAAACGCTTTCCAAATGAAAGTGAAATTTTGGCAAGCTTAAGTGCAAACAATTTTGTTTTTCATTTCATCACGTTGGCCAAACAATCCCAGAGACGTGATAAAATACGGAGCCTTACTTTTCAATCGATTTAAGAACTTTCGAAAAATAATCAAAATTGTTGTATTTGTGTAACACCTTTTACAAACAATATACACTGTGTCCAGAATGAGATTTTCACTCTGCAGCGGAGTGTGCGCTGATATGAAACTTCCTGGCAGATTAATACTGTGTGCCCCGCGTGAGTCGTGCTTCGGTAGCGCAGATGGTAGAGCACTTGCCCGCGAAATGCAAAGGTCCCGAGTTCGAGTCTCGGTCGGGCACACAGTTTTAATCTGCCAGGAAGTTTCATATACACTGTGTTTCCGTAAGTGCGTGCAAAAATTTAACAGAGCTTAGAGGATGCTCCATTGAACAATTTGGGGTAGGGAAGCTGAGACCGGAGAAGCGAGCTCAAGAAGATAATAGGAATAAAACCGCATTACCATGCACTTTTTTATTTACATTACTTACAGCTAACTGGCCGTCAAACTCAATTCAAGCATGACATCTGCGAATAAGATTCTGACGCACTCTGAAAAATAGCCTTGGTGTGCTTCGAATCAGATCACAGGCAGCTAGAATTCTGGCAACTAATTCAATCTCCGTATTCGCGGAGTCTCATACGTAAGTAACTTTAAATTCCGCAATGGAAATAATCAAGGGGATTCACAACAGATGACCTCGCAGGCCATGGAAGAGGACCTCCTCTACCAGTCCAGTGAAACACAGCACTAAGATGGTTGCGGACATCCACACTGAAGGGGAGCGGTGCACTATCATGTTGTATCCAAATCCTCTCACGAACAGCCAGGGGAACAATGTAAATGCGATACAAACAAGCCACTTACGGACAACCAAGGCAAACAAAACCTGCGTCATGACTTCCCGGTAATCAGGCTCGTCTTTCTTGTTTCCTTGTAGGAAATAAAGAATGTACATGTAAATAAACAGCACTGTATGTGTAAATTTGTATGCATGTTTGTTGTAAATAAGCTGGAAAACAGTAATGCTAGACAGAGCGGAAGACAAGTTTACATCCATATCTCCTTAAGCTGGCTTCTCCGACCTCAGTGTCCCTACCTAAAATTGTTCAGTGGAGCAGTCTCTACGTCCTGTCCCTTTTTGCACGGTCTTACAGAATCACCCTGTAGATACGTTGCCAGAAGATTTGCTGATGGAGTGCATAGAATTGCTGTCTGAGAACCAGCTAAAGCAAAAATTCGATAAGGTATGTTTGTTGAACTTCTACGGATCATACCTGCCCAGAGAAATAAATCCCTTGAATATATATCACCTTTGCTAGGAAGCACGAGCGCTTCTGAGCAGTTATTTTCTAGAGTAAAGCACGCAAAGAGTGAAAATACAACCAAGCTCTCAGATGAACACTTTGGGAACACCCTGAGAATTGCAACTTCTTCGATCGAACCTGCTATTCGCACATCAGATTTCAAAATTCAAGTAAAATGTCAGATTAATTGTACGATTTGTAATTACTGATATATAAAATTGTAAATGAAATGTACATACAAAATGTCACATTAATTCCATCTTGCCTATAAACAGTCATAAACTAATAAATTCTAAAGTACTTAAATGCGTCAACTATATATGAAGGTAATCCCAAAAGTAAGGTCTCCTATTTTTTTATAAGTACATAGACCTGTTTATTTCTACACTGGTTTACATCAGTTTACAGCTTGAACATTTAGCTATTTTTCGACTTAATCACCATTTCTGTCGATTCATTTTTGTAGACGCTGTGGCAGTTTTTGTATGCTCATGTCATACTAGCTCGCCGCCATGCTGTTCAGAAAGTTACGAACTTCTTCTTTCACCTCGTCGTCGGAGCTGAATCGCTGGGACCACAATTAACGCCGACAGGTACTGTGAGACTCTGAAAAACTCAAACGGGCAATTCAGAGCCGGAGAAGAGGAATGTTGAGCAAGGGCGTAACATTCTCCATGACACCGCTCGCCCACACATCGCTCGGCAAACCGTTGCTCTCCTGCAACAGTTTCAGTGGAACATAATCACCAACACACCCTATAGTCCTGACTTGGCGCCCAGTGACTATCACCTGTTCCCTAGGTTAAAAGAACACTTGGCCGGAAAGCGATTCAGCTCCGACGACGAGGTGAAATAAGAGGTTCATAACTTTCTGAACAGCATGGCGGCGAGCTGGTATGACATGCGCATACAAAAACTGCCACAGCGTCTACAAAAATTCATCGACAGAAATGGTGATTATGTCGAAAATGGCGCTAAGCACTATGGGACTTAACATCGGAGGTCATCAGTCCCCTAGGACTTAGAACTACTTAACCTAACAAACCTAAGGACATCACACACACCCAAGCCCGAGGCAGGATTCGAAACTGTGACCATAGAAGCAGCGCCGGACTGAAGCGCCTAGAGCCGCTCGGCCACAGCGGCCCGTATGTCGAAAAATGTTCAAGCTGGAAACTCATGTAAACCACTGTAGAAATAAAGAGGTCTACGTACTTATAAAAAAAAATATGAGACCTTACTTTTGGGATTACCCTCGTTTTTTTTTTTTTTTTTTTTTTTTTTTTTTTTGCTGTTAGCGTTACGTGCTGCCCAAAATTGCTCGTCTTCTTCCAGTGTGGCCCAGGTAAGGTAAAAAGTGGGACACCTCTGTTTTAGATGACCTGGGTTGATGAAGGTAACTGTCTGGGATGGTGAGGTGCATTACATAGCGTTCTAGGATTTCGATAGACAGAGGTTGTCCCCTTTTTTTCGGTAAAAACTAGGAGAGCAAAAACATACCATTCTTGTGCCACGAGTTGCATGACGTCTCTTGTACACTGTGTACATTGCCAGCTAAGGATTAGTGCTAACAATAAGCCGCGTAGAGTGGCTGCTCGGTTTGAGGCGCCATGTCACGGGTCACGTGGCCCCTCCCGCCAGAGGTTCCAGTCCACCCCAGGGCATGTGTGTGTGTGTGTGTGTGTGTGTGTGTGTTTGTGTGTGTGTCTGTGTGTGTGTGTGTGTGTGTGTTGTTCTTAGAATAAGATAGTTGTAGTAGTGTGTAAGTCTAGAGGCTGATGACCTCAGCAGTTTGGTCCCTTAGGAGTTCACACACATTTGAACATTTGCTAACCATAATTGTGGGTATTATGTCAGTACTGTGGAGTTGTTCTGACTACAGCGAGGATTTCTCCTTCTGTGTGTTGGCAGCTGGCGAAGCTGTTCTCTCACAGCTGGACGATGGGCGCCTTCATCTGCAAGCTGCTGCATTACCTGCAGAGCGTGTCCGCCATCTGCTCCGTGCTGACGCTCACCGCCATGAGCATCGAGAGGTGAGTGCAGTCGACAATTTCCATCTCTCGCCTGCTCCCATTCTTTTCAGGAAGCTAAACCGTGACAAGAACAGTTGTCTTCCCCTTATCATGTCGTCTTAACTTGTGATAAACAGTGATTGTCTTAGTGAAAAGTATTATAACACCGAGGCCCCCTCCCATCCATCACTCTGGATGGATCTATATATTCTTGTATAAAATATTCCAGCATTCTGGACATTTATGTGAAATGCTATCATCACCGTGAAAATATACAGAGCATGAGAAACACTTGTACAAACTTTGGGCACACGTTCGCCACAATAAAACCAGAAAAAATGCTGTGAAATTCCTTCCTTTTTTGTACGTTGCTGAAATTTTGCGTTGGAAGATTGTCAAGGTAAAATTGAACAGATGAAGTTTATAAGCAGTAATTTAAGCACTCATATCCAAAAGATGTTAAGTCAATGTTTCAAAATTTTGCAGGAAAGCTAATTAAAGCTTTGAAAAGTATTCAGAAACATCAAAATATCAGTGCACATGAATGGAATTTATTTAGTGGGTCGGTCTGGTACACAATATTGTATTGAATATTTCTCCCCTTTTTTACACATGTAGCACGTGTAACAGCTGTATTTTTAAATTGTGAATTAAAAACTTCTGACTTAAAACGAATGTAAAGTTGTGAATTCGCTTACGTAACAACTTCTGATCCTTACTGTTTGAGTTTTTTCATTATAAAATGTTATAAGAAGTTACCATAACTACTGTTATGATTCTCTACAATGCATTTTTCCAGCACTGGTGTACACTAAAGAGAGTGGCTGTATTACATAACTATTATTTTTATCAAAATAATACCATTCCATCCCTGCTACATCCTCTTCCACATCACTTCCATACAACAATGTGTCACAAAATGTGGTACTTTCTGACAGAGTAACATGTTCCAGCAGCGAGCGATCTTCATCATACTTTGCCTTCGTTACCTTACGAAACCACTGTGGTGTATTTTGAGCGTTATCATAACTTACAGATATATATTTACATATATTGCACGACTGTTTGTTTATTATTCTGTGATATTGTATTTCAGATAAATCCTACACAGGTTAAAATAGGCACTGCTAAAAATCCACGTGCCAAGATTAAAGGTTTTCACTGAAAGTGTGGGTATGCAGAAAAGTGCTGCTGTGATCAAAAAGATATCATCTTGAAATGCTTCAATGAACTAGACACTCATGAGCAACGAAATACTTATCTCTACAGTTGTATCGAACAACAGTATGGCAATTCGCTGTTATAAAATTAACGCAAAGTTTTCTGTCGCTATAATTACCATATTTACACGAATCTAATGCCAGTTTTTTTGTCCAGATGTAATATTTAAATCTGTACTGTGCGTTGGATTCAGCGGCCCATTACAATCTGATAAATACTACTATGCTCTTGACAAGTAAAGCTATTTAATGGGTACTCATAATAATAATTATAATTATTGTTATACTTATAGTAATTATTAGTATTATTATTAATATTAATATTACTATTACAGTTAACAGTAACTGAGACAGTCATGACTTAAGAGTATATAAATTAAAATTCCATATTCTATTAAAAATAACTATTCAATATTATGATTATTGTGGCATGAGCCAGAAAATGACACATGTTCTACAGCGGTCTTAATTAAAACAATCCCACTTCTCACGTTCCGACATGTTTTCTTCGCAACCAGGATGCCAAACAGAGGAAAACTACCTACCAGAAAGATGTCATATGTTTCATCAACTGCGACATAGTTGCATATACAAACAGTGATCCAATATTGTCAAATGTTTTTTATTTCAGTCTTTGATCACAGTATCAATTCTTTTGACGATGACCGGTTTCAGTCCGAAATGGCCATCCTCAGATCTTTTTTACACCGTGTCCTATGGCCTTATAACTTTAGGACATGGGTGTAAAAAAGATCTGAAATTGATATTATGATCAAAGACTGGAAAAAAAGTCACCTATGATTCTGTTCAAGTTAAAGTATGCTTGAAGACATTTCATGGTCTTTACGGTATAAAGCGAGAAAGATTGGATCGAAAAGTAAGCAAACTGGATAATTCACCGAAGAAGAGGAAAGCATGCTCCTGGATTTAAGAAACCTTATTATGTTTGCCAGAAGATAAGTGATATTATTGTCAATTTTCCCACTCAGTAGAGTCATTATTGTCGCTCAAAAAGTATAACTGAGAAACTACTGTCTGCTCAACAGACAGTGTTTCAGTTACATGGAGACTTCAGTGATCAGTATCATGAGTTGCAAATCAATGTGATGTATTAACTGTTTAATGATATATTCCAACACGATTTTCACTCGAAATTTGGTCATCCGGAAAGAGATATTTCTCGTGATGGCACTAAAATGGATGCACAGTCTAGTGCAGCTTCTAGTGAGCAAGCTATAGCTGCTGCCATGTTGGAAAAATTGGGCTGCCGTAAAGCTGAACATATCTATGCAGATGATTTTGTTCATAGCCGTAGTTTAGCAGTTGCAGAATATTTCAACAAAGATAAAAGGCCAGTCATCAGCTGCACAAGAATACTTTTGTTTGGTTCACTTTACTGATTTCAACAGTTTAAACTGTTATTTTCAGATGTGAAATATGCTCATATCACTGGTAAGCTAACTTCAAAATAAGAACCGAACGATAGTGTCCTTTGTTACAGAATCAATAACACAGAGTGACGTGCTAAACATTTATGTTTGTGCGACGAGTTGCAAACAATGAACAGTCAAGTCGCAAATCGTACATGATGCACGTTGGTTGACTTTCGTCGCATATTCTGTGTACGATTTTTGATTCGTAACAAAGGACACTACCGTCCAGTTCTTGATTTGACATTTGCTTGCCAGTGATTTCAGCCTATTTCGCTTTCGAGGATGACGATTTAAACTGTTGAAACCGGTAAAGTGAACAAAATAAAGGTTTTCTTGTGCAGTTGACGATTGACTTTTTGTCTTTGTTGATTTCTACGGGGGATCTGAGAAAGAGCCTTCAATACAGGAAATTTTTTATATTAAAAAAATAACTCTTCCACCAAGAAACATTTGCAAAGAATAACACAACTACGGCTGCATAGTTTAATTGTATGTAACCTGGCTTCCAACGACGCAACTCTATTTATGTCCTCCGAAACAATTTGTAGCAAATCGCTGAATGAGGTTACTAGCTGTCTGAAATGGTATATCACAAACCAAGATGATCAGTTTCTCGAACAACTACATGTTTTCATGGACAACTGTGCATCACAGGGCAAAAGCAGACGTGTGTTTGAATTCTGGTTGCGTCTTTCTCAGGTACGTTTTCAGGAAGTTTATATGTATTATCGCATCGCAGGACATTCTTTCATGCATATTGATACAATTTTTGTCAAGGTTGGAAAGAAAAGGCAAGCAATGGGTAAAGTCTGAATTTTTTTCACAGGGGTCAAAGTGATCACAGATTCACTGCATAAGAATCCCGTTAATGTTGTTTATGTCCTGAATTTATAGTATTCTCACCTGTAGTTTTCAACTCCTTGCGAATAGAGCGCTTTCATTTGATGGGACTACTGCGCCTTTCACATCCACAGATGGGATTTAAGGCTCATTTTCAGAGGACGAAGACGGTTTACTACTGTCCTTGCGAGCATTTTTATTTTCTCGCAAAGTCGTGTTTCCATTATCTAAATAGCGCTCTGGTGATTTTGAGTAGTCATTAGGACTATTTCTCAAGCCACTATCTTCAGATAGACATTCATTCCAGGATTTGACCGTTAGATCACTACAGTTCTCCGCCGTTTTTCAGTTGATAGTGAAAAAAATAGCTGGCTTGCATACTGGCTGTAGCGACGCAGCTTCCTGTCATAAAAACTTCTAACTCGAAAAGGGGACTTAACAGTTTCTGTTTCTAAAACCGAAGTACCTTGAACATGACAAATTCACAGTTTGACGGAGTTCCAGCTTTCTGATCTGCATATTCTTTAGCACCATAAAACTGCCCATCAGTGTGTATATTGTGGTATAAACCCGATTTCTGAAAAACACATTTGCTTCTGAGTGCTTCAGTTAACCTTTATTTTGTGTGATAATCAAGGAATCTATAGAAACAACTACATCCGCTGATGGTTTCGTTGTAACGGCGGTGGCGATTTTTTGTCATTGATAGACTTTTACATATTAGATTTGTTTACATTAAAGTTATTGTGTCTTGATTTTACGCGTTTAGGAGCAGCGGGTTTCCCGTGAACTTTATCGTTTAACTATGGTGTAATAGTGATTTCGTTAGTATTTCCTTTGGTTGGTAAGGGTGAACATAAGGTTTTGTTTGTAATACAATCTTTTTGGATAATTACAATGTTCTGTTCGCTGAAAGGCGCGAACATACGGCAATCGATTTCTGAAGTCTACGAAGAAATATTATTAGACCTCTTCGCAAAAGGAAATAGCTTCGGAATCGAGTCTTCAGGTACACACACGCAATGGCGTTTGACTGTTGATGCTACTCGTCCGTACTATCATTCACGGGTTGATCCCTACAAACCGTTCAAGAGTGGCTATATCTTATAACATAATAAATGTTTACAAGTCCTGGCTTCTTGTCCGACTGAGGAGGTCCTCTAATAACTAATTTGTTGGCCTGTAGTTGCTTAAGACAGTCGAAAAACGACTCCGAATTGCTGTAACTTCCTGTCTATGATGTTGGTCGCTGCAGTCTCCTATGCATTCAGTAAAACGACAAACAGCGCTGAATCTGTCGCAGAACGGAATCATCGTCCCAGGTTAGCAACTGAAGAGAACGAATTCTGCTTCACTATTGTAAACCAACGAATCCAGATCAGTTTCATATGGTAAAATGCATAGGGAGACGTGCATAAAATACAGAGGCTTAAATGATTTTTGAGTGAGGTAGACGCATGAAAGGTGTTAACATGATATAATAAATTGTTATGTAGCAACAAGAACAAAATTAGCACGCAAGTACACGCTCGCAAGACACGTTACCACACAAAAAGTGTGAGGGAGATTACACCCCTTCATCCAAGTGACACTATCCCTCTTCAGCTGTTGAGCGGGAATTTGCACCCTGAAATTGCTTATAAGTTTTCAGTCCTGTGCTCTAAACACTTTTACGCGATGCAGTGTGCGAAAAACAATACGCAATAAGCGTCAAGTGGAGAACAAATAAGTGGCTGCCTGGTTGGTAGGCGGCCCATAATAATACCGTGCATGTTCTGTGAACAGATAATGCAGCCAGTGTCCCTATCCTAAAGCAACAGACTTTCTTCTCTAAGTGTAAAATAGGGTGAACCAATGACGAACTGACGAACATATATTTTTCACACATGACGAAGAGATGTATAATGGATCAGACGAGCACTGCAGGTGGTTGCTTCGGGGGTCATCGCGTGCTGCTGTAGTGTGAACTTCAATTGTTCTACTATTGAAAACCTTATTCGTTTTTTTAAGAATCGTTCACACCATCACCATTTAATAATCAATTACACTACCGGCCATCAAAATTGCTACACCACGAAGATGACGTGCTACAGACGCGAAATTTAACCGACAGGAAAAAGATGCTGTGACATACAAATGATTAGCTTTTCAGAGCATTCACACAAGGTTGGCGCCGGTGGCGACAACTACAATTTGCTGACATGAGGAAAGTTTCCAACCGATTTCTCATACACAAACAGCTGTTGACCGGCGTTGCCTGGTGAAACGTTGTTGAGATGCCACGTGTAAGGAAGAGAAATGCGTACCATCACGTTTCCGGCTTTGATAAAGGTCGGATTGTAGCCTATCGCGATTGCGGTTTATCGTATCGCGACATTGCTGCTTGCGTTGGTCGAGATCCAATGACTGTTAGCAGAATAATGAATCGGTGTGTTCAGGAGGGTAATACGGAACGCAGTGCTGGATCCCAACGGCCCCGTATCACTAGCAGTCGAGATGACAGGCATCTTATCTGCATGGCTGTAACGGATCGTGCAGCCTCGTCTCGATCCCTGAGTCAACAGATGGGGACGTTTGCAAGACAACAACCATCTGCACGAACAGTTCAACGACGTTTGCAGCAGCATGGACTATCAGCTCGGAGACCATGGCTGCGGTTACCCTTGACGCTGCATCACGGACAGGAGCGCCTGCGATGGTGTACTCAACGACGAACCTCGGTGCACGAATGGTAAAACGTCATTTTTTCGGATGAATCCAGGTTCTGTTTACAGAATCATGATGGTGGCATCCGTATTTGGCGACATCGCGGTGAACACACATTGGAAGCGTGTATTCGTCTTCGCAATATTGGCATAGCACCCGGCGTGATGGTATGGGGTGCCATTGGTTAAACGTTTCGGTCACCTCTTGTTCGCATTGACGGTACTTTGAACAGTGAACGTTATATTTCAGATGCATCACGACCCGTGGCTCTACCTTTCATTGGATCCCTGCGAAACCCTATATTTCAGGAGGATAATGCACGACCGCATGTTGCAGGTCCTATACGGGCCTTTCTGGATACAGAAAATGTTCGACCGCTGCCCTGGCCAGCACATTCTCCAGATCTCTCACCAATTGAAAACGTCTGGTCAATGGTGGCCGAGCAACCGGCTCGTCACAATACGCCAGTCACTACTCTTGATGAACTGTGGTATCGTGTTGAAGCTGCATGGGCAGCTGTACCTGTACACGCCATCGAAGCTCTGTTTGACTCAATGCCTAGGCTTATCAAGGCCGTTATTACGGTCAGAGGTGGTTGTTCTGGGTACTGATTTCTCAGCATCTATGCACCCAAATTGCGTGAAAATATAATCACATGTCAGTTCTACTATAATATATTTGTCCAATGAATACCCGTTTATCATCTGCATTTCTTCTTGGCGTAGCAATTTTAATGACCAGTAGTGTATTTTCCTTTATTTGGATCAGTACATGAGCAGTTCATAGCGAAAGGTAGGGACGCGCATTTGAATCCAGGTACAACTCAAAATTTTAACTTGTCTCAAACGTTTGTCTTACTTTGATTTGCTTCCAGCTCGATGTTTGTGAATAACCTTAAAGTTTTGGAGTGAAATCACAGCAATATCGAACACTGGGAACCAATCTAAACCACGCAGTGCAAAGACTCACACTCGTGAGGACTGTTGTTTCTGACCTTTCTCTGGCCACCTTAAGTTTTCTGTAGTTTCCCTAAAACGATGAAGGTGAATGCTAGGACAGTTCCTCTGAAAAGAACACGACTGGAATGTGTGTTCTTATAGGATAACTATACAAGGATTTCCACCCAATAATATCCAAACAGCAGACTCTGTACACAGTTTATTAAATTGCCAATACTAAACTCTTTTAAATAACAAAAAATTCATATAACTTACAGAACTTAACAATTGGTTCAAAGAATGAGCTTTAAAAACAATAACGGCGTCTTGCCACCATAAAATCAAAGAACCATTTACAATAGTGCTTTTAGAGTTTACCAAAGAGACTAAATTCAATAATGAGTTAACTTGGCAATACAACTTAAGATCATTTACAAAAACCTTTAAGAATGATAATGACACTTGGTACCATAAAATCGGAAAACATTAAGAACAGTAATAAATTTAAAAAAATAATAATTATGGCGACTTGGCACCATAAAATAAGAGAAATTTCTTCTGAAAGAACAAAGTCCAATGGTGCTTTAAAAGATTAACTTGGCATTACAATTTAAAATCATTTATATAAAAAAACCTTGAGAAAGATAATGGCCCTTGGCACCATAAAATCAAAGAAATGCAACACACATCCAATAAATATAATAACAAAATAATAATTTGATACAACGAAAGGGCAAGGGCAACTCCCAACGCCATCACAGACGAGCGAGCTCTCAACACTTCGGGTCCTTCCCACTAGAAGCGGTCCCCGAAATAAACCGCTGAGAGCTCCCCGACATGCCTCCCATAACTGCCCATCACTTACGCACCTTGGTTATGTTCTGTAACACATGACAGATAATATCAACAAAAGATAAAAATCAAAAATCAAATAACAATATAACATCCTGATAGCACATGATAACCACGGCGCCATTATCTCTGGCGCTCTTAACAAGTGCCGGAAGCCAACACACACCAATCTTAATAAACAATTCTCGCTTCTTAAAGCAAAAAAATAAAAGCCAAGCGCACATGAATAGTCAAACCACAGTCTTAGAAGTGCCTTAAGGACACCAAACGCGATTATTCCACCAAGTTAATAATAACACTGTGAGTTAAATGTACAGAACATACCACTAAATTCTGTTACACAAACCAAATTGACGAGATCGTGTTGTTCAGATTCCAGAAAACCACATATACCAAGCAGCAGTAATTCAATATGCCTATACTGTCCAAAACCGCCTTTCTTAGGCGGACTTTACCTAACCCACCAAATGCCAAATATACCATACTTGACCGCAACTCCGGGCAGGTAACAGGAACCACCTGCGTGAATTCCTTCAAAAGGAACAAACAGGCACCATCAAAGGTAACGCTGAGCAGACCGGGTGGGAAACGACCCACTCAGCGGGATAACCAAAAGATACTTCAGTTGAGCAAATAAATTAGAATCAACAAATATCGTAATGTGCCACACACACACAAACTTCCAACAACGCCATCCCACATCAGAATGAAGTTCAGAAACCGCTGCTGAAGCTTCCAGCGGAACATCAGACGAGCCAACCGAGCCCACAACCTAACCTGGCAGACGACTCCAAAATTCAGCAACTAGTTGTCTCCGGGCCAGAGTATCACAGGACCCCACCGGACCTCCACGTCAGACAGGCAGGCAGAACAAGTACGCCGACTCCAATTAATCACCACCGCATGGCCAGCACAACGGCGAGTCGCCTCCGCCCCAGACCACTCTGCTCATAATGCGAGGCACAACAACCTTAGCGCTAGTCACCAGCAGGTCAGGCAGAGCGAACTTCACGTTCCGTGCAACACCCGTAAACCGACTACCCTCTCGCTTTCCGCCGGCCACCGCAAACACGCCAGCGATGTAATAGCAAATCACCACTGGAGCGCCACCCGCACCAGAATAGCGAACTATAGTCGATTATAGCTGCGCGCTCTAAACAAGATCACAGGATAGCAGCGCGTGCCATATCAAGGACTAATTTCCTTCGCCATGCTACTTCCGTCAGAGCTTGTACTCCAATGACCTCTTCATCGACGGGATGTTGAACCCTAATATTTTTTTCCTTCTTCCTTCAACACGTATGGCTGAACTCACTGCTGCTGTAGAGGCTCATGGCTGTATAGGTGCTCGATCGACTTTCATGCCATATGCCGTCTTCGGCCCGGAATCTCATTGACTGAAGTAGAATTGGCTTCAACGATGAGCACTGCTTCAGACTGAGTCCCTGTCCTGAGACACCCCAGACAGCAGTGGGACACCAACCCGACAGTCGCCCGCCATACTGTCTGATAGTCAGGAAAAATGGTGCGGAGACCTCATTGCTTGTTATCCACAGCACCCTTACAGTGCAGCAGTATGTCGACGATATTCTACGCCGCATTTTGTTGCCCTTCATGACTAGCCATGCTGGGCTTATATTTCAGCAAGATAATGGCCGCATACATACGGCGGAGTTTCTACTGCTGGTTTCGTGATTTCCAAACACTACACTCTCCGGCAATGTCGCCAGATATCTCCACAATTGAGAACGTTAGGAGCATTACGGTTAGGGCTCTCTAACCAGCTTAGGATTTTAAGGATCTAACGCACTAATTGGACAGTTATGAGACTACATCGCTCAGAAAAACATCCAACATCTCTGTCAATCAATGCCAAGGCAAATAACTGCTTGCATATGGGCCAGAGGTGGACCAACACGTTATTGACTTCTTCAATTTGTGAAGCTCTTTCTCTTGAATAAATCATCCAGTTTCTCTGTTTGTCTGTACTTGTAAATCACATCTACGGATTTACGTCTAATTGGGATAGTTCCTTCGTGGTGTGTCGCTTTTTTATATCTTAGAGCGTTTTCTTAATCGATACACCAGCGTCAGTCGTACCTCTGGTCAGCATACTATCGTGCTTATGTACATCTAATTGAGGTGCTACATACACCATTGGCCATTAAAATTGCTACACCACGAAGATGACGTGCTACAGAAGCGAAATTTAACGGACAGGAAGAAGATGATTAGCTTTTCAGAGCATTCACACAAGGTTGGCGCCGGTGGCGACACCTTCAACGTGCTGACATGAGCAAAGTTTCCAACCGATTTCTCATATACAAACAGCAGTTGACCGGCGTTGCCTGGTGAAACGTTTTGTAATGCCTCGTGTAAGGAGGAGAAAAGCGTACCATCACGTTTCCGACATTGATAAAGGTTGGATTGTGGCCTATCGCGATTGCGGTTTATCGTATCGCGACATTGCTGCTCGCGTTGGTCGAGATCCCATGACTGTTAGCAGAATATGGAATCGGTGGGTTCAGGAGGGTAATACGGAACGCCGTGCTGGATCCCAACGGCCTCGTATCGCTAGTAGTCGAGACGACAGGCATCTTATCCGCATGGCTGTAACGGATCGTGCAGCCACGTCTCGATCCCTGAGTCAACAGATGGGGACGTTTGCAAGACAACATCCATCTGTACGAACAGTTCGACGAAGTTTGAAGCAGCTTGGACTATCAGCTCGGAGACCATAGCTGCGGTTACCTTGTCGCTGCATCATAGACAGGAGCGCCTGCGATGGTGTACTCAACGTCGAACCTGGGTGCACGAATGGCAAAACGTCATTCTTTTCGGGTGAATCCAGTTTCTATTTACAACATCATGATGGTCGCATCCGTGTTTGGCGACATCGCGGTGGACGCACATTGGAAGCGTGTATTCGTCATCGCCATACTCGCGCATCACCCAGCGTGATGGTATGGGGTGCCATTGGTTGCAAATTTCGGTCACCTCTTGTTCGCATTGACGGTACGTTGAACATTGGTCGTTACATCTGAGATGTGTTAGGACCCGTGGCTCTACCCTTCATTCGATCCCTGCGAAACCCTACATTTCAGTAGGATACTGCACGACCGCATGTTGCAGGCCCTGTACGGGCCTTTCTGGATATAGAAAATGTTCGGCTGCTGCCCTGACCAGCATATTCTCCAGATCTCTCACCAATTCAAAACGTCTGGTCACTGGTGGCCAAGCAACTGGCTCGTCACAATACGGCAGTCACTACTCTTGGTGAACTGTGGTATCGTGTTGAAGCTGCATGGGCAGCTGCACCTGTAAACGTCATCCAAGCTCTGTTTGACTCAATGCCCAGGCGTATCAGGGCCGTTATTACGGCCAGAGGTGGTTCTTCTGGGTACTGATTTCTCAGCATCCATGCACCCAAATTGCGTGAAAATGTAATCACTTGTCAGTTCAAGTATAATACATTTGTTCAATGAATATCCGTTTATCATCTGCATTTCTTCTTGGTGTAGCAATTTTAATGGCCAGTAGTGTATTTTCATACGTGCACTGACAAACAAATATTATGAACATTTCACACTGGGAGAATGAATGCCGCCTGGTGGGGTAGTGGCCATGCTGTGCAGTAAGAAAGGCAAGTAAGAGAAGCAGAGGCGAATGGGGAATTGTTCTAGCGACTATTGTACCGGAGATGTGGTAAGAACAGGCATAAACGACTCTTTCAAAGGGCACACTGTTGTGGCCCGTCGTCCAGGTATGAGCGTTTAGGAAACGGCAGAGCTAGTAGGTTGTTCACGTGCTACAGTCGTGAGAATCTGTGGAAAGTGATTGAAGGACAGTGAAACTACAAGTCGGCGACAAGGTGTTTCGCGTCCACGCCCTATCACAAAACGTGGATGACATATGCTCCGTCGGCCGGTGTGGCCGAACGGTTCTAGGCGCGATCTCTACGACTGCAGGTTCGAATCCTGCCGCGGGCATGGATGTGTGTGATGTCCTTAGGTTAGTTATGCTTAAGTAGTTCTAAGTTCTATGGGACTGATGACCTCAGATGTTAAGTCCTATAGTGCTCAGAGCAATTTGAACCATTTGACCAGGTGCTCTGGAATGCAAGACGGGCACGATATGTGGTCCAGACACAAGTGTTTCGGAGTACAGCGCACATTGTTGTAAATGGGGCATCGCAGCAAATGACCCCTACGTGGAACCATGTTGAAGTAACGACAGCGTCAATTACGATTTGAGGTGGGCAAAGCCTTATTGAAACAATATAGCTAACAAGAAGCCGTGAACCATAAGGTGCTGGGTAAATATCCAAATAACGTCTGTATGTAAAAGGTATTCATTCATAAATACCTTATATGTACTTTATTCTTTGACACCTCTTTAGCAAGGATGAGATGACCAACACTTACAATTAAACAGGTAACATAATTTTGCAATTTGGAATTGTATCATTTAACATCAGCTGATTTTAAGCTCTTCGTGGATTTGTTTCCACCTATATTCGGCAAGCGCATAGGGACTAAAAAAGAGGTAAACTTCTTCATTAGCAAGTTACGTACTAATAAAGCTAACGAAAGAGACGTTCCATTGTAGGCTCAGACCAAACATTGAGCCACAATCACAAAAAAACTGTAAGAACAGTGGGTAATGATTAAAACCCGTGCAAGTAAAATTCACGACACAATACCCAAATGATTTCAGTAACAAGTCATCGGTGTCTAATAATTAATATAAACAGAACGCTCATTTTATAATAGACGTGGGCAATGACAAAAATATATACAATGGGCACTAATACACTACTGGCCATTAAAATTACTACACCAAGAAGAAACGTCAGTTCTAGTATAATATGACTGTCCAATGAATAGTCCTTTTTCATTGGATAGTCATATTATACTAGGACTGACGTCTGATTACATTTTCACGCAATTTTCGTGCATAGATACTGAGAAATCTGCACCCAGAACAACCACCTCTGGCCGTAATAACGGCCTTGATACGCCTTAGCATTGAGTCAAACAGAAACATAGCTTGGATGGCGTGTGCAGGTACAGCTGCCCATGCAGCTTCAACACGATACCACAGTTCACCAAGAGTAGTGACTGGCGTATTGTGACAAGCCAGTTGCTCGGCCACCATTGACCAGACGTTTTGAATTGGTGAGAGATCTGGAGAATATGCTGGCCAGGGCAGCAGTTGAACATTTTCTGTATCCAGAAAGTCCCGTACAGGACCTGCAACATGCGGTCGTGCATTATCCTGCTGAATTGTAGGGTTTCGCAGGGATCGAATGAAGGGTAGAGCCACGGGTCGTAACACATCTGAAATGTAACGTCCACTGTTCAAAGTGCCGTCAATGCGAACAAGAGGTGACCGAGACGTGTAACCAATGGCACCCCATACCATCACGCCGGGTGATACGCTAGTATGGCTATGACGAATGCACGCTTCCAATGTGCGTTCACCACGATCTTGGCAGTTTAACAAAGGTATAAAGTACATATAGAACCAGAACGCCGCAGTGGGCTCTATTAAGACAAGGAAGTAAAATTTGTGTGCACACGGAGACATATCTCTCACTGTTCATGAATTAGCCACCACTACACTTTTAGGCACAAATGCAACAGACGCATATTAGCGTAAGGTAATATCCAATTCATGAAAGTAACTAACGGTAAGCACGCCTCAGTAAGTGAGTCAACCGACGCCGAGAGCAGAAGCACTCTACAGCACAGAACAAGATGCTAACTAAACGAACCGATAATCTTCCGCCACACCACTCTGCCACTTTATCTGCAGGTAACGAGAGCAGGGAGAAATGAACCCCTCTTCCAATTCGAGAGCCCCGTTTCCCAGCCAAGTCAATTCGCTAATAGAGATTTCCCCTCAGACTACGACCCGACTCCCACATAACCGCCAGTCGGTGGTGTTCGATGGGCTCCCTCCTGCTAGCGATAAGCAACGAATGAGACCGAGCCACCTGGCGGGACGCTGAGAAGCACGTTGCTTCGCAACCGGCAGAGTGGATACGTTGAACTTTCTATTAGATATCGAAAGCGGGCACAGCTCAATCGCCCCCTCCCAGGATTCTAACCTGCGGCACGGAATGAGGGGGGATTAACTGAATTGAATTCATTACCCTCGTTTTTTATTGGCTGGCCTCATATCGACCCTACGGGTTTTACTTGTAGATAAACTCTTGACAAGGAATGTTACTGGTCATTTTCAGGATCTCAAATGTACCAACGAAACGTGACAAAACTTTGCCAAGAAATTTTGTTTTCGCCCTTGCTTTGTGCCCAAAAATTTAAAGGTCATATCGCCGACCCTTTTACGAAGTAGGACGCCAGCTGTCATATCTGCGAGCCTCCCGTCTGTATGTGAACCGAATGTTATTAATCGCCCTGCTCTAGTTCCTTTTAATGATGTTAGCATCAATTTTCTCTGGCAAGAGGTGGTCACTGATAGGCCAAAGGTTGCATTAATTTAGTAGCGGTTGCCCAATGTGACTCATTCTCCGCAAAATTTAGCCATCTAATAGATTTATCCCAGCTATACTGAGAGTGGCTATGATATGCAGGGGATAGGCAAAATAATATGAACAGTGGTACAAATGGGATGGTTGTGTTAGGCGGTCAACGATGCAGGTAAGGCACGTGTCGCGCTGGACTGCGTATTCAGTACGGACTAGTCATCACTGCAGGCTGTTTACGAATAATGCACACTTCGTATTTGCACTCAGAGGCAGACGTTGACGTACAATGAAAGGCCTAACAGAGTTCCAAGGAGGGCAGATTGTGGTGGTCCGTTTAGCTGGAGCATCTGTAACCATGATACCCAACTTGTTGAATGCTTAAAGAGCAACTGTTTCAACAGTCATGACAGCCTAGAGAAAACATGGAAAAACATCATCGTGTAAATGTAATAGTGGGCGCAAATCAAAACTAAACGACAGAGATCGTCGAACGCTAACACGAATTGTGGCAAAACAGCACAAAACTACTGCTGCTAAAGTGACTGCAGTGCTCAACAACCATCTTCGAGACCCCGTATCTATCGACACTGTCTGCCAAGAGCTCCATAAAGGGTGTATTCATGGACGAGCTGCTATACCGAAAGCATTAGTGAAGACAACCAACGCAAAGAAGCGTAAAATATTGTGTCAGGAGCATAAATTCCGAACGGTTGATCAGTGGAAACACGTCTTATGGTCCGATTAGTCAACGTTTTCGTTATTTCAAACACTGTACATATGTATAAAGTCAAATTTAAGTAGTGGTTTTGACTTTGTTCATATGTACTGTTCGTGCTTTCCTTATGTTTTTCGTTTATAAATGTATGGCTATGGTGTTCTTTTAATCATTGACAAAGGTCTTCTTAGGCACTTGTGGGTTTTATTGTTCTTCTGAAGAAGGTGTAGTTATCTACGCCGAAACCTCGCCTAACACTTAACACTAGGCGCTTTTTTCGCAATCGAGGCGGGTTTTTAGTTTTTTAATACCTTAGCAGTCCCATAAGATCTCACACACATTTGAACATTTTGAACAAACTGTGCCTTTTGCACGCTTACCAAATGTGAGAGGCACCAGTGGCCGTGTGGAAAAGGTGCTGCACCGAGGAAGAAGGGCGGCCGGAGTGGCCGAGCGGTTCTAGGCGCGACAGCCTGGAACCGCGCGACTGCTACGGTCGCAGGTTCGAATCCCGCCTCGGACATGGATGTGCGTGATGTCCTTAGGTTAGTTAGGTTTAAGTAGTTCTAAGTTCTAGGGGACTGATGACCTCAGCAGTTAAGTCCCATAGTGCTCAGAGCCGTTTATTTCGAGGAAGAAGTAAATCAGTATTCCAGAGCGGTCACAGGATAGGAAATTTATTGAGGGCAACGTAGGGTTCCGTAGATGCTCTGAACACTGCACGTGCCTACGAACTTCGATATGAATGCGGGGGAAGTCTACGTTGGCGAAACCGGGTGACTGATTAGCGTTCTCGTGTCGAAGTATTAACGCTATCTGAGACAGGACCTACACAAGAAGTCAACTATACAGTAGGTAATGTTAATATTCGGACACTATGTGATCTTTATTTTGTAGCAAAACTAGAAAATAAACAAGTATTATATTAAGGTACATCTCCAGTCGACAATAATATAAACGTTTTTTACACAACTTATAACAGTTATTAAATAATAGCATTTAAAAGTAACATTGATCGATTTTCATGTTACTTTAATTTTCGGACAGTGTAGCACTTTTTCTGATCCTTGTCGCCAAGTTATACATACTCTGAGTTAGAAAGCAGTGTTTGTTTACAAGTGCGGCCGACTATCCAGGCGGTACAATGCCACGCAAAACTAATACCAGTTTCAATATACGACAATTCGTGATTTTCCATAACGCGAAAGGTAAATCATATAGAAGAATTGCTGCCATGCTGAATATGAGTTAAGGGACTGTGGCAGATATCGCCAGACGATTCAGAATGGAGGCCCGTATAGGCTCTATACTTCAAAAGGGCCAACCAAAGAGGTTGGATGCACGTGACAAAAGAATTTAATACGAAAAATAAAGGGGGATCCTATACTCAGTGCCTCACAGTAGCAAGTCACCTTCTAAACGAGTCTGGAAAGGTGGTACATAAAATGGTTCAAATGGCTCTGAATACTACGGGACTTAATACCTGAGGTCATCAGTCCCCTAGAACTCAGAACTACTTAAACGTAACTAGCCTAAGGACATCACACACATCCATACCCGAGGCAGGATTCGAACCTGCGACTGCAGCGGTTGCACGGTTGGCACATCCTCAAACGATTCCCAGAGCATTGAAAGATGGTGGCTAAGATCGATCAGTGGCTAGTAAGAAACCTTATGTCAATGAACACAATTGAAAGAAGACATTAGACTCTGCTAAAGAGATTATTACGAAGGAAGAATCTTGGTGAAACAATATCGTTTTTACCGACAGTATTAAATTTAACAATTTGCGTTAGATGAACGAAGGATGACGTGGCGGAAGAAGATCCAAGGATTGAAAGTCACAATTGTTAAGTCGATTGTAAAGCTTGACGGTGTTCTTGTCCGGAGCTGTAAAACCACATTTCGACCGTTCTAACTAGTGTTCATCGTCAGTACTACGGACAAATGTCTATCTGAACACATTAAAAAACAATTTACGCAAAAATAGGACAATCAAACACTTTCAAGTTTCACGAGGACAGTGATCCAGCACATAAAGTTCACATTGTGCAGGAATATTTCCTGTACAATTATTCGAAAGTCTTAGTGCCAACACCTCGATTACCATAGCCGAACCCTATTGAGAATGTATGGGGAGTGCTAGAGCGATGTATTAACAAAACACCAGTATCCTCCACAGAAACTCTGAAGCGTCGATTAAAAGAAGAGTCGGGTGGTCTCTGTAACGAAAATTAAAAAAGATCCGCAGCTTTGAAAAAAGTGACGCAACAGAATGGCTAGCCGACAAGATATTGAAACATATATTTATCACAAAACTTCGTCTTGAAGTAATTAGTCCTGAGAAGTGTATGAATATTAAAGTAACCTGAAAGTGGGATAGAGTTTTATTTCAATCGTATTATTATAGAGCTTTCGTAATTTATGTTAACAAAGTTTATGCTGTTATTTACAAGACATATAACTAATGTAATACTTGGTTATGTTTTTTCTTGTTTTATTAAAGATAAAGTTATGAAGCTACAAAGAAAATAATCTCATAGTGTCCGAATATTAACGTTACTCACTCTAGCGGAACACTAAGAGGACTGTGGGCGAGCTATTAATTTTCGAGGAATTCGCGTGCTTGCTAAGCAGCCGTGGATGCAGCAACGAAATTTGAGAGAGGCTATCGAAATGTTTAAACGCCCTAACAGCATGAACACGGAGGACTGCCAACGATACCAGTCCATCGGGCAGCGTGTGTTCGCCAGCCAGCAGCTCCATATGACTCAGGGGCCACAGTATAAACAAGCAGCTGTGGAGGCATCAAAGTCCCGCTGCCGGAAAACACGACCACTTGGTCCAAGCTTTCCACAGCAATCTATAATTCGATATGTCCAACGGCATTGTAGAAAGCGACGTCAGTAGCCACCGAAATAATATAGTATGTAGAGGCCAGAACCCAGCAGTTAGTCGATCTGAAGAGAACGGCCGCGAAGTGGGTCGAAATGTCGGCATTTTAGTTGTTATGGTGTTACTTAAGAACGCGGTCTAAAACCCATGTTGATTTTATTCAAATCATCTCCATCTATTCGTGACTGAGATACAGAGAAGAATAAATTATGGTACCGGGATAGACTTCCTTAATAATTACACTGCAAGAAAAATTAACCACGAAGAGATTATCCGAATGGGACGGAAACAGGCAGATGTGATGTACGTGTACGACAAACAAATGATTACAATTTTAGAGAAACTTGATGATTTATTCAAAAGAAAGAGCTTTACGAATTGAGCAAGTCAACAGCACGACCCCTTTGGTTGTCATCCAGGGGCCCGTTTTGTTGCTCTTCATGGAAAGCCAAGCTGGACTTACATTTCAGCAAGACAATGCCCGCCGTCACACGGTGCGAATTTCTATTCCTTGTCTTCGTGCCTGCTAAATCCTATCTTGGCAGCAAGGTCGCAGCATCTCTTACTACACTACTGGCAATTAAAATTGCTACACCAAGAAGAAATACAGATGATAAACGGGTATTCATTGGACAAATATATTATACTAGAACTGACATGTGATTACTGTGGTGCCACCGCCAGACAACACACTTGCTGGGTGGTAGGCTTTAAATCGGCCGCGGTCCGTTAGTATACGTCGGACCCGCGTGTCGCCACTATCAGTGATTGCAGACCGAGCGCCGCCACACGGCAGGTCTAGTCTAGACTCCCTAGCACTCGCTCCAGTTGTACAGCCGACTTTGCTAGCGATGGTTCACTGTCTACATACGCTCTCATTTGCAGAGACAACAGTATACCATAGCCTTCAGCTACGTCATTTGCTGCGACCTAGCAAGGCCCCATATTCAGTTACTATGAATGTATTCTGAACAGACAATGTTGTGAATCATGTACCGTCAGGAGCGACGTTCATCATTAATGGATTAAAGTTAAGTATCAAACTAATTACGTCCGCTTTCTGAATTCTAATTCCTTGTCATGTTCCAGATCTCACGTCAGTATAGTCCTTCTCTCCTCACCCCAGCCGGCGTGAGCTAAAACGCGTGCATTTCGGCCTCCATTCGTAACACGAAGTTGGCTCTTCTGCCAACACAACAATTACATTTTCACACAATTTGGGTGCATAGATCCTGAGAAATCAGCACCCAGAACAACCACCTCTGGCCGTAATAACGGCCTTGATACGCCTGGGCATAGAGTCAAACAGAGCTTGGATGGCGTGTACAGGTACAGCTGCCCATGCAGCTTCAACACGATACCACAGTTCATCAAGAGTAGTGACTGGCGTATTGTGACAAGCCAGTTGCTCGGCCACCACTGAACAGACGTTTTCAGTTGGTGACAGATCTGTAGAATATGCTGGTCAGGGCAGCAGTCGAACAATTTCTGTGTCCAGAAAGGCCCGTACAGGACCTGCAACATGCGGTCGTGCATTATCCTGCTGAAATGTAAGGTTTTTTTCAGGGATCGAATGAAGGCTAGAGTCACTGGTCGTAACACCTCTGAAATGTAACGTCCACTGTTCAAAGTGCAGTCAATGCGAACAAGAGGTGACCGAGACGTGTAACCAATGGCACCCCATACCATCACGCCAGGTGATGGGTCAGTATGGCGATGACGAATACACGATTCCAAGGTGCGTTCACAGCGATGTCGCCAAACACGGATACGATCATTATGATTCTGTAAACAGAACCTGGATTCATCCGAAAAAATGTTTTGCCATTCGTGTACCCAGGTTCGTCGTTGAGTACACCATCGCAGGCGCTCGTGTCTGTGAAGCAGCGTCAAGGGTAACCGCAGCCATGGTCTCCGAGCTGAAAGTCCATACTGCTGCAAACGTCGTCGAACTGTTCATGGAGATGGTCGTTGTCTCGCAAACGTCCCCATCTGTTGACTCAGGGATCGAGACGTGGCTGCACGATCCGTTACTGCCATGCGGATAGGATGCCTGTCATCTCGACTGCTAGTGATAGGACGCCGTTAGGATCCAGTCGGCGTTGCGTATTACCCTCTTGAACCCACCAATTCCATATTCTGCTAACAGTCATTGAATCTCGACCAACGCGAGCAGCAATGTCGCGGTACGATAAACCACAGAGGCGATAGGCTACAATCCGACCTTTGTCAAGGAAACGTGATGGTACGTATTTCTCCTCCTTACACGAGGCATCACAACAACGTTTTATCAGGCAACGCCGGCCAACTGCTGTTTGTATATGAGAAATCGGTTGGAAACTTTCCTTATGTCAGCACGTTGTAGGTGCCGCCACCGGCGCCAGCCTTGTGTGAATGCTCTGAAAAGCTAATCATATGCATATCACAGCATCTTCTTCCTTTCGGTTAAATTTCGCGTCTGGAGTACGTCATGTTCGTGGTGTAGCAATTTTAATGGCCAGTAGTGTATATCGCATCTACCAATTTTCGTCCCATTCGGGTATCTTCTTCGTGGTTCATCGTTTATTATTTCTTCTATCTTAGATTGTACTCGTACTTGAAGCGTGAACTCAAGACTCCTCCACAGGCCTGTTTAGATAAGTAGGTATACTAACGACTGCTTCCCGATATACATTCGTTAATGTAATTTGTCATTAATCAAACCAACAACTCAGTTCATGGAAACAATACTTGAAATAAGAATAATCTTCACAAAGATTCAAAGTTACTGACGTTGCTCCACAAAGGTGTTATTTATGCAGGTAAACACATTTCAGTAACACGCTAGCAGCCATAAAATCAGGTACTTATAATATAGCACCTGTTAACACAGCTGGCATCGTTCAGGTCTCGTATAGTGAGCACCACGACGAACTGTATCTCCCATTGCCACCAGACACCAGATCTCAACATTATTGAGCCTTTTCGGTCTAATTTCGAGAGATCTCAATATTATTGAGTATTTTTGTTCTAATTTGGAGAGAACCGTGCTTGACTACCAGCCAACGTTACCTGAAAGTGCCATACAGGACACGTATTTATACGTTACGAGATGACTTGAAGCTGTTTCGAATTAGATCAGTTTTCCTGCACCGTAGCGTGCTTGGTAATGTGTACCGTTTTTGGTGTTTCCATTCATTTGTCCATCCCATGTATATGAACCGTACCCGCAGTGTTCCGCTACTTGTAGCGTGTACTGTTTTCAGGTACTACGCCATCGTGCACCCGATGCGAGCAAAGTACACGTGTACCATCCGTCAGGCGCGGAGGGTGATCCTCATCATTTGGACGGCTTCTCTGCTGCTAGCTGTGCCCATCATCTTCGTACAGGTAAGTTAGATCAGCCAACAGCAAGAAATGGCCATTGTTCACTTCTTCGCACCTTATATTCAAACCGGTCCACTCCAGTATAATTAATTTTTTTAGCGTTTAATGTTGCCAAATAATCCTGTAGAGCCGGCCGGTGTGGCCGTCTACACCTACATCTACATGACTACTCTGCAATTCACATTTAAGTGCTTGGCAGAGGGTTCATCGAACCACAATCATACTACCTCTCTACCATTCCACTCCCGAACAGCGCGCGGGAAAAACAAACAACTAAACCTTTCTGTTCGAACTCTGATTTCTCTTATTTTATTTTGATGATCATTCCTACCTATGTAGGATGGGCTCAACAAAATATTTTCGCATTCGGAAGAGAAAGTTGGTGACTGAAATTTCGTAAATAGATCTCGCCGCGATGAAAAACGTCTTTGCTTTAATGACTTCCATCCCAACTCGCGTATCACATCTGCAACACTCTCTCCCCTATTACGTGATAATACAAAACGAGCCGCCCTTTTTTGCACCCTTTCGATGTCGTCCGTCAATCCCACCTGGTAAGGATCCCCCACCGTGCAGCAATATTCTACAGAGGACGAACGAGTGTAGTGTAAGCTGTCTCTTTAGTGGACTTGTTGCATCTTTTGAGTGTCCTACCAATGAAACGAATTCTTTACAGACGAATGGAAAAACTAGTAGAAGCCAACCTCGGGGAAGATCAGTTTGGATTCCGTAGAAACACTGGAACACGTGAGGCAATACTGACCTTACGACTTATCTTAGAAGAAAGATTAAGGAAAGGCAAACCTACGTTTCTAGCATTTGTAGACTTAGAGAAAGCTTTTGACAATGTTGACTGGAATACTCTCTTTCAAATTCTGAAGGTAGCAGGGGTAAAATACAGGTAGCGAAAGGCTATTTACAATTTGTACAGAAACCAGATGGCAGTTATAAGAGTCGAGGGGCATGAAAGGGAAGCAGTGGTTGGGAAGGGAGTAAGACAGGGTTGTAGCCTCTCCCCCATGTTGTTCAATCTGTATATTGAGCAAGCAGTAAAGGAAACAAAAGAAAAATTCGGAGTAGGTATTAAAATTCATGGAGAAGAAATAAAAACTTTGAGGTTCGCCGATGACATTGTAATTCTGTCAGAGACAGCAAAGGACTTAGAAGAGCAGTTGAATGGAATGGACAGTGTCTTGAAAGGAGGATATAAGATGAACATCAACAAAAGCAAAACAAGGATAATGGAATGTAGTCTAATTAAGTCGGGTGATGCTGAGGGAATTAGATTAGGAAATGAGACACTTAAAGTAGTAAAGGAGTTTTGCTATTTAGGGAGTAAAATAACTGATGATGGTCGAAGTAGAGAGGATATAAAATGTAGACTGGCAATGGCAAGGAAATCGTTTCTGAAGAAGAGAAATTTGTTAACATCGAGTATAGATTTAAGTGTCAGGAAGTCGTTTCTGAAAGTATTCGTATGGAGTGTAGCCATATATGGAAGTGAAACATGGACGATAAATAGTTTGGACAAGAAGAGAATAGAAGCATTCGAAAAGTGGTGCTACAGAAGAATGCTGAAGATTAGATGGGTAGATCACATAACTAATGAGGAAGTATTGAATAGGATTGGGGAGAAGAGAAGTTTGTGGCACAACTTGACCAGAAGAAGGGATCGGTTGGTAGGACATGTTCTGAGGTATCAAGGGATCACCAATCTAGTATTGGAGGGGAGCGTGGAGGGTAAAAATCGTAGAGGGAGACCAAGAGATGAATACACTAAGCAGATTCAGAAGGATGTAGGTTGCAGTAGGTACTGGGAGATGAAGAAGCTTGCACAGGATAGAGTAGCATGGAGAGCTGCATCAAACCAGTCTCAGGACTGAAGACCACAACAACAACAACCAATGAAATGCAACCTTTGGCTCGCCTTCCCCACAGTATTATCCATGTGGTCTTTCCAACTGAAGTTGTTCGTAATTTTAACACCCAGGTACTTAGTTGAATTGACAGCCTTGAGCATTGTACTATTTATCGAGTAATCGAATTCCAACGGATTTCTTTTGGAACTCATGTGTATCACCTCACACTTTTCGTTATTTAGCGTCAACTGCCACCTGCCACACCATACAGCAATCTTTTCTAAATCGCTTTGCAACTGATACTGGTCTTCGGATGACCTTACTAGACGGTAAATTACAGCATCAGCTGCGAACAACCTAAGAGAACTGCGGTTCTAGGCGCTTCAGTATGGAACCGCGTGACCGCTACGGTCGCAGGTTCGAATCCTGCCTCGGGCAAGGATGTGTGTAATGTCCTTAGGTTAGTTAGGTTTAATTAGTACTAAGTTCTAGGCGACTGATGACCTCATAAGTTAAGTCGCATAATGCTCAGAGCCATTTTGAATCCTGTAGAGGAATTTGCAGCACTCTCGGCTGCTGTAAATTTCGTTTGTGTATTTGTATTACTTAGATACTAAGAAACAAATTCGCGTTATGGTCCTAGACTGGCTAATCATACCCCGTGCACTGTCAATGTCGTCCTCTTGCGTTGGCGTCACCGCATGCGTTATGGCGGGGCATGTGATCAGCACACCGCTCTCCTGGTCGTTGTCCGGTTTCTTTTCTTTGGAACCGCTACTAAATGGTCAATTAGCTCCTCGTTCGCCTCGGTAGCTGCACCGTCATCGCTGCGGATTGTTAAGTATAGGGGCCTGGGTCTATTCCCGGCCGGTCGGATATTTTCTTTGCTCGGGGACTGGATGTTGTGTTGTCCTTACGTTCGTGTCGTCATAATTCACATCCCATTCTTGAGTTGGCTTTATGGGCACATCTCGAAATCCAATAAATTAAAACAGAAACAAATAGCTACCCAGTTCACCTTAGGAGACTGACAAGAAGGCTATGCGACAATCAGGATGTCAAATCGAAGACCTTTCAGCCGTCTAATTTCCACACAGTTATTTCATTGCCTACCAGTTTCGGTGATTTACTATGCCATCTTCAGGCCGCCTCACCGACGTGTGGGAAGATTCCAATCTCGGTGCCGGACAAAATAGGGGCCAGCATTCAAATACTGGTCGGCAGATGATGGTTGAAGTGATCGCTGTATCAGGCAGAAATCTACGATACCAGTATTAGAGTACTGGTCCGTATTTCGACTGGAACCGAGGTTGGAATATTCCTACACGTTGGTCAAGGGGCCTGAAAATGGCGTAGTAAATCACCGAAATTGGTAGGCAAATAAAGTAACTGTTTGGAAATTAGACGGCTGAAAGGTCTTTGATTTCACATGCTGTACCGAACAGCCGAGTCCCGCAACCACCTCTGAAAAGATGGACATGCAGAGACATACAGGAATCGGTTTTTTATGAATTTTTGTATTGATGGTACGTTAAGTTCAGAACTACAATTACAATTTCCCAAAGCAGTTCGATGTAACCCTCAAAAATTCTCGATAAAATCGAGTTTGACGTTTTCCCAGCCTGCGTAACAGCGTACAGTAAGGTCCATTTTTTCGACAGGCAGCGTTCCTTTGTGGGAGAATGTTCGCATGCCATGTGGATAGCCTGGGTTCCATTCCTGACTGACGCAAATTTATTGTGCATGTTCACGATCATGTCCGTGAAATTTAAAGTTCCTGTCTCCTTTCGGTCATTGTTTGTTCCGTTTTTTCCGGTCACTTTGAATACCATTTAAATATAAAATTCATCGAATATATGTTGATTATCACGTGTTTATCGTCACTTTTGTGAAAAACTAGCGAAACCGGAAATTCTTCGCAATTGCTAAATGTGTATGGGATTTGCATATACATCCTAAATTCCCTTTCCCTCGCTCTGCCATTCTTCTCATCCCCCCCCTCTCACCCTACATCTCTTCCTCCACCCAACTCTCTGTGCATGACCTCCTCCTCCCCCTCTCTAAGTCCATTTCTGTCTGAATGTTCAGTCGGGCGTACTGTAAAAATTTGAAGCAAGTCCGTCAAGATCCTTACCAGATTTTTGGTAACGAAGTTTCTTTTTTATATATTACATATTTATTTATATATGTAATACATTACAAAATATTTAGCCTATGTCCTTTTAAATGATCATTACAGTATCGTGTAATAATTGGAAGTAAATCGGTGAAGAACTTTTCAAGATTTGTGGTAACTACGGTTTCTCTATGTATATGGTTCAAATGGCTCTGAGCACTATGGGACTCAACTGCTGTGGTCATCAGTCCCCTAGAACTTAGAACTACTTAAACCTAACTAACCTAAGGACATCACACACATCCATGCCCGAGGCAGGATTCGAACCTGCGACCGTAGCAGTCGCACGGTCCCGGACTGCGCGCCTAGAACCGCGAAACCACCGCGGCCGGCTCTCTATGTATATGACACAATATGTGTATATCATACAGGGTGGCCCATTGATCGTGACCGGGCCAAATATCTCACGAAATAAGCGTCAAACGAAAAAACTACAAAGAACGAAATTTGTCTAGCTTGCAGGGGGAAACTAGATGGCGCTATGGCTGGCCGGCTAGACGAAGCTGCCATGGGTCAAACAGATATCAACTGCGCTTTTTAAATAGGAACCCCCATTTTTATTACATATTCGTGTAGTACGTAAAGAAATGTGAATGTTTTAGTTGGACCACTTTTTTCGCTTTGTGATAGATGGCGCTGTAATAGCCACAAACATATGGCTCACAATTTTAGACGAACAGTTGGTAATACGTAGGTTTTCTAAATTAAAATACAGAAGGTAGGTACGTTTGAACATTTTATTTCGGTTGTTCCAATGTGATGCATGTACCTTTGTGACCTTATCATTTCTGAGAACGCATGCTGTTACAGCGTGATTACCTGTAAATACCACATTAATGCACTAAATGCTCAAAATGATGTCTGTCAACCTCAATGCATTTGGTAATACGTGTAACGACATTCCTCTCAACAAAGAGTAGTTCGCCTTTCGTAATGTTCGCACATGCATTGACAATGCTCTGACGCATGTTTTCAGGCGTTGTCGGTGCATCACGATAGCAAATGTCCTTCAGCTTTCCCCACAGAAATAAATCCGGGGCCGTCAGATCCGGTGAACGTGCAGGCCATGGTATGGTGCTTCGACGACCAATCCACCTGTCATGAAATATGCTATTCAATACCGCTCCAAACGCACGCGAGCTATGTGCCGGACATCCATCATGTTGGAAGTACATCGCCATTCTGCATGCGGTGAAACATCTTGTAGTAACGTCGGTAGAACATTACGTGGGAAATCAGCATACACTGCACCATTTGGATTGCCATCGTTAAAGTGGGGGCTACACGAACATGTAATAAAAAATGGGATTTCCTGTTTAAAAAAACGCATTTTATATCCGTTTGACCTATGGCAGCGTCATCTACCGGGCCAACCATAGCGTCATCTGGTTTCCTCCTTCAAGCTAGACGAGTTTCGTTCTTTATAGTTTTTTTCGTTTGATGCTTATTTCGTTAGGTATTTGGCCCGGTCTCTATCAATGGACCACCCTGTATATATTACAAAAATATGTAACCTATGTCCGTCCAACTTTGATTACACCGTCGTGTAAAAATTTTTACTACATTGGTCAAGAACTTTTCGAGATTTTCGGTAACGGCGTTTCCCTTTTGTATAGAAAATTACATATGTAATTATCATAATATATCTAACTGTCTAACTGACTTTTTTGTTATGAAAACATGTGATAGCACAACTGTCGAACCGAACGCAATTTTTTAAATTCTTTTTCGTACCAAAAATATCGTTACAATCCACAGCTACAGAAAAAGGAATCAACCAAATCAGCCGAGCCATTCTCAAGTGATGATCTTTTACAATTGATTTTAATTTCCAACTTTTCCGGTGTATTTTCCAAAAACTTTCCTTCATAGAAACCTTACCCAGACAATGACTAACACAACAAAGACAAAAATCAACCTCATCTGTCGAGCCGTTCTTAATTGATGATATTTCGTACGTGTGGCAGTTGATATTAATTTCAGACTTTTCCGTTGGACTTTCCAAAGGTTTTCTCTTATACAAACGTTGTCCTGACAATAACGAACACAAAAAATATCGACCAAATTGGTCAAGTGTTCTCAAGTGATGATCTCTCATACATGCGGCAACTGAATGTTATTATTTGTAATGACATATTACAGACTAACATCCATTTTTCATTGAAAATCCAAATTCTTAATTACCGATCTTGTGTAAAAGATTGTTAGAATAAAAGAATTTACAAATTAATTTTTTGTATATGTTTTTCGCTTCATGGAAATCCCCATAGGATTTGGGACGTTTGATTAAAAATTTACTCCCGCCAGGAACCGAACCCAGGCCACCAATATGGCAGGCAAACAATCTAACACAGAGCCACGCTTCCCTGGGAAATGACTTCAAAGCCGATTTTCTCAAAAATATTTGAGAGTTGCTTGGCACTGCTTTGATGATTAATATTTGACTACTCAGCTTTACGTACCCTAAATAAATAAATAAATAAATAAAAAACGAAAATCCGATTGCCTTATGGTTTCCCTGTCAGTACACCTGGTAGTAATACTTCCGCCAAGGGAAAATCTATGGCGGTCGCCGATATTCCACCTGTTGCCCCTCCATGGCAGTCCGCCATGGCGACCACTCAGCTAGGGAGATGAACTACTCAAGTACTATTCTGTTTGTTTCTCATATGTAAATTCACGGTGGTTTAATCACGGAAATATGACTGCCTACTACGGCAAGAAAGGAAGAATGAATTGATTGTTGGTGTTGATAACGATCATCCTCCTTTACCTCGACTGCATTACTGCAGATGACGTCTCGCTGAGCACATTTGTTCTGTGCATGCAGTACACGTGAGGCGCCTAGTTGTTTCCAATGCACTGTGTGGAATACGAAGGTTCTGTTATAGTTCACTAACCTGCTGTCTTCCAGTTGATGTCCCCAGCGCAGAAAACAGCACGCAGGTCGTAGGTTCTGTATCTTGAGGCAGAAACTGAGGTCCTGTTCTGAAACAATGTATCACTTCTTTGGGATGCCACTTGCGTATTTTAATATAGCCACGCGAGAAGACTACATTATCTTAATACAACACCTTCTGATACAGCAAAGTACATGATCAAACACAATGTTTACGAAAATGTATCTTTACACTATCTGTGGCACGTGTCTGTGCCTCATGACTACTGGAGTGAATCTTTTAATACTGAATACTGGTAAACACATCCTGCCACAGACACCGTGACTGTACATCTCGACTGCCTAATCCAGAGTGACGAACAGGAACTTAAATAAAAATTGGAAACACATCCAACGACAGACAACATGTCTGTTCTTCTCGACTGCCTAATCCAAGTGACGAACAGCCCGAAACACTTCGCTCGCCATACCAGAAAAGGCGTGACCCGAACGCTTCCGAAGCGCTTCGTCTGCAATTTCGTCAGTCTTTTGTTTTTGATTTAAATTGTTTTTAATAATTCTGAAATGACTGATTCATAGTCAGCTGTTGAGAGATACTTATATTAAAAAGTGAAGTCATTCCAATGAGTGGTTTAACTAATAATAATAACTATACTTTAACGTTTTGGCGCCCTTGCTCCGAACACAGCAGCCAATCACAGAGCAGTAGCATAATGCAGGCGGTCTTTCTCACGGGAATGGTACCGAATCTAACATCTGTCACAGGTACCTCACACCACATTTCGTCATCTATATACGTCTTGCATCTCCACTGCTCTGGGAACAGCTTCTTAGAGCCTAATATGATGGCCAGAAACATCACACTGCTCAACAGCGTATAATCCTTCTTGTAACTTTCCAAAGGAGCGATGCCGTTGGTGGGAGTGGTAGGGCTGGATTGAGATGAGTGGTTCTTTCCCCTTCCGAGAATAATTTTTACTTTATTCAAACAATTACTAAATATTTAATTTCTCATGAAAATAGCACAATTTAGAAATTTAAAAGGCAATCATTTTTTCTGGACCAAAACTGTTATAGTATGGGCAAACAAATCAGATTTGTAGCTACTCAAGAAGAAGAATTTACTCGATACCAAAATCCTTAAGTAACAGTATGAAATTCCACTAAACTGAAAACATGGAGTATCAGTGCTGCCTCGTAATTAAAAATTGATTTAAAATACATACGTCTTAAAAAAACAAAAAACCATAACGCAAGGAGAAAGTTCTACTTCAAATCTTTAAGAGAATTTTTGTAATAAAATTACAGTCCAAATAACCATCACTTGCAACGTGACAGTTAAATAAAGAGCGGGTTGGTTGCATAGAACATAACGAAAGATCAAGTGACATCACATCCGGTGGACCAAAGAATATGCATCTGAAAAACTAAGGGAATCGAGAATATGAAGCACAGTTAGAACGCAAGTACTGGTTTTATAATGTGTGCTTATCAGGCTGAATTCACTCAGTACACACAGCGACGCGCACCACTTAATAACATCTGCAGACCTCCAACACAGGACAACAGCCCTGTCTAGTAACACACTCACACAGGCTGTTGGGCTGTCTTCAGATTCTGCTCAGGTAAAAGCCAGCCAGATAGCTATTAAGCGAAATGCTCCCAGTCTCGCTGTATCACGTCTCCGACCAACACCCTCTTCCCTCTTGTTGTTGCCGTCCACCACGGCAGTCACAGCGTGCAGTTAAACCCAACGGCCGCTTCCACTACCGGTCTCTGGCCCTGGTAGATCGTCGCTCGGCGACCAAAATCAGACTCCTTGTACTACTGGCTGTTCTGCAAAGGTTCTTGACAATCTTTAGTCCACACAAAAGGTACATTTCTATGACACAAGCAATGCAATGGATGGGCGATCTTAGTGGCATTCGGTATGAACCGAGTGTAGTACGTCATTTTCCCTGGTACTGACTAGACTTCAGAGCCACATTGCGCGGAACTGGCAGGTCACGGGTTGCAAGCAAGTGAGATTGGACAGGGTAAACACAGTGACTGTTTATTACATGACCTATGTACTGCAGTTCAGTTTGAAAAAAGTCACACTTTTCGAGACGACACTTGAGTCCTGCTTCTGACAACACTCGAAAAAGAATGTGCAAATTGGCGATGTGTTTCTCTGGTGTCCGACCTGAGACAACAGTATCATCAAGATAGTTTGAACAAAATGGCACTTCTGCAGTCAGCTGTTCCAAGTAACGTTGAAGAATGGCGGGTGCGGAAGCACTGCCAAAGGCCAAACCCAAATACTTGAACAGACCTAAGTGTGGATTTACATCAAACACTTTCTGTGATTCTTTATCCAATGGAAGTTGCAAATAAGCGTCACGCAAATCTATCTTAGAAAAGTAACGTCCTGCACCAAACTTGCCCATGAGTTCCTCAGGGCTAACGGGTAAGTGTCGATTATTGTCTGTGGGTTGACTGTAGATTTGAAGTCAACACAAATGTGAATGCAACAAGAAGGGTTAGACAACACAATGATAGGACTTGCCGATTGACTAGCTTGAATGGGAGCAATTACACCACTATCTTGCAATTCTTTCAATTCACTGCCTACTTTGTCTCTAAAACCAATTGGAACTGGGAACTGTGCATTGTCTTCCAATGTAACATGCGCTACAAAGTATCAGCTTTTCCCATTCTTTCTGAAATAGTTCAGGAAATTCTTGAATCAAGCTAGCGGCACAGTCCCTTGGTGAAATGTTGAGACTGGCAGTACGCTGTTGCGGATTCTAAGGCCAAACAAACCAAAGGCGCTCACTGTCTGTTGATTTCTACATAGTAAAATTCACTGTCCTAGTGTGAGATTTGTAAGTGACAGGCAAACTACACTGTCCAAGAGTGGAATTTCCTGTCCGTTGTAAGCAGTGAGGTAACTGCTAGATTTAGTAGGGCGTAGTGAGCCTAACTGTTCGTACGTAGCACGATTAAGCAAAGTTACTGAGGCACGTGTGCCCAACTGAAACTTCACACATCGGCCAGCAATGCGTAACGAGACAATTTGTTAGAACGCCGTTGTACAGCACTAGGTCGAGAATGAAACACAATCTTAATCTTTCTTTTGTCAGAAACTGTTCTAGTTTTTGAAAACACATCGTTCACTGCATGTGCACGAGCATGTTTTTTTCTGGGAGCGCGCAAAGTTTGCGCTTTTGTGGCGTTGCAGACGAACTGCTTGGACATTGCCTTTTTTTCCACACGTGTAACACGTTCCGATACTTGATGGGCAGTCCTGTCTTTAATGGCGAGCAAAACATTTAGGGCAAGACTTCACTAAGTTCACAAGCCTGTTTACATGTCTACCTACCGAGCGAGGTGGCGCAGTGGTTAGCACACTAGACTCGCATTCGGGAGTACGACGGATTAATCCCGTTTTCCGTGATTTCCCTAAATCACTCCAGACAAATGCCGGGATGGTTCCTTTGAAAGGGCACGGCCGACTTCCTACCCCGTCCTTTCCTAATCCGATGAGACCGATGACCTCACTGTTTTGTCTCTTCCCCCAAACAGTGCAATACAATCCACGTCTACGTGGTGGTCCGCACAGCTGTGTGCGAACTCGATGTTGTGGCTGCTTGCGGCGGTCGCGTGCAAGGGGCGACTCGACCCAACAAATCGGGACCTGGGGGTCAGATTAAAACGGCCGCTATGGCACCCGAATCATACTGCTCTGAGATTTGCAATACTTGGAGAAGTGATGGATCAGATTACTTTAGGATCTGCTCCCGTATTTTACTCTCTGGGACACTGAATGTTATTGCACCCCTAATCATTAAATAAACGTAAAAGTTGCCACAACTACACTTAAATTTACACTTCCTAGTCATTAAAAAATGGTTCAAATGGCTCTAAGCACTATGGAACTTAACATCTGATGTCATCAGTCCCCTAGACTTATAACTACCTAAACCTAACTAACCTAAGGACATCACACACATCCATGCCCGAGGCAGGATTCGAACCTGTGACCGTAGCAACCGCGTGGTTCCGGACTGAAGCATCTAGAACCGCTCGACCACAACGGCCGGCCCTGGTCATGACCGTTAATTCTGTGTACCACTGACGATACGTCTGTTTCAGCTTTTTCTGCAGACGAAAGAACTGATGTCTGGCTGCAGCTACTTGGACTTCATGATCATAATACTTGGTTAATGCAGCGATTACTTGGCCATAGCCGAGTTCGTAGGGAGACGTGATTGGGAATAGTTTTTGTGTTAACCTGAACACTGGCGACCCAGCAATCGAAAGAAAGTATTGTAGCTTTACAGTACCTTGAACTCTATGAACTTCACAAAGCGCTTGGAATTGAGTCAAGTATTCGAGCCATTCCTCTTCTGTATTGTTAAATTGCCAGAACAGTGGTATGCTGGTCGGCGGCACTTGTTAGGCCGATTTTCTGGTCTGTTGTGCGGCCGACGCGGTTTGTACAGCCAGTAGTTGTACCGTCGTCAGCAAGGTAGTGATTTGTTAGCTCTGAAACTAAAAAAATTGTGTTAGCGCCACTTTTGCGTCGTCGTTGACACCGTAGAGCCTTTTACCAGGGGGAGCCAGGGAGAGAATGTTGTGTGGTTGCCTGTATCCTCTTTCTACAACACAACAGAACACATGTGTTGACAGGGTTCTTTATTAACAAGAACAGGGAGCTACTTATCTTTAAGCTAGTTGTTGTGGTAGATGATGATAATGATGAGTTCCCATACCCCGAGGAGCGTAGGGGACGATGCGGGAGACTCGCACCACCGTAATAGGGAAGATCTTAGCGGAGGTGGATTGCCATTGCCTTCCTTCGAAAGTAATGGGGATGAATGATGATGATGAAGACGACACAATAACACCCAGTCATCTCGAGGCAGGTGAAAATCCCTGATCCCGCCGGGAATAGAACCCGGGACCTCGTGCTCTGGAAGCGAGAACGCTACTGCAAGACCACGAGCTGTGGACTGTTCTGGTAGAAGCTCTTCCTTAACAGTCCACGTTAGCCTCACTGCTGGTGAAGCCCCCCTATAAACACCACACTCTCGTAGCCGGTGACGTGAAGTGACAGGCGCCAACAAGAATAGTGCCTGGACTAGTAGCTGAGCTAACTGCTTCAGCGACTGCTACTGACTATCTCTGCGACTGGGCTGACTGTCTGTGACTGACTGGGACTGCCACTGTCTGACTGTGACTCTGACTGGGCCTTCGGGTCTGCAGCGGTGATCTAAATACTGGCAGTCGAGATGGCATTGCGGCGCGTTGCTTGCGAGGCTGTCTTTGGCCTCTCTCCTCATAGGTGCGCTTGATTCAGCGCTTATTATCCATCTCCTTGCAACCTCTTTGCCAACCAGTGTGCAGGCTACAGCTTACGACAGCACACATATTGCATAGTGTCAAGTAAAGCAAAATGGTACGTGACTCCATATCGTATAAAATGACACATGCCATGATATCATCAAATATGGCATTTGTAATGTCACACAATATGACACAATATGTCTTCAAGGACACATGCATCTCAATTATGGGATACTTCCTATTACAGAAGTACCTCCATTCTTGGATACTTGCTATTGTAGACGTACCCCACTCTCTAGAAGCACGTACATTTGTGTCTGTGTTCTTACATCGCTCACCACACGTGTAACAGGGGGTGGATTGGAAGAAAAATGGTACCTTAGGGAAAAAAATCAACCCCATCAGTCCGAAATAAAAAAAATTGTTTTGTCGTCTCCCCAGGAACAAATCCACACCCAGAAATCTTTGCCTATAGATTTCCAGATGTAGCTGCGCCAACTTCTTGTATCTAAGGGAGCTCACTGCGCTAAGGAAGGAGGTTTTTTTAATTTAAATATCTTTCAAGCTGCCAGATAAGTCGAAAAGCTAGTTCCCTTCTTTTATGCCCCTAACTCAGGCCAGAAGAAACATGCCTTTTTGTGCTATGATAGAAGCATTTTTCATTCTGGTTACTCTGCTATAATTTTGACATTAGACCGCCGTAGCTTGGCAATCGATATGAATCATTGTTGACTCGGGTGACAACTGATCCGTTATAAAAATATAAGTTTTTCTACTGTCTATCGAACCATGTTGCTTTCAAGGTGGCAGCAGATTAAGCTTTCACAAAACAACTAGACCACCATTAATTATATATATTTGTCTACATTCTTACAAAATTTGAACCAATTTACACAAGTCTCAAACACAGAAATGGTGGACGTAAAATCCCAAGAAAGGTAGATATTTGAAGGCGGGTTTTCAGTTTTATCGTAATAATGCACTTTTTTATTTATTCGATTCGCTTTAAACCGGTTCTTGTCATTCCATATACGTAAGAAGGAATTTTAAGTGCTACATTTAGCTCGACTTTAAATCATTGTATCTCGACAACGGATAAAGATTATTGGATAAAACAATTTCATTTTCACTTTATCCATTTAATTATCTTCGTGCAAAATGTGAACCGATTCGTACAAGTTTAAAATATGGAAGCGGTGCTCTTCAAAAATCTCCCAGAAATCGTGTATCTTGCATGTTTTTACACGTAAAATCCGAATGGTACATATACAAATGGTGTCATTAGCTAAGCATTAATTTCAGCCAAATTGAAATTTTTTCAAAAGTAATTAATCGTTTGCACAATTTGCCCGGATGCCAGCTCCGGTTCGTCGTTCAAACCTTGCTTCCGCTCTGCAACGATCACCCGTCTTTCCCTGCAACTTACTCATAGTTTCCTCAGTATTTCAAACATTTTGCATAATGCTGTTTTCAGATTGACAGTTTTAGCGAAAGTGTCTTGATTTTTCTTCAGTCTCTCTTCCATTATCAATCGCAACGTCTGAACTGTATATCTGATGACTGTACCTTTCGTAAAGCAAATCATCGTCATCCAACAGAACCTCGATTTTCTTTTCCATTCTTCTGTATATCATTCTTGTCAGCAATTTGGATGCATGAGATGTTATGCTATTTCTGCGATGATTCTTACATTTATAGGCTCTTGCAATCTTCGGAAATGGTGAGGATGGTGTTTTTCCGAAAGTGTGATGATATGTCGCCAGTCTCATACATTCTACACACCATTGTGAATAATCGTTTAGCTGCCCCTTTTCCCAATCATTTTAGAAATTCCGTTGAAATGCAGTCTATACCTTCTTGCTTATTTGATCTTATCGTCCATAGGTCTTTGAAATTCTGATTTCAATACTCTATCTCCTTCCTCTTCGCTGCGACTCCTATTTTTTCTTCTTGCAAAACGTCATCGACAAGTCCTCCTCCTTATAGGGGTCTTCACTGTACTCTTTCCACCTATCCTCTCTCTCCTCTACGTTTAACAGTGGAATCCCCATTGCACTGTTAATGTTACTGCCCTTGCTTTTAATTTCACTGAAGATTGTTTTCACTTTTGTGTATGATGAGTCCGACCATTGGACTATCTTTTTTCTTTTGTTCACATCTGTCCTGTAGTCATTTCGCCTTAGCTTCCTTGCACTTCCTAATTATTTAATTCCTAAGTGATTTGTATTTGTGTATTCCTGAATTTTCCTGAACGTTTTAGTAGGTCCTTCTTTTGTCGATCGAATAAAGTGTTTCTTCTGTTACTCATGGTTTTCCTTCTATCTTGCGTGGTTTCCCTTTTTAGAGATGTCCATTCCTGTTCAACTGAAATGCCTGCAAATGCCTACGGAGCTATTCCTTATCGCAGTAGCTATAGCTTTAGGGAACTTCAAGTGCGTCTCTTCATTCTTTAGTAATGCCATGTACCACTTCTTTGCGCATTGGTTCTTCCGACTACCCTCTTAAACTTCAGCCTACTGTTCATCAATACTAAACTGTTATCTGAGTCTAACTCTACTCCTGGGTTCGTGTTTTCGGAATCTGTGCCAGACCATGATGCAGCCAAACTGGAATCTTTCCGTATCTTCTGGCCTTTTCCAAGTATACGTTCTCTTCTCGTGGTTCTTGAACAGAGTATTCGCTATTACTACCTGAAATTTGTTATAGAGCGCAATTACTCTTTCTCCTCTCTCATTGCTATGACTAAGTCGATATTCTCCCACAACTTTTCCTTCTACTCCTTGCACTACAACGACATTCCAGTCCCCCATGACAATCAGATTTTCATCTCCTTTACGCGCTACATTTCTCGTTCAGTATCATATGTTTTCTCTATCTCTAAATCTTCCTTTTGAGACGTCGGCATGTATACCCAAATTATTGTAGTCGGTGGTGATTTGCTGTCGATTTTCCTGAAAACAACTATCAGTGAACTGTTCACAGTAAGCACTAGAAACGTTGATTCAAATCAGTGTCCACGAGCTGGAAATGTTATTCTAGCTGACCGAGCTGCACCGTCTCAGAAATAACAGCAAGAGTTACCACGAAACGTGTGTTTTATAAGGTACTACACACCCAGTACGGCTTTATCCGAATAATTTTACTTAACAGAAACGGCATACCATTAAATTTAATCTTGGACCGAGTATTATTGAACTAAGCCCAATATTTGCATCCTGGGTGTTCATCATTAAAAGTCGGTTTCCATGTGTCGCCAACGAACACGACCCATTGCTACCGTGTCTTGAGTCAGTACTTCATCACGAGCTCACATGGACTGACCAACTCGCCCAAAACCTGCAACCAGGCAAATGCAGGTACAAAATGGTTCAAATGGCTCTGAACACTATGGGACTTAACTTCTGAGGTCATCAGTCGCCTAGAACTTAGAACTAATTAAACCTAACTAACCTAAGGACATGATACACATCCATGCCCGAGGCAGGATTCGAACCTGAGACCGTAGCAAAATGCAGGTACAGTTCTCTTGGAAGGTCACCGGCGATTGCCTTCCCCACCTTTCCATAATCCGAGCTTGCAAAATGGTTCAAACGGCCCTAAGCACTATGGGACTTTAACATCTGAGGTTGTCAGTCCCCTAGACTTAGAACTACTTAAACCTAAGTAACCTAAGGACATCACACGTCCATGGCCGAGGCAGGATTCGAACCTGCGACAGTAGCAGTAGCGCGGTTCCGGACTGAAGCGCCTAGAACCGCTCGGCCACAACGGTCAAGCCGAGCTTGCATTCTGTCTCTTATTTTCTTAGTTGTCGATGGGACGTTAAACTCTATTTTTTTTCAGTCTGATCTCATTTCAGCAGATACATTTATTGCGCATAATGATACAGACAGAACATTGGTATGATTCTATTACCAGAGATAATAAGTCACCATTACAATAAAAGCCAGAACATTTTATCATAAAAGACAATTATACATATACAAAATGAAACATTAAAGATATCCTCAAATTTTAAAGTTACATTCTACAAAGACGAATGAAATAACATATATATTTGGCAGCAGGCCTATTCATGGAACTTAGAGCTATCCTAAGAGAAAAATAGGCCTTGTTTTCTAAAGTGTTTTGTAGTGGAATTTTACTTGGATGATCGTATTTATTGAAAACATGTACAATGTCCTCATCAATGAGAATGCAATCACAGCTTGGAGGAGGAATGAATTTTATCAAATTTCCGGCTTTATTGGTATTCATATGATCTGCTTTTAGTATGTTTAGGAGTAACTGTTTCTCTTGTCGTAAGCGTCGAGCTGGAAAATCGAATGTGGCCTTGAATCTGTAGTTGGAGCGCCCAATGCTATGTGCCTCTATGTTAGGCTCTTTGTCCACTACTTTGTGCGCCGGCCGGGGTGGCCGAGCGGTTCTAGTGTAGCTTGATGAATGGCGAGCCACTCCGCGGATAATATCGACGCTTCAATGTACAAAGATTGTCCACACCCTGTTTTGATCCCCGCAAAGACATACATTTCGGAACAATCCGTGCACAATTTGTACCAGTCATGTCAGTAACGATCCGTTTTAACAGTGTAGAAGCTCTGAGTTCACTCGGACTTACGCGTGTTTTAGATATATGATCATCGTATGCAGCACAGTGAATTTCTGTAGAGATATCGTTTGCTTTCTGATGTCAACAATGTGCCGTTGGATGATCCAGTATGTCACCATACGACTACTATGTGATATTGGTAGGAGGGATTTGGGGTCCTTGACCAGTATGACATAATTTGTATGAGATATGCTAATCGACATAATTTCCGATGTAAAGGGTGATATATAGAAGGTGTGACACTGTACAAGTATCGACCACATGAGAGCTTCCGTCTCTTAATGAGTGAGGGAATGCCAATACCATTTGCATGACTGATGTTGTGTTAATGTAGCCACCACAAATATGCAGAATAGCTAATTGTATACAGTCTAGAATCTTCAATCGTGACGTGAAAGCGGAATCATACAATGTGCAGCCATTTTCCGTCTTGCTCCTAGTTAACTGTTTATGGATATTTAAGACAGTCCTAAGGTCGACTGTCCATTCTGTGCAATTCATAGCTTTCAGGGTTCACCGAACATATTAGACGAATGTCTCGCCACATACCAAAAAAATTTAAAATATTGGCTAAAATATTTCGGTTATTAATTTGCAAACTCTAATCTTCCTTCCTCTGTAATCGTTCACATAATAAATTGCAACTGAGTGCCTCCGGGAAGCTTTCGTCAGCAACGATGGGGAGAAGCTTTCGTCAGCGACGATGGGGAGATTAACATACTGAGATGTTATAATTAAATGTTTCCCTGAAACATTTAAGTGTCTTTTTATTATCTACGATAATGATCGAAGCAGACAAAATTAATTAAAATTTGTGCTGCGACCGGGACTCGAAGCCGAATTTTCTTGCTTTTTTTTGGTTCGATTTTGAAGAAAAAAATACACGCGCAGGACTCGAACACGGTACCTCCAGCGCGGTAGCTGTAAACCTTTTTTTCCTCTTTTTGTTTTTTTTAATTTTTTTATTTGTTTTAATTGTAAATTTTTTTCTACCAACTTGGTTTTTATATGGAAAAAGGCGTCTTTCAGTTACGACAAACAAAATTTGAATGTATATCCGTAGCAACAACAGAACAAGAGTTCCTTCTAAACTATGAAATAGAATTTGAAACTAATAGTATGATGATAGATAATAAAGAAAAAAAATGTAACCAAATCCCGCACGCCATTCCATGTGCATGGCCCATCTGCGTACAGATTCCATGTTCCAAATTGATAAAACATTTCGCAGCATGTGGAGCTCCATGACGGCGGTCATCCTCTGCCCGGTACTCCCCAACTGTGAGGGGGGTTGTCGAAGACACTGCGCAAATAGTTCGCAGCAAATAGTTGTCGGTATCGGGGTGTACACTCAAGTGTGCTATGACTGTCATGGAGAAATTGCCAGTAATCAAGTACCATCTTCTCATCATCTCGAAAGAGGTAGTATATGGACATGCCTTTAAACCATGTGAGAGCGTGAGTCTTCGCAGGTGGGAAATAAGCATCCTCTGGACAAAGGAGGAGCCGTGGCTCAATTGTGCGAGGCGCGATACGTAGGTAGCAGGCGAGGATCTTCTGCACTAGCAGCCATACCTCTAACGCCGATCCACGTGTTAAACGGTGTTCGTCAGTACCCACGAGGTGGCAACGTGGGCAAAGGGGGGAATCCGTAATCCCAATAGCGTGCAGCCTTTGTCGTGTTACAACCTTCCCGTTCACCACCTGGTACCACGCGGCTCGTACCCGCGTGGGGAGAAACGGCTTCTGGACCGCTCTCCACACTGCTGGCCATAGGGTCGTAGGGCTCTTCCTCTCAATCACATTGCGAGGGATGGACCTTAGCAGCAGCCTGTAAACGTCTCTCGCCTTGGGAGTGCGAGTGTTGGGGAGGTTTGGGTGCACGTAACTTTATTCAAGAATAAATGCCGAGAGGTGCGAGAGTGAGGGTGTGTAACCTCCCCACCGCAATTTTTATTTAAGAAAATAAAGCAATACTTAATAGAAATGGGAGCCAAGTGTAACCTCCCCACAAAAATTTTAAAAGAAAATAACGATACTAATTAGAAATGCTGATGGTCATGGCTCTATGCGTAACCTGCCCACGATCAAATGTACTGACAATGGCAACAAATGTGAAATTCGCAATCTGACTCAATTATAAATCCTTCAAAAATTAAAGTCCATTCAGTGACAAGAAAATTCAATTAAACCGAAATATCGGTTTTTGGCCCTGTGTAAAAACAATCAGAATTAAAGTCTTACCTCAGAATAAATGGATGTCACATATCTGCTCTTGTTGTTGCGCACCACTTGGAGGAACTACATTGCAAATAATAATATTCTCTTTTTTTTTGTGATTTTAGTGGAATTTTTCTTCAAAAGAAGTGGAATGAAATGGGAAGTGCAACGAAATCTTGAGTTCAATAAAAAATTAAATTTTTGAAAAAATGCTTTTGAAATAAAAAATTATTATTGGGAGACTTGTTGGAGAATAATTACAATAAATAAAATTTTTCATTATCTAATGATTATATTAATTAACAGTATACCTTATTCCTCATCTTGACCATTGTTGCCGACCGCCTACATCACACAACCGCACTGGGCTGCTACTACTGACCGACCGCTCTGCATGACGACTACAGACTGAGTACTGCTCTCAACTAGACAGAGCTACAGACTCGCAACGACTGACTGACTGCTACTCTGCATAGCGACAACTAACTCGCAAAGACTACTACAGACTGAGAACCGCTCGCAACACTCGCGCGGTCAAGCGCATACTCTCTGGTCACAGATGCTACAATGCCTCGCCATCGCTGCTGCGTTACATACGTGTTTCATAACCCTCCACTCGGGGGGCAAAAATTTGGCAGCGATGGTGAGTCATTTGGACTTGCCAAGCGCGGCAAAATTTTTCTTTAATTAACAAAATCCTACAACTTACAGAATATTTAAATGTTGTGCACACGCACTAAGTACAAAATATATCAGACAAGGACAAAATGTGAATACTAAACATAGTAGCAAATCAGAAAAAAGTATATACAAACTTTTTGACAGATAAAGTGCACAGGCACTGAAAAAATTCTTTAGCATATGCAGAACAAATAAACAGACTGGCAAGAATAATTAGATGTAGTACATAAAGTAAATGTTGTGCACACGCACTAAGTACAAAATATATCAGACAAAGACAAAATGTGAGTACAAAACATAGTAGCAAATCAGAAAAGTATATACAAACTTTTTGACAGATAAAGTGCACAGGCACTGAAAAAATTCTTTAGCATATTCAGAACAAATAAACAGACTGGCAAGAATAATTAGATGTAGTACATAAAGTAAATGTTGTGCACACGCACTAAGTACAAAATATATCAGACAAAGACAAAATGTGAGTACAAAACATAGTAGCAAATCAGAAAAGTATATACAAATTATTTGACAGATAACAAAGTGCACAGGCACTGAAAAAATTCTTTAGCATATTCAGAACAAATAAACAGACTGGCAAAAAATATTATGTTGACAAGTGTATATGCACTGAAAAATGTCTTTAGCATTTTCACAACAAATAAACATAATGGCAAAAAAAAAATTCATGTCCAAAGTGCACATGCACTGAAAAATGTCTTTAGTATTTTCACAACAAATAAACATAATGGCAAACATCATGTCGACCAGTGACATAAGTGTACTCACACTGGAGTTTAGCGAATCGAAAAATGTATAACCTATGAACATAAATGATGTTACCAAAAAAAAAATTTTTTCTTTATGTGACAAGAATCAGGATAGGAAAGGGAAGGATTGCATCATGGTTGTAGCACTTTAGATTGCACACAGCTGCTCTGAAAGTCCATATCTTTCCACAGTAGTACAACACCAAGTGACACAACTTGAAGTTCTTTTCCCATCAGAATTTATCAGTGTAGCCAAGACACTGAACTGTCGTAGTAATGTTCCATGTTTTCATTTTGGCAGTACATTAGGTACACCAAACAGTGGGACCATAATAATGTCTTCATCGCTCATGGTGGTGGACAGCATGTCGTGTCAACACCACACTCTTACAAGGCACACCAACGTAGAATTAGTGCAAAACCAAATATAGTGCTCCATGATCACTGGGATAAACAGGACAAATGGACATTGCAGTAATTCAGGGTAGTCAGCTTATGAGGTGAAGGACATCAAGTCACATAATATTGACAATTACAGTATTCATTGATAGTTCGTGGCATTCATAGCCCAGTTATTGAACATTTCTGTACCAAGTATGTAGTATTACAGAAAAATGTTCATTAATTGTTTTACATAGAATCAGTAGCCTTCTTTTCCTGGTTACAAAATATTATGAAATAATCGCATTCTTTTCAGTTACAGAGTATAATTAAGAATCATTAACCTTCTCCTAATTACAGTTAATTAATCATTTGTCTTTAATTAATCATTTGTCTAATTACAGTTAATTAATCATTTGTATAATTACAGTTAATTAATCATTTGTCGTTAATTAATCATCTGTCTAATTACAGTTAATTAATTAATCATTTGTCATTTCAATATACTAAGAATTATTAGCCTTAATTAATTACAAAGCATTATTAAACAGTACCATAGTTAATTAATTATGTGTCATTCCAATCTATTAAGAATCATTAGTCTTTCCCTAATTACAAAGCATTATGAAACAGTCACATTCATTTCCAACAACAAAGTATGAACATTGAAAACAAGAGTTAATTAATGGCATAATTAATAACAATTTCGTTGATTGACATTAATTATTGGCACTCAGTGGCCATCAAGTATTGAATAGAATAAAACATAGTTCATCATTCAGTATTATTCAGATCATTACAAAGTCATTATTAAAAATCAGTTAATTACAGTCAAATCATTAGTAATCACAGGCATTACAATAAACAGTGGCAGTTATTAGCTAGTGACAAAGCATTATTTTGAATATAGTCTCATTAAGAGGTCATTACTCGAGTGACATGCTATTCAGAGTTGATCAGTATTATTCAGAATTATCATAAACTAGTGACATTATGTGGGACTGGTAATACATTTTTTTGGTAGCAATGCATTGCGTTGGGATCGATAATTAATTGCTGAGGCATAATACTTTTTGCTTTTGACCTATTGCTGCAAATGAGGATAGGTAACGTCATTCGTCATGAGTCAGCTGTAGCAAGATTATGCAACAAGGCAGTACATGTGATCACATTTATAAATGATAAACACAAATGGGTAAAAAATATAAAAATGCAAGTACTAGAACAGGTATAATAAGTAACAGGTTTAGTAAGTGTCATGAAAAACTTCTCCTGGAAAAAATACAAAAACGGATTATTGACCTGAAAGAAGAAACGCACACTATGCTGAAAAGTAGTGAACTTCGAATTAACAAGTAGTGAAATGTGTATAAAATGTGTTCCATAGCTGTCCTTTCCAAAACTTTCCGTCATCCTACTATGCAATGTAACACCTGCTGTCAAAGCAAACCGCAACAAATACTTAAATAACTACGTGGCATAAAGAAAAAAAACTTCATTATCCATATCATCATAACTTCACCATTATCATCACCTGTAAAGAAAAACTTCATTATTCATAATACCATTTCCTTCATCATTATTCATCAGTATTCACTATCATCTGCAAAAAATCACTTCATTACTCATTACCTAACTATTCCTTATCTCTAGCATATTTCATCACTAAAACTAAGATGTGTAGTTCTCTCTGACAGCCTGCATCAATCACCTTGTATTCTGAAAGAAAAAATTAGTTAAGACTGCTATTCTACGATGAGTATAGTATATTCTTGTTAATGCCTGCCAATCCTGATCCATTTACTCTTCCTCATAAAGTTATTGCATCTTCTTTCGTTTATTTCGTAGGTGAAATTCCCATTTCTGTTGAATTTATTTCTTACATGCATCATTTCTTTCTGAAATTGATGAACAAAGATTAATGTCTTGCATTTAAATCCTATACCCACTAAATAATGACTGGTTTATGGTGACACAATTAACCATACAGCATAACATGACAGAAAACGTAATATGTCCAAGACATTGACAGTGTTCGGATGCGAAAAAATGTACACAGAATAATACAATGCAGTAGCAAAAAAAATGTGAAACAGTCACGATGTTGAGATGTCATAAGGCAAAAAAAAAATGTCAAAGTCGACTGGTGTGTGTTATATCTTAACTATTTCATAGTGCATACAAACAAAACTGGAGTACAGTCATATACACAAAAAAAATGGAAAATGTGCACGGTCTGATGTGTAACGACAAGAAAAGCGACCTGCTAACCTTACCTTGCCGGGCACTTGCCAAGAAAAAAAATACGATAATCATCAATAAGTAGTCACATAAATATAATTGCAGAAATAGTCGTAAATGTGTAAATTCATCTGGAAAAATATGCACGGTCTGATGTGTAACGACAAGAAGAGCGACCTGCTAACCTTACCTTGCCGGGCACTTGCCAAGAAAAAAAAATACGATAATCATCAATAAGTAGTCACATAAATATAATTGCAGAAATAGTCGTAAATGTGTAAATTCATCTGGAAAAATATGCACGGTCTGATGTGTAACGACAAGAAGAGCGACCTGCTAACCTTACCTTGCCGGGCACTTGCCAAGAAAAAAAAATACGATAATCATCAATAATTAGTCAGGTGAATTAATTGCATTAGTAAATGGCATCATAGTGTGTTGAATCATACAGTGGTTTCACTCAATAAACGGTTTAATGTTTGAGATATGGTGATTGCCTTTCGATTTTCTGGTTCTCAAAGTTTCGACGTGTACAACATTGGGGTGAGGGATACTGCGAATCCGATACAGACCTGCGTATAGAAGTTCAAATTTACTGCACTTACCTTTTAATTTGCTGGATAAATAGTGTGTACGTACTAATATCTTCTGTCCAACGTGAAAGTCGCGGCGTGTACAAACCTGTTTTTGCTGTCTTCTCCGGCGCTCTGCGGCACGTTTGATGTTGTTCAGCGCAATGTCAATTATTTCGTGGTGTCGTAGGCGACGATTTTTGGGGAATTCTATTAATTCTTTAATTTTGTTCGGTGGTTCAACGTTTTTCAGTATAACAGTCGGAGATAGCATAGTGGATTCATTTGGAATGGAATTAATTACATCTTGGAATGAGAGTATGTGTGTATCCCAATCAATATGTCTTTTGTGGCAGTATATTCTGCACAGCTTACCAATTTCCTTCATTAATCTTTCACAAGGGTTCGAAGAAGCGTGGTACTTGGATATATAGATCGGAGAAATGTTTCTAGCTCGTAACATGCGTGTCCATACACTACTACGAAATTGAGATCCATTATCAGAAATTACTTTCATTACATGCCCTACATGAAATAGAAAATGTTTTACAAATGCTTTCGAAACAGTTTTAGCAGTAGCTTTGCGTAACGGAGTGAAAGTAACAAATTTTGAAGTGAGCTCAACAGCGACAAAAATGTAGCAAAAACCTCTGTTAGTTCTCGGAATCGGACCAAAAATATCTACTGCGGCCATGTGTCTTAATTTCACAGGTATAATGGGATATAAAGGAGGAATATGTGAAGTGGTGTCTGATTTAGCTTTCTGGCAAATTTTACAAGACGCTAAAACTCGTCGTATACGTTTTTCCATGTTGGTAAAATAACAGTTCTGTCTCAGTATAAGAAAACATTTTCGTGCTCCGTAATGTGCGTAACTTAAATGAGTGTACCAAATTAGTTTGTTAACCAGTTCGTCAGGAATGCATAATAACCAAATGTTGCTGTCAGGATGAGAGCGGCGAAACAGAATGTCATTGCGTACAGTGTAGTGGTTCCTAATCGTAACATTTTTCCTATCTTGCCAAAGGTGTTTAATTTCTTTCCACACATTGTCCTTATTTTGTTCTTGTGCTATGTCCTGTAATGACGATGAAATAAAATTTTCAAACGCAACCTGCTGAATGTACATGACACTGAAATTTGCTTTGCAGAAGTTGGTTGCTACGTCTTGCTGATTGTTACTGAGAGAACGCGATAGTGCGTCTGCTATAACATTTTGCGTACCGGGAATGTGAACTATTGTAAAATTAAATTCCTGTAAATATAGTTTCCATCTGCTTAACCTGTCGTGAGTGAATTTAGCTGAAAGTAAAAATTGTATCGCTCTATGGTCTGTGTAGACGGTGGTATGTCTGCCGTAAAGAAAGTGCCTAAATCTCGTGAAAGCCCATACAACACATAATGTTTCAAGTTCTGTGACGGAATAATTTCGTTCAGCAGGTGACAAAATGCGACTTGCAAATGCGATGTTTTTAATTACTGTAGAACCATCTTCTTCTATTTCCTGGAAAATGTGTACGCCTAAAGCGGTGTTGGAACTGTCGGTAGCAATGGAAAAATTTCTAGTAAGATCGGGGTGCGATAACAGTGGAGCATTCAACAAAGCATTTTTCAAATAACATTCTCGTGAGCAAAATTCTGCGTGTCAAAAGTAATGTTTGCGTTACTGTAGTATGCAATCTGTGCTGTATCTGGTTAAATTCTATCGTTCGTCCTGTTATTTACGGGAGGATGCTGTGGCATATCCACTATATGAACTGTTCTGTTATTTCTTACTGACGTGTTACGCTATGGATGACACCTATTGTCTGTTCCATTCATGATTATTTGTTGTTGCTGATGTTGTTGCTGCTCATAAGATCGACTGTTATTAAATGTACGCTGAAAATTGTGCTCATCATTCTTTTTACGTCTGTCCTAATAATCATTCCTATACGGTGTATTGCGATAGGAATTGAAATAGAGTGTTGTCTGTACGTAGTTATTTCTTTGCTGCCATGCGTTACCATTTGTTGGGGCTGGGACTATACGTGCACGCGGCGAAACATTAAAGTTTGGTTGACCTTGTAGACTGCATTGTTGGTTACGTATGCTAAGCGGTTGACTTTCATGCTATTGTGGTGAAAAACATCTATTGTTACCAAAAAATGCGTTTGCTGTTAATTTTACTTTTACACATACTGATGATTACGCTTTTTATCTGTTATCAAAATTACGGCGGTAGTTGTCATTACGGGAGTGCCTACTGAAAATTGTCACATTCGGTAAAAGTTTGTCACATCGGATATTCATTACATGTTTCTTAATACTACAAAGAGCAATAGTTAAAGAGCAGTTTGGATAGATATAAAGGATAGTAGAAGAAAAGGCAGCAGTGCAGAAAACTAAAGATGAAACAGCACTACTACAGCTCGGGGCCCTATGCTCGCTACGGCACATATTCATTAAAGTGTAATGAATCCCCTGAGGTCTATTACGCACTGCAAATAAATTTTGGCTTTTGCGTTGCACGCAATAGCGGTAAAAATTCAAAACCAAATTGTTGTAACCATGTTAATTCAAGTTTCCTCATTACAGGCAATGCTGATGAAAGTGCAATAGCAAATTGTCGCATCAGGTTCAAGGCTAGCTTCTGCATTACAGGTAATAGCGGTGAATGTACAAAGATAAATTGTCGTATACAGTGCAAAGCGTGTACCTGTACGCTGTCATTATTAAGTTCTTTACATTTTCTGGCGGATAAAAATTGCTCGTAATCTACGTTCTCGTCACTCAGTTTGAGAACACGTTCAGGTTTGTGTCTGAATTTGTTCGTCTGTGTCATTTCGGATTTCAAGTTGCGTAGCTTTTCAGATTTTAAGTCGCGTAGCTTTTCGGATTTTAATTCGCGTAGTTGCTGTAAATTGTTCACATTATACACGCTGCGTAAGTCTGACAAATGCTCGCAACGTGGCGGATTCTGTGACGTATTGGTGACTGAAATAATTGTTAATTCTGTTACTTTAATACTTTCGTCAATCTGGTTATTGTGTCGTTCACTTTTCTCGTCAACTTCCGTATTCGGAGTGTATGAAACTTCCACTGACTCTAAATTAACTTCGTCGCGAATCTGTACTTCGTTTTTAGGGCATTGTTCGGTGACTGCATTAATTTCGTGTATCTGTGTTGCGTTTGCTGAACATTGTTCAGTGACTGCATTAACTTCGTCTTTATGTAATTCTGTTGTGCTTACATGTGTACTATTTAATTCTTGTGCAACAGTGCCAACTTTTTCATTACTGTTATTAGCACAAGTCTTAGTATTCACACGTAATTGTACTTTAGTGTCCTGACATTGTATGGTAACAGCTGTAATCTGTTCGCTAACTTGTTTGTTCTGTTCTTTACGGTCGTCTTGTTTTTCGTTTGTGAGATCGACACTTTTATCAATTGTTTCGCTAAGTTGTTTGTAATGGCTGTCGACACCCTCATCTACCTGCCTGCAATGGTTGTCAAAACCTCCATTAAGTTGTTTGAAAAAATTATTCATCATTTCCCTCCGCTGTTTGTACTGTTCCCTAAGTTGTTTGAAATTTTCATTCTGTTGTTTACTCTCTTCCCTAAGTTGTAGCAGTATTGCCATAATTGGATCCGAGCCAAAATTACCATTTCTATTATCTGTACTGTTCAATAGTGGATCTGGAATTGTTTCACTTTCTGTAACCATTTGGTCATTTTGAAATTTACAAAAAGGTTTGTCAGTCAAATGTATATTATCAGTCATTGTTTCGGAATTAAATACATCTGTCCTACTTTGTGTGATCTGTTCATTTTCATTAGACAGATTTGTCTGTACATTACTTGAGTTTTCCGAATCGGGTGTGTTAAGCTGGGCAGCGCTCATTACAATAGAGCGTTCTGCGTCATCAATTGTCGTCAAGTTAACAGACGAGACAATTGAGTTCGTTTGTTCATCATTAAGGTGAAAGTCATCATTAGTGGTTGGAATGCACTGATTGTTAGTGAACGCAGGATTGTCATCATTACGTTGCGTATCACAATTACTATCGGTCACGTTGTTTAAGTCGGTAATTTCATTCACAATACTTCGCGATACACTATTCACAGTCTTTCGCGGCATTTTTACAATAGTCAAAATTTTTCACAAAGCAAATAAGCACAATGCAAAAGCAACACACAAATACAACAAAGCAGCAAATTGCCGTTGACCTGTAGAAAGAAAGTCACAATATTATTAAAAGCGTTGCGCCAAATCCTAATTATCTAAGCAAATAAGAGCAGATATCTGACTGTCGCTCAAAAGACTCTCAACGAAATACGATCCTGGACTGGGTGTCGCCAAGTGTAACCTCCCCACCGCAATTTTTTTAAAAAGAAAATATAATAGCAATACTTAATAGAAATGGGAGCCAAGTGTAACCTCCCCACAAAAATTTTAAAAGAAAATAACGATACTAATTAGAAATGCTGATGGTCATGGCTCTATGCGTAACCTGCCCACGATCAAATGTACTGACAATGGCAACAAATGTGAAATTCGCAATCTGACTCAATTATAAATCCTTCAAAAAATTAAAGTCCATTCAGTGACAAGAAAATTCAATTAAACCGAAATATCGGTTTTTGGCCCTGTGTAAAAACAATCAGAATTAAAGTCTTACCTCAGAATAAATGGATGTCACATATCTGCTCTTGTTGTTGCGCACCACTTGGAGGAACTACATTGCAAATAATAATATTCTCTTTTTTTTTTGTGATTTTAGTGGAATTTTTCTTCAAAAGAAGTGGAATGAAATGGGAAGTGCAACGAAATCTTGAGTTCAATAAAAAATTAAATTTTTGAAAAAATGCTTTTGAAATAAAAAATTATTATTGGGAGACTTGTTGGAGAATAATTACAATAAATAAAATTTTTCATTATCTAATGATTATATTAATTAACAGTATACCTTATTCCTCATCTTGACCATTGTTGCCGACCGCCTACATCACACAACCGCACTGGGCTGCTACTACTGACCGACCGCTCTGCATGACGACTACAGACTGAGTACTGCTCTCAACTAGACAGAGCTACAGACTCGCAACGACTGACTGACTGCTACTCTGCATAGCGACAACTAACTCGCAAAGACTACTACAGACTGAGAACCGCTCGCAACACTCGCGCGGTCAAGCGCATACTCTCTGGTCACAGATGCTACAATGCCTCGCCATCGCTGCTGCGTTACATACGTGTTTCAGGTGTAATGTGCGCAATCGTGAGGGGTGGCAGAAGAGACGCCGGCAGCAATTCCTCGAACAGACGTCCCGTAAGGGAAGCATCTTTGAGGGTCCACAATTTCATCATTGTGCACAAGTACAACGCTGTAGCTCTCGCTCGTAAATTTATAAGTCCCAGTCCGCAACCACGCGGAGGGAGGGTGAGTGTTTCGTAGCGGACTTTGAATAGGTGTGCGGCGGTAAGGTAGTATCCAAACGCTGCTTGCAGTCTGTGTGCCATCGCTGTCGTTATCGGTAGGACCTGAGCCATGTGGATCATCTTAGTCGCCACGTGAAGGTTGAGGTATTCCACACGCTGTAGGAGGTCCATCCGTCGAAGTAGGTTCCGGCGAACTTCTGTGCTTATTGCCTGTAGTAATCGTGCATAGTTCATGGCAGCCATGCGGCGCACATCCCGTGTAAATGTTATGCTAAAGAACCGGATCTTGTTGACTAGTGGGAGTGGGGCTAAAGCGTCCTCCTGTAGACCTCTCCCAGTAGGCATCGCTGCCGACTTGGCCACATTCATGAGGCTGCCCGCAGCCAATCCATAGCGATTGATCCATTGTATCACCGAGCATACCTCGTCACCAGATCGGACAAGTAATAGAAGGTCATCAGCATATATCCTGCAGTGAAAGGTGTGATCCCTCAATGACATGCCCGAGAGCCTGTTTTCAACCCTCCGACAAGTGGTTCGAATGCGATCGCGTAAAGGATCATGGAGAGTGGGCATCCTTGGCGAACTGACTGTCGGATCGGAAAGGGACCTGCAATCCGTCCGTTCACCAGTACACGGGACGCAGCTCCACGGAAAAGGCGCTGAAAGATGTCGAGAAAGTCAAGCGGGAAGCCCATGCGGGCCATAACGGACAGAAGGAACTTGTGGTGAACTCTGTCGAAGGCGTGGTCGAAATTAATGGAGATCAGAGCGGCTCGAAGCCGACAGGATGTGGCGATGGCTATTAAATCCCTGCATTCGCTGGTTGCCGTTTGCATGTTGGTCACTCCACCCAGTGTCGTTTGCTCCATGGAGAGGAGTAGGGGCAGAACCTTCTTTATGCGGCTGGCGAGTAGTCGGGCGAAGATTTTATAGTCTGAGTTGAGCATTGTAATTGGCCTGTAGTCCTCGACCGTCCAACCTCTGGAAGGCTTGTGTATCGGTATGAAGAGACCTTCCACGAATCCAGGAAGCACTTGGGAACCGGGGGTCATCAGTTCTTGGTACATGATGATCCATCGGGGCATCATTAGATCGCGGAAAGTACGATAAAAATCGAGCGGCAGTCCGTCTGGCCCGAGCGACTTGAGTGCTCCCTTGTTAAGCGCGCCCTCGATGTCGTCCCGTGTAAGTCCAGCTAATAGCGTCGCCGCTGCTGCATTGTCGAGGGTGTGCGACACGTGCTGCAGTATGTTGTGATCGTCCGCTTACTCTGTATTCACGTCGTCGTAAAACCGGTGATAGTGATCTGCAAAGGCTTCTGTAACTGCCACCTGAGTCATTACGACCCTACCACCTGGCAATATGAGGTCCGTGATCAGCTGCTGTCGGCGTCGGCGGCTGTCGAGCACGATGTGATGCATAGACGGGTTTTCTCCTTCCGCTCGGTCTTGACGTCGCGATCGCACAACGACCCCCTCCAAACGTTTCCTCGCAAGAGACAATATTTTTCCTTGAATTCGGCGGCTTTTCATTTGTCCGTTTGGAGATGGTGGTTGGCTGGCGAGTTCGCGGAGCATCGTGTAATAAAAGTCCAATGTGTGACGATGGCCGGCCAGTGTGGCCGTGCGGTTCTAAGCGCGTCAGTTTGGAACCGCGTGACCGCTACGGTCGCAGGTTCGAATCCTGCCTCGGGCATGGATGTTTGTGATGTCCTTAGGTTAGTTCGGTTTAAGTAGTTCTAAGTTCTAGGGGACTGATGACCTCAGTAGTTAAGTCCCATAGTGCTCAGAGCCATTTGAACCATTTTTGTGTGACGATGCCACGCTGCGATATCTTTTCCGAATCGTGTTAGCACACGCCGAAACGCTGGTTTTGCACATTCCACCCACCATGCTAGAGTCGAAGGGTATCGGGGAAGACGACGTTCGCAATCCATCCATGTGTTGGCGATAATCTGACTGCATTCCGGGGCTTGAAGATGTGCCACTTTCAGCTTCCAGGGCCCTCGGCCGCGCCATATCCGCTGCTGCTGTAAAGTGAGTGCGCATATGAAAGCGCTATGATCGGAGAAGGCAAGCGGCCATCGTTCGGCGTCCAATACTCCCGGCGCTAGAGCTCGTGAGACATAAATGCGGTCTAGGCGACTGGCTGAGTGACTAGTAAGATATGTCGGCCCAAGACGGTCACCGTGCACTGTCTGCCACGTGTCGATGAGAAGCAGATCTCGAACCAGGAGCCGAAGTTCTTGACAAGTCGAGAAGTGTGGGACTTGGTCTTTGGGGTGGAGCACACAGTTAAAGTCGCCTCCGAAGATATATTGATCGAAGCGACTGATAAAGAGGGGGGCGATATCCTCCAAGTAGAACAGAGATCGTTCGCGGCGTTGGTCAGTTCCTGATGGTGCGTAAATGTTAATGATGCTCGTGCCCAGTGCTGTGATCGCCAGCCCCCTTCCTGACGGAAGGTAAGTCACTTCTTCGTTGGCAATTCCGTCGCGCACTAGTATTGCCGTACCGCTGTCATTTCGGTCCGCCGGTGACGTATACGTCGCATAACCGTAGAAAACGGGGAGGGCCGCTATATACACTTCTTGCAACAGGGCAACGTCAACATCCTAAGAACGAAGCATCTCACGCAGCAACTGGATCTTCACTGCCGTTCGTATCGTGTTGAGGTTAAGCGTGGCGATACGATAAGCTTGTTGCCGAACCGCAGGTGCTAATTTATCCATTAAGACTGGAATTACCTATGACGCTTCTGACTGTATTGACACCTCTGCATCCCCCCAAACCTCATCTGCAGTCCTTTCTAGAGATCCGGCGTCAATGGCGTGGGCCCTGTTGGCGTTACTTGCATGGTGCCGTCGTCATCGTGGTCATCCGCCCACGTCGGGGAACTCAAAGCAAGATCGTCTTCCCTAGCTTCCTCCGGAGACAGCATGGGTGCTTGCACTCCAGAAGGTGGTGGGCAGCATCTATCCTGCATATCGGCATCCGATTTTGCCACTATAGATATGTGTGGTTTGTCCTCAGTTCCGTTCGGTGGTGCCACACTGCAGCAAATGGCGGCTGCCTCTGTGGTAACGTCGTCATTGAAGGTGGAGTCGTCGTCCTCTGGAGGCTGTCACACATCCCGTTCGGAAGTTGCTCTACACCTCCGCTTCCGTCGATTCGGAGAATGTTGCTTCCTGGTGTGTCCTTCTGTGTCAGACGATGGCAAAGATTCACGACGTTCCGGCACAAAGGCAGCCGCCGGCACAATAAGCGAGTATACGGCCATGCTATCGTCATGTATCTTGTTATCCGTCGACGGGGACGGCGGCATCGGAGTTGAATCCGTAGCTTGTGGAACGGGTGGATGGAGCCGCGACCCAACAGTGGACGTCGGCTGTCGTGGTGAAGTGGTAGCCGTCGTGAGGGCTGCTGCATAAGTCACGGGAAGCAGCGTCGGCTGCGATGGCGGGTCCACTTGGTAGGCAGAAATGCTAACCATTACACCACCGCAGTACGATAGTCAACATTGATGCACGAGCTTCCTAACCTCAATGCCCTCCCCAACACAAACATCATTTCATTTTTCCCTCACATATTGTCACTATCGCCTGGGCTCTCCGATATTGGCAAGCACCCCAGCATTGGACGTAATAGGACGTCCTTGTACCATTGGTGATCTTATAAATCTTACGATTAAATGTTCGTGGAGCAGCATTGACTATCGTACTGCGGTGGTGTAATGGTTATCATTTCGGCGTAACAAACAGCAAGACCCTGGTTCGAATCCTGGCCGCACCGCAAATTTTAATTAATTTCGTCCGCTTCGATCATTATCGTCGATACTGAGAGGTGGTCACTAACCGATGTGTTTGTTCCAGGGTCACAAGGAGGTGGGAACGCACGTACGTGCGTACTGGTGCATCCGCGATTGGGAGATCCCGCTGTGGTGGCGGCTGCACGAGGTGTACATGCTGCTGCTCATCCTCGTCATCCCCACCTGCATCATGACGGCCACCTACAGCGCCGTCTGCTGGGAGGTGTGGCGCGTCACCAAGACGCGCCACGGCATGACCGCCGGCTCGTGAGTACATCTCGCTTCTCGCATCATTGTCGCTCACCAGGAGTACTTCTGCCTTGTATTTTCGCACTTTATCAGACTTCAACACTGGACTACGCAAAGGCACCGTTTTCGTTCATTGACCAGTCGCATGTGCTAGGTCTGGCGAAACAGTGTCAGTCGCCTGCACGCAATGTCTCACGGGGCCTGTAATGCTGTAACGGGGCAGATGCCGGTACTGCCACGATGTACCGAATCTTACCCTTGCGCCAGGTTCGCACACGCAACTATAGTGACGCCACAGCTAGGTCTAGCGAACCAGTGTCAGTCGCTTGCACACAATGTCTCACGGGGCCTGTTATGTTGTAACGGTGCAGATACCGGTACTGCCACGATGTACCGAATCTTACCCTTGCGCCAGGTTCGCACACGCAACTAAAGTGACGCCACAGCTAGGACTAGCGAACCAGTGTTGTCGCATGCACACAATGTCTCACGGGGCCTGTAATGTTGTAACGGTGCAGATACCGGTACTGCCACGATGTACCGAATCTTACCCTTGCGCCAGGTTCGCACACGCAACTAAAGTGACGCCACAGCTAGGTCTAACGAACCAGTGTTGTCGCATGCACACAGTGTCTCACGGGGCCTGTAATGTTGTAACGGTGCAGATACCGGTACTGCCACGATGTACCGAATCTTACCCTTGTGCCAGGTTCGCACACGCAACTAAAGTGACGCCACAGCTATGTCTAGCGAACAGGTGTCAGTCGCATGCACACAACGTCTCACGGGGCCTGTAATGTTGTAACGGTGCAGATACCGGTACTGCCACGATGTACCGAATCTTATCCTTGCGCCAGGTTCGCACACGCAACTAAAGTGACGCCACAGCTAGGTCTAGCGAACCAGTGTCAGTCGCATGCACACAATGTCTCACGGGGCCTGTAATGTTGTAACAGTGCAGATATCGGTACTGCCACGATGTACTGAATCTTACCCTTGCACCAGGTTCGCACACGCAACTAAAGTGACGCCACAGCTAATGGCATACTGCAGTGGCACGTGTGAGCATCCAGTTTTAAGTGGCTTCACTCAAGTGTCGCAACTTTTGCCGTGCTACAAAAAGTTCGTCTCGGTTGTACTTTGTGACGCCATTTGTCTTGCACCAGTAGTCCCTAGTAGATGTATTTTGAAACACAAGCAGTCTGGAACAGCTATTGTGTCGTAATTGCTGCTGTACTCCATTCGATTTCATCGCGTTTTTATTTTACTGCTGAAAAAGGTCAAAACAGTGGATGGCACATACAGTTCCACAGCTTTTGTAACTACAAGCCGCGTGGGATTAACCGAGCGGTCTAAAGCGCTACAATCATGGACTATGCGGCTGGTCCCGGCGGAGGTTCGAGTCCTCCCTCGAGCATGGGTGTCTGTATTTGTCTTTAGGATGATTTAGGTTAAGTAGTGTGTAAGCTTGGGGACTGATGACCTTAGCAGTTAAGTCCCGTAAGATTTCACATACATTTCAACATTTTTTGTAACTACAAGAACAACAATCTTAAATTACTATTAAACTTTCCATAGCAATATGTCTGTGTGTATGCGAGCGCGCCCAAACACATACACACCACACACACACACACACACACACACACACACACACACACACACACACACAGTTTCACGCACACACACACAATCCACACTCTCAATGGTGGGAGATTTGTAGATGAATAAATAAATAACTTGATATGTGACCAAAAGGCGAGTCTTATAAACTTCGTGGTTTGTGAGACCAAGCACCGTATAAATTGTTGGTTACATGCGGTAAATAGCCTCCAAGTGTCGTGTGGTAGCTTTGAAACTAAAAGTTAATTGTTCGGAATGCCTACGTCAATGCATACAGTAATATTCTAAAATCTTGCAAAAGTTTCATGTCTGCAGATGATATTTACATGTCAGCTGTTGGTTAGTATACCACAGCAGTCAGCATTTTCGTCTTCGAGTGTTAGTGCTTTATAAATGTGTTTGTGTCCCCTGATTTACCTCTGCGCCAAGTCTGTTTCCGCATCCAGAATATGTTCAAATGTGTGTGAATTCTTAAGGGACCAAACTGCTGAGGCCATCGGTCCCTAGACTTACACACTACTTAAACTAATTCATGCTAAGGCATTCAGTAACCGCACTGAACGTGTTCACTGGAGTTAAGCACATTATAAAGGCGTACGTTTAAGGATATGTGTGATCAGTTACTGTATAGTTAATCAAAGAGAGCAAGTCAAGTAACATACACTACTGGCCATTAAAATTACTACACCAAGAAGAAATGCAGATGATAAACGGGTATTCATTGGATAAATATATTATACTAGAACTGACATGTGATTACATTTTCGCGCAATTTGGGTGCACAGATCCTGAGAAATCAGTACCCAGAACAACCACCTCTGGGCGTAATAACGGCCTTGATACGCCTGGGCATTGAGTCAAACAGAGCTTGGATGGCGTGTACAGGTACAGCTGCCCACGCAGCTTCAATACGATACCACAGTTCATCAAGAGTAGTGACTGGCGTATTGTGACGAGCCAGTTGCTCGGCCACCGTTGACCAGACGTCGTCGAACTGTTCGTGCAGATGGTTGTAGTCTTCAAACGTCCCCATCTGTTGACTCGGGGATCGAGACGTAGCTGCACGATCCGTTACAGCCATGCGGATAAGATGCCTGTCATTTCGACTGCTAGTGATACGAGGCCGTTGGGATCCAGCACGGCGTTCCGTATTACCCTCCTGAACCCACCAATTCCATATTCTGCTAACAGTCATTGAATCTCGACCAACATGAGCAGAAATGGTACGATACGATATACCGCAATCGCGATAGACTACAATCCGACCTTTATCAAAGTCGGAAACGTGATGGTACGCATTTCTCCTCCTTACACGAGGCATCACAACAACGTTTCAACTGCTATTTGTGTATGAGAAATCGGCTGGAAATTTTCCTCATGTCAGCACGTTGTAGGTGTCGCCAGCGGCGCCAACCATGTGTGAATGCTCTGAAAACCAAATCATTTGCATATCACACCATCTTCTTCCTGTCGGTTAAATTTCACGTCTGAAGCACGTCATCTTCGTGGTGTAGCAATTTTAATGGCCAGTAGTGTACATTTAATACCGCACTCTAACATTAGAGCAATGTTTCTCTTACCCACCTACATTACTTACATTTAAAGGAATGAGCCTTCATCGGTTCAAATGGAAATTGTGTGTAAGCCATCCCAAATCTCTCTACACTTACTCTACGGCAGGGGTTCCCAAAGTTTTCCTCTGACGGAACACTTTGAGAATCCTGGTACTCTGATGAAACACATTGTCTGTTTTGAAGGCTAATAAAATTTTTAAAAATGAGAAATGCTTGTTTTATTCGGTGATTAGTTCAGTCTTAAATCGTGAAACAAAAATTACGCTGAGGTGACAAAAGTCATGGGATAACTCCTAATATCGTGTCGGACCTCCTTTTGCCCGGCGCAGTGAAACCCCTCGTGGCAGGACTCAACATATCGCTGGAAGTGCCCTGCAGGAATACTGACCCATGCTGCCTTTACAGCCGTCCATACTTGCGAAAGTGTTACCGGTGCAGGATTTTTTACGGGAACTGCCTTCTCGATTTGACCCGTTTGTTCGATGGGATTCATTTCGGGCGACCTGAGTGGTCAAATAATTCACTCGAACTGTCCAGAATGTTCAAAACATGTTGTATTTCATACATAAAAGTTGCATTATTTTTTCGGTACATGAAGTCTATGAATGGCTGCATATGGTCTCCAAGTAGCCGAACATAACCATTTCCAGTCAATGATCGCTTCAGTTGAACTAGAGGACCCAGTCCATTGCATGTAAACACAGCTCACACCAACTTCCACAGTGCCTCGTTGACAACTTGGGTCCATAGCTGCGTGGCGTCTGCTCCACAATCGAACCCTATCATCATCCCTTACCAACTGAAATCGGGAGTAATCTGACCAGGCCACAGTTTTCCAGTCGTATGGGGTCCAACCGATATGGTCACTGGCACAGGAGAGGTACTGCAGGCTATTTTGGTCCCTTACTTTAAACTACGTAAGATGAGACTTATTTTCATTACGTAGGCGGAGCCAATATAAGCTGAATACTTTGTAGGAGGCCAAATAAATGCTTGATTTTATTTTAGATGAGCGCCAGGCTCCCTACAAGTTAATAATTTCACGAAATGAAGTCCAGGCCAGAGTTCACTGATTTGCCTTAAGTGATATCGCTGAAAATATCTGAACTCTTGTCAATGCGAATTACAAAAACCATCAAACTCAAAGTAAATACTGATTTAAAATGATTTAGTAGCCACTGCTATGAATGAAATCTGCAAAATAACTTAATATTTGAATCTGCCGCTTAATGGAGGCCAATTGTTGCCCGTCAGCGATAAAGGCTTTCGGGCGTCGTAGCAGCTGAAAAATACTAATTAATCTTTCTCTGCAAGTGAAACACTGAGATGAGGTGCTTGTATTACTTAGAAATAATAACATGAGCTAGTTTTTATACATATAATTTAAGTAATACTTTACATACACACCTTATCACCGTCTGGGAGAGAAAACAACACGAACATCTGAAACCGTTAACCTCTACCCACAATCTCTATCGAAGAAGCAGAAGAAAAAGATTGATGCTGTGCATTGTATATATGATTACACAAAGATACAAATATTTGATTTCGATATAGCTTTCACTAAGATGCTAATAATCAGCGATAAAATCATTTTCGGCATCAGAGTATTTACGGTACAGGTTTTCATAAATATTACTAATATAGTTCTTCACAAATTCCTTTTAAGTCTTCTCAGTTTTATTCTATTCACTAATTTTATATTCACTGCAGGCGCACTGTACGTAAAAATCGCCTAAGGGACACTACACGGCCATGTCGTTTTTTTAGCAAAGGCACTCGCGACAGTCGTCTGCTGCCATAGCCCATTAACGCCAAATTTCCCCGCACTCTCCTGACAGAAACCTTCCGCGTACGCACCAGAGTGATTTCTGTGATTGTTTCACGCAGTGTTACTTGTCTTTTAGCTGTGACAAATCTACGCACACGCCTCTGCTCTCGGTCGTTAAGCGAAGCCCGTCGGCCACTGCGTGTAGGTAAAGCCTGAAATTTGGTATTCTCGGCATACTCTCGATACCATGGATCTTGTAATACTGAATTTCCTTACGATTTCCGAAATGGACTTTCCTGTGCATCTGGCTCCAACTACCATTCCGCGTTCAAAGTCTGTTAATACCCGATGTGAAGTAATGATTAAGCGAAGACCCTTTCACATGAAGTGATAGCTCCGCCAATGCACCTCCCCTTTAAACTTTGTGTACGCGATATTATCACCATCTGTTTATGTGTACATCGCTATACTATGACTTTGTCATATCAATGTATATTAAAATTTTAAAATAATAATTAGCATGGTCAGTTGCCGGCTGCTGTGGCCAAGCGGTTCTAGGCGCTTCAGTCCGGAACCGCGCTGCTGCTACGGTCGCAGGTTCGGCTCCTGCCTCGGGCATTGATGTGTGTGATGTCCTTAGGTTAGTTAGGTTTAAGAAGTTCTAAGTCTAGGGGACTGATGACCACAGATGTTTAAGTCCGATAGTGCTTAGAGCCATTTGAACCATTTGAAGCATGGTCAGAATGTGAAAACAGAACGACATGTTATTAATAGTTTTTCACGGAGCTCTCATTCGTTTCCCACAGAACACCAGCGTGCCACACAACACAGTGAGAAATCATGCTCTACGGCAACACTGTTAGAGACACAACAACTTCATCAGCAAACAGTTTCAGTTGTAGGTCATTCCATCCGAAAGATGATGAATGTTCAAGGAGAGAGCGAGGGGTCATATCACAGTCGTCCGAGATCCTCCCGACATTTCCACTGTCTCTGACGATCACCTGCCTGTATATCTGCCAACGACAGCAATTCGTACGTCATGTAATGACTGGCTTGTTTATGCCCTTCGAATGGCACTGATGACAGTAAATCACATTACTCAGGCTAAATATACAAGTTTTATGAGGCGCGGCGCAATATCCTTTCCTGTGTCGACCTCTTCATCTCACAGTAGTATTCGAGTATTTTTCTGATATAATCCAATCTCTCTCCTCCCGTATACCGTCTGCAAAAGGCCTGGGCAAACAACGCTCTGCGAACGCGACCGCTCCGGCCCCCCTCCGACTAGAGCTCCGAGCGCAACGGCGAGTTGGGTTGTGTTGAGGGGTGGCGTGGAAGGCCAAAATGAAGGCTGAAGCCGGACGCCGCTAGAGAAGATGTGTGGGGGTGAGGCGGAAGGGGAAAATGAAGGCTGTAGCCGGACACCGCTAGAGAAGAGCAGTCGCCATGTTGGAAGGCAAGCAGTTTGCTGACAACACTACTTCCGTCAAATTAGATTTACGTTGTATGTAAACGTAGGCTTCCGCGGCCGTTGTCAGTCAGTAAAATTCTTCTGGGTTTGGACCGCATTGTCATCTGTAAAATTCCGACGTTTCGGTGACTGTTGCAAGGAGCCTTCCACAGGGTGTATTTCAATACACCCTGAGGAAGGCGTCTCGCAACAGTCGCCACTGTTAATCAATGGGCCGATTGAAACTGCAACGCAGATTTACCCACAGATGCTTATACGTATTTTTATTAATGACGTACGTTTAAACTGTCACGCGATGAAACCGAGGTGGGAAACAAAAGGGAATATTTGCAGCTACAAGACTTAGACTTTATCCTTGCATGGATAATGTTCTGAAATTATCTGCTGAGGATTACGTCACGTAACGTCATCGCCATTTCTGTACCTCTTCTCAGAAATGTTGTCCATATAAAAGACGGATTAAAAGTGAAACTAGATTTTTTTTGCAGAACTCGCGTGGCACTTGACGCTATTTACAAAATGCACTGTTTCGTATAAATAAAACTTGTTTTCCTTTGGACAGGTTAAAATCTTCTGGTTCGTGCCGGCACAGCGAAAGTTTCATCCTGCGGTCCAGCAAGAAAGGAGGAACAGTTCACACGTGTCTGAAGAAGACTCCGTCCAGCAGGTCTGAAGACGACACCGCTGCTGTCAAGCAGGTAATCTACAATACTTCCACAGAAGCAGCCGTTACTGACCATATTTTGAACCTTCACACACTATAGTTTCTAATATGCAGTTCAGAATTTTTAAGAACCCTAACAACCCTACCGCAACAAAAGTCAAAAATTAATTATGATTTGTAGTGTTGCTCACGCTGCTAAATATTGCATTTTCGGTTTGAAAGTTTAACTTTAATCATAATCGCCTTGTATATATCATTTTCAAACAATCAGCTTAGTTCATGGAATCAGTACTAGAAATAAGAATAAGTTTCGCAAAGAGATAAAATCATTTACTTTGACCAAGAATATGCAGTTTCTGAGGCTCATCTAGATTCACCATTACTTCCACGACGATGAACACAAGTTTTAAGAATAATTCGACGGGAGACGACTGTAAGCGTACGCCTGGCGTTCCTGAAACGGTAGTGTTGCGGGGCTTGGCGGGTAGCCGCTCTGTCATATTGCTGGCACTCTAAACCGCCCCCGCCTCCTTGCAGGCTGCCACAGCAACCGCAATATGGCGGCCTGCCCACGAACTGCAGCTCCCGTTATACATACAGTACGGCTAGTCAGAGAATATGTTTATATTATGTTACAGTTATATTCAATGTCGTACTGAAACTGGAAATTAAATGATACCTTCCATTGGCTGAACTAACCGCATGAAGGACACGATAGCAACGAGAAGGAGATCGCTATTCTAACATATGGTGTATTTATTGTCAACCTGATGTGAAGTAAGAACTGAAAGCAATATGAAACGTGCTAGCATTGTTCCCACTTGATTAAGTTCCTAACTAAATTTTTAGAGATGCTCAGTAAATTTTACAGGAAATCGACAGGAGTCATGGAAACAAAGTGGTACAGATATTAAAAACATTTCTTACAAAAAAAGTTCCTTTTCTGTGAAATGGGGGAGGCATCCGTTTTTCACACTTTTAATGTGGCACACCGTGACTTCCTGTCCTGTGCTAACCTCTTCATTTCAGAGTAGTACTTACGTATCTGTAGAATACCCACAATTATTTGTTCCGTATATCCCAACCTCTGTCTTCTCCTACGGTTGAATACACGATGTTTACGTTATTTTGAAGTAAGCGTGCATACTGGAAATTGTGTATAAAACCGAGTTCAGTTCCTATTGTTGTAAACAAAACTTGGCTGTATAAAATCACAGCTACATCTACATCTACATCGATACTCTGCAAATCACATTTAAATGGCTGGCAGAGGGTTCATCGAACCACCTTCACAGTTCTCTATTATTCCAATCTCGTATAGCGCGGGGAATGAATGAACATCTATTTCTCTCCGTACAAGGTCTGATTTCCCTTGTTTTATCGTGGTGATCGTTCCTCCCTGTGTAGGTCGGTGTCAACAAAAGATTTTCGCATTCGGAGGAGAAAGTTGGTGATTGGAATTTCGTGAGAAGATTCCGTCGCAACACAAAACGCCTTTCTCTTAATGATGTCCAGCCCAAATCCTGTATCATTTCTGTGACTCTCTTTCCCATATTTCGCGATAATACAAAACGTGCTTCCTTTCTTTGAACTTTTTCGATGTACTCCGTCAGTCCTATCTGGTAAGGATCCCACACAGCGCAGCAGTATTCTAAAAGAGGACGGACAAGCGTAGTGTATGCAGTCTCCTTAGTAGATCTGTTACATTTTCTAAGTGTCCTGCCAATAAAACTCAGTCTTTGGTTAGCCTTCCCCACAACATTTTCTCTATGTGTTCCTTCCAATTTAAGTTGTTCGTAATTTTGCTATTTTGATTTCAGAAGTAGTGACTATAATTAGAGATAACTTTTCTGTCCCTAGAACAGGTATCTCACTAGCACTGGAAACTTCAGAACTTGGTGTTGCAGTCCAGATATTGTAGGTATACCTCTAAAATTCGACAAACTTTTCACTGGCAACTCGCACAGCCTATGCCTCTTATGGTAGAGGTACAGTAAATATGAATTAAAGAAGTCCGTGAACTGGTCCTGGGTTGAAGTTACTATGGAGTACATTATCGTAATAATGAATGAAATTACTTTTTTTAACACACCGAAGATTGCGAAGTTCCGAAAAAAGTCTAAACTGATCCGCGAGAGGGGCAATTAGTTCGAAAGGTAGAAAATTTACTCGTTATTCTACTGTTTCGCTCCCAAGGAACCTCTCTACTATAAAATGACCTCTATATGAAAAACGTGTGTGTCCTCCTCCTTGGAATAAAGCGCAAATAGCATTTCTTAATAAGGATCTAAAATCAATAAAATACATATGTAACAGCTCAGAGGAACACAGACAAAAAGGAAAAGAAATACAGTGGGTCTCAACAGGTAACTGAAGTTAAGCAACATTGGTCGTGGCCACTTCTTGTATGGGTGACCACCGAGAATGCCACATTCTGTTGACTGCTTTCCCTTTGTCTTTTTAGTAAATGGGTGGAAGCGTCGGGCGTAAGGTTCTCGATCATCAGATCTTGCGCCACTGCCTTGGTTTAAATTCCAGACCTCTCCGCAGTGGATTATAGTAGCGTTTCACCCACTCCCTTCTCTCACCATCATCATCCAACACAAACAGGACAAACACACACACACACACACACAAACACACACACACACATACACACACATTACATTCACTTACACTTATCACACAAATCTCGCACCCCGGAAAGAAGTAAAATGTTTTCCAATTAGGGGACTGCACCTGTCTTTGTGGGTTGTCTACCCAACAATGTAATACGACTTTAGCTTTTTTACATTTCAAACGCTTCGAATGTTTTCTTTTCCGGTTTTCCCAGAGACTACGATTCACTTCCATTTAACGTTGTGCCCCAAACGTATATTCTCAGAAATTTCTTCCTCAAATTGAAGTTGATTTTGACCCTAGTGCTCTTTGCATGTGCTAGTCTGCCTTTTATGTCCTCCTTGCTTCGCCCATCATGTGTTATTCTGCTACAAAGGTAGCGGAATTTCTTCACAACGTCTGCTTCGTGGTACAATTTGATTGTTGATTTCTTCCTCATTAGCTTCACCTTTCTATGGTTTACTCTCAGTCCGTAGCTCATTAGACTGTTCATTCCATTCGACATGTTCTGTAATTCTTCCTCATACTCACGGTGGAACGAAATGCCATCAGCGGATTCCATCATTGATATCCTTTCACCCTGAATTTTCATTCCAGTCCTCAATCTTTTTTTATTTCCATGATTGCTTCTGCTATGTGTAGATTGGACAGTAGCGGCGAAAGACTGCATCTGTGTCTTACGGCATTTTGACTTAGTGTTTCATTTTTCATCTTTCTACACCTTTTGTTTCCTCTTGGTTCTTATATATGTCGTACATTACCCGTCTTTCCCAACAGCTTCCATCTGTTTCTCTGCAGACGTCGAATGCTTTTTCTAAGCCGACAAATCCAATGAAGATTTCTTGATTTTTCTTAAGTCTTCCAGTTATTAAGCGCAACATCACCATTACGTTTCCCGTAGCTAAACTGACCGTCATCTAACACTTTTTCTTTTCCATTGTTATCTATATTATTCTTATCGGCAGATTCGCTGCATGAGCTGTTAAGATGGTTGTACGATAGTTCTCGCACTTAACTGCCCTTTATATATTCCGGATTGCATCGATGATGCTACTCCGAAAGTCTGATGGTATGCCTCCAGCCTCATACATTTCTACACAGCAGCTTCAATAGTCGTTTAGTTGCCACTTTCCACAGTGATATTTAAAATTTCGAGAGAGTTGTAGCTATATCTTCTCCATTGTTTGACATCAAGTCCTCCAAAGCTCTTTCAAGCTTTGATTTTAATACTGAAAATCCTGTTTTTCAGATCGACATTTCTATCGCGAATTGAGGTCGTCTGGAACTCATTTGCCAACTTGCACCAAGTCAGCATCTCTGCCTTATTTGATCGCAAGTCTTCGAGAACTCTGTTAAACTCTAACTGTAATACAGATCCCCTTTGTCTTCCAAATCGAATGCCTTTTCTTCTTCTATCACGGCATCAGGCAATTCCTCCACATCGTAGCGCCTTCACTGTACTCTTCCCATCTATCCGCGATCTCCTCTGCGTTTGACACTGGGATTCCTGCTGAGCTCTTAATGTTGAAGCCTTTGCTTTAAATCTAACCGGAGATTGTTGTAACTCTTATATATGCGGAATCTGTCGTTTCGGCGATTTTTTTCCTTTCGGTTTCATCAAATTTTATTACAGCACACCATACACAGAGTGTCTCAGGAGGAATGGCCAGTATTTAGGGGAATCATAGGAACACTAAATTGAAGGAACAAACTTCCTGAGATAGAACACATTTAATGTATATTAGTCTCTGGGGTAGTGGAGCGCAGGTAGGTGTCTTATCCTAATCGCGGTGCTGGTCATGTTAGTAGAATTAACTGGCCACCAAGCAGATCTTACGCCAATAGATTTTTGTTTGCGGTTGGATGAAGTCAGAGGTGTACAAACGAAACATGAATACGCGAGATGAACTGCTTGGTCGCATCATGGACGCTCTGCCGTCATGGGGAACTTGCAGAGGTACTAGAAAAGCATTAAAACATATTCTCCCAAGGGTTCACACATGCACTGAAGCTCATCGTAGGATATTCGAGCTGTACAACAGCTGTAATCTCACATACATAATAATGTTTAGATGTGAATATCTTAAAAATACGTATTTTTTAACTGATTCTTTGTAAAACGAATATTGTATGGTTTACTAATTGTTGTGACCAGCCGAAGCTACCTCCGCCTGCCCGCAACTGTAGGTCCTTTGTTTGTCCCTGGGGGAGAGCTCATCATACGGGAACACATCAAATATTAGTTTACTTTATTACATCAATAAATAAAAGATTTACTTAACATTGATACAGATCTTTGCCACAGGATTACCGGATAGTCTACAATTGTCATGGACAAGAAAAGCTTCGCTAGATGCGAAGATTAACAACCTGCTCTCTTGCAGTACAAAATGCAACATTTACAAAGTACATTTTATAAAAAACATTAACAGTCACTGTCCTACTCGATTATGTTGATTTCTGCAGCTGAGATCTCGAACTGGGCTGAACTCTTACAGTACAGAAGAAGAGGTGTGGTTTTCGTGGGCGCCTCCCATGTGTCGTTAAAGATTGCAGCGAGCCCTCACTGACGTCTGTGGTATCGATTCGCTTTGCCGACTCTGGTGTGACACCCTGATCATTGGACAATGCCAAATTAACTATTGTAGTGGGTGGTCATAATTTAAATGCAGCTTCCCAGAGAGGTCCCGTGTGGGCTGTACTTATCACATGGCAGTGCAACTTGGTAGATACTCTAATGCGTTGCTGGAGAACAGATTTACACTGGACAAAAGTTAGCTCCAGTTTTGGCCACCACGTGCAAATCTGACGCTGTACGGCATCTCGTTGATGTCTCTGGTGCTCATATGAACCAGCCGTTAATAATAAGTTCAGCATTAATCCTCTCTCACATGTTTGATCTTTTCTGCCCGCGTAATGTGCCTAGTCCACTACATACAGAAACATTTCAATACGTCTGTCTTACTTCCACAGCGCCAGATTTGCGCCTGGTGACAAAACTGGAACTAATTTTTTTCCAGCGTAAATCGAATCTACATAAACACATTAGAATATTTAGCAAGTTTCACTGCCGTACAATAATTACGGCCCACAACTGACCTCTATGACCAGTCGCACTTTAATTACAATCACCCAGTACATGTGTAAACCTGAGAATGTAATGAATAATACAGAAAATAAATAATGATGTACATCATATGTCTTCTACCCCGGAAACGATTCGAAATGGGGTGTATGTCCATATGAAGTTTTTTGCTCCAAATAATTGTTCCTGTCATGTCCTTGAATTATGACCATTCCTTCTGGCACACTTGTAAGTTACATTTTTAAGTGAGTTATGTTTGTGCATTCCTGAGTTTTCCTTAAAACTTTTGTACTTCCTTCTTTCGCCTGTCAACTGAAGAGCCAAAGAAACTGGTACTCCTGCCTAATATCGTGTATGGCCCACACGAGCAAGCAGAAGTGGACTCGACTAATGTCTGAAGTAGTGCTGGAGGGAACTGACACCATTAAGTCTGCAGGCCTGTTCATAAATCCGTAAGAGTACGAGGGAGGTGGAGATCTCTGAACAGCACCGTTTCAAGGAGACCCAGATACGCTCAATAATATTCATGTCCGGGGAATTTGGTTGCCAGCGGAAGTGTTTAAATTCAGGAGAGTGTTCCTGGAGCCACTCTGTAGCAATTCTGGACGTGTGGGGTATCGCATTGTCCTGCTAGAATTGGCCAAGTCCGTCGGAATGCAGCATGGACGTGAATGGATGCAAGTGATCAGACAGGACACTTGCGTACGTGTCACCTGTCAGAGTCGTATCTAGACGTAACGGGGGTCCCACGTCACTCCAACTGCACACTCCTCACACGATCACAGAGCTTCCAGCAGCTTCTACAGTCCCCTGCTGACATGCATGGTCCGTGGATTGCTGAGGTTGTCTCCATACCCGTGCACCTCCATCTTCTTGATACAATTTGAAACGAGACTCGTCCAGGCAACATGTTTCCAATCATCAACAGTCGAATGTAGATGTTGACGGTCCCGGGCGCGACGCAGGGCTTTGTGTTGCGCAGTCATCAAGGGTACACAAGTAGGCCTTCGGCTCCAAACGCCGATATCGATGAAGTTTCGGTGAATAGTTCGCACGCTGACGCTTGATGGCCCAACATTGAAATCTGCAGCAGTTTGAAGTGTTGCACTTCTGTCACATTTCGTTCAGTCGTCGTTGGTACCGTTCTTGCAGGATCCGTTTCCGGCCCCAGCTATGTCGGTGATTTGATTTTTTTACCGGGTTCCTGACATTCACGGTACACTCGTGAAATGGTCGTACGGGAAAATCCGCAGTTCATCGCTACCTCGGAGATGCTGTGTCTCATCGCTCGTGCGCGACTGTAACACCACTTTCAAACCCACTTAAATCTTGATAATCTGCCATTGTAGGAGCAGTAACCGATCTAACAACTGCGCCAGACACTTTTTATTTCATAAATGAGTAGCCGACTGCAGCGTCGTGTTCTGCTTGTTTACATATATCTGTATTTGAATACTCATGCCTATACCAGTTTCTTTGGCGCTTTCTTCTGTTACCTAGGTTTCTTCGCATTTACCTTCCATTCACCTTCCTTGTACGTGTATTTGTCTGTTCAAATTCTGTAACTGCGCTAACATGTCTGTCTCTTTTCAACTGAATACCTCTACGGTTGCAAAACATTAATATAAATTTGAAGATGAAACTTCTGGGTCGGAGAGTTGCAGCCCAGCAGTATGTGCGTTTCTAAAATGGACTGCAGGAATGTCAAAGAATCAAAAGCTGAAAAAAAACATGCTTCTGGACAAAGAAATTAAACATATGAAATACAAAAGTAAGAAGTGTTGGAGGCAATAAACGGAGAACAATGGCTACGGTAATTCTTTACTCAAAGAAATTAGACTACAGAGGGACACCTAATAAGGAATTTAGGAAGGTATTAATCTGCACGCTTTCGTGGCTGTTGCCATTGATGATAAAAGAAGTTTGAAGAGGAATATGACTCGGCCTGGCGACTCAGAAGATTTTGCCTCAGTTTAGGAATGGTTTCCATGGCAATGTACATAGTACTACAATGAAACCTTTTTAATTGTACACATAAACTGCCTGACAAAATAGGGGAAGTACCAATAATGGGAGTAAGCATCAAAATGAAACTTCGCAGGTTGAAAGGGTATGTGACGTTATTTGAGCGATAACAAAATTTGCAAAGAACTTGGTAGTATGCGAGCGGTCTAAGGCGCTGCAGTCATTGACTGTGCAGCTGGTCCCGGCGGAAGTCCTAGTCCTCCCTCGGGCATGGGTGTGTGTGTTTGTCCTTAGGATAATTTAGGTTAATTAGTGTGTAAGCTTAGGGACTGATGACCTTAGCAGTTAAATCCCATAAGATTTCACACACATTTGAACTTTTTTTTTTTTTTTTGGTACTATGAGTCTATTTATAAGTATGATGTTGCACCATCTCTGGAGTGGATAAATGCACTGATTCTGCTGGGAATGGTGTCATACATCTACGTGATTACTCTGCTATTCACAATAAAGTGCCTGGCAGATGGTTCAATGAACCACCTTCATGCTGTTTCTCTACCGTTCCACTCTCGAACGGCCCGCGGGAAAAACGAGCACTTAAATTTTTCCGTGCGAGCCCTGATTTCTCTTATTTTATCGTGATGATCATTTATCCCTATGTAGGTGGATGCCAACAGAATGTTTTCGCATTCGGAGGAGAAAACTGGTGATTGAAATTTCATGAGAAGATCCCGTCGTAACGAAAAACGCCTTTGTTTTAATGATTGCCACTGCAATTCACGTATCATGTCAGTGACACTGTCTCCCCTATTTCACGATAATACAAAACGAGCTGCCCTTCTTTGTACTTTTTCCATGTCATCCGCCAGTCCCACCTGATGCGGATCCCGCACCGCACAGCAGTACTCCAGAATAGGGCGGACAAGCGTAGTGTAAGCAGTCTCCTTGGCAGACCTGTTGCACCTTCTAAGCCTTCTGCCAATGAATCACAGTCTTTGATTTGCTCTACCCACAATATTATCTACGTGATCGTTCCAATTCAGGTTATTTGTAATCGTAATCCCTAAGTATTTAGTTGAATTTACAGCCCTCCGATTTGTGTGACTTATCGCTTAATGGAAATTTAGCTGATTTCTTTTAGTACTCATGTGAATAACTTCACACTTTTCTTTATTCAGGGTCAATTGCCACTTTTCACACCATACAGATATCTTATCTAAATCATTTTGCAAGTCGTTTTGATCATCTGATGACTTTACAAGACGGTAAATGACAGTATCATCTGCAAACGATCTAAGACGGCTACTCAGATTGTCTCCTATGTCGTTAATATTGATTAGGAACAATAGAGGGCCTGTAACACTTCCTTGAGGAACGTCGGATGTTACTTCTGTTTTACTCGATGACTATTCGTCTTTTACTACGAACTGTGACCTTTCTGACAGGAAATCACGAATCCAGTCGCACAACTGAGGCGATACTCCGTAGGCCTCCACTGAGGCAGGCTGGCCCACAACCGTTTTAACTTGCCCTTCATAGCCTTGATACTAGCGATGGGATGAAGTTAATGGTTCAAATGGCTCTGAGCACTATGGGACTTAACATCTGTGGTCATCAGTCCCCTAGAACTTAGAACTACTTAAACCTAACTAACCTAAGGACATCACACACATCCATGCCCGAGGCAGGATTCGAACCTGCGACCGTAGCAGTCACGCGGTTCCGGACTGAGCGCCTAGAACCGCGAGACCACCGCGGCCGGCGGATGAAGTTAATGTACGAGCTTTTCCCACACTTGATCTGGACATTCTGTTGGCCAGAGGAGTACCTCAACATAGCTCAGGCAATTCATGGAGGCGCGTGCTATGCAAGACAAACACGATTATTTTGGAAAATGGCACCACGTTGCTGTCGCATGAGAGGTAACACATGATGTCCATGACACGCTCATCAGAGGTGTCCACGTGGGTGAGTGACATCTAAGTGTTCTGGGTGCTTCACTTTTTTTTCCAGGCAGTATAGGTGAATACTTGTCAAAAAGCTGGTAGATATGATGGATTCAGTGGTCGTGAAGACATGAATAGTTTAGCAAAAATCATTAAAAGGTGGAGAATGGGATCAAACGTGGACAAAAGAGTTACAAAAAATGACAGGGAAAGGAAGGAAGAAACGACATCATGTAAATTTAGAAAGCCAGTAATTTAGAAAGACTGTGGAAGATTTCTACAACGTTCAACGTATTTTTCGTGCAACAACAGCAGGATTACATAGAGTAGACCACTTACGATGGCTGCAGCTGGTGATATTTTTCCTTGAACCTTACGTAAATGGAACAAGAGAAGCAATGTGTAAGAACAGAATTAAGTACACTCCTCCAGGAAGTCACCAGTGACTTCGTATTCTTCTCGCACCTCACCTTTCGTGTCTATCACATCGGACAGTTGTAAAGTTTTAATTATCACTTCGAAAAATTTATCAGTAACCCTGAAACTTGGTGATTCACCCCTCAGTGCAGCAAATTTTACCTGAAGACGGATGATGTGGCAGAAGAAACGTTCCATTCGAAAATCACCTCGTCGCCATTCTGTTAATGCCTGCCACGGAAGGTTTTTTACACAAGGAAAGAGGAAAAAGTTACTACGTCCCATGCCAGGAGAATATGGGTAGTGAGGAAAAATTCGGTAGCTTCAAGAAGCAGCATGTGTGGCTGTGTCCTGTACAGAACGAGCCAAGCTGTTGTCATAGAGAAAAGTACCTACTTGAACAGCTTCCCACGATGATTCACGACGACTGTCTTCCGTAACCTGGTCAGGAGATTTCGGTTGTTGTGGACAGACGAAACAACTTTCGCCCAGCCGTATCTGTGGATTCAGTGACTGCTCTGGGAGAAGACTAGTCAAACAAGAACACCTGAAATGTTAGTTCAATATATTAAAGAAATGAATGAAAGATTAACTTTGACACATTTCTTTGCTCCTTTCTTCAAGGATCTGCAGAGAACCTCCTCATTCCTAACCTAATCAGTCTACCTAATATTCAACATTCTTCTGCACAACCACAGCCGAAACGCTTCGATTCTATTCTGTTACGGTTATCCCATAGTTCATGCTTCACTACCATACAATTCCGGGCGCCACATGTACATTTTTTCAAATTTATTCCTTAAATGAAGGCCTATGTTTGATACCGGCAGACTTCTTTCTTCCAGGAATACCTCTTTGCCTTAGCTAGACTGCATTTTACGTCACCCTTGCTCCATCCGTCACGGGTTATTTTACTTCGAAGGTAGCAGAACTCCTTAACTTCGTCTACTTCATGTCGATCAGTTTTGATGTTAAGCTTCTCGATTCTCTCAATTATGTTGTTTGTCATTGCTTCATTCTTCTTCCGTTTACTCTCAGTCCCTATTTTATACTCTTAGACTGTTCATTCTATTCAATAGATCTTGCAGTTCTTCTTCGCCTTGGTTGAGCGTATCATCGGCGAGTCTTATCATTCATGTATGTTCACTCTGAAGTTTAATCCTTTCCATCATTGCGTCTTCTATACGTAGACTGAACAGTGGGGGTGAAAGACTGCATTCCTGTATTACAACCTGTTGAAATCAAGCACTTCGTTCTTGGTCTTCCAGTCTCATTGCTGCCTCTTGGTTCTTGTACATATTGCATTTTACCCGTCTTCCTCTATAGCTTAGTTCTATTTTTCTCAGAATTTCGAACATCTTGCACCACTTCAAAACGTCGAACGCTTTTTCCAGGTCGATAAATTATATGAAAAGATGTCTCGATTTTTCTTAAGTCTTTCTTTCATTATCAACCGCAACGTCAGGACTGCCTCTGTAGTGCCTTCACCATCGCTAAAGCCAAACTGATCATCGTCTACCAGATCCTCTTTTTCATTCTTCTGTATATTATTCTTGCCAACAATTTGAATGCATGAGCGTGTTAGGCTGATCGTGTGATAGCTCCCAAACGTGTCTGCTGTTGCTATCTTAGGAATTATGTGAATGATATTTTTCCGAAAGTCATGGTACGTCGCCAGTCTCATAGATTCTATATACCAACTTGGATAGTCGCTTTGTTTCCATTTCGCCCAATGATTTTATAGATTCCGGTGAAATATTATCTATCCCTTCTGCCTTATTCGATCTTAAGTCTTCCAAAGCCATTTTTAATTCTGATTCTAACACTGGATCCCTTGAAAATTATTTCATTTTCGATTTCTTCACGTATTTCATGCAGCCGTTTCCCCTTAGCTTTCCTGTACTTCTTATTTATTTCAATCCTAAGTAAGTTATGTTAACTGTATTCCTCTCTTTCCCTGAACATTTTTGTACTACCTTCTTTGGTTGATGAAGTGAAATATTTCGCCTGTTACCCAATGTTTCTTCGCTATAATTTTCCTTGTTCCTACGTTTATCTGTACAACATCTGTGGTTGCTCTTTTTAGAGATGTCAATGTCTCTTTAACTGAACTGCTCTCTCTCTGGTGTTCCTTATCACAGTATTCACATCTTTAGCGTACATCAAACGCATAAATAGCTTCAAGTACCGTAGGAATAAAATCGAAGAGAACCAGTTCCTTGTGAGAAAACTCTGTACTAGTCTAAAACTAAATGCACGTTTCCTGCGTTGATGTTGCAATCCTGTGAAGTTCAGTCAAATGGGGTAGTAGCAGAGATAATGTAGGCGTAAACGTTTTGTAGTGGGTTACCAGCAACATACAGTCCGCACAAGAAAGATCCTTGTCGCAGTTAATAAAATGTTCCGGGCTGTTATGCTGTGATCGAATGGATTTCACCTTAAAACCTAATGCTTCTCTTCCATCTCCAGAAGACATTTTCAGTGAGGCTCGTAGCTGACAGTAGCGAGCCAGGGAGTGAATCGGACATTCAAAGAAGCTACGATCTCCCTTGAAAATATTCTCCGCAGAATAGGACGAAACATAGAGTTTTAAGATTAAATCCGTTCGACCACAGCATAGTAGCCCGGAACGTTTTATTAATTATGATATTTTCCGGATCTGAAAGTTTACATTTTACAAAGATACTTGTGTTTGTAAGGTGTGTATTGTGTAATAAAAATGAACTATCGCCATGAACCGTTAAGCAAAGTCGTGAACTATTAATGATGATGATGATGATGATGATGATGATGAATTTCCATACTCCGTGGGAGAGCGTAAGGGAACGATGTGGGAGACCCACTAAACTGTAATACATGCGTATTTATGCGATGTCGTCGAGTATCGATAGCGGCGCAAGAAGTGTCGACCACCTCAGAGATACTGCACAGCAAAGCGGTATGGCGAGGCGCCAATGAGATGCTAGGAAGAAGCCGTGCCTCCCGCAATTCCGAGGCGCCACAGCCGCTCCTCTGCCCTGACTGCAATACGGCAGAGGCCAGAGGGCAGTTCTGTTCGAGGTCGGATCCTTCCCACTTCCAGGGGGTGCCTGTAGCAGTAACGTCGGCGTGCTGCCTACTCGCCGTGACACGGTCTGTGTCAACCGCCCGTGCCTCAGTGCCAACGCTATCAAAACTGTGTCTACAAGCGCCTACGAAGTTATGTTTTCTAGGGACTGTAGTGAAACCACAGTACGGTCATTCTGAACTTGTCTCAGTTCGACACTCACGAATCGTGGGCCGGCCGGTGTGGCCTTGCGGTTCTAGCGCTTCAGTTTGGAACCGCGTGACCGCTACGGTCGCAGGTTCGAATCCTGACTCGGGCATGGATGTGTGTGATGTCCTTAGGTTAGTTAGGTTTAATTAGTTATAAGTTCTAGGCGACTGATGACTTCAGCAGTTAAGTCGCATAGTGCTCAGAGCCATTTGAACCATTTTTTTGAACGAATCGTGGCTCATTTAGCGTGTCCTGAACAGCAAGTCCACGAGTGCAGTTTCATAGCTACAGCTGATCCTAGCGAGCAAAGATAAGTTTTGTTGTTCTGAGTGTATTCTAATTAACGGTGTTGTTACTAGCCACCTCAGTGTCCAAGGTGTCAGACACAACAATTTATGCACCAGAAACCAAATTATGAACGCGGTCCAACGACAAACATTTAATGAAACATTCGCAGCCAGACGCACTTACGTAATGCGGGAGCAATGGAAATGAATTTTCCATAGATAGACAGGTAAACATCAAACAGTAAGTAAAAATTCACCAAGAACCTGTCCAAAAGATGTATGATGGTACGCTTACAGGTTAGCCAGAATTCATGCAGTGATGTTACTCGAATCTATCAGTGAATTTGAACTTGAAAAAAATATTTATTTAAATACTTCATTTAACCACATAGATGAGAACATAGCAAAAACAAAATCTCCACATACTATTGCAAAAAGTGAACTCCTCACTGACCTGTGTTCCACAGAATATCTCATTAGCAGACCGTATCAGAGCATTGGTTGTTTTTTGTTTTTTTTTTTTTTTTTTTTTTTTTACTGATAAATTATCAGTCCTCCAGAACAACACCCGACGACTTAGCTTTCTTCACCTATAACTTCAATTCATGCGAAGTACTGAATGCTTATTGCAAAGATTTGCAATGACTGCACACAAATAATTCAGTTAACTATTTGTGTCATGTATGAGAACAGATGTGACGATACCTGCAGCAACCAGTGTGAGCTATATGGTGGCATAGCAGCATGTAGGTACGTTACGTAAGATAATAAATGAAATGAATTGGGTTGAATGAAATAATTCAAAAAACATGAACAAAATATTTATATATTGTCTCAAGGCAATGCAGGCGATTCACAAATCGCATTTGGATTCTCACTGTGGCTCACACAACAAAAGTTTTCTCGAATAAATTAACGAAATTACATATTCTCAGTACACGACTTTTAGCAAGACAATAAATCATTTACAGCTCAGGAATAAGAGATAGGTTTATAACTACAAGACGACGGATAGGAAAAATATTATTCGATCCTATAATCAGCTTCCACTTCAGAAATGTGAGCAAACATTGTACCTTAAGGCAAGTTGAAAAAGAGAAGAGCGTGGGAGAGAGAAGTGACATATATACATGTGTGTAATAAACCCCTTTCCCTCAAAAACATTTCTCTTCTTCATACCTTCTCTGTATTACCACAGATGGCGTGTCACCGATCTCATTTGTACCAAGATTGCAGTACACACAACGTGCCTATTAGCTTCCACCGCCCGGAGCGGAATGCATAAGTTCTGATAAATGTTTACCAACCTGCGGCCTTCTACAGTTGTTGGCCCTGAGCAGAAAAACAGCACACAGGTCGTGAATCCGTAGTCTTGAGGCTGTAAGAAATTGTTAGCGAGGAACTGTTGTTTCAGAAAAGACTAAATTTCCAATCAGTTTGTTATACAGGATCCCATTCGCTTTTTTTTATTACCGGAACACGAGAAACTGCAAAGTTACATTCCTTTTTATATTCAGAAATGATTTCTATTCTTCAACAAAATAATTAACTGCGTATTTCTATAATTACAATCCCATTGTTCTCAACTAGACATCGCAAGTTAAATCTTAACTGATACTGCAGCAGAAAACATGTCCCTCCTCCGAGACCGCCGAACGAATTCTATTCACAAACCATACATTGCAAATTAAGTCTTAACTGAAACCGCGGTGGACATCATGTCCGTCCTCCGAGACTGACGAACGAGCTCTGATCTTACCGCCGAACTACGTCGCTCACCACCCAAGTTAGGCGCTATACAAAGGTCACCAAAGTGCTTCGCCTGCCTTTTCGTTTTGCAGTTGTATATTATTCTGCTGGTTATTTATACTTGTGAAAAAATGGAATGACAGCACGCTATTGAGAGATACTTTAATTTGAAATTCAAGCAAACACGCTGCTTAGTTTGTGTAATATTAATAACAGAAGATTGTCATTTTGGCGCGCAATTACCAAGCGCAACGGCCAATCGCAGGAAAAGGACAACAATTTAGGTAGTCTTTCTCACGACACCCGTACCGAACAAACCATCTGTCATCGGCACCTCACACCACATTATGTCATCTTGCCACAGCTGCCTTCTCAACTGTTTTAAAAAGAGCTTCTTGTAGCCGAATATGATGGCTGCAAAGCCAGAAATATTACAACCTTCATTCCAACATGTGGAAGGATGTCATTGCAAGTTCTGTACACGGAATGATAGTGAGATAACAGTCCAAATATTCAGAATGCGCGGTTGAATGACCTACACATTCCCTATTAGACACCACGGCAAATAAGTGAAAAGATCTCATCATCTTTGTGGAAACTCCGAACCAGCTCGCATCAACGCGATTGAAAGCAAGAAGCGGAGTAGATCAGCCTGCCGAAAATCAGAGACAGAATCCAGACATAGAATGGCGAAAACTTATTCGGAACATCACGGCTTGGTTTCACGCTGGCGAACGTTTCCCATTGGCTGATGGCTCAATAGGCCTCCGAAGACCACCAGGCGTAGACAGAAATTGCCGAAAGAGCTTTTCGACTAATCGAATCTGATCATAGGACAAACATGCAAAGATAAACTAGCTACCTGCGAAAAAGCAGAAGTATTTTTACTAAAGAATGGAAGTGACAATGAACAGGCAACTTTAAAGTTTCTGGCACGCTCTGTTAGATGCTTTCAAAACACTGGCTGTCCAACAAAGGGAAAGAGATTTTGTGCTAAGACATTCTGTTACTAACTGTTCGTTGATAGTGCTATGTGTTTATACTGCTCGTTAAAACGCGTAATGATACACACTAGGGTAGTTAGGAAAGTGATATTAGTGGACCATGTATCTCTGTCGATTAACGCAAGCTATTTAGGTAACAGCTATAGCAAACAATGTAATCGGATTCCACAAGTTGGACGTCAGAGCTCGTCCTTTTAATAATATAAATGATAACGCCTGCAATAAATGTCCTCGTTAATTGCGTAACTGTGTGAGCCAGCAGTAATTCAATGGCACATGTCAAAGGCTGTGTTTTATTTTTATTTTTTACGAGTCAAATTAATTTTCAAAAGGGAAACTATTTACCCGTGTCCTTCATCAAGTCGCTAGCGCCAGTTTTCCCCTTTTTCTTCAGTCTTGTTCCACAACAACAGCAACATATATAATACGAGTGTAGTTAGAAAAGTTCTCCGAATCACCAACAGATAGCGGTTAGCGCAACGAGGTCCTCTCATAATAGATCATCCTTAATGAGTAAACACGTGACGCGTCAGTCTTCTGGGTAGAGAAATGTGGGGTGGAAGTCTGATCTTTTTTTGTTGCCATATAGTTATTAGCGAAGACGAATAGATTCGAAATTCGACCATTAATTAAGTACTACGTAAGGGAAGATATAAAAGCAAAGGAAATTCATGCCAATTCTCAGAACAAAGTGGAAGACTCCGCTCCTTCATATTTACCTGCTCCCAATTAAAATTTGGTTGGGACAGTTCAGGTGATGATCCGTTTAGTAGTGAGTAGTCGGTCAAGACGTGACACTATCCCAGAAACCATTGCAAAAGTGAATAAAATGGTCATGGAGAATCAACAGCTGGAAGTACCAGAAATTCCTGAAGCTGTAGGAATGTCATCTGAATGGGAACATCACGTTATAAAAGTGTAACTGGGTATGAGCAAATTATCTATTCGATGAGTGCTGTATTCTTAATACAGGATCAGAAATGCTTCAGAATGGAAATGTTCAATCATTGACCCATTAGCAGAGCAACCAACAAGATTTTTTGCGCCAATTTGTGACCATAGATGAAACTTGGATCCACTGCTTTACCCCAGGGGCCGGCCGTGGTGACCGAGCGGTTCAAGGCGCTACATTCTGAAACCGCGCGACTGCTACGGTCACAGGTTCGAATCCTGAATTGGGCATGGATGTTTGTGATGTCCTTAGGTTAGTTAGATTTAAGTAGTTTTAAGTTCTAGAGGACTGATGACCTTAGAAATTAAGTCCCATAGGGCTCAGAGCCATTTGAACCATTACCCCAGGGACATAACAAAAGCCAAAGCAGTGGAAGCACGTTGATTTACCGCCGCTGACAACATCATCACAATCACCACCACCACCACCACCACCACCACCAAAGAAAGCAAAGGCAATACCGTCGGCTAGAAAGGTTACAGCGTCAGTTTTCTGGGATGCGAAGGGTATTCGGCTGATAGATTACCTTCCCATTGGTCGAACAAAAATGATACAGCACTATTTTAACCTCCTGAACCAACTGCTGCAAAAGGTGACATTAGTGGCTATGCTTTCTAACCGCAGAAAATTCAGTGTCATGTTCATGCATTATAATTTCTGATAATTGGAGACAGTAGTCCATCAGTTCTTGAGTGTCAATATTAATAATTAATTTGACTTTATATGCTTGACGAATATTAAGAATGGTTTGGTATACGACCGTCAAAGCATTTAAATTATTAACATGCCATAAAATAGTTTCATGAATACGATGATATTCATCTCAACATGTTTAACAGTTTTTATTTGTGACAACTGGTACACTCTTTGCCACGTTGAGTTAAGAATCAAATCAATTATCTTGTATACCAAAGAATGTGTGGCTCATGCAGATATTGCTCGATATAATTCTCAATCAGGACTGGAAATGCTTCGTTACATATAACATTTTCTTCTCAGGCTTAGATTGTTAAAAATAGTGGACACTGCAAATAATTGTAGCATCCAGCATCTTTTCCTCCCTGAAGCTGTCGGCTCGTAGGCCCATCGACGCCAGTATCTCGTATACGAGTGAAGATCAGCTTGGGGGGGGGGGGGGGGGGGCTGCCACTTAGTTGCTGCACCCCCACATGAAACAGAAAGCAAACAAATACACACATTGTTAGTAGTTTCAAATGAAACTGAACATTACTTAAACAACAGTTTATTTAGTTAAAAAATGGTTCAAATGGCTCTGAGCACTATGGGACTTAACTTCTGAGGTCATCAGTCCCCTAGAACTTAGAACTACTTAAACCTAACTAACCTAAGGACATCACCCACATCCATGTCCGAGGCAGGATTCGAACCTGCGACCGCAGCGGTCGCGCGGTTCCAGACTGTAGCGCCTAGAACCGCTCGGCCACGTTTATTTAGTACCTAATACTTTAGTTATTAGGCAGGTACTTGTATTCACCATATATCGTTGCTGCAACAGGCCCATAATCATACAGCAATATAACTTGTATCATCACACACACAACCAAAGATTCTGTTGGAAATCCCAATTATCGTATCTGACTGCGAAGGAAATCCTCTGATATCTGCATCATTTTCAGAACTGATAATAGCTGCACGTTAAAACATCTAGCCCGTTGAATTCTTTTGAAAACTAATTCATATGCCTCATTGCCACCTGAAAAATTATCCTGAGTCCACCGGCTGGAAAGTTGATGGATGGAGGTGGAGAGTGGTGGAGTTAACTTCCATTTGTTTTTAATTCTTGGTGCATGGATAGCGCGAGTCTGCGCGTTGTCGGAGCACTGAACGAAAACATGGGTTTGAACTAGTGGTAACAGATCCAATTCGCAGAAAGTGGGCACTTAGCGATTGATCGCTTATAAAATCAGCTGGACAAGGGCGTAAAAGGCTATACATCAAAAATCCTTTATAAAAAGACCGTGCGTTGAACAGTTAAAATGAAGAAACACATACGCAATAAATAATTATATGCTTTGCTTTCTTCTTTTTTGGAATACTAATGCATCAAGGGATCACAAATTTAGCACTGGAGGGCATCGTGGAGGGTAAAAATCGTAGAGGGAGACCAAGAGATGAATACACTAAGCAGATTCAGAAGGATGTGGGTTGCAGTAAGTACTGGGAGATGAAGAAGCTTGCATAGGATAGGGTAGCATGGAGAGCTGCATCAAACCAGTCTCAAGACTGAAGACCACAACAACAACCACAATGTAACTTTAAAACGTGAGACGGGTTGATGTTTCGGCTTGATAGAGTAGTTCATTAACGTACCTGTCATGCAGCTTCATTAAAATCTAATGTTTTTTGAAACAGTTACATATTCTGCAAATTAGTTACCAGTCGTATTTCACAGTCTGAATACAGTGAGAACGACGGCAGGCGTTGTGCAGAGGCCTAAAACTTTTCCGCTTTTGAAGGACGTCATCTTTACGCCAGTGACTGTTATAAGTTTTTATTACACTATTGCAATTAGGCCTTAGGCCATTATCAAATGCTGATATTATGGCTTTAAGCCATGTCAACGTAATGTAAGCTGACAAATTTGTGTGTCGTTGTCAATCCACAAATGTGTCAGCTTACATTACGTTGACATGGCTTAAAGCCATAATATCAACACTTGATAAAGGCCCAAGACCGAAATTGCAATAGTGTAATAAAAACTTATAACAGTCACTGGCGTAAAGATGATGTCCTTCAAAAAAATTTTTGTGACTGTGAATCCCAGCTACAAAAAGTGTTTTCCACATTTAGTTCCTCACTACAAACGAAACGGGCGGGAGTGAGGGGCGATCATCACCAAGGAATAGAAGTATTAGGTTGATGCCTAAGTCCGTAGCGTTTTTCCGTAAGTTTAATGAACACAACGGAGATTTTAGTCGCCAATAATATACTGTCCTTCACTATTTACAAATGTCTGCCGACGCTGGTACGGCTGTAAAAATCACGTGGTCTTGAGGTGAAGAAGTCGTCGGGCCATGTTGGGGCGCATTTTCATTCGAAATGGAAGTTCCTTGGAGGTTGTTCGACAGAGAGCGAAAACGCTGAAAATCTGAGGCGCGAGTTCAGGTAAATAAAATGGGTGCGGAATGAGTTCACAACCCAACTCCTGTAGAGCTGTGTAGTATTCTTTTGTCACTCTAGCAGGATTCGGGCGGTCATTATCGTAGAGTAGCAACACTTCACGCAGCCTCCCTCGTTCTTCTGTGATGGCTACGCCTCTGGAAGCAATTCATAGTCCACAACACCGTCTCTGTGCCACCAGATACGGAACATTATCTATTCTTGATGCGCGCAGGTCTTTATAAGGGGAGTTGCTGCTTTGTTTAGCCTCAACCATTCTTTCTTTTCCTTAAGCTAGTATAATTTCACCATTTCTCGATACTAGTAACGATACAGGTTAAGAATGATTGATTTCCTTCATGAACCAGTTGATGATGGGCAAGCAGAGATGCACATTTGGCCACCCGCTTGTTTTTTTGATTCTGGCTTAGAGTTTGCGATATCCAAACACCAGATTTTTGAATCAAGTGGTTCAAATGGCTCTAAGCACTATGGGACTTAACATCTGACGTTATCAGTCCCCTAGACTTAGAACTACTTAAACATAACTAATCTAAGGGCATCACACACATCCATGTCCGAGGAAGGATTCGAACCTGCGACGGCAGCAGCAGCGCGGTTCCGGACTGAAGCGTCCAGAACCGCTCGGCCACAACGGCTGGCAGTTTTGAATCTCCTCATTGCACGTAAATATCGCACGATGGTGAAATGATCACGGTATATCAAACTCACCATACCTCGAGTAAACTGACATGGATCACTGTGGGTTAATGCGTCTAAACGATCTTCGTCAGACCCCGAAAGTCTTCCTGAAAGTGGAGAGAATCGGCCAGTGTGGCCGAGCGATTCTAGGCGCTTCAGTCCGGAACCGCGCCACCGCTACGATCGCAGGTGCGAATCCTGCCTCGGGCATGGATGTGTGTGATGTCCTTAGGTTAGTTAGGTTTAAGTAGTTCTAAGTTCTAGGGGACTGATGACTTCAAACGTTCAGTCCCATAGTGCTCAGAGCCATTTGAACCATTTGAACGTGGAGAGTCATCAATGTCTTAAAACGAGAAACCCATTTTCTTGCAGTGCTCTGTCCAATAACATTATCCGCATGGACAGCGCAAATATTTCTGACTGCCTCCGCTGCTGTCACCCCTCTATTGAACTCAAAACAGAAGAAAACTGTTTGTCGGAAATGTCCCGATTTCTGCACTTAGCACTCCATTCTGTAGCGTCCACAACGCCACTCATAATCTCCAAGTGACAATATGTAAACTCAAATAGCTACAAATAAAAAATGACAATCGATAAATAAACCAGTACCAACCGGAATACCAACATAAAAAAGCACTCTGACTTCAGGCCACGAGTGGCCTACCGGGACCACCCGATCGCCGTGTCTTCCTCGGTGGAGGATGCGGATAGGAGGGGCGTGGGGTCAGCACACCGCTCTCCCAGTCGTAAGATGGTATTCTTGACCGAAGCCGCTACTATTCGGTCGAGCGCACCCCGAAAAATGGCAACAGCGCATGGCGGCCAGGATGGTCACCCATCCAAGTGCCGACCACGCCCGACAGCGTTTAACTTCGGTGATCTCAAGGGAACCGGTTTATCCACAGCGGCAAGGCCGTTGCCGGAATACCAATATGCAAACCAAAAACGTTACGAACTTGCGCACCAACCTGACACTATTTGGCGCGACAAGAGAAGTTGCGGCCAGTCAGTGGGCAAGCCGGGGACAGACGTTGAGACAAATGGCGGCGTAACGGTAATAATAAAGCAATGGAAGGCACGCAGTTGTGTGTTCTCGAAATATACTGTTGGACCCTGTGCTGAGACGTCGCTTTAACTCGTCGGCTGATCGCGACCTCCTAGAGGCGAGTTGCGCCGAAAATCGATTGGGCGCAGCTGAGTACAATTAAGACACTAGCAATAGCTAGTGCAAAAGGTCACATAAGTGGTTTAGAAGGTCAGATCAGAGCTGACCGAAAGTTATTACAGCGGGGAATGCTTGTTGGTATAACAAGAACTGCCGTTACGAGGCCGGGGAGTTACCTCATTACCAGGGATAGCCAAGTACTGGAGATTAAATATCAGCAACTCAGCAAGAAGGCAAAGCCATTGCAGTGTTCTTGGCCCAGTTACTTCATATTCAAGCCAGGGACTCGTGGTAGGAACCGATGCTGTAGCAAAACAATGATGGGCCAGGGCCATATAAATACTCGTTATTTTTGGTCAAATGGACCACACTCTACCAGCCTTCAATCCCGAGGGGGGACTTAAATCTGCCCGCGAGTCAACGGGGATTCTGCCACTGCTGTTAGACTCAGCGCCCTCCAGCCAGCAGACCACCAGAGAGCCTAAGTCAGCTACTGCCAGCCTTCTACCCAGGGGGTCTACAGCTTGAGCCCAGGTCATGGAGCTTTTCAACCGCCATCACATGCGCAGGCGAATCCCTCGCTTCCTGCCCCTACTTGTGTGAGCAGCCGCCGTCAGACCTGGGAGTCAAGGGAAGGCAGGATTCGCTTACGATTGTGGACGGGGCCGTAATCAGTTACTATTGGTTGCCTTTTACAATTACACACAATTTATTTTAAACCAGTAATTCCAGACTCAACAATAAATAAAAATACCACACGTTATTAATGAAGGAATAAACAACTGTGTAAATAATGGGTGTAGCTAGCAAATCACCATTAAATCCAGATACAGCAGATAATGTTTTAAAATCAAGCCACTGTGATCTGTGCAGAAGGCTTTTCACGCCGGGAATGGTAATAAATTAAGAACTGTTTAAAACTCGCTGCAACTTACAAATTACAGTCATTGAAATATTAAAGGCAAGTGGCCACAAACACAGCAGAAGGCATCAGACGCCAGGAATGGCAGTAAATAAAATTTTAAGGCTTACTGCTAAAATACGAATACCAAATTAGAATTTTAAGGCAAATGACCACAATCACGGGTGAAGGCCTTACACGCCAGGAATGGTAATAAATTAAGAACTGTTTAAAACTCGCTGCAACTTACAAATTACAGTCATTGAAATATTAAAGGCAAGTGGCCACAAACACAGCAGAAGGCATCAGACGCCAGGAATGGCAGTAAATAAGATTTTAAGGCTTACTGCTAAAATACGAATACCAAATTAGAATTTTAAGGCAAATGACCACAATCACGGCTGAAGGCCTTACACGCCAGGAACGGCAATAATATAAAAAATTAAGTAACCTACTGTAAAACAGCAAATACAATAGCAAAGATTAATTAAAAGACAAGCAGCTAATCACCAAACGGGTGAAATAAGATGATTTTAAACTTTGTAAATCAAACCTTAACATCCATTGAACACTACACTGCTAGATTTATTCCAGAAGGCGACCAGAACTATTCACTAGACATATATAACCTTTAATGTAGGCATTACAAGGTATTGTAATAAATAATACGATAATAAAACACAAGGACCAGAACATAAGTTCCTTCAAGGGTACTGAGGCAGATTACACCCGCAGAAGGTGTGGGCTGAAGGAGCGTTACACTGAACTACTGGCCATCAGACCTCCTTTTAGAACACACATGTCTTAAAGAACCAAGGGGCCACAGACAGTGCTCCAGGAATCGACCTCTGAGAAGGTCCAGCAACAAACACTTTCACGAGCGATGAGGTAGGCAGCCAAGAGTTGCTTTCACTTCACAAGATGGTAACTCAGACTAGTGGCAGTCTAACGAATGACTAATGATGATCTTGCTGAAGCTACCCGACGTCCGATAAACCAAATGCAACGATGTAACAATACGCCAAAGCCAGAACCAGCGGTCTGCACTACGTCCAGAATACCGTGTTTAGAGCGCCCGGAACGAGAATGGAATCATTATCACCCGAGTAGAAGAATCGCCAACTGGCCTACAATCAAGACAGCTGTCAAAACTACATGCCTTACAGGTCAGCAGCGGCAAGGGGAGGAAACGTACACTGCCGTTACATACACTAACCCCCAGGGCAGCTAACTGGAGCGTTAGCAGCCACCAGGCAAGAAAAATTACATCTGGTTGAACTTAACAAATTGTAACAAGACGAGCGCAGTAGATAGTAATAAGATGTCGAGGAAAGCTAATCAGATCCGCCTTCCCCAAGCACTCCACTTGCTGCTTTTCGCCTCGGCGACACTACGAGCAGCAACACGAACCCAAGTCACTGGAGAATCGCGAGATATCACAATGGTGGAGATTTCTCTGCTTGGATTAAAATGCACTCATCTTGCTGGATCCGGTGTACGACGAGGTTATACACCTTCGTGACCACAGCCCTTCCATCCGGCAGTCAACGCGTGCCGCCAGCGCTCCCGGCGTGTTCTGGCCCTGCGCAGACCTCCTGAGTCCTCCTGAGTCCCCAACCGAGGGCCCCGGAAAAACAACAACGCCGCCCCCAAAGATAGGGCAACGGGTACTACTTATCGATAACCGCCGCTGCTGCCACTAGCAGACAGGCAACGCTTGCGAAACCGAGTGGAGCCAACCAACAACAGAAGAAGACAAATAACCGCAACCATGCCAATTAAACGATATCGTCTGGCCTCCAACAGAGGGCGGAAACCTACAAGCAGCACCAATGCGAGCTGCAGAACGGCTCACACAGCTACTGCTAAGAGCCGTCTCATACACGCTGGGGCCGCAACTTGATCACGCGTGCCTCTGCACAGTACGCATCTGCACAATACGTCCTGGGCTTCCGGGCATCACGAGCTGCCACATGTTGCTGAGTTCGGCATCCTTGCAGCGTCACTGCCATCCTCACCAGTGGCCACCCAGCACTGCCAGTTTTCGAGCTACCTCTGCTAGCTGTGCCTCTTAGCAGGCTGTACACAGCTTACGTCCTGGATGCGTTGATTTCTGCAAGTACCATTACAATTACTATAGTTAATGGACAATAAATGAAATGTTTTAGCAATGATGTTTCTATGATAATACTTCGGACGTTTATTGGTCATCCACTCACCACTCAACTGTTGCACCCCCACGGTGGTGGATTCTCAGCACCCTAACCTCCAACTACACTGGTCCACCACCACGGCCTCTATAGTATTCTGACTTTCTTAATTACTGCCATCGATGTTTTCAGAAACTCATTTCGGAACATTCACGCACAGAACCATTTTTGAAGCGAATAAGCACTGCATTTCGAATTGTTAGCAGTACCCAAAAGTAGGGACATTTGACTTCCTGCAGGAATGTGAATTGCGGTTTATTTGTCTCACAACGTACATAGTCTAAATCATTTGATTCAGGTACAGGAGACACTTCAAAATTGCAGTAAAATTTCACCATAAACACAGAACAGCTGATGTTAACGAACAGCATCATAACAGTAATACAATTTTGCTATACAAACATACAATAAAATCTAACACTTACTTACCATTGCTCGGCCGGCCGCGGTGGTCTAGCGGTTCTAGGCGCTCAGTCCGGAACCGCGCGACTGCTACGGTCGCACGTTCGAATCCTGCCTCGGGCATGGATGTGTGTGATGTCCTTAGGTTAGTTAGGTTTAAGTAGTTCTAAGTTCTAGGGGACTGATGACCATAGATGTTAAGTCCCATAGTGCTCAGAGCCATTTGAACCATTTGAACTTACCATTGCTCAAATTACCATTTCATTCTCCACGAATTATTCTATGGAATAGTAGAGGTTCTCCCACCGAATCTCCTGTAGCCTCGTTTCTAAAATTTCTGGCTTCATATTAAATATATTTTTGCCCATTAACTTGTTATTCACTGAAACGCCAAAGTAACTGGTGTGGGCAGGCGTATTCAAATACAGATAAATGTAAACATGCAGAACACGGCGCTGCGGTCGGCAACGCCTATATAAGACAACAAGTATGTGGTGCAGTTGTTAGATCGGTTACTGCTGCTACAATGGCAGGTTATCAAAATTTAAGCGAGTTTGAACGTAGTGTTATTGTCGGCGCACGAGCCACGGGACACACCACCTGCGAGATAGCGATGCAGTGGGGATTTTCCCGTACAACCAATTCACGATTGACCGTGAATATCAGCAATTCAGTAAAACATCTAATCTCCGATATAGCTACGACAATAAAAACATTCCAGAAAGGAAGGGATCAACGACGGCTGAAGAGGATCGTTCAACATGTCAGAAGTGCAACACTTCCGCAAATTGCTGCAGATTTCAATGCTGGGCCATCAGCATGTGTCAGCGTGCGAACCATTCAACGAAACATCATCGATATGGGCTTCCGGAGTCGAAGACCCACTGGTGTACCCTTGATGTCTACACGACATCTCGTCTGGGCCCGTCAACACCGACATTGACTGGACCATCAGCAAGTGTCAGCGTGCGAACCATTCAACGAAACATCATCGATATGGGCTTCCGGAGTCGAAGACACACTGGTGTACCCTTGATGTCCACGCGACATCTCGTCTGGGCCCGTCAACACCGACATTGACTGTTGATGACTGGAAACATGTTGCCTAGTCGGACGAATCTCGTTTCAAATTGTATGGAGAGAATGGACGTGTACGGGTATGGAGACAACCTCATGAATCCTTGGAGTCAGCGGGGGCTGGTCATGATGGTGAAGGATCTATAATGGTGTGGGGCGTGTGCAGCTGGGGTGATATTGGACCCTTGATACGTCTACATACGAGTCTGACAGGTGACACGTGCGTAAGCATCCTGTCTGATCACCTGCATCCATTCACGTCCCTTGTGCATTCCGACGGACAGCAGGACAATGCGACACCCCACACGTCCAGAATTCTTACAGAGTGCCTCCAGGAACACACTTCTGAGTTTAAACACTTCCGCTGGTCACCAAACTACCCAAGATATGAACGTTATTGAGCATATCTGGGATGCCTTGCAACGTCCTTTTCAGAAGAGATCTTCACCCCCTCCTACTCTTACGTATTTACGGACAGCCATGCAGAATTCATGGCGTCAGTTCTTTCCAGCACTACTTCAGACATTAGTCGACGAACACATGCCACGTCGTGCTGAGGCACTTCCCCGTGCTCGCGGGAGCCCTACACGATATTAGGCAGGTGTACCAGTTTCTTTGGCTTTTCAGTGTATATTGTCATCCCCATATACTGTGGAGTTCTTGCATGTAGTTTCAACTGGAGTATGTGTACCACACACTATTTTTATTTCTCGTGTTATATGTCTGGTTAAAATGTTTCTCGAATAATTTTTGTCTGCTGTGTAGGAAGATTATAATTTCATAAATATATGGAGGAAACAGGATTTGTAGTTTCCCAAATAATGGGTGCCAAGACTCTCTTTGTTGTGTAGTATAATGTATCTGACAATTTTCCTTTTCAGTTTAAGTATTCGAGATAATTTGCTTCGACTTCCCTAGAAAGTTATACCACAGATTCAAAATAACTATGATAAGCAATTTTTTGTGTTCTCAAGTCAACAAGTCAATGGAATTTGCTAGTATTTGCATTGGTCATGACATAGCTGGAAATCGGGATATCCCACAAAAGTCGGAACATATGGCAAGATAGGTTTGAACAGCAAGGCCCGTTTTTACCTTGACAGGGGAAAATACTTGATGTAGTTTCGTACTGAACACCTGGCAGACAGAACAGAAGCATAATAAAATCGCGAGTATGATCTGTCTGTAAATATTCGTATTTCCGATTATGCAAACTGTACTAAAGAGTTCGAAATAGCGTGCATTGCGATCGCTATTCGGAAAGTAAGGTCTGATCGGTCGCGAAGTGGGAACGACGGTGAAAATCAAAAATGTTTTATTTGCAGCAGATTACTACATTTTCCCGCTCCGATTTAGACATTTTTCGTGGCGTTGTAGCAACTTTCCAGTATCCTCACCAGAGAAGGCAGCCACCTGTGCTTTCTCTCACGTCTCTACGCTGGCCTAAGTTCGTTGTCTGTGCTAAAACTTTGTCTTCATAACCAAACGGTTCATGTGAGCGGATATGAGAATCAGAGGGAACAAAGTCCGAGCTGTATGGTGGGTGATCAGATGCTTCCCATCGAAATCTCTGCAGGAGCGTCATTGCTCCTGCAGTTCGCAGCCGAGAATTATCGTGAAGAAGGAAATGCATGACAATTCATGTCGTGTGGGCTTTATGAAATCAGGTAAAATCTCTCACAGGGACCCATACTTGGCAGGAGACATTATAGTTCTCGGCATCTTTACTTGCTCACTGTGTGCTCAGAACTGAAACGAGAAACGTGATGCGATCGACATGCGTAATACAGACACTGGGCAACAAGTCTGCCCAAAGCTTCATCGGATTTTAACTGTCGTTTCCATTTTGCGACCGATCGGACCTCACTTTCCGAATATCTCTCACTTTATAGACACATGGAGTTTGCTATAACTGGTAAAGATTTTCGCAGAGATGTGCATGTGTGATTGTCAGCCAAGCTTAGGACGTTATTTACAAGATAGTGTGACCACGAGTGATTTAATCAGGAAACTGAACTCACAATAATTATTCCGAAAGAACTAATATTGCTAAATGGACATTGTTATTGTACAATAATATTACACTACGTTACCGAATTTCTCCCTATACGCATCAATAAGAATATGTAATATTTAGGCTGGTTCGAAATTCTGGATGATCAAGACACTGCAGCTGTGGAAACTGCTCTAGTTTCTTTCAGGCAGAAGGAGTAAAAGCGGATAAAAAACTGGTATGTGGAGCATCAAATATGCACACAATTTTCAATTTTTTAAATAAGTGTTTATTTAAAAAACTGAATTTGAAGGACATAAATGATAAACAGGTTTTTACGCTTTTAATGGTCCAGTATCTGATATATTACTGAATATAATTACTCTTATGTTTGGCCTTAAGGAATAATTTTTTTTTGTCTTCCCTTTTAGTTGAAGTGTATCTCTGCCTGTATTTTGTGAGCAGTAACCCAAATGAATCAATTTTAATTTTCTAGCTTTTATGTTTATCTGTCCTAACATCCCATAATGTCAAAGATAATTAATAATATTGATGCATTCTAATATGAACAATCTTTCCTATCATTTTAGAGTCATTCGAATAGAAAAACATGGGGGTGAAAGTAGAGAAGCTAAAATCTGTGGGGAAAAAACTGAAGCACGTGAGCAGTTGTCAATACTGCCCACAGATGGCACAATATTTCCATAGTTGCACAATGCACAATATATTTCATAATTTTTTTGCTTGTTCAACTTTATTGGATAACCTTCCAATGTAACCAACATGTGTTCAATATTATCGTACAATCAGAAATATTGAGTAATTATACTGAATGTCTAGGGGTCACTTAAATAAGTGTCTGACCTGATATGATAAACTAACTAATGTTATCAAAGTAATTTGAAAAATGTTGAAACGTAACACCGTAAATCTTCTTACTCCTTTCCAGGTTTATAATTGCAGCAGTACATACTTTTGTTTGAAAATTTAACTGGAGTTGTATTTCTTTACAGTACATGTTCATTGTTAGAGTCAAATATGACATATCAATCAGTCTGATCTCTAAACTTTGATGATTAATAATAGTAAATGTTACAGGAAGGTTACAGCTTCACTAAATAAATAGGTGCAGTAATTGCTCAATGGAGAAATAAGTGAGTTGACAGCTGGAACTCTTTCAGAATAAAGTGTCAACAACTGGGAGTCCACAGGGTTGCTGTGTAAGACTCATAAAGTAAGAATATCTGTGCAGCTTCCTAGTAACAGTACTTTGGAAGATGGATGAAGAGATTTTATATTTATTTGATTAAAAGCTCATTATTTCTCAATCAATTCTTATTTTTAAAGATTTTACTCATTAAGGGGTGTGCTATTAATGTATTTTGCAGATAATTGGTGGATGAGAGGGGAGGGGTTAAATCCCAACTGTATACATTTTCCTTTTGTCTTTCCGCATCAATTTGCTTTCTTTCTTTCTCCAACAATTCGTTTCTCAGACTGAGTGAGGCGATGCAGTGGTTGACGTACTGGACTCACATTTGGGAGGACATTGATTCAACTCTACATCCAGCCATCCAAATTCAGGTTTTCTGTGATTTCCATAATTGGCTCCAGGCAAATTCCATGATGTTTTCTTTGAAAGGACTCTGCCAAATTCCTTCCACATTCTTGAAATATTTCAAGTCTGTGCTGTGTCTCTAATGACCTTGATTTCAATGGGTTTTTAAATCCTAGTCTTGCTTTTTCTCTCAGCTTCATTGGTTTATAGAAATGGGAGGTTAATTTAATAGACAGCTGTAGGCAAGTGACAGGATAAGTAATCTGACCACAGTATATGAAAACTGCATCTGACTGTGCCGATAGTGATTTAGTACTAGTAGTTGCCTCTGAGGACATACATGTGTATCTTATGTTTGTGCTATATAATGAGACAAATATGGCGCTTTTTTAAATGCTGATGTTATAGTAGGCAAGTAAACACAATTTTTCTTTCATTTTAGTTAAGACATTTGTTGCATATATTGGAACATGGACTGCAACTGTTACAAATTTCTTTTTACACAGCTAATCAAGATGCTGGTGGCAATTGTCATTCTCTTTGTCATCTCCTGGGGGCCATCACTAATTGACAATGTGCTGACAGCTTATGGTGTTATACCTTGGCAGAAACATGGAATGGTGTACAAAGACATGAGCACAGCCTTCTTGCTCATGGCTTACTGTAACAGGTATATATTTTCCATGTATCACTTATAATCTGCTCAAACCACTACTCTGTAAATTTAGGTCAATAGGTAGAGTATTACACAGATTATCATTCAACAAGATTTTCATTGAAACTGATACTGGTAGCAGAGGCATATATACACACGTACATACATACACAACTCTATAACTCTCTGTATTTATTATTTGTTTGTACATCCTAGAAATAAAAGCATGATCATTGGTACAAATTGAATGAGGTATATAACCTGAACAGACAGTTTTTAATGTTGGAAAATGAACTGCAATTTGCTCCACTAATATTTATTATGAACCAATTCTTGACTTATTACGCCATCCTTAGGTACAACAGACTAAAATCCAGACCTTGAAAACTTAAAGATAATACCAATGCAGAGAACCATTACTCATGAGTTAGTGCAGTTGGTAAGATGTGACCTGCTGATTTAAGTTTTCCAAGGTTTACTCAAAAAAAGGGGGGGGGGGTGGCAGTTCACACAAATTCTATTATGGTTCCTTCATTAAGGCCAAGGCCATGGTCAACTACCTATCCACCCTCTTTAAAACGTGCTGGTATAATCTGTGTGTACATATACTTTTGAGCTAATTATGTTCATTGTATTATGATGGCAAATCCTATGTCATTGTAAGATTATTCCTGGATGAATGAATAAATAAATAAATATAAATGACATGAGATGGGAAATATCATACAGAGTGTTCACCACAGTTGTTGTGTATCAGATATGTTATGATAGTGGTGTAGCAAGTTACAACTGTATCAGAAAATAAATTGAGACTGAATAAACTGCAATGTGAATAGTTGACACTGTACAGGAGACACATTTTAGTACAAAAGTCATTCAAGCTGTAAGTGGTGATATTACATACACATGGATACAGAATTATTACTTTTTTCATTAGTAATTCAAGGGTTATTATGCTGGATTATGCCAATTTAATGCGAGTATAAGGATACAAGAGTCTTAAATTGATGTTTGTATACTGAGTAGTAGGCCTACTAAAATAGCGATGAATAAATACACACAACAGTAAAGTATTCAAGTTACATAAATGTGTGTAAGCGAAGTGTAGACAGTGCTACAGACAAAACAGAAGAAGAGTCATAGATTATGTTACCAAGAATTTTTGAATACCAAGACAAAAATTAATGACCATATATTACACTATACCTACAAAGAATACATAAAAACAAAATTCCAGTATAGTCTGGACACTCAAATTGGAGTAAGAGTACAGATCATAAGACCAACAATTGCATGCAAAACAAAGGAAGATGTAAATGATACTAATATTGCAGTACAAGAGTGTGGTATATGGAGAAGAATATTATTATTGGAGTTGAAATGAGGGTGCATCTGTGGTTCGTTGACTGGATCATGCGAAGACTGAAGAATGGTGATGGGCTCAGCTGTAACTGATCCTTTAGATCAGGTGGAAGTTTTGTCATACATGCATTTTTGACAACAAGACTTTGCCAGAAGATGATTGGTATGAAACTTTGAAACTTGTGACAAAATGAGGCCACCACTTGGCTGATTCTCGAGAAGACTTCATCAACAAGGCATAGGTTTTCTTCCCTTTATAGGCTATACTTAGGACTATTATGTTTACAATGTACTCTCTCAGCATAAGCTCAAACAAAGGAAACAGTTTGTTTCTTTTTCAGTCTTAAATGTGCAATTGTTATCCCAAGAAGTGATAAAAGGATAGAGTAATATGATAATTTTTATTTTATTGCTAGTAAGCCATACCTCAGTGACACTTTAAACATTGTACTTAGCATGCTTCTATGAATTTAACAATCCTAAAATTCTCATACTTCAGGAAATGTGGAGCTAACCATGCTTTAGGTCTTTTTTTCCATTCCTGCACATTATAAAATGATCTGCACAAAGCATAACAAAAACTGCTGTAACCATAAGGCACAATTGTTTTTAAAAGGCAGTTTTATTTTCTGCCTTGGCTGCATTATGAAAATACTCATTTATCTCACACAATCAGATGATTTCAGCAATATGCCATTCTCAAGTGCTTATTCATAACCTCATAGTTGTACAATCATCCTCTCTGGTTGTATACAGTGTACATCTATTGTGCGTCTATCTCTCGACTGTTAATTGGTTAACTACTTGCACTCAAGTATAAACAACTACTCACTAACTACACAGATTTCTACTTTTATTTTCAGCTGTATCAACCCTGTGGTGTATGGATTTATGTCAAAAAATTTCCGAGAGAGCTTCAAAAAGGCCTTGTGCCGGTGGCATAACTATGGTGCACTGACACTTCAAGGATCCTCCTACAAGAACAAGAGGCACATGTCACTCTCGCAGACACGGACCACTTCTGTCCGGTATGTGTCCGGATGTTGCTGGCCATGTCACTCGAGGAGTGAGGGCAAGTAGAAAAATCACTGTGTGGCCTTCTTTGGCACTCATGAAAAATGAAGTGGCTGTACCTGATAAAGAAAATACCTACAGTCAAACCAGTAAGGTGCAAAACTGATCAGAATTTTGTAAGCAACGGTGGTGTGCTAGTTTGAAAGATGCTTTTGGTCGGTAGTAGCTAACAAAGGTTCTTGCATGTATATTTATCATTTTAGCTTTGGTACAAGGGAAGATCATTAAGATGCTAAACCAATACATCAGTGCTTTTGAAGCTACAGTAATTTGCAGATTTTGTATTTCTTGCATTTCTGCTTCATTGCTAGAGAATGTTAACAAATGAATTACATATAAGCAAAACTGAAAAGGCAACCATCAGTCACATGCAGTTGATTGATATACCACATGTAAATCAGCCACATGTGAGTGGTTACTCTCCCTCATTTTTGTGTGTTGTTTCCATCTCAACAATGATCATTTGCTTCTTTAGTTACCATGGACCTGCTGTGACCATTCCTTTAGAGGATCAAAACATTTATGCTGAGTAGTATATGACAATTTTTTTGTCACAACTCAAATGGAATTGAAAACCTCCATACATTTTCCTTAATACCAAAGTGAACAGCACATTAAAAAATTCATTATTTGATGGAAAAAAAAATGGAACTGAAGTCTCATTTCCAGTATTTACATGATGCATCCTCCAAAAACCTCTTTTTGTTCTCCTTATGTCAAACAAAACGTACATGGGCATCAATTTTTATAACTTTGAGGGTTGTTAAATCCTTCAAACACCATTGTACCAACATCAGAGTGAAAAAATTCTAGAAAGGGTTTGAATGCAAGCCAAAGCAAATTAATTTTATAGGTTAATATAAAGATAAAAATCAAATGATTTGTAACAAAAATATTTTGATTGTTTGTGTAAAACTTAAAAGGAAGCTCTTACATGAGCCTCATAAATATTATCTACTGGGTGCAAATTTTGGCTGATATTAAATTCTGAAAAAGGAAGGCTGTTCCTGCAAAGAGTGTTATTGCTGCCAGTTGCCTGAGGCAAATATCACAATGTGCATGGAAACCATATTCCAATAATTACTACTACTTGTTGATGTTCTGATTTATTCAATCACAGAGAAGAAAGAAAAATAATTCCCTTTTATACTCTGTCTCTGTATCGAGGATTCCATGTAGGGTTATGTGTTATCATGTGAAGATCTTCAAAAGCTCCCATACGATGTAAGGCAATAAGGCTAGAACTATTATTGCATTAATGGCATCCCCTTTGCATCAATGAAATCATACCTTAACAACAGAAAGTAGAGTATTACATTAATAACTGGTGTCACAGGAATAACTCTAAGTTTGGATTGAGAAAACATGATACTTGGTACTTGGCCAGTACCTGTTCTTGACGTACACAAACGATTTACCAAAGGTGTTGGATAGCTCATCAAAAACTGTGTTGTTTACTGATGATTCAGATACATGGAAAAAGAGCCAGGCACAGTCCTACCAGATTCGAACAACAGAATATTGTTTCAGCTTTAAAACTCGGTCAAAGCAAACAGCATAACACTTACAGCAATTGAATAAAGCAGTTGATCCTAGATTAACTCAAAAAATTGACTTGAAGCAAGCTGAATTCAGAAATCTATGTTGTACAAATGCTAATCTCAAATTATTTTGCCATGAGATACGACCATCTTTGACTATAAAAACTTTGCAGATCAAGTAAAGTACTGTTTCAGTCATCAGTTCATTGTTCTAGTGACACTAGGCATGGGAAATATGAGTGCCTGTCTCAAGACACTTGAGAACTTCTGAATGCATTTCACTTAAAGCATGCTTCATGAGGCTTGAGAATGTCAACATGCTTCTGATGCCACAATTCCATGGCCCTCCAAGGGTTTGACATTGACAGGCTCAGTTGACTTGTGGAACAGGCCAATACACTGAGCCAAAAACCAGGGGTGTGGCCTTCTCTTCACACGGAATAATATACGTGCAATCTGATAGCTATGCAGTGCCAATAAACACATTTGAGATGTATTATACATTTGTTGTGAGAGGGGAAGAGCTGACTAAATGCAATACATGTAGTGCATACTAAAGGAAATGAAAAGGAAATCATGGATCTTGGAATATTTTCCAGACATCAAAGTGAATCAAGCGCAATATCTTACTTGTTGCTGTTATAACCATTTTCAAAAGCAGAAATACGCCAAGCATGATACACTGTTTGCATCATAAGATATGAGTATTTCAGGGTAGCCACAATAAGCAGCCCTTCTTCTTTCTAGGTTACTACAATGCAGGTATGAATAATAACGTCAATATGTTACTCATTTTCTAGAGGTAAAATAATTTATAAGCTGACTGGAGATAAAAATGTTTGATAGTCTCAACACAAATATGATATTCATTAACCTTATGTAGTCACTCTCTTACAAATCTACTCCTTCCCTAGCCTCCTGTATACAAAGTGTGAAATGTATACTGACTCCTGAAGTTTTCAACTTTGAAACTTTCTTACGAGATTAATCACTGAATTAACAAGAATGTGTCCCATATATTTTAATGGTTGTAGCATTTGTTTTACATATTAACTATGCAAAATAAACTCTAAGAAAAAAATACAATGCACCACGATAAAATATGTATGTTGGTCACAAACTGATATTCCTACAGGTGTCTATGGAAAGTGCAAAATTGTAGATTTGATGACCAGTGGATGGATGTGTGATGCTGCAGCACAATTCTACAATGCAGTTGGCAAAAACAGTAAACTAGGGACATGTTGATAACAGGGCATAAAGTGTTTTCCAAATTTTATTCCGTATACTCAGTTAGACGGTAACTGTGCCTCGCAGACAGGCATATGACCAGTATACGAAGAAGTTAGCATTTCAGAGAGAATATGTGGTTGTGCTCAAAGAAGCTAGTTGGAGTAACTGACAAATCACTCAATATTTGAACAGGAGTAATGCCACTATTCGCTAATGTTGGCACGAATGGGTGGACCATGGTCAAAAATAGGTGGCTTAGAAAGTGGGCTGAGCTGACGGCACCCCTTGTGCTGACTACCCTTGACCACTGTACCAACAAGGATGTTTGCAGTACTGTCAGCCACATTTGACCTGGTATCTCATTGACTGCAGTGGAATTGTCTTCAGTGATGAGTCCAGATTTGAACCGGGCCCCAATGACCAGTGAAGATGTGTCTCAAGATTCCCTGGTCACTACTGGGATACCAACCTGAGGGTTAGCTGCCATATGACCCAAAAACTGGGAGTGATGGTCTGGGGTGCCATTTCATTTCATAGCAGGGACCCTTTCGTTGTTGTATGCAGTACCATTACAGCACAGTAGTAGGTTGATGATACTTTATGCCCCACTCTTCTGCCCTCCATGGCATGCCATCCTTACCTTAGATATAAGCAAAATAATGTCTGGCTGCACACACCAAACATTTCTTCTGCTTGTCTTCATGCTTGCCAAACCCTGCCTTGCATTGGCCAGCAAGGTCACCAGATCTCTCCACAGTTGATAACATTTTGAGCATTACAGGCAGAGCCCTCTAGCCATCTTGGGATTTTGATGATCTAATGCACAAAGTGGGCAGAATTTGGCACAATATCCCTCAGGAGGACATCCAATAAGCCTGTCAATCAATGCCAATCTGAATAACTGCATGCATAAGAACCAGAGGTTGGCTAACACATTATCGATGTGCTCAAATTGTGAAGCTCTTTCTCTCAAATAAATCATCAAATTTTTCTGAAATTGTAGCGAATTGTTTCCCCACTGATTTCAATAAATGCCTGCTCACATCTAATGTCTGTAATTCCTTTGTGCCTTAATCATTTGTTTGTTTCTAAATGTACATCACATCTACTGATTTCCATCCCATTCAGATAATTTCTTTGTGGTCCATAACTTTTTTGTCTTAGAGTGTGCTTAATAATGGAACATACATTAAATTAAATAAAACTCTGAGTATTCATCCATTTTAGTTTTGCTGCAAGTACTTAGATGCATAGTTATTGTTTTTTTTTTTTTTATTTTGTAGTTCCTGTCTTCAAGTTTTGGCGATAACATTGACTCAACAAGTCTGGAAACTTAAAAACATGCTCAATGTTCTAGCATGCAGAAATTTTATATTGAAAATTGAATAGGGATGAAATACTATGACATACTGAGAAGGCTGAAAATCTGAAGTTGTGACTTTTATTCATAAAAATAGGCAAATTAATTCTGAAAAAAAATAATAATGAGGTAAATTGTCATACTGAGCACCATCATACAGGGTGACTATTATTGAACTATATGAAATTAAATCATCAGAACTTCTGAATGATATTCATTAGGATGTTCAAACTGCATGTTGGGCCAATGGGCACGATGTGAAAGGGTGTCCTCAAAAAATGGTTCAAACGGTTCTGAGCACTATGGGACTCAACTGCTGAGGTCATTAGTCCCCTAGAACTTAGAACTAGTTAAACCTAAATAACCTAAGGACATCACAAACATCCATGCCCGAGGCAGGATTCGAATCCGCGACCGTAGCGGTCTTGCGGTTCCAGACTGCAGCGCCTTTAACTGCACGGCCACTTCGGCCGGCTGGGTGTCCTCACCTTCGATCCAGCTAGCATGGGTATCATCAATGAATCTGAACCAAGTGAGGGGTTTAGGATTATAGGTTTCTAGGAAGGCCCATGAATAGGTTGGCATAGGCAGGTGCCATATGTGGACCCATAGCCATGCCCTTGATTTGTTTGTGGGTAATGCCTTCAAAGGAGAAGTAATTATGGGTGAGGATATAGTTCCTCATCACGACTAGGAAAGAGGTTGTTGGTATGGAATCTGTTGGGTGTGGGGAAATGTAGTGTTCAATAGTGGTAAGGCCATGGTATTAGGAATGTTATTGTAAAGGGAGGTGGCATCAATAGTGATGAGCAGGGCACCTTGTGGTAAAGGGACAGGAACTGTGGAGAGTTGATGGAGGAAATCGATGATGTCTTTTATATAGGAGGGTAGGTTCTGGCTAATAGGTTGAAGGTGTTGGTCAGTGAGAGCAGAGATTCTCTCAGTGGGGGCACAGTAACCAGCCACAATGGGGAGTCCTGGGTGGTTAGGTTTATAGACTCTAGGAAACATGTAGAAGGTAGAAGTGTAGGGAATGGTAGGGGTGAATAGAGAGTTGGACTCCAGGGAGAGGTTCTGGGATGGGTGTAAGGATCTGAGGAGTAACTGGAGATCCTGCGGGATTACTGTAATGGGATCACTGTGTCAAGGTTTGAGGGTGGAAGTATCTGACAGCTGGTGGGATCCTTCTGCCAGGTAATCCTTGGGGTTCAAAACAACAGTGGTGGAGCCTTTGTCTGCAGGTAGGATTATAAGGTCGGGATCAGTTTTTAGATGATGGACTGCAGTTCTTTCTGTGAATGTAAAATTAGTTTGCATGTTGAGGGATTTGGGGAATGATGGTGAGTAAAGGTTCAAGGTTAAGAAATTCTGTAAAGTTTACAGGGGATGGTTTGGGGACAGTGGACGGCTTCATGGTTGAATGCAGTACTGAAATGAGTTAGGCAAGGTTCATCATTGGTCTTTGGTTGAGTCTTATTGGTAGAGTTGGTGGAGAAAAAGTGTTTCCACCGTAGGAACCAGTATAAGGAGAGAAGGTCTTTAATAAGTCCTGCAAGAGTGAATTTGGGAGCAGGGAGAAAGGTGGGGCCTTTGGAAAAGACTGATATTTCTGTGGGGTTAAGGCTTCTGGAGGATAGGTTCATGATTGTGTAGCGGGTCTGTTTAGGTTCTGGGTTCTGTGTGGTAGTGGGAGGGACTTTTGGAGGGTGGGATAAATGTAGTAGGTCTGTGAGACAGGGTTTGTCAGCTTTGAGGGGATACGGGTCTGGTTTGGAAGTAGTTGTAGAAGTGGTGGACAGTGGTACTCCAAGGCAGGAATAGGAAGTGAGCAGGATGGAGAGCTTTTTGAGGTGGAGTTGTGCATGTTGGTCAAGTTCCTGCAGGGCCAGTTTTCAACTTGTGTTATGGGCTCCAGGAATTTGGGATTGCATAGCAGGAGAATTTTGCAGATGGAGAGAAGATACTGCAAGCAGGTTTGGGCTTGGTTGATATGGTTCAGGAGGTCTATGTTGATTACTCTCCCGGAGTCATTTCCTGTATTTTTGTGTGTTAACTTCTGCACCTTTCCAGTGCCACATGATCTTGTGTATCATCCTACGAACCCCTCCCCACCCCCCACACCTTCTCCATTCTGTCTCAGTTTGCTCCCACTAATTCCACCTCATCCAGTCATGTCTGCTGTCCCTCTTTTTCGCACTTATCCACCCTCAGACCTGCTACCCACAGTAATATACTTTTTATCAGTTATTCTTTACGTTGATTCTTGTGACTTCTCCCAAATTTTAGTGAGTTTTGGCCTTTTGCTATTGTTGGTTCTCTCAGATTTCATCGTGTTTCCCCTTTTGCATCCATTTCATCCTTTTTGTGTATTTTCACACATGTTTGGGTGTATTTTTGCGAAATTTTTCAGACGTAATTCTACATTATTTACGTAATTCTTCACTTTTTTTCCACCAACATGGAACCTTACTCCTTCCATCTAGGTGAATGCAGTTTCCTTATCCCTAGCCAGACTGCAGTCCCACATACTGTTCCTGCATTGTTGCTTGGCTCATGGAATTTGCCCTAATGTCCTTACCACCCAATTACCCATGTCTGGCTGCCACCCCTCCTTTCACAATGAGGTCTACCTGTTCCAATTCTGCCAGCCTTTGACCTCATCAACACAGTCCTGCTAAACCATATCAACCAAGCCCAAACCTCCTTGTAGTACCTTCCTCCATCTGCAAAATTCCCCTGCTATGCAATCCAAAATTCCTGAACCCATAACACACATCGAAATTCTTGTCATGCAGGAACTTAAGGAACATGCACAACGCTACCTAAAAATGCTCTCCATACTGAATAAAAATATGGCATTTCAGTCTTTGATCGCAATTTTTTTAATTTTCAATAACCGGTTTCAGGCTGGCTGCCCATCTTCAGATCATATATTGCAGATACAGAGTAACCTGTCAGTACAGAACTACAGATTCGCTGAAAAAAAAAAAAAAAAAAAAATTGTCCACCACCTCTACAACAACTTCCAAACCTCCCCCATGCCCATCATAGCTCACAAACTCTGTCTCGCAGACATACTACACTTACCCCACCCTTCAAACCTCCCTCCCACCACAACACAGAATCCGGAACCTAAATAGACTCACAACAAAGTCATGAACCTTTCCTTCAGAAGCCTTAGCCTCACAGAAATATCAGTCCTTTCCAAAGGCCTCACCTTTCTCCCTGCTCCCAAATTCAATCCTGCAGGACTTGTTAAAGATCTTCTCTCCTTTTCCCTGTCCCTACAGTGTAAATACTTTTTCTCCACCAACTCTACCAATCAGACTCAACCAAAGACCAATACTGAACCTTGCCAACTCAGTTCAGACCTGCATCCAACCATGATCCACCCTCATTGCCCCCAAACCACCCCATTAACTTTCCAGAATATCTGAACCTTGAACCTTTCCTCACCATCATTCCCCAAATCCCTCAACATGCATACTAACATTACATCCACAGAGAGAACTGCAGTCCACCACCTAAAAACTGATCCTAAACTTACAATCATACCTGCAAACAAAGGCTCCAACACTGTTGTTTTGAATCCTAAGTCTTGCCTGGCAGAAAGACTCCACCAGCCGTCAGATACTTCCACCTACAAACCTTGAAACAGTGACCTCATTCCAGTAATCCCGCAGAATCTCCAGTAACTCCTCAGATCCTTACGCCCATCCCAGAACCTCTCCCTGGAGTGCATCTCTCTACTCACCCCTACCATTCCCTGCACTCCTACCTCCTACATGCTTCCTAAAGTCTATAAACCTAACCACCCAGGACACACCATTGTGGCTGGTTACTGTGCCCCCACTGAGAGAATCTCTGCTCTCACTGACCAACACCTTCAACCTATTACCCAGAACCTACCCTCCTATTTAAAAGACAGCATCGATTTCCTCCATCAACTCTCCACATTTCCTGTCCCTTTACCACAAGGTGCCCTGCTCATCACTATTGATGCCACCTCCCTTTACAATAACATTCCTAATACCATGGCCTTACCACTATTGAACACTACATTTCCCCACACCCAACGGATTCCATACCAACAACCTCTTTCCTAGTTGCTATGAGCAACTATATCCTCACCCATAATTACTTCTTCTTTGAAGGCATTACCCACAAACAAATCAAGGGCATGGCTATGGGTACACACATGGTACCAGCCTACGCCAACCTATTCAAGGGCCTTCCCAGAAACCCATAATCCTAAACCCCTCACTTGGTTCAGATTCATTGTGATATCCTTGCTAGCTGGATCGAAGGTGAAGATACCCTTTCCATATTCCTCTAGAACCTCAATGACTTCTCCCCCATTTGCTTCACCTGGTCCTACTCAACCCAACAAGCCACCTTCCTAGATGTTGACCTCCACCTCAAAGATGGCTGCATCATACCTCCATTCATATCAAACCTACTAACCACAAGCAATTTCACCACTTCAACAGCTGCCACATGTTCCATACCAAGAAGTCCCTTCTGTACAACCTAGCCACCCATGGTAGTCACATCTGTAGTGATGAGCAGTACCTCTTGAAATATACTCAGGGTCTCACTGAAGCGTTTACTGACCATAATTAGCCTCCCAATCTTGTAGAAAAACAAATCTCTCATGCCTTATCTTTCCAGTCTCCCATCACCTCCTGGAGTGCCACCATCTGGCCACAGAGGAGCATTCCCCTTGTAACTCAGTACCACTCAGGGCTGGAGCAACTGAATTACATTCTCCACCAGGGTTTCAATTACCTCTTGTTGTGCCCTGAAATGAGAAATGTCCTACCCACTATCCTTCCCACTCCTCCTCCAGTGGTATTCCACTATCCACCGAATCTACAGAATATACTCATCCATCCTTACACAACCCCTGCTCCCAATCCCTTGCCTCATGGCTCATATTGCTTTAATAGACCTATATGCAAGACCTGTCCCAAACATCCTCCCACCACCGCCTACTCCAGTCTAGTCGCTAACATCACCCATCCCATCAAAGGTAGGGCTACCTGTGAAACCAATCATGTGATTTACAAATAAAGCTGCAACCACTGTGCTGCATTCTATGTAGGCAAGACAATCAACAAGCTGAAACTTCCTGGCAGATGAAGACTATGTGTCGGACCAAGACTTGAACTCAAGATCTTTGGCTTTCGTGGGCAAGTACTCTACCATCTGAGCCACCCAAGCATGATTCACACCCTGTCCTCACAGCTTTACTTCCACCAGTACCTTGTCTCCTACTTTCCAAACTTCACAGAAGCTCTCCTGCAAACCTAAGGTGTATGGTCCAAGTTGCAGGTTGCTTCTAGAGGCAACAAAAATTTTATTTGCACTATTTTATGTAGTTACTGACTGAGTTTAAAAATTTGAAATAATACCATATATATTATGAAGAAGTACAATATTATGTTAAATGTTTAATACTGTAAGAAAGTATTACAGCTAAAAACTGTGTATAGTTGTGAGGCATTGTAACTCACAGCATGCAAATTAACCAGATTACATTCATCGAGCATTTGAGAATGAGAGCACTTAGTGAGTTCCAACATACTTTACACATCATTTCAAACTTTTAAAAAACATGGCACACCCTACAAAATGATGAAAGGAAAAAGCTTTATCACTTACTACAGTTTTGTTGTTCAAGTAGTAAAACTTCAACATCAGGAATGGTGTTTCATTTATTGCTTCTTTACTATTAACTCTATTCACAGCACTATTTTCAGACATTATCTATATATCTTACTGACTGTACTTGCAAAATTATACCATTGTACATCATGAACCCCCACACCCCCACACCCCAACCCCCACCCCCCTCCCCAGGAGGTATGATGTTATAAAAACTAAAGAAAATCCAGGATGGAATGTAACAATATTAAAGAAGGAAAGTTGCTTCTCACCATATATTGTGAGTAGCAACTTGCCTTCTCCAATACTGTTATAAAAACTAAGATGCATGAAAAAAAATCTTTTGCTTAATACAGACAGAAAATTACCCAGAGTACACACATCCAGCATTTCATAGTGAGAGCATTTAGCAACAAACTTGAAACATAATTTTGAACCTTTCCTTAACTTATTCACCCAAACATACTTTAACATCACATATTTAACACATTAATTGTTTGTTAAATAACCAGGCATATGAGGAAGAGTTGGGAGTTAGGTGTTACTGGTTTACTCTGTGAATAAACAAAGAGTGGAGTAGAGCTATGTGTACAGGAATGGCTATTTGTGTTAATATCTATTTATGAACAAAGGCACCAAGAGCCCCTCCCATGAAAAAGGTGCAACATTATCTGGAAGGCATGGATAACTGAAGTGAGTCTGGTGAAATGTGTTTATCCCCACATTTACTTCTGAATGACCAGACTCAGTTCAATTAGTCACCCCATTTAAATAATGCTCCAACTGGTACAGAGGAGGGGAACCTTGGTGCCTTAATTTATAAATACCTGATAACACAAATACCCATTCCTGTACACATAGTTCTACTCCATTGTATGTTTGTTCACAGTTAGAGAAAATGTTGTCTTAATTAATGTTGTATGGTTGTACAATACAATTGCATCTATCTAAAAATAGTCAATAGAGAAAACTTCCATAGTTCAAGTTCAGAATCAGTAGGTTAAGAAGCTGAATTTGTTTATCATTTTTGGAATCAGTCATGAACTTGAAAATGGGCTTACAACCCATAATGTATGTCACACAACAAATTTTATGAAGCAAGGCAAAATGGTGTTTTGTTTAGTATGCAGAATATACAATATTTCGCCAAGAGCCCACTGCTGAATCAATTAAAACAAAAATATTTATTCTGCACAAGTGTGCAATTTATTAGTAGACTAACAGAATCAGCTTTTGATGTCTGATTCTGCCTGTAAACACATAAAGGAATATTTTCTAAGTATTGCATCACCCCTTGCAGATATAATAAATTTATCCTTTTTGACACAAACATCACATGACTGTTTTTTAATTGCCAAAGTGATCCCTATTCATAGAAAATGGTGACAAAGCAAATATGGAAAAGTATAGGACAGTCTCTTATCAAGTTTTGACAAAATCACTGAAAGAATTGTGTATAAGAGATTAATGAAATTCCTGGAGAAGAACAAAATCCTCACATATGCCCAGCATGGGTTCTGGAAAAATAAATCTATCCCTACAGGACTAGTGCCATCTGTAATTTTTTACAAAACACTCAAGAAGCAATGGACAAAAAACGAACATTTTCTTAGATTCAAGAAAAGTTTTTGACCCCTTGGATCACAAAATCTTGTTGGATTAGAGGCACCACATTAAAATGGTTCTCTTCACACTTAACAAATTAGAAACAGATAATAGTAATAACACATAAGCTACATGAAACACTAGAACATATTTTTCAGATGTATGACTAATAAATTGTAGAGTCCCTCAAGGATCCATTCTTGGGGCTATTCGTTTCCTTCCGTACAACATTGAATCACAAATACATACAGTGTTCGCACTACAGAGAAAACCCCAAGACAACTACAAGCAAACATAAATAAAGCTACAGACCAGCTAAGTGACTTGTTTGAAGGAAAAAAGCTAATACAGGGTGATCCAATACATACATTAAAAACAACTTTTCTAAACTTTTATTTAAAGGGGGAAGCCTCCAACACCCCTATGACAATAAACTCCAGCAGAATTACACTCTCAATGGAAACAATTTTTTTAGGCTATTGCTTCAACTTGATTTTAAATGGCAGACACAAATGTAACAAGACAATGTCACGCTGAAGAACGTGTGCTATATCCTGTGTTTACTTGCAAACAAAGCAGACTTCACAATGAACTGTATAGTTTGCTCAGTTCCACAGCATTCTGCAGTATGGGATTATATTCTGGGGTAGCACAACTGCCAGGTCATTCATCTTCTTGACCCAAAAAGGAGCTATAAGAGCACTGAAACATGCATGATAAACAGATTCCTGCAGGCCCCTCTTTCAAAAGTATTTGGTCCTCCCAATATCTTAGATGCTTTTACTAGAAACATGTTAGAAAGAATTTAAAAGAGACACATAAAAAATCTCATGGATCTGACACAGGCAAAAAAAACAGACTCCATGTCCAGTGATTAAGGACATCAGCCTTTAAAACCTCCAGAACAAGCACTGCTATAAAAATATACAATTGTCTGCCACATAAAATAAAAGTTATTTTCTCATTTAAACTGTCTTACAAATCCCCACAACGGCATTCTTATTAGATCACTGTTTCTATTCAGTAGCAGAATTTGTAGACCATGTGAAGTACAGCAGACTTTAAGTAATTTGGTTGTTATTTGTAACTTTATGAAGCCTCTTCCTTGTGACAGGATTTTTATGAGCACTGAGTGAACTGAACTGAATAACTTGGTCAGGTGTATTGGTTCCAAACATTAGCTTGCACTATTCTCTGAGAATTCTATGAAGGTCATTATTGTACATTTTTATTATGAAGATTTTAGGATTATATTCTTGTATCATCTTACATCATTCATAAAATCCCCAATACAAAATTATCATCTGGTCTCATAACAGCTTGGTGATCTGACATGAAAGGGAAAAGTAAAATTTCTTGTCTCAATTCTGTGGAAAAATTTAGAAGTTTATTCTTCAATATCCTAACATAGTCATCAAGACATAAGTTCCAACACCTTAATTAGATTCAGTGAATAACACTTACTTTCTCTGTTTTGCATCATTCACCCTTCTTCATACTGACATAACTTTCTGGATAATCTAGGGACAAAGTACACATTTATTTATTAACAAAAGTGTTATCCATACAGAGTTTCACTTTCCTAAAATTCTTCTGTTTTTCTACAATCATCTTTTCTATAATAACTTCACTGTTATCATTTTGGCATATTATTTACATCCCATATTTACGAAGTTTATCCTTCCATAATTGCTATATTTCCGTCATCTGTCTTAAAGATGTGAATAATCAGAGGTGCAGCCCATTCTTTTGAGACTGTACATCATGCACAGCACTCATTCACAGAATACAGAAAACTATATTCTTCTTTTACAGCGGCGCTTTTTTAATATATCAGTGCTCATTATTTGTATACCAGGAAATTATTGTATTTCCTCTTTCTTTACTGCTTCTTTACACTCACAAAATTCTAAGTCATCAACACCAAGTCCGTCAGATTTCCATTTTTTTGTTGCTTCTAGATTCTGATAACCATCATTGTCTGAATTAGTTTAATTTAACCATGGTTCTTCACTGTTATTCATTCATGGTATAATATCTCCGTATGTATGATATTTTGATTCAGTCCTTCATTCCAGATACCTAAAATGCTCCATAGTATCCCTTTACTTCTTGATCTTGGCAGTTCTGTCACTGCCTTTTCTTTTTTCTTTTTATTTATTTTTGTTTTTCTACATTCTTCTTCAATATGGAGAATTATCATAAAAAGGCTCAAATAATTTCTAAGCCAGCTGATCATTTCTTAAGAGGCTAGTTTTCCTTAGTGTCTGCTGTTGTCATATCCTATACACATGTTTCTGTTCAAAAAGTAACCAAATGATTTTTAATTAACATTTTTATTCAAATTATAGAGCTTCAGTCTGTGTCTTTTTCAAAGTAGTCATCTCATCTATTTACACACTCAGTCCAATGGTGTTTCCACTTTGTCAGGCAGTCCTGGAAAGCTTCCCGTCAAGTATTCATCAGAGTTCATGATTCATTCCTCTTAATGTCATCAGTGCTCTCAAAATTTCATCCTTTCAGGAATGATTTTTAACCTTAAAAACAAGGGAAAAGTATATAGAGCAAGGTTTGGAGAGTAGGGTCGAAGCAGGAGAACACTCATTTAATTTTTGACAAAACACTCACAAATTGACGAAGTGGGCTGGTACATTGTTGAGATGATGGAACTGTGAGTTTCTTGGAGCTGCTGAGATCTCTTCTTGTCAGTTTCCGCTAACACTCTCTTCAGGATAATCCAATTGAGATTTCAATATTTCCTGCAAGTTCTCTGACAGACAGTGGTTAGCATGCACAGATCCTTGACTACCTCACTGTCAACATGGCTAATTAAAGTCAAAAGCCTTCCTTGTTGAGAATCATTTTTAATTGATCCATGGCCACTGCAGTATTGCAAAAACTATTCAAAATACCACGTATTTGGGTATCATGTCCAAAGCTTGCCTTGTAAGTTCAAATTTTCATTAAATGTTTTCTACGTTTTCAGAACAGATGCCATTTTTCATCTATGCTCCCATAAATCACACATTTGTAAAATTTTCCATTGGTGTCTGTATATGTGTGGATGGATATGTGTGTGTGTGTGTGTGCGAGTGTATACCCATCCTTTTTTCCCCCTAAGGTAAGTCTTTCCGCTCCCGGGATTGGAATGACTCCTTACCCTCTCCCTTAAAACCCACATCCTTTCGTCTTTCCCTCTCCTTCCCTCTTTCCTGATGAGGCAACAGTTTGTTGCAAAAGCTTGAATTTTGTGTGTATGTTTGTGTTTGTATGTGTGTCTTTCGACCTGCCAGCGCTTTCATTTGGTAAGTCACATCATCTTTGTCTTTTTATAAATTTTTCCATGAACTCTGCAACACATTGCACTCAAACAATAAAAACTCAGAAAATTTGTGAGATATCAAAAATTTGAACAACATAGTTACTTGGGAAGCTGGAATGAATACAGAGCTACAGTGGCTTATTACTAGAATGCCTTGCTGCATACAAAAAAATTGTTTTATTTTTTTGAACAGATATTATTTCTTTATATAGGCAAAGAGTTTTCCTAAATTTTCATTACTTATAAAATAATTATTAATTAGTCAGCCCATGCATTCATTGTATCTTTTGTGGTTAAAGAACAAATTAGGCCTTTCTACATCTGATGAATGTAACTGAAATTCTTCATGAACACACACACCATAAGTGTGTATGTAAATGATTTAGAATTGCAGTTCTCTGTTTCAGTTACAAACACTACCAGAATGTATTAGTGTTGTTCAAGTTTAGTGTTGGCCTGGAAGGGTGTATAAGGAGCACGAACAATGTCAGATGTTGAGTGGTACTTGTGAAGGACAGAAAGAAACCAAGTTTTAAGAGAGGTTAAGATTGAGAAAAACCTTCATTTTGAGAAAGAAACCAAAAAACATAATTCTACCTTACTACATCAGCATAAACAGCTGTTGGCTAAGAATTTTCAACAATCAGCAGAAATTTCAAATCCACCCAATTTTAACTCAGTCAGTGTGAAATGTCAGCTACCTTTATTGCATCAAAATATTCAAGGACTCAGAAATAAAATTAATGAATATCTGCATAGATTAATTAAAGTCCTCTAACCCAGCTGACATAATCTGCCTCTCTGAACATCATGTGACCACTGGTATAGAACTTTTAAGTGTTACAGGATTTAGGTTAGCATCTCACTTTTGTAGAGCAGAAATGGAGAAAGGAGGGGTTGCCATGTTCATTAGGAACTGTCATAAAGTTGAGAGGTTATATGGGACCACCTGACAGAAAAAAATCTAGAAACACTAGAAAAGGTAAAATTGACTTATCTAAAAAGAGCACTAGGTCTCTCAAAGACAACAAGATCTAAACTAGTGTACCTGCTAGCAAGGGAGACATTCCTAATTGAGGACATCAGACTTCGACATATGATGCCACACACCAGGGCTCCCAGAAAGCAACTGAAGATCATGGAGGACAAACGAGAAAAAATATGGCTGGAGTTCTATGGCACCGAAGCAATGAAACCGCTCATGGACAGCACCTAACTTCGAACAGCGACATGTTGTAACTAGACTTTCTATTCACAGCTTTCGTCATCTAATCTGCAAAAACAAAACTTATCATGACCCAACCACACCGTGTGTATGTAAACTGTGTAACAAAGCCTGTGAACAATATCACATAGAACTGTGCAGTAAAAGAGTGAAATTGATAAATGAATATGCAAAAATGTAAAATGTAAATGTAAAATGTTAAGCAAAGTAACTGTATATGGCTATTTGGCTGCAATTTTATTAAATAATAAAGTTCAGAACATAGACATTCATAAATTTTGCCTAGAACAGCATATGGAAGCATGTGTAATTGAAGTAGAATTTCATATAAAATCCTTCATAATATTAAGTATATATCGAGAACTTGCAGGTGACTTTATCTGTTTATAAACCACCTTGAAGCTGGGTACTGCCCCATTTAACAACCAAAAACAAAGAAACAGTGGTTGCTGGTGACTTCAATGTATATTTCCTTAAAGACTCTCCCAATAAGAACTTATTTGAGTTAGTAGCACTATCATTCAACTTAATTCCCACTGCAAAGTTCCCAACTAGGGTGGCCAATTGCTCACAAACAGCCACTGATAACACCTTTATAGAAAAGTCCAATGAACAAAAATATTACAAAACCAATAGTCAATGGCCTCTCAGACCATGATATGCAGTTCCTTCTGTTAAATGTTAATATTGAGGAGGATATAAAATCTGTTAAAAACTCATGAGGGTAATCAATAAGCCAAAAATTGATTATTTTAGGACATTCCTCAGAGACATTCACTGGAGTGATGTTTACAGTGCTCATGGCATGAGTGAAAAATAGAATACTTCAGCTAATAAAGTGCTTACCTTATTTGAACACTGTTTTCCCCCCAAACTAACCAAGGTTAGAGCAAAGTCTACAAAGAAGCCATGGATTACTCAAGGAATAGAGGTATCTTGTAAAACAAGAGGAAAACTGTATCTGTCAATCTGAAACAGTTCTGATGTTGATGCTATAGCACATTACAGGAAATACTGCAAAATATTAAAGACTGTAATATGGACATCAAAGCAGATATATTACAAGGAAAAGATAGTCATATCAGATAACAAAATAAAGACAATATAGGATACAGTGAAGGAGGAGGCCTGTAGAACCAGACATGAAGAGGGGCAAATAGCATTAAGAGTAAATGATACATTGGTGACATATATGTATAGTGTTGCAGAACTGTTTAACAAACCTTTTTCAACTGTTACTGAAAAGATGGAATTGTCAGGTTATGTAGATGCTCCCAGGTTATGTAGATGTACCTCAGACTAGACATTTCAAGTAACTTCCATAATATGAATTTGACCCTCACTACCCCAGCAGAAGTAATGTCTATCATAAAATCTTTAAAATCGAAAACATCTAGTGGGTATGATGAAATGTCAACGAAGTTAATTAAAGAATGTGATTCTGAGCAAAGTAACATATTAAGCTATGTGTGTAACCAGTTGTTTATCAGTGGAATAGTTCCTGAATGGTTGAAATATGCTGAAGTTAAGCCACTGTTTAAGAAGGAAGATAAAGAAAAAGCATCAAATTTCTGTCCAATTTCACTTTTTCCAGGATTCTCAAAAATTTTAGAATAGGTAATGTACAATTGGCTTTATAGCCATCTTATCACAAATAACAAATTGTCAAAGTCGCAGTACGAATTTGTAAAGGGTTCTGATATTGAGAAGGCTGTCTACACTTACAGTGAAAATGTACTTAATTCATTAGACAAAAAATTGCTGGAAGCTGGTCTATTTTGTGATCTGTCAAAGGCATTTGACTGTGTAAATCACAATATCCTTTTAAGTAAATTAGAATATTATGGTGTACAGGAAATGCTGCAGAATGATTCAAATCTTATATCTCTGGCAGGAAACAAAGGGTATTATTAGGAAAGAGACATGTATTAAGCTATCAGGCATTATCCAACTGGGAAATAATTACATGTGGAGTCCCACAATGTTCCATATTAGGGCCCTTACTTTTCCTTGTGTATATCAATGACCTTTCATGAGTAACATTAGCAGATGCCACATTTGTTTCATTTGCCAATGACACAAACATTGCAATAAATAGCAAATCAAGTGTAGTCTTAGAAAGATCAGCTAATAAAGGATTTTTGGACATTAACCACTGCTTCCTAGCCAATTCTTTGTCACTAAACTTTGAAAAAACACACTATATGCAGTTCAGAACTTGTAAGGGGTGTCCCACGTAAACGCCTAACATATGATGACAAGCAGATAGAAGAAGTGGACAGTGTTAAATTCTTGGGATTAGAGCTTGATAATAAATTCAACTGGGAGGGGCATACTGCAGTACTGCTGAAGTGTCTAAACAAATCTCTATTTGCAATGCAATTCTGTCAGATGTAGGGGATATAAAAATGAAAAAGCTGGCATACTATGCTTCCTTTCACCCCATAACATCATATGGGATTAGTTTTTGGGGTAATTCATAAAGCCAAGCTAAAGTTTTCCAGGCACAAAAATGTGCAGTAACAACCAATGAAATTCTGTTTAAGAGAACATTTTAAGAGAAGCCTAAAGGATATATATAGTGGTCCATTGATAGTGACCAGGCCAAATATCTCACGAAATACACATCAAACGAAAAAACTACAAATAACAAAACTCATCTAGCTTGAAGGGGGGAACCAGATGGCATTATGGTTGGCCCACTAGATGGCACTGCCATAGGTCAAACGGATATCAACTGCGTTTTTTAAAATAGGAACCCCCATTTTTTATTACATATTCATGTAGTACATAAAGAAACATGAATGTTTTAGTTGGACCACTTTTTTGCTTTGTGATGTATGGCGCTGTTATAGTAATAAATGTATAAGTATGTGGTATCACGTAAAATTCCGACAGTGCAGACAATATTTGCTTCATGATTCATTACCCGTGTTAAAATGGATCGTTTACCAACTGCAGAAAAGGTCGATATTGTGTTGATGTATGGCTATTGTGATCAAAATGCCCAACAGGTGTGTGCTATGTATGCTGCTCGGTATCCTGGACGACATGATCCAAGTGTCCGGACCATTCACCGAATAGTTATGTTAATTAAGGAAACAGGAAGTGTTCAGCCACATGTGAAATATCAACCATGACCTGCAACAAATGATGATGCCCAAGTAGGTGTTTTAGCTGCTGTCATGGCTAATCTGCACATCAGTATCAGACAAATTGCGTGAGAATTGGGAATCTCTAAAATGTCGGTGTTGAGAATGCTGCATCAACATCGATTGCACCCAGACCATATTTCTATGCACCAGGAATTGCATGGTGATGACTTTGAACATCATGTACAGTTCGCCACTGGGCACAAGAGAAATTACGGGACAATGACAGAATTTTTGCACACGTTCTATTTAGGGATGAAGCGTCATTTACCAACAGCGGTTACGTACACCGGCATAATATGCATTATTGGGCAATGGAAAGTCCACGATGGCTGCAACAAGTGGAACATCAGGGACCTTGGCGGGTTAATGTATGGTGCGGCATCATGGGAGGAAGGATAATTGGCCCAGTTTTATCGATGGCAATCTAAATGGTGCAATGTATGCTGATTTCCTATGTAATGTTCTATTGATGTTACTACAAGATGTTTCACTGCATGACAGAATAGCGATGTACTTCCAACATAATGGATGTCCGGCGCATAGCTCCCGTGCAGTTGAAGCGGTACTGAAGAGCATATTTCATGACAGGTGGATTGGTCATCGAAGCACCATACCATGGCCCGCATGTTCACCGGATCTGATGTCCCCGGATTTCTTTCTGTGGGGAAAGTAGAAAGATATTTGCTATCGTGATCCACTGACAATGCCTGACAACATGCGTCAGCGCATTGTCAATGCATGTGCAAACATTACGTAAGGTGAACTACTCGCTGTTGAGAGGAATGTCGATACACGTATTGCCAAATACATTGAGGTTGACGGACATCACTTTGAGCATTTATTGCATTAATGTGGTATTTACAGGTAATCGCGCTGTAGCAGCATGCATTCTGAGAAATGAAATGGTCACAAAGGTACATGTATCACATCGGAGCAGCCAAAATAAAATGTTCAAACATACCTACGTTCTGTATTTTAATTTAAAAAACCTACCTGTTACCAACTGTTCATCTAAAATTATGAGCCATATGTTTGTGACTATTACAGTGCCATCTATCACAAAGTGAAAAAAGTGGTCCAACTAAAACATTTATATTTCTTTACATACTACATGAATATGTAATTAAAAAATGGGGTTTCCTACTTAAAAAAAAGAAAAAAAGAAAAAAAAAAGCAGTTGATATCCATTTGACCTATGGCAGCACCATCTAGTGGGCCAACCGTACCACCATCTGGTTTCCCTTTTCAAGCCAGACAAGTTTTATTCTTTGTAGTTTTTTCATTTGACGCTTATTTCATGAGATATTTGGCCCGGCCACGATCAAAGGACCATTCTGTGTATCAATCTAACTTGTGCACCATTTCAGTGCAGTAATGTGTTCATTGTAAATAAGTATTGTAGTAGTTCTACTATATGTGTATTACCTAATAATGTTCAAAAAAATAAAAAAATAAAAAAAAATTAAAATTTTTGAATCAGTGCATTAATGCGATCTTAGTAAATGAGTGTTGTAAAATGATCCTTTCATATAGAGTTCACTTAAAAAAAAGAAAAGAAAAAATGACTACCATTCCACTTGGGACCTGTGAAAGGTACATTGGATTATTTGTTTTAGTTGTAAATATTTGTCATGTATTATCATTTTTCTAACATGTTATACATCCTGGAATACCTCCTCTCTACGGATCAACAGGAATGAAAGTAAATCTCTCATCTCATTTCAAGTAACATACTCATGTGAGACAGCTTTGTTGGCACCTGACAGAATTTGGAAGGGGTGTCGTTGTGGCATTAGACCGGTTGGTTGAATCATGCAGTATCCAGATTTGTGGGACATCCGGATTTTCCAGTGGCTTGTTGTTGGGCTGCATGGGAATGTGAGGCCAGCCATTTTCATTCACAAGGCTTTGGTTGGCCACATCCGACCACCACAAGGGAGCATTGCAGTACTGCTCACCAAGCACATTGTGACCCCTTCACATCTGTGTCTGCTATTTGAGAATAAGTAATGGAACACCTGCAACATTCTCTGCCATCCTGCACTATTAGTTTGAGTCTATCAGCAGCTGGCCTAGAGAATTACCATGCCTTGCAAAGGCTTCTATTAACACCACACATGCATTTGAAGTGCTGTCATTACAAAGAAGCTTGAATGTTGTCATACTGTGTGCAGTGATTAATCACAGTTCTGCACTATCCCAGATCACCATCATCAGAGAGTACAATGGTGACCTGGGGTGAGCACCCATTCTTCCAACGGTCTGGAGAGACACTGTGATGTTAGTCCTGGTTTAATGGTCTGGGAAGTCATCATGTATGATGTCAGGTCATGGCCAGTAGTGATTGAGGAAACTCTAAGAACACAAAGGTACATCACAGTCATTTTGTGTTCTAAAGTGTTACCTCCCATTTGACAGTATAATGGTACCATTTTCTTACAGGACAATGCTTGTCTACAAACAGCATGTGTTTCTGTGAATTATTATTGTGATATTGAGATACTCCTGTGGCCAGCAAGATCCCCGATCTGCCCCTGAAGGAACTTGTGGGGGACCAACTCAGATTTCAACTCCATCCTAGTGTCCGTATGCAAGGTACCACGGACTAATTACAGCAGTTGTGGATTAGCTTGCCTCAGAAGATTATACAACAGCTTTATGAAACCCTTCGTACCTGAAACAGAGCTTGCATCCATGCTGGAGGTGGTGCAGTGTCATACCGATAAGTGGACTCATACTGTCAAGTTCTTTATAAATTTGACTTGATTTTGTACTCACTGAAATAACATCACATTCATTATCAATCCATGAAGTTTCATTTGATTTCCTCCTTCCGTACTTGGTACTTCACTTTTTTTGTAGGCAGTGTATTTTAGATTCTTGCTAGCTGCACGACAAGTAGCAGCACTCATTGTTAGGAGGTCTCTAATATCAAAGCACAAATGAAACTCTAATGTCATTTATTATTGGCAACTCACTCTCTTTCTGTCTTCACAGCTTTACTTCTGCCAATACCTCATCTTTTACCTTCCAAATTTCACAGAAACTCTCCCACAAAACTTGCAGAACTAGCACTCCTGGAAGAAAGGATATTGTGGACTGAGCTGACATGACTTTGCCACAGTCTGGGGGATGTTTCCAGAATGAAATTTTCACACTGCTCCAGAGAGTGCATTGATATGAAACTTCCTGGTAGATTAAAACTGTATGGCTTATACAGTTAATTGACATCTTTGGAACAATAGTAGTTGCAGAGCAATCAGTTTCAGGAGCTGTATGCAGCATCAATAAATCACAGTAGCAACAGAATAAGAGAAGTTTTTTAACTGTGAAAGCACTAGTTTTTTCACAAGGTAATGATGTTCTTGTTAATTTTTTTATGTTAAGCATAGTGTAAATGCAAACACTACTCACAGATCAGGCTTTAGACCTCTTCTGACTAGCCAACTGCTCCTTATAAGGCAGTGCAAAAAACAATCTATGTTCATGGAACATGTGGCCAGTATGTTGACAATTCCTCCAACTATTATGGTCAGCAGATAAATGCTGATGATGCCAATGCTTCTTTCTTCAAGTAACTCCTCATTTGGCCCCATGAGGCTGAGTGGACCCCATTCAAGACACTCCTCCCTCAGGAAAATATGTGGAGATACCATGAATTGAACCTGGGTTCTTCTGTAACAAAAACAATGATGCTACCCATTCGGCTATGGAGGCAGTCTCTATGTTAAACTTAATTTGAGAAAATGCAAGCAGTATTAATGAAAATTAATTAATTCAGCCCTGAAAGTTATCCTTAATAATAAGATGTACAGAACATGAAATGAATATTGTTTTGAAACTTTCTTGTTCCCTCACATCTCCTCCTTACATAACAACATAGCTCACTGCAATAACTATTTGTTTGGATTTCATTTGTCACTAGCAGCAGTGGACTGATACACGTCATCATAATTTCACTGAATACCATATTCTATAAGTAATTTCAGTGGGCTTCTGCTTTTATTCTCATGTTATTTTGTTATAACTAACAACTAGCCATACAAGCTTTCCCAATTACTCTTCAACCATGCAGTGTGCTCATACAGTTACATGCAGGCCATTATGCATGCTGGAAAAAACATTAGTCACTGCCAGAAGACATCATGGTAATACTGAGTAACACTCCAACTAATCTATCTAACGATCTCAGTGTCTTGAGAAAGAGAGTTTACAAGTTTTACCAGGTGTGTTATATCCATGTGAACCCACTCAGCACCTCACATCATTTGGAAAGAAGCATAACCATGGCTCATCATACCACACCAAATCCTACCAGTGAGCTACTGTGTGCTGTTTGGTCCATTGAAGATATACAGTTTTATGTGCTGCTATGATCAGCACTGTGTCACAAGATACTTGATCCATACATCTATTGCAGGCAGTTCCCTTCATAACATTCTCTTGGAAACTGGATGAGAGAGGTCTGTATTTTGCACTTCACAGAATGAAAAAAAAAAAAATAGTATTCTGTGACTACAATATCAGTGAGTTACTGTTGGAATTGGCCAATTCATTCAAGTACCTGGCTGTAACACTTTGTAGGCATATGAAATGGAATAATCATGTACACTCAGTTGTGGGTAAAGCAGGTGGCAGACTTGGTAGAATACTAGGGAAGTGCAGTCAAACTACAGAGGAGATTGCTTACAAATCACTTGTGTGACCAGTTGTAGAATGTTACTCAAATGTGGGGAAGGGATACCATTAGGTCTAACAACGGACATTGATTGTATGCAGAGGACAGCACCAATACTCACATGTTTGTTTGCTCTGTGGGAGAGTGTCCCAGAGATATTGATGGAACTGAACTGGAAAACTCTTGAAGATAGGTGTAAACTATCCAAAGAAAGTCTATTAACAAAGTTTCAAGAACCAGCTTTAAATGATGACTCTAGGAATATACTACAATCCCCTACATATCACTCACATAAGGATGATGAGGATAAGATTAGAATAATTACTGTACGCACAGACACATTCAAACAATCGTTCTTCCCATGCTCCATATGTGAACAGAATGAGGAAAACACTATTAACTGGTATAATGGTAGACACCCTCTGCCACACACCTCACAGTCATTTGCAGAGTATAGATGCAGATGTAGATGTAGATAGCAGCAATTTCTAGCATGTTTTAACCTGATTGTGATTGACAAGGTATGAAACCCATATCTGGTTCTTTTTGGTTTGCATCTGCTTATAGCTACTGTTCTTAAGCCATTTTACATGCTGCAAGTGGTACAGAATTCATTGTAGACATGTTATACAGTCTGCCTTGATACACACAAATTTAGCAACCGACTTTAGTGTGGTCGTTGGTAAGTTCCTAATATGATAGCTCCTTTGTACCATTTTGTCATACAGCCATGTGGATATGTCTTACTACACTGATTCCATACAGTCAACTGCCACTTGCACACCACTTCTCTGTGATGGTTTACACTAATTATGAGGATTACTTGACCACTGTGCTGTGTAAGCATTCCAAAGTGACCAGTGTGCTCATTTAAGAGGATGACTTGCACGTTGGTCAGTGAGATTATGTTTGCTTATGAAGTTACTTGTAGGACAACTTTAAGGCACAAGCAACACAACCCACCACTTCGGGTGCCAAGATGAGAAGGGCACCAGAGGCATCACAACTGTACAATTTCTATACAGAAGGTATTACAACTGATAGCAGCCACTTGGGGCACCAAACTGCAAGGGGCACACCAGAGGCATCCACGCACAAGATTTGTAAACAGTGGGTAACACAATTAGTAGCAAAAACTGACATGGGTGAACATGTATGAAGGAAAAGAAGGTACTGGTGGTGGGGGGGGGGGGGGGGATGGTGGTGGTGGGGGGTGGGGGGGAGGTGGAGGGGGGGGGGAGCAAATGTTAAGTGGCTTCTGTGGAAAAATGTTCTCGAATCAGCCCTCATTCCTTGTAACCTGTAGTAAAGACACATTCCATGTTGTAATTATTGGTTTATTATGCTGTAAAAATGCACAGCAGCACTGTAATATAGCTTCACCATACTACATCAACCAGTTCTCAGCTTAAAGGAAGGTAAAATCATACTGTCTCAAAATTGATTCTGCCTAGTAAATGCATTGTAGAGGTTTTTGGGGAATGTAGTACTTAAACGTACAACCAACTAAAATACAGTTCACTGATATGTGTAATTCCCTTCCTCTCAGATACCATTTCAGAATTCCTGTGGAACTGGTGTGACAGTGGCCTTGAAAATCTAAGGTGATTCCTATGCTTTTGCCAGAGACATAGGTAACAGAATATAACTACTACTAAACCAAACAATGGAAAGTTCAGCTAGGCCTAAACACACTATTCCAAGTTTATTTTGTTTTATATATGTACTCATTTATTTCACCTCAAAAGATTAGGGCCTTTGGGTCCCCTCCTACATTGGTAATAAATTAATATCACAATATGCATAGTACTTATAATAGTAATAACAATAATAATAATAATAACACACATACAACACTGAACAAAATTATAAATGAAGAACAAAAATGCTGTTGCAAAGGGGCATGAGGATGTAAAGAGCAACTGATAACAGATGCAGAGGTGACATATCAAGCTAAAACTAAACAAAGGTCACTGCACTACGCATACATTGATTACCAAAAAGCTTTTGATAGTGTACCCCACTCATGGTTACGACAAATATTGGAAATATACAAAGTAGATCCTAAATTGATACAGTTCCTAAACATAGTAATGAAAAATTGGAAAACCACACTTAATATCCAAACAAATTCAAATAATATCACATCACAGCCAATACAGATTAAGCGTGGAATATACCAAGGAGACTCATTAAGTCCTTTCTGGTTCTGCCTTGCTCTGAACCCACTATCCAACATGCTAAATAATACAAATTATGGCTACAATATTACTGGAACATACCCACACAAAATCACACATTTGCTATACATGGATGATCTAAAACTACTGGCAGCAACAAATCAACAACTCAACCAATTACTAAAGATAACAGAAATATTCAGCAATTATATAAATTTGGCTTTTGGAACAGACAAATGTAAGAAAAATAGCATTGTCAAGGGAAAACACACTAAACAAGAAGATTACATATTGGATAACCACAGCAACTGCATAGAAGTGATGGAAAAAACAGATGCCTGTAAATATCTAGGATACAGACAAAAAATAGGAATAGATAATACAAATATTAAAGGAGAACTAAAAGAAAAATATAGACAAAGACTAACAAAAATACTGAAAACAGAATTGACAGCAAGAAACAAGACAAAAGCTATAAATACTTACGCTATTCCAATATTGACCTACTCATTTGGAGTAGTGAAATGGAGTAACACAGACCTAGAAGCACTCAATACACTTACACGATCACAATGCCACAAATATAGAATGCATCACATACATTCAGCAACTGAAAGATTCACATTAAGCAGAAAGGAAGGAGGAAGGGGATTTATCGATATAAAAAACCTACATTATGGACAGGTAGACAATTTAAGAAAATTCTTTATTGAACGAGCAGAAACTAGCATAATACACAAAGCAATCACTCATATACACTCCTGGAAATGGAAAAAAGAACACACTGACACCGGTGTGTCAGACCCACCATACTTGCTCCGGACACTGCGAGAGGGCTGTACAAGCAATGATCACACGCACGGCACAGCGGACACACCAGGAACCGTGGTGTTGGCCGTCGAATGGCGCTAGCTGCGCAGCATTTGTGCACCGCCGCCGTCAGTGTCAGCCAGTTTGCCGTGGCATACGGAGCTCCATCGCAGTCTTTAACACTGGTAGCATGCCGCGACAGCGTGGACGTGGACCGTATGTGTAGTTGACGGACTTTGAGCGAGGGCATATAGTGGGCATGCGGGAGGCCGGGTAGACGTACCGCCGAATTGCTCAACACGTGGGGCGTGAGGTCTCCACAGTACATCGATGTTGTCGCCAGTGGTCGGCGGAAGGTGCACGTGCCCGTCGACCTGGGACCGGACCGCAGCGACGCACGGATGCACGCCAAGACCGTAGGATCCTACGCAGTGCCGTAGGGGACCGCACCGCCACTTCCCAGCAAATTAGGGACACTGTTGCTCCTGGGGTATCAGTGAGAACCAATCGCAACCGTCTCCATGAAGCTGGGCTACGGTCCCGCACACCGTTAGGCCGTCTTCCGCTCACGCCCCAACATCGTGCAGCCCGCCTCCAGTGGTGTCGCGACAGGCGTGAATGGAGGGACGAATGGAGACGTGTTGTCTTCAGCGATGAGAGTCGCATCTGCCTTGGTGCCAATGATGGTCGTATGCGTGTTTGGCGCCGTGCAGGTGAGCGCCACAATCAGGACTGCATACGACCGAGGCACACAGGGCCAACACCCGGCATCATGATGTGGGGAGCGATCTCCTACACTGGCCATACACCACTGGTGATCGTCGAGGGGACACTGAATAGTGCACGGTACATCCAAACCGTCATCGAACCCATCGTTCTACCATTCCTGGACCGGCAAGGGAACTTGCTGTTCCAACAGGACAATGCACGTCCGCATGTAACCAGTGCCACCCAACGTGCTCTAGAAGGTGTAAGTCAACTACCCTGGCCAGCAAGATCTCCGGATCTGTCCCCCATTGAGCATGTTTGGGACTCGATGAAGCGTCGTCTCACGCGGTCTGCACGTCCAGCACGAACGCTGGTCCAACTGAGGTGCCAGGTGGAAATGGCATGGCAAGCCGTTCCACAGGACTACATCCAGCATCTCTACGATCGTCTCCATGGGAGAATAGCAGCATGCATTGCTGCGAAAGGTGGATATACACTGTACTAGTGCCGACATTGTGCATGCTCTGTTGCCTGTGTCTATGTGCCTGTGGTTCTGTCAGTGTGATCATGTGATGTATCTGACCCCAGGAATGTGTCAATAAAGTTTCCCCTTCCTGGGACAATGAATTCACGGTGTTCTTATTTCAATTTCCAGGAGTGTAAATACATCGGCTACACCACTGCAATTTCATAACCACCTCTACAACCCTTTAGATCAGATAACATCAACAGATACGAAGAAAGTAAATTGGAAAAAGAAAACACTACATGGCAAGCACCCGTATCATCTAACACAGCCACACATCAATCAAGATGCGTCCAACACATTGCTAAGAAAAGGCAATATATACAGTGAGATGGAAGGATTCATGATTACAATACAGGATCAAACAATAAACACCAGATATTACAGCAAGCATATTATTAAAGATCCCAATACCACAACAGATAAATGCAGACTTTGCAAACAACAAATAGAAACAGTAGATCACATCACAAGCGGATGTACAATACTAGCAAATACAGAATACCCCAGAAGACATGACAATGTAGCAAAAACAATACATCAACAGCTTGCATTACAACATAAACTTATAAAACAACACGTTCCCACATACAAGTATGCGCCACAAAGTGTACTGGAGAATGATGAATTCAAATTATACTGGAACAGAACCATTATAACAGATAAAACAACACCACATAACAAACCTGACATCATACTCACCAATAAAAAGAAGAAATTAACACAACTAATCGAAATATCCATACCCAATACAACAAATATACAAAAGAAAACAGGAGAAAAAATTGAAAAATACATCCAACTGGCTGAGGAAGTCAAGGACATGTGGCATCAGGATAAAGTTGACATTATACCAATTATACTATCAACTACAGGAGTCATACCACACAATATCCACCAGTACCTCAATGCAATACAGCTACATCCAAACTTATATGTACAACTACAGAAATCTGTAATTATTGACACATGTTCAATTACCCGAAAATTCTTAAATGCAATATAACACATACCATACAGTTAAAAGGAAGTGACGCTTGATCGAGGTCTGCGTCACTTTCCATTTTTAACCAGACTTAACGTCTGAGAAAGTAAAGAAATAATAATGACATGTACTAATCAACATATGGTATTTCAGAAATTCCAGTTTAATTAACACTGAGTCAAGTAAATTAATAATTTTATTTATGTGAAGTGAAAGTAATGGCATCTAACAGCAAAGTATAGCAGTAGTAGGAAGGAGTCAAGTAAGGGGAAGAAGATGACTGACATGGAGAAGAACAAAATGTAATACAGAAAGGTTGATAAATTGGGTGGAGTAAAGAAAACAATAACAGATAGGGCTGAGGTATGTATGAAAAGCATTGACAATGTGGCAAAAAATACTGGTTCATTGTTGGACAAAAAGAACATAGCTAGGACCTACTGAGAGGGGTGCTATGCAAATGATAGAAGATAAAGTATTAATCGCATCTCAAATGCAAAATGGTTTTAAGAGATGCAGATTAATAGGGAACTGTTCCAATATGTTATACCTGAAATGGAAAAGGTGTTGGGCAATGATGTAGTGTTATTCATAGATATAGCCAAGACGCTGGATGCATAAGAACGTGTATTACAGTTACAGAATGTCAGTTCATATCCGATATATGACAAGAGGTATGGAGAACACCAATGACAAAGAAATAGATGTAGACAATATATATTGTGAAAATCAAGTCACCTGTCTGGTCACATCCCCGTTGTATTCACTCCTGAGGCAACATAGCCTACAATTATTGTAACTGGCATTGGAATGGAACTGACATAAGAGCTGGTCCCACATACAGATCTCAGGAAATTGCAGGTGAGGGGAGTGCATCAACATCACAAAGACAGCTTTTAGAGGCAAGTGTCATGTGAGAACAAGCATTTTAATGTTGAAATATGGCACCTTTATACTGTCACATTACGGGCGACACAAGATGACACAGGATGTCTGTGATGTACATAACATCAATTTACTGTCATATCTAAATATCGCACAAACCTGGATATTGCACAGTTTGACCAACTGACCAAATGAAGACCGTCAATGATCCCCTTTCAAACTCTGTCAAGTGCTGATTACTCTGTCTCACATGGGTACACAGAATCTCCTTGACCTTCACAGTGATTACTAAACATCTGACTCTCTTCACATCCTTTATATACCCTACCAGGCCTGGTAACAACACACTAATGCACTTGAGTGGTCATTGAGCTGTCATGGATAAATGCCACTCTATCATTTACGTCTGCCAGCCGCCTCAATGATGTGTACGTGTATGAAGTTACATTGGCGTGCGCGCGCGCATGTGTGTGTGTGTGTGTGTGTGTGTGTGTGTGTGTGTGTGTGTGTGTGTGTGTATCCTTTCATTGTTGAGTAAATATTTGAGTTCTGCAAAAATTTTGAGTTTCAGTTCAAGAAATAAGCAATCATCTATTATTTTTGTATTTTCATTTTTATCTGTATAGATTTTGAGCTTCCTCCCATTTTTAAATCTCAAATTGGGACATCGTTAAAAACTTTGACCACATTTTGGATGCTGCAGCAGCCCAATACAGATTAACAGCTCTATTTATCTACTTCACTTTGTACATCATACAAAGGGAAAGTGTTTATGCCACACTTGTATTTTCAGAAAATATCAGCAACAACAATGAGAACAGAAAGTGAGTGGATCTAATGAGTAATGTTTTGTAAATATACAACTCACAAAGTATAATAATAATAATAACACAATACTGGTGACTACTTTGAAGGTCAGTAAAACTTTGAAACACGTATCTATTTTGTACAAGCTGTAAATAAATAGTTGCCACTATTAAAGTTCCAACCCTCGTAGATAAACAAAATCATTATTTTGCATGGAGCATCTGCAGCATCCAAATTGCAGTCAATATTCTTAATGATGTGCTAATTGAAAATATGAATTTATATTGCGCAAACTGAAGATGCACAAAAGTCCAAAATGCATATTGGTACAAATCAAAATACATAAGAAACTGGCTGGTAGCTGTTTTCTTAAAATAACAGAATAGACAACCACACAGTTCAACAGCCAGTAAAATGGGTGAATTAATGTTAACTATGAGATTGTGACTAAATTATTTTCTCTCACATATATATTGTTTTCCCAGGTGTGACATGCTTGGAGGTAATGCTGCAGTTAAGTTACCTTGGAGAGTAGGCCTACGGTTAGATTTGGAATAGAGGGTAACCTCCTCTTGTAAATTGAAGTTCTAAATGTCATTGTATGTATGAATGATTAAACTGGAAGAACTGTGTTTGAAAATGGCAGAATCTGAATCTGAGCATTCATCTCATTTAGAGATGTCACCCATCAACAACAAATGTTTTTATTTGTTTTTTATATTAATAATCTCACTGTCATCATTTTATGCTCATTCATGATTACTTAACTAACCATGCTCTATGTCTCCCATCATGACTGAGGACCTCCAGATGTGTTGAAAGAAAAGCCACTCATTCATGAAGAGAATAATTCTGGACTTTGCATTAATAATCATCATTAACTTGCTATATATTCCCACACATAAATTATACAAAATAAAGTTAACAGGAAAGTTGCTACCAAAGTAAAAGAGTGGAAAGAAAATATACAACTGCTGTTCTAATACTTATATGGCTACATTGCTAATTACCAAAGAATAATAGTTATCTATTTCCTGTAAGGACAGAGGTCTGCTTACAATGATCAACTGTTAACAGGAGGTCTGAAGACTGATTTTGGACAATCACATGATTTCTGGAAATAGTGGCAGCCAATATATGTTCTTTTACTTTTCCTTTGAATCTATAAGGTTCCCAATTTCCTTTTTTTATGTCTGCTAGCAGAGCGAAGCTCTCATTCTGTGCTGTAGACATGAGGCCGAAGGGTAAGTTGAATTTGTTTTGTCCCTTGTGTTGTGATTATGGAAGCTGCAATTATTAACAACCAGTGTTTTAATATTACCCACAGTTATCTATAAAGCGTAAGCTTATTTCCTGCAGTTGCTGACTAGTTTCTACCTTCCATAGAAGATAATTTCGTGAGACAATAGAGACTGAAAGTTGTAGAATTTAGCCTTCACATCAACACAGTGAGATATAATTTTTGTGTAAAACATGCTGAACTGTGTTTCCTGATTAGTTTACCTTCGGCAGTTGCAGTTTAGCATGAAGTAAGATAGCACTATGATTAACATATAGAACTCATATTCAGGAGGAGCAGGGTGCAAATCCTTGTCCAGTTATCCAGATTTAGTTTCTATTCTTTTTTTTAAGTGGGGGGGGGGGGGGGGGGAGAAGTTCCCTAAATCTGTAAATTCAGATACTGGAATGGTTCTTTTGAAAAGAACGTGGCCTTATACTTGTTCTGTATGAGTAGATGGTGTCCGTAATTAAAGTTGCAGTTTCAAAATTGTTGATGCAAGGGAGGCAGGTGGGCAGGGGGAGGGGGCAGAAGGAATTGCACCAATAGATGGTACTGTAAGTTCCTAATATAAAAAGGACTGGTTACAAATGACAGATGACTTACAATACATTGTCTATGGTTTGAGTTGCACATTACACTGTTGATACTGTTCAATGTGCATGGTCGCTCAAGTTCAGCAATCAACAGTTGTGGCACTCTTCATTAGGCAAGCCCATGCACCACAGCAAGGTCATACCATATTGGATGGAAAAAATCAGTTCTGATTTTTTCTGAGGCCAAAAACTGCATAAAAAGCAAAATGACATGAGGTTTTAATGGTCCTGGGCAAAAAAAAAAAAAAAAAAAAAAAAAAAAAAAAAAAAAAAAAAAAAAAAAAGTAAAATGACATCAGTTTCTGATTGTTGTGTGGTTGACACAAGACATGTTCAATATGCTGTCCACAGTTTTCTGCTTCAAGTTGAAATCAAGAAACAGCATTTTCCACAACAGACTGGAGTGTCTCAGGGACCACTCAAAATTTGTTGCATAGTTCCTGCCTTCTACTGCATTTGTAATTGGAGCACTGAACACAACATCTTTCAGTTAAGCCTACAGTCAGAAGTCACATGGATTAAGATCAGGTGATCTGGACAGCCAGGCTGTTGGGAAAAGATAGCTGATAATGCCAGCATTTCTGAAATTCCTCTAAAAAAAAAAAAAAAAAAAAAAAAATTGCCCCTATGATAGACTGATAGATGAGGCCAATGATCCCCACCAAAAGTCACTTTATCAGAATGAATGGTACTAGTTGATGTGTGTGTGGATTTTCCATTGCCCATATTCAGCAGTTCTGAATACTGACACGTCCTCGGAGATGGAAATGGGCTTTGTTTGTCCATACAATGTTCTGTGGTCAATCACTGTCCACTTCCAAGTGAGCAAGAAATTTTAGGACACATTGTTGTCTTGATTAGCAAGAAGCAACTCCTGAACATGGATGATTGCCCCTATGATAGACTGATAGATGAGGCCAATGATCACCACCAAAAGTCACTTTTGCAGAATGCATGGTACTAGTTGATGTGTGTGTGGATTTTCCATTGCCCATATTCAGCAGTTCTGAATACTGACACGTCCTCGGAGATGGAAATGGGCTTTGTTTGTCCATACAATGTTCTGTGGTCAATCACTGTCCACTTCCAAGTGAGCAAGAAATTTTAGTACAAATTGTTGTCTTGATTAGCAAGAAGCAACTCCTGAACATGGATGATTGCCCCTATGATAGACTGATAGATGAGGCCAATGATCCCCACCAAAAGTCACTTTTGCAGAATGAATGGTACTAGTTGATGTGTGTGTGGATTTTCCATTGCCCATATTCAGCAGTCCTGAATACTGACACGTCCTCGGAGATGGAAATGGGCTTTGTTTGTCCATACAATGTTCCATGGTCAATCACTGTCCACTTCCAAGTGAGCAAGAACTTTTAGGACAAATTGTTGTCTTGATTAGCAAGAAGCAACTCCTGAACAAGGATGATTTTGTAGGGATATCAATGCCAAATGTTTTGTAGGATTTTGTGCACTATGCTCAGAGGCATGTTTGGGCAATTCTCCATGCACTGCATGTTTGCACAGCACTGCTCGATCCCTCCTGCAGCGCTGTGACCAAATATTTGAAAGACATGGAATCAACTGCTTTCCCATCTCTACCACACTGCATTTCAAAAGAATCTTTCTTCTTGGATTTTGTAACCATTTCCTCAAGACCGTTAGCAGACATTAGGCCAGAGCCTCTTTTGATACCCTTAATTGTTAAGAACTTACGTTGGGCTATTGGTACACTGTCACTGTTCTTGTAAAAGATCTGTACCAGCAGCAAGTGATCCTCCATGGAAACATAGCAACATGTCAGGCATCTCAGATGCAAAATAAGGAAAAGATTGTCGTGCATCTGTTGGAGTTCATATTCTGATACTTACTTTGCCATCTATTGCCCAAGTTTTCATTGTTTTTTTCTTCTTTTTTTCCCATGTTGTTTCCCCCTTCATCAATAATATTCTATTCAAATTTGATATTATTCTGAGCAGTGTTCTCTTTCTACAGCATTTTGAAAATGGAAGTTTAACTATGTCACTCTGTATACACTCTGTCCATAATAAAATTATCACTGAGGTTTTATCTTTTTCTCTTCCAGTTTGACTTGGAATCCAACTGGACATCAAGAAATTTTACATGTTGTGTATTGTTTAGCAAATGGACACTAATACCTATTTCTGATACTTAAATTTTAAATGTTTAACATGTTTGCAAGTTAATGATACAAGATACACTATTATAGTGAAGTAGTGGATTTATGATTTTTGTAATCTCTTGAGGGACTGTATGCAGTGTCTACCAGACTAAATATAATGCACTGGCATTTGAAACTTTTTACCAGTATTTGGACTGAATTTGGCAAGCAGAAATTTCAATGTCATCATTTCTGAAACATTTATTGAGCAGTTATTTAATTTCCCTCACTTCTCTGTTTTGTTTGTTCTTTTTGTAATTGTGCTTCAGATCATATTTGCTTTGTTCTTGGCGAGTTTTGTTGCCAGTGTATGCCTTTAGCTTTAGGATATTTCACAATACTGCTGAGCTCTTTACTACAACCTGTCTTTCAAATTCTTTCATCTTGTCAGCAGTTACTTTAATCCCTGGTGTTAACCAGTCTGCCTCCCTATTTCTGTTTAATTTTAGCCTATATACTTTACAGAAAGACAGGTTTCTCATAAAAAGTAGTTACATATTTCATCTATACTGTCTTTGATATTTCTTTCCTGTATGCTTTACACTTGGCCTGCTTAAATACTGTGACTAAGTCATTAGTTATAATTCTGTCATATAGTATTTCTGCTTTGTGCTTTAAACATAAGTGACTGATATTTTATTGTTACATTTTTATCACCATGATTATACAACCATTTATCAGCTTCATACCTTAACCATCTGAGTGCTGTAGATATATTATTAACATATTGTTATCGTGGTTTTCTCCAAGTGCAATGAAAATGTTGAAGCATGCCAGCATGCGTTTATTGTGGTGCTGCTTACATCTTTTGCACTACCTGGTTAAACATTGAGTGTTATGTACATGTTTAAGCAGAATGGAAGAATGCACTCATAAGAACACTCTGCTTTGAGGATGTGTAGTGCCCAGGTGTCAAGCATGCTCTACAGCATGATTCTGGCACACCTGTCACACTGCACAGGCCATTTGGATCCCCTCACTGACTAACCCAGTAACCTTACCCTGTCCTATCATTCTTATATTGGTGTCTTCTAGAATTTTAACCTTTTTTTATATAATGTTTATTCTGTTTCTCTATTCGTTCAACATCATCTGTCCTGAATGAAATTTTGGAAAGTTTGGAAGATAGGAGATGAGGTACTGGCAGTGAGGACAGGTCATGAGTCACGTTTGGATACTCAGTTGGTAGAGCACTTACCCGCAAAAGGCAAAGGTCCTGAGTTTGAGTCTCAGTCTGGCACACAGATTTAATCTGCCAGGAAATTCCATCATCTGTCCTTTTCCCCCCTTCTGCAGTTCCCTCAGCCTTCTGTATTTTCCTTTTCCTCACATTCTTTCTGTTAATTATTTCTTAACTGCTTTATCCTGTCGACATTCTTCTTCTTCTTATTCTTCTTCTACATCTTCTTCTTAATTTATTGGATTAGGCTTTTAAGCCTGTTCCATCTTTACAAATTCCTTTCACTTCTCCTTAGGTTTCATGATGTTTCTTTTCCCATATGGTCTACAATCTAAAGCTAATTTGGAAAATCTTTTATGTGCCATCTTTTATATATGTTCACATCAGCTGTTGCAATACTTGTTTAATTTCTTGTGGACTGCCTACACCTCTAGTACTAGCATTATTGTTTCTTTTGCTTCATATTACTTTTTAAAATAACCTCTTGCCATTCTCAGAAATTTCATTTCTGGACTGTGTGTTGTGTATGCAGCAAATTACCGTACTTTCATTTTTGGCACCTAGCTGTCACTCCCATATAAAAGGAGTGGAAGGAACACAGTTGCTTGCAACTTTATTCTCCTATATAGTCAGTTTTTTTCTTGAACATTTTGTGGTTAGTGCCACAAAAAGTCTTGTGTCCAAAAGATAATGGAAATTTTTGTTTTTTCTGGAAAGAATTTTATTTATTCATCTACACCAGTGTTATCCCTGTCAGAATGGCTCCATTATATATGAGTTGCATATGACTGTGATCTTTCCACTCCCAAAACCACTTGAAGAACTCAATCTTTCAGATAGTATTTAACTCTCTCAGCAAAAGTTTCCTTCATTTTTTGGGAACAGAAGGAGACACATGCCTGGTGAATATGGAGGCAGGGCATCATTACAGTATTGCTATTGGCCAAAGATCCATGTACAATCAACAAAGTGTAAGCAGGCTCTCTCTCTCTCTCTCTCTCTCTCTCTCTCTCTCTCTCTCTTTTGCTGGGATGAGTGGACCTTAGTTTTGATGCCATATCCATAACAGGTTTCACTACCTGTTATGACATATGTCAGTAATTCTGCACAGTAATTGTGCATTGATGCTGACTTCATCTAGTGACTCCTTGCCTTTACCACCTTTTTCCCCCCACTCCCAAAATTCAACTTTTGAAACAAATTTTATTGTCACACATTTCATACCCAAAACATCAAAAAATTTCATAGCATGATTCAATTTCTGTGCCAAAATCATCAGTGAGTCCTTTGATCGGAATTTGGCATTGCTCATAAACATTTCTTCCACTTTTTTTCACAATTTCATCACCTGATGGTGTACTGAGGTATCTGTAGTACACACCATCTTCAGTGTCCCTATCAAAACATATGTAACTTTTTTAAAGCTGACTGAATTTCAAATATGGCTAACACTATACAGATATGTGGGAACATGACAAATTACTATTTGTATTTGTATGTTTCTGTAAAATGTTTGTCATGACAAAGTTATCATAATAGCATTACCATCTTTGGGATTTAACAAAAAAAGAATGTTGTTACTCTATTGTTGTTATAATTCAGTTTTCATGGCACATGAGAAAATAGAATAAAAAAAAGTCTATGTTAAATTCACTCCTTAATGTATGTACTGTGCAATAAACTAGTGACCCTGATGTGATTGGTTTGACAAAGACACTTGCAACAAGACTTTTTTAGTTCAAATTTGTCACACACTGTGTTTAATAAAATGCAAAAATGTCAACAGAAAATGGTCATGAAGGGAATAATCCTGAATATAAGCTAGAAATCGATAAGGTAAGCATTAAACTGTTTCTGTTTTGGGTGAATAAATCAAACATTTGGTTTTGTCAAGCCAAAGTGCAATTTACAATCTCTGGTATCATTATTTGCTTGCTCAGTCAAAATTTGTTGAAAATATAGTTACAATTGATGAGAACAATAAGTATGGTCTTGCGAAAGAGTGACTTTTGACCATATTTAAAGCAAGTGAAGAATGTCAAATTAAAATACTTTTGAGAGGTTAGAACTTGGTAATGCAAAGCCAATTATTAAGAAAAATGTGTGGCTATGCTGGTACAAATGAGTCAGTCATGATGTTAAAAACACTTTAGGTTCACAAAATTTTTTGTAGTATTCAAAGAATTTTAGTTACATCAGACGAAACAGTGAATGAGGTGCTATCCAAAATTTTTTGGACTGGTGCTGCCATCTGTTGAAAACCTTAACTTTGGACCTATGGTCACCATCACCCTCGAAGTAGTTCCCATTTGCTCGTGCAAACCAGTCCCAGACTTCTGCCACTGGTCAAACATTTTCTGGAAGTCCTGGTCTTTGAGGGTGTTTATCACCACCAGCAATGCTTCCTGAATCCTCTCTAGAGCGTTGAATCAATGGCCTTTCAAATTGAGTTTCAGTTTTGGGAATAGCGCGAAGTCACAAGGTGCCAAATCTGGTGAGTATGTTGGGTGGGGTACAACCGCCATGTTGTATTTTGCCAAAAAGATCCTGGCGAGCAAGGACATGTGACAGGGCACATTGTTGTAATGCAGTAGCCAGTTCCCTTGATGCCAACGTTCAGGCCATTATCACCGCACATTTTCATGGAACCATTGCAAAACATCAAAGTAGTATGCGGAATTCACTGTTTGGTTGGGTGGTATGTATTCTTTGTGCACATTTCCCTTGGTATCAAAGAAAATGATGATCATGCTCTTCACTTTGCCCTTCACCTGTCTCACTTTTTTGGGTCTTGGAGAGTCCAGGCTCTTCCACTGGGATGATTGTTGCTTTGTCTCTGGGTCATAACTGTAAATCCAGCTCTCGTCGTCGGTGACAATCCATGACAAAAAGGTTGGATCATCAGATGCGGTCTGACGAAGGTCCAACCCTTGGTACAAATTTTGCAGTTACACAAAAAATGCCCATTTCATCAGACAACATTCGCTGACATATCCCATAACCAATACCCACTTCATCCACAAGGTCTTGAATGGTTCGATGTCAATTGGCACGAACCAGTTGTTGAAGTTTGGCAACGGGCCTTCCAGTGTGAGCATCATCTTCGACATCTGTATGGCCAGGCCTGAACCAAGTATGCTACTCAAACACACCCATACGGATCATGCTGTATCCTCCAAACACTTGTTGAATCATTGCAAGGGTCTCTGTAGCACTTTTTCTGAGATTCGCACAGAATTTGATACACATGCACTATTCTGTTCGTGGATCCATCCTAAAATCACGACACACCAAACACAGAGTATTATGGAAATCGCTGTGTACACGCAACATGTCCTCACAGCTGAATGCCACTCCACACACTGACTCATCAGATATGCAGTTCTCACCACCTATCGGTGCAAAGATCTACTAATCCTACTTTCCAGATGGCAGCACCAGTCCCGAAAATTTTGGATTCCACCTCGTATAAGCTATCTCAAATTGTATGGTCGAAATGCAATCTGCTGCGGAGGTTTAAACTGCATCAATTCAGTTCACTTCATCATCATCATCTTCCATGTCACTCTGAGATATTCTCTTAAGGACTGAAGAATTGGAAAATGAGATTAACAAGTAAGCAAAGATCACACAATACAAGTAGAAGCAGAGCAAAATTCAGTAGAAATAGTAAATGTTGCTATTATTATTTTAAATTTAGCACATGATGTGAGTTTGAAAGGTATGTCCAACCTTGCCAATGCCAAAATAAGTATAGCTAGAAAGGGTAGACACAACAATAGCCAAATGTTCTCCCCAGTACCAACATCAAGCAGCAAATATTACCTATTTGTTAAAGATCTAAATTATGGAAGATACTTTCTGGTAGATAGCGGTGTAGATTTGTTTGTTATACCAGTTTCAAAAAACAAGAAAGTTAAACCCTCTGACTTCAGTCTTTATGCCTCAAATGGGTCAGAAATGGTTAAAAGCAGTTAACCATTGATTTAAGGCTAAACCATAATTTTGAATGGCCATTCATTCTAGCAAATGTATAAAAAGACATACTGGGAGCAGATTTCCTGCATTGTTATGGTTTACTTACTGACCTAAAAAAAAAAGTTGAGGGACAACAACAACACCACCAAATTAAAGATTTCAGAAGAGGTAACTGCTGTGAATATTAATGACTGAATATGCTCACTCTGTGCAATGTGCATGCTTTCCAGACTTTTGGAGAAATTTACTAAACTAACAAAACCGTCCATAGCACCAAAGGTGTTGAAGTGCAAGTGTAGCATTATACCACAATGTCCAGTGGTGCAGTAGCCACCAGAAAGATCGTGGGAGGCGCACGTCGGCACGGCGCGTCATGTACAGTGATTGCCACAAGTAAAGTCCCATCCACCAGAGGGCACGCGAGAATTTGGCCGCACCCTCTGCCAGTGGAATAACAACAACTCAGATGGGAGCGTGTTCACATAGATTTTGCGGGCCTGTTTATCAATGGGTTTTGGCTCATTGTCATTGATGCTTATTCCAGATTCCCATATGTGGTTCGCTGCTCCTCAACCACTTCAGAAATTGCAATCCAGGCACTAGCAAAAATCTTTTCTGTGAAAGGTCTGCCAGTCACCCTGGTATCAGACAATGGACCTCAGTTTATTTCGCAGACCTTCCAAGATTTTTGTAGGTGCTTCGGTATTCGGCACGTTTGCTCTCACCCCTTTCATCCACAATCGAATGGGGAAGCAGAGCGCATGGTGTGCACATTTGAGACGCAGATGAAAAAGTATGCGCACGAATTTCCTGCAGAAAAGGCATTGACATTTTTCCTGACGGCATACCGGACCACACCGATGGGAGAATGCAGCCCCGTAGAGCTCCTCCACAGGCACCAACCTAGGACTCTGCTGCACCTCCTCCAGCCTGGTCCTTGCCAGTCTTCGCAAAACGGGGTACCCAGCTTTCCACCGGGTATGTCGGTCTGGGCACATGGGTTTGGTCACAATCCATGTTGGATACCAGCAGTGGTCCTGAACCGCAATGGCCGCCGGCTCTACCCCTTGCAGGCAGGGGACCGTGAGGTACGTTGTCACCAAAATCAGCTACGTCCATGTTTGGGCACACACCCTCCGACCCCTCAGGCGCCGGCTTCCCCATTGCCAGCACCTGTGTTGTTTTCTCAGGGGAGGCTACCGCCCCTCCCACCTGCGACTCCGCCACACTGCGATGGTTCTCAGCCTTGGTGGCCTCCAGTAGCTCCAGCACCAGCATCGCCCTAGTTCAAGATGCCCCGGCGAGAGCCGGCCCCCCTCGCAGGCCCTGTTTCTCAGGAGGCTGGTTCACCTGTGGTCATCCCTTCCCCATCGTCCCCGCCGCTGGGTCTTGCCCCTCCCGAAGTGGACCAGGATCCGGAGTTCAACAGCTTGTCGCCCGTTCTGTCCTGGGCTCCGGTGGTGGGATGACAGGGGCCCTCTTCAGGTGGGTCACTTCCAACCATATTCAAAGGTTCCAGCTTGAGGGTTGGCAGATCCCCCTGACTCCAGCTTTCCAATGGACATGGAGGTCATCGCTATTGCACGACGCTCCCCTTTTGGATGCAGTGGGTCACAGTGGCTTCACCCCCCGAAGGAGGAGGAGTGCAGTAGCCACCAGAAAGATCGCGGAAGGCGCATGTCAGCACGGCGCATCACGGACAGTAATTGCCGCAAGTAAAGTCCCGTCCACCAGAGGGCACGCGAGAATTTGTCCACACCCTCTGCCAGCGGAACAACAACAACTCAGGCAACATGGGCCATGCCCAGTCAGTTCACATCGGGCAGGTCTAGCAGACAGTTCCCGGTCTACACTAGGTGAAGTGCGACGGAAACGTGAATCGTGTTACTACAAGTGGTCCACCAGTTTGCAGTAGGACTCGTAGATTGGACCCACATAAATTGCAAATTGCTAAAAAAGAATTTCAGTTTGTGTTAAATAGTGGTATTATATGTAATTCCACTACACCTTGTTATAATGTCAAATAATCACTGGTGAGTCAGTGGAGATTAGCGCCATCTGAATGACAGGACTCTCCCAGACTCATATCAAATTCCACCAGCTGTTGGGTAAATTTCATGCTTCAAAATTAAAAGATATTCTCAAGACTGACTTACTCAGAGCATATTACCAAATTCCATTAGCTGTAGAAGACAAACTAAAATCAACTATTATTACAACTTTTGGTCTACATGAATTTAATTATATGCCATTTGGGCTTTGTACTACACCCAGCACATTTCAGAGATTTATACATGAAGATGAAACTGAACTAGACATGTGTGTCCCATATTTGAATGATATTTTAGTAACAGCTCAGTCTCCAGAGCAACATGTTGAGCATGTAAATTTACTCTCTAAACAGTTGTATAAATATAGTCTCATAATAAATGTAGGAAAATTAAAATCCAGTGTAAAACAGCTAACATTCTTAGGAATTTAATTACACCTGCAGGAACAAAGCCAGATACAGAAAGGATTATGACACTAATGAACTAAAAATGATCCATAACAATTCATAAACTAAGAGCTTTCTTAGGAATCATCAATTTTTATCATTCACCTTTGGAACATGCTGCTGAACACGTAGCTCTGCTGAATGAATACTTATAACGAACAACTAAAAATGACTGAAGACATGTTGGATGGATAGAAGTGAGTGTCAGTTCCAAAAATACAAAGACAATCCCTCAAAAACTATGCTTTTAACATTACCTGCTTTGTACAATCAAGCCGGCCGGTGTGGCCAAGCAGTTCTAGGCACTTCAGTCTGGAACCACCCAACCACTACAGTCACAGGTTCAAATCCTGCCTCAGGCATGGATGTGTGTGATGTCCTTAGGTTGGTTAGGTTTAAGTAGTTCTAAGTTCTAGGGGACTGATGACCTCAGATGTCAAGTCCCATGGTGCTCAGAGCCATTTGAACCATTTTTGTACAATCAATTTGCATTAATTGTGGATGTATCAGATTTTGTGGTAGGTGTGGCATTGTAACAGTGGCAAGATAAACAGTGGCGCCAATTGGATTTTCTTTCAAAAAGTTTACAATGGCACAGAAAAAGTATTCCACATATGACACAGAGTTGCTTCTGTCAACTATTTAAAAGAATCAGAGATCAGCATCAATCCAATTATGTTATCTCCAGTACATTTTTCAATTTACTACAGATCTGGGACATATACCTGGTAAAGAAAGTGTTCGTCAGGATAGAAGTCAGGAGCGGAGGGCTTTGTAAAATGAAAATTAATTGAGTGGAATGGACCCAGTTTATTCTTGTAATGATGGTACAATGGTGCCTACGTAGGGCTGAGCAGCCCCAAGAGGGGTTGCCGTCTGCTCATCAGAGAGGCAGAGGCTAGAGGAGTGACTACTCGGGGCCGAGGTCAGAAGCTAAGAGAGCGCAGAGCTGTTTCCAAGCCGCCCTCGCCGCTCCCGGCCGCGTCCCCACATGATCACACAATTAGTCTCTGATTGGAGGATTGATTCCGCCAACGCGCCTTGCTAGTAGCGTACCCCCGTCAGCGCAACCAACCCGTGGGACTTGAGTCTGACCGAGGAGCACGTGGCAGGAATGTGCCGACCATGGTCTTCCGGCCAGCACCTTCCACCACAGTATGCCCAAGCCGGCTACGGCCGAACATTATGCATTGAAAATTTATTTAAATAAAATTTTGTCGGCAATGATCCCTCTTGGGGGGTCTCCTCCCTGCACAAAAGTGTCATTGCTGAGAGCTTATCTAGGCTTGAAGAATTAGTTTCAATTAACCATGAAGATATATCCCAAGCACAAGAAGATGACAAAGAGTTTCATCAACTCCAGTCGAGCTGTCATCCATCACTTAAACTAAAATACCACTTGACACATGGAGTAAAAAAATTGTGATGTGATGAATCAACACAAATTATTCGCCCTTATATTCCAGAACCATTTAGTCATCCTATTTTCCAACACTATCATAATCTGGCTCATCCAGGCTTTAAGATGACCGTAAACATGATCTCAGAAAGGTTTGTCTGGAACAATATAAAAAAACTATATGTGGGTGGAATCATGAACCGTTTCTCAGAAAAACAAGATATTATGACATGCTCAAGCACCATTTACGTCACTTTCCTAGGAATAATGAACACTTAAGAATGATTCTCCTTGACTAAATAGGATCAACGCCTCCTTCTGATGAATATAATTCTTGTTTAACATGCACTGATGGAGTTACAAACTGGCTGGAGGTGATACCTCTTCAAAACACAGACAAGTGGAAGCAGTACCACAAGCATTTTTCAATTATTGGATCACTAGACTTGGAATGCCATGCCAAATAGTGACTGACAGTGGAACACATTTTAACTCTGAGCTGTTCCAAGTACTATTAAAAATATGTGGTTGCAACCAAACCCAAAACACTGTGTATCACCCTCATTCAAATGGAAAAATTGAAAGATTTTATTGGGCACTTAAAGCAGCCATCTGTGCCCATCACCTGCTAAATGTACTCAAATAATACCTGCAATCATTCTTAACTTTCAATGTTCCATCAGGGAAAACATTAATTCTACAATTGCAGAAATGGCTTATCAGAATACTGGGTGATATTTTCTGAGAGTATGGCACAAAAAGGGATGCAGCCATACCTCAATTTTTTCCCCAATTGAAGCAATATATGAATCATTTGAAACCTATACTTTATCACCACAAAGCAAAGATAACACACGTTCATACACAAGGACCTCAGCAACTCAACACATGTGTTTGTAAGAGTTGACAGAGTGAAGAAAGTATTAGAGCCTCCATATGAGGGACCATACAAAGTAATTGAAAGGACTTCAAAAATTTTTGGACTTAAGATGAAAAACCAGATAAAAATTTCTCCATAAATTGATTAAAACCCACATACCTAATGAATGAAAATGATAAACTGCCTGAAGAACCAACAACCGGACTCTATAGAGTGTGAAAAATCAAGGAGAATAGCAATAACTGGTCATGAAATTCAGTTTACAGCAAGCTTAGCTGAATTTCTAAACCAGCTATGCTACTGAGATCATAATAGCCTTATGATCTTTGGGATTTAACATGGTGTCACTTTTATTGTTAGTATAATTCAATTTTCATTGTGCATGAGAAAATAAAATAAAAGAAATTGAAAAGTCCAAGTTAAAATGAATCCTTAATTAATGTAGAGAGCAACAAATACTTTTCAGATGTGGCTAACAACACGACAATGGGAAAATAGCATGACTCTGACTAGTACAACACACAAAATTACAACATTCCCATTACTTTAGAAGAGATCTTATATACTTACATGTGACCAGCTTTGTTTCTATTCTTCATTAGTATCAAGTCCAATTTAACAAACCAAATAGTTGAATGATGACACCTACTCTAATATTTGTGCAACAAATACTAACAGAGAGATAGAGGGGCTTGGCAGTACTTACCTCAGCTCCGTACAGCCAATAGATACACAAAACAGAACAGAAAATTTACGTTCCTAGCTTTTGGAAATTTGTTCCTTCATCAGGGAGGAGAGAGGGGAAAGAAAGGAGAGAAGGGAAAGTGGATTCAGTTACTCACAACCCAGGTTATGAAGCAAGAGGGAAAGGTAAACAGGGAGGGTAGCAAGGATGGAGGCATGGTTGTCAGAGGAATATTTTGCAATCTAAAACAGTTTTACCATGGTCTGGATCCTGAGCATAGTATACCAATAACTTTGCTTAGCTGTAGAAATATTGACATCTTATTCCTTACATAAGTTACCTCTTATTATTTACCTATTCATGCTTTCCCAACTATATGTGCAATAACCTTCTTGTCCTCCTCCTCCTCCTCCTCCTCCTTTGTTCTTTTCCTCCCTCTTCTTTCTCTTTTCTGAGGTTTTAATTTATTTCAGTTTATTATTATTCTCACTGTGTCCCTTCTAAAATCTCCAAACTGATGCAGGAACAGAGCTTACTGGTGTAGTACCTTGGATCTCCTACTATTTCTGATAATTATTACTTCATCTTTACCTATCTTTTTCCATAAAATTGGTATGTTCCTCTTAGTATGAATACTGAGTGGAAAAAGACCACTGCCCCTGTCCAGCCAATCTCAACCAGTTATTTCCTCTCCTCCCCCTTCCCCCTGAAGGATGTAATTATCGTTCCAAAAGTAACTTGTGATGCAATCTACCACCTGTAGATAATCACTGACCTGTCATCCTGTTTCTTTCTAATTTGTAACAATTGTAATTTCAATTTCTCTTTTCATACAAAATAAAATTATCAGCATCTTAATTGACAATCAGACATGATTGCATCAAATCATCTTGTGTTGTGTTACTGTCGATCACAGTAAAAGCTAGGAGATGAAACAATAATTTTTGTAGACATTATGACATATGTATCTTCAATTTTTATCAGATTAGGATCCATATGATCCCCTCATGTGCAGCAGTCATTGAAGACAGACCATGGAGAAAAGAATAGCAATTGATCATGATGTTGTAATAAAATTATGACTTTCACAATTGATTGCTGTTCTTCGCTCCACAGTCTGTACCTTCAATTATTTTAATATTAACAGAGTAAAACAATGGAAACTCCAGATACGAACATCAACAACTGTAAGAAGACATGTTAAGTTGCAGACAGGCACTTACACAAGGTTTTGGACACAGACTTCATGAATAAAAGAGAGACACACACCATTCATACACACAAGTAAGCACACCTCATGTATATGACTGATGAAGTCTGTGGCCCAAAGCTTATATAAGTGTATTTTAATTGTGCCTATCTGCAACATAATGTGTCTTCTTTACTTTAACTGTTGTTGTTGTTGTGGTCTTCAGTCCAGAGACTGGTTTGATGTAGCTCTCCATGCTACTCTATCCTGTGCAAGCTTCTTCATCTCCCAGTACCTACTGCAACCTACATCCTTCTGAATCTGCTTAGTGTATTGATCTCTTGGTCTCCCTCTACGATTTTTACCCTCCACGCTGCCCTCGAATGCTAAATTTGTGATCCCTTGATGCCTCAAAACATGTCCTACCAACCGATCCCTTCTTCTAGTCAAGTTGTGCCACAAACTTCTCTTCTCCCCAATCCTATTCAATACCTCCTCATTAGTTACGTGATGTACCCACCTCATCTTCAGCATTCTTCTGTAGCACCACATTTCGAAAGCTTCTGTTCTCTTCTTGTCCAAACTGGTTATCGTCCATGTTTCACTTCCATACATGGCTACACTCCATACAAATACTTCCAGAAACGACTTCCTGACACTTAAATCTATACTCGATGTTAACAAATTTCTCTTCTTCAGAAACGATTTCCTTGCCATTGCCAGTCAACATTTTATATCCTCTCTACTTCGACCATCATTAGTTATTTTACTCCCTAAATAGCAAAACTCCTTTACTACTTTAAGTGTCTCTTTTCCTAATCTAATCCCCTCAGCATCACCCGATTTAATTTGACTACATTCCATTATCCTCGTCTTGCTTTTGTTGATGTTCATCTTATATCCTCCTTTCAAGACACTGTCCATTCCGTTCAACTGCTCTTCCAAGTCCTTTGTTGTCTCTGACAGAATTACAATGTCATCGGCGAACCTCAAAGTTTTTACTTCTTCTCCATGAATTTTAATACCTACTCCGAATTTTTCTTTTTTTCCTTTACTGCTTGCTCAATATACAGATTGAATAACATTGGGGAGAGGCTACAACCCTGTCTCACTCCTTTCCCAACCACTGCTTCCCTTTCATGCCCCTCGACTCTTATAACTGCCATCTGTTTTCTGTACAAATTGTAAATAGCCTTTCGCTCCCTGTATTTTACCCCTGCCACCTTCAGAGTTTGAAAGAGAGTATTCCAGAGTACTTTAACTAGCAATCTATATTTTCCTACATTGTTGTGTTAACAGAATATTCATTTACCACCTGATGGCTGATAAAACTATTGTGCACCATGGATATTGCATCAGAATATGGCATAAAAATTATCTGGAACTAATAAACAAACTTTTACTGCTCTATTTTATGCATAAGGAACATCATTCTGTTTGTTTCGCCATTGACACACACACTTTTTTTTTCAACCTGGCTGAAATCTTATAGAGACTTATATATTTCTTTTTCATTTCTGTGTCATCTGATTACCTACATTTAAAGCTATATCCATACTCTGCAAACTATTGTAAACTGTGTGGTAGAAGGTGTCCCCAATGTACCTCTTATTCGAGTTTTTCTTTCTTTCTTTTTTTTTTTCATATACATGTTTGAATGTACATGACTACTTCCACTGTAATTAGTCTAATATTGCCCTTGAAGTCTCTATAGGAGCAATATGTGTGGGGCTACAGTATATTACTAGATTCCTCACTTAACAATTGTTAACTTTGTAAATAGACTTTTGTTGGATAACTGACATCTATCTTCAAACATGCTTTCTTCCAACCAGAGTTCAAAGATTTTTTCAAGTGATCTACACTGTAGTATATTGCTTAAGTAATTGTCTGTTTAAAATATGATGATTTCTGTCATTATTTCAAGAAGAAATTTGAGAACCACATTCTCTAAATGGTTGCATCTGTTTGAAATCTAAATTTTGAAATTTTTGGAACCAGTATAACAAATTATCTTGGCTCTTTGACCCTGCTTTTCCAGGTTTGCTTCTCATACGCAGCTTCAAGGCAATTAACTGTTTGATTTTTGTCAACTATTTATTTATTAGTTGGAGATAGCTATGTTGGTAATGTTTCACAAACATTTCAAAAAAGATTCTGAGTACTGAGTAGTATTTGTAAAACTTTCCTTACAAAGGACGTGCACTCTCAGGAGTTGCAGCAAACACAAATTATATGTCATTTTTATCGAAAAAATTTTATTGGTAACAGAAAAGCAATACAGCAAAACTGAAGGTTAGATGACCAAACTCAACAGTCTTTGTTGATTGGTTATGAGTTCTGTATTGTTCAGAGCTGAATAATTTGCATGCCTCTCTGCTTGTTTGAACTGAACAGAACATTCAGCCGTCTTGCATCCATCTTTCCATTTAACCATTATCATTCACTTGTGGTACGGTACTTGCTGTTGACAATGTAGTGAAATGCTCTCTTTCCAGCATGCAAGGTTCAGTTGTGTACTTCTATATCCTATCTCAGAATTTGTTTCCAGTAATCACACAGACCTTGATGCTGAAGCTTCCTTAGAGGCTAAAGTTCCACACCTAATTACTGGTATCTTGATCATGTAAGGCAGTCCATGGTTCTGCCTTGCACAGTCTGCCAAGATCATGACAATCATACTATATTATGCATATTTCTCATCTGTACACGTATTTTTCTGAAGTAGATTTTGAAATGCTTTTAGACTAAAAAAATTAAGAAATTAGTCTGCAGTGAGCCAGGGGATGCCAAAGATTTCTACTGACAAGATACTCTCAACAACAATGCTAGTTTAGCTACAAAATCATTTTATTAAGTTCAGACTCACTAGAATAATGTACATGTGCTTTCTCTTCTGGAAGGAGAAATTTTAAGGCTATTTTTGCCAGATGTCATAACCATTACAAAGAAGTCACTACAAGGTCTGAGAAAGCATCACAAGATTTAATTTTAATTGTTTCATATTTCAGGGACATACTTGAATATTACTGGAAAGATTGTTATTTGCCATAAAGATAACAAGTTGAGTTGTAGACAGGAGCAACAAAAAGACACTTACACATTAACTTCTGGCCAAAGCCTTCTGAAATGGAACCACACACATTCATTCACTCGAGCAAAAACATCTCACGCACACATAACCGCCAACTCTGGCAGCTTTTGCGTGAATGAATCTATGTGTGTTTCCATTTTTGGAGAAGGTTTTGGCTGAAAGCTAATCTGTAAGTGTCTTTTCATTGTGCAACTGAATATGTTATCTTCACGGTAAGTAGCAGTCTATCTTTTCATTATATTGTTGATTGATATTCCAACCTGGAGTTTTAATTGTTTAACATTACTGGAGATGTGTGCTGCAAAGTTAATTTTATGCCACTGTTCATGAGCAGTGATTTATGTGCTGAAGGTTTTCTTACTGAACCCCTAAGTGATGCTTGTCAAAGACAAGATAGCCCAAAGTTGAGTAGACTCTCTGATAAGTGCTTATGAGCTCAATTTTAAAACCAGGAGGATATTTACAAAAAGTTTTGTATATTTGTGTGGCTACAATTGTAGCAAGAAGAGCAAACTTTCTAGCATTTTAGAAAAGTAATTTGAAATGTGATTCTGAGGCTATGTCATTTGCTTTTGTGATACTTACTTCACAATGAGATATATACAGAGCCATGTTCAATGAAAATAAAGTCATTAAGACTTCTTTCATGCAAATTTCATATCTAAGTCATGCTACCTCTTTTTTTATTTTTATTTTTTAGTGACCTACAAGGTAATTGAAATTGTAAGAATGTACTCATAAATTCTGAATAATATACTATAAGCAATATGAGCAAAAATGACATATTTAATGTTCATGAAGCACACACATGTAATAACAAGAAAAGCAACACTGTACTTAGAAAAGAATTTTCTTAATGCCACTTTAATATTATAAGAAATTAATTTGTCACTATGTCTCCTCCACTGCTACAATCTCATATAGCATTCTGTGTGTCGTGTCCCAGTTGTTTATTTTCTGTGAAATGACAGCATTAGGTTTATGTACCTTACTTACAAGCAGGCCTAAGACGTCATTTTTCTAGTGCCTCATGTAGTTATCAGTGAGGAAATATTAAGAGTGTATTGCATTTAGAACATAAATTTTTATTTTAACCACCTGTTTGCAGCAGGATACCTACAAGCATTGTACTATTAATTTTTCAAAATATGATTATACATAATATCCTAAGTTTTTAAAGTAATGTTGTTAGATAGTCATTTACTTGAGCCATAGATAAAATTCACAAGAAATGTTATGACATGGAACATATCAACAGAATAAACAGAAAACTTATACACAACTGAATAGAAAAATAATATTTATATGCCTGAATGCTGCCCATTGACAGTTTATTAACGAGTAAGTACTTCTATGATACAGAAAGAGTTCTAAATGAGGAAGCTCTTTAAACTACATCTGAAAACATTTCTGATGTCTATCGGATATTTTATATCTATGGGTGGATGTCAACATGTTTTATAGGTGAAACTTTCTAGCAGATCAAAACTGTGTGTGCTGGTACAGGACTCAAAGCTGGGACATTTGCCTTCTCTGGCATGTGCTCTACCCACTGAGCTACCTAAACACGTCTCATGACCCCTCCCCATGGCTTAAATATCACCAGTACATCATCTGCTGCATTCCAGACTTCAGAGGAGTTCCTCTGTGAAACTTGCAGGTCCTGGAATGCTAGTCCCACAAGTTTTGCAAGAGAACTTCTTTTAAGTTTGGAAAGCAGGAGATGAGTTACTGTTGGAAGTAAAGCTTTGAGGAGCAGTCATAAGTTGTGCTCAGGGAGTTCTGTTGGTAGAGCATTTGGCACACTGGGCACAGGTCCCGGGTTCATGTCACAGTCCAAGGCATAGTTTCAATCTGCCAGGAAGTTTCATATCAGCAGACACTTTGCTGCTGAGTGAAAATTAATTCTGAAGTTTTCATCCCTTTTTGTGCCAAAGTTAAATTCATTAAAGGCTAATGTAGATCATTTTTCTCCCAAGTGTTATACTTATGAGTATCTCTGTTACTCTGAAACTTAGATGGATTGTTCATAACATATTTCCTAAGTGAATAAATGTACTATGAGGCTGTGGTTAATATTCCCAGCTGCTTAAAGAGATACCTGCAAGATATACCTGTGTGAATTCCACACATAATTCTAATTATTTTCTTTTGTGCAATGAGTACTTTTTTCCTACAGAAGAAGCTACCCAAGAATATCATACTGTTAGACATCAATGAATGAAAATTTGCAGTACATGTTAACTTACTGACATCTATGTCTCCAAGTTGACAGTTATTCTTATGGCAAAAGTAGCTGAACCTAAATGGTTTAGCAGGTCTATTACCTCGTTTTTCCAGTTAAAGTTTTCAACAGTATGCACGGCAAAGAACTTATAATTTTCTACCCTGTTTATTACTTCTTGTTGGTACACCACATTAATAGGAGCTGTGATGTTTTTGACAACACAAAACTGTTTCTTTGAAGATTAAAGATAGCCCATTTGTGCAAAACCATTTAGTAACTTTCACAGAAACATTGTTTACTATTTTCTCTGTTGATACTTCTTTGCTCAGCTTCACAACAATATTGTCTCGTCTACAAACAGGACTAATTCTGCTTCCTACTTCAATTAAAATTAAGTCATTAGCATAAAGCAAGTATAGTAGTGGGCCAATGATCAATTCCTGTGAGACTCCCAATGCAATTTCTCTCTTTGTATTAGCTGAACAGCCTAATATAACTTCCTCCATTGTTTCTTAAGTAAATCAGGCATCTGTTGGACTGTGTGTTCCATAAAATCTTAAATTCTGTAATAGAACATTATGACTGAGGCAGTAAAATGTCTTTGATAAGTCACAGAAGGTCTTCACTGATGATGTTTCATCATTCAAAGATTTTATTATGTGCTCGATAAATGTATAAATAGCTGACTCAGAACAATGGACATTTTTTGTTGTAATGAGCAACAGAATAATTACACCTCTTGACTAGAAATTCAGTATTGGGTAGAAATGCAGTAAACAGAACTCATATCACAGCACTACACATACATGAAACCAAAACTACTTGGAGAATGCAGCTACCAACCATGGCAGCTTGCAGCCACGTTTTCCTAATTACATCACAGCAAGTATATTGAAAAATCACCCTAAGTTGCGAAAATTTTCTGGTCTTTATCTAGGTCCCGGCTAGAATACGCTAAAAATTCTTAGACATCGCAGCAGGTAGCCCCAGTCACAGCATCTCATGTGGGAAGCTGGAATACACCTCTCTGACTGAAAACTGATGTCAATGCATATCCTAGTTCTCTCAAATAGCACCAAAGATGCTGTCAACAATAAAATCCCAGTTCAAAGTGTAGATTACCCACAAAGATATCAGCCTGTCATCCATATGACAATCTGGAGAATAATGTGGAGATTAGTAACTCTCCACTGTAATTTTTCCTCTTTTCTCAACCAAGTTATGTGATAAATATTTCTTCAGCTGTCAGGACTAAGACCAATTTCATCCAGTTCTAGTGTAATAATGTAAGATGGTTAGGTAACCAAAATAAAAACAAAGACAAGTGTTGTGGAATTAGCAATAGGTGTAAATGCAGAAGCAATTAGGTTCACTGATAAAGAATAACACTCTCTGAGATAGAATGGAAGCACACTTACCAATTGCTGAACTAGGTAAATATGTAACAGGATTGATACAAATACAAATTAAAACAAATCCAATGATCTCCTGGGCACAAATATTCTGAGTAGTTAATGGGTTTGCATAAATGGAGAGACTGGAGGCAGGGAGAAGGAAAAATAAGGAAATCTTGGAGAGGGAAAGTTGTTCCAACTGTGGCATGAGAAGATACAATGTGAAGTCAAATGTAAAAATGATTGAACAGCCTAGATTTTCATATGAATATTCAATTTATACAGAAAATGAGCATTTATTATGTTCTACAGCCATTTTGAAAGTACTTTATACTTAATAAAACCGAAAGTATAAAATTTCAATTGTAATTATTTGTTACATTTAGTATCTCTGTAACCTTAAATAAATATGTAGGAGATAAATGTTTTATGACTTCCTCAGCTTCACTTATTACTATCTTAGGTTGAGTTGATACTTTCCACCTTGAGGACAATGACCAACATGAAAAAAAGTGTGCAAAATGAATTGGTTAACTCTTTCTATTTTTGAAAACTTTGCTACTACTCATACTGCAACTGTTTTGGACTTAGCTATTTTAATGGACAAAGAAAAATCATATATTAATTTACGTTCTCTTTGATGCACAAAGTAACTGATTTATCTTGCTATGCAATACTTATTGGTGACATTGCATAATTAGTGCACAGCTAATTGCGCTGTTTTCTTGAAACTGCCAGCTAATATTGGCTCCTCCTATTTGAGTAGGCCTCAACCTTTTGGTAGAGAGCATGAAGAAATTATTTTATGAAACTATAGTGCAAATTGCTATCATATGTGTTTGAATATTACTGTATTACAATATACATGTGTCAATTTGCTCCATGTTTTGTTATTATAAGTATCTCATGTGAACTGTTACAGCTTTGGACGCAGTACCTCTGTAAGTGCAAATCAAAGGTGACATTGGAACCAAGAGCAAGAAGAAGAACTTTAAAGAGTTACAAACCGTACGGAGTCTATCATGTCTACAAAGTAGAACATTTGGTAACATGTTGAGACTTGCATTGACATCGTGATGAAGTGCTAGAAATACTAAGTATTTCAGTTCGTGAATACAGTCTGAAGAATTTCTAGATGTTAAAGTGATTATATAGTAAGCCATGCCTGATAAAAGAATAATGGGATAAAAACTGTTTCTCTGAAGGATTTCAGTATACTTCTCTGAAATAAATAATCAAACAAGAAGGGACTGGCTGTAATTCTGCCACTGCTCTATGATTAGTACTAAACTATTTTAAAGAAAGTACAAGACTTTTTCCATTTACTGTGTTCTTGCTGTGTGTGACTGTATGAAATAAAAGGAGTGTTGGCTTTTTTTCTGGAAGGAACAATATAGTATGTTTTGGCTAAATGAGAATCTGTGTTGGTGTATGGAAACATTTTGCTGTTAGTAAATTAAAAGTATATTGACATTTGTTCAGACTCTTATGATGTGTGTTAATGGATTGCTATCTGTTCCTGATAGAACAAACTATGTACCAGCATCAAATAGTATTAGATAAATGAAACTGTAAATGTTGTCTACTGTATGTGCTTGAGATTGTATTGGCTGTATGAAAATAAATAATTAAAATAAAATAGAGATGTTTGTAATTTACCTGTGTACAGTAACATTTTACATGTTCAAATATTGGTACAGATGGAACTTTTCAACAAATGGCAGTCAAACATAGTATGCTTATTTCCCAAGAAGGGAGTAATGATTCAGTGAAGACTAACTGTAAAAATGAATAATGTCAGAATTGATTTAATGGAAATGAGGCATAGAGAAAAAGCTTTAAAAAGTCCCCCCCCCCCCCACACCAAATAATACTATTTAGATATCTTACATTGCCAAAGGATTTACTGTATATTGACACTAAACATTATTTTGGAAGTTCTAAATTTAGGTCCAATGATGAAGTAGCCGGAACATGTTACATGAAGTAATTTAATAAATAGAATCTCCTTAAACAGTCTAGAAGGCATAACTTGTGAGATTCATAATAACTGCAGAATCATGTCATAGTTTTTTTCTTTTCAAACCATTAAATATTTTCCATGTTTCATTTTTCATTGCACCCGTCCCCACTGTGATGTTAGAAATACGTGCCAGTAAGGTGAGACCGGGGCTCAAAACATGTGATTTGAACCTAAATGCCAGGGGAAATATCCATCATCAACATTTGCCATGCAGTGCAGAAGAGGTAACAGCACAAAGTTCTTGATGACAGAAATGAAAAAAAAAAAAATGTAATAGCAATAATTCTACACCAATGTTACATCATTTTAAATATCAGACAAAAGACAGACATTTTAACTCCAGTTTTGTTTACATCAATAAAAAAATTAAAACAATAATACTGTATCCAAGTTACAACATTTAGCTGGAATAATGTGATTAAGAAGTTACCTCATTTTATTTTTCATTTACCTCTCTTCCTGTGTACATTTTCATTTCGTAACTCTGTCTGTTTAATTTAGTTATTTTCATTTGAAAAAAATTTTCTGATAAATAGAAAGGGTTTTCTAATAGCAGCTGTTGCAGCTGTTTATTAAAGTGTTTAAATTTAACTTTTGATTTGGCATTAGTGATGTTTAGTGGTAAACAGTTGTACAACTTTGCTGACATGTAACCACTGTTTCTGTCAATTTCAGTTTTGTGAAGCTGTTGTATTCTTAATTTGATCCAGTGTGGGGTGGTGGTGTATCTTTTCATTTTTGTTGTATTTATCTGTAAGATCCCAAGCAAGGAACATAATTTTGGGTATGTACAAACTGTAGAAAATTAGAATCTTGTTTTTTATGAATAGAGACTTGCAGAAGTGTCATTTTTGTATGTTTCCTCTTATTCTAATTGCTCTTTTTTGTAACTTCAGTGTTTTCATTGGATGAGTTGAGTAGGCTCTGATTTCTATATCTTAGCTTGTTACAGCATTGAAGTATGAAAAATACACCATGTGCAGGTCATCTCCACTTATTAGTGGCTTAATTTGTCTGAGAGCAAAAACAGCACTGCTATGTTTGTTGCGTATGGTGGCAATATGATCTATCCATCCCAAATACCATTGACAGTGACAGTTTTGTACTTTAAACTACTCTTACATGTAGCATTTGCAGTTTGATCAGTTCATTTGTTTTTCTTATGATGTTTCTAAACAGTATTGCATTAGTTTTCTCGTAAATAGGAATTAACCTATTCACTCCAAGCCAGAGACAGTAATAACTCTATCTCATTTTCCAGTTTCTGCCATCCTGCCTGTGTTTATCACAGGGTTGGACCTATATATCACATTCATAGTCAGTACCAAATACTTTGTAAGTTTGTTTCATACAGCCACAATATTCATCACTATGTTTATTGTATTTATCATTTACCTACACGTCCCTAAATTGGGTGAGGGAAACTATGTTCTGCAATTGGCAGATATTCCCCCTGTCAAAGAAGTATCAGGGCTACAGGTCCTAAGTAACTTCATATATAATGCATAAAGATTGTGTTGATTGGAAAAGTAGGTGAAAAACTATCTTGTAAATATGAAGTTAAAGTTAATATTAACTGCAAGTTATAAGGCAGAAAACTGAGGAGAGGTGTGCACTGTAGAAGTTACAAATATTGGTGTTGCATTGATTGACTTCCGTCAGTTCTTTATAGGATATTTTATACATTATGAGTGAAACACACACAACATTGGCGTAATATTCTACAGTATTCATTATTTGTTAAATGAACCAGTTTTGAACAAAGATAAATATGTGGTGCAGTGAAATTTCGTTGGATCAAAGATTTTGAACTAGTGCATGTATGGAGTATCTCAATTTCCAGACGTGAAAAATGTTAATGTTAAAATTTGTAATAAAACAAGAGGGATTATTTCATGTAGGATTATTTAAATAAGACAAAATATGTGACAAATTAATTAATGAACTATAGACAAATTACAACAGTTGTACATAGAAGAAATGATTGAGCAATAGACTTTGGTCAAATATTCTAAAGATGTGTCTGAACTAAACAATCTTGTCTTTAATAGGTCCTAAATTACAAGCAGATAATATATAATAGTGATATTAAGCTGCTGAGTGAAACAGCTGTGATTATGCAAAGTAAAAATTTGTAACACAGCAAGAGAAGAGACATTATAGTAACTGAAACAAAAGAAACTGGACATGGGAATAAGAATTGTGATTTAAAACATGGCCTGGATGGGATTACAGGTAGTATATGCAGTTAGAAGTGGCAAGTAGGGGAACTGTGTCTGGTCATTCAACAATAAGCTTGGGTTGATGGACATGTGTTTATTAATTTCCATTATTTCATGACAGTCCTTTGTCTTTGCTTTATGGATGTGATTTAATACTACATGTTTTACCTTGCAACTATGGCTTTCTTTAAGCAAGTGGTTCATAAAAGTAGAGTCTCCTTTTCTAAGCTTTCAGCTTCTGTAGTGTTCCTTCATGCAGATGCATATTGCCTGCCAGACTGACCTGTATAGAATTTGCCACAATTACAAGTTATTTTATATATTGCATTCTTTTCCAAAGCTAGAGTGCTGTCTTTAACATTGGACAAAACGTGTCCAAAAGTGCTGTGCACATAAAATGAGGTTTTTATATTCCTGGATTTAAGCTTTCTGGCTACATCCAGTGAGATTTTGCTATGTATGGAATTGTGCACCATTTATTGCATTCTTGAAGTGGTGGATCAAGAACGGAGTCAAGAAGAGAGTACACTGGTCGTTTTTGCTTTTTGTGCATTGTGGAGTCCACCGAGGTAGGAAGATAGCCATTTTTTGATACTATTTGTTTGATTTCATTTAATTCAATTTGGAAATCATCTTCACTCATGGGGTATGGCTATTAGGCAATGTATCACAGAATGAGAGGCAGCTTGTTTGTGGGTCACTGGGTGTTAGGAATTGGCTGCTATTACTATATCTGAGATGGAAGGTTTCCTATAAATCTTGAAGGTATGAATACAGTCACTGATGTCTATGGTTAGATTTAAATAATTTATGCAGTTACCCCCAAATTCCACTTGAATTTTATACTCTGGGGTTTAGAATGTAGCTGCTGAAGGAATTTTTGAAATTATCTGGTAGTACCCGTCCATAAGCACAACACCTCATCAACATACCTAAACCAGTATCCAAGCCTGGAAGAGTGTGGATTATTTTCCAAAAATTGTGTTTCAAAATTGTTCATAAAGATTTCAGCAGGAACTGAACTGAGAAGGGATCCAAATAACTAGACCATCACCCCTATTCCCCTCTTATCTTAGTTAAATAATCCTACATTGTGTTACAGTGAAACAGTCCCTATTTTTTTATTCCTAATTCTAACATTAACATTTTTCATCTCTGGAAATGGAGATACTCAGTACAAGCAGTAGTTTAAAATCTTTGGTCCTACAAAATTTCAGTGCAACAGATACTTATCTTCATGCTTTATGATGGTGTAACAGCCAAAAACCATTTTGTGTAACAAATAATAAATATTGTAGAGTATTACACTAGTGTTGCGTGTTTTTCGTTCCTTAAGTACTGATATCATGAAAATGTACCAAAATACACTTGAAACTCATCGGTAATGATTATTTATTGGGATATGAGATGTGCATGATGAAGATGTGCAAAAAGAAATTGTTAAACATCAAGAGAGACAAAGGAGTGAAGTGATCAGAGTGCTGTAAATTGATACTGAAATATGAAAAATGAAATATGGAGATCGCCAAGGCAGGTACATAACTGTGTAAGACAGTAGTGCTCGAACTGTGTACAAATATTTATGTTTTGTGGAAACACTAATGAATGTGAATTAGACAAACTGGAAAGAAATATTTTAACTGGACAAAATTAATGCATTACACACATTTAAAAATTAAGCAATGAAGAGTCTAAGAGAGAGGCAGTTAAAACAGGCAATCTAATAAGGATTCACAATGATAAAATGAAGGGCTTATTTCAATAGTGGTACTAAGTCCATTACCTCCACTTTTCTGCCTATAATGCTTCTGAAATTAGTGGTCCAAACAAACAAAAAGAAAGGTTCGTCTCTAGCAAGAAGTAATATGCTTGAATATTTCTGGTATCTCAACTGCAGATTTTTCAGTGCTCATTTAACTTTAGGACTCTGTATCTCAGAATGAACAAAATTGGACTTGTACCACTATTGGAATAAGTCCTTCAAATATACCAAGACACAGTTTTCTCTAAGTTAACATTAACAATGTGACAAATTTTATGTGATACGCAAGTACTATTTAACAATATCATAAACAGGTTAGTTGCTACTCACTATCTCGAGCTGCAGATAGGCACAACAAAAAGCCTGTCAGAAAGTGAGCTTTCAGCCAACAAGGCCTTAATCAAAAATAGACAACATAGATGCGCACACACACACACACACACACACACACACACACACACACACACACACACACACAAACATGACCCACATTCTCCGGCAGCTGAAGTCAGATAAAGTATTATTTAACATTCGTAGCTGCTGAATTATGATTCTGAATTTCTTATGAGAATACATAGTTTTACTGTGGTATTGAAAAAATCTTTTGAAGAGGACATCAACAACAATATAACATGTTGAACTTGATCAAACAGTAACAAGGTAACACTGCTGTAAACGATGTCATGCCACCAGCAGCAAAGGTCTCATATTATCTGCCCTATTGAACCAAATGCAAGAAAACTCTTAACTCAGGTACATTTTGTGTGTTTTTTTATTAAGACTGTCAGTCAACTGTTCATTGACCTTGAGCTTTGATACATGCTATAAAGCAATTTCAGACAGATAATAATGCACACTGAATTTCAGCTGGGCTTAACATATCATAGGCTTATATCATACAGTATTTCATGGATTCATAAGTCATTTGTGCTTCCTTATAGACCTCTTGTTTTATTTTTCTTCTCAGATGAAAGTCTAGGGGTGTTTGGGGAGCATGGAGACTATTTTGTGTTTTGTAAACAACTGATCTCTGAATGTTCTGTTGAGAACTTGGGTGGACATCAGTCGCATTGGTGGCAAACAGATTGCCTCTTGCCCACTGGCATACCTTCCAGTAATTGTGGAAGCATATCAGTTGTGAACTGCAGATACTTGTGGCTGTGTGTAGAGCCCCATCAATAACAAAATTTTTGAAAAGACCACACCAAATGTTGACATAGAAAGCTCGTTTTTTATTCACTTCTCTCACCTAGCAAAGATATTCAACTGACCAGTGGTGTATATTGTGAAGAGTGACCTGATCTCAGTTTCTAAATTATGCTTCATCCATAAACAGTCTGCCCCTGGTAGCTGAGTGGTCAGCACGACAGAATGTCATACCTAACAGCCCAGGTTTGGTTCCTGGCTGGATCGGAGATTTTCTCCACTCAGAGACTGGGAGTTGTGTTACCCTTATCATCATCATTTCATCCCCATCGACAAGTAAGTTGCCGAAGTGGTGTCAACTCAAAAGACTTGCACCAGGCGAATGGTCTACCCGACGGGAGGCCCTAGCCACATGGTATTATTATTATCCATAAAAAAATCTTGCATATTAATGCATCACTTTGCAGTTTTTGTAGAGACCTGTTGGAAAAAGGTAACCTATTTTGAAAGTCACTGCCATGAAACTATTGATGGAGCAAACCATGGAAATGGTTAAATGTCTTGGAATGTAGTACATGCGGAATGCTCCCTTGGGTGATCCAGCTTGGACATTCAAACTGCCTCCTGGTTGTACTTGGAGTGTGAGGCACTGCTGCTAAAATGTTAGTTGTATTTATTTTACCAGTTTCTGTTCTTTTTCATTGGCATTTTTTATTCTTCACATATTCAGTTTTTGTGTGTGTGTGTGTGTGTGTGTGTGTGTGTGTGTGTGTTGAAGTGTGAATAGTGTCATGAGCACATTGTATGACCATGTAACATCAGAGCACAGACAGATGGGCTTCAAGTGAACAGTAAACACAGGAACCATCCCTGAGTTACGTTTGCTTATATTTAGTTCATGAGGGTATATTTTTGTGAGACATCTTCTCCTGACAATGGGACAATAGTCCACAGCATTGTGTGGTGGGACATGCTATTCATCCAGAAAAAAACATGATCAATCTCCTTCTCATGAACAGATGAAATGTGTTCACGTAAAAACATTATTCAGGTAGTTAGTATGTAAAGATCAAATAACTGTGTGTACGTAGATGTTGAAAGAAGCACATCAGCAAAGCACAATGGCAATCAAACATCTCCACCTACTCTGAAGGGGTTGTTTATGCTTTGGCATCATGGCTTGTCAGAGAGCAGAAGCGAAATGTCATTCTTTTCCGTGATGTTATGAGATTCACTTTGAAAATGTAGTCTAGTTAATAAGAGATCCATTCATCCAATGTTATTTAGCAGCAATAAAATACAGAAGAATTCTTTAAAAGGCAGCAAAGTTAGTTCATAGCTTAAGGACTGTAGACTTCTATCACAGCTCTCACCACTCTGCAAGCAGAAACAAAGTCGCACGGCGAGAGACGGTGGCAGTGCATAGCAGCTCCACAGCATCAAGAAACTGTGAGAAGATGACTGTAAGAAAATAGCCAAGCTAAAAGTTTATGAGCTGCATCGCGGTGGCAGATCTTTGAAATGTAACTCTGAAAACTGTAAATGCAGTAACAGGAAACAACCGCAATGGGACATAAAAATTTATATATCTCCACAAAAGCAGTTTAGGTTTAAGAATGCCATGAAATCTTTCAGTCCTGTAGCATTCCAAGATTGTGTTGAAGATAATGTATGACTGCTGTTATTAAACCAAGTACAGTACTCAAACATGCTAGCCAATATTAATAAAGATTGTACATACTTGCAACTGTGCTTTAATTGTAGCTGGTGCAGATGATGTACACTGCAATAAGCAGTTCATCAGTGTAATTCTCACACATCTGTGCCTGAGATACAACTTGGAAGACTGGTCTGTGTCAGGAACTTGAGAAGATTAGCACAGAGTTCAAAAATATAATGCTACTAGAGACCCATAATATGAGAAAAAATCATTTGACAGCACTGAGATTGCATCTTAATCTATCTGGCAGAAACAGACTCTCATCAGTCATAGGCAAAGATGTGAATGAAGCTTATTGGTCATTTGTATATTCTATAGATCAAATTGTCACCTCCCACTACAACACAAAATTACAGTACATCTCTACAGTGGAAAATATGGGAACATGCTGGCAATTTAAACTAGCTGTAGAGATTTTTTCTTCTTTTTTAGGTGAATACAGTGATTTATACCACACTATGTTCAATATTTTTCTCTCCCTCTAGTACACACACACACACACACACACACACACACACACACACACACACACACACACAAAAATCATACTACTACACATTCAGAAATCTTTCTACTGAGTAGAATGAGCTGTCAAGCAGATGTGGTTTCAGTTTCTGTTTGAAGTTAATTATATTTTCCATTAAATCTTGTAAATATCTAGGTAAATGGTCAAAGACAAAGAGTTTCAAAAAATAGCCAGTGATTGCCCTAAAAGAGTCTGACAAGGGAAACTAGTCACATAGTCCAGCTCCAGTCCACTACTAAAAACCTGTAAGGAAGTCTTCATTCACAGGTGAAAGTTCATTCCAGTGCCAGCATAGATCAGTTCCACTTTAAAGGTTTCAAACAAGCAGAATATCAGACTATTTTACCATAACAGTCAAGGCTGTTCTACAAGCTGGACCTACTCACAGTGAATACAGAAGAATCAGAAGGTATAAACTGTGTCCACATTCCCAGTTCAAGAGAACATCACACCAAGGCTGGCACTGAAACACTTCCTATTCTTGACTGGTTTACCTACTTATTATTACAGGAAGCGTATGGGTAAAGAAAAATTTGCTATTTATGCAAATAAAATCATGCATTAATTATAACAACTGAATATAAAAATTTTGTGTGGAATTAAATTCAACTGATACTATGGCTGCATACAAAGCATATTGTGGTAATTTTAATAAACTTGTTAAACACTTTCTGACAATTAGTCAAATCTGAACAAAACAATGACCATCACTGAGAGTTAATAGCATTGGATTGTAAAGCACAACTGAATTATTTTTAAGGAATATTGTCGCAATAGAAGCTCAGCAGTAACGTGGTGTAGTGGTTATAATACTAAACTGTTGAATGGGAGGTCGTGAGTTCAAAACTCACTTGAACTGTACCGTTTTAATTTCTATATTCGGTTTGAGTACATTCTAGAAGTGTCCACAAATGTCAAGACTTGTTGTAGTGGAATGTTCTGTAGCTGTATATATACTGTATGTGTTCTGGCTGGAGGCAGTTCGCTCCACGCTCTTGTATGTGCAAGTGCTGAATAAACCTTTGTTACATGAAGTTAGTGTCCATCATTAATCTAATCACACCTTCTTCTACATGACATTATTCTAGTGGAGACGCTAGGTATAGGAACTTGTGATAGCGCACATTATCGGCGACACAGTGGCTCCCATCAGGTCACAACAGAGCTGCCGTTTACATGGCAAGAAACCCGAGTTTGAGCCATATTCAACAGATTGCAATCTACCAGAGACGAAGAAGAAGAGGATGTTATGATGACAGCAACTGTGTGCCACCACATGAGACATCCTTCCAGGTTCTCTGGTGATGATAGCCAAGATCCAAACAATTGCCTGAGGGTACATTGTCTTATAGCCAAATTTAACAAATGGGATGACACCGTGTGTTTGGCTAACATATTTTTCTACTTGGAGGGCACTGCCAAGCAATGGTATGAGAACAACGAGGAGAAGTTCACAAGCTGCAAAATATTCCGGGTGGAACTGTGCAAGTACTTCAACAACACACAACGACAGAAATGCAAGGCTAAAGATAAATTTAAGTGCAAGGCACAGCATCCAGGAGAAACTACAGCATCCTACATTCAAGAAGTCTTGGAGCTGTGTAAAATAGTGGATCCTAGAATGAAGGAGTAGGATAAGGTTGCACATCTCATGAAGGGTGTTGCTGAGGACATGTATCAAGCCCTACTCCTGAAGGCAGTTTCGATAGCAGGCGACTTCATAAAATGGTGCCAATATATCGAGATAATGCATCAAAAAAGAATTACTTGCAAGAAGTTTGAATGGCTTCCAAATGTTGTTTTGATGTCTGTGATGGAGGAAGCAACTGATTTCACAAGTATTCTTCATCAGATAGTAAGAGAGGAAGTTCAGATGGCACTTGGACTGCACAGTGAGCAAAAAACTGAGACACTTCAAGAGGTCATAAGGGAGGAAGTGGAACAGACATTGAACCCAATCTCTCATCCTTCATTTCCCTTTAAAAAGTCAAGACCCAGGTGGAGTTATGTTTCTACAATGCCATATGAGGAACCTGTTTGGGCATCAAGGAAAACTGACATCTGGAGGACCCAGGATAACCAACCAGTACATTTCCACTGCAGACGACCAGGACATGTGGTGCACTATTGTTGAGAAAGGCAGTGGGTATTTGATGAGGCCTGGCCCAGAAGACAGCAGATCAATCTTAGCTGACGCCAACTCCGGGATGATGAAGATGAACAAGAAGATTTGGGAACAGGATGACATAGGTCACCATCGCCACAAGCTGACCACTGGAGAGGATGCTCCCCAACACGCCTATCAAGGTCTCCATCACAGTTTAGAAGCTCTAGCTGATCACCTAGCCGCTGCAACCTGGAAAACTAAAGGGTGTGACCTTCCTTGGAGGTGAGGCTGGCAAAGAGAAAAATTCTCTGATGTCGATCATTACAAAAATGATAGGAAACTACGTCAATATCCTCATGGATTCCCAACCAGCCCAAGCTCTTGTGGACTCTGGAGCATCATATTCAGTCATTTCGGAGAAGTACCATCACCAGTTGCAGAAAACCATACTCATCGACAGCAAAAAATCTCTCCTGAAGGTGGCTACTGGAAAATATGTAAAACCTACAGGAAGATGTACCATTCATGTGGGTATAAGTGGCCATACACAGCCCTTAGAATTCATCATCTTACAAGAGCGTAGTCATCATGTCATCTCGGATGGAACTTTTTGAAAGCTTCTCAGGAAATTATCTATTGTGGTCGCTTGAAGATTATGCTAGACGAGATGAGATACTGTGGATGGGAAGATGTGCATCCGATTGTGGGGAGACTATGTGTGCTGGATGAAGTGATCATTCCTGCAGTCAGTGCTAGAAAGATAATTGTCACGTGTCATTCCATGCATCAACCAATGGATCTTTTAGTTGAATGTAAGAGAAGCATACCACTGAAGAATAACTTGGTCATCCCAGCCTCTGTCATCTTGTTTAAGAACGGATTCGGTGAATTGTGGATAGTTAACAATCGTGGAGAACTGCAGATCCTTCCAAGATGTGTGTGAGTAGCAAACACTGAGCAGTTAATTGAAGAACAGCTGAGCATCATAGAAACCTCCCATGCTGAGTCTGTGGGCAAAATTAGCACTACCACTATGAGACAAGATCTTCTAGCTTGATTATCATCAGATCTCACTAAGGAACAATGGAAGAAGCTACTTGCCATTCTTCAAGAGTTCTCTGAATGCTTCAATCCACAGGTGAAGAGAAAATTAGACAAATTGATGGTGAAGCACTGGATTAGCACTGGAGACCATCAACCAATAAGCCAGAGAGCATACCATGTGTCAGCAACAGAACATCAAATAATTCGATACGAGGCAAAGGAAATGATGAAGAATGACATCATTCAGCCTTCACAGAGCCCATTGTTGTCACCAGTGGTCCTCGTCAGGAAGAAGGATGGCAGTTGGTGCTTTTGAGTTGATTACAGGAAGCTTAACAAGATAACTAAAAAGGACATTTACCCTCTTCCACAAATTGACAATACACGAGATTGTCTGAAGGGGGCTAAGTTTTTCTCAACCATGCACATGTACTTGGGATACTGGCAAATCGAAGTAGATGAGGCTGATTGTGAGAAAAGTGCATTCATCACCCCTGAGGGCCTGTATGAGTTTAAGGTAATGCTGTTTGGTTTTTGTAAAGCACCAGCAACTTTTGAATGGATGACAGATAATCTTCTAAGGCACCTGAAGTGGACAATGTGTCTTTGTTATTTAGATGACATTATAGTGTTCTCAGAGACATTTGATGAACATATGAAAAGACTGAGGGCCATTCTTCAGTGTCTCCAACAAGGTGGACTGAAACTTAGGCCAAGAAAGTGTCTCTCTGCAGCAAAAGAAATCAAAATATTTAGACACCTTGTGTCAAACAAAGGTGTGCGGCTGGACCCAGAAAAGGTGAGATCTATAATGGAATTTCCTATTCCTAAAAGTATTAGAGATGTGAGAAGCTTCCTCTGATTATGTTCTTATAAAAACCGTCATTTTATCAAAGACTTTTGTATCAAAGCCACGCCACTCTAAGAGTTGTTAAAAGCCAATACTAAATTTATGTGGGGTGGTGGTTATGATATAAACTGTTGAATGGAAGTTCGTGAGTTCAAAACTCACTTGAACTGTACCATTTTAATTTCTATATTCGGTTCGAGTTCATTCTAGAAGTGTCCACAAATGTCAAGACTCATTGTACTGGAATGTTCTGTAGCTGTATATATACTGTACGTGTTCTGGCCAGAGGCAGTTTGTCCTGTGCTCTGTAGCTGTATATATACTGTATGTGTTCTGGCCAGAGGCAGTTTGCCCTGTGCTCTTGTATGTGCAAGTGCTGAATAAACCTTCGTTAAGTGAAGTTAGTGTCTGTCGTTCATCTAATCACACCGTCTTCTACATGACAATATTGCTTAGCTTTGGGGGATGAGTTAATTATTTCCTGAGTATGATATTCATAACTAATAACCCAAAATGTTTTTGATGATCTATTTACTAACTGTGTTAGCACCAGATTTTTGTACCACTGTTCACTTTTTGCTTCCAAAACACTATAGTATATTTCATCACAATCTCACAAACTAAACCTGACTCATGTTACTCCATACTACTACTTCATAATAACTGCTGCTACCAACTCACACTCTGCATTCTCTTTCCATTTTCATAATTGCTAAATATAACTGACAGAAAAAAATGCAACCCCACAAAAAAAAAGAAAAAGAAAAGAAACCACATTCATTTAGAGTAATGAAATTTCAGGAATACATTTGTCTAGGTAAGATATTTAAGTGATGAATATTGTAAGACCACAGATTAATGTAAGTATGAGATAAGCCATTTCAAATATGAAATTCTGGTACATTAATAACCTGTGTAACCAACAGAATGTTGAATGCAAGTATGCAAATGTGATTGCATTGTGTTGTATGGCAGAAGTTCCACACCTGTTGCACTTGGTCAGCCAAAATAGTAATGGTTAATGCTGTTTGTGGACAATGCTGGTGTTGTCATCTGATGATGTCCCAAATATGCTTGATTGGAGACAGATATGATGATTGAGCATACCAAGACAACATGTCAACAATATGTAGAGTATGTCAAGGTTACAACAGCGGTAGGCAGGCAAGCGTTTACTATTGGAAAATACCCCTTGGAAAGCTGTTTATGAATAGCAACACAACAGGTAAAATCACCAGGCTGACATATAAATTTGCAGTCACGGTGCATGGGATAACCACAAGAGTGTGCTCCTCCTGTTGTATAAAACCACACCCCAGACCATAACTCCAGGTGTAGGTCCAATGCATCTGGCATGCAGATAAGTTGGTTGCTGGCCCTCAAATGGACTCCTTCTAACCAGCACATGGCCATCATTGGCACCAGGGCACAACCAGCTCTCATGAGAAAACACAACAAACCTCCACCCTGCCCTCAAATGAATCTTACTTGACACCACTGAAGTTGCAAATGGCAGTGGTTTTGAGTCAGTGGAAAGCACACTGGAGGTCATGTGGCTTGGAGCTGGTCTTGAAGTAACCCAGTTGTAACAGTTTGTTGTGTCACTATTGTGCCAACAGCTGCTACAAATGGGGTACAATGTGTGTTTTTTTAAAAAAAATCTCATTTTGTTCCCTTGTGTTCATTTCATCTGCTCGGGGCAGATGTCGTAAGACATCCGGTTAAGTTCGTTGTTGATCGATTAACTCCGGGGCAGCTAACCCTCTGACCGAACATGCTGAGCTACCATTCCGGCGTTTTCTTTTTGTTTTTTTGTTTTTTTGTTCGTTTTCGTTTGTTGTATCTGCTCTGGTCAGACATCGGAAGATACCCATTTCAGTTTGTTGTTGATCTAGTAACTCAGTTCTTTTATTACAGAGGGCAGCTAGCCCTCTGACCAAACACGCTGAGCTACCGTGCCAGCATGTGTTAGAGCCATACTTCGAACATGATGGTCTTCCCTCTAAATTGAGCACATGGCCCTCTGGAGCCCAGTCTTGTTGCTATCATACATTCTTGCGACCACACCTGCTAGCAGTCATGTGCAATGGCTACATTCCTGCCAAGTATTTCTGCCATATGACAGAAGGAACATCCAGCTTCTTGTAGCCCTGTTACAAGACTTTGTTCAAACCCAATGAGGTGCTGATAATGGCATCTTAATCACCTTAAAGCCATTCATGACTAACATTAACTCACCACATCCAGTCTCAAAGGTACCTAGTGCTCATGACCACTACAGCATGTATTTAAAGCAAACCTAATTTGTGTCCTCGTAATGGCACTACTAGTGCTACTCTTATGCAGCTGGTGTAATTTTGAATAGACATCATTTTTCAGATGTAGAAGCATGCCTACCAACTTTGATTTATGTCTCACAACTCCTTTTGGCTCTGCAATTTTCTTTCCATCAGTGTATTTATTAATGTCGAGATTAATACAATGCACATCTATGAATAATGTAGGTAGGAAGTGAGGTAATGTGTGTGCACTGTGTTGCTGACACTGCTGTACATTGGAAGCACTTGTACACACAGCTATTATTCAGAGCGAACTGCTGACCAAAGATAGCACTGTGTTGGAGATATGCCCCATTGACCACAGAGTTTGCTAAGACAATTGATGGTTGAGTCATCACAGCAACAAACCTCCTCCCCTCCTCACACCTTTCCAGTGAGCGTCGAGTGCTGGGATGTGGGAGTATAAGGTAGCCATAAGTTGCTGTAGATGACATCATCTTCATGCAGATACATGTGATCACCCATGGCCTGGCTGTCTGCTTGAGCAGGGCAAAGCTGCACCATTTCTTGTTGCAGTGATAAGGGGATCATGATGTATCAGTCCTCGATCAGTCGTCGCATCTTAATATAGGTGATACTGTGTAAGGTGAGGAGGGAGATGGTGTGGTCAACCAAGAAAGTGTGATGGTTTTTCTATGTTGGAATGGGGTGTGTGGGTGGAGCAGGGACGTGGTCTGTGAAGGCAGTGATGTCATAGCAGTAGTTGTATCAAAGTCAGTTTGCATACACTGAAATTGAAGTTGTTTCTTAGAAGCTGTGATGGTACAGGCTCCATCAACTGACACTCATAATGTAATCATGCCTGGATCAATCTCATGGGGGAGTTTGTAGCTGTGTCTGAATTGTATAGGCTGTTCCAATGGTGGCTCACCAAGCATGGGCACCCTTGTGTGCCCATTTATTCAACCAAAGGCAGGCACAAGTTTCATAGGCACCTCATTAGGCAGTGCTATTGTACTACATGTTTGCACTTTGTGGTGAGCATAGCTATAACAATGACATCTCAAAATATCCCACTGCTCTTTTCCCTCTGTTGGGAAGAACAATTCTTATTTGTTGAACAAGATGGGTTACCTCAATGCCTAGTATGCCATAAGATGCTTACTACAATGAAAAAGTACAATATCTGGTGTCACTATGTGTCCCTTCATTACAAAGTTCGATGACATTGACAGTGATGCCAGAAAGCAGCTTGTTGCCACACTGAAGGGAAAGAACAGCAACAAGCAATTTTGAGGCAGAGAAAAGTCATAACATAGACTTTCTGTGTGTTATTTATAAGTGTCAGTTTCAATCTTTACATAATTTTATTCAGTTAATTTTAGACAGTTGATGGGGAGCAGCATTAAAATGCTGCTGCACAATGAGCAAGCTACACAAGTTATTGCAAAAACTGATGTTCCATTTTCAATGGGGCCCCTGTTCACATCCTGTTTGCTGGCTGTCGCAGAGTGCTTAATGCCAGGAAAGGTAAGGAACATCGAAGGAGTTTGTGTCTGCAAGCAAACAATTTCTGATTGGATCCAAGACATCGGTGCAGATCTGTAAAACCAACTGAAAGAGAGACATCAGACTTTCATCGCTTATTCATTAGCACTTGATGAAACTACCCATGTAACAGACTGTAACAGACTATGCAGAGCTTGCTAAATCTACATCTGCATTGATACTCTGCAAATCACAGTTAAGTGCCTGGCAGAGGTTTCATAAAATCACCTTACAATATTTATCTATTATTCCAATCTCAAACAGTGCACGGGAAAAACAAACACCTATATCTTTAAGTGCAAGCTCTCATTTCCCTTATTTTATCGTGATGATCATTTGTCCCTATGTAGGTTGGCATCAACGAAATATTTTCACATTTGGAGGAGAAAGTTAGTGATTTAAATTTCATGAGAAGATTCTGTCACAACAAGAAACGCCTTTGGTTTAAAGATGTTCACCTCACAGCCTATATCATTTCAGTGACAATCTGTCCCCTATATCATGATAATACAAAATGTGCTGCCCTTCTTTGAACTCTCTTGATGTACTTCATTAACCTTATCTGGTAGAATCCCACACCATGCAGCAGTACTCTAAAAGAGGATGGACAGTTATAGTGTAGGCAGTCTTTTTAATAGATCTGTTACATTTTCTAAGTGTCCTGCCAATAAAACACGGCCTATGGTTTGGCTTTCCCACAACATTTTATATGTGCTCTTTCCAATTTAAGTGTTTCATAGTTGTAATTCCTGAGTATTTAGTTGAATTTATGGCCTTTAAATTTGACTTATTTATCACGTAACTGAAATTTAATGGATTCTTTTTAGCACTCAGGTTTTTGAGGAACTATTACATGTTATATACATGGATTACACAATTACAAGTCAAGATCTATCCAAGGTAGTATATGAATCGATTGAAAATGTGTTTGCAATGGGACAGGCTTTGTTTTGTAGTGATGGTTGGGAGTCAGCAAGGATTTGTGTCTCATATGAAGGAAAAAATTAAGACCAAATTTAGGAAAGACTTATTGAGTATACACTGTTTTATCCACCAGGAGGTCCATTGTGCAAAAAGTGAGCAATATGATGATTTCATGAAGGCTGTGGTTCAATGTGTGAATTTCTTAAGATGACATGGTATCATTCACCAACAGTTCAAGGGATTTTTGCAAGGCCTTGAAGCAGCATATAGTGTCATACCCTATCATTTTGCAATATGATGGCTTGGTAGAGGCAAAGTGCTTCGTGTATTTTTTACCATTCAGAAGGAAATTGCACTATTTATAGAAATGAAAGGAGAGACACTACCAACAGTCAATGACGACAATGGGTTATAGACTTGGGATTTGTCACTGATATCATGGAACATGTAAATCACTTAAATATATCACTTCAAGGAAAGGATCTGCTTATTCCTAGCATGTATGACAAAAATAAATGGATCCATGGACAAACTATGTCAGTCTGAAAGGCAGCTATATGGAATTTAAGATTTTTCAAAAGCCATTCTTTGCTTCAATTACCTCCAGATTCATGCTTCATGGCTTATCAACAAATGTTGTGTGACTCCATCAGTGTTTCCAGATCAGGCTTAAAGACCTACATAACCTTGAAAATGAATTCAAATTATTTAGCACATCATTTTCCAATGCACCTGATATTGTGCCTTTGTAAATGCAGTTAGAACTCATTGCTTTGCAAAATTACACTCTGCTCAATGACATATTGCACCACAAGCAATTTGTTAACATGGTACCAGACATTCATGCAGAAGAGCTTCAAAAGCTACACAGGAATGCAGCTAACATTATTTCTATGTTTGGCTCTATATGTTTTTATGAACAACTGTTTTCCATTATGAAGAGGATAAAAATTGCAGCTCCCAGCTCCATGACCATACACTGAAGAGCAGTCTGTGTCTTGCAGCAGCGTGAAGCCTTGCGCCAAATATTCCCTCTCATGTAACACAGAAAGAAATACCTTGTTTCACAAACATAATAAAATATTGCTATTTCTCATGTAGACTGACTTTTTCTGTTAGACCCATCTTGGTCATAGTCTCCTTATAACATACAATGTTGACTTGTCACATGCAACCCATTTACTCATTCCTGTAAGTGTGCAGCAGACTGTGCTTCAATAATGAGAAAGTCATTGAGTAGTTTTACCATTGGAAATGCTGCATATTGAGCCTGTCGTGAATTTGTTCCTCTTGTCTGATGTAGCCAATTCACTGACATTGTCACTGGTGGTGTGCAAATTGGCATCTGCGTGGGTGGTAGCATTGCCAGCTGTACCAGTGGTATCTTGTAGGATCCATGTAGACTTGTGAAGATTCACTGTAACAGTTGCAGTTTAACATGGATTAGAGTATTGGAGGTTTTGTCTCCTGGTTTTATCACTCTGTGGGAGCTGAAGCAATGCCACCTGGACTACAGGCCTGCAAGCACCCTCTTGACGTCACAAACTGATAATGAGCTACAACATATAGATTTCAGGAGTTTCAGGTCTGAAATTGCATCTTCTCCTAAATAGCCCTGTAATAAACTAAGATTTATACCTTTACATAAAATAATGGAACAAAACTGCTCCATGATTTGTGAGCATGTAAAATTGTTTTGCCAATGTTCTGCATATATGTAGCAGTAGGCCCGAAGACAAACTGTAATTTTAGTTTCATTCTTTCTCTCACACCTTCAGAATTTACCTTTTCTTAGAGTAAAAAATGAGTCATATGCAACAAACAAATGTTTCTCTTTTACAGTCAGGAATAGGGCTCCTAAAATAAAAATTTATTTTCCAAGTTATTTTAGTAAATTTTTATACTTTGAAATATGGTGACTGAATGAGAAACTCACACCATTCAATGTCTTCTGAGACAATGTTCACTAAACCAAGAAACATTACAAAGATCTTTTATTCCCCTGATTTTCCAAGTCTGTAGAAAATAAATCTGGACTTTTTCATGAAAACATAACATGCATGATATGTAAGAAAGACATTCTTCTCAAATAACTAAAGGTAGCTGAAAAATAAAAAGGTAATTCTATAGCTGTATTATGTGGAACAAAACACCATTTGTAAGTTATATATTGAACAGATGGGCGTAAAATGATAATAGTCAGTATCAAATTACTGTAGGCATTACATGTGAGACAGAAAGCAAAAAGGGACCTCTTGACGAAAATTTTGGATTTTGATTTGTTGTGATTCTTATGTTAAACATTATATTTTGAACAGTTTGTAAGAGAAATAGATTTCTATCTCTAAATTCGAGTGATTTATGTCGAGTTGAATTTTTCTGATGCAAAAGAGATGTTCTGAGATAGTTCATTTGAAAGTTTCATATTATTACCATTGTTTACTTGGACATATTTAAGAAACAAATTCTGCATGTATGTTACATTAAATGCCCTTTTGCCTTTTTCAAATGGTACAAAGTTCTGGAAGTTAACAGCAGATATTATGTTGTTAACCTCCAGCTTACAGCAAGTAAATTGCCCTCCCTCCTCCCCACCCCCATTATCTAGATAGGCTTCCTGGATCAGGGCCATGTCCTACTCTTGTCTTCCTGGAAGATGAATCAGCATGGTAGTTGTCCCTTTATTGTGTTGCAGGCTTACCTGCAACACTTGAAGCCTCCAACTTGTTGCAACTGTTGCTACCGATGTCTTTCATTATTCTGATTGCAACCTGTGAGAACACTGAGTACAATGTCAGATTCTCTTCTCACATTAACATCAAGGATTTTTTGCCAGGCTCCAGGATGTTGCCCTGGGCCGCGGTCACATTGGAACACCCAACGCGAACGTTTTGGCACCTCTGGAGCCTGTAGCATCGCCTGGGATCTCTGATGCCACTGCACCCTTGGATTTGGATGTCCTTTCCAGTCTACATGTGCCTGACGGTGATTGGTGAACCGTGGCGGGGTCACGAATCACTGGACAGAAGGTGAAAGTTGGTGCTGGCCACAAGCCTGTACCCTTATGCCTCTGTAACAGGTTTGAGGTACTGCCCACTGCTGAATGTACTTCTGAGCCAGCAAGGGCAGCCTTGCCTGTTGCGGCAGGGGCTGGTCTTCCTGAGAGGTCCAGACAAGTGCACAGGGTGGGATTGCTTGTCACTGGGAGCTTCTATGTTAGGCAGGTGATAGAGCCCCTTAGGGATATGGCAGCTAAGGATGGGAAGAAAGCCAATGTGCACTCCATGTGCATACTGGGGGGAGTCATCCAAGATGTGGAAAGGGTCCTTCCAGATGCCATGAAGGGTACAGGGTGCAGCCAACTGCAGGTGGTGGCTCATGTCAGCACTAATGACGTGTGTCACTATGGATCGGAAGAGATTCTCTCTGGTTTCCGGCAGCTATATGAGTTTGTGAAGACTGCCAGTCTTGCTAGTGAGATGAAGGTGGAGCTCACCATCTGCAGCATCGTCAACAGAACCAATTGCAAAGCTTTGGTACAGAGCTGAGTGGAGGGTCTGAATCAGAGGCTCAGATGGTTCTGCAACCGTGTAGGCTGCAGATATCTGGACTTGCACCATAGGATGGTGGGGTTTTGGGTTCTGCTAAATAGGTCAGGTGTCAACTACACACAGGAGGCAGCTACATGGGTAGCAGGGGCTGCGTGGCATAGACTGGGCGGTTTTTTAGGTTAGACAGTCTCAGAAAAGATAAAAAAGGGCTCCAGTCTCAAAGGGTACAGGGCAAAGAAATGACGAGAATTGACCAAGCAACCGTTGGTACTGTAAATGTAAATTGTCGTAGCTATTTGGAAAAGTACCAGAACTTCAAGTGCTGATAGAAAGCACAGAAACTGAAATCTTTATAGGAACAGAAAGCTGGGTAAAGCCAGAGATCAATTCTGCGGAAATTTTTACAGAGGTGCAAACCATGTTCAGGAAGGATAGATTAAATAAAGTAGGTGGTGGTGTGTTTGTGTCTGTTGATAGTAGTTTATCTTGTAGTGAAGTTGAAATAGATAGTTCCTGCGAATTACTATGGGTAGAGGCTATACTCAACAGCTGTACCAAAATAATGATTGGCTCCTTCTACCAACCCCCCCAACTAAGATGGTATAATAGCTGAACGGTTCAAAGAAAACTTATATCTCATTACAAATAAGTACCCCACTCATACAGTTATAATAGGTGGAGACTTCAATGAACCCTCAATTTGTTGGCGAAAATACATGTTCAAAGCCGGTGGTATCTGAAAACATCTTCCGAAATTGTACTAAATGCTTTCTCTGAGAATTACTTTGAACAATTAGTTCATGAGCCCACACAAATTGTAAATGGTTGTGAAAACACACTTGACCTCTTAGCCACAAATAATCGAGATCTAACAGAGAGCGTCATGATGGATACAGGGTTTAGTGAACACAAGGTCATTGTAGCAGGCTCAAAACCATATCAACCAAAGCCATTAAAAATAAACGCAAAATATATCTATTTAAAACAGCAGATAAAAATTAGCCTCATGCCTTCCTAAGAGAGAGTCTCCATTACTTCCAAGCTAATTATGTAAGTGCATGCCAGATATAGCTCAAATTCAAAGATACAGTATTGACAGCAATAGATATATTCATACTGCATAAGTTAATAAGAGATGGGACTGATCCACCATGGTACACAAAACATGTCAGAACACTGTTGCAGAAGCAATGAAAAAAGCATGCCAAATTCAGAAGAATGGAAAATCCCCAAGACTGGCTAAGTTTAACGGAAGCTCAAAATTTAGCACGGACATCAATGAGAGATGCTTTTAATAGTTTCCACAGTGAAACATTGTCTCAAAATATGGTAGAAAATCCAAATAGATTCTGGTCATATGTCAAGTACACTAGTGGAAAAAACAATCAATACTGTCGCTGCGCAATAGCGATGGAAATGTTACCGATGATGGTGCCACAAAAATGGAGTTAGTAAATACAGTTTTCCATAGTCCCTTCACGAAAGAAGATGAAATAAATATTCCAGAATTGGAAACCCGAACAGCTGTTAGCATGAGTAACATAAAAGTAGATATCTTAGGTGTTGTGAAACAACTCAAATCACTTAGGAAAGGCAAGTCTTCCAGTCCAGATGGTATACCAATCAGGTTCCTTTCAGAGTATGCAGACACAATAGCACCTTTCTTAGCAATCATATACAACCACTCACTTGATGAAAAGTCTGTTCCTAAAGACTGGAAAGTAGCACAGGTCACACAAATATTCAAGAAAGGAAATAGGAGTAACCCGATCAATTACACACTCATATCACTGATCTCAATTTGCAGTAGGATTTTGGAGCACATATTGCACTCAAACATTATGAATCACCTTGAAGAAAATGACTTATTGATGCATAACCAACATGGATTCAGAAAATATCATTCTTGTGCAACACAGTTAGCTCTTTATTCCCATGAAGCAATGAGTGCTGTCGACAAGGGATCTCAGATTGATTCCATATTCCTAGATTTCCAGAAGGCTTTTGATACCGTTCCTCACAAGCGACTATTAATCAAATTACTTGCATACGGAGTATCATCTCAGTTGTGTGACTGAATTCACGATTTCCTCTCAGAGAGGTCACAGTTCATAGTGATAGACAGTAAATCATTGAGTAGAACAGAAGTTATATCTGGCATTCCGCAAGGTAGTGTCATAGGCCCTCTGCTGTTCCTGATTTACATAAATGATCTAGGTGATAATCTGAGCAGCCCCCTTAGACTGTTTGCAGATGACGCTGTAATTTACCATCTAGTAAAATCATCAGATGATAAATTCCAATTGCAAAACGATCTAGAGAGAATTTCTGTATGGTGCAAAAAGTTGCAATTGGCACTAAACAAAGAAAAGTCCATGGTCATCCCCATGGGTACTAAAAGAAATCCAATAAATTTTGAGTATGTGATAAATCACACTAATTTGAGGGTTGTCAGTTCGACTAAATACCTAGGAATTACAATTACGAGCAACTTAAGTTGGAAAGACCACATAGATAATATTATGGGGAAGGTAAAACAGAGACTGCACTTTGTTGGCAGAACACTTAGAAGATGCGACAAACCCACTAAAGATACAGTCTACATTACACTTGTCCATCCTCTGCTGGAATATTGGGGATCCTTACCAGGTAGGATTGACGGAGGACATCAAAAAAGTGCAAAGAAGGGCAGCTCATTTTGTGTTAGTGTGCAGTAGGGGTGAGAGGGTCACTGATATGATATGCAAGTTGGGGTGGCAGTTACTGAAATAAAGGCAGTTTTCTTTGCGGCGAGATCTATTTATGAAAATGCGAAAATATTTTGTTGACACCCATTCACGTAGGGATAAATGATCATTATAATAGAATAAGATAAATCAGAGCTTGAACAGAAAGATTTAGGTGTTCCTTTTTCCCATGCATCATTCAAGAGTGGAATGGTAGAGAAGTAGTATGAAAATGCTTGAGTGAACCCTCTGCCAGGCACTAAGTGTGAATTGCGGAGTAACCATGTAGATGTAGATGTAGATGTAGACCTTCCTATTCTTTTTTGTTCTTTGAGAATTTTCTCCTCTAAGTTCCTGAGAAGTATTTATCTTGGTTTTGTTCAGTTTCTCAGTAACAGTTTCCACTTCTTGCACTGGTCTATCATCTGATCCAACTGCAGAAACAACTACCATCAGTTTCAGCCCTGGTGCTTTGGTGTTTGAGCTCTCATCAAGTCCCTCAGTTTTTTTTCCTTGTCCTCCATTTTGCTCCCATGAGAAATGTAGATCTGTTTGGTTGATGCAGCAGAACCCCATGTGGTGCAAGGAAAATTACTCAGGGAGGTCACGTGGTTTGCCTGAGGCTCTATTAATGACACACCCTCCTACATGCCAAGCACCCCTCAGCATGCATCACATCACACACTGGGTTGGGTATCTGGGAAATTGGGGAAGGAAATGGGAGTGGATAAGGGAGAGATGGAGCATTGTGGGACACTGTCCACCTTGTTCATCATTGAGCCCTGTCCAGCATGAGAGACCTTACCGTAGCTATGCTACACTTGGCATTGCCCTCAGCTTCACATTAACACACAAGGCTCACTGCCTACACTGTAGGTAGTTCGACTAACAAGGTCGTGTCCCCCCCCCCCCCCCCCCCCCCACCCACCAGAGACAGTCCTACAGCAGTTACTTCCAAAATATTTTATAACACCTTTTTTAAGAATACATTCATATGAAAGACAGAGCTGCAGTACCAAAACAGGTACAGCTAAAACAGCTATTGGCACGAGAAAATACTGCATCTTCAATGAAATAAAGGACATTAAAGAAAATGTATTTAGAATCTCCCATCAAAACATCTATATCTAATCTACATACATAATCTGCAAACCACTGTTTGATATATGGTGGAGGGTACCCTGTAACACTACTAGTCATGTCCTTTCCTGTTCCACTCAAAAACAGAGAAACAGAAAAATGACTGTCTGTATGCTTCCGTACGAGCCCTAATCTCTCTAACCTTATCCTCATAGTCCTTAAGCAAAATGTAAGTTGACAGCTGCAGAATCATTGTGCAGCCAGCTTCAAATGCTGTTTCTCTAAATTTTCTCCATAGTGCTCCTCAAAAAGAGTGTCGCCTTCTTCCAGTGACTCTCATTTCAGCTCCTGAAGTACAGTAAGACTCCCCTGACCCATGGTTCAGGGCAACTTTCCCAAAATCAACCCCTTTTCCTAGATTTCTCCAGTCCTTTTCCTTCACGCTTCTTCCTTCCCCTTCAACCCTTCTGCCTGAAGAAGTGTCCACTGGCTCCGAAAGCTTGTCTATCACAACAGTCTTTTATGAGTGTGTTCTGCCACTGCTTGGTGAGTAAATTTTTTGTCTATCCAATTAAATAATTTTATCCTGAAGTATTTCTGTAATGTGGATGTGAAGCAGGTGAATGGATTGAAAATAAATAAATTGCCAGGTCCTGATGGGATTCCAATTCAGTTTTACAGAGAGTACTCTACTGTATTGGCTCATTACTTAGCTTGCATTTATCGCAAATCTCTTGCCCAATGTAAAGTCCCAAGAGACTGGAAAAAAGTGCAGGTGACATCTGTATATAAGAAGGGTAGAAGGATGGATCCTCAAAATTACAGACCAATATCCTTAACATCAGTTTGTTGAAGGATTCTCGAACATATTCTCAGTTCGAATATAATGAATTTCCTTGAGACAGAGAAGTTACTGTCCATTCATCAGCATGGCTTTAGAAAGCATCGCTCCTGTGAAACGCAGCTCACCCTTTTTTCACATGATATCTTGCGAACCATGGATGAAGGGTATCAGACGGCTGCCATATTCCTTGACTTCCAGAAAGCCTTTGACTTGGTGCCCCACTGCAGACTCCTAACTAAGGTACGAGCATATGGGATTGGTTCCCAAGTATTGGCTCGAAGACTTCTTAAGTAATAGAACCCAGTACGTTGTCCTCAATGGTGAGTGTTCATCGGAGGCGAGGGTATCATCTGGAGTGCCCCAGGGAAGTGTGGTAGGTCCGCTGTTGTTTTCTATCTACATAAATGACCTTTTGGATAGGGTGGATAGCAATGTGCGGCTGTTTGCTGATGATGCTGTGGTGTACAGGAAGGTGTTGTCATTGAGTGACTGTAGGAGGATACAAGATGACTTGGACAGGATTTGTGATTGCTGTAAAGAATGGCAGCTAACTCTAAATGTAGATAAATGTAAGTTAATGCAGATGAATAGGAAAAAGAGTCCTGTAATGTTTGAATACTCCATTAGTAGTGTAGTCGTTGACACAGTCATGTCGATTAAATATTTGGGCGTAACATTGCAGAGCGATATGAAGTGGGACAAGCATGTAATGGCAGTTGCGGGAAAGGTGGATAGTCGTCTTCGGTTCATTGGTAGAATTTTGGGAATATGTGGTTCATCTGTAAAGGAGACCACTTATAATACACTAATATGACCTATTTTTGAGTATTGCTTCAGCGTTTGGAATCCCTATCAGGTCAGATTGAGAGAGGACATAGAAGCAATTCAGAGGCGGGCTGCTAGATTTATTACTGGAGATTTGATCATCATGCGAGTGTTACGGAAATGCTTCAGGAACTCAGGTGGGAGTCTCAGGAGGAAAGGAGGCATTCTTTTCATGAATCACTACTGAGGAAATTTAGAGAACGAGCATTTGAGGCTAACTGCAGTACAATTTTACTGTCGCCAACTTACATTTCGGGGAAAGACCCCAAAGATAAGATAAGAGAGATTAGGGCTCATACAGAGGCATATAGGCAGTCATTTTTCCCTCGTTCTGTTTGGGAGTGGAACAGGGAGAGAAGATTCTAGTTGTGGTATGAGGTGCCCTCCGCCATGCACCGTGTGGTGGATTACAGAGTATGTATGTAGATATAGATGTACTTGCATGCTGTATCTTGTCCCTTCTCCTTGTCAGCGTTTTCCACATATTCCTTTCCTCTCTGATTCTGCGCAGAACCTCCTCATTCCTTACTCTAAGAGTCCCCCAATTTTTTTATATTCCTCTGTAGCACTACATCTCAAATCCTTCAATTCTCTTCTGTTCTGGGTTTCCCAATTCAGTACCACAAAATGCTGTGCTCCTAACGTACATTCTCAGAAATTTTTTCCTCAAATTAAGGCCTGTGTCTGGTACTAGTAGACTTCTCTTGGTCAGGAATGCACTTTTTTCCAATGGTAGTCTGCTTTTGATGTCCTCCTTGCTCCACCCATCATTGGTTATTTTGCTGCCTAGGAAGCAGAATGCCTTAACTTCATGTACTTCATGACCATCAACCTTGATGTTAAATTTCTCGCTGTCCTCATTTCTGCTACTTCTCATGACTTTCATCTCTCTTCAATTTACTCTCAGTCCATATTCTGTACTCAATAAATTGTTCATTCCATTCAGCAGATCATGTAATTCTTCTTCACTTTCACAGATGGTAGCAATGTCATCAGCAAATCTTATCACTAAAGTTCTTTCACCTTGAATTTTAATTCCACTCTTGAACCTTTCTTTTTTGCATTATTGTTTCTTCGATGTACAGATTGAACAGTAGGGGCAAAAGACTACAACCCTGTCTTAAACTTTTTTTTTAATATGAGTATTTCACTCTAGGTCACCCACTCTTATTATTCCATCTTGGCTATTGAACACATTGTACATTAACCAATTAACCATCTCTCCCTAACCCCCCCCCCCCCCCCCCCTCCTTCTGTTTTTCTCAGAATTTCAAATGTCTTGCACCATTATAGACTGTTAAATGCTTTTTACAGGTTAACAAATCCTATGATGTGTCCACAGTGTCAGAATTGCCTCTCTAGTGCCTTTGTGTTTTCTTAGGTGAAACTGGTCATCATCTAACACATACTCAATTATGTTTTCGATTCTTCTGTATATTATTCTTGTAACCAACTTGGAAGCTTGAGCTGTTATACTGACTGGAGGATAATTCTTGTACTTGTCTTGTCCTGCAGTCTTTGGAATTGTGTGGATGATATTTTCCGAAAGTCAGATGGTATGTCATAAGACTCATACGTTCTGCACACCACCATGAATACGGTAGACATTTTGTTGTCACTTTCCCCAATGACTTTAGAAACTCTGATGAAATGTTATATATACCTTCTGCCTTATTTGTTCCTAAGTCCTCCAAAGCTCTCTTAAATTATGATTCTAATACTGATCATCTATCTCCTCTGAATAAACCCCTGTTTCATCTTCTACAACAGCTAATTGTTTTGACTTTCCTATATGCTGTGTCAGTCCTTCCAACAATAATTTCTTTTTCAATTTCTTCACATTTTTCCTGCAACTATTTCCTCTTAGCTTTCCTGCATTCCCTATTTATTTTATTCCTCAGTGACTTGTATTTCTGTATTCCTGAACTTCCCTAAACATTTTTGTACTTCCTTCTTTCATCCATTCTTTTGTGACCCATGGTTGCTTCACAGTTATCTTCTTGGTACCTATTTTTTTCTTTCCAGACACTGTGATTGCCCTATTTAAAGATGTCAATTCATCTTCAACTGTATTGCCTACTAAGCTATTCCTTATTGCTGTATCTACAGCCTTAGAGAACTGCAAGTGTATCTCATCATTCTTTAGTACTTTGGTATCCCACTTCTTTGCATATTGATTCTTCCCAACTAATCTCTTGAACTTCAGCCTACTCTTCATCACTACTACACTGTGATCTGAGTCTATATCTGCTCCTGGGTGTGCCTTACAATGCAGTATCTGATTTTGGAATCTCTGTCTGACCATGATGTAATCTAACTTAAACCTTTCCATATCACCCAGCCTTTTCCAAGTATACCTCCTCCAGAAGAATATCTCCAAACTAAGCTAGTAGTGGTTTTGAGAAAAATTAGAAAAGGAAGATCTGGGATGGTGGAAGCTGATAGGACTGCTGAGAAACCCATTACCAAGAATTGATATTTAGTGTTGGCGAGAAATGATCAAAAGTAAGATCTGATGAAATGAGGACTGGCAGGTTCTCTCTAGTGTATCATTGGCCCTGCAGAGTTAAGAAGGTACTAGACTATCACTCATACTTCATCATTAAACTAGATATGGGTACATAAAAGAATATTCAGACAATTAGTGATGGTAAAGTATTTGTCAGCTAGACACCGTGCCATCTTGAATTGAGTTCTACTGTCATCTTAGAGTATTGTGTTCTTATGTATTTTCATGGCCAACAAAAATCTTTATACAGCTAAGTGAAAAGTTCTGAAGGAAAGAGAGTGTTAATAGGTGTAATCTAAAGAATGTGTCAATATGAGGTAGAGTATAATTTTCTTGTTACCACTACCTGGAGTCATGTAACTGGGTAATGAACTGTCTGGCACTGGGTATCAACAGAGCAGAACAGCAGTCATATGCACTGCAGTGGGTAGAAAGCTCACAGATGTAGTAAAAGTGTGAGTATGTTTCCTTTGAGGAAAGAGCACTTCTAGAAGGCCTACCATGTGTGTCTGGTAGCACTGGCACACAGATCATCTCCCTTACTAATACTTGCTGCAGGTTGATCATACATGATCCTGTCATAACTTGGTAAAGAATCCCATTGTCCATAATGCCAGAAGTCTGTTGCACACCAACTAACTCCCACTCCCAGATATGAATACTCACCATGGCCAACCAGTAATAGAAACTAATTGAGTCCATTTTAATTTTTATTAGTTATAAACAAATCAAACATGCTCAGGAATGAGGACAAAGCAGAAGCAGTGAGTTGAAAAGACAGAAGCATCAGCAATCAGAGATGATAACTTAGAAAGAGAGAGAAGTAAAGAAAAGAAGGGGTTCATCAAAGGAGAGTGTTTTTTTTCTTTGTCCCAACAGAGGTTAATAGTGTGTAAATAGTTACATATGCAATAAAGACAACTGAGAAGTACAGAAAAGAGGTATCTGATGTGAATGCTTTTGTTCATGTTATTGCCTTTCAGAAATTTAAATATTTCAGATGAGCTCTCCCCCTAAGGTAGGAATATTAGAATTTTCTCAGAATAACAGTTACCAGTGAGAAGAAAGCATGTAATTCCACAGTTATAGTTAAGAGGTAGTTGATAAGTCAAAGTGGATGGAAATTTATTTTTTCATGTAACCACAGATCACTGTGCCATGACAGGGCATGATGGTGAGGTCCACTCACTAAGTGTGGGTGAAGGTGACTGCAGTTAAGAAAATGCTTTTAAGTATGTATATTGCCATTGTAAATGTAAAATACCTGTAAAAAAAGGATAAATTAACATGTAAACACATGAGTACCTGGAGTCTGGGCAAGGCTTGCTCACACCAAAGCTATCACAGCTGTGTGTCGTAGGGGTCCCCGTCAAATTAATATTCATGGCTGGGCAGTGAAGATTAGTGGTTGTTCAGATGACAACAGTTCGTCGTAAGCAGATGCCTGCCAGTGCAGGTCTGCCTCACCCATGGCTTGAAGGACAGTGGCCACCACTCGCCCCAATCTAGTGGGTGGTCTGTGCCAAATACCTGTTGATTCCCTTCCCTGCCTCTGCCGGATCACCCAGCTAACTGATGCACAATAGCCAAGACCACCATCTATCTGAATTTTGATCCCATTAAAAAGTGTAAACCCCTCCCAAACCAGTAAATCAGTGATTGGATCCAGTGTGGTGTAATTAATCAGACTCTGGAGTACAAAAAGTGTTAAGCATTGTATAAGGGAAGGATACAGCAAGTGTTACAAGCTATGTAGTTTTAATTTTTATAATCAGTCCCTATGGGACAAGATGTTCTGAAGGAATAGAACAAATCAGCAAATAGTGAATTCATTAAAATCATACAGACTGCACAACATTTCAAAAAATATTAATTTTAATAAAGGAAAATTTCTGTTATAAAATAAATTCTCACAATGTGGTAAGAGCCACATCTGGAACTTGCTTTTCATTCTGTATTAGAATTAACTTTTGATTTTTGTATAGTGTGAGTTGGAAGGAGATAGTCTCCAACTAGCCATTGATTATAAACAGTGTAAATTTCACTGTTTTTGTAATTTTTCATTTATGAATTTGGAGGTGTAGCTCTTCTTTACTGTTGGCTTTGTACAAATTAATGTACAGAATGGTCAGAGATACCCAAGAGAGAACAGCTTTTACTCAAATTGCTAGCGTGGAGGGAGCAGTGGTAACTCAGACTTTGCATGGGCAGACCCCAGCACATGGTGTAGCCACAAAACCTTTCCAGTGCCAGAAACAGAAAGAGAGAGAGAGAGAGACGTAAAATTAATTTGAATAATTTGCTTACTGATTCACATCAGTGGTAGATAATGAGTTGATTGATGCCAAGATAAAAGTTCCTTAATTAAAGCATTCAGTTTGACAAAGTAATTTTCTTTGGCCATTGAATCACACTAATGTCAGGTCTTGAATGCAGACTACAAGGTGGATGAGCCTAACTTATTTCTTAGTTCACCAATCAATTAATATTAAAATACCTCAAGATGGAGAGTTCTCTTAAACACAGTAGCTGCTATACTCATATATGACCAGAGAGCAACTGGTCATTTAGGGACACAAATTCATCATGTGCTTCAAAGAGTAAGTGCCAAAACATGTCTCACAATGTTTCAAAACACAGAGCCAAACCTCCATTCTGGGAACACAAGAACCATTAATTCCTCACCATCAAATTACGCTGGCATCTGGCAACTATTTGCCTATCATGGAAGTGCACTGAGGTATCAGAAATCCTGAGAGATCATCTCTCACATCAGTCATATGCAGCTGTTTGGAGATGCAAGATTTGCCATTCTTAGGTAGCAGTAACATGGAAGTAGCTACCATATTAGTGAAGGCTATCTTTAATCTTTGGGAAGTAATCTTATGCAACATCCAATTACTATTGAATATCACAAATACCAATTGGTATCTTGCCACAGCTCTGGTGGTTGCTCACGCTCTGTTCCACACTGTACCATGCACAAACCCACTACCACGGATCTATTCAGCAGTAATGTAGTAAGTCACATCATGCTGCTTCTGTTTCTGGTTCTATACCTCATCTCAAGTTGTTTGCTGATATTAATGCTCCACAGAACAGTATTTTATTCTTCTGAGAACTTTTCAAAGTTAAATGTTAGCAAAATTATTTCACCGTCACGAGGAGTACGTAGATTGCACATCGTCCTTAACACTATATCTTCCTACAACCTTCTGACAGTCCCTGAAAAGCCTCATTTATTTTCACCCTAGTGAACTACCTTACCCATAACTACTTTACACTTGAGGGCCTGATCTGCCAACAAAACAAGGGGATGGTTTTGGGAAAAGAGTTGGGCCCTTGTCATGCTAACCTCTTTATGGGCTGCATGGAAGAGATACTCAAAGCTGGGCCTCAAGACTTTGTATGCATTTATCAATGACATATCTGTGGCTTGGAATCACTGTGACAATGAAACTCTCCACTTCCTGCAACCCAAAACTTTTCTTCCCTCTCAGCTTCATTTTGTCTGTTACTGAATCAAAAACCATCTTCCTTGGTGTTGCCCTTCTCTCATCTTAGCCTCAGGTAAAATAAAACCAACCATGACGAAATGAAACCTCCACTCTTACACCAGCCATCAGTTATATGTCAAACACTGTTTTCAGCAAAGTCTAGGCAACCATGGCAAAATAACTGGCTCCAGTACCGAATCACTCAGCACCTATAACAACCTCTCCCAGCCTTTTCCCTCCTGCAGCTACCAGTGGCGGATACAGAAAAACATCTAGGAGGGGGCACTAAAGATATCTTGAGCTACCTTTACTTTTACCGTAATAAAAAATAATCAAGTCACATGCAAAGTTTAAAAAAGTTTTATTTAAACTGATTGTACACATATACAAGACAATGCTATCTTATGATATAAAGAAGTTGCAACTGTGTTTATCTTCCTTAAATGATCATTCAGTCGAATCAGCTGATGAAAGAAACAAACAAATAGCATGTGGGGTGACTGGCAGGAGCGGTGCAGGTGGCAATGTGTATCCGCCACTGGCAGCTACCCCACATATTTTATTTGCAGATGAACAGCTTATTTGTTATTCGTGCCAAATTTAACCAATTTCTTAATCATGCCTCATTTCACAATCTTTTTCTCACCCTCTGACAAGTATACATCCCACCTCCAAAGAGAACCAGTACTGACACCCAACTGACACATTGTCACCCATTGCCAACCAGGCCTCAACTCCCTCCTTACATTACTCAGCAACATTATTACTTTCTCAAGCCTCAACCAATATTTGACCATCTCTCCCAGATATGCTTTCCACTGAAATGTATTACATTAGCAGCTGTCATGTTGGCAACCTGGTATGGGTTACTGGCTTAGCCACTCCATCTGGCACTTGCAGCAGGCCAAGGTGGAATCCTACTACTTGTTCTCACAGCATTCCTATCCCATTTTTTCCTTTATTTTGTGCAGCATACTGAGGGTAGGATTGAGAGCATCAGAAAGGAGACAATGAAATATAAAAGTTAATTAGAGAAAACTGGGGTATATTCTCAACTACAGTATGCATAAATGGTAAAGTGTGACTGCCAATCTATGAATTTGAACAAAATAAAAGAACAGGAAATAGGAGAGGTGGCAGTTCACACTTGTGTGACAGGTGGCCAGTCCTAGAGAACCAGTGCCAATTGTTCTGGATGAAGGTCTGAACACAAGAGTGAGATACTACTGTTCTTTGCACTCCAGGAACTTACAGTGGCCACACATGTGACTCCTCTCCCACTCTAGCTACTGGTTAAGTCAGTAGCTTGGGTAAGCCAGTTTATTCAGTGAAGACATTGGAAAAGTGGCATAAGTTTGGATTTGGCAGCTTATACTGGACTGAACAGCCTCTGTACGAAAGGCAGGCTGTGACAGTATGTAGGCAGAGGCTAAGTTGTCCTGAGACAATACTTGAAAGTTTGAATGGAAACAGAGTGAAACAAAATTTTGCAGAAATGTCTTTAATAATATCCCAAACTGACTGTGCACTCCACCCTCCCCCCCTCCCCCATGGAAAAGGAATGTGCTACAGTTACACAAAATAATTAATTTCTTATTCATGCCCCATTTCAGTGAAATGAATTGCACATTGTATAACTTTTCGATCACTAACAATAATACTATAGTCAGCTTATCTGGAAATAGGTTTTATAAAGAAATATCCATGGTTTGAAATACTTAAATTACACATAGAGATCGAAATTGTAGTGAGCAAATAGCTTTTTCAGTTTTTTAGCTTTTTGTTCCTAAACAGAAACAGATTGTATAAAACCCTCAGTCTCATCCTTCCAACAATTATTTTCATTTTTCCTAAAACTTTCAGTTTAGAAAGTAATTCATATTCAAAATTCTTATGTTCTAGAAGGCTTGAATCTTAAATAATGGTTGTTTTCAAAATGCAGTAAACTATATTATAACCCGAAATCTTCTGATTCCAAAAATATCCACTCTCATTCAAATAACTTGTTAGTTTGCTAATTACTCACTCAGCAAAACATTTTTTAGTAATTTGTGGTGGGCTCTGAATCCTCTTGAAGCAAAAATTATTTACTTAAAATTAGTTTCTACAATTTTACTTTTTTTCTAGTGATACAAGCCAAGTTAATCCGATTTGCATTTTTGTTTATTGTAATTTTATGTCCTCATGTTTTGTCCTGTTTTGTGTTAATAAATAAATTGTAGCACACAACTTAAATGTTTATTCTTATGTGCCTCTACAAGTAAGTGCACAGGACAATGATCCAGTCAGTCAGAGCATAACATTTGTTTGGCCAGTATTATGTAGACTGTTGCATGTTAAGGTGTATTGAGTCTGCATTAAAATGGCAACTTGATAATATCTCTCAGTTGCTCTCAGTCAAAATATATAATTGTCCTGTAAATTAGTTTTCAGTTAGCTATGAAACTGAACACAGCATGTAATACCTAGTATTCCATGTGAGTGGTTGCTATGGGCATGTTGTCTGTTAGTCAGAACATGACAGTGAAAGTGCACTGTTAAAATGTTGCCATGCTGACAGAACTTCAGAAGTGTAGGTGATGACTTACAGTGCATGCATTGTCTAAACTATTGAACACAAGCAGATAATCAATAAATTACTTGAGTCAATAAATATGAGAATATTACTACTTAGTTTTTACAGTGTTGTGGCCATCATTTAACAGGTTTGTCACTAAACCAAATTATAGCATGAAGATAGACACTGAATGGCAGTAGAAATGAGGGACTGTTATTTATGGGCATACCACAGTAAAGTACAGGCAACCCAAGACCTTAAGATCACACAAACATGAGATATTATACGAAGTGGTCATGCTTGTGATAAGATTGGACAATATGTTGACAAATGTAATAGAGGAAATAAGTGTACATATATGCTTTGCAAACAAGTTGTACATTGATTTTCAGTTGACAAGCAGAAAGAATTTACCAGCCAATGGCAAGCCAGGAATGTCGCTGCCATGTTGGAAAGGTGTTACCCAATAGGAATCTAAGTGTATTGTTGCCTTATGTAGCGAACAGCAACCAATAAGAGGGCTGGTTTGATGACAGAAAAGGAAGCAAGGATTAGAGGTCAGTGATGAAAAAGGTATGTTAGTTAAGAGTTAACTATTTTCTGACAGTGGCATAACATCTGACCTAGACTCAAATTTACACTGAGATAATAGTTAGTCACATTATTGATGAAAAATCCAGGGTATCAACTTCTGTCGGTCTGATGTTAAGAGCGAAGAAGGTAATTCAGAAGTAATGGGAGTAGCTAACATTAAACATGTATTGTATGAGGAAAGTCAAGGGATACAGGAAAAGTCTATGGCCAAGAACATTAAGTTATTATTGAAGATGATGGCACAAAAAGATAAAAAGTAGTGGTCTTAAAGGTGCAATTAGCAGGGACACTGGTACCTTCAAGGTAGAACTAAAAGGAAATAACAAAACTGGATGAAAATAGTAATGAAATACATGCAAAATTGGACTGAGCTAACAAGGAAACTGGTCCAATCATTTTAACGTTAATGATTTAAAGAAGAAGATAGATTCTGTTAAAGTTAATTTGGAAAATAAATTGGAAAGCAAAAGACATAATGAAATCAAAATTAGTAACTTTCAGTGATAACATGGAATGTATGGGGACAGGAAATTGAAAACCATTAGCATGAGCAGATGGAAGTTGTTGAACCCTGTCAGGCTCAGGTGATAGAAGCAGGGAAAACTTGACGTTATGCTGATAGAAACAAAATGATGTTAAAAAAATAATTATGTCTAAAAACACAGATGATGTGACTTACCGAACGAAAGTGCTGGCAGGTTGATAGACACACGAACAAACACAAACATACACATGAAATTCAAGCTTTCCCAACAAACTGTTGCCTCATCAGGAAAGAGGGAAGCAGAGGGAAAGACGAAAGGATGTGGCTTTTAAGGGAGAGGGTAAGGAGTCATTCCAATCCCGGGAGCAGAAAGACTTACCTTAGGGGGAAAGAAGGGATATACACTCGCACACACACACATATCCATCCGCACATACACAGACACAAGCAGACATTTGTAAAAATAATTAGATGTTGTTGATTTTAATCATGTGGAAGTGTTTTTAGAAATTGGTACTGAAATATTGATACATTTGATAACATTGTGACAGAACGCCAAGTTACAGAGAAATGTAAGACATCTTAAATTTTTAATGAAGTGAAGAAAATACAGCTGGTTAAGGCACAATCAAGGTTTTAAGAACACTGACAAAATGTAAGCAGATAGTGAATAAAAAGGCAGAGAAAACAAACTTAGTTAAAAGTTAGTAAAACCATTAGCAAATTACCAGTACTAAATGCAAGCTAAGATTTTCTATGTTGACAACCATGCGGCCAATGTGCAGAAGGCAGTCTTCAGAGAGATTACAGTGTTCAATCAATTTGTGTGTGTGTGTGTGTGTGTGTGTGTGTGTGTGTGTGTGTGTGTGTGTGTGTGTGTGTGTGTAAGGCAAAAATGTTCAAAGGCTTTGGTGTATATTGTATTTTTCTTGCAAATGATTTGAATGGTAAATAGAAGGTTTAATGCAATATTTAAGACTGTGCTGTGACACAAGGGGGAAATGAATTATGAACAAATGAAAAGACAGGAGGTTTGCTGATCTACAGTCATTACACTACATAGTGAATAGTGCCTCCCAAGCTGACTGAATCCATTCTACCTTTTCTGGTTCACTCTCTTTTTCTACTATCCTATGTGTAGTGTATAAAAAAAAAAGTTGTCATCTCGTGCAACACACAATATTACAAAGTATTTTTGAACACTTTTCTGGAAACTGTCTTGAGCAGTCTTATAGCTACAAACAGGCCTCAGCTTATTGATGGTGTCAGTATAGAGATGTGGATTGGTGATCATGTTGTCATCAACTATAGTTATTAAAGTAAATAAATGAGTGAAGCAAGTGAGGAGTGTATTTCTACTGGAAAGAGTATATGAGTAGTTGCTAACATCTCCTTGAAACAATGAATTAGCATCATTTGGATCCAGTATAATGGACACGGAGGAATTATGTACAAAATTTAAATAGATAGTAAATCATGCTCTGGAGATGTATGTGCATAGTAGGTAGATTACTGGTGGGAAAGACCCACCAAGTTCTAATAACAACATTCGGAAAATGCTGAGGAAGCAAAGGAGTTGCACTCTCAGTTCAAAAGAAAAACTGCAGATGACAACAGGCAAAGGTCAGTAGATATTAGGGAATCTGTAAAAAGATCTAGGTATGAAGCATGCAACAACTACCACTATCATACCTTAGCGAAAGATCTGGTCAAGAACCCAAGAAAATACAAGCCCTATGTAAAATCTCTAAGTGTCCATGGCTGCTACTCACAGACTGATGTGGCAGTAGAAGATAAAAAATGAAAAGCCAAAGTTTTAAATTCTGTATTTAAAAAATTGTTCATGCAGGAGAACTGTACAAACATACCATAATTCGATCATCACACAGATGCATGTATGGATGACAAAGTAATAGTTATCCCTGACAGAGAGACAACTGAAAGAGTTGAAAACAAATAGGTCACCAGGTCCAGATGAAATCCCAGTTTGGTTTTATGAAAAGTACTCCACAGCATTGGCCTTTTATTTAGCTTCCATTTATTACAAATCTCTGACCCAAAAGCAAGTCCCAAGCAACTAGAAAAAAGTGCAGGTTATTCCGCTATATAAGAAGGGTAAAACAACAAAACTGCAAAATTGCAAACCAATGTTCTTAACGTCGGCTTGCTGTAGAATCCTTGAACATTTTTTCACTTAGAATATAACAAATTGCTCGAGAGGGGAAAGCTTTAGTCAGCAGTAAGCACAATTTTAGATAACATCTGAAATTCAGCTTGCCCTTTTCTCACATGATATACTGAAAACTATGGATGAAGGAAGACAGGCAGATTCCACATTTCTAGGTTTCCAAAAAGCTTCAAACACAGTGTCCCACTGTGGACTGTTAATGAAAGTACAAACACATGGAAGAGCTTCCCAAATATGCTAGTGGCTCAAGACTTCTTAAGTAATAGGAACCAGTATATTGTCCTAGAAGGTAACTGTTCATCAGAGTCAAGGGTATCGTCACGAGTGAAGTTTGATAGGAAGTTTGATAGGACCACTATTATTTTCTATATACATAAATGATCTGGTGGACAGCTGTTTGCTGATAATACTGTGGTATACAAGAAGACGTCATTGTTGAGTGACTGTAGAAGGATATGAGACAGACAAAATTTCTAGTTTTGTGATGAATGGTAGTTAGCTTTAAATGAAGAAAAATGTCAGTTAGTGAAAATGAGTACAAAAACAAATCCTTAATGATCTAATACAGCATTAGTAGTGTGCTGGTTGACACAGTCACTTCCTGTCACTGAAAAGTGATATGAAACAGAGAGAGCATGTGTGTAGGGAAGGTGAAAGGTTGACTTTGGTTTATTTGGAGAGTTATAGGAAAGTGCCATTCACCTGTAAAGTAGATTCCATATAGAATTTTAGTGCAACTTATTCTTGAGTACTGCTTGGGTGCTTGGGATCAGTACCAGATCAGAGTAAAGGAAGACATTGAAGAATTCAGAGAGAAGCTGATGGATTATGTTACCAGTTAGTTTGACCAAGACATTTACAGAGATGCTTCAAGAACTCCAATGTTAACCCTTGGAGGGAAGGTGATGTTCTTTTCAAGGAACACTATTGAGAAGATTCAGAGAACTGGAATTTGAAGTTGATTGCAGATTGATTCTACTGCTGCCAATGTACATTTGGGATAAGGACCATGAAAAGGAGAAATTAGGGCCTCTTTGGCAGAGTACAGGCAGTCGTTTTTCTCACACTCTATTTTCAATTGGGACAGGAAGGGAAATGACATAGTGGTACAGGGAACCCTCCACCATGCACCATATAGTGGCTTGTGTAGTCTGTATGTTGATGTAGATGTACTATGCTCAGTTCAAATGCAAACAAAAAATTTCTGTGTCAGTATCTGTTGACAATATTTAACAGGATGGATGCAATGTATTTTAAAATATCAGTCAAATTTTGTGAAGGGTGTTTCATTTTGTTTATTTTAACTTAGTAATAATGAAATTTTGTATAAAGTACTGAACCTCTTTCAGCCAAAATGTAGTGTGAAATTCGAGGTAAGAAAAAAATTCAAAACTTTTAAGATGTAATTTTGGAAAAGTGAAGAAAATTGTAAGGGCATAAAAGCATCAGAAATTTTCACAATAGCAGTAGTAAAGAAATATTTCAGTGTAATTTGTAAAAATGTTTCAGAGTAGTATTAGTCATTTGTTCAAGTCAAAGGAAATTTATTTGCCTGTAATAAAACATATTTTCAACAAAGTTTGTAAAAATGCAGCCCTTCAAGCCACAGTAAAGAGAAATGTGTTGATTTGGATTAACTGATGTCTTGTCAGTATTGAAAAAGAACATAATGTTTTATCAGTAATTTTATTATTTTTTGTTGTGAAGTGTCATTACTTGAAATCAATATTAAGGAAAGCAAAACACGGAACTGATGTTTAATGATACTGTAATAAAGAAGAGTAATGATAATGATAAAGTTTTAATGAAGTAATAAACAAGTAAGTGTTGGAGAATATGAGAGGTACTGCATGATGTCGCAATGGTTAGGACACTGGTATGGAAGCCTGTATTTGTATTAATTAATTTTTACGAATGTATTTCATTAGTTATCAGTTTTTTTAACAAGTAACTGGCAAAACAGTGAAGAGGGAGGAAATATGCTTGTAAGGCTAAAGATCTTGCCATCAAGACAATCATTTCATGTATGAGAGTCTGAGGATTAGGATAAATTTGATGGTACTTACAACATTACAGGAAATGAGGCTAACAAAAAATATCATGTTATTGTTCTCAAAAACTCAGACAAACCTGGGGACGCATTTTCTTCAGCCAAAGGAGACAGCTGCAAGTGTTACATCATTGCAAGTGTCTTATCATGAAGGCAGAACAACCTAAACTGCATAAAGCATCACTAAGAGTAAATGCATACACAGTGCCAAAGAGCACAATGAAGTTGTTTGAAAAAGGAAAGGTACAAGGAAGTATGTCATTGCATGGTGCAATCAGTCTGTAAATAATCACAGAATAGGAGAAGTAACCGTATATTCCAACCGGTATATTGTATGTGGTAGTACTGTAAGTAGTTGTTCTGTAAGCACTGTTTTAAGGATGTAAGGGAAACTTTTGTGTCAATGACAAAGTACTGAAAAAGAGGATTAAAAAGCCACCTGACTGACATCTTCCCTTACCAAACAAGTGAAATAAATAGTAGCAATAAGGAATAAAATAAGTTGAACATACAGTAAGGTTGAAAACTTGCACTAGAAAATAAGGACCCAGAGGCAATATTGAACTTAGAACATATCAAAGAACTTATTTGAAAAGGCTTTTCAAATGTTTAAATAACAGAAAATCATATAGTCTCTAATTAAAAATGCAACATGTATTTCATTAGATTGTTTCAGAGTAAAACAACGAAAAATTCAGAACGGAATTTTGAAAGCAGAGAGGGATGTAACATGGCAGAAATTCATTATGGGCAAATGTAAAACTTTCTCAAAGTTCTCTCCAGCCACCACAAAGCCAAGACAAGCCAGACCAGCATCTTGTGTTTCAATCAAAATGACAAACAGGCAGGGAGCTGGTATTGCAAAAAACAGAACATACCTAGAATGTACTACCTTACCTTACATGGGCAGGTAGTGGAATTGTAAACTCTGCAACATGACCTCAACAAGGGGAAGACACCAAGTCATTTTGACAGCACAGCTCAATTTTGGAGGAGAGAAAAAAATTTTTCACAAGAACCCTATTAGCCTGCTGATGTGCCAGAAAGGCAACAAGCTGAAGCCCTGAAAGCAATTCTCCTGAAATACAAAGGTGGTGAGGGACCACTGAAGAGCCTAGACAGGTAGACCACGTTTGGTCATTGCCAATCATACATAACATCATTACCTCAGACAAGCAGTAGTAAATATTCAAGCTTCCGAGCATTCACATCTTTCCATTGCAATACACTTGCTATGAGACTGAGCTTATGATACACTTTACACTCTTCCAAAATGACGTCTGCCTTCAAGACTTCTACCTGTCTAGTCTGCTGTACTTGGTCACTGTTAGCTGCTGACCTCACAACCGCTGATGAGAAGACTTCAAGATTTCTACCTCAAGCTTGCTGAGCAAAACTGTTGGTGTTTGATGCACCGTCCACTTGTTGCAGTACTTGGGAGGTGTGTTAACTACTGCTGCCCAGACTAGTACATGTAAGCAGTAAAAGGCATCAACAGCCTTTCTTGGCAGAAGGCCTATGCTACTGCTCATCTTCACGGTGTGCAGAGTTGGTTAGTGATTACCCAAGCTCACACCTTTAGTGTCTACAAGAGTGCTCTGGTAACACAGAGTCACTCTCCTGGGCAACAGTGTCTGCTGTATGGTTCATGTCAGCTGAAAGCAAGACTGGCTGGTTCCCCACACCATGTTTACTTGAGCCATATTCTGCTGGGTGGTGTACTCCACAGATTGTTGTGACAGTGTCAGGTCATTCCAAGACCGAGTGCTGCACTGCTGGTGGCCTAGGTGCTAACATGGAGAAGAATACATTACTGTAAACTTTAATGTAATAAATTCTTGTTCCACTAACAGTGTATCATTAACACACAGTGCGTCAATCGGCCTGCTCTACCACACTTCTCGTTCCATCGTTCCAACAGCAGTAGGCGTGTCAACCCAGAACCCTACAATATGTTTAAGTCAGATGTTCTGTGTCCCTGTTATTTAACATTAAGTTTTGAGTTTATTGGTTAGTGGGACTGTAAGTACCAGCTAGTTGACAATTTGTTAGAAATAGTATATTTGTGTAATTTGCTGTGACAAATAAATAACCTTCAATGAGTGTGGAGTAGTTCATTCTTCCATTCATCTTCTGTACATCCTATCTAGAAGCATAACTTTCGCAGATGTAGAATAGTCAAGTTATACATCAACATAAAACAAAGACATCATAGAAGCTTAATCTGTGTAGAGTACTAACAAAAAATTATCACTTTACTGATGAACACTATTCATTTTTAAGCTTTTTTAATTTAATCAGGAAAATTATTTAGGACACTGCCACTCTGAAGAAAGCTGCTGCCTCCTCAGTTACACAGCCACTGTTTGTTAGCTGTTAGTAGCATAATATATGCTTGATTAAAATTGTATTTTTCAATGAAAATATTTTTACAGCTACAAATACCATATGCTATTCATAGCTCATTATTATTTCTCATATATCTGTACAGCAAACCCTTCTACTGTGTATGTAGTGAACAGAACTTTCGAATTTCAGAATACAGGTATTCAGATAATTTGATGAAAGAGTGGGCAATGAAGTATGTTTTTCTTTTTTTTTTTTTTAATTTTCCTTCAAAGCAGTAGGGATTCTCAATTTATTGCTTTATGTATGACAGAAGTTTGTTGAAGATCTTACCACCAAAATCTTATCACAAAAATCTGTTCCAAATCTTTGATGAAGAGGCAAAGACTACATGAAAATAATTTTGTTTTTGTTTTTTTGTTTCTGTTAATGTGTGTGTCATAGCACAGTCAAAACTTATTATTATCAGCTACAAAATCCATTCAGGAGTGAAGGTATTTGAATGTGAGACAAAGAATTCCAAGATCCTTGAAAAGACTTCTGCAAGATATTTCGTTATCTATCTTACAGAATATTTTTACTGCTCATTTCTGCTGTTCAAACAGTATTTACCTTAGGTACGTAGCCCCAGAAGAGAATTCCGTAAGAAATCAGGAACTGCAAAATCTGCAACATAACCCAACACTCTTGTCTTGAGGTCAACACAATAAGAACCAATTCTAAAGACATAATGTATAATATGAGTCTTTGTGAGATTAAGACTTAAATGCCATTAGCTGTGAAAGGGCTCTTCAGTCATCATCTGACCTGTCTGCTAGGATTGAGTTTTGACCTTTGCTTGGTATCCTAAGTCACCACCAAACATTACAGTTTTTGAACTGTTATTTAAAGTCATGATCTAGTCACACTAATGTGACTGGTACCCATGTTGGATGCCACTGTGCAGTAACCACTCATAGACAACAGGTGGCAGCACTGACAGTAGAGGGTACATTAACAGTGGGAGGACTGGAGTGATTTATTTGATGTCCAAAAGGACATGATCATTGGATTTTGGGCCAAGGGTGGAAGCATTTCTGGAATGGCAGAGTTTCTAAACTGTTCACTTGCTATCATGGTTCAAGGTATACTGTACATGGCAAAATGGCACTACCCAAAACTGCTGTCAAATAACTGTGGTACACCACAGAGGTGAATGATGGCTGCAGAAGTGTGTATGAGCAACTGTTGAGCAACTGAGTACCTGGATGAACCAAGGGGCTACCAACATTATCTCCTCAGCAATCATTCAGGGAACTTTGCTGGGTATGGGCCTCCTCAGCAGGCTGGTTCATGCATCCATGCTGACTGCTGTTCATTGGTGACAAAGTTTGGAATATGCATTCCAATACTTTAACTGTCCTTCCACTGATTGGTGGCAGTTGGCCTTTTTAGAAGAATCCATGTTCCATCAGACTTATGACTGTTAGTTCGTACAGTGTCAAATGTCTGAAAGCAAACACCCAGCAACAATCATCAGAAGAGTCTAGGCCAGAGTGGGGAGTGTTACAGTCTGCAGAACGTTTATGTGGTTTTCTCTGGGTAATCTCCTCATTGTGGAAGGCATAATGTATCAACACAAGTATGCTTCTATCTTTTGGGATCTCATCTAATGCTACATGCAATTTGCTTTTCTTCTGCACAATGCAACTTGCCATACAGCTCACAGTGTGAGTGTGTTCTTTGAAGGGCACTAGGTTGAGCTTACCATACTCCCAGGATCACCAAACAAAGTGGATTTAAACGCAATTGATAATCTGTGGGACCACCTCAATTGGCGCTGTTCATGTCAGATTCCCATTTGAGAAACCTAGAGCAGCTGGCTGTGGTACTAGAGTTGGAATGGCTTTACATATCTTCCAGAACCTCACTGATTCTTTTCCCACACATCTCATGGCAGCCCAAACAGCAAAAGGTTTTCAGGCTTTCAACAGGTGATCACATTAATGTGACTGGACAGTGCAAATAGGCCAGAACCAAGACCGATTCTAGTGCTGATCATTGTGGCACTCCACATGCTACATTTATCTTTTTTGAAGCTATTACAATACCTGAGATACAGTCTGTTAATGAGACCCTCAGATTTCTGTTACAGAGGTACAATTCCACCCATTCAAGTGAGATGACATTAAGGCCAAAACATTGTATTTTGCTACGTAGAATTTTTTGACCCATACACTCAAAGGCTTTGACAAGGTCATAAAATATACTAACATGATAATTTTCCTTGTTTAACTCTGCTAGCCCTTCATTTATAAGGTCTTGTATTGCTTTCTGTCTGGAGAACCCTTTACAAAAGCCAAACAGAGGCAGTTAACAAGTTCTGCTCAGCAATAAGTGACTTTCTCAAGCAGTTTTCAAAACAGTGGAAGGAGTGATACAGGTCTAATTAGATGTCCTTTGCTTATCTACAGTTTTGTAGATGGGTTTTACCATAGCATATTTGTCTATTAGGAAATATGCTCCCACTCGTTATTACAAATACAGCTTCGATGAAGTTATCAAGTCAGCACAGTGCTCCTGAAACACATTTTTCTTCATTGTACACATTATACATATACCATAGTTACACAAAATGACAAAATTCTTATCCAAGACATATTTCATAAACCTTTATTATTCTCTGTGATATTTCCCAATTACTGATGACAGCAGTATACCTAATCACCTGGAAATATTTTATTTAAAGAAATACTCATAATTTAAAATACCTAGAGACCATGTGCCCATTGAAGTTACTCGTTTTGAGATTGGCCTTGTTCATTGAAAAGTTATCATTACTTTCCGACAAATGTTTTCTTTTTCAGTAACTCAATACTTCAGAAGTTATTTCAATTTAAAATTTTCATATTGTAGGCAGTTCTAACCTTAAAAAGTAATCATTTTAAAAATTCAGAAAAATAATTTTTTGTTTTGCTTTTTCTGTTTAGGAGGGTGTATACTTTCACAAAAACAACCTATTAACTTGTTAATTAGTCCTGCTGGAAAATGTTACTTTCTCAATACTTTTTGGTGAGTTTTGGGAACCCTCATGCACATTAAATTGATCTGCCATGAAATAGTGCCTATAATTTTACCATTTGCTAGTCACGTAGTACCTAGTTAAACTTATTTCTTTGCCTATTGTATCTCTATGTCCTTCAATTTTAGTGTCTTGCATGTTAATATGTAAACTGTAATAGTAGAACATTTTTTCAGTTTCCAATTTCATATAATATGTGTCTCTATAAATGGACACCATTAGAAAGGCCTCAGTCATTGTATTCAGCTACCATGATGTAAGGTTACTAAGTTAGTAAAAGGGATGCAAATCTTCAATCTGTTCAGATCCTACATTATCAATTTACATACGCTAGTCAAAAACTGAAGTGTAAAATTACATTACTAAATGACAATAAGTACAAGGAGATAAAAAATTAATTTCTGTGTATGCTATTTAACAACTGTTTACCAAATCCGACATCTCAGGAGAATGATCAAAGGAAAATGCATAGACTTATGAGTTATAAAAATCAGGCAACTTACACTTCAAATCTAATGCATTTATATTTGGCTGTTTGTTACTGGGTGTAGTGTTTGCAGCCACTGAGGAAGTATCCATTGAATTTGGTGACCCATATTCACAGTTAAGTTTCATTTGGTTGACCAGTTTCACTTGTTTAGTAAGGTTCCAAAGAGTTTTTAACTTATTCTCGGTGGCTTGTTTTTGGAGCTTGGTACATGAGTTCTGATTTTTTAATGACAGAGTGGAGCGATCATGGAGTTCCACAGACCTTACCTACATCTTGTTTTTGAATTATGTATAGGTCTCCCTAGCCAAAGATTCTTTAATTCCTGGACATCCCTGTTTCTGTTCATTTTTGCCTTTATTTGTTTCAGGGAAAAACAACATTGAAATTGCTATAAGAATATGATTAAGAAAATTATTTAAAGTTTACCTATACACTGCCTGTATTATAAATTCTAATTAGAATTTTCTCTAAACTGTGTGATGAAGTCATTGCATATTATTCTGCCATATAATACTTTTGTTCAGTGATTTATACCTAACTGATCAGTATACTTTATTGTTAACATTTGACAGTCATGGTCAGATAAGCCATTGATTATTTGTTTCACAGATAAATTGTTGCAGGTTCATGGATCTAAAAATAAAAAAATTAGCAAAAAAAAGAAAAAGAGAAAAAGAGTAGTCAGCAGCTGTTACACTATGTCCTTCAATCCTTGTATGGAATTTTACTGTCAAAAATAATCCGAGCAGGATGTGAACAGCTCTAGGTGCCATTGGTCACTACTGTCTGGCAGAAAAGCAAAATTAAAGTCTCCGCAAACAAGTCTCAACAAATCTGCATAACAATATTAAATTTGTTTAACCGTGCTTTATGAAGTTTAATATATTTCCTGCCACGATCTGTAAGCTCTGAGTACTGCAATCTTGTATTCCTTGATTACCTGTTGTGGCACAGCATTAAAAATGCCACTGAACACAATATTTTTTAATATGAAGCCTGGGACTCACTTCCATATTTTCGTATGTAGCCACACCCCATTTCTTTTTATTGGTTGTACAGTAGTTTGACATTAGCTCATATACCATATCTGTGACTTTCTGATATTCACTATGAGTCCGCTTTTATTCAATTAGTTTTTTAATTTTCTTGATGGATGTGAAAAGTTCGTATTTTATTTATGATTTCCGATGTTTTGATGGAAGACATGAAAAGCACATCCTTTAACATCCTTGGCTTAATCCAAGTTGCAATATTTTGTTGTAGTAGTCTATATCTACATCTACACCCACAAACCGCATGGCCAGGCACTTAAATGTGTTTTGAAGAGTATCCATGTAGACATAAAGGAATGCAAAACCAGTAGTAACCGAAGATCCAGGATGCAGTGAAGTGAACATAGGAACAACAGTGGTGATGGGAACAGTGACATTACCACAAACAGGCCAGGAAGCAACAGCTACAGCAGTGGCAACAGTAGAAGATCTATCACGTAGCAGTGTGAACAAAAGAAGATCTGTGCCTCCTTCCCATCTAAAGGATTTTTTAATAGAAGAAAGGAAGAAGAAGTGCCCAAGATAAGTAACTATAATTATTTAGCAATGTTTCACCAGAATGTTCAGTCAATAAGCAACAAACTCCAACAGTTGGAAATTGAACTAGAAGCCATAGCTAGTTTGATAGTCTGCATTACTGAACACTGGTGCAAAGGATCTGAAATTGGATGCATAATTTTACCTTCTTATAAATTAGCATGTTATTATAGCAGAACATTAAATAGGGGTGGGGGCTCATGTATTTATGTGAGGAAAGGACTACAGTTCATAGTTAGGAGTGATATGATTTCTTTGAGTGAAGAAAAACATTTTGAACATTCAGTAGCAGAGTTAAAAGAACAAAATACTCTTAAAATAGTATATACTGCATTTATATAGGTCTCATAATGGTGATGTCGAAACCTTTTTCACTAAATTAATACAAGTTTTGGACAAAATATGTAATCCTAAGGTACATATTACTATTTGAGGACATTTAAATATCAATATGCTGAAAATGGGTGAAGTCAGCACCAGATTCTTGAATATATTGTACAGTGATGGTATCTCACAGCAGATAACAAATGCCACAAGAGTAACCAAACACTCATCTTCAATAATTGACCATATTCTAACAGAAATTAACCACAAATGCTGTGAAGTAACTGTTAAAAACCTTGGGATATCAGACTACTTTGGTCAAAGTGCAAAACTTAAAATATCTGCAAAGTTACAAGTAAAAGTGCTTAGCTACAGAAGGGTTCTTTCTAAATCAAAAATGTGTGAATTTGCAACACAGATGACTGCCCAGACATGGTGTGAAGCATATTTAGGAACACATGTAAATGAAAAATTCAACAGATTCATGAATATATTCAAGTTAAAATTTGAGGAAACATTTCCTAAAGTAGTACATTCTGTTGGGGGATCTAGTAGGAAGACTTGGGTAACAAAAGTTATCAGACAATCCTCTGAAACACTCAAATATCCAAGATCTATCAAAAATGATAAGAGAGACCCAGCCTTCTCACATTTTTTCCCTAGGTACAAGAGGACATACAGAAAACTGTTGCAGGAAGCAAAGAGAATCCAAAATGAAAAGACCATACAGAACTCAAACAATAAAAGGAGAGCCATTTGGAATATAGTAAAACAAGAAACAGGTAACTCAAATTCCAAGCAGATGTATGTTGATCAACAATTGAAACGGGATGAACGTATTAGGATGCTTGGGAAAAAAATTAGCACAGCATGCTATGCCCTATGAATATTAGTCACTGTGTGCAATAGTTCATGCCAGAGAATGACATACTTTGCACACATACATTCTGTAATGGCTTCAAATGGCTCTGAGCACTATGGGACTTAACATCTGAGGTCATCAGTCCCCTAGAACTTAGAACTACTTAAACCTAACTAACCTAAGGACATCACACACATCCATGCCCGAGGCAGGATTCGAACCTGCGACTGTAGCGGTCGCGCAGTTCCAGACTGAAGCGCCTAGAATCACTTGGCCACACCGGCCGGCCATTCTGTAATAAGTTACAGCATAACATTCTGGGGTGCAAATACCCAAAATGCGAAATATGTCTTCAGATTGCAAAAACAAGCTATCAGAATAATGAGCAAGAGTCAAAAAAGAGCATACTGCAGTGAGCTATTTAAAAAATGGCGTATTCTGACAATTCCAAGTGAATATATCTTGCAAACTACTGTTTTTATTAACAAGAATATTGAGCAGTATTTAGCAGACAGCTGCATACATGATCACCAAACCAGAAACAGCAATTGCTTGTACCTAGACAGAATGAATAAAACTAAAACCCAAACCACTATGTTTTACCAGGGTGTCAAGATAAACAATAAATTGCCAAAAGAAATAAAAAACATAAAGGAACTCTGTAAATTTAAAGCATTCCTTAAAGAATATTTATTAAAAAATAGTTTTTACTCGATTAGAGAATTCAGGCAGCATAAAATTGGCATAAATAAATAATCAGGTTAACAAATTATTAAGTGGACATTCTAGATTGTAATTTACCCATACAAGTATTAGAGGAGTCTTGTGATCTATTTCTTTTGATTGAAGCAGGTTCGTCTGCGTTATGCAATTCAATGATAAATTGTTTGTGTAATATATATATATACATATATATATATATATATATATATATATATATATATATATATATATATATATATATATATATATTTTATGAATTTATTGTATATAGCTTGTATTTCATTATCTTATGTGACAAAATAATGTACATATGTATGTATAATGATGACATTCATACAAAGAAATTTGTTTACGGATGAAAAATAAATAAATAAATGTATTTGGTATGGGTACCACACACTTCTAGAACCAGTCACACAAGTAATTTGGAAGCAGTCCCCTCTGTAGACTGACTGCACTTCCCCAGTATTCTACCAATGAACCAAAGTCTACCACCTGCTTTACCCATGACTGAGCGTATGTGATCACTCCATTTTACATCCCTACAAAGTGCTACACTTAGATAATTTTGTGAGTTAGCTTACTTCAAACTGTGTCTCACTGATATGTTTTCCATTTTGTGAATTGCACAGTTTTATATTTCTGAGCATTTCATGAAGTTGCCAAGCTTTGGACCACATTGAAATCTTACCATGATCTGACTGAAAATTTATGCAGCTTCACTCAGACAGTACTTCATTATAGATGGCTACATCATCTGCAAAAAAATCTGATACTACCACTAATATTGTCGGCAAGGTCATTAATATACAACATAAACAGCAAGGGTCCCAACACACATCCCAGGGGCACACCAGAAGTTATTTCTGCACCTGATGATGCCTCTCCAGCCAAAATAACACACTGCATTTTGCTCAATACTGCATATGATCATATTTTTTACAGTAAGCATAGATGTGGTGCTGAGTCAAATGCTTTTCAGAAATCATGAAATACTACATCCAACTGGTGACCTTGGTGCAACATTCTCAGTATGCCATGTGAGAAAAGTGTGAGTTGGATTTTGCATGACTGTTGTTTTTCAGATGTGCTTTCTTCAAACTATTGGGAATAGTTTTTTATTTGAGGATGTATGATACATTATAGATAGAAGGGCTAACTCAGCCGCAGCTTCAGTTAGAATGTCAGGGGGGTTCCATCAGGCCCTGGAGCTTTGTTCAACTTTAACAATTTGTTCAACTTTAACAATTTCAGCTCTTTCTCAAAGACTACTGACACTAATAATTATTTCTTTCACCATTCCAGTGGTTTGAGGATTGAAATGGGACAATTCTCCTGTTCTCTCAATAGTTGCTGTGATAGTTTCTTCAACATACCGAATGAGGCCCCCCTGACATACACACTAAATGTCCTTTCCTGTCCATTGCCCATTTTCCTAAGGGCTACTGTCATTCGTCATACATCCTTTAACTTTGCCTCCTCTTGACACTGAACAAACAGGTTTGCCCAAAACAGGTGAATTGAATCCCACTGGATCAGTTTCAGTTTCAGTGAAAGACAGCAACTCAAACTTGCTCATTCGGGGGACTGGTGCAACACCCTGAGTCCTCTGTGGTCTCCACCCAGCCTGTAAAGGACGCCTAGATCTGCTATTGATACATATACTCACATATGAAATTTGTCATTAATAACCTGTCAGAGTTCAAAAATAACAGCGAAGTGCAGAGCTACAAAACTAGAAGAAAGGATCATCTTCACTGTTCTGGGCTAAATCTGACTTAGGCACAGAAAGGCGTGAACTATACTGCCACAAAAATCTTTGGTCATTTGCCAAATAACACTAAAAGTCTGACAGACAGTCAACCAACATTTAAAAACAAATTAAAAGAATTTCCGAATGGCAGCTCCTTCTACTCAGTAAATGAATTTTTAGATATGTAGCAGTTACAGTCAAGTTACTGAGTAGTAACAGATCATGTACTTTCTACAGAGGAGACAAGATCCACAGTATATAGAATTCTGTACAGTAAATGGCATAACACCATTGAGAAATGAAGACTATGAAAGGCAGAATATTCAAAATTTCTGGGCATGTGCATTGATGAAAAATTGAACTGGAAGAAACACATTCATGATCTGCTGAAACGATTAGGTTAAGCTACTTATGCTATTAGGGTTATTGCAAATTTTGGTGATAAACGTATCAGTAAATTAGGCTACTATGCCTATTTTCATTCGGTGCTTTCATATGGCATCATCTTTTGGGGTAATTCATCATTAAGAGAAAAAGTATTCATTGCACAAAAGCGTGTAATCAGAATAATACTGAAGACCACCCTAGATCACTTTTCAGACATTTATTTAAGGAACTCGGGATATTCACAGTACCTTCACAATACATACACTCACATATGAAATTTGTCATTAATAACCTGTCAGAGTTCAAAAATAACAGCGAAGTGCAGAGCTACAAAACTAGAAGAAAGGATCATCTTCACTGTTCTGGGCTAAATCTGACTTAGGCACAGAAAGGCGTGAACTATGCTGCCACAAAAATCTTTGGTCATTTTCCAAATAACACTAAAAGTCTGACAGACAGTCAACCAACATTTAAAAACAAATTAAAAGAATTTCCGAATGGCAGCTCCTTCTACTCAGTAAATGAATTTTTAGATATGTAGCAGTAACTGAAAAAAGGTAATTATTTTGAATAAAGAAAACTTATGTTAAAGTGACATATTCCACATCATTGTGAAATGTCGTGTGGTATTCATGATCTGTGGAACAAGTATTTATATATTCATGTACGTCTGTATCTATGCGAATCTAGAACTTCAGTTCGACACAAGAAACCTGCACACGTGGTCTCACACAAAGCAAAATTCCTAAAAAGTTGGCTTTTATGCAGGATGAGTCACTAATTATTGCCACCAAGAATAACTCCGAAAGTATGATGGAAGCTGAAAAGTTTGTAGGACAAATGTTGCATGGGACAACAGGGGCCATAATATGACGTTGGTTTTTTGTTGCTAAGTGGGGTCGCGTTAGAGATAGGAATGTCAACCATTTGTTTATTTAATGGGATGTTATAGTTCGGTACTTATTTTCTGACAGCGGTTATCGAGACGAATCCAATGATGTGTAACAGTAAGATCTTTGAAGGTCAACGATGGTCACAAAGGAGGCATAAACGCCCATTTACAGGTGGTCAAAGTGATGACAGTTAGTATCAGTGCAGTGCTACACTCTTCTTATCATGAATTGTGTGGTATTCGTCAGTTGTCAAAGCACGTACTCTTGACAATTCTCTCTCGCATATCTTCAGGTGTAGTTGGAACATCTTTATAAACAATGTCGGTATGCCTCTGTGTGGGCTCTAATCCCCCTGATTTTATGCTCATGGTCTCTTCGCGAGATATACGTAGAAGGGAGCAATGTACTGCTTGACTCGTCGGTGAAGGCATGTTCTCGAAACTTCAACAAAAGCCCGTACCGAGCTACTGAGCATTAGGTGATGGTTTTGGCAACCGTACTGCAGTGTTACTCTGCAAGGTCGTATTACTGTAGGGATTATGTGACCATTTTGGCTGATCTGGTCCATTGTAGCTTAGTGTACCATAGGTTAAGGGCACATGTCACTTAACCGTGGAGCATGTTGGACCGGATACAGGGGTCCTTGAGCAGTAAGCCTTTTATTAAACTTTTATTCTGGTAAACACACAAAATCAAAATTTTGCAAACATTGGTGCTAGAACAATCGTTGCACTACACGTTATTGTAGTTAAAAAAATTCCAGAAATAGGATAATGGGCTTAGGCCCTCAACCAATCAACAAGTTAATGTTTGCAAACAATTTTTTTAAAAAAGACTTAAGAAGGCACTTTGGGCTTTGGCCCTTAAGAGTTGAGAATTTAAATAGCCAGCAAAATGAAGAGCTCGTGGCCACATTAAATCGTTCAGTTATTTGAATTGCAATCCGAGAGGCATTAAATTACTTATAATCAAAACATAAATTTTAAATTAACATGCTGCTCAAAAGAGAATCCGAGCAATAGTGGACGGCCTAAGGCCACGATTTACTTTCCGCTATTTAACAAAGTTTTGCCACTCAACGAATTAAGTATTAACCCGATGCGCTCGTAATTAACAGCTTTAATAAAAAGCAATACACAGTATGATAACAAAATTCAGAAATACAATCATTTGCTGAATTGAAATCTGACACTGTGTTTTATTCAGCTGTAGAGATAATCATTCAAGGGTATAAGTTCAGGAAAATGGGGTCTGTTCTGTCTCGCATGGCCGAAGTAACATTTTCTGACAACCACCTGTGTGATCCAAAAGTGTGTCATGCCCTGTGCCAAATTAATTTAATGCTCAATGACAGTAGAGGAATTCTACAAAACAGAGAGAAGCACAATTAATTTGAACATAAAACAATTTAATTACACAAGGATTCACACTATGACTCCACCCAGGCGAGCAAATAGCTGCAACCAGCAGTGAAAAAGATTGACAGTTAAACAATTCTCAACTGCACTGGTCAACAACTCCCGAATACGAAACAGAATGAGAATTTACAGTTCGATACTGACAGAGCGCATGCTGGTATCTAAATATTCGCTGAGCGCAATGTGCAAGACCGTGCTTTATCAAAGGCTCTAAATAACGGTCTGTCGTTCGCACTAACCGCTAAGTGAATTTCAGAGTTCAGTGAACTTGACGATACTTCACTGTAGCGTCCAACAAATTCGTTCTGTTGACTAGACCACAGGGACGAGAGCAAAACTTCAGCTTTCAGTCCAGTGCGGATTACACACCCGCGCCACGACCGGTTTGGCAAATCTAAGACTGTCAGCCCCACTGCTTTAGGCCTCGGGCGTGGACAACATGTGACCCTGATCGCAGTTTTTCTCCTGTCAAGCGTACGATTTGCTGACTATCCCCCAGGCAAGTTCAGCTTCGTGCTTGCGCACCACTCAAAACTCTGTCAAAACACCGTATGCCCCTGTCGGTACGAAGTGACAAGTAACTCCTTGCGGCACTGAAATCGACACAAGGAGAAATTGTTAAAGACGCGTCACATCAGTGGTATCGCGTTTGATCCCTAATGGTGATGACGTGTTCCAGCAGTACGGAGCCCCTGTTCACACAGCTCGCATCATCCAGGTTTGTTTTGTTAGCCCGAGGATAAATCGTCGCATCTCCGCAGTCACCAGATCTCGATATTATTCAGCCTTCGTGGTCTACTTTGGAAAGAAGGGTGTGTGTTCACTAACCACTTCAATCACCATCACCTGTTATGTAGGAAGAATGATATAAGATTCCTTTGTAAGCCATACACGACCTGTATTTATCCATACCGAGAGGACTGGAAGCTTATTTGGATGCCAAAGGGGTTTCCTTCACCGTACTTGTCAAGATTTCAGTCGACCACGTCTGATCACTACAAGAGACGATCACCATATTGTGCACCAAGCACATCGTAACCACTTTGCATCTATGCTTGCCATCTGAAATGTTCAGATGTTCAAATTTGTGTGAAATCCTATGGGACTTAACTGCTAAGGTCATCAGTCCCTAAGCTAACACATTACTTAACCTAAATTTTCCTAAGGTCAAACGCACACACCCATACCCGAGGGAGGATTCGAACCTCCGCTAGGACCAGCCGCACAGTCCATGACTGCAGCGCCTTAGACCGCTCGGCTTGCCATCTGAGAACAAGCAATGGACTCCTGGCACCATTTTTTGTCATCCCACCCCATTGGTCAGAGATTGGTAGAGGTTGAGGTTGGACCAGGAAGTTACCGTTTAATGTGTAGCTGCAGTTAAGATCACAACAAAAAAGGCTACGTTTGAAAAACATAGACTTCTGATGAACAGCATCGCTTTGTGTTCAGCGATGAATCTCGCTTCTGCACCACCACCTTTGACCATTGTTGGTGACTATGATGCGACCTGAGTAGAGGTCCATTCTTTCATTGCTTTGGAGAGTCACAGTGGCGTTACCTCTGGCGTAATGCTATGCTGAGCCGTCAGGTATGACTTAGCTCATGGCTGGTAGTGAATGAAGGAACAGTAATGGCACAGTGATATGTCATAGTCATTGTGTCCTCATGTTCAAATGGTTCAAATGGCTCTGAGCACTATGGGACTTAACAGCTGAGGTCATCAGTCCCCTAGAACTTAGAGCTACTTAAACCTAACTAACCTAAGGACATCACACACATCCATGCCCGAGGCAGGATTCGAACCTGCGACCGTAGCGGACGCGCGGTTCCAGACTGAAGCGCCTAGAACCGCTCGGCCACCCCGGCCGGTACTCTCCTCATGTGCTACCTCTCGTGTAACAGTATCGTGATGCCCTTTTTCAAGAGGATAATGCTCGTCCGCACACGGCATGTGTGTCTATGAACTGGCTGTGTGATGATGAGGTACTCCTGTGGCCTGCAAGATCTCCAGATCCGGTCTAGACACAAAATATGCGGAACACAGCTCGAAAGTCAACTCCATAGCACTGGCAGTATCCGCGATATTGAGGGCTGATTACAATAGCTGTGGGCCAGCATGCCTCAGGGGACGGTACAACAGCTTCGCGACGCTATTCCCAACCGAATCCTGGTCCGAGAAGAAGCGTCACAATGATAAGTGCGGATTTAAAGCTGAGCTTTGAAACAGTAACACATACTCTTTCGGCCCGTGAGGTTTCAGTTCTTTAGCTCCTCCACCCTTCACTTTTAGCCAGGCAGTTTACATACCATATTAAAATTTCGGTTTTTTTTATTGGAAAATGTAAAATTTGAACAATGACAGGACACGGATTTAGGGAAGTAAAACATACTGGAGCTTTACGAATGTCAAGAGAAACTTACAGAAACATTTGTTTGACATCAGTAGCCCAAATATGAACCAAACATTGCTGCACAATTGTACCGTGTTCTATCGTATTACTTAAGTCATAGCAAAAAGATTCATTTTCGAAATATTGTCTACATAAGTAAATTCTCTTTTAAATTTTACATATAACATCGGTTAATAAAAATTGTAACCTCATAAAATAAAAACTTCTTATGCTTTTTACTGGTTCACTAGGCTTTCCTAAAACCATCAAGCTTTAAACAAATAATTTCTAAACACTAGTTTACAACAAAGCAAAAAATTTATGAAGCTTTTCATGTCATTAGCAAGAGTGTATATCAACCACAAAAAATATGCACTCAGCATTTAACTTAAACCTCATAATTAAGAGTAAATTACTTCTTAAGTACTACCCATCCTTTTGACTGGTCTGTTTCGCAAAACTTCAGACGTTACTCTTTCTCTCTGACTTTCCATGAACAAGACAGCAAAACTGGACAAAGTTTATCATATTACCAATCGTCAGCTACTGTAGACCAAGGGTCCTACTTCCTTGACAGTCAGATTCTACATGTATTGAAAAGAACTGTAATACACTTTAATTATGTTCGCGAACACAGTCACATGGCATAAAAGTCGCTTCACTGGTTATTAAATCTGCCGATTCCCCAGATCCACGTACGGCCTGTTTTAGCAGGTAGTCGAACATCGGCTGCACCTTCCTCTGTCTTAGTAGACGCCTTGCCAATCCATACACGGTAGTCGAGCAGCAACTAAAGCCGTCAGCACACGAACCGTGATGTTGAGAGTCAACGTGGAGCGTGCCGAGTTCAACGTGCTGCTGAAAGCGCAGAAACGATGCGTCTTGTGCATACGGTACGTGGGACCCAACGTAGTATACGGGATCGCAACGCCCTCCAGCGGCAGTTGACGGCTGTATCTGGCTCGTAACTCACACGGCTCGTCTACGAAATGGACAGACGTATAATCCGTATACTAACTCTATTAAAACGTACTTTCCTCCCGTGTCCAAATGCCAATCGAGTGGTTGTATCCGTAGTATACATAAATAAAAACTTAAATGTCCGTGGAAATATAATAAAGCAAAGCGGAAAGTACCATGTCCAGTGAATAAGGACATCGGCTAAAAAGTTCCATTGCAAATAGTGCGATACAAATTTACAATAGTCCTCCTCATAAGATAAAAATTATTTCATCATTCTCAAAAAGGGTTCAAAAGGCTCTGAGCACTATGGGACTCAACATCTGAGGTCATCAGTTCCCTATAACTTAGAACTACTTAAACCTAACTAACCTAAGGACATCACACACATCCATGCCCGAGGCAGGATTCGAACCTGCGACCGTAACGGTCGCGTGGTTCCAGACTGAAGCGCCTAGAACCGCTCGGCCACCCCGACCGGCTCATCATTCTCACATTTTAGTAAATCCCTAAGATCATTCTTACTTGTTTACTGTCCTTACTTCGTAGAAGAATCTCTACAGCATATGAATTACAAAACTTAAAAGAAAAAAAAAAGTGTAAAGTATCTTACTGCAAGTCGTCCTGTAGATTAAGCCAATCGAATAAAATGACTCCTCCTTTCTCTGCATTTTATTCGTTGCGTGTGGTCGCGGCGGACGTCATTTGACATACCCGTCGAAGTTCATCGTTGATCACTTCACGCAATTCTTTTATTACAGTGGACAGCCAGCTCTCTGGCCAAACACACTGAGCTACCGTGCTGTAGTAGCCAGGAATCTGGGATGACCGTAACTAGCTTGTTACTGTGTCCTGAAAGCTTCAGTCGTAGCTGCATTACTAACAGAAATTTGATTGTAATTAATTGGACTAAGAAGAATGCGTTTTTAATGCAAGCTCAACGTACCATTGTCTTCAAATGGCATGCTCTCATAATACAATAAAACTAAAGTTTCTCGTCATTTCGTTACAACGAATCATATAATTAACGGCGGATTTTCGAGAGCTCATCAGTTTACTAGTACCTAGAAACGACATATATACAGGGCGAGTCGGGAGGAAAGGTACATGTTTTGAGGGGTGATAGAATTAGTGATTCTTGCCAAGGATACGCAGATCACCTTGTCATACTAATACTTGGCAAATTTAAAGACACAGTCAGGAATATGGCACAAGGAGGGTTGGACATTGTGCAAAAATGGTGCATTAAACAGGATCTGAGAGTTAATCCTAAGAAGACTGTTGTGGTGCCATTTACGAAGAGACATATTCAGCATGCAAGTTGGAATCTAAAGTTCTTCGATGAAACTCTACCTGTGAAGGGGACAGTGAAATATCTATGGGTAACCTTGGATGAGAAGCTAACTTGGACCCCTCATATCAAGAGTGTCTGCTCCAAGGCAAAAAGCACTTTAGTGAGTACTAGAAGGGCTTGTGGCAAAAACTAGGGCCTAAGCCGCAGTGGTTAGACCTAGGATTTCCTATGGGGCTGTAGTGTGGTGGAAGAACGAAGAACAGCGGGTTGCTGCTAAAGAGCTTGCTAAGGTGCAGAGATTGGCCTGCTTAGCCACAACGGGCAGAATTAGCAGCACACCAACCGCTGGAATGGAAGCCATGCTGGATATTCCTCCACTTCACCTTTGGGTTAAGATGGAGGCAGCAGCTGGGGCATACAGACTTAAAACTGGCCAAAACTGGGTCTCATTCGGATATCCAGAATCACACACTAACATAGTGAGTGAGTTAAATGTAGATATGGCTGGGGAATTGCCCGCTGACTATATAATAACTCCGAACTGCTTCGACAAGCCTTACATCATAATACTTGGAAGTAGGGAGCAGTGGGAGAAAACAGTTTGACACCGTACGGGGGACATCGTTTGGTTCACCGATGGGTCGAAAACAGATCAAGGCGTTGGGACAGAGTTGTACGGGGTTCAGCCAAGACTGGAGAGCAGAATCTCTCTAGGGAAACTGGCCTCTGTATTCCAAGCCGAAATTACTGCAATCAGGGCATGTGTGGAGGAGAATACGAGTAGGTGCTACAATGACCGTAGCATCTACATATATTCAGCCAGCCAGGCAGCCCTGAAATCATTGGCAGCTCCCGCAACAAGATCTAAGATTGTTGCAGATTGCCACAGGGCTCTGGTGGAGCTAGGGGGAAGCAATAGGGTGTACCTAGTGTAGGTCCCTGGCCACTCAGGGATCTGTGGCAATGAACAAGCCGATAGATTGGCTAGGATGGGGGCAACGACTCCATTTATTGGACCGTAACCTGTCTTGACAATCACCAAGGCTATGATCAAATTAGAACTACGGAACTGGCTTAGGAAACAGCACGTAGGATATTGGACCACGGTCCATAAACAAAAACATGGTAAGGTAATGATGACCAAGCCATATTTTAAAAGAAGCTCTTTAATCCTGGGATTCAACAGGAAAGAGATCAAACTCATCACTGGACTGATGACCGGCGATGGGAACTTCAAAAAACACCTACACACAATGGGTATAATGGAAGAGGACCCTAAATGTAGGATATGTGATGAGGGTGAAGAAACTACATCACATCTCATCTTTGAATCTTCAGGACAACTAGACCTGAAGAAATTGTGTCTAACATAAAACTGGTAGAGGGACTCCTTCCACTATTTAAGGGCGCTGGTTGGCTTTACTAGATATACAGGGAGCGATACCGCACAATAAACCTAGTTTCATTGCGGGCAGTGGCGGGTTAGACCTAAGCTGTTTTAGCTCTTCTGTTAAAATCAATCAATCAATCAATCAATTAGTGATTCTGAACACAAAAGAGTTCATATGGAAGTATGCCCTATTCCGAATGGTTTCCGAGATAGAGCACATTTAATATGACTTTTGTACGTTTTTCTTGAATAACTCGAAAAGCGCAACCATTAGCGAAAACGTGTCGCAGTACAAAATTAAACTGTATTAAATTTCCTACAAAAAAGGTCCTATTCCTTTTTTTTCTCTAGAACTAGTGGTTTGTGCGACGAGAGCGTGAGCATGTTGAAAAACACGCTCGACACGCATGCGCTGTAGCTTACGTACTTTTTGTAGGCTGATTTGAGGTAGTTTCCCGACTTGATAGAACACGAGTGTCCCGTATCAAACTTTTCGTCTCAGCTTGCTACCTCAATATGCTACCTCAACTCGGGACACAGCCACATTTGGCAAGTCAAAAGTCAGGCCACTTAAAAAAAAAAAAAATAGGTAGCACTTAATTTATTAAATGTACAGTTCTTACTACAGTTCATGGATTTTTGTCCCCACACCAAAACTAAACTGTAAATTCATACAGTGCTTACATCATACAATGGTGGAAGTCACGGGGGCTGGGGCTGGAACTTCGAGACGTGCTTGCTGTCTTATGTAGCGGCTTTTAGAACTTTCTTCACTAATATAACATGTTGACAGAACTGTGAGGAGCTAATATTACAGTATATTTCGACAAGACGTCCTCTTTCCATAGACTTCACCTTCAAAATAAATAATCTTTAATAAGTTAGTGGCTGCAGTTTTACTAAAGAAATAAACCCAGTTTATGGCTGTTGGTAAATTTGAAGTTTAAAAGTTTCAATGACACTTCTCAGAAGTTTCAATAACACTTCTGAAAAGTTTCAATGACACTTCTTAACGCGACGAATTCGTTGTACAATTCGTCGCCATTCATTTTTATACTACGATCATTTACAATATCTATAAGCCTATCTCGTCTTTCATGCTCAGAAGAGCGAATTTCTTAAAAGGCAACATTTGAAATTAAAACATTTGTTTAGATAAGTTAGGCTCCTCTGATAAATGTTAACACCATATTTCCTAAATTTGTCCTGGTCTGATCTGCTGAATCTTTTCAGATTTTGATTCACATTAAAAAAAACCTTTTTTTCTTTTATGTGAAGTTCATATATAGCTGTATGAATTTGAGTTTCGTTACGTCACAGTTTTACAATTTGAAAATCGGGAAACGCAACCAAGAGACCTTTATGACATTTTAGAGTTCTTGAAGAAAATCTTTGTACCTAGTGTAAAACATCTTTCTTGAAGAAAAACTTTGTAAAACATCTTTTACACTAGGTACAAAGTTTTTCTTCAAGAACTCTAAAATGTCATAAAGGTCTCTTGGTTGCGTTTCCCGATTTTCAAATTGTAAAACTGTGACGTAACGAAACTCATACAGCTATATATGAACTTCACGTAGAAGAAAAAAAGGTTAGAGACCACTCATCTCCCTCGTCCACGACTTTTACGGAAGCCTCTGATAAAGGGTTGGTCCTTACTTTCTCTTAAGGGGGGGAAGTATGATCAAATATCTTTTTATTTATTTATTTATATTTATTTTTTTAAAGTTCATGGTTTTTTTTTTACTAAAAGATGAGAACTTGTTATAGGCTTTCAATACTAGACTCTCGACGTCGAATTTAACCATTTTGCATGCATTTTTTGACCATATTACGAATAACTTGACAGTTACAGTTAGCTTCAATTACTATTTAAAGATATAAAATCTTGAAAACTGAGCGACGCTGCATTGTCTGCACCGGAAGTTGATATATTAGAAAATCCAAACTGTATTAATATGAGGGTTATTCGGAAATTAAGGAACGATCGGTCGCGAAATGGAAAATACAGTGAAAATCTGATGAAGCTTTGCACAGATGCGTTGGGCACTGTGTCTAGTACGCTCGTTGATCGTATCATGTCGCTCTTTGCAGTTCTGAGCTCACAGTGAGAACGTGAAGACTGCTATAAAGTAGCATCTCCTGCCAAGTATGAGGGCCTGGAGAAAGATTTCGCTTGAAGCTATGTAATCCACATAACGTAACTGTCATGCCGTTCGTTCAACACGACAATTCTGGGCCGCATTCTGCAGAGGCAATGAAGATGCTCCTGCAGCGTTTTGATAGGGAAGTGTTTGATCGCCCACAATACAGCCCGTAATTGGCTACCCCTGTGGTCCATCTATGCTCAGACGAACCGCTGGCTATGAAGACAATATTTTGACACAGACAGCGAACTGCAGTCCAGAGTAGAAAATTGTCGAAAAGCACTGGCGGCTGTCTTCTATAAAGAAGCAACTGAAAAGTTGGTACAACGCTACGACAGATGTCCAAGTCGGAGCGGCGACTGTGTAGAGAAGTAGCTGGAAGGTGTAGCTAACCGCTGAAAAAAAAAAGTTTTGATTTTCACTGTGGTTAACCTTTCACGACCTATTTATCGTTCCTTACTTTCCGAATAGCCCTCGTAAGTTCTCGAAAGTAACATCAACTGTTTCGCTCCTAGCGACATCCAAGAGCAATTAATATTACCTTTATTACAGGAATCTACCGAAACAGAGAAAACTGTACTTTCTTTTAATTCATTTTCTACGAGACCTACCGAACGCAGAGCAAACGTTATGTACCAGAATCTCAATGCTTGTATGCCCACAATGAAGTTTTCACCTTAGCTTCGAATCTTTGAAAATTGTATTTCCTAGCTTAGTAACATAATCAGTACAAACATAACTCCATGATACGCAAGTGCACTTCATTGACAATAGAAGAAAATATTACCCTAAAAGTTTGCAATCTATTTACTTTTAGAAGGTGGTGCAAAGAAATTTGATGTCTCTCTCTCTTAATGAGTGCTTTTTCAGGAACCAATATCCTCATTTTTTTATTGAAAAAGAAGCACTATCAGTTTTATTTTGGGAAAATAATTTTGAAGAAACGGTTAACGTTATCCATACCATCAAACCTGCATTTTAACTGGGCTATAATGATGTCCAAATAGCAATTAGAAACAGTTGTTGTGAAATATACGTTTCGATCCAATGACCGCTTGTCGTTTAACAATTCACCATTTCTTTTTTCAATTTTCGAAGTCTTTTATTTTCAAATTGTGGTAAATGAAATGAGCGTTTGGCGTCGTTGGCATGGAGGCCCTTTACTGGGCAGATCCGGCCGCCTTGGTGCCGGTCTTATCACATTCGACGCTACATTGGGCGACCTGAGCGCCGGATGGGGATGAAATCCAGTCCCTGACCGGAGAAAATCCCCGACCCAGACCTTAGGATGGCAGTCCGTCGCGCTGACCGTTCAGCTATCGGTGCGGACTTCAAATTGTGGTGAACTGGTCCATTTCTTTGTCAAGGACATAGCTGATGATATTGCTTCTTCAAAATTCTTTCCATAGAAAGATTCATTATCAGCTGCATTCTGAACAAGAGAACACACTTTATCGTGTTCTACATTTTCCGACTGCATAATCTGAGACGCTATTAGTACATTCTGGAATTTATGATTGCAGCACTATCTGAAAAAAAGCATTTAAAATTCTCGGACTGGTTTTTCCAGAACAACGGCTTGTTCTTTTTCTTTCGTATTCTTATATACTGGTATCTTTATTGTTTTTGACAGAGCCTTAAGTTCATAGAGATAAGCATAACGAAGGGCTTTAACCATTTGGTACCTCGAAAACAACTTGACGGGCAAAGCTTCTTTTAGGTAAAAGAACTTATCAGAAATTCCCACCTTTTAATACTATGACTGAAGAAAACATACAATGTTTCTACTGAGTCATAAAAGGACCTAACTTCTTGATTTCCACATGATGCATCATTAATTCCAAAATTTAATTTATGCGCGCCATGCATGTGTTTTGCAGTTCCTGCTCTTTGTTGAATTCTCCTTCTAAAACCTTTGTATATGCCTGACATAGTGGCTTACCCATTATAACTCACACATAGGCATTTTTTTTAACAAGAGTCCGTTTTCGTCTATTGCGCTTAGTATTTCCTTTTCAATTCCTAATTATTGTGAGCTTTTTTTTCATGAAAACTTAAAAGGCCTTCATCTATCTTCATGTCACAAGGCTTTGCAATGACATCACATGAAACTGTAACATATTTACATATCTGAGTTAACTGATCTCGTTTTGTAATATCCTGTGTGGTATCTGTAATAATGAATGGGGCAGCATGAATATCATTAATAATTTCTTTTCCAACTGCACGGGGTAGGACATTTACTAACTCATTTTGAATTGAGGGGGTAATGTAACTTTCCGCTCATTTTGATTTATTTATTAGATCACTTAATAACTCTGAATTCATACCCACGTCAACTGTGATTTTCTTATTCCACGAACTGAAAACAACACATGGGTTCGTATAGCACTGTATACTTTTGATTGTCCATCTCCAATCTGGAATCCCATGCTTCCGAGACGACGACAATGTCTGTATTCCGAAGAAATGACACGGTTCTCTCGAAATTGGCACTGCAGATTATGTGTCTCTGGCAATATGGAATGTTTTGGGACTAACCAACAAAAGAATTAAATGAAGTACTCATCGAGAGGAAAGTAGAGATTGCAGTATTAACAGAAACTAAGAAAACACTAAAAGGAACAAAAGATTTGACAGACTACTGGATGGCTTACAATGGCGTCCCACAAAGGAAACGAGCTAGTGCTGGAGTAGCAATTTTTATAAGTTATAAACGGAGAGGAAAGATTCGTGAATACAGCTTCATAAATGAAAGAATAATGACGGATTTCAAATTCCAAGAGGTCATCTAACAGTTGTAGGTGTCTACGGCCCAGAGGAGGGAAGGAGGGATGATATTGATACTTTTTACGATGATCTTCAGAAAGAAGTGAACAAAGTGAAGAAGAGAGACCATATTGTCATCGCTGGTGATTTTAATGCAAGAGTTGGAAATCTACCTACAGAAAGAAATACACTCAAAAGTTTACATGGAGAATACGAGGATCAAGGTCTGTGATTAATTACATAGTAATTAATTATAAAATGAAGAATCTTATGCAAGATATACACGTTTATAGAGGAAGCGACATAGATAGCCAGCACTTCCTTTTAGGCAGTAAGATACGGTACGGTTTCTGTCAAAATGGAAGACAAAGAAACTCCAAAAGAAGCCACAACATAAGTTGCTCAAAGTACATCTCCTGTTGGAATATAGTATTAGGATATTTTATCAGTACTGACGCCAGGAAGCGCTTACTTCACTACCAGTCAACAAAGACATCGATATAGACTGGAATAATATCAAAACATGCGTCATTGAAACTGCCTCAGAAGCAGTTGGTAAAACTAACAAAACAGATGCGAAAAAAGTCTTAGAAATCAAAGAAGCCATTCAAGAAAAACAAATAATTTATTTGAAATTTCTACAGACAAAAACATCAGAAAGCTGGGAAACATACAAAATAAAAAGGAATGCTGCGAAACAAATATGGCGCGAAGCACACCAAGAATCGTGGACTCATTCATAAGCGACTTAGAACACGACGTACATGTAAGTCAGCAATGCGCTCACAAGTCATGACAGTGCCGCACTGAAAATTATACCCAATGAACAATAGATAAATCATTACATAGAGGCCGAAGATGACACAGGAGAAAATATTTACAATGAAATAGTGGAACCAGTTACTATGGACGAACTATAAAAGGCTTTGAAAGGCATAGGAACAGAAAAGCTATTGGAATAAATCGAATAAATGCAGAGCTAATTAAATATCGAGGGTTACCGCTAGATAAAAGACTTTTACAATAAATACATGAATGTTGGTAGAACTGCAAGTTCCCAGACCCTTGTTACACATCAGAAGTAATTTCTCTTTGAAGAAAAGGGAACCGTAATTATTATAAAATCTATCGTGTCATCAGTCTTCTAAACACTGGCTACAAACTATACTCAAAGTTAATCAATAACCACATGAAGAATATCATAGAAGCCATTATTTCTGAAGAACAAAATGGATTTAGATCAGGTTCATGCACAGACAACGTGTTTGTAATTAAAAACACCACAGAAAACCCCAGAGAATTTAATATAGAAACCCATATGACCATAATTAATCTTGAGACGGCGTTTAATCGTGTGAGCCGCGATAGCCTACGGAAGATTATGTCTGAATATGGACAATCTTATCACATAAGAGAGATAGTGAAAAGTATTCACAAAACTACACGCATTGTAATGTACACGGGTAGGAATCGATTAGAAGAATTAATTATTAACCAATGCGTTAGACAAGGGCGTGGACTGCCAACTACCTTTTTTTAATATTTGCATTGAGTTCATTCTTCGCAAATGTAAACAAAGAAATTAAGATTACGAATGAGGCGTACTTGAATGTACTTTTGTTTGCTGATGACATCGTTATTATTCAAAAGAATGAAGATGACCTCCAAAGATCAGTATACGAGCTAAACGAAATTTGCAATAAGTTCAACTTTAAAATCTCTAACAACAAAACAAAAATAATGGCATTCCAAGGAAAATATCACGTCAGGTCAGACAATGTTGTGGACAATTCAATTTTAGAGCAAGTGTCTCAAATCTCTTATTTAGGCTGTGTTATGAGTTTTGATTTCGAAAATAAAATACACAGATTCCAAGCTGTCTATGGTACCATAGCAGAACATTGGGCCACAATGTACAGAAAGAAAGTATCATGAAATTCTATAAAGTAATGGCGGTTCTTGTGTTATCCTACAGAAGTGAAAGATGCGTTACTACTACAAAAAAAAAAAATAAATAAATAAATAAATAAATAAAAAAAAAAATCAAACAGCAGAGATGAGTGTCCTAAGAAAGACGAAGAGCTGCACAGGAAGAGATATGATTAAAAATGATGATAATGGAACAGAATTAAACATTTTCAACATGAATAGAAAAATTCAGAAATACTGTGAAGATTGGAGACAAAACCCCACGAGAGTTCCAAGACACAGAATAGCACACTGGACTCGCATTCGGGAGGACGACGGTTCAATCCCGTCTCCAGCCATCCTGATTTAGGTTTTCCGTGATTTCCCTAAATCGTTTCAGGCAAATGCCGGGATGATTCCTTTGAAAGGGCACGGCCGATTTCCTTCTCAATCGTTCCCTAACCCGAGCTTGCGCTCCGTTTCTAATGACCTCGTTGTCGACGGGACGTTAAACACTAACATCCTCCTCCTCCTCCTAAGACACAGAATTCCTCAGAAGATATTGAACTACAAGTCGAATGTAAAAAAAGATGTTAGAAGACCTAGAAAAAATGGGAATGATTTGTTTGTGAGTTCGTAATGGGCAACAACCTAATCCTTAAAAGGAAGATGATGATGATGGTCATTTGATTAGTCTGCTATATTAATAGGTCTAATCATGTTTATTGAGATTTTATTATAATCTTCTTTCTCGTTTCACAATTGCTGTTAACACTTTTCACTTAAGAAACGCACTCACAACACTGCTGACTACTGTAACTTTTGAGGTAGGACTACCACTAGGAATAGAGGAAAAAATACTTATTTTCTGTAATTTGTTAGCTCTTTTTCTAATTCTAGGTTCTTCTGTTTTGTTTTTGGAACTACTTAGATTTTCGTACTTAACTTTGAAAAGTTTTTCAGTGAATGTAAAAAGATAAATACGCAAAAAAATTATTCTACTAACTGTTCAAGTCAAGTCTGAAAAAAGTGACACCACTCAATGATACACCCACTATTAACTTCCCGCAAAGAGAGCTCATGTGAAACTTTGTTGGCTGTTGACTGATTGTTACTACACCACAACATCTTATTGAATAACTGACATTGTTATCTAATAAAGGTGTGACAAAAGTCAAATAAGTAGAAGACATGTGCATAAAAGAATCTAACGTACACTACACATCCAGAAAGAATAATGATTTTGTACCTAAGTTTGATGTTTTGGTATACATTTTCATTGTTGTCATTGTTTTGTAATAACTAATATGCGCCGCTCTTTTGTGGCGACCGAGGAACATGCTGCAAACCAAGTATTACGAGTCACAGCGAGGATAATCACTGTTTACACACTCATATAACTGTGCTAAACTCAACTCGTCGTTGATCATTTCTACGAAACCGTTTTGATTTGACCATTCCTAAGCAGTTTGGCATTCGATTTGACTTTTTGTCTTACAGCATACACACACACACACACACACACACACACGTATATATATATATATATATATATATATATATATATATATATATATATAATATCAATTTTTAATCGTAGTAATAATAATAACAGTGATATTTTATTTGCTTTTCTGTGGGCCCCTGAAGCTCTCGTGTATTTTAAATATGGCTTTGACTAACAAGAATTAGAGTACAAAATTAAGAATACTAAATTAAATATTATGCATTATGACATAAAAAAGTGGAAATATAGAAGTAACCAAAACATTTCGGACACATAAGGGTGTCCCTTCCTACTTACATAGGGGAATGGGGCAATTCTAGAAGAGTAGGGACAATCCTTAAAAAACATGGACAGAGGCGACACTGTTTAAAGCAAGCTGCCTATCTTTGGAGCACTCTGAAATCTTATCCAAATCTGGCTAAATATTTGTGCTGTTATTTTCAGAAAGCACTTCGTAACAGGTGACTGATCCACCTGTGGAAGGTCTGAAGTTAGTGTCAGCATCGTCTGTAATGTCATTAATACAAAAGATGGACAGTAGTGGTGGCAACGCATTTGCCTGGGCCAAATGAAATTACTTCTACATCTGCCGATGACCCCCTACAAAGTAAACCTCAATCCATCTATCACAAATGTCGTTTGATACCCCACAGAACCGCACTACCGTCAGTAATAGTTGGTGACGTACTGAGTAAAACATATTTCGAAAGTCAAGAAGTACTGCACCATATTGACTGCCTTGATGACAGCTTTCAGGATGTCATGTGATTAAAGTGAGTATTGGATTTCGCTTATCCGATCTTTTCGGAAACCATGCTGGGTGGCATGGAGAGGATCATTCTGTTCTAGAATATTAGCTAAGAATGTGTTCTAATATTCTACAACCGATGGATGTCATATATATTGGACAGTAGTCACTTCTTCTATCAATTAATGTAGGTTAATTCTTACAAAGAAGAAAACAGTAACCAGCCACTATTAATACTGCTATTTATTTAGGTAAATAGCGCCGCTACCGGTTTCGAACTGGCAAGTTCATCATCAGACGGCTGTTCACATGATTTTCAAGATACACTGTACATTATCGTCCGTTTTCGGTTTTTATTATTCCACTGTGGCGAAGTATTTTTGGTGTGTTGTTGCCGTCGAAAATTCCGCAACAACACACCAAAAATACTTCGCCACAGTGGAATAATAAAAACCGAAAACGGACGATAATGTAAAGTGTATCTTGAAAATCACGTAAACAGCCGTCTGATAATGAACTTGGCAGTTCGAAACCGGTAACGGCGCTATTTACCTAAATAAATAGCAGTATTAACAGTGGCTGGTTGCTGTTTACTTCTTTGTAAGAATTAACCTACATTAATTGTACACAGCCACGGTCTCACCATGTCAGTTTTAGACAAAATAGCACTTCTTCTATCCTTCTTGTTTGACCTACCAATTACTAGCCATGGGCTTTTATTCGAGGGCTGTGCGGTATATTACAGTTAAAACTGGGATAAATGTCACAAAATCCGCATAGAATTTAATGGGAATTTCATCGGAACTTGAAGCTTTGCTCAATTTCGGCGATTTCAGCTGTTTCTCAACGTCAGTGGCGCGAATGTCTGTTACACTCATCTTAGCAGTGGCGTGAGAACTAAACTGGAGCACCAGCTACTCCTGGATTTTACTTTGCGAATGAATATTTTTAAATGGAGTTCAGTATTTCTGCATTTCTTTATGTACATTACTTGGGAATTACGATCAGCGGTCCACGTTTGTGACCTGTGATTTATCAATAGGCGTGTGTTCGACTGACAGACCTCGCCACCTTTCTATGGATCTGGGGATGTTCTATTTCTGAAAACCTGTCTCACCGTGATTAATGTCTCTGACAATGTGTACCTAAAACAAATGGTCATTGAATGGCCGCTGACGTAACGCTTTGTGTCACTGAGGAAAACAGATAAATTAATTAAATCGCTTCTATGTGTTTATCTCGCCAGCGGGCTCATTAATTAGAGAACAGAGTTCGTTAAAGCTTTCGATAGAAAAGGAGTTCAGCGTCAGCGACGATCAGACCCAAATAAACAATCACGCTTCATTATTGTAGGTAATTGAATCCGCGATAAATAATCTGTCCTGGCTTAGGGGTGTGCAGTTTCATACTGACTAAATCGATATGTCGACAGAGAGCGACGGGTTATTTAATAGTCATTCGCGCTTCCTACACGCAGCCAACGTATTACATTTTCCCGTTATTTGCTAATTAGCGATTTCTCTTTCAGCATTTATCACGGACAAAAAAAAGTTATATTTAATTTCTTCAAAAAGACACTCATTGACAGTATTTATTTGAAGTACATTAGCGAATGTTTCTCAGTCAAAAGGCAGTCAACTACGATTGATACAAAAGAGCATAAAAAATTTCAGTGGTATTCTCATCTATATGGGAAAACACTTAACGTTTTCATAAAAGTGTCTTCATTACCTGAATATTATGTGTGTTGTGATCAAAAATCAAATAAAAGAGAACAGTAGTACCGATATTTGTAAGGGAATGTATTTAACATTATCATAAATGTTTTTACATTACTTTAACATTGAGTTCATATTAAACTGCAGCTACAACGGAAAGTTGCACAGTTTGGGTTACTTCCTGCGTTTTTTTAATTTGCGGTTACAACCCATAATACAGATGATATTCAGATTCACTAAACCCTCATTCCGAAGCATGGCTTGTCTGAGAGCGCTGGTCTCGTGAAACTGGTAGGCCTTATTCCAAAGAAAACATCGCAAGTAATCCAGATGGTGTCTTTTTTCATTGTGGTTATGGTGGTCATCTTTCCTAAAGACATACACTATTGGCCATTAAAACTGCTACACCACGACAATGACGTGCTACAGACTCGAAATTTAACTGATGGGAAGAAGATGCTGTGATATGCAAATGATTAGCTTTTCAGAGCATTCACACAAAGTTGGCGACGGTGGCGACACCTACAACGTGCTGACATGAGGAAAGTTTCCAACCGATTTCTCACACACAAACAGCAATTGACCGGCGTTGCCTGGTGAAACGTTGTTGTAATGCCTCGTGTAAGGAGGAGGAATGCGTACCATCACGTTTCCGACTTTGATAAAGGTCGGATTGTAGCCTATCGCGATTGCGGTTTATCGTATCGCGACATTGCTGCTCGCGTTGGTCGAGATCCAATGACCGTTAGCAGAATATGGAATCGGTGGGTTCAGGAGGGTTATACGGAACGCCGTGCTGGGTCGCAACGGCCTCGTATCACTAGCAGTCGAGATGACAGGCATTTTATCCGCATGGCTGTAACGGATCGTGCAGTCACGCCTCGATCCCTGAACCAACAGATGGGGACGTTTGCAAGACAACAACCATCTGCACGAACAGATCGACGACGTTTGCAGCAGCATGGACTATCAACTCGGAGACCATGGCTGCGGTTACCCTTGACGCTGCTTCACAGACAGGAGCGCCTGCGATGGTGTACTCAACGACGAACCTGGGTGCACGAATGGCAAAACGTGATTTTTTCGGATGAATCCAGGTTCCGTTCACAGCATCATGATGGAGGCATCCGTGTTTGGCGACATCGCGGTGAACGCACATTGGAAGCGTGTATTCGTCATCGCCATACTGGCGTATCACCCGGCGTGATGGTATGGAGTGCCATTGGTTACGCGTCTCGGTCACCTCTTGTTCCCATTGACGGCACTTTGAACAGTGGACGTTACGTTTCAGATGTGTTACGACCCGTGACTCTACCCTTCATTCGACCACTGCGAAACCCTACATTTCAGCAGGATAATGGACGACAGCATGTTGTAGGTCCTGTGCGGGCCTTTCTGGATACAGAAAATGTTCGATTGCTGCCCTGGCCAGCACATTCTCCAGATCTCTCAGCTACTGAAAACGTCTGGTCAATCGTGGCCGAGCAACTGGCTTGTCACAATACGCCATTCACTACTCTTGAGGAACTGTGGCATCGTGTTGAAGCTGCATGGGCAGCTGTACCTATACACGCAATCCAAGCTCTGTTTGACTCAATGCCGAGGCGTATCAAGGCCGTTATTACGGCCAGAGGTGGTTGTTCTGGGTACTAATTTCTCAGGATCTATTCACCCAAATTGCATGAAAATGTAATCACATGTCAGTTCTAGTATAATATATTTGTCCAATAAATACCCGTTTATCATTTGCATTTCTTCTGGTGTAGCAGTTTTAATGGCCAGTAGTGTAATATCTTCATTTAAGTACAGCACATGTGCTGGCTCTTAATCCATACTTCCATAATAATGCGAAACTGTTCAGTAAGTAATAGAACACATTATTCTTCTCAAAGCAGGTTGGACTTATTCAGGTTCCAATACTCCAAATTACTGTTGGCTACGAAATCCTATTGTTCAACGTAGCCGGCCGGAGTTGCCGAGCGGTTCTAGGCGCTACAGTCTGGAATCGCGCGACCGTTACGGTCATAGGTTCGAATCCTGCCTCGGGCGTGGGTGTGTGTCATGTCCTTAGGTTAGTTAGGTTTAAGTAGTTCTAAGTTCTAGGAGACAGATGACCTCAGAAGTTAAGTCCCATAGTGCTCAGAGCCATTTGAACCATTTTTTTTCAACGCAACCTCCGTTCAATGCGATGGCCTCACGCCAACTTACAGGAATGGCCTGTATGCTTGTGTGGTAGCGCTTCACTGGTCGACGTCGGATCCAACGTCTTACTGAATCAATAACCTGCTCATCATCCACGTACTGCTTCCAACGGGGTGAATCCTTCAACGGGCCAAACAGATGAATATCAGACGGTGCGAGATCTGAGCTGTAGTGTAGGAAGAACAGTCCAATGAAGTTTTGTGAGCTCCTCTCGGGTGCGCATACTTGTATGAGGCTCTGAGTTGTCATGGAGAAGGAGAAGTTCTTTTGCATTTTTCTGGTGACGAACACCTTGAAGTCGTTTCTTCTATTTTCTGACGGTACCGCAACACACTTCAGAGTCGATCGTTGCACCATGAGGGGGCCATCAAGCAGAATAACCTCTTTCAGAGTCCCAGATGACTGTCGCCATGGTTTTTTTCAACAAAAAAATTGTCACGATCACCTTCGTAACACGCAAGCAACTGCGCGCAGATGGACCTTCGTTGCTCTTTAAGACCTGCTGTCAAGTGGCGAGGTATCCAGCGGGCACACACCTTTGAATGTGTCAACAGCTGGACGAGTCTTCAGCACTACCAACAGATACGTTCAGCTGTGAAGCGATGTGTTTGATTGTGATCCTTTGATCGCCTAGAATGGGAGTGTCCACAGTCAGAACATCGCAGGATTCACAGTTGTGTGTGGCCGGCCGGCACGTGGGACGCCAGACGGGTTTACGCGACCTTGTTTCGTTTGATAATAGACGCCTCGCCCAAAGACTCACCGGGCTTTTGTTCATTTCCAGGTCTCATAATTCTGGAAGCGCCTGTGAGTATCTGCGATGCTCTGGTTTTCCGCCAAAAGAAACCCACTGACAGCTCTCTGACAGGAACACACATCCGCTTCAGACGTAATTTTGAAGGCTACGTATAGTGCCGCCACCTATCGGAACTTCATGAAACTACAGGGGCTGAAGCGGGAATATTCCACGATGTCCCATAACAAGTTCCGCATTTTTTTCAACCGAAACTGGCGGAGGAAAAAAAGCGTTGCGTTACTTACTGAACGCCACTCGTATTAAAAATGAGAAAGAAACTCTGTTATCTTTAAATGACTAAACCGCTGAACGAATTTCGGTGAAATTTGGTACGGAGAAAGCTTGAATGATGGGGAAGAAAACAGGCTACTCTAGAAAGTAAAACAAAAAATATCAACCATTAAGAGGGTGAAGTAGGGAATAGAACGTCTTTTTTATATCAGTGAACGTTAACAATACTAAAAAAGTTCCTAGAGTTCCTAGATAACAGAACGCAGCATGTCATTCTCGCTGGAGAGAAGTCTTCCGAAGTAAGAGTGATTTCAAGTGTGCCGCAGGGGAGTGTCGTAGGACCGTTGCTATTCACAATATACGTAAATGACCTTGAGGATGACATCGGAAGTTCACTGAGTCTTTTTTGCGGATGATGCTGTGGTATATGGAGAGGTTGTAACAATGGATAATTGTACTGAAATGAAGGAGGATCTGCAACGAATTGACGCATGGTGCAGGGAATGGCAATTGAATCTCAATGTAGACAAGTGTAATGTGCTACGAATACATAGAAAGAAAGATCCCTTATCACTTAGCTACAATAACGCAGGTCAGCAACTGGAAGCAGTTAATTCCATAAATTATCTGTGAGTACGCATTAGGAGTGATTTAAAATGGAATGATCATATAAAGTTGATCGTCGGTAAAGCAGATGCCAGACTGAGATTCATTGGAAGAATCCTAAGGAAATGCAATCCGAAAACAAAGGAAGTAGGTTACAGTACGCTTGTTCGCCCACTGCTTGAATACTGCTCAGCAGTGTGGGATTCGTACCAGATAGGGTTGATAGAAGAGATAGAGAAGATCCAACGGAGAGTAGCGTGCTTCGTTACAGGATCACTTAGTAATCGCGAAAGCGTTACGCAAATGGTAGATATACTCCAGTGGAAGACTCTGCAGGAGAGACGCTCAGTAGCTCGGTACGGGCTTTTGTTGAGGTTTCGAGAACATGCCTTCACCGACGATTCAAGCAGTATATTGCTCCATCCTACGTATATCTCGCGAAGAGACCATGAGGATAAAATCAGAGAGATTAGAGCCCACACAGAGGCATACCGACAATCCTTCTTTCCACGAACAATACGAGACTGAAATAGAAGGGAGAACTGATAGAGGTACTCAAGGTACCCTCCACCACACACCGTCAGGTGGCTTGTGGAGTATGGATGTAGATGTAGATGTAGAAAAATGATTAAATTTGTTGCATAATGTACACGTTGTATAATGTATAGTCATTACAACTGCACGATGCATGGATGTGTACTGTCCACACCGGCCACTGCCCATAACACTGCGTCGTGCATTTGTGTGATTTGTGAGGGGGGGGGAGAGGGAGGGAGGGTGGGTGGGTGGGGATCGCACATAATGGGCTATGCTTACTCGAAGGGGCAGACACGTGAGGGCATCTGACATTCTGCGCATACAATAACTTACTTACTCACCATCACTCATTGCAACATAACCATTGATAAACGAGCGCAGCTGTGAATAGCAACTAGCCACTGTATATATCTGGGGTGTCGCCTTCACATTTCATTATTATGTTCACAAGCTGCGATTGTGACTAAGAAAACTAGGCTACATTAACTGGATTTAATGTATAGATCAAATGGTAAATTATGTCCTATAATTGTTGTATCACAATTTGAAATCTTGCATTTTGATCTGTGTTTCAGAGCCCCATCTGGTTCTTCTGGGTCTCCCAATGCTAAAATTTTATATTGTACACTATCCTGTATTTTATTATGACTTATTATAATTGTAAAATTACTGCATTATTATAATTAAAGTGTAGCTACTCATGAAGATCCAGTGTAGGGTAGACATGCTAATGCGTTTACGGGGAACCGATTTATCTGGAAAAAAATTAGTTTCAATTTTGGTCACCAGTTGTAATCCTGGCGCTGTACAGCATCCCGTCGACTTTGCAGTGGTCATATTGAACAATTTGTGTAAGTGGCAGTTAAGATTAAAATCAGCATTACACCACTCACACGGGTTTGAAATTTTCTGCTGACGTCCCATTCCCAATGCATGACACAAGGAAACATTTCTACACATCTTTCTTGCAGAGACAAAGCCAGGTTTGCACCAAGTGCCCAAAGAGTGAATCAATTTTTTTTTGCTCTAATCGGTTTTTCATTAACGCGTTAGAAAACGTGAGAACTTTCGCTGCCATACGAAAATTAAAACCCTCTCTGGGTCTCTATGAGTAGCTGCACTTTAACTACAGCCACCTGGTATTACTGCATTGTGGCTTTCTGCGACGCTGAATGTACTCTTTTACGCTTGCGGATCTGGCGCGCCACTTATCTACAGGACGTTAACGCGTTATTTGGGTGTCTGCTCTGCTGCGGGTGTTATGGCGTTTTGCACAGGTGCCGAATAAAAGGGGCATTTGAAAGGCAAGCTAACACTGTATGTGCTTACTTTGTTCAGTGTTCAGTTTGTAACCGTCGTATTCCCACTACCGCCTTGACGGCTAAAATGACCAGCAGAAGAAGCGAGAAATTAAGGATTCCTTTTCTCTTAGAGTGTCTCTTAACACCAAGTATATGGTCCATTGTGAAAAGTGTTCTACATATCGTTCTTCTTTGTAAAACATAACTTAAAATTTTGAGGGGCTTCTCTTCCTCTCTCATGTATATACTGACAAAGAAAAGTGAAGCACCCGAAGACAAGGTCGGATGTGAGTGTACGAGGGTCATTTTTAAAGTAAGAACCGATTTGTAACAGTCAGAGAAACTTTATTTATGAACGTAAATTGTACACTACTGGCCATTAAAACTGCTACACCACGAAGATGACGTGCTACAGACGCGAAATTTAACCGACAAGGAGAAGTGCTGTGATATGCAAATGATTAGCTGTTCAGAGCATTCACACAAGGTTGGCGCCGGTGGCGACACCTACAACGTGCTGACATGAGGAAAGTTTACAACCGATTTCTAATACACAAACAGCAGTTGACCGGCGTTGCCTGGTGAAACGTTGTTTTGATGCCTCGTATAAAGAGGATAAATGCGTACCATCTCGTCTCCGACTTTGATAAAGGTCGGATTGTAGCCTATCGCGATTGCGGCTTATCGTATCGCGACGTTGCTGCTCGCGTTGGTCGAGATCCAATGACTGTTAGAATATGGAAACGGTGGGTTCAGGAGGGTAATACGGAACGCCGTGCTGGATCCCAACGGTCTCGTATCACTAGCAGTCGAGATGACAGGCATCTTATCGGCATGGCTGTAACGAATCGTGCAGCCACGTCTAGATCCCTGAGTCAACAGTTGGGGACGTTTTCAAGACAACAACCATCAGCACGAACAGTTCGACGACGTTTGCAGCAGGATGGACTATCATCTTGAAGACCATGGCTGCGCTTACCCTTGACGCTGCACCTCAGACAGGAGCGCCTGCAATGGTGTACTCAACGACGAACCTGGGTGCACGAATGGCAAAACGTCATTTTTTCGGATGAATTCACGTTCTGTTTACAGCATCATAATGGTCGCATCCGTGTTTGGCGACATCGCGGTGAACGCACATTGGAAGCGTGTATTCGTCATCGCCATACTGGCTTATCACCTTGCGTGATGGTATGGGGTGCCATTGGTTACACGTCTCGGTCACCTTTTGTTCGCATTGACGGTACTTCGAACAGTGGACGTTACATGTCAGATGTGTTACGACCCGTCGCTCTACCCTTCATTCGATGCCTGCGAAACCCTACATTTCAGCAGGATAATGCACGACCACATGTTGCAGGTCCTGTACGGGCCTCTCTGGATACAGAAAATGTTCGACTGCTGCCCTGGCCAGCACATTCTCCAGATCTCTCACCAATTGAAAAGGTCTGGTCAATGGTGGCCGAGCAACTGGCTCGTCACAGTACGCCAGTCATTACTCATGATGAATTGTGGTATAGTGTTGAAGCTGCGTACCTGTACACGCCATCCAAACTCTGTTTGACTCAATGCCCAGGCTTATCAAGGCCATTATTACGGCCAGAGTTGGTTGTTCTGGGTACTGATTTCTCAGGATCTATTCACCCAAATTGCATGAAAATGTAATCACATGTCAGTTCTAGTATAATATATTTGTACAATGAATACCCGTTTGTCATCTGCATTTCTTCTTGGTGTAGCAATTTTAATGGCCAGTAGTGTATCACAAACTACAATATGCACATTTCTTCACTTTTCAGCATAGTCACCATGAACATTTGTCATGCCGAGGCACCGGCTTTTGGATCCCAGCATCAAAGAACTCTGCCGGCTGACCCTTAAATCAGTTTGTGACAGTTTCTTTCAACATGTCATCAGTTTCCAAGAGCTTTCCTTGAAGAAATTCCTTTAGTTTTGAAAACAAATGAAGTCTTATGCCGCCTAGTGGATGAGTAGTAATTCCCATTGAAACTTGTCCAGTTGCGTCTTTGTTCTAGTCGCAAAGTGAGACCGAGCATTGTCGCGAAACAGAACGACGCCGTTAGAGAGCGGTCCCCGCTGGCGATTTTGAATAGCCCACCTACGCTTTAATAATGCTTCGCAGTACCCCTCAGCATTTTCTGTCACTCCTCTAGGCAAAAAGTCTAACAGAGGGATGCCTTCCTGATTCCTAAAAACCATGGCCATGATTTTCCTTGTTGAATGTTGTTGTTTGAATTTTGGTGGCTTCGTCGGGAGGTTTGAATGATGCCACTCACTGGGTTGATGCTAATTTTCTGAAGTGTAGTGGGCAATCCAAGTTTCATTACCGGTCACAACGTGACTCTGTAACTCATCTCCATCTTTGTGATAGCGCTCCAAAACGGACAAGAATGTGGCGTTCGCTTTGTTTTGTGTCCTGTTAATATTTTCGGTATCCATCCCGCAGAAGTTCGTCAGTAACATTGTGAAAAACTACTGATCTTGAAACTTGTGGAAATATATGATGCAGCTTGTCAATAGTGAAGCGCCTGTTTTGGTGAAATGCCTCATCAACTTTTGTGTCAAATCTTCATTCATGATAGTAGACCGTCCATATCGTTCGTCATGAACATTTGTCCTTCCTTCATTAAACAGCCTACACCATCCACGCACATTTCCACCATTCGTTACACCAGCATCATAAACTTCAACAAGCCGCCAGTGAATTTCATTAGGACGAACTAGTTTTGCATTTAACAACCGTAGAATCGAGCACCCTTACAATCGACGGGATTAATGATTGACGTGGAAACAAACGAAGCAGTATAACTATACAGAGAAATGTAACGTATTGGGAGGTGTAGTGAGAGACTGGCCAAGAGTGGCCGACGTGAACGGACGTCACGTGGCAGGATGCACGGACACCATGTGGTATCAGTTCTTGCTTTAAAAACGACTCTGGTATCTTCATAGACGTGCACACAATCGGCGCGTATGCAAATGATTAGAGCTACATTTCTCTGTGACAAGTTGAACGGGCACCATAGCTCATTAATGTTGTTAGTGTTTAGTACTGTGATTTGGCCTGATAAACCTACATACATACACACTCTGCAAGCCACCGTACGGTGCATGACCAGGGTACCACGGACCACTGCTAGCAATTTCCTATCCTGTTACACTCGTAAACTGAGCGAGGAAAAAACGACTGTCTGAAAGACTCCGACGGGCCATTATTTCTCGCACATTATTTTCATGTTCCTTATGCGAAATATGGCGGAACTACACTCATGCTCATAAATCAAGGATAATGCTGATACATGCTGAATCAACGCTCTGGTGGGCGGTTTGCGGGTTTAAATCAGCTCGGAGTATGACGATGCGGTGCATTTGAGCTGCGGTCGTCGCACGATGGCGTTGGCAGCAGTCCACATAGAGGTGTGTTGGTGCATGTCAGAGTACGGTGAAGCGAGTAAGTGTGCACACGTTTTCAGACGTGCTACTGGTGACTGTGTGTTGAAATGGTTCAAATGGCTCTGAGCACTATGGGACTTAACTGCTGAGGTCATCAGTCCCTTAGAACTTAGAACTACTTAAACCTAACTAATCTAAGGACATCACACACATCCATGCCTGAGGCAGGATTGGAAGCTGCGACCGTAGCGGTCGCGCGGCTACGGACTGTAGCGCCTAGAACCGCTCGGCCACTCCGGCCGGCACTGTGTGTTGAAAATGGCTCAAACAACACATATTGATGACGTTATAAGGGGTAGAATACTAGGGCGACTGGAGACTGGTCAAAAACAGCAGGTCGTAGCACGGGACCTCCGTGTGCCACAAAGTGTGATCTCAAGATTATGGCAACGATCCAAGCAGGCAGGAAACGTATCCAGGCGCTACTGTAAGGGGCGTCCTCAGTGTACAACACCACAGGAAGACCGATATCTCACCACCAGTGCCCGCAGACGGCCACGGAGTACTGCAGGTAGCCTTGCTAGGAACCGTACTGCAGCCACTGGAACAGTTGTCTCCAGACACACAGTCTACAGAAGACTGAACAGATATGGTTTATTCGCCCTGAGACCTGCAAGGTGCATTCCACTGACCCCTGGTCACAGGATAGCCCGTAAAGCCTGGTGTCAAGATTATGGCAACGATTCCAGCAGACAGGAAACGTGTCCAGGCGCTACAGTACGGGACATGGTCATTGGAACAGTGGTCCCAGTTTATGTTCACAGGCGAGTTCAGGTGTAGTCTGAACAATGATTCTCGCCGGGTGTTCATCTGGCGTGAACCAGGAACCAGATACCAACCCCTTAATGTTTTTGAAAGGGACCTGTATGAAGGTCGTGGTGTGATGGTGTGGGGCGGGATTATGATTGGTCACGTACACCTCTGCAAGTCTTTACAGAGGAACTGTAATAGGTCAGGTGTATCGGGACGTCATTTTTCACCAGTATGTCCGCCTTTTCAGGGGTGCAGTGGGTCCCACCTTCCTCCTCATGGATGATAAAACACGGTCCCACCGAGCTACCATCGTGGAGGAGTACCTTGAAACAAGAAGATATCAGGCGAATGGAGTGGCCTGCCTTTTCTCCAGACCTAAACCTATCGAGCACATCTGCGGCACCCTCGGTCGACGTATCGCTGCACGCCTTCAAACCCCTACGACACTTCAGGAGCTCCGACAGGCACTGGTGCAAGAATGGGAGGCTATACCTCGACAGCTGCTCGACCATCTCATCCAGCGTAAGCCAACCCGTTGTGCGGCCTGTGTACGTGTGCATGGTGATTATATCCCATATTGATGTCGGAATACGTGCGCAGGAAACAGTGGCGTTTTGTAGCACATGTATTTCGGGAAGGTTTTCTCAACTTATCACCAATACCGTGGACTTACATATCTATGTCGTGTGTGTTCCCTATATTCCTATGCTATTTGCGCCAGTTTTGTGTAGTGCCATGTTGTGTGGCACCACATTCTGCAATTATCCTTAATTTATGAGCATAAGTGTAGATTGTGCGGCTATTAAGCTACCAACAAAGTGTCTCGCGTAATGGTCATGAGAATAAGGTACGAGAGATTAGGGCGCGTACCATGATTTTCCCTCCCTCAATACGAAAATGACATAAGAAAGGAAATCGATAATATTGGTACGATTTACCAGAAAACAGTTGGGGGCAGTGCTTAAGAAACTCTATAAAACGCATAAGATATAATTCTATGGACGTGTGAAAGAGGAGATACGCATCCTCTCTCCATCCGTACCACACTTAGCATGCACACCTCGCCAGTTGTTCAAGTAGGAGATGCTGAAGGCTTTTGGTTTGTTCTCCATCCGGATAGGAACATCTATTCGCAAAGACAGCACTACTTAAGCTACACTGCCAGCGTCTGCTACGGACGTCGCTCAGAGGTTGGTAGCAAATTACTCGTTTCACTGTCGCCCTTAACCACAACAGCAGTCAGTTATGTTAGACACGCAAGAAAGCTGTCATCCCTTGTAATGGAAGCGTCCCGTATCCTGCACTAAGCTTCGGGGCAGAGCGAAGTCTTCAACAATGAGACATACCTGGAGGAGAGGTGTATCGTTGCCTGGCGACAGTCTGAGCCAAATACTGAACGGGTCGTGAGCTTACTGACGAATCCTGTTTGCGTTGCCGGTGAAGGCTCTTGTTATCTGTCGAGGTAAGCACTGAATGTCTTTCGTTTAACTGTCTAGATCTGCCGTCGGTAATTTTTGATACTCTGATTTATGAAACAGTGCATGAAAAGACACAGTCTGCGCCGAGATACGTGGCGCACGTTTGTAATTTCGCGAGATACAGCTTGATTTCGCATATCGGTAGTCCTAGAGCCGGGTGTAAGTTATTAATGTGAAAAGTGACATGTAGAATAATGAATAATTATAATATATTATGACACATCCACAGATGGGTAGAATAGGTCAGGCTTTCCCTTGATTCTAGTCAGCGATATGAATTAGTACATTTTTAGTTTAGGTGAGTTTAAAATTTATTAACCAAAAAGAAGGGAATTATGGCCACTACCTCCCTGGGTACTGCTAGCGCATCCATCGGAAATCTATGAATTTACACATCTCGGTATGAGATACACTGTATGTGTTATGACGCCGCGTAAAAATGTGATTTATGTAAATGTTGTTGTTATGTCGAGAAATTCGGTTTAGCTATTTGCCATCCTCTCTGATGACCATGTTATTTATGTGGATCGTCTCGTTAGGATGTAGTTAAGACGGAATTCCGTAGATGAGCTTGAGTTACTGCTAGTGCCAACTGCCATATCTTTCATATGGCAGATTTATTGAACATGTAACGTATCTGGAAGTCAGAAAGATGAAACTGTAAATTCACGCGCGTGTTTTAAGCCCTGTGGTTTTAAGCTCATCCATCCCTATATTTTTTTTTCACACCTGACTTTTCATTTCGAATTTTCATACAGTTACGAGTCAGGGAGAATGCAGTATCAACGGCATTGCTCTGTATATGACTCCGCCGATTTAAATTAAAGGTCTCTGTCACTGTTAATATTTTCTCGTATATTTAACTGTCAAATGAGTTACAGCAATATAAAACTAAGATTCAAGTTTTGATTTGCACTACTTTACCGACGCTGCGGATATTAGGGTATCGTGTAACGTGCGTCACAGACTTACAGTGAACCTCTTGCTTGTAGATAACAACAGCTGAAAATTTTCCTTTTTTGCTGTGTTACTTTAAAAGTGAATCTTTATGATGAACTGCATTCTAGAACGTTTTATGTGTTGTGGTTTGTTGTTATTACTGGTGAATCTGGACAATATTGTTAAGAAATACCGGTAATATATAACATGCATCAAAGATGTTATGCTCTTTAGCAGGATTTTTAAATATGCTTACATCCCCTATAGAATCGCTTTGCGAGGTGTTTTTCGCTGTTTGCGGGGCTGTTGCATTATCGAAAATAACGTACAAGCGGATGAAATGGAGACTTTGTGACTAGCATTATGGATGCATCATTTCTGTGTGTATGTGTGTAGTGCTGTCAGCGGTTGACGGTTGTGGTTCGAATGCATAATTTGCTAACTGTTCATCTGCAAATTACGCTGCCGGGGGTGCACACTCAGAAGGTACGGGTAGCGGAAACTCTCACGCTCCAGGATTCTATGTGCAGTCAGCACACTGTCAACTAACTAATAACTTATTACTAGGATAAAAAAGTACATGAAACCTACAGTTTGCAGATATACTGACATGATTGTGGGGGGGCGTATCAGAGTTGGGCGATGTAAATAAAAGAAGCGAAGCATTAAGGGTTTATGCTTACAGAGATAAAGAATATCAGAGAAGCCCAGAAATCACCTCTGTACACATATCAACTCCCTGTTGCAAATCCCTATACGGTAGAGTGGAAGTCAGATGAACGTGAACAACTGTGTCAAACTTTGAGTTGCCATTAAGGGCGTCAATGCATGAGTCTGCAAACATGCTCTCTGATGTACCATAGCAGTACACTGATTTGTTTGCAGACTAAGAGTTTCCAGTTTACACCGATCGCTGAGTCTCATCTAGGTATGAGGCGAGTGTTACAATACCTTTCTATCCAAAATGCGTCCATGTAGATCATCAGGAAGAGGGGAAGTCTTCGGGTTTTTATAAGGCAGGTGAATAAGACACTCAATTATCCTCATATAAAATCAAACGACGAATGCCTTTGCAGGCAATATGACCATATACTTACGGTAAAATTTCAAAAAATATGAAGAAAATGTAAAATCCATAACATTCGAATAAAAACCTGGTATAATTACGACAAATCGATGGGAAATACGTAAAATTGAGCGAAATACGACGGAATATGTAAAACTGCGAAGAAAACTTGCGAAATTACTTAAGTTAACTGAGAATACAAAAAAAAAAAAATCAGAGAAAAGTGCCACGAAATGCGGGGAACCGAAGAGGTTTGGGGGTACCTAGTCACTCAAGACTGAGAAAAGCTTAAAAATTATGCTCTGTTTGCATTCACTTTTAACCCTGCCCCTCCCTCTGTAAACTACGTGGGTTTTCGTAACACACATTCCAACAAAGGCGACATATGTGTTACACAGAGGCGCCATATTAAACCAAGCAAAACATTACCTAGAGTGTTCTGTAGGGGAGTGCATCAATGTCACATATACACCTTTAATAGTGAGAGGGGGTGTACTCGAGAGATGTGGTGTTAGGATGAAACTGCTATATTATCCTACACGTGATCAAAACTATCTAACGTGAGACCAGGACTTCTTTGTGCAAGAAGAATGCTACCAGAGCTGTGGTAATGCTATTGTAAACAGTGATAAGACTATTACATCTCCTTTGTCTACTGATCTTGTTGCTTACTCCCTCATAAGAAGCTGCGGCTTCTTCGTGTGCATTTTCCTGCGGCGGAGTGTGTGTGCTATCTCAGTGTACCAGCTATCAAGAATATTCAAGTCGGTTTTTCTTCGCTTTGTTTCCTAATGATACATAGCCGCATCCATCAAAACCGATACTACTACTATTACTAATTATATAAACGACTGACATGGGAAGTGTGATTGAGGGTACGAACGTTTTTTTCTTAAAAAGACTTATATAAAATCCATTAATTTTTTAAATGACACATCAAAAGTGTGCAGATTTCGTTCTAGTTGTTTTACAAGCAGCTCGAGTGGTGGACAGAGACTGACGATGCCTTCCTGGGATACTGTAATAGTGTAGAAGGAAGCAGTTTTATCATTTAAAAATTTTTCACCATAGTGATTTGGGTAATATACTTGTGGGGTGGTTGTATGACTGATGTTGGACAAACATATCCTCAATTAGAGTAGTAAGGGCGTTGCATTCTGCACGACTAATACTTCGGAAACCATATGGATTTCACAATACAGTATTTTTAGATGCAGAACCGTGTAATCATCAGAGTGAATGTTTATGCTGTATTATCATTTTTCTCATGCCGGTACCTTCTGGTACTGACTCGAGATAGTGAAATAATGCTTCAGAATTAACTGTACGGTTGATTAACATCAAATATTTCAAACCTCATACGTCTGGTCCTACACCATGTATATAGCATACATTCCTTCTTAACCGTCTGTTATACCAATGCAACACTCTCATGTCTACTATCTGCTGATAGGAGGTGTGACCCTCCTCAACACGCATGCATCTGGGGAGATGTTGTGCTTTTGGATGGATGCCATGATTAAGATTAGTGTTGTAGGAAGGATTGATCAAGGACAATGTGGGAGAGATCTATTAATCACCGACTTCATCCTACAAATGCGACAATACTCTGTGACGCCCATCCACACAGCGAAAGATGGCCTGTCTCAATCGTAAATTTTGTACTATGGTCGAAGCGCTGGAAATAAGTAGATAACCTCTTTGCATCAGTATAGGGTGCTGTCTGGTATACTTTGATGTATATGGTCTAAAGGATGTGTCGCACAGTCATCTAGCTGCGTTCACAGTCTAGTATATGGTACTTGCAAAGTAGTGGAGGGGTGATTTAGCGATGATGCTGAAATGTAGGAAGCATTCTGCCAAGTCATTGGCTGGCATTGAAATTACTGAACAACTGGTATACTTTGATGTATATGATTGAATGGATATACTGCACATTAATATATCTGCTTTCGCAATCTAGTATATGATACTTGCAAAGTAGCGGAGGGGTGATTTAGCGATGATGCAGAAATTGGGAAGCAGTCTACGGTGTCGCTGACTGGCGTTGAAATTACGCAACTACAGGTAAAATTAGTAAAACTGATCTCGCTATCAACTGCGGTGTGTATTACAGCACATTGTCCAATATCAACGGTGTCTTTCCCATCCCGACTGCCCACTGGGTATAATATTGGTTACTGCATAATTGTTGACTGACACCATTCGGTTGAGACGAGGGAGTCTTGACAGAGCACTGAATATCTGCTAGTTGTCTCTGTGGAGCAGGGGATTAAATGTACAGGTCATCATCTTCATATGGTTGTTTGGAAGCGTTCCTCAATGCTGTAGACATATCCTATTTCTTTATTCTGCGATGCCCTATACATGTTTTTATTTTTATTTTTTAATTTTTTTTCACCAATAAGATACCAGTACCGCTTTTTATTTGCACTACCTTGCACATGTTGTGAACAGCACCTTGCAATGATGATCAACAACGGAACAGTATCGTGTACATGGCTGCAAAATTGAGGGAACAATCCTTCTCGAAATGGAACACCGAGACATCTGTTACCCCGTCTCTAGGGAAGATGAGATTAAGTGTACAGTTCGAATAGCTGTTGTAAGCTCTCTACAATACCGCAAAATCTTCCAGTTTCTATATGCTGCAATATCTTCCACATTTTCGTCAATGAGAAACAAGGCTTCTGTGTATTATTCCTACCAGCCTGTGTCTTGTGGTAGCTGTATAGTTTACGCCATGCGATATTCAGCTTTCTGTGAGAGCCAAAGGATCGAAACGAGTTAATGTTGGTTTAGCAACAGCTGACACAGACCTCCAAGTCATTGTAGAAAAAACAAAATGTAAGGTGGTGTACGCTGACTGGATGTGTTACCACCGAAAAAACAATGTATTATGCTTATCAAGGAACGATACAGGAACCTTCTCGTGTGTTTCATGGTCCGATGGATATGGTCCTCCTACAGTACATGCGACGAAACTTTACACTGGTCTGTGGAAGCGATTTCGATCATGAGCCACCTGCTCCAATCAACCAATACCTGTATATCTAAAGGGATCGCTACATATGGTAAATGCTGAAAAACAGACTGTATTTGTTTCAGTTGTACCGTAAGACAGGGATGCAGTAATATCTTATCGAGATCTCTAATGGATTATGTTAGCAAAGTTTTTATAGTTCGTAAATTTTCTCTGTTGGATGGTACAAAATACTGTGGTGGGAGAGAATGTTTGGGTGATAAATTTTCTCTGTTGGATGGTACAAAATATTGATGTGGGAGAGAATGTTTGGATGATAGACATGAATGTACCCTGAGAGATGTAGATCGCCTTCGAACTGTAGTACCTGTACGTAATTTGGATACGTATCACAATGGAGTAGCAAATTCCTTGTCCTTCTTCCATGCCCTGTATGATGTGGGGTCATCCTGATTTTCCCAAGAAGTAACATCATCATAAATACTCGTACTATCTTATCTTCTAGCTCTTATTGCAAGGGAAAGCTTCGTTTGGCGATGGCCTTACACACTGTACACCGTTGGCGGTACTACGACCACATGTTCCTATTTCCACCAAGGGGTCAAAAGGCAGTCCTGTCGCATCAGCTTAGCTCGTTCTGTCTCCACGGGATGCAGAAGGTCTTAGATATAGCGCTTTCTGACTTCAGTTCAAGTGCGAATTAAATTGGGACGATCACATGGACAAAGCTGCAGGGAGGCCAGGGCAGAGACTGAGGAGCACATACAAGATGCAGAGAGACTGTCTAAAAAACAGCGCTGGAGTTTTTGCTGTGTGGGATCCTTAGCAGATAGGTTCGAAAAAGGTGACTCGTTTCGAGAGACGAGAGTAACACAAATGTGTTTCACCAGTGCTGTAATCATTAAAAGAAATCTCTGCAGCTTTCAACGCAAGTATGTAACTGAATGGATAGCTCCTGCATCTTGACAGTTTCCACATGTTGGTGGGAGCACATGGGCTTTCAATCCAAAAGGAATAGGATTCGAATCCTCGAAAGGGCACCGCCAGTTTTAATTCCCGCCAGTTCCCGTGTGGTGGGACGGGTGGGACATCAGTACAGTCCTGGGACAAAGAAAGTCCTACCAAAATTCGAAATTACCCCCAAAATTCATGATTCCCACGGAAATTCGAAATTACCGCCAATAGGGTAGGTCATGGGAGGTGTAGGGTTAGGGGGGCAGGTGAGTGGTACCCACATGCTGGCTGAGAAAAGAGACACATGATGTCATCTGGGGATAGATGTGGGAGTGGTCGAGGGTGGGTGTGGGCTCTGTTGGGGTGGGGGTGGGCGTGATTGGGGTGCATTAATTGATCAATTTAACTAATTTGCATAGCACTTTCATATCAAAATTTGAGTCGTAAACACATTACCCTACTGCTGCCTGTCACTAATTCCTCTCTTATGACAACCTCCTCGTATCACAGCAGCAATTGCACTCAATGTCCTCAAATATTTGTTATACTTTTTTCGTTTCTCTCTTCGCCCAAACAGTTTTGACTGCCTACAGCTTCACAAGTGGCGTGCAAGTGATTCCTAGATGCCTTAGCACATTTCCTATCATCATCGAAGGAATTCTGCTGCTTTGAACGCAACATAACACCTGTTGGACGAAGCAAGGACGACATTCAGAACTACATAACGACTTTCATTATCAAGGAAGTTTACAGTCTTTTGGCAATCCAGTGCCATTACTTTGTATGCCTATAGTTTTTTACTTCAGAACGGTGCGTAACTGTACCGAACGTGTCTCGAAAAGCGAGATCGACAGCGTCAGTCTAGGCTTCGTTATGTACAGCCCTCTGGAATTTCTAAACGATGGGAGGAAACTTGAGTTTCAGGCGAGCTAGTTTCCACACGCCCCGTTGTTCCCTATAGAGCTTTTGTTGTGTCACCATAAGGTTACCAAAACATATTTTGCAGGGCAACAACAGATTTTCGTACTTCAAATAGGACTGCACATCTTCAAAGCCATCCTTCGACGCTTCTAAAAGACTGGTACGACCTGCGTATTTATATGTCGCCCATGACGCGTGTGTCTTTCACCGACCAATAGCAAACGGTAGGTTGAAGAGAGACTAGGTATTCGTAATCGGTACGGCAGTTTTCCCAATTAGGCCAGTGACGTTAACCTTATCGATCATTTTCTGTTGGTTATCATTCCATTGACCCTCACTCATGTTAAACATTATTGTCTTTATGCAACGATCTGATTCTACAAACGTGTTGAGATGTTCTTCGGCGAGCCAGTAACTGAAATTAAAATTTAGTTTTCAACGTTAATCATGATTATTTTCAGGGCAATAGCTGTATCTTCGGAGTGAGGCCTAAGTGTATCTGGAAAAAGGATGCTGCTACGGCTTCCAAAACTAATTTGTGGCTTCGTTTGCCACCACATTCTTCACAGCTAAAACGTGTTGCTTTGATCCTGACTGACAAATCCCCAATAGCTATGCAGGTACAGAACACACATACACACACACACACACACACACACACACACACACACACATACACACACACACACACACACACACATACATACATACACTTACACACACACTCACACACACACAGACACACACACACACACACACACACACACACACACACACACACACACACACACACACCCACGCACGCACAGGCACACATATGCACGAAAAACCAAACCTCGCATTATAAGGCACTTGTTGATATGAAGACAGAACCACATGATACGCGCTGTTCTCGTGGTTATTTTCCGTACGGCCACTGCAGTGTCAGAGGTATTTGATCAGCATCATCTCATTCATTCCATAATTGCTAATATGCGTAAGTAATATTGTTTAACTGACTCCGACATTAGGCTTATGTATTAGTGACTGCCGTGCCTGGGTATATTTTGTGGCTTTCTGCTTACTGCAAAGTGTTGTGTTATATCAGCTGATTGTGTAGAGGAGACAAGAGGAATAAGGCTTTGGAAACAGTTAGGGCAGTTGCGTTTCCCGCACCAATGGGCAGCATGTGACACATACTGTTGTGTGTCACAGATGTGGGCGCGTCTGAGGAATCGTTTGTTCTCCTGTGAACAAACCTGTTGCCTGTGGGCGTTCTGTAGGCGAAGGCGTAGAGACGAGGACGCTGATGAAGAACTGATGTGGGTCCAGGAAGTGAGCGACGGCGAATCGGAGGTAAGTAGGCCTTGCTACCAGACAAGGATGCCGTATCACTAGTATACAAGGGCACGTACATAGTAGTCACCATCATCGCATCAGGTTCATGTTTTCTGTACGTTACAGGAACTTACACAACAGTCGAAGTGAAATGCACCAATTCTAGCTCTCCTTTCACACTCCCTCACAGCTAATGAGTTGAGTATGGCTAAAATACCGACTGTCTCCAGACAACTAAACATTAGAGCTCTTAATTTAAGAAAGTCCATTTCAGTGACATAACTGCTTCCTTTTCTCTTGTTTTAGTCATTACAAATGGTTGATGAGATCCCACGACTGTTATAACAAAGAGGTTTGTTTATAAAATAATTTTTTATGCTGATAGTCACTGCTAGGGAAAGGAGATACCAAAAACGTAGTGGATGTTTTAAATTCCTTCAGTAGTCTACATCAGAAAACTACATTTTACAGGGGAGCAAAAACAAAACAAGATATGTTATCTGGACGTAAATATCACTTGACACAACAATCGTAATCAAGTTTTATAGGAATAGTACAATGACTGATACCACAGTCCCTGCAAACGGTTGGCAGCAAAACGTACATAAGCAATCAGCAAGGACGTCAGTGATACACTGGGCAAATAAAATACATTTGAATCGTAAACAGACGGAACAGGAAATTAATATAGTGAAACAGAATGCAGTTGCCAATGCATGAATAGATTCCATGGCTGACTCAGTACTGAGTATAGTAAAGGAAGATCCAAATACAAGACACATTAAGAAAAAAGATAACAACAAATTTGTATCTAGCAGTTTGTACATACAAAAGACTCAAAATATCTTAATAATAAACAACGCAGAAACTGGATTGTCTACAGTTATACCAAACAGTGTAATCACAACATATATTCAGATTCCGGAACGTATAAAATAACTTGTCAGGAATGCCCCATGTTCTGTTTAAGATAAACAGGGATAGAATTTCACGCTAGGGTTACAGAGCGCATTGTGGCCTATACACACCACAGACATACATCAGCAATAGACCCACACGTACACAGTACGGGTCACCCATTTGTTAACGTAGAGCAAAATGTCATTGAGCTCCGCCGGCTAAGTAAAAGTCGTAAAATGGATCTGACTGAATAAGTGGAGATATGTTCACATCATAAAAAATAAGAAGACAAAATATTCAATGAAAAACTGGAAAGTGATTCAGTGAATTCCTTCAGTTGTTTAATTAGGTTCCTTGAAAAAGTAAGTCAGATAGTGCTACGTAGTAGCTAGTACCCTTGTAAACAATATATATGTAAATAGTGATTCAGATTACAGATGAATAATACGCTGTGCACGCAAGAGTAATATACACACTCCGTGAACAATCTATAGCGTAATCTCTGCTCGCTATACGTAAAAATATCTTTGCAAGTGTTTGTTATTGTATGTTTCCTTTTTTGAGCGTGTACTGTGCCGTGTAAATTCTGTGACTGATGTTTAATATGTGTGAGCTTCAGCCTAAGTGAACCAGAAGAAAGCAGTGAGAAAAAGCTTCTTCCAAATTCACCACAACCTATACGCAAAGATCCAGCATTATATATTACGGTAAAGCCAATAGGAAAATGCATCACAACACACATCGTAAACATATAAACAGATAAACAGAACTGGTAACGGAAGACGGTGTTTTAGAAAAGCATGCAGCTCTTTTTCCAAACGTGGTTAGCATTCCAAATTGACAAACCGTACACAAGAGCAAATCGCTCGCGGGTGACTTAACTGATGTGTTAATTTCTGTTCTTTAGGTTTCTTCTAAGCAATATGAGTCTGTAATATGTCTTGATCAAGTCTACAGTTATATTGACGTCCCATATTGAATCACTCTGGACAGAAAGTTCTAGATAGTTGATGGCTGTGACTCCTTAAACTGCAGCTTAGGCTGCTGAACCTCTGCAAGACATCACAGTCTGTAGCACCATTCTACATTCACAGTTACATATCACATTAAACGCTGGCACCATAGTTACCGAACCAGAAAAGTTTCGGCGACTAGCGTTTGCTTTTATAATTTAATTTTCTCAGCATCACGTGATTTTCAAAACACGATCGATTCTGTTCAGTTGCTCTTCCAAGTCCTTTGCCATCACTGACAGAATATCATCAGCAAATCTCAAACTTTTTGTTTTTCAAGAGGCCATTCATTCTTCTCAAATTATCTTTCAAGCCACTTTCTGTGTACGAGGAATTGCCAGGCCACTGCCTTACCTTAAAAGGTTTTGTTTCCTTTTTCTGAACTGAACTTTTTCTCAGGACTGTCATTCGTTTCTTTAACTACCGCCTCGATGTTCATACTGAATAACATTGACGAAAGGCTACAATCTGTTCTCGCTTTCTACTACTTTGATTTCGTATCCGCCGATTCCTATAATTGCATTTTTTGTGTACACGCTGTAGATAGGCTTCGGCTCATAGTTTTTTTATAGTTGATAAATATTTAAAATACAGTATTCTAATTAGAATCATCAAAATCTGCAATGTGGGTTATCATCAGTCTATTTTCTAAGATGAATTGTAGAGTCAGTATTGCGTAGCGTGTTCCCAGTTAACTTCTCCAGTTCGACGTCTATCCATTCTACCATTCTTCAGTAGGCAGTGCCTTACACCCACGTGGAACTATGGAATTAAAACGTGGAACTATGAAACTTTTAATTATATAAAACCGTTTATTTACGAGGTGTACACCTCAGTATGTAGTAAATAAATGAAGATAATGAAAGGTATGCTGTGCGAAACTGTGGACTAATTTCGTACCTGACGTGCAAATTGCGACATATCCACTGTAATTATTGAACTACTAATCATCTCAACAATTATTCCCAAATATCCCACGTGACTTGGTGCTGCTTTAGAACCCAAATAATAATCATGTAGTTGCTAAGTCTTGTAGAATAATGTAAGACACAGAATGTTGCAAATAACAAGAAAGGAAATAGAAAATGTGTACAACGACATTCAGAACTCTTTGCAAACATTTCGTAGCTACTTTCAAACCAAACACCGTATCTTTGGTGACACATTGTGGCGTGTCTATGCTAAGTGTATCGGAGAGTTTCTGGCTTTCTAGAAACATAATGTTTTGTAACCTACATGATTGTTATGATAGCTATTTGCTTTCACATACCAAGATACTTTTTTTGAGCTTTTAATCGAAATGTTTTAATAGAATATTGACGTTTTATTTTTCCTTTGATCGTTCCTATATTTGCGCTGTTTCCTCTTCAGACTGCTCTGGAGCACACTCCGACAAGAGAGGAATCAGATGTGTGTGACAGAGCGCAGTGCTGGAAGAGGGAGAAAACTCCAACAATATTTCGTCAATACTTCGAAGATCGTTTCGTCTCCCTCTTGAGTATATTGACAGCAGAAGAGTCAATTAAGTCCAGAATTTTAGCACGCACTCTCCTGTGGAAGTGCTATGCAGGACTTTCGCAGGCTGGAAAAGGTAATTCGCACAGTCCAACTAACTGTACTCTTCTGGCCTATGAGAATGCAGTAGGAAATGTTTGTGTTTTACTTCTCGAAAATTTTTTTAATTATTGTGTAGAAATTCTGTTTCTTTTTCCTCAAAGGAATAACTTGCGTACGATGAGTTGACAGAGGGAATGTACGTTTGCTGTCTAGTAAATTTTGACTGCTTTTTTTGCAGAAATGGAGACGATGTCCCTTTTTCTAGCTGTGATACTAGGTTTTACATGAGTATTAACTTTTGGGATACCACTTTCAACTGAGATCAATTGCCGATGGCGGGATTAAATGTTTTGAACGTTACCGCACAAGTATTTCATAAAGAACCAGTTGTTAGCTGAAGGATTATATCATATCACATAATATTTCTATGAGACGTTAGTTGTACTCTTCGCGGTAAAGGAAGTGCTTACCAGAATATCTATAATGACGTAACTAAATATCTACTACACGAAAGTATGCACTTCTAAATGGAGCAGGTAATATTTGTCGAAAACTCCTCCTCTCCAAAAGTGGCACATACTGTTCGAGCGGTGTTAAGTGGTAAACTCCTTAGGAAGCTAGTTTGCTAACTATTTTGCATCGAAGTCAGCCAATCAGGCCATCGCGAGTGCAAATTCAAGTAGCATGCCAGAGACATTGTCACCAACCTTGGTTTCCTCAGACCAATGATAGAAAGCCTTTGCTCACCTACCATCAATTGATTACAGCCGAAAAAGGAACATTTTATGTAACTGGTAATGAGAGTTCGAACAACTGTTAAGTCATGGACTCACGGATGTCTGTTACCGCATTTTAAAGCATGCAGGTGCTTGAATGTGTTCACGCAATGACATGATTGGCTAACTTCAATGTTCAGTAGCTCAGAAACGGTACAACGTATTCATTTTGTTCTTAACTGTTACTTCCCAGCACAGATTCCCCTGCAACACCTTTAGAAGTTTTTCAGACTGTTTATGATCACCCTTTACACTATCTTCTGACAAACGTGTTTCCGATTGTGAGTCTGTGAAATTTGACTTAACGTTTCTTTTCTTTGCAGCCTTCGTGCGCCAAATATATCGTCGTCTGTGTATTGATGAAAGTGTTGCTGTGAGGGAAAATGCAGCCAGAAAACTGTACGAGTTTGCGAAAGTGGTGGAGTTAAGCCACTTTAAAGTCGATATTATTCCCTATTTCATATGCTGCAGAAGGACGAAGAGGTACGCCAATTTAACATGTCTATTATGAATTGATTGTTTTTGTTTAGAAACGCTGAATATTTACTTTCGCACAATTTGTAGACGTTCTGAAATAACACTTGACGACACATAAGCATCTGACAGAACTTACGTACAAGGGAGGAATTACCGAAGACTTTGGCTATCTTGTTTACCTGTATGATGTGATAGATGGGGAAAGGGAAGCCGACAGAAACAGAAATGACAATTTCTTGCTGTTGAATGGATTTAGGCACGGTTTTTAAATACTGTTAGCATTCTAATAGTATTAGTGTCGTTATAAAGAAACAATATGAAACAAGGTTAATTACGTGTTAACGGACACTATTCCAACGCTACTGAGAGCCTCTAAAGCATTTGGTACTTATTTCAGTTATATGAAGCTATCCGCTTAGTAACTTTTTCTTAGGGATAGTAGGTTATAAAAGTGTTATTGTGATGCATCTAGGAGGCAAGCAAACAGTGACGGAAGGTAATGTATTGTCACAGTTTGAGGTACAACACATTTGCTCATTGATTGTTCGGAGGTACTACAATCGCTGCTCACGTCTTGTCGATGAGGCACTTTGGAACTATTACGAACCATTCAGAAGAGCTCTGTTTATCCAAGCACTACACATGTTGTTAGACAGATGAAAGTGTTCACATTCTCCGGTGTTCTAATGAGTCTTGCTGGGTGCAGACATCCTAAATATGTAAGATGAGACTCGCTGTGGTGCAAAGCTCTTAGCTGTTGCCAAACGCCCTTTAACACTGCAGGAAATATTATTCGGTTACGCAGTACCATAATTTTAATGTACATTTCTACAAAGTGTTTCATGTACATGTCAGGGTGAATGTCTACTGAGCTCGTGAAAATATTAGGAAAGAAGGATTGAGAATGAAATAGTGTCATTTTAGGAAATTAGCTTTCTCTCCGTGAATATTCAACACGAGGCTTGAGTACTCTTGAAGAAGAAAAATAGCAAAAATCACGTTCGGTATTGATAACAGAAAACAACAGAATTAGAGCCATTATGATAAAAACTATTCCTTTTAACTGTCTTTATGATTGTTGATCATTAACCTCATAGTAGTCTGCTATTTCGATCTTAATATCAGTATTGCACTAGATTTTATAACTCTGAAGGGTATCTTCATCTGAGGTATTTATCATATCTTACGTTTGCTTCTTCAGGAAATAATACGTCTGGCAGCTGCTGAATCGTTAGTGAATATTTTGGTGTATTAACGCCTTTCTGCCGAAGCCTGCAAGGAGCTTCTTTCAGAGTTGGAAAAGTATATTGACGATCCATCACCGAATGTTCGTTACCTGATCGTCAGCAAAATTATCGAGGTATGTATGTCAAGAAAGTACATCACAGTGAAGGATATGTCTACACTGTTTCTAAATATTAGATTGTAATGCGAAATTCATTGTAAAATACTAGATGGTGTGCTTGAATAATTAATGCAATGTGGTTATCGATGAGAAACTCCGAACACTTTTTTTCAACTACAAGGAAATATGTTTCTCAGTATATCATTCCTGAGGACTAATAATTTTACGGGAACAAGGAACTGGTAGACACAATTTGTTTAGTAGGAGTTCTGTGATAGACAAGGGTAAAAGACACCATCAGTTTAAAAAGATTTTCCTTCCGTATATATCATCATTTAGTATACACTTCGTAGTTTACCATCTTCTTGTACATGAAGTTTTTGAGTAGGAGGTTAATACGTAATTTAAGTTACTCAAATTAGTATATCTAATACGATATTTTCCTCTTTTATAGGTTCTAAGAGGTCCACAGAAAGGGTCGTTGAAGTGAGATCTCCTCCAAATACGTGATGATTTAGTGAAGACTCTGGCATAGATAGATGAACAGCAGCAACACATCAGTATCAAGCCTTTTAAGTGTGGTCATCTCAAAATTACTGAAGATTTGTTCAAGGACTCTGAGAATTAACTACGGGTAGCCGCAGCCCATCAGTTGCAAGCCTTTTAGGTGTGTTCTTATCTCAAAATTGTTCAAGATTTGTTGATGGGCTGTGAAGTGTAAAGAGGGATGCCGAAGCACATCATCTACAAGGCTTTTAAGTGTGCTCTTCCTAAATACTAGTTGAAGGACTGTGAGAATAAGAGACGCGCAACCGCAGCATATCAATTGCCCGGTTTCTGCAGTGATCTTGGCATGGAAGACGTCTCAAGCTATATACAATGGTACTTTTGGTTGACCCAAATTAAGTTATTAATATGAAGAATGTGCCTGGTCTTCTAAATCTGAAGCAATAAAGTACAGTGTTGCAGTTTCATTCTGTATTTTTTTCTTAGTTTTATTTCCATGAAATGGATCATGTTAAATTGATTTCAAACCAGTTTCGTACAGAGCGATAACTAAACACAAAATGAATTCCACCTACATGTACTGTCTGTCCCAAATTCTGTCCTCTCTCCCACAGTACCAGTTAATCTCACTTACATTTACAGACACCCCCACTCTCTCTCTCTTCCTCTGCGTACAGCGCAATGCAGACACACAAACACACGCCCGCACGCTCGCACGCACACACACACACACACACACACACACTCACACACACACACACACACACACACACACACACACACACACAAAACACAACGCACACTATGTGTAATGAGTTTGCATGTGGAATCGATGTTTCTTGCCTTAACTGCTGCTGCAAAAAATAAGAATATAAAACCAGTACAAGCGTGATGATGGGGAATTTGGGGGGGGGGGGGAGGGGGAGGGCGATTTCAGTTGATCACAGATGATTGCAAATACCTCCCTCCGTGTAAATAAATGTGTTGCAATTCATATTTCATGGTTTGCTTTCCTCCTTTATACATCCAAACATTATAGCATAACGTAATGAAGTCGATGTATGTTTTCCAGGTCTCCTGACTGTTTTATAACTGCTAATTTTCCGTGTTGTTATTGGAGCATAGGATGCAGTAAGATGCGTCTTCTTTACAATCCATTGATTTGTAGCAAATGGGAAACAATATACGCAAATACCATATTATAATTCTGAATTCTGCACATAAACGGAAGCATGAAAGTGTACATCGATAACAAAAGATTTTGCTCCGTTAGTGTCAATTTTTATTTTAATTTATTAACATGAAAAAAATTAAATGTCTACGTTGAAGATGCCAGGGTCTCACAGAGGGTACCTGACTGACTACACTTTGGTAAAACAAAGATTCAGGAATCCGGTTGAAGAGTAAAACAAAGGTTCGGTAATCTAGCTGAAGACTCCGAGAGTTATTTATGAGTTGACGTTGATAATGACAAACTAGTGATCTTGCAGAAGTTAAGGAGAATCCGAAAGAATTGTCGGCACCTAGAGAATTTGAAGGAGCTTTTTAGTATGAGTAAATTAGAAACAATAGAACTACCACGACGTAAGGGAAGTTTACTTGAGGCAAGATCATTTTACTGAAAATGCACGCTGTATTGTGCCACAGAAAAATTCCCTGCTTAGCAGGACAATTTACCCTACTAAACTCCAGCATCTTCATTTTTATCTGTAGATCTGCATGGTATTAAGCAGACAACAGTGTTCGAGTATGTGATTCTATCAGACCCGCGCAGCTTTAATTGAAAAATATTGCAAACAGCCGAGAAATTATCGGAGTGAATATCTCGTGCGCTTAACTGAAAAGCAATTAACGAAAGGACAGTAATTACATCCGATCGTTCATGTCCGAACTGTCCGCACCAGTCCTGTCTCTTTTGCAGATAAAATGCCAAGAAACCAGCATAAATGATTAAAAGGCAAGGTAATGGCTTGACTTAACAACGTAGCCGACACAACACAGTTTAAATATCCTTCATCATGCATACATTGATATACACTTACATAAGCTCAGCTCAAGTCCAATGACAAAAAAAGTGATAGTACAAGCAGAAGGTAAAACACCATCACTTTTTCCATTTTAGTCAGTGTCTATACATTGACTACTTTTACAACTTCTGGAAGTTTCGATACATTAAATGTGATCTTTGAACATATAGAAAAGTCAGAGTTCCTCTTGTAAGTAAATTATGAGACAAAAATTTAGGATAAAAAGTAATGAAACATTTTATCGCCATCCATGAATGCTTGTCAACTTCGTACGCCACAAGCATTCAACAGCAATTTGGCATGGACATTATCTCTCAGCAAATTATTTTCATGTCACCTTTAGAAAAGAAAGACAGAACGTAACATAAAAAATAGAAAACTAATTATTTAATGAATGAATTGATAAGGAAACTTTACAAATATAGTAAATTCTTACAAAATGCTGAGGATAATAGTTTCATTGATAAGTATTAGCCCCGGGTCTAAGATATTTCTGAACCAGGGCAATAACTTCATAGTGGTGCCCCCCCAGCCCCCACCCCTCCTCCATTCCTCATTGATCGTTTGAGACAGGACGTCAAAATTAAAGACAAAAATCGACTTGTCAAAAATATGTTCATTTTGTGGCGCACAACTTTCTGAACAATTTGATATGCAAAACGTGTATGTTCGAGGAAATGTAATACATGTTATTTGGTCTTAAGTGTGCAAAAGTGCAGTGTCACGCCTACACAGACAGCATGTTTCTATCATACGAAACCGAACTTTGCTCTGTGGAATTCAGACGTGTATATTTTGTAATGGAAGCCGTCAAATATGTATTCAGGACAGTGGAAATGTTCTGTGGTGCCTCTTCCGCTTGGAGGCGGCCAGATTGACATACTATCCCCCCCCCCCCCTTTAAGGAAACTCACAATTAGTTCTGGGTGGGATTATTTGTGACGGGGAGAGTAAGAATTCTTCAAAAAAGTTACACTCATAATGCTTCTTAGCTAATAACTTTATCTTTTGTGTGACAAATTAAGTACAGCAAACATAAAATCAGTAAATACAAGAGACAAGCAAGACAGTACACATTTGTTCACTCCTTGGGCATCAGCAGTTTTTTCTCTCTAATCTTGCTACAGCATTACGCGGCGTGATTTCCTTTATGCGAAAGAATCTATTACCTCATCAAAGTTCGTCAAACATTTGACTACATGAAAAATTAAAAATTTCGTCGTCTATCACTGAAAAAGCTGTTAGTACAAATAGTATCCAGGTCTGGTCTGGTTTCGCTCTTTGATTACGTCAATTTTGTCCTTGTCTGCTACATAATATGAAATAGGTCTTTCGAATATTGGAGCAACTGTAGGACATGTCAAATAAGCGAGACCGTTTTGGCACAAATGGTCAATTTTACGTACCTCGTTTACATAAATAACACAACAGTACATAATCCAAAATATACCAAGGTAAAATGCCTATTAGGCCTCCTAGAAGGAAAAGGTTCAATGTTCGGAAATAGTTTCACAGTTCATTCATATCCTTCAGGTTCTCAAGCATGAGATCGAAAAGTAGTAGTACGAAATTTTTGTATAAATTTGGAATAGTCATATTCTTTTATATAGTTGGTGTTTCTTCTCCTTCGTCATTCTAACTATCTTATCATCACTAATTCCGTTAACTATTCCTGCCATTGTCAAACCATACAAGTATTCTCCGGTTGACTTCGCTAACCTCGCCAGAATCACTAGTTTAGTTAACCCGAGTTTATTGTCCAATTAGGTGTGATTAGGTGTTTGTACAAGGCGTTTTCCGCGCTATTCCGAGAATAGAACTTGAGCGGCTGCTAAGCAGGGATTGTAGAACTGGCTCTTAGGAGTGTAGCGTCTGGCAAAAATTTCCTGCCAAAATTTTATTTTCTTGGATACACAGAAAAGATAATGCGTAATCTTGCTTACCTGTAATTCCTGTTAGTGTTCTTTCCCACCCTGCTGGACTGAGTAGATGGATTTCGCCAATAAATATTACAACGCTGATCGTTTGCACACCCAATCAACCACATAAACAAAGAGCGATCGGCATTCACCCTTTCGTCTTTAATCGTCTCAGCTCGTATAGCCTCGTTAACCCTTTGGTCTGCGGGATAGTTTCTTACTTCGAGATGCGATGGGAGACTCCTGGCGATGATATCATGTGCGTCATGCACACATTCAAAAATCAAACAATTATTCGTTCAGAAATCAACTTGGAATGCGTTCAAAAATATACAGAAACAAGCTAGCGTGTGTTTCAACGCCGTATGAATAATCGATAGACCAACGTGCGCTGAACACTACGCACTTTGTTAAAAAAGATTTTTTTTGAAGAATTTGAGTTTGATCTTGTCAGCTCGGGCGCGGCGGCATATCAGGCACTGCCGCCGCGGAAGACAGCTGTCGCCCGCAGCTCAGATCGGCTGGCGCGTTATTCTTCAAACCGCTCGCCACGGCATATATGTAACATTGACAAGGGCAGTAACTGTTTTCATTAAAAATAGACACGCAGTGCTGCCCTCTGATAAAATTTACGTTACAAATGAATTATAATTTAGGCACACACACAACACACACACACACACACACACACACACACACACACACACACACACACAAACATTATACTTGTGTCACCAGAGTCCGTGCGGCATATAGTTTTTCACTGGCTGTAAGTTAGTAATACTGTCAGCTGAAAGCAACACGTAACATGTTTACAAATAGGATTGTCATGCTGAGATATTTAACACATGAATCATTTCATTGCTTAGCATCGCTTGGAAGTCACTTACGAGTTCATCACTAGCAAAATGCAAATGTCAGTGTAGTGCGACTGTATGTGAGTCGCATTTAATGCAATCACATGCAATTTAGTTTATAAGATATACGTCGACAGTTAGATTTTGAGATGCGTTATTCATACCCACTACTTGGCAGGAAATTAGTTCCAGTCCGTGGCTTGTACCGAAACCACGAATTCTTGCAAGTGCGAGTGTTTATCACCAACTGCAGGATATACAGAAGACGCTGTGTGTCCCGTGATTCATCATTCATTTCGTAGCATCACCCAGTTCTTCAGAGGTGAGTATACCGACTGTGTGTACATTCAAATTCCATTCCCAGACGTCTGTTTACGTGCACCACGTAGCATCTTCGGTTACATTAACATCCCACATACTACTTTGATACAAATCCGACTCCTTTGGGAGAATCACAGATTTTTAAACTTTCTTTTCAGTACTTTGGTCAACAGATAAATATAATTGTTGTTTTCTATTACACTGGATGCAATGTCGGGCATAATAGTAGTGGGGCTAGGCCGCTGCAAGCGCTTTCTGTTAGTGTGGGTTGCCTACATCAGGGGTAGGTAAGCACTCAGGGGCAAGCTTATTGTTTTTCTTTTATTGACAGGTACTTAATTTATTGTTCGGATAAGTGCTTTTACAAGACACCTCCATTTCCTTCTGATTGAGAGGCACTTATCCTATTGTCTCCCCACCACCTCCCCCTTCCGGAACCCCTTACCCCTTCGCTGCTACAGGTACACTTTCAGGTCTGAGTTATTTGAATAGTTCTTTTCTCTCTTAACAATTTGATTGTCTACTTATATAAACTGATCAATTAATTAACCTCTCACCCACTGGTAAATAGCCCCTCCTCCCCCTGCCATGCTCTCCTGGTGGGAAGTTCAATTTCCATCAGGAGAATTCAACCTCTGCTAACCTAAGAAAATGGCGGGAAAAAAGAGCACTTGTGCTACCTCCACTAACCTAAGTCATCCAACCGCTACCTCTTCCTGAGCACTGACGGTAAGTTTGAATATTGGAGGAAGGATTGGTCAATTTAACCATCTCTACTAACCTAAGCAACTGGTGGGAAAGAAAGGGCACTTAGGCTACCTCCACTAACCTAAGTCATCAGACCGCCACTTCTTTCTAGGAAATAGTGGGGAGGGGACTCGACCTGTGCTGGACATAAGTCTTTATTTTGCATCCACTATTTATTTAAACAGTTAGAGGCAGTAGCTCCATCCAGTGTGTTAACCTCAAGGTCCAACTGAACTAGTACACAGTACTGTCACCAGAGCATGCTGTCAGCCCTTACGTAACATAATCCAAGGTAGTGGGGAAAATGGCAGGAAAAAGACTCAGTTCATTGGTCATTTGGAGGGAAATCGATTGCTCTGTATGGATTATTGTTTAAACAATTTAAACAATGTATAGGATATATGGAAAGGATATATTGTTTATTTATAAGAAATTCAGTTTGTGGTGTTACAAGAAGCAATTACATGGAGCAAACATGTGGCATAAACTAATGCTTGGCCCTGTACTCTGGGTGTCTTAACCTAATGTTTGGGCGTTTTTCAGCATTTAACCTATTGTTCTGCTAAGTAGTTTTCCATGTCACCCCCATTTCCTTAAACTATTGTACCTCCATTGGTACCAAATTAAGTAATTAGTTATGTCCTGGCACCATTTTCTGAAACACTTTTCGAATCTCACATGATTTTGAACGCCATTTCTCGCGCATTCTTCTCTGTCACCCACCACCTTAAACTATTGTCCTGCATTTTACATTAACTATTGAACCACTAACACCAAGTTGATACAAAAAATTTATGTAAATTAATTAAATCGATATATTTCACATGTATGGGGAAGTTTTCTTTTTTAATTCTCTGCACCGTATTGGTTGGCGAAATTGATGGAATGCAGTTTAAACAAAAGATTGCTAGTAAAAAACTCATCCTACCACTTGACACCCGACGCCACCAACACCCCCTCCACAGCCGCCACCACAGCCACTGCCTCAGGCCCCGACCCCACCCTGGCTGCAGCCACCACAGCATTGCTTTGGCGTCCATGGGCTGCCATCCCTCAGGCAAGCAAGTTAGGGCTGCAGCAGCCAGGCTACTCACAGCTGCCCGATTCCGCAGCATCTGCTCCTCCACCATCACATCCTCGCTGATCATGTGAGGTACAGCACACACCCCTGTCCACCTCACCACACAACTCCAAGGTGCGCTCACACCAATCCTATAAGCGAAATGGCTCTGGGCAGCACGTGTGTTTACCATTGCTGACGCTATACCTATGGATACTGATGTCACAGACTGCACTATAGAAATCTGTTCCAGAACAGTACGGGCTGCTTTCTCCATAGCGATCCTAACAGAACATATGAGCTGTGTTCAGCTGTGTGTACCTGCCCCAGCATGACTGGCACCCCGCCATGAAACGTCCACGTGGCGACTCCCCATCTATAAGGTTCTCAATGTTATTCTGCCGTCACATGGCTATGTGAAATAAGAGCGAAGTCGACCTCTCGGAAATTGTATAGTCTCCCAGAATTAGTTAATGCTCGCTTTCTTGATGTCTCAGCTGGCATGCATGGAAATTCTTGCCCTAACAGAACCTGTTTACGAAAATAGCGTGTAATAATGCTGAATGCATTGTTCCTTGCTTTCCTAACATGGCACCCCGTCCTTCACTTGCTACCCTTCCTGTTTTCAACATACACAAATGTTCTTACTTGTATGTAAAGATTCCTGTATCCCAGCACAAAGGATGTCTTGTGAATAAATGGAGATTATGACTGGCTCTTATCGAATTTACCCGCCAAATTATTGATGCCGCCAGTGTGGAAACACCGTCTGCCTTTTCTTTCTTTCTGCAGACGAGACTTTCAGTGGAAAAAAACTATTTTGCACTGATTGCCATATTGCACCGGTAACTAAACCCTGCCAAGTGCCCCTACATATCATTAAACAGGGAAAGACTCTTATTCAGTTACTTTCCTCCTCCACTGATGACAGGAGTTTGAGTATTAGAGTGTGAAACCGATCTCCAACCCAGCAATATATCACCACATACTGTGCCCATGTAGAAAACATACAAGTCGTATCCTGTGGCATACAAAATCACCAGTTTTTACATCATTCGTACATATACCGTGAAGATGGCCAACACCGTGTATACTCCTCACAGCACTAGTAGATATTTTCCTGCAGGTGATGGTCACATGTCATCCACTACCAATGCGCAAACAGTGCGCCCTCAGCAGACCGAAGTCACTCTCAGAACTGTTCTACAAATTCAAGCCTGTTACCCCTCGGAACAAACGTGTTACTGTTTCTAGTCCAATCTGCTTCCTTGCTTGCTTGCTTTTCTACAACCATCTCCAGTTTCTGGGATTACATGAACACATGTATTTTCACGTGGTTTGCTAGAATATCACACCATTTTCGCGGTACTTCTCGACATCAAGCACACTGCAGCATCCTACCGATCGCTTGCACAACGTAATTCCCAAGATATAGACTGGAAATTACTTCTCTACAAAACCGCAAACTTTGGCGAGGTGGTGCATGCTGTAGACCACTGAGTAACTATACTCATGCTCGTAAATTAAGGATAATGCTAATACATGGTGAAAAAAGCTCTGATGGGCGGTTTGCGTGTTTAAATCACCTCAGGGTATGACCATGATGTGCATTTGACCTGTGGTCGTCGCACTATGGCGTTGGCAGCAGTTGACATACGCAGAGATGTGTTGGTGCATGCAGATTACGGTCCAGGAAGTAAGTGTGCATACGTTTTCCGACGTGCTAGTGTTGACTGTGTGATGAAAATGGCTCAAAGAACACATAATGATGACATTATGAGGGGTATAATGCTAGGGTGACTGGAGGCTGGTCAAACAGATTGTAGCACGGGCCCTCCGTGGGCCACAAAGTGTGATCTCAAGATTATGGCAACGATTCCAACACACAGGAAACGTGTCTAGGGGTTACAGTATTGGACAACCGCAGTGTACAACACCACAAGAAGACCGATATCTCACACATCAGTCTTGCTCAGGACTTTACCGCAGCCACAGGAACAGTTGTCTCCAGACACACAGTCTACAGACGACTGAACTGGCATGGGTTATTCACGCAGAGACGTGCAAGGTGCATTCCACTGTCCCCGGTCACAGGAGAGCCAGTAAAGCCTAGTGTCAAGAACACAGTACATGGTCATTGGAACAGTGGTCCCAGGTTATGTTCATGGACAAGTGAACCAGGAACCAGACACCAGCCACTTAATGTCATTTATAGGGACTTGTATGGAGGTCGTGGTGTGATGGTGGGGGGTGGGATTATGATTGGTGCACATACACCCATGCATGTCTTTGACAGAGAACTGTAACAGGTAAGATGTATTGGGACCTCATTTTGCATCAGTATATCTGCCTTTTCAGGTGTGCAGTGTGTCCCACCTTCCTACTCATGGATGATAATGCACAGCCCCACCGAGCTGCCATCATGGAGTAGTACCTTGAAAGAGAAGATATCAGGGGACTGCAGAGGCCTGCCTGTTCTGCAGACCTAAACTCCACCGATCACGTCTGGGAAGTTCTCGGTCGACGTATCGCTGCATTTCTTCGAACACCTACGACACTTCAGGAGTTCCGACAGGCCGTGGTGCAAGAATGGGAGGCTATACCTCAACAGCTGCTCGACCATCTCATCCAGAGTACGCCAACCCGTTGTGCGGCCTGTGTATGTGTGCATGGTGATCATATCCCATACTCATGTCGGGGTACATGCGCAGGAAGCAATGGCGTTTTGTAGCACATGTGTTTCGGGACGGTTTTCTCAACTTATCACCGATACCGCGGACTTACGGATCTGTGTCGTGTGTGTTCCCTATGTGTCAATGCTGTTAGCGCCAGTTTTGTGTAGTGCCACGTTGTGTTGCACCATATTCTGCAATTATCCTTAATTTATGAGCATGAGTGTAGAAACGTGTCCCGTCTGCGAAGAGCTTTATGTGAGAACTCGAGACAGATTGAGGAAAACGATATCTCCACTCGCAAATACCAATGTCGGTGATGTAACAGAATCCAAATCATCCCTATAATTTACAAAGTCAACTAAGGTGTTTCTCATGTCTAGAGAACCGGCAAACGTCTCTTTCACCTGCTAGATTCACACACCACAATCCATGTTCCGTCAACTAAATATGGGCATGAAATGTGCAGAAGGAGTCAACCAAACAATCAACATGGAAGGGAATAACGGTCCAGCATTAACGCACGAGGTAGAGAAGATCGAACGGAGAGCAGCGCGCTTCGTTACAGGATCATTTAGTAATCGCGAAAGCGTTTGGAGATGATAGATAAACTCCAGTGGAAGACTCTGCAACAGAGACGCTCAGTAGCTCGGTACGGGCTTTTGTTGAAGTATCGAGGACATACCTTCACCGAGGAGTCAAGCAGTATATTGCTCCCTCCTACGTATATCTCGCGAACAGATCATGAGAATAAAATCAGAGAGATTAGAGCCCACACAGAGGGATACCGACAATCTTTCTTTCTACGAACAATACGAGACTGGAATCGAAGGGAGAACCGATAGAGGTACTCAAGGTACCCCCCGCCACAAACCGTCAGCTGGCTTGAGGAGTATGGATGTAGTTGTAGATGCAGATGTACCCTGAAGACGAACATAATGAAATACGAACCAGATGAAATATCAAAAAATGTTTGGTAAAATGCTACAAATTATGATTAATCTCAACATCTACATCTACATGAAAACTCTGCAAATCACATTTAAGTGCCTGGCAGAAGGTTTATCAAACCACCTTCATAATTCTCTATTGATCCAATCTCGTATAGTGCGCGGAAAAAACGAACACCTATATCTTTCCGTACGAGCTATGATTTCCCTTACTTTATCATGGTGATCGTGCCTCCCTATGTAGGTCGGTGTCAACAAAATATTTTCGCATTCGTAGGAGAAAGTTGCAGATAGGAATTTCGTGAGAAGATTCCACCGTAACGAAAAATACCTTTGTTTTAATGACGTCCACCCCATATTCTGTATCATTTCAGTGACACTCTCACACCTATTTCTCGATAATACAAAACGTACTACCCTTCTTTGAACTTTTGCGATGTACTCCGTCAGTCCTATCTGGTAAGGATACCACTATTGTAAAAAAACTTCTAATAATCACTTTGATTCGGTGAGGTCTTTTATATTTTTCGCACAGTAGCAGACACGCTCCGTAAGCATCGGATTGTAACGGTTTCATCGACTCCAGGCGCTTGAAATGTTGCCAGCTGAAGTCGCGACGATTTCTTCCAGAGGGCGTTACTGCTTCTCTCGGGTTAGAAACGGTTACCTCTCACTGAATCTGGAATCCTGCTTCCGTCCCTATGTTGTGTCATGCAGAGGCAGCTGTCACTTCACTTAAACACTCAGTTTCTAAATTAAAATTTCTTGTCCATTACTGAAGTTGAAATATGGTATCTTTTGTATTACGTGTAATCTGCTTAATAAATGATGTTTTATGTACAAAAAAAGAAAGATCTTACACAAAAATAACAAACATAAAGAACCGCTTAACATATCATTGCTAGTCTGGTTGTCAACATGTTGAGCACATCACACAAGAATTTAGGGATGATGCCAAAACATGATATGAAATGCGATTATAATGTAAATCACTAATACGGAGGGCGAACGAAAAACTTAGTTTTATAGGAATGGTTCTGAGAAAATGCAATACATCTTAAAAGAAATTGCGTACAAGAAGCTACCGATAGCATTTCTAAAATATCGTGCCATTATTTCTGAGTCCTTATCATGTGGGCTTGGTAAGGGACAGTGAACTGGTGGTAGAATCATCACAGATAGGTGTAACCTGTACGAAATTACACCAGAAATTCCCAGGGAACTTACAAGGGGATCCTTGGAAGGAGGACGACGCGGAAGCATATTGGATACATTTCGAAAACCTTGGTCAGTGCTTAAGAAACTCTATACATCACATAAGATATAATTCTATCGTCGTGTGAAAGAGGAGATAACTTCCTCTCTCCATCCTTACCATACTTAGCACGCACACATCGCCAGTTGTTCAAGTAGGAGATGCTGAAGGCTTTTGGTTTGTTCTCCATCCGGATAAGAACATCTGTTCTCAAAGACAGCACTACGTAAGCTACATTGCGGGCTTCTGCTACGGACGTCGTACAGAGGTTGGAGCAAATTACCTATTTCACTGTCGTTCTTAACCACAACAGCAGTCAGTTATGTTAGACACGCAAGAAAGCTGTCATCTCTTGTGATGGAAGCGTCCCGTATCCTCCACTAAGCTTCGGGGCAGAGCGAAGTCTCAACAATGAGAGATGCCGGGAGGCGAGGTGCTCGTTGCCTGGCGACAGTCTGAGGCAAATACTGAACGGGTCGTGAGCTTACTGACGAATCCTGTTTGCGTTGCCGGTGAAGGCTCTGGTTATCTGTCGAGGTAAGCACTGAACGGCTTTCGTTTCATTGTCTGCATGAGCTGTCGATAATTTCTGATACTCTCATTTATAAAACAGTGCATGAAAAGATACAGCCTGCGCCGAGGTCGGAGGCGCACGTTTCTAATTTTGCGAGATACAGCTTGATTTCGCATATCGGTAGTCCTAGAGCCGGGTGTAAGTTATTAATGTGAAAACTGGAAAGAAACGTACGTGACATGTAGAATAAACGATAATTATAGTATCTTATGACACATCCACAGATGGGCAGAATAGGTTCAGGCCCTCGTTGGATTCTAGACAGCTATATGAATTAGTACATTTTTAGTTTAGGTGATTTTAGAATTTATTAACCAAAAAGAAGTGAATCGTGGCCACTACCTTCCTGGGTACTGCTACCGCATCCATCGGAAATCTATGAATTTGCACATCTCGGTATGAGATACACTGTATGTGTTATGACGCCGCATAAAAATGTGATTTATGTAAATGTAGTTGTTACGTTGAGAAATTCGATTTAGCTATTTGCCATTCTCTCTGATGACCGTGTTATTTATGTGGATCGTCCCATTAGGATGTAGTTAAGATGGAATTCCTTAGATCAGCTTGAGTTACTGCGAGTGGCAAATACCATATCTTTCATATGGAGTATTTATTGAACATGTAGCGTATCTGGAAGTCAGAAAGATGAAACTGTAAATTCACACGGGTGTTGTAAGCCCTGTGGTTTTGTGTTCATCCATCCCCATATTTTTTGTTCACACCTGACTTTTCATTTCGAATTTTCACACAGTTAGAGTCAGGGGGAATGCGGTATCAAAAATGGTTCAAATGGCTCTGAGCACTATGGGACTTAACATCTGTGGTTATCAGTCCCCTAGAATTTAGAACTACTTAAACCTAACTAACCTAAGGACATCACACACATCCATGCCCGAAGCAGGATTCGAACCTGCGACCGTAGCAGTCGCGCGGTTCCGGACTGAGCGCCTAGAACCGCTAGACCACCGCGGCCGGCGAATGCGGTATCAACGGCATTGCTCTGTATGTGTCTCCAACATTTTAAATAAGGGCAGATTCTGTCACTGTTAATATTTTCTCGTACATTTAATTGTCAAATGAGTTACAGCAATATAAAACTAAGATTCAAGTTTTGTTTTGCACTACTTTACCGACGCTGCGGATATTAGGGTATAGTGTAACGTGTATCACAGACCTACAGTGAATCTCTTGCTTGTAGATAACAATAGCTGAAAATTTTACATTTATGCTGTGTTACTTTAAAAGTGAATCTTTAAGATGAACAAGATTGTAGAACGTTATATGTGATTTGTCGCAATGAGGGGGAACTGAGACAAATGATAAAGTAATAGCTTATTAGCACCGTTCAACAGAGTTCTCAGGTTTGAATGATTGAATGTATAGTCTCAGGAAAATTCCTGGTGCACTGCTTTGATTCTACAATTTCGTCAAGAGCGCGTCTTTCAGCTGAAGATTTGAATTATATTTGCGGAAAGTGTAAACGTTTTTTGAGTTACTGCATCTACTAGAATTACAGTACAGTTTTAGTTCCCATTTTAAATTTCTTCAGCCTTCTGACTTGTTTGATGCAGCCTGCAGTATTAGGGTTATGGCGTTACACCTCCAATATTGGTATCAAATTGATATACAAATTAATTAAATTGATCAATTATACCCCCCGAGCACGCCCACTCTCATCACGACCACGCGTACGCCCACCCCTCAGATGACGTCATGTGTTTTTCTCATCCTCCACATGGACGCCACCCGCCCCCAACCCCTCCCCCTCCCCAACCTACTCTATTGGCGGAAATTTTAAATTTTGGCGGGAATTTTGAAATTTGACTGGAATTTCGAATTTTGGTAGGACTTTCCTTTGTCCCAGGGCATTGCTGACCCAGGAATGACGTGCATGTGTTGCGGATGGCTCTAGTAAACCCGCTGGCGGATCCGCAATGCAGTACGTCAGGGATGGGGTCCGAAGGCGCATTCACCAGCAGGAGTACTGGCTGAGGTTTATGGCCGCCATCTGCAACACATGCATAGACATAGAGAAAGACAGAACAAATGCACTGCATCATGTAGAATATTCGGTTGTGTGTGACAGTACATAACAGTAATACCCAGGAAGGACTGTCACCCTCCATCCGATGGGCATCTAGCACACAAAATAAAGGATTAGGAATGACTGTGTGCCATCATCGTGGATCTTTAAGAGTATGAATATAGGTGTGATAGGCTATTCAGGATGTCGTGGTTTGTTGTTATTACTGGCGAATCTCAACAATATTGTTAAGAAATATCGGTAATATATAACATGCATCAAAGATGTTATGCTCTTTAGCAGGATGTTTAAATATGCTTACATCCCCTACAGAATCCCTTTGCGAGGAGTTTTTCGCTGTTTGCGGGGCTGTAGCATTGTCGAAAATAACGTACATGCGGTTGAAATCGAGACTTCGCGGCTGGCAATATGTATGCATAGTCTCTGTATGTATGTGTGTAGTGCTGTCAGCGGTTGACGGTTGTGGTTCGAATGCATAAATTGATAACTGGTAGTCTGCAACTTACGCTGCCAGGGTTGCACACACTGAAGGAACGGGGAGCGGAAACTCTCACGCTCCGGGATTCTATGTGCAGTCAGCACCCAGTCAACTAACTAATAACTTATTACTAGGATAAAAAGTACCTGAAACCTACAGTTTGCAGATGTACTGTCATGATTGTGGGGGCGTATCAGAGTTGGGAGATGTAAACAAAAGTAGCGAATCTCACTTGGTAAGCATTAAGAGCATACACTTACAAGGATAAAGCGCAGAAATCACCTCTGTATACATGTCAACTCCCTGTTGCAGATCCCTACACGGTAGAATGGAAGTCAGATGAACGTGTACAACTGTGTCAGACTCTGAGTTTCCAGTAAGTGCGTCACTACATTAGTCTGTAGACTTGCTCTGTGATGTGCCATAGCAGTACACGGATTTGTTTGCAGACTACGTGTTTCCAATCGACACCATTCGCTGAGTACCATCCATGTATGAGGCGAGTGTTACAATACTTTTCATGACTCTTCTATTCAAAATGCGTCCATGTAGATCATCTGGAAGAGGGAAATTCTTAGGGTTTTTTATGAGGCAGATGTATAAGACACGTAAATATCCTCGTATAAAATCAAGCAACGCGTGGGCGTGCCTGCAATATGACCGTATACCTATGGTAAAATGTCAAAAAATATGAAAAAAGACGTAAAATCCATAAATACGAATAAATACCTCGTATAATTACGATAAATTGATGTGAATACGTAAAATCGAGGGAAATACGACGAAATATGTGAAACGACGATAAAAACTTGCAAAATTACTTCAATTAACTGAGAATACATAAAAATTAGAGAAAAGTACCACGAAATGCGGGGAAATGAGGGGGTGGGGGGCACCCTATCGCTCAACACAGAGAAAAGCTTAAAAATTATGCTCTGGCTGCATTCACTTTAAACTCTCCCCTACCCCCCCTTCTGTAAACTACGTGGGTTTTCATAACACACACTCCAACTAAGGCTATACACCTACATATATGTGTTACACAGAGGCGCTATATTAAACCAGTCAAAACATATGGATGCTGGTCGAAACTGTGTTCTCACACATACAGTCAAATATACTTATTTCCGAAGTACGGTTGGTTCTCACAAACAGTGTTATTCCTTAAGTATTAAAGAGAAGAATCACTGCATTTATCAGAATGAAGCCATTCCCCAGAGTGTTCTTAGGACAGTGGATCAATGTCACATATATAGTGGTAGGGGGGTGTACTCGAGAGATGTGGTGTTAGAATTAAATTGCTTTATTATCCTACACATGGGCAAAACTATCTAACATGAGACCAGGACTTCTTTGTGCAAGAAGAATGCTACCAGATCTGTGGTGATGCTATTGTAAACAGTTATAAGACTGTTACATCTCCTTTGTCTACTGATCTTGGTGCTTACTCCCTCGTAAGGAGTTGCTGCTTCTTCGTGTGCATTCTCCTGCAGAGGAGTGTGTGTGGCACCTCAATGCACCAGCTATCAAGATTATTTAAGTCGGTTTTTCTTCCCTCTGTTTCCCAGTGAGACATAGCCGCATACATAAAGACCGATACTACTACTATTACTAACGATATACACGACTGACATGGGATGTATGATTGAGGGCACGAACGTTTCTGACTTAAAAGGACGTATAAAATACACGAATTTTTTAAGCAGCGGAACAATAGTCTCCAGATTACGTTCTAGTTGGTTTATAAGCAGCTCAAGCGGTGGGTACGTAATGACGACGCCTTCCTAGGAAAGTGGAATAGTGTAGAAGAAAGCAGTTTTACCATTCTGAAATTCGTCACTGTAGTGATTGTGGTAAGATACTTTTGGGGTGCTTGTATGACTGATTTTGAACAAATATATTCTCCATTACAGTATTGAGGGCGATGCATACCGCATGACTAGTACTTTGAATTCCCGTATGACCTTAACAATATAGCATTTTTAGATTCAGAACCATGTAATCATCAGAGTGGGCATTTATGGTGTATGATCATTTCTCTCATGCCGGTACCTTCTTGGTACTGACTCTGGACAGCGGAATAATGCTTCAGAATTGATTGCACAGTTGATTTACATGAAATGTTTCAAACTCCGTACGTCTGGTCCTCCATCTCGTATAAACCACACGTTTCTTCTTAACCGTCTGTTATATCAATGCAACACTCTCATGTCTATTATATGTTGATAAGAGGCGTGACCATCCTGAACACGCATGTATCTGGGGAGATCTTGTGTTTTTCGATGGGTGCCGTGGGTAAGGTTAGTGTTGCAGGAAGGATTGGTCAAGGAGAATGTGGGAGGGATCTATTAATCTCCAACTTTATCCTACGAATATGACAATACTCTGTGAAGCCAATTCACATAGGGAAAGATGGCAAGTCGTAATTCTAAACTCTGCACTATGATCGAAGCGCTAGAAATAAGTAGCTAACCTCTTTGTATCAGTGTAGGACGTGATCTGCTATAATTTGGTGTATATGGTCGAATGGATGTTCTCCACAGTCATCTAGTCGCATTCGCAACTTAGTATATGATATTGTATTCTATTGTATTGTATTGAACTGGGGATCTAGAAACAATGAGAGGCTTCGTCCCCGCCGTAGCCTCAGTGGTACACAACCACACAACAGGCCACAGCAGTCGACTCACCCCACCGCCACCCCACAGCGAACCCCGGGTTATTGAGCGGTTCAGCCCCCAGTGGATCCCCCGGGAACGTCTCACACCAGATGAGTGTAACTCCAATGTTTGCGTGGTAGAATAATTATGTTGTACACTTACTTGAAGAAAGTCTTTGTGCAGCAATCAGCGACATAGTGTAACTGAGGCGGAATAAGGGGAACCAGCCTGCATTCACCGAGGCAGGGAAAAAACCATCCACAGACTGACCAACACACTGGACCTTGACACTAATCCACCGGGTGGATTCGTGCGGGGACCAGCACGCCTTCCCGCCAGGAAAGGAGTTAGTATATGGTACTTGCAAAGTAGTGGAGGGGTGATTTAGCGATGATCCAGAAATGGGTAAGTATTCTGCCATGTCACTGACGGGCGCTGAAATTACAGAACAACTGGAATGCTTGATGTATATGACTGAATGGATATACTGCAGAGTCATATATCTGCATTCACAATGTAGTATATAGTACTTGCAAAGTAGTGGAGGGGTGATTTAACGATTATGCAGAAATTGGGAAGCGTTCTACCATATCACTGACTGGCGTTGAAATTACAGAACAACAGGTAAAATTTCTAAAATCAATCTCGCTATCAACTACGGTGTGTATTACAGTACATTGTCCCATATTAATTGTGTCTTTCCCCTCCCGATTGTCCACTGGGTACACTGTTGATTACTGCATAGAGATTGACATCAGTCAGTTGTAATGAGGCAGGCTTGGCGGAACACTGTATATCAGCTACTTGTCGCTGTGGAGCATGGGATTAAATGTATAGGTCATCATCTTCATATAGTTGCATTCTTTTATTTTAAAAATTTTTTTTTACCCGTAAGATTACAGTAACTCTTTTTATTTGCACTGCATTGCGCGTGTTGTGAACAACACCTTCCAGCGATGGCCAACACAGGAACAGTAGTCATATACATGACTGCAAAATGAGGCAACAATCCTTTTCGAAATGGAACACCGAGACATCTGCTACCCCAACTGTGGGGAAGATGACATTAACTGTACAGGCCGTCGGAAGCGCTCTACAATACCGCAATCTCTTCCAGTTTCTATATTTTGCAATGTCTTCCACATTTTCGGCAATGAGAAACATTGCTTCTGTGCTTTATTTCTACTAGACTGTGTGATGTGGTAGCTGTATAGTTTATGCAATGCGATGTTCAGGTTTCTGCGGGAACCAAAGGATCGAAACGTGTTAATGTCGGCTTAGCAGCAGCTGACACAGGCCTCTAAGTCGGGGTAGAGAAAAAAAAAATGTTTGGTGGTGTACTCTGATTAGATGTGTTACAACTGAGAAAACAATGTATTATGCTTATGAGGGAAGAATACAAGAACCCTCTCGTGTGACTGGTAGTCTGTTGGACATTGGTCTCCCTCATTACAGGTGACGAAACTTTATACCGGTCTGTGGAAGTTATTTCGATAATGAGCCGCCTGCTCCAATGAACAAATAGCTGTATATTTAATAGCGTCTCCACATATGGTCAATGCTGAAAAGCATTCAAGAAGTCAGGGACACAGTAATATTTTATCAAGTTTCTAGTTTGTAAGTTTTCTCTGTTGGGTGGTACAAATTACTGAGGTGGGAGAGAATGTTTGGGTGATGGATATGAATGCACCCTGAGAGATGCAGATCAACTTCGGACTGTAGTGCCTGTATGTAGTTTGTAGATGTATCGCGATGGAGTAGCAAAATCCTTGTCCTTCTTTCTTGCAATGTATGATGTGGAGTCTTCCTGATTTTCCCAAGAAGAAACACCCCCGTAACTGCCTGTACTATCTTTTCTTCTGCCTCTTGTTGCAGGGGGAAGCTTCGTTTGGCGCTGGCCTTACACACTGTACACGGTTGGCAGACCTACGACATGTTCCTATTTCCACTGACGCGGTCCTGTTGCATTAACTCAGCTCATTCTGTTTCTCCATGGGATGCCAAAGGTCTTAGACATAGCGCACTCCGACTTCAGTTCAGGTGCGACTTAAATTGGGACGATCACATGGATGAAGCTGCAGGGAGGGCGGGGCAGACTCTGAGGAGCAGTTACAAGATGCACAGAGACTGTCTGAAAAACAGCACTGGAGGTTTTGCTGTATGGGATCCTTTGCAGATAGGTTAGAAAAAGGTGACTCGTTTGGAGAAGTGACAGTGGCACAAATATGATTCACCAGTGCCGTAATCATTAAAGGATATATCTACAGGATCCAACGCAAGTATGTAGCTGAATGGATAGCTCCTACATCTGGACAGTTTCCACATGTTGGGGGGAGCACATGAGCTTTCCATCCTGAAAAACTAGGGTTCGAGTCCTGGAAAGGGCATCGCCATTTTTAATTCCCCGTAAGTTCCTCGGTGTTGGGTGGGGTTGGACATCAGCATAGTCCTGGGACAAAGAAAGTCATACCAAAATTCGATATTACCCCCAAAATTCAAGATTCCGGCCAAAATTCGAAATTCCCGCCGATAAGTTAGGTTGTGGGAGGTGGAGGGTTGCGACAGTAGGTGACTGGGACCCACATGCAGGCTGAGAAAAGAAACACATGACGACATATGGAGATGGTGGTGGGCCTGGTCGAGGGTGGGGGGTGGGCTTCATTGGGGTGGAGGTGGGCGTTTTTGGGGGGCATTAATTTATCAATTTAATTAATTTGCATATCAATTTGATATCAAAATTGGAGTCGTAATCCCATTACCCTACTACTGCCTGTCACTAATTCCTCTCTGATGACAACCTCCTCATATCACAGCAGCAATTGCACTCAATGTCCTCAAACATTTGTTGTACATCTTACCGTTTCTCTATTCTCCCACAGTTTTGACTGCCTACAGCTTCGCAAGTGACGTGAAAGTGATTCCTAAATGCCTTAGCACATTTCCTATCATCCTGTGAAGGAATTCTGCTGCTTTGAACGCAACATAACACCTGTTGCACGAAGTAAGGACGCCATTAAGAATTACATAACGACTTACGTTGTCAAGGAAGTTTACAGTCTTTTGACAATCCAGTGGCATTACTTTGTATGCCTATAGTTTTTTTAGTTCAGAACGGTGCGTAACTGTATCGAACGTGTATCGAAAATCGAGATCGACAGCGTCGATCTAGGCATCGTTATGTACAGCCGTTTGGAATTTCTAAACGATGAGAGGAAACTTGAGTTTCAGGCGTGCTAGTTTCCACATGCCCCCTTGTTTCCTATAGAGATTTTGTTGTGTACCCATAAGGAAACCAAATCATATTTACAAGGCAACAACAGATTTTGACGGATTTTGACAAATATTACTGCACGTCTTCAAAATCATCCTTTGACTCTTCTAAAAGACTGGTACGTCCTGCGTATTTATCTATCGCCAATGACGCGTCTATCTTTCACCAACCAATAGCAAACGGTAGGTTGAAGAGAGACTAGGAATTCGTAATCAGTACGGCAGTTTTCCCAATTAGGTCCAGTGACGTTAACCTTATCAGTCTTTTTCACTTGGTTATCATTCCATTGCCCCTCACTCCTGATAACATTATTGTCTTTCTGCGACGATCTGATTGTACAACTGTATTGAGAAGTCCTTCAGCGAGCCAATAACTGAAATTAAAATTTAGTTTTCAACCTTAATCATGATTATTTTCAGGGCAATAGCTGTCTCTTCGGAGTGACACCTAAGTGTATTTCAAAAAAGGATGCTGGTATGGCTGCTAGAACTACTTTGTGGCTTCAAAGCTAAAACATGTTGCTTCGATCCTGACTTGTAAATATTGTTTACTTCATTCTTCACTTCACGATTGACAAATGCCCAATAGCTACGCAGGGACAGAACACACACACACACACACACACACACACACACACACACACACACACACACACGAACACACGCACACACATGCACGCACAGGCAGACGTATGCACGAAAAACCAAACCTCGCAGTGTAAGGAATTTGTTGATATAAATACAGAACCCCGTGATACGCGCTGTTCTCGTGGTTATTTTCCGTACGGCCACTGCAGTGTCAGAGGTATTTGATCAGCATCATCTCATTCATTCCATAATTGCTAAGATTCGTAAGTAATATTGTTTAACTGACTCGGAAATTACGCTTATATATCAGTGACTGCCGTGCCTGGGTATATTTTGTGGCTTTCTGCTTACTGCAAGGTGTTGTGTTATGTGAGCTGATTGTGTAGAGGAGACAGGAGGAATACGGCTTTGGAAACAGTTAGGGCAGCTGCGTTTCCTGCACCAATGGGCAGCATGTGACACATACTGCTGTGTGTCACAGATGTGGGCGCGTCTGAGGAATCGTTTGTTCTCCTGTGAACAAACCTGTTGCCTTTGGGCGTTCTGTAGGCGAAGGCGTAGAGACGAGGACGCTGATGAAGAACTGATGTGGGTCCAGGAAGTGAGCGACGGTGAATCGGAGGTAAGTAGGCCTTGCTACCAGACAAGGATGCCGTATCACTAGTATACAAGGGCACGTATATAGTAGTCACCATCATTGCATCAGGCTCATGTTTTCTGTACGATACAGGACTTACACAACAGTCGAAGTAAAATGCACCAATTCTAGCTCTCCTTTCACACTCCCTCAGAGCTAATGAGATGAGTGTGGCTAAAATACTGACTGTCTCCAGACAACTAAACATTAGAGCTATTAATTTAAGAAAGCCCATTTCAGTGACATAACTGTTTGTTTTCTCTTGTTTTAGTTATTACAAATGGTTGATGAGATCCCACGACTGTTAAAACAACGGGTTTGTTTATAAAATAATTTTTTATAGTGATAGTCACTGCTAGCGTATGTTTTAAATTGCTTCAATAGTCTACATCAGAAAACTACATTTTACAGGAGAGCAAAAACACAACACAATATCATTTATCTGGAAGTAAATATCACTTGACACAACAATCGTAATCAAGTTTTATAGGAATGGTACAATGACTGATACCACAGTCCATGCAAACGAATGCCACCAAAACGTACATAAGCAAGCAGCAAGGACGTCAATGATACACTGGGCAAATAAAATACATGGAACAGGAAATTAACATAGTGAAACAGATAGCAGTTGCCAATGACTGACTTGATTCCGTGGCTGACTCCGTACTGAGTATATTAAAGGAAGATCCAAATACAAGACACATTAAGAAAAAAGATAACAACAAATTTGTATGTAGCAGTTTGCACATACAAAAGACTCCAAATATCTTAATAATAAACAACGCAGAAACTGGATTGTCTACAGTTATACCGAACAGTGTAATCACAACATATATTCAGATTCCGGAATGTATAAAATAACTTGCCAGGAATGCCCCATGTTCTGTTTAAGATAAACAGGGATAGAATTTCACGCTAGGTTTACAGAGCGCATTGTGGCCTATACACACCACAGACATACATCAGCAATAGTCCCACACGTACACAGTACGGGTCACCCATTTGTTAACGTAGAGCAAAATGTCATTGAGCTCCGCCGGCTAAGTAAAAGTCGCAAAATGGATCTGACTGAGGAAGTGGAGATATGTTCACATCATAAGAAATAAGAAGACAAAATATTCAGTGAAAATTGTAAAGTGATTCAGTGAATTCCTTCAGTTGCTTAATTAGGATCCTTGAAGAAGATAATGAGATACTGCTACGTAACAAATAGTACCTGTGTAAACAATATATATGTAAATAGTGATTCAGATTACAGATGAAAAATACCCTGCGCACGCAAGAGTAATATACATATTGTGTGAACAATCTATAGCATAATCTCTGCTCAATACACGTAATAACATCTTTGCCACTGTTATGTTATTGTATGTTTGCTTTTTTGAGCGTGTACTGTGCCGTGTAAATTGTGTGACTGATGTTTAATATGTGTGAGCTTCAGCCTAAATGAATCAGAAAAAAGCAGTGAGAAAAAGCTTTATCCAAATTCACCATAACCTATACGCAAAGATCCAGCATTAATTAGAAAATTTTGCGTGTTTCTATATTACGGTAAAGGCAATAGGAAAATACAGTACAACACACATCGTAAACATATAAACAGATAAACAGAACTGGTAACGAAACACGGTGTTTTATAAAATCGTGCAGCTCTTTTTTCAATCGATGTTAGCTTTCCAAACTGACAAACCGTACACAAGAGCTAATCGCTCGCGGGTGACTTCATTCATGTGTTAATTTCTGTTCTTTAGGTTTCTTCTAAGCAATATGAGTCTGGAATATGTCTTGATCAAGTCTACAGTTATATTGTCGTCCCATGTTGAATCACACTCGACAGAAATTTCTAGATAGTTGATGGCTGTGACTGCTTAAACTGCAGCTTAGGCTGCTGAACGTCTGCAAGACATCACAGTCTGTAGCGCCACTCTACATTCACAGTTACATATCACATTACGCTGGCACCATAGTTACTGAACCAGAAAAGTTTCGGCGACTAGTGTTTGATTTTGTAATTTAATTTTCTCAGCATCACGTGATTTTCTAGACACGATCAAATTTGTTCAGTTGCTCTTCCAAGTCCTTTGCCATCGTTGACAGAATATCATCGGCAAATCTCAAAGTATTTGTTTTTCAGGACTCCAATCATTCTTTTCAAATGATCTTTCAAGCCCCTTTCTGTGTACGAGAGGAATTGCAAGACCACAGGCTTAACTTAAAAAGTTTTGTTTCTTTTTTCTGAACTTAACTTTCTCTCAGGACTGTCATTCGTTTCCTTAACTACCGTCTCGATGTTCTTGTTGAAGACCATCGACGAAAGGCTACAATCTGTTTCCGCTTTCTACTACTTCTGTTTCGTTTTCGCCGATTTCTATAATTGCATATTTTTGTACACGCTATAGATAGGCTTCGACTCATAGTTTTTTTATAGTTGATAACTATTTCAAATATTGTACTCTAATTAGAATAAACAAAATCTGCAATGTGGGTTATCATCAGTCCATTTTCTAAGATCAGATGCAGAGTCAGTACTGCGTAGCGTGTTCCCAGTTAACTTCTCCAGTTCGACTTCTATCATTTCTACCATTCTTCAGTAGACAGTGTTTTGCAACCACGTGGAACTATGGAATTAAAACCTGGAACTATGAAAACTTTTAATTATATAAAACAGTTCATTTACGAGGTGTAGGCCTTAGTATGTAGTAAACAAATGAAGATAATGAGAGGTCTGCTGTGCGAAACTGTGAACTAATTTCGTACCTGACGTGGAAATTGCGACAGATACACTGTAATTATTGAACTGCTAAGCATCTCAACAATTATTCCCAAATATCCTACGTGACTGAAGCTGTTTCAGAACCCAAATAATAATCAAGCAGTTGTTATGTCTTGTGGAATAAGGTAATACATAAAATATTGCAAATTAACAAGAAAGAAAATAGGAAATGAGTACAACGACATTCAAAACTCTTTGCAAACATTTTGTCGCTACTTTTAAAGCAAACACCGTATCTTCGGTGACACAGTGTGTCATGTCTTTGCTAAGTGCATCGGAGAGTTTCAGGGTTCTAGAAACATAATGTTCTGTAACCTACATGACTGTTATAATAGCCATTTGCTTTCACATACCGAGATATTTATTTTGAAGTCATAATAGTGTGTTGAAATTTTAAATTTTCCTGTGTTGGTTCCTATATTGGTTCTTTTTCCTCTTCAGACTGCTATGGAGCACACTCCGACAACAGAGGAATCTGATGTGTGTGATAGAGCGCAGTGCTGGAAGAGGGAGACAACTCCAACAATATTTCGTCAATACTTCGAAGATCGTTTCGTCTCCCTCTTGAGTATATTGACAGCAGAAGAGTCAATTAAGTCCAGAATTTTAGCACGCACTCTCCTGTGTAAGTGCTATGCAGGACTTTCGCAGGCTGGAAAAGGTAATTCGCACAGTCCAACTAACTGTACTCTTCTGGCCTATGAGAATGCAGTAGGAAATGTTTGTGTTTTACTTCTCGAAAATTTTTTTAATTACTGTGTAGAAATTCTGTTTCTTTTTCCTCAAAGGAATAACCTGCGTACGATGAGTTGACAGAGGGAATGTACGTTTGATGTCTAGTAGGTTTTGACTGCTTTTTTTGCAGAAATGGAGACGATGTCCCTTTTTCTAGCTGTGATACTAGGTTTTACATAAGTATTAACTTTTGGGATACCACTTTGAACTGAGATCAATTGCCGATGGCGCGATTAAATGATTTGAACGTTACCACACACGTATTTCATAAAGAATCAGCTGTTAGCTGAAGGATTATATCATATCACATAATATTTCTATGAGACGTTAGTTGTACTCTTCGCGGTAAAGGAAGTGCTTACCAGAATATCTATAATGACGTAACTAAATATCTACTACACGAAAGTATGCACTTCTAAATGGAGCAGGTAATATTTGTCGAAAACTCCTCCTCTCCAAAAGTGGCACATACTATTCGAGCGGTGTTAAGTGGTAAACTCCTCAGGAAGCTAGTTTGCTAGCTATTTTGCATCGAAGTCAGCCAATCAGGCCATCGCGAGTGCAAATTCAAGCAGCATGCTAGAGAGATTGTCACCAATCTTGATTTCCTCAGACCAATGAAAGAAAGCCTTTGCTCACTTACCATCAATTGATTACGTCTTAAAAAGGAACATTTTATGTAACTGGTAATGAGAGTTCGAACAACTGTTAAGTCATGGACCCACGGATGTCTATTACCGCATTTTAAAGCATGCAGGTGCTTGAATGTATTCACGCAATGACATGATTGGCTAACTTCAATGTTCAGTAGCTCAGAAACGGTACAACGTACCCATTTCTTTGTTAACTGTTACTTCCCAGCACAGATTCCCCTGCAAAACCTTTACAAGTTTTTCAGACTGTTTATGATCACCCTTTATATTATCTTCTGACAAACGTGTTTCCGATTGTGAGCCTGTGAAAAGAACTCTGACTTAACGTTCCTTTTCTTTGCAGTCTTCGTGCGCCAAATATATCGTCGTCTGTGTATTGATGAAAGTGTTGCCGTGAGGGAAAATGCAGCCAGAAAACTGTACGAGTTTGCGAAAGTGGTGGAGTTAAGCCACTTTAAAGTCGATATTATTCCCCTATTTCATATGCTGCAGAAGGACGAAGAGGTACGCCAATTTAACATGTCTATTTTGAATTGATTGTTTTTGTTTAGAAACACTGAGTATTTACTTTCGCACAATTTGTAGACGTTCTGAAATAACACTTGACGACACATAAGCATCTGACAGAACATACGTACAAGGAAGAAATTACCGAAGACTTCAGCTATCTTGTTTACCTGTGTGAAGTGATAGATGGGGAAAGGGAAGCCGACAGCATCAGAAATGACAATTTTTTGTTGTTGAATGGATGTAGGCATGGTTTTTAAAAACTGTTGGCATTCTAACAGTATTACCATCTATTGTCGTTATAAAGAAACAATATGAAACAAGATTAATTACGTGTCAACAGACACTATTCCAACACTACCGAGAGCTTCTAAAGCATTTGTTACTTATTTCAGTTATATGAAGCTATCCGCTCAGTAACTTTTTCTTAAGGATAGTAAGTTATAAAAGTGTTATTGCGATGCATCTAGGAGGCAAGCAAACAGTGACGGAAGATAATGTATTGTCACAGTTTGAGGTACAACACATTTGCTCATTGATTGTTCGGAGATACTACAATCGCTGCTCACGTCTTGTCGGCGAGGCACTTTGGAACTATTACGAACCATTCAGAAGAGCTCTGTTTATCCAAGCACTACACATGTTGTTAGACAGATGAAAGTGTTCACATTCTCCGGTGTTCTAATGAGTCTTGCTGGGTGCAGACATCCTAAATATGTAAGATGAGACTCGCTGCGGTGCAAAGCTCTTAGCTGTTGCCAAACGCCCTTCATCACTACAGGAAAAGTTATTCGGTTACGCAGTATCATTATTTTAATGTGCATTTCTACAAAGTGTCTCATGTACGTATCACGGTGAATGTCTACTGAGCTCATGAAAATATTAGGAATGAAGTATTGAGAATGAAATAGTGTCATTTTTGGAAATTAGCTTTCACTCTGTGAATATTCAACACGAGGCTTGAGTACTCATGAAGAAAAAAAAAATAGGAATAAATCATGTTCAGTATTGATAAGAGATAACTGATAAGAGATAACAACAGATTTAGAGTCATTATGATAAAAACTATTCCTTTCAACTGTCTTTAAGATTGTTAATCATCACCCTCTTAATAGTCTGCTATTTGAATACTCTTATCAATGTTGCCCTACATGTCATTATAACTCTAAAAGGGTACCTTGAACTGAGGTATTTATCATATCTTACGCTTGCTTCTTCAGGAAACAATACGTCTGGCAGCTGCTGAATCGTTAGTGAATATTTTGGTGTACCAGCGCCTTTCTGACGAAGTCTGCAAAGAACTCCTTTCAGAGTTGGAAAAGTATATTGACGATCCATCACCGAATGTTCGTTATCTGATCGTCAGCAAAATTATCGAGGTATGTATGTCAAGAAAATACATTTCAGTGAAGGATATGTCCACACTGTTTCTAAACATTAAATTGTAATGCGAAATTCATTGTAAAATCCTAGGTGGTGTGCTGGAATATTTAATGCAATGTGGTTATCGATGAGAAACTCCGAACAATTTTTTTCTACTACAAAGAAATATGTTTCTCAGTATATTATTCCTGAGTATAATAATTAGACGGGAACACGGACCTGGTACACACAATTTGTTTAGTAGGAGTTCTGTAATAGACGAGGGTGAAAGACAGAATCAGCTTAAAAAGATTCTCCTTCCGTATATATAATCATTTAGTATACAGTTCATAGTTTACCATCTTACTGTACATGAAGTATTTCGGTAGGAGATTAATACGTAATTCAAGTTACTGAAATTAGTATAACTAATACGATTTTTTCCTCTTTTATAGGTTCTGAGAGGTCCACAGAAAGGGTCGTTGAAGTGAGATCTCCTCCAAATACGTGATGATTTAGTGAAGACTCTGACATAGATAGATGAACAGCAGCAACACATCAATATCAAGCCTTTTAAGTGTGATCATCTCAAAATTACTGAAGATCTGTTGAAGGACTCTGAGAATTAAGTACGGGTAGCCGCAGCCCATCAGTTGGAAGCCCTTTAGGTGTGTTTTTTTTCTCAAAATTGTTCAAGATTTGTTGATGAACTCTGAAGTGTAAAGAGGGGAGCCGAAACACTTCTTCTTCAAGTCTTTTAAGTGTGTTCTTCCGAAATATTAGTTGAAGGACTGTGAGAATAAGAGACGCGCCACCGCAGCATATCAATTGCCCGGTTTCTGCAGTGATCTTGGCATGGAAGACGTACTCAAGTTATATACAATGGTACTTTTCGTTGACCCAAATTAAGTTATTATTATGAAGAATGTACCTGGTCTTCTAAATCTGAAGCAATAAAGTACAGTGTTGTTGTTACATTCTGTATTTTTTTCTTAGTTGTATTTCCATGAAATGGAACATGTTGAATTGATTTCAAACCAGTTTCGTACAGAGCGATAGCTAAACACAAATATCAGGAGAATAAGCCGAAAATTATTCTGTGATGCAATTAGTTTTTCCCGTGTTGTTATTGGAGAAAGGGATGCAGTAAGATGCGCCTTCTTTACAATCCATTGATTTGTGGCAAATGGGAAACACTATACGCAATTACCATATCGTAATTCTGAATTCTGTACCTAAACGGAATAAACTTCTAAGAGGTCACTGTGGGTCCACAAGGCCCGTAAAGAATTTTAATAACAACATGAAAGTGTACATGACTAACAAAAGTTTTTGCTCCATTAGTGTCAATTTTTTATTTTAATTTATTAACATGAAAAAATTAAATCTCTACGTTGAAGATGCCAGGATCTCAAAGAAGGTACCTGACTGACTAAACTTTGGTAAAACAAAGATTCATGAATCCGGTTGAAGAGTAAAACAAAGGTTCGGTAATCTAGCTGAAGACTGCGAGAGTTATTTATGAGTTGACGTTGATAATGACAAACTGGTGATCTTGGAGAAGTTAAGGAGAATCCGAAAGAATTGTCGACACCTAGAGAATTTGAAGGATCTTTTTAGTATGAGTAAATTAGGAACAACAGAACTACCACGACGTAAGGGGAAGTTTACTTGAGGCAAGATAATTTTACTGATAATGCACACTGTATTGCACCACAGAAAAATTCCCTGCTTGGCAGGACAATTTACCCTACTAAACTCCAGCATCTTCATTTTTATCTGTAGATCTGCATGGTATTAAGCAGACAACAGTGTTCGGATATGTGATTCTATCAGACCCGTGCAGCTTTAATTGAAAAATATTGCAAACAGCCGAGAAATTATCGGAGTGAATATCTCGTGCGCTTAACTGAAAAGCAATTAACGAAAGGACACTAATTACATCCGATGGTTCATGTCCGAACTGACCGCCACCAGTCTCGACTATTTCGCAGATAACATGCGAAGAAACCAGCATAAATGATTAAAAGACAAGGTAATGGTTTGACTTAACAACGTAACCGACAAACACAGTTTAAATATCCTTCATCATGCATACATTGATATACACTTACATATGCTCAGTTCAAGTCCAATGACAAAAAAAGTGATACTACAAGCAGAAGGTAAAAGACCATCACTTTTTCCATTTTAGTCAGTGCCTTGACCTCGTTTACAACCTCTGGAAGTTTCGGTACATGAAATGTAATCTTTGAACATATAGAAAAGTCATAGTTCCTCTTGTAAGTAAGTTATGAGACAAAAATTTAGGATAAAAAACAATGAAACATTTTATCGCCATCCATGAATGCTTGTCAACTTCGTACGCCACAAGCATTCAACAGCAATTTGGCGTGGACGTTATCCCTCAGCAAATTATTTTCATGTTACCTTTAGAAAAGTAAGACAGAACATAAGATAAAAAATAGAAAACAAATTATTTGATGGATGAATTGTTAAGGAAAATTTACAAATATGGTAATTTCTTTCAAAATGCTGAGGTTAATCGTTACATTGATAAGTATTAGCCCCGAATCTAAGATATTTCCGAACCAGGGCAAAAACTTCATAGTGGCGCCCCCCCAACCCCCCCCCCCCTCCACTCCTCATTGATCGTTTGAGGCAAGACGACAAAACTCTTTTTAAAAAAATCGACTTGTCAAAAATATGTTCATTTTGTGGCGCACATCTTTCTGAAGACTTTGATATACAAAACGTATACATTAGAGCGAATCCAAAACATGTTATTTGGTCTTACGTGTGCAAAAGTGCAGTGCCACGCCTACACAGACAGCATGTTTCTATCATACGAAACCGAACTTTGCTCTGTGTAATTCAGACGTGTATATTTTGTAATGGAAGCCATCAAATATGTAATCAGGACAGTGAAAATTAACATGTTCTGTGGTGCCTCTCCCGCTCGGAGTTGGCCGGATTGACTTACTACCCCTCCCCGCTTAGTTCTGGGTGGGATTATTTGTGACGGGGAGAATAAGAATTCTTCAAAAAATTGGCGCTCTTAATGCCTCTTAGATAATAACTTTATCTTTTGTGTGACAACTTAACTGTAGCAAACGTAAAATCAGTAAATACAAGAGACAAGCAAGACAGTACACATTTCTTCAGTCCTTGGGCTCCAGCAGTTTTTTCTCTCTAATCTTGCTACAGCATTACGCGGCATGATTTCCTTTCTGTGAAAGAATCTATTAACTCATCAAAGTTCGTCAAACCTTTGACTACATGAAAAATAAAAATTTGATCTTTTAACACTGAAAAAGCTGTTAGTACAAATAGTATCCAGGTCTGGCGTGGTTTCGCTATTTGATTACGTCAATTTGTCAATGTCTGTTTGACAATAGGAAATAGGTCTTTCGAGTACTGCAGGAACTGTAGGACATGCCAAATAAGCGAGACCGTTTTGGCACAAATGGTCAATTTTATGTACCTCATTTACACAAATAACACAACAGAATATAATCCATGAAATACCAGGGTCAAATGCCTATTAGGCCTGCTGCAAGCAAAAGGTTTTATGTTAGGAAATAGTTTCGCATTTCATTCACATGCACCAGTTTCTCAAGCATGAGATCGAAATGTAGTAGTACGAAATTTTTGTATAAATTTGGAATAGTCATAGTCTCCTATATAATTTGTGTAGTGTCCTCGTTTCTTCTCCTTCCTCATTCTAGCAATTTTATCATAACTAATTCTTTTAACTATTCCTGCCACTGTTAAAACGCATTCTCTGGTTGACTTTACTAACCCCACCAGAATCACTGGTTTAGTTACCCCGCGTTTATTGTCCAATTAGGTGTCATTACATGTTTGTACAAGGCATTTTCCGCGCTATTCCAAGAACAGAACTTAAGCCGCTGCTAACCATTAATTGGTAAGAGATGAAACTGATCCCTCATGGTACACAAAACAGGTCCGAACGCTGTTGCAGAGGCAACGGAAAAAGCACGCGAAGTTCAGAAGAACGCGAAATCCCGAAGATTGCCTAAAATTTACAGACGCGCGAAATTTGGCACGGACTTCAATGCGAGATGCCTTTAATAGGTTCCACAACGAAACATTGTCTCGAAATTTGGTAGAAAATCCGAAGAAATTCTGGTCGTATGTAAAGTACACTAGCGGTAAGACGCAGTCAATACCTTCGCTGCGCAGTGCCGATGGTACTATTACCGACGACTGTGCCGCTAAAGCGGAGTTATTGAACGCAGTTTTCCGAAATTCCTTCACCAGGGAAGACGAATGGAATATTCCAGGATTTGAAACACGAACAGCTGCTAGCATGAGTTTCTTAGAAGTAGATACCTTAGGGGTTGCGAAGCAACTCAAATCGCTTGACACGGGCAAGTCTTCAGGTCCAGATTGTATACCGATTAGGTTCCTTTCAGATTACGCTGATACAATAGCTCCCTACTTAGCAATCATATACAACCGCTCGCTCACCGATAGATCTGTACCTACAGATTGGAAAATTGGGCAGGTCGCACTAGTGTTTAAGAAGGGTAGTAGGAGTAATCCATCGAACTACAGACCTATATCATTGACGTCGGTTTGCAGTAGGGTTTTGGAGGATATACTGTATTCAAACATTATGAATCACCTCGAAGGGAACGAACTATTGATACGTAATCAGCATGGTTTCAGAAAACATCGTTATTGTGCAACGCAGCTAGCTCTTTATTCACATGAAGTAATGGCCGCTATTGACGGGGGATCTCAGGTTGATTCCGTGTTTCTGGATTTCCGGAAGGCTTTTGACACCGTTCCTCACAAGCGACTTCTAATCAAGCTGCGGGCCTCTGGGGTATCATCTCAGTTGTGCGACTGGATTCGTGATTTCCTGTCAGGAAGGTCGCAATTCGTAGTAGTAGACGGCAAATCATCGAGTAAAACTGAGGTGATATCAGGTGTTTCCCACGGAAGCTTCCTGGGACCTCTGCGGTTCCTGATCTATATAAATGACCTGGGTGACAATCTGAGCAGTTCTCTTAGGTTGTTCGCAGATGACGCTGTAATTTTCCGTCTAGTAAGGTCATCCGAAAACCAGTATCAGTTGCAAAGCGATTTAGAAAAAATTGCTGTATGGTGTGGCAGGTGGCAGTTGACGCTAAATAACGAAAAGTGAGAGGTGATCCACATGAGTTCCAAAAGAAATCCGTTGGAATTCGATTACTCGATAAATAGTACAGTTCTCAAGGCTGTCAATTCAACTAAGTACCTGGGTGTAAAAATTACGAACAACTTCAGTTGGAAAGGCCACATAGATAATATTGTGGGGCAGGTGAGCCAAAGGTTGCGTTTCATTGGCAGGACACTTAGAAGATGCAACAAGTCCACTAAAGCGACAGCTTACACTACACTCGTCCGTCCTCTGTTAGAATATTGCTGTGCGGTGTGGGATCCTTACCAGGTGGGATTGACGGAGGACATCGAAAGGGTGCATAAAAGGGCAGCTCGTTTTGTATTATCACGTAATAGGGAAGAGAGTGTAGCAGATATGATACACGAGTTGGGTGGAAGTCATTAAAGCAAAGACGTTCTTCGTCGCGGCGAGATCTATTTACGAAATTTCAGTCACCAACTTTCTCTTCCGAATGAGAAAATATTTTGTTGAGCCCAACCTACATAGGTAGGAATAATCATCAAAATAAAATAAAAGAAATCAGAGCTGAACAGAAAGGTTTAGGTGTTCGTTTTTCCCGCGCGCTGTTCTGGAGTGGAATGGTAGGGAGATAGTATGACTGTGGTTCGATGAACTCTCTGCCAACCACTTAAATGTGAATTGCCGAGTAATCATGTAGATGTAGATGTAGTTGTAGAACTGGCTCTTAGGCGTGTAGCGTCTGGCAAAAATTTTCTGCCAAAACTTTATTTTCTTGGATACGCAGAGAAGATAATGTGTAATCTTGCTTACCTGTTATTACTTTTAGCCGTTTATCCCACTCTGCTAGACTGAGTATATGAATTTCACTAATAAATATGATAACGGTGATCGTTCGCACAACCAATGAACCACATAAATAAACAGCGATCGGCATTCACCCTTTCGGGTTTAATAGGCTCAGCTGGTATAGCCGCGTCCCGTTTTGTGTGCGGGATAGTTTCTTACTTCGAGATGGGATGGGGATACTCCTGGCGGGGACATCACGTGCGTCATGAACACATTCAAAAATCAAACAATGATTCGTTCAGAAATCTACTTGGAATGTGTTCAAAAATGTTCAAAAACAAACTAGGGTGCGTTTGAACGTCATTCGAATAATCGATAGATCAACGTACGCTGAACACTACGTATTTTGTGAAACAAGATTTTTTTTTCAAGAATTTGAATTTGGCGCCCTCAAGTTGTCGCCCTGGGCAGATACTCCGATTTTTCTCCCCCCCCACAGAATTATTTCTTACGTTTCAGTACTTGATGGGAGCTCAATAGTTACTCTAATAATCTTCGCCCATTTCGCGTTTTGACTTTCCAATTCCCAACTGGGAGTAAAGAGGCAAGGAGAAAAAACCAGCCAAGCGAGGAACATCACTGTCTGTTCTATACATTCAGTACTCTTACTCAAAATTGTGCATTTAGTAATGTGTCAATGGGTCACTGTCATGCTTAATACATACACGGAATCTCGTATAATACACAGTTTTTATTATTTAGACACATGAAAAAGACCTTTGTCTAGAGTTTCAAAATAGTTTTGTCGACAGATAATTGCCAAATAAAGTGATGAAATCTCTCTGTTTGTTTAACGTCCATGTTGTCTGTGGAGTTTAAGTCTCGATAAACATTTTGGACATAACAAGGAAATGATGTCAAAGTCTGAAGCATGGTTGCTGCATCATTGAGCTGCAGCGAGTGACTAAAGTAGGCATCGAGTTTTGCCAGTCTACATCAGGTAGGTGGCGTCTTGTCAGCCGGGGCGAGGCCGCATAACAGGCACTGCCGCCACGGAAGACAGCTGCCAGCCTCAGAACAGGTCGGCTGGCGCGCTATTCTTCAAACTGCTCGCCACGACATATATGTAACATTTACAAGGACAGTAACTGTTTTCATTAAGCCTTGCCAGGCAGTGCTGCCCTGTGATGAAATTCACGTTACAAATGCATTATAATTTAGCCACACACACACACACACACACACACACACATTATCCTTGTGTCACCAGAATCCCTGGCTGTAAGTTAGTAATACTGCCAGCTGAAAGCAACATATAATATGTTTACAAATAGGATTGTCATGCTGAGAGATATTTAACACATGAATCATTTCATAGCTTACCATAGCTTAGAAGTCACTTACGATTTCATCACTAGCAACCTGCAAATGTTAGTGTAGTACAACTGTACGTGAGTCGCATTTAATGCAATCACATGCAATTTAGTTTATAAGAAATACGTCGACAGTTGGGTTTTACGTTGCGTTGTTGATACCCACTACTTGGCCAGGAAATTAGTTCGAGTCCGCAGCTTGTACCGAACCCACGAATTCTTGCAAGTGCGAGTATTTATCAACAACTGCAGGATATACAGAAGACGGCGAGTGTCCTGTGACTCATCATTCATTTCGAAGCATCTCCCAGTTCTTCAGAGATGAGTATACCGGCACTGTGCACATTCAAATGTCATTTCGAATCGTCTGCTTACGTGCACCACGTAGCATCCTCTGTTACGTTATCCCTTATACTACTTCGATACAAGTCCGACTCCAGTAACTATACACAGGAACATATCCAGAGTCTCTTCCTTTGGGCGAATCACAGATTTTTAAACTTTCTTTCCGGTACTTTTGCCAACGAAATTGTTGTCAACGAAATTATTATGTAGGATGCAACGTCGGGCGTAACAGTCATGTGGAACTCAGTCGCCTGATACAAGTAATTTCACTTTTTCTCTACTTTTACATATCGAGCAATGCAGATACAAATGCCAATTCTTGGGAAATAATTGTTTCATGCTCACTGACCACAAATCGTGACTTATGTGAGCACGGATTGGAATGACAAACTAGCTAAAAAAAAAATGCAAAAAGAAAAGATGTTGTCTGGCATGAGTAGTGGGGCTAGGCCACTGCGAGCGCATCCTGTTAGTGTGGTTTGCCTACATCAGGGCCAGGTATGCACTCAGGGGCAAACCTATTATTTTCCTTTGATTGACAGGTATTTAACCTATTGTTCTGATAAGTGCTTTTAAGTCACCCCCATTTCCTCTTGATTGAGAGGCAGTTATCCTATCGTCCCCCCACCACGTCCCCCTCCGCCCTTCGCTGCTACAGGTACAATTTCAGGTCTGATTTATTGGAATAGTTCTTCTCATTCTTACAAGGGAACCTCCCCATCGCACCCCCCTCAGATTTAGTTATAAATTGACACAGTGGATAGGCCTTGAAAAACTGAACACAGATCAATCGAGAAAACAGGAAGAAGTTGTGTGGAACTATGAAAAAATAAGCAAAATGTACAAACTGAGTAGTCCAAGTGTAAGATATGCAACATCAAGGAGTATGTAAGCTGAAGAGCGCCGTGGTCCCGTGGTTAGCGTGAGCAAGGTTCAACTTTTGAAAAACAAAACAAAACAAAAATACACTTGTAGTGAAATCGCAAGGTTCTTTAGAGATGATAGCTGAAATGTTATAGAACTAAAATCAGAATTTGTTAATTTCCAAAAATGTTGTTTATTGTCTGCGAGAACATCCCAACTTTTGGAAACCTCAGTATGAGGAGGATGTGTAATATTTCTGTCTTTTCTGCCATCATATTCGGCTACAAGAAGCTCTTCTTAGAGCAATTGAAAAGGCAGCAGTGGCAAGATGATGTAATGTGGTGTGAGGTACCAATGACAGATGATTTGTTCAGTACGGTTATCGTGAGAAAGACAACCTAAATTGTGGCCTTCTCCACGATGGCTGTTGCGTTCAGCAGTCGCGCGCCAAAATGGTGATCTTATACTTATATTATCAATGTCTGGAAAATTAAACAACGTATTTACTTGAATTTCAAAATTAAAGAATCTCTCAATAGCGTGCCATCATTAGATCATTCCACAGTTATTAATAACTAGCAGAATAATAAACAACTGCGAAAAGAAAAGGCAAACGAAGCACTTCGGTAATCTTAGGATCGCGCTTAACTTGGATGGCGAGCGAAGTGGTTCGGCTGTAAGACCAGGGCTGGTTCGGCAGTGTCAGAGGACAGACGTGGTTTCTAAATGTGAGAGCTCATTTCGCAGTTTCAAAAGACAGACATGTTGTCTTCTGCGGTCGGTGGTAGTTAATATTTTATTAGCAATGTGTGATTGTATGGATGTGTAGTTGAGAACAGTGTGATGGTAATTGTCAGAAAAACGCACTTCATTAATTTGTAGAAGATTACGGATTCACGACCTACATGCTATTTTCTGCGCAGGGGACAACAACTGTAGAAGGCTGCAAATTGGTGAACTTTTATTAGAACTATGTATTCCACTCAGGACTGTAGAAGCAAATAGGCACTTCGCATGTACTGCAGTCTTAGTAGAAATGAGATCAGTGACACGTCATCTGTGGTAATGCAGAGGAGGTGTGAAGGAGAGAGATATTTTTGAAGGAAGGGGCTTGTCATATGCACCTATATATCACTTCTCCCTAAATCTCTGTTTTTCGACTTGTCATAGAGGTACATGATGAATTAGGATTTTAGCTAGACAAACATATTCAAACAGCAAACATGACTTGTCGTACTAAATCCACATAGATTATAAGACATACAACTACAATAAATAAAAACAAGTAATAATATTTACAAATAAGACTTCATGAACTAGGTACAAAATCCTTACTGTACATATTTCTTTAAATCTCTCTGGTGACTTTTTTTTTTAGTCATTTGTTTTCTGACCGGTTTGAAGAAGCCTGCAACGATTTCTTCTCCTGTGCCAACCACTTCGTCTCAGAGTAGCACTTGCAACTTGTATCCTCAGTTATTTGCTGGATATTTTCTAATCTTTGTCTTCCTCTATAGTTTTTACACTCTACAGCTCCCTCCAGTACCAAGGACGTCATACTCTGATGTCTTAACAGATGTCCTATTGAAAGGGTACTAGCGACCACCTTAAACATCAATCGATGCTAACGTTATACCTCTGCGAGGAATTTTTGAATGTTGTGAAAGTGAGATAATCTAATGGAAGAGGAACAATGACACTGGGATTCGTTTCTGAGACACTTCAGCAAATTATAACCGACAAACAACGGTGGGTGCAGGAACAGACGTTCTCCCTGCACAAAAGTAAGTTGTAACCAGCCTAATTAGGCAGTCTTGTGTCAAGTAAAATGATAAAGCAGAAAGTAGTGCTAAGGCTAACCTAACCTTTCTTGACATACACAGTAAAGTCTTTCCTTACATCAGTTCCTACTACAACACAGTAACCTAACCTTGTAGATAAATATGCTACTAACAGGAAATAAGTCAATGAGGTCGTAAACAGTAACATATGCCTCTCAACAGCACGTACCTTAAATGAAATAGGCGTAACAGTTTATCAAAACCAATTACCGACACACATGAAACTTGTAACAATACCGAACAGGGTAAAGCTGGAAATTTAAATCGGGAGGGGGGGGGGGGTCTCCTAATGATCATAATCTACAACTCTATTGCTTAGTGCAGGGTCTGTATGCGTATGCATTAACCAACTTGCATTAGAATAGATAACGCAGTAAATTGTTTTTTCTTAAACTCGGTTTGAAGCAACTGAACAGAATGCAGATCTAACTACACTGGCCCTGAAGGAGCCTTTGCGTTGCTTCATTAACCAACTAGCTTAGTACATGAGGACCCGTAAACTTTCATTATTTGAAGAAATATGCTTATTAACAAATCTACAACCAGTCTGTATGAGAAACGGTAAGTATTCTTATCATTAATTATTAATTAAGTATAGCACATCATACTGTAACTTTTTAAATAACACCCCTACATCAGTAAAGGCCACCGGTCTTGCATCATTCAGATCATCATTCACCCCTGCAGAAAAATCAGCTATCTGATCCGAAAGTTCGACTACTCTTTCCGACAATGCGCTGACCTCCTCCGTGTGACTTTGTGAAACAAGCTTTAGAGCATCTACCTGTGACAAAATCGTATCCACTGTGTCCCTTAAGCCTTCCCAATTATGCACAAGTTTCGCGACCGCATCGGTAGATGCAACGGAGTCAATTAGAGCCGGCAAGGTGTCATGATTTTCGTGCACAGTGATACGCAGTTCTTTCATGTGGGCTTCATGATTCTGTACTGGCTTTATGTCGGTAAATGATAGGCTGATAATGTTCACAAATTTTATTTTTTACATCTTCAGAAACTTTTTGATATTTCTATTCGATTTAGGGTGACTCAGTGGTTAAATCTTCACGTGTCTGTTCAAGTGGTTGTTCAATTGCGTTAAATTTTTGAAGCTGATGAAGTGTTTGTTTCTCATTTTGTTCCATTTGTTGCATTAGCTGTTGCTGTATTTGTTTCTCGTTTTGAATTAATTGTTTCATTTTTTGAATTAATACAAATAACAATTCTTTAGTGTCTGAAACATGTTCCGTTGTGTCTTTCAACTGTGCGTTTGCACCGGCAACATTCATATTTTGAAAAGCAGAGAATGAATCTTGACTTGATTGAGAAAAGGGTGATGACACAAAACCTGAATCTAAGGTATCTGCAAGGTTTCGTTATGTTATTCCTCATTCCGGAGGCGAAGAGTTACTGATCGATCGATCGACAATAGTTCCGAGCTCACTGATTGTTTCCATTTCTACACCGTCATTCATTGCCTGGTCCATGTCCCTAGGCAAAATTACCAGATTACTGTCTTGAACATTAATCAGTTCGTTACATGGTGGTACTAACAAGCCACACTTGTCGTCACTGTCATTTCTCAATTTACTTTCAGCCTAGTACCACATTTTTCATGATCATCACGATACTTTACACGATAACACAGAAAAACACAATTTGAAAAGCAAAAAATAAGACACACTAAAATAGCATTAAAAATAATAAATATCTAATTAATTGCCAAAGTTGTTGCAAAATATTTAGTGCACATCCACTTGCATGCCACAACTGCTTTGCTCCTTAGAATACTGTACAACAATAAAACACTACAGCTACAAATTCTCTATACAATTATGTGTTAATAAACAATAACTAATTTCTAATCATGCATTAATCATTCAAACTACAAGAAAAATCAGAAGATTCTAGTTAGGTATCCTGGCCAGGTGAAACTTATTAATACATTTTAAATTTATTTTTACTTAAACTGCTGAGTAAAATTGAATGCAAGTGTACCTTCGCTAGTCTTTATCATCTCAACACTGACCTACTGAATTTGCTGTGATTAACAGAACTCAAACTTTTCCCATACATTAATTACCCACAATATACAATGGTAATGCGATCTGACTGCTTAAAGAAGGTAACGCAAAAGAATGGCCATGAATGAATAGAAATCCTAACATAACCCATATGATTCCAGAATGAGATTTTCACTCTGCAGCGGAGTGTGCGCTGACATGAAACTTCCTGGCAGATTAAAACTGTGCGCTGGACCGAGACTCGAACTCGGTTCCTTTGCCTTTCGCGGGCAAGTGCTCTACCAACTGAGCTACCCAAGCACGGCTCAGGACCCGTCCTCACAGCTGGCAGAAGTAAAGCTGTGAGGACGGGTCGTGAGTCGTTCTTGGGTAGCTCAAGTGGTAGAGCACTTGCCCGTGAAAGGCAAAGGACCCGAGTTCGAGTCTCGGTCCGGCACACAGTTTTAATCTGCCAGGAAGTTTCATAACCCATATGTATCGTAAGTCACTTACCTCACAAAAATCTTCATTACACGAGCTACTGCAATACAGAAAGCACAAATACAGCCAGCTAAATAAAAGATTCTAACTACTGTAGGCTCTAACTACTAATAAGCATGTGGTTGGCAAAGGAAAGATTATGTTGCAAAGCAAACAATGTATATTTACCTTAAAAATGTGACATACAGTTAAAAAATATAATCGTCCTTGATATTAAATTCCAAAATTATAAATCAACAACAATGTTACATTTCCAAGACAGATACACATCCAGATCCTGAGCTTGCGCTAGTGCTTCAGACCTCAAACCTCCATCAGTGCTAACCACTCACTTCCAACCTTCCACCTCCAACTGCTAGTCCGACCAGCCACAGAGAGCTTCTTACCGACTGCCACAGCGAAGTCAGAGAATTAATACAGTGCGCTACATAGCGCTACCAACATACAAACACATAAACAGCCTACTTACAACATATTTTCTTGAAGTCGAAATTATATTTAAAGGGCCAAAACCCTGCCATGGTAATGGTATCACGAAATGCAGCATCCGAGGCCAATAAATATTGCTCTTAAACTCCTCTGGCCTCAAAAATCAAAGAATAGTAGCAACAATTATCCGTTACTACTAGCCAGGTGTTTACTACAGAGCTGCTCTGCCCAGACTCCTTACCCGTCACAAAGGACGAGTTGCCACTTGCGCCCCAACCACACTTTTTCCACACCGACAGGGTACTTCCGTAGCTTCGGGCCTTCCTAACTAAGGAAAAAGTTATTTACAGTACATTATATAACAATTATTCCAGTAGCTATTGCAATTCGCAAGCACAGTTTAAACAATATCGTTCAACAGTTCACGTAACTGAAATATGTGTGCATTGTCAAAGATTTTCCATAACAAAGAAATGGCTCTGAGCACTATGGGAATTAACTTCTGAGCTCATGAGTCCCCTAGAACTTAGAACTACTTAAACCTAACTAAACTAAGGACATCACACACATCCATGGCCGAAGCAGGATTCGAACCTGCGACCGTAGCGGTCGTGCGGTTCCAGACTGTAGCGCCTAGAACCGCTCGTCCACTCCGGCCGGCTTTTCCATAACAGATACAACATTCAATATAGGGAACACTACAAACTGCCATAGAATTATCGGTACATATATAAAAGAGGTCGAAAATAGGCGTTACGCTATTATCCTGTCCCTTCTCCATGTCAGTTTTTTACACATATTCCTTTTCTCTCCGATTCTGCACACAATCTCCTCATTTCTTACCTTATCAGTCTACCTAATTTTCACCATTCGTCTGTTGCACCACAGCTCAAATGCTTCGATTCTCTTCTATTCCTGATTTTTCACAGTCTGTGTTCCATTACCGTACAATGTTATGTTCCAAACGTATATTCTCAGACATTTCTTCGTCAAATCAAGGTCTATGTTTGATACTTGTAGACTTCCCTTGACCAGGAATGCCCTTTTTCCCATTTGATAGTCAGCATTTCACGCCCTTCTTGCTGCATTCGTCACTGGTTATTTTGCTGCCTAGGCAGCACATTTCTTTAACTCCATCTACTTTGTGACCATCAAACCTGATGTTAAGTTTGTCGCTGTTCTCATTTCTGCTACTTCACATTACTTTCGTCTTTCTTCGATTTACTCTCAGTCCATATTCAGTACTCATTAGATGTTCGTTCCATTCTGCAGATTCTTCTTCACTTTCGCTCAGAATAGCAATGTCATCAGCGAAATGTATCATTGATATACTTCCACCATGAATTTTGATTCCACTCCTAAATCTATCTTTTATTTCCATCACTGCTTGTTCGATGTACAGATTCGAAAGTCGGGGCGTAAGACTACACCCTGTCTTACACCCTTTTTAACCTGACGACTTCGTTCTTGGTCGTCCACTCTTATTGTTTCCTCTTGGCTTTTGTACATATTGTATAATACCTGTCTCTGCCTACAGCTCACCCCTATTTTTCTCAGAGTTTGGAATATCTTGCACCATTTTAGGCAGTTGAACGTTTTTTCCACGTTATCCAAATCGTATGAACTGTCTTGATCTTACTTTAGTCTTGCTTCCATTATCAACTGCAACACCAGAATTGTCTCTCTGATGCATTTACCTTTCATAAACCCAAACCTATAGTCATCTAACTTAGCCTAAATTTCTTTCCCATTCTTCGGCATATTATTCTTGTAAGTAACTTTGATGCATGGATTGTTATGCTGATTGTGCGATAATTTTCGCAACGTGCCAGATCCTGCAGTCTTTGGAATTGCATGGATGATATTTTTCTGAAAGTGAGATGGTATGTTGCCAGACTCATACATTCTACATACCATACTGAACAGTTGTTGTACCGCTGCTTCCCGCCAATTAATTCAGAAATTCTGATGGAGTACTGGATCCTCCAATTCTTCTAAACTGCCTTACGTTTCTTCTTCTATCATATCAGACAAATCTTCTCCGTGATTGACGTCTTCAGCGCACTCTTTTCACCAATCCGCTCTCTCCTCTGCATTTAACAGTGCAATACCCGTTGCACGCTTAATGTTACCACCCTTGCTTTTAATATCACCGAAATTTGTTTTGACTTTTCTAAATGCTGAGTCAGCTCTTCCGACAATCATTTCTTTTTCGAATTCTTCACATTCTTCATGCAGCCATTTCGTCTTAGCTTCCCTCAGTTTCCTATTTATTTCATCCCTCAGCGACTTGCATTTCTGTATTCCTTAATATCCCTGAACTTTTTGTACTTCTTTCTTCGATCAGCTGAAGTATTTCTTCTGTTACCTATGGTTTCTTCGCAGATGCCTCTTCGTACCTATGTTTTTCTTTCCAGGAACTGCGATTGCCCTTTTTAGAGATGTCCATTTCCCTTCAAATATACTGCCTACTGAGCTATTCCTTATTGCTGTATCTATAGCCTTAGAGAACTTCAAGCATATGTCGTTGTTACTTAGTACTTCCGCACCCCACTTCTTTGCGGCTATATTGATAGACATTTTCGGAGATTTGACAACCTCTGGTGGCCGGTTTTCTACAGAAGACTAGGAGATACAGATACCCCATCAAGTTTCTATAGTAGTATGGTAGACTACTGCAAGCACAGTATAGTTGAATGGAAGTCTGAACACCGAAAGATTATCAGAAAGGATGCAAACAAGGGTCCATTTGCGGGACAATATTCTGGGGCATTGGCATCGAACCTCTATTGAATAAAATAAATGAGGATAACAAAGAGACAGGGGAGGTGGCATACGCTGACGACCTGGTTCTAGTGTCAGCTAATTCAAGACTATAATTAGGAACAAAGTCCACATAACTACTTGAAAGTAGTAACAGTTGGTGTAAAAATACTAAACTGTCTTTAGAAGCTAACAAAACAGAGTACCTCTTAAACGATATCCTACAATAAAACTTAACAATATCTCTGTTAAGAACCAAAAAATTGTTCAAATGGGACTTAACATCTGAGGTCATCAGTCCCCTAGAACTTAGAACTTAGAACTACTTAAACCTAACTAACCTAAGGACATCACACACATCCATGCCCGAGGCAGGATTCGAGCCTGCGACCGTAGCAGTCGCGCGGTTCCGGACTGCAGCGCCTAGAACCACGTGGCCACCGCGGTCGGCTCGGTTAAGAACAAGGAAGCAACTAGACGTCTAGGAATACATCTGGACAATATATTAAACTTTAATGAACACTCGAGACTAATTACTGAAAAACCGATGGCAACATTGCATACATTATCTAGACTTAATACGCCCCAATTTAGAATTCCACTGCAGACTATGCGGGTATCACATGGCACTCTTTGATTCAACTGTTTGTTTTGCTGTGAGCACCTTGGCAATCCCTTCAGACTGATCATCCATAAAAACATTGTAAGACGTGGACAAACCGAGCGTGCTCATCAGAATACGTGGAGCTTTTAGAACAACATACATAGAGGCACTGTGTGTGGCCACGAGAGTAGGCTCCGTTGTTATCACTATTCGTCACCGACTAGCTGTATACTGGTTAAATAAAGGTAGATCATACAAGACGTAACTGGACGCTAGGAACGATGTGTCCACTCGTTTTTAGCTAATATACGAGAAAGCATAAGACTGAAATACACTCCTGGAAATGGAAAAAAGAACACATTGACACCGGTGTGTCAGACCCACCATACTTGCTCCGGACACTGCGAGAGTGCTGTACAAGCAATGATCACACGCACGGCACAGCGGACACAACAGGAACCGCGGTGTTGGCCGTCGAATGGCGCTAGCTGCGCAGCATTTGTGCACCGCCGCCGTCAGTGTCAGCCAGTTTTACCTTGGCATACGGAGCTCCATCGCAGTCTTTAACACTGGTAGCATGCCGCGACAGCGTGGACGTGAACCGTATGTGCAGTTGACGGACTTTGAGCGAGGGCGTATAGTGGGCATGCGGGAGGCCGGGTGGACGTACCGCTGAATTGCTCAACACGTGGGGCGTGAGGTCTCCACAGTACATCGATGTTGTCGCCAGTGGTCGGCGGAAGGTGCACGTGCCCGTCGACCTGGGACCGGACCGCAGCGACGCACGGATGCACGCCAAGACCGTAGGATCCTACGCAGTGCCGTAGGGGACCGCACCGCCACTTCCCAGCAAATTAGGGACACTGTTGCTCCTGGGGTATCGGCGAGGACCATTCGCAACCGTCTCCATGAAGCTGGGCTACGGTCCCGCACACCGTTAGGCCGTCATCCGCTCACGCCCCAACATCGTGCAGCCCGCCTCCAGTGGTGTCGCGACAGGTGTGAATGGAGGGACGAATGGAGACGTGTCGTCTTCAGCGATGAGAGTCGCTTCTGCCTTGGTGCCAATGATGGTCGTATGCGTGTTTGGCGCCGTGCAGGTGAGCGCCACAATCAGGACTGCATACGACCGAGGCACACAGGGCCAACACCCGGCATCATGGTGTGGGGAGCGATCTCCTACACTGGCCGTACACCACTGGTGATCGTCGAGGGGACACTGAATAGTGCACGGTACATCCAAACCGTCATCAAACCCATCGTTCTACCATTCCTAGACCGGCAAGGGAACTTGCTGTTCCAACAGGACAATGCACGTCCGCATGTATCCCGTGCCACCCAACGTGCTCTAGAAGGTGTAAGTCAACTACCATGGCCAGCAAGATCTCCGGATCTGTCCCCCATTGAGCATGTTTGGGACTGGATGAAGCGTCGTCTCACGCGGTCTGCACGTCCAGCACGAACGCTGGTCCAACTGAGGCTCCAGGTGGAAATGGCATGGCAAGCCGTTCCACAGGACTACATCCAGCATCTTTACGATCGTCTCCATGGGAGAATAGCAGCCTGCATTGCTGCGAAAGGTGGATATACACTGTACTAGTGCCGACATTGTGCATGCTCTGTTGCCTGTGTCTATATGCCTGTGGTTCTGTCAGTGTGACCATGTGATGTATCTGACCCCAGGAATGTGTCAATAAAGTTTCTCCTTCCTCGGACAATGAATTCACGGTGTTTTTATTTCAATTTCCAGGAGTGTACATTGACCCCACAAAAGGAAAGCTCCATTTCGTGACAGGGCAGGGCCCATATGCTGCACATCTCCATCGTGTAGGTCTAAAAACATTGTGAATGTGGTGAACATGGCACTGCTGCACATGTAGTGCTCCACTGCAACACAGAAACACACCTAAGGCTGAACATAGAATTACGAGACCTAGGAAACACAATAAGAGATCAGAACAAATGGCACATCGTGAACAGACTAGCAGATGACGTTTCTCAAACCCTTAATGAAGCTTACAGACAAAATAAACCATACTTATGAACACTACAAAACACAACACAAGCACGACAACAAAACATGTGGCACTAAACAGACGCAGACACTGACATCAAATGGAATGAAACAACAGTTACAGAAAGTGAACGTCACTTTCAGACATTAATGTAATTATCCATACAAGATCAGAAGACGAATGTGATAAAACACAACCTAACAATACAATAAATAAAATCGTACAAAAAGTGTGTAATTAACATTAGATTACTAGTAATTCATAGCACAGTTACTGAAAACTGTTATGTATAGAAAAAGATATCAGTTGTAACATCAAATACTTGTAGAGATGTTTCAATGACGACAGGCTCGAAGTTTTCCTGAACCTTCATCAGTGACACATTTACGATTTCAGGGACAGATCTTCTCTTTCACTAACTTCCCTCACAACTTTCTTTACTCTTTCTATTCTTTTCAATGATTATTTATTTATGTTTTCCAATCTTTTGTATTTTATTTTATAACCCTTCTTTATATTAAACAATAACTAAAAGGAAATTCCGATTGTTAACACACTGTCTTAGTAGTAATTGTATTAGCAGCATTGTATTAGTAATAATACTGCCCACAAACAGTTACATATATTTTGGGCTAATTGTAATGTTGTACTGTTGTGTCTTGAAGAGGCAGCTGTCACTTTACTTCAGGACTCATTTCCTTAATTAAAATTTCTTATGTGTTACTCAAACTGAAATCAGGTATCTTTTGATCTCTACAACCTCTACAATAAATGATATTTTTTTTAGAAAAAAGATCTTACACAAAAACAACAAACATAAAGACAGCATAATATCTCTTTTCAAGATTGCTGATCAACATGTCTAGCACATAATAGCAAATAAGCAGCTGCGGATGATGGCAAATGATGATATGAAATGCGATAATAATGTAAGGTCACTGATATGGAGGGTAGTTAGAAAGCATAGTTTTATTGGAAGGATTCTAAGAAAACACAATACATCCCTAAAGAATACTGTATTCAATGTAAGACGTCATGGTCTACTGACCTTCATTGCTTACATATTCCGCCCTCACAATCATATTCCGCACATCAAGACGCTTCATTCGTACCCAAACTCGATAAGATAAAGTCAATGTTAAATGAATTCATGTGAACGACATGCAAATAACAAGTAAATTGCGGGTGCACAGTGAGGGTGATATACTCAAGGCTGGCGTACACACACACATTCAAGAAGTGACAGTCACAGGAGGTTATAGTTCACGAGAGGAAACCGAATGCCAGGAGGCTGGTCCATTCAGGCGACGAGTCAACTTATCTACGTCGGCCAGCGACCGCTCATAGAGCAGACAGCATTTGCCCGAGTGAAAAGGAGAATGAGCCAGTGTTTGGTTTAAAAGCAAATTCTGCTGCATTTTGTGGGAGCGCCCAGCCCACGCATTCTTTACAAACATAGCACGCAGTTTCAGAGGTTTTCACAGGGAGACAGCAAACGCCAAATGCCGATGTTACAGATTTCCGGATTGGTCGCCTTAAACGAAACGTCATTCTCCCGTTTTAGAAGAGCAATGCTGATTGGCAGATGATATTCCTGACACCTTGAGCTGATGGAGTAATACAAGAGACCGAAAGATATACCCCTTCACGTCTAGCATGGAGAGGGGCCATTTCGTTGTCGCTCTTGGAGCGAGAACACGTAATGAGAGCGTGTGCGCTCGTACATGTACTCAAAGAGCGAGGAACAAGTCTCACCTCAGTACTTCACTGGGAGAGCACCTCTGTCGAGAGCGAATCGGAGTGCGACTCAATAGTGAGTCCTTGCAATTAAGCATTGTTCACCGTGTTGGCCACCACACTTATTGTGCGATGTGAATGGAGAGAGTTATAGTTAGACGCCTGCGAGCGAATTTTTGAGTGGCATTGCGGTGGACTGGTTATCTGACAGGTACCATGCCAATAGTTAGACTAGGGGCGAATAAGAGTCCTTGACTTCATCATGGAATAGGGAGAGTTTGATTGGCAAGGTCAATCCAGATAGAATGAGAGTAATCTTATTTGTCAGCAGCATGTGGCGCAGACGTTAGTCATTGCAGCTTACGGTATTGTGCACTGCAGCTCTTGCAAGCCCCATATTTCCTCCACAACAGCACACTTCACTGTATTTCACACGCGACAGCTTCGACCATACCTAACAACATTCTAACGGATAATTATTCAAGTTGAGTGGGTGCGGCGCTCAGCCATTCTGCCAAGACGATAACAATCTTAAACTTTGTATAGAAATTTCATTAGCGAATCCTATCCTTAAGAGGTAACTTCACATTCCGAAAAGAATCCGGAAATAACTTGTTCAGTTCATAACTAAAAGTGCCATTGTAATTTCTCAGAATTTTAGCAAAAAAATAATAATTTTCGTAAGTTTCATGTTTTTCGTACACTAAGTAGCACTACTCCAGTACCCAAGTATCCCACTAGTTACGTAAGAAATTTTGTGAATTTTTGTGTCTTTTCCTTACAGCAGACAACTCCAGACGATATTTATTGCAGAAAATTTTTCAGGAATTTTTCTTTGGAACGTTAGGAGCGTCTGTCTGACTTCAGTAGTAGTGTGGGTGTGGAAATTGCATCTTGCAGGAGTCACAGGGTAAAGGGTACATCTCAGATTAATCTGTTGTGCAGAATGACAGAATAGCACCCATTCATTCACAGAAAATGGCGACCCTGCCAGGATAGGTAAAATAGGTAAGCTGCCAGGATTGGTTAAATAGGTAAGCTGCCAGGATAGGTAAGTGTCAGGATAGTTAGGTATGGCAGGTCGCAGGAGTAGCACTTTGAAGAACTTTCTTTCATGCATTAAATAGGTATTTGCAAAGATTGGGATCAGAATAGATACAGTAGTAAAGAAAGCAGAATTGTAGGCAAAAGGGAGTGTGTTATTGTGTTGGAAAATTTTGCATTTTTTAAGATTTTTGTGTAGTTGTTAGGGCATAGGATTTTCAGGTAATAGGCACAGATGCAGAGACGCAGTGTGACACACCATCACATAAGTTACAATTAAGAAACAACATTTGTCTCCCTTTGCAAGCCCACAGGTGAAGATTGGAGATCGTAGCAGAGCAGACAGAACATACGCGAGAAGTCACATCGTTGTTGTTGTTGTTGTTGGTTCAACCAACTGGTAAGTGGTCGTACAGTTTTATAGATAGGGTTGTGGTGTGTTGAAAGAATTTCCATGTTAACGAGAGAACAAGCCAAAAGTTTACGTGAGAGACAGCAAGTAGACAAGATGGGGGAGAAACAACCATATGGACAGCATGTAAACGAGCTTATTGAGAATAGGACGGAAGGTGAACCTGAGAATAGGACAGACGTTGAATCAGAGAATAGGACAGTTGGGGAGCTGCAGAATCAGCAGGCTCAGGTAGACTGGGATAAAATTGAGACAGATCAGACAGATGGGAATCGAAGGGACGAGGACATCGAATTTTCAGAATATGAAATTCCAGGTATGGCACATTCTGAGCCAGAAATAGACAGCCCACGTAGGAAATGGCAAAGATTAGAAGCGAAACGAGCACAGGAAACACGTCTGTTTGCCGCATATTCAGGGACAGAATACGCGTCAATACAGTCTGCTAACGTTCAAAGAGAAGTAGACAGTGAGGAAGAGGGGGAACATTTAGAATATGTCGAACCTATCGTACACATTCTAATATGCCCCAACAACAGACACAGAATTTTGCGGAGTTACGAGCGCCACGAAAAGGTTCCGTAACAGACACAACTGTACCTGCAAACACAAGACAAACACAACAGAGATGGCAGAATGCGGTGTTGTTTGCGCCACGTAATGGTTCAATGACAAACACAACTAGTCCTCAACACAGACAACACAGGTTATTGCAGTTACCAAACTTAGAAACGCCACAGCACAGCCCAATAAACGACGTAACTGATCGAGTAGAAAACAACAGATCGAGAATACATAGTTCAGCAGAAGGTAGTGTTACAGGACAGGACGCGATCACTGAGATGTTACAAAAAATGAACGCTAGTATGACGAAACAGAATACACAGATAACAAAACAGTATCAGGAATTGAAACAGGATAATCAGAACTTGAGACAAGAGATTAACACAGATCCAACAGATCAAAATCCAGATGGAAAATGGGATCGCCAGAACTGATAGTCAGACCACTCAGATAAACAAAGACGTGAAAGAATCTAGAGAAAGAATTCAGGTACTAACACAAGGTGAGCAGCAATTACGCACTGACGTGGACATGGTCCAATTGGACATCGTAAACGTTGGCAAAAAGGTGGAACGTTTTACGAAAAAAGCCACTCGAACAGCAATAAAAATTTCGGAAGAACAAGCAATTCAAAGCAAGGTCGCAAAGGTTGCACTGAAAAAATATGATCAGAGGAACAATAAAATAAAACTTGAAAACAAAGATCAATTTGAAAACCTTCGAACAGAGTTGATACAAACTATCGAAGAAAAGATCGAGACCGATTACACATGTAGCGAAACAACTGACACGTCAAGCATTAATTCAGTACACGAACACGCGCCGTCTAAGAAAGTTCAAGTAGAACCAAGGCTAGACGTAACACTCGCGCAGAAATCGAAACAGAAAACCCCGATTAAAGTAATACATCATGCCACAGGAACAGCCACAGTATCTAGAAAAAGGGAACACATACATTCAGCCGGTACCAATCGAATGGCTTGCAACTGAACCAGTAAATCCAATGACACAACATAATAGCAGCACAGATAGTACACCGCGAACGACGAGAGTAGAAACACACGAACAACACTTTTGTTCACCAATGATAAGATATGACGCGGATATGATTCAGGAAATTGAGACTAGGCAAACAGGCAGTAGATTACCAGAAAATAAACACGATGACACTAGTAGTGGCAGATTATTTGAGTCCATGAAGCAACCACAAACCGGATTTATGAGTAGATATGATACAGAGCACTTCCTTACGGTTAGAAAATTTCAACATTTCAAGGAAGAAGGCGGTAGCTTGCATGCACGCACATTCATCGAACAGTTTCCAGTAGGCTTACCAAACTACTGGAGCGTAGCTCACAAACTTGACTTCATTTGTGCACACATGTCAGGGACAGTAGCAGAGGTGATGCAAAAGATCGCGGCTACCTGTACGTCTTACCTACATTCAGAACAGCATTTCTTGAAAGATATTGGTCTAAGGAGAAGCAAAACAAAATTAAATGCGAGTTACTTCAGAAGACACCATATGAAAACTCAGGAGAGGAAAGCGTAATAAAATTCTTTGATACAATGGACAAAAAGAATCAATTCCTAGACAAACCATACAGTAACGGAGAGCTGATACGTCTATGTAGAATGAAATTACCGGTAAAGTATCAACAGGCGACAGTAGGAAAAAATGAAAATACCGAAGAATTCAAAGAGGTTTTAAGGGAACTTGAATTTGTGTCTAAAGAAGACGAGGTGAAAGAAAAAAGAAAGGAAAGGGAACAGCAAAATGAGAGGACTAGGAACGAATATTCCACTAATAATAATCGTAATCCTAACACAAATAATTTCAGGCAATTTAACAAACAAGGACAGTGGCACAATGGAGACAATTGGCATACAAACGACAACCAGAATAATTGGTACCGAAATAGTAACGGTGATGGACTCTCATGCAGTGGCGGATATAGGTTTAGGAATCAAAATGCCAACGGTCAAGGGTACTTTAAAAGAGGTCACGATGTTGGAAACAGCAACTGGCGAGACCAGGGCGTGAATAATTACAGACGAAATTATGGTCCACAGAGAGAAGAGCAACACAGCAAAGAGAAACCAGATGTAGAAGTTAGGCCACCGATGACTGCAAAACGTAAAGATTGAATTAAAAAATGCGGAAGAGGTTAGGCAAACTAACGTCCACCCTATCTTATACTAACCACTAAATCAAAAAATAAATTAAGAATCAACAAAATAACTCATAAATTAAAAGAAAAAGAGACACAATACACAGTAACAATCTCTTGTAGTGTCAAGTACACCACAACATTCACACAAATAATAAATGGTACACAACAATTAAGATAATGAAGAAGTGGTTGGCTATAAAAATGATAGATACATGCTTTAATTAAATTTTCATATGAGAAATAAATAATAATTTTCTTCATTTTTATAAACATTGCATTGCATAGAGTCAAAATCTCTTGTTGTTTGTATAAAACAAAACATTGTAAAAAATTTCTCTACACGAAAAAAGGGGTATCGCCACAAACACCAATCACCAGGTCCCTTAACACCAGATGCTTCGAGATAGCGACAGAGAGGGTACAGACATGTTGAGAAAGCAATAACAACAACATGAAGACCAACGTCACACTGGAAATGCAGGTTGGACTTCAGGAGGACAACGTGCAGCATGGACATTTCATATGTCACGACACTGCTACACGATGGAAGAGCGTGGAGAGAATCATAATACGACGAGACGACGATGAAGGTACAAAAATTACTAAGATTACAAACTCATCAAGTAACATTTGGAAAGGCAGTCAGATCCTTCAAATTCTATATCACTCCTACACTCAAACTCAAATATTCCTAGCCCAAGAAGAACAGAAGAATGCAAGAAAGAAGAGAAGAACAGAATATGCAAGATGAAGAAGGGCAGAAGACAGCAAGATACCTTTCTCTCCTATTCTACAAAGCAAATTGCTACAAACGTCTTTCCATGAACTTTGAGGCATGGCAACTACTACAACCACCTCTCCAAAAATAAACCTTGAACCGTCAAACAAATACAATCGAATGGCAAACAGAATATTAAGTAGTAACATTAAGTAGTAACATTATCTAGAAATAGATTCAGCATAATGAACAGTATTCTCCCTAGCACATCATCAAATTGCCATACCGAACCAGGTGTGAAGTACCAAGACGTCACAGCACAATATTGGGTGACGATCGTCGGTAGTCAACTACAATCATCGAACTGCCATACCGTCCCAGGAGTACCAAGACATCACTGTTTATGCAGTAAACCACAGTCATCATCATCGGTTAAAAGTACCACTCCATGATGACAATGTCAACAAGATGCCAGAGTGCTCCTCTCATGATTTGTGACACCCATACAAATAAGTCGGCGCCTTCCAGTATTTCAGTGAGGATCGTTGAGCACAGAACCTGAAGCAGCACAAAACGAAAAGACTGATAAAATATAAATGTAGAGTTAAGAAAATGATATATTTGTAAAAATATTTTTTTCATTTTTTGTAAAGGTAATTATTTTATCATATATGTAAAGCCCATAATGTGATAGAGACCTTAAAATAATATGTAAAGAAAATTAATTAGTATAAGTAGATAATCTCAAAAATGCCTGTAAAGCCAAGTTAGTTTTTTATATAAAGAAGGTTTTGGTTAATCATAGGTTGAAAGAGGATAGAACAAAGAAAAAACACTTCTTCACCCTTAAAACAGTAGCACAAAAAAAAATGCCTAAATAAATAAAACAAAGTGACACAATAGAGCATTTGCGAACATTCACGCGAAGCTTAACTAAAGAAAAGACATAACCACACTAAAACATGATACACTGTACACTAACGAGGTTAAAAAAATTAATATTGTAAAAACAATTTTTGGAAATGAAAAAGAAAAACAGAGACATGTACTGGCAACGACAACGAATAACAACCTTTATAAAATCTATATTTGCCTAACAACAAAACATATATTGTAGAATTAAAAAATAGAAACAATAGCTATAAGGAAATCATTAGAAAACATTGTTATGAGTGGCTCAGGAAAGTTTACTGGAAAATCTAAAAGAACAGTTTTTGCCTTACATTGACAATATTTTTCTCAGCAGAAACTTTTTCAGAAGGAGGGATGTATGCAAGACATCATGGACTCCTTACATATTCCGCCCTCACAATCGTGTTCTGCACATCAAGACGCTTCATTCAAACCCAAACTCGATAAGATAAAGTCAATGTTGTATGAATTCATGTAAATGATATGCAAATAACAAGTGAATCACGGGTGTGCACCAAGAGTGAAATACTCGCAGCTGGCGTACACACACACACATTCAAGACGCGACGGTCACAGGAGCTTTTAGTTCGGAGGAGGCAAACCAAACGCCAGGACTCCGGTCCATTTAGAGGGTGAGCCAACTTATCTAACATTGGCATGCGACTACCCATGGAGCAGACAGCTTGTGCCTGAGTGAAAGGTTTTCACAGGGAGACAGCAAACGCCAAACGCCGATGCTACAGATTTCCGGATTGGTCGCCTTAAATGAAACGTCATTCTCCCGTTTTAGAAGAGCAATGCTGATTGGCAGACGATATTCCTGACGCCTTGAGCCGAAAGAGTAATGGAAGAGACCAAAAGATATACCCCTTCACATCTGGCATGGAGAGGAGCTGTTCCGTTATCGCTCTTGGAGCTAGAACACGTAATGAAAGCGTGTGCGCTCGTACATGTACTCAAAGAGCGAGGAACAAGTCTCACCTCAGTACTTCACTGGGAGAGCACCTCTGTCGAGAGAAAATCAGAGTGCGACTCAATAGTGAGTCCTTGCAATTAAGCGTTCACTGCATTGGCCACCACACTTATTGTGCAGTGTGAATGGACAGAGTTATAGTTAGACGCCTGCAAGCGAATCTTTGAGTGGCATTGCAGTGGACTGGTTACCTGACCAGTGACCACGCCAATAGTTAGACTAGGGGCGAATAGGAGTCCTTGACTTCATCAAGGAGTAGGGAGAGTTTGATTGGCAAAGGTCAATCCAGATAGAATGAGAGTTACCTTATTTGTCAGCAGTGAGCGGCGCAGACAGCAGTCATCGCAGCTTACGGTAATGTGCGCTACAGCTCTTGCGGGCCCCATATTTCCTCCACAACAGTACACTTCACTGAATTTCACACATGTGGCAGCCTCGACCATACCCAGCAACATTCTAACGAATAATTATTGAAGTTGAGTAGGTGCGGCTCTCAGCTGTTCTGCCAAGTCAAAAACAATCTTAAACTTTGTATAGAAATTTCATTAGCGAATCCTATCCTTAAGAGGTAACTTCACATTCCGAAAAGAACCCGAAAATAACTTGTTCAGTTCATAACTAAAAGTGCCATTGTGATTTCTCAGAATTTTAGCAAAAAATAATAATTTTCGTTAGTTTCGTGTTTTTCTTACACTAACTAACACTGCTCCAGTACCCAAGTATCCCACTAGTTACGAAAGAAATTTTGTGAATTTTTGCGTCATTTCCTCACAGCAGACGACTCCAGAAGATACCTATTGCTGAAAGTTTTTCAGGAATTTTTTTTAGAACGTTAGGAACGTCTGTCTGACTTCTGTAGTAGTGTGGGGGTGGAAATTGCATCTTGCAGGAGCCACAGGGTAAAGGGTACATCTCAGATTAATCCGTTGCGCAGAATAACAGAACAGCACCCACAGGCTCACAACGAGAAGCTACCAAGACCATTTCTAGAATACCGTTCAAGTATTTTGCATCCTTATCAAGTAGGGTTGTCAACAGACAGTGAAGTGGTGTTAGAATCACTATAGGTAGGTGTAGCCCGTATGAAATTACGCCAGAAATTCCCATGGAACTTAAACGAGTATGCCTTGAAGAAAGACGCCGTAATTCTCGCGAAAGTATGTTGGGTAAATTTCGAAAACCTGTATTCGAAGAAGAATGTGCTACCATTACGTTACCAACAAAGGGACTCGGTAAGGAACATGAGAGTAAGGTACGAGAGATTAGGGAGCGTACCGCGTCGTTTTCCCGCGGCTCAATATGAAAATAACACAGGAAGGAAAGTCGATAATGTTGGTACGATGTACCAGAAAACAGGTTGGAGCAGTGCTTAAGAAATTCTATGTAACGGATAAGATATAATTCTATTGTGGCACGAAAGAGCAGACAGGCTTCGCCTCTCCATCCGTACCGTACTTAGAACGTACACCTTGCCAGTTGGTCAAGTAGGAGATGCTGAAGGCTTTTGGTTCGATTTCCATCCAGATAAGAACTTCTGTTCCCAAAGACAGAACCACGTTAGCTATACTGCTAGTGTCTGCTATTGATGTCGTACAGATGTTGGTAGGAAATTAAGTATTTCACTGTCGTTCTTAACCACAACAGCAGTCAGTCAGATTAGACATGCTACAATGCTGTCATCTATTGTGATGGAAGCGTCCCATATCCTTCACTAAGCTTCGAGGCAGAGCGAAGTCTTCAACAATGAGAGATGACGGGAGGCGAGGTGTATCGCTGCCTGGCGACAGTCTGAGGCAAATACTGAACGGGTCGTGAGCTTACTGACGAATCCTGTTTGCGTTGCCGGTGAAGGCTGTTGTTATCTGTCGAGGTAAGCACCGAATCACTTTCGTTTCATTGTCTGCATAAGCCGTCGGTAATTTTTGATGCTCTAATTTACGAAATAGTGCTGAAGAGCTACAACCTGCGCCGAGACATGTGGCGTACGATTGTAATTTTGCAGATACAGCTTGATTTCGCATATCTGTGGTTCTAGGGCCAGTTGTAAGTTATTAATGTTAAAACAGGAAAGAAAGATACGTTACTTGTAAAACTACGTGTAATTATAGTACCTTATGACACTCCACTGAAGTGTGGAATAGATTCAGGGTCTCGCTTGAGTCTAGTATCAGGGATTTCAACAGTACATTTTTAATTTAGGTCTATTTAGTAAGTATAAGCCAAAATGGAGGAAATTGTAACCACTACCTCACTGGTTACTGCTAACGCATTATCGGTAATTTATGAGTGTAACATCTTGTTGTCAGATGTACTGTGTGCCTCACGGCACTGAAAAAAATCTGATTTATGCAAAGCCGGCCGGAGTGGCCGTGCGGTTCTAGGCGCTAGAATCTGGAGCCGAGTGACCGCTACGGTCGCAGGTTCGAATCCTGCCTCGGGCATGTGCGTGTGTTATGTCCTTAGGTTAGTTAGGTTTAATTAGTTCTAAGTTCTAGGCGACTGATGACCTCAGAAGTTAAGTCGCGTTGTGCTGAGAGCCATTTTGATGTATGCAAATGTAGTTGTTACGTTGGGGAATTCAATTTAGCTGTTTGCCATTCTTTCTGATGACTATGTTATTTATACGGAACATCTTGTTAGGATAGAGTTAAGGTGGAATACCGTAGTTGAGCGTGAGTTAGTGCGAGTGGCAACTGCCATATCTTTCATATGGCGGATTTATTGAACGTGTAGGATATCGGAAAGTTAAAAAGATTAAACTGTAAATTCACGATCAAATTTTAAGTCCTGCAATTTATGTTCATCCATCCGCATATTTTTTTGTTCATGCCTGACCTTTCTAATTTTCTCACAGTTAGTAACACGGGGAATGCAGTATCTGAGACGTTGCTCAGTATGTGAGTCCACCATTTTAAATTAACGACAGCCTCTGTCACTTTTAATATTTTACTCCTTTATTTCTTTGCCAAATGACATAAAACAAGATAAAACTAAGAAATAAATTTTGTTTTGTGCTAATATTACCGACGCTGCGGCAATTACGATATCATGTAACGTGTGTCACAGGTCCACAGCGAACGCCCTGCTTCTTGATTACAACAGTTGAAAATTTTATTACAAGTAAATCTTCCAGATGAACTGAATGGTAGAACGATGTATGCGATTTCTTGCAAACAGGAGGAGCTGAAGCAAATGATCAAGTGATACCGTAGTAACATCATTCAACACAGTTGTCAAGCTGAATGTGTAGTCTAAGGAAAGTTTTTGGTATATTACTTTGATCCCATAATTTTATCAAGAATATGTGCTTTCGCTGAATATTTCAATTATGCTCGCGGGAAAGAGCAACATTTTATGAAATAAGGGATGTATTTAAATAGCAGAAATGTTTTAGTGCCCTCTTGAAGTGGATGATATTTCTTCAGTCTTCTGCCCTGTTTGATGCAGCCCGGTACTAATTTCTCTCCTATGACAACCTTCTCATGTAAGCGTAGTACTTGCACAAAACGTTCTCAATTATTTGTTACATATTTTCCCATCACTCTGCCCCCCCCCCCCCACAATATTCAGCGCCTACAGCACCGCCAAGTAGCATGGAAGTGATTCCTAGATGCGCAGCAAATTTCCTATCATATTGCAGAGGAATTCTGCTGCTTTGGAATAATCGTAACACGTGTCGCACAAAGCAAGAAGGACATTAAGGACTACGTAACGACTTGTGTTATCTAGGAAGTCTGCAGACTTTTCACAATCCAGTGACATTATTCTGTATACCTGTTGCTTATTTACTTCAGAACGGTGTGTAACTATATCGAACGTTTCTCGAAAATAGGGATCCACAGTGTCAATCTAGGCTTTGTTACGTACAGCCTTCTGGAGTTTCTAAACGATGGGAACAACCTGTTGTTTCGTAGAAGCCAGTTTTCACGAGCCCAGTTGCAATTAATAAATAATAGTCACCTAAAATAAAAATCATAATTCTTGAAAAGAACAAAGAAAAGAACCTCGAAGAAAAAATAGAAAATAAATTCACAACCTAAGATGAAAAACTTCATTTGATATAATTGGTTTATTGCTTGTTGCTGTTTTGGGTAGTAGCCTTTTATCTCGATTTTCCCTATTCCTCTTGTGATTGTATGACAACAGATAAGCAGTAGCGGATGATGCCAAGTCATGATATGAAATGCGATAATAATGTAGTGTGACTGATACGGAGGGAAAATGAAAAGCTTAGTTTTATTGGAAGGGTTCTGAGAAAACACAGTACATCTCTACAGAATACCGATCACGAGAAGCTACCAAGACCATTTCCAGAATGTCGTTCAAGTATTTTGAATCCTTATCAAGTAGGCTTGGCAACAGACCGTGAAGTGGCGTTTGAATCATTACAGGTAGGTGTAGCCCGTACGAAATGCTGTACATAATAGTTTCATTAATTGTGTTATGAATTACTCCTAATCTAATGTTAAATATAAATTCCTAGGGAACTTAAACGGGGATCCCTTGAAGAAAGACGACGTAGATCTGACGAAATCATGTTGGGTAAATTTCGAAAACCTGAATTCGAAGAAGAATGTGCGATTAATACGTTACCAAAAAAGGGTCTCCTGTAAGACTCACGAGAGTAAGGGACGAAATATTACGGGGCGTACCGTCTTTTTCCCCCGGCTCAATACGAAAATAACATGGGAAAGAAAGTCGATAATGTTGGTACGATCCATCAGAAAACAGGTTGGGGCGGTGCTTAAGAAATTCTATATAACGTATAAGATACGAGTATAATTCTATTGCGGTACAAAAGAGCAGCGTCGTGTGAAAGAGGAAATACGCTTCTCCTCTCCATCCGTACCACACATAGCACGTACACCCTGCCAGTTGTTCAAGTAGGAGATGCTGAAGGCTTTTGGTTTGATCTCCATCCAGATAAGAACACCTGTTTCCACAGACAGCCCCACGTAAGCTACACTGCGAGAGTTTGCTATGGATGAAGTACAGAGAATGGTAGCTGATTACGTATTCCAATGTCGTTCTTAACCACAGCAGCAGTCAGTTATGTTAGACACGCAAGAAAGCTGTCATCTCTTGTGATGGAAGCGTCCCGTATCCTCCACTAAGCTTCGGGGCAGAGCGAAGTCTTCAACAATGAGAGATGACGGGAGGCGAGGTGTATCGTTGCCTGGCGACAGTCTGAGGCAAATACTGAACGGGTCGTGAGCTTACTGACGAATCCTGTTTGCGTTGCCGGTGAAGGCTCTTGTTATCTGTCGAGGTAAGCACTGAACGTCTTTCGTTTCATTGTCTGCATCAGCCGTCGATAATTTTTGATATTGTGATTCACGAAATAGTGCTGAAGAGATGCAGCCTGTGCCGAGACATGTGGCGTACGATTGTAATTTTGCAGATACAGCTTGATTTCTCATATCTGTAGTTCTAGAGCCAGGTGTAAGTTATTAATGTTAAAATTTGAAAGAAACATACGTTAATGTAAAACAACGTGTAATTCTAATATCTTATGACCCTCCACTAAAGTGTCGAATAGTTTCAGGATCTCGCTGGAGTCTAGTATCAGCGATCTGAAAAATACATTTTCAGGTTACGTCTATTTAGTATGTATAAGCCAAAAAGGAGGGAATTGTAACCACTACCTCACTGGTTACTGCTAACTCACTATCGGTTATTTATGAATTTAACAGCTTGTTGTCAGATATACTGCGTGCTTCTTTACACTGAAAAAAATCTGATTTATGCAAATGTAGTAGTTACGTTGGGGAATTCAGTTTAGCTTTTTACCATTCTCTGTGATGACGATGTTATTTATATGGAACATCTCGTTAGGATGTAGTTAAGGTTGAATTCCATAGTTCAGCATGAGTTATTGTGGGTGGCAACTGCCATAGCTTTCATATGGCGGATTTATTGAACATGTAGCATATCTGAAAGTTAGAAAGATTAAACTGTAAATTCACTCTCGACTTTTAAGTCTTGCAATTTATGTTCATCCATCGGCATATTTTTTTGTTCATGCCAGACCTTTCATTGCTAATTTTTGCACAGTTAGAATCAGGGGGAATGCAGCATCAGAGACGCTGCTCAGTATGTGAGACCACCATTTTAAATTAAAGACAGTCTCTTTTTTAAAATATTTTACTCGTTTATTTCATTGTCAAATGACATACAACAAAATAAAACTAAGACATAAATTTTGTTTTGTGCCTTGTTACCGACGCTGCTCCAATTACGATACCGTGTAACGTGTGTCACAGGTCCCCAGCGAACGCCCTGCTTCTTGATAACAACAGTTGAAAATTTTATTACTAGTAAATCTTCCAGATGAACTGAATGGTAGAACGATGTATGCGATTTCTTGCAAACAGGAGGAGCTGAAGCAAATGATCAAGTGATACCGTAGTAACATCATTCAACACAGTTGTCAAGCTGAATGTGTAGTATAAGGAAAGTTTTTGGTATATTACTTTGATCCCATAATTTTATCAAGAATATGTGTTTTCGCTGAAGATTTCAATTATGCTCGCGGGAAAGAGCAACATTATATGAAATAAGGGATGTCTTTAAATAGCGGAAATGTTTTAGTGCCCTCTTGAAGTGGATGATATTTCTTCAGTCTTCTGACCTGTTTGATGCAGCCTGGTACTAATTTCTCTCCTATGACAACCTCCTCATATAAGCGTAGTACCTGTACACAACGTCCTCAAATACGTGTTATATATTTTCCCATCTCTCTGCCCCCCACAATTTTCAACGCCTTCAGCACCGCCAAGTAGCGTGGAAGTGATTCCTAGATGCGCAGCACATTTCCTATCATCCTGCAGACGAATTCTGCTGCTTTGGAATAAACGCAACACCTGTTGGACAAAGCAAGAAGGACATTAAGGACTACGTAACGACTTATGTTATATAGGAAGTCTACAGCCTTTTCGCAATACAGAGCCACAATTCTGAATGCCTATAGCTTGTTTACTTCAGAACGGTGTGTAACTGTATTGAACGTTTCCCGAAAGTAGAAATCCCCAGCGTCAATCTAGGATATGTTACGTACAGCCTTCTGGAGTTTCTAAACGATGGGAAGAACCTGGTGATTCGTAAAAGCCAGTTTTCAAAAGCCCAGTTGTTCCCTGTAGAGATTCTACTATGAAGGGTTGGATTTGGTTCGGTTGATTTTGTGGAAGAGACCAAGCAGCGAGGTCATCGTTCTCATCTGATTAGGGATGGATGAGGAAGAAGTCGGCCGTGTCCTATCAAAGGAACCATCCCGGCATTTTAGGGAAATCACGGATAATTTAAATCAGGATGGCCGGACGAGGGATGCGAGTCCGGTGTGCTAACCACTATCCACCTCGCTCGGTCTGCCAGTCCACATACGCATGGCAAAACATGTTTTGCAAAGCAACAACATATTTTTCGTGTTTTTGAAATGTGTCTGTATATCTTCAAAGCCATCCCTCTTCTCTTATAAAAAAAACAGGTACGATCTGCGTCGTTATCAATCGTGCTCTACGGTTTTATAATTCACCGACCAATAGCAAACAGTTTCTTGAAGAAAGACTAGGCGTTCATAATGAGTACAGCAGTTTTCCCAGTCATGTATGATAACGTTAACCTTATCGATCATTTTCACTTGGTTATCATTCAATTACCACTCACTCCTATTAAACTGTTTTGTCTCTATGTGACGATCTGATTGTACAGCTGTGTTGTGACGTTCTTTGGTGAGTAAATAACTGAAACTAAAATTTAGTTTTCAACTTTAACTATGATTATTTTCAGAGCACTAACTAACTCCTCGGAGTGAGTCCTAAGTGTATGTGAAGAGAGGATGCGAGTGTAGCTTATAGAACTCCTTTGTACTTTTGTTTGCCACCATATTCCTGACAGCTAAAAAAACATGTTGCATTTATCCTGACCTATACATATTGTCCACTTCATTCTTCACGATTAACAAATACGCAATAGATATGCAGAGACAGAACAAACACACACACACACACACACACACACACACACACAGGCTCTCTATCTCTGTCTCCGTCTCTCTCTCTCTCTCTCTCTCTCTCTCTCGCTCTCTCTCTCTCGCACACACACACACACACACACACACACACACACACAGACACATATATGTGCATGAAAACAAAACTTCGCATTATAAGAAATATGCTGTCATGAAGACATACCCACGTGATACATGCTGTGCTCGTGGTTATTTTCCGTCCGGCCACTGCAGTGTTAAAGGTATTTAATCAGTAACGTTTTATTCTTTCGATAATTGCTAATATTTGTTATAATATTGTTTAACCAACTCTGAAATTACGCTTACGTGTAAGTGATTGCCATGCCTAGGCATATTGTGTGGTTTTCTGGTTACTCCGAAGTGTTGTGTTATATCAGTTGATTGTGTAGTGGAGACAGGAGGAATCGGGGTTTGGAAACAGTTAGGGAAATTAAGTTTCACGGAGCAATGGGCAGCATGTGACGCAGACTGTTGTGTGTCACAGATGTGGTCGCGTCTGAGGAATCGTTTGTTCTCCTGTGAACAAACCTGTTGCCTTTGGGCGTTCTGCAGGCGTAGGCGTAGAGACGAGGACGCTGATGAAGAACTGATGTGTGTCCAGGAAGTGAGCGACGGCGAATCGGAGGTAAGTAGGCCTTGCTACCAGACAAGGATGTCGTATCACTAGTATAAAAGTCCACGTACATAGTAGTCACCACCAGATATTATTCATTGCGTCAGGCTGATGTTTTCTGTACGTTACAGGAACTTACACAACAGTCGAAGTGAAATGCACTAATTCTAGCTCTCCTTTTACACTACTTCACAGATAATGAGATGAGTTTAGCTAAATTACCGACAGTCTGCAGAACACCAAACGTTAGAACTCTTAATTTAGGGAAGGCCACTGCAGTAACTAAACTGTTTCTTTTTCTTTTGTTTTACTATTGACAGGGGGGCAAAAGGAAGACAAAGTATTAGTTACCTGGAGGTAAATATCACAAAAATCGTAATCCAGATTTATAGGAATGGTACAATGACCAATATCACAATACCCTCAAACGCATGCTATCGAAACGTACATAAACAAGCAGCAAGGATGTCAATGCAATCTGAATCAAGAAAACATTGAACAGCGAATTGCTTCAGTGGTTGACTCATTACTGAGTATAGTAAAGAAACATCTAGATACAAGACACACTACAGAAAAGAGATAAAAACAAATTTGTATCCAACAGTTTGTAGATTAAAGAAACTCCAAAATCTTCAAAATAAACAATGTAGCAATTGGATTGCGTACATCTATACCACAGAGTCAAATCATAACGTATATTCAGATTCTCTAATATATAACATGACTTGAAAGGAATGCTCCATGTTCTGCCTAAGATAAACAGGCAAAGAATTTCATACCACGTTTACAGAGCGCATAGTAGCCTATAAACACAAGAGACATACCACATCATCAATAGGTCAACACATTCACAGTACAGGGCACCAATTCGTTAACGAAGATCAAAATGTCATTGGGCTCCACCGACTAATTGAAAGTCGTAAAATGGATCTGACTGAAGAAGCGGAGATATGTTCATACCATAAAAATTAAGAAGACAAAATATTTAATGAAACACTGGAAAGTGATTCAGTGAATTCCTTCAGCTGCTTAATAAGGATCCTTAAAGACGCAAATCAAATAGTGCAACGCAAGAACTACTAACTTTGTAAACAATGTGTGATCAAATAGTTATTCAGATTACAGACGAAAAATACCCTCTCCACGGAAGAGAAATATACATAGTCCGTGAAAGATCTATAGCGTAATCTCTGCTCGCTACATGTAAAAATATCTTTGCTACTGTTTGGTATTATATGTTTGCTGTTTTCAGCGCGTACTGTGCCGCGTAAGTTGTGTGACTGATATTTAGTATGTGTGAGCTACTGCATAAATGAAACAGAAGAAAGCCGTAAGGAAAAGCTTCTTCCAGATTCAACACAACCTATATGTAAAGATCGAGCTTTAATTAGAAAATTTCTCGTGTTTGCGTATTACGGTAAAGGCAACAGAGAAGTGCAGCACCACACACTTCGAAAACAGCACTTATAAGTACTATAACAAACGATAAAATGCGCTTGAGAACGGGAATCGTTAGCAGAAAAGGGTCGTGCAAGAAATAATTGATAGAGAAACAGAACTGGTAACGAAAGAAGGTGTTTTATAAAATCATCCAGCTCTTCTTTCAAACGTGGTAAGCATTCCACAGCGACAAACCGTGCTCAAGATCTAATTGTTCTCTGTGACTTCATTCGCGCGTTAATTACTGTTTATTAGGATTCTTTTAAGCAATATGAATCTAATATATGTCTTGACCAGAATACAGTTATGTTGCCGTCCCATGTTGAATCACTCCGGACAGAAACTTCTAGATAATTGATTGTTGTGACTGCTCCAACTACAGGCCGTCTGTAATGCCATAATACATTCACAGTTTAAAAGTTACAGTAAACGATAGCACCATATTTATCGAACCAGAAAAGTTTCGGCGACTAGTGTTTCATTTTCTAATATACTTTTTTTAACATCATCTGAATTTCAAGACATGGTCCATTCTGTTTAGTTTCTCTTAAGTACTTTGACTTCACTGACAAAATTTCATCAACAAATCTCGAAGTTTTTGTTTTCAAGACTCCATTCATTCTTTTAAAATGGCCTTCTAAGCCACTTTATGTGTGTTACAGAATTGCAATGCCAGTGGCAAACCTTAAAAAGTTTTCTTTCCGTTTCTGGAACTTAACTTCCTTTCAGAATTGATCCTTGGTTTCCTTAACTACTGTCTCAAAGTAGTTATTGAATAATATCAACGAAAGTGTAAAGCTGTTTTAATTTTTCTAGTTCTGTTTTCTCTTCGTCGATTCTTGTAATTGCAGTTTATTTGTACACGACGTAGATAGGCTTCCACTCACAGTTTTTTTTATAGTTGATAACTATTTGAAATTTCAAATACTGTATAGTAATCAGAACAATCAAAGTCTTTTTAGAAATCTGCAATGTGGGTTGTCATCAGTCTATTTTCTAAGATTAGTCGTAGAGACAATGTTGCGTATCGTGTTCCTAGTTAACTTCTCCAGTTTGACTTCTATCAGTAGTACCATTCTCCAGGAGATAGAATTTTTGTAACCAGGTGGAACTATGAAATTAAAAAGTGGAACTACGAAACATTTAATTTTATAAAATATTTCTTTTACGAGGTTAATGCCTCAGTATGTGGTAAATATCTGATGCTAATGAAAGGTTTGTTGTGCAAAACTGTGGACTCATTTCGTACCTGAAGTGGAAAGTGCGATAGATCGACTGTAATTACTGAGATGCTAAGCATTTCAACTATTTATTCCCAAATATGCTATGTGACTGATGCTGTTTGAGTACCGAAATGGTATTCAAGTGGTTGATACTTCTTTTAGGACAAAAATTTTACAAACTAATGATAAAGACCACATAAAATGAGTAACGACATTCAGGACTCTTTGCAAACATTTGGAAGCTACCTTCAAAGAAAAAACCATACCTGCGTTGGTACAGTGTGACATTCCTTTGATAAGTGAGTGTATCAGAGAGTTCCTGGTTTCTAGAAACATATGTTCTGTATCCCACATGACTGTTATAATAGGCATTTGCCTTCACATACAGAAATACTTTTATCTGACCTTTTAATCGAAATGTTTTAATAGAATATTGACATTTTATATTTTTTCCGTGTTCGTTCCTATATTTGTTTTATTTCCTCTTCAGACTGCTCTGGAGTACACCCCAACAGCAGAGGGATCAGATGTGTGTGACACAGCGCAGTGCTGGAAGAGGGAGACAACTCCAACAATATTTCGTCAATACTTCGAAGATCGATTCGTCTCCCTCTTGAGTATACTGACAGCAGAGGAGTCAATTAAGTCGAGAATTTTAGCACGCACGCTCCTGTGTAAGTGCTATGCAGGACTTTCGCATGCTGGAAAAGGTAATTCGCCTTCTCCAATTAACTGTAGTATTCTGGATTACCGAGGCTGCAGTAGGAAATGTTTGTCTTTTAACTCTCGAAAAATTTTTATTATTACTGTGTAGAAATGCTGTTTCTTTTTCCACAAAGGACCGACCAGCTTGTGATGAGTTGACTCATAGAATCTACGTTTGATGTCGAGTAGGCTTTGCGATTTTTTGCAAAAATAGAGACTATGTCTCTTATTCGAGCTGTGATACAACATTATACATTAGTATCAACATGTGGGATACTACTTTCAACTGAGAGCAATCGACGATGCCATGTTAAATTTTCTGAAGTTACAGCACACGTATTTCATAAAGAACGTGCTGTCAGGGCAACAATTATTTCATACCACATGATGCTTTTATGAGACGTTAGTTGTACTCTTCGCGGTAAAGGAAGTGCTTCCAGAATATCTGTAATGCTCCACCCTATGTACTACACAAAAGTATATACTTATAAATTGAGCAGGTAATATTTGTCGAAAATTGCTTCCCTCCGAAAGTAGCACGTACTGTTCAAGAGATGTTAATGGGCAAACACCTTAGGATGCTCAGTGACCAATTACTGAATCCGAGTTTAATTTAATCTGAATTCCCGAAATGGGGAATTGTGAGTGCCCACATTAGAATAAACTCTTTATGTACTCAATTGGCTACCTCTGGGTGTCACGATGGTGATTTCTGTGCTGCTTTAATGATGGAAGACAGTTAATCATTACGATCCAGAGACGTTAAGCTTCAGGGTAAAGCTGAAATTCTTGCCAATGAAGTTCATGAGTGCTGAGAACAAAGAATCAATAGTTGTCTGTCTCTGTGGGTCCTGCGATATCCCAGCTATCTCAAACTTCCCTTACCGGTAGAGTGCACGCACACAACGAGCTGATTGGCTAACTTCAATGCTCAATAACTCGGAAAAGGCGCAATCTATCGAAATTTGTTCTTATCAGTTATTTTCTAGCACATGTTCCCCTGCAACACCCCTACAAGCTTTTCAGACGCTCTTTGACCAACCTGTATATTAACTTCTCACAAATGTGTTTCCTATTGTCAGTCTGTGATTAAAAAAATCTAACCTACCCGTTTCTTTTCTTTGCAGCCTTCGTGCGCCAAATATATTATCGTCTGTGCATCGATGAAAGTGTTGCCGTGAAGGAAAATGCAGCCAGAAAACTGGATGAGTTTGCAAAAGTGGTGGATTTAAGTCACTTTGAAGGCGATATTTTACCCCTATTTCATATGCTGCAGAAGGACGAAGAGGTATGACGATTTTTCATGTCTTTTTAGAATTGATTAGTTTTGTTTACAAACTCTGAATATTTACTTTCGCTTAATTTAGAGTAGATCACGTTCAGTATTGATTAGAGATCATGACAGAATTAGACCCATTATGAAAAAGAGCTATTTCTTTCACCTGTCTTTATGATTGTTAATTACTAACCTCATAATAGTCTGCTGTTTCAATACTTTTATCAATAATGCACTAGATGTTGTTATAACTCAGAAAGGGTATCTTGATGTGAGGTATTCATCAAATCTTATGTTTGCTTCTTTAGGAAATAATACGTCTGGGAGCTGCTGAATCGTTAGTGAATATTCTGATGTACCAGCGCGTTTCTGACGATCTCTACAAGGAGCTGCTTTCAGAGTTGCAGAAGTATATTAATGATCCGTCTTCCAGTGTCCGTTACCTGATCTTCATCAAAATTATCGAGGTATGTATGTCAAGAAAATATGTTACAGTGTTGGATTTGTCCATACTGCCTCTAAATATTAGATTGTAATGCGAAATTCGTCGTTAAATCCTAGATGATGTGCTAGAATATTTAATGCAGTGTGATTATCGATGAGGAACTCCCAACACTTATGTTATACTACAAGAAAATATATTTCTCCGTATGTTAATCCTGAGGTCTAATAATTACACGGAAACACTGAATTGGTAGACACAATTTGTTTAGTAGGAGTTCTGTAATAGACGAGGGCCAAAGACACTATGAGTTTAAAAACATTTTCCTTCTGTATATATCATCATTTTGTATACATTTCGTAACTTACCATATTACTGTACATGAAGGTATTGGGATAGAGATTAATATGTAATTGAAGTTACTGAAATCAATATAACTGATATGATTTTTTCCTCTTTTATAGGTTTTAAGAGGTCTACAGAAAGGCACGTTGAAGTCAGATCTTCTCCAAATACGAGATGATTTACTGAAGACTCTGCCATAGGAAGATGGACAGCAGCAACACATCAGTATCAGTTTTTTCAAGTGTGATCGTCTCAAAATTACTGAATATTTTTGAAGGACTCTGAAAATTAAGAACGGGTAGCCGCAGGCCATCAGTTACATGCCTTTTAAGCGTGATTTTCCTCAAAATTCTTCAAGATCTGTTGTAGGACTCTTGTGGTATAACGAGGGACTGCTGAAGCACATCATCTGCAAGTGTTTTAAGCGTGGTGTTCCCAAATACTAGAGTTGTTGAAGGACTGTGGGCGTAACAGCCGGGCAGATGCAGCATATCAATTGCAAGGCTTCTGCAGCGATCTTGAAATGGAAGACCTACTCATGCTATATACAGTGGTACCTTTGGTTGACCCAAATTAAAATATTAGTGTGACGAATGTGCCTGGTCTTCTAAATTTGAAGCAATAAAGAACAATGTTACTATTTGTTTCATTTTGTATTTTTTTCTTAGTTTTATTTTCATGAAATGAAACATGTTAAATTCATTTCACACCAGTTTTGAACACTGCAATAGCTAAACACAAAATATCAGGAGAATAAGCCGATAGTTATTCTGTAATGCAATGAGTTAATAGCAGTTGTAGTATAAGCTGATGTACTCTACATCAATGCATACAGATAATGCATCATGAATTCTATCTACATGTATTGTAGGTCCCAAAATTCTGTCCACTCTCCCTCAGTACCAGTTAATCGCACTTATAATTATACATAGCCCCCTCAATCTACACGCACACACACACACACACACACACACACACACACACACACACACACATACACACAGACACGCACACACACACACATCATATCACATCACATCACATACTATGTGTAAAGAGTTTTCTTATGGAATTGATGCTTCTAGCTCTACTACTACTGCAAAAAATAGGAAAATAAAACCAGTGCATGCATGGTGTTGGTTGAATGGGGGGGGGCAATTTCAGTTGATCCAAGATGATTACATCTACCTCCCTCCGTGTGACGAAATCTGTTACAATTCATGTTTCCTGGTTTACTTTCCTCCGTCATAGATTCCAAACATAACAGTATAGCGTAATGAAGTCGATGTATGTTTTCCACGATTCCTGTCTTTTATAACTGCTAAATTTCCGTGTTGTAATGGACAAGGGGGTGCAGTAAGATGCGTCTTCTTTGTAATTCAATGATTTGTAGCAAATGGGAATTAATATAAACAAATATCATATAGTAATTCTGAATTCTGCACATAAATACAATGAACCTCTAAGAGGTGACTGTGGGTTCACAAGGCCCGTAAAGAATTGTTATAACGGCATGGAAGTGTACATGGCTAACAAAAGATTTTGTTCCTTTAATGTCAAGTTTATATTTTATTTTATTAACACGAAAGAACTAAATGTCTACCTTGAAGATGCCAGGGCATCAAAGAAGGAACCTGACCGACTATAGTTTAATAAAAGAAAGTTTCAGGAATCTGTTTGAAGAGTAACATATAGGTTCGGTAATCTGGTTGAACACTGCGAGAGTTATTGAGGTGTTGACGTTGATAATGACAAACAAGTGATCTTGCAGAAGTTAAGAAGAATGCGACAGAATCATTGGGACCTAGAAAATTTGAAGGTGCTAAAATATCAGGCAAATTAGAAAACTACCGCCACATAAAGTCAACTTTAATTGAGGCTGAATGGTTTTACTGAAAATGCACACTGTAGTGGGCCACAGAAAAATTCCCTGCTTTAACAGGACAATTTACCCGATTGAACTCCAGCATCTTTATTTTTATCTGTAGATCTGGATAGTATTAAACTGACATCAGTGTCCGGAAACGAGATTCTAACAGACTCGAGTAGTTTTAATTGAAAAATGTTGTAAACAGCTGAGAAATGATCGGAGTGCATATCTCTCGGGCGTTCTGACGCTTAACTGAAAAGTAATTAATGAAACGACAGTAATTACGTCTGATCGTTCATGTCCGAATTGTCCGCCGCCAATCTCGGCTGTTTCGCAGGTAACATGCGAAGAAACCAGCATAAATGATTAAAAGAAAAGGTAGTGGCTTGACTTAACAACGGGGACGACACAACACAATTTAAATATCCTTCACCACGCATAGATTGATATAAACTTACATTTGTTCAGGTCGAACTCCAATGACAAAAGAAGTGATAGTTCAAGCAGAAGATAAAAGAGCATCATTTTTCCCAGTTTAGTCAGTGCCTTTACGTTCACCACGTTTACAACGTCTGGAAGTTTCGGTACATAAAATGTCATCTTTGAACGTATAGAAAAGTCATAGATCCTCTTGTAAGTAAATTATCAGAACAAAAATTTAGGATAAAAAATAATGAAACATTTTACCACCACCCACGAATGCTTCTCAACTTCGTACGCCAGAAGCATTCAACAGAAAAATTTTACAAATTTAGTAATTTCTTGCATAATGCTCAGAGTAATTGTTTCACTAATAAGTCTCAGCCTCGGATATACGATAATTCCGAACCAGAGTGAACACTTGATAGTGGCGCCCCCCGCACCCCACAGATTGTTTGAGATATGACGCCAAATCTAAACAAAAAATCGACTTGTGAAAAATATATTTATTTTGTAGCGCACCTCTTTCTGAAGAGTTCGATATAAAAAAAATATATGTTTGAAGAAATGTAAGACACGTTATTTGGTCTTAAGTGTGCCAAAGTACAATTCCACGCCTCTACACACAGCATTCTTCTATCGCACGTCACTACCTCGCCCTGTGGAATTGAAACGTGTATATTTAGTAATAGAAGTCACCAAAGGACAGTGGAAATTAATATGTCCTATAGTGCCTCTCTTGCTCTAAGGTGTCAGATTTCACATCCTACCCACCACCCTAAGAAACAGCTCACAGTTAAAAATGGGTGGGTTTGTTTGTGACAGAGAGAAAAGAACTGTTCAGAAGATTTGCACTCTTTATTGCCTATTAGCTAATAACTTTTCTTTTGCGTGACATAAAATTAACTGTTTGAAACGTAAAACCAATAAAGCCAAGAGACAAGCAAGACACTACACATTTCTTCAAACCTTCTGTCCAGGCAATTTATTCTCTCTAGTCTTGCTACAGCGTTACATGGCGAAATTTATTTCTGCGAAACAATCTAGTACCTCATCAAAGTTCGTCAATCGTTTGACTACATGAAAAATCAAAATTTCGTTATCTAATAACGAAAAAGCTGTTAGTACAAATAGTATCCAAGATTTTATTACGTCAATTTTGTCTCCGTCTGCTAGATAAAAGGAAATACATCTTTCCAATACTGCAGCAACTTTACGGCATGCCAAATAAGGGAGACTGTTTTAGAACAAATGGTCAGTTTTACGTACCTCATTTACGTAATTACACGACAGAATATAATGCACGAAATACCAATATCAAAAGCGTATTGGGCCTACTGGAAGCAAAATGTTTTGTTAGAAAATAGTTCCACATTGTATTCATACGCTCCAGTTTCTCAAACACGAGATAGAAAAGTAGTAGCACCAAATTTTTTTATAAATTTGGAATAGTCATATTCTTCTATATAATTTCGTGGGTTGTCTCCGTTTCTTTTACTTCCCCTTTCTTACAAACAATCTTGTCATCACTAATTCCATAATTATTCCTGTCACTGTCAAAACTTACTCTCCGGTTAACTTCACTAACCCTGGCAGAATAGTCAGTTTCGTTACAACGCCTTTATTGTCCAGTTAGGCGTTATTACATGTTTGTACAACGCGTTTTCCACGCTATTCCGAGAATAGAACTTAAGCGTCTGCTATCCAGGGACTGTACAACTAACTGGCTCTTACTAATTAGCGTTCTCGACAACATTTTTTGTCGAAATTTCTTCTTCTTGGATACACAGAGAACATAAAAAGTAATCTTGCTTACCTGTTATTCCTATTAGTCTTTTTTTCTCCTCTGGTAGTCTGAATCTATGGATTTCACTAATAATTACAACAACGTTGATCATTGGCACACCCAATCAACCATACAAACAAACAGCGATTGGCACTCACCCCTTCGGATTTATTCGGCTCAGCTCATATAGAATCATCCCCTTATGTCTGCGGGAAAGTTTTTTATTTCTAGATGCGACGGGGATTCCCCTGGAAGGACGTCACGTACTTTATGCACGCATCCAAAAATCAAATAATGATTCGTTCAGAAATCAACTTGAAATGTGTTCAAAAATATTCAAAAACAAACACGGATGCTTTTTAAAATGTAATGAATAATCGATAGACAAACATGCGCTGAACTCTAGAAACTTTGGGAACCAAGTTTTCTTCAATAATGTGAATTTGGCGCCCCTGAAATTGCCGCCCTTGATAGATACCTAGATTTTCCAACTTCTAGATCTGGGTCCGATAAGTATACAAATGAAAACAGAATTATGTTTTATGTTTCAGTACTTGATGAGAACTCAATAGTTATTCTAATAATCTTGGCTCATTTCCCGTTTAGACGTTCCTGTCCCTAACTGAGAAAAAGGGGCAAAGGAGAAAAAAACCAATGAAGCGAGGAATATCTCCATGTATTCTATACATTTAGTTCTCTAACTCCAAACTGTGTATTAAGTAACGTGTTCATGAGTCACAGTCATCCTTATTATATACACGGAATGTCATATATTATACAGTTTTCATTATTTACATAAATAAAAAAATGTCTGTGGACAGAGTGAACAGAATTGTTTTATCGACAGATAATTGCCAAAGAAAGTGAAGAAATCTCTCATTTTGTTTAACGTCCATGTTGTTTGCGGAAGTTTAATTCTCGATAAACATTCTGTACATAACAAGAAAATGATGTCGTCGAGGACTGAACCATGGTTGCTGCATCATTGTGCTGCAGCGAGTGGCTAATGCGGGCGCCGAGTTTTGCCAGGCTACAACAGGTCGGTGGCGTCTCGTCAGCTGGGTCGCGCCGCCGTAACAAGCACAACCGCCATAGAAGACAGCTGCCAACCACAGCACTGGTCGGCTGGCGCGTTATTCTTCAAACCGCTCGCCAAGGTGTACATGGAACACTGACAGGGGCAGTAACTGCTTTTAATTAAGACTGACACGAACTGCAGCCCTGCGATAAATTTCCCTTTACAAATTAATAATAATTAACACATTCACACACATACGCACACACACACACACACACACACACACACACACACACACACACATACACACACTATACTTCTGGGACCCGAATCCGTGCGGCATACAGCTTTTCACTGGCTGTAAGTCGGTAATACTGTCAGCTGAAAGCAACACGTAACCTATTTACAAATATGATTGTCTTGCTCAGATATTCTGTTGGGAAATGCTTTAACGAGTTTGATGTGTGAAATATTCCTCTATGATACAGACAAGGGGGAGACAGAGTCAATAATTAAATCCCTGAATACTAAGGACTCTCATGGACACGATGGAGTGCCTCGCAGAATATTAAAGTGCTGTACTGCACAGTTAGCACTGTACTTAACCATATTTGTAATTATTCCTTTAGGAATGGTCAGTTTCCTGAACGGTTAAATTGCTGAGTAGTAAAACCGCTTTATGAAAAGGGAGAAAGGTATAATGTAGACAATTTTAGACCTATTTCTACGCCATCAGTGTTTGCTAAGGTTGTTGAAAGACAATGTACATAAGGATAATTGGTGATTTTCTATCTCATCATTTGCTATCATAAGTGTAGCTCGGCTTTAGAAGTCGTCAGAACTGGAAATGCTACATTATCTTTTAGCTATGAGATACTGGGTGGGTTAAACAAAAGGTTTCGAATGCTAGGCATATGTTTTGATCTAACTAATGCGTTTGATTGTGTTGACCACAAAATATTGCTCCAGAAGTTGGACCATTACAGAATACGGGGAGTAGCTCATAATCGTTTTACCTCCTACTTTAACAACATGCAGCGAAAGGTCATCATTCATAGTGTTGAGAATGGCTGTGATGTGGGATCTGAGTGGAGTACAGTCAAATGGTGGTGCCCCATGAAACAGTGTTGGGCCACTGCTGTTGCTTATTTATATAAATGATATTCCCTTTGGTATTATGGGTAACTCTGTTTGCTGATGATAGTAGCTTGTTACTAAAGAATATTGTGTGCAACATTGCCTCAGTTTCAAATAGTGCAATTCATGACATAAGATTATGACATTTTAGTAAAATAACGCTAAATCACACTAAAATCTAGTTTTTACAGTTTGTAACACAGAATTCAACAAAGCCCGACGTTTTAATTTCACAGAATGGTTTATGATTAGTGAAACTGGACAGTTCAAGTTTCTAGGTGGTCAGACGGATAATGAACTGTCGTCGAGAGCCCACGTTCAGGATCTTGTTCAAAGACTTACTACTGCCACTTTTACTATTCGAACGGTATCTAAAGTAAGTGATGGTTCGACACGAAAATATGTCTACTTTCCTTATTTATATTCGCTTATTTTTTGGGGTAGCACTTTTCATTTTAAAACGATATTTTTGGCTCATAAACGGTCGGTATGGGCAATGACTGGTGTAAGTTCGTGAACTCCTTGTCGACCACTTTTCTCTAGTCTGGGAATTTTGACGTTGTTCTTAACTGTTGTTTCTTGTAAACAATATCAGATTATTTCCGAGAATAAACAGCTTTCGCCAATTTAAGCTGTTCAAATGTGTGTGAATTACTAAGGGACCAAACTGCTGAGGTAATCGGTCCCTAGACTTACGCACTAATTAAACTAACTTACGCTAAGGACAATAGACACACCAATTCGATTCGTGACACGGTGCCTCTAACGGCGCTTCCACTCCCCACGGCACACTCAGTTAATAGAAACCCAACCTGCATTTGGATCGAACATCTTTAACTCTTACGCAGAAATGTATGCAGTATATTGCTACATCCATTTTCAATAAGGTACCATAAGAATTCAAAAATTTTAGCAATAATTCACGTACTTTCAAATCGAAAATGAAGTGTTACCTCATGGGTCACTCCTTCTATTCTGTTGAAGAGTTCCTTGAAAAACTGAGCTGATTCATATGTTGTATTATTGATTGCATTTACTTAAGCTTATGACTTTACTTTTGGGTTCATAAGCACTTTATTTTTATGTGTCATTAATTTTATTTTGTAATTTCATTTACTAACAAGTTCCATGACCTTGACGATTTACTCCTCAATTTGGTCCTACGGAACTTACGTGTAAATATACAAATAATATTTAACACATGAAACAGTTCGTTGCTTAGCATTGCTTTGAAGTCACTTACGAGTTCTAACTAGCAACATGTAAAAAATGGCTCTGAGCACTATGGGACTTAACATCTGCGGTCATCAGTCCCCTAGAACTTAGAACTACTTAAACCTAACTAACCTAAGGACATCACACACATCCATGCCCGAGGCAGGATTCGAACCTGCGACCGTAGCAGTCGCGTGGTTCCGGACTGAGCGCCTATAACCGCTAGACCACCGCGGCCGGCCTAGCAACATGTAAATGTCAGTATAGTGCAACTGTGCGTGATTCGCATCTAATGCAATCAGATGCCATTTAGTTTATAAGATATACGTCGCCAGTTGGGTTTTACGTTGCATAATTGACACCCACTGCTTGGGCAGGTATTTAGGTGTAGTCCGCGGCTTGCACCGAACCAACGAATTGTGGCAATTGCGAGTGTTTATTACGAACTGCAGGATATGCTGAAAATGGCTAGTGTCCTGTGATTCATCATTCATTTCCACGTATCTTCCAGTTCTTCAGACGTGAATGCACCGGCACTGTGCACTTCTGAATTTCATTTCTAAACGTCTGCTTACATGCACCACATAGCATCTTCGCTCGTATGAGCGTCCATCATATTACTTTGATACAAGTCGGACTCCAGTAACTATACACAGGAACATCACCAAAGTCTTTTCGTTTGTCAGTCCCACAGATTGTAAAACCTTCTTTTCAGTACTTTTGTCGACGAATATTTACAACAGTTGTTTCATACTACACAGAATGCAGTGTTGAGTATAATTGTCTTGTGGAACTCAATGGCCTGATACATCGAGCAGTGCAGATATGAATGCCAGTACTTGGGAACCATTGTTTTTTACCCACACGGCACAAATCGTCACTTACGTTAGCACTGATCGTAATGACAAACATCCAAAAGAAATCAAAAAGAAAAAAAAAATTACGGTCTCGGAAAAATAGAAAGTAGAGTGAAACACTCTTTGTCCAAATTCATATTCCGCATTTCTTCGTGTACCAAGTGATTGTGTTACTAACATACTATGAAACTGAAAATTTAGTTATACAAGTGATGGTAAAGTCTTTTACTTCTCTCATCCTTAATGCAAAAGATTATATGGGGTAAGTTATTTCACGTTTAACAATATATTAAACTATTTCTTTTCAGTACAGCAACGAGGCCTAAAACTACTATCAATTGTTTATCATTTCTCCTGTATTAAACGCCATACGGATAAGTAGATTTATATGGATTGCTTTAGTGCACCTTTCACTAATCAAAACACTCCAGGATGCCAGGTTAGCGTTTCCAGTCCTCACTTGTATCACTCATGCAGTAAAGCTGTTCTCTGCCAGAGCTTAGTAACCAGTGTCTCTTCAACTTTAGCATTTATACAACTATTTACAGTCGGCCGGTGTGGCCAAGCGGTTCTAATCACGTCAGTCTGGAACCGCGCGGCCCTACGGTCGCACGTTCGAATCCTGCCTCTGGCATGGAGGTGTGTGATGTCCTTAGGTTAGTTAGGTTTAAGTAGTTCTAAGTTCTAGGGGACTGATGACCTAAGATGTTAACTATTTACAAATAATTTCTTCATGCTGGACAGACTATCTACCTTTTAAACCAATGATCGCAACTTCAAAGGTACAAGATCAATAAAGGATTTAGTTAGTCAAACATATCTAAACAATAAACATGACTTGTGGTACTAAATCCACACAGACTATAAGACATACAGCTACAATAAATAAACGCAAGTAATAATATTTAGAAATAAGAGATCATGCAATTTATTGCACATATTTCTTTAAATCTCTCTGATGAGATAATGCTTTAATACTGTTAGAATCTACAGTAGTTAGTCTGTGAGGTACAATCCTTCATGTGGTATTCTTATAATCTTATAAGGGCCAGTATGTAGTAACTGTTATTTCTTATTTTTCTTTTGTAGAACTAAGGGCTTTAGGAGAGTTCTCAACAGTATTTTTTCACTAACCATGAAGTTCACAATATGTCACATTTTTTGCATATTTTGACTTCCTAAAACGCGCGTTGGCTGTTGAGGATATCAGGGCATGGAGTATTTTTTCTTCTTTTGATACGTCACATCCTGGCTGGTGCAGGAGTGGTTTTGTCCATTCATTCTTCTATTTGACTTCTAACATGATTTCAGCTGCAGCGTGGAGCGTGGAGCGTGAGGCAAATTAATCACTGTTTGTTCAAAAGTGGCTATGAGTTCCACCCTTCCAGATGGTTAGTGGAGAGCGTACGCCCTAATGAGTCAGTTGAACGCCATAAAAACTCTTTTAATTGGACTGGATTCAGGAGAAAATATCGAAATTAAAATTTGACTAATCTGTTGTTCTTGAATAAAGGATTTCCAAGTTTTAAGTATAAAGTTCGGGGCTGGTCAGCAGAGTATCTGGTTTGCCAAACCCTCGGGAAGTAGTCTTCCCTCATTATTTTGATAGTTGGTCTGCAGTAGCAATTTTGTGACATACAGTGTAAGATATTTAGAAAACAAGTCATACATCGCTACAATGTATTTAGCATCCCCACGAGCCTGAAGTATTGGTACCACTTTGTCAAGGGAAACGATTTCTCCAGGATTAGAAATAAAAATCGGATGCAAAGATACCTTATTGGATGTGTGCATGGGTTTGCCTTCTGACAAACAATGCAACTGCATAAGAGCTGGTGTATCAGACAATGCAGATTATGCTCGTAACAGTGTAGTGCAATCTTCTTCTGACACGTTTCTACACCGAAGTGCCTCATACCAGGTGCATGTGCCATATGAGGTGTCGTGGTACGCAAAAGGAATACATACACACTGGGAATTTGAATTGAGTTTTTTTCTATGGAACAGATAACTGCCATATATCTTGCAATATTGAGTGCTATTAATTATTTAACTTTGGTCGAACGAAAATCAGCGTCTTGTGAAACTCTCATATCCGAGCACATCTCCAGGTATACTATCACTGTAACGGATCCAACATTAATTATATTTTAAAATAGGATATTTGTTCAATCAGAATGGAAAGCTCAGGTATCCTGACAGAGCATCCGCTATTACACTGCCTTTGCCTTCGACACGAACAATTTCATAATCATATTCCTGTAAAAAGGGTTGCCATCGAACAAGTCTTGGGTTGAGCTCTTTACATCTGAGAAACAAGTTCAATGATTGATGGTTCGAATAAACTTTGAAGTGTTTACTATATATGTAGAAACTGAATTTCTTAAACGAGCAAACCACAGCCAAGGCCTCTAATTCAGTTGCAGAATCCGATCTTTCGCACTTAGTGAGAACTCGAATATCAATATGGTTATTCTTACTTCAGACTTACCACGCTTCTCTATTACCTGGAACAGACTTGCTCCCAATTCAGAGCAAGAGGCGCCAGAGGGTATACAGAAAAAGTTTTTGCATGTCAGGGTGCTATAGGATTTTTGAACTAACTAAAGCTTCCCTAATTTTGTTAAAATCTTCCTGGAACTTACCTGAGCAGAACTAATTTACATTGTTCTGCAAGAGATTCAGCAAGTGAGAACTGTTCAGCAACTGATTAGGAACGAAACTGATTAGGAACGAACTCTCTGAAAAAGGAAGCAAGTCATAGAAATGCTTTCAATACTTATGTAAGCTGAGGATGGAAAATTACAATAGCTTTTAACTTTTGAGATCTTGTACTATTCCTTGGGGCGAGACAATATTACCTAAAAATTTAACCTTGACCATTGCAAGTTTTGACTTTTCTAAATTAGCAGTGACTTCAGTGTTCGAGAACTTCTTTAGCACTTCCTCGAGCAGTTTAAGATGTTCCACCAGAGGGATAGTTGCTACCAGCAGGTCATCCACATAGGGTGTAACTTTATCTACTAGTTTCAGTCCTAGTACTGTGTCTATGGCTGTTATGAATTCCCCAGCGCACACATTTATCCTTAAAGGCAATTCTTTAAATTAGCAAGACCTTCCCCCAAAAATAAAGGAAGTATACTTTCGTGATTTCTCCATTAAGCTTACATCCTAGTAGTAGGAGTGGAGATCTATCATTAATAGGTAGCGTACAACGTAGAGTTCTTGTATTTCTTCCTTTGGTATTTCTGGTCGGGTTCTTACAGGTACTTTGATTTTATTGATAGATCTTGCATCTAAAACGAGGTGGACACCTCGCCCAGACTTTGATATGGCTACCAATGGACTACTGTAAGGAAACAAGAATGTTTCTAGTATGTCCCACGGCAACATCTTTTGCAGTTCATGTTTTACACCTTCCCCTCTATCCCGTGGGATGGAATAGGACTTGTGGCAGTATTTCTTGTGGTGTACCACATTCATATGATACTGATACCCATTAATCACTCTAGGTTTACTAGAGAACATAGGACATCAGCAGATTTATTAGTTCGAGCCTCTGATCCTGAGACAAACATTCTGATTCTACTTTCTTATGCATGCGTTTCTGTGTAACATGTATCCTCTACCCAATTTGACAAAACAGGGGTGGTAGTGACACGATCACAGTGATGATCTATGTACATCAAAACATACATTCTATGATCTTTATACACTTTGTTAAACGGTTGTACAGTATGATTCTTACTATAAATCCTTGACAAAATTCGTCATTACATGCCTTTGTTTTAATTAAATTTAATAGAACCTCTATACCATAGACTGTCAAATGGCACTGGCCACTTGGAAGATTGATCCTTGCGTTCCATCCTTGCAAAAATCCCATGCCCAATAGGCAACTGACTCTTAACCCGTTCACCACAAGTAACGTGCAGTTAATGGCTCCATCCTCAAATCTAACTTCAATCTGTACTAACTTATCTACCCTCTGGTACCTGACGCCAATAGCGCCTGACACCAAACAATTCTGTCTTGGTGCAGTAGGTCTTGTTCTTTATTATCCGTGCATAATTTCTTACAACAATATTGGACATGCCATGTATACATAAAGCTTACATGTACATCGTGAAATACAGTGATATATACCAATTAGTATGTGACTGCATTTACAATCTGACTCTAATACATATCTGCTAGTTACAGAAAGATGGTCATAGCGATATTTGATGAGGTTGCTATCTCGTTTTTAGAATATGTTGATTTAGTTTCTTTTATCAGTTTCCCTATAGGCATCCCTATTTTCTTGGATTGGTCTTAGCCAACAGTTTTCATACATACTCTTAATCTCTCCCCTCTTCCTTTTTACATCTACTGTGACCCAGATTTTATTATACTTGTCATTCATTTACCTACATACTAATGTACATGCAATGGTCTAATGTATGGCAGAATGATTCCCATTCTGTATCTAGGTTTTCTGTTAAATATACTTCTCTGAAGTCTTCGGTTTCCATTACCCTTAGTAGCCTTTCTATGTTTGTTTGCTTAGTTTGTCTAAGCTCTTTAAATAATTTTTCTGGCCTTCCTATGTTGCCTGCTACTTTAACTAATACCCCATACTGGTCTGCAATGGTTGTGAAAATGACCTCTGCTGGTTATATGCTGTACGATATATTAGTGATTACTTGATTTATTAATGTTTCTGTATTTTTACAGCATCTTGTAGGACTTTCTACTGCTAAATTAAGTCCATAAGTTTTAATCAGATCTTCAAAGCTCCTTGTACAACAGTTGTCTTTTAGTGTGTTAATATTTAGATCGCCTGCTACAACTATGAAAGAGAATTCCCTGCTAGCCTTATCTAACAGGACTTCTGACTCTTTCTGAAATCCATTTAACTGAATGTATGGTGATCTGTTGAGTCCTATTATCACACACTTTTCCCCATTATATGTTGTCTGTATTGCTGCAGCTTCAAACAGCAATTCGGTATGGTGTCTATTGACCATGGAATGATACCCTCTATTTTTCTGTGTATTTAGGCGTTCACTCCTCCGCCCTTATGTTCAGTTCTGCAGAAATTAGCAACTTTTTTATATTCCTGTATATTGTAAACATTAATTTCATTTCCCTTTAGCCCACGTTCTTACATAATAAATATATGAGGTAAGTCTGCAGCTGGTAGTCACTGGTTCTGTGTGGCCTCATTGCGGTTTGCATGATATCCAAGTTTTGATCGGTCGCCGGTAAAACGACGCCGAGTTCTATGTGTTTACATGACTGTTTTGATTCGCCAGGGATATCTGTGGCGATGCGCTGTTGCTACAGCGTCCGTTACCGCGATCATGATTGTTGGCGTAAGAGACGGTCATGACAAGCTGCACTTCGCCATTCCCGTTAGCATATCTGAAATCTAAACGTGTGAAATTGATCGAGTCTGGGACCAGAAGGAAGTGTTCCAAACAAACGTCCGATATCGTAATTAGCGTCGCACGTATATTAATCACCAATTTTGCTTCTAAAATCCACAGCACACCTTTATGCGCGATAGGATTGTCCTAGTAACTTCTCTAAATGATATAGCGCTCAAAGTATTTTTTCAAGCTACCCTGTTTGAGGTCGTGAGCTTCTGGGCCAGACACCTCCTTACTAAAACGCTCCTGGTCAGTACCTGATCACAACTTAGCCAGGAAAGCCTTCTCCACGTCGTTATATACAGGGAGTAAATTTTAAGTTGAAAAACGATAATAACTCAAAAAATAAGATTCACACGAATAAATGTGTAGAAACCAGAGTTGATTGTTTTCGACGGGGACATCTGCTGGTGCTAAGTCAGCCCCTTGGGGTTGGGGCGGGAGGCAACATTAAAAATTCGAATGGGCACCCCCATTTTTTATTGCAGAATCAGATTCTACATAAAAAAACGACGTACATTCTTGGTAGTTGCCGCTGTAATTCAAGAAAATCTATGTTCTCATTTTTTCGTAGAAAATGGATAATCATAATACTTATTTACTTCGTAAATTTTGATTCGCTAAAACTAAAACTCTCCCTCTCTTCCCATAGGGTGGGGTTTGAGAGAGAGGGATTTGATTTTCACAACTGTTGACCACGAACGAAAAAAAACTTATCCGAGTCTGCGGAAAAAATTAATATCAAAATCACAGCTCCTTTTATAAACATGTTATAAATTACAAGAACAAAAATTTAGGGCAAAAAAATGAAATGTTTAATGGTGTTACAGGAGACTGTTAAAAATCAGATGAACTGCTCGAGTAAGGAATGACGTTCTGCAACGCGTAAACGAGGAAAAAACGCGTAATAAAAATGGAATGGGGCTAAAAAGAAGGTGGTGTTGAACATATTACGAAATGGTTCGTTGCTGAGTGCTGTAGTCGAAGCGACGGTGGAGAGGAAGAATGGCAGAGGTAGGCAGTGGTGAGCGATGGTAGCTTAGGGCTTCGTAGACACATTGGGCTCTTAGAGTTGAAGATTAACAGAGCTTTAGAGATCAAATAGAGCAAAAAGTGTAGATAACATGCCTTGGGATAACTGGCAATGAAATGACTATTGAAGTTGGTTTGCAGAATCTATTATTGAGGAGACATACCATCATATCTTCGGAAAAATTTCATCTTCGCAATCTGGAAGAGACAATCTCAGTGGGGTCAGAGAACAATTGGACACATTTTCCTGAACACCTTCCATGTCGTACGAATGTTACGCAGCACTTCTAATGTTTTTCTTTCCAAAATTGTATTCGCCCATAGTGGAAACAAACGATTCATGTCTCAAGTTTTATTATCATTGACGTCTAATTAATTAAAACATGGAAACTGTACCAAATCAGAATGCTATATCGGTCATAACTGCTTCTAACTTCCTATGACTGATTCCTATAGCTGTTGCTATTCTGTTAAAACTGTTGTATGAAAAGTTAATATTGCTGTAGCCCAGCTATGTGTCATATTCTACAGTGGCCTACAAACAAGTCATTTCTCTACACTTTGCCAACTGATTTGAGCGAGGTTGTGGACAAAAATTACAAATACCACACACTAAATGAATACATGTAAGTACTTCATGCAAGTAGATAAACTTTGTAATAAAATTTGAAAGTAAATGTTGATGTGACAGGAAATGTTGATGAAAACGTAGGTAGGCACTGTTCCAAAGTAGCAATAAAGCCAGCAAGCAGTCTACTTGTAACAATCTTGTAAAAATCGTTCTACGCACTGCAGTTTTGTAATGTTTGTAGAGCAATAAAGTTGTACAACCATGGTCTTCATGTAAATCACTATGTCAACACACTACGTTGGGTGAATAATTGTGTAATGTCCTTTTATTGGCCATTTATACCACATACATAAATTTAATCTGCTGAGTTATTGCGTGAGTGTCGTGAGAGGGATAAATCGAAAGCTGACACGGAGCCATGTGACACACTTTAAATGCTTATACTCGGGAATTTTGTGTCGACAAATGCCAGTTAACATTTGATGGTGTGACTGCATAGATATGTTTTTAGCTGCTGCGTAACTGGGATGACAGCTGCTATATCTCTGGTGCCGACGCTTCGGGGACTGGTTGATCGCTGGTGTGGAGCAAAATACAGCGATGCTATATTTCATAAATCATACAGATCGACTCCAGAACCTAATACTGCGACGTCTGCTCCGAAGAGACACACTGTCAAGGCACACTATTAAACCAGGACAGCTGAGTAAGATACCCTTTATTATACGATACACCCATTTATTTATTCTTCTCAAAGGCAAACAGTAATTGACGGATAGCACGTAGACACAATATCAATCACGACTTCATCTAAACATGCAAAACAGTTTATTACACGAATGATAATAGTTTGCTGTACTCGTCCCGGCAGCATAACACAATTCAGACTCAATTTTAGAATGTAATTTACATTAATATATCTGCTCCTGTACACTCTGTGATGATTTGTGGGACAGCTGCATTATTCCAGTTTACCACCAGCTGTCTCTGGCACGTTCTATGGTTCTAGTATGTTCGAAGTATATTGTGTCATCTTCTACAATGAATCTTCCTCAGTCTCTTCTCCCTTCCAAATCTTCTTTTTTCTACTTCTTCCTTGTCTCGCGGTCTTCTCCTCTTGAGAATTCGCCTTCCTGTCTAAATTATTGGTTATTATTAGCTACAGTATAAAAACAGTGATTATCTATAGTATTATCACCACCTACCTAATATCGATAAAAACCCTTCTAGGCGATAGAAGTGAGCGTCTCGTCATGAGGAAAGACTGTTAGTCTGACACACGCACGGTCCATGTAGTATCAGTGTGTGTGCTGTCCGTGCGTAGAATGGGGAAGGTGCGCGATCCATAAGTGTTTGACCGAGGGCAGACTGTGATGGCCCAGTGGCTCGGCACGAGCATTTCGCAAACTGTGCTGCTTGTCGGATTTTCGAGGAGTGTTGTGGTGTGTGTCTTCATCATGTGGCGAAACCAAGGGGGAACCATTTCCAGATGTCGTGGGGTTCGGCGGCCACTCCTCATTACAAATGTTGGACGTCATAGGCTGGAAAGGCTGGTAAGAGAGGACGGCGGTGAACTGTGGTGGAACTAACATCAGTAAACACTCCTAAAGATGAGCCTCCGCAGCGAACGACCCGTGGATGTGCCAGTGTTAACATCACGGCGTCGGCAACTACGGCTGAAATAGACACGTGACGATCGGCACTGGACATTGACGCAGTGGCAGATCTGATGAAACCCAATATCTTCTTCATAATGCCGATGGGAGGGTGTGAAACCGTCGTCTTACAGAGGAACAGCTCCTTGACACCTGTAATGCGCGACGGAGCTAAGCTGGCAGTGTACCCATCACGCTCTGGGAAACATTCACGTGGTCGTTCGTGGTTCCAGTGGCTCTCGTGCAAGACACCATGGCGACCACGGAGTATCGTACACTTGTGTCAGACAACATACACTCGTTCGTGACGGTCATGTTTCCCGATGATAGTCGCATCTTTCAGTAAGATAATGCGCCATGTCACAAGGCCAGGAGGAACAGAGTGGCGAGTTCCAGTTGATGTGCTGGCCTCACAACTCACCAAATCCGAACCCCGTTGAACATATCTGAGATGTGATTGCACGTGGTGTCAGAGCTCAACGCCCCCCTCGGTGCCAACTTCCCCCAGCGACCTAACAAGGCCTCATTGCCTTCATACTGCGACGCGTCGCCGCTATTATCCGTGCCGTAGGTGGACATATAGGCAAAAGATAGGTGATCACAATCTTCTGACTGATCAGTGTATATCGGGAATACAAATGTCTCCTTATCTCTCAGTACGACTGTCCTCATCTTGTATCTTCAACAAACCACATTGATCAAACCTCTTCCTTCTTCTGTTTCCCATAAACAGTTCTCTTCTCGATAAAATTGGCGCGATTTTTCCACTTTTTACAAATATCGGCTGACATGGCACCTTTCATTTATTCAACACGCATCTCATCTTTCTCTTCTATAGCACCTCATTAAGTCAGTGATATTTATGTTACCATATCTCTCATCTGAATTACATTTTGTCAGTTCATATGCATTTGGCATTAGTTTCCTCATGATCACAAATGGCCCCTCGGACAAATAAAATAAATTTTCTATCACTCCAGCATCTTCATTTGTTTTCTCGTAACCACGCACGAAAACCAACTCCACTGCCTGGCTTCAAATTTTCATCGTGGTGCCTTTTCCTCGTTAACGCTTCCTTCTCGCATTTACGTATGATGCTAATTTTTAGCTCTTCGAAATCGACCTTTCTTTGTTCATATTTATTTTTTTCCGTTCAAGTCATCAGGTTGTTCTGCTTTCATCACAACGTATAGCGTCTGATCGGTGCTTTCACGCGGGGTGCTGCTAATAATGTTGTCAAACAGTTTGACATACCTTCTCCAGGCGGTTTGTCTTTGAGAACAGTACCTTCTGGCCAACTGTGCTATCGTTCTCCATTAAAATTCCACAGGGTTACTGGCCAGATGACATGGTGTAATGTGTAAGACCTTAATATTATGTGATACGAACTTGTTTCTCAATTCTCTTGATGTACTCTTCGGACCATTGTCGGTTAAAATGGTTTTAGGTGTGGCTACCTCTTCTATGTATCGGTCAGTTTTCGCTGCCGCTGTCTTACCGTTAGCTCGGGTAAGGCGGTACAGTCATACGAATTTGGAAATGTTGTCGTTCATTATCTAAAATATACCGACCACCTCCTACAGTTCTCAGTAGAGGGTATAATAAATCTAATTCTAGTCTAAGTCCAGTTGTAGAACATTCTGAGCTAGAATATTCTCCATGGTATGTTGAACTAATTTATTCTGAGCTTTAATTTTCTGACATAGATCACACGTTTTAATTCTTGTACTAGCACTCCTTGTCACATCCTAGAAGCTAACAGTCTCTGTTACTTTTCCAGACATTTTCTGTTGTGTGCGACGTCGTTCACCATGGTAAGAAGAGCTGGGCTGCAGAGTGGTGTAGGAATTGTCGTTGTAGGAAAGCGAGATAGGAGCAGAAATAATTAGCGAACACGTTAACACAATGAATGGGAGAGCTACTTAATTTACATTTCTTCAAACGTACAAAGACTGATTACAAAGAATGATGCAACAAGAAAAACGTTCAAGATCAATGTCACCACGAACAAGCATGAACGAAGGTGTAAGTAGTGTAGTAGTTGTCGACCGCTATCGGCATCGAACAGAAACTTGCAATTCCGTTACCAAAGCTACGGCACCTGTCGGGTGGTATCAATATGTAACACATTTTCGAGTCCCAAAGTGAATGTGACTGAGGTGTTCATAGTCTGCAAGTCTTCCAACAATTTATCTGGCCAGCAGATTCTCCGATCCGAATCCTCTCCTCTGTGAAAACTTGGGAACTTGGCCGTAGGTAAGTTAATGCTTAGACAGTTTAGCGCCATCGCAATGAACTTGGCTGTGAATCAACTGGAGATGAGTGTCTTCTTCTTGTAGCCAGGGTGATCTCTTATAATTGCTCTTGATTACTGGTTCTCGTGGGGTCCCTTTGACATACATGATTTTAAATTTTCCATGTGCTTCTACCTGGTTACCTTCTTGTTCATCAACTAACATTGGTCTGGAGAGAGCGTCTGGTAGTACTTTATGCTCCCCTTTGGCATATTTTATCTCTAAATCAAACTGTTGTAGAAATGTAGACCTAACTACTATAGTGCGATGTCCCCAGACATAATAGATAAATTTCTTCAGGCCCTAGACAGGTAGTTTGATTGTGGTGCCTTGTCTCCAGTCCCTCTAAATCGAGTTGTTCACACTCCTCAAGTTTTAACCAAGACTTTGGAGCTTTCTTTCTTCACATGGATCCTTGGAAAGGTATACTTTCTGTCAGATTATCCTTTGTTAACTATACACATCTCCATTCTTAGCCTTGTATTTATCTATCATGTCCACCGTTAAGATAATATCTGTGGTGCCGGTGGAAAATCCTGGTCCATGTCAAAGTTTAGTTTAGATAGCTATGTATGTCGACTTGGTAACTGGTCTGGTTAGCGTTCCTTTGGCCTTCTCGATTATAATCTGACTCACTGGCATTGTTATGATCTGGTAATTCCTTATAAAGTGTTGGAAAAGACTGTCAAAGGTAGACATGATCATACTGCTTTTCTCAACCATCGCTGCTCTCCACATATTACTATCCTCCTTTTTACTTAGGTCTGTAAACTGTCTTCATCTTCTCCGTTATTCCCCTCAGCTTCTAGTGAACATTGTTCCACATCTTCATGCGAGTACATCATTGAAATTCCTGTCCATCCGGTGCTCTTCTGTTTGTATGGTGGTTTTTTGATAGCTTGTTTTGGTACATGTATTGGCGATTTTTCTCTTATGCAGCTAGATCTGTAATGAGTTTCTTCTTAGTCTTATCTGAGTTTGTTTTCTATATTTCCTCCATGGAGTGAATAATGTATAGTCTTCGTTTCCTGTCAGCTTGATTCGTGCAAACTTAAAGATCCCTCATTCCTTCCAATTAATGTACAGTAATTCACTATTAATTCTACTGCAAGCACATTCTCCTCCTCCTCTACTCCTGTTAAATCACCGCGCCTCTCTATTCTTCCTCCTTCCCTTTTCGATTTGGAACCTCTTCCTTGTCATCTCTTTCATCTTCCTCCTTTCCATCAACTCATTCCATTTCCTCTATTGCTTCCTCTTCACCTTCTACTCCAAGAGCTCCTCCTCTCTTTTCCATGGTATTGTTTTCTCGTCTGATCTCGTAATCCTTCCTCCTTTCTGTAACACCCGCAAGATCCATTACGTGGTTTTCTCCTCTGATCTCTTAATCCGTCCTCTTTTCTTTAATATCCGCAACATCCACCTCGTCTATGTGAAAATCCTTTTCGTTTTACAAAAATTCGTAACAATTACGCTCTAGTCGAGCGTCATCCTCAGAGTCCTCTTCCCCTTTTTCTTTATCAGTATCCTCGCATCTTGCACAGTCTTTATGTCTAACTCCTGAATTAATAAGCATCTCTTGGTTGGGAACCACTATTCTACGAACTGTGGGAGGAACTGTGAATGAACGTCTTGTGCACAACTCCGTTCAGCCTATCAGGAAGAGACTAATGTCTTGTTACTAAACCTTTGACAATACCATCCAATACGAGTTCATTCACAACAAACGTCTGTTGATAGGACAACACCAAAGAAAGAAGATTCAAGTTTTCTGGGTAATGCTGTAGGAATATATTTTCAAACGCCACTCAATATCGGAAGTCTGTCAGCTGGAATGACTGCATCTTCCGTGGTTGATACAGTTGTAATTGTTGTTCATGTAAGACTCTCAGCACAGTAGAATGGCTTGTGTTCACAGCTCGTGCAACGAGCCGACTGCTAGAGACGGGATTGGCAGCAGTCACTCGCAACAGATTCTCTTTCGCGTCGTGTGTTCTGGCAATGTCACGCAGACTGTCTCTTCCACTCCAACATTAAATGATCCTGTTGCTCGCAGGTGACAATGTACAGATGCAAAAGTATTGCGATGTTGCCGTCAGTACGGGAAGAGAACATCATAGTTCCTAGTGCCGCTTCAGTGAACCAAAACACGAGATGCATATCGGCCATCCCTTCGTCAGTAAACATATCTATAATACTCCTGTGTACCACCGTTAACGTACAACTAATATTGCCAGAAAATAAAACCCTAGCCAGAACCGAGGAATGCTGAATGCAAACTTAAGGGCAATGAGGTAAGGAGGGTATTATTGTCACTAACAGCAGGTGAGTGAATGGGAACAAGGTACACGGAACATACTGGCGATATTTACACTATTGTTCAGTATTTTTAGTGTAATACAAACACGATGGTAACTGTGGCAAGAAACCAAACGGAACGCAATAACTCTATAAAGCGCCACCGAAGACCAAGCATTCCTCATACCAAAGTACTCAGAAGGTATTCCTGAACAACCTCCGAAATTTTGTCAGTGGAGTACTGGTTAACCCTGTGTATTGATATAACAGTTCAGAAAGCCCTGTGCCGCATGAGAACACCGATAAACAGTGAGAACGGTCACTAGAAAACCCTCTGTATTACATCCCTGTAGACATCAAATTAAACACAAGTACACGAAGATAGGAAGCCATTACGATCATTAAATGTTAACACAGGTTAAAATTTGATTAAAATATTAGCACCTCGGCAAAGAGTCTGAAGGGAATATCATACGGTCAACACAACATTTGGAGGAACAACTAAATTCGTGGAAGTCGCATAGTGATCACCGATTGTTAGTCAAGAGCGAAAGAAAAGAACTACAGAAATAATCATGCATGCACGTACTAACTTGATTGATCGCATGATGAACCTGTGATTGCTAATAAGCGTACTTGAGTTAAAAATACTAAAGTCCTGACGTCAGTGTGGAGTCTTCGTGTGTCTCTTACAGCTCGGTTTGCGAACGATGCTATTGGTCACCGTGCTTAGCGTTACCGGTACCCGCAAGTGGCTGCTGCGATGGCCGCAAAATTCGAAGTCGTTTGGCCTCCACCAAAGGTTGCTCTCCCTTAAAGTCCAGAGCCGAACTCCTCTCATCTGGAAGGTCCCCTGCTGTGCCTTGGGTGGCAGTCAATCCATAAAGTGCTTTCAACAAGAAGTTGAGTTTTTACTCTAATTTTTCGAGTGTGTGTCTCGTCCACGATTTTAATGGCCAATAACAGTGATTCTCACTAAGTAACTAATCACATGCGTTCTAAAAAGGCATCAGTCTCCTTTTCATACTTTAGTTATAATATAATAATAATATAATATAATAATATAATATAATAATAAGGGTACAAAGATAGACACCTTCTAGTTTTGGATGCAACAAGATCAGACAAGAAGTCTCTCGTTGGTGATAAACGAATTCATACAGAGTTTCTCCATGTTATTCTATAATCTCTTGCACAGCTATAGATATTGGCAAGCAAGTGTGTATCGTTTCATTGTAAACAAAGGAAGTGGTTCAAATGGCTCTAAGCACTATGGGACTTAACATCTGAGGTCATCAGTCCCGTAGACTCAGAACTACTTAAACGTAACGAACCTAAAGACATGACACACATCCATGCCCGAGGCAGGATTCGAACCTGCGACCGTATCAGCATCGCGGTTCCGGACTGAAGCGCCTAGAACCGCTCGGCCACAGTGGTCGGCTAACAAAGGAAGTAAATACTAAAAATGACTCTGAGCACTGAGGTCATCAGTCCCCCTAGAACTTACAACTACTTAAACCTAATTAACCTAAGGACATCACACACATCCATGCCAGAGGCAGGTTTCGAACCTGCGACCGTAGCGGTCGCGCGGTTCCAGACTGTAGCGCCTAGAATTGCTCGGCTACCCCGGCCGGCAGGTAAATACTAAGTTACTATAATATTCTGAACCATATATGGACATAAAATATTAATGTAAATAGTTATGTTGGAAGACAATCAACAGGAGCATTTCTTGGTGGCACTGAAGTCTCACAGACGCAAAAGCTAGAGTGGGTGCGGCCGAGTCACTAGGCGGACGGTGCAGTCAGCAATGGTCCCACGACGCAGATCGGCGGAGGACGACACTCTGACTCCGACTGATGCTGCCAACGGAGGTCACGTTTCCACTGTCGTTTTGTAGACTCGATCCGGAACTACGAGCTACATCAGCTCGTAATATCTACGGTGCGTGAGTACTAGCCTCAGAAGAAAAAATGGCTCCATTTAGATGCACCACCATAAACGAAGTGACTGCCGTCAACGACCACTGTAGTTCAAAGACGTGCTGAAGAGCATTTTATTAGGTCGCTTTAACACTGGGCATATATCACTCACAAAAGATAACCAGTGATTTTTTTATCTAAGGCCTTGTAAATTACTGACTCTGTATGTTGTAAACTTTCTTCCAAAATATTAAATGACGAACAATATCAGAGCAGCCATGGAGCACCTTAACCTCGTCTCCCTCATGTCAGGTCCGTGCTTTCACTTGATTAATTCTATAATTGCTGTGTGGTTTGGTGTAAATGTTAGTTTCTAGAGTAGTATTTCAACAGGAAAATTAGTAACAACTATTATTTGTCATTTCAGTCTTGCATATATGGACTCAGCTTTTACCGTGAAGTCAAGAGTCATTGTTCAGGGATTTCGTTTAGTCCATTGGGTCCAAGGCTCACGCTGATCTGGAGTGTTATTAAAACGGAAATTTTCACTTGGCTGTGAGTCCATTATGACCGAAAGTGCGAGAAAGGAGGGTGCATGCTGCAGAGAATGGATAATTATTTAAATAAATTTTAACATAAGGAGTTTTCAAATCGGACTAAAAGTGTAAAATAATTTCTCCTATTATCACACAGGTTCCTGGCACGATACAGATAGTCCTGAAAATTTAATAGCTATGAAATATTTCTAAGGCTTGTAACAAAAATCGTAGGGCGCATGCAATAGAAAATAGTTGGTGGACCAATAGTTCACCTCCTAACTGAAATCTATGGAATGAGTCCCACGTTTTTCGTTATAAATCTTACAATTACTGTCATGGTTCTTAAAAATTCACGGGTACAGAAATTTTCGGGAGTGTCTCTGTGGGGTTAGGAATGTATGTGAGGGTAGGAGAAATGATTTTATAATTTTTAGGCCAATGTAGGAGCGTGTTACGTTAAAAATTTATTTTTATTCTACTAATTATTCTCAGCTTTTTAGACTTCTCTGTGTGAAATTTCTCAGTGCGTTTTGAACATTTTTTACCGGCGGATTCGTCGTTATACACACAAGAAACATACATTCCATACATATCCTCCTTCCGGGGGCCCGGCTCTGAGCACTATGGGACTTAATTTCTGAGGTCATCAGTCCCCTAGAACTTAGAACTACTTAAACCTAACTAAGCTAAGGACATCACACACATCCAAGCCCGAGGCAGGATTCGAACCTGCGACCGTAGCGGTCGCACAGTTCCAGACTGAAGAGCCTATAACCGCTCGGCCACTGCGGCCGGCTCAAAACTAAGATCTCCCTTTAAAACCACTAACTAAAATGCTATTTGAAACTAAAGATCTTCTGGATGTTAAGAATCTTGTGTGTGTGTGTGTGTGTGTGTGTGTGTGTGTGTGGAATGAGGGAAATGCTATTTCTTCGAGAGTTCGCAGGCGCCTCCATATTTTTTCACTTCCAGCAGTAGACTGCCAGGCACACTCATGGTGTTTCCTTACCTCGATGCAGTGGCTGATAATTTCATGCTGGATGATGAAAGCCCCTAGCGCAGAGAGTGCATCTCGTGGAAAAATATGGTGAATACCCATCTGAGTGACAGTTTACAGGCACACAGAGGGCTTCACAAGCTACACCAACTTTTAACAAAACGTCGTGTTATCAAATGAAGAGTACTCATTGATACTGATGTAAATGCACCGAGACTATTTTCCTACAGGAAACAAAAGTAGAAACTATAGCGTGTTACGCAGACGAACTTCCTTCCGATTTATTTCTATTCCCCAATCACGGAATGCAGACAGAGGGTCTAAATATCTGGAAAACAGTTTTTAAACTTTAACCATTCATTCAATTGTATTATTTATGATGTTATTTGTATTTTCACTGGATTCTCCAGTGTTAAAACGCAAGTAAACTACAGGAAATCCTCAAATTGTTTGTGTAAGGCTCGTCAGAGTCGAGATATTCCGCGTGCACTGATTCTCTGACGTGAGGAGAGGTCTGTGGACTGGCAGCGCATTCTGCGCCAGCGAGAACCAGAGCCTACGGCCAGGTTTCCACATGCAAATAAAGTTACGGCACCAGAGTGGCACGGTCGAAGTTGCATGCGGAAACAAAGTTAGGTCGCCTCACTCGAGTGTCGCCACTTTTTTGCCATGTCACTAAAAGTTCAAATCGTTGTAACTCTGTGACGCGACTAGCCTTTCACAACCAACGATTACCGTCTTTCTGCTGGCATCAGACAGCTGCGTATCGATATACGCCAGTATCGATCTGTTCATGTTTTTGTCAGGTGTCACAGCAAAACGGACAGAGAATGATTTATTGACAACAGCATGAGACTGTATCTGAAGGAATGTGTTGTGTGCAGTTATACACGGGTTATAAAATCAGTATTGATTTTGTTATTGACTTCCTTTTGTGTGTGTTAGAAAGTTGTTAAAATATAAGTGGAATAATTTGTGTTAGTTGGATTTAAGGAAAGAAGGCACATTAATGTCTAACGTCTTGTTTACATTGAGGCCATTGAAGAAGGAGTGCAAGCTCGAATTGTTTCAAGAATGGTGAAGGAGAAAGGCCGTGTTGTTTATAAGGAACAACTCCGGTATTTGCTTGGAGTCATTTAGGGCAATTACGGAATCAGGATGGCCAGACACGATTTGAATCGCCGTCCTCCCGAACGAGCAGAGCCACCTCACTCGGTAGGCTGGATTTACGTTTAATGTTTTGCGAATATACATTGCAAACATTAAATAACAATGTGAGCACATTATGAGTTAACATAACATACAAGCAAGCACGACAGAAAACTAATAAATTGCACGTTAACAAAAGCCTGATACTCCCTATTTAAATTCTATTTACAAACTCGATGACTTTTACGAGCTTTGTAATTTCTCTTATGAACACACAATAAAAACTTTGTGCTCTGAATGTGTATGAGGTTCATATCACCTGATCCATATGTAATACTTTATCGCACATAAATTACTTTGTAGGTAAACAAATGTAATCTATACATATTACAAAATTGGATGTGTGTATGTGTGTGTACGTATGTTCCATATCTCCTCCTAAACCACTGGGCCGATTTCAACCAAAATTGGAACACACATACCTTACTGCCAGGTAACAGTCGCCGTGGAGGTAAGAACCACTTACGTATCGAAGGGGTGGGGGTGGGGGGTGAAAAAGAAGCGTAGCCCGCGACCCCTGAGTTCCAAGACTTTGTTCACCCAGCATTTGATAATGATATCACTTAGAAATCTGCAACAAGCCTGACACGTAATTCCAAACCTTTAAGAAATTTCTTCTCGCTTACAACCCACAAAACATAATGAGAGGAATAAGTTTATCTCTTACTACTTTTCCGCTGTTTCTGCAGTAAAAGCACTGCAAGAGGTATGACGTTAAAATTTATAAACCAGTTTCTTTGCCACTGACTATATTTGGGCCAAATTTTGCAGTCGGTATACACATATACCACTGCATGCAACTGCTAAATTGTATCACTGTGCGACTCGTAATTCAGGAAATATGACGTCACAAACAATGAGATGTGTGGAAAACTATCTCACAATGTATGATATTTAAATTTACTACTTCATTTCTACTAAATCCATTCGCAAAACTTTTGCAGATCGTATCCATATTTGCCGCTGAGTGTACCTACAAAACTGTATCATTGTATGACCAATAGTTCAGGATATATGGCGTCATAAACATTAAGCGGGAAGCCGGATGCTGTGGTGTACCGGACGCTCAGCTATAATAAATAGACCAGCAATGTCCGGTTTCTCTGCTAGTTAACGAAGGTTTAGTTTCCGATCTGCTCACTTCAGTTTGTACTAAGTCTGCAAAATTAAAGATCTTCGGCTAACGTAAACGTTATTCACTACAGGTAGTTTATTCATATTCTAGTTTCCACAGAAAAATCCGGATATAAATGCACTTAAAGGCCTCAAAAGTGGAGTCAAAAAAGAGCTATACAGGCTACAGCCTCATTAAGTTTGTTTTAAGATCCCTATTACTGTGACATGGAAGTCTTAAAGCAAAAGTTATCTATTAGTGTGACCTAATGCTACAATGAAGGAAGGAGTTTCAGTTTTTATTCATTTGGATAACCCATGATACCTCATAATTTGGTACAATGTACCTTCGCGTTTATTAGTGTATTTGTTACTTTTTGGGAACCAACATTTCGTTCTAGGGTAAGGTTGCTGCGATCGTCTGTGACAGTCATTCAGAAGAATATTATTTTGCTGACGCACATTGAAAGCCGTGAAATCTGGCTGTGGTGTGTGGAAACGGCAGCTCTTGGCACCAGTGCAGTTTGAGGCATCATACCGCCTGCTGTGGCGCCACTTTGGCTGCAAATAGATCACGCCCAGAAGTCCTGCTGGTAGCGGCCGCTGATGGCGATGTCCAGCAGCGAGAAGGGGCAGCCGGCGAAGGCGTCCGCGCAGGCGGAGGTGTTGGTTAGCGCGTGGCGGCTGGCCGACCAGTAGCTACGGGCCGAGGGGTCGTCTGCGGCAGAACTCAACTCTGGAATCCTGCAGGGGAAGTAGTCAACAGCAGCTCATTAATAAAAGTGAAAAAACCCTCCAACATCTGGCATCAGAAACAGAAACCACGCTCCACCACAGTCGGATCCGGTCCCATCTGCAGATACCAACAACATGGCCAATGTGCAGGGTCAAACTGAACTCCACAGTAAAAGTTTCGGGTGTTGTTCAAAGAAGTTCTCTGAGTATTTTTGTATCGGATATCAGTTGTCTCTAGTGGCTCGATGCTAAGTAATTACACTTCGCTTGATTTCTTAATCTCATTTATGTATCGCTTTGAAAACACACCATCTCGTCAAAACTAACCACGCACTTATTAGTGGATATTAATATGGAGTATGTCCACCCTTCGCACTTATGAGGCCTTAACTCTACTGGGAACACTTTCAACATGTGAATGTCTGCTTAGAAATATCAAATGGTTCAAATGGCTCTGTGCACTATGGGACTTAATTTTGAGGTCATCAGTCCCCTAGAACTTAGAACTACTTAAACCTAACTAACCTAAGGACATCATGCACATCCATGCCCCAGGCAGGATTCGAACCTGCGACTGTAGCGGGCGCACGGTTCCAGACTGTAGCGCGTAGAAGGAATGACAGACCATTCGCCCAGAGCAGGTAGGGAAGTTGGGTGCTCGGGTCTGGAGATGAGTCGCAGTTCTCATTACAAAGGTGCTCCCTTGGGTCAGGCAACGACTCGGGGTAGGACAGTTCATTTCAGGAATGTTATTGTCCACAAACCACCACCTCACAGATGCTGCTCAATGACAGCTTCATGCAGGCAGTGTATCTACTGTACACAGTACACAGCGCTATAAAATGGGTTCATATGAGCCGGCCGTAGTGGACGAGCTGTTCTAGGCGTTTCAGTCCAGAACCGTGCTGCTGCTACTGTCGAAGGTTCTAATCCTGCCTCGGGCATGGATGTGTGTGCTGTCCTTATGTTAGTTGGGTTTAAGTAATTCTAAGTCTAGGCGACTGATGACCTCAGATGTCACGTTCCATAGTGCTCAGAGCCATTTGAACTTTGTGTTCATATCTATTTATCGTTTTCTTAGGAACAAGCGGACGACACCCTAACCTCGATCAACACACCCATACCCTAACCCACTTCACTATTGGCACTACATGTGGCTCCAGGTAATATTTTCCAGATATTCGCCAAACCCACACCCTTTCATCGGACTGCCACAGGGTATTGCTTGAGCCCTACCTCCAACTCATTTGCTTCCAGCAATCCACTGTCAAGGGCGTCGCTCTTTGTACCACCTCAAGGGTCCCAGAAATATATGGGTTATCAGGAGCTGCTGGACCATGGTACCCTACTGTATTTTAATTCCCTATGCACAGAAATTTACCTATTTCAGTGGTTCCCAACCTGGGGATGACTGCCTCCTGCGGGGTTAAATGAAATTTTCTAAGGGGTGAAAACCAAACGATGCGACTCTCTTTCACTCACAAAATTAAAAATACCTTCAAAAGATCATTACTGCTATCACAATTTTGTAAGACTCTAATAATAATTACATGAGTTATCAATAATTACTCTTTCTCAGTTGCTAGCATTAATGCGGTGTAGGGTACAGGTCCCTTACATAGTCCACCGACTACACACATATGTTGTGCCTCTTCCCGTACATCACTGATGTTAAAAATGAGACATATACATAACAAATGGTAAATATCTCGAAAAAATATTCTCCAAGTTCTAGATAGTACCTGTAGTGGTCCAGAAAGTATTTCATTACTTATTTCGAAACAAATAAATAAATTAATTGATAGCACGACACAGCAGTAATCACATGAGGGCAACTACAGGCTGTACACAGCATTACTGTTATTAATATTATTACTATTACTATTAGTCGCTGTGGTCAACATAAAGCATTAACAGTCTGAAGTCTTCTACTTCTGCCAGTTCAGAAGCAAGGAGTACAGCAATCAAATGTTTTACAAACAGTAAGTACAGTGTACACATTTTAAATTGGTTGATTTTAAATGGGGTTACAGTGTGCAGGTCAAGCAAGTGCCGCAATGGAGAGGAGTCATGCAGGGGAAGTATGTTTTATAACAAGTGTCTACACCCGCTGTGGATAGTTACCTTTCTTATCTGAGACGGAACTGTGAGTTGCACTTGCTGTGGTGTCACCGCCAGACACCACACTTGCTAGGTGGTAGCTTAAATCGGCCGCGGTCCATTTAGTACATGTCGGACCCGCGTGTCGCCACTGTGATCGCAGACCTAGCGCCACCACCAAGGCAGGTCTCGTGATACGAGAGTGGACTCGCCCCAGTTGTACGAGAACCTAGCTACCGCCCAGTTGTACGAGAACGTAGCTACCGCCCAGTTGTACGAGAACCTAGCTACCGCCCAGTTGTATGAAGCCTTTCTCTCTCATTAGCCGAGAAACAGAATAGCCATCAGCTAAGTTAATGGCTACGAACTAGCAAGGCGCCATTTGTATCAGTGCCTATAGCTTACGAGTATTCAAGAGAGATGTATTCCAAGGACTAATAAAAAGATAAGTAATAAGCATCTACATACTTTTCTTCTCATTCATTTATAAGTTCTCATGTTCCAGACTTCACGCCCGTCTGCTTTAGCCGTGCGTGCCCTATCGGCTACAGCGTTAGTCTAGAGTTCATTTTCAGCCATCTCAACTTCACGGTGTCGGCCCAGCTACCGACACAACACTTGCGATGCACCTCGAATTCCTTCATCATTCACTGTAACACATACACACGCACACCGACACACACACCCACATACACGAACACAAAATAAATATTATTCATCTTTCATCATTTTAAAAATAAAAGTGTTGAAATGTTCAAATGTGTGTGAAATCTTATGGGACTTAAGGGGGGGGGGGGGGGGGGGGTAGGACGTTAAACGGGCCGACTTGAAACAGGAGAGGCACCACATGACATTTTAATTTCCACTGTCTATACTTTTACAAGTAAATTCATAAAACTTTGTCAGCATGACCAGGAAGGTTTCAGCATTCACACTCGTAACAGGGGACGTTCAAAAACATAACAAAATTATTTTTTTACAAGTGTAATTTCATCATTTTTTCACTTACTATTGGCTGCATTTGTTGCTGTAGGTATACTTTTCTTCATAAGTAAGAGAGACTGTTCGATGAATTTTGCACAGCATACAAACCATGCTCACAGGTGTCTGAAACTCTAGACTCTATTTAATTTATGAAAAAATGAATGAGCTGTTACGTTTTAAACTTTATGTTTAGAAAAAAATCAAATTTTGTAGTTAATTATCTCAATTTTTACCACAGTTTTTAATAGATTTGGAAAATTCTAGAGTTTCATACACCTGTAGGTATGGTTTGCATGCTGTGAAAAATTCATCAAAGAATCTCTCTTACTTGTGAAGAAAAATGTACCTATAGCAACAAATGCAGCCAACAGTAAGTGAAAAAATGACGAAATTTCATGTCCAAAAACAAATTATTTTGTTACGTTTTTGCACTTCCACTGCTATCAGTGTGAATCCTGAGTCCTTCCTGGTCCTGCTGACAAAGTTTTATGAATTTATTTGTAAAAATTTAGACAGTAGAAAATAAAATGTCCTGTGGTGCCTCTCCTGCTCCAAGTCGGCCCGTTTGACGTCCTACCCCCCTTAACTGCTAAGGTCATCAGTCCCTAAGCTTACACACTACTTAACCTAAATCGTCCTAAGGACAACCACACACACCCAAGCCCGAGGGAGGACTCAAACCTGTGCGTTCATGACTGCAGCGCCTAAGACCGCTAGGCTAATGCCGCGCGGCAATAAAAGTGTTCCAAGAAGTCTTTCATTCTACTGTTTAGCTGGTGCTAAAGTACGTGAAAATGTGGGAGAGGGGGGCAACTGATGATAAAGGGATGTTGGAGGGTGGGGGGGGGAGAGTGGGGATATTTTCTATTGTCTGATTGCATTCAGTGGTAATGGTCTGAGAAAGGTTAAGAACACTGTGCTAGTGGAACTGCCGGTACCACTTCAGAACTCACGAGAGATTCTTCCCACTGATTTCGCTTGATCTTTTGTAATTACTGTCGTATGGTCGACGTCCCCTGTCCACCAGCACATGAACTCTTCCTGGTCTTAGTTTAGGTGTGGTTGTTCCTTCGCGTTTCCACTTCTCAATCACATCACCAACAGTCGACCTGTGCTACTTTAGAAGTGTTGAAATGTTAGAAGGGATGAAAAATCTCTGATGGATTTGTTACTAAGGTGACATCCAATGACTATTGCAGGTTTGAACTCACTGAGCTCTTCTGGCCAACCCATTCTACTGTTACTTCATCACTACCGGCGACAATGTACTCCACACCTTTTATACAACGGATTTGCCTCTCGTGACATCTTATGGTCAGTGCCGCGTTACATAGGGGTATACAGATTCTTTCGATCAAGTAGTGTATCCGCACAACCGTGAACTTATGGATGACATGCGCGGTGTGTCTTGTTTGGAAGCAAATCTATTCCGTTCCCTGACGGTATTTGCCACTGACACCAGTAATGCGCACTTTGCTCTTTTCTCTCAAGCTTGTTTTCATTAATACTCGGATCTGCCTCGGGTTTGTTTTACCAGCAGTATTAACTGCACTTTAATAGTGGTAGACAAAAGTGTGGATATGTTTACTAACTGTTCAAATGCTTCAAATGGCTCTGAGCACTATGGGACTTAACATCTGAGGTCATGAGTCCCCTAGAACTACTAAAACCTAACTAACCTAAGGATATCACACACATCCACGCCCGAGGCAGGATTCGAACCTGCGACCGTAGCGGTCGCGCGGTTCCAGACTGAAACGCCTAGAACCGCTCGTCGACACCGACCGGCTACTAATGAAGAGTCGGTCAATATGGACCCTGTCCATGATTTCACTGACTGCGTTAGCCTAACAATGTGTAGGGAAACCTAAAGCCTTTGAACTCTTAAAACTGGAAAAAGATCATGATGCAGTTATGCTACAGGCCAATAAATCTGTTATGTCACTTATTCAAATCATGTGACAGACTAATACTAGAAAGACTGCAACCACGCACAGAAACAAAACTTATACCTCATCTAGAACTGATTACGATAAAATAAATCACAGAATCGTACTGAACAAGCTGTACTGCTATTCAGGACATTTCAGTTTGGTTTCAGTTACTCAGTCAGTCCATGCGAGTTTTTGCCTTCATGCAGATGATTTTGCTCTTGCTGAAAAGAGTAAAAATTTGGACCTTCTTGAAGCCTGAAGCCTTGTTTAGCACGTCAACAAATTACAAACAAAATGCGTTGAGACCAAAGCCTTGCAAAACACAACTATGTCCTTTTCACTTAAGAACTAAATATGCACGGCAAAAACTCGAAATATATGAGATGGCCAGCAGCAGGAACACACAGATACTCCCAAACAACTAGTATTATTCCTTGGCAGGTCTCTGACACTTAAAAATCACCGCATTCAAACCGCTAAGAAAAGTAACGAGGAACAACGTTTTGAAGTAACAGTTTCAATAGTGGGGAGCAAATTCTTTCAGAATAACTGGTACGGGACTGCTAGTTTCCTCTACTGAGGACACCTGTCAAACCTGTAATGGGTCTTCCAATACGGTAAAACGTGTCATCCCGAATGAAACATTCTGTTTAACTACCGGGTGTATGAAGTCTACATCTCCAAATGAACTGCGTAGTGCAGCTGTACAGAGCAGCAACAAAATACACGGAAAAGTTCAAACAGACCCTCGATGAAAACATGTAATGTACCATACAGATAACAAGTTTCGAGTCATTTTAAAGTCCAGAACAAGGACCATGAACAACATCGGCAAGAACCTCCCGAATGATTATCCTTATAAGAAATTGAGTCAACAGGTACCCAACTGGAGCGTGAAATGTGGAGGATAGGTGTTTCACCAGTCAAGACAAACGTATTAATGTGGAGGCTACAAGGTGAAAGGGATATTTTCTGTGATTATGGTGAGTTACAGGATATGTCACACACGTTATATCGTTCTTCCTAGGGCTTATAAGTGCAATCTCTAAAATCTATCGCTGAAAAAAGAAACGCATGTACTGATGTCGCTCAATACTGGAATATCATTTTTAGAAGACACAACAAGGGTCGGATAACTTGGCTAAAAACTCATCCATACACATAAAAGTAAGAAGTAAGTAACTGAACACAATGGAAAGGCTGTTCTGAGCTGGCAATTGGGGTAACAAATTGAATAAATCATAATAACATAATTAGTCTGTAACGGCCCCTTATGCTAAAATACTCGGGGCATATCCCGGAATAACCTTAGAAATGTTTTCGGTACAGTTCAGTTTTACCCTGTGTAGAGGTCATGTCATCACATGATGTGGAGGTCTTTCGATGCAACTTTAAATCCGGTAAGCGATAAAGCAACAGAGCAAACTGTTATTAATCTTTTTCAAAGAATTAAAATGTGCTTATCTGCAAATCGATTCTCTTAATTTAGTAAAACCACAGAGTCTAAATTTCTGTACAACAGACAGAGTATCACCAGTAATAATGCACTGGACGAACAAGACTAGGATAGATTGCTCTGAATTTTTGAGTGTACAAATTGATGAAAATTAGAAGTGGGTAAAACATGTTACTTCGAAACAACAGAGTTCATAAAAGTTTACTGTTAGCGTAATTGCTAGTCTCAGAAGAAAAATCAACATATCAATGTAGTTTCCATATTTCATACACTGAATATATATATATATATATATATATATATATATATATATATTTATATATATATATATATAATTTTGTTAGATAACTTATGACTTACAAAGAAAGTTTTTATTGAACGATAACAGAGAGTGTATAATATTCACCCAGTCATACTGCAAGCACCTCTCCAAAAATATTGTAATTGACCCTTCACAATATACATTTGTCAGAAATAATCCTCTGGACTCTGAGCCGGCACGGTAGCTCAGAGTGTCCAGTCAGAGGATTAGCTACCCTCTGTAACAAAAATTGAGTGATTAGGTCAAGGAAGAACCTAAACGGGTGTCATCGGACAGGCACCCCGAACAAATCCAACGAAAAATATAGAACAAAATGAGAGGCCCCCCCCCCCCCCCCAAAAAAAAAAAGTGGCTAGCGTTGCTGTCTCTAGATCATGGGGTCCCGGGCTCGATTCTCCGCTGAGTTGGATATTTTCTCTTCCTGGGGACTGGGTGATTATGTTGTCCTCATCATTCCACCATTATCATTATCATCATTCGTGGCAGTGGGTAGACTGGTCTGTGTATAAAAATTGGACTGTGAAACAACTGGGACTTTGTACGGGAGTTGAGGACTGCGCAGTTGAACGCGCCACAAACCGAACCTCATCATCATTAATGTTGTGTGTAGACAGTTCATCCTTCCCGGGAATCGAGAATTTCGGCGATTTTTGCCTGTTGGCGATATCGATACTCACAAGATATCGATCCTGGGAATTCCCAGGCTTTCCACTTTTTCTACGACATGGAGGACGCACTTGTTCCAATCCTCTGCTATCACTATTCTTACTGCCTCTTCTAGCAGTACTTTAACTTCCAGCATTTTGTGTGTTTTCTTTTTCGCTGAAACATAGCCTTTGATTCTGGCCCTGCCGGCCGCGGTGGTCTAGTGGTTCTAGGCGCGCAGTCCGGAACCGCGGGACTGCTACGGTCGCAGGTTCGAATCCTGCCTCGGGCATGGATGTGTGTGATGTCCTTAGGTTAGTTAGGTTTAAGTAGTTCTAAGTTCTAGGGGACTGATGATCACAGAAGTTAAGTCCCATAGTGCTCAGAGTCATTTGAACCAGCCATTTGATTCTGGCCCACACTAACTCGATCGAGTGTAATTCACAGTGGTACGGAGGAATTCTGAGAACAATTTTCCCTGCATTCTTCGCCATTTCATCTATTGCGTATTCGTTGTGCGCTGTTCTCTAATTTTTAACTATATCTAAAAGTTCTTTCTTCAACATACCGTCTTCGAAATCGATGTTTTTAGATTTTAGCCACTCTGATACTTCATGCTTATTGGAATTTGGATTGGGAACTTTTTCTTTTCTCCGAGAATGGTACGGCGCGTTATCAAGAACAATAACTGCATTTTCCTGAAGCCGAGGAAGAACATCTTGAAACCACTCCTCGAAGGTTTCGGCGCACATCTCCTCATGATTATCCCCACTTTTCTTGAATTCGAAAGTGTGGTGTCACCGCCAGGCACCACACTTGCTAGATGGTAGCCTTTAAATCGGCCGCGGTCCACTAGTATACATCGGACCCGCGTGTCGCCACTATCAGTGATTGCAGACCGAGCGCCGCCACACGGCAGGTCTAGAGAGACGTCCTAGCACTCGCCCCAGTTGTACAGTCGACTTTGCTAGCGATGGTTCACTAACAAATTACGCTCTCATTTGCCTAGACGATAGTTAGCTTAGCCTTCAGCTGCGTCATTTGCAACGACCTAGCAAGGCGCCATTATCATTTGCTAGTTATCTTGTGATGCATGTACCGTCAGACCGATGTTCACCAATTATGGATTAAAGTTAAGTATTCCAGAAGCTACGTACCTTTATTGCTAGTCTCTATTCCTCTAACTGTTCCAGACCTCACGCCAGCCTGCGTGAGCTTAAACGCGTACCTTTCGGCTACCTCATAGTGGCTTGGCTGTCTTGCCAAGTCACAACAGAAAGTCCACAAATATCCTTCAACGAATCCTGCTTTGCTGCCAATGTGTGCGATAATCAGACGTTTCTGTTTACCTGATGGGTCCTTGCTTCCGGTGGATAATCCGGACAGAAACGCTTGTTTTAAGGAATTTATAGCGTCATCTACCCAGACGTAGCTTCGGGTATGTCCTGCGTTCACCCACGTGTCGCCCTAATAGTAAATGGATCTGCCTTCATCTCTCAACCGTTTAATGGTTCGAACATAACGCCGTCTCCATAAAATGTCATCCCTGTGTATTAGCATGCTATCGCGCCCACGCCGGACATATTTGAAATTCATTTCTCTCAATAACTTATAAAATGTAGTTCTCCGAAATTTGCCCAGATCTGCATCTTCGTTCACGACTGTAAGCACTTTGTCAATTGTTGGCAATTCGTTACGGAAAAAAAAATCGTGTACTTTCCTTCGTATCGCATTTCTATCGAAGTCATCAACAATTTCAGAACGTTTCTGTCGTAATTTTCCTTTCTTGGGAGACTTCAAAGAGTGTGTGGCCTTTTACTCACTTATCACACGATTCACTGAAGAATGTCCAACACCTGTCGCTGTAGCTGTTTTCGAAACAATGTCACTCATCGATTGCTCTGGAAGTAACAGTTCCGTTTTATCCACATTAAGCATCATGTGCATCTCAGAAGAACTTAATGATTTCTTCTTTGCTCGCTTCTTTGGTGGACTCAGAACTGACACGTCGACCTCGATCGCTGAATCCGTGGATGAGATGATGAGGACAGCCCCATGTGATGTTAATGAAATAAGTGGGTATATAAAATAAGAAACCATGCAATGCTATTGGATGCGTACATAAACAGTGAATGGTCAGCGTGACTACAAACACATATACTTACTCTAATAATCAACAAATAGTCTTTCAAGCATCTATACAGATGACCTTAAGATGTCCTGAAATCGCCGCTGAACGACACCCACTAACGAGCTCACACCTGCAACCGAGACGGCCACACTGACTGAGCGCCGCGCCTGCGAACCGCACAATGCATCGCTCATAAAGGACAAACGGTTGCTCCCATCGCATTCGAACAAACTACAAAATTAAAGTCAAACCTTTCTGAAACTTTTCTCGCTTACACCCCCACAAAAAAATTTAAAGGGGAAACGTTTGTCGCTTATTATATTTCGGATGATGATTTGATAAAAGTTCTGCATTAGACGTGAGATTTTAATTTATGACTTCACTATTAGTTACTCTATTGGGCAGAAAATTTGCAGAGGTCATCAACATATAGTACTGAAGGCAATTACAAAATTATTTTGCTGTGTGACACAGTTTAGGAGATATGGCGTGATAAATACAGAGTAACGCGAAGAAACAACTTTTCCTGAAAGCTTAAATATTTCCCTTTTTCAGTGACAATAAATTTTAATATAATGTAAAACAAGGGTGTTGGAAGGTAGTTCTCGGATCACTTTAACATGTTCAGGTGCCAAATTATAAAAAAACACGAATTTCATTTTTTAATTTCTGACGCCCCTGCGTTGTACACCCCTCGACGGCAGCCCTGTGGTCACGCGCCTTGCCGTGTTTACAGCACGTCTCTTGTTTCGGTGAATGGAGTGTATAAGTACTAATGAGTGAGATCGCGAGTATTAAAATACAAGACTTAAATAGACGTATGTTTTGACTGTAGTGACTTAATGTAGAAGCTTCAGGCGTTTTACGCCGCCAAAGGACTGTAAACGTTATTGATACAAATTTCAATTTGATACATCTACTCCTGGGGAAATAAGGATTTTCTACAGGCAGACAGACAAACAACAAAGTGATCTTGAAAGTGGTCCGGTGTGTATTTTGTAAGCAATCTCAAGAGCTGAATGTTTATTATGACGATACGACCGCAAGTACAGCAAAACACCCAGCCCCTGAGCGGAGGAAATCCCCGACCCGGCTCATGAAACAGGAGCTGAGCACCTTCAATTAGACTCTGTATTAAGCGACTGAGGCGCTAAACCGCAAAAACAATAAGTTACTATACGTCACTGGTGTTTTTCTGGTCGTAACAGGATGTCACGTTAATAACTAGTTGTACATATAACACCATAATGTGGCCCTAAGTATACCAAAGATAAAATTACTTCTCTAGAATTAGCAAACAGCAAGCCATGTTGTACCTACCGAAAGATGAGGTCCAGAATATGCATCACAATCCCGGGCCTATAGGTGTCTTCGCTGCTGCTGCCCTCTGTTATCCAGCCTCTCCGCATCTCTGCTGCCTCACAGATGGCTCTGTGCACGCAGGCACGGCCGTCGTGTCCAGTCCTACGGGAAGTTTATTTCTGAGTTAGTTGTTTCGTGAACAAAATGATTCAAATGCTTTTGACGAGAATTGCCTTTAGTTTATTAGCGTTTGTGGATCCAGAGGGGGAGCAATAACTGTAACACGAAAGATTTAGTAGATTATATTAATTTATGGAACACTAACGTATTTAAAAATAAAATCCGGTAGAAGCTTCGGACGTTTTCACACCACCACTTATCACACTTGCATTTAACATACCTCTCTTCAGCATCATCCACTGTGAGTTTTGCAACAGATGGAGCCAACTTCGGCCACACGAATCGGTGAAACTACAGCCTTGATCTCCATCTCTCCACACATAATAAATCATTCCTGTCTTTAAAACCGCATAAAATCTTGGACGATACCATAACTCTCATCTTCCCACTGCAAAACATCATCCGCCTCCTCTTGAGATATGTTAACGTCGCACAGTTCTTTCTCCAATCAAGATTTTGTAAGTACCTCAGAGTGCCACAACAGGGATCCTAATTCATCCTTCAACCACCCAGAATTTAAAGCAATAGCTCACCCCCCCCCCCCCCCCCCCCAACTCTCTCAGTGATCCCTACGGCCCTACTTTAAAAAAAGTACCTATGGCATTCGTCATCTCTGTCCCTCAACTATAAGCTCATGATAGTCGTAGCCTACCATCAGCATAAAACAGAAAAGCTGCACCAGCAACAACAACCTATCAAACATATAAGCGTCAACAAGTAAACATTTATATAAGATTTCCTCTTATGTAAACGTCCCATCCTTTTCGTTGAAGACTGAAAAAATGTCAACCAGAACAATCTTGTAGACAGTTTGAGAACAGTAACAGAAAATAACAGCCAGCACCTGAAAGAAGAGTGTAAATCACAACCAAAGTGTATTACCCTTGTTGCGAAATGAATCAAATTAAAACGATTGACAAGTAGAACAGACAATACTTCGTCTGTTGACCAACAAATTCGTACTAGGCACTGCATGACGTCGTAAGTGATTTGATGGATTGCAGAGGGTGAAAATATTTTGACGAGGAGTAGAGATATTAAAAAGGTAACGATTAGAGCTGTTTTCTCAAATAATGTAATAGCTAATTTCCTAAGTAAAGCCGGTCGTTGTGGCCGAGCGGTTCTAGGCGCTTCAGTCCGGAACCGCACTGCTGCTACGGTCGCAGGTTCGAATCCTGCCTCGGGCACGGATGTGTGTGATGTCCTTAGGTTAGGATTAAGTAGTTCCACGTCTAGGGGACTGATGATCTCAGATTTTAGGTCCCTTAGTGCGTAGAGCCATTTGAACCATTTTTTTCTTAAGTAAATTAAAGTATCGTAGGAAGTGCAAATATTTTAGTAAAGGCATCAAAGTAAGGAATTCCAAATTAATGCCTACAAGCTAAAATGATACCCTAAAAATCGTGATAGCAAGCGGTGCATTTTTTCTTTAGAACTTCATTTTAATTCTTTCCTCACGAAGTCGGAATGCTAGTATAAATATGAAGTTAGTGGAAAATGGCAGTCAGTGTTTTGAAATTGATCGATAAAAAGAATACAGTTGTGTATTATCACAGTGTGGTTACAGATTTTAGCGCAAGCCACTGGCTTGGAATACTCTCTCGACGTACAGCCTGTCATTGGCGTTACACGCTTTGAAGTTATTACGGAGAAGAATCGCGGCAGCACAGACTAGCACTGCGTGAATATTGAAGCCAGGCGGAAAATTTGACAATTATTATTTCACGCTACTCGTCAAAACTGTGACAACGAGATTAACTGGACATACGTCACTCGTAGCAGGATGTTAGTTCACACATCGGTTATCAGTTTTAGTACAGCCAGGCGGTGAAATTATTGCTGACAGTTAGTGGGCACACGATTCACTAGCACAGCCGAGGGCGATTGTACCTGTTTTTCTGTTTTTGTTCCAACTGCAGCCTACCTGGTGTGTTGCCTCGTTATACCGTGGCACAAAATATATGTTTCATTCGTGCCCATTTGGGGTTTTGCAAATCTCTGACAGCGAGATAGCAATAGACTGAATTTGTCGAAACTGAAACCAATATCAGTATGGAAAGTTTACGTACAGTAGGGTCTCGACTATCCGACCTAAACCGGCCGTGGCAGGGTCGGATAAGCGGGAAGGTCGGATAACACGGAAAATAATACAAAAAAACACAAAAATTAAACTAATGTAGGCCAAATGAGTTAAACATCTAATACAATCCAAATCAAATTAGACTGAATAAATATTTACTGTGTGAAGAAGTTAGTAATTGTCTTTTGTTTGCCTGCAGTTTGCTGTTTTTTGCCGCTAAATCACGTAGTCTCTTAAGAAGTAAAACCTTGGTAGACGATGTTTCCTCCAGTTGCTCTACATATTTTAATGCAGTTTCTAAGGCCTTGTGTCCTTCGTTGTGAGAAATCTTGGGCGCACTTTCCTCCACTACATCCGCTTCTTCGTGTTCTTCTTTTTCGTTTACCGTGTTGACTATTTCTTCATCTGTCACTTCAACTTTTCATCTTGGACAATCCAGTCATTTATGTCATCTTCTGTGGCGTCAGCACATCCCGGATCGTTTCGTAACAATGAAAGCAGGGTAGTATTTTCTGGTTCGGTCTGCTGATGTAGATTTTCATCATCTGGAGAATTTTCCTGATTTTTCTGTAGCAAAATTTTCCAGGATTTTGCAATTGTATTTGCTCCAACACTCTGCCAAGACTGGGCCACGTCATAAGCTACGTCTTTCGAATTAATACGGCGCAACTGCTCTAGCATGTCTTCCCCCTTGTCCATAGCATTAATTAAAGAGGAAAGCAAGTTTCTGCGGCAGTTTCTCTTCAGTGTCTCTAAGGTCCCTTGGTCCATAGGCTGACATAAGGATGTGACATTTGGAGGCAAAAACATGGTCTTTATATCTTGATCTTCATCTTCATCTTCATTAGGATGACAAGTGGCATTGTGTAGAAGCGACAGTGCTTTGCGGGGCAAGTTGTTGGCTTTCCAAAACTTTTCAGTTTGTGGCACGAACTCGTTAAAAAACCATTGTTAAAAAATGTCTGAGCTCATCCAAGCATTTCACCGATAAAGCATTTTAGATACATTCTTAATTGCTCTCGGTTTTTTTGGCTTACCTATCATATACAGTTTCATTTTCAAATTTGCTGTGGCGTTACTGCATGCAAGAATTGTCACTCTTTCTTTGCTACGTTTGTAGCCTGGTGCTGCCTTTTCGGCCTTTGACGCTAATTTTTTTCCGGTAACATTTTGTAATTGCGACCAGTCTCGCCGCAGTTAAAAATTTGATCGCCTGTTAAGTTTCCCTTGTCCAACACCATGTGAAGTTTATTCCTAAACAATTTAACAGCTTCAAAATTTGCTGGAAGCTTTTCACCACAGACATTAACTGGCCGAATTCCGTATTTTTTCTTCCATCTATCGAGCCAGCCTACACTAGCTGTGAAATCAGGTTCACCTTCGTTTAGTTCGTTACGAAACTTTAAGGCTTTTTCCTGCAAAATAGGTCCCGACAGGGGTACACCTTTATGTTGAGTAAACCACAGGAACAAAGCTTCACTTACTTTTTCATAATCACATTTCTTCATGGTTTTCCGATCTTCCAAAACAGCCGAGGTTGCTCGCTGAGAACACCACTTCTCAATTTCATTGCGGTTCCTTTTCCAGTCTCCAACTGTTGTTTTCCCGACGTTATAATATTGCGCGACTTTTAATAAAGTTTCACCATTGTCTTTTCTTTTTAAAGCTTTAAGTTTTTCTTCCATTGAAACGACCACCATTTTCCGTTTTGAAGCCATCACCACAAATTTTTACAATAAACAAAGTGCAACACGTCCACTCCACTACAGATCTAAGTTAGCACTGAAATGAAATTTCGTGTGACGAGGGCCTCCCGTCGGGTAGACCGTTCGCATGGTGCAAGTCTTTCGGTTTGACGCCACTTCGGCGACTTGCGCATCGATAGGAATGAAATGATGATGAGTAGGACAACACAACATCCAGTCCCTGAGTGGAGAAAATCTCCGACCCAGCCGGGAATCGAACCCGGGCCCTTTGGATTGACAGTCTGTTGCGCTGACCACTCAGCTACCGGGGGCGGACTAACAAGGGAACTTCCCCATCGCACCCCCCTCAGATTTAGTTATAAGTTGGCACAGTGGATAGGCCTTGAAACACTGAACACAGATCAATCGAGAAAACAGGAAGAAGTTGTGTGGAACTATGAAAAAAATAAGCAAAATATACATACTGAGTAGTCCATGCACAAGATATGTAACATCAAGGACAACAATAGATTAGGAGCGCCGTGGTCCCGTGGTTAGCTTGAGCAGCTCCGAAACAGAAGGTCCTTGGTTCAAGTCATCCCTCGGGTGAAAAGTTTAATTTTTTATTTTGAGACAATTATCAAAGTTCAGGCACTCACACATAATCAACTTCGCTCTCCAAAATTCCAGGGCATATTCAGATATGCTTGGATATATGCAGGATTTGACGGTCTACACACGGAAAAATTTGAAAACGTTAAAAACATATGTTTTGATAGAGCACAGGGAAGACTGTGCGACTGTGAAACTGTTGCATTCATTTGTTGCAGTTCATGTGACAAACTCTTATGTTTTCATCACTTTTTTGGGAGTGATTATCACATCCACAAGAAAACCTAAATCGGGCAAGGTAGAAGAAACTTTTTACCCATTCTACAAGTGTACAAATTAGGTGGGTCGACAACATATTCCTGTCATGTGACGCACATGCCGTCACCACTGTCGTATAGAATACATCAGACGTGTTTTCCTGTGGAGGAATTGGTTGCCCTATGACCTTGGGATCAAATTGTTTCGGTTCCCATTGGAGAGGCACGTCCTTTCGTCTACTAATCGCACGGTTTTGCGGTGCGGTCGCAAAACACAGACACTAAACTTATTACAGTGAACAGAGTCGTCAATGAACGAACGGACAGATCATGACTTTGCGAAAATAAAGAAAGCAAATTTTTCACTCGGGGGAAGACTTGAACCACGGACCCCCCATTCCAGAGTTGCTCACGCTAACCACGGGCCCACGGCGCTGCTGGGTTCCTAGCATCCTTAATCTTGCCTATATTGCGCATGGACTACTCAGTTTGTATATTTCGCTTATTTTTTTCATAGTTCCGCACAACTTTTTCCTGTTTTCTCGATTGATCTGTGTTTAGTTTTTCAAGGCCTATCCACTGTGCCAACTTTTAACTAAATCTGAGGGGGGTGCGATGGGGAGGTTCTCTTGTAAGTTAGCACTGAGGAGTGAGGAGTAGCAGACGGTGACAATGAACTGAGTATCGACAAACAACACGTCAGTCACCTGTCATTGGCTGGCGCACGGCCGGCGCGGCGAAAGGGTCGGTAACATAGAAAGTCGGATAACCGAAGATCGGTTAATCGAGTCTCTACTGTGTTGTGACAAGATAAGGAAGACGAAAACGGTAGCGAGTGATCAGAATGAAAGTGGTTCTGCAGCGAATTTATGAGAAATGTCATATGCTGTTGAATGCGTGCTGGCGTAAGCTGTCGCCAGCACACCGGTCGGTAAAGATGTACCAAGAAGATCGATAGTAGGCGCTGTATCAAGCGCGCCTATCACAATAGAGGCCAAAGATAGACTCGCAAGCAACAGACCACCAACGCCCTCTCGAACGCGAGTATTTAGACCGCCGTCGCTGACCGGAGGGCTCAGTCTCAGTAATTCAGTCAGTCTGTCTCAGTCGCAGCCATAGTCTCAGCCTCAGGCACTAGCGCAGTCGCTCAGTCACTGACACACCAACTCACTCTTCAGTTTGGCCTCGGTCATTCATCGCATAGTGGGACTTGTACTTTACCAGCAGTGAGGGTAACATGGACTATTAGTGAAGAGCTTGTACGACAACTCATGGACTCTTAAAGTTAATTAGCTTCCTGTTCCTGTAAATAAAGGACCCTGTTAATATGTGTGTGCAGTGTGTTGTAGAATGAGGGTATCGGCCACCAAACAACATCCTCTCCCTTGCTTTCCATGGTACAAGACTCTACAGTGGCAACGAGGACACAACAGAATGCTTTAGCAAGGCCAAGAAAAGCTCCAACTGCAGTTTTTTTCACTAGAGTAACACACTATTCAGTGTAAAACTAGCATTTGTTGGGTTAGGACCTCTCCTTTTCCAACAAGCTACAAATTTTTCGTGATTTTATTAACAAGAATATACGTGTATATCCATGAATCAAATGGTTCAAATGCCTGTGAGCACTGTGGGACTTAACATCTGAGACCATCAGTCCCCTAGAACTTAGAACTACTCAAACCTAACTAACCTAAGGACATCACACACATCCATGCCCGAGGCAGGATTCGCACCTGCGACCGTAGCAGTCGCGCGGTTCCGGACTGAAGCGCCTAGCACCGCTCGGTCACCGCGGCCGGCCTATCCATGAATCCAAATGAGTTGAGGGACTGCTTTTTGAAAGTATGTAGATTTGTCACCTGGTGAAAGTAAACCTAGGTTTGCTGAAATAAAATTATTGTTTAGCAAACAAATGTTAATCGTTAAAGCAGTGGTAGTGTAAAACATAAGGTACCGCCACAGACAGACATTTCAATGCAATAATGACTGTTGTCGTGTTTGTTTAAAAATTCTAAATTTTATTGATAAAGAACGACATCCAGTTGGCATCCTGATTTCAACGATTGTTTGTCGGCATAGCATCGGAGATGAAAGATGAGACAGAGAAACAGACAGACGGAGATGTAAAGGTTGTTGTTTGCTTATGAATTTGTGATAAATGTCATAAACGCAGTAAAAAGTTGTAATTCACCAGGAAAATTGTATTATTTGGCAGCTACTGATGAACGAAAGATTGTGTTATTGGTTTACAGTACCAAACAATTTAAACGAAAATTCTGTTTGTATTTATTTCTAATCTGTTTACCACATTCTTCAAATCATTGACTGTATGTGGGAATTCATGCTGCCCGCTTTTGCCCGCTTCAGCTCATACAGGATGTTTCAGAAATACTTTTACAAACTTCGGGGACAGGATCGTTACACCAAAACAACGAAAAAAAAGTCCAGTAAACTTGGGGTCTAAAATGCATACCTTAAGAGCTATGAGCACCTGCTCATCTTCGATACTGTGAAACGTATCTCTTCTAAAGCAAGCTGTTTGCTTTCCGTATGGTATGAATCAAAACAAGGAAAAATGTCTAGTAAACACGTGATCTAAAACGCATAACGTAAGAGCTATGGCCACTTATTCAGTGCAAGAGACTGGTTTCGCAGTAGTGATGATAAACAAGTACTCATAGCTCTTAAGGTATGTATTACAGAGCCTATGTTTATTTTACATTTCTTTCTTGTTTTGTTCGTAAAAGTATTTTTGAAACATACTGTACATACACATTACTGTATTTTTTTCAAATTTGGGTGCTTCTGAAACAAGACATGCGTACCTGTTTGTTCCCGAATATGTACACCAGGCTAACAGTTATTTCTGATTCTTTTAAATTCTCCATAATTTCTGTTGGACTACTCTCCATTTTATGTAAAAATGAACAGTGTGAAATTTGGGCTCAGAAGGAGGACAGGGAGGGGTGCTCCTGTGACCTTGAAAATCACAAATTCAAAGAAATATAACCATCAACTTCGTGAAAAGTTATGAGTGGATTACAAATTCATTCTTTACCCAATGTTTGTAGTTAGTTTACCTCAGTCTTGTTGTTTGGATGCGCTCTCATGTCAGAGATCACACTGGTTGAGTGACGTGACAGTGCAGTGACCCCAAAACGGGCAGAGAGATAGCAGATTCAGATGAAGCGTTCCTTTTTTTTTTACAATCTAGCTTGGACCACTCCACTAGTCTTTCACTTTCGAGGGAAACAGCAGTCGTGTCAAGGACAATGTCATCATCTTCAGTTTGTTTGCGGAAGAAAATATACTCACTCTGATATTACTTCCATGAATTAATTGGAAATAAACTACCATTGTAAATAAATTTCCTTCTGTAAACGAACTGAATACGTTAAACGTATTCTGTTACATTAATTGTGCGTTCGAAATGTCCAGCTAGCTGTGCGGGAAGTGACGATTTATTGAGAAAAGGCACAGGAGCTGTGAAACTACCTACCGTACCAAAACTAGATGCTTAGTATCGACAATGGAAGCCACTACAAAAACATGCTGGCTGTTGTCGAACGTTAACAAGAAAAAATAATCAGATTTTGTTTTAAGACTTGACGATATTTTCGACATGGCACATGCAAATGCTTTAAATATCATTGCTGTTGAAGAAGACAAACAACTTTTCAGTAACCAACAACTGAAAGTACGGTCAGGGTAGATGCATGGAATTAATTGTCAGCTACCTGAGAGAGGGAGAGAGAGAGCGAGAGAGACAGGGGGGAGGGAGGGAGAGAGAGAGAGAGAGAGAGAGAGAGAGAGAGAGAGAGAGGGAGAGAGAAAGAGAGAGAGAGAGAGAAGAGCATCTGACCAAGAGGAAGCACCTGGGAGGAGAGTGGAGAGAAGCGATCGTGAAACACAACAATCTGGTACGTAATTTATTTATGAATTAATAACTTATACATCTGAAAATAAAAGAAAAGGAAAATCCACCATTGATCAGGACCTGATAAACGGTCATTTACGGAGAGCGTTCAGTAAGTAATGCTACACTTTTTGTTCTGAAAGCAGCTTGGTTTTATTCAGTACTTAAATACACCATACTATTCCCCACTCTTTTGGCTACCAAACCCTATTTTTCAACGTAATCTCCGGTCAGTGCGACAGTTTTACACCATATTACAGGGAGGGCGTCTGTGCCCGTATGGGACCACTCTAGTGCTTGACGTCGGAACCAACGTCTTTGCGTCAGTAACCTTCCCATCATCCAAGTATTGATACCCGTGGAGTGCATTCATTGTGCCAAACACATGGAATTTGGAAAGTGCGAGATCCGGGCTCTGGGGCACACACCTCTGAGTAGCCCAACCGGTGGACGAGTGGGTTCCGACCATCAACAGAACGTCCACTTTTGCAGCGAGGTGTTTGATTGTGATCCATTGATCGCCTCTAATGAGAGTGTTCGCACGTTCCATCACTGCAGGAGTAACAGTTGTGTGCGGCCGACAGGCACGCGAGGAATCAGACAGGTTTGCGCGACATTGTTGCGATGACGACAGATGCCTCGCCCAACGACTCATCGTGTTTTTGTTCAGTGCCTGGTTTCCATAGACATTCTGCAGCAGTCTACGAATATCTGCGATGCTCTGGAATTCAGTAAAAGGTCTCTGCTTGGAACTCACCTCTGTTACAGACGTCATTTTGAGGGCTACGTATAGAGCCACCACGTACCGGAACTTCTCGAAATTACAGGGGCTCAAGCGCTAACATTCCACGATACTCCACAATAAATTCCGCACTTTTTCAACCGAAATTGGCAGAGAAAAAAGTGTCAAATTCCTTATTGAACGCTCCTCATAGCTTTTATCACTCGCATCTTTCTCTTCATTTTTTTTCTCAGGTCGACTCACTGTATTGGTGACGTCGAGTTCCAGTAGTGTTGAATAAGAGTTACTTGATTTCGACGATGTTCTAGGAGAATTACCAGATAACATTCAAAAAAATTTCACCGACATAAATAAAAAGAAAAGTAAAACTAACAGAGTTGCAGCTGCCATTGATAAACGTAGGGTCAGTGACAAGGGAGCAGTTCACATCTTGATAACTGCATTTGAAACGGTATGTCAAGTTATAGAAAATTTTGCAGTCAACAGAATTTCTGTTCACAACTTCCGACAGAAACTCAGGGGGAAAAGGCTATTGTAATCAAGAAGCAATTGGAAGATAAGAAATCACAGGATGCTACCGTCTATTGCGATGGTAACTTGTTGCCAGTGTTAACACGTAACGAATCAGCAGAAAGACTTCCTGTGAGTCTTTCAGAATGTGGTACTGCACGACTGAGACACAGCAGATTGCAACTCTCATTGAATGGGGCCTTCAGCCCTGTTTCAAGCATTAGTTTTTGACACAACAGCGTGAAATATAGGAAATTTTACAGGCGCCTGTGTCTGGAAGGAGAACTTTTTTAAAAGAGATCTGTTGTATTTACCTTCCAGGCACAACATATACGAAATCACTCACATAAGCTGGCCGCTGTGACCGAGCGCTTCTAGGCGCTTCAGTCCGGAACCGCGCTGCTGCTACGGTGGCAGGTTCGAATCCTGCCTCGGGCATGGATGTGTGTGATGTCTTTAGGCTAGTTCTAAATTCTAGGGGACTGATGACCTCAGATGTTAAGTCCCTTAGTGCTCAGAGCCATTCATATAAATATTTTGACGAAAATATGGGCTGTGAAAACACAGGTCCTATTATAACAATCCTTTAAAGATTTCAGAACGCTTTGTCTGGAATCGATGTGAATAAATTCAATTCTGGAATTACGGTTGGAAACACCAAGGATCACCTGAATCAAGCTGATGTGTCTCAGATACTCGATTTAGTTCGAGATACTCCTAGAGAACAGCAACCTCGTTTTTAGAATTAATTGCGAATTTTTGTGGAAAATCTTTCCGATGTCCAGGCGCTACCCACAGCAAAGGTGAGCGACGATAGGTATTTATTGCGTGAAAATATTTATGTTTCGTGATGAATTTAATCATCACTATTAGAAAGGAATGCAGTCTGTGGTACTTGTGAATTCGTTGTCAGCGTGTATACGAATGCGCGATTCTCTGCTCCTTTTGTAGCCAAAGCAACGTATATGGATTTAACCAGTCTTTAAAAATATCAAGTTGTCGATTGTGATGTCCCTCTCGTGACTTTATACAAACTAAAAAATCATTTCTGATGCCGTCTCCTGAATCTGTATCCTTTGCATTCTGTGATCCTAATTTGTCCTTTGAATCAAAAACGAAAATGATTGATGCACTGCATCCCGATGTGGAACTAACAGACAAAAATATTAAAAACATCGAACTAGAAATCGAGCAAATTACAAAAATCACCAATTGTATTATTTACAGAAAATGAGAAGCAGAACCAGCATTTGCATCAGCATGTATGCGGGTACCGCTGTAACTTTCCAGAGCATAAAAAGAGGCTTTATCAAAGAAAAAGGATTTATAAAAGAAAATTTATTTTCTGGTCATATTTACCTCACAAGCAATGTACATATTTGTAGTATATACATAATTATGAAAGTCAGTACAACACATTTTAATACTCAAGATGACATAGTTGGAGTATCAGCTTCTTCAGCATAAAAAGTAAATGAGATTTTTGTGTGCTTTTTCGTCTTCGTTTTTTTTCAAATGTAGGGACGTGGGACTACTTCTCTATAGACCTCTAGTTATACACAAGTCATTGTTTCATACTACAGGTCTGTACAAAGAAAAAAAGTTAAACTGTGAATGATATGAGGAACCCTAATGGACATGTATGTCATCTGCCTGAGAATATGAGAAGAAAGACATGAATGTGGAAAAACTGTCGCTTGACGCTTGGAAATCTTATCGTATCTTACCAACTTGTGTTGAGTGGTTACGATAATTTAAAAATTTTAAAAGATTTATTGACAATTACACTATGTAATCTATTATGTTGGGTGTGTCATGTTATTTAATTGAAATTGAATGGATGCTGGATATACACACTAACGGTAGATTTCCGTCCCATTCGGGTAATCCCTTGTAGCGTTTCAGTTTTTTTTCTTTTTTTGTGTTAGTGTGTATATCCAGCATCCGTTCAATTTCAATTAAATAACATGGTATACCCAACATACATACAAACGAATGATTACTATATCACAAAAATTGGAGAAAGAGATTCACAAATTGAGCCCTCATGCAATTATCCATCTTTTTGGTTTGCAGCTCCTTGTATTGGCCGTGTTTGCAGTTAAAATTTTTTGGATTTGACATCCGCCAGTTATGCAAAACACCGTTTTCCTCAGTACTCAAACATGTTTCGGCACCATTGTCCCATCATCAGTGGGTTTTCGTTTTTACTTATTCTTTACATTTGATGAACTTGAATTTTATGGACCACTTTTGTGTTAATTATTACAAGTAGCTTGTCATGTTTTTGGGTGGCAAGCGCTCCATGCTCCGCATCATGTTGAGATGTTGTGATTCATACGTAGCTATAACAAGTATTTTCCACAAATAACGTAGTAAAACCAGAACAGTGTGTGATTGTGGCGTGGTTTAGTGAAAAGCGTTTTACTACGTTATTTGTGGAAAATACTTGTTATAGCTACGTATGCATCACAACATCTCAGCGTGATGCGGAGAATGGAAGTGCTTGCCACACAAAAACATGACAAACTACCTGTAATAATTAACACAAAAGTGGTCCAGAAAATTCATGCTCAGCAAATGTAAAGAGTAAATAAAAACGAAAACCCATTGATGATGGCACAGTGGTGCCGAAACATGTTTGGGTACTGAGAAAAACAGTGTTTTGCATAACTGGCGGACCTCAAATCCAAAAAAAAACTTATGCAATTAGTTATTCGGCTTGGCATTGATTGAAAGAGTTGCTGGTTTTCCTCCTGAGATATATCGTGCCAAATTCTGTCCAACTGGTGCGTTAAATTGTCAAAATCCAGAGCTAGTTGGGGAGTCATGCCCATCACACTCCAAACTTTCTCAGTTGGGGAGAAATCTGGCGACTTTGCTAACCAAGGCAGGGTGTGGCATGCAAGAAAAAGTCAGTAGAAGTCTAATCGTGAGCAGGCGGGCAATATTTTGCTTAAACGTAAGCCCATGTAACAAATGTAAGCCCATGATGGGCAACAAAACGGGGCTTAAAATATCGACGACGTACTGTTGCACTGTAAGGGTGCCGCGGATGACAACCAAAGGGGTCCTATTACGAAACGAAATGGCGCGGCAGACCATCACTCCTGGATGTCGGACCTTATAGCAGACGCCAGTCAGGTTGGTACTCCACCACTCTCCGGGGCGTCTGTGGACACGTCTACACCTGTGGTGGCTCAGTTCGAAGCGGAACTCATTACTGAAGACAATTATACTCCAGTTAGCCGAGATGCGAGGCCAGAGACATGTCTGGAGACAAGCCAAATAACTACTTGCATGAGGGCCAGAGGCGCACCAACGCGTTATGGACTTGCTCTGTTTGTGAAGGTCTTTCTCTTGAATAAATTACCCAACATTTATAAAATTATAATAATTTGGAAGAACTGGGAAATTTGAGGTAAGTTCCTATGGGACCAATCTCTTGAGGTTATCGATCCCTAGGCTTACACACTACTTAATCTAACTGAGACTAACTTACGAGAACGACAACACACACGCCCTTGCCGAGGGAGGACTCGAACCTCCGGCGGGGGGGGGGGGGGGGGGGTAGGGGGGGAGGCGCGCGAACCGTGGCAAGGTGCCCCAGACCGCACAGCTATCTCGCGTGGCTATAATCATTTGTTTGTTTGTACACGTAAACTATGTTTACAAATTTCCGTCCCATTAGTCTAATTTTTTCGTCGTGCGTCTTTTTTTTGTCTTAGAGTGGATGTAATGCAGTAAGCAAACATTATTGCTCACCTGTCAAGTACGACTACGAGCTGCTGTGGAAGCAGACACTGTGATTTTTGCCTACCCACTTACAATTTACCTAATCAGTCACCTAATACACTAAAATACCACGGACAAACCCTCGACCGTAAACATGCAAACCTACCTATTACATATACAGGTCTGGACCACCCTAAATAACTGTTTGTCCAGATGGAAATTACAAAATGTTTCGAGCAAATGTTCTTTAGCCGTCTGGGGGGACATCAGTCAGCATGATTGCCTTCTTTGTAGCTTTTGTTTTTTGCACAGGTATGAACAGCGGTATGACTTTTTCAAATGGCACCCTGTATTTTTTCGGTAATTCATTTCCTCTCCTAAAGACCTACTCAAAAATGTATCACAGTGTACCATTCACTGGAACACGACGTTATTAATTACATGAGACAACGCTGACTTTGAGCCCGAGATCACAAACCCGTCCACTTGCTGAAGATGTCAGAAAACAAATGAAAACCAAGTAAAAACATAGCGCAAGATTGACTTTCAATCTCCTGTACCATTGCCACGGAGTAGAACATTCAATGTTGCTCAAAGTGGTGACCCTGGACACCGACCGATACACTGGTGCACTCGTTGAATGAAAGAAGTATTTAATGCTTCCAGTGTTGCCTGCTGAAGAGAATTACAAGTAAGCACGATTCGTTTCTGCATGTCCTCTTGAGTTGTTGGAATACCGCGATAGACAACGTATTAAACGCACCCCCAAGGAAAAAAGTCCAGAGGATTTGAATCAGGAGGCCTAGCAGGCCAAGTAACTCTTCCTCCTTGACCAAGCCATCTGGGACGATACTTTCGGTTCGGAACACGACGAGACGCAAGGCATTATGTGCTGGACATCCATCGTGTTGATATCACATAAGCATTCTGGTTCTTAGCGTCACTTCATCCAGGAGAGGAGGAAGAATTCGTCTGAGGAAGTTGGCATACACTGTGCCGTTTAGACTACCATTGATGAAATAAGTGCCAATATTTGTAGTACCAAGCATCCCACACCAGACGTTAACTCTCCATTGACTATGATGTTCCACCTATCTAAGCCATCGTTGGTTGTCGCTGGACCAATAATGCATGTTCCTTGTATTTATCTGTCCCTTGTTTGAGAAGGAACATTCATCGGTAAATAGAACATCGGAGAAGAAGTTCGGGTTGGCGAGGATTTGCTGCAGTGCCCACTGACAGAACTGTACACGATTCTGGGAATCATTCCCATGCAATAATACTATTTCTGTAGGTGTACATGGTAAGCACGGAACCGGTGACGTTTAAGAGTACGATGTACACTGGTTTTAGGGATGCCAATCTCGTGTTCAAGACGTCGTGTGCTCACACGTGGATTCTTAGCAACGGAAGCGAAAACAGTAACTTTAGTAGTTTCGTCTGTGCAAGTGCTACGACGATTGCGTTGTCGTGGGTTGGAACTTCCCGTTTCCTGAAGCGACGCAGCAAGACGAGAAAACATCCGTCGGGATGGTGGATTCCTGTCAGGATATCGCTCTCTGTACAGTTCGGCTGCCTGCGTAGCAGTTCTCCTACCTTCAACAACAACAACAAGAAAAGAAACGTTATGTCGATGCATTTTGTAGGAAGGACAGCCTTTACTGTATGCCTACTCTACACAACAGTATTTAAAAGGACTAAACCACTTTACTAAATGTACCTGTACATAAGAAAACAGTATTGCAGATACTGTCGTGCTTATTTAAATTCCCCATAGATGAGTAGTATTTCTACCTTCTCTTCGCTGGTGTACATTCTACTCACACAACTCTTCAACTGACGATGGTTGACCGAATGACGGATGTGCATTATACTTATGTTTACATCTGTCCTCTGTCAACGTCATCACGTGGGTGTGTTCCATTACCCCGAGTACCTGCACTAAGCGCTGGGAGCGTCAACGTCAAAGTAGTGTTATGTAATTAATAACGTTGTGTTTCAGTGAATGGTACACTGTGATACATTTTTGAATAGGTCTTTAGGAGAGAAAATGAATTGCTGAATAAAAAATACAGGGCACCATTTAAAAAAGTCATACCGCTGTTCATATCTTTGTAAAAAACGAAGCTACAACAAAGGCAATCATGCTGGTTGATGTCCCCCTGACGGCTGAAGAACATTTCCTTGAAATATTTTGTAATTTGCATCTGGACAAACGTATTTAGAGTGGTCAACATAAGTGGGACACCTTGTACAGCAAAAACTCCACACAGGACTAAATATAATAACTTAATTGAATTCCTCCATCATCGTCCACAACCATGAAGCCGTAACATGATATATGCTTTCTTGCGTCAACTTTGTCTGTTTTCCCGAACGCCTTATACTGTACCTCGCTTTCCGTATCCGTTCGTCCTCCCCAATGGACCTGGTATCAAAGTCCCTCACTCACTGCCAGTTTCGGACTTCATGCAACTCACGAAAGGTTAACATCAACTACTCAACAACTTCATCTACGACCACCAAACCTAATTCTGCGTCGTACTTATACAAGCACATCACACCCTCCCCCCTCTCTCCAGTTTTATACGTAACCATTGACCACATATTATCCCAACGAAACTTTAACTGCGTCCTTTTACTTGACCACGACATCGGCCTAGAGGTATAAACGTAGGTATTTAACTCAATGACCGCTCTCTAAGTCAGGGGTTCTCGACTCTTATTCTTCCTTCGCAGTAGCTTTGCTCGGGTTGCATTTTCCCAACAGTTTCATCCCATTGTCTTTCAGAAGCACCCATCTTATTCTGGCCACTTGTTTCTCAAAATCAACAAATCCCACTTGTCATTCATTCCTGCTGCCCGACTGTCCCAGACTCGTCCACCCCTATTGTCATCAACAACGCGAATAAGTAGTAAAAGACATCAGTTTTATTTGTGAAATCAGCAAAAGAATCGGACTTCATGCTTAAAGAAATGCCCAAAGACAGCCATTGATATTTTAACTTAAAAATATGTCAAAGTTAATAACATTTTAAGGGTTATGAATCATTTTTATACATTTTTAAAACCGTAATGGCTCATGTACAGGTATAACTCTTACCGCTGACAGCCCAGAACGAAGATGGAAATAAAAGTAAAAGAAAAAATCGAACGAAAGCTAAGGTACTGCAAGCTAACAGGAAAAGACACTGCAACAAGATAGAAGATGGAATGGTTGCTAATCTTTGGCATCGAAAGGTAGATGATTGTGACGCTGCCGTACAAGTCGACGCGAATACAAATTCCGTAATAATTACGCTTCTGACAGCACTAAGACAGCTCCTTTCACATCAAGATCAGTGGGAAATCCTTAGCAACATGGATACTGGAATGTAAACTACAAATCTTCAAGCCGGGAGCAGTGCACTAAATAAAATTTTGTGTGTTAACATACAACGACATACAGTATTAGCTTGGTTTGATGTGATTACTGGTCTGTCCCCTCCTGACTGTAAAAGCGTTAGTGTCACTTACATGTGAATGGCGTCTTCGATGTCCTGGAAGACGTCTCGGCGTGACCTCCAACGACTTGCTGCTGCAGTCTTCTCATCTTTCTCACCTTTGTCCTCTTTTTTATCGTCGTCTTTATCGTCTTTCAAATCATCCATCGAATCTTCTGTGTCATTTCCCTTTTGCAGGTCATAGTCTAGTTCGACAGCTATCGTTTCCGTCCATATGCTAACACTTGGAACAACTGCCCATGAAAGACACAGAGCCATCTGTAGGAAGGTAAAGGTGATAATTAAGAAGCGAAAGTTACAAACAAAATGTGACTTGTTAGTGGGAGTTGCAATCCATGTCACAGCGATAAAAGTGAAATTTCACCTTTGAATGCTCAATCTCATATCAGTACATTTCTTACTGGTTGTTTAATGATGTTCTCTGTACTCCGTGTCTTTGTTTAAGTAATAAGTAATACTTATATATATATATATATATATATATATATATATATATATATATATATATATATACAGAGAGTTAGGGGTATAGGCACAGATATTGTCATCGTTGGTGCTTAAATACACTACTGGCCATCAAAATTGCTACACCACGAAGATGACGTGCTACAGACGCTAAATTTAACCGGCAGGAAGAAGATGCTGTGATATGCAAATGATTAGTTTTTCAGAGCGTTCACACAAGGTTGGCGCCGGCGGCGACACCTACAACGTGCTGACATGAGGAAATTTTCCAACCGATTTCTCATACACAAGCAGCAGTTGACCGGCGTTGCCTGGTGGAACGTTGTTGTGATGCCTCGTGTAAGGAGGAGGAATGCGTACCATCACGTTTCCGACTTTGATAAAAGGTGGATTGTAGCCTATCGCGATTGCGGTTTATCGTATCGCGACATTGCTGCTTGCGTTGATCGAGATCCAATGAGTGTCAGCAGAATATGGAATCGGTGGGTTCAGGAGGGGTGCACGAATTCCTGATCTGTTGCTCAAAGGAAAATGCACATTAATGGGTTTCTTGTGCCACCCGTTCTTGGAGATACTAACAACCTAAAAACTTACTACTCGTAATGGCTATGATTAGTAGTCTGCAACTGAAGTAAATACCGATGTAATTTTGTTCAGTACACTGTCCTCAGCCATCAATAGAAATATCTGCACTTTTACCGCAAACAACCCGCATATACTAGTGAGCGGTAATTTTTATGAAGTGATTAACAGTCTGTGTTCTACACATATGAAGCAACTGTCGCCAATAGTACTCATTTTGTTGTATCCGTACGTAATTACAAATATCATATAGTAAAATAATGCTACTTAATTGTTGGTACAACTAACGAATACGTTTGACAGTAAATGTTTAACGTGACAGTTTGTGACGTGCTATATGGAGCATTATCAAAGACTGACGCACAGATGAAAGAAGGCATACAGTAATTCATAAGGGAGTAAATGGCATCTATGGTATCAGATAAGTTATGTAAAGGCTGAGACATGTGGCTACTCCCTCAGTGATGTTCGGTCAGCGCTGTGGACACCGCTAGCTTTGACATCAATTGTTTGTAATGCTGTAAAGTTCAGGTCTGTAACCAAATGTGTACCTTTTATCTGGATCTTGTCGTTCTCTTTCGGCATCCACTATCCGTCCTAGTAAGGGTAACAGCCTCAGTAGCGTTGTGTTAAACACTCTAGCAACTTTGTAAGAGATTTTAGTTTGGAGGAAAGTTGCTGTCAGTGGGCTACCTAAACAAAATGTGTGATAAAATTCTCGGATGTTGTAATAAATATTTTACTTTCACTGTAACTTGACGCTTTCTTTTTATTTCACTACAGTATACACAGAAGAAATAAATATTCAATGTTACTGACATGTTTGAAAAATGAACATATATGAAGGGCTTATTTCAATAGTGGTACAAGTCCATTATCTCCACTTTTCTGTCTGTAATGCTTCTGAAATTAATGATCCAAACAAACAGAAAGAAAGATTCATTTCTAGCAAGAAGCCATATGGTTGAATGTTTCTGGTATCTCAACTGCAGATTTTTCAGCGCTCATTTAACTTTAGGACTCTGTATCTCAGAATGAACAAAAACGGACTTGTACCACTATTGAAATAAGACCTTCATATGTCATAGGCTCAATCAAGGCGGCCAGTTTTTTTCCTTGGGCCAGGCGGTTACCGTGAATGGGCTGTAGTGCAATAACTGTTAATTACTACACACGCGTAAATAAGTGTCAAATGGTTCAAATGGCTCTGAGCACTATGCGACTTAACTTCTGAGGTCATCAGTCGCCTAGAACGTAGAACTGATAAAACCTAACTAACCTAAGGACATCACACACATCCATGTCCGAGGCAGGATTCGTATCTGCTACCGTAGCGGTCGCTCGGCTCCGGACTGTAGCGCCTAGAACCGCACGGCCACTCCGGCCGGCAATAAGTGTCACTATAGTTCACATTTCTTATTTTATTAATTTTTTTCTGGATCCTGAAACTGAATAACACGCATTCGAAGCACAGGAGATTAAAGTAGAAATGTTGGCTTCGAAGGTTAAAAATCACATTTGACAGATTACCAAAACAATTACAAACCATTCGAAGACGTATAACAAAAACTATTACTTACATTTTGTTCATAGAGGCGTACTTAGGCCTAAGCTTAGACAAAATTCGAGGTGGCTCATTCAAAACAAGTCGGCTTGCATCGGTTAACAACACCTAGACTCCGTCCACAGCATATAACTTTATATTGTGAATACAAAATGGTGTGAATGGCTTGTACTTTCCAATGAAGACCGCTAAACTTTAATCATAGCAGGGCGACGTTCCAATCATTAACACCAGTCAGTTACAAGAAAATGGTGCAAATGCTACCTCTTTTCATTGTTGCTTTGTTTCGTCGTGGAGCAGCTCACTAAGAATATGGCGGATCTCTGGGAACACAGGGGTACAACGAATGACCGCTAGTGTGCTCCTATTGTTAATATCCATAGATAAATAGAAACGGCCCATCGAAGTAGCCGGCCTATCGACAGAAACCTTCCCCTAGAACTGGCAGTGTGTATAAATAAAATGACTTCATTTCACACTATGCAAAGATTTAATTACTCTGACAATGTAACAGAGTACTGAAATAAATATGTAATTTGGCACCGTGAGAGGGCAGCAAACAAAATTGGGCGTCGATATTATGGGAGTTGTATTATTTGAGGAGGAAGGATGAGAGGTATGTAAGTGACTATTATGGAAGTTTAATAGCTGCCAACAAAAATATATTTTTGAATGCTTGTTACGTAGTACATTAATCTCATGACTTATTCATCAATGAGTGTATATCTGACCTCAGTTTCTCTTTTCTATCAAGTTCTGTTTTGTTACAAAGTAACTTAATAATACACTGATAACGAATGAAAAGTAATGCGATTTTTAAAAATCAACAGAGGTTTTATTCAAGCATAAATAATAAAAAGCCTCCTTGAAACACCTAACGCAGTTTTTTTCCGATGATCATCCTGTTTGTATGTCTTGGTGAAGTGACCAGCAGTGGTCTCCAATCATACCAGTACTGCAGCGCCCATGACACAGTCTTTTCACCACTCTGATGTTTTGATGAGACCGTTCACCTTGTTGCTCACTGACATCGCGCAAATATTCAGGGTGAAATCAAGGTAACTGGTGAGAAACTGAATATTGAGCCTCATCAAACAACCTAACTTCTTAAACTTTCTTAACATGTTGGCTCTCGCAGAACTATAGCATTGCTTCTTTTGGTTACCAAAGAACAGTATTAACGCATGTGAATACTATCCAAGCTTTCCTTCCACTCAAACTTATTTTTGGATCAAAGTTGAAATTGAATGTGAATTTCTAATTCCATCTCCAATAAAGAAGTCTTTCAGTTTCAATTATTATGTATGAGGAAACTTCTCGCGTTTATATTCGTTCTCCGTCCTCGCGTAAAGGTTTCACAAACTGTTTGATTAGTCCCAACATAATGTGTATAAGTGGTAATAGATTTTTTCCAGATACGGTCTTTCTCCAGGCTTCAAACACTTCGTTGCAGACGAATTTATTCCAGGAGAGTGTTGATCCTTTGCCCTACTGTCTAACGCACACACCTCAAATTATTAATTGTAATAGTGTAAGAAACGTACATAAATAAAACTGCAAAAAATCATTTTATTAAAATCTTCGATATTAACTATAAAAAAGATTGAGTGATATGACATTCTTTGTTACCAAAACACTGATAACCAGAAGAACAAACTAACAAGCTAATTTCATTACAAAAGTGTTTTCATTTTTGATCTATGTATTTGTTCTGCTCGGAATCCTCCATCATAATGTGGAGCTGGTTAAAACAACTTTCGGATTGGATGTGAAGCTTTTGGAGGTGAACTAAATGAGATATGTGTTAGTATGGGATGGGTGGTAAATGTGAAAACGATAGGGTGTTCTAATCAAGTGTAGAGGACGTTAAATACATCCGGAGGAGTTCTAAGAATTTAAGTTCTGTTTAGAACTATAAGAGATGGTAAAAGACGCGTCTATAAGAAGATGGGATATAAATCGCTTAATGGACATCATTATATTCTAGATTTTTTTTGTCATGAGTCTTCTGACTGATTTTAAGCACCTCACCATGAATTTGTCTTTTGTGCTAACCTCTTCATCAGACCGCTTGCAGCCTATGTTCTCAGTTATTTGTAGTATGTAATCCAGTCTCTGTCTTCCTCTACTGTTTTCATCCTTTACAGCTCCCTTTGAAACCAGGGAAGTTATTCCCTCATAGCTTAACCCATGTTCTATCATCGTTCCTTCTTCTTGTCACAGTTTTTTGTATATTCCTGTTTTCGACAATTCTGCGGAGGACATCTCCATTGCTTACCTTATCAGTCCACCCAATTTTCAACATTCTTCGGTATCACCACTTCTCAAAAGCTTCGATTCTCCTCTGTTCCTTCTTTCCTGCAGTCCATGATTCACTATCATACAAGTCAGTGTTCCAAATGTAAGCGCTCAGAAATATTTTCCTTTTATTAAGGTCTATACTTGATAATAGCAGACTAGAATTTATGCGAAGTGATAAATCTGAAAGCAGCTTAAATCCAAGTAAAGTTAGGAAAGACGAGGATCGGTCGGATAAAAATTTTCTAGGCATCAATGACGGTGAGAGGCTGTACTCTTCAAGTGAAGCCTTCTTAGAAGATGTAGTCTACTGAGGGTTTTATTTGTGGCTGTTAGTTAGTATACTATTCAGATCTTTTAAGCAGTCGAAAGTTAGTCCCAAATATGTTTGTGTTCCGGTAACATGGACAGGTGTGTATGGTGAGGTGGAAATCGAGTTGCAGGCAGCGAATTGCCTGGACGTCGTAAGATTATTTGTTGGTACCAGAGGTAATATTATGACGAGAAATTATAACGCGGATTTGAAAGAATGTGTGGAGGATTAAAGGAGCGGATCAAGATCAAGGAAAGTGATGTCGTTACATGGATATGTCAGTAAATGAAAGAAGGACCACTGGGGTCCTCGTACGGATGATGGGTGCAATTGGGTGTACATGAAAAGTATTTGCAACTGCGACTACGAGAAACCTCAAGGTGTATAAGGGGATGACGACAGTGGAAAGTTGTGCCGGAACCTGACTAAAACCCGGATTTCCCGCTTAACGCGAGCTTTGTGTCTCTGCGTACGACCTGCGGTCATACCCAAACTTTCCAATGTCGTCATTTCTGCGTCACAGCCTGTACTAGCCGGCCTCTGTGGCTGAATGGTTCTAAGGCGCTTCAGTCAAGAACCGCTCATCAGCTACAGTCACAAGCTAGAATCCTGCCTCGGGCATGGATGTGTGTGATGTCCTAAGGTTAGTTAGGTTTAAGTAGTTCTAAGCCTAGGGGACTGATGACTTCAGATGTTAAGCCCCATAGCGCTTAGAGCCATATGAACCATTTTTGAACAACCTGTACACGTACACACATTACGTGATTTCCGTGCAGGGGAGGACATCTTAGTGGAAAGCTGTTGCCTGATATCGGCGGATAAATACGATATTTCAGTGCCTGTATTGTTAAGAAGAACGATGCTATGTTAATTAGTTAAATTGTTTGTTATTTCAGAATTAACCGCCATAACTGCTAGTACATTTGTCCCATAGTGAGACAAGCCAGATAGTCCTTTGGTGAAAAGATGTTTGTGGTGGGCTACGAAACCGTGGTTTTACCCAGGCTTGAACCTCTTCGTCCAAAGCAAATCGATGGCCACGAATATCTTTCTTTGTGGCCCCTAAAATGTATAAATCGCATGGGGACAGATAGAGACTGTATGGGTGATGTGTAAGGGCTTCCCAGCGAAATTTCTGGAGCATAACCGAAACAACAGGCATGCCAGCTCCAGGATAGTGTGCTCCCTGCCGCCGTTGGATAAGCAGCTGCCAGTAGAAAGTCGTACACTCCTAGCTCACTTATTTGTTACATAGTTTAATTCTTAATTTCTTTACGTGTTTTAGGTACTTGCACTGTTTAATTCATAAATTTCGGCCGTATTATAGTATTTGAGAGTTGTAACATCGCGTTTTAGTACCTGAATGGAGGGTCGGAATCAGAGGCTGAGAGGGTTGTGTGACCGTGTGGGCTGTAGATTCCTCGACTTGCTCCATAGGGTGGTGGGGTTTCGGGTTCCGCTGGATAGGTCAGGAGCCCACTACACGCAACAAGCGGCTACACGGGTAGCAGGGGTTGTTTGGCGTGGACTGGGTGGTTTTTTAGGTTAGATGGCCTCGGGAAAGTACAGAAAGGGCAACAGCCTCAGAGGGTGCGGGGCAAAGTCAGGACATGCGGGGACCAAGCACCAATCGGTATTGTAATTGTAGACTGTCGAAGCTGCATTGGTAAAGTACCGGAACATCAAGCGCTGGTAGAAAGCACCGAAGCTGAAATCGTTATAGGTACAGAAAGCTGGCTGAAGGCAGAGATAAATTCTGCCGAAATTTTTACAAAGGCACAGACGGTGTTTAGAAAGGATAGATTGCATGCAACCGGTGGTGGAGTGTTCGTCGCTGTTAGTAGTAGTTTATCCTGTAGTGAAGTAGAAGTGGATAGTTCCTGTGAATTATTATGGGTGGAGGTTACACTCAACAACCGAGCTAGGTTAATAATTGGCGCCTTTTACCGACCTCCCGACTCAGAGGCATTAGTGGCAGAACAACTGAGAGAAAATTTGGAATACATATCACATAAATTTTCTCAGCATGTTATAGTCTTAGGTGGAGATTTCAATTTACCAGATATAGACTGGGACACTCAGATGTTTAGGACGGTTGGTAGCGACAGAGCATCGAGTGACATTATACTGAGTGCACTATCCGAAAATTACCTCGAGCAATTAAACAGAGAACCGACTCGTGGAGATAACATATTGGACCTACTGATAACAAACAGACCCGAACTTTTCGACTCTGTATGTGCAGAACAGGGAATCAGTGATCATAAGGCCGTTGCAGCATCCCTGAATATGGAAGTTAATAGGAATACAAAAAAGGGAGGAAGGTTTATCTGTTTAGCAAGAGTAATAGAAGGCAGATTTCAGACTACCTAACAGATCAAAACGAAAATTTCTGTTCCGAAAGTGACAAAGTTGAGTGATTATGGAAAAAGTTCAAGGCAATCGTAAAATTCGTTTTAGACAGGTACGCGCCGAGTAAAACTGTGAGGGACGGGAAAAAACCACCGTGGTACAACAACAAAGTTAGGAAACTACTGCGAAAGCAAAGAGAGCTTCACTCCAAGTTTAAACGCAACCAAAACCTCTCAGACAAACAGAAGCTAAACGATGTCAAAGTTAGCGTAAGGAGGGCTATGCGTGAAGCGTTCAGTGAATTCGAAAGTAAAATTCTATGTACCGACTTGACATAAAATCCTAAGAAGTTCTGGTCATACGTTAAATCAGTAAGTGGCTCGAAACAGCATATCCAGACACTCCGGGATGATGGTGGCATTGAAACAGAGGATGACACGCGTAAAGCTGAAATACTAAACACCTTTTTCCAAAGCTGTTTCACAGAGGAAGACCGCACAGCTCTTCCTTCTCTAAATCCTCGCACAAACGAAAAAATGGGTGACATCGAAATAAGTGTCCAAGGAATAGAAAAGCAACTGGAATCACTCAACAGAGGAAAGTCCACTAGACCTGACGGGATACCAATTCGATTCTACACAGAGTACGCGAAAAAACTTGCCTCCCTTCTAACAGCCGTGTACCGCAAGTCTCTAGAGGAACGGAAGATTACAAATGATTGGAAAAGAGCACAGGTAGTCCCAGTCTTCAAGAAGGGTCGTCGAGCAGATGCGCAAAGCTATAGACCTATGTCTCTGACGTCGATCTGTTGTTGAATTTTAGAACATGTTTTCTGCTAGAGTATTATTTCGTTTTTGGAAACCCAGAATCTACTCTGTAGGAATCAACATGGATTCCGGAAACAGCGATCGTGAGAGACCCAACTCGATTTATTTGTTCATGAGAACCAGAAAGTATTAGCTATAGGCTCCCAGGTTGATGCTATTTTCCTTGACTTCCGGAAGGCGTTCGATACAGTTCCGCACCGTCGCCTGATAAACAAAGTAAGAGCCTACGGAATATCAGACCAGCTGTGTGGCTGGATTGAAGAGTTTTTAGCAAACAGAACACAGCATGTTGTTATCAATGGAGAGACCTCTACAGACGTTAAAGTAACCTCTGGCGTGCCACAGGGCAGTGTTATGAGACCATTGCTTTTCACAATATATATAAATGACCTAATAGATAGTGTCGGAAGTTCCATGCGGCTTTTCGTGGATGATGCTGTAGTATACAGAGAAGTTGCACCATTAGAAAATTGTAGCGGAATGCAGGAAGATCTGCAACGGATAGGCACTTGGTGCAGGGAGTGGCAACTGACCCTTAACATAGACAAATTTAATGTATTGCAAATACATAGAAAGAAGTATCCTTTATTGTATGATTATATGATAGCGGAACAAACACTGGTAGCAGTTACTTTTGTAAAATATCTGGGAGTATGAGTGCGGAACGATTTGAAGTGGAATGATCATATAAAATTAATTGTTGGTAAGGCGTGAACCAGGTTGAGATTCATTGGGAGAGTCCTTAGAAAATGTAGTCCATCAACAAAGGAAGTGGCTTACAAAATACTCGTTCGACCAATACTTGAGTATTGCTCATCAGTGTGGTATCCGTATCAGATCGGGTTGACGGAGGAGATAGAGAAGATCCAAAGAAGAGCGGCACGTTTCGTCACAGGGTTATTTGGTAACCATGATAGCGTTACGGAGATGTTTAGCAAACTCAAGTGGCAGACTGCAAGAGAGGGGCTCTGCATCGCGGTGTAGCTTGCACGCCAGGTTTCGAGAGGGTGCGTTTCTGGATGAGGTATGGAATATATTGCTTGCCCCTGCTTATACCTCCCGAGGAGATCACGAATGTAAAATTAGAGAGATTCGAGCGCGCACGGAGGGTTTCAGACAGTCGTTCTTCCCGCGAACCATACGCGAGTGGAACAGGAAAGGGAGGTAATGACAGTGGCACGTAAAGTGCCCTCCGCCACACACCGTTGGGTGGCTTGCGGAGTATAAATGTAGATGTAGTAGATGTAGATGTAGATCACTCTTTTCTTTGAGTACAAGGGCTTTAACACCGAAAATGCATGATGCATGGAACCTGCTACCGTTATATAATTTTTTTTAATTGTATGTAAATATTTGTAATTTAAATGCTTTCTTTTAATAAGTAAGGACATTGCTTCACTGTATGCCTACATTTAGGTAGAAGTCAGTTGACGTTTCATTGTATTTATCTGTGTTTTACTGTGAGTCTTATAAGCTCTTGGAAAAAACAAAAGAAATTGTTATTTGCATCAACTAGCAACGATAATAGCAGTGCTTGTGCGTTGTAAAATCTTTGGATAGAGGTTTGTTGCGTGGAGCGCGCGGAGAGAGGGAGAGATGGGTTCTAGCGCTTGTAGTGTGCGGAAGTGTGGTGTTAACGCTCTCGCAGTAGAGAGTACCATTTTCGGCGGCATCATGTACGCGCGCCGGCCAGATGACTAGTAGCAGGAAGAAGGACAGTGGACGGGCGGAAGAGGCTGTATTAATTACGATTGCCCATTCCTATAGTTAGCCGTGGCTCCACAATATGCTACCGTCCTCAGTAACAGCAGCAGTTCCAACAACACCGTTTTGTCGTCGGCTGCGAGTTTCGTCGTATGCACAGCAATGAAGTAAGACTGTTCATTGGTAGAAAGTATTAAAGACTAACCTAGCAGCACAACTGAATGTGATTTGAATGATAAGATTTATTTAAATAATAATCAGTTAAACTCAGGGAGATCGTGTCCTCAATGCCCCAGACATTGTTACCAAGCAGGGTCCTTGTTCCTTTTCTTTTCTTATATGCTAACTGAGTGTCATAAGAAACAAACTGAATAGTTACAGCCAGTTTATTAATGAATAAATTCTCTTTTAAAAATTTTAGCCTCAGTTTACTTTCAATTAACTGTTGTACAACACAGGCTTCAGTATATGACTAAAGTAAAGCAATTTAATCTTTCAAGTTTGAGAATCAATCATTGGAAAAAAATCCAGATCTAAGGAAATGCACAAATAAGGGTGTGGAAGTTTATTTATTTTACATATAGCTTGGACTACATGGCTGTTTGGTTTTTAGGGTATTCTAGTATTTTATTCTCTTCAAGTCAATAAAAAAGGCTCATTTGTTCAGAAAATAATATGAAATCCAATTTGCAAAATTAGTAACAGCAAAGTAAAAAGTGCTTTTTCTTTTAAATTTCTTTCATGAGGTCACAGAAAGTCATTGTTTACGTAACGAAATTCGGTATAAACATATAGTTTAATTGCATATTTTCAAATCATTCCTCGAATGACTTTTTCAAAATTTAATGCCAAACATACCGTAAGAGTGACTTCTCAGTTTTCTTTATCGTTACACACTCACTTAAAATTAGTGTAAAAAGAAAAGAAGTGGAAACCTTTAGTTGCCACGTCAGTGTTTAGTAATACATGTTTTTCTTTCTCATCAACTTGTACAGGATTTTGCATGCAAATTGCCCTAGTGGGCTGGCGACCGTTAATTATTTCCTTTTTGTTCATAAGTGTGCCTTTTGGATTCATGATCAGTGGTACCCCTTTCTGTGCAGTGTTGTTCGTGAGTGAATTCACAAAATAATTAATATATAAGGTAAATATCTGTCTCTTTAATACAATCATCACACAGCGTAGTATAATGATTACAGAATAAATAAGCCACATGTGTGGACTGTCACTTGTCGCTGTGTGCTTGATGGGCCAGCTACTTAATAACCCTGTTCCTTCTTTTTTACTTTCTTTTCGACGCTGTCGTGGCTCTCGCATTCATTTGCCAGTGGACTTTGTAGGCATTTTACATTCCTTTCGATGCGAGCCTTCCAATGATTTGAGTCTTCTGTCATTCGAACATGTTTACCAGTTAGTATCGATTCAGTCGGATATTTTTATTGTCCCAGTTTGGGTTCTATCAGCGCTGCTCAGGCTCTTCAGAATGACACCCGAATGAATGTCCTAAATAAACTCGTTTCTACGCTACACCAGTTTGTAGCTTTACACAAAGTTAATTCGTAATAACCATGGGCGAGCCCCTAACTTGTATGATGCTGTCATAAGGAAAACAAATACTACGCGGCAACGACATACAGTCATTATCTACGGGGTGAATATTATTGAACTACATGAAATAAAATCGTCTTAATTTCTGAAGGTTTGCGTTTGAACTTTCAAACTGCACGGTAGGCTGCAGGGCTTGATGGGAATTAGTATGCGCAGAATGGTTTGGTTTAGCGACGAAGCCCACTTTCATTTGGATGGGTTCGTCAACAAGCAAAACTGGTCCATTTGAGGGACTCAGAATCTGCAGTTCGTGATCGAGAAGTCTCTTCACCCTCAACGGGTGACTGTGTGGTGTACAATGTCCAGTCACGGAATAAACGACGCGATATTCCTTGATGGCACGGTGACTACCAAGCGGTAGGTGAAGGTTTTGGAAGATTTCATCCCCATTATCCAAAGCGACTCTGATTTCGACAAGATGTGGTTTATGCAAGACGGAGCTCGACCCCATGATGTCCTGGAGGAGCACCGCCGGAATCGCATTCTAGCTCTGGGGTACCCTGGGGCCACTGCCATGGGCCTCGATTGGCCGTCGTATTCTCCGGATCTGAACATGTGCGACTCCTTTTTGTGGGTCTATAATGAAGACAAGGTGTACAATAATAACTCCCAAAACCAATGCTGAGTTGAAAACGGTCATTCAGGAGGTCATGGACAGCAACGATGTTCCGACACTTCAGCGGGTCATATGCAGAGTTTCGATATTGGTCTGCGCCACATCACCGCCAATGATAGCAGGCATATGGAACATGTCATAACCTAAATCGGAATATCTGTAGTGACTTTTATATGTTGAATAAAGTGTGTTCATAGAGTTCAATAACTGTCACGCTGTACATAATAGGAAACCTGTTGTCACTCGGTTGCAAGCTATGTGACCCCAGCCTTGTCCAAGAAATTCTACGGATTCAGGCCAGGTGAACGTGGAGCTCATGCTACCGCTAATACATCGCCCATGGAAGCTGCGGTAATGTACAGCAGCACGATGCATAGAAAATGTAGAAAATGGGGTGGTGCCCCGTTATAAGTAAACCACAGTCGTTGTCTTCCTGCAAGGGTAACATTCTCCAATAGCGCTGATAACTTAAAGCACAGCACCTGTTAATCTGTTTTGTAAAGTGAATCGCCTTGTGGATCTGTGAACGATAATTCCCGCCCATACAGTGATACTACAGCGATACTGATGCCCCACCTCCATGACTGCTCGAGAATTTGCATTTGTCTACAAATGCTTGTTGTGGTAATTCACTACGCCGTCTCTCGTGAAGCCGAATACTACGTATTACTCGTCACAAGTGAACTGCCCCATGTATCTCTGGGTAATGGTTTCTAGTTTCGACCAGTACAACCTTCTGTAGAAATGTGTGACACCTTGCATGTGGCCGATAATAGATTGGTTGCTGTCTCGTGATGTAAATGAGGCAACTTCCTGAATGGCTTCTTACAACTCACCGAGAAGGTGGCGCCCTCTGGGAAGCGCAGCTCTCGCCGCTGCCTGGACAGTGGTCGGTAGCCGCCTTCGCGGACCGGCAGCAAAGTCGCGCTGTCGCCCCATGCGAAGACCGCAGGCAGCGCCGCGCACGCCACGGCGGCTGCCGCCGAACTCAGCAGCCACGGCATTCTGACACGCGGGTTGCCTACGCAGACGAGCTCTGGACGACGCTGTTCCTGCGGCATTTTAGAAGTAAACAACGCTGGTGAAACCAAAACACTTCCGCCCATGAGAATTCCCTCACGTGCGCTGCAGACCCTTGAAATAATTGGTGTAACTCTTTTTATTTTTCTTTATTTTGCCTTCGGCAGTTAACAGCAATTTAGCCAGCTAATACGTAAATAACTGACGCAGACTGCAAAACGTAAATTGATGACAAAGCGTGAGAGCACACAAATAAAAAGTTAAAAAAGGGCTTTAGAAGCCTGCTGTCGATGTGAAGGTATTTTACAATGGGTTTTGCTAATTTAAAAGAAAAGCTGGTAGAAAAATATTACAATATCTACGATTAATAATGGTGTCGTGGCGCAAATATACTAGCGTCCTTCAATAAGTAATGCAACACATTTTACTTCTTGGTCAATTTCGGTTGAAAAATGTGGAGTTTGTAGTGGGACATAGTGGAAAACTCCCGCTTCAGCCTCTGTAGTTCCATGAAGTTCCCGTATGTGGCGGCAGCATATGTAGCCTTAAAAATGGTGTCTGTAACGGAGATGCGTTCCAGGCGGACAGCTGTTATTGAGTTTCTTTGGCGGGAAACCAGAGCATCCCAAACATTCATAGGTGCTTGCAGAATGTCGACGGGGACCTGGTAGGGTGAGTCATTGGGCCAGGCGTCTGTCACGCCGGCCGGCCATACATAGCTGTAACTTGTGCGAAATAGGAACGTGCGGACCCTCTCATTCGCGGTGATCGACGGATCATAATGAACCACTCCGCTACTCCACTGGACGTCTCTGTTGGTAGTGCTGACATACTCGTCCGCCAGTTGGTATGCTTAAAGGTGTGTTTCCGGTGGGTTCCTCACCACCGAACAGGCAACCATGAAGAGCTACGAAAGACCACCTGTACGGAATTGCTTGCGCGTTGCAAGGCTGTTTCTGACAATTTTCAAAATGGCTCTGAGCACTATGGGAATAAACATCTGAGGTCATCAGTCCCCTAGGACTTAGAACTACTAAAACCTAACTAACCTAAAGACATCACACACATCCATTCCCGTGGCAGGATTCGAACCTGCGACCGTAGCGGTCGCACGGTTCCATACTGACAATTTTCGTAATAAAATGAAACACCTGCAGCCGTCGTCTTGATATTATTTTGTTGTCCTGCAACCAGTTTTGGCAACTCAGTACATCGTCTTCAGGCCACAACTGATGCTGAGGAAGTGAACTCGAATCGTATACCCGATCCGATCAAATGTTCAAATGTGTGTGAAATCTTACGGGTCTTAACTGCTAAGGTCATCACTCCCTAAGCTTACACACTACTTAACCGAAATTGTCCTAAGGACAAACACACACACCCATGCCCGGGGGAGGACTCGAACCGCCGCCGGGACCAGCGGCACAGTCCATAACGGCAGCGCCCTAGACCGCTCGGCTAATCCCGCGCGGCGCGATCCGATCAGTGGCGCATATCAATGAACTGGCTTCCTAGAATACTGTAAAAGCAATGTTGTACCTGCAGCTGCACGTCCGTTGTTGATGGCTGCAATCACAACATCGATTTTACAGTATTCTACAGCAGCCACTGATGGGATCGTGTATGCTATTGAAGTTCACCACTCAGCAAGTTAAGGCCTGAAGAGTGTGTATTCAGTCACAGAAACTGGTTGCAGTATATTACCAGAACATTAAAACGACGACTGTGTTTTATTTTATTACGCAAGTGAACGGCCGAAGCCCTGCAGACCGTCAACCACAAAACTGGACATAAAAATACTGAAAATTTTCTGTCGAACATTGTCACAGGGGAAGAAACATGCGTTGATCACTTCTAACCCAAAACAAAAAGGCAATCCGTGGAGTGGTGCCATACCAGCTCTCTTCTGAAGAAAAAGTTCCAAGCAACACTCAAAGCAGGCAAAGTCATGGCGACGGTCTTTTCTCGGATTCTGAAGGAGTTATTCTGTTTGATGTCCCCCCTTGTGATGCAACCATCAACTCGGAAGTGTATTGTGCTACCCTCAGGAAATTGAAAAAATGGTTCAAATGGCTCTGAGCACTATGGGACTTAACATCTGAGATCATCAGTCCCCTAGAACTACTTAAACCTAACTAACCTAAAGACGTCACACACATCCATGCCCGAGGCAAGATTCGAACCTGCAACCGTAGCGGTCACGTGGTTCCAGACTGAAGCGCCTAGAACCGCTCGGCCACACCGGCCGGCCAGGAAATTGAAGAAACGATTTCAGCACGTTCCTGAAGTATGTGAGTAATGAAAATTGAAACCAACATCTGTACCGTAGTTCAAACGTCATTAATGCATGTTCTGAATAAACGGCGTTTGAATTACAATACAGTTGTTGGTTTCAATTTTCGTCGTCACAAAAATGCAAACGAACTTTTCCTTCTCCTTGATAAAGGAAGGCCTCACATAAGTATGGGCACCCGAGAGGAACTCAGAAAACTTTCTTGGAGTGCTCGTCATCAGCCACCATACAGCCCTGATCTCCCACCTTCCGACTTCCATCTATTTGGCTCAATGAAGGATGCACTGCGTGGAAAGCAGTACGTGGACGATGAGGAGGTTACTGATGTAGCGAGGCGTTAGCTCTGACGCCGAAAAGTACTTTTAGTGGTACCATACGGGCATGCAAACCGTCGCTTTGAACGGGGATTATGTTGAAAAATACGATTTTTTAGCCAAAAGAGTGGGAAATAGTTTAGTGTATTGAAATCCTGAATAAAGCCAAAATGCTTTCAGAAATAAAGTGTGTTGCATTAATTATTGAACGCCCTTCGTAAATAAAGATACAAGTGCACTTTTAACACACCGAGTAAAAATTTTCACTGTAGTTTAACAAAGTTTACTGTTCTGGCACCACAAATTTAAGAAATGAAGAGAATAGGAAATATAGAAATACAAATGTTACAGTCCTAAATTAAAATAACTGCATATATGACGCGTGTTAACATGAAACGATGGTTAACATAGTTTCCAATAAAGGATTATTACTACAGAGATATCTTGGCAGCTCGTAAAAATTTAAAAAGGTATTTGGTACATGTGGGAGTACTCAATGAGCGCTCAATAGCAGCACTCGTACGAACCGCTGCGTTTAGACGACGTAATTGTTGCAAAAACGATAGTCTGTGCCTCTCACGTTTTGTACATGCAAAGAGGATGCGATTAATACCACCTTCTGTAGTGTTAGTGCAGCCACAGAACGGAGTTGTAATGATTCCAGTGCGGTGAGAGGGCGTAGGAAAACTGACGTTGTTGAACTTCATACGTCAAATAGTGAATATCAGCCCTCTGGATAGACGAACTTCGTGAAACCAGGGTCTATGAGGAATAACGTGCTTGCCTTGAAATACTGAGACATGTTCCAGAAATCTTACCATTGTTGAAAGGCATTTTTGTAGCCAGACGATGCCGTTCAAGAGGCGAAAGTTTGAGTTTGACAGAAGTTCCGAATTCTGGAGCTTCTTTAGCAACATATTGCCCTCATCATTATGAATGAAGCAGTAGTGAGACGTAAAACAATGTAATTCTATCGTTTTTAAATTTCACACTGGATGCTCTGTCAAATGATTACCAAGGTCATGATGCTGGTTTTGAAGTCGCCATCTAGTGATTTAGAGATTTTAAAACCGACGTAGAGTCAGATAAAATGAGGACCTTGGAAAGCCGAAGGGAGCTGACATATTTTGAGGCTTATGGTACAGCTACAGCTTTTTCAGAAAACACAGATGTTTCTTTCAGCAGTTGAAGCTGTGGAGTGTTGCCCACTCGTCTCGTATAGGGTGCCTAAAGGATGCTACATTCTCGGAATGCTATACAACAATTCAAGCTAATAACATTAACAGTTCTTTATTTCAACTAAGAAGATTGACAATACTTAACTTGTATCCACGTCAAGTGTCGCAAGCAGTAGGTGACATGCCAACAGTAATGTTCGTCGCTATAGACAATGTCGAAGTAAGCAATTGACACGGATCACTACTAACTGTTGTCGTAGCACTCTCCGCTAGGCTGCGCTAATACTCTGCCAATACTGTCCACTAATGTCCGGGAGAGGCTGGCAGTAGCGTCGCTTATATCCACTTCGGCTACTTCCCGCTCCTATCGTGGTGACGTCCTGGTCAGCGCTCTTATTGGCCGACGTCGACTCACCGCCTTGTCTGGTATTGCGTTCTTCCTCTTCGTTCCGGCGCTTGTGGTTACGCCTGGACAGAAGCATTTTTGAGATTTGTATTTGTGGACAGTGGAAAGCATATCTCACATTTTCTCCCTTTTTTTAAAATTGGAACCACCAGTATGTCAGTGCAGAAGTCCGAAGATTGCTGGTGTGCTTCGCACATTACAATAAGATAGAGGAATGGATTTTTTGATAGTGATGTGCCGCCTGTATGTATATGTACTACGTGGGAAAGAACTGAGTAACTGTAGGTATAGATAGTGAGCGAACTTGTACTGAGAACTTTCGTTGGCAGGTGACCCCATGTTCCACGGTAATAACCTGTGCAACGGGAGTAGCCGTTAAGAGGAGCATTTCGGTAAATTAAGTTAAGGACCTCCAGGCTGCAATGCTAAGGATGATTTGAAAAAAAACATCCTGTTAAGTCGAAATGTGTCCACCAGCAGGCACTGATATACAGGGTGTTACAAAAAGGTACGGCCAAACTTTCAGGAAACATTCCTCACACACAAAGAAAGAAAAGATGTTACGTGGACATGTGTCCGGAAACGCTTACTTTCCATGTTAGAGCTCATTTTATTACTTCTCTTCAAATCACATTAATCATGGAATGGAAACACACAGCAACAGAGAGTACCAGCGTGACTTCAAACACGTTGTTACAGGAAATGTTCAAAATGTCCTCCGTTAGCGAGGATACATGCATCCACCCTCCGTCGCATGGAATCCCTGATGCGCTGATGCAGTCCTGGAGAATGGCGTATTGTATCACAGCCGTCCACAATACGAGCACGAAGAGTCTCTACATTTGGTACCGGGGTTGCGTAGACAAGAGCTCTCAAATACCCCCATAAATGAAAGTCAAGAGGGTTGAGGTCAGGAGAGCGTGACGGCGATGGAATTGGTCCGCCTCCACCAACCCATCGGTCACCGAATCTGTTGTTGAGAAGCGTATGAACACTTCGACTGAAATGTGCGGGAGCTCCATCGTACTTGTAAAGGCACATGTTCTAGCAGCACAGGTAGAGTATCCCGTATGAAATCATGGTAACGTGCTCCATTGAGCTTAGGTGGACGAAACTAAAATGAGCTCTAACATGGAAATTAAGCGTTTCCGGACACATGTCCACATAACATCTTTTCTTTATTTGTGTGTGAGGAATGTTTCCTGAAAGTTTGGCCGTACCTTTTTGTAACACCCTGTATAAGGGTATTTCATGGACTTCAACTAAGAGGGCGTTCGTAGTAAGTGTAGAGTTTATAGCGCCTAAACATTTCGAATAATTCTAAACTGTAATTTGTCTAGTTTTCTTTCGTACAGTACGGATCGCCATACTAGCGAAGTCAATCTTGATCTAACTAAGACTTAGCAGGACGTCAGTAAGTGGATGGGGTGAGAGCCCTACCAAACTCGGGGACTGATCGGATAATGTTTAACGCTTGGTCACAGCCACTAAAATACGACGCCCAAGAATCGAGCCTGCTGCGACAACGGCTAGTGTTTAAGAGATAGGATCATTCTGGCAGGAATCCGTGGACTGGAACGTCTAGAAAATACACCGAGGTGTGACTTACTAGTCGAAGCTTCCATGCCTTGTGCTCGGATCAGGTTTTCGTACACGATATGGCAGAGGAAAGTGCTGCTTCACATTCAGAAAAAGAATTGGAGAGAGTATACAAACAACATCCTCTGAGTGCAAAGTATTTTACTCCATATGGGAAGAGCTGTCCCCAGATCCGTAGTGTACACAGCATACAGTAGAGGACTGGGAGACAATGCGGGGTCCAGTCATTCTACCCTAACCTTTCTTACCACAGTCATGCCTACTAGTCAACAAACTATTTTTGCCGGGACACCTAGAGCTCTCAGTTTGTGGAGAAAAATATCTATGTTTACATTGTCATAGGCCTCTCTGATATCCAGAGACATAATTGTGGTCATATTGTTCTTCGAAAAGGCTGTAAGGTATCAGTCGACAAAAGCGGGATGTTAGAAACTGTGCAGTTTCCCTTTCTAAACGCGGGTTGGGAAGAAGCCAAGAGATAGCATGATCCCAGCCGCCACTCCAGTACTTGTTTAACTTATCATTCCAGTGTTTTCTCAATACAATAGGAAAGTTCAGTGAGTCGGTACTAAACTGACTGACAACTGTCTTTGCCTCGTTTCAGGAGCTGGGCGGTTTTCTTGTGTTCTCATTCAGGGACGATGTCTGCCAAACCGCAAAGGTGATGGTACATTTGCAAAAGAAGTAGTAGCGCCAGTGCCGGATTCAGCCAGCGCGGGGACTGTAGCAAATGCTGCGAGGAGAACCTCGGTTTGCTTTGGGCCCCAAGCTCTAAGATATAAAATAAAAAAAAGAAAGCTTTTCTCATATTATTTGAGCCAATTCAGAGATTACACTAGTCAACTTAATGTGTGTAAGCAAATCACATTCCACCTTCCCTGAGGTCGTCTAGACACTTTTGTCCCATGGTGTTCCTTAACTCAGTTTCAATGCCCTTTGCTACTGGAAAAGAACGTTATCCACTGCAGTTAATGATAATCGAAGACAAGTCAATGCGTAAGACTATTTCTACATTTGGGAAACACGATTCTAACAAATTCTCCATTAAAAATTTGTGAAACTGCAGTTCTAGTGGCTCGTGCTTTTTTTCTACCATCTGTCTTGAGCAGCTCAGCAAACTGCACCAGTTCGTCACCTACGCTTTTGTGGCGCGCATACTGTAAGACCTTCGGTACACACACCAACTGATTATTTGACTTAACGCTCTAACGAAGTAGGCGAGTGTCAGCAATATGTCTCGTGGTCTTATCGTGGCGTGTTTATCTTCTGCCGTTAGGTCAGACGATAGAAATGGCACTTGCGCGCTTAGAGTAGCAGATTGACGGTGACCAAATTTCAACAGAACTTGATTAATTTTAACACACATTTATTAAAATAATAAAAACATAGATATTACGTAACTTGATTCTGGATGCTGTTTACAATTGGCACTCTGAAATTCCTTTGGTCTTGGTACGTTAATCTTATTCTCACATATCTCTGATACTTGACAAAGTGTCTATTCATTTATCCTCATGGCTATGTACATCAATATGATAATCTTATTAGGTGCAGACTGAAACTTGACAACAGACAAATGCAGACTAATGCAGACTGATTAATCGGAGGTCTGTACACTCGTTATAATACCTCGAGCGTTCAGGTATCACTGAGCGAGGGGAAAAGGTTCTACGTTAGCAGCAATCTCATTGGCTGCGTTACATATTAATACGCGGATCGGCGGAAGCAGAATTTGGTGTGTCTCTAAGACAGCGCCATCTCGTAGTGCGGAGATGGACGAGCGCTGCGCCTGCGCTGTTGTGCTTAGCGGGGCGCGCTCTATTGGGAAAGTTGTGTACGCGCTGACTACGCGGAACTATGTACACAACAGCTTTCTTCCAAACAGTCTTGCTAAGCATTGATACTAATTGGAATTTTCTTCAAGATCTCTTCTGCTTCTAAAGACTTCAAGTGCCAAAGTATTCGAAATACAACACACTTATTACGTTGTCACTATAGCATGACGAAATGGAATCAAATACGACGCCTAAGAACCGAGCCTGCTATCGCAGTGGGTAGTGCTTAGGATCTATGGTCGTTCTGTCGGGAATTCGTGGATATGAACGCGTAGAAAATACAACGAGGTGTGAGTTACAGATGAAGCTTCCATACTGTATGCTCGCAGCCAGGTTTTCAAACAGGACATAGAAAAGGAAAACGCGACTTCACAATCAGCAAAAGAAGCGCTGTGAGAGTACGAGCACCGCCTGTGTACTAAAGTATTTTAGTCGATGTGGGAAGAGCTTTTTCCAGATCTTTGGTGTTCACGGCACACAATGGAGGAGTGAGAATTGTCCCTTGTGGGAGCCAAACTGAGACAAGAGTATGGTAGGGATGTTAGACTCGATAGATGACGCCATGGGAGGTGGCCAGATTAGGCTGCAGGATGCTATTTATGGTGACTGTTGGACTTGCTGCCCTAAATGCAACTTCTGCTCCTATCTACAGATGAATGATAGCTTACCAGAAGGTCCTGTATTCTCTTTGAATGTGACATCGTCATACTTTGAACCAACGGCTGGTGCTTCAGTCAGAAACGCCTGTTGAATAAGGGCAGGGAGAAGGATCCAAATAAGTAACAGACAGGCGAAAAGAATCATTATACACAATAAAATTCAACGTAGTATATGCAGAATGGAGCACCACCAATCCATAATGGTGGCTTAAGCCATAATGCCGGAGTATCTCCCCCGGGCGCCGGAGGCCAAATTCATATTCTTGAAGAAAAGAAACTTGGGTTCACAACGCGCCTAGTGCCCAACGCACGTTGGTTTATCAACTGTTCGTATGTTTTGGAAACGCATTCCTGCTGGTTTTGTAACATTTTTGAACACATTCTAACTTGATTTCTGAACGAATCATAAGCAGATTTTTGAATGCGTGCGTAGTGTACGTGACGTCTCTGCCAGGGAAATCCCGGCGCATGTAGAAATAAAGAACTTTCTCGCAGACAGAAGGTGACGGGGCTATAAGAGTTGAACCACATAAATCCGAAAGGGTGAACGCCGATCGCTGGTTGTTTATGTGGTTAAGTGGATGTGCCAATGATAAGCGTTGTTATAATTATTAAGGAAATCTTTAGATTCAGCCTAACAAAGTGGAAGTAACCGACTAACAGAAATAGCAGGTAAGAAAGATTACATCTTATCTTCTCGCTGTATCCAAGAAAATGAAAGTTTGATAGGAAATTTTTGTCAGGATGCTATACTACAAAGGGCCAGATGTACAGTCGCCGGTTAGTCGTTTAAGTTCAATTTCTCAGAACACCGCGGAAAAGGCGTTGTACACACACATAATAGCGTCTGACCGGAGAAGAAACGCGGGAGAACTGAACCGATGATTCTGGCAGGTTTCGTGAAGATGACCGAAGAATAAATTTTGACAATGGCAGAAATAGTTTCAGAATTAGTGATTACAACATTGTTTGTTAGAACGAGGAAGAAGAACAAGAAACGGGGGCATCACACAAATTATGTGGAGCATTGAATGAAATGTGACACTACTTCCTAACATAAAACTCTCTGCTCGTAGTAGGCCTTCTAGGCATTTGGTATTGGTACTTCGCGAATAATATTCTATCGTTTTATTTGTATAAATGAGGTAGGAAAAATGACTATTTGTGCCAAAACAGTCTAGCGTATTTGGTGTGCGTTACAATTGCTGCAATATTAGAAAGACCTACTTCGTTAAATTTAGTAGACAGTGACACAGTAGACGTATTCAAATCGAGAAACAACACCAGTCTTGGATACTAATCTTATTAACAGCTTTTTCAGTATTAGACAACGACATTTTGATCTTTCATGTAGTAAAACGTTTGACGAACTTTGATGAGGTAATAGATTATTTTGAAGAAAGGGAAGCACGCTGAGTAGAGCAAGATTAGAGACAAAAATGCTGGGACCTAAGGATTGAAGAAATGTGTAGTGTCTTGCTTGTCTCTTGTCTTTACTGCTCTTATGATTTCTATAGTTAATTTTACATCACAGAAACGAGAAATTTATTAGGTAATAGGAAATTAAGAGTAAAATTTTTCAGGAGAGTTCTTATTCTCTCGCTTACAAATAATCCCACCCAGTATTAATTGAAAATTTTTTAAGGGGTAAGAAAGTCAAACCGGCCGACTGGGAGCAGGAGAGGCACCACAGGACATTTTGATTTCCACTGTCCAAGTTTGATGGCTTCCATTGCAAAATATACACGTTTGACTTCCACAGAGAGAAATACAGCGACGTGCGGTAGAAGAATGCTGTGTGAAGAGACGTGGCACTGCACTTTGGCACACGTAAGACCAAAAAACATATCTTACATTTCTTCGAACATATGTTTTATATATCAAACTCTTCAGAAAGATGTGCGCTACAAAATGAAAATATTTAAAAAAAATAGATTTCCTTTTTTAAATTTTTGACGTCCTATTGCAAACGCTCGACGGGGGGGGGCGCCACTGTAAAGGTTTTGCCGGGTTCGGAAATATCGTAGAACCGGGGCTGGTACCATCTGTTGAGCGACGCACGTACTTCGTTCTAAGAAACTTGTGTCTAATCTGTGTATGAATAACGTACCTAAGTACCTGCCTACGTACATACTTGCCTATCTATCTACCTACACAGCAAGATGCTAATTTCCTCAGAGAAAAAAAAGGTGTTTTACCTGGCAGCAACAGTGATGTGTACGTTATGAGCAGACGATGTACATAAACTACTGAAAAGGCAATGGGGGTCCACTATGTAGCTAAAGCTGCAAAATAAATTCAGAAAACGTGCATTTGCTAAGGTACAAGGCTATGAGGAGTATGTTAATGCGTTTTACACAGATACATCGTACATAAATTACGAAAATACAAGTCGATAGAGGAGGTGTGTTCATTACATAAATTTTACTGTGCGTTTAACAGTACTGGTAGTGTGTTTACTAGATAGACATTTCTTTCAACAGTAATACATACAGTTAAACTTAGGCGTGTATCTTCAAGTTTTGGATTTAACCTAATCCCGATGTCACTTTTTAACTGGAGGTTCCCTACTTGCCATTCTTTTCACTTGCATTATTATCAGTCTTAAGAGACATGAGCCTAACCAAGCATTTATTAATAATCACATGGCAGAAAATTTAGGCAGCTTTAACAAAGGGAGAATGGAATTTTAATTTTTCACATACAGCGCATTTCATATTCATTTATTACCCCTTTCAGAGAGCTTAATGACATCAGTGGCATACTATAGAAATATCCAATTTTCACACTTCCGTTGCACTGAGACAGTTCGCCTGAGTAGAAATACCAATTAGCAGATACACTTGTATCCCTCCGCAACGTTAAAATGCGATTTCTGCTATTTATCACGCTGTTGCAACGTGCAATCTCTCGCAGTGCAACATCTACAGTGACAAATCGCAAAATCTGCAACAGTTCGTGAATTCATTAACAGTGATTTCAAACTGACAAATTGCATCTCAAAATCACTGTTACCGAAAGTAGCATTCACTGATGTCAGTGATATCGGAAAGTCACAGTTTAACCGATCCAGTGATCTCTTCTGTTGCTTTTCGGGCGATGGGACGGACGAATGTGACGCCACGGCTCTCAGTACGGCCATTCATAAATTACTACATTCTGATACGCCGCGAAAAGAGGCTTCCTCCCGGGAAGCCATGCCACGAAAGCAATCCGAACTAAATGACTGTTTTCCTTGAAAAATCCTCGCTATACTTGGGCTTTTTTTAAACAACATCCTTGGCGGGTATTAAAATTTTCTTGGTCTTACGATCCGATGATCCTGTACTTCAACAACACGTCGGCGGGTCTACAATATCGAGCTAAATTGATTTTATACAGGGAATTTTCATGTTTGAAATATGCACGAAGTCGACCAGTGACTGCGGTTATCTAATTTCCCATCCTGTACGAATCTGATATTAGGTTTTATAGTAACTGAATAATTCGGTATTCTTTCATTGTAAGAGCTAGACGAAACGGCCGATAAGATTAAGGAAAAGGCTCAGGTTCACATATGACCTTCGGTGCGTTTCATATGAATTGATTAAATGTGTCACTGGTGAGTCGTGTCTGTCGCGCCGTATCGGATCTGGAACGCTAAAGTCATATGTTGGAAAGATTACACTGAAATCCCAGCAAGCTAGACGGGACAAGTTAGTTGGTTCTATTTCATTTAGTACTGTGGGTGCCATTTGAATAATCCATATGTGATTGTCGTTGAGTGATTGTATGAGTAATTGAGAATTAACTTGCTATGTTGGCAGAGTGAAGGAAAGAGGTCAAAAGGGGCGGGAACGTTAATTTCGATTTCAAATTTAATGAAAACCCTCCCCTACCATTCTAAACGGAGCGTCGGTTTGGACGCGTGAGAGAGACACGCCGTGTGACCCAGTTAGCAAACTACGAAGCTCCAAAGAGGACTATAATTGGAGTTTTTCATGTTTAATGGACCTCAACCCCACTGCTTGAAACCGATTTCCGTTTTGGAAGCAACAGAGGGGCCAGGAGCTGACCGAGTCTGTGAAACGCGAAGTCCCAATCGAAAAGGCGACGATATTTTAAAATCTAATGAGCCTCTCTCCCCTCTGCTCGTGGAAGCTCAGGTGTATGGAAAACAGGGGAAGAGACAGTTTTAAACAAGGGTAAATAAGTTCCGATTGAATGATGGAAGGTTGACTTGTCGTTCTAAATACGAGCGCTATTCCGAAAGTAAGGTCCCATAGGTAGCAATATATTTTATTTACAACAGTTTGCTGCATCTTCCAGCTACTTTTCTACACAGTCGCCTAGCGTTGTACGAACTTTCCAATGCTCTCGTGATAGAGGGTAACCGCCTGTGGTTTTCTCCACTTCTCTATATTCGTCTGCAGTTATCTGTCTGTCCTGAAATGCTGTCTTCATAGCCAACGATTCATGTGAGCAGAGGTGAATGTCAGAGGGAGCCTAGTCCGAGCTGTATGGTGGGTGACCAAACACTTCCAATCGAAAACGCTGCAGGGGCATCCTCATTGCCTCTTCAGTGTGTAGCAGAGAAGTGTCATGAAGAAGGAAATGCGTGACAGATACCTTATACGGGGTTACATGAAATGAGGCGAAACCTTGCAGCTGGCATCGATACTTGGCGGGAGACACTGTTGTTCTAGGCATCTTTACTTGGTCACTCCGAACTAAAAAAAACGAGGTGACGCGATCGACAAGCATACTAGAGACACTGCCCAACACGTCTGTGTAAAGCTTCATCGGATTATCACTGTCGATTCCATTTCGTAACGTATCGGACCTTGCTTTCCAAGTAGTCCAAGTTCAACTAATATTGCCTTACGCCTCTCCCCATGAATTCACTTGCGGGAATGTTCTCGTGGCTGTGGTCGGTGGTTGCTTGACAGCTGTGGTTGACATAGGTGAGTACAGGGACCGCCAAAGCCGCTTCTGTTGCTGCTGGTAGGAAGGTGTTGCGGCATATTAGGTTTGTGATTCTCCCGCATTCGGCTACGCTTGTTTATTTCAGACATATGGGAGAGGCGGTTGGCGTCGTTCTCACGCCTCATAGTGATTTCCGTTTAGAGAAGTGAATCGCAGTTATTCAATTCAATTTTTTTCGAAATTTGTGGTAAGTTCCTATGGGACCAAACTGCTTAATCTAACTTCAACTAACTTACGCTAAGGATAGCACACACACCCATGCCCGAGGCAGGACTCGAACCGACGGGGGGAAGCAGCGCGAACCGCAGAAAGGCTCGTAAGACCACGCGGGTACCCGGCGCGGCTGTTCAGTTCAGTCAGACTCTGTTTCCAGTTAATCTGTCACCAGCGCCGCAGTAGCGAACGGAAATTAGCAGAGAAGCGTGTTCCTCAGGTCCGCCTGCCATGAACGAGAGAGAATAATATTTTTTCCTTCTTACCTATAACAATTTCTTTACCTCCCACCAACTACCTGCTCGCTAAGAAGTCGTTTTCTCTCGCGCGCCGTTATTTTATTGCTGTGTGAGCAGTGACATAATTGTTCATCATGATTATCAAAGTGGCAGACAAGGGAACTGACACAGAGAATAAGTCATGGACGATAAGCCAGACTTCCATTTCAAATAACTTACGTGTTTGCTGCCAGGTGACGTCGTCGACCACCGCCAATTCCAAGCAGCATTTAAACAAAATCCACCATCTCTGTTTATAAAGTTGCTTGCTAGTTTGATTTCAACAGCTTACTTAATAACACTATCCCAATAACTGGACGTGCAAGCCAGAATCTTCGTATTGTTGTATTCCATAGGATCACCGGTGAAGGCAATGTTCCGCAATAGCGGATTTGCTCGGCTGTTGTAAGCGTGTGTGGCGCTTATGTTCAATACACCGGTCTTGTCTGGTCAATATATGACATGCTACAACTGCAAGGGATACGACAGGCGCCAGCCTTACGCAAACCAAGATCATCTTTTACGGACGCCAACAGGGCCTCAATCTTAGAAGGTGGTCTAAAAACACATTTCACATCATATTTCCGCAAAATATGGCCAATTCTGTTGGAAATGCTTCCTGCGTAAGGCAAAAATGCCGTAGACTTAGGTCCCACTTCGTTGCTGTCGTCACTCACCCGTTGCACAGAAGGCTGATAGCGCAGCGCAAGTTTGATCTGCCTCTCACTATAACCATTCTGACGAAAGGTGACTTCGAGATGTGACAGCTCAGCTGCCAAACTTTCAGGGTCTGGATTTTGTTTAAATGCTGCTTGGAATTCGGCTCTGTCTCTCATCAAAAAGCAGAGGGATACAATTAGTGCTACCTCACCTGTTGATTAATAGTCACTATCGATATTTCTGAGGTTGCTTATCCTTGGTTGTGTGTTGACTCTGCGGTTACTTGTTCTGTGTGTGGTATCTTCCTTGTTTCTCCTCTGTGAAGCGAGGTATTAAATTCCCTTGTACACTGCATCCTCCTTGCAGTTGTGCCCTGAGTATGGCAGGGTGTACTCCTGTCGAAATATCGGCGGTGGTCGACGACGTCACCCGACAGCAAACCCGTAAGTTATTTGAACATTCAATTCGCCGCGAAAAGTTAAGGCCTCGCAGACTTTCATTAATTTCGATGATTTGTTTCTTTACTCAAACTTAATAATAAGAGAAATATGTGTGAGTTTTTAAGGGACCAAACTGCAGAAGTCATCGGTCCCTAGGCTTACACACCACTTAAACTAATTTAAACTGACCTATGTTAAGAACAACACACACAACCATTCCCGGGGGAGGACTCGGACCTCCGGCGGGAGGGGCCGCGCAGAAACTTAATAAAGAGTTCAGTTTAAAAAATTGACACACTGTGAGGTACATTTCACTTAAAGTGTACGCGCACAGGATATACATTAGTTCTCTCGAAAACGTACTCTGAGGATAGCAGTATCACATATGCAGGTGGCGGTAGTACCGCATAAAAAGGCGATGGATTGGCAGAGCCCTCATTTGCACTTAGGCGATTCATGCGAAACGGCTACCTAACAGACTTTGAACTTGATTTCCACTTCGTAAATCGGTAGCGATTTCAATATTCTGAGATCCATAGTGTTAACAGTGTGCCGAGAAAACCAAATTTTAGGCTTTACGTTGTCGTAAACCTCAGTATGATTAATTGATATTTTAACTAACATTCGTGTTGGTTAGTTACAAGTACAGGGTGATTCAAAAAGAATACCACAACTTTAAAAATGTGTATTTAATTAAATAAACATAATATAACCTTCTGTTATACATCATTACAAAGAGTATTTAAAAAGGGTTTTTTTTCACTCAAAAACAAGTTCAGAGATGTTCAATATGGCCTCGTCCAGACACTCGAGCAATATCAACCCGATACTCCAACTCGTTCCACACTCTCTGTAGCATATCAGGCGTAATAGTTTTGATAGCTGCTGTTATTTCTCGTTTCAAATCATCAATGGTGGCTGGGAGAGGTGGCCGAAACACCATATCCTTAACATACCCCCATAAGAAAAAATCGCAGGGGGTAAGATCAGGGCTTCTTGGAGGCCAGTGATGAAGTGCTCTGTCACGGGCTGCCTGGCGGCCGATGCATCGCCTCGGGTAGTTGAAGTTCAGGTAGTTACGGACAGATAAGTGCCAATGTGGTGGCGCTCCATCCTGCTGAAATATGAATTGTTGTGCTTCTTGTTCGAGCTGAGGGAACAGCCAATTCTCTAACATCTCCAGATACTGTAGTCCAGTTACAGTAGCACCTTCGAAGAAAAAGGGACCAAAAACTTTATTGGCTGAAATGGCACAGAAAACGTTCACCTTAGGCGAGTCACGTTCATACTGAGTTGTTTCCCGCGGATTCTCAGTGCCCCATATACAGACATTGTGACGGTTGACTTTCCCGTTAGTGTGGAAAGTTGCTTCATCACTAACACAATCTTTGAAACGAAAGATTCATCTGTTTCCATTTGAGCAAGGATAAAATCACAGAAATCGATTCTTTTAATCTTACCAGCTGCAGACAGTGCATGAACCAATTTCAGACGATAAGGTTTCATAACTAACCTTTTTCGTAGGACTCTCCATACAGTTGATTGTGGAATTTGCAGCTCTCTGCTAGCTCTGCGAGTCGATTTTCCTGGGCTGCGAACAAATGCTTGCTGGATGCGTGCTATATTTTCATCACTCGTTCTCGGCCGTCCAGAACTTTTCCCTTTGCACAAACACCCATTCTCTGTAAACTGTTTATACCAACGTTTAATACACCACCTATCAGGAGGTTTAACACGATACTTCGTTCGAAATGCACGCTGAACAACTGTCGTCGATTCACTTCTGCCGTACTCAATAACACAAAAAGCTTTCTGTTGAGCGGTCGCCATCTTAGCATCAACTGACGCTGACGCCTAGTCAACAGCGCCTCAAGCGAACAAATGTACAACTAAATGAAACTTTATAGCTCCATTAATTCGCCGACAGATGGTCCTTAGCTCTGCCTTTTGTCGTTGCAGAGTTTTAAATTCCTAAAGTTGTGGTATCCTTTTTGAATCACCCTGTACTCTGAAGTCTCGATTGAGCACCGGCAGCCAGCCCGGATACGCAGTCGCACTCTGAAAACGAGAGAAATCTCGGGCCGAGTAACAAACACAAGGAAGGTCGCGGGGCAACAGGCCAGGGGAAGCGTCATACACTCCTGGAAATTGAAATAAGAACACCGTGAATTCATTGTCCCAGGAAGGGGAAACTTTATTGACACATTCCTGGGGTCAGATACATAACATGATCACACTGACAGAACCACAGGCACATAGACACAGGCAACAGAGCATGCACAATGTCGGCACTAGTACAGTGTATATCCACCTTTCGCAGCAATGCAGGCTGCTATTCTCCTATGGAGACGATCGTAGAGATGCTGGATGTAGTTCTGTGGAACGGCTTGCCATGCCATTTCCACCTGGCGCCTCAGTTGGACCAGCGTTCGTGCTGGACGTGCAGACCGCGTGAGACGACGCTTCATCCAGTCCCAAACATGCTCAATGGGGGGCAGATCCGGAGATCTTGCTGGCCAGGGTAGTTGACTTACACCTTCTAGAGCACGTTGGGTGGCACGGAATACATGCGGACGTGCATTGTCCTGTTGGAACAGCAAGTTCCCTTGCCGGTCTAGGAATGGTAGAACGATGGGTTCGATGACGGTTTGGATGTACCGTGCACTATTCAGTGTCCCCTCGACGATCACCAGTGGTGTACGGCCAGTGTAGGAGATCGCTCCCCACACCATGATGCCGGGTGTTGGCCCTGTGTGCCTCGGTCGTATGCAGTCCTGATTGTGGCGCTCACCTGCCCGGCGCCAAACACGCATACGACCATCATTGGCACCAAGGCAGAAGCGACTCTCATCGCTGAAGATGACACGTCTCCATTCGTCCCTCCATTCACGCCTGTCGCGACACCACTGGAGGCGGGCTGCACGATGTTGGGGCGTGAGCGGAAGACGACCTAACGGTGTGCGGGACCGTAGCCCAGCTTCATGGAGACGGTTGCGAATGGTCCTCGCCGATACCCCAGGAGTAACAGTGTCCCTAATTTGCTGGGAAGTGGCGGTGCGGTCCCCTACGGCACTGCGTAGGATCCTACGGTCTTGGCGTGCATCCGTGCGTCGCTGCGGTCCGGTCCCAGGTCGACGGGCACGTGAACCTTCCGCCGACCACTGGCGACAACATCGATGTACTGTGGAGACCTCACGCCCCACGTGTTGAGCAATTCGGCGGTACGTCCACCCGGCCTCCCGCATGCCCACTATACGCCCTCGCTCAAAGTCCGTCAACTGCACATACGGTTCACGTCCACGCTGTCGCGGCATGCTACCAGTGTTAAAGACTGCGATGGAGCTCCGTATGCCACGGCAAACTGGCTGACACTGACCGCGGCGGTGCACAAATGCGGCGCAGCTAGCGCCATTCGACGGCCAAACCGCGGTTCCTGGTGTGTCCGCTGTGCCGTGCGTGTGATCATTGCTTGTACAGCCCTCTCGCAGTGTCCGGAGCAAGTATGGTGGGTCTGACACACCGGTGTCAATGTGTTCTTTTTTCCATTTCCAGGAGTGTATAAATAGGAGGGCGCAAAAGCACTCTCTGTCAGTTAGTACTCAGTTACTCTGTTATCAGCAGCGTTGTCGCTCTCTCTGAAGAAGTGCCTGCCGGCCTGTAGGCCTCGTCCGTCGAACTTCGGACGAGTTTACAGTTGCAGTAGCGAGCTACGGAGATAGAACCTAGGGCAGTCATGGGGCTAGGCTAGTAAGTGCCGGAAGAATGATCCTACTCTTTCTTGATCTCTATTCTCGCAAATAGAATCTGATTTCCTTCACCGAGTCCTGTATCTTTGAAACATTGCAGCTTCAGTAGGTCGCCGATGTTGGAGGTCTTCAAGCAGCAGATTAGAGTGAGGAAAGCTCCCCTGTAACATAGCAACGTGTTCCACTCCGCTCGGGGACGCGACAGGGGTATATTTGAAAACTTCTCACCGACGGCCGTCATATAACTACCGTAACTACCGAGGGCAACAGCGTTTGCGTAGGGAGTTGTCAGTGTCAACAGACAAGCAACGTTGCATCAAATAACACCAGAAGTCATTGTGGGATGTATGACGAACGTGTCCGATAGGACGGTGCAGCGAAATGTGGCGTTTTGGGCTGTGGCAGCAGACGACCGACACGAGTGCCTTTGCTAACAGCACGACGTCGCATGAAACGCCTTTCCTGGGCTCGTGACCGTGTCTGTTGGGTCCTAGACGACTGAAAAACCGTGGTCTGTTCTGATGAGTCCCGATTTCATTTGGTAATTGCAGATGGTAGGGTTCGAGTGTGGTGCAGACCTAGGTTTGCCATAATCCAAGGACGAAAATCAAGGACAAAATTTGGTGATTATAAATATGTGGTTGAAACACGGACCAATATGTGCAAATGACCATTGGTTGTCATTTCAGTGGAATCTTCGTCATTACTTTACAGTGGTAATTATGAAGATGTGGTTGAAACCTAGAATCACACAATGTCCTTTCACCTTTCTGCACGTCAGCCAAATCTTCATAATTACCATAATTCAAACAGTAATTCTGTCAGCAAAGAAGTTGTAGTTAACAAGAAAAATTAATACAAGCATTAGTTGTGTCTATAAAGGAGTGGTCAATGATGATGGAAATTAATTGCAATTGTCATTAAATAACTTTTCAATTAAAGCACTGAACACAAATTATTAACATGTACATAATCATGCTACTACAATTGATATGTATATCTCACTTTATGCTTTAAACCAGTCATATTTCTCTGAGCCCTGGACAGAAGAAAGAAACTCTCTCCGATTCTGAATCAGTCTATGAAAATCTGTGCAATTTGCGTTTTTCATGCTATATTGGATTTGGAGGATTGCATTGACTGATGTTAAAGCTAGCCTGTTTCTATCTTCTGTCCATTTTGCATTCACTAGGGAAAACTCTCTCTCCACATTGGCATTATGCTCTGGAATGCACATTAGCAAAAAGTTCTGAATACTGCTCTTTTGAAACAGAATCCACAAAAGATTTAACCACCTTTTTCCGAGGCATCACCTCCAAATTCTGGTTATCTTCCTGTGTAAGAAAACATTTGAGTTTCAGTATCTGGTCGAATAGGAAACTCTCATCCACTTTGCAAGTTGTGTTTTCTTGCATCCAATTCAGTATACATTCAATTTTTCCCCATCAGGTAAAGCCTTCAACATTATCCAGTCAAAATGTTCAAGTTAGGATAAAGGCTTGCTCCATTTTATTAGACAATCTGTAACTGTCTCATAAAATGCCATGATATCCTCTTGAAATTTTGACTGCCGATACTGGGAGAGATCTGACATTAACATTTTTAAGTTCCAACCTAACCTCATTCACAGAGATGTTCTCTTTCTCAATGTTGGCGATAGCCTTTTGAAATGGACTCATCTGAGCAAGCAGATAGTGTAAATACATCTCTCCACAAGCATCAGAAAAAAAAAGACTTGAGAAGACTTGGACACTTATCGAGAGACAGGAAGTATGATTTAAGAGCTTGAAACATGTATATGAATCTCAATTGCAGGAAATAAGCTCATCCACCTAGTTTTCACACGCCTAAGTAAATCTTTGTGAGTCACATGGAGGAAATCACAAAAATCCGTTAATGCTGCTACACGAACAGCATAAACTGAAAAGTGGTTATAGACCTTAATAATTATACTTTGCACATCTTGTGAAAGTATGCCGGTTCCACTTTGAATAGCATTAAGCAGTACATGAACTGGGCAGCCGACCCCTACTATGGGCCTGTTTAGTTTGTTTTCAAGTTTCTTGAATATATTGTTTTCCCCTTTCCTTTCAACACCACCAAAGTTTGTGTTTGTGTAATCCCCACCAAAAGCACAAACTTTGTCACTAATGTTGAATTCTAAAATTATTTTATACACACACTCAGAGACTGTACTGGAGGTTTCATTGTCACACTCATTCAGATGTAATAAATTACTTTGAACACCTTGTTTAATGTCAAAGTATTGAACCAGAACAGGAATTTTACTAATGATTCTTGACGTACAAGACGAAGAACTGTATGAATGGTGGTGTTTCACAGCATGAAACGCGAATGTTGCTTCAACCTTTTCAGATTTTGTGTGATTAGCACTAAAAAACCTGGTCAACTGGTTGGAAGTTGAAGCAGAATTCACAGCTCTTGTGTGTTTCTTACTTGTTATATTGTCACTGATAGCTCGTTTCCCTCAATTGGCGATTGAAATGTAGCGACTGTAATGAAATAATTTAGGATTGGTTGCCATTTAACCAAAAGCACGGGAATTAACATTTTATTTTATGGACGGTATTGCGTAACCGTGCACAATCTATTGCGTTATGTTTCGAAGTGTCACAACTCCTAATTTTTTACGCCTCAAAACACACGTTTCTGACAGCCCTTTCATTCTATGGTCGCCCTGAACACTAAATTCGATGGCACGGTGAAAATATTTTTTTTCAATAACTGAAAACTATCGTCAGAAAATAAATTGCGGGGGACTTGGTTTTTAAACACGTACAGTTGAGTAACCTGATCAATTATAATACTCATTTGTACGCTTTCTACAAATGATAGGCATTGTTTACTGTTACGTAGCCACAATGCATTGTACTTACCCACATACTTTGCAAATAGCCTCATGTTCGTTTCTTCCACGTTTAATACTTAGAAACGCATCAATATATTCTTCTCTAAAATGTACTTTTCGTTTCGACATTTTAAATTTCAAATTCTGTGCAGTAACAACATCAGAGGTACACTTCGCACAGCTGGATGTTAACTTTACACCACCAAGGAATATCAGATACCGACAGCGAGACGTTGTAAACCAACAGCGGAAAACTGAAACAATCGCAAAGAATCGATTATTGCACTGCTTGCACAGCCTGTTCTGAAACTAGCCGAGCGATTCTGAAGTGACATGGAATATCAGCACAGATTTCAACGGCTATCGTCAAGTTTGCAAGAGTTATGAAACACTTGATTGGTGGAAAGCGGCAAAATTGGTGACTTTTTTTTATTTTTTACTTACTAGTCACTTTTTTCGCGGACATTTTCCTCTTCGTCCATGACACTCGTCTTCGAGCATTAAATCGCGGACTGTCCTCAAAATTCGCGACGTATGGCAACCCTATGCAGACCCCACAAAGCCATGGAGCCAAGTTGTCAACGAGCCACTGTGCAAGATGGTGGCGGTTCCATAGTGATGTGGGCTATGTTTACAAAAAGGGTTCAAATGGCTCTGAGCACTACGGGACTTAACATCTGAGATCATCAGTCCCCCAGAACTTGGAACTACTTAAACCTAACCAATCTAAGGACATCACACACATCCATGCCCAAGGCATGATTCGAACCTGCGACCGTAGCGGTCGCGCGGTTCCAGACTGAAGCGCCTAGAACCGCTCGGCCACAACAGCTGGCACCTATGTTTACATTTCCATAGTGGTGGGGGCTATGTTTACATGTAATGGACTGGGTCCTTTGGTCCAACTGAACCGATGATTAACTATGAACAGTTATGTTCGGCTACCTGAAGACTATTTGCGGCCATTCACTGACTTCATGTTCCCAAACAATAATAACGTTTGTGGATGACAATGTACCATGTTATCGGCCCACAATTGTTTGCGATTGTTTTGAAGAACATTCTGAACAATTCCAAAGGTAATTTGGCCACAGAGATCACCCGACGTGAATCCCATTGAACATTATGGGACACAATCGAGAGGTCAGTGGGTGCACAAAATCCTGCACCGGCAACATTTTCGCAGGTATGGACGGCTACAGAGGCAGTGTGGCTCAGCATCTCCGCAGGGGACGTCCAACTACTTGTTGGAGTCCATGCTAAGTCGAGATGCTGCACTGCTGCGGGCAAAGGGAGGCCCGACGCGATAGGAGTAGGTAGCCCACGGCTTCTCTCACCTCATTGGATGTCTTCGACTTAACGCCTCCCTGCCAAGACCCATATCAACAACGGAGCACACGTCTTTCAGTCTTTAAAACATTGTTGCAGAAGACCCCGAGTAGCACAGTCGCCGTAGTGTAGTGGTTATGTTACTAGCTTGTTGCACTGAGGGGAGTGAATTAAAAAACTCACGGAAATCGAAAAATTTTAATTTCTATATTCGGTTCGAGTACGTTCTAGAAGTATCCGCAAATGGCAAGAATCATTGTACGTGAATGTTCTGTAACTGTATACAGGGTGGTCCATTGATAGTGACCGGGCCAAATATCACACGAAATAAGCATCAAACGCAAAAACTACAATGAACGAAACTCGTCTAGCTTGAAGGGGGAAACTAGATGGCGCTATGGTTGGCCCGCTAGATGGCGCTGCCATAGGTCAAACGGTTATCAACTGCGTCTTTTTTTAAAATATAGGAACCCCCATTTTTTATTACATATTCGTGTAGTACGTAAAGAAATATGAATGTTTTAGTTGGATCACTTTTTTCGCTTTATGGTAGATGGCGCTGTAATAGTCACAAACGTATAAGTACGTCGTATCACGTAATATTCCGCCAGTGCGGACGCTATTTGCTTCGCGATACATTATACCCGTGTTAAAATGTACCGTTTAACAATTGCGGAAAAGGTCGATATCGTGTTGATGTATGGCTGTTGTGATCAAAATGCTCAACGGGCGTGTGCTATGTATGCTGCTAGGTATCCTGGACGACATCATCCAAGTGTACGGACCGTTCGCCGGATAGTTAAGTTATATAAGGAAACAGGAAGTGTTCAGTTACATGTGAAACGTCAAACACGACCTGCAACAAACGATGATGCCCAAGTAGGTGTTTTAACTGCTGTCGCGGCTAATCCGCACATCAGTAGCAGAAAAATTGCGCAAGAATCGGGAATCTAAATAACGTCGGTGTTGAGAATGCTACATCTACATCGATTGCACCCGTACCATATTTCTATGCACCAGGAATTGCATGGCGACGACTTTGAACGTCGTGTACAGATCTGCCACTGGGCACAAGAGAAATTATGGGACGATGACAGATTTTTTGCACGCGTTCTATTTAGCGACGAAGCGTCATTCACCAACAGCGGTAACGTAAACCGGCATAATTTGCTCTATTGGGCAACAGAAAATCCACGATGGCCTCAACAAGTGGAACATCAGTGATCTTGGCGGGTTAATGCATGGTGCGGCATTGTGGGATAAAGGATAATTGGTCCCCATTTTATCGATGGCAATCTAAATGGCGCAATGTACGCTGATTTCGTACGTAATGTTCTACCGATGTTACTACAAGATGTTTCACTGCATGACAGAATGGCTATGTACTTTCAACATGATGGATTGCCGACACATAGTTCGCGTGCGGTTGAAACGGTATTGAATAGCAATTTCATGACAGTTAGATTGGTCGTCGAAGCGCCATACCATGGACCGCGTTCTCAGAAATGATAAGTTCACAAAGGTACATGTATCACATTGGAACAACCGAAATAAAAAATATCTACGTTCTGTATTTTAATTTACAAAACTTACCTGTTACCAACTGTTCGTCTAAAACTGTGACTACTACAGCGCCATCTATCACAAAGGGAAAAAAGTGTTCCAACTAAAATATTCATATTTGTTTACGTACTACACGAATATGTAAAAAAAAAAAAAAAATGGGGGTTCCATTTTAAAAAAACGCAGTTGATATCAGTTTGACCTACGGCAGCGCCATCTACCAGGTCAACCGTAGCGCCATCTGGTTTCCCCCTTCAAGCTAGACGAGTTTCGTTCTTTGTAGTATTTTTTTTTATGCTTATTTCGTGAGATATTTGGCCCGGTCACTATCAATTGAACATCCTGTATATACCGTATGTGTTCTGGCCGGAGGCAGTTCGCTCAGCGCTCTTGTATGTGCAAGTGCTGAATAAACCTTCGTTAAGTGAAGTTAGTGTTCGCCGTTCGTCTTACACCTTCCCATACGTGACAATATGTTAGATGCTTCATTAGGTACACTCGATGCTAGCTTATGAAATAACTTTCTTCGCAGACTTGTATGTAGCGTGTTGATATCGTGTGGCTAAATTTTGTCGTATGGTCCTACATCGTCCACTCTAGTAGCGCTGGCTGCAGAAAAGTCTTTGTCAGCGGCTCGTCGCTGTAACTGGTGTGTCTACTTACCGCGGGTTGTGTGGTGCTGTCCGTCGCTACTGTGAGACTGTGTCGCGTACGGCCGCTACTGCAGAGAGGCTGGACACACGCACACACGGACACACACGCGGCAGCTAATGTCGGCAGCACGCCCCGCTACCCAGCACAGCACCGTTACACTACCGGCGGCATCAGTTAAGCCAGCATATACGCCCTGTGACGGCGCGCTTTATGTCACCCAGACGCGCGTTTCCATTTTAGCTTTGTTCCTCCTCTAAATCTGCATTTCTGCAGGATGTGGCAGCCTTTAATGAATTATATTTAGCTGAAATTGATGAGGGGAATAATGCTGCTGCTGCATAAACCTTCTAGTCGAGTTAAACTTCGTAAAGTAACAGGGTTCTAATAAGAATCATTTACAGGAAAAGTCCTACCTTGGCGAACTGATACTCTAAGCAAGTCGGGTGATACTGAGGGAATTACATTAGAAAATGAGACGCTTAAAGTAGTAAAGGAGTTTTGATATTTGGGGAGCAAAATAACTGATGATGGTCGAAGTAGAGAGGATATAAAATGTAGACTGGCAATGGCAAGGAAAGGGTTTCTGAAGAAGAGAAATTTGTTAACATCGAGTATTGATTTAAGCGTCAGGAAGTCGTTTCTGAAAGTATTTGTATGGAGTGTAGCCAAGTATGGAAGTGAAACATGGAAGATAAATAGTTTGGACAAGAAGAGAATAGAAGCTTTCGAAATGTGGTGCTACAGAAGAATGCTGAAGATCAAATGGGTAGATCACATAACTAATGAGGAGGTATTGGATAGAATGGGGGAGAAGAGGAATTTGAGGCACAACTTGACTAGAAGAAGGGATCGGTTGGTAGGACATGTTTTGAGGCATCAAGGGATGACTAAATTAGTACTGGAGGGCAGCGTGGAGGGTAAAAATTGTAGAGGGAGACCAAGAGATGAATACACTAAGCAGATTCAGAAGGATGTAGGCTGAAGTATTTACTGGCAGATGAAGAAACTTGCACAGGATACAGTAGCATGGAGAGCTGCATCAAACCAGTCTCAGGACTGAAGACCACAACAACAACAATAACATCGCTAAAGCAAAACGTTATTCTGAGAAATGCTTCGAGTAAATTGAAGAAGAAATATAGGAACTGACTGTAAAAGGACGTCTACTGCCTTCGCTGCACAGGGTGAACAAAACCTCCACCGACAAATTTTCTAAGCTTGTTCAGACTACTTTAGCGTAAATTTCCATGCATTTGTCGATGCAGTTCTGGACTCGTTGTGTTCCACGCCGGCCGTCGAGACCAAGCGGTTCTTGGCGTTTCAGTCTGGAACCACGGGACTGCTACGGTCGCAGGTTCGAATCCTACCTCGGGCATGGATGTGTGTGATGTCCTTAGGTTAGTTGGGTTTAAGCCGTTCTAAGTTCCAGGGGACTGATGACCTCAGATGTTAACACCCATAGTGCTCAGAGCCATTTGAACCATTTTTCTGTTCCGCAAGACAATGTGCGGCGTGCGGTGGATGGTAAATGTTGTATAGAAATCACTTCCACCGATTCCATTTGTGGGTGGTATCCCAGAAGGTATATTCTCGACCGCCAACTATACATGGTGTTTCCGTAAGACCGTGCAAAAATGTAACAGGACATAGAGAATGCTCCACTGAACAATTCCGGGTAGGGAACCTGGGGTCGGAGAAGCCAGCTCAAGGAAATACGGAAGTAAACACGTCTACCGATTTGTCTAACGTTACTATTTCCCAGCTTGTTTACAACTAACACGCTATTTCAGTCTTTCTCGGCGTATTACACTAATGAATTCTTCTCGGGCTATCAGCCGAGTGGTGGCGTCGTCTTGTGGCAACGTTTCAATGAGTTTCGTATCCATCATCTTCTGGCGAAGAAGATGATGGGTACGAAACTCACTGAAACGTTGCGACAAGACGACGTCACCACTCTGCTGATAACCCAAGAAGAATTCATCAAATAAAATGCATAGAAGCTTGCGCATACAGTGCCGTTTGTTTACATTTTATTTCTATATTCCCGGCAAGGAAACGAGGAGAACGATACTGATTAGTAGGAAGTATTTCCTGGTCGCTGGATTCCAAGGCGAGGTCCTATTCAATGGCCTGCGAGGTCACATGACCCGAATCCCCTTGATTATTTCGTATGGGGATATCTAAAGTCACTTCTGTCTGAGACCCCAGTGGATACGGAGATGGAATTAGTAACCAGAATTCTAGCTGCCTGTACTGTGATTCCAAACACACCAGGTTATTTTTTCAGGGTGCGTCAGAATCTTGTTCGCCGGTGTCATGCTTGCATTGAGGTTGATGGCCGTCCGTTTCAGCACGTTTTGTATGATACGCACAAGGGGTACTTTCATCGTGTTAGTGATGGTATTTGCATCTAACTAACTGACGTAAATAAAAAAGGACATAGTGATGTGATTTTATTTCTAACTAATGTAAATAAAAAAGTATATAGTTCTGTGATTTTATTTCCCCTTAAGCTGGCTTCTCCTACACCAGGTTCCCTACCTCATAGAGCATCCTCTATGTCCTGTTAAATTTTTGCACGCTCTTACAGAAACGTCCTTTATGAACCCAAGTTTCTTCATTCCAACCGCCTCTGAGATTGTGCGAAATGTATGCTGTAGAAATTATATGTTTCTGTACTTTTCTATAATTGTGGATTATTCTAAATTTTGCCAGTAAGGCTCTTCATAAGTCATGAAATCGTTCTCGTAGCGTCTCCCACTGTTGAGAGCTCTCACTATGATTAAATCAACCCGTGACGAAGAGTTTTTTGAATCTTTTCTTCTTCCATTCTTCTTGTGAATAAATCAATGAGGCTTTGCAGAAAATAAATACGTGGTGTAATGACTGGCAGTTACCTCTCAATAATGGTAAGTGTAACCTATTGCGTATAACAGGGCGAAAATCACCATTAATGTACGAGTACAAAATAAAAGTCCAATCTTTGAAAGCGGTAACATCCGTCAAGTATCTGGGTGTGATTATTCGAAATGATCTCAAATGGAACGATCAGATTACACAATAACAGGTAAGGCGAATTCTAGATCGCAGATTATTGGTACAATCCTGAAGCGGTACAGGCCTTCAACAAAGAATTTTGCTTACAGTACGTTAGTTCCTCCAGTATTCGAGTATTGTTCGTCTGTATGTGACCCTTACCAGTTGGCTCTGATTCAAGAGATTGAGAAGGTCCAAAGAAGAGCGGCAAGATTCGTGACTGGTACATTTAGTCATCACGAGAGCTTACAAATCTCGTAGAAAGTTTGAAGTGGGACACACTTGCAGATAGACGACGCGCTAAACGGAATGGACTGTTCACTAAATTCCAGAATCCGGTCTTCGTCGAGGATGTAGAGCATATATTATTTACCACCAACTTTCAAATCACGCAATGATCACCATTCAAAGATAAGGAAAATTAGAGCTCGTACTGAGGCGTTCAGACAGTCGTTTTTCCCTCGCGCGATCCGCGAGTGGAACAGTGGGGCCGAAATATGACTTTGGCGCGAATTGTGCCCTCCGCCACACACCACTTGGTGGTTAGCGGAGTATATATATGTAGATGTAAATGTAGAAAAGCTGATATCATCGTCATATTCTTGTTCTTTCAAGAATTAGGCTGCTGTCTGTTCCGAACTCACAAACAAACCATTCCACACCTTTTCCAGGTCTTTCAGTATGTCTTTTCCCATTTGGCTTTTAGTTCAGGATTGTCTGGGGAATTGTGTGACCTGGCGTTCTGATGAGGCGTTAATTCCAGCCATCACGATATTTTTCAATTTAAATCAGTCCTAATATTTTCATTTCTAATCATGTCGTCTTCTTTAGGAATCTTGTCTCTGGTGCATGAATTTTATTTTCTTGTTTTCTTTGTGGTAATCCAGCTTTCGTGTCCGTAGAATAATACAGGAACTGCCATTACTTTATACAATTTCATGATGATCTTTTTTGTATTTTACTGCTCAATTTTCTGCTAATTACGTCACAGACAGCTTGGACTTCATATATTTTATTTTCAATAACAGAGTAAAAACAAAAACTGATAGCACAGCATAAATAAAAGGTTTGGTAGACTAACAGCACAGACAATATATTTATTACAGCCTCTTTGCACCATGTTTACTTTCTTAAAACATACTGAAGCTGTTTGCCCCCAAAAGAACAAAATTCTAGGAATTTGACGGTCCGTATTGGTACTTCCGTCTATTTATGTGCAGTTTATTTGTTATGTTAGTTAGTTGCCAATATTTACAACACTTTTAACGTTATTCAACTATCTTTACAATTCTTAAACATTGACTCTGAGCACTATGCGACTTAACTTCTGAGGTCATCAGTCGCCTAGAACTTAGAACTACTTAAACCTAACTAACCTAAGGACATCACACACATCCATGCCCGAGGCAGGATTCGAACCTGCGACCGTAGCGGTAGCTCGACTCCAGACTGTAGCGCCTAGAACCGCACGGCCACTCCGGCCGGCAATATCTTAAACATTCCTTAATGGTTTCACCCTTGAGTTAACATTGTCACTTTTGAATAAATGATTTCAACTGCATTCGTTCTTAAACCATCACACTACAGACTGCGGTCGTCCAATCAAACTGTAGCCATTCTTTCTGGAGGCTACAGGCTCGCCCCTTGCGAATGAGATTTTGTTAGTTTGCAGAAAAAGAACCGATGTAATAGTGTGTCTGCGAGAATGCCGGCCTTGTCTGCCTCGAGAAGAAGCACTTCTCCAGGGTGTCGCGAGTCAACGCAGCAGTCATCTGCAAATAGTACCCCACTTTGGGCAAGAATGATTCGTGTTAACATGCGTTTGAGGCTATCGGTACAGCTGAGAGGTTGTTAATGGCTGTCCACTGCCGGTCGACTTCAGTGGGTTTAGGGCAGAGTGTAGGGCCTCCCACCGAATGCCCTTTGGCCGGTGATTTACCCAGAACTGTGGAAAAGTCATTATCACACTGACGGAAATGGAAAGAGCTGCCCCATGAACACTTTGACCGAACGTCACCAAGCTGCCTCACCTGTACAGATCGTTACAGATAAATAACGTTACAGATAAATCGGTACAGATAAATAACGATGAGAGAATCTGATAGCTATTGTGTGTGTGTGTGTGTGTGTGTGTGTGTGTGTGTGTGTGTGTGTGTATGGGGGTGGGGGTGAGTTTAAATGTCTCCACCACCACTCCAAACTAAAAAGGAGGTGTTTCCTGTATATAAAACTCAACAGTTTGCCTAGCTAGCTCGTTCACTGAGGTGGACTGGGATCAACGTGCAGAAAGCTGAAATACGTCAGTGATTGGATGATGAGAGACTGTGATCCATTACCTTCAAACACTGATGTCTCCAGCAACAGTACATCCACTGTCAATGTGTATGTGGGTGCTATGCTGAAGTTAACAACATGAAATCCTGCACAATGCATGTATTTAAATCATGCAAGTAACATGGTCTTAAAATTCAAATGTGATGATTCTTCAAGGCGAGGAAGATATACTATATCCACCTCAGAATTGTCAAATCAACCTCAGACCTTTTCAATCGTGTGGGCTGAAATATGAAATATTTAATCCCATTCTAGGAATAAATGTAGTGGTACTGAGAGAGCTGTTGTCCATAATGACATGTAAATCGGTCGTTTGCTGGGGAACAGTCGCTAGTCAACATTAAATTTTGTCAACATTAAATATTTTAATTGGTTGGTACACTAAGATTCGCTCTCTAGTGCTGATGAAGCATTATTTTGGTATTCACTTACTTTATAAGAGATTTGACAACAGCAGTAGTACTATGATTGTATGCTTTCTTCAGTTCTTCCCCCTCTGTTTAATTTGACACCATTCTCTGGATTTATATTAAGTCTTGCTGTCACCATCATGGCGAAGACCAGTCACAGTTTTTTTAATGTCACCCTATGACCCTAACTAAATTCAGTTATTCTTTCTATATTACATTTAACTTATATAGTTAACTCATGAACCATGGATGTTGTCAAAATACTAGGTATAGTATCTCTATGTGGCTCTAGGGGATTTGTGATGACTACTTCGTATTTGCCCTTGTTTGGTCCCTTTATTATGCCTTATCAACACAATCATAAAGGTAGGAAATGCACTGATAGCCATAGGACCAAGTTTGTGCCTAACAGGTAATCAGAAATTACTCTCCTGAGGAGAAGTATTCCTCATATCACTTTTTACTTTGCCCAACCTATATGATTTTGTGTGAATCTTTCAGCTTACTTTCTGTAGCAATTTTGAACCTGCGCCAAACGTATAGAGATTGTGTCAGTACTATGTATACATTCTTCTATCCATTCGTTTGATAGTTATCGTGAGACTCCAGGAGTAACCAATATCATGTTGTTGTTCGTCACATTGTGTACCATATCTGTGACCTACTGTTAGGTTCAGGCAGCAAATACCCCTCATTCCTGACAAGGTGGGGGGCAGCCATGCACCTCTGTCCATCATGAGTTGTTTTTCCACTGATGGATCAGTCGAGTGGATTAACAGCCACATGGCATTTGGAGACCTTGCTGTTGCTTTTAGTCTGTAAAGAGCCTGCCCCAGCATGGTGCAGTGCAATTGCTTAAACAAAAACTGAAACCATTCCTGTATTACTGTACATGCACACACATGGTTGCAACAGTTATTGTTCATCAACCAGAAGTCAAAGTTTTAGACTGAAGACTAGTGGCCTAAATCTCACTATCTCACTATTTTAAGCAAGTTTTCTTGAATTTCTACCATCTTGAATTTTAAGCTTAACACAACTGGCCAAGTTATTGCAGCTTGAAATTAGATGAATGGGGGAAAATTTGCGAATTTTAAAGTGACTTAGTGCTGCTATCTTGGATTTTTTTTAATTTCACACCACTTTAAATTCAGAACAACTGGCCTAGTTAAGCCATCTTCGACTGTCATGTCAGAGCGTTAAGGGCAAGAGGTGGGAAGTCTGGCAATGCTGTATGGTGTCATTTGGGAAAGTAGGTCATCAGAAATGAAATAGATAATCAAGTGAGGAGGTGAGAAGGGTAAGGCGGCAGGTCAAAAAAAAAAAAAAATTGAACCAGAAGAGACAATTTTGTATTTTAAAGGGTTCTCTAGATAGTGATTGTGCATTTATTTACATGTAAGGCCTGAGAAACACATATTAATGCAAGAAAATGAACCATAGAGTTATAGAGTTGGAAACCGAATAACTTTTCCTTGAGATTTCACTGAGTTTCATCCTCATTGGACTGTCGTTTCAACACAAATCGAATAAGGCATAGTATGAACTACAACAAAGGGAATAAGTGTTCCATAATGGTAAACACAACATGAATAAATGGTTTTCAGATGAGAACAGGCAATCAGCTACTATAAAAGCACGGTGAAAGAAATGGGCAACAATAAAATATTTATAAACATATGTTGAGGGAGGAGCACTGTAGGCTTCAACAAAAGGTAATAAAATGAGCCCTGAGTAACAAAGGCAGCATAAGTAACTGTGAAATTACAAGCTAGGCATAAACCCAACAGACAGGAAGAATTGCAACATGGACAATAGGAACATTCGACAATGTACATAGCTTTATTTTAAACTGAGATTATTGAGATTATTCCATCAATAAAATCTGAAAGAGAACACCCACATGGCTTCAACTGTGACATGAAAACTGAACTTGTGTTTATGCTGAGGACACAATATCCTGCGGAAGCAACTCAAATAGATTTGTAAATTAACATCAAGGTTCAAACGCAATGGAGAGAGATGATAGTGACATACAAAACTTGTGAATGTAAGTTAGTGCTGCCGCCTAACCTCTTTCAGATAACACGAGGGTTAGCTCAGGCCTAAAACACATAATATGAAGAACCCTACAGCACAGTGGATTGCTCTGAATAGCAGCTCGTACAGTCTGCACATTAAGGTATTCAGCAAACAAGTCCATGCCGCTCAAAGATTCCACTTTGCCCAGAACTTCTGTGACCAAACCCGAGTCATGTATTTCTCAGGCAAGTAAAATGACACACTATCAACACACACTCTCGCTCAAACTAATATTTAATTCTGACAACTGTCACTGGATGGCCATCCCCAGTTACTGGTGGTCAAAGAATGAGAGCCAACTCATCTGCGCCACTGTTAAGTCAAAACGACAGAGTGCACATCCCCCTGGCGGGATACAAAATAAGTGATTGGTTAGCAACAGCGAAAGAGATTATATCTCATTATTAATTTTTTATAGAAACAGTGCGTGGGTCAGGAAATATGGCAACAATGTAGACTGCGTTATAGCTCTGGCCAGGCATACTGGCGGGCGCCTGCAAGTGCGCTGATGCCACTCTTGGGATTAGTCTCACGTAGTGCCTCTCTTTGACATTGCAAAATCGAAACGCTGAGCGTCCATAGTAGCCCAGTTCCACCACCAGTAGAGCTTCAGTACTGAGACGGAGTGTATATTTTCGCGCAATTCATGTTTTCCATTTCCATTATTAGTTTCAGAAGTTTCAATCGAAGTAAAAAAGTGTGTCCTGTGATACTATTTGTGCAATTTACGTACTGAGTGGAAGTGTTTGTGTAACTTGTAAAAAGGAAAACTAGGAAGAAAGGGAGATTTCCCTAGTCCTATGTCGACAGGGTTTACAAACAACTCCAAGAAGATGCACTTCGACAGCAGGAATAACGCGACTGAAAAAGGCTGCTGAGTTCCGGCGGCAAAGAAAATCCTTAATTCACAGTGTCTATATATTTATAATATGTGTTAGACAATGAGATTAATTGTTTGCACCTACTTGTATGCCAGTTAGTAAAGATTTGCGGAAGGCAGGCCGAATCAATGATATCTAGAACTGCAGATTTGTATCGGAAAAAGCAATAACTGTAAGGAAAAACCTTGCTGCTATACACAATATTTGCGCAGCAAGTTGTGGCGTTGGTTTAAGGGCTATCCAGCATGTGCGTAGTGAGGGACAATTCCCGAAGTTTTATTCTTCAAGGAAAAATATTAAACAACACAGCTCTTTAACCAAACTAAACGACTTATCTAAGGTGGACAGTCTATGAATTTGACGACAGTGGAGAGTACCTAACATCAGAAAAACTGAGAAAAAGTTAACTGGAAAAATAAATTTTACTGGATCTGCTAGGACTGTGCATCGCATATTCAACGACATAGGATTTAAATACAAGCTTCAGAATTATGGTAGACAATCTTTACTTTAACGCAATGGCATATTGGCAACCAGAATTAAACTTTTGAGGACGACGAATTTGCTACGTACTTCAGGAGATACGCGACCTATATTCCATTTGGTTGAAACTTGGCATACTCAAAACTATTCACTAAAGAACATATCGAAGAACTGGAGCCAAAGTGGGAATCTTAGGCTACGTGTTGGAAAAGCGGTCAGACTGATGTGTGTGCATGTGGGGTCTGTGAAGACTGTTTTTCTTGAAGAAAGTAAATGAATGAATTTACAGGTGCAGCAAAACAAACAAATCACAAGATTACTATTCGGAAAGGAACACAGCTAAGTTTGAGCAGTTATATGTCTTCGTCAGCTCTCTAACTTGTAACTTGCTTGAAATCCCAGTAGTTGTAAGTGTTTTTGTCAGTGTTTTACGCACATTTATAATGCAGATAAACTTACAATACCTAATGTTGTCAATAATAATTTTACACACTCTGGACTGCAAATAAATTAAATGGTAAGTCTTTCAAAACGATTTTAAATCAAAATACTGTACACATTCATCGTTCTATAACGATATGTTTGACATAGCCTGAATCTAGATTTCACCGCAAAAACGTAACTATATTCATTTTGTCCAAAACAGAAAGAATTACAAAGAGTAACAGAGGTGTGCGTGACTATGAAGTGATTGTGACTCACGGTCAGGCAAAAGTGCACTAACAGTAACCCGCAAATATACATGACAAGAGCCACTGTATTGTCAGTTCCCCACTACCATTATGTTCAGTGAAATTGTTGTCATCCAACAGGGTCCACTACATTACTCCCGTGTAACTAATCGACAACCATATACATCAATCAACAACTTGTTTTTATATATAGGTATAGACGAAACAGGAAAGAACACACATTCATACGATCAAACCAGAAGCCAACTCATTTATACAGAGAAATACTACTGCCGCTACCACTAATACTACTACTACTACTACAACTAAAAATAATAATAATAATAATAACAATAATTTCCTCACAGAGGAAAGAAAAATGATAAGGAAAATTATTGGGCCAAAACTCACAGACGAAGGATACAGGCTTCACTCAAGAGACACTACAGAGAAGTGGTCCAACCTCGCCAGAGGACATCAGAAAAAGGCGACGAAAATTTTACGGCCATATCAGCAGACTCCCACAGACGAGACTCAACAACAGAATACTTAGATATATACAGAGGCTCAAAAACACTTGGATGGCACAAGTCAAAACTGATATGGAAAAAGCACAGGTAGATTCGGCGGACGTCACAGACAAAAGCGTCTATAGACACAAATTACACAAGTGGAAAGTAACATAAGAGAAGACAGCACGTAAAACCCAGAGACCAAAGTGGACCGAAATCTTTTGCGAACGAATGAAAGAGTACTGGAAGAAGAGGATGAACAAGTAGTCATAAATGCTTCGCATGGTCTGATAAAGGCCTGTAACGTATGTAATAATATCAATAATAATAATAATACGCTCTCATATGCAGTTTATGTGTGAATCCATTGTCTGATAATCTGTATCTGAATTTAATGCAGTAATGATTTATAACAATTGCTATTAGGTGTAGATTTTGATACGATTTATCATACTCTTTAGCCAGTTTAATTTAACGTGATGCCGAAGTTAAATAATGGATATCAGTATTTCGACTTGTCATCTGACATAGATCCATAACCGAAATATCAATACTATCTTAAAAATTTCTCCCAATTAACGAGGATTTGACTGGATGTACATATAGGGAATTTTTTTTGGTATGTGGTTGCAAGAGAAATTACAGTGTCTGTGTATACTGCTACACGTGGGGTGGCTACCATTGAGTACATTTTCAAACATCCTTCTGAAAGTTTAATTTCTGTTAATTCATTTCCTGTTACATATGAAACTTTTAATATTTTAATAACTAAGCTGTCAAAAGTAATTTAGTGATGATCATAGCGCTCGGAGTCGTAAAGAAATTCTTGTTGTTGTTCTCTGAGAAGTCCTATACCTGGACAAAGGCAGCTGGTTGTTGGAATATACGGCTGGACTGCTCTGCCGTTGCTGAGGTGACTCGGCTGTTAAACTGCGGCGTCTCCATTTTAAATTTGCTAAATCCTCTGAAAATTAGTGCTACGAAGTTTCTGGTCCAAACTACTGTTCAATGAACATTAAACGTCTTTAATAAGTCAGTGAAAACTTCAGCATAGACCTTAGATGAGGTTTCTTGGTAAAAATCACACATGCGGGTGGCAACACCCACGCTGTTAAGTGTATTTGATTGATGGGGTGAACATTTATTCACAACTTCACTTTTCCACAAAACACGTACTATGGCAACACAAATAATTAAGGGGTTCTAATTTGTGAACTGCATACGAAAGTCAACGCAACAATCATTTATTTGTGAACACAGTTCGTTCATTTACAACAATCCATCTGCCTGATAGAGTTCACATACACGTTAGACTTCTCTGAAAATTAGAATTTTGCTTTTAACTGCCCCCACTGCTATACCATTATGTCAAACCTTGTACCCACACTTATTCTATAATAATCTAAACAGCTAATCATTTTCTTCTACTATACGTAGTTATGTATGCTATTAAACAATTCTTCATCTGTTCTGTTCTTCTCTGCTCTCTTGAAATCTTCTACACAAAATTAATTCAGGTACTTCTTCTTTCTTCTACTGTCGTCAGTCCTCTAGTTCTTAATAGAGCTTCAGAAACGAAGAAAACATCCAGAATGAGATTTTCTCTCTACAGCAGAGTTTGCACTGATATGAAACTTCCTGGCAGATTAAAAGTGTGTGGAAGACCGCAACTGGAACTAGAGACCTTTGCCTATTGCGGGCAAGTGCTCTAGGATCTGAGCTACCCAAGCACGACTCACGCCCTGTCCTCACGGCTTTGCTTCTGCCAGTATCTCGTCTCGTATCTTCCAAACTTCACAGAAGCTCTCCTGCGAACCTTGCAGAACTAGCACTCCAGAAAGAAAGGATATTGCGGAGGAATGGCCCTGCCACAGCCTGGGGGATGTTTCCAGAATGAGATTTTCACTCTGCAGCGGACTGTGCGCTGATATGAAACTTCCTGGCAGATTGAAACTGTGTGCCGGACCGAGATTCGAACTCGGGACCTGTGCTTTTCGCAGGTAAGTGGTCATTCTGGAAACATCCCCTAGGCTATCTCCACAATATTCTTTCTTCCAGGAGTGCTACTTCTGCAAGGTTTGCAGGTGAGCTTCTGTGAAGTTTGGAAGGTAGGAGACGAGGTACTGGTAGAAGTAAAGCTGTGAGGACGGGGTGTGAGTCGTGCTTGGGTATCTCAGATGGTAGAGCACTGGCTCACGAGCGGCTAAGGTCCCGTGTTCGAGTCTCGGTCCGGCACACAGTTTTAATCTGCCGGGAAGCTTCACAGTCAAAGTAGTTAAAAATTTCAACTCCGTTGCTCGTATGGTTGGTAGAGGTTGGTTAGAGAGTTTTCTGAGGAGGAACTCCACTATTTCTGTAAGAAAGCCAGAATCAGTTAGTATGAGCAGGATTCAAGGCTCCAGCAAGGAAGAAGTGTCCACATTGTATGGTCCTCAGGCTGAAAGATTCAGTAACTCAAATGACATTCAGGATGCAATATCTCTCAGCAAAAGAAAGTCATCTCCAAAAATATCTCTAATTTCAAGACCTACCAACGCCCTGAAGAATAGGTAAGGGGAGAAAGGGCAGCACACACTAATCCTAAGTCGCACATGAACAAAGTTCTTGAAGAAAAAAGGGCAAAGAAGGTGGGAAAGCTAAACAAAGAAACATGGAGGGGTTTGCAGAAGAGGAAACCAATCATTTAGAAGAAAACTGTAGGTCGCTGGAGGAATCTGGCTGTTGCATTTGATGGCACTATATCTTAGATGGATATTGATAACCAGTGCCATGATAACTCGGACAACGACGTTCAGATTGACAGGGAACAGTATCTAGTTTGTGCATACGGATGGCGAAATGTGCTACTGAGGTACAATCTGTGTGCGCAGGGTAGGACGAGCCACTTCTCGAAGTCTGACTTTTGTTAAACACTACTTGAATCTAATTAGGAAACACTCACTTACTGAAATATCTCCAAGGTATTAATTTTGTGAATTTCATATTCCTTACATCCTATATCTGGAGTTTTAGTATGATTGATTCTGCATTCATTCTTCTTGATTTGAGAGTTAGTTTCCTTCATTATAATATTTGGGTTTTTTATGTTCATGATCATGTAACATTTACACCTTAAAATTAATTTCGCAAAGATTTCTCTGACCGTTGTTACCGGCATCTGTCGGTACTGCCGGTCAAAGTAGTCATTTCACTTCACTTTGTACAAATGGTTCAAATGGCTCTGAGCACTATGGGACTTAACTTCTAAGGTCATCAGTCCCCTAGAACTTAGAACTACTTAAACCTAGCTAACCTAAGGACATCACACACATCCATGCCCGAGGCAGGATTCGAACCTGCGACCGTAGCGGTCACGCGGTTCTAGACTGCAGCGCCTTTAACCGCTTGGCCACACCGGCCGGCCCACTTTGTACACGGCAGATGATACACAATACTACAAAACAACATTGTTCCTGAATTTATATATTTCAGTGAATATATACACGCGATTTAATAAATAAGCACCCAAGTTTTTGATATTCTCATTTCTACTCCTCCTTAAGTGAGCGTAGTTTCCCTCATGTCCCCCGCTCATCCCTTCTTCCTCCTTCTCTTTATCCATCTCACCCTCTTTGCTTTCTCTGTCCATCGCCTCCTCGTTCGTTTCTATGTCCATCTCTACCTCTTCCCTTTCTGCCCATTTCCCTCTCCAGCTCACTCTGTGCATCTTCTCCTTCCCGCTCTGTCCATATCACCGTGCACTCTTCTCTCTTCACTTTATCACCCCTACTCCTATAGGAGGTCGCTGCTTCTTATCCTCGCAGTACACCTTTACAGACAGTATGTAGTGTGTGCACCAACTTGGCTCAAATCTATCCAGTGACTTAGGAGAAGGCTTTTACCCATGGCCTTTCCCACGCACGCACATGTACATATACAGGATGGTCCACTGATCGTGACCGGGCCAAATATCTCACGAAATAAGCGTCAAACGAAAAAACTGCAAAGAACGAAACTCGTCTAGATTGAAGGGGGAAACCAGATGGCACTATGGTTGGCCAGCTAGATGGCGCTGCCATAGGTCAAACGGATATCAGCTGCGTTTTTTTTTTAAATAGGAACACCCATGTTTTATTACATATTCTTGTAGTACTTAAAGAAATATGAATGTTTTAGTTGGACCACTTGTTTCGCTTTGTCATAGATGGCGCTGTAATAGTCACAAACATATGGGTCACAATTTTAGACGAACAGTTGGTAACAGGTAGATTTTTTAAATGAAAATACAGAACGTAGGTACATTTGAACATTTCATTACGGTTGTTCCAATGTGATACATGTACCTTTGTGAATTTATCATTTCTGAGAACGCATGCTGTTACAGCGTGATTACCTGTAAATACCACATTAATGCAATAAATCCTCAAAATGATGTCCGTCAACCTCAGTGCATTTGGCAATACGTGTAACGAAATTTCTCTCAACAGCGAGTAGTTCGGCTTCCGTAGTGTTCGCACATGTATTGACAATGCGCTGACGCATGTTGTCAAGCGTTGTCGGTGGATCACTATAGCTAATATCCTTAAACTTTCCCCACAGAAAGAAATCCGGGGACGTCAGATCCGGTGAACGTGCGGGCCATGGTATGGTGCTTCGCCGACCAACCCATCTGTCATGAAATATGCTATTCAATACCGCTTCAACCGCACGCGAACTATGTGCCGGACATCTATCATGTTGGAAGTACATCGTCATTCTGTCATGCAGTGAAACATCTTGTAGTAACATTGGTAGAATATTACGTAGGAAATCAGCATACATTGAACCATTTACATTGCCATCGGTAACATAAGGGCCAATTATCCTTCCTCCCGTAAAGCCGCAACATACATTAACCCGTCAAGGTCGCTGATGTTCCACTTGTCGCAGCCATCGTGGATTTTTCGTTGCCCAATAGCTAATTATGCCGGTTTACGTTACCGCTGTTGGTGAATGACGCTTCGTCGCTAAATAGAACGCGTGCAAAAAATCTGTCATCGTCCCCTAATTTCTGTTGTGCCAAGTGGCAGAACTGTACAAAACGTTCAGAGTTCAAGTCATGCAATAACTGGTGCACAGAAATATGGTACGGGTGCAATCGATGTTGATGTAGCATGCTCAATACTGACGTTTTTGAGATTCCCGATTCTCGCGAATTTGTCTGCTACTGCTGTGCGGATTAGCCGCGACAGAAGCTAAAACACCTACTTGATCATCATCAATTGTTCAGGTCGTCGTTGCGTTCCACATATGGCTGAACACTTCCTGTCTCCTTAAATAAAGTAACTATCCGGCGAACGGTCCGGACACTTGGATGATGTCGTCCAGGATACCGAGCAGCATACATAGCACACGCCCGTTGGGCATTTTGATCACAATAGCCATACATCAACACGATATCGACCTTTTCCGCAATTGGTAAACGGTCCATTTTAACACGGATAATGCATCACGAAGCAAATACCGTCCGCACTGGCGGAATGTTGCGTGATACTACGTACTTATTCGTTTGCGACTATTATTGCGCCATCTGTCACGAAGCGAAAAAAGTGATCCAACTAAAACATTCATATTTCTTCACGTACTACACGAATATGTAATAAAAAAATGGGGGTTCCTTTTTAAAAAAAACGCAGTTGATATCAATTTGATCTATGGCAGAGCCATCTAGCTGGCCAACCATAGCGCCATCTTTTTTCCCACTTCGAGCTAGACCAGTTTCGTTCTTTGTAGTTTTTTCGTTTGATGCTTATTTCGTGAAATATTTGGCCCGGTCGCTATCAATGGATCAGCGTGTATTTCACACATATTTCAAATATTACATACGTATTTATAGAGATAGTTCACCCGTATATCTAGCGAATTTCGCTCCGTAGTGTGTTTCAACGCGTCTCAGTGTTTACGATGTCTTATCCCCTGAACCGTGTATCGTACAATGATATAATTCTGTTATTAGATTCAGCGACATATGTGGATAGTATCTGCGAAATGCGTTGCGAATAGAGCTGGTAGCAAAGAAATAATAAATTTAAACGCCAGGCAGTCTTTCATGTATCTCAGTGTTTATGACATTTGTCCTGAAGTAAACTAACTGAAAAAAATCAGTACACCTCGAAAGATGACGTCCATTTTGATAGGATGACGGCATGTGCCACTTGCGAGATAGTAGATGTTCGATAATGGTGCGAAATAGTGGTTGGAGTGATTATTTTGTTAACTGTCTTCTGACTCGTATGTGGGTATGTAAAAAGATACACTATTCCTTTTAAGTTGATTGTGTGATAAATCTGCACAAGGATCTGAAAACCGCATCTTCAGGAACGAATACGACCTTATGACAATCATCTTAAGGCCCTACATTTTGCAGACATTACTCCTGCCCCTAACTATTTGTAATAACGCTTCTGAGTTAAATGAATTCAATTCGATACTTATTACAACGCATCTGACCTGCATGAATTTAAATTTAGTGCTTCTTCATAACGCATCCGACTGACGTGACTTGGAATTAGTACTTCCTTCGAACTGTATTCATAATATACAAATTTTTGGGACGAATCGTGCTACTATTTGAAGCAAGATGTTACGTTCAATGAATACCATTTAACCTCACCCCATAAGAATGGACATTGAACATAAGTTCAACAACTCCATAATGAGATTTTCACTCTGCAGCGGAGTGTGCGCTGATGTGAAACTTTCTGACAGATTAAAACTGTGTGCCAGACCGAGGCTCGAACTCGGAACCTTTGCCTTTCGCGGGCAAGTGCTCTACAATCTGAGCAAGCAAGCACGACTCATGCCCCGTCCTCACAGCTTCACTTCTGCCAGCATCTCGTCTCTTACCTTCCAAACTTTACAGAAGCTCTCCTGCGAACCTTGCAGAAATAGCACTCCTGCAAGAATAGATACTGTGGAGACATGGCTTTGTCACAGCCCGGGGGATGTTTCCAGAATGAGATTTTCACTCTGCAGCGGAGTGTGTGCTGATATGAAACTTCCTGGCAGATTAAAACTGTGTGCCGGACCGAGACTCGAACTCGGGACCTTTGCCTTTCACGAGCAAGTGCTCTAGCAGCACTTGCCCACGAAAGGCAAAGGTCCCGAGTTCGAGTCTCGGTCCGGCACACAGTTTTAATCTGCCAGGAAGTTTCAGTTCAACAACTACTGATCACATTAAACATGAACCATAAGCTCCATTAGGAAAACAAGAATAAGTTTAATTGAATTAGTTGACATGTCTTTTGATACGAAAAAGGAGAAAAAAGAAGCCAACAGATTTTCTACTTCTCGTTCACGAGACAAGTTGTCCTACCTGAACAACAATGAATGTGTATTACAGATGTTAACGATACAGAGCATACATTGAAGAGAAAAGAAAAACCATTAAACCAAAAGAAATTGGGCTGAGTCTTGCGCCTTCTGACTTCCATTCCACGCCGGATTATACAGCGGTTTCGTGGCCACGTCGACTGGCGCTGGTCGGCGTGCGTTCTGCATATCTGGTCTGCACTTACAGACTCATCTGGCGGCGGTTGAATCACGAATACACCTGCTCTACACTGAAATAATTTCCCGAAAAAGTCCTATCTCGGTTTAAGTTAAAGAGGACGTCAGTATGCATCCAGAGTAAAAGCAAAACCTGTCTTTAAACTTGTGCAAATTTCAAAACAAAGCGAAGAAAAACTGTGTGTGTGTGTGTGTGTGTGTGTGTGTGTGTGTGTGTGTGTGTGTGTGTGGTTTGAGGTTTTCGGGCGCTAAACAGCGTGGTCATCAGCGCCCAAACGCATAGAAACAGGAACACATGCAGTGAAGGGACGAAGACGGACAGCGAACAAGGAGAACGGCTAAAAGACACAGACCTGACGCAGTTACAAATCCTCACATACAGAGGCAAAACAAGAGGAGAAGAAACGCACTAAAAAAGGAAAGGATGGTGGTGTGTGGTGGTGTGTTGGGGCTTATGGGCGCTCAACATCGAGGTCATCAGCGCCCTGACACACATTAAAAGGAACGAATGTGGACAGACCTAAGAAAACTAAAGCACAGACTCAAACAAAGCAGGAAAAGAAGGAAAATGCTAAGAAAGTAAAACCTAAGGAAAGGGCAAACATAGCAACAAGAATGTCACAGGAAATTGTTATTGGCTGGCCACTTACATAAAATATGGGCGAGCTTGTCACACAGTGAGCAAATTAGAATCCTCTCCCTAAAATCTTTGGAAAAACATTTGACGCTAACGGGAGAGTAAACATATGATCTTTAGTGAAGCTCCTGAATAAACACTTAGAGCCAAAGCTCCCTTAACATGGATCAGCAAACGAAAAAATCTTTTCCACTTTCCGTGATCATAACCAGCAGACTGCCCAATTTTGCAGTTATGAACAGACTTTAAACTGCCACAAGCGAAGGTTAAACGGAAAAATGTCTCTCCCAGGCTGTGAGCTAAGGCAGATGACCAGTCTGCACTTGCTGATTACCAAGCATAAGTACCCCCCATCCGTTGCCACGTCAACTGGACATAGAGATGCCTGTGATCTCGTAAAGCAGTCCACCTGACTCAGAAGATAGCAGAGGAATTGCTGAAGAGTGAAGTAAGGAAGTAATGACGCCAGACTCTTGTGTTGGAAACTACTAAGCCCCGCATTCTCTCACTTTATGTAATTTCTTGCATACCTCTCCCCAGAGCACAGTGCAAAAGGCCTGTATTAAAAAACGATAAAATGTCAAGTACTGCTTGTTCTTGCATTCCATGCTTGCCAGGGAAGCGTCTCCTACCGTTTCTCTGACGTCATGGCATATAAGCTAATGAGCTATTCTCTTTCAACAAGTTATTAAAGTCACAGAATTCCCAGGCATGATTTCCGAATTTCTCTAAAAAAGAGCGAAACTAAACCACAGTGGTCGGGAGAGGAATTTCATCCTCTCTCTGCCAAAATTTTTAAGATTTTTACTTCACGAGAGCCACCGCCTCGGCGTGGGTCTCGAAACTCTTTCCCTCCGCAGTTCAGTGAAACGCCGAAGAGAACGCTTGCTCACAGTTTTTGTCGAACCTGAAACCTGTTGTACACTTCAAGGGCATAAATTGCCTCCTGCATGCCACCGCCCATGGGCTGTGGCCCCAAGCGTAAACATAGTGTTCCTCTCAGTGAGTGATGCCGCTCCCATGACGCCTCGGCCCCTCTGGCGTTGAAGACATACATCTGGAAGCCGACGGCTTGCCGCTGGTGGCCGCCCAGTGTGAAATCTCCTCCTCGTTCGGCCCTGGCATAGTCTGCTCTGCTACCAGCCAACTCACTGTAACTAAGTACAGTTATCATAAGAAGTAGAAAAAAGGTTATTCAGTTAAAAGGTAAAGAGAGTAAGAAGGAGAAAGTGTGTGCACACTCACCGACTACTAATGCAAATAATTTGCATAGGCTCTCTATTTAATGCTCTGTAAGGCACTCTACCATCCGGTGAGAAAGATGTATAAGACAGGCGAAATACACTCAGTCTTCAATAAGAACATAATAATTCCAGTCCCAAAGAAATCTGGTGTTGACAGATGTGAAAATTACCGATCTATCAGTTTAATAAGTGACAGCTGCCAAATACTAACGCGAATTCTTTACAGACGAATGGAAAATCTGGTGGAAGCCGACCTCGGGGAAGTTTAATTTGGATTCCGTAGAAATATTGGAACACGTGAGGCAATACTGACCTTACGACTTATCTTAGAAGAAAGATTAAGGAAAGGCAAACCTACGTCTTTAGCATTTGTAGACTTCGAGAAAGCTTTTGAAAATGTTGACTGGAATACTCTCTTTCAAATTATAAAGGTGGCAGGGGTAAAATAAAGGGAGCGAAAGGCTATTTACAATTTGTACAGAAACCAGACGGCAGTTACAAGAGTCGAGGGGCATGAAAGGGAAGCAGTGGTTGGGAAGCGAGTGAGACAGGGTTGTAGCCTGTCCCCGATGTTATTCAATCGGTATATTGAGCAAGTAGTAAAGCAAACAAAAGACAAATTAGGAGTAGGTATTAAAATGAACGGAGAAAAAATAAAAACTTTGAGGTTCACCGATGACATTGTAATTCTGTCAGAGACAGCAAAGGACTTGGAAGAGCAGTTGAACGGAATGGACAGTGTCTTGAAAGGAGGTTATAAGACGAACATCAACAAAAGCAAAACGAGGATAATGGATAGTAGTCGAATTAAATCGAGTGATATTGAGGGAATTAGATTAGGAAATGACACACTTAATGTAGTAAAGGAGTTTTGCTATTTGGGGAGCAAAATAACTGATGATTGTCGAAGTAGAGAGGATATAAAATGTAGACTGGCAATGGTAAGGAAAGCGTTTCTGAAAAAGAGAAATTTGTTAACATCGAGTATAGATTTAAGTGTCAGGAAGTCGCTTCTGAAAGTATTAGTATGGAGTGTAGCCATGTATGGAAGTGAAACACGGACGATAAATGGTTTGGACAAGAAGAGAATAGAAGCTTTCGAAATGTGGTGCTACAGAAGAATGCTGAAGATTAGATGGGTAGATCACATAACTAATGAGGAGGTACTGAATAGAATTGGGGAGAAGAGGAGTTTGTTGCACAACTTGACAAGAAGAAGGGACCGGTTGGTAGGACATGTTCTCAGGCAACAAGGGATCACAAACTTAGAATTGGAGGGCAGCGTGGAGGGTAAAAATCGTAGAGGGAGACGAAAAGATGAATACACTAAGCAGATTCAGAAGGATGTAGGTTGCAATAAGTACTGGGAGATGAAGAAGCTTGCACAGGATAGGGTAGCCTGGAGAGCTGCATCAAACCCGTCTCAGGACCGAAGACAACAACAACAACAACAACAACAAGGCACTCAAAAAGGTAATTTTAAATGAGTAAAAGTATAAAAAAACTGCTCGTACATCCTCGACGTTTTTCAATGCTTTCAACATCGCCCGCAAACTGACTGCGTAGTGGCATAGCTAACAGAGCGCCTTCTGTGTCCACCATTTAACAGGGAATCCTCACAGCGAGAATCGTGAGTGTTGTGCAAACGTGTAAAGCAAGCAAGAACAATGCCACGGAGATGCACTTGTTGTTCCTACAGGAAAATGAGCGAGTCTGAAAGAGGTCAAATTCTGGTCTTCCGAGTTGCGGGATGATCCTCTCGGAGAATTGCCACGCTTGTTGGACGTGCTGCGTCGCTTGTGATACGATGGTGGTACCAGTGCTCACGCGAACATTTTGGAAGTCCACAAATCACAGACGCCATCCAGGATAGTCGTATTGCGAGGACAGCAGTGGCAGATCGTACAGCTACTACAGCACAGATAAGAGGAATTGTGAGCCAAGACGTGTCAACACGAACCGCTGTAAACCGGTTATTAGTAGTCGGACTAAAGGCACGCAAACCTACAACCCGTCATCCAATCCTTCCACGCTTGATCTGGTGCCGTCAGAGGATCGCTTGGAACGGCGTGCATGGTTTTCAGCAAAGAAAACATATTCTGCCCGCACGCATATGATGGTCGATTGCGATGTAGACCTGGTGAGCGCTGCCACGTAGAGTGCAGTCATCGAAGACACAGTGGCCCCAACCAGGCCTTATGGTCTCAGTTTCGATAAACAACAACACTCGTTCACCCTTAGTCTTTATGGAGGGGACGCTGACTAGCGGTCAGTACCTGCAGAATGTTGTTACAGCTGTTCTTTGCTTTTCTTTGCAATACGAAGGTAATGTGTTGTTGCAGCAGGATAATGCTCGCCCACACACTGCCTGTGAAACGAAACGTGCTCTGCAAGACTTACAGCAACTTTCCTGGCTAACACGATCTCCAGACCTGTCTCCAGTCGAGCGTATGTGGAACATGATGGGACGAGAAGTTACGAGTGCGAGCCGTCAAGTAACAACTCTTACAGAACTACGTCAACAGATGTCGCATAACTTATACCAGGGCAGTATCCGTGGACTGTAAAGTCGACTGGATGCCGGAGTCAGCACCTGCAATGCTGCCCGAGGAGGCTACAACGGCCGGCCGCGGTGGCCGAGCGGTTCTAGGCGCTTCAGTCCGGAACCACGCAACTGCTACGGTCGCAGGTTCGCATCCTGCCTCGGGCATGGATGTGTGTGATGTCCTTAGGTTAGTTAGGTTTACGGAGTTCTAAGTTCTAGGGGACTGATGACCTCAGATGTTAAGTCCCGTAGGGCTCAGAGCCATTTGAACCATTTGAGGCTACAACACGTACTAATATGGGTGTTTCAGCATACCTAGATACCTGGTAACTCTGAACCGCTTGTGCTATTGTTCCGAAAATGTAATCTTCTCATGTTCTCCTTATGCTCTCCGCTCAGGCAGACGTTAGCGCTGCCTAATACGCTTCCCGCAATTTTATCAGATGATGTTGCGATGGCACATTTAGTTTTGAGTTTTGTTCGTGCAGGGGGGTTTTACCGCTTGATCTAAGTGTTTGTCCTTTTTTGTGTTGAGTCTGGACTTTGGCCTACGATTTGAGACTGGGGTTTTTAGTGCGTTTCTTGGTGGCTGGTTTTTCCTTTTTTGTTTCTATGGTCGGCCAACCACTGTCAAACTCGGTGTGATTTTAATTCCTTTTTTCTGGTCTCTGTCTGTGTCTTTCTTGTCGTGTGTCGTCTCTTGTCATCTCCATTGTATGTTTTTATTCCTTGTGGGGGTTTCAAGTTCATGGAAAAAGGGACCGATGACCCTAGTGATCTGGTCCCTTCAATCTCACCAACCAACCAACCTTATGCACTGTTGCAACAGTAAATCGTATGTGTATTTGTAACCTCTAAAAGGGTATAGTAATGTTTTTCTCGCAGTGTATGTGTCGTACAATGATACAATTTTTTAGGCACATCCAGCAGCATACGTGGATACTGGTTGCGAAACGTGTCACGAATAGAGTGAGTAACAACGAAGCAATAAATTTAATCGTCATGTATGATGCGACAGTTTTTCATGCATATCAGTGTTTGTGAAGTCATATCTCCTTAACTATGTGTCATACAGTCATACAATTTTGGTGGCAAATTCAGTGGTATATGTGAATCCTCTCTGGAAAAGGATGTTGCGATTGTACTTAGTAATAAAGAAGTAACAAATTAAAGCGTGAAGCCTGATTCGGCAGTTTTACTGCATTAACCCTAGAGCGGACGGGCTGGGTCTCTCAGACCCAAGCGGATTTAGTTTTAAGAAAATCCGCAAGAGTACACTACTTACGATGGAATGTAGTCAAATTAAATCGGGTGATGCTGAGGGGATTAGATTAGGAAATGAGACACTTAAAGTAGTAAAGAAGTTTTGCTATTTAGGGAGTAAAATAACTGATGATGGTCGAAGTAGAGAGGATATAAAATGTAGACTGGCAATGGCAAGGAAATCGTTTCTGAAGAAGAGAAATTTGTTAACATCGAGTATAGATTTAAGTGTCAGGAAGTCGTTTCTGAAAGTATTTGTATGGAGTGTAGCCATGTATGGAAGTGAAACATGGACGATAACCAGTTTGGAAAAGAAGAGAATAGAAGCTTTCGAAATGTGGTGCTACAGAAGAATGCTGAAGATAAGGTGGGTAGATCACGTAACTAATGAGGAGGTATTGAATAGGATTGGGGAGAAGTTTGTGGCACAACTTGACTAGAAGAAGGGATCGGTTGGTAGGATATGTTTTGAGGCATCAAGGGATCACAAATTTAGCATTGGAGGGCAGCGTGGAGGGTAAAAATCGTAGAGGGAGACCAAGAGATCAATACACTAAGCAGATTCAGAAGGATGTAGGTTGCAGTCGGTACTGGGAGATGAAGAAGCTTGCACAGGATAGAGTAGCATGGAGAGCTGCATCAAACCAGTCTCAGGACTGAAGACCACAACAACATACATTACTTACGAATGAGCCATCCATTGTGGCTTTTAGTTAATGTTCCTAGAGGACACTTATTGAGTCATCATTTTTGTTTGTTCGACAGTTGATTGTTGACGTGGAAGGAAGCGTGTTGTGGGTCTGAGAGACCCAGCCCGTCCGTTTACGTTAGCTTTTTCTGCTTATGCACACTTCTTATTATACTGACTGCAAGCAATAAAACTGCTCCAAAATGGCCTGGCAGCGTCCTGTAAGTGATGAAAAAATTGAAAAACTGTTATTAGAAAGTGAGAATGATGATTCGGATGTACATCCTGATTTTATTCCGGAAAGTGATCACAACACAGAAAGCGAAATGGGGCCCGAACAGCTGGACAGCGAAGATAACGTCGTTATTCCTGCGAGAAGCGTGAGTACACTCACTAATACGTCTAGAAATTTTGTATCAACTAGTGTGGTTGGTTCCGGTCCCTCTTCCAGTGAATCATCACCTTACTATTTGTCGAGAGATGGACGAACTAAATGGCAGAAAAAGGTTACCAACCAAAATGTACGTACCAGATCACACAGTATAATTACGCATTTGCCTGGTATCAGTGGAGAAGCCAGGAATGCTAACAACATTGTCGAGGCCTGGAAGCTGTTCACTGACGACGATTTGCTCGATTTGATAATAGAGAGCACAAATACTTACACAGATCACGTAAAACCATTTTATAAAAGTGACCCGAATACTGCAAGGAATTTCAAGAAACAGGAGTTCCAGGAATTTTTGGGTCTTTTGTACATTTGTGGCGTTCTTCGCGGAGGCAAAATGAATATTGAAGAATTTTGGTACACTTATGGCACAGGGACAGAAATCTTCCCTCCAAGTATGTCACTGCGAAGATTTCGTTTTCTTCTGAGATGCGTTAGGTTAGATAATATTCACACAATAGAGGAACGTAAAAAAAGTGATAAAGTGGCCCATGTACGAGATGTTATCGAAGGATTCACAAAAAACTGCACAAGGCATTACACAACAAGTGAATACCTTACAGTGGACGAGATGTTACTATCTTTTCGGGGACGTTGTTCTTTCAGAATGTACATTCCTTCAAAACCCGGAAAGTATGGGACCAAAATGTTTATCTTGGCAAATGCAAAAACGTACTATGTAGGGCAACAACCTCCAGGTTTCTTCCGTGTGAGGAACACAGCTGACGATGTTGTGCTCAGACTTGTGGAGCTGGTTCACAAGCTGCACTCTTGCAAGAAAATTGCTCACAGACTGTAACCTTTCACTCGCTGGGACACTGCGCAGAAATAAAAGAGAAATTCCATTGTAATTCTTGCCTCTCGAGAAATACATTCGTCCATATTCGCATTTTGCGACAATTTCGCATTGGTCTCATATGTGCCAAAGAAAAATAAATGTGTAATTTTGCTGTCTTCAATGAATACAAACAATAAAATCGATGAAGAAACCGGTAATATGAAGAAGCCAGAAGTTATTACATTTTACAATTCAACAAAGAGTGGAGTGGACGTGGTTTGATGCCATGTGATCAGAATATAACGTTGGAAGGCAACAAGACGCTGGCCATTGTGAATGTTTTATGCCATTTTGAACATTGCTGGTATAAATGCATTTGTGGTATACAAAGCAAACACAGAACTGGATATTTCAAGAAGGATACTTCTCAAGCAACTCGGTTTGGAACTGAGAGCTAACCAGAAGGATCTCCCGAGCAACATTCGACAGCTGGCAGCTCGTTTATCTGGGATTACCATTGACAAGGAAGTTGTTCCAGGAGGAAAACGAGGTCGTTGTTGTAAATGCAAAGACAATAAAACCTAATATTTTTTTGTAAAAGTTGTGGAAAGTGGCTGTGTCTCTCCCATTCTGTAAAGTTATGTGAAGATTGCTCAGAAAATACAGACCAGTAATATGTATATCGTAACAAGAGAAATAATTTTTATTAGATTATGCTATGCACTAAAATGTCTAATATTTTGTAATAGCTTCCTTGACAATCCTAATTTCATAACTTGTGAGGACGTGACCTGTCAAAAATAAAATAAAGCTGTTTTAAAAGTTCGAGAACGTTTTTAAATACTGAATAATTTTACTTTCAGATTTTCGGAGAAATAAAGCGTTATTTTCAAGGAAATGTATGGTAAATTTAAATATTAATAAACAGTAAATAAAGTATACTAGCACTGGTGTTGAAAATTTAAGTCTTACTTATTCTGTAACTAAATAAACGGTGCGTCTGTCACAGCCAACCCGTTCGTTTATGTTACTTTTTTTCGCCCGTCCGGTCTAGGGTTAACAGTTAAAATGCAGTAAGCGACAAACTTTCTTCCTTTCATTATTTTGTGGAGGCTGCCGCAGAGGAAAACTTCGTCAAGTTTTGAAATTATGTTTAAAGTTCGACACAAGTCACTAAGTACTCTCATTCTCAAATATTGGATGAATAGAGTCTGGGTGCTCGTGGATTGTGGGCTGCATTGCTTCTTCACACCGAGCCCCTCCCAGCCCTTTGATTGGTAGGTGGTTTCTTACCCACACAGCGATTCTTTACAAACGTAAGTGATACTTGCATTAAGTTTGGTTGAAATCGGTGTGGTGGATTAGGAGGAGATGTGGAACGTATATCCAAACATACTCGTATACGTACATCCAGTTTCATAGTGTGTACGGATAAAGCAGCAACTGGAATCGAGACCAAGCCACAATTACAATTTGATTATTACACTACTGGCCATTGAAACTGCTGCACCACGAAGATGAAGTGCTACAGACGCGAAATTTAATCGACAGGAAGAACATGCTGTGATATGCAAATGATTAGCTTTCCAGAGCATTCACACAAGGTTGGCGCCGGTGGCGACACCTACAACGTGCTGACATGAGGAAAGTTACATCCGATTTCTCATACACAAACAGCAGTTGACCGGCGTTGACTGGTGAAACGTTGTTGTGATGCCTCGTGTAAGGAGGAGAAATGCGTACCATCACGTTTCCGACATTGATAGAGGTCGGATCGTAGCGTACCGCGATTGCGGTTTATCGTATCGCGACATTGCTGCTCGCGTGGGTTGAGATCCAATGACTGTTAGCAGAATATGGAATCGGTGGGTTCCGGAGGGTAATACGGAACGCCGTGCTGGATCCCAACGCCCTTGTATCAATAGCAGTCGAGATGACAGGCATCTTATCCACATGGCTGTCACGGATCGTGCAGTCACCTCTCGATCCCTGAGTCAACAGATGGGGACGTTTGCAAGACAACAACCATCTGCACGAACAGTTCGACGACGTTTGCTGCAGCATGGACTATCAGCTCGGAGACCACGGCTGTGGTTACCCTTGACGCTGCATCACAGACAGGATCGCCTGCGATGGTGTACTCAACGACGAACTTGGGTGCACTAATGGCAAAACGTCATTTTTTCGGATGAATCCAGGTTCTGTTTACAGCATCATGATGGTCGCATCCGTGTTTGGCGACATCGCGGTGAACGCACGATGGAAGCGTGTATTCGTCATCGCCATACTGGCTTATCACCCGGCGTGATGGTATGGGGTGCCATTGGTTACACGTCTCGGTCACCTCTTGTTCGCATTGACGGCACTTTGAACAGCGGACGTCACATTTCAGATGTGTTACGACCCGTGGCTCTACCCTTCATTCGGCCCCTGCGAAACCCTACATTTCACCAGGATAATGCACGACCACATGTTGCAAGTTCTGTACGGGCCTATCTGGATACAAAGAATGTTCGACTGCTGCCCTGGCCACCACATTCTCCAGATCTCTCACCAATTGAAAACGTCTGGTCAATGGTGTCCGAGCAACTGGCCCTTGACAATACGCCAGTTACTACTCTTGATCAACTGTGCTATCGTGTTGAAGCTGCATGGGCAGCTGTACCTGTACACGCCTTCCAAGCTCTGTTTGACTCATTGCCCAGGCGTATAAGGCCGTTATTACCGCCAGAGGAAGTTGTTCTGTGTACTGAGTTCTCAGGATCTATGCACCCAAACTGCCTGAGAATGTAATCACGTGGCAGTGCTGGTATAATATATTTGTCCAATGAATACCCGTTTATCATCTGCATTTCTTCTTGGTGTAGCAATTTTAATGGCCAGTAGTGTAGTCAAAGACGCTACCCCTAGACCACGAATACAGGTTCAGTGTCTGAGACAAGAAGAGGAATAAGTTTGCCGTATGTACACAAAGAATAGACAAAAACATCCAGTACCGGGTTCCTGTCATTAACTCATAAGTCAATGCAGAGAGATTTGTTGTTTAATGCGCTATACTGTCACACAGTGTGACGAATAGGCACTGTACTGCTAACTCTTCTCACGTTTCAGCCCAAAATCTGTCAAAGGAAATGTTTGCATCGTCGACCACCGCGTTAAACACCAATAAAGTGCGTCAGCTACGGTGTCCACAGAGCGGAGCCCCATTCTGGGTGCTTCTGTATCATTTAGCTCTGTAGCCTCTGGAGGCCACCAACTTCCGGCGGAAGCTAGCCTCATTAGAGAAGGCTTTTGTGAGCAACGGTTAAACTGCCAGCGTGGCGGAAAAAAAAACGCAGCGTGTGGCAAGCAGGGGTGTAGGCAGCGCGTGTTATCTCTGGGACCGCAATCACCGCAGGCAGAGCCGGCAAAAAGGCCCCGGCCCGGCCCGGCCAGACCCCTGTGCTAATCTCGGCGCTCGGCAAATCTCTGCAGCTGTTGCCCTGGGCAGCGAGCGCCTGCTGGCGCTCCGGCGGCGAAAGCGCAGATTAAGAGAAAGAGGGGACACGCCGGCGTTTCTTGCTCAGCTGGCGGAAATTTCGATACTCTGAGGTGGAACAATGTACACATGTGACACAGACAACGAGGAAACTGTCAGGATGTAAGGAAACTGCTCATGGTAAACACGAACGAATAGAGGAATCCAAGCGCACCAAGCTGTTCAGTCCCTTTACTTGAAAATTAAGATAAACATTCACCTTCGGGAACGTGAAGGATTATTAGAAAACATTCACCAAAGAGTAAAACAAGAGTAACCACTTTCACCCACCTTTTTGATTGTTTATGTTGACTTACGAGGTGCGACAATAAAGTAATGAGACTGATTTTCTTTGCAAGATGTGGCAACCCTGCAGGCTTACGTAGGCACAATATCTTTTACCTTGGTCTATAAGCTGCTTCTAGTCCAAGCGGCACATCGATGCAACTGCTCAATCGTGAGTTGTGCTGTAACAATTTGAAACATGTTTGTGCCTCTCGTCACTCAAATGGAACCGCATAATATTGCGCAACGGTATGCCGTTTCTTTTTGCTTTAAATTGGGTGAAAACGCACGACATCTTACAGTAAGCTTCAGAAAGCTTTTGTAGAGGAGCTTATGTCAAGAGCTCAATATTTTCGTTGGCATAAAATGTTTAGTGAAAGCAGAACGAATGTTGAAAATGAAGACCGCAGTGGACGACCATCAACCTCACGGATGGATATCAACTTGGCCAGGGTGCGTGAACTCGTACGATCTGATCGAAGAGTATTCGTGAAAATGATTGCAAAAGAACTGAACATCAATTGAGAAGCGGTTCGTCTAATAATAACTGAAGATCTTGATATGAGAAAGGTTCGTGCAGAAATGGTCCCCAAAAATCTCACACCACAACAGCGAGAAACACGCAAAAATGTGGCAGCCGATCTGTTAGAGCAAACGGAAATCAATCCAGAATTGTTGAGCCATGTTATCACTGGTGATGAAAGTTGTTTTTTTTTTTCAGTAAGATCCAGAGATAAAACGCCAAAGTTCGCAATGGTGCTCAAAGAGATCACCCAGACAAAGTCAAAAGTGAAATGCATTCTTGTGTGCTTCTTTGATTCCAAGGGAATTCTTCATAAAGAGTGGGTGAGTCCTGGACAAACAGTTAACCAACATTCAAAAATGGTTCAAATGGCTCTGAGCACTATGGGACTCAACTGCTATGGTCATCAGTCCCCTAGAATTTAGAACTACTTAAACCTAACTAACATCTACATCTACATCTACATTGATACTCCGCAAGCCACCCAACGGTGTGTGGCGGAGGGCACTTTACGTGCCACTGTCATTACCTCCCTTTCCTGTTCCAGTCGCGTATGGTTCGCGGGAAGAACGACTGTCTGAAAGCCTCCGTGCGCGCTCTAATCTCTCTAATTTTACATTCGTGATCTCCTCGGGAAGTATAAGTAGGGGGAAGCAATATATTCGATACCTCATCCAGAAACGCACCCTCTCGAAACCTGGCGAGCAAGCTACACCGCGATGCAGAGCGCCTCTCTTGCAGAGTCTGCCACTTGAGTTTATTAAACATCTCCGTAACGCTATCACGGTTACCAAATAACCCTGTGACGAAACGCGCCGCTCTTCTTTGGATCTTCTCTATCTCCTCCGTCAACCCGACCTGGTACGGATCCCACACTGATGAGCAATACTCAAGTATAGGTCGAACGAGTGTTTTGTAAGCCACCTCCTTTGTTGATGGACCACATTTTCTAAGCACTCTCCCAATGAATCTCAACCTGGTACCCGCCTTACCAACAATTAGTTTTATATGATCATTCCACTTCAAATCGTTCCGTACGCATACTCCCAGATATTTTACAGAAGTAACTGCTACCAGTGTTTGTTCCGCTATCATATAATCATACAATAAAGGATCCTTCTTTCTATGTATTCGCAATACATTACATTTGTCTATGTTAAGGGTCAGTTGCCACTCCCTGCACCAAGTGCCTATCCGCTGCAGATCTTCCTGCATTTCGCTACAATTTTCTAATGCAGCAACTTCTCTGTATACTACAGCATCATCCGCGAAAAGCCGCATGGAACTTCCGACACTATCTACTAAGTCATTTATATATATTGTGAAAAGCAATGGTCCCATAACACTCCCCTGTGGCACGCCAGAGGTTACTTTAACGTCTGTAGACGCCTCTCCATTGATAACAACATGCTGTGTTCTGTTTGCTAAAAACTCTTCAATCCAGCCACACAGCTGGTCTGATATTCCGTAGGCTCTTACTTTGTTTATCAGGCGACAGTGCGGAACTGTATCGAACGCCTTCCGGAAGTCAAGAAAAATAGCATCCACCTGGGAGCCTGTATCTAATATTTTCTGGGTCTCATGAACAAATAAGGCGAGTTGGGTCTCACACGATCGCTGTTTCCGGAATCCATGTTAATTCCTACATAGTAGATTCTGGGTTTCCAGAAATGACATGATACGCGAGCAAAAAACATGTTCTAAAATTCTACAAGAGATCGACGTAAGAGATATAGGTCTATAGTTTTGCGCATCTGCTCGACGGCCCTTCTTGAAGACTGGGACTATCTGTGCTCTTTTCCAATCATTTGGAACCCTCCGTTCCTCTAGAGACTTGCGGTACACGGCTGTTAGAAGGGGGGCAAGTTCTTTCGCGTACTCTGTGTAGAATCGAATTGGTATCCCGTCAGGTCCAGTGGACTTTCCTCTATTGAGTGATTCCAGTTGCTTTTCTATTCCTTGGACACTTATTTCGATGTCAGCCATTTTTTCGTTTGTGCGAGGATTTAGAGAAGGAACTGCAGTGCGGTCTTCCTCTGTGGAACAGCTTTGGAAAAAGGTGTTTAGTATTTCAGCTTTACGCGTGTCATCCTCTGTTTCAATGCCATCATCATCCCGTAGTGTCTGGATATGCTGTTTCGAGCCACTTACTGATTTAACGTACGACCAGAACTTCCTAGGATTTTCTGTCAAGTCGGTACATAGAATTTTACTTTCGAATTCAATGAACGCTTCACGCATAGCCCTCCTTACGCTAACTTTGACATCGTTTAGCTTCTGTTTGTCTGAGAGGTTTTGGCTGCGTTTAAACTTGGAGTGGAGCTCTCTTTGCTTTCGCAGTAGTTTCCTAACATTGTTGTTGTACCACGGTGGGTTTTTCCCGTCCCTCACAGTTTTACTCGGCACGTACCTGTCTAAAACGCATTTTACGATTGCCTTGAACTTTTTCCATAAACACTCAACATTGTCAGTGTCGGAACAGAAATTTTCGTTTTGATCTGTTAGGTAATCTGAAATCTGCCTTCTATTACTCTTGCTAAACAGATAAACCTTCCTCCCTTTTTTTATATTCCTATTAACTTCCATATTCAGGGATGCTGCAACGGCCTTATGATCACTGATTCCCTGTTCTGTACATACAGATTCGAAAAGTTCGGGTCTGTTTGTTATCAGTAGGTCCAATATGTTATCTCCACGAGTCGGTTCTCTGTTTAATTGCTCGAGGTAATTTTCGGATAGTGCACTCAGTATAATGTCACTCGATGCTCTGTCCCTACCACCCGTCCTAAACATCTGAGTGTCCCAGTCTATATCTGGTAAATTGAAATCTCCACCTAAGACTATAACATGCTGAGAAAATTTATGTGAAATGTATTCCAAATTTTCTCTCAGTTGTTCTGCCACTAATGCTGCTGAGTCGGGAGGTCGGTAAAAGGAGCCAATTATTAACCTAGTTCGGTTGTTTAGTGTAACCTCCACCCATAATAATTCACAGGAACTATCCACTTCTACTTCACTACAGGATAAACTACTACTAACAGCGATGAACAATCCACCACCGGTTGCATGCAATCTATCCTTTCTAAACACCGTCTGTACCTTTGTAAAAATTTCGGCAGAATTTATCTCTGGCTTAAGCCAGCTTTCTGTACCTATAACGATTTCAGCTTCGGTGCTTTCTATCAGCGCTTGAAGTTCCGGTACTTTACCAACGCAGCTTCGACAGTTGACAATTACAATACCGATTGCTGCTTGGTCCCCGCATGTCCTGACTTTGCCCCGCACCCGTTGAGGCTGTTGCCCTTTCTGTACTTGCCCAAGGCCATCTAACCTAAAAAACCGCCCAGCCCACGCCACACAACCCCTGCTACCCGTGTAGCCGCTTGTTGCGTGTAGTGGACTCCTGACCTATCCAGCGGAACCCGAAACCCCACCACCCTATGGCGCAAGTCGAGGAATCTGCAGCCCACACGGTCGCAGAACCGTCTCAGCCTCTGATTCAGACCCTCCACTCGGCTCTGTACCAAAGGTCCGCAGTCAGTCCTGTCGACGATGCTGCAGATGGTGAGCTCTGCTTTCATCCCGCTAGCGAGACTGGCAGTCTTCACCAAATCAGATAGCCGCCGGAAGCCAGAGAGGATTTCCTCCGATCCATAGCGACACACATCATTGGTGCCGACATGAGCGACCACCTGCAGATGGGTGCACCCTGTACCCTTCATGGCATCCGGAAGGACCCTTTCCACATCTGGAATAACTCCCCCCGGTATGCACACGGAGTGCACATTGGTTTTCTTCCCCTCTCTTGCTGCCATTTCCCTAAGGGGCCCCATTACGCGCCTGACGTTGGAGCTCCCAACTACCAGTAAGCCCACCCTCTGCGACCGCCCGGATCTTGCAGACTGAGGGGCAACCTCTGGAACAGGACAAGCAGCCATGTCAGGCCGAAGATCAGTATCAGCCTGAGACAGAGCCTGAAACCGGTTCGTCAGACAAACTGGAGAGGCTTTCTGTTCAGCCCTCCGGAATGTCTTTCGCCCCCTGCCACACCTTGAAACGACCTCCCACTCTACCACAGGTGAGGGATCAGCCTCAATGCGGGCAGTATCCCGGGCAACCACAGTCGTAGTCCGATCAGGGGATGCGTGGGACGAGCTGGCCGTCCCCGACAAACCCCCATCCCGACCCCCACAGTGATGCCCATTGGCAACAGCCTCAAGCTGTGTGACCGAAGCCAACACTGCCTGAAGCTGGGAGCGAAGGGATGCCAACTCAGCCTGCATCGGAACACAGCAGTTGCAGTCCCTATCCATGCTAAAAACTAACCTAAGGACAGCACACACATCCATGCCCGAGGCAGGATTCGAACCTGCGACCGCAACAGTCGCACGGTTCCAGACTGCGCGCCTAGAACCGCGAGACCACCGCGGCCGGCAATTAACCAACATTACTACAAGTAAATTTTAGAAATATTTCGTAAAAGAATTCTTCGTGTCCATGCCAACATTGCTGATAATTGGATTCCGCATCACAATAATGTACCGTCCCATACTGCTCTGTCAGTACAGCAATTTTTAACCTCAAAAGAAATTTCAGTACTACCACGGCCACCTTATTCACTTTTTTCTATTTCCAAGGGACATTAATTTCAAAAAAAACACGGGATATCCAAAAAGCTGTGACAAGGGCTTTGGAGGATATTAAAGAAGATTCCAGAAATGTTACCACTAAAGGCAGAAGCGCTGGGAAAAGCGTATGCAATCAGAAGGGAACTACTTTGGATACAACATTAAACTTGATTAAAACGGTAAGCAACATTTTTTTTCACATCAGTCTCATTACTTTATTGTCGCACCTCGTAAATCAGGTAATGGAGAAAGAATTATCTAAAGAAATGAGACATAAAATCCGGCCTTTTGTGACCGAACGGTTCTAGGCGCCTCAGTCAGGAACTGCGCTGCTGCTATGGTCGCAGGTTCGAATCCGGCCCCGGGCATGGATGTGTGTGATGTCCTTAAGTTAGTTAGGTTTAGGTAGTTCTAAGTTCTAGGGGACTGATGACCTCGAATGTTAAGTCCCATAGTGCTCAGAGCGATTTGAGCCAACCTTGGGCGGCCGGTGTGGCCGTGCGGTTCTAGGCGCTTCAGTTTGGAACCGCGAGACCGCTACGGTCGCAGGTTTGAATCCTGCCTCGGGCATGGATGTGTGTGATGTCCTTAGGTTAGTTAGGTTTAAGTAGTTCTAAGTTCTAGGGGACTGATGACCTCAGATGTTACGTCCTATAGTGCTCAGAGCCATTTTGAGCCAACCTTTGAGGCTGGATGTGGCGGCTTGATGTTAGTCAAGAATGCCTTTAATGTGACAAAGACATCAACACCTCATTGATTTTGAACGAAGTTGTGTAACAGGGCTGCGAGGAACTGTATGTCCCTTCTGCGATATTGCAGAAATACTTGGCAAGAATGTTGTCACTGTACATGATTACTGGCAGCGGTGGTCACGAGAATGTACAGCGATGGTCAAGGGAATGTACGGTCGTAAGAAGAACGAGCTCGACGGTCACATGGCACTACTGAGATGGGAGACCATAGTGTTCGGCGTATGGCGCTGGCGCATCGTAATGCATGTGCAACAGCGATTTGAGCAGCAGTTGGCACCACGGTGACACAACAAACTGTTACAAATCGGTTACTTCAAGGACAGCTCCGAGACAGTTGCCCTGTAGCTTGCATTCCAGTGACCCCAAACCACCGCCCCTTGCGACTTCTGTGGTGTCCACTGAGGGCTCACTGGATGGCAGGGTGGATGTCTGTTGTACTTTCTGATGAAAGCTGGTTCCGTCTCGTTGCCAGTGTTGGCTGTGTGTTGATTAGAAGGAAGCCAGCCGAAGACCTATAAACAACATGTTTGCGTGCTAGACACAACGACCTATCGAGTTACGGCCTGGGACGCGATTTCATATGACAGTAGGAGCACTCGCTCGTTATCACACGGAATCTGACTGCAAATCTGTACATCAATCTCGTGATTCGACCTGCAGTGCTGCCATATGTAAAGGGAATTCTAGGGAGTATTTTCTAACAGGATAACGCTCTCCCACGTACCGCTGTTGTAACCCAACATGGTCTACAGAGTGTCTAAATGTTGCCTCGGCCTGCTCGATCACCGGATCTGTCTCCAGTCGAGCACGTCGGACGAGAACTTCAACGTCATTTACAAACAGCGTTAACCGTCCCTGTCTCGACCGGCCATGTGCAAAAGATTTGGAACGCCATCCCACAAACTAACATCCGGCACCTGTACAAGGTTCGAGTTCTGCCTCGGGCAAGGGTGTGTGTGTTGTCCATAGCGTTAAGTTAGTTTAAGTAGTGTGTATGCTTAGGGACCGATGACCTCAGCAGTTTGGTCCCATAAGACCTTACCACCAATTTCCAAATTTTTTGCACCTGTACAACACAATGCATGCCCGTTTGGATGTTTGCATTCAACATTCTGGTGATTACTCCGGTTATTAATGTATCAGCATTTCATATTTGCAAACGATTTTCTCGCGCAAAACTTTTGACAATGTTGACTAGAATACTCTCTCTCAAATTCTGAAGGTGGCAGGGTAAAATACAGGGATCGAAAGGCTATTTACAATTTGTACAGAAACCAGATGGCAGTTAGAAGAGTCGATGGGTATGAAAGGGAAGCAGTGGATGGGAAGGGAGTGAGACAGGGTTGTAGCCTCTCCCCGATGTTATTCAATCTGTTTATTGAGAAAGCAGTAAAGGAAACAAAAGAAAAATTCGGATAAGGAATTAAAATCGATGGAGAAGAAATAAAATCTTTGAGGTTCGCCGATCACATTGTAATTCTGTCAGAGACAGCAAAGGACTTGGAAGAGCAGCTGAACGGATGGACAGGGTCTTGAAAGGAGGATATAAGATGAACATCAACAAAAGCAAAACGAGGATAATGGAAAGTAATCGAATTAAAGCGGGTGATGCTGAGGGAATTAGATTAGGAAATGTGACACTTAAAGCAGTAAAGGAGTTTTGCTATTTGAGGAACAAAATAACTGATGATGGTCGAAGTAGAGAGGATACAAAATGTAGACTGGCAATGGCAAGGAAAGCGTTTCTGAAGAAGAGGAATTTGTTAACATCGAGTATAGATTTAAGTGTCAGGAAGTCTTTTCTGAGGTCTAAGGAGCTGCAGTCATGGGCTGTGCGCCTGGTCCCGGCGGAGGTTCGAGTCCTCCCTCGGCCATGGGTGTGTGCGTTTGTCCTTAGGATAATTTAGGATAAGTAGTGTGTGTGAGCTTAGGGAGTGATGACCTTAGCAGTTAAGTCCCATAAGACTTTTTTTAAAAAAAGAAAAAAAATTGGAAGTCTTTTCTGAATGTATTTGTATGGAGTGTAGCCATGTACGGAAGTGAAACGTGGACGATAAATAGTTTAGACAAGAAGAGAATAGAAGCTATCAAAATGTGGTGCTTAAGAAGAATGCTGAAGATTATATGGGTAGATCACATAACTAATGAGGAGGTATTGGACAGAATTGGAGAGAAGAGAAATTTGTTGCACAACTTGACTGGAAGAAGGGATCGGTTGGTAGGGCATATTCTGAGGCATCAAGGGATCACCAATTTACCATTGGAGGGCAGCGTGTAGAGTAAAAATCGTAGAGGGAGACCAAGAGATGAATACACTTAGCAGATTCAGAAGGATGTAGCTTGCAGTAAGTGCTGGGAGATGAAGAAGCTTGTACAGGATAGGGTAGTTCAAATGTGTGTGAAATCTTGTGTGTGTGAAATCTTATGGGACTAAACTACTAAGGTCTACAGTCCCTAAGCTTACACACTACTTAACCTAAATTATCCTAAGGACAAATACATACACCCATGCCAGAGGGAGGAATCCAACCTCCGCCAGGACCAGCCGCACAGTCCATGACTGCAGCGCCTTAGACCGCATAGGGTAGCATGGAGAGCTGCATCAAACAAGGCACGAGACTGAAGACCACAACAACAACAACAACAAACAATACAATGCATGACCGTTTGGATGTTTGCATTTAAGATTCTGGAGATTACACCGGTTATTAAAGTACCAGCATTTCGTATTTGCAATGGCTTATCTCGTACCTGTGATCTTGCAATGTTAATCACTTAAATATGTTACCCAGACAAAAGTATTCCCGAAATTTCAGTATTCTACATTAATTATTTTTTGATTGTGCGATTTTTTTCCGTTATGTATAACGCGAGACCAAGGAGCCTTCTGCTTGAAGAAGAGTGACAACATATACACGCAAAGTGTAACGGTCCACCGGCCTCTTTGTAGGACAGCGGGTATTTGTTGCATTTACAATTAACTGTCCTGTGCTGTGTACACCTGCGCGCAGTCCTCCGGTGAGTTACAGCGGTCCACGGCCGTGTGCTGTGTGTACCTGCCCGTTGCTGCGCGGTGTACTGTAGCGGGCCCGACGAATTAACACTCACACCAGAGCCGGGCAGTAGGTAGCGGGCAGGCAGCGGCGTGTGCTAACTGTGGTTCCCGCTCGCCGCTGCGCAAACAACGCGGCCGCCGTGTTTGCAGGTGCGCCGGCCGACTGCACAGTGCGGCGGCCGACCGGGCCACTGAGGTCCTCCGCCGTGTTCCGCACCTCGTCTACGGCCTATCTGCCTCCGTCCGTTTAGTCAGCAGAGCACAAAGGACGGCCCCTACCCCACTGTTCTCACTACTAAACAATTCACCTCACTGTCATCATAAGTTGCTACTATTTTCCTGAGCCGCTTTCGCACAAGAACTACTTCGCGTAAGTCACCAGCGAGCGTGAAGGCGACAGAACGTACAGTAGCCTACTAGCATGTAGGAATGACCAAAATGAAGTGTAGCAATTCGACTCAGGTAACACGCTGTGCAGTAAAAAAGGAGACGGAGGAAGACGCAAAGACATAATTCGACTAAACAAGACAGCCGGAATGATTGGACTGAGAATCGCCTACAAGACCACTGGGGTCTCCAAGCGCCAGAAGGCACCATTTAAAATGTGGAGAAACAAATACTTGGATGCTTATATTTTAGGAACAAAAAGGATCGATTAGGGGATTATAGTGATGGTGAATAAGATGAGGTCAGCCTGTATGACCAGAGATACAAAGAGCATTAAAAAAAAAGAAAAAAAACTCCATAACTTTAGAGATGGTGGAATGGACCAAATCAACAAAAAACTGTCCAGTATACTTTTAGACCTATGAGCACTTGTTGAACTTTGCTGCTCTCAAACACCATCATATCTGCTGAAAAAGTGCACATAGCTCAGTCATCACGGATTTAGGAAACATTCTTGTGAAACGCAACTAGCTCTTTACTCACACGAAATGTTGAACGCTATCAACAAGGGATTTCAAGCTCATTTTGCATTTTTGGATGTCCAAAAAGCTTTAGACACCATACGTCACAAGCGGCTTGTAATCAGATTGCGTGTTTATGGAATATCGTCTCTGTTATGCGATTTGCTTCTTGATTTCCTGGCAGAAGGATCACACTCATAGTAATTGACCGAAAGTTGTAAGGTGCATTATTTGTGGTTTACTTATTCTAGGATTGAAGACAAGTGTGTAAGTTGAAAAGATATATTTAATGTCGCGATATTAGCACAAAAATACACGCTTTTACACAGCTTTCAATGTGACAACAAAAAAACAGTTGTCAGGACGGCTCATCTCGTCAACATCAAAAAGTGAAATAATCCTGAACACAACAATATTATATACTAACTCTCAGAAGGTTAAATTATCCTAAACATGACAATATGAAAGTTTAACTAGAAGTTTCTTTACAAAATTGTTGCTACACTTAAGTTAGGATGTTGGTCAGTACTGCGAAAATCATCCAATTCCGCTCCAAAGTTCGGTACTATTTTTAGGACGACAATCAAGTCTACGGACGATGGTTAGTTATGTGATAAATTGATCAAAAGATTACCCAAGGTCGCTCGGGCTTACAGTGGATGCAAGCTGGTGAACCAACACGTTTACGCCTCTGCACGTGGTATTTACCTTAAGCTGAGATGAGCTGTCGTCTGCTAGGCCGCTCTCTTCCGCTGACATTTCTATAAAACTAATTATGCCTCTGCTGAATTTTCCAGCAGAAACTTTCCCTATGTTTCTCGTTATGCGAGAGAACGTGTACTTATCCCTAGACTTAGAATGTGGTGATATACACGGGCATGGCTGGAGCAGCGTGCATATTATAATGCCCTCTCAGTTCTTGCAAGAACAATTAACTAATTGGCTGGTTCGTTTCTCCATAGTTGGAGCTAAACGATGCGACAGCTAATTTCTAGCTGGATATCAGGCGCTGTGAACGCAGTGTTCACACAAATTACTCCTCTGTTTTGTACAGAGTGTTATGCGCTCCGTTCTGCACTTGACACCAGTTCAGAGAAGAGTCCACGAAAATTTCCGTCTTGTCTTACTCATAGCCGAACTGTCTTCCCACCTGGGTTTTTTCGTTCTCACGTCACGGTTTTCTTTGGACCAATAGGAGCATTCCTCTTATTTTGTGAAAATCGCTCTACCAGTAGCAAGGTCCCTACCATTAAATTCCGTTGAAACTTTAGCTCTTTTCTCTTTCCTCGCGTGTTTCCGCCAGTATGACGGTTTTGCCTATTCCTGACGCCTAAATAGGTACATTGACTCTCTGACGTGTGTACCACTCGCTGGACATGTGATCGAAAATGAGTCACTGGTCTTGTTTCATATCCATTTGGAATTCCGAAATGCAGTTTTCTGAAAGCTTTCTTTCTTGTGCTCCCTCAAATGGGCCACTATACTCGTTCTCCACATCTGAGTCACCAGGTCGGTCGTTGACTTTCTGCCTGGGACGCCCCTCTAAGTGCCCAGAATGAGATTTTCACTCTGCAGCGGAGTGTGCGCTGATATGAAATTTCCTGGCAGATTAAAACTGTGTGCCCGACCGAGACTCGAACTCGGGACCTTTGCCTTTCGCAGGAGAGCTTCTGTAAAGTTTGGAAGGTAGGAGACGAGGTACTGGCAGAAGTAAAGCTGTGAGTACCGGGCGTGAGTCGTGCTTCGGTAGCTCAGTTGGTAGAGCACTTGCCCGCGAAAGGCAAAGGTCCCGAGTTCGAGTCTCGGTCGGGCACACAGTTTTAATCTGCCATGAAGTTTCACCCCTCTAAGTGGTTTCTATGGTACCCCCTGTAGCGCGGCCTTGCCTCTGCGTCGTCACTCTGAATTCCAAACAGAAACGCCTGTGCTGCTTGTTTCACCTTCCACTCAAACATGCATTATAGGAACAGTGTGTTAATTACCGTTGATTGACTGTCATCCCTTTTTGCATTATATAATGCTAGGCAAATTTGCTCATTACTGCCAAATTAAGTCAGGTGCGATTATCAACTTCCTGTTGTGATGTATAAAGCTCTCACGTAAGGTGCAAATCTGACCATAATTTATTCTGGCACCTTATAAAGTCATCGAATAAAACAGAAGTGATTTCTGGCGTTTCCCGAGGTAGTTCCTTATCTATATAAAAGATGTAGGAGAGAATAAGAGCAGCTGTATTAGGTTGTTTGCAGATGATGTTGTCATTTATCGTCTAGTAAAATCATCAGAAGATAAAAACAAATTGAAAAACGATTTAGAAATGATATCCATATGGTGAGAAAATTGTCAATTGACCCTAATTAATGGAAAGGGTGAGGTCATCTATATGAGTGCTAACGGGAGTCCTTTAAACTTCTCGTTGAGCGCCAGTAAGCCCCAACACACCCACTTCAAACTTTGGTTACGCGATATATCAGTCAGATCTGAAGGCCGAAAATTCAACCAAAGACCTGGAAGTTACAATTACGAACAACCTAAATTGGAAAGAACACATAGAAAATGTTGTTGGTAAGGCGAACGAAAGACTGCGTTTTATTGGCGGAACTCTTAGATGTAACATAACTACAAAATAGACTTCTTACACTACACTTGTCCGTCATCTTTTGGAGTATTGTTGCACGGTGCGGCAACTTTACCAGACAGGACCAGCGGAGCACATGGAGAAGGTTCAGAGGGTAGCACGTCTTGTAGTATCGAGAAATAGGGGTAAGAGTGTCACGGACTTGATACAGCATTTTGGGTGGACATAATTAAAACAAAGGCATTTTTCGTTGCGGCGAAATCTCCTCAGCCGGCCGCTGTGGCCGAGCGGTTCTAGGCGCTTCAGTCCGGTTCGAATCCCGCCTCGGGCATGGATGTGTATGGTGTCCTTAGGTTAGTTAGGGTTAAGTAGTTCTAAGTTCTAGGGGACTGATGACCTCAGATGTTAAGTCCCATAGTACGTAGAGCCATTTGAACCATTTGAATCTTCTCACGAAACTTACTCCATCGAATGCGAAAATATTTTTTTGACACCGAGCTACATAGGGACAAACGAGCATCGTAACTAAATAAGGGAAATCTGGACTCGCAGGGAAACATATAGATGTTCGATTTTTCAGTGTTGTTTGAGAGTGGAATATTAGAGAATTATTGTGAACGTGGTTCTATGACCCTTCTGCCAGGCACTTACGTGCGGTTTGCAGAATATCCACGCAGATGTAGATGTAGATACAATGTTTAACACCGTATGTCAACTGTTTTTGATAGACAATGTTTACTAATATGTTATAAATGTTTGAGTACATGACTGAAGATTTTGGCTCAGGGCAAGTCAGTTTTGATACACGATCCCATCACTGAGGGGGAAGAGACACAATTCTCGTCATTGCGCACAGGTTATCGCCCACTTGTTCCATCGGTGTCTGTATACTGAAAAATTTGGTAATCGCTGTTGTTCATTGCCTTTGGCGCCACATATCCTCGAAATCAATTAAAAGTAGAATACCGCTCTCGTCGATGCAGAGAGGCCGGTATTTTCTGATGACGTTACCCTGTATCGCCGGATCCTGTTATCACTTGTCACCGTTTTCATGAAGGACGGACGCCTGCGGTGTCATAGCTGGCTGGCAGGTCGGCACGAGCAGCCGCAGTATACGGTACGGCTGAGCTATTAATGACGCTGTGGTAATTGCCAGCGTGCCTCGACAAGTGACGGATGGAGGGCCATTAAACAATTAGCGGCTTCTCTCTCGCTCGGGCCGCTTAGCCGACGACCCAACGGAGCTCCGCGCCTCTGTAGACACGTGAGAGTCGTGGTCCGTATCCTTTAGCGTGGGCAATTTTACTTGAAATTGTGAAGAAACACCTAGTGACTATTACGATTCACCACCGTACACTTGAGAACAGTTATTTACAGCTAGAATAATGTTCGGGTATAATGACTTTTCTGGAGACTAGAAATCTGCTCTGTAGGAATCAGCATGGGTTTCGAAAAAACGGTTGTGTGAAGGCCAGCTCGCGCTATTCGTCCACGAGACTCAGAGGGCCATTGACACGGGTTCACAGGTAGATGCCGTGTTTCTTGACTTCCGCCAGGCGTTCGATACAGTTCCCCACAGTCATTTAATGAACAGAGTAAGAGCATATGGACTATCAGACCAATTGTGTGATTGGATTGAAGAGTTCCTACATAACAGAACGCAGTATGTCATTCTCAATGGAGAGAAGTCTTCCGAAGTAAGAGTGATTTCAGGTGTGCCGCAGGGGAGTGTCATAGGACCGTTGCTATTCATAATATACATAAATGACCTGGTGGATGACATCGGAAGTTCACTGCGGCTTTTTGCAGATGATGCTGTGGTGTATCGAGATGTTGTAACAATGGAAAATTGTACTGAAATGCAGGGGGATCTGCAGCGAATTGATGCATGGTGCAGGGAATGGCAATTGAATCTCAATATAGACAAGTGTAATGTGCTGCGAATACATAGAAAGATAGATTCCTTATCATTTAGCTACAATATAGCAGGTCAGCAACTGGAAGCAGTTAATTCCATAAATTATCTGGGAGTACGCATTAGGAGTGATTTAAAATGGAATGATCATATAAAATTGGTCGTTGGTAAAGCAGATGCCGGACTGAGATTCATTAGAAGAATCCTAAGGAAATGCAATCCGAAAACAAAGGAAGTAGGTTACAGTACGCTTGTTCGCCCATTGCTCGAATACTGCTCTGCAGTGTGGGATCCGTACCAGATAGGGTTGATAGAAGATATAGAGAAGATCCAACGGAGAGCAGCGCGCCTCGTTACAGGATCATTTAGTAATCGCGAAAGCGTTACGGAGGTGATAGATAAATTCCAGTGGAAGACTCTGCAGGAGAGACGCTCAGTAGCTCGGTACGGCCTTTTGTTGAAGTTTCGAGAACATACCTTCACCGAAGAGTCAAGCAGTGTATTGCTCTCTCCTACGTATATCTCGCGAAGACACCATTAGGATAAAATCAGAGAGATTAGAGCCTACACAGAAGCATACCGACAATCCTTCTTTCCACAGACAATACGAGACTAGAATAGAAGGGAGAACCGATAGAGGTACTCAGGGTACCCTCCGCCACGCGCCGTCAGGAGGCTTGCGGAGTATGGATGTAGATGTAGATGTAGGAAAATTAAGTATGTGCAAAGAGCAACACGACGACTGTTTCAAGTGATTACACTCCCTCTGGTGTTGCTAAAGATGTTACAACTTTCCCTTATGCGATATGTGGAGTCAAATCGATTATAAGTGCTGGTGAGAGCAATCTATTTTATTACTGGATGTCAAATTAAACACTTTCCAACCGACTAGTTTCCAACCTTATTTTATTTGGCAACCAGTTTCAGCTTTTTATTACGCCATTTTCAGGCCCCAGGCCGAGGTGTATGAAGTTTCTACCTTGGTTGTGTTCAAAACACGGGCCAGCAATATTACTGTCAGGAGATTTTTGCTATAGGGATCACTTTAACCATCATCAAGGAACATGTTGTGGCAGTGAAACCTGGTTATCCAGAAACTTGAGAGGTTCTATGCCTTTCTTTTGCACGTCGCCTCTCATTTTCATCAGTTTTATTAATTTTTTATATCATTTCACGGTGGGAACGAGCCGAATAGGGTTATTCTGATGAGACTATTTCTACTGAGAGCTCAAACTACTTTTTACTTGATTGTTATGCGTATTGGGAACTGTATGTGGTCTTGCTTTTAGTTTTCTCTGTTATTCCGCTGTGTGGCTTGGTGAGAGGCGATCACCGGTGGACACCGGGCACGGCGTTTTCGTGGGGGGTCTGCACTTCCCTGAATCCGGAGAGGTTCCAACACTCTCACACACTGCTGATTTCACAAACGAAACTGTCGAGGGTTTGGCTGCAAAGCTATCCCTAGCGCACTTCTTCTTCAGATTTAGCGCCCTCGAATGGTAATGCCTGTCGTTCATTATTGGACAAACATCAAGAAAATTTCTTTGTGGACGAAAAGGCACTAAAAACTTCCATTATCGAGATTTTATTCTCAAAACTTGTGACTCCTTAAAGGCATGGAATCGAAAAATTGCCTGATCATCGCCACATTTATTTACTTGAGGGTAGGGGGGGGGGATATATTGTTGGAGATTAATTTCTCTCTTATCTTTTTTCCGTTATATTCCATAAAGCAACGAGAAACACCATAAAAATATGCTCTGTTCAGATACAAATAAGTTACTACCAAGGTATCCTTACGACTAAAGTGTTATTTAATATGGCGAATAGTACTAGTAACACGAAACTGCCATATTGTCTGTGTCTTCTTGAAGTCCCATGTCCTAACCCAAGAAGCATTTCGGCATTACCACAGGAATATGTAAGCCTTGCATTGAGAGTAGACCCATGAAAAACTCAATCATCAAATTATCCAATGATAAGGTCATCAATTGAATTGTGTGTCAAAAAAATTAATATGTGTGTCGGTATATGTAGGAAAATATGTTTTAACAAGAATGCACGGTAACACTTTCTTAAATTTTCGACCTTTAGGTTTACTATGGTATGAGGTCTGAGATGGTGAAGTTAAGATTTCCTTAGTGGTTTTCGATCAGGAAGCTTATAGCTCGGCAAGGGGAAAAGCAAAATTTCAACAAAATGTTAAGGCCTCTAGTGAAATTATAACCTAGACCAAAGGTAGCGGTTTCTCCACAAAGCAGTCACATTACCGCTTAGCTAGCGAGACAGTACATCTACATCTACATACATACTCCGCAATCCACCATACGGTGCGTGGCGGAGGGTACCTCGTACCACAACTAGCATCTTCTCTCCCTGTTCCATTCCCAAACAGAACGAGGGAAAATGGACTGCCTATATGCCTCTGTACGAGCCCTAATCTCTCTTATCTTATCTTTGTGATCTTTCCGCGAAATGTAAGTTCGCGGCAGTAAAACTGTACTGCAGTCAGCCTCAAATGCTGGTTCTCTAAATTTCACGAAAAGAACGCCTCCTTTCCTCCAAAGACTCCCACCCGAGTTCCTGAAGCATTTCCGTAACACTCGTGTGGTGAACAAATCTACCAGTAACAAATCTAGCAGCCCGCCTCTGAATTGCTTCTTTTATGTCCTCCCTCAATCCGATCCGATAGGGATCCCAAACGCTCGAGCAGTACTCAAAAATAGGTCGTATTAGTGTTTTATAAGCGGTCTCCTTTACAGATGAACCACATTTTCCCAAAATTCTACCAATGAACCGAAGACGACTGTCCGCCTTCCCCACAACTGCCATTTTACGATTGTCCCACTTCATATCGCTCTGCAATGTTACGCCCAAATATTTAATCGACGTGACTGTGTCAAGCGCTACACTACTAATGGAGTATTCAAACATTGCGGGAATCTTTTTCCTGTTCATCTGCATTAATTTATATTTATCTATATTTAGAGTTAGCTGCCATTCATTACACCAATCACAAATCCTGTCCAAGTCATCTTGTATCTTCCTACAGTCACTCAACGACGACACCTTCCCATACACCACAGCATCATCAGCAAACAGCCGCACATTGCTATACACTCTATCCAAAAGATCATTTATGTAGATAGAAAACAACAGCGGACCTACCACACTTCCCTGGGGCACTCCAGATGATACCCTCACCTCCGATGAACACTCACCATCGAGGACAACGTACTAGGTTCTATTACTTAAGACGTCTTCGAGTCACTCACATATTTGGGAACCAATCCCATATGCTCGTACCTTAGTTAGAAGTCTGCAGTAAGGCACCGAGACAAACGCTTTCCGCAAGTCAAGGAATATGGCACCTGTCTAATACCCTTCATCCATGGTTCGCAAAATATCATGTGAAAAAAGGGCGAGTTGCGTTTCGCAGGAGCGATCCTTTCTAAAGCCGTGCTGATGCATGGACTGTTGGTAGTACGCTGTTAGTGCGGTATTCTTTTTTAATAAAGAGAATTTCTAATGTTGTAGACGAGATTAACTATAGATTCTGTTTGGAAAGACATTTATGGACTCAAATAGTAAATTTGACACGACAGTTTTACAGCTTAAGTGAGAATCAATCACATTAATTATCGGAAACAGCAACAAAATATCAAGTGAATTTAGCAAGACAATGCTGTACCACACCAGGAGGTAAAGCGACGATTACATAGTTGGAAAACGTATTCTACAAGGCTGCCAATTCTCCTTTAGACTAGCGACAGGAAGAATACTTTGGCTCAGCTGGGCTGGGCTGGCTAGCACTTGGGTATGTGTCCTTTCGAAGACGCAGCTAAGCTGTCTGCTACCGCATTGACTGGCTGCCGAAATATCTGAAGCATAACACATTTAACCCAGAGACTTTTTTTCCCATTACTGTAGCTACGATTTTGATCTATAACATAGTTACGAATAAGAACCAGACTCACCGACTGTAAATCAAACATCATAATTAAAAACAAAGAGTAGGGGCAATTAATTGGATGGCCCTACGCTTGAGTAGCTGTTGCAGCTGTTTCTGTTTTTGATGTCTTACATGTACTGCAATCTTTCAGCTCATGCACCAGAAGTGATCCTCTTTTTTAAAATCACCTGACGCTATTGCCACTACGACTAAATTACAATCCTTTTAATATTATTAATTGAAAGTGGCTTTCCTTAAGAATGCTTTCATTGGCACCACCTGTAACGTATGAAAACACAAATGAAAAGATAACAACCCTTATTAAAAACATGAACATACACAAAGATTTTCGTAAGCTGCAAATAACAACCATTTTCAAATCAGAAAAGCAAACAGTGCATGGAAATCTTTTCAACGACCAAAAAGCAGGAATCAGAAAGTTATGAAGAAATGAAACAAGCGAATGAGTACGGTGCAATTTCGATAATGTTAGATACTACAGGAAGCTATATTTCTGATGATTAACTTATTTCTTACGTGTATCCTATGTGTTCAACTAACTAACAAAAGAAACTCTATGAAGTATACACTACACTAATTCAAACAAATCGCAACTTACCATAGTAAATTACAAAGAAAGTCTTCTATAATAAAACAAGTTACCCATAACGCAAACTCCTCCAAATCGGCCTGAATTAGCAGGATATTATGTACTTTTGGCATAAAAACTCTCTGTGACGGGTGTATTGCACAGTCGTTCTTAAGTAGCCTTACAGGACTACCACGAAAGTACGGCAATACAGCAGTGTGGGCAGACACAAAACGAAATCCAATTAACAAGTTATTCAGCGCCCCAATGAAGTAATAATAATTGTTTCTGCATAAAAAATTATAAATTATCTCTGTAGAATCTGAAAGAGCAGGAATATGAATTGAGCAAATCTGTAAGTTTTTCACCTTTTACTGTACGGGGTACTTAAATTAGAAATAAGACATTTCATGGAGAAGTTTCTGAAGGATTCTTTAATGATTATCGGTCTGCCCGAGGGTAAGGTCGTGACAGAAGAAGTAAAAATGTTCTCTCCCGCGAGAGTTCAACCGACTGCTACCACGGTCTTCCATTTGAAGGGTGAACGCCCCTCAGTTAACGGACAACCGCGGGACATAGCTCTTTCTTTGCCCCAATAACGACTTTGGTGGATTGTTTGCAAAGTAAGAGACGAGAGTGGTCATTGTTTCGGGTCGGAACGAACTTCCTAGACACAAAAACAATGTGTCTAAATCCATCCCATCCCTTACGTGAGAGCAATTGAGAACATTTAATCAAAATGAAATGAAAATATTAAGTGAATGCAACAGATTAATTCTCTGGCAATCCAGGAACTAAGTCGAAGGTTTCAGTGTTGCCAAATATATGCTGGGATGTTGTCACGTCTCTAGGTAGTCACTGGAAAAATGTTTCCACAGCTTAGCTATATCTGGAGCGTCTCCTACGTTCTTTTGAAGGACACAAAACAAGCATGAATTGTATTTGCATATTTGCAACTAGGGATCGCAATTAAATCGTAGTTAGTAACAGTCTTCAGATTACCTGACAATATTCCAAACACCATAAGTTAAGATTAGGGTGAACTGTTTCGGTGGCCCAATTCTTCATTACCTGTTGTAATTATTTTTTTCTGTCTCATACCTGCTGCAAGTCGAAAAGCTCCTTTGCTGGAAACAGTACAACAACAGCTGTTTTTTGCGTCTTTATAACCCACACTTAATCTCTGATGGGGAAAGGTTGGTCAACTGTGTATTAATTGCGTCAACATTCCATGACCTCAAACACTACGCCATCGCCCCATCGTAGCTGGTAAATAAATCATTTACACTGTCTGTTGTCCCTCTTTCTGCAGGTAAATTCTAGTTGGAACTAAATTCACTTGTTAAGAATTGTTACTGCAAGGCTTAATAATGACACCAGTTATAGTGACAGATAAACAAAGTCGTTGGATAACGCATGAGATACTGAACTGACAGAGCAATGAATCACGTAACTCGAAACAAGGCATTTGGGGCAGACTTCAGGAAGAACGCAATACGTAATTCCAGTGCCAAAGGCGGCACTTGCTTACAGATGACATTATTGCCGAACTATCGGTATAATATTTTACAGGTGTGAAATACTACCACGAATTATTTACAGAAGTATCGGCGAGAAAAACTTGTGGAGGCCACTCAGAGTTGACCGATTTGTGTTGTTGTTGTTGTTGTGGTCTTCAGTCCTGAGACTGGTTTGATGCAGCTCTCCATGCTAATCTATCCTGTACAAGCTCCTTCATTTCCCAGTACCTACTGCAACCTACATCCTTCTGAATCTGCTTAGAGTATTCATCTCTTGGCCTCCCTCTACGATTTTTACCCTCCACGCTGCCCTTCAATGCTACATTTGTGACCCCTTGATGCCTCAGGACATGTCCTACCAACCGATCCCTTCTTCTAGTCAAGTTGTACCACAAATTTCTCTTCTCCCCAATCCTATTCAGTTACGTGATCTACCCACCTAATCTTCAACATTCTTCTGTAGCACCACACTTCGAACGCTTCTATTCTCGTCTTGTCCAAACTATTCATTGTCCATGTTTCACTTCCATACACGGCTACACTCCATACAAAGACTTTCAGAAACGACTTCCTGACACTTAAATCTATACTCGATGTTAACAAATTTCTCTTCTTCAGAAACGCTTTCCTTGCCATTGCCAGGCTACATTTTGTATCCTCTCTACTTCGACCATCATCAGTTATTTTACTCCCCAAATAGTAAAACTCCTTTACTACTTTAAGTGTCTCAATTCCTAATCTAATTCCCTCAGTATCACCCGACTTAATTCGACTACATTCCATTATCCTAGTTTTGCTTTTGTTGATTTTCATCTTATATCCTCCTTTGAAGACACTGTCCATTCCGTTCAAATGCTCTTCCAAGTCCTTTGCTGTCTCTGACAGAATTGCAATGTCATCGGCGAACCCCAAAGTTTTTATTTCTTCTCCCTGGATTTTAATACCTACTGCGAATTTTTCTTTTGTTTCCTTTACTGCTTGCTCAATATAAAGATTAAATAACATCGGGGAGAGGCTACAACCCTGTCTCACTCCCTTCTCAACCACTGCTTCCCTTTCATGCCCCTCGACTCTTGTAACTGCCACCTGGTTTCTGTATAAATTGTAAATAGCCTTTCGCTCCCTGTATTTCACACCTGCCACCTTTAGAATTTGAAAGACAGTATTCCAGTCAACATTGTCAAAAGCTATCTCTAAGTCTACAAATGCTAGAAACGTAGGTTTGACTTTCCTTAATCTTTTTTCTAGGATAAGTCGTAAGGTCAGTATTGCCTCACGTGTTCCAACATTTCTACGGAATCCAAACTGATCTTCCCCGAGGTCGGCTTCTAGCAGTTTTTCCATTCGTCTGTAAATAATTCGCGTTAGTATTTTGCAGCTGTGACTTATTAAACTGATAGTTCGGTAATTTTCACATCTGTCAACACCTGCTTCCTTTGGGACAGGATTTATTATATTCTTCTTGAAGTCTGAGGGTATTTCGCCTGTCTCGTACATGTTGCTCACCAGATGGTAGAGTTTTGTCAGGACTGGCTCTCCCAAGGCCGTCAGTAGTTCTAATGGAATGTTGTCTACTTCTGGGGCCTTGTTTCGACTCAGATCTTTCAGTGCTCTGTCAAACTCTTCACGAAGTATCGTATCTCCCATTTCATCTTCATCTACATCCTCTTCCATTTCCATAATATTGTCCTCAAGTACATCGCCCCTGTATAGACCCTCTATATACTCCTTCCACCTTTCTGCTTTCCCCTCTTTGCTTAGAACTGGGTTTCCATCTGAGCTCTTGATACTCATGCAAGTGGCTCTCTTTTCTCCAAAGGTCTCTTTAATTTTCCTGTAGGCTGTATCTATCTTACCCCTAGTGAGATAAGCCTCAACATCCTTACATTTGTCCTCTAGCCATGCCTGCTTAGCCATTTTGCACTTCCCGTCGATCTCATTTTTGAGACGTTTGTATTCCTTTTTGCCTGCTTCATTTACTGCATTTTTATATTTTCTCCTTTCATCAATTAAATTCAGTATTTCTTCTGTTACCCAAGGATTTCTACTAGCCCTCGTCTTTTTACCTACTTGATCCTCTGCTGCCTTCACTACTTCATCCCTGAGAGCTGCCCATTCGTTTTCTACTGTATTTCTTTCCCCCATTCCTGTCAATTGTTCTCTTATGCTGTCCCTGAAACTCTGTACAACCTCTGGTGTAGTCAGTTTATTCAGGTCCCATCTCCTTAAATTCCCACCTTTTGCAATTTCTTCAGTTTTAATCTACAGTTCATAACCAATAGATTGTGGTCAGAGTCCACATCTGCCCCTGGAAATGTCCTACAACTTAAAGCCTGGTTCCCAAATCTCTGTCTTACCATCAAATAATCTATCTGATACCGTTTAGTATCTCCAGGATTCTTCCATGTATACAACCTTCTTTTATGATTAAGTTATGCTCTGTGCAAAATTCTACCAGACGGCTTCCTCTTTCATTTCGTAGCCCCAATCCATATTCACCTACTATGTTTACTTCTCTCCCTTTTCCTACTGTCGAATTCCAGTCACCCATCACTATTAAATTTTCGTCTCCCTTCACTACCTGAATAATTTTTTTTTTTATCTCATCATACATTTCTTAGATTTCTTCGTCATCTGCAGAGCTAGTTAGCATATAAACTTGTACTACTGTATTAGGCATGGGTTTCGTGTGTATCTTGTGAAACGTCCCCTTTTTACAATTATACAGGACTGTGCTTAACCTGACACACAATATTTTTAGCGCAACGCAATCTGACTTTCAAAAATCCCTACAAAAGAATGGCCCTGACTAACATTAACCTCACCAAAAATCTTCGTTACTCGAACTACTGCAAAACAGCGAGCGCCACTACTTCCAGCTAAATAAAAGATTCAAACTGTGGAAGGCACTAACTACTGATAGGCATAGTTAGGAAATGAAAGATTTTAGCAGAGAACAAACAATGTATTTACCTTAATAGTGTTGAAAAATCATAATATACATAACAAATCATGACATTCAGTCTTACAAATTTCCAAACTTCGCCATCTCTCTCCCCACATCCACCACTACTGGCGGCTCACCTCCAACTGCACAACGCTACGCACTGTTAACAGCCAACTGCCCAACGCTACAATGGCGAGTATTACAACAATGCCAACAAGCCTCAGAATGCATACAGCACAGCCAGTGATTTTCATACAGAGCGCTACGTAACGTTGCCAATAAGAAAACATAAACAGCCTATTTACATAGCCCCCATGCTCCCCACAAAAAATTTTACAAATTGTTTTGGGCAGTGGCCAATAATGATTTGATAAAATTTTTCATAATTACAACAACAAAGAAATCAAAGGCGCACACTTATTGATACAATGTTGGTCAAAAGCTAAAATGTTCTCACAGTCCATAAATACAGTCCTGATCATTCATCACACTAACATTGCAGTGTTTTTCTCAAAGTCTGAGCAGTAAAAGAAAATGCACATGGAAGTAGTGGACATCCATGCAATCTTGAAGAAGTAGTGTTGTCCTTCCAACGGAAAGACAGTGCTGACTCTTGACATGCAGACAGGTATTGGTCCACAACAGAGCAAACCCACAGCAGAGTCAGTCAACGTTTTGAAGAATATTGGTAGGTAGGTCATCACAGAGCAGACCCACTGTAGTCCTGGTAGAGATTACGGTACTGGTGGACCACCAGAGGTGCAGACCCACTGCAGTCCTTGTAGAAATAATGGTACTGGTGAGTCAGCAAAGGTGTAGACCCACTGTAGACCTTGTAGAAATGGCCAGCAGCCATCTGTTGTGACTGTGCAGGTGCACAATCACCATTGAAGAGTCTTGCGGATAATATAGCAAGTCCATAACCCACCACTTGTCCACTCACAAAAATTTGTTTGAAATGTCCTTAGAACCAGCAATGCTGTTATCCAGTCCCTTGCTGAATTATTAACAATTGTGCAAACACTATCAGTCCCTACTTCTCACATATTGTCCATATACTATGACCAACAGAAACGTGTGCAGTGAAATGTAACTTAAAAGTTACTTAATTTGTTGAACTGGTGTCAATTACAATTTTATAACATAAGAATACAATAACAAAGGTACAAAATACGTCATTAAAGAACATAACAATACAGATAAGATTTGTAGTAAAACAGGCTTTAAAAAAGAATAGAAATAAACATGTACATCAGTGTTACAAGAATTATGACATAAGTACATACATAAAAGATCAGAATAACTTTTGAAACATCAACTTCACACGTGAGCATTAAAACAAAACAGAATAAATAATGTCTAAACATCTTTACAAAGTAAATAACATATTATTAATGCCTATTATATTTGAGGATAACAGTGTTCCTCATCATAGTGAATGTAGCTTAGTATTAGAAGAGAAAAAAATTCTACGAAACAGTACACAGAGACAGGAAGAAAACAAATACACAAGGGTACACAAACACATAGGGGGATAACACAATGGAGAGGACAGGGTTCGTTTTCAGTGTAGCATTTGGTACTGCAGTATTTTGCGAACAAAACCTTTTTTGTTCTTGGAGATCTCCCTTCGTTCATCATTATTCCAAAAAAGACCTATCTATACCTCTTTTCTGTATTCTAACCATATTTCTTTCAAAATAATTATGGGTCATTTTACAATACTCATTTTGACACAAATCGTTTTCATATAACTTCTCAATGCATTTCTTCCGATTTATCACAACTCGTTCTCACATATAGCCTACCCCATCTTAAGCTAACTTAAATCTACTGAGCTCAGATGCCAGACTAAGGGATGAGGCAATGCAGCAGCACAAAACAATTAAAGCAAACATCAATGACAAAAAAATACAAATTGGCAAAGTAAGCAACAATATTACAACTAATATAAGGCAATTAGCAGCAAACAAGAAAAATAAATCGGTAGTAAACTGGCTTAGCAGAGTAATACAAAGTCAAATTCAGTAACACTATGCCTGGAAAACAGCAGCAGTAAATGAAATAACTTATATCTAAACATGACATAGCTCAAGCAAAAAAAACATTACGCTATAGACAACAATTCAGACAAGGGAAATGCATATTCACATCTTAATATCTATGTCATTAAAGTGGTGCACCACAACTTATTCTACAAAATAAATTACCAAGTACTTGAAAAGAAAATTATGAATGCAGTTCCTGTGAAGATACATGTCTTTTTGCGCTCCCTCATTTTTTTGAAAAAATTATTATTTACTCGATCTGTAGACAGAAAATGTTTGTATTAGTACATCTATAAAATTTTATTTTAACCAATGCTGCAGTGCAGCTAGAAACTAGATATTAAACACAATAGGCAAAGCAAGGCATGAATCGTCATTCACTAGCCATACGGCATTTCATAATGCAGTAAACAATCTTTCAACTAGCAAGGCAATAGATGTGAAATGTTTCTCATCATTTCATTAGGAATTTTAGTAAACATCATAAATTAAGAGCTCCACAGGGTAATCATATGTTTTCAAGTTCCACCGTGTGGTTTTTGCGATGCTTTCTACAAAGGAACGTCAATAGCGAGGATAATGGCCTCCCTTTTTTTTCTCCACCTGTGCCTCTGAAAGGCACACGCTAATGGCTTTTTTCCAGGCGACTGTCACCCAGCTGGGTGCCCATGAGTGCAGGTGGTCACTTAACTTTCTTACCGAAATATTTACGACACCAGTTTCCGCTACAGTGACAGTCTCAAATGAAAATTTCACAGGTCGAAAGTTTGCGTTACAAATGTGTAGAAACAAAATCTTGTAAATATAACAGTGTCCAGAAAATTTTTGTTGGCATTGTGGTACATTCACGCATTTACACACATTTCATAACTCTTAAAGTACGATTCTTGGTTTCCAACATCCTTTTCCACAAATCAGAGTCCCTAACCACTACTCATTATTCCTTACCTCATTATACATATGCATATTCATTGACACTTCTTCAATATTTCATCATGAGAAATATGTAGCATAATAAACATTCCTCAGCAACATAATACACATCGTTGTCGTAATAATAACATCACAACACCTCAGACGAATCTCAAAAACGTCGTAGCTTTCTGCAATAATTTCAAACCCTAAAAAATATTCTCTGTTCATTTCAATAGTGTCATCTACCTCAAACGTACCTTAAAAATCATGATCTCATACCAAATACATCATTCAAAGCTCTCGTAGCACCACAATGGTTCCAAAAAAATATGAACAGTTCACAAAGTTCAGACAAAATACAATTTCGTAAGTGTGAAGTTATCCAACTGTGTAATTACGTAAACATCTGTCACTGACGTAGTAAAAAAAAAAGTTTATCTCTCAGTTAAATGATCAGATAGCTGTGTAATTTGTGTGTTAGAGAAATATGGTACCGATGTGTAAAGTTGTATAAGCAAATACCATATTAGCTAGGGCTCCTTGTGCTTGCCAAACACATGGTACACAAAGTAGGCGTGTACCCCCCTGAGGATACAATTATACCCTCAGGTGACACAGATTACAGCAATGGAATGAAATGTATCACGGAAAACCTTTGTATCATTGTACTGCGATAACTGATCTTAATGCTAGAACTCAAAGACGCATAAGATGGCTTTCTCACTCTCGCACCAGAAAGAAACGAACTTCCGGAACCGTACCATAACAGCCGGACGGTGTGGCTGTACGGTTCTAGGCGCTTCATTCTGGAACCACGTGACCGCGTCGGTCGCAGGTTCGAATCCTGCCTCTGGCATGGGTGTGTGTGAAGTCCTTAGGTTAGTTAGGTTTTAGTAGTTCTAAGTTCTATGGGACTGATGACCACAGATGTTAAGTTACATAGTGCTCAGAGCCATTTGAACCATTTGTACCACAACAAATATCAGTAACTGAACTGTCAGATCTGCAACTGCCAAATAAGTTGCTAGACAAGCATACTGCCAGTCCACACTCTTTTCACGGTGAAATGATGGAAAGCGTTAGTTCTCGCAGGCGTTCTTAGACTGAACTAAGAACCGAAACTGGCAGATAAAATGAATGTTTTGCATTCCTTATTGAATGACTCTCATATAATTGTTCATTATACTGTAAATTCCTAAATGTGCTGCGATGCCTCAATTGCAGTCAGTATCTGACCAGTGTTTCTCTGATGAGTCTACCCTCGGACGTAATAAAGAGATGCATCTGTTTATTCGACTGTCGCCCATTATTTTTCTTAATGCTAGATAATTAATAAGACTACCCTAATGAGTCAACGAGGAAATTAATACAAGGGAAATCTAGATTTCAAACCAGAACTAGCAGGAAACCACGCTATTAGCACCTAATAAATCATTTGCTTTGACATAACTGAAATAATACAAGGATGCAAGTAAAATACAAGAGTGGGTGATGGGCGACAGTCGAATAAACAGATGCATCTCTTTATTACTTCCGAGGGTAGACTCATCAGAGAAACACTGGTCAGATACTGACTGCAATTGAGGCATCGTAGCACATTTAGGAATTTACAGTATAATGAACAGTTATATGAGGGTCATTCAATAAGGAATGCAAAACATTCATTTTATCTGCCAGTTTCGGTTGTAAAAATGCGCAATTTCTTCTGGAATATCGTGGAATGTGCCTGCTTCGGCTTCTACAGTTTCTTGAAGTTGGTGGGGTTACCATGTGTAGCCTTCAAAATGGCCTCTGTACACCGAGGTGCATTCCTAGCAGTGCTTTCATTCAGTTTTTGGTAGAAGACCAGAGCATCGCAGATGCTGATAGATACTTGCAGAATGTCTACGGAGACCTTGCAGTGAACAAAAGAACGATGAGTCATTTGGCGAGGCGTCTGTCAACGCAACACGGTTGCGCAAACCTGTTAGATCTCGTTCTTTCCGGTCGGCAGCACACAGCTGCGACTCCTGCAGTGCTGGAACGTGGACACATTCTCATTCGATGTGATCGGCAGATCGCAGTCATAAACGCTCGCTGGACAAATAGTCTTCTCTTGCTGGAGCAGACACACTCGTGCACCGGCTGATGTACTAAAATCTCTGTGCTCGGTCGGTTCCTCGCCGCCTAAGGGAATACCATGAAGAGCAACGAAGGACCTTGTGTACCGAATTGCTTGGGCGCTACGAGGCCGATCATAACTTTTTCACTGATGCAGGAAGACGCTGGCTCTGACATAGGGATGGAAATTATCACAGAAACAAGTGGTTTTCTGTTATACCGATTTTTTTATTTCATCTCCATTTAACCTGACGGACAATACCGCACAAAATAGCCGGATTCTGATATAACCGATATTAGGTTTTTTATTACTATTGTTCTGAGTAATAAACGTGACACCAAATAAAGATTGAAAAATTTCAAGACTCCCTCATACTTTTAGCGAACAGCCTTGCAGCAGTGGTGATAACAGTTGCCGTCACATCACCAAAGTTAAGCGCTCTCGATATTGTCTAGCACTTAAATGTACGAGGTGCATCCAAGTTCTAAGGCCTCCGATTTTTTTCTCTGGACTGGAAAGAGATAGAAACAAGAGCATTGTTTGAAAATGAGGCCGCGTTCATTGTCAATACGTCCCAGAGATGGCAGCACCGTACGACAAATGGAATTTTACCGCCAGCGGCGAGAATGAGAACTGTTTTAAATACTTAAAATGGCGACGTTTTCCTTACTTGAACAGCGTGCAATCATTCGTTTTCTGAATTTGCGTGGTGTGAAACCAATTGAAATTTATCGATAGTTGAAGGAGACATGTGGTGATGGAGTTATGGATGTGTCAAAAGTGCGTTCGTGGGTGCGACAGTTTAATGAAGGCAGAACATCGTGTGACAACAAACCGAAACAACCTCAGGCTCGCACAAGCTGGTCTGACGACATGATCGAGAAAGTGGAGAGAATTGTTTTGGGGGATCGCCGAATGACTGTTGAACAGAACGCCTCTAGAGTTGGCATTTCTGTGGATTCTGTGCACACAATCCTGCATGACGACCTGAAAATGTGAAAAGTGTCATCCAGGCAGGTGCCACGAATGCTGACAGACGACCACACGGCTGCCCATGTGGCATGTTGCCAAGCAATGTTGACGCGCAACGACAGCATGAATGGGACTTTCTTTTCGTCGGTTGTGACAATGGATGAGACGTGGATGCCATTTTTCAATCCAGAAACAAAGCGCCAGTTAGCTCAATGGAAGCACACAGATTCACCGCCACCAAAAAAGTTTCAGGTAACCGCCAGTGCTGAAAAAATGATGGTGACTATGTTCTGGGACAGCGAGGGCGTTATCCTTACCCATTGCGTTCCAAACGGCACTACGGTAACAGGTGCATCCTACGAAAATGTTTTGAAGAACAAATTCCTCCCTGCAGTGCAACAAAAACGTCCAGGAAGGGCTGCGCGTGTGCTGTTTCACCAAGACAACGCACCCGCAAATCGAGCTAACATAACGCAACAGTTTCTTCGTGATAACAACTTTGAAGTGATTCCTCATGCTCCCTACTCACCTAACCTGGCTCCTAGTGACTTTTGGCTTTTTCCAACAATGAAAGACACTCTCCGTGGCCGCACATTCACCAGCCGTGCTGCTATTGCCTCAGCGATTTTCCAGTGGTCAAAACAGACTCCTGAAGAAGCCTTCGCCGCTGCCATGGAATCAGGGCGTCAGGTTTGTGAAAAATGTGTACGTCTGCAGGGCGGTTACGTCGAGAAGTAACGCCAGTTTCATCGATTTCGGGTGAGTAGTTAATTAGAAAAAAAATCGGAGGCCTCGTATTACTCTTCGGGTCTGCCAAGTGCTTTTGCTACGTAGGGTGCACTCATCCCTCGTCAGGCCAATTGAGGAGCTACTCGATGGAGAGCAGTAGCACCGGGCACGAAAAATGGCAACAGCCGGTAAAGCGGTGTGCTGACCACATGTCCCTCCTTATCAGTATCCAGTGACGCCAGTCGTCTCAGGATGGAACGGCGGTCGGTCTGAACCGATGGGTCTTGCGATGCCTTTTCTGAGGGAATTCGGTTTGGTTCACACTTTTACATTGCGCAGAACAGGTAAATAGAAGAAAACTCAGTCCATACATCGTTCCTTGTTTGTCTCAAAAAGTATTGAGAGCTTGAATATCACAGAAAATTATCGGTATTTTCCTATTTTTTTAAAACTCTGCTCAAAAGTTTCGTAATCGAGGATCATACCACTATTTAGTCAATACGAATAGTCAGTACTAACGCGTGAAATCCGAAATTGAAGATATCTATTTTTCGTATTAAGTTCTCCCTTTCCTGTTTTTGTCAGCATTGTTACAAGAATTCACTGATACCCTTTCCAGTTTTCTATAATAACCTAATATTTCAAGGAAATGTATTTTTTCTAATAAACGTTAGTCGTTTCTGAAACGAAGTTCCTTTTAAAAACAGAAATTTGTCCAAAAGTCTTCCAGCCGACTGATAAAATTGGTAAAAAAAACTTGTTATGCCCAGATGATATCGAAAAATACCCGTTATTTAGAACTAAAATACCAAGAGAAACGTGTAGAAAATTAACTTTTCCAGTCTTCGATCTTCAAGGTGCATCCCCCACTGAAAGATTGTTTTGGTATATTATCTGACTGAAGCAAGTAAGCATACCCTGTATCAGCGAAGCGTAATGTGCAGTAGATAGTAGCAAACTATTTTTAGTGAACAGAAATTATTAATTTCGTCAGCAGCGTTTTCCCATCCCTAGTCCGACGTCGACCAGTAGAGTGGTAAGATGCAGGCATACAAGCCCTACCAGTAAAGTGCCTTAAGGCTATGGCATTAAATGGAGATTATGTTGAAAAATACGATTTTCTATCCAAAAAAGTGGGTAATAAGATGATGTATTGGAATCATGAACATAACTAACATTCTAGAGATTGTAGGGCACTTTCACTTCTGATTCGGTGTTATGCCGCTTCATGTTCTTACGGAATATGATCTTTACTGCGACTTGACTTCATACATTATGATGAAATGGTGGGCAGTAGTTAATGGTCTTCTTTTGCGTGCTCTAGGAAAGGAATGACCGTAAGCTTTACCTGCATTCAAAGGAATAGGGTGCCGATGTAAACATTATGATGAAATGGTGGGCAGTAGTTAATGGTCTTCTTTTGCGTGCTCTAGGGAAGGAATGACCGTAAGCTTTACCTGCACTCAAAGGAATAGGGTGCCGATTTAAACGACTGCAGTAAAAGCTGCGGCGATGGTGGACCCACCAAAGCGCGTTTTTTCTGTGGAACATGAGGAGACATTTCTGGACGTCCGAGTTCCGCCGCCTCTTTGTGAAAACACATTTAGTTGGCGCCAGACGGGAGCAGACGCGTCCAGGTATACAGACTAGCGCCGAGAAGTCGCCGATGCACTGGGCAGCAAATTGTAGACCGTCAATAAAGCAGAGGATGGGCCCTTGTTAGGGAGGAAGCCGACAAAAGAACTTTGAACGTTCTGCGAATTTCCGTGGGACAGGGCGACTGGCGCCCAGACGTCCAGACTCTGTTTCAAAACATATTTGTGAAAACACGAGGCTTCTAGCTAGTTTATGGGCGTTCTTTGGAAACTTTGAAATGGAGCCAACAGGGGAGATAACAAGTTGTTTATGGAGGGCTGTGCTTCCGTCCTGAGCATTTGTATTAGCAAAAGACATGGCAAACGCTTGGGAAAGAGGCTGCGAAGCTGAATCTTCTTTCCTTTTTCTCGCAATTAACTTTAAAGTCTCTGATTGGCGAAATCGGTTTTTGCAGAGCAAAGGCACCTCTCCCAGCTAAGAATGCCGGGCACCAGATGGTGAATGGCTTGCGTGAAAGTGGGGGGAGTCTAAAATGTAAATGTGCTTTTGGTAGCCAGCTGAGGAGGAAGAGAGAAGAAAGGAGGAAGGAGGACTCTTGTACTGTCGCTTCGCTAGTAAAGAAATGCAGGTCTCTACGTAAACGGCTAGTGTGCCACTTAGAGCCTGTGCCAGTCACCTTCTGAACCGTCAGAGATACTGCTTATATCATCACGCTCACAATGAGTGATGCGCTTTGTACTTATTTGTCTTGAGTCGGCCGTCTAAACATTTGACAAATTCCGTCACGCAGAGTCGTGGCACAGAGTCAAATTGGTTTGGCAGACCAGCAAACGGGTCCATCTGCATACTGGAATCCACCAGGGTTTCAGAGGCTCATCGGAAAGTACCTGCATTCCGAATTAACCAAACGAAACACCGGGTACTTACATTTTTCGGGAACGCGCCATTAATAACAGATTGCCGCCGTCCACGACTTCAGTCGCCGTACGCATTGTGCTGTGCCGCCTTGACCAGCAGGAGGGTAAAGTATTCGCCGCTGCGGCGTAGGCTCTAATATATGTTTCTCAGCACCCTTTTCTTTCGGACCATATTTTTCCTTTTTGAATAGTATAGTATAGATGCTTGGTCGTGGCGTAGTTTTATGCTGTAACCTGGATTCACGTGTATGAAGTCAGATAAAGCGATTAGTGTTCTGTTTAGTGTTGTGTGTCGATCCCAAGGTGATCACTTTGTACACCATAGACCCCATGTTAGCGAAAGCGTTTGTTAAATAAAAAATGTTTGTGTAGTGTTTCTTTCGGCATTTTTGTTGTCTTCTGATGTTAATAATGAATAAATCTATTGTGATTTAGATCACAACTTCTCCCTGAGTTCTGATTAACAGTTCCTTCCCATTTTTTTTTATTACAGTCTAGATTGGACACATAAGCAGAAGCTTTTCAGTTGGCGTCCCCTCCCAGGATCTCTTACTTTATCAACCAAGCTTTTCACATTTGAGGGAAAAAAAAGTTTTGCTTTACTTATTGTATGCCCCTTGTACGTATCAGGGAATACATCGTCACTGAATCGGGATTTGATTTAATGGGACGTGCCAATACCCAGGAAAAGCAAATGATTGGCCATAAGGGGAAGGTAATTATCACTGATTAAAGGCTGCACAGAAAGAATTACGAGATAAAAGGAAGTTGTTATCGGACGGCCTTATTACTCACGAAGCTTCCTTCCGAAGATCTTCGAATGTGATGGCCATAGCCGGGCGTGCTCTCTTCGGAGCAACAAACAGTGCAGCATGGGCGTATTAAGTTGGAAACGTCTCTTTCTGCTCCGCGCTGGTCTAATTGGTGGTCGTTTTATTGGTGGTCGCTGGCGCCGTTGTTCCTAAAGACTTTGCATAAGTGAATGTGCTGCTGTGCAGAGTGTCGAGATAGCCAATGGCTGGTGATGTGTAAATACAGATCGATGTGCGTTGGTTTTCTGCAGCCACTGTGGCCAAAGCATCCATAGCGTTTGTGGCGGGAGAGTACGTCAAGACTGCCTTTCGTTTTATTCTTCCTCCTGTGGCGTGTCCAGTATCGTATATACTGTGCTATTTCAGCAAGACTACAACAAAACCAGTTACTTATTATTAATGTAACATGAGTTTTTATTTAATCCTGCTTCTCCCGGCTAGTGATCGTTATTTTGTTAAAGAAATTTCCACGTGGGAACGTGTAGCTATGTTGTCTGTGAAGCAGTGTAAATGGGACTAAGTTAATGCACAAAACTGATCATATATATCCAGCAAACAAGCTAAATGTATGATAAGTAATCTGAACTAAACAAGAGTAATAATTTTTAGTAATTTGCGGTGCTGTTGCGTAATAGTCTCGTTACTAGTTACAGATCGTCTATCGAATTTACCGCTACTGTTATTCGATGTGGTAACACTTTTCTTTAAACAAAATGGACAGTTTTGTCACACAATACCACACGCACACAAAACTAATGTAATTTTTGCTGTCAAAATATTTCATAAGAGTTGTTATGAAATACAGGGCATCATGTATCAGCAGATAACAATTTTTATCACGTAAGATACTATTTGCATAGACATAAGTTCACTCTCTTTAAAGACTATTCACCATCTAAGTGGAATTTATTACCTCAGAATGGGTTCTGGGCTACCAATACACAATTATTATCCCAATAATGACCAACAACATTTATGTCTGTTTAAAAATTCAATTTAAAACTGCCGCTGCAATATTTCACTAAAATGGCGGCTAAAATAAGACAATCACTTATCGAATCTCCTTCAGGCAGTTTTACTACTAACAGATAATACATATTAAATCTTTTTTGTACCTCTACTATATGCATTAACATTTAAAAATATTTCTCAATGTTAATCGCTTATTATTCAGCATTTACCAATAAACCGCACTGTACACAAATAGCGCCAACGGCTGCGCTTCTTTGTAGCTGATCAGAAAAACTTAACATTTATACAGGGCGAGAATCATAACGAAATAAAGCTCCCAACAAAGAACTTTCATTTCAATGACAAAGAAGCTCAATTTTACAAACATTAAATAACAACATAATACAGTTTCTTACAGATCTCTGTGTTACGAGACATCAGTCATATCCGATCAGTACAAACAGTTCGAACAAGAAGAAGGATTATTCTGGAAGAAGCATAGATAACAAAAGATTGAGATTTTCGTTATTTTTTCCATGGGTATTGTCTGAGATATAATTTCTTACATAATATTAAATTGTGTCATTGACAATAATTATTTATTATTTTACTATCGATGAAGTCCTTTTTTTAATATCACGAGAATGTTCATTCGCATTCCACCTTCGACCATAGATACTAGCAGACTGGCCTTGCTGTGCGGAAGCTATAGGGCTGGTGTGGCTCCAACAGAAACCACGTGACTGTTGGCAAGAAGTGGCGGGATTTCAAATCAGCGGTCTGCCATACTATGTTTGTATCGTATTTCACCCACATGTCTCAACTGACTGCCAAACGCTTCCAACAAAAATTACTTTTTTATTTTCGAAAAATTATGTCAGGACTACATTTGACCTGGATCTGTTTACAGTACCATTTATAAAATCTAACAAATACATCGAACGCCCCTCTGGTGGGCAGGGGACGAAATTACTATAAACTATCAATTAAAGTAAAATTTTGTTAAAATTCTTTTAGACAGTAAGAGTGGGCTCGTGTCAAAACTTTAAATATTGGATTCGCCGCGTTTTGAGCTGTAGTCACTTATAAAAGAAAATGGGATATGGGAATTATGTCAACTATAGGTGCCAAAATTGTCGACTTTAGGAGCAGGTCCATTTAGAGTATCAATTTTAGGTGCACTTCAAAGGTTCAGTTCCTACTATTTTTACAAAAGTTTAAACTATCAGTTTAAAAAAATGATATTTTAGATGACAGGTGAGACTTTGAAGTTTCAGAAAATAATTTTGGAGCCTACACTTATTTAATAGTATTAGAAGCTAGAAAAAAATTCTCTTCATGCGTCGACTATAGGTGCTCTTACCTCATTATAATCTCACATGTATATACAAAAAGGCGCCTATGTGCAGATGGCTTAAAGTTTTTCCGTTTCAGGACCTGTATCCAAAGCTGCCTTCGGTTTTCATCCTTAGGGAACCTATGAGCAGGAACGAGAAACCGAATTATCACAGATACTTTCCAAAATGTAATATGAGTCTGACTTTACAGGCATCACTTTCAACACTTTAATTTACGTAATACTCTATTTCAAGAGTAAAAAACATATAAAAGTCACTTCAGTAGATTTCAATAAACGCATCTGCACTATCATAGAACCACACGCGAGATGTAATGCCATTTCCCCCGACAAAACGCTGAGTACAGCCATAAGAGCAACACGAAACAACCATGTTTTGCCAACATTCACGCGACTTTAGCCCAGAGATGTTGGAGCCACGAAAATGACGTCAGGGCGTCTATTGTATTTATGGTCGAAGCATTCCACACACAACGCTGTTTCGAATATGATTCTGAATAAAATGTAGGCGTGGATATTACACTCCGTAGTAAATTTGATGTTATTGTCAAAGCTCTTGCGCTGTTCCAGGAACTCGTTACGTTTTTCAGTACCGCGGGACCAAATGACGAACGTTCATCAACGTATCGAAGTAAAGAACTAGTATTTAATGGGACTGTCACACTGACGGTATCCTCGAATTTCTCGAACGCGATGTCAACGTATGCCCATATACAGCGTGAAAAAGAACACCGCCAACAAATTTTCAGTTGTTCAGTGATACGTTTGAATTTTTGGTAAAAGTGACCGACGGTCTCTAGCACCGTTATTATATTTCGTTTGGTTTCTTGCGTCAGTTCGCTTTGTATACGTAATGCACTGAAAACAGTGCACAACAGTGCAAATGTCGACGGGTATGCCCTGCGTGTCTTGTTTAACAGTGGTGTCCTTTTTGCAATTCGCCTTCATGTTTGTGTCTTGGGTTGTGTTAGTTGTGCATAGCTCTATGGATAGGTTACTGATGAAGAGTTTACCGGCATGCAGCTTGTGTATGAGTTCACTGAAAGCAGTGGAAGACCGGCTGAACCATTCCAGCAGTGACAACCACATCACAGTACAGTGTTTCGTCTGAGGGTTGTTACATTACTGTGAAGTGTGTGATGTACGTTACAGTTGATGCATATTACTGGCTTCTTCACTGTTGTGAAGATTTTTCACACAGTCAAATTGAATAAATTGTAATTATATTCTTACTCTGCAGGTGGTTCAAATGGCTCTGAGCACTATGGGACTTACCATCTGAGGTCATCAGTCCCCTAAACTTAGAACTACATAAACGTAACTAACCTAAGGACATCGCACATATCCATGCCCGAGGCAGGATTCGACCTGCGACCGTAGCAGCGGCGCGGTTCCGGACTGAAGCGCCTAGAACCGCTCGGCCACCAGGCAGGCATTACTCTGCAACCAGCCGCCGGAGGTCACAGCTCCCTTATAATAAACCCACAAAACGTGCCCCTGAATAATCTCTGAAAGTTTATCGGTGGAATTCTGCTTCACTTGTATACAGTGTGCTCTAAAATTCCCCGTTACAACCCTCTAGGACTTATAGAGGGGACTGAATAGTATAACATTGCCTCCGGTAAAAAATAGTAGAAATAAATTGCAGTTAACAACGGAGAAGAGTTATCTGTGCTATCAGAATTACAAATATTATTATCTGTGTTTTTTTGTAGAAGAAGGATGAGTGTTTTTGTTTCATTGTCTTGTGGATTCTGCCGTCCTCACTGAAGGTCGTTAAATTTTTACGGTCTGAAATTGGTACAATTATTTCTAGGAATAATATAATTTTGTTGAATAAATATGAGATTAATAATTGTAGTGCGTTTTTTTGTGAGTAGCTAGTACTTATCCTGTATATGATTCAGTACGTAATAACAGAAAGTTGACCTGGCCATTTCTTTTTAGGCTCATTGTTGTAGCGACTCCATTAATGACAAAAATTATATAACAGTCATGTAATACAAAAATTGTAAAAAGAATAATTTTAGTAGTCTGAAAAAGGCGCCCTGCAATATTTTTCAATTCATATTGGGGCAGAGGTACAGTTTTTTATTAATAACAATATCAATAAATGCTTATGCTGCCATTGCACATAGACAGCTATCCTGGAACATCCAGCCCGTCAGAAAAGCCGGCCGGAGTGGCCAAGCGGTTCTAGGCGCTACAGTCTGGAACCGCGCGACCGCTGCGGTCGCAGGTTCGAATCCTTCCTCGGGCATGGATGTGTGTGATGTCCTTAGGTTAGTTAGGGTTAAGTAGTTCTAAGTTCTAGGGGACTGATGACCACAGATGTTAAGTCCCATGGTGCTCTGAGCCGTCAGAAAAAAATAATTAAGAATTGTTTAAATGTATTATCGCTTGGTAGTTAAAAAGGCTTTTAATCCATCGTGATTAGGACGGATGTCTTCACCTTGGGATATGAATGCTATTATTGGTGATAGCACCCCGAGAAAAATCAGCCGTGGCTTTTAACATACATAAAGGAGAAAATATTCATTGTTTCTATTTTTCAAAACTATTTCATACAATAGGAATAACGGCACGGTTATCGTTGCATGAATTATTCAATCAATCATTTATTATCATTTAAAATTACTCGATAATAGACAATATCCTGAATTGGAATCCATGTCCGGAAACGTAGTGTTTCTGTGCTAAAGAGTTTTGAAACAAGATAGGTCATGGTGGAAGTCGTATCCACTGATGACCTTTGAGTTCTGTCCTACCTGTGTGATCTAATTCGAGCCTCATTCACGTTTCTGTGAGTGCTACAGTAACATGGTTGCGTACGCGTTTGCAGAATACACTGACATGATCCTACTGTATGACGAAGCTCTCGGTAATGGAAGAAATGCTCGGCGCCTTAATCACTATCGTTATCCACGGCGTCTGACTCCATCGCATACCCTTTTCGCCACAATTACGCAACGGCTTCGGGAAAGGGTGTGTTCGCCGTCCGCTGTGGTGATTGCCGTGCACCAAAGAGACTCCGTACACCCGAATTGGATGGCTTACTGCATTACGTCGAAGAGAACCTGCCAACGAGTACACAAACAGTTGCGCTTGTAATGGATTTTGCTGCGAGCACCGTCTGTTATGATCTGCATGACTGACGAGTGCATCCATACTACCCCCAAAAGATACAGTCACTAATGGCAGCCGATTTTCCCCTACGATTAAGTTTCCTTTTTGTTTACTTGGTTATTAATGAGTGGAATTGTAAACCCAGTGATGTACTGGGTCACGCCTCATAAATTACTTGTGAAAGTGACACCATGACCAACATTTTTTCAAAGGACTGTAGCACGGAAATGGTTCGTTTCCGGACACGGATTCCAATTCAAAATATTATTTGCTCCTGCAAGTCCTAGAAGTTTGTAAGGCGAATTTTAGAGTACCCGGCATAGCGATACCGTTAGTACCAAAGAGTTCACAGCCGGCTGCTAGAGTATGTAACAGCATACTAGCAGCCCATCAGCACTCATAACACTTGACAATAACCAAGGAGTACTTGATCTGAAGCTCGATGCCTTAGAAATATTTTACGCGGCTATCAGCCTGAGAACATTTTATGCAATTTTACCGCCGCGAGATTCTGCATTCTTACAGTACGACCTTGTAACGGTCTTCATGGTCCCTGCCTCGCATAATTTCACTTGTGACATTTGGTCTCATCCTGACCCAATAAGGGACACGTACTGTGTGCTCATTACTTTCCCTCCTCTGAAACCCCGTGGTTACACAGTACAGTTGAAAAGTTAGGGAGCCGCCTACTGGAGCACAATGTGTACTGTGCAGCTATCTGGGCGCTCCCCCAGATAGAGCCTCGTTGGGCGCTTCCATCCACGCAACGGCACCGACGTCTGATAAGGCGGGCGTCCCAGCCTCCAGCTCCTATTGTGATGACAGAAGGCCCAGGGGCCTCGCCTTGTGTTCAGTAAAGCAAGGAAGACGCAGGTGCAGAGCACCTCACAATACGCCCCCTCTCATTCACTGTGAGCATTTAAACTAAATGTTTGCCTAGAGTGCATAGCGTGACTAAATACAAGACTATACGATAATTTAATTTCATTTTATTTTGAGATTTTAGGAGACAATTTAGTTTGCCTTCTGTACTAGTCAACAGTTAAAACGAATTGTGTTTTTCATTTACAAAAGTTGTAATCTTTCCCACAGTTGTATCCAGAAGATGTTTCTATGTAACTCCATGTTAATCTGATTTATCACCAACGCATATGTAAGTACTCATGTATTATAAAATTTTCTCGTTTTTACATTTTTGCCCTCAGATATTACGACTTTTTAACTTTTGCATTAGTTTTATCTTTTGCATTACTTTATTATACATCTGCCATGTACTTTTACCGCATTTGTCATGTACTTTTACGTACTTTTATTGCATAACACGGTTTTCCGAAACTCCTTCACCAAAGAAGACGAAGTAAATATTCTAGAATTCCAGTCAAGAAGAACTGCGAAGATGATAAATATAGAAGTAGATATCCTCGGTGTACCAAAGCAGCTTAAATCACTTAATAAAAGCAAGGCCTCCGGTACAGATTGTATACCAGTCAGGGTCCTTTCAGAGTATGTTGATGCAGTAGCTCCATATTTAGCAATTATATACAAGCGCTCGCTCACAGAAAAGTTCCGTACCCAAAGACTGGAAAGTTGCTCTAGTCACATCAATACCCAAGATTGGGAATAGGATCCGCTGTATTATAGCCCATATCACTAACGTCGATTTGCAGTAGGGTTTTGGAACATGTACTCCATACGAATATTATGCAGTACCTCGAAGAAAACGGTCTATTGACACATAGCATGGATTTAGAAAATAATGTTCTTGCGAAACACAACTGGGTCTTTATATTCATGAAAAAATGAGTGCTATCGACAGGGGATGTCAAGTCGATTGCATGTTTTTAGATTTCCAGAAGGCTTTCGACACCGTTCCTCATAAGCGTCTTCTAACTACACTGTGTGCCTATGGAATATCGCCTCAGTTGTTCGACTGGCTTAGTGATTTCTGTCAGAAAGGTCACACATCGTAGTAATATCCGGCTTTCCGCATGGAAGCGTTATAGGCCCTCTATTGTTCCTGATCTATATTAACGACATGGGAGACATTGTGAAGAGCCCTCTTACATTATTTGCAGATGATGCTGTCATTTACCATCTTGTAAAGACATCAGATGACCAAAACGAATTGTAGAATGATTTAGATAAGATATCTGTGGGATGCGAGAGGTGGCAATGGACCCTAAATAAAGAAAAGTGTGAATTGTAAGGTGGGTATAATTTCGCACCTTACAAGCACTCATCTACGTACTTTGCCGTGATTTACAACCAAACTTTCCGCGCTGGACGACAGAATACTAAAATATGGTTGGTCAGCGTTCGGAAGAATGTGTAGAGAGGGAGAATATTCTGGGGTTTGGAGGATATGATTCGCCTTCTGCAGTTACGAGGGAGGGGAGTCGAGTCTTGCTGGGAAGCCAGCAGTGGAGAGAAGAGGTCATGTGTTTTTGAGCGCCCGTGTGTGATGGTCGCTCATATCAGCTTTGCCGGTAGAAGTGGACTTGCTGTCTTAGCTCTCAGGAGAGTTTATAGTTAGAACGGTTAGGCACTGTACTGTTACGAACTTATACGATTCTGGACTTCGCCTCCGGGTTGGAAGTCGTCGTTGAGTACACAGCGTTCAGTGATTGAGAGCACTTCTTCTGCCAGTACTTATGTTAAAACGTTATTTGAACCCTCTACTTATGGCTGGGAGTTCGCGTTTCTCGTCTGTAGAACACAGAGAGGAAAAGACAGTATTAGAGTATAATAGTCAGAGGACAGCCCTCTGCCGTCCTAGAGTTTGAAAGAGTTTTATTTTGTGGCTGGAGTTCTTCCATCGTCGCAGACGTGTACGAGAACCATCATTCCGACGAACCGGACGCAGCACATATAGTGATATTTGCTAATTGCTTCAGCTTATTAGGGCTATAAACCTAAACAGCTGTGATTACGCCAGTTTATTTCCACTGAGGTTCCACACCACCGCAGATCATCTGTGAAAGTAGTGTCTTCTAGTGTTTGCTACATAGATGATGGCAGTCATTTCACGTTATTTCGGTTAGATCACGTGGCCATAAAAAAGGGGCAGATTTGGGCAATTGACCAGCAATTTTTAGTCAGGAAATATAGACAATTGTAATATAAAGGGTTGTTTTTTAATCTACAATAAATGTATGATGAGAAACAACATTTATCATTTAGTAGTATTAGTTGCCTTAATCATTCATTTATGTTGAAGTTGTAATTTATATGTTAAAGAGCATTAAGAGATCCTAAGATCTGCTTCAGGGGGTAGTCATACAGGGCCACATCATCATTTTATCGTTCAACATTTTCCGTTGAGTACATGCATTTTACACCCGCCTGGAGTAGCATCGTGGAAGTTATTCACATGAGTACTAAAAGATATCGGCTAAATTTCGATTACGCGATAAGGCACACAAATCTGAAGGCTGTAAATTGAACTAAATACTTAGGGATTACAATTAGAAATAACCTAAATTGGAACGATCACATAGATAATGTTGTGGGTAGAGCAAACCAGTTACTGCGATTCACTGGCATCACACTTAGAAGGAGCAACAGGCCTACTAAAGAGACTGCTTACACTACACTTGTCCGCCATATTCTGGAGTACTGCTGTGCGATGTGGGATGCGCATCAGGTGGGACTGGCGGATAACATCGAAAAAGTTCACAGAAGGGCGGCTCGTTTTGCATTATCGCGAAATAGAGGAGGTAGTGCCACAGATATGATACGCGAACTGGAGTGGCGATCATTAAAACAAAGGTGTTGTTCGTTGCGACGGGATCTTCTCATAAAATTTAAATCACCAGTTTTCTCCTCCGATTGCGAATACATTCTCTTGGATATATATATATATCCCATTTCTATGTGAAGTATCGCCTCTTTAGTAAAATACATTATTACTGTTCATATACAGATTTTTGCTAACAACTAATTAAAATATTCTCTCTACTGATTACAAATCCAGATAATAAATCTTTGCTAACTTAAAACATAGTATTTCAAGACTTCAAACGCTGATAGTTTGAAGGTGATTTGACTTGTTTACTACTTGTGTTACAATGTGTGATAACTGTGGCTTCACAACTAATACACTACCATTGGACTTCCTCTTGATTATGGATTATTGTTTGGAAATCCCCTCATTGTGTATTTACCAGTAATAAAGTGTAATCATTTTACAATCCATTTGTAAGCTAAAAAACATAATGAGGGTCGTTACTTTCATGTTCAGCGGTTGTGATGAGATACTAGGCTGAAGTAATAGTCTTGCCATGTAGAAGATTGACGTGATACGTAAGAAATACTTGATTTTTGGTATCAGTTTCTACAACTTTACATTAAAATTGAACTTACTGTCTGAATTTCGGTTTGTTTTAGGCTTTATTGGGTATGTACAGTTACTGTGAAGAGGGTCGATAACAGAAACCGGTCTAAATAACAAAACAAATAGACATTAGAGAGTCTTGCACTTTCTAAAATACCCGAGGGCTAATCGGAAAGTAAGGTCCGATCATACGCGAAATAGAAAGCACAGTGAAAATCCGATGAAGCTTAGCACAAGTGTGTTGGGCAGTGTCTCTAGTATGCCCGTCGATCGCGTCGTGTGGCTGTTTGCAGTGCTGGGCGCAGAGTAAGCACGTGAAGATGTCTAGAAAATTATGTCTCCCGCCCCCAGTACGAGGGCTTGCTGAGAGATATCGCCTGATGTCATGCAACCCGCACAACTATCATGCACTTCCTTCTTCATGACAATTCTCGGCCGCGCTCTGCAGAGGCAATGAAGATACGCCTGCAGTGTTTTCAATGGGAAGTTCTTGATCACCAACAATACAGCCCGTAATTGGCTCCTTGTGTATTCCACCTCTGCTCACATGAACCGCTGGCTATGCAGACAACATTTTGGCGCAGACGGCGAGCCGTAGGCCAGTGTAGTGAAATGGCGAAGAGCACAGGCGGCTGCCTTCTATAACGCGGGTATTAGAAAGTTGGTGCAACGCTACGGCGACTGTCTAAGCCGGAGCGGTGACTGTGTACAGAAGTTGCTGGAAGGTGTAGCTGACTCTTGCAAATAAAACATTTTTGATTTTCATAGCGGTTTCCATTTCGTTACCTATCGGTCAGTTTCTTAACAGCCTTCGTAGAAGGGGACTTCGTAAAGTAAATTAACCAATATTATGGCTAGCAAAGTAAATTTGATTGAATGCCGCACTGTGCATTGCAATGACACAAATACATGCACTATTTCTCTCTAAACAATGGTGGAGACGTCGCACCAGTCATTCAGTTCCTCACTGTATAAGTCTACTCCTGGTTCACCGTGACCAAGGCGTGGATTTGTACCATTCGAGAAAACGTCGGAGAAAGGTCACTTCGTTGGAAAATCACTCTCCCACTAGACGCTCTTTTAGCTTGCTGAAAAGATGGAAATGGCATGGAACAAGATGTGTACATCCCGATTGGCATCCTCCACATCTGTGCGACCTTGGTCAAATTGTTGACACCATTTCATTATGACCGGTGGCGACATTGCGTTTCGCTCCTAAACCATCAGAAATTCACGGCGAGTCTGTGTGGAACTTAGACGTTTTGCCCATAAGTATCGTACCGTCAGCGTTCATCAACTTCCGGGTGTTTTGCCAGTTGCCACGCTATTCCAATTTCACACTGATCACCTCTTATCCGTACTCCAACACAAATGTGTCTGCTGGGAATGCGTAACATGTGAGCTCTTATGACAATATACCACTCTTGTTGCCCAATGGTCTTAGCGTGGGACGACATGTGCAACAAACTTTTAGACGCCCCCTCGTCCGCAGTCGTCTAAAGAACAGATTAAGAAATATCTGGTACGAGGCGTTTAAGCTGCTAGGATTATACAGTGTTGGAAATACGCCATACAAATTATGTACAATAATGCAAGGTTTTCAATAGAGTGTAGTTTCGAGAGCCCTTACTTCATCTTTTTATTGCGGCACTGGTACTAGGCACATACCTTTTTTTAGCGGAATCTTGATTACAGAAGGTAACATTCAGGATTTTTTAAAAAGTTTCATCTGGTTTCAAAGGAATGTATCCTCCTCTGAAATGAAGGTAGAAACGGCGAATTAATTTTAACGTATGTAGCGAATAGAAATGCATACTTTGGCATCAGTTACAAAATTTCGATTCACGTGGTTGCCGTTAGATGCGTCTGTGTTGTAGCTAGCTTCTCTCTCTCTCCCTCGTTCCTCATCAATTGTGCTTCGAGTGGAGATGACGACAACGCAGGAACAGAGAGCGTATTGTGTCCTCCTATGCAACTCCTATGTGTGTTAACATGTGTTATTTTCAATATTTCCAAGCTGCAGAGACGTTCAAAAACACGTTACATAATTATCACAGTTCTCACAAAAACTTGATAGGTCTGTTGACAGCAGTCCTGTTAACGAAAACTGCAAATAATGTCCGAAGAGCTTCGACAATCTAACCACGCGCATCAGGTAGCTGTTAGGTTTAATGGAGTAAGTGCAGCGCACAATTTGACTAGATTAAATTCAAAGTGTATGTAAAGGAAAAGAACTGTGATATCATACTGAAATTCTGGTACACTTACATACAGGCTTTATTTAGCAAATTGCTTAAGTGATTTTCGTGTAACTTCAGTAACGGTTTAATGTCCGGATAATTTAAATTTCAACATAATTATCTGCACAGCAGGCTAATAAATCCGCACAATTTGTAAGGGCACAGTACCCTTACATAATATCGATCATGCACTATGCAGCGATCATAAAATAAAGCAAAGTCTGCAGTGCATTCAACAATGTGCGAGTGGGTGGGCGAAAGTCGAGTGTTGGAGTCCGTGAGTGGAGGTCGGGTGTGTAAGAGGCTAGAGACAGTTGCTCAGTAATGAGGCTGGAGATTAGTGGTCGAATATAGGTGTAATGACACACAGTATTTGATTTCTGTTGAGTGTTTATAAATGTTGATTTACGGAAGGGGCGTTTTAACTAATAAAATCCAGTACTTGTGAAACAAGATGTTATCATTTAGTATTTTCCTTAGATTTCACAAGAACAGAAGGGCATGAAAATGAGTTTCATGAAGAAGAGCTATTACATATTATGCTAAATTAATTAAATATAACTTAAGCTTCAGCATGTGCGAATAATAAAGTTCGTTGCGAAACTGGGGGGAGGTTATAAATTGATGGTATAAGAATGTAGGTGGAGCAAGTGCACACCAAATGTTTCTCTGATTAGGAATATGTTCAATTCATTCAAATACAGTAATTACAATACAAGTTATGAAATGTTTAGTAAAGCAGAGTACAATATGACATGATTTCAGTTCGTGTTGAACTTCGAAAATGGCACACCAAACAACAATTCCCCTCTCCTCCCCACAACTGGTTTTGGCAAAACCATCTGACTATCACTCTCTGGTACCTCACAGATGTCTTCTAACTGTGACCAGATGAAAGTAAGCCTAGATGGTGCTTTTCTTGTAAATTTAGCGACTGAAGAGTCCTTTCCATTCTTCATGATAACCCTTCCGATGTAATGTTTGCAGTTCTTCGTTCCATTGTTTACTAGCACCCACTTTCTTACGTCTACAGTGGAAGAAAATAGTTTAGTGTCCCTCCTTTCTTCTTCTTCTTTTCTTTTCTTCCTCAGTAACCTCATTTTGTAATTCAGATACGTCTGGACTCGGGGGTTCCGCTTCTGGGAACACAGAGTACTCTCCTCCGAATCAGAATCTAATTGTTTCTTCTTGTTGGCTTTTGGTTTTCTCTTCTGTTCTGTCTTCGGTTTACATCTGTCCTCGGTCAGGGTTTGACTTCGAAGAGCAACCTCTACATATGCTATAAATTCCGCACCAGCAGCAACAAATCTCCTTTTCCCGTCTCTTCTGGAATATGTTTCACTGTCTGAAGAAGAAGCTCCTCAAAGGAAGCAGGACGGTCCACAGTCTTGTTACGTGGCTGGAGAACAGGTGGTCCACATTCACTTGGGCTGGCGGCATGTTTCTCCATGTTTGGTAACAGCTTCAGCTCCTTCGCTTGCCTTCCTCTTATGATCTCCCAACGTTTCAGTGCCCTGACGTCATATTTGTCCCTCGGCACTGCTTTATTATCAAGACAGTTAATTCTACCTTTCCAGGATAGGGTCAGGTTGAACATTTAAGCAGGTTTCTCTTATGAGTTGCGAGAATAAACCTTTCGGAATTTTCACACTATGGTGATTACATTGCCACTGAACAAGTTTTGCATTGCGTGTGATCTTCAAGGAACAAAACATGCAAAGTTGTAATGGAAGTTTTAGAATAGTGAGATTGGCTTCAACGGCCGCTTCCGCCAATCTATTGTCAACATGGCTTTTGCGGCTATCATATTTCAAAAGCACCGGCCTGTTTTCACCAACTGCTGGCAAAAGCGAATTTTTATAATGAGAGAGGAAGATGTCAGTCTCTATTTTAGTGAACTCGAGAAATTTTTTTGTGACATCAGATACCGTGAACACTACCAATGAGGTCGCCCCATCTTGGGCGCCATAAATATAGTGAACTGTGAACTCTTCTCTCTGCTGTTGGCCGTGAAATGACGGGGAGATGACTGATGAGATTGCTCCACGTTAGGAGCCAACAATTAATTGATATCAATAATTAAATGATATCACACTCAAAGGGTACAAAATTAATGGGTTCATGTATGAATATAAAAGATTGCTTACATGATCAAAACATAAAATAAATGTATTTATTTTCATGCTGTTTGCACAAATCAAAACAAATTTACAAATCTCAGAGCCGATGCAGTCCTATGAAAATGTAGCTGTAATGGTATATGGTATGCAGTGGCCTATGGATGTTAAAGAGAAAAGAAAAAAAAGTGAAGAAAACAGACTACAGCAATATGTTTCAAATGTTACAAAAGAAGGAATCAGAAACGTCAGCTTATACTACCATCTATGTATCTTGAATTTAGAAGATGAGATTTCAGACAGTAGAAACAAACAGGGAATCTAAGTATCGAGGATCAGCAAATGTTACAAAAGAAGGAATCAGAAATGTCAGCTTATACTACCATCTATGTATCTTGAATTTAGAAGACGAGATTTCAGACAGTAGAAACAAACAGGGAATCTAAGTATCGAGGATCAGCAAGGAGGGAATGCATCAAACATATCTACTGAATGAAAGAAGGTTAAGAAATATAAACATCAAGCAAAAGATAGATGCATCATTGCAGTGTTGATGAAATGCACTATCACTTAACTGGGAGATGGGGAATTTGAATCCTATACGTAGGTCACGGTAGAAAGTAGAGTGTCGTGAAGGCTCAGGCTAAAGAACATTAGTGTATTGGGATTGACAGTTTATATACTGGTATGCGAGAAAGAAGAAATTGGGATAAATTAATTAAAATTAATGGAGAAGAAATAAAGAACTCCGTGGTTTGCCAATGACATTGTTATTTTGTCACAGACGGTGAAGAAGCTGGAAGAGAAGTGGACGATGTCAGTGTTTTTTTTCAGAACAGATTATAAGATGAACTTCAAAACTATAACACGCATAATGAAATGTAGTCAACATAAGTGAAAAGAAGGCATGGTTATCCACGCCGAAACCTCGGTCAACACCCGGTTTCTATTTGCAATCGAGGCGGATTCTTTATAATCATCAACGTAAGTGTGGTAACGTAGAGGGAAATGAATTGTAAAATGAGGTTCTAAAATTTGCCCTCTAAGCAGCATAATAAGTGACTGTGGTCGAAATAGAGGATATGTACTACGCTGACTGGCAACAGAAAAAAGTATTTCTGTAAAAGAGTAATTTGTTGACAATGAATATTGTGCAGCCTGACGGTAATGATAGCTTCAGTACAGATGCACACTATGGCCTAACTCTTGTGCGAAAGAGGTAAAGCTGCAAGCAACGACATTAACTGTCGGTGAACACTACATCTGTAATGTGCTACAAGTTGAGAATTTGAGTTGGGTGAGAAGTGTGTCCGTATAGCCGAACCAATTAAGGTGACCGCTCACATGAAGTGGAAAACCGGGTTGAAGTCCTTGTCTGCCATTTTCACTGAACTTAATTCAGAGTACAATTGCGGCTGAGGTCAGTATTTCTCTTAGCCGGCCGGAGTGGCCGAGCGGTTCTAGGCGCTTCAGTCTGGAACCGCGTGACCGCTACTGTCGCAGGTTCGAATCCTGCCTCGGGCATGGATGTGTGTGATGTCCTTAGGTTAGTTAGGTTTAATTAGTTCTGAATTCTAGGCGACTGATGACCTCAGAAGTTAAGTCGCATAGTGCTCAGAGCCATTAGTATTTCTCTTAAATCATTGATTTAGGACTTGGAAAGACATTTTTTCTGAAGTTATCTGACTGGGCTGCGGCGTTCTACTAAAGTAAATCTTGGAAGGGTAACAGTTCAGACCAGTTTGGTTGGTTATCTGGTTGGTTGATCTGGGACAGGAGACCAGACAGCGAGGTCATCGGCCCCATCGGATTAACCATACCAGCATTTGCCTGAAGCTATTTAGGGAAATAACGAAAAACTTAAATCGGGATGACCAGACGAGGATTTTAACCGTCGTCCTCCTGAGTGGGGGTCCAGTGTGGTAACCACTGCGTCATTTCGCTCTGTCAGACAAAGCAATTGTTCAATGGAATAAAACTTTGATCTTTCAGAAAATACTGTGGGTGTCCTGATGCTACATGGAAGAGTTACAGAAGGAAATGTGGAAGCAAAACCTGTAGAGGCTAGACTATAGTCAGAGTCTAGCAAGTTGATATTGATTGTGGTTCCAATGATTACATAGTGAAGAAGTGACTAGCAGACGAGACTAGCTTGGAAAACTGCACAAAAGCAATCTTGGGCTGACGATCACAACAACAGCATCGTACAGCATTTGTTTCATTAATCTGCGAATAAAGGGTTCAAATGATATCTCATATTACAACACTGCTGTGCCTGTGGTGTTAAGAAGAAGGATGCAATGCATGCTTGCACGCATGCATGTCCGAAGGAACGTTGGATCGTTGTTCTTAAAAACACAGGCACTGACGATACCAGGCAGCAGTACTGAGTTAAAATCGTCGTCTCCTTGGACATAAATTACATAACGCACGAACGAGTAAAAGTGGAGAAGTAAGAACGAGGTTATAGTGGAAGTCTGCGTCTGACTTGCGTCGTACAAGGGTGGCCAAAGCGGTTAAGGGGGAACGTTGATGAAAAACACACACTATTTCAAAAAAGCACCAAATTCACAGTTTTGCAGATATGGCAATGAAATTTTGTACCATGCTTTACATGAAAGTAACACATTTAAATATAAAATCCTTTGTTTATATATATTTAAATTTTTTCGAATGATATTTGAAGTTTTATTTTTTTAAAAATAATGTATGTTCCTTTTTCTCAGAAAGTATTCGAGAGATTTCTACAAAAATTTCTCTGTTTCAACTCTTTGTATGTTGTAAGCTTCTCACATGAGGTTTCTGGATTAGGTCAAACAGGAGAATTTTCATAATATTTTAATCATAATTCCACAAGTACAATTTTAAATTCATGCAAAATTCCATGCACTTTGCCCCATATCTCAGCTTGCAATCAGAATTTCAAACTTTGCTCTTGAGACAACATTTATTAGGCTTACAGAAATATGTGTACATAATTTCATAATTCTAGCATTCATAGACTCTGCGGAAAAGGTACATAAACTTCAAAAAACAAACTTTTCAGGAAACGCAATTTAAAGTTCAACCTAACTTTTTTCCTTACGCCACTTCTTCAGAAGGCACTACATTTGTACTCTGGGTCGTCTTCCCTTCAAGGCTTCTCTTCTGGTTTCTTGTTGTCTGTCTTCTTCCCTTTACCAGGTTTTCAACTGACTTTTCAGCTGCAGAGACGAGCTGTAAATCTATTTTTCTCAGGATGTCTTGAGTAAAAATTTCCTATCTTGAAGCCCATTCTTTGTAATACCTTCGTCCTCCCGACGTTCCCATCATTGAATTCAATAGCTGCATCATACGTTGCAATTCTGACAACTGTAGCAGATGCAAATGTATTTTTAGGGCATCGTTTCCATATGACTGAATTTAGAGACTATTTTGGATTTTGGGTTCTGCCATGAACACACTTTTTGAGAAGTGCAGGATCGGCCATAAACCTGTAAGTCGGCTTGGCATGAGCCAGGATACAATTTGAAAGCCTCTCCTTGTGAATGTAGGGGTTGTTCAGTGAGCAGGTATTGAAGTGCTCCTTCAAACCGTGGGCTCATGGAGGCTACGTCACACTTACAATTAATTTTCAGGTATTTCGGATGCGATTTCAACATTGAAACTTTGGGAAATTATTGTACGTAAGTTGTACTAAGAAATAAAAAATAAATCGAAAATTGAAATTTTTGGTCAATTTCATCAACGTCCCACCTTAAGGTGACCGCTCGCGTAAAGCGGGAAATCCGGGTTCGGATCCCGGTCTGACACAGATTTCCAGTGTCGTCATTCCGTTATAGGTGACGGTAGATCGTATTCGCAATGCGCATAACTTCATCATACCTTATACTGCTACTTTGCTATTCTTTCGATACCTTTTTTCTTTATATTTGAAACATTATTTAATTAAGTGGCTCAAATGGCTCTGAGCACTATGGGACTTAACAGCTGACGTCATCAGTCCCCTAGAACTTAGAGCTACTTAAACCTAACTAACCTAAGGAAATCACACACATCCACGCCCGAGGCAGGATTCGAACCTGCGACCGTAGCGGTCGCGTGGTTATAGACTGAAGCGCTTAGAAACGCTCGGCCACTCCGGCCGGCTTATTTAACTAGCGGCCTCATGTTTGGTGAAAGTATTAATGCGCATGTTGGAGCGTGGCAGTGAATTTAAGAAATTTTAGCGACTGGTCATCCATCACAAATATGGCACAGTTGAAAATCTATTTTTGTTTCATTTTGTTATTAATGTAGTAAAAAAGAGACACGGATTATGTCACAACTAGAAACGGCTTTATTTATATTTGTGAAACTCTTATCGTTGTGAGAAACACAGTGAACCTACACAAAATATTCTCATTTTCATCCCTGTACGTTTTGGCATGCATTTTTTCGTGTTTTTTTCTTTTTAGTCTTCTGACTTCTTTGATGCGGCTCGACCCGAATTCCTCTGCAGTACCAGACTCTTCGTCTCAGAGTAGCACTGGCAACATGCGTCCTCAGTTATTGGCTGGATGTGTTCCACTACAGATTTTACCCTGTACAGCTTTCTCAAGTGCCATGGAAGTTATTCGCTGAAGTCTTAACAGACGTCCTTCTATCCCGTCAGTTCTTCTTGTCAGTGTTTTCTATGTAATACTTTCCTCGCCGATGCTCTGCAGAACCCCTTTATTTCTTACCCTATCAGTCCACCTAACATTCAAGATCTTTCTCTAGCACCACATCTGAAATGCTTCGATTGTCTTCTGCTTCGGTTTCCCCACAGTTCATGTTTCATTACCACGCAATGCTGTGCTCCAAACGTATAGGTAGGGGTGTAAATGTGGAAACCCAGTTTGTTTTGCTGTATAAAGGAAATGTTTACTTCTGTTTCAGCTTCAAAAATTAGCCAAAGCTAATTCAAGATGTTTTAGCAATGAATATAATATTATGAAACACAAAAACTAAATATATTAAAAATTAAAAAACATTTTCTGCTTGCACAATTCATTAATTTTTCAAGAAGTGCGGATAATGTGGAAACGCCTTAAAATTGTGGTAAACTGACTACTTCAAACGAAAACTATTAAAAATGGTAGAAACCATTTTATTTTGTATTAAATTTAAATTAGACAAAAATATTTTTAAACGCAACTGTAATAGAAAAATGGTTCATAAGCGAAGTTCACTTGCAAAAATCGCATATGTAAATATCTCCTTCATTTCTGCCACACACACTTAATTCACAATTCTCCCCGAATGTCTTTGGAAAATGCGCCTCCACAAAAAATACAAATGGCATCTTCTTCAGTAGGATTTTCGTCCTCAGCTGGGAGATCCAAATCTGACTCGCCTGAAGAGACAGTTGGTGCATTGGCCTCTTCATCTGAATCCCCAGATAACTTAAGCCGTTTTCTGCATGGTTTTCTAGGAGGAGCTTCACGCCTTTTCTTGCTTTTCTCAGGTGCCTTAGGAAGCTTCTGTTTACCCTTCAGTAAGGAGTCTTCAAGGTGTGTTTTATAAGGCGAAGATGTCAAAACAGCTGATATACCTGGCTTACGCCATCTGTTGGAAACCTTCCACTTTAGAGAAGGGGTTGGCATGATATCTTGTGGAGACACAAACGTGTTTGATGAGGTATTGGACAACGATGTTGACCTTCTGCTTTCTCTTTGGCCATCTTCACTTGGGCTGTCAGTTGTCACAGGTCTGAATGTGTTCTGAGTGTCTTCTTGTCTGAGGTCATTACTTCCACCTGGAGATGCTGGATTCTCATAAGTTCCTCTCAGACTTCTGGCCTCATCTAAAGCCGACGTGGCAGCTATAAAGTCTATTTCTGCCAAAACAGTCCTGTCACATGGGAAAATTCCAGTCTCCAAAAATCCTTTTGCAGCCAGTGTGGCACTTTAGGCAGGCTTTCCCAAACAACTCAGATATGTCACGTGGTCCTAAGGGGCGTCTGCTGTGCCGCAACCATTGGCGAATATACTCAGCGTAATAGGTTTTTAGAGTGCCCATAAAGGTCTTTTCAAATGGCTGAGTTTTATGAGAGGTGTGAGGCGGGATGCCCACTATTGTAACATGGTTATCCTTGCACGTTCTATAACTTGAAGGTTTCTGGCATGACTGTTATACCCATCAAGAATTAACAACACAGGAGATTCTTTTGAGGGATGTGCCTTAGAAATGAATGGACAAACCACTCGGAGAAGAGCTCAGTTTGAATCCAACCTGACGGATGGCATTTACCAATTGTTCCAGGTGGTACTTCTTTCAGTAGAGTATCAGTTCAGTTCTTCCTGGGGAAGATCATCATTGGTGATATGAAAGTACCACCCACACTCATACAGCATATGACAGTCACCACGGATCCTCGCTCTGCTGATGTGAGGGCACCTACTTGACGTTTACCTTTCATTCCAATTACATGTGGTATTCTGCTCTGGGCAACTGAGAGCCCAGTCTCGTCCACATTGTACACACGATCAGCACTATAGGAGTATTTACTGCACTCAGCTTCCAAAATGTCAAAAAACTTGTCTACAGCTTCTTTGTTGAACCCGTTTTCTCTCGAGAATGAGGTCCCCATAGGATTGTGGATTTTGAGTTTATTTCTGTGTCGTCGAAGAAAATGATCAAACCAAGCTCTACCCGCAGCACTTGAAGGAAAAGGATAATTAATATTATTTCTTTCCGCTAGCTGATATGCCATTCTCTTGATATCTATTCTGGTAAGGACACAGAAGCGATTATCCATTTCAATGAGATACTGTACCAACTGTTTCTCAATAGCTTCAGGTAGTACAGGCTTACGTCCAAATCTCAAAGAAACAAATTCTCCAGGTGACATATCACTACGCACAAACCTTTGAAGTGTCGTCTGAGGTACACTGAAAACTTTTGCTGCTGTTCTTAACCCCATCTGCTTTTCCCTTAAGGCTATTATAGTCTTAATCATGTTTTCAGCATCCCACTTCTTAACAATAGCTCTTGGTTTCCGATCAGTTAGCTTTCGTGGGATCTAGAAACAGACGCAAAAGTATTAGAAGTAATGTATTTGATGTTGATATTGTGGAAACGTTTCCACAATGCCATCGTATGTATGCTTCTACATTACCTACACAATGGCTATTTTAGATTTTGGTAGATTACATTAAGCAACTATCCATTTAAGGTTGACAAAGGACTGCTAAAACCTTCTATGCACCTCCCTTTATAAGTTATCAGTCATAAGAAAGATAACTTACCTCGAAAAAGGTTTAGAAAATGCGCGAACGTAAATTGCATCACTGTCACAGCATCTGTTGCGCAACTGGCTGCTAACCATCTACCATGACAAATAGGCACTATTGCAACAATTTCTGGCTGCCCTGCTGGAGCGCAGCACTCTGCAGGCCAGATACTAGACGTTTCCACATTACCCACACGCTTCCACATTTACGCCCCTACCTCTACATTTTTAGAAATTTCTTCCTCACATTAAGACCTATGTTTGACACTGGTAGACTTCTCTTGGCCAGGAAGTACCTTTCTGGCAGTACTAGTCTACTTTTTATATCCTTGTTCCATCTGCCATGGGTTGCTTTGCTGCCTAGATAGAAGTATTCTCTTACCTCATCTACCAGTCAAATCTGATGTTAAATATTGCGTTCTGAACAGTGCAGATAGTCAGTAAGAATCTTCATGAAATTAAGAGTTCTTAAATCTCCTTGTGTTTGGCCAGTTCAAATGCCAATAGTGCATACAAAGAGTAAGATTAATAAGCTTTCAGTTGGCCAGCCCTACACGCATACACACATTTACTTAAATAAATCTAGCAGTTACTCAACTGACATATTAACTGGTTGACAGTTCAACAACTTACATGATCTAGAAATAAAAATGTAAAGGAGAACTGCAGTAGGAGCGCAATGGTCAAGACACAGATACATCAACGTGCAATACAACTGTGTCTTGACAAGCCTAGTGGGCTCTGAAAGAATAAGTGGTGCAGGTGACTGTGCATGGATTTGGCTCTACTTTCGGAATCTGCATCTGCTCTATCAAGCAGGCAGATCTCAATATCTCACCCAAGTCCCACCAAAAGAAACACAAATGGTAATCTAATCAACAGAGCAATACAGAATTTAGTACAGGAACTGACCCAGGCTTCAACTGTAGACCGAACGCCGCCGCATGAGTTAGAATTACAGTAACAAGAAAAGCAAGTAAATTACACTCCTGGAAATTGAAATAAGAACACCGTGAATTCATTGTCCCAGGAAGGGGAAACTTTATTGACACATTCCTGGGGTCAGATACATCACATGATCACACTGACAGAACCACAGGCACATAGACACAGGCAACAAAAAAATGGCTCTGAGCACTATGGGACTCAACTGCTGAGGTCATTAGTCCCCTAGAACTTAGAACTAGTAAAAACCTAACTAACCTAAGGACATCACAAACATCCATGCCCGAGGCAGGATTCGAACCTGCGACCGTAGCGGTCTTGCGGTTCCAGACTGCAGCGCCTTTAACCGCACGGCCACTTCGGCCGGCAGACACAGGCAACAGAGCATGCACAATGTCGGCACTAGTACAGTGTATATCCACCTTTAGCAGCAATGCAGGCTGCTATTCTCCCATGGAGACGATCGTAGAGATGCTGGATGTAGTCCTGTGGAACGGCTTGCCATGCCATTTCCACCTGGCGCCTCAGTTGGACCAGCGTTCGTGCTGGACGTGCAGACCGCGTGAGACGACGCTTCATCCAGTCCCAAACATGCTCAATGGCGGACAGATCCGGAGATCTTGCTGGCCAGGGTAGTTGACTTACACCTTCTAGAGCACGTTGGGTGGCACAGGATACATGCGGACGTGCATTGTCCTGTTGGAACAGCAAGTTCCCTTGCCGGTCTAGGAATGGTAGAACGATGGGTTCGATGACGGTTTGGATGTACCGTGCACTATTCAGTGTCCCCTCGACGATCACCAGTGGTGTACGGCCAGTGTAGGAGACCGCTCCCCACACCATGATGCCGGGTGTTGGCCCTGTGTGCCTCGGTCGTATGCAGTCCTGATTGTGGCGCTCACCTGCACGGCGCCAAACACGCATACGACCATCATTGGCACCAACGCAGAAGCGACTCTCATCGCTGAAGACGACACGTCTCCATTCGTCCCTCCATTCACGCCTGTCGCGACACCACTGGAGGCGGGCTGCACGATGTTGGGGCGTGAGCGGAAGACGGCCTAACGGTGTGCGGGACCGTAGCCCAGCTTCATGGAGACGGTTACGAATGGTCCTTGCCGATACCCCAGGAGCAACAGTGTCCCTACTTTGCTGGGAAGTGGCGGTGCGGTCCCCTACGGCACTGCGTAGGATCCTACGGTCTTGGCGTGCATCCGTGCGTCGCTGCGGTCCGGTCCCAGGTCGACGGGCACGTGCACCTTCCGCCGACCACTCGCGACAACATCGTTGTACTGTGGAGACCTCACGCCCCACGTGTTGAGCAATTCGGCGGTACGTCCACCCGGCCTCCCGCATGCCCACTATACGCCCTCGCTCAAAGTCCGTCAACTGCACATACGGTTCACGTCCACGCTGTCGCGGCATGCTAACAGTGTTACAGACTGCGAAGGAGCTCCGTATGCCACGGCAAACTGGCTGACACTGACGGCGGCGGTGCACAAATGCTGCGCAGCTAGCGCCATTCGACGGCCAACACCGCGGTTCCTGGTGTGTCCGCTGTGACGTGCGTGTGATCATTGCTTGTACAGCCCTCTCGCAGTGTCCGGAGCAAGTATGGTGGGTCTGACACACCGGTGTCAATGTGTTCTTTTTTCCATTTCCAGGAGTGTATATTTCAGTGAGGTAACGGACAGTAATCAATGAAACTTTTAAGGCAGCAACAATCTAAACACAATTCCTAATACAGTTATCGAGCAGGAAGTTCGACTGCCAACCACAAATCGTACAGAACTCGTTCCACGTGGTCGAAGGTAAACAATTAACCGCCCCGCGGATCGGAGCGCCAAACCCCAATCTGACGCGTTCGATTGGTTAACGCTCTCGTGACTAACAGCAGGCAGAACATAACCTTTTGAATGATGTGACAGCCACGTGTGATGGTAATAACAAGTACAAATAAAGAACTCACTTAGAGAGTCTTGGTATTAAAGTCAAGAGGCTTCACTCTGACCGGTGGGTCGCTGAAGCATGCAACACGCTCCTTTCCTCAGTAAGCGCTCCACATGTCCCAAGGTTTCCAGCCGTCCGTAACCGAGGTAAATGGAATTGAGCGTTTGGCGTCATTGGCTGGGAGGCCCCTGACGGGGCAGGTCCGGACGCCTTGGTTCAGGTCTTATTACATTCGACGCCACATTGGGCGACCTGCGCGCCGGATGAGGATGGAATGATGATGGAGACAGTACAACACCCAGTCCCTGAGCGGACAAAATCCCCGACCCAGCCGGGAATCGAACCAGGACCCCTTACGAAGGCAGTCCGTTACGCTGACCATTTTCTTTCTTTTTTGTTCGTTGCGTTTGGTCTGGGCGGACGTCATGAGACATCCGTTCAAGTTGATCGTTGATTCTTTGACTCAGTTTTTTTTTTTTTTTAATTTTATTACAGAGAGCACGCAGCCCTCTGACCGAACACGCTGAGCTACCGTGCCGGCTACCATTCAGCTATCGGGGTGAACCGATAACCAAGGTAATAATGCTTTGCAATTCATGAACCCGCCTGAGTGTCAGTTCCTGGTATCGTTGCTTCGCTTAGAGCCGGTGACTTAACTGCCGAACCCTGCCACCATCTCCGGCACACTGCTCTCCTCGTATCAGGTTCCAACTTGACCTATCGATCGTGCAACGGTTCAAACTTGATGTTTCTCGCTGATCTCGTTTCTACTGCTTATCGTTACTTTCGTCACTCTTCGATTTACTCTCAGTCTTTATTCTTTACTCATTAGACTGTTCATTCGAATTCAGCGGATCCTATATTTCTTCTTCACTTTCACTGACGGTACCAACGCCGTCAGCGAATCCTATCATTGATAACCTTTCATCTAGAGTTTTAAATCTACTCTTGATCCTTTGCTTTTATTTCCGCCGTGGCTTCTAAGTAGTGTAGATTGAAGAGTAAGGGCGAAAGACTACATCCCTGTCTTATACCCTTTTTAAAATTCTGTTTGGTCTTCCAGTCTTATTGTTCCGTATTGGCTCTTGTACGTATTGTATATTACCCGTCTTCCTCTATATCTACCCCTATTTTTCTCAGAATTTCGAATATTTTGCACCAGTGGAGACTGTCGAACCCTGTTTCCAGGTCGAAAAATCCTGTGAACGTGTCTTGATTTATCTTTGGTATTGCTCCATTACCAGCATCAACGACAGCCAAACTGATTGCTGTCTAGCAAACTGTCAGAGTTTTTTTCCATTCCTCTGTATACTGTCCTTGCCAACAACTTTGATGTCTTCGTAGGGGCACTCCGGCATTCCTTGTTGAATTATTCGTAGTAATAGATTTTTTAAAAAGCAGGGATGTCAACCCTGCTCTCGGCCTCCAACCTGGAGGACCTGGCTTTCATTTCATTGTTAGCTCCCCTAGAGGGGTTGACGACCTAGCCTATAGAATCACTCCTACACTATGGTGTGGGACAAACTTCGTCGGGCTCCTCAGTCGACACCACTCTGGCATGGGCAAATGAGTATAAGATTGAGCTTCATAACCTCTACCTAGTCTTCAAGCAGGCCTTTGATAGTCTCGATAGAGCACAAATGCTAAATGATTTGCTCCTCCTTGGTATATCATCAAAGTATGTATCACATATTCAAACAACATTGGCTGGTTCCAAGGCTACAGTGTGAGTGGATGGAGAACTAAGAAAATGGCTTAGCATTTGTAAAGGAGTCAGACAAGGGGACGCACTCTCTACAGTGCTTTTAATTCTGACTTTTGAAGCAGCCATTCGAATGCTTCAGATATCTGGTTACAGACGCAAAATCGATTTAGATATGTGCATCTGCTGATGTTGTACAAATTATGGGAAGAAGAAGGGTATCACTAGAGAAAACAATATGTGAGTTAAAGAAGCCACAGAACCTAGATGCCTTTCTATAAATGAAACAAAGACTAGGTATATGAATTTCACCAGGAAGGTAAATAATAACTTGGATAGACTATCAACAGACGGTTTCAGTTTTGAATATGTGCAAAACTTTGACTATTTGGGCTCTAATATTGACAGCACAAATTCCATGTCAACTGAAATAAAACTGCGCATCCTGGGTGGTAATAATGCTTCCACACGTTTAAGAAATTGTTGGCCTCTAGGTTATTAAATAGGCAACTGAAACTGCAGCTATGTAAGGTCATGCATGATCAGGCCAGACATAATCTACAGATGCGACATATGGACGCTAAGGAGTGTTGGTGAGCAGCACCTCAGGATATTTGGCTTAGAGTGCTGCGCAAGATCTATGGGGCAGTTCAGGATAGTAATCGTTACTGGAGATCTAGGACGAATACTGAGCTGGAGTGGCTCATGCAGGGAGCTGACATCCTAAAAATTATAAAACGCAGAAGAACAGCCTGGCATGGACATGTCCTCAGGATGGATACAGGAAGAACTAAAAAGATTTTTGAATGGAGGAAACCGGAAGACGATAGAGAGGAAGGCCACGAAAACGATGATGTGGAAGAAGATATAAAACCTCTGAGAGTCCGAGGATGGCGGTGAACCGTGCTGGAGAGGGCAGAATGGAGGAAACTTGTTGATGAGGCTAAAACACACACAGGGTTGTAATGCCGTGATAAGAAGAAGAAGAGAACCACTTTGATGTATCTTCAATTTCGTTATCAGATAAGTCTTCCCCCACATAGAGGTCTCCAGATTACTCTTACCACTTATCTGCTTTCTCTTCTGCATTTAACCGTGGGATTCTAACTCCACACTTAATGTTACCACCCTTACTTTTAGCTTCACCGACAACTGTTTTGACTTTTCTGTATGCTGAGTCAGTCCTTCAGTTACTTATTTCTTTTTAGATTTCTTTAAATTTTTTATACAGCCAATTCACTTTAGCTTCTCTACACTTTCTATTTATTTCAGTCGTAAGTACCTTTTATTTCTGTACACCTGAATTTCCCTGACTTGTGTACATCCTTCTATCATTGAGCGACTGAAGTATTTCTTCTGTTACCCATTGTTTCTTTGCAGTTATTTTCTTTGTAGCCTTTTATTTCTTTCCAAATTATGTGATTGCCCATTTTTGAGATGTTCATTCCTCTTCAAGTGAACTGCCTACTGAGGTATTCATTATCGGATTATCTATAGCCACAGAAGTATCACGTCATTCCTTAGCACTTCCATACCCAACTCCTTTGGACACTGATCCTTTCTGACTGGTCTCGTGTTCTGAGTCTTATATCTGCTCCTGGGTAGGCCGTACAAACCAATACCTGATTTCGGAATCTCTGCCTGACCGTGTTGTAATCTAGCTGAAATATTCCATATCTCCCAGCCTCTTCTATGTATAGCTCCTCCCCTTGTGTTTCTTGAACAGAGCATTCGATATTATTAGCTGAAATTTATTACAGAAGATAATTAGACTTTCTCCTCTCATTCCTAGTTCCAAGGCCATACTCTCCCATAACCATTCATTCTGCTCCTTCCACTAAAACAGCATTCCAATCCCCCATGACTATTATATTTTCATTACACCTTATGTACTGAATTACCCAAACAACATCCTTATGTACTTTCTCCATCCCTTCATCTTCGGCTTCCGACGTCGGCATGCATACCTGAACTATTGTTGTCAGTGTTGGTTTGCTTTTGACTCTGATAAGCACAACCCTATCACTGAAGTGTTCACAGTAGCTCACTCTCTAACCTTCATTCATATCGTTAACGAATCCTACTCTCGTTATACCATTTTCTGCTGCTGTTGATATTACCGTATACTTATGTGAGCAAAAATCCTAGTCTTCTTTCAATTCGACTTTACTGACCCCCACTATACCTAGTTGGAGCCTTAGAACTTTTCTTTTCGCTGTGAAAACCCACAAACATACTGTGTACCACACCTCAATCAGTGGCTGCGTAAGGTGCGTTTACACATGTGTGCCTTGCTGCCGTATGGCTGTGCTTGACCCACACGCAGGTAAAGGTGTCTAGAGGAAATACAGATGTGAATGTAATCGCTCATGCATACATGTTGTGGTAAAGGCATGCCCCTACATGCGTACTTCTACATGTGTGTGGTGCAAGCACGGCCGCAGGGCGACTAGGTGCAAGCCGCATATGTTTACAGGCACCTTTAGGTACACTTCGCATGTACACTAGGAGCCGAAGGATGTCGATCATCTATCAGAGCTATGGGTTTGTAGTTACAATAGGCATTCCACTCCACATAATCTACTATATGCTCGTTCTGATCATATAACAAGTGTAAATAGGTAGAGACTAAGGGCTTCTGTTGTATTTGGCTGATTGTTCGCATAGAGTGGCGTATCCACAACAACAGTGACGTGCCCTTACCAAAGATAGTTCCATTCGAATAGCCCTCATTCCTTCAGTTGTCTGTGTAGCAATCAGTTCACATTGGTTTACAGTGCTATCTGTTTGTATACGTGATCAGATTCACACCATATTACCTCCTAATCGGACGGAAGCGGACGATTGGAACTGAAAAGCGGGCTGTAATTGTAGCTGTGCATCAGAAGGCTATTCTAGCAGGCAACAGCAACGAAAGTTGTCGTAGTCTAGCAACAGTGGTGTATACATCACAGCGGTTCAAGCAAACTGCGGCCAGTGCAGGTATTTCGCGTTCTGGTAGACCCCGAATAACACCATGTACGGAAGATCAGTTCATATGCGTACACAGTAAACATCGTGAACCTGAAATTTGTGAGGAAGTGAATATTATTCGTGGACCTCCAAACTCTGTCACAACAATACAGTGCCGTCTTTGTGAACAAGGTTTAAAGGGGTGCATATTAGCAAAACACCTTTATTATACAAACCAAAATAAGATTATATGGGTGTAACGTTGCAATGAAACTGCAAAACTGGAACTTGCAGCAATGTTGTAAGATATTATTCACGGACGAATCTAAGTTTGAAATATTTGCATGCCATAGCTGAGTGTTGCGTAGTCGACTTCATGGACGACATACTGAGAGTTAGCCTGTGGTACACCGTGAAGCATGGTAGGCGGTCGGTTATAGTGTGGGAATGATTTGCAGGTTGTAAAGTCGGAGATATAGTGAGAATTAATGGAGCATTAAAGAAGAAAATAGTCGTAGAATACTGATCAACAATATATTTCCACCTGGCAGGAGACATGCTGTCTGTGGCTTTGTTCTGTGCAGGACATTGCCCCAAAACGTCTTTCTACATTGTGCAGAAGGTTTGTCAATAGAAAAGAGAAATGTGGGGAACTAAAGAATATGATTAGGCTGAGTCAGTAACCTGACTCAAATACCACTAAAGCCTTACGGAATGAACAGGGAGGTCAGAAAATGGAGGTCATCTAAAGTCGAATAGGTATGGAATGATTAACAAGTGTGTTGGACTGCAATATCTGCAAAAACACTAGAAAACCTTATCTTCAGAATGCCAAGAGTTTTGCAGCCGTTCTGAGGGCATAGGATGGATACTTTGAAGAGGCTAAAATCTAAAGCATATATGTAGTTGTAATGACAGAGAGAGAGAAAATTCTTATTTTATTGTCCTGTTAGTTTGTGTATATAAATAGTTCTTTTTTTTATCTTCAGTTAGCGACAACTTTTGGCTGGTACTGTAGAGCAATTAATCAACATTTATCTATGTACTCATAAACAAGTACACACTCACATATCCTAGGCATATTTCTTTTTGTCTGGAACATACAGTTTCAGAATTAAATTAAAAATACTCGCTATACCACTTTCCGGACAGTTGTTGTGGGAAGTTTCCGTTGGTTGTAAGGATAATGCTAAAACTGGTAATCCATTCCAAAGTACCAAGAATTGAGATGTCCTTTGCCCGACTGGCAGAACGCCTGCTATTTGGCTGCCAAGTCTAATGACTCAATACCCAACAGTGCACTGTAAAGGTAGATAATGAAAAGTATTAAAGAAAACATACAGATAGTACAATTCCCACGAGAAACTTAGATGAGAGAAGTTCTGTACGGAGTAGTTACCAACAAACAGAAAGGTGGAAATGAATAAAAATGCGCAGTCAGAGAGCGGGACATTAACAACACTTGGCGAGACTTGTGCGCACTTGAGACAAGTCCATTTATCTGCTGCCGCAGCTGCCTGTGCTGGCATATTCAGAATTTCTGCGGCGCGTAACAATGATTTACGCCCTGCACCAGAGATATTAGCAACACGTGCGTCACAGAGTCTTCCATTACTGCGCCTGCAGCGCCGCCGGCGGCCGTGGCGTGAGATCGGCTGCAGGAAAAGCGATTGATGTCTCTCTCGGGACATTAGCGGCGCTCTCTGGCTCTGCTTACAATGGCGGCTTGCTCGCGCTCGCTTTTACCTGGCTGGCTTCTCTTCCCTCCTCCCAAGGGAGAGGCGTTTTAGATGACGCAGTCGGTGCCCTCTCCACTGACGATTACGAGACAAAGGCGGCCGCAAGCACTTTGCTGTCCATTGTTGCGCAACACATCGCCACCAGAATCCGTGTCTTGCGCGCTGCTGTGGATTTTGTACCTCCGACTGGCACGTGTTCCTGTAAAGCCTTGCTCGCATTGGCCGCCAAGTCAAAAGTGGCCGTACAGAATCAGGAGTTTGTGACGCCACAATGTGGAAAGCTGTGTAGGCAGTTCTTGGAACAGTTTCGGTCAAGTAAAGGTGAAATTACAGAGTATCATGCACCAATGTAGTGCAAGACCGATTTCTGGGATTACAAAAAGAATTTCTTATTGCATTTTTTTACTCCGAAACCAAATGCCGTTGGCTGCTATACATTGATCTGTGTGAATGTCATCTGATTCTGCAAATGTGGAAACATTGTTGGTTTGTTCATAGGTGTTTTTTTAAAAAAAATGTATTTTTAATACTTGTATTTTCAATTTATTTGTTAAAAACAGTCTTGGTTGCAATTTTAGTTTTTTTTTTCACAACGAAGCGTTTCGCCTTATTTAGGCATCTTCAGGTTATCTTTTCTAGATGCATGCGAGAGGCACCAAGATCTGCATAATGCGTTCCTGTGAACGGGAACGCGTTATGCAGATCTGGGTCCCTCTTGCGTCCATCTACAAATGATAACCTGAAGATGCCTAAATAAGGCGAAACACGTCGTTCAAAAATAAAAAACTAAAATTGCAACCAAGACTGTTTTTAACCAATACTGTTAAGCACTGGTTTGCTGTATGCCACATATGGATTGGAAGAATTTCTATTTTCAATTTGTTAATGGACAAATTCTAAGTCTACACTGTCACCTATCACTGAAAATTTTTAACAGAGTTAATTATTTGAGACACGTTCGTTGGTCACTTTGATGTAAGGATGATTGCGTCAGGATTTTTGGAATCTGAAGTGACATTGTGTACTAACACATTTGAAGTCGCAATGGAAGCGATGTATTTCTTTTCGTATATTTCACCCAGGTGTCTGCTATGTGTGTCTGTATACTGACATACCTGCATTTATTTGGGGACTGTGTTTCAGAGTTAGTTCACTATCTGAATACATGAATAAATAGACTCATTTGAAATTGTGATCAATGATTACTTTTGCTTAAAATTAAGTCCAAGCTGAGATTGATAAGTTACCCAATCCAGTTTAGTTTCATCAAAACACGGAAGTGTTGACAAGCCAAGGACGCTGATGCTTGGCTTTGGATCCCTGTGTAATGACCTGCTGCTGCTGCTGCTGTTCCAGACAGTACTGCTGTCATTATTAGAAGTTCATTCCTTATTGATGCTACTGCTGCTGTTTGCTGCTCTTGGTTCTCAATTAACTTAAGTAATGCTTCCCAAATGCTGGTAATCTTTTGAAAGATAATTACTATCACAGCAGTCACCTAAGCATGTGTCATCATTTTTTCTGATGGTAGTGGCACAAACTTTAGAACTAAATAACATGAGACAAAGGCATATGAAGCAGAACTTCGGGAGAGACTCCATAACGCATTATGGATAGCAGAAATTCACTACCATAACTGAGAACCGAGATGGTAATAGAGGTACTGTATATGGCAAACTACAAACGGAATATACGAACCTTAATAATAATAATAATAATAATAATACTGAGCTCAGAAATTGCGATTATGGTTCTGCATCAGCTGAAGGATATTTCAGAACAAATGAAAATCTGTGCCAGATCAGGACTTGGAACCGGATTTCCCGTTTGTCATGACCGGTCATCTCAACCACTTCAGCTACCCGAGCATGCTTGCAGGAGCAGACAAGATCTCCATCTATCCTGGTGTCTACTCTCCTTTGTGTTCGCAATATATTACATCTACATCTACAAGGATACTCTGAATAACATTTAAGTGCCTGGCAGAGGGTTCATCGAAGCACCTTCACAATTCTCTATTATTCCAAACTCGTATAGGGCGCGGAAAGAATGAACAGTTATATCTTTCCGTACGAGCTCTGATTTCCCTTATTTTATCGTGGTGATCATTTCGTCCTATGTAGGTCAGTGACAACAAAATATTTTCGCATTCGGAGGGGAAAGTTGGTGATTGGAATTTCGTGAGAAGATTCCGTCGCAACGAAAAACGCCTTTCTTTAATGATTTCCAGCCCAAATCCTGAATCATTTCTGTGACACTCTCTCCCATATTTCGCGTAATACAAATCTTCCTGCCTTTCTTTGAGCCTTTTCGATTTGTTCCGTCAGTCCTATCTGGTAAGCATCGCACACCGCGCAGCAGTATTCTAAAAGAGGACGGACAAGCGTAGTGTAGTCTCCTTAGTAGGTCTCTTACATTTTCTAAGTGTCGTGCCAATAAAACGCAGCCTTTGGTTAGCCTTCCCCACAACATTTTCCATTTTCTATGTGTTCTTTCCAATTTAAGTTGTTCGTAATTGTAATACCTAGGTATTTAGTTGAATTCACGGCTTTTAGATTAGACTGATTTATCATGTAACCGAAGTTTAACGAGTTCCTTTTCGCACTCATGTGGATGACCTCACACTTTTAGTTATTTAGGGTCAACTGCCGCTTTTCGCACCATTCATATATCTTTTCTAAATCGTTCTGCAGTTTGTTTTGATCTTCCTATGACTTTATTAGTCGATAAACGACAGCATCATCTGCGAACAACCAAAGACGGCTGCTCAGATTGTCTCGAAAATCGTTAATATAGATAAGGAACAGCAAAGAACCTATAACACTACCTTGGGGAACGCCAGAAATCGCTTCTGTTTTACTCGATGACTTTCTGTCAATTGCTACGAACTGTGACCTCTCTGACAGGAAATCACAGATGCAGTCACATAACTGAGACGATATTCCATAGGCACGCAATTTCACTACGAGCCGCTTGTGTGGTACAGTGCCAAAAGCCTTCCGGAAATCCATAAATACGGAATCGATCTAAAATCCCTTGTCAATAGCACTCAGCACTTCATGTGAATAGAGAGCTAGTTGTGTTTCACAGGAACGATGTTTCCTAAACCCATGTTGACTGTGTGTCAATAGACCGCTTCCTTCGAGCTAATTCATAATGTTCGAATACAATATATGTTCTAAAATCCTGCTGCATATCGACGTTAACGATATGAGCCTGTAATTTACCATGATTATCTCACAGGATCAGACACGCAGACAGTTTGCATTCAGTGTCGGTTACTACACAACATCCACACAGGCCCGAATTGCGTTTGAGCCACTGAGACGTGGCGGACAAGCAGTTTATACATTCGGTGGGCGTGACTCAAGTCTGTCCTCATTGCTCACGGCCGTGGCCACAACTGCAAGACACAAGTTGGCTGCTACCCAGGGCACCCCGCTCGGACCATGTGTTTCCTTCCTCACTCATAGGCTGACACCAAACTGCGAGCCCAGACCAACCAACGGTGCCACACTTCTGGTGGGATCACAGATAACAAACCCAAGGAGGTTAGAGTAAGCGGGGATGTCCTTACACCGCAAAACTGAAACCACCGCCGCTCGTAACATTTGGTGTTGAGTGTTTATTCGTATTGCATTGTAGTGGCACTTTATACCGTATCAAAATGCTTACTCAGAAATGACTGACAATTAGACGTATGAAAGCTAAGATGGCAAGTGTCCCCCATAAGTTTAACCGAGAAACTCAGTTCCAGGGCTCAGAAAGATGGTGCTCCCGGCTTCGATCGACTTCTGTGCTCGGCGTAGGTCGCGTCATCTCCCCTTATTCTGGCCTCCTTGAACAAAACCCACAGTGAAATCGCGGTAAGGCTCTCGGGTATCATATCCAGAGACGTGCTGGCGCAACTCACTTTTCTTTGGTTTGGAGAGACCTTTAGAAATAAATCTAAATATACTGATGAAGGAAATGGGTTGTATCTTAACTGTAGATCGTAGTCGAAGGAGGAACACAACTGCATATTCACCCGTGGCCGACCTTACATCTCTAAACTTCAAGAACGTGGCACATCCAAGATGTAACACAGGCATAATTTGTCGTTGACGTGGACGAAATTTAACGCAGCACTTTTCTCAAAATGGATAGGTCGAGCATAGTCTGTACATTGGAGTAAGGTCTGTTCTCCATGCTGTGGGTTTCGCTGTCTGGGGTCTTCTCAAAAGTGAAGTGTACACCACTCCCGTCAATGTGTCTGAAGTACTGAAGTCTCCAAGATTTACGAGATACCGTGGGGTTGTTTCGAAAAATTCGCAATTGACTGCAGTGTGATCTGCCAGTTGGAGGACATGAGCGATGCCCCTTTTAATGGGTACGGGTGTACAATAAATTGCAAAATATATCGTTCTCAAGTACTAATGCATCTATTTTTAAGGTAGGCATGGGACGAAATCGAATCTAATTTGATCGAGTCTTAATCGAAAACTACAAAGGAAACAAATTTATACTAAACTGGATACACTTTTGAAAGAAAATTTTATGACCACCTCTGGAACGCAGTTTAGTAGTTATTCTGCATGCCATGGGTTCGACAATTACTTGATGGTTTCCAGGGGTTTTTGGCACCAACAGGCTACTCATAGATCAAAAATTTCCAGTACTTACGGGTCTTTGGTTAGCGGGCGCAGAGCCGGCGCCCTATAGCGCCTCAGTTGCCTTTCATCGGATTCAGATAAGCCGAATTCGATGGCCAAGACATCTAAGTGCGTTCGCTGTCATGCTCTTCACACCATTGCAGCCAGACTCTGGCGTTGTGGTACCGACTGTTATTCTGCCTTGTAGAGTGGGCAAGCCTACGATCCCTATGTTCCGTGACGAGGTATGGACCTCCAACTTCTTGTCGCCTACTCGTGGTTTCAGCCAACGGGCTCCATTCTGGGTCCTCTACTTTCCCTTATTTTCATAAATGACCTTCCAATGTGTACAAGGGCTAAGGTAAAATTTACTTTGTTGGCCTATAACACGACGATTCTGGTAGACAATTCAACAATTCCTAATGTTGAGATCACTGTAAATGCAATTTTTCAGGAGACCTTTAACTGGTTTACCTCTAACGGACTATCACTAAATTTTGGAAAAACTCAATTGATTCAATTCCATACAAGCCAAAATATCGAAGGTGAGATTAATGTTAAATACAATGATGGGAATTTAGCAAGAGTGGAATCAACAAAGTTCCTGGGTCTACTTGTTAATAGTAATCTAAACTGGTCCTTACACATCCCTTACCTATATAAAAAACTAAGCTCAGCAATTTACGCTATTCGTGCGCTTGCTTCCTTCAGTGACTTAAATACTTTGAAAGCTGCGTATTTTAGTTATTTTCATGCCCTGATGGCCTATGGAATTATATTCTGGGGAAACTAGCCAAAGGCAAACAAAACCCTCATAGCCAAGAAAAGAGTCATAAGGATTCTGTGTGGTGTCAGTTACAGACATTCCTGCAGGAAACTCTTCCAAGAGCTGAGAATACTCACAACAGTATCTCAGTACATTTTCTCTCTCATGTGTTTCTTGTGTAAAAAGCATTCCTTTTTCGAAATGAACAGCATGTATCATAACTGTGAAACTAGGTTAAAAAATTGATCTACATCTTGAACAAAAGAATCTTCGTATGGTACAAAACGGAGTACACTACACTTGCATAAAAATATTTAATGCTCTCTCTCAGGCAATAAAAATGTCAATTACTGATCCACCTACTTTTAAAGATCAACTTAAAAATTATCTTCTAAGTAAAACCATTTACTCTCTGGACGAATTTATGTATGAGAATATGTGAATTGATTTTGATCTATCGTCTGTTCAATGTAATTTGTAACTTTTTTCAAAAAACAATTCCTTTAAACGTTTTTTTCTGTGTAATATATTATTCATTGTACAACCTATTATTAGAAACAAATGTCTCAAATCTCTGTAAATGGCACGTTCTACATCCATGCGATTTATCGCTGGTGGGTCTACAGAACACGAATGAAATAAATAAATAAAATAAATCAGCGTTCTTCAACCACTTTCCATAGACGCACACGATGGTAGCACTCGAACAGCCGACCAGCTCTCAGGCGCTGGGCCACCACAACCTGGCTTTTGTCAAGTCAGTTAAGCCGGTGGATTTCCACATTTGCGCCATTTAGCTTCGCTAGGATGATTCCCCATTCGTTTCTGCTCCGCTCATACACTTCTCTTACGGCGTCACGTGCCCTCAGCGTCATCAGGCAGCATACAGTCTTGCGGTGAGCAGTGATCGTAATGCTTTACCTTTTCAGTGCAGTATCTGAGAATGAAGTCGTGTGGCCTCGCAGCCTGACATTTGCAGTTATCTCGCAAACAGCTCGTTTGCGGTCTCGTGTTTAACTGAGCGGTTTTGCTTGTATTATCGTCGCTTTTCACAACCAGGTATGATACACCGTGCATACAAATTGTGCTGCTGGTGTGCTCTCGGCTAGACACTACAGGCAGCCGCTTGTGTCGCCTTGGCCTTAGATTGGCCCTTCAGTTAGAGAAACGTGACTACGCCACGCATCATCTCAGGCAACAATACGCTGTAGGGCAAATATGGCAGACATATTAGTTGGTTGGGCTTCAGTTGTTCAGCGTGAGAGTCTTGGCCCTCTACAGTGTCTAGTGCTCTGATATCTGTTCAAAATGAAAGCATTTTTTTATACGAATGCATCTGTTGCTAAAAACAGAAATCGTAGAGATGGCTCCAGAAAGTTGTAGAGATTTTTTTTATTTGACTTTGGTTTACTGAACCGTACTGCCAAAAGCACGTTACAGACGTTAAAGTAACCTCTGGCGTGCCACAGGGGAGTGTTATGGGACCACTGCTTTTCACAATACATATAAATGACCTAGTAGATAGTGTCGGAAGTTCCATGCGGCTTTTCGCGGATGATGCTGTAGTATACAGAGAAGTTGAAGCATTAGAAAATTGCAGCGAAATGCAGGAAGATCTGCAGCGGATAGGCACTTGGTGCAGGGAGTGGCAGCTGACCCTTAACATACACAAATGTAATGTATTTGCGAATACATAGAAAGAAGGATCCTTTATTGTATGATTATATGATAGCGGAACAAACACTGGTAGCAGTTACTTCTGTAAAATACCTGGGAATATGCGTACGGAACGATTTGAAGTGGAATGATCATATAAAATTAATTGTTGGTAAGGCGGGTGCCAGGTTGAGATTCATTGGGAGAGTCCTTAGAAAATGTAGTCCATCAACAAAGGAGGTGATTACAAAAAACACTCGTTCGACCTTTACTTGAGTATTGCTCATCAGTGTGGGATCCGTACCAGATCGGGTTGACGGAGGAGATATAGAAGCTCCAAAGAAGAGCGGCTCGTTTCGTCACAGGGTTATTTAGCAAGCTTGATAGCGTTACGGAGATGTTTAGCAAACTCAAGTGGCAGACTCTGCAAGAGAGGCGCTATGCATCGCTGTGTAGCTTGCTGTCCAGGTTTCGAGAGGGTGCGTTTCTGGATGAGGTATCGAATATATTGCTTCCCCCTGGTTATACCTCCAGAGGAGATCACGAATGTAAAATTAGAGAGATTCGAGCACGCACGGAGGCTTTGCGGCAGTCGTTCTTTCTGCAAACGATACGCGACTGGAACAGGAAAGGGAGATAATGACAGTGGCACGTAAAGTGCCCTCCGCCACACACCGTTGGGTGGCTTGCGGAGTATAAATGTAGATGTAGATGTAGAAGCTTGGCGAAAATCTTGATACAAATACAAAACATATATTCAGAAAAATCACAATGGAAATGTTTGAACAACGGTTTGAAATTGTTTTACAGTGTCCACATAGGTATAATACAAGTGGTTAAGGAAACTTGACTTATTAATTACAGACAAAATAGAAAATAGACGGTACTCAACAGAAATTGGAAAGCATGCGCCTGCAAATCAGAGCATGGAACTGCAGGAACAACTCCAAAATTCATATGCATACGTGCCAGTCACGTAGGAAACAGAACAAATGGTTCATATGGCTCTAAGCACTATGGGACTTAACATGTGAGGTCATCAGTCCCCTAGACTTAGAACTGCTTACACCTAAGGACATCACACACATCTATGCCCGAGGCAGGATCGTACCTGCGGTCGTAGCAGAAACAGAACAGGTCTTTGTGTATTTGACGATACCTGTAACACAATAATACAGGATCATTTGTTTGAATGTGTGCTTCCAGTTTCTGAAGAAATTGCAGGTAAACGGCAAATGTTTGACATTTCCTTTTTCCTTCTTCTGAAAGTTACAGAAAAGATTATCCTAGTCTCCTATGCGACTTAAACGCGAAGAGTTGAACCATGATTGGCATGCATTTGTACCGAGGTAGTTATCAACTGTCTCCATCTCAGCCTAGTATTCACCTCTATGGCAGTTTCACAAGCGCGAATCTCTCGCCCGTTGCTCCTGGAAGAATTGCCCAACGAATAACTTTTAACCAAAGCAGGGTATACTAACGTTCATTCCAGGGCTAAAAACACAGTCTCCTACGCCAAATGATCGGCTTTATCATCATAGACCGATCCCACGTAAGTTGAGGCTTATAGAAAAGAGTTTCTGATACCTCTTAGTTTATGAAGGAATGATTCTCGTGTGACTTTCAGTACATGAATAGTAATTTCACTGTTCCACTTAAGAGTTTCCAATAAACTGCTGCACGCATTTTGGGTCTGATACTATCATTATGCAATGGAGACCCACATGACGACCAAATAGGGGAGCCTCTCGAATAGATACCGCTTTCGCTTCCACGTTAAAATTTGAACAGTATGGGAGTAGACGGAATAGTTTGAAAGATTTCACCTTGGGTATAACGAGTGCATATCCTACGGCCGAAATCGCTTGATATCGAGAGCCATCTTTATACACAAGAACAAACTGCGGCCCAGAAAGCAGTGAAAATTGATTGCGTCAAAGCAATTTTTAATAATACCTTAATAGTGGTAATCGAATTTCTCCCACTCTATCTGAGTGGAGTTCCAAATGGGATTATGTAGCTATCAGCTTGAAAATCCAGCGGTCGATGGTATGCACTGAGCCTATTGCTAGCACTAGCAGAGGGCAAAGATTCCTTACCTGCGATGTAAACCTCATGAGCGGAAGACTGTCTCTTATTTCTCGTAAGAGGATAATTAATCTACTATTAGGCTGCTGACTCTTGTGGCAAGTGAATAAAGGCATAAGGATGAGAACGTTCACAAGATGGTGGATGCCGTACGTACAAGTTACCAAGTGTAAATAAATGCAGACGCAAAAAAATAAAAAAATATGCACCAAGAAGGAGTTATATGAATGGAACAGAAATCGGTATATCTGATGTACAGGTACAGACAACCAAAATGGTTATAATATCAGAACTGTTGGATGATTTATTCAAGGATAAGACCGTTAGAAATTGAGCAAGTCAATAAAGCGTTGGTCCACCTCTGGTCATTGGTATTGATTCACATAGTTGTTGGATTCCTCTTGAGGGATATCGTGTCAAGTTCTGTCCGATATGCGCATTAGATCGTCAAAATTCAACAGCTCTATCATCCAATGCCAAACCGAACCAGAGCTTGCATAAGGCACAGAAATGGACCAACGCGTTATAGGCTAGCTGACTTTGTGAATCTGTTTCTCCTGAATAAATCATTTAATTACTCTAAAATTGTAATCATTTGTTCGTCTGTATATGTGCCGTCCCTTTCGATAATTCCTTCGTGGTGCATCGTTTTCCTCTTTGTCTTAGAGTGTATTTATGGCTCTTATCAGGAGCCTAAAGAAGGGGCACTAATGTATGTGTGATGGAGGGAAGGACGAGGGGCGCCAGATTATATGTTGCTTCTGCGGCAAAAGATTCTCAAACCGGCCCTGAGGACGCAATGAAAATTTACGAAAAGAAAAAGAAAACTTTGAACATAACGTAATTGTAAACAGTATCGCAGTCTTGCATGTGCGTGAGAGAGCATCTGAGAGATACATCTCTCAGCTGAGTAGTTCTTTCGTAAATAAAAACTTTGTAGTCCTACACGTAAGTTAATCCAAAGTGTCTACAAGGAGCGTTAAATACACTACTCGCCATTAAATTTGCTACACCACGTAGATGACGTGCTACAGACTAGAAATTTAACCGACTGGAAGAAGATGCTGTGATAAGCAAATAATTAGCTTTTCAGAGCATTCACACAAGGTTGTCTCCGGTGGCGACACCTACAACGTGCTGACATGAGAAGAGTTTCAACCGATTTCTCATACACAAACAGCAGTTGACCGGCGTTGCCTGGTGAAACGTTTTTGTGATGCTTCGTGCAAGGAGGAGAAATGCGTACCATTACGTTTCAGACTTCGATAAAGGTCGGATTGTAGCCTATCGCGATTGCGGTTTATCGTGTCGCGACATTGCTCCTCGCGTTGGTCGAGATCCAGTGACTGTTAGCAGAATATGGAATCGGTGGGTTCAGGAGGGTAATACGGAACGCCGTGCAGGATCCCAACTGCCTCGTATCACTAGCAAACGAGACGACAGGCATGTTATCCGCATGGCTGTAACGGATCGTGCTGCCACGTCTCGATCCCTGAGTCAAAAGATGGGGACGTTTGCAAGAAACAACCATCTGCACGAACAGTTCGACGACGTTTGCAGCAGCATGGACTATCAGCTCGGAGACCATGGCTGCGGTTACCCTTGACGCTGTATGACAGACAGGAGTGCCTGCGATGGTGTGCTCAACGACGAACCTGGGTACACAAATGGCAAAACGTCATTTTTTCGGATGGATCCGGGTTCTGTTTACAGCATCATGATGGTCGCATCCTTGTTTGGCGACTTTGCGGTGAACACACATTGGAAGCGTGTATTCGTCATCGCCATACTAGCGTATCACCCGGCGTGATGGTATGGGGTGCCACCGGATACACGTCTCGGTCACCTCTTGTTCGCATTGACGGCACTGTGAACAGTTGACGTTACATTTCAGATGTGTTACGACCCATGGCTCGGCCCTTCATTCGATCCCTGCGAAACCCTACATTTCAGCAGGATAATACACGACCGCATGTTGCAGGTCCTGTACGGGCCTTTCTGGATACAGAAAATACTCGACTGCTGCCCTGGCCAGCACAGTCTCCAGATCTCTCACCAATTGAAAACGTCTGGCCAATGGTGGTCGAGCTACTGGCTCGTCACAATACGCCAGTCACTACTCTTGATGAACTGTGGTATCGTGTTGAAGTTGCATGGGCAGTTGTACCTGTACACCCCATCCAAGCTCTGTTTCACTCAATGCCCAGGCGTATCAAGGCCGTTATTATGGCCAGATGTGGTTGTTCTGGGTACTGATTTCTCAGGATCTATGGAGTTAAATTGCGTGAAAATGTAATCACATGTCAGTTCTAGTATAATATATTTGTGCAATGAATACCCGTGTATCATCCGCATTTCTTCTTGGTGTAGCAATTTTAGTGGCAGTAGAGTAAGTTAGGCAGCATTTTTTTCTGAAAGCAGATTGGTTTTATTCAGGATTCCTATACACCATGTTATTCCCCATTCTTTAGGCAACAAAGCTTGGTTAACTGCGTAGTAACGTGCTCGTCTCTCATGCAAGTGGGCCCGTGTTCGATTCCCGGCCGGGTTGGAGATATTCTCCACTTGGAGACTCTGTGTTGTGATGTCCTCATCATCAGTTCATCCTCATCACCGGCGCTCTAGTGGTTCAATCTGGCGTCGAATGAAATAAGACATGCTCTTGGCGGCCGAACTTTCCCGAATAGGGGCCTCGCGGCCAACGATGCCACTCGCTCATATTTTTTAGGCAACAAAACCCTGTTTTCCTCAGTAATCTCCGTTCAATGCAACAGCCTTACACCATCTAACTGAGAGGCTCTGCATGCCCGCACGGTACCACTCTACTGGTGGACGTCGGGTCCAGCGTCCTGCTGCATCAGTAACCTCCCTATCATCTACGTGCTGCTTCTCGCGAAGTACATACTTGGGCCAAACAGATGGAAGCCGGAAGGTGTGAGATTAAGCCTGCAGGGTGGATGAGGAATGCTCTTCTAGGGGGCGCGTATTTGTGTCAGGCCTCGCGTTGTCATGGAGAAAGAGAAGTTCGTTTCCATTTATGTGTCGACGAACATGCTGATGTCGTTTCTGCAGTTTCCTGGGGGCAGCACAGTACAGTTCACAGTCGATCGTTGCACCATGGTGGAGGATATCCGGGTCTCAGAAGACCTTTTAAACGCCCTGCTAAACCCACATGTCAGGACAGATAGTTGGAATTGTGGAGAGGGACCCAAATGAGCGGCTGTCAGTTACACTTGAACACATATAACTTTATTTATTTGACCAAACATTACAGCACAAATTCTTGACATTAGTTATCGGCTGAGTACGCCACTTTATCTTACGCCTTAACGGCACAACCACTTTAATTAAAAAATAAAGAACGGCTAAAAGCCATTAACTCAAAATTCAGATTCCAAAGAGAACATTTGAAATGCAGAAGGCCTCACATTAAATAAGTTCTACAATTTGGCTGAAGGCCCAAAATCTAACTCTTGAAAAGCAACAACCTTAATTTAAAGACGGCTGAAGGCCCACGATTTAAGACGAAAGATAAAATTAAATAAAACAACACAGAAGGCCTTATCTTCAATTAGGCTGAAGGCCTCAACCAGTCAGATGCTCGAAAGACAAAGATCCTTAATTTAAAAACGGCTCAAGGCCACATGACTTAAAACTCAAAGTAAAATAAATTTAGACAACTAAACCTTATCTTAAATTAGGCTGAAGGCCCCAAACAATCTAATACTTGACAAGCAAGGAACTTCAATTTTAAAACGGCTGAAGGCCCATGACTTAAAAACACAACTAAAGTAATTCTTAGTAAGTAGAAGGCTCAAGACTTTATCTTTAAACAATGTATTAATCAGGATGAAGGCCGACACAATCTAACACGTGACAAGCAAGAAAGTTTTAATTTTAAAACGGCTGAAGTTCCATGACTCAAAACACAAATCAAATAATTTTTAGTATGCAGAAGACCCAAGGCTTTATCTATAACCAATATTTTAATCATGCTGAAGGCCCAAAGAATCTAACACTTGACAAGCAAGGAATTTTAATTTTAAAGAGGCCCATGACTTAAAACACCATTAAAAACAATTCAATTTTAATTCAAAACTATCAGCTATGAGCCATACAATTACACACAACAGAAAATAAGAAAAGGTAGTGCAGCTAACGGTGCTCAGAAGTTTTCGGGGGTCTGTCAGCACTTGAAATACTAACCATCACTTAGGTGAGACAGGCAGTCGGCCCAACCATTCTCGATCCGACGACAACCCAACCAACAGACAGTCAACGGACCCACCGACAAGGTTACTTGAGCTCCACTCGACCAGCACACAACTGAGAGTTCGATGTAAAACGTAAAAGGCATGGGCGCCCAAAACCAAGCATGCATTAAGCTGTGAAACTACACACCATACTGGACAGCGACAACACGGTGAGGAATGGACACTGTCTGAATTTACATCAACGGCCAGGGCAGGTTCAAAAATGGTTCAAATGGCTCTGAGTACTATGGGACTTACCTTCTGAGGTCATCAGTCCCCTAGAACGTAGAACTACTTAAACCAAACTAACCTAAGGACATCACACACATCCATGCCCGAGGCAGGATTCGATCCTGCGTCCGCAGCGGTCGCGCGGTTCCAGACTGTAACGCCTAGAACCGCTCGGCCAGCCCGGCCGGCCCAGGGCAGGTAACCGGAACGTTAACGGCCACAAAGCAGAAAATTCCGCTGGTGCACTTCAATTGCAAATAACCAAGTACAGTTGGACTTCTCCAGACGGTGGCTGAACCTTCGCCAAATCGAACACACACGTTGTTGCTCGCGGGAATGTTCCAACAGCCAACAACGAGAACCAGACGGCACAATGTGAACAGTCTTAACTTACTGATAAATTAGATGCAAACTCAACTTTCGTATCCAGAGTCGGTGATCCACGGACCTCGTAGCAATGGGAACGGCCACACACACTCCTACACTGCATAGAGACCGCCAGTGGGCCCGGCCAAACTACGCCCCATTAAGATTTCCTCACTGCTCCACGCCAACAGACCGACTCCTCGCACCCCAGAAAGGAGACAGCACTAAAATAGCTGAGCAGTCGACATCACAAGCTACACACAATTTCACAAACACTAGGATGAAGAACGCAACCTATGCTAAAATCAGTGACTGTGCAATGACACGAGTGAACCATGAGTTAAGACTCACACCGCCAACCCATAAGCGACCGGCGACCAAATACACGTCGTCTGGTTAGACGACCAACCTACGATTAACGAAGACTGCCCCCCAGTTCAAGTCATGTGTGCCGGCAACGGTCAGGAGAGTCATGGCTATCCAAGTCTCACTATTGCTCCAACCCGACCGACTTCCGCCGCGTCCCAACTCTACGACTGCCAGGACCGAACTGCACTCCAGGTCCGTTCCCACTACCTGGCTGTTCCGAACTCCCTGCCAGCACACGACAACCGGGAAGTATTAGCAGTCAGCAAAGATATTACGCGAGGGATTTTATCGATAAGCGTCGATGCTGCCGCTCACGGGCAGGCAAGGCGGCAACTCAGTGACACCAGTAATTGAAATTAACAGAACGAGGTGGTAGTACAGTAAAAACAGGATGCCAAATGAGATATGGCACGAGCATGAACAAAAGCCGCTCACGGCTCAACCGTAGCCAAGATTTCACCGGCCAAGGGTGCGGCTTTGAACGTTTTCTTTATAGGAGAGGTGGTGTGGTGTCACTCTATTTGATTGCCATTTAGTTTTCGGTTCGAAGCTATGAATACTCGTTGATCGTCTGTGACGATGTTCACCAAATAATTGTCACAATGAGCCACGTAACGCGGAAGCAGTTCCCCGCAGCTGGACGTTCGGTGCTCTAAAAGGTCTTCTGCTAGGCGGCGAGGAATCCAGCGGGTACAAACCTTAGAGTTCAACAAATGGTCGACGAGTGTGTCAGCGCTAGCAACAGACGTTCAGCTGACCAGGGTGGTATTTGATTGTGATCTGCCGATCACCTCGAATGAGAGTCTCAGAACATTGCGTGATTGCGTGAGTCATAGTTGTCTGCGGATGGCCAGCTGACGGGTTATCGGATTTCGTTTCGCGACCTGGTTGCAATGATGACAGACGCCTCGTCCAACGGTTCACCGTACTTTTGTTCACTGCCAGGTCTCCGAAGACATTCTGCAAGCGCCTATAAATATCTACAATGTGCTGGTTTTCCGCCAGCAGAGGCTCAACGACAGCTTTCTGACTGACGCGCACCTCCGTTGCAACCGTCATTTTGAAGGCTACGTATAGCGCTGCCACCTATCGGACCTTGATGAAACTATAGGCGCTGAAGCGGGAATATTGCACCATTTCCCACAGCAAAACTTGCTCTTTCTCAACTCTACTTGGTTCTTAATTCATGAAGAAACTACTGTGTCCAGACTAAGCGCCTGCACTCTCGCTTCCCGCGAAGCAGACCGGTACAGAGGGCCCCGGACCGAGTAGGGGTCAGCCTGGCCGGTCGTCCCGGAAACATAGACGCTTCCCAGAGACCACCAGGAGGCGTCCACGGCGCCGCAAGAGGTCGCTACAGCCGCGGTCCTCTTTTCTTCCGCTCGATACGTGACTGCAAACAGAGTCAGCCATATCCATGCGCCGAGCAGTATTTAGGATGGCGCACGAGCCTGGAGAGGCAGTTCACGCCGAGCGAGCACACAGGTGTCATCGTAGCCGCTGCGTCATCGTCCACCACCGCCAGCGTACCGGAGCCATCCTCGCAGGACCTCTGCTCGTCCTCGGACTCAGGTGACGGCAACGTGGACTCCGCGCCGCTCTTCACGAGACGGCCGGGGCTTGGTTTGGCGAAGTTGTATGGTTACTACAGACAGTTTATTGTTGGAGGAATCTCTTATTTAGTTATTGGTAGGCTTGGAGGATCAGTCCTACCTGACGGACATTGTTTTGTAAATTTTGAAGAAAGACTTTAGTTTAAATAAAAACGCTATAATTCACACTCTGAGATTTTCCCAATTGTGGATAAAGGGACGTTACACAAAATTTTAGGGCCCATGTATTGTCGTCATGTATCATTTCCTGGTACTACTTTGTTGACATAAACACCTCTGAAACCTTGGCAATCGCAATTTCAGTCAATTACGACAAAAACTGGGTAAGATATGAAATCTGAATACTAGGGCAATAAAAAAAGCAGGTAGGCCTTGATTAATAAGCGTTTCAATTAACCCAAATTATGAAAAAGCTCTTAATTTAATTAAAGGGGAACAGGCAGGCCTACAGTAATAACACCATTAGTTAAGTAAAATTTTAAAAAAACGAAACAACTTTAATAACTGCTTCAGTTAAGTAAAATTACCAAATAGAAAACAGACATATCTTCAATGACAACAGGTTCAGCTAAGCAAAATTACTAAATAGAAAACAAGCAAGCCTTCAGTAACAATAGTTACAGTTAACTAAGAATACCAAACAGAAAACATGTAGGCCTTCATCAATAATTGCTTCAGTTATGTAACCAAGAATTTGAATTGCCTTCTCACAAGGTGTGCACGAGAAGGCTTACATGCAAGAAGCATAAGGCTACACCAAATTGGAAGGCCAACAAAAGGTCATAACGAGATGACCGGTCGTCGCTTTTCGTTGGGTACAGACCGACAAAAGGAATATTAACACAGCCAGATTAATTACGTGAAAGTACCAATAGTTAGCCAAACGATATACCCGTGTCAATGCAAGATACTGCTTCTACAACAGCGGCGATACACCCGAAAGAGAATTAGGTTGCCAAACCAATAAATAGCCTCATAAACGGCACATTTTGAGGCCCAGGCACCGCCTAAACCATATAAATAACAGAGCGATGACGTCTGCAATGCCCGAAGCTGTCTCGAAAACCTCAGCCAGCCGTATTATAAGAGAAAGTATTCGAAGACATTTAGCAGAGAAGTCGGCTAAGTCCCGTCCATCTAGGTACTGCGTGACGACTGGGGGGAGTGGGGGGTGTCCAGCCACAGCATAGAAGAAACACGTTATCGCTCCGGCTCAGGAAACACCATCGGGTGACACAGTTTAAGGTATCCTGTTAACGAACAAGCAAAGCCAGTATCGACTCAAGAAAAGGAAACAACAGCCACAATTCAAGGAACCACCTGGTGGTGAAATAGATCAGCTGAAAAATGACAATTATTGCAGTTAACCTGTAGGTATCGATAAGAAAGACCTAAAAATCCAAAACTTGACTCAAGTTCACGAATCGAATCTGAAGCTTGCCATTTCCAAAGAGGGCCCACAATTCAGCACAACAAAACCGGCTTCAACTCTCTCATCGGTCTGTTACGTCCCAGAGCTGACTGGCCAGATTACACATGAAGGCAGCACTCTGAGTCAGCCACATATGCAAATCGATCCATAAATCTGTCCAACAACCACTCGCCAGACTCCGTGCTCAAAACGTTTCCGCAAGTGCTCTCCTTACTCGCCAGCCGGACCACTCACACTATCCTCCTCCCTCCATTACCACTCCCCAACGCGCCATTCCACAACAAAACTCACCATGAACAACCTGGAGCAATGATCTTAGTGGCCTTAAACTAAAGGGACATCGCATGACAGATCGAGCTAGTGGCGCCAGGATTCTAGCAATGACACTAGCAAACGCCCTCCCCCCCCCCTATCCCACGGCTCAACCTCCACCCTTCCCTAATTAAACCAATGGACTCTGGTCCACCCTACAGAAAAGGAAAAAAAATGGCTCTGAGCACTAGTGGACTTAATTTCTGAGGTTATCAGTCCCCTAGGACTTAGAACTACTTAAACGTAACTAACCTAAGGACATCACACACATCAATGCCCGAGGCAGGACTCGAACCTGCGACCGTAGCGGTCGCGTGGTTCCAGACTGTAGCGCCTAGAACCGCACGGCCACCCCGACCGGCACAGAAAGAAGAGGGGAAGGTTAATTAATGGGGTTAAGTCGATTAAGGTACACGCTGAGGACTTTACTAATGGCCAGATGCCTGACAAACAAGTTAACCAGACGCAGGATTTTCATGATAGAGGTTGGTCTATGAAACGAGGAGTGGACTTCCTGAGCTAGGCACCACCCATTACCTGGCTGGCACTGCTCTTCACGAAAACCTCATCTCCTACCTTGCCCCGCAAGGGGCGCCTATTCCCATTATATCGCCGTGCCTGGCGGCGGTGGGTTAACCTAATGTTATGCCTGACCCTTCCCAATTTTCCGTAAGCTCTTCAGGAGTAACGGAAGAAGGCAGGAAATTGTTGATATCCTATAAGTTGGATAACGGTAAATGATCAAAGCTGACTCAAGGTTGCGATTCACTCTCTCGGCAAAAGATGCCTGGGAATAAAGTGGCGTGGTGGTTATGTTCTTAACAGTGTTATGGAAGAAAAACTGCTTAAACTCTTTGGAAACAAACACCAGAGCGTCAGCACTAACAAGGGTCGTAGGGCGTCCAAACCAGCTGAAGCTGTTGGTGAGATGTGCAATGGTAATGTCTGCCATGACCCCGCGACTAGGGATTAACCATACGAATCTGGAAAACACGTCAACAACCGTCGGAACATATCGGTTCCCCTCCTTGGGACGAGGAAGAGGCTCTACATAATCGAAAAAGGGTTTGTCCACAGGGTTCTCCTCGTGCTCGGATTGTGACATCCCCTTCTGAGGACTATTACTGGGTTTAGCCTTCTGAGAGGCTTCACTCTGGCCCACTAATCTCCTGATATCCTTATACAACGTGGACCAAGTGAGGTGAGCCGTAATCTTTTCCGAGCTTTCATAGAGGCCCAGATGTCCTTCTACCACAGAAATGAAAATAGAAAATGAGAGGCACCAGCTCCTGAGACAAAATTTAAAGCCCCCAGCTTCCTCTTTCTTAAGGCATTTACCTAGTATGCCATTCCTAATGGAGTAGACGCTAAACTCACAACTGAATAAGAGTAACTTTCCTAATGGATCGCCTAAGGATCTTACTGCTATTTGATTTTAAGGTTCACAAACAACTGGGGAACTTCAGCTTGAACGGTACACTCACTAACGGCGTTATTCTCGACAACCCCTTTCTCGTGCAACATGCAACTGAGAGCGTGCCGGCCCCTGTGGCCAAGTGGTTCTAGGCGCTTCAGTCCGGAACCAAGCGACCGCTACGGTCGCAGGTTCGAATCCTGCCTAGGGCATGGATGTGTGTGATGTCCTTAGGTTAGTTAGGTTTAAGTAGTTCTAAGTTATAGGGGACTGATGACCTCAGATGTTAAGTCGAATAGTGCTCAGAGCCATTTGAATCATACGAACTGAGAGCCTCGGCGACTTGGTTGTCAGATCCTTCTATTTGTCGCACCTTGAAATGAAACGTGTAAATGCGCTCCGCCCACCTGGCAATCCTAATTTCCTGATTGTCCTTCCCGAGATCAAACTCCCTATGCTTAAGATAGAACTGAAAGTTCACTAAGGCGAATAGCACAGCTAGCGCATCACGCTTATAAAGGGAGTAATTCATCTTGGGACCAGAGTCTTCTAAGCGCTACAGTCTGGAACAGCGCGACCGCTACGGTCGCAGGTTCGAATCCTGCCTCGGGCGTGGATGTGTGTGATGTCCTTAGGTTAGTTAGGTTTAAGTAGTTCTAAGTTCTAGGGGACTGATGACCTCAGAAGTTAAGTCCCAGAGTGCTCAGAGCCATTTTTGAACCAGAGTCTTCTAGACGCGAAAGCTAACGATCCTGTAATACCTTGAACCTCGTGCAACAACACTGCCGTAATACCGGCATTTGAGGCATCAGTTTAAACGATGACTCTTTTGCCGAAATCCGGGACGGTTAAGACCGGCGGTTTGGTGATAGCTGTCTTGATATCTTCAAAAGCTGCCTGTTGGCTCTCACTCCAGACAGATTTCTTCCCCTTCCTAGATAGTTTATTCAGGGTAGCGACTATCTGGACAAAACAAGGAAAAACGCCAAAAATAATTCGGAATCTCAATAAATCTGGCAATCTTCTTCCTATTTTGAAGCTGAGGAAATTTAAAAAAAAAATGGCTCTGAGCACTATGGGACTCAACTGCTGAGGTCATTAGTCCCCTAGAACTTAGAACTAGTTAAACCTAACTAACCTAAGGACATCACAAACATCCATGCCCAAGGCAGGATTCGAACCTGCGACCGTAGCGGTCTTGCGGTTCCAGACTGCAGCGCCTTTAACCGCACGGCCACTTCGGCCGGCCTGAGGAAATTTCTTCAACACCTTAATTCGTTCGTGGTCAATCCTAATGCCGTCGCTGGAAATTAAATGGTCCAGAAAGGACACCTGTTTCCTAGCAAGTGTAATCTGGGACTGCTTTACAGTCAATCCTGCATCGAAAAACTGGGAAGAAATGGTTCAAATGGCTCTGAGCACTATGGGACTTAACATCTGTGGTCATCAGTCCCCTAGAACTTAGAACTACTTAAACCTAACTAACCTAAGGACATCACAAACATCCATGCCAGAGGCAGGATTCGAACCTGCGACCGTAGCAAACTTGGAAGAGGTCCTCCCAAAGATGGGAAATATGGTCCTCAGACGACTGACTATAAATGACAACATCTTCAAGGTAATTAAAGACGCAAGAAAGCTTCAAGTCGTCTAAGATGATCTAACTAACGAGACAGCAGAGGACAGGCCAAACGGCACCCTGTTGAAGTCAAAGGCTCCAATCAGTGCAGAATGTGGTGACATTTTTACACTCGTCGGCCAGTGAAATTTAATAATAACCTTTGTTGAGATCTAGCACAGTGAACGACTTGCCCCCGAATACCAGGTAAAGCAGTTCCGGCAAGGAGACAGATATGAAGACAACTTTTTTATTAAGGAGTTTATAATCAACCACTGGCATGCAGTCCTGGCCCTGAGCTTTAGGAACGAGAAATATCGGTGACGCGTAGGGAGACGTGGACGGCCTAAGGATCCCCTCCTTCAACATACTCGCCAATTGATGCGGAAATGAAGTCCCATGCTTCTTTACAGAGCGTAGGGGAACGATGCGGGAGACCCGCAAGGTCCTAATGGAGGTGGTTTGCCGTTGCCTTCCTCCGACCGTAATGGGGATGAATGATGATGATGAAGACGACACAACAACACCCAGTCATCTCGAGGCAGGAAAAATCCCTGACCCCGCCGGGAATCGAACCCGGCACCCCGTGCTCGGGAAGCGAGAACGCTACCGCGAGACCACGAAGGCGGACACTCGCCAATTACTGTCTCGATATTTTCATTTTTGGTGGCTAAAGGCGATAAAGAGACTGTCGCACCAGAATATCGTCACCCAAGGGTGTGTGGTACTGTATGACGTTAGCGACCCCCAACTTCTTAGAGAAAAGCAAGGGTAACTCCCCTAATAAATTCAACAAATGCCGTGCCTGAATCAGCTCAAGATGAGCCACATCAAGTTCAGCGTAGTTACAATTTACCGAATCCCCCACACGTGTGCAACGGCGAGAGCAAAAGGCTCTCTTGTCACTAGGCGAAAACGTAAAAGAGATGGTGTGGCTAGCAAAGTCGAGAACTAATCCAATTTTTTGAATAAGATCACATCTGAGCAACAAATTGAGCACTAGATCGTCAACAAGCAAAAGCTTAATGGGCCATGAGAAATTGCAAATAGACAGATCATCGCGCACCTCACTGACAAGAGGTTACTCTTGCCCATTGGCCACATCACATAACAGGGCAGGAGCGCACAGAAGATAAATTTACACAAATGCCCAAACTCCAGATACCAATTATAACTCAACATGGACACGGACCTACACGAACAAGGGTTTTTGTCCTAGCCAGGCACAGATAAAAAGTAGGGCAGATCTGGAAGGAACTTTAATACCCATGCACGATGGCCCACACCTCCAAGGGAAACAATTTCCCCCCCCCCCCTCCCCCTTCTTCATCTGGCATCATCTACTGAGTCTAGGAGCTGTGCTGTGGAACACTCGCGCCCCAAGTGATCGTGGGTACCACACTGACAAGAACCTTCCCAGTAAATGTGATGGATGAATGAGAAGCCTTATTAATTTTTCAGGTGAGCGGAACAGCTTCCAAGTGTTCCTCACGTGTCCACTCCTCATTGGTAAACGACAAGCATTCAATGGAATCAACCAATGTTTGCAATTCCTGGTAACTAGTGGGCCGGGAAAAGAAAGGCCGAGCGCGGCCTATCCTCGGGACGTATGCCCTCCAAAATGTTTCATACAGTATTGAGTTCCGAAACTTACATACAAAGAGCCAAGTTTGCTAGGCGCACTGGCTCAACATAATGATCAGAGGTTCAAATGATGCCTGCACCCACCAGTAATATTTGCGTTCAAGTTCGTTCCGCATCCGTGTCGAGAACTCCCTATCGACAGTCAGTCCCTTTATTGTCCTATTGAGTCCTCCCAACTTCAAGACTTCAGGTATAAAATCTCTCAGAGTACCTTTCGCCAAGGGTTAAAGTAATGCTAATATCACATGGTGAGGCATCCTCAAGGCATTAGTATGAAATGCAGATCGCACCAACAGCCACAAAAACTGATGGATTGGGCCGAAGGTACCGAGTGAAACATCGTTGACTGGGCACATAATTGGGTTGTGTAGTCTAGTGAAATGACTAGTCAGGGGGATACCTAAACCTTCGGCCCCAGACCCCTGATCAAAGAACAGATCCTTGGGGGTAGCTGCTGCACTTGCCCCAATTTCCTGACTTTCCAAGCTTAAGGATGCTGCTTGGACTTGCAGATTCTTCGCTCGGTCACTCAACTGACCCACACTGTTAACTTCAGGTTGGCTTATTTGCAAGGATATAATGTCCCTCGAACGATTTCCCGTATACGCTAGGTGGGCTTGAATTCTACCAGTTTGCCCAACAGTAGGTTGACTATCCTGCAGAAAGGACGGGTACCGTTGCACCTCGTCCAACACCGCAGAAATATGATCGAGAGAAACACGTACCTCCCCAATGGAACTCGCTGAAGTTCGAAATTGGGTGCCCAACGCCGCGCGCAACCTGCCCGCCAGCTCTGGAACACTACCCTCGGTGCTATGCTCCCGAATTCTAAGTCCATGCTGCAAGTGCTCCTTCATCAGATGCCCCATTCTGCGGCAGCCTCATGAATCCATAGCAAGCTGGCTTACTGCGAACAACAGCATAAGTTAATACGATGCTCGACAGACAATAAGGGATCCTTACTTACTAAGGAAATGGTCACTGAAATTCACTGTGCGCCGTAATTATGGAATGGCAGCGAAACTTGGTAGATAAGCCAATACATTAGTGCGAAACCGATTTATGCTTGAAAATATTAATTCCATTTTTGGCCGCCAGGTCCGTATCTGGCGCTGTACAGCATCTCGTCGACGTCTCCGGTGCTTATGTTGACCCCATTATGTAAGCGGCAGTTAATAATAAAATCAAAATTAGGCCTTTCTCACTTATTTGAACTTTGCTGCCCTTGTCCATTTCTTAATTCTTTAGATATGGAAACAAGCACGTACAATGTGTCTTTCGTAAGCATTACAAGATGCAGGTGCGTTATACAATTCTTGTTCATTGAGCGATATTGAATTGGGTATGAAAACCTTACATGACTACCAGTTAGGCATTTGAAAAGGTAAAGGCACCAGAGAGATTGTTCTGAGGTTGCGTTTGATAATGCGAGCAATACTGAAGAAAAATAAAAGACACGTTCCTAGCATTTGTCGAATGGAGAAGGCGTATGACAACGTAAAATGGTGCAAGGAGTTCTATATCCTGAGACAAACAGAGATAACGTATAGGGAAAGAAGAGTAATGTGTACAAGAACCAAGAGCGAACAATAAGACTGAAAGAGCAAGAACGTAGTGCACGGATTAAAAAGGGTGTGTGACAGCGAAGTTGATTATCGTCCTTGCTGTTCAATCTATACGCACTAAAAGCAATGGCAGATATAAAGGTGAGGTGCTAGGGTTGGATTAAAATTCAAGTTGCAAGGATATCAATGATAAGATTCACTGTTGAGATTGCTATCCTCTGTGATAGTGAAGCAGAATTACAGGATCGGCTAAAGAGAAAGAACAGCCTAATGAATACACAATATGGATTGGGAGTAATCGTTGGAAGACTAAAGTAATGACAAATATCAGAAATGAGAACAGCGAGAAACTTAACATAGTAATGGGTCACCACAAAGGAGATGAATTTATGGAATTCTGCTACCTAGGCAGCGCAATAACGCATGACGGACGGACAAAGGAGGGCATAAAAAGAAAACTGGATTGGCATTCCTGGCCAAGAGAAGTCCACTAGTATCAAACATAGGTCTTGATTTGAGAAACAAATTTCTAAGACTGTGCATTCGGAGCACAGCACTGTATGGAAGAGAAACATGGACTGTGGGAAAAACGGAACAGAAGAACATCGAAGCATTGGAATGCGGAGCTACTGAAGAATGGTGAAAATTAGATGGACTGATAAGTTAAGGAATAAGGAGGTTCTCCGCAAAATGGACGAAAAACTTACAAGAAGAATGCACAGGATTATAGGACATCAATTACGACATTAGGGAATAGCTTCCATGGTTCTAGAGAGAGCTGTAGAAGCTGAAATCTGTAGAGGAAGACAGAGATATGGATAAATCCAGCAATTGCTAATCTGGAATGAAGAGGTTGGTGCAGGAGACGAATTCGTGACGGGCAGTATCAAACCAGTCAGAAGACTGATGGCAAGAAAAAGAAATTTCCGTTCTCCGTGAAGCGCTTCGTAACCACATAATTTCCGAATGCACCTGAGTCGAATGGCCGCCTCGCTCATCTGACTTAACAGTGCCACATTTTTAACTATGGGTTCATTTGAAGGCGAGAGTGTGCTCCGATCAGCCGAAATATCATATTCAAGAAAACATAGGGGCAGAAATCCATTCCAGTACGATTATGCCATAGGTGGTAAATCATTGGAAGCGGTAACGACCGTAAAATACTTAGGAGTTACTATCCGGAGCGATCTGAAGTGGAATGATCACATAAAACAAATAGTGGGAAAAGCAGGCGCCAGGTTGAGATTCATAGGAAGAATTCTAAGAAAATGTGACTCATCGACGAAAGAAGTAGCTTACAAAACGCTTGTTCGTCCGATTCTTGAGTATTGCTCATCAGTATGGGACCCTTACCAGGTTGGATTAATAGAAGAGATAGACATGATCCAGCGAAAAGCAGCGCGATTCGTCATGGGGACATTTAGTCAGCGCGAGAGCGTTACGGAGATGCTGAACAAGCTCCAGTGGCGGACACTTCAAGAAAGGCGTTACGCAATACGGAGAGGTTTATTATCGAAATTACGAGAGAGCACATTCCGGGAAGAGATGGGCAACATATTACTACCGCCCACATATATCTCGCGTAATGATCACAACGAAAAGATCCGAGAAATTAGAGCAAATACGGAGACTTACAAGCAGTCGTTCTTCCCACGCACAATTCGTGAATGGAACAGGGAAGGGGGGATCAGATAGTGGTACAATAAGTACCCTCCGCCACACACCGTAAGGTGGCTCGCGGAGTATAGATGTAGATGTAGATGTAGACATTTCTCGAAATCCTCCAGCAGTTACGAAAGATGTGTTTCAAAACTGGGTGAAATGCCTCGAGTAATTTGCAGTCGACAATGGACGTCATTCATCCGATGTAGTACTTTATAAGTAAAATAAAAACTTAACTCCTCTCACAGGCCATGAAGGCCCAAAGGTACCGACTGGCCGCCGTGTCATCCTCAGACCACAGGCGTCACTGGATGCGGATATGGAGGGGCATGTGATCAGTACATCGCTCTCCCGGCCGTATGTCAGTTTCCGAGACCGGAGCCGCTACTTCTCAAACAAGTAGCTCCTCAGTTTGCCTCACTAGGGCTGAGTGCACCCCGCTTGACAATAGCGCTCAGCAGACCGGATGGTTAGCCATCCAAGTGCTAGCCCAGCCCGAGAGCGCTAAACTTCGGTGATCTGACGGGAACCGAAGTTACCACTCCGGCAAGGCCTCTGGCCACTTTGTAAGTAAACAGGAATAAATATTGTACCTTGCATAAAATGTCAACTTTGCTTCGCTATTAGTTTGTGCGTTGTCCAGATTTTAAATCGTCGGAACATTGCGACACATCCTATATTACACTGACGTGACGACAGAAGTGGAATACCTCCTAATAACGTGTGGGACCTTCTTTTGCCCGACGTACTGCAGCAACTCGGTTTGGCACGGACTCAAAAAATCGTTGGAATTCCCGTGCGGAAATACAGAGCCATGCTGCATCTATAGCTGCTCATAATTGCGTAAGTGTTGCCGATTCAGGATTAAGTGAACAAACTGACTCTCGATTATGTTTCATAAATATTCAATGGGTGGCCAAACTGTAAGTAGGCTGTTTAAGTTTTTATGTTGGTAACGTCACGTAGCGCTCTGTATGAAAATCACTGGCTGTGCTGTGTGCAGTCTGTGGCTGGTTGGCATTGTTGGAATATTCGCCATTGTAGTGTTGGGCAGTTGGATGCGCAGTTGGAGCTGAGCCGCCAGCAGTGATGGATGTGGGGAGAGAGATGGCGGAGTTTCGAGAGCGGATGATTTGGACGTGTGTCCATCAGAGACAGTAAATTTGTAATACTAGATGTCATGAACTGGTATATATATATATATATATATATATATATATATATATATATATATATATATATCACTATTAAGGTTGAAACACGTATGTTGTGTGGCGGCGATGGCGAGGCATTGTAGAGTCTCTGACCAGAGAGCTGTTTGTCATTCCTAGTCTGCGCTTGACTGCGCGAGAGTTCAGTCTGTTGCGGTCCAGTTGCGGTGCAGTTGCGAGTTAGAGTTCGAGAGTAGTAGCGCATGCGAGATGACATAGTCTCTGGTAGTAGCGTGCGAGAGATAGTCGCAGTTGTGTGTGAGGAGTCGGCGGGCGTCGACATGGCACTCTGGTCAAGATTCAGGACGAGGCATATTTTTAAATAAGGTAATGAAGCAGCATTGCGCACATTTGATTATGTAATGTAAATTAACTGTAACTAATTTGTTCAAGAATCGCCCCAATAATAATTTTGTTTTTAAACCAACCATTTTTAACAAAGAATCCTTTTTTGAAAGAATAATTGCCTTACATTTCCATAAAGAAAAGTTCCCTTTAACTTCAAAAAAAAAATATATATATATATATTTTGCGATGCATTTCCTCCAAGCTATGGCGAAAAATAAGAGCAGATGCAGTTTTACTGAGGTAAGAATTTGAGTTTAATCAGGGCCTAAGATCGACATTTTGGTCTATTTGCATTTTCATTTATCATTGAATTGACTTACATTTTTGTGGGCAGCTTATACCTGGGTCAGATTGCTATTTTTCATTTAATTATCATTGTCATTAAATTTATTTGCTGGGAGGTTACATTAGGTTGTATTCATGTTAACATTCAAATATTCGCTATCAAAGTAACTGTGGGGAGGTTACACTTAGCTCTATTCCTATTCACATTTAAAATAATATTAATATAAAATTTCTCTGGGGAGGTTACACTTGGCGACATCCAGTTCAGGATCGTATTTCGTTGAGAATCTTCTGAAATGTAGCCAGATATCTGCTCTCATTTGCTTAAATATAATTAGCACTTGGCGCAACGCTTTTACTAATTTATGAATTTCTTTCCTCAGATCATCGGCAATTCTTTGTTCTATTGTATTTGTGTGTTGCTTTTGCATTGTGCTTATTTTATTTGTGAATAATTGTGACTATTGTAAAAATGCCGCGAAAGACTGTGAATAGTGTATCGCGAGGTATTATGAACGAAATTACCGACTTAAACAACGTGGCCGATAGTAATTGTGACACGCAGTGTAATGATGACAATCCTGCGTTCACCGACAATCAGTGCGTTAAAACCACTAATGGTGTTGATTGTCTTAATAATGAACAAACGAACTCGGTTATGTCCTCTGTTAATTTGACGACAATCGATGACGCGGGACGCTCTATTGTAATGAGCGCTGCCCAGCCTAACACAACCGGTTTACTAAATTCACGTGATGAACACACAAATTTGTCTAATGAAAATGAACAGGATACACAAAGTACGACGGATTTATTTAATTCCTAAATAGTGTCTGACAGTGTACATCAGACTGATAATCATTTTTGTAAATTGCAGAATGACCAAATGGTCACACAAAGCGCGACAATTGCAGGTACACCACTAAACAGCACTGAGAATAGAAATGCTAATTTTGGCTCGGATCAAATTATGGCACTATTGCTGCAACGAGTTAACCAAATTATTGAAAAACAAGACAACCTTAGTGAGGGTAACAAACAACAGAGTGAAGATCTCAAACAACTTAATGAAAAACAAGACAATCTTAATGAAAAATTAGACAACAATTCTAGACAGCTTAGCGAGCAGATTACAGCCGTTGCCGCGCAGTGTCATGGTACTAAGGAACAGTTACGCGAGGAAATTGAAGCGTGTTCAAGAAAAAGTAGCGAAGAAATTAGATCTGTTGCACAAGAATTAAGGGAAATGCAAACAGCTACAACAGAAACACTTAGAGACGAAATTAGCGGAATCGCTAAACAGTGCTCTGAAAAGGCTACACAATTACGCGACGAGTTTAAAGCAATGACAGCAGAACTATCGCGCACAATGGATGAAAAGATTGACGCGAAATTCGAACAACAGAACACTCAAATTAACGAACGTCTTAGTCTTCACATACAAAACAGTGATACGCGTTTCCGCAAATTTATTCAGGATCAAAATAAAGTCAAACGTCAAGTCATGGAAACAATCACTGCTCAGAGACAAGAAGACAAACTTAAAATGTTTGCGAAGGCAAAACGTATGTAGACAACAATATTGCCACAGTGTCCGACGAAATTAATACCATCAAACAGTCGAACACAGAATTATGTGACGAAATTTCCGATCTTAAATCGAAAACAGACACATACTCAGTAGATTTTCAAACAGTGACAGACAGATTAGAACAATTAGAATTAACACAGGATTCCGATGTCGTCAAAGCTGACGTTAAAAAACTGAACGAAACTACACGTAAGTTGCAAAAACAGATTAATGCCACTGACACTAAAACCGATGATCAGGTAAAAAATCTGACTGAAAAATGTGATGAATTGGCCAGTCGTATTGACGTCATTGAAAGTAATAATGACAGCAAATCAGACGATACTTCACCGGTTTCATTTAATCAAACACCTGAATTTCAAAATTTACAGCAGACAATTAATGAGATCGATTCGTCTAATAACACGTTGCGTAGAAAGTTGTCAAGTTTACAACAAGAAGTAACAGAGATGAAAAGTATTTCAGTTAATAACACATCACAGCAGACGCCACTTTGCGAACATTTGTCAGACTCGCGCAACGCGTATAATTTGGGTAATCTACAGAGAGTACGGGACTTAGATTCCGAACAACCACAGTTCAACAGATTCTCTTACAATCCTGAACCTGTTCCATCACACAGAGACGATAATTTCGATTACAAACATTTTCTGTCAGTAAGAAAATTTAAAGTGTTTAAGAATGACAGAACACAGATTCACCCACTGGATTGGATACAACAATTTAGCTTTGCTTTTCCACCGACTTGGCCCGTTACGCATAAACTTGAATTTATTTGCAGTTTTTTGGAAGGCGAACCGGCAACTCGAATGAGACCGATCGCGAGACAATGTTACTCGGTAGAAGAGTTTCAGAATGTTTTTCTGTCATCGTATTGGTCGAAGACGACACAGCGCGGAATTAATGATCAGTTAATTAGTTTACCGAATTATGAGTACTCAAATTTTCCCAGTGTGACGCAATTTTTTGAGCATATGGTGCAACAAAACCAGTATTTAAGTGAACCCTATAGTGAATCTGCACTCATTCAATTAGGTATCTCTAAATTACCACGATCATTAAGAGTGTCACTTTTAACAGGTCAGCAAAAAGAAAATATTTCGGCATTCAGGGATCTGCTGCAGCTTTTAGAAGTGCAGCAATCAGATTATTCTTTCGTAAACAAAAATTGAAAAATAACAACCAAGGCCAACAGACGTACAGCAATTATGATCAGACACGTAATTTTAATAGGAAAGGTAACAGACGCTTTAGGAATGACAACCACCAAAACTTTAAAACAGACAAAATTCTAATTATCAATATCGTCAAAATTTTGAGCAACAGGAATCACATTTTGGTAACAATAGACGTTTTCCACCGCAACAGCATGAAAGTCATCCGGTTAGCATACCTAACCAACAATGTAATGCACAAGGTCAACCAGACTTTAATGTTTCGCCGCGTGGACGTATAGTCCCTGGTACAACAAATAGTAACGCACGGCAGCAAAGGAACAACTACGTACAGAAAACACAGTATTTCAATTCCTATCGCAATGCACCGTATAGGAATGACTATCACGACAGACGTAAAAATGATGAGCACAATTATCAGCGTACGTATAATAACAGTCGATCTTACCAACAGCAAAATCATCCGCAAGAACATATTCTCATGAATGAACCCGACAGTAGGTATCATCCAGAGCGTAACACGTCTGGAAGAAGTAATAGAACAGTTCAAATAGTCGAAATGCCACAGAATCGTCCTGACAATAATAATACGTCAGATAGAATTTGACTAGATACTGTACAGGTCGCGTCTTTCAATAACACAAGCACTACCTTTGACACACAGAATGTTGTTCACGAAAATGTAATTACTTTTGACGATATCAGAGACACTCTTTTACAGGAAAGACCAGTTGTTCAGAAAACCATTTCACATCCTGTCATCGAAATTAAAATTGGTTCATCGAAATTTTCAGCAGTAATCGATTCCGGATCACCTATGTCAGTTATAAATGAGGAAACTTTTAACGAGTGTAACAAAGAGAATACATATCCTACATTACCATTAGGCAAAACGAAAGTGAAAGGAGCAGTATCGAGTAATGGAGTAGACGTTAAATTACAGACGCATTTATCATTTTGTATTGCAGGTCACACATTTCACTCAAATTTTTGGATTGTTCTTTTATTGACAACAGACGTTATTTTAGGCACGAACTTTCTGATACAACACGACGCAGTGGTTGATTTTCAAAATTCTTATTTAATGTTGAAGGACGAAAATGTGCAATTGGCTTTAGAATTTCAGCATTCCTTGTCTGCGGAAGAACAAACAATTAATCGCACAGAGGTCATTTCCGCAACACGTAACATAGACAGTAATTCCACATTGTTCACGGATACGTACGTACATAACTATAACATTCCAGACGAAGATGACTACGACGTAATGCAGATGATTACTGATAAAGGTAAACAGAGCAGTGCAAATACAGACGACGAACGCACGCAACTACACAAAATTCTTTTACAGCAAGCTCCAGTTTTCGACAACATTCCTGGTACTATGTCCGGATTTATGTATGAATTTCAAGTCAAACAGCACGACACATTTAAAGCTAAGCATTATCCTATTCCGTATATTCATAGAGAACAAGTTAAAAAAGAATTGCAGGATATGCTCGATCAAGGAATTATTGAACCGGCAGTTAGTCCGTACATAAACCCGCTACATATTGTTCAGAAAAAAGATGGCTCACTTCGCCTCGTACTTGATTCACGTCACATTAATGACATTATTATTAATGAAACTGATCGACCAGAGACATTAGAGGAACTTTTACAGAAATTTCACGGTACAGCTATTTATTCCACATTAGATCTGAAATCGGGATTTTGGCAAATTCAACTTCATCCGAATTGCAGAAAGTACACAGCATTTCTCTGTTTTGGTGACTGTTATCAATTTTGTAAATTACCATTCGGCTTAACTATTTCTTCTGCAGCTTTTATTCGCGGTTTGAACACAATACTTCCGACAGAACTTAAAGACAGAATTACGACGTACGTAGATGACATTCTTATCGCAGAAGCTAACTGGTCTGAACACAATGTGATTTTAGAACGACTGTTACAAACTTTTCATGCACAAGGATTTACAGTTAATCTTAGTAAATCGCACTTTGGCAAAACTTCCATAAAATTTCTTGGACACGTAGTTTCAGCAGAAGGCATTGCGCCTGATCCGGAAAAACTTCAAGCTCTACGTGACATTACTGTTCCTACAACGAAGAAACAATTACGCAGTTTTTTGGGCTTAATTAACTTTTTTCGCAAATTTATTCATCATTCTGCTTTAGACACACCTAGATTATGCCATTCAACAGGTAAAAACAGTATTTGGTCTTGGGATAATCAAGCACATTCTGAATTTGTGAACCTGAAAGAAGCCTTGTTAAATGCTCCACTTTTATCGCACCCAGATCTTACCAGAAATTTTTCCATTGCCACCGACAGTTCCAACACCGCTTTAGGCGTACACATTTTTCAGGAAATTGAAGAAGATGGCTCAACAGTAATTAAAAACATCGCATTTGCAAGTCGCATTTTGTCACCTGCTGAACGAAATTATTCCGTTACAGAACTTGAAACGTTATGTGTTGTATGGGCTTTTACGAGATTTCGGCACTTTCTTTATGACAGACATACCACCGTTTACACAGACCATAGAGCTATACAATTCTTACTTTCGGCTAAATTCACTCATGACAGATTAAGCAGATGGAAACTTTATTTACAGGAATTTAATTTTACAATAGTTCACATTCCCGGCACACAAAATGTTATAACAGACGCACTATCGCGTTCTCTCAGCAACAATCAGCAAGACGTAGCGACCAACTTCTGCAAAGCAAATTTCAGTGTCATGTACATTCAGCAAGTTGCATTTGAAAATTTTATTTCATCGTCATTACAGGACATAGCAAAAGAGCAAAGTAAAGACAATGTGTGGAAATAAATTAAACACCTTTGGCAAGATAAGAATAATGTTACGATTAGGAACCACTGCACTGTACGCAATGACGTTCTGTTTCGCCGCTCTCATCCAAACAGCAACAATTGGTTATTATGCATTCCTGACGAACTGGTTAACAAATTAATATGGTATACTCATTTAAGTTATGCACATTACGGAGCCAGAAAATGTTTTCTTATACTGAGACAGAACTGTTATTTTGCCAATATGGAAAAACGTATACGACGAGTTTTAGCGTCATGTAAAATTTGCCAGAAAGCTAAGTCAGACACCACTTCACATATTCCTCCATTATGTCGCATTATACCTGTTAAATTAGGACATATGGCCGCAGTAGACATTTTAGGTCCGATTCCGAGAACTAATAGAGGTTATTGCTACATTTTTGTCGCTGTTGAACTCCCTTCAAAATTTGTTACTTTCACTCCGTTACGCAAAGCTACTGCTAAAACTGTTTCGAAAGCATTTGTAAAACATTTTCTATTTCATGTAGGGCATGTGATGAGAGTAATTTCCGATAATGGATCACAATTTCGTTCTGCTATATGGACACGCATGTTACGAGCTAGAAACATTTCTCCGATCTATATATCCAAGTACCATGCTTCTTCGAACCCCTGTGAACGATTAATGAAAGAAATTGGTAAACTGTGTAGAATATACTGCCACAAAACACATATTGACTGGGATACACACATATTCTCCTTCCAAGATGTAATTAATTCCATACCAAATGAATCCACTATGCTATCTCCGTCTGATATACTGAAATATGCTGAACCAGCTAACAAAATTAAAGAATTAGTACACTTTCCTACATCTCGTCGATTACGACACCACGAAATAATTAACATTGCGCTAAACAACATCAAACGTGCCGCAGAGCGCCGAAGAAGACAGCAAATACAGGTTTGTACGCGCCGAGACTTTCACATTGGACAGAAGATATTAGTACGAACACACTATTTATCCAATAAAATAAAAGGTAAGTGCAGTAAATCTGAACTTCTATACGCAGGTCCATATCGAATTCGCAGCATTCCTCACCCCAATGTTGTACACCTCGAAACTCTGAGAAGCAGAAAATCGAAAGGAAACCACCACTTATCCAACATAAAACCCTTTATTGAGTGAACATACTTTACGATTTATCACGCTGTAATGCTATTTGCTAATTTTTTATGAACATTTCTGCAATTATATTCACATGACTAATTATTGATGATTATCGTATTTTTCTTGGCAAGTGCCCGGCAAGGTAAGGTTAGCAGGTCGCTCTTCTAGTCGTTACACATCAGACCGTGCATATTTTTGCAGATGAACTTAGGCATTTTATGAATAATTATGCAATTCTATGTAGTGACGTATTAATTTTATCAAATTCTCTCTCCATTAAAGTCTTTAATTATCGTCTCTATTAACAACACTACATACAAACTGAACACAACGAACGTCACATTTTGCCTTTTTTATGTATATACGATTGTTTTCATTTTTTGTTTTTATGCACTGTGAAATAGTTAAGGTATAACACACCAGTTGACTTTGACATTTTTTGCCCTGTGATATCTCAACATCGTGACTATTTTACATTTTTCTTTTCTTTTCTGCTGCATTGTGATATTCTCTGTACAATTTTTGCCTTTGAACACTGTCTATGCTTTTGACATATTACGTTTTCTGTCATGTTATGCTGTATGCTTAATTGCGTCACCATTAACGAGTCATTATTTAGTGGGTATATGATTTAAATGCAAGGCATTAATCTTTGTTCATCAATTTCAGAAAGAAATGATACGTAAAGGAAATAAATTAAACAGAAATGGGAATTTCAACTACGGAATAGACGAAAGAACATACAAACACCGTATGAGGAAGAGTAAATGGATCAGAATTAACAAGCATTAACAAGAATATACTACACACATCGTAGAATAGCAGTTTTAACTAATTTTTTCTTTCAGAATACAAGGCGATTGATGCAGACTGTCAGACAGAACTACACGTCTTAGTTTTAAGTGATGAAATATGCTAGAGATAAGGAATAGTTGTGTAATGAATACTGAAGTGATTTTTTTGTAGATGATAATGAATGCTGATGAAGAGTAATGATGAAGGATATGCTACTATGAATAATAAAGTTTTTCTTTACAGGTGGTGATAATAATGAAGTTATGATAATATGGATAATGAAGTTTTTCTTTATAGATGAGGATGATGTTGAAGTTTATGTATTTATGCTACGTAGTTATTTAAGTATTTGTTGCAGTTTGTTTTGACAGTATGTTTTATATCGTATGGTATGATGACTGAAGGTTTTAGAAAGGACAGCTATGGAACACATTTTTTTATGCACATTTCACTACCTGTTAATTTGAAGTTCACTACTTTTCAGCATAATATGCGTTTCTTCTTTCAGCTCAATAATCCATTTTGTACACTCCTGGAAATTGAAATAAGAACACCGTGAATTCATTGTCCCAGGAAGGGGAAACTTTATTGACACATTCCTGGGGTCAGATACATCACATGATCACACTGACAGAACCACAGGCACATAGACACAGGCAACAGAGCATGCACAATGTCGGCACTAGTACAGTGTATATCCACCTTTCGCAGCAATGCAGGCTGCTATTCTCCCATGGAGACGATCGTAGAGATGCTGGATGTAGTCCTGTGGAACGGCTTGCCATGCCATTTCCACCTGGCGCCTCAGTTGGACCAGCGTTCGTGCTGGACGTGCAGACCGCGTGAGACGACGCTTCATCCAGTCCCAAACATGCTCATTGGGGGACAGATCCGGAGATCTTGCTGGCCAGGGTAGTTGACTTGCACCTTCTAGAGCACGTTGGGTGGCACGGGATACATGCGGACGTGCATTGTCCTGTTGGAACAGCAAGTTCCCTTGCCGGTCTAGGAATGGTAGAACGATGGGTTCAATGACGGTTTGGATGTACCATGCACTATTCAGTGTCCCCTCGACGATCACCAGTGGTGTACGGCCAGTGTAGGAGATCGCTCCCCACACCATGATGCCGGGTGTTGGCCCTGTGTGCCTCGGTCGTATGCAGTCCTGATTGTGGCGCTCACCTGCACGGCGCCAAACACGCATACGACCATCATTGGCACCAAGGCAGAAGCGACTCTCATCGCTGAAGACGACACGTCTCCATTCGTCCCTCCATTCACGCCTGTCGCGACACCACTGGAGGCGGGCTGCACGATGTTGGGGCGTGAGCGGAAGACGGCCTAACGGTGTGCGGGACCGTAGCCCAGCTTCATGGAGACGGTTGCGAATGGTCCTCGCCGATACCCCAGGAGCAACAGTGTCCCTAATTTGCTGGGAAGTGGCGGTGCGGTCCCCTACGGCACTGCGTAGGATCCTACGGTCTTGGCGTGCATCCGTGCGTCGCTGCGGTCCGGTCCCAGGTCGACGGGCACATGCACCTTCCGCCGACCAGTGGCGACAACATCGATGTACTGTGGAGACCTCACGCCCCACGTGTTGAGCAATTCGGCGGTACGTCCACCCGGCCTCCCGAATGCCCACTATACGCCCTTGCTCAAAGTCCGTCAACTGCACATACGGTTCACGTCCACGCTGTCGCGGCATGCTACCAGTGTTAAAGACTGCGATGGAGCTCCGTATGCCACGGCAAACTGGCTGACACTGACGGCGGCGGTGCACAAATGCTGCGCAGCTAGCGCCATTCGACGGCCAACCCCGCGGTTCCTGGTGTGTCCGCTGTGCCGTGCGTGTGATCATTGCTTGTACAGCCCTCTCGCAGTGTCCGGAGCAAGTATGGTGGGTCTGACACACCGGTGTCAATGTGTTCTTTTTTCCATTTCCAGGAGTGTATTTTTTCCAGGAGAAGCCTTTCATGATAGTTACTAAACTTGTTACTTATTAAGCCTATACTAGTACTTGCATTTTTTTTTATCCACTTGCGTCACAACCTTGCTACAGCTGACTCATGACGAATGATGTTACACATTTTTCATTTACAGGAACAACCCAGAAGCAATTTTTTTTCCTCTTCTTGCTTTCCCTTATAATTACCCAAAGCATTGCATTGCTAACTAACTAGCACAAAAACAAAACAAAATGTATTACCAGTCCCAAATAATGCTACTAGTTTAAGAGAATTCTGAGTAATACTGATCGGCTCTGAAGAGTATGTCACTTCAGTAATGACTTCTAAATGATACAAAAAAAATATATAAAATAATGCTTTGTAACTGGCAAATAACTGCCACTGTTTATTGTAATGAGACCACTTATAATGCCCATGATTATTAATGCTACGACTGTAATTAACTGATTTTTAATCATGACTTCTTAATGGTGTGTATCACCAGTTTCAAATAATGCTACTCATTTAAGAGAGTTCTGGATAATACTGAATGATGAACAATGTTTTATACTATTCAATACTTGCTGGCCATTAAGTGCCAATAATTAATGTAACTAAATGAATTATGTTATTAATTATGCCATTAATTAGCTCCTGTTTTCAATGATGACTTTTCATGTTCTGTAACTGGCCACCGAGTGCCAATAATTAATATAACTAAATGAATTATGACTTTTCATGTTTTGGTAACTGGCCACGGAGTGCCAATAATTAATATAACTAAATGAATTATGACTTTTCATGTTTTGGTAACTGGCCACTGAGTGCCACTAAATAATGTAACTAAATGGATTGTGTTATTAATTATGCCATTAATTAGCTCCTGTTTTCAATGATGACTTTTCATGTTTTGGTAACTGGCCAATGAGTGCCAATAATTTGTATAACTCAATGAATTATGTTAATGCTATGCCCATAATTGACTCTCCTTTTCATTGATGACTTCTGAAGAACATTATTCTGTCATACTAAATATGCTTTGTAACTGGCCAAGGACTGCCACTGTTTATAGTAATACGATTGCCCATGATGCCAATAATTTAATTTTATGAACATTATTCTGTAATACTAAATACATGGTACAGAAATGTTCAATAACTGGGCTATGAATGCCGCAAACTACTAATGTAATTCCTAATCAAGACTAGTCTGTGACTTAATGTCCTTCACCTTCTGACGTAACTACCTAGAATTACTGTAATATCCATTTGTCCTATCCATCCTCATGATCATGGAGCAGTATATTTGGTTTTTTCACTAATTCTACGTTGGTGTGCCTTGTAAGAGCGTGGTGTTGAGACGACATGCTGTCCACCACCGTGAGCGATGAAGACGTTATTATAGTCCCACTGTTTGGTGTACCTGATGTACTGCCAAAATGATAACAGGAAATATTACTACGACATTTCAGTGTCTTGGATACGCTGATAAATACTTCTGGGAAAAGAACTGCAAATTGTCTCACTTGGTGTTGTACTTCTGTGGAAAGATATGGACTTTCAGTGCAGCTGTGTGCAACCTAAGTGCTACAACCATGACGCAATCCTTCCTATTCCTTCCCTAATTCTTGTAAAATGAAAAAGTCATACACAGTGCGTGTGCACTTCCTTTCTTTTGTTAATAAGATCAGTTATCCTGAAATTACTAAAGACTTCTATAGTGCATGTGCACTTTATTACACTCCTTGATTTGTTTGTTTGTTGTAGAAAAAATACTAGAGAGTACTACAGTCCGTGTGCACTTTCGTCATTTGTCAATATAATTTGTACTCATTAGGTTTATTTGTCGTAAAAATATTAGAGTTTTTCAGTGCGTGTGCACTTTATACCATTTGTACTCATTACGTATATATTTTGTGACTTTCTGATATGCTCTGTACTACAGTGCGTGTGTATTTTTGGCGTTTATTAATATATTTTCTGATTTGCTGATATATTCTCAACTGCACTGCATGTGCACTTATGTCACTTGTCAAAATGATTTTTTACCTTTGCGTTTATTTGCTGTGAAAATGCTAAAGAGTTTTTCAGTGCATATGCGCTTATGTGTTAATACGTTTTCTACTGAACTTCAGTACCTGTGCACTTTTCTCATTTTTCAGTATGATTTGTACTCATTCTGTATACCTTTTATGATTTCCTGATCTGTTCAATACTTCAGTGCGTTTGCACTTATGTCATTTGTTACTCATTGTATAAACATTTCGCCATTTGCTGGTATGTTCTGAATTGCAGTGCATGTGCACTCATGTCACTTGTCAACATGATTTTTTGCCATTCTGTTTATTTGTTCTGAAAATGCTAAAGAATTTTTTCAGTGCGTGTGCACTTTGTTATCTATCAAATAATTTGTATATACATTTTTCTGATTTGCTAATATGTTTTGTACTCATATTTTGTCTTTGTCTGAAATGTTTTGTACTCGGTGCATGTGCACCACATGTAATTCATGTACTACATCTGAATATTCTGTAAATTGTAAAAGTTGATTAATTAAAAAAAAATTGCCGCGCTTGGCAAGTCCAAATGACTCACCATCGCTGCCAAATTTTTGCCCCCCCCCCCAGTGGAGGGTTATGAAACACGTATGTTGTGTGGCGGCGATGGCGAGGCATTGTAGAGTCTCTGACCAGAGAGCTGTTTGTCATTCCTAGTCTGCGCTTGACCGCGCGAGAGTTCAGTCTGTTGCGGTCCAGTTGCGGTGCAGTTGCGAGTTAGAGTTCGAGAGTAGTAGCGCATGCGAGATGACATAGTCTCTGGTAGTAGCGTGCGAGAGATAGTCGCAGTTGTGTGTGAGGAGTCGGCGGGCGTCGACATGGCACTCTGGTCAAGATTCAGGACGAGGTATATTTTTAAATAAGGTAATGAAGCAGCATTGCGCACATTTGATTATGTAATGTAAATTAACTGTAACTAATTTGTTCAAGAATCGCCCCAATAATAATTTTGTTTTTAAACCAACCATTTTTAACAAAGAATCCTTTTTTGAAAGAATAATTGCCTTACATTTCCATAAAGAAAAGTTCCCTTTAACTTCAAAAAAAATATATATATATATTTTGCGATGCATTTCCTCCAAGCTATGGCGAAAAATAAGAGCAGATGCAGTTTTACTGAGGTAAGAATTGGAGTTTAATCAGGGCCTAAGATCGACATTTCGGTCTATTTGCATTTTCATTATCATTGAATTGACTTATATTTTTGTGGGCAGCTTATACCTCGATCGAGTACAAATGACAGCTCCAACAATGCACTTCCCTCTTTCCTGTACGCGATACTACTACCATATGTATATCGCTACACGATGACTTTCGTCACCTCATTGTACACTAATGCCCATTACAATTGCTACACTACGAAAATGACGTGCTACAGACGCGAAATTTAACCCACATGAAGAAGATGCTGTGATATGCAAATGATTAGCTTCTCAGAGCATTCACACAAGGTTGGCGCAGGTGACGACACCGACAACGTGCTGATATGAGGAAAGTTTCCAACTGATTTCTCATACACAAACAGCAGTTGACCGGCGTTGCCTGGTGAAATGTTGTTGTGATGTCTCGTGTAGGGAGGAGAAATGCGTAACATCACGTTTCCGACTGTGATAAAGGTCGTATTGTAGCCTATCGCGATTGCGGTTTATGTTATCGCGACATTTCTGCTCGCGTTGGTCGACATCCAGTGACTGTTAGCAGAATATGCAATCGATGGGTTCAGGAGGGTAATATGGAACGCTGTGCTGGATCCCAACGGCCTCGTATCACTAGCAGTCGAGATGACAGGCATCTTATCCACATGGCTGTAACGGATCGTGCAGCCACGTCTCAATCCCTGAGTCAACAGATGGGGACGTTTGCGAGACAACAACCATCTGCACGAACAGTTCGACGACGTTGGACTATCAGCTCGGAGACCATGGCTGCGGTTACCCTTGACGCAGCATCACAGACAGGAGCGCCTGTGATGGTGTACTCAACGACGAACCTAGGTGCACGAATGGCAAAACGTCATTTTTTTCGGATTAATCCAGGTTCAGTTTACAGTATCATGATGGTCGCATCCGTGTTTGGCGACACCGCGGTGAACGCACATTGGAAGCGTGTATTCGTCATCGCCATACTGGCGTATCACCCGGCGTGATGGTATGGGGTGCCATTGGTTACACGTCTCGGCCACCTCTTGTTGGCATTCACTGCACTTTGAACAGTGGACGTTACATTTCAGATGTGTTACGACGCATGGCTCTACGCTTCATTCGATCCATGCGAAACCCTACAGTTCAGCAGGATAATGCATGACCGCATGTTGCAGGTCCTGTACGGGCCTTTCTGGATACAGAAAATGTTCGACTGCTGCCCTGGTCAGCACATTCTCCAGATCTCTCATCAGCAGAAAACGTCTGGTCAATGGTGGCGAAGGAACTGGCTCATCACAATACACCAGTCACTACTCTTGATGAACTGTGGTATCTTGTTGAAGCTGCATGGGCAGCTGTACCTGTGCACACCATCCAAGCTCTGTTTGACTCAATACCCAGGCGTATCAAGGTCGTTATTACGGCCAGAAGTGGTTGTTCTGGGTACTGATTTCTCAGGATCTATGCACCGAAATTGCGTGAAAATGTAATCTCATGTCAGTTCTAGTATAATATATTTGTCCAATGAATACCACTTTTTCATCTGCATTTGTTCTTGGTGTAGCAATTTTAATGTCCAGTAGTGTGTATACGGACACGGTGTTACAGGTCGATGAATAACCTTAACAAATAAAAAGAAGCTAAACACCAGTTATACAACAAAAACAGTGTGTCTTTTAGTTTGCGGTAGACGAACCATATCCCAGGAATTACATGACAACGGTTAGCTTTCAGACTTTACGAGCCACTTTCAGCCCTCGCAAGTGCGGCAGCGTCCTATCAGTGGCAGTTCGGTGACAATGCGTCTCGCGCACAACTTCCGACTCTCGTTTCTGTCTCGCCCGCGGCGGCTGGACTTGTAAGGCGCCGAGATGGGCCTGGCCACCGCCGACACGCGGCAGCAGCCAGACAGCGGAAGCCGTGCGTGCCGGCGATACGCGGCGCAGATAGCGGGGGCGGCCGGCAAAAAGCGGCCAGATGGCGGATCGCCTCTGGAACAGTTTTTTTGTGGCGGTAACGATTACCGATATCTGCTGCCGCATCGCGCTAGGTCCTCGCGCAAATGCGTTGGCCTCGTGCAGGAGAGCTCGAGAAAGGGAGGAGGAAGGTGGGCGGAGGCTCCACGCTGCGTCTGTTCTGGCTCAGGCGGGGGCGAGCGGCGGAAGCACGAGATGCTGGCCGGAGATAACCTGAAGCACGGCCGCCACACTTTACGGTTAACATAATTAACAAAACTTGGACCAGTTGGTTGTGGAGTTTGTTACGTGCTCGCGCTGGTCGAGAAAGAAAAGGGCTATAACTTTAAGAAAGCGCTCTAGTTTCCTGTCTTGTTAGTGGAGTGTACTTTTACAAGTAGCATTTTTATGTTATTTTCCTAATCTGTAACATAGAGTTTGGCAGGCTGTACGTGATAGCATGTCAAATAATATCCAGCTGTTGATAGATAAAGAAATATATTTTTTCAATGTTTATTTATTTGGCTTCCAGAGCTTGCACTGTATTTAACCCGTCAGGGTAGCCGAGAGCGCTAACGTGCTGTATCCTGGACTCGGGTAGGCGCACCGGCCCTGATCGAATCCTCCCGGTGGATTAACGACGAGAGCCGGTGTGCTGGGCAGCCTGGATGTGATTTTTAGGCGGTTTTCCACATCCCGCTAGGTGAATACCGGGCTGGTCCCCACGTTCCGTCTCAATTACACGCGTTGCAGACATTTGAAACACGTCCGCACTATTTCATGTTTTACACTAGACGCAGACATTTGGGGCATCCGGCCATCCCTAACACTAACATTGCCAAATCTAATCTAACCTCACCGACCCTGCGATCGCTGCGGGACTATGGCGTAAGCGAAACAAAGACAGAAAGAATTTTGCACTGTATTTAGCCATCAAGAAAACGTGTTTTCATCGAGTGCATAAGTGTACAGCGAAAATACACTGAAGAGAAAAAGAAATCGGTATATCTGTGGTGTCACCGCCAGACACCACATTTGCTAGGTGGTAGCTTTAAATCGTCCGCGGTCCCTTAGTACATGTCGGACCCGCGTGTCGCCACTGTGTGATCGCAGACCGAGCGCCACCACAAGGCAGGTCTCGAGATACGGACTAGCACTCGCCCCAGTTGTACGACGACTTTGCTAGCGACTACACTGACGAAGCCTTTCTCTCATTTGCCGAGAGACAGTTACAATAGCCTTCAGCTAAGTCAATGGCTACGACCTAGCAAGGCGCCATTAACCATTTTAAGATAGAGTCTCACTTGTATCCTCAAGCAATGCTGTATACCAATGATGGATTAATAGTTAAGTATAATAGCAGCTACGTACTTTTCTTGCTACCATTCATTACGTATCCTGTTTCAGACCTCTATCTAGCCAAAGTGAGATTACGCGTGCCTTTCGGCTACTTCAGTGTGGCGTAGCTGTCTTGTTACGCCAGACCAATATCTGCCTAGTATTGTATATAGATCCCGCGAGTACGTAGAAGTGCCGGAACAAGACGTGGTATGGGCTCGACTAATGTCTGAAGTAGTGCTGGAGAGAATTGACACCATGAGTCCTCCAGAGCTGTCCATAGATCCGTAAGAATACGATGGCGTGTAGATCTCTTCTGAACAACACGTTGCAAGCATCACAGATATTCTCAATAATGCTCATCTCTCGGGTGTTTGGTGGCCCGCGGAAGAGTTTAAACTCAGATGAGTGTTCCTGGAGCCACTCTGTAGCAATTCTGGACGTGTGGGATGTCGCATTGTCCTGCTGGAATTCCCCAAATCCATCGGAATGCACAAAGGACATGAATGTATGCGAGTTATCAGGCAAGATGCTTACGTACATCTCACCTGTCTCACGTATCAGAGGTCCCATACCACTTCAGCTGCACAGGCCCCATGCCATTAGAGAGCCTGCACCAGCTCGAACAGCCCCCTGCTGACAAGCAGGGTCTATGGATTCATGAGATTGTCTCCATACCCGTACATGTCCATCCGCTCGATACAGTTTGAAACGATACTCGTCCGACCAGGCAACATGTTCCCAGCCATCAACAGACCGTCGTTGTTGATGGGCCCAGGATAACCGTAAAGCTTTGTGCCGGGCAGTCATCAAGGATACCCGAGTAGGACCTCGGCCCGATAGCCCATATCGATGATGTTTCGTTGAATGATACGCAAGTTGACTTGTTGATGGCCTAGCATTGAAATCTACTGTAATTTGCGGAAGTGTTCCACTTCCGTCACGTTGAACGATTCTCTTCTGTCCTCCTTGGTCTCGTTCTAGTAGGATCTTTTTCCGGCCGCATCGAGGTCGGAGATTTGATGTTTTAACGGATTCGTGATACGGTACACTCGTGAAATGGTCGTACTGGAAAATCCGCACTTCATCGCTACCTCGGAGATGCTGTGTCCCATCACTCGTGCGCCGACTATAACACCACGTTCAAACTCAATTAAATCTTGATTACCTGTCATTGTAGCAGCAGTAATCGATCTAATAACTTCGCCCGACGCCTGTCTTGTATTGGCGTTGCCGACCGCAGCGCCGTGTTCTGTCTGTTACCATATCTCTTATTTGAATACATGCCGTTTCTTTGGCACTTCAGTGTAGATGCATATTTACAGAACTGAAAGCTCAAACTGTCAATTTTTTTGTTTTTCACAAAAAAGTTTAATAAATAGACATAATAGACATATTTATTTCATCAATTCGCACTACATGTTGAGTACTGGTTTCGTCCCTATGCTCTTAAGAAATGAAAATGACTGTCTTATGTCTTTAGAAACAACGAGGGAAGGTGCTGACTGAGGCAGGAAATAACCCATACTCATCAAAGTCCTCAAACATTCCGATCGTTTATTCTTGAATTTGGAACACAACAACAGGATGTGGTTTACATCAGCTTCTGAGTCAGAACCAGACTCACATGCAGGAGAATCGTAGATGTTGGTCCTGTACAAATATACAGGAAGCGAGCCATAGTTAAAACGGAGTCAAATGATGGTGGAAATAGTAGATCTGTCCAAATGCATCCTCGTAAACCAAGGACTAGTAGGAATTTGAGATTGTAATGCAACATAATACCCAACTGTCGTTTGTTGGGACACATTCTAAGTCTGTTGACATTGCTGTTTTTCTTTGATTCTTGACTTCAGTAAGTAATCTGTGTACGGTAATTTCAAATCTAGAACAGGTCCCGCAGATGCAGTTTGCTTCGCTAAGTCATCAACTTCCTCATTACAGCGGATGCCAGAGTGAGACATCACCCATAACGAAATGATTGTTTGCCCTCTCCGTTTACAGCGAATCTGTTTTAGTACCACATCCAAAATATAACGTTTTGTTGTTTTATTCCACATTCGGTGTTGAAAACTTTTAAGAACGCTCCTGGAACAGGACACATTTAATATCTTTAAGAAAGAAGTTGAAAAAATGAAAATGCAAACTTAATTGCCGCAGTCTCCGCGCAAAAATTTAAGCACATCCCTCTTACGGAACTTTACTGACCTTCAACGAGACTATTAAGTGTGCAATTTATGTTAATAAACAGCGAGCGTGTCATAATAACACATTGTAACCTGACAATTGAGTGTGTCAAGGTCACATTCGAATATAGGTAAATGTGAAGAACATTTCATAGAATTTGTGAGGAGATACCAAGAGGCAACGCTTGTGCAGACGGCCGGAATTTTAGTACTTCTGTCGGAGACATTCCGTAGTTCGTAAATGCAGTTTGTGTTCTTATAGCCAGGACTTTCCTAGAATGAAAAGTTTGTTTTACAGCGCGCTTGTAGGCGTGCAATACATGGCTCCAAGGCAGACAAAAAAAATGGCTCTGAGCACTATGGGACTTAACTTCTTTGGTCATCAGTCCCCTAGAACTTAGAACTACTTAAACCTAACTAACCTAAGGACATAACACACATCCATGCCCGAGGCAGGATTCGAACCTGCGACCGTAGCGGTCGCGCGGTTCCAGACTGAAGCGCCTAGAACGGCTCGGCCACTCCGACCGGCCTCCAAGGCAGACAGGAATGGCTCAGAAATGAAGAGTAATTCGAGGAGTAGAATGTTTTGATGTGCCCCCCCCCCCCCCTCCCCCGCCCACCACAACACACAGGTGAGGGAGCCAATTACATTTAACTCTTTCTTGCACTCATTGACATTATATTGTATGCGAAGTGCTCAACTGAGCTAAGAGTCCAGTATCATTCCGGGGAACCGAGCATGAGGTTTTATCTGGAAAGTATACTTACCGCATGTGTCGTGATCAAAAATGCGAGCAGTGATGGATTTGCAAAAAGGGGCGGTCATGGATTTGCCAGCCAAAATCTCCAACCCATCAGAGAAGTACAGGGTGATTATAATTTAAGTTACCCTTTCAAACCGCTGTAGAGATAACACCACTTTTCAGAATGACGACAAATTGCAACGGAATACTATCGGAGAAGGGGAAAAACATATGGTAGAAGAAAAATAAATAGTTACGAAATGTAGCATTTAGATGGGGCTGTGTTGTTGTTGTGGTTTTCAGTCCGGGGACTGGTTTGATGCAGCTCCCCATGCTACTCTGTCCTGTGCAAGCTTCTTCATCTCCCAGTACCTACTGCAACCTATATCCTTCTGAAGCTGTTTAGTGTGTACATCTCTTGGTCTCCATCTACGATTTTTACCCTCCACGCTGCCCTCCAGTACTAAATTGGTGATCTCTTGATGCCTCAGAATATGCCCTACCATCCTATCACTTCTTCTAGTCAAGTTGTGCAACAAATTTCTGTTCTCTCCAATTCTATTCAGTACCTCCTCATTAGTTATGTGATCTACCCATCTAATCTTCAGCATTCTTCTGTAGCACCACATTTCAAAAGCTTCTATTCTCTTATTGTCTAAACTATTTACCGTCCACGTTCCACTTCCATACATGGCTACGCCGGCCGCGGTGGTCTCGCGGTTCTAGGCGCGCAGTCCGGAACCGTGCGACTGCTACGGTCGCAGGTTCGAATCCTGCCTCGGGCATGGATGTGTGTGATGTCCTTAGGTTAGTTAGGTTTAAGTAGTTCTAAGTTCTAGGGGACTTATGACCACAGCAGTTGAGTCCCATAGTGCTCAGAGCCATTTCAACCATTTGAACCATACATGGCTACAATCCATACAAATAGTTTCAGAAACGACTAAAAATGGTTCCGATGGCTCTGAGCACTATGGGACTTAACATCTGTGGTCATCAGTCCCCTAGAACTTAGAACTACTTAATTCTAACTAACCTAAGGACATCACACACATCCATGCCCGAGGCAGGATTCGAACCTGCGACCGTAGCAGTCGCGCAGTTCCATACTGAGCGCCTAGAACCGCTAGACCACCGCGGCCGGCCTAATCAGAAGTGATGTGCCAACACTGAAACAGCAGGAGTTCTTCGGTGGAAATATGCAGTGTTGAATGGTTCACTTTCATGGATTGTCAGTAAAGCAGAATTAACAAATGTTTGGAAACCAAAACTCGGAAAATGCTAATTAATAGCTAAATTGAATATTAAGTATATCGATTGTTATCTTGTATACCAAAACGTAAATGTGATGATTCTCAGAGCCCGAAATTTGGAAAAATGACTTCGGACTTGCTGAGACTCAACAGAACGTCTAGGTAATCAGAATCGTACTCTGGATTTACGCAAGAGTAAGTCGGCACAGACTTATGGGAGACAATTCTGACGCTATGCTCGATAATGCAGCCAATTTCAAGAAAATTGGAGACACCCTCAAAGCATTCGTCGAAAAAGTAGTCCGGAAACCTATTCCCGAGAAAACTGGGATAAACTATAGGGAAAGACGAGTAATGTACAATATTTACAAGAAACAGTAGGAAACAATAAAATTTGAACCCCAAGACGGAATAAATAGAATTAAAAAGGACAAAATACATGGGCGCAGTCTTTGTCCGCTGCTCCTCATCTCGTACGTTGACGAAGTTGTGAAAAGAATAAAGCGTAGGAGTCGTATTAAAATTCAGAGGGGAAGAGTACAACAATAATATCGGCTGTTAGCAATACGATCCTCTGTGACAGGAACAGTCGTACACCTTTTGAATGCAGTGATCTGTTTAATGAGGTTTGTAATATGGACTAAGAATAATCCAAATAAAGACGAATCTAATGAAAAGTAGCTGAACAGAATTGGTGGTAAACTTATCAAAACTGGAGACGGCATAACAGACTAAGCGAAGGAATTCCTGTACCTTAGAGCGAAATAGCTCATGACGAAGGAAGCAGGGTATAAAAACTATATAGCACAAACAACAAGGGCATTCCTAATTAAAATACGTCAGCTAGTATCAACAAAAGCTTCAGTTTGTGAAAGGAATGTCTGAGAACGCACTTTTGGAGCACACTATGGACATTGGTCAAACCGGAAAAGAAGGGATCGTAGCGTTTGATAAGTGGTGTTGCAGAATATTTGTCAGAATTAAGTGGGCTAATGAGATAAGAGATAACGAGGACTTCCGCAATGGGATTTCAGTTATTCCCGTACAGTAGTTGCCGATAATGAATACGCCAGAAGGAGAGCTAAGTAAAGACAGTTTTGGGTCCTATGGAGTCCGAGGTGAACGTCCCCCGCAGCATAATATTGCCCCCACTACATACAAGGCTTCTCTGCAGTTCAAAATTAAGTGCCTGGCAGAAGGTTAATCACACCAGCTTGAGACTGCTTATCTACCGTTCCATTACCGTACAGCGCGCGGAGACAAAAAAAACCGAGCCGTTAAATCTTTTCATGCGATCTCTGATTTCCCTTGTTTTATTACAACGACTATTGCCTCCTATGTACCAGGTGTAGAAGTATGAATCCGGAATTTCCCTATAGATATCGCTAGCCCTCAGTGTAAGGCCCGTTATTGAGACAGCGTCTGCAGCGCCATCTGATACCTGTAACGGCTGACGACGAATGTCAACACACAGTAACCCAAGTTCCATACGTCGGTATCTTTTACAAACCGTAAACATGTTGAGTTTTGTGCCTACGAACTACGATTTGCGGGTAGTAATGGTTTTCTGTTATCATTTGAAGTAAACAGCTGCAGAATCGCATCGAATGCTTATCGATGCTTTCTGGAAACATGCTCTTGGGAAAAAACAGTGTTTCGAGTGGTTCAAAAAATTCAAAAGTGGCGATTCTGACGTGAGAAACGACGAGCGCGTGTAACAACCGAGAAAGTTCGAAGACAACGAATTGCAGGCCTTATTGGATGAAGATGATACTCAAACTCAACAGGAACCAGCGGAACAATTGAATGTGACGCAGAAAAGCCCTTTCTCTTCGGTTGAAAGCTAGGTGCAGAAAGCGGGAAAAAGGGTTCCGCATGAACTGAATGAAAGACAGCAAGCTACTCGGAAGACTACTTGTGAAATGTTGCTTGCCAGACGCAAAAGAAAGTTGCTTCTTCATCGAATAGTGACATATGATGAAAAATGGATCCTAAGCGTCGTAAATCACGCGTAAATCCAGGAAAACCATCGACATCCGCTGCAAGACCAAACCACTTTCGAAAGAAAACAATGCTCTGTGTTTGGTGGGATTAGAAGGGTGTCATACATTATGAGCTGCAAAAATTTGGTGAAACTGATCGCTACCGACTTCAAATGATCGATTTAAATCAAGCATTACGTCGAAAATGACCGGAGTATGGAAAGAGGCAAGTCGTATTCCCTCAAGATAACGCCCCATCACACACAGCAAAACGGGTCTGGGAAACGATCGTGGTGTTCAGCTTGGAAATACTAGGGCATGCGGCTTATTCTCCAAACTTGTCTCTGTCCGATTATCATCTGTTTGCAACACAGCGACGCGCTCCCGCTGAACAACACTTCAGTTCATATGAAAATGTACGAAAATGGCTCGCTGACCGGCTCGCTCCAAAAGAGGAACTATTTTTTTGGCGTGGCATTTATAGCCTGCCGGAGAGGTGGGAGAAATTTATAAATAGCAGTGGAGATTATTTTGATTAAAATATTGTTTATCAGTCTCAAAGAGAAGACGTGAAATTATTGCAGCCGAATGCCGGTTTCAAACTTCTACACGTGGTAGGTGGGCGTCAACAAAATATTTTCGCATTCGCAGGAGAAAGTTGATGTTGGAAATTTCGTGAAAAGATCTTGCTGCAATAAACAAACGCCCTCGTTTTAATGATTTCCACAGGAGCTCGCTTATTATGTCCGTGACACTTTGTCCAGTATTTCGCGAAAATACAAAACAAGATGCTCTTCCTTGAAAGTTTTCCATGTCGTCCGTCAATTTCGTGTGATAAAAGTCGCTTACTTCTCAGCAGTACTTCAGAAGAGGACGGACAAGCGTAGTGTAGGCAGTCTCTTGGACATACTTGTTGCATCTTCTACGTGTTCTGCCAATGAAACAACGCAGTCTTCGCTTTCCCCACAATACAGTTTATGTGATCGATGCAATTTAATTTATTTATAATTATATCCTTAAGTATTTAGTTGAATTCGCAGCCTTTAGATTAGTGTAGTTTATCGAGTAAGCGAAACTTATGGATTTCTTATAGTACTCGTCTAGCTGACTACACACTTTTCGTTATTTACGGTCGATTGCCAATTTTCGAACCATCTTGTCTAATCATCTTTCAGTTGGTTTTGATCTTCTGATGAGTTTACTAGACAGTAAACGATAGCATCATCCGCAACAATCTAAGAGGGCTTCTTATATTCTCTCCTAAATAGTTTACCTAGATTAGGAAAAGCAGAGGGGCTATAAGAATTACTTGGGGAACGCCAGGTATTACATCTGTTTTACTCCGTTACATTACATCAGTTACTACGAACTGTAACCTTTCTGACCGAAAATCACGAATGTAGTCGCAGAACTGAGACGATAGGACTGCTCCACAAGAATACAATTTCGTTAGGAGCCACTTAAGAGGAACCGTATCAAAAGCCTTCTGACAATTTACAAACAAGGAATCAACATGAGAACTCCTATCGATAAGACTCATTACTTCGTGTGAATAAAGAGCTATTTGTGTTTCACAAGAACGATATTGTCTGGTGCTGTGCTGGCTATTTGTAAATAGATCGTTTTCTTCGAGGTAATTCGTAATGTTCACATTTATTCGAATTTGTTTCAGCTTGAGACAACTATATCTCGAAAACGACGCGTCGTACGAAGAAAAATATTCAGCGTGAAAAGTTAATATTAGTGAAGTGGGCATCAATCTGTGTTACAGCTGGCCACCGGCTAACCACCTCTCCTGCCTGGGGAGGTAAACTTTGTATATAGAAGTAGGAAGCCCCCCATTTTGTAGAATATTTAAATTATACACAAAAAAATACGTACCGTTTAATTAAGCCATTGTTTTCCATTCAGTGGTAGATACCACTGTAATGGAGAAATGTCAAGTGTGCCTGGTTTTGCAATTAAGAACCGACGCTTATGATTTCACGATTCATTTACGAAGTCAATGTAAACTTTTGTGTCCTAACGGTTGTTATTTATGTTCGAAATTTCCTTTAGTGTTGCAAATTTGATTGTAAAGTACAATATGATTAGCCATTCCCAATGTATGGTGAGAAACTACGTTTAGCGTAATCCAGGAACAACGACATGGATGTAATAGTTTTCTTTTTCCCATCGGGGTGTTTGATATCGGTGAGGTCCCTTGTCATTCACCATTAGGGTGCTTGATTTCGGCGAGTCCCCACGCTTCTCACCCTTGGGCTGCTTGATTTCGTCTTGATGGGAACAGAGAACTATTACAGAACGTAGTTCTTAATCGGATGCTGAAAAAGCCAACCATATAGCAGTGACACTGAAATTTGTATAACTAAAGTAAGTTTCGAACATAAATATCAAGCTTTAGAACACGCAGGGTTATATTTACATCTGAAATGCAATGCCGATTAAAATGCGTCGGTTATTTATTGCAAAAATATTGAAATTTGATAAATGTCGATTACAGCGCTTTCTATCACGAATGCAAAACAATGGTTTGAGGAAACCGTAAGCATTTTTGGTGTAGAATCTGAATATGCATTAGAAATGGGGCGATCGCGCGAAAGCAGGAGGTGTGGTTAGGAGGTGGCCAGTTGTAACACAGACAGATGTCCACCATTACCAACATTAACTTTTCACATAGAACTTTTTTTTTCGTGCGGTGCGTCGTTCTTGAGATATGTAGTTGTGTCAAGTTGAAACACCCCGTATGTTCCGAAATCCTACTCCAAATCTACGTCAGTGCCATGGATGTGAAATTCAAAAGATTACTCCTATTTCCTTTCTTTGAGTATGATATGATCTGCACAACTTCCCAGTCTTTGGGTGGGGCCGCGTGGGGTAGCTGCGCGGTCTGAGGCGACTTCTGACGGTCCGCGCGGCTCCTCCCGTCAGAGGTTCGAGTCCTCCCTCGGGCATGGGTGTGTCTGTGTTAGATTAAGTTACGTTAAGTAGTGTGTAAGCTTAGGGACCAATGACCTCAGAAATTTGGTCCCATAAGCCCAACGACAAATTTCCAAATTGTTCTTCGGGTGGGAATGTTTCGTCGAACGAGCTATGTGATCGTATATGATTGCTAAGTAGGGAGCTATTGTGTGAGTATACTCTGAAACGACCCTAACTGATATACAATCTGGGCCAGATGACGTGCCCTTATGAAGTGATAACAGCTGCTTCACTGCACCAAGGATACCTATTTCCAAGTAACTCATGTTGGCAGCTGTTCTCGATTCGAATTGTGGAATACTTATCTCCTCTTCTTTGGTGAAGCAATTTCGGAAGATTCTTTTTAGTGATTCCACTTTTTTGTCACTGCCATCGGTAATCCTACCATTGCTGTTGTACTGTATCTTCTGAGATGGTCATGAACTTGAAGTGTGTAAATGACATGTATCGATAACTATTGTATGAATCGCTGGCGTAGCATGCCAGCGAGTAATCAAGTGCATTATATAGAATTCCATGGACTTTCCATGGACATCCATAATGTTGGAAGTACATCGCCATTCTGTCATGCAGTGAAACAACTTCTAGTAACATCGGTAGAACATCAGCAGGAAATCAGCATACATTGCACTATTTAGATTGCCATCGATAAAATAGGGGCCAATTATCCTTCCACCCATAATGCGGCACCATACATTAACCCACCAAGGTCGCTTATGTTTCACTTGTCGCAGCCATCGTAGATTTTCCGTTGCCCGATAGTGCATATGATGCCGTTTTACGTTACCGCTGTTGGTGAATGACGCTTCGTCGCTAAATTGAACGTGTGTAGAAAATCTATCATCGTCCCGTAATTTCTCTTGTGCCCAGTGGCAGAACTGTTCACGACGTTCAGAGTCGTCGCCATGCAATTACTGGTGCAGAGAAATATGGTACGGGGTACAATCGATGTTGATGTAGCATTCTCAACACCAACATTTTTGAGATTACAGATTCCCGATCAATTTGTCTGCTATTGATATGCGGATTTGCCGCGACAGCAGCTAAAACACCTACTTGGGCATCATCGTATGTTGCAGGTCGTGGCTGACGTTTCACACTTGGCTGAACACTTCCTGTTTCCTTAAATAACGTAACTATCCGGCGAACGGTCGGGACACTTGGATGATGTTGTCCAGGATACCGAGCTGCATACATAGCACACGCCCGTTGGGCATTTTGATCACAATAGCCATACACCAGCACGATATCGACCTTTTCCGCAATTGGTAAACGGTCCATTTTAACACGGGTAATGTATCACGAAGAAAATACCGTCCGCACTGGTGGAATGTTAGGCGATACCACGTACTTATACGTTTGTGACTATTACAAAGCGAAAAACGTGGTCCACTGAAACATTCATATTTCCTTACGTACTACACGAATGTGTAATAAAAATGGGGGTTCCTATTTAAAAAAACGCTGTTGATATCCGTTTCACCTATGGAAGCGCCATCTAGCAGGCCAACCATAGCGCCATCTGGTTTCCCCCTTCAAGCTAGACGAGTTTCGTTCTTTGTAGTTTTTTCGTTTGACGCTTATTTCGTGAGATATTTGGCCTGATCACTATCAAATGGCTCTGAGCACTATGGGACTTAACAGCTGTGGTCATCAGTCCCCTAGAACTTAGAACTACTTAAAACTAACTAACCTAAGGACATCACACTCATGCATGCCCGAGGCAGGATTCGAACCTGCGACCGTAGCAGTCGCGCGGTTCGGGACTGAAGCGCCTAGAACCGCTCGGCTACCGCGGCCTGCTTGGTCGCTATCTATGGACCATCCTGGTATCTGTGAAGATTCAGGAGAGAGACAATTAACTATTTCTTTTGCATCCCGCCTGGTAAGCGGAGCGTGGGTCTGCTCCTGAGATCTGTAAAATAGGCCGAAGGAAAGTAGCGAGTAGGAGCAGGTGAGATAAAGAACTTCGGCACTGCAAGTAAAGTTAAAGCACCATTACTGGTGTATAAACATACACAAACACATTACTTAACTTTTGGTACAGATGAGCACGTAGGTGCGAAGCCGTTCATGTATCAAAGCTCACAGTTTATCAAAACTAGACATGATTCTCTTAATGGGATTTCCGCGATCGTTCTTTAAATACAAATATGGCATTTCAGTGTTTGATCGCTATTTCTTATTTTCAATGACCGGTTTCAGGCTAGCAGCCCATCTTCAATTCATTTATAGCATATATTGCGACAACGAACCGATAGTTCTGTACCGACAAGTTACTCTATAACTGCAATATATGATCTTAAGATGGGCAGCTAACCTGAAACCGGTCATTGAAAATAAAAAATAGCGATCAAAGACTGAAATGCCATATTTTTATTTAAAGCTAACAGTTACTAGAAGTTACAAAGGCAAAGTATATAATGGCTATCTCCCCTACAAGTAGATGGTAAGTTGCTTGGTCGTTTACTGTTGACCAACTGGGTAGAACGCAGAGCGGCGCTCGTTGAGCTCCACAGCGTCGGCTAGAGGGCGCTGTGGTCGGCGTTGGTCTTTCGCTCTCGAAGTGCCAACCTACGAACGTCCACCTACTCTGTGGCATCGGAACTATGATGGTCCCGTAACCACCCTGAGCACTGAGCTAATTTGCTGATTGCTGATCCTCGTCGGGCTGAATTAAATTACATTACACTGTTCATAGTATTATTAGTTATTTCTCTTTTGTTTTTACGTCTTTTTATTAAAAGCTATCAAAGCAGATATAATAAATTTAAAATTTTACTTAATTACATTACACTGTCTCTCAGTGTAGGTACTGAATTCGTTCGTGGAATGGTGCTGTGTTTTGAGCAGCTGCTTGCGCGTATGACGGCTTATCTGGGCAGTATTATCGACTATTGTAAGAAGAAACGACATTCATACGACCACGGGACACGCTTCTATTGATCAACGGTCCAATCTCGATGATCCCGTGCCCACTGCAAACGGAACTGGCGATGTCGTTCGCTCAGCGGGAGTAAATGTCGCGTGCAGAGCCCCATCTTGAACAACGTGAGCTTAACGCTGGAAACACTATACGATTGTACAAGAATTGTACTCTGTCGTGAAATCTGCCACAGAGGACCGCCTACCCTGGACTGCACAGCTGGCAACCCTCCGACCTCGGCATCCTATTGTAAGTGAACACTTGCCGCATACTCGTGTTATTACTGTCCTTTAACCTGTTTCCATAGGTGCTTATGGCAGAATCTACCCTTGTAGAAGTCTCTATTTGTGGCCCGAATCATCATTAGAATTTTTCATTTTATTTGTTTTCCCTACCGCGCCATGTAATTGCAACGCCAACTGGGAGCACTGAGTCTCATGCTGGGCAGTGATCATAATGTTTTGGCTCATCTGTGTAGCTCTTTATTTCTTTCACCAAATATTATCTAAAGTGTAACCTTGGAAGTGATAACCCTTTCGGCACGCCATTTTTCACCCATGTTAATTATGTAGGCCCTGCAGAGGAATTGCGGCCATCTCAGTTACGTAGCGACTCATGAGGATGACTAAATGTGTGACAGGGAATGACAGAGTTTCTTTGCCGCTAGCAGTTGTGGCACTAGATTTTATTCTGTATCGGTGAGGAAGACATGACCAGGGCGGCAGAACTGAGCGAAATAGTTGTAGACTCGTACAAGAACAGCATCTGGCCTTTTATAAATGCGTGACACTTTGCTTTTGAGTGCGGACGGTGGCACCTCGCCATAGAGTTGGCCCACGAGGGCGACCCCGTCTTCAGCAGGACAGTGGCCAATGGCCTGCAATCCGGAGGCGCATTGTCCACATCGGGTGTGCGACTGACAGAGTTTCATAATTTGCAGTGGGAAGGAGAGCATTGTCCTCCAGAGATATAGAATGAACACGCAATTCTCTGGTGCCAAGTTTTATGGAAGAGAGCATAGACTTTGGAGGAAAACTTTCCCATTGCAGGAAGGCCGCTATGCCCTGTCTAGGCGGGAATTCCGGCGCGGTGTTATAGGTATGCCATTGGCACAATTTGCGCTGGAGACGTGGCCATTGATGGGGGCAATTTTGGCGGCTCCACGAGGATTTGTTGTCGAGGAGGGAAGAGAGGAGAGATTTTCGTGGCACCCGGCAGACGTCCACGATAGAGGACTGCTGGGCAGTTCGGCAGAGGTACGTCGTCCACTCGGGAAATTGCCGGAGAGCCGCCACAGATTGTCAGTCTGTTTATTTCTGTAATACTTGCGTATTGTTCGAATCAACAGTAGCAAATCCAGCAGCCCACCTCTGAATTCCTTCAATGTCTTCCTTTAATCCTACCTGGTGTAGACTCAAACAGTCGAGCAGTACTCAATAATAGACTGCACTAGCGCTCTGTATGCGGTGTCGTTTACGTCACATATTTCAACGACGTCCCGGAGTCAAGTAGGACACTACTAATGCTGTATACGAATATTACGGGATTATTTTCCTACTTATACGCATGAAACTCCAATTCTCTAAATTCAAAGCTAGAGAGACTCATCATACCAACTACAAATTTGTCTAAGTCACCTTGCATCTTCCTGCAGTCACTTAACGAGGACACCTTGCCATACACCGCAGCACCATCAGCAAACAACCGCAAATTTTTGCTCACACTGACCGACACATCATTTATGTACCGTTGTAAACTAAATAACAGCCGTTCTATCACACTTCCCTGGGGCATTCCTGACGATACCCTTGTCCCTGGGCCATGAGGACAACATATTGGGTTTGTTACACAAAAAGTCTTTGAGCCACTCACATATCTGGGAACCTATTCTAGTTCCTTGTACCTTCGTCAAAAGTCTGCCGTGAGGCACAGTGTCAAATGCTTTCCGCACATCTAGAAATATGGAATCTGCCTGTTGCCCTTCATCCACATTTCGCAGTGTATAATGTAAGAAAAGGGGAGATTGAGTTTTTCTCGAGGGATGCTTCCTAATACAGCGCTGGACTCTGGACAGAAGCTTTTCCATATCAAAGCAATTTATGGTATTCGAACTCAAATATATTCTAGAATTCTGCAGATAGCCGATGTTACGGATATTGATCTATAATTTTTCGGGTCCGTTCTTTATCAATCTTATGTACAAGTGTCGCCTGGGCTTTTCTCTAGTCGTTCCGGACTTTATGCTGGGCGTGATATTCGCGATAAATGCAAGATAAGTAAGGAGCAATGCGTAGAGTACTCTTTCTAAAAGCGACCTGGGATCCCATCCAGGCCCGGCTACTAATTTGTTTTCAGCTCACTCAGTTATTTCTCGACACCAGGGATGCTTATAACTACGACATTCGTACGGGACTCTGCGTGATGGCCAGATAATAGATTTGTACGATTCCGCTGCGTGAGCGATTTCTAAAACGCGAAATTTAAAACATCAGCTTTCTATTTAGTATCTGCTACTACCACACCAGACCGGTAAATAGATGAATGGGTGGAAGCCTTACACCGTCTTTGCGATTTTACTCATTCTGTAACGTTGCCTACACAATCACTCTGTTCTAGTATAGATCTGCAGGTCGTAATAAACAAATTACATTGTGCTGTAGAATAGACGAACAGCGAGCAGCTGTAGATACTTGTTACAATCAGTTCGTTACTACAAGCTCACTGCTCCTGTCACACATGGCTGCCTCCCTTTCTCTCAGAATATACTAATGCAGTCACTTTCATTACTACACCATAGGACTCACGAGTAAAACCCACTTTCACTTCAGAGCAGCAAAAATGAAATACCTATTGAACAGAAGGCCTTGTTTTCCTCCCAAACCAGCAAGTCATTTGTCATTTGCCGAAACAAAAGACATCAGCGAGACACGTTAAGAGCCGGCCACTGTGACCGAGCGGTTCTAGGCACTTCAGTCTGGAACCGCGCTGCTGCTACGGTCGCAGGTTCGAATCCTGCCTCGGGCATGGTCGTGTGTGATGTCCTTAGGTTAGTTAGGTTTAAGTACTCCTAAGTCTAGGGGACTGATGACCTCAGATGTTAAGTCCCATAGTGCTTAGAGCCATTTGAACCATTTTTGATACATTAAGACCTCAGGGAAGTACATTCGCGTAGTCGAAGCAGCCGCGAATACGCAAAAGTTGTAAAAACAGACTATATGGAAGATGGTCGATTATAATGGATATCTTTTAAAGGGAAACCTGTAGATCTCGGTGTCCCTCATTATCCTCGAGACTCATACGACGCACTGTGGTCGATAGCGCAACGCACATTTGACCTGTGACTCATTACATTTTTCCTGTGAAAAGGTAATGCGAAGGCGGCTTACTTTAGCTGACAAACTTTCAGGGTCTGAGATAACAGCATGATCCCTGTGAACCATGGTATGAAGTATTCTTTCATGGTGAACCGGATGGTATTAACTATCACACTGCAGATACTCCCGACATACCATAACGCTTCCTCCTGACCAACAAACAAAGGAAAAGAAGACGGCATTCTTTTTCACCGTAGACTGAGGCGAATATTCGGGTACACTGAAACGCGTACGTATTCAGTACCAGCGATGGCGAGGCATGACAGAATCTCTGACCAGAGAGTTTTTTTTATCGTTGCTAGTCTGCGCTTGACTGGGCGAGAGTTAAGTTCCGAGTTGGACGGTGTTGCTTGTTGCTCTCTGTCAGTGCTAGTAGAGCGCGCGAGACAGGAGTCGTGTGTGAGGAGTCGACGGGCGTCGACATGGGTCTCTGGTCACGATTCAGGACGAGGTATATTGTTATCAAAGGTAATGAAGCAGCATTGCGCTCAGCCAATAACATCTGTTAATTGTAATTAATTTTTTCAAGAAATGCTCCAATAATAATTTTGTTTTCAAAGCAATCGTTTTTAAGAAAAGAATCATTGCAATTGAAACAATATTTCCTATGCTTTTCCTCCCAGAATCAAATTATCAGATTAATTATTGCGCAGGGCCTAAGGTCAGCGATGCTGCCCTTCAATTTATCAGATTAATTGTTGCACAGGGCCTAAGGTCAGCGATGCTGCCTTATTATTGTGGGTTTAATGATTAAATTTCATTTCTCAATTTTTGTGTCGAGTTTACATTGGGCGATTATTTTTCAATATTTTTGTAGCGAAGTTACAGTCACTTTTATTTCAAGTTAACGATGTTTTGTGGGAGCTCAACAACATTTGCCTCTATTCGGATTAATATTCAAATATAGTCATTTTAAATTATTTGCCAGGAAAATATTGTCATTTCAAATATTTGTGGGGAGGCTACACTTGGTTCTATCCAATTCTTTTAATTTTCATATTTTTACGGGGATGTTACACTTAGCACGATGTCCAATTCACATTTAAATATTTTCATTCAAAAAATTTTCCGGGGAGGTTACAACACTAAACTGACATGTTATAAAAATCTGTACTAATTTTCACTGCAGTGATGGCAAATAACAAAAGTGTTGTCAACGTATCTAAAACGGCGTGCAGATTTCCCCATTTGTGAATTTCTTCGACAGTTTGACCGTTTGCTTGTGATTTGTTGGGCGGTGCTTCCTGGGCCCATTCTGATTAGGAACTCCGTTGTGTCATACCCTGCATTGACATAAGTTTGAACATTTCCTTCCTCTGCTCCACCTCACTGAGAAATCTCTCAACGACGCCGAGTTACGAGTACCAGGAAAGAGTTTGAACTTTGCACCGACGCCCAGGCTTTGTTGACAAAGTCACATCCGTCCAAGTGTAACGTTCTAGCAGCAGAGAGGGCTGATTCGGGTTTCTTCAGAGCAGTGTGTAACGTTACTGCCATACCCGCGGTCATGGGAAATGCTGCATTGCAATGAACAAGCCGGGTTATATTCAAAAGATGCAGAATTTACTCGTAGATCCAAAGTATCGCAGTGCTTAGTCGACGAAAAGTTTGAAAAACAGACTTACACCTTTCTGAAGGTAAATAATATGTCGCTTGATATTATAATGGATCTTAACGCTTAAGTTTGCTGTTTGCACTGGATTATACGGCCTTCCATAGAATCACAAGCAAGGAGCAATCGTTTATTCCTACTGCCAGTAATGAAGGTACTGCGATATAGAGGGGGACTGAGTTGCCCCTACCGATGTCGTTTTATGCAGTGTTATAGCTGGCCTTCATAAGCCACATGTGATATTTTCATATCCTCTCACTTGTTACGCACGAACTATTAGCCATACAGAAAGACGACCAGGATCATTTTGTACGAAATACAATATACTTAAATTTTGTACTGGCATACGAGTCGGCCGCTTTGGCCGAGTTGTTCTAGGTGGTTCAGTCCGGAACCGCGCAGCTGGTATGGTCACAGGATCGAATCCCGTCTCAGGCATGGATGTGTTGTAAGTAGGCTGTTTAGGTTTTTATGTTGGTAACTCCAAGTGGCGGTCTATATGAAAATCACTGACTGTGCTGTGTGAAGTCTGTGACTGGTTGGCATTGTTCGAAATTTTGCTATTGTAGTGTTGGGCAGTTGGATTTGAACAGCGCATAGCGTTGCGCAGTTGAAGGTGAGCCTCCAGCAGTGGTGGATGTGGGGAGAGAGATGGCGGAGTTTTGAACACTATTAAGGTAAATACATTGTTTGTTCTCTATCAAAATTTTTCATTTGCTAACTATGCCTATCAGTAGTTAGTGCCTTCAGTTGTTAGAATCTTTTATTTAGCTGGCAGTATTGGCGCTCGCTGTATTGCAGTAGTTCGAGTAACGAAGATTTTTGTATGGTAAGTGTTTCATGAAAGGTATAGGTTATTGTTAGTCAGGGCCATTCTTTTGTAGGGATTGTTGAAAGTCAGACTGCGTTGCGCTAAAAATATTGTGTGTCAGTTTAGTGTTGATCACAATAAGTAAAGAGAGAAATGTCTGAGTACGTTCAGTTTTTCTCAGCTGTTTGAAAATCAAATAACGTAAGGGGTTTACCAGCACAGTAATTCATAAATTTTTCTATTGGGACATTTCAGTGTGTGCTGTCCTTAGGTTAGTTAGTTTTAAGTAGTTCTAAGTCTAGGGGACTGACGACCTCAGATGTTAAGTCTCATAGTGATTAGAGACATTTGAACCATTAGAACTGGCATATGTTTTCACTAAAGACCGTAGTTTTCTGAAGAAAAACATACAAAAGAGACTTTTAAACGCACCCTCAATCCTACACTTCACCCCCATCGATCAATATTTCTAAGGCGTTGATAATCGCACTACCCCCTACCACTGTACAAATTTTTGCGACCGCGTGAATGATTTTCTACATTCGACATTTTTTGCTGTTCATTGACGTGTTATTACGCCACCGGCTTATACGAGCACTTACAAATTGTAAAATTGATGTTTGTGTAAAATTTACCTAACAATTCTGTGAATCTTAACTGCATAAGGTAAACAAATGGTTTAAATGGCTCTAAGCACTATGGGACTTAACATCTGAGGTCATCAGTCCCCTAGAACGTAGAAGTACTTAAACCTAACCAACCTAAGGACATCACACACATCCATGCCCGAGGCAGGATTCGAACCTGCGACCGCGGTTCCAGACTGTAGCGCCTAGAATCGCTTGGCCACCCAGGCCGGCTCATGTACACACGAAGATTCCATGGGCGTGCATTGGAGCTAAGTATCTAGACCTGATCACCAAACAGGGTGAAAAGTTTCCTACCCTTATTACATACCCTCAGATCAAGAAAATTTGTTACAATTCCAATGGTCAGGATGAATAGGGTACAGAAATGAAATATTACTCTTTTTAGACTTAGTTTATTACAAATCCAACACGTGCTTTCACAGGATTAGCAGAGAGATCGAAATAATAATAATTAAAAGAAACACGAAACAAAATACGCGGTGACAGATGATGTCGAAGGTTGGCAAAGCTATTAAAGGGGAAGAGGGTCAAGCTAAAAACGGTTTCTGACTCTATACGTGGTGCTGACTGAGGGTATGAACAGCAAGCTGAATGTCAATGCAACTTAGGTTGGTTGAAGTACAGGGCTGCAGATCAGATGGACTCGCAGCGGTGAAGACTACATCCCCAGACAATGATTGTTAATAGGCCCCGACTGCCTGTGTGCCACTGAACTGCCCAACAGGTGATGCGGCGACTGGCCGTAGGTGTGCTACTGCACAGGCCACTGCTGGCCTACACTCGCGCCGAGATGTGCAAAGAATCACGGCTGACGCACCGGGAAAGAGACATGGTTCGGGAACTCAACTGGAAATCCTTAGATGGAAGGCAACGTTCTTTACGAGGAACACTACTAAGAAAATTCGGAGACCCAGTATTTGAAACAGACTACAGAACGATTCTACTGCCGCCAACATACATGCCGCATAAGAACCAATGATAAGATACGAGAAATTAGGGCTGATACGGAGGCATATAGACAAATATTTTTCACTCGCTCTATTTGCGAGTGGAAGAGAAAAGGAAACGACTAGTACTGGTATAGGGTACCCTCTGCCATGCACCGTACCGTGGCTTGGACAATATGTATGTAGATGTGAGACCTTATTTGCTATCGACGTATACAATGTTCGAGTAACTTAGGGAATGCAGCTGGTTACGGCGTCGACAACCGCCGTTATTTCGACAGGAACACACCCAGACATTCTCAAGGCGAACCTGCAGCAAGTAAGCGTTGTGCGAGGGAACACACACACACACACACACACACACACACACACACACACACACACACTTGCGCCCTCACAAACCAACAAGGACCGACGTCAGAAATTATCGATAGTGAAATTACTAATCAACGGGTGAGGTAGCATAAACTCTGCCCCTCTGTTTTTTGACAAGTGAGAGCGCAGGACTCAATACAGAATTCAGACACAGACTACCATCTCTGTTTTTGAAGTTACTTGCTAATTTAATTTCGCTGTCCCAACCCAGAACCTCCGTGTTGTTATTTCCATAACATGACCTGTGTCAAGACAATGTAATGTAATGGCGCATTTGCTTGGCTGTTGTAAGCATGTGTGCGGTTTAAGCTCAGTACAACGTTCCTTCACAGTACGGATAATCTGATCAACACACGGCGTGCCACAACTGCAGGGACTACGATAGACACCTGCCTTAGTAAACCAAGATCATCCTTTACGGAACCTTGAAGGACACTTATCTTAGATGGAAGTCGAAAAACACAATTAACATCGTATATATGCGTAAAAAACGAACAATGTTGTTCGAAATACTCCCTGCATAAGGAAAAAACGCTGAAGACTTTGGTGCTACCTCGGTATAATCATTAGTCACCCTGTGCACAGTTGGTTGATAGCGCAACGCACGCTTAATCTGTCTTCCAATGTAACCATTCTGACAAATGATGGGCTAACTAAGCTGACAAACACTCAGAATCCGAGTTGAAATGGGCTCTGTGAACCAAGGTACGAGATACCTCTTCACATTGAGCCGTATGGTGACAACTACCAGCCGGCACGTATAAATAGGTGTATAAACAGCATGTTCCAGCGTACCATCAATCTTCCCCCTCACCATTTCCACCTTCATCGTGAAATGGATATTCGAGTGGACTGAATTCGAGTGTTCTAAAAAGTCGTTCAAATTCTTTCTACCATGACATGAAACAATAAAAGTATTGTCTAGATTTTTGAAGAAACTCACAGATTTCAAAGCCGCCGATTCCAAGGTATGTTCCTCGAAATTTTCCATAAACAGATTGACAACAATAGGTGAAAAGGGGCATCCCATCGCAGCTCCATGTGCCTGCGCGTAGTACTGGTCATTAAATAACAAGTAAATTGAAGTCAACACACATCTAAATAGATTCGTTAAATCAGCGCCAAACCTAACCTGAATCAACGGTAACGAATCAGACAGAAAAAAACGAGTGAAGAGAGAGACCACATCAAAACTTGCTAGAATGTTAGAGTCATTCAAACGCATTCTGTCCGAAATCCACCGAGTTCTTAGTGTTGTGCTCTCACCGATCTACTACAGAACTGAAGACGGTAGCAAGGTGTTTTGCTAGACGATATGGCCGAAAACCAATGTTACAATCGAACGAAGACGAGTCCGTTCCTTGTGGACCATATGAAGGAGAACAACACTAAAAGAATTGAGACATTTGATGGTCTCCTGCGATAATGACCATTACCTCAGGAGGCTGTTAGTAAACCCGGTGTACAGTTTCTTTTTTTTCCCAATAGTGTTTCGTACAAGGTTCACACAATTCTTATGTTACCAACTACCATATTATCAGTATCATAGAACAGTCTGCTCTAGTGATGCCTAGAAGGCCAACGTCAAATCTTGGGTATTGTCAAGTTTAGGGTGGTTTGAAAGTCCAAGCAACAAAGATCCAGGGGTAAACTCAGGCAATTCCTGGACGAGGTGCCTTAGTCAACCCGGAACACCTTTTGATAACCATGAACCATTGCAACTTTCAAAAATCGTGCAAAGGTAATGGTATATTTACGGTCAGATTCCGCCAGGCGATGCTGGCTCCACAGATAGACCATTAAAGAGACAGCATCGGTGAGGGAAAGGTCGTAGATCGTGAAAATGGTGTGGCCCAAGAGCCACACCATTGCGTTACGTCGTGTTCGGGGGTTGGTCTGAATATCAGGGGTAAGGAACCAGTCGATTTGCACATTGTCTGGTGTCGTCCCACCGATCAGCGCTAATAGCACACGTGCAAGGTTCCACACTTCTGTGACGTGAGGGCGTAAGAGACGATGCTCTCTGGTGTCTACGTCACCACATCGGCCGCAAGCAGCCGATGGCCGTAGGCGGATGGCCGCCAGACGATGATTAGTGGGTATTAAATTGTTTACGACACGATACCATAGCGCTGAGACGTCGGTGGGAAGGGCTGCGTTATTGATATTAGCCCAAACGTGATGCCAGATGACCGACGGTCGTCTGTCTTCAAATTTATGTGGTGTGGGCTGGCCTCGAAGTGCTTGGTAAAGGCTCTTCGATGAGCGTGCCTTGTCAGTGGCCACTGTTAGGACGTAACTTTGATTGAGGTAATAGTCCTTGACTGTCGTCATCCGAAACGGAATATGTGTCAAACATACTGGTGCACGCGCCGATTGTGGGCGATAACGGTCGAAAAGAACCGCTGTTGTCCCACCTGGGTCAGTTTCACGCAAAGTGGCAATACGGTGAATCAAAAGGGCCGCACATTTGCGGGTAAAGTCGATGTCAACAGCGCATGCACGTCTAATCTGTCTCTCTCCGACACCTGGATTTTGTTTCCATGGAATTGTTTCGGCTTCATTTAATGACTACCTCTAAAATTTCGGCTTTTCCTTGGGATTGACTGGACGGCGCTTCGTGGTCACAGGACTGAGGACTTCATTCTGTAACCGCCCGGCATTTGGCGAAGTTTGAACTAATACTATTTTTTCGACGTTCTGGGATAAATCTCACGGACAAAACTTTTCACAACGCAGATTTATACATGCTAGGGAAAGGTTTAAATTTTGCACCGACTCACAGACGTTTGCCAGTGGTTGATTTTACAGGTTCTACTAAACAGGCTGTTTTTACACTACCTCCTGATGCAGAGGAGGCTACGAGGCAGGCATGTTGTTTGCTGACTGAGGCACGCTCACCCGAGAATAATATCACAGCGGCTGAGACGGTGCTCTGCGTTTGCTCAAGAGTTGATCCGGATATGGTTGTTTTACCTGCGGACAAAGGCACTCCTGCAGCTATTTTGGGCAAACGAATTTACCATCAAAAGGCGCGGTGTTTACCGTCTGATTCATAGCATCGCAGGATCGGTGCTGACCCCGCAAAAAGCGTTGAGAGAAATACTAACAGCCTCCTTATCATGGATTATAAAGAGTCCTAATTCTCACTGTGCAGTTCCCCTAAGTTATATGACCTCCCTGAGGTCTACAAGGAAGGGGCTCCTCTTCGTCCGAAGTGTGTTTTTCGATCACCATCTAAGGTCGGGGTCCTTTTAACTCCGGGTTCGATTCCCGGCGGGGTCAGGGATTTTCTCTGCCTCGTGATGGCTGGGTGTTGTGTGCCGTCCTTAGGTTAGTTAGGTTTAAGTAGTTCTAAGTTCTAGGGGACTTATGACCACAGCAGTTGAGTCCCATAGTGCTCAGAGCCATTTGAACCATTTTCCTTTTAACTTCCGTAAAGAATGAACTTGGGTTCTCATAAGGCCTTATTGCTGGCAGCTGTGGCATGCCATGTGTTAGTCAGTCTATCAGGATTGTGGAGGGTCGGCGTACTGAGCGCAAGTGACACGCACGCTTACAGCAGCCGAGCAAATCCGTCGTCGCAGAACTTTATCTTGAAACCGGTTAACCTATGCAATATAACAACTGGCACCCACTGGCATCCACTTCCAGCTGTTGGGAGAGCGTTATTAAGGAAGGTCTTGAAATTAAATTAGCAATTTATGTTATAAGTAGAGATGATGATTTTTGTTACAATTCTTTGTGGAATCCTACTCTCTGACATGTCAAAAAACTGAGGGGCAGAGTTTATGCTACCTCAGCCGCTGATCATTAATGTAACAATCGATAATTTCTGATCTCGGTCATCTTTGGGTTGTGATGGCACTAGTATTTACAGTGTGTGTGTGTTCGTGCGTGTGTGTGTGTGTGTGTGTGTGTGTGTGTGTGTGTGTGTGTGTGTGTGTGTGAGAGAGAGAGAGAGAGAGAGTTATCTTTACGGTGTTTCTGTGGAAACTGAGATTCTGAGTTCTGAAACTTCCTGGCAGATTAAAACCATGTGCCGGATCGAGACGCGAACTCGGGACCTTTGCCTTTCGCAAACAAGTGCTCTACCAACTGAGCCACCCAAACACGACTCACGCCGTTTTAATCTGCCAGGAAGTTTCATATCAGCGCACACTCCGCTGCAGAGTGAAAATCTCATTCTGGAAACATCCCCAAGGCTGTGGCTAAGCCATGTCTCGCAATATCCTTTCTTTCAGGAGTGTTAGTCTTGCAATTTTCGCAGGAGGGCTTCTGTAAAGTTCGGAAGTTAGGAGACGAGGTACTGGCGGAAGTAAAGCTGTGAGGACGCGGAGTGAGTCGTGCTTGGGTAGCTCAGTTGGTAGAGCACTTGCCCGCGACAGGCAAAGGTCTCGAGTTCGAGTCTCGGTCCGGCACACGGTTTCAATCTGCCAGGAAGTTTCATATCAGCGCACACTCCGCTGCAGAGTGAAAATCTCATTCTGGACTCTGTTGTTGCATGCTGCGGTTTTGCCTTGGAATTGGGAGGCTGTGCTGGTGTCGAAATATCGGCGGTTGTCGATGACGTCACCCGCTGCATTCCCTTAAGTTATCTGAATACGTATGTAGATGTAAACGACGAAAGTGTCACGCATACAACAGGTCAGGGAACACGAGTTTGCACAAAGAATTTTAGTAGAGGTCACCCGATACAAGATAGCCACACCTTCAGGTGTGCACTTGCTTGTACTGGGGTGTAACTAAAGAAAGTGTTGAAATTAATGTATGAACTGTCTGTATAAATAAAGACGGAGACTTCTGTTTAATCTGCGCTTGGAACCCCGCTCTCCCAGGTCAAACAACATCGGGAGAGAGACCGAGCTACTTGATAGCGCTACTTCATCACCTGTCGTTAATTAGTGTTTCACTGCTGATAACGGTTGACGCTGATCAACTCTGTTTGTGTGCTGCCTTATTGCGTTTGTGGTTTCATATTTCGCACAGCGGAGTTCAAATCGCTAAGCACCGCTGTCTCTAGTTTCATTTGTGCCCTGAAAACGACAGGGTATTCATCTCTGCAAATACCGTTGGTCGTCGAGACCGCTGCCCGGCTGTATTCCCGTAAATTGTATGGACATTACATACATCGAGAGAAACCCAAGTTAAACAAGGAACGGTGACTGCGCTTGTTCGATTCTGAATGCAGAGCCCCACAGTAGTGAGCAGGCGATATAGCGCTCTGGCCAAATCAATGCTAGAGCTTGCCTGGTAGCCACCTGTGGAGCCGACACGGTCGTCGGGACAGAACATGATGTAACAGTAGTCGGAACACTCTGTTGAAGTAGCTCCTACTGCTGCTCCCTGGCAATAGTCCTGCTCATTCTGAAAGCGTCTCAACTGCGGGAGATGCAGTTATTTCACACTTAACTGCAACGACGATCGCTCTCTGCACGAAACGAGACAATTCCAGTCGCCAAAACTGAAAGACGGCGAAACTGACGATTTCATCGACTCGTGCATTATCGGTATTTGAGACGCAAATTATGTAGAATGATATATAGAACGAATTAGTTCGATTTGAAAATATTCCTTTATTTTTATTAATGATTATCCGATAGTGACTGTCAGTACACGAAGTACTTGTAGGCGTTTTATTTCTTGAGAATGACGTTTGGCTGAACAGTTGATCAAAGTGGGCCGTCGGGCACCATTAGCTCAAAGCAGGTTGTAAAGGTGACGCTGACGCCAGGCAGGACAGCGTTCGGCGAAGAGATGACCGCCGATCCCACGTTTTTAAGCGTTTTTCTGCGGTTAGGGCGTTGTAAAGTACAGTAAAGGTCCAGGAAGGTGGGGTACCAATGGGCCTTTGGCGGAGAATGGAGAAAAGAGTGTGCCTGCTTGCCGACATGAGTGCAATACATCGGTGGACACTAAAGAGGCCCTTTGTGAAAGCTATAGATATTTATGGCGCTATGCTCTGTGCAGAATATGGCAGGCAAGGTGTGAGGAGTCTGTAAGTCTGAAACTGCAGTTTTCTCGTCCCAAAAATACCTGTAGCTGGGCCCTCAAATATATAAAGCAGATAGTAATGTTTGGAGGGCTGTAGGAATCAACATCTTAACGTGCTCCTTTGAGGCACCGACAGGATACAGCCAAAACCCATTCCTCTCTTTAGCTGTTGGCCTTTGGGCCCGAAAATGTGGGAATTTCTTTGGTCTGCCTGGTCTGATGTAGTAGTCCGCTTTGGAAAATTATTGATAAGTGGGAGGACGCTCCAACATCTCATAAAATAATGTAAATGTCGTGTGACTAGGGCCTCCCCTCAGATAGACAGTTCGCCGGGTGCAAGTCTCTCGATTTGACGCCACTTCGGCGACCAGTGCGTCGATGGGAATGAAATGATGATTATTAGGACAATACGACACTCATTCCGTGAGCGGAGAAAATCTCTGAGCCAGCCGGGTATCGAACCCAGGCCCTTAGGATTGACATTCTGTCGCGCTGACCACTTTTTTGTATTTTGTTCATTATTGTTCGTTGTATTTGATCCTAGCGGATGCCACACGACATCCGTTGAAGTTCGTTATTTATCCCTTCACTCAGTTTTTTTTATTACAGAGACCAGCCAACTCTCTGACCGAACACGTTGAGCTACCGTGCCGACACCACTCAGCTACCGGGGGCGGACATTACATCTCGTGAGAGGCTAGGATTGCCTCTCGAAGAAGTGGCGAATGTTGCAAGAGAAGACAGGAGGATCTAAGGTGGCACCTCGTCCGCTGCTTGTCATAGAGTCACTGCCAACTCTGCCCACCGGATTCATTGTGAGAAGTAGTCATTTCACTTTGCGGCTCAGCTTGAGCATGATGTAAAGTTTGCATTACGTAGCTATTCGCGATTCACGGGCATCATCCACAGTGGACGCAGACAGCAGCACTGGCAAACAACGCAACGACATTGTTAAAAAAAGGTAAGATCTGCTTATAGGACGCTAGTGCCACCTATTATTGAATACTGCTAGCACGTTTGAGGTTTCGAGAAACACTGTTGGGAAAATTTAGAGAACTGGCATTTGAAACTGACTGCCGAATGATTCTGCTGCAGCCAACAAACATTGCCCGAAGGGACCACGAAGATAAGATACGAGAAATTAGGAACCGTACAGAGGCATGTAGACAATCGTTTTCCCCTCACTGTATTTGCTAGTGAAACAGGAAAAGAAATGACTAGTAGTGTCACAGGGTACCCTACGCTACGCACCGTCGGTGGCTTGCGGAGTGTCTATGTAGATGGAGATGTAGATCTAGAAGAACCCACCCCAAGAATCTACCTCACCTCACCCAGTCAGCTCTTCCTTCCTCTCCATTTCTCTCCATTCACATGCTAAGGCTTAGTCCAGAGTGGCTCCCTTTTCACTCTCCCGAATTCCTCCTCCACACGTCTGCCCACACAAACACCCTCTTACGCACTACCCCAACTTCTCTCTTTCTGGCAGTCTAGGCCCACTCATCATTTTACTATGTATGTCTTTATCTTAATCATTGAACACACCGTCTTTTTACTTTTTTTCTTTATGCAACTCAACTGTCCCTCTGTCTGTTATCTCTAGTGAAACATTTAATTACGATTTCATCTGTGGCAATCTTTTACTCAATCAACAAATCCACCATTTACATTTTCAGTTATCCAACTGAATCTATGTCTTTTTTTATATAAAACATTCATTTTGTAAACTGCCATATCCAGCTTTATAATATGTTTTAAATTTTTTATCCTCATATCGCTGCCATTTTCTCCACAAATGTGTACTATTTCAAAAGCCTGCTGTCTACCTAATAACGAAGGCAGATTATGTATCACATCCCTCTCGCCCCATATCGTCGGGAACAGGGGGTGGAGGGGAGGGGGGATCGGCTGTTTGTGGACACAATTTGCCACTCTTCAGCCAAATTATTGGAACGTTTTTAAAATATATTACAAAATTGTACATGGCAATAGAAGAAATGAATGGTTTACACAGCAGAAAGACAGTAGGACATAGAGAAGACAGATGGAAGAATAGTGTGAGGAATTTTATACGTTGGTAGAAGATTCATCTAGGTGAGGGTGAGCAGATCCTTAAGACAAGGCGAAACGTATGACGTTCGAGAATCTATAGGCCGTGATAAAAATCGGAGAAGTTGATGTGCATGCTACGTTTGCATATCAGTGAATGGGTCGGATGAGGGATTTCATGATGTGGAGGATAGCAGAAGGTGGCAGTCACCATGTTCGAGCAGCTAGTAGTTGTAGTCTATTGTGGGCTTTCTGTTGAAATGTTGGTAAGTGGGGCTTCCATGTTAGTTGGCGGTCGAGTGTTAGTCCGAAGTTTTTTAATGTGTTAGTTAACTGGATAGGACGACCGTAAATGGTAAAAGTTGTGGAGGCGGAAGTTTTGGGTGCCTCGGCTTAGAATTATTGCCTGGGTTTTGGTGGGGTTGATTTTGAGGAGCCACTGGTTTCCGTTGCTTTTGGAAAGCTGCTGGTTGCATCAAGAGGTGAAGTGATTGCATTGGATCTGGAGGAATAGTTGGGATTTCTGTAGGGTGGAGTAGAGATCGAGGAAGAAAGAGTCATCAACATACTGGAGGAGAGGAACAGAGGGTATAGGCGGTGAAGAGGAAATACAGGGAAGGAGAGAGTACAGATCATTGGGGTACAGCTACAGTGAGATGGAAGGCACAGAAGTTGGTGCTGTTGATGGTGACCTAAGACGGTCGGTGAGAGGGAAGGGATGCGATCGGATGGTCATAATTTATGGGAACTGCACAGGTATGAAGCTTTAACAGAAGATCGAATGCCATACACGGTCGTATGCTTTTTCAAGATCAAGGGAGACAAAAATTGGGGATTAGCAGTTGTTGATTTGACGGTATAGAAGATGAGGAAGTTACAGGAGATGGCCATCGGAAGAGAAATTGAAACGGATGTCACATTGATGGACAGGAATGGATAGGTTTCGTTATAGGTGTTTATGGATACGTCGGTATAGAATAGAATCAGAAACTTATTAAACATGTAGGTGATAAAGATGGGATGCTAGGGGGAGGTATCAGTGCCAAGCTTATTAGGTTTGAGGAACAATTGGCTTCAAGAGGTTTTCCCCGGGTCGGGATACAAACTCTTGTGTGAGATTATTTTGTTAAAGGTGACTAGGGTCTCCAGGCAGGAGAGGCGGCATTCTTTCAGGTGTCTGTAGGTTATGGAGTCGTGGGAGTAGTGTTGCGTTTGTTCAAATGGTTCAAATGGCTCTGAGCACTATGGGACTCAACTGCTGTGGTCATAAGTCCCCTAGAACTTAGAACTCCTTAAACCTAACTAACCTAAGGACATCACACACATCCATGCCCGAGGCAGGATTCGAACCTGCGACCGTAGCGGTCGTGCAGTTCTAGACTGTAGCGCCTTCAACCGCTCGGCCACTCTGGCCGGCGTTGCGTCTGTTGTAGAGTATCTGTTGAATGTCTTGTGCTGTGGTATGTTGTCAATGTACTGTAAGGCAGGAGCGAGAGGTGGGAGAGAGTCATTGGTGCGCACAGGGACTGTTGGGAATGAAAATTAATCGATGTGGGATCGTCAGGGGTGGTGAAGGCGTTAGCGAAGTAGGATGCGAAGTGGCTGGCTTTGGTTAGGTTGTTAGTTAGGGGATGATTATCAGGCAGTACGGAGTAGGAGGGAACAGGATTGTTTCCAGCAGGACGATGAAATGCCGTCCAGTGGGTGAAAGAGTTATGGGCAGTGTCGCAATGAGATTCGTTCATGTTGAGAGGTGACTACCCTTCTTATTCCGGTCAAATGATATCGTTATGCGTTTGCAATTATTGGTTTTACATTGGTGAATGGTCAATTAATTCGCTGGTATCAGTTCCTACCGCAGCTTATAGTCCACCACGCTAATGTATCTGGGAGCATCTCCCCTAGGTAGTAGACGTACGCTCAGCGATGTGCTCCCATCAAAATACTGACTTTCGTGTGGAGAAACACCGGTCCTATCTTATTATACAATCCCATTTAGTTATGCAACGGATAACGCTATCAAGGAAAACAAATGAAGCAATAATGGTAATGGTCAGTGAGTCACTGAATAAATACGACGTCCACATCCCACTTATGTACTCAAAAATCTTACGTACTAGCAACTGAATTCTGGGACCTTGAGCAGCGTCGGAGGGCGCGACAAAAATGATGGGAAAGGGTATATTGTGACCAGGGAACAGATATTATAGACGCCAAACTCATCTCGTTCTGAAGAACACGACAATTTATTCATCTTGAAAGCTACCTAAATTTTGCATGGAAAGAATGTGTCAGAATAATAATCTAATCTTGGAGAGGACATGGAACTATTGCTAGAAGTTAACATAACAGGTTCATCATCTATTGCTACCGAACACTTTCAAATACAACCAAAGTGTTCTCATACACAAATGGTAACTGTACATGGGAATATTGGTAAGGACGTGCCCAAATTCTTAACTGATTGGGATTGTTAACTCTTTCCTACACCCTTACAGACATTCTCACATACTCGTACTGAATCTTGCATTGAAATTTCTTCTAGTTAAATATTAATAAAACATAGTACGTATTACTGTAAACATAACCAAAGAGCTTACATTCCATGAGTCCCCACAGAACAGTAATCCACTTCCAGTGATCAACTTTGGAGGTTCAACAAAAATTTTTCCTGATACAAGTTCTTTCACATGCTATAAATTCTGAAACTGACACAGTCAAGAGTGATGCTTTCGCACATTTTGTAGTGGGTTCGACCAGCTGGCCAACTCCGCTCTACCTATCTCACGCAACTTGTTGTCACCCTGGCTGAATAATCTTCACACAAATTTTTTCTTAAGTATCCCAAGCTCGATCACTATCAGTATTTGCGTGCCGCAGGAACAGCGCTTCACATTGCCTCGCGCGATGCCCGTCTACGGCTGTGAGCGCAATGGCATTTACTTACCATGTGTCCGTTCCTGGGAGATAGGAATAAGTCACTTGCAAGCTGTAAAACTTATAACCACACATGAAAAGAAACTTACAGAATGCAGTGTAAACACAATACGTTACCACTGGTCTTGCGGCTGATGACCACATGAACCGCTAGAGGCAACGGCTCAGTTACCAAAAAATCGTGATCGTCTGCCCAACAATTACTCCATAAGCAATACTTAGTGCTATGCATCCTAACTTGAACTAATACGGAACAAGCACGCAGCCTTCACGAGGTCTACTGGAACCACAGTAATCCATTATTTATCGTGAAATCGTGATTGCCCGAGCGAAATATTTCACACCCAGATTAAATCTAGGACTTATTCCACCACGCAGAACAAATAATTCAAACTTAACTCTACCCACACGTTTGATTTCACCTTCGTCATCAAGAAGAAGACTTAATTAAGTAAATCTTTCCTAGCTGAAAAGCCTAACATCAAATAACAAAACAAAATCCCATTTTAGTTCCTGCAAGCATTCTCTCTGAAAGCAACGGATCAGTAGCTAATTTATCCTATAGATCTCACATATAGCACCAGCATTCGAAGCACATACAAAATGCATTTCAGTCTTCAGTCAGCGTCCGAGTGCTTAACATGGCGCTCTCGAAGATGCGCTGTCCTTCAGGTTTTTGTGGAAGGGAGAGCTGTACTTCCAAAGGGCACCCAACCATGGCAAACTGCATCTGCATTTCCGTTAGCATCTTTGACACCCAAGGGTGGTGGTCTAAAGCTGGTACAGTGGCAAAATCCATTACATCCGCTCCCACATGTAGCAGACGACACAATCACAGGCAGACACACAGAGTACCACACTCATCTCAGACACCTGAAAATAACCTAACACACAATACAGATGTAAAAAGGAGTATGAGAACACAGGATAGGATGTGCAAAAGAATAAATGAATAACTATGACTCATCCATATTTCGCTCCGTGGGCTTTGAGTGTATCACAGGAAAAACGACCGATAGTAGCTTGGTGTCTAAATTTTGCAAAGGAAATGTGAAAGAGGAACGACGCTACCATTTCAATGTTTGACGCCATACATCTCGTTTCTTCGCGCTCAGCAGGATTGTGATGCATCACTTTAGTGGTCGGCGGCCGTCAGGTAGTGAAGGAACGTACTGAAGCAATGAGGGTCGACGTGCTCGCAGTAACATCAAGTCAACTAACGAATGAATGAATAAAACAAATACACGGAGGAAACTGCAAAACACTATGTCGTTTGCCACACACGTCGGTTTCCATATTTTTGGTCCAATGCATTTTTGTCTATATAATACCGTTTTTAAACTTAGTTGTGTTACTTGTCGACTCCTCCGCCGCCTATACGCAATGAGGGAAGTGCTATACATAGAAGTTATGTATTTTTTCCCGTAGATTCCAAGCCACATATCACGCCGGTAAATGTCAAACGACGCCTCGCTTGGTGTAAGGAGCGTAAATATTGGACGATTGAACAGTGGAAAAACGTTGTATGGAATGACGAATCACGGTACACAATGTGGCGATCCGATGGCAGGGTGTGGGTATGGCGAATGCCCAGTGAACGTCATCTGCCAGCGTGTGTAGTGCCAACACTAGAATTCTGAGGCGGTGGTGTTATGGTGTGGCCGTGTTTTTCACGGAGGGTCTAGTACCTTCCACCGCAGAAGTCGAACACGCGCCAGAACAAATGGACGTGGTCAGCCCATAGAGGGCTCCGCCTCCCCGGTGGCTATTCCGGGCAGCGGCTCTCGCGCAGCGAGGGCGCCACCACTACGCCACGTGCAGACAGCGGCCAATAGCCGCTCCCTCCGGTTTCGTATATAGGGACCCCCTCTGCCCTAGTCCAGCGCTTTTGAGGGTTGGATTCCCTCACTTCCTCATCGAGGACTCGCAGTGCCTGGGCTACTCTCAGGGTGTATCTTCGACGTGGAAAAGCCCCAGCCGTGCCTGTCGTGTTGTTGCTCGTCTGCACGCCGCCGCCGCCGCCGCCGCCGCCGCCGCCTGGTCGCTGCTTCTTCTGCCGCTGCCGCCCGCTCTTGGTGTTCGCTGCTGCCAGCAGTCATGGACGCCCCAACTACCACCATCATCTACACCTCCCCTTCACCTGCCCCCACTGAAACGTAATGGAGTGCTTCCTCTGGGATTAACCAGTCTCATCCACCTCCCCTACTCACAGTCTCCTCTCTATCTATCCCCTCTCCATCACTTTATCCCTACCTGTATGTCACTCCTGCTCCAACCCCTGCTACTGCACCTGCTGCTGCTCCTGCCTCTGCCCCTGCTCCTACCCACCCTCCCGCTCCTGTCGCCCGCCGAGACAACTTTACCCCTCTCCCCCCTGCAAATACCACTGGTTCCCATGCCCGAGTCGCCGACCGCCGCGCCACAGTCGCCGCCACAGAGCACTCTACCCTCTCATCCAGTGCTACTGCCTCACAGGAAGGCCCTGTCTCCCACCACCTCCCCATCCATCCAGTCCCTCATCCCTCCTCCAAAGCAACACCCGTCAAAAAATCTTCCAAACGGCCCAGTGGCGACCTCTCCTCTCCTCCCTCATCCAAAAAGCCACTGCCCACCCCACCTCCCACTGACCCCACTATGGATACCACCCCACCTCCATCCTCTCCAGCCCCCTCCCTGTATACCTTTGTCCTAGCCAACCCTGATCCGAAATTCCTGGATGCTTGCACCCTCACCCTTGAAATCCGGAAGTAAATCCCCAGTGCACCCAACACCCAACTTATCCCTCGCAGAGACTCTGTTGTCATCAAGTCTCCCTCTCCATCCTTGCATACTGATCTCCTCCAGCGCCTTCCTCACATCACCTTTGGGCCCCATGCATCCCTCACCCCATTCCTTACATCCTCCTCTCCTCATCAGCACCAACCGCCTCGTCGTCCCCCAACCCTCACTGCCGTCATCACAAAACTCAGCCCTGTGGTCATGGAGGCTGAGGTGTTGGCAGAACTGAATGCCCACCCCGCCCTGGAAGTCCACTCCGCCCACCGTATTTATAACTCCTCTGGTCCTACTTTCCTCATGCGTATATTTACAGAGTCCACCTCCTCCATCGACCACCTCCTCATGGAGGGAGCCCTGATTTTCAACCGCCGCCACCCTGTTGACCCGTCCCATTCCCCTCCTCAATCCTATCGCTGCCAGCGTTGTCTTCTGTACAATGACCACCTCACCCAAAACTGCAAGAACCCACCCACCTGCCCCCATTGTAAAGCCTCCCACTTCCTCAAACAGTGTCCCAACCACGCCTCCCCTCCATCCTGCAACACCTGCAATGAACCTCACCCCACCTATTCCTCCAAATGCAAAGCCAAGCCCCCTCCCACCAACCCTGAACTCACTGTCCCCGTTCGCCCCATTGACCCACCTATCCACCCTAACAATTCCCTCCGCCCTCCCCCTACAGCAGAAGACATCATCCGGTTCCTCACTGTCGTCCTGCAGAACATCCACCCCTTCCAGCGCCCCCACACACTCCAGCAGATTGCCCGCAGCTCATGGTCGTGCGGTAGCGTTCTCGCTTCCCACGCCCGGGTTCGATTCCCGGCGGGGTCAGGGATTTTCTCTGCCTCGTGATGGCTGGGTGTTGTGTGATGTCCTTAGGTTAGTTAGGTTTAAGTAGTTCTAAGTTCTAGGGGACTGATGACCATAGATGTTAAGTCCCATAGTGCTCAGAGCCATTTGAACCATTTTTTTTCCAGCAGATTTCCCTCGCTGCCCGCTCTGTTTTCCACTTAAACACCTACGCCACATACTCCCACAACCAGGCCCACTTTACCTTCACCCGCCTAGACACCCTCGTTTAAGACCCTCTCTCCTCTTCACACACCCTTCCCACACCCAGCGCCATGGCTCGGCAACAGTATCGTCTCCTCTACCTCAACATTCGCTCCCTCCCTGCAAACAAATACCTCTTCATGCATACCCTCTCCCAGCACCAGGTTGACTCCTTCATCCTTCCTCCAACCCCACCATGTGGTCCGCATCTCCCCTTATCTCCTTCACCACACTGACAATCCCTTCCCCTAGCTCGAGGTGGGGTCGCTATCGGCCACCTCAGGCATCTCCCTGTCCGGCCACAACCCCTCCTCAATGACCCAACCGGACAACTTCTCCTCAGCCTCTTTTTTCCCTCCCTCACTGTCACCTGTGCCGCTATCTATATTCGCCCCGCAGCTCCTCTCCCCTTTGACTTCATTGCCCATCTTGACCGTACCTTCTCCACCTATGTGATCGCCGTTGACCTCAACATCCACAGCCGTGACCCTGCCACCCTTCGGCGGTGGCATCAGTTCCTTGCCACCCTCCATGGTGACCTTGTTCCTCTCCCACAGCACACCCGTCCTGAAAGTAACTCCACCCCCAATGTTATCCTCGCTTCCCGCAACCTCCTTGGTCGCATTGCCGTTGATGTCCTCGATCTCGTCAGTAGTGACCATCTCCCTGTCCTTCTCACCATCTCCTCAACCCGTCCTGCCACTGCAGCCACCTGCCCCCCTGCCCCTCCAAAATCTGTCCATGACTACCACCGTGCCAATTGGGATGCCTACCGAGAATCCATTGCCTTACAGGTCGAAAGCCACCCCCCTCACCTTTCACCACCCTGATGACATCACCCATGCCTCTTCCTTCCTTCAGAAGATCATCACTGACGCTGTGGAGGCTCATGTCCCTACCAAACTCCTCCACCCTCACCACCCTACGCTTCTTCCACAGGCTGTCCTTCTTCTGCGTGAATCCCACAGGCTCTACTGCTTCTTCCTCTGCACTCGTGACCGGGGTACTCTCACCCGCAATTACAGCGACATATCTGGAACCTCCTTACAGCAAAGAAATGCTGGGACTGGCGCCAGACATGCACACGCCTCAACCCCACCCTCCCTGTCAACTCCTCCAAGTACTGGTCAGCCTTCCACTGCCTTACTGGTAGCCATCCCACCCCGCATTACCCCATCCTCCATGAAGATCGACCCTTTCCTGAGAACCTCAGTAAGGCTAACCATTTTGCTTCACACCTATCCAAGGTCTTCTCCATTCCTGACATTCCCCATTTTGATTACTCCCTCTTCGCCCCTAGCTTCCAGTACTTGGATTGGTTACCCCCCTCAGACATCAACACTCCCATCACCACACAAGACATCACACTCATCCTCTGCTCCAAATGCAACACTGCCCTGCTCATGATGGCGTCACCTACCATCACCTCAAGGAATCCCCTCCATTCTTCCTGTCTGTCCTTGTTACCCTGTACAATGTCCTCCTCTCCACTGGATTTTACCCCTAACTGTGGAAGACTTGCTGTGTCCTGCTGTTCCCTAAACCTAACAACCCCCCCCCCTGATACCTCTTCCTATCGTCCAATCTGCCTCACCTCCATGTTCAGTAAGGTCTTCGAGGCCATCCTCTCTCACCATATTCACTGCCATCTTAACCAGCACTGCCTACTTCCTCTTACCCAATGTGGCTTCTGGCCTTCCTTCTCCGCCGACGACCAGCTCCTTAACGTTACCAATCTTCTTTCCCTCCAACTTAACTCCCGTCGCTCCGCTATCTTTGTTTCCCTTGATCTCCAGAACGCCTATGACCGTGTCTGGCATCCCAGGCTCCTCTTCAAACTCCAGACCTATGCTCTCCCCATCAACTTCGTCTGTCTTGTTGCTTCCTTCCTCTCCCATCGTCCCACTTATGTGACTGTCCACAATTCCAACTCCCTTACTTTCTACCCCTCTGCCGGCGTGCTCCAAGTTTCTGTCCTTTCCCCTCTCCTCTATCTCCTGTAGACTGCTGATATGCCCAAACCTCCCCCTCCTGTTCATCTTCTCCAGTTCGCTGACGACACCGCCTTCCTAGCCCTTTATTCTACCCTTCAACAGTCCCAACGTACCCCCAAACCCACCTTGACCAATTCACCGCTTGGTGCAACCAGTGGTTCCTCCGTGTTAATTCCCCCAAGACCCAGGTGATCATCATAGGCCTCACCACCTGCTCCTTCTGCCTCAATGATTTCTAACTCAGCATTTATGGCCATCCTATCCACCTCACTCCTACCCTCAAATACCTTGGCCTCACACTCGACTGCCACCTCATCTGGACTCCCCATCTCCTTACCATCCAAACCAAGCTCACAACTGCCTCTGCCTCCTGAAACTCCTGTCTGGCTGGACGTGGGGTCTGCATCCTTCCACCATCCTTCACACCTACAAATCCTTGATCCGCCCCATCCTTTGTTATGCCAGTATCGCTTGGAATTCCGCCCATCCCCGGTTCTATAAAGCCCTCCAAATCCTCGAACGCCATGCACTCCGCCTCGCCTTCTGCATCCGCCTTCCGTCCCCCCCACGCATCCTCTATGACCTCATCCGCTTCCCCCACCTTCTCCTTTTCCTTGAACACATCCGCACACTATATATTGTCCGCCGCCTTGTTCTCCCTCACTCTCTGGTGTCTCCCTTCCTCTCCACCCCTAACCAGTTGCCGCACCTTTACCGTTGTGTCCCACCCTCTCTCCATCTCCACATCCTCCATCTCCTTTCCCAACACAATTTCCACTGTCTACCCCTCCCGGATGATGAGCTTTGCCTTGACATCTACCCTTCCTACCAACTGTAACCCCATCTTCCTGCCTCCTCCTCAGGGCTCCCTCTCCTCCCCCTACCTCCTCCTGAGCGGCTTCCCCATTCTGCTCCCCCTCCATCTCTTGTGCCTCCTTTCAGTGTCTCTGCGCTCCCTCCTGCTCTATCTTCCCTTTTCCTCTCCCACCCCACATGTCTCTTGCCTCTTCGTGAACCCACTGATGCCCCTCCTCTCCTCATCCCGTCGCTTCCCTAGCTGCCCCATGCTCTCCCCTCCTTTTCCATCCTCTCTGACCTTTCCCTCGGCAGGTCCCACCTGGCAGTTTTATTCTTTGTCGTGTGTGCTCCAAGTGGGTTTTAAGTGTGTTGTTCCGAAGTGTTTTTAATACTGTGGCCGACCTTTAACCTGTGCATGTGCATTCAGTGTCTTCTCTGTGTTTTAAGAATCGCCAACTGTGTTTTTTAACTTTCTGGTGACTTTTTAACTGTCCCCCATGAACGTCTCCATGTCCGTGTATTTTTACCTCCATTTTCTCCCCTTACTCTGTTTTATCTTGCCGTTTTTTATGTCCTTATGTATGTATCACTTTATTCTTGTTTTAGTTGTCGTGTCACTCGGCTGATGAGCGGCGGATTGTGCTGCTGACAGCCCACCCCTGCCCATATGGGGCAGGGGAATGAAATCACAATAAAGAAAAGAAAAAAAAACCTTGTCCGGTCAGTCTGGTACTCGCTCTGGATTTCGTTTCTATCCCGGCGGTACTGCGTTCTGGTCGTTGCTCATTGTTGACATTTGCCCTGCTCTGGTTCCGAGTGGATTTGCTGTTGGTGTTTGGTGTTTGCTTTTGTGGTTTCCACAAGCCTCCTTTGTTTCTCTCTTCCTTGTTGTGTCGGTCATGGTCGGTCGTGGTCGGTTGTTGTCAGTTGTCGTTGGTCTGTCATCCAACTCGTCCTTGTGTTTACCCAGTGGTGCGTGCTCCACCGCCGGCAGCTTCCCCGCCTGGCGGCTCCGATCCACAGCCCAAGGCGTTCGTGCAGTTGGTTTTGGTTACTACAGAGGGGGCTTGCAGCCCTTGTTGTTTTGCATGGCACTGTCAGAGCACAGGCCTACACTGATGTTTTAAGCATCTTAGTGCTTCCCACTGTTGAAGAGTAATTCACGGATCGTGATTGCATCTTTCAACATGATCGAGCAACTGTTCATAATGCACGGCCTGTGGTGGAGTGGCTACACGACAGTAACATCTCCATAATGGACTGGCCTGCACAGAGACCTGACCTGAGTCCTATAGAACACCTTTGGGATGTTTTGGAATACCAACTTTGTGCCAGGTCTGACTGAGCGACATCGATACCTCTCCTCGGTGCAACACTCCATGAAGAATGGTCTGCCATTCCCCAAGAAACCTTCCAGCACCTGTTTGAACGTTTGCCTACGAGCGTGGAAGCTGTCATCAACGCTAAGGGTGGGCCAGCACCATAGTGAATTCCAGCATTACCGATGGAGGGCGCCACAAACTTGTAAGTCATTTTAGCCAGGTGTTCGGATACTTTTGATCATAGTGTAGGTTCTTAGATATTTCACTGTCCCAAGATAAAAACACTCACCCTATACCAGACATGTGTTGAAACGTGTACTCCATAAAAACCTGCTCTCTCTCCTTTGCTGACTGCGATAATTTATTACTTTAGGTGTATCTCACCTGTGATCCACTGCACTTTCTTAAATCGAAACTGAAATAGTCTGAGTATACAGTTCAGTACAGAGACCTGATAACTATGCATTTCTCAAAAATTTTGCATTATGGTGAAGATATTTTGGGTTATGACTTTGAAAGATTAGATAATTAGCTTCCAAATCACTAGATAAAATGTTGAAATACCGATGATGATAGGTCATTAAAAGACTGTCATTTATCTTCCCCAATCTCGCTCTTGCTCTTTGCTCATTTCTCCCTATTCGGCCCTTAGCTCAACCCCCCCCCCCCCCCCCGCACCCGCTCTACAGCTATCCTCTCTTTCTCCACTGTCACTTCAGTCACATTCATCTCTTACTTCCCTCCCTCACTTCCTCTTCCAACCACACTCTTTCCTTTCTCCCCCTCTTACTCTTCCAGGTTTCTCTTCTTCTCCAGCCTCTTCTCTCTACCTTTCCTCTCCCACTCTCTCCACTTCTCAGTGCTTCCACCACTTTTCTCTCTTCCCTCCTTTCTTCTTTTCCATCTTCCTCCCCCCTCCCCTCATACTCACACACACATATACACATACATAACACATAAAAATCACAAATGGCACTAAATACTTCTGAATATAACATACTCTTTGCGGGACATCCACAACTGTGACTAAAAATTTTCGTAACGAATATGTTATCGTAATATTTTCACTAAAAGCAAGGAAAGTAGTGAAATAATACTTATCAGTTAGAATTATGGGGATTGGTGAAGTCGAAAAACATCAGATCAACCATCCACTTTGCATATTAAAATATCCTTTCCATTACCTTACGTCGGAGGCTTCACAACCTGTGCACAAGTAAGGAAGTAAAGTTTTTTTTTTTTTTTTTATATTAAAATATCCTTTCCATTACCTTACGTCGGAGGCTTCACAACCTGTGCACAAGTAAGGAAGTAAAGTTTTTTTTTTTTTTTTTTTTTACTTGTTTTCCAGTTTTCTGACTGGTTTGATGCGGCCCGTCACGAATTTCTCTCCTGTGCCAACCTCTTCATCTCGGAGTAGTACTTACAACCTACGTCCTCAATTCTTTGCTGGATATATTCCAATCTCTGTCTTTGCCCTCTACAGCTCCCTCTAGCACCATAGAAGTCATTCCCTGATGTCTTAACAGATGTCCTACCGTCCTGTCCCTTCCCTTTGTCAGTGTTGTCCACATATTCCTTTCCTCCACGATTCTGCACCTCCTCATTCCTTATCAATCCACCTAATTTTCAACAATCGTCTGTAGCACCACATCTCAAATGCTTCGATTCTCTTCTGCTCCGGTTTTCCCACAGTCCATGTTTCATGGCCCTACAATGCTGTGCTCCAGACTTACATTCTCAGAAAATTCTTTCTCAAATTAAGGCTTATGTTTTATGTTAATAGACTTCTCTTGGCCAGGAATACCCATTTTGCTTAGCTAGTCTGCTTCTTATGTCCTCCTTGCTCCGTCCTTTATAGGTTATTTTGCTGCCTAGGTAGTTGAATTCCTTAACTCCATCTACTTCGTGAGTATCAATCCCGATGTTAAGTTTCTCACTGTTCTCGTTTCTGCTACTTCTCATTACTTTTGTCTTTCTTAGATTTAGTCCTAGTCCATATTCTTTACTCATTAGACTGTTCATACCATTCAGCATATCATGTAATTCTTCTTCACTTTCACTTAGGATAGAAATGTCATCAGCGAATCGTGTAATTGATATCCTTTCACCTTGAACTTTAATTCCACTCCTAAATCTTTCTTTTATTTCCATCATCGCTTCTTGGATGTACTGATTGAACGGTATGGGCGAAAGTCTACATCTATGTCTCAAACCCTTTTTAATCGGAGCACTTCGTTCTTGGTGTCCACTCTCATTATCCCCTCTTGTAGTTTGTACATATTGTATATTACCCGTCTCTCTCTCGCACCATTTTACGTCATCGAATGCCTTTTCCAGGTAGACAAATCTTATGAAGGTTTCTTTGTTTTTCCTTAGCCTTGCTTCCATTATCAGCCGCAATGTCAGAATTGCCTCTTTGGTGCCTTTACCTTCCCTAAAGCCAAACTGATCGTCATCTAAGACATCCTCAGTTTTCTTTTCCACTCTTCTGCATATTGTTCTTGTCAGCAACTTGTATGCGTGAGTTCTTTAGCTGATTGTACGATAATCCTCGCAGCTCTAGTAGTGTCAGGAATTGTGTAGATGATATTTTTGCAAATTTCAGCTAGTATGTCGCCAGACATACATTCTACACACGAACTAGAACAGTCGGTTTCTTGTCACTTTCCGAAATGGTGTTAGAAATTCTGATGGAAAGTTATCTATCCCTTTTGCCTTAGTTGATCTTAAGTCCTCCAAAGCTCTCTCACATTCTAATTCTAATACTGGATCCCTAATTTCTTCTAAATCGACTCCTGTTTCTTCTTCTCTCACTTCAGACATATCTTCCTCGTCATAGAGGCCTTCAATATACTCTTTCAAACCTATCCGCTCTCTCTTCTGCTTTTAACAGTGGAATTCCAGTTACACTTTCAATTTTACCAGCCTTGCTTTTAATTTTACCGAAGGTTGTTTTGGCTTCCTTACATGCTGAGTCAGTCGTCCGACAATCATTTTCTTTTTTCTTCACATTTTTCATGGAGCCATTTCGTCTTAGCTTCCCTGCACTTCCTATTTATTTCATTCCTCAGCGACGAGTAATTCCGTATTCCTGAATTTCCCTGAACATTTTGTACTTACTTCTTTAAACTGAAGTATTTCTTCCGTTATCCATGGTTTCTTCGCAGTTACCTTCTATGTACCTGTGTTCTTCTTTCCAACTTCTGTGACTGCCTTTTTTTTAGAGATGTCTATTCCTCGTCAACTGTAGTCCGCAGCTCGTGGTCGTGTGGTAGCGTTCTCGCTTCCCACGCCCAGGTTACCGGATTCGATTCCCGGCGGGGTCAGGGATTTTCTCTGCCTCGTGATGACTGGGTGTTGTGCGATGTCCTTAGGTTAGTTAGGTTTAAATAGTTCTAAGTTCTAGGGGGCTGATGACCATAGATGTTAAGTCCCATAGTGCTCAGAGCCATTTTTCTTCAACTGTACTGCCTACTGAGCTATTCCCTATTGCTTTAGCCTTCGCGAACTTCATGCGTTTTTCGTCATTCCTTAGTATTTTAGTATCTCATTTCTTTGCCTGTGATCCTTACTGACTAATCTCTAAAATTTCAGCCAACTCTTCATCACTACTACATTGTAATCTTAGTCTATATCTGCTCCTGGGTACTCTCCTGGGCACTGTCCGGTAACTAATTTCGAAATCTCTGTCTTATCATGATGTAATCTAACTGATATCTTCCCGTATCACTCAGCCTATTCCAAGTATACCTCATCGTCTTGTGATTCTTGAACAGAGTATTCGCTGTTACTGGCTGAAATTTATTGCAGAACTCAATTAGGCATTCTCCTCTCTCATTCCTTGCCGAAGCACATATTCTACTATAATCTTTTCTTCTACTCCTTCTCCGACAACTGCATTCCAATCCCCCTTGACCACTAGATTTTCATCTCCCTTTACGTACAGTATTACCATTTCAGTATCCTCAAATACTTTCTCTATCTCTTGATCTTCAGCTTGGGACGTCGGCATGTATCCCTGAACTATCGTTGTCGGTCAAATCTGGTTTCGTAGGACAGAGGTTGAGGAAGGGGCCAAGGTCAATTACTGGTAGTTATACAAAAACATATACAATTTTATTTCTCAAACCAATGCAGAGTTTTCTCTTTAAAACAACGAAGATCAGTTCACAGCTGCGGAAACAAGTAACTTCTCCAGAATAAGTTTAAATGATTGCTTTTCAAACACCAGGATTTAGAGTAACGTCTGAAGGCCTTACTTAAGTAAAATTACAATATCTTCTCGGATAAAGGCCGAAATAATATTTCAAATCAGCCAAGGAAATTCTTTAAAAGCTAAGCATTTACAAATTCCGGCTAAAGGACATATTAAGGAAAATTCAAGTTTATTCTTCGGCTGAAACCCCCCCAATTTAAAAAAAAAATTCTTTACATAATCAAAGAGAGACCTTAAAGATAAGCTTTTACACAGTACAACATAAAGAACATCTTACGAAAACTTTAAGTATCTTGTCGACTGAAGGCCCAAACAATTCTTCAACTTTTGTGGTCCTGTCCTCCTCAGTTGCGCGTGATACTACGGTATGTTGATGATTTTCACTTATGGACCGTCTGACAGCCATAGTGCTGTGGAATACGGAAAAAACAGCAAATTGGCGCTCATAGGAAGAAGAACAAGACCAAAAATGCAACAGGAGCGTAATATGTAAGAAAGTGTCTACGCAACCTGCCACTGATGATGCCTTGCAGAAAATAAAGGCGAAACGCGTATGGCACTAAAATTGTGTTTTATTCAGTTGCTGTCAGACGGTCCATAAGTGAAAATCATCAACATACCGTAGCCCAAACAATTACCCAAAATTAATTAAAGACTACCTTAAGATAAAAATTTACAGAACATGGCTGAAGGCCGGTTCAAGAATTAAAAATAATTAAAGAGAAACTTTACAGACAAGGATTTACGTATTAAAGCCACAGATTCGAAAACAAACGCGGCTGAAGGCCTAAATGCAGAGCAACAAGATTTTTAAAAGAAACACGGCTGAAGGCCTAATCTTGAAAAGTTGTTATGAAGTTCGGCTGAAGCCCATTTACTAAACATAAAACAGACAATATTAATACACGGCTGAAGGCCTGGGACATTACCTGCGACCGAATAAAATGACAATCACAATCAACAAACAGTGATGCTCAGAAGTGTTCCAAGGGTCGGCTTGGGGAGGAAACTCTAACAACAGTTTAGGTGAGACAGGCAGCCAAGCGTAACACTAAATAACCAAATTTCAGCACGACCTAGGGACGGCTGACGATCCAACCAACAACTTAATCAATTCCCTTCCACCAGACCAACGGCACGACAACCAAAAAAATCTGCGAGGACGAAGATCGCAGCAGCGCTACGTCTTGATAATTGGCATTTCAATACAGCCAAGGCACAATAACGACACAAAAATATAAACTAACACCAAGGCTGTAGAACTACGCGCCATGCCGAACCGCATAAACACAGCGAGGAAACACACACTCGCTGCTCTGTCCCAACCGACCGACTGCCTACTCTAGTACCCAGACAGCATTCATCTGCTCAGTGGAAATCACAGAAGCTACACACAGTTCCACGTAAACACTTGCACCAAGAACTACGACAATCATAAAACCAATCACCGTGGAACACAAGGAGAAATTATAAGTCACACACACACCGAGTTTCCATCAGTGGTCGGCGACCAAATACACGTTGTGCGATGAGACGACCGACCGAACGACCACTCAAGTTATGAGTGTCGGCAACAGTCGGCCGAGCATTGGCCGTCCGGAGCTCACTGCAGCTCCAAGCCGACTCAACTCGATGTCCGTTCAGAACTCTGAGACACGGCGACCCGGGCATACTGGCTTTGACCACCCACGCAGAGGTAACTCTTGCCCATCGGCGACATCCCTGCACGAGGAAGGAACCGGCCCACGTCCCGCAAAATGACCAACTGACGAGGCCCAGGAACGGTCAAAATACTAAATACACATCGCCCAATTAGGCGACCAACCGAACGACCAACCGAAGGTCGTTCCCGCTCCAATCTCCTTCCGTCGGACAGTTCATGTGTGTGGCCAGCGGTCGATAAGTACAGGCTGTCCGCGCCTCACTGGTGCTCCGTCCACCGACTGAACTCCCGACACACCACGACCCTGAAATACTAGCGGGCACTTCAAAGATAATACGACAGTGCTCTTATTGATAAGTGTTGCTGCTGCCACTCACGGCCATGTAAGGAAGGAACTTAGTGATGCCAGTAAATCGAATAAGAAAACGAGGGTGCAGTACCATAAGGAGAAGACAACGAACAATAAACGGCATGAACACTAGCCGCGCACGGCTCAATCGGTGTTGGTTTGCTGTCAGTTCTGATAAGAACCAACCCTATCACTGAACTGTTCACAGTAACTCACCCTTTGCCCCACCTTGCTATTCGTAATGAACTCTACATCCGTTACAGCATTTTCTGCTGCTGTTGATGTTACCTTATACTTATCTGACCAGAAATCCTGGTCTTCTTTTCATTTCAGTTCACTGACCTCTACTATATCTAGACTGTCCTTTGTATGTACCGTTTCAGATTTTCTAGCTTCCCCCACCACGTTCACGCTTCTGACATTCCACGCCCCGACTCATAGAACGTTATCCTTTCGTTGGTTATTGACTCTTTTTCTCATGATTCTGCCCCCCGGGAGACCCTCCCAGTGATCCGAATGGGGGGACTATTGGGAAGTGAAGCCAGCATTGTGTTAAACAGTATGTCACCAGTAACGGTAAGATATATTAGGAATGCAAACGGAAGCTAGCATGGGCACAGGCAATGCAAACTGGTCCTTCACGACTTGAGTTGATAGATGAAACGAATTTTCACACTATATCTTTACTTCGATATCTGCAAAGGAAACGCCCATTGGTTACATTTTAAAAAAAGCTCGCACTAAGGTGGCACAAATTATTATACGAGAAAATTACAGTAAAATTTTATTTTATCATTATTAGATGTATTTTGGCAATAGCTGGTAATAACAAATTATCGCAGAGCTCTAAACAATTCAAAAATTCACAAATTCGAGACACTACTGGAACGGTTACACCATAACACTGTGCGCTGTTGACATTCTTGCAATTCTAATTATTTTGCCTTTGACTACTGTAACACAATGTATGATGCGGGAGTTAAAACGAGGTGAGATGTTCATTACGTTCTTATTAGCCGCGATTTCTAGGTCATACTGAAATCAGGTTGTAAATAAAAGCGTACTAGGCGATTAATTTAGGTGTCACCTCTCTAGCTACATGCTGTTTCAAGAATGTAAGTTCTCATTATACGAAGTTATCTTATTGCAAACAGGAATTTGCTAAACCACATGGTCAGTTCCAGACAAGCAGCTGCTCCGAGGCTACGGTAACGCCTATGGCTCTAATACAACAGTTTACGCTACTAATGATCACATAACAGTGTCACTTATCACTCATAATTCTCTGGAAGAATGAATACAAATACACTACCAGCCATTAAAATTGCTACACCAGGAAGATGACGTGCTACAGACGCGGAATTTAACCGACAGGAAGAAGATACTGTGATATGAAAGTGATTAGCTTTTCAGAGCATTCACACAAGGTTGGCGCCGATGGCGACACCTACAACGTGCTCACCTGAGGAAAGTTCCCAACCGAGTTCTCATACACAAACAGCAGTTGTCGGGCGTTGCCTGGTGAAACGTTGTTGTGAGACCTCGTGTAAGGAGGAAGAATGCGTACTATCACGTTTCCAACTTTGATAAAGGTCGGATAGTAGCCTATCGCGATTGCGGTTTATCGTATCGCGACATTGTCGCTCGCGTTGGTCGAGATCCAGTGACTGTTAGCAGAATATGGAATCGGTGGTATCAGGAGGATAATACGGAACACCATGCTGATCCCAACGGCCTCGTATCACCAGCAGTCGAGATGACAGGCATCTTATCCGCATGGCTGTAACGGATCGTGCAGCCACGTCTCGATCCCTGAGTCAACAGATGGGGACGTTTGCAAGACAACAATCATCTGCAGGAACGGTTCGACTAAGTTTGCAGGAGCATGGACTATCAGCTCTGATACCATGGCTGCGGTTACCCTTGACGCTGCATCACAGACAGGAGCGCCTGCGATGGTGTACTCAACGACGGACCTGGGTGCACTAATGGCAAAACGTCGTTTTTTCGGATGAATCCAGGTTCTGTTTACAGCATCATGATGGTCGCATCCGTGTTTGGCGACATCGCGGTGAACGCACATTGGAAGTGTGAATTCGTCATCGCCATACTGGCGTATCACCCATTGTTCGCATTGACGGCACTTTGAACAGTTGACGTTACATTTCAGATATGTTACGACCCGTGGCTCTACCCTTCATTCGATTCCTGCGAAACCCTACATTTCAGCAGGATAATGCACGACCGCATTTTGCAGGTCCTGTACGGGCCTTTCTGAACATAGAAAATGTTCGACTGCTGCCCTGGCCAGCACATTCTCCGGATCTCTCACCAACTGAAAACGTCTATTCAATGGTGGCGGAGCAACTGGCTCGTCACAATTCGCTAGTCACTACTCTTGATGGACTGTGGTATCGTGTTGAAGCTGCATGTGCAGCTGTATCTGTACACGCCATCGAAGCTCTGTTTGACTCAATGCTCAGGCGTATCAAGGCCGATATTACCGTCAGAGTTGTTTGTTCTGGGTACTGATTTCTTAGGATCTATGCACCCAAATTGCGTGAAAATGAAATCAAATGTCAGTTCTAGTATAATATATTTGTCCAATGAATAACCGTTTATCATCTGCATTTATGTTTGGTGTAGCAATTTTAATGGCCAATAGTGTAATTCGTATATGTTTTTTACTTTATTTCATTTAAAAAAAGAGAACGCTGGTGAAACAGGAAACAATACAACTTCAGTCATCTCAACTGTGTTTGACACTTTCTGACTTACTCGCTGATTTTGGTGTGTTCATTTGTCTTCATATTTAGCTGATCGTCTTCATTAAAAATATCTATTGGCACTGATCCTGTTGGGCAACGAGAGGCACACCAACCTAGGAGCCAGCGTTCTTTGTGTCCGTTCTTTTGCGTCGTTCCTACATTGAAATGGTGTTATGTTGTATGAAGAAATCGTTCACGCCATGAGGTGGGGCTGTTGTGATGGGCTTGCGTCATGCATAGTCAGTGTGGTCGATGTTGAGCTGCTGTTGTCAGCCGTTGCTCGTTGTCAAGACCATGGGCTGTCTGCTTCCCCTTACAAAGGAGGGCACTCTTCATCTGCATCTACAGATCTGTACGAGGTATCTCACTAACCAGTCCTAACAACATCATGTTAAGAACAAAATACATGTCGGTGTCTGTTGCAAGGATGAACCGCATGTCAATAAACATTGATCCAAAATGTCCAAGAGATTGTCCATTATTGAAAGCCTGTGAGAATTGTCATTTTGTTTTCGCTATTACAGTGCAACTGTATGGTTCTGATACTTCAGCGCACGTTCTTTATTTAGGGACGTTCAAATTTTCTTTATCTGGTGAAACAAATACATTGTTTGTCCTCTATCAAAATCTTTCATTTGCTAACTATGACTACAGTAGCTAGTGCCTTCAGTAGTTAGAATCTTTTATTTAGCTGGAAGTATTGGAGCTTGCTGTATTGCAGTAGTTCGAGGAATGAAGATTTTATGAGTTAAGTGATTCATGAAAGGTGTAAGTTATTATTAGTCATGGCCATTCTTTTGTAGGGATTATTGAAAGTCAGATTGCGTTGCGCTAAAAATATTGTGTGTCACTCTAGTGTTGATCAGAATAAGTAAAGAGAGAAACGTCTGAATATGTTCAGTTCTGCTCAGCTGTTGGAAAATCAAATAACTTAAGACGTTTATCAGCACAGTAATTCATAAATTTTTCTAAGGGGATGTTTCATATGGCGACCCTGCCAGGATTCGAAACATGGAATCTTCTCTCAGCTGTTAGAAAATCAAATAACGAAAGAAGTTTACCAGCACAATCATTTCATAAATTTTTCTAAGGGAAGGTTTCATTAATTTTGTACTTAAAACATTTATTTTTAAAGATTTTTGAATTAAAAAGATACAAAAGTTTATGTGATACATTTCATTCCATTGCTGTAATCTGTAACACCTGAGGGTATAATTACATTATTCATCAGGGGGTACACGCATACTTCGTGTACTGAGCGTGGCATGAGCTTTTGTCTATCCATCATATGTAACAGCAGAGTTGACGCAAGAATTGCCTTTCGAGAAAACTACGTCTTCTTGAGTGTGTAAGAATGGCAATAGCATACCAGAAAAGTGCAGTGCATTTGTAAAGGAAATCGCATAAACTACGCTGGTGCGACAAATTCTGGAGTACTGTTTCGATGTTTGTACTCTTAATCATGTAGGCTTGCAGAAAGACATCGAACGAACTGAGAAACACACTGCTAAGGTCATAATTCTGAGGCCACATCCCATACGAAAGTGTAGTAGAAATGTGCGGGAATCTTAAATGAGAATCCTTGGAAGAATAACGATCGTGTTATTGATTGATTGGTTTGCAGAACCTACATTCTAGTAAGACTTGTAGCCTACCAGTTTTATCTGTTCCCATGTCAGCGGTAACTGGTTGCTCCGCCGAAAGCTGGCTGAAATTTGGTGGTGGTTGTACGAGTAGAATTCTTTCAGTGATGTAGCCCACACAGAATTTCGAAGTTCAGACGTTGTAATAACACTTTGATGTGATATGAATGATTGTTTATGGCCGATTCGGGTCTCATATACTTCAGTTCGGTACAGATAAAGAAGTAACTACATACTGCACTTGGTTGATGTTCTACGGTACAGTTCGAGCACAGTAACATAAGAGCGACATAATCAGTTGCGAAATATGTCATCGTGTGACAAATTAGCAGTCAACACATCCACTTAAAACATCGCTCCATACAATATTCTACAGAGCTAGAGAACATATCACAACAAACAAAATGTGCACAGCAAGCTTTGATTTTCATAAGCAGTACCGTTGTGATCGATTATGTTATAAATCTACACTGTCGTAATCACCACAAACTAATTTCTCTATAGAAATAAATTGTCGGATTCGGCCAAAACATAACCACTCAAAGACTTTTAATCTTTTCTTGACTGACTGTGGCAGATTTTTCCATATGGATGGATGTAGATGGTACTCCATTACATAATCACCGCGTACTGTCTATTTCATGGTAGGAGAGGGGCTTACAGTGGTGAAGTAACTAACTGTTTTAATTTGGAAACTACATAACATTATGAAATTTGCTTGGACTGGTATTTATTATTTTTGATAGACCACAAGAGCCAACAGAATTATGGGTCAGAGACAATGATGTTACAAATTTAGAAAAGTACATGGACTAATTTCGGTTATATGACTGATCACCATATTGCAGCTTAAGGTGAATTACACGAAATTATTAATTAGTGAGTTAATAAGTCAATGCTGTATATCAAATAAAAATGAAGGCAACGAACATGTGTAGCCAAACTGAAATCTCACAGAAGTTACAACAGAATTTGCAATGGACTGTGGCAGCCTCTCTGAACTTCAAAGTCAGTTAACACGAAAGGTAATTTATTTCGTGAAAACCAAAATAAAATAAAATTTGGAATCTTGTACTACTGAACAGTACAGGACCTTATACTGAAATATGTCTCAAATATGTCTCCCAACTCATCTCAAATGTGCAGAATCGTACTGCATGAATATTTTCAATAAATGATGCTTTTAATTAACTTGATATCTAGGCAAAGTAATCATAAAAATAGAAGTGGAATAAGCAGATGACTGATCTGAGCGAAAAAGTTGTATTGATGTAGGCCTTATTACGAGGCTGAAGCTGTGATGTGTCTACTATACAATAGGAAAAGGGCTATTTGACAATGCTGCCCGTAACATTTATGTTCCTGATTGCAGATCATGAGAATAAGACAAGAGAGATCAGAGCGAGTACAGACCCATATACGCAGTAATTTTCTCTTGCTCAGTATGCGAATGGGTTAGGAAAGAAAACTGATAATAACGGTACGATGTATCCTCCATCATGCACTATACAGTGGGTTGCGTATTACTTATGTAAATGTATGTAGCTGTGGTTTTGATGATATTTCTTAATATACCTTGTATTGTTAAATGTTCCATCAAGAAGCACCAATGGCGTGCGGTCATTGTTGTCTATGTCCCTCCATCTGACGACACCTGAAGATGGAAGCCACTGAGCTAACTACCGGCCATCAGCGAGAGTAAGGTAGAAGGCACTCTCACCGCTAATGCAATGGTGAAACTTATCTAATATCTCACAATTCCAATAATATACGAATAGATTATGGCGATATTATTAATGTTGTAATTCGTAATTAGGCTTTAAAGCCAGTTTCACACCTACATCGGAATTCAACTGTTACTTCGTCTTTCTGGATTTGGACTGTAACTTGGGTCTCTGTGTGATTGTGTATTGTTTCTTAAGGGGTAACACCACCGTAGAATCATCAAAAAATCGTTTTTTAAATTAACTTAAGAGATGCTTTGAACCTTCTAAAAGACGAGGCAAAAGTGTAATCCCGGCGAAAAGAAATTTGTTTTACAGAATTCTGAGTGCCTCCTCTAGAACCTCGGATGACCCAATACAGCCTACCCGCCACAACTCGAGACGTCGTAGCGTCTCGATATACTTAGAAGCATTTCAGAACAATAATACTTTAGCTTGGCGTCAGCAAGCGTCAGTACGTGTACGGAAAAGACAGTTCTTTCGTTCCGAATCTTGATTTCTTTGTGCAGTATTGCCTTGTAGTAGTTTATTTGTGACCTTATAGTATACAGTTTTGTCTTTCAAGTAAGATTGAGTTTTAAGAAAGTATACTCGGGAGAAAAGGTACGAAAGCATCGTATCCAACCCCGGGTTGAAATAGCGCGTCATACGAAAGTCCAAATAATAGGTATAAGAGTGATAGTACTTTGGAAGGAGTCAGTGTCTCTGCTGAGAAATTGAAACGCAGTGTCCAGTATTTTGATATGATCTACGGCTTCAGCTATAGGATTATAAGTAATTTTTTAGACCACTTGTCGTGGAGAACAGCGGTTTTTTTAGTACTTTAAAATGAACAAGTACGTTCGTGGAGTCATAACACGTGCTCCTTTCACCGCCGCCGCTTACCATCATTGTATGAGGTCTGAAGATGGTCAAAAACTGACCGAAACCGGTTACCACAAAGTAAATGTTTTCTGCGGTCGAGACTGTTCGTGTTCATTTTATAGATTTCTAAATTTTCTTGCCGTTTTCTCTGTTATTTCTTAACATGTGAAATGTAAAACGTGTTACGCAGACATCACGGTGGAAGAACGAAATCCTCAAGGCTTAAGCTTCACAGTAATTTCTGCTCGTCCAAACTGATTAGAGGTTGTTGTACCAAGTAAAAAGTTTATATGGAAAGTACATGAAATCAACTTTCGAATCTTCCCAGCACTGCATGAGTTTGGAGCAGGGCTAAGTGGAGTTCCAAACTTTTGTGCGTTCATGAAATTTCCACGGCCGATACTTCAATCGTTCTATGATAAACTAGTGGACGTATTCGATCGCAAAGATAACAGTACGACAGGAGAGTACTGGGATAGGAAATTAAAGGTAAGAGTTTTCTAAAAGTAATTTTTTAAAATTTTCTCTCATCTGTAAAATATCTCGAAACTATGTGTTTTTCTCGGAATATGATTTTTAAAAACGGTACTTAGCATAACTCTTAACAATTTTCAATTGTTTTATTTGAAAATTTAACAAAAGCTTTGAAATAACGTTTTAAAGTGAACCACATAGGGGACTTTCGATTATTTGATGTAAATAATATTTATTAACAAATAACTGTCCATTTTTGGTGAAAATTGAATGACTTAGTCAAACACTCACCAATTATACAAAAACCAATATTTGTAAAATCCCCTACGTGGTTCAGTATCTACAATCATGTAAATTATATAGATTTTTTTTTCCAGATCTAAGTTCACATCAGTTATAGAGCGTGTCGCAGATCGCCTCAAATTCAACATACCTCGGGAGAATTATTAAAGGTCACAATTTTGTAATATTTACCGACAATTTTTTTTTGTAATATACTTGCATATATGCAATAGCTGCACCAAGTATTATGTCTCTCTCACCTTTCATTCCTCCCAAAAGAAGTTGTCAAGAAAACGCATTATTATGCCGTGACAGGGATGTTACCTCTTTGTTCATCCGTATTTTCAGTCGTAGTGTCTGTTGTCGACTGTCGACTGTTTTTGGGCATCGCACAGTTTGCGAGAGTGATCTGCCCAGTGCATGTGTTAGGCTGCTACACGAAAGTGCTGTCTTTCACTGCGCTATCGAAGACCGAGGGCTCAGTGCTTGGGAGTCTGACGAATGTCTTCCCTGCTCGTAACCTAGTTTCCAACAAAGTGTTTCTGGTGGCATCATTCTCGAGCTACGATCTCTGTGTTGTTTCTGCAGTGGCTACTCTGCTGATGCGACAGTCCAAACATGACCCCGCATTTCGGACAGAGACAACGACGAATTGGCACTTTCCTCACACAAGTGAGGCACAGTCAGCATTTAAATTCCAATGGACAGGGCAGTTCTAAGGAAGTGCTGCACAGTTCCACACTTGTAACACCATAGCTCTAATATTATACTGATTCATTTTGCCTTTTGTTTTATTTAATGTTACAACACTATCTGTAAAGGTTGTTGGATTGAATCAATAACACAAAATTGTATACTCCTTTCTTTGTAAAAACTTTGATGTCATGGTTTGATCTTATACAATGTAGTATATCTGTCATTTAAAGTCTTTTGTCTCAATTGGAGAAAGACAAAACTTACTGTATACATTTGGAATTTGGGTGAATATTTTTTTGTAGAAATACTAATATGTACAAATGTTCTGTTTTATTTAAAATGTTTGTTAACTGTCATGTAAACTGCTGACCTTCACTTAGGGTTTTTAGTTAGTTTGTATGTAAAAGATGTAGTGTTTCCCCTCGGGAACGGAACTGTGTAGCGCCCGCAAATTGTGATTGGCGTAGGTAGAAAAGGTGGAACCAAGAGTCTGTCGGGGACGAGCTACCAAACTGTGCACTGCCCATGTATATTTTGTATATTGTGCTGGTTCCGAGAGAGGTTTTTCCTGCCGCTTTCCAATGCCTCGGATCGATGGATAAATAGCTGGAACTATTGTGGAATTGGTATCTATCATCGCCACCAAGAAATGACAGAGTCCAGCAATTCTACCTGCAATTCCACCTGCCAACATGCAGTTGCTACCACATTGCGCAATCACTGTAATGGAGCACTATAGTAATGTACAGTGAAGGATCAGCTCACTGGATGTTTTAGTGTGCACAAATATGAGGTAGCTTATAACTGAATTCATGTACCTACCTTGATTTTTTCCCTATCACACCTCTCAGGTTGCTCTCCATTTGAACTATGATTACCGAGTGTCCTAGTTTGTGGAAAAAATTAAAACCTCAAAGACAAATAGTTAGTTAAATAATGTTGTTTGATCTTTGGTAAGAAGGGAGTATTCAGATTTACTGTGGATTTAGTGAAATTGTGGGAGGTGGTAAATGTAGTTTTGTGAAAGCCTGCCAGTGATGGAAACAGTCCAATTTAAAGTTTTGTGGAGTTTCAAAGCCACGTATTTAATCATTTACTTGAAAGTAGAAGACTGTGGTAACAAAGACAATTTGCTGTTTCTTTTAAAGATTAAAAGTTCTTAAAACTGAGTATTATAAAGTTTTGCTTAGTTAGTTATCATAGTGCTGCCTGTAGTAAATTTGAAAAGGTGAGTGAGTTTCTTGCAAATTTGTCGACATTGTGTCTCACTGTAGTAAAAGTGGAAAACTGCAATAGTGGAAAGTTATATACTCATGCATGCTAAGTACTTGTTTCTTTTGGGTAATGAAAGTGCATATTAATAGTGTAATAGGATCCACAGGTTATCCTTTATGTTCATGATAAATAACTATCAAATAGACAGACCACTATTTATGAAAACAATAATTTCTTTATTCAAAAGACAGTGAGAAGTAACCTGTTAGTGAATTCCAATTAACTTTCATCCTAAATAGAATAGTATTTAGCGAAGAGAGACTTAACCTGTGATCAGTTCATAATTTTCCAGTGAACTACGATTTTATGTCAGCTAGGAAAATGTGTGAAAAGTAATAGTGTGTAATGTTATCTGTCATATTTATGCAGATAGTCTGTTCTGCTCTGTCAGCTTCCAATCTTAACCGTGAACATATGCAAGTGTCAGAGTTCATTGCACTCGCTGTTGCAATGTATAGGTTGTGTTTGTCCGTTAAAGTTACTCATACTTACTTTCTTAAACAAGAACGTTAATCTTTCTCTTGCCTAATTAGGCTGGCGACCGTTTTCCTTATTCTTTAAACAGTGTAGCTACGTAAAACATTATTTGTTACTGTTAGAACATTTACGTAATTCTGACTTTCACTTCCGATAAGCCACCTCTGTTAGGTACATCGCGGTCAACATAACAAAATTCCTCTCAGAGGGTAACACTGCTCTGCTTCTTCATACTATAATTACTAGAATAAGAATAGTTTCTTTATGCGGACTACCTTAAGCTTTGAGGTTATGGTATAGTAGTAACAGACGGAAGTGTTATACGTGGCTGTTCCGTGACAGGACTATTTGTTCTGTTGGGGCATAGTACGTAAGAAGCCAAACTTGGTATTTGATTATGTAAGCTAAGTAAATCTAGTTGCAGTGATATACACTGACCATAAGTAAAGATTGGAAAATATTGTTCCTAACTAAGAACGATGCTGGAAACAATAGAAAACAGTTCTTACTAAGTGACTGGTCCTTACTCGGTTTTTTAGAACACAGTTTACTATCATTTTCCTGTATTAGTGCCCCAAGTAAAAAGCTAGAGACGTTCATTTCTCACTTCCCAGTGCATACATTGACAATAAATTATTCTAATGGGATGCATTGTAGTTCTTAGTTCTTCTTTGGTAGAGCAAAAATAAATGCACAGTTCCTTCTTATTGCGGAAACAGTTGTGGCGACAGCAAAGAGTGGAAACAGCGTATCGGGCAGGCACAGTCTTTCACGAAGGCTGCCTCGAGGCAGCTTGAGCTCCGGCGAGTTCCACGCACGTTTAGACTGCCCACTTTGTCATAACGAGTACATTCAGACAGTCGTGGGCGCCTTTATCTCTTTCCTTCACAAAAAAAAAGGAATGTAAAACGTTACGGGCGTCCTCCTCGATTACCGGGTAGGGCTTTTTATCCACTGGAAGCCTTTTTACGAAAATGACACAAAAAACACTTCCCTCGTAGAAGGCGATATTTATCCCCCCATTGAGAGTAATTGCACAGTAATCCAGGATTCGGCTTTTATATCCCATACTCCACCGTCAAGCCAGGGTATTTTACTGGGATTTAAGGTGAATGAACAAGCAGCTGCTATTAGTGTGCTCTTGTTACGTATTTCCTTTCATTCGTGCATACGTCATTGTTACCATTATGCCTTACGTCGGCAGACTCTGATCTCCCTCCATTGACGGTATGAGAGTTAATGGCTTTTCCACGGTATTGAAGTTAAAAGCATCTGGTAGTATTTGTAAAGCGAGGAATCTAGAAATACGCTAACGATATTCTTCAAGCAATTATTTAAATGTTACTTTATGTTGCTTGCATACAAAATGTAATTAGAAATTTAAAACTAAAAATATTAAACTACTCAGTTTTAAAATAATACAATAATAAAAGGATGTGTATACGATGAGTTCATCAGGATATATGACGGACGATTCATCCCAGCGGAACACATAAAGTTTCTGCCCCAAAAGATTCACATTATGAGAGATCCCTAAAACAGTCAAAAACTTCAATACGATGAAGTACAATCGCCCAGTCGTCTCCTACAATAAAGGACATACTGTCTGACGAATATCAGTCCCAGTGAAATCACCATAAAAATTACAGACTGTTGAATATGAATACATTAGTTTAAAGTTTTAAACAAGGCTGTTTTTCAGCAACCGTATTAGTTTCAACACAGGAATCAAACTCCAACCGGATGAAAATAATTCTTTGGTACATTGACCCATTGATCTAGGTTTCGACATCTCTACAGATGTCTTCAACACAATGAAACTTTGAGAAACCTTAAAATTAAATTACGAGAGAGCAATGGTCAGAATCAATAGCAGATATGGTCAAGTCAAAAAATAAAATGAAACATGTTCTAGCCTCCGGTACATGTTTAATTTTATTTTATGACCTGACCGTATCTGCACTTGATTCTGAACATTGCTTTCTCGTAATGTAATGTTACGGTTTCTCACATTTTAGTCCTGATGAAGACATCCTTAGAGATGTCGAAACCTAGGCCAATGTACCAAACAGTTATTTGCAACCGGTTGGCTGTATGATTCCTATGTTGAGACATTAGGTTAGGTCTAATCGAAACCGTCACGCCGACTGAAACATGCAAATACTTGTGCCTAACCGCTATATGACTCGCGAATCCAGCAATGCTTCGCAACAGTTAAATCTCTATGGGAATTGGATGTACGTCCTAATCTCCTCCTCTCGCTTCTCCCTCTCCACTTTTCCTCCCCCCTCTCTTTGATAATGACCTTCTCCTCCCCACATCTCTGACCATCACATCTTCTCTCTCCCCCCCCCCCCCCCCCCCCAATGGTCCATCTCCTTGTTCACTCTCTCCACCTCTTTCACCCCCCCCCCCCCGTCCCCATCTCTGACCATCTCCTTCTTAATGTGCATTATTCCCCTTCCCCCCGCCCCACCTGCCAGCCCTTCCCTCTGTCCATCTCTTCACCCCTCTCTCTGTCTTTAAACCTTCATCATTGTTATTGCCACCGAAACTCTGATTGGGAATAGATGTCGCTTAAAATGAATGTGTAAACAGGTTGGTTCAAAATGGTTCAAATGGCTCTAAGAACTATGGGACTTAACATCTTAGGTTATCAGTCCCCTAGAACTTAGAACTACTTAAACCTAACTAACCTAAGGACACCACACAGACCCATGCCCGAGGCAGGATTCGAACCTGCGACCGTAGCCGTCGCGCGGTTCCGGACTGAAGCGCCTAGAATCGCTCGGCCACCGCGGCCGGCGTAAACAGGTTGGGATCATTGGTATGACAAATCTCTCCTGCTGCTGCATCTCTGGGGACAATAGCTTCAGTGGCAGTATTTCGCGTAATGTTAAAGGGCTGCAACGAGATAGTTAGTTTTTCCTGGCTGTGGCTGTCATTAGAACACGTCGGATTTCACGGCAGCCAGCTGACTCGGTACAACCGGTTGTGGAGAAAGTATGGTTTCCGTGAACTCGTCGAAGCAGTCAGATCTTGTCTGCATCTCAAAACAAAATTTGCGATGGTTGTCGACTGCTTACACGATTTGGGAGGATTTCCAGTTCTGAAAGGACTTACGATGTTTCTTCAATATTATACCCATCTCTCTGTCGCACGTAATTACGAAAAACACAGCATATATTTACTAACCAACTGCAAATTTTTCTCGAACACTGAGCGATTATAAATTCCCTATTATTTACCAGAATGCCAAACATGCATCCTGTAGACCGCCTAATTCGAGAAATTCGGTAATTAAAGAATGTTTTGTTGTATGTTAAACTGCTTCCTCCAGAAGGACGCATTGATCTTTCAAACTTACCAAGTGCCTTGTCTCTGACAAAGACGTACGGCATCTGTATTCCACTGTATGATACGGAGTTTTTCTCCGCTATTGCAAATCTTTATTGACGATTTTTTGGTGCTAAACTGATTGCTTAAAAATACGTTCTAAGGCAATAGAGGAGGTACCACATAGGAATTATCCGAATGAGGCGGAAATCGGTAGAGCTATGTATATGTACAGAAAAACAAATAATTACTGTTTCAGAAAAGCTGGATGATTTAGGCGAGAGAAGGAGCTAGACACACTGAGAAGCCAATAAAGCATGGATCCGTATCGGCCCTTATATAGGCAGTTATTCGGCTTGGCAATGGTTCATAGAGTTATCGGATGTCCTCCTGAGGGACACCGTGTCAAATTATGACTGGTGCGTTTTATCGTCAAAACACGACCTAGTTCGAGGACCCTGGCCATAATGCTCCAACCGTTCTCAATTTCGGAGAGATCCGGCGACTTTGTTGGAAAGGCCTTGTGCGGGCGGGCATTATCTTGCTGAAATTTAAGCCCCAGGATGGCTTGCCATGAAGGCAACAAAACGACGCCTAGAAGTCGTCGACGAACCGCTGTGAAGGTGCCGCGGATGACAACCAAAGGAGTGCTGATATGAAATGAACTGTGCCGCAGACCATCACTCTTGGTTGTTGGGCCCTATGGCGGGCGACAGTTAGGTTAATATCCCACCACTGTACGGGGTGTCTCCAGACACATTCTCGCCCTGGAAACTCAATGGCTGTTGTAGAATTGTCTTCAGTGATGAGTTCCGCTTCGAAATGAGCCCCGATGCGCAGCGAAAGACGTTTCGGACAGCGTGCTTTCCAGAGACAGCGTCCTCCAAACAACTCGGGCTTTTGACGACCTGACGCGCCATTTAAACAGAATTTGACTCGATATCGCACAGGAAGACATCCAACAACTCGAACAATCAATGGCAATCCAAATAACCTCTTGCATAAGGGCCAGATGTGGACCAACGATTTACTTATTTGCTCAATTTGTGCTCTTTCTCTTGAACAAAACATCCATTATTTTCTGAAATTTTAATCATTTGTTTGTCTGCGCATGTAAGTCATATCTATCGATTTCCATCCAATTGTTTGCACACTGCATAAAGCCTGTAAACCTATTGAAAATTATTTTTATTGTCATATTAAAGTGATCCTGAATATCGTGTCTGTGCGTTTATAATGAGGTAGAAGGTAAACACGTCCATCTCACTCGGCTGATCGGTCAGACTGACCATCTGCTGGCTGGTAAATTCGCTGCTCATCATTTTGGCTGCTTCAGCTACAAAAGTTTCGGGCAGTTCAGACTCCATAGTAGTAGTGTCATAATCATAAGCCGATAAGGCATAAATACAACTGTCCTACTTTCTGTTAATATGGACAGCGAGGGAAAACACAAAACAGTACATAATTATGTATACAATTTTTCTTCAAAAATATATTTAAGGGGAAAGAATATAAATAGGAAAAACAATCTGTCTCCTGTATTAAATGCCCTGATATCATATTTAAATCTAAGAGTGAGAAAGAAAAAGAAATCGTACACTTTCTCTACACGGCATAGTGAGCATTTTCCTTCTTGCAGTCAGTTCTAACAGGAAACCTGTACATTATTGTTTAAAAATATATGTTGTCTAACTTCGCCTGAGTGTTCGTCAAAGTAAACCTATCGTGTAAAAATTTCAGTTAAGTCAGTCAAAAACTGTTCGATATTTTTATTAACAACGTTTACTCTCTACATACTACGTATATATTTATGTACCATGTATATTTCAAACATGAGTAGCCAAAGTCCGTTCGAACGTTTATTAGAGTATCCTGTAAAATACTTCAGTTAATCGGTCAAGAACTTTTCGAGACTTTTGATAACAACGTTTAACAAGGACCTCTCTTTATACAGTAGTATAAATTTCAGGAAGGATTTCGGAATTTTATATTTCCATCGTCAGGTCAGTTAACGTCTTGTCACTCATTCATCCACAAAATTTTTCAGATCGCAGTAAGGACAACCTTCTGGGACGTCGAAGGAGTGAGGGTGTCCTTCAACAGAAATAACTAGCTGCCGAACAATAATATTCCCTTCTATCCCCAGATTTACCATAAATTATCCTTAGACTTCTGTATTCTATTCCCTGTTACATCAGCTAGAACAGACATAAAATTACCTGTAAATGGCCATTCATGAAGATAACCTACAGCTTCCTCATTGTTTTCTCAGTAGTTGCTCTTTATGAACATAAAATTTAATAGTAATAATGGCTAGCACTGACAATTGCACAAAAACAGACACACTTAAAACGGCCAGGTTCACCTGTCACTCTGCTAACGATACCGTGCAATCTATGAATGTACATAATTTGTGCGAGCAGCTAATGAGGTATGAATTTCATATTTTATTTGTTGGATTTTCAATTATCCGTTTTATCCATTTGTACCAACATGTAGAACTACAATTACAACCAGAGACAACGAGATAAGGCCACATAGAAGTTACTTTTGTGGCATATGGTTGTGTAATTCCGAAAATAATTTTTATGATTGATTAGAAATGAATAGTCTTTCAAGATGTTAGGGAAACCTCTACATTAGTAGCAAGAATCTTGTTTAAACATTATTTACATTGCTCGTTTTTTACAGAATAAACGCGTTGCAAATTTTGCTACTAACCACCAATTTACCTGTCCTCACACTTCATTTTAACTTATTCTACAGGAGAACAGAAAGGAATTTCTTCCTCATAGTCTCATGTAGTGTATCCTTGGTAGTAGTTACAGTAATGTCGATACGTAAATTTTATTTCTTTTGTGTTAGTATACATTAAGTCTTTGTGAGGTTATGACTTTTACCTGCGAACCAGTTTTACGCCTGTTGAGTTGTTACATGGTTTATGTACGACATGGTACAGTTTAGAACCTTGATTAATAGGCTTTTCTCGTAAGAAACTATTATAATATTTGAACAGTCCTTTAAAATCGAAAGGCTAGTTATGTAGATTAGGAATGGGGTCTGACCTTATTTGGAACCTAGTGGTACTCTTCATTTTATGCCATCTAATTCTGAGTTGAGTTTTATTTCTGTGGTGAAATTTCAGTGTGAGCATCTACCTTCTCTTATGGAGAAGAAACACTAAAATGTAGACGAAATACCACAACACTTTAGAGTCTTCATTTAAATCTGATGGCACAAATAAAACTTGCAATAGACAAAGTTAAGTAAAATGGAACAAAAAGATATATTATAATTGTGTCATGTCATATTTGTTGAAATTATATTTGAATTTTGCTCTGCGAGATCCTTTACGGAAGGCTGCTATGATGCATACAAGAAGTTCTGCCCGGAAAAATGCTTCTACGTTCTAATGTAGTTTATCATCTCAAATAATTCTGAAAAGCCTAAAAGAAGTGAAACGAGATAATGGGTTTATTTTAGATTCTGGGAGCGTCTGTTATTGTACCATAAAGATTATCAAGAAAGAATTCCTGCATTGCATGGAAATCTGCTGGCTGAACCAATCAGGTAAATATAAAAAGATTTAACACTGGTTGGAAAACTGCTGTAAGACAACACTGCCACTTGGCTGATACTCTGAGAAAATATATTCAAAAGTAACAAATTTCCGCAACTTAACTAAGAAACTCGATATAGGGGGTAACTATACTTCTTTACGCCATAATAGCAGCTGTGCATTAGACAAATTCAGCTTCGTTAGTCTTTTATATCTCTCACAAGATATTACGGACTAAAAATAGATAGAACATAGGAGTTATTTTTGGTGCTTTTGTGGCGGCTGTTCGAACGGCGCACCGCGCGGGATCTTATGCCACACTCCATGGAATTTAGCGGAGGTGAAGCCATCCAGATACGGTGCTGTCGACAGAAATCTGCGTCATCGAGACAAGACACACTTCAACAATCGTGTTAGCACATTGGGAGAAATTGAATAAAGTGCAATGGAAACGCTATGCGTAGACAAGGTTTGGTACAGGTCTCGTGACGTTTCCTCTCAACCGGGAACCGCGTGCGTCCGTGGAAAACTAGATAAATTACCGGATGGCGTACCAATCAAACAGTCGTAACAATAACACCAACACCCCTATACTCAGTCTTTTTCATACCTCAGTCCTTGCCTCATTTTCAAATGAGCAGTCTCTCTTTCTTAGCGTTGACCATGTCCCACCGTTTTTCTTGATTTGGCAGTGCTTCGCACCTCAGTCTGGTCTGTAAAAAGGGAACCCGCAGAGGATCACTTCATTGTCCGCCCGTCTGTCTGTCTGACTGTTGAAAACCCCTTTACTCTGAAACAGGCAGACGTATGAAGTTCAAATTCATGTCCCATACAAAGGTCTATAGTCTCACAGGCATTTATGCCACATTTTTTGATCCTCGCAAACTCACTCACCAAACCTAGAGGGCACTTCGCGTTGACCTACAATCAAGAAATTTGGCAGGGTTTCACAGTACAAGCAAAGGAAAAACCCGAAAATGGTTGATCTGCAATTATATAAGACGAAAAAAATTTTTTTTGTTTTGTTTTCTTACTGTCTGTCATTCTGTTAAGACCCCTTGTTTTCAGGAAGTGGTACTCGTATACCTTGCCTGTATCGATGTCAATAATAGCCAAAGTCTTAGAGATTCTCGATTCCCGGAATGAATGAACTGTATATATACATAATTAAGTAGTGCGGAACTCTTTGATCGCAAGTCTGCTCGGACTTTTAACGTTGTACCCAGTATTTGTCGACCAGGTATTGCTTACGTTTATCAGCTGTAAAGGATTCCAGACGGCTAATTTAGGGTTACTTATTGTAAGCACTGGGTATTGAACTAGTTGCCATAAGAGAACTGCGAAATCAATCCCTTTCACTGTTAAGGGGCGCGGATTGATTGTTCGATTCTGGGGAGAGTGGGGCCACGTTCAGTGAGCCACAGATGCCTAAAATTTAACAAATCATGTACAATAATTATTATTCTGTTACAACACTCTATACAAATTGATTCCTTCAGCATAACTTTCAAGAAATTGCAATTCAAGCAAATTTCACCGGAGAACAGTGTCTCAAAAATTTGAGACAAACCTTTGTCGTGTAGTTGTAAAAAGCAGAACAGTGAAAAGCTTCACAACTTTGAGAAGTTTGTAATTTATGTGGCGTAAAATGGAAGTTTTCAGTCACCATTACCAGCATTTCACTTAGGTCTAAACTACGGTTGTACAAGCATATATGCGGGGAGGGTGCGGCATTTTTCTGTCGTTTTCACCTGTGTTCGTAAACGTCAGTCCTTCCGTTATTCTTTCTTAGTGCAAGATATTCCAACTCCTGCCAGGCGTTCACTGTGGTTCACCGGTTCCACCTGTGGACTCACGAGCGGTCACAGATTTCTTGTTGGCAGCAGGTATGGTGACACTGTTACCAGGCATTTCTTGCTGGATGAAACGTTTTCTGCAGTGGATCAAGGCTCAAATCGATCCGCTTGTGGTAGTCTTCACGAAAGCAACTGTAAAGTAACTTGCGTTAAACGAAGTTAGTATTTTTCTCAGAATTTCTTGTCATTTTACAGACTCTTGTTTCGCACGATTCTGCTGTCTCTCAAAACTAGGTGAAAAATTTGCGAACTAATATATGTTAAAACATAGCGCCCCTTAAGGAGGGATTCACATAAAATTCATAAAAAATGTTGGAATTTTTTTCCAGCTGATAGTTCTGTAACATTTTAGGAATATTGTCTCCAGTTTTCAGAGATTAATTTCTATTACAAATGATGTATTGCTTCAGCTAATGCGCAGTACCACGCCCCTTTTTCTAAACGTTATCTCCTTGTTTGCGACATTTTATTATTTCCTGCCACCAGAGACGACATTTGCAGAATATAGAAGGCTGTGCACCCGTTTACGATGCTATTCATTACGATTTATTAAACGCACACAGTACCACTCCTCATTTTCTATACGTTATATCCTTGCTTGCTACATTTTATTATTTCCTACCATCAAAGACGACATTTGTAGAGAACAGAAGGGCTTTGCAACCATTAACGATGCGATTAATTACGATCATTAGAGAAACACACACATGATGGAACACACAACCCGAACGAAAACCTCATTTAGAAGAGACACCCAAAAACCAACATTTCGCTCATTCACTAATGTTATAATTTCCTCATGTGACACTTCTCTGGCATTCAGTGATGCTAACACTGGAAGAATCAGGATCCTTACGATACCAGGATTTAATGCAAATTTGCTCTACCTAAAATCTATTGAAGAAAATTGATAATCTGTGTATTGCTGGTTCTGGAATGCCAGTGAGGGTTATTGCAAAACGGCACACCAGATAGGTGAGACTAGAAAATAATGGCCAAGTGCAAGTAGGATTCATGCCCTGAAGGTTCCGTACAAAGTTAATAATGTATGAATACATAGCTCATACGCCCTGGGAATCAAGAACCTCAATGATTTTTGCCTTTTATCGACTTTGGTACTGGCAACATATTAGACCCGAGAATTTCATGATCCTATCAAAATCTCTACAGCAGTTCCTCAGATTAGTAGGGACACACAAAAAGAAGCGAGCAGGGCACTTCAGTTTACATATGAAGAGAGAGAAGATTTATTAAAATATTTTTATTCCCTTATTAAACCATAACTACAACTTACATTTTATGTTTGCATGTAGTAATGGTCGTCTATTAAGCTTCTGAGTGACGATGAATGCAATATACATTCCAGTAGCAAAAAGATATTTTTCTGTGATATCATTACAAATTAACAATTTTCAGATATTTTTACTTTACTTGTAGTGTGAAACCTTGCTTCTTGGCGAACTTAATGATTTTGGGTCGCCGGCCACGGTGGCCGAGCGGTTCTAAGTGCTTCAGTCCGGAACCGCTCGACTGCTACAGTCGCAGGTTCGAATCCTGGCTTGGGCATGGATGTGTGTGATGTCCTTAGGATAGTTATGTTAAAGTAGGTCTGAGTTCTAGGAGACTATGACCTCAGATGTTAAGTCCCATAGTGCTCAGAGCCACTTGATTTTGGGTCATCCTGAAGGACTCTACAGGTTTTGATGAGTGAGTTTCCGAGTTTCAAATGTTTTAGATAAATAGCCGAAGCTTAAAAAATTTACGTCGCCAAGGAGCCATAGGCGTTAACACGTGACACAAATTTTAACTTGATACGCCAAACTATTCACGAGGAAAAACGGTCTCAACAGACCAACAAACAGACGGATAAAAATGAAAACACAATAAATAATTTTTCCGTGTAATACATTTACAAATTAACAGTTTTAGGTTTTTTTCATTAGTGTGAAAATTTGCTTCTTGCGAAATTTCATGATTCTGGGCCAACGGGAAGTACCATACAGGTTTTGATGAGTGAGTTCTCTAGTACCAAAATATGTGATACCCATGGACGGATCTTTGGATTGCACTGACATAGAAGCTTAAAATTTTTAAGCCGCCAAGGGAGTAAAAACCTTAAAAACGTGACATAAATTTGATCTTGCCACGTCTACCCGTTCCATAGAAGAAGGGTTCTTTACAGACGTACAGACAGACAGACAGATGGACAAAAATCCGGTCTTATAGGGGATCCATTTTTGCCGACTGAGGAACGAAACGCCAGAAAGGAGCTACGTGAAGACGAAAGTGACCAAATGTAAAGTTATGCCCAACGTTGAGTGACTTGTTTCTGGCGTAAATCCTGATAACATCTTTTTTCTGCACTTCCCGCAACAGTCAGTTTCCATTTATAGGGAAAATTTACTGCTTAACCATTGCAGCTAAACGATGAAATTTGCTACAGAGTTTTTACAGACTATGATACAACTTCCTGTGGCACAAAATGTTTTCAAAGTGCATTGCTGTAAAAGTTACTTAAATTATACTGAAAGAATAATTGCTGTGTATCACATAGAAAAATTGTTACGAGTTTTCTAAGACTGACATTGAAATCTGGTGAAACCTTCCCGTCTCCTCTATATCTCTTTTGTTACGGAACTTTCCCTTTTACAATAAGCTATGAAACCTTTCCTTGGGATTTCTATCTTCTGCTTAATAATAACAAATGAAATCTTCCCTTTGAAATTTATTCTCTTTCACAATCTTCGCATACAAATTTAATTGCTGCTTATTGAAGGTGATTTTCTGCTTATTTCGACGAAACATAAAATGTGTCGTCGTCGTGGCCCTCAGTCGTTATCTTCAATAACCCAAAACTGTTCCTTACCTTTTTTACTGTTACTGGATCGCCATCTGACTGCTACATCGAACTGCGTCATGAATATACTTACTCTGGTTTACTATACTCTATTAACAGCTGGTGAGCGGTCATAATTAGTGGCTGTATTTGTTACCAAAGCTGACGTTATTCATTAATAGCAAATCTTTAATTAATTTGATTGAAGTTACGTAATTCATAGTTACACTTTTTCTTGACAACAGCAAAATTTTTGCAAAGTTTTACGTTGATGGTTTTTGGAATGCAACATTTCTGGCAAAAATTAATTATATTTTGAAAACGTTTCTTCAAATATATACTGCTGGTAATGAAATGATTTTACAAACGTTCATATGGGACTTACTTTTTACAATAATCTTACAACTAGCATTGCGCAAACATAGCTTCAGTAGTCTTGAGTTTCGCAAAGAAAATAATTCAATAATATTAGTTCCTCTTATGATAATAGTTATCTGATGTCTCTGTACATCCGTTTATAATCTCTTGTAAATCATAGCCGGTGGTTGGCAGGCACACTGCTCCTCTCAACCCCTCTCTTCAGACCTGCTACCGACTCGCTTCACATCTCGCTTACTACTGACTTCCTACGAACGCTAAAGTGCGGTCTCTCCTGCCAACAATGCTTTCTGGTGCAGACAATCCCTGCTACCATTACAAAATGTATCAATGCGCGGTCTTTCCCGCTCTTTTCTTAAAATGTATCCATATGCGGTCTCTCCCGTCCTTTTTAAAATTACATCAATTTGCGGTCTCTCCTTCCAACAATACTTTGGTGAGACATTCCCTGCAACCACAATTATTTCCAACATGACAAACATTAATTATTCCTAGTTAATCCTATTAATAAAAAAGATAAACATCTTTCATAAATTGTGGTTTGATAATAGACAATAGAAATATACACGTCTTACATAACCCTCCACTGGGTTTCCTTAAAGTTTTTCTACGTCGTTAAGTCATTTGGACTTGACGTAATGAGAAAATTTTATTATAGAAATATGTGTAGTAATAACTAAGTTAATGATAGAATATTTCTTTCAACAAAGCACATACATATACTGTCATAAGTATTTGTTTTCCTAAGTCTAACAAAGGGAATATTCAAAAGAGTATAAGTCAAAATATACAAATAATATGAGTCAGTAAGGTGGAAGTGTACATCAGGTAGTAAAAGTAATTTACATTTCTAATAGTAATGGATGGCAAAAATTAGGACATAGTTTATGTTTCATTATAAATTGGGATCTATTAGTACCATATTCAAGGAAGGGAAAAAAAGGAATTGGACAGCATGGTCAAAGCTCAACACCAAGTTTCGCCATGTGATTCCGTCGTCTCTTTGATCCATGGTTTTAGTGTAACCAAACACTAAGTTACCCATCGAATTGCCTGAGTTGCCGCAGCTGCATCAGGTACAAGTTCCAACTCCAATAGTCCATTAGTAGTGATGCTGTGCATCATGGTATGCAAGCACCTATTGGCGTACATCATGACTGTGGTGTGCATCTTGGTATGCCGACACCTCATAGAAAACATCATGTATTGGAGTAACGTGCGTCACTACTCACTTTGTGCTCCATAACCATGTGGATGCACAGGAATTAAGGTACAGGTATAATCATTTTGTCAAAAGGTTCACGGATATGGTCGATACCATTATTACCAAATTTTACATCATCCCTTTCCTCTGTGCTCATAAAAATTATCTTTACCGTATTCTTATTTTACGTTTGAAAGGACAAAATACGTCACCTTGTGTGACTGTAGAAAAAGTTCGTAGTTTTAAACAATTACACAAAAAACACATTTTCCATCTGTAGTGAATTCAGCCTACAATATATATTACATTACGTGACAGTCAGTAACATAAACAAATATTTCTACAAGTGGAATTTAGTAGTACATTTAGGCATCAACATTTTAAATAAAATAGACAAGTACCTTTATACAAATTACGTCACTTTCTGTGACTTGATCAGATACATTTCCTTTAAATAAATCATAATCTAGTGCTCATATAAATAATTACATAAAGACACTGTTATATTACTTCACAGGTTGCGAATTCAGTTTTTGAAATATGAAAGTACATTTTGACAAACTATGTAATTTTCTGTGACTTTAGTATGTTCGGTAATGTGACGTCAGTTACGAGTCATATTGTCAGTCGACTACATATCATGTTTGAGTTATGTAGCACACATCGTCATTGTTATTTAAGAGGAAACATTTGTATTTTATGCAGAGTGTGAATCGGTATGCTGATATTTGGTGTGATCTGTTTTTCCTATGTATGTATCTGATGTAAAAGATATCACGTTCAATGCAGAAAAAAGTTTTCGAATAGCAAAGTACATATAGTAAGCAATTTAATGTGGTTTCTCCATCCATAGTGCTGCGTTGCGCTGTGTCACCTATTATCAAAATAAACCATTACTAAATTATATTCCTTACATACTAACATCTTCATTCTCCTCTCTACTTTGTACCTCATGCCATCTCTCTGCATAGCCTATAATAAAATATTCATTGTTGATAGTCGTCAGCGCATGGCATGGCTTCAATATCTCTCTGTATTACCCATAATAAAATATAATGGTTAATAATCATCAGCGCACTGTATCATTTCAACAGCTCTGTGCATCTGGAAAATCGCGTCAGCTCTCAGCATGACCTGTAAAGCATTTATCCACATTTCTCCATATTCAGTACTTACATTATAATTAAAGCTAGGTTTATTTTGGAGAACTATGACAACAATGCTGCATGCATGGGTTAAAGAATACATCTAATTGCTACTATTGTATGAAAATCATTTGTACATGTTATACATTTACATTGAAAGTAGTCCTGTTAATTGCTTCACTTACCTTACATAATGTGAAATAAATGTCCTGCGAGAACTGGTGAACTCCAAGTGCTGTAGTTGAACTATCTGTTGCAATGGAAAAGTTTTGTGTTCGGTCAGGATGTGATAACAAAGGTGCCCTTAGTAACGCTTCTTTCAAATTCTCGAATTCAGCTTCAGCGTCTTCATTCCATGACCAAATTGTGTTTTTACTTGTGAGCTGGTATAGCAAGTGTGTGTCTACTGCTTTATAATGAATGAATTTTCTAAAATAATTAATAAGGCCTATAAAGCTCCGAAGTTCCTTCTTATTTGTTGGTACATCGATATCTTTCAGTGCTTCCAATTTGTCGGAGTCTGCTGCAATACCTGTTTGTGAAATGATATGACCTAGAAATTTTATTGAGGCTTTTCCAAATTCAGATTTACGGGGATTTATAGTTACACCGTTCTGGTCGAATGTATTCAGTAATTGTTGAAGGGTGTGATTGTGCCGTTTCCAGTTTTCTGCTGCGATTAGAATGTCATCTACATATGGAGTAATTTTGTTTCTAACATCCTGTGGGAGAATTGTATTCATGCCTCGTATAAAAGCTGCAGACGAAATTGTTAGTCCAAACGGAAGTTTACAAAACTGGTAACATTCACCAAAGCAAAGGAATGCCGTATACTTTCGGCAGTTTGGACGCAACTGAATTTGACAAAATCCTGATTTGAGATCGAGGGTGGTATGTATAGAGGTGCCATGAAACTTTTGCAGTAACTCTTCTAATGTCTGTGGTCGGTCAGTTTCTGTAATGATTATTTTATTAACCTGACGTGAATCTAAAACTAAATGGAGTGATCCATCGTCCTTTTCAACGATGTGTAATGGATTTATATATTGGCGTGCTGCTGGTTCAATTATACCATGATCAATCATTGCTCGTAACTCTTTCTTAACAGCTTCTGTGTGTATATGCGGCATTGGACAGTGTTTTGCTTTGAAAGTGTCGTGTGATTTCACCTGAAATTCGTACATAAATCCTGTCATCGTTCCTGGAACATTGTTAAAAACTGTTTTATATTGCACAAGAATATTTTCTACTTCTGTGCGTTCTGTGTCGTCTTCTGCTATACTGTCTCCAGCCTTGCGTGTAATTGTCTCTAGTACATTATACTCCTGTTCCTCTGCCATGTCGTTATTATGTGTATTCGTGTATAGTGTGAGATAACAATCGTTATCTTTAGAATCTGCAATAATCTCGATCGTGCGCATATTTTGTTCTTCTGAGGCTACTGTGTTTTGAAATCTCACTACCGCTTCACTCTGTTCCTTCTTTAATGTTAGGTATAACGATTTAAAGTCAATGTTTGCGTCGTACTGTACGAGAAAATAATATTATATCAGGTGTTAAATGTGGAACTATCCAAAAATTGATGTGGAAAGTTTTCCCTGCAAAAGCAAACGTTAATTGTGTCTATTTTTTGACTTCAATGCTTTTTGCTGGAAATGCTCTCTTAACTTTAGTCTTGTGTAATGGGAATACTGGGTAATCATTATTGCTATTGCATTTGTTAAATGTGTCTTCGTTAAATATGCACATTGGTGAGCCTGAATCAATCATTGCTAAAATATTTTGTGACTTTAAATTTATCTGGTTTATTGGGTGGCATATTCTGCATGATCGGTTTTTTTTAACAATGTGTCTCGCACGTCGTCGAATGTAATGGCATTCTCTATCGTTACCTTTTCTCTGTCCTTATCCATAGTGTCGTCATTAAGAGATTCATCACAGGCTATCTCTAGTCATAAATGTTCTAACATTTCATTTTCTGTCAGGAAGTGTTGTGTGTTTTCTATTAGCTGTACTGTTCTACCGTTTTGATTATTAGCGGTAGGTGGCGGATGAAATCTTGTGTCTGGTACATTCATACGATGACTTGGTTGTTGTGCACTGTTTGAATTCCTATGAAAATTATCATTGTAGAATATCCTTCGCGGTCGGTGTTCGTTTTATCTCCTTCTGTCGTTATAACTGTGGTTATACGGCGAGGCACGCGTGTTTCTCTGAAAAGGCTGTCTTTGTTAGTTTTGTGTATTTTGCGGCTCACCCATGTAATTGCTTGCACCTGACGCATTTTCTAGGCGATGAGTCATGTGAAAGTTTGACCGGTTCGGCATTTCCTGTCGTATATGTGTCGTGTTATTTGGATGGCTTTGTTGCCGTGTTGAAATGTAACGTACATTGTTGTTATACTGGTGTTCATTAAATCCCTGTGTGTATTCACGATTAAAATTTTCATTTTGCTGTGAAAGTGTTTATTACGATTGTTATTGCCAAATCATGTTTGCTTAAAATTAGCAATGTTTGTCTGGTTTGCGTTATGTCGTGGAAAGTTCTTATTAACAAACGCATAATCTGCCTGGTGTACCTCTAGCAAATGCAGGATGTCCCTAAATGCGTACACGCTGTCCTTTTGCTGGCCTGTTAATAAGGACTTTTTTCATGCTCTGGGGAGTGTTGAAATACACAGCTGTATTAATGCGGATTGACTGTATGGCTCACTGAGGTATTGGTTTTGTTCAACCATATTCTCGAAAAATTGTGTGATTGTTGGGAAAGTAGAATTCTCGAAATTTGGCAGACTAGTAAGCAGATCTTTAATGCTAGTCTGTGTGGTATCTGACCGATATGCTGCTAGAAATGCTTCCTGAAAAACACTGTCTAGCAATTGGTCGCAGTGTTCTCGCTGGTTCCCCTTCAAGAAAACTAATAATAAATTCTAGCTTATGTTGATCTGGCCATGATGGTGGGAGTGCCGCATTGAATTGTTGGATCCAGTCCAGTGAATGTATTTGCGTCCTGTCGCTTCTAAATGTTTTAAACTTTCTCACTGAAAGGAAATGCTTGTGGTCGAAACCGTCATGTCTTTGTGTGTATTTATTTTCGTAATGTTGTGAATATGAATTTATGTGTCTTTCTGTCTGGTTAAGATCTCTTGCTGTCTGAAGTCTACCGACATTATATGTGTTGTGCATCTGAGGCATGTCGTAACAGCGTGTTTTCTGCTGGAATTGTATGTTTGCAGTTGTTTCTTGTGTGTCAGCTATCCCTTGCTGTAAAGAATTGATTTTCTGATGTAACAAATTATTGTGTGATTCTAGGTCTGTGATTGTTTGTTGCTCATTTGTAATTTGCGTATGTTTACTATTATAAATCTGTTGAACTGAGACTGGTGTAGTGTCATGTGATTTACTGTCATTGTTAGTATCTAACAGGTCTATTTTTGTAGTGAGTTCGTTCATCTTTTCTGTCAGTTCGTTTAGTAATTTACAATTACTTTTGGTTACTTTCTTAAAATCTGCTATCACGTTTTCTGGGTCTTGATTGATTTGTATGTGTTCCATTTCGTCAGTTAGTGTCTGGACTTCTTCTGTTAATTTAACCCTAATGTTCTGGATTTCTGTGTCAGTAGAAATTTTCGCCTCAATTGTGTGGGATAGGATTTCCGTGAGCCTCTCTTGTATTTGAATATTTGTCTCCTAAACCGTTTCGATTTCTTCCGAAATCGAGTGTTTGTGATTGTCGACGTAAGTTTTTCCCTGAGCAAAAACTTTCTTGTTGTCGTCGTGTCGCTGTTTATTAATTGTTTGCAATAGTTCTTTTCGTTCTTTATCCTGCGATCGCACCAGTTTGCGGTGACGTATCAAAGAGTTTTCTGTGTGATTGTTAAAACGTTCATCAATGTGAGCGTTTTGTTTAGAAAAGTTCTTCGTCATTGTTTCTCGTATTCTAACCGCGAATGCTTCTTATTTACCTGATATTTCTTGAATCTTGGCGTGTAATTCTTGGTTTGATTGTGAACATTTTTCAGCGACTACCTTGATTTCGTTTTTTAGGTCTGCTTATTCTTGTGCCCTTCTGTTAAATTTTTGATTCACGTCTTGTCTCACTTGTAGCAAAATTGCCATTATTGCATCCGTTTCGGATTGACTTCGGTGTGTATTTGTATTCGTTGTTAAAGGTTGCACATCTGTGTTCATTTGAGCATACTCAGACGATTGTAATCATGTCACCTCTTCCGTGGTTTCAGAATTTTTGTCAATAAAACTGTGGAATCTGCTACGCAGGTTGTGTAGCTGTGTACCCTTTGTTTCGGCACGTAATGGAGTCACACTATTTGACTGCATTATAGCGGTTTCGTTACTGAAACTATTATGTCTGCTACGCGTAATTTATGGGTGAGTAGTGTCTTTTGTATTTAAAAACAAATTATTTTCCAGTAATGTCTCATTATCAGTTGGCATTTCTGAAGTTGATTGTCAAAAGATTCCATATTAGTACTACTCTGGAATGTCTGTTCACCTAGCGTTCCACTATTGGGTTTTTCACACGTATTATTTCTGTCCATTCCTGAAAAGAATTTCTCGTAATTATTTTCTACACTTTTATCGCTTTGAGAACGAGTAATTATTCTGCAGGACATTGTCTTTAATTAGCACACGCAACTAAATATATCACTGTTTAAAGCGGATTCTACACTGAACAAACACTTTTCAACGCAGAATCAACAGAGCAAACAGAATTGCCGATGTGCTGTGAATTAAAGGTATACAGTTTAGTATAAGCTTTGCGCCACTCAACACTAGCTTATTCATACAATTGTCAGAGTCAGTATATTCATTTTCACAGTATATTCACTAAAGAGTCTTACTGATTGGATGTCGCCAAGTGAAACCTTCCCGTCTCATCTGTATCTCTTTCTTTTTGTTTAAGCAACTTCCCTTCTACAATAAGCTATGAAACCTTCCCCTAGGATATCTATCTCTTGCTTAATAATGACAAATGTAATCTTCCCTTTGAAATTTATTCTGTTTTTCAATCTTCGCATAGAAATTTAATTGCTGCTTATTAAAAGTGCTTCTCTGATTATTTCAGCGAAACATAGTATGTGTCGTCGTCGTGACCCTCAATCGTTATCTGCAATAACCCAAAAGTGTTCCTTACATTTTTTACTGTTACTGGATCACCATCTGACTGCTACATCGAACTGTGACATGAATATACTTACTCTGGTTTACTATACTCTATTAACTGCTGGTGAGCTGTCATAATAAATGGCTGTATTTATAACCAAAGCTGACGTTATTCTTTAATAGCAAATCTTTAATTAATTTGACTGAAGTTACGTAATTCATAGTCACATTTTTTCTTGACAACAATAAAATTTTTGCAAAGTTTAACGTTGATGGTTTTTGGGATGGATTATAATCAGTAATGCAACATTGCTGGTAAAAATTAATTATATTCTGAAAACATTTCTTCAGATATTTACTGCTGGTAATGAAATGATTTTACAAACGTTCAAAAGAGACTTACATTTTACAATAATCTTACAACTAGCATTGCTTCTCTGCCTCGTGATGACTGGGTGTTGTGTGATGTCCTTAGATTAGTTAGGTTTAAGTAGTTCTAAGTTCTAGGGGACTGATGACCGTAGATGTTAAGTCCCATAGTGCTCAGAGCCATTTGAACCAACTAGCATTGCGCAAACATAACTTCAGTAGTCTTGAGTTTCGCAAAGAAAATAATTCAATAACATTAGTTCCTCTTATGATAATAGTTATCTCTTGTAAATCATAGCTGGTAGCTGGCAGGCACACTGCTCCTCTCAACCCCTCTCTTCAGACCTGCTACCGACTCGCTTCACATCTCGCTTACTACTGACTTCCTACGAACGCTAAAGTGCGGTCTCTCCTGCCAACAATGCTTTCTTGTGCAGACAATCACTGCTACCGTTACAAAATGTATCAATGCGCGGTCTTTCCCGCTCTTTTCTTAAAATGTATCGATACGCGGTCTCTCCCGCCCTTTTTAAAATTATATCAATGTGTGGTCTCTCCTGCCAAGAATACTTTGGTGCAGACATTCCCTGCTACCACAGTTATTTCCAACATGACAAATATTAATAATTCCCACTTAATCCTATTAATAAAATTTAAACATCTTTCATAAATTGTGGTTTGACAATAGACAATAGAAATATACACGTCTTACACTGGTACACGAATTTTCAACGTATTCGATTGCATGGGAATGTTTGTGCCCCACGACCGTGATGTAATCCAGAACAGAGAGGTCACAGTCGGTCATAACGCCATCTGCCTTCGTTATTGCATTGGAAATCTAGGTAGCTGCAAGTCAGTTTAAATCTAGATCTGCAATGCAATAAAATAGAGAGATGGCGTTACGACCGATGCTGACCTTCTTTCTGTCCTGGTGTACACAGATTTGTTTATCTAATTACTAAGAAGAACCTTCCACATTTTGAAAGTGATAAGTAAGGTAACATGAGAGAAAATGTTTCTCATGTGTGTTCTGGAAGTACCAGCAGTAACATTATCAAATTACTTGATTAAAAAATTTAAAAAATTGATATTGTAACCAATAACATACTGACAACATGTGAAAAACTTGGTTCAATTATCTCTCAAACAGATTATTTGTATTTTCTCATACTTCGTCCTTTGAAAAATAATATTTTTGTTGGGTGGGGGGGGGGGGGGAGGTTACGACATCCTATGATTCCCATGATCAACCATCTGCCCCTCGGATCCACACCTGGATGTTAATAAATGAGAGCAGCACGAAAACTTGGGTTTATCCTCAAGACAACAGATATTTATCGAAACGTTCTGCATAGAATTTTAGCTGCTGGCGTCCGAAACGGTCCGATTGAAGTTAGTGCTCTACTTCATCAATGTCTGAAGGTTTGGTAGTACCGGATAGCAGAACACATTGGGCTCAAATCCCAAATTATAGTCCTACTGCAAGCATCTAAAGCACTACTGCAACATCAATGGCAGAACATGACCACTCACGCGAATCAAAATAATAGAGCGTTTCAGAGAGACAACAAGTAAGATATTTCTACCGAATTTTTCGGCGAGTGAACTTAACATAGGAATGATGTGTGAAACTACAAGTAAGTAGTATTATTTTTTTTATTCTGTATATTGGAGAGTGTGGCAATGTCTAGCCCAGGTAATAAGAATGGAAATGTTACTCCCCCACTCCGATACGATTGAATTGTATCCGACAAAGCAATTAGAGGTTGTACCTAAAAAAAATACACATACCACATAGAATTGAATTTTTACCTTTTCTTTGTATAACAACCAAATACTGAAGAACCACGCCATACATGAGACGTTAGTAATAGGAGTAGCTTGACGTTTAAGAGATTAGTCAGGAATAATCAATACACAAATAAGTGGGATACGAAAGTAGTAAGGAATGACGAGATACGCTTAAAGTTCTTTCAGGCTAATATCAAATAGCTCAGTAGGCAGTACAGTTGAAGAGGAATGGATGTCTCTAAAGAGGGCAATCACAGAAGTTGGAAAGAAAAATATAGCCAAAAGAAGACAACTGCAAAGAAACCATGGGTAACAGAAGAGGTACTTCAGTTAATCAATGAAAGAAGGAAGTACAAAAATGTTAAAGGAAATTCAGGAATACACAAATACAGGTCGCTGAGGAATGAAATAAACGCAGGGAAGCTAAGAAGAAATGGCTGCAGGAAAAATGTGAAGACATCGAAAAAGATATGATTGTCGGAAGGACAGACTCGGCATACAGGAAAGTCAAAACAACCTTTGGTGACATTAAAAGCAACGGTGGTAACATTAAGAGTGCAACGTGAATTCCACTGTTAAATGCAGAGGAGAGAGCAGATAGGTCGAAAGAATACATTGAAAGCCTCTATGAGGGTGAATATTTCTCTGATGTGATAGAACAAGAAACAGGAGACGATTTAAAAGATATGGCGGATCCAGTATCAGAATCAGAATTTAAAAGAGTTTTGTAGAACTTAAGATCAAATAAGGCAGAAAGGATAGATAACAGTTCATCAGAATTTCTCAAATCATTGGGGATAGTGACAACAAAACGACTGCTCACGTCGGTGTGTGGAATGTATCAGTCTGGCGGCATACCATCTGACTTTCTCAAAAAATATCATCCACACAATTCCGAAGGCTGCACAAGGTGACTAGTGCGAGAATTTTGAGAAAAATATGGGTAAGCTATAGGGAGAGACGGGTAATAAACAATAAGTACAAGAGCCAAGAGGGAATAATAAAAGCAGACGACCAAGAACGAAGTGTTCGGATTATAAAGGCGTACGGTAGGGATGTCGTCTTACGCCCGTACTGTTCAGTCTATACATAGAAGAAGCAGTAACGGATATAAAAGAAAGGTTCAAGAGTGGAACTAAAATTCAATGTGAAAGGATATCAATGATACGATTCGCTGATGACTTTGCAATCCTGAGTGAAAGTGAAGAAGAATTACATCATCTGCTGAATGGAATGAATAGTACAGAATATGAATTGAGAATAAATCGAATATAGACAAGACGAAAGTAATGAGAAGTAGCAGAAATGAGAACAGTGAGAAACTTAACATCAGGATTGTTTGTTACGAAGTAGATGTAGTTAAGCAGTTCTGCTACTAAGACAGCAAAATAACCAATGATGGACGGAGCAAAAGAGGACACATAAAGCTAGCTAGAACTAGCAAAAAGGGTATTCCTGGCCAAGAGAAGTCTACTAGTATCAAAAATAGGTCTTAAATTGAGGAAAAAATTTCTGCGTATGTACCTTTGGAGCTCAGCATTGTACGGTAGTGGAATATGGACTTTGGGAAAACCGGAACAGAAGAGAATCGAAGAATCTGAGATGTGGTACTACAGAAGAAATTTTGAAAATTAGATGGATTGATAAGGTGAAGAATGAAGGCCTTCTGTGCAGAATCGGAGAGAAAAGGAATATATGGAAAACTCTGGCAAGGGGAAGGAGAGGATGATAAGACATCTGTTAGGACGTCAGAGAATCCCTTCCATGGTCATAGTTCTAGAGGGAGCTGTAGAGGACAAAAACTGTAGTGTAAGACAGAGAGTGGAATACATCCAACAAATAATTTAGGACGTAGGTTGCAAGAGCTACTCTGAGACGAAGATGTTATCATAGCAGAGGAGTTGGTGGAGAGCAGCTTCAAACCAGTCAGAAGACTAAAAAAAAAGGAAGCGATGCGTAGAAGTATTTGATATGAGCACTACGCGACAGGCTTTCACATTTTCGGGGAAATCAACAGGTGGGCATGAAACATGATTTAGGAAATTACAAGTTTTATTGCGAGAGTACTCAGTGATGAACAGGAAACAATACTATACGATCAATGGGACCTTCGAAGAAGGTGTGATTATACGCCAATTTAGTGAGGGTTGTATCTAGGAGCGTTGTGCCCGTAGAGACCTGAACAGCTTTCACTATACATAATGTATGATAAGTGTGTCACTGAAAATTACAATAAAATTTACGTTTAGGACTGTTCTCTTAATTTAATAAATATATTATGAATTTTGCTTGTTGAATTAAATTTCTCCCGACGTAGAAAATAAGTACTAACGAGGGGACTGTGGGACCTTGAAAGCTTAGAACAACACGAAAATGCTCTTAGAATACAAGTCGCTCATTCCAGTGATATGTCAGTCGCCACGCCTGAAAGTGTAATTAGTCTGGCTACTGACATTGGACTCCAAAATGCAGTAATTACGTTGAGTACGAAAAAGTGGCCTTAGTTTTGTTCCACTTACTTTGATTAAATCACTGAAATCGCACACCTGCCCTATGATGACAGAATTGCTGTACAACACTAGTAGGCCAGCAGAATAGGTTTGTTGTTCAGATAGCGTAAATACTTTGAAGAGAGGAAAATGTAGCTCACGACATTGAAATATGTATGTTTTTGGTCTTGTTATAGCGATGTTTCGTTTTTTTTCCCGTGACCAGTGTTCCCTCTTTTGACTTTGAATTGGTGATCATTGAATTGTATCATGTGGTAAGACATGCAGTTCTGCATGCGAATGGCTCATGCCTCTATTTTTGGAATGAGCGAACTACACTGAAGCGCAGAAGAAACTGGTATATCCAAGCGCATCCAAATACATGTAAACTGGCAGAATACGGCGCTGCGGTCGGCAACGCCTGAGTAGGACGACAATTGTCTGGCGCAGTTGTTAGAATGGTTATTGCTGCTACAATTGGCAGGTTATCAATATTTAAGTGAGTTTGAATGTGGTGTTACAGTCGTCGCACCAGCGATGGGACACAGCATCACCGAGGTACGACCATTCCACGAGCATACCGTCAATATCAGGTATCCGGGAAGACATCTGATATTGCTGCAGCCGGAAAAAGATCTAGCGAGAACGGGACCAACGACATCTGAAGAGAATCGTTCAACGTGACAACCGTGCAACCCTGCCGCAAATTGCTGCAGATTTCAATGATGGGCCATCAACAAGTGTCAGCGTGCGAACCGTACAACGAAACATCATCGATATGGGCTTTCGGAGCCAAAGGTCCATTCGTGTCCTGTAAATTATGTGTCCCTTTGGAAGTCAGATCTGGAAGCTGGGAGACCTGGAGAAATTCAGTATGAGTCTCTGAGCGTTCTTTCCACTAAACCTCTATCAAAATAAAATACTGGCGGCCACAGCCAGGAACATCACAGTACCCTTGTTGATTATTCAACACAAAGCTTTACACCTCTCCGTCAACACCAACATTGGACTGTTGATGACTGGAACCGTATTGCCAGGTCGGACGAGTCTCGTTTCAAATTGTATCGATGGGATGGACGTGTAAGTGTATGGAGACAACCTCATGAATCCGTGGATCCTCAATGTCAGCAGGGGACAGTTGAAGCCGGTGGAGGCTCTGTAATAGTGTGGAGCGTGTTCAGTTGGAGTGATATGGGACCCCTGATACGTCTAGATACGATTCTGCAGGTGACACGTACGTACACATCCTGTCTGATCACCTGGATCCATTCATGTCCATTGTGCATGCCGACTGACTTGGGGCCGGCCGGAGTGGCTTAGCGGTTCTAGGCGCTACAGTCTGGAACTTCGCGACCGCTGCGGTCGCAGGTTCGAATCCTGCCTCGGGCATGGATGTGTGTGATGTCCTTAGGTTAGTTAGGTTTAAGTAGTTCTAAGTTCTAGGGGACTGATGACCACAGCAGTTAAGTCCCATAGTGCTCAGAGCCATTTGAACCATTTTGAACTGACTTGGGCAGTTCCAGCATGACAATGCGACACCCCACAATTCCAGAATTGCCCCAGAGTGGCTCCAGGAACACTCTTCTGAGTTTAAACACTTCCGCTTACTATCGAACTCCCCAGACATGAACATTATTAAGCATATCTGAGATGCCTTGGAACGTGCTATTCAGAAGATATATCCATCCCCTCGTTCTCTTATGGAATTACGGGCAGCCCTGCAGGATTCACGGTATCAATTCCCTCCAGCACTACTTCAGACATTAGTCGTGTCCATGGCATCTCGTTTTGCAGCACTTCTGCATGCTCGTGGGGCCCTACATGGTACAGGTGTACCAGTTTTTTGGCTCTTCAGAGTATATTTTAAGCACATTTTAGCGCGGTTCTGAGCGTTTGAAGTCGCGCATTTCCTATGTAAGGTTGGTTGGTTGGTTTGGGGAAGGAGACCATACAGCGTGGTCATCGGTCTCATCGGATTAGGGAAGGATTGGGAAGGAAGTCGGCCTTGCCCTTTCAGAGGAACCATCCCGGCATTTGCCTGGAGTGATTTAGGGAAATCACGGAAAACCTAAATCAGGATGGCCGGACGCGGGATTGAACCGTCGTCCTCCCGAATGCGAGTCCAGTGTCTAACCACTGCGCCACCCTGCTCGGTTCCTATGTAAGGCGTATGACGGACTTATTTAAGTTTAATCTTTATAACCACTCACAGCCCAGGTAAGAAATTTTCGTAACCAGAATGACTTTTGCATACGCTACGTTTCATTTCCGCAACAACCCTCCAAAAACGGAAACGAACAAAATGAAAAGGGTCGAAAAACATAATAAAATCAACGAATGTATATTCCTATGACAAAGAGGTTTGTAATACTCTGAAGTAACGAACCTTAGTAATGGTTGTGTGAAGAATATTCCAGTGCAACTTTCATAAGCCATTGGTGTACAAAACTTACGGTCGAAAGTACGTCCGTATGATGCGCCTCTTGAAAGTGACGTAGCAAGATGAAACTTGGTCCATGCGTAGAAAGGACTGCTACACTAGGGTATAGAAGGTTACTCAAAGAAATACGCAGTGAGATGAAAGGAAATGATACCTCTGTTCAGAGATAACAATTACATTGAAGTAGCAGTGATTCATGATGCTCCATGGACATTAGAAAATGTGGGACAGTGCTGTTAATAGGACGTGTGATGAGTGTGGACGGCACAGCATGCTCTGCGATATGCCTTTGTTTTGGCCATAAGGTTGGCAAGGAGTTCTTGAGGTAGGGAGCTCCATCCCTCCACCAGCGCGGTTCACAACTAATGCTCGACAGTTGGTTGATGTGGACATGCTGAAGTACGCCTCGCCAACGCATTCCACACTGGATCAGAATTTAGAGTGAGAAACGGCTAGGACAGTCCATTCGCTGAATATTCTCTCATTTCAAGAGCTCCACCACCGGTACTTCTCGATCCGGCCGCACATAGTCATTCATAAAAATTAAGTAAGGGCCGAATGCGCACTTGAAGAGACGACATTGGGTAGAAGTGTACTGTCACAATAACCTTGGCTGCAAATTGCACCGTATTCAAAGATTTGGTAGGTCAGTACTCATATGTAACACTATGTCCCCCTATACCGTAACACTTGGACCAACAAAAAAATCGTGGTCGACGGTGTTCCTGAGTTCAATTCGTGTTCCCACCTCCCGCCTTATTGGGGTATGTCCAGCCCTGTCGAACATTATCATTTTGATGGTCTAGGTATTGTGGTGCCTGGAGGCATAACGTTAATTGTGAGTACTGACTTCCGAAAGTTTGAACACGGTGCATTCACAGGTCGACCTTATTATGATACTGTACTCCTTCCCGATATTCATGTCATCAGTAGGGATGGCGATTATCGCTAAGAGAAACCTGTTTTCGGTTATACCGTTTTTTATCATTTCCAGTCTCTGCTCAAAATAACAGGTCTCTGAAACAACATTTATTTCCAGAAATAAACGTAGGCTTCGAACAAAGAAAATTCTAATGATGTTGAAAAGTAGGTCTCGATCGACATGGGTTGATGATGATGATGATGACTGGTTTGTGGGGCGCTCAACTGAGCGGTCATCAATGCGCGTACAAAGTTCCAATTTGTTCACAGTCCAGTTTTGCCACTGTCACGAATGATGATGATGATGATAATGATGATGATGAAATAAGGAGGACAACACATACACCCATCCCCGGCAGAAAAAATCCATAACCCGGTCGACATGAGGTTGACGTTGTGGCAGAAATCGATCTCATTGTAGATTCAGTTACTATCCTAAGTCTATAGCAAGTCAATATCAATATAACTATAGGTGTAATAATCAAATACGCCTTTTCCTCCAAGAAACATTGAGGATGTCTTCTGTCAATATGAGGTCGCAAGATTGTTGTGCCTTCTCCAGTATTTAATCTTTTAAAGCAAATGGAGTGCTGCAGTTCATTGCTACCGCGCTTTGTGACTGGAAGTATCACAACTATACACCCGATATCCGAGAACAACAAGCAATAAATTGCCGTACAGACCAGCTGAGGGCAATTCTTGCACTGCTCGTTCTCACATAGCGTCTAACAGGCCGCTCCACAAGGTAACACGTATATTATTGAGTCAGCAAAGCTGTATCGATCCTGATGTCATGCGTTTGTTGCTAGTTTATAATTGTTGTCGTTCTTCTTAAAACAGCACTGATTGCGTTTCCTATTTTCTACAGTAACCCTATATTTCAAAGCAACGGAAATTCTTGGAATAAATATTATTCATTCTTTTTTTTTAAAAAAAACAATCATTTTAGCGCTCTGTTAGCGCACATCGATATGCCGGTGTATTTATCCAACTGTTCTCAAAAAATGAAAAAAAAACTGTTATAACTCAGACAAAACAAATCGAAAAATACCGGTTATTCGCCACTAAAACAGCGATATCCGTGTTAACAGGTCAGTTTTTCCCATGCATACTATCTTAGGTTCATTCGGCTCTGTCTTCATTTTCATGGATGACAATGCGCGACCGCATAAAACTGCGCAAGTGGAGAAGTTGTCACAACCAGGACATTCGGAGAATGCACTGGCCTGCCTATTCTCCCGACTTAAATCCCATGGGGCAGGAAGACGTATTGGAGAACGTCCATATCCACCAGCGACCATCCAGCACTTGGCAACCAGGTTGCTGGATTAACGAAAAGCCTTACGACAAGAACTTCTTACCACCCTTCTGGCCAGCTTGGATGCATGCTGCAGAACATGCGCTGCCGCCTGTAATGATTACATATCGCATCATGAACCATATCCCTACTTTTGTAATGTCCAGGGCACCATCATGGATCACGGTGACTTCAGTGTAGTTATTACTTTCGAATAAAAGTGTAATTTCTTTTTTTTCGATTTATCGGCTTTCGGGCAGTGTCTGTTCAGCCTTCTCAACAGTGTAACGTCAATTATGACGATACGAATGCAAGGACAACACAACACCCAGTCTCTTAGTGGAGAAATCTCCGACCTGGACAGGAATCGAACACAGGCCTCTTCGCTTAGCAATCCGCCACGCTGGCCGTGAAGCTAATGCGGCGGAAAAAGTGCCCCTTCTGTTGGTCTCATTGCATATTTCTTTCAGTTATCTTCTGTACTGTAGTTTAACAGTTCTTTCTATATAGACTTCATTTTTCATCGAGCTGTGTTACTTATCAGTAGCATATCACGCGAACGTTCCTATCATCTTTAAATTTTGCACACAAGAGTAGTGTTGTCTAGTCTGAAAATGTTCCAATACAACCTTTATAAACACTTAATATCTCGAAAAAACTCGAGTGTCTAAAGCTACTCCACCTTCCAGAGTTGGCTGAGCTTGCTTTTTATCATAAATGTGCATATATAGGGTGATTAAACCGCCCCTACCCGTGGCTTTACACAACCAACAACGCCTTCAAAAACTAAGCGTGAAATGTTTACATTCTCTCGCCCGCCGCATGCAGACTACGAGGGTAATCCCAAAAGTAAGGTCTCCTATTATTTATAAGTACATACACCTGTTTATTTCTACAATGGTTTACATCAGTTTACAGCGTGAACATTTATCTATTTTTGGACATAATCACCATTTCTGTCGCTGCATTTTTGTAGACGCTGTGGCAGTTTTTGCATGCCCAAGTCATACCAGCTCCCGCCTTGCTGTTCAGAAAGTTATGAACCTCTTCTTTCACCTCGTCGTCAAAGTTGAATCGCTGGGGCCATAATTAACGCTGACAGGTACTGTGACACTCTGAAAAAACTCAAACGGGTAATTTAGAACCGGAGAAGAGGAATGCCGTACACACTCTCCATGACAACGCCCGCCCACACATCGCTCGGCAAACCGTTGCTCTCTTGCAACAGCTCCAGTGGAACATAATCACCCACCCACCCTATAGTCCTGACTTGGCGGCCAGTGTCTATCACCTGTTACGTAGGTTAAAACAACATTTGGCCGGAAAGCGATTCAGCTCCGAGGTGAGGTGAAAGAAGGGGGTCATAACTTTCTGAACAGCATGGCGGCGAGCTGGTATGACATGGGCATACCAAAACTGTCGCAGCGTATCCAAAAATGCATCGATAGAAATGGTGATTATGTCGAAAAGTAGTTAAATGTTCGTGCTGCATACTGATGTAAACCGTTGTAGAAATAAACAGGTCTATGTACTTATAAAAAATAGGAGATCTTACTTTTGGGATTACCCTCATATTAGTCGTACAGAAAAAATGAACAGGACCTTTCTGTAGGATATCTAAAGTGATGAACTCTTGTACTAGGATATATTTTCGCTGGAAGGCATATTTTTCAAGTTATTCAGGAAAAACGAGTTTGAAGGTCATTTTTGTACGTTTTTCAAGAATAATTCGATACCTACGGCCTCTAGCGAAAATGCATCTTCATTCAAAATTGAAGTACATTACATTTCTTACAAAAAGATGCTCTCCAGTTTTTCAGTAGGACTAAAGCATAATATACACGACGATATTGGGTTGCGCCACTCGTTGCGTGGAATGAGTTTGCACGCAAATGGTTTCATATTTGACTGTAGACACGGCGAAACCAGTATACACTTTAGTTTCGTCGTTTTGTGGGTTCCTGAGTCGTGTTTGAAATGAAAGTTTCGGTAGTTGCACGTCGCATGAGTTGTGATGGAGTTAAAGCTTGTTGCGTGGAATCGCTGCATAAGAAAACAATAATAAACGTGTTTCGATTCGTGACTGGATGAAGAAAAGACGTCAGCTCGGTTGCTCAGCATCCTTGCTGAAATAATGAATAATGGAAGACCCAAGAAGTTCTTTCAATTATGTTAGAATGTCACCAGAACTGTTCACGTTTCTTCTAAATAGAGTTAAGTATGGGTAAGGAATAAAGAGACTGTAATGCATGAACCACTGCCGCCAGAACTGAAATTACGTATCACATTGCGTGCATTACAATCCAGAACACTCGGCATGCTATAAGATGCGGTTTTAGTTCCTGATGACGCTTTTTAATTAAGACCAATAATTATTAACATTGACAGTAACAGTTATTAACATTGACTGCAGTAATTATTCGAAGTAGGCCACATTAAGAAGATAATGGTTTGCAAACTACTCTCTTGAAGATAGATCTGTTCAGTGGCAATACTTCAAAATTCAAACATACATCAATGGAAAGCACTTCTGCGACATCTTAAATAGATAAATACTGAATAAAGAATGCAGCTTCTTGAGTTCTTTAGCCTTCACTCCTGTCAACAATATCCCGGAAAAAAACCAGTCGTCCAAGTCGTACGATTGTTTCTTGCCTTGTAGACTAGAGCATTTCCACAGTTAGAATTAGATTTGCTTGTATTTTTCTTAATTCAGTTGTATATGCGCTCCTAATTCAATAAATTTTGCCCTGGCTCTCAGATATTGTCAAACTATCTGTGTTCTGATCACACGTGATGGTCTCAGGAGCAGCAATATGTTGCTTATTTTTGTAATCAGCATCATTTAAATCCCACAAACACCTATGCAAAGTATAGACCTCCAAAAAGCGAACATTATTCTCCGTTCCCCACTTCATATTTCAGTTTGTCTACACTCTGCGAACGCAGGTAACCTCAAACCTCATGCAAGTACTGTCGTCAAAGTTGGAACACGCCGAAAGAGTATAGTTTCGCCGATGAGTTGCCTAAAACGCGGTGCGCATGCGCAGTGGCCGGCAGCGCAGTTGCCTGCAACCTAGTGTCGTCGTGTAAGCTAGGCTTAATACACTATTGGCCATTAAAATTGCTACACCAAGATGAAATGCAGATGATAAACGGGTATTCATTGGACAAATATTTTGTGGTAGAACTTACATGTGATTACATTTTTACGCAATTTGGGAGCATAGATCTTGAGAAATCAGTACCCAGAACAACCACCTCTGGCCGTAATAACGGCCTTGATACGCCTGGGCATTGAGTCAAACAGAGCTTGGATGGCGTGTACAGGTACAGCTGCCCATGCAGCTTCAACACGATACCACAGTTCATCAAGAGTAGTGACTGGCGTATTGTGACGAGCCAGTTGCTCGGCCACCATTGACCAGACGTTTTCAATTGGTGACAGATCTGGAGAATGTGCTGGCCAGGGCAGCAGTCGAACATTTTCTGTATCCAGAAAGGCCAGTACAGGACCTGCAACATGCGGTCATGCATTATCCTACTGAAATGTAGGGTTTCGCAGGGATAGAATGAAGGGTAGAGCAACATCTGAAATGTAACGTCCACTGTTCAAAGTGCCGTCAATGCGAACAAGAGGTGATTGAGACGTGTAACCAATGGCACCGCATACCATCACGCCGGGTGATACGCCAGTATAGAGATGACGAATACATGCTTCCAATGTGCGTTCAACGCGATGTCGCCAAACACGGATGCGACCTTCGTGATGCTGTAAGCAGAACCTGGATTCATCCAAAAAAATGGCGTTTTGCCATTCGTGCACCCAGGTTCGTCGTTGAGCACACCATCGCAGGCGCTCCTGTCTGTGATGCAGCGTCAAGGGTAACCGCAGCCATGGTCTCCGAGCTGATAGTCCATGCTGCTACAAACGTCGTCGAACTGTTCGTACAGATGGTTGTTGTCTTGAAAACGTCTCCATCTGTTGACTCAGGGATCGAGACGTGGCTACACGATCCGTTACAGCCATGAGGATAAGATGCCTGTCATCTCGACTGCTAGTGATACGTGGCCGTTGAGATCCAGCACGGCGTTCCGTATTACCCTCCTGAACCCACCAATTCCATTTTCTGCTAATAGTAATTGGATCTCGACCAACGCGAGCAGCAATGTCGCGATACGATAAACCGCAATCGCGATAGGCTACAATCCGACCTTTATCAAAGTCGGAAACGTGATGGTACGCATTTCTCCTCCTCACATGAGGCATCACAACAACGTTTCACCAGGCAACGCCGGTCAACTGCTGTTTGCGTATGAGAAATCGGTTGGAATCTTTCCTCATGTCAGCACGTTGCAGGTGTCGCCACCAGCGCCAACCATGTGTGAATGCTCTGAAAAGCTAATCATTTGCTTATCACAGCATCTTCTTCCTGTCGGTTAAATTTCGCGTCTGTAGCACGTCATCTTCGTGGTGTAGCAATTTTAATGGCCAGTAGTGTAGTTTGTGTGTAGCAAGCGAGACAATACGAAAATCTAGTGCGTGGTATTTGAAGGCATTGTGCGTAACAGTAATTGGATCTCGACCAGCGCGAGCAGCAATGTCGCGATACGATAAACCGTAATCGCGATAGGCTACAATCCGACCTTTATAAAAGTCGGAAACTTGATGGTACGCATTTCTCCTCCTTACATAAGGCATCACAACAACGTTTCACCAGGCAACGCCGGTCAACGGCTGTTTGTGTATGAGAAATCGGTTGGAATCTTTCCTCATGTCAGCACGTTGTAAGTGTCGCTACCGGCGCCAACCTTGTGTGAATGCTCTGAAAAAGCTAATCATTTGCATATCACAGCATCTTCTTCCTGTCGGTTAAATTTCGCGTCTGTAGCACGTCATCTTCGTTGTGTAGCAATTTTAATGGCCAGTAGTGTAGTTAGTATGTAGCAAGCGAGAGAATATGAAAATGTTGTGTGCGGTATTTGGAGGCATTGCGGGTTGCCTAAAACCATCCGGCAGCTGCAGCTGATCATCCTGTACACTACAACGGCCAATGAATGAGCAGTGACGCTATGAACGCAAAAGGGCGACGCCGGCCATACTTTCCCTACGCAGACAGACCCCTAGCCTGGCTCGTAGCCTCGCTGAAGGCTCGCACTGACCCCCGCTTCGCCACCGCCGCCCGTGCGCGCCTCGCCGCGGACACTCGAGCACGCGTCGCCCCACGGGCCCCCGCTTGTCGCAGTCCGCTCCGCTGCTTCAAGTGCTCGGGCCGCTCCGGCTCGCCCGCCCCAGCCGCTACTCTGCCAGTTGGCGCGGCACTCAAGAGCGGCGGCCGACCCACCGCTTCCGGGATGGGCCTCGTTGAGGCCATCAGCCACACCTACCGCTTCCACTCGACACCTCCGTGCGATGGGCCGGACCGTCACTTGCCTACTGCGATCTGCTCGTCCCCCTCCCATTCACGACAGCTGACCTGCGCTTCTTGGAACATATTACGACCGTTGCCCAACAGTGTGACGCAGTTCTTGTGGTATCGCGGAACAGGTGGCAGCTGGTGACTTGCAGGCGGTATTTTTTCCCATTTATCGTTACTTCATCCCCTTCGCTCCATATGGGTGGGGGATGGATTGCCAATGGTACGAAAGGATGGCTGACGTAGTGTTTAGTGTACCTGCGATTGTAAAACAGTTAAGATCCTTAGACGCCAGAAAGGCATCTGGCCCAGACGTTATCCCCGTAAGATTTTATGTTGACTATGCTACAAATACAGGGTGCGTCAAAAAAATGTATACACATTTTGAAGGGTCATAGAAAATTTATTTCCCGTTCTACAATGTTAAATTTCTGGAAATGGAAAGCTTAAAGTCCAATTGGAAAAATAAACGTACTTTTCAAATGTGATTAATGTTCAAACTGGTGGCCTTCAGCATCAATACATTTCTGAGTACGAGTCACCACTGATTCTGTACATCGTACCAAAGTGTGCAATGAGATTTCTGCCACACATCGCCTGAATCTCATTCCAAAGTCTGTCCAGGTTACGTGGTTTACGTTTGTACACCTCATCTTTTACTGTGCCCCATAAGAAGAAATCCAGCGGCGTGAGGTCTGGAGAGCGTGCAGGAAACTCGATTGGTCCCTTGCGTCCTATCCACTGGCCTGGCACATTGTGATCCAGGTATGCTCGTACGTCCCTATGATAGTGCGGCGGGGCGCCATCTTGCTGGAATTAAAACTCATCATTACCATATAATGCAAGAATGGCAGGAAATACGGAGTCAGCAAGCGTAGTTAGGTACGTTTCTCCAGTAACAGTACCTTCAAAGTGGAAAGGCCCAATGAGTCCCCTTGCAGACAAACCACACCACACATTTACACCAGGCAAATTCACAGCCTTTACAACTGTAATGTGAGGATTTTCTTCAGCCCAGTACATACAATTGTGCCTATTGACAGTTCCATTTGGTTTGAATTGGGCTTCATCCGACCAAATTATGCTACCCATAAATCCTGGTTCACGTCTCAGCATCTCCTGAACCCATTCACAAAATTCTAACCTTCGAACTGGATCGTCGTTCAAAAATGGTTCAAATGGCTCTGAGCACTATGGGACTTAACATCTATGGTCATCAGTCCCCTAGAACTTAGAACTACTTAAACCTAACCAATCTAAGGACAGCACACAACACCCAGCCATCACGAGGTAGAGAAAATCCCTGACCCCGCCGGGAATCGAACCCGGGAACCCGGGCGTGGGAAGCGAGAACGCTACCGCACGACCACGAGATGCGGGCTGGATCGTCGTCACTTAGCTGTTGCACCAGCCTTGGAATGTGCACACGAAACTTGCCTTTCTTCAGAATGCGTAGCACACTACTAGCACTAACATTACTCTCACGTGCCGCTTGCCTTGAAGATTTTCGAGGCGAACGCTGAAACACTTCCAAGACCACAGTTGTGGAATCATAACTTGTAGCTGTACGAGGTCGCCCTGATCGACCTTTATGCACATCACACACTGTTCCATGAATTTCGAATTTGTCTCGTAGACGTGTTATTATTAAACTTGAAGGTGGTTCTGTACCATACTCACTTCTCCACTGTCTTCGTCGAACCACAGCTACATTCTCAAACTTCCAGTAGCACTTAATTATCTGCTTCCGCGCTTCATAGCTCAAACGCATGTCCGCCATGTTGCAGTTACTTCCTTGCCACTGCTACCACCTGTAGAAGAAACATAACATTACTTCCTCACCGATATTTAACCTTGTAGAACGGGAAATAAATTGTCTTAAATTGTCTATGACAGTTCAGAGTGTGTATACATTTCTTTGACGCACCCTGACCACGACATCTTGGTAGATGATTGTTGCAGTGTCTGTGTGTTTATGGGTTGCATTTTTTCATATGACTTGTCAAGCCAATGGTAGCACAGCATCTCTTGCCCCAATTGTCACAAGTGTATCTGGCTGCTGAGGCAGGAGCAGTGGTAGCATTGCGAAGCTTTTTCTGCCTTAATCTGTCTAAAAAGCCTTCATCATGCTTCGACATTCCAGATGATATATCATCACGCCACTCTGGTCTCATGCTAGCCCGTGCCTCCCATCTGTTTGTGTCGATTCCAGAGCTCTCCATATCTCGTTTGCAGGAGTCCTTGAACCTCAATACAGGACGTCCTACAGGTCTTTTGGCTATAGAGATCTCTCCAAGCATCACCTCACGTGGGTATCTGTCAGGATGCATACTGTGGACGTGTCCCAGCCAGCGGAGTCGTCTCTGCTTCAAGATAGCTGAAATACTGTTGCAGTTAGTTTTAGATAGCACTGCTTCGTTGGTCCCTCGGTCCTTCCACGTTACCTCGAGGATGAATCTCAGGCACCGCATGTGGAAAGCATCAAGCCGAAGTTCTTGTTTGGCATAGGTAGTCCACGTTTCCGATGCATACAAAAGGATGCTGAGGACGCAAGTTTGATATACAAGAATTTTGGTGGTCAAAGAGAGTTTGTTGTTTTTCCAAACACTTGTAGAGAGTTCACCAAAAGTTGTCGCAGCTCTTCCAATGCGAGTATCAATTTCCTTGTCAACAGACATGTTTGATTCTATAGTAGATCCAAGATAGCAGAAGTTATCTACGACTTGCAGAGTAGTGCCATCTAGTGTGATATTCGCCTTTGTGTTAGCACCCTGAACCATAATTACGGTCTTACTGCTGTTTACAGTAAACGAGAATAGGTGGCATGCGTGAGTAAATCTTGATACTAGCTCTTGCAGCTCTTCTGCGGAGTTCGCAACGATTGCAGCATCATCAGCATAGAGGAGTTCACCAGCGACTATCTCGTAGCGCTTTGTCTTACTCTTCAGAAGACTGATATTGAAAAGCCTTCCATCTTTCCTAGTATGCAGATCTGCTCCAACACTGCAATTCTCGAAAGCCACTTGGAGCAAACCCGAGAGGAAAATTCCAAAAAATCTAGGTGCCAACACACAGCCTTGTCTTACGCCACAGTTCATACTGAATGGTTTGGATGTACAGCCATCGAAGATTACAGAGCCAGGCATATTAACGTGCAAAGATCTTATTAAAGACAGCAACACAGCAACAACTTTGCTACAAATATAGCACCATTCTTATTCGTCATCTATCAGAGATCATTGGAACGGCAGAAAGTTCCACGGGACTGGAAGAAGGCCCAGGTCATAGCAATCTATAAAAAGGGTAGAAAATCGGATGAACGTAATTACCGGCCAATTTCACTTTCATCGATTTGTTGTAGAATCATGGAACATATTTTGTGTTCTGACATAATGACCTTTCGAGACTCTGAGAAGCTCATCTGCCGAAACCAGCACGGTTTGGGAAACAGTGGTGATGCGAGACACAGCTGGCCCTCTTTGTGGATGATATACAACTGGCCCTAGATACTGGCTCCCAGGCTGACGCCATATTTCTCCACTTTCGAAAGGGTCTCGACTCAGTTCCGTTCCCATAGTGCTCAGAGCAATTTTGACTCAGTTACGCACTGTCGCTTGCTACAAAAAGTGCGCGCTTACGGTGTATCCAGTGACATGTGCAGTTGGATAGAAAGTTTTCTAACAGACAGGGAGCAATATGTCGCCCTGAACGGCATAACTTCAAAAGAAACAAGAGCAACTTCAGGTGCGCCCCAGGGCAGCGTAATAGGTCCTCTGCTTTTTACGATTTACATAAACGATCTGGTTGATAGTATTGACAGCGGCCTTAGACTGTTTGCCTATGATGCTGTAGTCTACAGGAAATTAGTATCACACGAAAGTTGTGAACAAATCAATGAGGATTTGCAGAAAATTAATGAGTGGTGTAATGACTGGCGGTTATCTCTCAATATTAGTAAGTGTAACCTACGGCGTATAACAAGGCGAAAATCCCCATTAATGTGTGAGTACAAAATAAATGATCAATCTTCAGAAGCTGTAACATCAGTCAAGTATCTTGGTGTGACTATTCGAAATGATCGCAAATGGAATGAACAGATTACACAAGTAACGGGTAAGGCGAACTCTAGATTGCGGTTTATTGGTAGAATCCTGAAGCGATGCAGTCTTTCAACAAAGGAAATAGCTTACAATGCGTTAGTTCGTTCAGTCTTAGAGTACTGTTCGTCTGTATGGGACCCTTACCAGTTGGGTCTGATTCAAGAAATTGAGAAGGTCCAAAGAAGAGCGGCAAGATTCGTGAATGGTACATTTAGCCATCGCGAGAGCGTTACAAATCTTATAGAAAGATAGACGACGCGCTAAACATAAGGGGCTGCTCACTAAATTCCGAAATCCAATCTTCGCCGAGGATGTAGAGCATATATTACTACCACCAACTTTCAAATCGCGTAATGATCATCATTCAAAGATAAGGGAAGTAAGAGCTCGTACTGAGGCGTTCAGACAGTCGTTTTTCCCTCGTGCGATCCGCGAGTGGAACAGAGGGGTGAAATATGACTTTGGCGCCACACACCGCTTTGTGGCTAGCGGATTATATATGTAGATGTAGATTCTCTGCTCTTTAGTCAAGCGAATTAAAAAAAAGTAATAAGAAATAGAAAACAAAATTGGGGGCTATTTCTCTGTTTTAAATTAAAAATCAAAGTCGAACATTTACGAATGTATAGTTTGGCGGCGATATATACCGATAAAATTTTATCGGGCTTCCAGCTGCGTCCAGTGGTTTAAAATCCACGAGCTTTCGGCCGAGTGCTCCTCGACCATTGTCAAATGGCGACTGTCGAATGATTGCTGCTGTCGTCCTTATATGGCTGCGCTGCCTTCAGTGACGTCACTGGTGCTCGCTCCAGCTCCATATATGGTAATGTTTTGGTGTTATTGGTGCTGAAGTTCATTCTGTCTGTCACAGGCGCAAGCATTATTGTCAGTGTCATGTATCTGCTGACGTGCAATTCAGAAATTAGTTTTTGAGAAACTTTGGATAAAATTTAGGTACAAACAAGTATTACTTGCTACTGTAAATAAAAAAACCCAGAATGTGTGGTAAATAAATAAATTTATTAATTTCAGATACTATGTTTTTTCGCTCAGAATCTTACTACTACTAGCCGGCCGCTGTGGCCGAGCGGTTCTAGGCACTTCAGGAACCGCGCTGCTGCTACGGTTGCAGGTTCGAATCCTGCCTCGGACGTGGATGTGTATGATACCCTTAGGTTGAAACTTCCCCTTTTTACAATTATACACGACTGTCCTTAAACTGACACACAATATTTTGTTAGCGCAACGCAATCTGACTTTCAAAATTCCCTACAAAAGAATGGCCCTGACTAACATTAAACTATACCTTTCACAAATCACTTACTTCACAAAAATCTTCGCTGCTCAAGCTACTGCTATACAGTGAGCGCCACTACTGCCAGCTAAATAAAAGATTCAAACTATGGAAGACACTAACTACTGATAGGGGTAGTTAGCAAATGAAAGATATTAATAGAGAACAAACAATGTATTTACCTTGATATCATCATATATAAATATAGCAGTTCATGACAAATTTCAAAACTCCGCCATCTCTCTCCCCACATCCATCACTGCTGGCGGCTCACCTCCAACTGCGCAACGCTACGCGCTGTTCACATCCAGCTGCCTAACACTACAATGGCGAGTATTACAACAATGCAAAGCAGCCACAGACTGCACACAGCATAGCCAGTGATTTTCATACAGAGGTGGCGTTACCAATAAAAAAACCTAAACAGCCTACTTACATAGAGAAAACATGAACAGCCTACTTGCATAGCCCCCATGCTCCCCACAAAAAATTTTACAAATTGGTTTGGGCAGTGCCCAATACAGATTTAAAAAATTTTTTCATAATTACAATAACAAAGATATCAAATGCACACACTTATTGATACAACGTTGGTCAAAAGCTAGAATTTTGTCACAGTCCATAAAGACAGTCCTGATCATTCATTACGGTAAAATATAGTGTTTTTCTCAAAGTCTGAGCAGTAGAAGAAAATGCACACGGAAGTAGTGGATTTCCATGCAGTCTTGAAGAAGTAGTGTTGTCCTTCCAACGGAAAGACAGTGCTGACTCTCGACATGCAAACAAGTATTGGGTCACAACAGAGCAAACTCACTGCAGAGTCAGTCGAAGTTTTGATGAATATTGGTAGGTCATCACAGAGCAGACCCACTGTAGTCCTGGTAGAGATTACGATATTGGTGGGCCACCAGAGGTGCAGACCCACTGCAGTCCTTGTAGAAATAATGGTATTGATGGATCATCAAAGATGTAGACCCACTGTAGTCCTTGTAGAGATGGCCAGCAGCCATGTGTTGTGACTGTGCAGGTGCACAATCACCATCGAAGAGTGTTGCGGATAATATAGCAAGTCCATAAACCACCACTTGTGCACTCACAAAGTTTTTGAAATTGTCCTTAGAACCAGCAATGCTGTTATCCAGTCCCTTGCTGAGTTATTAACACACGTGAAAACACAAACAGTCCCAACTTCTCACATATTGTCCATATACTATGACCAACAGAAACGTGTGCAGTGAAATGTAACTAACAAGTTAATAATATCATGAGCTGGTGACAATTACAATTTTATAACATAAGAATACAATAACAAAGGTACAAAATACATCATTAAAAACATAACAATATAGATAACATTTGTAGTAATAGGGGCTTTACAAAAGAATAGAAATAACATATACATCAGTGTTACAGGAATTATGACATAAGTGAATATATAAAATAATGAGAATAGTTTTCGAAACATTAATTTCACACATGAGCATTAAATCAGAACAGAATAAATAATGTCTAAACATCTTTACAAAGAAAATAACATAGTATTTGAAAAATTCTACAACATAAATCTTATTAGCTAAACACATAAAGACAGGAAAAAGACAAATACACAAGGGTACATATACACATACCAGAATAACACAGGAGAAAAGGACAGGGTTTGTTTTCAGTGTAACATTTGGTACTGCAGTATTTTGCGAACAAAACCTTTTTTGTTCTTGGAGATCTCCCTTCGTTCATCATTATTCCCAAAAAGTCCTATCTGTACCTCTTTTCTGTATTCTAACCATATTTCTTTCAAAATAAATATGGCTCATTGTACAATACTCATTTAGGCCCAAATCGTTTTCATATAACTTTCAAAGCATTATTTCCCTATTCTCCATAGTTAGGTTCTTATATAGTCTACCCCCTCATAAGCTAACTTAAATCTACTGAGCTCAGATATTAAACTAAGGGACGAGGCAATGCAGCGGCACATAATAAGTAACACAAGCAGCAATGACAAAAAATACAGATTGGCAAAACTAGCAGCAGCAAATGTAATAACTTATATCAAAACATGACATAGCTCAAGCAGAAAAGATATTACAGTAAAAATGGCCATGTCTAATACCTATGTCACATCTTAACACTAAGGTGATGCATCACGATAACTTACTCTATGAAATAAATTACCAAATATTGTAAAGAAAATTATGTATGCAGTTCCTGTGAAGGGAAATATCTTTTTGTGCTCCCTCATTTTTTTGAAATATATCACAAAACTATTATTTACTGGATCTGTAGACAGAAAATATTTATATTAGTACATCTATAATATTTTATTTGAACCAATGCAGCAGTGCAGCTAGAAACTAGATATCAAATGAAATAAGCAACTATGTACACAGCAAAGCATAAGAACATCGTTCAATAGCCATGTGGCATTTCATAAGTTAGTAGAAAAATCTCTCAACTAGAGAGACAGTAGTCATAATCAGGTGTATAGACATAAAAATATTTCTCGTCATTTCATTAGGCATTCAGTGTAATCGTATGTTTTCAAGTTCGACCATGTCGTTTTTGCAATGCTTTCTACAAAGGAATGTCAGAAGCGAGGTTAATGGCGTCATTTTTTATTTTTTATTTTTTTCTACCTGTGCCGCTGAAAAGGGCTTGCAATAATGGCTTTTCCTCCAGGCAACTGGCACACCTGGCCGCTCGCAAAGCATTACGTCACGGTCACGTACCTTTCTTACCGACATATTTACGACAGCAGTTTCCGCTACAGTGACAGTCTCATGTAAACATTTCACAGGTCGAAAATTTGCGTAACAAATGTGTAGAAAAAAAATCCTGTAAATATAACAGTGTTCAAAAAATTTTCGCCAGCATTGTGATACATTCACGCATATACACACATTTCATAACTCTTAAAGTACGATTCTTGGTTTCCAACATCCTTTTTCACAAGTCAAAGTCCCACTACTCATTACTCCTTACCTTATTACACATATATATATTCGTCGACACGTCAATCTTGCGACGACACTTCAATATTTCATCATAATTGCATCAGCTTATTGATCATAAACATACCTCAACAGCATAATACACATCGTCGTCGTAAAAATATCATAACACCTCAGTCAAATCTCAAAATCGTCGTAGCTTCCTCCAATAATTAAAAAAATTCTCTGCTCATGTCAAAAGTGTCATCTGCCTCAAACGTACTTTAAAAATCATGAATCCATACCAAATACATCATTCAAAGCTCTCATAGTATCACAATGGTTCCGAAAAAATCTGAAGAGTTCACACAGTACAGACAAAATACAATTTCGTAAGTGTGAAGTTATCCAACGGTGTAATTACGTAAACATGTGTCACTGACGTAGTAAAAAACATGTTTATCTCTCAGTTAAATGATCAGATAGCTGTGTAATTTGTGTGTTAGAGAAATATGGTACCGATGAGTAAAGTTGTATAAGAAAATACCATATTAGCTAGGGTTCCTTGTGGTTGCCACACACATGGTAAACAAAGTAAGCATGTACCCCCCTGAGGATAAATGTAATTATACCCTCAGGTGTTACAGATTACACCAATGGAATGAAATATATCACAGAAAACTTTCTTTGTAATTCAAAAATCTTTAAAAATGAATGTTTTAAGTATAAAATTGATCACTCAAATACGTTTACTGTAGCGCTAAACTGTGCGTCTTGTAACATAATCTCTGTGGAAGTGTCGTAGTTATCGTCCTCCGAAAGCTAAGTTCTGCAGAAGTCAATGTACTTACCTCATGATAAACAAAAGTGAAATGCTTTGCGTATAGATATCGTAGTTATTATGCTTATTGGCGTGATGAAGAAAGTACTGTACAGTAACGTATTGTTGTGCCACAAAAAAGGCTGTCTCATTGTTGCTATACCACAAAAGTTACTACTAAAACATGTTTTTCTTTCCAGAAGAATTCAGAAAACTGTGCAGATATAAAGCAGATACACCGCAAAAGCAACATTGTAAATTGTCACTCATTAGTAGCGTCGTGATAAAAATCGTGTAGCTGTCACATAAACTAACCTCTGTGTCATCTGGTATCTCTCAGAAAGCACTTTAAATTCAGAATATATTTTCAGGTCAACCAAAATGTTGCATTAAAATCTCATTAGCAGTACTGGGAAATGTTCTAAGTATGTGAGCCTTATAGTCGTTATGTAATCATGCAACTAATAAGCAAGAATGTACAACTAACAACACTGTGTCGTCTGTTCATTATAACAATGCATTCGTAATTTCTGTTTAAATAAGTTCTCTTGGTTCTTGACTGGATATTTCACTTCAAACATTGTTACATGGTAACAGATTCTAAATCTGACAAAGCATACTAGTAATGTAAAGTGAAAAGTTTTATGGCAAAGACAAAGTTAAAAAGCAGATTATCTTTCAATAAACGGTTTTACATGTGAAATGTGGTGTAAACCTTTACTCTTCCTAGTACGCAGAGTTTCGACTTCAACGCAATTATCATGTGGTATATGTCAGTAAAGAATACTGGAATTTTTCTCAAGGTTAGCGTCTGTGTTATTTTTCTCTGAGCCAGCCGGCGCAGGTGGCTGCCTGCGGTGCGAGTCATTGTCTGTCTCTTTGTTGGCGCGCGCCGTTATTGGGGTTTGGAGACCTAACTTCTGCAAATTGACCGTGACGAGAGGGCCCTGCTCTGTTTGAATCCCGCCAGTTCTGATGCAATTCAGGTCTGTCGTTACGATCACATCGTCTGTCGTCATGTCGGTAGTTCCTGTAGTTTCTTTCTTGTCGGTTAAGTGGTGGAGAATTTCTCCCTGAATCGTAACTGCGCGCTGGACCGTTGCGTCTAAAGTTATTCTGTCTCCCTTGATAATAATTATTTTGGTTCCCAAATTGTCTGTTTCTCTTATTGTCTCTGTGATAGTCATTACCGCGGAGAGGTGATCTTTCCCTGTAATTATTACTACTCTGCCAACGATTGTCATACGGGTGGTGTCTGTTTTGGTCACGATTTGTGTGGTGAGAATAGCCTTGTCGTGTCAAGTTATTGTTTCTGTCGTCACGGAATTGTGACGGATGTTACCTGTAGTGATTGTTTTCCTGTTTTCGCATCCGGCAACTGTCTGTGTCAATTTCTAATTCTTGTAGGAGTCCCAGAAAAGCTTCGATGTCGTCTTTGCAACGTCCTGCCAAAATAATATGTCGTAAATGTTCAGGCAGTTTGATTAAGCAAATGCGGATGAGTTCTGAGGGGCTGTATGGGTTTGAAAGATACTGATTCTTATGCAACATGTCTTCAAAATATTTCATAAGACTGGAAAATTCAGATTGTTCGAAACGTTTCATCATTATGATGCTATGTTGTACTCGGTCTTGTGTAGCTTGAGACCAATATGCTGAGAGGAAGGCATGGTAAAACTCTCCTTCACTGTGGCAATCGTGAATTACCGATCGCATTCTTACAGCTGGTTCATTCTCCAAGTAGCCACACATAAATTCTAATCTGTGATCTAATGACCAGTTGGGAGGAAAACAATGCGAGAATTGATGGAGCCATGCTTGTGGATGAATGTCGTTGCCAGAATTCTTAAATGTTTTGAATTTACGTGTAGTAATGAACAGCTTATAGTCAAAGTCATCATGTCGGCGAGTCGCATATCGGTCATTGTTACTTCGTTTCGGCCGTTCCATCTCAAAATTCGGTGCACATTGCCAATTTCTTTCATAACTTCCGAAATGCCCTGTGTTATTATTTTGTGGTTGTTCCGTATTTCTGTGTCCCTCTTCCCGTATTGGGGCGCAAGTATCCTCTGAAATACGTAATTCTTGAATTACCTGTGTCAGCTGATCTTGTACTTCCTGGATTTCTCTTTTGTACTGTGTATTGATTTGATTTTGATTCTGTTTGAATTTTCTAATTTGTTCATACTCTTCTGTGTCAGTGAAGGCTACAGGTGTTGTGTTATTCAGATCATCATCTACCTTTGTAGATAAGTTAGTGAACTGATCTGAAAGTTCAGCTACTTTATCCGATAGTGAAATTATTTCCTCTGTATGTTTTTCTGAACCAAGTTTCAGAGTATCTACTGTGTCCTTTAAGTTTTCCTGAGTTTTTGCAAGTTTCGTAACCGAATCGGTAGATGCAACTGAGTCAATTTTAGCTTGCAAGGTGTCGTGATTTTCATGAACAATGGTTTGCAGTTCTTTTATGGCTGCTTCGTGATTCTGTAATACATTTTCATGCCGCGAAAAAATAGGTTGAAAATGCTCACAAATTTGTGTTTTTACGTCATTACAGACTTTTTGACATTTCGATTCAATGTTATGTAACTCAGTAGTTAAATCTTCACGTGTTTTTTCAAGTGTGGTGTCTAACTTTTGAAGCTTTTGCTGTGTTTGTCTCTGATTTTGTTCCATTGTGTCTAACTTTTGAAGATTTTGTCCCATTTGTTTCTGATTTTGTTCAAGTGTTGTGTTTAACTTTTGTAGCTTTTGTTCCATTTGTTGCATTAACTGTAATAACAATGCACTGGTGTCTGAAACATGTTCCTCAGTGCTTTTCGGCAGTGAATTTGCACCGGCAACATTCACATTTTGACAAGCGGAAAACGTGTCTTGACTCATTTGGGAAAACGGTGAGGACGCAAAACCTGAATCTACAGTATTTGCAAAATTGTGTCTTGTCATTTCGGATTCCTGAGGCGAGCTATTGCCGACCGATCGAGCGATAATGCTTCCCTCTTCAGTAATTGTTTCACTGCCTACACCATTGTTTGCCGCCCGCTCCATTTCCCTATGCACAATTACCAAATTACTGCTTTGAACATCAGATAATTCATTACTCGGTGGCGCTAACACACTGCTTTCATTTTCACTGTCATTTCTCAGTTTACTTTGGAGCCTAGTATTACGTTTTTCACACGCCATTATTGTCACAGTATTTCACACGATAACACAGAAAAGCACAATTTGAAGATCAAAAATAAGAGAACACATTAACATAGCACTGAAAATAATATCTAGTTAATTGCAGCTGCGAAATACTTGGTGCAAATCTACATGCATACCACAACTATTTTACTGTACAACAATGAAAGTCTGCAACTACAAAGGAGATTTTCTCTACAATTACGCGCTAGCAATAAACAAAATTTACACTAATTACACAAACTACAACAAAAAATCAGAAGATTCCAGTGAGGTATCCTTGGCTAAGGGTCGACATATGAAACGTCCCCTTTCAACAATTATACACGACTGTCCTTAAACTGACACACAATATTTTGTTAGCGCAACGCAATCTGACTTTCAAAATTCCCTACAAAAGAATGGCCCTGACTAACATTAAACTATACCTTTCACAAATCACTTACTTCACAAAAATCTTCGCTGCTCAAGCTACTGCAATACAGTGAGCGCCACTACTGCCAGCTAAATAAAAGATTCAAACTATGGAAGGCACTAACTACTGATAGGGGTAGTTAGCAAATGAAAGATATTAATAGAGAACAAACAATGTATTTACCTTGATATCGTCATATATAAATATAGCAGTTCATGACAAATTTCAAAACTCCGCCATCTCTCTCCCCACATCCATCACTGCTGGCGGCTCACCTCCAACTGCGCAACGCTACGCGCTGTTCACATCCAGCTGCCTAACACTACAATGGCGAGTATTACAACAATGCAAAGCAGCCACAGACTGCACACAGCATAGCCAGTGATTTTCATACAGAGGTGGCGTTACCAATAAAAAAACCTAAACAGCCTACTTACATAGAGAAAACATGAACAGCCTACTTACAAGGTTAGTTAGGTTTAAGCAGTTCTAAGTCTAGGAGACTGATGACCTCAAATGTTAAGTCCCATAGTGCTTAGAGCCATTTGAACCATTTTACTACTCCTAGTGTCTCGTGCTTTTCAGTTCACAAAAATCCAAGACATTCTCCAGAATGTTTTGAAGAAGAGAAAAGAGTGTGTAAAGTTTGACTCCCGAACAAAAATAACGGCGCCTGGACGCCTGGCGCGACTTGACTGAAATGCAAAACACAGACTATTCTTTTATCGAAAATATCATTACGGTGGCCAGAATTGTTGTTGTCAATACGAACCAACCACAAAACGACGAAGTGCCGAAATTCACATGAAGGGTCAACGCTTGGACTTCATAACCGACGTTCAAGCCACTGACGCGTGAGTTGATCATCCCAAAGGTGGACTTTTCTGACAGTTTGATATGGCTGTGTGAATGTTCAGTACATTGTGAACAAAAGCGGGTGACCTTTTAGTACATGTGAAGCATTAACATCATCATATGATTTTTTCTCGACTTTTCTGACTGTTTAATATGGCTGCATGAATGTTCAGTACACTGTAAACAAAAGCGGGAGACCATTTAGTAGATGTGAAGCATTAAAATTATCATATTAACTTTTCGCTATCTTTTTATTAACTTACTCTTGAAAGCTTTTTGGACTGGCGAGGTTATATGACATTCATTTATATGTTACTGGTTCGTCACACTGTTTAACGTTTTTAAGATCACCGGTCATATACGCAATAAAAAATAGAAACAGTTCAAACTGAAACTTTTCTGTCTTCCGATCGCTGTTTCTATTTTAGGCTGACCAGTTTGAGGCAGTGTTGCCCATCTTCAGGTCGTTTCTCCTAATTACAGAGTAACGAATGTTAAAGGAACTATCAGTTTCACTGTCATATACTTTGTAGTAGACGCAGTAATACTACAGAAACTACGAGAAATTATATGACGATGAGCGACACTGCACGACACAGGGCATCTACATCTACATCTACATTTATACTCCGCAAGCCACCCAATGGTGTGTGGCGGAGGGCACTTTACGTGCCACTGTCATTACCTCTCTTTCCTGTTCCAGTCGCGTATGGTTCGCGGGAAGAACGACTGTCTGAAAGCCTCCGTGCGCGCTCTACTCTCTCTAATTTTACATTCGTGATCTCCTCGGGAGGTATAAGTAGGGGGAAGCAATATATTCGATACCTCATCCGGAAACGCACCCTCTCGAAACCTGGCGAGCAGCTACACCGCGATGCAGAGCGCCTCTCTTGCAGAGTCTGCCACTTGAGTTTGTTAAACATCTCCGTAACGCTATCACGGTTACCAAATAACCCTGTGACGAAACGCGCCGCTCTTCTTTGGATCTTCTCTATCTCCTCCGTCAACCCGATCTGGTACGGATCCCACACTGATCAACAATACCCTAGTATAGGTCGAACGAGTGTTTTGTAAGCCACCTCCTTTGTTGGTGGACTGCATTTTCTAAGGACTCTCCCAATGAATCTCAACCTGGTATCCGCCTTACCAACAATTAATTTTATATGATCATCCAACTTCAAATCGTTCCGCACGCATACTCCCAGATATTTTACAGAAGTAACTGCTACCAGTGTTTGTTCCGCTATCATATAATCATACAATAAAGGATCCTTGTTTCTATGTATTCGCAATACATTACATTTGTCTATGTTAAGGGTCAGTTGCCACTCCCTGCACCAAGTGCCTATCCGCTGCAGATCTTCCTGCATTTCGCTACAATTTTCTAATGCTGCAACTTCTCTGTATACTACAGCATCATCCGCGAAAAGCCGCATGGGACTTCCGACACTATCTACTAGGTCATTTATATATATTGTGAAAAGCAATGGTCCCATAACACTCCCCTGTGGCACGCCAGAGGTTACTTTAACGTCTGTAGACGTCTCTCCATTGATAACAACATGCTGAGTTCTGTTTGCTAAAAACTCTTCAATCGAGCCACACAGCTGGTCTGATATTCCGTAGGCTCTTACTTTGTTTACCAGGTGACAGTGCGGAACTGTATCGAACGCCTTCCGGAAGTCAAGAAAAATAGCATCTACCTGGGAGCCTGTATCTAATATTTTCTGGGTCTCATGAACAAATAAAGCGAATTGGGTCTCACACGATCCCTGTTTCCGGAATCCATGTTGATTCCTACATAGTAGATTCTGGGTTTCCAAAAACGACATGATACTCGAGCAGAAAACATGTTCTAAAATTCTACAACAGATCGACGTCAGAGATATAGGTCTATAGTTTTGTGCATCTGCTCGACGACCCTTCTTGAAGACTGGGACCACCTGTGCTCTTTTCCAATCATTTGGAATAAAAGCAATAAAAATAGCAATCGGTAGAAAGAAAATAATTCCAATTTCTAATATCTTAAGGCTGAATGATAGCTCCTGGCTCACTGTTAACTTGAACTAGGCCGTGACGATATGAATGTGCTCGACTTGTGTCAATTTAAAATACTCGTGCTCCAGGAGTCGTGGTGCAAGGAAACTACGAACGCCAATAACACAGCTCATCCCCACAAAGACTGGAGCCAAACGGCAGCAAGCAAGACGTTGGTTGCTGAAGTTTTCTCTTCCTCTCCCCTGAACGAAACTTTACTAGGTCTGTCCCCTAACCTACAGAAATGTCTTCAATTTGCGTAACTTTTCTGCTTGATTCCCCTTCAAACTCCAGCTCTTTGAAATTCCCTCTTCTCCCACCCACCATGCAGCGCGTGCCAATATTCCCTTATCGGATGAGTGTTGCTCGAGTCGAACCTCTAAGGCTCCTCTGATTGCAGGCTTGCCTCTTCATGGTACAATGGCAACGGATCTCCAGTAAGCCAGCAGAGCACAATACACTCTCTGTCTAATCATTTGGCCGTTGGAAATACGAAATAGAAAAGCAAGGTACACATTATCTGAACAAATTCATCGTAAAGACAAACCAAATCTACTTGCGGCCGATCAGATACAAGAACCGTAAAGCTATACACTGCAGGGTACTCTCAAGGCCGAGAATGATATTCCGGGTGTATGTGAAAAATATTTAAAGTTCAAGCTCCTTGCGTAATTGCAAAGCATTTTCACTGATTGTATTTTTGGTGACTGCCATTAGGGAATTTTCATGATTCAAGAACTTGTACAACTATTCAAAAAATGTGTGAGTTTTGAGTTTTAAGTTTATTTTGAAATACCAGGGATGTTTTGCTGTCTTTGTACTTGTGTATTCCGATCTTTTTTTTAAGTTCTGGAATTTGATTGAGGCTCTCCACAATGCTGAAGTAAAGTGTTAAGGATGCAAATTTAAACAGTGCCACATAAATTTTCTGAATATCTGTTGTAAAATTAATTTTGAGAATCTGTTGAATACCCCACTCACTGCTCAACTTACTTCTATCACTGGCTCTTCTAACACTAAAACAAACAGTAGAAGAACAATCTGCTAGACACACTGAATGTAATTTAAGTATTCCAGATAGCAGTTATATGAAATGGGCTGAGACAGGACCATTTCACTAAACCGATTATGGGGAGAAAAATTACGCTGGTCCTGCTGTTATATGACATTGAAGTTGAGTATTTTTTTATGTTTTTGATGTACTGAGAGGAACCGAATCTCTTCAAAGCTTATATCCATTGTCACAGGTATGCTTTTGCTGTATACATCATTAACTATTCCATGTCTCCAGTCACTCACAACGTTATTCTGTGGATCAGCCGTCTCCCCGTCTATGACTTCTAAAGGTCATTCATCAAATAATAAACCTGATGTAAGCAAACACAAACGCGATGATTGATTATCAGCCATTGCACACGTACACTAGTGTTGGTAAGCTCCTAGATGTACGGCCTACTATGTTACTATAAATGAAACTTTACAGTGTTCTAATGTGTTAACAGCCACCAAAGTTTCTTCTTAATTATATTACAGCTATGTAGCCTTTTTTTACGCTTTGAGCACTAAGGGACTCAAAGTCTGACGTCATTAGTCCCCTAGAACTTAGAACTAGTTAAACCTAACTAACCTAAGAACATCACACACATCCATGCCCGAGGCAGGATTCGAACCTGCGACGTAGCGGCCACGCGGTTCCAGACTGCAGCGCCTAGAGCCGCACGGCCACTTCGGCCGGCTATATAGCTTTTATTTCAAAAATCTTGTACAGTCGCAGTCTCTGTAAACACTATTCTAGTTGTGGTCTGATTGTCGCAATGTCAATACGTACAATGAAAATGACTGACGCTGCTTCCTGCTTAGAAGTGAAACACGCCCGTGGAAAACGGTTAAAAATGGTGGGAAGCAGGTTATTCTTAATGTCATTCAGAAGTGTACAGAGAAATCGCCTATTAAGTTTTCCGAAGAAGTTTAGCACGTATGTGATGTGAATGGAATATTGTAAGTTAAATTCGAGGCTTAATTGGTAGCGTTAGGGACTGCTAATCGAATGTCCTTTGCAACACTGGTTTGAATCTGTCCATTGCCTTTTCTGTTTCTTTGTTGGATTCGAATACCTACACAATTTAAATATAAAAGTCATACATATTGTTGTGGCTGTGTCCTCTTGTAATGTTTTGTGGTTCCTTGCTGGATGAAGAGAGGATGCTATGATGGGTGAGTGGCCAGCTTCCTTTCACTACAACACACAATGCACACGTGGTTAAAATACGCTTTATTACAGGACCAATTGAGTACTTAATTTCGACGGTGTCCAATCTGAAGTTCTTTCGTTGACACCAATCAAAGAATGAACCGTGAATTTACTCTAAAAATCTTTTCTTAAAAAATTTTCTTTATTTACTAGCGATTCATCAAGAACATTAACACATTTATTCACACTAGGTGAGCGTGGAAGTAGTTGCTAGGAAGTAACTGATGGAAAATGAAATAACTTTAAATAAAAGTGAATTTTATCCATAAAAGCTTTTTCAAAACAGATTTAAATTTATAAGTAGAAAAGCACCCTCGCAATATCAAGTTACAATTTTATTTAGAGGCAGTAAAACAATAGTAGCAGTATGAGCCTTCGGGCTGAGAAGCTTGCCTGCTCCCTTTCAACACGGCTGTAGTCATGACCGCTCAGAACAACCTCTGAAAGAGTACACTGGTGCAAATCTGCAACACACCAGATTGCTGTAAACTAAAAATTTTTTAACAACTCACAGAAACACATAAACTATGCACCCCGTAAGAGGGATGAATGTGGTACAACACTCAATTTATTTGCCACCGAAAGTGCAATTTTCTTAAGGACTCTTACGGTGGAAGGGTGGCAACCTTATAACCTAAAATGACTATTTAAATAAAACCCACAAAATGCTGACTTACATAAAATGTACAACATTCTCTACATTACACATATGCCACTGCGCAAGACGAAGGGCAAGATAAAAACATATTTCAAGGATTCGGCCTTTATGCAATAAATTCTTTAACACCGAATCCGACAAACATGACAGAGGCAGCTATTAACGTATGGAATATTGACAGGAGGGGCGGTGGGGGTTTACTAAACAACTCGAACCGAAGATTGCTCTAAACCTCCCCAATTCCACGAGGGAAAAACGGACCACCCAATTCACAAATAACCACCTTCCCGCGGGTGGGACGACCCCAAAACAAAGCGGCTGGTGACCTCACCAAGAAAACAAGTAGAATTTCACAAGTAAATGAAACAACAACTTTTAATAAACTGCGATTTCTGGCGAAGACCTGGCGCAGCACCCAACGCTCTCCCGAACCGTCCGCTGCCAGCCTCTTCAACGGACTCAAGAAGGCGCACCGATCACCCGTCTCACGGCGTCGCAGCTCGCCCCGGCCAGCCCGATGTCGTGGTTACGCTCCAGTTGCTCTCGTGTGAACCACGAAGCCACTACCCCTTTCTATATGGTGCTGCCCACTGGATTCACTTGGCGACCTCACATACTCCGACGCTCAAGGCGGACCAGTCGTCTTGTGTCTCAGAGCGCGACCGACCAACCGACCGATCCAACCGCCAATGATAGTGGCCCGAGGAACGCGAGCAGACTGGCGGCCTAACGCGCAGATTCAGATGCAGGAACTCCGTCCCGAACGGGTGACCACTAGTTGAGTTCTGTTACTGGCAGAGTGGCAAGACTCTCGTTTTCTGGCTTTAAAGTTTGATCCAAACGACAGACATACTAGCACTCCGACGACAGACAGACACTAACTGCCGCACAAGTGCAAACGAGAGACAGACCAGCAACTGGTGATGCGAGACTGACCTAGCCTCACTCCGACTGACTCGCTGCCGAGTTTTTTTTTTTCCTTTATTGTATTTCGATTCCCCCCCACCCACTCCCCCGAAGGGGGACGGGCTGGCAGCAGCTTATTACGCTGCTCTGTAGCCTACAGACTTTTTAAAACGTAAGAAAGAAGGTAAGAAACAATAAAAGCAGGAGATAAAACGGTGACTGAAATTGTAAAACGGCGGAAAATTGTGGAAAGTTAAAACACAAAGCAAAGGGTTGGCGAAGCTAATAAAATACACAGGAAGCAGACAGGGAACATAGTAGACAGACAATTAAAAAACATGGCGACAGTCTGGTTTCTGTTCACAAGAGATATAAAAAACACACCCAGCGACAGTATGTTGTCCGTTCGCAACACTTCAGAGAAGACACACAATACTGAACACTCACTGTAAACACTGTACTAAAATGTCGGCACAAAGATAACACACCATAGCCAAGGGCAAAAGGGGAGGAGGGTCCTGGACAGATGGCGGGGCGGGGGGAACAAGGGAGGAGGAGAGGAAAAACGAAAGGGGGGAGCCAAAGGAGGGACTCATAGGGGGAGGGGGGACAGGGCAGACGCGAGAGGGAATGGGAAGAGGCAGAGGAGGGAAATGCAAAAGGACTCGGGGGAGAGAAGGAGCACGGAGAGAGGGTAGGTGGGGAAAAAAAGAGGTGGGAAGGGGGGAGAGGGAGCCCAGGAAAAGGACGGAGGAAAGGAGGGGGGGTGAGGATCAGAGTTGATAGGAGCGATAAATGGCGGGAGAGAGGGCATCATCTGGGAAGGGGAGTTGATTTAAGCCACCTTGGGAAAGGAGAGGAAGGGTGTAGAGATGGAGGGTGGGGGGGACACAACAGTGAAGATGTGGCAGGGGACGGGGATGGAAGAGGAGAGGGGCAACCAGGGGGTGAAGGGGATGAAGGCAGCGGGAGGTGTAGAGTATGCAGGTATGTTCGAGGACCAGGAGCAGATGGGGGAAAGGAATGAGATCATAGAGGATCCGCTTGGGGGACGGAAGGCGTATACGGAAGGCGAGGCGGAGTGCATGACGCTCAAGGATCTGGAGGGACTTATAGAATTTGGGGGGGGATCAGATACCCAGGCAGGACTGGCATAACAGAGGATGGGAAGGATTAAGGATTTGTAGGTGTGGAGGATGGCAGATGGGTGCAACCCCCATGTCCGGCCAGAGAAGAGTTTGAGGAGTCGGAGGCAGTTGAGGGCTTTGGACTGGATGGAGCGGAGATGAGGGATCCAGGTGAGGTGACGGCCAATGCTGAGGCCAAGGTGATGGTGGGGGTGATCACTGCCGAGCTGATAGCGCCCCTTAAATGCACGTGAACAGGTAACCTTGTCGCTTTCCCACGAGAGGGAAACAACAAAGCTGCGATTACCACAGCGGCGCCACCACCAGAAACGAAGGGCGGCTGCTTCACACAACGCGCTGCGCTGCGCTCTTCAACACAGCAATTTTTTACCATGGTTCAAATAACATTTACCAAGTCTTGAATCCTGTTCGTATCCATATCACAACTATGTACTCTCACAATTACTAACGTTCCCTCACAGCTAGCTAAGGCGCAATTCGACGGCTACCACTGTGGAAGACTTGAGCACAGTGCGACTTATTCAGGTGCCGTGCGAACTGAGTCCCGATGCGACGTACTGAGGTACTGAGACCGAGAGATTTAGACAGCTCGGTTGGGGAAGGCGGCATATATGCACGCTGTCCAGATGACGTAATCGGCGGGTAGGGTGGAGACTTGTCTTGGTCCTCTCTTGTCGTAGGCGCGCTAAGTTCAGCGCCTGCTATAAAATGTTTGAAAGTGCCGACCGCTACGCTGGCGAAGGAGTACGCCAACACACATATGCTAATTAACATATATCATTACTTTTTGTGAAAATGCACTTCTTGTTTCTAATTAAGTGTCACACGGAAAATTACAGGTTTTATTACAGATATAAAGTCTTAGTTGTCGATGTTGTATGAAAGATTATTAACAAATGTTTTAATAGAGATTGTTTAAATTAAGAAAACATTAAGAATTAAATTTTTGAGACAAAAATGAATTTTCAAATACTCTTCATTTGAACTATGTCCATTGTTTCATAGCACAGATTTAGTCTCATACGAGGAAAGTGCCAAGTGTCATAGAAACAAGGAAAACGATTTTCATGCCATCGAGCACATCGTGCTAACGCTGAATTTTTATATTTGTTAGCATACCACTGCAACCTGAACCTAGTTATGCAGCGAAAAATAACAAGGCACTTAAACTTTGTCATACCTCACTGCCGAGCATTAGCGGGATGCAGAACAGCAAGTCAGAAAAGGAGAACGTGTGGCGTTCGGAGGCCTTCGCGGATTCTGTTGTTGATCTCCGCGTTATCAGTGTAGCAGAGTTCAATCCAGTAGTGGAAGTTATTCCTCCGTTTTGGATGTGGAAGGAGTTCAGAGATTTCCAAATGACAGATTGTAGCTAACATCTGCCGTGGATTCAATATTTAACTACGCCGTGAAACTCCTGTAACACTCTTTTACGTCACACATAGCTCACGCAGAAAAATTACGCTCAATTGAAGTTAGATATTTTCATTAACCATCCCTGCAATACGCTTTTAAGTCACACATAGCTGACGCAGAAAAATTATCCTGTAATTTTCATTAATCTTGTTTTTAATTACAAAACTATGATAGTTAAGAGCATTTCACGCTAAGAAGCCTATTGCGTGAGTTTTACGTATATTGTTTTGCTCTATTTACAAACTGAATGACATTCGAAGCTATATTCTTGACTGCTCGTCTTAATTGCAACTTTTCGCATCACTGCAACTTAGTTCGACCAGCTCTCTGTCCAGCGCTCTCCAAGTCAAATGCGCCGGTATAGCTGCTGTTGAATTTCTTCGCTAAGTCGAGGTGCGCTTATTGCACAGTATAAAACATATGATTATTATTGTACTTCACCATCCTGGAGACAGCTACGCTTGCGCTCCATGTGAAACGAAATCCATTGAGATTCCAGCAAATACAAAAGAATACATACTGTAATGTTTACATCAGGTTTATTCCTATCATAAACACAGTATAGTATTGCATCACGAGTCTGAACTGTAGCATCTCTACCAAGGTCATACACATCGTTGTAACGACTTCTTGGGCACCAGCATTCTCTCTTGGGACTGTGGTTCTACCCATTATTATTTCGACGTGATTGATGACGGGGCTCCCACCCTCTCCATTCCAGTGATCATTAGTTCAAAGGCGGCATTATTACTCATTTGTGTCATCAGTGCTTATGCCTTGCTATTCGTAGTCATAGCACAACTCTTGGAATGGGTACTGAATTCCGATTACTTCCCCTGTATGCTGCTTTTTCTATAAATCAGCGTAATATTACTAAATATGTAGCCGTTAAGGTTTCTGGCATATGAGTGTAGGCAACAAATTATAACTGTTATCGATGATATGCGTGGTAACAGTACTGAATGTATTCTATGGTATATGTTCTCCTGCAGCCTTGGTGCATTTCTGGGTTAACAGAGTGTAGAAATTGTCTCTGATGTTATTCCCACATTGCAAAGCACTTGGTAGCGGATGATATGGGACAGCACAGTACATTTCTAAATGCCTTAATAATAATACTCTGCAGGGAATGGTGGTCTGAACTCTGTGGAAGACTGTCTACGTGGACAAATGTTGGTATTGTGTAGACAGCAAATACTATGTTCTTTAGTCAGGAAATTTTATAAAATTATTGAAATATCTACTGAATCGTAAATAGTGCTGCAGTTTATGTAATGGATTTGAAAGTTCTATTATTAAAACTACAGGCAGACAAAACACTTATTTTCTTTCTATAGTTTCCAGCACTTTAGCAGACGAATAGCTATTAAATGCACAAAAATAGAAACATATGGCATGGGATACAGTGCTAAAATATTGCTTGCTTGTGCGAAAAATGTCGGGTACAAGCGTGGATCTGGATGCCATGTTTCTTAGTCATAAAGACGTGTCAAGACATTTCAAAAGACTGGTAAGGTAAGCAACATGCGTGTCGTCAATATACCAAAAGCGGCTACTGGATGAATTTTATTTATTAAGGTATTAGCATCGATGTCCTTTCAGTGAGAGTGGTCTCTCCCAAGCGAACATAATGTCCCGCCCTGTGAACTGGATGCATAAACTAATTCGAAAAGAGTAATGTCAACCAGCTGTTAATATCGGAAGTTAGCCTAGCATTGGGCTCACCGTGGTGAACAGATGGGTCTGGCTTCGTTTTTAGCAGATCTAAGATGAGTTTTTTGACGAAATAATTCTGACAGTTTAGACGTTGAAATAACATTGTTTAATTTGGTACAAAGATGAAATGTACTTTCATTTGCGATCAGAGATCTGTAATCATATTGACGTATTATGATAAACAACCCGCTTGTGTATCCGCTTGTGTATAAATAACGTCTTTATACACAGGAAAACAATCTGAAAAAATTTAGGTGGTCCAATTGTACACAGGAAGAAATAGTTGTTGTAGTAGAATAAGAGAAATAAGAGCGCACATGGAAAGACTGAGATGTCTTTTTTGTTTTTCCACTGGAGAAAGAAACTTTTAGTGTCATACAGGTGAGTGGTGCTCTGTAGTGTAATCGTGTTTCACCAATGGTACTTACATGTTTCACTTAATACGTACAATACGTATTTTGTTGTATAATTCCGAAAGTAACATCGTTTCTCTATTGAAGTATAGCTATATGGCGTCATCTCCTTCTTATATCTGGTGTTTACATTAAAACCACACAGCTTCTATTGTGTTTACGTACTGTGCAGACTGCATTTCTAAGTGTATTTATGAATCAGCGTAAACTAATAGAGTGGGAATTGTAAAGGATTCTGACAATGGGTGTATGCAATGAATTATAACCGATCTCTTATGAACGGTTTGTGTTGAAATGGAAATTGATATTTTCCATGCTATACAATCCACTGCACCTTCGAGTCATTACTGTGTTGACTCTTTCTGATATCCTTTAGTTGGATTCAATTTGTGTAGTATTCTCACACCACAAGGCATTTGTTAGCAGATATGGAAATGTCTAGTACAGGCATAACTGTCTTAACGGTAGATCACGCACGGAATAAAATATTGTTTTTTTTTTAAATCTGTGGAAAAGTATCTGCATCGATAAATATTGGTCTGGTGTAAACTCATATCTGACATTTCTACGTTTTGGCACCAAAATCGTGTTTCATTAATATTTGTCAGTTTCTCCAAAGAAAGTGTTAAAATCGCAATTTAATCATAGCCATGATATTAAGAGGTGATCTACCTAGGTATTATCTGCATCGAAAGCGAATGCAGATATGCGGTGTCTCACTTTAATGAAATTGCCACATCCTTTGGGCATAAATAATTATACAGGATTTCTGTGACTGCGAACCTCTAATGCAGCAACGTAAACCTTGCAGAATTATGTAACGTAAACTATGCAGAAAATTCAAAATGTTTACTTATCTTCTATGTCAGTGGTATTTGAAGTATCATGTGAACTAAGGTGTGTTGTTATACGTCGCAATGGAACATTGTTAACACCCAAATGTAGCAAGTCTACTAAAGGGACAGCATGCACTCCACCTGCCAGTAACCGAGAATGATCAGGGATTTTAATGTTTCCGTTTATTTCCTGCATTTTTTGTGTAAACGCAGCTGGGGATGAATGTTTATAAAAGTTTTCCTTAGCACGTCCTCTAATGTTGTAAATGCCTTTGAACCTATCATTTTCGGAAGTACACCAATGTGTGATGGCTCGCCAATAGTTTTTACAGTAAATACAGTTATTTTATATTCCCCATTCATATTTAGATACTGTTTTTAGAGTGAAACTCCCTGACAGATGAAAACTCCGAACCTTTGCCTTTCGCGGGCAAGTGCGCTACCAACTGAGCCACCCAAACGCGACTCACGACCCGTCATCACAGCCTCAATTCTGCCAGTACCTCGTAAAGGTACTTTAAACTAATTCGTAAGCCTTGCTTGCACATTGGGAACAGCCTGCTGTTTTTCAAGCAGTATTTTACAGATTTCCTTCATGGCAATTGTTTGTGCCAGATATCGCAGTTCGCGTTTTCTAACAAAAGTCTCTTCGATTTCCGGTTTTCCACAGTAACTGTACTTAAGGGAGTGATTTCTTCAATGGGCAGCAGCTTAACTGTATATGATACATTGCTTCATTTTTGTTAAGACCTCTGAAATAAGCTATTTGTGGTACATTAACTGCTTACGGCACTTTTTTCTTAAGAACTGTGGAAAAACAAGAAGCACAACTCCTACTCCACCACATGATGGATACAGCAATACCTTTTTGAAGCAGATCCAGCTAGGAATGTAGGATTATAAACAAATCTTTCATATATCTGCTACTGTAGCTAATACTTTGAATCCATCATTTTTTGCAAGTTCACAACTGTGTGACAGTTTTCATTAGTATTTATAGTGAATGCAGAAATCGTGTATTCCCCATTTGTATCCGAAATTTTTACATATTCTGCGTGTAAATATGTATGCCATAATTAATGAAGATTTCGTACAAGAATATTTGTATTCTTTTTCATTATCCTATCAGTTGTGGCTTGGTTTCTTCAGCACCCAACAGTGATTCGGATTCCCCCACCAAGCCGGAGTATCTAAAAAGCGTTTCCAGGACCTCTTCATCTGCTTCTTCCAAGTGTCTATCCAGAAGAAAGCTTCCATCAACGCAACGCTACCTGTCAAAACCACCTCTTCTACACACTGAAGCATATAGATTGTGATGGAGATTTAGTGCTTTATATTGTTAGTGTATCATAGGTGAGTGTACTGACTTTAGCTATCATAAATACAGCTTCATGCTTACAAATTCGTACAAAATCTCCTTCCATTAACAGCTAATAAAGGTAACTCCCATATTTTACTTTGTCTCACTGCTGTCAATTTCAGGTCTTTGTCCAGTTTTCTGTATCCAGAGATACACAGCCTTTTAGAAGTGCTTCAAACTTGGTCACTTTCTTTCAGATAGTTCGATAGTAAATACTTTCGCCTACTATGGGGGGGGGGGGAGGGTGATGGGTTGCATTTCTTTGGTTCTTACATTGATATTTCTTGTCTGCTACAGATACCATTATCAGGACTCGATGGAGAGTGACCTAATCTTAAAACCACAGTGTCCACCTCAAACACAGTCAGCTACCTGGGTAGTAGCCTCTGATGTGTAGCGCACACGTGACCCATTTAGGGGGACCCTACAGTTCTCAGATCCATGGCGCAAGGTTGGAAAGTCGCAGCCCAGACCTTCGAAATCTCTGTTTCAGACGTTCCGCTTGACTTGGACCATGCGCCAACGGCCTGTTCTGGGGACAGCGCTGTAGACAGTGAACTTCATTTATTAAGGACGATCCGCACCTGTCGGACGCCGTTTACCACGGAATAGGTGCTAAACCTTGCCCAGCGTTTAGGCGTATGACTGAGTAGCGTTCCATATGGTCGCAGCGATTCAGTAACCATCGATTCTGGTACCTCAAATGGCAATTCAAAGATCCGAATGACCCTCACACCAAAGCCTGAAGGAGCTACTGTTGCATCGCTGATATGGCCATCAGCGCGTCGAGGTTTAAATCCTCTTTGAGCAGCGGCGATTGTTCTTTAACAAGCAGCTTGTCATCTTCATGTACTGCTTACAATGGATAGGTGCATTCCAATTAGGTCTGTAGCAGGTAAACGAACTTCTTCCCTCAAAAAACGCTCTATTTCTAAAGCCTTGGGTCTGGCATATTTGTTGTCGAACGTAAATTGGAGCGTAGTCTTTCTAAAATTGTGTGCCATGGCGATCGAGTCAAACAACACGCGCGAGTACCGGAGGTGTAAACACTTCCTCGTCCACGTTCGAACGCCGCCGGGACAACAGGCCCGAGCCGCGCCACCTTCGAAATCTTTGTTTCAGACATTCCGCTTGACTTGAACCATGCACCCAAGGCCTGTTCTGGGGACAGTGCTGCAGACAGTGAACTTCATTGAAACTGAGTGAGCAACGATGGTATTCTGAATCTTTTCTGCCAGTCGCTGGAATGATCCAAATAGAACCTCAGAGCCCAGACGACAGGCATCGTTCGCCCCAATATGTGCCACAATCTGCAGTTGGCTGGACCCTGTTCCCTCAATGATTGCCGGAATAGCCTCGTCAACTTGCTGAAGGAGGCCCTAGGCATACTCACTGAGTGCACCTTGTGTTGCTCCCCATGCCGTGCCGGCATTTCCCTACGTTTGAGCCGGCCGCTGTGGCCGAGCGGTTCTAGGCGCTTTAGTCCGAAACCGCGCTGCGGTTACGGTCGCAGGTTCGAATCCTGCCTCGGGCATGGATGTTTGATCGTCCTTAGGTTAGTTAGGTTTAAGTAGTTCTAAGTCCAGGGAACTGATGACCTCAGATGTTTACATCCCATAGTGCTTGAAGCCTACGTTTGAACTGCCAGGTGAAGTGAGTCTCGCTGGCTCAATTTTGGTTTCAGTGGAAGACGGTAGGTTAAGGGGATGGATGTAACAAACTGAGTTCTCCCTGGTAACTGTCTTCCCTGTACAGAATCACTAGACCTAACATTGACACACCACCCACAGCCAAGTGGACGAGTAGTAATAGATACCTTTATTTCTGCAGAAGAGACGATATGTACAGCAGAAAAGAATGTCGCAGGTACGTTTGGTATTTTTGGTGCAAGAAGGTCGTTGCTCTCTTAACACACTCACCCGCAGCAGCTTCCAGTCGCTTAACAATATTCAGGAAGATTTCCAGTTGCTACCAACAGCAACTAATTTCACAATTGGCCGAGATCAACGTACATAGTGAGGCTGCATTGTGACAGATACAGTACTTTGCAGAACAGTAAGCAGTATACAATAATAAGTTCCTGGCAGATTAAAACTGTGTCGCGGACGGAGACTCGCACTCGAGACCTTTGCGTTTCGCTGGCAAGTGATCTACCAACTGAGCTACCCAAGCACGAGTCACAATTCGTTCTCACACCTTCAATTCCGCCAGTATCTTGTCTCCAGGAGCACTTGCCCGCGAAAGGCAAAGGTCCCGAGTTCGAGTCTCGGTCCGGCACACAGTTTTAATCTGCCAAGAAGTTTCTTATCAGCGCACACTCCGCTGCAGTGTGAAAATTTCTTTTTGAATAATAAGTTTGCTGATGAATTATGGATCTGACTCGCTACAAATATTAGCAGTAGCCTATTAGAGCTGAAGCAGTAAGCAGCCAAAAAGAGATAAGTATTTTGATGACAAAAGAATTTGGTACGAATACTATTGTTTCATTGAAATATTTTTCAGATTACGGTCACTAACAAATTCGACAATAGCGCTAATTTACAATAAATACAGAGAATATACCCTCATTAAAAAAAGAGAAAACAGGATGCGAGATGTTATTCCGAAATAGCTTATGCGTAACACATGCAACTTACGAGAATTCTCGAAAATATACAAGGTGTATCACAATGTTCTGACGATTTCAAATTTCAGTAACAGACGAACTAATTGCGAAACAAAGTTGAACATTTTACACAAGTTACAACATTTACTCAAGTGTTATATCGGACAAATGAAAATCATTCGCGACTAGACAATACTCGATCCATTTCACCCAGTTTTTAAACGTATCTTTCGTAACTGTTCGGTGAATTCTGGAAATTTCATTTTGAATTTGTTCATTTTACTGTTGCAAGCTTCTCGGTTCGTCGGAGTACACTTTCAAATAACTCCATAGGTAAAAGACTAGAGCGGTTAAATCAGGCAACTGAGGCGGCCATTCAACATAAGCGCTTTTGGAAATTATGCGGTTGCCAAATGCATGACGGAGAACTTGCAAGGTCTTACTGGATGTGTGGCATGTCGCGATGTCTTGTTGGAACCAATAACGAACAATGAGGGCTTGCCTGTAAACTGCTACGCACACATTCTATACTCTCGGGAGTTCGGACGGTTTTCAGAGGGCCGGTTGGCTTTTGATTTGAAGCACTGGAAATTGCACACAAAATTTCTTATCCTATCCAGTTATTGTTCCATGAGCAGGAACTGGATGTCGCGGCTTAACCTCTAAATGGTTACGAAAGGCACATGGTACGCACAAGACAGATTCCCTGTAGCGAAAATAGCACTCCACCGCGAACGCACAATGTGGCTTCGCTGAGTACGGCATGATTACGGACCTGTATGTGGGATGAAACTTGACACTCCGCACTACTAACAGGCGGTGTCACTGTCGCTGTATCTTGTTCTTATCGCGCGTTATTCCATTTTGAAATCGTCAGAATGCTGTGAAATACCCTGCACATCAGCACGCGTACGAAATTTCTCAAGAATGTACATTACTCATGTAAATATATAAAGGAATTAGGGAACGATTGGTATTCAACAAGAATACTGTAGCCAAAGGTTTCTAAAAGGCTCGAGTTAAGTTTACAATTGACGATGTAGTACGAGTTTTTCGCAGCACTCGCTAATGTACGAAATCACATGATACATATCACCACACGCACGAGAGTTTACACAACCAGTGACAAGTTATGTGAAAACGACATAAATAGTACCGTAAAATCTAGGATTTTGAGTCGGATCTAACTGGTAAACATGGTCTCAAACAAAGGACCCCTCCCCCCCCCCCCCCCCCCCCCCCGTAAAGTTTGCTTATGTACTTTAAGTAATCGTGCGAATAGCACGGAGGTTTTACTTAGCTGGACTGTGACAATTTCTACAGATTTTCGGCATTGTTTAGTACATTTATCATGATGCTGATTTTCATTCATGGATGTAGCCGTCACTACGTTCGTAACTTTTTGTGAAGCTCGTTCAGAACCATCTGTTGTTATTATAGCCGGCCGTGGTGGCCGAGCGGTTCTAGGCGCTACAGTGTGGAACCGCGCTACCGCTATGGTCGCAGGTTCGAATCTTGCCTCGGGCATGGATGTGTGTGATGTTCTTAGGTTAGTTAGATTTAAGTAGTTCTAAGCTGTAGGGGACGGATGACCTTAGAAGTTAAGTCCCATAGTGCTCAGAGCCATTTGAACCATTTTTGTTTTTATAATTTTGTAACTGCTCCTTCAGGAAACTTCATAAACCTTTGCACGGTTCTGGAACAGAGATTTCGATGTAACTGTTAAGAATGGTAGCTAGCGATGAACTGGGAGCGGTCCAGTACCGACTACAAAAAACATTAGACGTCAGGTAGAGAGATAAACTGAGATTATTTAACAAGTCGTGCAAACTCCTATCATGAACGTCTTTTAATTCCTTGAAATTTGATAAACTCAAATAAACGCAGTTAATATAATATTCAAAGAAAATCATCAATGATCATTTGGTATTCCAAGTTTTATCAATATCAGTTTGAACTGTCAAACTGTGACGTTGTGTAGAATTTGACCTCACTCATCTGGTTCGGAACCCTAAATAAATTCAATAAAGGACGAGATGAAGTCAGGTACTAATATAACAGACGGATAAAATATTTCACTTATCAAATGTTCCAGAATAATACAAACATAAATAAACATTTGCGAACGCATCATTTAACACCTGTAAACATACCAAATTACAACAGGCAGTCAGCAAATGTAAAGACCATGTGCGATATAACCTTTACGTAAATCAGAGGTACATTGTTATAGCCGGCCGAAGTGGCCGTGCGGTTAAAGGCGCTGCATTCTGGAACCGCAAGACCGCTACGGTCGCAGGTTCGAATCCTGCCTCGGGCATGGATGTTTGTGATGTCCTTAGGTTAGTTAGGTTTACGTAGTTCTAAGTTCTAGGGGACTGATGACCTCAGCAGTTGAGTCCCATAGTGCTCAGAGCCATTTGTAGATTGTTTGAGCCCTCATAAACAGGTGACAGTTTTCTCATTAAAGGGCCTGTGATTAGGTACAAATAGACAAGTGCGGAACTAGGTGGAATTCAAATCTCAGCCAAAAGAGACTGTACCCATGTCTTTGGTTTTAAGTTATGATGACTCAGAGTAGAACTATAAAACAATGTATTAATAAAATTTATACAACAACGAACATATGGTTTGAATTTAAACAGCATGTAGTAGAACTGAGATTAAAATAATCCCGAGTACGACACACATAACACATAACTAGCTCGTATAATATTCACAAATTACCGACAGTGCTCAAAACTGACAGACAGGAACAGACCACCGCCGGCTCGTGTGGCTGAGCGGTTCTAGGCGCTACTGTCTGGAACCGCGCATCGGCTACGGCCGCAGGTTCGAATCCTGCCTCGGGCATGGATGTGTGTGATGTCCTTAGGTTCGTTAGGTTTAAGTAGTTCTAAGTTCTATGGGACTGATGACCTTAGAAGTTAAGTCCCATAGTGCTCAGAGCCATTTGAACAGACAGCCGACCCCAAATGACTGAAGTAAAATTTGATCAACTCAGATCTAAAACAGTATACGACACTAAGTCTGACGTACCCTACGGCACAGTAGATAGCTCCGAATTACTGTTCGTACAGTCTAAACACTAAGCTGCTCACCATATATGTGCAGCAAGTGCCGATGACTATGGCTCACATAGAGAGAGACAGCTTGTGGACAACTCCGTTAAGTCGGCGTGGTGGAGAATGCACATACCTTCCGCTGGGACACGAAGGAGGCTGTTGCTTAGGAACACAGGCAAAGAGATTATACTACCCATGAACTCTGTAAACACAAGCAGCAGATAATGTTCCAATGCCGTCTTCCACCAAATCTGAGTGACATGCTCCTCAGACATTGAACTTGGCTGTATGGAAAGTCACAGATCCATTCAAAGTCATCTTAAACTTCAGCAAATGCTCATAGCTTTCACGTATCACGTGGCTGACAGCCTTGTCATTGGATGAGATTTCTGCAGTTATCAGTGGCAAACGACATAGAGAGAGACAGCTTGTGGACAACTCCGTTAAGTCGGCGTGGTGGAGAATGCACATACCTTCCGCTGGGACACGAAGGAGGCTGTTGCTTAGGAACACAGGCAAAGAGATTATACCACGCTTTCGAGTTCATACCGAAGCACCATACGGGTCAGCTATGTTGACGATTTCCACTTACTGACTGGAGATGTTGCAGTGTAAAGATTTTAATGAAAAATATTTAATGATGGGAAATTGCGGAAAGTGTCTCCTAAAATGAAAATTATTTAATTTGGAAATTTATGATGAAACTGACACTGAGCGTTGACAGTATTAAATGAAACTAACCTTGTCACAGAAATGCTCACTAACAGTGGCTACCTGTCGAGAACGTCATCACGTCTAATTTATTTCACTGCACGCAACAGGGAAATCTTCCAAATGAGTTCTGTAATTAGACCCTGATAATATCTTAGCGGCAACGGCAACGGCCGCTTTCGGTTCTGTTCAGGATCACTGTAGCTGCCAATGACAATGCTCTTTGCAACAAAATAAGCTGAAAGAGAAATGCACTGCACCGCGTGGTATACTTTTCCGCTTGTCTAGAGAGACAACACTCTATCCACTCGTCATTCTATTTGATCTTAGTGACAATGCTCTTAGTGTTCATGGCAATCAAAATGTGTTCAAATTGTATGTCATTTAAGAAAAGCGAGAGGCTGGTTGCCAGCTCAGACCCTGCGACTACACGACATTCCGGCTCCGCCATTTGCAGCGCGATCTGCAGAGGGTCTTCGCGTAAACGGGAGCAAAGTGCAGGGGATTTGTAACTCAGCAAGGCAGGTCGCTCCTGCTACGAATCTTTTGGTGCATCTGCCGACGTCGCGTGCAGCGCCTATCTCAGAAGCTACGATGTGGCCAGCCAAGAGAAGAAATCTGTTCCGCGTCCAGCGCTTCCTCGAGCACGCGCCAAGGGACCTCGACAACGTGCTTGCGGGCTTATTGGTGTTCTGTCAAGGCTCTTTTGGCAAGGCGGATGGTAACTTACGTGTTAGTCCGCTCCAGTGTGTGCTCTCCCCTCCACTGCCTTTCCCACTCCTTCTCGCGTCCGCACAGCCCCCCCCCCCCCCGTTTTCTATGTCCCCTCCCTCTATCGGCTTCCCCTTTCTTCTTTTCCTCTCCTCCCCCCTTTTCCCCCTCATAGGTCCGGGTCCTCCCCCCACGTCTGCCACCGTGTCACCTGCATAGTGCTGTTATAAGTGAGTGTTCAGTGTTGTGCGTCCCCTGTCAGTGTTGCAAACAGCCGCCATACTGTTGCTAGTTGTGTTTTTTATCTCGCGCGAACAGAAACCAGACTGTCGCCGTGTTTTTTAATTATGCCTGCCTACTTCTTGTGTGTCTTCATCCGCATCGTCACCGCAGTGTTTTTATATTATAAATTCCACACCTTTCCGCCATTTTACAGTTTTTTTTTACAATGTCACCGTTTCATCGCCTGTTTTTCTTGTTTGTTTCTATTCTCATTATGTTTTTTAACTTTTCTGTAGGCTGTAGAGCAGCATATTACGCTGCTGCCAGCCCGCACCCCCGTTTTGGGGGAAGGGGAGAATTGAAATCCAACAAAGAAAAAAAAAAAAAAAAAAAAGGATTCCAATGTGGTCCACTCAAGGAAACCGAGGACTTAAACATTTGGCAGTCAAACCGGCGGAGAACGAACTCTGTCTTTAGAAAGTCGGCAGGAGTGGCCGAGCGGTTCTAGGCGCTACAGTCCAGGACCGCACGACCGCTACGGTCGCAGGGTCAAATCCTACCTCGGGCTTGGATGTGTGAGATGTCCTTAGGTTAGTTAGTTTTAAGTAGTTCTATGTTCTAGGGGACTGATGACCTCAGAAGGTAAGTCCTATGGTGCTCAGAGCTATTTGATCCATTGTCTGTAGAAGCTCTCATTGTGTTGTTCCGCCAAGCAAGACTTGTACTCCAAGCACTTGCATTTAGTTGTAAACTTATTTTCCTGTTATGAACTAGTTACAAAGATGGTTACCTATTTGTGATGGCCAAAACCATCTGTATTGAATTCATTGCGCTCTTAAATTTAGGGGATGAACTACATGCTCTAGAGTATCGTGCGGAAATGTTGTAAATAGCGGATACTTCAATTATTCTGGATTCCACTGTAAATTTTATGCTCCTGACATCTGTTTGATTTAATGTCCCTAGTTCGTCTTTATGTGATATAACTTTTTTGTCTGGATTTTATTCAAAGGATTTAATTCTTGAAACTTTTTAAGGTGAATTAATTGTTTAAGTGTTGCATTTTTTTTCTAATGGTGTAATTCTTCTTAACCGTATCACGGACACCAAGCATTACTGACGTAAAAAGTTGCTGTAAGTTCTAAATTATTAAATCAAAATCTCTTTTAAACTAACAAAAGTGAATCGAACTTGCTAACACCTTGGACATATGATTGATAAATCGTCCCCTTTACCTAACACTTCAAATCACTGAACAATGAAAATTAACAAACTACAGTAATCACTAAATGTACTCAAAGCAACGTGACATTTACGTTTTGGTTGCTGCGTTAAAATCAGTTTGCAAAAATCTTTCTTGCAATAATATTCAATTATTAGCTATTCTCCGCTTCTCAAAATTCCTCATCCTCAAAAGCGAATCACCTACTCTGACCCAGACCTCCTCAGTTAAGCCAATGAATCGCTGTCTCATCTCGCCCAGGACTCTAACTTAACCAGCTCACCACGCTACTGCTTTTCTGCTTTTCGCGCGCTATTTCACTGAACAATGCTCTTCTTAAAATTCAAATACGCTGTATTCTTTCACCGGCCGGGGTGGCCGAGCGATTCTAGGCGCTACAGTCTGGAACCGCGCGACCGCTACGGTCGCAGGTTCGAATCTTGCCTCGGGCATGGATGTGTGTGATGTCCTTAGGTTAGTTAGGTTTAAGTAGTTTTAAGTCCTTGGGGACTGATGACCTCAGAAGTTAAGTCCCATAGTGCTCAGAGCCATTTGAACCATTTTGTATTCTTTCATGTATCCAAGCAAGCCTGACAAATGTCTTTGCTGTCGATCTGTTACGCAAATACTAATAAACATGTACTGTGGGAAATTATGTCTCAGTAAATCGATAAATTACAGTAAATCTATACATTTCAAGTACAGTCGACTAACTGTTTTTATGAACGAATTTTTTTCGTGATATAAGACAATGTGTTTCTCTAAGATTCTTCTGTAATACAAGACAAATTTATCTATAAAATGTTCCTGTATCGTGCAAAGTATGTGGCTTTCTACTTACAAGAACCGTTCAGCTTTCTCTGTCATTTCAACGTTATCTTGTTCCTGATGTACCGCTGCTAGCCACTACGTCGCTTGTTGGTCTGGAGTTATCTAACGTCTACGGCAGACCTGAGAGAGGGCGTTCACTGTTAGTGGTGCCGACTCCCAATAAACGTAGCCATACACAGTGCTGAACAATGTGTTGTAGCGCTAAAACGCTTAAACACTAACATCCAGCTCGACTAATACAGTTGAACACAAATTTTTCTGCATGCGATCAAGTTTTACGAATGCAGAACACGATGCTGAATGACTACACATTACGAGACCTAACAGTGAAATGAACTTGCAAGTTACTACCGGGTTCTTTTCAGAAATGAGAAGTAAAAATTAATCGCTCACAGGTGAAGATTTGTCTTCAGTAAGGAACGTTATGGATGAAGAATTATACGAGGCATGTTTTTAAGTAACTACCGTTTTGAAATTAAAAAAAAAAAACGTGCTAAGATATCTCAATAATTTTATTTTTACATGAAAGCCTGTACCTTCACCTACTTCTCTACATAATTTCCGTCAATATTGAGGCACTTGTCATAACATTGTACCAGTTTTTGAATGCCCTCCTCACAGAAGTCTGCCGCCGGACTTGTTAACCACAGCATCACCACTGTTTTGACTTCATCATCGACTTTAGGGCGCTGACCACCCAGGTGTTTCTTCAAGATGAAACATGGGTGGCCTACGTCAGACCAGAATCAAAGCAATAGTCCATGGAATGGCGGCTTTCAGATTCACCCAGAAATGTGAAGTTTAAGCAAACAATTTATGCCCGGAAAATCATGTGCACAGTTTTTTGGGACATAAAAGGAGTATTGCTTGTGGAATTTCTGCCTCTTAATGAGACAATCATTGCGGCAACTTACTGTAAGACACTGCACAATCTGCGCCGTTCAATTCAGAACAAAAGACGTGGGAAGTCGAGTAAGGGCATCGTTTTGCTGCAAGACAATGCACGTCCGCCTGTGGCGAATCAGACCAAAGATCTCATCACATCTTTTCGATGGGAAACTCCCGATCATCCTCCGTACAGCCCCGATCTTGCGCCCAGTGACTACCATCTGTTCCTGCACTTGAAGAAAGATCTGAGCGGTCAGCGTCTTCATGACGAAGTCAAAACAGTGGTGATGCAGTGGTTAACAAGTCAGACGGCAGGCTTCTATGAGGAGGGTATTCAAAAACTGGTACAATGTTATGACAAGTGCCTCAATATTGACGGAAACTATGCATAAAAGTAGATTACGGTACAGGCTTTGATGTAAAAATAAAATTATTGAGATATCTTAGCACGTCTTTTTTTAATTTCAAAACGGTACTTACTTAAAAAACAAGCATCGTATATCAACACGATGCCGCAAAAATAGCGGTACAAATTTTCCTAACATCGGAACACGTAGACTATCTAAACTGCTTCTTTCATTACCGCGCAATCAGCTAGTCTATTGTCTTTTTCCAGATTACAGAATTTCTAACCAACTGCACTGCTTAATTACGAAATGACCGTGCTTATGATATTAAGATGTACGATGCAAAGAGCCTCCGGACATGCACCATGTCATTCCTATTTCGTTTATATTCGCCAGTTTCAGGCCCTCGACTCTCAATAATTATGTCGTTCCTGGACGGGAATATATGTAATGTACGGGCGCAGACTGTGACATACAGAGACGACGACATATGTTACTTTGGGTCTGCCGTAATTCGTGCACGAATAATCGAAGCCGTTAAGGCGACCGCCAGCTGGTAGCGGGAAATACGGGTTCGAATACCGGTCCCGTACTAATTTTCACTGTCGTCATTCCAATATACAGCCGATGGTGGTTCATACTCGCATTTTCGAATACATTTCCTGCGCTGTTTAGCTTCCTGCTGCAGTACCTCTGCTTAGCAGCGTATGGTATATCTCACAGAACTCAAGGACTTTGCCTTGTAAAAGCTAATCAGAGGATTAGCGTCAGTTTCAGTTTGGGTGAATATTGTCTTCTGGAACGGACACTCTCTCGGCTAACATCACATGAATTCGCATTTGCGAATAATGACTCCCATCAGCTATATTATGCAATGACGACAATGAAAATTTGTGTCGGACCAGGACTCGAACTCGGATTTCCCGCCTACCGCGAGTGGTCGGCTTACCATTTTTTTTTTTTTTTTTGCGCACAGGAAACACACCGAAATATACACTCAAATGGCAGTGCATTTCTTCAAAAAACGAAAATATTCACTCTTGTTTTTTTCCGAAGCACTTATTGAAGGCAATCAGTTAAAACAAAAGAAGCCATTTCGACAAAAACAAAAGGGTGAAATCAGAAAAACGTATATGAAGGAATGGGGCGTTAATTTTAACGTGCCCACACATTCTTTCCTCCGTCAGTTCTGCATCGTGAAACATCTAAATCCATTGAAGTGTGTCCACAAAAAATGAGGGTAGGGAGGGGAGGGGGGTATGGCGACTCATCCAACGCCTTGTCGATGAAATACAACATATTGGAAAAAATTCACGATAACGGAGCATCCAGAGCCACGTCCAATGGGCGGTGGCCATATATTGGGAAAAGGCACACGGATCTGCGTCATATCCACTCACCATCACGCAGTGGACATAATGTCCAACAAGCCGCATGATGGTATTGTTCTTCGATCGTGGAAAGAAGGTTGAATCGGGACGCACGAGAATCTCTCCCGTGACAGCCTCCTCCGGCGTCCTGAGGGGAAAAGCCAGTTGTCGGCGAAGCCATCTCCAATGGTCATGACCGCAGGAAATCAACCGATGAGATAATGTATCAGTTTCATGGCAACGATTGCAGCGATCCGTTACACTGACACCAATACGAAAAAGTCGCACGTTGGTAGGTACAATATCATGAACAACTTGGTACCGCGAGGACGCCACTTCCGTCGGGAAAATCGGGAGGCTGATGTTAGACCAAACAATCTTCCAATTCGTTTCTGGCGGCAGGGCTTCCACAGAGGGAATACTATGAGGAATTGGCCAGCTGCTTAACAGCATTTATAGGGAGAGATTCGCTTGGGAAAGGATATTTACTGCTAAATAACTGACCTCAAGAAAAAATTCCTTAACGCGCCGTAGTTTATAACTAATCCTACAAATATCTACTGGAGGTGTTAAACTCGCCGGTCGGATACAGTCATAAAGGCGATCTGTAAGTGAAACCATTTGGCTACGCGCGCACGACTCACAGCCACACCCAAACCTCCATATGTCGTCAACCATACGTTTGGATCTGGCCGTGAGGCGTGCACGAATAGCCAAACGCCAAGGCGACCGCTCGCGGTAAACGGAAAATTCGGGTTCGATCCCCGGGCGGCACTAATTTTCACTGTCGTCATTCGATTTTACAGCCGATGGTAGTAATTATTCGCAATTGCGAATTCGTCTGATATGTTTCGTAACGGCTGTGGTCGCCACAACGCATCGTCATCCGAACAACAAAGGCACTGCAATATCGTACTCTCTCGGCTGTTTTTGTATGGCAAGGACGTAGGTATGTCATTTCATCATGCTGCAGCACATACTTCGGTGAGGTCGCTATATGCTCTTGGCTTAAATCGTGTATCCAAATTGGTCTGACGTACGTTTCTTGCAGTACATATTTTTGATACACGTTTCTCAAAGAGCAATTTCTCACCTCACCTTTTTAAGCTGTAAAGAAACGCTGTATTCTTTTATGTTAGGCCCGGAAACAAGGGATCACGTGGATAAACATATCCGTTCCACATCTGTGAGCCCTCGTGCGAACCAGTCCCTATCTCGCTCTCTCTCTCTCTCTCTCTCTCTCAACTCTTAGTAAGCGGGTTATGTTGATCATGTTATTTTTACATGTGAAACAAAAATTAGTAATTCGATTGGTTGCACTACAAACGGTTTGCACTCGTTCATATAATGTAACCAAATTATTTGAATATCAAATAACCTTTAGAAAAGTATCAGCAGACTTCTATTCACTTTATTGAAATAACCATTTCTATGAGCATGAAACGACGTGGCTTTGCCTATTCATTATCGGTACTGGCTATATGACGAATCTTTTTTCCCCTTTAACTGCTGTTTCGCTACAAGTAATGCACGTGCTTGGTACCGCCATGCAGTGTGCTTCATCTTCAATATGATAATCTGCTCCACAATACGAACGGCTGTTATACACTCCTGGAAATGGAAAAAAGAACACATTGACACCGGTGTGTCAGACCCACCATACTTGCTCCGGACACTGCGAGAGGGCTGTACAAGCAATGATCACACGCACGGCACAGCGGACACACCAGGAACCGCGGTGTTGGCCGTCGAATGGCGCTAGCTGCGCAGCATTTGTGCACCGCCGCCGTCAGTGTCAGCCAGTTTGCCGTGGCATACGGAGCTCCATCGCAGTCTTTAACACTGGTAGCATGCCGCGACAGCGTGGACGTGAACCGTATGTGCAGTTGACGGACTTTGAGCGAGAGCGTATAGTGGGCATGCGGGAGGCCGGGTGGACGTACCGCCGAATTGCTCAACACGTGGGGCGTGAGGTCTCCACAGTACATCGATGTTGTCGCCAGTGGTCGGCGGAAAGTGCACGTGCCCGTCGACCTGGGACCGGACGGCAGCGACGCACGGATGCACGCCAAGACCGTAGGATCCTACGCAGTGCCGTAGGGGACCGCACCGCCACTTCCCAGCAAATTAGGGACACTGTTGCTCCTGGGGTATCGGCGAGGACCATTCGCAACCGTCTCCATGAAGCTGGGCTACGGTCCCGCACACCGTTAGGCCATCTTCCGCTCACGCCCCAACATCGTGCAGCCCGCCTCCAGTGGTGTCGCGACAGGCGTGAATGGAGGGACGAATGGAGACTTGTCGTCTTCAGCGATGAGAGTCGCTTCTGCCTTGGTGCCAATGATGGTCGTATTCGTGTTTGGCGCCGTGCAGGTGAGCGCCACAATCAGGACTGCATACGACCGAGGCACACAGGGCCAACACCCGGCATCATGGTGTGGGGAGCGATCTCCTACACTAGCCGTACACCACTGGTGATCGTCGAGGGGACACTGAATAGTGCACGGTACATCCAAACCGTCATCGAACCCATCGTTCTACCATTCCTAGACCGGCAAGGGAACTTGCTGTTCCAACAGGACAATGCACGTCTGCATGTATCCCGTACCACCCAACGTGCTCTAGAAGGTGTAAGTCAACTACCCTGGCCAGCAAGATCTCCGGATCTGTCCCCCATTGAGCATGTTTGGGACTGGATGAAGCGTCGTCTCACGCGGTCTGCACGTCCAGCACGAACGCTGGTCCAACTGAGGCGCCAGGTGGAAATGGCATGGCAAGCCGTTCCACAGGACTACACCCAGCATCTCTACGATCGTCTCCATGGGAGAATAGCAGCCTGCATTGCTGCGAAAGGTGGATATACACTGTACTAGTGCCGATATTGTGCATGCTCTGTTGCCTGTGTCTATGTGCCTGTGGTTCTGTCAGTGTGATCATGTGATGTATCTGACCCCAGGAATGTGTCAATAAAGTTTCCCCTTCCTGGGACAATGAATTCACGGTGTTCTTATTTCAATTTCCAGGAGTGTAGTTTGTCGCTGAGTGCAGTTCCATCGGCAGCCACGAGCCAGGTCAGTTCTATATGCAGTTTTGTCGAAGGTGTTAAGATTTAAGAACTCGGAAAATTTGGAAATTTGTAGTAAGGTCTTACGGGACCTAACTGCTAACGTCATCGGTCCCTAAGCTTACACAAAACTTAATATAACGTACTCTAATTTACGCTAAGGACAACAGACACACACCCATGCCCGGGAGAGGACTCAAACCTCCGACGGCGGTTGAAGAACTCTTTTTTTTTTTTTTCTTATTCTTAGTATCAGACCATACGAACTGAAAAGATATTTACACTGTACGAGTCTTCATCTACAATATGGCACTCGTTGCATGCAGAATTCATTACCCTCGCAGAATACGGTAATTAGACAGTTACGATCTGAAACCTATCTCCCGCGCCCGGGTTCCCGGGTTCGATTCCCGGCGGGGACAGGGATTTTCTCTGCCTCGTGATGACTGGGTGTTGTGTGATGTCCTTAGGTTAGTTAGGTTTAAGTAGTTCTAAGTTCTAGGGACTGATGACCATAGATGTTAAGTCCTATAGTGCTCAGAGCCATTTGAACCATTTTTTTAAAACCTACCAGTGTCCTGTGCTGCGCTTGCGAAAATTTCTAATATCGCCGTTTGTCACTAAATCCATCACATCAGATTGCTATAAATCAGTGAAGAATGGATATGGAAAAGTCTCGAGTTCGAATCCTGGCCCGATAACAACTTTAATCTGCAAGGAAGTTTCAGTATCGAATTTTCTTCAAAATTTTCGTTTGGGGATTTAAGTAAAATTACAAGACACCGGCTAGTTTGCAACATACAGGTGTTCGACAAGTGTGGAAACACCATGAGAAAGGCATGTTCGAACAAAAATGCAAACGATAACTAATCCTGCTGGTTGCGGTGTTGAATTTGGCCTCAGTCGGGACCTGTGTAATGTCGTGAATACGTTTTAAGTGTCAGTACTCTGTGTAGTTGTGAATGCATTATGTCAGCGCTAGCAGGATTCGAACGTGGGAAAATGGTTTGTACCCACAAGGGGAGGCCGCCAATTGTGAAATTCAGATTCGATTCATACTGCGCATAATAAAAGCTCATGGCCAGAGGTGTAATGGGGCAAAGCACCAAGATGCACTTCTCAGCCGTTGTCGAGAAAATCGACAGTTAAAAGAAACCGTTGCGGTGAAATACCCTCTGCGATTAATAGCTTTCTACAGCGTCGTGGCGCAGCGGGAAGCGCTCGGGTTCGTAATCCGAAGGTCGCCAGATCGGATCTCGCGGCATGCAACCTTTTTTTTTTTTAGTATTTGTTTTTTGTAATTCAAATATATATATTGCCGGGAATTATATATATATATATATATATATATATATATATATATATATATATATAATTTCCCGGCAATCAGTTGCAACAATTATGTATATAATAAGTTGTTGAAAGTCGTTTGTCGTGGGAAAACTGACGACTTCGAACATCATTATGTTTTCCGCAAACAAAGTTGTATTTCACAAATGTTATTAATTACCTTCATAATGTTATCCACGTATAGTTAACGGAAGACGTAGAAACGATATTCCGAAACGAATACGTATAGCGTAAGTCAAACGTTCGAATTAGAATAGAGACACCACGAACACAAATTTGCTGTGGCAGGTATGAAATATAAACTCCGCTACTCGCTCGTTACACTTGAAGGACAGATGTTGAATGGGCCGAAACGAGCCGCCGCATAACAGCGTAGTTGCGTGCTAACTTCGAGAGAAGGTAGATGCGGTCCCTAGCGCAACTTATAACATCGTCGAGAATCAGTGCGGACGGGAGAGCTTTGGTACACCCTGTTAAAAAAAAAAGGGAAAAATGGAGGCGGTACAACTGGAGAGCGATCAGCCTTCACCAACATGCATAAGCAATTCATTAGTATATATATATATATATATATATATATATATATATATATATATATATATATAAAAATTACAAAAAACTAATAATTAAAAAAAAGTTGCATGGCGCGAGATTCGATCCGGCGACCTTCAGATTACCAACCCGAGCGCTTACCGCTGCGCCACGACGCTGTAAAAAATTATTAATCGTAGAGAGTATTTCACCGCAACGGTTTCTTTTAACTGTCGATTTTCTCGACAACGGCTGAGAAGTGCATCTTGGTGCTTTGCCACATTACACCTTTGGCCATGAGCTTTTATTATGCGCAGTATGAATCGAATCTGAATTTCACAATTGGCGGCCTCCCCTTGTCAGTAATGAATGTAGCCGAAGTGTTTGATGTTCCAAGAGGCACCAGGGTGTGACGAAAAAGAAGTGGACGACGGCATCGAACGTCACAGCGGACCTGAATATCACACTTGCGAACACTGGCAGCACCAAAGCAATGCGAACGGAGCTCCATAAGCAGAAAGTAGCAGGGCTGAGCTGGAACTCCAACAGCACTCATCACAGACACCAATACCCCTAAAAGGAAAACTTGGCGCCGAAGCCATAAAATCTGGACTGTAGTGTGATGAGGAAAGTCGTTTGGTCGTGTGAGTGTTATCTCTCACTGTTTCGAGCATCTGGCCGTGTTTCTGTTCCGAAAGTGAAACGTAGCGGGAGTTCGGTGTTGACTTGGGCAGCCGTGTGGTGGTATTTCACGGGTCCCATGGTTGAAATGTAAGGTTTGTTCCCCCCAGTGGCGATATTGTGTTCCAAGGAGACAGATCCCCTGTACACACATCTCGCATCATCCAGGACTGCTTTTATGACTACGAGGAAGAACTGTTGCATTTCCACAGGCACCAGACCTACATCTACATCTACATTCTACATCTACATTGATACTCCGCAAGTCACCCAACGGTGTGTGGCGGAGGGCACTTTACGTGCCACTGTCATTACCTCCCTTTCCTGTTCCAGTCGCGTATGGTTCGCGGGAAGAACGACTGTCTGAAAGCCTCCGTGCGCGCTCTAATCTCTCTAATTTTACATTCGTGATCTCCTCGGGAAGTATAAGTAGGGGGAAGCAATATATTCGATACCTCATCCAGAAACGCACCCTCTCGAAACCTGGCGAGCAAGCTACACCGCGATGCAGAGCGCCTCTCTTGCAGAGTCTGCCACTTGAGTTTATTAAACATCTCCGTAACGCTGTCACGGTTACCAAATAACCCAGTGACGAAACGCGCCGCTCTTCTTTGGATCTTCTCTATCTCCTCCGTCAACCCGACCTGGTACGGATCCCACACTGATGAGCAATACTCAAGTATAGGTCGAACGAGTGTTTTGTAAGCCACCTCCTTTGTTGATGGACTACATTTTCTAAGCACTCTCCCAATGAATCTCAACCTGGTACCCGCCTTACCAACAATTAGTTTTATATGATCATTCCACTTCAAATCGTTCCGTACGCATACTCCCAGATATTTTACAGAAGTAACTGCTACCAGTGTTTGTTCCGCTATCATATAATCATACAATAAAGGATCCTTCTTTCTATGTATTCGCAATACATTACATTTGTCTATGTTAAGGGTCAGTTGCCACTCCCTGCACCAAGTGCCTATCCGCTGCAGATCTTCCTGTATTTCGCTACAATTTTCTAATGCAGCAACTTCTCTGTATACTACAGCATCATCCGCGAAAAGCCGCATGGAACTTCCGACACTATCTACTAAGTCATTTATATATATTGTGAAAAGCAATGGTCCCATAACACTCCCCTGTGGCACGCCAGAGGTTACTTTAACGTCTGTAGACGTCTCTCCATTGATAACAACATGCTCTGTTCTGTTTGCCAAAAACTCCTCAATCCAGCCACACAGCTGGTCTGATATTCCGTAGGCTCTTACTTTGCTTATCAGGCGACAGTGCGGAACTGTATCGAACGCCTTCCGGAAGTCAAGAAAAATAGCATCTACCTGGGAGCCTGTATCTAATATTTTCTGGGTCTCATGAACAAATAAGGCGAGTTGGGTCTCACACGATCGCTGTTTCCGGAATCCATGTTGATTCCTACATAGTAGATTCTGGGTTTCCAGAAATGACATGATACGCGAGCAAAAAACATGTTCTAAAATTCTACAAGAGATCGACGTAAGAGATATAGGTCTATAGTTTTGCGCATCTGCTCGACGACCCTTCTGGAAGACTGGGACTATCTGTGCTCTTTTCCAATCATTTGGAACCCTCCGTTCCTCTAGAGACTTGCGGTACACGGCTGTTAGAAGGGGGGCAAGTTCTTTCGCGTACTCTGTGTAGAATCGAATTGGTATCCCGTCAGGTCCAGTGGACTTTCCTCTATTGAGTGATTCCAGTTGCTTTTCTATTCCTTGGACACTTATTTCGATGTCAGCCATTTTTTCGTTTGTGCGAGGATTTAGAGAAGGAACTGCAGTGCGGTCTTCCTCTGTGAAACAGCTTTGGAAAAAGGTGTTTAGTATTTCAGCTTTACGCGTGTCATCCTCTGTTTCAATGCCATCATCATCCCGTAGTGTCTGGATATGCTGTTTCGAGCCACTTACTGATTTAACGTAAGACCAGAACTTCCTAGGATTTTCTGTCAAGTCAGTACATAGAATTTTACTTTCGAATTCAATGAACGCTTCACGCATAGCCCTCCTTACGCTAACTTTGACATCGTTTAGCTTCTGTTTGTCTGAGAGGTTTTGGCTGCGTTTAAACTTGGAGTGGAGCTCTCTTTGCTTTCGCAGTAGTTTCCTAACTTTGTTGTTGTACCACGGTGGGTTTTTCCCGTCCCTCACAGTTTTACTCGGCACGTACCTGTCTAAAACGCATTTTACGATTGCCTTGAACTTTTTCCATAAACACTCAACATTGTCAGTGTCGGAACAGAAATTTTCGTTTTGATCTGTTAGGTAGTCTGAAATCTGCCTTCTATTACTCTTGCTAAACAGATAAACCTTCCTCCCTTTTTTTATATTCCTATTAACTTCCATATTCAGGGATGCTGCAACGGCCTTATGATCACTGATTCCCTGTTGTGTACATACAGATTCGAAAAGTTCGGGTCTGTTTGTTATCAGTAGGTCCAATATGTTATCTCCACGAGTCGGTTCTCTGTTTAATTGTTCGAGGTAATTTTCGGATAGTGCACTCAGTATAATGTCACTCGATGCTCTGTCCCTACCACCCGTCCTAAACATCTGAGTGTGCCAGTCTATATCTGGTAAATACCTCAGTAATACCTCAGTATTATTGAGTCACTGTGACCTACATTGGAGAGAGGGGTGCGTTATCGTTAGCCACCTCCATCATCGTTTCCTCAGGGAAGCCCTATTTTGCTAGAAGAATGGTATATGATTCCTTTTAAAAAACACATGACCTGTATTTATCCATTCCGAGACGATCGGCAGTCGTTTCGAATGCTAGCGAATTTCATAAATATGCTCTATTTCTAGTGTTTCCATACTTTTGTCCACCCCTGTAATAAACTGTAGCATACAACATTTTCCGAAAACTATAAACTTGCTCAACTTCGGATACTATGTACACCCAAAAATTATATTTGCTGGGTTGTTATAATTAAAATTTCGCTGCTTTAGAGGGCCTCTATGAAAGACGGGTAAATCTAAGACTATGAAACGTTAGGGAAATATTTCTAAAACACTGAAAGAAACACATTTTGTTTTCCACATCAGAGGTTAATGTTTATTAACTGCGTACATTGTTTACGTTCCATGTTGCAAACGTTTCTCAGTGTGATAATCATCTATATCAACAACAGCCTGGAACCACATTAGAGGTTGCTCTACAACTGCCCGAAAAACTGTGGGCCACGGAATATTCTGCTGTCGTGACAAGGTTTGTGCACTGGTTGAAGGTCACTCATTGCGTCCAGCATTCTCACTTATTACAACAGTAACTTGAACGATTTATGGTGCAATTGGCATTTGGTCTCTCCTAGAGTAATTTTCAAATCGCCAGTTAATTCGAAATTCCGAATAATGTTCTTCAATCCCGGTGCGGACAAGAGACACTGGAAATTTGTGTTAAGGTCTTACGGGACCAAACTGCTGAGACCTCACGACTTAGTCTAACCTCAACTAAATTACGCTATGGACAACACACACACCCGTGCCCGAGGGAGGACTCGAATCTCCGACGGCGCAAGCCACATGGACCTTGACAACGCATTTCTACATGGGTTTCGAAAAAGACGGTCGTGTGAATCCCAGCTCGCGCTATTCGTACACGGGACTCAGAGGGCCATAGACACGGGTTCACAGGTAGATGCCGTGATTCTTGACTTCCTCAAGGCGTTCGATACAGTTCCCCACAGTCGTTTGATGAACAAAGTAAGAGCATATGGACTATCAGACCAATTGTGTGATTGGATAACAGAACGCAGCATGTCATTCTCAATGTAGAGAAGTCTTCCGAAGCAAGAGTAATTTCAGGTGTGCCGCAGGGGAGTGTCGTAGGGCCGTTGCTATTCACAATATACATAAATGACCTTGTGGATGACATTGGAAGTTCACTGAGGGTTTTTGCAGATGATTCTGTGGTATATCGAGAGGTTGTAACAATGGAAAATGTTCCTGAAATGCAGGAGGATCTGCAGCGAATTGACGCATCGTGCAGGGAATGGCAATTGAATCTCAATGTAGACAAGTGTAATGTGCTACGTATACATAGAAAGAAAGATCCCTTATCATTTAGCTACAATATAGCCGGTCAGCAAATGGAAGCAGTTAATGCCATAAATTATCTGGGAGTACGCATTAGGAGTGATTTAAAATGGGATGATCATATAAAGTTGATCGTCGGTAAAGCAGATGCCAGACTGAGATTCATTGGAAGAATCCTAAGGAAATGCAATCCGAGAACAAAGGAAGTAGGTTACAGTACGCTTGTTCGCCCGCTGCTTGAATACTGCTCAGCAGTGTGGTATCCGTACTAGATAGGGTTGATAGAAGAGAGAGAGAAGATCCAACGGACAGCAGAGCGCTTCGTTACAGGATCATTTAGTAATCGCAAAAGCGTTACGGAGATGATATACTCCAGTGGAAGACTGTGCAGGAGAGACGCTCAGTAGCTCGGTACGGGCTTTTGTTGCAGTTTCGAGAACATACCTTCAACGAAGAGTGAAGCAGTAAATTGCTCCGTCCTACGTATATCTCGCGAAGAGACCATGAGGATAAATTCATAGAGATTAGAGCCCACACAGAGGCATACCGACAATCCTTGTTTCCACGAACAACACGAGACTGGAGCAGAAGGGAGAACCGATAGAGGTACTCAAGGTACCTCCCGCCACACACCGTCAGGTATGTCTTACGTATGTCTTACGTATGTCTCTCGAAGAGACTATGAGGATAAAATGAGAGAGATCAGAGCCCACACAGAGGCATACCGACAATCCTTCTTTCCACGAACAATACGAGACTGGAATAGAAGGGAGAACCGATAGAGATACTCAAGGTACCCTCCGCCACACACCGTCAGGTGGCTAGCGGAGTATGGATGTAGATGTAGAGGTAGAGGGTTCATCAGACGGCGCGGCTGCCTTAGTAGTAAAATTCTGCCCACCTTGTCCAGTCCCATGTTTGCCGTTTGTAACTACACTGAAGCGCCAAAGAAACTGGTATGCGCACGCGTATTCAGATTCAGAGATATGTTAACAGGCAGAATACGGCGCTGTGGTCAGTAACGCCTATTTAATACAAGTGTTTAGAGCAGTTGTTAGCTCGGTTACTGCTGCCGCAAGGGCAGGTTATCATGATTTAAGTGACTTTGAACGTGGTGCTATAGTCGGCGCACGAGCGATGAGACATAGCATCTCCTAGGTAGCGATGAAGTGGGGTATTTTCCCGTGCGACCATTTCACGAGTGTACCGTAGGTATCAGGAACCCGGTAAAACATCAAATCTCCGACATCACTGCCACCGGAAAAAGACCCTGCAAAAACGGGAGTAACCTTGACTGAAGAGAATCGTTCAACGTGACAGAAGTGCAACCCTTCCGCAGATTGCTGCAGATTTCAATGCTGGGCCATCAACAAATGTCAAAGCGCGAACCATTCAACGAAACATCATCCATGTGGGCTTTCGTAGTCGAAGGCCCACCCGTACACCCTTAATGACTGCAAGACACAAAGCTTTACGCATCGCCTGGGATCGTCAATACCGACATTGGACTGTTGATGACTGGAAACATGTTACCTGGTCGGACGAGTCTCGTTTCAAATTGTATCGAGCAGATGGATTTGTACCGGTATGGAGACAACCCCTTGACTCCATGGACCATGCATGTCCGCAGGGGCCGGCCGCTGGTAGCCGAGCGGTTCTGGCGCTACAGTCTGGAACCGCGCGACCGCTACGGTCGCAGCTTCGAATCCTGCCTCGGGCATGGATGTGTGTGTTGTCCTTAGGTTAGATAGGTTTAAGTAGTTCTAAGTTCTAGGGGACTTATGACCTCAGCAGTTGAGTCCCATAGTGCTCAGAGCCATTTGAACCATTTTGTCCGCAGGGGATTGTCCTGCTGGTGGAGGCTCTGTAATGGTGTGGGGCGTGTGCAGTTAGGGTGATGTGGGACACCTGATACGTCTAGATGAGACTTTTACAGGTGACATGTACTTAAGCATCCTGTCTGACCACCTGCATGCATTCATCTCCATCTCTGTAGGTCCATTGAGGACAGGGGACATCGGCTGGTTAAGTAACTGTCAATGCCAATGAAATTCACCAACAGCCGTGAAACTTAAGGTGTTATTTTATTTTATTTTGAAGGCGACCAGTTTCAGCATTTCTGTATGCCATCTTCAGGCCCCTGCATAATAAAAGAGTATACATGTAGTGTAGATCAGGGTTTACAAAGCAAGCCTATAGAAAGTGAATGGTAATCATAAAAGCGCTTAAAGCTAAAAAATGAAAGTAGTGGTGTGAAATCAAAAATTTCATATTGTGACTTTTGGCGTTTTTTCTTTGGATGACAGGTGCTACTTTTGTTCAGCAATGTCTATACACCTCTGTATTGATTTAAGCCCTTGGCCATTGTTTCCGACAAAGTAAATTTTTTTCACTTCTAATTTTGTTGTCTAAGAATCTCAGTATGAATGTACGTTTTCAAACTCACCATAACGCACTGTTTGGCTGAGGCATACAATATGTCACCTTCACGTGAGTTCGTTGATCTTAGTTTTTTCTGCAACTCTTTGTATCCTCTCTTTGTACCTCTCTTGGTAGGTAGCGTGTTTCCATTGGCGACAATGTTTTCTGTTTCTTGTTATCTGATACGCTACTTTTATATTTAGGACAATAAAGTGTTTTACTGCTTCCTTATGGTGGGAATTGGTCTCATCCATTGTGAGCTACCACCTTTCAGCCAGTTGCATTTCGAGTCCCCTAACTGATACATTCCCCAGTTCACTTGTGGGAGATCGGTACGTCTTGACTGCATCTTATGTGTATGATTAGGACCCGGATAGTTTACCAGCGTGTCAGCGTCGTCCTTACTTCTCCATACTGCTTAGGGGGAATGTTCTCAAGTCCTTACTAGAGACTTGTTTTGGTGTTCATGGAGGTTGATGATGTTGCTCGCTTTGTGGGCTTCAACTCTGTTGATATGGTGGTCTTCGCACACCCATTTACCTTGGACATCTTTCCATCTCCATGTTACCTATTGTGACACAACTTGCTATGTCTTATAATTTACATGGGTTGGTCATATATAGATAGGACGTTAGGGTATTGGCTTACACTCCCAGGGAAATAGTACGACATTGTCGGCTGAAAACTTGGAGGACTCCGCGTGATTAAGTAGGACTTGAGATCCTAGTTTGTGTTTCACTGTGGTAATGCCGACCTCTTAAGTGATATAAAGAAAACCAAATCATATCTTTTTTATTTAGATTTGCTGTACAACCGATCCCCACAAGGTATTTGTAAATATGGATAGTGTGCTCTTTGAGTGCTGTTTTTCTCTCAGAACGTCGGCAGCCGTTGGGTTTTGCGTTAAGTGGTTTTGTTGATCCTGTGACAACTATTTATATCACCAGTAGTAAATATGCATACTATTGTACTTGATAGATTACTGTGTAACGTTTTACTTTAAATGAAGATAGGTTCTCATATTACAAGGGGTGTCCTTATCTATATGAATGTTATAGGATGTTATATAAAAAAAAGGACAAGCCTTATTTCAACGGAGCTCCTGATTGTATACTGTCTAGTTCTGATTCCTTTAATGTTTCTGAACATTCTCTTGTAAATCTGTGGTATTAAATAGTTATATGACTAGCAAATATGTATATATGTTTTAGTCTATTGTGCTGGATGTATACATAGATTTGATTTCATGCCACTACTTTCAATTTTAAACTTTAAGCTCTATTTTGTTTACCAGTCACTTTCTGTAAGGTTGCTTTGTACATCCTGATATACATTACATGTATAATTTTTTATTATGCAGGGGTCTGAAGATGGCATAGTGAAATGCTGAAACCGGTAGCCTTCAAAATGAAATAACGTCTTAAGTTACACGGCTGTTGGTGAATTTCATTGACATTGACACTCATGTCAATTGTGCGTTTCGAGGGACTTGGGAATTCCAGCAGGACTATGTGACACTCCACACGTCCAGATATGCTACAGAGTGGCTCCCGGCATACACTGAGTTTAAATACTTCCGCTGCCCACCAGATTCCCCAGATGTGAACATTGTTGAGCATATCTGGGATGCCTTGCAACGTACTGTTCAGAAGAGATCTCCACCGTCTACGGATTTATGGAAAGCCCTGTGGGATTCATGGTGTCAGTTCCCTCCAGCACTACTTCAGACATTAATCTGAAATGCAGGAGGATCTGCAGCGAATTGACGCATGGTGCAGGGAATGGCAATTGAATCTCAATGTAGACAAGTGTAATGTGCTGCGAATACACAGAAAGATAGATCCTTTATCATTTAGCTACAAAATAGCAGGTCAGCAACTGGAAGCAGTTAATACCATAAATTATCTGGGAGTACGCATTAGGAGTGATTTAAAATGGAATGATCATATAATGTTGATCGTCGGTAAAGCAGATGCCAGACTGAGATTCATTGGAAGAATCCTAAGGAAATGCAATCCGGAAACAAAGGAAGTAGGTTACAGTACGCTTGTTCGCCCACTGCTTGAATACTGCTCAGCAGTGTGGGATCCGTACCAGATAGGGTTGATAGAAGATATAGAGAAGATCCAACGGAGAGCAGCGCGCTTCGTTACAGGATCATTTAGTAATCGCGAAAGCGTTACGGAGATGATAGATAAACTCCAGTGGAAGACTCTGCAGGAGAGACGCTCAGTAGCTCGGTACGGGCTTTTGTCAAAGTTTCGAGAACATACCTTCACCGAAGAGTCAAGCAGTATATTGCCCCCTCCTACGTATATCTCGCGAAGAGACCATGAGGATAAAATCAGAGAGATTAGAGCCCACACAGAGGCATACCGACAATCCTTCTTTCCACGAACAATACGAGAATGGAATAGAAGGGAGAACCGATAGAGGTACTCAAGGTACCCTCCGCCACACACCGTCAGGTGGCTTGCGGAGTATGGATAGATGTAGATGTAGAATCGAGTCCATGCCACGTCGTGCTGTAGCACTACTGCGTGCTTGCGGGGACCCTACGGTATTAGGAAAGTGTACCAGTTTCTTTGGCTCTTCAGTGTATAACGCCCACTGTTTCAACCTTACGTCTCTGTAATACACCGGAGCCTAACGGTAAAGCATGGCACTAACATTATCAACAACGCAAATCCTACAGAGCGCAATCTGCACATTATCCGTATAAATTTGGGTACCCATACGGTAAACAGTCTTCCGTCTACATAAGGTCAAATTCCGAAAACTTAATCGTAGCCACACTGCATATTATGAAGATAATTCCTGTGTTACAAATTTGTATTTAGTTATGAAAAAATTAGAACCTACAGTCTAACTTTGCTTGGCTCATCCTCTCCACTCTTAGACCTTCAAATCTTCTCCGTATTTCGTTAGTGGTCAGTTGGAGAAGCTAAAACAAGTGATCGCTCAGCACTGGCTGGTAACACCGTATGTCCGATCCGTGTTTAAGCGTTACAGCAGTGTGCGACGCCCAGCAACGGTGACCGCTGAAGTACGCAAAACACGGCACCAGAGGTCACGGGCGGAAGTTAGATCTGTGGAGGCGGGCCGGAGTGGGAGCAGTCGGCGGCTGTCGGCGCCTGGGCCATTCAGAGCAGAGGAGAGCAGAGGTCGTCCCCTGCCTGCCGCCTGAATGCTAAGTGGGCTGAAGGGCGGGACAAATCTGGCCCCTGTCCGCTCCGGGAGGTCACCCGCCACGTGCCCACAGATTTGGCGACGGTGCCAACTGCGAAGTGAGTGGGTCACGATGCTCGCATTTAGCGCAGGTTACTTATGCACGTAGCTGTATTGTTTTCCTTGTCTTTCCTTCTTGAAGTATAATGATGTGTAACACAGAAACACAATATTTATTTTTATTTATTTAATCGTATTGCTAGGGCCCCACGTTGGGCAGGCCGTTCGATTGGTGCAGGTCTTTCTATTTGACGCCACTTCGGCGACCTGCAGTCGATGAGGATGATAGGATGATGATGAGGACAGCACAGACCATGGGCGCAGAAAATTCCCCGACCCAGCTGAGAATCGAACTCGGGATCAGAGGATTGACAATCCATCACGCTGACCATCTTTTTTTCAATTTATTGGTCATAACATTCCACAGTAGTACATTATATTCAATTGACATTTAAAAGTAATAAAACAGACTAAAATTAATTACAGGTTCCTTGACATTTTATAAGAAATCCAAGTTTAAACCAGATAGTGGTATTCGTCATTTGATCGTATTTGTTTTTCAAAGATCAAATTGTCTCTCGTTTCTTCATGTTCTGAATCGCATCATCGAAAATGGAGTTCACATGACGGTTCTTCTGAGGAAGCTAGTATATATATCATAGTAATTATTCATGCGTAGTAGCTTGTGATACTGGACGGCGATGTACGTCCAAAAATCTCCTTCGCTCCTTTCCTTACTGGACAGTAGGCAAAATATCGCGTGTCCCTTCAACCAGTTGACGGCATTTTTCTTCAGCTACCAGGGGCGGACACAGAAACACAGCAAAATGATTCTACACTGATGGCCAATGAAATCGGAACACCAGGAAGAACAGTTTCATATTGTTTGCCTTTTTGCCTTTCTCGTTTTTCTATGTGGTCACATTATCCTACATTATTCTTGGCCGTGTTAGTGGCATTCGGTGGCCGTTCGCCCATCCTGCGAGGCCACTCACACTGGGAAGAATCAATGTACCCGATCTCTCTGTGTCCAGTGCTGTTCAAATGTGTGTGATATCTTATGGGACTTAACTGCTAAGGTCATCAGTCCCTAAGCTTACACACCACATAACCTAGGCCCTTCAGTCTGGAATCGCGCGACCGCTACGGTCGCAGGTTAGAATCCTGCCTCGGGCATGGGTGTGTGTGATGTCCTTAGGTTTAAGTAGTTTCAAGTTCTAGGGGACAGATGACCTCAGATGCTAAATCCCAGTGGCCGTGCGGTTAAAGGCGCTGCAGTCTGGAACCGCAAGACCGCTACGGTCGCAGGTTCGAATCCTGCCTCGGGCATGGATGTTTGTGATGTCTTTAGGTTAGTTAGGTTTAACTAGTTCTAAGTTCTAGGGGACTAATGACCTCAGCAGTTGAGTCCCATAGTGCTCAGAGCCATTTGAACCATTTTTTTTTGCTAAATCCCATAGTGCTCAGAGCCATTTGAACAATTTTTTACAAGAACATAACTGACGACAGAAGAGTGGGAAATTAATATTCTTGCTGCTGTTGCAGTGGATCCGCCCATCACCTCCCACGCAATAGCACGAGGAAGACGCTTAAGTCAGGTAAATGTCCAATGCACTTTACATCGACATAGGTTCCTTCCCTATCACATCTCTCTCCATCGAGAGCTGCGTAGAAACTATAATGAGAAGGGTGTTAACTTCTGTACATTGGAATTGAGACAGATTACTCCAGAGGTGTCTTGTTTAGCGATGAAGTCACAATCATGCCCACTTAAACCGCCGAAACGTATACTGTTGATCTGTTGACAGTCCCCGTTGGCTTCGTCAGATGGAACGTCAGCGTCCATGGAGTGTAAACGTGTGGGGTGGAATAGTGAACTACCAGCCTATGAGCTGATAATTCACTTTCTCGCACCTCACGTTTACACTCCTTGCACACTGACGTTCCACCTGGAGAAGCCAACGGGGACTGTGGAAACTTTTCTTACTGAGGTTCAAAAAATAGTTCAAATGGTCTAAGCACTATGAGACTTAACATCTGAGGTCATTAGTCCCCTAGACGTAGAACTACTTAAACCTAACTAACGTAAAGACATTATAAACATCCATGCCCAAGGCAGGATTCGAACCTGCGTCCGTAGCAGGTTCGCGGTTCCGGACTGAAGCGCCTAGAACCGCTCGGCCACAACGGCCGTCCTCAGAATCAGGTATCTTGTAAACGGCACGCACTAGAATCGTACAATCCAGTGACATTCTAAATTACCCTACATTTCCGCAATATTTGCGGTACAAGATTTAGCTGATTCAGCCTGTATATTATATTCTACACCTTAATGACGACATGGCACGAATGATAAACTCATTATGGAACACAATTTATAACCAAAAATTTTTTTGAAGAAGACGACAGTTTCAACTGTCGAAACCGGTCGTAAATAATAAATATTAATTAATGCGATCTTGGTTATAAATTATTTTCAAGTTGAGTATAGAATACTCATTCTGTTTTCTGAATATGAGAAATTTCAACAACTCGAAAACGTAGGGAAGCGCAGTCCTTACCTGAGTTACAAAATAATTCGATCTTCAGTTCATATTATTGAGCCAAACAATTTAATTCTGTAAAATGTAACAGATGTATGTACACATATCAAAAATAGTTTTGCCTCACCCCAATTACCAGAATTCCAGAAGATAGGCGTTGACTGTGGATATTGCATCACAAACACAATCGCTTCGACCGTTCCGAGATGTCACTAAAGCCGCCCAAAGATGTAAACAACCATGCATGAGCAGGGTCTATTAGACGGAGTTGGTCACAGCCGATCAGTTCCAGTCATTCCGCCAGGAAGGAGGTACACGGCTGGTGATGTCTGTAGTTCAAACATGCCTAGACGGTCAATACCGCGGTTCGATCGCGTCCGCATTGTTACTTTGTGCCAGGAATGGCTCTCAACAAGGGAAGTGTACAGGCGTCTCGGACTGAACCAAGGCGATGTTGTTCGGAGATGGAGGAGATACAGAGAGAAGGAACTGCCGATGACATGCCTCGCTCAGGCCGTCCAAGGACTACTACTGCAGTGGATGACCGCTATCTACGGAATACAGCTCGGAGGAACCCTGACAGCAACGCCACCATGTTGAATAATGCTTTTCGTGCAGCCACAGGACGTCGTGCTACGACTCAAACTGTGCGCAATAGGCTGCATGATTCCCTACTTCATTCCCAACGTCCATGGCTAGGTCCATGTTTGCAATCACAACAACATGCAGCGCGGTTAAGATGGGCCGAACAACATGCCGAATGGACCGATCAGGATTGACATCACTTTCTCTTCACCAATGAGTGTCACGTATGCTTTCAACCAGACAATCGTCGGAGACGTGTGTAGGAGGCAACCCAATCAGACCTACGGATTATGGCTCGGAGGAACCCTGACAGTAACGCCACCATGTTGAATAATGCTTTTCGTACAGCCACTGCACGTCTTGTTACGACTCAGACTGTGCGCAGTAGGCTGCATGATGTGCAACTTAAATTCTGACGTCCAAGGCGAAGTCCATCTTTGCAACCACGACACGGTGCAGCGCGGTACAGATAGGCCCAACAACATTCCAATTGGACCGCTCAGGATTGACATCACGTTCTCTTTACCAATGAGTGTCGCATATGCCTCCAACCAGACAATCGTCGTAGGCGTGTTTGGAGCCAACCTGATCAGGCTAAACGCTTGCGACACATTGTCAAGCGAGTGCAGCAAGGTGGAGGTTCCCTGCTGTTTTGGGGTGGCATTATGTGGGACCGACGTACGCCGCTAGTGTTCGTGGAAGGCGCCGTAACGGCTGAACAATACGTGAAGGCCATATCGGCAGCATATTGGCGAGGCACTCGTCTTCATGGACGACAATTCGTGCCCTCCCCCCCCCCCCCCCCGCCCCCACCCTCATCGTGCACATCTTGTGAATGACTTTCATCAGGATAACGACATCGTGCAGAACTAGCACTCCTGAAAGAAAGGATATTGCGGAGACATGGCTTAGCCACAGCCTGTGGGATGTTTCCAGAATGAGATTTTCACTCTGCAGCGGAGTATGCGCTGATATGAAACTTCGGGCACACAGTTTTAATCTGCCAGGAAGTTTCATATCAGCGCACACTCCGCTGCAGAGTGAAAATCTCATTCTGGAAACATCCCCCAGGCTGTGGCTAAGCCGTGTCTCCGCAATATCCTTTCTTTCAGGAGTGCTAGTTCTGCAAGGTTCGCAGGAGAGCTTCTGTAAAGTTTGGAAGGTAGAAGACGAGATACTGCAGAAGTAAAGCTGTAAGTACCGGGCGTGAGTCGTGCTTCGGTAGCTCAGTTGGTAGAGCACTTGCCCGCGAAAGGCAAAGGTCCCGAGTTCGAGTCTCGGTCGGGCACACAGTTTTAATCTGCCAGAAAGTTTCATATCAGCGCACACTCCGCTGCAGAGTGAAAATCTCATTCTAACCACCATAACTGTTTATAACCTATTGGCACAGTGACAAAAATGTAAATTAAATAGCTAACATATGTACATATTCCAGGCCACTGATGATGCCGTGCAGAAAATAAAGGCGAAACTGGTATGGCACTAAAATTGTGTTTTATTCAGTTGTTGTCAGACGGTCCATACGTAAAAATTATCAATATACCTCCCTACAAACTATTTAACTGTATTGTGTTGTTTTTAACATTAGTGTTTACAAGGGGTAATGCAATAACTGGGTCATCAGAGGTAAGTCGAATGACAACCGAGGGCGTTACGCACAACATGTATTGAACACAGCCTTAGTAGCAACTATAATCACGGTTGAAGGACCACTGTTAATTGAAGAGTGACACGTGAATAGGACTTTATTAAGCCGATAGTGGATGAATGCCGACACCGGAAACCATAGTTAAGGTGTCACTGGACAAAATTTATGACGTGTTATTACAGATGTAAAAATATAGATAAAAGATGCAAGTATACGTGAATAGTGTTAGACTATATGGATTTTACACTGAAGAGTCAAAGAAACTGGCACACCTGCGTAATATGGTGTAGGGTCCCCATGAGCACGCAGAAGTGCCGCAACACACGGGGCATGTGGTCACCACACAGCCCTGCCAGTAGTTATCGGGTTAGGAGAAAAATGGTTCAAATGGCTCTGAGCACTATGGAACTTAACATCTGAGGTCATCAGTCCCCTAGAGCTCAGAACTACTTAAACCTTACTAACATAAGGACATCACACATTTCCATGCTCGATGCAGGATTCGAATCTGCGACCGTAGCGGTCGCGCGGTTCCAGACTGAAGCGCCTAGAACTGCTCGGCCACACCGGCCGGCAGGGTTAGGAGACTTTGAGCCGCTACTAGACGGTCAAATAGCTCCTCAGTTGGATTCACGAGGTTGAGTGCATCCAGATGCAATCCTCCCACGAACCAAAAATCCACACTTGGCATTCAGCCGTTTTGACCTCCCACGTACGGTGGTGGAATCCTAAATTTGTATTAACTTACATTAAAATTCTGCACGCAGTGACACATAATGTGAGGTACCAGTAAGCCACTGGGAGGGGTATGGTCGGCCCCTACAGACTGGAGCAAGGGCTGCACTCTGGGAAGGCAAAGTTTTCAGCGGGCAGTTTTTGGGCTGTGTGTCTTCAGGTGCAGAAATGCTGTAGTGGTCTCTTTCCGCCGAGTCTGAACGTGCAGTTTCACAATGACAGACTTTATTCACTGGCTACTGCACTTCGAACGTTTGACTGGACGATGAATCGCAGTTGGCAGTAATCAGTAGGCACAGTTTATTCAGTGAAACTCACCACTGGTTTTCAGTCCTGCTGTAACTGGGGTAAGTACACTGATGGAAAAATATCGCAGCACCAGAAGCAATTAATGTAGAACAATGAATTTCGTGAATACATTTGTCTAGATAACATAGTTAAGTGTTAAACATTACAAGATCGCAGTTTAGCACAAGCGCCAGGAAATTCATTGCAAATGTGAAATGCTGGTACATTAATAATCGGTGTTGACTGAAAACCTGCAAACGTGCATCCATTGTGTGGTACAGCTGCCGGATGTCAGCTTGTGGGACGGAGTTCCATGCCCGTCCCTGTACAGATGGATGAACTGGAGTTGTCGGCCGATGATGTCCCATATGCGCTTGATTGGAGACACATCTGGTGATCTAGCAGGCCAAGTTACCATGTCGACTCTCTGTAGAGGACGTTGAGTTGCCACTGTGATATGTGGATAAGCGTTATCCTGTTCGAAAACACTCCCTTCACGAATCGCAACACAACAGGCCAGATACCACACTGGGGCACGAATTTGGGGACAGGGCGGATGGGATAACAACGAGAGTGCTCCTGCTGTGATAAGAAGTCTAATCCCACACCACAGTTCCAGGTGTAGGACGCAGACATATTGGTTCAAATGGCTCTGAGCACTATGCTACTTAACTTCTAAGGTCATCAGTCCCCTAGAACGTAGAACTACTTAAACCTAACTAACCTAACAACATCACATACATCCATGCCCGAAGCAGGATTCGAACCTGCGACCGTAGCCGCCGCGCGGTTCCAGACTGTAGCGCCCATAACCGCTCGGTCACCCCGGCCGGCAAGTCACATTGTTTTCAATACTTGAGCTGGCCTCCTAACCAACACACATCCATCAGTGGGATCGACGTAGAATTGGATTTCATCAGAAGACACAACAAACCTCCACCCTAACCTCCAATGAGCTCTCGCTTGACACCTTTGGAGTCGCAAGTGGCGATGGCTTCGGGTCCGTGCAATGCGGGCTACAGACTTCTGGTTCGGATCTGTCCTTGAGGTAACAGATTTGAAATAGTTCGCTGTCAATGTGTTGCCAACTGATGCTCGAAATGCTGATGCAGTGCGATACGCATGAACCATACGGCGAATACGATGGTCTTCCCTCTCGGCAAATCTTTCAGATTTAGTAATACGCCTATCAACTGTCGTTTACGTCGCACAGTTCTCGGTGTTTTCCCGTCTGTGAGTTAAAAAAGCAAGTTCATATTTGATACAATAATGATGGAAGCTGAAGAAATGAATTAAAATTTGTCCCACGGCCAGGACTTGAACCCAGCTCATCTAGGTATATGCGCTAGCCATCACAAAACCATAGCAGTACACGTACCACTGATATCACACTGCACGGACTATCACAGTCCCGTGCTCTCGTTAATACAATGTTCAATTCACGCCTTCAACCTATTTTCCCCCTGTTAAATTTTTAATTCATTTCATAAGCCTTTATCATTATCGTAGATAATGTTGAGAGTCGTGGGTCTTAAGGAAAATTTAATTACATTACCTTCAATATTTCAATGTCGGCTCATCTTTGGTGATTTGTTAAATAAACCTCCTCACACATAGTTTTCACTGGATCTTCGGGAAGGGAGAAAGGAAGATTAGAACTCATCGTCCCGTGCGATCATTAGAGACGGAGCACAAGCTCTGATTGTGTAAGGATGAGTAAGGAAATCTGCCGTGCCCTTTTCGAAGCAACTCTCCCACCACTTGGTTGGAGCGTATTAGGGAAATCGTAAATATGTATGTCCGGACCGGGATTGGGGCCTTCGTCCTCCCAAACTCGAGTCAAGTGTGCTGACCACTGTGACACGACGCTGGTTAGAGCATCTTAACACGGCAGTTCACCATAGTAGGTTTCTAGCCCTAGACGAGAAGAGTCGAAGTATGGTGTCAGAGTGCATATGTTAGGAATCTGCCGGGGATTAGCAGTCGCGTCACCTTCAATACGTCACTAGGAGCGCGTGAGAAGTACACAGCCTGACAAAAGAAGTGAGGCACCTTGAAGACATAACCGGATGTCAATGTAGTTTAGTACATAAGTCATCCATTGTCAGGTATGTAAATGATTAGAATAACAATTTTCCATATAGGTAGAACGGCTACAAGAGTTCTTTAGTGATATTCGTGTTCCGTGATGTTACGAGGCCTCGTAGGGTGTATAAGGGGCGTGACAAGCATCGGGTGTTGAGTGATCACTGTGAAGGACACGTAGGTGCCGCTTACTCACGTGAGACAGCGTTGCCAGCACCAGACAGTGTGAAACGAGATCCATTGTGCTTGAGACACGGAAGAGGGAGAACGTACCTTTATGATGGCGCAAAGCCTGCATCTTTCGAGTATCACTAAGTGATGTGTGCACATATAAACATTCCAGGTATAGGGAACAACAGGACTCTATTGAACACAAATATATTCTCCAGAATGAAACAAGAGAGAGGATGGTTCTTCAGTACGTGAAACAAAATGGCTGCTAGTCCTTCAGCAAATGATCCATCGTAAATAACATGATTACTTAGACTTTCAAAATCACAAAGTAAATAAATAAGTCCCGTGATAATTGAAAGAGTTAACGTTTCGAAACAGAGAAATACGTTTCTGTAGTCACAGCTCTTTAATGAGTGTAGTCTTGAAGTCCTAAACACTTTTGGTTAAAACAGAAAAATAAGGTTCTCACATTGGGTGTAAAACCGAAGTCCAAATCCAATCTCCATCGAAGAAGAATTAGCACTTAATGACTACTATGGCGTATTTTGCTGAAGAAGTATTAAGCGCCAACAGTAATGAAATATCTATGTCCGACAAGGACAGAAACTTCTAGTCTTACACTATCTTGTCAGCTAGAAGGACAACAGTACAATTGCACCAAGTATGAACAAGGACGGCGCTGATCACTTAGTGCACCTGATGAGGTGGCGTGCTATCCAGAAGACGATGGCCCAGTCCTTGGCGTGGCTTAACGGAGGTCTTCAGGTGGCTATCTGCGACAGAACTGCTCTCTGGAGCTTGTGTACCAGCCCAAATAGCTGCCTCAGAGATGGTTAAGTCCACACTTTTTGCATGTGACATGGTGGTCGCATGAGGAGGTGCAGTTTTGCCAGCGACCTCTACCGTCGCTGTGTACGCAGCCTAGTGGCGTCCCTACAATGCTGTAAACGACCTCTGCTGGTCTGGCTACAGAGTTGCGAGGTAGCAAAGTTCTATGTCATCTGCACTGCAGGGGCTGAGCTCACTGCAACCCACACTACGAACAAGTTATGTGTGGGTAAGTCGACACATGATGTGTAGCGTGCGTCAGCACTAAGCGCAACAACTCACTCGTCGGTCATGAGTCGGCCGCTGTGGCCGAGCGGTTCTAGGCACTTCAGTCTGGAACCGCGCTGCTGCGACGGTCGCAGGTTCGAATTCTGCCTCGGGCATGAATGTGTGTGATGTCCTTAGGTTAGTTAGGTTTAAGTAGTTCTAAGTTCTAGGGGACTGATGACCTCAGATATTAAGTCCCATAGTGCTCAGAGCCATTTGAAGCATTTTGAACGGGTCATGAGCGACAGACACATCCTTACTCCATGAACCCTGTAATTAATCCAGAATATTACCGCAAAAGCCAAATGACCAGAAACTGTAAGTATCTACTCTTCTACAGTTTGCTCGCAAACAATTGTAGTGCAGGCATTTTTCACCTTCTAGATTTGAACCATCATCCCTAAGGTCTCCAGCTATGAAGTGGAGTTGATACAAGATGATGATACTGAAGTGTACTGTACATCTCTCAACACCTTGTGTTCTGCCATAAAACAAACTGTGATGCAAGTGAAATTAGGCATCGAGGCTTTTTTCTGCGTTATCTGTCATCATACTAGTTTGATGTGGCCCTCCATGAATTCCTGTCCTGTGCCAACTTCTTCATCTCAGAGAAGCACTTGCACCCTACCACATCAGTTATTCGTTCGACGCATTCTCCAATCTCTGTATACAACATTTTCGTACTTCTTGCCATGGCAGTCCTGGGTTTCGAGGATGAACTGCATCGTCTTCGCCAGGAGAAACTGAGAAGAACCGAATGTCTCCTGACGAAGATGATGGAGGCACTAGCCGGAAGCTTGAAGTTTTACGCTGAAATGACATAGCCAGAAGTCTGAGAAGTCGCTCACATATACCAATCTTTGTCTGCCTCTGTAGTTTTTACCATCCACAGCCCCTTCTCGTACTATGGCAATTAGTTCCTGATATCTTCACATATGTCCTGTCCTCAGACCCCTTCTTTTTTCTCACTTTATCCCATATGCTCCTTTCTTTGTCGATTATGCAGAGAACCTCCTCTTTCATTAATGTATCAGCCGATCTAATTTTCAACATCCTTCTGTAGCACCACATTCTCTTGTGTCCCTCTTTTCCTACACTTCATGATTTACTACAATACAGTGTTGTACTAGAAATGTACAGTCTCAAAAATGTTCGCTTCATTTAAGGCTTGTGTTTGATATTAAAAGTCTTATTTTGTCCAGGAGTGCCCTTTTTTGCTGCGCTAGTGTGTTTCTTTATGTCGTCCTTGTTTCATTCATCATGTTTTATTTTGTCTTCAAGACAGCAGAACCGACTTATGTCTTTTAGTTCATCGTGTATAATTTTGATGTTAGTCTCATTTGTGTTATCAATTTTATCTTTCTTCGATTTACTGTCAGTCCACACTGTGTGCTAATGAGATGTTCATTTCATTCGACATGTCCCACTTTTCTTCCTTCCTTCCCTTGTAGATAACAGTGCCATTACCCAACCTTATCATTGATACCTTTTTATTGTTAATTTTAATCTCACGCTTGAAGCTTTCCTTTATTTACGTCGCTGCTTCTTCGATGTACAGACTGAACAGTAGAAATTTAAAGTGCCTTCTTGTTTTACTTCCTTTACAATCTGAACAATTCGTTCTTCGGCTCCCTGTGTTATTGTTTCCTTCTGGTTCTTTTACACGTTGTGTATTAACTGTCATTACTTATAGTTTCTTTGTATTTTTCTCAGAATTTCTGGCATCTCACACCATTTTATATCGTCAGACGCTTTATGTAGCTATTGTATAAAGGTATCATAGTTTTTCTGGAGTGTTGGTTCCATGAATAATGTCATTGTGGCCTTTCGGAGCATTTATTTTTCCTAAAGCTGAACAGATCATATTCTAACAGATACTAAGTTTTCTTTCCTATTTTTCTGTATATTTTTCTTGTCAACAGCTTGCGAACGTTCTCTCAATTACCTGCTCTCACTGTCTTCGGAATTGTGTGGATGAAATTTTTCCAAAAATATGATTGTATATTTATAGTCTAATAAATTCTGTGGACCTACCTCAATAATCATTGGTCGCCACTCCTCCAGGTGATTTTGAAACCTCCCAAGGAAGCACTCTTAAATTCTAACTATAATGATGGATTTCCTATGGCCATCATATCGACTTCTATTTCTTCTTATGTCTCGTCATCGGGCAAGTCCTGCCCCTTGGAGAGGCCTTCAGTGCACTGTTTGCATTTATTCGGTCTTCTCTCTTCTTTTGTGTTATTCTCACTCGACCTTTAATATTATCACCCTAACTTTTAGTTCCACTAGATTTTTTTCATTTTTATGACGCATCGGTCCTTCCGAAGACAATTACTTCTTGTATTTCTTCATATTCTTTCCGCAGCCATTTCGCTTTGACTTACTTATCAGTTCAGAATGCGCTAAATATTCAACGAAGTCCCATTTCACGTCGATGCAATTTTAGGTATCAACGAAATTATCACAACACAGCCCTTTTTAAAGCTAACATTTACAAACCATATAAGAAAAGGTGTGCCACATACAGGTATTAATCTATGACTGACAGCTGATGCACTCTCCGAGCAAAAGACCGGAGCGGCATGTAGAGCTTGCAGCATCATTACCTGTGTATTGATTTCTGGGCAAAGCCAGAGGCAGTGTCTGCGTTATCTGTGAAAGAAGCCATATGAATTGGAATGAACGCATAAAATCAGTGCTGGGCAAAGCGAAATGAGAATTCAGATTCATTGGAACTCTTCTGGGAAAGTGCGGTAAAGCCATAAAGGAGACTGCATGCAAGACGCTGGCACGGCTAACTAGAGACTTACTCTCCAGCGTTTGTAGTCGTTATCAAGTACGCATTCCAAGAGATATCGAACGATATCAGAGACGCACTCTTAGAATGACAACAGCTCGGCATACCCCATATGAAACTGTAATACGTATGCTCTGATAAATCAAATAACTTAAGGGGGAACCCTTCGAATAAATGCTGTGTTTTTCTCGCGAAACCCTATTAGTAAAATTTAGAGAATATATATTCGAGGGATCGTAAGGGAGCATTCTTTTGTCATCATGGTGTACCTCACACAGAGATCGTGAGAATAAGGTATGAGAAATTATGGGACAGTTTCGTTCGTATGGATCAGTACGCAAATATAGTAGGTTAGATAATCGATAATAATGATACGAAATACTCTTCGACATACCCCGTGAACACAGATTTGCGGAGTAGATATGTCGATGTAGATGCAGATGTAGATGACAAACGGCCCTTTCTGTTACGGTGATGAGTTAAAAATAATGCAATCCATGTGTCTATTATTACTTAATGTTAAATTAAAGTGAAAACGCGGCAGACCGGACAGGTTTGTTCGAGCTTGTTGCGATGATGACAGACTCCTCACCCAACGACTCACCTTGCTTTTGTTCACTGCTAGGTCTTCATAGACGTTCCGCAAGCGCCTAGGAATAACTGCAATGCTCTGATTTTCTGCCAAGAGAACCTCAATGACCACTGTCTGCTTGTAACTTATCTGTGTTACAGAAGTCATTTTAAAGGATTATGTACAGCGTCGCCACCAATTTGGGCTTAATGAAACTACAGGGGCTGAAGCGGGAAAATTCTAAAATGTCCCATAACACATCCCACATTATTTTTCAACAGAAATTGACCGAGAAAGGAAATGTGTTGGGGTTCTTATTGAAAGTCCCTCGTGTTTATATCTGGCTTTGAGCTAGATTACCTCAGAACCTTTTCGGTAAATAACGACGCCAGCATTTTCTAACTGGACCTCACTTTCACACTACCTGCCTTGTGCAATTTCACTAAAGAAACGTCTTTCACTTAGGTTTCCAACTTATTATTACTCAAGAACATACAGTGCTAGACATCAATATTGCAACCCCGTAAAGACGACATGAAATTATTTCAAACTCGCGTGAATTGTACTACAAGAGTACATGTGAAAATGGTTAGCATTCTAGCGCACCGCACAATGCTGGTAGCAGTAACGTCATCTTAGGTAGGTGCATAAGCTCGTAGCGTATTCGTTTTGCATTTGGTATTCCGGTTCCAATAGGTTTATCTACTGACTGTCATTTGTATTTCACTGCTGCTATCTGAGTTTACATACTGTCATTTTGTCATTTCGAGGTTGTGAATGGAGCTGTGGATGCTACAAAATGAAGTGGCAAGTGGAGAAATCGGAACATATCCGACATATTTTTATGTTTCAGTTTAGTGCAGGGGCGACAGCAGCGGCGGCAGTAGTGGTTCTCTCTTCGTTCCCTGTGGTCACCGCTAGAATAGCTCAACAAAAGTTGAACAGACTACAGTTCATCATACCAACATATTGTAGTGCTGAATTACGCACAAATGCTCGTTTCAGACGAGACGGTGACAGATATCTGTGGCACAAAGAGTGCCGCTGTAATCCACTCTGCAGTTTCTGTTAACTCTAACGGACAAGTGCCTGCGTTATTTAATTGCCTCAGTGACAGCCGATGGGCGGTTTGCCCTTTACGTATTATTAAGATTACTTCCGACGATGCTAAATGTATGGTAGTGACGTCTTACGGAAAGTAGAGAGAAGCTAAGTGCTGTAGTATAGTAGCATCTTGTCGGTAGAGGCAGCATGTGCGATCTGAGAAGCGAAATATATTGGGACTAGTGCGTTTTAAACTAGTATCTTAGTAAAGATACAGTGTACTTAGCAGCGAGTATTTAATTTAATTAAAATTGTTTTAAAGTTAAATCCAGTGCAGTTGTTTAGTCAGAACCCTTGCTCTTAATACTATTAACTTGAATCATCTTGATCTACAGTTACATCCATTTCGGGTGGATTTGTGTAAATATGGAAACAAAACGGAGGGTAGATAGTGAGTGCAAAAGTCCTAAGGAGCAATGGGGGACATCAATATTTCATGACTGAGTCAAGTATTAAGGCAATGTGTATAATTTGCAATGAAACAATATGATTACCCAAAGAACGTAGTAAAAAGCTTCATTATAAAACTAAAATTCTTAAAGTTATTTCAAACAATGGAAAATCCAGGACAGAATGTAACAATATGATGAAAAGGAAAGTTGCCACTCACCACATAGCGGAGATGCTGAGTCCCAGATAGGCACAACAAAAAGACTGTCACAAATAAAGCTTTCGGCCAGTAAAGCCTCCGTCAAAAGTAGATCACACACACACACACACACACACACGCGCGCGCGCGCACACACACACACACACACACACACACACACACACACACACACACACACGCACACATGCACGCACGCAAACGCAACTCACACACATGTGACTGTAGTCTCAGGCAACTGAAAGTACAGTCATGTGTGTGAATTAATATTAATTGAAAGTCGACGCTTAGAGTCGTTTTCTTTCGGCCTGAGTGAATCAAAATACGTTTCAGATACCTTACAGGTGCTAATTCTTATTCGAGGGACAAACAAAAGCTATGAAGCGTATAAAGAGCTTTTTGACATTCACAGCATCCACAGTTCGGCTGCGGAAGAAGAATTTAAGGGACTAGAAAACGCTGCTCATAAAAACAACTTTAATTGCATTAACTTAAGGTGCAGCACAATAGGTGGTGGACGTTGTGTGATGTCCTTAGGTTAGTCAGGTTCAAGTAGTTCTGAGTTCTAGGGGACTGATGACCATAGATGTTAAGTCCCATAGTGCTCAGAGCCATTTTGAATAGGTGGTGGCAACAACAGGTGTGGAAAAAATAAAGGCGTCGTTGGTCCTGTGTCAAAGGCTGTACAAAATAATGATGGGTCAAAAACCATTAATTATACGTTGCATCATACATCAACATTCTTTGTGCAGAAAATGCTGTGATATGTCAGAAGGTTTTAACTTACTCATGTCAGCTGTTAATTATGTAAGATCATAAGCTCTCAATAATATCAATTCCGCGAGATTACTGAAGGGAGTGAAGAAAATGACTTATCATATTGTACAGCAGTACACTGGCTTAGAAATATAGAAGCTCTGTCGCGATGAACAACCGAAAAAGGAGAAAAATCAGCTGCTGCCTGATTTGCAAACTCATATTAAATGCTTTCGGAAAGAATTGTTTTGTTTCAGTCTAACTAAATGAAAAATGTTTCAAGCGTTTTAATATATGCCACACCTTCAATCAGGAACAAGAGATTCCATTTGTGATAGACTTAGCAACTGAGACTGAGTGCTTTAAAAAGAAACTGAAATATAACGACGAAGGTAAGATTAATGATAAATATTTAATTTCATCATTGATGGAATTTCGTAAGGGTCTTGCACTCACACAATTTGCTCGTGGCTCTTTCCCCCTTCCTGCACTACTTACCTGTCTGAAAAAACCGTCTCCAGAATGAGACATACCAAAACGACAGAGATATAAACTAACTGACGAGCATTTGGAGTAGCTGTTGATAATTTCCACTAGCAAATTTGATCCACAACAGCAAACAATTGTAAGTGTTACGTCACAGCTGCATAAATCTCCTTAATTGTAACTACAATACTATTCACTATGTGGATCTCTATGTACGTCACTTAGGTACGGTAAATTTTCAGGAAATTTCATAACTAAATTACATTTAAGATTCTTAATTACATTATAACTGTATGTTAGTTAACGTGTGCACAATCTGTCATAAAACAAAAACTGATTATAGCATTATTTTCTGTGATTTTTTTACACTGTACAGTGCTACCTCATTTAAAGAGCATGATTCGTTTCTGAGTCTTAATCGTAATTAGAACTCGTTAAGTGAACGACTGTTCCCTAGAAATCCATGTAAAATAAGTCATTGCGTTCCATATGGAAAAAATTGGTACTCAGACACATTTATAATCATCATCATCTTCTCTTCAGGTATTAGGCAGAAATTGCCAGTTATGGTACCCATCTGTGTCGGGGTCCTCCTCTCTCTCTTCTCCCATGTCACTTACAATTTCTTCGTAGATGTTCGTGCAGTTCTTCTCTAATATCTCGATTTCTCAGCTTCGGGCAACCTTTAACACTTCTAAGGAATTTCGTTTCTTGTCCCTGAATCCGGTTTTCTTGCTTCTTGGTGATCACCCAGGTCTCACTTCCATAGAGCAGTATGGGAACTGCAACAGTTTTGTAAAATTTGAGTGTCTTTCCTGGTTTTGTTTTTTAGTTTTTTGTTAATTGTTCTACATACCCAGCTGAATTTACTAAACTTAGTTTAAATATCTGTGCTGTAGCCATACGTCATTTCACATACTAGGTAACTGAAATGGTTTACTTGCTATAAAATCTTCTGATCTATCACTATTTTGGTTCTGATTCGTTCTTTCCCCGTGAAGGCCATAGTCTTAGTTTCTTTTCTATGAAATTTCCATGTTAAATTTTGCACTTATTTGTTTTAGCAAGTATATTCCTTTCTGAGGGTCATCTCCCTTATCTGCTTGGATCACTGCATCATCAGCATATAGTCAATTATTTAAATGAATGTTTCTGTCTGGGTAGATGCCTTTCTGATATTTTGATTTGCATATTGTATTATTTCATTAATGTAGATGTTGAACAAAGTTGGAGAGATGAAGCAGCCTTGTCATACCCCTTTGTTAGTTGGTATTTCATTAGTTGTTTTACCACTGAGATCTAGAGTGATATTTGTGTGTTGATATAAACTTTTTACCGAATTTACTAGATGCTTTGGATATCCGCGATTTATCAGTATTTCCATAGGTTTCTGTCTATTGACATTGTCAAAAGCTTTTTTAAAGTCAATAAAAGCAATGTGTGTTTCTTTACTATACTCTCTTCGTTTTTCTTTATTTGCTGTAGAATAAAAACTGCATCTATTGTGGAGCGTCCTTTCCTAAAACCCATTTGTTATTCATGCAGTACTGCTTCTGCTACGTTTTTAAGTCTTGTATTTAAGATCTTAGCATACACCTTGCATGCTGAGTCCAGTAAACTTATTCCTCTGTAATTACTGCATAGACTTTTATCCCCTACTGTAACAACTGATATTACTCTAGCAGCTTTCCAGTCTTTTGAATACTCTTCTTCTTCCAACATTCGTTGAAGAGATGTAGCAGTCGTTGGTGTAGCATCATTCCTCTATGTTTTAATAATTCAGCATTAATGCCGTCTTTTCCTGTTGATTTTCTGTTCTTAAGTGATGTTCGTGTAGATGTTAATTGATCAGACTATTTAATCTAATCCTTTCTCGTCTAGTTGTTCAATTTCAGTGTCTTGTGCTGTATCATCATACCACAATTCGCGTAATGATTTATCCACTGTTCTTCTCCAATACTATTTACTTGTATCTTCTCTCTTTCTGTTGGTTTAAGGCTTTTAAAACCTTATATGCCTTTTGTTGTCTTCTGTGGGTATCATGCTCGATATTAGAAATAAACCTATCCCAGTGTTCCTGATGTGCTTTCCTTACTACACATTTAGCGTTCTTTTCTCCTTATAGTATTTTTTGTTCTCAATAGTGAAGTTGCTCAAGTATTTTATATATGCATCCTGTTTTCCTTTAACAGTTTTCATTATATCCTCATATCAAATTTTTCTTTTCCATATCCTTTTCTTTTTACCAAGAGCTTCTCCTGCTACTCTGCATACAGTATTCATCAGAGTTTGCCATTCTTCTTCTATCTTGTCTTTAGTTTGTAAGTTTGGTATTTCTTCATTTAATCCCTGTCGGTGCAAGTTACTGATACTGTCCTCTTCAAGCAGGTACACCTAATAAATACTTTGACCTTGATGGTTTGGAACTTATTTAGTTATTTTCTTCCATTTTGTTAAAAGATCTATTCTGGAGATTAGTAAGAAATGATTTGATGCTACATCTTATCCTCTATAAACTCTTGTATCCCTTACTCGGCCCGCTAGCTTATCGTTTACTAAGATGGAGTCACTTATTGATCTAAGACCTCTTCTGGCCCAAGTATACTTGCGTATATCCTTTTTTCTTAAAAAGTGAATTTGTGATTTTTAAATTGTGGTAAGTGGCAAAATCTCTTAGTAATTTTCGATTTTCATTACATATTGGTGCACCAAACGGACCTATAACACTTGTTACTGGGATATTTCCTATTCTGGCATTGAAATCACCCATTATTATAATCTGATCAGTAGCACTGTATTTACTCACAGTCTTCTGTAGTTACTCATAGAAGCTTTCAGACTCATCTTTTTTCCTTTCTTCAGGTGCATATACACTTATAAAGATGGAGTTACACCTTGCCAGTTTCAGCCTGACTGTAAGTATTCTTTCACTTACGTATGTACAATCTTGAATGTCTTTTTCCCATTTTTTGTGCAGTAGTAGTGCTACACCTTTCCTTGCTCTTTTATGTTGTTCAATACCACTATAGAACATAATGTAATTTCCTACATATTTAATTCCTCTTAATTTCTTTTTAGATTCTGTGAGTGCTACAGCATCGATATTCATGCCCTTAGTGTATTTACTAGTTCTACTTCCTTTTGGAAAATTCCTCTCACATTCCAGGTTGCTACTTTGATGTGTCCATTTATCCATTTTCGTTTGTCCTTTTTCATAGCCTCGTCATTTACCTTTGAGACCGTCCTCTTTCTGAGGCTCGTTTGGGTACTGGGAGTAGTCTGTGTTTTCTGAGAGTTGGTTACCAGCCATCTGCTGAACCCCCTTCTAGGATTTTCTTCCGGGGTTATGTCCCTTAGCCGATATATCCTGGTTATTTAAAGGCACCGGAAATAAGTTCGCTTTTCATCCTCTCCCATTGGATTTGTAGCCTGTATCCACTGTCTGTCATGCATTTTCTAGGTGTCTCACGACGCATGCCTCCTAGGACGTGGGAGTAGGGTTTGTTGCCAGAGCTGCTTTGAAATCCTTGAGGACTACTTGATTTCTCAAATTTGAGTTTTGTTTCTGCAAATAGGTATCAGCAGCCTGAGCAGACTCTGGGGTCCTTTGCCAACCTTTGATTCTTGGAGAATAGAAAAGAGAAATGAAGAACACCCTTAGGCCTCGAAATCTAATACCATTGTGGTCGAAAGAGTAAGAGTTGGCCGATAGGAAAGAAAATAGAAGAATCCTGACACAAGTAAGTGGAAGAATTGTCAGACTTAGCTAAAGGCCCATGTGGTTGCCACCCACATACCCCCAAGGCAGGAGGCCCCTAGGGGGACTACTCTTTGTCTGGAATCTCACCTACTGACCTGTCTGGCATGGGTGACCCTACTGGGAGCATAGCTCCCGCCAGCATAGCTCAGTGGATCACTGATACACACAAACCTCACCACCAACATTAAGGTGGTAGTCTTTGAGGAGGAAATTTATAACATAATGTAAATTTTTATCTATAGTACAGTATGCTATGTTGCTAGAAGGTCTCAAGGCTGTGGGGGGGTGAAAGTACCAAGTCCATAGAGGATTCCCAAGAACAAACTATATTTGCCAGACATCGAAACAACCAGCACTTACAACAGCACAGAGAGACAATGATATTGCAACTTGCTATTTGTTAAAATAATACAGGAAGTCAAAAATTCAGAAAACTCTTGCAACAAGCGTAACGTTTAAGAATACATATTTTATTTTAAGACAAATGCCAGTGACATCCTTCAATAAAATAATTTAACAGAGGATCAACAAGCCTGGCGGCTCCGAAAGGGTTTAAAATCTTTTGGATACTTTCAAACACAAAAACATTATTTATGAGAAATGAGGAAAAATTTCCTAAAGGTACAATACATGCATTAGTTACAGTACTACTCAAACTTATCAGCCTTTCGTCTCCTTAGACCTACTGAGGTAACCTGGTCACTCGGCAGCGTGTGAGTTGCGGCCCAACCGGCTTACAAAAGAAGAAGTCCCTTCCATAACACACCAAACTAACTGTTGGAACATGGCCCATTTTACGCCAACTGTAAAGCCAGCCAACCTTTTGCATGCAAGATGTTAAGTCAGATATTAACGTACAGCTTTGCAAACAGTCAATAAGCCCTAAGATATTAAAGAAAATTGTAATACTCTAAAGGACGTAAGACATTTTCATAGCAACTTCAACCTTAAAATGGTTAAGTAGGAGGCTTACTGAAATACTCTAACAGTGCGCAAAGCAGTAGCACAGCTCACTATAGGGTTAAGATAAAATTACCATTTTAGGTTAGGGTTAACCGTGACTGTTATTGTCGTGCTACACTTCCAACCAAAAGGCAGAAAACTAGACATCCTTGAAACACTCCAAATATACAAACACTAAACAAAACAAACCCGAATCCATCTTAAATGACATCTCTGCCTAAATCATTGAAAACGCACACACACATACACACACAAACACTCACACACACCTTAATATATACTTATAGATAATTCATCAGCTTGTACCCCTTGTCAGCTCTAAACTATATGTACATCAACTACTGGCACAAATTGTATATCTATCTGCATATTTTAAAGCATTAACCAATGTATTACCCCAGTCTTTAGGCAGCTAATATATGTAACATGTAATCTTAAGACCCCTTGCCATGTAAAGTTTGCTCTCATACAATCACTCTTTCCACCCTCCCCCCCCCCCCTCCCACTCTCTCTCTCTCTCTCTCTCTCTCTCTCTCTCTCTCTCTCTCTCTCTCTCTCTCTTTCACTTTCTCTCTCTCTTCCTCTCCTTCTGCCTCCAGCCTCTCACATCTGTCTATTAATCCCAATCAAATATTCTCATTTATGTATAATTTTACTGCTGTAGCCAATATGATTATTGTACTTTGTAACACTTCACCTGATTGTTATTAGAAGTATGAAGTTTAAGCCATTTTAACATTTCACCTGATTGTATAAACGAGTATGAAGCTGTTTTAACTTGTCAAAATCGGATTTATATGCCAGCTGAAGTACACACACATGTATTCGACACCTCAAAACAAACACCTGCAAATCCTTTAAATAATTATTCTGTAATAATGTTGTTACGATGTATATTCTTTGTACTTTGCTAGTATGTCTTCTCTTCTGCTATACGTACCTTGCACCCAGCAGATTCCAGATGCCATATTTGTTTCCAAAATGGCAGTATACATGTGATGTGTTAAGACAGCGAAAGGTACCTGTGACCACTAGAGATACTCAATTTTACTTATTTTATGTTTACCGTCAGATATCAGTTTAATTTTTTGTCAGAAGAAACCCAAAACCATGTTCTGAAATAGTGTCTTGTTTCTCCACTAGACAGTGCCAAACGTTCCTCCAAAACATCGTAACACAACACACTCACAAATGTTATACTAACTAATGTAAATCCACCCGATGTTGGAGGTTTAATCCTTTGAAACGCGTCGTGGAAATAAATAAAACGGTGACTGGTAACAGTAAACTTGTTTCATTTAATAAAATTACCACTTTAAAATTAGAACTATAACGGCATTTCATAATTTGAGCTGCTTGCTCACAAAATTGAGCAGGGCTGAGTAGTACGTAATCAAGTACTTCAGGAGCAACCGTTACCAGTAGTTTGACTGACTCACACCTAACACTACACACGCTGCTATTCAATACAACAGGGCATCCCAACGTGTGGGTCCGCCGGTTCTTTCTAGGGGGTCCGCGGCCACCTTTCACCAGATCGTGTAAAATAATGAGTACAGTTATTGAATAAAAATGTGAAAATCAAATTCATTTGTTTTCTTTGAAAGTCATGTGTATAGCACTCGAAAGTTGGCAATAAAATTCGATCTTTGGCAATAATATTTGACAGTCGGCAACACAAACCAAAACAATGGTGCGGCTCCTGCTGTCCGAGGTTCGAGTCCTCCCTCTGGCATATGTGTGTGTGTGTGTGTGTGTGTGTGTGTGTGTGTGTGTGTGTGTGTGTGTGTATGTGTAGTCCTTAGCGGAAGTTAAACTTAGGTTAATAGTGTGTGAGACTAGGGACTGATGACCTCAGCAGTTAAGTCCCATAGACTTTACATACATTTGAACATTTTCTTCGGATTTCACGAAAAACCACACACACACACACACGACTGTTATGAAATATGCCTGCTCCTTACACAACAGTTGCCAAACAGTGGAAGTAAGCAGACCACAGGCGGTAGCTTGTCAACAGCAAACAGTTTGGACGTGACGCCGGCCGGAGTGGCCGTGCGGTTCTAGGCGCTACAGTCTGAAACCGAGCGACCACTACGGTCGCAGGTTCGAATCCTGCCACGGGCATGGATGTGTGTGATGTCCTCAGGTTAGTTCGGTTTAATTAGTTCTAAGTTCTAGGCGACTGATGACCTCAGAAGTTAAGTCCCATAGTGCTCAGAGCCTTTTGAACCATTTTGGACGTGACGTCGATTGCTCTTGGAGAAGGCAGCTCCAACGTGTGAAATGTCAATTACCAAGTAATATTAATCAGGCTATAGTGTGTTGAACAAAGGGAGTAAATTCACTAGTAAGTGTCTGGATACAGTGGGAATTCAAATTGGATCGTTAATTTCAAGTTGTTTTCATTCATCTTTAAGCCAAAGACTATTGATACTTCGGGGGGTGGGGGAGGGGGGAGGGTAAGGGGGTCATTGGGAACTTCTTGCATTAAGAAACTTTCAGTTCCCATGGGTTTTACTCTGAAATTTAAAGTTACTGTGCTCCTGACTGACTAGGGGTCCGCCATGGAGTTTCGACTGAAGAAGGGGTCCGCCAGCTGAAAAGGCTGGGAGGCCCTGCAATACAACATACTTCAAATAACATAGAGACTTTACCACAGTCTCCCTTATGGGTGTTTGGGCTTTAAATTACACAGATATTGCTCCAGCAAAATTTACCGGACGCAGTCCCCATATATTTTTGAACAATTTGCACAGTTCTCGTCAGCTAGACGCAGCTAATTATTCTATAGACACAGGTAGCACTTGTAAGCAAAACGGCACCTACCGCGCGAAGAACTCCCACTCACAAAAATGCGACAGCACAATTGAGGTACCACTGCTCACCGCGAAAGTCCTGGATGAGGAAACAGCTTACCTACCATAATCAACACAGCTGAATGTGGCAGCGGCAGACAGAAGTCTTGGCACAATGATACACTACATACAGATGTATTCAGCCGTCCGACGGCTACACTGTCCTCCAGAAGTAGCAAGGCCCCACTTCCCCTACTAGCGTGAAGTCTCCAAGCCACGTCGTCCACTCACGAGCTTTGCTGCCGTACTCGCCCAAAACAAAATCCTGGCCCACCACCTACCACGAGACGACCAATGCTGCAATCACGACGACTGACAGAGTCACTGCCCTCTCTCGACAACCAACGTTACTTCCACCACATGTTGCTGCTGCATCGTTCCGTGTGCCTAAATAGGCGATCGCGATCAATCGCACTGCGGCAAAGCGCGGGCGCACTGAAGAGCCGACACACTAACCACTACAGAGATAAATAACGGCTCACGGTGCATATTACTTTAGAAGAAAATTGTCGATACATATTCGTTTACGCCTGTGCTTCGAAATTTGTCGAATAAGATACATAGGATTATTGTTAATTATTGTGTCTAGCTAATGCCATATGGACACCTTCAATAAAAAATCAGAATTGGGATTCACAAATAGATAGTGCAAGGGAAAGTGTTGCCATGCACCGGCTGCAAAAAGATCTTGCAACATCATTACAGAGAGGTTGCAGCATCGTTACGAGGCATATTGAGATCTGTACTACAGCTAACCGAATACAACATTGTCGAAGCTGCTACTTTACAGAGCGGTAGCCGTAGTCTAGGGATAGCGTCTTTGATTCATAAACAAAACGTCTTCGGTCTCGGGTTCGATCCCCGCCACTGCCTGAATTTTGATAAATAATCAGTATTGGCGGCCGAAGACTTCCGGCATAAGAAGTCAGCCTCATTCTGCCAACGGCCTACTCAAAGAGGGCGGAGGAGCGGATAGAGGTTCAGGGCACTCTCTAGTCCTAGGGGTGGGAAATTGCCCCTAAAGGCGGAAGAATCAGCAATGATCAGCGACATGAGGATGCAGAAGGCAATGGAAACCACTGCATTAAAGACACGTAACCTGTATCCACAGGACATGTGGCCTGTAATTGAAGAAGTGTCATGATGATCTCTCCATTGGCAAAAGATTCCAGAATAGTCCCCCATCCGGATCTCCGGGAGGGGACTGCCAAGGGGGAGGTTACCATGAGAAAAAGATTCAATAATCAACGAAAGGATAACGTTCTCCGAGTCGGGGCGTGGAATGTCAGAAGCTTGAACGTGGTAGGGGAACTAGAAAATCTGAAAAGGGAAATGCAAAGGCTCAATCTAGATACAGTAGGGGTCAGTGAAATGAAGTGGAAGGAAGACAAGGATTTCTGGTCAGATGGGTATCGCGTAATATCAACAGCAGCAGAAAATGGTATAACAGGTGTAGGATTCGTTATGAATAGGAAGGTAGGGCAGAGGGTGTGTTACTGTGAACAGTTCAGTGACCGGGTTGTTCTAATCAGAATCGACAGCAGACGAACACCGACAACGATAGTTCAGGTATACATTCCGACGTCGCAAGCTGAAGATGAACAGATAGAGAAAGTGTATGAGGATATTGAAAGGGTAATGCAGTATATAAAGGGGGACGAAAATCTAATAGTCATGGGCGACTGGAATGCAGTTGTAGGGGAAGGAGTAGAGATATAGACTTCAGATCACAATATAGTAGTGATAAAGAGTAGGCTGAAGTTCAAGACATTAGCCAGGAAGAATCAATACACAAAGAAGTGGGATACGGAAGTACTAAGGAATGACGAGATACGTTTGAAGTTCTCTAACGCTATAGATACAGCAATAAGGAATAGCGCAGTATGCAGTACAGTTGAAGAGGAATGGACATCTCTAAAAAGGGCCATCACAGAAGTTGGGAGGGAAAACATAGGTACAAAGAAGATAGCTGCGAAGAAACCATGGGTAACAGAAGAAATACTTCAGTTGATTGATGAAAGGAGGAAGTACAAACATGTTCCGGGAAAATCAGGAATACGGAAATACAAGTCGCTGAGGAATGAAATAAATAGGAAGTGCAGGGAAGCTAAGACGAAATGGCTGCAGGAAAAATGTGAAGACATCGAAAAAGATATGATTGTCGGAAGAACACACTCAGCATACAGGAGAGTCAAAACAACCTTTGGTGACATTAAAAGCAACGGTGGTAACATTAAGAGTGCAACGGGAATTCCACTGTTAAATGCAGAGGAGAGAGCAGATAGGTGGAAAGAATACATTGAAAGCCTCTATGAGGGTGAAGATTTGTCTGATGTGATAGAAGAAGAAACAGGAGTCGATTTAGAAGAGATAGGGGATCCAGTATTAGAATCGGAATTTAAAAGAGCTTTGGAGGACTTACGGTCAAATAAGGCAGAAGGGATAGATAACATTCCATCAGAATTTCTAAAGTCATTGGGGGAAGTGGCAACAAAACGACTATTCGCGTTGGTGTGTAGAATATATGAGTCTGGCGATATACCATCTGACTTTCGGAAAAGCATCATCCACACAATTCCGAAGACGCCAAGAGCTGACAAGTGCGAGAATTATCGCACAATCAGCTTAACAGCTCATGCATCGAAGCTGCTTACAAGAATAATATACAGAAGAATGGAAAAGAAAATTGAGAATGCGCTAGGTGACGATCAGTTTGGCTTTAGGAAAAGGGACGAGAGAGGCAATTCTGACGTTACGGCTAATAATGGAAGCAAGGCTAAAGAAAAATCAAGACACTTTCATAGTATTTGTCGACCTGGAAAAAGCGTTCGACAATATAAAACGGTGCAAGCTGTTCGAGATTCTGAAAAAAGTAGGGGTAAGCTATAGGGAGAGACGGGTCATATACAATATGTACAACAACCAAGAGGGAATAATAAGAGTGGACGATCAAGAATGAAGTGCTCGTATTAAGAAGGGTGTAAGACAAGGCTGTAGACTTTCGCCCCTATTCTTCAATCTGTACATCGAGGAAGCAATGATGGATATAAAAGAAAGGTTCAGGAGTGGAATTAAAGTACAAGGTGAAAGGATATCAATGATACGATTCGCTGATGACATTGCTATCCTGAGTGAAAGTGAAGAAGAATTAAATGATCTACTAAACGGAATGAACAGTCTATGAGTACACAGTATGGTTTGAGAGTAAATCGGAGGAAGACGAAGGTAATGAGAACTAGTAGAAATGAGAACAGCGAGAAACTTAACAGCAGGATTGATGGTCACGAAGTCAATGAAGTTAAGGAATTCTGCTACCTAGGCAGTAAAATAGCCAATGACGGACGGAGCAAGATGGACATCAAAAGCAGACTCGCTATGGGAAACAAGGCATTTCTGGCCAAGAGAAGTCTACTAATATCAAATACCGGCCTTAATTTGAGGAAGAAATTTCTGAGGATGTACGTCTGGAGTACAGCATTGTATGGTAGTGAAACATGGACTGTGGGAAAACCGGAACAGAAGAGAATCGAAGCATTTGAGATGTGATGCTATAGACAAATGTTGAAAATTAGGTGGACTGATAAGGTAAGGAATGAGGAGGTTCTACGCAGAATCGGAGAGGAAAGGAATATGTGAAAAACACTGATAAGGAGAAGGGACAGGATGATAGGACATCTGCTAAGACATGAGGGAATGACTTCCATGGTACTAGAGGGAGCATTAGTGGGCAATACGTCAAGCAAATAATTGAGGACGTAGGTGGCAAGTGGTACTCTGAGATGAAGAGGTTAGCACAGGAAATGAATTCGCCAGTATGTGATTTCTGTCGTTGTTATTAAAGGCTAAGAAATACCACGAAACAGGATCTTTATGCGAAACATCGTTCTTAAGTGAGTCAGTTTCTTAGATTTTCTTCTACTCGTCCGAAACATTCGTCATGGGAGGTGATCGATAACCGAGGTTCGACTACAATAAGAAAAATTACGGAGGGGCGGATACCATGCAGGTGCGACTCTTTACCGAGGGCAATACTGATGGTAAAACTACCAAATATGCAGCAACAAAGAGGGCGGGTTTGCTTTGCAGAGTCCCCTATTGGTTTCTCGTTGTCATAGTCAATTTCCGATGCATCTCTTTATGTTTGAACTCTGCTTAAGACAGTATTACTACTCAGGGCACATATTGGTTGAAAGGTAAATTTGCGTGTGCATTTTAAATGGTTTAATGCGTCTATATACATTTAATTGGTTTACGTTGCTATATGTAGATTTGCCCGCATCTCGTGGTCGTGCGGTAGCGTTCTCGCTTCCCACGCCCGGGTTCCCGGGTTCGATTCCCGGCGGGGTCAGGGATTTTCTCTGCCTCGTGATGGCTGGGTGTTGTGTGATGTCCTTAGGTTAGTTAGGTTTAAGTAGTTCTAAGTGCTAGGGGACTGATGACCATAGATGTTAAGTCCCATAGTGCTCAGAGCCATTATTATGTACATTTATTCATTTGGTCACTGTTATTAATTATTTTTATTGTTGTATTTGTAGCACAATGACAGCTGTTTATCAGTTGAAATCGATTTGCAAAAGTGAATAAATAGAACATTATTGGCGACTGGTTGCTCCATATTTGGTAGTTTTATGGTTTACGGTCGCTGCACGACTTGGTAACCACACGAAGCTCACCATTCAATACTGATGGTGTTTGCGGGAGGGTGTTGGTCCACGGGTTGTAATTTGGAGGCCCCTACTTTAAGTCAATAGGAGCGTCATCTTCTGCAGACCGTCGTGCGGAACGTCACGAAAATCCCAGTTTCGATAGCTGGATCCATCCTATTTTTAGATGTCACGGTAACCTTTTCGTCGTTCGCCGTCTGCTGAACTGTACTGCAGCTGGTAGCAGCCGGCCCTGTTAAGCAAATCCTGGGTGTCTTCCGAGGTCACGTCACTGGAACCGCTGGTTGAATTCCGTTACTGTATATTCGTTAGCGGCGACATTTGTATGAGACGCCGTGGCCAGTCTCGGAGTTCTGCATAGCCTTATGCCGACCCGTCGGAGTTGCGGAGCACTGCTGCAGAATAAAAGAGAAAGCTGCGAGCGAGAACGAGGCTACCGAATTTATTCGCCAAGGGGAGAGGGGAGCGAGCATTTCATTGAAGCGGGCCCGGTGCAGCAGCGCGCTGCGAGGCAGAGCACGGCACGGCGAGGCAGGTCTCAGAGTCGGCGACGTGACGAAACTCGCCAACGGCGTCTGCAGGCGTCGCCACACCACCTCTACAGTTCCGCTGCCACTGCCTCTGCTGCTGTTGCCAGCCAGCCGTCCGCGACGTGGCAGATTCTGGGCGCCTGCTTCCGCCAGCTCCTCTGGCCCTGTCTTCCTGTCTAACCCAGAGGCACATCCAGAGTCCCGTTCTGGAGGGGGTCACACATCGCTGTGTTGTTGTCTCTCTCTCTCTCTCTCTCTCTCTCTTTCTCTCTCTCTCTCTCTCTCTCTCTCTCTCTCTCTCTCTCTCTCTCTCACCACTCCCCCCCCCCCCCTACTCCCCTCAAAAGGAAAGTAACTTGCCGTCGTCATTACTTATAGCATGCCATAGATTTGTACGATTTTAGTATCAATAAAACAGTTAAATGTCATGACAAAAGTAGTGGGACTAAGTATGTACGACGACACGCTGCATTGTCGCCAAATTTATTCAACATGTCTGCGATGACATCATCCAAGATGGGGGCATGTACAATTGGCAACAGCGCATGACGTCATCCAAGATGGCGGCTTTTGGCGGGAAAAGAGGCCAATTGTGCTACATCCACTAACCTAAACTCCAGAAAAAAAGGTGGGAAGTTTGAATTTTGGCGGGAAAATAGACCAATTGCGCTATGTCCACTAACCTAAGCCTCCAGAAAAAAAAAATGGCGAGGAGTTTGAATTACATCAGGATAATGCATTCAAAACCATCCTTGTCTTTATTATTATTCATTATTATTGATTATCATTTATTAACATTCATTATCATTTATTATTATTGAAACAGGTCAATTGGGCTACGTCCACTAACCTAACCTCCAGAAAAAAATGTCGGGAATTTTGAATTTTGGTGGTAAAATAGACCAATTGCGCTGCATCCACTAACCTAACCCTCAAGAAGGAAAAGTGGTGGGAAGGTTGAATTCCAGCGGGATATTGGCGTGCTTGTCTTTGTTATTATTATTTATTATCATTTATGTTTATTTATTATCATTTATTATTATTAATGGCCTACCTCCACTTGTATGAATATCAAGAGCTCAGATGGAAACCCAGTTCTAAGCAAAGAAGGGAAAGCAGAAACGTGGAAAGAGTATATAGAGGGTCTATACAAGGGTGATGCAATCGAGGACAATATCATGGAAAAAGGAAGAGGATGTAGATGAAGATGAAATGGGAGATACGATACTGCGTGAAGAGTTTGACAGAGCTCTGAAAGACCTGAGTCGAAACAAGGCCTCAGGAGTAGACAACATTCCATTAGAACTACTGACGGCGTTGGGAGAGCCAGTCATGACAAAACACTACCATCTGGTGAGCAAGATGTACGAGACAGGCGAAATACCCTCAGACTTCAAGAAGAATATAATAATTCCAATCCCAAAGAAAGCAGGAGTTGACAGATGTGAAAATTACCGAACTATCAGTTTAATAATTCACGGCTGCAAAATACTAACGCGAATTCTTTACACACGAATGGAAAAACTGGTAGAAGTCGACCTCGGGGAAGATCAGTTTCGATTCCGTAGAAATATTGGAACACGTGAGGCAGTACTGACCGTACGGCTTATCTTAGAAGAAAGATTAAGGAAAGGAAAAATTACGTTTCTAGCATTTGTAGACTTAGAGAAAGTTTTTGGCAATGTTGACCGGAATACTCTCTTTCAAATTCTGAAGGTGGCAGGGGTAAAATACAGGGAGCGAAAGGCTATTTACAATTTGTACAGAAACCAGATGGCAGTGATAAGAGTCGAGGGACACGAAAGGGAAGCAGTTGTTGGGAAGGGAGTGAGGCAGGGTTGTAGCCTCTCCCCGATGTTATTCAATCTGTATATTGAGCAAGCAGTAAAGGTTGGAATTAAAATCCATGGAGAAGAAATAAAAATTTTGAGGTTCACCGATGACATTGTAATTCTGTCAAGGACAGCAAAAGACTTGGAAGAGAAGTTGTACAGAATGGATAGTGTCTTGAAAGGAGGATATAAGATGAACATCAACAAAAGCAAAACGAGGATAATGTAGTCGAATTAAGTCAGGTGATGCTGAGGGAATTAGATTAGGAAATAAGACAGTTAAAGTAGTAAAGGAGTTTTGCTATTTGGGAAGCAAAATAACTGATGATGGTCGAAGTAGAGAGGATATAAAATGTAGACTGGCAATGGCAAGGAAAGCGTTTCCGAAGAAGAGAAATTTGTTAACATCGAGTATAAATTTAAGTGTCAGGAAGTAGTTTCTGAAAGTATTTGTATGGAGTGTAGCCATGTATGGAAGTGAAACATGGACGATAAGTAGTTTGGACAAGAAGAGAATAGAAGATTGCGAAATGTGGTGCTACAGAAGAATGCTGAAGATTAGATGGGTACATCACATTACTAATGAGGAGGTATTGAATAGAATTGGGAAGAAGAGTCGTTTGTGGCAAAGCTTCACTAGAAGAAGGGATCGGTTGGTAGGACATGTTCTGAGGCATCAAAGGATCACCAATTTAGTACCGAAGGGCAGCGTGGAGGGTAAAAATCGTAGAGGGAGACCAAGAGATGAATACACTAAGCAGATTCAGAATGATGTATGCTGCAATATGTACTGGGAGATGAAGCAGCTTGCACATGATATAGCATGGAGAGCTGCATCAAACCAGTCCCAGGACTGAAGACCACAACAAAAACAAAATGGTAATAGCACACTGAAGACCAAAAGAAACTGGTACACCTGCCAAATATCGTGTAGGGCTTCTGCGAACACGCAGAAATGCTGCAACACGACGAGGCATGGACTTGACTAATGTCTGAAGTAGTGATGGAGAGAACTGACACCATGAATCCTGCAGGTCTGTCCATAAATCCGTAAGAGTGCGAGGGGGTGGAGAACAACACGTTGGAACACAAAACGGATATGCTCAATAATGTTCATATTTGAGGAGTTTGGTGGCCAACAGAAATGTTTGAACTCAGGAGAGTGTTCCTGGAGCCTCCCTGTAGCAATTCTGGACGTGTGCGGTATCGCATTGTACTGCTGGAATTGCTCAAGTCTGTCGGAATGCACAATGGACATGGATTGTGATCAGACAGGACGCTTACGTACGTGTAACCTGGCAGAATTGTATCTAGACGTATTACGGGTCCCATATCACTCCAACTGCAGACACCCTACACCATTACAGAGCCTCCACCAATTTGAACAGTCCCTGCTGACATGCAGGGTCCATGGATTCGTGAGGTTGCGTCCATACCCGTACACATCTATCCGCTCGATACAATTTGAAACGAGACTCGTCCGATCAGGCAACCTGTTTCCTATAGTCCAATGTCAGTGTTGGTCGGCCTAGGCTATGCGTAAAGCTTTGTGTCGAGCAGTCGTCAAGTGTACACGAGTGGATCTTCGGCTCTGAAAACCCTTATCGATGATGTTTCGTTGAATGGTTCGCACGCTGACACTAGTTGATGGCCCAGTATTGAAATCTACAGTATTTTGCGGATGGGTTGCATTTCTGTCACGTTGAACGATTCTCCTAGGTCGCCGTTGGTCCTGTTCTTCCAGGATCTTTTTCCGCCCACAGCGATGTCGAGATTTGATGTTTTATCGGATTCCTGATATTCACGGTACACTCGTTAAATGGTCGTTCGGGAAAATCCCCACTTCATTGCTACCTCGGAGATGCTGTATTCCATTGCGAGTCCGCTGACTGTAGCACCACGTTCAAACTCATTCAAATCTCGATAACCTGCCGTTGTAGCAGCAGTAACCGAGCCAACAACTGCGCTAGACACTTATTGTCTTATATAGGCGTTGTCGACAGCAGCGCCGTATTGTCCCTGTTTACATATCTCTGTGTTTGAATAATAATGCTTACACCAGTTTCTATGGCGCTTCATTGTAGATTCCACTATACCCGACTTTGATATTTCAGACAATTGACTTGTAAATAATAAATTTCAGCTATCCGTCGTCCTTTTGAAATTTTATTGGCAGATCTAGATCTCAGCTAGAAACTAGCCATTCTCAATGCACTATCATTTATGATCAATGCATGTAATGTCTGTTGGTCGGGCTTCATCCACATGCCTGACCAACAGGCATTACATGCATTGATCAAAAATAGTGGTGCATTGAGAATGGCTAGTGTCCAGCTGAAATCTATGTCAGCCAATAAAATTTAAAAAGGACGACTGATAGTTGAAATCTATAATTTACAAGTCAATATAACAGTCGCTGCATGCAACTGCCTTCGGAATGGATGGTAACCTGATTTCGGACAATTGTCATTTATTTTTCCGTATCAGTTGCAATTTTCAGTTGGATTACATGTTTCAATCACTCAGGATCATCTTCAGATCTAAAACAAAGCCATTCTACACTCCTGGAAATTGAAATAAGAACACCGTGAATTCATTGTCCCAGGAAGGGGAAACTTTATTGACACATTCCTGGGGTCAGATACATCACATGATCACACTGACAGAACCACAGGCACATAGACACAGGCAACAGAGCATGCACAATGTCGGCACTAGTACAGTGTATATCCACCTTTCGCAGCAATGCAGGCTGCTATTCTCCCATGGAGACGATCGTAGAGATGCTGGATGTAGTCCTGTGGAACGGATTGCCATGCCATTTCCACCTGGCGCCTCAGTTGGACCAGCGTTCGTGCTGGACGTGCAGACCGCGTGAGACGACGCTTCATCCAGTCCCAAACATGCTCGATGGGGGATAGATCCGGAGATCTTGCTGGCCAGGGTAGTTGACTTACACCTTCTAGAGCACGTTGGGTGGCACGGGATACATGCGGACGTGCATTGTCCTGTTGGAACAGCAAGTTCCCTTGCCGGTCTAGGAATGGTAGAACGATGGGTTCGACGACGGTTTGGATGTACCGTAACTATTCAGTGTCCCCTCGACGATCACCAGTGGTGTACAGCCAGTGTAGGAGATCGCTCCCCACACCATGATGCCGGGTGTTGGCCCTGTGTGCCTCGGTCGTATGCAGTCCTGATTGTGGCGCTCACCTGCACGGCGCCAAACACGCATACGACCATCATTGGCACCAAGGCAGAAGCGACTCTCATCGCTGAAGACGACACGTCTCCATTCGTCCCTCCATTCACGCCTGTCGCGACACCACTGGAGGCGGGCTGCACGATGTTGGGGCGTGAGCGGAAGACGGCCTAACGGTGTGTGGGACCGTAGCCCAGCTTCATGGAGACGGTTGCGAATGGTCCTCGCCGATACCCCAGGAGCAACAGTGTCCCTAATTTGGTGGGAAGTGGCCGTGCGGTCCCCTACGGCACTGCGTAGGATCCTACGGTCTTGGCGTGCATCCGTGCGTCGCTGCGGTCCGGTCCCAGGTCGACGGGCACGTGCACCTTCCGCCGACCACTGGCGACAACATCGATGTACTGTGGAGACCTCACACCCCACGTGTTGAGCAATTCGGCGGTACGTCCACCCGGCCTCCCGCATGCCCACTATACGCCCTCGCTCAAAGTCCGTCAACTGCACATACGGTTCACGTCCACGCTGTCGCGGCATGCTACCAGTGTTAAAGACTGCGATGGAGCTCCGTATGCCACGGCAAACTGGCTGACACTGACGGCGGCGGTGCACAAATGCTGCGCAGCTAGCGCCATTCGACGGCCAACACCGCGGTTCCTGGTGTGTCCGCTGTGCCGTGCGTGTGATCATTGCTTGTACAGCCCTCTCGCAGTGTCCGGAGCAAGTATGGTGGGTCTGACACACCGGTGTCAATGTGTTCTTTTTTCCATTTCCAGGAGTGTATATACATAATAACATAGAATTCTCCTAAGCAGTTGCACCAGAGAGCCATCTGGTCTACTCAGAACCATACGACATTGTACTGTGTTTTGCGACTGCGGTCAGTGTTTTAAATAGGTATGTGGGATATTGGAAAATTACCGTTATACACTTCTAGGTCTTGTAGAGGGGAGTGAGTATATAATATTTCCAACAGAAATCGATGCCCGGAAAGGTAAAATTTCTGTGCTACAGATGTCTGAAAACATTTGTGCTAGGTAGCTATGCAAAAGGGCAATCATGCATGATTCACGTGTCTGTGAGTGTCAGAGCAACATGGCTGAAGAACACACAGACAAGATCTTTTTGATTGGCGAAGCTCACGGTAATGGAATATCTGCTTGTCTTCTTTTTCAAGATCGTTCTCGATGCCGTCCGATTCCATCGCATACGCTTTTTGTCGAATTAACGCAACGGCTTCGACAAAGGGTACCTTCACCGTCAGCAACTATGATTGTGGTGCTCCAAGGAGACGCTTCACACCCAATTTGGAATAGGCCGTGCTGCATCACGTTGAAGAAAACACAAGCAATTTCTTTGGCTATTAATGAGTGGAAATGTCAAACAAATGGGACAGTGGGTCATGTCAATTACTTTTAAAAGTGGTTGCGTTACCAATGCGTTTTCAGATGATTGTAACACGGAAACGGTATGTTTCCGGATACGGATTCGAATTTAAAATATTTACTACTCAGTCCTCTAAAAGTCTTAAAAGTCTGTAACGGGAATTTCCGAAAATCCTGTATGTTGATGACAGGGGAGAGGTGGGGAGGGGGTGGGGGCGAGGGGAAAGGGAAATGGAGTGAGGCTCATTGGGGGAGCGGAAAGGAAGCTCGGAGGCGGTGGTAGGTATGTCATGAGTTTAACAATAGGAAAATTGCTAAAATAACAGAACGTATAACGATGTAAAAATTCACATTAAAATACTAATAGTTTGTAAACGGTACGTAAAATTCTAATGGTATGTAAAATGCAAAACGACATAAAGCAGAATGAAGCGAGAGGGATTAGGAATGGAGAAACAAGCGATGAAGGGACAGCGGCAAGGGAGGGTTGGAGGGATAGTGGCAACATCCTATGGATTTAACAAGAGACCGTATTATGCTACACGACCTGTCGTTTTGACCTGGGTAAACGGTTTAAACAGGTTTCAATGAGCAAACTTCAATTCGCGGTAATAAAACAATGTTTGGTTAGCATCTTGTAAAATGGAAGCATGCTGTCGCAACCACACTAAGGTGACAAAAGCAATGGGATTCCCCTATCGTGTCGGACCTACTCCTTCCCTGCGTACAACAGAAACTCGACATGACATGAACGCAACATTTCGTTGGAATTACCCTGCCGTCCACAACTGCGAAAGTAGTGCCGTTGCAGGATGTCGTGCACGAACTGACCTCTCGATTATGTCCCATAAATGGTCGATGGAATTCACATCGGGCGATCTGGGTGGCCATTAATTCACACTAATTGTGCAGAATGTTCTTCGAACCGACCGTGAACAACTGTGGTCCGGTGACATGACATCATTATTGGGAAAGGAAGTCCATGAATGGCTGCAAATGGTCTCCAAATAGCCGAAGAAAATTATTTCCAGTCAGTGCTCGCTGCACTTGGACTGCAGGACCCAGTCCATTCCATGCACACACAGCCCACACCATTACTCAACCACCACCAGCTTGCACAGTGTCCTGTTGATAACTTGGGTCAATGTCTTCGTGGGATCTGCGCCAAACTCGAACCCTACCATCAACTCTTACCAACTGAAATCTGGACTCATCTGACCAGGAAAAGGTTTCCTAGTTTTCTAGGGTCCAACTGATATGTTCACGAGCCCAGGAGAGCACAGCACGTTATTCTCAATGGAGAGAAGTCTTCCGAAGTAAGAGTGATTTCAGGTGTGCCGCAGGGGAGTGTTGTAGGACCGTTGCAATTAACAATATATATAAATGACCTTGTGGATAACATCGGAAGTTCACTGAGGCTTTTTGCGGATGATGCTGCAGTGTATCGAGAGGTTGTAACAATGGAAAATGGTACTGAAATGCAGGAGGATCTGCAGCGAATTGACGCATAGTGCAGGGAATGGCAATTGAATCTCAATGTAGACAAGTGTAATGTGCAGCAAATACATAGAAAGGAAGATCCTTTATCATTTAGGTACAGTATAGCAGGTCAGCAACTGGAAGCATTTAATTCCATAAATTATCTGGGAGCAGGCATAAGGAGTGATCTAAAATGGAATGACCATATAAAATTAATCGTCGGTAAAGCAGATGCCAGACTGAGATTCATTGGAAGAATCCTAAGGAAATGCAGTCCGAAAACAAAGGAAGTAGGTTACAGTACACTTGTTCGCCCACTGCTTGAATACTGCTCACCGGTGTGGGATCCGTACCAGATAGATTTCATAGAAAAGATAGAGAAGATCCAACAGAGAGCAGCGCTCTTCTTACAGGATCATTTATTAGTCGCGAAAGCGTTACGGAGATGATAGATAAACTCCAGTGGAAGACTCTGCAAGAGAGACGCTCAGTAGCTCGGTACGGGCTTTTGTTGAAGTTTCGAGAACATATCTTCACCAAGGAGTCAAACAGTATATTACTCCCTCCTACGTATATCTCGCGAAGAGGCCATGAGGATAAAATCCGAGAGATTAGCGCCCACACACAGGCATACTGACAATCTTTGTTTCCACGAACAATACGAGACTGGAATAGAATTGAGAACCGATAGAGGTACTCAAGGTATGCTCCGCCACACACCGGCACGTGGCTTGTGGAGTATGGATGTAGATGTAGTTGTAGAGCAACTGCAGGCGATTTTTTGCTGTATGTGAAGGTACTCGCGTTAGTCGTCTGCTGCCATAGCCCATTAACGCGAAATTTCGCAACACTGTCCTAACGGACACGTTGAGTCGTACGTCGCACATCGATTTCTGCCATTATTTCACGTAGCGTTGCTCGTCTGTGAGCACTGGCAGCTCTACACAAACGTCGCTGCCCTCGGTCGTTAAGTGAAGGACGTTGGCCACTGCGATGTGCATGATGAACACTGTGGATCGCGGAATATTGGATTCCCTGTTTCCAAAACGGAATATCCAAGGCGTCCAGCTGCAAGTACCACTCAGAGTTCAAAATCTGTATTTCCCGTTGTGCGGCTATTAATGAGGTTAGAAATTTATTCAGATGAATCAGCTGAGTGCAAACGACAGCGCTGTCAAAGCACTGCCCTTTTATATCCTGTGTACACAATACTACCACCATCTGTATATGTGCATATCACTATCCCATTAATTTTCTCACATCACTGCATTGATACGCCTTTGGAAGTGCTGCACAGTGAACTGAAGGGACACAACCTGGAATGTAGCAGGAAACTGAGATTTTTACACAACGTCTGCAGGAAACTGGGAACACATTAAACCAGAAAACGAATTTATTAACGGTGCATTTTTTTAGAAACTTCGAAAGCCGCTTCCAGTAGCCCACCTCGCCACAGCCCAGGTGAGGTCAATAGCCCCATTCACCGAGAAATAACAGCGACAGCGCGTAGGCTCACACATGGTCCTAACAGCAGGCCAGCATGTAGACTGGCTTCCATAGAAACTGCAAAACTGCGTGCCGCACAATGACACCAAGCAGAAGCAAAAGCTGTATAACCAGAACTATGTAACGTTACGCCGTTTAAAAATCTGCTGAGTTGTAAAAAGAATTGGTCGCTGTTTGCGGCAGCAGCTAATACTGCAATTACTAATCACACGGGGGTGTAAATTCAGCGAAGTACAAATTCTTATCTTATTCTTTTCTTCTTTTTTGCAACATCTGATTCTCGTAGATAATCTGGAATTCTTCAGATCTGCAGACTTCACAGGTGATATGTATAATAATAAAGTTTACAGACGCACCAATTTAAACAATACTGTTTATTATCACATTGTTAGGAGCAACGACAAACATAGATTCTGCTTCAAATTCATGACGGTATTTACAGTAAAGTCTACAATGGGTTAATTGTTATAAACAGACAGCTACAGTTTAAAGTTATACACTGAGTTGACAATCTGTATGGCAAAATATTTCCATTATACAGGTACATGTTTTAAATACAAAGACCACAGTAATTTTTATGTTTTAGTAGTGAAAAAAGAGATGTTCAATGTAACAATAGTTCAACTACTTCTTTCTTTCCTTACAGTCAAACTAAATCACAGGAGTTCGTACCATATATTGAGAGGCGAAATTAAGTACAGAATTTCGTGATACGGGCAAAACTTATGTATCTGACTTGGTTATCAGTGAGTAACATTTGTTTCCAATTTCTAACAATGCTTTCACCATGAATTGTACAGTTTTAACATATTAAGTAGTTTCTGAAGCTCTGAATGTATGAAACGTATAAGAACATTTAACAGAAATACATTTGGGTTAATAGCATGTTGAAATATGACGGTAGTAATGCTTGATAAATTACATTGGATCACACATTGATTGTAAATAGGTTTTTGTGAATTACAAAAGAACCAGATAATCTTATTTATTTGTGCCAATGTCAGCAGTATATTTCAGTACATAGGACGTTAATACATAGTTACTATTTCCACAATACTTCCTAAGGTGATTTTTACCAATGTTAGACCATTTTGTATTATTGTCGTTTGGTACTGTTTGCATTTACTTTTACATGTATTTCCTATCTAATTATAAATATAGTAAATAGATATTCTATACATAAGTTCGGATATGGTCGAAAACAGCAGTTACTCTTCACATCTCTCTGAAAGATTTTGCGCAATATGAAGATTGTCCAAAACGCTTAAGAGCGAAAAGAAGGAACAGGTGATTCACATGAATGAGCTGACCCATTTCGAAAAATTGGTCAATGCAAAAAATTTTTCTTCGATGCAAGTAATATATCCCTAAACAGAATAAGAAATTTCATAAGCCCCAATGTTATATAGAAAAATATTTTTAAGCAACATGTAGTAAAGGGTAAAATGACATATGTTAAAGATCACAACACCTTTTCATCAAAATATTACACAAAAAGGATAAAGTTACTGGAAAATTATCTAGTATAATTTAGATACATTAATTTAGAAAGGTAGCTTGTGAAATGAAGAGTAACATTTCCTCAAAATACAGACATGACATTAAGTAAATCATAAAATGACATATATGACAGTACAGAAAGGCTTCTATAAAAATTCTGGATAAGTATTACAAAACTATATTCGTTAAAAAATGCAATAAAAGCATATGGATTACTCAATATTAAAATTTTCAATTGATTAGTTCCCTTTTAGTAAGTAAGTATGGGAAAAGTGTTTGCTCGTAGGATCTTCTTTCAAAATTGACTTTTTCAAAGTTGCTTAGGATGCATGGGTTTTATGTTCAAGGATTAACTCAAGATTAGTATCTTAGATTATTTATAGAGTTTGGACATTTCGAAGATATGAAAAATCAATTCACATTTAATCCTAACACAGACTCAGGGAATCAGTCGTTCCCTTAATAAACAACCTAGCTTATCACACACTCAGAAAATCAGTAAAAAATCCTTAAGTAATTTTCACCAGCAATCCTACTTTTAATTACTGACTTTCCTTGTAAGCAAATACATAGGTAGCTGCACAAGATGACTATACCTAAATTTAATAGTTTACACTTTATGAAGCTGAAAGGCAAAGTCTTTCCTCTTTCACATGTAAGTAGTGTTGAAAGACATTTTTCATTTAAAACACTTGTGTATCAAATTTACAAATAAAATCTGTCTCCACTTCAATCCTCAAAAAAATTCATTTGATTAAGTTTCGTTTCTCACATAAACAAGTAAAACTTCAACAGCTTTGGCAGAGACTTTTTGGGGCAAATAATGGTAACGTCAGTTTGTCTTCTTGCATATCTGTTCCGACGTGTAGTCAGTCTAGTAACCAAGGGTGTGCACGTGAACGTTCTATAGAGTCCCATTGTTTGGAGTGTCTGTTGTTAGATCTGCCATAGTTCGCCACTTATCGTGTTTTACCAATCTGCCAGTCCTGCGATGTCCGACAATCTGCAAAGAGCGGTTCTGGCGAAACAAGCGCTGTATCATTTGACAGATACAGAGGCGAGTGAGTGTGCCAGGACTTACCCCAGTTCACTGCTAGTAGCGCCACGTCACCACAATGCGTTTGTGCATGGGCACACAAGTATTGCATCATAATTTAAGAATGAAATGGAAAGTTAACATTGCTTTTCCAAACTTTGTCGGCATGTGCTTTAATATATTTATGAGTAAACTGTCAAATCCCAGATTGATCAGATTAATATTTTCCCTAAATACATTGCTCTAAGAAAAAAGTAAGTGGTATTAAATAATAAAGCTAGGAACACAAACATTGGTCATAATGTGTCGATATATGTCAAAATTAACTGGTACATGTGATTAAAGCAACATGTTGGTCAGAATGCACGTTTTTAAGAGAAATTGAAGGTGTTGAATATTATACTTAGAAATATGAAAATTTGTATGAAGCTTCAGTTTAGTATAGAAACATGTGACCCCATTGGTCTACCTCTAATAGTTTTAGAATAATTTGCTGAAAACTAAGTTTGGAACAAAATCATCCTTATTTGTAATAGATTAAGTATCTGTGATATTAATGCTAGAGAGTTACGTTTTTAACACGTGATGAAACCCATTAAATAATAGAGCTATAACAAGTTCCAAGGCCTCAACGTAAATAATAACAAATACAAGGTCTCTTGAAGTTGTAGTTCAGAGGTCATGTTCTACTGTCAGTCCGTTGTAAAGAATCTAGAGGACAAAGTTTACATGTAGACGAGCTAAAACTTCTTCTGTGATTTTAAACAACGTAACTACATTCATTAAAAAAAATACGAAGATTCTAAATTAATTCATGACATTGTCGTAAAATACTGTGTGTTCGAGAAAGAGGCCATTTAGAGGCTACTACAGTGGGCGTAGAGCGGATAACAGCAGATGCTCCCTTGGCCGTCCGCAGCGCCAGTATGTAAATACAGCCCGAGAGGAAAGACTTCGCACCCAGCCACCGTACGATCTACGTCAGTCAAACGCCAGAGTACGCGACGCCTCAGATGACGTCACAGCCAGACTGCAACTAATCTCATATTTTCGGTACCAATAGGAAGTGAAATCGCGAGTACTGTACACCATCCTGGATTTCTTACATTTCAGAGAAGTAACTGTTAATGTGCCGCCCATAATGTTAGCAACTCCACATCGCAAGTGGTGACAATTATTTCCCACTTTTGTGGTGAGCAATTATTTTGATTATCAGAAGTCAGGGCGAAAAACAGTTTAATAGGAACTTACAATGGAGTTCCCTTCTGAATGGCTCGTAGTGCTGTTTAGGATAGAGAGAATCATTATTAGTATTAACATAATGAATATTACTATGTTGTGAATGTGAAATTCTACGAAATACACGCATCAAAAAAATTCCTGCATCACCTCCGTTCCAAGAGTTCTGGAACCTGTACAGAAAACTGGAATAGAGATAAACATATACGTCATTTCCGCCCTTATTATTGCTCATGGAAACAACACATTGCATGTTGTACCACCATACAATGAGAACTTCAGAGATGGTGGTCCAGATTGCAGTACACATTGGTACCTCTAATACCCAGTCTACTGCACAGTTTGAGTCGTAGGACGACGTCCTGTGGCTGCACCAAAAGCATTATTCAACATGGTGGCGTTGCCGTCAGGGTTTCTCCGAGCCATAATCTGTAGGAAGCAGTCATCTACTGCCATAGTAGCCCTTGGGCGGCCTGAGCGAGGCATGTCATCGATAGTTCCTGTCTCTCTGTATCTCCTCCATGTCCGAACAATATCGCTTTGGTTCACTTCGAGACGCCTGGACACTTCTACTGTAGAGATTCTTGCCTGGTACAGTGTAAAAATGCGGACGCGATCGAACCACGGTATTGACCGTCTAGGCATGGTTTAACTACAGATAACACGAGCCGTGTACCTCCTTCCTGGTGGAATGACTTGAACTGATCGGTTGTCGAACCCTCTCCGTCTAATAGGCGCTGCTCATGCATGATTGCTTACATCTTTGGGCGGGTTTAGTGACATCTCTGAGCAGTCAAAGGGACTGTGTCTGTGATGCAATATCCACAGTCAACGTCTATCTGCAGCAGTTCTCGGAACCGGGGTGATCGCAAAACTTTTTTGATGTCTGTATATCTAACAAATAGGACTTAAAATCTTCATTTGTAATTATAGTATTGATCCCACTGAGGAAATAGAGAATAGAAACATTTCTTTCAGTGGGCTGCACAAGAATGTGGACTTGCAGACTGTGAACTATGGTCAGTATGTTCTCCATCGCTTTCTGGGTGACCATAGAAATATTTTCCAGGCTCTAGTAAAAGGCAGCGAACAAGATTTTAATATTTCCTCCTATTACAGATGACTTAGGAACATTATTATTATTAACCTGCCGCGCCACAGTGTGGCAGCCCAACCTGAAGACGTCTGGACACTGTTTCACTTTGGTTTCATCACGTGTTGAAGACAGTCACAACAGCATGCCTCGAACTCTCGGCAAGTCGTGCAGTTTCCGGATGATCTTGTCGAGCTTCTGGGCCATCATAGTATGCTCTCGGTCAAACTTTGACAGATCAAGTGCCTTCCCCATTCTACACACGGACAGCATGTTCACTGATACTACATGAACCCTGCGTGTCTGACTAGCAGTCATTCCTCGCCAGGTGACGCTGCTATCGCCTAGACGGGTTTATATCGACAAGGTCGGTGGTCATAATGTTTTTGCTGATCAGCGTATTTCGCAGTTCAAGATAACTGTTTGCAGTGCTATGTGCAACAGAAAGACAGTCTTGGACATCTTTGACACTTCTGGCAATAAGCAATAAAACGGCAAAGGGTCCTTCTGAGACCCTACCTCAAGGAAATCGGCAGACAGTCGTCTGAGCAACTGTTACAAGACTCATCTACGATAGCCGCAAAGAAGAGTGAAACCGGAAATTATACAAGTGGAGTTGTACAACGTTCACAGGATGTAGGAGTATACCAGTGTCTAAAGACAGATCACTGCAAGTTAACAATGAAGTATATTGCCACGTACAATCCTCTTACTCCAGTTGAGAATTACGAAAGTTCTTTCAATAAATCATTGCTAATCTGTGTTGTTAAGTATTTTTGCTATAGCTGTTTGGCCCCGTGACGAGTTCTATGGCTGCAGCGTGCAAGCAGGGCAACTCTTAATAGAAGCTACTTTGGGGTAGGGGATTTCTCTTCGTCCAGACTTTATATGTTTGACACTAAGTGTATTTAGTGAACACAGCATTAAGGATATAGGACATATTGTTTTGTTTGATTATTATCAAAAGTTGACATGACTACATAGAACAAGAATATCTCACGAACTATATTGTTCCACGAACAGTTCAACATCTTGTAAATTTCAGCAGACACTGTAGCGAAAAAAAAGCGCTGTGTCATCTGAGAGATACAGAGGCGAGAGACTGCACCGGGACTTACCCCAATTCACCTACTAGCGCCACGTCATCGTAATTCACTTGTGCGTAGCGTACAGACCATTGCGCCATAATCTAAGGATAAAATTAAAAATTGAAGTAGCTTTTCCAAACATTGTCAATATATGAGTCAGTGTATTAATGTTTAAACTGTTAATTGTGATCGGATGCATATGCTTCCGTAAATACATTGCTTTAGGTTAAAAACATGTGGTGCTAAATAAAAAAGCTCGAAGGCCAAAAATTGTTCTGAATGTGCATAAGTATGTTGCATGTCTCAACTTGATCGGAGCTACCATTTGGTCAAAATAGGAGTTTTTGAGAAAAATTGAAGTGGCTAAATATTAGGCTTAGGAAGATGAAAACTGGTATGAAATGTCACATTTATATAAAAATCTTAACTATGTGACCCCATTAAGCCACCTGTAATAGTTTTCAAGTAATTGACTAAAAACTAAATTTCGAAAAAAAGTGTCTGTACTTGTTGTGAATTAAGTATCAGTTGTATTAATGATAGAAAGCTCTGAGTACAGCACTTGATTACCTCCATTAAATAGTAAAGTAGTAACAAGTTTCAAGATTTTGATATAAATAACAATCAGTACAAGGTCTCCTAAACATAGGTCATGTTCTGCAGTCGGTTCCGTTCTAAAAGTTCTAGCTGGCAAAGTTTAAATGCAGTCGAGCTGCAGCTTTTTCTGTGATTAAAGCCAACTTCCTTCCATTCGTACAAAAACTACGAAGATTGTAGATTGACTCATGACGGAGTTATTTAATAATATGTGTTCGAGAAAGCGGCCACTTAGATGCTAGTATCTGCGCATGTGGCATGACGGTATATGTCCCCTTAGGCCGTCCGCTACGCCAAATTTTAAAAACGGCCTGATAGATAGACAGACACTTCACACCGAGCTACCTATCGGTCCGCTTCATCCAAACGCCGGCTTTCAGCTGCTTTCGCACTGGTGATTTCGTCGCCGCGATCCAGCCGCGCGGATCAATCGCTGCAATGCGCGACTATCGTGCGGCTGAACCGTGCGACTGCATCGCCAGGCACGGGCTCAACCGCGCGGCAGCAACTCTGTGGCGGGAGCTGCCTGTGTGCTTGTGCCAGCCGGTTCCGAAATGGATTCTGACGAGGAAGTGTTGCTTTTCGCTCTGTTGTTGAAAAGGAAATAAAGACACTGCCGACGTTAAAGAAAATACTGGATTCATCCTCTACTGAATACTCGAGAGAAACGTGACATTTTTTCACTATTTATTATGAATTAAGAGAAAACCCTGCAAAATTGATGAACTATTTCAGAATGTCTGTACCATCTTTTGATGAATTATGTGCTATGCTAAGGCCAAATCTCACGAAGCAAAATGCCCAAATGAGGAACTCTATTTCAACCAGAGGAAAGACTAATGATTACTTTAAGGTAAATAAAATGGTTACTTTACATATACCTTTATTTTTAAAGTAGGTGTAACAGTAATTTGCTCCGATGTGTAATACTAAAATACAGCACAAAACTGTGATATTTCGCTACCCAGGGAATAAATCAGTGACACAGGTGAAAGTGTGGCATCACGATTTGATGTACCTGGGCTTGGATTAGATATAGGTACAGTTATGGGTGAATTTGAGTATATAGGCATTGGTATTTGTGAAGTGAAGTGAACTGAAAATTATAGTTGTCTAGTGAGCTGTAAGACCTGCCGTACTTCTCAAAACTGGCATTACTTCAAATTTAGCGTCCATTTTCAAATGTTGCGGCACAAATTTCAAATAATCTAATAATGATAGTAGGAAATGTTTGTCAGGGTCATCTGCTTCGGCCATTGACGTGTTTTTTTCTTGATGTTTGCTGCAAGTACCTGAAATAATTTCTTCTCGTCTGTCATCTTTTCTCTTACGGGAATTGGAGGCAACTCCATCTTGTACATTAGAATTATTTGCCTCATCAGTATGTGCATCAGTTTCTTCCAACTCTGGTGGTTTAGTGGCAGTTACAGGTGATGGGAAATTAAGCATAACGAAATATACATATTTTTTGTGGGTTTCTGCAGGAAAACCACATTTTGAGGCTTTTCTCTTGTTGAGTTCTCTTGTGTAACAGTCACGAATGTTCTTCCACTTCTCCTGTAACTGTGTTGCTGCAAAACACAAAACTCTCTGATTTCAGGTACCTTGCTACAGGCTGTACATATACAGAGCTACATTATTCCTTCAAATGTGGGCTATCCACTACATCAATAATCGTGCGAGAAACTTGTCAGGAGATATGGGATAATCTACAAAGCATATGAATGCCACCTGCATCACAAGAAGATTGGATCAATATAGCAGAAAAATTTAAAGTATACGTTGATCTTCCGAGCTGTCTTGGTACAATTGACGGAAAGCATGTAAGAATTGTTTAACCTGAACACAGTGGCTCCTTTTACCATAACTACAAAAACTTTTTCTCAATAGTGTTATTAGCAGTTTGTGACGCTGATTATCAATTTACATTCATAGACGTAGGATCATATGGCAAAATTGAGGACTCACAAATTTATAAAAACAGTGAGCTTGTAAGTAGACTGTTTAGGTTTTTATGTTGCTAACGTCACGTAACGCTCTGTATGAGAATCACTGGCTGTGGTGTGTGCAGTCTGTGGCTGGTTGGCATTGTTGTAATATTCGCTATTGTAGTGTTGGGCAGTTGGATGTGAACAGCGCGTAGCGTTACACAGTTGGAGGTGAGCCGCCAGCAGTGGTGAATGGGGAGAGAGAGACGGTGGAGTTTTGAGAGCGGATGATCTGGCCGTGTGTCCATCAGTGACAGTAAATTTGTAAGTCTGGATGTCATGAATTGATATATACATATATATATATTAAGACTTTTGAACACTATTAAGGTAAATATATTGTTCTCTATCAAAGTCCTTCATTTGCTAACTGTGCCTATCAGTAGTTAGTGCCATCAGTAGTTACAATCTTTTATTTAGCTGGCAGTATTGGCGCTCGCTGTATTGCAGTAGTTCGAGTAACGAAGATTTTTGTGAGGTAAGTGATTCATGAAAGGTATAGGTTATTGTTAGTCAGGGCCATTCTTTTGTAGGGATTATTGAAAGTCAGATTGCGTTGCGCTAAAAATTTGAAAAATTTATTAATGATTGTGCTGGTAAACCCCTTACGTTATTTGATTTTCAAACAGCTGAGCAAAATTGAACATACTCAGACATTTCTCTTTTTACTTATTTCCCTGTTTACTCATTCCCCAACTTTTGTTGGGGGACGTGGTGGTTTAATTAATGTTCCTAGTCTTGAGATTTTTTCTGAACGTGATGTTCAAGCTTATCACAGTTATCATATTGGGGAACAAGCTAAGAATGACTTTGGAAATTCCTATAAGATACGTCTCTCTGATTTTAGTTTGTATAGTCGTAACAAACGTAAGATAAACTGTGATGAAAGTGTTCATGTTTGGGTTAAAGGTATGTATGTAAAAAATAACCAGTGACTGTACTGCATATTATCATAAATGAAGTTCTTGTAATAGTGTGTGTGTAGGAGAATAATTTTTCCAAAAACATCACAGACTTATGTTAGTGTTGAAGAACCACCTAATCACCTAGTGATAGTTCTTCACCATTTAAGGCGACCAGCGTGTTCCTTTATGAGGTGACTAATACTTTGTGAAAATGGGGAAGTATAATTTGAGAAATCAGTGTCTCTTAGAGAAAATTTCCAGATGAGTAGAAATCCATTTAATTCTTGTGGATTTGCAGAAGTCCTAAGATAGGGTAGCACAAAACTATTTGTGGATGAGTATGATGAATAGTGGCATGTCTAAAACATCAAAGCAATTAAAGTGTTCTCTACGGACTGTGTGAGTACTGTCAGATGATGAAATTCAGTGTCACTGGTGTTTCCTGTTGCAAAAGAGTTATCCAGGAGAATGCAACAACACCGACGCTATTCGCTATTAAAACAGATGTGGAGCAAACTGTTTAAGCCTGGAGAAATAAACGTGTAGGCATGGGATTCCCTGTGAGGGACGAACCCTTGTACACACTTTTCTTTGCTGATGACCAGATCATCGTAGCAGGAGTTAAGGATGATGCTAAGCACGTTCTTTGGAAGTTAAAAGAGGAATATGAAAAAGAGTTTCACAAATAGCTTGACAAAGGGCGAATATCTGAAGGTTGGCAAAAATATCATAGGGGATGTGGAGATTCGAGCCAGCAGGACCAAGGGGTGTATGTATCTTGGGGGCTATGATACGATCAAACCGAAAAGATGAGGACGACAGAAATAAAAAACAGGGCAGGCCGAGAGGACTGTACGACAACTGAACTCAGTCGTTTGGAATAACTAAAAGGACCAAAGAGGTGATATAGAGTTCAGTTGTTGAAACCATCGATACGTGCGTAATGGAAACATGTGAAGTAAATAAGTGTCAGAGGAACAAGTTGCTTGCGATAGGGATGGTATCCGGAAGGTGAAGTTGAGGCGTCTCCAAGATGGACCGTGTGTCAAATACCAAAGTAAGAGAGGCTATGAGCTTCGATAGGTCAGTAATAGCCAAGACAGAGATGCAACTTCTGAAATGGTATGAACGGCTAGAGAGGATGGACGACACCCAACAGCCAATGAAATCGTGGCAGTTGATGCTAGAGGGAAGAAGAAAGCGCTGGCGACGTAGGAGGACCCGTTTCGAAACGTCCATAATGCGATGGATGGCAGAGGACTGCAAAGAGGTGAGTGGCGTGATCGGAGAAAATGGTATGTGGGAAGTAGCACCAACCGTAGAATACTCGCAGTATGATGATGATGACGACGACGATGATGATAATGATGATGGTGCCTCACAACCAGAAAAATCTCACGATTCACCGCCATGAGCTACTAATAGGTGTCTTGAAATACGTCCAATTTCGGTCGACAGTTCATCATCAGGTGTCATAAAATATTTACAAGTGCTTGCAAGGCGCTATATTCAAAACTGCGACTATTTATGGATGTTCCGTTTTTTGACGCCATTTTGTTTAAATCGACTTGTAAGCTGTAGCAAATATTTTCTAATACCTGATGCCCTGATGCTGGTCTATGGACTGAAACTGGTTGTACGAGGGTCACTCCAAAAGAAATGCACACTATTTTTTTTAATCCATCTTTTATTCTATATGTTTGAAAGTTTTACAGTGTGTAGATACATCCTATAGGAGCTATATTTTAATTTCTCCACATAATTTCCATCCCTGTCAACTGCCTTACGCCATCTCGGAACCAGCGTCTGTATACCTGCACGGTAAAATTCTGAACCAACGTGTTGGAGCCACGGTTTGGCAGCGTGCACAAGGGTGTCATCATCTTCAAACCTTGATCCACGAAGAGAGTCTTTCAGTTTCCCAAAGAGAGGATAGTCGCATGGAGTCCGGCCAGGACTGTAAGGCGGGTGTTTCAGTGTTGTCCATCCGAGTTTTGTGATCGCTTCCATGGTTTTTGGACTGACATGTGGCCGTGCATTGTCGTGCAACAGCAAAACATCCTGCTTTTGCCAATGTGGTCGAACCTGACTCAGTCGAGCTTGGAGTTTCTTCAGTGTTGTCACATATGCATCAGAATTTATGGTGGTTCCACTTGGCATGATGTCCACAAACAAGAGTCCTTCGGAATCGAAAAACATCGTAGCCTAACTTCTCCAGCAGAAGATGTGGTTGTGAATATTTTTTCCTTGAGTGAATTTGCATGATGCCACTCCATTGATTGCCTCTTCGTCTCTGGTGAAAAATGATGGAGCCATGTTTCATCACCTGTCACAATTCATCCAAGAAATTCATCTCCACCATTCTCGTACTGTTCCAAAAGTTCGCTGCATACCGTTTTTCTTGTTTCTTTGTGAGCCACTGTCAACGTACTGGGAACCCACCTGGCACAAATCTTTTTTAACGCCAACACTTTCAGTATTCTGCAAACACTTCCTTCCCCTATCCCAATGTAGCGTGACAATTCGTTCACTGTGATGCGTCTGTCAGCAGTCACCAATTCGTTAACTCTTTGCACATTGTCTGGAGTGTGTGCAGTACGAGGCCTGCCGCTGCGAGGACAATCCTCAATATTGCCGTGCCCGCTTTCGTCACGCAACCTGGCTTGCCCACCGACTAACTGTGCTGTGATCGAGAGCAGCATCTCCATACACCTTTTTCAACCTCTTGTGGATGTTTCCTACCGTCTCGTTTTCACAGCACAGGAATTCTATGACAGCACGTTGCTTCTGACGAACGTCAAGTGTAGCAGCCACATTGAAGACATGCTGCGACGGCGCCACTCACGGGAACAGGTTGAACTAAGTTTGAAAACAAGCGGGAAGGATATATCCACACACTTGAAAACTTTCACTCATGCAGAATGAAAACTGCATTTTTACAAAAGTAGCCACCCTCGTAATAAGTGTCTTGAAATAGATCCAGTTTCGGTCGACAGATCATCATCAGGTATCATAAAATATTTACAACTGCTTGCAAGGTGCAATATTCAAAACAGCTACTGTTTACGGATTTTACGTTTTTTGACGCCATTTTGTTTAAATCGCCTTGTAATCGGTAGCAAACATTTTCTGATACCTGATGTTGGTCTATGGACTTGGTTGTATAATAAAGAATTGTTTCTACCGCTATTTACCGTACATTATGGCGTTCTTCCGGGAATGTCCGTAATTGAGACTCGTAAGGTAGACTACCAGCAGCCGTTCGTCCAAGGCATTCGCGAATAGAACAGAGAAACGAGGGAAAGGGAAGGAGGATGATGACTGCGGCACCAGACGTACTATCCGCCGCGCACCAAGAGGCGGCATTCGGAATAAAAATGTAGATGCAAGTAGAGTTTTTTTTTTCCTTCCTTGTCCCCCTTTAGAAAGTTTTCTCACCGACTCCTTTTGGCAGACAGCGGCAGCCACCAGGAGGTAGGGGATGGCGGGCGGCGGCGCTGCAGGCCGGCGGGGGTTCCCCGGGCCGCGCCGGGCAGGGCCAGCGTGTCCGGAATGTCTTCCTCGGCGCGGCGCGGCGCGGCGGGCTGCGGGCGCTGCGAGAGATCGATAGCACGCGGGGCGGTGTGGTGCGAGGAGCGGCGCGGCGAGGCCGGCCCGCTGTTCCAGGGACAATCCGGGAGCACGCCGCGCCAGCCGGCGGCATGCGGGCAGCGCCTCACTCTCTGGCGCCGCCTACACAAAAGCTCAGGAGGGCTCTCGGAGAGGCGACGGTCACAGTCTAGCCAACAGGGGATTCAAAAACCTTCTCAAAGAAATTAGAATGAAATGAACACCCTTAGCTGCTTACAGGCGTTGACATAACATCAAGGTGGATAGATGAAAATGTGTGCCCCGGCCGGGACTCGAACCCGGGATCTCCGAGCTTACATGGCAGACGCTCTATCTGTGGTGTCACCGCCAGACACCACACTTGCTAGGTGGTAGCCTTTAAATCGGCCGCGGTCCGGTAGTATACGTCGGTCCCGCGAGTCACCACTATCAGTGATTGCAGACCGAGCGCCGCCACACGGCAGGTCTAGAGAGACTTCCTAGCACTCGCCCCAGTTTTACAGTCGACTTTGCTAGCGATGGTTCACTGACAAATTACGCTCTCATTTGCCGAGGCGATAGTTAGCATAGCCTTCAGCTACGTCATTTTCTACGACCTAGCAAGGCGCCATTATCATTTGCTATTTATCTTGTGCCGGCCGAAGTGGCCGTGCGGTTAAAGGCGCTGCAGTCTGGAACCGCAAGACCGCTACGGTCGCAGGTTCGAATCCTGCCTCGGGCATGGATGTTTGGGATGTCCTTAGGTTAGTTAGGTTTAACTAGTTCTAAGTTCTAGGGGACTGATGACCTCAGCAGTTGAGTCCCATAGTTCTCAGAGCCATTTGAACCATTTTTATTTATCTTGTGATGCATGTACCGTCAGACCGATGTTCACCAATTATGGATTAAAGTTAAGTATTCCAGCAGCTACGTCCTTTATTTGCTAGTCTCCATTACTTGACCTGTTCCAGACCTCACGCCAGCCTGCGTGAGCTTAAACGCGTGCCTTTCGGCTTCCTGTCATAGAGGACTGGCTGTCTTGCCAGTCCACAACACTACCCATCTGAGACACCGAGGACACAGAGGATAGGGCGACTGCAGGGATTTATCTCTAGCACGTCTCCCGTGAAACCCACATTCTCAACGTGTTCTCCCGCACTACATTCGTTGTGCCCTTGCCTATTATACTCATTACTCGCGGCGCATTGCCGATTCCCGTAAGAGTTCGGGCACTGTTTGTGCATTCGCACAGAAGAAGAGGATGGTCAAGTGGCCGGTGAGCCTTAACTATACACCCTATATACTAAGATGGTATCTGTCCTTCTCAAAGAATGACGACCATGAACAACCTGTAGCTACATGCACATCTATCCCTCAAAGCCACCCTACAGTTTCTGCCCGAGGGTAGTTCCGGTACCACTATCATATTACAGTACTTGCGGCGATCCTCTCCAACGTTAATAAGTGATGTAACACATCGTTTTCCTAGCAGAAAGTTGGATTTGTTCAGGATCAAAATACATAAGATGTACCGCCATCATGTAATTTACAACCTGTCTTTTTTTTTACGTACTTCTACCTCACTATGTTAATTTAAATTACTGGTATCACTGAGCTGCTGCTTTGCCTGACCGTCAGCGGCGCTAGCAGCTCGTATCGATATACACTACTGGTCACTAAAATTGCTACACCAAGAAGAAATGCAGATGATAAACGGGTATTCATTGGGCAAATACATTATACTAGAACTGACATGTAATTACATTTTCACGCAGATTGGGTGCATAGATCCAGATAAATCAGTACCCACAACAACCACCTCTGGCCGTAATAACGGCCTTGATACGCCTGGGCGTTGAGTCAACAGAGCTTGGATGGCGTGTACAGGTACAGCTGCCCATGCAGCTTCAACACGATACCACAGTTCATCAAGAGTAGTGACTGGCGTATTGTGATGAGCCAGTTGCTCGGCCACCACTGACCAGACGTTTTCAATTGGTGAGAGATCTGGAGAATGTGCTGGCCAGGGCAGCAGTCGAACATTTTCTGTATCCAGAAAGGCCCGTACAGGACCTGCAACATGCGGTAGTGCATTATTCTGCTGAAATGTAGGGTTTAGCCGGAATCGAATGAAGGGTAGAGCCACGGGTCATAACACACCTGAAGTGTAACATCCACTGTTGAAAGTACAGTCAATGCGAACAATAGGTGACCGAGACGTGTAACCAATGGCACTCCATACCATCACGTCGGGTGATACGCCAGCATGGCGATGCCGAATACACGCTTCCAATGTGCGTTCACCGCGATGTCGCCAAACACGGAAGCGACCATCATGATGTTGTAAACAGAACCTGGATTCATCCGAAAAAATTACGTTTTGCCATTCGTGCACCCAGGTTCGTCGTTGAGTACACCATCACAGGCGCTCCTCTCTGTGATGCAGAGTCAATGGTAACCGCAGCCATGGTCTCCGAGCTGATAGTCCATCCTGCTACAAACGTCGTCGAACTGTTCGTGCAGATGGTTGTTGTCTTGCAATCGTCCCCATCTGTTGACTCAGGGATCGAGAAGTGGCTGCACGATCCGTTACAGCCACGCGGATGAGATCGCTGTCATCTCGACTGCTAGTGATACGAGGTCGTTGGATCCAGCGCGGGGTTCCGTATTACCCTCCTGCACCCACCGATTCCATATTCTGCTAACAGTCATTGGACCTCGACCAACGCGAGCAGCAATATCGCTGTACGATAAACCGCAATGGCGATAGGCTACAATCAGACTTTGATAAAAGTGGGAAACGTGATGGTATGCATTTCTCCTCCTTACACGAGGCATCACAACAACTTTTGACCAGGCAACGCCGGTCAACTGCTGTTTGTGAATGAGAAATAGTTTGGAAACTTTCCTCATTGGTGTGGCCACTGGCCCCAATCTTGTGCGAATGCTCTGAAAAGCTAATCATTTACATATCACATCACCTTCGTCCTGTCGGTTACATTTCGCGTCTGTAGCACGTCATCTTCGTGGTGTAGCAATTTTAATGACCAGTAGTGTATATCCCTCTCCTAGTATCTTTGCTCGACTACATTACTTCCCGGTCTTCGTCTGTCGCAAAGCGAGTTCTGGTCGCGAGTCAGTTGGAACGAGTCTGGAGCGCAGTCCGGACCTGCGAGTCGGGGAGTTGCAATGCGGCACTAGTGCAGTCGGATTGGAGCAGCAGTGAGGTCTGCGTCCACATGGCTCGCCCGACCATTGCCGCCACGCACTTGCGCCGGGCCACGGTCTTGCTCGATCGTCGGTCGGTCTTCGTACGAGACGAAGCGTTTTGGTTCGCCGATCGTTCGTGAATCTGCTGAGTGTGCGTGCATCGACTTGCGATTTGTTGCTGTTGGGTGTTGTTCAGGTCTTGGTGCAAGTGTTTGTAAGGTTGTGTGTGTGATTGGCGTTATTTCCACTAAGGACTATTTTAGATGTCGTCGGCATTCTGAGAGGAGTCGGTCGTTTGCTGGGACCAGGGAAGTTATCTCCGCGCGGTGCACTCATCTGGCTCCGCTGGCGGTCCCTGCGCAGTGTCGGAGCGGGTGTGGAGCTGTCCGATTGCTACGAGCTTCGTGGTTCACCGACCCAGGACGTCAAAGTTGAGTAGTGGTTTCAAGTACCCAAGTCACATCCATTCATGTCGTGTGGTTCGTTTCGGTAGTTAGCTGTTTGGGAGATTTTCCTGTGCGCAACACCGAGTGTTTGTGTTGCTGAAATTTAGGCGCCATGCGGTGGAATTATCTATATTGGTTGACTATATTTCAAGTGCAGCAGCGGAATTTTCTGCCTTGTGGCCGATAGTGTTCCGGTTACCTGCCCTGGCCACTAACGTAATTTCAGGCAGTGTCCTTTCTCCAACTGTTGTCGGTGCCCAACACGGCGTGTAGATTCGACAGCTTAATACAGATACATATTTGATTGTGGATCATTACACCCGTAACATTTTTTGTTTGAATTCTCATGTACCGATCGGTGGCCAGCAAGTCGTTTGTCGCTCGGTCCGTGGCTGTCCCTTGGTTGGGTTCCGACGGATCAAGTGTAGTTGGGCTCACGACCTGTCCCACCTAAGTGAACGAGGCAGACCGAACCCCTGGAGGCTTCTGAGTGCCATTGTCTTTACTGTCTTTATCGCCGATGTTTAACTGTCTATTTATAATCTATCATAGCGAATGATAAAAAAATTCTTGATTTTACTGTGTTGTATGTAAGTATGATTGAATTCCGGCAAGTGAATATTTGCTGGAAGGTTATTGCCGTTGTGTTGTCTTTTCTTTTAGTCCGATTTCAGCTACTTAAAACTTAAGGCTTATGGTTATGCTTTATTTAAATTTTGGAAAATTAATTGTGGGCCTTCAGCTTTGGAACCTTATTCTTAAAATGACCTTTCAAGCTTAAACACTGCGGCCTTCTGCCTTTGAAATGTTATGGTAATTTATTTTAAAATCTTGAAAATTTTATTATGAGCCTTCAGCCGTTTGCATTGCATCTAGTATCTTGTTTATGTTTGTCTATCCACCCTTGCCTTGAGGCTTTCAGCCTAACTCGTATATATATATATATATATATAATACGGGGTGTCCCAGCTATCTTGTCCACCCAAAATATCTTTGGAACAATAACAGCTATTGGAAAACGACTTTCACCGGTATCAATGTAGGGCTGGGGCCCATGAATGTACATATTTGGAAACATTCTGAAACGAAAGCATATGTGTTTTTAACACAAACTTGTGTTTTTTTAAATGGACCTCCTATATTTTTTCTTCAGCAATCCGTAGCATGACAAAGCACATACACAATGGCGTTGATTGCATCGCAATATTCCCATTACATCCCGAGATATTAAGACGCGAAGTTGACGCTTGAAACACCCGACATGCGCTGCTAGCGCACGTCCTGAGGCTCAGGCGTGAACCCCATGCTGCCCGTAATCGCGATGTGATTGACATGCGTAATCACACTTCCATACTTATCAAGAGGTCCGAAACGAATAATACGGTCTGCTGCCAACCTGCTGCGATTACGGGCAGCATGGGGTTCACGCCTAAGCCTCAGGACGTGCGCTAGCAGCGCATGTCGGGTGTTTCAAGCGTCAACTTCGCGTCTCAATATCTCGGGATGTAATGGGAATATTGCGATGCAACCAACGCCATTGTGTATGTGCTTCGTCATGCTATGGATTGCTGAAGAAAAAATATAGGAGGTCCATTTAAAAAAACATAAGTTTGTGTTAGAAAACACATATGGTTTCGTTTTAGAATGTTTCCAAATATGTACATTCGTGGGCCCCAGCCCTACATTGATACCGGTGAAAGTCGTTTTCCAATAGCTGTTATTGTTCCAGAGATATTTTGGGTGGACAAGATAGGTGGGACACCCTGTATATAATATATGTATATATATAATATATAATATATATAATATATATATATATATATATATATAATTTGTAATTCTAACTGCGTGTTTTCAGTAACTTGAAAATTACCTTGTTGATTTCTAAGATTTCTTGTTTGGAGGCCTTCAACCGTGAAGGATTTGGAGTTGGAAACTTGTAGTTGTAAAAGTTCGGCTATGTGCCGCTTTGGTTGTAAATGTGTTATTAAATTACAATAAATTACAATTTTAATGTGAAACTGACCCCACCTTTATTTGACCCTTTCCACAATCCGAATCACCTGTTCTGCCCAGCGGGTTTGTCCCCATTCTTTTGGCTACAAATCAATATTTTTGAACATAATCTCCGTTCCATGCGACGGTTTTACACCACCTTACTGAGAGGACCTGTATGCCTGCATGTTACAGTTCTACTGGGCGACGTCGGAGCCATCGTCTTCCTGCATCAGTAACCTCCCCTTCATCCTTGATCCTTGATGCCCTAGTAGATAGCGTCGGAAGTTCCATGCCGCTTTTCGCGGATGATGCTGTAGTATACAGAGAAGTTGCAGCATTAGAAAATTGCCGCGAAATGCTGGAAGATCTGCAGCGGATAGGCACTTAGTGCAGGGAGTGGCAACTGACACTTAACATAGACGAATGTAATGTATTGCGAATACATAGAAAGATGGATCCTTTATTGCATGGTTATATGATAGCACAACAAACACTCGTAGCAGTTACTTCTGTAAAATATCTGGGAGTATGCGTACGGAACGATTTGAAGTGGAATGATCATGTAAAATTAATTGTTGGTAAGGCGGGTGCCAGGTTGAGATTCATTGGCAGAGTCCTTAGAAAATGTAGTCCATCATCAAAGGGGGTGGCTTACAAAACACTCGTTCGACCTATACTTGAGTATTGCTCATCAGTGTGGGATCCGTACCAGGTCGGGTTGACAGAGGAGATAGAGAAGATCCAAAGAAGAGCGGCGCATTTCGTCACAGGGTTATTTGGTAAGCGTGATAGCGTCACGGAGATGTTTAGCAAACTCAAGTGGCAGACTCTACAAGAGAGGCGCTGTGCATCGCGGTGTAGCTTGCTGACCAGGTTTCGAGAGGGTGCGTTTCTGGATGAGGTTCCGAATATATTGCTTCCCCCTCGTTATACCTCCCGAGGAGATCACGAATGTAAAATTAGAGAGATTCGAGCGCGCACAGAGGCTTTCCGGAAGTCGTTCTTCCCGCGAACCATACGTGACTGGAACAGGAAAGGGAGGTAATGACAGTGGCACGTAAAGTGCCCTCCACCACACACCGTTGGGTGGCTTGCGGAGTATAAATGTAGATGTAGATGTAGATCCTGCTTCCGCCGGAGTACATCTTTGCGCCGCACACATGGAAATCGGGATGTGCGAGATCCAGGCTGCAGGCTGATAAGACAATACAGGCGAGTGAAGTTTTATGAGCTACTCTCGGGTGCGCAGATTTGTTTCAGGCCTTACGTTGTCATAGAGAAGTTTTTTTGCATTGTTGCGGCGACAAGAACGCAGAAATCCTTTGTCCAACTTCATGAGGGTAGCACAATACCCTTCAGAGCTTATCGTTGCACCGTGAAGGAGAACTTCAAACTGCACAAATCCTTCAGAGTCCCAAAAGACCGCCACCATGAACTTACTGGGTGAGGATGCAGCTTTCAACTTTTTCTTCGGAGGAAAGGCGCGTGGCATTCGTCCTTGGATTGTTGTTTTGTTTTCGGTTAGAAGTGGTCAACCCATGTTCCATGGCCTGCGACGACGTTCGACAGTTGTCACGATCAGCCTCGGAAAGTGCAACGAGTGCTACGGCAAGAAAGGAAAAATGAATTGATTGTTAGTGTTAATAACGATCATCCTCCTATACATCCTCACTGAGCACATTTGTTCTGTGCATGCAGTACACGTGAGGCGCCTAGTTGTTTCCACTGCACTGTGTGGAATACGAAGGTTCTGTTATAGTTCACTAACCTGCTCTCTTCAAGCTGATGTCCCCAGCGCAGAAAACAGCACGCAGATAGTAGGTTCTGTATCTTGAGGCTTAAAAAAATGGTTCAAATGGCTATGAGCACTATGGGACTTAACTGCTGAGGTCATCAGTCCCCTAGAACTTAGAACTAGTTAAACCTAACTAACCTAAGGACAGCACACACATCCATGCCCGAGGCAGGATTGGAACCTGCGACCGTAGCGGTCTCGCGGTTCCAGACTGTAGCGCCTAGAACCGCTCGGCCACTCCGGCCGGCTCTTGAGGCTGAAACTGACTTTTAGCGAGGTTCTGTTCTGAAATAATGTATCACTTCTTTGGGATCCCTCTCGCGTGTTTTAATATAGCAACACGAGAAGACTACATGATCTTAGTACAACACCTTCTGATAGAGCAAAGTACATGATCAAACACAATGTTTACGAAAATCTTTACACTATTTGTGCCACGTGTCTGTGCCTCATGACTACCGGAGTGAATCTTTTAATACTGAGTACTGGCAAACACATCCTGCCACAGACAACATGACTGTACATCTCGACTGCCTAATCCAGAGTGACGACCAGGTACTTAAATAAAAATTGGAAACACATCCTACGACAGAAAACATGTCTGTTCTTCTCGACTGCCTAATCCAGAGTGGCGAACAGCCCGAAACACTTCGCGCGCCATACCAGAAAAGGCGTGACCCGAACGCTTCCGAAGTGCTTCGTCTGCAATTTCTTCAGTCTTTTGTCTTTGATTTAAATTGTTTTTAATAATTCTAAAAGGACTGTGAGATATTTATGTTAAAAAGTGAAGTCATTCCAATGAGTAGTTTAACTAGTAATAATAACTATACTTTAACGTTTTGGCGCCCTTGCTCCGAGCACAGCAGCCTATCACAGAGCAGTAGCATTATGCAGGCGGTCTTTCTCACGGGAATGGTACCGAATCTAACATCTGTCACTGGTACTTCACACCACATTTCGTCATCTATATACTTCTTGCATCTCCACTGCTCTGTGAACAGCTTCTTGGAGCCTAATATGATGGCTGTCAACACTACCAATAGAGACGTCCATTTCTGCAGTGAGGTGTCTGATTATGATCTGTCGATCATGTCGAATGAGAGAGTGCGCACGTAACAAAATTACAGGGATCACGGCAGTATACGGCCGGCCGTTACGCCGGAGGTCGTATAGGTTTGCGATGCTCACAGACTCCCCGCCCAACGACTCACCGTGCTTTTGCTCACAGCCAGTTCTCCGTATACACTCTGCACGCTCTTATGAATGTCTGCAGTGCTCTGGTTTTCCTCCAAAGGAAACGCATCTCCGTTACGAACGCTACTTTGAAAGTTACGTAGTGCGCCGCCACCTATACGAACTTCAGAAAACTACAGGAGTGAAGCGGGAATATTCCACGATGTTCCACAACAAATTCCGCACTTTTTCTACGGAAATTAGCCGAAAAAAAGAACTGTGTTGCATCTTACTGAACATTCAATAATTAAAGAGAGAAATTGGAGTAGAAATGAAAGAGTTTGTAGAAGTAGTTTCGCACTCTCATGACTTTAGGCTGGCGTCACTGGGATGAGCTGAGAACAGTTGACAGGTAATCATTATTTTGTTTGTAAACTCAGTATTGCATTTTATTATGGCATGTCAGCTTGAAGTTTCCTCAGTAGGTAAATAGCGTATCCTTCTCATCATGCCCCACAGATGCTCGATGGAGAATCGGTATCGTGGTTGTGTTGGCTAGGCACGTTATTGGGAAACCTTAGACTGCGCAGCGGATAAAGCACGAAATATCTACATGTGATTACTTCTCTACCGGAGGAATGTGTGTTTGAGATTACTGAATGGTGAACACGACGGACTGGATGAATTTCTGAATGTACCGTACACTGTTCAGTTTTCTGTCAACAGACAAAAAGAGGTGTAAATGTTGGGAAATCGCTGCACATACCACGACGCCAAGAATTATTCGCTACCGAAGTGTTCGGTTAGTTTACTCTCTTCGGAAAAAAAAGGTTCAAATGGCACTGAGCACTATGGGACTTAACATCTCAGATCATCAGTCCCCTAGAACTTAGAACTACTTAAACCTAACTAACCTAAAGACATCACACACATGCATGCCCGAGGCAGGATTCGAACCTGCAACCGTACCGGTCGCGCGGTTCCAGACTGAAGCGCCTAGAACCGCTCAGCCACCAACGGCCGGCCTCTCTTCTGATAATCGCCGTACTACGAAACGGCCGTCAGTAACACCGTGGTCCTGTCATTGAATGCAGTGCGTACATTTTCAGTAAATTTTTCATTTTACACCATGCTTTTATGAGTCTTTGTGCTTTGCTGCTCGGAACCATGCACTTGCTTATCCCGTATGGGCACTGTGTGCAGTGCCTTTAATAGAGCTACATGTGCAGTGACAAACGAAGTACTTTAAATCTAGAGAACTGGCATTTGAAGCTGACTGCTGAACGATTCTACTGCCGCCAACATACACTGCGCGTAAGGACCACGAAGATAATATACGAGAAATCAGGGCTCATACGGAGGCAAATAGACAGCTGTTTTTCCCTCGCTCTATTTCCGAGTGGAACAGGAAAGGAAACGATGTAGATGTAGAAACTATTACAAATTGTACCAGTAAGTATTCTAAGGACCAGTAAGTATTCTAAGGACATTTACTACATGAGGTTAATGTAGCGACAACAATCAAAACAGGCAAGAAGGCATACATATTGGTAAGATTCGTATGGGAAAACTGAAATGCAAAATTACAGATTATAAATATTACAAAAACGGCAGATGGCCAAACCCCAGAGTCTAGGGAAATATGGTCTATCAATCTGAAGAACTAAGTACCAGTAAAACAAAGCGTAGATTTTACAAACGTGCTTGAAGCACCTACAAAGACTTGCAACAAATCATGTGACTTTTGAATAGAACAGTCTTTAAACCCAACTCGCTTCGATGTAAATGTATTCCTCCCTCTCTCGTCGTTTGTGATCCTGATTATTCTCAATTTTTAAGGAAATGATTGTCTTGAAATGTGATTTAATGAAAAAAAGTAAATGAACAAAGCGAATCATCTTTCTGTACGCTATTTTTTAGTCCATAGGACTCTGCGGTACTGAATGGTGGGAGCTGTGGTGTCCACAGCACTCCACAAACGAACGCTAACATTTCACGTATGCGATTAGAGCCTGTGACACAAGAACCCGGAGATAACGTTGCTACCATAGCGCACACACGCACGAAAGAACGTACCGAGCGAGATGGCGCTGTGGTTAAAGCAATGGCCTCGCATTTGAGAGGACGACGGATCAAATCAGTGTCCAGCCACCATGATGAAGGTTTTCCCTGGTTTCCCTAAATCGCTTCACGCAAATTCTGTGATGATTCCTTTGAAAGGGGACGGCCGGTTTCCATCCCCATCCTTCCATTAAGCGAGCTTGTCCTCCGTTTCTAATGATCCAGTTGTCGACGGGACGTTAAACACTTATCTCCTCCTCCTCCTCCTCCTCCAATGAACGTACTGTGCCACCGTGTCAATGACACAATTGCCACAAGATTAGAGAGGTAGGAATTTAATGAGCCTCAGTTCGTCCGTGACGAAGGAAACATCACAGAATTTGCTTGAAGCGATTTACGGAAACCTATATCAGGACGCGGATTTGAACCGCCGTCCTCCCAAATGCGAAGCCAGTACCTTAACCACAGTGCCACCTCACTCGGTACGTTCTTTGGAGCGTGTGGGCACAGATACAATGATCCCTTTCATCATCACTGTACAAAACTTTCCTTTTTTGTTCCCGCTGTTCTTCGCTGTTGAACTTACAGCAATTTTTTCTCGAAGTCCGTTACTGACTGAGTACAACATCCGGCCCCGCTGTGACCAAAAAGCTGTATGTTGATGAGTATGTGCACCTTCCTTGGCCAGCGGGGGTCAAGAAGGGGTACAGTACTTAAATATTGCTACGTCTATATTAGGCAATAAGTCGAAGAACTACTGAGTCTCCTACATCGGGGTTATAACGCTCACTGGAACATCCTGGCCTGTTGTCAGCTTAAAATTAAACCTGTATTGTATTTTTGGTTTATACGCAGTTTATATGGCATAATATTTTAATTAATATTATATTGCTTATTGTTGCGAGCACGACAAATAAAATACGACTCTCACTATTAGTTTCTGCAGTTGAAAATATTTTAACTTTATACACTTTGACCTATTATGTGGGGATAAGCACAACACTGAAAAATTTCCTGCTGTAGACGTACTATCTTTATTTTGCAAAGTAATTTTATATAACACTAATCTGGCTTGTTGGATATGGAACATGGTATCACTACTGTAACTAATTATGGAATAAAAAGATGCCCTTCGCTACTTTCATCTCTTGAATGCACTGAAAATTACTCTTATTACCTGTACGGAACTTACAGTATGTTATGTTTGCTAAACGTAAAAGTTGCAGTGGATTTTTTTTTTTGAAATATATGAATACTATTAACTGCCACGACTAACATGAGGGCATGAAACTAAAAAAATGAAATTTGGTTTTTGTATTATTAGCCAGAACAGGTTTTTCACAGCAGTCTTTGATCACACACAAGTAAAATTTTATCACTCATAAATTATTTACGTAACTGATAACATAATAGCAGCTGCCCACGTCCACCTGAAAATGACATAATAAAATCCACAATTTCCCTCTGAAGACCCCAGGAAGCTGAAAGAGATAATCTTAATGTACCATTACCTGCCCGCTATATTGCAGAAAAACTGCTTTCAGTTCAATTTAATTTGAATTTGCCGCGGCAGCGGTTCCCGAGAAAGATGCACTGCTCTGCGTGATGAAAAGTTCCTAATATGCTGGAAACGGCTAAAAATGTGGAGTGAAATCTTGAGCAAGCTAGCAATAAATTATTTCCGGTAATATTTTGAACAATTCCTATATTCAAAAAATCAACATAAATTGAAAGTACACACCTTTTACAAATATCAGCCTCCAATGGCGTCTTTCTCGATCAAAGGACAAACGAAGGCTACCTAAGCATTCAAGCGAGCGTCATAGGCTCTTACATCTTTAATGGCTACAAGAAGACAGAGACGGTAATATTTTACCCTCCACTATTTATAGACAATTTAATATGCATCTTTTTTGTCTTTTCTAATCATCATTGTCTGCTTTGATTTCTACACTCGCCGACCACAGACGTTATTTGCAAAATATAGATACATAATTATTGCACAAACATAAAAATGAAAAAAGGATTATTTCTTTTTTTTTTTACAGAATCTACGTAATCGACAACCGTTGTGGCGTTCGCTGGGTTATTTAGTGGTTTGGTATTTAACTAATTTGTAAATGGAAATGATAATCTTATTTTATTACATTGAGTAATTACTAAATAATTTTTCTCCCGGCTAAAGATTTGATCAAGTTGCTAAAGAACTCCAAGTTAACGTTGTGTTAAATTGTTGTCTGTAAGTTGTGTAAGTGTCACTAAATCACAGTTCATACAACAGATTCTATACAACTATTGATTAAGATGGAAGCAGTTATCTTCAGCAAAATTATCATTAAAACCACCGAATATCAGCCGCGCACAACACTGACATATGTTACCTGAAACAATATTCTTCGTAACTCGTGCGTAATTAATTTCGCCTCCATACATCAGCTAGAAAAGTTTCTTACAAGGATCGTTCTATGAGCACTGTTTTTACAGAACCAATCTGATTCGAATCATTTTCATTAAAATGAGTTCGGGACCACCGGTGAACATTTATTTTTACACATTTGTATTACGTTCAGCATTTATGTCTGCAGAGTTGCATAATTAGAATTTGCCGCTGTGATAATTGTTAAGATGGCGGCAGACAATTGATAGAGACTTTCTATTGTTAGAGCAAATAAGTATTTTAAATGCTTATTGAACTTTACAGAAACTCTACTTTCGTATTGTGCACTATTTAGACTTCATCAAGCAAACATCTGATTGGTTTCTAAGGAAAACACAGACAAACACGCGATACAAATCGCTATCATCAACGGCTGCGCTCGTTGCAGCGGAAAGAAATAATTAACACAGATAATGATTACTGAGAGAGGAATTACAGTTACAAATAATTAATCACTCATATATATAATAATAATGAACTCTATTTTCAAATAATAATTAATAAATAATTACAATTTCTTAACAGACCTCAGTTTGATATGCGTCTTGCGTGCTGAACCTACTAAAGCCATCCAACAAAAGGTAAAAACAAAGGAAGAGAAACGCAGATCATAAAAGGAATTTACAATTATCATTGTCTCCGCATGATACACATCGATATGTCCAATTACATCGTAGAATATTATATAAATAATTAATTCACTATTTTTTCATATGTCGAATAAATAATGTTTATAACTGTCAGAGGCATAACCCCCCCTCGTCGCACTGTAGCCAAAAATTTATCTCGTGGATGTTACACCGTTCATATAGAAATGAAATAATAATAATAATACAGATAAATGTTTCTCTTTTTCACATACATAACAACGATTTTGTGAACGTCTTACTAGGGGATGTCACATTGTCTATGAAAACCAGTTCATAGATGTTGGCCTCTGATGAATCGTGTGTATGATTGGAGTTAACCCCCTCGGTTTCAGCTGAGGTCTGAAGATGTGCACTGAATCACCGAAACTGGTAGCCATATAATAAAAAATAACATCGTAAAGACAGCTATAGGTGTTCCATTTTGTTACATAACTGAACGGCCGAAGTCCCTCAAACCTCCTATCAGAAGGCCGGAGCGTGAGAATCACAGAGCAGTTCAGCAAACTGCCACCCCAAGAATGACGTGGATCACGCGGATTCCGAGAGTCCACTTCTCAGAACATGTAGAGACATAAGACTACCTTCAACATAAATCTCGCATAATGATCACGATTCTGGATTCCGAAAAATTTTGGCTGGTGTAGAGGCGCACTAACTGTCTTTCTTCCCGGATACCATCCGCGAATAGAATAGGAAAGAGGGAACAAGAAACGTGTACGCTATATCCTCTTCGCCACCCACCACGCAGCGTCTAGTGGAGCACAGCTACGGTGGACCCGACAGGGGTACGGGGAACTCTAGCCAGGGATTGTACGCTTCACACGTGGGCGTCCTGTTAGCACATTATGCTAAGTGAGTCAGATTTAATGTACTAGAGCGCCTGTTTCAACAGCAGACACACGTGTCAGTTAATGGAATTGAACCTCGCCCTCCTGCTCTCCCGCCCTCACCCCCATTCTCATATTCCACCCCCACCCTCCTTTCCCCGTCCTCCAGCCGACTCTATTGTGGTTGATGTGATAGCGCGTCAGGAGTTGTACAGCGACGCACTCGCCGTGTGTTTGTGTTTGAGTTGGCGGACACAACTTGTTAGCTGAGTGCCTTTGGCAGTCAATATGGATTTAGTATGTACAGTTATACACCCGAGGGGAATTCAGTTACGCGGCTTGCTGGCTCCAACCTACTGCGGCACCTTGTACAACTACTGCGCGACGATTTGAATTTGTTGGTGAATAACTTTTCATTTGTGTAACTGACAACTGTTCCCAGAGAATTTACACGTACCCAAACGCGTGAAAAATGTCATTCTTGCTCTATACAGTGTTAATATAATGGGGCTGTTGTAAATAACATATTTCAAGACATTAACTTCTGGAGCTGCAGTTGTTCACTGAGTTCAGATTTCTTTGTAGTAAAAAGGTATTTTTAAAGCAGCTTTTCTTTTGGCTCGAATTATTATCAGTTAAAAATTATTTAATTGCAAATTTACAGTAACAAGTAATTTGTAAGATGGTTTTCGCATATGTCTGTAGGTTTCAGAGGAAAGCTATGTTGGGCAGGTTGTAGGACATTTATACATTTTCTTTAGATATACACTCAACATACACCTGTCGATAACACTGTAGTCACTCAGAGAATGTGGATGAGCTTTTAATAGTAGTGAGGATTTTAGGAAAAAAACGTTTACTAGAACACTACTGGCCATTAAAATTGCTACACCACGAAAATGACGTGCTGCAGACGCGAAATTTAACCGACAGGAAGAAGATGCTGTGATATGCAAATGATTAGCTTTTCAGAGCATTCACACGACGTTGGCGCCGATGGCGACACCTACAACGTGCTGACATGACGGAAGTTTCCAACCGGTTTCTCATACACAAACAGCAGTTGACCGGCGTTGCCTGGTGAAACGTTGTTGTGATGCCTCGTGTAAGGAGGAGAAATGCGTATCATCACGTTTCCGACTTTGATAAAGGTCGGATTGTAGCCTAACGCGATTGTGTTTTAACGTATCGCGACATTGCTGCTCGCATTGGTCGAGATCCAATGACTGTTAGCAGAATATGGAGTCGGTGGGTTCAGGAGGGTAATATTGAACGCCGTGCTGGATCCCAACGGCCTCATATCACTAGCAGTCGAGATGACAGGCATCTTATCCGCATGGCTGTAGAGGATCGTGCAGCCACGTCTCGATCCTTGAGTCAACAGATGGGGACGTTTGCAAGACATCAACCATCAGCACGAACAGTTAGACGACGTTTGCAGGAGCATAGACAATCAGCTCGGAGACCATGGCTGCGGCTACCCTTGACGCTGCATCACAGACAGGAGCGCCTGCGATGTACTCAACGACGAACCCGGGTGCGCGAGTGGCAAAACGTCATTTTTTTCGGATGAATCCAGGTTGTGTCTACAGAATCATGATGGTCGCCTCCGGGTTTGGCGACATCGCAGTGAACGCACATTGGAAGCATGTATTCGTCATCGCCATACCGGCGTATCACCCGGCGTGATGGGGGTGCCATTGGTTACACATCTCGGTCACCTCTTGTTCGCATTGACGGCAATTTGCACAGTGGACGTTACATTTCAGATGTGTTACGACCCGTGGATCTACCCTTCATTCTATCCCTGTGAAACCCTACATTTCAGTAGGATAGTGCACGACCGCATGTTGCAGGTTCTGTACGGGCCTCTCTGGATACAGAAAATGTTCGACTGCTGCCCTGGCCAGCATATTCTCCAGATCTCTCACCAATTGAAAATGCCTTGTCAATGGTGGCCGAGCAACTGGCTCGTCACAATACGCCAGTCACTACTCTTGATGAACTGTGGTATCGTGTTGAAGCTGCATGGGCAGCTGTTCCTGTGTATGCCATCCAAGCTCGGTTTGACTCAATGCCCAGGCGTATGAAGGCCGTTATTACGGCCAGAGGTGGTTGTTGTGGGTACTGATTTATCAGGATCTATGCACCCAAATTGCGTGAAAATGTAAACAAATGTCAGTTCTAGAGTAATATATTTGTCCAATGAATACCCGTTTATCATCTACATTTCTTCTTGGTGTAGCTATTTTCATGGCCAGTAGTGTATAATATAACATTGCTGGAACATTATTCGCTACACAACTACTTCGTCTGGCTTCACTGGAAAAATAGTATTTGTTTAATAAACTTTGAATTTGGAGAGATCAAATACGCTGGTATGTGGTGTTTCGATTTAACGTGAACCTCACAACTATGTGGGGTAAAGTGCCTGTAATTCGGGTGGTATCTGAATATCTGCCATGCTTGGTGTCGTACTACGTAGCTCGCTCCAAAACCATTAGCGCAGGTCATTCAGATTCGCCGTTGAGAGTTGGTACCGGTGCTATTAACTCTTCTTTCTCCACAGCTGTGTTTTCATTATAGTCAAGAGTAAATATTTTCTACAGAGTCAGTTGTAGTCATTCCTCAAGCCAAGTAAGACGTACTTTCTAAGTATTTCATATTACACAGTAACTTAAAGCGTGCTCATTTTCATCTAATTGATAAAAGGGTTAGGTTGTGCCTAAAGAGAAGTAAGTGTGTAGAAATAGGTTGCACTATTTCGGGTACCAGAAATTTGACATGAGTTTATAGGAGCAGATGTTGTGAATCGTATTGGAAATGGCACGTTTCCAGTATTTGAGAGACGAAGATATTTGGCCGTTGATGGCTTGGCCATATTGCAGAGGCGCAACAATGGAAGTGGCTGGGAATGATTAGAAAAAAAATGTGGTATCATTCGTTGTGAGCCCCCGGTTTCTTCATATATGAATTTTCCTCCTTACAATCAGTAGCAAATGCAGATAATGCCTCAGAAGCTACAGTAGGACCATTGTCGACAGCAGTTGATGGTATGCAAGAAAGAGCGGTTTCTACTTTCGAACTCAGCACACATCCTGTACTTACACAATCAAATCAACATCAACGGCATTTAAAGCAGTAGTACTAATATTATCTCACTACAGGAAGAAACCAACTTCAGAAGCCCCATTTGATGTACCTGACAGACGTGCAACATCTGGGGCTACCATAAGTAAGTTATTAGCAAGAAAGAAGCACAGAGCCACGAAACGGTAGGGTCATGCTGAGAAAGACTCCAATTCAAGACTCCATGAAACCGTGTTGAAAGACTCATCACCTAAATATGAAGAGATCGAAGAGCGCGTATATTGCTACCAACTAAGGTCTACTGACGTTTTTAAAGAGACCTGGTTTTAGGGAATCTTGCTTTCGCTGGTATTATGAGCTTTGTGCAGGTGTCGACGATGATTCTTTGGAAGTTTTTAAATGTGACTTCTATATGAAAAATCACAAAAATTAACCATTTTTCTTGTTCTGGCCGAAACGTCGGCAGAATAACCGACAGTAATGCCGCACTCTTTACTTTCGAAACAAATATTTGGTGAGAATAAAAGCTACGATACTCATTCATACATTTTAGTGTTTATTTACAATTAGTAATTATGTGTTCGGCAACGGCCTTGCCGCAGTGGATACACCGGTTCCCGTGAGATCACCGAAATTAAGCGCTGTTGGGCGTGGCCGGCATTTGGTTGGGTGACCATCCAGCTGCCATGCGTTGCTACTACTTTTCGGGGTGCACTCAGCCACATGATGCCAATTGCGCAGCTACTTGACGGAATAGTAGCGGCTTCGGCCAAGAATACCATCACAACGACCGGGAGAGCGGTGAGCTGACCCCATGCCCCTCCTATCCGCATTCTCCCCTGAGGATGACACGGCGGTCGGATGGTCCCAGACGGGCCACTCGTGGCCTGAACACGGAGTGCAATTATGAGTTCCCGAAATTAGGATAACATTTTCTGGAGACAAAAAATTTACGTCGTAGTACTTTATTCTGCTATTACGGAATGAGAAAATATTTGGAAAACTTATTGCTAGGGTAGTATTTAAATTCCCCGGTAATAGCAGAGCACATTTTCCAAAATTTAATAAATGATAATTGCTGGTAATTTTAAATTTAAAAACGATGGTCGACAATAGGACACTTCCCGCTATAGAAAAATGGAAACAATGGCCTTTTTAAGGCGCGTGTTGTGAGGTTTGTTGTCTTCACTAAGTACGAAAGAGATGGGAATTACTATATCCATATTCAAGAACGTAAAGATATGTATATATTTTTTTATTCAACACCTGGAGGTTAGTGCAGCTGACACCACTAAAAGTACCGGTGGTAAATCCCAGCCAAAGAGAAAGTCCAACACAAAACTGACGCGAATGAAACGCAACTTGACATTTTTTCCCACTTATGTTGAGAAAATACTGAAGAGGTTATATAACTGTTGCCCAAAACTCGTCCTGTCTGCATTCTATTCCAACAGGACACGGAAGAATTTATGCAACTAAAATGCTCCTTTATTAGCATCAAATATACTAAATAGTTCTTCCCGTTGGCACTGTAGGTGAATTGTTAACCTGTAGTCTTTCTCTGTAAAGGTGCAGAGTTTCGTTACCATGTTATATTGCAAAAATTTTCATCTTTTTCTCTCTTCCCATAGGATCACGTATTATATGGAAAACATTGCTCTTTTACTATGAGATGGAGATAATTCGCCACTGTGGATGTGGCAGTTTTTTCTTTTTTTGTGTGTGTGATGAGATTTGCGGTGACGCAGGGTATCGATCCACCCATATGGGATGGTTTCGACTTCTGCAAATAATAATGATAATATTAAGTCGGAAACAATACAAAATCGGGGACGACATGGACAGAAGAAAGGAAAAGATAATATTGCGAGAAGATGAAGGAGTACCGAAAAATGGCTAATGGCACAGGAAGAAGAGTAATTTAAGTTGTTGCCTGATCCTGACAGTTCCGAAAAAAATGTATGTTCTGTTGTTCCAAACATTTATTTTTCTTACAGGTGATACCATGATAAAACTCATGTTTTTTCATATTTTAAATAAAGAAGAAACTGGGACCGAATTCGAGTCTCGGTCCGGCACACAATTTTAATCTTCCAGGAAGTTTCATAACAGCGCACACTCCGCTGCAGAGTGAAAACTTCATTGCGTGAAATACGGAATTGTAAAAATGTGAATCATTAGGAAAATATTAGCCCAATAACTACCATGGAAGATTGAAAATTACATAGCAATGATGAAATTTAGAACATAGAAATCATGTTAGAAGCAATTAGAATAAGAAGAATTATGCTTTTTTATGTTTCTGTCAAATGGAAGACAGTAGATTACCCGAAAAATACCCCGATGTTTGTGGGGTAGGAAGTTGAGTTATTTCTAAGAGTTGCTACGCCCTTGAATCCACCTTGTAACTATCATTTTCACGTCTGAAATCCTGGGAATGACACGAAGCAGACTGTTGGATGGTGTGTGCTTCGCGCTGTCAATAAGGCATAACGCCATTACACTCGCATTAGTGATCTTTACATTTACGACTGACTCTGTACACTCCGAAATGTGATTTGTTACTGGGCAACACGGCGCACAATTCAAATTTCAGCTGCTACCACCACGTTTTTTGCTGTCAAGTGCACTTCGTGATAATCAGGGCCAACCTTTTCTCTTAACAGCGTTTAAAACATCCAAAATATGTTTTTCTCTACACGACCATAAACAAGATTCAAATTGAGATACTTTCACTGCTGCCATTTCTTCATCAGTACCCCAGATATTGATATTGTTCTGCTCTTCAGTCCAAATACTGCTTTCATGTGGTTCTCCATGCTACTCTATCCTGTGCAAACTTCTGCAGCTCTGCACAACTACCACAGCCTACATTTATTTGAACACGCTTTCTGAATCCTCTACAATTAGTTTAACCACGCACGTTCCTTCATTACCAAATTAACGATTCTTTGATTCTCAGGACATTTTCGATCAACTGATCCCCCCTTTTAATCAACTTGTGACATGAATTCCTTTCTTCTCCAGTTTAATTCGGCACCAAAGATCAAAATACATGTGCTACCGTTAGTTTCTCGTATTCCAGTCAAAGTCCCCCAGATTCGTCTGATTTAATTCGACTAGATGCCATATACATCATAATTCACGTTTTTTTTTTTTTTTTTTGGTCATCAGTCTACTGACGAATTCCTTTCCTGTGCTAACATCTTCATCTCAGAGTAGCACTTGTAACCTACGTCTTCAATTATTTGCTTGACGTATTCCAATCTCTGTCTTCCTCTACAGTTTTTGCCCTCTACAGCTCCCTCTAGTACCATGGAAGTCATTCCCTCATGTCTTAGCAGATGTCCTATCATCCTGTCCCTTCTGCTTATCAGTGTTTTCCACATATTCCTTTCCTCTCCGATTCTGCGTAGAACCTCCTCATTCTTTACCTTATCAGTCCACCTAATTTTCAACATTCGTCTATAGCACCACATCTCAAATGCTTCGATTCTCTTCTGTTCCGGTTTTCCCACAGTCCATGTTTCACTACCATGCAATTCTGTACTCCTGATGTACATACTCAGAAATTTCTTCATCACATAAAGGCCGGTGTTCGATATTAGTAGACTTCTCTTGGCCAGAAATGCCTTTTTTGCCATAGCGAGTCTGCTTTTGATGTCCTCCTTGCTCCGTCCGTCATTGGTTATTTTACTGCCTAGGTAGCAGAATTCCTTAACTTCATTGACTTCGTGACCATCAATCCTGGTGTTAAGTTTCTCGCTGTTCTCATTTCTACTACTTCTCATTACCCTCGTCTTTCTCCGATTTACTCTCAAACCATACTGTGTACACATTAGACTGTTCATTCCGTTCAGCAGATCATTTAATTCTTCTTCACTTTCACTCAGGATAGCTATGTCATCAGCGAATCGTATCATTGATATCCTTTCACCTTGTATTTTAATTCCACTCCTGAACCTTTCTTTTATTTCCATCATTGCTTCCTCGATGTACAGATTGAAGAGTAGGGGCGAAAGTCTACAGCCTTGTCTTACACCCTTCTTAATACGAGCACTTCGTTCTTGATCGTCCACTCTTATTATTCCCTCTTGGTTGTTGTACATATTGTGTATGACCCGTCTCTCCCTATAGCTTACCCCTACTTTTTTCAGAATCTCGAACAACTTGCACCATTTTATATTGTCGAACGCTTTTTGCAGGTCCACAAATCCTATGAAAGTGTCTTGATTTTTCTTTAGCCTTGCTTCCATTATTAGCCGTAATGTCAGAATTGCCTCTCTTGTCCCTTTACTTTTCCTAAAGCCAAACTGATCGTCACCTAGCGCATTCTCAATTTTCTTTTCCATTCTTCGGTATATTATTCTTGTAACCAGCTTCGATGCATGAGCTGTTAAGCTGATTGTGCGATAATTCTCGCACTTGTCAGCTCTTGCCGTCTTCGGAATTGTGTGGATGATGCTTTTCCGAAAGTCAGATGGTATATCGCCAGACTCATATATTCTACACACCAACGTGAATAGTCGTTTTGTTGCCACTTCCTCCAATGATTTTCGAAATTCTGATGGAATGTTATCTATCCCTTCTGCCTTATTTGACCGTAAGTCCTTCAAAGCTCTTTTAAATTCCGATTCTAATACTGGATCCCCTATCTCTTCTAAATCGACTCCTGTTTCTTCTTCTATCACATCAGACAAATCTTCACCCTCATAGAGGCTTTCAATGTATTCCTTCCACCTATCTGCTCTCTCCTCTGCATTTAACAGTGGAATTCCCGTTGCACTCTTAATGTTACCACCGTTGCTTTTAATGTCACCAAAGGTTGCTTTGACTTTCCTGTATGCTGAGTCTGTCCTTCTGACAATCATATCTTTTTCGATGTCTTCACATTTTTCCTGCAGCCATTTCGTCTTAGCTTCCCTGCACTTCCTATTTATTTCATTCCTCAGTGACTTGTATTTCTGTATTCCTGATTTTCCCGGAACATGTTTTTACTTCCTCCTTTCATCAATCAACTGAAGTATTTCTTCTGTTACCCATGGTTTCTTCGCAGCTACCTTCTTTGTACCTATGTTTTCCTTCCCAACTTCGGTGATGGCCCTTTTTAGAGATGTCCATTCCTCTTCAACTGTACTGCCTACTGCGCTATTCCTTATTTCTGTATCTATAGCGTTGGAGAACTTCAAACGTATCTCGTCATTCCTTAGTACTTCCGTATCCCACTTCTTTGCGTATTGATTCTTCCTGACTAATGTCTTGAACTTCAGCCTACTCTTCATCACTACTATATTGTGATCTGAGTCTATATCTGCTCCTCGGTACGCCTTACAATCCAGTATCTGATTTCGGAATCTCTGTCTGACCATGATGTAATCTAATTGAAATCTTCCCGTATCTCCCGGCCTTTTCCAAGTATACCTCCTCCTCTTGTGATTCTTGAATAGGGTATTCTCTATTACTAGCTGAAACTTGTTACAGAACTCAATTAGTCTTTCTCCTCTTTCATTCCTTGTCCCAAGCCCATATTCTCCTGTAACCTTTTCTTCTACTCCTTCCCCTACAACTGCATTCCAGTCGCCCATGACTATTAGATTTTCGTCCCCTTTACATACGGCATTACCCTTCCAATATCCTCACACACTTTCTCTATCTGTTCACCTTCTGCTTGCGACGTCGGCATGTATACCTGAACTATGGTTATCGGTGTATGTCTGCTGTCGATTCTGATTAGAACAACCTGGTCACTGAACTGTTCACAGTATGACACCCTCTGCCCTACCTTCCTATTCATAACGAATCCTACACCTGTTATACCATTTTCTGCTGCTGTTGATATTACCTGATACTCATCTGACCAGAAATCCTTGTCTTCCTTCCACTTCACTGGCCCCTACTATATCTAGATTGAGCCTTTGCATTTCCCTTTTCAGATTTTCTAATTTCCCTACCACGTTCAAGCTTCTGACATTCCACGCCCCGACTCGTAGAACGTTATCCTTTCGTAGATTATTCAATCTTTTTCTCATGGTAACCTCCCCCTTGGCAGTCCCCTCCCGGAGATCCGAATGGGGGACTATTCCGGAATCTTTTGCCAATGGAGAGATCATCATGACACTTCTTCAATTACAATTACAGGCCACATGTCCTGTGGATACACGTAACGTGTCTTTAATGCAGTGGTTTCCATTGCCTTCTGCATCCTCATGTCGTTGATCATTGCTGATTCTTCCGCCTTTAGGGGCAATTTCCCACCCCTAGGACAAGAGAGTGCCCTGAACCTCTAACCGCTCCTCCGCCCTCTTTGACAAGGCCGTTGGCAGAATGAGGCTGACTTATCAAAATTTAGGCAGTGGCGGGGATCGAGCCCGGCACCGATGACGTTTTGATCATGAATCAAAGATGCTACCCCCAGACCTAACGTGTTCAAAGTGCTGAACTGGAACTTACCCATTAACTGTGGCATAAATTTATTCTGTGTCTATATCACAACAACTGAAATTTGTTGGAATATTGTCTCTGAGCAAAATATTGTAACAGGTATGTAGAGAATGAGTCATAATTTCTGCTGTAAAATCAGTCGGGAAGATTGTAGATCCCACAGAGAGAATCATTAATTCTCAAGAGAACCGTCTCTTTTACCGCTTTGTTCTCGATGTAGGCATCTTTCGTTGAAGTCCTAAATCTTAACAAGAGTGACGGAATATAATGGTGCTGCCCATTACCCCAAATCTGCGATACTGAACACATGATGCTAGACATAAGACATGCGTAATGAAACATTTCATTTTACAGGTGATTTTAGCTCACATCTTTGAATTTGTTACATGGTACACTCACGTCACCACAACAAAGTATTACGAGCAACTGAAGACATGTCCACAAAATTATGCTTGTTACCACAACAGTGTAAATTATTTCCTGCCTTCATAAACAAGAGTTGGCGAAAATAGTACATGTACATGTGAAAAGAGTACGCACTTTTCTGATCTTGTTATGGTCTTCAGTCCAAAGACTGGTATGATGTAGCCCTCCATGCTACTCTATCCCATGCAAGACTCTTCACTCATAATTCGGTAGTATTTACAGCTGTCAGCTCCTGCTCTTTTTGGAAGTGGAATTATTACATTATTCTTAATGTCTGGGGGTATTTCGCCTGTATCATACATCTTGCACACCAGATGGAAGAGTTTTGTCGTGTATAGCTCTTACATGGCTATCAGTAGTTCTGACAGAATGTCGTCTAACCTCGGAGCATTGTTTCCACTTCGGTCTATCGTGCTCTGTCAAATTCTCCATGTCTCCCATCGTATCTTCATCCATTTCTCTTCTATTTCTATAGTACTGCCTCTAAGTTAATCTCCTTTGTATAGACCCTCTACATAGTCCTTCCACTATTCACCTTTCCCTTCTTTGCTTAGGTCTGGTTTTCCATCGAGTTTTTGCTATTCATGGAGCTACTTCTGTTTTCTCCAAAAACCTCTTCAGTATTCCTGTAGGCAGCATCTATCTTTACCCTAGTGATATAAGCTTCTAAATATTTACATTTGTTCTCTAGCCATTCTTGTGTAGCCGTTTTGCATTTTCTGTCAATCTCATTTTTTAGATATTTGTGTTCCCTTTCCCCTGCTTCATTTTTATATTTGATCCCGTCAGTGATTAAATTCAATATCTCCTATGTTATCCAAGGATTTCTATTAGGCCTTCCCTTATTACCTACTTGATCCTCAGCTACCTCCACTATTTCATCTCTCAAAGTTACCCATCCGTCTCCTATTGTATTCCTTTCTCTTTTCTAGTCAATCGCTACCTAAACTTTCCTCTGCTTCATCCAAGTTATCCAGGTCCCATCTCCTTAATTCGGTACCTTTTTTACAATTTCTTAAATTTTAATCTATATTTCATAGCCAACAGATTGTGGTCAGAATCCACATCTGCCCCTGGGAGTGTCTTACAGTTTTTTTTCCAAAATCTCTGTGTTACCATTATGTAACCAGTCTGAAATCTTCCGGTACCGCCAGGCTCTTCCACATATAGAAACTTCATTCATGATTCTTAAACCAAGTGTTGGCGATCATTTAATTACGCTCTGTGCAAAATTCTGTCAGACGACTTTGTCTTTCGTTCCTTTCTGTGCCAGCCGGAGTGGCCGAGCGGTTCTAGGCGCTACAGTCTGGAGCCGCGAGACCGCTACGGTCGCAGGTTCGAATCCTGCCTCGGGCATGGATGTGTGTGATGTCCTTAGGTTAGTTAGGTTTAAATAGTTCTACGTTCTAGGGGACTGATCACCTCAGAAGTTAAGTCCCATAGTGCTCAGAGCCATTTGAACCATTTTTTAACCTTTCTGTAATTCCATATTCACCTACCGTTTTTGCTTCTCTTCCTTTTGCTACTATAAAATTCCAGTCATCCATCACAATTAAGATTTCATCTCACTTAATGATCTGAAAAATTTCTTTTTTCTCGTCATACGTCTCTTCAGCCATCTACAGAGTGAGTTGGCATAAAAAGTTACAGGCCTACTATTGTCGTGGGAGTGGGCTTCGTATCCATCTTGTCTACGATAATGGGTTCACTACGCTGTTCATAGTAGCTTGCTGGCATTCCCATTATCGTATTCATTATTGATCTTACTCCTGCATTACCCCTATTTCATTTTGTATTTGTAACCCTGTATTCACCTACCATAAGTCCTTTTCTCGCTGCCACCGAACTTCACTAATTCCCATTATATATAATTTCAACCCATCCATTCCCATTTTTAAATTTTCCAATCTACCTGCTTGATGAAGGGATTTAATATTCCACCCTCCGATTCGTAGAAAGCCACTTCTGTTTCTCCTGATCACAACATCCTCCTCAGTAGTCCACACCGATCCGAATCGGGCTTTTGTCAGGCTTGGGATGGATAAATACAGGTCACGCTCACAGTCAGGATGATTCGTGACCACTCTTAGTGGGACGTTGTTGGTATTAATAAGAGGATGCCAGCTGGAAATCAGGGAAAAGAGGAGCCCTCTATTTGTGAAAGAAAGGAAATGAGACGGAAGTACGGAGGGTATTTAGAACTGACACCAATACGACATTGTTAACACAAGATCGCGTTTTACAACTGTGGCAAAATGATTGGCACATTTCAAGAACAGGCAGGAGAACACACGAATTTTCTCATAATATCAGGGAGAGACCAGAAATGAGAGCCCTTCACCCGTCGAGCGAAATGATACATTACCTCATCGGTCATGCTCCGTGTGCTATATACACTCCTGGAAATTGAAATAAGAACACCGTGAATTCATTGTCCCAGGAAGGGGAAACTTTATTGACACATTCCTGGGGTCAGATACATCACATGATCACACTGACAGAACCACAGCCACATAGATAAAGGCAACAGAGCATGCACAATGTCGGCACTAGTACAGTGTATATCCACCTTTCGCAGCAATGCAGGCTGCTATTCTCCCATGGAGACGGTCGTAGAGATGCTGGATGTAGTCCTGTGGAACGGCTTGCCGTGCCATTTCCACCTGGCACCTCAGTTGGACCAGGGTTCGTGCTGGACGTGCAGACCGCGTGAGACGACGCTTCATCCAGTCCCAAACATGCTCAATGGGGGACAGATCCGGAGATCTTGCTGGCCAGGGTAGTTGACTTACACCTTCTAGAGCACGTTGGGTGGCACGGGATACATGCGGACGTGCATTGTCCTGTTGGAACAGCAAGTTCCCTTGCCGGTCTAGGAATGGTAGAACGATGGGTTCGATGACGATTTGGATGTACCGTGCACTATTCAGTGTCCCCTCGACGACCACCAGTGGTGTACGGCCAGTGTAGGAGATCGCTCCCCACACCATGATGCCGGGTGTTGGCCCTGTGTGCCTCGGTCGTATGCAGTCCTGATTGTGGCGCTCACCTGCACGGCGCCAAACACGCATACGACCATCATTGGCACCAAGGCAGAAGCGACTCTCATCGCTGAAGACGACACGTCTCCATTCGTCCCTCCATTCACGCCTGTCGCGACACCACTGGAGGCGGGCTGCACGATGTTGGGGCGTGAGCGGAAGACGGCCTAACGGTGTGCGGGACCGTAGCCCAGCTTCATGGAGACGGTTGCGAATGGTCCTCGCCGATACCCCAGGAGCAACAGTGTCCCTAATTTGCTGGGAAGTGGCGGTGCGGTCCCCTACGGCACTGCGTAGGATCCTACGGTCTTGGCGTGCATCCGTGCGTCGCTGCGGTCCGGTCCCATGTCGACGGGCACGTGCACCTTCCGCCGACCACTGGCGACAACATCGATGTACTGTGGAGACCTCACGCCCCACGTGTTGAGCAATTCGGCGGTACGTCCACCCGGCCTCCCGCATGCCCACTATACGCCCTCGCTCAAAGTCCGTCAACTGCACATACGGTTCACGTCCACGCTGTCGCGGCATGCTACCAGTGTTAAAGACTGCGATGGAGCTCCGTATGCCACGGCAAACTGGCTGACACTGACGGCGGCGGTGCACAAATGCTGCGCAGCTAGCGCCATTCGACGGCCAACACCGCGGTTCCTGGTGTGTCCGCTGTGCCGTGCGTGTGATCATTGCTTGTACAGCCCTCTCGCAGTGTCCGGAGCAAGTATGGTGGGTCTGACACACCGGTGTCAATGTGTTCTTTTTTCCATTTCCAGGAGTGCATGATGAATGGCAGTTGCGCCTGCGGCAGTGTGGGCACTCCAGAACGCACGTTGTGTTACTATGCGCTTTACGAACATGCCGGGGTATAACGGCCGTCGGGCATTACGTACGCTCGATCCCAAATCAATGCTGAGGAACGAGTCTGCCTGGCGCATCGGGCACGATACTGTAGCAAGGCGGAGGACGACTAGACAATGTCATCAGCACGCTGCCATTCCAGTGAGGCAGTATTCCGTAAAGTCGGAGAGTAGGCAACTGAGGTCAGCGACCACCCAATCGCACTGCAACAAGTGATTACGTAAACACGCATTCTAAGAGGTAGCGGAAGCAACCTCCTACTCTTGAGCCGATTTCTAATGAATGAATAAAACTGTAAATTTTACTCTCGGAATCTGTAGTACCAACAATAATATCAGCATCCGTGCGATTGGTTAACGGTTTTATATTAGTTTCTTACTGATAAAAAGTAATGTTTTTACCTATTTGGTTTCTTTGCTTCACTGACAGATTCATTTTGCAGAACAGTTGTATTAGGAGCTTTCCCTTCCTAACGCTTGTAAGTATCAGGAAGAAATAATTACTGTACACACTTTTTACTACACACAGAAATGTGCCTTGGACGAGCTAAGTCAGCTTTCCGGATAATAGGCTGCAACTGAGAAGAAAGACTAAATGAAAAAGATCCTATTCCTTCTTCTTCTTCTTCTTCCTCTTCTTGCGTTACGGCCTCTGTAGGACCACTGGTAGCCCATTCATGGACTGCATTTTCCTCTTCTTCTCCCAGAACCTCTTCATTCTTTCTCTGCTCCTCTCCCGCTCTTCTTCCGAGATCTTCAGACTCCGTTTCTCCTGTCGGCTCCACTAGTGACACTCTGATCGTTTCCTGTATTCTTCTCTGTCATTGCTCTCCGGCATATTTGTCGGGGTATATTTGTTCCTCCAATTTTCCTTTCCTTCGACCTTGATCCCCAGTTCTAACCAGTCTTTCCGAAGTTCAACAATCCACTTGGTTACTGTCTTTCCCCCTGTCCTCCCTTTTGTTTCCCACACTCTCTTCGCCATTCTGTCCATACTCATCCTAACTACATGGCCAGCAAATCTTGCCCTTTAGAGTCTGGTTTCCCCGGATATTGTTCTCGTGTTCCGGTACAATTCTTCCCTAGGTCTTCGCATCCACCTCTCTCCACCTCTTTTGGGACCTAGTATTTTTCTCAGTATTTTCCTCTCTTCTTTCTCTAGTTGCTCTGCCCCATTTCTTCCTAGTGCAATCGTCTCAGCATCATGTAATACTGCATTCCTCACTATTGCCTTGTAGTGGCTTATCTTTGCCTCTCTGGATATATTCTTTTTATTGTGCACCTCTCTCGTCATGGAGAAGGCTGACCTCATCTTCTTTATCCTCTCTGTTATTCCCTCCTTGCTCCTGTTGTTTCCTGTTATTAATTCTTCCAGGTATTTAAATTTGTCCACCATTTGCACAGTGCCTTCCGGTGTTTCCCAGTTTGCAGTGTTGTTTAATGTCTTTGTCTTGTTATAGGCGATCCTCAGTCCCACCTTTCTGGCTACCTTACTTAAGTTGTCGAGTTGTGGCTTTGCGTCTTCTTCCGTCTCACTTACTATTGCTATGTCATCTGCAAAGGCTAGGCAGTCCACCTGAGCCCTGTTGTCCTTTTTGTTCCCCTCATGGGTCTTTGGTATTCCCATTTCCTCGTTTATTGCTCTCCACTGCCTGATCACTTCGTGCAGTGCTATATTGAACAACTACGGTGACAATCCATCTCCCTGTTTAACACCAGTCTTGATCTCGAATTCTTCTGACAGTGCTCCGCTTAATCTCACCCTTGCTTTTGTGTCTGTCAGAATTTCTTTTATGAGTTATTCTGTTGTTCCATCAAGTCCTCTGTTCCTCCGGATCCTAACAAGAGTTTGTATGTCGATGGAGTCATATGCCTTTGTGAAGTTCACGAAGGTTATTACTGTCTTTTTGTTTTTTAAGGCCCTATGTTCTATCAGTTGCTTCAGGATAAATATCTGTTCTACACAACCTCTTCCCTTCCTGAATCCCGCTTGGTAGTCGCCAACTGTACTTTCTCTACCTGTTTTCTACTATCTTGAGCAATAGTTTTGACAGCACCTTGTATCCGAACTCTAGTAGCGATATTCCTCTGTAGTTGTTTGCATCTCTCTTGTCCCCATTCTTGTGTATTGGTACTACAATTGCATTCTTCCATCCTTCTGGCAACTTCTCTGTCCTCCAGATCTGGTGACTTATGTTGGTCATGTTGTCTATTGCTTTGTTGCCTTCCCACTATATCATCTCGGCTGCTATACCATCTTCTCCAGTTGCCTTATTATTCTTCAGATCGCTTATGGCATGTGCGACTTCATCCCTGGTTGGAGGGCGTGGATCTCTCTCTGTTGTGTCAGTCCCCAGATCCAGCTCTTCTTCAGGTGGTTCACAGTTCAGCGGGTCGTGGAAGTGCTCTGCAAAAATCCGACAGTTCTCCTTCGCACTGACAGCCAGCTCCCCTTTCTTATCTCTTATAAACAGTTCTCTACCCTCGTATCCAATCAGACTCTTTTTGAATTTCCCGAAAAAGTGTCTGCTGTTGTTTTTCCTGAAGTTCGTCTCAATCTCGTCCAGTTCCTGCTTCATCTTCTGTCTTCTGGTCCATCTTATTGTTCGGGCTGCTTCCTTTCTTGCTCCTAAGAAAACTTCCCATTTTTCTGGGTCCTTCTTGCTGCTCCAGTCTCTCCAGGCTTTCCTGCGAATCTCTACCGCTTCCTCACATTCCTTGTTCCAACACCAGTGCTTCCGTTTATCTTCTTCCTCTCCCCATAGTACAGCCTGTTTCGCCATATATTGCTTCATGTCGTTCCATTCATTGAATGATTCAATTCCTTTCTCTGTCTACCTTTATGTTTTCTGTTCTTCTGTTCGTCTGTGGCAGTATGTCCCTGTTTGGAATCGAAAGGCACTTAACTTCTGTAAGATAGTGATCCGATTCTATTCTAGTGTTCTTCCTGACCTTTGTGTTCATGATCTCTTTAGCATTTGCCCAGCTGATTGCTATGTGGTCAATTTGGAATTCCCCAAGGCGGGTGCATGAGTTCGGCTATGTCTTTTTCTTACACGGTTTGGCCCTAAAGTGTGTTGTCATCAATCTTATTTTGTATTCTCGACACAGTTCAATTAGCCTTTCTCCATTTTTGTTTGTCCACTGGTGTGCTGGGTACTTGCCCACTACTCCTCTATGTTGCTTCTCTCTTCCAATCTGTGCATTATAATCTCCTACTAGTACCTTTACATGTCTATATGGTATGTTTTTCAGTGTATCACCTAGCTCTTCCCAGAAACTATCAGAAACTTTCTTGTCTTTCCTGTTCTTGTCATTTGTAGGTGCATGTCCATTTATTATTGTATACTTTTTGTTCCCATCTTGAAAAGTCAGTGTTGATATCCTTTCTGACCTGCTCTTCATTCAGTTATGCCATCCTCGTATCTCTTGTCTACTATGAACCCTGTACGAAAGCATCTCAGTGCATGTTTTTCCTTTCCCACTTTAACTCCTGGTTTCCCCTTCAGTATTATGAAGCCTTCTGACTCCACTGTGTTTTCGTCAGTGTATTTCGTTCCTTGCATCGCTAATATTCCAATGCTTCTCTCTTTCATATCACCTATTAATTGTTTAAGTTTACCAGTCTTAATCATTGTCTGTACATATATGTTTCCAATTCTGAAAGTCTTTTCAGTTTTAATCTTCTTTGAGGTTCTTGGGAGCTCCGACTCTTCCCTTATGCACTTTTTGGCAGGTCTCCCAGAATCCGAATGCCTGCTTGCGTCGACCTTGATCAACGGGGGATTGTCCCCCTAGGGTAACCTCGATTCCATAGTGCGATCCATTCCATGAGCTAAAAATTTTTTTGATGGGATGGCTCATGTCGGTCCAGTTATACGACTGAAGTTGTTATCCCCAGAAGATGTGTTCAGGCCACCCCTGCCATGGAGACACAGATGCCATTGGTAGCCGCCCCTAACATGGAGTACCGTCGCTACCTGATATGTTTCAGTGGCTCTTCCGCTCTCTGTGCCGTTGGGAAGCGACGTTCCTCTTCCGCCTTCAAAACCGTTGGCCGGCCTTCGCCTGTAACCCTAGGCAGGGGTCCTAACTGGGTGCTACCATCCGGAGACAGATGGACCCAGGTTTTTTTACGAGGTTGTTACTCCTCCCCCTCCTCCTTCCCCATGACTTGCGAGATGGGACCCCGGGCTTGGGACCGGCAGTGGCAGGATCCTATTCCCTACAGACCCTCGAAGTTTCACGGTATAGTTTTCTTGCAGCCTTTGTATCACGAATTGTATTCGCTCTTGCGGGATTCTCAATGTTCCTCTCATATCCAACATGCTTACTAGGCTGAGTACCACGTGTCCTGGTTTAATCGGCTAAGAAGTACACAATTCTAAGTTCGGGTTGATACTCTACGCGCTCGTATTTTGTTAAACGAAGCGAAAGAGCAGAAGTTTCAAATGCTTTCGAAACTCATTGAACGCAGCATCAAACCAGGCGGCGCTATTCGTTACCCTCTCGATGTCTTGGACGAATAGATCTGAGTTTCACAAGATCACTATTTGTGAAACAGATATTTATTACCACAAAGAGGAATTTTATTCATATCTAGCCGAGAAACTAAACGTTGTTTGGGCATTTATTCATTCCAGTCTTCAGTTAGCATATCTCCCCCTCCCACCTCTCTCTGTCATTCTCCTCCTCCCCAATCTCTATATCCAACTCCTACTGCCCTCCACTCATCTGTCTGTACATTCCTTCCTCCACCCCTCTCTGTCAATTTCTTCCTCCTCTACCTCTATGTCAATCTCCGTCTACCCCCCTCTGTCTGGCCATCTCATTCAATATTCACCTCCTCCTCCACCTCCTGCCCCCCTTCTCTGTCAGTCACCCCAGTTATCTTCTTCACCCCAAAGCATCGGGAGGCAGGCGGTTTTTAGCCACAGAGTATTTATTTCCAGATATTAAGTAATATGTGTGCCATGAATAATGGTTAAAATTGGTCTAGGGACTTAGAAGGAGATGTTGAGCAAATACGTACGTGACATGTATTGCACACATATGTCTGATTCTCTACTGTTTTACATCCTGCATCTCCAGAAAGGACTCCAAAGTTTTCTGTGGTGTTCAGTCGTGTAGTCTGATCTTAGGTCACCAAGCAAGTTGACAAAATTATTGGGTCACAGCAATGTACATTCTCGTGATCCAGTTCACACACGGAACAGCACAAATAAGACAGGAATTGAGCAGCGTAGTCTTAAAAGTATTCCACCATCGTGTAAATACAGGAAATAAATACAAACAGGTCGTTTTCGAACATTTTTACGACTGCCGTTCTCATCCACACCCCTACCCCTAGTGACATTGAAGGGTCTTATTCCCACAGTATTTTTATACCAATAATACGTCACGTACCTAACAAATTTGGTTGAAATTTTTTCTGGAATTACTCAGTTATGCTGCAGTATCACTCACTTTCATCCCTACCCCTATGGGAAGTACGTGATCCTTAATCCCGCAGTGCTCCCTTCCAGACATTAAATAACCAGTAGACGCCCGATTCTTTATGGACTCGAACGCCTCTGCATAAAACAGCTTCAGACTTCAGATTACTTTGCTAATGATTTAATGCGTTAAATATCTGATGCTCAGAATGTAAAAGAGAAAGATTTAAAGAAAGTAATTTTTGAAAACATTTCTCTTGGAGAACAGTGGTACTTTTAATTGCTGTAAAATGAAAATAAACACTCTACTGCAAGAATTTTTAAGACCATCTTCAGACGTCATACCATGATGGTGGTAGGCGGTGCCGGTGACGTTAGCTTTCGTGGAGTCATTGCGTCGGCTCCGTTCACCAACACCTCCTACCGACGTGGTATAATCGAGACTGTTTATGTTTGTTTTGAAGCAATAACAAAATTTAAGGAAAGGTCTCAAATCATGCTTAAAGTTTGTTGTAGGTCGCAAAGTAGTCCCATTATAAAACACTGGATGAATATAGTCTGGGTAATTCGCGCTCCGCTTTAGGAAAACCTAGTTTTCTACGCATCTCAGTTTTTTATGAAGTGGCATGTTCCGAAACTTCTGGTGAAAAGTAATGCCAGTAAATTTTTATGTGATAACTCTTAAGGCTTTTTAAATAACGCAAACGTTAGTAATATTTTATGTCTTTATACTTGATGCTTACACATTCCCAGCCCTCCACATCCAGAGGGATCCGAGGTGTGGCGTGTGACATGACATTGTGTAACGTAACTACGTCGGTGTGTGAGAAACAGCGAGCTGTAATCGAGGACTTCGAGGAGTTCGTCCATATAAGGAGCGCCCTCTTCTACAGCATGAGAGTGCCAACCCACACGCGCGCTGCGACATCTGAAACAACCCGACGCCTTTGGTTCACTGTCATCGATCATCCTCCATAGAGTCCTGACTCGACCCCATCCGATTTTCATGTTTTTTAAAAAACTGGAATTACACCTCCGAGGACTTCACTTTGATGAAGCCAGGCATGCAGAGGTGAGGTTGTAGATCAGTCGCCAACGTCAAACATTTCATACTGACAGTATCAGCAAACTGGTCTCTCACTACTTTTCAGCATGCCTTCTTGTTGTGTGTAGTACAATTATGTAAGTTAAATGTTTATTTGAACTACAGTTTTGAAGCCATAGTCAGAGTACATAAAATTTTCCTTTAAAGAAAGGGTGTTACATTACCGGTTTTAGCGAACCACGTCGTCGTTTTCAAATGTGAAACATCAGTTGGAGAATATATAACAGGAATCTGACCATACGTTACATAACCTCCAACTGATGTTTTGCATTTGAAAATGACGACACAGTTCGTTGAAACTGACAATGTAACCCCTTTTTTTTAAAGGAAAATTTTTTGTACTGTGACTATGGCTTCACTATTGTAGCGTCAAATAAACATTTTTTTTTGTATCCCGGCTGGTAGGCGGCGCGTGGGTCTGCTCCTGTAAACTGAAGGGTAGGCCGAATGTAGGAAGTGAGTAGGAGCAGGAAAAGGTGAAATGCTTCTGCACTGCGTTTAAATCACCTTTACTATAGGAAGAATTAGGATTACATTAGGCTTACGTAACTTCGGCTGAGATGAGCACGTAGGTGCGAAGCTGTACATCAAGTTAAACAGCCAAAATCTGTAGTGGCTCGCCCACTACGACATAGAAACAACGTTTCTTGGTCGTCTACTTGGAATCAAATGGGCTGAATTCGGGGCGGCACTCATAGAGCTGCACAGCTCCGGCTAGAGGGCGCTGCCGGTGTCGTAGTGCCAACCTAGTAGAGCGCACCTACGTTGTGGCATCGTAGCTATCGATACCACACATTTAACTTATAGTCACACTTCTTTACGACATTTATGTCGGAATATAGAACAATGATATGATTTGCAAGCACATTCAGTGGACACTATCTGCAAAACATTTTGCTAGTAAAGTTAGAAGTAAGGAATTAGTAAATTAGTATGGATTTTTGCCGCAGGAACAGCGAAAACGTAGAAAACGATAAACGTTTACCTTGCATATAGCGGTAAACGATTATCCTTTACGTTCATTTTCTTTAAAGTTTGAAATTATATCCAAAGTTATTTGCGAGTCAGTACTTGCTCTCGTTTTCAATACGGTGTGGTGTGTTACGCCCCTCTTTCAGCCCTTACTCCCACACCTTATCGACACGGTCCTTCTTTCCACATAGCAAGTGATAGGTGTACCAAGTTTGATTGGAATCGATTCGGTAGTTTAGTAGGCAAGTTTACCTGATGTTACTGTTAAAGAGGGTGAAATACGGTCTTACTAGCGGTAAGGAGTTTACAACAGCTTTTATTTTTTCTCCCTGGGGATTGTCTATTAAATACCGGGATATTTCCACGTCTCGGGAGCTCAGTAACTGCGGAACAAGCATTAAAGAAGCCTTATTTAATTTCGCACGCGTATTAATCGCTCTACTCGGGCGCAAAAGGAATTAATAAGAAGTGGAGTTGTGTAATGAATGTGATTTACGGGCAGAAATTACGGCCCCCCGCGTCTTCGAGTCGGCAATAAATCGCGGTTGCGCTAATTAAAAGACTGTAAGTTTGGGAGAGAGTCTTTTGCTGTGGCTCCCCGTGGAGGAGCGCCCCGCAAGTTGGCCTCCCTATGGAGGGGGAGCTGCCTGCGAGCCCACAAACGCCTGGAGAGGGACAAGGCTGCCGCTGTGTGTGTCGGCGGTGCGTAGGAAAGCTGCTGGCGACCACGCGTGAGTCCAGGGAGGAAAGCTAAAACCATCCGCTGCAAGGTGTCTTTTACCGCGGCTTCGCACTTACCCATAACTACACAATTAAACAGATGGCACGACTATTTATCTTCTTATGTAGCACTATGAAGGGTGGCGTACAATGATTCAGCTCATACCGAACATCCCGATAACAGCGTGGTAGTGTTAGGAAAAAAAAAAAATTTTCACTGGAGGGATGTAGTATCCGACGTTCCACAAGAATCAGTATTGAGTCCGTAAATTATCTTATTATATGTTAACGATGTATCAACTCTTCTTGTAAGTAGGCTGTTGTTTTTATATTGGTAACGCAACGTAGCGCTCTGTATGAAAATCACTGGCTGTGCAGTGTGCAGTCTGTGGCTGGTTGGCATTGTTGGAATATTCGCCGTTGTAGTGTTGGGCAGTTGGATGTCAACAGCACCTAGCGTTGCGCAGTTGGAAGTGAGCCGCCAGCAGTGGTGGATTTGGGGAGAGAAATGGCAGAATTTAGAGAGCGGACGATCTGGACGTGTGTCCAATCGAAAGAGTAAATTTGTAATATTGGATATCATGAACTGATATATATATATATATATATATATATATATATATATATATACACTCCTGGAAATGGAAAAAAGAACACATTGACACCGGTGTGTCAGACCCACCATACTTGCTCCGGACACTGCGAGAGGGCTGTACAAGCAATGATCACACGCACGGCACAGCGGACACACCAGGAACCGCGGTGTTGGCCGTCGAATGGCGCTAGCTGCGCAGCATTTGTGCACCTCCGCCGTCAGTGTCAGCCAGTTTGCCGTGGCATACGGAGCTCCATCGCAGTCTTTAACACTGGTAGCATGCCGCGACAGCGTGGACGCGAACCGTATGTGCAGTTGGCGGACTTTGAGCGAGGGCGTATAGTGGGCATGCGGGAGGCCGGGTGGACGTACCGCCGAATTGCTCAACACGTGGGGCGTGAGGTCTCCACAGTACATCGATGTGGTCGCCAGTGGTCGGCGGAAGGTGCACGTGCCCGTCGACCTGGGACCGGACCGCAGCGACGCACGGATGCACGCCAAGACCGTAGGATCCTATTCAGTGCCGTAGGGGACCGCACCGCCACTTCCCAGCAAATTAGGGACACTGTTGCTCCTGGGGTATCGGTGACGACCATTCGCAACCGTCTCCATGAAGCTGGGCTACGGTCCCGCACACCGTTAGGCCGTCTTCCGCTCACGCCCCAACATCGTGCAGCCCGCCTCCAGTGGTGTCGCGACAGGCGTGAATGGAGGGACGAATGGAGACGTGTCGTCTTCAGCGATGAGAGTCGCTTCTGCCTTGGTGCCAATGATGGTCGTATGCGTGTTTGGCGCCGTGCAGGTGAGCGCCACAATCAGGACTGCATACGACCGAGGCACACAGGGCCAACACCCGGCATCATGGTGTGGGGAGCGATCTCCTACACTGGCCGTACACCACTGGTGATCGTCGAGGGGACACTGAATAGTGCACGGTACATCCAAACCGTCATCGAACCCATCGTTCTACCATTCCTAGACCGGCAAGGGAACTTGCTGTTCCAACAGGACAATGCACGTCCGCATGTATCCCGTGCCACCCAACGTGCTCTAGAAGATGTAAGTCAACTACCCTGGCCAGCAAGATCTCCGGATCTGTCCCCCATTGAGCATGTTTGGGACTGGATGAAGCGTCGTCTCACGCGGTCTGCACGTCCAGCACGATCGCTGGTCCAACTGAGGCGCCAGGTGGAAATCGCATGGCAAGCCGTTCCACAGGACTACATCCAGCATCTCTACGATCGTCTCCATCGGAGAATAGCAGCCTGCATTGCTGCGAAAGGTGGATATACACTGTACTAGTGCCGACATTGTGCATGCTCTGTTGCCTGTGTCTATGTGCCTGTGGTTCTGTCAGTGTGATCATGTGATGTATCTGACCCCAGGAATGTGTCAATAAAGTTTCCCCTTCCTGGGACAATGAATTCACGGTGTTCTTATTTCAATTTCCAGGAGTGTATATATGATGACTCTGGAACATTATTAAGGTCTATACAGTGTTCTCTATCAAAATCTTTCATTTACTAAGTATACCTATCAGTAGTTAATGCCTTCAGTAGTTAGAATCTTTTATTTAGCTGGGAGTAATAGCGCTCGCTGTATTGCAGTAGTGCAAGTAACGAAGATTTTTGTGAGGTAAGTGATTCATGAAAGGTATAGGTTATTGTTAGTCAGGGCCATTCTTTTGTAGAGACTATTGAAAGTCAGATTGCGTTGCGCTAAAAATATTGTGTGTCAGTATAGTGTTGATCAGAGTAAGTAAAGAGCGAAATGTCTGAGTACGTTCAGTTCTGCTCAGCTGTTTGAAAGTCAAATAACGTAAGGGGTTTATCAGCTCAATCATTAATAAATTTTTCTAAGGGGACGTTTCATTCTCTCCCATCACAAATATAACTTATAAGTTAACGTGCAAGTCCAAAAAAACACATGCACAGGTATCCAACACGTAAATGCAGATTTATACTTGCCTTTTCAGAGTGGGAGCAGAAAATATCACTAAAACTTAACGAGTCTAAGACGCAAACATCATTAATAGTTCGTAAAAGATTTATGACGCATTAGTTCAGAGAAACTACTCCACCATAGACCCTAAGCTATATGAAGACTTAAGGGATAATTCAGGATCATCACTTCGTCTGGTACGAACACACAAATGTAGTCTGTAAGAAAGTGTAAGCGTCAGTTCATTCAGAACGGAAATATAAAGTATTTCCATTAGACCCCGAAAAAAGCTCATAGAGCCACTAATATTGCGTATACTTTAATATGGTGATGCTGTTCTCCCAAGACTTTTTTTTTTTTTTACAAAAGCTTACACTAGCTAGAACTGGTGACGAATGCTTGTGTACGATACATTTGTGACGTATGCTATTTCGAGCATATCACTTCTGACTACAAACAATTGTCATGGTTACGTGCCGATAAGTCTATACTGTAGCTTCGGAAGTGGGGATGAGGGGTACACTTAGGATGGAAGGTCAAGGCCCCTGTAATGTCACTCCTTAAACAGCAACTACCAAATTCATTGTTTATTCAAAACGGGTAAGAGACAATAAACATGGACATCTTCTATAAAATATTACAGATATCTTACTTCTCAAGCAAGACAGAAGATAACAGACTTAAAGAGGCCGGCCGAGGTGGCCGAGAGGTTCTAGGCGCTACAGTCTGCACCGCGCGACCGCTACAGTCGCAGGTTCGAATCCTGCGTTGGGCATGGATGTGTGTGTTGTCCTTAGGTTAGTTAGGTTTAAGTAGTTCTACGTTCTAGGGGACTGATGACCTCAGAAGTTAAGTCACATAGTGCTCAGAGCCATTTGAACCATTTTTTGACTTAAAGAGATGACCCACAGAGGTTTCAATAAATTACAGTCTGAAGCTAACTTACAGAAATGGCACCAAATTAAAAAAAAGTAGTTTACAATATAAACGTAATTTACGAAAAGCATCAGTTCGTTTAGAACCCGCAAAACCCAACCAGTACAACACGTGCCTATAATTACAAATCGTACTCAACAAATTTAAAACCTTTTTTCTTAAAAAAAACAATACATGAAATAGGTTAAGTTTATCAAATGCGCAGTGACCCCAGGCTGCCCTGGGCAAATGTGTCTTAACTTAAAGCAGGAAGCAGCAGACCAGCCGTCCAAACAACACCTAAACGCCGGGGCCCAACTGGGAGTCACTTCCCATTAGACGGCACGTCACAGCTTCTGTGCACCGATGCGGGACCTGACGCCGCACCCACGCATCCCAACAACTCGCAGAAACTGGAACACAACAGACCGCAGAAGACACGGCAAACACCAACCAAACATCAATCAATATACGTTAAGAAATTGATAAACAATAAAATACACAAACCATTTACTGTTGAGTGAGTGCATTCAATAAGTGCACGTATATAAGGAAGTACCTATAAATGACTAGCTTTACAAAATACAAGTATTACTAATAACAAAATGGTTCAAATGGCTCTGAGCACTATGGGACTTAGCAGCTACGGTCATCAGTCCTCTAGAACTTAGAACTACTTAAACCTAACTAACCTAAGGACATCACACAACACCCAGTCATCACGAGGCAGAGAAAATCCCTGACCCCGCCGGGAATACTAATAACAGAATAACTGGTTGCAAAATGTTTTCTTCTTTTACAGCAACATACCACGGACGTCGCTTGATGGCAATAGCCCAAAATCGCACGCACGTCTTCGTGCTAATCTGCCTTTCAATAGCCATCCAACCAGCGGATTTTATAGCAAATAGTAACTGCTGGTCTGCATACAGTCACACAGACTCTGCCGGCTGCTCTTTCTTCGACAACACATACATTAGAACCAACCGACCGACAAATACACTCGCTGCAAAGTAAATCGTTGGACGAAATGAAGGCACCAAAAACAACTTACACGTACGATGGAGAGCGTTGTTCGAGATGATCTTGAGGGATGGGCCTCTCCGAGAAAACAGGCCCAAAACCAATGCTTTGAGCAGCGCCCGATGTTGACATCAGACGGGTCCACAACAATCTCGCGACGGTCTTGCAAGGTAGACTGGCCACGCTACCGCCTCCTGAGCCCGCGTGTTTGCTCCGTCGTCCCCTCAAGCACGTCCTAGAATCCTCGTAGCGAGTCCGACGACCAACTCCCCTACCGCAAATACCCGCCGTGTGACGTATATGTGTATATATTTGTGTGACACTCAAAGACGTGACACTGTAGGCACCGAATATATATATATATATATATATATATATATATATATATATATATATATATATATATATGTGTGTGTGTGTGTGTGTGTGTGTGTGTGTATGTGTGTGTGTGACACTGAAAGACGTGGCACTGTAGGCACCGAAAATTTATATATATAAGTTCCTTTTAAAGCACAGTTTCGTATAAAATTTATATTCAAAACCTTACACCTGTGTCACAGAACAAATCCTACATCGAGAATACTTTACACAAGCTTAAGGGAAGAAATGCTTCTGATAATTATTACAATATTTAAAGAACATCAAAATATGAACAGGCTGAAATGAACAAACAGTACATGAGACTATGTTAATCAATTTAACTGTAAAAAGCTAAGGATCATATTATTAACAAAATGAGAAATATGCAAAAGAGAAATGCCAAAATGAGCACTTCTCAATTGGGAGTAAATCAAAACAATCAGAATGGCTGAAAAAGAGCATAATAACATGAGCCATAAACGAATAAAAGCTAAGCAACTAAGCAAATAAGAGAATAGCTAGCAACATAAGATGCCAACAAAATGAGAGCTGGCCGACTCCGTCGGCACTTATATACGGTTGCGCTCGTGGCGGCACCTTGCGGCTCGTACGCAACACGCGCGCCTGCGATCGCAATGCACTCTTATAGCGCTCGCGGCTGCGTCTAGCGGCCCGTACGCAAGTTGTGCGGTTGATGTCGCAGGTCGACCCTTAATCTAGGATGTTACAACCGGCAGATCACAACAGGGGCAGAGATCGTAGTACAGCCGGGTAATCGAAAATACTGCCAAATGGATGGTGTGCCAGAAAAGGGGCACCAAGGCTCATATACACTATCATTAATTATCTTCAACTCTTACACTACTGTCAGAAGATCACAGCGAAATAGTCATTGTCAACAAAGTAAAAACTCACCGTACCATCACATAAAGCTCCATCATTCTCTAAACCATTTTCTGTATCAGGATCCCGACTTTGGAACAATCTTACTGAAAATATAAAAGAATTTAAATATCTTTCAAACTTCAAAAGACAATTTGTGGTGTCGGAACTCACGGCTCCAGAGCGTATCCACCACAATCGATAAGCCGAGCTCGAAACTCTCGTAGCGCAGCAGCTGTATGCATTGGCAGTACAAACCTTTCATAGGTCCCCAGGGGCCGCAGCTGCCAACCCCCGGTCATCATAGTGTGTGGTTACCGATTGGTCGATACCTCGTTGAATGCCGGAGCACTGAGCTACGGCGGACAATTATCTTCATTGGACCGAGTCGTGCACAGTCCCCAGTTGCTATCGGGTCTACAAGCTGCAGTGTTCGTCCGTCGTCTCCGAGACTTAGGCTCTGTAGGCACAGTAGGGCAGCTCTGGATTCTACGTAGGCATCACTCAGAGGCACAGTGACACGATTTAAATATTTTACCAGCCATATGATACTTACAGCGTCTAAGAAGCACGATTTAATTTGAGTATTTCTTCATATTTAATAAATACATCATTTCGTTACTTATTGTTAGGAGTCTTTCCAATTCAAGATAACCTAAGCTGTCCTCCTGTGTTCTCAACACAGCTAATGGTCCATCTATCACAATAACTATCTCTGCCATATAACAGCCTGCAGCTCACTCGGGTCAAGCCCCGCTCCCCTCCTCCGCCCCCCCCCCCCCCCCGGCAGAGTTCTCTATTTAAATTCTGTTCTTTCCTAACAGCCCTTCGACCTTCGCCTCTTTGTTTATCCCTTCCGCTTCTGATAATACTAAACTTGGCTTGAAATGTGCTAAAATAATCTATACCATTCATAATGCCATTTATTATTATTATTATTATTATCATAATTATTATGATTAGTGTTTATTATTATTATTTTAATATTGTTATTCTTGAGAATGTTTAGTTATATCTTTGGTATGTGTTGTTCGTGGTCAGCTGCAAGACAGGACTTTGAGACCCTAATATATTCAAGCTAATATGCAACAAATAAATAAATAAATAAACTGATGACAGTAATTGCACACACCATCCGTCCAAAAAGTTACGAGGCTGGTTTTATTTCTGCAGTAAAAGTTACGCTAGCGCAGTAACAATTGTCAACACCAGATGCGCATTCGACTAGCCTACTGTAAGCAGAGAGAGAAAAGTAGTCGACGTATGGCCGTTGTGTACCAAAGTTGTAGAAATATGTTTCCATGTGAAGATTCTGCATCGTTGGACATTTGTGGCGTACTTCAAGTTTAAGAACCTTCAGGTCAGACTAGCAGTTACGATTCAGCACATTAATTTTAATAAGGAATGTTTAATGGAGAAATTTGTTCTGTGGTATTTACTTGTTCATTTCAACAGCAGACGAAATGTTAACAGGTTTTCTAGGAGAAAAAACGAAATTATTTCGATAAGGAGTAAGATTAGAAAGTTGTATTCAAGAAAAGCTGTGATTTGTGCAGAATTAAATGATGTACATTTTGTCTTTGCTGACTTAGTTTACCTGTTAGTCCGATTTTGCACTTAATACTGTAGCAAAAGTGGTAGAAGACGTAAAGGCACAATAAAAAGATTTTAAATCTAATGGAGCAGCAATGCACCTTCAGTGCTGCCTCTGAACAATGTTTTGATTTTCATACAAGAGTTTTAAATTCGATGTACATTGTTGTTACAGAAAAAGCTTAAATATAATACTACTAAGAAAACGTTCAAATGTGTGTGAATTCCTAAGGGACCAAACTGTTGAAGTCATCACTCCCTAGAATTACGTAGTACTTAAACTAACTTATGCTAAGAACAACACACATACCCATGCCCGAGAGAGGACTCAAACTTCCGGTGGGAGGGGCCACGCAATCCGTGAGATCGCACTTCAAACCTTGTGGCCACACCGCACGGCTGCTAGTAAGAGAATTGATGAGAAGGCTTTTAAAAATACTTAAGTTCACATAACGATTGGATCACGGTTTCGAAACTGGATAGGGATATAATTGCAGTTACAGGTGATAAAGTGACTGGTAGGTATCTAATGCCAGTAATGGTCACGTAAAAAATGATAGAAAGATAGTGGACAGCATTAACAAGACGTTAGCTGAAAATAATGCTATTTTTATTGAGGCAAGTAAAGCTAATTCATTTACAGTGGGTATTAAATGTGAATACACTGAAAAACCTTCAATTTCTTTTGGGAGAATGGTATTAAGAGCGTAGACTGGAATGCTGTTAATGAGATTCAAAAACGTTACGTGGATAGCTTAAGTCATATAAGGAAAGTATCTCTCCAGGACAGGTACAATATCTCAAAGTAATGAACCTCAGAGCTCCTAAATAGAGGGCGCAGATTATAGACAGTAAGGAACTGAAATCGATGGGGCCAACTGTTGATGGTAGGGGAGCCTCCTTGTGTAAAGTAACTGAAAATGCCTTCGGTTTCTAAGTTAATGTTACAAATTCATTCGGCGATTTTCCTTAACAAAGACTGTTGAGCTAAGACGTTTATTAAGGGGATACGGAATCACCTATCCCCGCAATGTTAATATATGCCTACTATAGGGAACATTTTCTCACAAACTACTGGAGACAGAGAGGTAAAAATTTTACTGTATGTGCATTCATATGTTACAACAATACTGAAACAACAGTTTATTGTCAAAGTATTTTCTTACAGAGATATTGTACATTTATTTTTAAGTAAATTTTTTCCATCGCTTTTTACTAGACTATCACCCCTAAGTCTTTTGTAAATCAAGTAATTAAAAAATCGTTGTTTCAGTATGTAATAGGGACCTATGTCACTACGTCATAAAAATTTCAGACTTCTAGGTTGACCAGTACCTGAGATAATGTTCCTAGATGAAGTAAAAAGTAAACTTACGGGAAACGGAGAAAGAAGATTAAAACATTCCTGATCCGGAGCTAATACCCCCTTCACAGTCTTCATAATCATCTTCAAGTCTTCTTTTGGCACCCCTCTGCACCTGTCTTGCTTTTTTCACTAATGTCTTGATTATATTATCAGCATGCCTTAGTCTGTGCTGATCTAAAAAGAACATAGCACGTACCGTACGGGAACCAACACACATACCCAACTTTTGAAGGACCTGGCATTTAGTTATATTTCCAAGATTGAAGGTTGCCACAGCATCATACACACCAAAATGTAGTGTATTAATTCCGACAAACACTGTTTTTGGGAGACGATGCCATATCACACTATTCAAGCACTCGTTGGGGTTCTGCGTTTTTCCGTGAAGACATTTCATCAGAAGACTTCTGTCAGCCAGATCTCTGAAAATGGGCTTTATTTCTGCCATGATGGCTGATGGTAGACTGTGGTGGTGAATGTATTTCTCTCCTGTTGTTAGTCCCCTATTGTATTTACACCAGCTGTTTTCACCTTTGGGGCACAAACCATGTTGTGGATGCTCATCCGTGGATGCGGTGTGGAAATATAAAGCCCATATAGCTCTCCTCATTTCTTCAAGATTGCCTGTATTTTGCCTGATTGCAAGGCCATAGCAGTTCTGAATGTGGTCTATTATGGAATCAGTCAATCTTCCTCTGCCATCCAAGGTTTTCCCATCATCTAGTTTTTTCCCTTTCATAACTGATTTTAACCTTCTCAGCCTGGCACCCATTCTCTTCTGCACATGTCCTATACATTCAAGTTTGCTTATATTTACACTGTTCCCATATGGTCTGCTTTCCAAAACTTCTTTGAATGCTTTAGAGTCACCATCTCCCAGATATTTGACATAGCGAACATTATACCACTGTGAAGAGCGATGAAAAATTTTCTTCACCCCAGCAACCTCCATGCCACCACTACTACCATAATAATTAGCAATACAGTCATCACTGTGTTCATTTTTCAGCCTGCCTGTGCACCTACAGTATTTAGACATTATTGCAACATCAATAACCTTGCCAGTATCAACACTAGTTGCTGTTACAACACCATTGTTGGAGGTGTGGCCCCTTTTCTGCCACGTGCCATCAAACGCCACTGTGAGGTCACGACTGCCGTCATTTTCTTCCACTGCTTCTTCCACAGCAACCTGCATTGACTTCTGTGCTACATCTTCAACTGCAGATCCTAGTACATAATTGTAAGCTTCAAACTTTGAAGGTGCACTTGGAAGATTTAGAACACCACATAGCATATCACCAGCTGCTTTGCCCTTACCAATTGCTCGCAATCCATAAACTAACCTAATATTTACACTATAAAGTTCAGTTTTCTTGTATCCATTATTTACAGTTACTGAAACCGAACTTGGAAACTTACAGCTGTATTTACAAACACTACATATTAAATTAAACTGGGCAGCCAGGCCAACATGGGATTCTACTTTCAGAGAAACGTTTCCATGACATTTTTTGCAGCACAAACTGTTTTCAAGAGCTTCACACAATATATTCGTATCAATGAGTTCAAAAACTTCATTCCCTCTATCAAGTAAATTATATTTCTCTTCCAAATCTCTTAGTTTTTTATGAGAAGCACTGTTTTCATTTGGTGTAAGTTCGTTCGGCAAATCAGTAATAAGTGGATTCACATTTTCCAACAGTGATGATGATGAACTGCTTTGCTTTGCTAATGAATCATTATTTCTTTTCTTTTGCCAGTTCACACGCTTTTTAAATACTTTTGCTTTAGCTCTAGGCATTTTCACTGCGAAAAATGAAGCACTAAATACGAAATAACTCAACAACAACTACTTTCTTATATCACACTGTTTACAAAACAGTCCCGCCACAAAGTCAAAGAGTAACTTGAGGAAACCAGAGAGAAACATTTTCGGGCAACTAGTGTATAAATAGTCGCTGGAAACCGGGATATTTGAATTCATGTCACTTTAAAGGTACTGCCAAAAAGTTCATGGTCAGCCACGAGAGACGTGTATAACTAAAGCGCAATACCCGATCTCACAAATATATAAAAATAAAATAGTTATAATTGTAGTAGAGCTATGTATGATACGTCATTTTAAAGAGGAAACATGGCAGAATATAATACGCCAATAAAAAAAAATTCGATTTTTTAACCCAAAATCCGATTCCGTATCCCCTTAAAGAGGTTCCTATAACCTGATGGTATGACATTCATTTCACCTAACATTGTGAACTTATACACTAACGTACCTCTGGATCAAATTGTTGATATTATCACCGAGAAATCTCGAAGAGTATGCACTTATATCACTGAATTGATGGATTCGCTACCACTCTGTTTAAAATACAGTTAATATACAGTCCTATGTATGGGCAGTGCCATATCTAGTTTGTTAGCAGACTTTTTTTTACTTTCCTTGAAGAGAGATTCTTTCATAAATACTATTTAGCTAGTAAAATTGTTTATTACTACAGATATGCACATGGCTCTTGTTAACTGAAGGAAACAGAACCTACATTAATGATACAGTAGCTAAATTTAATAGCCTGCATGAGAAATTTGCTTTTACAGTTGAAGTGGGTACAAGGGCCACCATTAGCTATCATGACCTAGCCACAAGAAATGAGAATGGTAAATATCCATCTGAAATTTTTAGATAGAATACTTGCACAGATATTGTTCTGTACTATAACTCAAACGTTCCCAACTAACATAAGACAGCCTTTTTTAGTTTTTCAACTTACAGAATGTTTAGCATTTCACTGTCATAACTAAGCTTCAAACCATATAACTTATAGCTAAAATGAATTTTTAACACAATGTCTGCATAAGGAATATTTTAAATAAAATAGCTAAGACATACCAGACAGGGAAGAGTGAATCTAAGGATTAATGAAAGGCAATGTAAGAAACTCGTTACACTGTCGTACTATCGTACTGTGAGTGCCACAATACCCTCAATTTTCAAAACAAAAGAATGTCTCTTGTTTTGGCTAAAAACAGACTAGCCCATTTAATAGCCACTAATATGTACAAATTTAATTTGCTTTACGAATCGAACGTCCTGAGTGCAATTTTATTTGTGTAGGACATCCAGGGAGAAGGTTGTGAAACTTCTTTATTTAAATGTATGTGTCTGTACTTAAATTGCTATGACTGAGAAGATATAACTTCTACTTTATTTGATTCTGAAACAGCTGAGTAAAACTGATCGTACTGAGCCTACTTTCGCTTTACTTTTCATTATCATGTCAACACTGACCCACAATTTTCTAGCGCAACGCAATCTGACTGCTCAAAAAAATTACAACCTGACTTCAAATAATTAATTCAAATGAATGCCCCTGACTAAAAAGAAATCTTAACTATAACCTATACATTTCATTAAGTACTTACCTCACTAAAATCTTCATTATGCTACTGCAATACAGCGAGTGTCAGTACTGCCAGCTAAACAAAAGATTCTAACTACTAAAGCCACTAACTACTAATAGGCATGTGGTTAGCAAAGGAAAGATTTTTTTGCAAACCAAATAATGTATTTTTTTTCCTTAACAATGTGACATCCAGTGCAAATACGAATATAAATCGTCATTGACATCCACTACAAAGATACATAATCATGAATAATCTTCAGCCTGCAAGTCGGATACTTCCAGATCGTTATCCTATGCTAACACTTTATACCTCTAATCTCAATGCTACCTTCTCACTTCTAATACCCATCACTGCTGACTGTTCACCTCCAACTGCCCAACAGTACTTCCCTCACTGCTGGCGACTAACTTCCAACTCTCCAACAGTACTTCCATCGCTGCTGACAACTAACTTCCAACTGCCCAACAATACTGGCGATTAACTTCCAACAACGAGTCCTACCAGCCACAGAGTCTCCTACAAAGATAGCGCAGTCAGAGATCCTATGCAAAGCGCTACACAGCGCTGTTGTTGCAATTGCTGCTTATACAGTGAAGCGCCAAAAAACTGGTATGAGCAAGCGTATTCAAATACAGAGATATGGAAACAAGCGCACTGCATCTAGCTACACTTGGTCAGCAGCATAAGATTCTTGTAGCATCTGATCAGCCTGCAGTGGCTTGAAAACATGTTCATGGTTGAATACATCGAAAAAAGCGACTGGTTGCATATTTATTACCAGATAAAGCGCCAGTTTCTTCCTTGTTCTGACGACGAGTTTGGAAAAGGTCGGAAATCGGAAGGAGGATTTTCTAATTGGAGACCTAAACGGCGTAAAGAGTTCCGAATTAAATAACCCAGCAGTAGGACGCTACGGAAATTCTGTTGTGAATGATAAATGGCGGAAGCCAAATTAATTTATGCAATCGACAGAAAAATGCAATCGACATAAAATTGCTAATGGACGGTTTTCACAAAAATACATCCTCAAATATACATGCACACAACCCACATGTAACCTATGACCAACCATTCATTAAAGTATTATCATAGTATTGTCATACACAACAGTAATTGAAAATCTGCGACGGCAAAAGTCTTTCATGGCCCAGACTGTGGCTAATATCATTTCTTAGTTGCAGCAAAACCCTATTTTCCATGCAAACAGAACTTACATAGTGACAGGGGGCCAGCAGACGAAAATATAATTCTATTGAAAATATCAAGTACGTTTTATACCGAGGGCCCGTCCAGATAGCGCCGTTTCCAGGTCAGAAAAGTGCCCCGACCTCGAATACAATCCGCCCAGGGTGTTATCGACGTTCCACAGGTCTATTGTTTTAAGGCGGTTTCCCACATCCCACTTAGTGAATAACTGGTTAGTACCCAAGTCCCATCTCAGTTACACAATTCAGAAACATTTAAAAACTTTCGGTCACTTTCACATAAGTAACACTACAAGCAAATAATTTTACTGCACATATTACGATCTGGGGGTAACAGGGTGGTGAAGAAAGGGCATCCGCCAACCCCTTACGTTAACCAGTCAAAATCTGTTGCCACCACGCCGACCATGCGGCCATGTGGGACGACGCCACGAGAAAATGAAATCGATGTAGAACACTGAGAGGCTGAGAAATGACTCGACTAAGTTCTCATAACAGATGAGGCTAGTTAAACAACTGGACAGAATAAAATAGGGATCACAAATGATACGTACGAAAATCTGAAAACATGAAAACGTGATACTGCAAATGAGGTCCTTGGAGAAAACACCACAACTGAGATGTATAGGAATGATAAACAATGTTGGAGTGAGGAAATAATAAAGATTGTAGTTGGAAGAAAACTGCTTATGAGAAATGATTGTCTACAAAAGACACTGAAGAAATTATAGAGACAAAAGGATAAGAGTAGAGAAGTAATAGATGCTAAGAATTAGTACTGGGAAGAGACATGCCAAGATACAACATGGAAGCAAGCAATACAAGAGTAATAGTGCATGGAAGGTAATCAAATGAAAGGAATGCGCACGCACTGTAAAAACGTTGCACGAATGTCTTATTCCTATGGGGAAAAACCTATTACAGAACTCCAAAGGAAGATAGTGTGGAATTCATAGCCCATTATCATAATCAGTCTGCTAACTCTACACACAAAACGCATAAAAAATTCAACAAATTAAAGAAAATGGGAAAGTTACAGGATTGGGAAACATATCTGTGCAGTACCCAAAGGCTGACCCAGATAAGTCGTACGAAGAGCTATGTGCCAAGGCAAGGTTGATAGCTGGCAACTGAACCGCAAGTAAACGTAGACGCCGACAGGAGCTTCGACGAACGAGAGGCGCTGGCGTAGACACGCCCAGAAGGGTTTCCACACGCCACCGCATCAGCCCGCTTACTTACGTCTGAGAGCAGGACCGCTCAGTCCAGTCTGCAATCATCGCCAAAGACGACAGCAACGTTTCTCTACAAGCAGTTCGACAGTTGCGTTAGACAGAACCCTCCATAAAATTTTATGTTCAGTTGTGTTTTGTGAAAAGGGACTAGTATCTTGTTCTGAATCAAAAGATACATTAACGTTCCTCGACGGTATTAAATACTCATGTCATTTCTATGGGCGTGGAAGGTAAAAACGTTAAGTATTTCATCTTGTTCAGTTCGTAATAAAGTGATATGATACTTTACGTGTCATAGGATTATCTCGGCACTCCAGGAGTAAAGCTCCCACCACTATACCGACCATTGCTATTTCGTCTGGTACAACAGAGCCCTCAGCAGTTTTAGAAATTATACCAGAAAAATTTCACAGATGTTGAAACATGCCAGGAGCCGCCAAATGAATGGAAAAATTCAATTATTTAATCCACACTTACAAACTGAATCCGATGGAAATTTGAAAATTGTGGAGGAATAATCGTTACTTGCACAATAGTTCAACTGCATGGCAGTGAAAAAAGCATAAAAATGAGCAAAAATTGTATAGAGCAGCAGTTGTGGCTAACAACGCAAAGTTTTGGTGTTGATAATAAATACATCCAGGTAGTAAGAAACTTGTAAGAGAGTTGCAACAGTATGGTTGAAGAAGGTAACAAAATTTCACAATAGATCTCTGTAAATAAGCGTCACTAAACTGAAAGACGAAATGTAGTGGAATGAGAATCACTGTTGTAAAAGAAGTACTATACACATCACTCTTCGTCGGCGATCAGGACCTGACAGAGGGACATAAAGCCGACTTCGGTTACATGTTCATAAAACTGCATGAAGAATACTCTGAATGGTACCTGCCAATAAAGACAAAAACGACAGAGTATATGGCAGTGGGTGAAGATACCTAAGGGTACTTGGATGTAGGATTCTGCAAAATTAAAAATGCTTGTAGCTTTCTGTACTTGGGTGTCACTTCGACAACAAATGAAAGAAGCCCACAACATTTGAAAAATGAAGATGGCGAAGGGAAAAGAGTAATTGGGAAGCTTAACTGCTTGCTATGGAGTGACAAAATACAAAGAGAACAAAGGTCCTGCTGCACAAATCTATGGAAGGAAGTATCACCGTATGTGGCTCTGAAATGTGATAGCTAACCAGGAACCCTATGTACGTCGACGAGAGTGACTTGGTACGCCAAAGATGCAATTAATTCAAGGGACCTTCAGGAAGACTGGACAGATAGAAAACTGTGGAAGTGCTTTTATTTAGCCGTGCCCCAAACGTACTCAATGTGGTGATAAAAATCTTTTCTAGTTTTATGTGCATTTTCAATTCTTGCAAGGGATGAACCTAAACGTATCTGGTCATTAATTACTGTTACATTTCTATGTACGTACCAAACTAGCAGAAAAAAACAGCTATAACAACGTAAACACCGTTGGACAGATTCACCAAACGCTACAAGTATCTCCTTGTCTGTGGGATATGTTGATTAATCTTATTTCAATGTTCTGTCTACAGGAAAATGCCACTCCTGCAGATGAAGAATAGTGTGTGTACTTGATGTCTAATGAGCGTCTCTATGGTTACTGGACCTTCACGAACAAAAATCTCACACAGCTTCGCCAGAGGTGCTCACTTGCAGGTATCGCCATCTTTGGTACTTAATAACTGTCGAGTTGTCATTGTGGGCGCATCACACGGACAGATCACATAGGTAGTTCTATTCAGTGCAATGGTGGTGACGAGACACCCAGTGCAACAGTGTGGCAGCTGGAATAGTTTGGAGTCCTACGGTTGGTACTACACCATGACATGTTTATTCGACTGTACCTGAGGAATAGAGGGATGACAACAACTGAGATCAGGGCAAAGGATACACAAACTGTCGGGAACAGATTACTGGAAGCTAGATTTAGAGCTTGAGTTGCCATGCACCGTTAACTGTTGACACCATACCATAGACGACGGAGATTAGTGTGGCGTAGCGTCAGGGTCAATTGGAATCGAGTAACATTCTATTTAGTTCAGGAGAAAGCGTCGATTCTCTTTGTGTTGGCGAAATCTACAGTTGTGGGTCCGTAGACGATTTGGCGAAAGGTCACATGAAGCAGTGCTTCTCGAAAGCCATACCACGCTAATAACAGCATCCTAATCCACAAATACACACACACACACACACACACACACACACACACACACACACACACACTCAAACGCATACCATTCCAGCACTGGGAATTAGGTGCAGAAAGCTATTGGAGCGGTTCTAGGCGCTTCAGTCCGGAACCGCGCTGCAGCTACGGTCGCAGGTTCGAATCCTGCCTCGGGCATGGATGTGTGTGACGTCCTTAGGTTAGTCAGGTTTAAGTAGTTCTAAGTCCAGGGGACTGATGACCTCAGATGGTGAGTCCCATAGTGCTCAGAGCCATTTTTTGAAAGCTATTGGACATGAAAACAGTACTGATTTGATCATTACTGTGCTCACCAACAATTGGCGAGAATGGTAAAACTGTTGGCACACTCATAAAAAAAATGTTCAAAAGTGTGTGGAATCTTATGGGACTTAACTGCTAAGGTCATCAGTCCCTAAGCTTACACACTACTTAACCTAAATTTTCCTAAGGACAAACACACACACCCATGCCCGAGGAAGGACTCACACCTCCGCCGGGACCAGCCGCACAGTGTCATACTCTTCAAGACCGTTATACCAAAGAGAGTATTGCACGACCCATGCATTGCAGTTCATATCATAAATCCCTTGAGGAGAAAATAGGTTCTTGAGAGGCCTGCAGGATACCCTGATTACTCACCCATATAGAATGCTTAGGGTATGGTGGGAAGATGTGTAGTACTGACAGAATGCTCCACTCACTTATCTTCATGAGTTGACACAGCATATGTGTTACGCATGGCAAGAAATTTCTGAAGATGATTCCTTTCATGCCACGGTGAACAGCAGAATCTGTCTCGGGGGGGTCACGTCTCATACTGATGTTGATGACGTACATCATCCAGAGGTAACGGTGTCAAAAAAATGTCGGCAACACTAACTGATTTAACAGTCATTACCGAGGACTGGATGCGATCCACAACAACCAATGGAACGCATTCCAGGAGACACTACCTTCCTCTCAGAACAGCAGCGCCCTCACTGAGGTCAATATAGCGTCGGGCATGAAAGAGCTCAGCCCCAGTTTGCGCCTCACTTTAAGGCGTCATCATCACACTGCAGGACCAACGAGTTGGTAAAGTTTCTGATGAACCTGGACTATTGTGAATGTCTAACATTGTACTTCAAGGAAACAGTTTATTACTGGGTGGCGCACGAAATGTGTTACCATTTTGTTTTTGAATATAAACTTTATTGTCAATAAAATCTGAGAGAAACATATACTACAATGAATAGCCGTCCACGGAGATTTGTTCTAACTCAGCACATGCTCAATATGTCCACCATTTCGTTTCCTAACTTCCTTCAAACGAACACTGAAGTTAGTGATTACCCTAAGGCATATGTCTTCCGTAATTTCACTGCAAGCTTGAAGACTAAGTCTTCTGAGCTCCATTATATCACGTGGACCTTTCGGGAAAATTTTTTCCTTTAAGTACCCCCAAAGAAAAAAGTCACATGGACTATTGGGGGGCCAATTTTGTCCGTCATTGAAGCGACTTGGAAACCTGAGTGAAGTGATTCGCATGTCGAAATGCTCCTGTAAAAACTCCAACACAGTGTTTGCAATATGTGGCCTTGCTCCATCTTGCATGAACCACTGCGTGTTGAAGGGCAAGGCAGTAGCAAAAAGCTGTGGAATTTAATGGAGCTCAGAAGACTTATTCTTCAAGCTTGCAGTGAAATTACGGAAGACATGTGCCGTAGGGTAATCACTAACTTCAGTGTTCGTTTGAAGGAAGTTAGGAAACGAAATGGTGGACATATTGAGCATGTGCTGAGTTAGAACAAATCTCCATGGACGGCTCTTCATTGTACTATATGTTCCTTTCAGATTGTATTGACAATAAAGTTTATATTCAAAAACAAAATGGTAACACATTTCGTGCGCCACCCTGTATTCAGAGCTTCACTTGATACTTCGCTGTCCGTAGCTCGTGGTCGTGCGGTAGCGATCTCGCTTCCCACGCCCGGGTTCCCGGGTTCGATTCCCGGCGGGGTCAGGGATTTTCTCTGCCTTGTGATGACTGGGTGTTCTGTGCTGTCCTTAGGTTAGTTAGGTTTAAGTAGTTCTAAGTTCTAGCGGACTGATGACCATAGCTGTCAAGTCCCGTAGTGCCTTGAACCATTTGATACTTTGCTAGTCAATGAGAGTTGTAAATTATGCAGTACCCCTGTGGCAAAGAAGTGTGGCGAAGTTAAGTAATTCTTTTATTCATTACGTACAGAAGTGAACTAATGTTTCATGTGCTCTAGTGTGATGACCCTTCTCCCAGGACAATCAAAGAACCCAGAGTTACGAAGCGAAGGAAGTAGTTTGTCTGATCACAACATGTTACGAACGGAGATCTCCATAGCCTCTGATACATATCGTGCAAGTGTTTTATTGTGTAACATACCAATTTTCCCGAGCGGTCTAAGGCGCTGCAGTCACGGACTGTGCGGCTGGTCCCGCCGGTGGTTCGAGTCATCCCTCGGGTATGGGTGTCTGTGTTTGTCTTTAGGATAATTTGGGTTAAGTAGTGTGTAAGCTTAGGGTCTGATGACCTTAGCAGTTAAATCCCATAAGATTTCACACACATTTTTTTTACCAATTTTCATCAGTGTCCCAAGTTTTTTCAGTTGTATCAGGGTTTTCACTTCTTACAGCTGGCGAACATAGTTGCAGGCGGTGTTTAGTTCCAATTACAACATATCGAAGTACCTCATTATTAATTCACTGTCTTACATACATTACCGCCGTCTATAACGACCGTTCCTTGAAGAAATGCCTTCGGGAAGAAAGAGGAGGCAGTAGAGAAGAGGGGTACTCACCGAACTGGGTCTAATGAGATCGGGCAAGTGCTGGGCGCTGTGTCTTTGAGAAGCCGCCCAAGTTGGGCCGGAGTTGGCAGGGCTCCGGCGGGCGGTAGGTTTTAATTATCCGTTAACTCGCTGCACGTCCGCCCATTACGGCGTATCGTATCGTATGGCACCGCATCGCCCCGTATCTCCCACAGGCGAGCTGCCGGCGATGAGCGCTCGTTGGCTATTATCTCTTCATTAGCGCGCCGCCTGCCGCGTGTTCACGGGCACGGCGAGAACCCTCATGGGTGCCGGCGTCGCAACTACGTTATACGCGGGAAACTGTTTTCAGTTAAGTGTGTACGAGCATGCGACAAATTTCTACCTGGTCCTTGTTTTTATTGGCAAATTTTCGTCGACAGTATCCGCCGACGAGGCTGAAGCCACATCTTGCAAATGAATGACAATAGTTATACTATTACGTACAAGGTGACCGTTATTGAACTACACGCAAATAAACGTAAATTAGTAACAAAATACCGCGTGCACAAACTTTATTCAACATGTAAACGTCACTACAGATATTCGGATTTACACTACTGGCCATTAAAATTGCTACACCATGAAGATGACGTGCTACAGACGCGAAATTTAACCGATAGGAAGAAGATGCTGTGATATGCAAATGATTAGCTTCTCAGAGTATTCACACAAGGTTGGCACCGGTGGCGACATATACAACGTGCTGACATGAGGAAAGTTTCCAACCGATTTCTCGTACTCAAACAGCAGTTGTCCGGCGTTGCCTGGTGAAACGTTGTGATGCCTCGTGTAAGGAGGAGAAATGCGTACCATCACGTTTCCGTCTTTGATAAAAGTCCGATTGTAGCCTATCGCGATTGCGCTTTATCGTATCGCGACATTGCTGCTCGCGTTGGTCGAGATCCAATGACTGTTAGCAGAGTATGGAATTTGTTCGTTCAGGAGCCTAATACGGAAGGCCGTGCTGCATCCCAACGGCCTCGTATCACTAGCAGTCGAGATGACAGGCATCTTATCCGCATGGCTGTAACGGATCGTGCAGCCACGTCTCGATCCCTGAGTCAACAGATGGGGACGTTTGAAAGACAACAACCATCTGCAGGAACATTTCGACGACGTTTGCAGCAGCATGGATTATCAGCTCGGAGACCATGGGTGCGGTTACCCTTGACGCTGCATCACAGAAAGGAGCGCCTGCGATGGTGTACTCAACGACCAACCTGGGTGCACGAATCACAAAACGACGTGGTTTTTTCTGATGAATCCATGTTTTGTTTACAGAGTCATGATGGTCTCATCCGTGTTTGGCCATACCGCGGTGAACGCACACTGGAAGCGTGTATTTGTCATCGCCATACTGGCGTATCACCCGGCGTGATGGTACGGGGTGCCATTGGTTACACGTCTCGGTCACCTCTTGTTCGCATTGACGGCACTTTGAACGGTGGACGTTACATTTCAGATGTGTTACGACACGTGACTCTACCCTTTATTCGATCCCTGCGAAACTCTACATTTTCGCAGGATAATGTACGGCCCGATGTTACAGGTCCTGTACGGGCCTTTCTGGATACAGAAAATGTTCGACTTCTGCGCTGGCCAGCACATTCTCCAGATCTCTCACGAACTGAAAACGTCAGGTCAATGGTGGCCTCTACAACAACGCTCGCCTCTACCGGAATTAAATTCTCTTCGTTCACAGTTATATTAAAATTCCCCAAGTGTGGTTGCGCTGAAAACTGAACTAGGCAGAATTCACAATGTTGGAGCGCAGCGTACTGAAAACTGCAGTAGAGGTGTGGTCAGGTGAGTTACACGGTTTGGAGCAGTACGGCTGGCCTTCAAGGGGGAAGACTGGCAGGCAGGTCAGTGTCAATAGGCCTATAGTGGCACGCACAACTGCAGACTGCCTGTTATTGTGACAGAGGGTTGTGTCCGGCAGTACGTTGTCAACTGGCACATGTCAGTCCCTCTCAAAGTCCTCCGATGTACTTTTCTTGTGTTTGGCACAAACGCAATTGTTAGATTTTTAGTCAAAATTAATCTGGGCGCCGTAGGATAACGGAAATGTTACAAGTAGACTTCTCTTGTCCAGGAAAGCCGTTTTTTCCTGTGATCTGCTTTTTTACATCCTCTTTGCTTCCGATGTTGTGGGTTATTTTGCTTCCAGGGCGGAAGAATACCTTAAATTCGTCAAAAAATTTGATTTTAATCTTCTCACTGTCCTCTGCTACTCCTTATTATATGCGTCATTTTTCGGTTTATTCTCAATCTGTATTCTGTAATTCTTCTTCATTTTAATGAAGATCATACTTACCATTGATGGCTTTTGACCCTGAATTTTAACCCCACTACTAAACCTTTCTTTTATTTCAGTTATTGCTACTTCGATGTATAGACTGAACAGTAGGATCAAAAGTTTATATCCTAGTTTTACTCCTTATTTAATCCGAAAACCCCATTCTTGATCATCCATTCTTATTGTTCACTCGAGTTTTCTGTTTTTGTCTACAGCTTACTCCTATTTTTTTTGTACCATGTCACATTGTCGACTGCTTTTTCCGTGTCGACAAATCCGATGAACTTGCCTTCATTTTTCGTAAGTCTTGCTTCCATTATCAAGCGCAACGTAAAGACTGCCTCTTTGTCGCCTTTACCTTTCATGTGGCAAACTCACCGTCATCTAACAGATCCTCAATTTTCTTTTCCATTCTGCTGTATGTTATTCTTGTCAGCAATTTCGATACATCATCTGTTAAGCTGATGGAGCGATAGACTTCGCACTTACCTGCGTCTGTTATCTTCAGGATTGGGTTGAAACTTTGATGCTATGTCTACTGACTCACAGATTTTACACACCAAACTGAATAGTCGTTTGGTTGCCACCTCCCACAATGCTTTCAGAAATTCCGAACGAATACTATGTATTCCTCTGCCTTCTTTGATCGCAAGTCTTCCACAGCTCTGTTAATCTGTAAATATAATACTGGATTTCCTAGGTTTTCCACATGGACCCCCAGTTCTTCCTTACTCACATCATGAGACGATTCCCCAAACACGTGGTTTTCAGTGACCTCCTTCTACCCTTTCTGCCTCTCTCTGCTCTGCGTTTAAGAGTTGATTTCCGCCGAGGATTGTATAGATTTATCTACATGCTGGATATACTGTTCCGGCAATCATTTCTTTTTCAATTTCTTCATATTTTTCTTGCCGTCATTTCGCGCAGTGCCTGTTTACTCGTATTTCATTGCTAAGTGACTTATATTTCTGTATTCTTTACATTCCTTGAACGTTTTGTACTTACTTATTTCGTTGATCAAAATAACTTCTGTTACTCTATATTTTTTTCGCATTACCTTCCTTGTACTTACGAGTTCCTGTACAACTTCTATCATTGTCCTTTTTAGAGATGTTTATTGCCTATTTCAGTATTCATTATCGCAGTATCTACACTGTTTGAGAACTCCAAAAGCCTCTCATTCCTGCACACCACAGTGTCCATCTCGTTACCACACAAATTCTATCACACAACTTAAATGTTAGCCTTTTATTCGTTAATATTAATTTGTGATTAGAGCGTATATCTGCTTCTGGATACGCCCTGTACTCTAATATCTAATTTCGGAATCTCCGTCTGAACATGATGTAATCCAGCTAGAATCTCCCTGTACCTCCCGGCGTTTTAGAAGTATACCTCCTGCGCTTATGAAGAGTGTATTCGTTATTACTGGCTGAAATTTATTACAAAATTAAACATCAGCTTCTCCTCTTTCATTCCTATTATCGAGCCCATATTATGCCGTAACTTTTTTCTACTACTTCTTCTCCTACAGTGTTCATGTCTCTCGTGATTACTAGATTATCATCTCCTTTTACATACTAAATTACCTGTTAAATATCTCGTATATTTTCTATTTAATCTTCGTGATTTGTTTGTGGCATCGATCCGTGTATATGAACTGTCACTGTCGACGTTGATTTTCTGTCGAATTTCTAGAGAAAAATTATATCACTGAATTGCTGACAGTAACACACACTTACTATTCATAACGAATCCTATTCCCGTTGTATCATTTCCTGCTGCATTTATTATTGTCGTATATTAGTCTGAACAGGAATCATCGTCTTTCCATTTCGCTTCACTGACCTCCAATATATCTAGGCTGAGCCTTGGCATTTCTGAGAATTTCTAGCATCCCTAAAACGTTGAAACTTCTGACATTCACCTATCATACCTCGTTTTATGTTAGTCGTTCGTTAGTTATTGAACCTTTTTCTCGTAGTTACCTCGCCCTTTCCAGTACCTTACCGGCGATCCGAGCGGGGGACTAATCCGGAACATTTCCCAATGGAGAGATCATCATTCTGGCTGATACAGTAATTGTAACGCAGTTGACATCAACTAAGATATTTTGTCATATTTTATTAAAAAAGGGGAATATGATTATTATAGGAAAAAGTCAAGTGCCAGAAATACAGAAAGGTATGCCTCTGTAATGATAATAGAAATAAGACTTTGTGCATGCTAAACGGTCGCATTCCTATGGATTTCATATTTGTGTCATTTATTTAACTGACTTAGATGTGTAATGTATTTATTTGCTTGTGTAACATGGACCATTACTATGTATATTACGTGAACTAAGGATACCTTAAATCGTTACATGTAGAGTTTTGGGTTAAGAAAAATGGAAACGTACGAGTTATGTTCTCATATGTTTCCATCTCGTACATTACTTTCCAGATATTAAATTCGAATATATCGAGATCTAACAGTTTAGTTAGATATCACCTTTATACTTGCAATTACAGCTCTTCCTCTGGAGTTATGATTACAGACCGACAAGCCTTTTAGCACACACCCAAATTTTTCAATGTATGTGAGAAGTTATTGTTGGCACCAAAGGATTGTCATACACCTGAGAAACTTGGTGAATTACAAAAGGTGTGAAAATCTCTTGTGAAATAATAAAAGTATGAGTTATTGATGGGGCATCATCCTCCGGTTTTAGTTGTTTGCTTCCTGAGGCAGTCTCTCTCTTTCTTTATTATACACTCCTGGAAATGGAAAAAAGAACACATTGACACCGGCGTGTCAGACCCACCATACTTGCTCCGGACACTGCGAGAGGGCTGTACAAGCAATGATCACACGCACGGCACAGCGGACACACCAGGAACCGCGGTGTTGGCCGTCGAATGGCGCTAGCTGCGCAGCATTTGTGCACCGCCGCCGTCAGTGTCAGCCAGTTTGCCGTGGCATACGGAGCTCCATCGCAGTCTTTAACACTGGTAGCATGCCGCGACAGCGTGGACGTGAACCGTATGTGCAGTTGACGTACTTTGAGCGAGGGCGTATAGTGGGCATGCGGGAGGCCGGGTGGACGTACTGCCGAATTGCTCAACACGTGGGGCGTGAGGTCTCCACAGTACATCGATGTTGTCGCCAGTGGTCGGCGGAAGGTGCACGTGCCCGTCGACCTGGGACCGGACCGCAGCGACGCACGGATGCACGCCAAGACCGTAGGATCCTACGCAGTGCCGTAGGGGACCGCACCGCCACTTCCCAGCAAATTAGGGACACTGTTGCTCCTGGGGTATCGGCGAGGACCATTCGCAACCGTCTCCATGAAGCTGGGCTACGGTCCCGCACACCGTTAGGCCGTCTTCCGCTCACGTCCCAACATCGTGAAGCCCGCCTCCAGTGGTGTCGCGACAGGCGTGAATGGAGGGACGAATGGAGACGTGTCGTCTTCAGCGATGAGAGTCGCTTCTGCCTTGGTGCCAATGATGGTCGTATGCGTGTTTGGCGCCGTGCAAGTGAGCGCCACAATCAGGACTGCATACGACCGAGGCACACAGGGCCAACACCCGGCATCATGGTGTGGGGAGCGATCTCCTACACTGGCCGTACACCACTGGTGATCGTCGAGGGGACACTGAATAGTGCACGGTACATCCAAACCGTCATCGAACCCATCGTTCTACCATTCCTAGACCGGCAAGGGAACTTGCTGTTCCAACAGGACAATGCACGTCCGCATGTATCCCGTGCCACCCAACGTGCTCTAGAAGGTGTAAGTCAACTACCCTGGCCAGCAAGATCTCCGGATCTGTCCCCCATTGAGCATGTTTGGGACTGGATGAAGCGTCGTCTCACGCGGTCTGCACGTCCAGCACGAACGCTGGTCCAACTGAGGCGCCAGGTGGAAATGGCATGGCAAGCCGTTCCACAGGACTACGTCCAGCATCTCTACGATCGTCTCCATGGGAGAATAGCAGCCTGCATTGCTGCGAAAGGTGGATATACACTGTACTAGTGCCGACATTGTGCATGCTCTGTTGCCTGTGTCTATGTGCCTGTGGTTCTGTCAGTGTGATCATGTGATGTATCTGACCCCAGGAATGTGTCAATAAAGTTTCCCCTTCCTGGGACAATGAATTCACGGTGTTCTTATTTCAATTTCCAGGAGTGTATAACTAATGCAGAGCTCGTGAAGAGGCTGACACGCTAACTACTTATCACTATGTGCCGGTAACAGCAACTACAAAAACAAGTGTGACAGTAATGACCCGTGCGCTGTTTCACTACATAATCGAAAGCGCGTCATGACCTCTTTGTCTGTAGCCAAGCAACGACCGTCTTCGCGTTTCGCCAGGAGGTACGCGTGCCCTCTGCCGTGCCGACTTTCCGGCACCCCCATCTGCTCGCCCTCAGTCGCTTAATATCGATATCTACTGGGATGCCATCCTGGGACAAGTGCTGGTAGTCATGTAAGGCAAGGACTTTCAGAGGAACTGCTGGCAATGAAAAACATTGGGGGCGGTTTGGTGGAGCTATTCTGTTAACTTATATGCCCACGCAGCACGTCGCTCGGATTTCGTGAAAGGCCGCCCTGACGTTTAATGTGCTCTTTACGGCTACATAATTCACAGACACCATGAAATTATTGAATCGTAGGCACTGGCGCCCTTTGGGTTAGCATGGTGAGTTCAGCACCTGTAGACTGTAAGAATATTTCGAACTATCCGCCGGGTTGTTGGGAATATTATGTTTTTTAGTTATCAGTTAATTGATTTTATTTAAAAGAATTGATGGGGCTAACCTACACTGTTAAAAGTTATTCTCTACGTGGAATACTCATTTTTGTTTAGTGGGTTTGAGCGGGGTTTTAAGTTTGTCTGTATTCTCGCTATCCTTGTGCGACTTAATTTTATACTCAGGATGGATTTCAATGCTTGTTTGTTTACTGCAAGTCTTGTGGGCGTTACGGCTTGCATTTTATTTATATTTTTTTATGCAGCCAGTCTGAGTCGGTTCGATTTTGTCTACAGAGTGAAAGTAATATTTCCTAACAGAGCTATGTTTGCGTTTCACTATCCCCCATATCTTCTTTTCATTTGCTGGGATCACAGATCAAAATTTATGTCTGATTACCGATGGCTTTTTTTTTCTCAGGAACGTATGTTAACTGAAACCTTTCATTTCATACTGTGCCACTTAAAACTGATTTATAGAAGGTTCACACTGTATAGTGCATTCAGCTACTAACTGAAAGTTTGTCGATTTTCAGTTACTATTACTTTTGCTCGTTTTCTTACATTTAATTTGAATAGTTACAATACTTTAAAATATCAAATGAAAATCTCTCAGTTTTCAGTAATTAGCCTTTTTGCCTGTTTCCTTTCACTTAAATGGAATGTTAAAGTGCTTCCAAATATCAAGTAAAAGTTTTTCAGTTTTCGATTATAACTTTCTCTTGCTTCCTTACATTTAATAGTAACTGTGAAATAACATGTGGTTATAACGAGGAATGGAACTATGTTTTTATTAAATAAATTCTTTCCTGAATGGATCGTTATGTTTGTGTGGACTGGTACCTTAGCACTCCCAGATCCCCGAATGCTACAGTATTTCAAATAATAATAATGATAACAATAACAATAACAATAATAAGTGTGACAGTACTTATTACTTATTACTGGAACATACCCACACAAAATCACACATTTGCTGTACATGGATTATCTAAAACTACTGGCAGCAACAAATCAACAACTCAACCAATTACTAAAGATAACAGAAGTATTCAGTAATGATATAAATATGGCTTTTGGAACAGACAAATGTAAGAAAAATAGCATAGTCAAGGGAAAACACACTAAACAGGAAGTTTACATATTGGATAACCACAGTGGCTGCACAGAAGCGATGGAAAAAACAGATGCCTATAAATATCTAGGATACAGACAAAACATAGGAATCGATAAACAAATATTAAATAAGAACTAAAAGAAAAATATAGACAAAGACTAACAAAAATACTGAAAACAGAATTGACAGCAAGAAACATGACAAAAGCTATAAATACTTATGCTATACCAATATTGACCTACTCATTTGGAGTAGTGAAATGGAGTAACACAGACCTAGACGCACTCAATACACTTACACGATCACAATGCCACAAATATAGAATACATCACATACATTCAGCAACTGAAAGATTCACATTAAGCAGAAAGGAAGGAGGAAGGGGATTTATCGACATGAAAAGACCTACCTTATGGACAGGTAGACAATTTAAGAAAATTCTTTATAGAACGAGCAGAAACTAGCAAAATACGCAAAGCAATCACTCATATAAATACATCGACTACACCACTGCAATTTCATAACCACTTCTACAATCGTTTAGATCACATAACATCAACACATACGAAGAAAGTAAATTGGAAAAAGAAAACACTACATGGCAAGCACCTGTATCATCTAACACAGACACACATCGATCAAGACGCATCCAACACATGGCTAAGAAAAGGCAATATATACACTGAGACGGAAGGATTCACGATTGCAATACAGGATCAAACAATAAACACCAGATATTACAGTAAGCATATTATTAAAGATCCCAATACCACAACAGATAAATGCAGACTTTGCAATCAACAAATAGAAACAGTAGATCACATCACAAGCGGGTGTCCAATACTAACAAATACAGAATACCCCAGAAGACATGACAATGTAGCAAAAATAATACATCAACAGCTTGCCTTACAACATAAACTTATAAAACAACACGTTCCCACATACAAGTACGCACCACAAAATGTACTGGAGAATGATGAATACAAAATATACTGGAACAGAACCGTTATAACAGATAAAACAACACCACATAACAAACCTAACATCATACTCACCAATAAAAAGAAGAAATTAACACAACTAATCGAAATATCCATACCCAATACAACAAATATACAAAAGAAAACAGGAGAAAAAATTGAAAAATACATCCAAATGGCTGAGGAAGTCAAGGACACGTGGCATCAGGATAAATTTGACATTATACCAATTATACTATCAACTACAGGAGTCATACCACACAATATCCACCAGTACATCAATGCAATACAGCTACATCCCAACTTATATATACAGCTACAGAAATCCGTAATTATTGATACATGTTGAACTACCCGAAAGTTCCTAAATGCAATATAACATATACCGTACAGTTAAAAGGAAGTCACGCTTGATCAATGTCCGCGTCACTTTCCATTTTTGACCAGACATAACGTCTGAGAAAAGGAAGAAACAATAATAAAACAAGTGAAGTTTAGAGAAAATCATTATAGTAATTGTGGACGACTAGCAACTAGTATTTTCTGTCACAGCTGTTCAGGAAAATCTCTGCATCGTTTTGTTAAAGTCCAAACACCCAACTCCATTTTAATAGTACATCACTGGACGCAAGTATTTACTGTAAATAAACAATGTGTGGCTTCCAGGTTCATACACACATCAACAAAAGTTTTGCATCACCTCGGTTCCGAGAGTTCCGGAACCTGCACAGAAAATTGGAATAGAGATCAATATAAACATCATTTCCGACATTTTTATTGCTCATGAAAACCATACATTGCACGTTGTACCATCATACAGCGAGACCTTCCGAGGTGGTGGTCCAGATTGCTGTACACACCGGTACCCCTAATACCCAGTAACACATTCTCTTGCATTGATGTATGCCTGTATTCGTCGTGGCATACTATCCACAAGTTCATCAAGGCGTTGTTAGCCCAGATTGTCCCACTCCTGAACAGCGTTTCGGCGTAGATCCCTCAGAGTGGTTGGTGGGTCCCGTCGTCAATACACAGCCCTTTCCAATCTATCGCAGGCGTGTTCGACAGGGTTCATGTGTGGAGAACATGCTGGCCACTCTAGTCGAGCGATGTCGTCATCCAGAATGAAGTCATTCACAAGACGTTCACGATGGGGACGCGAATTGTCGTCCGTGAAGACGAATTCCTCGCCAATATGCTGCCGATATGGTTGCACTATCGGTCGGAGGATGGCATTCACGTATCGTACAGTCGTCAAGGCGCCTGCCACGACCGCCAGCGGCGTATGTCGGTCCCACACAATGCCACCTCAAAACAGCAGGGAACGTCCATCTTGCTGCAACCGCTCGACAGTGTGACTAAGGCTTTCAGCCTGACCGGGTTGCCTCCAAACATGTCTCGGATGATTGTCTGGTTTGAAGGCATTTGTGACACTCATCGGTGAAGAGAACGTGATGCCAATCCTGAGCTGTCCATTAGGCATGTTAATGGGCTCATCTGTACCGCGCTGCATGGTGTCGTGGCTGCAAAGATGGACCTCGCATTCGACATCGGGAGTGAAGGTGCGCATCATCCAGCCTATTGCGCACAGTTGGCGTTGCTGCCAGGTTTCCTACGAGCCATAATCCGTAGGAAGCGGTCACCCACAGCAGAAGTAGCCCTTGGACTGTACGAGCGAGGCATGTTATCGACAGTTCCTGTCACTCTGTATCTCCTCCATGTCCGAAGGACATCGCTTTCGTTCACTCCGAGACGCCTGGACATTTCCATTGTTGAGAGCTCTTCCTGGCACAAAGTAACAATGCGGCCGAGATCGGACCGCGTGATTGATCGTCTAGGCATGGTTGAACTACAGACAACACGAGCCGTGTACCCTCCTTCCTGGCGGAATGACTAGAACTGATCGGCTGTCGGACCCCCTCCGTCTAATAGACGTTGCTCATGCATGGTTTTTACGTCTTTGGGCGGGTTTAGCGACATCTTTGAACAGTCAAAGGGACTGCGTCGGTGATGCAATATCCACAGCCAACGTCTATGTTCAGGAGCCATGGGAACCGGAAGCTGCAAAACTTTTATTGATGTGTGTTGTATACATATTATCATAATTATAAAGCATATACCTCACAGTAGTAGGGAATCCAAAATAAAAGGACGTTTCAATCCAACTAAAGGCAGCCAGAACTACATACCTCATACCAGAAAAACACGGAAATGTTACGGTCATGTATAAAGTCAATGACTGGACACAAACTCATTTCCTTCGTGAATTATTCTGCTGGTTAAACGGATCAGACCAGGCAGAAAGCATAAATATTAATATTCTCGTTTCCATAGTGGGAATAAGAATATAAGACGCTAGAGACCATTGATTATTAGAAAATAAGAAACTGAAAGTAGCAGTGCTTTCTGAAGGTAAAAACAAAAAGTGAAAGAGGAAATAATCAGATATAACGAAAACGAAACCATATTATATATAATTCTGAGCTCATGTGATAGTTAAATCGACGGAAGCTTAAAATAAAAACCAGAATTCGCTATTTCACAAATATTTACATCTTTATTACATCCATAAAAGATTTATGAATATATACCCATCATCAGATGGACTCGTTCACATATTAAATACTGAATATTGTTGGCTGGGAGTTGTATAGTCTTGAACTAAGTAAGAAATAATTACTGAATCTATGCATTAAGTTAGGAAGATCTATACGTACTCTAGTTACAAGAATCGTAGTCAGCATGCCAATTCCTACTTTTGTGTTTTCCTTTATTTGACTCAGCAATGCTCCTGACAGTGTACCAAATTTAACGTGACACAGTTCTCAATATGTAAATGCAACCGTGGGGAAATTAAAACCAAAGTTAAGAATACAAGACGAATGTCACTGTCAAACCCTTGAGGAGAGATCATTTAGCTGCAAAGAGTACATTGATTTCCTCTACGACGAACTGTCTGATGTGGATACAGAAGACCTAGGGGACACTGTATTAGAGTCAAAGCTTAACAGAGCCGTGGGACACTTCTGTCTAAGCGAGGTAGACGACATAGTGTATATATGTTCGAAATTTATAAAAGCATTGGGGAGCTTACAGCTAAACAACTACTAACGTTAGCATCAGGATTTGTGAATCTGGAGACATGCCATCAGAGTCTTGGCAAAATGCAGTTCACACAGTTCTGAAAAATCAAGGGCAGATAAGTGCGAGAAATATCTGACAATTAGCTTAACATGCATTTCATCCAGTTTGCTGACATAGATAATATACAGTAGAACAGAAAAGGAAAGTGAGGAGATTTTAAATGACATGTTTGGCTTTAGAAGAGGTAATGGAAATGAGCGTTTGGCGTCATTGGCCGGGAGGCCCCTCGCGGGGCAGGTCCGGCCGCCATATCGCAGGTCTTATTACATTCGGCGCCACATTGGGCGACCTGCACGCCGGATGGGGATGAAATGATGATGAACACAACACAACACCCAGTCCCTGAGCGGAGAAAATCGCCGACCCAGCCGGGAATCGAACCCGGGCCCAGAGGATGGCAATCCGTCACGCTGACCACTCAGCTACTGGGGCGGACTTAGAAGAGGTAAAGGTACCAGAGAAGCAGTTTTGAACTTGAGCTTTGCTAACGGAAACAAGGCTTAAGGAAAACCAAGACACGCTCTTAGGATTTGTTGCTGTAGAAAAAGCAGTAGTCAGCCAAAATGGTGAAACATTTTTGTAATTGAAAGAATAATAGGACTAAGCTACAAAGAACGATGAGGAGTATACAACGTCTTAAAAACCTAGAAGGTAAATTAAGAATGGCATACCGAGATCGAAATGCTGGGAAAAAATGGAATAACACAAGGGTGCAGTCTTTCGACTCCACTGTTCAAGCTCTACACCGAAGAAGCAATGACAGAAATGAAAGAGAGATTCGGGAGTGGAATTAAAATGATGGATGAAAGGATATTAGTGATAAACTTCGCTTATAGCTTTATTATTCAGAGTCAGTTATATGACCTTTATTATTGGCATTAAGAGTCTAATAAGTGCATAACGTGGATTGTGGGTAAACCGAAATAAGACGAAAGTAATGAGAGCAGAATTGAGATTTGTGGTAAACTCAACATGAGAATTGCGGACCACGTAGTAGACGATGTGAAGTGATTAACGGATGGAGCAGGGACACGAAAGCAGAATAGCACAGACGAAGAAGGTATTCATTGCCTACAGAAGTCTAGTAGAATTAGACTCTGGCCTTGATTTCGTCTTGTATACTGGTAAGATAATGAGAATGTTCTCCGCAGAATCGGCATGAAGGAAACATATGGGAGCGGTCTAAGGCGTTGCAGTCATGGACTGTCCGGCTGGTCCCGGCGGAGGTTCGAGTTCTCCCTCGGGCATGGGTGTGTGTGTTTGTCCTTAGGATAATTTAGGTTAAGTAGTGTGTAAGCTTAGGGACTGATGACCTTAGCAGTTAAGTCCCATAAGATTTCACACACACATTTGAAACATATGGAATGCACTGAGCCGGCCGTGGTGGTCTAGCGGTTCTAGGCGCGCAGTCCGGAACCGCGCGACTGCTACGGTCGCAGGTTCGAATCCTGCCTCGGGCATGGATGTGTGTGATGTCCTTAGGTTAGTTAGGTTAAAGTAGTTCTAAGTTCTAGGGGACTGATGACCACAGTAGTTAAGTCCCATAGTGCTCAGAGCCATTTGAACCATTTTTGAATGCACTGACAACGAGAGGCGACAGGAAATAACTTTCTTCATAATAGAGGGAGTTGTAGAGATTGCAAACTATAGGGGAAGACAGAGATCGGAATGTATCCAGGAAATAAGTAAGGACGATGGGTGCAAGTGGTACTTTGAAATAAAGTCATCAGTTCAGTAGAGAGATTCAGCGATGTCGGTATCAGACAAATTCCCCCCCCCCCCCCCAAAAAGGAAATGCTGTCTGAATATGGATACATACATCTGAAAAGTTTACTTTTTGAATAAAGGAGTAAATCTTCATAAAATAGTTATTTCTGGCTCTCAGTTATAGTTTTCTCCCAAAAGAAACTTACGTCATGAAAATCAAGACAAAGACATAAGACATTTGAAATAAAACTTTAAACATAGGGGCTGAAGTCTATCTATATCAATAAAAAGTGAGAAGGATATAGTACGAATATATGACACTTTAAGTTCCGTGGGTCAATCTACAGTACCGCTGAGGGAACGAGAAATACGAGAATGGTAAAACTTTTAACTTGATGAAAATTTAAAAATTTTGTAACAGAATTTAAAAACAAGAACTAACTAGAATATGTACGCCCACGCAGCTTCACTTCTGCCTACGTCTTTCCTGCTTTCCAAACTTCAGTTAAGATCTCCAGCATAACACATGGTTGTCTAAGTTACCTGCTGTATCTCTCTCTCTGAACATACAATGCGGACGATCAGTTGTCTATAGTAGAACGAGAAATAAAAAAGGAAGATACACTTGTCCTATTAGCACAGAAAAAGAAAATCGTTCCTCACACGTTCAATCACGTGTTGTCCGTCTGAATGTACACCCCGCGACATCTGAGACCTACTTCTGAGCTTCATCTAGAGCGCCTGATACAGGCTAGAGCAAGGCGAACACACATGCGGGTCACGCCCGTCGTTTCTGCTCAATCGCTCTGCCGCGCCACTGTGTCAGCTGTTCTGTCTCCAGGCCCTTATGAAGCGCCGCCATGACCGGCTTCCGACACTCGCAAATCCATCTCTTCGCTCTCCTGAGATGTTAGAGGCACTCGTTTGCCTGAGTGCAACGCGAGGAAAAAAGAGAGCCGCCTCAGTCCATGCTTCGCATCCATCCCGCGGGCGTAATATCATGTTTTAATGTTCATCATTTGCGTTAACATGCAGGAAGTGACGTGCAAAATTTAAAGTCGAAAGTAACTTTTGCATGATGTGTCGCTGCAGAGTAACATAGCTCGATGAAACCTGAACCATAGATAGAAAGAAGTGCTACATCTACATCTACATCCGTACGCCGCAAGCCACCTGACTGTGTGCGGTGGAGACTACTTTGAGTACCTCTACCGGTTCTCCCTTCTATTTCAGTCTCCTATTGTTCGTGGAAAGAAAGATGGTCGGTATGCCTCTGTGTGGACTCTAATCTCTCTGATTTTATCCTCATGGTCTCTTCGCGAGTTATACGTAGGAGGGAGCAATATACTGCTTGACTCCTCGGTGAAGGTATGTTCTCGAAACTTCAACAAAAGCCCGTACCGAGCTACTGAGTGTCTTTCCTGCAAAGTCTTCCACTGGAGTATATCTATCATCTCCGTAACGCTTTCGCGATTACTAAATGATCCTGTAACAAAGCGCGCTGCTCTCCGTTGGATCTTCTCTATCTCTTCTATCAACCCTATTTGGTACGGATACCACACCGGTGAGCAGTATTCAAGCAGTGGGTGAACAAGTGTACTGTAACGTACTTCCTTTGTATTCGGATTGCATTTCCTTAGGATTCTTCCAATGAATCTCAGTCTGGCATCTGCTTTACCGACGATTAAGTTTATATGGTTATTCCATTTTAAATCACTCCTAATGCCTACTCACAGATAATTTATGGAATTAACTGCTTCCAGTTGCTGACCCGCTATATGGTAGCTAAATGATAACGGATCTTTCTTTCTATGTATTCGCAGCACATTACACTTGTCTACAATGAGATTCAATTGCCATTCCCAGCGCCATGCGTCAATACGTTGCAGATCCTCCTGGATTTCAGTACAATTTTCCATTGTTACAACCTCTCGATATACTACAGCATCATCCGCAAAAAGCCTCAGTGCGCTTGCGATGTTATCCACAAGATCATATATATATTTTCAATAGCAACGGTCCTACGACACTCCCCTGCGGCACACCCGCAATCACTCTTACTTCGGAAGACTTCTCTTCATTGAGAACGACATGCTGCGTTCTGTTATCTAGGAACTCTTCAATCCAATCACACAAGTGGTCTGATAGTCCACATGCTCTTACCTTGTTCATTAAACGACTGTGGGGAAATGTATCAAACGCCTTGCGGAAGTCAAGAAACACGGCATCTACCTGGGAACCCGTGTCTATGGTCCTCTGAGCCTAACGGACGAATAGCGCGAGCTGGGTTTCACGCGATCGTCTTTTTCGAAAGCCATGCTGATTCCTGCAGAGTAGATTTCTGGTCTCCAGAAAAGTCATTATACTCGAACATAATACGTGTTCCATACTTCTACAACTGATCGACGTCAGACATATAGGTCTATAGTTCTGCATATCTGTTCGACGTCCCTTCCTGAAAACGGGGATGACCTGAGCCCTTTTCCAATCTTTTGGAACGCTACGCTCTTCTAGAGACCTACGGCACATTGCTGCAGGAAGTGGGGGGGGGGGGGGGGGGAGGGAGGGGACAAGTTCCTTCGCGTACTCTGTGTACAATCGAACTGGTGTCCCATCAGGTCCAGCGCCCTATCCTGTTTTGAGCGATTTTAATTGTTTTTCTATCCCTCTGTCATCTACACTCCTGGAAATGGAAAAAAGAACATATTGACACCGGTGTGTCAGACCCACCATACTTGCTCCGGACACTGCGAGAGGGCTATACAAGCAATGATCACACGCACGGCACAGCGGACACACCAGGAACCGCGGTGTTGGCCGGCGAATGGCGCTAGCTGCGCAGCATTTGTTTACCCCCGCCGTCAGTGTCAGCCAGTTTGCCGTGGCATACGGAGCTCCATCGCAGTCTTTAACACTGGTAGCATGCCGCGACAGCGTGGACGTGAACCGTATGTGCAGTTGACGGACTTTGAGCGAGGGCGTATAGTGGGCATGCGGGAGGCCGGGTGGACGTACCGCCGAATTGCTCAACACGTGGGGCGTGAGGTCTCCACAGTACATCGATGTTGTCGCCAGTGGTCGGCGGAAGGAGCACGTGCCCGTCGACCTGGGACCGGACCGCAGCGACGCACGGATGCACGCCAAGACCATAGGATCCTACGCAGTGCCGTAGGGGACCGCACCGCCACTTCCCAGCAAATTAGGGACACTGTTGCTCCTGGGGTATCGGCGAGGACCATTCGCAACCGTCTCCATGAAGCTGGGCTACGGTCCCGCACGCCGTTAGGCCGTCTTCCGCTCACGCCCCAACATCGTGCAGCCCACCTCCAGTGGTGTCGCGACAGGCGTGAATGGAGGGACGAATGGAGACGTGTCGTCTTCAGCGATGAGAGTCGCTTCTGCCTTGGTGCCAATGATGGTCGTATGCGTGTTTGGCGCCGTGCAGGTGAGCGCCACAATCAGGACTGTATACGACCGAGGCACACACGGCCAACACCCGGCATCATGGTGTGCGGAGCGATCTCCTACACTGGCCGTACACCACTGGTGATCGTCGAGGGGACACTGAATAGTGCACGGTACATCCAAACCGTCATCGAACCCATCGTTCTACCATTCCTAGACCGGCAAGGGAACTTGCTGTTCCAACAGGACAATGCACGTCCGCATGTATCCCGTGCCACCCAACGTGCTCTAGAAGGTGTAAGTCAACTACCCTGGCCAGCAAGATCTCCGGATCTGTCCCCCATTGAGCATGTTTTGGACTGGATGAAGCGTCGTCTCACGCGGTCTGCACGTCCAGCACGAACGCTGGTCCAACTGAGGCGCCAGGTGGAAATGTCATGGCAAGCCGTTCCACAGGACTACATCCAGCATCTCTACGATCGTCTCTATGGGAGAATAGCAGCCTGCATTGCTGCGAAAGGTGGATATACACTGTACTAGTGCCGACATTGTGCATGCTCTGTTGCCTGTGTCTATGTGCCTGTGGGTCTGTCAGTGTGATCATGTGATGTATCTGACCCCAGGAATGTGTCAATAAAGTTTCCCCTTCCTGGGACAATGAATTCACGGTGTTCTTATTTCAATTTCCAGGAGTGTATTTCGTTATCTACAGTGCCACAGTATAGCACAGACGGTAACTGAAAGAAATACGCAGTGTGACGAGGAGAGATAACAATTCCAATCAGAGACAATAATTACAGTGAAGTCACTGCAATTCATGACAATTCCCTGGACGTAACAACAGACAGGATACGGTCGTGAATAGAGTGCGTCATCACCACGGACAGCAACGCGTGCCCTGCAACGTGCTCCCGTGCTGGCCCCAAGGATGTGAACAAATTTTGTGACAGGGCGTTCCACTTCTTCAGAAGTCGGTTGACTACTGATGAACGGTTGTTACTGCAAGTAGACATTGTACAATAGGCGTCGCAAACCCATTCCAGACGAGCGCGATGGGAGTTAAGTCGGGAGAATGGGAAAGCTAGTCCATTCGTTGATATCCTCTAGTTCCAAAGCTGCCCCACCTGCACAGTTCGATGAGGTCACGAAATATCATTCATAAATCGAAGTCAAGGCCGAATTTACCCCCAAAAAGACGCACATTGACGAGGAGTACAGTGTCACAGTAACGCTGACCAGTTATGAGATTTGGATGTCAGTATAGGCATTTACTATTTTGCCTTCCCACAACACTTACAACACCAAAACGATCATGCTAAAAAATATTATTCAGTGGGTTAGGTGATCCTACCTCTCGCGCCGGCCGCGGTGGTCGTGCGGTTCTAGGCACTGCAGTCCGGAACCGCGGGACTGCTACGGTCGCAGGTTCGAATCCTGCCTCGGACATGGATGTGTGTGATGTCCTTAGGTTAGTTAGGTTTAAGTAGTTCTAAGTTCTGGGGGACTGATGACCTAAGATGTTAAGTCCCATAGTGCTCAGAGCCATTTGAACCATTTCAACCTACCTCTAGCCACATGACAGTACATCCAGAATTGCTACTTAGAAGTAGTCTGCTCTCATCCGAGTAAAGCCAGCGTTCCACTTCTAGTCGCGATGCTCTTGGCGCCAACGCGGACCAACGTCGTTGATATGCATTTGTCACACGCACTGATCGTCGAGCAAACAGACCATCCATATGCAATCACCATGTCACTGTGGAGCGTGACATTGTGTGCCTTGCACTACTGTTAAATGCGGTTGCAGTTGCACCAGCTGATTGAAATGCTCGATGCACAAAGCAGCGGTCATCTGCTTATGTAGCCTAACATGGCCGACCACCTCCTCTACTTTGTGCGGAAGTTCCCGTGACTCTGAACGCTCCCCATTAACGTGAAACAATGGTGTAATCAATACCAAACTCCTGGGCTACAAACATCACACTTCCCTCTTCTCCTACTTTCTCAGTCCTTCTTCCCCGTGTGAAATAGTCCACAGGTTGTTTTCTGGCCATGTTGTGTTGTAGAATGCCACCACAGCGCTACGAAACTGCTCACGCAGTCTTTTCCTCATTCCTCCAACTGCCTTGTACCGCGAGGCCAGCCCCATTTGGTACTATAGTCACTCTGACGTCAACCCATGTGATGTCCGGTATTATGTACACGATTGGGAGACTTCTGACAACATACTTCGCCTTCATTCATTTCTACCGGGTTGCGAAATATTATGTTATTTATCCATCTCGCCCATAAGTCCGCGGCGCGGGCTGTACACTGCTCTAGCGAGAACAGGTATCAGGTGAATATCGGAACTGCAAATACCCTCGCAAACATTTGTAACTGTAAACCCTTTCGCTCTCAACGTAGTGGGATATCTGGCTGAAAAGAATGAATTTTATGAAAATAGTAACCGTTCTTGAAAGAACAGGTACCATTGATGACCATGTAACTTCTCTAGAATTAATGATAATTAATCGAAATCCTCAGCCGCCGACAGGTGTTGTTGATATACCTCAGTGGGGAGCGCTGAAAATGTATGCCCTGGCCGGGACTCAAACCCGGTATCTCCTACTTACCAGGCAGACACCCTGTCCATCTGAGCCACCGAGGACACAGATCAACAGCGCGACTGCTGGGCCTTAACCCTTGCACGCTTCCCGTGAGACCCGCATTGCCAACTCTCCACAATCTACATTCGTAATGTTCCTAATAGATATTTGCCCATCCACTCATTACTCGCGCCAACTAAGGTGACGATTCCCGTAAGAGTTCGGGCAACCTGTGCGCATTCGCACAGACGAAGTTCAATGGCCGGGTAGCCTTTATCTATATATGTATTAGGAACATTGCGAATGTAGATTGTGGACAGTTGGGAATGTGGGTCTCACGGGAAGCGTGCAAGGGATAAGTCCCTGCATTCGCGCCATTCGTATGTGTCCTCGGTGGTTCAGATGGATAGAGTGTCTGCAACGTAAGCAGGAGATTCCGGCTTCGAGTCCCGGGCGGGGCACACATTTTCAGCCGTCCCCATTGAGGTATATCAACGACACCTGTGGGCAGCGGAGGGTTTAGATTAATTATCATTTGGAGTAAAGTTTGCTCTACTGCGTAATTGTGAGAACTTTCCAGTTATTTTCAGTATGATGGTTTTACTGAATTCCATTACTACTGGGCATCGACAAATTGTAAATGTAGTGTCTACTTCAAGTAAAGTGCAATTTTCAGTTAAGAAAGTACTGGGTCTTTTTTCTGTAAGGTGGGTTGCTAATTATCAGTAAGACGCATAAAGACTAAAACTGGTGTCTGCTGCACAGAATTCACTTAAATATGACTATGAAAACGTATTCTCCCCCTTGTTGTGTGTGTTTACTGACGTGTCTACAACAGGTCAAGTAGAGATTTTCTTAAAAGATATGTGAGCCGTGGCGCGGTCGCCCTTGCTTTAGGGTTTACCTAGGTCCGGTGCCTCGGCCCAAATCGAGGCTGTGAGTTTTCGAGGAAGAGGGGCACAGCTAGTTTTACAAGCCCGAGCACAGTGGTGATGAGCATAGAGTGACACCGGAGAGCGAATATTTCCTTGTGGAGAGAACAGTTGTAGCCACTGTGCAACTAGCCGTAAGTTGTGGCGTATGTGTTGTGTCCTGTGTGGAATAGCTGTCGCATGTGCCGGCGTTGGGCTCTGTCAGACTGAACAAAGTAGACAGTGTCTACGCGTTTGTTAGCTTGGCTTAATCCCAAGTGTGGATCGCGTATTCAGCAAGTACAGTTGTTGTTTTTTCCTATTGATGGCACTGCTCCAGATATATCTTGTGGAACAAATTATTGCCGATAGTGTGTGGAACTCAGTCACCTATAAATGGGCCTCTAAGTGTGACAAAAGTATATGGGAATGGAACTACAGCAATGACCTTGAAGCACACAGTGAAAGTTTTATTATTGGTAAGCACTGTCATGTTCCAAATATACATGTTAAAGTAAATCTGTGTGAAATTCACCATTCTAGTTACCAGACATAGATTACACCGCTGTCCATCCAAAATTCAGGACCAAGAAGGACCGAGATACCACAGCTGAACTGATTTTGGAGATAAGACGTTATGTAAAGATCGATTGAATTAAAATGCAGCCCCATGTGGATTGCGGAAGATGTCGAAATCCAAATGGCTCTGAGCACTATGGGACTTAACATCTGAAGTCATCAGTACCCTAGATCTTAGAACTACTTAAACCTAACTAACCTAAGGAAGTATTTCTGAAAGTATTTGTATGGAGTGTAGCCATGATGGAAGTGAAGCATGGACGATAAATAGTTTGGACAAGAAGACAATAGAAGCTTTCGAAATGTGGTACTACAGAAGAATGCTGAAGATTAGATGGGTAGATCACATAACTAATGAGGAGGTATTGAATAGAACTGAGGAGGAGTTTGTGGCACAACTTGACTAGAAGAAGGGATCGGTTGGAAGAACACGTTCTGAGGCATCAAGGGATCACCAATTTAGTCTTGGAGGTCAGCGTGGAGGGTAAGAATCGTAGAGGGTGACCAAGAGATGAATACACTAAGCAGATTCAGAAGGATGTAGGTTGCACTAGGTACTGGGAGATGAAGAAGCTTGAACAGGACAGAGTAGCATGGAGAGCTGCATCAAACCATTCTCAGTACTGAAGACCTCAACAACAACAACAACAACAACAACCTAAGGACATCACACACATCGATGCCCGAGTCAGGATCTGAACCTGCGACCGTAGCGGTCGCGCGTTTCCAGACTGAAGCGCTTAGAACCACTTGGCCACACCAGCCGGCCGCTCATACACTCCTCGGTACTGAATCAAAGATACTCTGGATGTGTTGTTGGGGTGTAGCAGCCTGCGCTGCTTCCACAGATTGCCACAGTTGATATAGTGTAGCAGTAGGCCGTGCAGCCTTGGCCAGTCATTCTGCAATCATCGAGCAGACGTTATCAACAGGCGAGAGATCGGGAGAACAGGGAGGCCAAGGTAGCAATGCAATGTGATAGGTGGAGAAGAAGTCTTGGACTTGCGTGCCATGTATGGTCGCGCGGTATTATGTTGGAATCTCCGAAGATATGGGAGGACAACAGGTTCCAACACTACAGAGATGTAGCGTTGGCTGGTTAGTGCACTGGCAATGTGTGTATTATGGGGCTGCAGGAGTGGAATCCAACACCACCACAAACCATAACACTAGGTCTAACACCAGTATGGCTATGCATAAGGCTACGATACAACATTCTCCCAACACGGTGTCTTCAGTTTTTTATCTGATCGTTGCGTTGTGCAGGCAGAATCGGTTGTCCATGTCCGTCGTTCAGTGCACCATTTCCGGCGCCAACGCCTGTGGCTTTGACTCAGTGGTAAACTTGCGAACAGTCCACTCTGTCTCAAACGAAATCGGACGGAACGCGCGGATACTGCTTCTTGTGCAACAGACCGAATTTGTCGAGATACGTTTCGTCATGTGGCAGAGCGACCCATCACCGTCATACGCACAAAATGCATGCTATCACACGTAGTGATAAAATACAATAATGTGTTTGGCGCAACGGCCTATTACAAGTCCTTCAACTGGACGCCACTTCGGCGACTTGCAGGATTCTGAAAGCCAACGGCACCTGGTTTTTCCCGATGTTCACCTATCCAAGTACTTGCCAGGCCCAACGTTACTTATCTCGGGTGATCGGCGGGGACCGATGTTACCAACGCGGCGAAGCCATTGGCTCTCTTCGTGTAGTGGTGCAACGAAGTGGGTGCAATCGGTGCCGTCGGGCTGTCGTTCCCTCCTACATCCAGCGATTACTGATCCGCATCACAGTTGCTTGGTTCCGTCCTCCACGATCACCGATTTATTTGAATGATAATCTGCAATCACAATAGACAATTATTCTTCCTCAGTCGAGCTCCGAAACGTTCTCGAAAGACGCTCGCTGTCTTCTACGAGGCATGCTGAAACTGCTTACGCAAAGCAACCGCAGTAAAGAAAAATACCAGTACGTCCACACGGTTGTCTGTTCCCCCTTTATATAGCGCTTGCGCGAGGTGTTACTGGTGGCCGGGATGAGCGCCTGCGCTGAAATGCAGATCATGTACATCTCTCGTTCCCGCAACCGCATACTGCAAATTTCACCTAATTTTGATGCATCCTTAACGGTTTTTGTTGCATTTGGGCGGCCAGCGGTGTAGTTTCAGCATTACCCTGACCCCACAAACCGCAGTGGGGTTTTGGCCTCGTAAAGTAGCCTCTTCCACAGTATTCTTTCTTCGGCATCTTCCTTCCTTGTTCGTAGTACCTGGATATCGTTGGCTACCTGGTCCCTCCATCTCATTTTCGGCCTGCCTAGAGGTCTTCGTCCTTCCTGTTTAGTCTCTGAGGCTTCTCTCAGTAAATATCCCTGCTCTCTTCTACTATAGACATGGCCGGTCTTGTCTTGGCTTCCGCAACTATATCTGTTTCATTGTATAGCTCCCTAAGCTCTCTGTCCTTTCTTCTTCGCCATTCTCCTCCCTCATAGATTGGTCCAAAAATCTTGTGAAGGATTTCATTTTCAAAACATTTTATCTTTCTCTCCGTGTATTTATCTAGTCTCCATATTTCTACCCCATATGGTGTTATATATTCCTACTTAGATCCCTCTTGAAAAGTTTTATATGACAGTGGTTTGTTGAATGAGTAAGATGCTCTGAGTGCAACTTTTATCCTCGCCTCTTTTTCTTACTTCTCATCGTTTTTGTTGTTTACTACTACCCACAGATATTGAAACTCATCTACTTCTTCAAACATGAGGTTATCGATCTGCAGAATTTCCCGTCTTTTTGTTCTGTAATTTCTTTCTACCCTCAGGAATTTTGTTTTCTCATCATTTACTTCCAATCCAACGTTCTTTATTTTTTAGAGAGTCTTTTTGTCAGTGTTTTAAGATCATCCTGATTTTCAGCGATTAGTGCTACGTCATCTGCAAAAGCCAGTACATTTATTTTTGTTTCTATTTTAATTCCCTCTTCTGCTACACTTGCTGCGTCCAACGCTTGCTGTATTGCAATGTTGAACAAGAGGGGTGATATTCCATCTCCTTGCCTGACTCCTGTTTTTATGTGAAACGTCTTGGAAATATTCTCAAACCATTTTCAACGAAAAAGACCTTTACTTAAATTAAATGAGTGCAGCTGTTTATCGTTGTTTAAATTTTCTATTTCATTTATTTAATTAACTTGTCTAGCTCCTCCTCTTGATAAAAAATGAACTTTCTTCATAACTGAAATTCTTTGATAGAAATCTGCTAATTACGCCAGGCCCTGGTGGCTTCAAGTTTAAAAGTATTTAATTCATATTACCTGATTAGTGTAGAACAATGGGAGTCAACTTTTGTATCCCTGTTGGTAGCAAAATTTTCTAACCGCCCACAGGTTCCACGGTAATGGTCATTCATAATATAGCGAAGTAACATTACTTCACAGCAGTTACATAGAAGAGTTACAGCAAGTTAATCACATAAGAAATATGTTCAAATAACTTGCGGGTTTGCTGCCGGGTGACGTTGTCGAACAGCCCCGATATTTCGACAGGAGCACACCCTGCCATTCTAAAGGCACAAATACAAGGAAGAAAAAATGTCCAAGCAAATTTAATACCTGGGTTCACAGAGGAGAAACAAGGAAGACACCACACACAGAACAAGTGTCAACACAACCAAAGATAACCAACATCAGAAATATCAATAGTTACTATTAATCAACAGGTGAGGTAGCACTAATTCTGTCCCTCTGTTTTTTGATGAGAGACAGAGCCGGATTCCATGCAGCATTTAAACAAAATCCACCATCTCTGTTAATAAGGTTGCTTGATAGTCTGATTTCAACAGATTCCTTAATAACACTATCCCAATAGCTGGACGTGCAAGCCAGAATCTCCGTGTTGTTGTATTCTATAGGATGACCGGCTCAAGCCAATGTTCTGCAATAGCGGATTTTCTCGGCTGTTGTAAGTGTGTGTGACGCTTATGTTCAATACACCGGTCTTCCACAGTCCGGATTGTCTGACCAATATATGACATGCCATAACTGCAAGGAATACGATAGACCCCAGCCCTACGCAAACTAAGATCATCTTTTACGGACGCCAACAGGGCCTTAATCTTAGGAGGTGGTCGAAAAACAACTTACAACAGCCGAGCAAATCCGCCGTTGCAGAACGTTGGCTTGACACCGGTCATCCTATGGAATACAACAACACGGAGATTTTGGCTTGCACGTCCAGCTATTGGGACAGTGTTAGTAAGGAAGCTGTTGAAATCAGACTATCAAGCAACCTTATTAACAGAGATGGTGGATTTTGTTTAAATGCTGCTTGGAATCCAGCTCTGTCTCTCATCAAAAAACAGAGGGACAGATTTAGTGCTACCTCACCTGTTGATTAATAGTAACTATCGATATTTCTGATGTTGGTTATCTTTGGTTGTGTTGACACTTGTTCTGTGTGTGGTGTCTTCCTTGTTTCTCCTCTGTGAACCGAGGTATTAAATTTACTTGCACATTTTTTCTTCCTTGCATTTGTGCCTTGAAACTGGCTGGGTGTGCTCCTGTCGAAATACCGGCGGTGTTTGACGACGTCACCCGGCAGCAAACCCGTAAGTTATTTGAATATTCGATTCGCCGGGAAAAGTTAGGGTCTCACACATAAGAAATACTTTGTCAAATTTTGTGAAAACCTATTTAAAATATTTTAAAGGTCCTTATCACCTTGCGGCTCACTATGACAGCTGGAACGCCGATTTGGGAGCGGCAGGGACTAGGTTGACTGCCACTGGTGTAAGTGCTTAGCAGTTGTTGTGTTTCAGGAGCAGCTACAATGTGCTGCATTTCTATCACTAAAACTGATGTAATGTCAAACACGTATAAGTGATACGAGCCGAACGCCCAATCTGGAGTAAACGCCGACCAGCAAATGATGTTTCTTTTGGAAACAACGTGTCTGATTTCCACTTGCTGTTAAAGGGATTGGCCTCCTTGCCACTTTCGAATGATTTAAATTTGTTGATAAATTTTGTGTATATTATTTTTTAATTTACTGTAATATTTAACTTAAGGGTTTTAAAAATTTGTGACACCTTTGAAAGCAGAAAGTTTTGACTGCTTTGATACTTGTTCTCTCGCAAAGTTTACTTGAATTAAAATTTAAACTGTCATTGTTTGGTAATGAAAGTAAGAGAACTCATTGCTTAAAGTACAAAACTTTTCAGTAAGCTTTAATTTTGAGAGTAGCAGTCCCTGGTATTTAGTACAATAATAAAGTTCTTTTAAAGTGGTGTCTAAACATTTCTTGTCCCAGCACCTCTGCTATTCCACAAGTCTGGAACTGTCTGTTTGGTTTAAAATGATTAATAGTTGTCTATCTAGAACTTTATTTGATCTTTCTTTTCTAAACATACCAGTATAAACCCAGAATTCGCCAAAGGTAGCATTTGCTTTGGTGAAGTTGTTTATTTGCAAGTGGCTCCTCAGCCCTTCATTTTTCACTTCGTTGCTGGAAGTTACTAAATTCTAGGCTCTGTCTTACAACGTTTTGATTCAATATGACTTATATCATTTATTTCAGTTTAAGGTTGGATTTGTTGTGTCCTTGAGAAAGATAATCTGTGAATTTCATATGTGATCAATTTATCATATTGCAGCAGGATAACAATTTCTGCAATACCAAGGCATATTAGTTATTTGAGTTACCGGTACTTTCAGAGTAAGATTCTACCGTTAATTTCTGGATCCTCCCTGAAGTCTTTAATGTTAAAATTTGATGTCTATCGACATGAAAACTAATTTATTGGATTGTTCAGCCCCTCCCCTTTTTCTAATAAATAACTCAATGGTATTGGGGTACGCGCTTTGCAAGTGTGATTTACGGAGAGGATGTACTCGTCTGATTATTATATTAAATTATATCTAGCATTTACTGAATACTAAGAAGAGTGTGATATTATTTTGACTGAATATTTGGGTGGGACACAGAATTCTGTAGTCAGATAATTTTATCAACACTCCCCCTCCCAACTGCGCACCCATCTTTTCCTCTGATACTTCCATTTATCCACTGATAAATAACTTGATCCGGCAGTCATTACGTACGACACTTCATAATTCAGCTACTTGTGTTATGACCCAATGTTGTTAGTGTAGGGCAAGAGTCTGGAGAATAATCCTTCAGTCTAAGTAGCAATCTCGATTTACCATATTTTTGCAAGGGAGGAACTGATCACATCACTTGTGTATACTGTGGTATGAGTCGTCATACGTGAAAACGTGTTCTTGGTATTTTGACAAAACTGTATGTGAAATGCGATTATGTTTTATCAAAAGCCCCCTCTCCACCTCAGATATGATTCCTTTTGGTGCGTAGTGGTATTAAGTATAGCTTGTTTGAAATGCGTTCGTGGTGTAGATTCAATGCATTTTTGTTTACTGGAAGATTATTTTTCTGCTTTGTGGTGCAAAACGTACACTTCAGTGACAATTTTCTTCTCTGTTTAATCACTATATGTGTACACGTTAATAGCACTAGCGTGCTGTTCTTCTTATTTATGCTTGCTGTATTTCTTAACTGTTTAATGGCAGTTTTTGGAAATTATCTGAGAATACATAATTGGGAACCTCAAAGTATATCACGATTTTCTTTGATAAAAGTTGTGGTGCGGTTGTTTCATGTGGCACGTGTGTAGACAGAAGGTTCTTCTTTGAGATTAACTACCTTCTTACAAATATTTTCTGCGCTTTGAGCTTTTATAAGATTTTTCTTGTTGATGCTCAGTAGACGTTATTATGTTTGTCCCTGTTGTGAAGCATTAACTGGGGGCCTTCCTCAGCAACGCTGGGTTCTGTTATGTGACACAGCGGGATAGAATAATTTCCTTTTTTGTTGTTATGCTGAGTTCTTAGATAAAAGCAAGTTCAGACAGTCTGTTGCCTTATCATTTAAACATATAAAATGAACATATTCCCAGCTTTCTAAAATTTTTGAGTATTTGTGTAAATATTGTCTTCTGGAACCCCAAGATAGTTAACTGGAATATTTTACCCTTAGAACTTGTCTTAACTGTACACGCAGTTCACCCTCGTGGTATTTATGTACACTGTGTGACCAAAAGTTTTGTGACGGCTCCCAAACCCAAGGTCCTCGGCGGTACTTTTGGGGCAGCCACCACAAATTGTATAAAGCGTGGGTAGTGACCAGGATGTAGCTACATATGTTGGTCGAAAAATAATTAATGACAAGAATTGCGCCAGCTAGAATGAAGAGATAACTTATCTTTATTTCTGACGAAATGTGCACCATCAATACATGCTCAAATAAAATCCAAGAGTAATCCGTGTACTGAGCCTAGTCGAATACAATAGAAAATGTCACACTGCAATGGCTCCGCTATAAACTCCACGAGAGGCTAGCGATAGACGATCGGCGATAGACTGTCCGTCTCGGGGCCAGCGCTCCTCCTTATATGCAAAAGGCAGAGGGCGCTGCGGACCCGAGCTCAGCCATGGCGCGACCTCTTCCGTCGGCGGTAACGCCCTGAGACGCCGACGGCCGCGACAGGAACTGTGGCCAGCGATGTCACGGTCAGGGCGCGCGTGGGCGAGTTGGTCGGTTGGTTGGTTGGGTCCGTGGATACAACAAAAAGTATCCAGACACCTGGCTGAAAATGACTTACAGGTCCGTGGCGCCCTCCATCGGTAATGCTGGATTTGGTGTTTGCCCCCCCCCCCCCCCCTAGCCTTGTGACAGCTTCCACTCTAGCAGTCACAGTCAGGTGCTCGAAGGTTTCTTGGGGAATGTCAGCCCATTCTTCACAGAGTGCTACATTGAGGAGAGGTACCGATGTCATTCGGTGACGCTTAGCACGAAGTCGGCGTTCCAAAACATCCCAAAGGTGTTCTTTAGGATTCAGGTCAGGACTCTGTGCAGACCAGTCCATTACAGGGATGTCATTGTCGTGTAATCACTCTGCCACAGGCCGCGCATTATGAACAGGTGTTCGATCGTGTTGAGAGCTGCAATCACCATCCCCGAATTGCTCTTCAACAGTAGGAAGTAAGAAGGTGCTTAAAACATCAATATAGGGCTGTGCTGTGATACTGCCACGCAAAACAACAAAGGGTGCAAGCCCCTCCATAAAAACACGACCGCCGGCCGCGGTGGTCTAGCGGTTCAGGCGCTCAGTCCGGAACCGCGCGACTACTACGGTCGCAGGTTCGAATACTGTCTCGGGCATGGATGTGTGTGGTGTCCTTAGGTTAGTTAGGTTTAAGTACTAAGTTCTAGGGGACTGATGACCACAGATGTTAAGTGTCACAGTGCTCAGAGCCATTTGAACCAAAAACACGACCGCACCATAACACCACCGCCTCCGAATTTTGCTGTTGACACTACACACGCTGGCAGATGACGTTCACCGTGTATTTGCCATAAACACACCATGCCATCGGATCGGCAAATTGTATACCGTGATACGTCACTCCACACAACGTTTTTCCACTGTTCGATCGTCCAATGTTTAGGATCCAGGCACCAAGCGAGGCGTCATTTGGCGTTTACCGGTGTGATGTGTGGCTTATGAGCAGCTGCTTGACCATGAAATCCAATTTTTCTCACCTCCCGCGTAGCTGTCATAGTAGTTGCAGTGGGTCCTGATGCAGCTTGGAATTCCTGTGTGATGGTCTGGATAGGTGTCTGCCTGTTACATATTACGACTCTCTTCAACTGTCGGCGGTCTCCGTCAGTCACAGACGCAGTCGGCCTGTACGCTTTTGCGCTGTACGTGTCCCTTCACGTTTCCACTTCACTATCACATCGGAAACAGAGGACCTAGAGATGCTTAGGAGTGTGGAAATCTCGCGTACAGACGTATGGCGCAAGTGACACCCTATCACCTGACATCGTTCGAAGACCGTGAGTTCCGCAGAGTGCCCCCATTCTGTTCTCACACGATATCAAATGACTCTCAGGTCGCTGATATGGAGTACCTAGCAGTAGGTGGCAGCACAATGCACCTAATATGAAAAACGTATGTTTTTGGCGGCGTGCGGATACTTTTGATCACATAGTGTACTTACTGAAGGACTACTTTTGTGACTTTACTAACAAGGGAACCTCCCCATCGCACCCCCCTCAGATTTAGTTATAAATTGACGCAGTGGATAGGCCTTGAAAAACTGAACACAGATCAATCGAGAAAACAGGAAGTAGTTGTGTGGAACTATGAAAAATAAGCAAAATATTCAAACTGAGTAGTCTAAGTGTAAGATATGCAACATCAAGGACGATATAAGCTGGAGAGCGCCGCGGTCCCGTGGTTAGAGTGGTCAACTGCGGAACGAGAGGTCCTTGGTTCGAGTCCTCCCTCGGATAAAAATTTTACTTACTTTATTTTCGCAAAGTTACGATCTGACCGTTCATTCATTGACGTCTCTGTTCACTGTAATAAGTTTAGTGTCTGTGTTTTGCGACCGCACCGCAAAACCGTGCGATTAGTAGACGAAAGGACGTGCCTCTCCAATAGGAACCGAAAACATTTGATCGCAAATTCATAGGTCAACCGATTCCTCCACAGGAAAACACGTCTGAAATATTCTATACGACACTGGTGACGGCATGTGCGTCACATTACAGGAATATGTTGTCGACCCACCTAAAAATGCACACTTGGCGAATGGGTAAAAAGATTCTTCTACCTTGCCCGATTTAGGTTTTCTTGTGGATGTGATAATCACTCCCAAAAAAGTGATGAAAACATAAGAGTTTGTCACATAAACTGCAACAAATGAATGCAACAGTTTCACAGTCGCACAGCTTTCCCTGTGCTCTGTCAAAACATACGTTTTTAACGTTTTCAAGTTTTTCCGTGTGTAGACCGTCAAATCCTGCATGTGTCCAAGCAAATCTGAACATGTCCTGGAATTTTGGAGGGCGAAGTTGATCATGTCTGACTGCATGAACTTTGATAATTGTCTGAAAATAAAAAATTAAAACTTTTCACTCGAGGGAGGATTGAACCAGGGACCTTCAATTCGTAGCTGCTCACGGTAACCACGGGATCAGGGTGCTCCTCAGTATACACGTCCATTGATGTGGCTTATCTTACACACGAACTACTCAGTTTGTATATTTTGCTTATTTTTTTCATAGTTCCATACAACTTCTTCCTGTTTTCTCGATAGATCTGTGTTCAGTTTTTCATGGCCTATCCCTGTGCCAACTTATAACTAAATCTGAGGGGGGTGCGATGGGGAGGTTCCCTTGTAAGTGCTCCATCCCGTATATAAGTTTGTAAAGTGTAAATTGTAGTAGATAGCTGTTCTTCCGTGAGACAAGTAGTTGAGGTTTGTACCTTTTCATACTGGACGTTTCCATTAAATCAGACGATAATCTAGCTTTAGACGATCCTCCAACGTATTGCCTAGCTCTGTAGTTAACATTTCGGTGATGCGGTCGTCTTTTAAGACAACAACGCACGAGAACAGAGCACCCACCTTGTGAACACCTTCCTCCTGGTGGTAGGAATCATTCTAGTGGTATACCTTGCGGTATCTACTAACATTACATACTAAGTGCCAGGTGAAACTCTCAGTGCTTTCTTGAAGCTACCTTCCCCACAGGGTGTGTGATCTTAGGATAGCTGCCGTCCGACAGTGGGTCATGATTGTGCAAAAACGTATCGATCATGCACGTTCGAAACAGCACGCCAAGGAAGCTACAAACATATGATAATGAATGGGAAACGCGATGTGGTACTAAGTGTTACTCGGCGGCACATTTCCATTTCCCAGGTGTGCGAAGCTGCGCTATTTCGAACATAGTCCCCACTATTCTGGTTATAATATTCTTTTTATTTCACAGATATTTTCAGTAGTTTCATTAGTGTTACTCTTCCTCTCTCTGCTACCCTTGATTCGCAGCCCACACATGTTCTGTGAGGTGAAGGTGGTGCAGAATCTTTTTGAGCAATTTATGTGCGCGTATGTACCTATTGTGGGAGACGCTAATGTAATCAAGAGTTTGTGCTGGACGATTTGTTATACATACTAATAAGGCAAGTATACAGCGTGCAAACATGATGCAGACTGCTCAAACATTATGTATCAGATTGAAATGCCCGTAATTTAGTTAATGGATATTACGTAATTAGCTAACATTGTACGTCTGTGGTCCGGGGAGTTCAACATAAACAACAAATGTCTATTTGCGGTAAAAACACTGATAGTTACTTGCTATTCCTCATTTGTCTCTCGAGTCTTTGGGTTGTCACTAGCAAAGAAAGACCATTTTATTTAGACACTACTGTACATACTGATATGTAAACATATAACTTTATTAATAAATTCTTATTATAACAAAGAGAGGACAGGGAATTTATTTTCTTTGTCTAATGTTTTTATGTAGGGTTCCTTTATTCGTCAAAAGATGATAGCAGAGAATTAAACGATTACTTTGACGCCCTTGCCTACTAACTCACATTTGAAAACATATTACTGCTAAGAATTTACGCTAGGCTTGGGAAGTAATTAAGTGCAGTTCTTTTTATTTTTTTTATTTTTTGCTGCAATCTAAAACATTTTTTCATTTGCGAAGCCAGGACACGTGGACCTGGATGAAATGAGTATCATTATCAGGTTCACCATCTTCCCACAACCGAATTATCCGTAAATAGTTTTATGAGGTTTCTTGGAATTTTAATATTGATTTCCCAATAGAGTTCTGAAGGGGTCAGTCCTTTTAGTGTGAAATTCTACTCTTATTCTACGGGAGCTTGCCCTCCAAAGTGGCATGCACCATAACGACTCCCTTTGAATGTTCGTTTTCAAAATTGTTTATGTACAAGTTGTAACAATATAGTTTTATTAATGAAAAAAAGTTCCTGTTGTTAATAAAAACTTCATTAGGCCCAACATCGGCTGGAGCTATTACATCAGGCCATTTTCAAGACGGATATACAAAAATTTTACATCACAGGAGATGAAATACGAAGATTTTATATGTACAGTATGAATGCAGAAAGATTTTATATCTTACATTGTACTGTAGAGAAGTGACATTTACTGATAAAACTGCTCCAGACTGAAGTATATTGTGCGTTAGCAAATTGTTTTTAATTACTGTTATCGTCACATTGACAGGAATATTAGTAAACACGTTTGCAGGGATACAGATGTGTCGAATCTCATCTCCTAACTCTTAATTTTTTTTTTTTTTTACAGAGTAATTGTTTTCAAAGGTACAATGAACTTTTAACGGTTCGTTGAATTTTTGTGCAGTAAAGAGCTTTAACTATAACGTTAACTGCTGGGCTGTGTTAACTGTTGTGCATTTTAATCTGTAGGCACAGAGAAGGTGGTCTCGAATATTTTATTTTCAAGCTTGTTTTTACTTTTTATCATTGCATGGAAAGCAGGTATTATCTGTAGCCTCCCTGCTTTCTGTCTGAAATTTATTTATTGAATTACTAGTTATTTCTGTAATATTAATGTATTTTCCAATAGAACAGTCAACTGTTTGCCTAATTTGCCTGAGTGATCCAGTGTTGTGATGTTTTAATTTCTGATTAATGTTGCAACGGACAGAAAATCCAAACCGGTAATTGCAGATCGATTTGAGGCGTCAGCTGCAATTTTATTGACTCCTAAGCTAGCCTCCCCTGTTCCGTTTTATTTATTTTTATAGACTCTGTTGCCACTGTGGCGTGAGCTAAAAAATGTTAATTCTTTTATTTCGCACAACAAGGTCAGAGCAGAATTTCAGACTTTTATTTAAAACAGCTTGTTCATTCTCAGAGAATGTAATTGTGGTATTGTTAATAACTGTGTGGTAAAACTGATTTGGATTTTATTATCCCTTTTTTCATTGTACGAAGGATTAAGACGTAGTTTTCGACACTGTGCACCGTGTGACTATCTCGTACGAGGCGATCTGTGAAGCTGGATTTGCCTCCCACGTTTTAGCTTACAAATTGTGTTCTTTTTATCGAGTTTTAAAATTCTTTCCAGTTCGTCTGATGTAGCTACAGTCCGTTAAATGAAATGCCGTGGGGCTAGGGCCTCCCGTCGGGTAGACTGTTCGCCAAGTCTTTCGAGTTGACGCCACTTCGGCGACTTGCGTGTCGAAGGGGATGGAATGATGATTGTAAGGACAACACAACACCCAGTCCCTGAGTGGAGAACATCTCCGAACCAGCCGGAAATCGAACCCGGTCAGTGACGTATGACATTTCGTCGAGCTGACCACTCAGCTACCAGGGGCCGACACAATACAGATTAAAACACGCAAGAACAGTGCACCATGACTAATGGTTAAAGTAATTGACAAACCTAGCTGTTTCCTGGAGAAAAACCTCAATAAACTGATAAGACATCTTTCAAAACAATTTCATTGCAAAGTAAGTTACGAATTTGCAGATGATTTTCGACGTGTCTGTATCCCTACTAATACGATGTTCATTTCAGTAAGTATAAGAAATATGTGCACTATTATTCATAGAATCGAAACGGTAATACAATTCCCCCACTGTGAGCCATGGATCTTGCCGTGTTCGTGTAGCTTGCGTGCCTCAGCGATAGAGATAGCCGTATTGTAGGTGCAATCACAACGGAGAGGTATCTGTCGAGAGAGAGATAGAGTCATTTCAGTAGTTGCAGTGGCAACAGTCTGGATGACTAACTGATCTGGCTTTGTTACAGCAACAAATATGGCCTTACTGTGCTGATACTGCTAACGGCTGAAAGCAAGGGGAACTACAGCGAAACTACAGCCGTTACCTTTCTCGAGGGCATACAGGTCTACTGTGTAGTTAAATACTGATAACGTCCTCTTGGACAAAGTATTCCTGGAGTAAAATAGTCCTCCATTCGAATCTCCGGGTGGGGACTATTCAGCAGAACGTTGACGTCGGGTAAAACCAAACTTTAATTTATGGGTCGGAGCATGGAATGTTAGATTACTTAACTGAGCAGGTAGGTTAGAAAATGTAAAAAGGGAACTGGGGGAGATACTGATGATTAATGAAGTTGGGAGGCAGGTTGAACGAGACTTCTTGTCAGGTGAGAACAGTGTCATAAATACAAAATCAAATAGCGGTAATGCAGGAATGGGTGTAATAATGAATAAGAAAATGGGAATGCGGGTAAGTTACTATGATCAACGTAGTGAACACATTATCGTAGCCGAGATACGAGTAGATGCGCAGCCAACGTCGACAACCGTAGTACACCTTACATGCCAACTAGCTCTGCAGATGATGAAGAGATTGAAAGAATTAATGATGAGATAAAAGCAGTTATTCAGACAGTTAAAGGGGACGAAAATCTAATTGTGATGCGGGATTGTAATTCGGTAATAGGAAGAGAAGAGGAAACAGTAGATGAATGTGGATTGTGGCAAACGAATGAAAGAGGAAGCCGCCTGGTATATTGTTTGCAAGTAGCACAACAGAATCATCATTAACACTTGGTTTAGGAACTATGAAAGAAGGCTGTGCACGTGGAAGTGACCTGAAGAACACTGGTAGGTTACGGAATGATTATATAATATTAAGACAGGAATTTCGAATCTAGATTTTAAACTTAACATATTACCAGAGGCAGATGTCCACTCAGACAGCAATTTATTGGTTGTGAATTCTAGATTAAAACTGAAGAAATTTGCAAAAAGGTAGGAAGTAATGAGATGGGACGTGGATAAGTTGAAAGAACCAGAGTTTTCTGAGAAATTCAGAGGGAGTTTTAAACAGTTATTGAGTGAAACAGGGAGATTAATGACAAAATAGCAACCAAGGTTTAATGCAAAGCTTAACACGAGCCAGCCACGGCTCAATTTCAAATTGACATTTACTTCTACTTCTCATGGAAATAACGCCGATAATAAAGGCTGCGGGGGAGGGTGGAAGAGGGTTTGATTTAAGGAATAACGAACGCAGCAAGAGACCAATGAGACGATTAGTACATAAAAACTGTATCCGACTTTCTGTAATCATCGTTCTGGATTCCCTAGTTGACACTCAGTCTCTATATAGGTCAAATACTCCTTTCGTCAAGTAACTCGAATGAATTGTTGGACTGCCTCTAATTCGTCATTTTCATGGTTTATGTAATTTTTCGTCATATGCACTGCTCCATTTCTTAATTTCCCGTTAGACTAACTAGAAAGGTGACTCCTGTCCTGTGCTTATACTACGGAATCTGAAGATGATGGTTAACGGAAAAAATTTTTAGGGAAAATAAGATAAATGTTGTGCCAGAGACTTTCATATTTACCCTTGACTGCTGAAAACCCTTTATGATCCCTTTGAAAAGGGCTTGCCTGCTGACCATTCCCAAACCGACCTCGTGTCAATCCCCTAAAGAATTCGTTATCAATAGGACGTTAAACACTGAACTTCCTGATGGTAACAGTGACACTTTTCTATGTGATTATATCCTTACAATGGCACTACCCGGCTGAGGTTCTTATTATGAAATGCTTTTTCTTCGCGATGTAGCGTCACCGATATCTCTCGATAACTATAAATTTGCTAAAGTGAATGTGGATTCTACACCGTAACAATAAACAAAATCAACGATCGGCTGAGAATGTAATGAGGGGAGAACATAGGGAAAGTATGCCGGAACTCTGGCATTTACGAGGATTGCCCAGAAAGTAATGCACCGCATTTTTTTTTTCTCAGCCGAAAACAATGCTACGAATGCGAGAAGTTACGTATGTATTACTTGAGGTTTTCCGAGTGAGAGTCCCATGTTTCCATCACTTCCAACAAGTAGTGTAGCTGCAGGACAGGTTGAAAATGGCATCTGTATGTGATGCATGTTACAAGAAACGTGCCGTCATTCAATTTCACACTGCAGAGAATGAAGCGGCCAGGAGTATTCACAAAAGCTTCGGCAAAGTCTATGGAGTATCTGCCGTCGACCGAAGTACAGTCAGACGCTGGACACGTAGGGTGAGGTCATCAGAACGCGGTTTGGCGGAGCTCTACGAATTGCAGCGGTAGGGGAGAACATCCACGCTAGCCACACCTGATACACTTGACCTAGCCCCCCTCGGACTTACACTTGTTTTTGGGCCACTAAAGGATGCCATTCGTGGAATACATTTCGAGGACGATGAGGAGGTGATTGACACAGTGAACCACTGGCTCCGCCAACAGGACAAGGAATGCTACCGACTGGACGTACACGCCCTTGTTTCGCGCTGCAGGAAGGCCACAGAGCGGGATGGTGATTACGTGGAAAAATAGGGAGTGTAGATAAAACACCATTCTCTCGTATGTGTAATTCTCATTATGTTCAATAAAGAATTGTTGAAGAAAACAATGCGGTGCATTACTTTCTGGGCAATCCTCGAATATAGGATGTGGCGACTGTACTCAACGACTCCAGAGAATACCGCAGTACAATCGATAAGTCGCACTTGAAACATCCGTACAGCAGCAGCTGCATGCGTTGGCAGAGCGAACTACACCGCGGTCCGCGAGGGACTGTAGCTGCCAATCCAGGGGCAGCGATTGGTCGATGCCTCGTTACATACCGGTGCACCGAGCTGAGGAAGGCAGGACTCTTTAGAATACCTATTCGCCTACAGTCCCCAGGTATCGCCAAGTCTATAAGCTGCAGCGTTCATCCGTCGGCTTCAAGACTCAGGCTCCTTAGAGATAGTAGGCCAGCTCTGGACTCTACGTAGGCATCAACCAGAGGCACAGTGACACGACTTCAGTATTTTAGGGGACTGTAATAAAATCAAACGTGCAATTGTGCTGAACATTCACAAGAAGAAGCATAATTTCAGTATCTCTTCATTTGCAAAAACAGACATAATGTCTTATGGGATAACAGCAATCATTGATTTTATAATGTTACTTAAAATCCGTCTTGATTGCAAATTTTTTTTAATTTTTTTTTATTATTCATATGACCGGTTTCGGTTCATTCAGAACCATCTTCAGATCTGATATTACAGTTACAGAAGTAACCAGTCCAAATCCAGCAACTTTCACATGCTACGTCACAGTATGTCACAGTATGTGACGTAGCATGTGAAAGTTGCTGGATTTGGACTGGTTACTTCTGTAACTGTAATATCAGATCTGAAGATGGTTCTGAATGAACCGAAACCGGTCATACGAATAATAAAAAAAAATTGCAATCAAGACGGATTTTAAGTAACATTATAGTATCTCTTCATGTTTAATAAACATCATTTTATTAGTAATTGTTGCGAACCTTGCGAATCTTTGTGACTAAAGATAACCTACGCCGTCCTCCTGCATTCCCAACATAAGAAGCACATGTATTTAAGAATCCAAACGGGACATTGCGTCTACTATCACGTGGTGCATCAGACACAAATACAGGGTGATTATAATAAAAGTTAAGCTTTCAAACTGCTGTAGGAATAACATCACTGGTCAGAATGACGTCAAATTGCAAAGGAATATTAAAGGGGAAGGGGGAAAACATATGGGAGAAGAAAAAAATTGATCAATAGATGGCGCTGTATGTGTCAGAATACGTAAATGAAAACACCTGTCATGCGCACGACCCATTTTGGTTGGTATAAACACTGCGGGTGCACGGCTTTTCCACCTTTTGCGTCTGCGACGTTCGCCGTGACTGTCTCAATGCAGGATCGCGCACTGCTTGTAATGCCGTATTACAAGAATGATGACTGTGTACACCGCGCCCTGCAGAAGTTCCGGACACTGAAAAGTTTGAAAACAGGCGTTGGTCCGATGGCTGCCGTGGATCTGGAGAAAATAATTCTTAAATTAGAAAAGACGGGTTCCTTTGGTGTGTAACCTGGTAGAGGGAGGAAACGAATTGATTCGACGTCAGTGGTAGCAGTGGTCACAGCAATGCAGCAGGAGACGAGTGGTGGTGTGCAAACGGGTAGTGCACGAAGAATTGCCCGAACATTGGACATATCTGTGAGCATGGTGCGTAAAATCCTACGAAACATCGTTATTTGCTATCCATTCAAAATTACCCGTGTACCGTGTGCACGAGTTGCTTCCTGTTGACCTGCCAGCAAGAGAGACCTTTGCCTTAGAATTTCTTGCTCGCATGGAAGTGAACAATGATTGGCCATGGAAGATTTTGTGGACAGATTAAGCCCACTTCCATCTGACAGGATACGTCAACAGAAAAATTTTTGGAATATGGGAAACGGAAAATCCACGCAGAAATCAGCCATTACCATTTCATCCTGAAAAGGTTCCTGTATGGTGCGGGTTTACCGCGTCATTTATCATGGGGACATATTTCTTCGAAGAGGCAGGTGCTTCCGCTCACCGTCACTGATAAGCGCTAGGAGTGTCTTTTGCGTAACCACGACATTCCAGTCCTCCAACAGCGTGGATGGGATTATTTTTTTGCAAAATGGCGCACCTCCGCACATTGCAAATCCAGTTCAGCCGCTGCTGAAGCGCCGTTTCGGAAATGCTAGAATTATCAGCCGCCATTTCCCTACAGCCTGGCCGTACCGATCATATGATCTTAATCTGTGTGACTTCTCGCTGTGGGGCTATCTGAAAGATGTTGTGTTCAGTGCTCCGATTGCAAACTTAGCTGCACTGAAGGCAAGCATTGCGCAACAAATACTGAACGTGACCCTGGAAACATTTCGATCAATTGTGGAACATGCTGTTTCTCGATTTCAACTTGATGCAGAAAACGGTGGACAGCATATTGAACATGTTTTGTGCCAGTCACACGGAAATTAATAATCCGATTTGATTTAGATTGATGCTTTTTATGCGGTTTTTGACCTCAGGACAATTAAAAACGGACGTGATTGATGCTATGTATGGGGTTTTTTACCTGAGGACAATTAAAAACCGATGTGATTGATGCTTTTTCATGCAGTTGTTTTGCCTCCGGAGAATTAAAAACCGATGTGAGAGATGGTTTTTATGCCGATTTTGGCTTCCAGACAGTTAAAAATCGATTTTTCCCATCCGATGTGATATGACGTTGTCTTGGTGAATGGGCTTACGTAACTAACAGTATCACATCTGTATGTCCATGTACACTGAGTGGTACAGTTCGTTTAACGTCAGACGTACACCTAAGACATTGTTGTATGAATCATTTGTCATTTTTAGTCGACCACTATTAAATTATGATGTTTACAAAAAATGGTTCAGATGGCTCTGAGCACTATAGGACTTAACTTCTGACGTCATCAGTCCCCTAGAACTTAGAACGACTTAAACCTAACCTACGGACATCACACACATCCATGCCCGAGGCAGGATTCGAACCTGCGACCGTAGCGGTCGCGCGGTTCCAGACTGTAGCGCCTAGAACCGCTCGGCCACTCAAGCCGGCTATGATGTTTACAGCACCATCCAGTGCTACATTTTGTAACTACCTATTTTTCTTCTGCCACACGTTTTCCCCATCTCCGATAATATTCCGTTGCATTTTTACGTCATTCTGACCAGTGGTGTTATTTCTACAGCGGACTGAAAATTTATCTTTAATTAAAATCACCCTGTATATTCAAAGACGAAACTTCGCCAAACCAAATGCGAAATCATGCAACTGAATATGAACACCCTCCCTTTATTGTCTTAGTAACAAACAGTATCATCCAAGTGTGAAGCATAAACCTATTTTGATAAAAACAGTTATGAAAATATTGCCGGTAGTGCCCACGCATGGCTGCTTTAATCGAGTTTGCCATTCCGATAAACAGTATACCCACTTCCCGGTTTTTTCTCGCGGAGGGAAGCTTGTTGCAAAGATACTTACTTGGATCTTGAGCACCAGCGATTTTCAATTCATATTATTGAGATTTCATCCTCTAACTTGCCAATGAATGTATACACTATCAATCTGTGTAAATAGAAATAGCGCCAACATGTTGACATGGACGCCTTTCAAACTGTTAGTATGGTAATGTGTGAATGGAATTCTCATACCACTTTCATTACGTCAATACCCGGACTTTTTTGATGTTTCGGAGCATTTCAGAACGCTGCCTGACATAACGAAAAACCTTTCAACTTTCAGTCTTCCTTGCATATTCAATATACGAACGAGTAACATAGCTGCCTGCAGTTTATATGAAGGATTTTATATTCCCAACTGTATTCATCTGCTGCTTCACAGCACGCTGAGTGTCTTACGTTTTTATGTAATATTTCATTGCTGTTTTGATCTTTGGTCGAACTGGAATATTTTAAGAGGAACGTCCTTTCTGCATAAGGGATTTTAATTGTGTGCACGGGCTTTTGGGGAATAACACTGAAGCACTGGAGCTGTACAGTTCAAGTTTGATTAGATGTAATATCCGTCGGAAAAAATTACTTGACCTAAAGACTCTATTACCACATCCATCCGTGTAATAAATCGTCGTACCAGACAGTACTAGGGAAACATTTCTGTTGCAATACTGAATCGTGGCAGGCACATTAGCAATAGCCATTCAATCACCACAAATTGCTAAGCAATCAAAACTAGATGAGTAGATAGAAATTCTTGTATTTAGAGAGACAGGCGGCACTGAAATCCAAACGTACCTCTCTGATCACAGTGTCATTGCCCTCCATCGGGTGACGAGACAAGTAGATTCCTCCTTAGTGCCCAAATGCACTCTCTTTCTCACTTTCGACGGAGTCGTTCTTCTGTTCAAAAATGGTTCAAATGGCTCTGAGTACTATGCGACTTAACTGCTGAGGTCATCAGTCGCCTAGAACTTAGAACTAATTAAACCTAAATAACCTAAGGACATCACACACATCCATGCCCGAGGCAGAATTCGAACCTGCGACCGTAGCGGTCGCTCGGTTCCAGACTGTAGCGCCTAAAACCGCACGGCCACTCCGGCCAGCGTTCTTCTGTCAACAGTCAAAGCAAGTTATGAATTATCACAGTCAGATTGTATATCCTGAACCTGATACGCTGCTGCCAGTGTCATCTTTACCACTAGAGAGTCCTGTCGACATCCAGCCAAACGCGTAACCTGTGGTAGGGATACTCACGAGGGCAATTTTTCGCCTCCTTCTCCCCACTGCATCAACTGAAATGGTGGCGATGCCGCCTCCTCCCGCGATTGTCCCATGTATCTCGATGAGTGGACTGTCCAGCAGATCTGAGTGAAGGAAAAAGTGCCTTACCCGGAGTCCGGAACCGCGCGACTGCTACGGTCGCAGGTTCAAATCCTGCGTCGGGCATGGATGTGTGTGATGTCCTTAGGTTAGTTAGGTTTAAGTAGTTCTAAGTTCTATGGGACTGATGACCTCAGATGTTAAGTCCCATAGTGCTCAGAGCCTTACCCGGCCGCTCGTAAGTTATTGGCTAGTCGGAAAAAAAAAAAATGGTTCAAATGGCTCTGAGCACTATGGGACTCAACTGCTGTGGTCATAAGTCCCCTAGAACTTAGAACTACTTAAACCTAACTAACCTAAGGTCATCACACATATCCATGCCCGAGGCAGGATTCGAACCTGCCACCGTAGCGGTCGTGCGGTTCCAGACTGTAGCGCCTTTAACCGCTCGGCCACTTCGGCCGGCGGCTAGTCGGAAACGCTGCGTTCTACCATCTGGTACCTACAGTACTATACTTGCTACATCTCCCTCTACGAAGGACATGGTGACGCAGACATACGACCTGAAATTTAGCACCGCTGTTGTGGAATAGCACAGTGTCCCCATCTCATGCTCCAGCTGTGTAACACGACATCACACTCTCGCCTTAGGGCGAAGTCACCAGCTACACAAACTGGAAGGCCGGAAAGGAGAGAAGGGACACTCCCGTGAAGACTTCCTACATCCCTCCAGCCAACCAACACCTGAGTCTTCCTCTGATAACCGAAAAGCCTCGAAGAAGTCAAAGAAAGGCAAATTGTCTTCTCCTTCGCTGAGCCGAAGATCTACTTCGACGGTGTCGCCACGCGATGCACTCGCCCAGCCGACGTCCGTGTTTCCGGTGTGTGCAACCAACCGTTTTTCTGCCCTGGATTCCGCAGGCCAGCAACAGAAGAATGCCGACGCTTCTGTACACCTCATGGAGCAGGATCCTCCTCCCACTGTGTCCTGTAGCAGCTACTCTTCGAAGGCTGGTACTCAGCAGCCACCGAGGTGACACCCCTTCATTTCTCCTCATCACGATTCTTCTCCAATGGGGCGATCGCGGCCTTCGATCCAACAAAGAGATTTTACGGCTGCTCTTAGAATCGCAGCGTCCGCTTATTCTCTGCCTTCAGGAAAGAAAATTGCGTCCTCACGACAGCTTTGGGCTCTCGCGTTTCTTCTCGGTCTGTTTTAACCTTCTCCCCAAGGTTGGCATTCCATCTCATTGTGGAGTCACGCTGCTCATACTGGATGACGTTCATAGTCAATCCATTTCCCTGGCTACCCGCCTTCAAGGTGTTGCTGTTTGCCTGTTTCTTCCTCAGTTGACCTTTTCCCTTTGAACTATTTACACCTCTCCGTAATACAATTTCACTAGGTATCACTTCGTCCAGCTTACTGCGCAGCTATCTCACCCATTTCTGCTGCTCGGTGACTTTAATGAGCTCCATTTCTTTGGGTTCTCCCAGAAACTGTCCGATACCTGCCCTTGTGACTGATATTCTTCATCAACCCTTTCAGAATCCATGCACATTTATTCCCATTTGGACCTACCCTTCTGCACTGCCCAGCTTGCCCATCGTCTTGAGTGGTCCGTTCTCTCTGATACATACTCGAGCGACCAATTCCGGTGTGCTCTCTGTTTGCTATTTCTACCCCACCTCCGTGCACATTCAAATGGCAGCTTGCTCCAGCCTACTGGAGGCTTCTCCTTCCTGGTGACCTTCGATGAACAACATGTCCCCAGTTGTGATGACCAGGTAAAATATTTTACAAATGTTATCCTTACTGCTGCAGAATGTTCCATTCCTCGCAGTTCCTCTTTACCACGCCGAGTCCCACTCCCTTGGTGAACAGAGGCGTGCCGCGACTCAATTCGCACGTGGAGACGTGATCTCCGCGTTTTTCACCTCATCTTACGATGGAAAACTGCATTCATTATAAACAGTTGCGTGCACAGTGTCGCCGCGCTCTTCAAGATGGCAAACAAGCTATGAGGGTCACTCCAAAAGAAATGAACACCAATTTATTAAAAATACAGTTTTCATTCTGAATGTGTGAAAGAGTTATAGTATGTAGATACATCCTTCCCGCTTGTTTTAAAACTTAGTTCAACCTGTTCCCGTGAGTGACGCCGTCACAGCAATGTCTTCAAGATGGCTGCTACACTTGACGTTCGTCAGAAGCAACGTGCTGTCATAGAATTCCTGTGCTGTGAAAACGAGACGGTGGGAAACATCCACAAGAGATTGATAAAGGTGTATGGAGATGCTGCTGTCGATCTCAGTACAGTTAGTCGGTGGGCAAGCAGGTTACGTGATGAAAGCGGGCACTGCTATATTGAGGATTGTCCTTGTAGCTGCAGGCCTCGTACTGCACACACTCCAGACAATGTGCAGAGAGTTAACGAATTGGTGACTGTTGACAGACGCATCACAGTGAAACTAAAAGACTCTCTTCGTGGAACAGGGTTTGAAGATGATGACTCCCTTGTGCACGCTGCCAAACAATGGCTCCAACAGGTTGGTCCAGAATTTTGCCATGCGGGTGTACAGGCGCTAGTTCCAAGATGGCGTATGGCAGTTGAGAGGGATGGAAATTAAACGAAAATATTGTTCCTAAAGGATGCATCTGCACACTGTAAAACTTGCAAACATGTAGAATAAAAGATGTATTTAAAATAAATTGTGTGCATTTCTTTTGGAGTGACCCTCGTAGCTCAATTTCATTTACTAGTTCTTTAATCAGTTCCACTTCGTCTTCCATCATGTGGGCCAACCGCCGACGGCTCACTGGGACCAAGATCCATTCCCCAATATCCGGCCTGATAGTAGCAGACGATCTCATCTGGAACGGTATCTCTATCTCCCACACTTTGGACCGCCATTTTGTGGAGATTTAGAGCTCCTACCACTATCACCCTACCTCCATCGGAATCGATGAGGCTCGCGCGATGGCCTTCCCTACTCTGTATCGTGAGTGCAACAATGCCGCCTTTACTATGGGGGAGCTAGATCATGCTCTCACTTCATCCCGATACTGCACCCCACAGCCAGATGATGTTCACATTCAAATGTTGCAGCATCTTTCTCTTGCAGGCAAGCACTTTCTGCTTAACACATACAACCACATCTGGGCAGAGGGCAAGTTTCCCAGACGCGGGCGTGAAACCACTGTCATACCCAGGTCCGGTACAGGCAAACACCTTCTTTCTAGCTACCACCCTATTTCTCTCACCAACTGTGTTTGCAAGATGATGGAACGTATGATTCACGCCCAGTAGGGTTGCTCGACTCTCACAATTTACTAACCACTGCACAATGTAGATTTCGAGAGCGCTGTTCTGCATCTCGATACTTTGTCCATCCATATCATGGCCGTGTTTCTCGATTTGGAGAAAGACTATGACATCTCCTGGAGGACTGATATCCTCCATACTCTCTACACGTGGAGCTTCCGTTGGTGCTTGGCCCGTTTCCTTCAGGAATTTTCAAAAGACCGAGTTTTCAAGGTAATAGTGGGTTCTGCGTGTCAGAAACCTTTATCCAGGAAACCGGTGTGCCTCAGAACTCCGTCCTGAGCGTCGTCCTCGTTCCTTTCGCCATTAACCTTATAACGGCCTGCCAGGCTGGATCCCTTTTCGTTGACGATTTTGCCATCTATTGCAATTCTCCACGGACTTCTCTCATTGAGCGGCGTCTTCAGCGATGTCTCGATCGTCTTTACTAATGGAGCATGACAAACCGTTCGTCTGTATTTCTGGCAGCGGAACTGGTTTCTACCATCGTCTTTACCTCTTGGGCCTGTGGCTCTTCCGTTCGTTGAAACTACGAAATTCCTGGGGCTTATGCTCGATGGGAAACTCTATTGGTCCTCCCACGTGTCCTATCTGGCAGCCTGTTGTATGCCGTCCCTCAGTGTCCTATGTGTCCACAATGGTACTTCCTGGGGTGCAGATCGGACCACCCTCCTCCATTTGTACCAGTCCCTTGTCCGTTCGAAACTAGACTGTGGGGATTTCGTGTATGCATCTGCACGTCTGTCACTTTTACGCCGTCTCAATACTATCCACCACTGTGGCAACCGTTTGGTCACTAGTGCCTTTTAAAGTAGCTCGGTCGCCGTGACTTTCTCCTCAGCAGATCGCAGTTTAATTGCACGCTATCTGCAACTTTTCCGCTGGGTGTGAACCGTTCACCACCTTGACTTCTTGCGGCGGCCCGTGCTCATCTTGGGCTTCATTCACTTCCTAAGGACACTACTCCAGCATTGCTCTGTCGCCTCCAGTTTCACGACCTTCGCATGGAATTTCGCGATAGTACCTTCGTGTACACTGACGGTTCTCGGACTAACCGCCGTGTGGGGTGTACCTTTGTCACTGGCGCCGACGTTTCTCGGAATCGGCTTCCGGAACACTGAACAGTGTCTACAGCAAAGCTCTTCGCCCTGTATCAGGCCACTTAGTACATCCAGTGACACAGGCTTTTCAGTTGCATTACCTGTTTCGACTCTCTCAGCGCCCTTCAAAGCCTCTGTGTGCTGCACACCGTCCATCCATTAGTGCAACGGGTCCAGAAAGCTGTCACTTACTCTCACTTGACAGAGCTGTTGTGATCTTTCTGTGGGTTCCTGGTCATGTTGATCTGACAGGAAACAAGGACGCTGACGCCGCTGCCAAGGATGCAGTCCTCATACCTGAGCCCGCTAGTTCTTACGCTACTGGACATTAAAATTGAAGAAATGCAGATGATAAACGGGTATTCATTGGACAAATATATTATACTAGAACTGACATGTGATTACATTTTCACGAAATTTGGGTGCATAGACCCTGAGAAATCAGTACCCAGAACAGCAACCTCTGGCCGTAATAACGGCCTTGATACGCCTGGGCATTGAGTCAAACAGAGCTTGTATGGCGTATACAGGTACAGCTGCCCATGCAGCATCAACACGATACCACAGTTCATCAGGAGTAGTGACTGGCGTATTGTGACGAGCCAGTTGCTCGGCCACCATTGATCTGACGTTTTCAGTTGGTGAGAGATCTGGAGAATGTGATGGCCAGGGCAGCAGTCGAACATTTCCTGCATCCAGAAAGGCCCGTGCAGGACCTGCAACATGCGGTCGTGCACTATCCTGCTGAAATGTAGGGTTTCGCAGGGATCGAATGAAGGGTAGAGCCACGGGTCGTAATACATCTGAAATGTAACGTCCACTGTTCATAGTGCCGTCGATGCGAACAAGAGGTGACCGAGACGTGTAACCAATGTCACCCCATACCATCACGCCGGGCGATACGCCAGTACGGCGATGACGAATACACGCTTCCAATGTGCGTTCACCGCGATGTCGCCAAACACGGATGCGACCATCATGATGCTGTCAACAGAACCTGGATTCATCCGAAACAATGACGTTTTGCCATTCGTGCACCCAGGTTCGTCGTTGAGTACACCATCGCAGGCGCTGCTGTCTGTGGTGCAGCGTCAAGGGTAACCTCAGCCATGGTCTCCGAGCTGCTGCTGCAAACGTCGTCGAACTGATCGTGCAGATGGTTGTGTCTTGCAAACGTCCCCATCTGTTGACTCAGGGATCGAGACGTGGCTGCAAGATCCGTTACAGCCATGCGGATAAGATGCCTGTCATCTCGACTGCTAGTGATACGAGGCCGTTGGGATGCAGCACGGCGTTCCGTATTACGATCCTGAACCCACCGATTCCATATTCTGCTAACATTCATTGGATCTCGACCAACGCGAGTAGCAATGTCGCGATACGATAAACCGCAATCGCAATAGGATGCAATCCGACCTTTACCAAAGTCGCAAACGTGATGGTACGCATTTCTCCTTCTTACACGAGGCATTACAACAACGTTTCACCAGGCAACGCCGGTCAACTGCTGTTTGTGTATGAGAAATCTCATGTCAGCACCGGCGCCAACCTTGTGTGAATGCTCTGAGAAGCTAATCTTTTGCATATCACAGCATCTTCTTCCTGTCGGTTAAATTTTGCTTCTGTAGCACGTCATCTTCGTGGTGTAGCAATTTTAATGGCCAGCAGTGTACATTCCCTCCGCTGATCTCTGTGTTGCCGTCTGTCAGCAGGAGGTGTCACTTTGGTATCACCACTAGTCCTCCCTTCATGAGAACAAGGTCCGCATTATTATGCCTCTCCCTGCGGCTGGGACGACCTCCTCTTGGCCCTTTCGCTGCGAGATGGTTATTTTAACTAGTTTGCGTATTGGACACTGTCTCTCTACCCTATGCCATTTGTTAAGTGGTGCTCCCCCACCTCTTTGTGCACATTGCTCCCTACTTTTGACTGTCCGCCATTTGCCGACGGAACGCCCTTTTTTTAACCACTTACGTTCCCGTTTGTGTGTGCCGTCTGAGTTATCGGCCGTTTTATCGAACGACGTGCGGGCTGTCGACAGCGCTTTACTTTTTATCCGTCGTAGCAATATGGCAAAGGCCATTTAATTTTTATTTCTGGGCCTCCGTTTCTCTTTGGCATATTTTATAAACCTTTCTCCGTGTCACCGTTTTTTTAGTTGTCTTCTCTTCCGCCGATTGGGATTGACGTGTAGTCGTTTTTAACTCCTGTCTTTGTCCACAATTTTGACATGGGCGCGTATGACAGTAGTTGTTATTGCGCCCTAAAACAAAACAATACTGCGGCACCTAGCTGCGTTCGACGAACAGAAGCTGCTGGCAAAAGGGAAAGTGCGCCGACGCAACTACGTGATACGTAAAAGAAAGCTGCAACTTCAGGACAAATCTTCTTAAATCTATGCTACAAACAAATTAAAACATCGGTGTTAATCACTTGTAACACTTTTAAATAATGTAAGTATATGTTAATAAGTGACATCCTTCAGTATAGAATAAAATGTTCTCGGGTTTCCAACCGCGTCAATTGCTTAAAACTACACGAGCTTTCGGCCAAGCACTTCCTGGTCATTGTCAAGCGGTATGACTGCCAGTGGGCTGTTGGTGCGCCCTTATATACGTTAGCTGCCAGCTGTGACGTCACTGGTGCCCTAGACACTGCCATATATGGACATGTTTTGAGTTGGCGTTCAATGTGCCCTCTTCAACCGCGCGATAGCTTGATTACACGCAGCGCTGAGCTGCAAGCCACCGTCTCTATTCAGGGTGTTTGCTGTAATTTTTATTTCAATAGCTTCCTTTATCGTCGCAGAAGCCGTTTGTGGGAGCCACGACAGAGGTATCGTCTAATTTTATGTGGTGACCGTTTTCTAACGCATGCTCAGCTACCGCAGATTTCTCTGAATAGCGCTGTTCGACAGTGCGCAATGTTTGTCCGATGTACTTCTGGCCACACTCACAAGGTATTTCGTAGACTCCAGGTGTTCTGAGACCTACTGAATCTTTAACTGGTCTCAGTAATTGACGGATTTTCGTTGGAGGCCTGAAGATTGATTTGATATTGTGTCTTTTCAACAGGCGGTTTATCTTGCCCGACACAGAGCCGCAGAATGGTAGCAAAACAAGTTTCTTTTCCCGCTCTTCGTCGGTGATCTTATTCTGATATTCCCCATAAATCACTTCTTTCACTTGATGGGCGCTGTAGCCGTTATTCCAGAAAATCTTGCGTAGGTGGCTCAGTTCATGGGGCAGGTTCTCGTCGTCTGATATTACACTTGCACGATGCACCAATGTTTGTAATACTGTGCGCTTCTGTGCTGGATGATGTTGGCTGGTGGCGTGCAGGTACAGGTCTGTGTGGGTGGGTTTTCTGTAGACGCTGTGGCCAAGGCACCCATTTCGTTTACGGTGGAAACCCGAGACATTTTATTCAATGTTATCTCCGCGAGACTCTGCAGTCATACATCCTTCAGTACAGTTTTGATGGCGCCGTCTGGTGTTCACGTTAGAGGATCTCCGGGTCAGGGAGCATGTGTGTCCTTTGCATTTGAGCGTTCAGAATAGCATTTCCCTGCGTTTGCGAGTGGTAGCTCTGAGAGTCCAAGTCCGTAGAAGGCGTTTTTCATTGCGGCAGTATCTTTTCACAAAAGTTTAGTCACTAACTTTTTCCTCGGAATGATGAAATATTTTGTTAACGTCCACTAACATAGGAAGAAATGATCATTCTAGTAAAGAAGACAAATCAAAGCCCGCACTGAAAGATTTTATTACTTTTTTTCCCACGTGCTGTTCGAGAATAACACGGTAGTGGAATAACTTGTGGGTGATCCTGCCCGACACTTTTGTGAGTTGCAGAAAAGTCTTGTAGAGGTAGATGTAGATGTATCTCTCTTGCACTATACGCTGTGACGCAACGTTTCATCCGGCTTTCACTTCATCAGGCCTCCCACGTAGGATAGTTTACCATCCATTTCGACCTCCGTATTTTTGGTCACAAATAGTAGCACACACTTGGATTACTTCATTTCAAATAAAATAATGGTAAAACCGGTTCAAATGGTTCAAATGGCTCTTAGGTCATAAGTCCCCTAGAACCTAGAAATACTTAAACCTAACTAACCTAAGGACATCACACACACCCATGCCCGAGGCAGGATTCGAACCTGCGACCGTAGCAGTCCCGCGGTTCCGGACTGCAGTGCCAGAACCGCACGGCCACCGCGGCCGGCGGTAAACCCGGTATTGGGCAGTGCCTATTAGTTGCGGATTAAGGAATTAGCGATTAGCGGCAGAACGCCTCGCCTGACGCGAAATCCTGTCGGGCAAAAAGTAAATTAACATGTTGTCTTGTATTTTATGCGCACCGTTCGCGAACTAAATGTAAAATAAATTGGGAACAGCGTTCGCATCGCCTGGGTCGTTTCTGCGCTTCGTTACTGCCTGCAGAGGCCGCACTTGAGGTGCTAACAATGTTTCCGGCCCTGCAAGGTGAGTTAATATTTGTCGGGCGCAGGATTCCACGCTGAATATTCAGCACGCTTTAATTGAGCGCGGACAGCTCCACTCAAGCGGAGGACCGCCGCCGCCGTCGCCGCTGCTGTGGCGAGACGCTCGTTCCTTGCATAAACACCTCGGCGTTGACCCTGACCTTTGGCAAGTGTTTGCGCTTGCTGCAGGTACTCTCATGCGGCTTTTCCCGGGACCTCGCATGGCACGTGACATAGGTCACTCAACTTCAGTTTATGTTCTCTGGCGAACTGTACGTTCTCAACCGAATTTCTTGTTGTCTTACCGCAACATTTGGAAGGTGACGTGAGAAGCGGTAGAGCACTGTCTCAAATGAGAGTGCAATACGAGGTCTGTAGGGGTAAGTAAGGTCCGATCGGTCGCGAAATGGAAAGCAATCTGAAAGTCAAAACTGTTTTATTTGCAGTAGTTAGCTACACCTTCCAGTTCTGCATAGTCGTCGCTCAGACTTACAAGGGGAGGCCACGACGTTCGGAACGCGGATTTACTTCAAGGTTCGAACACTCGTAGCACTCCATGAGGACAACAAAATGTGTAAGCAGCAGCGCGTACTTCTCAAGCGTTATTGAGAAACCCGCGACATAATTTCGGTCGTCAAATATATACCTGTACGTGTCCATTTTTACCACGAAGCGGCGGCAGCCGAGTGGAGCCGACACGGTAGCTCAGCGTTTTCGGTCAGAAGGCTGGTTGGCCTCTGTGATAAAAACCTGACTGGAAAGATCAACAAAGGAACTTGCCCGGATGTAATGTAACGTCCGCAACGACCAAACACAACGATCAACAATGAACAAAATGGAAAAATAGTGGTCAGCGTTCAATCCCCGTAATCGCAGGATCGGGTCCCGTTCGTCAACTATTTTTTTAATTTTCAGCAGAGTCATTTTCTGTGGTGTGCGCACTGTAAGACCTTCAGTACACACACCATCAGATTATTTGACTTGTCGCTCTAACGAAGTAGGCGAGTGTCAGCAATGTGTCTCAAGGTCTTCTCGTGGCGTGTTTATCTTCTGCCATTAGGTGACATGATAGAAATGCCACTTGCATGCTTAGAGTAGCAGATTGACGGTGACCAACTTTAAAAATAACTTGATTAATTTTCACACACATTTATTAAAATAATAACAAGCATAAAAATTACTTAGCTTGGTTCTGGATGCTATTTACAATTGACAATCTGAAGTTCCTTTGGTATTGGTATGTTGATCTTATTCTCACATATATCTCTGATTCTTGACAAAAGTGTCTCTACATTTATCTTCATGCCTATGTACAGGAATATGGTAATCTTACTAGGCACAGACTGAAACTTGACTATAGACTGCTACAGACTGGTGCAGACAAATGCAGACTGGTACAGACTAATGCAGACTGGTACAGACTGGTGCATATAAATGCAGACTGACTAATCCGAGGTCTGTACACTCGTTATAATACCTCGCGTGTTACGCGAGTGTGATTCGCGAGAAGAAAAGGTTCTACGTAAGCAGCAATCTCATTGGCTGCGTTACATATTAATACGCGTATCGGCGGAAGCAGAATTTGGTCCTTCTCTAAGGCAGCGCCATCTCGTAGTGCGGAGACAGACAAGCGCTGCACCAGAGCTGTTGTGCTTAGCGGGGCGCGCTCTGGTGGGAAAGTTGTGTACGTGCTGACTACGTGGAACTATGTACACAACATTTTCTTTACTATTTATATTACAATTGATTAAATGGGAAAAATACGTGTAATCGTCCGAAATTTTATTAAATTTACAATGTTATTTGGCATTCTACAAATTTTTACTAACACAAATAATATAATATTCATAACTATCGACTAGTAAACGACCAAACGCATAAAGTGATACTGAAAATGTTTGCTTGTCTGTATCTTCAAAATTGTTCGTATTTAATCGAAAGAGAACGAGAAACTGCTGCTCATGAAGACGTTATTAAAGTACGCTAGATACTGCATGACCAATTATCAGCGACGATGTTTAAGGAAATGCTGCGTTATGCATGGTTTGCTTCCAAATTATCGGCTGAAAGAGAGGTTTTTGTAAAATGTTAACGAGGTTTGTTTTTCCATGGAAAACCTCAAAACACTTTGCGTATGCGGAAACATAGCATTTATTCATGCAGCTGGTGCCGTTTAACTATATGTTTTCCATGTTTTTAGGAAAAATACCATTCTGCAACTTGTACTCTTAATGTCGAAAGCGACGATTAATTGTACATCTTTCGAAAGCCATTTTTGCCGGTAAAACCTTGGAGGTAACAAGTAGTTTCGGACTCCTACCAGGTATAAGGGATTTGTCAAATCATGGACAAGCATACGTTTTCAGTATCACTTTATGCGTTTGGTCGTTTACTAGTCGATAGTTATGAATATTATATTATTTTTGATAATAAAAATTTGTAGACTGCCAAATAATATTGTAAATTTAATGAAAGTTCTGCAGATTTCACGTATTTTTCCCATTATTTCAATTGTAATATAAATAGTAAAGAAAATGACTGTGTTAGAAATTAAAAAAAAAAAAACTGATGAATGCGATTCGATCCAGCGATTACGGGGCTGGAACACTAACCACTTCGTCACAAGACATTCGTTCAAGTTGATCGTTGATTCCTTGACTCCGGTTTTTTATTACAGAAAGCACGCAGCCCGCTGACCGAATACGCTGCTTCATGGTAAAAATGGCCACGCACAGGTATATATTTGACGACAGAAATTATCTTGCAATTTTCTCAATAGCGCTTGAGAAGTATGCGCTACTGCTTGCACATTTTGCTGTCGTCATGGAGTACTAATGGTTCAAATGGCTCTGAGAACTATGGGACTTAACTTCTGGGGTCATCAGTCCCCTAGAACTTAGAACTACTTAAACCTGACTAACCTAAGGACATCACACACATCCACTTGCGAGGCAGGATTCGAACCTGCGACTGTAGCAGTCGTGCGGTTCCAGACTGTAGCGCCTGGAACCATTCGGCCACCCAGGCCGTCGTCATGGAGTACTACGAGTGTACGAAGTTTGAAGTAAATCCGCGTTCCAAACGTCGTGGCGTCCCCTTGTTAGGTCTATCTGTCGTAGCGTTGTACCAATTTCCAGTACCCATGCAACAGAAGGCTGCTGCCCATTCTTTTCGCCAATTCTCTGCGTTAGTCTACAGCTCGTTGTCTGTGACAAAATGTTGTCTTCAACAGCAGTTAATGTGAGCAAAACTAAAACTCAGTGGAGTCAGATATGGGTGATCAAACACCTCCCATCGAGAACGCTGCAGGAGCATCTTGACTGCCCCTGCAGATAGTGATCATGAATTTTCACAAAGAAGGAAACGCACGACAGTTACGCGGGCTGCGTGATATCAGGCGAAACCTCTCACCAGGCCTCATGCCTGACGAGAGACACTATGTTCTAAGCACCTTTACGTGCTCCCTGTACGCTCAGAACTGGCAAGAGCGACGAGACATGATGGACGGCTATACTAGAGACGCTACCCAAGACATATGTGCAAAGCTTCACCGGATTTTCTGTGCACTTGGCATGTAGCTCATGAACGGACCTTACTTTCCGAATGGCCCTCGTATTCCGAAAAAAGACATTTGTCTTGAGATTTAGAAGTACACCAGTACATTACACAAAATGTAATAAAAAGCACCATAAAAAGTCCAGGACACCTCTTGACTCTGTTTGTTTATTTTTTAGGCAACAGTCTTCTGACTGGTTTGACTCTGCCTGCCACGAATTCCTCTCCTGTGCCCAACTCTTCATCTCACAGCTTAACTTGAAACCTACATCTTCAACTACTCCCCCACAGTTATCAACCTTCTACAACTCTGTCTAGTATCATGCAAGTTATTCCCTCATGTTGTAACAGATGTCCCATCATCCTGTAACGTTTCCTTGTCAGTTTTTTTCCATATATTCCTTTGCTCACTGATTCTGTGGAGAACGTCTTCATTCCTTACCTTATCACTCTACCTAATTCTCAATATCCTTCTGTAGCACCACATCTCAAATGCTCCTATTCTCTCATGTTCCAGTTTTCCTACAGCCCATGTTTCACTACCATAAAATGCTGCTCTCCAAACGCACATTTTCAGAAATTTCTTCCTGAAATTAAGGCCAATATTTGATACTAGTAGAGTTCACTAGGCCAGAAATGCGCTTTTTGTCAGTCCTAATCTGCTTTTTATGTCCTCGCTGCTCCATCTGCCACAGAGGAACAAAATATTTAACTGACCAACTGGTTGGATTAGGTCAGATTAGATTCAGTTTCGTTCCATAGACCAAAAATTAGATGATATAACATAAAAAAACACAAAACCTATGAATATAATACTCACCACTCCGATCATTTGTGAGGAAATCTACAAAATACGTGAATACATTACAGTAAACTAGAACTGCTAATATTTACAGTACTGATACACTGTCGGAATGCAACGTATTTATGCACTTTTAATAAATTTGTCGTACACAAAATATCTGATCTTGACTGATGTGACCAAGTGCTGTCAAAACTGAAACCTAACAAACATTGTTGCTGAAGCTGGTCTAACGGTCTTTGCTAAGATATTCATCTATGGAGTAGAAGTAGTTGCCATCAAGCAGTCTTCCAAAACTCTAGTTAAACAGTGCTTTATCTGATACAAAGTTTTTAATGCTTGCTGGAAGTTTATTGAAAATGTCTTGCTGAACACTGGACCCTTTTTGGACCAAGGTAATTTTAGGTCTTTATGTAGATTGTTCTTATTACTTGTACTGATACTATGTATTGAGCTATTGGTTGGAAATAGAGATATATTACCGGCAACAAATTTCATTAAGGAATAAATATACTGAAAAGCAATGGTTGGAATACGAAATTTTTTGAACAAGTTTCTATGTGATGTTCTTGAAGTGACACTACAATTGATTCTTGTTACACGCTTTTGCCCGCTAAAATTTTTTTGTTCAGTATCATGAGCTACCCCAGAATTTGAACCCGTATGACATAATAGATTGTAAGTAAGCCAGGTATGTAGTTTTTTTTTAATATTTATATCTCCTACATCATGTAACACGGCCGGGGGTACAATTTGGTGGGGTGGTACCTTATACTGGTTGTCGTTTCTGCTTTTCTTGACCGTGCGCCCAGTCCACACCACGTACCTGATAATCCTGCGGCGGTCGTACTGTTCTGCTCCACACTGCTGCTGGCTTGCCTGGAATTATCTATAGAAACATCCAAGCAAGTTAGGAGAGACACTCAACGTCAAAAAACAACACTGTGTTACGTTTGGTATGAACAACTCTATTCCGAGACGATAAAAGAAAAACGAACGTTGCACTGTTTACATTCTAACTGGCAAATGTCTATCCTAATTAACAATCTATGATTATCTGTCCACAATATCACTCAGACGAGCGACGCGTAACCGACACGATGCGAGTGATTGTTGATGATGCAGAGGCCGAATGATCGCACGAAAGTTCTTACGCTCGTTACGCGTACACAGAAATTTGGTACCAATCCTCCTTGACACTAGTAATGATATAACACTGTTCGTAAAGTTAATTTTTCAGTTCTCAGTTCCCACTTGTACGAGATTGCGCGTAACAGTCGCGGCGCGGCTGATTGTTGATAATGTGGAACACGATGACCGAACGCACATTCTCACGCTCGCAACAAGACACTGGCACTTCACTACACTCTTTTGTGGTAACTAATTTTTTTCTGATTATGTTAGTTCATTCTGGGAGACCGAACACGGCGTTGATGATTGATACCGCACGGTACGACACGCAACGAGAGGATACACATATACGTTATCAGCTTTGCTTATTTTATCACATTACTGTAATAGCACTTGTAGCAACACTTCAGTTTCCACACGAACAATGCCTCTCGGATGCAGAGCTACACACAACACAACACAACAGTTCCGTGTCCCTTGCTCGACTCTACAGACGCGGTCGCCCGCAAAGATACTCCACAACTAAACCAGCGATATGACAATACGCTTACATCCCCGCAACGAAAAAGTTTTCGAATTGTCGGAGAGATTATCGAAATCTAGATAATTCCCTACTGCAGGGGGTTAATGAGATGGTGTAAGGGGAGGGGTGTATACTGCCCCATCTCACGGTTACATACCATTGCCACATTGTGGACCAGTCATGAGTTACACATAATCATGGAAACATAAAGAATAGTTGTTAAATATGCAAAATTACATAATAAAAGAACCCTACCTGTAGTGCAACCTGTATAGCTAAACATAGTTACAATAGAGTGGATAAACAAGGAGCTAATACTGTAAGACCCAAAAATATTAAGTCCCTGAAATAGAAAAGTTTACAAATACAATAGGTTAGATATGACAGACAGGTGCCTAAAAGAAAGAGAAAAAATTAAAATAGTAAAAAAACACACAGGTTCACTGCTACTCTTGGTAGACAATATCATTGATACACTATTAGGCAAAAACTAAAGAACCTCCATCAGCACTAGGCTGTCAAAATCGTTCAACAACTCACAACAGTGCATCACGAGGGAGCGTTCTTCGCATTGAAAGGGGTGGGGAGTGACTGTAGCGTCGATGTTGCGCCGAATGGAAGATTTGCAGTATAGTCGTCAGCTCGCCACTCTCGCCTCGCGGCAATCCGTCCATTGGCGTACATGAAAAAGGTTAATAGCGCTCTCAGTGTTTCCCCAGCAACGTCTCTCAACTTATAGTCCGTTACTACTACAGTAAACATTAAAACGTTCTATATGACATAATAAACACATAGGCTATTAAGAAGAGAAATATATGGGTGTCCGCTAAGTTAAATTTAGTTAATTAGTGAATGGTACAAAAAAAAATGGCAATCATTAAGAAGGAGTCATGTCCGCCCCCGGCAGCTGAGTGTTCAGCGCGACCGACTGTCAATCCTAAGGGCCAGGGTTCGATTCCCGGCTGGATCGGAGATTTTCTACGCCAAGGGACTGAATGTTGTGTTGTCTTAATCATCATCATTTCATCCCCATCGACGCGCAAGTCGCCGAAGTGGCGTCAAATCGAAAGACTTGCACCAGGCGGGTTGTCTACCCGACGGGAGGCCCTCGTCACACGCCATATAGCAGGAGTAGTAAGAAATTTTAAATAAAAAACTTTTGGATAGCAAAACCTATATGCACTAGACACTAGTGATCACTCAAACCATATCACTGTGTGGGCAAGAGGAAATGTAATACATATGGTCTAGGTTAAACAGATAGAAAGTGAAAAGAAAGAAAAAAAGATTCCACATGGCAGTCACACATCCTAGTTAAATCTCACTCATTAGAGTGTCCTCATAAAACCTCATAATAATCAGAAATTAATGTCTGTACTTAAGGACAATAGCAGCTGATATGTGTACAGTTCCCACATGTCACATAGAACAAACAGTCATTAATCTTTCTCACTATGGGATGGTTTAATATTTTCCAAATTGTGTTTGCCCTTGTGGCATGAAGTATACTGTTGATTACACCCTCAAAATATGTTACATACTCTTTCCACTTGCTATGTTTCCAGTTTCGCACCTGGTCATCCGATGCATCGTGCCTTGAATTCTGATATCCGTAGTCGTCACCGTCGCCTCTGTGACCACCATGATCACAGAAACCACCATAATGTCTCCTGTCATTATTATTATTCCTATGTCGTTTATTATGTCTATTATTATCGTTTGAATGGTCATCTGTATAAGGTTCGTTGCTCCCTGATACTCTTCTGTCATCTACTCCTCCTCCCGTATCGCGTGAGACATATAAAGTGTCTAATTGTCCTGAAGCTGACTTCATTGCCTCTACGTCATCACTAGAGATTGCTAGCAACTTTTCCTGAACTCCAGTTGGTTGTTTACTTATGATCAGGGACACTGTTGCTTCTGTTCTCACTGGTTCACCTAAATACAAGTTCCTCTCATATTAATTTTGAAAAAATTTCTTTAATTTCTGGTCACACCCTGTCTCAAACCTTCTGGCTTGGTACAGACTGTTGCGTACTTCATTTTGCACCCGTCGCGACCAAAATCGTTGCAAAAATTCCTTTGATATTCTGTGTTTACAGGGTTTCACTTCCTCATCTAGTTGTTCGAAATGCTCGTCGTAAACCTCAACCCTTTTTGTAAATTCTTCCTTCACTTCTTTGGCATCAGATTCTACCATTTCAAAACGGTTAGTATTGCCTGCAACGTTCTCCTCAAGTGCAATGGTAACTTCATTTATGCTTTGATGACTTGATTCAGCCCGCTTTTTTAGAGCCTCATTAGTTTCGTCGATCTTTTCACTGAGTCCACCGTTTATCTGCTCTACTGACCGCGTAATATCCTCCCTTAATTGTTTGTTATCATGTACTATGGATCTCTTAATATCTTCCCTTAACTGTTTGTACTCATGCCGTATCGATCGCTTAATATGTTCCCTTAATTGTTTATTATCATGTAATAATATTCTGAACATGTCAAAGATAGATATGTCAGAACTAAATCTACACTCATCCCTTCTAGGCGTCTCCATGATTGGTGACGAATCTGCATTAGGACTTGCCATCTCTGTTGATATACTACTGTCACCTATACCGGAATCTTTAGTCATTTCAGCCGGCCGAAGTGGCCGTGTGGTTAAAGGCGCTGCAGTCTGGAACCGCAAGACCGCTACGGTCGCAGGTTCGATTCCTGCTTCGGGCATGGATGTTTGTGATGTCCTTAGGTTAGTTAGGTTTAACTAGTTCTAAGTTCTAGGGGACTAATGACCTCAGCAGTTGAGTCCCATAGTGCTCAGAGCCATTTGAACCATTTTTTAGTCATTTCACAACTACTTACTTCTGTTGTCGTCTCCACCTCATTACTTTCACCTAAAGAGACTGCTTTCTCGCCCCTGTCTACTGCAGTTGCACCAACTTCATTATTTTCCATATTGAACCACAGATAAGTCACTCAAGCAAAAAATAAACAAATCACAGTAACACTCGTAGCATAAAATGGAAGGCTATAACTACAACCAAACTACAACGCCGTATGCATTCAACGCTGTAATTCGTGCTCAGAAGCACACATAACAAACAAGATCAAGTAAAAGAAAAAAAGAAAGAAAAGAAAAAAAGTAATAAGCTAACGTATAGTTCTGCAATTGTATTAACGGTTGTTAAAAAATTACACTACTAAGTAAGCAGGGGCTGACAATGACATTTACTTTACTGTGCGATCGGCAAGGTAAATATTGTCTCGTGACATTAATTTAATGATACAAAAGAATTTCAACTGACACTGTTTGTAATTACGTAATTATAGAATGCAGTCTGCACTGCCAGATAATTACTCTCGTTGCTTCAGTTGCGTGGGGTAACGTTGTGATGCGCGACTTACTTTGCATTGTCTTCTGGCTCCGTAGTCGCGGCTGTTGCGTAGCGCCGACTCAGTTGACGCCGTCCGGCTGTCAGCACTGCACCCTCTCTGCAAAGCGTGCTAACATTTGCAGCCTCGCTCCTAGGCGCCGGTCACGTCGTACACGGTGATGGCTGCCGAAAAGTTTTCAATTTTGCCCACAAGTGACACTAGCGTCGTCCATCGTAATGTCTGCCATATTAGTGCTCACTTTCGCACATAGGTGCCGCTAGCATCGACAAAAGAGCACCACTGTGGAGTATGTTTACTTCGTAGCACTATTTCTTTGCACTATCACGGATCGGACGAGTATATACACTCTGTCACAAGTTCTTTGATGTACACATCCCACAGCTAGCATTACGTCACTCAACAATCCAAATTAACAGTTATACAGAAATGTTCACTCTCCAAAGTAGTTATACGGCACTTCTTATCCGAAGATTGCTGGTTCCAGTCCTGTCACGGTCGCCATGTAACACGCCTAGGGGGTACAATTTGGTGGGGTGGTACCTTATACTGGTTGTCGTTTCTGCTTTTCTTGACGTGCGCCCAGTCCACACCACGTACCTGATAATTCCGCGGCGGTCGTACTGTTCTGCTCCACACTGCTGCTGGCTTGCCTTTGAATTATCTATAGAAATATCCAAGCAAGTTAGGAGAGACACTCAACGTCAAAACACAACACTGTCTTACGTTTCGTATGAACAACTCTATTCCGAGACGATAAAAGAAAAACGCACGTTGCACTGTTTACATTCTAACTCGTAAATGTTTATCCCAATTAACAATCTTAATGATTATCTGTCCACAATATCACTCAGACGAGCGTACGCGTAACCGACACGATGCGAGTGATTGTTGATGATGCAGAGGCCTAATGATCGCACGAAAGTTCTTACGCTCGTTACGCGTACACAGATATTTGGTACCAATCCTCCTTGACACTAGTAATGATATAACACTGTTCGTAAAGTTAATTTTTCAGTTCTCAGTTCCCACTTGTACGAGAGTGCGCGTAACCGTCGCGGCGCGGCTGATTGTTGATAATGTGGAACACGATGACCGAACGCACATTCTCACGCTCGCAACAAGACACTGGCACTTCACTACACTCTTTTGTGGTAACTAATTTTTTTCTGATTATGTTAGTTCATTCTGGGAGACCGAACACAGCGTTGATGATTGATACCGTACGGTACGACACGCAACGAGAGGATACACAAATACGTTATCAGCAGCACAGCTCATTTTTAAATTACTTCTTGACGCACTTTCCTCTGAATCATTTGCTTATTTTATCACTTTACTGTAATAGTACTTGAAGCAACACTTCAGTTTCCATACTAACAATACCTCTCACATGCAGAGCTACACACAACACAACATAATAGTTCCGTGCCCCCTAAACCAGCGATATGACAATACGCTTACAATCTGACATCATTCTGATAGCAAATGTAGACTTGTTTAGGCTCTTCGGCAGTTCTACGGTATGCCCTTCTCAACTGAATTTATTGATGAGGTGTAATCACAGAAATTTAACACTGTCAACGTCTTCGATCTGCATGTCTTCATACACATGCTGGAAGGAAATCTCTTACAGGTTCTGAACTGCATATAGTGGGTCTCTTCAAACATTGATGACAGTTCATTAGCGTTAAGCCATTTATTGATGTTAGTGAAAATTTTATTAGCACCCATTTCTAAACCTGTACTTCACTTAACTCTTCATAGTTAGTACATTAATCGTGGAGGACACACAGAAACCGAGCCTACAAGCATACCATATGAATGTTATAAATAAGGTGATCGGCCAGACAAGCCTTCCTTGAAATGATGTTGGTGATTTTTTCAGGATCTGCCGCGTTTTCTCGATATGCAATATCTCCATAAAATCGAGTCTTCTGTGCCGATTCATTTGCTTATGATCGCTGTCAAAATATTCGGCAGTTCAGGAGACAGGCCGCACTTCACCACTGGCAAATTCGGATGTTTGTCGTCACCCGATTCGATGCCAGTAGCTGGCGTTATGACCATGACCCACCCATCAATAAGAGTCGAAGTCGCCTCTGTTTATGTTCCAAAGAAAACTGTAGTTGGGGTTGGGTTCGGTTGGTTGGGGGGAAGAGACCAAACTGCGAGGTCATCAGTCTCATCGGATTAGGGAAGGACGGGGAGGGAAGTCGGCCGTGCCCTTTCAAAGGAGCCTGGAACGATTTAGGAAAATCACGGAAAACCTAACTCAGGATGGCCGGACGCAGGATTGAACCGCCGTCCTACCGAATGCGAGTCCAGTGTGTTAATCACTGCCCCACCTCGCTCGGTCAAAAGTGTAGGTGCCCATAGATGTTTCGTCACCATTCCGTGAATTCTGCCACAGGAGAAGGACCTGATTGTGAATTTGCAGCTTCCCCATGGCCCATATTCTGCAGCTGATGATGTTATCTTTTCTTCAGCCAACATATCATTCTACATTTTTTGTGTCAGGAGTGTGTACGTACCAAAACCTCCCGTCAACCAAACTAGTATTCTGTATTCTACATCTGCATCTATACTCCGCTACCACCGAAACGCATCGTGGAGGGTACCCTGTACCGATGGTAATCATTTCCTTTCCAATTCCACTTGCAAACAGTGTGATCGAAAAACGTGTCTTTATGTCCTATTTTCTCTTATCTTTGTGTGTTTTGTTACGGTTTAAAGTCAAGCGTCGGCACACCAGTCGGGAAGGATAGAGCAGAGAAGGCTGTAAGAAGAAGTCAGCCAATCGCACGCTGGCCGGTGGCCGGACCTCCCCCCAGGACAACAACGCGACAGCATCGGCCCCTATGTGAAGAGGACATAAGCGCCGTGACCGACTGGTGTCGGCTCGGTTGAACAGCAGCGACAAGATAAGCGAGTTCTATAGCAGCATCAACACTAGTCATATCGCCTGTACTCTCTATGCAGCACAGATACGGAATTGTTTATAATGCAGAAGATTTATTATTTTTTTTTATACCCGACAGGTTAGCCGAGAGCGCTAATGCGCTGCTTCCTGGACTCGGGTGGGCGCGCCGGCCCCGGATCGATTCCGCCCGGAGGATTAACGACGTGGGCCAGTGTGTCGGTCAGCCTGGAAGTGGTTTTTAGGCGGTTTTCCACATCCCACTAGGTGAATACCGGGCTGGTCCCCACATCCCGCCTCAGTTACATGACACGTTGACATTTGTAACACTTCCGCACTATTTCAGGCTTTCCACTAGAGCCAGGCAGCTGGGGTACACTGATTCCGTCCTGGGGGGTATGGGGTGGCGGCAGGAAGGGCATCCGGCCATGCCTTTAACTTAACCTTGCCAAATCCGTTGTAACCACGGCGACCATGCGAACATTGTGGGACACAGGCGCACGTGAAAGATAGACAGAAAGATTAATTATATTTTTTTATGTCGCCCTTTGGTTGCGACACGTCTGTGTAGTTGAAAAAGTTAAGTATTGTAATTTACTTTTTGTAATAAAACTCATTAATACGATTTGTCTGAATGTTTGTCTAGCGAATCGTGTACCCAGAATTCCTAGACACCACAGTTTATTTGCGAAATTTACGTTGGCGGAGTACGATCGAAATGCAAAGTCAGTCTAAAATTCATGTTCATTTTCTCACTATTACTTCGCGAAAAGAACGTCGTCGTACCTCTAGGAGCAAAACGGCTCTGAGCACTATGAAACTTAACTTATAAGGTCATCAGTCCCCTAGAACTTAGAGCTACTTAAACCTAACTAACCTAAGGACATCACACACACCCATGCCCGAGGCAGGATTCGTAGATGCGACAGTAGCGGTCGCGCGGTTCCAGATTGAAGCGCCTAGAACCACTCGGCCACAATCCCTCTAGGGACACTCATTTGAGGTCACAAGCATATAAATGCACGCGTTTTTAACAGAACGCCTTTGAGTTGCTCCGATATCTTCCCTTAATCCGACCTGGTGGGGATACCCCACACTCGACCAGTACTTCACAATGGGTTGCACTAGTATTCTATATGCAGTCTTCTTCATAGATGATCTACACATTCCTAAAATCTTGCCGGACGAGGGTGTTCAGCAGGCAACTAAGGACTTCTTCATGAAGCAGAACAAAGTGTTTTAGCAAATGCTTATCATCAACCTGGTGCGTCGGTGGAATGACTGCCTCAATCTCACGGCGATTTTGGCTGATTTGGAATCTGATTCTGGACTTTATGATCTTAAAACAAAAACTCTTTGACCGCCTCTTTTAAATGAATCATTAAAGCTAAACCAAGAACTTCCACCTGAATTTGACTAGTTGGTGGCATTTTCACCCAGATTCAAAACGAGCGATTCTCCAAGTTTGGGACAGTTAGTAATAGGTAAGTGATGAGCTGACTATCAGTTGTAGTTAAGGTGAGAATAAAGACACACGAACTTATGTTCCCAGCGTAGTCTTCCACTTAGGCTTGGAAGAGAAGAGATATCGTGCTGAACTTGATAAAGCTAATCCACCAAAATTATATGAGAGGCGGATTGACCGACACCTTTGAAAACTACTTTGGGTGAAATGGAATGTCAAACACTGAAGATGGTACTAAGAATTACAGCTTAAGTAAACATAACCAAAGACAAAAGTAGAAAATTATTTTTGTGTGGTGTTTCATATAATACACTATGAAGTTTTATTCCTATGACCTTCCAAAATTAATGCTATATAAAGATTTCGATGATGGAAACAGTGGCACAGAAATGAGTTTTCGTATCCATGTTTATCTCCACGGAAAATCAAACGACTTATCGATCGTGATGAAAGGAGTCGATAAGTTGTGTACCATTTTTCATGCAAACCAACGTTTATAGTTTCACATCTGTATCACTCCGAGTGGCTCCTTCTTCTGACATTCATGTCAGCTCCTTATCCCTGCTAAATTTTTCATGTATCCTTAACACTTTGTCTCTGATTATTGACTGAATCATTGAGTAAAATAATAAATAAGTGAGAAGAGGAACTTTCATTTGCGAAACATCTGTACTAACTGCAAGCAGGCGTTCACTACGCATTTGAAAGTCACCTTGAATCTTCTGCTCTGGGTCTGTTCACGTGCATAAGTGATGGAGCAGGTGAGGTAGTCGATCTCTTCTTGTTCCCTTCACGTCTGGCAATGCTGCAGTACGTGAAAACTATCATGTAGCTCAAGTGGTGTGCTAGAGTGAGAAAATCCAGTGGTAACAGCAATTCCTCCATAAGACACAGGTTATAAATGAAATTAGCACACCAAACTGTCACAATAGATGCTGTTTGCTTGTGCCAGCGCTCGCACACACTTCAGGTCAGGACAGACTGCGCTAGGAGGAGAGTCTGATAAAGAGAGACCCTCTAGAGCTGGCCGCTGCGGCCGAGCGGCTCTAGGCGCATCAGTCTTAAAGCGCACGACCGCTACGGTCGCAGGTTCGAATCCTGCCTCGGGCATGGATGTGTGTGATGTCCTTAGGTTAGTTAGGTTTAGGTAGTTCTAAGTTCTAGGGGACTGATGACCTCAGATGTTAACTCCCATAGTGCTCAGAGCCAATTTAACAATTTTTGAGACTGTAGAGAGCCGAGATGGTGGACCACACATCAATAGAATACATAAATTATTGTAAAACAACATTTCTAAATTAAATAGGTATTACTATAGTCATTCAGCGGTAAAGGAGTTTTCCTATTTGGGGAGAAAAATAACCGATGATGGTAGAGAGGATGGTAGAGAGGATATAAAATGTAGACTAGCGATGGCAAGGAAAGCGTTTCTGAAGAAGAGAAATTTGCTAGCATCGAGTATTGATTTAAGTGTCAGGAAGTATTTGTATGAAGTGTAACCATGTGTGGAAGTGAAACATGGACGATAAATAGTTTAGACAAGAAGAGAGGCTCTGAGCACTATGGGACTCAACTGCTGAGGTCATTAGTCCCCTAGAACTTAGAACTAGTTAAACCTAACTAACCTAAGGACATCAAAAACATCCATGCCCGAGGCAGGATTCGAACCTGCGACCGTAGCGGTCTTGCGGTTCCAGGCTGCAGCGCCTTTAACCGCACGGCCACTTCGACCGGCGACAAGAATAGAATAGAATCTTACGAAATGTGGTGCTACAGAAGAATGTTGAAGATTAGATGGGTAGATCACATAAATAATGAGGAGGTATTGAATAGAATTGGGGAGAAGAGGAGTTTGTGGCACAACTTGACTAGAAGAAGGGATCGGTTGGTAGGACATGTTCTGAGGCTTCAAGGGATCACCAATTCAGTATTTGAGGGCAGCGTGGAGGGTAAAACTCGTAGAGGGAGACCAAGAGATGAATACACTAAGCAGATTCAGAAGGATGTGGGCTGCAGTAGGTACTGGGAGATGAAGAGGCTTGCACAGGATAGAGTAGCATGGAGAGCTGCATCAAACCAGTCTCAGGACTGAAGACCACAACAACAACAACATTCAGCGGCTGCTGCTCCATACACGGTCATTGTCGATCAATACGGTTAAAGGTTTGAAGATGATCATGTGATGATAGAAAGTGGCCACCTTTCAATAAACGTGAGTTCCCATCTAGACTGTTTTATAATTAATTTCAGACCTCATTTCTTAGGATGGGTTAGGACGATTGTCCTTGTTATGAGGAAATGGACGCAAGTGATTACACAATAGCATGGTTCTCACACAGTCAGGGGTGTTTAAAATTGTATATTCCTCTGTGAATAGAGAAAAGAGCATCACTTAGTGTTTCAGGAACATTGTGTATTACAGTGTAAGGTTACATGGAGCTAATATAAAAGCTTGTGCATATAGGTTACATGGAACTATACAGAAGTTTGTGCAGCGAAAATTAAGAGTGGGAGAGAACAGGGAGGTATTGAAAGGTTGGGGAAAGGTAGAATGAATGTAAATGGACCCGCTGATATGGCACACTATCTCGAGAGGAAATACTGGGGAGTGAAAGGAACAGCTAGCAGTGTGTCGAACGTAACACATTGGTGTCATGAAATCATTTATTACGGCAAGGTCACCTTATAATTACAGTTTCTCGTTACCGGTTTCGGCAATTTATCATCTTCAAATGTAATTAATCCACTAACAGCTTCGTAAAGGTATGTAATAATCCAAGCTACGCACTCTGAACATCATGGAATATGTTACTGAGCTAAACATCATGTCGTCATATAGTAAAAGATAATTTTCTACTATTGACGATATCACGTAAAATTTAGAGAAATATTTCATAATACTTCATTTTGATGTAATAAATTATTAAACAAACACTTATAAGGTCGCATACTTGCGTTTGAAATTATGTCAAAAAAAAAGAATTATTTTATGAATTTCTTTATCAACCCCCCACAGTCGTAGCCTGAAGCTCCCTAATAGGTTCTGACGTCACATATCAGTCCTCTTCTTACACCAAGTCAGGTGACTGTCAGTCATATGGATTTGATAGTTTTAGGTCAAAGAAACGGTTGTAGGGAAGGATCTAACAGGGTACACAGAGTGTATAGCTTTTCTACAGGTTGACAGAAGTGTTAGCCTGTTTATTAGTGGCTGAAAAAAAGTCTGCATAGTGTACATTGATGCTAAAATAATAAGTATATTTTTATTTCTAACTGACCATCATACACAATCTTTATTCTATCCGATATTGAGGTGTTGTTCTAAATTGTGTTTCTGGCGTGGTATACGAAGCCCTACACCACATGAAAATCTATACATAACGCTCTCAACACATGTTTAGTACTTTTCCTTGCAGGTTGTCGTGTTTACTACGCAACACACCCACCACTCATGATTTACGGAAGACTAGTACCTATTTTGAGAACTTTATTGTATGTATGTGTAATGTGTATTTGTTTCTGTATCATGTTTAAGAAGTGTTTCCTTTTGTAATGTATTTTCGTTCCGTGTCTTTGCATAAGATGTGAATTATTTTTCTTCTTCATAGTATTAACCCCTGTATTAAATTCTTGTTCAGAGTTGTCGTTTTGTCGTTTTTGGCACATAGTGCGATGCATTTATCTTGTAGCTTCTATTTTATGCTTCATTTTCAAAGACGCTGTCCCAAGGAAGCGTAATGAGATCTCTGCCTTCGATGTACGGGGTGACCAATAAGTCAGTATAAATTTGAAAACTAAATAAACCACGGAATAACGTAGATAGAGAAGTAAAAATTGACACATATGCTTGGAATGACATGGGGTTTTATTAGAACCAAAAAAATTTCCAACAGATGACGCTGGAAAGCAAAACGTCACTGGCTGCACATGGCCATCGTGTATAAAAGGAGCTGTAATGAGAGAGAGAATCATTGCCTCCGCCAACCTCCTTGGGCGTATCGCTGTCGCCGTCCTTGACCCCACAGATAGCGATCACCTCCCTGTCCTCACCATAACGTCTGCTCACCGCCTCCCTCCGACTCCACACCCTGTACCCCCTCCCAAGGTCGTCCATGACTATCACTGTGCCAACTGGGATGCCTACCGGGACTCCATCTCCACCCAGGTCGAAAGCCACCCCCTTACCTATCGCCATCCTGACGACATCATCCAGGCCTCGTCCTTCCTTCAGAAGGTACTTACTGACGCCGTGGAGGCCCACGTTCCTACTAAAACCATCCACCCCCACCATCCCACTCTCCCTCCACGGGCTGTCCTTCTCCTCCGTGAATCCCGCCGCCTCTATCGCTCCTTCCTGCGCACTCGTGACAGGGATACACTCCAACGCCACCGGCAAATGCAGCGACACGTACGGAACCTTATTACAGCAACGAAACGCCGAGACTGGCGCCAGACCTGCACACGACTCAACGCCACCCTCCCTATCAACTCCTCCAAGTACTGGTCCGCCTTCCATCGCCTTACTGGCTCCCTTTCCGCTCCCCACTACCCCCTCCTCCATAACGATCACCCCCTTCCTGACAACCTCAGTAAGGCCAACCACTTCGCTTCCCACCTTTCCGAGGTCTTCTCTATCCCCGATGATCCCCACTTTGATTATTCTCTTTTCCCCACCGTCATGGAACGTGCCGATACCTCAGTCGCTCCAGTTGCTTCTAGTCTCCAGTACTTGGGGCAGTTGCTCCCCTCCAACATGAACACTCCCATCACAGCACAAGACATGAAACTTCTCCTCCAGTCCAAATGCAACATGGCCCCTGGTCACGACTGTGTCACCTTCGAGAAAGCCCCTATACCTTCCTGACTGTCCTCGCCCATCTCTATAATGTCATCCTCTCTACTGGCTTCTACCCTGACCTGTGGAAGACCTCCCACATCCTCTTATTCCTCAAACCCTACAAACCCCCTTCTACCGCCTCTTCCTATCGTCCCATCTGCCTCACCTCCGTCTTCAGTAAGGTCTTTGAATCCCTCCTCTCCTGCCGTGTCCATCGGCACCTTGCTCAACACCACCTCCTCCCCCTTACCCAGTGTGGCTTCTGACCCTCCTTCTCTGCTGAAGACCAACTCCTTAACTTTGTTCACCTTCTGTCCCTCCAGCTCAACTCCTGTCGCTCCGCCATTTTTGTTTCCCTTGACCTCCAAAATGCCTATGACCGTGTATGGCATCCTAGTCTCCTCTTTAAATTCCAAACCTATGCCCTGCCTATCAATTTTGTCCGTCTGATCGCTTCCTTCCTCTCGCACCGTCCTTCCTATGTCACCCTCCACAACACCAACTCCCGTATCTTTTATCCCACGGCTGGTGTTCCCCAGGGTTATGTCCTCTCCCCTTTCCTTTATCTCTTGGATACAGCTGATATGCCCAAGCCACCCCCACCATTCCACCTTCTCCAGTATGCTGGCTCTCTATCCTACCCTTCAATGGTCTCAACATACCCTCCAACCCCACCTTAACCACCACTTAAGGCGTAACCAGTGGTTCCTCCATCTCAACCCCTCCAAAACCCAGGCAATCATCATAGGCCGCACCACTCGCTCCTTTCGCCTCCATGATTTCTACCTCACCCTTTATGGTCGTCCCATCCAGCTCACCCCCACCCTGAAATACCTTGGCCTCACCCTCGACCGACACCTCACCTGGACCCCTCATCTCCAGACCGTCCAGCAGAAAGCCCATTCCCGCCTCTGCCTTCTGAAACTCCTGTCTGGCCGGACATGGGGATTGCATCCTTCTACCATCCTCCACACCTACAAATCCCTCATCCGTCCTATCCTCTGTTATGCCAGCATTGCCTGGATCTCCACCCCCACCCGCTGTTACAAGGCCCTCCAAATCCTTGAACGCCATGCTCTCCGCCTTGCCTCCCGTATCCGCCTTCCTCCCCCACACGGCTCCTGTATGAACTGATCCCCTTCCCTCACCTCCTCCTGTTCCTCCAACATCTCCGCATCCTTTACATTGTCCACGGGCTTGATCCCCCCCACCCTCTGGTTTCTTCCTTCCTCTCCACCCCCCGCCCATTGCCGTGCCTCTATTGCTGTATCCCTCCCTCTATCCACCTCCACACCCTCCATCTCCTTCATCAGGGCAATTTCCAACACCTCCCCCTCCCGGATGACGAACTTTGCCATGACATCTACCCTTCCTTCCAACTATAACCTGGCCTTGTTCCCCCCCCCCCCCCCCCCAGGGCCCCCTTTTTCCTCTTCCCTCCTTCTCCCAGGGCGGATTTTCGTCCTTCCCCCCCCTCCCCTGTGACCCTGCACCCCGTACTTGCCTCTTTCCTTCCCACATCCCTCCCTACCTGGCCCTCCTCAGCGCGCCCCCCGCTTGTCTCCATCTCTTCCCCTCCATCCCTTCTTCCGGTCTCCCTCTTCTCTTTGCGCCTGGCAGATCCCCTGTTTTGATCATCGTCAGTGTGCCACATCAGTGTTGTGTTTAGTGCCGTTTCTCCTGTGCATCAAGAGGTGTGATTTTAATTGTGTACTGCCTTGAGGTTCGCCGTCAGTGTTTGTTTTGTGCTACGCCATCCGTCGATACCTTTTATGCTCCAGTCATACTGTGCCTTGTGTTCTTTTAATTGTCGCAGTGTGTGGCTTTTTGTGTGTGCTACTTTTAAACAGTTTTTTATCTCCATTTTACAGTCACCCCGTTTTTTGTATATTGCCTTACATGATGTTCCCCCTTTTTTTATATCTATGTTCACCATATTCTCTCCTTTGTTATTTTTAAATGTCTTCTATTGTTTGTTTCTATGTCTTTCGGCTGAAGAGCAGCGCATATGCTGCTGCCAGCCCGCCCCGATGGGGAATTGAAATACAATAAAGAAGAAAAAAAAGTGAGAGAAACAGATGCGCCAACAGTCGCAGCATGTTGACGTTACCTGAAAAGGCGCTTTCAGTGAAGCTGTATTATCAGAATGGGGAATGAGCTAGTTCAGCGTTACAATCCTATCGCCATAGGAAGGGGACTCGAACGGGTAAAGGTCAGTTGACAAATGCAGCTGTGGCGAGAATGATTTCGAAGTTCGAAGCCAAGGGTTGTTTAGGCGATAGACCCCGTAGTGGCCGACCGAGCACAAGGCGTAATGCTGCTGAGACAGGCAGAAAGAATTGGAGACTGTAGCGGGTTCGTCTATGCACGGGGAAGTCAGCGCTCGTGCAGTCGTACGTCGCATCGGCATTCCATACACTACTGTTTGGTTGGCACTTAGGCGTACCCTCCGATGCTATCCGTACAAAATACATCGGCATCATGAACTGTTATCTGGCGATTTAGTGAAGCGGAGGGCATTTGCGATGTGGGCGTTTCAAAAGATGGCGGAAGATGACGATTGGTTGAATAACGTGTTGTGGACCGACGAAGCTCATTTCACGCTCCGAGAGTCTGTCAACGCCCACAACTGCAGAATTTGGGCTACCGAAAATCCTAGAACTGTCGTGTAAACTCCATTACACGACGAGAAAGTCACGGTATGGGTTGGATTTACTACATCTACCGTTATCGGGCATTTTTTCTTCCAGGAAATGCGTGATTCTGGTTTTGTAACTGCTACCGTGACGGGTGAGGGGTACGCCGATATGTTACAGAATCGCATCATCCCCAGCCTGGCTGATAAACACCTGCTGGAACGTACGATGTTTATGCAGGATGGCGCTCCACCCCATATTGCTAGACCCGTGAAAGATCTCTTGGGCGCGTCGTTTGGTGATGATCGTGTGCTCAGCCGCCACTTTCGTCATGCTTCGCCCCCCAGATCCCCAGACCTCAGTCCGTGCGATTATTGGCTTTGGGGTTACCTGAAGTTACAAGTGTATTGTGATCGACCGACATCTCTAGGGATGCTGAAAGACAACATCCGAGCCGGCCGGAGTGGCCGAGCGGTTCTAGGCGCTACAGTCTGGAATCGTGCGACCGCTACGGTCGCAGTTTCGACCGTAGTTAGGTTTAAGTAGTTCTGAGTTCTAGGGGGCTGATGACCACAGAAGTTAAGTCCCATAGTGTTCAGAGCCATTTGAACTATTTGATTTGACAACATCCGACGCCAATGTCTCACGATAACCTGAACATTGGAAGCCCGAACAAGGTTATTAATAGGGTGTGTCATCACAACGAAGAGCAATGTGTGCTCTGTAACGTGCTCTCAAACTAACCACAGTGTGGGTAATCAGTTGTTGTGATAGGGTTTTCCATACCTCTACTAGTGCAGTCGAAAACCCTAGTACTGACTTTCTGGTCTTGATTTCATTTTTCTGGAAGACCATTTCGAACTGCGCAGCTGGAATTATGAATGAGAGAGGAGAAATAATAATTGAGTTGGTGCCTGTGCGCGTTCACCTCCATACGCGCTTTTCGATGCGGTCGCACATTCTCATCGATAGAAATGAAGTTGGGGCCGAAAGCACCTCTGAAAAGACGCACATGCAGAAAGAGCACAGTGGCACAACAACGTTCAGCAGTGAGTGTACCATGTCCAAAGGACTGGAGATCATTACGTCCATGCAACAATAAGACCTCGATCATGAAAAAGATCATGTTCGAGAATGTTCCTGGGTGCATTACCGTATGTGTTCCCCTTCTCGCTATATGATGGTACGTAATGCACTAAGAGAATTGCCGAACACGATCGTTTCCGTGTTCCAGGCCTTAGGATATGGTGGGGTATAATCTTGCATTTCAGTACTGACTTCCAAATTTTTAACACAGTACAGTCACCAGCCATGGTTGCTGTGACAGTGTACTAGTTCTCCATGTGCATCTTTAGAGGGGTGTTTTTGGTCTTGATTTCATTTTTCTGGAAGACCATTTCGAACTGCGCAGCTGGAGTTATGAATGAGAGAGGAGAAAGAATAATTGAGATATGTAATAAATTTCTGATGCCAATAACAGAAATCCCTGGGCTAGCAGGACAGAGCGGATGAGGTTATATTAGAGGAAAGGGGCCAAAATTATTTACTGCCAGTTGCACTCAACATATAAACTTTATTTCTTGAAACGGACAGGCACACAAGCAAGAATCAAAAACTCTCAAGGTTTTAACGAAAGACCTTCTTTGATTTCACTTAGATCAGCTGAAGGCCACACAAAAAATCCAAAGCACCAGCCTAAGCAATGAATTGGGGTACACGAGTTCTTCTGGAGGTTTCATTTCTTTAGAAAAATTTTTTTATCTTCAGTATAAATAGGCTGAAAGCCTTAGCTTAAATTTTTCCCATAGAACTCTACTGAAGGCCTCACATTAATCAAGAACAGTGTTACGGCTTAAGGCCGAGACAAAGATTTTCAGTGTTTAATCTAAACAGGCTTAAAACTCGGCTGAAGGCCGCATATCAACAAAACAATTTAACAGCTTAAGGCCTAGAAAGAATTTGAAAAGGGTGAAGGCCTTATCTTAAAATATTTCGTGTAAAACTCGGCTGAAGACCTCATACTAAAGAACAATACTCGTATGACATAAGAGCAAGACAAGGATTTAGAATTTTTAATTTAAGAGAGATTAAAACTCGGCTGAAGGCCACACACCATGCAGAAAACAATTTTACGGCTTAAGGCCTAAAGGAAAGAGCTTCTAAATTTCACCTAAAATAGGCTAAAGGCTTTATTCTAAATGCTTCACACAAAACTCATCTGAAGGCCACACACAAAACCCAAACAATCTCACTGCTTAAAGCCCAGACAAAGAAATTCCCAATTTTTAATTTAAGCCGTAAAACTCGGCTGAAGGCCACATAAAAACTAGAAAATATTTCTTACGGCTTATGGCCTAGACAAAATTTTTCAACTTTTGATTTGAAAAGGCTGAAAACTCAGCTGAAGGCCACATACTAACATGAAACAAATACACGGCTTAATGCCCAAGCACAAGGAATTTTCAATTTTAATTTTGAAAGGCTGAAACTCAGCTGAAGGCCACACACCAAACAAGAAACAAATATTTTTACGGCTTAAGGACTAAGGAGAGAAGCCTTGCAGTTTTAATCAGCTAAAACTTGGCTGAAGGCCACACAGAGTACTTAAGACTAAAAGGAAATCACTATGTACATCACAAGGAGCGGCACTCAGAACGTTCTAAGGGTCGGCCTGGGAAGGTAACACTAATGCACGTTTGGGTGAGACAGGCAGCCAGACCGACAACCTCTTAATCGGAAGGCGACCCAACCGAAAAGCCAGTCGACGAATCAACCAACGAGATAAGTTCTGCTCCACCCGATCAGCAAAACGACAACAAGATGACAATAGCACAATGTTCTGTGTACTGGTGCCCAATCCAGCCAAGTCAGAATAAACGCCCAAAACTACCAACACCTCAGCTGTCGAACTACACGCCGTGCTGGACAGCATCAACACGACGAGGAAAATACACTGCCGAAAACTACGTCAACGACCAGGGCAGGTCACCGGAACGTCGACGGTCACAAGTCAGAAGATACCGCTGGTACACTTCATTAATTAAGGAATGAATTAAGTTAAACACGACACAGGAAGAAGGCTGCAATTCTACCTGACTTCAATACACACACGTTGTTACTCATGGGAATCTCCCAGAAAGCGACAACCAGGATCAGAAGAAAAGAGATGTGATAGCAGCTGAGGCTCGATACTAGGTTAAGTGAGCACTCAACTTTAGTGTCCAGGATCGGTGGGCGACGAACTTCTTAACTCTCGCAACAAGCACCCCACAACTCCAACCGCGCATGCACGCCGCCAGCGGCTCTGGCCTGACTGGCGCGCCACGGAGACTTCCTCGAAGCACTGCGCCAACCGACCGACTGCCACACACAGCACACCCGGAAAATATATCCGCCACACCAAAGATAGTGCAAAAGTACTAGTATCGATACACGCTGCTGCTGCCACTCACAGAGAGAACACAGCAACTTTATGGCGGTAACCGAAGAAGAAATAAGACACCATTGGACCGCAACCAATTATAAAAATCAAGGCACGACGCGAGCCAGCCACGGCTCAATAACGAATACTCTATCCAAGAATCGCAAGAGGAGGAGGTATACTTGGAAAACATCAGGATATTATGGAAGGATTTCAGTGGGATTCATTCATGGTCAGACAGAGATTCCGAAATCAGATATTGGATTCTGGTGCAGATATACACTAGATCACAATTTAGCAATGATGAAGAGTAGACTGAAGTTTCAGAGACTAGTCAGGAAGAATAAGTGCGTAAATAAGGGGGATACAGAAGTGCTCAAGAATGAAGAGATATGCTTGAAGTGCTCTAAAGCTATAGGTACGGCGATAAGGAATAGCTCAGTAGGGTGCTCAGCTGAAGAGGAATGGACGTCTCTAAATCAGCGATCACAAGAGTTGGAAAGGAAAGCATAGGTAAAAAGAAGGTAGCTGCGAAGAAATCGTGGGTAACACAAAGAAAACTGCAATTGATCGATGAAAGAAGAAAGTATAAAAATGTTCAGGGAAGTTCAGGAACACAGAAATACAAGTCGCTGAGAAATGAAATGAATAGGAAGTGTAGGGAAGCTAAGGCGAAATCACTGCATGAAAAATGTGACAAAATTAAAAAAGAAATGATTATTGAACGGTAAGAGTCCAATGGGAATTTCACTGCTAAATGCGTAGGAGAGAGCGGTTAGGTGGAAACAGTACATCTAAGACCTCTAGCAGGTGGATGACTTGTCTGATGTGAGAGAAGAAGGAAAAGAAGAAGTTTTAGAAGAGATATGGGATCCAGTTCTGGAATCAGAATTTAAAAGTGCTTTGTAAGACTGAAAATAAAATAAGAAAGAAGGGACAGGTAATATTCCAACAGAATGACTAAGATCGTGGCAACAAAACTACTATTCATGTTGGTGTGTAGAATGTATGAGTCTGGCGGTATAACATCTAACTTTCGGAAAAATACCATCCTCACAAAAATGGTTCAAATGGCTCTGAGCACTATGCGACTTAACTTCTGAGGTCATCAGTCGCCTAGAACTTAGAACTAATGAAACCTACCTAACCTAAGGACATCACACACATCCATGCCCGAGGCAGGATTGGAACCTGCGTCCGCAGCGGTCACGCGGTTCCAGACTGTAGCGCCCAGAACCGCACAGCCACTCCGGCCGGCGCCATCCACACAGCTGGGAAGTTTGCAAGAACTGATAAGTTGAGAATTATCACACACTCAGCTTAGCAGATCATGCATGCAAGATGCTGGGAAGGGCAAGGTAGCTATTGGGCGTAAATTCCACGGGATACGTTTCTATGGTATCATTTCAAGCAGAATCGGCAAATGCTTAAGTTCTAAGGGAATAAATCAGGCTTTTTATATTCCTGAAAACAATGAACAGAAGTTGAGGCACAATGAGGCTGCAACGTGGAATAGTTTCGTCGGGGGTATATAGTATCGCCTGTGATGATTGTGATGCGGAGTACATAAGCCAGACGGGAAGAAGTTTTGAGACCCGATTTAAGGAGCGCATCAGCGACCCAAGCCCAAAATCGGCCGTAGGTGCGCAATTGCAGGAAACGATTCACCATATCACCGGTATCCAGAATAACATGCTGGTGTTACACTTGAATAGTAAGGGCAACAAAAAGATGGCTCTGAGCACTATGGGACTTAACTTCTGAGGTCATCAGTCCCCTAGAACTTAAAACTACTTAAACCTAACCAACCTAAGGACATCACACTCATCTATGCCCGAGGCAGGATTCGAACCTGCCACCGTAACGGTCGCGCGGTTCCAGATTGTAGCGCCTAGAACCGCTCGGCCACTTCGGCCGGCAGTAAGGCCAACACCCTTAATGTTTTGGAAGTGGTTGAAATCTTCAGAGTTCTGAAGAAATCCCCTCGCTTCTCACATAATGCCCGGACCGATCTGAGGCACAAGGGTCTTTTAAAAAATTTGGATTACTTAAGCAGGTAGCCTTGCCCCTATAGCTTACTTGTCAGTAGGTCCTGTCCAATATATTTTTATGCATAACCCGGGCCTTACGCATTCAGAACCACCACATTTATTATTCATATGGTTTTAACTAATTAGCCGGCCGGGGTGGGCGAGCAGTTCTAGGCGCTACAGTCTGGAACCGCGCGACTGCTACGGTCGCAGGTTCGAATCCTGCCTCGGGCATGGATGTGTGTGATGTCCTTAAGTTAGTTAGGTTTAAGTAGTTCTAAGTTCTAGGGGACTGCTGACCTCAGAAGTTAAGTCACATAGTGCTCAGAGCCATTTGAACCATTTTTTAAACTAATTGCCCTTTTTTATATTGGCCACTTAGTATGGTATTAGACTTATAAAAAATATACATAAGGAATTGTTTATCAGATGTTCAGCACCCTCCACTCTTCACACCTTGTACACGTCGTCCGGCCTCTGGCGATCCTGGCGCCGTCCGCAGCTCGTGGTCGTGCGGTAGCGTTATCGCTTCCCGCGCCCGGGGTCCCGAGTTCGATTCCCGGCGGGGTCAGTGGCTTTCTCTGCCTCGTGATGACTGGGTGGTTTGTGCTGTCCTTAGGTTAGTTAGGTTTAAGTAGCTCTAAGTTCTAGGGGACTGATGACCATAGCTGTTAATTCCCTTAGTGCTCAGAGCCATTTTTGATCCTGGCGCCACTGCGTGAGCGCTTTCCGGGTTTCGGCCAGTCAGTCAGGCCGTGTTCGCTGGCGCGCGGCTCCTCTCAACTTCCACGGTATGTTCTGATATGTTTACATGGGCCAACCCCCGCTGTTCGTTCATGCTAATGTTCCGATCTTCGTTGTTCGTGTTTCGCGGAGTTTTATCAGCATCGTATTTTATTTTTATTTTCTAGATCATCGCCGCTTCCATCATTTAAAAATAATTTTAGAAAGATTTTTAAATTTTAACTACCGCATTCACCGGATGACGTTATATTGGGCGTAAATGGTGGGGAGTGGCTACGGGGCAATCTTCAACGTTACTATGTTATAAATAGCGTATAAACGTACTTTCTTGTTTCATTCAACAAAACTGGCTATTTAAAAGTTTAATTTACACCTCAGAATTGGGGTTCAAAAAATGGCTCTGAGCACTTTGGGACTTAAAATCTACGGTAATCAGTCTCCTAGAACTTAGATCTACCTAAACCTAACTAACCTAAGGACAGCACACAACACCCAGTCATCACGAGGCAGAGAAAATCCCTGACCCCGCCGGTCAGAATTGGGGGATCGAATAGTTTATATGAGCTCTTATTATATTATTTTTTGTACAGATTGCCTGAGGATGCACCGATAAGTGGTGCGAAACCGGTCGCAGATTTAATAAAAATCATTCATACATTTCTTCGAAAAAATGTAGAAGTTTAGCTTTGGTTGCCCGCCCTACAAAACAACAATACAAAGAAGAATTCAAAAGAAAATTGAGGATGTGTTAGATGATGATCAGTTTGGCTTTAGTATAGGTAAAGTCAGCAGAGAGGCAATTCTGACATTGCGGTTGATAATGGAAGCAAGACTGACGAAAAATCAAACACGTTCACACGATTTGTCGACTATGTCAAATAGTGCATGTAGTTCGAAATTTTGAGGAAAATAGTTTTACGATATAGGGTGTAATGTACAAAATGTTCAAGAGCCCAAAGGGAATAATATGAGTGGAGAACCAAGAAAGAAATGCTCTAGTTAAAAAAAGAGTGTAAGACAGGGATGTAGTCTTTTGCACCTTCTGTGTCTATACATCGAAGAAGCAATGATGGAAACAAAATAGAGGGTGAAGAGTGGAATTAAAATTCAGGATGAAAGGATATCAATGATAAGATTCGCGGATGACAGTGCTATCCTCAGTGAAAGTAGAGAAGAATTACACAATCTAATGAGTACAGAACTGGATTAAGAGTAAATCGAAGAAAGACGAGAGTAATGAGAAGTAGCAGAAATGGCAACGTCGATAAACTTAACATCAGGATTGATGGTCACGAAGTACATGAAGTTAAGGAATTCTGCTACCTGGACAGCAGTATAACTCATGACAGACGGAGCAAGGAGGACATCAGAAGCAATGACAAAAAGGGCTTCCTGGCAAGGAGAAGTCTCCTAGTATCAAACATGGTCCTCAATTTGAAGAATAAATTTCTGAGGATATACGTTTGGAGCAAAGTACTGTATGGGAGTGAAACAAGGACTGTAGAAAAACCGTAAAAGAAGAAAATCGAAGCATTTGAGATGTGGTGCTACAGTCGAAATATTGAAAAGTGGGGTGAGTGATAAGGTAAGGAGTGAGGAGGTTCTGCGCAGAAACAGAGAGGAATGGAATATGTGGAAAACACTGGCAAGGAGAAGCGACAGGATGATTGGACATCTGTTAAGATGCATCTGAATGGCTTCCATGATACTAGAGGGAGCTGCAAAGGGCAAAAACTGTAGAGGAAGACAGAGATTTGACTACATCTGGCAAATAATTGGCGACGAAAGTTGCAAGTGTTCTCTGAGATAAAGATGTTTGCACAGGTGAGGAATTCGTGGCGAGCCGCTAGAGATAGGTCACAAGACTGATGATTCGAAAAAAAAGCTAAGAACATTCAGGCCGATCATGTCTGTTTTTTGGTACAGCATATTACTGTCATGTTCCCTATACGTTCTGTAAGTTGCAACTAACGCGCGAGATGATGCACACTGGTCTCACGTTTGTGAAGACGACGGTTCAGACCGACGTTCGGCCTCTAGATTAGGTTTTCAGTGATTTCTCCAAATCGCTGCTGGCAAATGCTGGGACAGTTCCTTTCGAAAGTGAACTGTTGATTTCCTTCCGTATCTTCTCGTAATCCGAGCTTGTACTCAGACTCTAATGACAGCGCTGTCGACGCAACATTAAAGAGAAATCATCCTCTCTTCTTTTAAGTTTGAACATTTCATCGTAGTTAGTGAAATGGATTTTATGAAACTGTATAGTATTTCATAACACGGGGAAGTCGTGTTAAGTGTTGTTGTTAGACAGCACGTAGTGTTGAATATTAGCGACACAGCTCTTGTTTTATCAAATGTTAGTTAATTCATCATAATTTTTGTCATGGTACACTTCTAAATCTAGGAAATTTTGCACTGTTTGATTTGAAATATTGTTAAGAAAAACTTTGATAACCGAACTTTAACTAAGACGTATGTGGTATACAGGGTGGATCAAATAAAACTGGCCCGGACGACTGAATACGATTGGACGTGGCTGTATGCATGTAACCACACCCCGTGACGCGCACACCACGTTACAGGATTGAGCAACTGCCCATACAGCCGGTCGGACCTTGGTGCACATTGGCACAGTCTTCAAGCCTGACACAGCTTTTAACGGAGGTCAGTCGGGTCGCGGCTCTAGCTGGCCACCCACGTCTCCTGTCAGTGTGTGATTACTTTGTCTGGTGAACCCTCAAGTCTAAGGTGTATCGCAACAACCCCCATAATCTTCAAGAACTCCAGCAGAACATTTTGGTTGAGGTTGCAGCGATTCCAGCAGTCTAGCTTCGGTCCGCCTTCAGGAACTTGCTGACCACAGCCCAAAAGTGCCAAGAAATAAAAGGTGGTTACTTTTGGTATCTGCTATAGTTTGCATTTTCTTTCCTCTGCTGTATTTCTTTGTATCCTGGAGCTCTGTTCTTCGTACCACTTTCATTTGCTCCACCCGTACAAGCGGGCGTCAGATCGTGAAGGGAAAACTCCCATGGTTGGGATGTCCGGGAACACACTAGCTCCACTTGTTGGCTGATCCTTATATCTTTGTATATCTTATAAACCAGTTGTTAATTGACGCTCCGATGAAGCATTTTGGTGGGTGAACATTTTAAATATTTTCAACTTTTTAAATTATTAGAGCTTGAATTTGAGTGACAAACGTCTGTCACTCTTTTTGCTCCTTTCATCTTGCTACAGATATCTGATGATAGCAGATGCTGAAACTTCGTAAAAATGCCATTTTATTTAGCGATCTAGACGGCTTTATTCATAAAATTTTCTGAAACAGCCTGTTACATCTACATACTCTTCAAAGATCTGTAAAGTGTGTGGTAGAGACTACTTAGCAGGGTACAGACTATTAGGGATTCATCCCAGTCCAGTTCCTCATGGAGCGTGGAAAGAGCACCTGCTTAAATACCCATGTGCTTCCTGTAGTTATTTCGTAGACACGCTCGTTAATAACGTAAGAGACATCTATGAATAGGAATATTAAAAAGGGTAGGAAGATTTTTCTGTTTAGAAAAGTGACAAAAAGCAGATTTCAGAGTACCTGTTGGCTCAACACAAAAGTTTTGTCTCAAGTACAGATAGTGTTGTGGATCAGTGGACAAAGTTCAAAACCGACGTACATAATGCGTTAGATGAGTATGTGCCAAGCAAGATCGTAAGAGATGGAAAAGAGCCACCGTGGTACAACAACCGAGTTAGAAAACTGCTGCGGAAGCAAAGGGAACTTCACAGCACACATAAACACAGCCAAAGCCTTGCAGACAAACAAAAATTACGCGAAGCGAAATGTAGTGTGAGGAGGGCTATGCGAGAGGCGTTCAATGAATTCGAAAGTAAAGTTCTATGTACTGACTTGGCAGAAAATCCTAAGAACTTTTGGTCTTATGTCAAAGCGGTAGGTGGGTCAAAACAAAATGTCCAGACACTCTGTGACCAAAATGGTACTGAAACAGAGGATGACAGACTAAAGGCCGAAATACTAAATGTCTTTTTCCAAAGTTGTTTCACAGAGGAAGATTGCACTGTAGTTCCTCCTCTAGATTGTCGCACAGATGACAAAATGGTAGATATCGAAATAGACGACAGAGGGATAGAGAAACAATTAAAATCGCTCAAAAGAGGAAAGGCCTCTGGACCTGATGGGATACCAGTTCAATTTTACACAGAGTACGCGAAGGAACTTGCCCCTCTTCTTGCAGCGGTGTACCGTAGGTCTCTAGAAGAGCGTAGCGTTCCAAAGGATTGGAAAAGGGCACAGGTCATCCCCGTTTTCAAGAAGGGACGTCGAGCAGATGTGCAGAACTATAGACCTATATCTCTAACGTCGATCAGTTGTAGAATTATGGAACACGTATTGTGTTCGAGTATAATGACTTTTCTGGAGACAAGAAATCTACTCTGTAGGAATCAGCATGGGTTTCGAAAAAGACGGTCATGTGAAACCCAGCTCGCGCTATTCGTCCACGAGACTCAGAGGGCCATAGACACGGGTTCACAGGTAGATGCCGTGTTTCTTGACTTCCGCAAGGCGTTCGATACAGTTCCCCACAGTCGTTTAGTGAACAAAGTAAGAGCATATGGACTATCAGACCAATTGTGTGATTGGATTGAGGAGTCCCTAGATAACAGGACGCAGCATGTCATTCTCAATGGAGAGAAGTCTTCCGAAGTAAGAGTGATTTCAGGTGTGCCGCAGGGGAGTGTCATAGGACCGTTGCTATTCACAATATACATAAATGACCTTGTGGATGACATCGGAAGTTCACTGAGGCTTTTTGCGGATGATGCTGTGGTTTATCGAGAGGTTGTAACAATGGAAAATTGTAGTGAAATGCAGGAGGATCTGCAGCGAATTGACGCATGGTGCAGGGAATGGCAATTGAATCTCAATGTAGACAAGTGTAATGTGCTGCGAACACACAGAAAGATAGATCCTCTATCATTTAGCTACAAAATAGCAGTTCAGCAACTGGAAGCAGTTAATACCATAAATTATCTGGGAGTACGCATTAGGAGTGATTTAAAATGGAATGATCATATAATGTTGATCGTCGGTAAAGCAGATGCCAGACTGAGATTCATTGGAAGAATCCTAAGGAAATGCAATCCAAAAACAAAGGAAGTAGGTTACAGTACGCTTGTTCGCCCACTGCTTGAATACTGCTCAGGAGTGTGGGATCCGTACCAGATAGGGTTGATAGAAGATATAGAGAAGATCCAACTGAGAGCAGCGCGCTTCGTTACAGGATCATTTAGTAATCGCGAAAGCGTTACGGAGATTATAGATAAACTCCAGTGGAAGACTCTGCAGGAGAGACGCTCAGTAGCTCGGTACGGGCTTTTGTCAAAGTTTCGAGAACATACCTTCACCGAAGAGTCAAGCAGTATATTGCTCCCTCCTACGTATATCTCGCGAAGAGACCATGAGGATAAAATCAGAGAGATTAGAGCCCACACAGAGGCATACCGACAATCCTTCTTTCCACGAACAATACGAGACTGGAATAGAAGGGAGAACCGATAGAGGTACTCAAGGTACCCTCCGCCACACACCTTCAGGTGGCTTGCGGAGTATGGATGTAGATGAAGATGTAGATATGAATCCCAAAGAAACATGAATGACAGAGATATAATTCAGCTTCCGGCAGGACAGAAGCAGGTTGTGCGTATAACACTGCGAAAATCGCAGCAGTTGCAAATGTGAACAATGCATTTATTCTGTCTGCGATATTGAGCATTCAAGTCAATACAGCGCCATTACGATCCCAACTACAATAATAATAATAATAATAATAATAATGACTAAAGTACACTACTGGCCATTGAAATTGCTACACCACGAAGATGACGTGCTACAGACGCGAAATGTAACCGACAGGAAGAAAATGCTGTGAAATTCAAATGATTAGCTTTTCAGAGCATTCACACAAGGTTGGCACCGGTGGCGACACCTAAAACGTGCTGACATGAGGACAGTTTCCAACTGATTTCTCATACACAAACAGCAGTTGACCGGCGTTGCCTGGTGAAACGTTGTTGTGATGCCTCGTGTAAGGAGGAGAAATGCGTACCATCACGTTTCCGACTTTGATAAAGGTCGGATTGTAACCTATCGCAATTGCGGTTTATCGGATCGCGACATTGCTGTTCGCGTTGGTCGAGATCCAATGACTGTTAGCAGAATATGGAATCGGTGGGTTCAGGAGGGTAATACGGAACGCCGTGTTGGATCCCAACGGCCTCGTATCACTAGCAGTCGAAATGACAGGCATCTTATCCGCATGGCTGTAACGGATCGTGCGGCCACGTCTCGATCCCTGAGTCAACAGATGGGGACGTTTGAAAGACAACAACCATCTGCACGAACAGTTCGACGACGTTTACAGCAGAATGGACTATCAGCTCGGTGACCATGGCTGCGGTTACCCTTGATGCTGCATCACAGACAGGAGCGACTGCGATGGTGTACTCAACGATGCACGTGGGTGCACGAATGACAAAAAGTCATTTTTTCAGATGAATCCAGGTTTTGTGTACAGCATCATGATGGTCGCATCCATGTTTGGCAACATCGCGGTGAACGCACATTGGAAGCCATTGGTTGCACGTCTCGGTCACCTCTTGTTCGCATTGACAGCACTTTGAACAGTTGACGTTACATTTCGGATGTGTTACGACCCGTGGCTCTACCCTTCATTCGATCCCTGCAAACCGTACATTTCAGAAGGATAGTGCACGACCGCATAGTGCAGGTCCTGTACGGGCCTTTCTCGATACAGAAAATGTTCTACTGTTGCCCTGGCTGGCACTTTCTCCAGATCTCTCACCAACTGAAAACGTGTGGTCAATGGAGGCCGAGCAAACAGCTCGTCACAATACGCCAGTCACTACTCCTGATGAACTGTGGTATCGTGTTGAAGCTTGTAACTTCCCCGGAGTATTTTGAAAAGAAAATATTTAAACGTGAATACTCATCGTGCCAAGTGTAACTTCCCCGTAATTATTTTTAAATGATATGAAATGAATAAAAATGCAAATAGAGCCAAATGGTAGCTCCCCACAGTAATAAAACTCAATGATAATAACAATGTGCAAAAATATTAAGTCCCCACAAAATTAACGTTATGATCAACGTGATAAATTTCATAAGGCCAGCTGCGCTAACCTTAAGCCCTGTGCAATAATCAACCTGATAAATTAAATCTGGGAGGAAAAGCAAACGAAATATTGTTTCAATTGTAATTATTATTTTCTTAAAAAGATTGCTTTGAGAACAAAATTATTATTAGGGCAATTCTTGAACAAATTAATTACAGTTAATATACATTACTTATCAGATGTGCGCAATGCTGCTTCATTACCTTATTTAACAATATACCTCGTCCCGAACCTTGACCAGAGACCCATGTCGACGCCCGCCGACTCCTCACACACAACTCCGACTCGCAACTGCCAACTCGCAACTGAACTACATGCTCTCGCGACTCGCTACGTACAACTACTGCAGTCACGCGCGGTCAAGCGCAGACTAGCAACGATAAATAACTCTCTGGTCAGAGAGTCTGTCATGCCTCGCCATCGCTGCTACTGAATACATACGTGTTTCATAACCCTCCACTGGGGGGGGCAAAAATTTGGCAGCGATGGTGAGTCATTTGGACTTGCCATGAGCAACAAATTTTTTTCTTAACTAATTAACTTTACAATCACAGAATATTCAGATGTAGATCATGAAGTAAATGTGGTGCACATGCACCGAGTACAAAATATATATACAATGAGTACAAAACAAATGACATAAGTGCACACGCACTGAAAAACTCTTTAGTATTTTCACAACAAATAAACATAATGGCAAAAAATCATGTTGATAAGTGACATAAGGGCATATGTGCTGCATTTCAGCAAATTGAAAAAAATGTATAGGCCACGAATATAAATGATGTTAGCAAAAAAATGACTTTCACTATGTTACAAGAATTAGGATAGGAAAGGGAAGGATTGCATCATGGTTGTAGCACTTTAGGTTGCACGCACCTGCACTGAAAGTCCATATCTTTCCACAGAAGTACAACACCAAGTGAGACAATTTGAAGTTCTTTTCCCAGAAGTATTTATCAGCGTAGCCAAGACACTGAAATGTCGTAGTAATATTCCATGTTTTCATTTTGGCAGTACATTAGGTACACCAAACAGTGGGACCATAATAACGTCTCCATCGCTCACGGTGGTGGACAGCATGTCGTGTCAACACCACGCTCTTACAAGGCACACCAACGTAGAATTAGTGCAAAAACCAAATATAGTGCTCCATGATCAGGAGTATGTACAGGACAAATGGATATTGCAGTAATTCAGGGTAGTGAGGTCAGAAGGTGAAGGACATTAAGTCACATACTAGTCTTCATTAGGAATTACATTAGTAGTTTACGGCATTCATAGCCCTGTTATTGAATATTTCTGTACCATGTATGTAGTATTACAGAAAAATGTTCATTAATTGTTTTACATAGAATATTTGCACCTATTCTCTAATTACAAATTATCAGAAGTCATTACTTAAAACAGGAGGTAGTCAATAATAATGTTGATACTCTATCATTGGTCATCCCAATACAGTCATCATTTCTCAGTTACAAAGCATTATTAATTAGTAGCATTCATTTTCCAGTTACAAAACATTATTAGTGATTTAAATACAGTAATTAGTAGTATTCATTTTTCAGGTGACATATTATTCACAGCTGATCAACATTACTCAGAACTCTCTTAAACTGGTATCATTATTTGGGACTGGTAATACTTTTTTTTTGTTAGCAATGCATTGCGTTGGGTAATTATATGGGAAAGCAAGAGAGAAGAATTTGCTTCTGGGTTGTTGGTGTAAATGAAAATGTGTAACGTCATTCGTCATAAGTAAGCTCTGGCAAGTTTATGAAACAAGTAGAGTATATGTAATCACATTCATAGATGACATAGATTTAATGAACAACTGCTTATAGCACATTAATTTCATAAATAATTTCTCCTGCGAAAATATACAAAAAGTGGATTATTAAGCTGAAAGAAGAAATGCATTTTATGCTGAAAAGTAGTGAACTTCGAATTAACAGGTAGTGAAATGTGTATAAAAATATGTTCCATAGCTGTCCTTTCCGAAACCTTCCGTCATTATACTATGCAATATAACACCTGCTGTCAAAACGAACTGCAACAAATACTTACACTCCTGGAAATGGAAAAAAGAACACATTGACACCGGTGTGTCAGACCCACCATACTTGCTCCGGACACTGCGAGAGGGCTCTACAAGCAATGATCACACGCACGGCACAGCGGACACACCAGGAACCGCGGTGTTGGCCGTCGAATGGTGCTAGCTGCGCAGCATTTGTGCACCGCCGCCGTCAGTGTCAGCCAGTTTGCCGTGGCATACGGAGCTCCATCGCAGTCTTTAACACTGGTAGCATGCCGCGACAGCGTGGACGTGAACCGTATGTGCAGTTGACGGACTTTGAGCGAGGGCGTATAGTGGGCATGCGGGAGGCCGGGTGGACGTACCGCCGAATTGCTCAACACTTGGGGTGTGAGGTCTCCACAGTACATCGATGTTGTCGCCAGTGGTCGGCGGAAGGTGCACGTGCCCGTCGACCTGGGACCGGACCGCAGCGACGCACGGATGCACGCCAAGACCGTAGGATCCTACGCAGTGCCGTAGGGGACCGCACCGCCACTTCCCAGCAAATTAGGGACACTGTTGCTCCTGGGGTATCGGCGAGGACCATTCGCAACCGTCTCCATGAAGCTGGGCTACGGTCCCGCACACCGTTAGGCCGTCTTCCGCTCACGCCCCAACATCGTGCAGCCCGCCTCCAGTGCTGTCGCGACAGGCGTGAATGGAGGGACGAATGGAGACGTGTCGTCTTCAGCGATGAGAGTCGCTTCTGCCTTGGTGCCAATGATGGTCGTATGCGTGTTTGGCGCCGTGCAAGTGAGCGCCACAATCAGGACTGCATACGACCGAGGCACACAGGGCCAACACCCGGCATCATGGTGTGGGGAGCGATCTCCTACACTGGCCGTACACCACTGGTGATCGTCGAGGGGACACTGAATAGTGCACGGTACATCCAAACCGTCATCGAACCCATCGTTCTACCATTCCTAGACCAGCAAGGGAACTTGCTGTTCCAACAGGACAATGCACGTCCGCATGTATCCCGTGCCACCCAACGTGCTCTAGAAGGTGTAAGTCAACTACCCTGGCCAGCAAGATCTCCGGATCTGTCCCCCATTGAGCATGTTTGGGACTGGATGAAGCGTCGTCTCACGCGGTCTGCACGTCCAGCACGAACGCTGGTCCAACTGAGGCGCCAGGTGGAAATGACATGGCAAGCCGTTCCACAGGACTACATCCAGCATCTCTACGATCGTCTCCATGGGAGAATAGCAGCCTGCATTGCTGCGAAAGGTGGATATACACTGTACTAGTGCCGACATTGTGCATGCTCTGTTGCCTGTGTCTATGTGCCTGTGGTTCTGTCAGTGTGATCATGTGATGTATCTGACCTCAGGAATGTGTCAATAAAGTTTCCCCTTCCTGGGACAATGAATTCACGGTGTTCTTATTTCAATTTCCAGGAGTGTATATATCTATATAGCATAAATACATAACTTCAACAATATCCTCATCTGTAAAGAAAAAACTTCATTATCCATCACTTCATTACTTATATTATCATAACTCCATTATTATCATCACCTGTAAAGAAAAACTTCATTATCCATGGTAGCATATTCTTCATCATTATTCATCAGCATTCATTATCATCCGCAAAAAAAAAAAATCACTTCATTACTCATTACATAACTGTTCCTTATCTCTAGCATATTTCATCACTAAAACTAAGATGTGTAGTTCTGTCTCACAGCCTGCATCAATCGCCTTGTATTATGAAAGAAAAAATTAGTTAAGACTGCTATTCTACGATGTGTATAGTATATTCTTGTTAATGCTTGTTAATTCTGATCCATTTACTTTTCCTCATAAGGTTGTTTTTGCATCTTCTTTCGTTTATTCCGTAGGTGAAATTCCATTTCTGTTTAATTTATTTCCTTTACACGTTATTTCTTTCTGAAAATGATGAACAAAGATTAATGTCTTGCATTTAAATCATATACCCATTAAATAATGACTGGTTTATAGTAACATAATTTGAGCATACAGCACATACCATGACAGAAAACGTAATATGTCAAAGACATTGACAGTGTTCAGATGCAAAAATGTACACAGAATATCACAATGCAGCAGCAAAAAAAAAATGTAAAACAGTCACTATGTTGAGATATGATAGGGCAAAAAAATATGTCAAAGTTAACTGGTGTGTGTTATATCTTAACTATTTCACAGTGCATACAAACAAAACATGAAAACAATCGTACATACATAAAAAAATGGAAAATGTGCACGGTCTGGTGCGTAACGACAAGAAAAGCGACCTGCTAACCTTACCTTGCCGGGCACTTTCCAAGAAAAATACGATAGTCATCAATAAGTAGTCACATAAATATAATTGCATAAGTGGTCATAAAATGTGGAAGTTCATCTGGAAAAATATGCACGGTCTGATGTGTAACGACAAGAAGAGCGACCTGCTAACCTTACCTTGCCGGGCACTTGCCAAGAAAAAATACGATAGTCATCAATAAGTAGTCACATAAATATAATTGCATAAGTGGTCATAAAAATTAGTAAATGGCATTACAGTGTGATAAATCATAAAGTATGTTCATTCAATAAAGTGTTTGATGTTGGAGATATGATGATTCCCTTTACTTTTTCTGGTTCTCAGAGTTTCGACGTGTACTACATTGGGGTGAGGAATGCTGCAAATCCGATATGGGCCTGCGTATAGAAGTTCAAATTTACTGCACTTACCTTTTATTCTGCTGGATAAATAGTGTGTACGTACTAATATCTTCTGTCCAATGTGAAAGTCACGGCGTATACAAACTTGTTTTTGCTGTCTTCTCCGGCGCTCTGCGGCATGGTTGATGTTGTTCAGCGCAATGTCAATTATTTCGTGGTGTCGTAATCGACGAGATGTAGGAAATGTTACTAATTCTTTAATTTTGTTAGGTGGTTCAGCATTTTTCAGTATAGCAGACGGAGATAGCATAGTGGATTCATTTGGAATGGAATTAATTACATCTTGGAATGAGAATATGTGTGTGTCCCATTCAATATGTCTTTTGTGGCAGTATATTCTACACAGTTTACCAATTTCTTTCATTAATCGTTCACAAGGGTTCGAAGAAGCATGGTACTTGGATATGTAGATCGGAGAAATGTTTCTAGCTCGTAACATGCGTGTCCATATAGCAGAACGAAATTGTGATCCATTGTCAGAAATTACTTTCACCACATGCCCTACATGAAATAGAAAATGCTTTACAGATGCTTTCGAAACGGTTTTAGCAGTAGCTTTGCGTAACGGAGTGAAGGTAACAAATTTTGAAGTGAGTTCAACAGCGACAGAGATGTAGCAAAAACCTCTATTAGTTCTGGGAATCGGACGAAAAATGTCTACAGCGGCCATATGTCTTAATTTAACAGGTAAAATTGGATGTAATGGAGGAATATGTGAAGTTGTGTCTGAGTTATCATTCTGGCAAATTTTACATGACGCTAAAACTCGTCGTATACGTTTCTCCATGTTGGCAAAATAACAGTTCTGTCTCGGTATAAGAAAACATTTTCTGGCTCCGTAATGTGCGTAACTTAAATGAGTGTACCAGACTAATTTGTTAACCAGTTCGTCAGGAATGCATAACAACCAATTGTTGCTGTCTGGATGAGAGCGGCGAAACAGAATGTCATTGCGTACAGTGTAGTGGTTTCTAATGGTAACATTATTCTTATCTTGCCAAAGGTGTTTAATTTCTTTCCACACGTTGTCTTTATTTTGCTCTTTTACTATGTCCTGTAATGACGACGAAATAAAATTTTCAAATGCAACTTGCTGAATGTACATGACGCTGAAATTTGTTTGCAGAAGTTGGTTGCGATGTCTTACTGATTGTTGCTGAGAGAACGAGATAGTGCGTCTGCTATAACATTTTGTGTGCCGGGAATGTGAACTATTGTAAAATTAAATTCCTGTAAATAAAGCTTCCATCTACTTAATATGTCCTGTGTGAATTTAGCTGAAAGTAAGAATTGTATCGCTCTGTGGTCTGTGTACACGGTGGTATGTCTGCCATAAAGAAAGTGCCGAAATCTCGTAAAAGCCCATACAACACATAATGTTTCCAATTCCGTAACGGAGTAATTTCGTTCAGCAGGCGACAGAATGCGACTTGCATATGCGATATTTTTAATTACTGTTGACCCGTCTTCTTCAATTTCCTGAAAAATAGGTACCCCTAAAGCGGTGTTGGAACTGTCGGTGGCAATGGAAAAATTTCTGGTAAGATCTGGGTGCGATAAAAGTGGTGCATTCAACAAAGCATGTTTCAGGTTCATGAATTCAGAATGTGCTTGCTTATCCCAGGACCAAATAGTGTTTTTACCTGTTAATTGGCATAATCTAGGTGTGTCTAAAGCAGAATGATGAATAAATTTACGAAAAAAGTTAATTAAGCCCAAAAAACTGCGTAGTTGCTTCTTCGTCGTAGGAACAATAATGTCACGTAAAGCTTGAAGTTTTTCCGGATCAGGCGCAATGCCTTCTGCTGAAATTACATGTCCAAGAAATTTTATAGAAGTTTTGCCAAAGGGCGATTTACTGAGGTTAACTGTGAGTCCTTGTGCATGAAAGGTTTGCAACAGTCGTTCTAAAATCACATTGTGTTGAGACCAGTTAGCTTCTGCGATAAGAATGTCATCTACGTACGTCGTAATTCTGTCTTTAAGTTCTGTCGGAAGTATTGTGTTCAAACCGCGAATAAAAGCTGCAGAAGAAATAGATAAGCCGAATGGTAATTTGCAAAATTCATAACAGTCACCAAAACACAGAAAAGCTGTATACTTTCTGCAATTCGGATGAAGTTGAATTTGCCAAAATCCCGATTTCAAATCTAGTGTGGAATAAATAGCTGTACCGTGAAATTTCTGTAGTAGTTCTTCTAGTGTCTGTGGTCGATCTGTTTCATTAATAATAATGTCATTGATGTGACGTGAATCAAGTACGAGGCGAAGAGAGCCATCTTTTTTCTTAACAATATGTAGCGGATTTATGTACGGACTAACTGCCGGTTCTATAATTCCTTGGTCAAGCATATCCTGCAATTCTTTCTTAACTTGTTCTCTGTGGATATATGGAATGGGATAATGTTTAGCTTTAAATGTATCGTGCTGTTTAACTTGAAATTCATACATAAAACCGGACATAGTACCAGGAACGTTGTCGAAAACTGGAGCTTGCTGTAAAAGAATGTTGTGTAGTTGCGTGCGTTCGTCGTCTGTATTTGCACTGCTTTGTTTAACTTTATCAGAAATCGTCTGTATTACGTCGTAGTCAGCTTCGTCTGGAGTGTTATAGTTATGTGCGTACGTATCAGTGAACAATGTGGAATTACAGTCTATGTTACGTGATACAGAAATGACCTCTGTACAATTAATTGTTTCTTCTTCTGCCGATAAAGAATGCTGAAATTCTAAAGCCAATTGCACATTTTCATCCTTCAACATTAAATAGGAATTTTGGAAATCAATAACTGCGTCGTGTTGCACCAGAAAATTAGTACCTAAAATAATGTCTGTCGTCAATAAAGGAACAATCCAAAAATTTGAGTGAAAAGTATGACCTGCAATACAAAATGATAAATGCGTCTGTAATTTAACGTCTACACCTTTACTCGATACTGCTCCTTTTACTTTCGTTTTGCCTAATGGTAATGCAGGATACGAATTCTCTTTGTTACACTCGTTGAAAGTTTCTTCATTTATAACTGACATAGGTGATCCAGAATCGATTACTGCTGAAAATTTCGATGAACCAATTTTAATTTCGATGACAGGATGTGAAATGGTTTTCTGAATAACTGGTCTTTCCTGCAAGAGAGTGTCTCTGATGTCGTCATAAGTAATAACATTTTCGTGAACAACTTTCTGCGTGTCTAAAGTAGTGCTTGTGTTACTGGAAGATGCGACCTGTACAGTATCTAGTCAGATTCTATCTGACGTGTTATTATTTTCTCGAGGATGTTGTGGCATTTCTACTATTTGAACTGTTCTATTATTTCTTCCAGACGTATTACGCTCTGGATGATACCTACTGTCGGGTTCATTCATGAGAATATGTTCTTGCGGATGATTTTGCTGTTGGTAAGACCGACTGTTATTATATGTACGCTGAAAATTGTGCTCATTATTTTTACGTCTGTGGTGACAGTCATTCCTATACGGTGCATTGCGATAGGAATTGAAATACTGTGTTTTCTGTACGTAATTATTTCCTTGCCGGCGTGCGTTACTATTTGTTGTATCAGGGACTATACGTGCACGCGGCGAAACATTAAAGTTCGGTTGACCTTGTGTATTACATTGTTGGTTAGGTATGCTAACCGGCTGGTTTTGTTGCTGTTGTTGTGAAAAACCTCTATTGTTACTAAAATGGGGTTCCTGTTGCTGAAAATTTTGACGATATGGTAATTAGAATTTTGTCTGTTATTAAAGTTTTGGTGGTTGTCATTCCTAAAGCGTCTGTTACTCTTACTATTGAAATTACGTGGTTGATCGTGATTACTGTAAGTTTGCTGGCCTTGGTTGTGATATGAAAAATTTTTGTTTAAGAAGGAATAGTCTGATTGCTGCACTTCTAAAAGCTGCAACAGATCCCTGAATGCCGAAATATTTTCTTTTTGCTGACCTGTTAAAAGTGACACTCTTAATGACCGTGGTAATTTAGAAATGCATAATTGAATGAGTGCAGATTCACTATACGGTTCACTTAGGTACTGGTTTTGTTGGACCATGTGCTCAAAAAATTGCGTGACGTTGGGAAAATTTGAGTTCTCATAATTTGGTAAACTAATTAATTGATCTTTTATTCCGCGCTGTGTCGTCTTCGACCAATACGCTGATAGAAAAGCATTCTGAAACTCTTCTACCGAGTAGCATTGCCTCGCGATCGGTCTCATACGAGTTTCCGGTTCGCCTTCCAAAAAACTGCAAATAAATTCAAGTTTGTGCGTTACGGGCCAAGTCGGTGGAAAAGCAAAGCTAAACTGTTGTATCCAATCCAGTGGGTGAATCTGTGTTCTGTCATTTTTAAACACTTTAAATTTTGTCACTGATAGAAAATGTTTGTAATCGAAATTATCGTCTCTGTATGACGGAACAGGTTCTGTATTGTAAGAGAATCTATTTGTCTGTGTCTGTTTTGAATCTAAGTCCCGTACTCTCTGTAGATTACTCAAATTATACGCGCTGCGTGAGTCTGACAAATGTTCGCCAAATGACGTCTGCTGTGATGTGTTAAACCCAGAAACATTTCTTATCGCTGTTACCTCTTGCTGCAAACATGACAATTTCCTACGTAAGGTGTTATTAGATGAATCGATCTCATTAATTGTCTGCTGTAAATTTTGGAATTCAGGTGTTTGGTTAAACGAAATCGGTGCAGTATCGTCTGATTTGTTGTCATTATTACTTTCAATAACATCAATACGACTGGCCAACTCATCATATTTTTCAGTCAGTATTTTTACCTGATCATCGTTTTTACTGTCAGAAGTATGAATCTGTTTTTGTAATTTACGTGTAGTTTCGTTCAATTTTATAACGTCAGCTTTGATGACATCGCAATCCTGTGTTAGTTCTAATTGTTCAAATCTGTCTGTCACTGTCTGAATATCTGCTGTGTATGTATCTGTTTTTGATTTAAGATCAGAAATTTCATCACGTAATTCGGCGTTCAACTGTTTGATGTTATTAATTTCGTCGGACACTGTAGCAATATTATTGTCTACGTATGTTTTTGCCTTCGCAAACAATTTACGTTTGTCTTCTTGTCTCTGTGCTGTGATTGTTTCCATTACTTGACGTTTTACTTTATTTTGATCCTGAATAAATTTGCGGAAACGCGTATCACTGTTTTGTATGTGGTGATTAAAACGTTCGTCAATCTGAGTGTTTTGTTGGTCGAATTTCGCGTCTATCTTTGCGTCCATTGTGCGCGAAAGTTCTGGTGTCATTAGTTTAAACTCGTCGCGTAATTGTATAGCTTTTTCAGAGCATTGTTTGCCGACTGCACTAATTTCCTCTCTAAGTGTTTCTGTTGTAGCTGTTTGCATATCCCTTAATTCTTGAGCAACAGATCTAATTTCTTCGCTACTTTTTCTTGAACAAGCCTCAATTTCCTCGCGTAACTGTTCCTTAGTGTCATGACACTGCGCGGCAACGGCTGTAATCTGCTCGCTAAGCTGTCTGGAATTGTTGTCTAATTTTTCATTTAATTGTCTGGAATTGTTGTCTAATTTTTCATTAATTTTATTAAATTTTTTGTTCTGTTCACTAAATTGTTCTTGTAGCAATCTTGCCATAATTTGTTCCAAGTCAATATTACCGGCTCTATTCTCTGTGCTGTTTAATGGTGGATCTGGAATTGTCTCGCTTTCTGTAACCATTTGGTTATTCTGAGATTTACAAAAAGGTTTGCCAGTCAAATGTATACTGTCAGTCACTATTTCGGGAATTAAATGAATCCGTCGTACTTTCAGTACACTGTCCATTTTCATTGGAAAAAATTGTCTGTACATTACTTGAATTTTCCAAACCGGATGTGTTAAGCTGGGCAGCGCTCATTACAATAGAGCTTCCCGCGTCATCAATTGTCGTCAAATTAACAGGGTAGACAATTGAGTTCGTTTGTTCATCAGCAAGATAAAAATCATCATTAGTGGTTGGAATGCACTGATTGTCAGTGAACGCAGGATTGTCATCATTACACTGCGTGTCACAAGAACTATCGGTGAAGTTGTTTAAGTCGGTAATTTCATTCATAATACCTCGCGATACACTATTCAGTCTTTCGCGGCATTTTTACAATAGTCACAATTATTCACAAATGAAATAAGCACAATGCAAAAAGCAACAAACACAAATACAACAGAGGAACGAATTCCAGATGATATGAGGAAAGAAAGTCATAAAATTAGTAAAAGCGTTGCGCCAAATGCTAATTATATTAAGTAAATAAGAGCAAATATCTAACTACTTCTCAGAATATTCTCAACGAAATACGATCCTGGACCGGATGTCGCCAAGTGTAACTTCCCTGGAGAATTTTGAAAAGAAAATATTTAAACGTGAATACTCATTGTGCCAAGTGTAACCTCCCCGTAATTATTTTTAAATGATATGAATTGAATAAAAATGCAAATAGAGCCAAATGTTAGCTTCCCACAGTAATAAAACTCAATGATAATAACAATGTGCAAAAATATTAAGTCCCCACAAAACTAACGTTATGATCAACCTGATAAATTTTATAAGGCCAGCTGCGCTAACCTTAAGCCCTGTGCAATAATCAACCTGATAAATTAAATCTGGGAGGAAAAGCAAACGAAATATTGTTTCAATTGTAATGATTATTTTCTTAAAAAGATTGCTTTGAGAACAAAATTACTATTGGGGCAATTCTTGAACAAATTAATTACAGTTAATATACATTACATTATCAGATGTGCGCAACGCTGCTTCATTACCATATTTAAAAATATACCTCGTCCCGAACCTTGACCAGAGACCCATGTCGACGCCCGCCGACTCCTCACACACAACTCCGACTCGCAACTGCCAACTCGCAACTGAACTACATGCTCTCGCGACTCGCTACGTACAACTACTGCACTCACGCGCGGTCAAGCGCAGACTAGCAACGATAAATAACTCTCTGGTCAGAGAGTCTGTCATGCCTCGCCATCGCTGCTACTGAATACATACGTGTTTCAAGCTGCATGGGCAACTGTACCTGTACACGCCATCCAAGCTCTGTTTGACGTAATGCCCAGGCATATCAAGGCCGTTATTACGGCCAGAGGTGGTTGTTCCGGATACTGATTTCTCAGGATCTATGCACCCAAATTGCTTGAAAACGTAATCACATGTCAGTTCTAGTATAATATATTTATCCAATGAATACCCGTTTATCATCTGCATCTCTTCTTGGTGTAGCAATTTTAATGGGCGGTAGTGTAGTAATAATCCTTATTGTCGATCGCTGTGATGGTCCTACAGGTTGAGCGCTAGGCTCCTGCCCTAGAGAGACTCGTGTTCACCACGGAGAAGCAGCGGGGGGTTTCCTCTCGTTCCAGTATCTCCAAGAAGGTCCCAGATCCAAGCAGCGTGTTGTCAGGTTTAGTACCAGGGATCTTTCTCAGACGGGTTTGGGGGAGGAGTCAAGGGAATCGTTTGTGGGGGGGGGGGGGGGAAGGGGGAGAACGATTCGCTCGCCATCCTCCTCCTCCCAGTGCCTCGACGAAATGAAAGCTGCTCTACACCTGTAGTTAGACCAGATGCCCATTTGCACGTTGAGCGCTACGGCCGTTGCCCACCATAGATCGCTCGTAATGCCGAAACATAGTAAATGAACACCGTTATTTAACTTGTGGCTATTGTTGAAATTCACATGTAAGACCGCTGATATCAGCATCGGCACAGGCTTTTTTTTCGGAAAGTCGAAGCTACTGCGGAAATCCATGATTGAACGGCATGCAGCAAAACTCGCGTAGTCTTAACGCCACAACAATATTTCTCACTGCCTAACACTAACACATTTCGATTTTGGTAGAAATTGGGTGTCAAAGAAAGCCAGTCCGACTGCACATAATCATGTGTACGAGTATCTGGCTTCTTAATGGTTACACACCAATTACAGCACGTCTCATATGAATCATGTGTAGCTAATTACTTTGCATACAGAACAATTCTGTCTATAAAGACGCATTTAGCCTATGTTGTCTTTCATCCACTACAACCCATCTATGCTTTCCCGCGCACTGTCAGCGCTGTTTGCTTTTTCTTCCGTTAAACCCCGTCCCCCAAGGAGGGAAAAAAATTGCCCCTCGTCTTGTAACACTAACTTGCCGTGAAACAAGCGAATGTCACCCTCTGAGAGGATTTCGAAAATTGACTGCCCGTATGGTCAAAGGTATCGGTCTATAATTTTTAATTTGGCGAAATTATAAAAAAAATCTAAACGGACTTTAACTTTGGGAGTTAATGAAAGTGGTAAAAACATAAAGGAAAGAAAAAATGAACGGTCGCCAGCCCAATTAGGCACATTAATTTGGCGATATAAGTTTAAGGAAATAGGGTATTGGTTATTGAAGTTACTTTCGTTGAATTTACCTTTCAATAGCACACAGGATAGAAACTGACACAGTGCACTCTGAACTCTGTGTAGTAGCAGTTACTAATAACGCACACACCAGTGAATTATAGGAAGCAAATTTGCAGCAAGCTCATGTTAATGACAGCAACAATCAAGATCACTACTTAATCAGCTACTGAAATCCTACTGCATGAAGTGCAGAACTAAATTTGGACATGAGGGGATTTTAACTTAACTGACATGAAGAAAAACCAATAAAGATGAATAATATCATAAACACACTGTTTAAGCTCCTCTAAATATATCAGTTTTCCTAGGCAACAGGAATAGTTCTGTTTTTCCCTAATAAGCGAAGACTACGATGGAGACCCAAAAACTAGTATAGTTTCACTAGTCAAATCTCTCTCATTATTACAGTAGAAAAAACTAATTCAAAAAGCTAATCATTCACTTCACTTTTAGTAGTTCATAGTTTACTTTGTAAGGCAATAAAACACAAAACTGGGCTTAATTAACTTCAAAATTAAAGAACCATTCATGACAGAAATCTAAACCACACTATATTTGAAAATGAGCTTAACTTATTTGCCTTTTTATCACCTGTGAAGCAGGTACTCTAGACAATAATATTTACACAACCTTGCACTGTATTCCTACAAAACTATACTTTGTAATAAATTAAGGATACTTCAGCAAAATCCTATGTAACTTCACTTTTGTGGTTTTAACATTAACTTTTACTACTCCTTTTACATTAGACAAAAATCACTTTTAAACATTTGAATGCAAGAATTGTTCATTTAAATCAGGATACTCGGTTTTTGTAGCACTTAGATGAGGACCCTGCGTAGGCTTGTGATCAGGATAGAAAATATGGTTCTGGACACAAATTTGTTTTTGTGCTTATTATTAAAACCACACACAAATTAACTGGTTCATGCCCATATACATTACTGAATGTATGAAGTTAGTGAAGCAGTGGCGAAGATTGGTGGCAAGCAACATGGCGGCCGACTGTACTCACGGTTCTTGATGTTCGAATGCTCTAAAAATCTGTTCTTGGAGTCGGATTTTCAACATATTAGAGCCGTTCTTTCCTGCCGAGGATACCAAATAACAACCAGGTCCACATCTGAGGCAAATTCTTTGTAAAGCAGCTTCCAATTGCCTCTCTTAGCACCGTCAAAGTGTACAGTGCTATGGCTATCCACATACTGCGTACCGTTCTCACGATGGAGCTGCTCAGTTCGCCCATCAATAGCACCTTCTACATCGCGCCAAGCCACTTCCGTTGTGGAGGGACTTCCCTACATCTCTGATGTATTACAAATACAAATGTCCTAAGCATGAACCAGCTTTCGATAAACATTGTTGCCATTGTTCGGGGTGCACTCGGTCACCTGATGCCAATTGACCGACCGAATAGTAGCGGCCACTCTGGAACGAGAGAGTAGAGAGGGCTGTGAGAAGACGTCAGCCAATTGCACACTGACTGACCCGTCTCCAGGACCACAACGTGACAGCAGCAGCCTTTATTCGAAGAGAACATAAGTACCACGCCCGACTGGTCGCGGCCCAGTTGAAGAGAAGCTTCAAGACTAGAAACGTGCATAGAAGCGTGAAAGCTCATTACATCGCTTGTATTCGAATTTCTGCACTGAAGAAGTTTGTTTATTTCGGATGTCGCCCTTGGCTTGCGACACGTCTATGTAATTCTCAAAGTTAAGTCCTGTCATTTACTTTTCGTAATAAAACTCATTAATATGATTTGTTTGAATTTTTTGTATAGCGATCTGAGAAAGCAGGTTTCCATGACGCCCCACAATTGACGACTAGGCAGGACTTAACAATAATCACGTCGGAAACCTTTTCACATAAATGACCTGAGTACAAATGATAGCTCTACCAACGCTTGGCCCTCTTGCATCTGATGTACGGGAGGTTACACCCATCTGGATATGTGCATATCGCTATCCCATACCTCAGTGTAAAAAAAATGTATGAGAAAAACAGATTCATAGGCTATCCGGACATGCTTCCCTTCCAAACCAAATTCTCAACATGGTGGACAGAACAGACAACACGTATCACAACATAAACGTGCCTTGTCGATAATGACAACTTCAGTGCGGACGCACACTACGTCCCACCTCTTGTGAGAATCAAGTACAGCTGAGAGAAATGAGCGAGCGTAATGGACAGTGGACGCTATCCGTGTAGTGTGCGACAAGTGATGAGTTTGGGTTTGAAAGGGAGCGTGTCCAGATAGCCGAGGCCGTTCTGGCGACCACTTGTAAAGTTGGAAATCCGTGATCTAGCCGCGGTCCGGCATACTTGTCGCAATTGGATTTAATTCAGTGCCCAACTGCGGTTGAGATCTGTATTTCTCTTAAATCACGTATATTCACATTGATAGGTTTTGTAACCATTTCTGCCGTATGACATGTAACTTATTTCAACAGAGTATCTCTGACATCCCCCCGTGAACCATGGACCTTGCCGTTGGTGGGGAGGCTTGCGTGCCTCAGCGATACAGATAGCCGTACCGTAGGTGCAACCACAACGGAGGGGTATCTGTTGAGAGGCCACACAAACGTGTGGTTCCTGAAGAGGGGCAGCAGCCTTTTCAGTAGTTGCAAGGGCCACAATCTGGATGATTGACTGATCTGGCCTTGTAACAATAACCAAAACGGCCTTGCTGTGCTGGTACTGCGAACGGCTGAAAGCAAGGGGAAACTACAGCCGTAATTTTTCCCGAGGGCATGCAGCTTTACTGTATGATTACATGATGATGGCGTCCTCTTGGGTAAAATATTCCGGAGGTAAAATAGTCCCCCATTCGGATCTCCGAGCGGGGACTACTCAAGAGGATGTCGTTATCAGGAGAAACAAAACTGGCGTTCTACGGATCGGAGCGTGGAATGTCAGATCCCTTAATCGGGCAGGTAGGTTAGAAAATTTAAAAAGGGAAATGGATAGGTTGAAGTTAGATATAGTGGGAATTAGTGAAGTTCGGTGGCAGGAGGAGCAAGACTTCTGGTCAGGTGACTACAGGGTTAAAAACACAAAATCAAATAGGGGTAATGCAGGAGTAGGTTTAATAATGAATAGGAAAATAGGAATGCGGGTAAGCTACTACAAACAGCATTGTGAACGCATTATTGTGGCCAAGATAGATACGAAGCCCACGCCTACTACAATAGTACAAGTTTATATGCCAACTAGCTCTGCAGATGATGAAGAAATTGAAGAAATGTATGATGAAATAAAAGAAATTATTCAGATTGTGAAGGGAGACGAAAATTTAATAGTCGTGGGTGACTGGAATTCGAGTGTAGGAAAAGGGAGAGAAGGAAACATAGTAGGTGAATATGGATTGGGGGACAGAAATGAAAGAAGAAGCCGCCTGGTCGAATTTTGCACAGAGCACAACTTAATCATAACTAACACTTGGTTTAAGAATCATGAAAGAAGGTTGTATACATGGAAGAACCCTGGAGATACTAAAAGGTATCAGATAGATTATATAATGGTAAGACAGAGATTTAGGAAACAGGTTTTGAATTGTAAGACATTTCCAGGGGCAGATGTGGACTCTGACCACAATCTATTGGTTATGACCTGTAGATTAAAACTGAAGAAACTGCAAAAAGGTGGGAATTTAAGGAGATGGGACCTGGATAAACTAAAAGAACCAGAGATGGTACAGAGATTCAGGGAGAGCATAAGGGAGCAATTGACAGGAATGGGGGAAATAAATACAGTAGAAGAAGAATGGGTAGCTTTGAGGGATGAAGTAGTGAAGGCAGCAGAGGATCAAGTAGGTAAAAAGACGAGGGCTAGTAGATATCCTTGGGTAACAGAAGAAATATTGAATTTAATTGATGAAAGGAGAAAATATAAAAATGCAGTAAGTGAAACAAGCAAAAAGGAATACAAACGTCTCAAAAATGAGATCGACAGGAAGTGCAAAATGGCTAAGCAGGGATGGCTAGAGGACAAATGTAAGGATGTAGAGGCCTATTTCACTAGGGGTAAGATAGATACCGCCTACAGGAAAATTAAAGAGACCTTTGGAGATAAGAGAACGACTTGTATGAATATCAAGAGCTCAGATGGAAACCCAATTCTAAGCAAAGAAGGGAAAGCAGAAAGGTGGAAGGAGTATATAGATGGTCTCTACAAGGGCGATGTACTTGAGGACAATATTATGGAAATGGAAGAGGATGTAGATGAAGATGAAATGGGAGATATGATACTGCGTGAAGAGTTTGACAGAGCACTGAAAGACCTGAGTCGAAACAAGGCCCCCGGAGTAGACAATATTCCATTGGAACTGCTGACGGCCGTGGGAGAGCCAGTCCTGACAAAACTCTACCATCTGGTGAGCAAGATGTATGAAACAGCCGAAATACCCTCAGACTTCAAGAAGAATATAATAATTCCAATCCCAAAGAAAGCAGGTGTTGACAGATGTGAAAATTACCGAACTATCAGCTTAATAAGTCACAGCTGCAAAATACTAACACGAATTCTTTACAGACGAATGGAAAAACTAATAGAAGCCAACCTCGGGGAAGATCAGTTTGGATTCCGTAGAAACACAGGAACACGTGAGGCAATACTGACCTTACGACTTATCTTAGAAGAAAGATTAAGGAAAGGCAAACCTACGTTTCTAGCATTTGTAGACTTAGAGATAGCTTTTGACAATGTTGTCTGGAATACTCTCTTTCAGATTCTGAAGGTGGCAGGGGTAAAATACAGGGAGCGAAAGGCTATTTACAATTTGTACAGAAACCAGATGGCAGTTATAAGAGTCGAGGGACATGAAAGGGAAGCAGTGGTTGGGAAGGGAGTAAGACAGGGTTGTAGCCTCTCCCCGATGTTGTTCAATCTGTATATTGAGCAAGCAGTAAAGGAAACAAAAGAAAAATTCGGAGTAGGTATTAAAATTCATGGAGAAGAAATAAAAACTTTGAGGTTCGCCGATGACATTGTAATTCTGTCAGAGACAGCAAAGGACTTGGAAGAGCAGTTGAATGGAATTGACAGTGTCTTGAAAGGAGGATATAAGATGAACATCAACAAAAGCAAAACAAGGATAATGGAATGTAGTCTAATTAAGTCGGGTGATGCTGAGGGAATTAGATTAGGCAATGAGGCACTTAAAGTAGTAAAGGAGTTTTGCTATTTGGGGAGCAAAATAACTGATGATGGTCGAAGTAGAGAGGATATAAAATGTAGGCTGGCAATGGCAAGGAAAGCGTTTCTGAAGAAGAGAAATTTGTTAACATCCAGTATTGATTTAAGTGTCAGGAAGTCATTTCTGAAAGTATTCGTATGGAGTGTAGCCATGTATGGAAGTGAAACATGGACGATAAATAGTTTGGACAAGAAGAGAATAGAAGCTTTCGAAATGTGGTGCTACAGAAAAATGCTGAAGATTAGATGGGTAGATCATATAACTAATGAGGAAGTATTGAATAGGATTGGGGAGAAGAGAAGTTTGTGGCACAACTTGACCAGAAGAAGGGATCGGTTGGTAGGACATGTTCTGAGGCATCAAGGGATCACCAATTTAGTATTGGAGGGCAGCGTGGAGGGTAAAAATCGCAGAGGGAGAACAAGAGATGAATACACTAAGCAGATTCAGAAGGATGTGGGTTGCAGTAGGTACTGGGAGATGAAAAGGCTTGCACAGGATAGAGTAGCATGGAGGGCTGCATCAAACCAGTCTCAGGACTGAAGACCACAACAACAACAACAACAATCTCTGACATATCTGACTAATAACTGTTGGTTTCCTCATTTAAAAAACTATTGCTCTAAGATATGTATTGTTTAAGAACCGACGTTGTGGTCGAGCGGTTCTAGGCGCTTCAGTCTCCAACCGCGTGATCTCTACGGTCGCAGGTTCGAGTCCTGCCTCGGACATGGATGTGTTTGATATCCTTAGGTTAGACAGGTTTAAGTATTTCTAAGTTCTAGGGGACTGATGAACTCAGATGTTAAGTCCCATAGCACTCAGAGCGATTTTTTTCTACAGCATTGCTGCATTGATCAAAATTAGGCAATAAAATAGTAAATATAGCCACATGACTGTTATTTTAAACGCAAGTATTCTAATGAAAAATTCAACCGACTACAGTAACAGCGTAATACAGCTAAACAGTATATAATGAAGATTCTTGTCCTACATGTGATGACACTGTTCCCAAACTGCATCCCTTTGACTCCGTTTGTTATCGAGAGTGCGTTTGGGACAAAATTTTGGTATAGACATTTTGGTATTGTTAGTATGCAATGAATTCCTCTGTGGCGCCCGAATGAGCTAATGTTTTCTCACCCAGTATGCACGACACGTTCGCTCCCATAGTGGCGACACGGTAATAAGGAAGTTTCCTGTGTGTGTGCACAACACGAATTGCAGACTTCTTGTGGTAACCAGCAGCCGTCTCATTGTTAGTGTTGTACGTCAATACCGATAGTTCTGCCTGTTTCGTCCTTCCAGCTGAAACGTCAACAGATTGCTGCGACTTCTGCTGGTTCGGAGATAGTACGAAAGCCACTTCTCTTATTTTTGGAAGTCTGATCCTTTGCAAAACGGAAACCACAGGGAAAATAAAAAATGTTTTATTTACAGCATTCAGCTACACTTCCCAGCTACTTCTCTACACCGTAGCTGCTGTGACTTAGACATTTGTCGCAGCGTGGTACCAACTTTCCAGTTCCCTCATCAAAGGAGGCAGCCACCTGTACTTTCCGCCGATTCTCTGCGCTGGTCTGCAGCTCGTTGTCTGTACCAACATGCTATCCTCATAGACAGAGGTTCATCTCAGCAAAGAGATGAAAATCAGAGGGAGACTAGACGGGGCTGTATGGAGGGTGACCAAACACGTCGCATCTAAAACGCTGGAGGAGATCGTCGGTTAATACTCGCTTGTTTCCCTGACCGTCTGTATAGTAAACATCTTCATGTCCTGCTTGAAAGTTCCAGAAACATAGCCGCATTTTGCTGTCCTATGTTATGTGGAGGAAATTAAATCAGGCAGAATCCTTCGGCACGAAGAAACTGAATGACCGCACGCACTTCACGCTTGGCGGAAAACTATTATCGTAGGCACAAAGAAATTACAGACATTGGCTGCGAGTGGGCATTGTTTTAAATCAATGAGAAAGGTTCAAATTTGTGCCGGATGGGATTCAAACCGGGGCACCTGCTTACTAGGCAGATGCACTGACTACTGCAGCATCCGGACTCAGTAGTCATGGCAATTGCATGGATTACCCTAGCACGCCTCCTGTCAGACCCAACCTATTCACACACTAAGAATGCAGTTCCCCTGCCCCATTATACTCATTACTTACGGCTTTTCGCCTATTCTCGTACGAGTTTGAGCCTAGTCTGCGTTCACACTGAAGGGATCATTGGCCATCCTTGCCTCTATACAGGGTAGTCCATTGACAGTGACCGGGCCAAACATCTCACGAAATAAGCATCAAGCGAAAAAAACTACAAAGAACGAAACTCGACTAGCTTGAATGGGAAAACCAGATGGCGCTATAGTTGGCCCGCTAGATGGCGCTGCCATAGGTCAAACGGATATCAACTACGTTTTTTAAAATAGGAACCCCAATTTTTATCACATATTCGTGTAGTACGTAAAGAAATATGAATGTTGTATTTGGACCACTTTTTTCACTTTTTGATAGATGGCACTGTAATAGTCACAAACGTATAAGAACGTGGTATCACGTAACATTCCGCCAGTGCGGACGGTATTTGATTCGTGATACATTACCCGTGTTAAAATGGACCGTTTGCTGGCCGAAGTGGCCGCGCGGTTCTGGCGCTGCAGTCTGGAACCGCGAGACCGCTACGGTCGCAGGTTTGAATCCTGCCTCGGGCATGGATGTGTGTCATGTCCTTAGGTTAGTTAGGTTTAACTAGTTCTAAGTTCTAGGGGACTAATGACCTCAGCAGTTGAGTCCCATAGTGCTCAGAGCCATTTGAACCAAAATGGACCGTTTACCAATTGCGGAAAAGGTCGATTGTTGATCTATAGCTATTGTGATCAAATTGCACAAAGGGCGTGTGCTATGTATGCTGCTCGGTATCCTGACGACATCATCCAAGTATCCGTTACGTTATTTAAGGAAACAGGAAGTGTTCAGCCACGTGTGAAACGTCACCCACGACCTGCAACAAATGATGATGCCCAAGTAGGTGTTTTAGCTGTTGTCACGGCTAATCCGCACATCAGTAGCAGAAAAATTGCGCGAGAATCGGTGTTGAGAATCGGGAATCTCCAAAACGTCGGTGTCGAGAATGCTACATCAACATAGATTGCACCCGTACCATATTTCTATGCACCAGGAATTGCATGGCGACGACCTTGAACGTTGTGTACAGTTCTGCCACTGGGCACAAGAGAAAATACGGGACGATGACAGATTTTTTGCACGCGTTCTATTTTGTGACGAAGCGTCATTCACCAACAGCGGTAACGTAAACCGGCATAATATGCACTATTGGGCAACGGAAAATCCACGATGGCTGCGACAAGTGAAACATCAGCGACCTTGGCGGGTTAATGTATGGTGCGGCATTACGGGAGGAAGGATAATAGGCCCCTATTTTATCGATGGCAATCTAAATGGTGCAATCTGTGCTGATTTCCTACGTAATGTTCTACCGATGTTACTACGTTTCACTGCATGACAGAATAGCGATGTACTTCCAACGTGATGGAAGTCGGGCACATAGCTCGCGTGCGGTTGAAGCGGTATTGAATAGTGTATTTCATGACAGGTGGATTGGTCGTCGAAGCACCATATAATGGCCCGCACGTTCACCGGATCTGACGTCCCCGGATTTCTTTCTATGGGGAAAGTTGAAGGATATTTGCTGTCGTAATCCACCGACAACGCCAGACAATATGCGTCAGAGCACTGTCAGTGCATGTGCGAACATTACGGAAGGCGAACTACTCGCTGTTGAGAGGAACGTCGTTACACTTATTGCCAAATGCATTGAGGTTGACGGACATCATTTTGAGCATTTATTGCATTAATGTGGTATTTACAGCATGCGTTCTCGGAACTGATAAGTTCACAAAGGTACATGCATCACAATGGGGCAACCAAAATAAAACGTTCAAACGTACCTACGTTCTGTATTTTAATTTAAAAAACGCACCTGTTACCAGCTGTTCGTCTAAAATTGTGAGCCATATGTTTGTGACTACTACAGCGCCATCTATCAAAAAGCGAAAAAAGTGGTCCAACTAAAACATTCATATTTCTTTACTTACTACACGAATATGCAATAAAAAATGGGAGTTCCTGTTAAAAAAAAGCGCAGTTGATATACGTTTGACGTATGGCAGCGCCATTTAACGCGCCAACCATAGCGTCATCTGGTGTCCCCATTCAAGCTAGACAAGTTTCGTTCTTTGTAGTTTTTTTTACGTTTGACGCTTATATCGTGAGATATTTGGCCCGGTCACAATCTATGAACCGTCCTGTGTACGAGCAGCCACTATGAATTACGTCAAAAACGAGTTGCATACATTGGCTATGTGTCGGCATTGATTTAAATCAAGTGGAAGGTTGAAAATTTGTACCGGCTTGGGATTCGATCCTGGGCCTCCTGTTCGCTAGGCGGCTGCTCTAACCACTGCGCCATCCAGACGCAGTGATACACGTACATAATGAGACGTTACTACCGTTATCTTTTCCGGTCTCAGCTCTCCCACCTGTTGCAGCTAGCGGTCAGATCTACTAGAGGTGTGGCCTGCCAACGAAGTGCTTTTAATATCTGTGCATCGGAAATGTTGATACGACTTATCGTAGCTACTGCTGCTGTACATTGATAGCAAAGACCTATCACCCAACTGTTTTGTTGTAATCTTTTCTTTTTAATTATCTCTACGCAATGGAATTAAACGCATCTGACTAATAGAATTTAAATATGGTACTGTCTGTAAACATTTCCGATGGACTGACTCCAACTTGGCAGGACCACATTCCCATTCTTTTGCATTCATGTAAATCAGAGCTTGGCTATTCTAGTATTATGGAGCTTATGGCAAAAATGTCTGAACAAAATAGCTGCTCTCTAGTGAATGATCATGACCACCATTGTGTCATATCTCCTCTTTTATTTTCTGAGATTCTACCACGAAATGACACAAAATTTCCTCCAATACATTTAAACATAAAAGGAAACAAGAAATTCTCTGTCCAGTGGGCACGATATTACGTACACGTTTCAATAGTCTGTGGTCTATTAATGTTTTTTCTTATTACTGTGTGCGCTTTCTGGATTGGTACGGATATCCACTACTTCTCTCTCTCTCTCTCTCACTCTCATAATCTCATTCATTAATAACCTAGAGAGTTGACTACCTGTCAGGCTATTCAAAGAATATTCTTGCTTTTTCGTGCACTACTTGTAATTAAGTAGCCAAATTCAAATTACACACATAAAACAAATAAAATAGAACAGATAAACCGACTTTAGCCACTATGTATCAGATCTTCCTCACTACAAAATTTCGACCCAGATAAACAAGACACAGACCTTCAGATTAAATTTGGCACATAACCCTTCCTAGGACATACCACATACTGTGGAGAATTCCTGCCCAACTCCCACTGCAATGTAACCCTCATTATGTTGCTGGGAAGATGGCTAACTCACCTTTCTCTCTCTCAGAGTATCAATATTTCTAACTTGCTTCACACGAACGTAATTAATAACGGTAATTTTGGTATCATGATTACTTAAATATCTCGCACACGGATCCTCAACTGAAAGTTTGTCTCTTGGTCAGACTGAGACAAAGTCAGTACTCACCATGTGGATGTGCTTGTTCCTGATTAAAACGCTGCACACGCAGTTCTTAAATACGCTCAGCATAAATTTACGCACGCAAGTATCTCAGCTTAAAATTATCACACGCAAGTATCTCAGCTAAAAGTTACTTCACGCAAGTATATCAGCGTAAAATTACCACACATGGTTTCATTGTGACCGTTGGTCAGTGCCAAAGAATCCTTAAGTTCCCCATGAGTCTTACCTGCCTACCTTTACATGAATCTCCCATCAAAAAGTTTTGTTCTCGTCGATATTCTGAAAAGGGAAATCATTATTTCTAGCTAATCTTAATTATTCCACACGCATACCATGCCCATATTCCTTACTTTTACGGAGCGTACTGAAAATAGGTGCTTCAACCTCAGGAACCCCCGACAGAGTGTCAGAACATGGCCGTTCACCAGACCATCCCACGATTCCTCAAAAGTGTGTGTGTGTGTGTGTGTGTGTGTGTGTGTGTGTGTGTGTGTGTGTGTGTGTGTGTGTAAAAGTGTGGCGGAGGATTCTTTTACCATATTGGTCAGCCACACTCCAGGCCCTCTAGTGCTCTGGAATACTTCCTTTCTTTGCTTCCGCCAAAGGTGACCAGAGGACTATCAGAAAGATAATTACAGTTTCTACGTCCACTGTCAGTGGTCAGCCGGCAACAGACTACTCACTCATTTCTCAAATTTCATAAAATTGGATAAAAGGATCTATTTTTCAATTCTTCTGGATATGTCAGAAAGAATGTTGCGATGAGCGCTGTGTCTGAATGGGGCGGTAGTTAGAGTATCTGCCTAGCAAGCAGAACACCCAGGATCGAATCTCAGACCGGCACAAATTTTGAAAAATTCCGACTGAGGCGTAGCGCCGTATACCGATCCTGCCTTGGAGGCAGTTAAGTGGGAGATGTGTCGCAGAGCTGGATAGTGACAGATGGTGACGCGAGGCTGGACGCGGACGTAGATTATGTATCAGCCGATAGAGGACAGTATTGTGCCCACTAGAGTACACTAAAGTAGTAGAATGTTTTTCATAAACTGTTCTAGTATTTTCATAATTTGTTATTATGTCTTTTTGGGTATGAAACATTTTATAAATGTGGACAAAGGGGATTTTTGTAGAATAGATTTGTAAAGTAAGTTTATGGTAAATGGAAAGTTAATTCAGGTGTAAATAACAACAGTAAATAACTTTATGCATAAACAAAAATTCAGCATATTAGATAATTACGTCGGTAAAAAGTACAGTCATTAGGTTTACTATTTTGCGTTTGGTTATTGATGAAAAGCGCGGACTGACGCGGGAGAATGTTGTTTAGCTATTGGCTGTTGAGTAAGCTGACCAATGGTAAAGCAATATTATTCGCGCGCCTTTCCCTGCTGGTAGAGTATTCTAGAGAGTAGTCGGAGCCTAGCCATGAAACAGTTCGGACGTGTGTAGTAGTAGTTCTGATGGAAATAACAAGTTGCCGGATCTAGCAGTGTTTCAAACATCAAAAGTGTTGTAAAGTGACGGTATAATTATTCCGATGGGTGTGTAGAAATTTAGGAATTTTTAAGTGAATTTTGTGACGAAAAAAGACACAAATCTCGCGTGGCGTATTGAGCAGGTCGGTGGCTAAAAACTGTGACTGCATTAGGTACCGACAGACTTAATATTTGGCGAGCATTCTCAATCAAAAACAGTCCGTATTTTTGTAGCTATTACGTTTTAGGCAAATGCTACACAATAAACTTGCTTACGTGAGGGAAACGGATTGTGAGTGACAGTGTTAAGACTAGCACGGGCTTGGCTGTGATACTTGCTCACCTAAGTTTCAGAATACAGGGTGTTACAAAAAGGTACGGCCAAACTTTCAGGAAACATTCCTCACACACAAAGAAAGAAAATATGTGGACATGTGTTCGGAAACGCTTACTTTCCATGTTAGAACTCATTTTATTACTTCTCTTCAAATCACATTAATCATGGAATGGAAACACGCAGCAACAGAACGTACCAGCGTCACTTCAAACACTTTGTTACAAGAAATGTTCAAAATGTCCTCCGTTAGCGAGGATACATGCATCCACCCTCTGTCGCATGGAATGCCTGATGCGCTGATGCAGACCTGGAGAATGGCGTATTGTATCACAGCCGTCCACGATACGAGCACGAAGAGTCTCTGCATTTGGCACCGGGGTTGCGTAGACAAGAGCTTTCAAATGCCCCCATAAATGAAAGTCAAGAGGGTTGAGGTCAGGAGAGCGTGGAGGCCATGGAATTAGTCCGCCTCTACCAATCCACCGGTCACCGAATCTGTTGTTGAGAAGCGTACGAACACTTTCACTTAAATGTGCAGGAGCTCCATCGTGCATGAACTAGCAGCACAGGTATCCCGTATGAAATCATGATAACGTGCTCCATTGAGCGTAGGTGGAAGAACATGAGGCCCAATCAAGACATCACCAACAATGCCTGCCTAAACGTTCACAGAAAATCTGTGTTGATGACGTGATTGCACAATTGCGTGCGGATTCTCGTCAGCCCACACATGTTGATTGTGAAAATTTACAATTTGATCACGTTGGAATGAAGCGTCATCCGTAAAGAGAACATTTCCACTGAAATGAGGATTGACACATTGTTGGATGAACCATTCGGAGAAGTGTACCCGTGGAGGCCAATCAGCTGCTGATAGTGCCTGTACACGCTGTGCATGGTACGGAAACAACTGGTTCTCCCGTAGCACTCTCCATACAGTGACGTGGTCAACGTTACCTTCTACAGCAGCAACTTCTCTGACGCTGGCATTAGGGTTATCATCAACTGCACGAAGAATTGCCTCGTCCATTGCAGGTGTCCTCGTCGTTCTAGGTCTTCCCCAGTCACGAGTCATAGGCTGGAATGTTCCGTGCTCCCTAAGACGCCGATCAACTGCTTCGAACGTCTTCCTGTCGGGACACCTTCGTTCTGTAAATCTGTCTCGATACAAACGTACCGCGCTACGGCTATTGCCCCGTGCTAATCCATACATCAAATGGGCATCTGCCAACTCCGCATTTGTAAACATTGCACTGACTGCAAAACCACGTTTGTGATGAACACTAACCTGTTGATGCTACTTACTGATGTGCTTGATGCTAGTACTGTAGAGCTATGAGTTGCATGTCAACACGAGGACCGAAGTCAACATTACCTTCCTTCAATTGGGCCAACTGGCGGTGAATCGAGGAAGTACAGTACATACTGACGAAACTAAAATGAGCTCTAACATGGAAATTAAGCGTTTCCGGACACATGTCCACATAACATCTTTTCTTTATTTGTGTGTGAGGAATGTTCCTGAAAGATTGGCCGTACCTTTTTGTGACACCCTGTATATTAATTAAGGACAAAATTTCCAACCTTTGATTTCGTGTGAAAACTTCCTCCCAAAACGTAGATCAGTGACTTTAATTGCAGCCTGGTTCACGTCGAAGTACAGTAGGTTTCACTCGGCTTCCCTACTGATGATATGCTGAGACAATGTTCACAGGTAGGTGCAGGTTCGATGTAAAGGGACGGGAGGAACCGCCCCGCCGCACGACGTGCTATAGTTCAGCTGGCGTAGCAATGCGTCTTGTTATATTAATTTCACGTCTGAGAGGAGTGCAAACCTCTAAGAAGCCACGCCCCTGTCAGTTATTGCGAAACAGGACCAGAGACAAAGAAGGTAGACACATACACTCCTGGAAATGAAAAAAAGAACACATTGACACCGGTGTGTCAGACCCACCATACTTGCTCCGGACACTGCGAGAGGGCTGTACAAGCAATGATCACACGCACGGCACAGCAGGCACACCATGAACCGCGGCGTTGGCCGTCGAATGGCGCTAGCTGCGCAGCATTTGTGTACCGCCGCCGTCAGTGTCAGCCAGTTTGCCGTGGCATACGGAGCTCCATCGCAGTCTTTAGCACTGGTAGCATGCCGCGACAGCGTGGACGTCAACCGTATGTGCAGTTGACGGATTTTGAGCGAGGGCGTATAGTGGGCATGCGGGAGGCCGGGTGGACGTACCGCCGAATTGCTCAACACGTGGGGCGTGAGGTCTCCACAGTACATCGATGTTGTCGCCAGTGGTCGGCGGAAGGTGCACGTGCCCGTCGACCTGGGACCGGACCGCAGCGACGCACGGATGCACGCCAAGACCGTAGGATCCTACGCAGTGCCGTAGGGGACCGCACCGCCACTTCCCAGCAAATTAGGGACACTGTTGCTCCTGGGGTATCGGCGAGGACCATTCGCAACCGTCTCCATGAAGCTGGGCTACGGTCCCGCACACCGTTAGGCCGTCTTCTGCTCACGCCCCAACATCGTGCAGCCCGCCTCCAGTGGTGTCGCGACAGGCGTGAATGGAGGGACGAATGGAGACGTGTCGTCTTCAGCGATGAGAGTCGCTTCTGCCTTGGTGCCAATGATGGTCGTATGCGTGTTTGGCGCCGTGCAGGTGAGCGCCACAATCAGGACTGCATACGACCGAGGCACACAGGGCCAACACCCGGCATCATGGTGTGGGGAGCGATCTCCTACACTGGCCGTACACCACTGGTGATCGTCGAGGGGACACTGAATAGTGCACAGTACATCCAAACCGTCATCGAACCCATCGTTCTACCATTCCTAGACCGGCAAGGGAACTTGCTGTTCCAACAGGACAATGCACGTCCGCATGTATCCCGTGCCACCCAACGTGCTCTAGAAGGTGTAAGTCAACTACCCTGGCCAGCAAGATCTCCGGATCTGTCCCCCATTGAGCATGTTTGAGACTGGATGAAGCGTCGTCTCACGCGGTCTGCACGTCCAGCACGAACGCTGGTCCAACTGAGGCGCCAGGTGGAAACGGCATGGCAAGCCGTTCCACAGGACTACATCCAGCATCTCTACGATCGTCTCCATGGGAGAATAGCAGCCTGCATTGCTGCGAAAGGTGGATATACACTGTACTAGTGCCGACATTGTGCATGCTCTGTTGCCTGTGTCTATGTGCCTGTGGTTCTGTCAGTGTGATCAAGTGATGTATCTGACCCCAAGAATGTCTCAATAAAGTTTCCCCTTCCTGGGACAATGAATTCACGGTGTTCTTATTTCAATTTCCAGGAGTGTAGATAGAGAGATAGGGAGAGAGAGAGAGAGAGAGAGAGAGAGAGAGAGAGAGAGAGAGAGAGAGAGCCTTTGCACCAGGCTGACCTGCGGCGGCGTTCTTGTTGACTCTCGGGGACTCATCCAGGCGTGTCATCTCGGCGCAGAAGCAAACCACTTTCCGCTGTTCCCTCCGGCCCACTTCTTGCCTACCTGCCTGTCCTGCTTCTCCACGCCCCTCTCCGGGCGGAGCTGGCGGTAACGAGGGACGTGCTAAACGTCTGCGGGAAGCCGCACACAACCTCCACGCACGGAAAACGCCCCTCCGCCGTTTGGAGCCTCTGCCTTCGTCGCCGGTGTGAGTAGCTCTCGATCAGAGATCGATGCCGACCTGGCAAACAAGGCGCCTTGTTACGACGAGCCTGCTACAAGCGCGGGAGCCCATCTCGCTTCCGACACTCCTGTATTGGCACTCTTACGCCGACAAACTTTGAACAATCTCAGCGCCGAAGTAGATGGGCTCATCAAACTCACGCATCTCCTATACTAGCATTACTGTTTATTAGCAGCTGTCTTCCCAGTAATCAGAAGCAACTACGAAGGGCGTTCAATAAGTAGTGCAACACATTTTTTTTTTTCTGAAAGCAGGTTGATTTTAGTCAGGAATCCAATACACCACATTATTGCCCGGTCTTTTGGCTACAAAATACTATTTTTCAACATAATCTCCGTTCAGTGCGACAGCTTTACGTCACCTTACTAGCAGGGTCTGTATGCCTCCATGGTTCCACTCTACTGCTCAATGTCGGGTCCAACGTTTTGCTGTATCAATAACCTTCTCATCATTACCGATCTCAACCCGCTGAGTGCATCCTGCCAAACACATGGAAGTCTGAAGGTAAGAGAGCCAAGCTGTAGCGTGGATGAGGAAGAAAAAAATGTTCAAATGTGTGTGAAATCTTATGGGACTCATCTTCTAAGGTCATCAGTCCCTACGCTTACACACTACTTACCCTAAAATTATCCTAAGGACAAACACACACACACCCATGTCCGAGGGAGGACTGGAAACTCCGCCGGGACCAGCCGCACAGTCCATGACTTCAGCGACTTAGACAGCTCGGGATGAGGAAGAACAGCCCAGTGAAATTTTGTGAGCTCCTCTAGGATGCGCAGACTTGTGAGACGTTGCGTTGTCATGGAGAAGGAGAGTTCATTACCGTTTATGTGGAAACGAACAGACTGAAGTCGTTTCTTCGGTTTCCTAAAGATAGCAAAATACACTACTGGCCATTAAAACTCCTACACCACGAATTGACGTGCTGCAGACACGAAATTTAACCGATAGAAGGAAGATGCTGTGATATGCAAATGATTAGCTTTTCAGAGTATTCACACAAGGTTGGCACCGGTGGCGACACTTGCAACGTGCTGACATGAGGAAAGTTTCCAACCGATTTCTCTTACACAAACAGCAGTTGACCGGCGCTGCCTGGTAAAACGTTGTTGTGATGCCTCGTGTAAAGAGGAGAAATGTGTACCATCACGTTTCCGACTTTGATAAAGGTCGGATTGTAGCCTATCGCGATTGCGGTTTATCGTATCGCGACATTGCTGCTCGCGTTGATCGAGATCCAATGACTGTTAGCAGAATACGGAATCGGTGGGTTCAGGAGGGTAATATGGAACATCGTGCTGGATCCCAACGGCCTCGTATCACCAGCAGTCGAGATGACAGGCATCTTATCCGCATGGCTGTAACGGATCGTGCGGCCACGTCTCGATCCCTGAGTCAACAGATGGGGAAGTTTGCATGACAACAACCATCTGTTTGACGACGATTGCAGCAGCATGGACTATCTGCTCGGAGACCATGGCTGCGGTTACCCTTGACGCTGCACCACAGACAGGAGCGCCTACGATGGTGTACTCAACGGCTTACCTGGGTGCACGAATGGCAAAACGTCACTTTTTCCCATGAGTCCAGGTTCTTTTTACAGCATCATGATGGTCGCATCCGTGTTTGGCGACATCGCAGTGAACGCAGATTTTAAGCGTGTATTCGTCATCGCCATACTGGCGTATCATCCAGCGTGATGGTATCGGGTGCCATTGGTTACGCATCTTGGACATCTCTTGATCGCATTGACGGCACTTTTAACAGTTGCTTCAAATGGTCCAAATGGCTCTCAGCACTATGGGACTTAACATCTGAGGTCATCAGTCCCCTAGAACTTAGAACTACTTAAACGTAACTAACCTGCGGACATCACACACATCCATGCCCGAGGCAGGATTCGAACCTGTGACCGTAGCAGTCGCACGGTTCCAGACTGAAGCGCCTAGAACCGCTCGGCCAACGCGGCCGGCTTGAACAGTTGACGTTACCCGTGTCTCTACCCAACATTCGATCCCTGCGAAACCCTACATTTTAGTAGGATAATGCACGACCGAATGTTGTAGGTCCAGTACGGGCCTTTCTGGATACAGAAAATCTTCGACTGCTGACCTGGCTAGCACATTCTCCAGATCTCTCACCAAGTGAAAACGTCAGGTCAATGGTGGCCGAGCAACTGGCTCGTCACAATACGCCAGTCACTACTCTGTATGAACTGTGGTATCGTGTTGAAGCTGCATGGGCAGTGTGCCATCCAAGCTGTGTTTGACTCAATGCCGAGGCGTATCAAGGCCGTTATTACGGACAGAAGTGGTTGTTCTGGGTCCTGTTTTCTCAGGATCTATGCACCCAAATTGCGTGAAAATGTAATCACATGTCAGTTCTAGTATAATATATTTGTCCAATGAATACCCGTTTATCATCTGCATTTCTTCTTGGTGTAGCAATTTCAATGGCCATTAGCGTGCGCTTCAGAGATGATCGTTACACCATTATGGAGGACATCTATCACAATAAAACCCTTCAGAGTCCCACAAGAACTTCGCCATGACTTTACTGGCTGAGGGTTTGCCTTTATGCTTTCTATTCAGTTTTGTTTCGGATTCGAAGTGACGAACCCATAGTTCGTTACCTGTGAAGATGTCAGATAAGAAAAAGTAACTATCAGCCTCGTAACGGGCTAGCAGTTCGGCACACATGGTCCTTCGTTGGTCTTTACGATCTTCTGTTAGGTGGCGACGGGCACACACCTCTGAGTATCCATAGGGTTTGGGCAACCGTGTCAGCACTACCAACAGAGACGTCCAGAGGTGCAGCGAGTTGTTTGATAGTGGTCTGTTAATCACCTCAAATGAGAGTGTCCAAACGTCCCAACTCTGCAGTAATCACAGTTCTGGGAGGCTGATCGGAAAACGGGAGACTGGAAAGGTTTGCGCTACCTTGTTGCTATGATGAGAGATGCCTCACTCAACTAATCACCACGCTTTCGTTTCCTGCCAAGTCTCTGTAGACATTGTACAAGCGTCTATGACTATCTGCGATGCTCTGCTTTCGCTCCAAAAGAAACTCAACGACAGCTATCTGCTTGGAACGCACCTCAAATGGCTCTGAGCACTATGGGACTTAACATCTGAGGACATGAGATCGCTAGAACTTAGAACTACTTAAACCTAACTAACCTAAGGACATCACACATATCCATGCCACAGGCAGGATTCGAACCTGCTACCGTAGCAGTCGCGCGGTTCCGGACTGAAGCGCTTAGAACCGCTCGGCTACACCGGCCGGCGAACGCACCTCAGTTTCAAGGCTACATTTAGTGCCGCCACCAATCGGAATTTGATGAAACTATAGGGGCTGCCTTCATACAGTTGTATCCAATATGTAAAAATAGAAATATCACGTACAAATCAAAAATCCGTATTTTTAATACAAATGTGAAGGCTGCCTTTCTGTACGCCAGTCAAAGCTGGAAAATGGATAAAAAGATAACATCCCAGTTACAAAGCTTCATAAATAGATGTGTTCGACGCATCTTGAATATCCGGTGGCCAGAAAAACAAATATGTAATGAGGAGCTCTGGCGAATAACAAACCAGATACCTGTAGAAGATCAGATACGAGAGAGAAAGTGGGGTAGGTTGGCGCACACCTTGAGAAAACCAGATGGAGCCATCGAGAAAAAAAGCATTGGAGTGGAATCCCCAGGGAACAAGGAAGAGAGGAAGACCAAGGGGCACATGGAAGAGGACAGTGGAAGGGGAAGCAAAATGAGTTTGCAAGACCTGGGCAGATTTGAGGCAAATGGCCAAAGACAGATGGCGAGTTCTCCTGGATGCCATATGCCCCCATAGGGGCCAAAGGAATGAAGTAAGTCATAGGGGCTGAAGCAGGAATATTCCAACACGTCCCACAGCAAATCACACATTTTAAAAAAAATCTAAAGTGGCCAAGAAATAAAAGTATTGCATTACTTACTGAACGCCCCTCGTACAAAGATTTGATAACATCTGCGTTCTTTACCACCAATCAGGGCAGAATATAGGATACAATCTACCTTTCCACTTACGGTTCCACACTTCTTGCCTTCAGTCATTCAGTCGTTGCCTTAAATCTCGTTTCCACTAGCTAGATATGAAACTTTTCCTGTTTTTACGAACGGAATGTGATTTCTGTCTGCACCATCATCGCTAGAAACGATTTCTTCATCATGTAGCTCGTATAAATTGTCAGATCAAGTAGTAAGTAGTTTGTTCTCTTCTTAATCACTCATAATGTCTTCAAGAATATGATCTACTTGCGAACCCGGCAATACTTTGCAATTGCTAAATGTTCATGGGATTTGGATGCACTTCCTAATATCCATTTCCCTCGGCTGTCTGTTCGTCTCGTTATACGTCTTTGCTTTGTCCATCTCCTGCTTCTACCGGGTTTCTCTCTACGTTGCCTCCGCCTTCCCCTCTCTGTCGTTCCCCTTTCTCCTCTCTATCCCTCTGCTCCCACCCCTCCTTTATATTCAAATCCTCCGACCTCCCTGTCCAGCTCCTCTTCCCCCTTTCTATGATTTTAAGCCTTGTTTATTGGTGTTGCAAAGAAAATCTTGATTGGGACTATTTTCCATGGTTTTAATTTGCGAACAGGGCGTATTGCAAATTTTCAGATGTTTCAGATTCTATAGCAGTATTCTGATCATAAGCTGAGAAGCCATAAATACAGATCTCTATTTTCTGTTGATATTGACTGCGAGGGATAAAAGGTAACAGTATATTGTTGTGTAAACAATTCCTGTTTGAAATTATACATAGAAAGACAGACTGAACACAGAACGAACACTAATAAAACCGACGAACTGCAGGAACGGATTCCTGACTGTAAAAGAAGGAAAAAAGGTCCTATGAACACGTGTCCGGGAATAGACGGTGTGCGTGCAACGACAACAAATCATCCCGGAACACAGAGGTGTGTCGCATCCAGTCACAACAGATGGCCTCCACGGGATGCAATATACGCGGCTTTCATGCAGGATACACATAATCATTCATTAAACACCATGTTAGCGGACTACTGGCCTTGAGCTTGTACTAGGTTCGTCTCAATGTCCTGTAGCGCTCCGTCCTCCAACTCAGGTGTATGCGCAGTCCGCCGGACCATTCTATTGCTTACAGTACGCCCCGTCAGTCACACAGCCTCCAACACACAAGGAACACACGCACGTGGTCAGAGTAACTTCCATTCGTAAGCCCCATCTCCCATGGCAGCAATGAATTTTCGGACACATGTTAGTTAATAAGACCTTTTTTCTTCCATTTCGTACCTGAAGTTTGTCGCTTTTATTGACGTGCCTGCTTCAAAGTCTTAATATCGTAGATAAACTGACTTCGAAAAAGAAAACTAAACCACACATTTTTTTCTTGCGGTCAGTTTTAATATTAAATGTGTACAATGCTTTAAAAAATGTGTATAGGGAATATAAATATATATAAAAGGATGTAGCTTATGTCCGTCTGTACGTGAAGTAAGTCGATTAACAACTTTTCGAGAATTTTAGTGACCACTTTAAACTACAAGTCGTCTGTATTTAGAAGTATTGGTGATTTTTTTTTTCATTAAATTGACGTTCTCATATTTGATGTGGAAATTCATAATAGCAACTTGGAGAATTTCTTAAGAAAACTTGTCTTTTTATTTGCGTGAAGTGTTACGATTTTGTGGTCTGGCCCCTTAGCACTCCTGTCTACGCGTTTGCTAAAGGTTTCCATAAACATTACATGGCGAATAAACGTTTCATAGTGACACAGTGTTGAAAGCAGTGTCAGACAAGAGTTCCAGCTAACGTTTCAGTACTCCAATGTGGATCCCGATAACTAAGTGTCCTGCACGGTAGCTCAGCGTGTTCGTTCAGAGAGGGCTGCATGCTCTCTGTAATAAAAATCTGAGTCAAGGAATCAACGATGAACTTGAACGGATGTCTTGTGACGCCCGCCCAGACCAAACGCAACGAACTATATCGAAAAAATAACGAAAAAAAGTGGTCAGCGCGCTGGACTGTCGTGCCAAGGGGCCCGGGTTTGATTCCCGGCTGGGTTGTCCTAACATCTTCACCTCATCCCCATCGACACGCAAGTTGCCGAAATGGCGTCAACTCAAAAAATTTGCACCCGACGGGAGGCCCTAGCCACACGATATTTCATTATTGCGATTGCAGAGTTCCATTCTGTATGCACTTTTCCTCTGTGATTCTAACAGTAAAACTTCACACACTTATGTAGAAATACACGGAACAGAAATTAGTAGTACGAAGAAACCAGGAAAGCCGAACTTTTACCGAGCGAGTTGACGCAGTGGTTAGCACACTGGACTCGCATTCGGGAAGACAACGGTTAAATCTCGTACCCGCCCTTCCTGATTTAGGTTTTCCGTGGATTCCATAATCCGCTTCAGGCAAATTCCGGGATGGTTCCTTTGAAAGGGCACGGCCGACATCCTTCCAGATCCTTGCCTAATCCGATGGGACCTCGCTGTTTGATTCCCTCCATCAAATCAAATCAACCAACCAACCAACCAGCCGAACTTTTGGCATAAATTAAGAAGCATCAACCTTCTCCTCTTCATTCCGTTGACAAAATTTTGCAGTAAAACGATTCGCTTGGTACTGCCGCCGTACCATCTAAACCTAATAATAATCAAGTTTGGCTCAGAAGGCGTAGTTGACCTTCTTCCAGACCTTTCCTCTGGAGAAAAGTTTTAGGTGATTCCTGGGAATCAAACCAAGGACCTCGACGTACTAGGCCATAAACGGCAACACTAGCCCATAAGGTTAGTGTACTTATGATGCTGTCACGTAAGCTTTTACTGTTGCCACAGTAGAAGACTTAAAATGCCATATATATGGAGAATGGTTCAAATGGCTCTGAGCACTATGGGACTTAACATCTGAGGTCATCAGTCCCCTAGAACTTAGAACTACTTAAACCAAACCAACCTAAGGACATCACACACATCCATGCCCGAGGCAGGATTCGAACCTGCGACCGAAGCGGTCGCGCGGTTCCAGACTGTAGCGCCTAGAACCGCTCGGTCACTAAGGCCGGCCTACAGGCAACAGAAGAAATACTTCAGCTGATCGACAAATGCAGGAAGTACAGAAGTTTTCAGGGAAATTGAGGAACACACGGATGCAAATCACCTAGGAATGAAATAGAAAGGAAGTGGAGAGAAGCTAATGCGAGATGGCTACATGAACTACGCGAAGAATCGGAGTTGTCAGAAGACTGACTCAGCTTACAGAAAAATCAAAACAACCATCTGTGAAATTAAAAGGAAGGGCAGTAAAAGAAAGAGTGAAATTTGAATTCCACTGTAAAATGCAGAGGAGTGACTGGATGTGAGGAAAGAGTACACTGAAGGTGTAGGGCGGTTCTTGTCTGATGACGTGGTACAAGAAGCAACAGGAGTCTACAGGGAAGAAAAAGGGGTCCATTATTAGAAAGAGAATTTAAAAGAGCTTTGGATGATTTCAGGCCACATAAGTCAGACGGGACTGAAACATTCCATCAGAATTTCTAAAATCATATGGGAAACGGCGAAAAAACGACTATTCACGTTGGTTCGTAGCATAACATCTTATTTTCGGAACAACATCATTCACATTATTCGGAAGACTGCAAGACCAGACAAGTACGAGAATTATCTTACAATCAACTTAACAGCTCATGCATCCAAGTTACTGACAAGAATAATGTCCAGAGCAATGGAAGAGAAATTGAGGTTGTGTTAGAGGGCAATCAGTTTGGCTTTAGGAAGGTAAAGGCGCCAAACACGCAGTTCTGACGTTATGCTTGATAGTGGAAGCAAGACTGAAGGAAAATCAAAGCACATTCATATTATTTTTGAACATGGAAAATGGTGCAAGATGTCTGAAATTATGAGAAAAATAGGGGTAAGCTATAGGAGAAAGACAGGTAATACACAATATGGACAATAAATGTGTGGGAAAAGTGAAAGTGGGAGACCAGGAACGAAGTGTTCTGATTAAAATATAAGTCAGGGATAAAGTCTTTCGCCTCAACTCTTCAATTTACGCATCGAAGAAGCAATGATAAAATTATGGGAAAGGTACAAGAGTGGGATTGAAATTCAAGCTGAAAGAATGTCAATGATAAGATTCGCTGATAACATTCCTTTTCTCAGTGAAAGTGAAAAAGAATTACAAGATGTGTTGCATATAATGAACAGTCCAGTGACTACAGAATATGGATTTAGAGCAGGGAAGAAGCAAGCAATAAGAAGTAGCAGCAATGAGAACAGCAAGAAACTTAAAACCAAAATTAGCGTACACGAAGCAGACAAAGTTAAGGAATTCTAATACCTAGGCAGCAAAGTAACCGCAGGTGGATGGAGCAATGAGGACATAAAGAGAAGACTAGCATTGGCCCCTTTTCTAGCGCTGACTGCAGGAGTTATCAATTCATCCAGCACACATAGTATCCATACATTCGGATGCGCATCTTCCTGTCCATAGTATCTTATCTCGTCTAGCATAATCTTCGAGCGACCACAATCTACAATTTCCTGAGAAACTTTCAAAAAGTCCCATCCGAGAATCACGTCATGACTTCACTCTTGTAAGACGATGAATTCTAAGGGCTGTGTATGGCCACTTATACCCACACGAGTGGTACATCTTTCTGTAGGTTTTACATATTTTCCATTAGCCACTTTCAGCAGAGATGTTTTGCTGTCGACGAATACGGTTTTCTGCAACTGGCGCCGGTACTTCTCCGAAATGACTGAATACGACGCTCCAGAGTCCACAAGAGCTTGGGCCGGTCTGCCAACCATGAGGATATCGACGTAGTTTCCTATCATTTTTGTAGTGATCGACGGCGGAGGATTTTTCTCTTCGGCGGTCTCACCTCCAAGGAAGGTCGCACCCTTTAGTTTTCCAGGTTGCGGCGGCTAGTTGATCGGCTGGAGCTTCTAAACGGCGATAGAGACCTGGATTGGCGTGTTGGGGAGCGTTCTCTACAGCGGCTAGCTTGCTGCACCCATATCTTCTTGTTCATCTTCGTCATCCCAGAGTTGGCGTCGGCTAAGATCTGTCTGCCGTCTTCTGGAGCGGGCGTCATCTAATATGCGCCACCTTTCTCGACAATAGCGCACCACATGTCCCGGTCGTCCGCAGTGGAAACGTAGTGTTTGGTTATCCTGGTGGCCAAACAGGTTCCTCATGTGGCATTGTAGGAACGTAACTCCGCCTGGGTCTCGACTTTTTCACTAATTTAAAGGGAAATGAAGGACGAGAGATTGGTTTAAATGTCTGTTCCACTTCCTGCCTTATTACCTCTTAAAGCGTCTCGTTTTTTAGCTCTCCGTGCAATCCAAGTGCCATCTGAACTCCCTCTCTGACTATCTGACGAAGAGCACTTGTGAAATCAGTTGCTTCCTCCATCACAAACATCGATACGACGTTTGGAAGCCGTTAAAACTTCTAGCGTGTAATTCTTTTTTGATGCATTGTCTCAATATACTGGCACCATTTTATGATGTCGTTTGCTGTCGAAACCTCCTTCTGGAGTAGGGCTTGATACATGTCCTCAGGAACACCCCATGGGATCTGGAACCTTATCTTCCTCCTTCATTCTAGGATCCACTATTTTACACAGCTCCAAGACGTCTTGAATGTAGGAAGCTGTAGTTTCTCCTGGACGCTCTGCCCTGTATTTTAATTTATCTTCAGCCACGTAAGCGGCGGCTCTGTCGTGGCCTGATGGGAGCCACTGTGTCGTCTATAATGAGCGCTATCACAAGTTCCAATACCCGGCGCCTCCACCAGAATAATGTCCCGTACAAGAAGGCATAATTAGATGAATGACGGACACTAACTTCACTTAACGAAGGTTTATTTAGCAGTTGCACATACAGGAACGCGGAGCGAACTGCCTCCGGCCAGAACACATACAGTAGATATACAGCTACAGAATATTCCAGTAGTATGATTCTTGACATTTCGGGATACTTCCAGAATGTACTCGAACTGAATATAGAAATTAAAATTGTACAGTCCAGGTGAGTTTTGAACTCACGATACTGTTTAGTATCATAACCACTGCGCCACGGTGCTACTCAGCTTCTTCTGCAACAATATGTACCACCCATTAACGTAAGTTTTGTCTTCAAACAACCCACCTACATAGACTTCATTCCGTGTATAGCACTACATTTGTATTCACTATTGTTTATATGTTATTATTGTGTCGTATTTCCACCCATTTCGGTTAGTTTATGCCAGAATATTATCTGACAAAAAAATTTGCTAGCGCTATTCTCAGGATGGGTGTGAGAGGATAAGCTATACCCGTGTTCATATGTGTTCATATCCTATAACGATTTCTAAGCGCTTATGGAAACCAAGATAGCAGGGTAACATGACCAAATTTGTCAAAAGGTATATTTTATCACTGCAGTGAATGTCGTTTTATTGGTCTCACCTAGACCTAGAGCACTGTATCGAATAGTTCCATAACATACCTCTAAAATATGGAGCATTTCATTGGTCAAATTTAATTTTCATAATAGCTAGCCGAATTACAGGAAGTATTTCTTTTGATATTATTATCTTCTATTATCTTGTTAATACATTACTCTTCTCACTAACATGTCAGGTACCATACAATGTTGTTTTATACTGTAGTTAGAAGGCTCATCATCATAAGTCCCTGCCTATAGCTAAATCCACAAAAGACTGTACTCTAGGCTGGGCAATTCCGTTACCTTTTACTAAAATCTGAAAATAATGTTTTCGTTTTGTCGTACCGCTGGAAGTGTAAACGTGCACTGCACATTAATACTTCTGTACCTGCCATTTCTTTTACTTATAGTTCCCTGTATACTTAATCTGTGTATTGCCTTATAAAGCCAGCAAGTGTCATAGTATCGTTCTGTAAAACATTATAATACCATAGCTTGATAGTCACGCTGTTCTCTTGTTACCACTCTATCAATAAACAAAATTTAGACCAGCTGAAATTTTGTCCTTCGTTATTGTTCAAGATCTCAAACTTTTCTCACCGTATAACAACATGTTCATGTGCGCATTCGCTGTGAAAAATATAAGATTCCACCCTAAATTTGTGACCTAGACATCGGATTATGGCATCTTCTTTCCGATATCCATTACTGTCATATGCCAAGATGCTATTACTTTTATGCCATGTATTGTGTATCGGTGTATACATAAAAGTAAACAGTTATGTAAAATGGCACTATAATTAGAAATTTTAATATGATGTCTAATGAGAGACAAGAAGTATAATACTGGATACTACAATTTGTCAAGGTAGGCATTCAGCCGCATTTTTATTAAATAAACGATTGTCGTTCATTTGGCCTGTAACAAATGTTTAATGTTAACTATTTTATTGGAAATAATTTTTTCGGTCTCAAAAATTCACGAAATATTTTAACGTAATATTTTTACCTAATGTATTTTGTTTTTACATGACTGACATTGTGCTATTTTCCATTGTAAATTATTCACTTTGCATTTTCTCATATATGTCACATGTATGTTTTTGAAGCAACCTAGATAACATCTATTATTACCACCTGGTGGTTCTCCTCTTTGTTGCACTGGTATGCGGCAGTATGTAGCCGGCAGCAAACCCAGATGCGTGGCGTTCTCCTTGAGGTGACACACTTTTAAGACTCTGTCTTGCTATGAAAACACAGGTTTTTTTTTATGTTCTACACTCTCTTTTTATCAAGAGGTAATGTATTACGCATATTTTGGAATTTGTATATTTACCATGACAACTTTCCTGACGGTAGTTTTATTTTATTTCAATTTCACAGTCAGTTTCGACGGTAGGAAAATAAATTTGTTTTGTATTGCACAGTATGAAATTTGTTTTGTATTGCACAGTATGACTTTGCAACCTATACTCCGTGTTTACGTCACAGTGGACTTGAATTAAATCATTATTTTACTATTGCTGCTACTACAGTCTGAAAATATTTTTGTAATTTTTTGTAACCTTGCAGAACTGAAGAAAGCATCTTAGTTCTATTGAAACTGGTAATCATGTTTACATACACGTGATCAACGCAATAAAAAAATTCATACCAGAAGCGTTCTTTACATTAAATGAAATTATCGCTCTCCAGCTGACGGTGTCAGGTATTTATAATCTAATTCTATTTGAATAACTATAGGTAGCTATAATAAGAAGCTAAAGTAATTTACATTCTGAATTCATAGTTTGTTGACACATTTAATTTCATACTGTTTATAAATGCAAGTGGAATTAAGTTTTGTTCAGATTCTATATCTTCAGGAGGAATTTTAGCTTTTGAACAATTAATTCATTCAAAAGTAAGTTTCCTCAAGTTTTGATACAATAACATATTTTCTTTCGAAAATTGGTATGTTCTGTCTGAGTACCCCAATGCGTACTAGCTTTTGTCGACTCGCCACCAGCGGTATGCCACTTAGCCCTGCAACTGAGGTTAGCTGGAAAATGTGCAAGCTTTCAGGAAAAGTATTTTTGAGGCTATCCATACACGTATTTAATTAATGGGTCCAGCACGGTTTTACAGCCAAAAGGTTAAGCTATCCGCCGCGTTAACAAGAATCTCCCAAAATATAGCACAAAGCAATAGAAAAATAAAAACAGAAATCGGTAGCGACTAGTCCCGGTCTCCACTAAGAAAAAAAAAAGTTCACTCAACAAAATTCTACGGTTGGAGGAGTGAGTAGTGTTGTAAAAGAGACTCCTCACATGTGTGCCTAGCTCAGCAACCTCAATCCCGGTTGCTGGGTAAACTTAATGTCAACATCAAAAGGATTTTATTTCAACTGATACCACGGTTGCAACGGACTTTTTAAAGAGTCCATGATTTTCATTTACGTTGCTGAAAGATGTTTTTAGAAAACTATAATACGTCTTCAATATAAAACTCGCTCGGATAGCAGTAAGTGTTAAACAGCCGCATTGCGGATTAACGACGAGGGAGTGTGCCAGACAGCTTACGTGTGGATTTTAGGTGGTTTCCCACATCCAAATAGGTGAATACTGGGGTACTACTCAAGTTTCAGCTCATTTACACGATTTACAAACATTTATCAAATGCCCTAGGATAATGGGGTGTCGACAGGAAGGGCATCCGACCACCCCTTAAATTAGCCATGTCAATCCGTCAATGACCATTCTGATCATGAACTGATCATTATAAAGGCACATGTAAAAGAAGAAGAAGGTCATCAGTATTGTGAAATTTTAGGGACAGTTAAAAACATTGATTAAATAGATTATAAGTAGGTGTAATAACATTGTAGATACATCGGTAAGATGGTCAATATAATTGTCGTAGCAAATATTGCCAAGTCAGCATAAGGTTTTGTAACAAAGTACTAATGACAATGGCACACTGCATATTTACAAACTTATTACACACATTGTTATTGTTATTTACTAACCTATTCTAGCAACAGAGTAATACTACCTGCATAGGTCTGGTTGATTACAACTCCTGTTGTAGACAAAAAAAAGGTATTTTAAGCACTGCAGAGTTTATCTAACAATGATTTCTGCCTTAAAATTAGTGTAGAGTTTGATTCGCAACTGGTTACTGAAATTTATACATTTTGTTATAAAAGTTTTAAAAAGATTTACACTAGTTCATTCTTGATATTTGTATAATGTCCGAAATTTATTGTCACACTTTTGTGTAGTATGTTCCTCTGCCTGCTCAAGTTGCTACATTCCAGTAACACAGAATCTACAGTTTGGTTAGCTCAGCTGGATGGACACGTTGTGTCGTTGGTAAAGCAGAGTCAACAGTAGCAAGCTTTCAGTTGTCCGTGTCTCATTTACATCGCTTTGAAATTAGGAGAGATCGGTATTCTCATCGTCAGTTTTTGCAGCACCGTTGGAGAATATTTCTTCATAATGGTTTTTTGTTGTCGTCAAATGCCATTCTTTCTCCCATTACCCCACAGCTGCCTTTCGTGCCATTTGTTTCACGAAGGTTTAGAGACGTTTGATATAGTTAAATTCTTCTTGTTATCTATATGCCTCTAAAGTCATCTGGTCTGCAAGTTAATTTCCGTGTATGCCTCTGTGACCTTTAATCCATGGAAATTCTTAAAAACAGTTCTTATTTTGCAACATTCTAATATTTCTTCTTGTTCCTTTCATTAAGCTGTTGCGACGATTTGGATTCCACTGAGAATGTGACGCTGTTTCACTTTCGATCTATATTACTGCCGTTCTTTGTAAGTCATTTTATGTGTTTAGCCCTTCCAGGGCTTTTAAAATGGTAAAGCACTTGTCTGTCTGTTTGATCATTCAGTCCTCAGTTTATATTTCATCAGGTAGGTCGGCTTTCGTTGATGAAAGTTGCTATACTTGATCCAACTCCTTGTTCAGTTTTAGTGCCGTCAATGAATCCTTCTGTCGAGTACTGCCTCCTGTTAATTCTTTTGTTAAGAAAGACAAAATCAGACGATCAGCTTATTGCATTTAATTTCCCTGCAATCATTCAGTATTTCCGTGATTATAAAAAAATAGAAAGTTGTGCCCGACGCAATAGATGGTGCTTCGTTTGATACTGTTCTTTCGCTTTGGAAATATTGATAATAATCGGTGTTGTCGTTTGCACTTACTGCAATTGTACTGCCTTGTCAGAGCATTAATCCTTGTGTATTATAACACCTGTCATACGTATTACATATCTAGCTTTCAGCGCGCATGCGGGGCTTCAAATAGCAGGTAACTCTAATGACGTTTTAGTCATAACACTGCATAATCTACCGCGTACAATAAAGTATTAAAATACGGTATGTTTTACGTCCATATATTGAAACGACAATATCTTAGGTTTGATGTTGCTTTATAAACACCTGTACTGCGTCTGTTTTTGTCTTATATAAATTTGAATGGAATTAATTAGAAATGGGGAAAAGAAGATTCATTAGGTAAGTGCGAACAATACACGTAATTGAGCACAAACTGATTTATGCGTAGTGTCCTTTCATGAGAAGGAAGTAGTGTAACAGCTTTCTGTAAAAATAATCCTAATAAAACCACGCAATTAATAGATGGAGCTGTTTATGTGCATGTGCGGGCGACACATATGAATTGAAATTTAAAATTACGTCGACTTTGTTTACTGAGAGGATATTTGTTTCTCTAAATGGCGTTCGCGGAGAAACAGAGGGCAGGATAATCAGATAAACAGCTTGCGCCTGGAACTGTTGCTTGCGCGCCGCTGACAAATAACAAATGGCTGGGCAGGCGAAAATCGCAGAATCGATTACAGGCGAAGTGGAACGGGGGTGAGTAGGGGTGTCGGGACGGGGTAGGCAGGGTGGACGTGACGTGGAGGGAGTGAGCGAAACGTGTGGGCTCGACGCCGGCGGGAAACAAACAAAAAAATAAAAGCGTTCAGCCAGAGACGCGGCATTTATTCTTGGCCGCCAGACATTTCCATTAAAACGGCCGTTACAATTAGGTATCCACAACAGAGGCCGTAAAGGTCGCATGAATTTCTCGGCACCGGTAGCGTATAGTGCGAGTGGTGCTGTAGGAGGAGGAGGAGAGGAGGAGGGAAAAACTGGGGGTGTAGAGGGGTGAGTAGACAAAGCAAAGAAGTATTCAAAAGAAAGGGAGATGGTAGCAAAATTCGAGGAGAAAACTGAAGCAAAGTGTACCCCGAGGCTGGGAAAACAGTGGGGTGCTTCACCGCTATGGAGATAGATGGCTGTTTCCCTTATCAGTGCATCGGGGTGAAAAATATGTAGCCGGGCTGAAGCAAAAAATATGTAGGATAGAGAGGAGGGAAGAGGGAAGAGAGAGTGGGGCGTTGAGAGGAATGGCGCGCCGGCGGCCTATGCGCTCGCACGAGGCGGATAGTGTGAGCGGGGGGAAGGGGGGGGGGAGGGCTGAGGTGGCTGAGAATATTGTTTCAGCCTTGCTTGTGGACATAGTCGCGATGCACGGTCGCTGCTGCTTCTCCATAATATCCAACAGACGCTTCCCTCAAGCTAATTTTTTTTGCAGCTGCACGGATATTCTGCGTGTACGAGATACGAGGAGCGTTGCTTGGTACAAGAGTCCTCGAAGGATGTAAACAGCTCCTTCTCCCGTAGTTTCTCACCGTAAACATGTCGTCGTTCCTAAAGTAATCAATCTTTCTACTGATTTGTGCTGTCTTTCATCTAGTCCAAATGGTTCAAATGGCTCTGAGCACTATGGGACTCAACTGCTGTGGTCATCAGTCCCCTAGAACTTAGAACTACTTAAACCTAACTAACCTAAGGACATGACACACATCCATGCCCGAGGCAGGATTCGAACCTGCGAGCGTAGCAGTCGCACGGTTCCGGACTGCGCGCCTAGAAGCGCGAGACCACCGCGGCCGGCCATCTAGTCCAATTTTGTGTCAATATTCTCATGTAGTACTTCTTCACGTCATACTTTACCTACCCACTTTATTTTTATCACTCTTACACGCAGAGATTCCCAGGTGTGGGACTACCCTTGTACAGTGATGTAGATAACGGTCTCACGTATCACGTGGTACAACCATTCACCGCGGTTGACCCTAGTTTGCGAGTAACCGACAAAGAAATTTTCTGAATTCTACGTGATTCTCTACAGCCTTAAAAATGTCAGCTGTCCACAGAGTGGCGTTGTGGCGTAGTGGTTAAGGTATGTCCCTCATCTGCAGCAGGTTCTGGGTTCGACCCACGTCAGACGTTGTTGAGTTCTTTATTTCCAAATCTTTATCGAAATGACTTTAATATTGGTTTAAACGTAACGGGAAGGAATTAAAGCGTAGTTAATATGTAGAAATAATTACAATTCATGGACAAAAATTCCAAATTAAAATCGAATCACTGGTAGACGAAAAAAGAGAAAATAAAATCGTTAATATGTTGATTCAAGGGACGTGGAAATTGAGAGAAATTATAAAAAAATTACCTTTAAAGCAATTAATTGAATAAAAAATGATCAAAAACATTTTCGTATAGATTAAAAAATACAAAATTTCACAACTCCCGATAAGATTCAAACCCACAACCTTCTGCACGTGAGGAACACAAGCTATCCACTGCAGCATGGCGCCACTCCAGAGAATCACATGAAATTCCTGATTTGTTTTTCGTGCCTCACTCGCACACGAGAACGCACCAGGACGAATGGCTGTCAGTTGTGCTACCTGGGATCCTTGCTTCCACCACCGTGTAGGTGGTTTCTAAAAGTCGATCCCAACCCTGGACTCTTATCCTTGTTAGATAGTATTACATTTCAAATGGTTCTACTTTCTCGTGCTCCAGTTTACCGATGGTCCACCTTCACTTCCTTGCAAAGCTGTGCTCCAGACGTATTATTCAATATTTTCTCCGTCTGTTCCGCATCAATATAAAGTTGAATATATTCGTCACAATCCTGAGAATATTCGGGACTGAGTACAGAGACAGATGAGTAATCTGCAACATGTGCATAAACCAGATGAGGTTGGTAAGAGAATGACTAGCTCGTGTTAAAAAAGGTACAATGCAGGAGCAGATGAGAGTGGAAATTTAACAAGAATTAATGTATAGATAAAACACCGTAGATAGCACACTATTTACTACTCCAGATATTTATTCCCTAACGGTAAAATTATCCGGACATTTCTATGTAGTGTGGAATTGACGACGAGATGTCAAGGGAAGCTGATTCTCCAATGTAGGAGGTGGGGATGATTGTGTTGTAACTAGAAAAGTAGCAACAACGGTAAAGTTGGGTCAGGACAGCTCCGGGTCTTAGAAAATGGTACTTGCTATTAACGCCACTTGCGTGTCAAATGCACGAGGGGCACAAAATCCCTTCTAGAGCCGCCAAGTCGATGTTGGTGATGTGCAAGTGAAAGGAAATGGGAAGGAAAACGGTTTGTAGCATACAATATTCCTGAAACCAAGTGATGTACTAGGAGTTCCAACCTGAAGCCAGTGTAATACCTTTGGGATGAGAACCTCGTCTTCGCTCCCGACCCCAGCCTCGAACATTATCACCTTCACTGGCTTCGGCTCTTCGGGACCAACAGGCTGCCATTCTTCCACACACGTTCAGGCAAGCACTCAGTGTTCGCAGAAGAGATCAAGCCTATTTCCAACAATGGATGCTCACATGAGGTAAGCAAACACCTCAGCAGGTACGAATCACAACGACAGAAACCACACATGACAGCAATGGAAGGGAAGGCGTCTCGGTTAAAGCGTTTCAATACATGTGAGTTTCAAAAGAAAGGCTGTATAGGTATCGAATACAAAGGTATTGTGCGCACGATTGTTTTATTCCATGTTTGTGAGAAGAAAGTCAGCCAGTTCGTTAGGCCTGACCAAGGAATGAAACACAAAGGAGCTCGCGCGCGTACATCCGCGAGGCATCAGCAACTCTGCCCACTAGGGCATTCGCTGGCCAGCAGTTACAGAATCAACGCTGCAGCGCCACAAACAAGGTTTGAAAGAAGCCTTAATAGAGGCTTTAAGAGCGCTGTCCAACGGCGCAACTGCTGCTGCTGTCTGCGTCGCGCAGCGGATAGTTTTTCATCTAACATTAACATTTTGTAGCGTTACAATCGATCGAAAGATTTTTGAAAATTTGTTGAAAGCAATGGATGAGTGTCAAAATTAAATCCTTTTCGTTTCTCTGAGTCGTTTTATTGCAGTGACACTGTTTCTGTAATAAAACCACTATAAAGAAACCTAAGGGAACTTATTCCTGGAATTCACTGTGGATTTATAGAAACATAAAAAGCTTTAGACCGAGTTGGTCGAAAAATCAGTATGTTGCGGAAAATAATTGGTCACAAGTCGTTCCTCAGAACTCCCTCTAGGGGTAATCAAAAACTATAGCGTAATACAAAGGTATTAGTAAATATCGGAGAAAATAGGGCAACTGAGATAAAAATCAGTCAGTGGATGAGACAAGACTGATCTCGTTGATCCACTCTTTCTAACATATTTACTGACAATGACTGCAAAAATCACATAATTATCTAAGAATTAAATCAGATAAACACACTAACCTAAGTGCATCACAATTTTCTGATAAGAAAACAATAACAAAATAAAGTGAAAACTGTCTGCGATTATGAATACAGTTGCTAAACCAGATTTATACAGACTACAGTCTTAAAATTACAAAGACGGAAGTTATGGCCCTTCGTCTATACAGTCAAAATGGCAATTACCAACGAAATAATTCAACTGGCATTATATTTTAAATACCTGGTCTGTGGCACGAGTTATAATTATGATAATAAAGTAAATGAAAAGCTGCCCAAATTTCAAGCTATGCGTGGAGCAATAAACTGAACACAAAACTCAAAAACTCGAAGATATATATTTAGAATTTTGTGAAACTGCGGTGACATCATTTCTATTGCATGGAAGAGAGAGTTACAGAAAGTACAAGGAAGATGATAGAAAAAATACGAGCAGCAGATATGAGGTTTTGGGGAGAGTGAAAGGCTTCACAGGAAAAGATTTAGCAAAGAATAAAGAGTTTGGATATGAATTGAGTGTACATGCTGTTAACCAGGGAACAATCGACTGCAGAGGATGGAGTAATGACATGTGAATAGAGTGAGAGATGAAAGACTGTGAGGGAAAATGTTGCAATACGATCTAAAAGGAATGAGGGTCATACACCGACGTGGTGATAGTCATATGATATCTCCTAATATCGTGTCGGACCTCCGTTTGCCCGGCGTAGCGTAGCAGTTCGACGTAGCATGGAGTAAACAAGCCGTTCGATGTCCCCTTTAGAATTATTGAACCATGCTGCCTCTATAGCCGTCCATAATGGCGAAAGTGTTGCCGATGCAGGATGTTGTGCACGTACTAACCCCTTGATTATGTCCCATAAATGACCTACGGGTTTCATGTCTAGCGATCTGCGTGGCCAAATCATTTTTCAGAATGTTCTTCAAACCAATCGCCAACAACTGCGACCCGAGACATGATATCGTTGTTTGTGAAAATGAAGTGCATAAACAGCTGTAAATGGTCTCCAAGTAGCTGAACATAACCATTTGCAGTCAATGATCGATTAAGCTGGGCCAGGCCAGAGGACCCAGCCCCTTCCATGTAAACACAGCTCACACCATTATGGAGCCATCATCATCTTGCACAGTGGCTTGTTGAAAACTGATTCCATGGCTTCTGTGCCACAATCGGACTCCTATCAGCTATTACCAACCGCAATCTAGAGTCATCAGACCAGATCACTGTTTTCCAGTCACCTAGGGTTCCACCGATGTGGTCACGAGCCAAGGAGAGGCGCAAAGGGCGATGTCGTCCTGTTAGAACAGGAACTCGCGGCAGTCGACTGCTGCCATTGGCCAATAACGCCACATTTAGCCGCACTTTTCTAACTGATACGTTCGTGTTACGTTTCACATTGATTTCTGCGGTTATTCCACGCAGTGTTGATTGTCTGTTAGGAATGACAACTCTAAGCAAACTGGAATATATTGATTATTCCTTGCTACTCTAGTGTTACCTTGAAGCTGTGACAATGGAGGATAGGCGCTCCAAGGCGCGGAAGCAGAGACGATGCTGAGGGCGGACGAAACTAGGAGAGATATTGTTACATGAAGTAAACCGTAAGGGGAGAGCCTTGCGAAAATGCAGACGCCCCCAGACGCGGTCCCAGGGCGCTAGTTACTCTTCAAGGAATTAACATGTAACTTCATATGCCGTCGAGACACTGTGGTAGGCTGCCACCGTAGAACTTTGTAACCAGCAGGCACGTATTAGTGTATAAAGCCAGTTTGATATCAGCCCTGAGAACAGCAACGTCAGCATGCTCACAAGGGTAAGAAAGAGAGCAAAAACGCCAAAAAACTGTTGACCTAGCAGTCCCTACTCCGGGGAGCCCGAGGGGCGGGGCTAAATGACGTATTACAATAATGTTGCAAGCCTTATTTGGCAGAGCAGTTACGTCTAGCTTTCAGCTGAACATTGTTGATACCAAGTACGGACTTACAGTAAGTGCGTTAACATTCCCGCCTTAGGAGCAGTAGAGGGAAACTAACTAAACCGTGATTGACAGGCGCCTGCAAAGGACCTGCGGGCCGGCCGAAGTGGCCGTGCGGTTAAAGGCGCTGCAGTCTGGAACCCCAAGACCGCTACGGTCGCAGGTTCGAATCCTGCCTCGGGCATGGAAGTTTGTGATGTCCTTAGGTTAGTTAGGTTTACCTAGTTCTAAGTTCTAGGGGACTAATAACCTCAGCAGTTGAGTCCCATAGTGCTCAGAGCCATTTTGAAGGACCTGCGGGATTGGCTGGGTGGCTTTAAGTGGGAAAAACAGTGCCCGCACGCGACTCTTTAAAAACCCTAGTTCTCAGTCAGACGATCTGGGCGCCGAATCCGCTTCCGTCGACTCCAGCCTCGGTCCAGCTCCACGTAAGACTGCTCTCTCACTTGGAGTGCCTCAGCGAACAGTGTCACATTCATTATGTTTTGTTTTGCAACGAAGTTGCTGCTTTACGATGCTGCTAGTGTTTGCTACTGCGATTAGCATTCACTCCTGGGACTTCTGCACTGGCTTCTGTTGTAACAGCGTTACTCATGCTTTTACTAACCCTGAAACTAGCCTCCAGTGTTTTAGTTAGTCCTGTCTGGAATAAACAACTATTTCAAAACCCTGTTTGTCCAAGAGTTCCCTATTGAGTCTCACCACCTGCACTTCTAGTAAATACCCGTACGTGTTCGCTCAGATAGAAGAAAACAATCAAATGCCTTCACTGTGAATTGTCCTTCTGCCTTCTGCTCTGTACCGCTTGAGAGCGCAGACTGACCAGTAACCCCTTTTCTCCCTCTCCCACCTATTCAGGACACGACAAAACGCTTCTGTTCTTGGTCGTTATGTCAAGGACGTCGGTCATTGCGTTGTCCGTGCTGAGAGGTAATGGCTAAAATTTAGTATTCTCGGTTCAGTCTTGACAGTATGCATCTTGAAATACTGAACTGCTTAAAGATTTACGAAATGGGATGTCCCATGCGTCTAGCTCGAAGTACCATTCCGCTTTCAATGTCTGTTAATTCCTGTCGGCGGCCGGAGTGGCCGAGCGGTTCTAGGCGCTACAGCCTGGAACTGCGCGACCGCTACGGTCGCAGGTTCGAATACTGCCTCGGGTATGGATGTGTGTGATGTCCTTAGGTTAGTTAGGTTTAAGTAGTTCTAAGTTCTAGGGGACTGATGACCTCAGAATTTGAGTCCCATAGTGCGCAGAGCCATTTGAACCTTGTTTTTTTTTTTTTTAATTCCTATCGTGCGGCCATAAACTCGTTGGGCACCTTTTCACATCATCTGAGTACAAATGGCAGCTCCGGCAATGGACTGCACTTTCATACCTCATGTCCGCGGTATTACCACCACCTGTACATGTGCATATCGCTGTCCTGTCATTTAGGTCACCTAAGTGTAAATCGATCGCAGGAACGACAGGCATAAACTTTCTGAATACGGAGCAGTGAGGACGAAAATGGCAGTGTATTCACATGATGTGCTTCCTCCCATTAAGGTTAACACATTGCCTGAAGATCAGTGCTTGGTATCATGGACTGTAACTTTCAGACAGCAACGAATAAATGTGAACAGTAGCCATTCCACTCTTTGGGTATGGCACAAACAATATACAACTAGAGATACTGATATAACTGCAACACTTCACTGTAAAATACGAGGAATTATGTAATGCTGCATGCTATACTACATAAGTTGGTACACAGAAAAAAGTTATCTATTTGCTTAACCCTTCGGTGGACGCGGTTTTCATACTTCCACGAGTGGGCCCGTTTCGGCTTTTGCACCGTAATTAGTTTTACATTTTTAACCTAAGGAAAAATAATCATTCCATCAGTAACAAATAGGTAAAATGCATCAATTTCTTTTTCCGTAATTTCAGCACTTGCCTTTTGACCTGGCAAAACTTTTAGGTTGATTTTGGCCTTGGTTTTAGGATAAGAAGGAAGCGGTTTTCTTATCCAAATAGTTTATCTTTTCCTACGTAAAATCGGGTAATCCTGTGTTTGTTGTCTTCTCTCTTCAAATGGTTCAAATGGCTCTGAGCACTATGGGAATTAACATCTATGGTCATCAGTCCCCTAGAACTTAGAACTACTTAAACCTAACTAACCTAAGGACATCACACAACACCCAGCCATCACGAGGCAGAGAAAATCCCTGACCCCGCCGGGAATCGAACCCGGGAACCCGAGCGTGGGAAGCGAGAACGCTACCGCACGACCAAGAGATGCGGGCTCTCTCTTCAACCGGGTGGTCATCTGTTTCCTCTGTTGATTGTTAGGAGTTACTGCTGTGGTTTCCTTCTTCAATAACTTCCTCTTCCGACTCAGATTTACATGAATCTCACAATTATTGTAATTCTTCTTCTGACAATTCTCGCAGTATTTTCTCATAGTCTTCAGGGCGTACAGTTAGATGGTGCCTGTCAAATGCCTTCTTTTACTCCATTTCCACGCTTTTATGAGACCTAATGAAACACATGTTTTGTACAAGTAATATATTGTTGCAAATCAATATCGAAGACTGTAAAAAGTAATGAAAATTGCATATGGGAACTCGGATTCGATTCGAATATTCATTATATATAGTAATATAATAGAAAGATTGCCTTCAGCCGAAAGAAGAACACAAGTATAGAAAGTACGTACATCCCAAGGCGCGTAGCGGCAAACGCACCTCAAACGCAGCACTCGAAGAACAATAGCGACCAAACTGCTGAAAGCATGAATAGCGAAAATGTAGTAAGTGGTGACACTCGTTGAGAACAACAAATGCGTATCTGGACGTGGACGCAACTGTAACGCTATCTATGTTACTGACAGAAAACTAAATCTTGCGGCTATATGCCGCAGGCGCGTCCTCCGAAGGGTTAATGACTGGTAGCTCAATACATCCCTTGCTTGGTGCTGCACTCTTTAGCTCGCACCAACAACCAGCAGCGAAGTAATTCTGATAAGGCATTGTGAGTTTGGTGGTGGTGTTACCGTTTCTTTCTCCGCAGCTATTTTCGCATTATGGTCAAGATGAATTTTTTCTACAGAGTTCAGTTGGTAGTCCTCGCGCAAATTGAGACGTACTTTCATAGTATTTCGTTTCTGAAGTATGCTCTTTCCCATCTAACTGATAAAAGTGTCGTCCACAGTTTACGTAAGGGGGTAGGCTGTGTCTAGAAAGAAGTAAGGGATGATCCTTAATAGTGAGTACTTACAGGCTGCACTATTTCGGGCACTCTAAATTTGGTGCCAGTTTATACAAACCGATGTTCTGATTTTTATTCCTGATGCCACTTTCCCAGTGTTTCAGAGACAAAGATAGTTTTAAAAAAATGTGGGATCTTTAGTTGTGACACCAGGTTTCGTCATGGAAACCGTAGTTAATGGAATGAAAGAAACATATGTTAGCACTTATGAAATCAGCCCACCTCCTGTACTTCCACCATTGAACCCAACACCAAGAGCAGGTAAAGCAGAAGTGTTTGCGTCATCTCCCTTTAAAAAGGCTTTGGAGTAGTCCTTAGCTAAACTTGAAAAAGAAAGCAAGTACCACAGGGAAAACAGGACGTGGAACAATACCTACTTCATTTGAAGCATCTGATATACCTTTAACACCTGGGGCTACCAAAAAGAGGTTCAGCGTAAGAACGAAGCATGGAGTCACCAAACAGCAGGATCATGACGAGGAAGACTCTGGTTCAAAAGTTGTTGAAACCACGTTCAAAGGCTCATCATCTGATGAAAAGTCCATTTACTGTGTATAACTATGGTCAACTGATACCTGTAAAGAGACCTACAATAAGTGCATCGGTTGCTTTTTCTGGTGTTAGGAGCTCTGTGCAGGTGTTGGCGATGATACTTCGAAATTTTTTACATGTGGCCTCTGTATCGAAAAGCACAGAGACAGAGCATTTTCCCGGTTCAAAATAGCTCTGAGCACTATGGGACTTAACATCTCAGGACATCAACAAAAGCAAAAAGAGGATAATGGAATGTAGTCAAATTAAATCGAGTGATGCTGAGGGAATTATATTAGGAAATGAGACACTTAAAGTAGTAAAGGAGTTTTGCTATTTGCGGAGTAAAATAACTGATGATGGTCGAAGTAGAGAGGATATAAAATGTAGACTGGCAATGGCAAGGAAATCGTTTCTGAAGAAGATAAATTTGTTAACATCGAGTATAGATTTATGTGTCAGGAAGTCGTTTCTGAAAGTATTTGTGTGGAGTGTAGCCATGTATGGAAGTGAAACATGGACGATAACTACTTTGGACAAGAAGAGAATAGAAGCTTTCGAAATGTGGTGCTACAGAAGAATGCTGAAGATAAGGTGGGTAGATCACGTAACTAATGAGGAGGTGTTGAATAGGATTGGGGAGAAGAGAAGTTTGTGGCACAACTTGACTAGAAGAAGGGATCGGTTGGTAGGACATGTTTTGAGGCATCAAGGGATCACAAATTTAGCATTGGAGGGCAGCATGGAGGGTAAAAATCGTAGAGGGAGACCAAGAGATGAATACGCTAAGCAGATTCAGAAGGATGTAGGTTGCAGTAGGTACTGGGAGATGAAGAAGCTTGCACAGGATAGAGTAGCATGGAGAGCTGCATCAAACCAGTCTCAGGACTGAAGACCACAACAACAACAATACAGCAATAAGGAATAGCGCAGTAGGCAGTGCAGTTGAAGAGGAATGGACATCTCTAAAAAGGGCCATCACAGAAGTTGGGAAGGAAAACATAGGTACAAAGAAGGTAGCTGCGAAGAAACCATGGGTAACAGAAGAAATACTTCAGTTGATTGATGAGAGGAGGATGTACAAGCATGTTCCGGGAAAATCACGAATAAAGAAATACAAGTCGCTGAGGAATGAAATAAATAGGAAGTGCAGGGAAGCGAAGACTAAATGGCTGCAGGAAAAATGTGAAGACATCGAAAAAGATATGACTGTCGGAAGGACAGACGCAGCATACAGGAAAGTCAAAACAACCTTTGGTGACATTAAAAGCAACGGTGGTAACATTAAGAGTGCAACGGGAATTCCACTGTTAAGTGCAGAGGAGAGAGAGCAGATAGGTGGAAAGAATACATTGAAAGCCTCTATGAGGGTGAAGATTTGTCTGATGTGATAGAAGAAGAAACAGGAGTCGATTTAGAAGAGATAGAGGATCCAGTATTAGAATCGGAATTTAAAAGAGCTTTGGAGGACTTACGGTCAAATAAGGCAGAAGGGATAGATAACATTCCATCAGAATTTCTAAAATCATTGGGGGAAGTGGCAACAAAACGACTATTCACGTTGGTGTGTAGAATATATGAATCTGGCGATATACCATATGACTTTTGGAAAAGCATCTTCCACACAATTCCGAAGACGACAAGAGCTGACAAGTGCGAGAATTATCGCACCATCAGCTTAACAGCTCATGCATCGAAGCTGCTTACAAGAATAATATACCGAAGAATGGAAAAGAAAATTGAGAATCCGCTAGGTGACGATCAGTTTGGCTTTAGGAAAAGCAAAGGGACGAGAGAGGCAGTTCTGACGTTACGGCTAATAATGGAAGCAAGGCTAAAGGAAATTCAAGACACTCTCATAGGATTTGTCGACCTGGAAAAAGCGTTCGACGATATAAAATGGTGCAAGCTGTTCGAGATTCTGAAAAAAGTAGGGGTAAGCTATAGGGAGAGACGGGTCATATACAATATGTACAACAACCAAGAGGGAATAATAAGAGTAGACGATCAAGAACGAAGTGCTCGTATTAAGAAGGGTGTGCCGGCCGCGGTGGTCTCGCGGTTCTAGGCGCGCAGTTCGGAACCGCGCGACTGCTGCTGTCGCAGGTTCGAATACTGCCTCGGGCATGGATGTGTGAGATGTCTTTAGGTTAGTTAGGTTTCAGTAGTTCTAAGTTCTAGGGGACTGATGACCACAGCTGTTAAGTCCCATAGTGCTCAGAGCCATTTGAACCATAAGAAGGGTGTAAGACAAGGCTGTAGACTTTCGCCCTTCTCTTCAATCTGTACATCGAGGAAGCAATGACGGAAATTAAAGAAAGGTTCAGGAGTGGAATTAGAATACAAGGTGAAAGGATATCAATGATACGATTCGCTGATGACATTGCTATCCTGAGTGAAAGTGAAGAAGAATTAAATGATCTGCTGAACGGAATGAACAGTCTAATGATTACACAGTATGGTTTGAGAGTAAATCGGAGAAAGACGAAGGTAATGAGAAGTAGTAGAAATGAGAACAGCGAGAAACTTAACATCAGGATTGATGGTCACGAAGTCAAAGAAGTTAAGGAATTCTGCTACGTAGGCAGTAATATAACCAATGACGGACGGAGCAAGGAGGACATCAAAAGCAGACGCGCTATGGCAAAAAAGGCATTTCTGGCCAAGAGAAGTCTACTAATATCAAATACCGGCCTTAATTTGAGGAAGAAATTTCTGAGGATGTACGTCTGGAGTACAGCATTGTATGGTAGTGAAACATGGACTGTGGGAAAACCGGAACAGAAGAGAATCGAAGCATTTGAGATGTGGTGCTATAGACGAATGTTGAAAATTAGGTGGACTGATAAGGTAAGGAATGAGGAGGTTCTACGCAGAATCGGAGAGGAAAGGAATATGTGGAAAACACTGATAAGGAGAAGGGACAGGATGATAGGACATGTGCTAAGACATGAGGGAATGACTTCCATGGTACTAGAGGGAGCTGTAGAGGGCAAAAACTGTAGAGGAAGGCAGAGATTGAAATATGTCAAGCAAATAATTGAGGACGTAGGTTGCAAGTGCTACTCTGAGATTAAGAGGTTTGCACAGGAAAGGAATTCGTGGCGGGACGCATCAAACCAGTCAGTAAAATCCAGAATTAGGAAATCTATACGTTTTAATTCCTTATTTAGCTGTTACAGAATGAGAAAATATTTGGAAGGTTTATTGCAAGTGTAGTATTTAAATAGTCCCTAGTAATAGTATAGCACATTTTCTATAATTTGAGACTGCTAATTTATTGGTAATTATAAGTTTAGAAACGATACCCGATAACAGGGCACTTTCTTCTATTGGTAAGTGCATCTTCCGAGCACAGATTATCCTCTTCATATTGCCCTTTAACGAATAATAAATAACAGGGCGTGAGTCGTGCTTGGGTAGCTCAGTTGCTAGAGTACTTGCCCGCGAAAGGCAAAGGTCCCGAGTTCGAGTCTCGGTCCGGCACACAGTTTTAATCTGCCAGGAAGTTTCATATCAGCTCACACTCCGCTTCAGAGTGAGAATCTCATTCTGGAAACATCCCATAGGCTGTACTAAGCCATGTCTCCGTAATATCCTTTCTTTCAGGAGTGTTAGTTTTGCAAGTTTCGCAGGAGAGCTTCTGTTAAGTTTGGAAGGTAGGAGACGACGTAGTGGCAGAAGTACTGTGAGGACAGGGCGTGTGTCGCGCTTGGGTAGCTCAGATGATAGAGCACTTGCCCGCGAAAGGCAAAGGTCCCGAGTTCGAGTCTCGGTCCAGCACACAAAGGAAGTTTCAATAAATAACAAGTCAATTCCTACTGAATGCAGTACAGTACTTGAAGAGTGTAACCCAAAAACCTGCTAAGTGCCAAAAAGTTGTTTGTGTGCCACAGATAAAAATGTATCACAGGAGTTTTCGTTTTAAGTTTTAATACTAAATATAGTGTACAATAAATACATGTTTAATTGTAGGTAGACTGTTGTATTTAATTAATAATTTAATTATTTCAAAGAATCGATTCCCGGCTGGGTTGGAGATTTTCTCCGCTCGGGGACTGGGTGTTGAGTTGTCCTAATCATCATCATTTCATCCCCATCGACGCGCAAGTCGCCGAAGAGGCGTCAAATAGAAAGACTTGCACCCGGAGAACGGTCTGCCCGACGGGAGGCCCTAGTCACACGACATTATTATTATATGGCAGATCTGACGATAAGGAACAGTGATGATAACAGCACAAAGTGCTCGGCGTACGTGTTGAACAACCCCACATGCTGCCATACTGCCCAACGTCATTGTCAATAACCACTGCACTGGTGACAAGATCATCAGAATTGGGCCATAGATCAATGTAAATATGTCTCCAGGACAGACGAATCACGTTTCGTTTCACACCAGATCGACAGTCGTTTTAGGATACGCCGTCATCTTGGAGAATGGCTACTCGACATATGCTCCCTGTCACAGGTCGGTACGGGCAGTATTATGAAGGGAAGTTTACCTGGTCTTCGATGGGACCTATGGTAGCAAACAAAGGTACCATGACAGCCGGACACCATGTGATCGGTATTTCGGACTATATGCAACCCCTCACGCTTAGTGTTTCCCCTGAGATAGGTAGCATCTTCCACCAGTATAACTCTCTGTGTTACGTCCACACTAGTGCTACAGCAGTATGAGGAGCATGATAGTGGTCTCACGTTGAAGTGTTTTTCACCAAGTTAGCCTGATCTGAGCGCAATGGAACACATCAGGGATACTGTTGGGCACCTGCTCCACACCCAGAAACCACTGGCTCGTAGTTTCTCGGGAACTGCGTGACGCATATTTAGACATTTACTGCCACATACGTCTGGAAATCTGCCAAGGAATTCTCAAAAATATGCCACACAGCACTGCTGCTGTATTACGTTCCAAAACTGTACCAACGCGCTGTGAAGCAGGCGGTTACAGTGTTTTTACCTGTCAGTGTACTCGACGCCATTCGCCACGTAGCTCTGTCAACCAAGTGCGGAGGAAGTATGGTGTTTCGTAAGTCACGCTTTGCTCTTGTCTGGTTTACTGTTTGTGCAGTTTGTAACCAACGTGCTTTGCTTGGATGAAGTAGCTCTATGAAAGCTTTATAATCTGATCGTTTAATGTACGCATTAGGTCTAGTTATTTCTGAGCTCATCTAACTTCCTGTTTTTGAGGTACAAAGAAATGAAATATATCCATGATTAAACTTCCTGGCTGATTTACAGTGTTTGCCGGGCCGACACTCGAATTCGGGACCTTTGCCTTTCGCGCGCAAGTGCTCTACCATCTGAGCTACCCGAGCACTACTCTCGACCCGTCCGCATAGCTTCAGTTCTGCCAGTACCTCGTTTCCTAACTTCCAAACTTCACAGAAGCCCTTCTGCGAAACTTGCAGAACTAGCACTCCTAGAAGAAAGGATACTGCTGAGACATGACTTAGCCACAGCCCGGGGGATGTTTCCGGAATGAGATATTCAGTCTGAAGCGGAGTGTGCGCTGATATGAAATTTCCTGGCGGATTAAAACTGTGGGCGGGTAGCTCAGATGGAAAGCGTGAAAAGCAAAGGTCCAGAGTTCACGTCTCGGTCTGGCACACAGTTTTAATCCGCCAGGAAATTTCATATAAGCGAATATCCCGCAGCATAGTGAAAGTCTCATTCTGGAAACATCCCCTAGGCTGTGGCTAAGCCATATCTCCGCAATATCCTTTCTTCCAGGAGTGCTAATTCTGCAAGGTTCGCAGAAGAGCTTCTGTAAAGTTTGGAAGGTAGGAGACGAGGTACTGGCAGAACTGAAGCAGTAAGGACGGGTCGTGAGTCGTGCTCGGGTATCTCAGATGGAAGAGCACTTGCCCGCGAAAGGCAAAGGTCCTGAGTGCGAGTCTCGGTCCGGCACACAGGTTTAATCCGGCAAGAAGTTAGATAATAGCGAACACTCCGCAGCATAGTGAAAATCTAATTGTGTACCTCCATAATTATCGGTTGGCATGAAAAATTATAAGTAACTTTCTAATCCCTTTCAGCAAGATTTGTACGGCGTTTGGTTTCCCGTACACATCGAATATCACTCTGTAGAAATACAGCCAGTAGATCTATTTACTTACAGTTATGTCTTTAGGAATGTCTTGGGCGCTAGTTCATAATACAGCTGATAGTGCTTTTCTTCAGCTTCACTAAGTTGCATGTGTATGCATCCTTTCATGTTTCGGTGCAGTGTGCATTGACGGTTTAGGAGTCATTACAATTTACAGTAAAAAATACACTGACGTGACAAAAGTCATGCGGTACCTCCTGATATCGCGTCGGAACTCTTTTTCCCCGTCTCGAGGTGACATGGGCTCAACAGGTCGTTGGGAGTCCCCCTTTGTAGAGATATTGTATAGCTTCCTGTAACTGCGAACGTGTTGCCAGGGCATGATGCTGTCCATGAACCGACCTCCCGATTACGCCTCATAAATGCTCGATGCGATTCAAGTTGGGTGATCTGGGTGGCCAAATAATTCGCTCGAACTGTTCAGAATTTTCTTCAAACAAATCGTGAACAATTGTGGCCAGGTGACATGACATCATTGTCTGGGAACATGAAGCCTCCTATAACTGCGAACGTGTTGCCAGGGCATGATGCTGTGCATGAACTGACCTCCCGATTATGCCTCATAAATGCTCGATGCGATTCATGTTGGGTGATCTGGGTGGCCAAATAATTCCCTCGAACTGTTCAGAATTTTCTTCAAACAAATCGCGAACAATTGTGGCCAGGCGACATGACATCATTGTTTGGGAACATGAAGCCTCCTATAACTGCGAACGTGTTGCCAGGGCATGATGCTGTGCACGAACTGACCTCCCGATTACGCCTCATAAATGCTCGATGCGATTCATGTTGGGTGATCTGGGTGGCCAAATAATTCGCTCGAACTGTTCAGAATTTTCTTCAAACAAATCGTGAACAATTGTGGCCAGGTGACATGACATCATTGTCTGGGAACATGAAGCCTCCCATAACTGCGAACGTGTTGCCAGGGCATGATGCTGTGCATGAACTGACCTCCCGATTATGCCTCATAAATGCTCGATGCGATTCATGTTGGGTGATCTGGGTGGCCAAATAATTCGCTCGAACTGTTCAGAATTTTCTTCAAACAAATCGCGAACAATTGTGGCCAGGCGACATGACATCATTGTTTGGGAACATGAAGCCTCCTATAACTGCGAACGTGTTGCCAGGGCATGATGCTGTGCATGAACTGACCTCCCGATTATGCCTCATAAATGCTCAATGCGATTCATGTTGGGTGATATGGGTGGCCAAATAATTCGCTCGAACTGTTCAGAATTTTCTTCAAACAAATCCCGAACAATTGTGGCCAGGTGACATGACATCATTGTCTGGGAACATGAAGCCTCCTATAACTGCGAACATGTTGCCAGGGCATGATGCTGTGCATGAACTGACCTCCCGATTATGCCTCATAAATGCTCAATGCGATTCATGTTGGGTGATATGGGTGGCCAAATAATTCGCTCGAACTGTTCAGAATTTTCTTCAAACAAATCGCGAACAATTGTGGCCAGGTGACATGACATCATTGTCTGGGAACATGAAGCCTCCTATAACTGCGAACATGTTGCCAGGGCATGATGCTGTGCATGAACTGACCTCCCGATTATGCCTCATAAATGCTCAATGCGATTCATGTTGGGTGATATGGGTGGCCAAATAATTCGCTCGAACTGTTCAGAATTTTCTTCAAACAAATCCCGAACAATTGTGGCCAGGTGACATGACATCATTGTCTGGGAACATGAAGCCTCCTATAACTGCGAACGTGTTGCCAGGGCATGATGCTGTGCATGAACTGACCTCCCGATTATGCCTCATAAATGCTCAATGCGATTCATGTTGGGTGATATGGGTGGCCAAATAATTCGCTCGAACTGTTCAGAATTTTCTTCAAACAAATCGTGAACAATTGTGGCCAGGTGACATGACATCATTGTCTGGGAACATGAAGCCTCCCATAACTGCGAACGTGTTGCCAGGGCATGATGCTGTGCATGAACTGACCTCCCGATTATGCCTCATAAATGCTCGATGCGATTCATGTTGGGTGATCTGGGTGGCCAAATAATTCGCTCGAACTGTTCAGAATTTTCTTCAAACAAATCGCGAACAATTGTGGCCAGGCGACATGACATCATTGTTTGGGAACATGAAGCCTCCTATAACTGCGAACGTGTTGCCAGGGCATGATGCTGTGCATGAACTGACCTCCCGATTATGCCTCATAAATGCTCAATGCGATTCATGTTGGGTGATATGGGTGGCCAAATAATTCGCTCGAACTGTTCAGAATTTTCTTCAAACAAATCCCGAACAATTGTGGCCAGGTGACATGACATCATTGTCTGGGAACATGAAGCCTCCTATAACTGCGAACGTGTTGCCAGGGCATGATGCTGTGCACGAACTGACCTCCCGATTATGCCTCATAAATGCTCGATGCGATTCATGTTGGGTGATCTGGGTGGCCAAATAATTCGCTCGAACTGTTCAGAATTTTCTTCAAACAAATCGCGAACAATTGTGGCCAGGCGACATGACATCATTGTCTGGGAACATGAAGCCTCCTATAACTGCGAACGTGTTGCCAGGGCATGATGCTGTGCATGAACTGACCTCCCGATTATGCCTCATAAATGCTCGATGCGATTCATGTTGGGTGATCTGGGTGGCCAAATAATTCGCTCGAACTGTTCAGAATTTTCTTCAAACAAATCGCGAACAATTGTGGCCAGGTGACATGACATCATTGTCTGGGAACATGAAGCCTCCTATAACTGCGAACGTGTTGCCAGGGCATGATGCTGTGCATGAACTGACCTCCCGATTACGCCTCATAAATGCTCGATGCGATTCATGTTGGGTGATCTGGGTGGCCAAATAATTCGCTCGAACTGTTCAGAATTTTCTTCAAACAAATCGCGAACAATTGTGGCCTGGCGACATGACATCATTGTCTGGGAACATGAAGCCTCCTATAACTGCGAACGTGTTGCCAGGGCATGATGCTGTGCATGAACTGACCTCCCGATTACGCCTCATAAATGCTCGATGCGATTCATGTTGGGTGATCTGGGTGGCCAAATAATTCGCTCGAACTGTTCAGAATTTTCTTCAAACAAATCGCGAACAATTGTGGCCAGGCGACAAGACATCATTGTTTGGGAACATGAAGCCTCCTATAACTGCGAACGTGTTGCCAGGGCATGATGCTGTGCATGAACTGACCTCCCGATTACGCCTCATAAATGCTCGATGCGATTCATGTTGGGTGATCTTGGTGGCCAAATAATTCGCTCGATCTGTTCAGAATTTTCCTCAAACAAATCGCGAACAATTGTGGCCAGGCGACATGACATCATTGTTTGCGAACATGAAGCCTCCTATAACTGCAAACGTGTTGCCAGGGCATGATGCTGTGCATGAACTGACCTCCCGATTACGCCTCATAAATGCTCGATGCGATTCATGTTGGGTGATCTGGGTGGCCAAATAATTCCCTCGAACTGTTCAGAATTTTCTTCAAACAAATCGCGAACAATTGTGGCCAGGCGACATGACATCATTGTCTGGGAACATGAAGCCTCCTATAACTGCGAACGTGTTGCCAGGGCATGATGCTGTGCATGAACTGACCTCCCGATTACGCCTCATAAATGCTCGATGCGATTCATGTTGGGTGATCTGGGTGGCCAAATAATTCGCTCGAACTGTTCAGAATTTTCTTCAAACAAATCGCGAACAATTGTGGCCAGGCGACAAGACATCATTGTTTGGGAACATGAAGCCTCCTATAACTGCGAACGTGTTGCCAGGGTATGATGCTGTGCATGAACTGACCTCCCGATTACGCCTCATAAATGCTCGATGCGATTCATGTTGGGTTCTCTTATTGGCCAAATAATTCGCTCGATCTGTTCAGAATTTTCCTCAAACAAATCGCGAACAATTGTGGCCAGGCGACATGACATCATTGTTTGGGAACATGAAGCCTCCTATAACTGCAAACGTGTTGCCAGGGCATGATGCTGTGCATGAACTGACCTCCCAATTATGCCTCATAAATGCTCGATGCGATTCATGTTGGGTGATCTGGGTGGCCAAATAATTCGCTCGAACTGTTCAGAATTTTCTTCAAACAAATCGCGAACAATTGTGGCCAGTCGACATGATATCATTGTTTGGGAACATGAAGCCTCCTATAACTGCGAACGTGTTGCCAGGGCATGATGCTGTGCATGAACTGACCTCCCAATTATGCCTCATAAATGCTCGATGCGATTCATGTTGGGTGATCTGGGTGGCCAAATAATTCGCTCGAACTGTTCAGAATTTTCTTCAAACAAATCGCGAACAATTGTGGCCAGGTGACATGACATCATTGTCTGGGAACATGAAGCCTCCTATAACTGCGAACGTGTTGCCAGGGCATGATGCTGTGCATGAACTGACCTCCCGATTACGCCTCATAAATGCTCGATGCGATTCATGTTGGGTGATCTGTGTGGCCAAATAATTCGCTCGAACTGTTCAGAATTTTCTTCAAACAAATCGCGAACAATTGTGGCCAGGCGACATGACATCATTGTCTGGGAACATGAAGCCTCCTATAACTGCGAACGTGTTGCCAGGGCATGATGCTGTGCATGAACTGACCTCCCGATTACGCCTCATAAATGCTCGATGCGATTCATGTTGGGTGATCTGGGTGGCCAAATAATTAACTCGAACTGTTCAGAATTTTCTTCAAACAAATCGCGAACAATTGTGGCCAGGCGACATGACATCATTGTCTGGGAACATGAAGCCTCCTATAACTGCGAACGTGTTGCCAGGGCATGATGCTGTGCATGAACTGACCTCCCGATTACGCCTCATAAATGCTCGATGCGATTCATGTTGGGTGATCTGGGTGGCCAAATAATTCGCTCGAACTGTTCAGAATTTTCTTCAAACAAATTGCGAACAATTGTAACCAGGCGACAAGACATCATTGTTTGGGAACATGAAGCCTCCTATAACTGCGAACGTGTTGCCAGGGTATGATGCTGTGCATGAACTGACCTCCCGATTACGCCTAGTAAATGCTCGATGCGATTCATGTTGGGTGATCTTGGTGGCCAAATAATTCGCTCGATCTGTTCAGAATTTTCCTCAAACAAATCGCGAACAATTGTGGCCAGGCGACATGACATCATTGTTTGGGAACATGAAGCCTCCTATAACTGCAAACGTGTTGCCAGGGCATGATGCTGTGCATGAACTGACCTCCCAATTATGCCTCATAAATGCTCGATGCGATTCATGTTGGGTGATCTGGGTGGCCAAATAATTCGCTCGAACTGTTCAGAATTTTCTTCAAACAAATCGCGAACAATTGTGGCCAGTCGACATGATATCATTGTTTGGGAACATGAAGCCTCCTATAACTGCAAACGTGTTGCCAGGGCATGATGCTGTGCATGAACTGACCTCCCAATTATGCCTCATAAATGCTCGATGCGATTCATGTTGGGTGATCTGGGTGGCCAAATAATTCGCTCGAACTGTTCAGAATTTTCTTCAAACAAATCGGGAACAATTGTGGCCAGGTGACATGACATCATTGTCTGGGAACATGAAGCCTCCTATAACTGCGAACGTGTTGCCAGGGCATGATGCTGTGCATGAACTGACCTCCCGATTACGCCTCATAAATGCTCGATGCGATTCATGTTGGGTGATCTGGGTGGCCAAATAATTCGCTCGAACTGTTCAGAATTTTCTTCAAACAAATCGCGAACAATTGTGGCCAGGCGACATGACATCATTGTCTGGGAACATGAAGCCTCCTATAACTGCGAACGTGTTGCCAGGGCATGATGCTGTGCAGGAACTGACCTCCCGATTACGCCTCATAAATGCTCGATGCGATTCATGTTGGGTGATCTGGGTGGCCAAATAATTCGCTTGAACTGTTCAGAATTTTCTTCAAACAAATCGCGAACAATTGTGGCCAGGTGACATGACATCATTGTCTGGGAACATGAAGCCTCCTATAACTGCGAACGTGTTGCCAGGGCATGATGCTGTGCATGAACTGACCTCCCGATTACGCCTCATAAATGCTCGATGCGATTCATGTTGGTGATCTGGGTGGCCAAATAATTCGCTCGAACTGTTCAGAATTTTCTTCAAACAAATCGCGAACAATTGTGGCCAGGTGACATGACATCATTGTCTGGGAACATGAAGCCTCCTATAACTGCGAACGTGTTGCCAGGGCATGATGCTGTGCAGGAACTGACCTCCCGATTACGCCTCATAAATGCTCGATGCGATTCTTGTTGGGTGATCTTGGTGGCCAAATAATTCGCTCGATCTGTTCAGAATTTTCCTCAAACAAATCACGAACAATTGTGGCCAGGCGACATGACATCATTGTTTGGGAACATGAAGCCTCCTATAACTGCAAACGTGTTGCCAGGGCATGATGCTGTGCATGAACTGACCTCCCGATTACGCCTCATAAATGCTCGATGCAATTCATGTTGGGTGATCTGGGTGGCCAAATAATTCGCTCGAACTGTTCAGAATTTTCTTCAAACAAATCGCGAACAATTGTGGCCAGGTGACATGACATCATTGTCTGGGAACATGAAGCCTCCTATAACTGCGAACGTGTTGCCAGGGCATGATGCTGTGCATGAACTGACCTCCCGATTACGCCTCATAAATGCTCGATGCGATTCATGTTGGGTGATCTGGGTGGCCAAATAATTCGCTCGAACTGTTCAGAATTTTCTTCAAACAAATCGCGAACAATTGTGGCCAGGTGACATGACATCATTGTCTGGGAACATGAAGCCTCCTATAACTGCGAACGTGTTGCCAGGGCATGATGCTGTGCAGGAACTGACCTCCCGATTACGCCTCATAAATGCTCGATGCGATTCATGTTGGGTGATCTTGGTGGCCAAATAATTCGCTCGAACTGTTCAGAATTTTCCTCAAACAAATCGCGAACAATTGTGGCCAGGCGACATGACATCATTGTTTGGGAACATGAAGCCTCCTATAACTGCAAACGTGTTACCAGGGCATGATGCTGTGCATGAACTGACCTCCCGATTACGCCTCATAAATGCTCGATGCGATTCATGTTGGGTGATCTGGGTGGCCAAATAATTCCCTCGAACTGTTCAGAATTTTCTTCAAACAAATCGCGAACAATTGTGGCCAGGCGACATGACATCTTTGACTGGGAACATGAAGCCTCCTATAACTGCGAACGTGTTGCCAGGGCATGATGCTGTGCATGAACTGACCTCCCGATTACGCCTCATAAATGCTCGATGCGATTCATGTTGGGTGATCTGGGTGGACAAATAATTCGCTCGAACTGTACAGAATTTTCTTCAAACAAATCACGAACAATTGTGGCCAGGTGACATGACATCATTGTCTGGGAACATGAAGCCTCCTATAACTGCGAACGTGTTGCCAGGGCATGATGCTGTGCAGGAACTGACCTCCCGATTACGCCTCATAAATGCTCGATGCGAATCATGTTGGGTGATCTGGGTGGCCAAATAATTCGCTCGAACTGTTCAGAATTTTCTTCAAACAAATCGCGAACAATTGTGGCCAGGTGACATGACATCATTGTCTGGGAACATGAAGCCTCCTATAACTGCGAACGTGTTGCCAGGGCATGATGCTGTGCAGGAACTGACCTCCCAATTGTGCCTCATAAATGCTCGATGCGATTCATGTTGGGTGATCTGGGTGGCCAAATAATTCGCTCGAACTGTTCAGAATTTTCTTCAAACAAATCGCGAACAATTGTGGCCAGGTGACATGACATCATTGTCTGGGAACATGTAGCCTCCTATAACTGCGAACGTGTTGCCAGGGCATGATGCTGTGCATGAACTGACCTCCCGATTACGCCTCATAAATGCTCGATGCGATTCATGTTGGGTGATCTGGGTGGCCAAATAATTCGCTCGAACTGTTCAGAATTTTCTTCAAACAAATCGCGAACAATTGTGGCCAGGTGACATGACATCATTGTCTGGGAACATGAAGCCTCCTATAACTGCGAACGTGTTGCCAGGGCATGATGCTGTGCAGGAACTGACCTCCCGATTATGCCTCATAAATGCTTGATGCGATTCATGTTGGGTGATCTGGGTGGCCAAATAATTCGCTCGAACTGTTCAGAATTTTCTTCAAACAAATCGCGAACAATTGTGGCCAGGTGACATGACATCATTGTCTGGGAACATGAAGCCTCCTATAACTGCGAACGTGTTGCCAGGGCATGATGCTGTGCAGGAACTGACCTCCCGATTACGCCTCATAAATGCTCGATGCAATTCATGTTGGGTGATCTGGGTGGCCAAATAATTCGCTCGAACTGTTCAGAATTTTCTTCAAACAAATCCCGAACAATTGTGGCCAGGTGACATGACATCATTGTCTGGGAACATGAAGCCTCCTATAACTGCGAACGTGTTGCCAGGGCATGATGCTGTGCATGAACTGACCTCCCGATTACGCCTCATAAATGCTCGATGCGATTCATGTTGGGTGATCTGGGTGGCCAAATAATTCGCTCGAACTGTTCAGAATTTTCTTCAAACAAATCGCGAACAATTGTGGCCAGGTGACATGACATCATTGTCTGGGAACATGAAGCCTCCTATAACTGCGAACGTGTTGCCAGGGCATGATGCTGTGCAGGAACTGACCTCCCGATTACGCCTCATAAATGCTCGATGCGATTCATGTTGGGTGATCTTGGTGGCCAAATAATTCGCTCGAACTGTTCAGAAGTTTCCTCAAACAAATCGCGAACAATTGTGGCCAGGCGACATGACATCATTGTTTGGGAACATGAAGCCTCCTATAACTGCAAACGTGTTACCAGGGCATGATGCTGTGCATGAACTGACCTCCCGATTACGCCTCATAAATGCTCGATGCGATTCATGTTGGGTGATCTGGGTGGCCAAATAATTCCCTCAAACTGTTCAGAATTTTCTTCAAACAAATCGCGAACAATTGTGGCCAGGCGACATGACATCTTTGACTGGGAACATGAAGCCTCCTATAACTGCGAACGTGTTGCCAGGGCATGATGCTGTGCATGAACTGACCTCCCGATTACGCCTCATAAATGCTCGATGCGATTCATGTTGGGTGATCTGGGTGGCCAAATAATTCGCTCGAACTGTTCAGAATTTTCTTCAAACAAATCGCGAACAATTGTGGCCAGGTGACATGACATCATTGTCTGGGAACATGAAGGATCCTATAACTGCGAACGTGTTGCCAGGGCATGATGCTGTGCAGGAACTGACCTCTCGATTACGCCTCATAAATGCTCGATGCGAATCATGTTGGGTGATCTGGGTGGCCAAATAATTCGCTCGAACTGTTCAGAATTTTCTTCAAACAAATCGCGAACAATTGTGGCCAGGTGACATGACATCATTGTCTGGGAACATGAAGCCTCCTATAACTGCGAACGTGTTGCCAGGGCATGATGCTGTGCAGGAACTGACCTCCCAATTGTGCCTCATAAATGCTCGATGCGATTCATGTTGGGTGATCTGGGTGGCCAAATAATTCGCTCGAACTGTTCAGAATTTTCTTCAAACAAATCGCGAACAATTGTGGCCAGGTGACATGACATCATTGTCTGGGAACATGAAGCCTCCTATAACTGCGAACGTGTTGCCAGGGCATGATGCTGTGCATGAACTGACCTCCCGATTACGCCTCATAAATGCTCGATGCGATTCATGTTGGGTGATCTGGGTGGCCAAATAATTCGCTCGAACTGTTCAGAATTTTCTTCAAACAAATCGCGAACAATTGTGGCCAGGCGACATGACATCATTGTCTGGGAACATGAAGCCTCCTATAACTGCGAATGTGTTGCCAGGGCATGATGCTGTGCATGAACTGACCTCCCGATTACGCCTCATAAATGCTCGATGCGATTCATGTTGGGTGATCTGGGTGGCCAAATAATTCGCTCGAACTGTTCAGAATTTTCTTCAAACAAATCGCGAACAATTGTGGCCAGGTGACATGACATCATTGTCTGGGAACATGAAGCCTCCTATAACTGCGAACGTGTTGCCAGGGCATGATGCTGTGCAGGAACTGACCTCCTGATTACGCCTCATAAATGCTCAATGCGATTCATGTTGGGTGATCTGGGTGGCCAAATAATTCGCTCGAACTGTTCAGAATTTTCTTCAAACAAATCGCGAACAATTGTGGCCAGGTGACATGACATCATTGTCTGGGAACATGAAGCCTCCTATAACTGCGAACGTGTTGCCAGGGCATGATGCTGTGCAGGAACTGACCTCCCGATTACGCCTCATAAATGCTCGATGCGATTCATGTTGGGTGATCTTGGTGGCCAAATAATTCGCTCGAACTGTTCAGAATTTTCCTCAAACAAATCGCGAACAATTGTGGCCAGGCGACATGACATCATTGTTTGGGAACATGAAGCCTCCTATAACTGCAAACGTGTTGCCAGGGCATGATGCTGTGCATGAACTGACCTCCCGATTATGCCTCATAAATGCTCGATGCGATTCATGTTGGGTGATCTGGGTGGCCAAATAATTCCCTCGAACTGTTCAGAATTTTCTTCAAACAAATCGCGAACAATTGTGGCCAGGCGACATGACATCATTGTTTCGGAACATGAAGCCCCCTATAACTGCGAACGTGTTGCCAGGGCATGATGCTGTGCATGAACTGACCTCCCGATTACGCCTCATAAATGCTCGATGCGATTCATGTTGGGTGATCTGGGTGGCCAAAGAATTCGCTCGAACTGTTCAGAATTTTCTTCAAACAAATCGCGAACAATTGTGGCCAGGTGACATGACATCATTGTCTGGGAACATGAAGCCTCCTATAACTGCGAACGTGTTGCCAGGGCATGATGCTGTGCAGGAACTGACCTCCCGATTACGCCTCATAAATGCTCGATGCGATTCATGTTGGGTGATCTGGGTGGCCAAATAATTCCCTCGAACTGTTCAGAATTTTCTTCAAACAAATCGCGAACAATTGTGGCCAGGTGACATGACATCATTGTCTGGGAACATGAAGCCTCCTATAACTGCGAACGTGGTGCCAGGGCATGATGCTGTGCATGAACTGACCTCCCGATAACGCCTCATAAATGCTCGATGCGATTCATGTTGGGTGATCTGGGTGGCCAAATAATTCCCTCGAACTGTTCAGAATTTTCTTCAAACAAATCGCGAACAATTGTGGCCAGGCGACTTGACATCATTGTTTGGGAACATGAAGCCTCCTATAACTGCGAACGTGTTGCCAGGGCATGATGCTGTGCATGAACTGACCTCCCGATTACGCCTCATAAATGCTCGATGCGATTCATGTTGGGTGATCTGGGTGGCCAAATAATTCGCCCGAACTGTTCAGAATTTTCCTCAAACAAATCGCGAACAATTGTGGGCAGGCGACATGACATCATTGTCTGGGAACATGAAGCCTCCTATAACTGCGAAAGTGTTGCCAGGGAATGATGCTGTGCAGGAACTGACCTCCCGATTATGCCTCATAAATGCTCGATGCGATTCATGTTGGGTGATCTGGGTGGCCATATAATTCGCTCGAACTGTTCAGAATTTTCTTCAAACAAATCGCGAACAATTGTGGCCAGGTGACATGACATCATTGTCTGGGAACATGAAGCCTCCTATAACTGCGAACGTGTTGCCAGGGCATGATGCTGTGCATGAACTGACCTCCCGATTACGCCTCATAAATGCTCGATGCGATTCATGTTGGGTGATCTGGGTGGCCAAATAATTCGCTCGAACTGTTCAGAATTTTCTTCAAACAAATCGCGAACTATTGTGGCCAGGTGACATGACATCATTGTCTGGGAACATGAAGCCTCCTATAACTGCGAACGTGTTGCCAGGGCATGATGCTGTGCATGAACTGACCTCCCGATTACGCCTCATAAATGCTCGATGCGATTCATGTTGGGTGATCTGGGTGGCCAAATAATTCGCTCGAACTGTTCAGAATTTTCTTCAAACAAATCGCGAACAATTGTGGCCAGGCGACATGACATCATTGTTTGGGAGCATGAAGCCTCCTATAACTGCGAACGTGTTGCCAGGGCATGATGCTGTGCAGGAACTGACCTCCCGATTACGCCTCATAAATGCTCGATGCGATTCATGTTGGGTGATCTGGGTGGCCAAATAATTCCCTCGAACTGTTCAGAATTTTCTTCAAACAAATCGCGAACAATTGTGGCCAGGCGACATGACATCATTGTCTGGGAACATGAAGCCTCCTATAACTGCGAACGTGTTGCCAGGGCATGATGCTGTGCAGGAACTGACCTCCCGATTACGCCTGATAAATGCTCGATGCGATTCATGTTGGGTGATCTGGGTGGCCAAATAATTCCCTCGAACTGTTCGGAATTTTCTTCAAACAAATCGCGAACAATTGTGGCCAGGTGACATGACATCATTGTCTGGGAACATGAAGCCTCCTATAACTGCGAACGTGTTGCCAGGGCATGATGCTGTGCATGAACTGACCTCCCGATTACGCCACATAAATGCTCGATGCGATTCATGTTGGGTGATCTGGGTGGCCAAATAATTCGCTCGAACTGTTCAGAATTTTCTTCAAACAAATCACGAACAATTGTGGCCAGGCGACATGACATCATTGTCTGGGAACATGAAGCCTCCTATAACTGCGAACGTGTTGCCAGGGCATGATGCTGTGCATGAACTGACCTCCCGATTACGCCTCATAAATGCTCGATGTGATTCATGTTGGGTGATCTGCTAGGCCAAATAATTCGCTCGAACTGTTCAGAATTTTCTTCAAACAAATCGCGAACAATTGTGGCCAGGTGACATGACATCATTGTCTGGGAACATGAAGCCTCCTATAACTGCGAACGTGTTGCCAGGGCATGATGCTGTGCATGAACTGACCTCCCGATTACGCCTCATAAATGCTCGATGCGATTCATGTTGGGTGATCTGGGTGGCCAAATAATTCGCTCGAACTGTTCAGAATTTTCTTCAAACAAATCGCGAACAATTGTGGCCAGGTGACATGACATCATTGTCTGGGAACATGAAGCCTCCTATAACTGCGAACGTGTTGCCAGGGCATGATGCTGTGCATGAACTGACCTCCCGATTACGCCTCATAAATGCTCGATGCGATTCATGTTGGGTGATCTGGGTGGCCAAATAATTCCCTCGAACTGTTCAGAATTTTCTTCAAACAAATCGCGAACTATTGTGGCCAGGCGACATGACATCATTGTTTGGGAGCATGAAGCCTCCTATAACTGCGAACGTGTTGCCAGGGCATGATGCTGTGCATGAACTGACCTCCCGATTACGCCTCATAAATGCTCGATGCGATTCATGTTGGGTGATCTGGGTGGCCAAATAATTCCCTCGAACTGTTCAGAATTTTCTTCAAACAAATCGCGAACAATTGTGGCCAGGCGACATGACATCATTGTCTGGGAACATGAAGCCTCCTATAACTGCGAACGTGTTGCCAGGGCATGATGCTGTGCAGGAACTGACCTCCCGATTACGCCTCATAAATGCTCGATGCGATTCATGTTGGGTGATCTGGGTGGCCAAATAATTCCCTCGAACTGTTCGGAATTTTCTTCAAACAAATCGCGAACAATTGTGGCCAGGTGACATGACATCATTGTCTGGTAACATGAAGCCTCCTATAACTGCGAACGTGTTGCCAGGGCATGATGCTGTGCATGAACTGACCTCCCGATTACGCCTCATAAATGCTCGATGCGATTCATGTTGGGTGATCTGGGTGGCCAAATAATTCGCTCGAACTGTTCAGAATTTTCTTCAAACAAATCGCGAACAATTGTGGCCAGGCGACATGACATCATTGTCTGGGAACATGAAGCCTCCTATAACTGCGAACGTGTTGCCAGGGCATGATGCTGTGCATGAACTGACCTCCCGATTACGCCTCATAAATGCTCGATGCGATTCATGTTGGGTGATCTGGGTGGCCAAATAATTCCCTCGAACTGTTCAGAATTTTCTTCAAACAAATCGCGAACAATTGTGGCCAGGTGACATGACATCATTGTCTGGGAACATGAAGCCTCCTATAACTGCGAACGTGTTGCCAGGGCATGATGCTGTGCATGAACTGACCTCCCGATTACGCCTCATAAATGCTCGATGCGATTCATGTTGGGTGATCTGGGTGGCCAAATAATTCGCTCGAACTGTTCAGAATTTTCTTCAAACAAATCGCAAACAATTGTGGCCAGGTGACATGACATCATTGTCTGGGATCATGAAGCCTCTTATAACTGCGAACGTGTTGCCAGGGCATGATGCTGTGCATGAACTGACCTCCCGATTACGCCTCATAAATGCTCGATGCGATTCATGTTGGGTGATCTGCTGGGCCAAATAATTCGCTCGAACTGTTCAGAATTTTCTTCAAACAAATCGCGAACAATTGTGGCCAGGTGACATGACATCATTGTCTGGGAACATGAAACCTCCTATAACTGCGAACGTGTTGCCAGGGCATGATGCTGTGCATGAACTGACCTCCCGATTACGCCTCATAAATGCTCGATGCGATTCATGTTGGGTGATCTGGGTGGCCAAATAATTCCCTCGAACTGTTCAGAATTTTCTTCAAACAAATCGCGAACAATTGTGGCCAGGTGACATGACATCATTGTCTGGGAACACGAAGCCTCCTATAACTGCGATCGTGTTGCCAGGGCATGATGCTGTGCATGAACTGACCTCCCGATTACGCCTCATAAATGCTCGATGCGATTCATGTTGGGTGATCTGGGTGGCCAAATAATTCGCTCGAACTGTTCAGAATTTTCTTCAAACAAATCGCGAACAATTGTGGCCAGGCAACATGACATCATTGTCTGGGAACATGAAGCCTCCTATAACTGCAAACGTGTTGCCAGGGCATGATGCTGTGCATGAACTGACCTCCCGATTACGCCTCATAAATGCTCGATGCGATTCATGTTGGGTGATCTGGGTGGCCAAATAATTCGCTCGAACTGTTCAGAATTTTCTTCAAACAAATCGCAAACTATTGTGGCCAGGTGACATGACATCATTGTCTGGGAACATGAAGCCTCTTATAACTGCGAACGTGTTGCCAGGGCATGATGCTGTGCATGAACTGACCTCCCGATTACGCCTCATAAATGCTCGATGCGATTCATGTTGGGTGATCTGGGTGGATAAATAATTCGCTCGAACTGTTCAGAATTTTCTTCAAACAAATCGCGAACAATTGTGGCCAGGTGACATGACATCATTGTCTGGGAACATGAAGCCTCCTATAACTGCGAACGTGTTGCCAGGGCATGATGCTGTGCATGAACTGACCTCCCGATTACGCCTCATAAATGCTCGATGCGACTCATGTTGGGTGATCTGGGTGGCCAAATAATTCCCTCGAACTGTTCAGAATTTTCTTCAAACAAATCGCGAACAATTGTGGCCAGGTGACATGACATCATTGTCTGGGAACACGAAGCCTCCTATAACTGCGATCGTGTTGCCAGGGCATGATGCTGTGCATGAACTGACCTCCCAATTACGCCTCATAAATGCTCGATGCGATTCATGTTGGGTGATCTGGGTGGCCAAATAATTCCCTCGAACTGTTCAGAATTTACTTCAAACAAATCGCGAACAATTGTGGCCAGGCGACATGACATCATTGTCTGGGAACATGAAGCCTCCTATAACTGCGAACGTGTTGCCAGGGCATGATGCTGTGCATGAACTGACCTCCCGATTACGCCTCATAAATGCTCGATGCGATTCATGTTGGGTGATCTGGGTGGCCAAATAATTCGCTCGAACTGTTCAGAATTTTCTTCAAACAAATCGCGAACAATTGTGGCCAGGTGACATGACATCATTGTCTGGGAACATGAAGCCTCCTATAACTGCGAACGTGTTGCCAGGGCATGATGCTGTGCAGGAACTGACCTCCCGATTATGCCTCATAAATGCTCGATGCGATTCATGTTGGGTGATCTGGGTGGCCAAATAATTCGCTCGAACTGTTCAGAATTTTCTTCAAACAAATCGCGAACAATTGTGGCCAGGTGACATGACATCATTGTCTGGGAACATGAAGCCTCCTATAACTGCGAACGTGTTGCCAGGGCATGATGCTGTGCATGAACTGACCTCCCGATTACGCCTCATAAATGCTCGATGCGATTCATGTTGGGTGATCTGGGTGGCCAAATAATTCGCTCGAACAGTTCAGAATTTTCTTGAAACAAATCGCGAACAATTGTGGCCAGGCGACATGACATCATTGTCTGGGAACATGAAGCCTCCTATAACTGCGAACGTGTTGCCAGGGCATGATGCTGTGCAGGAACTGACCTCCCGATTATGCCTCATAAATGCTCGATGCGATTCATGTTGGGTGATCTGGGTGGCCAAATAATTCGCTCGAACTGTTCAGAATTTTCTTCAAACAAATCACGAACAATTGTGGCCAGGTGACATGACATCATTGTCTGGGAACATGAAGCCTCCTATAACTGCGAACGTGTTGCCAGGGCATGATGCTGTGCATGAACTGACCTCCCAATTACGCCTCATAAATGCTCGATGCGATTCATGTTGGGTGATCTGGGTGGCCAAATAATTCCCTCGAACTGTTCAGAATTTACTTCAAACAAATCGCGAACAATTGTGGCCAGGCGACATGACATCATTGTCTGGGAACATGAAGCCTCCTATAACTGCGAACGTATTGCCAGGGCATGATGCTGTGCATGAACTGACCTCCCGATTACGCCTCATAAATGCTCGATGCGATTCATGTTGGGTGATCTGGGTGGCCAAATAATTCGCTCGAACTGTTCAGAATTTTCTTCAAACAAATCGCGAACAATTGTGGCCAGGCGACATGACATCATTGTCTGGGAACATGAAGCCTCCTATAACTGCGAACTTGTTGCCAGGGCATGATGCTGTGCATGAACTGACCTCCCGATTACGCCTCATAAATGCTCGATGCGATTCATGTTGGGTGATCTGGGTGGCCAAATAATTCGCTCGAACTGTTCAGAATTTTCTTCAAACAAATCGCGAACAATTGTGGCCAGGTGACATGACATCATTGTCTGGGAACATGAAGCCTCCTATAACTGCGAACGTGTTGCCAGGGCATGATGCTGTGCATGAACTGACCTCCCGATTCCGCCTCATAAATGCTCGATGCGATTCATGTTGGGTGATCTGGGTGGCCAAATAATTCGCTCGAACTGTTCAGAATTTTCTTCAAACAAATCGCGAACAATTGTGGCCAGGTGACATGACATCATTGTCTGGGAACATGAAGCCTCCTATAACTGCGAACGTGTTGCCAGGGCATGATGCTGTGCAGGAACTGACCTCCCGATTATGCCTCATAAATGCTCGATGCGATTCATGTTGGGTGATCTGTGTGGCCAAATAATTCGCTCGAACTGTTCAGAATTTTCTTCAAACAAATCGCGAACAATTGTGGCCAGGTGACATGACATCATTGTCTGTTAACATGAAGCCTCCTATAACTGCGAACGTGTTGCCAGGGCATGATGCTGTGCATGAACTGACCTCCCGATTACACCTCATAAATGCTCGATGCGATTCATGTTGGGTGATCTGGGTGGCCAAATAATTCGCTCGAAGTGTTCAGAATTTTCTTCAAACAAATCGCGAACAATTGTGGCCAGGCGACATGACATCATTGTTTGGGAACATGAAGCCTCCTATAACTGCGAACGTGTTGCCTGGGCATGATGCTGTGCATGAACTGACCTCCCGATTACGCCTCATAAATGCTCGATGCGATTCATGTTGGGTGATCTGGGTGGCCAAATAATTCGCTCGAACTGTTCAGAATTTTCTTCAAACAAATCGCGAACAATTGTGGCCAGGTGACATGACATCATTGTCTGGGAACATGAAGCCTCCTATAACTGCAAACGTGTTGCCAGGGCATGATGCTGTGCATGAACTGACCTCCCGATTACGCCTCATAAATGCTTGATGCGATTCATGTTGGGTGATCTGGGTGGCCAAATAATTCGCTCGAACTGTTCAGAATTTTCTTCAAACAAATCGCGAACAATTGTGGCCAGGCGACATGACATCATTGTTTGGGAACATGAAGCCTCCTATAACTGCGAACGTGTTGCCAGGGCATGATGCTGTGCATGAACTGACCTCCCGATTACGCCTCATAAATGCTCGATGCGATTCATGTTGGGTGATCTGGGTGGCCAAATAATTCGCTCGAACTGTTCAGAATTTTCCTCAAACAAATCGCGAACAATTGTGGCCAGGCGACATGACATCATTGTCTGGGAACATGAAGCCTCCTATAACTGCGAACGTGTTGCCAGGGCATGATGCTGTGCATGAACTGACCTCCCGATTACGCCTCATAAATGCTCGATGCGATTCATGTTGGGTGATCTGGGTGGCCAAATAATTCGCTCGAACTGTTCAGAATTTTCTTCAAACAAATCGCGAACAATTGTGGCCAGGCGACATGACATCATTGTTTGGGAACATGAAGCCTCCTATAACTGCGAACGTGTTGCCAGGGCATGATGCTGTGCATGAACTGACCTCCCGATTACGCCTCATAAATGCTCGATGCGATTCATGTTGGGTGATCTGGGTGGCCAAATAACTCCCTCGAACTGTTCAGAATTTTCCTCAAACAAATCGCGAACAATTGTGGCCAGGTGACATGACATCATTGTCTGGGAACATGAAGCCTCCTATAACTGCGAACGTGTTGCCAGGGCATGATGCTGTGCATGAACTGACCTCCCGATTACGCCTCATAAATGCTCGATGCGATTCATGTAGGGTGATCTGGGTGGCCAAATAATTCCCTCGATCTGTTCAGAATTTTCTTCAAACAAATCGCGAACAATTGTGGCCAGGCGACATGACATCATTGTCTGGGAACATGAAGCCTCCTATAACTGCGAACGTGTTGCCAGGGCATGATGCTGTGCATGAACTGACCTCCCGATTATGCCTCATAAATGCTCGATGCGATTCATGTTGGGTGATCTGGGTGGCCAAATAATTCCCTCGAACTGTTCAGAATTTTCTTCAAACAAATCGCGAACAATTGTGGCCAGGCGACATGACATCATTGTCTGGGAACATGAAGCCTCCTATAACTGCGAACGTGTTGCCAGGGCATGATGCTGTGCATGAACTGACCTCCCGATTACGCCTCATAAATGCTCGATGCGATTCATGTTGGGTGATCTGGGTGGCCAAATAATTCCCTCGAACTGTTCAGAATTTTCTTCAAACAAATCGCGAACAATTGTGGCCAGGCGACATGACATCATTGTTTGGGAACATGAAGCCTCCTATAACTGCGAACGTGTTGCCAGGGCATGATGCTGTGCATGAACTGACCTCCCGATTACGCCTCATAAATGCTCGGTGCGATTCATGTTGGGTGATCTGGATGGCCAAATAATTCGCTCGAACTGTTCAGAATTTTCCTCAAACAAATCGCGAACAATTGTGGCCAGGCGACATGACATCATTGTCTGGGAACATGAAGTCCGTGTGTGGCTGCAAATATTCTAGAAGTAACAGGAGTGAATCATTTTCAGCCATTTAACGGTTCAGCTGGACCAGAGGATCCAGTCCATTCCATGCAAGCACAGCCATCTCCACTATGGAGCCATGACCAGCCATGTGGAGAACGTGGGTCCATTTCTTCATGGGAGTCTGCGCCACACTTGATCCCTACCGTCAGCTTTTACCAAACGTAATCGGGACTCATCTGACCAGGGCACTGTTGTCCAGTCGTCTAGGGTCCAACCGATGTGGTCACGAACCCAGGAGATGCCCTCAACGTGCTGTCGTTCTGTTTGCAAACGCAATCGCGTCGATTGTCTCTTGCCACAGCCCATTAGCGCTACACATCGCTTCACTGTCCTGACCGATATGTTCGTCGGTTCTTCGTACATCTTACACTGATTTCTGCGGTTATTTCACGCAGTGGTGCTTATCCGTTAGCTCTAAGAACTCTACGCAAACGTCGTTGCTCTGGTCGTTAAGTGAAGACCGTCACCCACTGCGTTGTTCGTGGTGAGACATAATGCGTGAAATTTGGTGTTCTACCCATACTCTTGACACTGTCGATCTCGGAATATTAAATTCCCTAACGATTTCCGAAATCGAATGCCCTTTGCTTCTAGCTCCAACTGCGTTCCGCGTTCAAAGTCTATTGATTTCCGCCGGGAGGCCGCAATCACGTCGGAAACCTATTCACATTGTAACGGTACCACCGAACACCTTAAAAGGGCAATCGATGATAACGTTATACGTCTGTGAGGAATTTTTGATATGTGACCGTGAGATAAGCTAATGGAAACAGAATCAAATTGGGAATCGTTGCCGAAACACTGCGGCATAGTATAAACAATAGTACACAGACGTTCTCCCAGCACAAAAGAAAGTTGTAACATTGCATATTAAAACAGGGCGCCAGCCTAATTAGGCATTCTTGTCTCAAGGAAAATGATAAAGCGAAGGCACTGCTAAGGCTAACCTAACCTTCCTTGACACACATACTAAACTCTTTCCTTTTATCTGTTCACACTACAACACAGTAACCTAACTTTGCAGATAAATGTGCTGCTAAGTAGTAAGTCAGATAAGCAGAAGGCCAAGAAGATAGTACACAGCAACATATGCCTCTCAACAACACGTACCTTAAATGAACTAAGTGCAAACGGTTTATAAACCAAATACCGATAGACGTGAAACTAGTAGCAGTACTGAACAGGGACAAGCTTGAAACGATTCTGAATTTAAATCAGGGGGTCCACTAATGATCATAATCTATAACTTCATTGCGCAATACAGGGTCTCTATGCCTGTGCATTAACCAACCTGCATTTGAATAAATAACACAGTAAACGGTTCTTTCTTAAATTCGTTTTGAAACAACTAAACAAAATGCAAATCTAACTACACTGGCTCTGAAGGAGCCTTTGCATTGCTTCCTTAAGTAACTAGGCTAGCACACGAGGACCCTTAAACTTTCATCGTTTGAAGAAACATGCTCATTAACAAAACTACCCCAGTATGTATGAGAAAAGGTATGTACTCTTATCATTAATTATTAGTTAAGTAAAACACAACAAATTATAACTGTTTAATTAACATATGCTTTCATAAGCAGTCTTTTGACCTACTCAAAATTATAATTGGCTGCGCAAAACACAACACATCGCTAAATTCGAGTTCATCCACTTCCTTATAATAAATTTGGACAGTCTGAATTAAATTCTCTAGGATAGGAATCCTGTCCAGATTTGTGATAATCACGGGTGTAAGATAGAGGTTTTAGTAACACCACGATTATTATTAAAATCAAGCAGTTTTTACAAATACGTGGCCCATTTACATAGTGTCAAATATAAAACAATTTATTGGAAGGCTGGTGGTACTGGTGGCGCAATTTGCAGTGGCTATTAACCTGGCGGCGATGCAGTCATGACAGTATTGTTAGCCTTGCCCTAATACTGATCGTCTTGGAGTCGAAATAATATTTTTATAGGGCCAAACACCAAGCCATGATAATGGTGTCACCAAATACGGCATCCTAGGCCCATAAATACTGGCCTTAAACTCTTGTTGCCTCAAACCTCGATGCACAGCCACTATCATCCGCTGCTGCTAGCCAGGTGTTAACCACAGCACTGCTCAGTCCAGACTCCCAACTCGGCACAAAGGACGAGTTGCCACTTGCGCGCCAACCACATCTTTTCCAATCCACCATGCTACTTCCGTAGCTGCGGAGCTTTCCCACATATTTTACATTTCACCCTACGTTCCCTAATCATGGATCAAGTTATTTATAGTACATTACATAACAATGATTTCAGTAATTAATTAAATTCACAAGCATGATTTAAACATCGTTCAAAAATTCACGTAACTGAAACATGTGTACATAGTTAAAGAATTTCCATGACAGATATATTATACATAACCAATACTACAAATTGCCATAGAAATATCGATACAAATACCAAATATGTCAAAAATATGTGTTACAACATGAGTATCCTGAGTACAAATGACAGTTCCGCCAAAGCACTGCCCTATTGTACCTTGTGTACGCGATAACACCGCCATCTGTATATGTGCATTTCTCATGACTTCCGTCGCCTTTTCGAATGTCTGTGCTTACTTTGAAGCAAATTTTACCGATATGACTAGCCCATGTTGTTTTAGAGCGGTTGGTTGGTTGGTTGGTTGGGGGAAGAGACCAAACAGCGAGGTCATCGGTCTCATCGGATTAGGGAAGGACGGGGAAGGAAGTCGGCCGTGCCCTTTCATAGGAACCATCCCGGCATTTGCCTAGAGCGATTTAGGGAAATCACGGAAAACCTAAATCAGGATGTCCGGACGTGTTTAGAGCGGTGTCTCTGTACTTGGCATAATAGCAGTTGTGCATATTGATCACTTATCATATATCTACATGCATATTGCATTGTCTGCAGTTAATAAGAAATTTTATATACTGAAATACTATAATTTGGTTTCGAATCTTGAAAATAAGAAGTGTTCTGTGATTGAATTGTGAGAATTCTATTCCGCTCATTAATCCCAAACATTCCACCGTTACTAAGACCTAATCCTCATTTCAGTAAAGTGTAAACATATCTTAAACAACACTTATCGAAAATGAAAATTAGAGCTAAAAACCACAACAGATGCAATTATTTTCAGGCCTAATTTTAGTTTTCAACAATAGTTAATTAAAATATATTTACACCTTATTGACACCAATGAAAGTACTCACTGATAATGGTATTGCTGCACTGACACATTTCTCTCTCTAATTCCAGTCGATTATCACAAAAAAGTTGTCCTCAGACTATCGATCTTTATCCACAATGACCCTCTTCAGATCCTGTTAACTGAAACTGACTGGCATTAAAGAAAGTGTGACACAGTCGCGGTTTGCAAGGAAAGTAGTACTTAATCACTGTTGGGCATAAAAAGGAACATTTTTGCGAAATAGGTGGACTTAAATTCACATAACTAATTGAAATAGCTGATTATCTGTTTCATATCTGAAGAAAGACTTAGTTTTAGAAATTCTGTTAACCTTGAAGTATAGCTTATATGCATTATCATGTCGACACGTCGACACCTAATGCTGATGATCCACCTATGGGTGGGCCAGAAATGTGTTAGTAATCGCAGTGATAACTTCAAAATAACTGGCTGCGATTTAAGTCACAACTAGACGTCCCAACAGCCAATTAAAAGTAGCATATAGGATTCAGTGTCAAGTGTGATTTGTTAACCAAAGAAATCAACCGACAGCCAATTATCTGTGAGAAAAAATTTACTTGGCAGCAGCACACACACACACACACACACACACACACACACATATATATATATATATATATATATATATATATATATATGGCTAGAATATGATATTGAACAACTCCCCCCCCCCCCCATAAAATCTTGGTTGTGGTGACAGACCGATCAGCAGCACATCGTGAGGTCTAGGTTACATTGAAAGGTGGTAATTGGATTGAAAGTCGGTGAATACCAAGCAGAGGTTGTGGTAACAGATTAGTCTCTACTACAGAAGCTTAATGTTCGGGTTTGCACCACATTTAAACACAAACAACGAACTTCTCATCATTAAAATTAAAGCCGTAAGGTAAATTCAGATAATAGCATAGTGTTTGTTTTAACTTGAGACAGCTAAATATATCGAAAACAATGTATCGTATGATAAAAATGTTATAGGTTAAACCACCCCTCCTTCGTGGGTGCGTCAACTTTGTATTTGAAATGGGAACGCCCATTTTTATTACATATTCGACTCTACGCCAAAAAATATTTAACGTTTACTTAAACCATGGTTTTATAATCGAGGAATATGGTGCAGTAGTAGACAAACATCATGGGTACCTCATTTTGCATTTAAGAACTGACGAATCTAGCTCTACATCACCTTTACGATGTTAAAGAAAACCTTTGTATTCTAACGGTTGATATTTATGTTCTAAATTTACTTTACTGTTGCAAATTTGACTGTTCAGTACGATTTGATTAGTGTTTGCAATATCTTGTTGTAAACTACGTTTACTTGAACCAGAAACAACGATGTGGGTGCAATAGTTTTGTGTTAGAATCAAGTGGAAATGAAGCACCCCGCTGGTGACAGACAAGGGGACTCATCGATATCAAGCATCCCGAACAGAACAAAAAACTATTGCATCCACATCGTTGTTCCAGGATCACGTTAAACGTAGCTTCTAACAAGACCATGAAATGGCTGACCATCTTGTACTGTACAATGAAATTTATATCTTTAAAGTAAATTTCGAACTTAAATATCAACCGTTAGAACAAAAAGGTTTACATTTACATAATAAATGCAATGTAGAAACAAATGCGTCGGTTCTTCAATAAGAAAACACATTCGCTCTTCATATTTGTTGTTACAGCCCCATATACCACAAATAAGTGGCGTAGAGTCGGAAAATGCAGTACAGTGGGGAGTTCCCATATAAAAATACGACATTGGTTCCGCCCAAGCAAAACGGGTTGCTAGGAGTGGCCAGCAGAAGCAGAAGCAGAAGCACTTAGAATATTTTTACCGTGCGATGCGCCGTGTTCGAGATATTTAGTTGTCAAAACAAATACCTATATGTTGGATAATGGGCAATGACAAGGCTCCAACAAGTACTTCAATAGGTATTATACACATGTATAGTAAATAGACTACGAAAAATTCAAGGGCGTGTTCACTAGGTAACTTAAGGGTACTTCAACACGAAAGTATATAAAAAATTGAAGTGAGTGTTTGGCGTCATTGGCCGCGAGGCCCCTTGCGGAGCAGGTCCGGCCGCCTTGGTGCAGGTCTTATTGCATTCGACGCCACATTGGGCGACCTGCGGGGGGGACGAAATGATAATGAAGACAACACAACACCCAATCCCTAAGCGGAGAATGTCTCCGACCCAGCCGGGGATCGAACACCCGGCCCCGTAGGACGGCAATCCGTCCCGTTGACCACTTTTTTTCTTTTTAATATCATTTTGTTCATTATAGTTCGTTGTAATTGTTCGGGACGGACGTCCCCTGACGCCCGTTGAAGTTCCTTATTGATCCAGTCACACAGTTTTTATTTTTTTATTTTTTATTTTTTTTACTACAGCGGGCAACTAACCCTCCGACCGAACACGCTGACTTACCGTGTCGGCACCATACAGCTATCTGGGTGGACGAAAGTATATAATAAACTTGTGTAGGTATCTTCCCATTACACTTAAACCGTCCCCGATGTTATTTTGTAACTGGAAAATCTGTACCTCCCATTCTTTTGATTTGCATACCTTCAACCGTAGAACAGATAACTGACTCTTTATCAGTAAGTACCTGGCATGAAATTTAAGGACAAGGGATAGTTGCACTCAGGGGAGAATGTAATTTTCATTATTCATTCACACACTAAAAACTTCCTTTTTCATCCCTTTCAAGTGTTATAATGACTTCAGTTACACATTTGCACACTTCACTGGCGTGAACATATCATTTCAGTTGCAGTGATACAGTTATATGGCCAGAAATACCAGTTAAGGACGCCGGCCGCTGTGGCCGAGCGCCGGCATGGTAGAGCTCAGCGTGTTCGGTCAGAGGGTTAGCTGCCCTCTCTGATAAAAAAAAACTGAGTTAATGGATCAACGACGAACTGAAACCTCCGCCCCGAGCAGATGCAACGAACTAAAACGAACAAAATGACATTACAAAAACCGGTTCTAGGCGCTTCAGTCTGGAACAGCGTGACCTCTACGGTCGCAGTTTCGAATCCTGCCTCGGGCATGGATGTGTGCGATGTCCTTAGGTTAGTTAGGTTTAAGTAGTTTTAAGTTCTAGGGGACTGATGACCTCAGATGTTAAGTCCCATAGTGCTCAGAGCCATTTGAACCATAAGAAGGGTGTAAGTCAAGGCTGTAGCCTTTCGCCCCTACTCTTCAATCTGTAAATCGAGGAAGCAATGATGGAAATTAAAGAAAGGTTCAGGAGTGGAATTAAAATACAAGGTGAAAGGATATCAATGATACGATTCGCTGATGACATTGCTATCCTGAGTGAAAGTGAAGAAGAATTAAATGATCTGCTGAACGGAATGAACAGTCTAATGAGTACACAGTATGGTTTGAGAGTAAATCGGAGAAAGACGGAGGTAACGAGAAGTAGTAAAATGAGAACTTAACATCAGGATTGATGGTCACAAAGTCAAAGAAGTTAAGGAATTCTGCTACGTAGGCAGTAATATAACCAATGACGGACGGAGCAAGGAGAACCATTTTGAACCAGTTAAGAAATACAGATGCCCGTGCCTGTTCTACTTGTGACTAATCACGGAGTAACATCTCGGTGATTAGTTGCAGAAATCGCATTTCAACGTTGGTAGAGTGCGGAGGGATACTAACTGTGAATTCGTAACTGCGATTTTAAACTGTGACAAATAGCAACTAAAATAGCAGTTACCGGAAGGTAGCAGTAACAGATATAACAGAAGTCACTTTTTAGGTCACGCGTGGGCCTATCACTCGCATATAGCACGAGGAGAACTGGTGCCAGCATGTGGAGAGGCCACAACGACGGACACCCTAGGGGGAGAAACGCGGTGCCGCCAACACGCAAATGTCAGCAGGTGCGCGTCGGCTTTGTCTTGCGGTTGCGTTTGCCGCGTGCGCGGTTCGTTGTCGGCTATTCCCGGCGGATGGCGCAGTTGGCAGCTCGTGCGGGCGCAACAGGCCCCAGGCTCTCACAAGTGGTCGCTCGGCGCCCTTGGGGAGACCAGCCCGCGAGAGCAGCGAGCCCCTCCACTCCACACCGCCCGACACACCGCACAGCACTGGCTGCGGCCAGTGCGCGCTACATCTGCACCTGCAGCACGGTACACTGGTATACGTACATTTGCAATACATACCACTATTGCACGTCCAAAATTGATTTGGGATTGACATTTCGGCAGGAGCACGTGGAGACGTGGAACAGTGTTGCCACGTCCCGCACAGAACAGACGCGTAATCTTTTATTTCATTCTACTCGCAAACTATTCAACTTTATAAATACAGAAATTGAATCAATGTGTTCTGGAAGTTACAATGCGTTTTGATTTTGGTTTTATCTGCGATAACAAATTATTAAGACGATATAAAGGACAGTTTACGAAAACTCGCGACGTTACCGAATTTTCGACTTGCGAGAAACTTCATTGTTATTGAAGTTAGGTGACTACTTTATGCTAATGAAATCTTATGAATACGTCATATTTTCATGTGTTCGAAACTGGAATTCTTTCGGAGGTCTATAATGCGAGACAATTGGAGTTAAATATGATGCACAATGGTCCCCTCGCGCGTATATTACCAATCGGGCGTCCCTTACAGGCCCGACACGCTGAACAGATCGCTATAGGTTTGTAATGAAACTGGTATTAATTTTTCTGGTCGCCCTACTTAACTCTGACACAACAAAAAACAAGATTAAGCCCTTGAGCGTGTTTGTCGCGATGGTAATGTGTACCTTAAATAGGTCAATCTCTGCTGTTTAGAAAGAAAAGAGTGATACAAATAACAAGACCTCTTTAATGCAGCAGGTATATTGTGAACAGTAATATAAAATCTGCGTGATAAAAACTTAATTGCCCGCCCGGGGTGGCCGAGCGGTTCTAGGCGCTACAGTCTGGAACTGCGCGACCGCTACTGTCGCAGGTTCGAATCCTGCCTCGAGCATGGATGTGTGTGATGTCCTTAGGTTGGTTAGGTTTAAGTAGTTCTAAATTCTAGGGGACTGATGACCTCAGATGTTAAGTCCCATAGTGCTAAGAGCCATTTGAACCAGCCAAACTGCGCACTTCAATCATGTAGCTGGATCTGCCTCTGCTGCATTTCTATGGGGAAAACGAAGAAACTCAACTGAAATCACGCCGTGACGGATTCATGAAGATCCACTGTAACTATCGTCGTTTAATGAAATCATCATTTTATCCACTGAGTCTGACGGGTTTCTTCCAATCTTCAGCGGTGAAGTTCCTGTCAGCTTCTCTTGCGAGTGGTTCAACTGCAGATAGGGTAAAATTGTTATTATTCCTGGCCACGTAACATTTAATTTGGGCAGATATTAACTCTGTTGGGTTGAAATTGTGTTGGTAAGGTGATAGCCTAACGATTGTATACCCATGTTTTTTGACAGAATTGATCGTGTCGTCGCCGACCGCTGTGACCGAGCGGTTCTAGGAGCTTCAGTCCGGAACCGCGCTGCTGCTACGGTCGCAGGTTCGAATTCTGCCTCGGCCATGGATGTCTGTGATGTCCTTACGTTAGTTAGGTTTAAGTACTTCTAAGTTCTAGGGGACTGATGACCTCAGACGTTAAGTCCCAATAGTGCTTAGAGCCATTTGAACCATTTGATTTGATCGTCTCGTGAAGCTGCACTGCATCGTCGATATATATGCTACTGATGTCACTTAAAAACAGGCTCCTCCATTGACGGCATATGGGCACAGAAATGTCGCTAGTGAGAGCCAGTGTTGTGTAAAACTGTGGACAAAGAAGTTCGACAGCCTTGATAAAGTCGTGATTCTTTTTGACCAGTGACTTCCTTCCCAAACTTCAACACAGTGTTTTTGGTTGTATTCAAAGCTATAGCCATTCTGTCGATCACTTTGGTAACGGAGAGCAGCGGCCACCACTAACTCGTTCATGCTCAAAGTAGCCACGTAACTTGCAAACCATTTCCCTTGACTGCCCTGATATGGTAATCTCCTGGTCAAGAGAACGAGGTCAAATTTTTCCACTTTAAACTTTCGACGAACTTACCTCTGACGTCGTTCAGTAAGACACAGTGAATAACGGAAACAACGAGTAACAGTAACAACGAATGAAAGCATAACTCCTACAATCGTGAAAATGAACGCACTGAAAGTCACTGTTGTATACATAGTTCCGCGCAGTCAGCGCGCACACAACTTTCCCAACAGAGCGCGCCCCGCTAAGCACAACAGCGCGGGCGCAGCGCTCGTCTGTCTCCGCACTACGAGATGGCGCTGTCTTAGAGACGGACCAAATTCTGCTTCCGCCGATCCTCGTATTAATATGTAACGCAGCCAATGAGATTGCTGCTAACGTATAACCTTTTCTCTTCGTGGATCACACTCGCGCAGTGATACCTGAACGCTCGAGGTATTATAACGAGTGTACAGACCTCCGATTAGTCAGTCTGCATTAGTCTGCATTAGTCTATAGTCAAGTTTCAGTCTGCGCCTAATAAGATTATCATATTCCTGTACATAGCCCTGAAGATAAATGAATAGACACTTTGTCAAGTATCAGAGATATGTGAGAATAAGATTAACGTACCAAGACCAAAGGAACTTCAGATTGTCAGTTGTAAACAGCATCCACAATCAAGTTATGTATATCTATGCTTTTTATTATTTTAATAAATGTGTGTGAAAATGAATCGAGTTCTGTTTAAAGTTGGTCACCGTCAATCTGCTACTCTAAGCGTGCAAGTGTCATTTCTATCGTCTGACCTAACGGCAGAAGATAAACAAACCACGATAAGACCACGAGACATATTGCTGACACTCGCCTACTTCGTTAGAGCGACAAGTCAAATAATCTGATGGTGTGTGTACCGAAGGTCTTCCAGTACTCACACCACAGTCACAAACCGCAACCATCACACAGGACAGCAAGCTCGCTACAGCTGAATTGTTTGGTGTAGGGTAAAGATTTTCAGCTCCGCGGAAATGTGGTTCAAAATGGCTCTGAGCACTATGGGACTCAACTGCTGAGGTCATTAGTCCCCTAGAACTTAGAACTAGTTAAACCTAACTAACCTAAGGACATCACAAACATCCATGCCCGAGGCAGGAGTCGAACCTGCGACCGTAGCGGTCTTGCGGTTCCAGACTGCAGCGCCTTTAACCGAACGGCCACTTCGGCCGGCTGCGGAAATGTGGCCCGGGCCTCCTGCATCCCCCCACCCCCCTTAATGTTTCAGCTTTCATCCTCACTGTCAATCGTAAACTAATTGTGGAGAGACTATAGTGTTCGTGAACAACAGACAGCATATAAAAGAGACTCATAGCGATGAATAAAAGGAAAAGAAAACATCAACGGTGTAGAATGAATTGTTAGTCTGCAGCGGGTTGCGCGCTGATATGAAAAGTCCTGAAAGATTAAAAGTGTCTCCTGGGCCGGGACACAAATCCATGACCTTTGCCTTTCGCGGCAGGGATGGGACAAAACGACCGGTTAAAACCAATACCGGTATTTTTGTTCTGAGTAACATGTATTTTTCTGTATTTGTTTGGCCTCGGATGTAACAGGTGCGTTTTGTTTTTTGTTGCTAATTACCGGGTAAAATCCGAAACATCTATTAACCGTACCAGCAGTGCTAAAATTTTTTGCTTTTAAACAAACTCGTGTAGCATTTATTGTTAGGATTTCCACTGATTTATGGTATTGCGTTATTATAGAAAATGGGAAAAACTATTGGTGCTATTTTAATAACAATGTCGACAGAAACAAGCAATGAGCACATGGAATAGGAAGTGGTACAGCATTTCTGAGGAGTAATGTACCTTTTACCACGTAGCGTTACCTGTTGGACGGTACACAAGTACATGTAGTGTGCAAGAGTTGCTCCATCTTGTCTATATGACAGTATCTCGTTGTTGTCGGCTCAGTTCTATTAAGGAATAGCACCATCTCCAGTCTGGAAGTATTTTACGAAATGCGGTATAGGTGAATCACAATGTCCCAATTGATTTAAAATATCAAAAACGAGAGGAACCACAATGTAATCGCGGCAACTTATAAGAAGCTAACATAGAACTTAATAGAATGAGATTTTCACTCTGCAGCGGAGTGTGCGCTGATAGTTTGGAAGGTAGGAGACGAGATAGTGGCAGAAGTACAGCTGTGAGTACCGGGCGTGAGTCGTGCTTCGGTAGCTCAGCACATGCCCGCGAATGGCAAAGCTCCCGAGTTAGTGTCTCGGCCGGGCACACAGTTTCAATCTGCGAGGATGTTTCATAGAACTTAATAGTTCATTTATAGTTTAGAATAATAACACAAAGTAGCTTATATTTTGTCTGTGTCTACATAATACGTGATTAACTGACTACAGCTTTTCAAAACGCATAAATTATCATAAAAAATAGAATTCTTCGATCTTATTTTTCACCCTTTAGCACTGACTACTCGTACTGTCCAAATAGCGGTTAGGTTCCCGCTTACAAAATGATTTTTGAGCTGAGTTTCAGAAAAATTAGAATCAATAGATTGCTGGTGACTTTTTGGTAGTATTCAACCACTTATCATCTTTTGAGAACAGCAGCGAACGGTGGACGGACGAAGTTTTCTTTTATTTGACTATTAATATTTAAATTCCGTGTACCTTGAAACAGAGGAAGTCAAATTTTTTCAACCTTTGTTCGATTTCTATGTTTATTAGAGGAAATAATAAAAATATAAAACCGAAAATCGATTGTTCCAGAAACAGATGGTTTTGAGTGATTTTAACACTCCGGTTAAAATTACATCGGAAAAAAGCAGTCTAACATTAAATCCGATGCTTCAGCGATAACCGCCATCCCTTATTCGCGGGCAAGTGTTTAACCAACATTTTTATTTCTTTGGCCTCCATTCACCGAATCTAGCTCGTCCAAACAATCCCATTTTTGCGTTTGTTGGCCGGGCTCCATCGGCATTAAACAAAATTTGCCTCTTTTCTAAGACACTTCATTCATTTCTGTTATTTGTAGATGAGTGGTAGAAAAATTACAATAAAAATAACTACTTGGTTCTTCATCAAATTGCAAGTACTTCTGGATTAAATAAACAACTGTATCTTAAAGTTAAAGAAAAAAATTGAAATAAAATCTTGTTCTTAGACAGTTGCGTCTACATAAAAAGAACCTTTTTCTGTTGTGTTCTTTAAAGAGAGGTAATGGAAATTGTTATACACTACTGGCCATTAAAATTGCTACACCACGAAGATGACGTGCTACAGACGCGAAATTTAACCGACAGGAAGAATGTGCTGTGATATGCAAATGATTAGCTTTTCAGAGCATTCACACAAGGTTGGCGCCGGTGGCGACACCTACAGCGTGCTGACATGAGGAAAACTTCCAACCGATTTCTCATACACAAACAGCAGTTGACCGGCGGTGCCTGGTGAAACGTTGCTGTGATGCCTCGTCTAAGGAGGAGAAATGCGTACCATCACTTTGATAAAGGTCGGATTGTAGCCAATCGCGATTGTGGTTTATCGCATCGCGACATCGCGACATCGAGATTCGAGATCGAATGAATGTTAGCAGAATATGGAATCGGTGAGTTCAGGAGGTAATACGGAACGCTGTGCTGTATTCCAACGGCTTCGTATCACTAGCAGTCGAGATGACACGCATCTTATCCGCATGGCTGTAAAGGATCGTGCAGCCACGTCTCGATCCCTGAGCCAACAGATGGGGACGTTTGCAGACAACAACCATCTGCACGAACAGTTCGACGACGTTTGCAGCAGCATAGACTATCAACTAGGAGGCCATTGCTGCGGTTTTCCCTTGACGCTGCATCACAGACGTGATAGCGCCTGCGATGGTGTACTCAATGACGAACCTGGGTGCACGAATGGCAAAACGTCATTTTTTCGGATGAATCCAGGTTCTGTTTACAGCATCATGATGGTCGCATCCGTGTTTGGCGACATCGCGGTGAACGCACATTGGAAGCGTGTATTCGTAATCGCCATACTGGTGTATCACCAAGAGTGATGGTATTGGGTGCCATTGGTTACATGTCTCGGTCACCTCTTGTTCGCATTGACGGCACTTTGAACAGTGGACGTTACATTTCAGATGTGTTACGACCCTTCATTCGATCCCTGCGAGGCCCTACATTTCAGCCCGATAATACACGACCAAATGTTGCAGGTCCTGTACGGGCCTTTCTGGCTACAGAAGATGTTCGACCGCTGCCCTGGCCAACACATTCTCCAGATCTCTCACCGACTGAAAACGTCTGGTCAATGGTGACCGAGCAACTGGCTGGTCACAATACGCCAGTCACTACTCTTGATGAACTGTGGTATCGTGTTGAAGCTGCATGGGCAGCTGTACCTGTACACGCCATCCAAGCTCTGTTTGACTCAATGCCCAGGCGTATCAAGGCCGTTATTACGGCCAGAGGTGGTTGTTCTGGATACTGATTTCTCAGGACCTATGCACCCAAATCGCGTGAAAATGTAATCACATGTCAGTTCTAGTATAATGTATTTGTCCAATGAATACCCGTTTATCATCTGCATTTCTTCTTGTTGTAGCAATTTTAATGGCCAGTAGTGTATTTATTTCCATAATAATCATCTTGTTCTTCAGAGAAATAAGAAAAACCAAGGTCTATTATACTAAAGATCGCCACTACTCTGGCACAATGTCTGGAATATATTTATTTCTCAACAAGTCATCCTGACGTCGAACACATTTGTCCCAACGAGGGGCCGGTTTGTTGATACCGTCACCGTAGAATCTTTCATTCCATTGCCAGAGCCACAACCTCACCTCCACTTGCACCGCCTTATTACTGTCAGTATTACCTGTGTATCGACTCCGCTCCGTCGTCAGATTAGCGGAACGAGTGAAGTGCCGGACGGGACATGGAATGAGCGCGCGCCGCTCAAGAGGAAAGATTTTAGGTGATGTGTGTCGGCAGGCAGCTGAAGTGAGGACATGGACGAGAGAGGTGGTTCTCGTAGACGGTGCTCTAGGCGGAATCATGTGCCGTGTACACTTCCTTCCAGAGCTATTTTTCCGGGAAGTAGTGACGGTTTGTCCTGTTCGTTTTGCACCAGGGCTAGCGAGGGCCGTTTGGGCGCAAGTGGCCGGAACTAGCTGTGGGGAGTGCCATAGCAGAGATGGTTACAAGGGAAACTAATTATCGCACCTCTCTCACATTTAGTGGTAACTTGGCTCAGTGGATAGCCCCTCAGAAACTGAACACACTGCGGCGGCGCGGTTTCGTTCGTCCATTACCTACACCTACCTGTGAACTCTTTGCAACAGATCGCCAGTAGGACAGCCGAGCAGAAACCTACTGTACTGCAACTCGAACCAGGCTACATACAACGTAACTATTAGAAGAATCGGTAAAATGTCTTAATTTTGAATGAAAGGTGGAAATAATGGCAAAACTTCGGTATATTCTGAACCTTGAGATGTTCACGTTCGCTGCCAAGCCAATATTAATCTTAACAAAGTCATGCAAAAACCATTTCAATCACGTTAGCAAGTTTATGGTAACGTATTTCCCGAAATCTGAACAGCTGCTAAGCACGGATTGATCTTAAATGAAAATGCTGACCATACTATTAAGTTTATAGGTGCGTAACGCACTCAGTTTTTTAGTCACCTATCTGCTCAATATGCCACGTGGAAGTACTGTCTTTTCTCATACAGAAATTACTTTAAAAATCCGTACTTTCTAAAAAAAAAAAAAAAAAAAAAAACACCGGAATAAATATGCCTTCACTTTACAACACTTTTGAAACATGTAGCACAGCTAAGAACGGGCAAGCTATAACTTTCTTTGGAGCTCATACTACACACGACCGTACCATTGAAAGGCTGGGCTCCGACTCCTAAGACTGCTGTAAGCAGTCTATATCTCCAAGAGAAAAGATCCGCGAAGAACACTCCGTTCTGATTGGTCAGTTTTCTTTAAGGCCAATGGAAAAACATTATTCTCCCGCATTAGTCCGCACTTTACATGACTAACCAATCAATGAATAACACACTTTCGACCTGTGCTTTTCCCCAAAATAAACATTTAACTTTCCGATAGTTTGTTAATACATTACATTATTAACTACTTTCATTTGCACTCGATTTAGCTTTCGTTACTTATCATATTATGATGCAAAATTCCCCGCCGTCTGCGTTCACACTCTCTTAAAACATTCTCACAGTAGTTCGTACCGTGTTCATCAATAGAACAATGATCTACATATTTACTTTAGACCACATTCACTGGAGTTTTTAAATTATATACAAAATTGTACAAACATAAATAAACAAAAAAAGACTTTAAGAACTAAACAGAACAATTCACGAAAACATTATCTTGACCTGTATCGTAAATGTCTCTGTGCACCACTGGACTCTGGAGGTCAAAATTCTTAACTACATTATAGTTCTTTCTGTTTAGTCCTGTTCGCTACTATCCGCTAGCAGATCAAAATTAGACTTACGTACTGGACTGCATCCGCTTCGGACCATCTGTCACTGTGCACGCTTGTGTCATTCTCCGGATACACATGCTCTAGACAGGAGCGATATAAGGCGCGACGCCTCAATACGTCAAACATGGAAACAGGAAGGTGCACTGAATTGTAAAAAAGGAAGCAAAATAGGATCAGTGAACGATCCAAGCTCAAGGTGTGCAACATAGATCATATTTTTATAGGCGTGGCGTCATGGTTATACGGCCACGAGGTGCCACAGCACGGCATGGCATCGAGTCGACTAATGTATGATGTAGTGCTGGAGGGAACTGTCACCATGAATCTTGCAGGGATGTGCATAAATCCGTGGGAATACAACGGGGTAGAGATCTCTTCTGAACAGCACATTCCAAGTCATTCCAAGATATGCTCTGTAATGTTCATGTCTAGGGAGTCTGGCGGCGACCGGAAATGTTTAAATTCAGAAGAGTGTTCCTGGAGCCACTCTGTAGCAATTCTGGATGTGTGGGTGCCGCACTGTCCCGCTGGGATTGCCCAAATCCGTCGGCGTGCACAATGGACATGAGTGGTTGCAGGTGATCAGACAGCATTCTTACGCATATGTCACCTGTCAGAGTCGTATCTCGACGTATCAGGGGTCCAATATCAACCCAACTGCACACCCCCCACACCATTACAGAGTCTCCAGCAGCTCGAGAAGTCCCCTGCTGACATGCAGGGTCCATGTATGCATAAGATTGTCTCCATACCCGAACACGGCCATCCGTTCGACACAATTTGAAACGAGACTCGTCCGAGCAAGCAACATGGCGTAAGTCATCAACAGTCCAATGTCGTGTTGACTGGCACATGCGAGGCGTAAAGCCTTGTGTCGTGCAGTCACCAAGGGAATAGGAGAGGGCCTTCGGCTCCTACAGCCCATATCGATGATGTTTCGTTGATGTTTCGCACGCTGACACTTGTTGATGGCCCAGCATTGAAATCTGCATCAATTTGCGGAAGGGTTAGACTTCTGTTACGTTTATCGATTCTTGTCAGTCATCGTTGCTTCCGTTCTTGCAGGATATTTTCCGCCCGCAGCGATGTCGGAGATTTGGTGTTTTACCGGATGTCTGATATTCACGGTACACGCGTGAAATGGTCGTACGGAAAAAAAAAAAACCACTTTATCGCTACCTCAGAGATGCTGTGTGCCATCGCTCATGTGCCGACTATAACAACACGTCAGACTCACTTAAATCTTGATAATCTACCATTCTAGCAGAAGTAACCTTTCTAACAACTGCGCCAGACACTTGTGGTCTTATAAAGGCGTTGCCGACCGCAGCGCCGTATTCTGCCTCTTTACGTATCTCTATACTTGCTTCAAATGGCTCTGAGCACTATGGTACTTAACATCTGAGGTCATCAGTCCCCTAGAACTTAGAACTACTTAAACCTAACTTACCTAAGGACACCACACACATCCATGCCCGAGGTAGGATTCGAACCTGAGACCGCAGTGGTGGCATGTTTCCAGACTGAAGCGCCTAGTACCGTTCGACCACAGCGGCCGGCTCTCTGTAGTTGAATACGCATGCCTTTACCAGTTTGTTTGGCGCTTCAGCGTATTGTCTTATCGCGTGATTCATTTTATGTAACCAGCAAATCGTTTGGCAGTTGACAAAACTACGGAAGGAGAACACACAATTGAATGACCTGACGGAGATTGTGAAAAGAAAAAAAAAATGGAGAGGAGGAGGGAGATTTGAACACGGATCCTCGGTCTCGCAGTCCAACCTGATGCAGATGCTGACACGTTGTATAGTGTTACACATCTTCAGCTTGGACCATTCACTGTTTCTATTTTGCTTCTTTTTTCACAGTTTAGTACACCTTTTCCTGTTTTCATGCTTGACCCGTGTTTAGTTTTTGGTGGGCTGTCCACTGGGCCTTTTTACGACTAAAGCTGAGGGAGGTGCGAAGGATAGTTTTGTCTTAGAAACCGTTTCAAGCTTTGAGTAATACCATGTAGTTTCCTTGTGCAAGAACTGGGGCTTGTTGTTTGATTTAAAAAAAAATTTCTTTATTAGCAAAAACCATTATAATTATATAAGTTAACCCACTTCCTTAATTCATTAGTGGGTCATAACAGTTATACATTTATATTAAGTTTGCAGCTAGTTTCAGTTTTAATAAGTGAGCTACAGTTATTTAACAAACAATGGGCATCTAATATCTAACATCTACTGTTTATATCTAATTCCTATAACTAATTTATATATATTCTGCAGCGTCACATGTGTGCCAGTGAAAGATATAAACCTACTTTAATCTGCCTTGCTCTTCGAGCTAACCCCGAAGAGCATGCCCCTGGCACTGGGCAGGCCTCGATGTTAAATTAGCTGCAGTCCCTATCTTAATTTCCTATAACTAAGTCCTACAAATTTACTTATCCTACGTCATATCGGGTGTGTGTCACAATCGGTGGAGTTGATCCCTACTCCCCCTAATCCTGCATCTGGCGGATTCCAACTGAAATGAAGTCGGCCGGTCCACGCACAGGCGGCATGGGAATAGGGCTCTTGGACGCAATTGGTGGTTATTGTCATTATTATTTAGTGCATTTCTCTTAAGTATTCAGTTAGAACTTTTCGAGATACCTCGTTAGCCAATGTGTTAAAGGTCTGAGTAGTTGATATGTGTCATAGTTCGGTAGTCTTTCTCGTAGTGTGTTTGCGACATCATTGAAGAGAGGACATTCGTAAACTACATGTTCGGGTGTACCCTCCGGATCGCCACAGTCACACGCTGGTGTAGCCCTCTTCCCAAATCGACATAAATATGTCGAGTAGGGTCCATGGCCAGTGAGAAAGTGGATCAGACCTCGTGTAGGCTCAAAGTATTTCAATTCCAGGCGTTCCCTTACATCAGGTATATACTGGAAAGTTCTACGTCCAGCCTCTTCTACCTCCCAAGACTCCTGCCAGAGCTCCTCCCCTCTTTTCCTGATTTCTCTTTTATCCCCCACCCTAATACCCATGATATCTACAATCTTCTCATAATTTCCCTTTTTGTCCCAATACCAAGCCGCCTGTTCTCTTATCTTTATGTCCAGAGGGTAGAGCCCCATTATGACTAATAGGGCCCCCCCTGGAGATGTTCTGTAGGCTCCCACAGCTCTTAATACCATGCTTCTCTGGACCCTTCTCACTGCCATGGCGGGCACAACCCTCGTGAGCCTGTGAGCCCAGACTCCCGAGCCGTAACCCACAACTGAGGTTAGGATACTATTATGATAGAGTCTAATTAGGTGTGCAGGGAGATGGAATCTTTTATGGCCTGTTGAAATGAGGTTATTTAATATCCGAAGAGCTCTCTGGGTAACGGTATCAATGTGTTTTCCGAAACTCCACCTCTCATCAATGATAACTCCTAGATAGCGTGTCTCACGTCGTCGGAGAACTGGTGAACCGTCTATTCTGACAGTCGGATTTCTGATAAGATGTCCTTTTAGCAACAGGTAAGTGGATTTGCTGGGCGATATCGTCATTTTAGTCGTATGGTATCATTGTTGGAGTTTGTCTAAAGCTGTCTCAATTTTCGGTTCAATGTCTTCGCGGCTACGGCCGCCAACCAACAGGAGGAGGTCATCCGCGTAGGCTATCACCTCTAGCACCTCATCAGTTTGTTGTAGTCTATTTACTAAAGGCTCCATATGTATGTCCCAGAAGAGGGGTCCTAAAACGGAACCTTGGGGACATCCTTTGGTGATTGTCTTTGCAACTCTTTCGCTAGGGGATGATAGCCAGGCCTCCCGATCCTTGCAATAGCTCCTCAGGCAACCGTATAGCGGCCCTGGACACTCTTTCTCCCGCAAGCAGGAGAAGAACGAAGACCACCACAGGTTGTCGAAGGCGCCACTGATGTCAACCACGATGCCAACCACGTATTTGTGCGGGGTCGAGCCGTAGACCTCGGCCACCAGGGCGATTGCATCAGATGCCGACCGCCTCGGCCTGAACCCGAACTGCCTGTTGCTCATCCCGCACAACACTCGGTGTGCTGCCAATCTGTCAGCTAGCAATTTCTCCAGTATTTTACCGAATAAATCCAGCAAGCAAATCGGCCTGTACGATTTCACTTCTGCGGGGTCCTTGTCTGGTCCTTTCTTTATAATGACTACATTTGCCATTTTCCATTTCTTTGGGAACTTTCTTTGTCTAAGGCATTCATTATATAGATGTGTAAGTGGCGCAGTCAGCTGAGGCGCCAGAAACTGCACCACCTCCGCCACAATGCCGTCTGGCCCTGGTGCTTTTCCTCTTTGCAGTAATCTAATATGGGTTGCTACCTCCTCCTCTGAGAAGGATTCCGTCATCCTGTCCCCGTACCTGACTGTTGATAGCTCCAGAGGAGAGCGGATTTTTTCTCTTACCAACTTATGTGGAAGCCCCCATGGGTCCATGACTAGCTGGTTGAGCACAAAGTTTTCCCAGCTTCTCATCCTAATTTCACGCAGTTCCTTTTGGAACTTCCGCTTTTCCTCCATATATAGCAACTGCCACCTTTGTCGTTCCTGCCAGACGACACTGCGCTGGTAGTGCCTCCTCAGCCTTCTGACAGATTGACGCAGTTCTCCTAGTTCAGCAGACCATGGTGACGGAGAGGCCGCCGTGGCCCTCCTTCTAGTTGGTACAGCTGCCCTCACCGCTCTTGTCACTACATTCACCAGTTCCTCCGCTCTCTGGTCTATGTCCATGTCCAGATGCATGTCACCTTCCGGTGATGGAGGAATGTCACACTCCCTTGCTAGGCGTTCCCAATCGGCTCTTCTGTAATTTAGTTGTACTTCCCACCCCATGGCCCAGCGGCACTCTCTTTCTCTTAAGGTGAAAGTTACCAAATTGTGGTCGCTTGTGGTGGCATTATCTGTAACTCTCCAGTTTTGAATATTATTGGCTGTGTTTGGTGTTACAAGAGTGACATCAATATTTGTGCCCTGTCCTCCTCCTGCAGCGTAGGTAGGAGGATTGCCAGGCCTGTTGGCCACCACAAGTTGTTGTTTGATTTGGTTTTCTGTCAACTTCCTAATTCGGAGCGTTGGGACATTGTTCTATTTCCGTGAACTAATTTTGTCATAGAAACCTGTGGGTCGCGATGCTATGTATGATACGTTTTGGACGTGAATGTGGTGACGTACTTGCTAGCGTATCATATTCTTGCTAAACACGCGCTAACGTCGCTCATTGTTCTGCGACAACAGAATGTTTATCTAACGGTCGATTATTTCCACCACTCGGTGTGGTTGAGGTGCGTTAAACTGCACGTTGTGTGTACTTGTAATAAGGCGGTGTATCTTGTCTAAGACTCCTCGGCATGTGAAGAATATGTTTACTACAATGTTTATTTGATAGAAACTAGTTGTTCGGTACTAAGCCCGTCATCAAGTTTAAAAATCTTCCTACCACAAAACGTGGTAGAGCTACCTGTCAGGTTGCACTAAACAGTGGACAAGGTTTACGTGCACTATTATCTTGGTTAGATGCTACTCTTTATAAATTGCATTTTCAGTTGTTTAGATTAAGAGAGCTAGTGCTCTTCCTACGGACTTCAGATTCTGTTTCTTTCAAAACGGAGGTATTTTCTTTTGTTAACCTAAGTGAGAGGCCCTAGCTTGAGCAGTTATTTAAACATTTTTCTAGTGCCTGATACTTTCTTTTAATAGCACCAAATCTCCTTTCTTGCTACGAACTAGCTCCGTGATTTTACTGATTAAAATCGACTGCTTTAAAATTGTCTTTTAACTTTGTTAAATCTTCTGAGCAAGCGCTCTTAGTTGACGTTCGATTGTTAACTGGAGTGGACTAATGTTCTTAGATCGATACTGAGTTATACTTTCGTAGCGTAACGGCCCGTTTGTTGTCACTGACTGTTCGATCTGCTTAGGTGCTCCATTTCACCGATTATTTGCTAATGTTTAAAAAGTATCTGTTGATTCTCAAATTATGTGGGTCGGTACCTTTATCTTGCCAGTATGATGCAGTGTTCGATGTTATGTGTACGTATACATCTGTCTGCTGTCAAATTTAATTTAGTGAGCACAGAATACCACCATAGTGTTAATGGTGATCAAAGAGCCATTGAAAGCTCGGTGATGTAAGAAGTATAGTGCATACTCTGGGTGATTTACCTAGTTCCAACATTTCTGTTCTTGAAACTATTATTGCTCTTAAAAAGCATTGTTTCCTAGGCATAAATTGTGGATTGTGTGTCGTGACTGACTTTTTCGACACTGAGGTGGCTAGTAATAAAACAGTTAATTAGAACGCTCTGAAGAAGTATTACTTTATTCATTGCGAAAAAAAAAAAATGTTTGCTCCCCAGGCTCGACTGTAGCTATGAAACTGTACACGTGGACTTGGAGTTCAGAAAGCACTAAATGAGCCACGATTACTGAATGGCAAATTGATACATGTTCAGTACGGCCATACTGTGGCTTCACTACAGTCGCTAGAAAACACAAGTTCGCAGGCACTTGCTGACACAGTTCTGATAGCGTACATCTGTGTGCACAATTCACAGGAGAAGGAAGTCTCTTCACCGCTCTACGGTTAACAAGTGTTGTGTCAAGTCCAGTAGGCAGCATAACGACGTTACTCCGATAGGAACTTCCTGGAAGTGGGCTCGATCTGACCTCTTTGCGACATTATACACCACCGTGTTACAAGCTATAATTCGGAGCCCTCCAATGAAAAAGGGTTGTAAATACGTAGGCATGAGGAATAGGGAGAGAAATAGAATGTACCGATACTTCGCTGCGCGGTTTGAGGCGCCATGTCACGGATTGCGCGTCCCCTCCCGCCAGAGGTTCGAGTCCTCCCTCGGGCATGAGTGTGTGTGTTTTTAGTTTCAGTAGTGTGTAGTCATAATATATATACATATAATTCTGTGACATTCAATTAAACAGATTCCCTTTTTATGATGGACACACGTCCAGATCGTCCGCTCAAAACTCTACCATCTCTCTCCCCACATCCACCACTGCTGGCGGCTCACCTCCAACTGCCCAACGATATGCGCTGTTCACATCCAACTGCCCTACACTACACAAGCGAATATTCCAACAATGAGTCAAACCAGCCACAGACTTTACACAGCGCAGTCAGCGATTTTCGTACAGAGCACTACGTGGCGTTACCAACATAAAACTCTAAACAGCCTACTTACAAGAGTGTAAGCCTAGGGACCGATGACCTTAGCAGTTTGGTCCCATAAGAACTTACCGCAAATTTCCAACTTTTACGCGGATTGGTAGTTATAGCTAGACGCATCAGATTTCCGAGAATATCAAATGTCAGGCATTATTTCTCACCACGGACATCGCATCGTAACACACAAGCAATATTCGTGCTATAACCGCTGAAATGAATTTGGGTTGCCCGACAGATGTATCTGTTAGGACAAAGCAGTGAAACCAGGTGTTAATGGACTATGACAGCAGACGACTGACGCGAGAGCCCCTGCTAACAGCACCGCATCGTCTGCAGCGCCTTTCCTGGACTTGTCACTATGTCTGCTGGATCCTAGATGACTGAAAATCATGGCCGCTCCAATGACTCACGATTTTATTTGGTAAGTGCTGCTGGTAGGGCTCAAGTGTGATACAGACCCCGCCCCGCGATGTCATGGACCAAGATTGTCAACAACTGCCGGCCGGAGTGGCCGAGCGATTGTAGGCGCTACACTCTGGAGCCAACTGTACTCCTGTATTCCTGAATTTCTTGAACATTCTTCTTCTTCCTCCTTTCATCGATTAACTGAAGTATTTCTTCTGTTACCCATGGTTTCTTTGCAGTTACCTTCTTTGTATCTATGTTTTCCTTCCCAACTTCTGTGATTCCCATTCTGAGATATGTCCATTCCTCTTCAACTGAACTGCCTCTGAACTATTCCCTTTCGCAATATACAGGGCTATTACAAATGATTGAAGCGATTTCATAAATTCACTGTAACTCCATTCATTGACATATGGTCACGACACACTACAGATACGTAGAAAAACTCATAAAGTTTTGTTCGGCTCAAGCCGCACTTCAGGTTTCTGCCGCCAGAGCGCTCGAGAGCGCAGTGAGGCAAAATGGCGACAGGAGCCGAGAAAGCGTATGTCGTGCTTGAAATGCACTCACATCAGTCAGTCATAACAGTGCAACGACACTTCAGGACGAAGTTCAACAAAGATCCACCAACTGCTAACACCATTCGGCGATGGTATGCGCAGTTTAAAGCTTCTGGATGCCTCTGTAAGGGGAAATCAACAGGTCGGCCTGCAGTGAGCGAAGAAACGGTTGAACGCGTGCGGGCAAGTTTCACGCGTAGCCCGCGGAAGTCGACGAATAAAGCAAGCAGGGAGCTAAACGTACCACAGCCGACGGTTTGGAAAATCTTACGGAAAAGGCTAAAGCAGAAGCATTTCTTAAACAGAAGATTGGAAAACCGATGGATCGGTCGTGGTGGAGATCATGATCAACAATTCATGTCATGGCCTCCACGCTCTCCCGACTTAACCCCATGCGATTTCTTTCTGTGGGGTTATGTGAAAGATTCAGTGTTTAAACCTCCTCTACCAAGAAACGTGCCAGAACTGCGAGCTCACATCAACGATGCTTTCGAACTCATTGATGGGGACATGCTGCGCCGAGTGTGGGAGGAACTTGATTATGGGCTTGATGGCTGACGAATCACTAAAGGGGCACATATCGAACATTTGTGAATGCCTAAAAAAACTTTTTGAGTTTTTGTATGTGTCTGCAAAGAATTGTAAAAATATCTCAAATAATGAAGTTATTGTAGAGCTGTGAAATCGCTTCATTCATTTGTAATGACCCTGTATATAGCCTTACAGCACTTCAAGCAAATGACTTCAGTCCTTAGTACTTCCGTATCCCACTTGTTTGCGTATTGATTCTTCCTCACTAGTCTCTTAAACTTCAGCCTACCTTTCATCACTACTAAACTGTGACCTGAGTCGTCCGCCTCCTTAGCTGGGTGGTAACGGGCTTGCCTCCGATGCAAGCGGAGCCGCGTTCGATTCCCGGTCTGGTTGGAGATTTTCTATCCTGGGTGTTGTGTTGTGCTCCTCATCATTTCATCCTTATCACCGGCACACAAGTCGCCCAATGTGGCGTCGACTCGGCGGCCGAGCTTTCCTACATGGGGCCTCCAGGCTAACAATGACATACGCTCATTTCATGTCCATTTGTGATCTAAGTCAACATGTGCTGCTGGGTATGCCTTACAATCTGGTATCTGATTTCGTAATATCTACCTGACATCACTGATTGACTGCCATGGTATTAGAGGGAGCTGCAGAGGTTAAAAACTGCAAAGGAAGACAGATGTACCGCCAGCTAGGGTGGCCGAGCGGCTCTAGGCGCTACAGTCTGGAACCGTGCGACCGCTGCGGTCGTAGTTTCGAATCCTGCCTCAGGCATGGATTTGTGTGGTGTCCTTAGGTAAGTTAGATTTAAGTAGTTCTAAGCTCTAGGGGATCGATGACCTCAGAAGTTAAGTCCCACACAGCTGGTGGTGGCTCCATAACGGTGAGGGCTGTGTTTACATGCAATGGACTGGGTGCTCTGATCCAACTAAACCGAACGTTAACAGGAAATGGTTATGTTTGAGTACTTGGAGACCACGTGGAGCCATTCATGGACTTCAAGTTCCCAAACAAGACAGATTTTTGAAGGATAACAATGTTCCATGTCATCGGGCTAAAACTGTTCGCAATTGGTTTGAAGAACATTCTGGACTGTTGGAGTTCCCGACATGAATCCAATCGAACATTTATAGGACATGATCGAGAGAGCAATTCGTGAACAAAACGCTGCACGGTCAACACTTTCGCAACTGTGGATGGCTTTAGAGGCAGCATGGCTTCGCAGGGGACTTCCAGGGACTCTCTGAATCCATGTCACATCGAGTTACTGCACTACGCAGGGCAAAAGGAGGCCGACACCATATTGTGAGGTATTTGATGATTTTTGGAACTCGGTGTATAAAAGTTGTATAGGTTTCGGCCACTGCCTTCTTCAGGTCTTTCACAAATAGAAAAACAGTAGTGTGACAAATTATGTTCAAACTGAGCCTATGTGATCGCCGTAAGCTTATTGACACCAGTGCTTACAAATTTAAGTTATATATTACAGCACTGAAGATGGTCACTAAGTGACCGAAAATCGATTTTGCGATAATAAACAAAAATATACGACCAATGCTGTCTCTCCTTTCAAGTATACCCATTATCTGGTCGTAGTGCACAGGACACTATGGAGTCGCCAATCAATAAATTATGTTCACTTACGAATTGTACAGGTTTAATATCATCTTTTGCAACTCAATGAAAGTCTGTCTTTATGATACCAGCAAGTTCATCGTCTTTGGTATGCAATCGTAATCGAGTTAGGAGGCCTTCTTCCTTGAGTAAGCGATGGTGGAGTAAGCAATGCTTCGTTATGGCAGTGGCAGTGTTCTGTCCCAGCGCGGTTTCAGGTGAGGCTGCAGTTTCATTGCCGTGTCTTAATCCATGACTATCACTTCTTGCATAATTTACCAAATTTTAAAGAAAGAGTTGGAACAGACTCTAAAAGTGGCTCGACCGCTTCGATATTTGCAACTGGTGATGTAATTTAAATCACGAATCCGGTTGTGCCTCTAATAAAGGATTTACAGCAGTTGTAGCGGTTCTTATTCAACATGAAAAAGTTTGGCAGTGGATGCCCTTCAATACAAATAAACTCTTTCCTGTATCAGCAGAGAAAAAGAATGTAATGGCAGTTGTGGGGAAGGCGGATAGTCGTCTTCGGTTCAGTGGTAGAATTTTGGGAAGATGTGGTTCATCTGTAAAGGAGACCGCTTATAAAACACTAATACGACCTGTTCTTGAGTACTGCTCGAGCGCTTGGGATCCCTATCAGGTCGGATTGAGAGAGAACATAGAAGCAATTCAGAGGCGGGCTGCTAGATTTGTTACTGGTAGGTTTGATCATCAAGCGAGTGTTATGGAAATGCTTCAGGAACTCGGGTGAGAGTCTCTGAAGGAAAGGAGACGTTCTTTTCGTGAATCGCTACTGAAAAAATTTAGAGAACCAGCATTTGAGGCTGACTGCAGTACAATTTTCCTGCCGCCAACCTATATTTCGCGTAAAGACCACAAAGATAAGATAAGAGAGATTAGGGCTCGTATAGAGGCACATAGGCAGTCATTTTTCCCTCGTTCTGTTTGGGACTGGAACAGGGAGAGAAGATGCTAGTTGTGGTACGAGGTACCCTCCGCCACGCGCCGTATGGTGGATTGCGGAGTGATGTAGATGTTATAGGTATCATATCAATGTTGGTTTCATAAAAGTTCTCTCAGTCAGTAATAGTGGAAAGTGAGGTGACAGGCAGGATACTAAATCTACAATAATACTACAGTCATAAACTACAATGTTGTATGAGTAAGTATGTGACGTCTCACTACATAAGCCCACAGCTGCCGTGCTGACGTCTCTCTCCTCTCTCTCTCTCTCTCTCTCTCTCTCTCTCTCTCTCTCTCCCTCTCTCTCTCTCTCTCTTGTTGTGCACTGTCTGCACACTTCTCTAACATTCCACTACGCTCTCTCCATCTCTCTCTCATCCACAAACATCTCGGACAGCCTCGATGGATTTCGTCGCTTCGCTACCTGTGCTTCATCGCCGGGGGCTATATAAACCTGTGCCAGCCATCACAGAGTACAGTTCCCATTCAAGTTTCCAATTGCAACACACAGTCCGGTTCGCCACAGAGAATCCGCGCACTGGTCCATGACGTGTACAATTGCAAAATTCAGTATCTTGTGTTGATATTATTCAATGTTTGTCATATTGCAAAATTAAACTGATAAAAGACAGAATGGAGCGTTGGTTTAAAAATATTGCAACAAAACCTTGCATCGAACGTTCAAATGGGATTTGGCCAGAAGATGTGGCATCAAACTCAAATAATTCCGTTCAAGACAATGAGATTCAAGATGGCGACGTAACGACTTCAAGCTCCATAGTTTCATGGAGCAACGTATCTAAAGACTCAATAAAACTGAAAGAATAGAAAGTATGACGAATTTTGTATCAGTCTCAGATTTGTTAATGCTAATGGCTCATCTCTCAGCATGTTAAGCAGCAAGCTACTCCCGAATGGTTCCATGGTAACTGATAAGATGCGTCAACACTCAGAAAGTGTAAACTTCGACTGAGAAGACAAGAATGAAGAATTTTTATACGTAAGAAATAACAGTTAATTAGAAGCCGAGAAACTATGAAATATGTGACCCAAACTGTGAATAAAGAAGCCATTGGCGAACTACCAGACTGCACAAACGGTCGAAGCGCGCACTATCATTGAGAATTTAGTAAAACCATGTGTGGCAGACGTAACACAATGTATGCTAGAAGAAAAATCTGCAAAATACCTTTCTGCAGTGCCACTATCGAATAACACTATTTCGAATCGAGTTAACAATCTCACAGATTATATCAAACAAGAACCAGTTGGTCGCTTTCAACACAACAAATTCGTTTTGCAAATGAATAAAGCGACTGATGTTGTACAAGGCGTCGGGAATTTGGACACCTTACATATGAGGTGCCTCAGTTTTGCGTGTCGTTTATAGTGTTTGCAAGACATTGGTTTTGCAACATGGGGTGAGTTTCTGTGTGTATATTTCACTTGTTTGAGATTTAATACACGACGTGGCATCGAGAGTGGCAAGAATAACTCCCTTACGTAAATTTGCATGTTTAAGTTAGGTAGGAACAGGGTGGAAGCATCAGTGGAAGGGAAGCCAGTCTTAGTTAGCCTCGCTGTGACACAATGGCCTGCAGAGCTGCAGCCTAGTCAGGGTGAAGTGCAGTTGACGGGCACGGCAGAGAACTGGGGGAAGAACAGTATATTAGGCGAGATGCGCGTGCGGAAGTAACTTACCACTCTTGCGGATGATGGAGTGTTAATAAGACGGCTGTTCACTTGAAAGCCAGCCAGTTATACGGCACTGTACTTGTTAAGCCATTTGCTGATTGAGTAGCCACGGGTGCTAGAAATGAAGGAGCGACTGCAATTGGCTGTCCCACCCAGTGTCCAACCCCACTGCAGAGGGAAGGTAGGTTGTGGAGACGCGAAACTGCCCAACGTGACGCACTTTCCCTTGAGACGTCACTGAGTGTGGTCGGAGGACATCAAATGGTTCAAATGGCTCTGAGCACTATGGGACTTAACATCTGTGGTCATCAGTCCTCGAGAACTTAGAACTACTTAAACCTAACTAACCTAAGGACATCACACACATCCATGCCCGAGGCAGGATTCAAACCTGCGACCGTAGCAGTCGCGCGGTTCCGGACTGAGCGCCTAGAACCGCTAGACCACCGCGGCCGGCCCGGAGGACATCCCTCTCTGACGTGACGAGAGAGAAAGGAGATATATTGGTGTGAACACTTCGTTCGCCCGGCTCCAAAATGCAAAAACAGCGAGGGCAGGGTAACACACGGCGCGCCAGCCTTGCGCGTGTGCTCAGCCATCAAAAGCAGACTCGGGTGAAGTTAACGTTTTCGCTTCAGGAAAACGGAGAACAAGTGTGCTGACATAGAAACGGCCACGCGCATTACAGAATTTTGACAGATTTACAGATCCGACGAAACATGGCAGCAGCCAAGCTGACGACTCTGTGCAACACAAGGTAAAGAACGCAGCATGCCGTTAAATGTAAATGTCGTGTCACAAGCCAGTTTTTAATCCAGTGATATGAAGCTCAAAGTAGGAAGGCCTGTCCTCCTTGTAGTATTTCCTGAAATTAGCGTACCCAACTACCATAACAAAAAACAGTAAATGACCTTGGAATAATCTTGGATGAACACCTAAACAGGGAAGAACAAACAGTCACAGCAATCCAAAAATTTAGAAAAATATTTCCAACCCATGTTAAACAAAAATTAGTCCAAATACTAGTCTTGCCTAATCTTTACTACTGTGATGTAGTTCAACACGGCACAAATAGTGAAAATTCGAGAGGCCTCGAGCTAGTGATGAATGCTTGCGTTAGATATGTGTGCAATATACGGTTGTATGATCATATCAGTCCTTCATACTCCCAGCTAGGTTGGATACACCCACATAAGGTACGCGATCTCCACACGATGTGCTTACTTCATCGATTTCTTATTCACTGCTGCCCCTAATACTTATCTTCTCACATTAAACATCTATCATCATTCCACAACCGCAATACCAGATCGGATACATATAGCATCTTGGCTGTATCTTTACATAACACAATATCTTTCTTCGTGTCATTCTCCATCTCAGCCATACGACTATGGAACGCGCTCCCCTGTGATCTGCGTCTTGTCCAGAACCACTCAACATTCAAGAGGGAACTCAAAACTTACGTATTAGGGACGGTATAGCCACCATTGTTGTGCCCCTCTCATCTCGTTCTTTCTCCTCTCCATCATAGCTTCGAATTTTACCATTCTATTTCTCTTCCTCTAACCTAGCTACCTCTACTATATCTCTTTCACCCCATTCTATTGTCTTATGTCTCTGCATGATGTGAATAACTCACAAGCAGCAAGAACATAACGAGAAAATTCCCAACTAGCAATAGGACTGAGATTCATAAAAGAAAAATATGTTTACTTTCATATACATATTCATTACTATTATAATTATTATTATTATTGATTGTTATAATTATTTTTTGATTGTTATAATTATCCTTGTACTACTGTTATAATCTCTATTTTTTTCTTTAACATTAATACTGTATAACACGTGGTGTGCCCATAATGATCTGTACAAACTAAAATACGTTCAATCTGAGTATGCCTAGTTAGGTTTAAGAGAGGGCCTGAAGGCCCTAATCTTGCCAGGTAAAATAAATGCATAAATAAATAAAAAAATAAATTTTTCCTTCATGCGCTCGATGGCTACGTTTGGTTAACATAGGTGGAGAAAGAATAAAATTTGTTACAGCAGGTAACGTTGTTCAGCTCGACATTAGGATAGTCTCCCACCAGAGAGTCTTTCACTCAGTTAAAATAATTAACTATCCTGAATTCTGTGAAATTGTTGATCTTTCATATTTTATGTTTCTAAGAAATTTAATACCAGGATACACTCATTGAATAGGAAATACCTGAGATTGTTCTTGTGCATTGTAATGATCCAACATGTGCAAAGGTGATTCCAATAAACACAATTACGGCGAATAGTTGTCTACTCTAAGATAGAGGTCCCCTTCCTACCTCAATGGAATAGTTTTGGAATATTTATGGCAGCAATTCTTCTGAAGCCTAAACCCTTAGTGAGTACTAGCACGTTTCCTTACAGGTCAGGTTCAAAATGCGTTATGCAAAAGGTTTGGAAATTTGTGGTAACGTCTTATGGGACCAAACTGAAGAGGTCATCGATCTCTAAGCCTACACACTACTTGTTGTTGTTGTTGTGGTCTTCAGTCCTGAGACTGATTTGATGCAGCTCTCCATGCTACTCTATCCTGTGCAAGCTTCTTCATCTCCCAGTACCTACTGCAGCCTACATCCTTCTGAACCTGCTTAGTGTATTCATCTCTTGGTCTCCCTCTACGATTTTTACCCTCCACGCTGCCCTCCAATACTAAATTGGTCATCCCTCGATGTCTCAGAACATGTCCTACCAACCGATCCCTTCTTCTTGTCAAGCTGTGCCACAAACTCCTCCCCAATTCTGCTCAATACTTCCTCATTATTTATGTGATCTACGCATCTAATCTTCAACATTCTTCTGAAGCACCACATTTCGAAAGCTTCTATTCTCTTCCTGTCTAAGCTATTTATCGTCCACGTTTCACTTCCATACATGGCTACACTCCATACAAATACTTTGAGAAACGACTTCCTAACACTTAAATCAATACTCGATGATAACAAATTTCTCTTCTTCAGAAACGCTTTCCTTGCCATTGCCAGTCTACATTTTATATCCTCTCTACTTCGATCATCATCAGTTATTTTGCTCCCCAAATAGCAAAACTCCTTTACTACTTTAAGTGTGTCATTTTCTAATCTAATTCCTTCAGCATCACCCGACTTAATTCGAATACATTCCATTATCCTCGTTTTGCTTTTGTTGATGTTCATCTTATATCCTCCTTTCAAGACACTGTACATTCCGCTCAACTGCTCTTCCAAGTCCTTTGCTGTCTCTGACAGAGTTACAATGTCATCGGCGAACCTCAAAGTTTTTATTTCTTCTCCATGAATTTTAATACCTACTTCGAATTTTTCTTTTGTTTCCTTTACAGCTTGCTCAATATACAGATTGAATAACATCGGGGAGAGGCTACAACCCTGTCTCACTCCTTTCCCAACCACTGCTTCCCTTTCATGCCCCTCGACTCTTATAACTGCCATCTGATTTCTGTACAAATTGTAAATAACCTTTCGCTCCCTGTATTTTATACCTGCCACCTTCAGAATTAGAAAGAGAGTATTCCAGTTAACATTGTCAAAAGCTTTCTCTAAGTCTACAAATGCCAAAAACGTAGGTTTGCCTTTTCTTAATCTTTCTTCTAAGATAAGAAATTTGGTTAGTATTGCCTCACGTGTTCCAACATTTCTACGGAATCCAAACTGATCTTCCCCGAGGTCGGCTTCTATCAATTTTTCCATTCGTCTGTAAAGAATTCGCGTTAGTATTTCGCAGCCGTGACTTATTAAACTGATAGTTCGGTAATTTTCACATCTGTCAATATCTGCTTTCTTTGGGATTGGGATTATTATATTCTTCTTGAAGTCTGAGGGTATTTCGCCTGTCTCATACATCTTGCTCACCAGACGGTAGTGTTTTGTCAGGACTGGCTCTCCCAAGGTTGTCAGTAGTTCTAATGGAATGTTGTCTACTCCGGGGGCCTTGTTTCGACTCAGGTCTTTGAGTGCTCTGTCATACTCGCTATGCACAACACAGACACCCATGCCCGAGGGAGGGCTCGAACCTCCGCCGGGGGAAGCCGCACGGACCGCGAGGCTACCCCGCGCGACTGCGTTATGCGCGCCAAGTGGAATCGTCCACACAATGCAAGCATAGCATGCCCTTATTCCCAACGAGTTTAGAGCTGGCTGAAAATAACTTACAAGTTAGTGGCGCCCTCCATCGGTAATGCTGGTATGCAGTATCGTGTTGGCCCACCCTTAGTCTTGATGACAGCTTCCACTTTCGCGGGTATACGTTCAATGCCGATAATTGTACAATATCCATACAAATATTTACTAGTAGAAGACATGCTTATGTGTGTATCGCTACCAACTAACGCTATCGGAAATGAAATTTTTAACATGATGGACTGTTTTTGTAAGTAAACCATCTGCAGTGGAACGACTATTCAAATATTTGTACAGATGGGGCCAAGGCAATGAGTGGTAATACAGAGCGAGCGGTATTACTACTAAAAATTAACGTGTCGAAATACATTTCCAGCCTTTGTATCCTGCCCTGACAGGCACTCGCGATAGCGAAAATACTGTCAAATTTCAAGTTGATACTTGACGAATCAGTAAAAATAAACTGTTGCATTAAATCAAGATCTCCTTAGCGCCAGTCTTTTGCAAAACTATGAGATCACTGTGCAAGCAGAAATAAAATACGCCGAAGTTAAACGGTTATCTCGGGCAGGACTGTTTGAACTAAGAGTTGAATTAAAAATTTTATGACAGACATTTCTTTTAAATTAAAATGTTTGAGCGATGTGTCTTCGCTGTTCAGAATAGCTCTCTTGGCAAATATATTTGGAAAAATTATTTGGCTAAAAATGACTTACAAGTTCGTGGCGGCCTCCATCGGTAATGCTGGAATTCAATATGGTGTTGGTCCACCCTTAGCCTTGATTACAACATCCAACCTCGCAGGCATACGTTCAATCAAGTGCTGGAAGGTTTCTTGGGGAATGGACGCCCATTCTTGGCGGAGTGCTGCACTGAGGACAGGTATCGATGTCGGTCGGTGAGGCCTGGCGAAAAGCCAGCATTCCAAGACATCCCAGAAGTGTTCTATAGGAGTCAGGTCAGGACTGTGTGCAGGCCAGTCCATTACATGGATGTTATTGTCATGTAACCACTCCGCCACAAGACGTGCGTTACGAACAGGTACTCGATCGTGTTGAAAGATGCAATCGCAGTCCCCGAATTGCTCTTCAACAGTGGGAAGCAAGAAGGTGCTTAAAACATCAGTGTAGACCTATGCTGTGATAGAGCCACGCATAACAACAAGGGGTGCAAGCCCGCTCCATGAAAAACACGAGCACACCATAACACCACCGCGTCCGCAGCTCGTGGTCGTGCGGTAGCGTTCTCGCTTCACGCGCCCCGGTTCCCGGGTTCGATTCCCGGCGTGGTCAGGGATTTTCTCTGCCTCGCGATGACTGGGTGTTGTGTGATGTCCTTAGGTTAGTTAGGTTTAAGTAGTTCTAAGTTCTAGGGGACTGATGACCATAGATGTTAAGTCCCATAGTGCTCAGAGCCATTTGAACCATTTGAGCCATAACACAACCACCTTCGAATTTTACTGTTGGCACTACACAAGCTGGCAGATGACGTTCACCGGTCATTCGCCATACCCACACCCTGCCGTCGGATCGCCACATTGTGTACCGTGATTCGTCAATCCGCACAACGTTTTTCCACTGTTCAATCGTTCAATGTTTACGCTCCGTACACCAAGCGAGGCGACGTTTGGAATTTACCGACTTGATGTGTAGCATATAAGCAGCCGCTCAACGATGAAATCCCGCCTAACTGTCATAGTACTTGCAGTGAATCCTGCTGCAGTTTGGAATTCCTGTGTGATGGTCTGGATAGCTGTCTGCCTATTACACATTACGACCCTGTGCAACTGTCGGCGGTCGCTGTCAGTCAACAGACGAGATTGGCCTGTACGGTTTTGCGCTGTACGTTTCCCTTCACGTTTCCACTTCACTATCATATCAGAACCAGTGGACCTAGGGCTGTTTAGGAGTGTTAAAATCTCGCGTACAGACGTATGACACTAGTGACACCCAAACACTTGACCATGCTCGAAGTCCGTGAGTTCCTCGCAGCCCCCCCATTCTGCTCTCTCGCGATGTCTAATGACTACTGAGGTCGCTGATATGGAGTACCTGGCAGAAGGTGGCAGCAAAATGCACCCATCATGAAAAACGTATGTGTTTGGTTGTGTCCGGATGCTTTTGATCACATAGTGTATGTCGAACGAAACTTATGAATAAGTTTTAGAAATAATAGGAGATTCAAGCATGGAATCACTGTTTAAAACAATGTCACTTGAAGTTTTCTGGTGTGGGGACTGTGATGAACATCCATACCTTGCCACATCAGCCCTGACTGATCTTCTCCTGTTCCCAACAACGTACTTGTTTGGAACGGTGATCTCTGAATATGTAGCTACTGTAAGTAGGCTGTTTAGGTTTTTTTATTGGTAACGCCACCTCTGTATGAAAATCACTGGCTGTGCTGTGTGCAGTCTGCGGCTGCTTTGCATTGTTGTAATACTCGCCATTGTAGTGTTGGGCAGCGGCAGCTGGATGTGAACAGCGCGTAGCGTTGCGCAGTTGGAGGTGAGCCGCCAGCAGTGGTGGATGTGGGGAGAGAGATGGCGGAGTTTTGAAATTTGTCATGAACTGCTATATTTATATATGATGATATCAAGGTAAATACATTGTTTGTTCTCTATTAATATCTTTCATTTGCTAACTATCCCTATCAGTAGTTAGTGCCTTCCATAGTTTGAATCTTTTATTTAGCTGGCAGTAGTGGCGCTCGCTGTATTGCAGTAGCTTGAGCAGCGAAGATTTTTGTGAGGTAAGTGATTTGTGAAAGGTATAGTTTAATGTTAGTCAGGGCCATTCTTTTGTAGGGAATTTTGAAAGTCAGATTGCGTTGCGCTAACAAAATAATGTGTGTCAGTTTAAGCACAGTCATGTACAATTGTTCAACGGGGACGTTTCATATGTCGACCCTTGGCCTAGGATACCTCACTGGAGTCTTCTGATTTTTTTTCTTGTAGTTTGTGTAATTAGTGTAGCCTTTGTTTATTGCTAGCGCGTAATTGTAGAGAGAATCTCCTTTGTAGTTGCAGTCTTTCATTGTGGTACAGTAAAACAGTTGTAGCATGCATGCAGTTTTACACCAAGTATTTCTCAGCAGCATGTGCAATTAACTAGATATTTTTTCAGTGTTATGTTAATGTGTTCTCTTATTTTTGCTCTTCAAATTGTGCTTTTCTGTGTTATCGTGAAATATTGTGACAATAATGGCGTGTGAAAAACGTAATACTAGGCTCCAAAGTAAATTGAGAAATGACAGTGAAGACGAAAGCAGTGTGTTAGCGCCGCAGAGTAATGAATTAACTAATGTTCAAAGTAGTAATTTGGTAATTGTGCATAGGGAAATGGAGTGGGCGGCAAACAATGGTGTAAACATTGAAACAATTAGAGAACAGGGAAGCATTATCGATCGATCGGTCGGCAACAGCTCGCCTCAGGAATCCGAAATGACAGGAAACAATCTCACAAATACTGTAGATTCAGGTTTTGGATCCTCACCGTTTTCTCAAATAAGTCAAGACACATTTTCTGCTTGTCAAAATGTGAATGTTTCCGGTGCAAATTCACTGCCGAAAAGCACTGAGGAACATGTTCCAGACACCAGTGCATTGTTATTACAATTAATACAGCAAATGGGACAAACACAGCAAAAGCTTCAAAAGTTAGACACAATGGAACAAAATCCTCGAAAGTTAGACACAGTGGAACAAAATCTTAAAAAGTTAGACACCACACTTGAACAAACACGTGAAGATTTAACTACTGAGTTACATAACATTGAATCGAAATGTCAAAAAGTCTGTAATGACGTAAAAACACAAATTTGTGAGCATTTTCAACCTATTTTTTCGCGGCATGAAAATGCATTACAGAATCACGAAGCAGCCATAAAAGAACTGCAAGCCATTATTCATGAAAATCATGAGACCTTGTGGGCTAAAATTGACTCAGTTGCATCTACCGATTCGGTTACGCAACTTGCAATAACTCAGGAAAACTTAAAGGACACAGTAGTTTCGATTTCACCACAAATGGACACTCTGAAACTTGGTTCAGAAAAACACACTGAGGAAATGTGTTCACTATCGGAGAAAGTAGCCGAACTTTCGGATCAGGTCACTAACTTATCTACAAAGGTAGATGATGATCTGAATGACACAAGACCTGTAGCCTTCACTGACACAGAAGAGTATGAACAAATTAGAAAATTCAAACAGAATCAAAATCAAATCAATACACAGTACAAAAGAGAAATCCGGGAAGTACAAGATCAGCTGACACAGGTATTACAAGAATTACGTATTTCAGAGGATACTCACGCCCCAATACGGGAAGAGGGACACAGAAATACGGAACAGCCACAAAATAATAACACAGGGCATTTCGGAAGTTATGAAAGAAATTGGCAATGTGCACCGAATTTTGATATGGAACGGCCGACACGACCTAACAATGACCGATATGCGACTCGCCGACATGATGATTTTGACTATAAGCTGTTCATTACTACACGTAAATTCAAAACATTTAAGAATTCTGGCAACGACATTCATCCACAAGCATGGCTCCATCAATTCTCGCATTGTTTTCCTCCCAACTGGTCGTTAGAACACAGATTAGAATTTATGTGTGCCTATTTAGAGAATGAACCAGCTGTAAGAATGCGATCGGTCATTCACGATTGCCACAGTGAAGGAGAATTTTACCATGCCTTCCTCTCAGCATATTGGTCTCAAGCCACACAAGACCGAGTAAAACATGGTATCATAATGATGAAACATTTCGAACAATCTGAATTCTCCAGTCTTGTGAAATATTTTGAAGACATGTTGCACAAGAATCAGTACCTGTCAAACCCATACAGCCCCTCAGAACTCATCCGCATTTGCTTAATCAAAGTGCCTGAATATTTACGACATATTATTTTGGCAGGACGTTGCAAAGACGACATTGAAGCATTTCAGGGACTTTTACAAGAATTAGAAATTGACACTGACAATCGCGGAACGCGAAACCAGGAACACAACAATTACAGGTCACAACCGTCGCAATTCCACGATGAAAGAAGTAATAACTTGACACGACAAGGCTATTCTCACAACACAAATCGTGACCAAAACAGACACCACCCATATGACAACCGTTAGCAGAGTAGTAATAACTACAGGGAAAGATCACCTCTCCGTGGTAATGACTATCACAGAGACAATAAGAGAAACAGACAATATGGGAACCAAAATAAATACTATCAAGGGAGACAGAATAACTTTAGACGCAACGGACCAGCGCGCAGTTACGATTCAGGGAGAAATTCTCCACCATGTGACTGACAAGAAAGAAACTATGGAATCTACCGACATGACGACAGACGATATGATCGTAACGACAGACCTGAATTGCATCAGAACTAGCGGGATTCAAACAGAGCAGGGCCCTCTCGTCACGGTGAATTTGTAGAAGTTAGGTCTCCATATCCCAATAACGACGCGCGCCAAAAAAAGAGACAATAGGCAATGACTCACACCGCTGGCAGCAGCAAAACGTACTTATGAAACTGATGACGCAGCTGCCGTAGCTAGTAATTACGTAAAAATGGAAGACATTAGGGACAACTTACTCCAGGAACACGACATAAAACTTAACAACATTGCATATCCTGTGATTCACATTACTGTAAATGACGTAAAATTTACGGCAGTACTTGACTCTGGCAGTCCCATCTCAGTAATTAGTGAAACAGCCTTTAGCAAATGCAACAAATCGAACGATTGCCCCACACTTCCGTTACGTAAGATTAAATTACAAGGTGCAATCTTTGGAAAAAGTGTAGATGTACGCCAACAAACCAACTTAGAATTCTTTTGTCAAAGCCACAGCTTCTCTACGAACTTTCTTATTGTTCCATTATTGTCGACGGAAATTATATTGGGAGTACACTTTTTGAATGAATTCAAAGCAATCTTAAACTTTCACGATGCTGAAATCAGTTTAGAGAAAGAAGGTAAGTCAATAGCTTTGAAATTTGAAGATTGGCTCTCAAACCATGACGAGGAAATTAATCGGCTTTACCTTCTGTTAGACAACAGTTCGGACTTTTCTACGGAACTAGACACTAACAATCACTCTGCAAGTATTGACAGGGATGATATCGACGTCGCATTTGACACTAATACGTTAATTCAGAATAAAATTCAAACAATTGAGAATTGTAATGACACTGATAGGCAGGACCTTTTTGAGATTTTACAAGCACATTCCACAGTTTTTACTCATAAAACAGGAACAATCAAGGGATTTCAATACCAATTTCGTGTTCGTGAGCATACTAAATTTTGTGTTAGACCATATGTAATTCCAGCACATTATAGGGACCATGTTAGAACAGAAATACAATCTATGCTCGACGAGGGCATTATTGAGCCTGCAGTAAGCTCATACAACAATCCAGTACATGTTGTTGAGAAGAAAAATGGATCGATCAGGCTTGTCTTAGATTCGAGACAAATCAATACGATCATCATTCCTGAAACATACAGGCCGCAAACGTTAGAAGAACTTCTTCAAAATTTTAATGGTGTAAAAGTGTTGTCTTCCATTGATATCAGATCCAGCTTTTATCAGATCGAACTTCATCCAGAATGTAGAAAATACACAGCTTTCCTTTGTTTCGGCGTTTGTTATCAGTTTCGGAAACTTCCCTTTGGTTTGAACATTTCTTCAGCAGCATTCATTCGCGGGCTAAATTCCATATTACCTGAGTTCTTAAAACGTCACATCACCTTATATGTGGACGATATTCTAATAGCAGAAGCTTCATGGGAACTACATAATCGCATCCTCAACAGTTTGTTACGTATTTTTGCAGAATCTGGAATTACAGTTAACTTGGAAAAGTCTGAATTCGGTAGGACAAAGGTGAAGTTTTTGGGACATATTACTTCTTCATAAGGCATTCAGCCGGATCCTGAAAAGTTAGAAGCAATCAGAGCCATTCCAGTTCCATCCACAAAAAGACAAGTCCGCAGTTTTCTAGGTCTCGTAAATTTTTACCGTCGTTTTCTGAATATGCAAATTCTTGTTACACCAAAACTTTGTTCTCTCACTGGAAAAAATACTATTTGGAAGTGGGACGAAGAAGCACAGTCGGAATTCAATTCTTTGCAAGAAGCGTTACTTCACGCGCCAATCTTAGCTCATCCAGATCTGTCACAAGATTTCTGCCTTAGCACGGATTCTTCTAAAGTCGGTCTTGGTGCCCATTTATTTCAAGAAGCCATAGAAAATGACACTACCATTCAGAAAACCATTGCTTTTGCTAGCCGAGTGCTAACAAAATCTGAAAAAAATTATTCCGTTACTGAATTAGAAGCTTTAGCTATCGTTTGGGCATTTAACAAATTCCGTTTCTTTCTTTCTGGTAAGCATGTAAAAGTATACAGTGATCATCGTGCATTACAATTTCTTATGTCTTCAAAATTAAATCATGACAGGTTAAAACGTTGGGCATTGTTTCTGCAAGAATTCCGCTTCACAATAGTCTACATTCCCGGCAAGGAGAACATTGTTGCGGACGCACTGTCATGCGCACCGGCTGGGCTTGAGAAAAGTACCACAGAAGGCAACCTCGAGAAAAATTTCAGTATTCTTTACATTCAGAAAGTCGCCTTTGAAAACTTCATCACCACATCTTTAAAGGACATTGCTCATGAACAAGATAAAGATCCGATTTGGAAAGACATCAAGAGCAAAAGGCATGAAAAGACACACACACAGATTCGGCATTATTATCTGGTTAGAAACAACATACTGTTCAAACGCTGCACTGTTGATGACAAGCTATGGGTACTTTGCATTCCTGACGATTTTGTTAATAAGCTCATTTGGTACATTCATTTCAGCTACGCACATTTTGGTCCACGAAAATGTTATCATATTCTTCGAACGACTTGTTATTTTAACAATATGGAAAAAAGAATTCGAAGAGTCTTGTCTATTTGTAAACTTTGTCAAAAGGCGAAACCATCTACTGTCTCACATCGTGCTCCATTGTTTCCTATTATTCCTTCTAAATTAAAAGAATTTGCTGCTGTTGATCTCTTGGGACCGCTTGTCAGAACATCCAATGGATTTTCGTACGTTCTAGTCGCTGTTGAATTTACTTCAAAATTTGTTTCTTTCACTCCGTTACGTAAAGCCACTGGACGATCTGTATCCAACGCCTTTGTTAAAAATTTCTTACGTGAAGTTGGCCACGTTGCTAAAGTCATTTCAGATAACGTACCCCAATTTAGATTTGCTGTTTGGTCACGCACGCTTCGGAATCATAAAATCAAACCTGATTTTATTTCATTGTACTCACCACATTGCAACCCGTCTGAACGGATTATGAAAGAAATCAATAAGCTTTGCAGACTTTATTGTCACAGAAAGCATCAGCATTGCGACAGATATCTACAATTATTTCAAAATGTGCTGAATGAAATGCCTCATGATTCCACTGCTTTACCACCTACTCTTGTACTGAAGAATGAAGAACCACCGAACAGAATCAGAGAGCTTGTACCTTTCCCGAATACATGTAAACTTCGACACAAAGACATAATTGATTTGGCTCTTAAAAATATAAAATCTGCAGCAGACAAAAGGAGAGAACTACACGGTAAAGCAAATGCAAAGAAATTATATATTGGTCAGAAAGTTCTCATTAAAGCTCATTCATTGTCACATAAGAAGAAACACTTGAGTCACAAATTCTTTCTAGTTTACAATGGACCTTACAGAATCCGACGTATACCACATGATAATTGCGTTGAAGTTGAAACTCTGCGTACTAGGAAGAGTAAAGGTTTACACCACATTTCACATGTAAAACCGTTTATTGAAAGATAATCTGCTTTTTAACTTTGTCATTCCCATAAAACTTTTCACTTTACATTACTAGTATGCTTGTCAGACTTAGAATCTGTTAACATGCAACAATGTTTGAAGTTAAATATACAGTCAAGAACCAAGAGAACTTATTGAAACAGAAATGATGAATGCATTGTTATAGTGAACAGACGACACAGTGTTGTATTTGTACATTCTTGCTTGTTAGTTGCACGACTACGCAACGTCTATAAGGCCCACATACTTAGAACATTTACCAGTACTGCTAATGAGATTTTAATGCAACATTTTGATTTACTTGAAAATACATTCTGGATTTAAAGTATTTTCAGTGAGATACCAGATGGCACAGTGGTTAGTTTATGTGACAGCTACACGATTTTATCACGACGCTACTAATGAGTGACAATTTACAATGTTGCTTTTGCAGTGTTTCTGTTTTATATCTGCACAGTTTTCTGTTTTATTCTGGAAAGTAAAACAGGTTTTAGTAGTAACTTTTGTAGTATAGCTACAATGAGACAGGGTTTTCCATAGCACAACAATACGTTACAGTACAGTACTTTCTTCATCACAACAATAAGCGTAATAACTAAGATATCTATACATAAAGCATTTCACTTTTGTCTATCATGAGGTAAGTACATTGACTTCTGCAGAACTTAGCTTTCGGAGGACGATAACTACGACACTTCCACACAGATTATGTTGCAACAAGACGCACATTTAGCGCTACAGTACACGTATTTGAGTGATTAATTTTGTACTTGAAACATTTATTTTTAAAGATTTTTGAATTACAAAGAAAGTTTTCCGTGATATATTTCATTCCATTGGTGTAATCTGTAACACCTGAGGGTATAATTACATTAATCCTCAGGGGGTACACGCCTACTTTGTGTACCATGTGTGTGGCAACCACAAGGAACCCTAGCTAATATGGTATTTGCTTATACAACTTTACACATCGGTACCATATTTCTCTAACACACAAATTACACAGCTATCTGATCATGTAACTGAGAGATAAACATTTTTTTTACTACATCAGTGACAGATGTTTACGTAATTACACAGTTGGGTAACTTCATACTTATGAAACTGTATTTTGTCTGTACTTTGTAAACTGTTCATATTTTTTCGGAATCATTGTGATACTATGAGAGCTTTGAATGATGTATTTGGTAAGGGAGCATGATTTTAAAGTACATTTGAGGAAGATGACACTATTTAAATGAGCAGAGAATTTTTTTTAGGTTTTGAAATTATTGCAGAAAGCTACAACGTTTTTGAGATTTGACTGAAGTGTTATGATGTTATTATTACGCCGACGACGTGTATTATGCTGTAAGATTTTGTTTCTACACATTTGCAACGCAAATACTTGACCTGTGAAATATTTTTATGTGAGACTGTCACTGTAGCCGAAACTGCTGTCGTAAATATTTCCGTAAGAAAGTTAAGTGACCACCTGCACGTAATGCGTCGCGGGCACCCACCTGGGCGACAGCCGCCCGAAAAAAAAAAAAAGGGCCATTAGCCTTTCAGCGGCACAGGTACAAAAAAAAAAAGGGGAGGCCATTGTCCGCGCTACTGACATTTCCTTGTTGAAAGCATACCGTGGAGCTCGTAATTTATGATATTTACTGAAATGCCTAATAAAATGACAAGAAATATTTTTACATCTGCACACCTGATTAGGACAAGTGTCTTTCTATGAGAGTTGAGAGCTACTGACTTACGAAATGCCACATAGCTATTGAATGATGTTTTTATGCTTTGGTTTGCGTAATTGCTTATTTCATTTGATACCTGTTTTCGAGCTGTGTTACAGCATTAGTTTTATAAAATAAACTTAGGTGCATTTGCTAATGTGAACACTTTCTGTCAACAGATCTATTAAATGATAATTTTGTAATCCACATTCTTTAAAAAAAAGGAGCACTTGGAAAGGAAAGAACAATAAGAAGGGACTAGTAACAGTAACTAGACACATAATTTTCTTTTCAAGTACATGGTAATATTTCTTTTACAATAAGTTGTTGTGGTGCACCACTTTAATTACTTAGACATTAAGATGTGATTATACATTTCCCTTATCTGCATTGTTATCTTTAGTGTACTATTTTTTCTGCTTGAGCTATGTCATTTTTAGATATAAGCTGCTGTTTGCCAGACATAGTGTTACTGAATTTGACTACTGATTTACTACTGATTTATTTTTATTGTTTGCAGCACATTGCCTCATATTAGTTGTAATGTTGAATTGCTTGGTAATTTAGATTTACTGTAGCTTGCTTTGCGATTTTCCATTTTTTTTATTGCTGTTTATATTAATTGTTTTATGTGCTGCTGCATTGCCTTGTTCCTTAGTTTAGCATCTGAGCTCAGTAGATTTAAGTTAGCTTAAGAGGAGGTAGACTATATAAGAAACTGACTATGGACAATATGAAAAAGATTTGGGCCAAAATGAGTATTGAACACTGAGAAATAATTATATTGAAAGAAATATGAATAGAATACAGAAAGCAGGTATAGAAGGACTTTTTGGGAATAATGATGAATGAAGGGAGATCTCCAAGAAGTAAAGAAAGTTTTGTTTGCAAAATACTGCAGTACAACAAACCCTGTCCTTTCCTTTTGTGTTATCCCACTATATGTTTGTGTACCCTTGTGTATTTGTTTTCTTCCTGTCTCTGTGTAGTTTCATAGAATTTTTTCTTCTTTTAATATTAAGCTACATTCACTATGATGAGGAATACTGTTATCCTCAAATATAATTTGCATTAATAATATGTTATTTACCTTGTAAATATGCTTAGACATTATTTATTCTGGTTTGTTGCTCACATGTGAAGGTGATGTTTCAAAAGTTCTTGTGATCTTTATGTATTTACTTATGTCATAATTCCTGTAACACTGATGTATATGTCTATTTCTATTCTTTTGTAAAGCCTGTACTACAAATGTTATCTGTATTATTATGTTCTTTAATGATGTATTTTGTACCTTTGTAATTGTATTTTCATGTTGTAAATTTATAAAATTGTAATTGACACCAGTTCATCTTATTATTAACTTGTAAGTTACATTTCACTGCACACGTTTCTGTTGGTCATAGTATATGGACAATATGTGAGAAGTAGGGACTGTTAGAGTTTGCACGTGTGTTAATAATTCTGCAAGGGACTGGATAACAGCATTGCTGGTTCTAAGGACAATTCCAAAAACTTTGTGAGTGCACAAGTGGTGGTTTATGGACTTGCTATATTCTCCGCAAGACTCTTCGATGGTGAATGTGCACCTGCACAATCGCAACAGATGGCTGCTGGCCATCTCTACAAGGACTACAGTGGGTCTACATCTTTGATGACTCACCAGTACCATTGTCTCTACAAGGACTACAGTGGGTCTACATCTTTGATGATCCATCAATACCATTATTTCTACCAGGACTGCAGTGTGTCTGCATCTTTGATGGCCCACCAATTGCTACAAGGACTGCAGTGGGTCTGCACCTCTGGTGGCCCACCAGTACCGTAATTTCTACCAGGACTACAGTGGGTCTGCTCTGTGATGACCTAACTACCAATATTCTTCAAAACGTCGACTGACTCTGCTGTGGGTTTACTCTGTTGTGGCCCATTACCTGTCTGCATGTCGAGTCAGCACTGTCTTTCCGTTGGAAGGACAACACTACTTCTTCAAGACTGCATGGAAATCCACTACTTCTGTGTGCATTTTCTTTTACTGCTCAGACTTTGAGAAAAACTCTGCATTTTTACTGTGATGAACAATCTGGACTGTCTTTATGGACTGTGAGAAATTTTTAGCTTTTGACCAACATTGTATCAATAAGTGTGTGCATTTAATATCTTTGTTATTGCAATTATGAAAAATTTTTTCAAATCTGTATTGGCCACTGCCCAACCCAATTTGTAAAATTTTTTGTGGGGAGCATGGGGGCTATGTAAGTAGGCTGTTTAGGTTATTTTATTGGTAACGCCACCTCTGTATGAAAATCACTGGCTGTGCTGTGTGCAGTCTGCGGCTGCTTTGCATTGTTGTAATACTCGCCATTGTAGTGTTGGGCAGCGGCAGCTGGATGTGAACAGCGCGTAGCGTTGCGCAGTTGGAGGTGAGCCGCCAGCAGTGGTGGATGTGGGGAGAGAGATGGCGGAGTTTTGAAATTTGTCATGAACTGCTATATTTATATATGATGATATCAAGGTAAATACATTGTTTGTTCTCTATTAATATCTTTCATTTGCTAACTATCCCTATCAGTAGTTAGTGCCTTCCATAGTTTGAATCTTTTATTTAGCTGGCAGTAGTGGCGCTCGCTGTATTGCAGTAGCTTGAGCAGCGAAGATTTTTGTGAGGTAAGTGATTTGTGAAAGGTATAGTTTAATGTTAGTCAGGGCCATTCTTTTGTAGGGAATTCTGAAAGTCAGATTGCGTTGCGCTAACAAAATATTGTGTGTCAGTTTAAGCACAGTCATGTACAATTGTTCAAAGGGGACGTTTCACTACAAGCTATCGAGCTTGTCATTTAAGAATTGGTCAAAAATTAGAAAAAAGTTCATACCTTCCACTAATTGGACACTATTTTATCAATTAATAATGGAATTAGCACTGTATTATTTCGTGCATTGTATTATTGTTATTTTGTGTATTGTTTGAGAAGTTAGTAATGTATAAGGCACACATTTTGTATGATTTTCGTTAACTGATTATAACTACGCATATACGAGGGCAGTTCAGTAAGTAATGCAACACATTTTTTTTTCTGAAACAGGGGTTGTTTTATTCAGCATTGAAATACACCAGGTTATTCCCCAATCTTTTAGCTACACAACACTATTTTTCAACGAAATCTCCATTCAATGCTATGGCCCTACGCCACCTTGAAATGAGGGCCTGTATGCCTGCACAGTACCATTCCACTGGTCGATGTCGGAGCCAACGTCGTACTGCATCAATAACTTCTTCATCATCCGCGTAGTGCCTCCCACGGATTGCGTCCTTCATTGGGCCAAACATATGGAAATCCGACGGTGCGAGAACGGGTCTGTAGGGTGCATGAGGAAGAACAGTCCACTGAAGTTTTGTGAGCTCCTCTCGGGTGCGAAGACTTGTGTGAGGTCTTGCATTGTCATGAAGGAGAAGTTAGTTCAGATTTTTGTGCCTACCAACACGCTGAAGTCGTTTCTTCAATTCCTGAAGAGTAGCACAATACACTTCAGAGTTGATCGTTTGACCATGGGGAAGGACATCGAACAGAATAACCCCTTCAGCGTCCCAGAAGACTGTAACCATGACTTTACTGGCTGAGGGTATGGCTTTAAACTTTTTCTTGGTAGGGGAGTGGGTGTGGCGCCACTCCATTGATTGCCGTTTTGTTTCAGGTTCGAAGTGATGAACCCATGTTTCATCGCCTGTAACAATCTTTGACAAGAAATTGTCACCCTCAGCCACATGACGAGCAAGCAATTCCGAACAGATGGTTCTCCTCTGCTCTTTATGGTGTTCGGTTAGACAACGAGGGACCCAGCGGGAACAAACCTTTGAATATCCCAACTGGTGAACAATTGTGACAGCACTACCAACAGCGATGTCAAGTTGAGCACTGAGTTGTTTGATGGTGATCCGTCGATCATCTCGAACGAGTGTGTTCGCACGCTCCGCCATTGCAGAAATCACAGCTGTGCACGGCCGGCCCGCACGCGGGAGATCAGACAGTCTTGCTTGACCTTGCGGCGATGATGACACACGCTTTGCCCAACGACTCACCGTGCTTTTGTCCACTGCCAGATCACCGTAGACATTCTGCAAGCGCCTATGAATATCTGAGATGCCCTGGTTTTCCGCCAAAAGAAACTCGATCACTGCCCGTTGTTTGTAACGCACATCCGTTACAGACGCCATTTTAACAGCTCCGTACAGCGCTGCCACCTGTCGGAAGTCAATGAAACTATACGAGACGAAGCGGGAATGTTTGAAAATATTCCACAAGAAATTTCCGGTTTTTTCAACCAAAATTGGCCGAGAAAGAAAATGTGTTGCATTACTTATTGAACTGCCCTCGTACATAAGACCAAGTTTTTCTTATTTCCGGGCTCTGCATAATATTTAGGCAAAAATGGTTTGAGAACCGCTGGTCCTTACCGCCGGACGCAAGCACATGCTGCGTTCAGCCTATGCAGAAAAAAATATCAAAATGTGCATCAGTATTCCTGCACTTGATCAGGGCGTGAGTAATATCCTCTTATAGCCAATAGCCTCCAGAGACGTAAATTCATAATTTGTGTCTTTTTTTATGCTTGGCATCATTCCTAGGTTTTCTCCTCAACCAAACGGTCAAATCACAACTTAAGGAAATAAATAAAACTTAAATGGGTGCTAACGACGACAAACAGACCTCTGGCTACCTGCTCGTTAGCTTTAAATCACGGAGAAAGAATGCGTATAATTAATTACAATATAAAACGAAAAGCTAATGAGTAGAGCTGACAAGTTAACAGACAGTAAATGCTGCTATCGAGGGATCGCAATTCAGCTCAAAGTTATCGTATCTGTCAGGACACTACACGTGTAACATGTATCCAGAATGCAGCTGTCAGCAGCAAACATGGCAACAAATGGCTGTCAAGTATGAAGGACCATTGACGTGAAAGAAACGAACATCACTGTAAGTGACAATAGGGATTACATGCCAACCTGTGAGCTTTCATTCGTGTAATATGTTACGTCAACGCAACGACTGAAATTATGTTGTGACTCTGATAAAGGTGTGATTTGACAAAACTCCACATAGAAATTAATTGCACAAAGGTAACATTTTTCTCTGTGACTGTAGCACATAATAGGAGTAGTTCGTCGATTCCAGGTGTTTCAAAAGGAACTCCGATTTCAAATCAGTTCCATCAGAGACTATTGCAGGTGTACACTTTAGTGCGTAATATCTGTATGATATGAGGGGTAATCAGTCATCTAATAACTCCCGGAGACTGCTTTCGTTTTGCTAATACGGCCAGGCGTACATAATCGTCTTGCAGTCGCCTCTGTGGTTTTTTTACAAGTGCGGTGGCAAGCCTTTTGTGTTTGTTGGCTGTAAATATTATGTTATAGACACAATCATGAGAACCAACGTTATGAATAACATGTTTTTGTTGTATAAGAAGCATAACATCGTCTTACATGGATCAATAAAAAAGTCTGTGCCAAGTATCTCTCATTTGTTATGGTACAGCCATTTTTGAATTTTATCTAATTTTAACGTTGACATAAAAGAATAATTATGCACCAGTAGTGAAGACCTTCGACGCATAGTCGATAGTGGTTAAGAGCTAACATGACGTTCAAACAGATACGGTTAAAAACTCAATAGAATGTTTCATATAAAGCGAGCTGTGACAATATTTTTGAGAGTTCTGCAGGTAGTGATTCATTCAGACTGAATCCATCTTAAATTTCCTTGGTCCCCTTACGTGGCTCCACACATCAATGTTTCCTGGAGGTCCACCGAGCACCTTGGTCACAATGAACGCAGTAACCGGCTCACGGCAATGTAATGCTCTCAGAAACAGAGGAGCTATCATCTCGTTTCGTTCTCTGTAGCTCAGTTTCGCCAGCAAATGATAAAAGTGTTTTGAGTCACCTCTGCAGTATTTGTTCTGAACCAAATTTAAAGAAACTAGAACTTGGGAATTTTTCTGTTTTCCTCTCGCCACTCTATTTTTATTTATCTGATACGTATCTAAAAACACTTTGCGATCACGATTTTAACACTTCTTCGCCTTCATGTTACACTATATTACTTGGTGTGCTGGTTGCATGTTCACAGATTACACTGAGATGACAAAATTTATGGGCTGCCTCCTAATATCGTGTTGGACATCCTTTTCCCTGGTATAGTGCAACAATTCGACTTTGCTTGGACTCAACAAGTCGCTGGAAGTCCACTGCAAGGCCACGCTACCTCTGTAGCCGTCCATAATTGCGAAACTGTTGCCGGTGCAGGATTTTAGGCACGAGCTGACCTCTCGTTTATGTCCACGTATACAGGAAGATTTCAGGTACATCTGTCTTCCTCTGTAGTCTTTAACCTCTGCAGCTCCCTCTAATACCATGACAGTCATTCAGCTATGTCAGGTAGACATTAAGAAATCAGACACCAGATTGTAAGGCATACCCAGCAGCACATGTTGACTTAAATCACAAATGGAAATGAAATGAGCATATGGCATTGTTGGACGGAAGGTCCCATGTGGGAAAGCTCGGTCGCCGAGTCGGCGCCACATTAGGCGACTTGCATGCGCCGGTGATCAGGAAGAAATGATCAGGAAGGCAACAACACCCAGTTCACGAGGGGAAAAAAATCTCCAACCCCACAGGGAATCGAAAGCGGGTCCACTTGCATGGGAGGCAAGCCCGTTAGCACCCAGCTAAGGAGCCGGAAAACTTAGATCACAATTTAGCGGTGATGAAAAGTAGGCTGAAGTTTAAGAGACTAGTCAGGAAGAATCAATACGCAAACAAGTAGGGTACGGAAGTACTAAGGACTGAAGGGATATGCTTGAAGTGCTTGAAGGCTATACATATTGCGAAAGGGAATATCTCAAAGGCAGTTCAGTTGAAGAGGAATGGACATCTCTCAGAATGGCAATCACGGAAGTTGGGGTAGAAAAACATAGATACAAAGAAGGTAACTGCAAAGAAACCGTGAGTAACAGAAGAAATACTTCAGTTAATCGATTGAAGGAGGAAGTAGAAGAATGTTCAAGAAATTCAGGAATACAGTTCGCTTAGGAATCAAATAAATAGGAAGTGCAGGGAAGCTAAGGCGTAAAGGCAGCGTGAATATGTGCAGAAATCGAAAAAGAAATCATTGTCGGAGGGACTGACTGAGTATACAGAAAAGCAAAACAACCTTCGGTAAAAAGAAGAAAGAAATCAACTGTGCAATGGGAATTTCACTGTTAAATGCAAAAGAGAGAGTGGATAGGTGGAAAGAGTACACTGAAGGCCTCTGTGGTGGAGGAGACTTGTCTGCTGTGATATAAGAAGAGACAAGAGTTAACAGGGAAGGAATAGGGGTCCAGTATTAGAATCAGAATTTATAGGACCTTTCGAAGACTTAAGATCATGTAAAGCAGAAGGGATAGGTAACATTCCATCAGAATTTCTAAAATAAAGAGGGGAAGTGGCAAACAAAATGACTACTCATGTTGCTGTGTAGAATGTACGAGTCTGGCGATGCACCATCTGCCTTTCGGAAGAGAATCACCTACACAATTCCGAGTAGTGCAAGACAAGAGCTGACACGTGCAAGAACGATCTTGCAAACAGCTTAACAGCTAATGCGTATAAGTTGCTAACGAGAATAATACAAAACATTGGACAAGAGAATTGAGGATGTTTTTGATGACGGTCAGTGTGGCTTTAGGAAAGGTAAAGGCAGTTCTGAAATTGTGGCTGATAATGGAACCAAGACTAAAGAAAGATCAAGACCGGTTCAGAGGATTTGTCAATGTCGAAAAAGAGTTCGATAATGTCAATGGCGCAAAATGTTCGGAATTCTGAGGAAAGTAGAGGTATGCTATAGGAAGAGGTGGATAATATACAACAGGTACTAGAGCCAAGAGGGACTAATAATTGTGGAAGACCAGGAATGAAGTATTTGGATTGAAAATAGTGTAACCTTTCGCTCCTACTGTTCAATCTATACATCTAAGAATCAAAATGGAAGTAAATGAAATGTTTAACGCTGGAACTGAAATTCATGGTGATAATATATCAATGACAGGAATTATGACATAAGTAAATAAATGAGAAATGAGAATATCCTTTGAAACATGAGCATTAAAGAAAACATAACAGAATAAATAATGTCCAAACATCTTCACAGAGTAAAGAATATGTTACAAAACCATTTTAGATTTGAGGATAACAGTGTTCCTCACCATAGTGAATGCAGCTTAGTATTAGAAGAAGAAAAATTCTACCAAATTTATCTTATCAGGTAAACACACAGAGACAGGAAGAACATAGTCACACAAAGGTACACAAACACATAGCGGAATAACACAAAAGGAAAGGACATGGCCTGTTTTCAGTGGAACATTTGGTACTGCAGTATTTGTGGTAGTTCATTTCGAACGAAATTTTCATTTTATTCTTGGAGATTTCCCTTAGTTTAGCATTGTTCCCAAAAAAAAGTTCTATCTATCTGTATTTATACTTTCGTATATTTCTTACCTCATCATTTGTTTCCAAGAAAATCCTAGCTAAAAATGTTGTCACTATTCCCTACTTACATCTGTTCATTTCCTCTTTCAAAATAATTATTCCTCTTTATACAATACTCTTTGGCCAAACCTGTTCCTTATAGCGTCTCAATGCATTACTTCCTAACTCCTCACAAGTCATTTTCTTGTATAGTATACCCCCTCTTAAAGTAACTTAAATCTACTGAGCTCAGATATATAAACCAGAGGATGAGGCAATGCAACAGTAGAAACATTAACACAAACAAGAAATGCAAACAAAATGCAAATTGGCAAAGCAAGCAGCAGTATATCTAAATCAGCAAAGAAAATGCAACATTAAAACTAATATAGGGCAATATGCAGCAACAAGAAAAATAAGTCATTGGTAGAACTGTTTTAGCATAGTAATACAAAGTAAAATTCAGTAGGACAATGCCTGAGAAATAGCAACAGCAAATGCAATAACTGTTACCTAAATATGACAAAGCACAAGCAGAAAAATATATTACAGTAAAGATAGCAATGCAGAAATGTCTATTCACATCTTAATGTCTATGTCTAGTCTTAACACTAGAGTGGTGCACCACAACAACTTATTCTACCAAAAAATTACCAAGTCCTTGAAAAGAAAATTATGTATGCAACTCCAGTTACTACTCACTTCTCCTTATTATTATTTTTTTTTCAAGTGCTGTCCTTTACTTAGGAATGAGGGTCACACAATTACTATATATTGGATCTGTAGATAGAAAGTGTTTACATTAGCATATGTATTAAATTCTATTTTACAAAACAAATACTGCAGCAGAGCTAGAAACTACATATCAAATAAAATAAGCAAATATGTGCAAAGAAAGGCATAAAAACATCATTCACCAGTCATATGGCATTTCATAAGTCAATAAAAATTCTCTCAACTCTTGTAGTAAGACACTTGTCATAAGCAGGTGTGTAGACGTAAAAATATTTCTCATCACTTCATGAGCATATTAGTAAGTAGCGCAAAGTATGAGCTCCAAAGTGTACTTATGGGTTTCCAAGTAATAATGTGTCGTGTTTGTGGTGCATTCTGCAAAGAAATGTCAATAGCGAGGTCAACAGCGTCTCTTTTCTGCAGCTATGCGAGCGCTTGCGGGATTGCGCCGAGCTTCAAAGTGACTAAAGCGGCACGAGGGAAGTTGAAAGTCCACACAACAATAGGTATATTTCAAAGTGGCTAGCACGCAGCTCAGCGCAGTGTTATGTCAAGGTCACATATACTGTTTACCGAAATATTTACAACAGTTCCCACTACAATGACAGTTTCATACAAATAAAAAATTTCACAGGTTGAAAATTTATGTTGGAAATGTATAGAAAAGAAATCTCATGAATAACAGTGTTCAAAAGTTTCCGTCAGCATTGTGGTATTCACATTCACAAATATACTCACATTTCATAACCCTTAAAGTACTATTATTGGTTTCCAACATTCTTTTCCACAAACCAGAGTCCCTATCCCCTACTCATTATTCATATACATAAACGTCGATACTGCTTCAATACTTCATCATAATAAACACGCAGCATAATCACATTCCTCATATAGCATCGCCTTACTGATCATAAACATATCTCAGCATCATAATACGCATCGTTGTCGCAATAACATCATCATAACACATCAATCAAATCTCAAAATCGTCCGGCCATCCTGATTTAGGTTTTCCGTGATTTCCCTAAATCGCTCCAGGCAAATGCCGGGATGGTTCTTTTGAAAGGGCACGGCCGACTTCCTTCCCCATTCTTCCCGAATCCAATGAGACGGATAACCTCGCTGTCTGGTCTCCTCCTCCAAACAACCCAATCCAATCAAAATCGTCGTAGTTTCCTCCAATAATCTCAAAACATCTAATAAAAATTCTCTGCTCGTTTCAGTAGTGTCATCTACCTCAAATGGACCTCAAAAATCATTATTTCATGCAAAATACATCACTTAGAGCTGTATCACAACGGTTCCAAAAATACATGAACAGTTATCAAAATAAAGACTAAGTACAATTTCATAAGTGTGAAGTAATCGAACTGTGTAATTATGTAGGCATGTGTCACTGACGTATTAAATGTTCATTCCTGTCATTAAAATGACCAGACAGTTGTGTAGTACTGTCTTAGAGAAATATGGTACCGATGTGTAAAATTGTATAATCAAATACCATATAGCTAGGGCACCTTGCGCTTGCCACACACACACACACACACAGTACACACAGTAGGCGACCCCCATGAGGGCGTTCATTTCTCTCTTTTAAATGACCAGATACCTGTGTAATTCTGTCTTAGAGAAATATGGTACTGATGTGTAAAAGTGTGTAAGCAGACACCATATTAGCTAGGGCATGTTGCGCTCGCCACACGCATGGTACACAAATTACGCGCACTCCCTTGAGGGATAATGTAATTATACCCTCAGACTTTAGATTAAGACTGCGTAATGAAATGTAACGCCGATGACCTTCTCTGTATCACAGCAGTTCAACAAATATTCCTAAAAATGTTCCAAGTACTCAAATGCATGTCCTGCAGCGCTAAACTGTGCTTCTGGCTGTAAGATAATTTCTGTCATTGGCTTAACGGTAAAAATGTACCAAGTGTCGTAGTCATCGCCGTTCATAAGAAAAGTTCTCCAGAAGTCAATGTACTTACCTTGTGATATACAAAAGTAAAGAGCTATGCACTGCAGTTCCTTCTCTAAATCCTCGCACAAACGAAAAAATGGCTGACATCGAAATAAGTGTCCAAGGAATAGAAAAGCAACTGGAATCACTCAATAGAGGAAAGTCCACTGGACCTGACGGGATACCAATTCGATTCTACACAGAGTACGCGAAAGAACTTGCCCCCCTTCTAACAGCCGTGTACCGCAAGTCTCTAGAGGAACGGAGGGTTCCAAATGATTGGAAAAGAGCACAGATAGTCCCAGTCTTCAAGAAGGGTCGTCGAGCAGATGCGCAAAACTATAGACCTATATCTCTGACGTCGATCTCTTGTAGAATTTTAGAACATGTTTTTTGCTCGCGTATCACGTCATTTCTGGAAACCCAGAATCTACTATGTAGGAATCAACATGGATTCCGGAAACAGCGATCGTGTGAGACCCAACTCGCCTTATTTGTTCATGAGACCCAGAAAATATTAGATACAGGCTCCCAGGTAGATGCTATTTTTCTTGACTTCCGGAAGGCGTTCGATACAGTTCCGCACTGTCGCCTGATAAACAAAGTAAGAGCCTACGGAATATCAGACCAGCTGTGTGGCTGGATTGAAGAGTTTTTAGCAAACAGAACACAGCATGTTGTTATCAATGGAGAGACGTCTACAGACGTTAAAGTAACCTCTGGCGTGCCACAGGGGAGTGTTATGGGACCATTGCTTTTCACAATATATATAAATGACTTAGTAGATAGTGTCGGAAGTTCCATGCGGCTTTTCGCGGATGATGCTGTAGTATACAGAGAAGTTGCTGCATTAGAAAATTGTAGCGAAATACAGGAAGATCTGCAGCGGATATGCACTTGGTGCAGGGAGTGGCAACTGACCCTTAACATAGACAAATGTAATGTATTGCGAATACATAGAAAGAAGGATCCTTTATTGTATGATTATATGATAGCGGAACAAACACTGGTAGCAGTTACTTCTGTAAAATATCTGGGAGTATGCGTACGGAACGATTTGAAGTGGAATGATCATATAAAATTAATTGTTGGTAAGGCGGGTACCAGGTTGAGATTCATTGGGAGAGTGCTTAGAAAATGTGGTCCATCAACGAGGGAGGTGGCTTACAAGACACTCGTTCGACCTATACTTGAGTATTGCTCATCAGTGTGGGATCCGTACCAGGTCGGGTTGACGGAGGAGATAGAGAAGATCCAAAGAAGAGCGGCGCGTTTCGTCACCGGGTTATTTGGTAACCGTGATAGCGTTACGGAGATGTTTAATAAACTCAAGTGGCAGACTCTGCAAGAGAGGCGCTCTGCATCGCGGTGTAGCTTGCTCGCCAGGTTTCGAGAGGGTGCGTTTCTGGATGAGGTATCGAATATATTGCTTCCCCCTACTTATACCTCCCGAGGAGATCACGAATGTAAAATTAGAGAGATTAGAGCGCGCACGGAGGCTTTCAGACAGTCGTTCTTCCCGCGAACCATACGCGACTGGAACAGGAAAGGGAGGTAATGACAGTGGGACGTAAAGTGCCCTCCACCACACACCGTTGGGTGGCTTGCGGAGTATCAATGTAGATGTAGATGTAGATGTAGATAAATTCCGTTATTATGTACATTACCATGACCTTGAAAGTACTGCACTGTAAGATATTGTTGTGTTACGAAAAATACCTGTCTTGTGGCAATACCAAAACATGTTTTACTTTTCAAAATAACGTAGAAAAACTGTGCAGACATAAAACTGATAGAGCGCAAAACCAATAATGAAGATTGTGTCACTGGTAAGTAGTGTCATAGTATAACCATGTACCTGTCAAACAAACCTAATACTATGTCGTCTGTGACCTCTCAGGAAGTTCTTTAAATAAAAACGTCTTTTGAAATAAACCAAAACGTTGCAGAAAACCCTCATCATCAGTATGTGTTCCAAGAATGTGGACTTTATAGTCGTGACGTAATTGTGCAACTAACGAGCAAAATGCCGCAAGCACTAATACTGCCAGCTGAATAAAAGATTGTAGCTACTGAAGGCTCTAACTACTGATAGGCATGTGGTTAACAAAGGAAAGATTTTATTGCAAAGCAAACAATATATTTTTACCTTAATAATGTGACATCCAGTACAAAAAAATCCTTCGTGACATCCAGTTCCAAAAATTATACAATCATTGATAATATTGAATCACCAAGTCGGACACCTCTAGATCGTCCGCTCGCGCTAATAGTGCAAACCTCCAAAACTGCTAATTATTAACCTCTAACTTCCATCACTGCTGGGTGTTCACCTCCAACTTCCATCACTGCTGGCGATTCACCACCACCGGCCGAAGTGGCCGTGCGGTTAAAGGCGCTGCAGTCTGGAACCGCGAGACCGCTACGGTCGCAGGTTCGAATCCTGCCTCGGGCATGGATGTTTGTGATGTCCTTAGGTTAGTTAGGTTTAACTAGTTCTAAGTTCTAGGGGACTAATGACCTCAGCAGTTGAGTCCCATAGTGCTCAGAGCCATTTGAACCATTTGATTCACCTCCAACGGCGAGTCCGACTAGCCACAGAGAGTCTTTCACAGAGTGCGCACAGCGCTGTCAGAGTTATTAATGCAAAGAGCTACATAGCGCTGCCAACATACAAACACGTAAACAGCCTACTTACACACGGCCCAGACGTCCACTACCAAGTACCTGTTGCTGTACTCCCGCCAGATACACGCTGCCCCTATCAAAGCGCGCCCACAAGCAAGCGGTTGTTCGGTTTGGTGTTGACTGTAGAGTCATTAGAAGTCCTCCTTAGGGATATCGTGCGGCATTCTGTGCAACTGAAGCATCAGTCCGCCATAGTCCCATAATGCTCCAGACGTTCACAATTATGGAGAGAACCGACGACCTTGTTGGCCGAGGTAGGGTTTGGCTAGCGCGAAGACAAGCACTAGAAACTAATGCCATGTGCGAGCGAGCATTATCTTCCTGAAATGTAAGCCCAAGATTGTTTGCCATGAAGGGCAACAAAATGGTTAGTAGGTATAATCGACATTCCGCTGAGCTGTAAGACTGCAGCGGATGACAAACAAGGGTGTCCTGTTATGAAATAAAATGTCACCCCCCCCCCCAATCTATCACTCCTGTCCCTTGACAGTATGGTTGGTACCCCATAGCACAGAGGTACGTTGATGATATAATACGCCCCATTTTGTTGCTATTCATGGAAAGCCATGCTGGGTTTACGTTTCGGCAAGGAATCTCCCGCACGCGCATGTCGAGACTTTCTGCTGCTTGTCTTCGAGTTTTCCATATCCTAACTTGACCAGCAACGTCGTCGGTTCTCTGCACGGTTGAGGACATCTGGAGCATTATGGGCAGTGTCCTCCAACAACAATACCAATCAACGCCGAAACGAATAACTGCTTGCATAAGGGCCAGAGGTGGACAAACGCGCTATTGACTTATGAATTTGTGAAGCTCATCACTTGAGTAAACCATCCTATTTTTCTGAAATTTTAATCATTTGTTTGCCTGCACATATTCATCACAATCACAATACGTTTGCAATATGCGGCCGTGCATTAACGTGGTGGTGCATCCAGCCTGTTTAACGGATATGTGGCCTTCTGTGCTGATGGCTTGCTAAGTTTTCAGAGCATCGCTATACTATCGTTCACGTACTGATGTGTGTGCAGTCATAATAAGTTAATAATATCAAAAAAATGAGACGATCATAACTTTCCAAGCAGAAGCAACCAATTTTACTCTTCTGGGGGTTGGTAGTGCAGGAAATTTGCAAACAGCTTTGCTCTCTGCATCAAACTGATGTAGCCAAATTTCATCAGCAGTGACTACCTTTAAAGAAACTCCAGATCTTCATCTAACATTAACTTCAACTACATGCGGATCTGCATGAGAATGCCCTTTCGTTCGGGAATCAGCGGTCTTGAAATCCACCATGAAAAAACATGCCTCATGTGCAAATTATCTGTCTACAACTTCTGCGTGGCACCCAATGAAGTTTTTGGTATTTCAGGAAGTGTTCGTAACGTCATTAGTAGATATTTTCTCACTATGACAGCAGTGGTGTCCGTGGTTTCTTCCCTAAGAGTATTACATGGACTGCCAGATCAACCTTCCTTTGAAATTGGTTGTCTCCTGTCTTCAAACAATTTAAACAGTCCACGGGGTGTGCTGTAGGGAAGAACAGACTTCCCATAGGCCTTCTGAAATATTGCATAGCCCTCAGCTGAAGATTTGTGAGACTAAAGCAGAAATTCAAAGCCATGTATAGTTCATCACTCGTAACCTCCATCGTTGGGGGAAGTGATTCTGAACATGCTCGATCTTACCCACCCCTCAATGACGGGACTCAGGAACGCAACAATGAAATTAATATAGCAAGTTCGTTAATCATACAGCATCAGATGATTAAATCACAGTGCGAGAAATTGTCTCCATATAATACTACAATCGTTCTTTATTGAAAAATACTCGTATTTTCAAATTTAAATTCACTGTTTCACCTCGAATCTATACAGGATCTCAGTGTTGCGTAAGTTTTATATCTAATCCACTTGTTGTAGGAACCAGACCGCAGTAACGAATTGCTGTATAAATTTCCTGATCGCACCAAACCGAATAGTTGCGTGTGACGCTGTCGAGTTTCTAAAAGCTTTCGCTGGATCACAGCGATAGCTAGAGATGGGGAACGCCGGTCTCAACAACGCTATACAAAGGTCAAGGGTGGGAGTCCGACTTTGCATTATCTACGAAAGGAAGCTGAAAATCTTTTATTTCACAGTCACAAAAATGGCTCTGAGCACTATCAGTCACCTAGAACTTAGAACTACTTAAACCTAACTAACCTAAGGACATCACACACATCCACAATCACAGTATGTCGTAGCACGAGCTCTCCGTGTGCCACAAAGTGTGATCTCAACATTATGGCAACGATTCCAGCAGATAGGAAACGTTTCCAGGCGCTACAGTACGGGACGTCCACAGTGTACAACAGCACAAGAAGACCAATAACTTACCATCGGTGCCCGCAGACGGCCACGGAGTACTGCAGGTGGCCTTGCTCGGGACCTTACAGCAGCCACTGGAACAGCTGTCTCCAGACACACAGTCTACAGACGACTGAACACACATGGTGTATTCGCCCGGAGACCTGGAAGGTACATTCCACTGACCCCTGGTCATAGGAGAGCCCGTAAAGCCTGATGTCAAGAACACAGTAAATGGTCATTGGAACAGTGGTCCCAGGATATGTTCACGGACGAGTCCAGGTATAGTCTGAACAGTGATTCTCGCCAGGTTTTCACCTGGTGTGAACCAGGAACCAGATACCAACCCCTTAGTGTCCTTGAAAGGGACCTGTGTAGAGGTCTTGGTTTGATGGTGTGGGGTGGGATTATGATTCGTGCACGTACACCCCTGCATATCTTTGACAGAAGAACTGTAACAGGTTAGGTGTATCGGGATGTCATTTTGCACCAGTATGTCCGCCTTTCCAGGGGTGCAGTGGGTCCCATCTTCCTTCTGATAGATGATAACGCACAGCGCCACCGAGCTACCATCGTGGAGGAGTACCTTGAAACAGAAGACATCAGGCGAATGGAAAGGTCTGCCTGTTCTCCAGACCTAAACCTCATCGAGAACGTCTGGGATGCTCTCGGTCGACGTCTTCAAACCCCTAAGACACTTCAGGAGCTCCGACAGGCACTGGTGCATGAATGGGAGGCTATTCCCCAGCAGCTGCTCGACCACCTGATCCAGAGTATGCCAACGCATTGTGCGGCCTGTGTACGTGTGCGTGGTGATCTTATCCCATATTGATGTCGGGGTACATGCGCAGGAAACAGTGGCGTTTTGTAGCACGTGTGTTTCGTGACGATTTTCTCCATTTATCACCAATACCGTGGACTTACAGATCTGTGCCACGTGTGTTCCCTATGTGCCTATGCTATTATCGCCAGTTTTGTGTAGTGCCACGTTGTGTGACACCACATTCTGCCATTATCCTTAATTTATGAGAATGAGTGTACGATCATCGTAAACAGGAATGAGGCACGGGTACAGTACAGGCTAGCATTTTCTGCCTTATACGACCACATTCGATGTATGCTATTACAGCACATGAATGCTCAGCGAACATCGCTATTTCGTGATACACGTTCGCATCTGCCATACAGCCAACGAACTCCCCTCAGTCAAAAGACGATCACGTCATCTGTTTTGTTTGCTTTGTGTGAAAGGAGACAATCGAGCGATCTAAGAATCTTCTTCCTACTTGTTTTTTACTGGTAGTGAACCACACACGTGTATTCTCACGCTAGCAGGCCAATAATTATAATCCGTCTGGTCACTGTAGGTGGAACTAGACAAGTTGTTTATTTATGTTGTATCATTTGTTTTACAGGTACTAGACTTGTGCAGCATGCGAGAGTCGTCTGAAACTATAAAGTGTCCACCATAGTGGGCCACGTTACATGTCAATGAAATAGCGCCGAAAATAGCAAATGATACGCAAGCAGCTGGAATAAAAGTATGTGCTTTGTATAAATAGCCAATTTCGTGTTGTGATCGCTGCAAAAGGACAGATATGTTTTCGGGCTATAGCAGTTGACCCAGTATAGAATTCCCACACATAAAACAGCTTCAAACGTATGACTACTGCACAAATGAATTAATGTGTTAAATATTTGACGTTAAGCGAGTAGGCTAAGATCTCGACTTACTTCGACCTTCCCTCATGTAGTTTAGTAACAAGATGTTTAATTTGTGCATTACAGTGTCTAAATAAACAAGACGTACTACAGTTGCCACCTCATATCTGGTACGCTTTCTGCAATTTATTGATTTCTAAAGGATTAAGAAGACTGGACCCCAAATGAAGATTAAGCACCATTCGTAAAATACATAAGACAACTGATTTAAAACTACGTATCAAAACTGAAATGCTATCTTTTGAAAATATAACAGACTTAGTAGTGATAACAATATTTCGATTAGTACAGAACAACAGCTCTTAGGCTTCGTTAGAGCTCTGAAATAACAATTGAGCAATTATCCTGAATTGCTAATCGCATACCAACGACTGTACAAAAGCGATACTCAACTTACAACAATGATACTTATCTTTTCTTACAAGAATGGTACTTACTTCTAACCAGAAACCCACAAGGGTAAAGCCGGCCGATGTGACCGAGCGGTTCTAGGCGCTTCAGTCTGGAACCGCGCAACCGCTACAGTCGCAGGTTCGAATCCTGCCTCGGGAATGGATGTGTGTGATGTTCTTAGGTTACTTAGGTTTAAGCAGTTTTAAGTTCTAGGGGACTGATGACCTCGGATGTTAAGTCCCATAGTGCTCTGACCCATTTGAACCATTTTGAACGATAAGGGGAAAATCAAGTGATCCAAAAAATGGCTCTGAGCACTATGGGACTTAATTTCTGAGGTCATCAGTCCCCTAGAACTTAGAACTACTTAAACCTAACTAACCTAAGGACATCACACACATCCATGCCCGAGGCAGGATTCGAACCTGCGACCGTAGCGGTCGTGCGGTTCCAGACCCAAGAGCTGTAACAAACAAAATAAAATTTTATCAATGAGAGCAGTTACAGAATAACAGCGGTATCATAAATAAAGCAGCATCAGAATCAGTGCTAACCGCCTTAGTCGCCCACGTGGGAATATACTATGGCGTCTGGCCGCAACTGGCCAACCGACCTGCCGCATTGACCTTTAGGCTAAGCACGGCAGCTGCACATCTCTATAACCCGTGCTGCACATATCTATGACACACGAAGTACCCTCTTAGGAACACACATAACAATTAAGCACCAATTCAAGGCTCTGACCTCAATATTGGTTGTCAGTTCAGCTTAGGACGCATAGATCAAACAAATCTTCAGGTGGCCTAGCTAAAAACGCAAAAAATAATTAGTGTTGTTAAGATGGCATCTGCCTCTCTTTCTCCAGGAATAGTAAACGACTCGCAAGGAGCTCCAGAAAGAGGTAATGTTAGACTAATGACAAAATTTAACACGGGAGAAGAATGCGCACAAAAGTAGCAGAAAGTGCCAGAAAATTTAAGTATGCTCGCTCGCGGTGCTTTTAAAACTAAACAAGCACACACCAGAACCAATGCGATACTATTCTAGCGGCTAATTTTCACTATAATCCACCCGTGAAAAGGAATGAAGTTACACAACAGAAAGGCCTTAAGGAGATAGGTCCGCCCGGTTTCACAGTTTAAGATTCACAAATACAGAACAGGCCCTGGAGGCTCAACAGTACCGACCGGCTGCCGTGTCATCCGCAGCCCACAGGCATCACTGGGTGCGGATATTGAGGGGCATGTGGACATCACACAGCTCTCCCAGCTGTAAGTCAGTTTACGACACCAGATCCGCTACTTCGCAATCAAATAGCTCCTCAGTTCGCCTCCAAGGGCTGAGTGCACCCCGCTCGCCAACAGCGATCAGCAGACTAGATGGTCACCCATCCAAGCGCTAGCCCAACCCGACAGCACTTAACTTCAACGATCTAACGGGAACCGGTGGTACCACTGCAGCAAGAAGGTGCACAAATATAACTGCAAAATCAATATCCACAGCACTAATGTCTTACACAGAAAATAATCAGCAACGTTAATACGACTGGCACCCGCAGGTCAAAGTTCAGGTAGGTACAGTTATTATGATCCATCATATATGGAATACCTTAGAAGGGGCACATGTAACGGTGACCCGGGAGCACTTACAGGAAGCTCAATGGACGTAATTCCAAAAGGTCACATCTCCAAAGTCAATCCTACTGCAGACTGACCAGATACTTCATACCGCCCAACTCGTTTCCAACAGGACATCCAAACCAGCGTCACATTTTCCACAGCCAGCGAATTTGTGTGACGTCAACGTCTTCTATCGGACCCAGGAGCCTTGCAAGTCAGGATGCCACTTGTTAACACCACACCGCTTCTGTCCATAACCGTCTTTCAGCTCCCTGCACCTCCCTCGCACCAGACTGTCAAATCGCACTTTTCCAGAACACGCGCGCCCTCTCGCCGACCCATTCTTCGCACCAGAATCTTTGCCTCAAAGAAGTGCAATGATTTATCGGTAGGTAGTGGCACGGCTCAATTTCCAAGCACAGCTATTATTAATTAAAAATTGGGTGACTGAATGTTGTTCGATATTTATACTTATGCAGTTTCGGAAAAAAATGATTCTAAGCCAAGAGCAAAAGATGTAGAGAAAATACCAAAGTAAGGTTGCCTACCTTCATCCAGGCACTATGAAAGATTTCCAAGTGCAAATAAGTAAGCATGTGGGAGTAAATTACCCTCGTCGAGTTTGCTTATACAATCATATATAAAATGAAAATAATTTTGTAGCTAATACGAAGGTGCCGTAGCAAAAGTGGGCCTCTCTTTGGTATGTCACTGTTTGACACTACTGGCCATTAAAATTGCTACACCACGAAGATATGCAAATGATTCGTTTCTCGGAGCATTCATACAAGCTTGGCGTCGGTGGCGACACCTACAACACGCTAACATGAGGAAAGTTTCCAACCGATTTCTCGTACACAAACAGCTGTTGACCGGCGTTGCCTGTTGAAATGTTGTTGTGATGCCTCGTGTAAGGAGGAGAAATGCGTACCACCACGTTTCCGACTTTGATAATGGTCGGATTGTAGCCTATATCGATTGCGGTTTATCGCATCGCGACATTGCTACTCGCGTTGGTCAAGATCCAATGACTGTCAGCAGAATATGGAATCGGTGGGTTCAGGAGTGTAATACGGAACGCCGTGCTGTGTCCCAACGGCTTCGAATCACTAGCAGTCGAGATGACAGGCATCTTATCCGCATGACTGTAACGGATCGTGCAGCCACGTCTCGATCCCTAAGTCAACAGATGGGGACGTTTGCAAGACAACAACCATCTATACGAACAATTTGACGATGTTTGCAGCAGCATGGACTATCAACTCGGAGACCATGGCTGCGGTTACCCTTGACGCTGCATCACAGACAGGAGCGCCTGCGATGGTGTACTCGACGACGAACCTGAGTGCACGAATGGCAAAACATCATTTTTTAGGATGAATCCAGATTCTGTTTACAGCATCATCATAGCCGCATGTGTCTGGCGACATCGCGGTGAACGCACATTGGAAGCGTGTATTCGTCATCGCCATATTGGCGTATCATCCGGCGTCATGGTATGCGGTGTCATTGGTTACACGTCTCCGCCACCTCTTGTTAAAACTGACGGCTCTTTGAACAGTGGACGTTACATTTCAGATGTGTTCCGACCCGTGGCCTTACCCTTCATTCGAACCTTCGAAACCCTACATTTCAGCAGGATAATGCATGACCGCATGTTGCAGGTCCTGTACAGGCCTTTCCGGATACAGAAAATGTTCGACTGCTGCCCTGGTCAGCACATTCTCCAGATCTCTCACCAATTGAAAACGTCTGGTCAATGGTGGCCGAGCAACTGGCTCGTCAGAACACGCTAGTCACTACTCTTGATGAACTGTGGTATCGTGTTGAAGCTGCATGGGCTGCTGTACCTGTACACGCCATCCAAGCTCTGTGTGACTCAATGCACAGGCGTATGAAGGCCGTTATACGGCCAGAGATGGTTGTTCTGGGTACTGATTTCTCAGGATCTATGCACCCAAATTGCGTGTAAATGTAATCACATGTGAGTTCTAGTATAATATATTTGTCCAATGAATACCCGTTTATCATCTGCATTTCTTCTTGGTGTAGCAGTTTTAATGACCAGTAGTGTATATTTCAATGACTGAATAAAAGAGCGTGGAGCGGCAGAGACACACTGGACTCATGTACCTATCCTACAGAGAAAATACAGAATAGGAGGTGCGTGTGAACAGTCGCCTTATGAAAGAGACTGGACATGCCAATTTCTATGTGTAACCTGAGTCCGAGATAATGAGTCGCAAAACTCCCACAGTTGTCTTGCAGCCGCGGCAGTAGCAGTGTCAAAAGACGTGGCTCTATAAACACATGGCGAAATGATTGCGTATTGTAGAGGTGGAGATGCTCGGCTCGCCTGCGTAGCTGGCAACGTGTTTGCCTACCATTCATCGGGCCCGAGTTCGATTCCCGGCCGGGTTGCTGGTTTTCTTCGCTCGTGGACTGGGTTTAATGTTGTCCTCCTCATCATTTCATCATCACCTACGCGGAATCGCCCAATGCGGCGTTACCTGAAATGAGAAATGCGACCCGGCGGCCGAACTTCCCCGTGTGGAACCTCTAGGACATCAATGCCACACGATCATTTCATTTTATAGAAGCGAACTCAAATCTCAGATCTGCCCTCGACTAGTAATCTTACCGCAGAGGGGACAAGGTGGCTGTAAACCATAGTAGGGGAACGAAACAGTTGACTGCTGTCAAGAATCTTGGTTTGTCACAACAAGACTGAACAGCATATTCTTTGCAAAAAAAGCGGAGTTAAAAAAAAAAAAAGATAAAGCAAGTATTTGCAGTGAGCTGTGTGGGCTTGCAGTCGATTTCGTGTGCCTTGATTTCTGGCATTATTCACTGGCGCTAATACTGGCAGCGCGAATCGATTGTAGCTCGTTGCTGATTATCTCTGGCAGAGCGAGGCATAAATTAGGACTTGAGAAGAGTTGATTGGACTGTATGAGCCAGGCAGCGATTGACAGAGAATTAGAGGCCATCACAGGTCGAGTTTCGGACACAGTGAATCAGTCGGACATTAGCTCTGTATAAATGAAGAAATGGTGTAACTGGTGAAGTCGGAGTTTCAACACTTGAGTACGACGCCCTTCTCTCCGCGCCCGACCGAGCGAGGTGGCGCAGTGGTTAGCACACTGGACTCGCATTCGGGAGGACGACGGTTCAATCCCGTCTCCGGCCATCCTGATTTAGGTTTTCCGTGATTTCCCTAAATCGTTTCAGGCAAATGCCGGGATGGTTCCTTTGAAAGGGCACGGCCGATTTCCTTCCCAATCCTTCCATAACCCGAGCTTGCGCTCCGTCTCTAATGACCTCGTTGTCGACGGGACGTTAAACACTAACCACCACCACCACCATCTCCGCGCCCGCTTATTTGGACGCCTTTGATATTTCATGCTGTGCAGGACTAGGTGCTGGGAGCCGCCTTGGATATTTCCAGGATTGTCAAATATCTGCCGCATCGTGCGTTTATGGTTAGTATTTCTCACACTACGATACGTCCACCTCTACTGCCTACAGTTAGTGTCTTATTGAAATATTTGTTTGAGCGTGATTACCTGAGCTAAGGCTCTGTTGCTTCACATTATATATATTTATGATAAGTCGAACATTTTATTGTATATGTAACTGTGCCTGTTTAGGGGATTTCTGTGTGCCACTGAGAACTTCACTGTAGTTTGTTTGTGCTGGCTATACACAATTTGAAAGCTTAAAAAAAATGGCTCTGAGCACTATGGGACTTAACTTCTGAGGTCATCAGTCCCCTAGAACTTAGAACTACTTAAACCTAACTAACCTAAGGACATCACACACATCCATGCCCGACGCAGGATTCGAACCTGTGACCGTAGCGGTCGCGCGATTCCAGACTGTAGTAGCGCCTAGAACCGCTCGGCCACCCAGCCGGCTGAAATATTAAATTCAGTGGTTAACATTAATGTTAGATTTTCCCATTGATATGGCCGTTGGCTTTCTTCTGCTGTAGTACTTCGGGAAAGTGTTTTCGGAATAAGCTGTGGCAAAAATTTTGTAGATTTAATTGTTACCTTAAGTGTTTCTAAGGATTTTGTATTTAGAATTTTACTTTGTATTTTGTTTGCTTTAACAGAAATTTCCTGTGTTTAATATATATGTTAAAATTGTGTTGAAGATTTCCATGTATAAATACCACAGAAGGAGGAATTGGTTGTAAGATCTTATTATTACACTGCCTTGCAGAGATACGCATGTCATTTGCCTTACAAAACTGTTTGGTTCATGTAATATTTTGCTGAATTACTGTGATATCACTTTTGACAATGTTGACTGGAATGCTCTCTTTCAAATTTTAATGTTGGCACGGATAAAATACAGGGAGCGAAAGGCTATTTATAATTTTTACAGAAACCAGGTGGCAGTTATAAGAGTCGAGGGATATGAAAGGGAAGGAGTGGTTGGGAAGGGAGTGAGACAGGGTTGTAGCCTCTCCCCGATGTTATTCAATCTGTATATTGAGCAAGCAGTGAAGGAAACAAAAGAAAAATTCGGAGCAGGTATTAAAATCCATGGAGAAGAAATAAAAACTTTGAAGTTTGCTGATGACTTTGTAATTCTGTCAGAGACAGCAAAGGACTTGGAAGACCAGTTGAACGGAATGGACAGTGCCTTGAAAGGAGGCTATAAGATGAACATCAACAAAATCAAAACGAGGATAATGGAATGTAGTCGAGGTAACTCGGGTGATGCTGAGGGAATTAGATTCGGAAATGAGACACTTAAAGTAGAAAAGGGGTTTTGCTATTTGGGGAGCAAAATAACTGATAATGGTCGAAGTAGAGAGGATATAAAATGTAGACTGGCAATGGCAAGGAAAGCGTTTCAGAAGAAGAGAAATTTGTTAACATCGAGTATAGATTTAAGTGTCAGGAAGTCGTTTCTGAATGTATTTGTATGGAGTGTAGCCATGTATGGAAGTGGAACATGGACGATAAATAGTTTAGACAAGAAGAGGATAGAAGCTTTCGAAATGTGGTGCTACAGAAGAATGCTGAAGATTAGATGGGTAGATCACATAACTAATGAGGAGCTATTGAATAGAATTGAAGAAAAGAGAAATCTGTGGCACAAATTGACTAGAAGAAGGGATCGGTTGGTAGTGCACATTCTGAGGCATCAAGGTATCACCAATTTAGTATTGGAGGGCAGCGCGGAGGGTAAAAATCGCAGAGGGAGACTAAGAGATGAATACACGACTGAAGACCACAACAACAACCGGTAAAGTAGCATCATCCCATGTTACTCATTTTATGCTTACTGATAATCCATTTGGAAGTCAACAAAGGTTAAGATTTATTTGACAATACAATTGTGTTGTCCGATGATATGAGAAACCGATATCACAAAACAGAATTTTTAATTTCACATCAGAGCGCACCTCCAGTGTCAGGTGAATAAATGTAAATTGGCAATACTAAAAACGGAACGAGACATCTTTAGTCGACTATTTGCAGTTAGCCCAGAAATAGAAAAAGGTGTAGAAGACTGTTTGACGCTTCTGCTAGAACCAGCACCTCCTGCTCTTCTCTTTTCTCGTGTACCGGTGAAATGTTGACGACAGACAAGTTCACATTAGCCAAGGCATTCAAATCTCAGGTCCACAAGATTCAGCCGACACAAATCATCGTTGAAATAGTAGATGGATTTTATTTCTTAAACCAGATCGGATCCTCCTTGCGACAACTTTCGATAAAGTCGCTGGAACTATTCTCATAAAACTTTGTTGAAGTAATTCTGCAGAGACTTTTAATGCCTTCAATCAATGCTTCTGAACGTCGTAATGATCAAGGGTTACAGAATTACAGAGCCTCTGCAATCCAGTCATAACGATTTTTTGGGAAGTTTTAACAGTTATCATTTTTCAGGATGCTTCGGCACAATTCTTAGCTGATTATTGGGATAATCACCACTTGGCATCAACAATGCGAACTAAATTGTCTTCTGCGACCCTGGATCCACGTTCCTGCAGAACTTTAAAAATATCAACTCTATCCCAATTTATTACGCAATACATTGTACCGTAGAGGGTGCTATTGCACAATACACGGCTCGTCCTACCGAGACTTCGTGATTTGCGGACACGCAAACAATAATACGGTGCAGTAAACCTTGTAACTTCACAGTCCCATGATAAAGAAACCTTGCAATTGCTCCTCGAAAAGATCTCAACTACTCACAAGATGGAGTCAGCCGATCACGAAATCACTTTTGGCAAATGCTTTGTATATATAACCTCGTTGATTTTCATTAGCCGTCAACTGCATAGCATTTCGTCTTTTGGCAGTCCCAGATAGAGAGAAGCAAAGATTTTCCACGACGAATAACATCTACGATATATATATATATATATACATATATATATATATACGAGTGGAATATGAATGTGTGGATAATATTCATTCAATTATGTAATTATTTCTTAAAAAGATCATAACTATGTAAAACAGAGACAATATTTGTCTCACATTCTTTGTTAATCTATATCATTCTTTTCTTTTCTTTTGTACCCTTTTGTCGTCTTCTTCTGATGTACATCGCAAGACGTGAATCGATTTGAGGTCTGTTAAATGAAAAACATTTAATGTAAAATTATTGTAGATTTATGTTCATTTGCTGATAAAAACAAATAGAGCCAAATGCGTTAAAACTATTTATGATTAATTATTGAAAATTCACTTCCTGTTTTAATTATAATTTTGTATTAATTGTTTCATCATAGCTGCAAGAAGCGCAGCCATTGTTAGTTGCGATTTTATAGCAACTTCGTCTGTACTTCTAGTTGAAAATAGCATGGGTTTGTGTTAAACTACATTGAAAACCAATTTAATCATTTTTCTTATTGGTAGCATCAATTTAAATGATTTATTGGGAAAAGGAAAATCTTTATTAAAAAAGAAATCCTCTATCTTTTGTTGGCCGCCTTCTTAATTTAATTACTTGAAACTGCAAACTTTCAATATTCCGATGTGTAGGAAACAAAAATGTGCACCGGTGGTACTGAACTCTATTTATAAAAGAAAAAAATTAATCGAATCAGACTGCATTTTCTAAGAACAGTGCTGGTGGTATTTATTGTTGAACAAGATTTCATTGCTGATGTATGACGTCAAAATTAAACTACGCACGAATCACGGAGAAAAATATTTCTGGTAGCATAGGTCAGTGTTATGTGCGGGTGGTATTCTGTGGTTCCTTTTCATGATCAATTTGCTAATAATAATTAAATCCATAGAAGACAAAAATTATAAAAGCTCTGATGTACGATATGTAATTTTAGTGATGAACACAGCTTACAGTCAACATTATTACACCACGTCAGGTGGAATTCTTGTGCAATTTGAACAAAATAATTATCCGGGAGAAGTTGTATAATGCATTATACGTGTGTATAATATTGTCAGTATCATTTACAAAAACAAATCAAGGCAACTGCTAAAAAAAGAGAGTGAATTCAAACCGCAGAATACCATAGAGTATCGTATCATCCATATTCATTGCACTTGTCGATGTTGATGATACACAAGAAACCGCCCGGAGTGGCCGAGCGGTTCTAGGCGCTACAGTCTGGAACCGCGCAACCGCTACGGTCGCAGGTGCGAATCCTGCCTCGGATATGGATGTGTGTGATGTCCTTAGGTTAGTTAGGTTTAAGTAGTTCTAAGTTCTAGGGGACTAATGACCTCAGCAGTTAAGTCCCATAGTGCTCAGAGGCATTTTTGAACCGTCTGAGAGCAGTATTGACGGTTTGCAATATATCGACGGAGACTGCAGAACTTTAAATATATTGACACTCGCCCAATTTATTACTCAATACATTGTACCATGAAGGATGCTATTGCGCAATGCGCGGCTCTTCCTACCGACACTTCGTGATTTGCGGACATGCAAACAATAATACGCTGCAATAAACCTTGTACCTCCACAGTCCCATGATAAAGAAACCTTGCAACTGCTCCTCGAAAACCTCTCAGCTACTCACAAGATGAAGTCATCCGCTCACGAAATCACTTTGGCAAATGCTTTATATATATAACATCGTTGACTTTCATTAGCCATCAACTGCGTAGCATTTCGTCTTTCGGCAGTCCCAGATGGAGAGAAGCAAAGATTTTCCACGACGGAAGTCGTATTAGTCACTAGTGGAGGGGAACATGGGAATTTTACTGATATTAAGTTCATGCAGGTTACGTGATGTTGAGAGGTATCACTGGAAAAGTCGATGAAGTGTGATGCGCCGGAGCTATCACTGTTAGAGAAGTAACCTCTGCGATGAACCGCAGACCGCTATGGGATGTCAGTCGGTTGCCGTGTCATTCTCTCGCTATCAGTGGAATCACTGTGTGAGGTACTGAGAGGCACGAGGTGAGGACACATGCCACGAGATCTTTCCGACAATTGTCATTCAAGTAGTTCCTTAGCTGGCACCACTGCACCGAGTAAACTTCGTTCCAGCTCTACCAAGAAATACATACCTGCGTCTGTCTGAGTCGTGGAGGTCAGACACGTTGAACAGTCAGCTACAGACGACGAAAAGTGAAAATTTTAGTAAATAACAATTCATATGTTACAGCGCGTCACTTTTGTCTTGTACCACAAACGGGTATACAGTGGAGTGCCTTGCAGAGTACACATCTACATCTACATTTATATCCCGCAAGCCACCCAACGGTGTGTGGCGGAGGGCACTTTACGTGCCACTGTCATGACCTCCTTTTCCTGTTCCAGTCGCGTGTGGTTCGCTGGAATAATGACAAACGGAAAGCCACCGTGCGCGCTCGAATCTCTCTAATTTTACATTCGTGATATCCTCGGGAGGTATAAGTAGGGGGAAGCAATATATTCGATACCTCATCCAGAAACGCCCCCTCTCGAAACCTGGACAGCAAGCTACAGAGCGATGCAGAGCGCCTCTCTTGCAGAGTCTGCCACTTGAGTTTGGTAAACATCTCCTAACGCTATCACGCTTACCAAATAACCATGTGACGAAACGCGCCGCCCTTCTTTGGATCTTCTCTATCTCCAGTGTCAACCTGACCTAGTACGGATCCCACACTGATGAGCAATTCTCAAGTACAGGTCGACCGACTGTTTTGTAAGCCACCTCCTTTGTTGATGGACTGCATTTTCCAAGGACTCTCCCAATGAATCTCAACCTGTCACCCGCCTTACCAACAATTAATTTTATATTACCATTCCACTTCAAATCGTTCCCTACGTATACTCCCAGATATTTTACAGAAGTCAATGCTACTAGTGTTTGTTCCGCTATCATATAATCATACAATAAAGGATCCCTCTTTTTATGTATTCGCAATACATTACATTTGTCTATGTTATGGGTCAGTTGCCACTCCCTGCTCCAAGTGCCTATCCGCTGCAGATCTTCCTGTATTTCGCTGCAATTTTCTAATGCTGCAACTTCTCTGTATACTACAGCATCATCCGAGAAAAGCTGCATGGAATTTCCGACACTATCTACTAGGTCATTTAAATATATTATTGAAAGCAATGGTCCCATAACAGTCCCCTGTGGCACGCCAGAGGTTACTTTAACGTCTGTAGACGTCTCTCCATTGAGAACAACATACATACGTATGTGAATGTTGCAGTTCCGAAAATAACCTTTTACAGCCCACATTTGCACCAACTTCCCACTTATTCGTAAATGGTCACTTAATGAAAATATAAATTACTGATTGGTTCTAACTCCGAAATCTAGTTTAGTGCCATGAAAAGTACGTACAACAACTAAGGCTATACACACATCGCTCTTTTGCGTATCTTTGTAATCATTTGTAAGAAACCAACTTCTGCTTTCAAGAAGCTTAAAATGAGATCTCAGGCAATCGCCGGGATGGTTCCACTGGAAGGGTACAATCGATTTCCGTCCCCAACCTTGAAACAAACCGAGCTTGTGTTCCATCCATAATGGCCTTGGTGTCGACGGGATGCTACACTCTAATCTTTTTCTCTTCCCCATCTACATCTGCGTCCACAGCCGGTTCCCTCCAGTGATCCCCAATTGCGGGCCCGAAGCATCTCCGTAATACTTGCGTGTTCTTCGAATGTACCGGTAACAATTCTAGCATCCCGTCTCTGAATTTCTTTGACGTCTTCCTGTAATCCGACCGGGTGCGGAACCTAAACACTCGAACATCGCTTAGCAATACATCGCACTAGTGTCCTACACATGGTCTCCTTTACATATAAACTACGCATTCCTGAAATTCTCCCTATAAATCTAAGTCAATCATTCGCTACTAAAATCCTTGCGTGTTCATTCCATTTCACACTGCTTTGCAACGTTACGAGTAGATACACTACTGGCCATTAAAACTGCTACACCAAGAAGAAATGCAGATGAGAAACGGGTATTCATTGGACAAATATATTATGCTAGAACTGACATGAGATTACATTTTCACCCAATCTGAGAGCATAGATCATGAGAAATCAGTACCCAGAACAACCACCTCAGGCCGTAGTAACGGCCTTGAACGCCTGGGAATTGAGTCAAACAGAGCTTGGATGGCGTGTACAGGTACAGCTGCCCATGCAGCTTCAGCACGATACCACAGTTCATCAAGAGTACTGACTGGCGTATTGTGACGAGCCAGTTGCTCGGCCACCATTGCCCAGACCTTTTCAATTGGTGAGAGATCTGGAGAATGTGCTGGCCAGGGCAGCAGTCGAACATTTTCTGTATCCAGAAAGGCCCGTACAGGACCTGCATCAAGCTGCTCAAATGTAGGGTTTCCATACATCTGAAATGTAACGTCCACTGTTCAAAGTGCCGTCAATGCGAACAAGAGGTGACCAAGACGTGTAACCATTGGCACCCCATACCATCACACCGGGCGATACGCTGGTATGGCGATGACGAATACACGCTTCCAATGTGCGTTCACCGCGATATCGCCAAACACGGATGCGACCATCATGATGCTGTAAACAGAAAATGGATTCATCCGAAAAAATGACGTTTTGCCATTCGTGCACCCAGGTTCGTCGTTGAGTACACCATCGCAGGCGCTCCTGTCTGTGATGCAGCGTCAAGCGTGCTCCCTGCCGTCGTTGGATAAGCAGCTGCAGCAGCAAGTAGTATACTCCTAGCTCACTCATTTGTTACATAGTTTAATTCTTAATTTCTTTGCGTGTTTTTGGTACTTGCATTGTCTAATTCATAAATTTCTGGCGTATTATAGTATTTGAGAGTTGTAGCATCGCGTTTTTAGTACCTGAATAGTGTAAATTCGCGTAGTCGTTTGTCTTCTGTTTTTGTTTTGAACGGCCAGCGTCGGTTGGTCACAGTCAGTGTGCTCCCTGCCGTCGTTGGATAAGCAGCTGCAGCAGCAAGTGTATACTCCTAGCTCACTCATTTGTTACATAGTTTAATTCTTAATTTCTTTGCGTGTTTTTGGTACTTGTATTGTCTAATTCATAAATTTCTGGCGTATTATAGTATTTGAGAGTTGCAGCATCGCGTTTTAGTACCTGAATAGTGTAAAATCGCGTAGTCTCCTTCCGCCGCCGACCAGTGTGTCAGCAGTGCGCAAGTAGCAGCATTACTGCATTTACTAGGCAATCTTGTATTTTAATAACCGTTTAAATTTTGTGTCGATTTGTTTGCGCTCTCTGTAGATTAGTTCAGACGTTCTTTGCACAACAGTTTTTAGCATGGATAGGGACTGCAACTGCTGTGTTCGGATGCAGGCTGAGTTGGCATCCCTTCGCTCCCAGCTTCAGGCAGTGTTGGCTTCAGTCACACAGCTTGAGGCTGTTGCCAATGGGCATCATTGTGGGGTTCCGGATGGGGGTTTGTCGGGGACGGCCAGCTCGTCCCACGCATCCCCCGATCGGACTACGACTGTGGTTGCCCGGGATACTGCCCGCATTGAGGCTGATCCCTCACCTGTGGCAGAGTGGGAGGTCGTCTCAAGGTGTGGCAGGGGGCGAAAGACATTCTGGAGGGCTGAACGGAAGGCCTCTCCAGTTTGTCTGACGAACCGGTTTCAGGCTCTGTCTCAGGCTGATACTGATCTTCGGCCTGACATGGCTGCTTGTCCTGTTCCAGGGGTTTCCCCTCAGTCTGCAAGATCCGGGCGGTCGCAGAGGGTGGGCTTACTGGTAGTTGGGAGCTCCAACGTCAGGCGCGTAATGGGGCCCCTTAGGGATATGGCAGCAAGAGAGGGGAAGAAAACCAATGTGCACTCCGTGTGCATACCGGGGGGAGTCATTCCAGATGTGGAAAGGGTCCTTCCGGATGCCATGAAGGGTACAGGGTGCACCCATCTGCAGGTGGTCGCTCATGTCGGCACCAATGATGTGTGTCGCTATGGATCCGAGGAAATCCTCTCTGGCTTCCGGCGGCAATCTGATTTGGTGAAGACTGCCAGTCTCACTAGCGGGATGAAAGCAGAGCTCACCATCTGCAGCATCGTCGACAGGACGGACTGCGGACCTTTGGTACAGAGCCGAGTGGAGGGTCTGAATCAGAGGCTGAGACGGTTCTGCGACCGTGTGGGCTGCAGATTCCTCCACTTGCGCCATATCCGCTGGATAGGTCAGGAGTCCACTACACGCAACAAGCGGCTACACGGGTAGCAGGGGTTGTGTGGCGTGGGCTGGGCGGTTTTTTAGGTTAGATGGCCTTGGGCAAGTACAGAAGGGGCAACAGCCTCAACGGGTGCAGGGCAAAGTCAGGACATGCGGGGACCTAGCAGCAATCGGTATTGTAATTGTAAACTGTCGAAGCTGCGTTGGTAAAGTACCGGAACTTCAAGCGCTGATAGAAAGCACCGAAGCCGAAATCGTTATAGGTACAGAAAGCTGGTTGATGCCAGAGATAAATTCTGCCGAAATTTTTACAAAGGTACAGACGGTGTTTAGAAAGGATAGATTGCATGCAACCGGTGGTGGAGTGTTCGTCGCTGTTAAGAGTAGTTTATCCTGTAGTGAAATAGAAGTGGATAGTTCCTGTGAATTATTATGGGTGGAGGTTACACTCAACAACCGAGCTAGGTTAATAATTGGCTCCTTTTACCGACCTCCCGACTCAGCAGCATTAGTGGCAGAACAACTGAGAGAAAATTTGGAATACATTTCACATAAATTTTCGCAGCATTTTATAGTCTTAGGTGGAGATTTCAATTTACCAGATATAGACTGGGACACTCAGATGTTTAGGACGGGTGGTAGGGACAGAGCATCGAGTGACATTATACTGAGTGCACTATCCGAAAATTACCTCGAGCAATTAAACAGAGAACCGACTCGTGGAGATAACATCTTTGACCTACTGATAACAAACAGACGCGAACTTTTCGACTCTGTATGTACAGAACAAGGAATCAGTGATCATAAGGCCGTTGCAGCATCCCTGAATATGGAAGTTAGTAGGAATATAAAAAAAGGGAGGAAGGTTTATCTGTTTAGCAAGAGTAAAAGAAGGCAGATTTCAGACTACCTAACAGATCAAAACGAAAATTTCTGTTCCGACACTGACAATGTTGAGTGTTTATGGAAAAAGTTCAAGGCAATCGTAAAATGCGTTTTAGACAGGTACGTGCCGAGTAAAACTGTGAGGGACGGGAAAAACCCACCGTGGTACAACAGCAAAGTTAGGAAACTACTGCGAAAGCAAAGAGAGCTTCACTCTAAGTTTAAACGCAGCCAAAACCTCTCAGACAACAGAAGCTAAACGATGTCAAAGTTAGCGTAAGGAGGGCTATGCGTGAAGCGTTCAGCGAATTCGAAAGTAAAATTCTATGTACCAACTTGACAGAAAATCCTAGGAAGTTCTGGTCTTACGTTAAATCAGTAAGTGGCTCGAAACAGCATATCCAGACACTCCGGGATGATGATGGCATTGAAACAGAGGATGACAAGCGTAAAGCTGAAATACTAAACACATTTTTCCAAAGCTGTTTCACAGAGGAAGACCGCACTGCAGTTCCTTCTCTAAATCTTCGCACAAACGAAAAAATGGCTGACATCGAAATAAGTGCTCAAGGAATAGAAAATCAACTGGAATCACTCAACAGAGGAAATTCCACTGGACCTGACGGGATACCATTCGATTCTACACAGAGTACGCGAGAGAACTTGCCCCCCTTCTAACAGCCGTGTACCGCAAGTCTCTAGAGGAACGGAAGATTCCAAATAATTGGAAAAGAGCACAGGTAGTCGCAGTCTTCAAGAAGGGTCGTCGAGCAGATGCGCAAAACTATCGACCTATATCTCTGACGTCGATCTGTTGTAGAATTTTAGAACATGTTTTTTGCTCGAGTATCGTGTCGTTTTTGGAAACCCAGAATCTATTATGTAGGAATCAACATGGATTCCGGAAACAGCGATCGTGTGAGACCCAACTCGCTTTATTTGTTCATGAGACCCAGAAAATATTAGATACAGGCTCCCAGGTAGATGCTATTTTTCTTGACTTCCGGAAGGCGTTCGATACAGTTCCGCACTGTCGCCTGATAAACAAAGTAAGAGCCTACGGAATATCAGACCAGCTGTGTGGCTGGATTGAAGAGTTTTTAGCAAACAGAACACAGCATGTTGTTATCAATGGAGAGACGTCTACAGACGTTAAAGTAACCTCTGGCGTGCCACAGGGGAGTGTTATGGGACCATTGCTTTTCACAATATATATAAATGACCTAGTAGATAGTGTCGGAAGTCCCATGCGGCTTTTCGTGGATGATGCTGTAGTATACAGAGAAGTTGCAGCATCAGAAAATTGTAGCGAAATGCAGGAAGATCTGCAGCGGATAGGCACTTGGTGCAGGGAGTGGCAACTGACCCTTAACATACATAAATGTAATATATTGCGAATACATAGAAAGAAGGATCCTTTATTGTATGATGATATGATAGCGGAACAAACACTGGTAGCAGTTACTTCTGTAAAATATCTGGGAGTATGCGTGCGGAACGATTTGAAGTGGAACGATCATATAAAATTAATTGTTGGTGAAGCGGGTACGAGGTTGAGATTCATTGGGAGAGTCCTTAGAAAATGTAGTCCATCAACAAAGGGGGTGGCTTACAAAACACTCGTTCGACCTATACTTGAGTATTGCTCATCAGTGTGGGATCCGTACCAGATCGGGTTGACGGAGGAGATAGAGAAGATCCAAAGAAGAGCGGCGCGTTTCGTCACAGGGTTATTTGGTAACCGTGATAGCGTTACGGAGATGTTTACCAAACTCAAGTGGCAGACTCTGCAAGAGAGGCGCTCTGCATCGCGGTGTAGCTTGCTCGCCAGGTTTTGAGAGGGTGCGTTTCTGGCTGAGGTATCGAATATATTGCTTCCCCCTACTTATACCTCCCGAGGAGATCACGAATGTAAAATTAGGGAGATTAGACGCCGCACGGAGGCTTTCAGACAGTCGTTCTTCCCGCGAACCATACGCGACTGGAACAGGAGAGGGAGGTAATGACAGTGGCACGTAAAGTGCCCTCCGCCACACACCGTTGGGTGGCTTGCGGAGTATAAATGTAGTTGTAGATGTAGATGAACCGCAGCCATGGTCTCCGAGCTGATAGTCCATGCTGCTGCAATCATCGCCGAACTGTTCGTGCAGATGGTTGTTGTCTTGCAAACGTCCCTATCTGTTGCTTCAATAGATCGAGACGTGGCTGTACGATCCGTTACTGCCATGCGGATAAGATGCCTGTCATCTCGACTGCTAGTGATACGAGGCCGTTGGGGTCCAGCACGGCGTTCCGTATTAGTCTCCTGAACCCACCGATTCCATATTCTGCTAACAGTCATTGGATCTCGAACAACGCGAGCAGCAATGTCGCGATACGATAAACCGTAATCGCGATAGGCTACAATCCGATCTTTATCAGAGTCGGAAACGTGATGGTAAGCATTTCTCCACCTTACACGAGGCATTACAACAACGTTTCGCCAGGCAACGTCGGTCAACTGCTGTTTGTATACGAGAAATCGGTTGGAAACGTTCCTCATGTCAGAACTTTGTAGGTACGCCACCGGCGCCAACCTTGTGTGAATGGTCTGAAAAGCTAAGCATTTGCATATCATAGCATCTTCATCTTGTCGGTTAAATTTCGCGTCCGTGGCGCGTCATCTTCGTGGTGTAGTAACTTTAATGGCCAGTAGTGTATTTGATCGAATTGACTGTGTCAGGCAGGAGACTACTAATGCTGTATGCAAGTAATTGTTTGTTCATCCTACTCATCTGCATTAACTGATAGTTTCCTACGTTTAGAGCTAGCTGCCATTCTTGACACCAGCTACCAATTTTGTCTACGTCATCTTGCATGCGTTACCGCCACTCAACGACCACACACCACAGCAATCCGCCAGATATTTTATGTAAGTACAAAATAACAGCGGTCCTATCACATTTCACTGTGGCACTCCTGATGAACACTCTCCATGGAGGACACCATAACGGGTCCTGTTATTTAAGAAGTCTTCAAGCCACTCACATCTCTGTGAACCTACTCAGTATGCTTATGCCTTCATTAACAGTCGGCAATGTGGCACCGTGTCAAATGCCTTAGGAAAATCGAGGAATAGGGAATCCGCCTCTTGACTTTTCCTATATTCTCCTCCCTGCCTCCCGATGAATCACTGCTTCCCAGGAGCTGCTCCATATGTGTCGTTCTCTTTTTTATTTCGACTTGTTTCCTGAAGCCCGGGGACTGGTGACCTCAGATGTTAAGTCCCATAGTGCTTAGAGCCGTTTGAACCATTTTTTCCTGAAACCATTAAGGGGGTTAGGACGTCTAACGGACCGACCTGGAGCAGGAGAGGCACCACAGGACATTTTATTTTCTACTGTCTATACTTTTACAAATAAATTCATAAAACTTGATCAGCATGACCAGTAAGGATTCAGAATTCACACTCATAGCAGTAAAAGTGCAAAATAAATTTTTTTTAGATATGAAGTTTCATCATTTTTTCACTTACTGTTGGCTGCATTTGTTGCTACAGGTACATTTTTCTTCACAAGTAAGAGAGATTCTTTGACGAATTTTGCACAGCATACAAAACATACTTACATGTGTATGAAACTCTAGAATTTCCCAAATCTTTTAAAAACTGTGGTAAAAATTGAGGTAATTAACTACAAAATTAAATTTTTTTTTCTAAACATAAAGTTTAAAACCTAGCAGCTCATTCATTTTTTTCATAAATTAAATAGATTCTAGAGTTCCAGACTCCTGTAAGTATGGTTTGTATGCTGTGCAAAATTTATCGAACAGTCTCTCTTACTTATGAAGAAAAGTGCACCTGTAACAACAAATGCAGCCAATAGTAAGTGAAAAAATGATGACATTTCACATGTAAAAAAAAATAATTTTGCTATGTTTTTGAACTTCCGCTGCTACGAGTGTGAATCCTGAATCCTTCCTGGTCGTGCTGACAAAGTTTTATGAATTTACTTGTAAAAGTATAGACAGTGGAAATTAAAAAGTCCTGTGGTGCCTCTCCTGCTCCAAGTCGGCCCATTTGACGTCCTATCCCCCTTAAAGTCACAGAAGTTAGCTACATGCTTTGAAGTGCAAAAAATGCAGCAGGTCGTTTTGTGTCTCACAATAAACCTAAAAAGCACTCCGTCTTCAGGCGGCAAGTGGCCCATCGGGACCATCCGACCGCCGTGTCATCCTCAAAAAGGGGCTCTGAGCACTATGGGACTCAACTGCTGAGGTCATTAGTCCCCTAGAACTTAGAACTAGTTAAACCTAACTAACCTAAGGACATCACAAACATCCATGCCCGAGGCAGGATTCGAACCTGCGACCGTAGCGGTCTTGCGGTTCCAGACTGCAGCGCCTTTAACCGCACGGCCACTTCGGCCGGCGTGTCATCCTCAGATGAGGATGCGGATGGGAGCGTCGCGTGGTCAGCACACCGCTCTCCCTGTCGATATGATGGTTTTCTTTGACCGGAGCCGCTACTATTCGGTCGAGTAGCTCCTCAGTTGGCATCACGAGGCTGAGTGCACCCCGAAAAATGGATGGCCACCCATCCAAGTGCCGGCCATGCCCGACAGCGATTAACTTCGGTGATCTGACGGGAACCGGTGTGTCCACTGCGGCAAGGCCGTGGCACAAAAAACCTACCGTCCCGAATATTGGGTCGGACGTGTCAGTCTTCGTGGCAGTGGCGTGAAAACATTCTTTACTACGTAGAACAATTGTGATGTGGAAAGGGATATCGAATGGCGCAGCGCCAGGTTGTGCAGTTCTCGTGGAGTTCTTCGAGCCCGGGAAGGTTGTCGGCAGTGGGCGCACAGATCGTCGTGCTATGAATGTGGGTGACGAACGACGAAGCGCGCTGTACCGTGCAGGTGTCGTTCGAGCAGGGAGCAGTTGGCAGCAGTGGGCGCACAGTGGCGCGCGCCGCGGCCCGGACGCCGAGCGGCGGAGGCGGCAGTTGCGGACCGCGCGGGCGCGCACACCGGTCCACCCCACACCGACGCCGCCCCCCGAGCCGCCCCCGCCGCCGACGCGGACACAGCCGCCGGCCAGTGGCAGCCGCGCCGCGCTCCGCGGGACGACGATGCGTGGGCGGTCTGTCGCAGCAGCGCCGGCTCGCGATCGCGCCTGACACTCTAGTCCTTCGGCGAGAACCCTGCGAGTGACAATCTCCTGGCGGGCATGGGACCTCGGCCGAGACCGGTCCTTCTGGCGGCTGCGCTGGTTGTCGTTCTGGCGGTCCTCCGTGGCCGGATAGTAGGTGAGTGTACGAGTGCCGTGGAGAAGCCTGCCCGACGCCAAACCGACGTCGCGACAGTGTGTGCATTCGCATGTACTGTATGTGCGCTATCGAGATCGATGGTTTGCCTCAGTCCAATTACTCTCAGATCCAACAATACATTACCGACACAAAGTTGATGTACTAAACTCAGTTCTCTGAAATTCCCTGCTCTGCTTAATATCGCTAGAACGTGTAATTTTTCCTCCTATCTATGTAATTATGTAGTTATGTAGTTCTCAATTCGTTCGAGCAATCAATCATTCGTAATAGGAAACACAGTAATAACTCAGTCACTCAAAATGATTCAGAAATTTTACTTGTTAGAATGAAATCAGGCGATGATTCTTCTTCGCTGCAGGCTCGTGCGTTGCGGCAGTTTGTTAATCTGTACAAATTTTTGGGAGCGTTGTATAATCAGTCGGGAAGCCTCAGATCAAGCGGATATTTGGCTTTGATGAAGTTTAACCTTCCGAAGAAGTAAAGGAGCTCTTGGATTATTAAATGCAGGTTCGTATCCAGTCTTTCGGAAGTTCCCTTCTGATTAACAACTACGCAATATATCGATGAATATCATTAATTCTCAAATGTCAAATAATGTAAATTGTTACACACCTTTTTGTATGAAGGAGCAATATATATATATATATATATATATATATATATATATATATATATATATATATATATATATATTTCCCTTTTAATCATACAATTTCGCATCGGTTATCTTTTGTCATAAATGTCAATATTCAGATTACAATTCTTCAAACAATGCTCAGGCTAATCGGCACGAAGACAATCTCGGAAGCTTTTTTCTAACAACCACCAGAGAGAGTACTACAAAGAATAATTATGCGCTCATGGCATAGCTATTGTATGAAACTATTTTGCGCATGGATTCAGCGAGTATCAAGATAGAAAATTAGTATACGTCATTCAAGGGTAGAATTGTATCAGAATAATTCATCGAATATAAAGAGATATTACAAACGTAAAATTTAATGAACTTCTACGCCAGAAGAAAACTCCACAGTAGTGGGACTGAACCACGGCCTGTATTTTATTATCGGAAGTTGGCCGGTATCGCAGAATACAGTAGTTTTTCTAAAAATTAATGTGATTGTGGTGGAAAAGCAAATTATTCTAAGAACCATCACTGTGGTCTCCTATCGACAGAAATGTCATTCTTTTTCACAAAAGAACTGGCCAGGTGCGTGTACGACTCACGCTCTGAGGATTCCGTTCAAACTTAATTATAAATATCTTCAACATTTCGCGGCCCTGTCAGCAACTGTGTAAATATTAATTTTAATTTTAATAATGAAAGCCTCAGTTGCACCACTTACCTAGAATTTACCTAGGTTTCAGTCGGGATAACCCAACCTTCTTCAGAATAACAGTATCTATCGTTTTAGCTTGTCGATGTCCACTATGGACAAATGATAGATACTGTTATTCTGAAGAAGGTTGGGTTCTCCCGACTGAAACCTAGGTAAATTCTAGGTAAACAATGCAGCTTTCTTCAGAATAACAGTATCTATCGTTTTAGCTTGACGATGTCCACTATGGCCAAACGATAGATACTGTTATTCTGAAGAAGGTTGGGTTATCCCGGCTGAAATCTAGGTAAATTCTAGGTAAACGGTGCGACTTATTAAAATTAAAATTAAGACTTAATTATGTATAGACATACTTCATCCATCCCGAAAGTCGAGAAACTCGACAGTTTTTGCCCGTTGTCGACAGTGATGGCAAAATATCGGTCAACGGAAAGTAACCTGTAGCTTGTAATGGGTGAGATTTCGAGTATCAAAATATGTGACATAAATAGCCGTACCTTTTGGTTTCATTGACTTAGAAGCTTCAAATTTTTACACCACAAACGGACCAGAGACAGGAGCCTGCGATATAAATTTCAACTTGATACGTCCACCCCTTCTTGATAAAAAGACATGTTAACAGAGGGACGGAGAGAGCCGATATTTAGGATAATAAATAACAAAAAAAATTTTTTTTCGTGTGATATAATTAGACACTAACGCATTTCGGATAATTTTCTTTGCTTGTAGGCCTACTATGAAATATTGTTCCTTGCTAAATTTCATGATTCTACGAAAATGGGAAGAATACTGCCGATTTGGTGAATGAGTTTGCTAGCATAAAAAATAAGCTATATGAATGATTGTATCTTTTGATTGCATTGATTTAGGAGTTTATTCGTTAGATCGCCAATGGACATGTGACATAAATCTCGATTTGATGCGTCTACCAGTTCCTAAGAAAAAGGGTTTCTAAGAGAAGAACAGACAGACAGACAGACAGGAAAACGGACGGACGGACAACAGAGTCATCCTATAATGGTTCCGTTTCAACCAACTGTAGTACGGAGCCCCGAAAAGATCGTTAAATGCAAATTGAGTGTTACCGTTATCAAAATCAGTTGAAATTTATTAACTAGAGTAACTAACCACATATATTGTATCTTCGACTACCTGTTTCAGAGAATTACGTTTCCATCTTCAGATGGAAGTATGTTAATTAATAAGTCACATTTGTGTTGCATGTTTATCGTTTGGGTAGTTTCGGCACTGTTTGGCAGCAAATCAAATTAAAAATATTTTATTACGAAGCTCAGAGTCATGTGGACGTTTTGATTGAGTATGGGAACAATAACATACAAAACTGTTAACCTATGTAATAGAAACCTTCACAGAAGTTTTAGCCTTGAGCTAAAGTAGATTTCTTTATTCCTCCTCTACAGATAGTGCCCCAGGTTACCCAAAATTCGTACACACAATGCATACGTGTCTAATTAACTGACATAAACCCTCATGATAACGGAAGTATAATGCTTCGAAACGCTTTGTGAAAAGTAGAATGCAATAGATGTTGCTGGTTATATCAATTCCTATTTTCGATCGAAAAATAACGGATTTATTTCAGTTATTAATGGAAAAAGAATGAAATTTGTTTCCCCTTCCTCATTAAATCTGACTTATTAAGTTAATGTAATTAATTAATTATATTTAAACAAGAAACGGGAGGTAGAGTTCGTTAACACGAGCATCTTCACCTAGAGGTAGAAAATTCTTCCTAAATTTATTCGCAGTACGTGAAAGCGACCCAAGACTGAAGGTAGCTAAATTGCATTATTGTGACAGGAACTGATATTCTTCCTAGTTTTACAGTGGAAAGATTCGAGCAAGAACGAAGAAGGAAGTAAGTCTGTTGAAAACTATTACTGGAAGGAAGTGTAGATTGACGAGTCATTTACTGAAGCATCAGCCAATAGTTAATTTACATGCATGTATTACCTAGTCATCTGTACTCTGCAATTCACAGTGTGTTCAGTGGCTGAATGTAAACGACATCATCTTTTTTCTCGTTCTTCGTGTTCCATTTGCGTATGGTGCGCGAGGAGTCCTTATGCTCTCGAATTTCTCCAATTCTTCCTTCGTGGTTTTCAGTAGCATAAGTTTGATAACATAGTATAATTGCCGGTGGCTGTGGCGGAGCGGTTCTAGGCGCTTCACTCTGAAACCGCTCTGCTTCTATGGTCGCAGGTTCGAATCCTGCCTCGGGCATAGATGCGTGTGATGTCCTTACGTGGGTTAGGTTTTACTAGTTTTAAGCCTAGGGAACTAATGACCTCAGATGTTAAGTCCCACAATGCTTAGAGCCATTTGAGCCATATTGTAACATAATCCTTGAGTTGAGGCATATCCGAGTTCTGAAAGTAAGGAACGCTGTGAGACCAAAGCATCCTGTTTCCGCAGACTACTCGACCGCAGAAGTTTTATGCAGGAAAGAGACAATGGAACATTTTAATAGTGGGTATTCAAGTGTCAACGGCAAACCCATTCGATATGAAACCACCGATTCGCCTGTATGTACATTCTTATGTATGTATACGAGGTACAGGTACGCGGTCAGTTATAAGATTTTTATCTGTCGCTTATCACTACTTTCGACTGTGACATTGTTGATGTGAAAAAATGCCTAGATGTAATTGGTTCGGTGTCCACGTTAAATTTCCGCCTGGGTATGGGAGGTCAAAAATCGGAGGAGAGCATGCCATTACATCTCCAGTTGACACAGTGATGTTTAAAGCAACCTTGTTGATGAGATTTTATGTTATATCGTCGTGGATGATTATTATATTAGTCCTAAGGTCTAGTTACATATTTAGTATCGTCACAGCCGTATAACCTACTCTCAGATTCAACAGTAGTTTCCCAACATTATATGTATCTTCTCGTTCAAACACTGAATGCCAAACTTCAGTTAAGTTGGTTCAAGCGAAACGTAAGTAAGCAGTTTTATCCCTTGAGAATGACTTCTCAACCCAGTAGTTTTAACCAAAGTGTCTCAGTGCGATCAAATAGAAGCGAGCGAAAGAATCCATCTTTGAGATAGAAAATTTTATTGAACTTGTTCTTAGTGCCCGAAAATGATCTAAGGTAAGTCAGGCGTGCTCATTATATAATATAGATGCTGAAGTAGGGTCTCTTTCTCCTAGCATATAGAGTGTAGCTGTAAAGAGATTCAAGAATGAACACGGGAGAATTGGTCTGAGGAAAGCCGTTACCAGAAAAACTATAGATTTTTGAGCATCTGCTAAGGCATTGAAGAGAGTGCTTGATGAACCATAGCACTATATATCCATCTGTACTCCAAAATCCCTAGTGTGATGTGTTGTAAAGGTTACACGAAGTAAAGTTGTTTTCCGTCATTCCTACTCTGTTCGCAAAAGATGACCAGGAAGAAATGTCTTCGGTATTCCGAGTTCCTCCCTCGTCCTCTGTATGAGATGTAGAAGCTTGGAACACAATGTGGTCCCAGATTGACAATGGGAAGCGAATGAATTTTGAGAGTAATGCATCCATTAAGACTAACGTACAATTTTTAGAGACAGGAAAGAAACCGGGGCATAGTCTGACAGTGGTACACGTCACTAGAAGGACCGATTTGATGAATCAACCTCCAGATTTACGTTTCTGTCCACTGCACATTAAGGATACTGAGTGCTGTCGAAGATAGTGAAGTTAACCGAAATGAATTAGGAATGAAGATTAGGCTTCAGAATTTCGGACATTGATCTGGACAAGGATTTCGAGAAAGAACTCTCTGTGACTTCGTACTTACTTACTAATTTACTTCTTCTTCCAGGATTAGGCTATTACCCTTTTCTGACCTCCGTTTTATTGTCATCTCTTCATGCGTCGCCCAAACCTTTCTTCTTCTGGTAGGGTGATATCTGAGGGCAAGCTTCTGAATTGTATTGTCCTCCATTCGCCAAATGTAGTTGTCCATACTTTTAGGGACCGATGACCGTAGCAGTCTGGTCCCTTCAAACCCACAAACCAACCAACCCATACTTTTCTTTTTTGGGAAATTATTTCATTCAACGAAAATGTATTTAATTTCTGCTTTATTTGTTCATTGGATTTTTTGTATTGTACGGAATATCCTTTGAATGATTGGATGAACCGCATTTCAAATGACTGTATTTTGTTTCTATTTTGTTTTATTCATGCATGTGTCGCGTTCATGTATCGTTGGCAAAGTCATGGCCTTATATTTGAGCCTCTTGTCTGACGTTCTCTTCAGTGTTAGCCAAATTTTGCTACATATATACTGAACTAGATAAAGCTTATTTTCTCATCATCGTTGAAAGATAATTCATAACCTAGATGAGTGAAACATGAAACTTGTTCTACTGCTTGATCTTCAATTATTTTGGCTCTAATTGGGTATTTTTCTTGCTGTGGCACAACTGTTACTTTTCTCATAGGTATCCGAAAATTATAACTTTTGCAATGACACTTAGCATACATAATGATTTCGAAGGTTGCACGTGTATGCCTTCATCTACATCCACATCTACATACGTACTATGCAGGCCAACTACGGCGCGTGGCGTAATGTACCCTTACCACTGCTAGTCATTTCCTCTCCCATATCACTCGCAAATAGACCAAGGGAAAGAGGCTGCCTGTGTTTCACTGTACGAGCCCATACTTCTCGTATGTTATCTTCTGGGCCCTTACGCGAAACGAATGTTGGCGGCAGTAGAATATTTCTGCAATCGTCTTCAAATGCCGGTTCTGTAAATTTTCTCAGCAGTGTTTCTCGAAAAGAACGTCACCTTCCCTCCAGGAATTCTCATTTGAGTCCCAGAAGCAAGTGAAAAACCACGACATTCGTCTTACTTGATTTTCGAGCCAGTCGTTGTGGCCGACCGGTTCTAGGCGCTTCAGTCCGGAACCGCGCTGCTGCTACAGTCGCAGGTTCGAATCCTGCCTCGGGCTTGGATGTGTGTGATATCCTCAGGTTAGTTAGGTTTAAGTAGTTCTAAGTCTAGGGGACTGATGACTTCAGATGTCCCATTGTGCTTAGAGCCATTTGAGCCATTTTCGTTTATTTTCGTAAACAACAGAAGTCGGAATGATTGGACGGGGACTGAAGTCCGCTGTTTTCTATTGTGTCAAGCACTGCGCTCCCTGCTCAATTACAGGTAAGAGGAACCATAGAAACCCGGAAAATATATCGCTCGCTGCGAGAATGTTTCATCGATCTGCGATGTCTCAGTGGTCGGATCGTCGTAGTTTGTAATAAAAGCAACGTATAAGCTGAACGTGACGAAGAAAATGGATTAATGTAAATATATTTTCCGAAGTGAGACTTAAAATTAAGGAAATGATATTTTCCGCGTCGGCTGTCAATCTGTTTAGTAATGTGCAACAGCACTTTCGGCTAGTACGCCATTCTTAAGCAACAGCTCAGTGTTAAACAGGCTAATGTACGTTCATTCCTATCACCAAATTTACGTATTTTATGTCGTACACATAATAGAACAGGATACCTCGCGATACACTGAAAAAAGGACGCAACACTGTACAAGAGTCAGTAACAAATCCATGAAAAAAAATTAACTCTTATTTATCACCGTGCGTGCATTAAGTGAGTCAAAATTTAAATTTTGTACTGGTGCTGAGATAGTTACTCATAGTTGAAGATATACTTGATTATCATAATGGAATTCTAGGCTGTGTTTCCGATGCTTGCCGGAAAACGTGAATTAGAGACGGCCCAACTTGTTCGACAATCCAAATTCCTTTTGTTTTGATTAATTTAGAGCCTGCCGTCCGATGTGGCCGAGCGTTTCTAGGTGCTTCGGTCTGGAACCACGCGATCGCTAATGTCGCAGGTTCGAATCCTGCCGCGGGCATGTGTGTTTGTAATGTTCTTAGGTTAGTTAGGTTTAAGTAGTTCTAAGTTCTAGGGGACTGATGACCTCAAATGTTAAGTCCCATAGTGCTCAGAGCCAGTTGAACGATTTTAGAGCCATTTTGTGGACAGCAAGTTGTGTTGTTGCTTAAATTAGGTACGTACTAAAATTTTACTTTACTTACGCAAGGCACAGGGCACATATAATGTATGAAATGGCAACATACTATATAATATAAACAACAACATAATCTGAGGTTAATTTATTTCTAAACCCACATAAAAGTGGTACGTATATATTTGAAAAACAATAAAACCCCTGACGACACCACAGCTGAGATGAAACATATTTGAGGATTAAACAAAAAGTGTGTTCTTGTAAAAAGGCAGACACTCTTTAATTAATTATGATGTCCCTAATGTCTGCATTCCATCTCTCTACCTCCGCCTCAGCCTGTAAATAATACGAGTAACAGACCAGAATTAGAGCTGGAAATCTCAACACAAAGTATTGCTAAGAGGCCATTATAGTAGATGGGCTGTCATAGGTTCCTTTCCCAAGAGCAGTAATAGTGATTAGCCATAAGTTGTGATTGACATCTTCAGAATCGATGTAAAACCTCGTCTGAGACCGTCATGTTGGAGTCAGGCTTAACTGTTTTAGAGAAAATATTCAGGATCTGCTCTGTGGTGTGGAGGTATTTTTCTCGGCATGTCGATCTTCTCGTATTACTAAGCAAGTCAATCTACGGCACTCCGCAGAATTTGAGGAACCACGTTCTCTCTTCCCATCTCGGGACAAAATTAGATTAGCTGGACCAGAATGTCAATGAGGCACTGCCTGGTTCCGATAAGAGCCCCTGCCGAAAACTCTGCGCTGTCTTTCACGACATTTTGTTAAATGATTTATCACACACGTTAGTGGCGGACAAGGATGTTGAGCTGAATTCGACTCTTTCAGGACCGGTGCGCTTTCGTTACGGTAATTTCCCTTCGAGGATTTACTTTTTTGTTATGTATTACATTTTGAAGTGCACAGAGAACGACTCTTTTGTCTTGAAGTCACGTACAATAATAAATTTGCTACTTAACAATTTGGCAGAGGGGGATTTTTAGTCATAGTCACAGATGACGTGTTGAAAGGGTCAGAGGGATCTACGGATAATATTGCAATTAATTTTACATTATAAATGACTATGGAATAGTACTGAAGCAACTATAAAAATAATCGTGTTGTTACCCGAGACGCAAAAGGCTATCAAGACAATTCTGATCGATTATAGTACAGCCGCGAGAAGTGCTCCCATAATTCACGGGGCTGATTCCGTTTTGGGTCTAGAGCAGCCGACGTATTGGTGCCTGGCGCTCTGCATTTCCACAAGTTGTCAATTTGAAGACGGCATGACATAATGCATATGTAAATGCATTCGGTAGCAGTCGAAGTAGAATTTTAATGTGGCAATGGCCAATACTAACACTGGGGAAATGTTTGTCCATTGCTGAAAAAATGTGCTGAGGAAATGGATACCTGCACGGCATATTCTGCGTTTAATATGTCTCGTTCCTTCGGGGACATCAGGTTGTTTATTTTCCCGTTTTATTCTTGTTCTGTTTTAAACGCACTTGATGAAAAATTTCAGTGCGTTAAAGATGGAAACAACTAATAATAATTTAAATAAGGAATCTGTATGAGGTTAATGATCAGGTTCCGCAATTTTTTTCATCTTAGGAGTGATTGGTACCCATTTTATTTCCGGTCACAAGGCGTTCAGTCAGATCTCAGGTACACTGTTTGCTTACAATGAAATGAATACCCCTAGCTGCATACAGGCGTTGATATAAGTCAACGGGGATACTTGAAAATGTGTGCCCGAACGGGACTCGAACCCAGGATCTCCTGCTTACATGGCAGACGCTCTATCCATCTTTCTTTTTTTTTGGTGCTGTCATTTTGTTTTCTATATTGTTCGTTGAATTTGTTCGGGGCGGATATCTGGGATATCTGATGACACCAGTTTAGGTTCTTCGTTGACCTGTTCACTCAGTTTTTTGTTACAGAGGGTAGCATCCATCTGAGCCACCGAGGACATAGAGGGTAGTGCGACTGCAGGGACTTATCTCTGGCTCACCTCCCGTGAGACCCACATTCCCAACTTATTGACCGGCACTATATTCATAGTGCCCCTGCCAATTATGCTCATTACTCGCGGCTTTTTGCCGATTCCCGCGAGAGTTCGGGCACTATTTGTGCATCCGCACAGAAGAAGATGGTCAGGTGGTATCTGTTCTTTCGGACATGTCATATACACTGTTTGCTTTTTGAAAGTTCGGTAACAGTTTTTGTGTTATATGGTGATGTTCCTAACAGAGAACATACATCGTTCTAACATTACTCTGTCTCACAGGTTACTTCGCCTAGCGACCACAAAGCAGGCAAACAAAAACTGAATCCAAATAAACTTTAACGAATCAGCGCCCTGCTATGACTGATGCGGTAATGATTTTTTTTTCTCAATTTTCCATTTTTGTCACGGTTTGGGTGGAAAAGACCACAAGAGGGCGTGCTAGGGCAAGGGAAGCCCGCGCTGGGAAACAAGTGAGACAACTTTCTAGTTCGGAATTTCCGTTACATCGTAAGGAGAACTGTGTGGTAAACCATTAGTGCAGTTGTTGTTTATAAGCTTAATTATGTTTTACTGGGGGGGGGGGGGGGTGACGATGGAGCAATACTTGAATTTATAAGAGACTATTATTTATAAGTTTGGGAAGTGGAGAGGAAAAAGAAATATCTGCTGCAAAGCACGAATGTAATGTAGACAAACTAACCGAAAGCATATAGGTGGCGTAGAACTGTCAATGACCCCTTCTTCTGTTGAAACCTCCGGGATGAGTTGAAGTAGTCGAAGTACAAAATTGCAGGTAAAGCGGCTACTGTCACTAAGACTCTCCCATTTATAGAGCGGGTAGAGGGCACCACCATACGTCACGTTATGACGACAGCGTTACTATCTAAGGATGGTATAACCATAAGCCGTACAAAACAGTTGATTGTCATTCTGTTTGCGGAAAATTCGACGTCTATGCTTTATCTATGAGCTCACAAAATTTGTCGGAAACGACTTAGAATGTGGAACAGCTGTAAAGCAGTTTTGGGAGAGACAATTTGAAGCTACTCCTAGTCTAAAATCCAAAAGACTGACTTGTGTGTTCGTAAGTTTGTATAAAGTATCGTATAATCTTTTATTGGTTGGGCTCAAATCTATTTTGCATTTGCTTACGATGTATCTCCCTTCTTGAATTTTCTTGTAACGTTTCAAGTAAAACATAGCTTTTGGTTGATATAAAGTTTTGGTATTAAGTTAAACTATGCTACCTAAGTCGAATGAGGAATCGTTTTTAGTTCTAAAATTCTCCAAAAAGCAAAATTTTCGAAGCTACCTTGTAATATTTCTCAAGCAGTAGTTATTATTCGCTAATAGTTACTGCTGTGCTATGCAATGTTGAAAAAGAGTATTCTGAAATGGGTAAACGAAAAGCTACTGCACCGGAAAGACTTTGGAGGTCGATGTTTGCAAACAATTCCTAGTGCAGTATACAAAGTTTGCTTTTACATCATAGACTCCACCTAGCTAGAGTATTGTAAAAATCTCAGATAATAACAGGAATCAGTAGTGGCAAAGACGTTCTCGCACTGTCCATTTATGGACTTTGCACACAACTTACAGAAAGAAAGATTTCACATTTCTTTTTATGATAAGTGGAGTCTCACCTGCGTTTCTTAAGATCACAGTTTAGAATATAACGCTTGGACAGCAGAATTAGCAAGACAGGATCCGCGTCTAGCAACTTTTGTCTGCTCTGTTATGACATACTGACTGTTAACAGTGGAGATCCACTACTATTAAGGAATAAGTCTCAGGGCCTGTGCAGACCATAGTACAGGGGATTCGGAGTGCACGCGTAAGCATTCGATTCTGCTCAGACTACGTAATTTTATTCACACAGTTTCGTAGAAGACTGCCAACGTCCTGCCCCAGTCAGGTATAAATTAACACTCGAAGTTTCATGATTACTTCCACGTTCTTCGCAGGTGTCGAAAACGATATTGGTACTCTCGAGAAGTTCAATCATCAGCATAGTGGGCGCATCTAGAATACTGAGAGTCAATTTTACAAGACCTGTCGTGACTGACAAAACGATAACTTTTAGAAGACAGTTAGCGAGGAGATTCCTAATATCAGAGTGATAGCAAAATGGTTTCTTCACAATCACCGGAAAGTCGAGAAATATAAGTCACACGGTACTGATAATTATAAAAGTAAGCAAGAAAAGTATTAAATTAATGTAGGTGTATCGTCATCAATTTTATCACCATCATAATCATCCTCTTCTTCTTAAGGCTATGTCTTGTAGCACCTACTGTTCTTCCCAGCCATTTGTAGCCCTCGTTGTTTCCCTTTTTTTTTCTTTTCGTTTCTACCAAAAAATTGCTAGTCCCCGCTTGAGCTTACCGACAACGTATAATGCTAAATCGCTGACTGATATATCGTTATCTTCACGCCGACGTACCTGGAGTAAATACAAAGTGGTCGCCATCATCCTGTTAAACTGAGAGGAAAAGAAAGCATTAATTACGTTTCACAGCTGAAAATAACGATTTATTAAAATAAAAAGGTTAATTGCACTTCCAGTTTTCAGTTAGACATCAAACTGAATCCACGTCACGCAACAGGTATTACTCTCTGACAGACCGCCGTGATTAACATACCTTCCTCTACATGTAACAAGCTTTTGTTGCAGATCACAGCCAAGCTGCATCAGTTCATTTGTTTCTGTTTAACATGTGCAAGCCTTTGACAAGTGATCGTGAAATTAAAAATTGGCTTTCGAAATAACGAAAAGAGGTAAGCACCATTAATAATAAATATATGGATTAATAGCCGCTACTTGTACTCGGCAAGCGTCTCTGTAAACTGTAATCGAAGATCATTTTTTTAATAAAAGTTTAATCTTTCACGCGTGTCCAGTAACTGAAGTTGTCAGTTTTGCACAAATTGCCCCTATGAAAGAACAGCGGCTGCTTTATTCATTTTCAGTTCACTGCAAATAAGCAAAATTGTATTATTTATTACTTTTGATAGTACTGTGTACTTAACAATAAAACAAAACGCAACTAGCGAACGGATCTTCTCTTCCATTACCCAAATAACCACAAGTTGTATTATTTGACGCAGCTTATATTATTTAAGAAAATAGTTCATCCTAACTGCGACTACAGCGTTGTAAACTAAGATATCACTAACCTGCATTAAAATTGAAAAATCGATCTCTGCCGCTATTCATGTCCCTAGTTCGCTTTCGCATAATCGAATTATTTTTCACTGCATAGAATACATACAATATCAACAGATAGGAAAATCCACTTTTCACTCCTACATTTTATAGTTAACACTAATATTAATTTCTCATATTCAACATTCATCTCATTTATTACGTTAGGTACAATATTTTACAGCAAATCGTTTGATTTCTGCACAAAATAACACGTTATTTAACTTGCAAAAACGCTGTTTCCCTAACATTCATGACAGCATGCTGCCACTTATTTATTCCTTGCAACACTTCGACTTCTCGCCTTGTACGAGTCTCAGATCTGAAGAGTTATTGCCGCCACCAGTGCTTTTAACTTGACAGCCTGCTGGACAGATGACATTCTTACATTCACGGGAATAAAGATATAACACATTCAAATGCATCAGTTATTAGAACGATACACAAACTTGAAACAGGATTTAATTAAAGCAAAGTGACTACCGCTATTTGCCTCTGTACTTCCGTTCTTGGCCACAGCAAATTGGCAACACGAGAGACTTTTCATCCACCATGACTTCGTAAGGCAAAAAAATAAATTATATATATATATATATATATATATATATATATATATATATATATATATATAAATAATCGAATTATTCTTCACTGCATAGAATACATACAATATCAACAGATAGGAAAATCCACTTTTCACTCCTACATATTATAGTTAACACCATATATATATATATATCCCACTAATTTATTCAACAGTTTTTCTCTTTTGATTGTTTTACTTCAGTAATGATCACGTTGCTTACCTTTTCTGACGACCTGTCACTAGGTTTCTTCGTCTCCTTAACAACACCTCTACTTCCCCCAAACACCGAGTGCCACTTGTAAACAGCCCCCAGCTCTCGCCGTCATGCGGCCGTGCTCCCCAAAGGAACGTCGAGCTTATCACTCTTCATACTAATATCATTTTTACATCTTCGCAGCAAAGTATGAGCGAAATATTCAACTCGATGTCTGTCGATAACATACGTCGGTGATTCTGTCGACGAGTGAAAAACATACATCACTGAACGCTTATAATGTTTCATGGAACCCAGTGTCGGGTTGGCTATCTACCGGCTTCCAGCGGCAACAAAACCTCGTTTCTCAGTATTTAGTACTAATACTGAACGAATTGAAAATGTTGTCATAATCTAGTCGTTTAGAGCTATCATTTTATGTTAAAGATTCAACAGAGTAAGTCAAGTATAACAGTTGTACGTGTGTTTATGTCTTTCGGGAGCGTAATTCACCGAGTGCAAACACTGATAGTACATTCACCCAGTGTTTTACAATAAGAGCAATAAGCGACATCCAATGAATTTCACATTCTTAATTTCAAATCTTTACTAAAGTTTTTCTACTTCACACTCATCACAAAATAATGAAAGGAACGAAGTGTATCGATTACTACTTTTTCGTTTTTCATGGAGTGAAAGTTAGCAGAATGCGTGAAGTTTTAATTGATTACCTCTTTATTATTAAATCTATTCGCAACACGTTTTGCAGACAGTATCCTCATATACCACTGAATATACCTGCGAAATTCTGTCATTGTAAGAAACACTGTTCTGGAGATATGAGATCATGGACATAAAAATGCATTACCAAAACCTGCTTTTATTTGGAGCGCAAATTAACCAAAATATGCTCGTCTAGCGTTTCACAATAAGACCACTTAGCGAAATCCAGCAAACGTTAAACATAATTTTGAATCTTTTCCAAACTTTTTGTCGCTTGTGTTTTTAAAGTCAAATATTTAAAATGTTAATTCATTTGTAAAATAACGAGAAATTTGAAGAATCGGCGTTTAGTGGATATTTATCAATAATATGCGCTTGAGCTGAAACATGGGATCCAGTTCAAAAGTGAACCAAACGAATACATCTTAACCCCTTTAGGACGAGTGGAAGCATTCAAATAAATAACGCAGTGGTCCAGTTTGGGATTAGATGACTGTCAGGCCACAGTTGTGATTATTGTACTAACAGTCCTTTTTCTGAAACTTGCTGGCAGATTAAAACTGTGTGCCCGACCGAGACTCGAACTCGGGACCTTTGCCTTTCGCAGGCAAGTGCTCTACCAACTGAGCTACCGAAGCACGACTCACGCCCGGTACTCACAGCTTTACTTCTGCCAGTACCTCGTCTCCTACCTTCCAAACTATACAGAAGCTCTCCTGCGAACCTTGCAGAACTAGCACTCCTGAAAGAAAGGATATAGCGGAGACATGGCTTAGCCACAGCCTGGGGGATGTTTCCAGAATGAGATTTTCACTCTGCAGCGGAGTGTGCGCTGATATGAAACTTCCTGGCAGATTAAAACTGTGTGCCCGACCGAGAGCTTCTGTAAAGTTGGGAAGGTAGGAGACGAGGTACTGGCAGAAGTAAAGCTGTGAGTACCAGGCGTGAGTCGTGCTTCGGTAGCTCAGTTGGTAGAGCACTTGCCCGCGAAAGGCAAAGGTCACGAGTTCAAGTCTCGGTCGGGCACACAGTTTTAATCTGCCAGGAAGTTTCATATCAGCGCACACTCCGCTGCAGAGTGAAAATCTCATTCCAGTCCTTTTTCTGATTTACGTTCAGCACCTGTTGTGTAATCAAAGTCCCTCAGTTACTATGTCGTTTGTGTAATACGGGCGAACTCGATCCAAAAAGTCATCATCTCTCTTGATTTATGTTCTTCCGTCAGTCTGATCCGTATGGAACTGGAAGTCCCACATTTCACAGAGGCTAGAGATAGAGGACTAAGATTTTCACTGATCAATGTGAGCGCATTATGTGATGATATCGGATCATATTTAGCATTTGAGTTTAATGTCGCCACGTTCTTGTTGCATGCGGATAGAAGTCATCAACTGCATTTTTCACGGTAATGCCCTTCTTTGGTACATAACCCGCCAATGAAAAGTGCCAAGCACGGGGTTTCAAGATAGTCTATGAAACTGCAATGTGGGTAAACTGAAACTGAATTTGCTGTAACATGTCTCCAGTAAGTACAGCCGGTGTGAATCAACAACGTGACACAGTTACACTGTATGACTTTTAAGAAACTGCGTCAGTTATGAAGCGTAGGCTTCCGCGCCGTTGTCGCTGTCAATAAATTTTATATATTGAGTACGTGGTCTATATCAGTTATCTTTAAATAATTGCAAGATCCTTCCCTGCATTGGATTTAAAATCTAAAGTTTTTGGTCGTTGTTTGTAGGTGAGCTTACTGTTGCCATATACACAGTGTTGCTATTCAGCGTAAGGTACAGTTCTAGTCTGTAGACTGGAAATAATTTTTCTGTACATAATTGTTTAATATGAGTGTTCAGTAGTTCTTTAAGCAACTAATAACATTGACCCAATTTAATCTAAGACATTTCCGTTGTCCGAAAATGAGAGTTATTGATTTACACTTTGAGCAGTGTGAAAGCGTCGTTTCTATTTATATATCTCAAATAAGACAAATAAATGCCTGTTTCGATAATGTCAGACCCTAAAACATTTATAGCATTGGAAAAAATTTTGATTTTCTTTTGTATTTTGATACTTCTTACTCATTAACGTTCTGGAGTTTGCCATCGTTATCGCATTATTTGGAAGCAACACATAATAGTAGTACGATATAAAATGTGTATAAGACGGTCGCGGCGTTTCCCTAAGACAGTATGCCTAGGTCGCTTATTCTGATAGACACCGATTGTTGTGTGCCTAATGCGAAATTAAAATTAGACTTTCATATTCAAGGTGCGTTATTCACCAGTCTTAACAAGTATGTTAAGCTCTGCCTCGCGCCCCTAATTTCTTCAATTATGGCGTGCCTGTTCCTAGTTACTGTGAGCTGTTTTTGATATTTATACTCTAATTTATTTGATACATCTGAACGCTTTTTCGGCAGAGGGTACATCTTCTGTAGTTGTTGTCACGTACGTTATTGAACACGCATTCGGAAAGGTGCTGGTAATTGCAGAATATTTATTGGTCAGGTTACAAATGTGTTATACGTGCCCGTGTGGTTGCATTGCGCCACACTTGGATTTCCTGGTTTTGGCCTGTAAGGAGTGTATCTCACTACAGTGAAGCACAGGCAAATTACTCAATGCTTGATACCGAAACAACTGTCACACTACAATTTACTTCTGGATTTTTAAATGTGTTTCATTCTTCTTCTCTCCTGGTCCTGCAGCTTGCATAAGGTCGTAATATGACGTTTTCATTATATTTTTAACAGAATTAGATGCAAATTGTTTACTTAAATTTATTCATTGTTTTTCAGTGTTTCGTCCGCGACCGTTTTACTTTCGTAAAAATGACAAAAAGTGTGTGACTATGTATATATCCCAGTATGTACTGCAAAATTAAAGATGTGTATTGTGTATACCAACTGCACAACAGAGGCAGACATCATACAATGTTAAACTGTAACTTAGTTTCATATTATTCACGCTGTTAAACTTATATCTACAATATACCATGTTGTAACACAAAAATGCAATATCAACAGGCAAAGAACTAAAAAACCTTATGTAAATCACTAAAAACCACCTGAAGATGAGCCTCCAGGGCTCGAAATGCATAGTGCAGTAAATAAACGCAACTTGTGACTGAAGGCGGTTTGTTCTTCATTTTACGAAATTGTTTACTTCTTGTTGATTGGATAAGTTCACGACAAGCTTGATTCGGCATAGGTGTAAGTATAACATAAGATAAAACCACGTAATGCTGTCACATTGACAGTGGAACGATCTATCATGTCAAAATTTAATACGAAATATACCTAAATATAAGATAAAATCTCATAGTGCTCTTACAGACTTAGCAGAATATGTTATACAAATATAATGTCAAGAGGAAGTTTGATAATGGCAGATACGTCGAAAGAATCTTGTTGTAAAATTATGTAATTAAAAAGAAATAAACAGTTTGCAACTAAGATTGTGAAAAGAATAAAGAAGATGGCGTTTCGTTTTCTATACTACTGAATAAGGCAGAATGTATGATATTCGTCTCCTTGAAAGGTTCGTATAGTGTACTGAGAAACCACACAAGAAGAGTTTGCAACAGTTGGTATCAAAGGCACCATGGACGTCTGCCCGCAGCGGGAACATCTCTGCACGCAAATCAATCACTCTGCCCGCGAGAATCACGCTGCCTGGAGCGGTAGTAACGCCAGGAAGAGGGACTCGTGCTTAAGTACCAGTGCACGAGCAGAAGTTGTCAGTTGCAAGTCGTAAGTCAGTCCGAATCTGGCTGGGGAGTTCCTGCAGAACGTTCATCGTGTCTTCAAGTCTTCATGTCGCCGAGTGAAATAGAAACAGTGACCGACGGGTGGAGAGTGATTAGCGTTTAGTAGAAACACAACAGTGATTGGAATTATCGGGTGTGGACAGAGACTGACTGCCTATAGATTTAAATGAGTACTATTTGTTTATAACTGATCTTCGACCAGTACATCAAGACAGAAGATTAGTTTTCTTCCGACTTTAGTTCAGCGAACGTTATGTAGTTTGTCTTCATGGAACTGAAGTCAGCGCAGTATAGACAGGCTAAAACTGCATTCTACTATTTTTGTAACCAGCGTTACCAAAGCTGAGTGATGTATTTTACTACTGCGTATTCTGTGTTACTTTCAATGTGTGTCTGCTGTCCTAGAACCCACGCACCCATCCTACCAGGGCACCTTTATCACTCTTTTTCATCAGCAGCTATATTTTCATCAAAATGTTCGCCCCAAGCCCACAAAAGTTCCTTTCATTAAGCCAAACTCAATCGTGGTAGCCGGCCGCTGTGGCCGAGCGATTCTAAGCGCTTCAGTCAGGAACCGCGCGACTGCTACGGTTGCAGGTTCGAATCCTGCCTCGGACATGGATGTGTGTGATGTCCTTAGGTTTAAGTAGCTCGAACTAGGGGACTGAGGACATCTCATGTTAAGTCCCGTAGTGCTCAGAGCTATTTGAACAAATCATGGTATTGGTGCTGCAGGTAATCGACCCGAAATTTTTCAGGAGTAGACATGGAGATCCAGGATCATCGTTGCAATCAGTGCTGTTTGTGTGGGGGAACGCTGTGGGTCGTGTAGCACGAAACTCCTCTGACTGCAGAGTAACTGCTTTAGGATGTAGGAGAACTTAGAACTTTGCCAGAAATTTATTTCACGGAAATTAATCGGAATTATTTCATTTTCCCTGCTGCTAACCGCAATACGAGCGACGCCAGTGCAACCTGTGGTGGGAAAAGCGACAAATTTAACTGTTTCGAAGGAGCAGGCAACTGTTCTTCACAATTGAGTCCTTAACAGCCAGTCATTGAATTTACTTTGTCGTTCTATGAGTCAGCCGAAAATTCTTGCTATTTGTAGGCGTGATTGTCCAGCCTTTCGTTGCAAGTTATATTAGAGGTTAAGGTAAGATGAGTAGCGAAATAAGAAACTACTTTACTTGTCCTCCTGCATCTAAAAAGCTGAAAATTACCAATAATTATTGTGCGACAGAAAAGTCAGTAAGTTCGTCACTGTCGGTGGATGAGAAAAGGCAAAATGCCAAACCGAACACTAAACCCTCGTGTGAAAAATAGTGAACTAACTTGTGTGCGACAACAAATCAAATAATTGTCCAGAATATTGGACTTTTAAACAAGGAATCGCGTTGTATGAGGAAAGCGACTGGTCTATCGTTTCAAACAAAAATCTTAGTTTCCAAATTTTCAGAAAGTAAGAAATTTAGGAGGAAAAATAACTAAAAAAGGCATGAACATTGCACAAGAAATTCATGGTATGTGGTTAATGCCTTTGGGGGATTATAGAAAATTCCCTTAAATATAATGAGAAATCTCTCAATAAGACAAGTAGAAAAGCGGTGCGCAGTTTTTATTGAACGCAGTTGTTTTTAATAGTTGCTCTCACTTGTTTAATTACTGAATGGTGTTGTAATCTGTTTCCAACTTTCTGCTAATCAGGGTGACTTGATGATTTCAAAGCGGGGCAAAAATTGGGAACGTATTTTAAATACTGAGAAATGCAAAACTGTGCACGACACAAAAACCAAAGGACTATAGTATTCTATGACTACATAATCAGTGAGCGAGAACTGGAATCAATCAACTCATACAAATGCCTTGGTATAAGCATCTGCAGGGAGATGAAATTGAACGATCGCATAGGATCTGTCGTATACAAGCGTGTGGGAGATTTCGGTACATTGGTAGGATACGAGGAAAATTTAATCAGTCTACAAAGGAACTCGCTTCTAAAACGCTTCTGCGATCTACCCTAGAATACTGCTCAAGGCTAAGGCCTGTTTCCCTCAGTACCACTCAGTCTATCCTGAGATTGTCACTCCATTTTTTCCTTGGACGGATAATATTTCGTTTACCAATTGGTGATTTATTTCTTACGATTTTCACAATCTTCCGTTCACCCATCCTGTTCATTCCATTCGTGCTTTCTCTTATGTACCCTCTCATCAATGGAATCGATTTTATATCCTTTTCTAATGTTTTCACTTCTTTCTCTATCTCTGTGTCCTCCCTGTAATCATTCGTAGAATTTTCATTCACATGGTTTCCAAAAATCTTTTTGATCTTGGTGTTTCCACTCTTGTTTCAGCTGTATACGTCATATCTGGTGTCACTGCTGTTTTGTATATTTTTGCCTTTTTATATTTTCCTATATGCTTACTTTTCCAAATAGTATCATCTAAAGACTTTGCACTTCGTTTCCCTTTGCTGATTGATCCCTAACATCCCTTTCGACATTTCCTCCAAAAAATGGTTCAAATGGCTCTGAGCACTATGGGACTTAACATCTATGGTCATCAGTCCCCTAGAACTTAGAACTACTTAAACCTAACTAACCTAAGGACAGCACACAACACCCAGCCATCACGAGGCAGAGAAAATCCCTGATCCCGCCGGGAATCGAACCCGGGAACCGGGGCGTGGGAATCGAGAACTCTACCGCACGACCACGAGATGCGGGCGACATTTCCTCTCCTGGACAGCTCACTACCAAGATTTTTTTTAAAAAAAAAGATTACCTACTAAATATTTTTTCCATTCACTTCCATTTTGCATGTAATAGGTTTTCGGATGTGGTCATACATTTAATATTTTGTGTTTGTATGACCATACTGAGATTTTTGGCTACCACATGAAAGGTGTGTCAAACATCTACACTGTTTGCCAGCAGAACTGCATCGTCAGCATAACCAGTGTTTTTATTTCTTCGTCCCCCAACTTACAACAATTTCCTTATAACTTCGTCCATGACTACACTAAAAAGTAGCTGGGCCAGTGAGTCAACTTGTGTACACAACTATTAAGTGCTATGCAGCTAATTAAGCGGAGCACCGAGCGAGGTGGCGCAGTGGTTAGCACACTGGACTCGCATTCGGGAGGACGACGGTTCAATCCCGTCTCCGGCCATCCTGATTTAGGTTTTCCGTGATTTTCCTAAATCGTTTCAGGCAAATGCCGGGATGGTTCCTTTGAAAGGGCACGGCCGATTTCCTTCCCAATCCTTCCCTAACCCGAGCTTGCGCTCCGTCTCTAGTGACCTCGTTGTCGACGGGACGTTAAACACTAACCACCACCAATTAAGCGGAACCAATTTTCGCCTTTTTGTAGTTGTTGGAATAAGTGTGTTCCATTATTTTTACTAAGTTGGGAGGAATCCCCAGATTGTAGAGCTGGTTTGAAACACCTGATAATTGAAACCTATCGAACCATGTTCAAGCGATGAATCTAGGAATATACTACAACCTCCTACGCTTTGTTCCCATAATAATAGTGAAGACAATTATAGACTAATTACAGCACGCAGTTCTTCCCACATTACATACGTGAATGGAACGGGGAAATGCACTAGTAACTGGCTCAATAGGAAGTACTGCCATACACTTCACACTGAGGTGCAAAGTACGTATGATAGTAGACTTTAAAATGTGTAATTACGCAGTAAGTTTCGTTATAGGCTTCCAAACGCCAATTTCCAGTAATTTCTTAGAAGATTCGATACAAACCCTGTGGTTAGCTTACAGGAGACGCCTGTTTTTGAATTGAACATTTTTTCCCGAATCTGTGCAACAGCCCCCGCTCTCTCCATTCATCGCGTTAACGGACTGCTTTGCAGCTGTACATTGTGGCTACGTGAATGAATTGCGAAGTGTTTCATTTTGGTGTGCTCTGTATCGCCTGTCTCATACCTAAACAGTGCTGGACAATTACACAGCGCATCACAGAGCAAGAACAAATATTTAAACACCACCCAGTTACGCAGGCGACACGGTGACCTTTCAGCTAGCACTGACACTTTAACTCGGTGAGTGTGTCGAAAATTTCTGATATTCCAGGTACAGAGCAGAAATGATGTGATTCCTGCTCCCATTGATAATGTGTAATAGAAGTGGGCTACTACGTGATATAAACAGTATTTTCGATGCTACTGTAGCTTGCTAGTCGACTGAATCAGAACGTAATTTCATAATGTGCTGCTCATCAACGGAGAACCATAAATCCGGTAGATATAGGAGTATTAATTGTTTCCGAGGAAAATAGTCTCATGTATCTACATCAGTGTAATGAAATGACCAGGTAATGGCATAGATGATCAGACTTAACACGCTTACGAGAAGCGAGATGCATATGCTTGGAATATACATTTTCCATTGAGGTGACAGTCATTGGGACAGCGATATGTTCATATACAAATGGCTGTAGCATCGCTTACACAAGGTATAAAAGAGCAGTGTGTTGGATGAGCTGTCGTTTGTACTCAGGTAATTCACGAGAACAGGTTTCCGACGTGATCATGGTGTTGTGGGTTGGCTGGAGAGCCAACACCGGGTTACAAGAGGAAGCCGAAAGGCACGCGTTTTAGCTCACCCAGGCTGGCGTGAGGTCTGGAACAGGACAAGGAAATTAGAATTTAGAGAAACGGTCGTAGCTGGTGGAATACTTAACTTTAATCCGTAAATGGTGAACGTCGCTCTTGACGGTGCATTATTCACAGTATCAATAGTAACTGGTAATGGCGCCTTGCTAGGTCGTAGCAAATGACGTAGCTGAAGGCTATGTTAAACTATCGTCTCGGCAAATGAGAGCGTATTTTGTCAGTGAACCATCGCCAGCAAAGTCGGTTGTACAACTGGGGCGAGTGCTAGGAAGTCTCTCTAGACCTGCCGTGTGGCGGTGCTCGGTCTGCAAACACTGATAGTGGCGACACGCGGGTCCGACGTATACTAACGGACCGCGGCCGATTTAAAGGCTACCACCTAGCAACTGTGGTGTCTGGCGGTGACACCACACATGGCCGCACGACGGTAGTAAACAGACTTTTAAGGTGGAATGGTAGTTGGAGCTAGACACATGGGATGTTCCATTTCGGAAATCGTTATACAGGGAATAGCCATTGAATCTCAATGTAGCCAAGTGCAATGTGCTTCGAATACATAGAAAGAAAGATCCTTTGTCATTTAGCTACAATATAGCAGGTCAGCAATTGGAAGCAGTTAATTCCATAAATTATCTGGGCGTAGGCATTAGGAGTGATGTAAAATGGAATGACCATATAAAATTAATCGTCGGTAAAGCAGATGCCAGACTGAGATTCATTGGAAGAATCCTTAGGAAATGCAGTCCGAAAACAAAGCAAGTAGATTACAGTACGCTTGCTCGGCCAGTGCTTGAATACTGCTCACTGGTGTGGGGCCCGTACCAGATAGGGTTGATAGAAGAGATAGAGGAGATCCAACGGAGAGCAGCGCGCTTCATTACAGGATTATTTAGTAATCTCGAAAGCGTTACGGAGATGATAGATAAACTCCAGTGGAAGACTCTGCAAGAGAGACGCTCAGTAGCTCGGTACGGGCTTTTGTTGAAGTTTCGAGAACGTACCTTCACCGAGGAGTCAAGCAGTGCATTGCTCCCTCCTACGTATATCTCGCGAAGAGACCATGAGGATAAAATCAGAGAGATTAGAGCCCACACAGAGCCATACCGACGATCTTTCTTTCCACGAACAATACGAGACTGGAATAGAAAGGAGAACCGGTCAAGTTAACCTTCGCCACATACCGTCAGGTGGCTTGCGGAGTATGGATGTAGATGTAGACTTCAGTATTCCGAGATACACAACGTCAAGAGTGTGCCGAGGACACCAGATTTCAAGCATTACTTCTCATCACCGATAAAGCAGTGGCCGCCAACCTTCACGTAACGAGTGAGAACCGCGACGTTTGAACAGAGTTGTCAGCTTTAAAAGAATAGCAACAATGCATAAAATAACCGCACGAATCGATATGGGACGTGTGATGAACGTATAAGTTATGACAATACGGCGAAGTCTGGCATTAGTGGTCTGTGGCAGCAGACGACCAACGCGAGTGCCTTTATTAACAGCACGACATCGCTTGAGCGCCTCTCCTTGGTTCGTGATCGTATCTGTTGGACCCTAGACAACTGGGAACCGTTGACCGGTCGATATCCCGATTTCAGTTGATATGACGGATGGTAGGGTTCGAGTGTGGTGCAGACCCCACGAAGCCGTTTACCCATTTTGTCAACAGGCCACTGCGGTAGCTGATGGTAGCTCCATAATGGTGTGGGCTGTGTTTATGTGGAATGAACTGGAGCCCTCTGGTCCAGCTGAACCGATCTTGGTTATGTTTGCCTACTTGGAGACAATTTGCACCATTCATGGACATCATGTTCCGAAACAATGATGTCATTTCACTGGGCCGCAATTGTTCGGGATTGCTTTGAAGAACAGCCTGGACAGTTGGAGCGAAAGATTTGGCCGCCCAGATAGCCCGACATGAATCCAATCGAACATTTGTGGGATATTATCGAGAGGTGAGTTCGAAAACAAAATTCTGTATTGGTAACACTTTCGGAATTATGGAGGGCTTTAGAGGCAGCATCGCTCATCATTTCCGCAGAGGACTTCCAAGTACTTGTTGAGTCCATGACACATCTAGTTGCTGCACTACGTTTGGGAGAAGGAGCTCCGACACGATATTAGGAGGTATCCCATCACTTGTCATCTCAGTGTATTTGCCATAACTGTTACTGTGTAACAATGCAGATTAGATTCCAGCGAAAACCACGTGGGGCAACGGCCTTGCCGCAGAGGATACACCGGTTCCCGTCAGATCACCGAAGTTAAGCACTTTCGGGCGTGGCCGGCACTGGGATGGGTGACCGTCCGGGCCGCCGTGAGCTGATTCCATTTTTCGGGGTGCGCTCAGCCTTGTGATGCCAATTGAGGAGCTACTCGACCGAATAGTAGCGGCTGCGGTCACAGAAAACCATCATAAGGACCGGGAGAGCGGTGTGCTGACCTCACGCCCCTCCTATCCGCATCCTCAGCTGCGGATGATACGGCGGTCGGATGGTCCCGATGAGATACTTGTGGCCTGAAGACGGAGTGCTGCTGCTTGCTGTTGACCACGTACCATTGGTCGAAATATAAACTGTGTTCGCGTTGATAAGTGTTTTATTTAACTTGAGTTAGATCACCGCAAATTCTTACCATTAAGAATGAGTTATATCCATGTAAAGAAAAATTGTTTGTAACGTAAACTTATTCGAGCATGTCTAGCGGCGGTAACTGCGGCTGCCGACCGTGTAGCCACCAGTTGCCGCCAGTTCAGTGTTGCCTGCCTTCGCAAAGTAATGCACTAAACTTAAGAGTGTGGAAGTGTTGAATCACTGCAGATGAAAAATTTGATCATATTTATAAGTAAAAGAGGAAATTCATCGTCAATAGTGGGAAACAGAGGCACAACGCAATATATGAAAGCAAGGAAGGAATGTAAGTAAGATTGCTAAAGGTTCAGAACGATTAGTGAATTGTCCAGGTTAGTACCAGGACTAACGATCTCATGGACTGTAGGGGTGTCAAGGATTAATCGTTTTGCGATGAACAACTTTTCTATAAAATTTCCAAGAGCTTATACGACAATGTTGTTCGAAACTAAGATCCTGGAAGCTGTGTGTACGGTGGGTAACGAAAACAACCAAAGATTCTCAGCGAAGTCCCACAGTGGTACCTACTGGTAAATTTCTCGACCACTTTGACCGCAACTCTGACACGTGACGGCAGTACATATGCATCCATCCTTGAAAGATAATCAAGACACCCTGGTTCTAGGACCGAGAGAGCACAGTTTTGAATTGTTTCATGGAACATAGAACGACCATACATCGTAAATTCATAGAGAAATATTTGCTAATCTGTGCCATGCCTCTTTGAATGTAGAAACAATGAACGGTTCTCCTGCACTGAAAACTTCACGAAAACTCGCACGGCTCCACACTCTACAGGGATTGTTAGAAAATCCACATGGGAGATTTTTCATCATTCCTCTTACGTTCTTCACGACATAATGGCTAACATATCTTACGGAATCCTATGCAGACGATATGAAAATATTTGTTCCAAGATAACGTAGTTATTTGGAACATAGTAATTATTTATAAAAATAAAATAAAATTATTTTTAAAAATATTTTTCTAAGTATTCTCAGTTTCTTTGGTTTTTCACCCTTAATTTTTGACAGAATTTCCTATATCTTCCCGTTAAAACAGAAGATTCGGTAACACTTCTTTTCCAAATGCTCGTGATTTTTGTACATTTACTTAGCCTTCTGTATCACCATACTTCAAAGATGGAGATTAATATGTTATACCTCAGATTTAACCTGGATCTACAGAGTACAATGTCGCGGCAATTCTTTTCTATTATATCACGTGTTGGACGTCTGCACTGTAGCACACTTAAAAGCCAAGTGAAGCTGTTCGTAATATTTCGGGAATTTATATTTCCTGGAAAATCGAGGGCATATGTAATCTAACACTCCACAGCCGTTACTCAGCTTTCTTGTATTCTTGGAATGGATGTCATGGCAACAAGCTCTCCTCAGGATAGGTGACTATTAATGTCAGAATGTCATTCCTTGTGTGGTAATTGGAACTGGGAATCTTCTGGAAAGCACAAAGGCTAATAAAATGATTCAAATGGGTCTGAGCACTATGGGACTTAACTTCTGAGGTCATCAGTCCCCTAGAACTTAGAACTACTTAAACCTAACTAACCTAAGGACATGACACACATCCATGCCCGAGGTAGGATTCGAACCTGAAACCGTAGCGGTCGCGCGGTTCCAGACTGTAGCGCCTAGAACCGCTCGGCCACCATGGCCGGCCAAAAGCTAATAGCAGAAAATTTTTGCTCTGCGTTGGACTTCCCCGCTAACATTGCTTAGCGCTTGAAAGTGCTTAGGAGAAATTTCCCGAACGTAATGAAACTTCTAGCTAAACAAAAAATCCCGTCAACTTCAAGTTGTCCGACAAACTTTCTCTCAAGATTAGGTGTGTTGTTGCCCGTACCCACATACAATCTATTGCTGCAGCTATTAATCCATGAAGAAGGAATTGTTACATGATGAAATCAGCGTCATTTTTGCAACACTGTTCCAGCATACACACTACGCATGCAAACCAATTAGAGGCGTATGAAATACCTTATAAGGGGAAGTCAGGTGAAAAGGAGACAGATAGATAATTAAACTGTTCATTATTTCAAAACTAATCGGCATAACTCTTAGCTAATTTATTCGACTGTGAGACAAGGTGGTCAATACCTCCGTGCAAAAATGTTTGCGATTGCCAGTGGAAGCAAGACTGTATCCAAGCGTGCACATTTTCATCCGAAGCAAATCAACGGCTACTCATGCCTTTCGTCAGGGCTTCGAATCTATGGAAATCGTATGGGAGGAGACCGCGACTGTATGTGTAACGGCTTTCCAGGGAGACTTTTGTGGCGTGGCAGAAGCAACTTTGGCAACACATGGACGAGCAATTTGATGGCAAAGTTGTTTCCATAAAACACTTAATAAGTAATCCTCCAGTCCAGATGATGTACCAGGCAGGTTCTTTTCAGAGTAGCTGATACGATAGCTCCATACTTAGAACTCGTATACAACCTTTCGCTCGTCAAACGATCCGGGCTTAAAGACTGGAAACTTTCACAAGTCACACCAACACTCAAGAAAGGAAATACGAATAATCTGCTGATTTCCTGGAAATATTACTAACGTCGATTTGCAAAAGGAATTTAGAAGGTGTACTGTGTTCGAATATTACGAAGTCCTCGAAGAAAACAATTTATGAAAAACTTAGCCAACACGGATGCAGAAAATGTAGATCTTCATTGTAAAGAAGTAATGAACGCTATCGACAAGAGATATCTGATTAATTTCATATTTTAAGATTTCCAGAATTTTTCACACTGCTTCTAACAAACAACGTATAATCGAATTGTGTGCCTATACAGTATCGTCTAAATTGTGCGACTGGGTTCTTGATTTCCTGGAAATAAGGTCACAATTCATAGTAACTGGCGGCCAGTCATCCGGCAGAGCAGAAGTAATATCTGGCGTTTCCCAGGGAAGTATTACAGACCTTCTGCTGTTTCTGATTTACATAAATGATTTAGGAGACATCATGAGCATCCCTCTTAGAGTGTATGCAGATGATGCCGCATGTACCGTCCTATGGAGTCATTAGATGATCAAAACAAATCGTAGAATGATTTATACGAGATATCTGTATGGTGCGAAAATTAGCAATAGAACTAAATAATGAGAAATGTGAAGTCATACCCATTTCCACATGAGTACTAAAAGGTATCCGCTAAATTTCGGTTACACGAAAAATGACACAAATCTAAAGGCCGTAAGCACAATTAAATACTGAGGGATTATAGTTACGAATAACTTGACGAGTTTCTCATGAAATTTCAATCACCAACTTTCCCTTCGGTGTGTGAAAATATATTGTTGGCATGGGGAGAAAAGAGCATCGCACAGACAACAGAGAAATCAGAGCTCGTGCTGAAAAATTTAAGTGTTCGTTTCTCCGTCGCCCTGTTGGAGAGTGTAACGGCAGAGAATTAGCCTGAAGGTGTTTCGATGAACGCCGTGCTAGGCGCTTAATTGTTAATTGCAGAGTAACCATGAAAATCTAGAAGGGATGAACTTGATCAGCCGAAATGGTTACATAACCCTTGGCAGTAATGTGATCTTGCATAGTAAACATGGAACCCACAGAGTACCACAATATGGCAGCTCAAATCATCGCCGAACTGCCACCGTGTAGTATTCTTGGGACGTAATCTCAACCAGCTGTTGCAAACAATGGGAAACATGGCTCATGCGAGCCAATGACATTATTCCATTGCTCCGTACTCCAGATCGTAAGCCTTCGGCACCATGTATTCCTGTTACGCGCATTTACATCAGCCATTAGCGCATTTTCTCCTGCAATTCTCTGCTCGTGGGGCTCTCTTCGTATTTGTTTGGTGTGGACAGTGTTCGCGAGTGTAACAATGAGATCTGCAGTCACGTTGGCAGATGTCGCTTTCTCATTTTTCGTCACAATCATCTTCAATGAGAGTCTGTCGCGATCAGTGAACACACTTGTTTTTGTAATTTAGCAGATGACGCTTCTCCTCTTTCCCTATGAGCGGTATAAATCTTCGATATGGTGCCTCTTGAAACACTTTCGCTTCCTTGGTTACCGAAGCACCCATCAAACGATCACCAACAATTTTGCCACGCTGGAATTCACTTATCTTCTACGTAATGCACTCACAACTACACGGTACACCGTTCTGATCTCAACTGATAGTTTCAGCGCACAAAGGACATTTCAAAGGTACCGTTCGTGCTCAAATACAACAGTTGAACTTGCAGGTTAGCTTAGTGAAACCGGTATTACCTCAGCGTACCATAAAACCAATGTTACTCATTATCCGTCTTGATTGCAAAAAATGTTTATTCACATCACCAGTTTCGGTTCATCTAGGACCATCTTCAGATCTGAAACGACAATGATACTACTTTACTGTTTCACAAATGGATACCTTTTTCGTCCTATCCGATCAACATCAAATGTACCAGAACGTACCTGCAATTTGGGTTACAAGAGTAATCCGTCCACACACAGCAACCTTCACATGCTGCGTCACTTTAAATTGGTTGGCAGAATGGACGTCTTTTATACTAATTATAAAACTATTACCGACAGGTGGCGTTTGGTACATTTGTTACGCTACACATGCACATAATGTATTAAGTAGATTTTTCTAATTTATTTTCATCTATAACAACACTTAGTTAAACTCTGTAGTTGTCAAGGTTAAAACCTGTACTTGTCAAAATTAAAATACACAATAAAATTATCACTTTCGTACAATCGAAAACAAAGGGTGATTTCTAAATCCAAATCGCTGGTGTAGATTTGTTTTCCCCCATGGTCTGCTTCGGTGGTTCCCGCTATTTCGGTGTTGTGCTGCAAGCCGTTCTGCCATCTGATGTCCATCGCCGTGGGTAAGATGGCCGTACAGGAAGGCTCCAGCAACTACGTTAGGCGCTGCACACAACTTACAGCTTATTCACCGTGCACCATGTCTTATCCTTCGGCTTGGACTTCTACACGCAACGGTGATCATCTCAGGAAGTCGTCATAAATACTAAAATAGGCATTATGACTGAACTCGCTTTGCTCGTTGAGGATTAAATCCGGATCTTTCTTTTTGTGGGTGTATAATTCAACTTCTTCCAAAATGTTAGGAAACCGTCCCTTACGAGCTCTCTACGTTTTGTTCAATGTTCGTGACTGAGTGCTTTAAGGCAGCGACATGCGTCCCAAACGCTGTTGCAAAGTTCGCAGAAGAGCCAACACTGTGTTGCTAGACGATGCCGAAATGCACGCTTTTAAACTCACGTAGATTGGCGTGAGGTCTGGAACAAGGTAAAGTAATTATCCTATAAAGAAAAGAATGTAGTTCTTGGAATACTTAACTTTAATCCATAATTGTAGAACATCTCTCTTGACGGTACATGTTATAATCACAACATAAAATAATATCAAATGCTATGGCGCCTTGCTAGGTCGTAGCAAATGACGTAGCTGAAGGCTATGCTAACTATCGTCTCGGCAAATGAGAGCGTTGTTGTCAGTGATCCATCTCTGGCAAAGTCGGCTGAACAACTGGGCCGAGTGCTAGTAAATCTCTCTAGACCTGCCGTGTGGTGGCGCTCGGTCTGCAATCACTGACAGTGGCGACACGCGGGTCCGACGTATACTAACGGACCGCGGTCGATTTAAAGGCTTCCACCTAGCAAGTGTGGTGTCTGGCGGTGACACCACACAAAGTATCATAAAACGCCCAAAGGGCCGATCGGTGTGGACGAGAGGTTCTAGGCGATTCAGTCTGGAACCGCGCGATCACTATGGTCGCAGGTTCGAATCCTGCCTCGGGCATGGATGTGTGTGATGTCCTAAGGCTAATTAGGTTTAAGTAGTTCTAAGTTCTAGGGGACTGATGACCTCAGATGTTAAGTCTCATAGTGCTCAGACCCATTTGAACCATAAAACACCCAAAGGACTAAGCGGAAGGACTGGACCTTAGAGCGAGGCGAGCACTCACCTTTTATTGTTCACAATATTTATTAAAGTCAATCAACAGATAACAATTGCCACCCTTCAAGTGAGAACTTTTGCACATGAAACTCATCTGATGCTACACACTAGTGAAATCAAGGACACAGTAAAACTTCTGCTCACACACACCTTTATTCTCACACGTCCATTTTACAGTTATCGTAGAAATATATCCGCTGCAGAGGGCAGCACAATGTACAGACTTTACAGAACACCAACAGATGGCGTAGGAGTCTTAATTCCCCGACATCCTCCCCACCCTGGTCCATCTCGAGGGGGATGACCAGCTGGACCGGTCGACAGATCTTCATACCATCTGGCTGGCGGAGGATGATGCACCGTATTTTACTGTCTCTGCCATGCCGCACTTCTTCTACCACAGCCCTCTTCCACAAGTTCCGTGGTTTGCTGTCTTCTTGGAGCAGAACAACCTCTCCAATTCTCGGTTTCCTTTGCGAAGGGTATCCCTTCACCTCACGATATTGTCTTAGCAGCAGGAGGTATTCTGTCTTCCACCTGCGCCAGATGTCGTCATTGACCTTTTGTCTGTGTCGGAACTCCCTGGCAAGGTCCTTTCTAGTTGCTGGCTCTGGAATTGTTACTAATTTCCCACCATTCAGAAAGTGAGCTGGCGTCAATGCAGCGTCGCTCTCTCCTTGAGTGATGGGTCGTGAGTTTATTGCGGCTTCTATGCTGATCAAGGTGGTGTTTAAGCTCTCTTCATCCACCTGGGAGCGACCAAGAACTTTCCTCAGGCAGCGCTTGACTGAGCCTATCATGCGTTCCCGCCAGCCTCCCCACCAAGCCGCACGTGGTGGTATGAATTTCCAAGTGATTCCATGGTGGGCACAGTAGAGCTGTACGTCAGTATGCTGCATGGTTTTGAAAAGCTCTGCCAGTTCTGAGTTGGCTGCATGGAATGTTGTAGCATTGTCTGAGTAGACAGTGACTGGTAGGCTCCTACGTCCTGCAAAGCGTTGCATGGCCATCAAAAATCTGTCAGTGGACATGTCAGTTGCAAGTTCAATATGAATGGCCCATGTTGTTGCACATGTGAATAGGACCATGTAGGACCTTTTTGTTTGTTGTCCACATTTGACATATAATGGTCCGGCAAAATCGATGCCTGTTACTGCAAATGGTCTTGAAGGCTGAACTCTGTCCAGTGGTAGTGGGGCCTCCATCCCTTCATACCGGCGACTGTGTATAATCTTGCATGGTAGGCAAGAGTGAAGAACTCTCCGAACAGCTTGTCATCCTCGCAGAATCCAAAATTCTTCTCGCAGTTCCCCTGACACAATCCGCACACCGAGATGATGCAGTCTTACATGTGTGTGTCTGATGAGAAGCTCAGTGAAATGGTGGCGTCCATCCAATATAACTGGATGCTTCTCTGAGTGTGACAGTGCAGCACATTGCAGCCTACCACCAAGACGAAGGATGCCATCCGATATAAAGGCATTGTAACGAGCAATCTTTGATTCCATGGGCAATTGTTCTCCCTTACGCAATGCAGACAGTTCACTAGTGAATAGTTCCTCTTGAACTCTTCTGATCCAGTAGGTCCGGGCATTTTGTAATTCCAAAGCACTAAAACTGCCGGAGATTCTATTTTTGTTTCTTGTTGTGCTGATAAATCGAAATACAAAGGCAGTTATATGCAGTACTCGCCAATATGAACTAAACCTTGCAATGTCCAGTAGTGGTTCAGTGATGGTGATCAGAGTGACATTTGCTCTCGTTTTGGCTTCTGGTATTGATGGAGGTGGGGCTGAGATTTCCAGTGGCCAGAACTGCTTGTCTTCTGAAAGCCATGGTGGACCACCCCACCAGATATCAAGAGTGGCTAGCAGATTTGCTTCTAGTCCCCACGTGAGATGATCTGCAGGATTTTGGTTTCCCGGACAATGCCTCCATTGGCTGGGTGTGGTGTATGTCAATATGTCTGTCACGCGATTACAGATAAATGTTTTCCATTTGTTTGGATCACTCCATACCCATTCCAAAGTGACTGTTGGGTCGCTCCACAAGGTAGCTCTGTTGGCATCAAACCCTGTTTCCTGGCAAAAGTAATGAAGGAGTCGTGATCCGACCAATGCAGCAAGTAACTCCAACCTGGGTAGAGTTACCTTCTTGATAGGAGCCAGTCTGTTCATGCTACAGACAAGGTGCACAGTGTATCCAGTTTCAGTAGATGTCCTTATATACAAAACTGCGCCGTAGGCTCTTTCAGATGCATCACAGAATACATGCACCTCTGCAGAGCCACCTGTGCCCAGCGCCCCTATCCATCTAGGAATATGTAGTGATGACAAATGATGAAGCTTTGAGACCCATGAGTGCCAACGACATGCAAGATCTGTGGGCAAAACTTCCTCCCATGTAAGACCCCTCAGCCATGTGTCTTGGAAAATTATCTTTGAAACGATCCCAACAGGAGTGAACACACCCAGGGGGTCATAAAACTGAGCAGCTGCTCGAAGAACATTTCTCTTGGTAGCCAGTTTGTCCATTAGATTTTCAGCTATCTTCTCGTAGTCACTACATACAGAGTCATCTTCTGTGTTCCAATTAATTCCTAAAACTTGGGTTGTGGTCTTTGTTTCAAGGCCTTTGACATCCCATATTGCCTTCAGATCATTCGAATTAGTCGCCCATTTGGACAATGGAAGACTTATCTGCTGGAAAAGTTCTGTCAGTTCATGGTAAACAGTTGCAGCGGTGTCGCTGTCTCTAACACTGGCCACGAAATCGTCCATGAACACTGACTTGTTTACAAGTCCTGAGGATAGTGGATATTTTTCACTATTTAGTGCTGCTAGCTCCCTTATGGCAGCTGACAACAGGAATGGGCTTGGTGCAAGTCCAAATGGCAAACGTTTGAAGCGATATGTAATCACGTCATTTGTGGTCATGTAGGCACCACTTCCAGCTTGCTCAACACGATACCAGAGGAACCTCATGAGGTCTCTGTCTTCTTCTTTCAACGTTAACTGCAGGAAAGCTTGGTCCACATCACACACTAATCCCACTGGAAGTGTGCGGAATCGTAGTAAGATTGCTAGAATATCCGGAAGTAAATTTGGTCCCTTTTCGAGGGCATCATTCAGCGATAGAGACTCTGGCTCATGTGAGGATGCATCGAAGACTATTCTATACTTCACACTTCCACTGATGCATTTCTTCACAATGTGGTGTGGCAGGTAGAATGTGTTTCCAGCAGTACAGTCCTCAGGTGCTACCTCTACCTGGTTCTTCTCAATATATTTCGACATGGTCTCGTGGTAAATGACCTTCAGCTCTTCATTCCCTCGCAGCTTGTTTTGTAAGGAGCGAAGACGCGCTTCAGCAGTTGTTCGGTTGCAGGAGAGAGGCATATCCTTCTTTCGAGGCAGAGAAACAACTCTGCGGCCATATTCCACACAGTATGATTCTCGGAATTCCTGATAAATGGGGTGGTCCATGGGTTTTAATGCTCGCTCTTGATGTTCTGTTATCCCGATTGTCTCCAGGTCCCAAAATCGGCGCACTGACTCATCAGATATATCACTGCAGCTGCCCTGAATAAAGTTGACAGTTGCTCTGTTGACGGCGGTGCTAGATCTGTTTCCACTGAGAACATATCCAAAGATTGTTGGGAGAAGAACCAATGATGGTGATACCTTGATTGGTTGTTCCAAAGTCACGATTCTCCAGTAATAATCAGCTCCAATCAGGATCTCAATAGGTAGATCTTCAGTGTCTCCTTTAGGATCTGCGAGTGGTGTACCACCCCTCAAGGCCATATCTCCTACATCTTGTGGCACTGTTGGTTGCTGTGAAAAATTATTTGTGCTTTCAAAGGCTGTTACTGATATGTGGGAATTAGTGGAGCACCCCATCATATTAAACTGCACCTTCTTCCGTGAGAGTGATGAACTGTAACTGGATTCGAAAGTAGTTATCTCGAGAGTAGTGCTTCCAATGACACTTAGTTGGAGAGATTCGATCAGTGAATGGTGAATGAAACTCGATTGACTCCCTGTGTCCAGGATGGCACGTGTCTGTTTGTTCTTACCAGTGGGTCCTGTGATACTCACACGAGCAGTCTGCAGGTATGTGAAGTTAGAAGTCATAGTTTCAATTTTATTTACTGTTGTATGGCTACTGCAGATATAAATGTGATGCTCCCCCTTACATTTCGCACAGGACGCCTTTCCCCGTTTGAAACACTGATTTCTGTTGTGGCCACGTCTCAGGCATAGAAAGCAACGGTTCATTGTCTTGAGGGCGTCGATTCTTGCCTGCAAGCTTGCAATCTTTTGGCAGTCTTGGCCCCAGTGCCCTCTTTCGCTGCAATACACACAGAAGGGCTCTGAATTCTGTTGTTTCTGCTTGTCCCTCTTCGTTTTAACCTTTACATGGAAGGCAGATGCTGCTGGTACGTAATTTTCGTGTGGTACAGTATCTCCACGAATTTTGCGTGTGTTGATAGCTCCTTCCACCTCTTCATTTAAGAACTCCATAAGGTGGGTGAGGTTCCCTTCTTCAATCTTTTGTCTTCGGGCATGAACAAGCCAATTTTTGCAAATTTCTTCAGGAAAGGCTCGAAGAAGTTTGGGTGCAAGCACTCTCCCATAAGAATCTACATTTTCTCCTAGTGCTCGTAGTGCTTGGATGCGCTTATGGCACTCAATGTAGGTGGAATTGAGAGCCTCTGGACTGCCTGAAGTCGAAGTGTTAAGATTCTCCAAGAAATCCAGGTGACTTTGGATAATTCTGTTCTTATCCCCATATTTGGATTTCAAAATTTGCTTAGTCTGCTCATATGTGCCAGCTGTAACAGCAATGCCATCGACCAAGTCCTAAGGTTCCCCATCAAGGTAACCACGGAGGAATACATGCTTGTTCATTGTTGACACCATCGGATTCTCGTCTATGGACGCTGTAACTTGCTCCCAAAATCGAGGCCAAGCTTCTATATCCCCTGAGAATGCGTGCAGTTTGATAGTAGGCAATTTTATGTCCATACAGGCGTGTTGTTGAGCCGTTGACGTCACGTTTCTGTCTCCCGAGCGCGCTCCTCCTAGAAGGCCTTTCGCCTTTCGGAGGGCGCGTTTGCATTTATCAGTATATTCCTCAGAAGCTTCCGTGTCGGCTTCGTATTCAGAGTCATCCAGCAAGTCCTGTATTGTATCGTTGAGTCGGGTCAACTCTTCTAATGTTTCTTGTAGGCGTTCCTGGAAGTGTTCTACTTCTTCTGCAGCTGTAGAACCATCGAAGGCGTTTATTTGGCTGACGAAACGCGTCGCATTCGATCGCAAGGTCGTCCGCTTCCGGCGCAGCCTCCCCAAGTTGGTAGCTACTGCTTCTGCCATGGTGAGTTGGTGGTTTTGCTTTCTGTCGCGAGAGTGCGTTCAAGGTCAAGACACCCCGTCAGTTGGATGCTATCGCTAAGGGATGGCGCTGTCCTGGAGTGTGAATCGTTAGCAGCCCCTAGTGATGTTTGTAGTTCTCAAGAGATGGCGCGGCCGTGCAGTTTCCAACCTCCGCGACCTTTAGTAGTGGTCGCTGTTGCTAACAGATGGCGCTGCAGTCTACCAATACTTCAGCAAGTCACCTTTGTGCTTTGCAAATAATACGCCAACTGCCCTTTTATTGCTCTGCCACCAACAAACATGCATCAAGTAACATCACATACAAATCAATCGCCCCGCAGTGTCCTTTGCTACAGTTTCAGAGCAATGCCGCAACTTATCTGTGTGAGCTGAACGTGGCGTGACGTGACCGGATTTTGAGATTGAAGTCGCTCAAAACCTTCTCCGCCGGCGTCGAGTCCTCTTTAATGTGTAGTAGCACTCTATCTCTTCATGTTCTCCCGGGTTTCGGCACCAAAATGTTGCTACACACTAGTGAAATCAACGACACAGTAAAACTTCTGCTCACACACACCTTTAATCTCACACGTCCATTTTACAGTTATCGTAGAAATATATCCGCTGCAGAGGGCAGCACAATGTACAGACTTTACAGAAAACCAACAGATGGCTTAGGAGTCTTCATTCCACGACATCATCAGTTAGCTTTCGATAGCAAAACAAGTATAACCATCTTTCAGATGAGAAAGAGAATACCTTTTAATATTAAAAGAAATAGAATACAATGAACGCCTAAAGGGTTACAGTAAGTTCACTTTCAGTCATAAAACCTTGCCCAAATATACCCATTTAAAAGAAAAATTAACCCTACACATGAACTGTGAATAACTGTATTTTTCATTAACAAATGATGAAGAAATACCATTTATAATAATAAACTCCCAGTCAAAGAACATTCATACATAAAGGCTATCAGTTGGTTTTAGTTACTAACAAATGTATAACAACTTTTTAAATGATAAAAATGGTTCAGATGGCTCTGAACACTATGGGACTTGACATCTGAGGTCATCAGTGCCCTAGAACTTAGAACGACTTAAAGCTACACACACATCCATGCCCGAGGCAGGATTCGAACCTACCACCGTAGAAGTCGCACGGTTTGGGACTGAAGCGAGTAGAACCGCTCGGCCACAGCGACCGGCTCAAATGAGAAAGGTGATACTTTTTAAAGAAAATAGAAAACACTACACGCCCAAATGGCTGTCGTAAGTTCACTTACAGTTTTAAGGCCTTGCCCATATATATTCGTTCATAAGAAACAGTAGCCTTAAGTACGGACTCTCAACTAGGCAGGCAATAATATACATTAGACACTTTCCTTACAAATAGTTCCCAGCTCACGGCATCGGCAAAGTGCGGTCTTGAAAGTCCTGCGGAGCAGCCAACACGGGTCACACCTGGTTGTGGCACTCGGACCAGATTTATCGCCCCGACCGAGGGCGAGAAGTACAGTAGGTGTGTCCGATTTCACTGCTCGGATGCCGATATTCAAACCTCCGCAACAGTGTGTCATGGAGTTAGGCGTACTTGGGTACATCATACAGTTCAAGATCCACAATATTATCTGGATCAAACTAAACGCTCAGTTTTAGAACGTTACACACGACAGGGCCCACGCTTGGATTGTAAGGCAGAATGCCGACGCTACTAGACACCAAGCAACAACAGTTCTATCAGAATGGTGCAACAAACTGCGTAGTGTCCGACCATAACGTGGATTACTAACAGATTTTCGTAACAGAGCACTTGCTAATAGTTTGCCTCAGGTGAGGTATACTTGCACTAAGGAAGGCATAAAGTGCATGGCCAGTAAAAGAAATCGAACGACTGTACCTTATCAGGTCAGCGAAATAATCGTCCAAGAGCATCAGAGAAGTAGGTCGCCACTCCACTCTTCCAGCAAAATGTCATCGGTTAAAGGCAATCAACTGCTTGGCTGCGCAGACCATCTCAAGACACAGCCGTTACGACTGACGCCTGTATAATGCCTTTTCAAAACACCTCTTCACCGTCCGAGGTACCTCCCCTCCTTGGGCAATCGCACCGTCTTCTCTCCACCTCTCAACTTAATTCACTCGCGCTCGCCTGTCGATCCGCTCCCTGCCGCGCCACCTCGCTACCAACTCACAAGCGCCGAAAGGTTTGCATCTCTGAACAAATATCGACAGCCGCAAAACCGGAATGGCTCAGTCAGCATCTGCATTTATGTTCGACCATGAATTCCATATGGTGTTTCCAACGTTTGGTCCAATCACATTGAATGTAGATTGGAAAAACACACTATCCTTTCGTGGTTAAGAGTGGTTAAAATAAAGCAGTTGTACAGTTTTTTATGTAAGCACCGTTCCCAAATATTAGTAAGTAACCGTCGGGCTAGAAACTATGTTGTACTACACCAAATTCATTGAAATGTTAAAACACATATCTTCTTCTTAAGTACGAAGGGTGAGCTCGAGCTCCAGGTACAGAATTTCGGAATCTGTTAATCGATATATTTGAACATTTGGACCTAAAGGACCCTTGGTCTCCGGTGGCTCGTTGCAGAGTGATAGTACAATTATCATTTATTTTGTGTTACCTCAGTTACGTTTTTTCAGGGAAAATACATTTACGGCGGCGGAAAAGTCTAGAATAAGCAACAAACAAAAGCAAAAAAATATATATAATTATATATATTTCTCGTAAGGGCCTAGGTACAGATACTAAGTTAGTGTGACGGCCTCCCGTCGCTACAGAACGGCTCATTTGTGCTGCTTTTCCATTGCATTTAATCAGTCTGTAAACGGGCTTCATACTAACAGTTCTCCGCCAGGAAATACAGGGCTATCACAAATTATTGAAGCGATTTCATAAATTCACTGTAGCTCCATTCATTGACATATGGTCACGACACACTACAGATACGTAGAAAAACTCATAAAGTTTTGTTCGGCTGAAGCCGCACTTCACGTTTCTGCCGCCAGAGCGCTCGAGAGCGCAGTGAGACAAAATGTTGACAGGAGCCGAGAAAGCGTATGTCGTGCTTGAAATGCACTCACATCAGTCAGTCATAACAGTGCAACGACACTTCAGGACGAAGTTCAACAAAGATCCACCAACTGCTAACTCCATTCGACGATGGTATGCGCAGTTTAAAGCTTCTGGATGCCTCTGTAAGGGGAAATCAACGGGTCGGCCTGCAGTGAGCGAAGAAACGGTTGAACGCGTGCGGGCAAGTTTCACGGGTAGCCCGCGGAAGTCGACGAATAAAGCAAGCAGGGAGCTAAACGTACCACAGCCGACGGTTTGGAAAATCTTACGGAAAAGGCTAAAGCAGAAGCATTACCGTTTACAATTGCTACAAGCCCTGACACCCGATGACAAAGTCAAACGCTTTGAATTTTCGGCGCGGTTGCAACAGCTCATGGAAGAGGATGCGTTCAGTGCGAAACTTGTCTTCAGTGATGAAGCAACATTTTTTCTTAATGGTGAATTGAACAGACACAATGTGCGAATCTGAGCGGTAGAGAATCCTCACGCATTCGTGCAGCAAATTCGCAATTCACCAAAAGTTAACGTGCTTTGTGCAATCTCACGGTTTAAAGTTTACGGCCCCTTTTTCTTCTGCGAAAAAAACGTTACAGGACACGTGTATCTGGACATGTTGGAAAATTGGCTCATGCCACAACTGGAGACCGACAGCGCCGACTTCATCTTTCAACAGGATGGTGCTCCACCGCACTTCCATCATGATGTTCGGCATTTCTTGAACAGGAGATTGGAAAACCGATGGATAGGTCGTGGTGGAGATCATGATCAGCAATTCATGTCATGGCCTCCACGCTCTCCCGACTTAACCCCATGCGATTTCTTTCTGTGGGGTTATGTGAAAGATTCAGTGTTTAAACCTCTTCTACCAAGAAACGTGCCAGAACTGCGAGCTCGCATCAACGATGCTTTCGAACTCATTGATGGGGACATGCTGCGCCGAGTGTGGGAGGAACTTGATTATCTGCTTGATGTCTGCCGAATCACTAAAGGGGCACATATCGAACATTTGTGAATGCCTAAAAAAACTTTTTGAGTTTTTGTATGTGTGTGCAAAGCATTGTGAAAATATCTCAAATAATAAAGTTATTGTAGAGCTGTGAAATCGCTTCAATCATTTGTAATAACCCTGTATATGTGTACGACTGTGAATCATGGTTAATTTAAGGCACAACGAACATCGTCGGAAAAGCAAACTCGAGAGAGAACTGAGCTCTACTGAATGGAAGCTTGAGCGTAAACTTTAAAATAGACAGTGTTGTCAACAGAAAATATCTTGAATCAATGGAACAAGTTTGTTGCGAAGCAAAACATACATGGCATGGCGTCAGCGTTAGGACGGGACCTAACGGTTGCTTGAGTAGTTGCGCCTCCAAACAGCATCCCTTACGAGCAAACCAGTTGCGTCTTAATTCGCTGCAAATGATAAACAGCAGCTGTGATCCTTCAGTGAAATAGGCAGTGTATTGGCTAGAACTGCGACTTACTAAAGTAGACATAAACATAAGATAAAGGATAAATAAGTAATTTAATAACAAGGATTTTGTTCTGTAACTGATGTAGACTGCGGAGACTTACGTTGGATATTGTTTATTCAAGAAAGGACATCTCAAATATAAAGGAAATGAGCACACGATTTTCATTTAAAATACAGACAGAAAACACGCTTATCAAATGCAATAAATTTACGTTGAGAGCATTAAGAGAATGATATCAATATCCACTAACTAAATAATCGAAGACTCGCTAAATATAAGTCCATTTCGTGATCACAGTAGACGATTCACCTGGTAAAATTTGTTCGAGTTAAACACGATGATTCACAAGTTAACACACGGAATACAAAAAGCAGAAACTCGCACTCCGTCTATGCGCAGTTCCGTATTGCAAACGTAGCAAGTTACCCGACTCTGGGTCATATTCAGACCTTCCGAATTCTAAAATTCCTTCAGAAGTACGATAGCGGACGTTCACCGCCTAGAAACAATCACTTATACGACTGAATAGCGCACGTTGCTCCTAGACAGGTCTTCCTTCTTGCAGAACTCGTCACGAAGTGTCCAGAACCACTCCTTTGTGTGCTTCCCTCGGGAGGTCCCAGTCTCCCCTTGACTCCACCACTGTTGCGCCACCTTCCCACTCTCATTGGCTCAAGGCAATACATCGTTCTCAAGATATGCAGACAAGATTTGACTCGCTTGACCACTGTTCCGCACTAAACTAACATATTACAACAGTATTTAAATAAAAGAAAGCTGGCCTCTGTGGCCGAGTGGTTCTAGGCGCTTGAGTCTGGAACGGCTGTACCGCTCCGGTCGCAGGTTAGAATCCTGCCTCGGGTATGGATGTGTCTGATGTCCTTGGGTTAGTTAGGTTTAAGTAGTTCTGAGTTCTAGGGGACTGATGACCTCAGATGTTAAGTCCCATAGTGCCCAGAGCCACTTTTTCAATCAAATAAATGCTATAAGCATTCGGTTACATTCAGATCATTTACAACAATTAAAAGTTATAGTTAGTTCATAAACAAATAAAGGAGCTTTCTTGCGCAAGTGCGCTCACGTTAAATGACAACAAATTGTCGCTAAATATAGTTTAAACAGTTATTTAGACTTGCTTGTCAGAAGTGTCTTTTGGCATTCTTTTACAAAGTTGGTGTCCGCTAACACATGCGACTAACCACTTTCAGATTAGCACAATTTTTTAACAGCATTTGCATTCTACATTTAATTAAAGTTACTCACAAACTAGTAAACTATTCATTCAATAAAAACTCAAGTATAACAAAATATGAGATAGTCATGCTGCATTCATTTGCTGTTAAATGTTGAGAATACGATGTTCTGACGAACATACGGGTATTGAAAAAGATGTCCTAAGTCAATAAATAAAATAGATACAAATACGCAGCTTTCAGGGATGATAGCTATAGTGCAACGCTATCGTCTGGAATACCGTTAGTGAAATTGCATAAAGCGATTAAAAGTTGTTAATCCAGAGGTTCACTGTGAGATATTAACTACTGTAATTTTAAGGATATTGAAATACTGTTGAGTTATTGGCTGCACCTATCTTTTCTAAGATCACAAATGTATTCAGATTTGCATTAAATACACTACTGGACATTAAAATTGCTATAGCACGAAGATGACGTGCTACAGACACGAAATTTAATCGACAGGAAGAAGATGCTATGTTATGCAAATGATTAGCTTTTCAATGCATTCACACAATGTTGGCGCCAGTGGTGACACCTACAAGGTGCTGACATGAGGAAAATTTCCAACCGATTTCTCAGACACAAACAATAGTTGACCGGCGTTGCCTGGTGAAATGTTGTTGTGATGCCTCGTGTAAAGAGGAGCAATGCGTACCATCAGGTTTCCGACTTTGATAAAGGTTGGATTGTAGCCTATCGCGATTGCGGTATATCGTATCGCGATATTGCTACTCGCGTTGGTCGAGATCCAACGACTGTTAGCTGAATATGGAATCGGTGGGTTCAGGAGGGTAATACGGAACGCCGTGCTGGATCCCAACGGCCTCGTATCACTAGCAGTCGAGATGACAGGCATCTCATCCTCATGGCTCTAACGGATCGTGCAGGCAAGTCTCGATCCCTGAGTCAACAGATGGGGACGTTTGAAAGACAACAACCATCTGCACGAACAGTTCGACGACGTTTGCAGCAGCATGGACTATCAGCTCGGAGACCGTGGCTGCGGTTACCCTTGACGCTGCATCACAGACAGGTGCGCCTGCGATGGTGTACTCAACGACGAACCTGGGTGCACGAATTGCAAAACGTCACTTTTTCGGATGAATCCAGATTCTGTTTACAGCATCATGATGGTCGCATCCGTGTTTGGCGACATCGCGATGAACGCACATTTTAAGCGAGTATTCGTCATCACCATACTGGAGTATCATCCGGCGTGATGGTATCGGGTGCCATTGGTTACACATCAAGGTCACCTCTTGTTTGCATTGATGGCACCTTGAACAGTGGACCTTACATTTCAGATGTGTTACGACGCGTGGCTCTACCCTTCATTCGATCAATGTGAAATCCTACATTTCAGGAGGATAATGCACGACCGCATGTTGCAGTTCCTGTACGGGCCTTTCTGGATACAGAAAATGTTCGACTGCTGCCCTGGCCAGCACATTCCCCAGATATCTCACCAATTGAAAACGTCTGGTCAATGGTGGCCGAGCAACTGGGTCGTCACAATACGCCAGTCACTACTCTTGATGAACTGTGGTATCGTGTTGAAGCTGCATGAGCTGTTTGCTGTACCTGTACACGCCATCCAAGCTCTGTTTGACTCAATGCCCAGGCGTATGAAGGCCTTCTTGGCCAGTAGTGTATATTCGTTGTGAGATGTTAACTACTGTAGTTTTAAATATATTGAAATACCATTATGTCATTGGCTGCGCCTCACTTTTCTAAGATCGCAGATGTATTCAGATTTGCATTCATATTTGATGTAAGTTATTGACGAATCTCAGAGAGCTGTAACTTAGCCAACTTAAAGATTGTCTGACACTCTGCCATTTACTGGAGCATCTCCTGCTCAAGGAATTGCGAGGAACAGCCATCGAAATTCCCAGATTCGGGATTTGCCCCATATCCGCTCCTTTGCTAACGTAGGCGGCTCGCTTGGAGCGGCCGCGGCTGTCCGCCCGGCCGCGTCTTTCTATCGGCCCTGGGGCCGCACAGCTGCGCAAACAAATTCACCATACCTTGCCCTAATTCTTTCAACTACTGTGTAGATTTTTTCATACACTAAAATGGCTTAAGAAATCTAAAGAAATGCTATTTGTCTGTAATGACAAACAGCATCCTACTGGTCGTTGCATCAAAACAATCAGAAAATATCCCTGACAGCCTCTGAAATTTTGTTGTTGCGGCCCCGAGTTCACGGTTATCGCGTAATTTTAAATGATAATAAATGATTGAGTGAATAATTCATAGAACGATAACTGTGCCGTTATTCTTATTGTATGAAATAGCTTTGAAAAATAGAAATAATGAATCTTTTCTGTTTTATGTCTGTTAAAGCCACGGCTGATTTTTCTTAGGCTGCTTTCACCAACAATAGCATACATATCCCAACGTGAAGACATTCGTCCTATTCACGATGGATTAAAATCCTTTTTAACTACTACGCAGTAATACATCTAAACAATTCTTAATTATTTTTTCTGAGGGGCTGGGTGTTCCAGGATAGCCGCCTATGTGCAATGGCAGGGTAAGCATTTATTGATATTGTTATTAATAAAAACTGTACCTCTGGCCTAATATCAGTTGAAAAATATTGCAGGACGCCGTTTTTAGATTACTAAAATTATTCTTTTTATACTTTTAGTACTATATGACCGTTGGAAGAACTTATATAATTTTTGTCATTAATGACGTGGCTACAACAATTAGCCTACACAGAAATGGCCAGGGCAACATTTAATTATTACGTACTGAATCATATACTGGATAGGTACTAGCTACTCACAAAAATACGCGCTACAATTATTAATCTCATATGTATTCAACAAAATTATATGCCTACTCAAATAACTGTATCAGTTACAGACCGTGAAAATTTAACGCCCGTCAGTGAGGACCGCAGAATCGACTAGACAATGAAACAAAAAGCCACTCATCGTTCTTGTACAAAAAAAGACACATATAATGAAACCAGTGACCTGGTCCACAACCTCCACATACTATGGATTGAACGCCTCATCGGTCGTCAATGCGTCTCCTTCAGCCCTTTGAAAAGAGGCAAAATCGGTCTCGTACGATCACAGTGCTCGTCTCCAGCTACTGCGATGAGTATGTGTTGCCTGTTCCGCCGAAAGCGTGCAGCTTTATGTAATCCTGTCAGTATTGGTCTGTTGCAAGTTTCCGAGATCCAACATCCATTGAATGCAGGTCTCTTCGCAATGCGCAATATTCACTCGGAAACTGGTTGAGATGGACCTGCATTCACTCACACCAGCCAATTATTTCGGGAATATCGATGCGCGATCAGATGTGTGGTGAGGCAAGACTCTAAAATGGTTTATGCCGAAATTCTAGATTTTTGTATGCAAATATTTGGATCACATTAGCCACTGGACTGACCGTGACGTGTCGACTGGTGTCACTGGATTAGTCAACTCAATGCGCACGGTGGAAACTATGCTTTCAAGGGACTCACGGTCACAACTGTGAAAACATGCAAGACAATGCTCATAAAATGAGCGAGAACCAGATATAAGACCAATGATAAACTTTAGGAGACCGTCACATTGTTTAAATAATCAGAAATGTGTTCAAATGGCTCAGAGCACTATGGAACATCTGAGGCCATCAGTCCCCTAGAACTTAGAACTACTTAAAACTAACTAACCTATGGACATCACACACATCCATTCCCGAGGCAGGATTCGAACCTGTGACCGTAGCAGTAGCGCGGTTCCAGACTGAAGCACCTAGAACCGCTCTGCCACATCGGCCGGCTCAGAAACAGGACTAAAAAGAGGCGTACACATAAAATAAGTAGCAGGGAATACTAGTCAGGTTTGTCCAGCGGTTTAATGTGCAGGACATCTGTAAAGGAGATCGGATGCAAGATGCTGGTCCAACAGTCTAAGGAAATTGTCCAGATCAAGACAGGGAACATCAGACATAGAACGAGTTCGGGGCCATATTGCTGGCTTGATAGTGGCCCAGTCTAGCCCATACAAAAGTGTGACAGAGTGCTCACACAGCTTGAATTGGAACCTTTGAAAAAAGGGAACATTGACTGCCTTAAACCCTACTAGGAAAATTACTGTAAAGTAGGATAGATTATGATCTGTGGCACCTCTCCGAAAGAGCAAAATGCTGGTGCACGGACAAGTGTTTCGGAGCACACCGTTCATTGTATAATGGTGAACATCGCGGTGCGTGTTCACACGTCGACCCAATGACATCGTCATTTACGATTGTAGTGGGGACGGGACCATCTGGATTCGAACTTCGATCAAAGGAAACGTGTCGGCTCTCCTGAAGAATTACATTTTTTTTCTACACTAGGTCGCTGGCCGTCTCCACAAAAGCCGTCAACGAGGTGAGTGGTGGATCGAAACGTGCAGCGCGCAACGCACGCAGACAGGTGGGAGCAGTATTATGCAACGGGAGACATTCTCCTGCGCTTGCTTGGGACTTGTGGCAGTAATCGAAGACACTCTGTCAGCTGTGAACCACATCTGGCTCAGCCAGCCGTTGTGGTCAAGCGGCTCTAGGCGCTTCAGTCCGGAACCGCGCAACTGCTACGGTCGCAGGTTCGAATCCTGCCTCGGGCATGTATGTGTGTGATGTCTTTAGGTTGGTTAGGTTTAAGTAGTTCTAAGTTCTAGGGAACTGATGACCTTAGATGTTAAGTCCCATAGTGCTCAGAGCCATTTGAACCATTTGAACCATCATCTGGCTCACTATCGGTCGCCATCACCTCGTACGCAAATCAGCTGCCCGTTGTTTACGAGAATAACATGACTCGTGCGTAGACATCTAATGCCACATACCTCCACAAACCTACCATCAAACTGTCGGACCGGGCGAGGTGGCGCAGTGGTTAGACACTGGACTCGCATTCGGGAGGACGACGGTTCAATCCCGCGTCCGGCCATCCTGATTTAGGTTTTCCGTGATTTCCCTAAATCGCTCCAGGCAAATGCCGGGATGGTTCCTTTGAAAAGGCACGGCCGACCTCCTTCCCCATCCTTCCCTAATCCGATGAGACTGATGACCACGCTGTCTGGTCTCCTTCCCCAAAACCAATCCCCCAACTGTCGGATCCCTGGTATGCAGAACCAGTGATGCATTTCGTTCCAAGGACAGACGAGCTATTAAGCAGGTGGTCATAATTTTGTGGGTCATCATTGTATATAGAATAAAGGAGTATTAGAGCGTATTCAAAAGGAATATATAAAAGGTTTCACCCATCTATTCTGACTAAAAAACGAAAAGTAAGTAAAGGTGGGAAAGGGACTGTCATTTTCGATTATTTAGGTTCAAGATAACTGGGTAGTGTTAAGCAGTTTAGTATCTACCACACATTCACGGAGAATAGTGCTAGTTAAACATTTTTAGGTAAAATGTTTGTGTAATAGTTCTTTTGCTTTATCCAGCACGCTATTAATTTATTCCAGTTTTATTTCTGTAGTTTACCATGAGTGCTTGACTTGCTATAAGACAGTTTGCTCCGAGATCTGGTGTGATGGCTGCTGTAGTTATTTCCGTTGGGGAGATTATGGGCAATGCGGAAATAAAGTGGGCTCTATAGCGGTTTTGCAGGATATGCAGTAGAGATCGAAAAGTACTGTGACAGGTGGAAAATGTTGCAGCTATTCATACAAATCTAGCGAAGATAAAGAGGCTCATTAGGGAGAAGGGAAAACGTTGGTAGAAAATGAAGGGAACAAATGGTGGACTTTATGAGACCGTATTGACAATATGGAAAACCGGTTTAACTGTTGCCCAAGTTAAAAACAGATGACCTTCATGCACATGTAGTTGTAGAAGGGCCACAACGAAATTTCAGAATGAATGTGAGAAATAAGAAGGTAGAAAAGTGTTTATACGCAAAGATTAATTGTTAGGTAATTCGTATGTTAGAGGTGTAGGCCAACTACTGCAGGATCATCTACGCCCAGGCTATCAGGGCAAGAACTTTTTAAAACTATGAACAACAAAGGTCAGTATGTAAAGACTTTTATGAAGGAAGATACCATTGTCATAGTGGCCAGGCCGGGTTATAGTGCTGATGGAGATTCTAAGTACGCTATAGAAGGCGAACTGATAGGTACTGGGTGAGCAACGAAGCATACTGGTGTGGCACTTGCCTGATTGGGATGCCATGGTCGACCTCACCGGAACACTTTGTAAGTGGGCTGCTTCTGTGGTGACAGCGCTGTGTAGCGCTTTGCACTAGATCTCTGACTGCGCTTTCTTTGTAAGAGACTCTGTGGTTGGTTGGACTCATTGTTGGACGTTAATCGCCAGTAGTGTTGGGCAGTTGGAAGTTAGTCGTCTGCAGTGAGGGAAGTACTGTTGGGTAGTTGGAGGTGAACAGTCGGCAGTGATGGATGTTAGATGTAAGAAGTTAGCATTGATGGAGGATAGAGGTCTGAAGTGTTAGCGCAGGCTAACGATCTGTACATATTCAACTATGATACTGAATATTATTCATGATTATATACCTTTTTACTAGACGTCAATGACGATTTATATTCGTGTTTGAACTGGATGTCATATTATTAAGGTGAAAAATACATTTTTGGTTTGCAACAAAACCTTTCCTTTGCTAAACACATGCCTATTAGTAGTTAGTGGCTTCAGTAGTTAGAATCTTTTATTTAGCTGGCAGTATTGACGCTCGCTGTATTGCAGTAGTTCACATAATGAAGATTTTTGTGAGGTAAGCGCTTAATGAAAGGTACATATTATTATTAAGATTTCTTTTCAGTCAGGGCCATTCTTTTGAATCAATTATTTGAAGCCCGTTTTTCTTTTTGAGCCGTCAGATTGCGTTGCGCTACGATATCGTGGAACTCAGTCATTCAGCAATTCAAGTACAGCCACATTCACTTAAATAAAGAAGTTTCTACTTCTACACCCGCATCTACATCTACAAACATATTTCGCGAGCCACCATTCGGTGCACGGCAGAAGGCACCTTTTACCACCGCTATTTCTTCCCTTTCTCTAGTCCACTCACAAATGAAGCAAGGGAAAGACACGACTATATACGCTTTTGCATAAGACCTAATTTTTCTTAGCGGTCCTTACGCGAGATGTACGTATGTGGCAGTAGCATTGTTCTGCAGTGAGTCTCAAATGACGGTTCTCTAACGTAACTAAATAGTGTCTTGCAGTAAAAAAAGTCTTCCCTTCGAGGAGACGTATTTGAATTAATGGATCTTCTTCGTAATTCTCACGTGATGATCGAAACTATCGTTAACATATCTCGCAACATGTCTGTAAATTGCTTCGATATCTTCCTTTAATTTGACCTGGTGAGGGTTCCAAACACTGGAGCAGCACTCAAGAATGGGTTGCACAAGTATTCTACAGGCGGTTTCCTTTATAGAGCCTTCCATACAACCGATCTTGTAAGCTGATTGCATTTCATATCACGTTGTAACTTTACGCTTAAATAATTAAACGACGTGCCTGTGTCAAGCGGCAGCCCACTTATACTTTACTGTACGAAAACTGTTTTTAGCATTCTTAGAGGAAAACAGACGCTTAAGGGGGGATGTAATCGATTTTGGTGCAAAAAATCAATTTTTAAAAAAAGTTATTTTCTTGATCTACACAGTTTAATCTATGTTGTGTGTGAGTTTCAACGTGATAGCAGCTTTAGAAATGCCTTTAAATTGTTAAACTAACTCTGCACTGGCAGCAACTCTCACCTTTTCCGATAAATGGGGAAACTCCTTGCTTCGGCTGAATTTTTGTCAATGTGAAGGCTATTTTCTTTCGCTATCTATGGCTGGCATCTATATTGCTGGCTGACATCTATATCTTTGCCTAAAACCTTCCTTGCATGTGATTTATTTACGATTTGACAATGCTAACATACACTACTGGCCATTAAAATTCCTACACCACGAAGACGAGGTGCTACAGACGCGAAATTTAACCGACAGGAAGAGGATATTGTGATATGCAAATGATTAGCTTTTCAGGGCATTCACACAAGGTTGGCGCCGATGCCGATACCTACAACGCGCTGACATGAGGAAAGTTTCCAACCGATTTCTCATACACAAACAGCAGTTGACCGGCGTTGCCTGGTGAAACGTTGTTGTGATGCCTCGTGTAAGCAGGAGAAATGCGTACCATCACGTTTCCGACATTGATAAAGGTCGGACTGTAGCCTAGCGCGATAGCGGTTGATCGCATCGAGGCACTGCTGCTCACGTTGGTCGAGATCCAATGACTGTCAGCAGAATATGGAATCGCTGGGTTCAGGAGGGTAATACGGAACGCCGTGCTGGATCCCAACGCCCTCGTATCACTAGCAGTCGAGATGACAAGCATCTTATCCGCATGGCTGTAACGGATTGTGCAGCCACGTCTCCATCCCTGAGTCAACAGATGGGGACGTTTGCGAGGTACCAACCATCTGCACGAACAGTCCGAAGACGTTTGCAGCAGCATGGACTATCAGCTCGGAGACCGTGACTGCGGTTACCCTTGACGCTGCATCTCAGACAGGAGCGCCTGTGATGGTGCACTCAACGACGAACCTGGGTGCACGAATGGCAAAACGTCATTTTTTCGGATGAATCCAAGTTCTGTTTACAGCATCATGATGGTCGCAGCCGTGATTGGCGACATCGCGGTGAACGCACATCGGAAGCGAGTATTCATCTTCGCCATACTGGCTTATCACCCGGCGTGATGGTATGGGGTGCCATTGCTTACACGTCCCTGTCACCTCTTGTTCGCATTGACGGCACTTTGAATAGTGGACGTTATATTTCAGATGTACTACGACCCGTGGCAATACCCTTCATTCGATCCGTGCGAAACCCTACATTTCAGCAGGATAATGCACGACCGCACGATGCAGGTCCTGTACGGGCCTTTCTGGATACAGAATATACTCGACTGCTGCCCTGACCAGCACATTCTCCAGATCTCTCGCCAATTGAAAAGGTCTGGTCAATGGTGGCCGAGCAACTGGGTCGTCACAATACGCCAATCACTACTATTGATGAACTGTGGTATTGTGTTGAACCTGCATGGGCAGCTGTACCTGTACATGCCATCCAAGCTCTGTTTGACTGAAAGCCCAGGCGTATGAAGGCCATTATGTCGGACACAGGTGGTTGTTCTGGGTATTGATTTCTCAGGATCTATGCACCCAAATTGCGTGAAAATGTAATCACATGTCAGGTCTAGTGTAATATATTTGTCCACCGAATACCCGTTTATCATCTGCATTTCTTCTTGGTGTAGCAACTTTAATGGCCAGTAGTGTATATTACTATGTGGAAAGTTGAATTCGCAAACTTTTACGTGGAAGTCAATATGTATGCATAATGGGTGGTGGGAAAACTGTGTTTAAGAAACGTTGAAATCGGTTTACCAACAAGAAAGGGGAACCAGCTCGAAATGAAGAACATAAGCTCTCAGCCTCAGCATCGAAACTTGGAACAGGATAATTGTACAGGTGCATGAATGATGTTGATATGGATTACACTTGATTCGGACTTATTGATTTAGAGCTTCTCTGCCAGGCTATGAAGTTTTCATGTTCGTGTGTTAGCTGTAAAAATACGGAATGCATGATTGTTGTTGAAGAAAGAAGAGAGGCAGTAGCCAGTGATTTTAAATTAATTTGTAATTCGTGCTGATTCGTGTTGCTGTGAATTTTCATTTTCCTCCTCCAAAAAAACCGACACTGGTACCTTTGAAAGAAATTTTAAGTTACCATTCACTCTGAGATGCCTTGGACAGGGCAAGGAAGAAGGTAATTTATTGTGTGGTTTTCGAAAATTGCCTCCACCTTGTGCAAGGTTTGAAAGAATAAATAAAGAAATGTCGATGCTGTATGCGATACTTCCAAAGATTCTATGAAGAAAGCAGTGGAGGAATTGATGGAAATAAACCAAAAAGAAATAAATCCTGAGATACATATTCACGACAGTGAATCTCCTACAAATGTTACTGACCTGGATGAAAAGGGGTCACACAACTCTATATGGAGTTGATCTGTTATTGGTATTGACACAGGTAAAGTTTTAGATATAGAAATTATGTCTTAATACTGTCACCAATGTGCAACAAGGACAATGTCCAATACTGAAAACAGTGAGAAACTGTGGCAAGAAGAGCATGTAGTAGCATTTCCTAAAAATTAAAGTGGCTCAAGGGGGGGCATGGAAGCTTCTGCAGTTGTGAGGATGTTCTACAGAGGACCAGTATGGTATTGAAAGTACTAAATACCTCGTTCATGGCGACTCGAATTCGTTCAAGACTGTAAGAGATAAAAATCCGTACAATACAACAATAGAAAAGTTGGAATGTGTTGGCTACAACAAACAGAGGCTTGGTGGTAGGCTTCGGCACTTGCTGAAAGAGAAGAAAGGTGAAGTACCTGAGAATGGAAAACCACTAAGAGGAAAAGGCAGGCTTATTCAGAAAGAAATTGATTCTCTTTAGTTATTTTATGGATGAGTCATTAGGAAAAACACACATGATTTATAGACAATGAGGCGTGCTGTGTGGGCAATTTTTTTCCACAAACGATCCACTGACCAAACACCAATGCATTATCTGTGTCCGAAAGACAATTGGTGTAAGTTCAACAACAGAAATGAGACACATTCACATAAACACTCATTACCAGAACCTGTTATGAATGGAGTTAAACCCACATTCAGGTTTCTAGCAAATCCTGGTTTATTGAGGAAGTTACAGAAACACATAAAGTGCAAATGAAAGCCTCAATAATTTAATTTGCATTAGATGCTCAAAAAGGACATTCTGCGGACTTTAAGTACTCAAAATAGGTGTCTATGATGCAGTTTTATGTTACAATTACGGAAATAATGGCAGAATTGAAATGCTGAAGAGAGTTGGTATAGATCGCGGTGTGTTTACAACAAAGGCATTTTACACCATCGACAAGAGCAGGGTCAAGAAAGCTAACAGATCAGTGTCTTACCTGCAAATACAGGCCAGGCAGATTCGAAGAGGAGAGAAGAGAAACCTGGAGGATGAGGAGTAACAGTATGGAGGATTTTGAAAGTGCGGTAAGCATATTACATGTAGAAGTATGAGAAGAAAATCTTTGAACCTCATTTTCTCTGTTTTACATTTTTACTTTATTAGAAGCCTTTTCTCAAAAAGCATATGCGCTAATGCTATGAAATTTCTAGGAACTGTTCGCAACGTTTTGCTGTCTCCCTGGAACTAAAACATACGAGATCCTGCAATTAAATTCTGATTTTCAGATGATTGTATATATAGAAAAAATTTAATTTAGGATGGGCAAAATTAAAAACTCTGTTAAAGATACAATTTGTACCATAAATTAATAACTGTAGTTCAGTAGTCTAACAACCTTCTCAGGACACTACAATGAAATTTTCAGATTAATTGCATGGTTAGAATTTCAGTTATGACTTTTTATAAAAAAGACAATAAAAATCAAAAATTCTAATTTCTGGCAAAATATGAAACCTGCATATTTTTATATATTTTCCCGTTAAAACACAGCTCTTTTGCTTTACACATGCAAAATTTAGGATTTGTACATTAATAAATAAGGCTGTAATGATTTTTTAAATAAACGTTAACATTTTCCGTTACATACCCCCTTAAACTGAGAAATGGAGAAAGGAATTACATATTAATGGAAGTGGAACATGGGAGAAATTTTAATTTTGCTAATGACATGTGCTCTTCGTTTGTCGTGCGACTCTCATCAACAAATGGAAGAGTATAATATAGCAAGTGTTGAAGAAATCATGAAAATAAATTACAGATGAAACAACATACCTAAAGGAAAATAACAGCAATTAATAATAAAATCAAAATTTATACTTGTAGCAGTGGAAAAAGAGCAACAGATACAGAAACAGAATAATTCTAATTCAAAAGGAGGATTCTGACAATTTTTTGGCATGCAAATAAGAAGATGTGCTACACAAAGTCGATAACAAACATTTAGATATCAACCGACAGAGAGGTGTAGTGATGTAGTGTGCGCAGTGATTGATGTTCAGAAACGAGTGAATATAGCACTATCCTTTAACAATATCGGTGGATAGTGAGAGAAATGTTTTTGCCCTTTTCTGGAGTCCAAGAGACCGAAATGTCAACCTGATGGGAGAGTGGTAAACAACACAAAAGTGAAGCTTTCAGACGGATTTTAGGCCGTCACAGGATAGTTCATTTGGTATCAGAGTTGCCCGAGAGAGGAAAGATTTTGGTTCCCTGTATGGCTCATACTATTAACTTGGCAAGAAGTTCACAATATTCACTACTCATACTCATTTTGGAGACGCAAAACATGCTTGAGCAACATGGAAGAAGACAATATGGTTGAAGAAAGTATTGTATCGAAACGTCTACAGGACGCTTTTTCAGAGAAGCAGATGTGTAAATACACTGTCAGACAAAAATGGTGAAGCACCCACTATACTTGTTCGGATGTCAGCATAACTTCGTACACCCACATCTCAACAGCGGGTATGTAAATGATTATAGCTCTTTGTGACAGGTAGAACCGCCATTGCGCTGCATCAGCGTTGTTCGTCTTTAGTGTTGTAACTAGGCCCAGTAAGGTGTAAAAGTGCTTGAACAGCGTCAGATTTTGATTGTCACTTTGAAGGACACGGAATTACAGCGTACTCGAGTAAGACAGCATTATTACCAAATGGCACACTTAGAAAGGGGCCGTATTTTGGGTCTGCACTTGGCTGGGTGCAATAATCAGATATGTGGGACATTCGGATGAGACAGTGGCCATATGTTGGACTGGATGGGCGTACACGTTGTCAAGGTTCGGGTCAACTACACCTGACCATGACTGAGGAAAACTGCCGCATTGTTCACTAAGCATATCGTAACCCCTTCACATCCGCGCCTGCCATCCGAGAACAAGTGACAGAGTCCGTGCAGCCTTCTATGTCTCTAGCAGTATTATTGTTTGGAAACTATCAGCAGCTGGACTAGAGAATTCCATGTGTAGGTGGCTGTTGACACCACCGTAGAAACGGCGGAGCAGTGCCGTGATTGGGAAGAGTGGATTGTTTATGAATGGTGCCGCATTGTGTTCAACGAGAAATCGTAGATCGCACTACCTCGTATGACCATCGTCGTCGACTGTGGTGGCTACCTGGCGAGAGGTTCCATTGAAATATTATTTTGGAGAAGCACAACGGTGTTACACCTGGTGCCGTGGTATGGGGAGCCATTGGACATGACTTCAGGGCTTGTAGTGATTGAGGCAAATATGACGGCACAACGGCACGTCACGGACATCCTTGGTTCTCACGGTTTACCTCTCATGCAACAGTATCCCTGTTCCAGTTTTCAACTTATGGAACGAGTCTCTATGAACTGCCTACATTATGTTGAGGTACCCCCGCGGGCAGCAAAATCTCCAGATCTGTCCCCGACAAAACACGTGTGAGACTAGGTCGGACGTCAACTCCGTCCCGGTGGCATATCCAGGATATCAACGATCAGTTTCAACAGTTTTGGCTCGTTTACCTCAGGGTAGGATGCAACGGCTTGATTACGTACTTCGCAACAGATCAGTGAATTAATCCAAGCCAAAAGGGGCTGTAATCTTATATACATAGGTGGGAACATTCTGTCAAGTTCTTTGTAATATTGACTCGATATTTTAATACCGAAATTTCATCACATATTGTCTCAATCGGTGAAAGTTTATTTCGTTTTCTCGTCCCCTTCTGCGTGCTTCGCAGTTTTTGTCAGATAATGACGACAGTTAGATGAAACCTTGTGGTCCAAACAATCGTACATTAGTCTCTATAATAAACTGATACCTTATGTTTTTGATGTGTCACAGTTTAGTTAAATAGTTTTATTTCAAATGACGCTTCTCAAAGATTTCTTTTACTTACATAATGAACGAAGAGTTGTCTGCAATCACACACATGAGTACTGTTAAGCCGCAAATGTCTACGTGGAATAGTAAACAGACATTTGCATCAGACTCGAGAAATTTGAAGGAGAACCGACAGGCTAAATTCTTGTCGCTACTCCAAACTGTCATCTGCACACAACATAGCTTCCTCCCATCCACCTGCCCGCCAACATCAGGTGAGAAAGCCTGAGCCGCTCTCCCCGATAACCGATTCAACCGTTTTTCTTTTGTCTGTCGGTGTGTGTGTGTGTGTGTGTGTGTGTGTGTGTGTGTGTGTGTGTGTGTGAGTGTATTGGGGGGGGGGGGGGGGGGGCAGGTGACCAAAGTCCTACCTTGCATTAAGGTTCGACTTCTGGGATCTCTGGATACAGGGATGTATTCAAGCTTTGTTCAGACGTAAGCAGGGGGGACGGCTCGCAGCCCGTGGCGCTACTAAAGCTGTCGGATTTTGTTGGACGCAGTTACTGGGGAGGGAGGTGAGGCAGGATGAGTGCACGAGGGACTCGAACTTGGTGCCACCGTTGTGGTGCGATAGAGCTAGTACACTCCTGGAAATGGAAAAAAGAACACATTGACACCGGTGTGTCAGACCCACCATACTTGCTCCGGACACTGCGAGAGGGCTGTACAGGCAATGATCACACGCACGGCACAGCGGTCACACCAGGAACCGCGGTTTTGGCCGTCGAATGGCGCTAGCTGCGCAGCATTTGTGCACCGCCGCCGTCAGTGTCAGCCAGTTTGCCGTGGCATACGGAGCTCCATCGCAGTCTTTAACACTGGTAGCATGCCGCGACAGCGTGGACGTGAACCGTATGTGTAGTTGACGGACTTTGAGCGAGGGCGTATAGTGGGCATGCGGGAGGCCGGGTGGACGTACCGCCGAATTGCTCAACACGTGGGGCGTGAGGTCTCCACAGTACATCGATGTTGTCGCCAGTGGTCGGCGGAAGGTGCACGTGCCCGTCGACCTGGGACCGGACCGCAGCGACGCACGGATGCACGCCAAGACCGTAGGATCCTACGCAGTGCCGTAGGGGACCGCACCGCCACTTCCCAGCAAATTAGGGACACTGTTGCTCCTGGGGTATCGGCGAGGACCATTCGCAACCGTCCCCATGAAGCTGGGCTACGGTCCCGCACACCGTTAGGCCGTCTTCCTCTCACGCCCCAACATCGTGCAGCCCGCCTCCAGTGGTGTCGCGACAGGCGTGAATGGAGGGACGAATGGAGACGTGTCGTCTTCAGCGATGAGAGTCGCTTCTGCCTTGGTGCCAATGATGGTCGTATGCGTGTTTGGCGCCGTGCAGTTGAGCGCCACAATCAGGACTGCATACGACCGAGGCACACAGGGCCAACACCCGGCATCATGGTGTGGGGAGCGATCTCCTACACTGGCCGTACACCACTGGTGATCGTCGAGGGGACACTGAATAGTGCACGGTACATCCAAACCGTCATCGAACCCATCGTTCTACCATTCCTAGACCGGCAAGGGAACTTGCTGTTCCAACAGGACAATGCACGTCCGCATGTATCCCGTGCCACCCAACGTGCTCTAGAAGGTGTAAGTCAACTACCCTGGCCAGCAAGATCTCCGGATCTGTCCCCCATTGAGCATGTTTGGGACTGGATGAAGCGTCGTCTCACGCCCCGGTCTGCACGTCCAGCACGAACGCTGGTCCAACTGAGGCGCCAGGCGGAAATGGCATGGCAAGCCGTTCCACAGGACTACATCCAGCATCTCTACGATCGTCTCCATGGGAGAATAGCAGCCTGGATTGCTGCGAAAGGTGGATGTACACTGTACTAGTGCCGACATTGTGCATGCTCTGTTGCCTGTGTCTATGTGCCTGTGGTTCTGTCAGTGTGATCATGTGATGTATCTGACCCCAGGAATGTGTCAATAAAGTTTCCCCTTCCTGGGACAATGAATTCACGGTGTTCTTATTTCAATTTCCAGGAGTGTATATTCCAGTTGTCAGGCAGTGGGCCTGAGTTCATCGATCCTATGAAGGAGTTTCTGCGTTGCATATGTGACGTGATCAGAGATGCGTGGGATCTTCAGTTCGGCGTGGATTCAAACCGTGAACGACGACAGTTTTATACGCAGTGAATGTTCCAAAGCGCATGCGCCAAGGTAAAATGAGCAAGCGCTTATTCGTTGCTGCTCCCTCACGGGGCAAGGAGAGTTGCAGCGCCTCCAGTGATGAACACTGTCGAGAAATGATATATCGTTAAACTCATAACCAGCCCATTCAGATGCCTTTGTTTCCACATATCTGACAAAACTGGAGTCACAGTTTTACTTAGCGGGCATCCATTATCAAGGTTAATGATGTTATCCCCTCGTCAGATTTCGACAGATTCTTTTAAAACATAATCCAAACAACCTAAAGGTGCTCAAGTTGATCGATTTATCGGTGTTTGAACCGCACTCCTACGGACTAGGAGAGCAGCATTTTACTGTCCTCTCGTTTTTCCTCTGCACCACTGAAACCTAGTTCGCATAAAACTATTGTAACGCTATTAGATGAGAAACAGTTGGTGAGTGGGAAAATGGACGTCTACAGACCGACAGGTTTCGGATATTATTCCAGATGTGTTCCAGCCCTCCCACTGTTCTTGCAATTCAGATCTGCAGAATTTTTAGCGAGCGCTTTACTGCTGCGGTGGTTCAGCATATTTTTGCCCTGCAAAGTGGCTGCAACGGTTGTCTTCTCTGTGGAAAACGCCAAGGGAACGTATCTTATCGTTTGGCTGCCTGCTTTAGAATTCTATTGGGAGCACAAAAGAACTCCGTCTGAAAAGACCGCTCCTGTGTTTGGTGGCAGGGCACCATTTGAAATTCGTATCGGTGTGCCGTACTTCTGAGGTTGCAGACAGCATGCAAGACGTTCTGGTGCCTTCTCCTGCCGCTGTACCAAGTGCGCTATCAGAGCACAGCTGTTGCAGCGGGCACTGCACAAATTTCTACAACTTTTTCTCGCCTTAGTCTGAGCCTGCTTTTCTGTGACTTGCGTAATTTAACAAGCTTATTACTTTGTTTTCGCTGGTTGTCAACACATGGAAAGATGTTCTGTAGAGTAGTTGTAGCTTCCGGGCATAAAACATCAAAGTTTAGTGAAACACTAATGAACGGGTCTCACATGAAAGTATTAACGCTTTCAGAGAACTGTATTTCTACGTTCATATTTAAAAAAAGTACCGCAGCTGTTATTCTTTGATAACAGATGAATCTAAGCGACATAAACATTTTTTTTTCATCCTTACGTTATGTAGTATGGATCAGAAACATGGGAACCTAACGGATAATCAAGTTTTTATGTAGTATCTACGAGACTGGCGAAGTACCATCAGACTTCTGGGGAAAAAAACTAAACAATTCCGATGACAGCAAACGGAGAAAGGTGTGGAAACTACCGCACAATCAGGTTAACATCCCATGCATCCAAGCTGTTCACGAGACTAACATACAGAAGAATGGAAAAGAAAATTATGTTTTGATAAGCTAATAAATTAATGTTCGCTTTATTTTCAGTTCATTTTCTGATTGTCTCGGTTTCATACGAAGGGATAGGAGAGATACTACTTGTATAATGACTCAGGAAAATTATTTACGTGACAATATGCACGAAAACAATGTTATTCAAACATTAAAATTCCAACTACGCTTGTCAGTCTATTACACTTCTAATTATAAAATGTCTAGATCTTACTTCACTTCATGATGACGTTGATTAGTCTAGTGGCTTCATTCAGCGGTAAAATAGGGCACAGGTTGCTGTTTTTGCCTTTCCACAGCCAATAACAAGGGCCACAGTTCTCTTGATGTTACGTCAATTACTCTTGCTGCATTTGTGCTGTTACCAATAAATGCCATAGCCTTCCCATATTGAACATCCGACAAAATAGCGAATTCACTTTTCACCGCTCCGCACTTCGGAAAAACACTTTTTGTCTCCGCACTTTTGCATAGCCACAGCGGCGAATGCACACAACCAACGACACTAATCGTCTAAAAAAAAAAAAAAAAAAAATGGTTCAAACGTTTCTAAGCACTATGGGACTTAACATCTGAGGTCATCAGTCCCCTACACTTAGAACTACTTAAACCTAAGTAACCTAAGGATATCACACACATCCATGCCCGAGGCAGGATTCGAACCTGTGACCGTAGCAGCAACGCGGTTCCGGACTGGAGCGCCTAGAACCGCATGGCCACAGGGGCCAGCACTAATCGTCTCCTCGCGACTCCCAACTGCCACTTTTTTGGCGCGCTCGCACGCCCAGCGATAATGCATTTACTCCGCAACTGTTTTTCCCTGAATGGCCCAGCGAGTCCACTTACAAAATGGTAACATTCCATGCGTATTCTCTTTCTTAAATAACAAATAGAATTTGTAACTTGACAGCATATTTACGAGAATAATATTCAGCACGACTAATGAAGCAAATTTCGCAAAACACGAAGAAAATATACAATCATCCACAGAATTGTGGTGTTACCAGTTGTTTTCCGTAGTATCCACATAAGGCGAATTTGATCGCCGAGACATCAACGTGAGTTCACTATAACGCTCTTCGAAACAATGTAGCACGATTTTGGCTCCAAGATACAGACAAGTATACTGCTGGAAGATAACTTTTCCGTCGGAGAGGACATCAAATGTTCAAATGTGTGTGAAATCTTATGGGACTTAATTGCTAAGGTCATCAGTCCCTAGGCTTATACACTACATAACCTAAATTATCCTAAGGACAAACACACCCACCCACCCATGTTCCATTAAGTTTCGGGTGTGCAGCCGCAAGAAATCTCCTTCTTCTTCTAATATTTCGGCTGTATAACGTTCAGCCATCTTCAGAGTGAGCCGCAATACTGCCGCTCCAGTGCTCGCTTCTTCCCTTTATGCTGTTGTACCGCGCGACTGTGCATGCGGCCACAGATGCAAATGCGCCAGAGACGTTGGTCGGCGGCAGAGACGTGCATAACGCGCGAGTTGTATCTATGACTCCGCAGTTGATCTTTGTTGTCATATCGATATATCATTGTGAGCTGCACTGTGACGACGTCTCTGCCGCCGACCAACGTCTCTGGCGCATTTGCATCTGTGGCCGCATGCGCAGTCGCGCGGTACAACAGTATAAAGAAACGAAGCGAGCACTGGAGCGTCCCTTCCTCCGCACTCGTGACCGGGATACTCTCACTCGCCACCAGCAATTACAGCGACATATCCGGAACCTCCTTACAGCAAAGAAACGCCGGGACTGGCGTCAGACATGCACACGCCTCAACTCCACCCTCCCTGTCAACTCCTCCAAGTACTGGTCAGCCTTCCACCGCCTTACTGGTAGCCATCCCACCCCGCATTACCCCATCCTCCATGACGATCGACCCTTTCCTGACAACCTCAGTAAGGCTAACCATTTTGCTTCCCACCTGTCCGAGGTCTTCTCCATTCCTGACGATCCCCATTTTGATTACTCCCTCTTCCCCACTGTCCTTGACCGCACTGACACCTCTGTCCCCCCACTCGCCCCTAGCTTCCAGTACTTGGATCGGCTACCCCCCCCCCCCACCCCGACATCAACACTCCCATCACCATGCAAGACATCACACTCGTCCTCCGCCCAAACGAAACACCGCCCCTGGTCCTGATGGCATCACCTACCGTCACCTCAAGGAATCCCCCCCATCCTTCCTGTCTGTCCTTGCTACCCTGTACAATGTCCTCCTCTCCACTGGATTTTACCCTGACCTGTGGAAGACTTCCCGTGTCCTGCTGTTCCCTAAGCCTAACAAACCTCCCTCTGCTACCTCTTCCTATCGTCCCATCTGCCTCACCTCCGTGTTCAGTAAGGTCTTTGAGGCCATCCTCTCTCGCCGTATCCACCGCCACCTTAACCAGCACCGCCTCTTTCCTCTTACCCAATGTGGCTTCCGCCCTTCCTTCTCTGCTGACGACCAGCTCCTTAACCTTACCCATCTTCTTTCCCTCCAACTTAACTCCCGTCGCTCTGCTATCTTTGTTTCCCTTGATCTCCAGAACGCCTATGACCGTGTCTGGCATCCCAGGCTCCTTTTCAAACTCCAGACCTATGCTCTCCCCATCAACTTCGTCCGTCTCGTTGCTTCCTTCCTCTCCCCTCGTCCCTCCTATGTAACTATCCACAATTCCAACTCCCGTACTTTCTACCCCTCTGCCGGCGTGCCCCAAGGTTCTGTCCTTTCCCCTCTCCTCTATCTCCTGTACACTGCTGATATGCCCAAACCTCCCCCTCCTGTTCATCTTCTCCAGTTCGCTGATGACACCGCCTTCCTAGCCCTTTATCCTACCCTTCAACGGTCCCAACGTACCCTCCAAACCCACCTTGACCACTTCACCGCTTGGTGCAACCAGTGGTTCCTCCGTGTTAATCCCTCCAAGACCCAGGCTATCATCATAGGCCGCACCACCCGCTCCTTCCGCCTCCATGATTTCTACCTCACCATTTACGGCCGTCCTATCCACCTCACTTCTACCCTCAAATACCTTGGCCTCACACTCGACCGCCACCTCACCTGGACTCCCCATCTCCTTACCATCCAAAACAAGGCTCACAATCGCCTCCGCCTCCTGAAACTCCTGTCCAGCCGGACATGTGGTCTGCATCCTTCCACCATCCTTCACACCTACAAATCCATGATCCGCCCCATCCTTTGTTATGCCAGCATCGCTTGGATTTCCGCCCCTCCCCGGTTCTATAAAGCCCTCCAAATTCTCGAGCGCCATGCACTCCGCCTCGCCTTCCGCATCCGCCTTCCGTCCCCCACGCGCATCCTCTATGACCTCATCCCCTTGCCCCACCTTCTCCTTTTCCTTGAACACATCCACACACTATATGTTGTCCGCCGCCTTGATCCCCCTCACCCCCTGGTGTCTCCATTCCTCTCCACTCCCAACCAGTTGCCGCGCCTTTACCGTTGTGTCCCTCCCTCTCTCCATCTCCACACCCTCCATCTCCTTTCCCAACACAACTTCCACCGTCTACCACTCCCGTATAATGAGCTTCGCCCTGACATCTACCCTTCCTACCAACTCTAACCCCCTCTTCCTGCCTCCTCCTCAGGGCTCCCTCTCCTCCCCCTCCCTCCTTCTGAGCGGATTTCCCCTCCTACTCCCTGTCCATCTCTTGTGCCTTCTTGCAGTGTCTCTGCGCTCCCTCCTGCCCTGTCTTCCCTTTTCCCCTCCCGCCCCATGTGTCTCCTGCCTCTTCGTGAACCCACGGTTGCCCCTCCTCTCTTCATCCCGCCGCTTCCCCAGCTGCCCCGTGCTCTCCCCTCCTTTTCCATCCTCTCTGACCTTTCCCTCGGCAGGTCCCGCCTGGTAGTTTTATTCCTCGTCGTGTGTGCTCCAAGTGGGTTTTAAGTGTGTTGTTTCGGAGTGTTTTTTTATACTGTGGCCAACTTTTAACCTGTGCATGCGCATCCAGTGTCTTCTCTGTGTTTTACGAATCGCCAACTGTGTTTTTTAACTTTCTGGTGACTTTTTTAACTGTTCCCAATGAACTTCTACATGACAGTGTATTTTTACCTCCATTTTCTCCCCTTACTCTGTTTTATGTTCCCCTTTTTTATCTCCTTATGTATGTATTAATTTATTCTTGTTTTAGTTACCATGTCACTCGGCTGAAGAGCGGCGGATTGTGCTGCTGACAGCCCTCCCCTGCCCATATGGGGCAGGGGCATGAAATCACAATAAAGAAAAAAAAAAATGGAGCGTCAGTCTTGCGTCTCACTCTGAAGATGGCTGAGCGTTATACAGCCGAAATATTAGAAGAAGAAGGAGATTTCTTGCGGCTGCACACTAGAAACTTAATAGAACAGTCCTTGCGCCGCCAAAACCTGAAGATTCACACACACCCATGCCCGAGGGAGGACTCGAACCTCCGCCGGGATCAGCCCCACAGTCCGTGACTGGAGCACCTGAGACCGCTCGGCTGATCCCGCGCGGCAGGACATCAAATGGTTCAAATGGCTCTAAGCACTATGGGACTTAACATCTGAGGTCATCTCATCAGTTCCCATCACTTAGAACTACTTAAACCTAACTAACCTAAGGACATCACACACATCCATACTCGAAGCAGAATTCGAACCTGCGACCGTAGCAGCAACGCAGTTCCGGACTGAAGCGCCTAGAACCGCTCGGCCACAGTAGTCGGCACCAGAGGACATCAAGCATGAGGGCATGCAAACCGTTCGCTGCTGTCACCGTGTCTTCGATTACTACCACAATTCCCATGCAAGCGCAGGAGAATGTTTCCCATAGCATAATACTAATCTCACCAGCCGGCGTCCGTGGTGTACTGCACGTATCCAGCCGCTGTTCACCATGTAATGGCGTTTGTGGAGAGACCATAGACTTACTGAAACAAAAATGTGATTCACCCGAAGAGCCGACACGTTTCCATTGATCGACGGTTAAATTCTGATGGTCCCGTGCTCACTGAAATCGTAACTGACGATGTCGTTGGGTCAACATGTGGAAACGTAGTGGTTCTCTGCTGCGGAGCTCCATCTTCAAGAACGAACAATTAACTGCATGCTACGAAACACTTGCCAGTGCACCAGCATTGTGCTCGCTCGGCAGATATACCACGGATCACCATGTTTCCTACTTTACACAAAAGACAAGCATCCGAAACACACGTTCTGTGAAGTGTCATGGATGTCGAACAATTTCGCGCCGTATGGGAGTTTCGCTGTCTTTTTACCTCTTTCCGTGGATGCTCACGACAGTAGCACGTGAATATTCGACTAGTTTCGCCGGTTTCTAGATGTTCACAGGCCCTGCGTAATAATAAACTGCCCTTTGTCAAAGTCGCTTATCTCAATGGATTTCCCCATTTGCAGCCCATATCTTCGCTAGGCTGATCCACGTCCGTGTATGCTGCTCTTACATACTTTTGTTACAGCGTCACGTGCGCAGAACGCCGTCATGCGGCACACAACGACGACGTGGGCAGTGGTTACAATATTTTGGGTTATCAGTGTCTATCATTAAACTCTCTTAAGAATTTGTTTTGCCGGTTGTAATGCACATTTACGTATGTAATTCACATCGTGTCGATATAATTAGAAACCATTGGGATTAATGCTCGCCGACTCGCAATGTGTGAAACGACGTTTCGGAAAGCATTATCTCCCCTCCTGTTTTCTAGCGAAATGTTGCAGTTTCTGTCTGTATGTTCGTGCTAATCTTAGACACCACTGATTGGATTCTGATACAATTTTCACTAGTAGGTAGAGTTAGTTAGTTAGTTGCTTGTTGCAGTGATCAATCGCACGGTACGATAGCCGTTATGATGTGAAACGTGTCAAGTACACAAGAAATGCACATATGAAACAAGATTTTATATGTATATATATATATATATATATATATTACAATACAGAGATAACGATTAATATTTCTATTATTTATCCATATTTACCCCATTCCCTTAAATGGCACAAAACGCATTTACTATATTTATAGATTTATTTATTCCTATTCAAGAATTCATCTATGGATCTATGGTATAGAAGGAGTTGCCAAGGAGATATGATTTCAGTTTATTTTTGAAGCTATTACTGCCGTGAGTCAGACATTTTATTTCATCCGGTACTTTGTCGAAAACTTTTATAGCAGCCTATTTTACCCCTTTCTGTGCCAAAGATAGGTTGAGTAAAGGATAGTGTAAGTCTTTTTTTCTGGTATTATAATCATGAATGTCACTGTTGTTTTTAAACTGATCCATGTTGTTGAGAACAAATTTTATTAGTGAGTAAAAGTACTGTGAGTCTGTTGTAAGAATTCCTAATCTTTTAAAAAGATGCCAACAAGATGTGTGACTATGAACCCCACAAATTATTCTAACCACTTTCTTTTGAGCAGTGAATACTTTTTGTCTAAACGTTGAGTTACCCCGAAATATTATTCCGTATGACATCAGAGAGTGAAAGTATGCAAAGTATGTTAGCTTACTAATTTCTATATCCTCAAAATTGGCAATTATTCTGATTGCAAAAGTTGCTGAACCTAGTCGCTTTAGAAGATCCAAAATATGAATTTTCCAATTAAGATTCTCATCTATCTGTACACCGAAAAACTTAGTATGCTCTACCCTGTCTACTGACTTCAGTTGATGTGTTATATTTATTGAAGGGACTGTACCTTTTGCAGCAGAAAATTGGATGTGCTATGTTTTTTAACAGTTTAAAGCAAGCCCATTTGCAGAAAACCAATTAATGACTTTTCCAAAGACCTTATTTGTATATTTTTCAATTGGAGTTTCTTTTACTGGATTAATAATGATGCTTGTATCATCAGCAAACCCTGTGGAACACCTAATGTAATTTCACCCCCGTTAGATGAAGTGGCATACTTATTTAAATCACTAGACCCGTATAAGGAAAATTTTTGCTTCCTGTTCTGCAGGTACGACTTAAACCACTCACATGCTATTCCATTTATACCATAGAACTATAATTTCTGTAACATAATGTCATGGTTCACACAATCAAATGCTTTGGACAAGTCACAGAATGAGGAAGATTTTAGGATACACATGATTACTTCTTTGGGTACCACAGGACACTACCTTAAACGGCATTTTGAAGCTTCATGTTCGTGGTAAATAAATCCGTCACGGGTGTAAAATACTTTATTGACCGAAGTCTTGCACGACTGAAGTCAGTATACACTTTTACTTAATATCAGGTCCATCCGAAATCTGTCAGTTGTAGGACGTCATGTCCATGACCAAACGTCTAGTACGAACAGATCTACCGTAAGTGGACCGCCAAATAGCATCCCAAATTTCAATCGTGGCCTGGGAAAATTCCACTTGTCCCAAAATTGCAGCCGGGAACGCAGGCGGTAGAACGTTGAACACAGCGCGAATGTGTGGTCCGTGCGGCTACGGGAAGCGGAAGGTTTCACCTGGACAGTTTATGACAGCTATACATTTCAATACATCTCGCAAAATTGGGGAATTTCGGCCTTACAGGCCATTTTCATGCTCAGTAGTTTTCGGTGTTTTGTACAATAATCTTGAAATTATACGGCGGATACAGCTGACCGGAAAGCGAACACACAATGTGCAAGAGGCAGATTCGAAAAAATGTCACGTTATAGGTCCCTATATGTGCTAGTTTTGTTGTTAAGTGAAGTTATTACTGGTACTTAAGCTTTGTTGAATAGATTTCTTAACTCCTGTAACGACTGCCGCTAAATCAGTTACTTAGCGCCAATTTAATAAAGTATAACAACTACAACTACTTGTATCATTGCCCAGCTTTGTTTTTCTTTTGAGTCATGAGTTTTCTGACTATTTTGATAGGGCCCACAGTGAATTCCTCTCCTATGCCAAACTTTTCATCTCGGAGTAGTACTTGCAACGTGCGTCCTAAATTATTTGCTGGATGTAGCCCGAGCTCTTTCTCTACAGTTTTTGCCCTCTGCAGCTCCCCCAGTACCATGGAAGTTATTTCCTGATGCCTTAACAGATGTCCTCTCATGCTGTCTCTTGTTCTTGTCAGTGCTGAACATATATTCTTTTCTTCAGCGATTCTGCGTAGAACTTCCTCATTCCTTACCTTTTCAGCACACCTAATTTTCCACATCCTTCTCTAGCATCACATCTCAGATGCTTCTGCTCTCTTTCGTTTCGGTTTTACCACAGTCCATGTCTCACTGCCATACAATTCTGTGCTCCAAATGTACATTCTCAGAAATTTCTTCCTCAAATTAAGACCTGTGTTTGATACCGATAGACGTCTCTTGGTCAAGAATGCTCTCTTTGCTAGAACTATTCTGCTCTTTATATCCTCGTTGCTATGTCCGTCATTGGTCATTTTGCTGCCTACGTAGGAGAATGTCTTAATTCATCTACTTTGTGATCACGAATCCTGATGTTATGTTTCTTGCTGTTCTCATTTCTGCTGCTTCTCACTATTTTCGTCTTTCTTCGATCTACTATCAGTCCATGTACTCCAGAATGACTTTTTTCACTCTGCAACGGAGTCTGCGCTGATATGAAACTTCCTGGCAGGTTAAAACTGTGTGCCGGACCGAGACTCGAACTCAGGACCTTTGCCTTTCGCGGTCAAGTGCTCTACCAACTGAGCTACCCAAGCACGACTCACGCCCCGTCCTCACAGTTTTAAATCCGCCACTATCTCGTCTCCTACCTTCCAAACTTCACAGAAGCTCTCCTGCGAACCTTACAGAACTAGCACTTCTGGAAGAAAGGATATTGTTTCATATCAGCGCACACTCCGCTGCAGAAAGAAAATTTCACTCTGGAAAGCTCCCCCACGCTGTGGAAAAGCCATGTCTCCGCAGTGTAGGAGGCGAGGTACTGGCCCAATTAAAGCTGCCAGGAAGTTTCAATCCGTATACTGTACTCATCACACTAATCATTCCATTTAACAGATGCTGTAATTCTTCTTCACTTTCACATAGGATAACATTGCTAACCTTTCACCTTCACTTTTAATCACACTCTTGAACCATACTTTTATTTGTCATTGCTTCTTACACGTACAGACTAAAGTCAGGGGCAAAACCCCATATCCCTGTCTTACACTATTTTTAATCCGTGCAATTAGTTCTTTGTTTCCCAGTCTCATAGTCCCTCTCCGTTTTGGACATACTGCATATTATTGACTTTCCCTATAACTTAACCCTATTTTTTCAGAATTTCGAAAATCTTTCAGCATTTGACGTTGTCGAACATTTTCAACAGGTCGACAAAGTCTATGGACGCGTCATAATTTTTCTTTAGTCCTGCTTCCATTATTAACCTCAACGTCAGAACTGCCTCTCTGGTGCCTTTACCTTTCCTAGGACCAAACTGAGCGTTGTCTAACAAATCCTCAATTTTCTTTTATTCGTCTATATACACTCCTGGAAATGGAAAAAAGAACACATTGACACCGGTGTGTCAGACCCACCATACTTGCTCCGGACACTGCGAGAGGGCTGTACAAGCAATGATCACACGCACGGCACAGCGGACACACCAGGAACCGCGGTGTTGGCCGTCGAATGGCGCTAGCTGCGCAGCATTTGTGCACCGCCGCCGTCAGTGTCAGCCAGTTTGCCGTGGCATACGGAGCTCCATCGCAGTCTTTTAACACTGGTAGCACGCCGCGACAGCGTGGACGTGAACCGTATGTGCAGTTGATGGACTTTGAGCGAGGGCGTATAGTGCGCATGCGGGAGGCCGGGTGGACGTACCGCCGAATTGCTCAACACGTGGGGCGTGAGGTCTCCACAGTACATCGATGTTGTCGCCAGTGGTCGGCGGAAGGTGCACGTGCCCGTCGACCTGGGACCGGACCGCAGCGACGCACGCCAAGACCGTAGGATCCTACGCAGTGCCGTAGGGGACCGCACCGCCACTTCCCAGCAAATTAGGGACACTGTTGCTCCTGGGGTATCGGCGAGGACCATTCGCAACCGTCTCCATGAAGCTGGGCTACGGTCCCGCACACCGTTAGGCCGTCTTCCGCTCACGCCCCAACATCGTGCAGCCCGCCTCCAGTGGTGTCGCGACAGGCGTGAATGGAGGGACGAATGGAGACGTGTCGTCTTCAGCGATGAGAGTCGCTTCTGCCTTGGTGCCAATGGTGGTCGTATGCGTGTTTGGCGCCGTGCAGGTGAGCGCCACAATCAGGACTGCATACGACCGAGGCACACAGGGCCAACACCCGGCATCATGGTGTGGGGAGCGATCTCCTACATTGGCCGTACACCACTGGTGATCGTCGAGGGGACACTGAATAGTGCACGGTACATCCAAACCTTCATCGAACCCATCGTTCTACCATTCCTAGACCGGCAAGGGAACTTGCTGTTCCAACAGGACGATGCACGTCCGCATGTATCCCGTGCCACCCAACGTGCTCTGGAAGGTGTAAGTCAACTACCCTGGCCAGCAAGATCTCCGGATCTGTCCCCCATTGAGCATGTTTGGGACTGGATGAAGCGTCGTCTCACGCGGTCTGCACGTCCAGCACGAACGCTGGTCCAACTGAGGCGCCAGGTGGAAATGGCATGGCAAGCCGTTCCACAGGACTACATCCAGCATCTCTACGATCGTCTCCATGGAAGAATAGCAGCCTGCATTGCTGCGAAAGGTGGATATACACTGTACTAGTGCCGACATTGTGCATGCTCTGTTGCCTGTGTCTATGTGCCTGTGGTTCTGTCAGTGTGATCATGTGATGTATCTGACCCCAGGAATGTGTCAATAAAGTTTCCCCTTCCTGGGACAATGAATTCACGGTGTTCTTATTTCAATTTCCAGGAGTGTATTAAACTTGTCAGCAACTTGGGTGCATGACGTGTCACGCTGATTGTGCATTAACTCTCGCACTTATCGCTTCTTGCAATCTTGAGAACTGTATGGATGACGTTTTTCCGAATGTCTGATGGTATATCGCCAGTCTCACACATTCTACACAGGAACATGAATAATCGTTTTGTTTCCACTTTCTCCAAGGTTCTTAGAAATTCCGATGGCACCTTATGTATCCCTCTTGCTAATTTAATGTTAAGTCCTCCAAAACTATTTAAATTCTGATTCTGATACTGGATCCCCTATCTCTTCCCTACTGACTATCGTTTCTTCTAGTACCACGTTATCAGATAAGTTCACCCTCTCATAGGGACCCTCAGGTGTACTCTTTTCGCCTATCCGCTCTCACCTCTGCACTTAACAGTGGATTTCCCGTTGGACTCTTAATGTTATCGCCCTTGCTTTTAATCTCACCGAAAGATGTTTTGATTTTTCTATATGCTGAATCAGCCCTTTTTCGATTTCTTCATATTGTTCATGTATCCATTTTGCCTTAGCATCCCTTCACTTCCTATTTATTTCATTCATAAGTGACTCGTATTTCTGTACTCCTTAATATCCCTGAACGTTTTGTACTTCCTTCTTTCGTCGAGGAACTGAAGTATTTGTTGTGTCACCCGTGGTTTCTTCGCAGTTACCTACCGTGTTATCACCGTTTTTCTCTCCAAATTCCAAGACTGACCTTTCTAAAGATATCCATTCCTCTTCATATGAGCTCCTTACTGAGCTATTCGTTATCGCAGTATATATAGCCTCAGGCAACTTCAAGCGTATCTCTTCATTCCTTAGTACTTCCGTATCTCACTTCATTACGCATTCACTGTAACTGGTCTTTTAAGCCCCGCCTGCTCTTCATCATCACGAAATTGTGATCTGAGTCTATATTTTCCCACGGGTACACCTTACAATCCTATATCCAATTTCAGATTCTCTGCCTGACGCTGATGTGATATAACTGAAATGTTCCTGTATCGCCCGGCCTTTTCCAAGTATAACTTCTCCTCTTGTGATTTGTTAACAGAGTATTCGCTATTACTTGGCTGAAATTTGTTACATAACTCTTTCCTCTGTCATTCTTTATTACCGTCTGATATTTACTGTAGAACTCATTTAGTCTTTCTCCTCTCTTTTTCTTACCACCAAGCCATATTCTCCCGTAATCCTTTATTTTACTCCTTCCCGTACAACTGCATTCCAAACCACTATGACTATTACAATTCCATCTCTCTTTACGCAGTGAATTACCCGTTCAATATTCTCATTTACTTTCTCTGTCCATTCATCTTCTACCTGCGACGTCGGGTGTATATCTGAACTACAGTTACTGGTATTGGTTTTCTGTTGTTTCGGATGAGAATAACCCTATCATTGAACCGATCACATCAACCCATTCTCTGTCCTACATTCCTATTCATAACGAACTCTACTGCCACTACACCATTTCGTGCTGCTGATGTTACCCTAAAATCGTCCGACCATAAATCCTTGTCTTCTTTACATTTCACTTTACTGACCTCCCCTGTAGAGAGACTGAGCCCTAGAATTTCCCTTTTCAGATCTTCTAGCTTCCCTGTCACGTTCAAACTTCTGATATTCGTAGAACATTATCCTTTAGTTAGTTACTCAATCTTTTTCCCATGGTCAATTTCCCCTTCGCAGTCCTCTCCCAGAGATCCGAATGGGGCTATTCCGGATCTTATGCTTATGGAGAGATTTTGAATTACTGGCCAAATGTCCTGTTTTACAAGTTATGAGTCTTTATCGCAGTGCTTTCCTTGTTTTCTACATCCTCATGCAGTTAATCGTTGCCGATTCTCCCGCCATTTAGTTAGATTTTACCATCTATTTTTGGTGAAATCATACTGTGAATTATTTTGTGGCCGTCCTCGACATTGTCCACTCTGTACCAATACTTTCATTCTCAATCTAATTTTTTTAAATCAATAGTATTTCTATTTCTCTGATGGTGTCCTTCATCTTCTCCTACCTTGCGCTGATATTATTATCCGTAGCTTAAAGATACAACTCTCTCTATATCCTACTACACATATCCTAGTTTTTGTTTGCTCTTACAATTTTTCGCCAGTACTTCCCTTGTCAGTAGGTGATCACTATTCCTGAGGGCCACAGAAGGAGTTCCGCTAGCCTGTCGCTTATTTTGGAGAAAATCTTCTGCGTGTTCTGTTATACAGGGCGTTTCAAAATTAATGTACGGGTTCTACGACTTTGTAGGATTTATTACATTCAACTTACAGTTATAAATATACATCGAATGAAAGAGCAGTTGAAACACTTTTTCTTACAAGTGTTCACTTACGTGAAATGTCAAGTCATTATCGAAGACAACATGATCCAGATTAATTTCATTGTCATGCAGCAACGTTTCATTTGCAAATCTGACATATAAACCGCACGCTGGAGGCTTTACACAGCTTGTAACAACTGTAGACGATAAGGATGTAGTTGTAAGCGTCTCCTTAAAGGTCTCCACAGAGACATTACTGGAAATGTTAAATCACGACTAGCCATCCGAAATGATTTCTTGGTGCTACGGGTGAAAGGCTCTCACCCGTTCAGCACGGTCTTTAGACACTCTTGGTCTTCCCAGTCTCTTCCCTTTGCGTATAGGTATAGAAACAAAACTGTTTGAGTTGCTCCTTCATTTGATGTATTAAGTAATATTTGTTGTGTGAACGCAATAAATGGTACAAAGCCTTAAAACCTGTATATTTATTATGAAATACCCTGTACTTGTGACCTCTTGAGGCACACCAAAAATCTGTGACTGTTATTCAGAAAATATTCTTAAATATGCTCATTAACGACTGGATTTTGGCAACTATTTATTATTATTGTGTTCAACTTGTCATTGCAGTTGGTGCCAGACTCGATACTACAAGGAAATTAATGAATGCTAAAGCATCCATATAATCCAGAACAATATCTGATAGGAATGAGGTAGAAATATGGAGTATCAGGCAAAGAAACAATAAAGGTGGCAAGCATAGGTGCTGAAACATAGCAAATATCGACAAAATGCTTGATACACCATTCATATATCGACAAAAACATATACTGACTGTCTGCATACACACAGCATAATTCTTTCAGAGAGTTTTGGTTCGGTAACGATACAGACTTGGGATTACAAGTTGTTGACTGCAATATGACGTAGGTTAAGAAAAGGCTGAAAATTACCAACCTATGAGAGTAGTTCATGGTGTAGTGTGGAGACGTATGTAGACTGTAGGCTCTGAGGGTACTCAGCGACAACAAGAGCGGCCTTGTCTGCCAGTGTTTCGCGTCTAATCCCAGAACCCGGACCTTTGCGATGGCAGATCCGCTACGATGACCAGGAGCAGGGTGTGGGAAAGGCAGCTGTGGGTGGTGGGGAATATTGACTCCAAGACGATTCCAACAAAGGGCAGCTCTGTCTGGCAAAGTGTTCACTCCCAAGTCTCCATGCCAGCATGACTCCCTCCAAACCCTCTTCTCTGAGGCTGCAAATGAGCGCCTCTCTGTTGTTCCTTTCCATATTTACAATCATTGGTACTCTCATGTTCGCCAATCAACAGGGCGTGGTATTAGAAATTCGAGGTTTGCACTAGGTCTACCTGGCGTCACCAGTTTTATCCACCAAATAAATTCTCCCTGGTAGGAATTGTCACGTACTTCTGCCCATTATGAAGTTCTTTGGACTCACCATTTTCCAGCTCTATCACTGATAATTTAGCATCGTCCTGCCACAGTGGCTGTCAAGCTACCGTAGTTTAAATTGTCCAGGTGAAGAGCCAAGGGCATGGGAAAGTATACCATGCCACCAGTCTACACACAGCTGATGGCTAGTTTCCAGGAAACCCTTCTTCGTCCCCCTTGTCGAGCTGCCAATGTAGGCTGAATCGTACATAGTGCCTATACTAAAACTGGTATCAAATCGAGACAAACGAAATCATTTATATATTTAATCAATTCATACCATAATTTGAATGGATCGGTGGCTCGGTGGTAAAGTGCCAGGCAACAGTTGGAAAGGTTTCGGTTTCGATTTCCAATAGGTCGTAGGATTTCTATCACTCCTCACTTTTTCCACCGCTGTCTGTGTTTGTTAATGTGAAAATTCCGAGTGGCACCGTGGTTTAGAATCCGTATTAAACTGTAACTCCCACTGTAACTGATTGGCTAAGTGCATCAAAGGCCGGACGAAGGCAACAGCGTCTACATCTCCTCGGTTACTCTACAGTTCACACTGAAGCCTGTGGCAGAGGTTTTACACACTACTGGCTATTAAAATTGCTACACCATGAAGATGACGTGCTACAGACGCGAAATTTAACCGACAGGAAGAATATGCTGTGATATGCAAATGATTAGCTTTTCAAAGCATTCGCACAAGGTTTGCGCCGGTGGCGACACCTACAACGTGCTGACATGAGGAAAGTCTCCAATCGATTTCTCATACATAAACAGCTGTTGACCGGCGTTACCTGGTGAAACGTTGTTGTAATGCCTCGTGTAAGGAGGAGAAATGCGCACCATCACGTTTCCGACTTTGCTAAAGGGCGGATTGTAGCCTATCGCGATTGTGGTTTATCGTATCGCGACATTGCTGCCCGCTTTGGTCGAGATCCAATGACTGTTAGCAGAATATGGAATCGATGGGTTCAGGAGGGTAATACGGAACGCCGAGCTGGATCCCAACGGCCTCCAGTCACTATCAGTCGAGATGACAGGCAACTTAACCGCATGGCTGTAACGGATCGTGCAGCCACGTCTCGGCTCCTGAGTCAACAGATGGGGACGTTTGCAATACAATTACCATCTGCACGAACAGTTCGACGACGTTTGCAGCAGCATGGACTATCAGATCGGAGACCATGGCTGCGGTTATCCTTGACGCTACATCTCAGACAGGAGCGCCTGCGATGGTGTACTCAACGACAAACCTCGGTGCACGAATGGCAAAACGTCATATTTTCGGATGAATCCATGTTCTGTTTACAGCATTATGGTGGTCGCATCCGTGTTTGGCAACATCGCGGTGAACGCACATTGGAAGCGTGTATTCATCACCGCCATACTGGCGTATCACCCGGCGTGATGGTATGGGGTGCCATTGGTTTCACGTTCGGTCACGCCTTGTTCGCATTGACGGCACTTTGGACAGTGGACGTTACATTTCAGATGTGTTTCGACCCGTGGCTCTACCCTTCATTCAATCCCTGCGAAGCCCTACATTTCAGCAGGATAATGCACGACCGCATGTTGCAGGTCCTGTACGGGGCTTTCTGGATGCAGAAAATGTTCGACTGCTGCCCTGGCCAGCACATTCTCCAGATCTCTCACCAACTGAAAACGTCTGGTCAATAGTGGCCGAGCAACTGGCTCGTCACAATACGCCAGTCACTACTCCTGATGGACTGTGGTATCGTGTTGAAGCTGCATGGGTAGCTGAACTTGTATACGCCATCCAGGCTCTGTTTGACTCAATGCCCAGGCGAATCAAGGCCGTTATTACGGCCAGAGGTGGTTGTTCTGGGTACTGATTTCTCAGGATCTATGCACCCAAATTGCGTGAAAATGTAATCACATGTCTAGTATAATATATTTGTCCAACGGATATCCGTTTATCATCTGCATTTCTTCTTGTTGTAGCAATTTTAATGGCCAGTAGTGTAGAACCAGTTCGAGGCTATTTGTCTGCTGTTCCAATCTCGACTAGCCTTAGGAAAGAAGAAGTCTTAAATCTTTCAGTGCGTACTCTCATTTCACTCTTTCTGTCAGGATGATTTTATCTCCGTGTGTAGGTGGGAACCAACAAGATGTTTTGGTATTTGCAGGAGGAATTGTATGAGATTTCGTAAAAAGTTCTCGCCTCAACGAAGCATTCATTTGTTTTAATAAATGCCACTCAAGTTCAGTTAACAAACACATGATATTCTCTTCTCTATTTCGCGATAGCACTAACGAGATGCCCCTCTTTGAATTTTTTTCTATGTTCTCCGTCTGTCCCATCTAGTAAGTGCTCCACAACGCCCAGTGATACAGAAGGGGATGAACAAGCGTAGCGTTGCCAGACTCTTTAATAGGTTTGTTGCAAATTACAAATGTTCTGCCAATAAAACCCAGTCTTTGGTTCGCCATACTCACGACATTGGTCTGGGATGATTCCAGCTCAGGTTGTTCATAATTGTAATCCTTAGGTATTTAGTTGAATATATAACCAATAATTTTGTGTTATTTATGGTGTAACTAAAATTTAACAGACTGTCATTCTAACACGATTATACCAGTAAAAACGCTGTGGTATTCAAACCAACCTTCAGGTACATGACAGTTTTACTTTTACCTATGTATGTCAGCATGTACACACATCTGACGTAGGATCGAGGAATTGTTTGAAATTCTTTTCTCACCTATTTTTAGTACTTCATTTCATACATCTGTTCACCTACATTTCAACGTTCTTCGGTAACACCACATTTCCAATGTCTGCAATTTCTTTTCCTCGTTCCCAATGGTCGTTGTGCCACTTGTATAAATGATGTTGTCAAGGTGTAAACTTTGGTTAACGTCAACGTGTGTTCTGTATCAATGTCTGATATCAGGAGAACTTTGTTACCGAAGAAAAATTTCTCTGTCTTTTCTGGCTTCCTGTTATAACATCACTGCTTACCTGTAAAATAGAGTACCTCCCACTACTTTGATGTTCACAGTTTTGATGTTATCGGCATTTCGCATTTTACTACCCGTCTTCAACATCTTTGCTCTGTTTATCTTCTATAAATATCCAGTGCTTAAAATGTTAACCATTCCTTTCAACAGTTTCTAGGTGTCGGCTCTTTTTAAATGTGGTTTACTAGTATAACCAAAGGCTAACGTTCCCTGATTTGAAGTAACCATGCCCTATCAAATACAATGTTATGACGCAAGTAATGATTTCATAAGCGTTATTTGACTATAAGATGACAATCGAAAATTGACAAAACAGTACACGTTACGTTAATATCACAAACAACAGTGAGCATAGTATCAATACACTAAACACAAATTCTAATGAAGAATTATCTGTAATATTCCAGGAATAAAGTTAGCAGTCGACGTTTAATATGTTGCTGTGCAGTGGCGATGTTATCCCCGTTTCTGGGATTGTAATAGACAAACATGAAGCACTGAACATATTCACTGTTGCAGAATCATGTGCGGCGTCTTTCCAACTAGCATCAGCATCAGTACCTACCTCATTGATGTAAAGCACGTGCAGTAGAACGGGAAAACGATATGTTTAAAACAGGAACGTAACATTACTGACAGGAAAGTTTCAGTGTTGTTACATATCATTTGGATGTACGTGATTGGATTAAACTGCTCAGCCAAGGCCGTATATTGCATTGTGCTAAGGGTAATGTCGGCTTGATACCAGTGATATTAAAGCAGTTTAGTGACGAATAAGTGACCAAGGAAACGAAATAAGAGCTTATGTTTCAAGAACACTGCATTTAATACGCTTGAAAAATCCACTGCACAAAATAGTAATGATTTCTTGGCACAGTACAAAATGTGTTAAACCAACTACAGACACTTTACGTGAGCAGTGTTTCCATATACGACAAATAATTTTTGATACGCTAAACTGAAAGGAAGAGTGAGTGTACCGACTGAATAACTCTTTAGATTAAGCGACAAAAGTTGTTCTGCCACCAACCGTGTGTTTACTAACTTCACAAAGACGCAAACCATTTACAACAGTAAGGGATCGCGTGCCAACTTCCGAAATTCAGTGCAAGTTTAGCAAAACTACAAACCAGGCTGCCGCGTTTAACACCATCAGCCATCTGCACCCCCTAAGCACCAGGAACAAGTGAGTTGGCTTGAAAAGCTACGATACCTCGTGTTGTCGTACTGGCTAAGCGCTCATTGGCTAAAATGCCCGGAAACGTGCGACAAGCATCACAGAGGAAAAATCTCAGAGAGAGTGACTGTAGTCGATACCGGTGCTTCTAATTTTTGCATTGACGTTCTGAAAACTAGTTAGCGAATTAAAGTAATAATAAAATTGATAATTAAAAGTGGTTGTTTTACAAACAACTACCATGTTTTTCAAGTCTTCCTATCATTCGATCAGAACTCTATGTCGTCTGCTAATCTTTGCATTTGTTGCTTTTCCCTTTGCACCTTTATTCTTACTTCGAAATTTTCTTGCCCTTCTTTCATTATGTCTTTGACTTGCAAGTTGAACTAGAGTGACGACAGGCTACCCCCTTCCATAACCTTTCTCTTTCGTTACTGCCATCGCGGTTCTCTTGTTATTGTAGATTCGTCTGTCTCTATTCTTTGGCTACAGTCTTCTAAAGGTTGTGAACAGATTATTCCCACTTACATTATCGAACGATTTCTGTAGGTCTACGACTGCTAAATTGACACCCCGGGTTTGCTTCAGTCTTTTCATTATCGAGCACAAAGAATTGCTTCTCAGCTGCATTTTACCTTCGTGAATCTAAACTGATCTTCGTACTGTGCTTTAATTTCTCTTTCTGTTCTTCTGTACATCATGCCGGACGCTATTTTACAAGCGTCTCTTTCCAGACCAGTTGTCTGATGGTTTTCACATTTACCCGCATATGTCTTGTTTGGTAATGCAACAGCAGGTGTTTTCTGTAAGTCTCATGCAAGTCATCCGTTTGATATGTGACTCAATTCAGATAACTTTCTAGTTACTAAGTCTCCGAAACCCTGAAGGTATTTCGACGAATATTGCTACCTTTTTTGAACTTGGATCATTCTGTGATCTACCGAAGTCGGTTCGTGTTACTGTACCTTCTATTCCGTTCAAGTCAGCTTCTTTCTATCACTCTTTGAGCCAGATGCATTCCATTGTACATGTCTTCGCTATACTACTTCCATCAGCGTACCCACTGTTCTGCGTTACCATCTGCATCTCTTGGTACAATATCTTACTACTACTTCTTCAGTAGCGTGTTCTACAAATTTCTGCTCACCAATTATTTGCCTTCTTACTTCATCTTGTCAAATAAAATTTAGTTTCAAATCAGTTCCTACTGATTTTTCAAACTGTCATACTCATCAAGTTGCTAGTCTTCCTTTCGATACTTTCGTCTCTGACTGCAACGTTTTGGTTTCCCTTAATATGTCTTTCACAGTATTGTCAATATATACGCTTAACAACAATGACAGAATTCCGTAATCACTTTTTAATAAGTTTTTGTCTCTCTTGATATTTTTGTTATTGTATTACATTTATAGTTTACAGAGTTATCATCCAGCACTGCGAATTTCGTACCGATTCACTTTCGAAATAGTGATTTAAAATACTGACTGTAATCGAAAATCCGAACATTGCAGTTGTTTCCTAATTTAGTTATTACCGAACAAAGTTCATGTAATTCTCTGCTATTTCCGCAGGGATGGAACTTACCCACGTAGCAAGGGTTGATATCACGTCTAACAAGAAGATTAAACCCAGTTAGCCTGAATACATTTTCCGTCGCAATTAGCAGAGTTGTAATACGCCGTTTGAGGTTATTAGTTTCCCCGTATTTCCAGTGGCGTCTGCTCCGGTCGTTGATCGAAGTTGAAGTCTGGAAAAGAGATTACGGTACCTATATTATTAGTCAGCCATGCAAGGGCTAATAACACGGAAAATCAGAAAGTGTCTGAAATAATTTTCAGCGTAGCTTTCTGCCTGTACTAGTCCTCGAATGAAGCATTCAATTTCGTGGTGGTCTTCAGAAATAGTTTCTTTCTTTGTCGTATTTCTGCGAAATTCATAAGGAACGCACCGATAGCTAATACTTTTTTTATGTTGCAGATTTGTATAACAGGTTTCGTGTGACAGAAGACGGACAATCCTGCAATTATCATTAGCATCTTCAAATTCGTCATCCTTCTTACTACCTTCTTGGTCGCCATCATTGTTATTATCGTTATTGAATGTTCAGTCTAATTAGACTATTATATTGCTGATCCTTTCCTAGATGTTCTCCGCTCCGTCTTGCAGGTATGTGGACGTCTCCAAGGTTTTACGTAGCAAGATACGATCTGAAAGAACCCTCAGTCATCAACCGCGTCCATGAACGATTACCGTACTTGAGGGGCAGTCATTGATAGTGTAGTACTAGCCAAATGTACTCTGGCCGTTCCTATTATTTCTATTTCTTTATCTTTTCGCCTGTACTACTGGAAGTTTGCTATGATAGAGTCATAAAAATCTTCTATCATATTGGTATTCCAGTGTTTGTATTTTACTTAAAAGTTAGGGGAAGAGATACAGCTGGCTGGCAGCAAAACAGTATTCACATGCTTACCTTGACATGAAATGAGTCAGTAGTCCTAAGTTCTACATCTGATCCGAATTGAATCCATTTCATAAGGCCCGCCATTCCATCAACAATTTTTATATAATAGACGAGTAAATTACTATCTGACAACAATGAAAAACTTTCAAATGTTGAAACCGCAACAGCACCTTTAAAATAATTTATTAATCACTATCAGTTTTATGACACTGTATTTACATGCTCAGGTAGAAAACTTTTGACATCTCAGTAGATAATGTCTTTAAATTCTCCGCAATGGTCATCTGAACGTGTGACCGTAATGTCACGAAATATGTGGTGATTAATAAATCATTCTGACGCAGCGATTACTAGTAACGTGTCGTTTGGTCGCATGTACCACATTTTTTGATACAACAGGTCGAAGGTCGTGTTGGTATAATCATCGAGACGAAGACTTCTCAACCAACAGAACCCAGTATGTTGAACTCGACGGCGAATGTTCATCAGAAGCGAGGGAATCTTCAGGAGAGCCCCAGGGACGTGTGATGGGACTGGTATTATTTTCTATGTAAGTAAATGATCTGGTGGAAAGGCTGAGCACCAATCTGCGGTGCACGAGAAGGTGTCCAAGATGAGTGACCGCTGGATGATGCAGAATAACTTAAACAAAATTCCAAATTTTTGAGATGAATGGCAGCTGCCTCTAAATGTAGAAAAGTTAATGCAAATGAGTAGGAAAAGGAAACGTCTCTTGTATCGATACATCATTAGGAGTGTGCAACCAGATACAGTCATGTCGTTAACTATCTGGGCGTAGCGTTGCAAACCGATATGAAATGGAGCGAGCATGTGAGAACCGATTTAGGGAAGTCGAGAATTTTAGGAAAGTGTGGTACATCTGTAAATGAGACCATATGTAGGCGCTAGTGCGACGTTTTCTTGAGCATTGCTCGAGTGGTTGTGATTCACACAAGGTCTGATTAAATGAAGACATCGACGATATTCACTTGCTGGTTGCTAGATTTGTTATCGGTATCTTCAAACAACATGCAAGTGTTGCGAAGATGCTGTGGGAGCTCAAAGGGGAATCCCTGGAGGGAAGGAGACGTTCTTTTCGACGAAAACTATTGAGAAAATTTTGAAAAATGGGATCTGAAGCTGATTGAAGAACGATCCTACTGCCACCAACACACACTGATGAGTCATAACGTTATAACCACCTGCATAATAGCTTGCTTGTCCGCATTTGGAACGAAATACATCACTGATTCTGCGTATCAGGGATCCGATAGTTTATTTGTAGGTTTGTGGATTCGCGTAAATAACGAGCCGCTTGTATGGAGTGTAGCCATGTATGGAAGTGAAACATGGACGATAAATAGTTTGGACAAGAAGAGAATAGAAGCTTTTGAAATGTGGTGCTACAGAAGAATGCTGAAGATTAGGTGGGTAGATCACATAACTAATGAGGAAGTATTGAATAGGATTGGGGAGAAGAGAAGTTTGTGGCACAACTTGACCAGAAGAAGGGATCGGTTGGTAGGACATGTTCTGAGGCATCAAGGGATCACCAATTTAGTATTGGATGGCAGCGTTGAGAGTAAAAATCGTAGAGGAAGACCAAGAGGTGAATACACTAAGCAGATTCAGAAGGATGTAGGTTGCAGTAGGTACTGGGAGATGAAGAAGCTTACACAGAGAGCTGCATCAAACCAGTCTCAGGACTGAAGACCACAACAACAACAACATACTTGCGTACAAAATGACGGCACTGGATAGCGACCCATGGGGTTTACGCTAGGCGAATTTGGTCTAGATGTCAACGTCCGTTCACTATAATGCTTCTCGTACTACTGTAGCGCTGTTCTGACTCCGAGATACGGACAGTTATACTGCTCAACGATGCCATCGCCGTCAGGGGAGACATCGAGTGTGAAGCGGTGCGTGTCGTTTGCAGCTGTCAGCGTGTCTTCGATTACTACCACAAGTCCAATGCAAGAGCAGGAAAACGACTTCCACAGTGTAATACTGCTCCCACCTGCCTGCGTCCTTGGCGCGCTGCACGTTTCGAGCCGCCGTTCACCTCGATCGGGGTGTTTGTGCAGACGACCATCGACCTAGTGTAGAAAAAATGTGACTTACCAGAAGAAACGAAAAGTTTCCATTGATCGACGGTTGTCGATCCCACTGCAATCGTAAGTGACGATGTCGTTGGGTCAACAAGTAAACATGTAGTCGTGGTCTGCTGCGGAGCCCCATGTTCAACAATGTACGATGAACAGTGTGCTCCCAAACACTTGTGCCTACTCCAACATTGTACTCTGTCTGCAGGGATGCCACAGATCACCATATATTCTAGTTTTCAGAGCAGACAATCCTCCGAAACCACACGTAATGTGAAGAGTCAAGGATGTCCTACCATTCAGCGCCTACCGGTAACTTCACTGTCCTATCTCTTTCCGTAGATGCTCACGACAGTAGCACGTGAACATTCGACCAGCTATACCGTTTTCGAGGTAGTTGTTCACAGGCTCTGCGTAATAATAATCCGCCCTTTGTCCGAGTTGCTTATCTCAAAGGATTTTCCCATTTGTGGCCCACATCTTCGCTAGGGTGAACCCCCGTCCGTGTTTGCTCCTCTTACATACTTTTGATACATCGTTACGTGCCAGAAACGCGATCACCCAGCATCCACCGTCACTGGTCACAGTGTTTTTTGGCTGATCGGTGTGCATTTCGTTTAAGGACTACGACGATAAGGTACGACAAATTATGGTTCGTAAGGAGGCGTAAATACAGTCGGTTTTCCCTCGATCTGTCTGAGAGTGGAACAAGGAAGAAACGACTGATGGCTGTAGAGGATACACTCCTCAACGCGCCTTATTGTGGCTTGTGAAATATGTAACCAGGTGTAGATGTAGAATCGCTGTTCGAAACACATCTGCGCCAAGGATGCAGACCGCTGGGAGCAGTATTATCCTATGGAGGACAGTCACCTGAGGTTACGCTGATCTTGTGATGGTAATCGAAGGCACCATGACAGGTGTGGACTACGTGAACGTTATTGGGACCATCTGTGTCCCTTCATATCTGATATCTTGCCTGATGGCGACGGCATTTCCCAATGTCAAAATAATGCCGCTGTAGTTTGAGGAGCTTGACAGTTTTGGCCATAGACCTAATCTAATAGAAATAGGACCCTACTGAGCGCCAGCTCCACGTCTACAAACCAACGGCCTGCAATCTACGGGAATTGCGTACCTGAATGTAGACGTCTGGCGTCGATCCGAAAACCTACCAAGGACTTGTCATCTCGAAGGTTCTTCCAACACGCCGGGCAGTTCCCCCTGCTCCCCCACTATCACCAACGTCCGCAATCCCCCCCCCCCCCACCCAACCTGCTCACTACACCCCTTCCAGAGGCACGCGATTGTCGCACCTGTCGCAGACGAGGCGGAGGAGCACCCGTTCCAGCATCTGTAAGGATATAATCTAGACACAAACCTCACACTTCGCCTGAAGATGACGAGTAGGAAACTTGTCGAAACGTTGCCGCAGAATGGCACCTTGACTCGGATGATAACCCGAGAATACTCCATATCGAAATTTGCCATCCCTTGACTCTGACTACAGGGAACTGTGCTACTTGTTTGCAATAAGAAAGGCGCAATGTAGTTAATTTAACTTTTACTCCAAACCTGAAATTTCTCAGCTCGCCGGCAAGGAATCAGTAATGTTGAAAGACTTGTAGAAATAGCTGGAGTGTATAGAAATATGCAACTCTGTAAGTTGATTTTTGCTGCAGTTGAACGAATTTTGAATCGACAACTGAAAACTGGCACCAAAAAAGCAAACAGTTCAGTATGTGATAACGGCTTTTGCACAAAAGCGAGCGACGGAAACGCAGAGTGTGTATTGAGAACTTCACGCATTTACATACGCACTAAGATCTCTCACCACCTGAAATAACAATAACACAGTTTGGTTCTCATTAAAGTCTGATCGATTTTATTTATCTCCACTTCGAATCAATATCGTAAGTAGAGGTTTTTCATGAGATCGTTGCTTGTGTTAGCTCAGCAGGTCCCTACATTTCGATTAAATGTGCTCTCTCTCTTTTTGTTCATGGGGTATTGTAGAAATGTTGATACGGCATGTGTCAAATGGTGTTATAACATGCTACAAACAGTTTTCTTGATATTACAGGTCAGCATAGTATTAACTAGTTTAATTTTGTTAAATATTTATTTTTCCTTAAGTTTCGTTTTGAGACAGCACGGATATTTTCATAATATTTGAAACAGTTTATCAGAAAAATTGTCTTTAATGCCATTAATAACAAAAGTAAAGAAGTAAAACAATAGATAAAGAAATCAAATACAGAAGTTCAGTACGCCAGTTCTCAACTGGGTTTATGGTTTCTGTCACTATTTGTTCCTTTCGACTCTGGTAATAATTTATTAATGCTATAAACTTCAACTTGCAACGTGTTTTGGGGTCCACATTCAACAGCAGATTTCCCAATAATTACCTGGTCAAGTCAGTTCAGAGGTCGGAGTAAAGTTCGGCATGCCACCATCAGCATTACCCGTCAATACAGATTAAAGCACTGCAGTATTCAAACAATTCATCAGACTATAGAAAGTAAATTGTCCACACGGACAGCTATACTATCCTACTCTTACAGTCTTTCCTGAGTCTCTCGTGAAAGACTCTGATGTGCGATGAACTGTCTTATTTGGCAAGACAGTCGGTCCACTAAAGCAGAATAAACTAGTATTATTCTGGGATTTGGGGAGAGAAGTAATATTTCTACGGCCCATAACCAAGTGCTGTCACTCACCCGCATTACCTCAATGCCGCCTTTTATTGGCCATTTCATTCGCCCGTTATGGGGGTGGGTTTTCACGGTCACTAGAGCGATCATCCGACAGGTACCCCCTCCACCCTTGCTAACTGAATGGTGGGAGACCAATTTTTGATTCATCTTACAAGCGTGTTTGTCCCCACAGTAAACCTCTGTACCTCTTACTTACGGTACAACAATTTTGTGCATTATTCTAATAGGCGAGAACAATCTCATTTCGAATTTCTATGGATTTTCCCTATCGCCAGAAGGCAAACACAGTTTATGTTTGCATTGCCTCATGAGAGACTGCATCTTGAGTGTTGTGCTCTAGCGGTGAGGTAATACTTCAGCAACGAACATTTTAAGGACCATTGAGTTATCTACTGTACAAACTGTTTATCGTTGTTACTTATGTGCAACATTCCTAATATGTGTCACGTATCTCAAAATCAGGAGGAGGACTACAATAATAATCAAATAGTACATCAGAATATAGATGGTGTTCTGATAAATGACTCGTACAAAATACTTTAATTCAAGTTTGTTGCGGACATACAGCTTGTGCTAGCATCAGTTTTAGTCCATGCGTAACGGCCGTTTACGGACGATTTTGTCCACACACAAGATGATATGCTAAATACTAGAAACAAGTCGTGCAATAAAATACATAAATTTGCGGCAGTATCTAATTAAACTGTACATTCTGTCTCATTTTTACGTGGATGAAGTAAGTCTATGTATGTAATTCTGCATGCTTTCGTGGCCTCTGTCACTGTAGGTAAAATTTTCTGGGTTATTAGGCCGCGTCATATTCCTGCTAAAAGGATCGACGTTTCGACCCCTCTGTTGGGATCTTCCTCAGGATCTTCTGGTGTCCACTACTGCTAGAACACTGTCAGAGATGAGTGTCGCGTCCTCTTATAAAGGGGAGTCTTCTCTTGTTCGCGCTGGAGAAGTGATTACCATTTGAGTTATCGAGCATATCTGTTACACTTTGAAAACTGCATCTACGTTTAAATACGAACTCCGGAAGCCACTATCTGGTGCAAATAGAGCGAGGGAAAAATGATTGTCTATAAGCCCTGAGCGAGCCCTAATCTCTGTAATCTTATATTCGTGCTCCTTACACGAAATATAGGTTCGTGGCAGAAGAATCATTCTGCAGCCAGCCACAAAAGCTGGTTCTCTAAATTTTTCTCAACAGTGTTCGTCGAAAAGAACGTCACCTTCCCTCCAGAGATTCTGATTTAGATTCTCGAAGCATCCCCGTAATACATGCGTGTTGTTCGTACCTACCGGTAACAAATCTGGCAGTTCGCCTATGAACTGGTTCCACATCCTGCTTTAATCCTACTAAGTGCGGATCCCAATCACTCGAAAAATTCTCAACAGTGTGCCACACTAATGACCTACATGCGGTCTCCGATGAATCACGTTTTCCTAAAATTCTCCCAATCAACCGAAATCGACCATTCGCCTTCCTTCCTATAATCCTCACAGGCTGATGCCACTTCATGCCGCTTTTTACCGTTAGATCCAGATATTAAATCGACGTTACTGTGTCAAGCTTGACGCTACTACTGCTGTATTCGAACATTATGGGTTTGTTTCTCCTAGTTACCTGCAATATTTTTCTAATGTAGAGCTAGCTGTCATTCATCATACCAGCTAGAAATTTTGTCTTGATTCATCTTGCATCCTCCTACAATCACTCAACGCCGACACCTTACCATTCACCACAGCATCATTAGCAAACAACCGCAGATTGCTGCCCAACTTGTTCGCCGGATCATTTATATATTATGTAACAGGAGTCCTATCACACTTTCCTGGGGCACTCCTGACGATACCATTGTCTCCGATGAAGACAACGTATCTTCTGTTACTTAACAAGTATTCGATCCACTTACATATCTGGAATCCCGTTCCGTATGCTTGTACCTCCGTTAACAGTCGGCAGTGTGACACCGTGTCAAATGCTTTACGGAAATCTAGGAATATGGGATCCGCCTGCTGCCCTTCATCCGTAGTTCGCACGAGCGATGCTGTCTACACCCGTACTCATTTGTAGACCAAAGCTTTTCTCTCTAAACGAAATTTATTATTTTCGAACTGAGAAAATGTTCAAGGATTCTGCAACAAACCGAAGTTAATGATATTGGTCTGTAATTTTGCTCGTCCGTTCTTTTACCCTTCTTATAAACAGGTGTCACATGCGCTTTTGGCTTTGCTCTGGGCGAGAGATTCATAATGAATTCAAGCCAATACTGTACACTACTCTTTGTGAAACCGAATCGGGATTCCATCAGGATCTGGTGATTTATTCACTTTCAACCCTTTCAGTTGTTTCTCTTCGGCAGAGATGCTTGTTACTATATCCTCCATACCGATGTTTGCACGATTCTCCTACGTGAACGATTTATTGAATGCGAAATTTAAAACTTCGGCTTCACTTTTGGTGTCTTCTACTGCCATACTGGACTGATCAACAAGTGACTGGACAGAAGCATTAGAACCCTTTACTGTTCTGTGTCTCTAGTCGTATTGCATGCGTTTTCTTTTACAGATCAACAGCCCTTTCCCAGAACCCTTCCAACAAATCTACATCTTCCATTCGCTTTCCCCGACACTGCTTTTAAACGTGACTGTTTCATTTCAAATTCCTTCTCGATATTATCACCGTAACCTCAGGTCATGTAGTGTGTGATGTGCTGAGGATGGTCACTACAAATTTTGTATTCAGATACTATTGAGCTAAGCTGCGGCCTGCATTGGTGCTGTTTGTAGGTTTCTGCCTTCTGTTGGAGGCCAGACCGTATCCTTTAGTTGGCATGGTTACGGTTGTTTGTCTTTTTCTCGTCTTGACTGGCGCCACTCGTTTCGCAGGCGTTGCCTGTCCACTAGTGGCAGCAGTATGTATATGTAGTAACTGTTGCTCTGTCTTTGGGGCGACGTCGTTGTTTTTCCGTGTCGTGTGAGTGTGGCAGTTCGGTTGGGGAGTCAGGAGGAGCCAGGTCCGCACAGTGCAGGGACACGCCGGGACCGCTGGTGACACGCATGGACTGCCGCATGGAAGGGCTGTGGTCACTAGGGTGCACGACCTTGTCGTAAACCGGATCCAGCACGCTTTGAGATGAGTGCATTTCATTCGTAGTAGAGTGGAATTGGTCACCCGTGTGGGCCAGGTAGTATGTATGCGAGGTTGTGACAGATTATCATCGCGCCATCATGTGCAGTTTGATGGATCTCCGTACCGCTTAGTACCTGAAGACCCTACTGTGTTAAAAGCACTCGCCTCAGTGATTAGACGCTGTTGTTACTCAACTGTGAATTAATAAAGCAGTGAAGAGATTTGTCTCATTCTGCCAACCGTCGTCAGAGTTGTCACAGTGAGTCCAGTGTGCGTTTGTGTCCCTAATGATTCGATATCACTCATTTGGTACCTGGTTTTCGCTCGCTTTGCGATTGTTTCCGCAATGATGTGTGGTTGCTGATTCTGGTTGGATACATTTCGGTTTTGTCTCGCACGCAGATCGAGTGGACCTTTAGTTACTGTTAGTTTGTCTGGTGTTCTTTACTGTGACTTGTTAGTTCAGATTTTCGGGTTTGTGGAGTCGGACGGGAATTTGGTAGTATTTCCTTTCTCCTTCCAGGCGCTATAAACACAGTATTCTCGGGACGTACAGCAGACCGCCGGTTCCAGCTTTGACGTATTGTTCCATCGTTGCATTTGGGTTATCGGACGTCAGGTAGCTTCAGCAAGATTATCATTAGTCATTCGTTAGACACCCTCAAGTCTGAGTTACCATCTTGTGAACTGAGTGCAGCTCTTGGCTGCCTATCTCATCGCTCGTGAAAGTGTTTGTTGCCGGACCTTGTCAGAGGTCGATTCCTGGAGCACCGTCTGTGACTGGTCCTTGTGTTTAATTATTGTATTATTTATTACCATACCTTGTAATGCCTACATTAAAGGTTATGTATGTCTAGTTAATAGTTCCGATGACCTGAAATAAATCTAGCAGTGTAAGGGTTGTGTTAGAAGGTTACCATCATCTTATTTCACCCGTTTGGTGGCCAGTTGCTTGTTTCCTTTAATTAACCTTTGCTGTTTTTCAGCAGGTTTCTAAATTTTTCATATAATTGTCGTCCTGGCGTATAAGGCCTTCAGCCATGATTGCGGCCATTTGCTTTGAAAAAAATAATTCGATATTTGTATTTTAACAGTAAGCCGTAAGTTGTAATTGATGCGAGTTCTTAAACATTCTTGATTTATTGCCATTCTTGGCTTGTAAAGCCTTCAGCCGTGATCATACTGACTTTTTTTTAACATTATCTGTATCTGTATTTTATGGTGATTTGTTAATTGTAACGCACTGAAAACACTATTACTTTCACAGTTGTTTATTCCTTCATTAATAACGTGTGGAATTTTTATATATTGTTGAGTCTGGAATTACTGTTTTAAAAATAAATGTGTGTAACTATAAAAAGGCAACCAAGAGTAATTGATTACGGTCCCATCCACAATCTTAATCGAATCCTGCCTTCTCTTGATTACCAGGTCTCAACTATACCATATTTTTCTCTTACGTATATCAAAATTTAAGGAGAACTGCCGGTCATTACGCAAATTGGAGCTGTCTTTCAACTCTCTCTGCAATTTCTTGAGATTGTCCAATGGTGATAATTTCCTGTACACAATTGAATCGACGCGAACAATGTTGTAGTACTGATGATCGCTTGCGATAAATCGTTTATATATGAATATTGAAAACATTAGAGGTGCTATTAATTTCAAAATATATTGTGTTGATTGCGTTTCTCAGTTTTATGCATTGTAGAAATGACACCAAGGGTCTCCTTAAGTTGGTGTTCAAATTAATCTTTATTGTGCGACCGCTTTCGGTCAAGGACCAGTATCCACTAGCTGTTGCACACACGTCGTCGATAAACGAAAATGCCACGTCAAACTGAAAACTGATTTCACATAAAGCAAAGAAAGATGGAGTGACTTAGCTGCTTTTCCTGTGAGTGTTGTAGCCTCCTGGTGACAAGCCGGCGTTGATGCCGGCCCACTGCCGTTTTAGAGGTTTTCGGTCTGAAATAATGAAGCCTATTGGCAGCTGTTCCGTTGATCTGCTGGTTTGCGAAGCTACTAATAGATGAGAAATAGAGGCAGTGGGAAAACAGAAGAAAGCCTTGGAGTCAACTGACTACCGATCGTGTACCATTCGATCCGGTGAAGCGATTTCTCATGGAAAATATAGCAATTCTTTTCACTTCATGATAAATAACTGAATTCCAGTTTGTATTAACAACTCGAACTGAAAAACAAAAGACATACTGAAAAACTTCGTGGTGTCTTGTTGCAAAGGTAATACTAGTCACAAGAGCGAACTGATTAGAACTAAATCTATGGCATTTAAAGACTAGAGATGTTTCAGGGTGGAGGTATAATGAGGGATTACGGCGCTGCAGAATAACACAGTCATTTGGTTCGAAGCCAGTACCGCCATGCTAGATGGCCCAAAACATTAGCAGACTGTTGTGTAAGATGGGTTCTTATTCTAAATTTCTGTCGTGTACACGTAACAGTTGTTTTAAATAGAAAACGTTGCACAGCAGCCGGCCGTTGTTGCCGCGTGGTTCTAGCCGCTTCAGTCTGGAACCGCGCGACTGCTACGGTTGCCGGTTCGAATCCTGCCTCAGGCATGGATGTGTGTGATGTCCTTAGGTTGGTTAGGCTTAAGCAGTTCTACGTTCTAGGGGACTGATGACCTCAGATGTTAAGTCCCATAGTGTTCAGAGCCACTTGAACCATTTGTTGCACTGGTTTCGCCAATAACACTGCGTAAGGAAGACATTTTGAGACGGCTTTTTGATCATAAATGCCTGTTTGATCCAGTGATATAAAGCATTTCGCCTCGTTAATGTAACTTCCTTTTTGTTACACGTTTAGAATAAACAAGAGGAGATGTATGTGACGTGGAAAAGCTGCTTTCGCATTCCGGCATTTTGCTTAATACGGAATGAAGAAACTTACGTTCACTCTAAGTCCTAATCCGAAAACACATTTTTCTATGTTCGGTCAGTTTTCTCTCTTACGTTCTCACAGCGTCCACTCAAAGACGTTTACGGGTTGGATTGATACGAAATCTGAAGTCAAATGACGAAAATAAAATGTTCTACAGTAAAAGCATATAGCGCAACCAAAATTCGTGTATATAAAAGAAACGATCACTTGAACGAGTCCACTTACTATTGTGATGTTATTCGTTTAGTAAGTGTTATCGCAGTTATAGCTTTTTTTTTAAACACCTTAACGCGTTTCGGCCGCATCCATAATCATAATATGTGAGATTACATTTTAGACTAAAATCAGAATGATTATTACTACCGTAAATGACCCAAGCTGGCATTTTTTATCCAAACATTTCCACCAGAGCTAATATTTGTGTCAACTAAAATGGTGGACGTCGGCTTCAAGTTGGTGACGTAATGACAACTCCCTCTTTCTATACCTCCATCTCTATCACGGTACCGTAGGCCTATTGTCACTTGCCGTCTTATTTTGTGTATTCCTTGGGTAGATTTCTGTAACTGACATTCTCTGCATTTACGTGTGCGTGACTAAACGTTAGTCATAAGTGTTATATTCCAGAAATAGTACTTTTGGTGTGTGCACTGGGCGAGGGTGTCGAAAGTCCTGGTATAGCGATACGTACATGTACAGAAGGCGGTAATGTCGCGTGCAGATGGTATGAAAGACCAGTTCATTCTCCGAGCTGTCATTTGTATTCAAGTGATTCATGTGAGAAGGTTACCAACGTGATTATGGCCACTCGGTAGGAATTAACAGACTTGGAACGTGGAATGACACTTAGAGCTAGTAGAGCTAGATGCATAGGGCATTCCGTTTCGTAAATCGTTAGGGAATTACATATCCAGAGAGCCGCAGTGGCAAGAGTGCTGCAGAGAATACCAAGCTTCAGGTATTACCTTTTACCACGGATATCATAATGCAGCAAAGGACTTGGAAGAGCAGTTGAACGGAATGGACAGTATCTTGAAAGAAGGATATTCGATGAACATCAACAAAAGCAAAACGAGGATAATGGAATGTAGTCGAATTAAATCGGGTGATGCTGAGGGAATTAGATTAGGAAATGAGACACTTAAAGTAGAAAAGGAGTTTTGCTATTTGGGGAGCAAAATAACTGATAATGGTCGAAGTAGAGAGGATATAAAATGTAGACTGGCAATGGCAAGGAAAGCGTTTCTGAAGAAGGGAAATTTGTTAACATCGAGTATTGATTTAAGTGTCAGGAAGTCGTTTCAGAAAGTATTTGTATAGAGAGTAGCCATGTGTGGAAGTGAAGCATGGACGATAAATAGTTTAGACAAGAAGAGAATAGAAGCTTTCGAAATGTGGTGCTATAGAAGAATGCTGAAGATTATATGGGTAGATCACATAACTAATGAGGAGGTATTGAATAGAATTGGGGAGAAGAGGAGCTTGTGGCACAACTTGACTAGAAGAAGGGATCGGTTGGTAGGACATGTTCTGAGGCATCAAGGGATCACCAATTTAGTACTGGAGGGCAGCGTGGAGGGTAAAAATCGTAGAGGGAGACCAAGAGATGAATACACTAAGCAGATTCAGAAAGATGTAGGCTGCAGTAGGTACTGGGAGATGAAGAAACTTGCGCAGGATAGAGTAGCATGGAGAGCTGCATCAAACCAGTCTCAGGACTGAAGACCACAACAACGACATCATAATGCACGACGGCATTCGCTTAATGACCGACAGGAGCGGCTTTAGCGTTTAGTTATCAATGTCAACAGACAAGCAAAACTGCGTGAAATAACCGCAGAAACCAATGTTAAACGTGCGACAAACGTATCCGTTAGGACAGTGCATCGATATTTGGCATTAATGGGATTTAGCAGCAGACGATTGGTGCAAATGCTTGTTCTGACAGCGTGACATCGCCTGCAGCGCCTCTGCTGGGCTCGTGACTATATCCCGACTACCAAAAATTATGCGCCAGCGTTACGCGCTTAGGTAGGCCATGCACTGCACGGCGTCACTCAGTTGTAACTCAAACATGGCGTAGGAAGTGTGTCCCAGTAGCCAGGCCACTGCGTTGGACCATAGGAGATTGTAAACCAGTGGCCTCGTCGGATGAGTCCCAATTTCAGTAGGGTTCGAGTCAGGCGCAAACCCTGCGAAGGCATTAAGCCAAATTGTCTACGAGACACTGTGCAAACTACTGGTGACTCCGTAATGGTGTGGGCTATATTTACATGGAATGTACTGGTTTCTCTGGTCCAAATGAACCAATCACTGACTGTGAATGTTTATGTTCAGCTGCTTGGAGACCACTTATAACCTTCCATGAACTTCATGTTCCCAAATAAAATCGGATTTTTTTAAGGATGACAGTGCGGCAAGTCACTGGGCCACAGATGTTCGCGATTGGTTGGAGAACATTCTGGACAGTTCGAGCGAGTAGTCTGGCCACCCAGATCGTCCGAAATGAATCCCATCAAACATTTATTGGACATAATCGAGAGAAGATTTCGTGTACAAAATACTTCACCGGCAACCCTTTTGCAGTTACGGACGGGTATAGAGACAGCCTGCCTCAATATCTTTGCAGGGGACTTCCAACGGCTTGTCGAGTCCATGCCACGTCTAGTTGCTGCGTTATGCCTGGAGAAAGGAGAAGAGTTGGCAATACTCTCTTAGGATTTAAATGTTGGCTACAGCGCGCATACACAAGCTCTGGAATCTAAGATATTGTTGTCGCGCTTCGCAGCGCATGGATTAATTGGTGACAGTTTGGAAGTCAGTGTAGGAGCCCGTCTGCTGTGGTTCACACGTGTGTTGGGCGAGGGGTCGTCGCCGAGCTGCCGTACTGCCGTGTCCGCCAGCAGCGACACAGGATTTGGTATTGAGTTGATATTTTTTTATATTTTGCAGCGCGCTTATTAATTTAAAGAAAAGGATTTGTGTATGTGCGTAGCAGCAGATGGTAATTTTGATAATGATAAGAGTTGAATTCTTAAGGGAAACCATTGTTAGGCTAATAGGTAAACTATTGATTAAACTATTGATTTTTGTCATTGATTTCTTTTGTAATTGTCAGGTAATTGTTTCACTATGTATTTAATTGAGAAGTATTTCAGTCTGTCTGAAGAGTTTGATTGATCTGTAATATTGCTTTAATGCCACAGGAGGCAGATTTACATACGAAGCGATTGTTCAAAGAGCTTCTAGCGTTTTGTTAATTGAATGAGGAAGAATCGCTTTCAGAATATAGTTTTTGAAAAAGAGAATTACTTGATTGGGTTATCATTTACCGAGTTTAGATTTGACCAAAGCCTTTCTCTTGAATTATATGTAGTTGTAGTAAGCAGCAGCAGCCGCAGCAACAGCAGGAGCCGCCATACAGAACATGCATTGCACTCAGCATGAATAATAGGTTTTTTTATGTTTTTCTTAAATAATGGAATGCAGCAGAGCAAGCAGTGGCAGCAGAAAGACCAAGTAAGTTACTTGTTGCGCACAGGACCAATTAAAAAAATAATAAAGTTTAGGCGATCTCTGTAACAGTAAAGTTAACAAGAGCACAAGCTCGTGATTTTCAGCCGAAAACAAGAGATACGAAGATAGAGCTCGCGACTTTCACCTCTCGCCCAACACACGTGCACATCACAGCAGGCGGGCTCCTACACTGGCTTCCAAACTGCTACTGATTAATCCGTGCGCTGCGAAGCGCGACAACAATATCTTAGATTTCAGAGCTTGCGTATGCGCGCTGTAGCCAACCTTTAAATCCTAAGAGAGTACTGCCAACTCTCAAGGAGGTCCGACACAATATTGGCAGGTATCCCACGAGTTTCCACCCAAGTGTATAACTCTTGTAGGTAAAAAGAGTATGTAGGTATTACTACCTATTGCTACAATTTTCAAATATCTTTTACATCGGAAGTGTCCCTCTACCCACTACGTGCGTACAACAGATGATGGATGGTGGTCTTTGCCCGAAAACAGTGGGACATTGTAGACAAATTGAACAAGAGCTTAAGATGTTACATAGTGTCATTTGTACGATCTACATCTACATCTACATGGATACTCTGCAAATCTCATTTAAGTGCTTGGCAGAGGGTTCATTGAACCACCTTCACAATTCTCTATTATTCCAAACTCGTATAGCGCGCGGAAGGAACGAACACCTATATCATTCCGAACGAGCTATGATTTCTCTTATGTTATTGTGGTGATCGTTTCTTCCTATGTAGGTCGGTGTCAACAAAATATTTTCACATTCGGAAGAGAAAGTTGGTGATCGGAATTTCGTAAGAAGATTCCGTCGCAACGAAAGACGCCTTTCTTTTCATGATGTCCAGCCCAAATCCTGTGCGTTTCAATGACACTCTGTCGCATATTTCGCGATAATACAAAACGCGCTGCCCTCCTTTGAACTTTATCAATGTACTCCGTCAGGCCAATCTGGTAAGGATAGACACTTCGCAGCAGTATTCTAAAATGGGACGGGCAAACGGGACAGTCTCCTTAGTAGATATGTTACATTTTCTAAGTGTCCTGCCAATAAAACGCAGTCTTTGGTTAGTCTTCCCCATAACATTTTCTGTGTATTGCTTGCAATTTAAGTTGTTCGTATTTGTAATACCTAGGTATTTAGTTGAATTTACAGCTTTTAGATTAGACTGATTTATCGTCTAACCGAAGTTTAACGAGTTCCTTTTAGCACTCATGTGGATGACCTCACACTTTTCGTTATTTAGGGTCAACTGCCACTTTTCGCACCATTCGGATATCTCTTCTAAATCGTTTCTCAGTTTTTTTTTTTTTTTGGTCTTCTGATGGCTTTACTAGTCGATAAAGGACAGCGTCGTCTGCAAACAAATGGTTCAAATGGCTCTGAGCACTATGGGACTTAACATGTGAGGTCATCAGTCCCCTATACTTAGAACTACGTAAACCCAACTAACCTAAGGACATCACTCAAACCCATGCCCGAGGCAGGATTCGAACCTGCAACTGTAGCAGCCGCGTGGTTCCCGACTGAAGCGCCTAGAACCGCTCGGCCACCGCGGCCGGCCATCTGCAAACAACTTAAGACGGCTGCTCAGATTGCCTCCCAAATCGTTTATATAGATAAGGAACAGCAAAGGGCCTATAATACTAGCTTTGGGAGTGCCTGAAATCACTTCTGTTTTACTCGATGACTTTCCGTCAGTTACTACAAACTGTGACCTCTCTGACAGGGAATCACAAACCCAGTCACATAACTGAGACGATATTCCATAAGCACGCAATTTCACTACAAGCCGTTTGTGTGGTACAGTGTCAAAATCCTTCCGGAAATCCAGAAATACGGAATCGATCTGAAATACTTTGTCAATAGCACTCAACACTCCATGTGAATAAAGAGCTAGTTGTGTGTCACAGTAGCGATGTTTGCTAAACCCATGTTGACTGTGTGTCAATAGACAGTTTTCTTCGAGGAATTTACTCACGATGTTAATTTAGTTTCTGTGTAACATTCAGCATCTAGTGTTACGTACTGAGTTCTACTAGTCAACTACTCTAGAGGCAGTCAGCTAATTGTGAAGTCAGTCCGTATGAACCTACTACAGTTAGCAGTTGATCTTACGGAAATCAAGAGAATCTACCTTTTCACCTGCATCTGTTCTATAAGCCTGTGGTTTCCATTAAAAGTAACAATTTCGTGCCTTTGGCGAAACAAGTAATTCAATTTGCGCTGTCACGAAGGCCTGACGAAGTACCCGGAAGACCAAAGAAGAGGTTAAAATCCGAGCGCACAAACTCGTCTTATGTTCCGAAAGTTTGTCGGTATTGTTACGTCAAGAACAGAAAGGAACGTTGTTTATCTTAGTAATACCAGGTTTACTATCGCGAAGTTTGGTGTAACGGCAGCGGAAAGTAAAGAGCAGAAGTTTGCGAACAGCGAAGCGCTATTCATCCATCTCTGCGCGGCGCAACACGGCGATGATACCATTAGGTAAAGTAGTTGGTTTATATCTGGCCGGCGATCAGCGCCCGCCGTAGCTTAGGCGATATCGCGGGGTTGCTCAAATTACGCTCGCCTAATTCTGTTTAGCTGCGGGGCTCCGGATGGCGGTGTGCGTGGCGGAGGAGGGAGGAGGTAAGCGCTCGCCGGCGCCAAGTTTTCGGCTGCAGGTCGATATGCCGGCGGGTCGGAGCGCGGCCGGGCCAGGCCGGGGTTGGGCTTCGGGGGCGGTGGGTGTCGTTAGCGATAGCATCGGCGTCGCCTGTGGAATGCTGATAGCCGCGTCCATTACGCGCCGAGCACTGCTTTCACTGCGCTCGCACCTGCTGGAGGAGGGCTGTGCCGAGACGGGGCCGGCTGGAAAAAGGAGTGGAGAGACATTGGCGGTGCTCCGCGTCGCACCACGAGCTGCTGCCTGACTGGCTCGCATCATTCGTTATCCACTCACGTAAATTGATATTCTCACATCATGAAAAACAGATCCGATACTTACAAACTTTGCGACCTACTTCTGTTCCTTATACACTACTGGCCATTAAAATTGCTACACCAACAAGAAATGCATATGATAAACGGGTATTCATGGGACAAATATATTATACTAGAACATGTGATTACATTTTCACGCAATTTCGTTGCATAGATGCTGAGAAATCAGTACCCAGAACAACCACCTCTGGCCTTAAAAACGGCCTTGATACGTCTGGGCATTGTCATACAGAGCTTGGATGGCGTCTACTGGTACAGCTGCCCATGCAGCTTCAACACGATACCACAGTTCATCAAGAGTAGTGACTGACGTATAGTGACGAGCCAGTTGCTCGGCCACCATTGACCAGACGTTTTCAGTTGGTGAGAGATCTGGAGAATGTGCTAGCCAGGGCAGCAGTCGAGCATTTTCTGTATTCAGAAAGGCCCTAAGAAGACCTGCAACACGCGGTCGTGCATTATCCTGTAGGGTTTCGCAGGGATCGAATGAAGGGTAGAGCCACAGGGCGTAACACATCTGAAATGTAACGTCCACAGTTCAAAGTGCCGTCAAAGCGAACAAGAGGTGACCGAGACGTGTAACCAGTGGCACTCCATACCATCACGCCGGATGATATGCCAGTATGGCAATGGCGAATACAAGCTTCCAATGTGCGTTCACCGCGATGTCGCCAAACCCGGATGCGACCATGATGATGCTGTAAACAGAACCTGGATTCATCCGAAAAAATGACGTTTTGCCATTCGTGCACCCAGGTTCGTCGTTGAGTACACCATCGCAGGCGCTCCTGTTTGTGACGCAGCGTCAGTGGTAACCGCAGCCATGGTCTCCGAGCTGATAGTCCATGCTGCTGCAAACGCCGTCGAAATGTTCGTGCAGATGGTTGTTGTTTTGCAAACGTCCCCATCTGTTGACTCAGGAGTCGAGACGTGGCTGCACGATCCGTTACAGCCATGCAGATAAGATGCCTGTCATCTCGACTGCTAGTGATACGAGGCCGTTGGGATCCACCACGGCGTTCCGTATTACCCTCCTGAACCCACCGATTCCATATTCTGCTAACAGTCATTGGATCTCGACCAACGCGGGCAGCAATGTCGCGATACGATAAACCGCAATTGCGATAGGCTACAATCCGACCTTTATCAAAGTCGGAAACGTGATGGTACGCATTTCTCCTCCTTACACGAGGCATCATAACAACGTTTCACCAGGTAACGCCACCCGTCAACTGCTGTTCGTGTATGAGAAATCGGTTGGAAACTTTCCTCATGTCAACACGTTGTAGGTGTCGCCACCGGCGCCAACCTTGTGTGAATGCTCTGAAAAGCTAATCATTTGCATATCACAGCATCTTCTTCCGGTCGGTTACATTTCGCGTCTGTAGCACGTCATCTTCGTGGTGTAGCAGTTTTAATGACCAGTACTGTATACGTCAATGACCAATCTCTTAACATTTATTAAGCAGAATTGCTACTTTTTTGGAGATGACACTAGTCTTACAACAAACCCAATAAGCAACAGAAGAAACATTTGATATCTTTCAAAGAATTATTGAGTCTCCCTGTGAGAGTGGACTCACACTGAGTTTTGAGAAAACACACTACATATAGTCCTTGACAACAAACGGATTCGTACCAACGGTTCTTGTAGTAAATGAGCAGGAGTCAGTAAACAAGATAGAACAATCCAAATTTTTGGGTGTGCATATTGATGAAAACTTGAACTGGAGGAAATATATTACTGAGATGCAACCAATTTCGGTTACTTTTGCTCTCCGCTGACTGTGCGGCTTGTCCCGGAGGAGGTTCGAGTCCTCCCTCGGGCACGGGTGTGTGTGTTTGTTCTTAGGATAATTTAGGTTAATTAATGTGTAAGCTTAGGGACTGATGACCTTAGCAGTTAAGTCCCATAAGATTTCACACACATTTGAACATTTGCTCGCCGCATAACTGCTAATCTTTGATGCAAACGAATCAATCTTCTAACACTTTTTGGGTATTAGAACTCAGTAATGTCTTTTGGAATGATTATCTTGGGTAACTCGTTGCCTAGAAAGAATGTACGGATCGTACAAAAGCGAGCAGCAAGAATAATATGAGTTGGTCAGTAGCAGGCGTCTTGTTGCTACTGCCTCAAGGAGTTAGACATTCGAGCTCATCCTCAGAATATATATATATATATATATATATATATATATATATATATATTCTTTTATTTCCGTGCTTGTGCTGTGTGTACGTTGAACAGCAGGGCTGAAAGATCACGTCACTGTCTTACACTCTATTTAATCTGAGAACTTCATTCTTGGTCTTACTCTCTTGATTTCACACGATTATTCTGAGTTTATATATATATATTGTTGACGGAGCCACTGCCACACCTCTGCTTGCTTCGTCACTGTCCATGTGAAGTCGTCTTTCGTTTTCTTTGGGAACAGATAAAACCCGGATTGGACCAAGTCGGGACTGTGTGGAGAATGATCCATGGCAGTGAATCCAAGGCAGTGGAACGTTGCCGATGTGGCAGCGCTCGTGTGTTGTCTGGCATCGTCGTGATGAAGAAGAATGTGCTCCATGTGTGGACAAACTCTCCGAATTCGAAACTCGATTACTCAAACAGCGACAGACTTAACACGCTACAATTCTGATCCTCTACGAGGAGAGGGCTGCAAATACACTGATGAGCCAAAACGTTATGACAACCACTCACCGCGTGATTGAATGTCTCCTGGTGATGTTGTGGGTACGTGACGCAGAAAGGAAAAGAAATTTAAGCGGAAGAGAGACTAATGGGCAGTCACTATTGCGAAAATACGGGGCGCAAATGCGGGAATCCATTGATGTATGTGGTTTTAACAAATTACACGTTGTTGCGGCGCTGCGGCTGGAAACAAGAATCTCTGAAACGGCGAATCTCGTCTGTTGCTTCTGTAGTACTGTCGCGAGCGCCTCTGGAAAGTGGTTGAAGGATGGTGGAATAGCTCGTTGACCGTATGGTACTGAACTTCCACGTCTCGTCACAAAACATAAGGGTCGGAGGATCACTAACTGTGTAATCAAGGAGAGGCAGCGATTTGTGACAGATCTGACGGCAGAGTACAATGCTGGTGCAAGTAAAAGAATTACGGAGCAAACAGTTCGAACGCCATTGTTAACCATGGAGCTCCACATCAATTCCCGCTAAATGTTCCTATGTTGACCCAAGAACATCATATCGTTTATGATTGCAGTAGGCATAGCATCACTGAGTTTCCGCATTGAATCAATAGAAAAGTGTTGCCTCTCGAATGAATCGCATTTCTTGTTATACCAGGTCGATGGTTGGGTCTCTGCTCGACATATTCAGGTGAATGGCTGCTTGAATCCTGCACCGCGCCACCGATGGAGGATGATGAGAGCAGAATATGCTGTAGGGTGCACTGAGTTGGGCTTTGTGGGACCTAAGGTAGAACTCGAGAATACCGTGACAACAGGGAACTACGTGAACATTATTGCAGACTGTCTCAAGGCTCTGGGCACTATGGGACTTAACATCTATGGTCATCAGTCCCCTAGAACTTAGAACTACTTAAACCTAACTAACCTAAGGACAGCACACAACACCCAGCCATCACGAGGCAGAGAAAATCCCTGACCCCGCCGGGAATCGAACCCGGAAACCCGGGCGTGAGAAGCGAGAACGCTACCGCACGACCACGAGATTAATGCAGACCACCTGCATCCCTTCAATGCTGAAGTTTTCCCCGATGGCGATGACATTTTCTAGCAGGATAAATCTCCCAGAACTGCACTGCAGTGGTTTGAGGAGCATGATAAAGAACTCACACTGACGTCAGCCAGTAAATGTCCCAGATGTGTTCTAATTGGAATGCAAATCGGGCGCCAGCTGCGTGCCCGCAAACCATCGCCCCGTAATTTGCAGGAATTTAGTGACCCGTGGGTCATTTGGTGCCACATACTTCTGGAAATCTATCAAGGACTTATAGAATCAATGCCAAGCGAAATCGCTGATGTATTTGAAAAGTGGACCAACATGCTGTCAAACAGGTGGTATAATTTTTAAGCTCATTGTATGTGGACAAGAAGAATGAAGGTGCAGAATGTTAATAACAGATTAGTAACAGATTAATAACGTTTGTTTCGTTCAATAATCTTTAAGAGTTTTCACATTAAAAAAATCGGAGGCATTACTTTTGAGCACTCTCTTGTATATTCGCTAACGAAGTTCGTCATAAATAATACATCACAATTTGAAAAGAATTTCTGAATGACCAGAAACCACCAATTTACTGAAATTAATTGTGTGTATAGCCTGTGAACTGACTCGCCCCACACCATTTAGATAGAGTAAATCATACAAATAATCCATGGAACATTAACGTATTTAGTGTGCATCACGTAACGGGTTCTAAATGATTAAAATTACATTGAATTTGGAACATAAAATCCATCATCAAGTTCAGTAGGGCAAGTGACCTCAACACGCACGAATACACTCCGGAACTCATTGTAGCGTGGAAGCAAACAGACTCAGAATGTCATCTTGAGGAATTTCTTGACATACTTGAAACATACACCATCAGTTCATGAAGTCTGTTGGCTAGAGGCTTGTATCAAACTACACGTTTTCCCATTACATCCCAAACGTGCTGTGGAGATGACAAATAAGTTGAAATGGTGCAAATGGCTCTGACCACTATTGGACGTAACTTCTGAGGTCATCAGTCCCCTAGAACTTAGAACTACTTAAACCTAACTAACCTAAGGACATCACACACATCCATGCCCAAGGCAGGATTCGAAACTGCGACCGAAGCGGTCGCGCGGTTCCAGACTGTAGCGCCTAGAACCGCGACAAATAATTGGACCGGATCTGTTGGTCAGGATGAGAACATTTCTCAATGTATCTGACGACCCCATAACCAAAGGTTTCTATACCGACACCCAACCCTGCTCTGCAAGTTGAAAACTTCTTGGTATCTGATGACTGCAGAAAGAGAAATGGCGTGAAAAAATAGCGATTTAAATGGTTGTATTCACAAAATATTCGATAATGCGTTTTTGAACTGTGGGGGGTGGGGGGCAGGGGTCTTGCATTAACGTGTTGGAACAATATATATGGTGTCCAGGTCATTAAGGAGACGATAACAGGATTTCCGATTCTGGCCACATACTGGCGAACATTTAGTCTCCCGATTACAAAGTCAGTCTTGTTCTCGTATCCAATAGCTCAGCATATTATGATTCCAGAAGTTGGAGAGATACACGTCTCTAGATTAACGGCTCCCTCTAAGTTTTAACCAGTACATCCCACAGGCATGGAAATACTGCAGTATCAGCTCGGTAGCATTCGGTCAAAGTATTGGTGGAACGATTTCATATATATATGGTATATTAGTATGGTAAGAAAAGATTTTATTTGCAGAATCAGCGTGGAAGTGAACACTGACAAGAAGAATGTATGGGCTGATAGCACATGTACTAAGATATCTGTGAATTCTAGGGCTGTTTCGAAGGTGAAGTCCGGTAGGTCTCGCAATGGAAACGACATGAAAATTCGATGAAGCTTTGCACAGATGTTTTGGGCTATGTCTCTAGTATGCCTGTCGATCGCGTCACGTCACTCTCTTCAGTTCTGAGCACACAATGAGCACGTGAATTGAACAATAGTCTCTCCCGCTGAGTATGGGTGTCCATGGCCATGTTTCGCCTGATTTCATGCATCACATGTTACGTAAATGTCGTGCATTTCCTCCCTCATGGCAACTTTCGGCCGCACACCACAGGGACAATAAGAATGCCCCTGCAGGGTTTTCGACGGTAGGTGTTTCATCAATCACGAAATAGCCCGGACTTGGCTCCCTCTGATACTCATCTCTGGTCACATGAACCACTGGCTAGGCAGATATTTTGGCACAGAAAATGAACTGCTGACTAGCGTAGAGAAGTGGCGGAAATCACAGGCGACTGCCTCCTGTGACGGGGGTATTGAAAAGTTGGTACAACGCTACGGCAAACGTGTAAGTCGGAGCGGCGATCATCTAGAGCAGTTGCTGGAAGGTGTAGCAAACTGTTGCAAATAAAACATTGCTGAGCTTGAGTATGGTATCCATTTCGCAACCAATGGGACCTTACTTTCCGAATAGCCCTCGTACCTTCCTGCCCCTCTAGGGTGCTGCAGAGGGTAACACTGCAGAGGATCACAGACATTGAAATATATGCAGGAGGTCTGGTGTAAGACCTACTCTGAGATGAAAATATCTGCACATGAGAAGAAGCCGTGCAGGGACACATCAACCTTATCTACATTTATACTCCGCAAGGCATCCAACGGTGTGTGGCGGAGGGCACTTCACGTGCCACTATCGTTACCTCCCTTTCCTGTTCCAGTCGCGTATGGTTCGCGGGAAGAACGACTGCCGGAAAGCCTCCGTGCGCGCTCGAATCTCTCTAATTTTACATTCGTGATCTCCTCGGGAGGTATAAGTAGGGGGAAGCAATATATTCGATACCTCATTCAGAAACGCACCCTCTCGAAACCTGGACAGCAAGCTACACCGCAATGCTGAGCGCCTCTCTTGCAGAGTCTGACACTTGAGTTTACTAAACATCTCCGTAAGGCTATCACGCTTACCAAATAACCCTGTGACGAAACGTGCCGCTCTTCTTTAGATCTTCTCTATCTCCTCTGTCAACCTGACCTGGTAAGGATCCCACACTGATGAGCAATACTGAAGTATAGGTCGAACGAGTGTTTTGTAAGCCACCTCCTTTGTTGATGGACTACATTTTCTAAGGACTCTCCCAATGAATCTCAACCTGGCACCCGCCTTACCAACAATTAATTTCATATGATCGTTCCACTTCAAATCGTTCCGTACGCATACTCCCAGACATTTTACAGAAGTAACTGCTACCAGTGTTTGTTCCGCTACCATATAACCATACAATAAAGGATCCTTCTTTCTGTGTTTTCGCAATAAATTACATTTGTCTACGTTAAGGGTCAGTTGCCACTGCCAGCACCAAGTCCCTATCCACTGCAGATCTTCCTGCATTTCGCTGCAGTTTTCTAATGCTGCAACTTCTCTGTATGCTACAGCATCATCTGCGGAAAGCCGCATGGAACTTCCGACACTATCTACTAGGTCATTTATATATATTGTGAAAAGCAATGGTCCCATAACACTCCCCTGTGGCACGCCAGAGGTTACTTTAACGTCTGTAGACGTCTCTCCATTGATAACAACATGCTGTGTTCTGTTTGCTAAAAACTCTTGAATCCAGCCACACAGCTGGTCTGATATTCCGTAGGCTCTTACTTTGTTTATCAGGCGACAGTGCGGAACTGTATCGAACGCCTTCCGGAAGTCAAGAAAAATAGCATCTACCTGGGAGCCTGTATCTAATATTTTCTGGGTCTCATGAACAAATAAAGCGAGTTGGGTCTCACACGATCGCTGTTTCCGGAATCCATGTTGATTCCTACAGAGTAGATTCCGGGTTTCCAGAAATGACATGATTCGCGAGCAAAAATCATGGAGTTTAATATTTCAGCTTTATGTGTGTCATCCTCTGTTTTGGTGCCATTATCATCCCAGAGTGTCTGGATATACTGTTTCGATCCACTTACTGGTTTAACGTAAGACCAGAATTTCCTAGGATTTTCTGTCAAGTCGGTACATAGAATTTTACTTTCGAATTCTCTGAACGCTTCACGCAAGTCCCAAGACTTCATTGGGGTACCGTGCAAGAACAGCTGGCTTCCAGTAGCTTGCAGGCGGCACCATTGTCCAGCCTGGTTTAAGGATCAGTGATTTTCCAACGGTGCAGTTGTTTCCCTGTCGAAATTGTGAAGCTTTTTGACACGAAGCACCATTTTTATTCTGTAGCCTCAGTAGCATGAGAAAGAAATGACCGATGGAATAGTCTGCATGCTGCTTGTGTTTGACTGGCCGAAAGGCATGGACATTAAAAAAATTCGCGGAGGAGCCCTAGATGTTCGAGAAAAGAAGAAGTGGCAAGCCTAGTCCTGAGTACAGTACGCAAATATGGAACTCAGTGGGGCGAAAGTTATGTGTTAAATTGTAATGAAGTGTAAAAGTGGGTTTCCTGCTCCCGTCGAACATGGGTGCAGGTGAGAAAGGGGGTGAGGAGGGGCTTTGGGATGGAGGAGGAGAGGGGACAGGGATTGAGCGGTTAGTTGTGATACGACTTAGTCATTTTCGGCCATTCGGAACGAATTAATGAGCGTCTATGCACTCGATAAGTGGAGGTTTCGCATCACAGCCGTGGCAGATCGCAAGAAGCCACGGAAGCTCTGAAGACCAAATAGAGGGAAAGTCCACCTGTTTTGACTCTAAACCATTGTGGTGTTGGAACATTACAAGACATGCGATCGGTCCTGCTTCGTAAAGTGCACAGATTCTCGCCAGATAACGGAAGTTAAGCAACGTCGCCAGTAGTAGGAAGAGTAACATCCCGGTCGGCTATTTTTCTTCTTGCCTTTGCTGCAAAGTGGTTGGAGGAGTGGTGGTGGTGCAAAACCCATGATCACGTCTTTGTGCCAGAGTCATGGATTAAATTCCTAACCTCTCCGCAGTATTTCATGAAGAGAGGGCATGTGACCTGTTCGTCGGCTTGGGATGCTATGCTCAGCGACGCCCTCGATGCTATTCGGTAGGATTACGCCATATGCCGGCTTCGTCTCCCTTCTCTCATCATCAATCAACACAACATGACACCACACTACACACACACACACACATTTCCTACGCTTACCAGATACACTTAAACACGCAGATTTACGAAAGAAAGATGCCACTGTGCAATAAGGTTAGGAAAAACCTTTCCAAACAGTAGGCTGTACATGTCCTTAGGGATTTTCCAGCCAACCATGCTGTACAGCGTTGCATATTAAAACTCAATGTCATGAATATACTAGAGTCGTAGGTAAATATTTTTTTCGTTTTTACAGTTCATTTGCTAAATCAATATTTAATTAAATTTTGTAACGAAATGCAAACGTTCATGCGGATGTATTGTGGCTGATTCGTTTTCTAAACTAATACAATTAGCCCACGTATAGAGATAATCGACAGAATAGCTGATATAAGGGTGTACAGGGAAAAGCGGGGTACTCACTTTATAGATGCAAGATGTTGAATTGCCAAAGTAAAAGAAGGTACGCGCTAGAGACTTTGGCACCAACCAAGAATCAGTTGAAGTAAGTAGCTCGTATGGTAGTAACATGGCTGTCAAAAGTATAGACGACTTACACGTCAGGTTTCGTAACAGATTTGCTGGTGCCGAACCGGACAGATGGATCGAAATCCGATCATGAGTGCTATGTGTGAGCAATTGCTGGAAGAAGCTGCAGGAACGACGAGAACAAAGACAACCGCCTCGACACAGTATCGTACAGCCTCTAGCCACAATATCGTTCTGAACTGTTATTACCTGGCACAGTATGCGTTGTCATGAAATGAGTATATGTGTAAGCTATGACAGTGTTACCGGTGAATGCCCATTTCATATAACATAAATTCGGTTCCTTTTTCCAAGTCTCAGTGAACTCCTATGAGGTAAAAATGATAAAGAGTCAAAATATTGGTGGACATTCATGTGATCTTTTGAAGCACGTTTAATTATATGCAGGACTCTAAATTATATGCTTTCAAGTAAATATTTGAATTTGCAACAGAATCGTAAATCTCTTTTAGTTTTTGTAAAAGAGATTAAGATACATCCGTAAACTGTGTTAAGAAAATATAATCTATTTTTATTTCTGTTACTGCTTATGCGTGCATTTACCTATGTAGCGTGAGCATTGTTACCGTACTTTTACAATGACGTATTCAGAGCACTATTAGAACCTATAAAACTATATATTCGATGCTGCAGTATCCGTGTTGCAATGTTCTTTCAGACGTGCATGTGTACTGATCAGCCAAAACATTATGACCAATGGGCACCGCGACCTTGGGTCCAACCTGATGAGGTAGCGGGCACGTGACGCGATAACAACAGTATACAAGCGGAGCAGACAAGGACGGGGGATCACCCTAGCAAAGATATGGCCTGCAAATGGAGAATCCATTGAGATAAGCGACTCTCGCAAAGGTCAGTTTCTTATAACGTAGAGCCTGTGAATGTGTATCTCGAAACCGACGAAGCTGGTCGAATTTTCACGTGTTACTGCCGTGACCATCTGCAGAAAGAGGTTGTAACGTATTACTATCTTTACGACGTTTCTCATCGAGCCATATACGTTATCTCGCATTTCTGGCTGCTTCTCTCACACAAATCATGGGAAAATTTCAGAAATTCAGGGTCGCCATGAGCCCAAGCCCTTCCTAACCATTTAGAAAAAACGGAGCTGGAAAATTATTAGTTTAATTACTTTAATAATTTAATTACGAGTATGCAAATTTCTTTAAGTAGCTAGATAAATAGCACTCCATCTCGGGCATGAAGCAACGTGATTAATTCAGGATTGGAAATCGGAGTAAGTGGGTAAGATCAACACCACAGAATTTATCATTCACGAAGATTATTTATTGTATCTAAGTATTTGGTTGCACATCCTAACTACACATAACTGATGCCCGACTAGAAATATTTAAGTAAGAATTACGTGAGAATGTAACAGAGCACAATTAAACTACAGCAAGAAGAAACACAGAAAACAGGGGTGGGAGGCAATGATACTATCATCTCCTTTGCATTCATACTATAAAAACATCTCAGTGGGATTCGCATTACGATTCTACGCATGCACTATTCCGGACGGAGGTTAAACCAGTGCTCGAGGTTGTCCGATAATTATTCAACATACTAACTGCGTCTGCTGCTTGCAAACGGCCGAACTAGAGAACGTGGCGCATTCTGAACCAAACTGTTGTGCTGCTTTGTAGAAAGCGCACGAAAGAACTGATATTCTTGCAGAAATTATAGCTCATTAAACAATCAAACTGTTAAAATAAAGCCTATTGCGGTGCCGTGGTGGACCGGAAGGGTCATTGATTACCAAACACGTGGCACAAAATCGACAAAAAAAGACAAAAGCAACTTCCAAAAAATATAAGATAAAAAATCATACTCGCTTCGACACAGTATCACACTCATGTACGGTTGAAGTGATCCTAACCAGCTTTTCCTAATCAGATTTACCGTTTGAAATTCTACTTTATCGTTGTTCAAAATGAGCAAAGTAACTTAGACACTTTTAACTCAAACACCCAAAAATCGCCTTTTTAAAGCAATATAATTATGGTACATTCGGAAAAATAACTCGCTTCAAGAGCTTCAGTTAAGCTGAAGTTCATAATTATTTCAACAGTTAAACATAACGGAGTCCTAACTCAACCTGCTTCCTATCACCTGAAACCTCCCTTAAGAGATATGATCCGTACTCACCATGCGATCACCGAAGAGTGTCGCATTCTCTTTCGAGATACCTAGCTCCCCGTGCAGCGGAAGTTACCAGAAGGGTAGCCCTCCGTCACCAACCTCACACACAAAAACAGCCTTCGACTAAGATGGGTAAACCTCTCTGTTCAGGTATTGGAAACCTAAGATGGTCATCCTGTACTCTCCTTCGAACGAGAAGCAACATCGTCTGCTCCCAGCAGACGATGACCAGTTCAGTGTTTCCCACGAAACAAAACCGAAATCCCACATTAAAACACACATATGATATTCAATAGGCCTTATTTGGGTGCTCAGTCTTTCTGGAAGAGTTCATGAATTGAGCTAAAATCAGGTAGTAAAGTGAATACGTTGTACCGAATTCGACAAGCGTGTTATGAGACGACTTCACAGAGAAGTTTCATGGTAGAAGGTCAGTAAAACTACCAGTAGCAGCTAAATGGCTGGAAGTTCACGACTCTTCACAGAGCGTGGGCTTCGGAGGCTTGTCTGCTCTCTAAAGTTGGATAGATGGTAGTCTGTGGCATCTCTACCGAACGAGCACAATGCTGGTACACACACAAGTGTTTCGGAGCACACCGTTCACCGTACATTGATGAACATCAAGCTCTTCAGCAGATCATCCCTAAGTGTTCACATGCTGACCGAACGACATAGTCAGTTATGATTGCTGTGGGCACGGAACCATGGGGGTTCGACCGTCCGTCAACGGAAAGGTCTGGGATTTCGCGGGATTCACATTTTTGGTATACTTAGTGGATGGCCGTCTCCACAAATGCCGTCGCCGATGTGAACAGCGCCTCGAAACGTGCAGCGTGCCACTGATGCAGACTGGTGGGAGCAGTATTGTGCTATAGGAGACACTCTCCTGCGCTTGCGTGGAATTTGTGGTAGTAATCGAAGACACGCTGACAACTGAGAACTACCTGCATTCCTTTACGTTTGATGCCTTCTCCGATGGCGATGTCGTCTTTAAGCAGTACAAATGTCCCTGTCTCGGGGACAGAACCGTGCTACAATGATTTGAGATGCATTATAGTGAACTCACATTGTTGTCTTGCTGACCACATTTGTCTGATGTAAACCATATGGAATCCATCTGGGTCATTATCGGATGACCTCGTACGCAAATCAGCGGCCAGTTATTACGCGAATTACATGACCTGTGCGAAGACATCTAATGCCGCATACCTCCACAAACGTACCAACAAACTGTCAGATCCCTGATATGCAGAATCAGTGAATTATTTCGTTTCAAAGACGGACAAACAACATGCTAAGCAGGTGGTCATAATGATTTGGCTCATTATGCGAAGGAACACTCACTGCGCTGGGTACAACCCTTACGAAATTGATTACAAGAGCGTATCTCGCAAGAAACATTGCATCGTATTTCTGAACACATAGGCAGTGCAGTATCGCATTTATCCATCAAACGTCAGTCAAGCTACTTTGATTTAAAATACCTCTCCTGTAGGGGAATATACATAAAGAATGTACGAGTGCAGGTTGTGGCCATATGATTGACGACATACGATAATTTGGATCTGGCTGTGGGTCATGCTCGCATAGTCTACTGGTGAGGCAACCGCTCGCGATTAGTGGGAATTTCGGGTTCGAGTTCCGATCTGGCACAAATTTTCATTGCCGTCATTCCATTGTACAGCTGATGGTTGTCAATATTCACTAAAACTATATATACATCCACATATACACGGCTACTCTGCAACTCACACTCAAGTGCCTGGCATCGGATTTATCGAACCAGCTTCACAATAAGTCTCTGTTACTCCAATCTCGAACAATGCTCGGAAAAAGCGGGCACTTAAATCTTTCCGTGCGAGCTCTGATTTCCCTTATTTGATTATGATGATCTGTCAGCGTCAACAAAATATTTTCGCATTCCGAGGAGAAAGATGGTAACTGAAACTTCGCGTGAAGATCCGGTCGCAACGAAAAACGCCTTTATTTAACGATGGCCACCTCAGATCCTATATCATGTCCTTGACAGTATCTCCCATATTTCCCAATAATACAAATCGTGCTGCCCTTCTTTGAACTTGACGTACTCCATTAATACTACCTGATAAGGATGCCACACCGTGCAGCAGTACTCCAAAAAAAGACGGACAAGCAAAGTGTAGGCAACGTTTTTACTACTACACTTCCAAGTGTAGTGCCAAGAAAATGCAGTCTTTGGTTCGCCATGCTGACAACATTTTCTATGTGTTCTTTCCTATTTAAGTTGTTCGTAATGGTAATTCCTAGGTATTTAGTTGAACTCACGGACTTCACATTTGACTGATTTATCGTGTAACCGAAGTTTAACAGATTGCTTTTAGCACTCATGTGGATGACCTCACACTTTTCACTACTTAGAGTCAATTGTCAATTTTCGCACCATACAGATATCTTGTCGAAATCGTTTTGCGATTGATTTTGATCTTCTCATGACTTTACCAGACGATGAACGCCGTCCCCATGAACCATGGACCTTGCCGTTGTTGGGAGGATTGCGTGCCTAAGCGATACAGATAGCCGTACCGTATGTGCAACCACAACGGAGGAGTACCTGTTGAGAGGCCAGACAAACGTGCGGTTCCTGGAGAGGAGCAACAACCCTTTCAGTAGTTGCAGGGGCAACGGTCTGGATCATTGACTGATCTGGCCTTGTAACACTAACCAAAACGGCCTTGCTGCGCTGGTACTGCGAACGGCTGAAAGCAAGGTAAAACTGCAGCCTCAATTTTTCCCGAGGGCATGCAGCTTTACTGTATGGTTATATCCTCTTGGGTAAAATATTCCGGAGGTAAAATAGACCTCCTATCGGATCTCCGGGAGGGGAATATTCAGGAGAACGTCGTTTTCAGGTGAAAGAAATCGGGCTTTCTACGGAGCGGAGCGTGGAATGTCAGATCCCTTAATCGAGTAGGTAGGTTAGAAATTTTAAAAAGCGAAATGGATGGGTTAAAGTTAGATATAGTGGGAATTAGTGAAGTTCGGAGGCAGGAGGAACGAAACTTCTGGTCAGGTGAATACAGGGCTATAAATACAAAATCGAATAGCGGTAATGCAGTATCAGGTTTAATAATGATTAAAAAATAGGAGCGTGGGTAAGCTACTACGAACAGTACAGTGAACGCATTATTGTAGCCAAGATAGATACGAAGCCCACGACTGATCCGTAGTACAAGTTTATATGCCAACTACCTCCGCTGATGATGAAGAGATTGAAGAAATCTATGATGCGATAAAAGAAATAATTCAGAAAAGGAAGAGAGACGAAAATGTAATAGTCATGGGGGCCTGGAATTTGGTAGTAGAAAAGGAAGAGAAGGAATAGTTGTAGATGAATATGGAATGGGGGTAAGCAATGAAAGAGGAAGCCACCTGGTAGAATTTTGCACAGAGCATAACTTAATCATAGCTAACACTTCGCTTAAGAATCATGAAAGAATGTTGTATACATGGAAGAGGCCTCGAGACACTGGAAGATTTCAGATAGAATATATCATGGTTTTACAGAGATTTAGGAACCAGGTTTTAAATTGTGAGACATATACAGAGGCAGATGTGGACTCTGAGCACAATATATTAGTTATGTACTATAGATTAAAACTGAAGAAACTACAAAACGTGGAATTTTTAGGTGATGGAACGTGGATAAACTGAAAGAACCAGAGATTGTGGAGAATTTCAGTAGAGGAAGAATGAGTAGCTTTGAGAGATGAAATAGTGAAGGCAGCATCGGATCAAGTAGGTAAAAAGACGAGAGGTAGTAGAATTCCTTGGGTAACAGAAGAGATATTGAATTTAATTGATGAAAGGAGAATATATAAAAATGCAGTAAATGAAGCAGGTGCAAAGGAATAAAAAGTCTCAAAATTGAGATCGACAGGCGGTGCAAAACGGCTATAGAGGACAAATGTAAGGATGTGAAAGCATATATTCTATGGGTAAGATAGATACAGCCTACAGGAAAATTAAAGAGACCTTTGGAGAAAAGAGAATACCTGTATGAATATCAAGAGCTCATGTGGAAAACCGGTCCTAAGCAAAGAAGGGATAGCAGAAAGGTGGAAGGAGTATATAGAGAGTCTATGCAAGGGCGAAGTACTTGAGGGATATACTATGGAAATGGAAGAGGAAGTAGATGAAGATAAAATGGGAGATATGATACTGCGTGAAGAATTTGACAAAGAACTGAAAGATCTAAGTCGAAATAAGGCCCCAGGATTAGACAATAATCCATTACAACTACTGATAGCCTTGGGAGAGCCAACTACGATATAAGTCTACCGTCTGGTGAGCAAGATGTGTGAGGCAAGCGAAATATCCTCAGAATGGAAAAACTGGTAAAAGCCGACCTCGGGGCAGATCAGTTTGGAACACTGGAGGCAATACTGACCCTACGACGTATCTCAGAAGACAGATTAAGGAAAGACAAACCTACTTTTATAGCATTTCTAGATTCAGAGAAAGCTTTTGACAGTGTTGGCTGGAATACTCTCTTTCAAATTCTGAAGATGGCAGGGGTCAAATACAGGGAGCGAAAGGCTATTCACAATTTGTACAGAAACCAGATAGCAGTTACACGAATCGAAGGGCATGAAAGGGGAGCGGTAGTTCGGAAGGGAGTGAGGCGGGGTTGTAGCCGATCTCCGACGATATTCAATCTGTATATTGAGGATGCAGTAAAGGAAACAAAAGGAGAATTTTGAGTAGGAACTAAAATCAAAGGACAAGAAATAAAAACTTTGAGGTTTGCCGATGACATTGTAATTCTGTCAGAGACAGCAAAGGACCAGGAAGAGCAGTTGAACGGAATGTACAATGTCTTGATAGGAGGATATAAGATGAACATCAACAAAAGCAAAACGAGGATAATGGAATGTAGTCTAATTAAATCAGGTGATCCTGAGGGAATTTGATTAGCAAATAAGACAATTAAAATTGTAGATGAATTTTGCTATTTGGGGAGCAAAATAACTGATGATGGTCGAAGTAGGGAAAATATAAAATGTAGACTGGCAATGGCAAGGAAATTGTTCCTGAAGAAGAGAAATTTGTTAACTTTGAGTATAATTTTAAGTGTCAGAAAGTCCTTTCTGGAAGTCTTTGTATGGAGTGTAGCCATTTATGGAAGTGAAACATGGACGGTAAATAGTTTATACAAGAAGACAATAGAAGCTTTCGAAATGTGGTGATACAGAAGAATACTGAAGATTAGATTCGTAGATCACGTATCTGTTGAGGAGGTACAGAACAGAATTGGTGATAAGAGGAATTTGTGGCGCAACTTGACTAGAAGAAGGGATCGAATGGTAGGATACGTTCTGAGGTGGCAAGGGATAACCAGTTTAGTATTGTAGGGAAGCGTGGTGGGTAATAATCGTAGAGGGAGACCAAGGAATGAATACACTACGCAGATTCAGAAGGATGCAGGTTGCAGTAGTTACTCAGAGATGAAGAAGCTTGCACAGGATAGGATAGGATGGAGAGCTGCATCAAACCAGTCTCCGGACTGAAGACAATAACAACAACAACAACGGGCGATGAACGACAGGATCATCTGCAAACAACCTCAGACGGCTGCTCAGATTGTCTCCTAAATGGCGAACACTATAAATCACTTGTGATTTACTCGATGATTTTCCGTTAATTACTATGAACTTTAACCTGTCTGACAGGAAATCAAGAATCCAGTCGCATATCTGAGACGATATTCCATAAGTATGCAGTTTGATTAACAGCGGCTTGTGAGGTACGATGTCAAAACCCTGCTGTAAATCTGGAAATACGGAATCAATTTTCAATGCTTGGTCAATTGCGCTCAAGACTTCGTGTCACTAGATAGGTAGTTGTATTCGAACACGATGTATGTTCCAGAACGGTAATGATATGGGCCTGTAATTTAGTGTATTACTCCTACCGCCTGTCTTGAGTATTGGTGTGACCTGTGTAACCTTCTAGTGTTTGGGTACTGATCTTTCGTCGAGGGAACGCTTGTATATGATTGTTATGTATCGAGCTATTGCATCAGCATACTTTCAAAGAACAAATTGATATATAGTCTGGACAGGAACTGCTTCACTAATTTGCGGAAATCTGCTTCTACGTTACTCATGCTGGCAGATGTTCTTAATTCGAATTCTAGAATATTTACTTCGTCTTCTTTGGTGAACGAATTTCGGAAGACTGTTTAGTCACTCTGGTTTAGCAGCACCGTCATCTATAGTACTTCCATTGCTATCGCAGAGGCGTTGACCGTGTATTGCCGCTAGCTTATTTCACATACTACCTGAATCTCTTTAGATTCTCTGCTAGGTTTCGGGACAAAGTTTCGTCGTGGAAATTGTTAGATGCATCGCACACTGAAGCCCGTGCTAAATTTAGAGCTTGTGTAAATGATCGCCAATATCGGTGTGTTTCGCTTTCGTTTGAATTTGGCATGATTTTTTCGTTGTTTCTGCAGCAGCGTTCTGACCCGTTTTTTGTACCAAGGAGGATCAGCTCCGTCGTTTGTGAATTTATTTGGCATAAATCTCTGAATTTCTGTCGATACTGTTTCTTTGAATTCAAGCCACATCTGGTCTACAATTATCTCGTTAATTTGAAGGAATGGAGATTGTCTCTCAGGAAAGCATTAAGCGGAGATTTATCTGCTTCTTTGAATACGTGTGTTTTTCGTTTAGTTTTGGTGGATTTGAGAGTTACGGTATTCAGCCTCGCTACAACAACCCCGTGTTCATTAATCTCTGTATCCATTTAGATGCTCGTTATTATCTCTGGATTATTTGCTTCTAAGAGGTCTTGCCTGCCGGGTTGGCCGAGCCGTTCTAGGTGCTACAGTCTGGAACCGCGGAACCGCTACGGTTGTAGGTTCGAATCCTGCCACGGGCATGGATGCGTGTGATGTCCTTAGGTTGGTTAGGTTTAACTAGCTCTAAGTTCTAGAGGACTGATGACCTCAGAAGTTAAGTCCCATAGTGCTCAGAGCCATTTGAACCATTTTCAAAGAGGTCAAGTGTATTTTAACAACCGTTTACTATTCGAGTGGGCTCATGAACTGATTGCTCGAAATAATTTTCAGAGAATGTGGTAAGGACAATTTCGGACGATGTTTTATGTGAACATCCGGATTAAAACATGTATTTTCGCCAATATATCGAGGGTAAATTGAAGTCACCACCAATTATTATTGTATGAGGGCGCGTATGTGTTTGAAATCAGACCCAAGTTTCTTTTGAACCTTTCAGCAATTGTATCATCTGAGTTGGGAGGTCGGTAAAATGATCCAGTTATTATATTATTCCGGTTGACAATAATGACGTCTACCCATATTAACTCACACTAACTATCTATCTACTTCAATTTCGCTACAAGATGAACTGCTTCCAACAGCAACGAAGAAGCAACTGCCAATTGTTTTTAGCCCACTCTTTCTGAACACCGTTAGGTACTTCGCAAAAATTTCTCCTGAACTAGTCTCCTGCTTTAGCCAGGTTTCAGTGCTTTCTATTAGCGCTTAGAACTCTGGTACTTTCCCAACACAGCTACGAGGATTTAAAACTGTTGTATCGATTGTTCCTAGATCTATTTTCCTCCTGTGTTCCCCCTTTGGACCCTTTGAGATGTATGTATTGTGTGTGTGTGGTACCATTCGTGGGACCTGAAAGTGGAATGTGTAATGAGAAAATAAGTTATAATTGTGGAAATTTCCATGACGACTAGTTAGAGTACCGGGAGGCTTATATTGCATCACTGTTGGGAGCCGTACGAAAATAAGTAAGAAGTAGACAACTGTTAACAACTACGAAATCCTCATCTTTCCGAACAGTGGAGAATGTGAGGCATTCCGGAACTACGTCGCAACACCCATCGAGCGAGCGCACACCGCTAGTGCGAATAATTCACAGCCACCGTGGCGCTGTAGCTGTAACCAGATAATACAGTAGGCAGCGCGGCCAACGTACCTGCGCGGTCGGTCTCTGTGGAACGCGGTCCAATTTGTGCGTCGGCACCCCGCAGCCCACAGCTAGCTGACCACCGGTGTGTCACGACGACTCCCATCTGCAAACGGCTCCCTGTGGGTGTGCGTGCTGCCCTCAGCTTGTTGCTGCTACCCATCTGAGCAGGCTAGCAGACACCGGGCTTGCGAACACTGCCTTACCCCTGTCCGCTCACGCTCCGCCCTACATCTACCCTACATCTATTGCTTCAAATACAACGCGTATATTGGGGGTAATCAGTCTTTTGACTGGTTGGATATCGCCTTCCACAACCTCCACTAATGCAGACCCTGTTCATCTCAGAGCGACACTTGCACCATGCATCCTCAATTATTTATTGTATATACTCTAATCTCTGTCTTCCCCTACGGTTTCTATCTTCCACACCTCCCTCTAGTACGGTGGAAGTTATTCCTTGATGTCTTAACACGCATCCTGTCATATTGACACTTCTTCTTGCAAAGACATCAACACATCTACATCTACAAATACATCTACATGGAAAGTCTGCAAATCACATTTAAGTGCCTGGCAGAGCGTTCAGCGAACCACTTTCACAATTCTCTATTATTGCAATCTCGAATAGCTCGTGAAAGAATTAACACCTATATCTTTCCATACGAGCACTGATTTCCGTTATTTTGTCGTGGTGCTCGTTTTTCCCTATGTAGGTGGGTGTCAACAAAATATTTTCGCATTCGGAGGAGAAAGTTGGTGACAGGAATTTCGTGAGAAGATTCCGTCGCAACGAAAAACGCCTTTCTTTTAACGATTTACAGCCCAAATCCTGTATCATTTCTGTGACATTCTCTCGCATATTTCGCGATAATACAAAATGTGATGCCTTTCTTTGAACTTTTTCGATGTACACCGTCAGTCTTATCTGGTAAGGATCCCACACCGAGCAGCAGTATTCTAAAAGAGGACAGACAAGCGTAGTGCAGGCAGTCTCCTTAGTAGGTCTGTTACATTTTCTAAGTGTCCTGCCAATAAAACGCAGTCTTTGGTTAGTCTTCCCCACATCATTCTCTATGTGTTACTTCCAATTTAAATTGTTCGTAATTGTAATACCTAGGTATTTAGTCGAATTTACGGCTTTTAGATTAGACTGATTTTTCGTGTAAAGCGAAGTTTAACGAGTCCTTTTAGCACTCATGTGGATGACTTCACACTTTTCGTTATTTAGGGTCAACTGCCACTTTTCATACCATTTAGATACCTTTCCTAGAAAGTTTTTCAATTTGTTTTGATCTTCTCATGACTTTATTAGTCCATAAACGACAGCGTCATCTGCAAACAACCGAAGACGGCTGCTCAAATTGTCTCACAAATCGTTTATATAGATGAGGAACAGCAAAGGGCCTATAACACTACCTTGGGGAACGCCAGAAATCACTTCTGTTTTACTCCATGGCTCTCCATCAATTACTGCGAACTGTGACCACTCTGACAGGAAATCACAAATCCAGTCACATAACTGAGACGATATTCCATAAGCACGCAATTTCACTACGGTCCGCTTGCGTGGTACGGTGTCAAAAGCCTTCCGGAAATCCAGAAATACAGAATCGGTCTGAAATCCCTTCTCAATACCACTCAATACTTCATGTGAATAAAGAGCTAGTTGTGTTTCACAGGAACGATGTTTTCTAAACCCATATTGACTGTGTGTCAATAGACAGTTTTCTTCGAGGTAAGTCATAATGTTCGAACGCAATATATGTTCCAAAATCCTGCTACCTATCGACGTTAACGATGTGGTCCTGTAATTTAATGGATTATGTTCCTTTCCCTGCATTTTCTGTGGAGTTTTCTTGTCCACCTAACTTCTGTCATTCTTTTTCACGATAGCATTAGATATCGTTTGGATTCTCTGATTTTTCGGTTTCCCCACAGTCGACGCTTCACTACCATTCAATAATGTGCTCCCAATGAACACTTTCAGAAATCTCTTCCCCAAATTAACACCGATGTTTGTGCTTTTTATGTAACCTATTTATTTCGACCATCGCGCCGAATTTTGCTGTCAAGGTAGCACTTCGTCTGCTTGGTGGCTTCCAGTTCTGAAGTCAAGGATTTACTTCATCTGATCTGATTAGAACAATGAGGACCTCTCTTACATGGGAGCAGGGTCTCATACGTACAGTACTTTTCGACTTCTTTGTTACGTAAGAAATCACTATGTTAGTATGACAAGCAGTATTGAAAGAAATGGTTGTAGCTCTGTCATAAGCTGCACTAAGAAGTGCCTTTTTTTTATTTCTTGATGGTGACTTGTTTCGGACACCTGTTTCCAGTTGCAAACCACCCGTATCGCGTGACAAGACAGGCGGAAACCTATGTACGAAAACTGGTCTGTTTACTGTTATTGGGTCGGTCATAGTGTCGCTTTGATTATTTCTGCAGAGGTATATGACTGACCGGCCCTCAACACTTTTATGTTTCCATTATTATGTGAGTAACGCCCCCGTTCGTTTTGGTATGTCAACTCCACAGTTCTTTTAAGCTCTTTTAAGCTAGCAATTCCACTTCTTCGTAATTGGTGTCACCTCAAGATGAAGCTTTAGACTTTGAAATTGGTCGTGCAATGAATGAGATATAATCGGAACTTAAGTGAATTTTTATTCTGTCAATGTGTTCCTCAGTTGCGGATACTCGCCGGATCTAATATTCTCTACACTTATCAATATGGGGGAAACTGAAGATCAATTCAAACATAACACTAAAGTGGTCGCCTGGCCCTGTGTCCATACTCGAATAGACGAACAAAGAACGACAACGTACTTTAGCGCAATATACCCCAATCAAGGGGTAGCAGATTCGAATACTGCTGCTGCATGATTTTTTCGGTGCACGAATTTACCAGGCAAAAGACGTTAAGTTCCTGCTTCAATTTTGTGGATTAAATTACAAAACTTTCTTTTGTGCCACAACCTGACTTAAACTAAGCATGCACAATCGCGACCCATGTAACGAGTGGCAATCGAAATCGGCGATAAATCGAGGGCCGAAAATTTCTCGGAGAGAACACGTCATGACTGCAAGTATACTGCGCCAAAATCTGCACAGCTATACAAAGCCCGAATTATCATACACGGCATCACAATATCAGACGAAATTTCAAACTAATACTTCAGAAAAGCGAGGTAACACGATGACTTCAATGGCGGGACACGAGCTGCCGAATCCGGCCGTTGTACCAAGTATTTATTTCCTACAGAGGCATAACGACCATCTCCACGATGCCGTGTTGGCCGTGACCCATTGGACTGCGGCAGCTGACGTCGGAAGAAATAATACTGATGCCACTCTCTGATTCTGGCTCCGTACCGCTGGAGTGGCAGGATATTAGACTCTCTTCAGTATTACTTTAGGAAAGTATGCGACCTTGCCGACAGCGATCGTCCATCGAAAGGTTATGGTGAGCTCGTGTGCCCCGTTGTTGTTATACGACAACACTACACCACACCCTAGAAAGCCCCTTATTTAGTTCCGCAGTCATCAGTAACGTTATAAAACATACATTACACTGTACAAACACTCATCGCAGTAACCACATGTTACAGACACACCAGAAAATCAGGGGAAGGCTACCATCTCCTTTAGGTCAGGACAGACAGTGCTTCGTGTAAGAGTGGCTGTGATACAGGAGTAATGGGTCTGTGGTATCGATAGCTACGATGCCATAACATAGGTGCGCTCTCGTAGGTTGGCACTACGACAGAGGACGAACAACGCCGACCACAGCGCCCTCTAACCGACGCTGTGGGGGCTCGACGAGCTTCAGCCCATTTGATCAAGAGCAGACGACCTAGCAACTTATCTAGCAACTTGCAGGGGGGCTAGCCATTATAGACTTCGCCTTTGTAACTTTATGTAACTGTTAGCTTCGATGCATGAACGGCTTCGCACCTACGTGCTCATCTGTACCAAAAGTTAAGTAATGTGTCTGTATCTGTTTATACTCCAGTAAAGGTGATTTAACTTTACATGCAGTACCGAAGTACTTCACCTTCCCCTGCTCCTACTCGCATCCTTCTCTCTCGGCCTATTGTGCAGAAGCAGTTCACAGGAGCAGAGCCACTCGCCGCCTATCCAGGCGGGATACAAAAGGGTCAAATGGAGTGATTAATAACATCACGCAGCACTGTCGGCCATGGCCGTTGAAGAGATATGACCGATATAATTTTATATGGGCGTATATCGAAAGTCCACATCCTTACATACCCGTAACACACTCTCCTTCCATTCCTACCTTAGTACTAACCATTCCGGACGATGCGATATATGAAGCGGTCTTCTAGCCACTGAAACTGCTTCCTCTTATATGCATTGCAGTTGTATGTGGGGACGCAGTTAGTATCTGAATCTGGGTCATGATCTTGATGTCAACGGGACGTTAAAGCCAATCGTCATTCCTTCCTTCCTTCCTTGGTCGTGACAGTCGTAAAAGAAAACACCGAGTTCATCACCCAAGTCGTCACGGTAGTAGAAATATATGAAAAAAGAGCTGTTGAGGGGAATAATTAAACCGATAGTATACGTAGAACATAGAATGGAGAGACGAGTAACGAACTGAGACTGAATGATAAGGCATCACTAAGCAGAATCTTGGCTTCTCATTCTTATACTATACGGTAAAGGAGATCTTCACTCGACTCTGAATTGGTATATGTAATAGAAAATTCAGCCACCAGACGTTAAATACGTAGAATCCACACAATGCTCCAGTATAAAATGCTACAGATAATGCACGAAAACTTACTTGGTACCCAGTTCTGATTTCGAAGAAATCATTGTTTTTGAGATAACACACTTGGCTAATGTTTGAGAAAACTAAGAAATTTGACAGGTATATCACGATAGTATTCCCTGACATTTAATTAGCATCCGAAAATGGAACGCTATTCGAAGAACCATGTGCAATAACTAAAGAAAACTGCGATAGGGGAATTATTTTACATCTATACAATAATCAGAAAGCTAGGATAGGATGGCCTGCAACTAAAAATGTACGACAATATCAGGAAAAAAGTAATACTTCTAATAAAAATGATTATGTAACCATATATAGACTGGTGTGCTGAAAAGTAATACCTCCGAAATTTTTGTTCTGTTCTCAATGTCGGTTGAGGTATTTCCGTACATGTCATGCATATTACTCTTTGCCGCTTCGCTGGCGCAACTTGCAACCCACTACCTCTAGAGCGCTCCGATTTGTAGGGTGTATCATGGCGGTGTGTAACATAACTATGTCGGTTAGTCAGAAAAAGTGTTTCTGACCGCAGGAAACGTTGGTACACACCATCATCATGACAATAGCAGATCACACATGTGCTCTTCGATATCTGCAACAATCCGGCGCACTGGATTCACTGTCATCGATCATCATCAATACCTTCCTGACTTGGTTCAATCCGACTTTCAGCTGATTTCAAAACCTAAACAACAGCTTCGTGTGCTTCACTTTGATAGTGATGAAGCGGCGTAAGCTTAGGATAGACTGTGCCTCCGTTAAGAAACATTCTGTAGTGACGCTATCAACTAAACGGTCTCTCTTTAGGACAAATGTGTTGTCGCCAGGGTATGTTGAGGAATAAATATGTAGACATGAAGAATAAAGACGCAGAACGTTAATAACGTTTGCTTTACGTAAAATACTTTAATAGTTTTCACGCAAAAAATTCAGAGGCGTTACTTTTCGGCGCGCCCTCTTACTATGGCCTTGAAATACCATAGCTTTTGTAACTTTTCAGTCATAATTAAAAATATTTGTATTCATTTACTGAAAGATTGTTAATGTGAAATCACTACATTTCGCAATTATGTTTACATGTTAATGCCGTCTAGTCTATTATTATACAGCTAGGAAAATTGCTAAAACTGAATATAATAAAATTAATAAAATTTTTCTCCAATAATCGTTGCATTATGCTCTGTTCAAATACTGGCTCAACGTGCATTGTTACATGGTTGAATAGTCAAGAAACTAAAACGCAAATACACGAATTTGAACAAATGAGTTTCATGTGTGGGTGGCTTATTACCCTCTTTGTTCAACCTCCGTACAAAGTACACCAGCCAGTTGAAAAAATGAGTTTATGTGTGCATGGTTTATTACCCTCTTTGTTCAACTTCCGTACAGAGTAAACCACACAATGGTGGTCTCGAACGCAAATGTCAGTGGACTAACGGTTATAGAAGAGTGCAACCATTGTATTCGTGTCAGAGGTGATATTGCTCTTATGTAGAGATAATGAACAGCGATAAGTTGGGCATCGGCGAAAGAAGGCCACCTCTCAAGGAAATTTGTGGTATGGCAATAATTACTTGACTACATGTGACTGTAGTGAAATACTCGGAACATGTGTGATTTTTTATACAACATTTTGAACAAAGAAATAATTCATTCACTATTCTGTAAACGTATTAAATAGTAGAGGATGATTGCGTTGCGCAACGGAATAAATGAGAGAATAAATTACTATTTCAATCATTTTCAGATCACCTATAGTTAGGAAAATTTCATAATCTGATTCGGTGTTCCATGCAGGCAGAAGGATGAATGCCTCTATTCACATCATGCCTGTAATATGAGAAAAAATCCTGCTAACTGCAGCAAGCCTACGCACTGATTAATATTCTTGCGCAAGGCAGGAATGCAATTCGTGCTCAGATTAAGTATAGATATGCAAATGAATACAGAAGCAAGGGTTTGGTCGCATTGTTTAACAGTGATTATATAAATGACTCAGAAATAAAAATGAATCGTATCTGCTTTAGCTAAATTTAGGATTATCATGACCCAGTTCAAATGAAGCAATACACTAAAAATTACACTTGTCCTGGTGATGGGGCACGTGGTATACAGGGGTAAGATACAAGGGATGATAAGAAACTAAGGCCACACAGTCTGCGTTGAAGCATGTGTATTTCATTTCATATAACCAATACAACCAACGAATATTAATATGGAACATTATGTTAGTTTCGACGTATCGGCTTAGGCACCTGTCGCTTTGTGGGATGATTCGGAATATATCCTCCTGGTAAAATTCCTCTCCTTGGGTTTTCAGCCCCGTTGTCGCTAAGTGTTTAAGTTCTTCGTCTGAAGCGAATCTTATAGCTCCTATGCGTTCCTTGTAATGAGGATAGTTAGTGAAAGTCGCTCCTCCATGGGAGCTGTGTACAAATGTGTTGATGCTGCGTTGGGCTGGCCACTCCGATCCTCGTCGGTGACGTTTTCTCTACCGGCAGCAAACTTTCGACATCATTCTACGACATGCTGACGGGGCATAACAGTCCCTCTATAAGCCTTTAGCAGTAGCCGGGGCATTTCAGTTGCGGTTACATATTTCGCCCACAGAAATCAAATGACTGTGAGGATTTTTTTTTGAGACCAGTTTACCAAACGAGTTGCCGTTTTTGTTTACCTACAGTTACCTGTGAGTGGCGGTCGGCCGAAACTCTGTGTAGTTGCCAATCACGTGTATGATAATTACCATACACTAGTTAACTTCTCTATAACATAAGAAACTATAGGAATAAGGCCTTTTAACGATAGTTTCTGATCACACCTCTTATATAAGAAATGTACAGAGAAAAGTGACAGATATTTCAGAAAATCCAGAAAACATTTGAATTAACAAGAGGCTGACTTACTTAGTATGCCTACCGCACAGTGAACTAGTAAATACTGTACTAAGTGCATCGACATTTTCTACCTCTCTGATCAACAGAAGTATGAACACAAGCCAAGACACATTTAAAGACCTGAAAATGCTGCACTCTGACACCACTTCGAGCTGCAAAATGTAGTTCATTGCATGAGAGTGGCCATAAGAATGTCCATTATAATTATCCGGGCTGTTATGCCGTGATCGGTTAATGAATTCTGTGTCAATTCCCAACGTCAGTCAGTAGCGAGCCAGTGGGTGTGTTTGACCTTCCATCGTGCTACGGACCTCTTTGAGGATGTCTCCCGCAGTTGGAGACGAAACGTTGGGAATTGACACAGAATTCATCGACCGACCACGGCATAACAGCCCGGATAATTATAATGGACATGATATTTCCGGCCGTGAAAGTTTACATTTTGGCCATCAGAATGTAACGTCACAACAAACTACCACACGAGTCTTTGGCGGCACAAACACTACCAAATAGCCAGCAACAGTATCGGACACAACGAGACAATAGAATACCGAAAGCTCCTGCCGTTCAAGGGGGCTCGCAAAGGCGACCCGGTCTGCACAGGCTTGTGATTGGCTCTCACACACTGTCTCCAAGTATATCCTTACAGATGTTCCTCGAAACGACTACTCAAAGACTGTATTCCCTGTATATAAAAGGAATTATCCTGACTGAAAGACTCATCATTGACCAGGCCAAAACAAATTTGGATTGGGTATTGATATTATACTCCAGGTATCGTTTAAGAAGGCATTTTTTAAATTCCACCCCTAATGGGATGAAATAGGGGATGAAACTGTTTTTGAAAATTTGTCGCTATGAAGGCCGTTTCGAAGCTAGAACTACGAAAACTGGTATTTGGTTTCTTGGTCAGAAATAAATAATGCCGTGTTTCAGCATCCTATGGGGAGTCAAACAGTGGGTGCAAGTTTTTCTTTGAAAATACATTACTATTAAAGAACTACTAAAGCGTTTTTAAAGCTACATCTTTTGAAAACTGGTATTTCAGTTCTCGATTAGAAATAAAATATTCGTGTTTCCGTGTTTCTAGACATTGAACCCCTTAGGGGCAAAAATAGGGGATTAAATTTTTATGAAAATATTTCTTTATGAAACCATTTTTAAAGCTAAATCTAGGTAAAGTTGAATTTGGCTTCTTGGTTAGCAATAAAAACTTATTCTTTCAGTGTTTTGGTAACTCAGCCCGTAAAGTTGTAACATAGAGGGCCCTATTGATTCACTAGTACGTTATCGCCCAGCCTGACCCGGTAAGGATAGAAACCGGAAATTTGCAGAGGGTGTCGATATTATTTGTAGGCATCGTTAAATAAGGGATAGTTAAGTTACACTCATAAGAGGGTGAAGTGGGAGATGAAAGAAGTATGTCGTCAGTAAGGCAGATCTGAAAGTAGAACTACGAAAATTGGTGTTTGGCTTTCGCTGTTAGAAATAAAAAAAATGCGTGTTTCATTGTTCTTGAAAGTTTTTCATTGTATTACAACATTTATAACATTAAATCTATTAAAACTGGTGTTTGACTTCTAAAGAAATAAGCGTTAGGGGAGGAAAGTTTCCACGGAAACATCACCACAAGAACTCAAAACGCAGGATTAACAAGATCCTCCGACCCTAGCTACCAGAATCTCTTTATCGCCAGAAGTGCATACGCAAAAGCCCAGGCTTCTCCGACCTTAATTATCATGTAATGTTTAGAAGATGTTTCAATTCGTGAACAACATAAAAATTCGATTAGAGGAAAAAGAATAGATCTGCGCAGACCATAAAGTTTAAGCGAGCGATCCATCGGGATCTTATGTTATTGATCACCTGCTACAGAAGGGCTTTGAAACATACTTACGGCTTTGAACTCGCGGAAGAAATGAATAGTTTCAAAGTTGACAGTCTGACCAATGACTTTCAAACTCAAGAAGTTCGCATGTGATGAGAGCCGATAGCAAAAATGTAAGTTTAATATCTATATAACCATACAACAACAACTTGTTGAAACGAAAACTTTGTTGGTATCCAGAGATATTTTCCTGGAGAACTGTCACCTTTCTTTCGCACCTTCATGAAATATACATCTCTGGGATCGTAAATATGTATGCTAAAAAAGGAAGATTAAGTTTTGCTGTCTGAGAGATTGTGCTGGTGAAGAAGGATGAGTCGTAAATAGGTATTACCCCGTCGAATGTTAGGTCAAAGAGACAAATCACAAACTCGAGTTAGGTAAGGGCAAGTAAGAAGTTCAAAGTATTAGTTTCATGGTACACATTCCCACATTCGCTTTTACTGACTTAGGGAAACGACGTAAAACTGAAATCTGAATGATAGGACAGAGATTTCATCTCGTCTGATAAAGGTTCCTGTGATAATTTTGCAGAAGAAAAGGTCGAAGTAATTTACGGCTGCAAACAAGAAAAGCAATTAGGAGAAAATAGGTCTTTGAAGATATGAACAGATTATTTCTATGGACATGCAAATGAAATTCCAGACGAGCTAAAGGGTTTTGAAGGGGACTCTCAAATGTATGTAGAATCTCGTTAACGCTGTGACTCCATCATGGATGCATTATACTGCTCGCTACGTGATGTGCAGCGCTACCCGAAAAATAAGAAGTGGAAAAGCAAGCAATGAAACTAATGTTGTGGTTTCTACATGGCTAACAACAGGCGCACAACGCGCTCCCCAGTGCCGCAGAATTTCAGCGCGTCAGACAGAGAGGGAAGTGTGGTCACAGCTATTTACGATGCGCTCCGTGACACTAGCGTAAAACGCGTGTGTGCGTATGAATTCTGCTGCGCTGTTTTGCCGTGGACAAAATGATGTGCGAGTTCACACGGCTTCCCGCGGAATGCAGTGGCCTGCCATCTCACACGCTAACAGAACTCGCTGCTAGTAACCGTTTCACGGAATGTGCTGAATACATTAGCCGTAAAAGTTTTCACCCTGCCTTCAGTTGTCTGTTATCTCTTCCTCGTTAAATTTTCCATACACCATGCTACTAAAGTCGTCAAATCAAGTATCCCCCTCACTTAGGTACTTACGTTAAAGCCCACTGGCGGCCGTTTCCCAGAACGAAATGGTCTCACACCGGCTGCTGGAGTGTTCCCGGTCCCACTCCGAATTCTACAATGACATTTGATGACCCATCTGCGATGTACCTGGTGTCGGTAGTGGAGTGGTCGATTGATCCCCTCTCTGCTGCCTGGTAGCTTTCATCTCTGGGAGGCGCCTGAGTGTTGAACAGGAACGTGGACCCAAAGAGACCCTGCTGCTGGCTCCTATGTTGAAGTTCAGCGGTAATATCATTCTGTGATGTGGCGTTGTCTGAAGACACTCAGTTTCTCGCCGGCCGAAGTGGCCGTGCGGTTAAAGGCGCTGCAGTCTGGAACCGCAAGCCCGCTACGGTCGCAGGTTCGAATCCTGCCTCGGGCATGGATGTTTGTGATGTCCTTAGGTTAGTTAGGTTTAACTAGTTCTAAGTTCTAGGGGACTAATGACCTCAGCAGTTGAGTCCCATAGTGCTCAGAGCCATTTGAACCATTTGAACCACTCAGTTTGTCCATTAGTAGATGGCAGGCGGTGAGCGGTATGTTCACCAGATGACGACTATTACCTCGAGTACATCTTCGGCTAGGTCATAGTCTGTGCTGGAGTATCTAGCATATAGTTTCACTACATTGTGATCATGAAATGGAGTGCTGTTTGTGAATGCCATCGATCTCAGTGGTCTAGTCTACGTTCCTGTATGTTAGGGCAGCTTTATCTTTGGTTGGGAGTTGCAAGGCATATCTCTAGCAAGTACTGTGGTTTCGTCGTCAGCCAGTAGTCTACGATTCTGTATGCTAGCGTACCTTTACCTTTGGTTGGGACCTGCAAGGCATGTTCCTAGAAAGTAAACTGCTTTCAGAGTCAGCCAGCTGCCAACGTATATGTATGCCAGTGCAGCTTTATCTTTGGTTGGGAGTTGTAAGACATAACTCTAGCAGGTAACTTGAATTCAGAGTCCAGCTAACCAACCAAACGTAGCATGGTTGCTAGATAGGCGTGGCTTGATGAATAAAGACACTCTCTCGGCTTTCGCCTATCGCCGTACACAGTTCTCCAGCGTGCTTCCGTGAATGTGCCAGCTTGCCAAGTACCGTCTTGCGATGCTGAAATGGGAATTTTTCGCGTGTATTTACGTGAGATAATTGGCAGTGATTTTTCAGTATGCTAGTTGTCTATTCAAGCACGTCTTTGGTACAATATGTAGGGATCGCTATCTAATTTACATTCGGTCATCCAAGGATACAAGCTGCTTATCTCATTACCTTCCCAGTCTGGGATCATTATCCCGTTTTTTTTTTTTTTTTTTTTTTGGTAGATGGACAGTTTTACGTGTTATACATGAGCTTTCTTAATCACTTTCTGAACATTATAATAGCTTAAATTCAAATCTCAAACAATTTTAAACTCTTGTGGAATTATCCATTAAGCCCAGTTCAGTAGTGAGACTCCCCACATGTGAACGTTTAAACATTGTCCATGAAAAAAAAAAATACTTTCGAGAGCAATACATTTAAACATGAGACGACTTAAACAACCCTCAGCAGAGACAATATTACGTAATTTCATATGAAATTTTCAGCAAATAAGATAAGCTTTGGTTGTGGTGGATCTTTAATACAATTGTTTTGCACCCACAAAGACGTCGATACTTGATCCATGCGCTGCTCGTGTTCATTCCGTTTATTGTTTGTCATCTTCTCTTACAGTACTGACGCCTCGTTTTCTTATACCATTAACAGGAGTCACTTCCTACCTTAACTGCCTGTGAGTAGCAGCAGCATTGCTTATCGATAAGTGCACTCTCGTACCATCTCTGGAGCGACCGACAGTATTTCCGTTTCGTCGTGCGTCTGGAGTTCATTCTCTTGAGAACAGAAACGAGACTGTCGCCGTGTGTTTTTAATTGTCTGTCTATTATTTTACCTGTCTGCTTCATATGTATTTTATTAGCATCATCATCCCCTTGCTCTATGTTTTAAGTTCCACGATTTTTCCGCCATGTTGCCATTTAAGCCTCTATTTTTATCGCCTGTTTTTATTATTTATTATCTTCATCATTTTGAAACAAATTCTGGAGGCTGAGGAGCGGCGTACTAAGCTGCTGCCAGCCCGCTCCCTTCGGGGGGAATCGAAAGTCAATTAAAAGAAAAAAATCTGGACTTCAGTTGGGAGCTCAGTCGGGCACGGAACAGCAGTCGGGGAGGAAGAAGCGTCGGGCATGGAGCGCCAGTGAGGTACGGACAGCCAGTACTTGCCGACCGCTGGCGACACACGTGCACTGTCCGACTGAAGAAGACTGGGGCTGGAACGACCGTTGGTTGGTCGTTCGGTCGGTCATCATATCGGCCGACGTGTATTTGATCTTTTGATTATTTCCGTGCGTCGGGCAGTCGGTGGGTTGGGGCAGAGCGCGGAGGAAGTCTCCGTGGCGCGTAGTCAGGCCGGAGCCACTGGCGGCGTGCACATGTGGTTGGAGTTGTGAGGCGCTTCTTGCGAGGGTTACGAAGTTCGTCGCCCACCGACCCTGGACACTAAAGTTGAGTGCTCACTTAACCTACTATCAAGCCTCAAGTGCTATTACATATCTTCGTTAGGTCCTGGTTGAAGCTTTCTGGGAGATTCCCACGGGCAACAACGTGTGTGCATCGAAGTTGGCTAGAAATGCAGGGTGTTTAACTTAATTTAATTCATTTCTTCATTAATGAAGTGTACCAGCGGTATCTTCTGCCTTGTAGCCGTTGACGTTCTGGTGACCTGCCCTGTTCGTTGACGTAGTTTGTGGCATTTTATTTTCCTCATCGTGTTGATACTATCCAGCACGGCGTGTAGTTCGACAGCTGAGGTGTTGGTAGTTTTGGACGTTTATACTGACTTGGCTGGATTGGGTACCAGTATGCAGAACGTTGTGCTATTGAGATCTTGTTGTCGTTTTGCTGCTCGGATGGAGCAGAACTGATCTTGTTGGTTGGTTCATTGGCTGGCTTTCAGTTGGGTTGCCTTCCGATTAAGAGGTTGTCTCTCTGGCTGCCTGTCTCACCTAAAGGTGCGTTAATATTACCTTCCCAGGCCGATCCTTGGAACCTTCTGAGCGCCGCTCTTTGTGTTTTACATAGTGATTTCCTTTTTAGTCTTACGTGCTCTGTGTGGCCTTCAGCCGAGTTTTAGCTTATTAAAATTTCAAGGCTTTTCTTTCTAGGTCTTAAGCTGAAAAAAAAAAAAAAAAGTTTCTTGTTTGGCATATGGCCTTCAGCTGAGTTTCAGCCTTTCAGAATTAAAACTGAAAATTCCTTGTGCCTTCGCCTTAAGCCGTAAATTGGTTTCAAGTTGGTATGTGGCCTTCAGCGGAGTTTTTCAGCTTAAATTAAAAATGGGAAATTTAATTGTCTGGGCTTTAAGCTGTGAGATTGTTTGGGTTTCGTATGTGGCCTTCAGCTGAGAATTATGTGAACCATTTTAGGATAAAGCCTATTTTAGTTGAAACTTATAAGCTCTTCCCTTTAGGCCTTAAACCATGAAATTGTTTTCTGCACGGTGTGCGGCCTTCAGCCAAGTTTTAATCTCTATTAATTAAAAATTCAAAATCCTGGTCTTACCCTTAAGTCATAAGATTGTTATTCTTTAGAATGAGGCCTTCAGCTGAGTTTTACACGAAATATATTAAGATAAGGCCTTCAGCCTTTTCAAATTGAAGGCTCTTGTTCCCAGGCCTTAAGCCGTTAAATTATTTTGTTGATGTGCGGCCTTCAGCCGAGTTTTCAACCTATTTAGATTAAACATTGAAAATCTTTGCCTCGGCCTTAAGCCGTAACACTGTTCTTTATTAATATGTGGTCTTCAGTCGAGTTCTATGGGAAAAATTTAAGCTAAGGCTTTCAGCCTATTTACATTGACAATAAAAAAAATTTTCTAAAGAAGTGAAACCTCCAGAAGAACTCCTGTGCCTCAGTTCCTTGCTTAGATCTTGTGCCTTGGATTTTCGATGTGGCCTTCAATCAATCTAAGTTAAATCAAAGGAGGTCTTTCGTTAAAACCCCCCCCCTCCCCCACCGTTTTAACGGTGTTAACGCCGCTCACCGACGGCCGATTCGTCGGTTCCAGCAAAACTATCGAACATTAGGCCTACCCTCTTGAGTATCCATGGTGTCCGAGCTTCTCTTCCTGCGGTGATTGCCAGACCACGTGGAAGCCAAAACTTTTCACCAGATGCCTAGTTTGTATTCCAGAAATGGCCATCCACAACAAATCGAGACCTGTGCTTGATGGAGGATGCCATGAAGCCCTTCCACAGGTTTGGACTACTGTGTAGCTGGTTGGATGGACGTAGTTCCTGTGTGACAGCTGGCGATGGAGTGTCGACGGGTCCCAACACGAATGCCGGCGTCCTACAAGTGTCAGTGCTTGACCCAATCCAACAGGAAATCAATTCGGTGAATAGGTGACAAAACGGTCACTACCTTTCAACCCAAACAAGATATAACTCATCATCTTCACTTTGGTACAGCGGCTCGACAAGTTTAAAAGTCCGCCAGAACGCACGGACCTAGACGACAGCCAGTGGTCGGCGCTCCTATATTTTGCGAGCGCTGCTGTCGCAGTCTCAGCGTAGGCGTGGACCACGGCCGATGCATCAGCCTATTGGCGCCTGCGGCCGCGCTATGAAGCTCACAGCGCAGGGTCCCGGACCTCTGACGCACTCACACTGCGCTCTTACACTGAAGCGCCAAAGAAACTGGTATAGACATGTGTATTCAAATACAGAGATATGTAAACAGGCAGAATACTTTGCTGCGGTAGGAAACGCCTATATCAGACAACAAGTGTCTGGCACAGTTGTTAGATCGGTTCTGCTGCTACAATGTCGGGTTATCAAGATTTAAGTGAGTTTTAATGTGGTGTTATAGTCGGCACACGAGCAATGGGACACACCATCTCCGAGGTAGCGATGAAGCGGGAATTTCCTCGCACGACCATTTCATGAGTGTACCGTGAATATCAGGAATCCTGTAAAACATGAGATCTCCGACATCACTGCTGCCGGAAAAAGATCCTGCAAGAACTGGACCAGCGATGACTGAAGACAATCGTCCAACGTGACAGAAGTGCAACCATTCCGCAAATTGCTGCAGATTTCAATAATGGGCCATCAACAAGTGTCAGCGTGCAAACCATTCAACGAAACATCACCGATATAGGCTATCGGTGTCGAAGGCTCACTCGTGTACCCTTGATGACTGCACGGCACAAAGCTTCACGCCTCGCCTGGGCCTGTCAACACCGACATTGGACTGTTGATGACATGAAACATTTTGCCTAGTCGGAAGCGTCTCGTTTCAAATTGTATCGAGCGGATGGGCGTGTACAGGTATGGAGAAAACTTCATGAATCCATGGACCCTGAATGTCAGCAGGAGACTGTTCAGACTGGTGGACGCTCTGTAATGGTGTGGAGTGATAAGGGACCTCCGATACGTCTAGACAAGACTCTGACACGCTACGGTCGCAGGTTCGAATCCTGCCTCGGGCATGGATGTGTGTGATGTCCTTAGGTTAGTCAGGTTTAATTAGTTCTAAGTTCTAGGCGACTGATGACCTCAGAAGTTAAGTCGCATAGTGCTCAGAGCCATTTGAACAGGACTCTGACAGGTGACACGTACGTAAGCATCCTGTCTGAACACCTTTATCCATTCGAGTCCATTGTGCATTCCGACGGACTTGGACAATTACAGCTGGAGAATGCTGCTGGAGAGTGGCTCGAGGAACACTCTTCTGTGTCTATACACTTCCACTGGCCACCAAACTCTCCAGACATGAACATTATTGAGCATATATGGGATGCGTTGCGACGTGCTGTTCAGAAGAGGTCTCCATCCCACAGTATTCCTACAGATTTATGGACAGCCCTGCAGTATTCATGGGGTCAGTTCCCCTCAGCGCTGCCGGCCGCTGTGGCCGAGCGATTGTAGGCGTTTCAGTCCCGAACCGTGCTGCTGCTGCTGTCGTCGCAGGTTCGAATCCTGCCTCGGGCATGGATGTGTGTGATGTCCTTAGGTTAGTTAGGTTTAAGTACTTCTAAGTCTAGGGGACTGATGAACTCAGATGTTAAGTCCCATAATGATTAGAGCCACTTGAATCCCCCAGCGGTAGTGGTGTGGGCTGAGTTTACATGAAGTGAACTGGTAGTTGACTGGATATAGTTACGTTCGACTATTTGGCGTCCATTTGCAGCAAACAACGATGGAATATATGTAGATTGCGCCATGTCACACGGCCGCAGTTGTTCCAGTTTGGTTTGAAGAATACTCTGGACAATTAGAGCGAATGACTTGGTCAACCAGATCGAACGACTTTAATCCTATCGAACATTTATGGGACATAATAGGGAGGTCAGTCCGTACACGAAATCCTTCACCGGCAGCACTTTCGCAATTATGGCTATATAGGCAGCGTGGCTCAACATTTCTTCACGGGGCTTCCAACGACTTGTTGAGTCAATGCCACGTCACGTTGCTGTGCTACGCCGGGTGAAAGGTGGTCCGAAACGATACTGGGAGGTATTTCATGACTTTCACTTCCTCATTGTATGTTAACATCATCCGGTTGAAACCCTTAAACATGATGGAAGACTATGTAGTTATCAGTAAACTACAAATAGTCATACTACGGTGACAAAGATTAAAGCTATTTATCGCGTGTTTGGGACGGTAATGCTGCGCTGCTTCGCTTTGCATTATGCACGCCGGTAAACAGACGTGTTTCAGGTATGCGGCGGCACCTGCCAAACAGGTGTCGTGGCGAGCAGCGGCTGGCCCCGGTGTATCAATGAAGCAGGGGCTGCCACCTGATTTACGGCCGCAATCTATCGCCGTAATTACGGGGAGCCGGTCGGCCGCGTGAATTATCCGGGCCACCGGCCGCTCTTGGCCACTGCCCACCGGACAAGGTGGGGGTGGGGTGAGTGCCCTGCACTAGAAACAGGCGCAAAACGAGGCGCTCGCTCTGGGGAGCTCTTCGGGGCAGATTTAGTTCTACTGTAATACAGGCGTGGGACTGAACTTCTTAGCAAAGAGAACTGACAAGAGGAAGGCCTATGAAGCAGCAACCGGCTGCTCATATTTGACAGTTCGCTTGCATACAACCTGTTATGAAAATCATTTCTGAGAACATTTCTCGTGGATAGCAAAGGTTTTTCTTAGTACTTTAAAATCAACGTAGTCTCGACCGCAAGAAACCTTTATTTTTGTGATTATCGGATTTAGTTACTTACAATCTCCAGACCTCATGCTGAAATATGAATATAGAATGGATTTAGAAGGATAGTAGTAACATATAACATACATGTCATATAACAAATAGTGAAAGAAGAAGTCACACCCGTGATGATGGCCGGTGACGGAGAACGGAACAGGCGTTACGAACTCCACGAACGTCAAATGCTAAGGAGAGCATTGCAACTGTTGTTTAAGTACGCGCTTCTCAGCCCACCACACACCGAAATGCATCGGCGGTAGCCAATCAGGCATACAGGACGTAAACGAGCTGTTACAATACGATGTATACAGAATGGTTACACGAAAACTAATAACAAATGAGAAATAAATGGTTCAAATGGCTCTGAGCACTATGGGACTCAACTGCTGAGGTCATTAGTCCCCTAGAACTTACAACTAGTTAAACCTAACTAACCTAAGGACATCACAAACATCCATGCCCGAGGCAGGATTCGAACCTGCGACCGTAGCGGTCTTGCGGTTCCAGACTGCAGCGCCTTTAACCGCACGGCCACTTCGGCCGGCAATGAGAAATAAATGCCTTATATTGTATTAAGTGATTGCCATAAAAGCATTGATAGGATATGCTGAGTCTTCAAGAAATAGTCTGTTTAGTTATTGGAGAAAGTTTGGTAAGTGAGACGAAGGGTTGATGACTACAGAAAGTAGGTTCAAGAGGATGTAGCTTGCTGTAACTGTACTGGAGTAAGAGCCTTGCACAGAATAGATTAGCATGCAGAAATGTATTTAATTATTCTTAGGACTGAAGACCACGTCAACAACAAAAAAGTATTGCATGAGATAATTGTTTTTATATTTACTACTTGATATATATGAAAATATAACAGAGCTACATTTTCTTTGAAAAGAAAGAAACAAGTGTTTAGTTGTGCCTTCCACACTGAGTGCACTCGGTTTCTGAACCAATGATCAAACCTCTGCCCCACTATCCAGCTTTGTATTTCCCATGGTTATCAAAAGTTGCTTAATGTAAAATATGGGATCATTAATATCAGAACAACTCGGTCGATTTTCTTCATCGTTAACCAGTCTGAGCTATCATCCATCCCTAATCATTTATAACGCAAATTGCAACTCATTCCATGTGATAATTTACTTCTTTTTAAAACGTTTTTATTAGGTCGCTTTCTTGGCTGTTTGTCAGCTCTGTACAAATTCCGAAATTAATTGTAAACTTCCCAGTGAGCTATGGACTTGTAACTTTCAACATAGCTCATCTTTGGATGACAATGCAACATTAACTCTCTCTCTTCTCTGTCGTTTACCGGCTGTACTGTGGGTACCGCCGCTGTTTTCCCCTTTTCCTGTTCCACCCACGGATGTTTCGAAATAAGAACAATTGCTGGTGCATGTCCGTGTGAGCTCGATTCTCTCCGGTTTTTGCCTTCACGGTGTTCTCGTGAGATGTACGTCGGAAGAAGCAATAAACTGCTTCACTCAAGTGAAAAAAAATGGCTCTGAGCACTATGGGACTCAACTGCTGAGGTCATTAGTCCCCTAGAACTTAGAACTAGTTAAACCTAACTGACCTAAGGACATCACAAACATCCATGCCCGAGGCAGGATTCGAACCTGCGACCGTAGCGGTCTTGCGGTTCCAGACTGCAGCGCCTTTAACCGCACGGCCACTTCGGCCGGCACTCAAGTGAAGAGAAACTTAAATAAACCTGAAATAAGCCTGTCTCTATCGTAAACTCATCAAAATGTCTGAATTAATGGCACATAAGACTAAAAAGCATAAAATAACAGCCTTTCGACTACAACACGTTTTTAAAGTGGATTAAAAAGTATAAAATAATTTTTCCTAGCCCCATACAGGTTCCTAGTTCCGTAGAGTTGGTCAGTTGTGGTTGCGAATTTTTAGTAGCAATGACAATAGTCATAAAATTTAAATCGAAGAACGTAGTGTGCGTGCAATAGATAATAGTAAGGTATGTAAAGAGGAGATGCCGTTGAAAAAAATACTCATTTCACATCATTTGCAGACAATAAAATTGTTAGTGGATTAGGTGTATGTGCCTCACGTTTTCCGCTTCAGATCTTAAAAGTATCGTCATTGCTATTAAAAATTCACACAGACAGATTTTGACGACGACTATCTGTGTGAGTTAGTTCATACCTTTTTGTCCAACTTAATAATTTTATGTTGAAAAGTTTTTTATTTAAATGATTATTTATTAATCGAATTACAACTAAGGTAATTAATCAGACATATCTTAAACTGGAATCAGGCGCACCAACTCCGATATCCAACGTAGATTTGTACGAAACTTCATGACTGAAAACGTGTCATAGACCACAATCATACACCGCAGAAGATTCACCTGCAAATAAAAGAATTTCCTCTGGAGTACATTGGAAACAGGACCTGAATTACATTCTAGATGATGAGATGTCAAGATTGTCAGTTATTATTTAAAATAAAAAACGCAGTACTAATTAGCATATAAAAATGAGATCAGAAAGTATTTTAAACCGTTCATTGGATTTAAAATATGAGGGATTCCTCTGTAGTTCGTTGATATCGGTAACAACCGGGAAAATATTACATCTATAGTCTAAGCATACTGAAAATATCGTGATAAACATTGTCTTTCGGCAGCACTCCCATGTTTAATACTATTTTTCTAAGTACTTGCAAACAAAACAAAATTAGAAGAGATTAAACAAAAATTGAAACAAAATTAAACCAAAATAAATTGGTTGCAGAGACAGCTGTGGAAGCCGTAGAGGTCACGGAACGAATGTTTCTTTTAAGGCCATTCCTGTAGCAATCTGGTACCCATTATCAGGCAGCAATTGTAACTTTTTCGGACTGTAATTACTGCCTGTGGCAGATCGATGCGAACTTTGTAAATAATTTCCCCGGCTCCTCTACTGACGTATAGTCTAACTTTTTTGTTCTGCTACTGGTGTAGAGTATACAAAAAAATAAATTGGTCCGTAAACGTTGACACCCACCTGTGGATAACTGCGCTGGAGCAATATTTATCGCAAGTGCGGCCGTTTCTGTGTTCATTCTCACGTACAAGCGGGCGCTCGTGGCGTAATGCCAGCCACTTGTTACGGGCGCGCTTCCGCGGCTTGCCTCGCGTCCCCAGCGGAATGGAGCGCGTGCGTGGGGCTGGTCGGCGCGTGCTCCTCTTTCACACTGGCTGTCTCCCTCGCCGCTCGTCGCATTTTCCGGGAAGCGCGGGTGGAGTCGCCTTTTTGCGGCATGCTTTCCGCTGGAATTTTCATTACGCTCCATAAACACACGCGTGGAGAAATGTCAGCGCGCTGTCCCTGCCTTTAAGCATGCAAGGAGGGCTCGGGCGGGAATGTCAGATACACCGGGAAGCAGTCCCCGGCTGCTCGTAACGCCCTTTTCTCCGTAACGTAGTTTACGTGGTATCGCGGAGGTTCCTCGCGAAATATGTAAATTATTCGCGAAACACGACAAAGCGTTAATCGGTGAGCGATACGTCATGTGACAGCATATTGGAACGGGCTTCCTCCGTCAGTATACGTAGTGCCGCACGCTTTGGGTGGTTGAATTTACTAAATATCTTCATTGTTTTTTATTGTTCCTTACCTCAGTAGTTAATGACGCAACCCTTTTAGGACCATTTTGTTGTCCGTCTGCACGTCGGTCGGTCTATCCGTCAAACTGCTAAAGACCCTTTTTCTCAGGAACGCGTTGACGTATGATGTTGAAATTTATGTAAGGTCTATGGTCCCTTTGTGATGAAAAAATTGAAGCTTCTAAGTAAGTGTAATCGAAAGATACGGACAGTTACACCACATGTTTTGATACTCACAAACTAATCCGTCAAAATCTGTAAGGTACTTCCCATTGACCTAGAATCATAAAATTTGGCAATAAGAAAGGTTTCACAATACAGCTAAAGAAAAAAATTCGAAAAAAAAATGTTAATTTGTAGATATTGTGTGTGGGTTTTATTTTGTCAAGTTGCGCAATGGATTGATCCAACAAGGACACCTTGGCTCCTTCAAGAAACAATTTCTACTTTACACTACTACAGATGTCAGACAGACGCTGCTAATGTACCAACAAGAACTGCTTGAAAAACATCCAGCAAGAAATATCTTCTGGAGTCGTCCGCTGTAAGGAAAAGACACAAAAATGTTCTATATTTTTATGTAACTAGTGGCATACTTGTGTACTGGAGTATTGCTAGTTAGTTTAAGAAAAATGTTAAACGAAAGAAAAATATTATTTATTGCAAAAATTTCTGAGAAATCAAGTGAAACTTTTTCTTATAAATTAATAAATTTCCGGGTTCTTTTCAGAACAGTAGATCGCCTCTTATGGATAGGAATGCTATTATTTTTTACAAAGTATGGAAATGTTCTTTTCTCCCTCTTCTGTAAGAATGTTATTTACTTGGCAGAATGGCTACAGCCGCACCTACGCAACGTGAATAACTTTTCTAGGTACAGTCAAGGCTGTCGTGTGAGACTGCTGCCTGCATTGCTTACTGCTGACAAATAACACAACTATCTCTTTCTATCTGGATTGACCTTCGCCAATCAAACTCTCCCTATGCCTTGATGAAGTCAAAGACTCCTATCCGCCCCTGGTCTAACTATTGGCGTGGTACGCCTGTCAGTTAACCAGTCCACCATGATGCCACTCAATATTCGCTCACAGGAGTTTAACCAGTACTCTTTCCGTGCTCACACCGCACAATAAGTGTGGCAGCCAACACAGTGAACAATGCTTAATCACGAGCGACTCAGTATAGAGTATCACTCCGATTCGCTAACGACAGAGGTGCTCTCCCAGTGAAGTACTGAGGAGAGACTTTGTTCCTCGATCTTTGCATACATGTACCTGCGCACTCGGTCTCGTTATGTGTTCCCACTCCAAGAGCCACAACTGAAGGGCCCCTTTTTCTGGAAAAATTGCAAGGATATATCATTTGCTGTCTTCCCTGACTCCTCTGGCTCTTTGCATCAGAAATACTCCGCCAATCAGCGTTAATCTCTTAAACAGGAGAAAGACATTTCGTTTAGGTCCACCAATGCAGAAAGATGTAGCATCTCCATTAGGCATATACTGTCCTCCTGTGAGAACTCCGTAACTACGCAGTCGGTCCGTCAAACAATGCATCTTCTGGGTGCTCCCACACAATGTACCGGAATATGCGTTTCAGTCGAACACGGGGGTCGTTATCCCTTCGCTCTGGCAAAAGCTGTCCTCTCTCTGGGTGGTCGCTGACCGAATTAGGTGTGTGTTGACTCACCCCTCTGAAGGGACGGGCCTCCCAGCGGGCTGGTTGCCTCTTTAGAACGAAAATTCCTGTGGCCGTAATGTTGTGTACGCCAGCCTCGACTTTTTCAACGTTGGTGCGCACTTGCGATTTACTTATTAGATTTGCATATCGCTTACATGAATTCATATAAAATTGATCGAGTTTGGGTTCGAATGAAGCATCTTGATGTGCTGAATGCGATTGTGAGGACGGAATATGTAAGAATTGAAGGCCAGGAGACCACGCCACCTTACAGTACACCCAGCGAAAAAAATAATTTTTGTCATGTGTTATCCGACAATCAGTATGTCCATCTGCTAAGACCCGTTTTCCTCTGGAATGAGTTAACATACCTAGTTGAAATTTACGTCACATGCTAAGACCTATGGTTCCTTGGAGGTATAAGAAGTGTAAGCTTCCAAGTCAGGGCCATACAATAATAGGGCAATCTTTGTCACATATTTTATGCTAGCAACTCACTCATCAAAACCAGTGGGGTACTTCCCCTTGACCAAATCGTGAAATTTGACAAGAACCAAGGTTCCAAAGTATAAGGAAAGGAACAAAATCCGTAAAATACTAATGTGAAAATATATCACATGAAAACAATATTGTTTCTTTAACATTAGTTATCTGAGTGTCTATCAGTCTGTTATGATCCCTTTTCCTCAGGAACGGATATATGAACAGAGCTGAAATATGTATCACACGCTAGGGCCTAAGGTCCCTTGACGGTAGAAAAACTTTAAACTTTCAAGTCGACGCTATCAAAGGGTGGGGCCATTAATGACACATATTTTGATGCTCGCAAATTCACTCATCAAAATCCACACTTCCCGTTGACCTAGAATCACGGAATTTGGCAAGAAGCAAGGTTCCACAGCAAAAGAAAAGAAAAAAATCTGAAAATTGGTTATTTGTAATTCTGTAGCATGAAAAAATGTTTTGTCATTTGTTATCTGACTGTGTCCCTCCGTCTATGAAGATCTTTCCAGGAACGGGTTTGCATATCAAGTCTCTTGGCGGTGTAAAAAATGTAAGCTTCTACATAAATGCAATCAAAAGGTACTGCCATTTTTCTCTTATATATTTTCATATATTACGAGTATCGATAGGCAAAATTCGTCGCAGTTCTCGATTCCCGAGATATTAATAATTAACTTTGCACGGCAGCCTCGGCGCGCGAATCCTACTAGCACATACCCCGATTTTTATCTATTTATTTCGCCTGGCAAGAGTATGGCCGACACGTCCTCTTTTACATCTAACCAGGCGTCTATGTATTTTGCATTACTTTCATTGAGATACGAATGTTATAAGTTACATCTAAAAGTTAATATAACACAGAAAGAAATACACTTTACATTCGGTCATGAGAAGTTCAGCAAATAAAGCAAATTAAAGACAGATAGATATAAACTATGAATACTAGAAGCAACGGAAATTAGAAGGCATGGAAAAGGGATATAATGAGGAACGTGATAAAACACAATTATTGGAAGTATGTTGAAAGATGCATGACAGATTGAGATATTAGATGGAAAGCTACATAACTGAGAAGAAGATCGGGGCCTTGCCTTTATGGTATGACAGGGAGGAGGATTGGCATACGCGTTAATTTTTGGAAAAATGTTGTGAGGATCACACACGGGACTACTTCAGCTTCCTTTCAAAAACAACTGGGGATTGAGTTTTGAGCAGAGTGCACGCTATCCTCTTCCAGAGCCGAACTGAAGCAACAGGCGAGGAATTTGCGAAAGTATTCTTTTATTGATGATTGTAGCTGTAATAATATTGTAGATAAGTGAAAACCTACGTTTCGATTGGGATGAGATGACAAGTAGGTACTTAATCTCTGACGAGAGATCGTAGGATGCATGTAGGCATAGCATGTGGCAGTCACGAAACTTCAGAAAAGCTGTCTGGACGTATGAAGTATAGACGTAGTCAAGCAGAAGGATGTTGCAGATGTAACGTACACAAGCATTCACGCTTAGTTACAACCGCCTACTGTTCTTACACTCCCCGTACTGTGTTGCGTTACGTAGTAGTAGTGGAAGTTTGGTACAACAACCAACTGCTCTATGTCGTAAATGATAGAAAACAGGTTTAAAAATCAAGTAAGATGTAGGCGTGGAAATTCTTGTTACCAGCGAGGCGGACGTGACTAGACGTAGCTTATGTGTAATGTTTACTCTGCTAACAAGAGCAGACTATGCCGCATCACGAGGGTCGAGAGCCGTTACAAGCCGCAACCCTTGGACACAGCAATCATAGCGGAGTACTGCCTGTCCATCACGTAGGCATCACGTGCTGCCACGTGACACACACGCAATGCTCGAGAGTACTGGAAACTTCTAGAACAAGTGGTGCCGCGTAAACTACCGCCTATATAAAGGCTAGCCGCCATAGTGTTGGGGGAGTGATGACAGTGATGGAGTCAGTCGATGAGATATGGTTTAGCAGTATTTATGATGCTGTGGGATTGTAGTGCAGTGCTGCTTAACCACGAGGGGACTTAGACTCATTTCCGTGCAGTCAACACTTAGTCTGTTACGCCCACCTCTGCTATATTGGGACTTAGACTTAAGGGAGTTATGAGAAGTTACACTACTACGACGACAGTTAGAAGACTTTGTATTTAGAACTGTTTGTAAAACGGATGTGTCAGCGGTGCTTCCAGTGTACATATCCTCATGCAATGATTTATAATTGCATCCAGTGTACCCTTAGATCCGAGTTCCGTATTCTAACTGACCCTACAGCCCTCTTTTCAGTAGAGCAAGTGTACAGAAGGCAGCCCACGACCACGAGACCTGCTGCCAAGTAAGTTCTTTGACGAGCATTCTTGCAGTCCTTCCACTCCCTCTCAGGACTCGTCAGTGGAGTACGACATCTAGTTTACGTTTTACTTCTTGTGGAAAAATGTTGCCGTACTTTTTGAGGGCATTGAGAAGTTTTCTTCCATGTAGGGACTGTACCTGCCGCACAGTTGAGATGCTCGACCAAATTTATAGCAGTATCATAGAGAAGAACATGAGGCAACTCATCGCGACATTCGGAGCTTATTAGTTTTCTGGTAGTTTGGAAGAAGCCTTGGGTATCGAAGTAGAGTATGAAGCACGAACAAAATGTATCGAATGACGTATTTTCGAGGCGGCGGATTTGGATGTCGTTTTCTGCGTTGCCAAGGGAATATTATGTAACAATGTAAACAGTAATGTTGAAATCTGTCTTAAAATCTAGCGAAAGTTCTGTTTCTTGGTTGAAATTGATTCCTCGAATATGTATAGTGGGATAATGATTAGACTTTTGTCTGGAGTGCAGCTTGTTGCCAAATGAGGAACGAAAAGATTTCGTCGAATGTCACGGTCAGACATGCGTTAAACATTACAAGAAAACTGTGATGTCGAGTTGCCCTTCGATCTGTATTGCACAAAATGTAAGAAAAGGACGTCAATAACGAAGAGAACTTAGTTTAACACGTCAAAATTGAGCAATGAAAAAAAGAGTGTTATTGTAATTTCTCGCTGGCTGAGAAATTGCACATTAGAAGTCACTGATCTGAAAGTGAAGTGTTGGTCGAGACTGTATCTGACTACTATAGATTCCGTCGCGAAAACTGTTATGTCATTGTTATAAACATACGTGTCCCATCTTCTATCACAGCGAAACCATATAAACTGAGGTGTCGCACATCGAAACTCGTAAGTTCTGTAAAGGACAAGAAATGAAATCGAAAACATTTTGGTCTTGGCGACACAGAGGGAGAATCGAAGAAATGCTTTATCCTTCGTGTTCTCTCGGAGTAAGGCAACCTTACTTTCATGAAGAAGAATTTTATTTAGGTTCAGATGGTTCAAATAGCTCTGAGCACTATGGGACTTAACTTCTGAGGTCATCAGTCCCCTAGAACTTAGAACTACTTAAATCTAACTAACCTAAGGACATCACACACACCCATGCCCGAGACAGGATTCGAACCTGCGACCGTAGCGGTGGCGCGGTTCCAGACTGTAGCGCCATTTTATTTTACCTGGTACGAGAGTCAGATGGGTGGACGTCGTATCACAGTTTTGTCAACCACTCTGTAGAGCTCATTTCATCCGACGATCCATCTGCCCACACGTAGAACACTGTGCGTTCCAGGAGAGCCTTAAAGTCTTCTACAAACAGAGAATCTCGTCCGAGGGAAAGAAACGAACTGTATACAGGGTGAACATTAATAAAACCGGCAAAATGTATGGACGGATTAATGATTGGAAATGGAGGAAAGGAGGTCATATGAACATGTGTCCGGAATAGCATCGTTGCCACGATAGACATCGCTGACGAACGAAAGTACCTCTGACCACGCGCTGTGTGTTACATCTGTGTTGTTGGGTGTGTGATTGACGCAGCTTACTGTAAGCAGCAGAATGGTCCGGAATTCGCATCGGAAACAAACCGAGATGGTGTTTGTATACAGCCAAGCAGATGAAACGGTCTAGAGGAAGCACGGCTATACCAAAACAAGTACCTTCTTTTTTTTTTTTTTTTTTGGTCATCGGTCTACTGACTGGTTTGATACGGCCCGCCACGAATTCCTTTCCTGTGCTAACCTCTTCATCTCAGAGTAGCACTTGCAACCTACGTCCTCAATTATTTGCTTGACGTATTCCAATCTCTGTCTTCCTCTACAGTTTTTGCCCTCTACAGCTCCCTCTAGTGCCATGGAAGTCATTCCCTCATGTCTTAGCAGATGTCCTATCATCCTGTCCCTTCTCCTTATCAGTGGTTTCCACATATTCCTTTCCTCTCCGATTCTGCGTAGAACTTTCTCATTCCTTACCTTATCAGTCCACCTAATTTTCAACATTCGTCTATAGCACCACATCTCAAATGCTTCGATTCTCTTCTGTTCCGGTTTTCCCACAGTCCATGTTTCACTACCATACAATGCTGTACTCCAGACGTACATCCTCAGAAATTTCTTCCTCAAATTAAGGCCGGTATTTGATATTAGTAGACTTCACTTGGCCAGAAATGCCTTTTTTGCCATAGCGAGTCTGCTTTTGATGTCCTCCTTGCTCCGTCCGTCATTGGTTATTTTACTGCCTAGGTAGCAGAATTCCTTAACTTCATTGACTTCGTGACCATCAATCCTGATATTAAGTTTCTCGCTGTTCTCATTTCTACTACTTCTCATTACCTTCGTCTGTCTCCGATTTACTCTCAAACCATACTTTGTACTCATTAGACTGTTCATTCCATTCAGCAGGTCATTTAATTCTTCCTCACTTTCACTCAGGATAGCAATATCATGAGCGAATCGTACCATTCATATCCTTTCACCTTGTATTTTAATTCCACCCCTGAACCTTTCTTTTATTTCCATCATTGCTTCCTCGATGTACAGATTGAAGAGTAGGGGCGAAAGGCTACAGCCTTGTCTTACACCCTTCTTAATACGAGCACTTCGTTCTTGATCGTCCTCTCGTATTATTCCCTCTTGGTTGTTGTACATATTGTATATGACCCGTCTCTCCCTATAGCTTACCCCTACTTTTTTCAGAGTCTCGAACAGCTTGCACCATTTTATATTGTCGCACGCTTTTTCCAGGTCGACAAATCCTATGAAAGTGTCTTGATTTTTCTTTAGCCTTGCTTCCATTACTAGCCGTAACGTCAGAATTGCCTCTCTCGTCCCTTTACTTTTCCTAAAGCCAAACTGATCGTCACCTAGCGCATTCTCAATTTTCTTTTCCAATCTTCTGTATATTACTCTTTTAAGCAGCTTCGATGCATGAGCTGTTAAGCTGATTGTGCGATAATTCTCGCACTTGTCGGCTCTTGCCGTCTTCGGAATTATGTGGATGATGCTTTTCCGAAAGTCAGATGGTATATCGCCAGACTCATATATTCTGCACACCAACGTGAATAGTCGTTTTGTTGCCATTCCCCCCAATGATTTTAGAAATTCTGATGGAATTTTATCTATCCCTTCTGCTTTACTTGACCGTAAGTCCTCCAAAGCTCTTTTAAATTCCGATTCTAATACTGGATCCCCTATCTCTTCTAAATCGACTCCTGTTTCTTCTTCTATCACATCAGACAAATCTTCACCCTCATAGAGGCTTTCAATGTATTCTTTCCACCTATCCGCTCTCTCCTCTGCATTTAACAGTGGAATTCCCGTTGCGCTCTTAATGTTACCACCGTTGCTTTTAATGTCACCAGAGGTTGTTTTGACTTTCCTGTATGTTGAGTCCGTCCTTCCGACAATCATATCTTTCTCGATGTCTTCACATCTCTCCTGCAGCCATTTCGTCTTAGCTTCCCTGCACTTCCTATTTATTTCATTCCTCAGCGACTTGTATTTCTGTATTCCTTATTTTCCCGGAACATGTTTGTACTTCCTCCTTTCATCAATCAGCTGAAGTATTTCTTCTGTTACCCATGGTTTCTTCGCAGCTACCTTCTTTGTACCTATGTTTTCCTTCCCAACTTCTGTGATGGCCCTTTTTAGAGATGTCCATTCCTCTTCAGCTGTACTGCCTACTGCGCTATTCCTTATTGCTGTATCTATAGCGTTAGAGAACTTCAGACGTATCTCGTCATTCCCTAGTACTTCCGTATCCAACTTCTTTGCGTATTGATTCTTCCTGACTAATGTCTTGAACTTCAGCCTACTCTTCATCACTACTATATTGTGATCTGAGTCTATATCTGCTCCTGGGTACGCCTTACAATCCAGTATCTGATTTCGGAATCTCTGTCTAACCATGATGTAATCTAATTGAAATCTTCCCGTATCTCCCGGCCTTTTCCAAGTATACCTCCTCCTCTTGTGATTCTTGAATAGGGTATTCGCTATTACTAGCTGAAACTTGTTACAGAACTCAATTAATCTTTCTCTTCTTTCATTCCTCGTCCCAAGTCCATATTCTCCTGTAACCTTTTCTTCTACTCCTTAAAGCCCATATTCTCCTGTAACCTTTTCTTCTACTCCTTCCCCTACAACTGCATTCCAGTCGCCCATGACTATTAGATTTTTGTCCCCCTTTACATACTGCATTACCCTTTCAATGTCCTCATACACTTTCTCTATCTGTTCATCTTCAGCTTGCGACGTCGGCATGTGTACCTGAACTATCGTTGTCGGTGTTGGTCTGCTGTCGATTCTGATTAGAACAACCCGGTCACTGAACTGTTCACAGTATGACACCCTCTGCCCTACCTTCCTATTCATAACGAATCCTACACCTGTTATACCATTTTCTGCTGCTATTGATATTACCCGATACTCATCTGACCAGAAATCCTTGTCTTCCTTCCACTTCACTTCACTGACCCCGACCGTATCTAAATTGAGCCTTTGCATTTCCCTTTTCAGATTTTCTAGTTTCTAGTTCAAGCTTCTGACATTCCACGCCCCGACTCGTAGATCATTATCCTTTCGTTGATTATTCAATCTTTTTCTCATGGTAACCTCCCCCTTGGCAGTCCCCTCCCGGAGATCCGAATGGGGGACTATTCCGGAATCTTTTGCCAATGGAGAGATCATCTTGACACTTCTTCAATTACAGGCCACATGCCCTGTGGATACACGTTACGTGTCTTTAATGCAGTTGTTTCCATTGCCTTCTGCATGCTCATGTCGTTGATCATTGCTGATTCTTCCGCCTTTATGGGCAATTTCCCACCCCTAGGACAACAGAGTGCCCTGAACGTCTATCCGCTCCTCCGCCCTCTTTGACAAGGCCGTTGGCAGAATGAGGCTGACTTCTTATGCCGGAAGTCTTCGGCCGCCAATGCTGACTATTTATCAAGAGTTAGGCAGTGGCGGGGACCGAACACGGCGCCGAAGACGTTTTGATTATGAATCAAAGACGCTACCCCTAGGCGACGGGTACGATACCTCCATAGCGAAGAAGCAAACTTTACCAGAACCTGCATCATCAGTCTGTATAATCATCATCTTTGGGCTACTGACATCTTTGGGTTTAGGCGTCTCATCAGCATCACTGCGTGTGCAGGGATTCTTCGCGACCAAATACTTGGACCAGTTATTATTCCACATCACCTCGATGGAGGAACGTACCGGAACTTTCTGCGGAATACTAAGTCTGGGCTGCTTGAGACTTGGCCGATGGTGGTCTCTGTATGACGGAGCACCACCCAAACTCCGCAGTTCAGTTCGCCGGAACCTCAACAACATCTTTCCAGGAAGTTAGGCCGCGGAATCCCTGTAGCACGGCCTGCTTAGACCCTATGGGTTTTTATCTCTGGGGATATCTGGGAAGCATTGTGTATGCTGAACCGATTCCTGATGTGCAGCGCTTTCACGACGCCTGCGACCTATCCGGAGAGAGGCCAGAACTTGCGAAAAAGTGCGGCAATCCATGGGGAGACATGTGAACCGGTGCATTGCACTTTGAACACCTGTTGGGTCGTGCATGGGATGCAGCTCTACACTGTGTTCCAGGACGATTTGGTGGTTACACGCGCAGCGTCTATTTCCAAACACATACTCATATAACCTTCTGTTCTCCATTTCCAGTCAGGAATACGTCCCTGCAGTTTGTCGGTTTTATTAATGTTCGCCGGCCGAAGTGGCCGTGCGGTTAAAGGCGCTGCAGTCTGGAACCGCAAGACCGCTACTGTCGCGGGTTCGAATCCTGCCTCGGGCATGGATGTTTGTGATGTCCTTAGGTTAGTTAGGTTTAACTAGTTCTAAGTTCTAGGGGACTAATGACCTCAGCAGTTGAGTCCCATAGTGCTCAGAGCCATTTGAACCATTTTTTTATTAATGTTCACCCTGTGTATTCCAGTACTTATATTTCCGTAACTTACGCGCGTCAGGGAAATATCTTCCATCTGAAACTACCCCAATTTTCTCAGATATATTGCCCGAGTCTGTCCTGGCTACGGAAAACAAGGAATACTGCCGGCTGCTTATGCCACACGTGGTAATAACCACGGTGAGAACGTCCCTGTAGATTAAGTAAGTAAAATTACTCCTTTACTTTACTACAGCGCTGTAACTGGAACAATTAAGTATTGCGTTTACATCGATAATATCTTTCAGTCCACAAGCGTTCGTCTTTTGCTGGCTGTGTCCGCTACGGTTCGATAGTTAGGCACTCGGCATACGAGGGGCGTTCAGTAAGTAGGGTAATTCTCTGACATCTTGGATATTCGGGAATCCAGCCGGATTTCGTGTCGTTCTCGCACCATATTTCAACAGCGTGCCTCGCTGTCTTCTTCAGGTGTCGGACATTAGAGACCAGATTTGACACACCCCAGATCATGAACTCAAGACTGCCAGGCCGAGCACGGACTGCGGTCGGAACACCGGCGACCGGAGAGGGCCAATGTAGACGCGTCCGGCGAGCGTGGACCGCAGACGGAACACACGACGCGGCGCGGACCGATTATGGAGCGCCCAGCACGAAACAGAAGTGGAGATCATAGTAACAGTCATGAGACAGAGTACCCAACATCTCAGATGGGGTCTGACACACCCCAGATGACGACCACAACCGTCGAGGACGGCCAAAACGGGCGCGGACGGCAGTCGGAACATCCGCGACTGGAGTGGTCCACTGAAGCCGAGTCTGGCGGACGCGGACCACAGACGGAACACTCGCCTCGGCGCGGGCCGATTAGGGAACGCCCAGCTCCTTCCAGGCATAAATACTGGACTCGATCGCCCCAAGGACCAATGTCAGGTAGCACCTGAAGAAGACAGCGAGGCACGCTGTTGAAATATCGTGCGAGGACGACGCGAACATCCGGCTGGATTCCCGAATATCCAGGATGTCAACAGATCGCCGGGAAAACATGAAGAATTACAAGGTAATTCTCTTCTCGGGAAGGAGATTGTCTTTAGTCATTTTAGTATTCCCCACTCTTTTGGCTACGAATCAGATGGACTAACCCCTTCAGAGTGCCAGAAGTCTCTCGCCATTACTTTACCGGCTTAGGATACTGCTTTGAACGCTTTCTTCCGAGGAGAGGTAGTGTAGCACCAGTCTACGGATTGCCATTTTGTTTCCAGCACGAAGTGATGAATGAATGTTTCATAGCCTGTGACGCTATTCGACAGAAAAATGTCACGATCAGCCTCGTAACGTGCAAGCAATTCCGCGCAACTGGTGCTACGTTGCTCTTTATGGTCTTCTATTAGGCGACGAGGAAACCAGCGGGCGCTCAACCTTTGAGTACCCCAACTGGTAGGACAAGTGTGTCAGCACTACCAATGGAGATGTCCACTTGTGCAGCGAGGTGACTGATTGTGATCCGTTGATCACCTCGAATGAGAGTGTCTGCACGTCCCAACACTGCAGGAGTCACAACGTGTGCAGCCGATCCGCACATGGAAGATCGAACAGCTTTGTGCGACCTTGTTGAGATGATCACAGATGCATCGCTCCAGGACTCACCAGGCTCTGTTCACTGATAGGTCTCTGTGGCCATTCTGCAACTTCCTATGAATATCTGCTGTGCTTTGACTTCCCGCCAAAGGAAATTCGATGATAGATCTTTGATTCGAACGCACCTCCTTTAGAGCGCCATTTTAAAGGCTACAAACAGCGCCGCCACCTCATCAAACTATAGATGGTGGATCGTGAATACTCCATGATGTCCGACAGCAAAATTCCACATTGTTTCAACCGAAATTGGATAAGAAGTGAGGGCATGTGACGCTGTTGATGGTGATCCGTGCATCGCATGGAGACTTTAAGCTTGGCGAGGAGTAAGCTATGTTCTTGCACCGGGTTTCACCTTTTCCCTTCTCTCATCCTCAACATCATCATCATCAGCATCATTATACAACACAAACATTACACCCCACTCCACACAAGCGCGCGCGCGCGCGCGCACACACACACACACACACACACACACACACACACACACACACACACACAATGAAGCGCCGAAGAAACTTGTATAGGCATGCGTATTCAAATGCGGAGATATGTAAACAGGCCGAATACGGCGCTGCGGTCGGCAACACCTATATAACATAGCAAGCGTCTCGCGAAGTCGTTAGATCGGTTATTGCTTCCTGCAATCTAGATTTAAGTGTGGTGTTGTAGTCGGCGCAAGAGCGATGGGACACAGGATCTCCGAGGTAGCGATGAAGTGGGGATTTTCCCCTTCGACTACTTCACGAGTGTACCGTGAATATCAGGAACCCGGTAAAACATCAAATCTTCGACATTGCTGCGGCCGGAGAGAGATACTGTAAAAACGGGACCAAGGAAGACTGAAGAGAATTGTTCAACGTGACAGAAGTGCAGCCCTTCCGTAAATTGCTGCACATTTCAATGCTGGGCCATCAACAAGTGTCAGCGTGCGAACCATTTAACGAAACATCATCATCGAAGGGCCACTAGTTTACCCTTGATGCCTGCACGACACAAAGCTTTACGCCTCGCCTGGGCCCGTCAACACTGACATTGGGCTGTTGATGCTGGAAACATGTTGGCTGGTCGGATGAATCTCAAATTGTATAGAGTGGGTGGACGTGCACGGCTATGAAGACAACGTCATGAGTCCACGGACGCTAAATATCAGCAGGGGACTGTTCAAGCTGGTGGGGGCTCTGTAATGGTGTGGGGCGTGTGCAGTTGGAGTATTATGTAACTCCTGATACCACTAGATACGACTCTGACAAGTGACACGTACATATCTGCATCTACATCCATACTCCGCAAGCAACTGACGGTGTGTGGCAGAGGGTACCTTGCGTACCTCTACTGGTTCTCCCTTCTATTCCAGTTTCGTATTGTTCGTGGAAAGAAAGATTGTCGGTATGCCTCTGCGTGGGCTCTAATCTCTCTGATTTTATCCTCATCGTCTCTTCGCGAGATATAATTAGGAGGGAACAATATACTGCTTGGCTCCTCGGTGAAGATATGTTCTCGAAACTTCAACAAAAGCCCGTACCGAGCTACTGAGCGTCTCTCTTGTAAAGTCTTCCACTGAAGTTTATCTATCATCTCCGCAACGCTTCCGCGATTACTAAATGATCCTGTAACGAACCGCGCTGCTCTTCGTTGGATCTTCTCTCTCTCTTCTATCAACCCTATCTGGTACAGATCCCACACTGGTGAGCAGTATTCAAGCAGTGGCCAAAAAAGTGTATTGTAACCTACCTCCTTTGTTTTCGGACTGCATTTCTTTAGGATTCTTCCAATGAATCTCAGTCTGGCATCTGCTTTACCGACGATTAATTCTATATAGTCATTCCATTTTAAATCACTCCTAATGTCTACTCCCAGATAATTTATGGAGTTAACTGCTTCCAGTTGCCGACCAGCTATATAGTAGCTAAATGATAAAGGATCTTTCTTTCTACATATTTGCAGCACATTACAATTGTCTACATTGAGATTCACTCGCCATTCCCTGCACCATGCGTCAATTCCATTGTTACAACTTCTCGATATACTACAGCATCATCCGCAAAAAGCCTCAGTGAACTTCCGATGTTATCCGCAAGGTCGTTTATATATATTGTGAATAGAAACGGTCCTAAGACACTCCCCTGCGGCACACCTTAAATCACTCTTAATTCGGAAGACTTCTCTCCATTGAGAATGACATGCTGCATTCTGTTATCTAGGAAGGGAACTATATCAAAAGCCTTGCGGAAGTCAAGAAACACGGCGTCTGCCTGGGAACCCGTGTCTATGGCCCTCTGAGTCTTGTGGACGAATAGCGCGAGCTGGGTTTCACACGATCGTCTATTTCGAACCCATGCTGATTCCTACAGAGTAGATTTCTAGTGTCCAGAAAAGTCATTATACTCGAACATAATACGTGTTCCAAGATTCTACAACTGATCCACGTTAGAGATATATGTCAATAGTTCTGCACATCTCTTCGACGTCCCTTCTTGAAAACGGGGATGACCTGTGCCCTTTTCCAATATTTTGGAACGCTACGCTCTTCTAGAGACCTGCGGTACACCGCTGCAAGAAGGGGGGCAAGTTCCTTCGCGTACTCTGTGTAAAATCGAACTGGTATCCCATCTGGTCCAGCGGCCTTTCCTCTTGTGAGTGATTTTAATTGTTTATCTATCCCTCTGTCATCTTTTTCGATATCTACCATTTTGTCATCTGTGCGATAATCTAGAGAAGTAACTACAGTGCAGTTTTTCTCTGTGAAAAAGCTTTGGAAAAAGACATTTAGTATTTCGGCCTTTAGTCTGTTGTATTCTGTTCCAGTACGATTTTGGTCACAGAGTGCCTGGACATTTTGTTTTGATCCACCAACCGCTTTGACATAAGACCAAAATTTCTTAAGATTTTCTGTCAAGTCAGTACATACAACTTTACTTTCGAATTCGCTGAACGACTCGAGCATAGCCCTCCTCACACTACATTTCGTTTCGTGTAATTTTTGTTTGTCTGCAAGGCTTTGGCTATGTGTATGCTTGTTCCCTTTCCTTCCGTAGCAGCTTCCTAACTCTTACGATTTTGCTTGGCACATACTCATTTAATGCATATTGTACGATGTTTTTCAACTTTTTCCACTGATCCTCAACACTGTCTGTACTTGATATAAGACTTTTGTGTCGAGCCGTCAAGTACTCTGGAATCTGCTTTTTGTCACTTTTGCTAAACAGGAAAAGTCTTCCTACGTTTTTTAATATTTCTATTTACTGCTGAAATCACAGATTTTGTAACCACTTTATGATCGCTGATTCCCTGTTCTCGTTAACTGTTTCAAATAGTTAGGGTCTGTTTGTCACTAGAAGGTCTAATATGTTATCACCACGTGTCGGTTCACTGATTAACTGCTCAAGGTAGTTTTCACATAATGCACTTAAAAAAATGTCACTGGATTCTTTGTCCCTGGCACCCGATGCAAACGTTTGATTCTCCCAGCCTAAAACTAGTAAATTAAAATCTCCACCCAAAATTATAACATGGTCGGGAAATCTACTCGAAATATTTTCCAAATTTCCCTTCAGGTGTTCCGCCACAACAGCTACTGAGCCAGGGGGCCTATAGAGACACCCAGTTACCATGTTTGAGTCTGCTTTAACCACGACCTTCACCCAAATTATTTCACATTTCGGATATCCGTCAATTTCCTTCGATACTATTGCACTTTTTATCGCTATAAACACGCCTCCCCCTTCACTGTCCAGCCTGTCTGTGCGGTATTCTGTTTGATCACCTTCATCGATTCACGTCCGTTGTGCATTCAGACGGACAAGGGGAATTCCCAGCAGGACAATGCGACGACCCAAAAGTCCAGAATTGCAACAGAGTTGCTCCAGGTACACTCTTCTGAGTTTAAACATTTACGCTGGCCATCCAATTCGCCAGAAATGATTATCATTGAGTGTATCTGCGGTGCCTTGCAACGTGCTGTTCAGATAAGGCCTCCACCCCTGCAGGTTTCATGAGCTGTGAGTTCCCCCCAGCAATACTTCAGTCATTAGTCGAGTTCATGCCAAGTCGTGCTGCTGCACTTCTGCGTGCTCGCGGGGGTCCTACACGATATCAGGCAGTTGTACCAGTTTCTTTGGCTCTTCAGTGTACATACACGTAGTATTACAAAATTAATAGTGTAATGGAGCATGTTGTAAATAAACAAAACTAAACTCTCAGAGTCCATGATGCACTACTAAACGATATGTGCTCCAACCGTAAATTCTAATAATGTCCTCGAATTATAACATATATTTGATACTAGCAGATTTAGTTTGCCAGAAATAACGTTTTACCTGTGCTAGTCCGCCTTTTATGTCCTCCTTGCTTCGTCTGTCACTTTTTTTTGTTTACGAGGTAGCAGAATTCTCAAACTTCGCCTACTTCGTGGTCAACAATTTTGACGTTATGTTCCTCTCTATTCTCATTTCTGCTGAACATCATTACTTTCGTCTGTTTTGGTTTGCATCAGATGAGGCTGTTCGTCTCATTCAACAAATCCTCTAATTCTTCACCTTTCCTGACGATAGCAACGTCATCATCGCATGTTATACAACTATTGAAACTTCCTTTTATTACCGTCATTGCTCCTTCAATACAGGTGAGAGAGTGTAACCGAAGACTTCTTTGGTGGACTTCTAGTGTTATTGTTCCTCTTGAACCTGGTACAGATTACATGTCACCCGTCTTTCCCTGTAGCTTACTCCTATTTCCCTCAGATTTTCGGACATCTTGCACCATTTGGAATTGTCGAACGCTCTTTCTATATCGACAAATTCTATGAGTGCATCTAAAGTTTTTGTTTTTCTAAAGTTTTTGTTTTTCAGTCTTGCTTCCACTATCACATGTAAAGTCAGAACTGCCTCTCTGGTACCTTTACCTTTCCTAAACCCAAACTGAACGTCATTCAACAAATCCTCAGATATCTTTTGCATTCTTCTGTATATTATTCTAGTCAATAGCTCTGATTCATCAGGTATTACCTGATTGAGTGATAGTTTTCACTCCTCTCCATGCTGTCTCTAGAATTGTGTGGATGATATCTTTCAGTTAAATACTCTGTAATATGCTAATGACCAGATAATTATACAGGAAACGAAAGATAATATACAAAGAGCAGTATAAAGATTGAGCCAAAATTCCATATGTTATAACGTAACTATTTCTTTAAATAAGACAACGATAATGACTTTCAAAGGAAAAAAATCTAGTCAGATCGGAAATAATAACAAGTGAGAAAATTTTAGAGCACGTATCACATTTCATTTATGTAGGACATGATATTCGTTTTAACTATGACAAACATATTGAGAAAAGTCTAAAGATACAAAATTATCTGCGGAACAGTTGGAAGAACTTTGGGAAGAAAACCAAGAAAAGAAAGGCAAATGAAATACCATATACGAGGCGTGTTTTTTAAGTAAGTACGCTTTGGAAATTAAAAAAGGACGTGCTAAGATCTGTCATTAATTTTATTTTCAAATGAAAGCCTGTACCTTAATCTACGCACTGACGCCATTACAGTCTGATTCTTCCTTGTTTACGTTGCCGTGAGTCCCGCCGACTGTGAAGTACGGGCTGTTATAAGATTTCTTAGTTCTAAAGGCCTCAAAGCGATCGATATTCAGCGTGAGATCATGGAGAAAGCATTATGAGTGATGGAATGGTAAGAAAGTGGGTGAGAGCATTTAAAGAAGGTCGCAAAAATGTGCTTTATGAACAACAGAGTGGGCGTCCTTCGGTCGTCAATGAAAGTCTGGTGCAGGAAGTGGACAATATGGTGAGAGAAAACAGACGTTTTTCGATTTCCTCCTTTGGGAATGACTTTCCTAATGTTTCTCGTAGTGTTTTGTATGGCATTGTGACCGAGCACTTGAATTACCGAAAATTGTGCGCTTGTTGGGTACCGAAAGTGTTGATGGATGTGCACAAAAACCAAACGTTTAGACAGTGCATATACTTTCCTTGAGCGGTACCACAACGACGGCTATGATTTCTTAACATAAATTGTTAAGGGAGATGAAACATATGTGGCCTACGACACACCAGAATCAAAGCAACAGTCCATGCAAGTTGAGCAAGGGCATCGTTTTGCTGCAAGACAATGCCAGACCGCTTGTGGCGAATCAGACCAAAGATCTCATCACATCTTTTCGATAGGAAACTCTAGATCATCCTCCGTACAGCCCAGACCTTGCGCCCAGTGACTACCATCTGTTCCTGCACTTGAAGAAACACCTGGGCGGTCAGCGTCTTCAAGACGATGACAAAGTCTAAACAGTGGTGATGCAGTGGTTAACAAGGCAGGTGGCAGACTTCTATGAGGAGGGTATTCAAAAACTGGTTATGACAAGTGCCTCCATATTGACGGAAACTATGTAGAAAAGTAGATTAAGGTACAGGCTTTCATCTAAAAATAAAATCATTGAGATATCTTTCCACTGCCTGGGACGATCATACCTTCTTCCATTTTTCCTAATATTTGTTGCAATCACTCCACATTTGCTGCCCTGAACGTCAAACTTATTTCATTCCTAAGTGGTTTAAACTAATGTACTCCTGTCTTCCCTTGAACATATTTCTGTTTCCTCCTTGTATCGATCAACTGAAGTATTTCATTTATTAACCAAGGTTTCTTAGGCATTATCTTTCTTGTACCAGTGTCTGACAGTCCAACATCTTTTAAGATATGTCCCTCTTCTTTAGCTGAACTGCCTACTCTGATATTCCGTATCGCAATATCCACGTTGTTAGCGAATTTCAAATACGCCTCGTCATTACATTAGTATCCCACTTCCTTCCTCTCTGACTCATCCAGGCTATTCTCTTGAACCTCAGTATACTCTTCATACTGTCTTTTATATATATATATATATATATATATATATATATATATATATATATATATATATTTGCTCCTGGTTACGCCTTACAGTCCAAAACCTTCTTCGGAATCTCTGTCTGACCACATTGTAATCCAGCTGGAATCTTCCCGTATCTCGGTCTTTTGCAAGTATATCCCCTCCTCTTGTGATTCTTGAACAGAATATTCGCTATTACTACCCGAAATTTACTACAGAACTCTGTCTTTCTCCTCTCTCATTCCTACTGCTTAACCCGAAATCACGTGTAAACCTTTCGTTTACTCGTTCCTCTCCCTTTACTTACTGAATTATTCACGCAGTATTCTCATAAGCTTCCTGTTTATGTGTCAATTCATAATCTACTTGCGACGTTAGCATGTATACCTGACGAATCGTTGTTGGCGTTAGTTTGCTGTAGAATCTGATGAGAACAACCCTATCACCGAACTGTTCACAATAACACACTCTCTGTCCTACCTTCGTATTCATAGCAAATCCCATTCCCACTATACCATTTTATTCTGCTGTTGATATTTGTCAATATTGGTCTCACCAGAAATTCTTCTTTCCGTTTCACTGCACTGTCCCATAGTACCTCTACACTGAGCCTTTGCATTCCTCGTATCTAGCTGTCCTTCTACATTAAAACCTCTGAGATACCATGCTCAGACTGGCAGAATGTAATCAATTGTTTATTCTATCTTTTTTCTAATGGTAACCTCCACTTAGGCAGCCCCCTTCCAGAGATTCGAATCGAGAACTAATCCGGAATCTTTTGTCAATGGAGAGATCACCATGATGCTTTTTCAGTGACAGTCCACATGTTATGCATTACGTGGTTTTAATGCAGTGATTTCATTGCGTAGCTTTGAGGGATGAAGTAGTGAAGGCAGCAGAGGATCAAGTAGGTAAAAAGACGAGGGCTAGTAGAAATCCTTGGGTAACAGAAGAAATATTGAATTTAATTGATGAAAGGAGAAAATATAAAAATGCAGTAAGTGAAACAGGCAAAAAGGAATACAAACGTCTCAAAAATGAGATCGACAGGAAGTGCAAAATTGCTAAGCAGGGATGGCTAGAGGACAAATGTAAGGATGTAGAGGCCTATCTCACTAAGGGTAAGATAGATACCGCCCACAGGAAAATTAAAGAGACCTTTGGAGATAAGAGAACGACTTGTATGAATATCAAGAGCTCAGATGGAAACCCAGTTCTAAGCAAAGAAGGGAAAGCAGAAAGGTGGAAGGAGTATATAGAGGGTCTATACAAGGGCGATGTACTTGAGGACAATATTATGGAAATGGAAGAGGATGTAGATGAAGATGAAATGGGAGTATGATACTGCGTGAAGAGTTTGACAGAGCACTGAAAGACCTGAGTCGAAACAAGGCCCCCGGAGTAGACAATATTCCATTGGAACTACTGACGGCCGTGGGAGAGCGAGTCCTGACAAAACTCTACCATCTGGTGAGCAAGATGTATGAAACAGGCGAAATACCCTCAGACTTCAAGAAGAATATAATAATTCCAATCCCAAAGAAAGCAGGTGTTGACAGATGTGAAAATTACCGAACTATCAGCTTAATAAGTCACAGCTGCAAAATACTAACACGAATTCTTTACAGACGAATGGAAAAACTAGTAGAAGCCAACCTCGGGGAAGATCAGTTTGGATTCCGTAGAAATACTGGAACACGTGAGGCAATACTGACCTTACGACTTATCTTAGAAGAAAGATTAAGGAAAGGCAAACCTACGTTTCTAGCATTTGTAGACTTAGAGAAAGCTTTTGACAGTGTTGACTGGAATACTCTCTTTCAAATTCTAAAGGTGGCAGGGGTAAAATACAGGGAGCGAAAGGCTATTTACAATTTGTACAGAAACCAGATGGCAGTTATAAGAGTCGAGGGACATGAAAGGGAAGCAGTGGTTGGGAAAGGAGTGAGACAGGGTTGTAGCCTCTCCCCGATGTTGTTCCATCTGTATATTGAGCAAGCAGTAAAGGAAACAAAAGAAAAATTCGGAATAGGTATTAAAATTCATGGAGAAGAAATAAAAACTTTGAGGTTCGCCGATGACATTGTAATTCTGTCAGAGACAGCAAAGGACTTGGAAGAGCAGTTGAATGGAATGGACAGTGTCTTGAAAGGAGGATATAAGATGAACATCACCAAAAGCAAAACAAGGATAATGGAATGCAGTCTAATTAAGTCGGGTGATGCTGAGGGAATTAGATTAGAAAATGAGGCACTTAAAGTAGTAAAGGAGTTTTTCTATTTGGGGAGCAAAATAACTGATGATGGTCGAAGTAGAGAGGATATAAAATGTAGGCTCGCAATGGCAAGGAAAGCGTTTCTGAAGAAGAGAAATTTGTTAACATCCAGTATTGATTTAAGTGTCAGGAAGTCATTTCTGAAAGTATTCGTATGGAGTGTAGCCATGTATGGAAGTGAAACATGGACGATAAATAGTTTGGACAAGAAGAGAATAGAAGCTTTCGAAATGTGGTGCTACAGAAGAACGCTGAAGATTAGATGGGTAGATCACATAACTAATGAGGAAGTATTGAACAGGATTGGGGAGAAGAGAAGTTTGTGGCACAACTTGACCAGAAGAAGGGATCGGTTGGTAGGACATGTTCTGAGGCATCAAGGGATCACCAATTTAATATTGGAGGGCAGCGTGGAGGGTAAAAATCGTAGAGGGAGACCAAGAGATGAATACACTAAGCAGATTCAGAAGGATGTAGGTTGCAGTAGGTACTGGGAGATGAAAAAGCTTGCACAGGATAGAGTAGCATGGAGAGCTGCATCAAACCAGTCTCAGGACTGAAGACCACAACAACAACATTCATTGCGTTCTGTCCACTAGAGTGCCTAGGAAGCTGTTTTCTCGGATCGATTGACAACAATTCAATAATCGTATTAATGGAGTTGATTACAGTAAGTTAAATTGACAATACTTACCTTTGCGTATTCATAAAGATGTGTCGCAAGCAAATGTCGGCACGCAAATCATCAATGTCCTTCGTTATATGCAATTTCATTGCAAGCAAAACAGTACAGTTCATAAGTCACTGCTGTAGCGTTTGTATGACGTCTCGTCTTCCAGTCCGGCCGCAGCTAGGCGAAGTTGCGCTTATGTTCTCTTCGTGCAGAGGCCGCCCCTGTGCTGGTGTCGTCCTAGAGAGGGATTCGTCAGCGTACTATTGGCTGACATCGTCTCACAGCCCTCTCTGCTCTTCCGTTCTTGACTGTCGCGCCGGCGCTTGTCGTTACGCCGGAATACTCCGCCCCCACCCCCCAAAGCGACGGACCGTAGTCGTGTAGGGAGCGCGACAACGGCCGGGGAGGCAGGAGCGTGGACGCTTTGCTAGACCGGAAGCTGTGGCTGCAGGGGACGTCAAGCTTCCGGTCGTACCCTGACATACGGCGAAAACGTGAACCTCCTGAGGCCAATAACCAGACATAGAAGGCGTCGGCTGTTGCTGTGTGGGCGGGTCCAGCCCTAGTGGTAGGACGAGAGGTGGCGAAGGAGGCGCCAGATGCTAAGGAAGGTGGAGCAGTGTCCGATGGCAGCGGCCGCGAAGCAATTATGCCGGCGATAGTCCGTCACGTAGATGTGGACGTTAGGAGGCGAGAAACAGCTGCAATGCTTGACCCCTGGTGTGTGGATGAGCGACGTTTGGCCATATGCTGCTTGAAGGTTCTGACAAAACATTCCTCTTCGCCGTTGGATTCTGCATGGAACGGTGCACTAGTTAGATGCTGTATGCCATGGAGTTCACGGAATGTTCCACATTCTTTTGACGTCAACTGAGGGCCGTTGTCCGACACTATGACTTCAGGTAAACCTTCGACGCAAAAAAAAAAAAAAAAAAAAAAAAAGTGGACAACACCTGCATTGTGCTACGCTACGTCGAGTTTATTGACATAGCAAAAGGAAACTTGCTATACGAGTCATACACAATCAACCAACGAGTGTTCCAAAAAGTCCAGCGAAGTCTATGTGCACACGTTGCCATGGTGACTGCAACGTAGGCGAACAGAGAATTTTTGTGGCGGAGCGGACTGATTTTCTGCACAAGCTTGACACTGTGACGTCATCTGTTCAATTTGGTCGGCCATACCCTGCCAATTACAGTGTCGACGCGCTAACTGCTTCGTACGAACAATCCCCCGGTGTCCTTGGTGAAGTAACTGCAACACATCTTTTCGTAGGACTGGAGGGATCAACACACGTGACTGTCCACTGTTACTTTGAACAAGACTCACCCCTTTCTGTATAGCGAGGCTATGCCAGCGTGAAAAGTATCGGTGCACAACATAGGAACGAGGCCAAGATGTGCGAATATGTGTTAGTGAAATATTCAGATCTAAAGCAGTTTCCGTGGCCTGTGCAGTTTTCTTAGAGTTCAGTGGAAAAGACTGACGCAGTTCAGAATACTGAGCATCTATGGGACAACAAGATGCAGCAGAAGCGCCAAAGTCTGTATCAGGGCCAATCGGAACATTTGAAAGTGCGTCCCCATTACCATTTTGAGCTGTCGGACGACACACAACCTCGTACTGGTATTAACTCAACAATAAAGCCGATCTTTGCAATTTTTGTTCCTACAGGAACCGGTTTCGTCAGATGAAACAAGGACTGTAAATGCTTATGATCCGTAACTACGTAGAATTGTCTGCACACAAATAGCGGTGGAAATTGGTGACACCCTACGTAATAGCCAAAGCCTCTTTCTCAGTTTGTGAATGGTTACATTGAGGTTTGGACAACACTTTTTATGCGAAAGCGATCGATCTGTCTTTATCAACAATTCTGTGGAAAGCACTGCACCGAGTCCGTAAGGGGTAGAGTCAACTTGCAATACAATTGTTCTGACAGGATCAAAGTGAACTAAGCATCGACCACTGAGCAATGCATCTTTGAGTTTCTGAAAAGCTTCTCGGCACTCATCTGTCCAAACAGAGGGAACATTCTTGCAACGCAAGGGATGAAATGGAGCTGCGATTTGTACAATACTTCATTTTCCCTAAGACTCTCTGCAATTTTGTGACATTCCAAGGAACGGGCAAATCTCGTATGGCTAACAAAGATGACTGAAGAGAATGTACATCTTGTCTGTTTATGACATGCCCAATATACTGCAACTCAGGTTGAAAAATATCACACTTGTTCAGTCTACACTTTAGTCCTGAGTCAGATAACACACAAAACAAAGCATGCAAATTTGCAGTATGATCTTCGGGTGTATGACTTGCTACGACAATATCGTCTAAATAGTTTGACCAGTTTGGTACTTCAGCAGTCAGCTGCTCCAAATACCGTTGGAAAGTGACGGGGGCGGAAGGACTGCCAAATGGCAAACGCAAATATTTAAACAAGCACAAATGAGTATTCACTACACATTATTTTTGAGATTCTTCATCGAGTGGTATTTGAAGATATGCGTCGCGCAAATCAATTTTTGAAAAGTAGCGACCAGCGTGTAATCTGTCCATGAGATCCTCTGGGCGTGGGAACAGCTAAGTATCAATCACAGTTTGTGGGTTGACCGTAGATTTACAGTCAAAATAGAGGCGAATGCGACCTGTGGGCCTGGGGTGCAAAACCAGTGGACTTGTACACTGCCTAGCTTCTTTGGGCGCAATAGCTCTGCTGTCTTGTAATTCTTTAAGTTGAGGAGCGACATTGTGCCGTAATACAATGGGAACAGTTCTGGTCCGGCAAAATTTCGGCGAGCATTGTCTTTCAGAGTAATGTGTGCACCAAAATTGTCAGTCTTGCCTAAACCTCCAGAAAAGAGTTCTGGTAATTCTTTCAGCAACTATCAACAAAACCGCGCAACTGCTACGGTCGCAGGTTCGAATCCTGCCTCGGGCATGGATGTGTGTGATGTCCTTAGGTTAGTTAGGTTTAAGTAGTTCTAAGTTCTAGGGGACTGATGACCACAGCTGTTAAGTCCCATAGTGTTCAGAGCCAGCCACTGACAACAAATTTTCCTGAATGTTGAAGCCAAACAAATCAATTGAATCAAGGCTCTACAGGGAGGCAATCGAAATCGCTAAACACCCAAATAATTTCAACCGAAAGCAGGTGGGCGTGAAATGAAACGGTATATGGGTGCCGGTGTTAAAGAAGATGTGTACCACCCGTCCACTACTGGGTGATGGCAACGGCGATCGACGGCGGTCAAAACACGTGACGTCACACCGCGGCGCGGGAGCGCGCGGAAGCGGGATTTAGCGGCAGTCAGTAGGGAGCCAGTGGGTGTGTTGGACCTTCCATCGACCTACGGACGCCCTTGAAGATGTCTCCCGCAGTCGGAGACGAAACGTTGGGAATTGAGACAAAATTCATCAACCGACCACGGCATAACAGCCCGGATAATTATAATGGACAAGACTAAATATGTTCTCATAATCACGTGATGGTAACACCATGAGAGTCACTGTCCGTATATGAGAGCGATACATGGAAGGCAGAGTACATTTTCTGAGAACTGGTATGTCTTGTCCATTACAAGGTGTTAGGTGCGTACTAGTTTTAGACAGGCGTGGGTAGCCTAACATTGAGTGACGATTCAGCAATATAACAGAGTCACCCGTTTCCAACTGAAATTTCACATGTTTCCCACAAAGAAGCAAATGAATGAAAAGTTTGTTGGACTGGCGTATCACTGAAGAAAGTGCTGGCTTGCTAGTTTTGCTAATGCGTATTGCAGAGAGAACGAATATAGGCCTACTGCATTAATGACATTAATGGCCTTGTGACTATACTTTTGTGTGTGTCTTTTAGACTTCAACTTCTTTTTCAAGTTCTGTCCACTGTTTCTGCAGCCATTTCGCCTTGGCTTCCCTGCACTTTCTGTTTATTTCATTACAAAGTGACTTACATTGTTGTATTTCAGTCTTTCCCTGAACCTGTTTGTACTTTCCTCTTTCGTCAATTAGTTGAGGTCTTCCTCTGTTACCCAATGTTGCTTTGCAGCTACCACCTTTTTACCTGTATCATTCTGTCCATCTCCTATTAATACCCTTTCAGAGATGTCCATTCCACCTGAACCAAATTATATACTGTGGTGTTCACTATTGTAACATCAACAGTCGTAGAGAACTGCTACACGTCTAAACCGTACATCAGTACTTCAGAAACACATTTATTTCCACGTGATTCATATGAACGATTCTTTTAAGCTTCAGTTACTCTCCATCGTTACTAAGCTATTATCTGAATTTATATCTTCTCCTAAATTCGTCTTACAATCCATTAACTTGAAAGCTTACTGTTCCATCCTCAGTACTCACCTTGGTGGGACAACTTATCAGAAGCGAACTGTGCGGGGGAGAGGCGTAAGACGGCTTGCAGAGAATGGCAATTTGCTCTGTTTCGTAATAGATGATAAGCTAGTCGAAAACATATGAGCAATTGCAGGTCCAGATCACATACACTGAGTGATCACCAAAACATTACACGACAAGGCATGGTCCCCTTATTAAAGTAACCCTGTAAACATCGCGAGTACAATCGTTTCGAGAGGAAAATGAGGGAATCGTTACCTGTAAGAAGAGACAGTAACTGTCTTTTGAATATCTTACAGACACGCTAAAGACCATGCTCCTTTGCTAAATACCTGCCAATGTTTCCAACAGAAGGCGCCAAGAGAGGGAAAAATTACGGTTTTACACGGAACGGAACACAGTGGTTACCGTGGTTACATCCAAGGTCATTATGAGACGTAAGAGTGATTGACTGATTTGACTGAATCAAATAAACATTGAAACACGTATGTAACATAGCAGCGATGGCGAGGCATTGTAGCATCTGTGACCAGAGAGTATGCGCTTGACCGCGCGAGTGTTGCGAGCGGTTCTCAGTCTGTCAGTCAGTCGTTGCGAGTCTGTAGCTCTGTCTAGTTGAGGGCAGTACTCTGTCAGTGGTCGTCGCGAGCAGTAGCTCTGTTCAGTGGCGTGCAGTACGCTAGTAGTCGTCATGCAGAGCGGTCGGTCAGTGGTAGCAGTCCAGTGGGATTGCGTGATGTGGTCTGGCGACAACACTGGTCAAGATGCTGAATGAGGTATACTGTTAATTAAGATAATCATCGGATAATGTAAAGTTTAATTATTGTAACTAATTTTCAACAAGTGCCCCCAATAATAACTTTGATTTCAAAAGCAATTTTACATAAAATTTTCATTTAATTGAAGTAACTATTTCGTTCCACTTCCCCTAAACAAAAGTTTCAGTTTTCAATTAGATTACAAAAAAAAAAAGGAAAAAAAAAGGAATATTATTATTTGCAATGCAGTTCCTCCAAGCGGTGCGCAACAACAAGAGCAGAAATTTGACTAGGTGTTGCAATGAGGTAAGAATTTAATTTTGATTTTTTTGCACAGGGCCAAAGACCGATATTTCGGTTTAATTGAATCATTATTATCACTGAGATTTTCTTATCGCTGAATGGACTTTAATGTTTTATGAAGAACTTATACTTGAGTCAGATTGCGATTCTCACTTTTATTGTCATTAAATTTAATTGCTAGGGAGGTTACGTTTGGCTCCTATTCATTTATTATTTCTGTCTTTAAAATTTCAGTGGAGAAGTTACACTTAGCGCAATGTCCATTGGCATTCATAAATAATATTACTGTCTTGTAAAATTTTTGTGGGGAGGTTACACTTGGCGACACCCAGTCCAGGATCGTATTTCGTTGAGAGTCTTTTGAGCGACAGTCAGATATCTGCTCTTATTTGCTTAGATATAATTAGGATTTGGCGCAACGCTTTTACTAATCTTGTGACTTTCTCTCTACAGGTCAACGGCAATTCGTTGCTCTGTTGTATTTGTGTTGCTTTTGCATTGTGCTTATTTATTTTGTGAAAAATTTTTGACTATTGTAAAAATGCCGCGAAAGACTGTGAATAGTGTATCGCGAGGTATTATGAATGAAATTACCGACTCAAACAACTTTACCGATAGGACATATGACACGCAGTGTAATGATGACAATCCTGCGTTCACTGACAATCAGTGCATTCCAACCACTAATGATGACTTTTGTCTTAATGATGAACAAACGAACTCGGTTATGTCCTCTGTTGATTTGACGACAATTGATGACGCAGAACGCTCTATTGTAATGAGCGCTGCCGAGCTTAACACACCCGATTTGGAAAACCCAAGTAACGCACAGACAAATTTGTCTAAGGAAAATGAACAGGATACTCAAAGTACGACGGATCTATTTAATTCCGAAATAATGTCTGACAGTGTACATCCGACTGACAAACCTTTTTGTAAATCTCAGAATAACCAAATGGTTACAGTAAGCGAGAGAGTTCCAGATCCGCCACTAAACAGCACAGAGAGTATAAACGCTAACTTTGGCTTTGAACAAATTTTGGTAAGATTGCTACAACAACAGAGTGAAGATTTCAAACAACAATTTAGTGAACAGAATGAAAATTTTAAACAAGATAATGAAAAACTCAAACAACACTTAAATGAAAAACTTGACAATAATGCCGAAGATCTCAAACAACTTAGGGAACAGAACAGACAGCTTAGTGAACAAATTAGAGCCGTTGCCGCACAGTGCCATGACACTAAGGAACAGTTGCGTGTGGAAATTGAGGCTTGTTCACGAAAAAATAGCGAAGAAATTAAGTCTGTTGCGCAAGAATTAAGGGAAATGCAAATAGCCGCAACAGAAACACTCAGAGACGAAATTAGCGGAGTCGCTAAACAATGCTCTGAAAAAGCTGCACAATTACGGGACGAGTTTAAAGCAATGACGGTAGAACTTTCGCGCACTATGGACGCAAAGATAGACGCGAAATTCGAACAACAGAATACTCAGATTAACGAGCGCTTTAATCAGCACATACAGAACAGTGATACGCGTTTCCGCAAATTTATTCAAGATCAAAACAAAGTAAAACGACAAGTCATGGAAACAATCACTGCACAAAGACAAGAGGACAAACGTAAAATGTTCGCGAAAGCAAAAACGTATGTAGACAATAATATTACTACAGTGTCCGACAAAATTAATACCATAGAACAATTGAACGCGGAATTAAGGGATGAAATTTCTGATCTTAAATCAAAAACAGATACACACACAGTAAATATTCAAACAGTGACAGATAGATTCGAATAATTAGATCTAACACAGGATTGCGATGTCATCAAAGCTGATGTTAAAAAACTGAGCGAAACTACGCGTAAGTTGCAAAAACAGATTAATCCGTCTGATTCTAAAACCGATGATCAGGTTAAAATGCTGTCTGAAAAATGTGATGAATTGGCCAGTCGTATTGATGTCATCGAAAATACTAATGACAATAAATCAGACGATACTGCACCGGTTTCATTTATCCAAACACCTGAATTTCAAAATTTACAGCAGACAATTAATGAGATCGATTCATCTAACAACACGTTACGTAGGAAGTTGTTAAATTTACAACAAGAAGTAACAGAAATGAAAAACATTTCAGTTAATAACATACCACGACCGACGTCACTTTATGAACATGTGTCAGACTCACGCAGTGCGTATAATTTGGGTAATCTACAGAGAGTACGGGACTTAGATTCCGATCAACCACAGTTCAATAGATTCTCTTACGATCCTGAACCTGTTCCATTACACAGAGATGTGTCAGTGAGAAAGTTTAAGGTTTTCAAAAACGATAGAACGCAGATTCACCCACTGGATTGGATTCAACAATTTAGCTTTGCTCTTCCACCGACTTGGCCTGTAACACATAAACTTGAATTTATTTGCAGTTTTGTGGAAGGCGAATCGGCAACTCGTATGAGACCGATCGCGAGGCAATGCTACTCAGTAGAGGAATTTCAGAATGCTTTTCTATCAGCGTACTGGTCGAAGACGACACAGCGCGGAATTAAAGATCAGTTGATTAGTTTGCCGAATTACGAGAACTCCAATTTTCCCAGTGTGACGCAATTTTTTGAGCACATGGTACAACAAAACCAGTACCTAAGTGAACCGTACAGTGAATCCGCACTTATACAATTATGCATTTCCAAATTACCACGGTCATTACGAGTGTCACTTCTAACAGGTCAGCAAAAAGAAAATATTTCAGCGTTCAGAGATCTTTTACAGCTCTTGGAAGTACAGCAATTTGATTATTCTTTTGTAAACAAAAACTTTTCGTATAATAACCAAGGTCAACAAAAGTATAGCAATTATGATCAGACACGTAATTTCAATAGGAAAGATAACAGACGCTTTAGGAACGACAACTACCAAAACTCTAATAACAGCCAAAATTCTGATTATCAATATCGTCAAAATTTTCAGCAACAGGAACCACACTTTAGTAACAATAGAGGTATTTCACAACAACAACATCAAAATCAGCCGGTTAGCATACCTAACCAACAATGGAATGCACAAGGTCAACCAGGCTTTAATGTTCCGCCGCGTGCACGTATAGTCCCTGATGCAAGAAATAGTAACGTACGGCAGCAAGGAAACAACTACGTACAAAGAAGGCAGTATTTCAATTCCTATCGTAATGCACCGTATAGGAATGACTATTACGACAGACGTAAAAATAATGAGGACAATTTTCAGCGTACATCTAACAACAGTCGGTCATACCAACAGCAAAATCATACGCAAGAACATATTCTCATGAATGAACCCGACAGTAGGTACCATCCAGAGCGTAACACGTCTGGAAGAAGTAATAGGACAGTTGAAATAGTCGAAATGCCACAGAATCCTCCTAATAACAATAACACGTCAGATAGAATCTGACTAAATACTGCACAGGACGCATCTTCTAATAACACAAGCACTACCTTTGACACGTAAAATGTTGTTCACGAAAATGTAATTACTTTTGACGATATCAGAGACACTCTCTTGCAGGAAAGACCAGTTATTCAGAAAACCATTTCACATCCTGTCATCGAAATTAAAATTGGTTCATCGAAATTCTCAGCAGTAATTGATTCCGGCTCACCTGTATCTGTAATAAATAAAGAAACTTTCAACGAGTGCAACAAAGAGAATATTTATCCGACATTACCTTTAGGCAAAACAAAAGTGAAAGGAGCAGTACCGAGTAAAGGAGTAGACGTTAAATTACAGACGCATTTATCATTTTGTATTGGAGGTCATACTTTCCACTCTAATTTTTGGATTGTTCCTTTATTGACAACAGACATTATTTTAGGTACGAATTTTCTGGTACAACACGACGCAGTTATCGATTCTCAAAATTCGTATTTAATGTTAAGGGATGAAAATGTACAACTTGCTTTAGAATTTCAGCATTCATTATCTGCGGAAGAACAAACAATTAACCGCACAGAGGTCATTTCCGCAACACGTAACATAGACTATAATCCCACATTGTTCACGGATACGTACGTACACAACTATAATACTCCAGACGAAGCTGACTACGACGTAATGCAATTGATTTCTGATAAGGTTAAAGAGAGCAGTGCAACTACAGACGACGAACGAACGCAATTACACGAAATTCTCTTACAGCAAGCTCCAGTTTTTGACAATGTTCCTGGTACTATGTCCGGTTTTATGTATGAATTTCAAGTCAAACAGCACGATACATTTAAAGCAAAGCATTATCCCATTCCATATATTCACAGAGAACAAGTTAAGAAAGAATTGCTGGATATGCTTGATCAAGGAATTATAGAACCAGCAGTTAGTCCGTACATAAACCCGTTGCATATTGTTAAGAAAAAAGATGGCTCACTTCGCCTCGTACTTGATTCACGTCACATTAATGACATTATTATTAATGAAACTGATCGACCACAGACACTAGAGGAACTTTTACAGAAATTTCACGGTACTGCTATTTATTCTACACTAGATTTGAAATCGGGATTTTGGCAAATTCAACTACATCCGAATTGTAGAAAATATACAGCTTTTCTCTGTTTTGGCGACTGTTATCAATTTTGCAAATTACCGTTCGGCTTAACTATTTCTTCTGCAGCTTTTATTCGCGGTTTGAACACAATACTTCCGACAGAACTTAAAGACAGAATTACGACGTATGTAGACGATATTCTTATCGCAGAAGCTAACTGGTCTGAACACAATATGATTCTTGAACAACTGTTGCAAACTTTTCATGCTCAAGGACTCACAGTTAATCTTAGTAAATCGCACTTTGGCAAAACTTCTATAAAATTTCCTGGACACGTGATTTCAGCAGAAGGCATTGCACCTGATCCGGAAAAACTTCAAGCTCTACGTGACATTACTGTTCCTACGACAAAGAAACAACTACGCAGTTTTTTGGGCTTAATTAACTTTTTTCGTAAATTTATTCATTATTCCGCTTTAGACACGCCTAGACTATGCCAATTAACAGGTAAAAACACTATTTGGTCTTGGGATAAGCAAGCACATTCTGAATTCATGAACCTGAAGCTTGCTTTGTTGAATGCTCCACTTTTATCGCACCCCGATCTTACTAGAAATTTTTCCATTGCCACCGACAGTTCTAACACCGCTTTAGGCGTACATATTTTCCAGGAAATTGAAGAAGATGGCTCTACAGTAATCAAAAACATCGCATTTGCAAGTCGCATTCTGTCACCTGCTGAACGAAATTATTCCGTTACAGAATTGGAAACATTATGTGTTGTATGGGCTTTTACGAGATTTAGGCACTTTCTTTATGGCAGACACACCACCGTTTACACAGACCACAGAGCGATACAATTTTTGCTTTCAGCTAAATTTACTCACGACAGGTTAAGTAGATGGAAACTTTATTTGCAAGAATTTAATTTTACGATTGTTCACATTCCCGGCACACAAAATGTTATAGCAGACGCACTATCGCGTTCTCTCGGCAACAATCAGCAAGACGTAGCAACCAACTTCTGCAAAACAAATTTCAGTGTCATGTACACTCAGCAAGTTGCATTTGAAAATTTTATTTCATCGTCATTACAGGACATAGCGCAAGAGCAAAATAAGGACAATGTGTGGAAAGAAATTAAACACCTTTGGCAAGATAGGAAAAATGTTACGATTAGGAACCACTACACTGTACGCAATGACATTCTGTTTCGCCGCTCTCATCCTGACAGCAACAATTGGTTATTATGCATTCCTGACGAACTGGTTAACAAATTAATTTGGTACACTCATTTAAGTTACGCACATTACGGAGCACGAAAATGTTTTCTTATACTGAGACAGAACTCTTATTTTACTAACATGGAGAAACGTATACGACGAGTTTTAGCGTCTTGTAAAATTTGCCAGAAAGCTAAATCAGACACCACTTCACATATTCCTCCATTATATCCCATTATACCTGTTAAATTAAGACACATGGCCGCAGTAGATATTTTTGGTCCGATTCCGAGAACTAACAGAGGTTTTTGCTACATCTTTGTCGCTGTTGAGCTCACTTTAAAATTTGTTACTTTCACTCCGTTACGTAAAGCTACTGCTAAAACTGTTTCGAAAGCATTTGTAAAACATTTTCTATTTCATGTAGGGCATGTGATGAAAGTAATTTCTGACAATGGATCTCAATTTCGTAGTAGCGTATGGACACGCATGTTACGAGCTAGAAACATTTCTCCGATTTATATATCCAAGTACCACGCCTCTTCGAACCCCTGTGAACGGTTAATGAAAGAAATTGGTAAACTGTGCCGAATATACTGTCACAAAAGACATATTGATTGGGATACACACATACTCTCATTCCAAGATGTAATTAATTCCATTCCAAATGAATCCACTATGTTATCTCCGTCTATTATACTGAAAAACGTTGAACCACCAAACAAAATTAAAGAATTAGTAAACTTCCCCAAATGTCGTCGACTAAGACACCACGAAATAATTGACATTGCGCTGAACAACATCAAACGTGCCGCAGAGCGCCGGAGAAGACGGCAAAAACAGGTTTGTAGACTCCGAGACTTTCACGTTGGACAGAAAATATTAGTACGTACACATTATTTATCCAGTAAATTAAAAGGTAAGTGCAGTAAATTTGAACTTCTATACGCAGGTCCATATCGGATTCGCAGCATCCCTCACCCCAATGTTGTACACGTCGAAACTTTGAGAACCAAAAAATCGAAAGGCAACCACCATATCTCAAACATTAAACCGTTTATTGAATGAAGACACTTTATGATTCAACACACTATGATGTCATTTATTAATGCAATTATTTCACTTGACTAATTACTGATGATTATCGCATTTTTTCTTGGCAAGTGCCCGGCAAGGTAAGGTTAGCAGGTCGCTTTTCTTGTCGTTACACATCAGACCGTGCACATTTTCCACTTTTCTTGTGTATATGATTGTACTCCAGTTTTGTTTATATGCACTGTGAAATAGTTAAGATATAACACACCAGTTGACTTTGACATTTTTTTTGCCTTATGACATCACAACATCGTGACTGTTTTACATTTTTGCTGCTGCATTGTGATATTATCTGTACATTTTGCATCTGAACACTGTCAATGTCTTTGACATATTACGTTTTCTGTCATGTTATGCTGTATGGTTAATTATGTTACCATAAACCAGTCATTATTTAATGGGTATATGATTTAAATGCAAGACATTAATCTCTGTTCATCAATTTCAGAAAGAAATGATGCGTGTAAGAAATAAATTCAACAGAAATGGGAATTTCACCTACGGAATAAACGAAAGAAGATGCAATAACTTTATGAGGAAGAGTAAATGGATCAGGATTAACAAGCATTAACAAGAATATACTATACTCATCATAGAATAGCAGTCTTAACTAATTTTTTCTTTCAGAATACAAGGTGATTGATGCAGGCTGTCAGACTGAACTACACATCTTAGTTTTAGTGATGAAATATGCGAGAGATAAGGAATAATTGTATAATGAGTAATGAAGTGATTTTTTGCAGATGATAATGAATACTGATGAATAATGATGAAGGATATGGTATTATGAATAATGAAGTTTTTATTTACAGGTGATGATAATAGTGAAGTTATGATAATATGGATAATGAAGTGATTGATAATGAAGTTTTTTTCTTTACAGATGAGGATAATATTGGAGTTTTATATTTATGCTATGTAGTTATTTAAGTATTTGTTGCAGTTTGTTTTGACAGCAGGTGTTATATTGCATAGTAGGATGACGGAAAGTTTTGGAAAGGACAGCTATGGAACACATTTTATACACATTTCACTACTTGTTAATTCGAAGTTCACTACTTTTCAGCATAGTGTGCGTTTCTTCTTTCAGGTCAATAATCCATTTTGTATTTTTTCCAGGAGATGCTTGTCATGATACTTACTAAAACTGTTACTTATTATACCTGTTCTAGTACTTGCTTTTTTATTTTTTTTACCCATTTGTGTTTACCATTTATAAATGTAATCACATATACTGCCTTGTTACATAACCTTGCTACAGCTGACTCATGACGAATGACGTTGCCTATCCTCATTGGCAGCAATAGGTCAAAAGCAAAAAGTGTTATGCCTCAGCAATTAATTATCGATCCCAACGCAATGCATTGCTAACAAAAAAAAGTGTATTAACAGTCCCAAATAGTGATACCAGTTTGAGAAAATTCTGAATAATACTGATTAGCTCTGAATAGTATGTCACTTGAGTAATGACTTCTTAATGAGACAACAAAAATTCACATATATATAAAATAATGCTTAGTAACTGGCTAGTAATTGCCACTGTTATTGTAATGAGACTACTTACAATCCCCATGATTATTAATGCTATGACTATAATTAACTGATTTTTAATAGTGAATTCCTAATGATCTGAATAATAATGAATGAGGAACAATGCTTTATACTATTCGATACCTGATGGCCACTGAGTGCCAATAATTAGTGTCACTTAATGAATTGTTATTAATTATCCCATTAATTAGCTCTTGTTTTCAATGTTCATACTTCGTAATTGGAAATGAATGTGACTGTTTAATAATGCTTTGTAATTAGAAGAAGGCTAATGATTCTTACTAGATTGGAATGACACATAATTAATTAACTATGCTATTGTTTAATAATGCTTTGTAATTAGGAAAAAATTAATGATTATTACTATTGGAAGACAAATGATTAATTAATTATGCTATACTTTATAACTGGAAATGAATGCGATTGTTTCATAATGCTTTGTAATTAGAAGGTTAATGATTAATACTATATTGGAATGACAAATGATTAATTAACTATGCCATACTTTGTAACTGGAAAAGAATGCGATTGTTTCATGATGCTTTGTAATTAGGAGAAGGTTAATGATTAATACTATATTGGAATGACAAATGATTAATTAACTATGCTATACTTTGTAACTGGAAAAGAATGCGATTATTTAATAATGCTTTGTAACTAGGAAAAGAAGATTACTGATTCGATGTAAAACAATTAATGAACATTTTTCTGTAATACTACATACATGATACAGAAATGTTCAATAACTGGGCTATGAATGCCGCAAACTACTACTGTAATTGACAATATTATGTGACTTAATGTCCTTCACCTCATGAGCTAACTACCCTGAATTACTGCGATGTCCATTTGTCCTGTTATCCTAGTGATCACGGAGCACTATATTTGGTTTTGCACTAATTCTACGTTGATGTGCCGTGTAAGAGCGTGGTGTTGACAAGACATGCTGTCCACCACCGTGAGCGATGAAGACGTTATTATGGTCCCACTGTTTGGTGTACCTAATATACTGCCAAAATAAAAAAAAAAATGGAATATTACTACGACAGTTCAGTGTCTTGGCTACACTGATAAATTCTGAGGGGAAAAGAACTTCAAGTTGTGTCACTTGGTGTTGTACTTCTGTGGAAAGATATGGACTTTCAGAACAGCTGTGTGCAATCTAAAGTGCTACAACCATGATGCAATCCTTCCCTTTCCTATCCCAATTCTTGTCACATAGTGAAAATCATTTTTTGCTAACATTATTTATGTTCATGGGTTATACATTTTTTTTCGATTCGCTAAACTCCAGTGCGAGTACACTTATGTCACTGGTCGACATGATATTTTTTGCTATTATGTTTATTTATTGCCAAAATGCTAAAGACATTTTTTTTGATTTGTTCTGAAGTACAGTATATGTGCACTTTTGTCTTTTATATTGTATATACATTTTTTATTTTCTGAACTACAGTGCATGTGCACTTCTGTTAGGTGTTAATATATTTTCTACTGAACTTCAGTGCCTGTACACTTTTCTCATTTTTCAATATGATTTCTACTATTCTGTATATTCAATACTTTAATGTGTATGCACTTATGTCATTTGTTACTAATTGTACATACATTTCATCAATTACTGATATGTTCTCAACTGCAGTGCATGTGCACTCATGTCACTTGTCAACATAATATTTTTTGCCAGTCTGTTTATTTGTTCTGAATATGCTAAAGAATTTTTTTCAGTGCCTGTGCACTTTGTTATCTGTCAAATAATTTGTATATACATTTTTTCTGATTTGCTACTATGTTTTGTACTCACATTTTGTCTTTGTCTGATATATTTTGTACTTAGTGCGTGTGCACAACATTTAAATATTCTGTAAGTTGTAGAATTTTGTTAATTAAAGAAAAATTTTGCCGCGCTTGGCAAGTCCAAATGACTCACCATCGCTGCCAAATTTTTGCCCCCCCCCCAGTGGAGGGTTATGAAACACGTATGTAACATAGCAGCGATGGCGAGGCATTGTAGCATCTGTGACCAGAGAGTATGCGCTTGACCGCGCGAGTGTTGCGAGCGGTTCTCAGTCTGTCGGTTAGTCGTTGCGAGTCTGTAGCTCTGTCTAGTTGAGGGCAGTACTCTGTCAGTAGTCGTCGCGAGCAGTAGCTCTGTTCAGTGGCGTGCGGTACGCTAGTAGTCGTCATGCAGAGCGGTCGGTCAGTGGTAGCAGTCCAGTGGGATTGCGTGATGTGGTCTGGCGACAACACTGGTCAAGATGCTGAATGAGGTATACTGTTAATTAAGATAATCATCGGATAATGTAAAGTTTAATTATTGTAACTAATTTTCAACAAGTGCCCCCAATAATAACTTTGATTTCAAAAGCAATTTTACATAAAATTTTCATTTAATTGAAGTAACTATTTCGTTCCACTTCCCCTAAACAAAAGTTTCAGTTTTCAATTAGATTACAAAAAAAAAAAGGAAAAAAAAGGAATATTATTATTTGCAATGCAGTTCCTCCAAGCGGTGCGCAACAACAAGAGCAGAAATTTGACTAGGTGTTGCAATGAGATAAGAATTTAATTTTGATTTTTTTGCACAGGGCCAAAGACCGATATTTCGGTTTAATTGAATCATTATTATCACTGAGATTTTCTTATCACTGAATGGACTTTAATTTTTTATGAAGAACTTATACTTGAGTCAGATTGCGATTCTCACTTTTATTGTCATTAAATTTAATTGCTAGGGAGGTTACGTTTGGCTCCTATTCATTTATTATTTCTGTCTTTAAAATTTCAGTGGAGAGGTTACACTTAGCGCAATGTCCATTGGCATTCATAAATAATATTACTGTCTTGTAAAATTTTTGTGGGGAGGTTACAACATAATCTACACTACTGGGCATTAAAATTGCTACACCAAGAAGAAGTGCAGATGATAAACGGATATTCATTGGCCACCATTGACCAGACGTTTTCAATTGGTGAGAGATCTGGAGAATGTGCTGGCCAGGGAGCAGTCGAACATTTTCTGCATCAAGAAAGGCCCATACAGAACCTGCAACATTTTCACGAAATTTGGGTGCATAGGTCCTGAGAAATCAGTACCCAGAACAACCACCTCTGGTCGTAATAACGGCCTTGATGCGCCTGGGCATTGAGTCAAACAGAGCTTGGATGGCGTGTACAGGTACAGCTGCCCATGCAGCTTCAACACGATACCACAGTTCGTCTACAGTAGTGACTGGAGTATTGTGACGAGCCAGTTGCTCGGCCATCATTGAACAGACGTTTTCAATTGGTGAGAGATCTAGAGAATGTGCTGGTCAGGGAGCAGTCGAACATTTTCCGTATACTGAAAGGCCCGTACAGGACCTGCAACATTTTCACGCAATTTGGCTGCATAGATCCTGAGAAATCAGTACCTAGAACAACCACCTCTGGCCGTAATAACGGCCTTGATGCGCCTGGGCATTGAGTAAAACAGAGCTTGGATGGCGTGTACACGTACAGCCGCCCATGCAGCTTCAACCCGATACCACAGTTCATCAAGAGTAGTGACTGGCGTAATGTGACGAGCCAGTTGCTCGGCCACCATTGACCAGACGTTTTCAATTGTTGATAGATCTGGAGAATGTGCTGGCCAGGGAGCATTCGAACATTGACTGTATCCAGAAAGGCCCGTACAGTGCCTGCAACATGGGCTCGTGCATTATCCTGCTGAAATGTAGGGTTTCCCAGGGATCGAATGAAGGGTAGCGCCACGGGTCGTAACACATTTGAAATGTAAAGTCCACTACTCAAATTGCCGTCAATGCGAACAAGAGGTGACTGAGACGTGTAACCAATGGCACCCCATACCATCACGCCGGGAGAATCGCCAGTATGGCGATGACGAATACACGCTTCCAATGTGCGTTCACCGCGATGTCGCTAAACACGGATGCGACCGTCATGATGCTGTAAACAGAACCTGGATTCATCGGAAAATTTGTCATTCGTGCACCCGGATTCGTCGTTGAGAACACTATCGCAGGCGCTCAGGAGACTGTCATGCAGCGTCAAGGGTAACCGCAGCCATGGTCTCCGAGCTGATGGTCTATGCTGCTGCAAACGTCGTCGAACTGTTCGTACAGATGGTTGTTGTCTTGCAAACGTCCTCATCTGCTGACTCAGGGATCAAGACGTGGCTGCAGGATCCGTTGGAGTCATGCGGATAAGATGCCTGTCATCTCCACTGCTTGTGATACGAGGCCGTTTGGATCCAGCACGGCGTTCCGTATTACCCTCCTGAACCCACCGATTCCATATTCTGCTGACAGTCTTTGAATCTCGATCAATGCGAGCAGCAATCTCACGATACGATAAACCGCATTCGCAATAGGCTACAATCCGACATTTATCAAAGTGGGAAACGTGATGGTACGCAATTCTCCTCCGTCAACTGCTGTTTGTGTATGAGAAATCTGTTAGAAACTTGCCTCATGTCAGCACGTTGTAGGTGTCGCCACCGGCGCCAACCTTGTGTGAATGCTCTGAAAAGCTAATCATTTGCATATCACAGCATCTCCTTCCTGTCGGTAAAATTTCGCGTCTGTAGCACGTCATCTTCGTGGTGTAGCAATTTTAATGGTCAGGAGCGTAAATGGCGGGAACGCGGTCTAACATGGCCTAAAATTGGTACTCCTAAGAACAGAAACATCATAAGGCTTACGACCACGCGATGCTCCGTCACACTTTGCTAACTCCACCTCCCTTCAAATAGCACTTGGTGGCAGGTAGCGAGGGAGACGTTCGGTGCAATTCGAAACACTCCAGTCATAGGCCGTTCTGGGGTACACGTTTTTCTGTTCCTTTCCGTTTCTGCATTTTTTTTTTCGAGTTCAAAATTGGCTTGAATTATAGGATAGATGTTTACATTAGAATTTCAACACGCCAATTTTTTTCTCGTCTTTCGTTCGGTGTTTGGCCACTATTTCTGACTCCCAAAGTAACATGTTATTTCAGGTGGTGGAGGAGAGATCTTCCTTAGACCCTCCTGTCTTCCTCACGCAAGGTACCTCTTTGTTACTCTCGAAAAAACGTTCTGTTGCAGGGTGGGGAAATGACGTTCTTCCCCATAGTGTATTTTTCCTTCCTCTGTCCCGATGATACGTTAATTATGAGCCAGCCACACTATCATCCAAACGTAGTCGCATGGAACTGGCAATGAAAGAACTTGAATGAAATTAAACATTTAACGTGACCCATTTTCGTTGCAGCGAGCCTGCCAATATAACATTTAGGATGGCAGACACTCTGTGGTGCCTTCAGCATGACTTACGGATGGCACATCGTGTCACTTTATATGAAGAGGACTACTGGTCTCCACTAAAACTGATTCTGTAATCTCTTTCTCTTTATATGAAGAGGACTACTGGTCTCCACTAAAACTGATTCTGTAATCTCTTTCTTACGATGAAGTCATCCAGAAGCCTTTGTGCTCTCTCATTCCCACTACCAAACTCCTGTGTTACCGTAACTGTCCCATCTATTGCTTAGCCTATTATTGCTTGGTTTGCTGTAGATTCTAATGAGAATAACCCTACCACTGAACTGTTCACAGTAATTCTATCTCTGCCCTGCATTCCCATTCTTAACAAATACCTTAAAATTTATAAAATCTTTCTTTCCAAATGTCTAGTCATCATACTTTAATTTCTGTATACGTAAGCGAACGAGGTAGTTAAAAGGTTTTTGAAAAGAAAAAGATTTTTTAAATTTTAAGAGATTACTTAAGGTCGCTTTACCCTTCCCTGAAAATGTCAGACATTAATAATAACGGATCCTACTCTCGTTATACCATTTTCTGCTGCTGTTGTACTATATATTTGCCTGATGAGGAATCCTTATCTTCTTTCCATTTCACTTCATTGACACCCGTTATAGGGAATCTAGATGGAACGTTTTCATTTCTATTTACAGATTTTCAACCTCCCTACCGAATTCAGAATTCTGACATTTCACATTCCGACACATAGAACGTTGATTACTAAATATTTTTCTCGTGATTTCTTCCATGTTGGCAGACCCCTTCCAGAGATGCGACTGGGCGAACAGTTCTTACTATCCAGGTGTCCTGTGGATACACATTACGTTCTTTTGATCTAGTGGTTATCCTTGCGTCTGCATTCCTATGTCTTTGATCATGGCTAATTCTTCCGGTTTTTGTGGTCAGTTAACTTCCCCAAGGACAAGAGGGTGTCCCAAAACTCTGTGTGCTGCTCCAGCCTTTTGATAAAGCGTGGTTCTCTATACCGGAAGTATTCAGATGCAACTGATAATGATTTTTATTCAAAGGTGTTAGTGGCTAGGGTGTAATGCAGGACCCAGAAGGCTTGATTAGTCTTCAGAGACGCCACCACTGGAATACGGGTCCTCAATGTTGCTGAGTTCTAGGAGAAAAAAATGTAAGAGAAGAATGTTGTGGGTACACGTGCCTAGTTATGGTAATGCAAAGAAGTAATATTTTCTATCGGAAATTGTGCTTTTCGAATCACTTTCGTAGAAACGGAGAAATGTTGTCAACAGGTTTCTGATATTCGTTAAGATAATAAAATGTATCTAGGATTAACACCATTTACTTCGATGGGAAGAAGTGGCGTTCTTTGGAAGAGATTCTTTCGCGTCAATATTTGCAGTGTCTAGATTACACGTCCACGTTAATCCCTGCCAGACCTCCGTAAAAAAAATGTGCAAAGAAAGGTATGTTTTATTTATCCGTGATATGAAAATTTTAATTTAGTTTCCAGGACGCGCTTATAGCGAGACGTTGGCGGATTCACATTGCTGTCGCCTTGTTGATGCAAAGTAATTGTACTGACGTGCAGGTAAATTTGATACGAATTGCTTTTAACTTTGCGCATCAGAATTAATTTTAGCCGCTTTTCATTTAATATCTGCGCTCCCGAAATGAAATGAATTAGTTGGCTTCATGGCGCTTAGCTCAAGAGCATGTATTCCGGAATTATGACTTCAGTGAGATTGAGATAAACAACTAAAACATGACGTCATACATTCTGCACGATACGACAAAATAAAGACAAACCAGTCGTATTATTTTGTATAAACTATTGTTGACATCGGTGCAACGTCTGTTATCTGGCATCATATTTGACATATTCACGTTTTGCTTTGCATTACACGTATAATCTTTTACCTTGTGTGGATATAATGTGGTACAAAGAGTTGCTTCAGTGTCAGACATCTATTATAAAGGGTTCTCTCGATTTCCCGTCCTGCGCAATAATCTTTGCAGGACGTGTTTTTACTACAGTATCTTCCCCTTTCCAATGCGTTCAACGCTGTCTCAAAGGGTAAATCGTGCCATACTCAGAGAGTGAATCTTGAGAAGCCGATGAAGTATCCGTGTACCGTCTTTTATGGCAAGGTCCTAGTGGAGATGGTTTATCATTGCCTACCTGCAAACTGCTTCAGTCCGGAACCGCGCTGCTGCTACGGTCGTAGGTTCTAATCCTGCCTCGGGCTTGGATGTGTGTGATGTCCTTAGGTTAGGTAGGTTTAAGTAGTTCTAAGTGTAGGGGACTGATGACCTCAGATGTTAAGTCCCATAGTGCTTAGAGCCATTTGAACCATTTTGAACCTCCAAAAACTGTGATGAAGTATCGCGCGGATGACTGTGACATGTGCATGTGCAGTGCACTTCCCGCCAAAGGCAAAGGTCCCGAGTTCGAGTCTCCATCCTGTACACAGTCGTAATCTGCCAGGAAGTTTGATTTGGGGGCCATCGGTCCCATCGGATTAGGGAAGGCAGTCGGACGTGCCTTTTCAAAGGAACCATCCCGGCATTATCTTGTAGCGATTTAGGGAAATCGCGGGAATTAGGATGGCCGGACGAGGGCTTGTACCGCCGTCCTCCCGAGGGGCGAGTCCCATGTGCTGATCACTGCTCCACCTCGCTCCGTACGCTAGAGGACCACGCTGGAGGACTCAGCTGAAAGACACATAACAAAATGGCACTACTCATGTATCGTGCAGAAACGTCTTTTTTGTGTCTGAAGGAGAACACCGTCGCAGCGATCCATGGATAACTGGTGGAAGCGACTGGCAACATGTATCGTCATATAACACAGTGAGTAGATGATCCAGCCGCTACCAATGTCGCTCGATAAATCTAAATGACGAAGAACCAAATGACAGACCATCTTACTGTGAGTAACCGGGAATCTCAGTGGACTAGGAGGCTGTAATGGTTGAACACTTGCGTACCTCAATTGAGATGATACTGAAAAAAGTTATAATCAGCTGTGGATCATATTTTGATGTCTTGCATGACACTTTCCCCACCACAAAGCTAGCCACCTGCTGGGTTCCGTGGCCGCTCAGACCCATCCAAAAAGTACGCACTTCGGCAACGAAACCGGAGGTCCTGCAAACCGTATGATGTAAAATAAGGGTAAGAAAACAAAACGAACAAAATCTGTCTTTAGGCCGCATTTTCTTAGATCAGCTACACCATAAAATATGTACACTTTATACAATTTCTCAATAAACAAAATTCACTAACGATGGCACAGAGATGTCGACACATGTTTGGCTAACAAGAAAAAACAGTGCTTAGCATATAATGCGGAACCTATATCCAATAACTTTAACTGCAAACGCGGAAAAACACAAGAGCTGCAAATCCAAAAGATGAATATATCTATTCAATGTTCGGAATCAGGCCAATGCGCATTAGAAATAAACAGGATTTTCTTGTGACCTTTAGTTTCATTCCATAGTGAGATGAAAGCCTTTATCACTATAACTGTGCGACCTACAGCACCCATATTTCATACTTAATTCTGTCAACCCTGTTGAAATTCAGATTTTAAGTAGAGTCCAACGCATGACCTTGTCTAAACAGTCCACATGATCTTGCGGGCAGTGGTGCATTCAATTATAGGTCAATGATCTTGGCGCCATCACACTGGTATGCTTATGGCTCATCCTTAGTCTCACAATAACCAGTCTTCAATGTGTCAGACGATGGGTAATTTGGCGAAGACCCTGGTTGTAGAAAGCTGCATTTTGGTTGTTCAGGAAAGCTTGAACATCACCTTGTCATCGTTCTGGAAACGCGTACCATGTAATGTTTTCTTCGCCGTCGTTTGATCATGGCACTGACTCCCAAATGGGCGGCATAGTAATAAGAGTCCATGGTGTAGGAAAGCATCCAGGTTCGGATGGACTCCCAGTACGGTACCAGCCCCTTACTGAGCCTGCGCTTGTCACAAGTCTCTCACCCAGTGCAGTTTCAAGCGGCTAGGAAACAACCACAGGTGACTGCTGCATATAAAAAGGGCATATGAACGGACCTGAAAAATTAATTACAGCCACAGGAAATGTTGAACCTGTGTCGCCAATCCAGATGACCTCTTAAAGGGCTCCGGAACGCCCTATACTTGCAATGTTAAAATAACGCTTATAAATTACATCTTTCCTCACAAAGTATTTGAGGTAGGAAGTTGAACTTTTTACAGATTATTTATTGGAATATGGGCTACAACTTAACACAGGGATTTTACAAAATTTTAGTTCAGTTATTAAAGATGATTTTTTTTCAATTGTACTGAAAATTCACAACATTTTTTTGCAATTTTTTATTTATATATTCAAAAATATACAGTTTTTTGGAAAAAGGCTGTGTTAAATTATGCAGAAGGTACTGTGTAACATTTACTGAAAGTTTGAAACAAATATGTTTGGAAGATCCTTAGAAAACATGTAATTAGTATGAGAAAATAAAAGTTTTGGGAATCGAGCGACAAAGATTGGATTAACTTTTTAGTGCATTCCAGGTCCATAGGATGGATTATCTTCATCCTCTGCAAACTCCTCCTCCAGCTTCCTCTTGTTCCTCCTCCTGTTTACTCTTGCTTGTATTTCTAGACTCTTTACAGCCCTGTCTGCAGCCCGAAGGCGTTCCTTGTCTAAAGCAAGCATCGCTCGTTGTTGTGTTCGTAGATTTTGCTACCATTTTCTTCAGTTGCGGTTACTGCAACACTGTTCCAAAAGGTGGTCATGTATGAACACTTATCACATTTCAGTTGTATTTCACTAGCAAGTCCTACGTGCTTTATTATGGAGAGTTCCAGACCAACTTCACTACAATGAATACATCTTACACAGTTTGAAAAAATTCCTTTGAGAACCGACATATCAAATATTTCATTCACATCCGATTCGCCCATAAAACATTCATAGTTCTCACTCATTGAACCAAGCTTCTTCTGTGAAGTATTTTCTTTCCCACTTTGACTGCTATGGGCAGGTGTACTTGAGAGGTTAGGTTCACTCACTTGATTATCGTCTTTATTGTTTACAGTAATAACACATACCTTTGGCTTTCCAACATTTCTCCTTTTCTTAAAAGCCTTCAGAGGATTTCTAATAACTTTACTTTTACTCATTATTATACTTCCACAAAACAGAGACTCAAGAATCAGAATTAATTACGAATATTTTCGAGTAAATAAACATGAAACAATCGACAATCACACCAGCGATATATATTGAACCATCACAGGTTAGCCACAACACATTCTTTTTCTCACATCACTAAAATGTACCCGATGAACACCGACGTTAATAATAACACCATTTGACAGCAATTTAACAGCGCCACAGTGGGTCACGCCCATGTAGAACACATTTGAAAAAAAATTTAAAAATAGTTGTAGTCTTCGGAATTGAATAACTTATATAATAGTCTGAAGATTCAGAAAACGCAAAAAAGTAAAAATTGAACTTTTCATGATTTTGAGCCTTTCCGGAGCCCCTTAAGCCATCTGATCACCGCGAGTGCTCAGTTTGGCACTACGATCACGACAAAAAATAGTACACAAATATTTGAGAATATGTGGATTTACCACAGCCGAAACAGGCGAATAGAGAAGAACAATCGAGGTAGGTGACGCTAAGTCCATTTTTGGGACTGTCGTGCTACGGCGGGAACATATTATACTCGTAGCGGGCAATGCTACCGATAACTCGCGACGAGACCACCGGAGTCTGTCAAGACTATGTGTCGTGGGAAGCCGTCCAAACGATGGCATTGCTCCACGACAACGCCTCATGTCTTGCTGCACTGAACGCTGGCACCTGTATGGGTCGTCAAATTTTGTTACCGTACTGTGCGTCGTGGAGAGTACCTTGTACCACTGCCATTCACTTCCTATTCCGTTCCACTCGCAAACAGAGGCAGGGAAAATCAACTTGACTGTGCGGCTCCATACGAGCCCTATTTTCTCTTTCATCTTTTGAGCCCTTTCACGAAATGCACGTCGGCGGTAGGAGAAGCATTCTGGAGTCAGCTTCAAATGCCGCGTCTCTAAATTTTTCCAATAGTATTCCCCAAAAAGAACGTCGTCATTCCCCCAGGGAGGACCACAGCATCTCCGCAATACCTGTACGTTGATCGAACTTACTGGTAACAAATCTGGCAGTCCGCCTCTTAATTGCTTGGATGTCTTCCTTTAATCCGACCTGTTGCGCATCCCGAACGCTCGAACAGTACTCAAGAACTGCGTCGCATTGGTGCTCTATACGCGGTCTCCTACACAGATGACCGGTATTTTCCCGAAATTATCCCAATAAATAGAAGTCGACCATTTGTCATTTGTCTTCCCTTCGACAGTCTTTACATGCTCTTTCCATTTCATATCGTACCGTAACTTTGTACCTAGGTATTTAATCGTTGTGACTGTGTTAATCAGCAGGCTTGTCACACTGCATTCATTACGGGACTGGTTTATCTTATTATCTCTTTCCATTATTTAGGGCAAGCTGTCATTTATCACATAAAATAGAAATTTTGTCTAACGCATCTTGTAGCCTGCTACAGTAACTCAATGATGACACCTCCCGTACGCCACCGCATCACTAGCAAACGGCCGCAGATCGCTGCTCACCCTGTCCGTCAGATCATTTACGTTTATGTGGAATAACATCGGTCCTATCACACTTCCTGGGTCTCTGATGAACATTCACCGTTTAGGACAAGGTAGTGGATTCTATTAGATGGGAAGTCTTCGAGCAAACTAGTTATGGTCGTAGCTTCATTATCGGTCTGCAATGGGGCACACAGCGTCAAACGTGAGACGCCCTGCTAAACCCGCAGGACAGGACAGGTAGTTTAAGTTTTCGAAAGGGGCCAAAATAAGCGGCTGTCAGTTACACTCGAACATACAACCTTTTATTAGATCAAACATTACAAAAGCTAAGAAATTTTTTTAAAAAGAGCTTTAGTTTTGGAACTTAATTAACGGCTGAATGCGCCGTACAATCTCATGCCTTATGGGCAAGATCACTTCAATTTATAAACGGCTGAAAGCCAATAACTTAAAACTCAACCAAAATCAGAAATTTAAAAGGCAAAGCCTTATCTTAAAACAGTTCCTTAATTAGGCTGAAGGCCGAAAGAATCTGACACTTTAAGAGCAAAACAACTTAAATTCAGTATCAGCTGAAGGCCCAACCCTTAAGACTTAATAACTTTAATTTTAAAAATGCCAAAAGCTTTACAAAAAACAGTTCTTAAATTAGGCTGAAGCCCCAAACCATCTGACGCCTTAAGGGCAAAACAACCTTCATCTAAAATTCGACTAGAAGCCATACAAGTACAAACAACAAGAACAAACAAGAAAAGGCAGTACACCCAAGAGCGCTCAGAAGTTCCGAGGGTCAGCTTGGAATTCAAACACTAATGCTCGCTTAGGTGGGACAGGCAGTCGGCCCAACAATTGTCGATCTGACGACAACCAAACCGACAGACAGTCAGCGGACCCAACGACAAGGTAACCTCTGCTTCACTCGACCAGCACACAGTAGAAGGTACTGACGCCCTCAACGAAACATACATTGAGCTGCCAAACTACACACTGTGCAGAACAGCAACAACACAATGAGGAAAATACTCTGCCTGAATTTATGTCAATGGCCAGGGAAGGTTACTGAAACGTTAATGGCCATAAGGCAGAAGATTCCGCTGGTGCACTTCAATTCAAATAACCAAGCACAGTTAAAAACCACCGGAGGGTGGCTAAAATTTGCCAACTTGAATACACACGTTGTTGCTCGCGGGAATATCCCAACAGCCGAGAACGAACTCCAAAAGGCACAATGTGAACAGTGGTGACTTGCTGGTAGATTAAGTCAAAACTCAACTTTCATGTCTAGGATCGGTGAGCCACGAACCTCATAGCAATGAAAACAGCACCACACCTCTGACACCACATAGAGGCCACCAGCAGGCCCAGCCAAACCATACGCCGTGGAGATTTCCTCACTACTCCACGCCAACCGACCAACTGCAGGCCTGGAAATAGTGGAAGGACCAAATATATGTCGGCCTATGAGACGACCAACCAGGCGACCAACCAACGGTCGTCCCACTCCAATCTCCCTCTGTCGGACAGTTCATGTGTGTCGCCAGCGGTCGGCGAGCACTGGCTGTCGGCGACTCACCGGCGCTCCGTCCCCGAGTTCACTGCTGCTGCGCCCCAACTGCACTGCTGGTCCGTCTCCAACTGACTGCCAGACACACGACGACCCTGAAATACTATCGGTCGCTCCAGAGATGGTACGACAGTGCACTTGTCGATACACGCTGCTGCTGCTACTCATGGGCAAGTGAGGCAGAAAGTTAGCGACTCCAGTAAATGGAATAAGAAAACGCGGCGGCAGTACGGTAATAGAAGATGACAAACGATAAATCGAGTAAGAAAACGAGGCGGCAGTACGGTAATAGAAGATGACGAACAATAAATGGGATAAACGCTTTTCTGAAATCTAACAATGTGGTATCTACCTTTTGTCCTTCATCCACGGCACGCAGGATATTATGTGACATAAGTCATGATGAGTTTCGCACGAGTGATGATTTACAGATAAAAACTTTCCCGTCACAAGGAAATTTGTTATATTTCAACTGAGAAATTCTTAAAGAACTCTATAGAAAGCAGATGTTAAGGTAATTTTTCAGGTCTGTTGCCCTTTTTATATGCAAGAGTCACCTGTGGTTGTTTCCTAGTCACTTGGAACTGCACTGGGAGTCCATCCGAATCTGGATGCGTTCCTACACCATGGACTCCTGTTACTATGTCCTCCATGTGGGAGTCAGTGCCACGATCAAACGACGATGAAGAAAACATTATATGGTACGCGTTTCCAGAACGATGACAAGGTGATTTTCAAGCTTTCCTGAACAACCAAAATGCAGGTTTCAACAACCAGGGTCTTCGCCAAATTACCCATCATCTGACACATTGAAGATTGGTTATTGTGAGACTACGGGTGAGCCCTAAGCATACCTATGTGATGGCGCCACGATCTGAACTCAGTGATCTATAAACGAACGCACCACTGCACGCAAGGTCATGTGGAGTGTTAAGACAAAGTCATGCAATGGATTCTACTTGACATCTGAATTTCAACAGGGATGGCCGAATTAAGTATGAAATATGGGTGCTGTAGGTCGCACAGTTACAGTGAGAAAGGCTTTCATCTCACTATGGAATGAAACTAAAGGTCACAATAAAATCCTGTTTATTTCTAATACGCATTGGATTGTCTCCGAACATTGAATAGATATATTCATCTTTTGGATTTGCAGCTATTGTATTTTTCCGCGTTTGCATTTGAAGTTATTGGATATAGGTTCCGCATTTTATGCAAAGCACTGTTTTTTCTTGTTAGCCAAACATGTGTCGGCATCTCTGTGCCATGATAAGTGAATTCTTTTTATTGAAAAAATAAAAATGTAAAAATATTTTATGGTGTAATTGATCTAACAAAATGCTGCCTAAAGACAGTTATTTTTCGTTTTTTTCTTCTCTTATTTTATATTGTATGGTTTTGCAGGACCACTGGTTCTGTTGCCGGAGCGCATGTTAAATTCGACTATCTGAGTACGTAAATTAATTCAGAAAAACAAGACTCTAACTCGAAGAAAATGGCACTGGATTCACATCATGACGTCGTGCAGAAGCGCTGCAAATGCTTATCATCATTCTAAAACTCAGATGCAGAGAATCGCCTCCGGAACAGTCTCAGTACAACCATCAACTAAATGAGGGCCGTTTCCCGACACTACAACTTCACGTAAAAACCTTCGAGGCAAAAAATAGAGGACAACACCTGAACTCTGCTACGTGACGTTGTCGAGTTCATAGACACAGCGAAAGGAAACTTGCTATAAGAGTCTACCACAATCAACGAACGAGTGTTCCAAAAAGGTCCCGCAAAGTCTATGTGCACAACCTGCCATGGTGATTGCGACCTAGGCCAAGCAGAGAATATTTGTGGCGGAGCGGACTGATCTTCCGCACTTGCGTTACACTGTGGCGTCATCTGTCCTATTTGGGAGTCCATACCCCGCCAAGTACAGTGTCGATGTGCTAACTTTTCGTACGAACAATCTCCCATTGTCCGTGGTGAAGTAAGTACTACATTTCTTTTTGCAAGGATTGGAGATCAACGCACGTGACTGTCGACTGTCATTTCGAACAAGAATCACACCCCGCTGTATATCGAGTCTATACCGAAGTGTAAAGCATCGGCACACTACAAGGTTCTTTATGCAATGCAATGAGCGAGGCCAAGATGTGCCTGTGTATTTTAGCAAAATGTTCAAATCTGAATCAGCTTCTGTTGCCTGTACAATTTTCCTATAGTTCAGAGGAAACTGTTGAAGCAATTTAGAATCCTGAGCATCGCTGAGACAACAAGATGCAGCAGAAGCGTCAAAGGATGTTGATCATCTGTTGGACGATACCCAATCTCGTAGTGGTATTGAGACAACAACAAAACCCTTCTTTGCAGTTTGTGGACAGTTGGTACAGGAACCGGCATCGTCGGTTCAAATGGTTCAAATGGCTCTGAGCACTATGGGACTCAACTTCTGAGGTCATCAGTCCCTTATAACTTAAAACTACTTAAACCTAACTAACCTAAGGACACCACAAACATCCATGCCCGAGGCAGGATTCGAACCTGCGGCCGCAGTAGTCGCGCAGTTCCAGACTGTAGCGCCAAGAATCGCTCGGTCACTCCGGCCGGCTCGGATTCATCGAACGAAACAAGGACTGCAGTACCTTGTGATCCGTTACTAAGTAGAATTTTCTGCCATACAAACAGTGGTCGAATTTGATGACATCGTAATACACAATAGCCAAAGCCTCTTTATCGATTTGTGAACACTTACACTGAGCTTTGGACACAACACTTTTGATGCGAAAGCAATAAGCCTGTATTTATCACCAATTCTGTGTGAAAGCACTGCACCGACTCCGTAACAAGACGCGTCAACTTGTAACACAACCGGCTTGTCGGGATCAAAGTGAACCAAGCATCGATCACTGAGCAAGGCAGCGTTAAGTTTTTGAAAAGCTTCGTGGCACTCATCTGTCCAAACAAAGCGGACATGTTGCGACTCATGCGATGCAATGGAGCTGCGATGTGTGCAGCATTCCGTATGAACTGAATACAATAGTTCATTTTTCATAAGACTGACTACAATTCTGTGACATTGTGAGGAACTGGCAGGCCACGTATAGCTAACAAATGTGACTGAAGAGGATGTACACTTTGACTCTTTATGACATGACCAAGATACTGCAACTTAGGTTTAAAAACTTCACACTTGTCCAGTCTCCACTTTAGTCCTGCATCTGATAACGCACGAAGCAAAGCACGTAAATTTGCATTGTATTCCTCAGGTGTACGACCCGCTACGACGATATCGTCCAAATAGTTTGAAGAGTTTAGTACTTGAGCAGTCAGCTGTTTCAAATACCGCTGGTAAATGGCAGATCGGAAGCACTGCCAAAAGGCAAACGCACATATTTAAACAAGCTCAAATGAGTGTTCACAATACACATGTTTTGAGATTCTGCATCTAGTGGTATTTGAAGATATGCGTCACGCAAACCAATTTTAGAAAAGTACCGACTAGTGCCTAATCTGTCCATGAGATCCTCTGGGCTTGGCAATCGATACGTATCAATCGCAGTTTGTGGGTTGACTATAGTCTTACAGTCAATACAAAGGGGAATGCGACCGGAAGGTTTGTGGATCAAAACAAAACAAAAAAAATGTTCAAATGTGTGTGAAATCTTATGGGACTTAACTGCTAAGGTCATCAGTCCCTAAGCTTACACACTACTTAACCTAAACTATCCTAACGACAAAAACACACACCCATGCCCGAGGGAGGACTTGAACCTCCACCGGGACCAGCCACACAGTCCATGACTGCAGCATTGCAAACCGCTCGGCTAATCCCGCGCGGCGGATCAAAACCAGTGTTCTGGCCCGTTCACTAGTTGTTATGGGCGCAGTAGCTCCGCTATCGAGCAATTCTTTAAGTTCAGCAACCTCTTTGTCCCGTAATGCAATGGGAACAGATTTGGCCCGGAAAAATTTCGGCTGAGCATTGTCTTTCACGGTAATATGTGCAACAAGAGTATTAGCCTTGCCTAAACCTTCAGAAAAGAGTTCTGGGAATTCTTTCAGCAAGCGAACTACACTGTCTTTGAAACTGAATGCAGTCACTGACATCACGTTGTCCTGAATTTGAAAACCAAAGAAGGCCAAATATGTTCTCACAGTTGCATGGTTGTAGCATAGTGAAAATCACAGTTCGCGTATGCGTGCGATACATGGCAGGCAAAGTACACTTTCCGAGAACGGGAATGTCTTGTCCATTATAAGCCGTCAGGTGCGTGCTAGTTTGAGACAGGCGTTGGGAGCCTAGCAGTTCATTACGATTCAGCAATGTAACAGAGGCACCCGTGGCTAACTGAAATTTCACACATTCTCCACTAAGATGCAAATGAAAAAAAGTTTGTTGGACTGGCGTACCATTGAAGAAACTGTTTTTTTGCTAGTTTTGCTAATGCCAGCAGCAGGCTTTGAATACATTGACTTGTGACTCTATTTTTGTGAGTGGACAGAATTCTTATGTTTGTTCTGTTGCAAACATATGGATTGTACGTGACCTTACTTGCCACAAGCATAACACTGTGCCTGTCGGGACGGCCAGTCGACATTTGTGCTGTGAATAGCACCGAGGGCATGACTTAATTCTGGTCGCCTGTTTAGAGAACTGTTTACACATCTCGGCGCACGTGTGTTGTTGCTGCCTATTGGACCACTCGTGAGCAAGGTACAACGCAACCCGACAAATTGGTGGCTGGTGAAATTTATCAGCTGCAACGGCAACTGAATCGTACTGATCTAGAATTTGTACTACGTGACGAAATGATGGATCTGATTGTTTCAAAATCTGTTGTCGAAAGCTGGCATCAGTTACATTGTACACTATCGTATCACGCAACATACCAAAACGGCTCTGAGCACTATGGGACTAACATCTGAGGTCATCAGTCCCCTAGAACTTAGAACTACTTAAACCTAACTAACCTAAGGACATCACACACATCCATGCCCGAGGCAGGATTCGAACCTGCGACCGTAGCAGCCGCGCGGTTCCAGACTGAAGCGCCTAGAACCGCTCGGCCACATTGGCCGGCACGCAACATACCATCTGAATATAAAGCACCAAAGCACATTTGAATTTGCATTTCCTCGTCCTGACCTGCAAATCTCTTACCAACTTGCGATAAGTTTGTTCTGACCGTTTCTTGAAACGAAAGAATTGGTACCTAGCTGCTACTACATTCATTTGTTGGTCATAATAGTTAGAGAATCTACAACCTGATCATAGTAAAGTTCATTCGGAGTGGCGTTAGGGAATAATTTCTGAAAGAGGCGAAAAACTGCACTTACTACCGTCGTCGAAAAGTAATGTAGTTTCACAGTACCTGACACTTGGTGAACAATGATGTGGGCTTCATAGTGTTGCAGCCACACGAGCCTTTCCTCTTCTTTTTCATTAAACTGGCGAAAAGGCGGTATAGCACTCCAAGCTACAGGTATTGCTCGTTGTTCTGTTGGGCGCGCAGCGCTTGCCAGTAACTGCTGTACCATGTTGAGGAGGGTGGCAATGTGCTGCGTCTGAAACTGAAACATCTGTGTTAGCTTCGTTGCATCTCTCACTTGCAGCTGTGGCGCCTGAGCAGAGAGCGGAAGAGGTGGGTTGCTCATTTTGGAAAAGGCGAATGCAGTGAACATATAAAGCAAGCAATAAAAATAAGTAAACAAGTAAAGAAAATTGCTGCAGCGTCAACCTGAAAACATTGAATAGAAAAAAACTATAAAAGACCCTGTTAAAACAGGTAAACACACCACTGCAAAGAAAGGCAAGGCGGAATTAAGGCGCCAGCAAAACATGGAAGCCCACGACAAAACAAACTTGTGGCAGCCAGGCACTGGGTGCTGTGGCGGAACCAGTTTATAGTATTTCGTGACTTTAATTACTTAAAAATAATATTTCAGGTAGATAGAACCAGTTACCTATTGGCAGCGTAAGAATTCGTTTGATCTCAAAAATGATTATCACGTCTAATATTTGTCACTCCGCTAAAGAAATCTCCACCTGACATTGTGTAGAAATGTTGTCTGTAAAGTCGTGTGAGTGGGACTAAACTGCATATCATTTATCAGATTTTACACAACTGTTACTTAAGATGGAAGCACTTTTCTCTAGCAAAAGGAATATTTATCACAAAATACTACCCGCGCACAACACTGACGTATGTTTGCTATTAAAATATTTCACGTAAATCGTCCGAAATAATTAGGCTTCATACATCAGCAAATAGGAAATTGATATTACGTAGCGTGCTGTGAGCACTAGTTTTAAAGATTCAATTTGAGTTGAATTCTGTCTTTTAAAGCAGATTCGGGACCAACGGTGCACATTTATTTCCATTCATTTATATCTAACTACATTTATGTTTGTTAAAATTCTCGATTCAAAACTGCCGTGGAGATAATTTTGCTAAGATGGCGGCAGACAGACGATAGTCAATTTCACTATTGTTATTCTCGACTCCTTTTTATATCAAGTTAATATATTTAGATAAAATTCTTTAAACCCATTGCTTTCTACTCTTTACCATTTAAAATTATTCACTAATAATTTTAAATGAAATTACCTCATATTTTTTATACCAGCTACTAGTAAACTGCGCTGTAATATACTAGCGCTAACGGCTGCGCTCCTAATTGCGGAGCTCAAAATTAACGCTTAAAAACATTAATTAGATTGGATTACAATTGAAATAAATACAAATCCACGTCTAGACAACAGCGACTATATTTTTCAAATAATAATTAACAATATCGTTAAAGGTTTTCTCTTTACTGACCTCACGCGTCTCACGTCCGAAAAGTCGATCGGTTAGCGCAGGAAGAACAACTGAGCCACAATTATCACGGATAACAAAAAAGATTTTAATTGCCGTTGTCTATGAGTGTAGTTCTCTGATAATAGTTTTAATTCACACAGAAATTATATTATTACAAAAATAATGAAATAATTATCGTCATTTTTACACGATAGAGCCTTTTTATACATAGTATTGATAATATTTGTTGAAGTTTGTACACTTAGTTCATTTTAATATTTTGTAGTTAGAACATAGTGTCGTGGATATTACAGTGCGAAACATGGACAGGTTGTCGCGTTGGTATTCGTCCCTACAACTCGTTGCAAAATATGAAGTGTCTAGGAAGCTTGCATATTCAGTTCGCTAGACGAACAATCAAACAAGTCGTATTAATGAGTTTTACTACAATATGAAAAGATACAATACTTATATTTAACAAGTACATGGATGTGCCGCAAACAAAGGCAGACATACGAAATAATCAATCTTCTTCAGTATAGACAATCCGATGTCTGAGCTACATAGAGAGTACAAGGGAAGTAATTAGCGTTGACGCTGCTATGTTGTTGTTGTGGTCTTCAGTCCTGAGACTGGTTTGATGCAGCTCTCCATGCTACTCTATCCTGTGCAAGCTTCTTCATCTCCCAGTACCTACTGCAACCTACATCCTTCTGAATCTGCTTAGTGTATTCATCTCTTGGTCTCCCTCTACGATTTTTACCCTCCACGGTGCCCTCCAATGCTAAATTTGTGATCCGTCGATGCCTCAAAACATGTCCTACCAACCGATCCCTTCTTCTAGTCAAGTTGTGCCACAAACTTCTCTTCTCACCAATCCTACTCAATACCTCCTCGTTAGTTACATGATCTACCCACCTTATCTTCAGCATTCTTCTGTAGCACCACAATTCGAAAGCTTCTATTCTCTTCTTGTCCAAACTAGTTATCGTCCATGTTTCACTTCCATACATGGCTACACTCCATACAAATACTTTCAGAAACGACTTCCTGAAACTTAAATCTATACTCGATGTTAACAAATTTCTCTTCTTAAGAAACGATTTCCTTGCCATTGCCAGTCTACATTTTATATCCTCTCTACTTCGACCATCATCGGTTATTTTACTCCCTAAATAGCAAAACTCCTTTACTACTTTAAGTGTCTCATTTCCTAATCTAATTCCCTCAGCATCACCCGACTTGATTTGACTACATTCCATTATCCTCGTTTTGCTTTTGTTGATGTTCATCTTATATCCTCCTTTCAAGACACTGTCCATTCCGTTCAACTGCTCTTCCAAGTCCTTTGCTGTCTCTGACAGAATTACAATGTCATCGGCGAACCTCAAAGTTTTTATTTCTTGTCCATGAATTTTAATACCTACTCCGAATTTTTCTTTTGTTTCCTTTACTGCTTGCTCAATATACAGATTGAATAACATCGCGGAAAGGCTACAACCCTGTCTCACTCCTTTCCCAACCACTGCTTCCCTTTCATGCCCCTCGACTCTTATAACTGCCATCTAGTTTCTGTACAAATTGTAAATAGCCTTTCGCTCCCTGTATTTTACCCCTGTCACCTTCAGAATTTGAAAGAGAGTATTCCAGTTAACATTGTCAAAAGCTTTCTCTAAGTCTACAAATGCTAGAAACGTAGGTTTGCCTTGTCTTAATCTTTCTTCTAAGATAAGTCGTAAGGTCAGTATTGCCTCACGTGTTCCAACATTTCTACAGAATCCAAACTGATCTTCCCCGAGGTCGGCTATAGAACTTGCTAAAGTGAAGCTGCTATTGAACTGGGCCCAGTCAGCAGTCGGTCGCGCTGCTTATGTCCTCTTCACATAGGGGCCGCTGCTGTCACGTTGTCGTCCTGGAGGGATGTCCGTTCAGCGTGCTATTGACTGACTTCTTCTGACAGCCATCTCTTCTCTTTTGTTCCCGACTGGCGTGCCGGCGCTTGACTTTACGCCGTAGCATTACTGGCTTCCACTTACAACATATACTTGGAGGTACTAACCAACCTAAATGTTATAATTATAGCTATAATACAGTACTGGCCATTAAAATTGCTACACCAAGAAGATATGCATATGATAAAGGAGTATTCATTGGACAGATATATTATACTAGAACTGACATGTGATTACATTTTCACGCAATTTGGGTGCAGAGATCCTGAGAAATCAGTACCCAGAACAACCACCTCTGGCCGTAATAACGGCCCTGATACGCCAGGACATTGAGTCAAACAGAGCTTGGATGGCGTGTACAGGTACAGCTGCCCATGCAGCTTCAACACGATACCACAGTTAATCAAGAGTAGTGTCTGGTGTATTGTGACGAGCCAGTTGCTCGGCCACCATTGACCAGACGTTTTCAAGTGGTGAGAGATCTGGAGAATGTGCTGGCCAGGGCAGCAGTCGAACATTTTCTGTATCCAGAAAGGATCGTACAGGACCTGCAACATGCGGTCCTGCTGAAGTGTAGGGTTTCGCAGGGATCGAATGAAGGGAAGAGCCACGGGTCGTAACACATCTGAAATGTAACGTTCACTGTTCAAAGTGCCGTCAATGCGAACAAGAGGTGACGGAGACGTGTAACCAATGGGATCCCATACCATCATACCGGGTGATACGCCAGTATGAGGAAGAGGAATACACGCTTCCAATGTGCGTTCACCGCGATGTCGCCAAACACGGATGCGACCATCATGAGGCTGTAAACAGAACCTGGATTCATCCGAATAAATGACGTTTTGCCATTCGTGCACCCAGGTTCGTCGTTGAGTACGCCATTGCAGCGTCAAGGGTAACCGCAGCCATGGTCTCCCAGCTGCTAGTCCATGCTGCTGCAAACGTCCTCGAACTGTTCGTGCAGATGGTTGTTGTCTTGCAAACGTCCCCATCTGTTGACTCATGGATCGAGACGTGGCTGCACGATCCGTTACAGCAATGCGGATAAGATGCCTGTGAACTGCTAGTGTTACGTGGCCGTTGGGATCCAGCACGGGGTTCCGTATTACCCTACCGATCCCACCGGTTCCATATTCTGCTAACAGTCATTGGATCTCGACCAACGCGAGGAGCAATGTCGCGATATGATAAACCGCAATCGCGATAGGCTACAATCCGGCCTTTATCGAAGTCGGAAACGTGATGCTACGCATTTCTCTTCCTTACACGATGCATCACAACAACCTTTCACCAGGCAGCGCGGGTCAACTGCTGTTTGTGTATGAGAAATCGGCTGGAAACTTTCCTCTTGTCAGGACTTTGTAGGTGTCGCCACCGGCGCCAACCATCTGTGGATGCTCTGTAAAGCTAATCATTTGCATATCACAACATCTTCTTCCTGTCCGTTAAATTTCGCGTCTGTAGCACGTCATCTTCATGGCGTAGCAATTTTAATGTCCAGTAGTGTAAGTAAATACTGATGTTACGTAGTTCAGTACACCATCCTCAGTGACCAATAGAAATACCATCGGTGCAGTACGAATATTCGAAACCGCTGAGCTTCAAGCGAAATTGCGCGCGATAGCTGCCAATCGACAGTTTACAGGTGGCGCACCTCAGAAGTAGCAGCGCGGCGGAGGTGTTTTTATTTCGGAGAGCAGACCGGCGCCTCGCCCCTTTGAGACGTGCGGAAATTCTTCAGCGTGGGCGGGCTATTGGCTGGCGGCGTTGCCTGGTCCCTTGCGGAACGTGCCCACCACAATATTGGCAGCCCGCTCTGTAAAACAGCCGCCGGCCTAATAGTTTTTCCTGCGCCTCGGCAATACTGCAGGCGGAGGCTTGTGCCCGCTCCAGGACACGGTGAGCGGCCGCCCGCCGCCAAGGTCGGACATGTTTCTTCGGAGGCAACGAGAGGGCTTTTCCGAGGGCTCTTGTCCGCAACGTACACCGAGCAAGCGAAGGAATCCGGATTCCTCCCTACATTCCATTACAGGTCGAATGCTGCCCGTCGTCTTGAAATCTGAACGATTAACTAAATCTCTCAAATACCTGATGACTAAATTTTAAACGATATGCAGGAAAAATTACATGCTTGTATCATTAACGTCGGTATGCAGCAGGATTTTGGAACGTGTATTGTGTTCGAAAATTACGAATTACCTCGAAGAGAACGGTCTATTGACACACAGGGATAATCTTTTACTCTTTTGCTGGAACGTAGTAATACATGAGGCAATTTGTTATAATTGTCCAGTGGGAGATGTAGTTGATTCCTTTGTTTGGGGGTCAGTATGATGTTTAGTTGACTTTAATATTTGTTTTAGATGAACTAAGATTAGTTTTGGCAAGTAATGCAGACGTTTTAGCTGTGGAAATAACACTTCTTACTTTAGTACAAGCATCAACGTATTCTCACTGACAAGTTCTCTTTAAGCTCTGAGGCATATCATATTCCATGAGTGTTTTGTATTCATCTAGAAAACAGTTCTACGTATTTTGATAGATAATACATACAACTCCTGCTTTCTTTAAGCTGTGGTGCAAAACTCAGCATGAAATCGTTGATAAACATGCAAGTTATATCACTGTTGCCAACATATGAGCCAAATGTATTGTGAAGAGTGATTCAGACAATATACACCTGGAAATATCGAATTTTAGGATCAATTGTGCTTTGCAAATGTGGTTCAGTAATCAAAATACTGGGTCAATTCTAGTGTCCGATACCACCCGTCGGCTTTGACCAATGACGTAATGTGTGATGTTTTTTGTTTTTGTCGCTGATTGCTGTCGATGAACATTAAATGATTTCTCTGGATTTCCTCGTTACGTGCGTATATTAAAAATAGGTTGAAGGTTGTTTTGTTTTCATCTAGTAATTTTTTTGCGGCATCTTTTGTTAATGAAAGTACTCGTGATTTATAACTAGTCTTGATTTATAAGGTCTTGATTTTTGACGCTGTTCGTTGTGGATGATTCTTTTTATGTTACTGTATAGTGCCCATGCTACTTTTGTTGGTTTCTCTGAAGGGAGGTTTTTTTGTCGTTTTAATATTTTCTGGTTACAATGGTGGGCCGAGGGGTACTGTTGTGTCATTTCCGGAGGGTTTATGTTATTGACTCTTGGTGTCATTTTTTTTTTTTACTATTTTAAAATTTTGATTCCGGTTGAGGGCGGATGGTAGGGAAGAATTGATTTGCGCGGTACCTCGTTCGTGCCTGGCAGTTTGTATTTGTTATTATTTTTTTCATTAGTTATTCTGGATTTTGCTTCTTTCGTTACAGTTTGACCTAACATTATTATTTCTTGTTATGTCCTTATTTCGTTCTTGTCAGCCTCGATCTTTGACTGCTTTGGATGTTAATTTGCGGTAAGTTACATTTTATGTAGTCACATTTATGTTTTCCTTTTCGATGTTTCTGCTACACTTCTCTTATTTTTACTGTCACTCCTGGTGTATCAATTTTACTGAGTGTTATTGGGAGCTACTGCAGCTGGAGTGACTTTCGTGTGGTATAGTTATCGGTTGCAAGGTCTGGTCATTTTTGCGTTTTATTTCTTTGCGCGTACAGTAATGTATGTAAACATTTTCATTTTTTTAAAGTCTAGTTGAATTCTGTAGTTCACAAACAAGATCACTTTTTAGGCACGTTTCTGATATGTTATAAGATTTTGTGTAACAAACAGTAATATTGGAATCGGTAACTAGAAATGACCTCCCACACAGCTTGCTTCTACTTACCGATTCCAACTACTCGAGTGTTTATTATTTATATCGTTTTTGCAGTACGTGTGGAAAATACAAACTATGCACTCGTAATTTGCTCTCGTGTTCTTATTTATTTCAGTCATCTTCAACTCGTTTAAATGAAATTCGCGCGTAAATAATAATCGTACTAAATGTATTATTTTATGGCATGCTACATTCGTTTGTTTAAGAGTATGATCCGTTACATTCATAGATTGTCCATTGCAGCATCTTTGCCTCACGTATGACGTCATTGGTCAAAGCCGACGGGTGGTATCGGACACTAGAATTTATCCAAAATAATCACGTTTAAAATTGTATTTATCCGTAACGCACATCATCTTTTTCTGTGATAATTTCGTTTATTTACATTTCATAATGGAGAACTGCGAGGTTACCCTTTTGTGCTATGTAAATACGTAGTTCAAGCGATAAAGTGCATTAAAGGTCTTATCAAGAGATGGTAATCTTCTCCCCTAAACTGATGCCTGATCAGCTTGATTTTTGCGCATAGTTTCTTGTATGGCTAACAGAAACTATCTGCAGCGTGCTTATCAATATTGTTGAGTACAGCACGTGTGTATTTGTACAGTTATATCACAGTTATAGATGTAGATATAATTGTTTCAGTTAATTTGAGAATACGTATTTAGAGTTTTAGGCATCAGGTGGAAGTTACACGATCTTTTCCTTGGGCATGTGTGATTGCGTCTTGTATTGGGAACATGATAAAACTTCCATTGTGTATTACGATAATACGTAGTGCAAGTGATACAAGGAACTAGATATCTTGTCATAAAGTATAGTTTTTAATATAGCATGTTTGCTTAAGAGCCACAAAAATATAAAAAGTTACATCACACATAACTTAAAACCTACGCTTTCCCCTGTATAAAATTCTGTTGAATATAAAATTATTTGTGGGAACTGTCCGGCCGTTACATAGGAAAAACAGGCCGATCAATTTCAGTAAGATTCAAGGAACACCCTCTAGGCAAAAAAGGCACCAATGTTGTCAATTCAACTTTCGCTGACCATTTGTTAATCACAGGACGTAATCCTAAATATGTGAAAGACGTCCAGATCTTCCACTCGGAGAAAAAAGGCTTTAGGCTTAACATCTTAGAAGAGCTAGAAATATTTAAACACCTATCTCTGAAGGACGGTCTCATTCTTATGAACAGTTAAAAATTAAAAATTGTCTGAATGGTGATACTCTCCTTAATGTAGTCTGTTAAACATCGTTTTCCCTTCCATTTTCATGTTTTCTCTGTACATTACTTGAACTGTATTTTTTTTTTTTTTTGTAAGGAAAAAACTGTTACTTCACGTTGTAACTTTCATACACTGGATCCTGTTTGTTACCTGCAATTTTTAAACAATTTTCGCAATGCCTCATTCACTCTTGTCTGTAATTCGATTACTTCTTGCTAGATGGCGCGAATCTGTTTTCGTGTCCACCTCGTGGCTGCCTTGGTCAGTTAACCGTTTAGTCTGACGGTAGCCGCTGTGTTGATGCAGTTCCTGGCCGTAAGCGACCTCGCTGCTGCCATTGAATTTCCATGGAATATTTTATCTAGCTGACAAAAATTTTACATTTTTACATTTTACTTGTATCAATATTATTTGACAAGATCACTTTTGCTCAGACGTTTTTCACCCATGGTGTGATTACATGTAAGTATACACTGTACAATTTATCGAAATAATCCTATTAAGTATATTGTATTTCAAGCCATGTCATTATATTTTCTAGGTAATCCTATGTATTTTTTTTTATTCTGATGAAGACTGCCGCCGGCCGAAGTGGCCGTGCGGTTGAAGACGCTGCAGTCTGGAACCGCAAGACCGCTACCGTCTCAGGTTCGAATCCTGCCTCGGGCATGGATGTTTGTGATGTCCTTAGGTTAATTAGGTTTAACTAGTTCTAAGTTGTAGGGGACTAATGACCTCAGCAGTTGAGTCCCATAGTGCTCAGAGCCATTTGAACCATTTTTGAAGACTGCCTTAGTGTAGCCGAAACCATGGTCAATTTCACAATAATTTTGTGCAGCTGAAGTGGCTATACATGGTCGTCAGGCCACGAGTGGCCTACCGGAACTATCCGACCGCCATGTCATCCTGAGTGGAGGATGCGGATAGGAGGGGCGTGGGGTCAGCACACCGCTCTCCCGGTCGTTACGACGGTATTCTTGACCGAAGCCGCTACTATTCGGTCGAGTAGCTCCTCGATTGGCATCACGTGGCTGAGTGCACCCCGAAAAATGGCAACAGCGCACGATGGCTGGATGGTCAGCCATCCAAGTGCCGGCCACGTCCAACAGCGCTTCAATTCAGTGATCTCACGGGAACCGGTGTATCCACTGGCAAGGACGTTGCCCGAGGTGGCTATACATACATCCTTTAATTATATAAAAACATAATATTGATGGTTAAACACATCACCACTTGTATGTTAAATTTCTAACGTAATACAAACAGTATTAGCTTTCAAAACATCGATTTGTTTTATTTTTCTAGTGAATAACAAGAAGCGTATCTCTCCCCCCCGCCCTCTTCTCTATAAAAATGCTCAGTGACATGAAGCAGTACTGAAAAACATAACACGTCAGGTGATGAACGTTCGAGCTTTGTACGAAGAGTTCATTGCCTCAAGTACGGCTAAAATACGAATGCCAATATCCTTTCGTATTTTGTTAATTACTACAGACAATTAAGAGATGTGTACAATAATACAATTTTGTCTTTTCGTCAGCAACAGTGTCATGTGCATTTTGATAGGTAATAGATATATTTTAGACACTGAAATACTATAACATACACCAATATTACCGATATCTTCACATAGTCTCTTAAGAGATTCAGTCAATTTAGGTAGGGTAATGCTTAATTTGGCAAGTGGGAGGTACAGAGAAGAAGGATAGCGATTGGCTGTTTCCTTTTAATGGCCATATTAGTATTGTACGCTGACAGGCTCTTTCAGTTTTCATGTCGGATTAGTTACTGGCGTGATACTGGAGGAGAGGGACGTTATGAAATGACTGAAACATGCACGGCTTAGGCAGGGGGCCATGAAATCCACTCGCCGTAGTCCGAGTCTCTACCTACCATCCTCAGACGAAGGAATGGTGTGCACACTGCATTCATAAACCCTTACATTCCTAATGTTGAAGAGTGTACGTTAGGCGTATGCAGTTTAATATGCTAATTTTGGTTAGTTAATTAAAAAATTATGTATTTATTTATTATTATAAATAAATATTCTTTATGTTTGCTTTTATTTTAATTATTGGTTTTGTTGTAGGTTTTAGTTGGTTTAGCTTAATTCCGTATTTCCTTTTATCTTTACTCTCCTGAAAACCTGGAAAATATAAATAATTCCTTTTAAATACCACAGGAGAGCAAGAGCTGTATTTCGAAACGGCGATCTTGCGGAAATTCCTTGTCGTTATCTGCTCCACCTGAAATCTCTAAAATCTTTACTCGTTACGCATATCGATCGGCACAACTGTGTGCTTTGTTGTTTGATGAGTCTGGATGATAGGTCCAACCATTTAGCAAGTTAAAGTCTGTTAATTCCGAGATAATGTCTCCGACCGTGGAAAATGAAGGTTCGCACTATCGTTCCGAACTTCACCTCCGAGCGATCTACGGCTCGTAATATCTGTACCGTGATAATTAACTAATTTCGGTATGGAAATATACACACTTGGAATACTTGATGATAGTTATTGGATTTTATTTGTGTGCAAAAGCACTTTGAACGTTTACATATACCGTGATGGCGTCTCACGAGATTACAATCTCTCTCCTCCTCTCGGGCGTCCGATCTCTCCATTTCCTCCATAGAGTTCATAAAACAAAATCTTTGGTTCGGTAAGACACAGAGATGCGTTCGTAACACGAAAGGCCCGATTCTCGCAGTTGATATATGTCGTTCACTGTAATATGAATTAGTCCCACCCAACCTCAAGTTTTGTAGACATTAAGACAGTAGGTACACCTTTGCAGGCAAACCCGTTCTAGTTTTGTATATTAAGCAAGATGGGATCAGCACAAGGTTACTAAATAATAAAGTTGGGCAGTAAGCGCCCTGCTCTGCCATTGGCTGGCCTAGTGACGTCAGCGTGGAAGCAAGCGCTCACAAGCAGACGACACGGCATGCGCGTTTCCGTCAAGTTTTTGGCGGAAGATTTTGTTTATACCAGAATTGAGATGTCACACTAGGTACACCTTTGCAGGCAAACTCGCTCTAGTTTTGTATATTAAGCATGATGGGATCAGCACAAGGTTACTAAATAATAAAGTTGGGCAGTAAGCGCCCTGCTCTGCCATTGGCTGGCCTAGTGACGTCAGCGTGGAAGCAAGCGCTCACAAGCAGACGACACGGCATGCGCGTTTCCGTCAAGTTTTTGGCGGAAGATATTGTTTATACCAGAATTGAGATGTCTAAACTGCTTTTCTGCTGCTAAAATATTACAGTTAAAACTGGTGAGTTATATTCTTTCGCAGCTTATGCCTCACACATCGGTAAAATATCAGATCACAACCACACTGACACACACTTGAAATTCGAAACCTCGGCTCAAATAAATCAGAAACTATTCATTTAATCGCATTGAAATGAATTTACTTAAGAGTTCGAAGTTGCACACACTTGTTTGTAAGGACAGCATTCCTTCTTTCTAAAGCCGCTACAGTATTCATCAAAGTAACTTTATCTGTGAAACTTCCTGGCAGATTAAAACTGTGTGCCCGACCGAGACTCGAACTCGGGACCTTTGCCTTTCGCGGGCAAGTGCTCTACCATCTGAGCTACCGAAGCACGACTCACGCCCGGTCTCACAGCCCTACTTCTGCCAGTATCTCGTCTCCTACCTTCCAAACTTTACAGAAGCTCTCCTGCGAAACTTGCAGAACTAGCACTCCTGAAAGAAAGGATACTGTGGAGACATGGCTTAGCCACAGCCTGGGGGATGTTTCCAGAATGAGATTTTCACTCTGCAGCGGAGTGTGCGCTGATATGAAACTTCCTGGCAGATTAAAACTGTATGCCCGACCGAGACTCGAACTCGGGACCTTTGCCTTTCGCGGGCAAGTGCTCTACCATCTGATCTACCGAAGCACGACTCACGCCCGGTCTCACAGCCCTACTTCTGCCAGTATCTCGTCTCCTACCTTCCAAACTTTACAGAAGCTCTCCTGCGAAACTTGCAGAACTAGCACTCCTGAAAGAAAGGATACTGTGGAGACATGGCTTAGCCACAGCCTGGGGGATGTTTCCAGAATGAGATTTTCACTCTGCAGCGGAGTGTGCGCTGATATGAAACTTCCTGGCAGATTAAAACTGTGTGCCCGACCGAGACTCGAACTCGGGACCTTTGCCTTTCGCGGGCAAGTGCTCTACCATCTTTTTTTTTTTTTTTTTTTTTTTTTTTTTTTTTTATAAATATTACGAGTTTAGCTTGATTAGTATCTCGAAGTATGCGTGGCACAAGGAAGAGTTTAATGTCTTCTATTCTTTTAAATGATAACTAACTGAAATCCTCAGCTGCCGACAGGTGTTGTTGATATACCTCAATGTGGACAGCTGAAAATGTGTGACCTGACCGGGACTCGAACCCGGGATCTCCTGTTTACATGGCAGACGCTCTATCCATTTTTTTTTTTTTTTAACCCAATGTCAGGCTTACCACCTTTGCTGACATACATGTTGTTGTACTATCGCATAAATAGTGTCTACAAAGTCCATATGTTGACAAATAGTGGCTACTTAGAAAATTAATTAATTAATGAAATGAATAAAACTGAAAATTCCCAAATGAAAGACATGAAGACATTGCGGATAGTACAAATACAAAAGAAACATGCTCCTGTAGCAATGAAATGAAATTCGTGTCGGGGGCGACAGCTGCTCACGACCCGACGTTCGATAGAGCAAGAGAGCCATCTATCGACTCGTTCTCCAGACGTTGGTGTAAGACTGGGTCGTCTTCTCGAAATGAACTAAGGGTCCGTAAGTGTGATCGATGTCTATCTCGGCTTCTTCGTCTATCTCATCTCTCACCCGTCACACCCCATCTGGCCGGCGGGTCGGTAAATGTAAGTCGCAAGTAATTAGCGAAGTCTCGTCTATATTTCTTATGCTGTTGCAGCTTCGTGTGTCCATCCAGGAGAAAATGCCAAAAATCAATTTTGTCCTTTTCCGATTCGTTATGCACGTAGCCCACCACCATTCCCCGCACCCATGTCACTGCATTGGTTTTTTGGACCGGGAAATAATATTCTTGGGGGAAAAAAAGCGTGTCTGATGAAATTGTGTGAGGGGCGGAGCGTAACAGGAACGCCAATATCTGTTGTGCCAAGTGCCACACTGGAGCCGTCCCACTACATGTTAAACGATGTTCATCAGTGTCCACTGTTGCGCAGCCTAAACATAGTGGAGTGTCTGCCAAATGAATCGCGTGCCGCCGTTGATTCGTTGCGAACTTCCTATTTATCACCACATACCATGTTGAGCGTACCGACGTTGGGAGGTAAACGTTCCGTATAACGCGCCATATCTGTCGCCAGTTCTTGTCTGGGTACTTCTTTTCCAGGGTATTCCTGGGGCACCGGCGCAGTAAGAGTTGGTATACGTCTCGCGTCGTCGGTAGTCGTGTTGTTGGGAAGAAATCTCTGACATAGCTAAGCTCCAAAAAAAAAAGACTTGAAATGTGACAGCTTCGGTGAAATATGGCCCACATCGACTGGGGGCAGCATTGAAGTGGGCGCTAGTACGTCGGCCAACGCACCCGAGATATTGCGAAATTGACCGCGCCACTGTCGGAAAATCGTACTGACGAATAACGCCCGTGCCTTTTCATATACGTTCACTAGACCAAGTCCACCCTCTCCAGGTGGTAGCGTAAGCGTTGTGTATCGGATCTTAAACAGGTGTCCCACACTCACGTAGGTTCCGAAAGTTGCTTGTATCCGTGATGCCATTGTGCGCGTTAAAGGCAGGACATGCGCTACGTGAGTGAGTCTCGGTGCTAGGTATACGTTAACATAGGTCACCCTCTGAATCATATCCAACGCTCTTAATTTCTGTAACAGCACCATTGTCCGCATCAGCTTCAATATGCGTCGGTAGTTATCCGCTGCTGTCCGCTGCACATCCGTGTGGAACGTAATACCTAGGCATTTTATGGTCTTAACCAAGATGAGCGGGCCTTTCTCCCCCGGTTGTAATCCTCGACCGACATTCATGCAGCGTGTTTTGTGTAGATTAAGCACGCTTCCTGCCGCCATCCCATATCGCTGTATCCATGCCAACGCCGTACGTACTTCTTCGCCTGTCCGTGCCACCAGCATCATATCGTCAGCATAAGCGCGGCAATGAAAGGTCAGTTGTGGCAACGGCACTCCCTCCAACCGTCTTCGGAGACCATATAGACAGGGTTCCAAAGCCATTGCATACAAAAATATCGAAAGGGGGCAACCTTGACGAACTGACCTTGAAATAACGATGTAGTCAGTGCCCCGCCCATTCGCCGAGACCTTGGATCGTACGCCGTGTAACAGTCGCATGATCACTAGGATGAAGGCCTGTGGGATTCCCAATCTGCCCATCACCGCATGCAAAAAGGTATGATCCACTCTGTCGAATGCATGATCGAAGTCAATAGCGACGAGTGCCCCACGCACTCGGCATGCCGCTGCTAACGCGATGATATCTCGGTAGTCACTGAGCGCCGTATGTACGTTGCTCTTACCGCCGAGGCAAGTTTGATCTATGAGGAGTCTATCAGAAAGTGAAGACCGCAGGCGAGCCCCAAGGATGCGCGCGAAAATCTTATAGTCGCAGTTCAAGAGAGTGAGTGGTCTATAATCTCCTGGATTTCTGACACCGCGTGGTTTGGGTATTGGGATGATGATACCCTCCGTGAATTCGGCAGGTATCTCAGTCTGCGGTAACAGGAGTTCGTTGTACATCTGAATCCAGGTCCGTCCCATGAGGTATGCAAAGGCGCGATAAAATTCAATTGGGAAGCCGTCCTGTCCTGGGGACTTGTTCGGAGCCCCCCTGGCAATGGCGTCTGTCAGCTCGTCCTCTGTTATCGCTGTGATGAAAGTCTCTGCATCCAGTGGTGGTCCTCTATCTGGCATTTCCGAGATGACATCATGTAGTGTCTCGTGGTTCACATGTACAGGTCCATATAACTGGCGGAAATAGTCGGTAAACACATGCGCAATATCACGCTGGTGCACAACTTGCTGGCCAGTTTCAGAGATTAGTTCCCTGATCAAAGTCCTGCGTCGTCGTTGGCGTTCACGTACCACGTGGTGCATGGAGGGGGTTTCGGCAGCAACTATGTCCGCCAGTCTCGCCCGGACCATTATACCTTCCATTCTTAGTCTCGTCAGCTGTAATAACTTGGCTTTTATCCTGCGCATGGCCGTGTGCCTTTCCGGCGATGGTTGTTGGGTCATCAGCTCCCTCAGGGCTGTAAACTAAAAATCAGCCGTTGTGCGGTTCCACTGCGATTTGTCCTGCCCGTATCGTATCAACGTTCGCCGTAACGTTGGTTTTGCGCATTTAATCCACCACTGGAGAACCGAGGTGTATGCTCGTTGGCGGCGAACGCAGGTCTCCCAGGCCGCCTCTATCGACCGGTGACATTCAGTGTCACGTAAAAGTGCACAATTCATTTTCCAGTGACCTTTACTCCGCCATATCTTCTGACGCGTTAGTGAAATCGTACAGACGTACGCCATATGATCCGTAAAAGCCGCTGGCCAGATTTCGGCATCCAGTATCGTCGTCCGCAGAGTGCGTGTCACGTACACTCTATCAAGTCTACTCGCCGAGTGTCCCGTGACAAACGTATAACCCGGTCTGTCACCATGCTGCAGTTCCCAGGTATCCAGAAGCGCCATTTCGGTAATCAACGCACGCAGTTCCATGCATGGCACATAATGAGGTACTTGGTCCTTTTTGTCGACGACACAATTAAAGTCGCCGCCCACTATATAGTTATCAAAGCGTCCAGCGAACAACGGTGCTATCTCTTCGGTGTAAAAAGTCGCCCTTTCTCTTCGTTTTGTGGAGCCAGATGGTGCGTATAAATTGATGAAACGAACGCCGTCGACAGTGATCGCTATGCCGCGTGCCGAAGGGAGAGACCTGACGTCCTCCACTCCTATTCCTTCCCTGGTGAGAATCGCCACACCGCATCCACTTTCATCGTGCACTGAATAATGTGCCTCGTAACCGTAGAACTCTGGCGGCGATGTGAAACGCACTTCTTGTAGGAGTACAATATCCACGTCCGCAGCGCGTAACATATCTTTCAGCATTTGAATTTTAAGCGGTGTCCGTATGCCATTAATGTTTATCGTGGCAATGCGGTACGCCTGGCTTGTGTTCATCAGTTGTAGGGCGGTGTCATTAAGCGTCCATCTGCACCCCCGGCGCTCCTCAACACACTAAGTTGGTCAACATTTCCCGACCCCTCCCGGCCTCTGGCCAGGACTGTCCTCAATCGTCGCGTTCGTATTTTCATCCTGTTCCTGTTGGTCCATTTCTTGCGCCCAGTCCCCCAGCATATTTCCGGAACTGGTCGAAGGATGGGAGGTAACGTTGTCATCGCTCTGATGTTGGACAGTTGTCATCTCCACTTCCGCCTTCCGGTTACCAGAAGGAGAGTTCAAGTTATCGTCGCCTTGTAGTTCCTGCATCGTCATCTCGGTATCTGTTGAATCCACTGGTCTCAGGTCGATACTGTCGTTGTCGTCCACTGTCCCCTCGGGACTATGGCTATCGTCAGCAGAAGTCAGTCGACGCTTCTTTCTTCTCTTCGGCGAACGCTGTTTCCGTTGCCTTGCTTCCGCATCGGCTGTTGGGGTTGCGTATCCTCCGCCTTGGGCCTGGCCTATCACGCTCTCGGTGGAAGCACTGGCAGCTACCACGGATGAGCCTGGAGCGGCCGTCAGCTGCATCTCTTCTGTGGTGTCCTGTGTCTGCTGTGGTGGAACCGGTGGTCGGAGTTCCAGCCCGTTGGCGTCCATGTTCTCTATAAGGGGCAGCTACTGGTGCCCATCGGAAGTCTCCCTCACGTCGCCTCTCAGGGCTTCCACAAAGGTCAACGGTAAGACAGTCGTCGGTTGTGGCGCCTGAACGTCATCCCGTGGAGTTTGCACTAAACGTCGCTGGAGGCATTCCGAGCGGACGTGACCTTCTTTCCCGCACCCCGAGCAAGTGCGAGGTTGCCCATCATAGATTATAATCGCTCGACAACCTCCTATGTACAAATAAGAGGGGATGTACTTGCGCAGTTCTATCCGTATTTGTCTCACCCCATTTAAAACGGGGTACGTGGTAAAACTCGTCCATTTTTCGGCCACATGGGATAGAACTGTACCATATGGTCGAAAGGCGTCGGTAACAAGTTCAGACGGGACCTCAAACGGAAGTTCGAAGACTCGTATAGTGCGGATCCCCATTCCTGCATGATCGACTGTAACCGCACCAACATTCCCGTCGGCATGACAGAAACGATACCCGTTCGGTGATCGTTGTAGAAGTCTTTCGCAAGCAGCCTCGTCAACAAGCTTGACATAGACGACGCTTGAAACGAGCGATAAATTGATTCCCACGATTTCCCGTGGATCGATTTTTACCTCTTCTCTGAAGAAGCGTTCAATCTCGTGTGCCTTTGGTCGTGTATAGTCGTTCGCAAAACTGAACTTCAAAGTCGTTTTTCTGTACGAGTGTGCCATCTCGTTCTAAACTCACAACACCGCACACGCGAAGCTGCTCCGGCGTAAACAAACAGGCGCGCGCACCACAGCGCGGCCGGCAGGCAACACGGTCCGCACTGTGTCACTGCCGAAGGCAGACTGCCTTCTGAGCTACCGAAGCACGACTCACGCCCGGTCTCACAGCCCTACTTCTGCCAGTATCTCGTCTCCTACCTTCCAAACTTTACAGAAGCTCTCCTGCGAAACTTGCAGAACTAGCACTCCTGAAAGAAAGGATACTGTGGAGACATGGCCTAGCCACAGCCTGGGGGATGTTTCCAGAATGAGATTTTCACTCTGCAGCGGAGTGTGCGCTGATATGAAACTTCCTGGCAGATTAAAACTGTGTGCCCGACCGAGACTCGAACTCCGGACCTTTGCCTTTCGCGGGCAAGTGCTCTACCATCTGAGCTACCGAAGCACGACTCACGCCCGGTCTCACAGCCCTACTTCTGCCAGTATCTCGTCTCCTACCTTCCAAACTTTACAGAAGCTCTCCTGCGAAACTTGCAGAACTAGCACTCCTGAAAGAAAGGATACTGTGGAGACATGGCTTAGCCACAGCCTGGGGGATGTTTCCAGAATGAGATTTTCACTCTGCAGCGGAGTGTGCGCTGATATGAAACTTCCTGGCAGATTAAAACTGTGTGCCCGACCGAGACTCGAACTCGGGACCTTTGCCTTTTGCGGGCTAGTTCTGCAAGTTTCGCAGGAGAGCTTCTGTAAAGTTTGGAAGGTAGGAGACGAGATACTGGCAGAAGTAGGGCTGTGAGACCGGGCGTTAGTCGTGCTTCGGTAGCTCAGATGGTAGAGCACTTGCCCGCGAAAGGCAAAGGTCCCGAGTTCGAGTCTCGGTCGGGCACACAGTTTTAATCTGCCAGGAAGTTTCATATCAGCGCACACTCCGCTGCAGAGTGAAAATCTCATTCTGGAAACATCCCCCAGGCTGTGGCTAAGCCATGTCTCCACAGTATCCTTTCTTTCAGGAGTGCTAGTTCTGCAAGTTTCGCAGGAGAGCTTCTGTAAAGTTTGGAAGGTAGGAGACGAGATACTGGCAGAAGTAGGGCTGTGAGACCGGGCGTGAGTCGTGCTTCGGTAGCTCAGATGGTAGAGCACTTGCCCGCGAAAGGCAAAGGTCCCGAGTTCGAGTGTCGGTCGGGCACACAGTTTTAATCTGCCAGGAAGTTTCATATCAGCGCACACTCCGCTGCAGAGTGAAAATCTCATTCTGTAAACATCCCCCAGGCTGTGGCTAAGCCATGTGTCCACAGTATCCTTTCTTTCAGGAGTGCTAGTTCTGCAAGTTTCGCAGGAGAGCTTCTGTAAAGTTTGAAAGGTAGGAGACGAGATACTGGCAGAAGTAGGGCTGTGAGACCGGGCGTTAGTCGTGCTTCGGTAGCTCAGATGGTAGAGCACTTGCCCGCGAAAGGCAAAGGTCCCGAGTTCGAGTCTCGGTCGGGCACACAGTTTTAATCTGCCAGGAAGTTTCATATCAGCGCACACTCCGCTGCAGAGTGAAAATCTCATTCTGGAAACATCCCCCAGGCTGTGGCTAAGCCATGTCTCCACAGTATCCTTTCTTTCAGGAGTGCTAGTTGTGCAAGTTTCGCAGGAGAGCTTCTGTAAAGTTTGGAAGGTAGGAGACGAGATACTGGCAGAAGTAGGGCTGTGAGACCGGGCGTGAGTCGTGCTTCGGTAGCTCAGATGGTAGAGCACTTGCCCGCGAAAGGCAAAGGTCCCGAGTTCGAGTCTCGGTCGGGCACACAGTTTTAATCTGCCAGGAAGTTTCATATCAGCGCACACTCCGCTGCAGAGTGAAAATCTCATTCTGTAAACATCCCCCAGGCTGTGGCTAAGCCATGTGTCCACAGTATCCTTTCTTTCAGGAGTGCTAGTTCTGCAAGTTTCGCAGGAGAGCTTCTGTAAAGTTTGGAAGGTAGGAGACGAGATACTGGCAGAAGTAGGGCTGTGAGACCGGGCGTTAGTCGTGCTTCGGTAGCTCAGATGGTAGAGCACTTGCCCGCGAAAGGCAAAGGTCCCGAGTTCGAGTCTCGGTCGGGCACACAGTTTTAATCTGCCAGGAAGTTTCATATCAGCGCACACTCCGCTGCAGAGTGAAAATCTCATTCTGTAAACATCCCCCAGGCTGTGGCTAAGCCATGTCTCCACAGTATCCTTTCTTTCAGGAGTGCTAGTTCTGCAAGTTTCGCAGGAGAGCTTCTGTAAAGTTTGGAAGGTAGGAGACGAGATACTGGCAGAAGTAGGGCTGTGAGACCGGGCGTGAGTCGTGCTTCGGTAGCTCAGATGGTAGAGCACTTGCCCGCGAAAGGCAAAGGTCCCGAGTTCGAGTGTCGGTCGGGCACACAGTTTTAATCTGCCAGGAAGTTTCATATCAGCGCACACTCCGCTGCAGAGTGAAAATCTCATTCTGTAAACATCCCCCAGGCTGTGGCTAAGCCATGTGTCCACAGTATCCTTTCTTTCAGGAGTGCTAGTTCTGCAAGTTTCGCAGGAGAGCTTCTGTAAAGTTTGGAAGGTAGGAGACGAGATACTGGCAGAAGTAGGGCTGTGAGACCGGGCGTGGGTCGTGCTTCGGTAGCTCAGATGGTAGAGCACTTGCCCGCGAAAGGCAAAGGTCCCGAGTTCGAGTGTCGGTCGGGCACACAGTTTTAATCTGCCAGGAAGTTTCATATCAGCGCACACTCCGCTGCAGAGTGAAAATCTCATTCTGTAAACATCCCCCAGGCTGTGGCTAAGCCATGTGTCCACAGTATCCTTTCTTTCAGGAGTGCTAGTTCTGCAAGTTTCGCAGGAGAGCTTCTGTAAAGTTTGGAAGGTAGGAGACGAGATACTGGCAGAAGTAGGGCTGTGAGACCGGGCGTTAGTCGTGCTTCGGTAGCTCAGATGGTAGAGCACTTGCCCGCGAAAGGCAAAGGTCCCGAGTTCGAGTCTCGGTCGGGCACACAGTTTTAATCTGCCAGGAAGTTTCATATCAGCGCACACTCTGCTGCAGAGTGAAAATCTCATTCTGTAAACATCCCCCAGGCTGTGGCTAAGCCATGTGTCCACAGTATCCTTTCTTTCAGGAGTGCTAGTTCTGCAAGTTTCGCAGGAGAGCTTCTGTAAAGTTTGGAAGGTAGGAGACGAGATACTGGCAGAAGTAGGGCTGTAAGACCGGGCGTTAGTCGTGCTTCGGTAGCTCAGATGGTAGAGCACTTGCCCGCGAAAGGCAAAGGTCCCGAGTTCGAGTCTCGGTCGGGCACACAGTTTTAATCTGCCAGGAAGTTTCATATCAGCGCACACTCCGCTGCAGAGTGAAAATCTCATTCTGGAAACATCCCCCAGGCTGTGGCTAAGCCATGTCTCCACAGTATCCTTTCTTTCAGGAGTGCTAGTTCTGCAAGTTTCGCAGGAGAGCTTCTGTAAAGTTTGGAAGGTAGGAGACGAGATACTGGCAGAAGTAGGGCTGTGAGACCGGGCGTGAGTCGTGCTTCGGTAGCTCAGATGGTAGAGCACTTGCCCGCGAAAGGCAAAGGTCCCGAGTTCGAGTCTCGGTCGGGCACACAGTTTTAATCTGCCAGGAAGTTTCATATCAGCGCACACTCCGCTGCAGAGTGAAAATCTCATTCTGTAAACATCCCCCAGGCTGTGGCTAAGCCATGTGTCCACAGTATCCTTTCTTTCAGGAGTGCTAGTTCTGCAAGTTTCGCAGGAGAGCTTCTGTAAAGTTTGGAAGGTAGGAGACGAGATACTGGCAGAAGTAGGGCTGTGAGACCGGGCGTTAGTCGTGCTTCGGTAGCTCAGATGGTAGAGCACTTGCCCGCGAAAGGCAAAGGTCCCGAGTTCGAGTCTCGGTCGGGCACACAGTTTTAATCTGCCAGGAAGTTTCATATCAGCGCACACTCCGCTGCAGAGTGAAAATCTCATTCTGGGAACTTTATCTGTGTCTGAAAAAAAAACTGTCATCGGTACATGTGCTCTTATTACGATGTTTCTTATTTGGTGACAGCTTTTCCAGAGTTTCCAGAGATCTCTTATGTAGTTCTCGTTTCTTATACCGTTTGGTTCTGTCTTCTGTTGCGGGTGACACATTGACACTCGCACTACTGCACGGCAAATTGCGCGAAGGAACTGCATCTGGCTTGAGCATTCTTTTTCGGGGCAAATTAAGCAATTCAGACTGTAAATCCCTTAAGTAATCTCTTTCTGCGAAATGGCGAGAACATATTCGTGCATGCGCAACATTTACACTGTCTTTCCTACAACATTTCGACAACCATAGTTTTTGTAATTACGTCAGTTCCCTTTGTGCTCCGGTTGTAAGAAAAACAGCCCGTAACAGCACAGCCTGGCATTGTAAAAATTAATTTTCTCACTCACTTGTAGACTGTCCAATAAGAATTTCACAGGGCGAACCATAAACTATAGAGCTGGCGAACACAATGTTGATCCCGCTGTCCACTATCGCTAACTATTTCAGTTCCGAATCAAATATTAATTACAGCAAAAACCGTTAACACTCCCGAATTCCGAATGTTTCTGCTGTTGACTGAGTACCTCAGAAGAATGAACTCAGTCATAATACTCCTTCAAACACAAAACAACACAAGAAAAACGATAACACACAATTCGAACTGTGTACTGTTTGGCACAGCTGCTTCCACCGTGACGTCATGCGCACAACTGAGAAAACACGTTGCTTTCTGCGCATAGCTTTCTGCGCCCCCCTGGATCAGCACAGTTAGTGTACTCAACGAATTAATAAGATATAGCACAGCCAGTATATGTCGATACATCAGTCTGTATCGACCTCCGATTCAGTTCTTTATCTCGCGACTTAGTATACATTGGATAAAAATCACCATCTGGCCATGATAAGAGAGGGAGGAGTTTCGTTTAATCAAAACATTAATTATCCCAAACATCTGAGATCTGTATAAAATAATAGCTGCAAAATTACATTAATGCTGACTTACTACCATAGGTACCGTTAAAATACTGTGGCTTTCGGTATAGCTTGCATTATACAAGTACTACTCTACTTTTAATTGTGTCAATACTACTATATTTTTAATAAGTTTAAGTATCCATTTTATCAGTAGCCTCTTGAGTAAGATTAGGGGTAACGGGTTTAGTTATAGTTTAGCGCACATATCCCCCTTTTTCCCATTATGTGTCCTCATTCTGTTAACATGTAGACACCGTGGAGTGAGTCAAGAGCTTGAATATTAGCATGATGCATCCATAAATGCACGTGTGGTATCAATTTTTACCTATGTAAGTTTGTGGAAAAGATTGCAGACAAAATAGGTATGACGGACATAAATAACAGTCTGAAATGTGTTGTGCCATGGTTGGTCAGGGAAGTGATTCAGTTTGTCTCGCCATGGAAGAGATGGTGAATGCTTGCTGCCTCATTGTGTCCGCCATGATGGGTATTGTGTCTTCTCTTTTGGGCAAACGATCGCAGCGTCTCGTTCAGGTTGCTGGCTACGGTACAAGAATGAGTTATTTACACATGTATCTGATTAATCCCTTTTCTTGCAGGTCTGTTATTAGTAGGGAAGTGTCGCAACGCACATTAATTTTTTTTATTTCTTGTAAATTCAGTAGGGAGAGCCTAGTCTGATGGAATTTCCATTGCGCAGTCGTTGAATCTTCGGTATGCATGAATATTCGTCCAAGCGTTTAGCTTTAGGACTGCTGATGTTATCGTTATTTAATTACAAGTGCTCAGTTCTTATTTTTCCAGCAATTTGTATAGGATCAACGGATGATTTCGTTGTGAGTAATGTACCAGCCTTTACCTTCCATAGACTATCAAATGTTGAAATGAGTGTGAATTCCTAAGTGACCAAACTGCTGAGGTCATCCGTCCGTAGTCTTACACACTAGGTCAACTATCATTAACTTCTGCTAAGAGCAAAACATACACCCAGGCGCGAGGGAGGACTCGAAACTCCCGCGCAAGAGGCCGCGCAATATGTGACAAGGCGCCTCAAACCGCGCGGCCACTCCAGCGGCTCCATGGAGTATCGTTCGCGTTTGCACAGTTAGCTTTCAATTTAACTCGGACATTTCATACCGATTAAGTTGCGGGTTTTCGTGTGTACTCTATAAAACTATTATTGTGTGAACGTTCTTACGATGAACAATGATCTCACGGCCAGTAAACTATATGCCACGGTTCTCCATGTCCCACGTGGACCAGACAGTGAACTGTCGTTGTTCATGGATGGGTTTCATATAAGGCAGCGTGCGTTTGCAAACACAAGTTGAGAAAGATAATTAGTGTGTTAATTTCATCGGAATCAAAAGCTATTAAATAGTGAGTAATGTGTAGACCATCGTCTTAAAAAGGCCATACGGGAATGAGTGTACGGATAGTGGACATCCACTATTCTTGAATAGTTTTCAGATCAGGCAGTGTGCGTGTGTTAACGTGAATTTGATATAAATCTGTTCTTTGGGTTGTAGTCTATACACGGAGGATGTCACTGTAAGGTATATTCCATTTCTCTACTATGCTCGCACATGGTCACAACTACACAGACGATGATGTTTCTCCTTTCTTGGCCTGTGCGATAGAGCGCATTTTGTTACGCTGAAATACAGATGAGCTGATCTTCTTTTTGTTCTTATGGTAGTTCTGTAGTTGAGTAGTTTCTCTCGGCTTTTGTATGTATCCTAGAAGCATAGGCTATAACCTTCTCTTTTCCATCCGAAATTTGTACGAGAACAGCACCGATCCGGTACCCACTGGCATCTATGTCTAGTTCTATAGGTGCTCGCCATCATACAGACAAAGTACAGGGTCAGTCGTCAGAGCTTTTCGCAGCATATCAAAGGAATCTTCTTTGCATCACCCCAGATAAATTTAGCATCAGCTTTTAACAACCGTTAGAGTGGCCTGGCTTTGATACAAAAGTCTTTGATAAAACGACGGTAATAACAACATAATCCGAAGAAGCTTCTCACATCTCTAATACTTTTAGGAATAGGAAATTCCTTTATAGATCTCACCTTTCCTGGGTCTGGCCGCACACCTTCGTTAGACACGAAGTGCGCAAGTATTTTGATTTCTTTTGCTCCAAAGTGACACTTTCTTAGATTAAGTTTCAGTCCGAATTATTGCAGACACTTAAGAAAGGCCCTCAGTCTTTTAATATATCAAAAGTCTCTGAGAACACTATAATACCATGTAAATAACAAAGACACATCGTCCGTTTCAAGTGACGTAGAAGATTATCCGTCATCCGTTCAAAAGTTGCTGGTGCATTACACAAACCAAACGGCATTACCTTTAACTCACACAGGCCCTCAGGGGTGATGAATGCCGTTTTCTCACGATCAGCCTCATCTACTTCGATTTGCCAGTATCCCGAGTACATGTCCATGGTTGAGAGAAACTTAGCCACCTTTCGACAATCTAGTGTATCGTCAATTCGTGGAGGAGGGTAAACGTCCTTTTTAGTTATCTTATTAAGCTTCCTGTAATCAACACAAAAGCGCCAACTGCCATCCTTCTTCCTGACGAGAACCAATGGTGACGACTGTGGTGTCACCGCCAGACACCACACTTGCTAGGTGGTAGCCTTTTAAATCGGCCGCGGTCCATTAGTATACGGCGGACCCGCGTGTCGCCACTGTCAGTAATTGCAGACCGAGCGCCGCCACACGGCAGGTCTAGAGAGACTTACTAGCACTCGCCCCAGTTGTACGGACGACTTAGCTAGCGATGCAACACTGACGAAGCCTCGCTTATTTGCAGAGAAGATAGTTAGAATAGCCTTCAGCTAAGTTAATGGCTACGACCTAGCAAGGCGCCATTACAGTCAATATTCTTGATAACGTACCGTCAAGAATGTATTCAAATGATGGATTAAAGTTAAGTATTTCAGCAGCTACGTACTTTTCTTTATAGCATTCATTACGTATCCTGTTTCAGACCTCACGCCAGCCTGCTTGAGTTTAACGCGTGCATTTCGGCCTTCTCTAGCTATACAACAACGACCATGGGCTCTGCGAAGGCTGAATGATGCCATTCTTCATCATTTTCTCTACCTCGTCGCGAATTATTCGATGTTTCATTGCTGACACACGGTATGCTCTCTGGCTGATTGGTTGATGGTCTCCAGTGCTAACCCGGTGCCTCAACGTCGATTTGTCTAATTTGCTCTTCACCTGTGGATTGAAGCATTCAGAGAACTCTTGACAGAGGCTGGGATGACCAAGTTATTCTTCAGTGGTATGCTTCTCTTACATTCCACTACAAGATCCATGGAAAGATCACTTCATCCAGCACACATAGTCTCCACACACTCGGATGCGCATCTTCCTGTCCATAGTATCTCATCTCGTCAAACATAACCTTCGAGCGACCACAAGCTATAATTGCACGAGAAGTTTTCAGAAAGTCCCATCCGAGAATTACGTAATGACTACACTCTCATAAGACGAATAATTCTAAGAGCTGTGTATGGCCACTTATACCCACACGAATGGTACATCTTTCTGTAGGTTTTGCATATTTTCCATTAGCCACCTTCAGAAGAAATGTTTTGCTGTCGATGAATCCGCTTTTTTGCAAAACGCGACGGTACTTCTCCGAAATGACTATGATGCTCCAGAGTCCAAAAGAACTAGGGCTGGTCGGCCATCCATGGGGATATCGACGTAGTTTCCTATCATTTTTGTAGTAACCGACAGTGGAGGATTTTTCTCTTCGGCAGCATCACCTCAAAGGAAGGTCTCACCCGTTAGTTTTCCAGGTTGTGGCGGCTAGGTGATCGCCTGGAGCTTCTAAACTGCGGTGGTGACCTTGATCGGCGTGTTGGGGAGCGTCTCTCCAGCGGATAACTTGCGGCGGTGGTGACCTACGTCGTCCTGTACCCACATCTTCTTGTTCAACTCTGTCGTCCCAGAGTTGGCGTTGGGTAAGATTGGTCTACTGTCTTCTGGCGTGGGCGTCATCAAATATCCTCCGCCTTTCTCGATAACAGCGCACCACATGTCCCGGTCGTCCGCAGTGGAAACATACTGGTTGGTTATCCTGGGTCCTCCAGACGTCAGTCTTCCTTGGTGCCCAAACAGGTTCCTCATGCAACATTGTAGGAACGTAGCTCCGCCTGGGTCTCAACCTTTTCACCGTTTTAAAAGGAAATGGAGGATGAGAGATTGGGTTCAATGTTTGTTCCACTTCCTCCCTTACGACCTCTTGAAGAGTCTCGGTTTTTTTGCTCGCCGTGCAATCCAAGTGCCTTCTGATCTTCATCTCTCACTATATGACGTAGAACACTTGTAAATTCAGTTGCTTCCTCCATCACAGACATCGATACGACGTTTGGAAGCCGTTCAAACTTCTTGCGTGTAATTCTTTTTTGATGCATTGTCTCGATATACTGGCATCATTTTATGAAGTCGTCTGCTGTTGAAACATCCTTCAGGAGTAGGGCTTGATCATGTCCTCAGCAACACCTTTCATGAGATGTGTAACCTTATCCTCCTCCTTCACTCTAGAATCCACTATTTTACACAGCTCCAAGACGTCTTGAATGTAGGATGCTGCAGTTTCTCCTGGACGCTGTGCCCTGCACTTTAATTTATCTTGAGTCTTGCACTTCTGTCGTCGTGTGTCACCGAAATACTTGCGCAGTTCCGCGTGGAATACTTCCCAGATTGTGAACTTCTCTTCGTTGTTCTCATACCACTGCTTGGCAGTGCTAACGCAAAACACACAGTGCCATCCCATTTGTTAAATTTGGCTATACGCTCGTATACCTTCAGCCACTTGTTTGGATCTTGGCCATCGCCACCAGAGAACCAGGAAGGATGTCTCATGTGGTGGCACACAGTTGCTGTCATCGTAACGTCGTATTCTACTTCTGTCTCCGATAGATTGCAGTCTGTTGAACATGGATCGAATTCGCTACGTAAACGGCGGCTCTGTCGTGGCCTGATGGGAGCCACTGTGTCGTCGATAATGAGCGCTATCACAAGTTCCAATACCCGGCGCCTCCACCAGAATAATGTCACGTACAAGAAGGTGTGAGTAGCTGAATGACGAAGACTAACTTCACTTAACGAAGGTTTTTTTCAGCACTTGGACATGCAAGAGCGCGGAGCGAACTGCCTCCGGCCAGAACTGAATACATATACAGCTACAGAACATTCCAGTACAATGATTCTCGACATTTGTGGATACTTCTAGAATGTACTCGAACCAAATATAGAAATTAAAATCACACAGTCCAGATGGGTTTGGAACTCACGATCTTCCATGCAACAGTTTAGTATCATAACCTTTACACGACGGTGCTAATCAGCTTCTTCTGTGACAATGTTAATAAAAAGCAAGTTCTTACTGCATAGGAGCGATCGAAGCTGGATGAACTGTTTGACTGAATATGGGAGGTATATGGTCGCGGGTAAAACGAGAAGGCCTGATAGTTTATAGATTGAGCTGTTATAAGAAAGGGAAGCTGGTACTAGAAACGAGGTCGTTAACCCATAAGGGATATAGGATAGTGGAGGGACAATGAGTGCCAGTTACTTTCAGATCACTTGAAACGTCCCCTTTGAACAATTATACATGACTGTCCTTTAACTGACACACAATATTTTTAGCGCAATACAATCTGACTTTCAAAAATCCCTACAAAAAAAATGGCCCTGACTAACATTAACCTATGCGTTTCACAAATCGCTTACCTCACAAAAATCTTGGTTACTCGAACTACTGCAATACAGCGAGCGCCACTACTGCCAGCTAAATAAAAGATTCAAACTACAGAAGCCACTAACTACTGATAGGCATAGTTAGCAAATGAAAGATTTTAATAGAGAACAAACAATGTAATTACCTTAATAGTGTTGAAAAATCATAATATACATAGCAGTTCATGACATCCAGTCTTACAAATTTCAAAACTCCGCCATTTCTCTCCCCACATCCACCACTGCTGGCGGCTCACCTCCAACTGCGCAACGCTATGCGCTGTTAACAGCGGACAGCCTAACACTACAATAGCGAATATTACAACAATTCCACCCAGCCACAGACTGCACACAGCACAGCCAGTGATTTTCATACAGAGCGCTATGTGGCGTTACCAATAAAAAAACCTAAACAGCGTACTTACACACTGACAGTGCGAGCGTGCCGTGAGACGTGGATCGCACGTCCTCAGAAGTACCGCAGAGTAAATCATCACTACTCCCATGAATCTGCACAGTGGCTTCTGGCAGCCACCTGTTGCTGGCTGAGGCCGCACGCTGGGAACACATCTCTTCTGCTGATCGTTTGATGCTCCCCTGAGATCACTAATTTAAAAAACTCGTGCTCCTTCTGTGCAGCCAGCTAGAAAACAGCGCTGGCACGTGCAATGTCTCAGTTTCATATTTTCACAGGCATTCTTTGAAACAGGGAATGAATGGCTTTATTGCAGGCGATCAGTTAACTGTACCTAAGCTGATGCAAAACCGGCAGTAACCCTCTCTACGTAGCTCGAGACACAGATGCATCGTGCCCAGCTCATCTGACGGTATCGTATCCGGTAACGTTACGTCGCTGGCCATTAGAAGTGCACAACTGGAAGATTAGAAAATAACTTAGCCTTACTTATTGTGCGTATACCTGAGAGCAGGGAGACTACACAATTAATTAATTAAGTGATGTGTTTCTATATTTCAACATGGTATGAAAAAGATAACGAAGAGAACAAACAACTGGGCTTACATTCGGGGTAACAACGGTTCACACACTCCTCCGATCACCCACATCTTCCTATTCCATTTACCTTTCATCGACTGAGGTCAATGCCAACTGATGAGGTTCACAGCTTGCTTCGTTTCCCGTCATTGTCCAACCTAGCTTTTGATATTCCTCCGAAGTTTGAACCTAATCTTCATTTTCTTCTATGAAGAAATGTTGCGGCAATTCAGGTATATGTACAAGTGTACAACAAGGAAAGGAAAATTAAAAGCCTGCTAATTAGCATTCCTATGACATGACAAAATATGATCTTAAGAAAAAATAATAAGAATAATGAAAGTGGCACTTTGTCTGTAGTGGTTACGGAGCTTAGCCCTTAAGATACCCATCCAATTCCCACATTAGTGTATCCCTTTAATGGCGAATCAGCCAGCCAAAAGAAGTGCATTGCTGGATATTAAAATTGCAGCAGCAGGAAGGTTAGCGGGTAAGGGAGCTCTACTCATTGTGTGTATGTGCAAGAACAGGAAGAATAAATGTTTAAATCTGCAGGCGACCTGAGGGTATACACGGTGTGAAATACGCAGAGCTGTCGCCTCACTCAGCGATATTAATTTTAATTTAGCCGGTCATCGAGCTGAACTGAGCCTAGGTGGAAGATACGGGCACCTCATTCCACGCTGCCTTAACTCGCTGCTAGAGTCCACTGACTGTAGTAACCCTCAAGCGGTGGCTTGCTAGCCGTTCGACAATGCATGACCAGACGTTTCCAATCTAGAGAACGCACTGGCCAAGGCAACAAACTAAAACCCTCTATTACATATATATTAACTGAAAGGAGACCACATGTCGTATCTACTGCTTTATTTTCGTCTCTTTTCAAAGATATACGTATTACAGAGATGAATCACAGACAGAGCATTTATTTAATCCTCAACAGGCTCCCCATCCGGTCAATATCTAGTGAGATGACCCGTTGCACCGGCCGACCAATATTTCTTCCCCTGGAGTACGAAGCATTAAGGGGGGACGTTGATGAAATTGACCAAAAATGTCAATTTTCGATTTATTTTTTATTTGTTAGTACAACTCATGGACAATAAGTTCCCAAAGTTTCAATGTTGAAATTGCATCCGAAGTGCCTGAAAATTAATTAAAAGTGTGACGCGGCATTTCTGCCACGCCCACGTTATGAAGCAACGCTTAAATACCAGCTCAGTGAACAACGACTCTGTGTATTACTTTCATATAAACGTGTGCAGGACGCTTCTAGAAGACCGTGATACATACTCTTTGGTTTTATAGATCGTCTTTGGCCGATCCTGCACTTCTCAAAAACCCAAAATCCAAATGAGTCTCTAACTTCACTCATATGGAGACGATGCCCTAAAATCACATTTGCCTCTGATAAAGTTGTCAGAATTGCAACGTATGATGCAGTTATTGTATTTAATGATGGGAACATTGGGAGGATGAAGGTCTTAGAAAGAATGGGCTTCAAGGTACGAAATTTTACTCAAGACATTCTGAGAAAAACAGATTTACAGCGCGTCTCTGCAGCTAAAAAGTCAGTTGAAGACCTGCTAAAGGAAAGAAGACAGACAACAAGAAACCAGAAGAGAAGGCTTGAGGGGAGAAACGACCCAGAGTGCAAATGTGGTGCCTTCTAAAGAAGTGACATAGGGAGAAAAGTTAGATTGAACTTTAAATTGGGTTTCCTGAAAAGATTGTTCTTTAAAGTTTATGTACCATTTCCTCAGATTCTATGAATACTAGAATTATGAAATTTTGTACACATATATCTGTCTCAAGAGCAAATTTTGAAATTCTGATTGCAGGCTCAGATACATGGCAAAGTGTTTGGAATTTTGCATGAATTTAAAATTGTACTTGTCGAATTATAATAAAAAAAATATGAAAATTCTCCTATTTGACCTATTCCAAAAACCTCATGAGAGAAGCTTACTACATGTAAAGAGAGATGAAACAGATAAATTTTTGTAGAAAAGCTCTTGAATACTTTCTGAGAAAAAGGAACATAAATTATTTTTTGAAATTAAATTTCAAATGTCATTAAAATTGAATATATATAATCAAAGGATTTTATATGTATATATGTTACTTTCATGTAAAGCGTGTTAGAAACTTTCATTGCCATCCCTCCAAAACTGTGGATTTGGTGTATTTTTGAAATAGTGTGTGGTTTTCATCAACGACCCCCCTTAATGTCCTTACTTTCCCATCTCTCCCTGGCCTTCTTTCAATAACGCTGGTTCTCCCTCACCAAGTGCCTCTCCCTGGTGTGCCTTGCCCTTCTACCTTCCTGCAGGGGTACAGTATCTTCCACTCATCATTCCCCAATTTTCCTCTTAGGTCGCTGGATTTCATGGAAGTTTCAGAGGTCGAGCAGATATGCTTCCTTCCATCTCTTTATGAAGACATTTTACACATTTACTCATTGCTTGGCCTCTCTTTCAAGATATTTCTGTGTACTTGCTTCAGGGCCGGTGGGTACAGTACTCAACCATTCTCCATTTAAAAAATGGCTTACTGTAAGTACTTGCGAGCCTCCATGAGCGATTGGTTGCGAATTGATGGCGGCCCCTGTCTGCACAAATAAAGTCCTAAGTGTTGCCTCATCTACCAGACATTTTTCAAAACCTTTCTCAGCGAGCGTTCTATATTTCCCACCATAGTCTCTCACCAACCTCCCACCAGGCTGCAAGTGGTGCAGGTGCAGTAAGTTTCCCAGTAAAACCCTGGTGAGGGATGTTCTGACTGATCTTCTTGTTCTCGAAGTGATGAGTGAGCTCTTTTAGTTCTTTGTTCGTGGCTTCAAAAGTTTTCGCATCATCCGGATAAATAGTATGTAAATTGATGGTGGAGGGCGGAGAAACTAATTGAAACTGAAGGAAATACTGATGCGAGCTGCATACAGGAATTTATGAGGCATCAGCGACGAAGAGTGAAAATGTGTGCCGAACTGATATTCGAACCCGGGATCTCCTGCGTACTAGGCAGCTACGTTAACTACTGCACTACCCGGACCCGATGTTTATAACAAATGCGTTGACTATCTTGGCCCTTCTCCCGGGTCCGTGTCCTCCATGCTCGCTATTACGAGATTTCCGCAGGAGGTCGGACGTATTTGTGCATCCGCACTGAAGCAAGTGCTGACTGGTGCAAACATGACCGAACTATCAGTTTAATAGCTCGTGCTTGCAATATACTAAAGCGAATACATCACAGAAGAATGGAAAAACTTTTAGAAATCGACCTCTGGGAAGATCAGTTTGGATTTCGTAGAAAGGTAGGAACACGCAAGCCAATAATTATCCCACGACTTCTCTTAGAAGGTAGGTTAAGGAAAGGCAAACCTATGTTTATAACATTCCTAGACGTACAGAAAGCTTTTTAAAATTCTAGCTGGAATTGTCTCTCAGAAACTTTCAAGGTGGCAGGAGTACAATAGCGGAAGTGAAAGGCTGTTTACAACTTGTGCTGAAACCAGATTGCACTTGTAAGAGTCGAGGGGCGTGAATGGGAAGCGTCTTAGGAACCTGCCTGTCAATGAAGGGAAGAACGCCAATCTGCACTGCGTGTGCACACCAGGTGGAGTCATTCCAGACATGGAATAGTTCCTACCGAGTGCCATGAAGAGCACAGGGCGCAGCCAACTGCAGGTGGTGGCTCAAGTCGGTAACAATGATGTATGTCGCTTTGGAGCGGAAGAGATTCTCTCTGGTTTCGAGCGGCTAACAGAGTGGTAAAGGCTGCTAGTCTTGCTTGCGAGAAGAAAACGGAGTTCAAAATTTGCAACATAGTCGACAGGACCGATCGCGGATCTCTGATAGAGAGCAGGGTGGACGTTGTAAATCAGAGGCTCGGACGGTTCTGCGACCGTGTAGGCTTCAGATTCCTCGATTTGTCCGTAGGGTGTTTGGGTTTCGGGTTACGCTGAATAAGTCAGGAGTCCATTACACAAGAGAAGCGCCTACAAGTGTATCAGGGGCTGTGAAGCGAGACCTGGGCGGTTTCTTCAGGTTAGAGAGTCCCTTGGAAACACAAAAAGGCGTTCAGACTGAAAGGGTGCAGGTGGAAAACAGAAAGAACGTAGATCTAAGAATCATCGGTATAACAGTTGTAAACGGTCGTAGCTGTGTTTGGAAAGTACCAGAGCTTCAAGTGGTAATAGAAACCACTGTTGATCAAATCGTCATAGGCACTGAGAGGTGGTTAAAGTCGGAGATAAGTTCAGCCGAAATTTTTGAGAAGAATCTAACGGTGTTCCGATAGGATGGACTAAACACAGTTGAACGTGTCGTGTTTGTTGCTGTTAGAAGTATTTTATCTTGTAGTGAAATTGAAGTAGATAGTTCCTATGAGTTAGAATGGGTAGATGTCATTCCTAGCAATCGGATCGCTTTACAGATCTCCAGACTGAAATAATGCAACTCCTGAAAGGTCCAAAGAAAACTTCAGTCTAATTTCAAACACGTACTCGACTCATACAGTTCATACAATTATAGTTGGTGATGACTAATTTACACTGAATACGTTGGTGAAAATACATGTTTAGATCATAAGGTACCCAAAAAACATCTTCCCAAACTCTGCTAAGCACATTCGGCGAAAATTATTTCGAGCAGTTAGTTCATGTGCCCACGTGAATAGTAAACGGTTGTGAAAACACTGTTGAACTCTTAGCAACAAATAATCATGTGCTAATAACGAGCATTAAAACGGATACAGCGATTAGTGAACACAAGGTACTCGTAGCGAGGCTAAATACAGTAGCTTCAAAATCCACCAAAAATAAAGGGAAAATACATCTATTCAAGAAAGTTGATAAAAATTCTTCAGGTTGCTTTCTAAGTGACAATTTTCACTCCTTCCAAATTAACAATGTCAGTGTAGACCAGATGTGACTTGAATTTAAAGAAATAGTACCGACAGCAATTGTGAGATTTATAACAAATAAATTAACAAACGACGGAGCTGATCGCCTTGCTACACAAAGTGGGTCAGAAATTTTGTTGCAGGTACAACGAAAGAAGGACGCCATATTCAAACGAACGCAAAATCTCCAAGATTGGCGATCTTTTACACAAGCTCGAAATTTAACGCTTACTTCAATGCGAGATGCTTCCAACAATTTTCCACAACGAAACTTTGTCTCGAAACCTGGCAGAAAATTCAAAGAGACCCTGGTCTTATGTAAAGTATGCTAGCGGCAAGACAGTCAATGCCTTCTCTTCACGATAACATGGAAATACTATAGATGACAGTACCGCTAAAACAGTTACTAAACACAGCCTTCACCAAAGAACACTAAGTAAATATTCCAGAAATCGAATCAAGAACGGCTGCTAACAGGAGTAACTTAGAATCAGATATCCTTAGAGCATGAAGTAAGCCGGCCGGTGTGGCCGAGCGGTTTTAGGCATTTCAGTTTGGAACCGCGCGACCGTTACAGTCGCAGTTTCGAATCCTGCTTCGGGCATGGATGTGTGTGATGTCCTTAGGTTAGCTAGGTTTAAGTAGTTCTACGATCTAGAGACCTTTGGAGATAAGAGAACCACTTGTATGAATATCAAGAGCTCAGATGGAAACCCAGTTCTAAGCACAGAAGGGAAAGCAGAAAGGTGGAAGGAGTATATAGAGGGTCTATACAAGGGCGATGTACTTGAGGACAATATTATGGAAATGGAAGAGGATGTAGATGAAGATGAAATGGGAGATACGATACTGCGTGAAGAGTTTGACAGAGCACTGAAGGACCTGAGTCGAAACAAGGCGCCGGGAGTAGACAACATTCCATTGGAAGTACTGACGGCCTTGGGAGAGCCAGTCCTGACAAAACTCTACCATCTGGGGAGCAAGATGTATGAAACAGAAGAATATAATAATTCCAATCCCAAAGAAAGCAGGTGTTGACAGATGTGAAAATTACCGAACAATCAGTTTAATAAGCCACAGCTGCAAAATACTAACACGAATTCTTTGCAGACGAATGGAAAAACTAGTAGAAGCCGACCTCGGGGAAGATCAGTTTGGATTCCGTAGAAACACTGGAACACGTGAGGCAATACTGACCTTACGACTTATCTTAGAAGAAAGATTAAGGAAAGGCAAACCTACGTTTCTAGCATTTGTAGACTTAGAGAAAGCGTTTGACAGTGTTGACTGGAATACTCTCTTTCAAATTCTAAAGGTGGCAGGGGTAAAATACAGGGAGCGAAAGGCTATTTACAATTTGTACAGAAACCAGATGGCAGTTATAAGAGTCGAGGGACATGAAAGGGAAGCAGTGGTTGGGAAGGGAGTAAGACAGGGTTGTAGCCTCTCTCAGATGTTATTGAATCTGTATATTGAGCAAGCAGTAAAGGAAACAAAAGAAAAATTCGGAGTAGGTATTAAAATCCATGGAGAAGAAATAAAAACTTTGAGGTTCGCCGATGACATTGTAATTCTGTCAGAGACAGCAAAGGACTTGGAAGAGCAGTTGAATGGAATGGACAGTGTCTTGAAAGGAGGATATAAGATGAAAATCAACAAAAGCAAAACGAGGATAATGGAATGTAGTCGAATTAACTCGGGTGATGCTGAGGGAATTAGATTAGGAAATGAGACACTTAAAGTAGTAAAGGAGTTTTACTATTTGAGGAGCAAAATAACTGATGATGGTCGAAGTAGAGAGGATATAAAATGTAGACTGGCAATGGCAAGGAAAGCGTTTCTGAAAAAGAGAAATTTGTTAACATCGAGTTTAGATTTAAGTGTCAGGAAGTCATTTCTGAAAGTATTTGTATGGAGTGTAGCCATGTATGGAAGTGAAACATGGACGATAAATAGTTTGGACAAGAAGAGAATAGAAGCTTTCGAAATGTGGTGCTACAGAAGAATGCTGTTAGATTAGATGGGTAGATCACATAACTAATGAGGAAGTATTGAATAGGATTGGGGAGAAGAGAAGTTTGTGGCACAACTTGACCAGAAGAAGGGATCGGTTGGTAGAACATGTTCTGAGGCATCAAGGGATCACCCATTTAGTATTGGAGGGCAGCGTGGAGGGTAAAAATCGTAGAGGTAGACCAAGAGATGAATACACTAAGCAGATTCAGAAGGATGTAGGTTGCAGTAGGTACTGGGAGATGAAGAGGCTTGCACAGGATAGAGTAGCATGGAGAGCTGCATTAAACCAGTCTCAGGACTGAAGACCACAACAACAACAACAACAACGTTCTAGGGGACTGATGACCTCAGATGTTAAGTCCCATAGTGCTCAGAGCCATTTGAACCGGTATGAAGTAACTTAAATCACTTAATAAAAGGAAGTCTTCGGGTTGAGTCGTATACCAATTAGGTTCCTTTCAGAGTACCCTGATACAATAGCTCCATAGTTAACAATCATATACAATCGACTAGCAGGAGTAATCCACTAAATTACTGGCTCGTATCATTAAAGTCGATATGCAGCAGAATTTGGTGATCAAACGTTATGAATTGCCTCAAAGATAACGGTTTATTGATACACAGTCAATACGGGTTTAGAAAACATCGTTCTTGTGAGACACACTAGCTCTTTACACATACGAAGGGTTGAGTGCTATTGACAAGGGATTTCAAATTGATTCCGTATTTGTAGATTTCCAAAAGGCTTTTGACACTCTACCACACAAGGGGCTTGTAGTGAAATTGCGTGCTTATGGGATATCGTCTCAGTTATGTGAATGGATTCGTGATTCCTTGTTACAGAGATTAGAGTTCGTAGTAACTGACGGAAAGTCATCGAGTAAAACTGAAGTGATTTCTGGCGTTCCCGAAGGTAGTGTTATAGGCCCTCTGGTATTTCTTTCTATATGAATGATTTAGGAGATCATCTGAGACGTCGTCTCAGGTTGTTTGCAGATATTATATGTCGTGTGACAAGGGTCTCCCGTCGGGTAGACCGTTCGCCTGGTGCAAGTCTTTCGATTTGACGCCACTTCAGTGACTTGCGCGTCGATGGGATGAAATGATGATGATTAGGACAACACAACACCCAGTCCTTGAGCGGAGAAAATCTCCGACCCAGCCGGGAGTCGAACGAAGGCCCTTAGAATTGACATTCTGTCGCGCTGACCACTCAGCTACCGGGGGCTGACTGTTTGCAGCTGATGCTATCGTTTATCGCTCAGTAAAATCATCAGAAGATCAAAACAAATTGCAAAACGATTTAGGAAAGATATTTTATGTTGTGAAAATTGGCAATTGACCCTAAATAATGAAAAGTGTGGGGCCATCCACGTGAGTGCTAAAAGGAATCAGTTAAACATCGGTTACACGATAAACTCGTCAAATCTGAAGGTTGTAAATTCAACTAAACATCTAGTAATTACAATTACGAACAACTTAAATTGGAAGGAACACATAGGAAACGTTGTGGGGAAGCATTTTATCGGCGGAATACTTATAAAATGTAACAGATCTACTAAAGTTGGTGCATACACTACGCTGGTCAGTCCTCTTTTGGAGTACTGCTGCGCGGTCTGGGATCCTTACCATATAGGATTAACGAAGTACATCGAGGAAGTTCAGGGAAGGGAAAAGCGTTTTGTATTATCGCGAAATCGGGAACAGTGTGTCAAGTTAGTGTTATCGTACTTTATTTGTAAAGGTCCGTCTTGTCACACAATTCACAATTAACGGTTTCGGCCACTAGCATCTTCAGATCATAGAATAATCTGATTTAGGTATCGAAGTCAAAATCTATTCATAAAGTTGCATAGCAAGTACCTAATCTACATGACTACTCTTCAGTTCTCACTTCAGTATTTCGTAAAAGATTTATGGAATCACCGCTTGATACAAGATTTGGGGTGAACATCATTAAAACAAAGGCGTTTTCCGTTGCGGCAGGATCTTATCATGTAATTTCAATCACCAGCTTTCTTCTCAGAATATGAAAATGTTTTGATGTCTCCGACCTGAATAGGGAGGAACGATCACCATAATAAAATAAGGGAAATAAGATCTCGCACGGAAAGATCTAGGTGTTCGTTTTCTCCGAGCGCTGTTCTAGATTGGAATAATGGCGAAGTGTTGTGAAAGCGGTTCGATGAACCCTCCACCAGGCACTTGAGTGTGACTTGCAGAGTATTCATGTAAATATAGATCTAGATGTGAAGCTCATGTGATAACGAAAATCGACCAAAAAATACTCAATGGCAATGGTTAAAACATCGCAATCGAAGGTGAAACATTTGTTTCCGTGTATCAGAAGGAAACAGCTTAGTTATCCCTACCTACCACTTAACAATCAAAGACATAATGTCCGTAAATAAGTGCATCATCATGTTATGGTCCATCTTGATCACACACGTTTTAGAATTCACAATCAACGGTTTTGAACCTTCAGATCATAAAATAACCTGATTTAGATATTAAAGTCAAATTATTTGTATGTAGTAAGTAAATGACCTACATGACTGCTCTTCAGTTTTCACTTCAGTGCTTGGCAAAGGGTTTATCGAACAATCTTCAGACTATTTCTGCACCGTTCCAATGCCGAACAGTGCGCCGCATAACAAACACTTTAATCTTTCCTTTCGAGATCTGATTTCTCTTATTTCATTGCGATGAGCACCCTACGAAGGTGGGCGTCAAAAAAATATTGTAGCATGCGGAGGTGTAAGATGATAATTGAAATTTCGTGAGAACATTCCGTCGAAACGGAAAACGCCTTTTGTTTAATTATATCTACCGCAACTCGCTCATCATATCCGTGACACTCTCGCGATTGTACAAAATTGTAGAATTCTCTGAAATTTTTCGATGCCCTCCGTAAATCCTGTCTGGTAAGGATCTCATAGCTAGCAATAGCACTCCAAAAGGGGGATGGACAAGAATACTGTAGCTCTGTTGCATCTTCGGTGTGTTCCGCCAATAAAACGCAGTCTGTGGTTCGCCAGCCATTCGGCAGTTTCTAGTTTCTATGTGGTAGGTCCAATTTAAGCTGTTCGTAATTGTAATCCTTAAGTATTTAGTTGAATTGACAGCCTTTAGATTTGTGTGATTTATCGTTTAGCCGAAATTTGACATTGCTTTTAGTACTCGTGTGGCTGAATCACACTTTTCATGATTTAGAGTCAACTGCCGGTTTTCGCACCACGCACTTGTCTTCTCTAAATTATTTTTCAATTGATTTTAATCCTATTATGACTTTACTGTAGAGTAAAGGACAGTATCATCTGCTAACAATGTAAGAGCACTGCATCAGATTGTTTCCTAAACTGTGAGACAGATCAGAAACAGCAGAAGAACTATGGCACATTCGTGACGAACGCTAGATTTCACCTGCGGTTTACTCAACGACTTTCCTTTAATTAGTACGAACTGTGACCTTTCTGTCAGGAAATCACGAATCCAGTCACTCAACTGAGATGTTAGTTCATAGGGCATGCCGCATAGAAGCCGCATGTAAGATACGTTGTCAAAAGTCTTCTGGAAATACAGAAATTTGGAATCAGTTTAAGATCCCCTGTCGATAGCACTCTTTACTTCGTGTGAACAGTGAGCTAGTTGCGTTTCACAAATATGGCGCTTTCTGAATCCGTGCTGTGTATCAAAGTTTTCTTCGAGGTAACTGGTAATATTCGAACACAGTACACGAGTGGGCTCCAAAATGCGACTGCAAACCGAAGTTAGTGTATTCGTAAGTAATTCATTACATTATTCCTATTTCCTTTCTCGAGTATAGGTGTGAGCTGTATAATTTTCCAATTTGTAGGTACGGACATTTTGTCGACCGAGCGGTTGTGTGTGATTGCTAAGGAGGAAGCTGTTGTATCAGCATACCCCGAAAATAAACTAAATGGTATATAATCTGCACCAGACGACATGGCTTTGTTAAGTGAACTATGCTGCTCTGATTAACTGAGGATATCGACTTCTAAATTTCTCATTTTGGCAGCTGTTTTTCATTACAGTTCTGGACTATTTGCTTCATCTTTGGTAAAGGAGTTTTGGATGACCATATTTAGTAGTGGCACTGTTACATTACCATTGCTATCTCGCAGTGAAGGTACATACGATCAGAATATCTTTGGATTTTCTGCGAGATTGGAATCCATGCTAAATTCCGAGCTTCTAAAAAATATGGAAAAAATATAGTTTTGCGTTCACATGTCCGCATTTCAACACCTAACCTGCTGCCAGCGGAAAATAAACTTTAATAGCTTGCTCTTGCCACATGTACTTGGAAATGCCAACCAACCTAAAAACATACAACTACTAACAACTGTGTTTATTAGTCTGCAAATGATGTCAGTATTGATGTCATGTTGTTCAGTATACTTTCTCAGTCACGAACTGGGAAATATCTGTACTAATACTCGTTACAGCCTATATGTCAGATGATGTTTAAGATGTGACATGCACTAAAGCGCAATGTAAGTAATATATACTTTTTTAGCATATTATTTCATTATAAATCTGATCTGTTCATGCCATAACGTGATCGCTATCCTATGTATGAGGTATGGCTTTTTATGAAATATTCCCACTTGATAATGGCCATACTGCCAGAATCGCAATTTCGGTTTGTACAAATAAGTAATTCACAGTCAAAAGGCAGCCACGATACCTTTCGGAGGAAAGAAAGTAAAGTAAAGGAGTTAGAACGGCTGTGCAAGAATAAATATTCAATAAACATCAGTTCCCAGCGAAATATGCAACAAAAATGACCATTATAATGTGTTCTTCATAATTCCTTTCATTTAACTTTATATACACATTGCGCAACATACAGTATGGTTACTTTGTTCCACCAACAGCGGCTTTCTTTCCTGTTCCATTCATGAATGAATTCTGAGAAGATTTTCTGCCTTTGTGTTCCAGTACAACCTTAAGTTTGTCTTACAATCTCAGTAGAAGATACGCGATGGAAATACTAGAATTTTTGGTAGCACAGTCCTTGTTTCTCTAAACTGATCTCTCAGAGCACCGGAAAAATAATGTCATCTTCAAAGTTTCTCATTTAAGTTTCATCTGCAAATTCGCGGCGCCGGCCGGAGTGGCCGAGCGGTTCTAGGCGCTACAGTCTGGAGCCGCGCGACCGCTACGGTCGCAGGTTCGAATCCTGCCTCGGGCATGGATGTGTGTGATGTCCTTAGATTAGTTAGATTTAAGTAGTTCTAAGTTCTAGGGGACTTATGACCTCAGAAGTTAAGTCCCATAGTGCTCAGAGCCATTTGAATTTGAATCCGCGTCACTTTAATGAAGACTGTGCTGATCAAGAACGATTCTGCGAGCTCATATACGAAAACGTTCGATATCTGTTGCAGTGCCTACCTGATAAAAACGGGTAACTCTGGAACGGTGCGCTCCACTGGATTGTGCTGTCGTATTGTACGCGGTGTCCTGTACAGATAAGCTGCACGTTCCCAGCTACCCGGCCAAAAATTCTTCCATTGCCTCACCCTACTACTGATCTTGCAATGTGTTCCAACGAGAACGTAGGACCTAGAAATTATCTCTAATTTATTCACGTTTAAAAACGAATGTTATTGGGTATTCCAAACAGATATAATAATCGCTAAGCGCTTTCCGAAATAATCCAAGGACAGTATTTTCCTGTGGTCAGTCATGTCGTTGGCGGACAATCTGATAGGGTCCATGCGTTATTTGAAAATCGGTTTATGCGTACTGCCACCTTTAATTATCCTATTACACGATCCTCCGAGCTTTAAAAAGTACTGAATTTCACAGGTCTAATTTTCCATGAGCCGTGTGATGGTACTTTGAGTGTGATCCTACCTAGTCTTGCTAGCCCTGTATCGAAACGGGATTATAATCTACTTTGAAATTCTGCAAAATTCGTACTTTTACCGATGATAGTAATATAAGAATGCCTTCAATAGATTGTCAACATCCTTATGCAGTAACTTCTTCAGTACACATAAAATGGCTTGTACTGTAAGCGAAACATTTTAGACATCTCTTCTTGCAAGTGCCTCGATAGTGAGTGTACGCCGTAGGCCTCAGCACTTATACAGATTGATTGCGTGATGATATTACATACATCCAGGGAAGATGGAGAAGGATAAATGTATCGCTTGAGGCAGGAGACTCTTGTCGAGGAACGACGGCGAAGACATTCATAAGCGAAAATCGTTCTGATAGCTCTGACAGTGGAATTCAGGCAGCGGTAGTGTTGTTGCTAAGACTGTAAGGTAGGCGACTTTCAGAGATGGGAGTAAGGACCAAAACCAGATATAAATGTCTAGTAAACATGGGCTGTAAAATGTGTACCTAAAAAACTATGGGCAACTGTTCAATACAACAGACATGTTCCACAGTAACGAAGATGAATAAGTGCTCGTAGCTCTTAACCCTAGGACGCCTAAGGGAGGGGTTCGTTGAACCCACAATTTTTTATGTCCCCTGCTTTTGCCCAAGTAACTGTCATACTACATATACTGTTTGAGTTATTGTTTGTTGGCTATTTTATGAAACATTAGTGTCAATACATTTTATAGATAATTCCTGCTTTGAAAGAAAAAATGAATAAACTTACTATGGGTCCAACAAACCCCCGTCTAAGGCTTCCATGCCATAGAAAATTTCCCTTAGTAGGATTTCGTATTTCTCATCTCTACAACAATCCAAGTTAGTTTCTTGTAGGTTGGTATTCTGGATATTCACAACAATCGGTTTACTTTCAGAGGAAGTAATTGTTGATGTCAGTCAGCTGTTATTCATCTTGTAAACTTGCTGTGAGTTAGTCCACTTCCCAACACGTAGGGCTTCAGTAACTTTGGTGTCCTACACAGCAAAAACGAAACCAATTAAAAACTTACTAGTGTCAACAATGCACCAAGATAAAAGCACTGTTGGAGGAGAGAAGAATAAATCCGAGATAAATTATTATAATTCCAATAAGAGGGAATTGATACAATTGATCAAATGGCCCGTATTTACACCTGCAAGGGGGGAACAAAGAGATGGCCTCTATCTGTATTTTACTCTCTCATCGACATTTGTGCCATCAATGCAACCACCATATTCATCCAGCAACATCCAAGATGGAATGAAAAGAAACACAACAACCGGAAACTTTATCTTCTGCAAGTTGTGATGCAACTAGTGAAATTGCAGGTAGAAGAAAGAGGTGCCAATGCAAGAGGATTATCTAACCAAATTGTTGAATCAATGGGGACTATTCTACAAAAGAAAAGCAAAGAGGTGACAACAGAAGCACTTCAGCCTCCTGCAGGAAAAGGTCGGTGCCATATTTCTGTAAGAAAAGCTAAAACAAAGAAGCAGAAGTACAACAATCTAAGTAAACCAAAACAGTATTGTGGACGGTATCATAAACATGTGTGTAAGACACATTCAGAAAAAACTGTGAAGTGTGTCTCTTGCCTTGAAGTTGAGGACTCAGAGTAGTCTATTGTACATGAACATATCTGTGTTTTGTATTGTAATACGTCAATTTTTTATTCACTCAATCCAATATTTATAACAATTAACAACATTTATAAACCGATGCCTTAGTTAAAATACCATTTTGAAAGTTGTAATTTTTCGTCAGTAAACTTATTTAATACCAGTGGGCTCGCCGAACCCGCCCTTAGGCATCCAAGTTAGAAAAAAAGGCTTGGGCGTCCTAGGGTTAAGTTATGCACTGTAGAGCTCTGTTTTACTCGAATTTTTTTCTTATTCTGGTCCACACTACCTCTTCCAAAAATATGGAAACCAAAGAGCTCGCTCTAGAACAGATTTGTCTCACACTATCGAAGATGGACTGCTCAATGCACTTAAGGCATGCAATTTAGAGCCCTAGATTACCAGACAGTTCTTTTCTTGATTTGGTCCATACAACCACCTCTGAAAGTTGCTTCCCCTACATTTCCCCTAGCCACAACAGTACCGATACATACATTGCACAGCCAAAACGCATCAGAAAGGATTTCTCTTACAATTTGATAAATTGATACACTTACCCTCCTACACCATCCCTGAAAGTTTGTAATATCCCCCACGGAATCACCCTGTATATACAGGACGTATCAAATTAACGATGTAAACGCATACAGTTAAAGGTACACGTTACTGGAAGCAAATATTGCTCTGTGGACATGGGCTCAAAGACGCATACCTTAAGAATTATGGGCAGATCTTCATCTGCGATGCAATGAAACAACCTTCTTCTACTGCAGGCTCCCTGCTTTCCACATTTTAAGAGTTGGCAGTGTGGACCAAAATAAGAAAAAAAATCCAGTAAACATAGGCTCTAAAGTGAATAACTTAAGAACTAGGAGCACTTTTTCATCTTCACTACTCTGAAACACATATCTTCTACTGAAAATGTCCTCATAGCCAGTAAGGTACCCACATTACAGCTCACGTTTTCTTGACAATTTTCCCTTGTTTTGATCGTTACCGCCTCCTCTCAAAATATGGAAAGCAAAGAGCTTGAAGTAGAAGAGATCTGTTTCACAATATCGAAGATGAAGAGTACTCACAGCTCTTAAGGTATGCGTTTTGGAGCTAAAGTTTATTAAAACGTTTTTGCTTCTATTTTCATATACTTTCAACTGTATAAGTTTACGTCATTAATTATGGCACTTCCCGTGTTATGTATTATAACATGTCATATTTCCATTCCATCCATATACCGAGCTTACCATTCTAATCCGCGTCATGTAGTGGGGGCAACAGAATTATTGGGTCCCTCTGATATGTTGCTTACCCAAATTAAATCAACAAATAACTTGTAATGCGACAGATATTTCTTTACTAAATTTAATTAGTTTATGTCCTGTAATTTTCGGTGTGCTTTACTGTATCAGTTCTCTGAAACATAGTTATATTTTAAAACTGATGACTTTGTACATCATGTGGACACATAAATATGTAAACTGCAAAACCCTTTCAAGGACTTCATTGTTAATCGTAGTTGTCGTTGCTGTTGGCTTTGCACTTTAAAATTTGTTTCCAAATACAATTCATACATGACCATTATAACTAACCTGTTAAAGCAACGCGATTAACAGCAAAAGTGCTCTGTGGAAACCTCAAAATTGACAACTTATCACCAGCCATTTCTCTGTACTCACAACTGAACACTTATTCGTGCACATGTTTGAACTTAAAATATCAATGGATTGAAACGAAGCGCCTGCAGGCATTGTAACTAAGACGGGAAACTCCCCATCACACTCCCCTCATCCGGCCTTGGTGGCCGAGCGGTTCTAGGCTCTTCAGTCTGGAACCGCGCGACCGCTAAGGTCGTAGGTTCGTATCCTGCTTCCAGCATCGATGTGTGTGATGTCCTTAGGTTAGTTAGGTTTAAGTAGTTCTAAGTTTTAGGGGACTGATGACCTCTGATGTTAAGTCCCATAGTGCTCAGAGGCATTTGAACCATTTTCAGCGCTCCCCTCAGATTTATTGGTGAGAGGTCCCAGTGGACAGTTCGTCAAAAACTGAACACAGATCAAACATGAAAACACGATGAATGTTTACTGAACTGTGAAAAAAAGCAAAATAGAAACAGTGAACGTTCTAACTATAAGATGTGCAACTCAGAGCAATCTGGACCAGCAGAGGACGTCGCCATTAAGTGGTCACGTTGTAAGACTTCTAGGCGGGAGAGCCGTGTTCGAATGGTCCCACGTGCCAATTTCCCCCCTCCCCATACCCCCTCCCCCTCCCCTTCCTCCCGCTGTTCAGTGTATTGAAATTTGTGTCTGCGTTATGCTGTAACGTCCGTTTGCAAGAACGAGGAGTAAGGAAGGGACCTGTAATTAAAGCTGATTCTGCACAATTACTCTATTAGCAGCCGAAAAGAAGTGGCTTTCGATTGGGAACCGTAAACGTTTGATTAAAAGACCTGTCGTGTCATACGTTGCATTAATGACACTACGTGTGTTATACTGCGGCGGCGTGGTTACTTTCGTCCATTATCTGCACCTCCATGTCAGCTCGTTGCAGCAGATCGCCGGCCGCGGTGGTCTAGCGGTTCTAGGCGCTGAGTCCGGAACCGCGCGACTGCTACGGTCGCAGGTTCGAATCCTGCCTCGGGCATGGATGTGTGTGATGTCCTTAGGTTAGTTAGGTTTAAGTAGTTCTAAGTTCTAGGGGACTGATGACGACCGATGTTGAGTCCCATAGTGCTCAGAGCCATTTTTGAACCATTTTTTGCAGCAGATCGCCTGTAGGAAAGCCGAGCAGAAAGCTACCGCACTGCAACTCGCACCAGGCTGCATACAACCTAACTATTCAATGAACTGGGAAAATTTCTTAATTCTGAATGAAAGGTGGAAATACTGGCAAAACTTCGGTTCGTTCTGAACCTTGATAATGTGCACATTCACTGCCAAGCCCGTGTTAATGTTAACACAGTCATGGACAAATCCTTCAGTTCACGTTAGCAAGTTTATGGTAACGTATTTCCTGAAATCTGAACAGCTACTAAGCACGGATTGTTCTTAAATGAAAATGCTCCACACACTATTAAGTTTATCGGTGTCTAATGCACTCAAGTTTTTAGTCACCGATCTGCTCAATATGGCAGGCGGAATTACGGTCTTTTCTCTTACACAAAATTACCTACAAAATTTGTACTTTCTAAAAAACACACCGGAATAAATATGCATTCACTTTAAAACACATTTTAAACACGTAGCACAACTAAAACCGGCAAATTATAACTTCCTTCGGAGCTCGTACTACACACGACCGTACCATTGAATGGCACAGCTCCGATTTCCGATTGCTGTAAGCATTGTACATTACCAAGAGAAAAGACGCGCGAAGAATACACCGTTCGGATTGGTCAGTTTTCTTTAAGGCCAATATATAAACATCCTCCCGCGTTAGTCCGCGCTTTTCATGACTAACCAATCAACAAATAACCCACTTTCGAACTGTACTTTTTCCCGAAATAAATATTTTGATATTTTGTTTATTACTTCCGTTAATAACTTTTTTCAATTGCACTTGGATTAGCCTTCCCTTTAACCATAAGTTTACTTAACATATTATGATACAAAACTCCCCATCGTCTGCATTCACACTGTCTTAATCGTTCTCACACTACTTCGTACAGCGTTCATCAGTAGAGCAACGATCTACATATTTACTTTAGACCACATTCACGCGTCATTCACACTGCTAAAAGAACATACAGAACTGTACAAACATAAATAAACAAAAAAGCCTTCAAGAAATAAACAGAACAATTCACAAAAACATTCTCTTGACCTGTTTCTTGAATGAAATGATAATTAAATCAAGACCCTAAGCTGTCGACAGGCGTTGATATACATCAACGAGGACACTTGAAAATGTGTAACCTGATCAGGACTTGAGCCCGGGATCTCCTGCTTACATGGCAGATATTCTGTCCATTTTATTTATTTATTTTTTTAAAAATCTCATTTTGTTCGCTTTTGTTTGTTGCATCTGTTCGGGGCGGACGTCGTAAGACATCCGTTTAAGTTCGTTGTTGATCTATTCAGTTTTATTTTTTATTACAGAGGGCAGCTAATCCTCTGACCGAACACGCTGAGCTGCCGTACCAGCATCCATCTGAGTCACCGAGTTCACAGAGGATAGTGCGACTGCAGGGATTTATCTCTTGCACGCTTCCCGTGAGACCCACTTTCCCAACTTAATGTCCACACACTATATTCGTAGTGCTCCTGCCCATTAAACTCATTACTCCCGGCAGACAATCTAACCGAGTTCCGTAAGAGTTCTGGCAATGCGCGTACATCCAGCACAGAAAAACAGCCTTAACTATATGAAGTTCTGTTTGGACATGTCCGAAAGAACAGATACCCATCTTCATATGTTTCTTGAATCTGTGCATTACTGGACTTTGTTGGTCAAAATTCCTAACTACATTATAGTTCTTTCTGTTTAGTCCTGTCCGCTACTGTCCTCTAGCAGATGAAAAGTAGAACTACGTACTTGACTGAACCCGCTCCAGATCATCCGTCACTGTGCACGCATAAGTCATTCTCCCGATGCTCAGGCTCTAGACAGGAGCGGTATTAGCCGCCACGCCTCAATACGACAGAACTCTCTTATCGACGTACCTAATTTGTACGCCTGGTGAGTGAGTGAGATATTCCTCCTGGCTCGATTTAGGTGTTCGTATGAAAGTGAATGTGATCACTCCCAAGGAAATGATCAAAACATAATAGTCGTATAAGCTGTAACAAATGAACGCAACAGTTTCACAAGACACAGTTTCTCTGTGCTCTGACAAAACATATGTTTTCAACGTTTTGCAAGTTACGTTTCGTTTTGGAAGTTTTGACTTTTGAATTCCTTTGTTGCAACATTGTTCACATCCGTTTATTTGTTGTTTTCATATCAGTGGGTCGACAATGTGGTATCTCGCCTGCTCTCATTATTCACCACATTCACTTGGGACGGTAATGTATTCTTACCACACGACTCATATTCTATAGCCAGTGTATAGTATGACAACTGCCAAGACTACAGAAAGAGAACAAACATTTCAATGACCGGTCGGGCAGTTTTCAACACGGCTCATCCACTTTGCAGTCCAATACGATTCACGACGCCAAGACTCAGCCCCGTCGCTCGTTGTTCCACTTGTTAAGGTTTGTCCGTTCACTGTTTCTATTTTCTTTTTTTTTTCACAGTTCAGTACAGTTTCTTCCTGTTTTCATGCACGATCTGCGTTCAGTTCCTGATGGGCTTTTCACTGGGTCATCTTACCAATAAATCTGATGGGTGTGCAAGGGAAGTTTCTCTTGTAAGCAAAGCAATCGTTCCTGACGGAGACTCGATCGCAGCAACGCTCGTCACTGGTGACTAGGCAAAAAGAGACGTGAAATATATGAGTTATCACCAGTATCAGTTAGCAAATCTGAACTTGAAAATTTTGTGTTCTGTCTGGAATCCTGCCAAGACCCTTACCTCCCTGTTAAATAACCACGAAAAACGTCTAATAGAATTGAAAATAACAAAGTTCATGCGTGTATAAATCAAAGTTCCTTGACTTTAAGTTATGTGAGAGAGACTCTTACCCAGCAAGTAATCAGATTCTTAACTAAGTAAAGTAAAATGTTAGATATCGAATTTTTCCACCAACAGCAAGATGTCGGAACCTGAAATAAGGATAGAATATTTTTGCTTGATTAGGAATCGAACCCGGCATCTATCGTATTTGGTTTCTTTCTACTTTCTTGCTATTTGTGAGATGTGTGCATGTTCCACTAGAAATAACTGCAGCTTTCGTTATTGCTGACAACACATGAAAAAACATTAAGAATGAAAACTGTTTATCACTAGTAGTTCGCTGTGCATATGCCAGTAGTTCGCTGTACATAGGCAGTGGTTCAAAAATGGTTCAAATGGCTCTGAGCACTACGGGACTTACCTCCTGAGGTCATCAGTCCCCTAGAACTTAGAACTACTTAAACCTAACTAACCTAAGGACATCACACACATCCATGCCCAAGGCAGGATTCGAACCTGCGACCGTAGCGTCGCGCAGTTCCAGACTGTAGCGCCCAGAACTGCTCGGCCACCCAGGCCGGCCATATTCAGTGGTTCGCTGTGCATATGCTAGTAGGTCGCTGTGCATATGCTAGGGCTTGAAATGAAATCACGAATGTTCTTGTACTTACCAGTATTCGAATGCACAACGCGCCTTTCGGGGAGACCTAGAGGAGTTTGGCATCTTGGGGAAAACAATGAAATGATCGAACTGTATCGTTCCGTGTTGGTCAAATACCACGAAAAAGGAGACCCGAATTCGAATCCCAGTCCAGTACCAAGTTTTTCAACATATAAAGTTAAAATAAAATAATAGCCACGTGACTTAAACGGCTACTGTTTCATTAAATAAAATAAAGTTTCTAGTGTGAGGATGCTCACTGACGGCAGAGTTTCCGCTTGCCGCGACTTCCGCGTCTGCTATAGCCCAACCTTGACCGGCTCTGCGCTGGTTGGTAGCGAAGGGCGTGACATTTGCATTGCGAACTATGAACTAATGTGCAACCTGAAGTTCTTCACTTGGCATTACTGGATTTGAAGGAGGCCTGTTCATGCGTGTTTAAAATACCTGCCGTAAGTGGGTACCGAGCCATACGTCGCAACTAAGAAAGTAGATTCAATACACCAGACCCTGTAGCCCACATTCGACACATTCATGATTATGTCACTGTGTTGGACCTTCCATCGAGCTACAGACCCACTTGAAGATGTCTCCCGCAGACGGGGACGAAACGTTCGGATTTGACAAAGAATTCACCAACCGACCACGGCGTAAGGGCCCGGATAATTGTAATGGACATGACATTTCCGGCCGTGAAAGTGTACATTTTAGTAAAATTCATGATTGTGTAAGAACGTATGATGCGCTTAGATTACAAACTAGACACGTTGAAAAAAATTCAGCCTCTATTAACTGGTTAATTATCAGCAGATCTCTGACACGGAAATTATGTTAGTCTCATATCAACGGGATGTAAAGACGCTTTTAGATATTACAGCTTCGATTCGAAGCCACTTAGAAATTCCCACTTTCAAGAAATTTCTTATGCTATATTGAAATATCACTTACTGTAATATAACTGAATTTAGAAGCATTAGGCCGGCCGAAGTGGCCGAGCGGTTCTAGGCGCTACAGTCTGGAACCACGAGACCGCTACGGTCGCAGGTTCGCATCCTGCCTCGGGCATGGGTGTGTGTGTTGTCCTTAGGTTAGTTAGGTTTAAGTAGTTCTAAGTTCTAGGGGACTGATGACCTCAGAACTTAAGTCCCATAGTGCTCAGAGCCATTTCACCCATTTGAGAAGCATTAAGGACTGTCTCATCTCTACTGACACATTACCTACTATGTACAATGTCTTTGCACTGATTTGCACCTGGACTGATTGCCTTAAAGGACAGTGTTTTGTTGTGATCTCTTGTGATATCCATTCTGTATAGTCTAACGACTGTAATGGAAAGAGATTACAGGACCTGCAAGAGACCTACGTTTTGTGGACTGCATGGGAATGAGGCGAAATGCAATTCAGGTCATTTAGAAATTTTTGGATATGATAGGACATATATTTACAAAAAGGATGATGGTATGTAACAGCTTGTATGCGACGAAGTGATGGTACGATTCCGAGGAGCAAGTGTGTGTATAAGTTCAGAAAAGTAAGTTTTACAAATAATAATCGGTAAGTCACTAAGAAGGAAGTCAATTTAGAGTGCTACAGACGTCGCGAAATACGAGGTGTAAATCGGTATCAGAACATAGTGAATACAGAAAGTTAAACATCCGCTAAGTCACATGCACCCATACTCATTAATAATTACTCAACCTATCACGCACACTCTCTTTGATTCAGCAGCACTCACACTAATACCTAGTCTCTCTCTGTCTCTGACGCACACACACACACACACACACACACACATACACACACACACACACACACACACACACACACACACACACACACACACACACGTAGCCGAGGCTGCGCGACCTGAACGTAGTCAGTTCGAATCCTTCTGGTGGAAGACGTGTTTATCACTAGGATTTAGAAGTAAGGGTCTTTAGAGAAGGATCAGAGATGGGAAATGAGGTTGTGGCACAAGGTTTCTTGTCAACAGAGCTTCTGTCGTTGTCTCGCGTTAATTTCCAGACTTCTCGAAATCTCTCGGCGTGAGGGCATGCGACGCTGTTGATGGCGACACAACCCCTAGATGATGAACCAAACGCCCCATTCGGTATGATAGAGACGGGTAGTTTGTGCACCGAGATCGGATTTCTCACTCTGCTTTCCTTCTTATCATCAACAGAGACAGGAAATTACACTGTCGGCGCACCAGTAGCATGCTCCTAACCAAAACTGATATTGAAGGAATTTTCAAGCCACCGAAATCTTGTGAAGTAGATATGCGTGTGGGCAGGAGTCTGGCACACGAGTAGATCCGTAAAAATATAAATTCATTGTAATAAGTAATATTTCACGTTGTTTCCTTTACTTGATGCCACATGTAGCTGTGATAAGTTTCTCACTGTCTGGAAGAGTGGCGACGTGACAAGATGTTGACGGCTATCCACTTCTCAGATGGGGATGAAAAACGAGATGGCCCTCCAGGGTGTAGTGGGTGAGAAGTACTCAAGGAACGCAGGATCCCCAATGTAGCTGTGAAGGAATGGATACACGACCCTGACGAAAAACAAAAACGGGTTAACGCGCTGTCAATACGCAAAATTCTTCTACATTTTGGAAACTATTGAAATGGCCTTCCTCTGCTTCGTTTGAATAAGCAAAACACCCTGACGAAGGGCATTGAGAAGAGTGGTCGAAACCTCGGAGAGCTTTATACAATGACATTGCGGTCACATAGCTCGAAAAATTTTACTGACAGTTACTACGGCCGCGTAAGCCTACGCTTACAGAAGTAGGTGAAGTTCATTTTCAGTTCAGATCAAAAGAATACATTTAAATGAATTTTTGTTTATTTATGTTGCGAACCATTTTACGAAGCTAGTCTTCAGAAATAAGCGCTAGCTTGTAAATAAACATACTCAGTTGTACAAAGATGTGGTAATGGCGTTGGCTGTGCACTCATAAAGTGGCGCATCCCTCATTAGTCTGAACCTTTGAAGCAACTGCTGGTTTTTGAACATGGATTCACATGGAAACGCGCTCAGTGTCCCATTCGCAGTAGCACAACTTACTGGGTCACGTGCGTCATTAACGCAACTTGAAATGCAGTAGTCTGAAAGTAAATGGTCTCGGAGGGGGGCATTAGAATTCCTAACAGTAGTTACGAGAGGGAATTAACGTCGCACGGCCGTTTGTTAGGAGCAGGAAACTAACTTAGTCAGAACCTGGAAATTGAGGCTGAACTTTATGAGTGCCAACAGCGCCGGGACGCCAAGGTGTCGCCCTGTGACACTCGAACTGCTGATGAAGCGTGCTACGTGACTGCCACGAATATCACACCGGGGCGGCTTAACCCGCCGTGCGCAGTCGAGCTAAATAACTGTTAGCTCTTTAAAAATGTGTACGTGCTCATTAGACTTGTTGAAACACGCAAATTACTGCATAAGCGTCAGTATTTTGTGAGCTCTAATTGCGAAACGAGAATATCACATATATGCATAATGAGTACTGAACGTATCGTCTCCATCCTCCTAACTCATCAGAACAAGAGAATGGATGCACAAGACTACCGTAAGAATGTCACAGAAGTATTTTCCCCGACATGTGAGTGAGATAGGTCCTTTGAAAGAATGGTGGGTGGGTAGCCATCACAGAGTCAGTATAAACATACGCAGGGTTTTTTTCTGACAAGTTGATAAGTACATGTTTAGGATTAATTTGGATGCTTTATTCAACCGCCTGTACCTAAAATGCTGTCCAGCTGCCAATTTACACTGAGATGTGTAAGCAGTATTACAGTTATGTGTTATGTAGTTTTCAACTAATTATATAGCAGTCTTATATACATCTGAAAGGATGTAGCACGTTTAAACAAATATGAGAATCCCTCTTTGTAAAAAATTTCTTATTCCCTCTAGAAACATTAAATGACAGCGATCGATTGGCCTTTTTTTACACTTCTGGACTTAACAGACGATTAGATACGATTTATATACTTTGAACGTTTCTACTTAGTACTTATTTTATATTGTTTTTATGATTCCGTGTCTCAGTTGGTAAAAACGGAACCCCTATATGATCACTTTATTGTCTGTCTGTCCGACTGTTAAAAACCCTTTTTCGCAGGAACGGACAGAAGTATCTAGATGAAATTTGTGTCACATACTTAGGTCTACGGTCGCTTAGTGGTGTAAGGAATATAAGCTTCAAAGTCAATGCAATCAAAGATGCGGTCATTTATGCACATATTTTGACGGTCGAAAACTCACTCATGAATACAAGTAGGGTATTTCCCACGTCCTAGAATCAGGAAGTATTGCAAGAAGCAGCTTTCACAGTATCACCAGATGAAAAAATTCCGAAAGTTGTGAATTGTATGAACATAACACGAGAAAACTTTTTTCGATGTTTGTTATTAGACTATCCATCCGTCTGTCAAGACCCCTTTCTCTCAGGTCGGGTAGACGTATCAAAAGGAAAATTATATCACATACTAAGCTGTATATTCCGTTGGCGTATTAAAAAGCTTAAGCTTTTGCATCAGTACAATCAAAAGATCCGGTCATTTATATCACATCTTTTGATACTAGTGAACTCACTCACCAAAACCTATACGGTTCTTCCCATTGGCCTAGAATCATGACATACGGCAAGATGAAAGGTTTCATAGTACAAGTAAAGTAAAAAAACGGAAATTGTTTATTTACAATTATATCATACGAATATTTTTTTTTTTTTTTTTTTTTTTTTTGTAATTTCTTATCCTACTGTCCCCGTCCGTCTGTGTGTTAAGAACCTGTTTTCTCAGGAAGGGGCAGACTTGCCAAGTTGAAATTTATATCGCGTTCAAAGGTCTGTTGCCGCTTGGCGGTGTTAAAAATTTAAGCTTCTAACTCAATGCAATCAAAAGATACGGCTACTAATGTCTCATATTTTGATACTCTCGAACTCCCTCATTAAAACCTGTAGTGTACCTGCTGTTAACATGGAATCATGAAATTTCGCAACAAATGAGGTTTCACAGTGCAAGTAACGAAAAAAATTTAAAAAAATGTTACTTTTTAACTATATCACACGAATTGTTTTTCTTTTGTCGTATGTTATCAAACTTCAAACTTAACATTCCCGGCATCGATACGTCGCCAGTATCAATATCGATAGCAGGCAAAAATCGTAGAGATTCTCAACTCTCGGGTTCGATGAACTGTTTGCATACATAATTAGGTTTCCTACTCGCACTGGCCACTTCTTTCATTATTTATCCTACTGGAACTCAGAATGTAGATTCCTCCACTTCTCCCTATTGTGATGTCGTACGCTTGAATGCAACTGCTCATACATTATTTCTATTATCGGACGTTAGAACTGCAAGCTTAGAAATCTCCTTTCTTTTACATTTTAACACTGGAGTGCGACCATCTCGCACTTTCATTTAACTTCATACTAAATCTAGCTGCACGCTCTGACATTAAAACTGCACATTAAGAGGTCGTACGTTTTCAACATAGTTGCGATTAACATATGATCGTAAGATTTGCTCCTAGACAACATTGTACCAAAACATTACAGAATCAAAAAAGACGAAGTAAAACGTTCTGGAAAATGTCTTAAGGGTAAAAATGCATTCTAACAAACTGCAAGTATGGGGGTCAATAAATAGTACCCCACAATGTTTGTCAAACATATTTATTCTTACGAATTAGAATCTGGTGACAATATGGGTCAACATTTCATTTACATGTACTGTTTTTCTACAAAATCCCCATCACGTTCCACACCTTATGCCAGCGTCGTGCAAGACCATCTGTTTACTGCAGGTAACAGCGCTTAGCTGCAGTCCCAGGACGATATACGCTTCATTATCTTAAAAGTGTAACCCACGCTGAGAATTCTTAAATGACCCCAACGCTTTTTTTTTTTTTTTTTGTTTTTCTTCTTGTTGGTTATGTACGACATCATAGCCTGTATAGGATGCAGATAGTTTTGCATCAGTTGTGTGTGCAGAAATCGTGTGAAAGGCACTTCTATGACGGTTGATCATTTACGATTTTGTTCTTTCGCCTTTTAGCTTCACTTACGTCATTGGTATAATGGCGCAGCTGTTGAGTAACATTACACTATTGCACTTCGTATTTTGTCACTGTTTTCCGACGTAATTCAGTGTACAAATTGTTTCGACATACATGAACATTATACAGACCAAACAGGCAGAAATTTCAGTACTCGATTCAAAGAACATTTAGACTGCTACACTCCTGGAAATGGAAAAAAGAACACATTGACACCGGTGTGTCAGACCCACCATACTTGCTCCGGACACTGCGAGAGGGCTGTACAAGCAATGATCACACGCACGGCACAGCGGACACACCAGGAACCGCGGTGTTGGCCGTCGAATGGCGCTAGCTGCGCAGCATTTGTGCACCGCCGCCGTCAGTGTCAGCCAGTTTGCCCTGGCATACGGAGCTCCATCGCAGTCTTTAACACTGGTAGCATGCCGCAACAGCGTGGACGTGAACCGTATGTGCAGTTGACGGACTTTGAGCGAGGGTGTATAGTGGGCATGGGGGAGGCCGGGTGGACATACCGCCGAATTGCTCAACACGTGGGGCGTGAGATCTCCACAGTACATCGATGTTGTCGCCAGTGGTCGGCGGAAGGTGCACGTGCCCGTCGACCTGGGACCGGATCGCAGCGACGCACGGATGCACGCCAAGACCGTAGGATCCTACGCAGTGCCGTAGGGGACCGCACCGCCACTTCCCAGCAAATTAGGGACACTGTTGCTCCTGGGGTATCGGCGAGGACCATTCGCAACCGTCTCCATGAAGCTGGGCTACGGTCCCGCACACCGTTAGGCCGTATTCCGCTCACGCCCCAACATCGTGCAGCCCGCCTCCAGTGGTGTCGCGACAGGCGTGAATGGAGGGACGAATGGAGACATGTCGTCTTCAGCGATGAGAGTCGCTTCTGCCTTGGTGCCAATGATGGTCGTATGCGTGTTTGGCGCCGTGCAGGTGAGCGCCACAATCAGGACTGCATACGACCGAGGCACACAGAGCCAACACCCGGCATCATGGTGTGGGGAGCGATCTCCTACACTGGCCGTACACCACTGGTGATCGTCGAGGGGACACTGAATAGTGCACGGTACATCCAAACCGTCATCGAACCCATCGTTCTACCATTCCTAGACCGGCAAGGGAACTTGCTGTTCCAACAGGACAATGCACGTCCGCATGTATCCCGTGCCACCCAACGTGCTCTAGAAGGTGTAAGTCAACTACCCTGGCCAGCAAGATCTTCGGATCTGTCCCCCATTGAGCATGTTTGGGACTGGATGAAGCGTCGTCTCACGCGGTCTGCACGTCCAGCACGAACGCTGGTCCAACTGAGGCGCCAGGTGGAAATGGCATGGCAAGCCGTTCCACAGGACTACATCCAGCATCTCTACGATCGTCTCCATGGGAAAATAGCAGCCTGCATTGCTGCGAAAGGTGGATATACACTGTACTAGTGCCGACATTGTGCATGCTCTGTTGCCTGTGTCTATGTGCCTGTGGTTCTGTCAGTGTGATCATGTGATGTATCTGACCCCAGGAATGTGTCAATAAAGTTTCCCCTTCCTGGGACAATGAATTCACGGTGTTCTTATTTCAATTTCCAGGAGTGTACATACTTGATAAATGTAACATATCAGCTGTAGCAACTCACATTAAAGACGCAGATCACCTCTTAAAATCGAAGACAACCTCGAAATTTTACACAAAACAGGAAAAAGTAAAGGAGTGGGTATCATGGGAGGAATGGAAATTTTGATTCATATTAGAAAACATGGAGATAACATTCTTAACGAGATAACCGAATTGAGAAACTCAAATTTCTTCAACAGTCTTAAGCCAGTTCTAACTCAATAGGTTCAAGTTGTGTTAATGTAAATAAACGACTACAAACCTGTCAGTACCATGAATATCGATACAAAATCTCGATAATCGATACTGATTCACATGTTACAAGTCCGCCGTGTTGTATTAAGTGCATATTTTTTACATGTACGTCGAAACAAGTTGTGCAGTGACAAAATAGGAAGAGCTATAGTGTAATGTTACTCAACAGCTCCGCCATTACATCAATGACGTAAGTGAAGCTATAAGGCGAACGAATAAAATTGTAAGTGACCAAATGTCATATGTTGTGTCTAGACAAGACAGCCTAGACACAATGAGAGGAAGCCGAAAGGCACGTGCTAAGCCAAAGCAGGGTGCGTGAGGTCCGAAACAGGATACGTAATGAATGCTATAAAGAAAAGTACGTAGCTTCTGGAATACTTAACTTTAATCCATCCTTTTGGTACATCTGGAGATTGTGGCGATACAAGTGAGACTCTTTAGATACATGCAATGTTACTAATGGCGCCTTGCTAGGTCGTAGCCATTGACTTAGCTGAAGGCTATTCTAACTATCGGCTCTGCAACTGAGCGAGGCTTCGTCAGTGTAGTCGCTAGCTACGTCGTCCGTACAACTGGGGCGAGTGCTATTCCGTATCTCGAGACCTGCCTTGTGGTGGCGCTCGGTCTGCGATCACACAGTGGCGACACGCGGGTCCGACGTGTACTAATGGACCGCGGCCGAATTAAAGCTACCACCTAGCAAGTGTGGTGTCTGGCGGTGACACCACGTCATATAAATGCCTTTCACACGATTTTTGCACCCACAACTGATGCAAAACTATCTGCATCCTATACAGGCTGTGATGTCATACATAGCCAACAACAAGAAAAACTAGCAGAAGACATCACTAACATCGATATTTATGGCCATCCACTGCCCTTCCCCCCCCCCCCCCCCCAAAAAAAAAAAATTCCACACCAATCACAACAGTAACGAACAATGGACAAAAAGTTCTACGTTAATTTCGTTGAAGACAATTTATGTTTAAGTAACATTTCTCTGTACGTATGTAGGTGTAAACGCCTGATGATGAACAGAACATCTTCGAAACGCGTTGTATTATGTGAGATTAAACATAAAACAAATAAAAGTGACTGGTAGCAGAAATTACAAATAAATAACTTCCTTTTATTCCTGTCATTGCTTCTTGGATGTATAATTGGACACCAGGGCCGAGAGACTGCATTCTTACAGCCTTTTTAATCCGAGCACTTCGTTCTTGAGCTTCCATTCTCTTTGATCCCGCTTGGTTCTTGTACATATTGTATGCTATCCGTCTTTCCCTATAGCTTATTCCTATTTTCCTCCTAATCTCGAACATATTGCACCATCATTTTATATTCTCGAATGCTTTATCTAGCCTGACGAATACTATGAATGCGGCTTCATTTATCTTCATTCGTGCAGGTTCTTTTTTTTTTTCGCAATCACAACTGCCTCTCTAGTTCTAACACATCTGCAATTTATTTTTCTTTCTGTGATATTTATCTGGTGATTGTCTAATCGTTAGCTTCTTAAGTAATGGAATCCAGTATGTTGTCCTCGACGGCGAGCATTCATTGGAGACAAGGTTCACATCAGGAGCGCCCCAGGGAAGTGTGACAATACCGTTGCTATTTTCTGTATACATAAACGATCTGGCAGACAGGGTGGGCAGCAATCTGCGGTTTTTCGCTGATAATGCTGCGGTGTACAGGAAGATAAGTGACTGTAGGTTGATACAGGATGACCTAGATAAGTTTTCGAGTTGGTGTGATGAGTGGTAATTGGCTCTTAACGCAAAAAAAAATACAAGTTAATGAGCTGGAATAAAACCGTAGTGTTTGGACACAACATTAGTAGTTTTCTGTTGGACACAGTCACTTCGTTTAAATGGCTGCGCGTAACGTTGCGAAGCAATATGAAATGGAACGAGCGTGTGAGGCTTGTGGCAGGGAAGGCGAATGGTCGACCTTAGTTGATTGAGAGAATGTTAGGAAAGTGTGGTTCATCTGTAGAGGAGACTGCATATGGGACGCTAGTGCGACCAAGCTCAAGTGGGAATCCCTGGAGCGAAGAAGACTTTCATTTAGAACAACATTACTTTTTGAAAATTTAGAGAACCGGCATTTGAAGCTGACTGCAGAACGATCCTACTGCAGCCAACATACATTTAACTAGGGACCACGAAGATAAGATACGAGAAATTAGTGCTCATACTGAGGCATAGAGACAGTCATTTTTCCCTCGCTCTACCTGCGAGTGGAACAGGAAAAGAAACGATTAGTTGTGGTAAAGAGTACACTCCGCCAAGCACCGTATGGTGGCTTGTCGAGTATGTATGTAGATGTAGAATTGCTTTTTATTTTAATTTTACATTTTAAATTTTACTTTTATTCTTTTTTTTAAGTCATGAGTCTCCTGAATGGTTTTATGCATCTCGCGACGAAGTTCTGTTCTGTGGCAACCTCTCCATCTCAGAGTAGTACTTGCTACCTACGTCCTCATCAATTTATTATACCAAAGCGCATATGTAGACTATATAAACGATGCAAACATTTTCGCTTCATCTTTGAATAACTGACGTTGAAATGAAACAGTAACTAAGAAAAACAAACACCCCAGCCACAGTAATAAAATAATAAAAGTTGCAAGCAGAACTTGCAGAAGTATTAACGTAAGATACGTCTACAAATATCATTCATAAGAAATACGGGTACGGCAGGCAAAGGCTATCTTCACGAGAGGTACAGAAATAATAGTACACAGCAACGCTAATATCTGCATCTACATCTACATCCATACTCCGCAGGTCACCTGACGGTGTGTGGCGGAGGCTACTTTGAGTACCTTTATCGATTCTCCCTTCTATTCCAGTCTCGTATTTTTCGTGGAAAGAAAGATTGTCGGTATGCTTCTGTGTGGGCTCTAATTTCTCTGATTTTATCCTCAAGGGTCTCTTCGCGAGATACACGTAGGAGGGAGCAATATACTACCGGACTGATCGATGAAGGTATGTGTGGTGTCACCGCCAGACACCACACTTGCTAGGTGGTAGCTTAAATCGGCCGCGGTCCATGTAGTACATGTCGGACCCGCGTGTCGCCACTGTGATCGCAGACCTAGCGCCACCACCAAGGCAGGTCTCGTGATACGAGAGTGGACTCGACCCCAGTTGTACGAGAACCAAGCTACCGCCCAGTTGTATGCGAACCTAGCTATCGCCCAGTTGTATGAAGCCTTTCTCTCTCATTAGCCGAGAGACAAAATAGCCATCAGCTAAGTTAATGGCAACGAACTAGCAAGGCGCCAATTGTATCAGTGCCTATAGCTTACGAGTATTCAAGAGAGATGTATTCCAAGGATAATTAAAAAGTTAAGTACAAAGCATCTACATACTTTTCTTCTTATTCATTAATAAGTTCTCAGGTTCCAGACTTCACGCCCGTCTGCTCTATGCCGAACGTGCACTATCGGCCACAGCGTTAGTTTAGCATTCTTTTCAGCAATCCACTTCACAGTGTCGGTCCAGCTACCGACACTACAGTATGTTCTCGAAACTTCAACAAAAGCCCGTACCGAGCTACTGACCGTCTCTCCTGCAGAGTCTTCCACTGGAGTTTATCTATCATCTCCGTAACGCTTTCGCGATTACTAAATGATCTTGTAACGAAGCGCGCTGCTCTCCGTTGGATCTTCTATATCTCTTCTGTCAACCCTATCTGGTACGGATCCCACACTGGTGAGCAATATTCAAGCAGTGGGCGAACAAGTGTACTCTAACCTACTTCATTTGTTTTCGGACTGCGTTTCCTTAGGATTCTTCCAATGAATCTCAGTCTGGCATCTGCTTTAACGACGATTAATTTTATATGGTCATTCCATTTTAAATCACTCTTAATGCCTACTACCAAATAATTTAAGGAATTAACTGCTTCCAGTTTCTGACCATCTATATTGTAGATAAGTAATAAAGGATCTTTCTTTCTATGTATTCGCAGAACATGACACTTGTCTACATTGAGATTCAATTGCCATTCCCTGCACCACGCGTCAATTCATTGCAGATCCTCCTGCATTTCAGTACAATTTTCCATTGTTATAACCTCTTGATATACTACAGCATCATCCGCAAAAAGCCTCAGTGAACTTCCGATGTTATTCACAAGGTCGTTTATGTATATTGTGAATAGCAACGGTTCTACGACACTCACCTGCGGCACACCTGAAATCACTCTTACTTCGGAACACTTCTCTCCATTGAGAATGACATGCTGCGTTCTGTTATCTAGGAACTCTTCAATCCAATCACACAATTGGTCTGATACTCCATATGCTCTTACTCTGTTCATTAAACGACAGTGGGTAACTGTATCGAACGCCTTGCGGAAGTCAAGAAACACGGCATCTACCTGGGAACCCGTGTCTATGGCCCTCTGAGTCTCGTGAACGAATAGCGTGAGCTGGGTTTCACACGATAGTCTTTTTCGAAACCCATGCTGATTCCTACAGAGTAGATTTATAGTCTCCAGTAAACTCATTATACTCGAATTTCTTAGAAACTGCAACACCCAGCTACCACCAACACCTCAAACACACACTGGACAGACAACACATATGAAGAACGCAGTCTCAACTTAACACAAGAGGCAAACATACAATGAAGAATAATCTGGTGAGCTACAAAGCTTATCTCTATGACGCTATAAGAGGTACAACGGCCTTACCGTGTCTCTCGATTCAGTCACATTTACAATACACTCAGAGCACACCACAGCCTAGCCATGCCTCTTTACATGAAGCACCCTTATGTAGCAACGCTCTATCAAACAACAGGTGCAACACTACACTTTACTTTTTATTTTTGATCACACAAAATTTAACACTTCACTACGACCGTTTTCGGCTACTGCCGTCTTCAGATCATAAAATACTCTGATGCAGTATCAACGTCAAACTAAACATGTAGGTATATAATGAAGTGTAAAGTTATGTGTGATCAAGACGGACCTGTAAAATAAAGTGCCAAAATATGACCACGGGCTCATTTTCAGACATGACAACATGACACCTCTGTGTCCTGACAGTTAAAATCCTTTTCAAACACTTACGCCAGCACACAAGCAGTTGTGCCCACACACAACTGCACACGTCACTCTTGTGCCTCCTTTAGAGTTATCATGACGGAAACTTACTACTACATTGCCACCCTGGCACCCAGCTGCTGTATTTTCAGGACGTGTGGAGGAATACTGCTGCTGTCACCTCACAGCCGGCTACATCCCGCGTTGACCTTTGCAGTCGGACAGCTCTGCTCTCTCCGCCGGCTTCTCTGACCCCATGACACTGTACAGTGAGATTTCCCGGCCCGAATAATTTAGAGTCCAAGTACAAAACATTGCGCACACCGAAGGTCAGAAGTGCTAGTGTTCACAAGTCTGGCGGTGGAGCTTCAGCTTGGTGTTTACATCGTCAAATCGAAGCAATATAATACTTACGATACAGTATATGTTGAGGGTTGCTGCAGTTTAACTCATCGTATCATTTCTTTTGAAAATTTATTTTCGAACACGTAGACACGATTGAAATACAAGATTTCCATGTCCACAGAATTACTATAACGGCAGGGTGTTTCGCAACTGTTTCATTGTTGGAGTGGAAAAGTTCTTCCTTGTGCGCCGAGTGAGCAGATCGTAGTTTACGCATTCTCTCCATCGCAGCATCACAAGTGTTCGGGAGCTTATTGCTTCAGTAGTGTTTGTGCCGTTGTGGGTGTGACTCCGTCTTTCTCTCGTCTCGTCCTTCGTTCGGCGTACGTCTGGCAGCGGCGTCCAAGAGTGTTCCACGGAAAGCCATTGTCTGCTTTTCGTTTGACGATACGTGAAATGCGGCCCGGTTCTTTAGAAATCCATGACGGGTTAGTTACTTTGGACCAAGTGCATACCACCTATTTTGATATTGAGATTTATGTGTTCCTTGTGAAATTCGCAGGTCCCTTACAAGTAGACAAATTTCTATTCAAGCATGGCACTCAGGTTCCCTTCCAGCATAGGGATTGTTCGGTTAGTATGATGCTGATTCCGAAAGCGGACATTGAATATAGAAGCATTCAAATATTCAATCTTCCTCCAGAGGTAAACGATATTTACCTTAGAGAAGTCTGGCGCAATATGGTGACGTGACAGGCATTCACCATGAACGTAGGTCAAGTCAACACAAGCTACAATATTATAGCGGCATACATTCGGTGGAAATGCAAATCAAGAAGAACATTCCGTCTCATTTGCAAGTTTGTGGCTATCACATTCATGATGCATACAGCGGACAAGTGGGGCCCTGTTTTCTGTGCAACTCAAGTAGCCATCTCCATACTAACTGCGCCGCAAGTTAACGGTTGCTGACCTTGTCCCCTCTAGTACCAAACTGGGGGCTTCATCTTCCCTCGATTCTGGAGGCTATCCGATAGTTCTGTCTATCACTGGGGCTGATTTTTCGCCATTGCAAACAAAGCCTGACCCAGTTCCTGCCCCTGCGGTGCGCGCAATTGATTATAAACGTCGCCGCAGTCAGTAGTAGTAGTAGTGTGGTATTCTGCCTTACGGCAGGTCTTGTCACGGGTTAAGCCTCTTCCACTTTTGTCTTTCCATAGTCAGTCTTTTCATTTCTGAATATTTGTCTCCTTTTATACTGTCCAGCATCTAATAACTTCTTTTTCCTCTACCCCTTTTTCCCTCCACCATTCCTTCTATTCCTTCCTTCAATAAACAGTCCCTCCTCAAACAATGTCTAATCGAGTTCCGTTTTCTCTTTCTGATAACTCTCAGCATGTTTCTTTCTTCTCCAATTCTTCTTAATACTTCTTCATTCCTTACTCGGTCATCCCATTTCACTTTTTCCATTCTTCCCCATATCGAAATCTCTAGTGCCTCCAATCTTCTCCAATCTTTTTTCATCTCCCATCCTCAATGTCCAGGCCTTCGCACCTTATACTGCAACGCTCCAGATGTGACATTTGGCAAGTCTTTTCCTGAGATCTTTTTTTAGTGGTCCGCAAAGTAATTTTTGTTTCCTCTTGAATCCTTCTTTTGCCATTGCAGTTCTTTTCCTAATTTCTGTTGAGCAATACATATCATCCATTGTTACACTTCCCAAGTAATCGAAGTTACTCACTTGCTCTATTTCTTCTCCCCCTATTTTCATACAGCATTTTCTCTCCTTTTCTCCAATTACCAAGCTTTTCGTTTCCTTCTTGTTAATCTTCACTCCATATTCTTCTAACTTTGTGTTTAGGTCAGCTAACAGTAGTCCCATCTCTCTTGCACCCTCTGTCAACACAACTATGTCGTCTGCAAGTCTTATACACTCCACCCTCCGGCCCCCTAAACAAGCTCCTCTCTTTCCATCAAAGCTTTCCTAATAATTTCCTCCAGATAAATATTGAACAGTGTTGGTGATAAACAACTTTGTCTTACACCTCTTCCAGGTTCTATTTCTTCACTCATCACACCTCCTATTCTTACTCTTGCTCTCTGGTTCAAATATAAATTACTAATTAGCCGTCTATCCCTCCAGTCCACGTTTCCTTAGGATTTCCATCAGTTTGACCCATCTGACACAGTCAAAACCCGTTTTAGGATAAATGAACACAACATACAGTTTCCTTTTCTTCTCCATGTACCTCTCCCCTATCACTCTCAGTCAAGATGATGATGAATTAGTTGCACCTACCCCTGTCCCACCTTTCCCTGAGCCATGTGCGTCTGCCACTCCTATCAGTGGTGTGGTACTATTTGGCCCTGGCGTGGTGGAAATCGGGGAGTTAGTATCAGGTATTCCTGCTGCTTCAGTGGTGGCTCTCGACGATGGAGACCATAATTTGCCGCTTGTTGGGCCTCCCACTGCGGAAGCTGTTACCCCAGAGTTGCCTCTTGCTGTCCGTGAGATTTACTCTGATTGCCCTCCATTATGGAGTCAGCATCCATTGCAACGTGACCCTTCTATAGGACAGACCTTGGACCCTGGGCAGTTACTGACTGATATGGATGTCGCGCAAGATCCGCCTACGCTGCCTACTGCAGAGGTTGCTACGCCCCGTAGCCGGCTTAAACAACATGTACAGCCGGAATGTGCAGCGGCGCGAAAAACAACCAAGGGTAAAATTTCAGTTGGGGCCGGTGCTGGCCCCTCGCTTTCGGATTAGTTATTGGCCTCCGCGATGAACCATGCGGACATTGGTGGAATAGTCATGCTGCTCTGTAGTTTTCTCTGTGTTTTTTCCTCTGACTGATGACTCAGGCGTACACATTCGTCACACTAAAAGTTAACAGAGTCGTTTTAAAGCTGCGCCTAGATTAGCAGCTTCAGTTTTTCTGTGCAGATGCAGTGTTCCTACAAGAGGTTTTATTTAACAGTTTCCCTCTTCCTGGATTTCGCACTGTTTTTAATGTGGCTTCCTAATTTTCAACAGAAATTGCCTTATTCTTTCCAGAAAGCATTCCCATTGATGAGGCAGAGGTTCTTGAATCTGGCAGAGGAATTGGCGGAGACATTTTTGCGTCAGCTTGGGTGTCTTAAATGCTCCGTCTGTTTCTGGTCACACAATTCGCGTTCTTATAAAGACGAGATTATTTGTCTCTTACGTAGGAGTCCTCGGGGTCTGTTGCTGAATGGTAATATTAAGTGTGTTCAGCGTCCTGTTTAGCAAAACTACTCATTTTAGTAATTGTAGAGATTTAAACGAGACGATGCGCTTGATACACCTGAAGGATGATTGGGAGTGCATATAGCTGAGGTTCGTTAAATTTACTCATTTTTCTGCGACTTCTACTGGCAGGGTAGACATATTGTATTTATCGGCTTGTATGCACGATCGCGTCCTTGCAGTCAACGTTATCCCTGCTAGCTTTGGCCACCATTCTCAAACTCGATGGGCAACCAGGGAAACTGTTCCACTCCCCTTGGATGTTAAATATCGCTCACAGATCCTTCACTTGGTGATATGATACGTAATGTGTGGGAGCGTAGTCTTCGAACCGCTGGGAGCTACTCTACAACTCCGTAATGGTGGTCTGCCCTGGGTAGAGCGGAGCCCCGTCAATCTTTGATTACTTATTGTGCTGCTAGGGCGATGGATTTTCGGAGAACTCATGACATTTATTATTCTCTCTTGAGCGAGTTGTATGTCTGTGCTCCACGAAATTCCAGTCACCAACTTTCTCCTCCGAATGTGAAAATATTTTGTTGACACCGACCTACATAGGGAGAAACGATCACCACGATAAAATAAGGGAAACGAGAACCCGTAAAGTAACATGCAGGTGTTAATTCTTTCCGAGTGCTATACGAAATTGGAATAATAGAGAATTGTGAAGGTGGTTCGATGAACCCTCTGCCAGGCACTTAAATGTGATTTGCAGAGTATCGATGTAGATGTAGATGCAGATGAACGTTGTTCTCGCCCTTCTTCAGAAGATCACGAGACTGTGATGAAACCAGGATCCCTCAGCGGATTGGGCCTTTCTGACAGTAAGAAATAGACCTTTGTCTCATATGTTCGTTAGAGCATACTCGAAATGTATATACCTTTAGGTCTCGGCCGTTCACCTCAGAGCGTCCAGCGAGTCTTGATCCCCCTGTTGATGCCGGTCGCCTGCATTTTAAGCTGAGACACGTTCGAGAGTTCTGCCTATCCGTGAGCTATTTGGGGGACGACGTGTTGCAGCGGCCGGTGATCACGACTAAGTTTTTGTTGACCCGGAATTCCATGCCCCAGTCCTGTTGAAGAATTATCACCGCACATATTCTGGAAAACTGTGTGGCCTCCCGGTTCTGTCAATGGCTGGGGCCTCCTTGTACAGGGTGGTCAACAATTTGATTTTCACCAGCGAGCGCCTATAGCGTGTCGGTGTTAGTGACACGAATAAATGCAGTAGGTATGCGTAAATTTGAAAATTTATGGTAAGGTCTTATGGGATCAAAGTGCTGAGGTCATCGGTCCCTAGGCCTACACACTACTTAATTTTACTTAAACTATCTTACGCTAAAGACGACACACACACACACACACACACACACACGCGCCCGAGGGAGGACTCGAACCTCCGTAGGTGTGCGTCGCTAGACGCACTGGAGCATCGGTTTGCTTGTCGTGGTCATCTAGCACACTGCTCCTCTCTCTGAAAACAATTAGCTTCCCTCATTCGCTTTGTTGAAGTTACACGTGCCACTGACATCGTTTCGCGACCGGCTACTTCTTTCCTTCCTTGGACAAAGACTAATACGGTAATTTGGCTGTACGTTCTGTCGTGGTTGGTGAAGAAGATAACGTTTGGCTTTCTGCCAGTTTATGTCTACGACGTACTGGGCCTGCTTGCAACTGCCCCGATTTGAAGAACTCTTTGCCAACACACTGAATTTTATTTTTCAAAGATAGGGCACTGGGTAGTTCCAGTTACAGTTGCTGCCCTCATTGTTCTTTTGTTTTCTGTTTCTCATCTGTATTTCTTCCTTTCTGTTTTTCCTTTGTATTACTTCCTTTCGCCTCATTGGTATTAGTTTTGGAAACTTACACAACACCAAATTTAAAAAATAATGGAAAAGAAGATATGAAACTATGTGAGAGAGCAGCTCATTGACAGTTGAGGTGCAGGCATTCTACTCAAGCCTCGGGATACGCCCCTTGACCACTTTGCCTCCACCAGCCTGAAGCTGGCTGGGACCATTACAGCTAGCATTTTGTAAAACGTTTACACGGGTATTCAGATACTTCTGTGTCCATTTTCTAATTTATTCTAATTCCCTAGATTGAAACTGTACGGGTCAAAATAAAAAGAGGGAAAAAATTGACTCTAGTTAGATTGAAAGGCTTCTCCTTTACGTTCGTAAACGGTCAGCCTATACACTCAGCCACTGATACATTTGTGTAACGCTCGCCGTGGTAGTAATCCTACCGACATGGAGTTCTTATACACTGAGGAGTCAAAGAAACTGGTGCACTTGCCTAATATCGTGTACGGCCCCCACGAGCACGCAGAAGTGCCGCAACACGACGTGGCATGGACTCAACTAATGTCTGCAGTAGTGCTGCAGAGAATTGACACTAAGAATCCTGCATGTTTGTCCATAAATGCGTAAGAGTACGAGGGGGTGGAAATCTGTTCTGAACAGCACGTTGCAAGAGATCCCAGGTGTGCTCAATGATGTTCGTATCTGGGGAGTTTGGAAGCCAGCGAAAGTGTTTAAACTCAGAAGAGTGTTCCTGGAGCCACTGTGTAGCAATCATGGACGTGTGGGGTATAGCATTGTCCTTCTGGAATTGTTCAAGTCCAGCGGAATGTACAACGTGTGAAAAAAATGTGTGTGAAATCTTATGGGACTTATCTGCTATGGTCATCAGTCCCTAAGCTTACCCACTACTTAACCTAAATTATCCTAACGACAAACACACACACCCATGCCCGAGGGAGGACTCGAACCTACGCCGGGACCAGCCGCTCAGTCCATGACTGCAGCGCCCTAGACAGCTCGGCTAATCCCTCGCGGTCAATGTACAATGGACATAAATAGATGCAGGTGATCAGATTCGATGCTTACGTACGTGTCACCTGTCAGAGTAGTATCTAGACGTATCAGGGGCCCAATATCACTCCAACTGCACTGCCCCACACCATTACACAGCCTCGACAAGCTTCAACACTCCCCTGCTGATATGCAAGGTCTACGGATTCATGAGGTTGTCTCCATACCCGTACACGTCCATCCGCCCGATACAATTTTAAACGAGACGTCTGACCAGGCAACATGTTTCCACTTATCAACAGCGCAATGTCGGTGCTGACGGGCCAGGAGAGGCGTAAAGCTTTGTGTCGTGCAGACATCAATGGTACACGAGTGGGCCTTCGGCTTCGATAGCCGATATCGATGATGTTTCGTTGAATGCTTCGCACGCTGACACTTGTTGATGGCACAGCATTTAAATCTGTCACACTGAACGATTCTCTTCAGTCGTCGTTGGTGCCGTTCTCGCAGGATTTTTTCCGGTCGCATGGAAGTCGGAGATTTGATGTTTTACCGGTTTCTTGATATTTACGGTACACTCGTGAAATGGTCGCTACCTCGGAGACGGTGTATCCCACCGCTCGTTCATCGACTATAACACCACGTTAAAGCTCACGTAAATCTTGATAACCTGCCATTATAGCAGCAGTAACCTATCTAACAACTGTGCCAGATACTTGTTGTCTTATATAGACGTTGCCGGCCGCAGCGCCGTATTCTGCTTGTTTACATATCTCTGTATTTGAATACGCATGCTGAAACACGTATGTAACATAGCAGCGATGGCGAGGCATTGTAGCATCTGTGACCAGAGAGTATGCGCTTGACCGCGCGAGTGTTGCGAGCGGTTCTCAGTCAGTAGCAGTCAGTCAGTCGTTGCGAGTCTGTCAGTTCAGTCGTTGCGAGTCTGTAGCTCTGTCTAGTTGAGAGCAGTACTCAGTCTGTAGTCGTCATGCAGAGCGGTCGGTCAGTAGTAGCAGCGCAGTGCGGTTGTGTGATGTAGGCGGTCGGCAACACTGGTCAAGATGAGGAATAAGGTATACTGTTAATTAATATAATCATTAGACAATGAAAAATTTTATTTATTGTAATTATTCTCCAACAAGTCTCCCAATAATAATTTTTTTATTTCAAAAGCATTTTCTCAAAAATTTAATTTTTTATTGAACTCAAGATTTCGTTGCACTTCCCATTTCATTCCACTTCTTTTGAAGAAAAATTCCACTAAAATCACAGAAAAAGAGAATATTATTATTTGCAATGCAGTTCCTCCAAGCGGTGCGCAACAACAAGAGCAGATATGTGACATCCATTTATTCTGAGGTAAGACTTTAATTCTGATTGTTTTACACAGGGCCAAAGACCGATATTTCGGTTTAATTGAATTTTCTTGTCACTGAATGGACTTTAATTTTTTGAAGGATTTATATTTGAGTCAGATTGCGAATTTCACATTTTTTGTTGCCATTGTCAGTACATTTCATTGTGGGTAGGTTACGCTTAGAGCAATGTCCATTAGCATTCATAATTAAATATTGTCGTGTTTCTTTCTTTCAAATTTTTGTGGGGAGGTTACGCTTGGTTCCCATTTCTATTAAGTATTGTCATATTTTCTTGGATAATTGCGGTGGGGAGGTTACACTTGGCGACACCCAGTCCAGGATCGAATTTCGTTGAGAGTCTTTTGAGCGACAGTCAGATATCTGCTCTTATTTGCTTAGATAATTAGGATTTGGCGCAACGCTTTTAATAATATTGTGACTTTCTTTCTACAGGTCAACGGCAATTTGCTGCTTTGTTGTATTTGTGTGTTACTTTTGCATTGTGCTTATTTGTTTTGTGAATAATTGTGACTATTGCAAAAATGCCGCGAAAGACTGTGAATAGTGTATCGCGAAGTATTGTGAATGAAATTACCGACTTAAACAACGTGACCGATAGTAATTGTGATACGCAACGTAATGATGTCAATCCTGCGTTCACTAACAATCAGTGCATTCCAACCACTAATGATGACTTTCACCTTAATGATGAACAAACGAACTCAATTGTCTCATCTGTTAACTTGACGACAATTGATGACGCAGAGCGGTCTATAGTAATGAGTGCTGCCGAGCTTAACATAACCGATTTAGTAAATTCACGTGACGAGCAGACAAATTTGTCTAATGAAGATGAACAGATCACACAAAGTAGGACGGATTTATTTAATTCCGAAACAATGACTGACAGTGTACGTCCGACTGATAAACCTTTCTGTGAATTACAGAATGACCAAATGGTCAAGCAAAACGTGACAATTGTCGGTACGCAATTAAACAGCACAGATATTAGAGTAGTTAATGGCTTGGGTCAAATTTTGGTAATGTTACGTCTAATGAATGAAAAACTGGATAACAATCTCAAACAAAGCAAACTGATTAATGAAAGGGATAAACAATCGAATGAAGAACAAGACAACATTGATAAAAAAATCAAACAACTTAGTGAACGAAATGAACGGATTAGTGAACAGATTAAAGCCATTGCCACGCAAAATTGTGATAATACAAGTCAATTACGTGAGGATACTAAGACTTGTGCTAATAACAGTAATGAAAAAGTTGGCACTGTTGCACAAGAATTAAGTAGCACACGTGTAAGCACAACAGAATTACATAAAGACGAAGTTAAAGCAGTCACTGAACAATGTTCAGCAAACGCAACAGTGATACACGAAATTAATGCAGTCACTGAAGAATGCCCTAAAAACGCAGTACAGATTCGCGACAAAATTAATTTAGAGTCAGTGGAAGTTTCACACACTCCGAACACGGAAGATGACGAGGAATTTGCAAGACACAACAACCAGATTGACGAAAGTATTAAAGTAACAGAATTAACAATTATTTCAGTCACCAATACGTCACAGAACCCGCCACGTTGCGAGCATTTGTCAGAGTCACACAGCGTGTATAATGTGAGCAATTTACAGCAACTACGCGACTTAAAATCCGAAAAGCCACGCGAATTAAAATCTGAAAAGCTACACAACTTAAAGTACGAAATGACACAGACGAGCGGATTCACACACAAGCCTGAGCATGTTATCAAATTCAGTGACGAGAGCGTTGATAATAAGCAATTTGTATTTGTGAGAAAATGTAAGGAATTTAATAATGGCAGAACACAGATACACAATTTGCACTGTATACGACAATTTATTTTTGTACTTTCACCGCTATTACCTGTAATGGAGAAACTAGCTTTGAACCTGAGGCGACAATTTGCTATTGTATTTTTAACAGCATTACCTATTATGCAGAAACTGGAATTAGCAAGAATACAGCGATTTACTTTTGGAATTTTACCGCTATTGCCTGTAACGCAAAAGCTAAAATTTATTTGCAGTGTGTAATAGACCTCAGGGGATTCATTACGCTTTAATGAATATGTGCCGTAGCGAGCATAGGGCCCCGAGCTGTAGTAGTGCTGTTTCATCTTTAGTTTTCTGCACTGCTGCCTTTTCTTCTACTATCCTTTATATCTATCAAAACTGCTCTTTAACTATTGCTCTACCTAGTATTAAGAAACATGTAATGAAAACCGGATATGACAAACTTTTACCGAATGTGACAATTTTCAGTAGGCACTCCCGTAATGACAACTACCGCCGTAATTTTAATTACAGATAAAATCGTAATCATCAGTATGTACAAAATTTTCGGCAGTCGCAACCACATTTTGGTAACAATAGACGTTTTCCACCACAATAGCATGAAAGTCAACCGCTTAGCATACCTAACCAACAATGCAGTCTACAAGGTCAACCAGGCTTTAATGTTTCGCCGCGTGCACGTATAGTCCCAGTCCCAACAAATAGTAACGCATGGCAGCAAAGAAATAACTACGTACAGACAACACACTATTTCAACTCGCATAGCAATACGCCGTATAGGAATTACTATCTTGACAGACGTAAAATTAATGAGCACAATTTTCAGCGTACACTTAATAACAGTCGATCTTTTCAGCAGCAAGAACATCAGCAACAACACATTATCATGAATGAAACAGACAATAGGTGTCATCTATAGCGTAACAGGTCAATAAGAAATAACAGAGCAGTCATATAGTGGATATGCCACAATATTCTCCCGTAAATAATAACACATACGATAGATTTTAACCAGACACAGTACAGGTTTTATATTACAGTAACGCAAACATTACTTTTGACACGCAGAATTTTGCTCACGAGAATGTTATTTGAAAAATGCTCTGTTGAATGCACCACTTTTGTCGCACCCAGATCTTACTAGAAATTTTTCTATTGCCACCGACAGTTCCAACACCGCTTTAGGCGTACATATTTTCCAGGAAATAGAAGAAGATGGTTCAACAGTTATTAAAAACATCGCATTTGCAAGCCGCATTTTGTCACCTGCTGAGCGAAATTATTCTGTTACAGAACTTGAAACATTATGTGTTGTATGGGCTTTCACGAGATTTAGGCATTTTCTTTATGGCAGACACACCACCGTTTACACAGATCACAGAGCGATACAATTTTTACTTTCGGCCAAATTCACGCACGACAGATTAAGCAGATGGAAACTATATTTACAGGAATTTAACTTTACAATAGTTCACATTCCCGGTACACAAAATGTTATAGCAGACGTACTATCGCGTTCTCTCGGCAACAATCAGCAAGACGTAGCAACCAACTTCTGTAAAACAAATTTCAGTGTCATGTACATTCAGCAAGTTGCATTTGAAAACTTTATTTCATGGTCATTACAGGACATAGCACAAGAACAAAACAAAGACAATGTGTGGAAAGAAATTAAACACCTTTGGCAAGATAGGAAAAATGTTACGATTAGGAACCACTACACTGTACGCAATGACATTTTGTTTCGCCGCTCTCATCCTGACAGCAACAATTGGTTATTATGCATACCTGACGAACTGGTTAACAAATTAATTTGGTACACTCATTTAAGCTACGCACATTACGGAGCACGAAAATGTTTTCTTATACTGAGACAGAACTGTTATTTTTCTAACATGGAAAAACGTATACGACGAGTTTTAGCGTCTTGTAAAATTTGCCAGAAAGCTAAATCAGACACCATTTCACATATTCCTCCTTTATATCCCATTATACCTGTTAAATTAAGACACATGGCCGCAGTAGATATTTTTGGTCCGATTCCCA